>NC_137176.1:19792101-24792101 GCF_951804945.1 Podarcis cretensis | reverse complement strand
TGGCAGGTTTGTGTGTCTTTGGAGGGTTCCGAAAACTGGGAAATCTGTTTGCTTTCAGTTGGCAGTGGAACCAAAGAATCACAGGCAGAAATCACAGGAAGCAAGCCCTTTTGAACTCACTTTGTGCACCCTGAACACTAGTGTCTCCGTCCTTGTAATCACAAGAAGGGGAATCTATTGGTCTCACTGCAAAGTTGGAAAGAAAGGATTTATTTATGCACACTCAAAAATGGTTGTCGGCAGTCACAGGGAGTTAGCACTTTGTACGTGTAAACTGCACAGTGCAAGTCGGAAGCACTGTAATTAAAAATATGAATATTAAATGGCTACCATATGAGTTGACAACAGCTTAGTCAACATTACTTTCAGAACAAACAAAAATAAAACCGGGGAAATGGATGTGAAATCACTACTGTGAGGGTTAGGTAATGTTTCGAAAGTGACTCATCTGATTATAGTACAGCATGGTAAAGTTGAAATAAAAAAAACGCGCACACACGCGAGCATCAGAATTTGGTTATTAGCATAGCAGAAATGATTCACAACTACCGGAACAGCACGAGTGGCAATTGCAACTCAAATACAGGCCTGCTCAGAAACAGAAACACCTACAGGGAAAATCTGTGCTGCAGAGAAGTTGCACACCTAGATTCACACATAGCAATAGATGAGGCAGATGGAATGGAGGAACAAATATTGATTTCCCCTTCCAAGCATCAACTTTATCTTAGGCATATTTTGCACCACGTTATTGATTGACATTTCCTTTCTTACTTAAGACAAGCAATCTTAGCATTAAAACACACACACACATACATGATCTGCTGCCTAAGACATGGGTGGGAACTCTGTGGTACTTCAGACATGGCTGGATCTCCAGGTTCCAATCAGCATGGCAAATGGTCAGGAATGATGGGAGCTGCAATCAGACTACATCTGCAAGGCCCACACATCTCCCCCCATCCATGCCCTAAGGCATGCCTTTCTGAAAAAGTCTGAATAATCTTTTGCACCACCAGTATTAAAGGCAATGTTGCAGAAACACACCAAGTGCTGGTTAAACCCTCCAAAAGGGTGAAGTAAACATGAGAGGGAGACCGTGAGACCAGCTTACTAGTTCAGCCGCCTGTCCCTGCTGTTGCTATTCTGGTTGCCCTCCAACTTGTGGTTGGGGATTGTCTACAGTAGGGAACCTTCTCTACTCATAAGAGAGCCCAGCAGGGAAATGTGGAAAATTTCGCTTGCAAGGTGAGATCCTTTCACGGAGTAGATATTATCAGCGCTGCAAGAATCACCCGTGAAAAGACATAATGGACATTCTCTGGAGCAGTGTTCCCCAACCTTGGGCCTCCAGCTGTTTTTGGACTACAACTCCCATCATCCCTCGCTAGCAAGACCAGTGGTCAAGGATGATGGGAGTTGTAGTCCAAAAACAGCTGGAGGCCCAAGGTTGGGGAACACTGCTCTGGAGGATAACTCTCAATGTGCTTGGGAGAAGGAGTTAGCTGGTTGAGTGAAAAGCCACGTTTTACTGTCTTTATGTTTTGATTGTTTTGATTATGTGTTTTGTGCTTTGCATACTGTAACTTTGTGTTGTAAACCATCCTGAGACCTACAGGTAAAGGACAGTATACAAATAATAATAAATAATATTACATAACAATAACAACAACAATAAAAGATGCTCTCCGCCTAGGATAGAGGCCCTTGAAGATCAGGCCTGTAAAACATAAGCATCGTATGGAAGGCTCTGAAGACAATCACCCTCCATGAGTTAGGTGGGCAAGCAGAACAGCCCCAAGACGGCAGGGCAAGCACACTCATTCCTGCTCTATCCCGTCCCCCTGCTTACTTCAATCCAATTATAGAATCCGAAAAGGGCTTCCATTTTCAACAGCAGCTAGCCGGGTACCTGAAGAAGCTCACAAGAAGCAGTAGGCCATTTCCTACTGGTGACCTTCCAAAGGTTGGTCACTACCAGAAACAAGGTGGTAGACTAAGATGGTCCTTAAACAGGGATTGGAGGCAATGCAAATTCCTAGCATGCAACACACAGAAGAAAACTGTTTCTATTGAGAGAGGTTCACTTATTTATGTTTTGCATTTATATCCTGCCCTTGCTCCAAGGAGTTCAGGGCAATGGACATAGTTCTTTCTTTCCTGCACTAATTTTGGCCTCAGATTAGCCCTGTGAGGTAGGCCTGGACTGGTTCAAGGTTGTTGTTGTTTAGTAGTGTCCAACTCTTCGTGACCCCATGGACCAGAGCACGCCAGGCACTCCTGTCTTCCACTGCCTCCCGCAGTTTGGTCAAACTCATGCTGGTAGCTTCAAGAACACTGTCCAACCATCTCGTCCTCATGGTTCAATGTTACTAGTGAGCCGAGTTACGCAGTCAGGATTTCAATCTTGGTCCTAACCTTTTGGTGTTAAGTTTCTATTTAGCTGCCCATTAATACTGACAAACCGTATCTCCCATTCATCTCTCAGATTCCCTTGTAAATCTAAAGTACTGACCTCACCACATCCTGAGGTAAAAAAACTCCTCAAGTTAATTACACATTGTGTGAAGGTAAGTGTGTGAAGCTACAGAATTCCTACTAACAGCTTAAGTGACACATTCACTCTCACTCTCTCGCACACACAGAGTAGAGACAGGCTCTTCACCTCTCACCTTGCATCCCTTCATAATATAACCACCTTCAATGAGATAATTAACTTCCATAGCTGACCTGTGATAGCAATTTCACACATTCCAAATAATCAAATTAGAGCTACAATGGTCATCATTAGAAGCAAACGTGTAAACTTAATTTGTGCTTTCCTGCATCAAACTAAGTTTGCATTTTGTCTAAACGCATTCACAGTTATTGTGAGGCTTGAACGGAGAAGGCACTTGTGGAGATTCACCATTTCAGTATCGATAATGGCTGGGGGAAATTGGTCGCTAATTCAATAACACACCAAGGGCTGCCTCAATCGAATGAAGAGACTTTAGAAACCACTGATATAAACACTGAAGACAACCTTTCTGTTACAAGGATACATATTTTGGGTAGGATATTGAGGGTCTTTGCTCAGAACACTTGACGTGTTTAGGCTGTTCTTTCCATCTGCATTTCCGGCTTACCCCCTGAAAACCCACACCCAAAGGCAAAAAGAGTCACTAGTATAGTACAATGATGGTTACAATCATGAGTAAAGATAATCATCAAACCCTCTGTGTTTGCAAGGAAGCACTCTAAGATTATGCAAGGTTATTCTTTAGATCCTGGACTTAATCTTTAAACACACAAGCCAGGTCAGAACACCACACTAGTCTATCCTCTGGCTTTTGTGTGAACCAGGGCCAGATAGACAAACAGCCTGCCAGTTGAAGTGTTCTCTTTATTATCGATATCGATATTGTGCCCTCGCTATTATCTCATGGGGAACAGCAAGACCCTAACTTCTAATCTGAAATAGAAGCATGGACAAATTCTTCAGAGAAATAAAGTACAGAATATTCCACAACAAACCAGATTTCCCTTTTAAAAAATTAATAATACTAAGGTCTTCCTCTCCTCCTTGTGCAACTGAGTTGTTTCTTTACGCCAGAGCCAGGGAACCTGTGGCCTTCCCAGATACTGTTGGAATCCAACTCCCATCAGCCCCAAGCCACCACAGCCAATGGCCATGGATAATGGGAGTTGGGAGTCCAGCAACATCTGGGAGAGCCACAGGTTCCCACTCCTGATTTAGGAGAAGCTGCAAACCTTGTTGGCAGATGTCATCTGTGACACCATTATCACTTTGCATCCTATTTTCCACTAAATCAGCCACATATGCCCACGGTCTCAGCAATGATCTCCTTGCTCATCATCCAGCACAGACACACTTTTCTTCCTTGTGAGCGGCTGTGTTTAAACGATAGGAAGAGCCAGGCAAAAAATTGGGAACAGATTTTCCAGATAAAGGAAGGAAGGAGGGGCCCATCGTCTGGAGATCCCAAAGTGCATGAAGAAGCAGAGAAAATACACTTCGACTAATTCAAATACTTGATCTTTCCATGGAACTTTAGAGCTCATCCTTTTATGATGTAAAAGAAAAAAGCTACTCAACACTCTCATGCGCTGCCCCAGTGGAATTTCTCTTTCTCATCCGATCTTTGAACAGTTCCCTCTGCACCTATTTCTCTCTCTGTCTCAAACACACACGCACCATATCGACATCTATCATCTACAATGCAGCAGTGGAGAACTACGATGGGGGGGGGGGGATCACACACAAAGCAAGTTCATTGGGCCCACTAAAACTAGTTTCAAAGTTTCTTCTATTCCTGACCATCTTCAGATTCTGCAACCATCCAACAACACCCTTCGACCTAGTAGTTCAGAATCAAGTTCTGTTGATTTTGTTCTTCTTTTCTATCCCCAGGCAATGTAATACTGAGAAGCTTCCCGTTATTATTACAACCTCTTAATAAAAATGTTGGTAAGCAGAAAACCAGGGATAGGAGATCTGTTCCCTCCCTTCAAGATGTTGTTGGGACAAGAGTTCCCACCATTCCTGACCTGTTAAAATTTGGTCCACAGAGGGATGGAGGAGATCAGGGTCTACTAGCCTGACGAGTTCCCCACCCAATTTAATAAGTCATTTGATACAGTTTAAATGTTCTTCTCCCTTCCTTGTCCTTGTCAAGATGTGAAGGACCAGCAGAACCTTCCCACCAGTTCCCCACGCTCTTACATCTCCCATGAGAAACTAAAGGAAGGATGGAATTCAGCACCTTTAAACAGGCCTAAAAGCACATGAGACACCAACACAAATTCAGAAATTAGCATCTGCGTATACCTGTCATTCTGCTTCTCAAAAAGAAGAAGAAGAAGAAGAAAAGAAAAGACAAGACAAGACAAAAAGTTGAAACAACCAGGCAGAGGACCTTCTCGGTAGTGGCGCCCACCCTGTGAAACGCCCTCCCATCAGATGTCAAGGAAATAAACAACTATCTGACTTTTAGAAGACATCTGAAGGCAGCCCTGTTTAGGGAAGTTTTTAATGTTTGACGTTTTATCGTGTTTTTAATATTCTGTTGGGAGCCGCCCAGAGTAGCTGGGGAAACCCAACCAGATGGGCAGGGTTAAATTATTATTATTATTACTATTGTTGTTATTATTAGCAGCAGTAGCCAGGGCTTTTGACATAGCAGACTCAATTTCTTCTACACGTCATTGTTCTGTCCTTATTATCCATTTCCATTTAAGCAGCTTTTTTGTTTTTTTAAAATCCTATCCAGATGAACTATCAGCAGATCTATAAGCAGCCATTAAAAATTAAGTAGCTTTAAAAGGGTCCAACAGCTAAAGATCAGCCTGTAAATGATGATGCCCAAGAGACTCTTTCTCCCATTCCACAAAACTCTCTTTTGGAAGAGTGCTTAGGCAAGGGGTAAGAAAACATGTCGTTCCAAGTGATGGCTGAGGTAAATACATTAATGAGAAGCAGAAGAAGAAGAAGAAGACAGAAACTTGTTTAAGCAGAACTGGAAAATTTATGGCTTTGCTCCTTCGTACCAGGCAAGTTGGTGGGAAGGTAGCAGGACTTGGTGCGATACCAGAAGAATGGCAAAGGAGCAGAGCAAACGTTGAAACATGACATAGTTTGCAAGCACTAATTAAAAAAGGAGTAGCAACGAAGGACAAGCAAGTGCTACAAAACTCAATTCATGACATGCTCTGTGCAATGAACAGATTCCATTGTAAGTTCAGTGCATTCTTGCCGTCGCCTGCTAGTACAATGACAGCTGCCAAGAACAGTAATTTCGTGCCATATCTGCAACTCTAATGATGCCTGTGTACATGTAAGCTGCATTAGCAGTCCTCTTTCCCCCCCCCCCCCCGTGCCTCTCACATTTCTCCCCTCCAGTGATAACAACAAAAATAATAGAATTTCTTAAATCCTCCTCTTCACTATTTATTGGATTTCTTAGCAATGTTTCACCATAAGGTTCCAGGGCAACAATATAAAAATACAGTATGGAAAACAGTTGAAACCATTTACAAATCAGAATAATCCCTCTCTTAGGAGTCTTTTGAGTCCAGGGTAAAGAGGTGTTCCTTCAGCAAACAGTGGAAGCTACTGGATGATACACCCCTATAGAGAGGGAACACAGAGAAAGCAGTCTCCTGAACTGCCAATCCTCATAATTCTGGCAATGGTGAAAGGTTCCAAGATACACCCCTCTGTTAGGGAACGAAACAGGTTTGCTGATATCTGGGACCTAAAGTTGCTTAGGGCTTAAGTCTGCAGCCCTCGCCTCCCCCTCTGTTTCCCCACCACATCTCAATTTAGATTCCAAGTGTCCTGCAGCAGACATTTCTCTTTTGCTTATATTGCTCTTTAAAAAAAAAAAAAAAAAGTGCTGCGTCTATCTCCATCTAATGTGGTGCATGCATTTATAAATAGTACACGAGAAGACTAAATGGAAGTCAGCCAAAAGTAGGTGGCTTCTAACCCTGTCCTTGCAGAAAAATAGCAGCGGGGGAGGGGAATCTATTTAGCCTAAATTCCCCCCACCCCTTCCCATTTGAATACCATTTCGGTTCAGCAAGGGGTTGCCTGCCCTTTTACTTTGAAAGTGCAGGAGAGCCAAATGTAGACGTCCACTCAATAGCATAACTTTTTATGATTACCCAGAGCAGTGTCTATCATAGCACTGTCAGTATACAGCCACCTACACTGTGCTTAACTAGGAGATAAACACTTTAGTTTGATTTAGCTAAGGAGTTGGGAAGGGACAACAGACAGCAAATGATAGTAGGGTAGTTTTAGGAGGAAGACCAACTTCCTTCTTAAAAAATGTGCCTTAAACATTATCGGGGGGGGGGGGGGGGAATACTTGGCCTGCACTTGTACCTTGCAAGTGAAAAAGTAAAACCAAGCACACAAAAAGGCAGAGGTTCTCTTCTCCACTGTTTCAAAATCATCTTCTGAAAGCCTGTGCCAAAAGCTTCCCTTCCAAATTTCTCGCGCCACAGTTAACATTAAAGGCTCTTTGTATAGCAGTGATTACATCACCCTTGGCAGAATGCTGCACTGTAATTAATTGTTTACTGGTAGAACGCGCTGCATGCCACTGGCATGCGATCAAAGCCCCTTGCTATCATCTAGACAATAATTTAGTGATTAATGAAAATATCGGTTAGCGATCTTTAATCAGACAGAAAAGGGAAAGCTACCAATTATCAAAATTTTCCCACGTTTTGTCAGAAGCGTTTTAAAGCATTTCACACTCGCACAGACAACCCCCTTCTACCCCCCCAAAAGAGAAAATCTAACCTGTCTTTGTTGAACACAAATGTGCCCCTGTAGGGTAAAAAAACCATTTCCCCATAAGGCTTAACTTTGTAAATAGATCTCCTGCAAGGAAGAAATTACTATGTAGCTAAATTTAACATGCTGGATTGATTTAAAGTTACCCCAGGAAAAGAATGACTTGGGGGGGGGGCATCCAATGGACTGAGTCTACCAGTGGAATGGGGACAGAGGCAACTCCCCAATATCCCTTCTAAATCTGCTCCAAAGAACAAAAAGTTTTAATCCCATCCGATTAAAAGATAAGAAGAAATTCCTTTGGAGGGCTGAAATATAGGCGTGCATACAAATTCCTTGCAGACCACCATCACCCAGTATAGACCAAGATGATCTTAAAGAACTTCCAAGGAAACCCTTCATGTCATTCCAAGACCAACAGATTGTCCCTTAGTGACCACACACAAGAAATGTAGGCTCTCTTGGTGACAAGTCCAATTTTTAATGTTGTGCATTATTCTGTTTCACCTACAAAATATACAGTTGCAATATGTCTTTATCTAATTTTCTGGAGGGTTTATTGTGTCTTTAATTGGCTTCTTTATGTAAGCTGCTTATAGCAGAGGTCGCGGTGTGGCACCCCCAATTTTTTCCTGGCACCCCTCCATTGCTGAAATTGCTCTTGAAAGAATGATTCTGATTTAGCCAATAGAACAGGCTGCAGAGTGTGCTTTGTTGCACTGCGTGTGATGCCCATAACAGTTACTCTGGTTTGCAAAGGTGCTTATTTATTAAGTTGAGCTTAGCCCTCTCTCCCACTGAACCCAAGGAGACTAAAAACTTTTGACATTGCTTAGAATGTTCTCTGAAGAGTTTGCAGCAAGAAGAGCGCAGAGAGAGATGAAAATAATTTTAATTAAAAAAAGAGAAGTAGAAAGGAATTTAGGAGGAAAGCTCTAACTCTCACATAATCTTTGCTTTCAAGAGATGGCACCAAAGCTAGTTAGCTCTTCTGGAAAACTAGAGTTTAAAATACAAAAGCCAATTTTTTAAAACAACAACAACTTCCTGAATTGGAGACATCCCCACAAGAAAATTATAAATATCTCAACTGATTACCAGCCTTAACAATTAATTCTAAGCTTAATGTACTAAAAAGCATAAATTAAAGAATTTTATCACCAATCACGAAAGAAGAGGGCACTTTCAAATGCAAGTTAGTTCTTTTATGTATGAAATTTATAATTTATAGTTTCAACTTCTGAATCCTTCCCCCCACCTGCCAGATCAAAAATGCCAAAACACAAGCTAGCTCAAGCCACATCTGTATTGTGAAAGATTTGGGTTTCTATCGGTAGTTGAAACCTATTTCAGTCTGAGTACTCTCAGCTTCTTCATGTGCTCAGGACTGTTTCAGAGATTCTTTCATATTCTAAAATACACTCCTGGCTACAAAATACATGCAGAGAGCATCTTTGATGAATAGCACAGTTAAATAAACTACTGCTTTGACCCGTAAGATATACTGGGGGTTTATCTATTTGGCATACTGGACCAGTCTTCCAAGTTCAAAAATGACTCAAGTGGCCGTCCTTGTTGCAAAAAGTCGTTTCACTCTGAAAGGCGAGCGAAATGCTACCTTTGGACACAAGCTGAAAGGAAAATTCCCTTTTAAGCCTCTTTTGAATCGGATTCGGTTCAAGGAGAAAGATGTATGGCCTGCATCGCAATGGGCCATTCAAATGCCTGGAGTCATGAGTAAGTCTGGTTGTTCCCAGCTCTGCTGGGGTGGAATTATATAATTAACATGTTTGCTGCTTCATCACCACGAATTCCTGACTGGAGTATCTTCGGCAAAAACATTTCCCATGAACTTCCACCAGCACTTCTTAAAACGAAGCACAGCTTCAAACCACGCTAATCAGAAGCTGCTACTTTCAACTGCTCCCTCAAATCCCATGGACTTTTTGCTACTTAAAACAGGGCTTCCAAACTTGGGGTTCCATGCAGATTCAACCCTCTAACCCTGTTTTGGTCTCTCAGAAGCAGTAACGCTCTGTTACGTTTGTGCAACACTTTCAGTTGTGTAATCTAGGCGTAGCTGCGTTCAGACTTGTGTGCATTTCACACGTGTCGCAAAGCCAAGCCAGGATAAGCCGAATTCTGCAAACCGTTCATATTTTTTTATCTGCCCCAGAATTGGTGAAAATGCTTAGAACATTGACAATAGACCGCAATTCAATAGACAATGCATCTCGGACTGTATCAGGGTCCTGTCTTGACGTAAGTCTGCCAGATCTCCCCTTTCCCACTTTCAGATGGAATGATTTGAAGATCAGGGCAAAGGGCAATAATCTCTCCTCCTCCTCAGCTGATGCTCCTCTACTAGGCAGCCTTTCTCAACCTGTGGGTCCCCAGATGTTGTTGAACTACGACTCCCATCACCCCTAGCTAGCAAGGCCAGAGCTCAGGGATGATGGGAGTTGTAGTTCAGCAACATCTGGGGACCCACCGGTTGAGAACCGCTGCTCTAAGGGCTCTTGCATCACTAGAGTCTCGTCAGATGGCCAAATTCAGCCTTGACTAGCCTTCTGGGGGCCACAGGTCAGAGGTTGGTGTGGCCAACCCCCCCCCCCCGGGAACCCACAGCAACTCCCACTTCTCAGCTGATTCTTGCAGATCAGCCTAGAAGTCATCACCTCACACCCATCTCAGATGATTAATCCAATGACTGGGGAGGCAGATTTGAAGACAGACCAATCCAGTCCTGCACTGTCTACCTCTAAATTGGCCGTTGCTCTCCAGGTCTGTGCCACAAAGGTCTTGTCCCGTTTCTCCTGCCAGAAATCCTCTCAACCGCAGCTGCCAAAAGAGGCTAAAATTCTGGGCTCTGGGTTGGAGGAATGCCCCCTTTGCTGCCTCCCTTGTTTCCTTTCATTCCACAGCCAGTTTCTAAACTAGCGACCAGGAGCAAGAAGCATTATAAATGTATGGCGACTGTCTTATTTTCTTTCCCAGCCGATTAATTCACTGCTCCTTGTTTTCTTGACAAGTGTTAAAATGCCGTCTGGCATGTTTTGCTATCCGAAGAAGGGGTGGGGATGGGGGGAGAGGAACACACCAGCAAATCCATTTTATCCTGCCTCAGATTCTACCCTGATGAATGACGTTTGCTTGCATGCATGCACACACACACACACACACACACACACACAGCGGGAGAGACGGCACCACAGCTTAATACACATCGATGCAAGAACAGCCTTTGAGGTCAACTCAGAATTATTTTCACATTTGCTTTCTGCAAAGTTGATGACCTATGCCATCCCTTGTCTATTTTATGGCTCAGTAGATAGTCAGGTCAATGCCTCCAAGGCTCACGATGGCTCTTCACAGTCTTGCTCATTGGCTGCTTTGTGCAGCAAAGATTCGAATCGGAGATGCAGCTCGCATCTCGGTTTTACTCGCTGGCTTCTGTTTTCATCTGGGGGGGGGACGGACCACAGCAGGAACACAAAGGGAAATGGATTTGTTTTTAGAAGTCGCAGGCTGAGATTTCAGCAAGTTTTATATATAAATCTTTTTTTTAAAAAAAAAATAGCTTGGGGTTAAATTGTTCTCTTTTCCTAGTCCCTGCTGGAATTGTCCTTCAGGCAGGCAGCAATTAGACGCTCATGCTGATATTACCTGACCTGACGCTGCCTTTCATAATGAGGAAGAGTTATTCCGACTCAACGTAGACGCCCATTGACCAACTGGTAACTTACAACAGTGTCGTACACATGTAAATATTGTACATCACTTCATGAGCCACTTGCCTGCAGTTTACATTTCCACACCTGGTCGAGAAGCAGGAAGAAAACACCTGACAGGAAGAGAGATGGCTGACTCAGAAGTTTGCAAGATGCACACCTTCTTGGTAAGCTACTGTTTAAAGGTAAAGGACCCCTGACCATTAGGTCCAGTCGTGGCCGACTCTGGGGTTGCGGTGCTCATCTTGCTTTATTGGCCGAGGGAGCCGGCATACAGCTTCCGGGTCATGTGGCCAGCATGACTAAGCCGCTTCTGGCGAACCAGAGCAGCGCACGGAAACGCAGTTTACCTTCCCGCCGGAGCGGTACCTATTTATCTACTTGCACTTTGACGTGCTTTCGAACTGCTAGGTTGGCAGGAGCAGGGACCGAGCAACGGGAGCTAACCCTGTCACAGGGATTCGAACCGCCAACCTTCTGATCGGCAAGTGCTAGGCTCTGTGGTTTAACCCACAGCACCATCCGTGTCCCCTTAAGCTACTGCTTAGTGCTACTTTAAACCTCACTTATAGGGGCGCAGGTACCCCATGTTTCCTACCCCCACAACAGCCTGGCTATGCAAAAGACGTACTGCGGCAGCCACATTGTTCCAGTCAATTCCAACCAAGTTCTTAAATTCGTCAACATTTGCTCCAATAAACCATGTAGGAAGCAGTAGAAATGGAAGGACGGAACAGAATGAGGAGTAAAACTGATAGTTTGTTCTACATACTATGGAAGTTAAAGCTGCTAAAAAAAAAAGAAAAAAGAAAAAACACCTGTCAAGTGAAGCATAAATAATAGAAGTCTCATGATCCTGGTCAGAGATATTTTGCCAAGGCTGGGCAATATACGGGTTGGAAGCCTCTATCGTGATACAGTCATAGCTCAGATTACAGACGCTTCATGTTGTGCGTTTTTGGGTTGCGCATGGCGCCGAACCCAGAAGTACCAGAACAGGTTACTTCTGGGTCTTGGCGCTCATGCATGTGCAGAAGCACTAAATCGCAACCCACGCATGCGCGGCGCTGCGGGTTGCGGCGAACGTGCCTCCGAGCATCCACTCCATCAGTTTCAAAGTTTCTGAACTGGCGATATATCGTGAATCATTATGTGTGTTAGGGCTGGACGATATATTGTCCAAAACCACATGATACTGTTTTCATAATTTTTGACCTGGCAATATACTGCAAATCATGATGCAAGTGTGTGTGTGTGTGTGTGTGTGTGTGTGTGTGTGTATGTTGCAAAAATCACAATGTGAGGGAAACTGCCTCTACCTAGCTCCATCCTTATTTCAGACATTCAGCTGATGATGTTTTATGAAGTTGGATACCAGATATCTCCCAGCCCTAATCCTGTCCACCTTCCTTTGGGTGGTGGGATAGAACGAAGCAGAAAA
Source organism: Podarcis cretensis (assembly GCF_951804945.1). Taxonomy (NCBI): domain Eukaryota; kingdom Metazoa; phylum Chordata; class Lepidosauria; order Squamata; family Lacertidae; genus Podarcis; species Podarcis cretensis. Next base: position 24,779,620 of record NC_137176.1, on the reverse strand, counting down.
GGGAAAAAGCAGAAAGCAAAATTAACAATTCAGAAGGTAGCATCTGGTTCGAACTTCTGTCATTCACGAACAGGAAGAGTAATTGCCACGTGGTTTTGGCGACAAACCGTCATACATTTTGTACGGAGCAGTGACCATGGGCCAATTTCACACCAGGGAAGCCTTGCCCTCCTTTTAAAGCCAGGGGGCAGTTAGATGTAGCCTCAGCAGAGCTGTCTCGGCAAAATATTGTGCCATTGTACGCAACTGTCTTTCACAAGACCCAAGTGTGACCTGTTTCACTCCTCAGAATATCTCCAGATGACGGGTTTGTTTTGCAGCATGGTGAATACCAATATACCATATTTTTCGCCCCATAGGACGCACCGGCCCATAGGACGCACCAAGTTTTTTGGGGGGGAAATAAAGAAAAAAAAATTTATTTCCCCCCCAGGCGCTTGTGGGGACGGCAGCGGGGAGAAGCGCTGTTCTCCCCGCAGCCCGCCTGCAGATCAGGTCCGGGGACAGCTGGAGGACGCGCTGCGCCTCCCAGCTGTCCCCGGAGCTTGCGGGGCTGGCGGCCGGGAGAAGCACGCATCTCTCCGCCGTCAGCCTCCAAACCACATCGGGAGACAGCGGGATGGCGGCGTTCCGCCTCCCCGGTGTCCCCCGACCTTGTGGGACTGGCGCTGCAGCTCTCCTGAAGCCTGGAGAGCGAGAGGGGTCGGTGCAGCGAAAGCCTGCATTCGCCCCATAGGACGCACACGCATTTCCCCTTCATTTTTGGAGGGGAAAAAGTGCGTCCTATAGGGCAAAAAATACGGTAACTCATTTTGTTGGAAGGACAGATTTCTGACCCCTGCAAGGCAGTGCTTCAGTCGCATGGAGAAAGTACACCCCCCCCCAGCATTCTGAGTTTATATACAGCCGGGGGCAGTGGGCAGGGGGAGAATACAAGCACATGCCTAAATTGTGACTGCAGCATTGAAAAAGGCTACTCCCAGCTATCTCAATAAGTGTCTCAAGAATTTATTATTGTAGCCAATACTTGTCCTACTCAGAGTAGACCCACTGAAATTAAGATATATAACTGACACAGTTTTGTTAATTTGAATGTGTTTATTCTGAGTAGAAGTAACAACAACAACAACAACACTAATAATAATTGTACCCTGCCTGTCTGACTGGGTTGCCTAGCCACTCTGGGCGGCTTCCAATAATTATAAATGCATAACGAAGCATCAGTGAAAACTTCCCTATACAGGGCTGTCTTCAGATGTCTCCTAAAAGTTGTATAGTTATTTATTTCCTTGAAATCTGAAGAGAGAGCATTCCACAGGGCAGACACCACTACCAAGAAGGCCCTCCATCTGGTTCCCTGTAACTTTACTTCTCGCAGAACCACCAGAAGGCCCACAGAGCCAGATCTCACTCAGTGTCTGAGCTAAACGATGCGGGTAGAGATGCTCCTTCAGGTATACAGGGCCAAGCAGGGTTTAGTTAACTACAACCCTTATTGTATGGCAACTGGTAATGAGAACCACAGCTCCCAGCATCCACATCTGTGCCGTTCTAGAAATACAGTTGCTTACGTATTTCCTTAGCTAAGGATTCTGGACCCCAAAGGAACAGAGCAGGAACTAGAAAGAGAGATGGAAGGATTAGAAACAGCAGAAAAAATTGGTTGAGGAAAAACCATGGGGGAGTCACCATATGCCACAGATTACAAAGCGACTGCACATGATAATTAATGAGGAAACGGGGTTTTGTCAGACACGCAAGCTGCAGCGACAGCACAGTACTGCATTCCTGTCAATTAATGCACAGGTTGACAGAAAAGGATTGTGGGAAACAGGAGCAAAACTTTAGGAGGCGAGCAGGGTCTGCCACAGAAAAAGGAGGATGGCATCCATTTTACTCAAGCATCTGTCATGCAGCAATAGGATAAGGCTGAGAGTGAAGCTGGATTATGGGAGCATCAGCATCTGGGCCATAAATACACTAGACACTTGGCGAAGGAAGAATTTCAAGCAGGAAGGGAATGACCGGGAGAAATGGGATTAGAACACTTGCTACCAGAGGCTCACAACTCCTAAGGAAGTACGGAGGAACCTTGATTCTCAAACTTAATCCATTCCAGAAGTCCGTTGCAAAACCAAAGCATTCCAAAACCAAGGCGTGCTTTCCCATAGAAAGTAATGAAAAATGGATTAATCCGTTCCAGACAAAACAACCCCTAAAACAGCAATTTAACATGAGTTTTACTATCTAACGAGACCACTGATCCATAAAATGAAAGCAATAAACAATGTACTGCAGTCACACAATCAATCAATCAATCAGTAGCTGAACTGGGTTCCACACAGTCACAAAAACTAAACAAAAATGCCAAATAAATAGCAAAAACAGACAGACCTCAGCATAACGCTCAAAACAGAAGTGTGGCACTCTTTTGACTTCTGAAAAAACTTTGCAAACCAGAACACTTACTCTCAGGTTTGCAGTGTTTGGGTTCCAAGTTGTTTGAGTACCAAGGCATTTGAGAACCAAAGTACCACTGTATGTGTACAATAAGGTTAAGTTATATAGTGCCTGAGCAGAGAACCTGTGGCCACCTAGTTCTATACACTGTGGCATCAATCTGCAATCAACTGCAACCAAAAGCTACGCTCATGTCAAATGATACAGCTGGACTAGAAGGTTACAGATCTGCATACACACAGATGGAGACCATGAAAGGAAGAAAAGGACCATATTCATGAGGTTATATAGGGTTTTACACATATGAACTGGGAGCAGTTGCAACTTCAGCTGTGACAGGCCCAGAGAGAGAGAGAGAGAGAATATAGGTATATATCACAAGAGCTATAAATTATGTGGATTTTGCAGGGGGCGGAATTCAATACCTCAGTGGTGTTTTTGTAAATAAAGTACAAGAGACCAACACAGTCCCTGTTAAGGAAAGCAAGTGAAAGTAGTTCTTTTCTGACTTTAGTGTGCTATGCCTACCAATTTGTTCCCAGCTTTTCCCTACCAGGAGCGGAAAAGTTTTGTTGCTGGTTTTTTCTATACCAAATTTATAAGTGCCCACCCGAGTTGTTCTCAAACTACACAGAAAGAAGTGAAACCAGAAAGGAAAGAGCTTGGAATTGATAGGAGAGGGCAGCTTCCAGAGAGGCCAGGGCCACATAAAATGGGGTTGCATGCAGCCCACCTGTGATGTAATATTTAGGTGGGGGTGCCCAGGTATAAAATACATCAGAGTGAGGTTCTCAGTGACATAGGACCCTGCAAAGAAACCCTGCAACAGAGCAGACAGCCCTGTCTGACACTCCACCAAGACCTCAGGCTTGTTTGCTAAAAAGATTTCTCTTTCCAGTTGCCACACATTTCACACTGTAAAAAAAGGGGTGAAATGCAATGCACTAGACACACAAGTTATTATTGGAAGTCTTGCAGCTAGCCATGGGAGGGGGTGGGTAGGGTGGAAATGAAGATGAAAGCAGCAAAGGGGAAGAAAGGCAGAGACTTGGAGAAGCAGAGAATGGCCTGCTCTTAAGGACTGAAGCGTCCCCCTTTTACCCCTACTAGCAGGAGAGAACACAGGAGACATTCATTCTAAAAGAGAGAGCAGCACAATAGCTGTTTGTTGTGATCCGTTTTACAATGAAGCATTTATCTAAAAGCACAGCAAGCAATGCTGACAAAAATTGGGATGCCATGAGATGAGGGCTGGAAAAACACAGCCCACAAAAGGAGGGGCAGAGAGAGCTGGGAGAGGGGTGGTGGGATGAAACCCATTCAAGGAGATACTAGAAATACACTGGACCATGGCCTACTTCCATTGGTTAGAGTCAACAAGTTTTGTTACATCCTCTGCCCACCACCCAAATTCAGCCAGGAGTCACCCATTTCTTTATCACCAAAATGACACATGGAGAAGTGTAGCAAACTAGGTCTATCCCTAACCATTCAATGAGTATGAATAAAAGAGCCAGGGTAGAGCAGGGACGCTGGTGGCGCTATGGGTTAAACCACAGAGCCTAGGACTTGCCAATCAGAGGGCTGGCGGTTCGAATCCCCGCAACGGCGTGAGCTCCCGTTGCTCGGTCCCTGCTCCTGCCAACCTAGCAGTTCGAAAGCACGCCAAAAAGTGCAAGTAGATAAATAGGTACCGCTCCGGCAGGAAGGTAAACGGCGTTTCCGTGTGCTGCTCTGGTTCGCCAGAAGCGGCTTAGTCATGCTGGCCACATGACCCGGAAGCTGTACGCTGGCTCCCTCGGCCAATAAAGCAAGATGAGTGCCACAACCCCAGGGTCGGTCATGACTGGACCTAATGGTCAGGGGTCCCTTTACCTTCACCTTTAGAGCAGGCTTTAAGCACGGCACTTCTTCAACCTGATCAGACCTTAGATGCTGGCAGACTCCTTTCAGCCCCAGCCACCATAGGCAACAGTCAGGGACAATGGGAATTTTAATTCAACGTTTGGAAGACCACAAGACCCCTATCCCTGCTGTATGCTACCCTGAGCTCCTTGGGGGAATGGCAGGATTTAAACAAATATGTAACACATCCATATAAATAATTTTTTATTTATACCCCGCCCTTCCCGGTTCAGAAAACCAGGCTCAGGGTGGCTAACAACAAATTTAAAACAATTATAATACAACATAGAAGCAGCACAAAATACAGTATAAAAGCATGAATAACAATAAAATTCAAAGTTCAAAAACCAATTTGGGGGAAATCCATCCAATAAACATTAGATAGTCACCAGGGCTAGCTGGCTGAATTAGTCCTACTTGGGCCAGCGAGGAGGCCAGGGGAGAATTAGTTGTGGGGTCCCAGAGCAGGTAATCTTCATAAAAGGGGAGGGGGGGAGAAAAGGGAAATAAAATTCAAATTAAAGGCCAGGCGGAATAGCTCTGTCTTACAGGCCTGGCAAAAGGAGGTTTAATCCTGTAGGGCCCTAGTCTCATGGGATAGAGCATTCCACCAGGGCGGAGCCATCACTGAAAAAGCACTGGCCCTGGTGGAGGATAGTCTGACTTCCTTAGGGCCCGGGACCTCTAAACTATGATTATTCGTGGACCTTAAAGTCCTCTGCAAGGCATACCAGGAGAGGTGGTCCCGTAAATATGAGGGCCCTAACCCACAAAGGGCTTTAAAGGTCAAAACCATAACGATTCTTATGACCATGTTACTACTGCAGATATCCCAACAACTACAGTTATTTCAATATGGGCCTCTTGTTATCAAATGACAAACAGGAATATCTAGTTTAAAAAATTCAATCACTGAAAGGCGTATAAGAGCTGCTGTATGGCTGCTAGATAGACCAGGGGTCTGGATTCGGCATAAGGTTGCTTCACAGAGTTAAGTAAAGGTAAAAAGGTAAAGGAACCCTGGACGGTTAAGTCCAGTCAAAGGCGTCTATGGGGTTGCGGTGCTTCAGGCTGAGGGAGATGGCATTTGTCCACAGACAGCTTTCCGGGTCAGGTGGCCAGCATGACTAAACCGCTTCTGGTGCAATGGGGCAGCGTGACAGAAATCAGAGCACACAGAAACACTGTTTACCTTCCCGCCGCAGCGGTACCTATTTATCTCCTTGCACTGGTATGCTTTCAAACTGCTCTGTTGGCAGGAGCTAGGACTGAGAAACAGGAGCTCACCCCATCACAGGGATTCAAAACGCAGACCTTCCGATCAGCAAACCCAAGTGGCTCAGTGGTTTAGACCATAGTGCCACCCGCCTCATTTTACCATAGAGTTAACCAGTGGGAATATAGGAAGAGCCAATGTTTGCAAAACTAAGTGGTTTAATAAGACCAAATCCAACTCCACTGCCACAGTCACCCAATGCCACATGGTATGCTTATAGTCAAAGGCTCCACATACACATGCCTCTGGAATAAAACATGGTTAATTAAGGAGGTTAACAGAGGAGACACAGATTCCAGCATTATGCAAGAACCTTGGATGTCTTCTAAGTCAACCTCTGCTCAATACCAGAAATTCTACCTTCTAGGCCTGGTTCCAGCCCTTTCAAGAGCAACAGAGAACAAGTCTACTTCATTTTTTATTGCAAATGCTTTATGTTATTTATTTCAAAATGGTGGCTTAGCCAGCAGACGTTGAGCAATCCATAGCTCTTCGCTGCCTCCAATTTTCCATCTCTTAACCCACATTACTTGGAAATGGGTCTGAAAAGTTGTGGAAATCAGGTCAGAAAGCTACATTTCCATGCACACTGAGCCAAACTTGGTTTCCTCACTCTCTCGAAAGCTGCCTCGTTACTACCCAAGTCTATTTAATACTAACAGCCTCTTCAGCCTACTTAAAGAGAAAATGCTACACAGAAGCCACATACCACAACATGGAACCCAGGGATAACATTATCCCCGATTACATCATGCACTTACTCAGCAGAAGGGAAACCTTAAAAAAAAACAAAAAAAAAAAACCTGTGTGGCTAGAGGAAAAAGCAAAAAGATTTTCATAAGCATAGTCAATGTTTTCTTTTAAAAAATTAAGCAATCCTTTGCTGGTACATATCACTAAACAGATAGCATCTCAAATTCAAGTCTTTTGCCCTACACAGCTCAAAATAGGCTGAGGAATTCACACATGCTAATTTTAAGTGTGTGAGAGAGTCCCAGAGCAATTAACAGTCATATTGAGCAAAACTCAAAAACCCTAAGGTAAAGGTAAAGGTACCCCTGCCCGTACGGGCCAGTCTTGACAGACTCTGGGGTTGTGCGCCCATCTCACTTAAGAGGCCAGGGGCCAGCGCTGTCCGGAGACACTTCCGGGTCACGTGGCCAGCGTGACATCGCTGCTCTGGCCAGAGCCAGAGCCGCACACGGAAACGCCGTTTACCTTCCCGCTGGTAAGCGGTCCCTATTTATCTACTTGCACCCGGAGGTGCTTTCGAACTGCTAGGTTGGCAGGCGCTGGGACCGAGCAGCGGGAGCGCACCCCGCCGCAGGGATTCGAACCGCCGACCTTTCGATCGGCAAGCCCTAGGCGCTGAGGCTTTAACCCACAGCGCCACCTGCGTCAAAAACCCTACTACCCCCCTTACTTACAATTCACTTCAAAATATAAACCTGAAACTAAATGCAACATAACTTCTGTGTGGTTGAGAAGTCTGTGAAAAGAAACACTGAATTTCACCTAATTGTAGCAATTGCATAAACTGCATATATACAAATTGAGTGTGTGTGCGTGTGTAATGTGTTTATATGTGTGCATTTTCAATATATATTGAAAAACTGTGTATTTACATAGTATGCAGGCTTAGCTACCACTGAACTGTTCACAGGCTGTATCATTCAGAAATTGCACAGAACTGTTCCTTTTCCTTGGGGGAAAAACAGCAGGGATTAGAAAAAGAACTGTGGGTTTCACAGAAAACTTGGTACTAGCGGGGTGCCTGGTGCTGTCTGGGATTTGTTACACACCCGAAAAATATTGAAGTTCATAACCCAACGCACACAAAAAAATAATAATCGGGTGAAGTGTGTTTTCGGTCTGCCATCTTGATTCAAAGGGGGACCTGGCATCCAAACATCAACAAATACCCCCAACCCTATCCCAGGAATCCTCGTGCCAAGTTTGATGACAATATCTTGAGAGTCACTTCTAAATGTGAAACACCTGCCCTGCTGCACTTGAGCCCACTCTGCTTATTCCACTGAGCCAGGGATCTGGACTTCTCCTTCAATGTCCTGCCCTCATGGCACAAGCGTTAATACATGGGGGAATGATCCTTGCCCTACACCCATGATAACTAAGTAGTTTCCTCTGTACATAATGGCTCATTCTCACCAGATGAATGAAATGTGTGCCATTTGTCTCTGGTATATATAAAAAAAATTGTTGTTGTTTAGTCGTTTAGTCGTGTCCGACTCTTTGTGACCCCATGGACCAGAGCACACCAGGCACTCCTGTCTTCCACTGCCTCCCGCAGTTTGGTCAAACTCATGCTGGTAGCTTCGAGAACACTGTCCAACGTTCTCGTTCTCTGTCGTCCCCTTCTCCTTGTGCCCTCCATCTTTCCCAACATCTGGGTCTTTTCCAGGGAGTCTTCTCTTCTCATGAGGTGGCCAAAGTATTGGAGCCTCAGCTTCACGATCTGTCCTTCCAGTGAGTACTCAGGACTCACTGTAAGGACAAAAAATGCAGCCATGCAATTAAAAAACGAATTGGGAAGCAATATATTCTCGCCCTTTTGGCCATCGATAGCTCCTCAATCTTCAACAAATGAAGAGGAGCTATGACCACCAGCTCGCAAAGCTTTCATCCAGCCAGCTAGGGAGGTACAGGCAGTGCAGAGAAACAAACCCAACAAACGCCTTTAAACTTTAGACATGGGCGCTCGGCAAAGCGATAAGCTCCGTCAGAATTTCATGCCATAAATATCCTTCCCAGCCGTCTCAACTGTTTCAGCAGTGGGATTCTCTTTGCCTTGGTTGATTCTGCATCCATCCACGTGGTTGGATGGCACTGTGCCCAGACACAAATTGGTCTGTTACCTTTTGGCATTATCCACCTTCCAGAGCAGGGAAGGGGGTGGGGGTGAGATGAAGACAACCAAACAGGAAACAAGAGTCCTGCCTAGAGACATTCTCCTTCGAAAGCCACACCAGGTGCAGAAGGAGAGAATATAAAAAAAAGATATTTGCACATGGGAAAATACATTGAGGCACTGGAGGCTATTATATACACTAGAGAAAATGCGCTGGGAGATCTTTCCAAAAAAGCCCCCCCCCCCAAAAAAAGCATAAACAGGAGCATAGTGTCCATGCATCTGACATGCTTACGACAGTCACTAATATCCAGAATTGGTGGTGTGACTTAATCAACCCTTATTTACATTCCAAGGAAAGGCAGATAATGTGTGTTTGTGTGCATGCAAGCGTTAGAGCTGACGATATATGGATACATCATCCAAAACCGGCCTGAACTCCAGATTGTGATATCCGTTTCGTAATTTTTGACCTGGTAATATATCACGAGTCATGATGTGTGTGACTGCATGCAAGAACATGTGTGTAACAATCTGCATGCCCACGCACTGTATTCCTGTGAATCTTTTAAAAATCTCTGAGTAGGTATAACACTTCATCTAGAGGGTAATCACACAACATTTTCTTTTAATATTCTGTTTAAAAAGGGAGGGAGGGTAAAGGTAACATGGAAAAAAGTTCATTGCTTAATTGCAAGCAAGAATACTCTTAACTAAAAACAGCTTCCTGGCATGTTTTTAATTACAGTAGAACCTCTATTTACGACCGCCTCTACTTGGGCCCGATCCAGGTTGCAACCGTGGCAAACCTGGAAGTAAATACCGGGTTTGCTGCGGTGCAGAAGCAGCTTCTGCCGTTTGCACACAAGCGGCTGCTGCCATCTGCAAATGCGCACAACGGCGCTTCTACCAGCGACCCGTTTCGCCTAAAGGTTGGGCCGCCGGAACGGATTATGGTGGTAAGTAGAGGTTCCACTATATTTGGTATGGTGGGGTGGGGGTTGGAGATCAGTTTTTCTCTTCCCTGTAAAATGCCACAATCCTCAGAAGTGGCCACAGAGCTACCACTTTGCTCTAGAATCCTGCAGAATTATGCAAGATGTGGATACCTGCCATGTGGTCCACTCTAGGCCATTCAGCCAAAGCTAATTACACTGATTAAAGGCAATACAGGCAGCAACATCTAACTCCGACATGTCCAAAGTCCATTTCGGGGGCCTAATCCAGCCCACCAGTCGGTTTAATCTGGCCCCTGTGGCAGTTTATTTCCTGGGGTAAAATCCAAAAAAACCAACAACAACACAACCTTGACAACTTCATCAAATCTGGCCCTCTTTGAAAAAAGTTTGGACACTACTGATCTAACCCATCCTTCCAAAGTTAACACAGAGGAGCACAGTTTCAGTCTCCAACTACAATCCCCCCTTCCCTGCCCCGCTGGTTGCGGTTTTTCATGAGCCAATAAAAGCCCTTGGTCAATTAATGGGAAACCACATGAAAAGTGATATGGGAAGATCCCAAGGTTTAGCCAGCTAAAAGGCGGAAGTGGACAGAGGGACGGAGGAAGACAGACTTAAAGCTGAAATAACTAGATCACAATGTGCTTTCAGCCTACTTCTATAATTTGACCAAAATTAATTTACCTTAGACGGCACACCTTCAGCTTTTGAGGCATTTGAGAACTGTTTGGGGACTTCTAAAGGTTTGAAAACCCATTGCTGTAGCACACAGTCCACTCAGCAACAGCTGGCACAGGGGACGGGGGGGGGGGGATTGTGCCTGCTGGTCTCATTCATTCGCTTTCAGATAGGTTTTTCATACTACAGGGTGCCATTGCCATTTCAGGCTATACACCAGGCATCCCCAACCTGTGGCCCTCCAGATGTTTTGGCCTACAACTCCCATGATCCCTAGCTAACAGGACCAGTGGTCAGGGATGATGGGAATTGTAGTCCAAAACATCTGGAGGGCCACAGGTTGGGGATGTCTGCTATACACACACACACACACACACACACAACCTCTGCATGACTCTAAGTGGAAACTGTCTATATAACAAGCATGCACAACCTACCAGGCCATGAACTACAGATCACACACACATTTATTGGCATTTAAACCTCCAGCACTGGAAAGAAAATACAGCACCTTCCATGTTACAATGATTTTTTTTTTAAGCATTCGTTGTCCCTATTTGAGTCAGCTGTGCATCATCCAACATAAGAAAAAATAGGAAGGAATTTGGACAACTTTTTTCAAGGCTCATGCTCAAGTGTCATCAGCCAAGTATACATGTTATTTTCCCCAGTTCATGTGCCGGAAAACACCACAACCCACCTTGTTCTTCCTCCCTTGTTTGTAAATGCTCTCTTATCCGCATCAAATTCCCCCTCCTCCTTTTGATTTCATTCTCAACATTTGAATTAAAATCAAAAGCAAAACACTTCTGATCCACACAGTCCACGAGGTGCTGTGCTGTTTTACGACTTGTGTATGTTGTCAATCATCTGGAAGACCACAACAGACAAGCACATGGATTGCAATGCACAGACCATAAGACATAGGGGCCAGTTTCTACTCAATGGTGAGAGAGTTACTGTCATAGAGGGAATGCCGCCCACACGGTTTCTGTCTGTACTGCTTTGCTTGTGCCTCCCCCACCCTTCATGCCCCAGCATTATGCCACACAAACGTAAATCCATTTTGTAAGGCCACAGGCCTTATTATTTGTCCAGGCATGAACACCCATGAAGCTTCATGCAACCTAGTTTGGAGATTCTACCCTGCTACATACTTTCCTCCTGCAGGGTGCATGGCACAGGCCCCGAGGTGGAGACGAACTTGTTTTGCAGGTTCAAATACGCACAGACACCTCTCCTATTCTATTGTCACAAGGAGGAGTGGACGAGCCAAGAAAGCAAGGTTTAATCCTACTTTAAAAAAACCAAACACACAAACAAGAAACATCTTACCAGCGTGCTGGCTTGGACCCAAGCAATCCAACCTGCTTATCTACATCAGAGGGTGCTAGGAAGAACCTTCATTTGAGTCAGCATGCTGCCGCTACATTACGACATCAACATCGAGCATAATCCCCACTATACTGAGCAGAGTTAAGTATTCTGTAAAATCCAGAACAGCTATAAATAAGGAATCACCGGACACCAATGGAGGGAATGATGGTTCTTCACTTCCTAGTGCTCATAGAACTTTTATTTAGGAGCAAAACACTCACTCCTGCAGCTTCCCACTGGAGCTTATTCCACTACACACACACCCTGGGGGGGCCCTGACCGATTCCCCTCGCTGGCATTGCAGTGTAATTGAAGAAAGGCAAGGCTCAAGAGCAGGGGACAGCAAACTTTTTCACCCGGTCCACTGTCCCTCAGACCTTGTGGGGGGCCAGACTATATTTGGGGGAGGGAAAATAAACGAATCCTATACCCCACAAGTAACCCAGAGGTGCATTTTAAATAAAAGGACACATTCTACTCATGTAAAAACATGCTGATTCCTGGACCGTCCGCAAGCCGGATTTAGAAGGCGATTGGGCCGGATCCAGCCCCCGGCCCTTAGTTTGCCTACCCATGCTCAAGAGGATGCGTGATACAACCGACGACCACACCAGCACAAGTTACTGGCACAGAGGAGCAATGTTAGAAATTAGCCAGGCGCATTCTGCAACTGGCACAGGTCCAATTGCGACCATGTGAAGATCTCTCTGGGCAACTGGGGAAAGCAAAATGTCACTTAATCTGACATACTATCATTGAAGCTTGGTTTTGTTTTATTTTGGATTGTTTGCTGAGATGACACCGAGCTACATAAACCCACAGTATGATGGGATGTATGAAGCTGTCTTATCCTAAGTACCCTTTAAGTGACTGCCTAGTTGTTGTGCTGGAAGCAAACAGAGACAGATACACACATTTCATTATAGAAACTGACCCTCTTAGGACAAGAGACCAAATGCATTAATTTTTGACGCAGCTTCATGATGATATACACGTCTAATTAAAATGCAATATAGAGAGCTACGGGGGAACTGCTAAACCCAAATTATGGCACAGAAAATATCTCAAGTGCAACGTGTTGGCCAGCGGTGGCTCTACCACAAATCACGTAAAACATTAGAAGCATTCAAATATATGACACTTCTCTACAGCGCTCTCAGCTAGCCCATGATTTGTATGCCTTCACGGCAGCTGCACACCTCTCTTCTCTCACTTTGAGCAGAGGAATACTGTCTTTCTGGGTCCAGGGGGAGGAGAAAAGAAAACAGGGCATGAAAAGATTGCAATGCTATTTTTTTAAAAAAAAAAATTAAATTAAAAGCACGAACCATTAGACGCAGACATTTCCACAAACAATATTTATGAAAGTTTCCTAGATGCTTAGAGAATTATTCTCCAGTCTGCCCCGACCAAATTTTCCTAGGAAGTAGGAAGTGAGGGGTTTAAAGCAGTATTCAACGCCAGCCTTCCTGTGTTCTTTCCACCACTCCAAAAAAAATCAAACACCCAATTTATCCTTGTTTTCAAGGAACGCCAGATCTAATTTCCTGGGCTGCCTGGCAACAGGGTTTATTACATTTGTAATCTCTCCTTGAATCTGCATTTCCCCTCCTCCCTGGTCCTTCTTAAATCCCCTCGTGAGTTCTGAAACAGCTGATATTGTTAGCCTTGGCTTTTTATTAATAAACCCTTCTCAGCCTCTCTTAAAAAAATTCTCCTCTTCTTAAAAAAATTCTTTCATTTAGGGAAACATCTCGCTGACCAGCCTCTGTTCTTAAACCACATAAAACATTACACTGCACTTTCACACAAAACAGTTGTAAGCAAGACTCTAATTAGCTTTTTATAAAAATACAGTTGATGTGGGTTGTTCGTTTTTTGATTTTAAAAAAGAAGAAGCCAAAAGCCATTGCGCTTGCTTAAGTGCACAGAGAAAAAACTACTCCAGGCCAATAAATGGCAACTTTGTTTTAATGAGCAAAAACCTCCCTCAAGTCAACAACAAACAATAGTCGTCTGATGTAAAAAGAATCAGAATCACAGAATTGTACCGTTGGGAGGGGTTCCAAGGGTCATCTAGTCCAACCCCCTGCAAATTCAGAATTCTCAACTAGTTCATGCATGACAGGTGGCTATCCAACCTCTGTTTAAAAACCTCCAAGGAAGGAGAGTCCAACACTCTTACCATCGGAAAGTTCTTCCTGATGTTTAGCCGGAATCTCCTTCTTTGTAACTTGAAGCCATGGGTTCGAGTCCTAACCTCCAGAGCAGGAGAAAACAAGCTTGCTCCAGCTTCCGTGTGGCAGCCTACTCTTATCCAGACTAAACATACCAAACTCCCTCAAACATTCCTCATAAGGCTTTGTTTCCAGACCCCTAATCATTCAAGGTTGCCCTCTGCAGACGTTCCAGCTTATCAATATCCTTCTTAAATTGTGGCACTGTAATGCAGCTGTGGTCTGACCATGGCAAAACAGAGTTAATACTATGGCTTCCCTTGATTGGGGATCTATATTTCTTTTGATGCAGCCTAGAATAGCATTAGCCTTTTTTGCTGCTGCATCACACTATTGACTCTTCATGGAGGACCCCCTTCAGGAGGGTCCTTTTATTCTCAAGGAGAGGCTATGGAGGAGGGGAGGGCAAGGAACTTGGGATCCAAGACTTTTAGCTTCCCAGTAGTCAGTCCACATAGTCAACTCAAATTCATCAAGTAATGGAAAGTTAAGCTCTAGCTCATTCGGTAGAGAGTGAGAGTGTTTATCTCAGGGTCTCGCTTTGGCCAAAAGATTCCTGCCTAGCAGGCATTGGGCTAGGTGACTCTTCTGTTCCCCCTTCCAACTCTGATTCTATGAAACAGCCCAAGAGTGGTGCACAAGGAGAAGACTGGCTGCATGGGTCAGTGGCGTTCGCCCCTACCCTGCTTCAGTAAGTCCGCTATTACCCAGCATCTGCAAATGTTAAAGAAATGACTAGTCCATCATATTAAGAGTTGCCGCCAGCAGAATCTAAACGCATTTCCTCCTGGAGGTCCCCAGAGAAACCACACACCCCACCTATTTCCTCTCTTACTTTCAAGAGTCAGAAGTGGCCTGTTGCTTTAGGCAGAGATTGCATGCAAGGCAGATTACAGGCACAGGGTGTTCCTTAGAAAGTGAAATACTGAGAGCTACAGCCCTAGATATTGCTTTCCCTTCCTCTTCCCAGCTTTGGTTTGCGTTCAGTGCAGAACACAAGAGGCAGCTCATGCTAATGTCAATTCAACACCTGTTTCTTAGGAAGTTAATCCCTCTATCATCTACTTCATATAAAAATAAAAATTATCCATTATCCTCATTAGACATCTCACACAGAACTCATAAGAACAACAACAACAACAATAGTAATAATATTTATACCCCTCCCATCTGGCTGGGTTTCACCAGCCACTCTGAGCGACTCCCAACACAACATTTATAACACCCTACAACATCAAACATTAAAAACTTCCCTTAAATTCCCTAAAAATCAAATAAAAGCATAATGCAATAAAAATAATGCAATGAATCTTGGAAATGCAGCCCAGCAGAAAACCCCAACCCAAAACAAGGACAACAAAGCACAATTCACAGCAGCAAACCCAGAGGAACTTTTATGCAATGCCAGAGTGTGAACACACAATTATTACAGAGGGACAGGTTTTTAGAATTACAGTGGAACCTTGGTTCTCAAACTTAATGCGTTCCAGAAATCCATCCGACTCCTGAAACTGTTTGAAAACCAAGGCGTGGCTTCTGATTGGCTGCAGGAGCTTCCTGCAGTCAAGCGGAAGCCGCGTCGGACATTCAGCTTCCGAAAAACGTTCGAAAGCCAGAACACTCACTTCTGGGTTTTTGGCGTTTGAGAGCCGATTTGTTCCTCAACTAAGCCGTTCGAGAACCAAGGTTCCACTGTATCACGGAAAAGACAAAATCCGGCTACTGGCTCTGTAAGTGAAATAAATTTTGACATCAAGCACAGTTAATTTTCTGCTGGTGGTTTTTGTTGCAGTTAAATATTTTATCGTAGCCCCTGAAAAGACCCCAAAATCATTTCAAAATTGTATTACAAGCTATAGAATCATATAGTCTAACCCCCTGCAATGCAGATCTTTTGCCCAATGTGAGGCTTGAACCCACAGCCCTGAGATTAAGTGTCTCATTCTCTGCAGACTGAGATGTCAAAGCCTATAATATACATACCACTGAAAACAAGGCAGAAGTTACAAAAAATAATTATTAACAAAGGGTCCAGACAGCTTTCCAACATAAGAGTACTGTATATATCATTCCAAACCGTTGAAGTCTTGGAAGCGAAAGGGGAGCTTAGCGAGATCCGCAAGGTTGAGAGAGAGCAATCCAGAGCACTGCTCAAATCCTCAGTCACTAGAAGCTGGACTATGCAAAGTGGTTTTAATACATGTAATTTTGGTTACTCATAATTTCACTTTGCATGGTACAGAATTGATATTTTTTTTTTAAGGGAACAAGTACACATAATCCTCTTTACAAAATGCATTGAAAACACAGGTGTGTTGACAATGATCAAAAGGACTGAGGTGTATAAAATGAAAACATTACAGTCCAACTTTGCTCTACTGAAACCCTTCTCTCACTCCATTCTGTTTTACGTCATTACGAAAAACTACCCGCCATCTTGTAAAAATCTTAAACAACATAATCATAGTTTAAATGAGAAGGAACAGAGGGTTCCTGAGTTCTGAGTGACATACTGTACTGGGATCTAGGCTAGAGGAATAGAATCAGGATTTTAAAAATCAACTAACAGGCTTCCTTTTATTGTATATCCTTCCTGTAGAATTCATTCACGGCATCAAGTGTTTGGCCTTACAGTTGAAGCAAACAGCTCACCACTTGATGTGCACGGAAGATTATATATACACACAAAACACACGTATATCTTCTAGTCAATAATCAATAATATACAGTTATAATTACACTGTGTGATCCAATGAAGTCTTCCATACTCTCCAAAGTAAATCAGTTCCCATAGGACTAGTGTAGGAAAGATCTCAACGACAGAATGTTGCAATATGGATCAAACGATGGAAGGGAGATATGCACACTAAGAAACTGGGAAGAGAATCTAAATATAAATTCTTCACTTGGCTGCAAAACCTTTTACTCAGAAGACCTGTATTCTACAGAAACAACACAGACCACCCCACCTCTCGCAAGTTCACAGGGCAGACAAAATGTTCACAATGGCCATACCATATCCTGTACTCCATTGGGTGTGTCAAAAAATAAATAAAAATAGTCCTCTCCTTCAGAAAGAAAACCTGGAGATCTTCCAAGCGTTGGAGGTAAAGTGGGGGGGGGAGGGAGGAAGGCAAAGAACAGGCTTCAGGGGCCTTTTATACCATCAAACAAAGCAAATCACACAGGACAAATTTCGGGTGCAATGTTCTCTCTCAGTTTTAAACAAAACAAATTAGAACAATTGCAGCTTCAGTTTGTAACCCAAGATGCAGACTTATTCCTGTCAGGACTGTGAGAGCTATACTCGCAGGAGGAACCAACAAAAAACCTAAACTGAGCAATAAATTGCGACCAATTTTATCAGGTTGCAAGTTCAATCCACACTTGCTTAATTATCAGTTACTCCGCTTCTGTGGAGTTACTGTAAACAGGCACCGAGTCAAAATATTAAAAGATGACATTTCCCCAACCAGGAGTGGTAGTATTTGTGTACTAAACAGCAAATCCGTGGTTTGAATTTCATATATTCAGTAGGTCACCGAAAGATTAAGGCTTGGGCAGTATTCAGCTTTTATCACAGTATTCAGCTTTTCTCCCTTTTTCTTCAGCCAGTTGGCCAGGTGTGCTATGAACTCTACTGCTCTAAGCCCCAGGCGTGAGTTTTCAGCACCAAACACACTGCTGAGGAAACCTCACCTGCAGCATATTTACTGAGAGGAAGTGTTCAGATTAAAATATGAAGTTCCTGCACAGATTTGATCCTCGCCACTTATTCTGTTTACAAGCAGGGATGAGGAACCTGAGGCCCTCTAGATATTGCTGAACTATAATACCTATCAGCCCCAGCAGGAGCAATGGGTGATGGGAGTTGAAGTCCAAGCATATCTGGAAGTTCCCCAACTCTGGTTTATTTTCCTACTAAAACTAACCCCCCCAAAACCCCAGACTTTCCTTACAAGACTTGCTTTCTGAACCTTAACTTTTCCACAGAACCCCTTTCCTCAGCATCCCTCTTCTCATTATTTACTCACATACTGAGCAATCTGTAAACAGGCCCCAAGGAAGCAGTGGAAGTTTTCATTTAAGCCCAATTCTCGCTACCTTCCCAGAGCACACACACATTTTCTTAAAGGCCTTCACTTGCTCACAAGCTCAGCCTGCCCTCCCCCTTGTCCACTCCTGAATGTGAGAACTTCCTGCACTCAGAACAACATGAATAGACCTGGCAGCTAGTCAAGGAGATAGTACAGGCCTATGAATGCCCCGAATTCAGCTTCTGTGCAGCCGCTAAATTAAAAGCAATTCAGAGGCTTCACAAAGGCTAGGCTATTTAATGGATTCAGCCTTTTATTTGATAATATAATTAGGCAGCATACAAATGAAAAGGGAAAAAAAGAGAGCTCTTTCCAAGTGTCTGTGCCGAACAAGAATACCCAGTGACTTCTCCCGACACTCTTCCCTTTTCCTCGAGACGATGCCATTATCGCAATCCTGCAATACATTTTTAAAGTCAAGATAGGGTCTGAAGAAAACCTGCAGAATGGGTTCGTGGGCATGTGTTACAACGCTGGCAGGATATTTTGAAAGGCGTCCTTCCCCTGTCCCAAAAGACTGAACAAAGTCCTACAAAGGCTTACACACACACACACACACACACTTGTCCATTCCTGGTTATTTGGCTAAAATGATGAACAGCCTAAAAAGAAACCCTACTTCGTACATTTTTCTGGATCAGAGAGAGATGACTTCTGGACTGCAGGCCCTAGATGTGATACCAGTCTTTAACACACAAACCTCAGCGAGACAAGAGACCAAGAATTTGAGCTTCCTCTTTTGAGAGAGAGGAGTGATGGCAATATCTTCAACTGGGTCAACAAGAAGAATCAGAACACCCCAGCAGCCATTTTCCACAGCAAGCCAAAAATGTGCATACATGCTATTACAATGCTGCTCTGCAAGTGACAAAACATGGCCATTTTAAACTGTCTACAAGTCAGTCACAAATGCACACTCAACCACACCCTAACCAATTCTACTTGGGATCCAACAGGACATTTCACAGCCATACCTACTCCCGCCATCTGTGCTTTTAGCGTCCTGTTTTGAACTAAAAAATAAATATCACATGTAATGACAAATCTGTTTCCTCATCATGAAAGCAAAACAGGTCACTTGCTGCTGCTCTTACGGCTGCTTCTCAAAACAGAGGTGCCACGCAGGAATCACTCAAAATGGCCTCTCTGTTGTAGCTGTGGCATGGAGCCTGCCATTCAGGTGCCACACCTTGCTGTCAGGATCAGCCCCCCATTGTGTGGTTTGTTTCCACAAAACACCCAAAGTTTCCTCAATGTGGACAGGGAGACCAAGCATGCAGTGGTGGGTTGATACGTGGTGGAAATACAGCTCCTTGTGAATATTTGGCCACAGGGAGCAGCCACCACCCGCTGGAATTTTCCGGAAGGTTTCATGGGGTAGTGGCAGCCATAATATGAGGAAAATATATTAATTGCGCTTGAAAAGGAGAGCACTGCTGTCTCAAGAACATGCCCAAGATCACATTGGGTTGATTAATTGCTTCTTTCACAATAGGCCCTACTTCAGTTGAGATGACTAACTACATAATGCATGCTTATACATGAAGGGAACAATCTGTATTACTAGAGTACAGATGGCAGAAATTCTAACACAACCCAATGGCTCAAATACCGCACATGTAGGCTCAAAGAGGCTTCGAATCATAGAACTGTAGAGCTGGAAGGGACCTGAGGACCATCTATTCCAACACCCTGCAAGGCAGGAATATGCAGCTATCCCTATCAAACCTGCAACCTTGGCGTTACAACAGGTTCTGCGCTCCTCAAGATTAGGCCTGTTCCCCAGTTTATAAGTTCAACCGCTTTTAGGCGAGCTAGACAGTAGCAAGTCTGATACAGCAATCTCTCAGAAAGTGATTTAGTGTGACATAGTTAGAAATGCAAATAGGACAGGTACATTCTTGCTCAGCGGTCCAAAAATGGGAGTCTCTCTCTCTCCCTCCCCAAACAGTATGCAATTAAATAGTGACATTCAGTGCTTGCCAATTCATTACCTCCCAACTTCTCAGTGGCTGTTCACAGAGCATGCACTGCCTTCTTATTCAGCCACATCCTCTGATAAGTTGCATAGTGGGGGAATATCTATTCACAAGACACTGTCCGCATGATTTCTAATTCCACCTGCTTCGCAGGGGGATTTTCCAAGTGCTATCACATGCAACCCCTTGCTTACAACTTTAATGTTTTTAAAAATCAGAAATAAAATGTGCAAAGGAACTAAATTACCAACTGAGTGAGGAGTGAGGAATCACAGTGAACAAAGAAGATGAACAGGGCAGGACCAGCAGGCAGGATCAAGAATTGCCTTGTGTGTTGCTAAAAGCGTACTTATAATCATTGGGTTCCTCACCCCCACCCCTGAGTTGGCCTTCACACTCACGGAAGGCTCCAGTCCAAGTCAAATCCCAACAGGGCTGGGGACTCATGACATCTCCTTCCCGCCACCCCCAAATCTTCTCCAAAGGGTTGGGAGACCGTTCAGAAAGGTGTGAGAAGTGGCAAGGAGAGCTGACTCCTGTTCCACTAACAGAAACCTCCCCTGGATCAAAGAACCTTTCCCCAACACCAGAAAGGGAAACAGCGGAATACCAGTAATTGTTTTCACAGAATATTTACACTTTTGCACTTTCGTAAACCCTTCAAACAGCATACAGTGGAACCTCGTTTCTGGAGGCCCGTTCATAGCACAGAACTAACGTAAGCTGAAGCGCTGCGTCTGCATGCAGCGCAATTTAGCATGGCTGTGCATGCGCAAGCGGCAAAACCCGCAAGTAACCCCATTCCAGTACTTCTGGGTTGCCACAGGACGCAAGACGAAAACAAACAACCTGAAGTGGACGCAACACGAGGTATGACTGTATAAGGCAGCTCATGTTCCTTAAAAGTAGTAGAGGAAGTTCAGTTAGGAAAAGGCACAAAGTAGACCTGATCAAACAGCCCTCAAGAATCTGCACTAATAGCCAAGTACAGAATAAAATATGAATATTTATCTATACACTTTTATTGGAAACACCCGGCCTCTCCAAAACAGTGCAACATGACCCATTTGAACACTTTTCAAGCTAGTTTCTAGTTAGTCACACTTCAGTTCCATTGACTAACACGTGACTAACTTAGTTTGGATCCAATCCATAATAAAAGAGCTCTGCCACAGTGCTCTTTCCCCACACTGACCAGGCAAATACCTTCAGGAAGTGCACTAACAGAGCATGAAAGAAACAGCCATCTTTCGTTGAAAGGCCCATCAGTAGCAGATATTTAGATCAGTAGCAGATATTTAGATGATTACCATCTCTGAACCTGGGAGGCTCCGTACAGTTGACTAGCAATGACTGATGAACGTATCCTCCAAGAATTTATCCCAGGGTTTCCCAAACTTGGGTCTCCAGCTGTTGTTGGACTACAACTCCCATCATCCCAAGCAAGCAGGATCAGTGGCCAGGGATGATGGGAACTGTAGTCCAACAACAGCTGGAGACCCAAGTTTGAGAAACCCTGATTTATCAGGTTTTTAAAGCAGTTTTTGTCACAAATGGTTTATTGGCCTCTTCAAAGTAGTGACAATAACAATTACATAATAAAATGTAAAGGATGTTTTCGTGTCATCATCGAAAACATGGAATTCACAGAGAATCCATTGGCAAAACATGTTCTGACGTGTATTTCTTCTGAATAACAGAGGCTGCAAACCAGGGTCTCTGTGAGAATAAATAAATCTCCCTTAATGCCAGTGGCGTAGCGTGGGGGGTGCCAGGGGTGCCGGCCGCACCGGACGCAACATCTGGGGGGGCGCGAATCCAGAGGGAAGGGACAAGTTCCTTCCTCCGCCGGGCCCCCCGCCGCCACCGCCAGCCTTGCGCCCTAGCGTGCGCGCGCCCCCCGCCGCCGCTGCTGCGGCTGCAGCTGCGCTCCACTCACTGCTCGCAGGAGGAGCAGCCGCTGCAGCAGCGCCGACGCCGCCACCAACGCCTGGCCGGGCACGGGCAGCCTCCGCACCCCGACGCCATCCCCTCGGCCCAGCCACAGGCGGCGGCTGCTTCTGCCGACTGGGAGGGAGGAGAGCTCCGAGGGGCCTCGCCGCGCCCTGCTCTCCCCAAAACCCTCCGAGAGGAAGCCGGCGGGCGGGCGAGGGTCTCCCGGCGGAAGGGGGCACCGCTGGCTCCGGCTCTCAGCACAAGTCTCAGCCGCGGGGGGGGGGGGTCGGGAGAGGACGGAGCGCATCTGGAAGCCCCCGGACCAGGCCGGGGGGAGGAGAGGCGCTCGCCAAGCCCGGATCTGGAGCGCCTCGGAGCCCAAGGAGAGGAGGGGGCGGGGAGGCGCCCGAGGGGAGGGGGCTTCGGCTGCCTCGGCCTGCGGGGGCTCCGCAAATAATAAATTTAATAAATTCCTGCTGAGCCTTAAGGGGGGGGGTCCTTGGCTCCTTCGCTCGCCCCCAGCCCCAGTGGCGTAGCGTGGGGGTTGCAGGGGGGGCGGCCGCAACATCTGGGGGGGCGCGCTCGCACTCGAGTGCTAAAATCCAGGGGTTAGGGGGCGCAAATTACTTGCCTTGCCCCGGGTACTGACAACCCACGCTACGCCACTGCTTAATGCAGTGCCAACCCATGTGCTCGGTCACCAACCGCAGATTACCATGAGAACATGGTTAGCATCTAAAACTTACAAGGTCCAAAACTGATCAGCATTGAGAGGAGTTAAGAGTGTTTGCACAAAGCACTGACCTCCAGATTACTGCTGGAGCCAACTCTACCATTGCAGGATTAATGGTTTACAAGTCCAATTAAAACAGAGATGTGAAGGGCGGACAGAGGGAGATATACCCAAATATACAAAAGCAAAAACCTCATTTTTTGTTCATCCTTCAGGCCTAAAATGCAAATACTGTAAGTTTTGAGAGCAAAACCTTTTAGAGGTATGAAATATTTTCTCTTTCAAAATGAACTGCAAACTATTTTTGTGCTTTTTTTCTTCTTATGCACTCACAAATCAAGTAACAAGCGAATGTGTGAAAGAAAGCCATAGTCTAGCTTCAACCATGCAAGCTTTTTATTTTTGGACTCCCATAGGACGTTAGAAACTACAGATCCTCCAGGCAGAGATTACAATTTAAGGAAGAAAGAGTACTTTTAGGTTTTTCAGAGGTGTATTACTGAGCAGAATGCAGCAGGGTATAATTAAAAATAAGGGCTTAGGATAATGACAGTAGATAATATTATCGCGCAAGCAGGCTGCAAGTCCCACCAAATTAACGGGATTTATTCATAGATTACTGTGTATAAGATCACTGTCTCACTACATACGATGATACCATTAAAGCATTTAATGTGACCTGGATAGCTGTTAATCTACAATTATTGCTACTCCTTACAGAACTTTTTATTCTTCTTCTGAGCTTTTACTTTGCAAAAATAATGAAGTGGGTTGGCCCCCTGTTTTTACATAGGCCTACAACCAACTCCTAAACCCAGATAATGCATCCTTCTATTTGTTCACTAACGCTGTTGATGGATTCTATTAAAAGTTATTCTTATATTTTTCCCCCCAATCAGTAAAAAATAAGGCCTACTTAGGAGCTTCACGACACGGAAGCTTCATGAGGCATATATTGATCATTATTGTTTCTGGGAAAGGCAGTTAGACTTTTAAATGTCACCAACAATTTTACATGCCAATACATTTCAAGTTTGTGGAGAAGTTAGTTAAGATTTGTTAAGACAGTTTTGTATGCATTTCAGGTTTCCATTTTGGTCTCCCACCCGCCCAAAATCACGTCAACATGCATTATCCAAAAGAAAAATTATGGCACACCCCACACGGGAAAATTGCCAATCCTTCTGGAGGCGCTGGGTGTTGAACCCAAAGACTTTCTGCATGCTATACCACTGAGCTATAGGGCCTTCCCTTAAGACTCCAAGCTATGTCATTAACAGGGTGCCGAAAGGCTGGCACTCCTCATTCTTGAGTTTAGCAACGCAGCATGTCCTAAGCGGAGTCACATCAAAACCCTGCAAAATAAGAGCACAGAAACACAATTTGAGTCCTGTGTGCACAGGCAAGAAGGGAGAACAGAATGCTTTCCACTCCGAAACTGCTTTTAGAGCCATTTTTTGTCCTTTACAGTGGTATCTCGGGTTAAGTACTTCATTCGTTCCAGAGAAGAAGAAGAAGGGAAGAAGAGTTTGGATTTGATATCCCACTTTATCTACCCGAAGAAATCTCAAAGCAGCTAACATTCTCCTTTCCTTTCCTCCCCCACAACAAACACTCTGTGAGGTGAGTGGGGCTGAGAGACTTCAGAGAAGTGTGACTGGCCCAAGGTCACCCAGCAGCTGCATGTGGAGGAGCGGGGACGTGAACCCAGTTCACCAGATTACGAATCCACTGCTCTTAACCACTACACCACACTGGCTCCTCCCAGACCTCCCAGAGGTCTGTTCTTAACCTGAAACTGTTCTTAACCTGAAGCACCACTTTAGCTAATGGGGCCTCCAGCTGCTGCTGTGCCACCGGAGCACGATTTCTGTTCTCATCCTGAAGGAAAGTTCTTAACCCGAGGTACTATTTCTGGGTTAGTGGAGTCTGTAACCTGAAGCGTCTGTAACCTGAAGCGTATGTAACCCGAGGTGCCACTGTATATCGCTCTCATACACACATCGTAAGGATTCAGCAGCACGCAAATCCTGAAACATAATATGGAGAAATCACATATAAGTTAACACTGTCAAAGAGGACCCTGGAGCACACTTCACTTGGCAGGAAGTATCATCTGCCTCTGGGTACCAAATATGCAAGAAGCAAGCCAACAGCAGCACAAAAGATCTGCATTCCACTTTTAACCTAGGTGGAAGTCCTGTAAACAAGACCTTATTCTGCAGTCACTGGATATTACTGGGCCAGATTTAGGGGCAACAGCCCAGGGAACCACCTGGAACACCAAGGTTGGAGGCAGGTGGGGTAGGGGGTTTAACACAATAGCCAAAACAAAAGATAACAAAAGATACCAACTCAATCGTTGAAACAGAATATTGCTGTCAGAGCTACTAGCATCACTGACCTACAGATATTTCACTTTGTTAAAAACAATTTTCCGCAAGCAACGCAACATTAGTGCCTACTTAGCAATGTGGGTATGAGGAATTACAATCAGGTCCATGCGTGCAAATTCATTGTTTTGTACATCAGGAATAAGTCATGCGTGCAAATTGTGCATCAAAGTCGTGAAACTGAATAGAAACGCAATAAAAAGTAAAACTATTTAGAAGTGGAATGGATGGGGCATTCGTTTGGTCTAAGGCAGTGTTCCCCACTGTAGTTGTTTTTGGACTACAACTCCCATCATCCCTAGCTAGCAAGACCAGTGGTCATGGGTCATGGGAATTGTAGTCCAAAAGCAGCTGGAGACCCAAGTCTGGGAAACACTGGTCAAATATCAACCCAGGGATATCACATCTCCACCCCTTTCCAAATCTGTTAATTACCAGGAACATGCAGACAGAAGAAATCTGTACTTTGATATGTTCTTCTGTAGACACCTTTTTAATTCAGTGCAGCTATAATATCTCCAGGTTTTACTACAGAAGCTCAGGCCTTCTGGCATAGTTATCTAGCCAAGTGTGGTCGCACGCGTACGACAATCTCAGTAGCTGTTATGATGCAGGAAAGTAAAGGCATGCAACAGCCACTATCTATCATGATAATCTCTCATTCTTAACTTGGACCAAGTCTGAAGATGAACGATAATCTACTTTAAGTGCACGGCGCATCCTCATTTTACCACAGCTCTTAAGCGCCAATCATTCGTAGCCCTTGGAGGAAGCCCTCGGAAGGAGACTCTTAACAACTCGGCTTCAGGAATTTAGTTTGTGATACAGCTGGCTGTAACAAGATGAACTGCAAACGCTTGTCCCAAAATATGGGTTGCAATGTGCGGTGGCAACAGGGAAACAGCTACAGCTGTTATTCCCTTTGCAGCATGGAAGACATGGTTTCATGCCTGCATGCAAGCAAAGACACCAATGGGTCGGAATGCAGGAAACATAAAACAGGTTAACGTTTCAGGATAGGCAACAAACAGGCAGGGTTAGCGTACACTATAGTAAATGCACCACAAATTGCAATTATTTCTGATTAGAACTGCATTTCTTTCTCGAAGCATTCAGAATTATCTACCAGCATTTTATGTAAACTGGCGACGGAATAATGGCAAAATATTCTTTGTTCAAGGGACAATGTCTGGGAGTGACCATACTCCTGACAACAATATTAGTTGGCAATGGGAGGAAAAAAAGTTTAGTTTTCTTTCCCCCCACCCCCAGAGAAGCAGGCCTTTATAAATTCGGTTAACAAAGATAATGAGTTGTGCTGCCTACACAGTAACTCAGCCTACAGTTTTCGTTCCACTGCCTGGCCTTTAGAGAAACGCTTGAAATATGTATTTTTGCATTTGCTTTCGAGTTATACATTAATGTAGATATTTCTTCTCACCTGCCCCCCATTAATTGCGCCCCTTCTTAAGATTGCAAGATCATTTTGTGAAGAAAACAACAACAACATAACATTCAGAACAAGCATCCTGCAGAACAGTGCAAGATGTTCAGTTAAACCTCATCTCTTGCAATCTGTGTGAGAACAAATATGTCACTTAGGTTGGACACATGCTACTAAAATAGAAGAGCTGCAGTCCTTTCTGGCTTTAGTTTTATTTTCACAGTGACCCAATCCATGAAAAACAAGAGAAAATTTATGAATGTTCAAACATGCTCAAGCTGCATTAGTAAAGGGACCCCTGACCATTAGGTCCAGTCGTGGCCGACTCTGGGGTTGCGGCGCTCATCTCGCTTTACTGGCCGAGGGAGCCGGCGTACAGCTTCCGGGTCATGTGGCCAGCATGACTAAGCCGCTTCTGGTGAACCAGAGCAGGGCACGGAAACGCCGTTTACCTTCCCGCTGGAGTAGTATTTATCTACTTGCACTTGACATGCTTTTGAACTGCTAGGTTGGCAGGAGCAGGGACCGAGCAACGGGAGCTCACCCCGTCGCGGGGATTCAAACCGCCGTCCTTCTGATCGGCAAGTCCTAGGCTCTGTGGTTTAACCCACAGCGCCACCCGCGTCCCTTCCAGCTGCATTACTGATGCATTATTTTTTTAGAAAAAATAAAAAGACATGTTGCACATCTGATGTACTGCCACGCTTGCAGGATAACACTGAGGCAATAAATGAACACTTATTGACACAAATACAACAGCAGTAAGTAGAGCCAACATACATCCCCTGTCTCTGCCCTGGTTAGGAGTGAACTAGTTTGTGCAAAAGGAGTAAGAAAGGTAGACAGACCACTTTAGCGAACCAGGCACGGAAATATCACTCACAGAACAAATTAACTCGAGTGAAGTGGCATTGATTAATATGTTCATTATTCTGAATTTCAGAAAAGCAGACTAAGTGGTCAGGAAGCCGCAAGTAATCATCCTGGCGGCAACGTAAGGCATAATGGGAATTCCTATTTAGATGCAACTCACACTGCAGTCTTAATATTGTTTACTAAACATCAGGCGTCCTCTTATTACTCAAAGATTTGTTTTCAGTACTAACAATGGAGAGAGTGTCAAGGTGAGACAGACCTACTTTTGCTTGCCTTTGAGGAGGGAAAAAACTATGAAACCGAGAAAGGACTCAGCTTTCGGTGGGCGGGGAGATCAGGAGGGTCCCCCTGTTCCATCAATAATGTTTATAACAATTTAAAGTGTCTAAGGGAGGCAGGTTAACAAGAGGAAGGAAAGAAGGCAGGCAGGCAAAATCCTCATCAGAGCCAGCTGGACAGTTCACCCCCCTAAGAAAAAAAACAGTGACTACCTACTGCCCTGTGGGAGAGATCCTGACACCTTCTTATACACTGGCATAATTTACTTTTAATGTTAGTTGCAAGCTACCTTGGAAGAATCTGCACCCTGAAAGGTGGGAAACAATTGTAATAAAGTAAATAAAAGGCATTTCCCATAACCAGCGTGGACTTTTGGTTCTTCCTCAGCCTTCAGATGAGAAGAAAATGCTTTGCTCGTTTGTGATCAGGCATCTAAAGCCTATTTAAGCATTTCAAGTCCCCTGGAGAAAAGGCAGAAGATGGGTGCTGAATTTAGAGAGACTTCAGTTTCTGTGGCACAGATCTTGCCGAGGCTGTGGGTATTCAGTTGGCTGCGCCAACCGATATATCACAATGTTTGAAATAAGGATGGAGATATGTAGAGGCATCGGCTGGCTTCACAGTCTTCCCCACATCGTGATTTTTGCATAGCGCGCATGCACACACAGACTAGGGCTGGGCAAGGTATCGCTACATTATCAAAAAATTGGTTTGAAGACCACAGCATAGTAACAGTTTCATAATATTCAACATGGCGATATGTCGTGAATCACGATGTGTGAGCGTGCTATGAAAAAAATTGTGATTTGGGGAAAACCAAGAAGCCGGTCATCGCTTCTCTCATGATTCCTTCTGCCCCTGTTGCTGCTCTGTACAGTTGCACCTTGGAAGTCGAACGGAATCAGTTCCGGAAGTCCGTTCAACTCCCAAAGCATTCGAAAACCAAAGCGCAGCTTCCGATTGGCTGCAGGAAGCTCCTGGAGCCAATCGGAAGCCACGGAAGCCCCGTCAGACGCTAGGCTTCCAAAAGAACATTTGAAAACCGGAACAGTCACTTCCGGGTTTCGATTGTTTGGGAGCCAAAACTTTCGAGAACTAGTTTGTTCGAAAACAAACGACTGTACTATAAAATAACAGTTGTAACAATATGTTAAAAGTAAGTAAAAATGTTATCAGTTTTAGACCCGCTAAACAGCAGCAGTTTCCAGGACATTACCCTGTTCCACTCTACATAGTTACATCCTTATTTCTGACATCATGATATATCGGTATATCGCAATATTTAGCTTATGATATATGACAAAGTTGAAAGCCACACATTGGCTCAGCCCTAACACACAGCATGATTCACAATATATTGCCAGGTCAAGAATTATGAAATTGGTATCACAACATGGACCTCAAACCAGTTTTGGACGATATATCGTCCAGCCCTAGTTGTTATCCAGGAAGAACATGATTCAAGCTCTCTCCTCAGATAATTTACCCTGTGGCTTCTTGGAGAAACACTGTATTTCCTCCCCTCAGCCTTTGCTCCACATCAGATGAAAACATTAGTGAGATTACGTACATGAAGCGCTTTGGGCAACCTGTTCTATAAACACAAAGCACTGTGGCCCAATGGCTGAGAGCATTGCCCCATGACCCCTTTCCAAATTCAAGGTGAGCCACAAGTTCAACCAGGAAAGGCTTGACTCAGTCAAACTCAAGTGACCCATATCATCATCCCCCATATCATCACAGAAGGGTTCATGAAAAAGAAACGGTAGCTGGAATGCTTAATTCCACCTACCCAACATCCGACTGCAATTTCAAAATTAGCACAACACCGTCGTTAGTCACTTCCTGCTCAAATAATGTTGCTACATAACACAGGGGTTTAAAGCGACAACTGTTGCATCCTCCGTGAGGAAGCTGTCGTTCTACACAGTTTAGATCAGATGCTGAAAAGTGTGCGCACCTTTCCGCACACGGAGAAGTATGAGCCACTCACAGCGAGGAAAGGACCTTGGCTGAGGGGAAGTCCAGATAGTTCTACAAGCCAGGACTTCAAGCAGGTCAGTCTAGCTGAACAGAAGCCCTGCCAGCAGTTCAGTCAAAGTCCCAAACAGGAGCCACAGCAAATTGTGTCTGGCATAGCTATACTGGTTCTTCACGAAACCTTGGCCAAATGCTCTTCCACAAAGGTTTTTGGTACATATATATTGCTGTGCAGAGTAGCTTTGGAACACACAATGGACAAGTTCAGAGAGCTCAGCTTCACAGGCATTTTCTATTTTAATTCTGAAATTTCATTTAGTATATTTCTGAAATTACCATTGGTCCACAATGGGGCTTTCCTATTGCTGTGAACAAAGCAGGAAGTCTTTCATTAGGTATCTCATTTCATCCAAACCAGGAAACCATGGATAATAGTTTTGGAACACCACAGGGTATTAAGCCACCTTCAAAACACATCTCCATAACCTGACTTGTTCTAAAGCTACGGTTTCCCATTAAGACAAAACTGGAAACTTGGTTAATGGAAGACTTACTTACTTACTTACTTACTTACATGGGAGGAAGAAGCAAAGGGACCAGTTGTACAGCGTTCTTTTTAAAGCTAAAATATGATCACCTTCTTTCTTTTGAGAATGGACAGAACCATATCACAGAACCTTTCAACAGCAAAGCCAACCCACAATACATGATGAGATTGCCCCAGATTACGGAATGGGGTCAGGCTAATACTACAAGCAAGGCAAAACCGCAATTTTTTGCTGGATACTTCCTTGTGCTCCATTTCTCATTTGTAAGGAGGAGAAAAGGGAAAGGAGGACACCTTGCTACTCACAAGAATCAGGGTGTTCTTTTAAATCGCTCATAACGTTCCCTCAAAAGCTCATGTATCCATTATCTATTGTGTTCATATGCACCCCTCCCTACCAACTAAAAGTTAAAATATACCACGGATACAATCCCTCTGCCCCAGTCTAAGTACAACTGTTCACACATGGCAGGGAGGGATCACCACATAGTCCAACAAACATAAGCTCACACAACACTAGGCCACAGCTAAAGCCAATAAACAAAAGGGAGGAGTGAGCAGGAAGCAAATGTTCCCAAGGAAAGCATTCAATGTGCGATCAACTGCGTGCGCACAGCCAGGGATACAAATGAACTGTATTAAAAAAGTGTCCCCCATCACTCTTAAAGCATGCTAAGAAGGAACAAAAGAGCTGAACCATTATCCTACACGGGATACATACAGTGGTACCTCAGGTTACATACGCTTCAGGTTACAGACTCCGCTAACCCAGAAATAGTGCTTCAGGTTAAGAACTTTGCATCAGGATGAGAACAGAAATCGTGCTCTGGTGGCGCGGCGGGAGCAGGAGGCACCATTAGCTAAAGTGTTGCTTCAGGTTAAGAACAGTTTCATGTTAAGAACAGACCTCCAGAACGAATTAAGTACTTAACCCAAGGTACCACTGTACTTAAGTCTGGTTCATGCCATCTAAGTTATGTTTTAGATTATTGCAAAAGAGCTAAAACAAATACTGGGCTTGCACCATTCCCCTCCTCTTTCCATGTTACAAACAGACTCCAGAAAACCGTGGTTTGTTCTAAAGTCACCCAATAACCAAGACCTAAAACCACAGTTTGGTCCTCAATTAGTATTTACTAACTTTGGTTAGAATAAACCATGGCTCCCAACACTGGAATATAATGCAGAACTGCAGATGGTTCTAAAATAAAAACAAATGTTTCACACTCCTCCTCTTATGCACCAAAGAAAGCGGATAATCTTGCAGCCCTCTGGTTTGCTCACAATTATCTAAAGCAGAGATTCATAACCTTTCTTGGCAAGAGTGTCATATTCACCTTTGATCAATCTTCCAGGAACCACATGCCAACCATGGGTGAGGCTACCCTCTACTCTCTCACCTACAGACAGTGATGTGGTTTCCTGGAAAAAAAGAAGTGTGCATCTAATGTTGCGTGCTTATTTAGTTTTATTACATAAACAAAGTTAAAAACTTTGAAACTACCAGGCTTGCTTAATGCTGCGTTTGCAATAGGCATCTTATTCATTACTCAACAACTTGTGAAATGCAAAATTAAAGCACAGGGGTAAAATTTCACTCCACATTGCAGGGAACATGACCCTCTCCTCAGATATAACTCACTACCTTCTCCAAACCTAGTAACCGCTATAGATTTTTTTTTTTTTTTGAACTACAATTCCCACGAGCCCCAGCCAGCATGAGAAATGATCATGCATGATGGGAGTTGTTGTCAAAAACATTGGAGAGCAGCAGCTGGGGAACACAAGTTTAGGTGAACATCTAAACTGGGTCACACAGAAACATAATTAGGGGTGTGTGATATTGTGGACTTCAAGGAAGAAGTTTGCAGAATGTCCAGATGCTAAAAAATTATTACAGTGGTGCCCCGCAAGACGAACGCCTCGGAAGACGAAAAACTCGCTAGACGAAGGAGTTTTTCGTTTTCTTAGCCGCTTCGCAAGACGCATCTCCCTATGGGCTTGCTTCGCAAAAAGAAGCTTGCCCCGCAAGCTCTGGGGATAGCGGGGAAGCGCTGCGCGTCTTCCCCGCTGTCCCCAGACCCCTTTTGAACCAAGGGGCGGCAACGGGGAGAAGCGATCTTCTCCCCTCCGCCCCTTGCTTCAAAAGAGGGGACAGAGGGAAAGGCGCACGCGCGCCTTCCCCTCTCTCCCCGGACCCCTTTTGAACCAAGGGGCAGCAACGGGGAGAAGCGATTCTCCCCGCTGCCCCTTCCCTTGCTTTAAAACAGGTCTGGGGACAGAGGGGAAGGCACGCGCCTTCCCCTCTGTCCCCAGAGATTGTGGGGCAGGCAACAGGGAGAAGCAATCTTCTCCCCGCCGCCGCTTGCTTTAAACAGGTCCGGGGACAGAGGGGAAGGCGCTTGGCGCTTCCCCTCTGTCCCCAGACGGTCTCCATAGGAACGCATTGATTGATTTTCAATGCATTCCTATGGGAAACCGTGCTTCGCAAGACGAAAAACTCGCAAGAAGAAAAAACTTGCGGAACGAATTAATTTTGTCTTGCGAGGCACCACTGTATCTCATGGGGTGGATTTAGAACACTGGCCCATTGTTTCTGAACAAAGAGAAGCATTACTCAAGAGTGATTAGAGCGGAAACGTATTTATAAAAAATATATTTGTGCAGCTCTAGAATTTTTTAGAAACCAACAACTTGGAAAGAGAGCATTTTCAGGTAACTGTGGCCTTGCAATGCTGAATCCCATCCATATTTCCTGTTTCGGGGGGACGGGGAGTGAAATCCAAGGAAGTTTTTCCATTTAGCCTTTTTAAGCCAATAAGATAAGTAAACAAAAAGCAAGCAAAAAAACTGGTGAGAAACTGTTTGGATCAGAGCTTTGAATTCTCTTTCCCTGTGTTCCGAGGGCTTTCATGTGGACGTACACCACTTGACAGATTGTATGAAGCGTCTAATGTTCTAAGTGGAACAGATGGATATTTTAATTGCAAAGAGCTCCAAGGTATATCAATACCGCCATCACCAAGAGAGGAGTTGTTACAAAACTTCCAAGTCACGGTGTCTGATGATGAAAGGCAAAAGAATTATCAGCAAGGCGGCCTTTCAGCTCTCAAAAGAAATGACTAACAGCCCAGGCTAAGTGAAACAGGACAAAACTGGTTGGAGAGATGAGGACTCTACCCATTTACTACGTGCGCCTCCAAGTATTGTATTAATTTATGGCTGAAATCCCTAACCACACTTCCTAGGAAGTAAGGTCCCAGCAGAACTTGCTTTGAAGAAAATGCACTTCAATGGGCCGGTTAGGACTGGAGGGAGTTGTGCAGGCATAAGCAAACTCAGCCCTCCAGATGTTTTGGGACTACAACTCCCATCATCCCTAGCTAAAAGGACCAGTGGTCAGGGATGATGGGAACTGTAGTCTCGAAACATCTGGAGGGCTCAAGCTTGGGAGAAGCTGCTGTAGTGTCTCAGAAGATGCTCTAGCTGAGAAATGGAAACAAGAAGAAATTCCGATGAAAGAAGAATGGCAGACGAAATTAATGGACTATGCAGAATTGGACAAAATGACAGGAAGGATTTGAAACCTGCGGGACCAGAGATTTACAGAAGAATGGAAGAAGTATATGAATTATTTGAAGAACAACTGTAATCAACAAATTACGCTAGTAGGACTACAAGAAGTTTTGTAAGGAGAAATATACGAAGTGTTACAAAGTAGAAAAAGATAGAGATACTGGTTATGAGCTTGAAATGTAATAGGGAAGATAAGAAATGCATACTGAGAGATTAGATGGGAAAATTTTCAGACAGGATTGATGGAAGTCAAAAATTTGAATAAGATGTAAAAGTATGTTTAATTACTGTTGAAAATGATATGTTAAAAAAACTAATAAAAAATTATAAATGTAAGAAGATGCTCTAGCTGAAAATGAAGACGTCTCTTCTGCAGCCTCATCTGCCTTTTCCAAGTCAAACCGAGACCAATTTCCTGCATTATAGGGGGTTGGACTAGATGACCCCTAGGCATCTATGATGCCATCAAGCACAAACAGCTTTCAGGAAAACTGCTTTTGAGAAATGTTCATGTAACAAAGCAACCAGATGGAAACTTCTACTATGTGCAACTGACCCTGAAGTCTTCAGCGTATAGAAATTTGTATTGAAGATCCATCCATGCTCCAAGTACTAAGGTACCATGGTTATCGTCAAGTGCATTTTAATGTCAAAAAGAAAAAGGTGCTCAAAAGTCCCTGAAGTGGGTAATTTTAGCAGCACAATTCTCATTTCAGATTAAATGCTCGTTGGCAAATGTCTACCTTATTCCAAACTCTACTAAGAAGCTACAGCAAAGTATGCATTTTAAAGTCTGGTTCGCCACGGTCATATTCATCTCCATGTGATTTTTTAAGAATAAAAAATGTGGTGTACAGTCATATTTGCTTCTTGAATTCAGGTTATAAACTTCTGTTTCTGCCTAAAAATATGATAATCTCTTTTAGGCAGAAACAGAAGTTTATAACCTGAATTCAAGAAGCAAATATGACTGTACACCACTCACATGGTTTCTGGTAGTAATTCTGCAAAGCCCAACCCAACTGGTCCCCAATTAAGAGTAAGAGGCTTGTAACGGAGCTATGAATGCTTATCAAATGCTGCTCATCCACCAACAAAGCAATCCAACCACAAGGCTGGTTAAAAAGTTATGGTTAAGTTAAGCTGAAGTATTTCAAACACTGCCTCTCCTTAAAGTAAAGCAAAAAACCAAACACATCTCATCTACAACACCAATACACAGTGTTAGAAACTGAAACACTCTCTCTCTCTCTATATATATATATATACAGTCATACCTTAGGTTACAGCCGCTTCAAGTTGCATTTTTTCAGGTTACGCACCCGCCAAAACCCGGAAGTACCAGAACAGGTTACTTCCGGGTTTTGGTGGTCGTGCATGTGCGGAAGCGCTAAATTGCGCTTTGCACATGTGCAGAAGCGCCGAATCGCAACTCGCGCATGCGCAGACGCGCCGCTGCGGGTTGCGAATTTGCATCCCGCACGGATCACGTTCGCAACCCAAGCATCCATTGTGTGTGTGTGTGTGTGTGTGTGTGTATATATAATTGCCAAATCATGCCTTAAACTTGGGTTAAAAATGAATGTCTAGGTGACCTGTTTTTGTTTTGCAGGGGACATTATTATTATTATTATTATTATTATTATTACCATAGAGTTATCAAAATTTTCAAAAGTAGGGAGTCTGTGGCTTGCTTTTGGAAAACAGGTGGTCCTCAGTAATTAGCTAATTGGGAACCAATGAACTAGATACTGTATTTTTTGCTCGATAAGACTCACTTTTTCCCTCCTAAAAAGTAAGGAGAAATGTTGTGTGCGTCTTATGGAGCGAATGCAGGTTGTGCGGCTATCCCAAAAGCCAGAACAGCAAGAGGGATTGCTGCTTTCACTGTGCAGTGATCCCTCTTGCTGTTCTGGCTTCTGAGATTCAGAATATTTTTTTTCTTGCTTTCCTCCACCAAAAACTGGGTGCGTCTTGTGGTCTGGTCTGGTGTGTCTTATAGAGCGAAAAATATTGTAATTAAATGTAAGGAACAGGATTTCATGCTGTTCCTCCTTGAAACCAATGGGAAGTCTTTTCCAGTTAGGTATCAATATGCATTACCACATC
Organism: Podarcis cretensis; assembly: GCF_951804945.1. Taxonomy (NCBI): domain Eukaryota; kingdom Metazoa; phylum Chordata; class Lepidosauria; order Squamata; family Lacertidae; genus Podarcis; species Podarcis cretensis. The sequence goes on along the minus strand of NC_137176.1, from coordinate 24,743,911 downwards.
AGAGCTTCTGACTCAGATGTTACGCCCGCAAGGTAACTCTTGTCGACTTCAGGAACACTTTCAGAGAACTTCCCCTATGCTTCGCGTGGAAGAGTCAAAACACCTGCACGGCAAGGAGAAAAGAGCAGCAGCACAATTTCTGACGGAACAAAGGTGAGGCGTGTCAAGAAGAGAATAAATGCATCAGGACGAGCAGTTGGATATTGTAGTTGAGAGCGCTCATGCTACATGAAGCAGACTTGACATTTATTGTGACAGAGGCTTCCACGGTGCTAAAATACAGGGTACTGCTAGTGACTGCGCACTCAACGTTGGAGTTTAGGAGGGCGCCTTGCCGAAAGGCTTTCTACCACACATCCAAGCATAATGCTGCAGGACAGAGAGAGAAGCAGTTAACATCTAGCAAACTTGCCTACCAGCTACCGAAAACACAGCAGGCGGGCAGTGAGGCTCATAAGTACAACCCATGAAGTTCCTTGTGAAATATGAAGCCATTTATCCCTGTGGTTTTCAACCAGTGTGCCGTGGCACCCTGGGGTGCCTTGAAGGGTGGTCAGGGGTGCCACGGGCAATACAGGCCCCTGGCCCTCTTTTCCTTCCCTACCTCCTCTGGTGCCCTCTCGTGTCTCTGCCTCCCAAAGGCTTGCACGACTGTTTGTTGCAGCAGCCCCAAGCTCCGCAGACAAATGGTGCCACTGGGGCTGGCCAGGGGTGCTGGTTGCCAGGAGCTGAGGCGGCCTTGGAGTAAGCAAGCAAAGTTGGTGAGGGAGCCCAGCCAGCCAGACCGCCAGCCCTTGCTGTTGGGAATGGACAGACAAATGAGAGGTAGGGGAGGCAGGTAGGCCTTGTCTTCCTTGTGCTTGCTGTGTGCAAGGCCTGCCTGGGAGCTGAGTGCCCAGTGCTGAATGGGAGCTTTTGCGCCATGCAGGCCCAACACTGCCCACTGTTGCCACTGGGCCAATAAGGCTGGGGGCATCCTCTTCCCAGGCCCCTGTGGGGCAGTGTGAAAAGGCACCTCTCTCGGGAGGCAACTCAGAGACCAGGGGCAGTAGAACCGGCTGTCCAGAGGACTCCCAAGGTGAAGGCAGAGGAGGCTGAGGGATAACTCCACAATGGAGGGTGTTCGAAAAGGGGTGAGGGGCTGCCAGCTCTGCAGGCAAGGGGTGACGTAACTGGGCTCCTGAGCCCCACAGGGGTGCCGCAGAAAGAAGGGAGTTGGCCAAGGGAGCCGGGGACTCAAAAAGTTTGAAAATCTCCGCCTTTCGGGAAAGGGCTCCTCCACCTCTTCCAATATATCTTAACAATACAGAGTATCAGACTAGCATGTATTTTGATACTTCTCTACATGCTTCAGGTTCACCTACCGATAGTCCCAGCTCTGCTACTTTTATTTCAAAATCTATCAGCTTAACACCCACGCAAATAAAATAGAGGGAGGAACAACACGGAAATCAAACACATAAGGAAGGTGCGTGGTTGAATTCTTTCTCTTTTGACATCACCCATTCTGGCTGAGAGGATGTTGTCTGACTGGGCGACTTCAGTAGATTTTTCCATGACACATAAACCCATTGAAGATTTCATAATTAAGTCACGCCTTCCTGAAAAAATTACAAATTTCAAAAGTGGGGGAGGGGAAGAGGAGGAGAAAAGCCTGCCCATCTTGTGAAAAACAAGACAGTTTTAAACAAAACAGTGCTTCCAAGTTTTCACACTTTGAAACTTCAATGAAATCTACAATATAAGGCATGGCATGTATTATACGGATGCTGGCTATAAATAGATTTCACAATGAAAAGTTAAGCTTTGATGAGCCCTTTTCTGCTGCAAACATTACAGAGCTTGCAGAAGCCTGCAGGTTAACTTGCACATCCCTCTCTACGCTCCCCAAAGCAGAACAGTTCGTTCTAAGCATTAAAAACCAACTCATTTTTGCGGGGAAAGAAACCCGCAACAACCCAGGATTAAGATTCAAGAACAAAACTGAAAAACTCCTCAAATAAAACACCATCATTACAACCTTTATTACTATAATCTTTTCCATTCTTGCAAGTGCCAGATTTTAAAAGTTTGGGTTCAGTAACTGGGAATGTGTATGTTACAGGTAGGGAGAGTTGCACGGTTAATGTGCATAAACACCTGGGCATTGTGCATATAATCTATCTATGAAGATTGTGCACATTCCCTGACCTCTCTCTCTCTCTTAAATTCTATACTGTCTTTCATCCAAAGATCACAGGGCAGTTTAAATATAAAAAACACAATACATATCATAATAACAAACAAAAACAATACCCCCCACAAAGTTATATGCATACTTGCCAACAGATGTTGGGGAATGCCCTCTCAACAGGATTTTGTAATTTATCCAGGCATTGTGCATAATTACCCCAACATATACTCAATCATGGACTATGCCAATGAAACGAAATAAAGAGTGCTCAGATTATTTTAATACTGCCTGAACAGTGCATGCTTACTCGGCTCCCAATATGTCAATGAGTCTTACTCTCAGGAAAATATACATGGGTCAAAAGCCTTAGATGTGTGCTCTCAGGTTTCTCCTTGAATTGCTTCTCATTCTCCAAGTACTGTATGAACCTTCATCTACCATCAGCAAGGGGGTTAGGAAGCCACAGAAAAGTAATTTCAAAGCAGCTAAGCCTAACTTCCAATCACTGATGGGAGAGGCCATTCAACAGGCACATATATGAATGAATTGCCAGTTTATTTGAAACAGATAGTTAATTGCTCTCTTAATATTTGTGTGTATTTCTTTAAAACCCATACTATGCTTGCCCTAGAGCAGGGGTAGGCAACCTAAGACCCATTGGCCAGATGCAGCCCGATCGCCTTCTCAATCCGGCCCACGGACGGTCCAGGAATCAGAGTGTTTTTACATGACTGTGGGCTAAACCAGAGCCTAGGACTTGCCGATCAGAAGGTCAGTGGTTCGAATCCCCGCAACGGGGTGAGCTCCCGTTGCTCGGTCCCTGCCCCTGCCAACCTAGCAGTTTTGAAAGCATGTCAAAGTGCAAGTAGATAAATAGGTACTGCTCCGGCGGGAAGGTAAACGGCGTTTCCAAGCGTTGCTCTGGTTCGCCAGAAGCGGCTTAGTCATGCTTGCCACATGAGCTGTATGCCAGCTCCCTCGGCCAATAAAGCAAGATGAGCGCCACAACCAGAGTTGGTCACAACTGGACCTAATGGTCAGGGGTCCCTTTACCTTTTTAATGTGTCCTTTTATTTAAAATGCATCTCTGGGTTATTTGTGGGGCCTGCCTGGTGTTTTTACATGAGTAGAATGTGTGCTTTTATTTAAAATGCATCTCTGGGTTATTTGTGTGGCATAGGAATTCGTTCATTATTTTTTTTCAAAATATAGTCTGGTCCACCACATGGTCTGAGGGACGTTGGACCAGCCCACAGCTGAAAAAGGTTGCTGACCCCTGCCCTAGAGTACTTGTATTCCTCACCCCACATTCCCCCCTCCCAAAAAAAAAATAAAAACACCGGTGGAGTCTCACTTAAAATCTAGCGAATTGCCTCCAGCCACAGCTTTAAAATCCTGCTCGGAACTACCTAACGGCAAAAAATAATTTGCAGCAAATTCTTTGTAAAGCAAGCAAGGGAATAAAAAAAGAGAAAGAAACCAAAAACGCTGCACACACAAGCCCCTGGGAAGCAGATATTTTAAGCAAGTTGTAAATGGGCCAGTTAAACAGCATCACCTCCACATAGAAGAACAGGGCTTATGAACCTTCAATACACAGGTAGAGGGAATTTTGGCAGGTAGAGTTACTGAAATCCAAGCTTTTTAGTACTTCAAAAGGGCACTGCCTGGATGAACTGCTTTGCGTCAGCTACCCCTACCTGCAGCCAAGGTTCCCTCTACAAGGTTTGAAAATATATGCAGTGTTAGAAACTCAGATATATAAGATAATCGCCAAATTGCACCTTAAACCTAGGTTACAGTTGCCACAGCGGAATGTCTAGGTGCCTTTTTTTTTTTTGCAAAGACATTTATTATTATTAATTTCATTTTTATTATTAATTTCATTTCTATTTTAAAGGAAAAAACCCTCAAAAGTGGTTTATAACACATTCAAAATCAAATAAAACAATCCAGACTAACAAAAATTCAAGCTTGAAGGAAAATATTTCAGATGCTTCTCTAAGTGACATTTGGTTTTCCCCATATTTATTTACCTACTTAATTTATAGAGCTTAATTTACAGAAGAACTCTAGGAAGCCAGTCTGGTGCAGTGGTTAAGACTAGGACCTGGGAGATCAGGGTTCAGTCCTGAACCTCACTGGGTGACCGTGGTCCAGTAACAGCCTAACCTATCTCACAGGGTCGCTGTAGGGGTTAACGGAGGAGGGGAATGAACCACATATTCCTTGGAGAAAAAAGTGTGATATAATTGCAACAAATAAGCTCATCTGATTACCTGCTTAAGAAAGCTGGAGGGACCAGCCAGATGGAGATGTCAGTTGCCAACCTGCCATCCAGTGAGCTCCATGTGGTCGCGACTGGACCTGCGCCAGTCGCAAAACGCACCTGGCGCCTGGCTAATTGTGAACACGGCACCAAGGTAGTGAACATCCATTCATAACCCAGTTGATTTAACATGCTCAATTTAGGTTATTTTCGTTTCTGTGTATTTGCCCAACTATCTTCTCTTCTCCCCCAGGGCTCAATTTGGAAAGTCTTTAAGAGGCAAAGGATTTTACATACAGCACAAAAAATAATAATCACATTCAAGTCTACAATAGCTACTAAGTTAGCTTGCAAACACAACTGCTTATTATCACACAATGATTGTGACAATTGCTAGAGGAGAATTATTTGCATGACAGTGGGAACATGCCTGTTTACAGGCAACAACCTTGCAAGGTAGATTAGTCTGAGAAGGCTGTTCCAAGGTCACCCAGTGAGCTTCCCTGCTAAGCAGCTATTTGAACCTGGGTGTCTCGAGTCTTAGTTCCACTGACTCTCATTACATTCAGTTGACCTTCACCAACTTAATCCGCCCCTTATGTTACAAGACTACAACTCCCATCATCCCCAACTATTGGTTACACTAGCTGGGATTGATGGGAGTTGGAGTCCAAAAGATATGGACGTCATCAGGATGAGAAATGCTGCATTAAAAATAATAATAATAATATTGCAGATTACAGAGTAGCCAGTACGTTCTTTTACCTGCTTACGAAGAGAAGCAGTAACATACAAGGGCATATTTAGATTTCAAATGTATGGATTCTATCCATGCCATTGACACACAATAGAAACTTGGAACCAAGTCTGTCTTCAGCTCCTGTTCCTCTACAACTATTCTCGGCCTACATAGACCAGCAAAACATTTCCTTAAAAGCTGGCTTATACAACTGTTGCACATTCAGCTCAGCCAGGATCTCATTTGGCCACCTGTCCAGGATGGCAAATGGTAGGAATGGTGACTGAACATCAGGCAGCTCACAATACGGACAAAAAGGGGCTGTTGGGCTACATTTGGCTTCTGCGATATCAGGCCTGCCTGACAGTCAAAGAAAGCAAAGCGTATTTAAAAGATGAAATGGAAAAGCTGAAAAAAATGCATCTGTCTGGAGACAGCTCAGCTCACTCAGGTGGGTCCAGGCTTTGCAGCTTTCCTACATTTTGTACGGAACAAGCAATACAAGGAAAGAGAGCTTCACCCAAAACGAAACACAGGGCATCCAATTTAACCCTGAAACTACAGCGCCTTAACAGAAAGATCAATTATGGCACAGCCCAGAGCTGCTCCTCCTCATCCGAAAGGTCATTCAAAGCATGACTCACCTTCCTATGTGCACATTTTCAAGCAGTAAAGGAAATCTATATGGCAGTTAAACATGCAACACTAATATAAATGTTGTTGACAAGACAGGGACTTTCGGGTGCTGTTATTGACCAAGACAAAAGCCTGCCTTCAGTCTATATTGAGAAGCCAATCTTAAACCATGCTAAGTGTAGATAAATCTCATAGACTTCATTGGACTCGCTCCCACAACTATGTAAAGAAACACAATCCCATACATATATCATGGAGTCCACTGGTTGAACAGACTCTGGAACTGGGCCTTAGTTCTAGACACCCACCCCATTACAAATAGTTAGCGAACCATACATTGTGTACTCAGCAGATTAAGACATGTGATATTTCATTAATATACCGTACATGCAAATTTGCCCTGGAAAAATGATGACAATTCTTGTTAAGAGGAGATAACCCCCTCTTTCCATCTGGCAAGACTCAGCGTTTTTATTTTTGCAGGTACCTGAAAAATAGCCACTTGATCCTATCACAGGTAGCTGAACAAAACAGCTAAAAAGCACAATGATGCCTCTGTCCGTAGCTTTTTTAAGGTGAACAGAGAAGGGGGAGAAAATGCTTCTACACAATGGTATTCCGATTCCAAGCATGTTTACAAGGAAGCAAAACCCCAGCAATTTCAAAGGACCTCACCTCCAGCTTATACGTATATTGTTCTAAGACTGTAGCATAAAGGAAGACCCAGAGGGCAACCTTTCCATGTTAGCCTGAAGTACCTTAAGCAGCAAACAGGTTTCAAGGTGAGCTGAGCTAGTGTTTCCAACAGGTCCTCCCCAAACACCCCTTTTGCAACTCTTACCTGCCCCCCCCCAAGGCCCTTACCCAGCTATAAAAGGGACTGGGGGAAATAACTCTAGATTCAGGTAGGTAGCCTTGTTGGTCTGACGCAGTAGAAATATATTTTAAAAATTGTCCAGTAGCACCTTAGAGACCAACTAAGTTTGTTCTTGGCATGAGCTTTCGTGTGCATGCACACTTCTTCAGATAAAATGACTGGGGGAAATGACTGAATGGTGTCAGAATCCCCAAACTTCTGACCTCCACTGGAAAGTTCCCAAAGCATGACAATGCCAAGGCTGGGGAAGCATTTGCCACCACTGTGCGTTGCAAGATGTGATCACACCCCTCTCCCCAAACCTCCCACACACAGGCCTTTAATTCATGCACACACACACACAAAAATATATATATACACGTATGTATGTATATTGTTTGCTCACTCCATCAATTAACCTGCAGATAGGGAACAGAGACCAGAGTATAAGATCCAGCCCCACTTCTCATTTTCTCCATTTCTGCAGCAAACCCTCATTTCTGAGGAAGCGCACCAAGGGTGTAGTAGGTTGGATAGCATCCACTCTGTCCTGTGAACACGAAAACAAGCGTGCGCGCCTTTCCCACACCCACACCCCTTCATCCACAATTCCTTCCTCACCCACCTGCATAGAATCGGATGAGGCAGCCGGTCTCCGAGTCCATGCCCTCCTCCTGCACCCGCCACAGGTCCCGGAAGCCCAGCTGCGAGAGGTAGTCGTTTTGGACCTGCAAGGGCTGCTCGTGAGGCTCCAGCCGGCGGGCGGTCTCCCCATGCAGCTGCACGTACAAGGCCGGAGGCTGCGGCGGGGAGGAGGCGGCGGCGGCGGCGGCGGCGGCATCCCCGGCGGAAGAGGGATCCCCTCCCGGCGCCTTCCCCGCGCCGGGGGACTCCCCCGCGGCTCGGCCCCCCCGGGGGTTCTCCGCGTGCGCCGGCGGCAGGCCGCCCAGGCGGGCCCGGCGGCTCCTGCCAGGCCCCGATCCGGCCCCTTCCCCCTCCGCCCTTGCCGGGCCAGGAGGAGGAGGAGGGTCCGCCTCTAAGTCCTCCGACGAAGACGACGAGCCGCCGCCGCCGCTGTAGGCGTCCAGCCGGTCCGAGGTGCTCTCCGCGCTGGGGCTGAAGCTCTCCGTGTCCGAGCCCCCCAGGAGGGACGGGCAGGAGAGCGGCGGGCCCGCTAGGTAGAGCTGCGCAGGTGGCGGAGGAGGAAAGGCCCGCCCGGGGCTGCAGTCGGAGGGCGACAGGCAGGGGCGGCCACCTGCGCGGCCGTTCTCCCCGCCGCCGCCGAGAGCCAAGCGCCCCGGTCGGGGAGCCGCCTCGCCGCCGCCGCCCCCCAAACCGCTGGGGGTCCCCCGACGGTTTCGCGGCCTCCTCCCGGCCGGTATCGGGGTCAGGCTGCCAGCTGGGGAAGTCGAAGCCTCCGCGGGGCCGGGCAGCGCCTCTTCTGCTCCCCCGGGCTCGGCGGACGGGTCTGCCGCAAAATCGCCGTCCATTTCTCCTTCATCCTCCTCCTCCTCTTCTTCCTCCTCTTCCTCCCCTTCTTCTTCATGGGGGCCGCGCGCCTCTGCGGTGGTTGCTGCCGCCGCCGCCGCCTTCCCCAAGACCCGGACGGCGCTGCTGCCCGCTCCACGGTGCCCGAGCTGTAACAACCGCGACGCCACCTCGGCCGCCGTCGTCTCCAGGGTGCAAAGCACCGGCCGCAGGTAGCAGCCGCCGCCGCCCCCTCGCTGCTGGTGATGGTGGTGGTGGTGGTAGTAGTAGACATGGACGCATCCCCGCTGGAGGTCCCGTCGCACCCAGTCCCGCTCCGGCGGCTGCAGAGGCTGGAGCTGCCGGGGCGTCTTGGGCAGCAGGAGCAGCGCCTTCCGATCCAGGCTGCGGGTGCCCAGCGAGGCGGCGGCAGCAGCGGCGGCGGCGGCGGCCGAGGAGGAAGACGACGAGGAGGAGGAGGCGGCGGCCGAGAGGTTCCTTTTCAGCCTGCCCCTCCGCAGCAGAAGCGAGTTGGCGCCGCCGCCGCTGCTGGGGACGGCCGCCGCTGCCGGAGTCCCGTTGGCCGCCAGCGTGAGGGAAGCCGCGCCGCCGCCAGCCGCGGCCCCTCGCCTCCTTCGCCGCTGCGGGCCGCCCCCGGCTACACCCTCTGCTGCTGCTGCGACAGCAACGGCTGCTGCTGCCTCGCCGCTTCTCAGCGGGCCGGGTCCTCCGCCCTCGGTGCCGGCCTGGCCCGCGTAGCCGGGCCGCTCCCGCTTGCCGGCCGTCGGGGCCGCCGCCGCCGCTGCCCTGCTCCCGCGCTGAGGTTGCTGCGCAGGTTCCATTGTGGAACGCGGAGACACGCCGCGTTCCAAAGCGGCGGGCGGGGCGCGATTATGTAGCAACTGCGAACATTCCGTCGCTGTCGCCGCGTTCCATTCGGCTCAAGCCCGCCGCCGCGCAGCTGCTGCCAGCGCCATTAGGGACTGGAGGGTGGGGGGGAGGATCAGGAGCAGCAGCAGCAAGCAAGCAAGCAAGCAATCAACCAGCCACCGCCTCCTCCGCCTCCTCCCACCCGGCCCGGCCTCCACTTCGGAGGCTCCTTATGAATATTAATTGCAGCAGGCCTCGTCGGAGCGGCGCGATTTTTCGTCTCTTGCACCCCGCCTCCCAGTTCCCTCTATTAGCAACGCCTTCTCAATATTCATGAGGAGGGGGGGTGACGCCATCCCTCGTGAGGTAGCAGGGGGCGGGGCTCCGGCGATAAACAAAACGTGACAACCTGCGCCGCTTTTCTCCCTTTACCCACCCGCCCACGAGGAGGAGCGTGGGAAGCCCGACGCTGCCGGGAAATGTAGTCCTCGGGCCCGGCGAGGCCTCCGCGAGGAGCTACCAGCTGAGACTACGTATCCCACAAGGCACCGCGCCCTTCCCGTCGGGCGGGAGCCGGGCCTCTCCCGCCCTTGCTTGCTCCTGCCCGCCTACTGCCCGATGTTGCAGTTGCCCTTGACCCTCCCCCCCCCGGGCGTACCTGCCCGCCCTTAACCTTTGCATATCATTGCAGAGTGATATTTTGCTTTTGCTTTTAAACGAGCATACGAATTAACCTTTGCAGAGAGACGCTGTCAGACGGGCTCGGCTAATGCATGCAAGCTAGCTCTGCCGTTGGCTGTGTTAACCCCACGAGTGAAACGCGGAATCAATGCACTTGCAAGTTTTGTTTTTTAATACTGCTCTTTTGTGCGCATGCATTTCTGTGCAAAAGTGCTGTTTTGATTGTAAAAATAGAAATAACAACAAATGTGCCTTCAGCGGCTGGTTGTGGGGAAAGGCAGACTGCAGCCTTTTCTTTGGGCTGATGGAAACAAAATGGAAGTAGAGGCATGGAGGGAGCAAAACATCACTACAGGCAGGTTTTGTTTTTTGATTTTTTTGCAGCCAGAACTCAAATTATCTGTCAGGAGAGCTGAGAGGGCCTGGAACACCTCCTTCCCAAGCTAGCAAGCCCCACCTGGCCTGGCCAGGACGCAGGCCTGTTACACCTTCTGGGCTTGATGAGGCATGTGACCTGGCCTGAGCCTACTCCAGCTGAGGAATCAGGCAACTCCTCCCCAAGCTAGCGAGCCCCAGCTGGGCTGTGGGTCCTTGTCCCTTCCCTCAGAACTGACAGCTATAATCCTGAGGTCAGGGGTGGTATGTCCCCTTTTGCCACTTGGGGCAAAACAGGAAGTGCCGCTCTGCCACACCACCCCCACACCCCGTGCGACACTCATTCACCAAGGGTTTTCAGGGGCGATTCCCAAACCGCCACAGCACATTGGCCTACTATAAGTAAGAATGAATGTTCTTATGAGCCCACAATTATGGAGGAGAAGGAATCATTAACTGCTCTAATTTAGTTTTCTTCTGCAGAGGATGCATTCAAACACTGTAAAAAATAAATCTTTCTCAGATGTAAAAGCGAAGTGTGTCTCTGTTTCTAAATTTAAAAAGAATAATGCATTTCAGGCATTAAAAGTAAGGAAAACACCGGTTTACAATCAACACATGTCCTACCATTAGGCAGGGTGTTTTGGTGTACCATTGAAGGGCAGCCAAAGATTATTTACTAAGATTCTTGCTGCATTTTTCTTCAGAGAGAGAGAGAGAGGTACTTGGGTGATTTTGTCTCAGTAGCCAAAATGACTTGGCCAGCCCATGTTTCTCTCTGTGTGTGTATGTTGTGAATTGCTGCTCCTCTGCAAGCAGCAAAATGTCTAGCTGTATATGTGCTTTTCCCCCCTTCCCAAAGCACTGACAGAGAATTGCTTGAGTTGCTGGAAATCACCTTGCCCAAAGCCATCCTCAAAGTGCAGGGAGCTAGAGCTAGGCCTGCTCCCACGTTCACAGCTAGCATTATCCAAATGAATGTTCCAAGTTGATAATGTGAATTTCAATGGGCTGGTTTTTTTGTTTCTGTTCTATTAACATATAGCCGTGGTGGTACACTCCAAGGTCACCAGAATTGGTAACATCAGGATTTGTTTGCAACATCTGCAGAGGTCACTGAAACTCTGTACTGACTTCTCCACACTTTATTTTGCAATCGAGAAGTCAGCGCAAGGCTGGAAGGGAACAGAGGTGGGACAGCTAAAATCACTATGAGCCTGCCCATATTATTGGCTTGAAATGCAGTGAGGTCATTTCACCCCCACTGCGTTTCAAGCCATATTTGCATCGTGTTGCTCACATCGGGGGGGGGGGGGGGACGGACGTGCAATGTCTGTTAGGGTATGTTCACATTACCACTTACTCCGCATCAAGTTTTCTAATCTGATTGAAGCTGGTTTGAGGGGGGGGGGGGACGCGTCACACAGCAATATTTGTTAAGAAGCTATAGGATCAATGCGTATTGTGTCTAACATCATGTGAATGGGGCTTCTAAAATTATCAGTGGGAGCACAATGGATGCAGAGAAAGTGATTTTGTGAATATACCCTGTATCTGTTTCTGTTACAAAGAGCATAGGTTGTATTTTTAATGTGTTTTCTCCGGTCAGAGTTAAGCGCCACTGCCACCTACTCACAGATTCCCTTGTGAAACACATTTGTCAAAATAATGGGTGGTTCTAGGTCCCATGGAACTTGGTGGAACTTACTCCCCAGTAAACAAGCATGCAGCTTTTATTTTCAGCCCCTTAAATCAACCTGAGACTTAGGTCCCATCTGCACTATACAGTTAAAGCAAAACCGTACCAATTTAAACAGTCATGACTACCCCAGATGAAACACGAGAATTGTAGCTTGCTATGGATGCTGAGAAATCTCTATTCCCCTTGCAGGGCAACAATCCCAAGTTCCCTGGGAAGAGCGATTGGCTGTTGCAAATTGCACTCGTTAAAAGATTAATCTTCAAAATGCAGTTAATTCTTTGGGTATTTATGTGCCATGAGTCCCTTTTCAAATACAGGGTTCTCAAGTTTGCAGAGGAGAACATTGAGTAATACCTTCAGTATAATAGCTCATCCACCTGAAAACCAGCAAGTAAAAAGTATGTAGCTACTAACAGCTTCAAAAATCAAATCAAACAAATATAGTGTTATCCCAACATTCCCATCTTTCTCCTGTTTCGAAAACAACAACTGTAATATTTTCCCGTTATCCCCAGTAACTTATTTATCACACTTAAAACTATAAAAATATTGTCTAAACATAGAAACAATCATTATTTGTCTTTTTCATATTTAAGTGGGTTATTGCCCACAATCCTCATGTTCTTGTCCTATATCCCCTGCTTTGCTATCTCCTCCTTGTCTTATTTTTAGATTATAAGATCCTTGGGGCAGGGAGACGTGCTTGCTTTATTTTTGTGAAATTGTCGTTTTGTGGGGCACTCTTTAAACAAGTAACGACAGCGCTACAACAGTGTCATATAGGCAGATAATACTGCTTCTAATGTTTGACATCTGGGATGGGTGCCGTGCTGAGATCTGGAATTGTCTAAATAAACCTTGCACAACCGCCCTGTGAGTTTAGGCGGTATTACTATCCCCAATAACCCAGACTGGGGAAGACTGCTGACTAAGATAATGGTGGCTCCTTTAAGACCACATTCTGTGTTTGGGTCTGAACCGAGATTTGGAATCAAGGACTAGCCGGCTCACATTTGCACACACCCGACTCAGCCTCTGCAGAGATGCTGCCAAATAGGGACTCCGTTGATGTAAGCAAGCTCTGATGTTTGTGACATTTCAGGGGTGCAACACTGGATCAGTCCACCACCAAAACAAGTTGAAGGTGTTCAGTTGCGGTTTCGTTTAGTTCAGTAGTTTCAGTCATGTTACGGTAATATTAATTTCAATACAGATGATTCAAACCTGGGGTGTGTAAAGTTCAGTTGAGAATCGGAGGTGAAATACCGTATTTTTTTGCTCTATAAGACTCACTTTTTCCCTCCTAAAAAGTAAGGGGAAATGTGTGTGCGTCTTATGGAGCGAATGCAGGCTGCACAGCTATCCCTGAATCCAGTGCTGCTTTCACCGAGATCCCTCTTGCTGTTCTGGCTTCTGAGATTCAGATTTTTTCCCCTCTTGTTTTCTTCCTCCAAAAACTAGGTGCGTCTTATGGTCTGGTGCGTCTTATAGAGCGAAAAATACAGTGCCTACTCAGACGTTAAGTCCCACAGAGTTTGGCTGTATATGCCTCATATATTAAAAGCACACAGACACACACAGAGAGAAAGAGTTTATCCCTTACAGAGCTAAAATTACCAGCATCCTTATCAAACTACAGTTCCAGTCATTATTATTATTAATTGCAGGGGAGAATGCTTTAAATGTGCTCCGAGGTAAGTGGGTGCAGGATTGCAGTCTTTGCCACCAATGAATAAATATTTCCTGTTGCTCTTTTCCCTGCACTACAGGATCAGTCTGTTATTAATGACTCTCTCAGTGCAGTCTTTCCAATACTAGCTGATGAATAAAGGGAAACTGCACAAACTGCGCCAATGCTGAAAAGAAAGGCACATAGACTTATTTAGGTTTAGCTCACAGATTAGAATAAGCCCCATGTCACATGAGCCTGAATGTTATGACAGGCTTTTTGGTGGTATGTCATATCTTTACCCAACTCTATTTTCTGTATCAGCATCACCACAAATACCCCTCAGGACTATCCCTATCATTAGGCGGAGTCAGGCCGCTGGTTTTAGATGTCATAAAAGGGCAGCAAATTCTATTCCATTCATAGTTGTTGCATTCTTACTCGCATGGTTCTTGTGCCAAACTCGGGTGCTGTGCTACTTGACTGACAAGGAATTTGCCTCAGGCAGCAAAATGTCTCAGGCATTTTGATACGTTTTGTTTCGCTTTTAAGCACCTTATTGTGTATTCACTGAGAAATCTGGCATTGTTCTAGGGCAGCGGTAAGCAACCTAAGGCCCGTGGGCCAGATGCGGCCCAATCACCTTCTAAATCCGCCTCGCAGACGGTCTGGGAATCAGCGTGTTTTTACATGAGTAGAATGTGTCCTTTTATTCAAAATGCATCTCTGGGTTATTTGTGGGGCCTGCCTGGTGCTTTTACATGAGTAGAATGTGTGCTTTTATTTAAAATGCATCTCTGGGTTATTTGTGGGGGATAGGAATTCATTCATTCCCCCCCACCAAATATAGTCTGGCCCACCACATGGCCTGAGGGACGGTGGACCAGCCCACAGCTGAAAAAGGTTGCTGACCCCTGTTCTAGGGTCATTTCAACCATTCCATTTATCACCCCTAATCTGAAGTACAAAGCACATATCATCCCAAATTGTTTTCTGCTGTGAGACCGATGAACTCGCACCGGGTGCTCATGCATCTCACTGTAGGGAGATTCTTGTCTTCTGCCTCTGGGCAGAGTATATACCAGAAGTGCAAGAAGTGTTGAGATCCTCCAGATCCCTCACCATCTGCAGAAGATTCATATAGAATAAGTTATTCATTCATTCATTCATTCCCAGTGGAGTGTTTTTTTTCGGCCCAAAGGTCACATTTCCTTGTGGGCCACAGGCCACCACCTTTGTACAGTGGAATATATTCCATCAAAACACAACAGCCAGCCGTTTCTACACCAGTGGAAGGAGCAGAGATGGATGCCAGGGAAAAGACAAGCAGGTTGTCAGAGGAGAACTCAGCCCCGGTGAAACCAGATAGCCCAAGCTGGACACCACCAGATGGAGAGGCAATTCTGGTGACTGCCTTTGTTAGCAAGGAGGCCTCCCTCCTAGAGAGGCATCTGGGGAACAGTCTGGCTTCAAGCCATCTATACTTCCAATGACGTTATGAAAACCACACCAGCCACAAACAAACTTTGCAGGGCATCCTCTACAAGAGGAGTAGCTGCTTGTTGGCCCAGTCCAGAGGTTTGGGATGTAAAACCTGTGATTAGTGGTGCCCACCCTACTCTTCCAAAGGAGAGTGCATGGGGTGTGCCAGCATCTTAGCTATACCAAGTATTGCTATTCCCCTGGCTTGCTTCACCGACTTGTAACCTGCAGTCCCGCGCTGGGATGCTGTAGTGATTTGCTCAAGAAAGCTTTCAAAGCTGCTAGACGTGGTAACAAGTCCAGTTTCAAGCTGGGTGAGGAGAGCCAGGACATTCTGCCAGAACTGGTCAATGGCACCTTCTTGTCTAAGATCAAACGGTGCCACCTCTCAGTCACAGCCCAACTCACGTTGCCCCATTCAGACACACAATCCTGCCTTCATCCGTTCCCCTCTCCTCCCACCTCACCTAGATGCCTTCCTGTATGGCATGTGTAGTTCTGCACACTGCCAGAGGGCATTCGACCTACACAGGACTTGACTGGTGGGAGGTCGGATGAAGGCATCGCCTGTCACAGAAAATGGCTGACGTGTTAACCAAACTAAACCCGATGGATGCTAACCCTGTAGACACACCAATGACAACAGGTTATCAGGTAGATGATACTGAAGAAGCATTTTCTGACACTATATTTTACAGAAGTGTGTTAGGCAAACTAAACTTCGTTGCCAGATCTTCAAGACCTATCCCTCCTTGGATTTTCACACACATCCTCTCAGAGCTTTGCCACCGGTCCCTCTCTGTCCCAGAGGCAGGGGAGACCAGCAGCAGATCTGGGCAGCAGAAAAGCCTTGCTGCTCCTTGCAGGGTGCTGCCTGAGGCGGCCGCCACATCGCACTTAATGGGCAGGCCAGCTTGGGCCTGGAGCTGATGGGAGTTGACATCCAGTAACATGTGGAAGGCCACAAGTTCCCCATCTCTGGGCTGACCCAATTTTATGGGCTTTTCCCTTGACCAAGATACCCCTGGTTCATTAGCTCAAACTACGTCTTGAAATACTGGAGGGCATCACAGAGCCTTTTCAGATCTTCCTCCAGAGGAAGCCGGAGGGCTTCACTGTTCATAGACTGATTAATAACTGCAGCTTCTGCTTGTAGCTGCGTGCATCTCCTCCCGCCGACGATCATTGTATAAGGCTGCAGCAAAACATTCTGCCAAATGTTTGTTCGAAAATGCTACGTTCTGTCCTAAAGTGAGAGATATTGGCAACTGGCGAGAGACATCATCATTACAGCAGACAGAAAAGAACCTTTTTCTCCAACAAGCCTTCTGAATGCGTTTTCAGCCAGCAAAGCAAAGCTGACTGTTATAACAGTTAATGCAAAGGTTGGCGGCAAGGCTGAAGTCACTTACTTGCAGAAGTAGTAGCGACATTGAAATTGTAGGAGCCTCAAAGTTTGCTGCCAGAAAGAAGAAAAATACATCACCACCTCTGCAGTTTCACACTTTGGTTATTAGGGTTGCAAGCTTTATCCATCAGTTGGCTGGAGCATGGTGTTGATAGCACCAAGGTTGCAGGTTCGATCCCATAAGGGATAGCTGCATATTCTTGCATTGCAGCGGGTTCAACTAGATGATCCTCAGAGTCCCTTCCAACTCTTTGATTCTATGGCTCTATCTAAAGCTTTATTTGATTAATCACTTTTATCAGTGGGACTGAACTTTCCAAGCACACTTGTTTATATTTTGGTCTGGGTGTGTTAACATCACGAATGATTCAGAATGGTATGTTAAAACCAACCTTCTATCAACTGACCACCTAGTAATCAAAAGTTGTTCCAAAAAGGCACCGGAAACAGTTTTTATAATGACACATAAATGCATTTCGATTTAAGGATTAACTGATGAAAAGGCAATTGATTGGTGTACAGGGGGAATTAACCACAGACAACCATGGTAATTATCCTTATGTATCCTAAACATCGAAGAGTTTCATGGCACCTTAAAGACTAACAACTTTTTAAAAATGACATATGCTTTTTATTCAGGTCCATGAAGCATCCTCCTTAGTTGCGGGTACAGAGGACAGGGGTGGAACTGTAAGCAGTGAGGTCAGAGGGAAATGAAATGCAAAAAGTATAGACAGAGAGAATTCAATTAGAGCTTGAAGGGTGAGGAGCACAGTGAAAGTTAAGAACAGAATGAATGTTAAGTTGATTGCGCAACCACACCTATCCACTGCTCTTGCAAAGGGTATGTGAGCTTTCTTTGCATAAATGCTAGCTCTAATTTAATTGCCACTTTCTCTATTTTTTGCATTTCATTTCTCTCTGACCTTACTGCTTACAATCCACCTTCCAGATATATATACCTGGGACTTAAGATTATTTATATATACAGAAGCAAATTTAGAAATAATTCCTCAAATTTAAATAGAAATGGTTCTTTAAGTTGGACTTAGACCAGGAAGGCTTTCAAACAGAAGACACCTTCAAACAAAGGAATGGCATCTAAAAATTGGGACACATGGCAACCTATGAATGTTTTGTGCACCTGTTGTGGGTTCTGCCCCCCCCCCAAGCATATGACACAATAAATCCGTTAGTCTTTAAGGTGTCAGTTCTGCTATAACAGACTCAAAGGCGCCTATCCACTATAACAATTAAACTGGAATAAATTCAAAAAATAAAAAATTGTCCTGTGGCACCTTAGTTGGTTCTAGGTATAAGCTTTCGTGTGCATGCACACTTTTTCAGATACCAAATAAATTGGTAATTAAATTGGAAATACTGATATTTAACTGGGTTTTGTGTTGATTTGTGTCCTGTCTAAATACTATGACACACCTACTGCTAATAGCTTGACTTTTTGGCCTCACTTTGTAAAATTAGTTTCTTCTTCTCTCAGGGTAGATCTATCTGTCTACCAACCCATTTTGATTATCACTTCCTATTTCTGATGAAGTGGGCTCTGGGCCCATGAAACCTGACACTCCAATAAATCTGTTAGTCTTAAAGGCACCACAAAACTCATTTTTATTCATGTAGGCAACTGGTCAGCAATTTTCAGAATGGAAAACACACAAGCGCCAGCAAACGTTAAGCAAGCAACTTCTAGCAGAGTAAAATAAAGATTGCAAGTATTTGTGAAAGACTCACAAAGCAATACAGAGATATAAATCCATCCAAAGATACCAATGGCCAATGCTAACATTAGAGTCCACAGAAGGATTACTTTGCTGCCTCCATTGCATCCTTACTGTGGCACCCACCAGAATTTCCCCAGGTAATATTCCAAAGAAGTCTATTCCAAAGAAGAAGGTAGAGGCAACAGTTGGCTCACTGTGACCTGTTGGAAAAGCAACCTGAAGATAAAATTGCCTGCATCCACCAGGACCTTGACTCCAGTTGAATCATTTGGATCTCAAGTGTCTAGTCCTGTTGTGTTGGATGCATTTCAGTCAGTAAGGCTCAAGGAAGTGGACAAGCTGCTTGATTCAGTCCAGGTGATCTTCTGTGTTCTTGCCCCTTGCCCCTCAATGCTGATAAAGACTCAGTTACTGTTATGTACTGAAGTTCTCACCCTGGGCCAGCAGGGGGATACTGTAGATAGTTCAGGTCCACATATGCAAATAAGGGATCGAAAGTGACGTTCAGTGATTGGCTAGTTACAGAAAATGGTTACTGTTCCGTTCTAGTGGAGCTCTATATAAGCAGGCTGGCTGAACCCTTCAGTTCTGTTCTGTTCTGGCCTGTGAATAAACAAGAGCTGTTTGAAGAATCGCTGTGTCGTCTGATATGTTCACCCACAACTTAACAGTTACAATGCTTGTTAGGTTATTATAAGTTCTCATCAATTACACACACACACACATTCATATGTATACACATATACACACACACACACACACACACACACTCCTATATATATATATAGAGAGAGAGAGCAAGCTAGTATTCTCATTCCTTAGCACAGCTGAGCTTGACAACTATCCTAAGTAAGCAATTTTTGTAACCCTGGATTCCGTCCCATGGAGTAATTTTGCAAATGCGTTTTAGACGCAACTAAATATAAAACATTGCCTAGGTGTGCCATTGCCTATATGGTCAGGATGCAGCTAAATATAAAGCAGCCTTTGGCTGTGTGATCATTGGCACCAATCCTCAGGCCCACAGCTCACTGGCTTCACAACAGAATGCCTTAACTTGCCTCAGCAGCACTCTGCTCCAGGAGGCCACTTCACACCCGAGATGCAAAGAACTCTGTGGGAGTTGACCTACAGGGATTTCTCTACAAGTAGGGAGATTTTCACTGGTGTAATAATTGTATCTGCACTGTGATAGAACTGGTGTCTGGACAGCATTGTATGTCTTTCGGTCAAAGGATTGTTCATCATGCAGTGAGTTCTGAGGGTCAGGTTGAGAGGCCACGTTCAACCTCAAGGAACTTCACCTGTGGTAATTGTTACAAGGCACTCAGTTTCTGATCCTTGTGGTTATAGGGCTAACCTGAAAAGCTTATTTGTTTCTCAAGCCAGAGGGAGAAGTCTGAGAGAGACAAAAGGGAAAGGAAAGGAAATACAGTGGTACCTCGGGTTACAGACGCTTCAGGTTACAGACTCCATTAACCCAGAAATAGTACCTGGGGTTAAGAACTTTGCTTCAGGATGAGAACAGAAATTGCGCGGCGGCAGCGGGAGGTCCCATTAGCTAAAGTGGTACCTCAGGTTAAGAACAGTTTCAGGTTAAGAACAGACCTCCAGAACGAATTAAGTTCTTAACCCGAGGTACCACTGTAGCTAGAAAGGAGAGCTGTACATAACCAGGAACTGCAGAGATTAGGCAGTTTCATGTCTCGATTAGCAATTATCTACATCTAGGTCCATAGGCCTCTAGTCAAAACATACATTGGGTGGAGAAAGCAAATTTGTGAAATCAGAATGATATATACTAAGGGGGTTTATGCAGATTTACACAAACATTCAAACAGAAAACATGTATTGACTTTTATTTTATGGTCGCAAAGTATTTCTTTCTTCAAAGCACAAGATTCTAGCCCTGCTGTATGGGGCAAACAGAGGCCTGCCACCTTCTTCTAGACATACAATCTTCAACATAACCTGCAAATGCCCCCACTACACAAAGGCATAGTAAAGATTGCTATCTGTTAGGAGAGTAGTGTTGAATTATTAGGTTATTTAATCAAAAGGAGAAGCCCTCCCTGGAGATCACTTTGCTTGCTTCGTTTCCATTTGTAATCTAATGAGAGTTGGAATGGGATTGCACTCGCCCACAGCTCTGCAAATAAATGAGTTGGACAAGAAGACTCCAGCTTTTTGCAAAACATTTCAAAATTCTCTCTCTCTCTCTCTCTCTCTCTCTCTCTCTCTCTCTCTCACACACACACACACACACACACAGGTTGTGCACTCTCAAAACTGGGGTCTGAATCCAAGCACACAGAAGCCACACAATCCATCAGTTTCTTGTAATTTCTTGAAAAATGCGTCCAGATTCATGTGCTTTCCTTGAAACCGGCTTCCATCCAATTTGAAAAGGTAAGGTGCGGATAGGCAGAGGTGTGTACATTTCAGGCATCCATTGCAAATCCAGAGATGAAAGCTTAATTGAATAGGATTTTTTTTGGGGGGGGGGATACAGGTGGGGAAAACAAATCAGGTAGTGATGTGTACAGCAACGTAAGATGCAACTTGAAACACAGGAGTGTTAGGAGAAGAGTAGTAAAGGTAAAAAAGTAAAGGTAAAGGACCCCTGGACAATTAAGTCCAGTCAAAGGCAACTATGGGGTTGCGGCTCTCGTTTCGCTTCAGGCTGAGTGAGCCAGCGTTTGTCCACAGACAGCTTTCCGGGTCATGTGGCCAGCATGACTAAACCGCTTCTGGCGCAATGGAACACTGTGACGGAAACCAGAGCGCATGGAAACACCGTTTACTTTCCTGCTGCAGCAGTACCTATTAATCTACTTGCACTGGCGTGCTTTCGAACTGCCAGGTTGACAGAAGCTGGGACAGAGCAACAGGAGCTCACCCCATTGAGTGGATTCGAACCACTGACATTCCAATCAGCAAGTCCAAGAGGCTCAGTTGTTTAGACCACAGCGCCACCTGCCTAGCACCCACCTAGCACAGCCTTAAAAGCACTGCCATAGCAGTCAGAGGCGACTGAAAATTGCTTGCAGGTGAGTCCATGGAATTCCATGCAGGCAGGGGTGGGCTTTGGTCATCTTTTGAAATATTTGTGCCCTGTGTGAGGCCAGAGTTTGCACACCCAAATGGATCTTCTCAATTTTGCGCCCCTGGGCTTGGTGCCCTGTGCGGGGAACTTCCTGAATCACCGGTGTCGGTGCACTCTAGCGGAGGGGAGATGAGGTACTCTGCCTGTCATCATCACCAAGTAAAACAACAATGACTACAATAGCAGCAGCAACAAGAAGGCTACTGCAGCTGAGACAGAGTTCTCCCCTCTTCTTCCACCAGCTCAGCAGGCTGGTAACTTTTGTGGGTTTATTTACTAGGCTGATCTAACAACGGGTTTTGTAATTACAAAGTGCATGAGTTGAGGCTTTGCATATAAAATCCAAAGAGAGATTCTGAAGTGGACATAGGACAGTTCAACCACCACCCCATTTTTGTATGAGTGAAACGGCAGGGAAGCATTTATCTTCACCTTGGTTAAGATTAGGTGGAACTACCACAAGCCAAGGGGACGTGGGTGGCGCTGTGGGTTAAACCACAGAGCCTAGGACTTGCCGATCAGAAGGTCGGCAGTTCGAATCCCCGTGACGAGGTGAGCTCCTGTTGCTCGGTCCCAGTTCCTGCCAACCTAGCAGTTCGAAAGCACAAAGTGCAAGTAGATAAATAGGCACCGCTCTGGCGGGTAGGTAAACGGCGTTTCCGTATGCTGCTCTGGTTCGCCAGAAGTGGCTTAGTCATGCTGGCCACATGACCCGGAAGCTGTCTGCGGACAAACGCCAGCTCCCTCGGCCAATAAAGCGAGATGAGTGCCGCAACCCCAGAGTCGGTCACGACTAGACCTAATGGTAAGGGGTCCTTTACCTTACCACAAGCCACATGAAATTCCTTTGGGGTTGCAGATTTGATCCACAGACTACTGGATGACCATCCTCTTGAAAACAGAGTGAATAGATGTGGAGGCAATGAAGGAAAATATTTCACTCTCCCCCAGGCTGAAACCCAATTTGAATATGGTTAATACTGTTTGCATCGGAAGCAATGCAAATGCCTTTTAAATATCAGGTAGCTACAAATAACCCATTTTTGTTACATAATCAAGTGCCAAGACTGCCAAGCTTTCATTGTGTACTCAAAGCTGAATATATTTACTTGGAGGAAAACCAGATTGATTTCATTTTCCGGCATATTTATTAATGCCTCAGCAAATGAATCTAGGGCACACCAAGTCAAGATCAATATTTATGTAGCCTACTTTAGGGAAAGAGAGATGCTTCTGAACAGCAGGGGGGTCTTAGCATTATGATTATTATTTTCCTGAAATTTTTTCCCTCTGTCTTGGATTTGGTTTCATGTGCACCATTTAAACTACTTAGGTACTCACTGTAAGCTAAAGAGAGCTCTGCTGCTGACACAGAGAAAATAGATGGGCACTTGAACCACCAACTACTAAACCACTA
This sequence comes from Podarcis cretensis, assembly GCF_951804945.1. NCBI lineage: Eukaryota > Metazoa > Chordata > Lepidosauria > Squamata > Lacertidae > Podarcis > Podarcis cretensis. Next base: position 24,721,322 of record NC_137176.1, on the reverse strand, counting down.
TTTCTTACTAGCAATATTCTATCCATTTAAGGTAAGTCGTTTCCTCTGCAGTGGACTCCAGAAAAAACCTTGCATCAGGCTTATAATACTTGGTGGCTATTTCTAAAATAGCCTGAAACCATTCCAAGTGAGGCTGGCGCTGTGGTCTAAACCACTGAGCCTCTTGGGCTTGATGATCAGGAGGTCAGCGGTTTGAATCCGTGCAATGGGGTGAGCTCCCGTTGCTCTGTTGCAGCTCCTGCCAACCTAGCAGTTCAAAAGCACGCTAGTGCAAGGAGATAAATAGGTATCACTGCGGCGGGAAGGTAAACGGCGTTTCCATGCGGTCTGGTTTCCATCACGGTGTTACGTTGCACCAGAAGTGGTTTAGTCCTGCTGGCCACATGACCACGAAAGCTGTCTTTGGATAAATGCTAGCTCCCCCGGCCTGAAAGCGAGATGAGCGCTGCAACCCCATAGTCGCCTTTGACTGGACTTAACCATGCAGGGGCCCTTTGCAGATCCTAACATGCCAATTTCCAAGAATTTCCTGTGCATTTGCCAAGATACACTACACTAGTTCCATTAGTTGTTTATTCCTTCCCCGCCCTGTCAAGAGTAAGACATCAACTTGGCCTCTGCTTTAGCTTCACCCTTAAGTCCCAGGACTGTAGTAGCTTCGTGAATGCAGATCAGACAGAGTTTGCAAATGAGGCCAGACTACAAGTTAGGTTAGTCATGTGTTTTGCTCTTGAGTGTAAGATTTTTATCTCACAGATAATGGGCACAATGAAGAGCAGAATCCTGGTGTAAGTGGGGAGGGTTTTAAGCTTCTCCCTGCCCCCATCCCAAGTGTTATTCTAAAGCAGCAATGCTGCAGCAAGCAAAGGCTCTAGCAGCTCAGTCAGCTGCTTGTGGCTGCAAAGCCAGACAGGATGTATGTGACTGTTGCCATGGAAACAAAGGGGCAGTCCATTCTCCTTATTGAGCACAGGATGTGAGCTCGTGTGTGTGTCATATGACCTGTACAGGATGTACATGGGTGGAGTTTGGAGTTTCTCTCTGTTTGTTGAAGAGAGCGGACATCTTTTCTGTATGACTGCTGAAGACAGGAATAAAAACATGTAGATACATTTCTGTCTGAGTCTGATTCCCCTCCCTGGGGATATGCAGGGAGCAGGGAGGAAGAGAAGCAGTTGGTGTGTTTTTCTCACAGCCTGAGGAAAATCGCCGGAACGGACCTCGTGTGTTTTTCCTGCCGGGAGTCGCCGGAGGGAGGTCAAAAGAATTCAGCCGGTGCCTGGAGAGATAGGCACATACCTATGACCGAGACTGAATTCTAACATTGGTAGCATTTGACGGTTGCTACGATCCATGGAAGTCTGCAGAAATAGGAGCAGAGCTGCTATTTTCATCCCTCTCCATGGAAGCCTGAGATGGAGGCTGATTCTCTGCAGCTAGAAGCTGACCAGAAGAAGCTGAAAGCCAAGCTACAGAGCCCAGGTATGAGATTTTCGGGCTTAAGAGTGTGAATGCAGATGGATTAATTCTCTGCTTCATGGGAGCAATGTTTGAGAAAAACAGCTCCGAGAGAGAAGAGTCTGCATTCCAAACATTCCTGTGGTTTTTCCTGTCCAAGGAAAGGAATGTGGTTGCTTAGCAACGCAGGCCAGTTTCAAGATAAGGGCTGGAAGTCAGGCTATGCCCAGAGAGGCGAAAACAGCTCGTGTTTAGACTAGGCCCTTACAAAGGAACTGTTGAAAGGGGACTTTCCAAGCGGCCAAAGTTAGAGCTGCCAGGTGCACAGAGTGTAAACAAGCCAGCTATTGGATTTTAGAGGCTTGTGTTTGAGAGTCAATGCAAAGGACTCAAAATGGATGCCAAGAAAGGGGGAGGCCTGCCTTCTCCACCCCTCTTGACCAGTGACAATTATGCATCTTGGTCTATTAAGATGAAGGCCTTGCTGCAGAATCAGAGACTGTTTGGGGTGATTGAGAACCCCATCCCTGCAGCACCAACGCGTGCTTGGGAGTCAAAGGAAGTGAAGGACAGGGGGAGTCAAGAACGGAGTTCTAACACCCCCACTGCTGTAGCTACTGGAGAAGACGCCGTAGCTTTGAACGTTGTCCGATGCCACAATTGTGGACAGACTGGGCATCTTCAGCGGAACTGCAGGAAGCCACGTCAGAACAAAGGAGCCAAGGGAAGCTCCACAAAGTCTGAGGCGTCAGGCAGAAGTCATGCCAAGTCACAGGTGAAGCCTGCAAAGGCTTTGATGTCCCTAAAAGCCACACCACAAGTGGGGAATTCCTTCGTTTTAGACACGGGAGCGACGGTTCACATGACCCATCGTAGGGATTTGTTTTCGTCGTTTAAGAAGCAAAGCTTCGTTGTACAACAAGCCAACGGTCAAGAGCTGGAAGCCACCGGAGTTGGGACTGTGTATCTTAAAAGTCTGAACTTGACCATAAACGATGTTTATTTGGTTCCAGAGTTGAAGTACAATCTGCTCAGCGTTTCGCAGATTGCCAAGAAGGGACTAAAACTGTCCTATGATGATCAACACTGCGAGATCTACAAAGATGGAGAGTTGTATCTTTCTGCCAAAGAGAAAGATGGACTGTATTTGTTGACTTTTGATCAAAGTGATTACATGGAATGTAATTCTTGTGATTCTAACATGATTTCTTTTGCAGGTGTAGCCAAGAAGAACGCCAAGCAGGTCACCTCAAGGGTCGACAGGGCATTTCAGCGGGTGTATGCTGATGTGATTGGTCCTTTAGCACCATCTAGAGGCAATGCAAAGTATTACCTAATATGTGTTGATTCTTTTACAGGTTTTGTCTGGATTTATCTTTTGGAGAGACCGAAAGAAGCCTTAGAAAGGTTTAAAGAGTTTTGTGACAAGGTTAAAAATATGCATGATGCTGACATAGATTGTCTTTGCACAGATGAGAAGCCAATTTTTCTCTTACAGGATTTCCAGAGGTTCCTGAAGAAGAAAGGGATAAGACACAAAATTGCTAGTTCCGAAGAAGCTTGGAATAAATGTGTCTGTGTTAGGGTGAACAAAGAATTGCAAAAGGGAATGCATGCGCAATTGCTTAGTTCGCATCTGCCACATGAGTACTGGGCTGAGTCACTAATGTCATATTGTTATACGTGGTTGAGAAAGTTTTCAAAAGAGTTGGGAAGTTCTCCTTTTGAGAAACTGTTCCACAGAAAACCTTCTGTTGCCCATTTCAAGGTTTTTGGGTCTCATGTGAGAACAGAAGCTCCAGGTGGAGTAAAGAATGCCAGAGGCATTTTTGTGGGTTATGAAAAGGGTCTCTACAGAGTAATTTTGTCTGAATCTGGTAAGGTGATTCTCACAAAATTTCTAGAGAGTGCTCCTGAACAGGAGCGAGTGATTGTTCACACATTTCCCACAGGTGATGATGATGATTCTGATGATGATGATGTTGATTTTATTGAGTTCAGTAGTACTGATGATGACAGCGATAGCTCAGACAGCTCAGTTGTCACAGTCATTGAGAAGAAATCTCACATAATGACTAGACCCACAGAAGAGGAGGATGAACCACTGATTAAGCTTAGTACTGGTTCTTCAGAGAGTTCAGAGGCTGAACCAGAAAGCAAGGGAGAGCAGCACCTCTTACGTAGGTCTGAGAGAGCAACGAAGGGTGTACCACCCAAGAGGTATTCAAAAGAGTTTGCCAACCAAGCTATTGCATGTGTTGCTGTTGTAAACGACCAAGGTCAAATTGAAGCTGTGTCTGAGTCAGAGACAAAGGCACAACAGAGAGTTGCTAACCAAGGTAATGCAGAAGCACTCATTCCTTGGAAGTCACACAACCAGAGAGGTACATTGGTAAAACCAATGGTGGGTAGTTCCAAGGGTGGAACTGAAACAACAGGGGAGTGTTATAAGTATAACAACTGTTTGTTTTCTTCTCTGGATGACGCTTTGCTCGCAGCACGCATTGATACTTTAGGGGGAGTATGTTATTCTAAAGCAGCAATGCTGCAGCAAGCAAAGGCTCTAGCAGCTCAGTCAGCTGCTTGTGGCTGCAAAGCCAGACAGGATGTATGTGACTGTTGCCATGGAAACAAAGGGGCAGTCCATTCTCCTTATTGAGCACAGGATGTGAGCTCGTGTGTGTGTCATATGACCTGTACAGGATGTACATGGGTGGAGTTTGGAGTTTCTCTCTGTTTGTTGAAGAGAGCGGACATCTTTTCTGTATGACTGCTGAAGACAGGAATAAAAACATGTAGATACATTTCTGTCTGAGTCTGATTCCCCTCCCTGGGGATATGCAGGGAGCAGGGAGGAAGAGAAGCAGTTGGTGTGTTTTTCTCACAGCCTGAGGAAAATCGCTGGAACGGACCTCGTGTGTTTTTCCTGCCGGGAGTCGCCGGAGGGAGGTCAAAAGAATTCAGCCGGTGCCTGGAGAGATAGGCACATACCTATGACCGGCACTGAATTCTAACACCAAGATCCCCACATCTGCTATTTGCACAGAGGGAGGGAAGCTCCTATTGGAGAAAATATGAGTGTTTTTCCCATGCTATCTTTTATCTAGCTGTTGAGCATTTGGCTACTAGACGAGGGGGCTCAGGAAGTTCCTTTCCTATTCTGTTTTATAATTCTTGTGCTAACCTATTTATTTACTTGAGAAACAAATGGAGAATATGAATATGAAATAAATGAAGAAATATATAAGCTCCCCTTTCAGCAGTGATCTCTCACTATGTAGCACCCTGCTTGTGGTTAACGCTTAGCTGGAATGAAATATTCAACGCAGCAATAGAGAAATTAAAATAATAATTTATTTGTCAGACAAATAAATGAGAGGCACAGTGGTATATGGTTACCAAGCTCTGGCCTGGCCTCCTGCCATTCTGGCCAGCACTTATATTTCCTTAATCCAGCCCCCTTGCTCCTCCTGTGGCTGCCTCTGTCCAATCAGCCTGGTTGAAATTCCTATTGGCTGTTTGCTAGAACCAATCACAAAAGATACACCCATTTCCTCTTGTCCTTTTATGGGAAACAAAAAGCTATATATTCTTCTATCTATAAATGACAAATAAGTAGTAATATATCTTACATGTGTCTCAACAAGGAACCTTAATTACCAGCTCACCTCGCCCTATTGCCCTCCAAAACAGATGGTTAATCTTAAATTTTTATCTTAAACAGATGTCAAGGATCTTGAGTTCACATCATCATTGAAAGATCTCCTTCTCTTGGAGGTCTTTTAAACAAAGGCCTGACAACCATATGTGTGCTCTAATGATGTTTCCTGCTTGGCAGGGGGGGCTGGGCTGGTGGCTGATGGCCCCTGTGATCTCTTCCAACTATATGAAATAAGAATCTAGCATAAGGATTTAACATTTCTTAGCTTCTAATTCCTTTGCATAATTACATTTAAGCCAATATATTTAATACATAACATAGATAGCTTTTTAGAAGAATAAACCTTTTCAAAGTAAAAAAGGAAGGAACAGTTTCCAGCCTCAAAATAAGATAGGAAAAAACCTCTCTTCTCCAGCCAAGCCAGTTGCCTTTTTCACTGCTCTTGACCTTTCAACCTTAGGAAAATATGGCTCAAGTTTAATGGGAGGCACATGGTTTTATTTTACTATTTACCCACTCTTAATTATGTTTTTCTCTGCTTTTTTATCTTCTGTAATATGTAGGGTCAGTGTAACCTTGGCTGTCAGCCTGTAATTCCCTTTTTACGACTTTGAGAATTGTTTTCTGCTATAAATCAGGGGGCCCCCTTATCCAGGAGAATAAACATCTTGCCAAGGTTCTTAGGCAGCTGGTCTTCTGCCTGGCATGAACATTTGAAAATCTTTAAGCTCATTTTAAAATACAGGCCCTGATCAAGCCTTAATAAAAATGCAGGCTATGATTAGATGCCTCAACTAGACATTTCGTTTTCCAGAGGCAGAAAATCCAAATATTCACAAGGCTGCTGAAAAAGTAATGTGCGTAGCCTTTTTGAGTAAAATCAGTTCCAGAAAACTCTGATATCTTCAGATGAATTCCACTACTGTGGTGGTATACCTGTATCTGGATCATGCCACTTCAGACTGATTGAATGCCCATCTTACAAAACAAATCACAGCAGATAGAAAACTATACGTTAAGATAGAAGGCTGGGTTAGAATTCTCTCCCTTGACGTTTGGCATTCTACAAGAATGAACTCCAACTCTGAGTAGCCTCTGCCAACATAATCAATGTTCAGGGAGGATGTGAGTTGATATCTGACAACATCGGGGGGGCGGGGGGGGCGGCTACAGTTCCCCCATTACTTTTTTATATATAGACATTTCAAATGTTTTTCATTACCTAAGTTGCACAACAAACATAACCCATCAAAAATTGAACAGAAGAGAAAAAGGACATTACAAAATCTGGAGCATGAGCCACTGGGCAAAATCAGAAACAAAAATACCAAGAGTCTTCTATATGCAGACCCTGCAGAAAATTTTCTAATAAATGCAGTATTTGAATTAATACAAAGAGAAAAGAAACATTTAACAAATCCATACGTTGGAGCACACCCTAAGGACTTGCCTTCTGTTATCTGAAATACTTGCATAAGCAATAAAGCTCCACCAATCTCTTGCACATCTGCCTCTGTGCTTATTTCCTCTAGCTATTCTTTGTTTACATTTAACTATCAGGGCTATCTGCCAAAACCTTTTACAGTGTGCTGTTAAATTAGCTCCTTTAAGAACCTTCTAAAAAGGGGCAACAGTTATACACACAGCTACCAGTGAGCATCATGTCAGGGGGTTCATCTGTAAAGCCCATAAAAAGGTAAAAGTAAAGGACCCCTGACAATTAAGTCCAGTCGCGAACGACTCTGGGGTTGTGGCGCTCATCTCGCTTTTCCGGCCGAGGGAGCCAACGTTTGTCCGCAGACAGTTTTTCCGGGTCATGTGGCCAGCATGACTAAGCCGCTTCTGGCAAAACCACAGCAGCGCACGGAAACGCTGTTTACCTTCCCACCGGAGCGGTATTTATCTACTTGCACTTTGACGTGCTTTCAAACTGCTAGGTTGGCAGGAGCAGGGACCGAGCAACGGGAGCTCACCCCGTTGTGGGGAATCGAACCACCGACCTTCCGATCGGCAAGCCCAAGGCTCAGTGGTTTACACCACAGCATCACCCACGTCAAGCCCATACAGATGACAAATCTGTAAACAGTTTCCCCATTACACTGGTACACCAGCAACAGTGGGATTTGCATATGTATATGTTTGTGATGGCAGTGGTACCCTCTTGGAGCTGCAACCATTGCTCACCAGGACAGGGTGGGTGGGACTAGGCAGCAGTGAGCTCAGGGATTCTCCGGGTTCATAGAATCATAGAATCATAGAATCATAGAGTTGGAAGAGACCACAAGGGCCATCGAGTCCAACCCCCTGCCAAGCAGGAAACACCATCAGAGCACTCCTGACATATGGTTGTCAAGCCTCTGCTTAAAGACCTCCAGAGAAGGAGACTCCACCACACTCCTTGGCAGCAAATTCCACTGTCGAACAGCTCTTACTGTCAGGAAGTTCTTCCTAATGTTTAGGTGGAATCTTCTTTCTTGTAGTTTGGAACCATTGCTCCGTGTCCGCTTCTCTGGAGCAGCAGAAAACAACCTTTCTCCCTCCTCTATGTGACATCCTTTTATATATTTGAACATGGCTATCATATCACCCCTCAACCTCCTCTTCTCCAGGCTAAACATGCCCAGCTCCCTTAGCCGTTCTTCATAAGGCATCGTTTCCAGGCCTTTGACCATTTTGGTTGCCCTCCTCTGGACACGTTCTAGTTTGTCAGTGTCCTTCTTGAACTGTGGTGCCCAGAACTGGTCAAGGTACTCCAGGTGAGGTCTGACCACCTGGAGTATACTGCAGAATACAGTGATGATGGCCTCAAAGCTGTGTGCACACCTGTGGTACGGCAAAGGCAAAAGACCCCCTGAGCTTGCTACTGCCATAATAGGGTGACACTATTGTTCCAACCCGCTCACAGACCCTCCAAGTGTCCCAGTTTTCCAGGGACAGCTCCGGATTTACAGAAACCATCCCAGTTTCTGATTTGATCCTGGAATGTCCCCCTTTTCCCTAGGGCATCCCTATTTTCATCCAAGAAATGTTGGAGGCTATGGAGTTATGCAACCTCCTGAGGCAAGGGGATTAGTAACTATACAACCTTCAGAAGACACCTGAAGGCTGCCACTGTATAGGGAGGTTTTCGAAATGTTTAATGTTTTGCTGTTTTCATATACAGTGGTACCTCAGGTTACATATGCTTCAGGTTACATACGCTTTAGGTTACAGACTCCGCTAACCCAGACATAGTACCTCAGGTTAAGATCTTTCCTTCAGGAAGAGAACAGAAATCGTGCTCTGGCGGCATGGCGGCAGCAGGAGGCCCCATTAGCTAAAGTGGTACCTCAGGTTAAGAACAGTTTCAGTTTAAGAATGTACCTCCGGAATGAATTAAGTACTTAACCTGAGGTACCACTGTATGATGGAAACTGCCCAGAGTGTCTGGGGCAACCCAGTCAGAGGGGTGGGGTATAAATAATATAATTATTATTACAGTGGTACCTCGGGTTAAGTACTTAATTCGTTCCGGAGGTCTGTTCTTAACCTGAAACAGTACTTAACCTGAAGCACCACTTTAGCTAATGAGGCCTCCCTCTGCCACGCGATTTCTGTTCTCATCCTGAAGCAAAGTTCTTAACCTGAGGTATTATTTCTGGGTTAGCGGAGTCTATAACCTAAAGCGTCTGTAACCTGAAGCGTATGTAACCCGAGGAACCACTGTATTAGGAATGGGACATCCCTATTTTCACTGGAGAAATGTTGGAGGGTATGCACTGCATTACCTTTCTGGGTAATGAATTCAGTGCCTCATGTTGTTTTCCTTAATTCATGTGAGGGCAGTTTAATGCAATGACAGGAACAGGCAGGATCAACGAGACCGTAAGGCCTGCAGAATATTTCAACACTTTGCCAACACTGTCAAAAGAGCAACCACAGCCCCTTTATCTAACAAAGCTGAGAAGAGGGTGAAGACTTCCCAAGGGAAAGCTGGGAGGGGAAGTTGAATGGAGCTAAATGAATTATTGTTCTTAGGTGACTCAACGGCAGTTTCATCAGAGGCTTAATTCCTCCCAGATATTAGCAATCTGGAGTTAAACCGATCTGAGTAATAACAAAAGAATTTGGTTCAGATCCAAATGCCTTTCCCCTCTGAGTCGCTCAAGTTTCCTTTAATATTAATTCTGTAACTGCGGGAAGGGGAATTGTTGGAATTCAGTATGGCCCCCTTCTTAGTTGACCACTGGCTCTCCTGCACAGAGGTGGCTGGCAACCTTGGAAAATAGTGAACAGGCTTGAACCAGTAGCATCCTTCCTCCTCCCCCATCAGTGTCAGCACAGCAGCAAACTTATGAAGAGCCTGGGAAGATCTCAGAGAGGCAAAACAAGTGGACTCTCTAGGATATTCCAGCTGTTTCACGATCCTTTCCTGCAACAATTAACACCTTTTCCTAAGAGAGTGTGTGACTTCCAGAAGGAAGAGTGGTAATCCCACCTTGTTTTTCCTCCTTGCAGAACTTCCTGCAGCTGTTCTTTGCTCTTGCAGATTGCCCCATTATATTTTGTTTAATGCTGTGTGTTATGATTGGTAGGTTTCTTCGTGTAGTGGTATTATTTATTTATATTTATACCCCGCCCATCTGGCTGAGTTTCCCCAGCCACTCTGGGCGGCTTCCAATCGAGTGTTACAAACAATACAACATTAAATATTAAAAACTTCCCTAAACAGGGCTGCCTTCAGATGTCTTTTAAAGATAAGATATCTGCTTATTTCCTTCACATCTGGTGGGAGGGCGTTCCACAGGGCGGGCGCCACTACCTAGAAGGCCCTCTGCCTGGTTCCCTGTAACTTCGCTTCTCGCAGTGAGGGAACCGCCAGAAGGCCCTCGGCGCTGGATCTCAGTGTCTGGGCTGAACGATGAGGGTGGAGACGCTCCTTCAGGTATACAGAATGATACCAAATTGTATGGGAAACAGCCCTACTAGAAAAATTAACCAATAAACTGAAACTGACACGGGGACAAATAGAAGAAGACACCTTCACCCCGTTACGGCTCCCCTTTATCACATACACAGCCCAACAAGACAACGACAAAAATCCACCAACAGCATACAAATCAGTATGGCTAACTTGACCCAAAATGCACACACACCCCACTCACACATGAAAACAAAGACCACCACAGCCAACCACAAATGAACAACCACACCCTAGGCCAACCCCAACCTCTCTCACCACCAAAGGAACACAAGCGAGCAACAAAGAACCTGCACAAGCAACGCTGACACCAAATCCTACATATAGTAAGTAAAATAGAAACATCGCCACCCAACCCCCCCCATCTTCCCCCCCACCTCTCTCCCCCTTTTCTTCCTAATGTCTCAACAAATGAAACTGATTTGTAAAAATGTTACATTGGGGGGGGGGATATGAAAGAGAGACATTGCACAAACTTTTGTAAATCAAGAAAATCTTTAATTAAAAAAATAATAATCATAAAGTTGGAAGGGACCCCCAAGGGTAATCTAGGCCAACCCCTTGCAATACAGGAATCTTAGCAACAGCATCCATGACAGATGGCTGTGTTAATAGTTGTGAAACAATTTGCTAGACCCCGCCCCATAATTCCAGTGACATTGTTCTTTTTGGTGTCCCCACCAAAGATCTCTCACCTGTGGCTCTGGTTATCTCCCACTTGGACTACTGCAATGCGCTCTACGTGGGGCTACCTTTGAAGGTGACCCGGAAACTACAACTAATCCAGAACGCGGCAGCTAGACTGGTGACTGGGGGCGGCCACCGAGACCATATAACACCAGTCTTGAAAGACCTACATTGGCTCCCAGTGCGTTTCCGAGCACAATTCAAAGTGTTGGTGCTGACCTTTAAAGCCCTAAACGGCCTCGGTCCAGTATATCTGAACGATCGTCTCCTCCCCCATCGTTCTGCCTGGACACTGAGGTCCAGCTCCGAGGGCCTTCTGGCGGTTCCCTCACTGCGAGAGGCCAAGTTACAGAGAACCAGGCAGAGGGCCTTCTCAGTAGTGGCGCCCGCCCTGTGGAACGCCCTCCCATCAGATGTCAAAGCAATAAACAACTTCCTGACATTCAGAAGACATCTGAAGGCAGCCTTGTTCAGGGAAGTTTTTAATATGTGACATTTTAGTGTACTTTTCATCTTTGTTGGAAGCCGCCCAGAGTGGCTGGGGAAACCCAGCCAGATGGGCGGGGTACAAATAAATTATTATTATTATTATTATTATTATTATTATTATTATTATTAGAAGCTGTCAGCATGCGACAGCAGCCACACCCTGGAAATGGCTGACTAAATTAGGTGAGAGTAGCTGTGGCGTTTGCCCGTTTGTTTGAAAATGTCTGTACAGGGGGAGAGAAAGAGTTAATAGGTAGACCAATAGAAAAGCCAGAGGCGGAGCCCACCTGTTTATAAAAGGGCTTAGCCCAAGGTTTGGTTGGTTAGTTGGTTAATGGCAGTTGGGAAAGCAGTTGGCAGACAGATGGAAAGAGAGAGAGAGTGCAGTTGGTTCTTGTGTGAGGGGAGGTAGAAGAGTTAGAGACAGGATAAAATAAGACTAAGAAGGTAAAGAGTAACAACGTTTTGAATGCAGTTGAAGTTTATTTGTGTCTGCAATAAACTACACTCTTCTTTGTTAAGAACCTGACTGAGACTAAGTGATTTACCGGGGAGGACCTGGTTGGTGGCAGCGGATTAGTGGTGTATGGGTCAATAGTCCGTGAGACGACTGGGGCTCCGTACGAACGCCACAGTAGCCAATGGGTCTCAAACACTGAGTTTGGGACTTCATCTACATTCAAAGACAGACCCCAGCGGACTGAGCAGACAAGACCAACAGTGGGTCCAATGATCAAGAAGGCTATTTCTGCACATGCTGTAGAGGGAAGCATGGGGCAGATGGGACTCATCAATCTGGGAAGGTATCTTATCTAGGATAAGGAAAATTTTGATCCTCAACTTCCGCTGCCTTGAGGGATATCTTTGGGAGAAGAAAAAGCTGAGAAGTAAACCCTGTACAAATCTGGAGTGGAATCCCTAAGAAGGTTGGATGGCGCCTTGTATGCCTCCTTTGGGCATCTCCTGCAGCAAAGCTGGTACCAAATGTACTGCTCTCATGAGCATAGCCAAGGGGGTCAGGGGGGCAGCTGTCCCTCCTCCTACATCAAGTAAAACAATAGGAATACTTAACTAACTGACCAATCACACCCATGTTTTGTTAGCCCCAAAATGGAAAAGGAGCGAGGTCCCAACTAAAGAAGAATGGCAACTGAAGTTGATGGAATATGCACAACTCGCAGACTTAACATATAGAATAAGAGAACAAGAAGAACGTACGTTTGGAGAAGATTGGAAAACGTTTATTGAATTATGGGAAATAATTGTGTACAGCTGAAAATGCAGGCAGCATTAAGATGAATTCAACAGTGTAAACAAGTTTTGATGGATGTAATAATGGAATACTGAATGGTATAAAGGTAAAGGTAAAGGGACCCCTGACCATTAGGTCCAGTCGTGACCGACTCTGGGGTTGCGGCTCTCATCTCGCTTTATTGGCCGAGGGAGCCAGAGTATAGCTTCCGGGTCATGTGGCCAGCACGACTATGCCACTTCTGGCGAACCAGAGCAGCGCACAGAAATGCCGTCTACCTTCCCGCTGGAGCGGCACCTATTTATCTACTTGCGCTTTGACATGCTTTCGAACTGCTAGGTTGTCAGGAGCAGGGACCGAGCAACGGGAGTTCACCCCGCCACGGGGATTCGAACTGCCGATCTTCTGATCAGCAGGTCCTAGGCTCTGTAGTTTAACTCACAGCGCCACCCGCATCCCACTGAATAGTATAGTTTTTGTAAAATATGCAGGGATTTATGATATGCAAAATGAACCATGGAAAGAGAAGAAGGCAAGTCACTGATATCTTAATGTAATGGTTCTAGGGGTTGCTCGTGCATAAATCGGCACCATGCTTGGCTGAGTTACCTGGGTGAACCCTTTCTGTCCGGACAGCCGAGTGGCTGTCTCAATCGCTGGCAGTATCCGTCAGTGGGCGTTTCTTGAACTTCTTCCAGCAAAGAAGCTCTTTGACGCCTAGTCTCCGCCTACTCTCCCTGCGCGGAAGCCTTCTGCGCAGGGAGGGTGTGGGCAGCGGAGGACCCGTGCTCTCCCCGCTGGTCTCCGGCGAGGAGTCATGGAGCCCCCTCGCCGGTTCCCCCATCTGCCCCCCTTCTCCACTAGTGTTACGCTGATTTCCTTCCCCAGAAGATGGGCTGCTTCTCTCCCTCCTGGGACACTCTCCGGCATCCCTCTGGAACCCTCCCTCTCCCTCTGGCTCCGATGGCAGTTCCCTGACACTTAAGGATGTAAAATGGGTATTGTTCTGCTTCCTTTGGACCACATCAGCGAGTCTGGGTAGCCCAGGACCTCCATACACAGCAGTCTAAATGCCCCAGGGAGGTAACTTCGGTGCTTCTAATGCAGCTGTTTGGCTTCACCCCCCAGAAGCACACCCCATTGTCTCTTAAGACAGACGGATAGCAGAAACAATAACAGCAATTCTCATTGGGGGTCTTCTTTTACATACAATAATTTGTTAGTAGAAAGATATTGATTTTAGGATCAAACTCCTAATTACATATGACTCCGAATTTAATTCCGGTAGCCCAAGGGTAGCCAATGTGATACCCTAGAGATGTTTCGTACTCCAACTCCCATCAACCCCAGACAGCATGGTCAATATGGCAGGGTGGTGACAGTCGTAGTCCCGGACACCAGGAAAGCACCCCTTTGACTATACCTGCAATAAACCACTCAGCTCCGCCCACCTTTATGGCGCAAACACAAAGGCACAGCACAATTTCAGTTGGATGTAAATGTGCACTCGATAGAGGCCATAGTGCTTGTAGGCGTGAGTCCACAGGGACCAATGCAAAGGGCTGAGTTATTAATCATTCTTGTGAAAGTGAAATTAAACACAGTGACTATGTGGCAGAAAATTCGGCGCACGGTTCATTTTTTTACTTTGCAAATATGTAACTAGGAAATAACAAGCCTGTCACAGTTATGTTGACAAAGAGCTTTCCATTACAGAATAACCCGAGGACTGGCTCATTTCTGTTTGAAATAGATTATATAATGCTTCTTATTAGATACTGAAAATGTTAGGGCTCCGAGTATAATTACAGTACATAGCTCAGGTCAGCAATAGAAGATATGGCATTGTACAACCTATACGCCATGGGAAATAGCTATGCAATGTCACACAGAGGTCTTTCATTTACCTGGTGACACTATCATAAGTGAAAGTCAAAACATGCCTTTATATAGAAGCCATATTTCCATCTCAATTATGTGAGTGAAAACACGGCTGCTAAATTACATTTCATATATAATCTGCAATGTGTTAATTTGGTTACTAACAGCTTACTGCCTCTACTGTTAGAAGAAGTATATTTCTGGGAACCACAGGAGTGAAAAATGGGACTCTGTTTTCCCAAACGTATGAATAAAATAAACTAAACTGTAGCAGTCCCGAAGAGGTCTGGGCAGTTGCAGTACAGTGGTACCTTGGGTTACAGACGCTTCAGGTTACAGATTCTACTAACCCAGAAATAGTACCTCGGGTTAAGAACCTTGCTTCAGGATGAGAACAGAAATCGTGCTCTGGCGGCGCAGCGGCAGCAGGAGGCCCCATTAGCTAAAGTGGTACTTCAGGTTAAGAACAGTTTCAGGTTAAGAACAGACCTCCGGAACGAATTAAGTACTTAACCCGAGGTACCACTGTACGTTCTAATGTTGAAGAGCGAACAACTGTAGCATGAAATCAGATTCCTAACCCCAAATTATTTTATTTGTAATTTCAATATTGATATACCTCTGAACACTGAGAAGTGCTGCTTACAGGTAAGATTTAAAAACCACAAAACACAAAACAGAAACCAGAATAAAACAAGCTCCGGGATCTTCCAAGACAAGAATGCCCATTTACTCCACAAAGAACTCATAACCCACCTACTTTCAGCAGCCAGAAACACCATAACCAGACACTGGAGAGACCTGTCAGGAGTAAGCATGGACCAATGGTACCAAATAGTATGGGAAACAGCCCTACTAGAAAAATTAACTAACAAACTGAAACTGACACGGGGACAAACAGAAGAAGACACCTTCACCCCGGTATGGCTCCCCTTTATAACATACACAGCCCAACAGGACAATGACAATAATCCACCAACAGCATACAAATCAATATGGCTAACTTGATCCAAAACACCCACCCACCTCACTCACACACGAAAACAAAGATCACCACAGCCAATCACAAACAAACAATCACATCCTAGGCCAACCCCAACCTCTCTCACCACCAAAGGAACACAAGTGAACAACACAAGCACGCTGACACCAAACTACATACATTAAGCATAATAGAAACACCGCTACCCCACCCCACCCCCATCCATCTCCCCTCCTTCCACCCTCCTTTCTTCTTCTTTTTTTCTTTTCTTTTTTCTTCTCCCCCTAATGCCTCAACAAATGAAATGGATTTGTAAAAATGTTACACGGGGGGGGGGGGGGAATACGAGGCATTACACTTACACTGTAAAACAAGAAAACCCTTAATAAAATATATTAAAAAAACAAAAACAAGCTCCGGGAGTCTAGGCCAAGGTCTTTATTACTTCTGCTGCAGCTAAAGCCATTACCAAGAATATAGTGGCTGTGGCAAAATCTGAAAATGCTCCTGAAAGATGAATTTCATGCAGTAAAATCTGTGCAACTACTACCATTTGGCAGGGTTAGAAATCGTGTCGATCCCAAAGGCCTAGTAATTTAAAAAGATATTAAGTAGAAGAAAGAAAAAAAGGGAGGTTATCATGAAAAAGCAAGAGAGTTAAACACCCACACACCCAAAACTAAAAAAAGGAAAGAATCTCAGTGGATGTTAAGATCACCCAGGGGTGGAGGAAGGGGGGTACAGTGGGTGCGGGCCGCCCCGGGTGTCACCACTGAGGAGGGTGACAAAACGCCAGGCGGCACTCATCACAGGGGCTGCAGCGCACCCGAGCCATGCGTCTCTCCTGGGTGGCTTGAGCTCACACAGGCTCTGCGCTGCCCAGACGGTCCGCCCACTGCCTCCCCTCCCAGCTGTAGGGCAGCTGAGTGGGAGGAGGCACTGCAAAATCCTCTGCCGCTGAGATCACCTCTTGTATTTTTTTGATCAATATAGGAGGGCACTGTCTGTTGACACCAGATTGTAAAAGCAGCAAATGAGGAAATTTGTCCCTGAAGGGGCACATGAAACCAAGCTGCAAAAATGTTGCATTGATTTAAATAAACTTTACCCCAGAGCTTTGCAAACTGTGTGTCGTGACATGTTAGCGTGTCGGCTGCAGTGTGTAGCTGCGTCGCACAAATGCTCTCCACGCTCCTCCCAGGGCTGGAAAGGGGTTCTTTTAACCTCCGGTTTGCTACTAAAACTGAATTACTGTGTTGCAAAATGATGCATGTCCAAAAAGTTTGCCACCAACATGAAAAGTCTGGAAAATTCTGCTTTACCTTATTCTCTTTTGAGATTCCCTCTTCTCCCTCGCCCCAAATTATATTTGGACAGGTCTACCTTCCTTTCGTTTTTTAACCCTGTTTGTTTCCTGTTGCTCCCAATGCTTTGCCTTAAATGCCACTCATTTCGCCCCTAAAAGGGTGGAATTCCTTTTTTAAAAATGCATCATTATGATACTTTGTTTTAAAATGTTACGCAATGTTATCACAGTTCTGATAATTCAGTGTTGGAGCAGTGTTCAAATCCCAAAATAAAGTTACAGTGGTACCTCGGGTTAAGTACTTAATTCGTTCCAGAGGTCCGTTCTTAACCTGAAACTGTTCTTAACCTGAAGCACCACTTTAGCTAATGGGGCCTCCTGCTGCCACTGCGCCGCCGGAGCACGATTTCTGTTCTCATCCTGAAGCAAGGTTCTTAACTTGAAGTACTATTTCTGGGTTAACAGAATCTGTAACCTGAAGCGTATGTAACCTGAAGCATATGTAACCCGAGGTACCACTGTAGTCAGTGCTTATATAGATCACAGGGCAAGAATCTGAAACTGCAGTGACCCAGTTTGTACATTTAGTGCAAAGTGAGCAAAAATGCCAGGTTCCTGGAGCAAAAATTGCAATCCGAAAGTGTTATTTTGGTTCCATGTTGTATCCAAACCAGGCTCATGGTTTGTCTTGCTCTGTGAAAACCACAAGCTGTAACCCAGGTTTGTTTTTGGCAAGACAAACCATGAGCCCAGGTTTGGACGCAAAGCTAAGCAAACAACGTCTTAGTCTTGGCTAGTGCTGCAGCAACAGGACTAGGAGAGGACAGCTGTGATCTTCGCTACAGGAGCCATTCACACATGGCTTGGCTTAGTAGTACATGCAAACTGCGACGTTTCTCCATGGACCACCTAGTGAAGGACACCTGTCAATGGTGGGCGGGGCCAGAGGCAAGAGTGGGTGGAGCAACAGGTATGACTCTTCCCTTTGTACTTTAGGCTACATTCCAGCTACACAAGAGTTTTTTACATATACAAAACATACACCTCTATGTTTCATGGTAGACACGTTCCAGTCAACCAAAAGCACTCTAGGGACCTAGGGGACATTGGTACCTTGGTTCTCAAACTTAATCCGTTCCGGAAGTACGTTCCAAAACCAAAGCATTCCAAAATCAAGGCACGCTTTCCCATAGAAAGTAATGCAAAATGGATTAATCTGTTCCAGAGTTTTAAAAACAACCCCTAAAACAGCAAGTTAACATGAATTTTGATATCTAACGAGACCGTTGATCCATAAAATGAAAGCAATAAACAATGTACTGCAGTCACACAATCAATCAATTAATCAGTAGCTGAACTAGGTTCCACCCAGCTACAAAAACAAAAACACAAAATACGGTAAATAGCAAAAACAGACAGACCTCATTGTAACACTCAAAACGGAAGTGTGGCACTCAAAACAGAGCATATTTGGCTTCCGAAAAAAGTTTGCAAACTGGAACACTTACTTCCAGGTTTGCAGTGTTAGGATTCCAAGTTGTTTGAGTACCAAGGCGTTTGAGAACCAAGGTACCACTGTACTTGGTCCCCCTCAGCCTGGGGTTCCCCAGCCCTGTTATAAAACATCCTACTGATGCTTCCAGTAGTGCAGGTATTGGCCTATCTATGAACTGTGTGGCTTGCTGTACAGCAGCAAAGAGCTGTGGCAAAAAACCAGGAACAGGTTAATGCAAGAGTAAGGAAGTAAGCTTTGGGGGTGGTGGCGAAATCATCCTGAGATGCTTTCAGCTGTTCAGTCCAATGATATTGTCACAGTCGCAGCTCTAACAGCTGCGATGCTTGTCTATTCCATGGTTCCCAAGAGCTCCAAAATCCTGAGACTAAAGCCAAGCTGGCTGCAGAGAAGGGAAGGGAGTATTATTGTTCCAAGTCCATCCTGAGGGTGGTCTTCGTGGCAGCAGGCCGCCGAGTTTAAAATGTGTAAGCACTGGCTCCAGTGGGGGAAATAAAGAAAAAAAGCACAAAGGGGACTAAAACATCTGTTTGCGGCCTTCTCTTGAGAATTTCTGGTTGCCTAACTTGACTGGACCTGCATAGGATGATGGAGATGAACAAACACCTTCTGAAATTAATGTGCTGTCAGGGACTCAGCGGGAGCGCAGGGAGGGGAGGAGATGGAGAGCGAGGGGGAGCAATCCGAGGGCAGCGTAGGAGAATATGACAGCAGCCCGATAGATTCCATGAGCCTCTCCAGCGAATCGGGAGATTCACAGAAGGGGGCGCCGATAGGCAGGGCGGGGGGCGACCCAAGGGGGACACCCCAGAAGCAAGGGGCCAGCGGGGACTCCCAGAGCAGCAGTTGGAAATCAGGACCAGCTTCCCCACCAGAGCGCAGTGGGGGGGAGGAGTCCCAGGTGTCAGAGCCCACATATGCACCACCAGCGAGAGAAGATGAGTCAGGGTTGACCACGCCTCCATCGGAGAGCGAGTTAACGGTCAAGAGGAAAGTTGCAGGCTGGGCGCTGCGCGCGCGCCAAGTTCAAAGGTACAGGCGAGCGGCACAGAAGGGAACCAGGTCCTAAAGCCCGCCGGAAGGAGGGGCAAGAATCGTCAGGGTCAGCGTCAGAGGAGTCCAGGAAGGATGAGACCCTAGCGGACAGGAGGGCCCAGAGGAGAAAGGAACTTAGGAAGAGGTGGAGCAAGGCGAGAGTCTTAAACTGGTGTGGAAGGGGAGGAGACTCAGACGGGACTTCGCCGGTCTAAGGTCGAGACGTAGAGCTGCACGCTGCGGCTTTAAAATGGAAACTGAATCTCAATAAAGACTTTTGTATATAACTACAGCCTAGCGTTGGTCCTCTGTGAGCTGGGACCTGGAGGCAGCTCTGACATGTGCGTAAGAGTGTTGGGCTTGGACTTTATTTTATTTGTTTATTAAATTTATATACCGCCCTTCATCCAAATATCTCAGGGTGGTTCACAAGATTAAATATACAGGATAAATGCGCAAAATAGATAGTTAAGACAAAAACAAAACAAAACAATAGCTCCCACTCCCACAAAACATTTAAAAGGCTATAGAATATTAATCAGCCCAAGGACTGTTTGAAGAGGAACATTTTTGCCTGGTGCCTAAAAGTGTATAATGAAGGCATCAGGCAAGCGTCCCCGGGGAGAGAATTCCACAAACAGGGAGGCACAGCAGAAAAGGCCCATTCTTGTGATGTCACCCTCCGGACCTCCCATGGAAGAGGCACACGAAGAAGGGCCTCAGAAGATAATGTCAGGGTCGGGGTAGGTTCATAATGGAGATTTGGATATGGATGATCTGCTTCAAATCATCATGTAACCGTGAAGAGTAATGCTACTTATTTTATTTGCTTACTATAATCATACCCCCACATCTTCACTACAGTCTTTCTAAGGCACCTTACAATTAAAATAAGGTTCCCTCAGGCTCCTAAACCATGACCAATTAGCTCTCTTATCTCACACGGCTATTTGTTCACCAGAGCTGTAAATGTAAAAACATAAAAAGTATTTTACAAAGGGAAAATAGGGACAAGCATGGGACTGATTACCTGCCATAGGTATTTAGCAAATGCCATAGCAAGTAGAAATTCTGATAAAGTGTTTGGTGCAGAAAAGGCCCATTTTGCCATTAATGATATGATTTGCCCTTGAAATGCTAGGGAAAGCATTCTAGTTAAAAATCCAATGTTCTTTTCCTTCATCAGTGGCGTGTAATGCTACCACCTGGGCGGGAAGCGTCTTCCAATTTTCCCACCAACGATTCCCTTTCAGCTCTAATCACAGGCTGCAATCAGTTTCCTCACACGCAGCTCCTGCCATTTTGATTGCTTCTTTAGCTATTGTGGACCACATTATCATCCTTTCCCAACTTTATTAGGGTCAAAACAGAGCTGGCGTTCTGTGAAGTTACCTTTCTGTGGCAAAGTGATGTTTTTAGCCTAAGGGCCACATTCCCTAATGGGCAACCTCATGGAGGCCACATGCTAGGGGTGGGGTGACTAGAGGCAGAAATAGGCCAAGCAATGGATGTGAATCTTGCCTTGTTACAAGTAAGCTACATTGACAAGTGCCAACTGATAACCACAGAGCAAGATTATGAAGTTTAATCTTCATCATATGCAAGATGTACCACCGTGGGAAGGAAAGGAGCTGTGTCGTTCCATTTTACTTTTAATTTGTATACCTCCTTTCTAGTAATATGCAAGATGAAGAAACAAAATAGGCAGCAAAGATGGCTCACATGTAATGACAATCTGACTGAATACAAAAAGTCGCGAGAGCTTTAAAATAAACAGCTTATATCAAATAAAGCAATATTCGATAATCCATCAGAATGTAATAGTAAATGGAAAAATTAAATATCAGCAAATAATTAAACAGTTTACACTTATCAGTTACAATAAAGAATTACTAAACTATAATCAATAAAAATTTCGAATCCCCGCAAGGGGGTGAGCTCTCGTTGCTCGGTCCCTGCTCCTGCCCACCTAGCAGTTCGAAAGCACGTCAAAGTGCAAGTAGATAAATAGGTACCACTCCGGCAGGAAGGTAAACGCCATTTCCGTGTGCTGCTCTGGTTCGCCAGAAGCGGCTTAGTCAAGGGGTGAAGGGAGCTTTGGACAGCAATATTTGGCATGCTACGAGCTAACCCCATTTGCTGTAGATGACATAGCTATCACAACCACCATGAAAATATTAGTGTGTAAAAGGGGGCAGGAGGTAGGAGAGAAGCAAAATCACATTTCGCAGCAATAAAAATTATTGTATTGGAGCACTGGGAAACTACTGTTCTCTCACAAGAGAAGCATTTGTGAAAAACACTCTGGATTTCCCACAATAACCGTATTAAAAAGAGAAACACATGGGAAGGCCTCTCTCTCTCTCTCTCTTACCTAAAGAGAGGGTGAGAGTTTCCTTCTTTGGCTGTCAAGGAACACGTTTTGTTAATAATTCAGAGAAGAAAAATGGCTGTTTACTCAGGGAACCTTAGCTCCTAAGTTAAGCAGGCATTTGTTCAATTGTACTAAAGCGTGACTTTTAAAAAACAGACACATACAGAGATGCCATTGGGTCCGTTGTTTCATCTTAATAGGAGCGGCAGGTTATTGTTGTTAGAGCAAACGCTTTGGCCCCAATTCTGATAAGACCAAAACAATAGCATGACGCCGGCCGATCTGCATCATTTTTCATCCGCGAGACGGGAAAAAAGAACACTTGGCTGACCTTATGGAAGACAAAGCAACTAAAAATTCTGGCCACCTGCAACGCTTCCTGCCCTTTTACCCCCAAGAGAAGAATTATGAATTATGGATAATGAAGTAAGTTCTGGATTATTTATTGTTGGGGGAGGGAAGCTTAGTAGACAGCCAAGCTTTCTTTTCCTGTTTTTATTTCAGCTGTGCATTCAGTTGCTGTCCAACACACCACGTGGGGTTAAAAGAATAAGCAAACTACTCCATTAAATTCACCTTAAGAGGATTTGACCCATTAAACCCTCCCAAGCTCTCAGAATGGTGGGTCCGCAGCTGCTCATGGCTTTAGAGCATGGATGGGGAACCTGCTGCTATCCAGATGTACAGGATTCCCAGCTCCCATCATCCCTGCCATTGGCCATTGGCCATGCTGGCTGAGGCCAACGGGAACCGGATCCCAACAACATCTGGTGGGTGATGAGTTGTCCCCAACCCCCCTTTGTGAGAGACACTGTTGACCAGAGGATGAGAGATTTCAGCTAGAATCTGAGCTGGGAAGACTGATGTGACATGTTAAGTGTTGGTAGAGATGGATTCAAAATATCTCTGCTCCATTAAAAAGCACAAAAGGTTCCATTCTCTCAACGTTATGCTTGAAAATCTAGGCAGGTTCCCAGCTTACAGATACTCTCATAACAATCCTGAAGGCCAGAGTTTCTTCCAAATAACATCTCTGACAACTGAAAGAGAGGCTGATGGCTAAAGAGCTTGTCCAATCTGCTCCCAGGAGGCAGAAGCTGGTTTCATACTCTAAGAGTTCATCCAGACTTCCTTTTGTGCTGCATTTTTAGGCAAAGTTCTGGATCTTCCAAGTTTGTGTCCAAGTGGATTCCCCACTCCTTAAAGGTAAAGGTAAAGGGACCCCTGAGCATTAGATCCAGTCATGACCGACTTTGGGATTGTGGCGCTCATCTTGCTTCATTGACCAAGGGAGCCAGTGTACAGCTTCCGGGTCATGTGGCCAGAATGACTAAGCCACTTCTGGCGAACCAGAGCAGCGCATGGAAATGCTGTTTACCTTCCCGACGGAGCGGTACCTATTTATCTACTTGCACTTTGACGTACTTTCGAACTGCTAGGTTGGCAGGAGCAGAGACCGAGCAATGGGAGCTCACACCATTGCGGGGATTCAAACCGCCAACCTTCAGATGGGCAAGTCCTAGGCTCTGTGGTTTAACCCACAGCACCACCCGCGTCCCTTTCCCCCCCTCCTTAGGATTTGCCATATTTCAAAAAGTGAAAATCTGGACACAAAAATTGTTGAGCTTTTTTGGCAAAGTTGTTGGGCTGCCATACACCTTGGTTTTTCTGGACATTTTAGCCACTTGTAGAAAATTCCATCTGGACGCCATTTGCGATGGGCGAATCCTGGCTTTGTCTGGGAAATTTTGGACATTTGGCAGCCCTACCACTCCTGGCACTTTGTCAGGAGCAAATGGCCATCAGGTTTTTTGCAGATTACCATTTGTTCCATTTCAGCAGTAAAAAGCAGGTTTTTCCAGGGAAGGCGTCAGGACAAAAAAACTACAGCCTGTTGGAAATGGAGTTTTGAAGTGCCAACCTGTGCCTGGAAAGCACAGCACAAAATGAATTCTGGATGAGCCATTCTTTTTTAAATAATAATAATAATAATAATATGCTGCCCATCTGACTGGGTTGCTCTAGCCACTCTGGGCGGCTTCCAACAAATTAAAACACAATTAAGACACCAAACATTAAAACGAAAGAGTTTACTGCTATACACTACTGCCGCAGCTAGAACCTTATTGGCACAAAGGTGGAGAACAAGTATAGTACCCACTAAGGAAGAATGGCCTGGAAAATGTTCGAATATGCTGAACTGGCTGGTCTGACGAACAGGATAAGAGAAAAGATAAGGAATATGAGGAGGAATGGATGTTTATTGACTATTTCGAGAACCAATATAGGCCAATACATAGCTTAGCAGGTCTCGTGTAAATCCAGCAGAGTTGAAATAGAGTATTTAATAGATAACAAACTGGATGATTAAAAAGATGTGGATTATGCGGAGTAGTAGAAAAGCAAAAGGAACCAGGAAAAGTGTGGAAGGGAAGTCATATGGTACATATGTATACATGCGGTATTTGGTATGAAGTTGTAAGGAGGATAGGGGGAGGGAATGGGAAAGGGAAGGGGTGGTTAAATATGCTCTCTGTTCTTGTTTTTGAAATTGCAACTCTCTCTCTCTCCCTCTCTCTCTCTGTATATATATATATATATATATATATATATATATATATGTATGTATATGGCACCGAACATTTTAAACTTCTCTATACAGGGCTGCCTTCAGATGTCTTCTAAAAACCAGATAGTTTATTTCCTTGACATCAGATGGGAGGGTGTTCCACTGAGAAGGACCTCTGCCAAGTCAGAATGACCATTATGAGAGAGATGCCCCCACTCCCATGCTCAGGCAATAGAAGCAGGAGCCAACTTTGCTCCTGGCGTAAAACTAGGATATTCTAGTACAGTGCTTTGGAGACGCAGGTATGTCTGACAGATGCAGCTGACAGAGCGAAAGGGAGAAAGTAGAGATAAAGCTTTGCTATTGTTTGACAAGCAGGAAATGGCAGCTACCCATGTCAGACAGGATCCTGGCTGCCTTGCTTAGTTAACCAGCAACATTGCACATAGTGAGCGTGTGAGGGGAGTTAGGACTCAGAAAGCCACTTTGCAGGTGAAGAAGCCAGCTAATGAATCAAAATGTTGATTGGATATAACATTTTATCAGGGGTCAGCAAACTTTTTCAGCAGGGGGCCGGTCCACTGTCCCTCAGACATTGCAGGGGGCCGGACTATATTTTGAAACAAAAAATGAACAAATTCCTATGCCCCACAAATAACCCAGATATGCACTTCAAATAAAAGGACACATTCTACTCTTGTAAAAACATGCTAATTCCTAGACTGTCCACGGGCCGGATTTAGAAGGTGATTGGGCCGGATCCGGCCCCCGGGCCTTAGTTTGCCTACCCATGTTTTATATCAAAGAAGACGTTTTTCACCACACAGCTTAGAAGTCTGTTTGACTTCCAGAGATATTTTTTTTAAAAAAGGAATTTATTTTTTTTTACAGATGCATGAGAAAGTAACAGGAAATTAAGATTCTGTGGCCATAGGTGAGCATCAGCTATTCTGCACCCCTGGCTTTCAGCGCAACCGTGCATGGTGTGAAGTGCAGGACCACCAAGACCCCTGCTACTGCCATCTTAATTAGCCCCGTTATTTTCCAGAAAATCTTTTACATCTAATAACTTCCCCAAGTTACCTGATCTGCACAGAGCATTCTCCTGCTTTCCACACTCGTAGCACAGGCTTCGTTGAGCTGTGGTTGGCGGATATCGTGTGTGGATGGTATTGACTTTGCTAGATGGGCCAATAGACTGATTCAGTATAAGGAAGTGCTCTTTGCATTGCACAGTTTAGTAAAGTCCCTTCCTTGCACTCTCCTGTTTCCTGCATGCTTGCAAAGGGTGCCTACAAAAGCAGCCCATCACATAACCCCCAGGAAGCATGAGACAAACAACTTGGCAATTTACTAAATGGAATGTGTTTTCAACGAAGGCTTTAGAACTACCCACCCTCTCGATAAACTTCCAAAAGGAGATTCAGCAAAAGAATATTCAGAATTTTCTTCCCCCTTCCATTCATAAAACCCGACAAGCATTTACGTATTTATTATGGAGCTAGTGCCTCTAGCAAGGGACGTGGGTAGCACTGTGGGTTAAACCACAGAGCCTAGGACTTGCCGATCAGAATGTCAGTGGTTCGAATACCCGCGACGGGGTGAGCTCCCATTGCTCGGTCCCAGTTCCTGCCTACCTAGCAGTTTGAAAGCACATCAAAGTGCAAGTAGATAAGTAAATATCGCTCCGGCGGGAAGGTATATGGAGTTTCCATGTGCTGCTCTGGTTAGCCAGAAGCGGCTTAGTCATGCTGGCCACATGACCCAGAAGCTGTACACCGCCTCCCTCAGCCAATAAAGCGAAATGAGCTCCGCAACCCCAGAGTCAGCCACCACTGGACCTAATGGTCAGGGGTCCCTGTACCCTTTACCTTTACTAGTGCCTCTAGCAGCAACAACCTTTTGAGAAGAACGGTTGTGTGCAAAATAACAAGAGTAAATTTCAGTGTTCTTGTTTGCTAAGTAATTTCTTGAGATCTTGAAGCATTTCATTTTGTCCATCGTTTGCTTTTTCATTTGTCAGTTGCTTACAAAACTCATGATGACTTTGGTGCATCCAAGGCAGCAGACAAGTGTGTGTAGACGGCAAGTACACACACACTCCAGCCTGCCTTGTTCCTGTGCCTTGACTTGGCAGGATTCAGGAGATGAAACTCTTCAATGACATAGAGATCACCTTTATCCTTTGCTAAGGTCTGCGGATCAAGGTGCTGTTAGCAGGGACAAGATGAAGGGCCAATTTAAAAAAACAAAAAAGCAGAACCCTGACTGTATTAGTTACATGACTCACAGTTAAGTAAAAGTCATTTAACATGATAGCCAATATCCTGGTGACATTGTACACATTAACAAAGAACACTGCCCAAATTACAAGATGGCGGGGCTGGCCATTGTTGTTGTTGTTTAGTCGTTTAGTCATGTCCGACTCTTCGTGACCCCATGGACCAGAGCACACCAGGCACTTCTGTCTTCCACTGCCTCCCGCAGTTTGGTCAAACTCATGTTGGTAGCTTCGAGAACACTGTCCAACCATCTCGTCCTCTGTCATCCCCTTCTCCTTGTGCCCTCCATCTTTCCCAACATCAGGGTCTTTTCCAGAGAGTCTTCTCTTCTCATGAGGTGGCCAAAGTATTGGAGCCTTTACCTGCTGCTTTTGATGGGGGGCGGCAGGACATAATCTGGCTAAAATTGGTGGGTTTTCTTAAGGGCTTCCTACCTTCCTCTGACCTCAAGGCCTGAAACAAAGAAACATGATAATGAAGCAGGAAGTCATCTCTCCCCTGCTGTCGTGCTATGCCTAAGAGAAGGAATTTGCAGTGATCTGCACCATCATCCAAAAAAGAGATATTTGCACTCAAACCGCATTATTGATTGCTCCTAAAGAGTTGTCTACTCTGCACAATATGGGGCGGGGGGGGGGGGGGTTTGGCAAAAAGCTGCCGCAGTTTCCTCCTGATCAGAGCTGCCAGCTTTGGAAGAAGCAGCCTCTGGCTGTCCCTGTAAAGGCAGCTTGATTTGCAGCAATTAACAGGTGATAAACATCTCCGTTGGGTAAAAAAAGACCTTTCATTCCTGCATGTCTAGCTACTGCTCAATAGGCACAGCCATAAAGGTCAGTTACACTCTTTGTAATCTTGTGTCAGTGGGTCTACGGATAAGTTTTGACCATAACATCATCTCTTCACTTACTGCCTCTTTTCAGAACACATTTTCTGCACCAAGATCAATTAACATAGACCACATTTTTGCATGATCTTCATAGCACACCATTCCCATTTCACCTTCAGGCCAATGCCTGGAAATACTTTGTGATATTTTGGTTGACCTAATAATTGCATTCCTTAATATAGATTTGGGGAGTTTTCTTCCAGGTTAGTACTTTCCTTTCAGCTTCATCCTATAACTAAAATGTATTTAAGATCAACAAGCAAACGGAGTGAGCTCCCGTTGCTCGGTCCCTGCTCCTGCCAACCTAGCAGTTTGAAAGCACGTCAAGTGCAAGAAGATAAATAGGTACTGCTCCAGTGGGAAGGTAAACTGCATTTCTGTGCGCTGCTCTGGTTCGCCACATGACCTGGTAGCTGTATGCCGGCTCCCTCGGCCAGTAAAGCGAGATGAGCACCACAACCCCAGAGTCAGCCACCACTGAACCTAATGGTCAGGGGTCCCTTTACCTTTATCTAATGCTAGTCCTATTCAGAGTAGACCCATTGAAGTTATTGGACATGAGTAACTTGGGCTTGTTGATTTCTATGGGTCTGCTGTGCATAGGACTAGTGTGAGACACAACCCAGTGCCTTTTTTTCCGAATGGTGAAAAAGTTATCCTGAAAGAAGTTCACAACTAAGGCATAGTGCAAATAGCCATTTCCTGTTGGCTTTCCACTCACTCTGATGCACAGCCTCAGAATGTTGAGGCTCTGTTTTTCTAAAAAATAATATTTATTTTTCATTTTCATGTTTTACAAATCTGTTTGAAACAAAAACCAAAGACAAAATCTTTACAATTCCAATTTACATTTCCTTCGACTCCCCTCCCCTCCTTTCTACGGTTACTTAATTTATATCTTTTTATTACTGCATATACAATTCAAATCTATTTATTAATTTCCCCTTAGCTTCTTACTTAAATTATTTCTTTCTGCGCGTGTTTATATCAATCCTGCTAATGTGTGGAGGCTCTATTTTAAATTATTTCTACTTTTAATTCAGTTAGAATTGTTTGCTCTGATGGCTTACGTTATGTTTCCTTCATACATATGTGTTTGTGTGTATTCAGTCCCAAGTGTGGTTTGTGGATACATAATAAAGTGTATGGGTTCAGGGATTCACCCTGCAATGGCAATGTGGGTTTGATTTTGAGGTATGTTGCATGCATAGAGGTTTGGTACATGCCCCCATTTGATGCCACTGGCATCCTCACTGTACTCTAAATACCTGTCCCCTTTTTCTCCTGGCAAATGACCTTCTGCACCTCTAATTGCAATGTGGCCAAATTCCTCATCCCTGTTAGCTCTGTTGCATGAAAATGTTTACCTGCTGGGGAGAAAGTGGTTGCCCTAGAATATTTTGTGAGACACGTGTGTCTTGTCAGGTGCCCATTCCTGATAATTCTCCCTGTTCCTCTAACCCACTGCTTCAGTTTTAAAGTGAAGCACTCCAAAAATTTGCCCCTCTTGCAGAGTTCCAAATTCTTGAAACTGAAACTCTCCAAGGGCTACAAGAGAGCAAAGCTGTTCCCAATTAGGACAGAAGTGCCTGCCAACTCACTAATCTTCTAATGGAATTACAGAAAGAAAGAAAGAAATCTTATAAAAGAAAATATTTGCCCTTGGCTTAGCAGGTATTGAACCCTCAGCTTAAGAAATGTGTTTATTGTGTTGTTCTTACACATTCATTGGCCTTAACACGAAGCAGCCAGTCTTGCAGATTCCATCAAAGGTGCCATTTTCCTGCTTTCCGACTTTTTCTTACGTGTGCCATTAAAATAAGAATGAGCTCCAGTCCAAACTGAAGCACTTTTCCCCTGGCAGAAGCCCCGTGCCTTTAAAAACCGAACAGCAGGCAGAAATTTAACAAGCATTGTTGCTTTCTTCCATTACTGTATCTTCATACTGTACTGGGATGAATTTCTGCCTGTGTTGACTCTGTTAAAGGCACAGAATCTCTCCGGCAAAGAGAAATAGTCATGTTTATTTCACCAGCTCTGAAAATATCTCAAGCAAGTACCTTTTGTGCCATAAATTGCAATAAATCAGACAGGTTGGAGGGGGATGGAATTCAGCAGCAATTGAAAACAACTCAGGCCTACGTGTGGTAGTATACAAGGCTGCATAAAAAGGTAAAGGTAAAGGACCCCTGAAGGTTAAGTCCAGTCGCAGATGACTCTGGGGTTGTGGTGCTCATCTCGCTTTACAGGCCGAGGGAGCCAGCGTTTGTCCGCAGAAAGTTTTTCTGGGTCATGTGGCCAGCATGACTAAGCCACTTCTGGTGAAACCAGAGCAGCGCACAGAAACGCCGTTTACCTTCCCACCGGAGCGGTACCTATTTATCTACTTGCACTTTTTGGCATGCTTTTGAACTGCTAGGTTGGCAGGAGCAGGGACAGAGCATCGGGAGCTCACCCTGTTGCAGGGATTTGAATCGCCAACCTTCTGACTGGCAAGCCCAAGAGGCTCAGTGGTTTAGACCACAGCGCCACCCGCATCCCTTACAAGGCTGCATACACATGTTTACAGTGGCACCTCAGGTTACATACACTTCAGGTTACATACACTTCAGGTTACACACTTCGCTAACCCAGAATTAGTGCTTCAGGTTAAGAACTTTGCTTCAGGATAAGAACAGAAATCAGGCTTCGGCGGCGCAGCGGCAACAGGTGGCCCCATTAGCTAAAGTGGTGCTTCAGGTTAAGAACAGACCTCCGGAACGAATTAAGTACTTAACCCGAGGTACCACTGTATTTGCATCAGATTAACATGGCGATCCCTTCCTCATTTCAATATGAATGCCTTAGCTTTAGTGCTAGCTTCTGACGTGGCAGTGATTACACTCATGTTTAATTGATTATTAGATTTTAAAAATCTAAGCATGTATGTTCCAGACCCTCCAAGTGTTCAGGGGAGCTTTTAATGTGTGGTGTTTCATGGTGTTTTTAATAGTCTGTTGGGAGCCGCCCAGGGTGGTTGGGGCTACCCAGTCAGATGGGTGGCATAAAAATAATAAAATAACAATTTATTATCATCATCATTAATTCCCTGTTTTCCAGGGAAAGTCCTGGATTTACAGAAGTTGTCCCAGTTTCTGATTTGATCCCAGAATGTCCCGCTTTTCCTTAGGATGTCCAGAGGAATATTGGAATTATGCGACCCCTGAGCCTTCTGAGGGCAGCCCTATATAGAGAAATTTTAAGTTGTTTTTCTATATGTTGGAAGCCGCCCAGAGTGGCTGGGGCAACCCAGTCATATAGGTGGGATATAAATAAAATTATTATTATTATTATTATTATTATTATTATTATTATTGAATAGGACGTCCCTATTTTCACTGAAGAAATGTTGGAGGGTATGATGTTCAGGGTTTGCTACTAAAAATGAAGAAATAATATTACATAACAGTAAGCAGCTTCCTGTACTTCAGGTTCTGACATATAGGGTTGTGCTTCATAATGCTGGTGTTCAACAAAAGAGGTTTAAAAACGGTCTCAGGGCAATATTTAAAAAATGTAGTATAAACACTGACAACTGGGAAACACTGGCCTGCGAGCGCTCCAACTGGAGAACAGCCTTTACCAAAGGTGTCAAGGGCTTTGAAGACGCTCAAACTCAAGACGCAAGGGAGAAATGTGCTAAGAGGAAGGCACGCTTGGCAAATCCACACCGTGATCAACTCCCATCCAGAAGACAATGTCCCCACTGTGGCAGGATGTGTGGATCCAGAATTGGCCTCCACAGTCACTTACGGACTCATTGTTAAAACTGTGCTTATGGAAGACAATCTTACTCGGCTACGAGTGATCGCCAAAGAAGAAGATGATGAACAACAAGCATCTCATTCTCCAAGCAGTGGCGAAGCTGCATGCTCCGCTACCGGGGGTGGAGAGCAGGTGGGGGCATGGCTGGCGCCCCTGGGGCCGTGACACACTGTCCGGGGGGATGTGGCGCGCATCTCGGGGGCGTGCTATGTCGCCTGCAAGGGCGTGGTGTGCTGCCTGTGGGGGTGTGGTGCCAGGGGTGCGTGGGGCATGTCTGGGAGGGCCGTTGCGATGGCACCCTACCACAATAGTGGTGCCAGTGGCGGTCCACTCCCTCCGCACACCCGTTCCTCCGCCAGTGTCTCCAAGACATCCTCCCTGTGCTGCAGTGTGCATACAAAAACGTTCAGCAGCTCTCAAGGACGCCTGTGTGTCCTTTCAGGAGTGCAATTTTTATAGCCCCAATTCAGCAAAGGAAAGCAGACATCAACATGTACCCTGCGTGTGGCTGCTACTCCTTATCTTCATTGCAATGCGGACTGGGAACTTGAACTCGCAAAATCGGTCCTGAGATATGGATGGAGAGGTGTGCGTGTGCACACACACATCCCCTTGACCAAGACCTATGCCGAAATCAGAAAAACCCAGGGAAAATAGATTGCAGCAACACAATTGACACTTGATGAGTAAAGTAGCCCTGGGATTTGCTGGAGAAAACTCTCGCAGCTAAGACCTTCGCCCTGAACTCAACAAAGGGAGGAGGAGGGGAAAGGCGTGCTCAAATCATCTTGTGGATTTTTTCCCTGGGTAGCGCCTCCTCTTTCCAGGAACGCCAAGTGGAGTCCTGAGTTAGTGGTCTAAAAAAAAACGGAAAGGAGTAAAGAGACCAAACTAGGCAACTTATGAGACTGCTTAATGTGTTAATTTGACACAGGCTTTCCTCTGAGGGTTAATAAACAACCCACCGAAATGGCAAACATGTATTTAGCATGACCTCACACAGTATTTAACACTAAGCCCTTTATCCCAACGACTTAGGTTATCAAGCTTGTTGCATCTTTATGGCTGGGCTGTTCCTGTGTAAACTTTGTTCTTTTCGCTTTTCAAATTAGTCGGATTGTTTTTTAACCAGATAAGGTCTCTATCCAATTGACTGACGTGGGTTCTAAAGGTCACTTTCCCCATGATGTAGCAAAAAAAAAAAAAAGGGGGGGGGGAGGATGTATTTGCAAAAAAAGACAAGGGACCCATCTGTTTCAACGCCACATTACACAAAAAATGCTTGTAACGAAGTCCCAACTTCTTTTCTCAACGAACACCAAACTCCACACAGACACACACACACACACTCCAGACCCTCCAAGTGTCCCTATTTTCCAGGGACAGTCCTGGTTTCTGATTTGATCCCAGAATGTCCCTTTTTTCATCGGAGAAATGTTGGAGGATAGGGGGTAATCCGACCCCTGAGCAAGGAGAAAAGTAACTATACAATCTGTAGAAGACATATGAAGGCAGCCCTGTATAGGGAAGGTGGGTTTTTTTAAAATGTTTAATGTTTTGTTCTGTTTTTATATATGTTGGAAGCTGCCCAGAGTGGCTGGGGCAACCCAGTCAGATGGGTGAGGTATAAATACAGTCCATACCTCGGGCTACAGACACTTTGGGTTGCATGATTTCGGGGTGTGCACCTGGAAGTACTGGAACGGGTTACTTCCGGGTTTGGACGCATGCGCAGAAGTGCTAAATTACGCTTTGCGCATGCGCTGAATTGCGACCCGCGCGTGCGCAGGTTGTGGACGCTGCAGGTTGCGAATGTGCTTCCCGCACGGATCACGTTCACAACCCAAGCATCCACTGTAATAACATTATTATGTACAGTGGTGCCCCGCAAGACAAATGCCTCGCAAGACGAGAAACCCGCTAGACGAAAGGGTTTTCCGTTTTTCGAGGCGCTTCGCAAGACAAATTTCTCTATGGGCTTGCTTCGTCTTGCGATTTTTTTCGCTCCCCCCCCCCTTTTTCTAAGCCACTAAGCCACTAATAGCCGCTTAGCTGCTTTGCCGCTTTGCCGCTAATAGCCGCTAAGCCGCTAATAGCGCTAAGCCGCTAATAGGGTTGCTTCGCAAGACGAAAAAACCGCAAGACGAAGAGACTCGCGGAATGGATTCTTTTCGTCTTGCGAGGCACCACTGTATCTGAAGAAGTGTGCATGCACACGAAAGCTTATACAGTGGTACCTTGGGTTAAGAACTTAATTCGTTCCGGAGGTCTGTTCTGAACCTGAAACTGTTCTTAACCTGAAGCACCACTTTAGCTAATGGGGCCGCCGGAGCACGATTTCGGTTCTTATCCTGAAGCAAAGTTCTTAACCTGAAGCACTATTTCTGGGTTAGCGAAGTCTGTAACCTGAAGCATATGTAACCTGAAGCGTATGTAACCCGAGGTACCACTGTACCCAGAACCACCTTAGTTGGCCTCTAAGGTGCTACTGGACAATTTTTTGATTTTTTAATTTATTTCAACTGCGAAGGACCAACACGGCTACCTACCTGAACATTATTATGCTGATGGAAAAGGACATCCTTATTTGCACCCGAGAAATGTTGGATGGTCTGACACTGAAAGTTTACAATTGGGAAGAAGAAAAGCCTAGGGAGGGATGATATTGAGCAGAAAAATTGGATTTGACAGGAGGCTGCCAAGGCAACCAAGAGGATTTTCTGAGTCAATGATGTACTCTCTTAAAGTATGGCACAAATATGACCTCTGTGTGTTCTAAGTCTGCCTTTAGTATGTGTTCACACACACATTTGGATTTCCCTCCCCTCTAGCCAGAAGGTTGGGCAAAGGAGACTGATCTGATCCAATCCTCAGCCAGTCCTTTTAACTCCCATGGAAACCAATCACCAGAACAGAGAAGGTGGCTGAGAGGAAATATTGCTAATTGTGCTTACCTCGGGACTTCTTATTTTTCATTAAAAGCTATTGCACATAGTGGTAGGAATTCAGGCTGGATCCGTGCAGGCTCCATTAGGAAGTGGTGTGGTGTTGGGGGTGGGAAAATGGAATGTAGCACATCAAACTGCAGGTAGGAGGATATCCTACCACGTTCCCAAATACTCTGCCACATCTTCTGTCTATATGTCTGTCTGCCTGGTCACTGTGGGTTTGGCCACCTCTTGAGATAGGGTTGCCATTTTTTCAAAAAGGGAAAATCCGGACACAAAACTTGAGCTTTTATTGGCCAAAGTTGTTCAGACTTTTTTTTTTTTTTTGCAAAATCTCAAAACAAAATGAAGTTTTTTGGGCTATTTTTAAGGAGATTCGCCGAAATATACACTTCCGACATGGGTTGCTGTACATCTGAATTTCCCCAAACATTTCAGTGATTTCCAATGGCCGAATCTCACCTATGTCCAGGAAATTCCAGATGTATGGCAGCCCTACTTGAGATAACTTCTCCAAACTTGGCACAAAGGTTGCCACACAAAGGTGGTGCGGTGGATATTGTCAATATTTGGACCCCGGGTGCCATTTTGAATCAAGAGCGCAGACCAAAACATCACTTCAGTGTGCCTTCACCTGTTTTTGGAATCGGTTGGTCCGCTGCTCAAGATATGACCACCAAGCTCAGCACAAGGGTTCCTGCAGAGTGGGGGTGATCTTCATTGGCATTTGCATGCCATGCACCATTTTGAACCAAGACAGTGCACCAAAATCTGACTTAGGCATGACTTTATGGCCCAGTGGCGTAGCGTGGGGGGTGCAGGGGGGGCCGGGCGCACCGGGCGCAACATCTGGGGGTTAGGGTTATGGGGCGCAAATCCACGGGTTAGGGGGTGCAAATTACTTGCCTTGTCCCGGGTGCTGACAACCCATGCTACACCACTGTTGTGGCCCCCTTCCCCACCCAATTGATTCAGGACCATGTCAGGTTGGAGCCTTTGTTTGTGTGTCCACAACCCTCAAAGTCACACAAATGACACCATCCATTGAAATATCATAGAATCAAAGAATCATAGAGTTGGAAGAGAGCACAAGGGCCATCGAGTCCAACCCCCTGCCAAGCAGGAAACACCATCAGAGCACTCCTGACATATGGTTGTCAAGCCTCTGCTTAAAGACCTCCAAAGAAGGAGACTCCACCACACTCCTTGGCAGCAAATTCCACTGTCGAACAGCTCTTACTGTCAGGAAGTTCTTCCTAATGTTTAGGTGGAATCTTCTTTCTTATAGTTTGGATCCATTGCTCCGTGTCCACTTCTCTGGAGCAGCAGAAAACAACCTTTCTCCCTCCTCTATATGACATCCTTTTATATATTTGAACATGGCTATCATATCACCCCTTAACCTCCTCTTCTCCAGGCTAAACATGCCCAGCTCCCTTAGCCGTTCCTCATAAGGCATCGTTTCCAGGCCTTTGACCATTTTGGTTGCCCTCCTCTGGACACGTTCCAGTTTGTCAGTGTCCTTCTTGAACTGTGGTACCCAGAACTGGACAAGGTACTCCAGGTGAGGTCTGACCAGAGCAGAATACAGTGGCACTATTACTTCCCTTGATCTAGATGCTATACTCCTATTGATGCAGCCCAGAATTGCATTGGCTTTTTTAGCTGCCACGTCACACTGTTGGCTCATGTCAAGTTTGTGGTCAACCAAGACTCCTAGATCCTTTTCACATGTACTGCTCTCAAGCCAGGTGTCACCCATCTTGTATTTGTGCCTCTCATTTTTTTTGCCCAAGTGCAATACTTTACATTTCTCCCTGTTAAAATTCATCTTGTTTGTTTTGGCCCAGTTCTCTAATCTGTCAAGGTCGTTTTGAAGTGTGATCCTGTCCTCTGGGGTGTTAGCCACCCCTCCCAGTTTGGTGTCATCTGCAAATTTGATCAGGATGCCCTTGAGTCCATCATCCAAGTCATTAATAAAGATGTTGAATAAGACCGGGCCCAAGACAGAACCCTGTGGCACCCCACTAGTCACTCTTCTCCAGGGTGAAGAGGAACCATTGATGAGCACCCTTTGGGTTCGGTCAGTCAGCCAGTTACAAATCCACTGAGTGGTAGCATAGTCAAGACCGCATTTTACCAGCTTCTTTACAAGAATATCATGGGGCACCCTGTCAGATGCCTTGCTGAAATCAAGGTAGGCTACATCCACTGCGTTCCCTTCATCTACCAGGTTTTTCATAATATTTTTTGGTTTCTCCAAATTGCTGGGCAGCACTGGGTACTTCCTCCTAGCTAAGAAAATACTTCCCTGGAAGTAAGGACACATGGAAGAATGTGCATGGATATAGAAGAAGAAGAAGAAGAAGAAGAGGAGTTTGGACTTGATACCCCACCTTTCACTCCCTTTAAGGAGTCTCAAAGCAGCTAACATTCTCCTTTCCCTTCCTCCCCCACAACAAACACTCTGTGAGGTGAGTGGGGCTGAGAGACTTCAGAGAAGTGTGACTAGCCCAAGGTCACCCAGCAGCTGCATGTGGAGGAGTGGAGACGCGAACCCGGTTCCCCAGATTACGAGTCCACCGCTCTTAACCACTACACCACGCTGGCTCTCTAGTTCAGTTGGTTACAGCG
Source organism: Podarcis cretensis (assembly GCF_951804945.1). Lineage (NCBI taxonomy): Eukaryota > Metazoa > Chordata > Lepidosauria > Squamata > Lacertidae > Podarcis > Podarcis cretensis. The sequence continues at coordinate 24,684,601 of NC_137176.1, read as the reverse complement.
TGGTGCTGATAATGCCAAGGTTGCAGGTTTGATCCCCGTACGGGACAGCTGCATATTCCTGCATTGCAGGGGATGGACTAAGATGATCCTCAGAGTCCTTTCCAACTTTACCATTCTATTATTCGAATGCCCCGGTCACTGCTGTTCTCGGTTGCTGGAGTCCGTCCCCCCCAGCTGTAGGATTATTTTTAACATGAGGGATCATTTTATTTTTTAAAAATGTGATTCTGCATCTGAAGTGTCATTTCAAGCTTTCACCCACTTATTTTATTTTGCATGTGCACATTCGGCTTCAGGACTAAGCCGGACATTATTACCCTGAGAAGCAGGATATCTTATCAGCCCTTCTTTTAACAGGGAAAGATGCTGCGGGGGGGGGGGGGGGGGGGCAATCGGGAAAATGGTGGGAAGGAGCATTTGCTGCCACCTGAAGGTCCAAACTAGACACTGCACACAGATATGAGCAACACCGTCCTAGACTTTCCTTCTTCCTAACATTTTCTGGAGCGGCAAATGGGGTTGGACCCGTGCCAGATTTACGTATAAGCTAAACAAGCTATAGCTTAGGGCCCCACTCTCTTGGGGGCCCCCAAAAAAATTGAAAGGAAAAAAACACTGGATGTACATTTTCAAAATATAAGATAAAAAACAAATAAAATAAAAGCTACATACAGCAGTAGTGTTTTGTGTTGTGTAGGCTCCTATGATGTAAGTAATGGGCCCCGCCTGCTAGCCTGATACCTCAAATATCACTGATTTGCTCATTTCTGTATCAATTACTTTGATAAAATACATACAGTTGGTACCTTGGCTTACAGACGCTTCAGGTTACAAACGCTTCAGGTTACAGACTCTGCTAATCCCGAAAAAGTACCTCAGGTTAAGAACTTTGCTTCAGGATGAGAACAGAAATCGCACAGTGGCGGCACAGTGGCAGCAGGAGGCCCCATTAGCTAAAGTGGTGTCTTAGGTTAAGAACAGTTTTAGGTTAAGAACGGACCTCCGGAACGAATTAAGTACTTAACCCGAGGTACCACTGTGTTTTGTTATATGCAAATGGCTTTAGATACCTATTAGGTCCATAAATTCATAAATTACCATATAGCATATATTCAACACAACAACAGAGACAATTTGTTGTTGACAAAGGACAGCTGGACATATAAAGTGCCCCATTGCCTTCAGTAGCTTAGGGCCTCATCAAACCTAAATCCGGCCCTGGTGTTGGACAAGGGAAACTTAAAAGATGCTTCACTCTTTCCCTGGCTACCATTTCCTGGCTCTAAATCATCCATCCCAAAGTATTTCCCTCTTGAAGAGTTTTCAAATTCAACACTCATTCGGGGGAAAAATATCACCAGGGCATGGCAGGGAGCCACAGAGGAGGTTTTAAGTGAGGAAATGGGAAATCAGGAAAAGATAGAGGGTTAGGGCTAAGCTCCTCCAAACAACCTGTTTGATCTGATTTGCTTACATGAAACTCTTGACTAAGCATTTATTCTGATTTATGGGGTGGTTGTATGACAAAAGCTATTCATTCTGATTCGCTTGTGGGGTGTTTACATGTCTTCCCATTCAACACTTGTCATCTCACACTTTTCAATGCATTTAATCTGTCATTTTCCATACAGCAATTTTTTTTTTTTAAAAAAAAATCCCTTTTAAGTGGATCTGTTGCACTATGGTGACAGAATCCTTCAGTCCACTTAATTGCACAAACCTAAAGTTATTGAGGGGATGCGGGTGGCGCTGTGGTGTAAACCACTGAGCCTTGGGCTTGCCAATCGGAAGGTCGGTGGTTCGAATCCCTGCGATGGAGTGAGCTCCCGTTGCTTGGTCCCTGCTCCTGCCCACCTAGCAGTTCGAAAGCATGCAGTTCAAGTAGATAAATAGGTACCGTTCCGGCGGGAAGGTAAACGGCGTTTTTGCCTGCTGCTCTGGTTTTGCCAGAAGCGGCTTAGTCATACTGGCCACGTGACCCGGAAAAACTGTCTGCAGACAAACGCCGGCTCCCTTGGCCTGTAAAGCGAGATAAGCGCCGCAACCCCAGAGTTGTTTGCGACTGGACTTAACTGTCAGGGGTCCTTTACCTTTAAAGTTATTGAATCCCTCTCCCAAAATACTGACAAATCCAGAGGCAGCCTAGGCACCGCCCCCATTGCCACTTCTAGGAACTGAGTAGCCCAGGGGTAGTCAACCTTTTTATACCTACTGCCCACTAATGCATCTTTCTTGATGGTAAAATTTCCTTACCTCCTACCAGTGCTCGATGGAAGGAGGATTCAGCTTGTGCCTTAGAGCCCACCGAGAATCCTGAAACACCCACTAGAGGACGGTAGGGACCAGGTTGATAATCCCTGGAGTAGCCCCTTCAGAATAACATCTCCCCATTTTAAAAGGATGGCTGGGGAATACTAAATGCATTTGTGCAGAAGTCCAATTTGGCTCTCTGATCGCAGAAAAGTCAAGGTATACATTTTCTTTAAAAGCTCACAGAAAACCATAACAGACCCCCTCATGTAGAAGATGGACACAAATAATGTTTGTTATGTAGATAAGTCTCTCTGATCTGAGCACATCTCTGTTTTCAGACACAGAGGACTTGAGTCCTGTATGTGAAGGGCTGTGCATTCCAAGTCTAGAAATTTTAAAGGTAAGAAACCATATCTTGCTGTTTGAATTTGGTTAGAAAAGTGGTGTCCATATCTGGATGAGCTTATTCATGAGGTTGGCTGGTTTCCATTCCACACAGCAAAATTTAGCGCCTTCCATTGTACTAATTTCCAGAGGGGTAGCCAGGGAGGTCTCTCAAAACTGCTTTCAAGCATTTTACAAGCCTCTTTAAATGTTCACGATTTATTATGATGATGTAGAACATTTTAGTACAAAAATGGGAGTTCCGGCATTTTTTTAAAAAGTCAGATCATTAGAATTCCCAAGCCTCAAACTGATGGATGAGTCACTCTGATTGATACCTGGAAGAAAAAGTCAGACTTTTAGCAAAACTGGGCTTCTTTCCTTTTTTGTACATGAGGCTGCTGGCAGCTTTTAAACAGCGTTCTTATAATTGCACTACTTCTACACGTCAGAAGCCATGACATTTAGATCGACAAAGCTCTTCAAATGTGACATAGTATTACGCTTGCTGTGTTCGTATTAACACGGGGAACAGAACAAAGGCTAAGCCCAAACTGACGTCCGTGGAAGACAATTGTTTCTTTGATCCAGTAGAGCAGGTTGAGAGCCTGTCTACCTTGCCAAATTTAAAGAAGATGAGACCCTACCTATCAGCTGCTTGGCAAGGAAAGCAGAGTTGCGTCTCTCAGTCCTGCTCCCTGAACAGTGGCTGGGCACATTTAAAACACATTCTTTCCCTCAAAGAATTATGGGAACTGTAGTTTACCCATCACAGACTTACAATTCCCAGCAACGTTGAACAAACTCCAGTTCCCAGAATCCTTTGAGGGAAAGAATGAGCTTTGATATGCTTTAAAGGTCTAGTGCATTGTTGTTGTTGTTTAGTTGTTTAGTCGTGTCTGACTCTTCGTTACCCCATGGACCAGAGCACGCCAGGCACTCCTGTCTTCCACTGCCTCCCGCAGTTTGGTCAAACTCATGCTGGTAGCTTCGAGAACACTGTCCAACCATCTCATCCTCTGTTGTCCCCTTCTCCTTGTGCCCTCCATCTTTCCCAGCATCAGGGTCTTTTCCAGGGAGTCTTCTCTTCTCATAAGGTAGCCAAAGTAGTGGAGCCTCAGCTTCACGATCTGTCCTTCCAGTGAGCACTCAGGGCTGATTTCCTTAAGAATGGAGAGGTTTGTTCTTCTTGCAGTCCATGGGACTCTCAAGAGTCTCCTCCAACACCATAATTCAAAAGCATCAGTTCTTCGGCTATCAGCCTTCTTTATGGTCCAGCTTTCACTTCCATACATCACTACTGGGAAAACCATAGCTTTAACTATACAGACCTTTGTTGGCAAGGTGATGTCTCTGCTTTTTAAGATGCTGTCTAGGTTTGTCATTGCTTTTCTCCCAAGAAGCAGGCATCTTTTAATTTTGTGACTGCTGTCACCATCTGCAGTGATCATGGAGCCCAAAAAAGTATAATCTCACTGCCTCCATTTCTTCCCCTTCTATTTGCCAGGAGGTGATGGGCCCAGTGGCCATGATCTTCGTTTTTTTGATGTTGAGCTTCAGACCATATTTTGCACTCTCCTCTTTCACCCCCATTAAAAGGTTATTTAATTCCTCCTCACTTTCTGCCATCAAGGTTGTGTCATCTGCATAACTGAGGCTGTTGATATTTCTTCCAGCAACTGCTCCCAGGTCCCAATCCAACACTCTAACCACTCTACCTGGCTGACTATGTATAATACAAATTAAATGACTCCATCAGGCAATATTTGCGCTGATAAATTCCTACAGTATTGTTGCTGTGTTGTGGTGGGATTGGGCTTCACAAGCTGGCTAGTAAAAACTAACTCTTGGCTTCCAAAGCCCAGCCTATAATTCATAGGAAACCCCGCCCCCCGTGTGTGTATGTATGTGTGTATATATATGTGTGTGTGTGTGTGTGTGTGTGTTATTGATTTCAAAATATTTAAAAATAAAAGCCAAAGGCAGAAGACAATGTCTCAGACTTGTTGGGGAAGAGCTAAAGCTGATATCTGAAGCAATTTTATACATACATTTATCGTCAAGTGTAAGTGAAAAGGCTGGAATCAGATTGTGGGTGATGAGCACATTCTGCCCTCTAACATTTTATTATTTCGGTCTTCACTCCATGAGAAACACACCGGTGCCTCTTAGCAGGAAGAGAAATCGATTCATTTACATTCTAAGTGGTCTCATTAGGTTTTAAAGTGCTCAGAGGTGAACAAGAGAAATCTATACATCATCTTTTAGCAACATCTGTTTCAAGTGGCCCGCAGACAGCAGCCATAATTATATCATATTATTGCGTTTATTGATTTCTTAGGCTATTTAAGATGAGAGCCGCTTGTTTTGCTGCGTAGCTGCGATCGTGTTACAAATTGCAGAATTTCGTTCTGCTGCAGCATATGTTCATCAATCAGCTATCTAACTCCCCTTTGAAAAGGCAGAGCATCCATTTGTCAAGTGGTAGTGGACCACGATGCTCCTATAACCATGTCATCAGCCAGTCACCTGTATTGCCTTGCCAAATGGTGGAGAGAATCTTACCACTTTGCTGGACTGACAATCTCATCACATTTGTGCAACTAGTTGACCCAATGAGCCCTTTAAGTGTTGCTGAGGCACCGCTTTTCTGCAGTCAGTTTGAACCAGAATTAAAACTGTAAGTAAGTAAGTAAGTAAGTAAGTAAGTAAGTAAGTAAGTAAATAAATAAATTATTTGTACCCTGCCCATCTGGCTTGGTTTCCCCAGCCACTCTGCGCAGATTCCAACGAAGATGAAAAATACATTTAACTGTCACACATTAAAAACATCCCTGAACAGGGCTGCCTTCAGATGTCTTCTAAATGTTAAAGGTAAGGGTAAAGGGACCCCTGACCATTAGGTCCAGTCGTGGCCGACTCTGGGGTTGCGGCACTCATCTCGCTTTATTGGCCGAGGGAGCCGGCGCACAGCTTCCAGGTCATGTGGCTGGCATGACTAAGCCGCTTCTGGCGAACCAGAGCAGCGCACGGAAATGCCGTTTACCTTCCCACCGGAGCAGTACCTATTTATCTACTTGCACTTTGACATGCTTTCAAACTGCTAGGTTGGCAGAAGCAGGGACTGAACAACGGACGCTCACCCCGTCGCCGAGATTCGAACCGCCGATCTTCTGATTGGCAAGTCCTAGGCTCAGTGGTTTAACCCACAGCGCCACCCGTGGTAGTTGTTTATCTCTTTGACATCTGGTGGGAGGACGTTCCACAGAGTGGGTGCCACTACCGAGAAGGCCAACTGCCTGGTTCCCTGTAACTTGGCTTCTTGCAGTGAGGGAACCACCAGAAAGCCCTCGGCACTGGACCTCAGTGTCTGGGCAGAACGATGGAGGTGGAGACGCTCCTTCAGGTATACTGGACCAAGGCCGTTTAGGGCTTTAAAGGTCAGCACCAACACTTTGAATTGTGCTCGGAAACGTACTGGGAGCCAATGTAGCTCTTTCAAGACCGGTGTTATGTGGTCTCGGCGGCCGCCCCCAGTCACCAGTCTAGCTGCCGCATTCTGGATTAGTTGTAGTTTCCGGTCACCTTCAAAGGTAGCCCCACATATAGCACATTGCAGTAGTCCAAGTGGGAGATAACTGTAGTTCTGAATGATGACATGCTATCTAATATAGCACTCTGTTCCCAACGAGAGTTGGTGCTACCTGGCTCCATGGAAAAGATGCTACTATATGTTTATTCAGAGGTAAATCCTGTTAACAGTCAAGGTTCTGCTTCTTCCTGTCACCCCCTTTAATTAGTAGCTTCCTGCCTGAGCCTCTTTTCAAGCTGCTTTTGCACTTGCAATTAATTCCTTCCTGTTCATTTAGTATGGTCACAGACTCCCCAAACTGACTTAGTTCACTTGGGAAATTGGAGATAGGGGTTAATTACTGGTTTACTCCCTGCAGCCAGATAATTGCTCTTTATTTCCCTTTTGTCTTGCAGTTGCAAAATACAGGAGCATTAGTCCCTTTAAGAGAAAGGGGGCAAAGAGGGAGCTACTTGTTAAATTCTGTGCTCACTGAAAGGCTGCGGAGAACACCCAGGCAAGGCTAGGGCTACAGTTACACTTTAAGATTCAGTAACAACAACAAAAGCCCCACCACAAACCAGTTCTGTCTGAAAAATAATGGGAGAATAACAAAGAGAGCAGGGACTGCAATTATTTGGCACCCATGTCATCGGGATTGTCATTGGAAAGGGTGAACTAATGATGTCCTCTTGCTTGCGGCTTAATATGTAAGACCTTTACTTTTAATAGCTCTCTGGTGAATAGACAAAGCAGCACTGCAGTATAATTGCCACTGCAATGCACAGCTGAAGAATTATTTGCCATAAAAGCGCACCTATAAAACTCCATGCCCTTTTCTGGAAACACACAAGGGGACAGATTTGGCACAGGAGGAACTGCAGAACAGTCCGGTAGTGCTTTTGCAAAACTACAGTATCCAAGGAGCAATCTGAAAGTACCGGTAGTTTCCTTGGAATGGTTGTGTCAGCAAAGAACAGGCCCAGATTCATGCACTGAACCAGTGGTCCAAACCAGAGATCCACTTCTGACTTCCAAGCTGCAACACGGGAGCCAGTGTGGTGTAGTGGTTAAGAGCGGTAGTCTTGCAATCTGGGGAACCGGGTTCGCGTCTCCACTCCTCCACATTCAGCTGCTGGGTGACCTTGGGCCAGTCACAATTCTTTGAAGTCTCTCAGCCCCACTCACCTCACAGAGTGTTTGTTGTGGGGGAGGAAGGGAAAGGAGATTGTTAGCCGCTTTGCGACTCCTTCAGGTAGTGATAAAGCGGGATATCAAATCCAAACTCTCCTCCTTCTTCAGTTTTTCTGTTTTGACTTATACTTAATAGCGCTAATAAGGTACATTAATTCCCTCATTTTTTCCCCATTTGCAAGATGTCTGTGACAAAAGTGTCTCTCACTACATGTAAACAAATTGTGGGAAAGACTCTATGTGGTTGGCCAGAAATATGTATTGTTATAGGTTTTGTGGGGTGATGCCCCTAAACCCTGCAAATTAACAAATGGTAGAATTTTGATTATTTGGCATATTGAAGGGAAGATTGCAAGCCAGTGGAAAAATACAGGCTAAGCTCCCTTTCCAAGCCAGCGCCTCACCTGGGATAGAGGCGTTAACATGACCAAAGGTGTTGATGGTATGTCTAAGCCAGGCATAGGCAAACTCGGCCCTCCAGATGTTTTGGGACTACAACTCCCATCACCCCTGACTACTGGTCCTGGTAGCTACGGATGATGGGAGTTGTAGTACCAAAAAACATCTGGAGGGCCGAGTTTGCTGATGCCTGATCTAAGAGGAATCTTGGGCCTGGACAGACAGAGGTTGCCAAGGTGATGATGGGGTTTGTGAAAAGAAGTGGCCTTCACCAAATCTTAAATTCTCCAGAGCAGCACAGACCCTGGTTAAGGGCCAAGATCCCTGGAATCCTGTGCATAATCTTGGCAGGGATTGGGGTGGCCGGGGAAGTTCAGCCACAGGAAGCAGTCGTTTGTTGCTATGGGACCGCCTCTCCCGGTATGCCCCACGGAGGGCCTCAAGGTCCCTAAATAGCAACACCCTAGTGGTCCCAGGCCCTAAGGAAGTTAGATTGGCTTCAACCAGAGCCAGGGCCTTTTCAACTCTGGCTCCGGCCTGGTGGAACGCTCTGCCTCATGAGACCAGGGCCCTACAGGATCTGATTTCTTTCCGCAGGGCCTGTAAGACAGAGTTGTTCTGCCTGGCCTTTGGCTTGGAGCCAATTTGATTCCCTCCCTCCCTCTCTTTTTTTTTTCTTTTCCCTCTCCTCCTGCGATGAGGCTACATTTTAATATTTTAATGTTCCATTATTTTAATGTTGTATTTTATTTTTGTTTTTAAATTGTAATCATTCATCTTGTTTTTATTATTGCTTGTAAGCCACTCTGAGCCCGGCCTTGGCTGGGGAGGGCGGGGTATAAATAAAAAATTGTTGTTGTTGTTGTTGTTGTTGTTGTTGTTGTTGTTGGCATCTGTCGAGTTGTGCCTTGCATTTTCTATAAATTCCTTCTTTTTTATTCTTAGTACCAAGCACCTTGTTGCACCCTTTTGCTGGGGGAGCTTTGCTAAGATCTCACACCTTCTCCTGCTCTGTTAGGAGACTCAAAAAGTGTTGCCGGCTATCACACAGCTGCTGATCTCTCCCCCATTCCTTTGTCCCTCTGAACTCCCAACCAAATCCTGATATCAAAGGCGCAGCCCACCTGTAAAAATAACATTTCGGCAGAGATGAAACAAATTCTGGGCAATATGCAAATGTTCAAACAAACACCACCAGGTTTGTGTGGAGCATAAAAGAAGCACATTTCTGAGCAGAATTAATTTTGCAGGAATCAAGGGGCTTTCCTCGCCTTCAGAGCAGCAACACCTCAGCGTGTTAAGAGATAACCAGCTATCAAAGAGAAGCAAGACAAGCAAAATAAAGGATAATGCACAGCTAATATTGCAGTATGTTTTCTTGGAGACAATGGAATCAAAACAGTGTGAGTTCAAAGGGAAAGCTAGATTGAAGAATGGGCAATAAAGAGGACTTTCTTTTCTTTTCTTTTTTTTTTTTAATGTTTAAATGCATTTATTAAATCACAGATAATTGTGCCCTCTACAGGCATAGTATTAGTATATTCCAATAAAAGCTCCAGCGAACCCATGGCTGCTCCCAACTTTTCAGCAGAGGACTTAACCCAGCATCTCTACTCCTCTCTCCATTCTTTTGGGGTAATTCGACCAACCGGAGACAAATTCCATTCTATCCCTGTTTGTGTTACAACATAGCTCCAAATGGAGACACAAAACAGAGCCCCACCAAGCAAAATCAAGTTGCCATATTTGTCATGAAAATCAGGCCCGTGTTTGCTGTGAACTTGTCTTGCCACAGTCCGCTGCACGCCACGAGTCGCCAAGCCCAGAGCTCCCCTCGCCAAAGGAAAAATCATCTCTCCGCCTCAGGATCGGACTCAGCCCCTCCGACTTTATTTTCTATTGAGAGAATAACAATTGGGCTTCAGTGTGGCTTCTAAGCGAGGTAAAGTACAAGATTCAAGTTCTCGAGATATGAGAAAGGAGGTGCAAACAACACTTTTGGAAAATCAGGAGCCACAAAAGCTGAGAGGTTCTGCTCAGCCCCGTACATAGTGTCTCAGGGCCAAAGCTGAACACCAGAGGAGCACCATCTGAATTCACAGATCTAACAGTACCATTTCTCTAGGACTGCGTAACTTTGTGCTTCCCTTACATCCACCTCTCCCCTCATCTGAACGCCTCTGTTCAAGTCATTTCCTCCACTTCTTCAGTCAATTAGTTCTCCATCTCTGCTAACTTTCTCCCACAGTTTCTGTGTCCTATCCGCAGCACCACTACCAAAGACTGATTCACCCCATGCACACGTTTCTTGGTACAGAAGGATTCTCTTAAATGAAGGTAGCTTGCATGCTCAAGTCCACAACTGCATTCGTAGCAAAAGGCTGCTTTGCCTGCAGTTTGGTCTGGGATAGCAACTTACAGGAGTAAAATTGTGTGCCATGGAACAACTCCCACTCGCCAACTTTTTTGGGGTGGGGGGATATTACAAGCTATCCTGGAAAGGGTGAAAATGTAGTACAGACCTTTCTAGTTTAAGTTCTATTTGGGTCCCTGCCCAAATAATAGTTATCTGCATCATGGCTGCTGCTAATGCAGCGCTTTGACTTCACCCCCAGAGGCTCATGCCATTGTCTCTCCAGACAGATGGATGCCAACCAAACATAAACACACACACACACACACACACAGGATGAATCTACACATGGGGGGGCAGAGAACCATAGGAAATTAAATTGTTATAACAAAAGAAAAAAAAACGCTATGTAAAAATCACATAGAATTTTCTTTTGCTCTCTGGCGCCATCTGGTGTTGCATGTTTATAACAGTCAAAATGTTTTTGGTTTTTTTACTAATGTAGCTGAGTCCACACACAAATATATTTGCATATAAACACACACAGGTTACTGAGTGGGATGAACTGGCCAGTGATTCTGGCTATCAAAACAAGAATGGAACTGTAAGGAACACTGGCACAGGACATTTCAAGCCTGCTGGCTTTTTAACTGCGCTTTTGCTTCCAGGTAAAATGCATTGGTAATTAACACTGCATCCATTTAATCAACCAGACATGTTTCAGTACCTACCTTGCTTTCCGAAGGTTGTGTCCGGCTAAGTTCTTCTTACAGTTGACCCCTAAAAATAGGAACCAAATTGGTAATTTCCATCCATTTCCATGGGTCTACTAACACTGAATACAACTCTGAGAAAGCTACAGTGATGCAGAGCGTACACTTTGGGGTAGAGGGGGGAAAAGGGACTTCATATAGTGATTTTAAAGCAGATTTACTTTACAGAATTCATACATTGCTTATGAAGCATAAAAAAACCTCTAAAACTGACATAAACCCCTCTTTCAGCTAATGAATGTGGCATTATTCTAAGAAAGGTAAGTGGCCTTCAAGAGCGATTTGATTTCCGTGCCCTGCACTAGAGGAATGAAACCATGCTATCTATAGCACCATGGCAAAACGAAGACAGTAGAATGACACAACTAGGCAAGGAGGGAGAGATCTTTCATAGCTTCTCCTTCTCTGCCATACTGAGATTGGAGCACTGCACTTCCATTCCCACCCTACCGCTCTGGAATACCCTGCATTCAAAACCCCTGACCCTACAGTTCCCAGCACACTTGTGTACACATAGAAAACAGCAATACAGAACTGCTATATATTTCAAAAAAGCAACCACCATGTGTACGCATTTACTTACCACAAACCACTACTGGCCTTCTATTCCAAAGTTGTGCTGCCCCACCATTTTAAAACCAGTGTCAAGCCTTTGTACTTGCACCTGAAACATCATTAGCTACAGCTTCAGGTTTTTCCAATCACTAGTAGTTTGAACTTGCAGGAGTGCAGCTGAGCATTACTAACATTTAGTTTGCTTCCTTCCAGAGCAAGCCTATTAGCTCTTGTGCAGCCCAGTCATATATACATTCAGTGCTTTTTTTTTCTGGGGGCATGCATACCCCTAAACATTTTGTGAATCTAACGGAAGAAACTAATTTTTCTTTACTTTTTAATTTCTTCTCTAGCACAGTGAATCGTCAGTTCTGTTGTAGAAGACTTTACACAGTCGTTCATTCACCTAGATTTTAAGATCACAAGTCATTCAGCTACACCACTCACGTTAAGCAGTCCTGACCTTACATTTGGGATAATGTCGTCAAGAATGTGTAAAATCTTGGCTTGTAGACTTTGCTCTCTTCTCCAGGTGCCAAACTGTCTTGCAACAGACCACCTTAGAGCATATTTAGCTTAGCAAACCACTGCCATCATAAGGAAGTATATAACAAAAGCTGCAGTCAGGAGTCTTAGTAAGTACCTTCTTCTTATAGACCTCAAGTTTGCAGTAAAACATCAGGGTACTTCTGATACACCTACAAATGTCCAGTGTGAGAACTTGAGTGGGGAAACTCGTAGCTTTATCCAGAGAGGATGGTCAGGTGAAAAGGAGTGAACTCCTGCAACCATGCATGCTTACCTGGAAACACCTGTCACAGGTGGAAATCACAAGCGAAGCCCAGATGAGTCTCCTGATTCTTTTCAGACTTACAGGTACTTCAAGGTAGCTTCTCTTTTATAATCCTCTTGCCCAATCCTCCAGTGTCTAAATGGCTGACAGCAAGGGACAAACCAAGTTGCATGGGGTCTCTTCTCCAATTGCAGAGTTAGACTGTACCTCCAATCCAGTCTGAATGGCAGTAGCTGTTTGATACGTCTGCAGGATCATTTTTCACCATAAACTGAGCAACCCTGGGCACGCACAAGGCTAAGCAGAGCATACTCCATTGATATTGCCCATCTACTGATGACTGAGTGTAGCCTTATTGGAGTTCACCGATAGGGTCTGCGTTGCTCCGGGACAGGAGGAAGGAAGTCAAAATGACACCGAGTTGGTTCAAAGAGTTTATTCTGCTTCTCCGGATAGCAGAAGGCACTTGCGTGGTGAGTCCACAGCAAGTCCAAAGAAATGACAAGTTTCATGCAGTATATATATCCTCCAGGCATCCTCTCCCCCTTCCCGAGGTACGTCAGCTTGTATATGCAGGTTGACATCACATATGTTCCTGCTCTGGTACTCCCAACCATAAAAGGATCTTCCTCTTCCTACTCTTATCTGGGAAGAGGTCATGATCTCCGGGAACACGCTTTTGGCATTTTTCCTGGACATTGGTCTTGTGCGTATTTTGTGGTCAGCACATAAGATAAAGTTCTGACGTGTCTTCTCTCTGTTCTGTTCTACTACTGGTACAGTGAAGGCCATAGTTGCCGTCACAACTGATAAAGGAGAGGGCTCTGAGCACTTGTCTATACAGCCGGGCTTTTGTTTATGCATTGAGCTCAGAGCTCAAGTTAATGGATTTTAGCTAAGGAAAATAGGGATTTTGGTGCAGTTTCAAACTGCCTGCACAGTCAGTTTTGGGTTTTGGAAACCCATTCCTTCATGAGCAGGAATAAATAGGGTAGTGTGATTAGCTGCCTTTGGGCTGATAGCGGAACACTTGAATTTATATAATGCTTTTCCTAAGGGTCTGGATGATTTCAGCATATAACCCCCAAAAAACTTACCACAAATGTGTTTGCTGGCTAGTATCCTCACCATAAAAAGGTAAAGGGACTCCTGACCGTTAGGTCCAGTCGCAGACGACTCTGGGGTTGCTGCGCTCATTTTGCTTTATTGGCCGAGGGAGCCGGCGTACAGCTTCCGGGTCATGTGGCCAGCATGACTAAGCCGCTTTCTGGCGAACCAGAGCAGCACACGGAAACGCCATTTACCTCCCCGCCGGAGCGGTGCCTATTTATCTACTTGCACTTTGACACACTTTCAAACTGCTGGGTTGGCAGGAGCAGGGACCGAGCAACGGGAGCTCACCCCGTCGCGGGGATTCGAAACGCCGACCTTCTGATCGGCAAGTCCTAGGCTCTGTGGTTTAACCCACAGCGCCACCCACGTCCCATATTGACCTCACCATATTGACCACTATATTTCTGCACGCGCTGTAAAGGTAAGTGAGGGGCAGATGGGGCTTGTCAACCTGGGAAGGGAGCTCATCCAGAAAGAAAACTCTCATTCTAAACCTCTGCTGCCTTGTGGGATATCTTTAGGAGAAGGAAAAGCTAAGGAATTAACCTTACACAAATCTGAAGTGGAGTCCCAATGATGGCTGGATGGTGCCTCCTTCTGGCAACTCCTGCAGCCAAGCTGGTGCCAAACATATCATTCTGCTTTCCTCTGGATTACACCAGCAAGGCTAAGAGGGGAGGGGATATTGTTCTCTGGCCAGCGCCTCCATACACACTGCCCAGGATTGCATCCTGAGATCACTTCGGTGCTGCAGTGGTTTGATTTCACCCCTGGAGGCACACTTGTCTCTCGAGACAGACAGATGCTAACAACAACAATTACACATGAGTGTTTCAAGTTGCAAGATCAGGGCTTGGCTTAAACCACCTAGTGATTTTACCACCAATGTAAACCATGGAATTCCAAGTCACAGCTCATGCTCTTAACCAGTATGCTGCACCAGATTACTTATTCATGAAGCTGCAGGACAGTGAAGTCATTAACAACTACCTCACTTATTGATTTGCGTGGGAGCAATTTTTGCACGCAAACATGAAATGAGGCATTTATTCCCTGTCTAGGACATGCAACAACTATTCATTGATTTGGGCCCAATTCATACAGCCAGCCACATGGTAGGTTACTCAAGTTACTGTTTAGTGGTGGTCCCACAATGTTAATCATCTGAGTAGATCAGTTAGACCAAAAGGTTTCCACTATGCAAAATTTTCAGTAGTTTAGCAATGTGATAAGTATGAGCAGAATGACATAAAGAGCTATTGCACTCAGTAACTTTCCAGCAGGACCAGCTTTGTAGCTGAAATCATGCCTCTGTGCCTTTTTGGAAGCTCAGATACTTTCCACTTACTCTAGATTGTAAGGTACAGTAGCTATTGCTGTTTGGATGCTCCTAAGCTGCTTTAACAACATCATCATTATTTATACCCCACCCATCTGGCTGGGGAAACCCAGCCACTCTGTGTGGCTTACATAATATCTAAAAACATAACAATATCAAACATTTATTTTAAAAAATGCAACTCCCAGCCACTTGTGGTTAAGGTATTCTGTATGATTGTATTACCACAGCAGTGATTAAATTCTCAGTTAATGAGTAACTGGTGTGGATCATAGGAAAATGTGAGAAAAACTGCATAAGCATTACTAGTAGTGTGGAAGTAAGTCCTAAGTAACCAACGCATCAATAATTGTAACCTGTAAGTGTGACTTATCCCTTTGAATGGTGAGCCACAATATATTTTCCCAGCATCTAAGTCTGATTTGAACCAGTTTTGAGTTGAGTTATGCAGTGATTTGTACCCAGCCTCTATCAGTTAAGTGTGTAACTTCTATTCAAGCTTAAGATCTTTGGAGCCTGTTGAAACAATCAACTCTCTAAACTTCAATGTAGGATATGGGTAAGACAATTCATTGCCTTGAATAAAAGTACAGTATTTTCAAACATGATTTTTTTCTCTTTTTATTGCTGTTAATTCAAGGAAAGATGCTGCATAAAATCCAATTTGTTCTAGAAATATAAGTGAGCTTTCCCATACATAACATTTCAAATATCAAAGTATATGGTAAACATACAAATAAAGAGAAGGCAACATACCTCCCATTTACAGTACAGTATCTGAAATCATAAAGTTCCATAAAGTAAACTGGCAGATAATTGAGAATGAAGTCCACTGGTGCTTTCAACACCGTCACTAAACTCAAAAGCAATTATTTCATTTTAATATGGTCCAACATACCCAGAGCAAATAAAAGTACTTTTTATAACGGAGATAATTTCCTATGCTAATTTTCTTTTTTAAATTAAAGCTCTCATCTACCCCTTTACTCCCTCACTTTCAAAATATATTGGTGCTATAAATATAAATGCTATCTATGAAGAAATGTAGTAAATCAAGCTTCTTCAAGTTTCTTGTTTAGCAATTAGAAATGAAATGAAAACTGTTTTGACTGCTTCCCATCTGCTGCATATCTTCTTCTTTTTTTAAAGCAAAATCTACATTTCTTCTATGAATTGTGATACCTATGGGTACACAAAGGATGGTAGTTCAGTGTTGATTTCAACAGTCAAAAGCTTTCTTCCAGGTAAACTCAGTGCACTTAAGAAATCAAATATTATCTGGAAGCAATTTAGTACATCTTGGCTTTTAGAAATAAAATACAGCAGTGTTAAACTTTGTGATATAACATGATCAATCTTTACACTCATCAGAGCCTTTCACATTATATCGTGATCACACAGTGGTAAAATTGTCATAAGAAAGTGACATTGCTATTTGGTAGACTGGTTCTAGTATACAAATACCCGACGGTTCTGTAGAATACATAGATTTTTGACCAGATTGAAATAAACCAGTTACATTCTAACACAACACTGTAACAGTCTAAAGGGGAAGATGTTAAAAATCAAGTCATTTTTGTATCAACAATGTAGTGTATATGTTTAATAAAGGGATTTGCTGCCAACTGTCATTACAAATGCAGACACACAAACTTAGGCATTCATACCAGTTACACAATTTGAACCAACAGGCTTAAAAAAAAAATACTACAACAGAAGTAAAATTGTTCAATGTATTTCTATTTCAGAAATCAGTTAAAGGTCCACACACAGCTTTAAGCCTTCCCCATCCTATGTTTTATTTGTGTCTTTTAGGCACATATAAGCTCTTTATTTTTGTCCGTTTTTGCACATGTACTATTGTGAATTTCCAAACTCTCAAAAAAAAGCAAGCAATGCCCCCATCAGATCAAAAGTATAGGAATTTACTAGTGTTACGGGCCAGAAATAAACGGCTGAACATCAATCCAGTCCCATGGAGAGAGAATGACCCAGCAAAAGGTGGGAAAGAACAATAGCAGCACGAGAAAATGAGGGCAAGGGGAAGGTGGCTTGTGAGAGCATGCTCCAATTACCCCTTTCAACCGTATGGCTGTTCAACCAGTGTAGTCAGAGGTTAAATGACCTTTTCTTTAAAAAAAAAATGCAGTAAACATTGCATATCTTCAGTGCAAAAGTCTATTCGATTCAAATACTCTTTTGATTGATTGGCCGAGATAGCAACATGCTTTATGCAAGTCAGACCAGGAGCAAAACCACTTTCTTCCTTTGTATTACAACAGACATTCACAAGCAATGAAAAAATGCAAAAGAAAAAAAAATAAACACACACAAGGAATCTCTCAAATCCAAAGAACTCCCCAGACTTCCCAACCTTCATTTTGGTATGTAGGCAATGTTTACTTGGTTTCAGTCAGCAGAATCCAACGTATCATTAGAAGGGGGTGGGGGAGGTGCATATCTCAATCTGTAAGTGCCTAGAACAGGAAAAAGAACTTACTAAGTCACTGCTTACACTTAATAATAAAGTTATAAGAAAACCTACAAAACCCCCAAATGAACATACCCTTCCTCAAATCCTATTCTTCCATCCAAATGGAAGCTACATCTATATAACCTGCCTAGAAGACAGATTTTAGATAAAAGGAAAGTCTTAAGACAGTTTCTTCCAATCAAACAAGCAAGCATACAGTATACTGGACTTAACAACTGTAGAGCAATTCCACCTATTTCAATGGGACTACTCTAGAACACATAGCTTCAGCCTACCAAACTGATCTTCTCTGTTCAAGTTTTACCAGATATAAACACACACACACACACACCAAAAAACAACAACACAAAAAACCCCAAGGGGTGGAAATGGATAAATTACAGTTACAAATATTAAAAAGAATACTGCTATAAAACAGATGGCACCCTACATTTTAATGGTTTATCCACACATTTTGAAATGTCTAATCAGTCACATTAACAGGGAGAGGGAGATTTGTTATGCATAGGGGTAAGTGAGTGGTTGGTTTTAAGTTCAAAGCATGTGTAAATTACCAACTTTAAAAACCATGTTTTGTTTTGTAACTGCTTTGGGATGTGCTACTAGAGATACAGAGTCACATTTTAGCAGTGCAAAAATCTAATAAACCAGGGAGGTGCACTGCGAGTTTCATTTGCTATTCCCTTACTGGTGCCGTGTGACCCAGTTTTTTGCTTGGTTATCTGTGAATGCCATTACGACAAAAGTAACTTATTTGGGCCCAATTACAAGCTCTTAGATGACATTACTGACAATCATGCATGCACACGCACACAAAGTGTCATACAACCCACAGATAGCAGGATGGGAGCAGCAGGGTCAAGAATAGAAGCTAAGTGAATTCAGAAGCAACCGTGTTGGGAGTTAGGATTACCTTGTTGACTGGCCTCCAAAGATGACTGCTTACAGTCCTGTGCATAGTGCCCACTAACACCACAATTATAACAGGACACATTCCCATTCTTCTTGGGCCCTGATCCATTAGTATTGGCAACTACATTTGAAGCTTGGTACACAGGGAACAACCTCCCATATCCTGCCATTTGCTGCATACCGTAGTTGGTTTGGCTCCCCATTACGGGGTCATGCATCAGATGCCCGTTTGCATATGAGGCCCGAGGCACGAAAAAAGGAATCTGTGCTCCATTGGTTTGATGCGGTTGGTTGAGGTAGCTACCACTGCAAAGTGATGGCAGAGGGATGAAAGATGGAACTCGGTAGAACTGTCCGTGAAGAGGATTGGTATAAATGTAACTGTTAATCTGAAGACTTCCGTTGGTCCCGCAGCTGCATCTGCGACCACAAGACCCACACGGCCCGCAAGGCCCAGACCCCAACTGCGGTGGAGACAAGAGATTCCCACTGGCATTAGTGTTTCCAACAGCGCTAATGTAGGATGTGCTGTCACTCTGGGCGGTGCTGTGTGTTAAAGCAGGGCTCGGACTGGGTGCAGGACCTGGTGTGTGGGTAGGAATTGCAGGAGGAACTGTAGGCTGGACCTGACTAGCGCACAGACCAGATGATGGAGGTGGTGGTGTTGATGCCACAGTGTTCAGCACAGTCGTACTCTGATTGGGCAACACACTGGTAGCATGAAGAGTCACTGGAACAGGAAACGGAGCTGGTGGAAGTGCTGTGGAGAGGCCAGCTGCAGGAACAACTACTTTTAGACTGGGAGGTTGAGGGATCACTCCTGCATTCCCCTCAACGTGAGGCACCATTTGATTTAAGCCCATCACATGGGGTGAAGGTTTTGAGATTGGGTCTGTAGTAGGAACTGTGGGTCCGTGGAAGTTACCTGGGTTGTGGACTGGGATAAAGGCAGTGTTTGGTGATCCAATACTTAAGTTTCCAGTTTGTTGCTGTGGTCCACTAACTGCACAATTTTCAGACGGCGCCTGCGGCGAAGGTATCTTCATTCTGTGTATTGCTAGATGCAATGCAGGGCTACCAGACTGGACTGCAGACGGGAGGAAAGTGGTAGACAAAGGCGAAGACAGAAGTTCAACGTGTTTCTCAGATTCACCAGTGGAGCCCATTCCAACAGGAGCTGCATTCGTGACCACCATTCCCAAAGTTTTCCCATCAGCAGATATGGGTGGTGGGACTACAGTTTCAGGCTTCTGTGCACCATTGTGCACCACGTAGTGCAGAGCAGGTATAATGAAACTGTGCTGAAACTGTGGATTCAAAGGATCCTCTACGATATTTCCATTGTCTGATCTCACCGAAATCTGTGCAGGTGACTTATTGAGGTCCGTAGCACCATAACCAGCAAATCTCATCACATTTTGGTTCCCAGAATCTTCAGAATTGCTATCTGTGTCTGTGGGGAAATAGGGTATAATTAAGCACTTAAACATTAAGGGTTCTATAAGCAATATTTTCCAGACCTAGCCACTTCAAATAGCTTTAAAAGGACTAATAATACAATATATATATATATATATTGGGGGGAGACAGACAGGTAGATTAAAGTTGCCATTTATATTGATGATTGCTCCTTGCTATTTTTCAGTTTCCCATTTCTGCTCACAGGAAGCATCCAACTTGGTACCACAATTGAAAGCTACAAAAATCACCGTATGGCATATTATGTCATCATTTGAGCACCTTTAAAAATACACTTGCCCTGGAAAGGCACATGCTCACAATTATTCAACTGCACTGTGAAAGTAGTATCTCTTATTTAGGTTATGTTAATGAGAAGTGGGTAGTCCTTTTATCTGTGAAACAGTCATGGCATTTGTAAATAAAATTTCAGTATCTTGAATAGACACATCAAGTGGTATTCAGCTAAATAACTGTATGAGCAGAATGACTTCCTCTTGTTTAATGGTTTATTCCTATCCTCAATCACACCACCACAAAATCTGTCCAGAGCAGATTTAGGGGGCACATGGAGGAGGGAAAAGTCCTGTTGTACAAGGGAAGTTGTTCTGCTCACACAATGAGGTACTTAGCTCTACAATGAATACAACCCAGGAAATACATGTTGGTTAGAGCATGGTGCTGATAATGCCAAGGTTGCAGGTTTGATCCCTATATGGGACAGCTGTGTATTCCTGCATAGCAGGGAATTGGATTAAATGATCTGCAGGGTCCATTCCAACTCTATAATTCCATGAAATACATTACTTTCTCAGTTACATTACTAAAGTGGGAAAGTAGTTATGTAAAAACATTTTAAATGACTGAAAATAAAGTCAGTGAGTTTAAGTGTTTTTGAAAAGCAAATTATATATTGAAGGTTGTAATACATAATATGCAAGTTTGGAAAATTACATCAATTCAAGAACAGATAAGGCAATTCAGATTTTGTGGGACTTGAGTAAAGCTTGAAGCCCAGCTCTGACTAAGCCTATATTTCTTTTCAAGCCTTTTCTCTCAGGAACCCACAATATATACAGGCAAAGATTACTGCATTGCAGGGGGTTGAACTAGATAGCCCTTGGGGCCACTTCCAACTCTACGATTCTGCTTAAATTAAGTCTATTTTTAATGACCAATAAAAAACAAGAGTTGTTGATGACACTAATAGAGAGTAGAGATTTGTTAGTATATGAGGCAGATGGAATGGGTGTGCAGAATAGTCACCTCCTCATCCATGGGTTCAGAAGAGGTATTTAAAGCCACTCTGAATATAGTCACAGAGGTATGAAAAAGAAGTTATTTCACAAGATTAGGTGCAGGTTACATTGTGGTATGATGTTCTGAACCTTTGCAAAGATGTTCTGCAGTTTTCACAAATACATTTATGGTTTAGTTAGACAAGTGCTCCCAAACAGGGAGGGAGAAAAGATCTAAGAGGAAGGCTGTCCCCCTGTGTGCAGAGGAATCCAGATTTTAAAACTTCAGTTAGAATGTAGAATATAATACCTAGTTATCAGTGGAGTTGCTAAGGCTATTTCTGGTGTCCTTGACCTAGGCACACCAATCCAAATGAAAGGAGAAGCACACTAAAGGAATTATATATATACTCTTATTATTTTAAAAGTACAGATATACAACCTCTGTCTTTTTCGTCTTCACTTTCAAAGCTTTCCCTTCCATCATGCCGTGGACTAGAAGGAGAACTGTAACTCTCTGAAGAGGTTTCTCCACATGTGTCATGTCCCATTGTAATGTCTAAATTTGAATCTAGAAGAGATTTCATTTCAGCAAAGGTTACCACTAGACATGGTCAATTAATTAATATGCATATTAACTTGCCATTTTCTGCAACGTTCACGTGCTACCTGAAGTCAAGTCCATAGTAAGGATCTTTTGTTTGTTATCCAATAGTAAAAAACAAGAACCTTTACACAACTGCACAATGCCACTGCCACGATCTACCAGAATCTATGGCTGAATTTCAAAGAGCTGCTTTAGACACAATGGCCATGGACATGAACAGTGGGAGTTTTTTACTTCCTCTCTTTGAACAGTTAATCTCCCCACCATGTATGAGTGCTGCTCAAAGTCCTCTGATTCAAAAGTAAGCAACAGAGGGCTTGTGTTCAATTATTTGAATTCTGGCCCATGTAATTTTGGAAGAAATACACAACCAATTCAACTTTGCAAAATAAATCATCATCATAATCCTGAGCATCCCCATGATACATCCTGTCCTATCTAAACATGGGATTGCCATTGTTTAAGTAATTATCTGGGCAGTTCCAAGCAGGGTTCTGGGCCAACTCTGGGAATATTCTAGAACTTTAGGCCAGGTTGCTAACACTTACGTTTCCTCCTCTTTAGAGGACCTTATCATATGCATGTATCTTAAGCTGTACCTATGGCAACCTGAAGAACACAACTGGCTTGCTGACCCCTGTAAGAGGATGCAGGTGGCTTTAGGTCCAAAAACAAGCTATGAAAGACATGCTCTGCCAAATGCTACATCAGCTTTAGCAAGTACGCAGTGGCACACCTTTTAAAGAGGTATTTCTATCCAACACTCACACACACAAAATATAGCCATTCTCCAGATACTATAATGCCCAAGTCTAGGCAGAATTTATTACTAGGCAGCTAGCCATCAAGAGAATTGGAGGTTGGCTGGAAGCACAGACATCTTAAGAGTGACGTAACAAATAAAACAGATATCCTTCCAGAACTATGACTCATACAAAAGGGGGAAGACCAGAGTGACTCACAGATATGCAAGACTTTCCTGCAAACAGAAAAGTTAACCAATCAAAACCCGCGACAAATTTAAGTTGGAGATCTCCTTTGAAAGGCAAGGGCTAAGTCAGATTGCGTACAGGTGCAGAGGATGCAGAGTTTACTGGGCAGACTAGCAGATATAAAATTGTCACTAGGAAAAAAATATGTGCCCCGCTCCATCCAGAGGTTTTGGCATTGGAGAAGAATGTATTAGTGCCAAATATGGTAAGGATGTTGTCACTGAAAATCTGGACCTGTTGGGACCAAGGAAGTGGTCACTATGGCTGAACCTATTCCACAGAATAGAATCAGAGATGAAGATGATGAAACTGCTGTAACAAGTGGAGTTTTATTGCTTGTTTTTTTGAGTGCATATCAAGACTGATCTTCCTTTTGCTCCAGGATGCCACTGAAGCAACTGTTTCAACTGGCTTAAGCAGAATTTCAGATTCCTGAATGTCAGTAAGATCAATAATTTCATGTAGATACTCAATAAAGAGAAAACACAGAAGTGCTATCTAGTCACTTGAGAAGAAAGGGGGTATCCAGACCCCAAATCATTAATGAACGTTCAAACTAGATCCATACTCCTAGTTTCGGAAAAATTAAAAAAAATATTCCATAGCTCCTCTGCTACAGATATTTCTTAGCGATTTGAGTGTGAAAGGAAGGAAATGGTTAATTGTAACAAGTGTATGCTTGGAACAAGTGAATCTCACAGAGTATGCTGGCTCCACATCAGAAAGGCTTAGGGTACCAAATATTTAATTCTCAGTGCAGAGTTGAAAGCAGCATGCATAAGTACTGGTTCCAGTTGTAGATTGCGCTATGGTACCAATATATGGCTACCATTTAGGGTTTTGAAGCATCAAGTTTTATATGTGGGAAAGTAAGATGGTTGGCTTCTCAAGCAAGTGTGACTTCAATTTTTTCTGTGCTCTAGGGATTTATGGTCTCAATGGTAGGACAAAATACGAAAGTGAAGGCAATCTTCAAGAACACCTGTCTAAACAGAAACACTATGCACAAGGAGGACTGCATGACCTGAACATTTGATGCAACACTGCATCCAGGAGTGTGTGTTCTAAGGAGATGCAGCA
This sequence comes from Podarcis cretensis, assembly GCF_951804945.1. Lineage (NCBI taxonomy): Eukaryota > Metazoa > Chordata > Lepidosauria > Squamata > Lacertidae > Podarcis > Podarcis cretensis. The sequence continues at coordinate 24,661,093 of NC_137176.1, read as the reverse complement.
GGATTTTATCAAGGATCAGTTCTGGAAGGCTGGGCTTTGATGAAACAATTACTGGGGCAGAAATCAATTTCTGCCCGGAGGACACTAAGTCTACAGACTAGGAACCAAGTCTTGTCAGTGAATCTACTCAATTAGATTGGAGGAAGAGAAAGCTGGTAGAGGATCAATGCAGTAGCTCGACATGGCCATATTATCCTTTTGGGCAGGCATCCCCAAACTCGGCCCTCCAGATGTTTTGGGACTACAATTCCCATCATCCCTGACAATTGGTCCTGTTAGCTAGGGATGATGGGAGTTGTAGTCCCAAAACATCTGGAGGGCCAAGTTTGCTGATGCCTGCTTTTGGGACTCATTAAGAGGATCAAAAGAAGCAGTTTGCCATTTCAGATCTTCATCTAGACCTTACACAGGTGAGTCAAGTTGGGGATGGGGGAGAGATGAAACACAGTCCCTTTACAGTACTTGCAGCCATTTCCCCACGGCAGTCAGGACCATGTCAGGATCATTTTTATCTGTTAGCGTAGGGAACAGCCTACCATATGCCATTCACTGACACAAACCAAAGCACTGGTGGTTCCCATCTAGATTGGGTACTCTCTACTAACACCTTGATAGCCACAGAACCTTTTGAACACCACACTCCCAACTGTGCCATAGACACGCAGGACAACTAGATTAAACCACAGATTGAAAGAAAAATGAGTTCTATCTCTTAGCTAGAATAAAGGGAAAAAGCTTCTCTAATTTAATAAAAGTGAAGAACAGTTGAAAAGAGAATTCGCAGGGATCAGAGAACTGGGAGCACTCATTTTGCCCTTCAAGTTCCATAGACGGTATAAGATATCCTCTCAAGTAGTGGGGCACAAGCCTAGTTAAAGTTCTAGAATGATTCCAGAATTGACTCTGTGTAAGTGCAGTATTCATACACAGAACTACCAATGGGAAAGACCATGAAGAAGACTTCTGGCCATTTTAAGAGAATCTTAATATTTTCCTGCCCTATCAGCTCATCTTGCCATACAATCATCCGTATGCAGTATGCATAAATGGATTAATGTATAAATCAAACCATTTAAGACTTGAGTGGGGAGCCTCAGGCCCAGTAGCAAATCATGACCCTCAAGGCCTGTGTCCAGCACTTGAGACTCTCCTTAGGCCATTCCCTCTCCCAGGTCACAACCCTCAATGTCCATGCTCTGCACTCTTCCGAGTGTACTCCTTTAACTGTGATGCGGTCACTTGATTTCCTGGATTGAAAGATAGGCGTGTATAGAAACCTCTGGAATGTAGACTACTGTACAAAGGTAAGAGCCACATCCACTGCTTCACCAGCTTTTGTCCCTGGCCCTGCCTATAACTGGCACTGACAGAGAAGCTTCTCCAACAAACTTGAAAAGTCTGCAACCACATTTCCTACCTTTTACTGTTCCTGGGGGGAGGTGAGCATCGGCGACTCTCATACAGCTAGTTCTGATGGTAAACCTGGCGTCAGTTCTCTTTATTTTATCTCTGTGTGAGAATACAAACATAGTTCATTTTTCAAAATAAGTAGTCATAAAGTCTCTCATAGGACCTTGAGATTAGTATTTTCAATTCAACTTCAAAATTATTCAAGGATATGGCTTGTGCTATACAAAACTCAAAAGTTTTTAAACTTTTGGTTTAACATGACCGTAGTTACTGGTACACATGCATATATTAATATATGTTAGTACATTGCATTATATTAACAAATTGTATTTTAGGCAAACCTCTCATTAGGCTATTAGATAGTAAGTCAACATCTGCATGAAAGACCTGGTGTAAATATCACGGTAAGCCACCGTAATGTCACATCCACACCATACACAAAGAATCTTAGGCACTGCAGTTTGTTGAAGAAGTGGGAAGCAGTTGAGAGGGGTGTGCTACAATCCCCAGGATTCTTTGGGGTAAACCATGACTGTCAAAGTGGTATAAATGTGCTTTAAATATATGGTGTGGATGTGACCTTGGAAACAATCAATGACGTACTGTGAATGAGCATCGTGCTATTGCATGCTGCTCAATTGCTACTACTTTATTCTACCTTGCCTGGAGTTGGAAGAAACACACCATAAACTTGGCTAAATGTGTGTGAACCAGTGATCGTGATCTGTTTCTCTCCAAACAAACCTGCAAGCGGAATCCACGGTTTGTACTGTTTACCACTCATAGTAAACAAAAACAAAAAATTCATAGCAAATTCTGAAAAAGATCAACTTTCCTCTAACAGAAGCCAATAAATTTGAATGCTATACTTAATGGCTATATTTTGATAAATGCATAAGCTATATTCTGTTTCTTTTTAATGTGTAGTACTTACTTTTCTGGTTGAAGCTTTCCTTTCTTCTTGCTCATTACAGGCAAAATTCTCTTCTCCCCTGTATACTGGAGAACGAAATAGCAGATCAAAAGCCTCCCACTTCAGAGACCGACAATTGCTACAACTGCACTTAGACCAAAGGAACAATGTTGACACAAAGTTATTTTCCTCCCACATAACAGCTCATCATTTGGAATGAGATGTACAAGTTCTCACAATTTTCTATGCTTATGCTCTGCTGCTGTTCCAGCACACTCAAGGAACCTCTCTGAGTCAAATAAATATTTGCATATGATTTCCTCTTTGAAAGTCCTATCTAAGCTTAAACATGAAGCATTTCCATTGCTTAAAAATGGGAATGACGTACAAGGCTTTCACTGCTTAAAATTGTGGCGAGTCAACTAGTGGCTTCTGGGTAGTACCTTGCCTGGAAGATGGGATGCAGATCATCTAACTGTCTAACACTCATCTTAAAGTGACCCAGGGAGTGGCACAATTCAATTCAAAAGCAGAAGACTATAGATAGTGGTTTCAGCTCTTTTTGCTTTTCACCCACATTCAGATGAGGAAGAGCATTACCTAAGTTGTTTTTTAAAAAATGCACACATGGTATTTATGAACTGTAATGTTCCCTTCCATGAACCTTGCAAATTATGCAAAAACCTCTGGGTCATGTTTCTGCTCTCTGTAGCTTGCCCCACCCTGCCCATTGCTCTACCCCTTCCATCCCTTTGAAATGCTACTGCTGGCACCTGGCACTCAGCCTATGGGGGGGGGGGTAAGAGGTCTCTTGTGAAAAGTGGTGTAATTCATCACCAGCACTAACTGTCACTCCAGAGAGGTTTTTATTAAAAATAAAACACGTGAATTCAATGGGGTTCTGCTGCCACTTAAGAAATATGTGCTTTTAAGACACATCAAATAAATACCTGATCAAGTAATGTGCAATGCTCTGGATGCTGCTGAACAGCACAGCCTTTTCTTCTCCAGTCTGCCACACCGTTATGCTCAGAATTTATGTTGAAGCCATCCAGTGAAGAACATTTAGTATTAACTGTGCTGTTATAAGAAATACATGAGTTTATGTCACTGAAAGTACCTCTAACATTTCAATTCATCCAGGAAAATGTCCACCCATGCACAACCCACAAGGCTAGTTCTTTTTACTAAATTTCAGAGACTGTATTTCTGTAGATAGACACTAATCTGCACACTTGGGACAAAGTAGCAACTGCATTTGTTAATTCACTGATTTCACCTCCCTTAGCACTGGTATGTCTGAGCCTGCTATTGGTTGTTTTATTTTGTATGTTTTTCTTTTTATATTGTATTGCACCATTGAAAACCTTAATACAAATTATTACATAAACAAACTGGGAATCTTCCAAGCAGGCAGCACCACCCAGTCTTCTGCCAGTCTTAAAAAGCTAGGTTAGCAAGTGTCTCCAAGGTAATTATTGTGCATCAAGCTAATATGGGCTACCACACCAGAGATGGCTGAAGAGATTAGACAGTGGGAATGTGTGCAAGTAAAAAGTCAGTGAAGTGTGCTCATTCAAGAGGTTCTTTTAACCTTTGCTCATGTTAATTTTTCTTCAAATGGCTCTGTGAAGAAATAAGACTGTCTGCTATTTTGTGCTGGGGTTTTTAAAATTGTAAAATGGTTTCTTTTAGCCTCAAAAGCACTTGCGCATTGGAGATAAAATGCTCATAGGAAAATTAAAAGTATAAGGAGATGTTTTGCTCAGCAAGTTGTTTGCAGGAGAGTCAGAAGTTTAAGAGGGGATTTCAAGGAAGCCAGAGAAATTATTATCTTCTGACAGCTGCAAGGATGTGTATTAGGTATAACATGGAAAGGAAGAAAGAAGTGTCAACAACTTTTCAACAGTTATTGAAAGTTTCGGATGTCAAAATAAGGTAAGGAAGACAGGATGGTAGCATATTTATGGAAAAGTGGAACCTGTTATGTTATAGAATTTGGGAGTATGGAGTAATTTACAACCATGTAAATTTGATTATTTTCACAACAATATCTATGCTGGCACAAACATCTCTCATTTTAATAATAATAATAATAATAATAATAATAATATGCACAAACTATTTTTATTGTAAATATTAATTTATTGTAATATTGTAAATATTTAAAAAGTGTGTTGCTCATTAACCTGTGCACAGGAAGATCAAATACCTACCCTAGGAACTTGGCAATTAACGGGAAATAGAAATTTAATCAAAACTCTATTCTCTAGTTGGTCTAGAGAAGGCCCATCCAACTCCCAAGAGACTGCAATCTACTTCCAGTATTAAAAAAACTGGCGGTGATCTACCCATTGTCACTGAGGATTGTGGATTGTCAAGCTTTTTGGGAGGAGAACAGAGTTGTTGAGCTTTTTTGGGGAATTGACCACAGTTGCTGAGCTTCTTAAAAGGGGAAATAACATCAATAACTCAGCTCAAACACCACAGCTGACAAAAGCAGGCAGTGCTAAAGGTAATCACAGTATCGTATCCACCATCACAAATAGAGGCTGCAAAAATACGTGACGGAGGAACAGAGTGAGGGGAAAGAAACATTCATTCCAGAGTTTTTTTAATCCCGCGATCGACAGAGATCACCAGCGGATCTACCTGTCAATCACAGTTGACTGGTTGGACATGTCTGGTCTAGAGAGATGGTCTACAGTGTCATGCTAGAAAATAGGGCAGTTAGTGACTGAATGAAAGCTGGAATTGTGGAAAGTTCAGCACTGCAGCAAAAAGGAATATGAAGAAGAGAACAATTAGGCCCAGAACTGAATTAAAGGATTCAAACTATTGGCTTAGTTAGGGGAACAACCTAGAAGAGGTATAAGCTGGATGCATTTATTTCTGTTACTTACTCAAACTGTAAATATATGCTTTTTTGTCCATGGCTTACAAAAATCTTAAGTGAAAGTATAGTTTGTTTTTGAAAAACTTCATGTGAAACCTTGTTATTCATCCCACAACCAAATGGTTTGCCACTCTATCCAGCGTTGGGAGTAGGCTGGATGAATTAAAGTCCAAAACTTTAAAGGACTTCTCTGTGGAAGGCAGTAAGGGAAAATAAAGATATCCACTTGGTGGCAGCAGTGAATAATAAAAAAAAGGTGGTGGGTGGGTTTGGCTTAACTGGTTTGTCTCCCTTCCCATGGTACATGATTTAGCCTTTGTCTTCACAGATGCTGTTTCCTTGAATTATATGTAGAAAGAAAACTGTACCGTAGCAAAATTTTCCTAATACTAAACATAAGATTTGCAATTTGCCACAAGAGGTTCCCTAGCAATTTCTTAACAACAGTATGACAGATATTTCTCCCCTCAAAAAAACCAAGCATCAAATGGATTAGTTTAAATGAGAAAATAAGAAGGACCTACTTCGTAATAGGACATTTCCCATTATGTTTCTTGTGAATCACTGTGTGCTGTATCATTTCTGGATAGGAAAGAATAGTAAAAACATTATTGATCAAGTTAATTTTAATTAACCAGAGTGGCTGGGGCAACCCAGTCAAATAATAAATAATAAAATTTCATCCTTGGCCCTCTGCATTTTCATAAGAGCAAAAATACTACAATAGTAGGGGTAAAGGGGGGGCAGGATAATGAACTGCAAGTTCATTTTGAACTGCATGCTTACCTTCCTCCTGACTTGAAGCTTCTGAGCTGTCCTCCTTGAAATGTTCCGGTAGCTTAGATGTCTTCAGAGAAGATTGGAGATTATCTGGAAGGTAAGCATCACTGAGCAACTTCAAAAGGTATTACTCAAAAGGTTAATTTTAACAGCTACCTAGTTTTACAAAGGGCTGTAGAAAATTTGAAGTTATGGGGAGTATACCTTGCAGCTACTTGCATTAATTTGCTTCAAGACTCCATGGCAGCTCAACCAGTCTAACATTAGGAGCATTTAGAGAACTCCTGTACCGGTTTGGTGTGAGGGATAAAATTATGTATTTAAAAGCAGAACTATATACATTCCAAAGCCTCTCACACATACACTCTCCTCCTCTTGGTTTAGGAGTCCTTGTCTGCCAATACTGCAGCAAGTTAATTTTATTGTAAAACAGTAAGTTGATAATTTTAGCTGGTTATCTGTTCTTAATATGCTAATCTCTGAAACTGCTAAGGACTGGAAAGGATGGCTCTGCTTACGCCATCGGTTTTCAGTCTTCATTTAATTTCATATCTTCTTTTTTACTGGCCAGCTTTCAAGATACAGTATATCACTAGATAGCTTATGTCAACCATGCATTCATTTTGGGGGGAAATGGATCTATACTCCAAAGAGCATGCTAAATAACATACAAAGGCCCTTCTCCATGAGCTCCCCCCACAAGTGGTTAAGAGGATGGCAACCTGAGAATGGGCCTTTTCAGGAGTGGCTCCCCTGGGAGGTTTGCCTGGTGCCATCATTACATATTGGGAGGTACCACGCAAAAACAGTTCTTTTCTACCAACCCTTTGGCTTTTAACTATCTGTGGCTTCCTTTATTGAGTGGCCCTTCCAATACACAAAATGTCTTTTAGATTTTTCTGTGATGGTTATAATGTGTGTTATTTGTTTTAAGTCGCTTTGGGTTGCCCTGGCAAAAAAGCAACTTAATAATAATAATAATAATAATAATAATACCAAATTCTTGTAAATGCATCACCCAGCAGCACTACATCTACTGAAGACTTTAAATTAAGAATGCAACAATGAACCTGTTTAAAGGCAAGCATTCTTTTGTTCTTCTGAACCCTTACAGCTGGCTGCCTTAAATGAGAAGTCCACTGTACAAAAGCTATACAATTTTCAACATACTTGGAAATAGTGTTTTCCAAGGGTTATTATCTGAAAGCCAGAACTCTAGTAAGAAATTCTAAGAACACAATAGATAGGATTAGTCGACTATGTTGATAAAGCACATAATGGCATTTCTGGAGCCTGGAATCAGATGACATCAGTTTTACAATGTTAAAAGGCTTAGGGGAGTTTATAGCTTTCTACTGAGTGTATGTTTGGACCTCAAAAGTTAAAAGGGCCAGGGGGCGGGCAGGCTGTAGCATTCAAAATTTAGTGGCTATTATCAAATCTTGATATACTCGTCTGAGACTGAACACTGTTTCAGTTACATCTATTAATCCTACTGAAGTCAATGTAAGTGTATCTTAAATATAAGTGTGTAAGCTTATCTGATACAAACACTTTGTATTAATTTGTAAATCAATCAGAAGTGTGTTTAGAAATTTCTTACTGTGCACGTGCAAAGACTCCGAGGACAGAGATTGAAAGAAGCTGTTTACTCTTTGATTCTGCAGAAAAGCTTGAGATGTTGTTGAAAACAGCTGCCTAAAAATAAATAGAAAGTAAACAATCCAATCAAGGTTACCTTAACCTATAAATTACTTTTTCATTCATTCATTTTTTTAAAAAAAATGCAAAAATAATAAACAATATGACATGTATCATAACATATTTTCAAAGCTTCTTTGGACTCCCTCACGTCCCCCGCTGCCACTTACATCATTGTAAAACTTTTTCCAGCAATTTATCAACTTGTTTACATTCTTAAGTCTCATTCATTTAATTTAGTCTAATAATTCTCCAAAAAATTTATATTTCCTCAATCTCATTTATCATCCAGATTATGTCTAATTTAGTGGTGCTCAATTGTTTATGCTCTGGCATCCTTCTTAACATCCAACTAAATTACAGTGTTTTTGTAAATAAGTCCTAAATTTCTTCCAGTCTTCTTCAACCCTCTCCTCTCCCAGGTCTCGGATTTTGCCGGTCATCTCAGCCAATTCCATATAGTCCATCAGTTGCATCTGCCATTCTTCCAGTGTGGGTAGATCTTGGGTTTTCCAATGCTTAGCGATGAGTATCCTTGCTGCCATTGTTGCATACAGAAAAAAAGTTCTGTCCTTCTTTATCACCCTCTGGCCGACAATACCCAGGAGGAAGGCCTCTGGTTTCTTGGGGAAAGTATACTTAAATACCTTTTTCAGTTCATTATAAATCATTTCCCAGAAAACCTTCACTCTAGGGCAAGTCCACCAGAGGTGAAAGAATGTTCCTTCAGCTTCTTTACACTTCCAACATTTATTATCAGACACATGGTATATCTTTGCAAGCTTGACTGGGGTCATGTACCATCTATATATCATTTTCATTACATTTTCCTTCAAAGCATTACATGCAGTGAAGTTCAACCCAGTGGTCCACAACCTTTCCCAGTCCTCAAACATAATTTTGTACCCAATATCCTGTGCCCACTTTATCATAGCCGATTTAACCATTTCATCTTGTGTGTTCCATTTTAACAGCAAGTTATACATTCTTGAAAGTACCTTAGTCTTAGATTCTAACAGTTCTGTTTCCAATTTCGATTTCTCCACCTGGAACCCTAACTTTTTATCATTTTTAAAAACTTCTTTAATCTGAGCGTAGTGTAACCAGTCTCGCACTTTATCCTTCATTTTCTCCAAACTCTGCAATTTTACTTTTTCATTCATTCAACTTAGCTTTTATTTAAACCCAAACCAAACACCCAGAATTGGAATGTGAACTAGCCCCCCCACCACAAAAAATGAGGGGCTGAGAGGACATATATTATTCTGATTGCTGCCTTGCTTTTCTCTGTTAAGATTTGTGATTTAAAAACCAAATTTAAGAATACGATTCTACCCATTTCTAATTCATATCCTATTTTGGGTAGGGGTGCAGATGGAAGCTTATGTTAAAACACTAACGCTTGACCCAGAATAGGAATTGCATTACACATTACGTTGTGACAAAGCCAAGTTTGGCATGACATGTATACACAATGGACAGGTACAGTTTATTTCAGGTGTCTAGTACAAGACAGATGATGTACCTATGCAACTTGGCCAGTTTGGGTTGCTAAGGTCTTATGTGTGATAGGAAGAAAGGCTCATACCCAGTTACTAGCCATGCCTCTCCTGCCCAACAGGATAAAATGATAAAGCAAGAAGCTAAGAACTACTTAAAAAGTCAGAAACAAGAGCAGCGGCTCAGTAGAATGCATAGTAATTCTCATGTCCATATCTTATGTGTTGGATGCAACACTTGCATAGGTCCTGTACTCTTATGGTCAGCAATGCACATAAGAACTAATAGCACTGGATTTCATTCATATTGGCACTCTACAAATTAATCGTTCTGTTCTGCCTTTAAGGGCCAGACCTCCCAGGGCAGCTTAAAATCAAAATCAATGAAGTAAAAAATGCAATTCAGAACCCTAAACGCCAGCCTTTAGAATAGGTCAAAGGCCTAACAAGATATAAACATTTTTAGCGCTCTCTCAAAAAAGGTCAGAAGAGGCAAAACAAAATTCTTTGGAGAGGATATTCCAAAGATGCAGGAACACAAATGTTCTCTCCAAGTGAGGAATGGAAAAGTTATGCTCTCCTTCCTTCCTCCTTCTACAAAAGTAACGAACTCTGCATTCTTAGGATTCTGGGGACACCAGTTTGAATATGCAGTTTAATTACAGCTATGCAGACTCAGCAATGCCTTGTTTTTCGGATTCTGAAGTTGCAGAACTATAGTTCCATAGGTGCAGATTAAGGGAAAGGAGTGAAGCTCAGTGATACAGCACATGTTTTGCATGCAGAGTGTCCCAGATTCAATTCCTGGCACCTCTATTCCTCCATTTCCTGGCATGGAAAAGATTCTCGTCTAAAAACCTGGAGCGCCACTGCCATTCAGTGTAAACAATACTGAGCTAGATATAACAATGTTCTGATTTGGTATAAGGTGTCTTCCTATATGAATCTCTAGTTTAAAAAGATTAACCACATGCATAATATGGAAGGTGAGAGACCACATCAAAATTAATATAGTGAACACCATATTCATTTCCTCAAATGATTACCTTATCATGGGTTCAAAGTCTAGGTGTCGCCTTTCTTCTTGCTTCTGGAACCCTTGATTTAATGCTCCTAAAATAGTATTGTCAAATGCTTCAGAAGAAAGTTCCTTTGGAAGCTGGTGAGAGGGATAATGTTAGTTATTGGCAGATAACAGCAATTTGTATCAAAGTAGTCATGCAAATCATCATAAGGCGGCAACAGCTCCTTTTACGCTCTTATCAGCAGTGGCTTATATCCAATGCAGCACTCAGCAAGCATCCCATCAGCACAAGGATTCCCACTTAGACAATCTGCCCCCCCCCCATTCTCTACACAGCCGTACACCGTCCTCAAATCTGCTCCGAAGAGCTGACCCCCCAAACTAGAACAGCAAGGCTGGGGGCACTGTGCAAGCAGGAAATCTTGTGCACTGCATTTGAACTTCCCCCTCCCAATCATAGACAGACCATTGATTAATGCAATTTTTGGGGTTTGTTTTTTTAAAAAAAACACAACCAGTCCCTTCAGACTAGAAATAAAAGCAGGTTAATGTTAATTAAGGCTTAATCCCTTCTCTAATTAGAACTACAACTTCTTCCAGGCATGAAAAAAGCTATTACGTTGTGCCCATTTTGCAGTAGTCAATTTTACTTTGGTATCCACAGGTTTCATGGCAAATGGGATAAATAATTTGGAAGCCAACTTGTAAAATCTTTCAGTATCTAGTATTTAGAAGTTCCCAAGCAGTTGAGGACAAATAAACTCATTTCAGTGTCTGGGCTAAAATTCTACATATTTTACAACAGAATAACCATAAACAGCTTTAACATGTTGCAGATGCCGGAAAGCATTTTGCTATTTTTTCTTCTTAACAGCCACCATTATACTTCCCCCAACTATAAACTGACCATCAACAACATATTAATTTTTAAATTACACGTGACTTAATACATTATTTCAAATGATAGTATAGACATGATAGGTTCTTTTAAGAGAACATCAGAGCTCATGTCTTAATACAAGTCAGCCATACTGCAGTGATGATTTAAGTCAATTGACACTTTGTAGCAATCATCATCTTGCTGTCCCTAGTTCAGACGTGAAAAAGAGCTCTCACAAGGACTGTGATCCCTGCATCATAGGAAGACCCACTTCCACCCTACATTCCTCTCTTCTATAACATTCCTATGCCCTCTGATTCCCAATGCTACAATCCCTTCCTACAAATCCTAAAGCACTGTTATATAGATATGTCCTCCTGGAGACAAACTCTCTAAAGCTCTAGAGGTTTAGGACATGGAAGCAACCTGCCTGGAAATTTTCCTCGCTCGGCCATGGAAGTGGCAGTTTAGCTAATCCGACACCTGCCACTTTAGATGTAGAGATTACAGAGATAGAGGACCTCAAATGGTCCCACCAAACTGACTTTAATATTAGACAGTATTGATATAGATATGTATGTATGTAGTTATTGCTGAAACAAGCAGTCCCTACTTGTTAAGGTACTTGCAGCTAACAACTTGAAATGGTTGCTTCCTAACCAATCTAAACTGTCAACATTCTGTAATAAGCACAAACTCAAATTGCATATAACATCTGAACATGTTCACCGTGTGTGTGTGTCTGTTTTTTTTTTAAAGTCACTGGTAAAATAGTAGCTTTTCAGTTCTACCTTGAAGATCAAATACATAAATCTCAAGCTAGCTTTGTACCTTTGAATATAGAACTGTGATAAGCTGCTTGTGTTTATAATACAACCCCTTTCAAATACGTACTTTTAGTAGAAATTCCTGTAAATCTTGATGTGTTTTTGTTACACAGGATATAGAATGATCAGACCAGATTACCTGATGAAAAAGAAAATATAATTATATAGCCACACATTGCTTTTACAGGGTACCATGACAGATTTGATACCAATGTTCCATGTAATCAAGGTAGCCTTTCCCATCCTGGTGCCTTCCAGACTGTCTCGCCAGAGTGGTGCGTGCTCTAGTTATCTCCCGCTTGGACTACTGCAATGCGCTCTACGTGGGGCTACCTTTGAAGGTGACTCGGAAACTACAACTAATCCAGAATGCGGCAGCTAGACTGGTGCCTGGGGGCGGCCGCCAAGACCACATAACACCGGTCTTGAAAGACCTACATTGGCTCCCAGTACGTTTCCGAGCACAATTCAAAGTGCTGGTGTTGACCTTTAAAGCCCTAAATGGCCTCGGTCCAGTATACCTGAAGGAGCGTCTCCACCCCCATCGTTCTGCCCGGATGCTGAGGTCCAGCACCGAGGGCCTTCTGGCGGTTCCCTCATTGCGAGAAGCAAAGCTACAGGGAACCAGGCAGAGGGCCTTCTCGGTAGTGGCGCCTGCCCTGTGGAACGCCCTCCCATCAGATGTCAAAGCGATAAATAACTACCTGACATTCAGAAGACATCTTAAGGCAGCCCTGTTCAGGGAAGTTTTTAATCTGTGATATTTTAGTGTATTTTTGGTTTTTATGGAAGCCACCCAGAGTGGCTGGGGAAACCCAGCCAGATGGGCGGGGTACAAATAATAAATTATTATTATTATTATTATTATTATTATTATTATTATTAGTTCAATCAGCCTGTTGGGGAAGCCACTTTTAGAAACAGAAGGTATTCTAGCCTTCCCAAACATGATAATAAGACAGATACAAGCATGAATCTCATCCCAAAACTGATTTCATTTAGTGTAATATCCAACCTCTAAACCATTGCCCTGACATATTACAGTAAGTTCACTGAACATGTATCAAGTACTCTTTATATATAGTACTTGATTCATGATTTCTCTATCCTCCAAATGGTATGACTAATAGAAGACAGATAAATCTTTTTATCCAAATTAGCATTTTTAGTTGGGAAATATCAACTTCACATATACTAAAATATATTATGATGCCCCAATTAGCCAATTTCAAACTACACATTCAATTTGACCGTAAGCATTTCTGTTTTAATATAACAAGGCAGCAGTGTTTTCATAACGAATTACAATACTCATACAACCAACTGCCGTAAAAAACTCTGTGAATCTATGCATAGGTAAGTGTTGCTTGAATAAGCAAGAACATCCATCTGACATTTTAACCCTTCTCTAATGTATTCTTATATTTTTAGACCACCCTCCAATCAAGCTTCTTGGCAGTGCACAAACACTGTAATGAAATACAATAGCAAAATCTCATTATTTTATACCTAAATAATTCTGAACTGCAATCAAAGCAAGTATTTGTAGCCCACAGGTTGATCACTTACTTTAAAAGTATACTCCAGATGTTTGTCAGCTCTTTTCCTTGGTACTCCTTTCAGCATTATCTTTTCAATATGAACAGCTGAAAAACACAAACTGGAAATGTAAAAATGTTCAACAATTCACAAGTACTTTTCATGATTTAACCTCTCTGTATTAGGTACTTTCCCAGGTTGCTAAAACACTAGAAGGCTGGGCCTGGAATTACCGCATTTTTCGCTCTATAAGACGCACCAGACCACAAGACGCACCTAGTTTTTGGAGGAGGAAAACAAGAAAAAAAATATTCTGAATCTCGGAAGCCAGAACAGCAAGAGGGATCGCTGCGCAGTGAAAGCAGCAATCCCTCTTGCTGTTCTGGCTTCTGGGATAGCTGTGCAGCCTGCATTCGCTCCATAAGACGCACACACATTTCCCCTTACTTTTTAGGAGGGAAAAAGTGAGTCTTATAGAGCAAAAAATACAGTAGATATTTGGAAACACCACATCACTGCTTCTTTCTAACTACAATGGTACCTCGGGTTAAGTACTTAATTCGTTCCGGAGGTCCGTACTTAACCTGAAACTGTTCTTAACCTGAAGCACCACTTTAGCTAATGGGGCCTCCTGCTGCCACCGTGCTGCCAGAGCACGATTTCTGTTCTCATCCTGAAGCAAAGTTCTTAATCTGAAGCACTATTTCTGGGTTAGCGGAGTCTGTATCCTGAAGCGTATGTAACCTGAAGTGTATGTAACCCGAGGTGCCACTGTATATGGTTTTTCAAAGTCTTCAATTTACTACCCATCAGTACCACTGTGCAATGGGGGCTAGTCCTCTGTTTCCCAGTGTATGTTGATCCAACTATATCTGCATAGGCTACACAGCGATATCTGCCAAAATGAATTGTTAAAGGCCTATTTGCACTAATTCACTGTTTGACTTCAAACTGTATTACAGTTCAGCAACCCAAGAAATCAGCAAGTTGGAATTAATTAAATCATGAGTTATCTCTCAGTATTTCTGGAGAATTAGTGTAAAAAGAACAACTCCACAATTTTAGACAACTACTTCTGTCCTCCTACACAATGAAGACATTGACTGGGACATCTTTTATCAAATGTAACAGCTTTCAATTCCCCTTACTCATTATGAAATGAAGAACAGCAAGGAGAAGAGAGGACAGAACAGAAGCAAGGTAGTTACCACAACATGGGAACACATTTTATTTATTTATTTTAAAACAGCTATAAACCACCTAATATTTTAATACCTCTAAGCAGTGTAAAACATAAAACACAGTTTGAAACATAAATACAACTTTAAAAAGTAAAATTGCAATATACCTGGCTGGACTGCACTGCAAAAGGGGCAATGAACCTTTAAAACCAAATCCAGCCATTCTTCTTTTAAATAGTGTTTTAAGTTATTTGTAGCATTACAATCCTCCTACTTAATGAAACACCACAGGCTTAGTCCCAAGACAAGAAAAAGTCAGACTTCATTAATTTTTGAACCATAGTTCCTTTTAACTTAAACAGATGCAAACACAACTACATTTATTTATTTTTTAAATACGTGCACACTTATCCCACTTTGTGTTTAAACACTAGTCTAGCAGCAAGAGGAAACAAGGAATTACATACAAGCAAGACTTAAGGCCAGTAGAAAAGGGCCTGAGTTCTTTTTCCATCCTCTGCATGCAGCACATAAATAAACTGGACTACCAGGAGGAAAGCCCTCTTTCTACACCCTGTACAGAAATGTAGTGGGATGTCGCCGAAGGGTTCTGTCCCTCCTCTGTTAGTTCCCAGAAATTTCTAATCCATTAGCTGTACTTAAGAACTATCTTAATTAGCTCCTATTAAAAATCTTTGCAATAGCAAAAATGGATATTCCTAGTTTGTGAATTTCATCAACTCGAATTACCAATGAAAGTTGGGGGGCGGGGGCGGGAGATGGTTCTTTTTATTTTCCACTGCCAGACACGTGATGCAGCATATCTGTTTGATTTATATAACATAAGCAAATATACAAAAGCAGTCAAAGTAAAGTATTATCAGAAAAAAATGAATCAATGGAGGCATACTCAGTGTACCTTAAATGTTATAATCAAACAAATTCAAAGCTTTAGGTGGAAATTATGTTATTGGTTTATAAATATTCAAATACCTGGCAACTTATTAACACACATTGCCCATAGTAGCAATTTAAGAAAAAAATACACGCATTTGAGCATACCTGAGGAGCTGTGCACGTAAATTTGTTTCTAAGGAATAGTCTTTTGAAAGTTAATTGTAACTTGGTTTTTACATTTGATTGATACTCTATTATTACAATTGCCCAATTTGACTTTGATTCATTTTTTATTATACCAATTGATATTACAAAAGCTACATATTTCCAAAAATGGGATGTTTTTAATTGAACAACGTAACAGTGGAAACATTTCCACTTCACCACTAACTGAGAGCAAAAGACATAAAATGGGGATAAAACTTTGCTAATCTGTTAGCTACTCAACATATGAGATTTTGATCTACATACCTTCTTGTTGTGGTCTGTGGGAGGCTACCATATGTTTATCATGAAGTGCTGCCCTTTGTTCAAGTAAACTGCTCTCATTCCTTGCCATGCAGTTATGAGAAAAGTTCTAAATTGAGGAAAAGAAATAAAAATATTAAATATAAAGCTGATTACATTTAGTGATATAAAAGTATGACAGTAGAAAGACAACAGGAAACAACATGCATGTGAAAAATAATGCAAAATGCATTATATATGCAACTTAGGGTCTCTAATTAAAAATCTGTTCCTTTTCTAAATGTATGTAGCATTATCAAATAAGTTATTTTAAATTGGAGCAGTCATTTCAAAATTTTAAACCAAGTCCTATAGTTGGAGCGAGAAACCTCTAGCTAGGGGTCCAATTGGGCCTATTAGGCTATTTCTCCAAACCACATTCACCAACTGACATAACAAAGCAAAGCAAGAGTCCACCTCTCACCAAGTTTAAAAGGCCATAGATTGTTTAATTAGCCAAAGGCCTGGGAGAAGAGGAATCTATTTGCCTGGCTCCTAAAAATATGTAACGAAGGTGCTAGGTGAGTCTACCTGGGGAAAGCATTCCACAAGCAGGAAGCCAACGCAGAAATGTTGCTACCCTCCGGACCTCTCAAGATGATGATTGCAGAGTCTAGGTCGGTTCATATGAGAGGTAGTCCTTGAGATATTGCGGTCCTGCGCCATTTAAGGCTTTATAGATCAAAACCAGCACTCTGAATTGGGCTCAGAAACTAACTGGCAGCCAGTGCAGCTGGGCCAGGATTGGAATTGTATGCTCAGTCTTACTCTGGTGAGCAAACTGGTCACTTAATTCTGCAACAGATGAAGTTTCCAAACCGCCTACAGAGGCAGCCCCACATACAATGCATTGCAGTAATCTAATCTAGAGGTTACTAGAGCATAGACAACAGAAGTGAGGCTATCCCTGTCCAGACAGGGACACAGCTGGGCCACCAGTCAAAGCTGATGGAAGGAACTCCACGGGACTGAGACTACCTAAGCCTAACAGATCCTGTGTACTCGCTCCTTTGGTGGGACTGTAACCCAATGAAAAGCAGGCAACCTCCCATCCATCTGGTCTAGGGAACCACTAACAGTGCCTCAGTCTTATCTGGATTAAGATTCAGTAATGGCTCTCATCCAGTCCATTACTGAGGCAAGACACCAGTCCATCATATCCACTATAAAGAAGATGTAAAGGTGCAGTAGAGCTGTGTGTCATCAGTAGATTGCTGATAACGCACTCCAAAACTCTGGATGACCCAACCCAACTCCGCAGTTTCATGTAGATGTTGAACAGTATGGGAGATAAAACTGAACCTTGAGGAACCCCACAATTTAACCTCTGGTTCTGCCTGAGAAGTCCATTTCAAACATGAGGGTACCTCCCCAATTCCACTTCCCCTCTGTTTTCTCTGGAATGGTCACTGCCCTCATCCACCATTGCAACCTTCCCCAACCTAGAGCTACTCAAGATGTTCAATTCCAAAATGAACAGCACCATGTACTTTTGTGTATATAAGCCAAAGTACGTGTAATGGAACCATATTCTTCCTCTGTCTAACCTGCCTCAATTTCCCTCCCCTTTTATGTGCCTGTAAGCCCCTGGGTTAGGAACCTGTCACCTCTGTTCTTTGGAAAACAGACAAATGATGCTATATCAATGAAATAATTATTTTTTAAAAATTAAAAATGCATGGAGTGAAGACAAATATTTTATTTTCTCTCAAAATACTAAAATGTAGGGTCCTATGTTCAGAAACTGCATAGTGAACTAATAGTTTTACGGGGCCACACACTTCAGTTGTGAAGAACACATCTTCCTCCTCCTCACTTATTCCATGGATTATAACTATTTTGACATTCATAATGTATAACAGAAAACAACAATAGCAAAAATATACCCCAAGCAGATGCAGTTTCACATCTGAAACTTGCTTAAACTGTAACACAATTAGAGGAAAGAAATGGTGTTCGCTTTTGCTGCCCTGATGCTAAACATACTTGGGAATAGAAAAGGATAATTTATATATAAAATAAATGCACATCTGTAACCATGTATGTGTAATCACCCCAGTGTGTGTGTGGATATTGTTTCTATGGCAACTAGCATCAAACTTGGTGAGCCCCAGCATGCCCAACACCAGTCCAGGTACTGACAGCAGCCTTGTTTACCATTAAACTTCATCCCAAGCCACTCTCTGCATGGTTTTTTTTTTGCCTCCTTCCTCTTAGTGTGGTGTCTTTGACTTTGGCCCTGAGGCCCAGACCTAGATGTAGCACTGTATCATATGCTCAGAACAAATGTGGGAAAATATATTGCCATCATCATTTGCTGAGGCATTTTGGCTCTTTCACCACTGGCAACAGGAAATCCCATTTCAACTGCGCAAGGGCTTTTAAGTTACACCTGCAAATCCTTTTGCTTGTATGTTGATGCAAACTAAAAAAACCGGCACCATCATTGTGGCCTTTCTATGCCCTCATGAAAATAGCAGGCTTGCTTTAGAAATAGAAAATGAAGTTCTAAATGGGAGTTAGTACCTCAAGCCTCCTGCAAATATGCCTCAACTTCCGATTTTCATGCTCTTCTAATTCTGTGCTACCAGGTCTATCTAAACCACAGCCGTTGCACGTACCAGTTGCACAGTCACATAACCAGCAACGTTTATTTAAACTAATCCCCCCCATATCCTGCCTTTCTGTGCAACGCACATCCGCGGCAGCTTGTACCAAAATATTTTGTGGAAAAGCAGCGGTGAGGCAATGGGAAACTCCCTTACTTCCAGGAGCAGAGGGATAAACTGGGTCAACTCATCCTGCTAAGGACAAGAGGACCTATTGCAGCAGACAGACACACTGCAGCTCATCCCCACGGACTGAGCTCTCCCCCCGCCCACCAGATTCCTCCTCCGCCACTAAAGGGCCACTTTGAGGAAGGGATGGAGCGCGGGGGGCCTCTAACAGCTCATCCCCCAACTCGAGACACTGTTATGTCACAAGGAGAAGTTCTTCCGGGCGCAGCAGGCGAGAGCACCGGGCGGGGGGGGGGAGGCTCGGGAAGACTCCATTCATGACGCGTGGGAGGGGGGATTAGCAAAAGGCGGGGGCGGGCTATGCGAGAGACGTGTGTTTCTTCCTCTCTTTTTTCCCTCTCCGCGCGTTCAAAGCGGCGCCCTTACCCGACCCCCGCGGCAGGTGAGCCCGCCCGCGTCCTCCGCGGCGTCGCGGCAAAGGGCCCTCCGCAGCCTCTCCAGGTGCTCCCGAAGGGTGACCCTCTGGTGGAAGGAGAAAGCGGGGTGCAGGGATGCCATGGTGAAGAGCAGCAGCAGCTCCTCCTGGGCCAGCAGACCCAGGCCCTCTTCCGACGACGCCTTTTCCTCGCCTCTCCCCGCCGCCGCTTCCTCCTCTTCCTCGCCGCCGGGCCGGCAGCTCTGCAGGATGGCGTCCACGCGAGGCAGCAGCCGGTGCAGCCGGCTGGCCGCCTCTCGGTTCTCGGAGCCCAGCAGCGCCAAGTACACGATGAGCTTGGAGCGCACGGCCGGGTCGCGGAAGTCGCTGCCCCCCGGCGAAGGAGCAGGCGCGGCCGGAGGCGGGGAAGCAGCGGCGGCGGCGGCGCCCGGCGGGGAAGGCGGCGTCGGCGTGAGGGGTTGCGGTTGCTGTTGGGCGGCGGCGGCGGGGTTGCCGGTGGCGGCCGGGGCGGCGTCTCCTCCGTTGGCCTTGGCCTCGGAGTCCCTCAGGCAGTGGTAGTCCTTTCGGGCCAGCTCCTCCAGGCAAGAGCCCAGGAAGCGCAGCTCGAGCGGGTTGAGCAGGTCCAGCAGCCCCACGGCGAACTCCAGCCGCTGAGAGGAGCCCAGCGCCAGGCCGAACCACTCGTAGACCGCCTCGCGGGCGCCGCCGGCCGAGCAGCCGCAGAGGCACCGCAGAGGCGGGCCTCCGGGGCCCGGGGAAGCCGCCGCCGCCGCCCCTGAGGAGCCGCTTCGGCGCGGGTGGCAGGCTAGGCCGCCAACCGCCGCTCCCTCGCCGCCGCCGTCGTCCGCCTCCTGGTGGCTCATCGTCTGCCGTTGCTGCTGCTGCTGCTGCTGCTTCACTGGCAGCTTCATCTTCAGCATCCTCGGCGCGAAATGAGGAGGAGGAGGAGCGAGCGAGCGAGGCGGGCTCAGCAGCGGCGCCGCCGTCAGGAGCCGCCGCTGCCGCGCATGGCCCTCCTTCACCGAGCAGGAAACCTGAGGCGCTCGCTGAGGAGCCTGCGATGGCGGCGGCCTGAGGGAGTGCGTGAGGGCCTGCGTGCCCGCGGAGGGCGGGGGGGAGGGAGGGAGAGAAAGTCTCTACTGCGCAGGTCAAGACGCGACGCTCCGCCCCCTCCTTCCCTCGCTCTGACTGGCGCGAACGGAAAGGAGAAGAGACGGGAGGAGCGTGTGCGGTGGGAGGGGGCGGTGAGTGGGAGGAGCAAGAGGAGTAGGGCGGGCGGGCTCCGGAATAGAAGCAGAGCCTTCCCCGCCCCGCGGCCAATCGGAGGGCCGCCTCGCGAATCGCGTAGCCTCGCGCCGTGACGATTCCGTCTGACCCCGCCCCGCCTGCTAAGAGGAGACCCCGGGAGAGAGGACTGCAGCGCTATCGAACCAGCCCTTGCATGGCTTCCGTAGGGGCGGAAAGAGATGGCAGGGTGTTGCTGCACAAAAATGTCGAACCTGGTATGTGTCTAAGTGGGTGGGCAATCCGGGCGGCCCACCCATGAGACAAAGTGAGGCAACTGCCTCAGGCAGCAGGAGTCACAGGGGCAGCAAATTCAGCCTTTAATACTACTAATAATAAATTTTATTTATACCCTGCCCTCCCAGGCCAGAGCCGGGCTCAGGGCGGCTAACACCGAAAACATTTCAATAAAAGCATAAGAAGAAAAAAAAGAAAAGAAAAAAAATTAAAATACAGTTTAAAATGCAATTTAAAATGCGGCCTCATTTTAAAAGTGAAAACCATAAGGGGAGGGAAACATAAGGGTCAGACTGAGTCCAAACCAAAGGCCAGGCGGAACAGCTCTGTCTTGCAGGCCCCATGGAAAGATGTCAAGGCCAGCAGGGCCCTGGTCTCTTGTGACAGAGCGTTCCACCAAGTTGGGGCCAGTACTGAAAAGGCGCTGGCAAGGGATGCTGCTGCTGCTACTGTCATGGTGGAAGTGACAGCTGTGACTTGCTCTTTAGAGCCGGATCTGTCCCCTCAGCATCCTCTCCTAATATTTATTTATTTATTTATTTATTTTTTGATTTGATTTGATTTATATACCACTGTTCATCACAGAATATTACTGCCTCTGGATGAATATGAGGTGCTGCTGGTCTTCTCCCACCCTTATTCCTGATGCAGATCTTTATCTCCCCACTCTCCACTTGTTCCTGATGTAGAACTTCACTCACCCCTTCTTCCCAGGTGGGATGGGGGGGGACCCCATTTGTGGTTTGCCTCGGGTGCCAAAATGTATTGGGCGTGTACAGGAGTTCGCTGCAAGGGTGTTTATTCCACATCATTTTAAGAAACACAAAGAGAACGGATCAGGTCACGCCTAATAATTGCAGCAATCAGTGCCTATGTTTTATGAAAACTGTTATCAGATTTCAGCACTAAACTCTGTGCATTGGATCTCGACAAAAAAAACCTTCCACTTAAAAGCCTGATCCTGTTTATGCTTCCTCAGATGTTTGTTAGCTTCCCATGTTCAATACTGCTTCCTGTTTCCCTTCCTGCCCTCTGCTGGTTTCCTGTGTCTTATATTTAGATTGTAAGCCTCTTTTGGAAGGGACTTGTTGAACCTGTTCTTTGTGGGGAAAACAAGGGCATATGGATGGTGCTTATAAGGATATTAACAAATTCCGTCAGGCTTTCCCCTATCTAAATCCACAGGATTACACACCCCAAGAAGCGTATCTTTGGTTTCGAACAACCAAGGTGGTCCTGTCTTGTAAAGCAAATGGCTCATGATGACAAACAATAAATGCACAACCTCATGAGGGGATGTTCTTTTTTGTGTGGAAATGTTCTCTTAATAGTGCAGTCCTATATCAGCCTGTCTACCCAGAAATAATATCCAGTGAGTTTAATAGGGCTTACTCCCCATGTAGGAAAAGAATAGACTGCCAATATTATAATGCCATTTGGAATACTGTGTCCAGTTCTGGTCACCTCAACTGAAGAGGAAAGGGTGGAGACTGATAGGGAATCAATAAGGGAAAGATGGGAGGAGACTACACAGTGAAAGAGAAATGAAACTTAAAACTAAACTGCTGTGGTAAATGTGAAATGAAAGTGATACTCAGAGCTCAGTACGTAGTTTGAAGTCCACAGCCAAAATCTCAACCAACGAAAGCAAGGGTGGGGAGGAGTGGATCATTGTGACTGCAGTCCTGAATATCTTCCCTTGGAAATAACTTCCATATGGGTCAACAGGACTTGTATGTTCATTTATGTATATTCCTTTACAGTGCAAGCCTGTGTATGTTTGCTAAGTAGTTGAAGTCTCATTGTGTTTAGTAGCACTTGCTACTAAGTAAGTAAGTGTGCTTAGAATTGCACTCCAATGATCACGGTGCAAATAGAAGCCAAAATGCACCCGCCCACCCATCACTACTCCCAAGTAAATGTGATGCGATTTTATCCAAATAGCCTGCATATTTTCTCAGAAAACAAGCCTTACTAACAGGAAAAAGGAGTTTGCATCTGAGTAAGTGGGTACCTGGCACATGTGTGTGACATCATTTGTGTTGTGCGCATGATGTCATATGGTGTGGTGGGACCAGTGGTGCGTTTTTGGAGGGCGTGATGGGCCCTGTGAGACTCTCCTGTGGCTGTGATGAGCCCAGTCATCATTTGGCACGCCATATGACATTTTGCGTGCACCATATTGGGTTGTCCAGCTGGGCACTCACAGTAAAATATTTGTGGGTACCTTGGCCCCCAGGGGCCTCCAGAGATGGTGCCTATGGCCCAGAGAAGTGTGAAAGTCAGTTTAGTTCCTTCATGGTATTGGAAAGTGTGGATTAGGTAGTTTTTCGTTAAAATTTGAACCAGCTTTTTCCCTCATGCCTAGCAGGGAAATGCCAAGAGTGCAATTGCCTTTTATTTACTAGGGAAAAGCAGTGGAAGGGGAAAGAGCGTCCACCTTTTGCATGATCCAATGAGGGTTTGCAACACTCCGCATTATCAGCGATGCTGCCAGGTTCCAAGATGTCCTGAGAAAGGTCTCTTCCCACCGCCACAGAGATGTTGATTGTTTACTCCTGGTGGTGGTCATGGAATTATTTGCACAACACTGAATTGCAGTTATGTGTGACTGAAGGAAAGACACTCTGTACATACTTAGAGGCACTCACAGAGGCTTAGAGGGAACTTCAAGGACGCAACAAATAAAAGGTATAATTCAATAACAGCGAGTTGCTCAACGTGACGGCACACTTTCTCACAGTTGTCTGGGTTCTTGAAACTATTTGCAAAAGCACACACCTTTTGCTCCCATGGGTGTAATTTTGTTCCAAATAGAGCTCCAAACTCATTTGTGAAATGCATATTTGGTTTTTGAAGAGAATCGGGTGTAGGTGCTAGAAACCAGGCAGATAAGCTCTGCTAGGAAATAGTTGGGGCAGTTCAGGCCATTTGCAGTATCTAGCTGAAAGTTGTTGAGTGCAGAAAAGGCGTCTCCTGAGCTCTGCAGCAGATGAAAGAAATGGCAGATGTTCCACTAACATACATGGTTTTAAATGGTGCATGCCGGGGCTGTATTCCTGAGGTAACTGGGACACAGATGTAATCCCAGTGAGGTACCAAACTCCAGCTCATCGTTATAGCTTTTGGCTTGTTAGTCATTTGCATTCATCCAGATGTCCCTGGAAATTGTATAAGTTCTTTTCATTTCTTCTCCCCAACTTGAAGAACGCTTCGAAAGATTCATGAAGTCATCTGCTTTATTAAAATGCATTTGCTCATGGGTGATTTATTTGCTCACTGTACAGCAAACATGATAGAAGTGTATAAAATTATGACTAGTGTAGAAAAGTGTGTAGAGAGAAGTTTTTCCTCCTCCAAATAGTAGAACCGAGGGTCAGGGCTTTTTTTCCAACTAGAACTCACAGGAACTCAGTTCCGTCACACCTCAGGTGGGTGCCATTGCCATTAAAAGAGAACAAGGGAGACGTTCATGGTGAGTTCAGGCACCCCTTTTTCTAGAAAAATAGCACTGGGTAGGGTCATCCAATGCAGCTGGATGTTGAAAGAACCAAGGCAGACAAAAGAAAGTGCTTATTCGCATAGTGCATCACTAAAAAAAATATATGTACCATATTTTTTGCTCTATAAGACTCACTTTTTCCCTCCTAAAAAGTAAGGGGAAATGTGTGCGTGTCTTATGGAGCGAATGCAGGCTGCGCAGCTATCCCAGAAGCCAGAACTGCAAGAGGGATTGCTGCTTTCACTGCGCAGCGATCCCTCTTGCTGTTCTGGCTTCTGAGATTCAGATTTTTTTTTTCTTGTTTTCCTCCTCCCAAAACTAGGTGCGTCTTGTGGTCTGGTGCGTCTTATAAAGCGAAAAATACGGTAATTCTCTCCCAAAAGGTGTAGTTGTTATTGTTGGCATCTGTCTGCCTTGGGAGACAATGGAGGATTGTGCGCAGTGCATAGCACTCACTAATCTGGATGGCTTTAAAACAGGGTTAGGCAAAGAGGATTACATTGGCTAATTTTCATGATGCCTATATGTTCCCTCCGGGATCTGAGGCAGTGTGCTGGGAATCACAAGAGTGGAAAGTGCTTGCATCCTTATTTGTATGCTTCCCATAGGCATCTGATTGGCCGTGTTAGAACAGGATGCTGGACTAGGCAGGGGGAGGGCAATGCTTGCAGGTTTTGTTTATTACAATCAAGCAATATATAATATAAATTTTGTGAACTAAAATTTAAAAATAGATGGGTCTTTGGTCCAGTCCAGCAGGGCTCTTCTTAAGTTTACAGGGATTGGATGAGAAATAAAGGTGATCCACTACTGTGCACCGTTCCTGCATCAAGTGGTAATTAAAACAACAACAACAACGTTTGCTTTTCTTCTGCTGCTGAGGAGTAGATGAGCTCATACCATCTGGTGTTAAAGACAGATGAGCGCTTAGGGCTGCCTTTCTGTTTTTACAGCCTTTTACACAGAGATTTTTTTCAGAGAGAGGTTTTAAGGTGTTTTTGTGCATGCAGTAAATGTGGACCAGGAACTTCTAAAAGAAAACCCATGCCAGCCTGTCTCAGCAAATCAAATCAAAGCACTGCTTTGCATAACCACTGAGTTCGGTGCTAAACAAATCCAGCCCCCGCCCCCCCCAAATCCAGTTCCAAGCGGCTTCCATTTGTTAAAGCAAAAGGTTGTAAACTGAGCAGGCAGAGACACTGTTTTCTGCACTGTGCTTTGTCCCAACCTTTCCCATAATGTTCAGATAGAGATCCCAATCTGAGCATCAATTGAGCCCAACTTCTTTGAAGATGATAGTTTTTGTAAAGGGTGGGGTCTGTTTTTGGACACTTTAATTCCATTTTTTAACACAAAGTTTCAAAGATGCAAATTGAGAAAAATTATCAGCATCTTAGTGTGACTTTCTCTTAATATACACATTTTTGTATGCAATCCTCCCCAATATATGCATTTTTACGAAGTATGCAGTTTGCGTGTTCTTTCTTGTAATATATGCAACTATACACAGACTTTAGCCCCAGTATATGTATTCTTGTGCCAAGAGCGTTGCATTGCAAAATTCGGATAAGCCTGAATTTCAAAGGATGGCTGTGTCTTGATTCACAGATTCTTTTAGAAAGTGAAAAGTAGGGAAGTAGGCTTTTAAATTCAAACTGAATTTAATTCTGCCCTGCCCCCACCCCCATCCCTGGCAGTTTACATCTGCTAAATTTAAAGATGGAGCATGAGAAGAGCTAACATTCAAAGGCAGCACTCCCATGTGCTTGGAAGTTTCATGTGGCACAAGTTTCCTGAGACAGAAAAAATGTAGCGGTTGAGGCCCCATCTCTGCAGATATCACTAGCTATTACTCGTTTCTGCCTCCATCCATGTGAGAAATGCACAAGTTCATTGGAAAGATGACGAACAGGGAAAGATACTAGGTGGTGCTTACTTTTTTCCATTTTTAGTGAAGAAGAAGAAGAGGAAGAGACAATGTTTTTGGCCGCGTCATTGTTGTTGTCGTTTAGTTGTGTCCGACTCTTCGTGATCCCATGGACCAGAGCACGCCAGACACTCCTGTCTTCCACTGCTTCCTGCAGTTTGGTCAAATTCACGCTGGTAGCTTCGAGAACACTGTCCAGCCATCTCGTTCTCTGTCGTCCCCTTCTCCTTGTGCCCTCAATCTTTCTCAACATCAGGATCTTTTCCAGGGAGTCTTCTCTTCTCATGAGGTGGCCAAAGTATTGGAGCCTCAGCTTCACGATCTGTCATTTCCAGTGAGCACTCAGGGCTGATTTCCTTCAGAATGGATAGGTTTGATCTTCTTGCAGTCCATGGGACTCTCAAGAGTCTCCTCCAGCACCATAATTCAAAAGCATCAATTCTTAGAAAACTGAAAATCCTTAGAATTTCACCTCTCCCCACCCACCAGAAGTCCCCAAATATCCCATCTCCATCTTTTGCAGGTAACAAGTAGGTCAACGAAAACACAGAGGGGCGAATCAGCATGCTTTTTGCATGGCGCAATGGGTCAATGACTCTGGCTGTTAACCAGAAGGTTGGTGGTTCAAGCCCACCCAGGGAGGATTCCTGCATTGCAGGGGGTGGTTCTAGATGACCCTTGGTGTCCCTGCCAGCTCTATGATTCTATGAAAACAGTATTATAAACTCCTCTTCTTGAAATGTTGTGAAGCAAGGCATAGTTTCCTCTCTAATCATTATTGATAGGCTAACTATTTCTCTTCACCCATCACCTCTTTTCTATGAAATGCTTCTTGCGTTGAGATCCGGAAAGGTATCATCATATATAACCTAGGTTTTATATCTATTCCAGACTCTCAAAACTCCAAATATAACCTTGTCATACCACAGATACCCATGCCCTCAGCAAGGCATATTTTCCTTTTTTCAGTACCTAATGCCGCTGTCTCATATTCACATGAATAGGAGGGAGGGAGGGATGGATGGAGAGAGGCCAATGTCCTCCCTTTTTTTAGGGCATTAAAGTGCATGGTGATGAGTCAGCTGCATCAGCTGAGAAGAAGAAGGCCAGCAGAGGGCAATGTGAGTAGTCTTGTGAGCATTTTTGCTCCTGACTGATGAGAGTCTGCAACGGAAGGGTTTACTTTACGCAGCCGGTGGAAGGCGACCCAGTCTTGGCAGAAAACTCTTCCTTCTCCCTGTTAAGGTCAGGGCGATTTGAGTCCTGTAATATGGGCAGTTCCTTTAGGCCTGTAGTTTGAGGTTCTTGCACAGGGACTTAAGAGGCTCCTCTGAATAATAGACCCTCCAAGTTTCTCTATTTCCCAGGGACAGTCCTGGATTTACATAAGCCGTTCCGGTTTCTGATTTGATCCCGTAATCTCCTGCTTAGGACATCCCTGTTTTCATCAGCGAAATGTTGGAGTTATGTGACCCACAAGCCAAGGAGATAAGTAACTATACAACTTTTAGAAGACATCTGAAGGCAGCCCTGTATAAGGAGGTTTTTAAATGTTTAATGTTTCATTATGTTTTTATATATGTTGGAAGCCACCTGGTCTAACAGGATAGTGGTGTGGATTTGATGAGTGTTGGGTGGTTTGCTAGCAGGTGAGGCTGTAGGTAAGGCTGCTGAGCACCATGGCACAGCCGTGTGTGTGTGTGTGTGTGTGTGTGTGTGTATCTATATATGTATATATCTGAAAGGAAGCAGGGATAATACCTGAAGGAGCATTTCCACAGTCAACATTTAGCCTAGACACTGAGATCTAACTCCAAGGGCCTTCTGGCAGCTCCCTCACTGCGAGAAGTGAAGCTTCAGGAAGCCAGGCACAGAGCCTTCTCAGTAGTGGCACCCGCCCTGTGGAACGCCCTCCCATCAGATGTCAAGGAGACAACATCTTTAGGAGACATTTGAAGGCAGCTCTGTATAGGGAAGCCTTTTAACGGGCAATGTTTTATTATGTTTTTTATATATGTTGGAAGCCACCCAGAGTGGCTGGGGCAACCTAGTCAGATGGGCAGAATATTAACAACAACAACAACAACAACAACAATAATAACTATTATTATTATGGAACAGGACGTCACTATCTTGGAGGGTATGGAATAAATCTCTTTTTATAAAATGTTTCCTCATTCTTGTTGATTGTTACTGGACCCAGCAACATGAAACCCACAGGCATTCAGAAAAGAACTGGGGCAAGGAAAAGGCTAGTGGGAATTTAAAAATAACCAAGGCTTGGGAAGAGGAGGAGTCAGAGTCAAATGCAGCTGGTAGCCCCCTTCCTTGGTTATTTGGCGCCCCACCCATCAAACTTGATGGAACGATATTAGCTACAAATAAGCTATGGCTGACAGTCTGTGCTAAAACGATGTTTACAATTTTAAAATTCAAAATCCGAGGCTATGCAGCAAATGAAATATTGAGCAGTGGAGCAGTTTTGGAAAAAAAAAACCATTATGTTCTGCTCAAACAAACCAGTCTTCTCCAAGGCTGAGCTCATGGTTCTGTAAGTTTGCACCAGAAACCAGATGAACAGAGCAGAGATTGGTAGGAGCCTGCAATAGCCCAAAGCCAACCAAGCCCAGAGTAGCTCTTGCAAACCCCTTTAAAAACTGGATTTGCTTTTAAAGGACAAGGTGGTGAGTGGACATTTAAATAAGAAAACCTGTCTGAAGCATGGGGACAACTAAACCAGTGGCGTCTTTTCCATAGCTAAGGTTGACCTCAAGCCTATCAAATGGAAAAAAAAACATGACTTCTGTTTAAGAGACGGAAGGGTCTGTCAGTTGCGGTTCTCTGAGGTCATCATTTCTCCAGTCTTAAATTCAGTTCTCCACATTTATGCAGCAATTCGTGATTTTACAAAAAAACAACAACACCCCTATAAAGATTCTTCAGCATTTTAGTGCAGTCTTCTCCTAATAAACACATTTTTCTCTGCCGTTTTGACTAATCTGCCCATTTTTGCAAGCTGTTTCTCTTTATATTGTGCATTTTTATATATTTCTGCACAAAGGTATTTATTTCTATACACATTCCTTGCTGAGATATGCATTTTTGTAAACATTTGGTTGGAGAACTGAACTGCACCATTTAGGTAAGTGCGGATTTTGAAAGACGGATGTGTTTTGGTTCTCCTATTGGTCCGGAAAGTGTAAATTTGATTAATTCAACTTTAAAAGCAAACTGAACTGAGTTTCTCCCTAACAGCCGGTCTACCGTTCTAACAAAATGCAAGGCTAGAGATGTTTGGCGGTATGTACAAGATGCTTGGGAGCTTATTTCCCGAGGCATTTGGAACAGCAGCAATGCCTCTTGCGCCTGAATCCTGAAATATTCAGCTTGTTGTGAGAGACGTACCCTATAGCACCAAAGCATACTGAAGTTTCCTGCTTCCTTTTATAGCAGAGGGATCGTCATCCAGAAAAGACCCTGCTTCTCATCTGTCAGCCGCAGCGTTCTGACGGCGACAACGAATAGAAGATTGCTACCCAGGTGCTGTTTGCTAGAACACTTTCAGTCATGGTGTCCTTTTGACCAAACGCCAGAAACCAGCAATTCAGGCCTTGGTTCCATCAGTGCAATGGTTGCTTTAGAAACTGCCCTGGCTTTCCCTCCTCTTGCACAGGCGGAGAGGCCTCACTATAGAAAAGTTTCGTGTTCTGACTCTCATGCATCTCTTCTTGAGCTATAGGCCCAGCAGTTCTCTTGTACTCTCCCACAATGCTCAGTGGTTCATCACCCACACTGTGATATGAATTCACCTCGGCACATTTTTCCTTATATTGGCGAGTGTTGCCCGCAAAGGTCTCGCAGCGGTCCAGATTTTCCTCTTGCACTGGGCTGCCCAGGCTGTCGTCACTCGATCCGGGAGACATAGACCCTTCTTGGGAATTCTGACTCACGTAGACGACGATGATTTCACCTTTGAAATTCATCACTTGCCCGCTTGAAATGAATGTAGAGTTGCCATTTCCAGTCACATTTCCTAGAGAGGGTTTTGGAACAGGAGGAGGAGAGAGAGACACACACATTTTCCCATTAATATATGGGCACTGTAAGGAATTTACAGTGCAGGAGTTTACAATCGCAAGCAATCAATGAAGATCCAAAGTAACAGATGCAGAAGGAGAATGCTATGGACAGGCCAATGCAGCTTGAGCTAAAATGCTGTTTTCATAAGGGAATACTCAAGTTTCTGGAAAACCTCTAATTCAGATGACAACTGTACAGCTCCCGCAGATCAATGATAACAGCCTTTGCAACTGATACTGACAGAGTGGTTTACGCTGCACCAGAACAAGCAGCGACCTGTACTACTGAAACCAAAAATTTCCATTTAGTGTTGATCCATTAGACCAGATGTTTATATGGCAAGTGATAAGTTTAAAGGGCAGTGATAAATGTCTGATACAGAAAAAAATCAAGAGGGAGGGGGAAGCTTTGGGCACCCCACTCCTGGTCTAGAGGATTCAGACTTCTGCAATCTTCACTTTGTATATTAAGGCAGGGGTGGAAAAGCTGTGGCTTTTTCCAGATGTTATTGGACTACAACTCCCATCATCCTCAGCCAGCGTAATCTATGGTCAGCAATGATAGGAGCTATAGTCTGGTGACATCTGGTGTACCACAGGGTTCCCACCCCTGATTTAGAGGAACAGAGAGGGCAGAGAGGCTACAGGTTTCTATGAGCCATGCTCCTGTACAGAGCATCTTTAAGATGCTAAGGATCATGGGAGATGTCAATCAACTTTACCAGATGCATCACACACGTGTAGAGGGATCCAAGGTCAGGTCCCCTGAAGCCTGCATGTTTCATGCCACAAATGAGGTCCTTCCAGCTGTTCCTTTCTAGCCTTTGTGGTAGAAGAACAAACTAACTGAATCTTGCACCAGACGTGACCTACAGATTGCGGTACCTAATCAGAAATGAATCCATGGATAATTCCTGTCTCTAATAGTTAGGGTCAGAGTGTACTAAAGGCACAGGACCCCTGGATGGTTAAGTCCAGTCAAAGGCGACTATGGGGTTGTGGTGCTCATCTCATTTTCAGGCCAAAGGAGCTGGCGTTCGTCCACAGAAAGCTTTCTAGGTCATGTGGCCAGCATGACTAAACCACTTCTGGTGCAACGGGACACAGTGACGGAAACCAGAGTGCATGGAAATGCTGTTTACCTTCCCGTTGCAGTGGTACCTATTTATCTACTCGCACTGGCATGCTTTCGAACTGCTAGGTTGGCAGGAGCTGGGACCGAACAATGGGTGCTCACCCTGTTGTGGGGATTTGAACCACCAGCAGGGCAAAACTTTTAAAGCTACAACCTCTGAAAGCAGTGGGACTTACTTCCAGGTAAATGTATGTAAACTGTTTTGGATCCTAGAACTCATTTTTAATCCACTGCATCATAGGATAACTGTCAAGATATATAATGTACCAAACAATGTTATGGTTGTTTTTCAAGAGTTCACATACAGAACAAAAAAAACAACAACAACTGTGACTAATGCTTTCATCTGGTGAGCTGAAAATCTCAGTTTGTAATTGGTAAAAGGATTTTCTTTTTATTCCTTCTCCTCCACCACCACCACCATAACATTTGGCCTGCCAGCTAGCTAGCCAGGGCTGCAGAGTGCCAGAAAATGGGTGGAGAGAAACCACTGGAACCAGCATGTGACCGTGCTGGGTCTAGACGATTTCCAGAATCTCAGGAAAAAACAAAAGTTCCTGGCTCATTCATATCATCCTTAAATTAACTGCAAGATTAATAAGCAGGGAAGCCTTACTTTAGGCCCCTCCAGACTGTTAATGTTTTTGTAGGAGGGATTCAAGTGTGTATCGGAACTTTAGATTTGCACCATTAAAGTGGATTAAAGGGCTCTGTCACCCTAGGGCAACAAATCAAACAAAACAAAAGCCGGATGCTTTTCATCTTGGAAAGCGATAGGGAAACACACTGAAAAGTGTGGAACAAATGAATGATGAACAGGAAGCCCTGTAAACACCCTGCAAGCAAATCAGAACAAATTCTCATTGTCATATAACCACCCTGTAAACAAACTGGAACAAATGCTCAATAAAGGCCTGGCATGATCTAACTATTGCATAAGCTTTGTGTAAGCAAATCAAGATGAATAAATGAACAGCCCCTCTGTAGGAGCCTTGTGAAGCATCAATAAAGGTATTTGCATTGGATGACATATCCCAGGTGGGGTTCCATTTTGTTGCTTCCATTTCTGTACGGCATTTAAACAAAAAAATAGAGCCAAGGACAAACGCCATTTTGAAACTTCAGAGTTGAACATATCTAAGGCTCCTACTGCACAGCCTTCATGTGATTTGTCTCCCTCCTGTTATGCACTGAATTTCACATTTATCAACAAACTAAGTTAGGAGTAGGAGTGAGAGAAAATGTATGTGAGCATAGCATCTGGGTAAAAGTCAGATCCCATAGAATTAAAATGGATCCCCCTGATTTTGTATGTAATAGCCTGAGTCTTAGAACGTGGGGTTTCAGAAAACAACACAATAACATAATCAGTTAAAATTTTAAATTGGTAAACTGCATAAAATCACAGATCTGGTGCTTGCTAGAACCACAAAATCATCAACCTGTATTATCGATACTCATGGGATCTTATGAGATTTACATAGGAATGGCAATTAAACCCACCAGCAATTCACAGATCTGGGCACTCAGAGAGGAAACCTATCATTTGATGGTGGCTTTGAATGGTTCTCTTGTAAAAATCATCAGAATCCCTAAGAATCTGTATCAGATCCATGTCCCCCCCCCCCACTATGGCAACACTGAAAGACACCAGAGCTTTGATTTTTACAGTTCAGTCAGTAAAGAAAAATACAATCTTTGATCTGATGAGAGTTGGGCAGGAACCTGCCCTGTGAAATAAAATTGCAGTTTCAATAGGATCCATTTTACTGGATCTGATGTGTGTTTGTGTGCATACGTGCATAAATTCTCTCTCTCTGGCACTCCATTCTTGCTCTCTCCTGACCTTTATGGCATCCCAGATTGCTCTGCTTTCCCTCTCACCCTCCCCATTCCTCTTCCCTTTCTGTTTGGTTGTTCAGGTGCTGATCTCAGTCTTGAAAAGCACATTGCGCTGAAAAAAGAAGTGAGGCATTCTTCCCATTTCCTCTTTATGTGCCTTTCAAAGCTCAGATCAGTAGCCTCGAAAAGCACATAATGGTGAAAGAGGAAGTGAGAAACATGTTGCTCTTTCCAACTTCCTCCTTTGCTCTACGTACCTTTTCAAGAGGAAAAATGGTAACGCACATATCTAAAGGGGCAGTGAGGGTGGCACAAAGGCTCTGGGGGTGCCAGGGGAAGTTCCCAAGGATGCCATTATGTTCATGGGCACAATGCTGGCCACTCCTGTTTTCAATTTTCTTTACACCAGAAAAAGAGGAAGATTTTACCCTTCAGTCAAGGGACTGCTGGGGGGCAGGAATTCTAATAATAATGGTATGCAGGACTTTTATGGACAGGATCACTCCATACATCAATTCCCATTGCACATCTGGAGTCTGCTTTCAAATGAATATTTTTTTAAAAAAGAGTGTCTGTCTTAAATGGTCCCCCCAATTCATGATTCTTGTTTAGTTGCCATAAATATGATCTGTGCAGAAAATTTTGAGAAACATTTGGGAGGAAAAACCAAGAGCAGATTAGCTGCCTGAGGCCTAAGGGGATTTACTAATATTTGGATGTTACTTTCCAGTAGCCTACACATATTTCAAAGCTGCCCCTGTGTCCGTCATGAGTAAGAACGCAATGATGTCTTTGCCTGGTCACATTAAACATCTGTCTAGCCTGCCACATGTCTCCTACAGAGCTTTGAAAGTTGATGACCCAGGTAGGTACATGACAGAGATGGCCACTGTGATGGCCTGGGATCCGGGATCCCAGCCTGCACAGGATTCCCCGCCTCCAGAACCAGCTGAGCCGGGGCTGGGGCATGAGCCTGAAGGGTCCTCACCTGTGCTGGATCCTCAGGTGCAGGCAATCATCTGACTCTGCTCTGGCTCCTGAGGTGATGGAGCACCCATTGCCTGCAGGTGCTCCACTCTCAGCCCCGTCAGGGGAAGCTGAGGTTGCCTCTGGGTCCAGTAACCCTCCAGCCTCTCCTGAGCTACAGAGGCTCAGGCCAGAGAGACGGAGGGAACTAAGTTCCCGCAGGAGGAGTGCTTGCCTTCAGGCCAGGAGAGGCGAGTCACCAGAGGATCGGGGCCGCCCTATGCCTTGGGGCAGATAAAAGCCAGCCAGCCCCAGTCCCAAGTTGCGGGAGCAACATTGTTGGTTGGTAGTTCCTGTCTGAACACTATCCTGCTTTTCTGCCAGAGCTCCTGACCCGCCCTGGCTCCCAGCTTGCACGCCTGTTCCTGAATACACCTGACTCCCTGCCCTGCACCCAGCTCCAGCTACTATGGACTGCCTCCACGCTGCACCTTGACCACGGACCGGACTTGGACCTCGCCTCTCGGGTAACCCACGGGACCAGCACAGCCACTTTCCTTTGTACACCTGA
Organism: Podarcis cretensis; assembly: GCF_951804945.1. NCBI lineage: Eukaryota > Metazoa > Chordata > Lepidosauria > Squamata > Lacertidae > Podarcis > Podarcis cretensis. Next base: position 24,626,322 of record NC_137176.1, on the reverse strand, counting down.
TTTCACAGATGAGATTGAAATGCTGATGCTACATGATGCACACCCAGCCTAAAGATTGCCATGCAAGCAACATGCATGTTGTTGTAGGCTTACCAGATGCTGCTGGGGGATCTGAAGTGCTGCCGTTTGACGACTCAGGAGCTTGTTTTGCATTATGGTCCTTTGTGCCGTTTCTGTCAGATGGATCACTTCTGACACCATTGTTGCTTGCCGAACCACACTGATCCATAGAGGGAGAGTCCAAGCAACAGGTGCACAGTGGAGAAGGCCCACTTTCTTTTAAAGAATGCATGGTGCTGCCAGCTTTGCTGGAAGGTTCTCTGCAGGACACACAACAGGCAGCACACCTGACTAAGCCTCGGTTATCGGCATCTCCCATGCTACTGCAGGCGGATTGATGAAAAGAGTTCTGCAGGCATTGGTGTGAGGGGGCATGAACAGGGTCCATTCCACATGAAGTGTCTGAGCAGCAGCAGTTTGCCGAGTCTATCAAACTCTCAGTCCCCGTGAAGCACTGACTCAAGCTGTCATTCTCTCCTACTTCCAGTGGCTCTGAGAACGGCGACACAGGCTTGCTTTCAGGTCTACTCAGTAAAGGAAAATAGCAAGGCCCCTGGGTCGTTCTGTCCGTATACTCATCTTCTGTGGGTATCTGCCTAAACTGGTCATCTTCAGGCACAGCTGCGGGAGGCAGCGTTGGGAAATCGTCTCCCAATTCACAGCGGATTGCATCAGGGCTTGCTTTCCTGTTCAGGATGTCTCCATGTTGGTAACATGCATCCTCCGAAAAAGAATATTCGTCAAGGTCCAGCAAATATGTGCCCCCCAATAGCCGAAGTCCAGCCGGGCTTGCCACGCTTCTGTTCACAAATGTACCATGAGGAGAATCCTGTGTAGAATCCAAAGGGGGAAAGCACTTTAAAAATAGGAAGTTTTACAATGCAACCATAACTATTCTGGCCTCTCCTCCAATAGCTGAGGAGCCTTAACATACGTCCTCAACAAGGGAGGGGGACAGGTTCTCTCGCCCAGCACCGGGTAGGTGAATTCAGAGCAGTACAAAAGGACCTTCTCTGAATCTAAAGATATCTGTGCTTCCATAAACACTGAGGTCCCCGGCAAGCCTGCTGTTTTGGCCACATAAGCAGCAGCACGAGAACATTGGAAATGAACAGCAAAGCAGTACGAGATAACTACATTTGAACAAAGAAATACAACTTAAAGGTAAAGGTAAAGGGACCCCTGACCATTAGGTCCAGTCGTGACCGACTCTGGGGTTGCGGCGCTCATCTCGCTTTATTGGCCGAGGGAGCCGGCGTACAGCTTCCGGGTCATGTGGCCAGCATGATTAAGCAGCTTCTGGTGAACCAGAGCAGCGCATGGAAACGCCGTTTACCTTCCCACCGGAGTGGTACCTATTTATCTACTTGCACTTTGACGTGCTTTCGAAATGCTAGGTTGGCAGGAGCAGGGATTGAGTAACGGGAGCTCACCCCGTTGCAGGGTTTCGAACCGCTGACCTTCTGATCGGCAAAGTCCTAGGCTCTGTGGTTTAACCCACAGCGCCACCCGTGTCCCTGCAACTTAAAATAGATAGCATGTAATAATCACTGGGTCACAGAGGTTTTGGACTGTGTATGGACTGTGAGCCCAAGGAACCCATTGAGAAATCCACAGTAATGAGACTGTTAGTAATAGTGATCTTTTGCTTGTGTGGAAGCCTCAGAGCCGTTGCCCAGGGCTAATCTCTGACTATCCGCGACTAAATGCCAGGCGACCCTCTTTGTGGTTCTTTGTTCCTTGCAATCTCGCCACCCCCCTCTTGCCCTTCCTTATGCGGCCTGGCAGCTGCCAAATAGCTGCTGACAAACCTATGTCCTTAATTCACCACTTGGGTTCCCCAGCTGCCAAGGAAAGCAAGGAGGCGGCGACGAAGCGTAACACAGTATGTACAGCCTTAAGACTTCACCTTTGTCCCTTTCATTTGCTTGCACATGTCATTAGCCCAGTACTGTAGATTTGCTGGAGGGGGAAACAAAGAAAAGAATGAATTAGATTTTTGCACGCTATAAGTGAGTCACAGATAGAACCACATACCCAAAAGCCAGCAATTCAAGCTGGTTTTGCTGAGATGCTTAACCCTTTAGCATGCCGGACTCCTACCAAGTTGAGGGGGACGGTTGTATCTGTGTCATTGACTCCAACCATTTATTGATAAAACTATCACTTGAATGGTGTGGGAAGAGTCCAGGACCTCTCACACTCAGAGCTGCAGAAATGGAGGTACAGAGGGTACACATGTAGCAGAACCCATGCTAGCAGGGGCCACAGACTCTGAGCTTTCATTTAAAAAAAAAAGTTAAGTCAATCGTACATTTCTACAAAAAAAAAAAAAAGGTTGTAAACCAAAACACAGAGACAGCACTAAGGCTTTGGAGCTCAGCAGGTTACAGTACCATTGCTAAAGACACTTAATCACAGTTGCTAAGCCGTCAGAGGAAGAAATGTTGACTTGTGGCTCAGGTTTGTGTACATTATCTTCCCCTTCCCCATTTTGTATCTTCAACAGCCCTGTGAGGTAGGCTAGGCTAAGTTAATATATGTACATACTATAAGCAGAAGTTCTTGTCAATAGATAGGTGGTGGTGGTGGTGTAGGGGCCCCAATCCACATACAATGTACATGGGGAAATTCTGTTGGTATTCCTGCCCATACTATCACCAGTTATCTATCTATCTATCTATCTATCTATCTATCTATCTATCTATCTATCCTAACTAATCTCAAGTTCAAGTACTTTAGTCCAAATTGATTGATTTTTAGACTGTCTAGTCAATATCTATCGCAAGAGTTGGGTGCACATCAGGCAGCTGATTTCAGTAGACTGGTGCATTTAATACTGGTCAGTGTCCTTAATAGGTTAAACATTAAAAAAAATTACAAGGCAGCAAGTATAGGGCTGGATCTAGACCCAGTTAGTTTATGTTTTTAAAATTAATGGGACTTAATAGTCCTGACTAACTCAAATCTCATTGGATTTCAGTGGGTCTACTATGAGACTGACAATGTCTGGCTACATGCCACAATATACAATTCACTAAACTAAAGTGGGATGAAGTTGTTTAATTTTAAACCAACTTTTCTCAAAAACTGAAAAAAGTGTGTTAAAACAATCATTGCAAGCGCTCTCTCTCTCTCTCTCTCTCTCTCTCTCTCTCTCTCTCTCTCTCTTTTCTCTCTCCAAATGGAATGTGTGTCTATTTGGACCATCTGTGCCAGAAATAGAACATTCTACATCCACTGTGTCTTTGTTCCATCTCATGTGCCATCCGCCTATGACTGACTTGTTAATGATCTAACTGGGTGCAAATGATTGGTTGGATCGTCTGTTGCAAGATATATCACATGAAATGACAAAGGAACAATTATATATAGCTCTGGGGAGACTTGAAAGACACACACACACACAAAATCCATTAAAATAGTCTCATTGGCTCCATTGAAAGAAATGGTGTTTCCATGAGTTATGTGCATTGCTTGGGGGCTAAGGTGCAAATGAGGGCATTTTCTGAGGATCAAGGTAGTAGCAACTTCTTGCTTCCTATGAAGAACAGACTATCTGTTCACAACAGTCCCTTAAGGTCTGCTATGTATATGTTTAATTATTGTCCAAATATTCTGCACCTTGAGTCTCAGATAGCAAAAAATTGCAAGAAAACAAGGTAAAATGGGTCTCAAATGCTAACTGGCAGGTATAGAGAGGTTGAAACCAGACCATGACCTGACCGACGTTTTAAAGAGTTCGTTATGCAGCAGGGGTCATTGTTATTTTCCAATCCATCCGAAGGATTCTTCCTGGAGCGTAGTACAAATTTACAGGGCTGGCCACAAAACCACTTTAACCAGTCTGACATGCTTTTAAGTTGACTCAGCAGCCGCACCCTCAAGTCACAACCCAGTAAAGTTGAAGCGCTTGGATTTAGGCCCATTTAGACCGAAGTTCATGGAATCAAACCAGCTCAGATTTCAGCTCATGAATTATACACCAATATGCAAGTTCCATGGAAGCTAATAGTCCTGATCCAGCAACTGCTATCAAATGCACAAGCTATGATGCACAAAGGGAGTTCAAATATATATTAAAAAAAAGTCCAGTAGAACCTTAGAGGCCTGCTAAGTTTGTTTTTGGTATAAGCTTTCGTGTGCATGGACACTTCTTCAGATACCCTTGGTATAAGAAGAAGAAGAGTTTGGATTTGATATCCCGCTTTATCACTACCCAAAGGAGTCTCAAAGCGGCTAACATTCTCCTTTCCCTTCCTCCCCCACAACAAACGCTGTGAGGTGAGCGGGGCTGAGAGACTTCAGAGAAGTGTGACTAGCCCAGGGTCACCCAGCAGCTGCATGTGGAGGAGCGGGGACGCGAACCCGGTTCACCAGATTACGAGACTACCGCTCTTAACCACTACACCACACTGGCTCCCATAAGCTTTCGTGTGCATGCACACTTCTTCAGTTAAGGTCATCTCATTCTTTTCAGTGGAGGAAGCAGACCTACGTGTACAAAGGAACGTACAGGCCAGTGTGCTCCCTCCTTAGAAATAGGCAGAGATGCTCATGTGCATGGCAATTTCTTGTGTACAATTGAGTGCTCAGGATCTAGGATGAAAATTGTATGAGTAGCAGCTCTTACATGACAGTGCCGTTCCACAACTCCAGGTAATTTCATTGGGTTTACACAGGGTAACTTCCAGATGGATTGTGCCCATGGTGTATGAGCACATTTTGCATTCTGAGTATGTCTAAATAAATTGGTGGTATTTCATGTATGAGAGTTCTGTGTTTCAGATCCAAAACGTATTATTTGCAAAAGTTGCAACGCATTTGCTAAAACAAAAAGCACACTAAAGATCAGTTTAAAAGATTAATGTGGGGATTTATATACTAGCTTTTACGAAGGCAAATTAGGAGGCTGAAATAGGAAGTGCACAGAGAACTCATGGCTTTCGCAACGGATCGAGAAAGACATAATTAAATGCTACGTACCTGTCAGTGCTTTCCCTTTATTGCGATAGAGTATCGCAAAGACCGCAATGCCAACCAAGGCAATGAGGAGTGGAATAATCAGTATATAAAATAATGTGTTGGTTTCTGGAAAATAAAAGGACAGATAGGTGTCAGAGCATTTTGTATATTCAGGTAGGAATATATTCCTGGAAGTTGCCATTTTTGTTATTCAAAATATCCCTTTAAAGCACCGATTGTGTTATGACAGAAATCCAGCAACACGGAAGAATAACTGGAACATTTATTCCAATTATTCCTGTTAATTTCCACGGTCTTTCAGTGACCTGGTTCACATGGCAAAGTGTGAACACATGAGCATGCAGGTACAGTGGTACCTCGGGTTACATACGCTTCAGGTTACAGACGCCACTAACCCAGAAATAGTACCTCGGGTTAAGACCTTTGCTTCAGGATGAGAACAGAAATCGTGCTCCGGCGGCGCAGTGGCAGCGGCAGGCCCCATTAGCTAAAGTGGTGCTTCAGGTTAAGAACAGTTTCAGGTTAAGAACGGACCTCGGGACCGAATTAAGTACTTAACCCGAGGTACCACTATACTTGGAATTGCAGTTGCTTTCACCCCCCCCAATTCCTGCTGCTGCTGTGCTGCCCACAGCTAAACCATGGTTTGTCTTTGTCTTATGTTTGACCCCAGATTCATGGTTTGTCTCCCAGAGAGAAAGCATGAGTGGTAAACCAAGAAATAGCATTGGCTATGGCTTGTGGTTTGTCTGGAGCCTGGAGCAATGCTAAACCAAACCATAGCTGAGCTCTGGGTAGCACAGCAGCAGCACCAAGGGGAGAGCAACAGTCATGATTTCCACAGCAGCCGTAATCCATGTTTTTAATGGTTGATGTCATCTTATGTTTTCATATGTGCTGGAAGCTGGCCAGAGGGGCTGGAACAACCCAACCAAATGGGTGGGGTATAAATAGTGCGATGATGATGATGATGATGAATTTCCATCCTTTAAAAGTGTCTTACTAGAAGAATGATGGGAAACTAGTTGGGATTTGGAGATGGCACTCTCCCCGAAGAGCCCTTTTGGGCCTACGGAATGACTGTGAGCTCTGGAGGACCTGATCCCTGTCCTGCACGCCTTTTCCTATCTGGCCTGGGAGGGTAGGGCCCTCACTATAATAATAATAATACTTAATTATTTATACCCTTGCCATCTTGATGGGCTTTCACAGCCACTCTGGGCAGCTTCCAATAAAATATTAAAATACAGTAATGCATCAAACATTAAAAGCTTCCCTAAAAAAGGGATTAGGGACGCGGATGGCGCAGTGGGTTAAACCACAGAGCCTAGGACTTGCCGATCAGAAGGTCGGTGGTTTTAATCCCCACGATGGGGTGAGGGACCGTTGTTCGGTCCCTCCTCCTGCCCACCCAGCCATAGCTGTCAACTTACAGATTTGAAAATAAGGGACCAGCAGCCTTGAAAATAAGGGACCAGCAGCCTTGAAAATAAGGGACCTGCAGCCTCACCTGTTCCAGGCATTCCAGTCTTCCTGTTCTCCTGCAGTCTGGTCAAACTCATGCTGGTAGCTTCGAGAACACTGTCCAACCAACTTTGTAACCAGAGGTTCAACTGACTAGAATCTGAATCACATGCACCACAAGGCCTATGCAGCCTCAACTTAAGATGGCTCCCCAGCCTGGCTTTGCACTGCAAAGTTTGCAGCAGCACGTGCAACAAAATGGCGTCCAGCATTCAAAACCCCCCTCAGCTTGCATTAACTAGCCACACACAAGGCATGCAAGCTCCACCCCCCAGTCGTTCTTAGACTTCTTATTGGGTGAGCAACACAGCCAAGCAACACAGTTGGAGCCTCCCTCCTCCCTGGCCGGCAGGGAGGGAGGGAGAGGAGCTACTTCCTTTGAAATTTAAGGGACATCCTTTAAGGGACATTTAGGGGACATCCATCAATAAGGGACAGCCGCGGGACATGGCGCTGTAATAAGGGACTGTCCCTTCAAATAAGGGACACTTGACAGCTATGCACCCAGCAGTTCAAAAGCGTGTCAAAGTGAAAGTAGATAAATAGTTACCTCTCCAGCAGGAAGGTAAACAGCATTTCTGTGCGCTGCTCTGGTTCACCAGAAGCGGTTTAGTCATGCTAGCCACATGACCCGGAAGCTGTACATCGGCTTCCTTGGCCAATAAAGCAAGATGAGCGGCGCAACCCCAGAGTCGGTCACGACTGCACCAAATGGTCAGGGGTCCCTTTAACTTTACCTTTAAACAAGGGAACTGACTCCAGCTACAAAAGCTGAGGTTGCTAAAGAGCCAAATGCCTTGGCTGTTTCTTACTGCAGATCCAGGACATTGAGCCTGAACTTCCACAGCAACTGCCCTCCATGAACCACCATTGACAGCAACAGCAGTAGCAATGTTCTATGCTTATGATAACATTTTATTCTCTTGCTTACAATGCTGTTTAAAATGCACATTTTATATCTGACTTCCTTTAGTAATGTTTTCTTTTGAAATGTTTTAGATCATTTTTGGGGGTAACTTTGCAGTGTTAAATGTGCATTCTGTAGCTGACCTCCTTTGCAATGTTTTATTCTGAAATCTTAAAGATAATATTTTAGTTTCCTGTTAATTACGTTGCTTTGAATGTATCCTATATATTATACTTTCTTCGGTAATGTTTTATTCTGAATTGTTTTCTTTGATGTCTTAATGTGTTGTAAACTGCTTTGAGGTTTTTTCTTAAAAATATAAAGCGGTATAGAAATGAAAATAATAATAATAATAATAATAATAATAATAATAATGCATCTTTACATTTAGCTATTATTTGGCATGGCATTACATGTGAAGAAGGACACTGGTTGTCATATTGGAAACTTCACTGGAAAGTGCACAGAGCACAGCTGAAAATTGCAGTTACTGTTTAGGGTCTGTGCAAAGCAAATTTTAGGTAAAGGTAAAGGGACCCCTGACTGTTAGGTCCAGTCACGGATGACTCTGGGGTTGTGGTGCTCATCTCACTTTATTGGTGAGGGAGCTGGTGTACAGCTTCCGGGTCATGTGGCCAGCATGACTAAGCTACTTCTGGTGAACCAGAGCAGTGCACAGAAACGCTGTTTACCTTCCCGTTGGAGCGGTACCTATTTATCTACTTGCACTGTGTGCTTTCGAACTGCCAGGTTGGCAGGAGCAGGGACCGAGCAATGGGAGCTCACCCCGTCGCGGGGATTCGAACTGCCAACCTTCCGATCGGCAAGCCCTAGGCTCTATGGTTTTTAACCCACAGTGCCACCTGCGTCCCTTAAGCAAATTTTAATTCTGGAAAAATCCACTCTTGCACGAATCTTGTTTAATTATATTTGGAAAATAAAATATTAATCAATGAGATTAGCCTTTGGCCCATCAATTTTCATGTTGTGAAAATCTTGTTGAGGATAACATTTAATAAAGCCCTCAGGGTCTGAGGAACTTAAGCCTGCCCCCACTTAAGCCAAAATGAATGTCAACTTAAGTCCTACAAATAATACACAACTTTTCTTTAAACAATTGCAACCCTTTGTGGTCCCATCGTTGTTTGTCATGTTATGAGCTTTTTTGTATGCCTGAGCCCCCTTCTAATTCCTTGATCCAACACAGATTCAATTCCTGGAATAGCCAGGCTAGCTTGCTGGTGAGGTAATGGCCCTCTAAATTTGGGCCATTAAGGTAACAAAGGAAGTGGTTCATCGTAAAGACACCACAGTCTCCCTGGCCCTTATTCTGAAGAAACACGAAACCTGGTTAAGTGCCTGAAGGCCCCCAGCATCTTACAACTTCTTGGAGTTTGGGGTGGCAAGCAACCGTATATTTTTGCATTTACCATCTTGCGGCTGCTTCAGTTGCTTCTTACAAACGACATCAGCCAATCTGTTCCCAGGAATTTTTTCCTCAGTTCCTAGAGCTGTGCAGCTAAGAAAAGGAAGGAAGGAATATATTAACCCTTGTAATATACATCTAGGGTAAACAGAAACAGAGAATCATAGAACTGCAGACTTGGAAGAGACCGAGGGGGTAATCTATTCCAGCCCTCTGCAATGCAGGAATCTTTTGGCCAATGTAAGGCTTGAAACCACGACCCTGAAATTATGACTGGAGAGGATGTCAGGAAACAGGAAATTATGTTCACATGTGGTGGGGCGGGGGTGTAAATATGTACAATTTTTTTTGGCAAAGGGTGTTTAAGGAGATAACAGAAATCACTGGGTTAAAGCTGACCAAAAGTCCAGAGGTAGAATTATTACCAATTTACGATAGGATGGAAGGTTTGCAGGCTACGAAGGGCTTGCTCACAAATTTATTGACAGCTGCACAAATTATTATCGCTAGGAAGTGGAAGGGCCAAGCAATATATAAAATGGAAGAATGGTATAAAGAGGTGTGGGATATAGCTATCAATGATAAATTAACATGTGCCACTAAGGTAAGATGGGGAATATGCAGGAGGAATGGTTTTGAGGAGATATGGAGGGTGCTTGTAGAATTTATACTGTTAAAATGGAAAGGGGTCAGACCATCGCAAGAGGTGTTGAAATTTTGGGAGGTTGGATAGTTACAATGGAATGGTCTCGGTGGTGGGGTGCACATTTTCATTCTTATTCATTTATTATTATTACTTTGCCAAAACAAATAAATAAAAAATAATGTATAATATGTAAATATATGTATAAAATATAAATAAAAGAATGGAAAAGAATAAATTGTGAGTCTCATGCTCATTTCATGAGATATTTGATATTTTAAAATTGATTTTTATTATTATTATTTTACTGCTATAGATTCGTGGCACTTACTTGGTCCACGTTTTGCATGCATCGGTTGCGGAAGAGACGTTAGAGAAGGATCCTCTTGGGCACGGCATGCACACTGTGTCCTTATTTTGTTGTACTGTGGGAAACATAACCAGTAAAAGCACCGAGAATAGAGCATCACTTCATACATGAAGACTTGTTGCTAACAATCCTATTTTGCAAATCTTAGGAGCAGGCATTTGGTGCAAGCCAACGATGAAAACCATTGACGAAAAGGCTGAGGGACGGTGGGCTGCTTCCCACATGTTGCAGAATCAAACCAACTTCTAGAAAAAAATAAATAAAAGCCAAGCTGTGCCCTTCCGTGGTAGCAGGACCTGAAACAGGAGCTGCAGCGAAACCTCTGGTTCCGCACAACGGGATTTGCTGTGCTTGCATGCTTCAACATGGGATTACAGCTATGATAGACAAACACAGTGGATTTTGAAGGCTTTGAAGCATCCACATATGTGTGTATGGAAACACACAAACCCTATCCACCATACACATAGCAGAGGGACAGAGGGACGTTTTTGCCTGGTGGCCCAGATCGTTAAATCCCGCACCAAATTTGATGGGTGGGCAGGACTACCCACCTGTTGTTTATCTCATGCCAAAGGTAAAGGTAAAGGGACCCCTGACCATTAGGTCCGGTTGCGGACAACTCTGGGGTTGCAGCGCTCATCTCGCTTTATTGGTGAGGGAGCTGGTGTACAGCTTCCGGGTCATGTGGCCAGTATGACTAAGCTGCTTCTGACAAACCAGAGCAGTGCACGGAAACGCCATTTACCTTCCTACCAGAGCGGTACCTATTTATCTACTGCATTTCGTGCTTTCGAACTGCTAGGTTGGCAGGAGATGGGACCCAGCAATTGTAGCTCACCCTGTTGCAGGGATTCGAACCGCTGATCTTCTGATCGGCAAGCCCTAGGCTCTGTGGTTTAACCCACAGCACCACCCGCGTCCCATCTCATGCCAAACACACACCCAAATCAAACAGGATTTACTTCCTCACATACCACCTGATAGGCAGGGGTGGTGCTGCCCGTTCCTGCTTTCTGCAGAGTTTGGGTGTGTGATGCAGCTTCCCTGTGGGAAATTCTCTAGTGCTGCCCCTGAACCAAGCAGGACTGAACTCCCCACGCATCCGCTGATGGACAGGAGGAGGTTCAATATTTCTCTCTGCAAGGATTCATGCTCTGTAGGGAAAGCAGACCTCTATCTGCCCCACACATTAAATCACATGTGGTGTCACTGGAAAGGCAGGCAAGCGTGGTTTGGTGGAAACAGGCCGGTAGGCCAAATTTGGCCCTTGAGCCAGAGGTGCCACACTAAGGTTACCAGACATCCCTGTTTCCTGGGGACAGTCCCCGGATTTACAAATCAGTCCCCATACAAAATCCATTGAAGATGAAAAGTGTCCCCGGATTCATTGAAAAAAATCTGGTAACCTTATGCCACACTCTTGACATGGCGTAAAGTATGAGACAGGTGCCTCCCCATACAGTGGTACCTCGGGTTACATACACTTCAGGTTACATACGCTTCAGGTTACAGACTCTGCTAACCCAGAAATAGTGCTTCAGGTTAAGAACTTTGCTTCAGGATGAGAACAGAAATCGTGTTCCGGCGGTGCAGCAGGAGGCCCCATTAGCTAAAGTGGTGCTTCAGGTTAAGAACAGTTTCAGGTTAAGAATGGACCTCTGGAACGAATTAAGTTCTTAACCCAAGATCCCACTGTATAGCGAATTGATTTATACTTTTTAAAAAATGAGGAGGAGAGATGATGTGAGCAATTCAGGCCTCCTCTTGGAGTGCTTTCCCACGTGTCACCTGACGCTGGGAGGGGATCAAGTGGATCACTAGCCCAGTGAGCATCTAAAACAGGCCACTGGCATTTGCAAAAGGCTCCGTGCACAAACTGGACCAAAAGTTCCCAGGGTGGCTCAGCAAAATCAGAAATCTTACTGGGATGCTTGACTCCAGAGCCAGGGGGACATTTCTTGTTCCGCCGGCAGCAGTCGCAGTCTTCATTCCAGTGGTAGCCTGCTATGCAGGCACACTGCCGCTGGCTTGTGCTGTTTCCCGGGTTCACTTCTATCAACGCTCTTCCTTCGAACAGAACAAAGTGGGGAAGCAGATGGAGGTTAAAGTCGTGCCTTCACAGCTTCCTTCGGAGCCTTTAGCCTGACCTCGACCCCGAGAACCCCTTCCTAGTTGGCAAGAGTGGCTTACGCCGGACTGCAAATCACACTCCCTTGTGACTCCTGGTGGGACGCAGAAAGGGTACAACTGCCTGTTGTGCCCGTGAGTAAGGAACAGGGAAAACCCCAAGCTCTGAATCAGCAGAAGAGGAAAATTCAGGGAAAGAAGTACAAATGTCAGGGGAGGGGAGTTAGTGCGGGGTGGGGTGTGTGGATAATCAGAAGGATGGAGTTTAGCAGAATGCAGTTTGTTCATGGTCGGTTGCATAAGGGAAGTCCCCCCAGAGTCCAAGTCCCAGTTTGGCACGCCATCTCTCAGCCTGCTGTGGGAGACTGTGGTGGTTGCCAATTAAGTTTCACAAGCAGGTTTAAAGGGGTGTTTGCATCCCTTCTCCACACACACTCTCTCTCTCTCTCTCTCTCTCTCTCTCTCTCTCTCTCTCTCTCCCTCTACCCTTCCAAAAGTCAGTTCCCTCACAGATTTTAAAGGGCCTACATGGTTAAGCACCACATATACCATATTGGCCTGAATATAACCCTCACTCTCTCCCCCCCCCCCAATTTCGACTGTGAAAAGTTAAAGTGCGGCTTAAATTCGCAACCTCACAAAAATGGGCTTTTACGATATCGCTGCTGAATCAAACATACAGTAAAACGGAATGGGTGTGAGTGCCTGCTGAATTTTAAGGGAGTGGCTTATATTCGGGTATTGTCTTCTCTCTCTCTCCCCCCCCCCCATTTGAATTTTAAAGGTGTGGCTTATATTCAGGTGCAGATTATATTCAGGCCAATACAGTAAGTAAACAAGGTGAGTCGTCTCTACAAGCTTTGGGTCTCTTTTCAGGACATGCTCAGAACCAACTGAGTTGGTGGTCCTTGGGGAAAGGTGTCCTCACCAGGGCCCCTTCCTGGCTGGGTTCCCTTCCTTCTTCTCAGTATCACTGGTGCCCATTAATCTTAGGGAAGTAGGAAGTTGCCTTATGCTAAGTCAGACCATAGCACCAACCAGTTCAGTATTGAAAACACGGATTGGCAGCAACTCTCCTGGGTTTCAGGTTGGGGACATTCCCAGTCCTACTTAGAGATTGCAGAGATCGGACCTAGAACCGTATGCATGCAAATTACATGCTCTACCACTGAACTATGGGCCTTTCAGTTTACAATCTAGTATGGTACAGTATGCTTAACTGTACGGCAAGGTAAGTAGCACCTACAGTTAACAATCTAGTATTCTTCTCCTACTAATATGATAACGCAAGTCAAGGACTCAGATCAGAGGCACAGCAATGCCTTAGCTACTTTCCCTTACCTTGGTCACATATTTTATGAAGCGAGCACTTTTCTTCTTCATTCCAGATGTCCATATACTCATTTGGGCCACAGGGCTGGCATATGGTCTCTGAAGTGCGAGTGCATTTGGCAGACATGTACTTTCCTTAACAGGGCAGGAGAAAAGGCTGGTTACACCTCAGGTTCTGCAATGCTGACAAGCTAGCACTAACAAAGGCTTTTAACTCTGGTGTGAGAATTATTTTCCTCTTCCCAGTTAAGGTATTGTTCATCAAAATACTGGAATGAGGGTTGTCAAAATCTATTTTGAAAGGACAGCTAAGTTCTACAGCCATGGTGACCCAGGTAGAACCTGCTGAATCAGGACTGGCAATTGACAGTATGGGGTCAATCATGAGTGGTCAACACGCACAAGTGGATTCTGCACGATCCACAGGGAGCCGTTTCCACAGAAGCAAATTTTTGCCGGTCACTTCTGAAGCTTACTGGCTTTGCGGATTCTATTATTATACCAATTTCTAGACCGCTTCCCAGTGACAAGCCATCCAAGCTGTGTTTGATTTAAAAAAACAGAAGCAAAGTAAAAACAGAAACACAAGCTCTAAAAACAATAGAATCAATTCAACAATCTCTTTAAAAAACCCATACTCATCAGAATGTAATTTTAAAATAGCACTTGATAATGTAAACTGACATATATTGTTGACTCTTGGGCTCTGTTTTGATGTCCTGGCTACTGGGCCAGCCCTGCCGTTAGGTAGACAGCAGCAGCCAGCTCAGGCAACAGATGCTGGGGGAATAAGAGTCCTGTGCCAGAGGGCAAAACTGCATGTGCCTGTCCTATGCTCTCTAATCTAGCCTGCTGTCCTCAGTGGCAGCAGAGAATGCTAGCTAACGCATTGCCAGTGTTGAAGTATGATTCGATTGCCAGTCCAATAATGGACCAATCTCCACTGTTCAACCAGTTAATTTCAACTCCCAGATATCAAATTGCAACTTGTGGCTGAAATTTTTGGCCCTGGTCTCTGATGTTCAAGAAGAACATTCCACTAAGCTTAGCCCAAATCAAGATGATGGTTTTACAAAACGGAAAGACCTGGTTAGCTGTGGGGTCTTAGGCCTGTCATTTCCTGTGAACCACCCTGAGAGTATAGGGCAGTATAAAAACAAACAAACAAACAAACAAACAATAAACAACAACAACAACAAAGAAACTGGCACCTTCCAAAGTTTTCTTGCATGCCACATAAACCTCAAAACTAAAAGCACTGGGAGGGACATTTTATGTGAACAGGTGGCCATCTTGGTCGGACTGTGGGGAACTCGGCTCCAACTCTTCACCTCTTCCTTTCTCCATCCCTCCATTCCTTTCACATCACAACCCACCTCCCTCCTCTCCTATTGCTCAGCTTTCAACATCCCCTTTTCCCGCCACCTTTTCCTTATATTACAAACCTACAAACCCCTCTGTTTCCTTTCTCTCCCTGCTCTCTATTTTGGCAAGGGAGGGAGTCTCTCAGTGCTACCATTCCTCTGAGAGATTTCTGCGCAGTTATGGGCACCTAAGGGAAAAATCCTGACACACGTATATGAGCCTGGCTTCATTCCACCCAAACAAAATTTCCGGGACAGGCATCAAAATGTAGTCTGTATTCAGTATCAAATGGGTGCACCCCTCAACAGAAACTAAAAAGGAGCATCTGACATGTTTTTCTTACACAAGTACTCAATTTTTTTCATGGGGGCGGGGGCGGGGGGAACAGCTATCATCAGTCAATGCAGCTCATATTCTACACTGACTAGCAGTGCCACACAAACACACACTGGGGTTTCAGACAGGACAGGAGTCTTCTTCAGCTTCACCAGATTGAATCTGGGATCTTTTGCATGCAGAGCATGTGCTGAGAGATGGGGCCCTCCCCATTTCCTGGAAGAAGCACGTCCTAGGTATGCTTACCTGGCTCACATTTGGTGCAGCACCGTCCAGAATATTCATAATGCTGCTCGCTGCTACAGGGAGGGGTGATTTGTAAGGACAGCTGGAGAATGGAGAAAGAGAGAAATTAGGACACCGTCAGTTAAAGCGCTCATCGTTATGAAATATTTCAAGGCAATCCCAAAGCTTCGCATCCGAATGTGGATTCAGTTGGCTGGGGCTACGGTTATGATGTCTCGCAGTGATTCCATCAGGCAGTAAGAGTTAACCTGCCTGAAAAGTTAAGGGGAGGAAATAACAGCTCAAAACAAGCAAATAAATGAATAAAACTTCATTAACATGGAAAATATATCTACAATGTGTTGTTGTTGTTGTTGTTTGTATGCCACCCATCCTCCATAGATCTCAGGGCAGTTCACAAGACCCATTGTTCATCTTCAGTCACTAAAACTGATACATAATTAAGGCCTCCTACTGCTATGCAGGGTGCCAACTTGAATAAAAGGGCTGGCACAGTGCAGCCACAGTGTCAGAGCCAAGTGTGTGGTGTTGGGAAGCCAGGAGAGTGAGGCAGTCCTACCCAGGCAACCCCGCTGGCCACTATTGGTGAATTGTCAGGAGTCCAGGTTCCCAGCTTGATAACACAGTAAGCGTAGCTAATTAAAAAGGTGGATTTATTGCAAGGTGGATTTATAGCTCTGGACAGCTCTAACAAAGCCTCTGGCACCATTACTCAAGATGACCCTTCTGAAGACTCTTTCCGGCGTCAACAGAAGATGTTGAACTTACAAACCTTACGTCTCTTGTTTTGCTTCCTATCTAGCAGCCCTCCCATTCGCCGACTCTTCGGACTTAGTTGATCAGCTCCCACCTCTTCCTTTTCTGAGAGGCTGTCTCTGAGTTCATTCGCAGCTGTTTGTGCTTCCGGTGACCTTTGGCTGTGTTCTAGCCTGCTCTCAGCTACAGCCTTATCAGCCTGCCTGTCAAGGTCAGGAAGAGCCAAAGTCTGCACCTGCCGGCTCTCCCCTGCCTGACTAACATCAAAGCCTCTCTGTTCCTGGCTGCTTTCTGCAGTTGGCTGCAAACCTTCGCTGGGAGCTGGCTCATTCCTGACACCAATTTATTAAATTTGATAGCCGCTTTATTTTAGTCATACTGTAGCCCAATATCATGAAGTGTCAGTGGAATGTATCGTCATAAGTTTTTTTGGAGGGAGGCAGAACCCCATAATATCTACATTCAGTGAGCAAACCCATAAATGCATGGAATGTGTATACCATCAATGTTCCCAGCTTAAGACGTTCTCCCCTTCCCCAGCTCATCAGGCTGAGTGGGAAGTCTGGGGCTGCCTGTTAAAGGATGAAGAGGTGGCTTGGCCAACGGTATCGCAAGACCTGGAGCAGCACTAGTTGGGAAACGAGGGGAAACCCTTCTGCCCGGCAACAAGCCTAGCAGCTAGGGAGTTAACACTCCCCCCACCCACCCGCTGCTGCCTTCAGTTTTACAAACACACCCTGGTTGGCAGTGGTGGAGCCTGAGAGAATCACAGCCAGTCTGCCTTTGCTTGCAGAAGGGTCTTCGCTTGCAAGCAAGAGAAGAGAAGTTTCAGAGACATCCCATTTCACTCCAGGGACTTTTGATTCCACATCTGAAGGCAGCCCTGTTTAGGGAAGCTTTTAATGTTTGATGTATCACAGTATTTTAATATTTTTTTGGAAGCTGCCCAGAGTGGCTGGGGAAGCCCAGCCAGATGGGCGGGGTATAAATAAATTATTATTATTATTATTATTATTATTATTATTATTATTATTATCATCATCATCATCATCTGTTTTGTTGTGAGCTTCCCAAACGACTCAACTGCTAGATATGAAACTGATATATATATATATATATATATATATATATATATAATTTTTAAAACCCTGGGATATGCACATCATCAACAACAACAACAAAATCCAGGTTCAGCTTTCTGATGGTGTGCAAGTTCCACACTGCAAGAAAGAAATAAAAGAAAAGTAAAGAAAAGAAAAGAAAGATTGAAATTACATGAATAACAAGATTGTCATCTCCTTTCTCTCACCACCGAAGCAAAATTACCTTCGCTAGTGTTCTTCTTGGGAGTAAAATAGCACAGATGTTCCCAGCTGTGCCAAACCAGAACTTAGGAGGCAGGGTGGTAGAGTACCCCACACACACACCAAGAAAGGTTTCATTATAACATGTCAGAAACAAAGTGCCTTCAAAAAATGGAGTAGCTCTGCTTTGAAACAGCCACTGGTGTTTTCGTGGCTTAGCAGTGCTACTTAGTTTCCACCCCCTGGTATGGGAAAATCAGCATTAACAAGCAGCAACAGGGAGATTGGGATGTATACAAGACAAGCACACCATGTGGCTGCCCCCTTCAATGTCTAGGGACACTGCAAATATGTCATAAATTACTGGTGCAGAAGTGCCCTTAATCCCATTGAATAAAACGGGGCTCACTTTTGAGTAGACATGTGTAAGCTTGTCCTGTTGATCATGTGTTACTGTTAAATCAGGTTACATTTGAGATAATGTTATCTGTTATATCTAGAGATATTTATCTTAGAGATAAATTTGGTTCCAAGTCCTATTCGCCTGGGTCCCTTGCAACTAAGTATTCGTGTTTACCTATAGATATCACACCTATTTCCCTTTAATATTCTGAGAAGGAAGCCACTGCAGCAAAACCTGCTCCTTAAAGACTGACAAATACCTTATGGTAAAACCTTTTGCGGACAAAGTCCATTTCATCAGATGCATCTGATGACGTGGACCCAACCCCATAAAAACCTCTACTGTAATAAAGTTTGTTAGCAAGTTTAAGGTGCCGCAAGTTTTTCCTTGAAATTATAACCTCAGTGCAGGAGTCCAGCAGTGAACAGGGCACAGAGAGGGAGTTGTTGCCCATGCGTAACTCAATGGAAATCTCATCATGTACTCAAGACATTGATCAGTGACCCCATTTACCAAGTGGTGACTTATCACTCTATGCATCTTTAAGCTGTTCATCTCTAGTTCCCAGACAGTACCAGATTTATGTATAAGCTAAACAAGCTATAGCTTAGGGCCCCACTCTCTTGGGGGCCCCAAAAAAATTTAAAGGGAAAAAACAACTGGATGTACATTTCCAATATATAAGATAAAAAACAAATAAAATAAAACCTACATACAGCAACAGTGTTTTGTGTTGTGTAGGCTCCTATGATGTACCGTATTTTTCGCACCATAGGGCGCACCGGACCATAGGGCGCACCTAGTTTTGGGAGGCGGAAAACTAGAAAAAATTATTCTGAACCCCAGAAGCCAGAACAGCAAGAGGGATCTGGCTTCTGGGATACCGTGTGGCTGTTCTGGCTTCTGGGATAACCGCGCCAAGCCTCTTCAGGGCAGCGGGATGAAGGTTCCCCCTGCCCGAAGAGGCTGCGCAGGGCTAAAGCAGAAGCCAGGACAGGCGCGTTGCTGAAGAGGTGCTGCGCCTTCTCTCTCTCTGTGCAGCACCTCTCCTTCACAGGAGAGGCGCTGCACAGAGAGGGAGAAGGTGCATCGCCCCTTTAGCAAAGCTGGAGGCCTCCGGCTTCCAGGTCAGGCGCGTCGCCGCGAAGCCAAGGAGCATACATTCACTCCATAGGATGCACACACATTTCTCCTTCATTTTTGGAGGGGGAAAAGTGCGTCCTATAGAGCGAAAAATACGGTAAGTAATGGACCCTGCCTGCTAGCCTGCTCCCTAAAATTTGCTCATTTCTATATATAGCTTGCCTACATTCTGCATGGACTGGTTGCATGGCAGCATGTAGCATGCAGACTGCAGTGCAGCACAGTTGAATGTAGGTCAAGCTGTTGTACCTGTTATCTAATAAGAAAGAGTGCTTGTATGATGATCAGGCAGCATAGACTAAGGGTATGAGTCTTATGCCTACTGATTGATTTCATGTAACACATAATTTGTTTATTTTGATCCCATTACAGCATGGGTAGGCAAACTAAGGCCCGGGGGCCAGATCCGGCGCAATCGCCTTCTAAATCCGGCCCACGGACGGTCAGGGAAGCAGTGTGTTTTAACCGTTAAAATGATATACACTGAAATTCAACCAGGGGGATACGAGGAAGTCACTTAACAATGTTACTAAGATTGGTTTAATACGGTTGAGATTTATGTTTGTTTGTTTAAATTTTTGGGGGGAAATAAATAAAAAAAGGGAAGCAGCATGTTTTTACATGAGTAGAATGTGTCCTTTTATTTAAAATGCATCTCTGGGTTATTTGTGGGGCATAGGAATTCGTTCATTTCCCCCCCACAAGGTCTGAGGGACAGTGGATCGGCACCCTGCTGAAAAAGTTTGCTGATCCCTGCATTACGGCTTTGGATACTTATTAGGTCCATAAATTACCATATAGCATATATTCAACACAGAAAACAATGACAATTTGTTGTTGACAGAGGACAGCTGGACATATAAAGGGCCCCCTTACCTTCAGTAGCTTAGGCCCTCATCAAACCGAAATCTGGCCCTGTTCCTGGACACGTAGTGAGAGGAGAATCATTCCACATTTGAATCCCTGGATTTAGCACTGAGTTACAAAGTGTGTTACAGCAATACAGATGAGCCACTTATCAAGTAACCACTTCATAAAATATATGGACCTGTCAGGGACTCAGCGGGAGCGCAGGGAGGAGAGGAGATGGAAAGCGAGGGGGAGCAATCCGAGGGCAGCGTAGGAGAATATGACAGCAGCCCGATAGATTCCATGAGCCTCTCCAGCGAATCGGAAGATTCACAGAAGGGGGCGCCGATGGGCAGGGCAAGGGGCGACCCAAGGGGGACACCCCAGAAGCAAGGGGCCAGCGGGGACTCCCAGAGCACCAGTTGCAAATCAGGACCAGCTTCCCCACCAGAGCGTAGTGGGGGGGAGGAGTCCCAGGTGTCAGAGCCCACATATGCACCACCAGCGAGAGAAGATGAGTCAGGGTGGACCACGCCTCCATCGGAGAGCGAGTTAACGGTTAAGAGGAAAGTTGCAGGCTGGGCGCGCGCGCCAAGTTCAAAGGTACAGGCGAGCGGCACAGAAGGTAGCCCGGATAGGGAACCAGGTCCTAAAGCCCGCCGGAAGGAGGGGCAAGAATCGTCAGGGTCAGCGTCAGAGGAGTCGAGGAAGGATGAGACCCTAGCGGGCAGGAGGGCCCAGAGGAGAAAGGAATTTAGGAAGAGGTGGAGCAAAGCGAGAGTCTTAAACTGGTGTGGAGGGGGAGGAGACTCAGACAGGACTTCGCCGGTCTAAGCTCGGGACGTAGAGCTGCACGCTGCGGCTTTGAAATGGAGACTGAATCTCAATAAAGACTTTTGTACATAACTACAGCCTAGCGTTGGTCCTCTGTGAGCTGGGACCTGGAGGCAGCTCTGACAGTAAGTCCTGTCTCAGATTTCAAAGAACCTCGCAACGTGAGAGGACGCAGCGAGGGGCGAAGATTGGTGCTTCGCGAGCTCACAAAAGCAGCACAAGATGACTACAGAAGAACGACTGGCAGCTTTGCAAGAAGCCGTGGTACAACTTAACGCAGAAATACGAGCGGCAAGGAGGAGAGAAGAGGAATCAGATGCTGTCTGCAAGGATCTGCAAAACAGGTTGGAAATGTTGACTAAACAAGGGCCACCGGCAGCCAAATCAGAAGGGATCGGGCTCGGGAAGAGAGGGGGGAGCCTGGTGTCGCATTTCGATGGGAGTCTGCAGCAATATCCTAACTTCAGAGCAGACGTAGTTTTTGCGCTAAAGTTGCTGGAGAAGGACTTTAGAGATGAGCAGGAGAAAGTAGGCTTCATACTAACGCATCTCCATGGAGAAGCTAAAGCGTGGTTGCGCAATCTGTGGAGAGATAATGATCCAGCCCTCCAAAACGCAAAAGCCTTCATTAAGGCGATGGACGATTGTTTTTTATCGGAGATAGATGTCGATGTCGCTAGAAAAGAGATTCACGGTCTGAAACAAGGCAGAGCCACTGTAAGGCAATATCATTCCCGCTTTTTTGCATTGGTCAACGCGCTGGGATGGGAAAAAGATTCAGCGGCCGTCAGGGACCTGTTCTGGGAGGGGCTGAACGGGGCTGTGAAAGACGAAATCGCAAGGGGGGAGAGGCCACGGAGCACTCAAGAAGTGGTCCAGAAGGCGTTGACGATTGGTGTGCGGCTGGAAGAACGTCCCTGGAGCAAAGATGAAGGGCGTTGGGGACGCACGCCAGCAAGGGCACCTCCTTTCTTCCCCAGAGACTCAGCGCGCGCTCAATCCACGCCTCCACTGGGAGGGGGAGAGGAGCCGATGGAGATAGGTGGTGCCAAGGCTCAGTCAGCGACCAGAGCCCTCACACCAGGAGCAGCCAAGGTGAAGCCTCCTAGAGGGAACAGGAAGTGTTACATCTGCGAAAGTGCTCAGCATATGGCAAAAGAGTGCCCCCAGAGGCTCCACAAGCACAATGCAGCCTCAGCAAAAGTAACAGAAGCAGCTCAGCAGAGGGAACCGCAGCAGGGAAACGACGAAGTCTGGCTGGAAGCAGAGCCGCTGGGGCCCAGCCAGACGAATCAGTGAAGCAGTCCCCAGGAATCTTACAGCCCACAGACCCCCTCCCGCCCAAACCAGTGGTGCAGCTCACCGCAACACTCCAGCTTCCCAATGGGCTCACCATGGAAGTGCCTATTACCATTGACTCTGGTAGCAATGCAGACTTTATGGGGGTGGATTTCATCAAGCAACATAGCATAGCGCTCCTGCCTGCCACGATGCCCCTGAAAGTAGTGACAGTCGATGGAAGAGAATTGCTGGGGGGACAGGTGGTACAGCAAACGCCGCCAATGGTGATGCGCATTGGAAATCACCGCGAAGTCATCAGCTTCAACGTCACCCAACTGTCAGACACGCCCATAGTGTTGGGCATGAGCTGGTTGGACAGGCACAGCCCGGCATTGGCATGGTACCAGCGTAAATTGACCTTCTGCTCCTCCTACTGCGCAGAACATTGCATCATGACTAACCAGGAGGACGAGGGGCAAGAGGATGACCCACAGCTACAACTGGGCATGCTGCAAGCTGTACCCGACAAGTACAAGGCGTTTTTGGAGGTCTTCTGCGAGAAGGAAGCGGACAAGCTGCCTCCCCACAGACCCTACGACTGCAAGATTGACCTCTTGCCGGGGGCAACGCTGCCGACCGGAAAACTGTACTCCATGTCTGAAGACGAACTGCAAGAGCTCAGGGAGTTCATAGATCACAATTTGAAGCGGGGATTCATCCGAGAATCCAAAGCAGTGGGGGGCAGTCCTGTTTTCTTTGTGAAGAAAAAAGACACGCCCCAGAAGAGGCTTGTAGTTGATTTCAGAATTTTAAATTCGAAAACCAAGCCCACGGCTTTCCCGATGCCCAAGATCGACGACTTGCTCGCGACGGTGAGAAAGGGACGCATCTTCACCAAGCTGGATCTACGAGGGGCGTACAATCTTATACGCATGCGGGAGGGCGACGAGTGGAAGACGGCCATGTTCACGCCCTTGGGCACCTATGAGTATAGGGTTATGCCTTTCGGTTTACAAAATGGCTCCCACTGCTTCCAAGCCTTCATGCATCACGTGTTAGCGGGGCTCCTATACAAGAAGTGCGTCTGCTTCCTGGACGACATTCTGATCTTCTCGGAATCGCAGGAGGCTCACGAGAGAGATGTCAAGGAAGTCCTGCAAAGACTACGGGAGCACAGGCTTTACGCCAAGCTGGAGAAATGCCAGTTCGACATGACGGAGGTGGATTTCCTGGGCTACAAGCTGTCCGACAAGGGAATCGCCATGGACAGCGCCAAGGTACGATCAGTACTGGACTGGAAGAGCCCGCGCAATCGGAAGGAGGTCCAGAGGTTTGTCGGCTTTGCTAACTTTTATCGCAAGTTCATCAAGGGTTTCGCTATGCAGACGGCGGCCATCACGGACACCCTCAGCTCCAAGAAGAAGAAGTTCATCTGGACGGACCAGGCGGAGCAGTCCTTTCAGAAACTCAAGCGTCTTTTCGCTTCCGAGGAACAACTGCTGCATGTGAACCCCAGCAAGCCCATGAGGGTGGAGACGGATGCCTCCGACAGAGCCGTGGGGGCAGTCCTGTTGCAGCGAGACCCGCAAGGGGATTGGAGGCCGTGTGCTTTCTACTCCAGGAAGCTCAGCAAGTCGGAGCAGAACTACACCATCTGGGACAGAGAGTTGCTGGCCATTCATGCAGCATTCAAGGCGTGGCGGCACTTCCTCATCGGAGCCAAACACACGGTGCAAGTTCGCACGGACCATAAGAACCTGGAGTACTGGCGCACGGCGCGGTTCCTGAACCAGAGACACATCCGCTGGGCGGAGTTCTTTGCGGATTTCGACTTCAGGATAGAATATATCCCCGGAGACAACAACGTCATGGCTGATGCGCTATCCAGGAAGCCGCAGTATCTGGAGGAAGCAGCACCGGTAGCGGCCAAACACATTTTCGCACCCAAGGCGTGGGCATGCGCTTCTGCCACAATAGACCTGGAAGCGATACGGCGCGAGCTGCGAACAGATTCCTTCGCGCGCTCCAAGATGGAGGAGGTGCGCAGCGGCACGGCAAAGGACGACGAGTTCCAGATACGCGACGGACTGCTCCTCCGCAAGGGGGCCATCTACGTACCGGGAGATGAACTCCGCGCGACAGTACTGCAACAGCTACACGACGCACCCAGCGCCGGACATTTCGGCAGGGAAAAGACGGTGGAATTGGTAGCCAGAGACTTTTGGTGGCCCAAGATGCGGGGAGAAGTCGCGGAATACGTCACGAGGTGCGACACCTGCCAAAGGGCCAAGCCAGTACACAGACCGCCGGCGGGACTGTTAGAACCGCTACAGACCCCGTCCGAACCGTGGGAGAGGGTAGCCTTGGACTTTGTCACTGACCTGCCCAGCTCGAGGGGCAAAACAGCAGTACTTGTGGTAGTCGACATGTTCACCAAGATGGCGCACTTCATTCCTTGCGCGAAGGTGGCCACAGCGGAACAGACAGCCAAGCTGTTCATAGACCACGTGTTCAAGGTACACGGCCTGCCACGGTCTATCCTGTCTGACAGGGGGCGCCAGTTCATCTCGAGTTTCTGGCGGAAGCTGATGGGGATCCTGAACGTCAAGGTCAACCTAGCGTCGGCAAGACACCCGCAGACCAACGGACAAGCGGAGAGGGTCAACGCCGTCATGCAGCAGTACCTGAGATGTTACGCCAACCAGCAGCCCTCGACCTGGGTGGACTATCTGCCCCTGGCCGAGTTTGCATACAACAACACACAACACGTGTCCACGGGGGTGACACCGTTTTTTGCCAACCACGGGCGACATCCCAGGACCTTCCCGGGCTTAGAGAAAGAGGGGGAGGGGGAGCCACAGGGAGCAGAGGCATTGGCAGAGGAGTTACAGGAGGTCCATGAACAGCTCCGTAGACAGTTAGACCTAGCAAAACACGTATACAAGATGCAAGCAGACAAACACAGAAGAGTGGGGGAGGACATACGGGTAGGGGACTGGGTCTGGTTAGCGGCCCAGGCAGTGCCGGCCAGGTCCTTAGCTAAGAAGAAGCTAGGACACAAGCAGTTGGGCCCTTACCTAGTCGAGGCACAGATCAACCCAGTGGCTTTCCGTTTGACACTACCGGAGGGTTCCAGAATGCACCCGGTCTTTCATAGATCGGTGCTAACGCCCTACAAGGCACCTCACAGGTTTCAGGAGCCAGGAACAGCTCCCAGTCCGCTTAGAGATGCACCCATGACAGGGGGGTCGCCGAGGGCGGGGCCACTCAACGAGGTGACGGAGATTTTGGACTCGAGATGGGGGGAAGAGGGAGTCGAATATCTCATCGCAAGGGAAGGTGCCCCGGCCAGCGCCAACAGCTGGGTGCCGTACTATGCGGTGGAGGAGCACTACCTCAAAGACGAGTTCCACGCACTCTTCCCACACAGGCCCATGCCGGAGGATTATTTTGACGAATATCTTTTCACCCCCACACTCTCAGCCAGTACGTTTCAGGGGTTCTCCTCGGTTGAGGAGACGGTTCCAGAGACTACCTCGCCGGAGGGGTCGGTCTCAGACTTGGGTGCGGAGCGCTCTTATTGGTGGGACACTCAACCCGAGGAGGAGTGGCGCAGGAGACTGCTCAGAGGGCCCTGGCACGCAGACTACCCAGAGGAAATGGGGGAACAAGGGGGCATGGACGGGTTGGGGGAGGATCCTGGTTTCGAGCACGCCGGCAACGAGATGGAAGCGGAGGAGAGCGACGTCGATGTACCCGTCACGGACTGGCAGCATGCCAGGGGGGAAGACCGGTATCCGGCATGCACCCCCACAGCATTGGAGCACCCGGAACCCACGCCAGAGGAGGGGGAGGGGGGAAGGGGGGGCTTCGAGGGGGGATGGATGTCAGGGACTCAGCGGGAGCGCAGGGAGGAGAGGAGATGGAAAGCGAGGGGGAGCAATCCGAGGGCAGCGTAGGAGAATATGACAGCAGCCCGATAGATTCCATGAGCCTCTCCAGCGAATCGGAAGATTCACAGAAGGGGGCGCCGATGGGCAGGGCAAGGGGCGACCCAAGGGGGACACCCCAGAAGCAAGGGGCCAGCG
This sequence comes from Podarcis cretensis, assembly GCF_951804945.1. NCBI lineage: Eukaryota > Metazoa > Chordata > Lepidosauria > Squamata > Lacertidae > Podarcis > Podarcis cretensis. The sequence goes on along the minus strand of NC_137176.1, from coordinate 24,600,339 downwards.
GGGACTCCCAGAGCACCAGTTGCAAATCAGGACCAGCTTCCCCACCAGAGCGTAGTGGGGGGGAGGAGTCCCAGGTGTCAGAGCCCACATATGCACCACCAGCGAGAGAAGATGAGTCAGGGTGGACCACGCCTCCATCGGAGAGCGAGTTAACGGTTAAGAGGAAAGTTGCAGGCTGGGCGCGCGCGCCAAGTTCAAAGGTACAGGCGAGCGGCACAGAAGGTAGCCCGGATAGGGAACCAGGTCCTAAAGCCCGCCGGAAGGAGGGGCAAGAATCGTCAGGGTCAGCGTCAGAGGAGTCGAGGAAGGATGAGACCCTAGCGGGCAGGAGGGCCCAGAGGAGAAAGGAATTTAGGAAGAGGTGGAGCAAAGCGAGAGTCTTAAACTGGTGTGGAGGGGGAGGAGACTCAGACAGGACTTCGCCGGTCTAAGCTCGGGACGTAGAGCTGCACGCTGCGGCTTTGAAATGGAGACTGAATCTCAATAAAGACTTTTGTACATAACTACAGCCTAGCGTTGGTCCTCTGTGAGCTGGGACCTGGAGGCAGCTCTGACAGGACCCAAAGACTCGTCAGAAAGTACATATACAACATGATCATAAAGAGAGTTAGTTTCTTCCTTTTCAGCCTCCGCCTGCAGGTTCCTCTTTATGTGAGGCACTTTAGCGGTGACTTAGATGGAGTTTGACAGGGGCAAAGGCCCAGCTTTAAGGAACAGCATGCAAATCTACAAAAGCACACGGAGCCAAACTTGTAGAGAATAGCAGGAAACCTCTGCATTGTATCCGAAGGTACTTCCTCTTTTTTGAAAAAAAAGAGAAAGTAATAGTAACTAGCAATACTCTAACCTTTATAACAGAAGGTTGTTTGTGGCCCTGTATCAGTCACCCCTGCACTTTGAAGCACAGAGGTTGAGGACAATGGGAGTGCTTTGTTTAGTCCTATCATTCACCTCACTGATAAGGAGCCAACAGTAAAGCAAGAAAAAGCCGATTCCTTCTTTGTACAGTTATGCACGTAAAAGAAAAGTAAACATTCAGCACTTTCTTATATTGGCATGGTTCCCATCTAGACTCAGTGCTTTACAGTGCAATCCTGAGGTGCCTACTTAGAAGTAAGCCTCACTGAGTTCAGCGCAACTTACAGCACAATCTTCTATGGGTATTCAGGGCTTTTTTCAGCCGGAACTCACTGGTACTCAGTTCCAATGGCACCTCTCAGATGCGCGCCATTGTCATTACAGTGGTACCTCGGGTTACAGACACTTCAGGTTACAGACGCTTCAGGTAACAGACTCCGCTAACCCAGAAATAGTACCTCGGGTTAAGAACTTTGCTTCAGGATGAGAACAGAAATCGCGTGGCGGCAGCGGAAGGCCCCATTAGCTAAAGTGGTACCTTGGGTTAAGAACAGTTTCAGGTTAAGAACGGACCTCCAGAATGAATTAAGTTTTTAACCTGAGGTACCACTGTATAGGGGGACGCAGGTGGCACTGTGGGTTAAAGCCTCAGCGCCTAGGACTTGCCGATCGAAAGGTCGGCGGTTCGAATCCCTGCGGCGGGGTGCGCTCCCGCTGCTCGGTCCCAGCGCCTGCCAACCTAGCAGTTCGAAAGCACCTCCGGGTGCAAGTAGATAAATAGGGACCGCTTACCAGCGGGAAGGTAAACGGCGTTTCCGTGTGCGGCTCTGGCTCGCCAGAGCAGCGATGTCACGCTGGCCACGTGACCCGGAAGTGTCTCCGGACAGCGCTGGCCCCTGGCCTCTTAAGTGAGATGGGCGCACAACCCCAGAGTCTGTCAAGACTGGCCCGTACGGGCAGGGGTACCTTTACCTTTACCTTTTACCACTGTATAAGAGAAGAAGAAGAATTGTTTGGACTTGTTATCACACCTTTCACTTCCCTTAAGGAGTCTCAAAGCAGCTAACAATCTCCTTTCCCTTCCTCCCCCACAACAAACACTCTGTGAGGTGAGTGGGGCTGAGAGAAGTGTGACTAGCCCAAGGCCACCCAGCAGCTGCATGTGGAGGAGCGGGGAAGCGAACCCGCTTCACCGGATTACAAGACTACCGTTCTTAACCACTACACCATGCTGGCAGAACAAGGGAGGTGTTCATGGTGAGTTCTGGCACTTCTTTTTCTAGAAAAAATAGCACTGGTGGTATTCAGTTAGGTTTTACTCAGAGCAGACTTGTAGAAATGAAAGAACATGACTCAGTTCATCTTAGTCAATTTTTGCTTGCCTCGGTTTCTAACCCCCACATCTTAAATGTAGTTCTTCACATTTCCACATTGGGGAGGGTGATGGTTGGGGAGTGTTGTTTAGCCCCACGTATCCTTCAATGAGAGCTTCCTCAGGGTCCGATTCTATCCCCCATGCTGTTCAACATCTACAGGAAAACACTGAGTGACGTCATCTGGAGTACGTTGCTGTTAATATGCTGATGACACCTGGCTCTACTTCTCCTTTTCATCTGCAGGTGAGGCGGTGGATGTGCTGGCCAGATGTCTTGCCTTGGTAACGGACTGGATGAGAGCCAATCAACTGAAGCTAAATCCAGATAAGGCTGAGGCCCTGTCAATGGGTGGTTCCCTAGACCAGATGGATGGGAGGTTGCCTGCTCTTGGTCTGAAGAAGCAGGTCCATAGCTTGAGGATACTTATGGATACATTACTAATGCTTGAGGCTGAGGTGGTCTTTGTGGCTCAGAGTGCCTTCCATCAGCTTTGGCTGGTGGCCCAGCTGTGCTCCTATCTCTACAGAGATAGTCTCACTTTCGTTGTCTATGCTTTAGTAACCTCTAGGTTAGGTTACTTCAACACATTATTCGTGGGGCTGCCTTGACAGTTCAGAAACTTCAGCGGGCACAGAATTCAATGGCCAGGTCACTCACTGGGGCAAGACAGCTTAAGCATATCACAACAATCCTAGCCTGACTGCACTGGCTACCACAATACCTCAAGGACTGCCTCTCTCCATATGAACCTACCCAGACCCTGAAGCCCTTCTTTGTGTGTCTCCTCCACGAGAGGTCCGGAGGGTGGCAACATGAGAACGGACCTTTTGCTCCATTTGTGGAATGCTTTCCCAAGGGAGGCTCACTTGGCACCTTCATTACATATCTTTAGGTGGCAGGCAAAATCTTTCCCCTTTAAACCAGGCCTTTCGCCTTTAACTATCTGTAACCTTTTGGAAGTAGGTGGGATGTTTTTAATATATCCCCTCACCGTGGTTTTAATGCGGGGTTTTGTTTTTGTTTGTTGTAAGTTGCTCTGAGCCTCCTTGGGCAAGGTGAAGCGGCTAACACATTTAATAAATAATAATAACATATATTTTGTATGACTTCATGAACATTCGCCAGCATTTCAGTGCAAATTTCTCCTAATAAGTACATTTTTGCTGAATATGCACATTTTTGCAGAGGAATTTCCCTGAACATATGCTATTTCCACTCATCTATGCATTTACTTTTGCCCATTTTATCCCAGTGCACACATTTTTATACATTATTTGGCATTACAAAATCCGAAGAAGTTCAAATTCAAAGGATAGCTTTGTTTCAATTCCTGTACAGTGGTACTTCGGGTTACATACGCCTCAGGTTACATACGCTTCAGGTTACAGACTCTGCTAACCCAGAAATATTACCTCAGGTTAAGAACTTTGCTTCAGGATGAGAACAGAAATTGCGCGGCGGCAGCGGGAGGCCCCATTAGCTAAAGTGGTGCTTTAGGTTAAGAACAGTTTCAGGTTAAGAACAGACCTCCAGAACGAATTAAGTTCTTAACCTGAGGTACCACTGTACGGTTTAACAATGTGTGTGGGTAAGTTCGCCTTTAAATGTGAACTGAATTGAATTTTCCCTCATACCTAGTTCCATATGAGTCACAGTCACACGTGCACATGATTAAAGCATGCAGGAGACCCAAAAGGCACATGAATGTGCAACATTATCCCAAGCAGTTTGTGCATATCTTTGTCCTTTGCACAATTGCAAAGAATACTGCCACCATCTTCAATGAGATCGCTCATGTGCATTCACACACTGCCTATGTGTTTGCAACAGGTTGAGCTAAGAATCCTTGCAAGTCTCCGTCACAGCAAGACAAAGAACAACATTGGCCACATTACATCCCTGTCTCTATAGGTAGTAGAGAAACACATATCCACTCCAAACAAATAGAAATAGAAGAAATGGACAGAATCGGCAAAAGTCATTTAGCTACCCTTAGAGAGGCTTATTTATAATGTTATTGAGCAACCTGATTACAGAAGAAATTGTGTGTCATGGCTTGCTAAAATTGCTTTTCGCTCAAATGACTGTTCGGAGAGAAAGACACATCCCTGGCAGAGGATATAATTGCAGGGGCCCCTTTCTTTTTTTCAGAGACAATGAAACCTGGAAGAGCAACCTAGGGGGTTTCCATAGGCCTTATGACACACAAATTCTGGCCAATAACCCGAGATTATTCTATAGCAATAATCTCATTGTTTTGAAAGCTAACGTTTATTTAAAGTGCGCCCACTGTGTGAAGCTAACCAAAACCATCTGGGATTAGGGGTCATGGCCTGCGCTCAACAGGTGTAACTTAGCTCAAAAACCTGGAACTTTTTTTCTTTTTTTGCAATTAATCATTCAACAGGACAAATGAGAACCAAAGTTTTCAGTTTACCACTCTAGATGCAAAGTCCTTACAGCGACCCTCACTATTTTATTTTATTTTAAATTATATTGAAAACTGGTTATTGCAGGAACACTTTGACTAAGTGTTGTCATTCAAGATCAGTTGTCATTCAAGATACTGAGCCAGATAATTAGTTCAGAGCACAAGAAAGGGTAGTGTTACTAGTCATTTGTCTTCTTCTGAAAGATTACTATGCAAGTGTATTCGTGCCTGTGCCCATATACCTTTTAAAAATGTCACCCACCCCTGCCAGGTGTCAGGAGTGGGTGCAGGAGCCAGGCCCTGTGACCAGTAGGGCTTCGCAGGACTGGGGCCTTCCTAAGTTTGTTCTGGAGAGGCAAGGCATGGCTGCACAGGTGAGGCCGCTTGGTAACTCGCTGCACCTGGTGGCAAGAGCCGGGAAGGGATATAAGGTCAGCATTTCACTTTGGCTCTTTGCCACAACAACACATTTCCTGCCTTGGGCTTCTTGCTTCTTGCTTCTTGCTTCCTGATCCCTGGACCTTGGCCCTTGACTTCCTGACTCCCTGCTTCTTGATCCTCAGACCCTTGATTTCATGACTCCTTGCTTCCTGACCCTCGGACCCCCGGCTTCTGGACTCTCGTTCCAGCTCCCACCCTGCCATCTTGCCCCCGGTCCCGATGTCCTCAGCTGGGACTTCGATCACCCATAGACTGAACCGTGACACCAGGAAGGGTACAACAGCAAATGTTACCAGCCTTGGTTCTCATGTTTCATAATCAACCAATGGAGGTTGTGTTTTTGGGTGAGGGGAGAGCCACCTCCATTTGTTTGTTTGTTTGGATTTTTAATACTGTACTGAGATCTTGCACAAGAATGCTATTTACCTGATTAATGCTTGCACAAGTGATAGAAGTCTTGCACAATACCCCCCCCTCTTTTAAGTCTGATGGATGTGCCACAATTAGTCTCCAAGGTGGGATAGATCTTGAATGAACAACTCTTCCTAACCAGATTGTTGGATTTGAACATGCAAATGCAACCATCTGTGGAAACAGACACACTCATATAATTTGGACCACCAGAAACCAAATGGCTAGATTGTACTAAGATAAGGAGTGAGTTGAATAGGGGTATAACATCAGATGAAATGTCACCACATATCTAGCCTATTAGATTAAATCCCCATGTTCAGGTGTTAAGTATTCAGGGGTCTGTGTTTGAGTCTGCATTATGAGCTCCTGTGTTCTGATTCGATACATGATATCCAATCACAGAATATTTCAGGATTTGGGCCACTGCCATTGGCCCTTAAACTCTGAGCTACGATTTGCAGCTTGGAACTTTAGATAGCCAATCACGTTGAGAGTGGGAGTGGCCCAGGTCTTCAGAAATGTATATAAGCAGTTGCTTTGCCCCTGTTGTCCAGTTCTGTTAGTTTGATAAAGGTTCTTGGTGTTATCATTGTGTCTTGCTTCATGGGAACCCACCTATACTGCAAGGGGATTTTTTTTAAAAAAGTATGAGCTGGCATTTTGATGACAACAATATTGTGTGGACACTACCAAAAAAGAAAAGAAAAAACTTAACATGCATAAGGTGTTCAGATTCCATAATTAATCCTAATCTGGAAGTATCCTAAGACTGCAAATAGGGCTGTCATCTATGCAAAGTCAGAGAAAGACCACTTAAAAAGAGTAGGAGACAGTTTGTTGTAAACAGTATCTTGAGCATGGGTAGGCAAACTAAGGCCCGTAGGCCGGATCTGGCCCAATCGCCTTCTAAATGTGGCCCACGGACGGTCCGGGAATCAGCATGTTTTTACATGAGTAGAATGTGTCCTTTTATTTAAAATGCACCTCTGGATTATTTTGGGGGCATAGGAATTCATTCATATTTCCCCCCCCCCAAAATACAGTCTGGTCCCCCACAAGGTCTGAGGGACAGTGGACCGGCCTCCTGCTGAAAAAGTTTGCTGCCCCCTGATCTTAAGTGTTCTCAAACAGGGCACAGCAGAGCCTCTGTAGCTCCAGAAGTTCACTTCCAGGTCTTTAATTCAAAACAACTCCTAAACCGTGAAGGAAATGGTTTTCGTGATGTCGACTTTCCAATGAGACTTTTAAAACCACATCACAAAGTTTCCATCCCATAAAGCAAATACACAGTCAGGAAATGCAAAGAGCTGAAGCAAAATGAAGGGAAAACAATATTTCTGTCTGAAAAAAAAAAAAAACAAATCTTAAGATTGAAGAGCTTTCTATACGCTGAAGACTGAAATATAAAATGGGATAAAAATTAAAAATAAATAAAAGATGCTCAGATCCTGTCAATAGTTCCTGGAAAAAGAGAGAGTTCTATTTCTCCAACCTCTGTGCTTCACAGTATACTTGGCTGACTTTTAAAAAGGAAGAGGTGGCCAAACTACTGGTTGGAGAATTTGCCTGATATCAGCAAACATACGAACAAGAAATATAAATCCACAAGAGTCCTTGCTGTTGGACTGGAGATTTGAAGTAGTTAAGCTACTGGCCAATCACTGTCCATAGAGGCTGTTGTTTTACATCTAGAGAAAGGGCCGTAGCTCAGTGGTATAGACAGTACATGTACAAAGTCTGCAACATCTCCAGTTAAAAATGATATTGGTAGGAGGGCTAGGAATGAAGCTACTTGCGGCTTTTGAGGATCACTTGCAAATCTGCAGAAACTGAACCAGACAAAGAAGATCAGGAGTCTGATTCAATATAAGGGAGTGCCATGTATTCATGCAGCATACAAAGAGTGGCACAGTTAACTAATTTTAGACTCTGGATATAGTGGTTTTATGGGAAGTTATTTCACATAAAGGCACATTATTTAACGTACATCCAAATGCAGTTAAGCCTGCTGCGTTTGGGGGATCCATCTGCTCATTCCTCTGAGTGGGGCCCTGGACTTGTGCCCCCAAAGACCTACCCTTATGATGCTATTGAATCCAAAGCCAGTGGAAAGGAACACATGAGAAAGCCACCTTAATACTTCTGCCTTAACTGGAAATAAAATGGCTGGTCATAATGGAGCCTTCCCAATTTCCATTGATTTAGCAAGAGTTAAGCATATCCCTCTTGGAAGTTCAGTAAGATGCATTTACTACCACAGACGTTACCAGGACTTAAGGCATACTACACACTCAAGTAAGCTCCACTGAACACAGTGGGGCTTACTTCCAAGTAAAAAAAATATGCATGGGGTTGCTCAGCTTTGCCTATTATGATTAAGATTTTCGTAGTGTCTGTAGCTTCTTCCAGCAGCAGAGGATAAATGTTACTGAGCACATAACATAAGCTTGCTATCAGTTCATCATGGAATTAAAACAGAGAACAGGAATATGCATCCAGTCCATATTTGAGAAACCACTACCATCATGTAAAGGACAATGGTTCTAGATGGCACTTGTTATTTCTTGGAATTTCAGTGGATTTCCTTGTCTCCCATTGCATTATGAAGTAGATTTAACTGTAACTACTGTAGATTCTTTTGTAAAAAAAAATGTGATTTTGTTTAAAACCAATAGGACTTGTGTACGGATTCCCCGCCCACCCCCACATGAACCATTTTAGGGCACGGGATGGAAGATAATATTCTTCATATTCTTCGCAAAATTAGAATGAGGAACTTGTTGCCAGGATGTGGTTGAGGCTAAGGATTTCGCAAGATTCAGAGAGGAAGCAGTGATTTATAGAGCCGATAGAATTATATGCGACTTTAAATGACTAATCCTAATTTGGGGGCGGGATGGATTTTTGGCCTTTCATACATACCGTACCAAAAAATAAAAAATAAAATTAAACTAGCTCACCTGGAAACCCCAGTTCTGTATGCAGCGCTAGCCAATTCAATATGCAAAATAAATTCTACAGTGCAACTTTTGCGTATGCCTATCACACATTTATTCTGAACCAGCTGCAGGCCTGTTTGGCAGGAAGGGGGAAAAGATGGTTGCATACCACAACCACTTCCCAGTGGAAGAATAAAAGCAGATCTGCTCCTTGCTCCATCTTCTGCCACAAACTCCATGATTCTTTTGAAGAGGTGGTTCTGAAGAGCTCTTCAACCCATCCCCTCTTCTGCCAACCAATGTTGAGGCCACCGACTTGGGCAAGCCCTGGGAAAAAGGAAGGCAGGAGCCTTCCAGATGTACAAGAGAACATTCCGTTGGACTTACTGAAAAGTTTTACTATGCATTGAAGATCTCCTCCTTTGCTTTCCCCTCCCATATTTATTTTCACAGGCAAAGCGAGACCAGCTTTAGCACAACTGCCCCCTGCCACTCCAACACAACCACGGCCTCTAGTCCTGAGAAGCAAGGAGTAGTCCCCAAGGCCCAGAAACCATTGAACATAGATTCCCTGCTCCATTTGGCTTCTGCATTTTGTGGGGTGGAGATCCTTCAGGAACATACAGCCTTATCTTCACAAGCCTAAAGGAGAAAGGATATGGCCTGCCTCAATGATGTCCTGGTCCAGGAGTACCAACTTGAATTAAAAAAAATGAAGGGGGAGCAGGTAAGCTCTCTCTCACAAGACGCAGTGCACGCACACCATTTGAATGACAATGCCCATCAACGTGCCCTCCCCAAATATTGTATTGGGGGGCCAAAGGGACCACAGCCCCTAGAGGTTCTTCGTCTTGCAGCAAGACAATATAAATCTCAAAGTTAATTTTCAGAATGGCCTTTACCCCTTAATCTCACATTAGGGCTCAACCACACTTCCTTTTGTCATGCTGCTTTCCCCTAGGGAAAAACTGATCTTTAGTGTTCAATAGGAGCAAATGGCAATTTGGGTTTTCTCTGCATTGATGTTTGCTCCGATTTAGCAGTAAAGAATGGGTTTTCCCTGGGAAAAGGAGCAGTGCAAGAGGGAAACTGCTCAGAACCATACCTAGAAAGTGTGGGTCAAGCAGAAAACTGCTCAGACCTGTACTTTCTAGGCACAGGACAAGCAGAAGTGTGGACAAGGTATCGGTTTCATGTAACAAACAGGCTACTAAGAACTCGCACTAGCTCCAGGCAGCATTCAACCCATGTGTAATTTATAACTAAACAGTCTGCGTCAAACTGTTATACTATATTATATATTATGTTGCATTCACTTTTACGGCTTTATTACATTTTTTTTTTGTATTCACTTGTTTTACGTTCTCTAGCTGGCTTCCAATAAAAATATATTATTGGATTGTAAACAAGGAAACAGCCACACTAAATGGCTGTGTTCAGACACTGCTCAAGCATGATATAGCTGCATTATGAATGAAGGCCAGTAAAAATAGGGTTGCCATATTACCAAGAGTGAAAAATCCAGACAAAGTTGTTGAGCTTTTTTGGGGAACATCTCCCCCAAAAAACCAATTCACTCCCCTTGTCTGGGTTTTCCTGGACATTTTGCCGACCCGGTGAAAATCCGCCTGGATGCCTTCTGCTGCCCGATTCTAGAATAGAATAGCAGCCCTAGAAATGAATCTCAGGCTCACATGCTTTCCCACTATCCCTCTGGCATTGCTGTTTGATGAAAATAGGAAGGTTACACTTTGGTTTTAGATTCTAGTTTAGCGTGCTTTCTGAACCCTAAACTACAATCAATCTTGAGCCCGGTTTATCGGTATTGCACATAACAATGAAACAAAACCAAAACATTGTGCAAAATCTTAATGTAAATATTGTTTTCACACTTCTGAAGTTTGGTGAGAGTTGGCTAAGCGCTCTTATCTGCCTCAGTCTCTATTACTGAGCCTGGTGACACCAAGAAGTGCCGGCCCACCTATGAGGCAAGCAGATGTACACAGGTCATTGTTTTATATTTGAATTCTTTTGTAGTTGTGCTGAAGAAGATTCCAGCGAAACAGTCAGATTATCCGTGATCACTGTCCTACGTTGTTCTTCACTTACTACTTTGGCACCATGAACGCCTAAAAGAAGTTCTACCGCTTAGCCCACAGGATAGCATCTATTACTTTATTTCAACCATAGACTTATTATACTTCTACAGACTTTCAAAGATTGACAGACGTGTGTTCATTCGCTTTAAAATATTAGAGAATTCACAAATGTACACATTTTGTTTTTGTTGTACTAAATCATGTATATTATGCAATAAGAATTGCAGTGCTATCTAGTAAACTGGTCTTCATGTTGCTTGTATTGTTTGTTGTGCTAAGTTTGCAATACAGTGGTACCTCGGGTTAAGTACTTAATTCGTTCCGGAGGTCTGTTCTTAACCTGAAACTGTTCTTAACTTGAAGCACCACTTTAGTGAATGGGGCTTCCTGCTGCTGCTGCACCGCCGGAGCACGATTTCTGTTCTCATCCTGAAGCAAAGTTCTTAACCTGAAGCACTATTTCTGGGTTAGCGGAGTCTGTAACCTGAAGCGTATGTAACCTGAAGTGTATGTAACCCGAGGTACCACTGTACAGGGGTTTGTTGTTCTGTATTGCTGCAGCTGCAATGGCAACAACAGCTCCTTGGAGGCTAGATCTGCCGTCCCTTCAGCAGCCCCCTCATATTGACGCCTCTATAACAGCCTCTTGGTGAATAGGAAGCGCTGCTGGTTAATAGGAGATGCTGCTGGTCACCTCACATCCTTGTTCCCAATGTAGGTCTTTATTCCATCCCCATCCCCTTGTGCCTGATGTAGAACTTCACTCAGCCCTTCTTCCCTGGCGGAGGGCAGCCATTTTGTGGTTTACCTCAGGTGCGAAAATGGCTTGTGCCAGCCCTGGTTTCAGGCAGAAATTTCTCCCGCCTGGAGATGTCAGGGGTTGAACCCGGCACCTTCTGCATGCAAAGGCCCCTCCTCAATGCAAACAAAGAAATAAAGTAGACATGAGGCCTGGCGGTTCAGTGCTTTCTTAAAAAAAGAGGTGGCAAAACTCAGCATGAATGCCTTCCTCGTTCTCTTAGAATGGCAATGGTGCCCACCTGAGAGGTGCTGGAACTGAATTCCAGTGAGTTCTGGCTGAAAAAAAGCCCTGTGCATTTATGATGGAGGTGAGATTTAGCTTGGCTACTTCCTGACTCAAAGCCACTATGCAAGACTAGCTCTATATTGGTATGAACTAGTTTTCCTAAAGAGCTAGGCAGTACCGCCTGGCAACGAATGGAGCTGTACTTAATAGGAGAGCTGAATTAATGCTTTGGTTTCCTTCTGATTTTTTTGTTTCTGTTTTGGATTTTGTCTGCATTTTGCACCCAGGGCTGCTCAATATTCACTGGTTAAATATTGAAAATGGAAAAACACACACACACAAAAACCAACCAACCAAGAAAGATACCCAAGAAAGTATATAATTTGAAGAAGTCAAACATTAGGGAGATTTTTTTTTTTAACAACACCAACCCTGTTTATAAAAAGCATTTTAATGTTTAAGCACGGAGTATAGCTTACAGGATAGTTTCTCAGGGGAAGTGGTGAAAGCCACATCACTGGAGACGTTTCCAGTTTGGAAGAACACGAGCGAAGGCAGACTTCAATGGAAAACCACCATTGGGTGAAACTCAATGGGTCGGTTCCAAAATGATTGGAAAACACAAAATATGAGAAATCAGATAGCCACCCTTTGCTTGAATTCTGCTGCTGGGGTTTGTTTTTTCAGCACATGCAAATTACATCCCTCGATAGCTTTCCTTGCTGGGCTTGCCTATCTCGACAGGGCTGAGGTGGCTTGTTTGCCTCCCTTACCTTTGGAACTCATTGGAATGGGGAAACTGCACTAGGATGATATTTATTTTAGATAAGGAGCCGTAAGAAATGGAAAGTATTAAAAACAAGAATTGCAAGCTGTGCTTTGCTGCTGTATCTTAGAAGAGGGCTGCATCCAAGCCACACACTTAAAGCAGCACCCCCCCCCCCAAATCCTGGGAACTTTAGCTTGCTAAGGGTGCTGGGAATTATAGTTTTATAAGGGGTAAAGTAGAGCTCCAAGGATTCTTTAAGGGTGGAAATGTGTTTAAATGTATGGTGTATACGCAGACGGAGTCTCCTGCCATGTTTTCTTACATAACTTACGATCACCTGAGGAGGCCCACTTAGGGTCTCCCAGTTCATGAGGATGCAAACTGCGGAGGCAGGATCCTGGGTCATATCTGTAGGGGCACCTTCTCCTTAGAAACCCCCTCCCCTTTGAAGGAATCATACTTTTGGGAGCTTCTGTCGATGAGCTGAAGCTTTCCTCTTTTTAAAATTACATCAGGGTTTATTTTGTGTACGCTCCGCTTTCAATTTTTCTGCTTTCCTGTAAATTGTGTATTTGCTATTTTTTCCTGGTGGTTCCAGAAGAGCAAGATTCTCCTGCTGCATCGACAAGCAGCCCCCACACCGCAATCGCTGTGGCTACCTGTGGCAACTGGAAAACTCAGTCTGCTTACTCAAATGTTAACACTGTCAAAAATCAATCGGATTTGAACGCATTTCAGGCGGCAGCATTGTTTTGCAGTAACGAGTGTTCTGCTTTCTCTTCCAGAAGTCCAACAACGTATGCAGCAAAGCTCACCCTGCCTCTTCCAAAAATGGACTTTGCCCCTTCTGTGCCCTCTTCAATATTTTTAATTGAATAGGGTTTTATGTTTGTGAAATTGCATTTTTTTTTATAGAGTGGGTGAGCTATTGCAGGAGCTTTCGAACAGAACAGTAGAACAAATTAAATTCAAACATACCTTGGGGCTCCAGGGACTGAAGGACCCATGTTATACCCTCACATCCCTCCTGCCACCCCGCCTTGCAGCCTTACCTGTTGTAGTTCAGTGATGAAAACGGTGAAAACAAGAAGCCAGAAGCTTCCAGAGATAGCCATATCCAGGAGTGTTTTGCTTGCTGCTGCTGAGCAGGAATAAAGTCCTCCAAACTAAGCCTCAGGCAGAGGCACATTTAAGTGACTGATTTCTCTCCTCCTGCCTTTCAGCTACAAGGGAAGAGTGCTGGCGAGAGAGAAAGAGACAGCGCACAAGTGAGGGAGACAGAAAGTCCCTCCCCTTCTGGCTACAGTTCCCACAGCATTTCCTCAGGACTCAACTTGCAGAGTTGCCACTTTCTCAGTATGTGTGTGTGTATTAACTCCCTCATGGTCCGTTCCTTTTCCTCGCTCCTCCTAATTCAAAACGTTTCATGGCATCTGCGAATCGAAGGGTGCCTCGTGTAAGGAAAAGGAATAAGGGGCCCGCCGGAGACATTTTGCGCCCCGAAGCAAAGCAGCTTAAGGCCTCCTCAACCCACAGAAAGGCCACATGTTATAGCACTCAAGTCCAGTCCAGGCCTTTTGGTGTTGGTGCAAAGCAGTAATCTTTTGCCCCAGCATCTTGAACCCATGACTCTGAAATTAAGAGTCTCAGAGGTATCCCTCAGGGCTCAGTCCGTGGCGGGAAATGAGTAGGCTTCCTTTCAGAACACTTTAGCTCCAGTGCTGTCAAGCGTAATTTAGCCATCCTTTCCACTAAAATCAAATCAAATCTGGTAACCTTGCGTTCCCATGCTCTGCTAACAATCTTAATACACTTTGCCTTTTCTAGCTATTGCTACTCCTATTGTCCTGTTCAGGACCATCCCTGAATGTGCCAGATATTGGGATGTTGTTGTTGTTTAGTCATTTAGTTGTGTCCGACTTTTCATGACCCCATGGACCAGAGCATGCCAGACACTCCTGTCTTCCACTGCCTCCCGCAGTTTGGTCAAACTCATGCTGGTAGCTTCGAGAACACTGTCCAACTATCTCGTCCTCTGCTGTCCCCTTCTCCTTGTGCCTTCAATCTTTCCCAACATCAGGGTCTTTTCCAGGGAGTCTTCTCTTCTCATGAGGTGGCCAAAGTATTAGAGCCTCAGCTTCTTTTATTAATAAAGGACTAAAAGGTAAAGGTAAAGGGACCCCTGACCATTAGGTCCAGTCATGACCGACTCTGGGATTGCGGCGCTCATCTTGCTTTATTGGCCAAGGGAGCCAGCGTACAGCTTCCGGGTCATGCGGCCAGCATGACTAAGCCACTTCTGGTGAACCAGAGCAGCTCACGGAAACGCCATTTACCTTCCCGCCAGAGCGGTACCTATTTATCTATTTGCACTTTGACGTGCTTTCGAACTGCTAGGTTGGCAGGAGCAAGGACCGAGCAACGGGAGCTCACCCTGTCGCGGGGATTCGAACCACGACCTTCTGATCAGCAAGTCCTAGGCTCTGTGGTTTAACCCACAGCGCCACCCGCGTCCCACTAAAGGACTGTGTGTTGCCAATTTATTATATTTTTACTACCACAGGGGAGCCATTTGGATTCTCTGCCTCAAGCACATGTGTGCACACACAAATATAGCCTACTTCTGGTCCTAATTAATCTTTACTTGGTGGTTGCCATAAAGGATTTTCTTAATTCGTCTGCGGCCTCTGAAATACTGTCTGTTGGGTTCAGCTGGCATTTTCCGCAGATGGAGATTGAGGAAGACCCCACCTTGCACATGTAAACATTGCATCCTCTTCACTTGCAAGAAGCACTTGGGTGCTGATATTCAGGTAAAGCCCTTATGCTTGCTTTGCTTGTACTTCTGGGGTTAACCAGTCTGTTCTGTGCATGGATCTTGAAGGAGGCAAGATCTCTTCCTCCAGTGCTGTTATCGGCACCGCTTACTGTATAGCTGGAACAATGCTAAGTCTCCTCTTCCCCTTTTTAGTAGTGCAGACAATTCTGTAACAGCAAGGATGTTATTTACTCATGCCTGACTCAGACTATAAATTTGTAATTCCGTCTTCAGCATAACCGTGCAGAGCAATGTAACATCATTAGTCACTCTTGATTGATAAACTCTGTTGGGTGCGAGACATGGGAGAGCGCAGTCCTGTAGGATCTCAACTTCTCAGTGGCTTTTGGCACTATTGACTATGGTGTTCTTCTGGAGTGACTTGGGGAGGTAGGAGTTGGAGGTACCATGGTACTATTCCTATCTGCAGGTTTGCTACCAGAAAGTAGCACCATTGTTGCTTGGTTCCAGTGTGGTGTAGTGGTTAAGAGCGGTAGTCTTGTAATCTGGTGAACAAGGTTCGCTTCCCCACTCCTCTACATGCAGCTGCTGGGTGACCTTAGGCTAGTCACACTTCTTTGAAGTCTCTCAGCCCCACCTCACAGAGTGTTTGTTGTGGGGGAGGAAGGGAAAGAAGAATGTTAGCTGCTTTGAGACTCCTTAAAGGGGTAAAGGGACCCCTGACCATTAGGTCCAGTCTTGGCCGACTGAGGGGCTCATCTTGCTTTATTGGCCAAGGGAGCCAGCGTACAGCTTCTGGGTCATGTGGCCAGCATGACTAAGCCGCTTCTGGCAAACCAGAGCAGCGCACGGAAACGCCATTTACCTTCCTGCCGGAGTGGTACCTATTTGTCTACTTGCACTTTGACATGCTTTCGAACTGCTAGGTTGGCAGGAGCAGGGACTGAGCAGCAGGAGCTCACCCCATCATGGGGATTCGAACCGCCGACCTTCTGATCGGCAAGTCCTAGGCTCTGTGGTTTAACCCACAGTGCCACCTGCATCCCTTGAGACTCCTTAGGGTAGTGATAAAGCAGGATATCAAATACAAACTCCTCTTCTTCTTCTTCCATGGCTTTTGGGCTATGCGGTCTCACAAAGGTCCATTATATCGCTTATGCTATTTAATATCTATGTGAAACTGCTGGGAGCTGCCATCTGGGGATTTGGAGCACGGCAGCATTAGTATGGCAATGACATGCAGCGCTCTCTCTCTCTCTGTGCTCCATCTGAGCCAGGAAGGGTTGTGAAGGTGTCGGGATTGGTGCCTGCTAACTTTGGCAGGGACGCTCAATCTCTTGCACCCAAGCACTGGCCAGAAAGCCCACACATCATCCTGATAATCTGTTTTGTAAGAAAACGTATGAAATCAATGTTGCTTCTGCTAGAAAATTATGTTTTCCCCCACAATGCTAACAACGCAGAGGCAGGGCTTTTTTTCAGCCGGAACTCAGTTCCGGCGCCTTTCAGGTGGGTGCCATCGCTATTATAAGAGAACAAGGGAGGTGCTCATGGTGAGTTCTGGCACTTGTTTTTCTAGAAAAATAGCACTGAGTAGAGGCAACTCCCCACTTGCGTGCAGTTGACGATTTTTGGCACCGCAAGGGAACAAGGTGGGCTACACGCATGTAAAAGGGGAGTTGCCTGTACTGAATCCTTAAACACACACACACACACACACACACACACACACACACACACACAATCGCTGCTTAACTTAAAATGACTAGCTAATCTTTAATTTCTGCTACAGCTATGGAAAGTTCAGCAGGAAAATGAATGTTAAGCGCATTCTAGAGATGTAAGAATTGTTCTTGCAACTCAGTTACTGAATATTTGCTCTAAGAAAATGGCACCACTCAATGTGGCATATGATAGATTAACATTCCACTTAGAACAGCCAGATTGCAACCTGCTTCTGAACATAAATGTTTAGATTATTAATCATTAACCAGTGCTCGTTAAGACTCTGCTCCAAGTTTCAATATCTTTGGCTTTTGGCTTTTTTTAAAAAGTGGCTTTAATGCTGAGAAAGTTCACTTGTGCTAGTAGGTTTTATTTCTTCCTCCGAGCCAGTATTTTAATTTTCATAGTACTATTTAGTCTATGTAGCTACTCCTTTTTCATAAAAGCAAGCTGCATAAAAGCCAGATATGGTCCAGTATACAAGCAAACTCCTTTCAATTACAGCCATTTTCTGGAACTCAGCAGGAAATGGTATGCTTTGCGTGTTAAAATTCCAGTTAAGATTCCAGATCCCAGGAAATATTATGGTTGAAATCCTGGAGAACTGCTGTCACGAAGTACTGAACTTTGAAAATAATCTTCCTCAACTCAAGGCAGTTTTCTAGGTTCTTTTATGTGTGCTGTGCCACTGCAAACTTCCAATTATGCACCACCTAATGGTAACTTGGCGATAGCTACTACAGTAAAATTCAGTTGCTCCAGACCTTGAACCCACCATCAGCCACTAATATGAGGCCCATTTTTTTATTGTACATGTCTATCTCCTCTTTGATCTAGGGTGACCACATGCTAAAGAAGACAGGGCTTATGTCTTATTAATATTTGTGTAAAATAATCCTGGCTGGTACAATTGGCTAGTCAATTGGGTCTCAAAAAAGCAAATCAACCAAAGTTCTTTCTTCTGCCTAGCTGTTAAGAGTAAAATGTCGTAACAAATGGTTCAAGCATATCAGGCCCCACTTCGTGAGTATTATGCCTGCCCAAGAACATCTTCTTGTCTTACCCTTTGCTTGATGACTGCCTGCCACATCCCTATTGAGAAAAAACATTGAAAACAAATGTGTGTGAGGTTATGCACAGCTGCGGGATCTTCCACAGACATCAAGTTGTCCCCTTCAAAAAATGATGGAATGCCAAGAAGCAAAATGTGAAGGCTGGAGAAGAGAGAAGACAGGATTCTGGAGAAAGAAAGAAAACCACCTATTTTATCCCACTTGAAGACCCCACACCTTGCTTTCTAACTCCAAGAGAATGTCTGCATCGCAACCCCAGGCCATTTTTACTGGGGTATTAGTTGGTAGGACTACAGCTTCATTCCAGGTCACTGTCAGTAAGTTAAGACAAAGCAGGAACTACCAAGGAGGAGAATGCGCTTTCTTTTAAAATGAATGAGACTGCATGCACGGGGTGATGCTCTGATGCAAGCTTTATGGGTTTAGTCCACCACCTTTGTAACGCCGCATGTGCTGCACTCTTTACTACCCCCGTTGTTTTCAATCAAGTATTACTGGCTGACCAAAATTATTTGTAGCGCAGAAGATGCTGCCATGCATGGGCATGATAGTAATCTGTATATGGTTTTTACTGCAGGACAGCAGTTGAACAGTAAAGAGGGCTTCAGTTAATGGGATTGGACAATTAGCGCCCATGGAGGAAGTGCTTCAAGGGTGTGTTGCACAAGTTAATTGATCACATTCATCAAAAATACAGAAGTGGTATCAAGTTCAACGAGCTAAGCTGCATAAAGCACGATACTGTATGTTAGCTCCAGTATGAATCACGGAAATTATTTTAACCAAAACTAAACAGGTTACCTGGAAATCCTTAAACAGACATACAAAAGAGGTATGCAAAACATTTTATTTAACTCAAGAAAGGACAAGAGACACAGCCACTTCCAATTCCTCAGGAATGTCTCCAACATTTCATAATCAGGTAGTCTGTTAAGACAACAACTTGCAACAGAATCAGCACACCTGGCAGTAACCGAGATAGGGAATTGTTAAAAATGTCAGTGTATACAATTCAAAAAATGAAAGCTGCGGCATCTGCAAAACAGGTCCTTTGTTACAGATATGACAGGTATCTGAAAAGATAAAGATACTGCCCCCACCCAGTCGGATACAATAGGAGCTCTGGGAGGCCTAAAGCTGGTGACCCCTTCACTCTTTGCCAGTGCTCTGAACATGCAGGGGATGTGACTGGGGCTTGGCAAGGCTTGAGCCCATTTGCCAGAGTGAGATTCCTGGGCTAGTGACTCCTACATACAGAGTGCTATCAGTACAGCCGTCTCTTTGCAAAGAAATAGCAGAGGAACTGGGCCTGCGCCCACTGACACCAATCAAGTTTAACACCCCTTTCCCATTTCGCAAAAACAGAGTTTACATAACACAGCAATATTTAAATGGAATGTTTACCTCTATCTTTGTAGCTCTGTAAAGAAGCATGCCGGAGCTTTAAGAAGAGAAAGATGCAGTGGCGACAGTTTTGCATTCAGAGCACATCTCCACACAGCCATGAAACCCTGTGAGGCCTCAGGCAAATCTGGCTGCTGGCCCAATTTACTGCACAAGTGTGCTGCAAGGGTGCGGCAACTGTTACATACTCAATGATGAAAACTGTGGTAGAAGTCAGCATTAAAAGTTATTGATAACAGTTCTCAAGAAATACATAGGGTTGGACCCCATTGTGCTGACAGAAGGCTCTTTGATCCCATGGAGTGTTTAGTCAGTGGAGAAAGAATCAAGGCAATCGTTGGCAAATCCCCATCCCCATCCGAAATCTGTGCTAGAGCGGGTGGGAGGTCCTCTGGCACGACCAGAGAAATCATTGAAGGTCAGCTTGATTCCCGTTCCAGCTGATGGAAGGCTTTGCTCGATCCACGAACCACTCCTTAGCACAGAGGCGGCTACTGGGATAGAAACCACGCTGTACATTGTCTACATTAAATTTACATAATTCAAAAGGCCCTTTAAAGTTACATTGCATCAACAACCTCACAACTTAATTGGTGTCGAAGGCGAAACAAGTTATTGCTTTTAGTCGCTGGAGTGCTGCTATGTAGTACGTCGTGGATCAAATATAACGTGCTCTTTGAATGCTGCCGCCCTGAAAACCCTAAGACCGGACTTAAACGAGATACTAGCCAAGGGAAAAGGACATGTCCATGTAGCCACACGACATATCTAGCATCTCACTAGAGAAGGTGCTGACCCCATGCCCTGCTCAGCTTATGTCCACAGCACACGCGGCATCAGTAGCCAAGGCAGGTGTTGCTCTGGCACGTAGACACTGTACATTTATAGGGTGACACATAGGGGGGAAGCATAGCACTGCTGTGGGGAGCATCTATGCGGATACAATGTTTTCGCACGGCAGCATCGCACTTCATGCTGCAATACTATACACACTCTGTGCTGGAAGGAAGCCCCATTGAAATCAGTAAACATGATTAGGACTGCACTGGAATAAAATTTCCCACCCACCCACCCACCCACCTCCTGCCTCTGCTCATTGGGATGTGCTGTCTAAAGCAGGGCAGCTAATAACGAAGCTGCTTCACACACATTAAAAAATGCCAATACATGCACAAGATTTATCTCAAAAATTTGGTTTATCCATCAGTTCTAGAATAATCTGCTCCTCTTTTGAGACTTGTAGTGCAAGCAGTTCTGTTATACATTATAATCTCAAACTCTTTAATTCAAATATACAATAACTTACAAAAACAATCCAGGAATCAAGACTTGTGCTGGTGGCTCTTGCCTTTCATTTTAGAAACATTAAAAAATTCCGCATTATCTTCTTATAACTTAAATACATAAGTAATCTCCACTTTTATTACTTCATGACCGTGACTTCAGATTTACATTATTTTAAGTACCACCATAACAGTTTGATGTATAATACAGATATCAGCCGAGAACCCATCAGGAAATAAAAAAACAACCCCATTATATATATATATATATATAAACCATATATATATGCTGGAAAGACGAGAACACAGAACAGGGACTTGATACAGACTTAATTTAGTTTTATAATCAACCACATTTAACCCCAAATTAACAGATACGTAGCAATATTCAAGAGCAGTGCAAATATCTTTGTTGGTTAGAGTAAAATTATACTACAAGAACGTAAGACGGGGAAATAAAAAGGCAAGTACTTCAAGTACAAGGAACCAGTCTTAAATGAGGTCTCTTCAGTGTTTACAAGGACTTCCTTTTCTAATTTATTTCTTCCTCTGGAATACGTTGGCCAGCATGGCACCTGAAGTGGTCAACTGGCCCATTTTGTTCAGAAACTTGGTCTTTGTGTCTTCACTCACGAGGCTTGATGCAATTGACATAGAGCTAAGGGGGAGTGAAAGGAAAAGTGAGTTAACCCATCAGTTAAAACTACCTGAGATGACACAGCTACAGAATCCTGCTGTCAAACATAACAGTATGCGGTTAGAGGGACCAAGAACCTGACCTGGTCTAAGGTAGCTCCATGGGTCCTATAAGTAAGTTCAAGAGGCTGGTGTTAAAAAGTAAAACCATTTAAAACAATGGCTTTCAAAATTCTGAGCAAGTATCAAGCAAAACCCCACCCACCAACTAAACCTCCTCTAAGTTAAGAGAGCGGGCAGCCCACAATCTTAAGTGCACCTGCCTGTCCTCAAACCGAGGCTAAGAGAAAAAGGAGGGAAGCAAAAACACGCATGGAGTCAGAAGATTGAAAAAAAGAAGAAACAAGTGCTTTGAAGTGCAAATATACTTGGAATTTTTGTTTCCATTCCAGGTGCTATTTAAAAGAATTGGGGGGAAGGTGAAAAACAAAACCTTACCTTCCATACTGAATATCCCTGTTATGCTAATGGTAGTTAAAATTTAAATTGAACCATTAATTTTTATTTCCAGCTACCTAAATTTTTTATGGGACGCAGGTGGCGCTGTGGGTTAAAGCCTCAGCGCCTAGGACTTGCCGATCGAAAGGTCGGCGGTTCGAATCCCTGTGGCGGGGTGCGCTCCCGCTGTTCGGTCCCAGCGCCTGCCAACCTAGCAGTTCGAAAGCACCTCCGGGTGCAAGTAGATAAATAGGGACCGCTTACCAGTGGGAAGGTAAACGGCGTTTCCGTGTGCGACTCTGGCTTGCCAGAGCAGCGATGTCACGCTGGCCACGTGACCCGGAAGTGTCTCCGGACAGCGCTGGCCCCTGGCCTCTTAAGTGAGATGGGCGCACAACCCCAGAGTCTGTCAAGACTGGCCCGTACGGGCAGGGGTACCTTTACCTTTACCTTTTACCTAAATTTTAAGCATCGCAGCCCCATTAATGCAACAATGGCAAGGTAATTAGAAATTTAATTAATTTGGTTTGCCGGGGAAAAGGCCATTCAATCCAACAATAAAGCTGTTTGTGTGGAAATATGTTTATATGTATAGATCTTTGCAGGATGCTACAACAGTCAGCTGTTGCCAAATATCATAATCATTTCCACTTATCAAAGAAGCTAGTTGTCTTAGCCTAGGCCTGATTCTTGGAATTTCCCCCAGGGTTTGCCCTTGTGATGGGTTCTGAGAAAGGTACAAGTAGCCCTCCCTTTTGCTGTCTTCTTACACTAGCCCAGTGAAAAAGAAGAGGAATCATTCACCCCCTTCCCTGCACCCCCAGCTCTACACAAAGAAAAGATTGGGTTGTCTCTTTCCCTTCAATTGGCATTTTCCAGAAGGCAGAAGAAGCAAGGTAATGAGAAAGGATGGGTGTCACCTGTCCTTCCTTCTCTTGTATCTGTAGATGAAAGATATGGGTTTGTAAGATAAAAGGTAAAGGACCCATGGACAGTTAAGTCCAGTCAAGGGCAACTATAGGGTGCGGCGCTCATCTTGCTTTCAGGACGAGGGAGCCAGCATTTGTCCACAGACAGTTTTTCAGGTTATGCGGCCAGCATGACTGAATCGCTTCTGGCACAACGGAACACTGTGATGGAAACCAGAACGCATGGAAATGTCATTTACCTTCCCGCCGCAGCGGTACCTATTTATCTACTTGCACTGGTGTGCTTTCGAACTGCTAGGTTGGCAGGAGCTGGGATAGAGCAACGAGAGCTCACCACCGTTGCACGGATTCAAACCGCCGATTTTCTGATCGGAAGCCCAAGAGGCTTAGTGGTTTAGACCACAGCGCTAAGTGAACCTTCTGTCAGCACAAGCATTTCTGCTTGCACAATGAAACGTTTGCACCCCCTCCTTGCATGCCCACAAATTTGTTATAGAGGTTCCCCCAAGCCTCTGGAGCAAATTTGGGTAGGGCGGAAGTCATGCATGCAGGGGGAGGGGAGGGGAGGCCTGTTGTGCAAGGAGAAATATTTGTGCTCATGGGTAGCATTCATTGAATACTGCTCTTGCTTTTGTTCCCATCATGAGTTGAGCTTCAGCAAGAAGTGCCATCTTTGTTTTATTGCTTCCTCCAGCAAGAAAAGCGTAACAGTGAAAAAACCTACAGCTTCTTTTCCACACGTAGGACAGAGAATAAAAGAAGTTTCTTCTTGTCACATTCAGCTGCTGCAATAGGAAGCAAGACTCAGGTGACGCTTTCTGCAAAAGCCCCAATTTGGGTGCAAAACCACCTTACCTTTCCTGCCCTGCCCATTTTCAGAGGAGGATTTTTTAGAAAAATAAAAATGAGTTGGGCTTTTGCCCACTGCATTTCCTTGCTGGCTTTTGCAAAAAACCAAAACAGGAAGGAAAAGGAACTGCCTCTCATTTCCTACATGAAGAAGGAAGCAAGAGTGGTTTGTAATCATTCCTGCCGGACTTTTGCAGAAAGTAGCAGAAGTGCTGTTGGTGCTTTATATTAAAATAAAAAGCAAATTTGCCCAGGCTGAAAATCTGGTATTTCAACCTAGTTACAATTGATTAATGTTGTTTACACAATGAAGGAAGATGCCAACTTGTGATAAACCAATGCCTTACCCTTGCGGTTCTTGGACACTCCTATTTTCCACTTTCTGTTCACACTCCTTTATCATGGAGCTTAAAATAACCTAGGACAAAAGGCAGAACAATATTGCAGTTTAAACATACACTGTTTTAAATATACTTCTGGGTAATGACAATATGTGTTCTGTGAATGAAGAGGAAACCAGTTAAGCGATAAAACTTTTACTTACCTCACATTTTAAGTAATATTTGAAGACTGCAATGTTTGTATGCACATCAAAGTCAAATCACTGAAAGTCAAATCACTGAAAGAGTGTCTTAATATACCTTTTACTTTGTGATCACAGCTAGAGAGGTTTAACTGCAATACACTATTTCACTTAGTGATACTGTGTCATGGAAACTCTGGGATTAATATGTACACGTATACGCATCATTCCATTCTGAGGAGAAACACGAACAGGAATGAATACCCTTCTGTACTAAAGCAGGGAGTGAAAAGCTAGAACAAAGATCTCAGAACCTGGCATGCCTAAAGGAAGCTCAACGTGCATCCTGGTTATTTGGTTTGTATAACTTTAGTTTGCTCACTATCCTGTGATATTCCGATTGATTCCTAATAAAGCTATTGCCCTATTGTATGTTTTTAATTCCAACTCCTATGGAACAACATGGTTATCCGCTACTAATTTTAAGCATTACAGTGGTACCTCAGGTTAAGAACTTAATTCGTTCTGGAGGCCTGTTCTTAACCTGAAACTGTTCTTAACCTGAAGCACCACTTTAGCTAATGGGGCCTGCTGCCGCACGATTTCTGTTCTTATCCTGAAGCAAAATTCTTAACCCGAGGTAATATTTCTGGTTTAGCAGAGTCTGTAACCTGAAGCGTATGTAACCTGAAGCGTATGTAATCCGAGGTACAACTGTATTCATTTATTTAAGCTAACAAGCAGGCACTGACTATTTCTGGCTCAGGCATTGCCCATGCTGTAGCTGAAGGGAGTTAAGTTTCATGTTGTGGAACTGGTGGGCCGGTCTGAGGCTAGCGTGTTCAACAGGGATTAATCTATGCCATGGGTCGGCACTAAGGCCCGTGGGCCAGATCAGGCCAAATTGCCTTCTGGACATAGCTGTCAAGTGTCCCTTATTTGAAGGGACAGTCCCTTATTCCAGCACCATGTCCCACTGCTGTCCCTTATTGATGGATGTCCCTTAAATGATGTCCCTTAAATTTCAAAGGAAGCAGCTCCTCTCCCTCCCTCCCTGCCAGCCAGGGAGGAGGGAGGCTCCAACTGTGTTGCTTGGCTGTGTTGCTCACCCAATAAGAAGTCTAAGAACGACTGGGGAGTGGAGCTTGCATGCCTTGTGTGTGGCTAGTTAATGCAAGCTGAGGGGGGGTTTTGAATGCTGGACGCCATTTTGTTGCACGTGCTGCTGCAAACTTTGCAGTGCAAAGCCAGGCTGGGGAGCCATCTTAAGTTGAGGCTGCATAGGCCTTGTGGTGCATGTGATTCAGATTCTATTCAGTTGAACCTCTGGTTACAAAGTTGGTTGGACAGTGTTCTCAAAGCTACCCAGCATGAATTTGACCAGACTGCAGGAGGACAGGAAGACTGGAGTGCCTGGAACAGGTGAGGCTGCAGGTCCCTTATTTTGGCTGCTGGTCCCTTATTTTCAAATCTGTAAGTTGACAGCTATGCTTCTGGATCTGGCCCACGGACGATCCGGGAATCACCGTGTGGATCGCTAGCGCATGCGTTCTTTTCCTTCCCCCCCCTCTCCCTCCCATGGCGGTGCTTCCTCCCTCCCTCCTCCTGGCTTCTCCCTGCCCTGTCTAGAGGAGGAAGGGGGCTGGGTTTTGTTGGTGCCAGCAGCAGCAGCGCTCAAGTGGCTGCCATTTTAAGCAGCCCCTCTCCGGAGCCCTTTCGTGCACCTCTCACTGTCCCACTGCCGCTTGCAAGACACAGGTAAGCAGCCATTGGAGCTCGTGGTGGTCTTGTATTATTCCCCCTCCCAAAAAAATAGTCCAGCCCCCCACAAGGTCCGAGAGACAGTGAACCAGTCCCCTGCTGAAAAAGTTTGCAAACCCCTGATCTATGCCCTATATATCTTTAGATTTGGGGCATATCAAAATGAAAGCAGGACCAGAGAGATAGGAATCTGATAGAAGGGTTAACTACTCCTCTGTAGATCCACAAAGCATCTGAACCTTATTCAGTTCCTTTTAAATGGATAGCTGAAATGCAGAACCTCATTTTTAAAACAACAGCCAGCCAAGATCTTGCCTCCACAAACATGCATGTGGATTTTTGATTTCTGGACTCTTAGATGAATATATGGATAGAGACACACTAAAGCTGAGGTGAAATGCGGGTTCTATGTAATAATAATAATAAAAGCTCTGGGGCATGGTGTGAAGAAACATATTGTGGCAACGCTGCTAAAGCTACAGAAGTCTGGGTCTTATCCGTGCCTCAGTGGGAGTCCAGTCCACGCTCTCACCTTGAATACTCTCCCCACACTCACAATCATCTTCAAGAGGAGAAAACCGGTTTTTTGTTGGAACTATAAAAGCAGAATTGTTTAAATTTTAGATTGTTTGGGAACCGGTGAGAGAGCTACATCCTCTGGGTCCCTGTGGCGTTTACTAGCAGGCATAGTGTCACCGTGGGGAGTAAACAAGGAGAGGTTTCCCCAACCAAAAAAGAGAGAAAAAATAGAAAGTGCTCAGTTTGTTCAATTTAAGAGCTTCTCCGTGTGGAGACTGCCAGGAGTTTCAGGAACAAAGTATAGAAGGGAGTTGGCGGTTAATAGCTAGCAGCTGGCGGCCTGCCCAGGATGCTTCACAGAACTTGCCCAAGATGTTTCTCATAGCATAGACAAGAAGGTGCTGTTAGAATCTCAGTAGGTTGGTAAGTTTAAAAGTAGAGAAGTAAAAAAGGAAAAATTACTTCCCTGGGTGGCAGTCAATGCTAATTACAGTCCTGTTATCTGCGGAGCTCCGAAGCCTGCTTGCTAAGCCGTCGCCATCTTGGAACCACCCCCCGGGGTGTCAAATAATTCTGTGTACATTGCGGCAGCCTTTGGCTATGTGCAATAAAACTGACTGAGACTGAGACAGTGGGAGTCCAATGCATGCTTTTTCTGGAGTTGCTCTTTAACACAGTCAATCAGCTTTATGTGTATCATTAGCTTTCTCAGAAATATATGTATAAGCTGTGAGTATCTGCTACAAAGCCCAGATTGAGTGCATTCACGGTGGCTTTGCACCTTCCAAAATGGGAAGTTCAAGCAACTTTCCTACTGTCAAGTACAGCTCACTGAAGTCCTGGAATGCGGGGGCTCTCAGAACGCACTATGAGGGAGAGCAATGGATTACTCTTATTTCCCCCTTTTATTGCCTCTTTGCAAAGTGTAAGCTCTGCCTCAGAAACGGAACCAGGCGATGGTCTGAGACTAAACCTCTTGTTGTAAATGTATGTGCAATATTAGCATTTACCAAGCTGATTAAAGACATTTACTGAAATCATTTTTTATTAACAATTTCAGCACAGCAAATTATCAAAACAAATCATATTCCTTATTCCCCCCCATTTTCCCCCTCCCACCTCCGTAACAAACCCTCCCTCCCTCCCTCCCTTACGACTTCCCTCAGCTCCTCCCTCTGATTTCTCATCCAATGTTAACTTCTGCATATTATAAAACTGTATACACCCTTATATTATCTATCTTCTATGTTATCCCTCAATAAATTTGTGTTTGTTTCTTCAAAACCATTTACTGAAATCATTTATCCCACTTTTCTTCTGCTCAGGATCAAATCCTGGCTTAATTAAGCCAGAGCTCTTTGGTTCAGAAGCAACAGGGGAATCTGACTTAACAGAAGCCTGAAACTAAGCTATGAAGTGGCATGTAAAGGGAGGGGCAAAGGAGGAGCGCTGGGCCCTGATGAAGCCTTGAGTGATCATCCAAACCAGGCCACTGTAGCACTGTAACCAGCACTGAGGACCTAGTAATTCTGCAATCATACATCTTTCTTCTTTTAAAAAGAGAAGAGTGATGGCATATGCTTACATGCTGCAACCGCTCCAAATTTTGTGCCTGATCTGTTGCAAGCATGCTATGATGGTTGCTTGAGGGAGTGTGTTCCATTCCCATTTCTCCTCCTCTGCCTGTGGTATTTTGTTTTCCAGAATAATGTGGGATGGCATGTTTTTGGCTGTTGCTATGGAGCAGAGAGAGACTGTTCTGTTGACGGTGAGAGATGTTTTCCTTTCCTGTAGATGTGGCATATACGTTGTGCCCTCACTGGTTTGTTGTGCAGACGGATTTAACTTCTGCGTCATACCCTTGTGCTCTTTACCAATGCAACTGTGCACCTTTGGTGCCAGATTTGCTAGGTCATGACCAGTACAACTCCAGTTGTGGGATACAACATGCCTAGGCTGCACTACAAAATGTCAGAAGTATTTAATGGGTGTCCCACCTCATGGTTTCATGTCTTCCTGTGGTCTGATTGCTGATCTAGTGCAGGGACATAGAACCCTTTTTATGTCAAGAAACCATTTCCAACTTTGAAACTGTTTCATGGGCAACAGCTCTGTGCATGTGTGCGTAATGAGCCCCCCCCAAAAAAAAACACCTCTCAACACATAGAATGGCATTGTTTGGTCAGATAAAAGTCTATTCAATTAACAAAGAAATCCTTTTGGTTTAACAAGCTGTATTGGCGTATTTACGCGAATCTAATATGCCATCGAATCTAATGTGCACCTCAATTTTCAAAATGTTGAAACCAAAAAAGCATTAGCCGGCGCCATCAAATCTAATGCACACCCTAATTTTCGTGACGTAATTTGGCCAAAAAAAGGGGCACATTACATATGTAAATACGGTTAAGTGCTTTCCTTGTTCACTCAAGCACCCAAAGGCCGGGAAATAAGAGCTGTTGAGGGTCAACTCCCTATGGGTGTTATTTAGACAATATTGATATGGTATTGTTTGGTATCCTATCCTGTGGTTAGTTCCAGCTTCAACACTACCTTGGAGCTGGGAGACTATTAGTGGCAGAGGGATGGAACTAAGACTCAAATTTGTATGTTCATTGGAATAGACACATGGTGCCTGTGCAACTGAAGCTACCATACTGTATTTCAGGTACTTAACTGGCAATCAGTATGCTTCTTAACAGCTTCAATTTCCTGGCATTTTTTCCTTCCAGTAAATATAGGCAACCCCCGATTTGTGCAGGGGTTGCGTTCCTAGCCCCCGTGCGTGTCGATGAAGTACACAGAAGCCCACCCTGTCCTGCCGTATCCCCATTCTGCCGTCTTCCAGGTCCAAAAGGACCTTCACGCCGACAGTCACGCACCAACTGAACGTGTGCAAAACGGTCACTACTGCCGGTACTCAACATTCTGTGGCCACTGAGCATGCTCACTCACTGCTTTTGGAGTTTTTTGCCCTCATAGGCTTTTCTCATTAAACATTTGGTGTACAGTATTTCTCCAAAGCTTTGTGTTCTCCCAAGCAATGCTGGTATCTTGTCTTGTTTGTTCAGAGGCTCCCTTTTACTCCATTCATGTTGGCACTGCCTGATTTCACTATTAGAAGGAGTGATTTATAGATGGCAGCAATTATAAATTAAACGTGAGGAACTTTAGCTATTATCTTTCCTGTTGGCCTTTTGCAACTCTCACTATGGCCCCGACTACATTGGCCCTGCACAAAGAAAGTCTTTGGGTACAGATTTTGTATTGATGGGGAAGGGATAAGAGAAAATATGCAGGTTTTACATCATTAGGTTGGGCCTCCTTGTATTAGAGCATGTAGACTACAGGATGGAAAATATTATTACTTTTGTTGGCTATTTAATATGGAATGATGAATCACCAGATTTCTTTTGCTATTCAAAACTCAGCTGTGCAAGAATGGCAGCTTCAATTACTCACCTCATGTTCTGGCGAGAGAGATTCCATGTCATTTCGTAAACACCTGAGTCCAGGTAAAAAGTGATTGACCATTAAATCCTCTGAAATAACTAGAAGACAAACAGTTAAGGTCCAACATAAAATTATTGGCTTGCCATCACCTGCCCCAGTCAAAATTAGAAGATAAAGAGTATAATGATTTTTGCACATTAATTTCTGAGTTTTCCTTTCAAAGCGTTAACTCTCTCAATGCCAGTATATCGTCTCCTTGGGGTAAACACAAAGAAAGACTGGAAATGGTTACTGTCAAACACAATGGATTTCCAATATCAAAATAGTTTCAGGAGGACTTGATAACAGTCAAGACACGAGGAGAGAGAAATAGTGATAAGTACAGAAATTTTTCAAACATTTATAAAGACTTCTTTATATCACACCTCATGTTGATGTCTTCCCAGTGCATATTTTTAAATACAGTCGTACCTTGGATCTTGAACGATCGAAACATGAAAGTGAGTGTTCTGGTTTTTGAACGATTTTCAGAAGCCAAACGTACGGCTGGTTTCCAATTGGTTTTGGAAGTCGAACGGGCTTCCGGAACAGATTCCGTTCGACTTCCAAGGTACGACTGTATTCATTAAAAATATTCTCGTAGTAGAGAAATAATTAATCACTTGGCACAAAATATATGACAGGGATATCATTACTGCCTAGTCTTCCTACTGCTTCCTATTTGTTCTAGCACCCCAGTTCTTAAGCATTCCTTGTCTCTCCTGCTAAGTGCCCATGTCATATCACTAATTCTTTCCCTTCCTCTACTATGGAGAGCTTCTGTCACTGGTGCTTCCTCTTTCCTTCTCTAGAAAACCTGGTGACCCCCCAGGGCAGAAGCGGAAAGGAAGAGGAAGAGATTCTGATGAACCGCTGCTGCAAATTTCTACAGGGCTGGATTTTCTAGCTGCAATATTTTCAGAGTTCCGTGCAAATGGATTCATTACCAAAGCACAATGGAGTAGTCTTTTAAATGACTTGTTGCGATATTCAAAACCAAACAAGGATACAACAACAGGAGAGAGCGCTGTAGGCTTCAAAGAGATGAGTAGCAATATCCAATCTTTTTGAATCTGCAGACTGTTGGTTATTGACCAAGGCGAGTTTATGCAAGTGTGGAATAACAACTGGAAAAATAAAATTTCAGCAAAAAATTTATCATCAATACTTCAACTTCCAAGAATGAGCTACAATATTTGCAGAACTGCAAGAAAATCAAGGTTTGTTTTTCATCATGACAACTTACATTCATCGCGAAATCTTGGCTCAGCGTTTGGCCCAACTCTTCCAAAGGTTTTTATGATTTCTGTGTGTAAAGAATGTTGGTCTTGGTATTGCGGATCTTCCAGAAAAGAGGCCAACTGCATTTTAACCCTTTCCAACAGCTTAAGAAGAAACGAAACAGAAGTTATGAATACTTTTATGTAAAAGAAAAGTAAACTAAATAAAACTAAGTAGAAAAAACACTCCATTGAGGACATCTGTGTATAATATGAGCTCCCCCCACTGCTGCAGGATTTTCTTTTGCAATTAGTATTTTGATGCCATAAACAATTAATGCTTTCATACAGCCACCTCGGCTTCAAATTTGTGTTCATTTGAATATCCATCCTGACTGATGTCTTGAGTGCTCACTGTTTAATTTCTGCTCTCAAATCACATTCCTGTTATAAATGCGAGTATATTAATTAGATTGAACTGAACCGTAGACTGTTCTGAACTTTAGCCTAGTAATTCTAATCTACTTTACTACTACTTACTCAGCTTCTGAATATAAGTATGAGTCAGTACAAAATTCTTAGTTGCATTTCCTCAAATATTTTTCTTTAGAAAATCAGGAACATGCTAAAATTACAAGAATGCAAACTCTACAGATTTTTTACCACTCAAAACTCAGTTTCAATAATTAGACTGAAAGGTTTTTAAAGCGCTTATATATATTATATACATATGGTATCCACTGAAGCGCCCCTCCTGGTGCAAAGATTTCTGCTTGTGCAACAGAATTTCCTCTCCCAAATTGTTTTGGGGTTGGAGGAATTCCCTGAACAAATTTAGGGAGAGGAGAAGGAGGGGAATGATTCCTGAAATTTATCTTTTTAAAAAACTAATGCTTTGAATAGATTAATGCTTTGAATAAACACCTATACCCTCAGTATTATTACTTTCTGCCTGGTTGCTCCCATTGAGCTCCAATATATCAAGAGAAATAGGAAACAGTTTTATGGGACATATGCAGGCCTGCTCTGTAGCAGTTCACTGGGTCCATAATCAAAATGAGCAAGAGCTGCCTATCCATTCAAATCAATTAAGGCATGCAACTTCTCAGAACTGGTGCCTAAATTAGCTCACAGTCCTGTCCCTCCCTATCCCTCTTCTGTGTTCTGTCTAATAGACTGCAAGCTCGCAGGCAGGGACTGACTTCTGTACTGTTTCTTTTCTCTGTGGTTCATTTTAAAAAGACTTTGAGCGTCCTTTATCCACCATTCTAAGACTATGGGCTCTTTGTTAATCTGAAAAAAGTTATGATAGCCCTTACAGAGTTTAGTGGCCGATATCTGTGAACAGCTACCCTAGTATATTATGCAGGCATCTTACCTCTCTCTGCGTGACCGTTTCCATGATGGTACCAAAAGCAGGAATTGTGGCTATTCTCACAGAGCTAAGAGGAAACAAAGCAGAAGGGTTCTTCAGCCTTAAGATTAAAGCAGATTTCAATTAAAATGAATGAAATTTCAAAGTTAGTACTTGAAGATGTATTAGTTTCTAGCAATGACAAAATATAGACCAGCAAAATGCTCAAAAGTGGGGTGGGCGGGAAGGAAGGAACGAGACAGACAGACAGGTCACACTCAGAAACTCACAATTCAGGATCACTGGACAAGGTAACAAGGGCCGGAGCAACCCGCTTGTCAACTAAGGCTTCACTCATGCCTCGGAGAGTCAGCTGTAAACCAGTCAACATGCAATAAAAATGATTTTAAACTGGAAGGATAACTAAGTTAGCTGTGACTGAGGATGGGCAGGCAGACTCACTGGCCTTTCTGAGTTTAGTCACCCACACAGGGCATTAACACTGTTAAGGACTCTGCTCATGCTTCAGCATTTACTGGCAATAATGTGTTAGTGAGAATAGCATCCCTCTTCAGCATTGAAGAAACAAACATCAACAAGGTGGCGCTTGGTGCATGAAAGTTGCCTACAGTTGTCTGCACCCAGGAGTGGCAACTTTTAAAGTCGCACCATTTGTTTTCCAATTATTGCATTAATTTCACCAACTTTATTTTGGAAGGAGATTTTTTTCTAAAGAGCAAGGTAAGTGCCCATTTGTTTGTTTTTTAATACGTTCTACGGTTTCGTTATCATATATTTACCCTGATGGTTTATTTCTTGACCCGTTGGAAGAGGGATGCTAGATGTATCAAGACAGTCGGGAAACTTACATTTCAGGGTCACTGGAGAGAGTAATGAGAGCAGGAACAACTCTCTGAGCTACCAGAGTTTCATGTACCCCCTTCACCAACAGCTGAGTGGGTAGAGCAGAGGGGTATCACAGGTGATGCACGGAAAGAGTGAGCACAGTATCATGGGAAGAACAGCACAACCAAGAGGAAGAAAAACACAAAAAGCAAACCAAAATTAGAAGCAAATACCACTAAGCTAAAAGTGCCCTTTAAAATATTTATATACAAATGTGCAGAAGGCATGATGAAAGCGCAAGTGGCCCAAGCAAGGCGGCAGAAACTAGACGAAGTGTGGCGCTGTTGATAAAGGAACAAAAACCTGACGGCATTCGGTTAGTATTGCAACTTAAATGGGCTTAGGCAACCGTTCTGGTTGTCTTTTTCGACTTCTACCCATGTATGTAAGCTGTGTGTGTGTGTGTGTGTGTGTGAGAGAGAGAGAGAGAGAGAGAGAGAGAGAGAGAGACAGAAGTCACATTCAGTAAAGATTTATGTAACTGACTCCATGTGACCAATAAGTACAAAAGGAGCGCATGTCATTTGGAAGCATAGGCTGAGCTCCAGAGTAGCTGGTATTCATTCTATTATCTGAAGGGCAGGGTAGAAATACTTATAGTAAGGTGCTAGTGATGTACTACCACTAGAAGTCTTTAACAATTAAATTCCAACAGTGGCTTCTAAACTTTCCATTTGAAGTGGACCTGCTATTATTTTCAAAAGCGAAAATGAAGTGATGGCTCCACAAACTCCTGGCACTAGATTGTTTCCTATCCCAGTCTGCATCTGTTTTGTATCCATGTTAAACTGTTTTGATGTGTGGAATTTTTTTTAAAATATCTGTATTGCTTTGTTTATAATTGCTTTCTATACTGAACTGTTTTATTTGTTTCATCGTGACATATTTTATTTTTGTAACCTTCCCTGGGCCTTAATAGTAAAGGGTGTGTAAGGGGTCTTATTAATTAATATTTCTGGCAACCTAAAAATAATTTATGAATGTGTGGCACTCACTGAGGCACCGACAAGAGTTTTTACAAATTCCAAACTGGAAGCTATTGATCTATTTAATATATTCAATGTTAAAGTGAATATCTAATGGGAAGATCTAACAAAGCCAACCAGCTTCTCGTGGTTAGCATGGAATGTTCCATGGTTAGTCACAGTGAGAACTAGTGGGCTTCCAAAATTCAGTCTCCAGGAAAGGATATCAAATACGAGTTGATACGGCTGTTTAGAAATGAATAAACAGACCATTGACTTGTTAAAGTATTACTGCAACCCTATGATAATATGATAGATATTGTCTAGACTTTCTATGGGTCGTGTAATATATATTCTCTCTTAGAATACAAAGGATGCCTAGATCAATTCAGTTTTAAAATTCCAGGATCTTTAAAACCCCATCATGGCTTATGACACATGAGCAAATATGAACGAAAAAGAAGCTTGAGATTCACATAGCGAAAAAGATGTAACTTAATCAGATACAACCAAGATTTGAGATCCAGAATTTTCATTTTATATGTATATTTTGATTTTAAAGTGCAGAGGAAAGGCATGTTGACAGAAAGCGAAAATGTTTACTTGCTCTTGCTTGGTTTAAACCAGGGGTGGGCTGACTTCAGTTCTGCATGATGAACACCCCCCACCACACAGAAACTAGCATCCCTGAAGACCACTGATGTGTATTCAATTTATAAAACTAGAGGGCATTTTTTGGATCCCTAACTGTTAAAGGCATAATTAATTTGTATCTAGTGATCTTGAGTATGTACTCTTGCTTAAGGACATTGTTAGCGTTTTGCTAGATTAGATCAAGTCTATTTCATCTAGCATTCTTTGAAAGAATCCAAGCAACCAGCAGGTCTCAGGTGGTCAAGCACGAGACCACTGCCTACTTTTTGCCCACCCATGGTTTCAACTGATAGACTATTATTACATAGATAACAAGTTCATATTCCTGCTGTGTATGGACAGTGTTCAAACCAGAACCAAATGCTGAAGATTATTCATACAGTTTAATATGGGCAGTTAACACACAAACATGTACACAAAAAGAGCAAAAAGGGGGGGAGTCACATAAAATACAGCATGTTAGTTCATAGTAACCTCAGATGCCAACTTTATTTGCATTTCAAGTATATACTTGAGTTAAAAAGTGGACCTATGTTAGAAAAATAAATGTTCAAAGTGTTATCTTCTGTATATCAACTTCCATGATGACATTATTTCAGTTGTCCTTAGAAAGAGTGCAGTTTTATGGTTAGGAAGCTTATGCAAAAGCAATGGACGCTACGCTGAAGGAAGACATCACTTTCCATTAAAAAACCGAAACAAAGATCTGTGTGGTGTAATCTGCATTTGAACACTACTTACTAAGTAGTTTGCTGTATGATTAGAGAGTGGCGTGAAGAGCACTTTATACAATCAAAACACATGCCTCAACTCCCCTTTGAACATGTGGTACTACCTTCACAGTTGCTAAAAAGACCCCAGACACACACACCTGATACTAAGAGAGTGCTCCTAAGAGCATTCAAGTATATTGTTCTTAAACTGATAGCCCACCTTTCTATTAGCATTCTCAAAGGAGCTAACAAAGCTAAGCCCAATAAAGTCGATACATTAAACCATTAGGAAAATGGGAAGGCTCTTGAGACAAGAAAATTGAAAGCATGTCTCCCCATGGCTAGTAATTGTCATAGCATGGCTGAAGCAAACATGGTAAATGGAGGGCAGTTCCTGGCTTCTCCCTCCGCTGCAGAAGTTAATGTTCTATGTGCCAGGAGCAGCAATGGTGGCAAGTAGATCCAGAAAAACATGCTGCATTGACTGTTCTCTTCCCCCTACTTAATGTTTACATAGGTTTTATTTTTAAATCAAAATCTAGGCAATTTCAGATTTTATTACTGGAAACAACTTACTATTGTTACCAGACAATGCTCAATTCATTATCTGACAAGGTTATTGACAACAAATATCTGGTTTGAACACTGAATTCAGCACTGAAATGGTCTCTCATAGCCAATGGAAGTTTCTAAGCATGCAATGCACCGATCTAATATTCAAGTCAGAAACAGAAGAAACCTAACTTTGCCAGTTACCATGAAAACATCTTGCAAGTAGATGCAAGCCAGCAATACTTAAATAAATGAATGCTAGAAATCTTACAATGCTTTCAAACCCAAATTACACAGTATTAATATTCTGCTCCATCACACAGTGCACAACCTCTTAGAAGTATTTTAAAGCAATACAATGCAACATTAAAACATTCACTTTTTTGGCATCTGGTCAGATTAGACAATACAAAGCCCCAGGCATCAACAAATTCTGGCTGTGGGTCACCTTACAGTGACGATAGGGTAATGCAATCATTTCCTCAATCATTTCCTTTCCCTGCAGGCTGGAGGTGGAGGCAACTGGGAGGGTGTGTGTGTGTGTGTGTGTGTACCCAGAATACTATGAATATTTAGAGAGATCTCAAGGGTGAAATCCAATTTTAAGCAAGACAGTGGCGTCTGACCAAAAGGCGGTATGCAAGAGTTGCGTGCCACTTCAGACACAGTTAGAATGCAGCCTGCAGTCCCATACTAAAACTGTGTGATGCTAAACCCCTTACTGATTGCCTATTGCTTCTCTTTTCCGCAACTCCCCTTGAGAAAGGAAAAAGTGACTACAGCAGGCAGCTGGGGGCGGGGGAGGGACAGAAATCCTTGAGGGTCTGAGTCTCTGGGCCACCAGTTGCCAAATCATGATACAAGGCACCTTCAAACAACATCTAAGATGTGTTCAATAAGCACTTACCTCAAACATTCTAGCAGCTGTGCACCGAACAAGTGCTGATGTATGGACAACTCCATACCACAATACAGTTAGCAGCAACTCATGGTATGCTGGGTTTGCACTGAGGACACAAAACAATCACTATTGAACTATTTGCTCTCAAACGACTCCACTCACTGTGCCATCCCACCATCTCACCTTAAATCCCACCTTCTCTGTGAAGTCGTTGGATAATTTTAATGATCAATCTATACCTAAACCAGCACTTTGTTCCCACTCAAACCGTTCCTCCCTTCTCTTGGTCTCTCTAGGCAACAATCTAAATTGATGCTGTAAGCAGAGACTGGCGCTTTCTTCCATTAAGTTACACACTGAAGAAAGTATGTAAATAATTTCATCACAGGCTTCAG
Organism: Podarcis cretensis; assembly: GCF_951804945.1. Classification (NCBI taxonomy): domain Eukaryota; kingdom Metazoa; phylum Chordata; class Lepidosauria; order Squamata; family Lacertidae; genus Podarcis; species Podarcis cretensis. Next base: position 24,562,854 of record NC_137176.1, on the reverse strand, counting down.
AATTAGTCTCCAGAATATATGGAGCATGTACATCTCACAATGCAGTTCTCCAAGTATGTTTCAGAGGTTTTTTTTTTTAAAAAATTAAAGGGATGCTGATTGTTTGCAATTATTTTGTCAATATGTAACATTTTGGCTTCAAGGTGAGTCACTGCGTTAACATGTTAATGGCTAATGAACTAACTGTAACAAGCACGGAAAAGATGGACTTCTGTGCTATGGCAGACGCTACACACAATGGTTCCAAACATTTAGAGAAACCTCCAGAAAGGTTGATTGCTGGATAGTGATGGCCAAAATAGAAGCTGGTGATAGGATAACTATATAGAGTGTGTATGAGAATGAGATCCAAGCTCTTACACAAGTATGTGAGTCAGTGGAGGCAAGAGAATATGGGAAACTTATTGAATAAAAAATCTGGACCTATCTGATAGCTCTAATGGACTTCTTTAGCAGTGAGTAGGTGCCACCCTTATTGGGATTGCCTTATCAGTAGACATGACACCTTGTATTGCTTGCTTTATGTGGATTTTAAACTTGCTGGCCCTTGGATGGTCTCTTTTTCCTTTCCTGATACTATGTTTTTATATATGCTGTAAGCCAGCCAGATGGGTGGGGCATAAATAATAAATTATTATTATTATTATTATTATTATTATTATTATTATTATTATTATTATGGCTCCAAGTAAAATAGTCCAGCACTTTTGCCAAGGACATGTCACAAAACACCAACAGTATGACTGCACTGTCCAGATGCTACAAAGTCATCATTAGGCATTCTGCTGCAAATGTTTTAAGAGAAAAATTCCAGGAACTTTTGATCCCGCTTTATGGCGATTCCAGTTATAAAACATACTTTACCCCAGTTCTACAAAAGATGCTTTCAGGCTATCAAGAGGCGCATGGGATAATGAAAGCATGGTCATTACATCTTCTAAAAATCCAACTAACAGCTTCCGGTCTTCTTCCTGAAAGTAAATTTTAGAAGTTTTTAATCTTAGTTTTGCAACATGTATCTTAAAGGTGGCTGAAAAGCTAAGCCTGTGGCTCTCAAAGAGAGATTCAGTTTTGGGACCCAGATGTCAACTGTACTCTTTGTTCTGAAAATACTATGTCTATTCCTCAGCTACTGGCTGCCCCGCTGTCAGCATGTCCCAAGACCCAATGAATAACTAAAGTCATCATTCAGAGATCAGCAATCCGAGAAAAAGCGTAAATTCTGATTATGTCAACAGCAGTATCTGTGCTGACTTGAGTCACTATACTCTTACAAACCTCTGAAGACAGTGGAATTACTAAAATGGTAAAAATGCCTCTCATCTCCGTCAACATGTACAAATATTTGCAGGCTGCTGAGTGCTGTGTTTACTCCTGTGCCAAGTACCACACATATTTTGACTGAGATTTTTATGCAACTCTTGTTACCATGTGCATTCCATAGTCGGGTGGGATGGGGATCTTTCAAACTAGTCTCACTACCAGCAGGAATTTCTAAACACACAAATATAGTAATGTCACATATTCCTGTTTTGACCTTCATGTTGCCCCCCCATTAAAATGGCCAAGTGTATCAGGAACAGTTGAACTGATTGGCTGGGCAGAGGTCCACTTTTGGTCCTCTCCAGTGGCCTCCCATACCTCATCCCACATTGTTTAGGAGGACAAACATCTGGAGATGTTTTTAGGGGTGGGAACATAAGTCTGCAGGTGGAAGAAGGGCGTGGGAAACTTTCCTTCTAAGGAATTTCCTTAATTTACCTTAGGGTCCAAGGCAATGTTCACATGCTGCTATGACTGAATTTATGATTTATAAAGAAGCTTTATTAAAACAGTAATGTAACCATCCTCACTTAGGCCTGAGTGTTTCAAAGACACGTATTATTCAGTCCCGAGCAAAAGCTGCTTACCTGGATATAGCATGTAAGTACACCTGTGGCATAAATAGGAACCGTGGCTTTTGTTAGCACTCCATTTCCTGCTGTGGCATCTGAAACCATGCCGTACAAATAAAGAATAAGAAGCATAAGTATGTTGGTCATTTAAAATAAGTTTGTAGTTGCTTAATACTCTCTTAATATGCCCACTAAAACGAGGGATGCTTTTCTTGGCCCCACATCCATTGGTGTACAAGTATCGGACGCTGAGGGACACAAATATCTTCCTCAGAACTTCTTATTGTATGAAACCATTGCTTAAATCAGAAAAGAGCCGGTCCAATAAATTTACACAGGGAGCTTCCTTATACAGTACTAGTTCAGACTATTTCGACAAGTGGCCCAGTGTGGTCTACTTTAACCAAGTAGTAGCTTTCCAGTCTCATGCAGAGCTTTCTCCCATCCCTGCTTCTAAATAGCTTCTCCACAGATACAAGGAATTGAGTTTAGGAACTTCTGCTCCACCATCCATTCTCTCCTCCTTTCCCCCCAATCTTCCTAGCTATTTGGCACCTCTTTGTCAGAAATAAGAAACCATCTTCAATGTAAACTGCCTCCCAAACTTCATTTGTAGAGAACTTGGAGTCTCAATTCAGTGTAGGGCAGGCATAGGCAAACTCGGCCCTCCAGATGTTTTGGGACTACAACTCCCATCATCCCTACCTAACAGCAACAGTGGTCAGGGATGATGGGAACTGTAGTCTCAAAAACATCTGGAGGGCCAAGTTTGCCTATGCCTGGTATAGGGTGTGTTTTGTTTTTTAAAGGCTACAGTAGAAAAAGTAATAACTCTGCGACTCACCAACATTCTCCTCAGACAGCCTTAAGATTTCCTGGAACTGTGGTTTTACCTAAAAAATAGTTATGAAGTAAAAGAAAACCATTAGTTTAAAAACTGAGAAGGATATATTTCTGATGAATATTTATTAAGTTGTTCTTAATGGGCAAGGTCTCCCTCACACTCTAAAACATGCATACACAGGGGGGGAAACCTGCATAGTAAAGGTAAGCTAGATGCCTGTCGAGTGCTTTCCAGACCTTTAATCTGGCAGGTTAGCAACTTTTTGATCCTAACATTCCATTAGATATAAGAAACACATAAATTGTTTCTATTCTGCATCATCCCGTCCAGATGTGAATATGTTTACCTTTGTATTTGTGAAGATTTTCCCAAATGTTCTGCAGAGGCGCCAGAAAAACCTTGAGAATTCATGTACACAGGCTGTTGAGGCTACATTGATTTTGCCAACTATTTCTATAAGTTGCGGCAATCTGAAAAACCAGGTTAAAAATAAGTCACTTTTCAGAAAATAGGTTTGTAATACTGTAAGCAAGCTGATCCTTTTTCCTGACAAGTCCAATATTTGGGGGGGCTTTGGCACAATACATTTAATAGTGCAAACATGAATCCTTCAACATTCAGACCAGGGCGGCTCCCAACAGAGTATTAAAAACACGATAAAACATCAAACATAAAAAACTTCTAAACAGCGCTGCCTTCAGATGTTTTCTAAAAGTCAGATAGTTATTTCCTTGACATCTGATGGGAAGGCGTTCCGCAGGGCAGGCGCCACTACTGAGAAGGCCTTCTGCCTGGTTCCCTGTACCCTCACTTCTCACACTGAAGGAACTGCCAGAAGGCCCTCGGATCTGGACTTCAGTGTGTCAGCTGAACAATGGGGGTGGTATAATTATTGATCTATACCATTTAAAGCAAAATTTCTAAAACAATGTATGCTGTCAGTAACTGCAAAATAGTAGCATTAAAGAAAAACTCTAAAGCTGATTAAAAACGTTGCGTCCCCCTCACCACACAATTATTCAGAGGAATTAGCAAGTGAAACAAGTTAGAAGGAACTCACAGTTGATTGACAACCCACAGTAAGGTATCCCAGCCTGTGGTACCCTCGTGTTCCAACTGGTAATCATAAAGTTGTAATAGCACAGCCAATTGTTCACGGCTTCCAATTATGGTGGCTACATCCTGAAGAGGAGACGCAGGCCTTGGGAATCTAGTCACTGGCAGCAAACGACAAACCACCATGGTCAAAGTTTAAGACTCCTTGTGCATTAACACAATGAAAATTGAGAAGCAATCGACATGCCTAACTATATAGGCACTTTCACCTAATAAAGTAAGTAGGGAAAAGACCTACCCATAGTCCATTAAATCATAAGGTAAAAGATGATTTGGGGATTTAGTCCCAGAGATTCTACGAGAACTAAACCAATCTAAATCCTAATTCTGTGGCTCAACTCTTGATACCTAGGAAGTTATGTATCCTTACCTTCAAGATGCGGTTACTGTAATGGCCTTTACATGGATTTCCCTGTGAAGAGTTTTTAGAGGCTGTTGGATCATTCTCTAATAAACTAGAATTCTAGAACTGGGATCCAGAACATGACACCCATGGGTTCCATAGCACCCTTTGGCAGCCCTTCCCCCCTTGGCACCCTATTCATTTTGTTCCCATGAGTTATTCTTATCATTTTGCCTGTTGGGAAAATTATCTATATTTTGTTTCAGGGTGTGCAGGTGTTTTGCTTGGAGCTCGAGATTATTTATAATGTATGCAAAACAGCTATGAGCCTCAAGTCAGGGGATATATAAGGAGAAGGCATTATGACCACCACCTGCCAAATCAAGGGGTCTGATTCTGCCCTTTACTTCACCAGGAGAAGTACTGGGCCTTTACATGGGTTTTGCAGCTGGCAATGAATACATCAGAAACTGATAGGAATAAACCAATCTCCCTATAGATACTACTCATCTGAAGTGTCAACAATGCTTCCTACATGCAGAATTATAGGTTTTATTTGGTAGTAGTGGAAAAAAAAGAGTTCACATTTCAAAGACTTCTTGAACCACAAGTCTTCAAGCTACAGAGAGAGCAAGTTTGCTGCACTGCATTCACCTGCACAGCATTTCTATGGAATATTAATTTAAAGTTAATGTGAAATGAAAATAAATTTGACCCAATTTCAAAATAAACCCTCACAGAGGGTTACCTTCAATCTGTGGAATTTCACCCTGAAGCTTAGCTTTGCTTGTAAAAGGTGCATTCTGTAGCACTAGTGCAAAAAGCGAAGGAATCAAGGACTGCAAAGCAGAAAGATACATGTGCAGCTTGTGTTCATCAAGTCCATGCTCGCCTTCCTGAAATGCAAACAGGGAATCCAGGTGAAAATCTTGCTCCTTTGCTCTCAAGGTGCTCATCCATTCAAAATGAGCTTATGAATAATTAAAAAGCCATTAACGAGAATCTATCAGAGAGAGACCAGAAAGGGGAGAACAGATAAAGGCAAAGGGGTTTTGTATCAGGTTCTTCTCCAAAAACCCAACTATCGACCCGATGCATTCATGACATTTATAATCGTCTTTCTTGCAAGGTGGAACAAAAGGTCTCACATGATCTCCTGGTTTGACTCTAGAGAGCCAGAGAAGTTTAGATTCAGCAAGGTTGCTGCACCAATGTGCCTTCAGTTCAAACCATGAAAGACTAAATGAAGCAAAACACTGTGGGCACAATCCAAGACAACGTTAACCACCTCAAATCTCAATGATCCCCGTAAGAATGATTCCAGTATGTACTTAACTCAGTCCATAAGAGCCGACTACTAGGGGTTGTGGGGGCTTCGCCTCCCATAAAATATTTGAGGGGGCCAAGCCCCCCCCCCAGTTGATGGGCATTGCCAATCAAACAGTGTGCATGCACCACATCATGTGATTATGTGGGGTGGGGCTTACCTGTCCCACCCCAGTTTTTAATTCAAGTCAGCACCCCTGATTCAATTGGACTTTAAAGTGCTTAACTTTGGGTTGTGCCCACTGTTATTTCTCATACAGCATCCCAGTTCTACTACAGACTCCTAATCTCACAGCAACTGGCATGAGTCAGAGAGAGAAGAATGAACTTCCAATGTGAAAATCTGAAAAAATGTCCTAGAAACATGCAACGTATTCAGACTCTTCCTACGAATACCAAGACAGCAGAGGGGAAAACACTTTCAAAAGTTTAAGAATTCCAGCATTTCTTTATAGATAGCAAAACATACAGCAAAAGACAGTCATCAGCAAGCAACCAGATGATCAAACTTTAGACATACATAGTAGTAGCAGCAGCAGCAGCAGCAGCAGCAACTTAACACTGTAGATAAAATGCCCTTTAAATGACACGGCAACATGAACGTTATAAAAAAGTGATCTGCAGAATAGTCCAAACAACCAGTTGTGATGGTGTTGAATGTTACCGATTCTAATAAGTGGGGGGATGGGGGGAAGATTAGAATATTTATATGAGCTGTATCTTTGCTTATTCAAGAGGCACAAAAAACAGTGAGTATGAGACACCTTTAATATTTACCCTGAGTAGTTTTTCAATTTTACTAAGCAATGTAGGTATAAGATGAGACTGCAAATTTCCTAGTTCTGTGGTCCAGGCAGCATAGGCAGGTAAAAACACTTGATGAGTTGCACCAACTACTCGTTCTGAGGGATCACCCAACGCTGAAAGTAGTAGTTCAAAACCCTGGTAATAAAGAAACAGACCATTTACGAGAGTTATGTTTACTTTGCTTAAGCATTCCAGGCACTCTCAAGATAAGCAAGTGTCTATCTTGAATTTGATGAAAAGGCGTTTCCAGTGGTTCAAGTTAATTCAAAAAGTTCCACAACTATTTGGAATAGATGCCGCAACACCATAGCAACGCCATTAGTGTCAGGGGGCTAAATTTGTTAAAGTTAAATGAGCATGCAGAAAAGTTAGGTGAACTATAAAACTGGACAATTCATTCAATACTTGCATAAGCAGCCAAGGTGCCCATAGGTATTACAACTAAAAAATTACAGCAGATCACTGAACACTAGTTCACAGTCAAAATAATGAAAATTCTTCAGTGATTTTACAGAATGTTCCCTCTCTCTTCTGCCAGCTTGCTCTTTATTTTGCTAACACACAACAAGATATTTTCAGAGCCCAAAAGTTAGATCACATCTCAAAATGCTGATGTTAAAAATAGCCCAGGGTATTTTGGGGGGGATTAGTTTCGTAAATACTTCCTGGTGATTTTTCAGACTTTGTTCATAATCACATGATCTAGCAACTGTCCTGTCATGTATTATTATCAGATACAATACCTGTTGGTATTTGTCCGGATCATCAATGTACCCCATGATGATACCAAGGCTTTTGATCACAGCTTCTCGTACCAGATCTGTCTTATCTTCCATCAACATCTGCTGTAACATGGAAAGTACCAACGAACTTCGAATCTCTTTCTGAAAGAGGAAATTAGTATTTGCTGGAATTACATTACATAAACTTGGAAACGTAAGACCAATAATATCATATACATCTATGCTATCTTTTACAGTTTATTATAAAGAGAGTGATGGCAGCTAATCCTGATGGCAAAATAATCTGGTAGAATAAGTCATTTTAGGCCTAAACCTGCAAAAATATAATATATGCATTTAGAATATAAATATAAATATAATATATGCATTATAATATATGCATCCAATATATGCATTTAGAATGCATGGGTGGTGGTGGGGGAAACATTGGCTGGGATTAGTTCTGCACATATTGTTTCCCAGAAGCCCACATTGCTTTGTTCTACGTGAACATTACCAAGTGCTACAACTGAAGTAGTTGGCCAGGATCCAAAATGACTGGATTAATTCCTATCCTTAGGCCTTTAGACTTCTTGTTCCAGACTAGCAGTCTAAGATGCCACATGGCTAAACTATTTTTGAATAGGAGCTTCAAAAGCAGTTGGTGATATGACATGGTGTTCTGCTGCCCCAAAACAAAAACATGGTGGGCCATTAAAAACTATGAAGGGAGGAGGGATTGTACTAAGTGGCTCTTCAGAATCTGGCCATCATTTTAACCTCTTCAATGAGTCTTAAATTTAGATACATATTAACTGCAAACAGAACACTTACAGGAAGATAAGGTGCTAATGCTCCACAGGACTCTGCCACTAACAGCCGTCTTTCTGGATATTTGTGATTGATCTGTCAGAAGGAAAAGTTACTCCTTTCATTTTTTTTGCTTATAATTCCGTCCTGTATTTCTCTTTTTCAAATGCCAGCGTGTAAAGAATATGAGGCTGCTGCTATTACTATGCCGCCACAGGCTTTCATTCACAAACCATAGTCAGGATGCACAGTATGCCTTGAACCTGGAATTCTTATGTTTCCAGAAAGGAAAAATAGCCTTGCTGCTGAGGTCTGGTGAACAGATGGGGGCTACAAGGACATTAGACACTTTCATAACATCCCCATAAAGGGAAGAAGTCTAGGCCAGGCAGAAGATTTTATCAGCTCCTGACAAGTGCATCAATGGTTTGGCCAAACTGTTGGGGTCAGTCTAACTCCACCTTCCCAGAGACTATTCAGCACCCTGCAGCTCCTGAGCTAAGGCAGAAAGAAGCCCAGGCCTAGCAGCTTACATCAATACAGGCAAATCCCCATTTACACATTTTTGATATGTATGCAACTGTTTATATGCGCATTGCGCCAAACCTGGAAGTGACACAGAAACGCCATAAAAGACGTCATAAAAGACGTCACTAAAAGAGCAGAGCAGGGGCATGGCAAAGCAGGGGTAGAACAGGGGCAGGTTTTTTCAATTACGGGCAATTTCACGGATGTGCACAATGACCCATAACGCTACCCCTGTGCAAATTGAGGGTTGCCTGTAGTCAGCATGGAAAGGACACAATTGATCTATATTTTATACCATTTATTTGTTTAGGATTTTAATACTATAAACCATCTTGGCTTTGCAACTGGCAGAAAGGTGCTATATGCATGCAAAAAATAAATAATAAACTCCCATTAATAAAGCTTTGTCACTTGACCACTGCTAACCCTTAGGAGAATTTCCTGGGTTAGCACAATACATGACTTAAGAACGGTTTCTTCTTCTGTTTACTTGAACTGGCACCTTCAACCTCAGATCTTCCTAACCTACAGGTGAGATGCTCATGGATTGCTCACTCAGATTGCTCTTGGCTTCTGCTTGCCTTTACAATTACAATTCTTAGAAGTATATGCTATTTAATATATTGTAAACCACTGTTGACAAGACCACAGTTGCTGGTAAACTGCAGAATTTTTTTTGGGCCCCGGTATCCCATGAAGTAAATAAAGATTATCTCCTATTACCTGCTCCCAACATTGTGGTAAGAGTTCTGCTTCTACACGTGTTGGTCCAACATGCCGAGCAAATGCTACACATCCAGTCAGAATCATTTGCCTATAAAATAAAAATCTTCAGCCTATTACATTGAAACAGGCTTGTACAACAACCAAACATATGCCTAAAAGGAGATGTAACACACTGAATAGTCCTCACAGAAAATGGCATCTGGAGTGTGCTGCGAGCAATTAGTTACTGACAATCACGTCATCGATGGTTCATTAAACACGACATTTTCCAAGTATGAAAATAATTTCCATGAAGGGAGAAGTGTACACTTGCACTGCATTTTGTACATGGTTTTGCTTAAACATCACTATTGGGCAGTCATTGCACATAAGCGCTTCCTGGTTAGAATTCTAGCAGCAATATTCACACAACACTTCATAAGTGACCATGTAGAGGAGGAAAAATGTCATGTAAGAAGTGGCTCTCAATTATAAAACTAGTCAACAAAGGTGAATGTAGATTATACAGGTCAAGCAAAGTAAGAGAAGCTATATACAGTGGTACCTCGGGTTAAATACTTAATTCGCTCCGGAGGACCGTACTTAACCTGAAACTGTTCTTACCCTGAAGCACTACTTTAGCTAATGGGGCCTCCTGCCGCGCCGCAGGAGCGTGATTTCTGTTCTCATCCTGAAGCAAAGTTCTTAACCTGAAGCACTATTTCTGGGTTAGCGGAGTCTGTAACCTGAAGCGTCTGTAACCTGAAGCGTATGTAACCTGAAACGTATGTAACGCGAGGTGCCACTGTATTGCTTTTGTGGATAGGCAGAAGCCTTAAAAAGTACACGAACTGACTGTTATAAAACCTCTAGGGCAGAAAAAAATCAGTTCTTGAGAAGCCTAAATGATTTAATGAACATGCTCAATATCTGGAATTTTTGCTACAAAGACAAAGAAACTTTCAATGCAGAGTAAAGCTAATCTTCTGCTTCCTTCTAGCAGATACAGCTATACCTGCTACGTTCCTATAATTAAATTTAAAAATAATCCACAAAATGCAGAACCTAACTACCATCCCATTGATATTAGGTAGATGTCTTCACTTTACTGTTTTCAGCAGCTGCTAAAAACCTGTGTTTCACCAAGCCTTCCTAGGCAGGTAATTTTATTACACATGATTGTTTTTAAAATTGCTTGTTTATATTTTGAAAACATTGTAACTTTTTTTTAAAAAAAGAAAGAATTATTAGGGAGCAATCCTATAGAGCAATCCATCAGGACGAGCAGGATTTAGAATCTCTGGCTAAACTACAAGGTTCCCGGTACAGTTGGGCTATGCCAGTGTAATTCCACGTGCTTGTCTTAGCAGGAGATAGGCTGGAGTATCTGCCCCATCCTGGTTCAGCCAGGAGCCTGGTGTATCTTAAACTGGTTTATGTCCTGAAAAAGGGCTGTTCTGGAGTGGGAAACAAGGGATGGGGACTAAGGCTGCATCCTAAACGCACTCAGCACTCAAAACCGGGCAGAATTTATGCCAGTTAAAAGGGTGTTGTAACTCAAACTCTTATTTAGAGGCTCAGCACAAAGGAGTATGGCTAAGGCTTATTTTATCCTTGCTTAACACCAGCTTCCAGTGCAAAGGATTGCCCTGCCAGGCACAGGAGGATACTAGTCCTCCGATTTATTATTGTGTCATACTGCTTTAAAGATTAAGTTCTGTGTGAAGAGTCTGCAGATGGCTCTATACAGCAAAGCCAAGGAAACTGCTCAGTGTTTTCACTTTGACCATTCCTCAGTTAATTATTACAATCTCATGAGACCCAGTCTGCTGTTTCCAGAGTATGAAGTTCTTAATGCATTTCTGAACCCAGGCTCCAATTTCAACTTGCAGAGTTGTCTCCAAACTCTGCGCAAGTCACACAATGGGGCTTTCGTGTTGTTCACAGTGTACCCCCCTGAGGCCCTAAAAAGACACCCCTGGGGTCACAAGACCCTCAAGTAAGGTCTGTATATATGCACATGTACTGTCAGCTTGTTTTCAAGAATCAGTTAGGGAAGGAGCAGGCATTGGGAGAGGTGAATGGGAATTTTGAAGTGAGTTCACCTGATCCACATATCTCAGACTCAAGTTCAGATTTGAACACGGGTCTTGCTTGGAACCTGCACTCCCCCAGATTCTACTCCTACTTATGAGGTGTCAGAGGGCTGGCTGTCTTCTTTGTACAGCACATTGTGGCATATACGGTATTCAACTCCTCCTGTGAGAGGCAGGTACAGATTGACGTCCTGTCGCTCTCAGGAAAATTGTACGAAAAAACATGGGAGGCAGCTTTGTATGTCTTTTTAAAAGTATTTTAAAGTGCTTTTAAAACGACTTTTGCAAATTGAAAATCTGTGCAGGTTCTAAGTATTTTTTTACTTTAAAATCTGCACAGGAATGGATTTATCAAGGGGTCAGAACCGTACCAGGCCTGAACAGACTGGTTTGTATGCCAGCAGGAGAGAGGGGGAAAGAGTGAGAATCAGATGTTAGCCTGCAGTGTTCCTTCTGCCATCCCTGTCACAGCCTTAAATGGCAGGAGAATCAGGCCTAGGTCTTAACCAGGCCTGGTCTGTACCAATTCAGACTACTGTTGGAGGCTCATGTGGCTGAACAACCTCAAACCCTTTCTTCAGTCTAAGACACTAAATCACTGCATGCCAAAAATATTTAGGAGAGGGGTCACTATTTTGAGCCTCAATGGCCACTGAAATCTTTGAAAATGAAAATATTATCCTTGCCTGCGCTTCCCATCCTGCCTAAGGTTCTATTTTTTAACAGCCTGCATGCAAGCAATTTCTATCTGCTGGACTGTACAGATTTCACGAGGAATATTACGTTGTCACTTAGGGTATGTTAAAATTTTAACAGAACAGAGACGGGGAACCTCTGGCCTAGAGGCAAAATCTCGGGGGCCACTAGGGGCGCATCGGAAGATGGCTGACAATAACATCTCTCCAACCCACACGAGGTAATTTGGAGGCTATGATGGGAGTAATTAGCCTCCCTACCCCCCCCCCAGGATGGGGGGGAGGGACTGCCTTGCCTGCTGTGCCCTATACCACCCCCGAATTTGTGGGGATGGGGGCACTAGGCACAAAGCCCTCCTGTGGGATTCCGGTGCTCCTGGACGCCGTCCCGGATCCGCGCCACTAGCTGCAAGAACTTCAAAAGAAACAATTTGGATGAAGGAATGCACATATTTCAAGGAAGGAGGGGGAGTAAAAGACTGCTAACAGAAGAGATCTCTGATAAAACAAGACAAGATTAAATCATGAGAAGATACGCCAAGACACGGTATGGCAAATGACTGATGGGGGAGGGGGAAAAAACTTTCCTTTCTTTCCTTATGTGATTAAACAAGAATCCCCTCACAAGTCAGAAATGTTGTTTTAAGGACTTAAGCTGTGGATTTAAGGCTGTGTGGAGATAAACTTTCGAACCAAAGCATGTTTTAAGAAAAACGTGGAATGTATAAGAGCTTTGGAATGACGCAGTTAAAAATGCCATCGCCATATTGGGAAGTTCTGTCGGAGGACTTAAGTCTGAGAGGAGAAATAGAGAAATAGAGCTGTTTTTATATTGTGAGTGAAACTCCTCAGTGGGACTTAAGAATGACAGTTCTGTAATTAATGATGGAAAGAGCGCTGTTATCTATGAAGGCGATGATATATGGAAACCATCTCGATTTGAGGATTGGAAGAACGGAAAAATTCACACAGGATTATTATTGGTGTTTATCGGCTTAAGGAGACTATCACAAGAGATCATAAAGAAAAAAGAGAAAATATATGAACAAGATATGATGTGGAAACAGCAAGATAAGACTGGATAGAATTATGAACCCTGTTTGGACTGATTTGGACATTAACGCAGTAGCAAGAAGATTATCAGAATCCCCCTTCGGATCTTGTAATATGGGTCCCCCCAACAAAAATTTAAAATTCGGCTTTGTAATTTGGAATTTATGTGATGTGATTTAATTTGATTTGATTGGCCGGTTAATAAAAATTTATTAAAAAAAAAAATAGAGGCAAAATCTCTATTCCACCCATGGGAATTTCCCTAAGCCACGCTTTTGCTCTGAACCTTCCTCTAGTGTTCATGCCTGGCCAGAATGTGTACTGCTTCGCTGCACGTAAAGAGGTGTGTTCAGAAACCTGACTTTGGAAGGCTAGAAGGCAGCCTATCATACATCCATTGCTCCTCTAGTTTAAAAAGGCTCCCCACCTCTGTTGTAAGAGAACAGGCAATGTATAAGTGAATGACTACTGACTGCTAATAATAATAATACAGCGGTACCTCGGGTTACATATGCTTCAGGTTACAGACGCTTCAGGTGACAGACTCCGCTAACCCTGAAATAGTACCTCAGGTTAAGAACTTTGCTTCAGGATGAGAACAGAAATCGCGTGGGAGCGGGAGGCCCCATTAGTTAAAGTGGTGCTTCAGGTTAAGAACAGTTTCAGGTTAAGAACGGACCTCCAGAATGAATTAAGTTCTTAACCCGAGGTACTACTGTAATAAATAAATAAAAAAATAATTTATTTATACCCCGCCCATATGGCTGGGTTTCACCAACCATTCTGGGCGGCTGCCCAGAGATACTATGTTCCTATTTTACTAGAAGCCTGCAACAAGAAAAGTAGTTAATAGCCTTCAAATTTCAAAAAACAAAAGTGTTTCCCACACATCAAAGACACACCTTTGCTCATCATCTGGCCTTTTGATCAAGTTGAACAATATGTGTAGGAGCTGATCTCTCTCTTTGGGTTCAGGATGGAGGCAAGCTGTACACAGTATGAGGGGTATCAATTCCTAAAGGAGCGAGTGGGAGGGAAAGGTGAAAAGCTATCAAACAACGGTCTTTAAAAAAAGCCTAGAAAACATTTAAAACCATAAAGTAAAATAAGATCTAGTTAATCTACGACCAGCATGAGCACAATTAGCTTGCATATTGATTTCTCATAGAATCACAAGTTGTAAAATAACACATGTTCTGTTTATAGGTTCTAATAGCACCAATAAGACTGTGCTACAAATGCTTATGTTTATTATCTATATGTTTCCTTACTGAAGTTGAAGAAAAGAAATTGGTTTAGTTTTTTGTTTTTTAAAAAACCACAAAGATGAGGCTAAGCAAACACAGAAAAAAAATATTTGGTGTAATGCATTGACTTCAATCCAGTTATTCCAGGGCTGTCATGGAATACCGTGTGAACCTAGGCTGCTCCATGAATTAAGTTGATGTCCCCAGAACAAAGAGGAGAGTCCCTACTAGTTCCCATAGAGAGTGAATGTACACACACACGCACACACCATTTTCTATCTACCTATCCCTATAAACACACACACACGTTTTACATATTATACACACATACACACACTATTTAAAGAAAGTTAGTGAGATAACATGAATCAAATGCTTTGAACTATCCACTGATAGCTGCCACACATTTTCCCTAACACAATTATGCCAGTTTAACAGGTTTAGTCTGCTCTACAACCTACTAAGACCAGGGACGTGGGTGGCGCTGTGGTGTAAACCACTGAGCCCTGGGCTTGCCAATCAGAAGGTTCGCGGTTCAAATCCCCTTGAGCTCCTGTTGTTCGGTCCCAGCTCCTGCCAACCTACCAGTTTGAAAGTACATCAAAGTGCAAGTAGATAAATAGGTACCGCTCTGGCGGGAAGGTAAACGGCGTTTCTGTGCGCTGCTCTGGTTTCGCCAGAAGCGGCTTAGTCATGCTGGCCACATGACCCGGAAAAACTGTCTGTGGATGAACGTCAGCTCCCTTGGCCAGTAAAGCGAGATAAGCGCCGCAACCCCAGAGCCGTTCGTGACTGGACTTAACGGTCAGGGGTCCTTTACCTTTACTTTTTTTACAACCTACTAAAACCAGAATTCTGAGGTTCCGGGCAATTCATCTGTGCACAGTGTGCCCACAAAAGCAACAACGTAAATGCAAAGATTACGCAGATGTTCCTAGTTCCTGATCCTTTTTCCTAAAATGTATCTAAACATTCTGCAGCTGGAGGACTACAGTAGCTTAACACTAGCATTTACACTTAACTGAAACTGAACTGTGGCCTGGTCTTGAAATAAAATGTAAGCAGCTGTAACTTTTCTTTCCAGGCACACCTCCCAAACGGCATGGAAAAAAATCCTTACAATAGAAGATTTAGTGAACCAATTTTAATTTCATGTCTTACTTGTAAAATGAAAAGAGAAAGAACCACCAATACTTCAGAAATACAAAAAGGTGACTCACACTATACTTGGAAAACGTACAACAATTTATTATAATGCTTTATTTTCCTTGTCAGCACTTCTGGGTTGACACTCATCTATGGTTGTTGCTGTTTTTATGCCACGGCACCATTCATCCCAAACCAACTAATTACGTTTTTTACTCTTTTTGATAGTTACCGCTATGCTAGCTATGACATGCAATGGCTAATCTTATCAGTAGGTTACCTTTTGCTTCAGTATTCTGACTGTTCTAAACTTTGTTATGAATGGGATTTTCACTAACAAAATGGGGAGTCACTGGTGTCTTAAGGGAAGCCCAATTATTGAGCAGGGAGGAAGGGAGAGAAAGAGAGAATCTGTCCTGTCTCAACAGCTGTAACACAAATAATGTATACATTGAGTAAAGCCTAAAGAACCGGGTAATTTTTATAGAATTTTTCAAGAAAATCTGAGCCTTGATACAAAATGCTTGCCCGTGTTATTGCATTCTTCCTAAGATATCTGGGCTCTGAAAGACAAACCAAAAATGGAGCAGCTGCAAACAAGTGAAGTGAAGGCAATCAGAGAATGGATAATATAGTTTAAGAGAGCTAACAGAGCTTTAAAAATAAGCCAAAATGAACAAGGTCACCCTCCACCCTCTTAGGTCTGGCCAGATAAAACACACAATTATTTTACACATAGATTCGGAGAGCCAGGAAGAAGCTATGACGGATAATATAAGTATAAGAACAGAGAATTGTGATGATGACTTTTGTACTAAAAAAGCAGCAAGTAGATTTTTGGTGAACTATGAAGGCTTCATTGCACAAAAGAACATAAAATATGGATATTTTGGAACACAATATGAATGAGCGGCGTCAGGAAAGGCCTGCTATGCAAAGAGAGTTCTACCTAGATGTGAGAAAGGTGACAGGATGTACACTATATCAGTATTAGAGACAAGGTTGATGAGTTTTGTACGTATGCTCAAGTTCTGACTGACATTCAAATTTAATTGATCCATATGGTTTTTTTAAATTGAAATTTTGAATGCCTGCTGATGTTGATAAAGGGAACATAGCAATACTTAAGTCACTGGCTTTAATGTACAGTGGTGCCCCGCAAGACGAATGCCTCGCAAGACGGAAAACCCGCTAGACGAAAGGGTTTTCCGTTTTGGAGGTGCTTCGCAAAACAAATTTCCTATGGGCTTGCTTCGCAAGACGAAAATGTCTTGCGAGTTCCTGCGGGTTTTTTCCCCTTCCCCCCCTTTTTCTAAGCCGCTAAGCCGCTTATCTGCTTATCCGCTAAGCCGCTAAAAGCCGCTAATCCGCTAAGCCGTCAATGGGCTTGCTTCGCAAGACTAAAAAACCGCTAGATGAAGAGACTCGCGGAACGGATTAATTTCGTCTTGCGAGGCACCACTTTATTTTAGCTTCGCCTGTTATTATCATTTTACATTTAACTTCCTGTACAAGGGGTAAGGTAATGGGTGGCAAGGAGGGCACCAAGGAGAAGTAGCAAATTTCAAAATATAAATAAAAAGTTGATCAAGTGGGAAAATATTGATCAACCATGTATTCCTGATAAAAGATGAAAAAGACAAACATTGAAACTAAATTAATTGTAAAAACAAAGCAACTACATTCTTTATTATTATTTGCCTCACATTATTGATTTTCTAAGTGACACGCACATGAACATGCAGGAAAAAACACTGCATGGGAGAAAACTTATATACCAATCTTCTACTTAAGAACGCAAAAGCAACTGGAGATGCATCATGTATGAAGATGCCTGTTAAAAAAACTAATAAATCCAATTGTGGCATCAGACGCCCTTATCCAAGGCAGCTTTTTGGATGCTAGCCTGCATCATGCCAGGGCTTATTATAAACCAGCATTCAGTTTCTGGCAAGTCATTTGTAATTTATGTGTCAGCCAAGAGCTTCCTACAAGGATATTTAATGTTACTGTCCAATCATTTTGAATGGGCATTGAAAAGTGTGGGGTTTTTTTAAGCATGCTGAGTAAAAAACAAACGCTAAACAGTTCTACTGATGAATCCAACAAAAGAGTCTATTTTGATGGTTAATCACTGGCACATTGTTAAAATATTCAGCACAACAGAAGCTGCAAATGCTTGCTCAAGTTTCACTACAAGATCTAAAGAGCTATTTTAGGCACATCCATTTTGAATTTTTTTCTTCGTGACCAGCAAATCTCCTTTCCACAAACTTCTTCTGAAAGTTTTCATTGCTTTCAAAAACTATTCATGTGACATGGGAACTGCTGTTCAGTATACAAAATCAAATCCTATTTGAGTATGTGGAACTATGTATATGCATGTATATGCTGTAAAGTAATTTTTTAAAAAATCAACAGTTTAAAATTTTTTAAATCGGAAGCTTTTGAAAATGAGTTTGAGTCCCTCCTCACTCAAAACTTTAAAGAGGATGACTGGATGAGGCCGGTCAATCTATACCTAGGTATCAGCTTACTATTCTTTGCAAGGTTGTTTCATTTAATCCAAATTGGTAGATATGGAGCGGATACAAGGCTATTGCTTTTACCTTGCAGAAAGCTGGAAATTGTATCAGATGGAATTAGCTGTGTGTCCACGTCCATGGGTCATATTCTTTCATGTATACTATGGGATTGGAGCGTTCTCTGCATCGCTGCATCTGTGCTTCTAAACTTCCTTCTATCAATGGGAGTGGAGAGACAATGAGAAATCTTCTTGAGCAGATGTGTCCTACTGCATGTTCCATGTATTGTTAATGAAAGGGAGAGAAGAGGGAGGACAGTTGAAGGGGGACAAGGGTATTTCTCGTGCGCAGAAGGTATGGAGGAAGAGCGTAATACAGATTACCTACACTACATGAAGACTGAACTAAAGGCTTTAAGTAAATAATAATCCTTCCAAGAAAGAGATAGAATATAGCTGAACTAAGTGTGTTGCACTCCTAGGCAGCCTTACCTGGAAGCAGTTCTCAGTGGCTTGCTTAGGCTGGAAAATGCAAGAGTGTCGATCTGCTAAGAAGGATACAGATTGAGTCCTTTGGGATTTTAGGTCTAAAGATCTGGCTGAAGGTTTATTCATGAAGCTGGAATGTCTGAAATGCATGTGCATAATAAGTACTTTAAAAGAATTTCTATTTAAAATATGTATGAAACTCCAACAGTAACGGGTGCATTCTGCGATAGGGAGTTTTATTATTGCGAGCATTTTCTGAGCTCTTGTCGCAGTACACCGCGCCTAAGATTTCAATTCAAATTGGCACTGCTGGCGCTGAGGGCGGTAGCGGCGGAACTGCTTCCTGCCAGCCCCACGTTAAAGAGATCGCTGAAGCTGAACTTCATAGAGATCCAGATCCCAGCTGGCTTCCTGCCTGCCCGGTCTGTAAGGAAAGGTGGGTGAGGGCGAAGGGCTGCGAGGCTGCAGAAATCCCCCTGCCTGACCCTGCGCCACTGTGGATGCTGCCGAGGCACCGCTTGGGGCTGTTGCCCGAAGCCCCATCGGTGCAGCAAATGCGGAGCTGCTTGTAGCTCCAAACAACTCTGCAGACCCAAACAACCCTCTCATTCCACAGGGCAGCAGCAGGAGCGATCTTGATGCCACCGCCTTCTCTTCCTCCTATCCTCCCTCCCTCTGTTAGGCGAAGCTTCCCCTCTCCCCATCCCTCTACATGGCTGGGTGGGGAAGCGAAACCTCACCTCTCTCACCTCAGCAAAACTTCCCCCTTAGGGAAGGGGAAGAAAGGGAGGCTTTGCCCGACAGAGGGAGGAAGAATAGGAGGAGGAGAAGGTGGGGGCAGCAGGATCATTCCTGCCGCTGCCTTGGGAAGCGAGAGGGTTGCAGGTGGTTTTGCAGCCACACTGCCGCCGAAGTGCCGAAGCTGTTTAAGAAGTTGGAGCAGCACAACAAGCAGCTCTGCATTTGTGGCCCCGAGCCTCCCGCTGTCCCCTGCCATTGCCAGGAGCAGCCCTAGATGCGCCTCCTTTGGTGCCGCACGAGCCAGGAGATCTGTCGGGCACTGCGGCACAAATGCGACTAGGAACTGTGTTTCAGCGCCCCACAACCCAGGTTTCAGGCACTATGTAGCACCTTGCTTTTCTTTCCCAGTTTCTTGGAAAAAACAATGAAATAAATAACCCTGATAAGATGAAAACGATAGGTTTCAAATGGTCAAGAAAAGAGGCTTGAATTTAAAAGTCACACTTGACTTTACTGGGAAAGAATACAATGCTTGCCAAAGGAATGAAGTGTGCTTCTTCTTCAAAGCTTTACCTCAAGTACATTGTCTATTATGCGATGAAGTCTTCCTCGGCCATACCTACAATCTTCTCATTTGCCTCTGTTTCCTTTGGTTCTCTAACTACAACACACTGCAAAATTCCTCGCCAGAAGAACTAATAATTCCACAATCCACTTTGCTCTAAAGGGGAAACATGAATAATCTAGTGGTATTTTCTTTTCTTCCACAATGCTGCTCACATGCCAGAAGATAATGGCCCAAACCACCAAAACAGGTTTTCTGATACAGTATTGACAAATCCAAGATTGCACCTAAATGGACCATTCAATTTAGTAAAGCACCCGTCTGAACAACTTCTTAAATAACTATTTACACAAAGCTGTAACGCTTTAACTATTCTTTGGTCTGGATCACACATCATGAACCATGGCTTAGTGTGAATGTGAGGTTTTTTTCTGGGAAAGGAGATCATGGCCGCTTTGCTCCTTTCTGATTGTTTTACTGCTGTGCTGAGCTAAGTCACAGTTCAGCTTAGTATGTCATCTGAACCTGGGCTCACGGTTTAGCTGTCCTGGAAAACCATAACCATACAGTATTGGACAAATCTTGCTTGCAGCTCATGGTTCGTCTGGAGAGAGCTAAACCCAGGTTCAGACAACATGGGGGTCCATGTCTTTGCCTTAAGCCATTGCCTTAGAGTCCTACTGAATTCACAGAACTAGTTCCATGCTACTTTTGCTCCCTGTGACCAGATCCCTGTAAATATATTGATCTATACCATTAATAATATAAAAAATACCATTCTGCTTCTCATGAAATCAAAAACAACCTAACATATATTGTCATATTATTCATATTCTGTTGAACTTTGAAGCAATACACCCATGTGGTATATTTTGAAATGGGTACTATATTGCAATAAACTCAACATTGCTCTGACTTTCTCGGGCATGTAACTAATCCGGGAAAAGTAAACATCAAGAACCTAGTTATTACATAATGTATGCATGTTTACATACACAACAATTAGTAGTGGGGTGTAATATAAAAACAGAAGGTGTATTATTTGTTGAAATTATGCCAAATGAGGGAAACTGAAATAAAAATATGGGCCTCATGTTTGTGCACAAGTAGGCTCCAACACAAACCATTAGTATTTCTTTTCTTCTAAATTCAGCATTTTGCCAAATATATTTTACTTTTTTTAAAAAAAGTTTACATGCAAGCACAAGGTTCTAACGTAAGACATTTCATATCTAAAACACAGATAGAAACTTGAATGTTTATGTAGTTATTATTATTTCCACAAATTTTGCAAGGGAAAAGTAAGCAGGAGGTAGGCTGCAGAAATCTTACACTAACTCCAAGTGTAACTAGGAGCTGCAAAGAGAAGCTCAAGTAGCACCCCGCCAAGCCAAACGGCAAGAGTCAGAAATTAGTAACTGATCCTGGAACACATCTTACACAGTTGTTTTTCTATCACAACTTAAACAGAATCATTAGTTTAGTCCATAAGGTATACAGTTTATAGAATTAAATGCTGCATGCAATTGTAGAATTTCAGTGTATCTAATGAAAAGTTTATAGACACATGGAGGTTGCTAAGTCATTGTAACGGAGGGATCAGTACACATTTCTTGACTTGGTTGCCTTTTCATACAGCCCCCAAGGGCTAAAATGCCAATCGCATTACTATTTCTCTAGATTAATAGGTAAAGCCAAGCTGGCTGGAAAAGCAATTCCTAACCAAAAACAAAACACACACAACTGCCTCATCTTCAGCTCATGTCATTCTTTATAATATGCATTGGAAAGTTCTGTCAATAAGGGCCAAATCCCAGACCACTAAAAGTACCTACAAGAAGAATCATCCTGTTAGTATGATGTGACTCACATCACGGCAGGTACGGTGAACCTGCTCCCCACCAGGTGTTGGACTGTAACTTCCACCATCCCTGATCATAGGCCATTATGGCTGGGGATGATGGGAACTGGAGTCCCACAACATCTGGAAGGCACCAGGTTTCCTATCCCTGCATTATAATCTACATTGTAAGAGTGACAGAATATCAACACTTGAATCCCAAACACTGGAAGTGCCTTGCCCAATGGAGCAAAGGCGCAATGCCTAGCTTCCCAGACGTGGCGTCGCTGCTGCTTACCAGGAGGGAAAAGGGTGAAGCAGCCTGCTTGGTGACTATACACCAGACTGGCTCTGCTGGTGCTCTCAGATTGTACCAGCTTCTCTGATTCCTACCACCCAGTAAGCAGCAGCGTCTCCACTGCCGGGAAGTTTGCGTTGCAGCTCTGTCCTGCTGGGTGAGTCGCTTCTGCCAAATGCTATTCAATTCTAAGGACATTCTTCTTGTAAAAGTTGTGTAGACACAACAATAGTTGTAGCTCTATTTGCGTTTTACCAGCATATATTCTGCTTTACAAGAAATAAAGCTATATAACTTATTTCTCTTACAAGGGACTTCTAACGTTTGGCTCTTTTCGCAATGAATTCTAGAGCAGAAGTATTTCCCCTTCCCCTTGAAATCTGCTGTGGTCCAGAGGTTCAGTGCCAGATGAATCAAGCGACTGGGGAGCAGCTTTTAATCTTTGCCTTCTTTCTACCCCCTGGACCTCTTATGCCTGTCGCTGGGAGCCAACAGTTGCAAGCCATGTCAATGGTAACTTGGATAAAGAATTCCTATCTAGTTAGGTTCTAACGTCCTGATTGTTTCACTGTATTTTAAACATATTGTAAGCTGCCTTGAGAACCTCTGTTAATTATATATGTATTGTTTTAAATGATACATATATAATTCTCATTGATGTTAAGAGGCTAATTCACCCCAATTCAATATTATAACTCTGCTTTGACACACAGAAGCACTAGAAGTGGGTTTAGCTAACACAAGTAAGCAAACTGAAGGGCAAAACAGATGGACTCACAATAACAGCCCTGCAGAGTGCCATCAAGGATCTTAAGCAAAAGGACAAAGAGTAGGATATCATGCTGTTTTGCTAAACTCACCTGGCAGAGGTGCACAACCATTCTCTAGGAGCAGAGATGCATGCACAAAAGTAATAAGATGATTGCAAGTAATCGACTTCAACATAATAAACACTACTAACTTCTCAATAAACAGAAATGTTGCATAAAATTAAAATAAAAATGTCTGGACTTCTCACCTCTCTCTTTGCAAGCAGGACATTAGGAACGATATGCGGCAAGCAACGCCCAAGCATCAGCATGACGCTTTTTTCACTATCAGCAATTCGGGACACCTGGAAGTGCAATTTTGATTTAAAAAAAGAAAGAAAAAGAAATAATTTTCTGCAATGGCATTTGTGCAATTCTTAAGGTAAATTAAGAAATCAGTCACGTCTTAGTTTCCGTCCCAGAAATCAGCACACAACAGGATACTGGGTTGACATGCTCATTTTAAACGTCTTGAAACCAAAAGACACAAGAGTTATCTGTGTAGGCTAACACATGAGGAGCAGTATAACTCCATCTGAGTAATACAACAGGAGCCACCCCCATTTCAACAATGGCACTTTTTGAGGCTACTGGGTGTGGCTGCCAAAGGTAATAACCAGTCCAAAGGTTCTAAAATCTCCTCTACGGAGCTACATAAGCAACGGGCCAGAAGTCTGCTGGAGTATTAAAAATTCAGCAATATGGTCTCCTCAGTCTGGATGTTACGACTCATCAAGATTTAACATTTTCCAAAAAGGACATATACCTCTGATCCCAAACGGCTCTCTGCTGACATTTGACAGAAAGACAGCAATGCTTGATGGAACGCATGTGACAGCTTCCTGCAGTAGTTGGGGCGTGGGGAGAAATAGAAGACAGTTGGATAACTGATATTAGTAGCATGCCTCTTTGACTCACAACTGACAGCTACAGAACACAGCGTGTGTGTGTGTGTATATACAGGCTGCTAAAATTCTAAACTGCTTTACAGATTAGCCAAAAACTTCTCAAATGCTACTCCTACACTATCATACAGATTATATTACTCGACCGAGAAAACTAGTTTCCACGAGAAACCAAAAGCTTGCCCACTGATGTAAACAGATTTTTAAAATAAAAAACACCAACAACATTTCAGTTTTATCTATTTCTTGATTATTTCATTTACATCCCAACAAAGAGAAGTGCACTGAGCTTGGACAAGTTACCAAGAAGGAAAGTGTAATTAACAACTGCTATCTTTTGAATTACCTGTCTTGTTTACAAATTTCATATTGCGCTTTTCTTCTTACAGTGCAACCCAACTCAACTTACAAAGGCATTTTACTAGGGGAAGGGGGTGTTACACATGTCTGTTGAAAAGATGAAAGTTATGTTTCTCAATGCAACAGAACGTTCCAAAATGGAAACAAGAACCATTCGTAATTCATGTAAACTAGGATTAAGATTCAAATGGATTTTACTAAAATGCCACCCTAATTATGCTTGCATGTAATGTACTAGGGAGGGGGGAAGAATCAAAATCCTCAGATCTTACAATGTTGGATAATAATGGTTATCTGCCTACTACAAACCAAATGGGGAAACTGACTTTGGTAATATTCTGAGCCAATTATATTTCAGTCTTTTGATACAAATGTAGCAATTTTCAAATTTGGGTTTTTAAAAAGAGCGTTCAGGAAGCAGTCCTGATTTCAAGGAGGTATCTCAAATTGCTTATGAGTAAATTATTCATTTCAAAAAGAAAGCTCATTATCAAGTCCCACTTAAAGCATATTCAAAACTATTATTTTGAGGCTCAGGGTGAGAAACACATATAACGAAGTCTTTTAAAAATGCTATACGTGAACATTACCAGTAAGGCATGAAAACCTATAGTGTGACTGCACATTTTCTTGAGGTAAAAGATGAGCACTAGTATCTATAAGCTCATGATGTTATATGGACTAGATCACTGGTCTAACTGGTGGGTCACGACCACTAGCGGGTCATCGCCTGATCCCAAGGGGGTCACAACAGGAGCACCATCACCATGCAAATATATGGTAAAAGACTTAAGAACTGGATCCCCAAATGCATGTTTGGGTTAAGCGTGGAACCTGGGTCTGAAAAGGTCTGAAGGTACCTGGATAAGATGGAAGAACAAAAGGAACACGAGACAGCCTCATTGGGGCTGCATCCAAATGTCAAACAAACCACCTTTCATCTCAAAGCTAGGGCCTCAACATACTTGCAGCAAGCATAACCATCTGTTTTAATAGGGGTGGTGGCGGTGGCTGGGGTTCAAATCTCTGGCCTGTGATACAAAGAAGCAATATGTGCATGCAGGAATGAAGTGTTTATGCAACTAGAGCCCCATTTTTTAATCCTGCAGCAGCAGTTTCCATGGCTGGAGAAGTGAACCATGAGCCATTTTATTTTATTTTATTTTATTTTATTTTATTTTATTTTATTTTATTTTATTTTATTATTTTATTTTATTTTATTTTATTTTAATGACCGCCACAGTCAAACAGTGCTTAAATGGTAGGAATGCAAGCAAGTTGGACACACAATGCATGAGCATGAGTGCTCAGGTCAGCACTTGGAAGGTAGGCAGAAGAAATACTGTTAGCTTCACGCATGGCAGTTTCCCATTGTCAGAAGGGGGGAAACCCAAATGCTTAGGGGGTGTGCACTAAAAATTCAGATCCCTCACAAACTTGTTAAATCTGCCCCTGTACAGCAAGTGAAACATTAAAAGAATCTTACAATATTGATACAGTGGTGCCTCGCAAGACGAAATTAATCCGTTCCGTGAGGCTCTTCATATAGCGGATTTTTCGTCTTGCGAAGCAAGCCCATTGACAGCTTAGCGGATTAGCGCTATTAGCGGTTTAGCGGCTTTTAGCGGATCAGCTGATAAGCGGCTTATCAGTGGATCAGCTGATAAGCGGCTTAGGGCTTAGGAAAAGGGGGGGAGGGGAAAAACCCCGCAGGAACTCGCAAGACATAGGGAAATTCGTTTTGCGAAGCGCCTCCAAAACGGAAAACCTTTTCGTCTAGCGGGTTTTCCGTCTTGCGAGGCGTTCGTCTTGCGGGGCACCACTGTATTCTTTTTCTGGGAAAAGAATAAGCCACTAACCTATTGGGTTTATCAAAGTGTATGGCAGCTTTATTTGATGGAGGACAAGATGGAAGTTTTTCTCTCTCCTTCAAAGGAAAAGAAATTCTCATATCTTCTTTAGGAGGCCTTTTCTCTTCAGTGTCACCATGTTGACCGTCATTAAGCGAACTCTGGATATCTAAATATCTCCCGTTATCGTCTGGGACTGTGAGAGGCACTTGAGCTAAAGATGACTGGACTGAATCGAATATCACTGGAACAGGAGTTTTTTCATTTCTTAAGTACTCTATCTCACTGAAAAGAGGGAGGCAGGACATAAAAGATTGGAATTAAGAAACAAGTTAGTAAGTAAACCACTCCCAGTAACCTAAAATATATATTAACAGGTTTTCCAAATCTGTTCCAGGTCATATACAAAGCCTATTTCAGAAGCTTAGGAATTGAAACTGGAAGGTTTTCTAAAATTATTCATTAAGCCTAGGAATAGGGAACTCCTCCAAATGTTGTGTTATAATTCCCAATCTGGGAATTGGAATCTAACCTTCGGAGGACCACAGACTCCGCAACCCTTCTGTAGCCATTAACCCCATTTTTCCATGATAAAAATCATACTGAAGGGAGCATGTAGCCCCCTTGTTCATATGTAATGCTAAACCAAGTCATGGCTTAACCCAAATGAGCAAATGCAAGGACTCCTAAATACAAGACCATGGCCACTGTCCTCCTCCCTGGTTATTTCTCTGTACTGCTGAGCTAAGCCATGGTCTGAAACCAGGCTCATGGTTTAACTCTCCCAGATAAACCACAAGCTACAAGGCATAGAACAAACCTTAGTTACACTTCATAGGAATAAAACTTAGCAGTTTTCTACTGGAATAAATTTGCCATAAGAGCTTATAAGTAAGGAACAGTAATCATTCCTCCTTCTGACCAGCTGCTGTGGGAAGGCTCCCTGGGGCTTCGTGTTCTAGGATACAATGGTTGATGGTATTGAAAGCTGTTAGCTTGAAAATAGCAACTAAACCACATTGGTAAGCAAAGTGGTTTCTTAAGCAGCATAATTCAATGTCTGGCCTATTCAATGCAATTTAGGGCACAAATGAAACAAAGTTGGGAACGCTTAACTGTGCCATTAAGATCAACAAGACACAAGAAGTTACAAAGTCAAGTAAATATTGAATTGTTTACCATTTACGTTGTAACTGAGGTGACTACTGAGCATTTAAGTGATTCATTTATTTATCTGTGCCATCCGTCTTTTCCGAGACTATAAAATGCCAAGTAACTTCCCATTTCCTAAAAAGCACATAGTCTACAATGCTGGAGGATATACCTTTCAAGCCTTCGTATTTGTTCCAGCAGAGACCACTTCTCGGTGCTTAACACATTAATTTGATCTTCCAATTTCTGCACCATTACACATTGCTAAAGGGGGAAAAAACATAAAGGGGTGGGGAAGGAAATAATTTATCAAATTGCATTTTGGTAGCAGGCTTTAAACTGACAAAAGTGAATGATGTTTGTCTACCTCTATAGATTCTGGTGTTCCAAATATAGGAATGTTCTCTAGGATAGGAGTGGTTGCGTCAAATTCATCCTCTTCCGGGCCAACTGCTACATCTACAACATCTTTTGCAGTTACTTGGTGGTTCCCAAAGTCACGGTAGAGTTGTAGCAAGTCTGGAGGCTTTGGAATGTTCAGTCCTACGTCATCCCATAATTCAAAATCCTTTAGAAGTGTAAAAGCAGAAGATTAATTGTTAACTTCCCTTCTCATCCCATCAAGTATTGTTATGAGTTGACCTTGGTTAGACATAAGCATGCGCATGCCTGTGTGTGTATGCGCAAGCTTGGTGTTCCTTTCAGAAGGCTGAAGACAGGAGCTATATGACTTCTGAGATGCAACAGACTGGAAAAACAAGACAGATGGGGGAGGGTTGAAGCAAACAGATGTCCAACATGGACCAGACAGCCAGACTCTTAAACTGAACCCCAAAATAAGCCATGCTGTGAAAATCCCCTTTATAAGCAAAAATCAGCATGGCAGACAGGATCCTGACACCTTATGGGGAAATCCCCAATAAGAAGCAAGTGACCATGTCAACATTTGCCAAAAAAGGAGGGGGGAAATTGCTGAGTGGAAGACAGAGGGGTGAGCTGAAAAACTTGACCAGGTATAGCTTCAGAATCAGAGGGAGCAGTGGCCATCAGGCCCCATAAAAGGCATAAAGGACTCACCGACCCTACAGCAAAATTGGAGATTGACAGAGAAGCCCAAAGCAGTGTTATAACACCTGAACTCTGGCCTTGTATCAGCTAGCTGGGTATGGCTGCCCCAAGTCTATAGGGAGGTTTCAGGAATGAGAAAAGAAAAAAAGGACAATTTCACCTGCAAATCTCCCCCACCCCCCGGTTCTAAGGTTACAGAGATGGGTGCCACCAAGTTAAAAAACCACAAAAATGTCTTCTTCCCAGGCTAATCAGGGAAGGTGGCCTTTCTCATCTTTCTTCTCCTTCTCTAGAAACCTCTCTCTGTGCTCTAAAGATGTCCCAGGCTGGCAGCCAGATCCACACCTGAACCTTTCAGCACTTAACAGCATAGCAATGGAATATTTTAGGAGTGAGGGGGCGAACACCTGCTCCTCCTGAAGACTTATCTCCCTCTATGAGTCCTGAACAGCACTACAAAGTTCATGTTCCAAGCTGGCTGCAGCCCTGAAGGGGGAGCACCACTGTCAGGAGCTGGTCATAGACAGACATATTTTGTTGTGGGCCTCCATTTGTGGTTTACTATTTCCTGCTATGACCAAAACAATAAGCCTGCACCAATCTCTCCTACATATGAGTCACTACACAAATATTGTTTGGAAACTAGGCTCAAGAATTATCAAGTGCTTGGAAAGGTAAGTGGGGAAAAGACAAGTTGTAACGGAATTATTATTCAAACTTACCTGATCATCACTTTCATCTGAAAAAGTTATTGAAGTAAGCTTGTAGCTGTTCTTTAATAAAAATTCATTGACTAAGAAGTTTAGAGCTCTTTTTTCAAGAGGTTTAATTGGTTCCTAGGAAAAAGAAGGAAGTTATGTAAGAGATGTAAATACTCTCATTAGAATATTTATTCTATCATTATCATATGTATTAAGATAGCAGCTCAGTCATGTCTAGATATCACAGAGTAGTTTACACGGTGTACTCAACAAGCTAATTGTGTAGTGTGTCTGTCTGTCTATGCATGTATGTATCTATTTATCTCTCTTTATCTATCTACAGGCAAATAGCCCCCACACCACCTACAAGTTTTACTGCAATCAAGGAGTATATAAATATTGCTTTTTTATTATAAAAAAGGCTATTGGCTAACTGCTGGTAGACGATAACAGCAAATAATAGGGTGTCCGTCCGTCCCCCAGTCCAAACTACCCACCTGAATTTCAGGACTTGATTTGTAATTTCTCCGTTCCTGCAAAGGAACTTCATTTTCTGCAAACAGCAATATATAAAAAAATATTATTCTCCATTTTGTGAGGCATCACCTACTGCTATTTTGTCAAAATGAAAAAAAAAAAACTAAGGAAAAGGTTTATGTACACCACCTGCAGCCTGAGTCAGGTTGGCTCGGAGGGCCTGAATGGTCTCCTTTGCTTTCCGTAGTTCAAACTCCAGGACTGGACAAGGATTTGGATTAAACATACACAGGCATCCAACCAAGAATAGGGAAACAAAAATGAAATATAAAAAAGCAAGGATGGGTGTGAAAATAAAATACAATTTGTATTAAAGACAAAGCATGCAATCTTTATGGAACTCATGAACGCATGCAGCAGAGTTAGACTGAAGCAAACTGGTGAACATTTTCCATAATTAAAGTCTAACCTTAATGAATAACTTAAGCTGTCTGACAAGGAATGCTATAGGCTTTAAGCAGAATATTGTACCACTCTGGAAAGCTTGAAAGATTTTCCTTACAAGGCATTAATGACGACTAATACTTTAAAGTTGAAAAAGAGAAGTGTGAAGATGAGCGTGACTTGCTTTGAGGGACTGGGATGAATTTGAAATACAACTTTCATCAACAAAATGGAATTATCAGCAACTACACAGGTTATAATCTACATTTTTACAGCTACTGGAGGCAGCTCTATGTTTTTCTATGTGGCATGATGTTTTTTGGAGCAGCTTATCAGTGGGCTGGTTCTACTCCTTACGCCACTTTAAATTTTGCTAGAGACACATTTAATAATTTTCCAAACAAAACATTTGTTCCATCATTTAGACAAGATGAGATAATTTAACATTTATGAATTGCTTTCTGCCACAGCACTCTGAACAATATGTAAGTAGATCCAATTTATCAAATATCTCAGAACTGGAACTTACATTGATTGAGTTAAGGGGTTAGAATTCACTCTGGACATTTGTAATTAACATTTAACACTATCAACATATAATAATCTGGGGAAAATTATAGGTGGTATTTAACTAATTTGGAGCCACTGAAATTAATCAACATATTTACGTTAGTTCCATTAACTTCAATGGGCCTACTCTGGGTAAAACCTAGTTGACTACAGTCCTGTATTTTTTAGGTAATTACTTAAAATCTTTATATTGGAATAACCTAGGTTGTGCCAAAAAAGCAGGTGCTGTTTTCTTGGAGCCTTTCACCCCTGGATAATGTATGGCGATAACTGTATTTTATGGATGAATTTGTGTAATATGTTGGTAGTAAGTGTGTATGGGAAAAAGATTCACTCAGTTTGCATTTTTCTTCTTTAAAAACAGAATGGGTAGTTAGAGTACATCACATCTACTACATGGAAAGAACTTGTTTGATGCACAGAACTTTACTGCAGAACTACGAAAGCACAACTGAGGATCTGATGAGAAAGTGAAAAAAATCTGTAGGAATCAGCAATGCTGATCTGCAAATATTTCTGTGCAACAAAGTCTGAAAACAATGTTGAGACTTTCTACTGATTAATAAATTAATTCTGTAGAAGCAGCCAGCATTAGCACAATTTGGTTAACCTTGGCTTTTTGAAAAGTTACTCAACTTGTAGATGAATTGAGTTTAAATTAAAAGGTTCTTCCTTTAAAAGATATAAAAATAGTTTGTTACAGAACAATTGCAGATCAGAAATGCCCTGCAACATGATGATAAAAATGTTCAAAAAAAGATAGCAAGAACACAAATTGTAGAGAAGCTCAGGAATTCCAGTAAGGAAACTAATGTTCAACAGCAAGACATATCACCAAGGGCACAGAAAGCCAGAAAAACCATATCACATAAACCCATGTCAGACGGCAAAGTCTTTCTATTATCTAATTAACAGCTCTGAAATACACTAAACAACCAGTGTAACTTAACATTGTGTACTTAATTTTACCATTAAAACAGTTTACTCTGCTGCATGGTTTCTCTTCAGACATTTAACATTTTAATCCAGCTAGTATATATATGTATTATAGATATTCAACAATATATCAAGCATGACTGGCTGAAATAAAAACAGATTGTTGGCTCCAGACTAACAGGACAATCCTATACATGTCTACTCAGCACTGAGTTCAATGAGACTTACTCCCAGGAAGGTGTTATAGGATTGCATCCTAAAGTTAGATTCCGATGGGGCAAGCAAAAGCACAACTAACTTTGTCTGGTTCCAACCCACATATTCTAGTAAAAAAAAAAGTCATTGTTTTTATTACAATTTAATGAGCTATTTTCATTCTTTTCAGGTAAAAATATGACAGTGACTAGACTTCCCCCCCATTGATAATAATGACTTCATAACTGCAGCCCTGACTTTAGCAGAATCAAAAACAATAGAGTTTTGTTCCAGCTTTGACTAATATGTTTATTTCTCCATTAGCTTCTGAAAATTCAACTGATCAAGTTGGATGTAACCCAAAAACACTCTTGCTGCAATAAATATGTTAGGCTGGGATCCAGATGGTCTCTTGTGTGAGCAGAAAGTGCATCTGCTGCTAGCACAAGCTTCCAGTCAGCACCCATTCCCTGCTCCTTCCTCTAATATTCATGCTGCTTCAGAGGGCTCCTCTATCCTCTGGACTTCCCCATGTGCTTCTCTGGTTCCCGTCACTTGCCTTTAAAGGTGCCCACAAGAGACTGTTAAGTTTGTTGTAGCTAAAATAACACAGCTACCTCCCTGGAATTTGTAGCATGTCAAGTCTTCACAATAAGCATAACCACCTTAGGGGGAAAGGCGTAATCTCTGCC
Source organism: Podarcis cretensis (assembly GCF_951804945.1). Classification (NCBI taxonomy): domain Eukaryota; kingdom Metazoa; phylum Chordata; class Lepidosauria; order Squamata; family Lacertidae; genus Podarcis; species Podarcis cretensis. The sequence continues at coordinate 24,530,905 of NC_137176.1, read as the reverse complement.
AACAGCAGATATGGAACATGTGTAGAGCTGAACCATACTGGCACCATTGCAGCTTACCATCTCAACATTGGCATCATTGCTGCTTACCAGGCTGGGTTAGGGCTGGCCAGGAGCAGCATATTGCAACCCTGACTATGCCCTGCCCCCAACCCCATCCAGGTAAGCAGATGTTATGCCAGTACCCTGAGAGCAATTCTGACCCACCACAGGTTTTTAAATTGTTTCGTTGCAAACCAACCATAGCCAGCAAAGCAGTAGCCACCGTTTCCAAACCCTTTCTGACAACTGTGTCAGAGATGGAAGGGTGGGAGGATCTGGAGGCTTCCTGTAGCTCATTCTCCTTGGCCCAGTGGAGAATCCACTAGCCTAATTTGGATGCCAACCTAAATCATAGTTCAGTGTGATAGCTAAACCAGGGCAGCGATTTCTCCGTGGAGCTGTGAAGAAATTAAAGCCCCCTCACTTTTCTTTTTCTAAAGCATGTGAGGTAACACAACTATTGCAGAAGACAGGCAACCAGTTGTTACACAACCACTAAGATCTTTTTATCAAGACAAAACCCATTCTTTTGTGGCTCTTAATGTTTGGCAAATTCAAGATAAAACAGCATGACACCGCAACATTCAACCCAAGAGGTATACCATATTTTTCCATGTATAAGACGACCCCATGTATAAGATGACTGATGACCCCCCTTTTTTTGAACCTAAAATTAAGAAATCAATAATTTAAGCATCAAACAGAACAACTTTGAGCTTTTGGGAGTGGGAGGTCGCCCAAAGTTGTTGAACTTTTTTGCGGAGGTTGTCCAAAGTTAGGGTTACCATATTTTAAGAGCCTGAGCCCAGGCCGCCCATACCAGTGCCTGGGGCCGAACGCCTGTGCATTCACAATCCATGTATAAGATGACCCCCAATTTTTGCCTAAATTTTTTAAAGCAAAAAACATCGTTTATACATGGAAAAATATGATAATTCTGGAATGCTGACAATCTTTTTAAATGCAATATTCAACCCCGAAAGTATTACGCTAGAAGGTTGATAATATAAGGCTTTTGTCTTCACTATCAGTTTTAAGGAAATCAACTTTAAACATTTTTTATATTTTAATATTATCACAACTTCTAACCTATTTCATTTAGAATTGTACAACACAGTACACTGCTAGTCAGCCTGTTCACACTAGTCTTTCTGGACCGATAAGGAAACCATTTAGCAGAAACATAAACAGCCATTCAAAAGGTTTCATATTTAAAAGGATTTGTGTCTCTCAACAGCATTTTGTTCCTTACAAAACTAGATGCAGTAGTTGTCTTCAGCTTGACTTCAAATGCTATTGCTTTGTGACAATTATTACAGTGACAGAAAAAGACATAAAGCATAAAATGGATCAATGGGACTTTTTTAAAGAACAGTTTCTTTGTATTAAAAATAAATAAATCAACTAGCCAAAGAGGTACTGTTACAAATTTAATAAACCATTCAAAAATATTCCACAATACTAGAAACTTTACAAAGCATTACTTAAAAGATAACTTTAAAAAATGTGACACACCTAAAGACTATTTCTAAATAAAAATTCGCTGAGCAACATACAATAGCTTATTTTATATGAAATTTTGCTCACCAGCCAGCCGTTCATCTGTCTCCCTGTTGCCATCATCTGAATATCTTGCAAAGTCCAGTGAGTCAAGAGTGCTAATGCTTCCAGCTCGATCTAAAAATATTTAAACAAACATTTGAGCTTTGTTTGTTCTCCCCGTCCTGTACAAGGGTTCCCCAACTGAAGTTAAAGGCTGCACATGGCAAAGGACTTAAAAAAAGCTTTGGGTGGTATTCAACAAAGTTCTACTCAGAGTAGACCTACTTAAAATTAATGTATCCAAATTAGTCATGTTTCTTCACTTCAATAGGTCTACTCCAAGTAAAATCTCGTTAAACGCTACCCTGGATGATCTTTCCATAACACAGTGCCAGCTTTAAGTTATACCTGTTTTCCTCTCATTACCACAAAACGTTTCACTGCCTGTTTGCCTCAACATTCTCTCACAAAAATGTGTTCTCTTTGAGCATGATCTTCTATTTAGAGAGGGAACAGAATGAAAAGAAGTCAATTTAGAGACAGGATAGATGTTGTAAGCATAGTAACAATTCCGCTGAAATGAAGAGTTTATGCCGAATACCTATATATGACAGCTGTAAAGGTCTGGATATAAATCTAACAATAATAAGAGGAGTTTCCCCAATGATCAGGAAGAGGAAGAGGAAGACAGCAAGAAAAAATATGGGGACAGGAATGTCTCAAATAGCAGCATGTTTCCTTTTAGGCTGCTTATACTACACCCTTGTTTGAAACATACACAAATTCAGTGGTTAAAGAAAACACGCTAAGTGTAGAATTGCAACGTAAGTTTGAAACCTATTTAAATGCGAAAAAGAAGAAAAGTCAATTCTGCACAGGAATTGTAACTCTAAACCAAGCCATGAAACAGGAGAAGGAACAGTGAGTAACACCTGCATAAAACTAGTTAGAAACAGTTTAACAGAACTGTAAAGAAATTAAAAAGGGTAGGGAAATAAATCTCTTTGCAGTACCGTATTGCCCCAAATATAAGCCACACCTGCAAATAAGCCGCACCTTTAAAATTCAAGGGAGAAAAAAAAAGACAATACCCGAATATAAGCCGCTAGCTTAAATTCTGCAGGCACTCACACCCATAAATGGCAAATGTAGAAGAAAATCCTCCTGGGCTGCTTCCTGTGGGGTAGCCACGCTGCTTTGCTGGCGGCCTTCCCCCTGCTTTATTGCTGCACCCCCACTGGCCCTCGTGGTGGCATCCTGGGAGGCGGGGTGCTCTCCATTCCAGCATTGGAAGGCAAGGCAGGAACGCAGACCTAGGGCAGTTGTTTCAGCAGCGATATCGTAAGGTTGCAAATATAAGCTGCACTATAACTTCACGGTCGGAATTTGGGGGGAAAAGTGTGGCTTATATTCTGGCTAATACGGTGTGTTTTATGCTATAATGTCTGAAACACTGTTTTATACTATGCAGTTAGCATGTTTCACACTAAGGTTTGTCTAGCTCAGTGTTTCTCAAACTTGGGTCCCCAACTGTTGTTGGACTACAACTCCCATCATCTCTGACCACTGGTCCTGCTAGCTAGGGATGATGGGAGTTTAAGTCCAACAACAGCTGGGGATCCAAGTCTGAGAAACACTAGACTCTAACTAAATGAGAAACTTAAAATTAAATGATTACATGGCTGGCTTCAAGGAGATCCGCTTCTTTTACTTTACTGAGCACAGAGTAGATGCAAAATATCAACTTCCATTCTTTAGTAATATTTTACTAAGAACTATTTATGCATTACTCTGGGGGTGGGAGAACTGGAATACTTTATCAGGAAACTGGAAAAGAATCATAAACTGAGGGACAGACAAAACACATTATAGTAATAGAGTCGTACCTTGGATTCTGACGCCTTGCAAGTCAAACGTTTTGGCTCCTGAACGCTGCAAAACCGGAAGTGAGTGTTTGGGTCTGTGAACGTTCTTTGGAACCCAAACGTCTGATGGGGCTTCCGGGGCTTCCAATTGGCTACAAGAGCTTCCTGCAGCCAATCAGAAGCTGCGCTTTGGTTTCCAAACGTTTTAGAAGTCGAACGGAATTCCGGGACAGATTCCATTAGACTTCCAAGGTATGACTGCACTATTTCAGGGAGTGGGGGAGTATTATAGCTGTAATCATATACACTTACTTAGGAGTAAATGCCCCTGAAGTTAATGGGATGTGCCCATTGTAAATGCAAGAGCTGTATAATCTTATAATTGTTAAGTAATCACACAGGTCTTAATACAGAACTAAATTTAAAAAAATAAAGATTTTTTTTAAAGATATCTGGTGATATCAACAGGATGCACTGAAATCACAAAATTACTCTCCATCTAAATTGCCAGTTTACTCTTCTGCTCCATCTCTCCTATTTCCTGTAATAATCTGTACTAAGTTGTTCTTTCTGCACCTTGGCCTGGCTGTAGCTTGTTTCTTAAGTCAGCCTCTTGAACAGTTTCTGCCAAGCACAGAAACTCTCCAAACTTCCATATTCCTGGTCAACAGGTAGAACAAGTTTTTTGAAATTACTTCACAAAACTCCACACCTATACTCTACACTGACTTGCTGCTATTATTCATGCCAGAGGTAACCGCTTAAAATCCGAGAAAAATAACGTGTTGATCAGTTGAGGAAAATTATGTAAAGTCCCGTATTTTTCGCTCTATAACACGCACCTGACCATAACACGCACATCGTTTTTAGAGGAGGAAAACAAGGGAAAAAACATTCTGAATGAAACAGTGGATGTATCATTTTTGTGCTTCATGCTGTGGCCACAGACATGTGATCTGATGGTGAATTTGGGGTGACCCAATGCAAAAATCCTGAGAATCCCTGTGGATCCATGCTTTGTAACCACGCTTTTGCACCATTGCAGCCCCAGGCAACAGTGGGTGCGTGATTTTTTTGGGGGGGCCAGGTTGTAGCCATGGACATGCTATGTGCTCTGATGGTGAATTTGGGCTGACCCAATGCAAAGATCCTGAGGATCCATGTGGATCCATGTTTTGTAACCACGTTTTTGCACCATTGCAGCCCCAGGCAAGTGGGTGCGTTGTTTTTGGGGGGCAGGCTGTAGCCATGGACATGCTATGGGATCTGATGGTGAATTTGGGCTGACCCAGTGCAAAGATCCTGAGGATCCATGTGGATCCATGCTTTTTAACCACATTTTAAGTGGGGAGGGAAGGAAAAACACAGAAGGGACAAGGAGCAGGAGAGGGGTGTGCAGAGAAGCAGCTGGCTAAGAATGCAGGAGAGGGGTATAACGGGAGGAAAGGAAGGCAAAAGTTTTCCCTCACCTACCCACCCAAGCCAGCCAGCTCGCGCTCTCTCTCTCTCTCTCCCTCCAGCATGTTTTCAGCAGCACGGAGACACTCTGCTTTCCTCTCCACTTGCCTGGAGGGGAGGGGCTTTCCCTGCTCTTTGTTCCGTTTGAGCAAAGACAGCAAGGAAACAGAGGTGGGTGGGCAGTAAGACCCTGAGGCAGAATGCAGGAAAGCAGCCGCTTCCTCTTTTCAGGTTTCCCTTCTAGGAAACGCGCGGTTTGATTTTTGCCTGCTTTTTTTTGCCTCCCCTTGCACTATTTGGCTCCAGGGACCACACATTCGCTCAATAACACGTACAGACATTTCCCCTTCCTTTTTAGGAGAAAAAATCTGCGTGTTATAGAAGGAAAAATACGGTAAAAGGCACTAAGGAGATTTGGTAATTTTAATGAAATGAAAATAAGCAACTTTTCAAGAGTTTCCAAGAATGCGAACTGGCAGTAGAATTTATTTTCACAACACTTTGTCTTCCTGAAAACTTACAAGCTATCTTTATCACGTAGGGACTCCATTTGATGTTGATATAGTTGAAACAGATGTTAACATGCATTCAGCTTGCAAGATCTTTGATTACTGCAGTAGACACAAGTCTTCTGTCAGCACACAGGTGCGAAGTGCTTTTATTTTAAGACTGGTGGGGTAGCTTTTTGTGCAGGGTCTGTATTCCTTTGGGAGTGGGAAATCTCACAGGGACCACATACGAGAGATAGACGGAGTCAGAGCTAGCAGTGGGCTATCCATCTTCTTTCAGTCACCTCGTCTTTCCTGAAGATCTGTCATGCAGCAAAATGTTCCATTCTTTCAAATGGCTTATGTTCTCTATGTTTCATTGCGGCACACAGGAGATTTTTGAGGTCATGGGTCTGGCAGTGCATGGAGAAGGCAAAAATCTCCCAAACTGCCTATTCAAAATCACTCTTACATATGCATAAATATAGTATAGGGGGGAAAGGTACTATCAGCATGAACAGGAGCTTTCTTGGCTGCTGCTGCTGCTGCTGCTAATTTCTGCATGAGCATGACTAAGGACAAGAGGCTGTTGGTCAGCAGTTCTCCACCCTTGATTTAATAATTTGCAACTAAGGGAATATAAATAGCAGATATCTTCTGAAATATGCTGCAATTTATAGACTTGTAAACAAGTCTGTCTGTGAATGCTCTCTTCCGCTTATCAGGAGGGAGTGACCATGAAACAAGCAGCTGTGGAGAAACATCAGGGGAGTGCAAAAGACTAAAATGACTGCTGCCGGTCTGTGTGTATCTTCTAGTAGGTGTACACATTTATGAAGAGCATGTGTGTAGGGGCTGAATTTGATGCCAGCCTATATACCGTATGTTCACACACACACACCATCAGGAGGCAGCATTCAAAGTGAAGCGCTGCATTTTGCTTAGATAAAAATAGTGCAACACTATCATGGTTGCCAACCTTGGCCTACAAGGAGTTGACAAGTTAAGCATGCCCAAGCATTTGCCTTTTTATTCTTTTATTCTTTTATTGATTTATCATAAACATATGGACCAAGCATTTGCCACTCAGCTTATTACTACACTGCAAGCGATTGCTGGGACAACTGCTACTTGCCCCAGACAAATACGCTACTTTAGCTGTGGCTTCAGCTGAGCAAATCACTTGGCAGAAAAATCAATAATGCCAGTGTTAAGATTGGGTTGCAAGAAAAAAAGTGACTTTCCTAGCTATTAAATTGGTAAGCATGCGCTGAGACTCAAGTTCTACATCTCTTCCTCCTCCAGTCCTTCTGTAATTCTGCATAAAATGCCATTATGGGTTTGTGAACCAACTACTGAACTTTAGTGAAGAGATACTGCATTCTAATTATTCAGCACCCAATTTTATTAAAAATTATCAATCAAATATTTGATCCTCCATCAGACAATGCCTAAGTGAACTTAAAGTCTTTTCAGAAGAAACCTAAGCTTCTTGGAATGTTTTATACTGGACTTGGTGCACTGAATCAGTTTGGAAAGCGTTTTTTTTGTGTGTGGTGGGACGGACCCAGAAAGTTTTATTTGACTAGAACTTTGATTACAATAAACCAAAATTAGTCTATCATAGAGTTACGACCCTTTTTTGATGCTGCAATGAAAATGAAAATGGAATGCAAAATGATTAGCTGGCTGCATAATATGATGAACAAAAAGTAATAATTAAAACATTCAATCCTATTTAGGTGTGATGACTATGTAATAATCTAATGTCCTTCTTGAAGTACTAAGCTAGAATGATTTTAAATAAAGCCTTGTTTCTCAAGATGAAAACATAATTCTACAGTAACAGCAGATTATCATGTGCTTTCCAATGCAAACTTTTTTCAGTGGTTAATTATTCAACAACAGACTTGATTTCCCTTGCTAGAGTCAATACTTCCACTTCTCTGGTTCTGTTTTAAGCTACTGTGCATATGAGGAGTAATTATATTTTCTTATTTCATGCTGGGAGTTGTTATCTGAGGCATCTCTGAGGAATATGAAGTAGTTAAGCCCATCATTTCCCAAAACTATAAATGTTCTGAAGTCCTTGAAGAAACTCAAGCCCTAGAATTGTTACAGTGCCTTTAACTCTGTTAAGCCTGGAATATAACTTTGGAGCCCTTCAGCTGTAATTGTCAGGATTAGAACAAGGGGAGGGGGGCAGAAAAGTGTCTGCCTGCCCGCCTTGGGGGTTTAATAAATGAGGCTGGATTGCTGTGAACAAGAAATGGGGAGGGATAAAGAGACAACTCCTCACTTTTGTAAACACTTGTATTTCAGTAGCTCAAAGGAAGCAAGTGCTTAGTTTACTTTTCATGTTAGAATTAGAATGAGTGCAATTTTGATTAGTAATATCTGAAAGGTTATGCCCTAATCAAAATATGGAATACAAGAAGTTTCTTCCACATACATTCTTCTTAGGTAGTCTTTAGCTCTGGTCAAGTACACCTGAATTACAGACCAACACGGTAAATGCTGTAGAAGCGTTTACACGAGTACATCATTCTGCTGCTAGCTGTCCTGGGACAGAGTCAAAGCGGACAGTAGCATACTAGAAGAAAATTGTCTAAAAGAAACAGAAAAGGGAACGTATGCTACTCATTAAATGACACAAACACAATACATCTGAAATCTTACAAATATTTACTAACCATTACAACCCAACTTTACAGCATTGTAAACTACTATATACTGTTCATGCCTGCAGAGTATGAGTTACAGAAATGTGACAAATGCTGGCCTTAATGAGAATGGACTTTTAATAATTCTAAGCTAGAATAACCTACAAAAACACAGTAGTCACTCAACAAAAACAGCACTTTTTCTGAATATAGTCTTGTTTTCCACTATTACTACCTCGTTTCCATTCCTCATGAATAGCGCATAACTCCCAGATCTCCAGATAGAACAATGCTCAACCATATACTCTCCAAGTAAGCAATTGTGGGGGCAGAGAGGGCTGAATTGAGAGATCCTGAAATCCGGGTTTCCTCCATGTAAAAAACCAATGCCTAGAGAAAGAGGCAGTAGAACTGTGCTGCTGGCTTTACTTGCTCTGTTCAATGTCTTGCGTGTCCACACTGCCTGGACAGCCATGTGTTTCCATGGATTTACATATAACAAAATCTTAAACAAAAGCAGCTACTACCTCACTCCTTAAACACACTTGGGACCTGGAATCACCTATAATAATAGAATTGTAGAGTTGGAAGGGATTCCAAGGGTCATCTAGCCCAACCCGCTGCAATGCAGGGATCTCAACTAAAGCATCCATGACAAATGGCCATCCAAACTCTGCTTAAAAACCTCCAAGGAAGGAGAGTCAACAACCTCTTGAAGGACCTGTTCCACTCTTGAACAGTTATTACTGTCAGAAAGTTATCCCTGATGTTTAGTCAGAATCTCCTTCCTTGTAACCTGAAGCCATTGGCTTGGTCCTACCCTCCAGAGCAGGAGAAAACCAGCTTGCTCAATCTTCCATGTGACAGCCCTTGAGATATCAGAAGATGGCTATCAGATCTCTCAGTCTCTTTTTTCCCCCAGGCTAAACATACCTAGCTCCCTCAACCATTCCTCATAAGGCTTGGTTTCCAGATCCTTAATCATCTTGATTGCCCATCTCTCTACTTGTTCCAGCTTGTCAATACCACATAGGGGTTCTGGCCTTTGTTAGGCTTTCACTATGCTAGGGGTGAGGAACCTGTGGGCCAAATGCAATCCTGCAGGCCTCCCAATCTGACCTTCAGGACTCTCTCCAGGTCACACCCTTCACCAAGCTCTCCTTGAATACTTTTACCTGGCTTGGAATATGTCCTTGAACTGTGATAATGCCTCTTGCTTGCCTGAATGGAAAGATATGTGCATGGGTGTGAGTGTAGAAACTTCTGGCTTTTGAGGGACTGGAATGTAGCCAGCTATACAAAAGTAAAGAGCCACATCCATCATTCCATCCACGACTGACATGAGGCCCCCAGAAAGTTGCCCATGAGGCAATGTGGCCCTTGGGCTGAAAAAAGTCTTCAATCCCTGTGCTAGACATAAATCCATGTCAACACAGAGAAACCCAGAGGTGTGCTCAGGGCTATGGAAAACATCAGGGGCACAATCCTGTTGTCCCTTCTCCATGCACAGAATCTACACATGGAAAATGCCTGAAGAGGATTTGAAGCTCCTGGACAGATAGGATTCTAGGATGGATTGCCCACAATATGGTGCAACCTTCAGTAATCATTTCATCTAAAAGTGAATCTATGCACTAAGGCACAGTTTGGATATAACCACAAAGCATTATTAGTTGTGACAAAAAAGAGCATTCTTCCTCCTTCCTTCCTCCTGATTGCATGTGCAATGAAAATGTAAAACTTCCAGGCTCAGTCCAGAACAAACTGCAGTTCCCATGTTCCGATTTAACAGGAAACTGAGATTTCTTCAGACCTGGGAAGTGTTACTTCTCACCCTCACATGTGGAGGGAAGGGAGAGAGTGGTGTGATTCCACCTTCTGAAGTTAGTGCCAAAACAATAAATGAAAAATTCACCCCTACTGGCATTCTTCCTATTTCAAAAGGAGCTTATATTATAATTGAACATTTTTATAGGGTTAAATACCAAAGAACATTTCTCCTTGGCTAAACTAAGAATGCCACCATAAATTCAAAAAGATCCTGCTGCAAACACTGAATAAAACATGTCAGAAAAAGTGACAGAGGTACCGTATCTATTCTTCATTAATATGGTCTCAACCAAAACAATAATTTATGTTAATAAAGCTATCAAACGATGAGAATAACTGTACTTTCAGATCAGTATCACACCTGTATTTATGCCAACATGGTGCTAAAGACTGAAAGCAAAATAGCATTCAGTATAATTAGATATGAGGCATTAGATATGCATTTGCAGCTCCTTGAGCCGTTTCCTAACCCCAAAATGTATCAAATAATAGACTATCATTTGTGTCATACCACACTAATACTAGTGAAAAAATATATTGGTACTACTACTAAGCATGGTTAACACCTCTAAATACTGAAAAAACCAGGGATTATGTAACTTAAGTAGCTTCAATGACTATACGTTGTCCATACTTGCTTTAGGAACGAGTATTTTAAGACAGAGTTGGATTAGGTCCATTCCACCTATACAATTCTAAAAATAGATTCTTATAATTTGCTAGTGAACACGTGTTAAGATATGTTCATGGGAGTAAGTCTAACTTCTGAGAAGCATAACATGGAGGCAGAGAACAGACACACAATTATAGCTTAACTTTTGTGACCTTTTCAAGTTGCAATTTTCCAGTTTACAGAAGGAAACAATGTTCCCACCTGAGTTAGTTGATCATGAGAATGGAATAGTAACATGAACAGTGTTTCTGCAGACATCTGACCCCAGCATTCATCAGAACTGACTAGGAGTTGTTCCCTCTTACTTCCAAGAATACAGATTAAAAGTCATAGCTGGAAAGAACAAAAATTGTTCCATATATTAATATTTTCCCTATGTACCTACACTTGTCTTCTAAGCATCTGATAATGCTTGTTGAAATGCCAATGTGGATAGTTCTGTAACTCAGGAAGTTCTGAGATGTACTTGGGAAGTTCTATCACTCCAATGTGTCTTATGATTAACCCAAGTTATTTCTATTCTATCCAGAACACAACATAATCCTATTGACCCTATAGATAAAACTAATACAATGGCACATCCAACAGCTTCTGTATGAGTATCTGTTTTATCTATATCCCGGCAATGGTAGAAACATTTCAATCAAATTTGAGTTTCTGCAGATACTTGTGCATACCCGAATGCTCACTGTACCTTTCCAACAAAATACACAGAAACCAGCCAATGTTCACTTACACAGGAATACCCATTTCCCAATTCAATGCCTCAGCGTCAGCCATGCCTCCCATCACAAGACACTAACACTTATGGCAAATTATGTCAATAGCCACTTCTAGTACTTAAGGTACTGTTTCATGGGTGCAATGAAACAACATCATGCAAGTTATTTAAAGGAACTAAACACTAAGCAAGTAATATGAACACAGTGTTTTCTATTTGGCCAACTACTATTGTGATATAAAGAGCAACATCCAATGATGACTGCCCACTTGCACAATGGAAATCCACTTCACAATGAGACTTCTAGTTTAGCCTTCTTCCCTGCTCCAGCACCTTGAATGCTCCCAACGTCTGCTCTGGAAAGTTCCTCAGGCCTCCAAAGCAAATTCTGGAAGCACATGAAGGCTGTAGGAGAAAGAGGAGGAAGAAGAGGCCCCATTGCAAGAGCAGGAGCCTGGATCTAACCCAATGTTAACTGGTTATGATTCCTTGGGTTTTCCTGATAACCCTGGCTTGGTGATTCAGCACCAAACTGCAAGTGACGGGGAGTCAGTTTTCACTTTTATAAGGTAGAAAGTGATTCAGAAGCCCCTGACCCGACCCAACTTCTAGCCTTGCAAAAAGAAAGCAAAACCCACACAGATCAGGAATAGTCATGACTATTCTTGTCACCTCTGCAAATGTGTGAATAATCAGCACAGCCTGAGCTCATGATGATATGCTACTTGCAAGAATGAAAAAGATCAACATGTACATCCAATTCTATACTGTTAAAAACAGATGCTATAAGAAGATGGCAATGACTACAAGAATCTAGCATCATTAATGTTTAGAAGCAATAGCCTCTGACCTAGCAACCCTGTTGAAGTAATATACCTGCATGAAGGCTGATGACCTGCAACCCAACCTATATTTACTCAGAAGTAATTTCCATTTAGTTAAATGGGACTTATACCCAGGTAAGTATGCATAGGGTTCCAGTCTTAATAGTACTATCACACAACCCATCTTCCCACTAAGGCAAGCTCTTCACCTATAGCAAGATCTATTGGGATGGCTGAGCTGGGAGGGAGTTATACTCTCTTAACTACTTAATCCTTGGACTCAGCCAGGGAGTATCATCTCTCTCATCCCAGGAGAGCTGGGACCTAGCTTGCTGAGCAGAGCGCAGAGGCTCTTAAACTGGGATAAGCCCTGACAAAGCAGCATGGCAGAGGCAGGACCACTGAGGATGGGTCCTCAGCTCAGTCGTGTGACTTGGCAACCTGGCATTATGTTAAGGCATCAAAACGGGTGGTGCATCTCAAGCACTACTTTAAAAGTTTGTTTTCTCTCTACCAGGCTTAGGTGGGCTCCACTAGCAGTAGCCCCACTGCTAAACTGAGTAGCTTTGCACTGCCTCATTCATACCAGCTCCTTGTTTACAGGACAGCTCCCTAATTGTGGCAAACAACACCATGTTGACCAGGCTTTTTAAAAAGTATTTTTTAGCAGGAATACGGGGAAACTGAGTTCCCTTACCTTTAAAAAATGTAATTTTTTTTTGAGTTTTTTTGAGTTCTAATCCAGGTCAGTGTCTGCTTGAGTTGGGTGTGTGGGTGGCACTGCAAACGGTCCTGCAAAAAACTTCATGGTGAGTTCCCCACCCCCCCTTTTCCCTAGGAAAAAAAGCACTGATGTTGAACTATAAAAGGTAAAGGTACCCCTGCCCGTACGGGCCAGTCTTGACAGACTCTGGGGTTGTGCGCCCATCTCACTTAAGAGGCCAGGGGCCAGCGCTGTCCGGAGACACTTCCGGGTCACGTGGCCAGCGTGACATCGCTGCTCTGGCGAGCCAGAGCCGCACACGGAAACGCCGTTTACCTTCCCGCTGGTAAGCGGTCCCTATTTATCTACTTGCACCCGGAGGTGCTTTCGAACTGCTAGGTTGGCAGGCGCTGGGACCGAGCAGCAGGAGCGCACCCCGCCGCAGGGATTCGAACCGCCGACCTTTCGATCGGCAAGTCCTAGGCGCTGAGGCTTTAACCCACAGCGCCACCTGCGTCCCATGATGTTGAACTATATGATGGTGCTAACTTACTGACCTAACTTAAGCAGGGCATTAGGGGGTTGGGTGCAGCGGAGTGAGCCCAACCCGGGCATTACCTTACACGTGGCAAACCCACCGCTTGCTTTCAAAAACAAACCCTGCCCACCTCGCCTCCCTTCCTGCCACAGCTGACAGGTGCTCATCGGAGGCAAAAAAAGGAGGAGTGCATCGAAACCAAAACAACTCGCCAAGGTCAACCAAGGACCGAATCGGCGGAACTGAGCTACATTTTATTTTATTTTATTATTTGTTTCCCTCCACAAACAAACTTACGGAGCTGTCCTGCTGCGCCGGGCTCCTTCCCCACTCCGGCCCCCGCCAGGAGCCCCGGGGCCGCCGAGGCCGGCGGGGTGGGCGCCGTCGTCGTCGTCGTGCCCCCTGCGCAGCCTCCTCCCTGGCGCTCGAAGTTGCCCGGGTTGGAGAAGTAATCCCTCAGGCGGGGCAGCTCCCGGCCGCTCTCCAGCAGCTCCGTGTGCAGCTCCAGCGCCGTCAGCACGAACTGGTCGCGCAGCAGCTGAGCCGCCAGGGCGTCCACGGGGACCCGAGGCGGCTCCTCGGCCTGCAGGGAGGAGGGAGGCGGCAAGGGCAGATGCTGCTGCTGCTGAAGGGGCGGCGGCGGCGGCGGCGAAGAGCAGGCCGACGAAGGCAGCGGGAGCGGAGCGGCCGTTCCGCCGCCGAGCTCGCTGCTGCTGCTGCCTCCGCCGCCGCCGGGCCGGGCCTCGTCGGGGTCCGACTCCTCGGAGTCGCTGAGGAAAGGGTTCACCCCAGCAGCCCCCGCCGCCGCCATCTTGGGAGCAGGGGAGGCGCCCCAAGCAGCGCTCCCCCCTCCCCCAACGGAGCCCCGTTACCACAGCAGCCGACGGCGCCCACCAACCGCCCGCCTCCTCCTCCTCCTCCCTCCCTCCTCAGATCTCACAGCTTCTTCCTGGTCTCGCCTCTCGCGAGAGTTGCCGCCCGGATGCTTCCGGTCTCCGGCGTCCTCGCGGAGCGGTATAGACTTTCGAAAGGAACAGAGGGGGCAGCTCGTCTGTTTTTCTGGGCATACGAGAGGTTTCGTTTGGTCGGCGTGGGCGCTGTTCTCCTCTCCTTCCTCTTTGGGAGAAATCGGCAGCTGCTTGAAAATAACCACGAGCCCACGGAGGAAAAAAAAGCAAGGCTTTAGGGTTGCTCAGAAAAAGAAGAGGAAAAAAGGTAGAAGCAAATACATATTCATATCATATCTGTTTTAACTCGCTTGCCTATGAAGAAGGCCCGCTGGGCTACCTGACATGAGATTGCATCCTGCGTCTTATTTCAGGCGGTAGATACCCTTTTTTCTCAAAACTATGCAAAAAACAAAACAAAAAACCGAGGATGCAGAGACCATGCTTGTTCCCCTTGTGTTGCATCGGTGTGACGGTGGTGGCCGGGATGCATTGTAGTCCATTATTATTATTATTCCTACATTGTAGGTCGGGCAGGTGAATGCTGCTTTTTTTTTTTGACAGCCCTGAAATGTCAGGACTGTGCTGAAGCAGAGACTGAGAGGGGTAAAAAAACAAAAACTCCAGCGTGTTTGTATTTAAATAAACGCAAGCTTTGGCTTGAGGTTTGAATCTCGGAAGGAATTTAATATTCAGCGGGGGGAAAGGGAATGTGGCGGTTTAGTTAGAATTACTTTTGCAGCCATCAGCACAAGCGCCGATGTGTTTTATCCCTTCCTGGCCGAAATCCAGTGCGGAAATTAGCCAGGTGCATATGAAGCCTTTTGGTTTCCGATCTGACAGTTGCACCAAACTGGGTTGCGGTCAACTTCCAACCCGCCCCATAGTTATGGGAGCAAACAATAGTTTGGTTGCAAACTACTTTTTCCCAAAGTGCAAAACGGCTATTTCAAAAAACCCGAGCACGAGGTTTGTGAGAGTCGACGTGCGTTATACTCTTCACGTTTCTCTCTCTGGAGGCACAGGCGGTGAGCAGGAGGCTGCACACCTGTCCCACTGGGCTCTACCTGTGCATCATGAACATGCAAGATGCATGATTGACGGGGGAGGACACTTTTTCCCTCTTCCTCCTCCTCGCTCCCTTTCCCCGGGGATCTCGCGATGCCTTTCCCGAGGCCCTTGGACGCGCGCCGGGGTGCCTGGTAAGGGTGCAGAAGCGCCTGCTTCCGAACTTGTGAGTAGCGGAGGAGGACGCGTGTGCGCGCGCGCGAGGCCCCACCCCACTCGCAGGCGACCACGCTTTGGCTGGGGGTCGGATGTAAATGGGGCTTGTTGTCCTCGCTTCCGCATCTCCCCACCTCCCCACCCAGGAAAGCCACTGATTCCTCAGACTCCCCCCTGACATCTCATGAAAGGCTGTTTGCCAGATGTTGCTGATGGGGGATGACGCCTCTTGCTAAATGAAGGATCGGGGCAGGGTCATCTCTCCATCACTGCCTGCTGTTGGGGGCTGGGGGATTGGGATCCTTTTTCCCCTCTGAGAAAAACTGCTTCTTATCTGTAGCCTTTCTGGTATGTGTTTTGTGCGATTTTGGTGGTTCCCTACTCGCCCACCCTCTCCCACCTTCGCCTCTGTCTTCTTGGAACCCATGAGCGCTTTATCTCCTTTCTCGGGACCCTTAGTATGTTCTCCCCTCAGTTCTTTTCCTTCCATTTTTCTCCCCTTTTTGCTTCTTCTGCTTGCCCCCCTGGCATCCCCACCATTGCTAGTCACTGGTTGGGGTAAGAAGGATCCATTCTGCATCATGGTTGTGGTGACCCTGAGGCTCTGGGCCAAGTGCTACTGAACTGATTAAAGGTAAAGTGACCCCTGACCATTAGGTCCAGTCGCAGATGACTCTGGGGTTGCGGTGCTCATCTCGCTTTATTAGCCAAGGGAGCCAGCGTACAGCTTCCAGGTCATGTGGCCAGCATGACTAAGCCGCTTCTGGCAAACCAGAGCAGCGCACGGAAAGATCCACCTCTGGTTTAGATCTGCAGCATGAGGGGGTCTGAAGTATATATAATACTACTCTGGAGGACCCAGAGCTTGCGCACCCACCCCACAGCTTTGAATACATCAGGGCTGCCATTTTGTGTCCTGGCAGAATATTATTATTATTATTATTATTATTATTATTATTTACTTATATGCCGCCCATCTGACTGGGTTGCCCCAGCTTCTCTGGGGCAAAATATAAAAACTCTAGCAAAATATAAAAGCACAATAAGACATTAAGCACTCTTGTTAACAGAAGCTTTGTTCAAAGAACAGGGTTTTTTAGCTGCAATGGCTGCCAGCGCACTTTAAGGATCAAAACCTCAGATTGTCCTGTGAGCTGCCCTTTGCTCTGTGAACCGCCCCGAGACCTCTGGGTATAGGGCGGTATATAAATCCAATAAATAATAATAATAATGAAAATCTCAGAGTAGTCTTATATATACTTTAAAGCAAAATAACCAAATAAATAAGGCCTTTAAGGGGAACAGAACTCACAAATCATGAAACACGGAATCACAGAATTGTAGAATTGGAAGGGACCCTGAGGATCTCTGGTCCAACCCCCTGCAGTGCAGGAATCGAAGACCTTTTGGCCCATGACCTTGGCATCATTAGTACCATGCTCTAACCAACTGAGCTAACACAGGAAACAGCTTTATACTAACTGAGACCATTGATCCGCACAGACTGGCAGCAGCTATCCAGGGATAGCCAGAGCTGCAGATGCCACTGTTGGGTTGAATTTGGGAACTTCTACATGCAAGACAGTTGCTCTACCACTGAACTATGGCCCTTCTCCAACTAAACTATAGGCCCTATACGGCCTAGGACCCTGGTACCTATGGGACCGCCTCTCCTGGTATGTCCCACAGAGGAACTTGCGGTCTTCAAATAAAAACATCTTGAAGGTCCCAGGCCACAGAGAGGTTAGGCTGGCCTCAGCATAGAGCCAGGGCTTTTTCGGCTGTGGCTCCGATCTGGTGGAATGCTCTGTCACAAGAGACTAGGGCCCTGCGGGACTTGACATCTTTCTGCAGGACCTGCAAGACCGAGCTGTTCCACCAGGCCTTTGGTCAGGGCACAGCCTGACTCCCTCCTTTGACAATCTTCACAGAACTTTGGCCCAATGGTTGCCATCAATTTGATTTGAATTACTTTTATAATGAAATGATTTTAGAATGTTGTACTATTTTATTGTTGTTAGCTGCCCTGAGCCTGGCTTCGGCTGGGGAGGGCGGGATATAAATATAATTTGTTATTATTATTATTAGAGTCTAAGGTTTTATGAAATTAATAGAAAGCTTGAAATTGTAATGTTTGCACTACCTAAATGTTAGATGCTAATTTTTTAGAAAGCAATTTCTTAGCAACTGCATCCCCTAGTGGTGTTCAGTGCACACGGCAGTATTTTCTGCACTGTTTGTATTCTGTGAAGGAGACTGTTGGTAGAAAATACAAGTTCAGGCATATTCCGGTAGGTCAAGGCATCTGGAAGTCATTTAAATTGGAAATAGATTTATTTTTCACTCACCTGCCCAAACACCCCCTTTCTTCCTCCACCACCACCACATTAGGTGAGCTCCCCCACAAGGAAAAACATGGAGAGCTCCACCCTAAACTCATTTTTTCCCCTTGTATGATCTGGACTAAGGTAGATGGAAGAAAACAAACAATGACTGTGGGCTGAGTTTCAAAGCAACTCTCTTCATTGGTCTGGTGAGTGTATTATCTTAACTGTACGATTATTGTCCTCAGCAGTTAAATCTCGCATCGTAAAGTTATGGGAAGGCATGTGCAGAAGTGGTTACTTGAGATCCTGCGTCTAGCAGCAATTCCACTTGGGTTTCTCCCTCATAAAAAAAAGACCAGCTTCACCAAGGTCTTGTTGTTCATACCAACGCCACCTGTCTCTACCTAGCCACGCACCTCACCTACTGTGATCAGCACCCTAGGAAAGCCTCAACCATCTTAATCTCCGAGACCATGTGGAAACCATTAGAAGGCCAGAGTCAAGGATCTTTGTATCCTACAACAGAGCCTTCGCCAAGGGCTTAGGCCTAACACTCTGAAGAGGCAAGCAGTGGCAGTCTTCAGTGCTGCAACACCAAGGATTCTTGAACTCACACTCTCATGCAAAACAGAGGGGACAGCAAGGTTCAGTACTCACATAACTACAAATCTTTGCACTTTCCACACGGACGGGGTGGTGTTTTTGTGCTAACACTTCCTTTGTCCCGAAAGTAAATTCTCCATTTCATAGGGCTTAGTAACGGGACCTTCAGTCTTTTTTTGCCCCAGATCTCTGCATTCGTGGGACAACTCTGACACAGCCTAGTCATACACATGGCTCTGAAAGACTATCCTGTCAGAACAGAGGCTCTTGGCCTCTTTGACTCCATCCTTGTGTCGTCTTCTCCCACTTCTCTAGAAAAGGCAGCTTCTTCCTCTGTCAGCTGGTGGATTAAGGCCTAGGAGGCACAGCACCTGCCCACTCCCCAGCACATCACAGCCCACTTTACCCTGTCCACAAACACATATGTTGCAGATGTTTGCAAGGCCACTTGGTCCTCAACCCTCCACACTACCAATTAGATCTTATGTCCCTTAGCTGATGGTTCCATTGGAAGATAACCTTCACATAACATTCTCTCCTCAGAGGAACACAGTCACCCAGTTTCATCTTGTTTGTGTGTGTGTGTGTAGGGGGTGCCTTTATGCTTGCCCATGGATGGAAAGGAAAGCAAAACTAGAGGAAAAGAATAGGAAATCTGTTTAATTTCATGGCTCTGCCTTTTGCGCGTCCCAGCCATACAACCTGCAACATCCCTGTCCTAACCTAGAAGGCCCGTTCATGGTTAGTGTTCGATATTCCTTTTTAATCTGCAGCTTTTCAGCCAGATATTGTTTCAGTCTTAGCTGAATTCAGAGTTGTGCTAATGAGAATAACTTCCAGGCCTTGCTATGCCCTGTTATCAGGGGTGCCTCAGAGGCGGAGTTGAATATCCCACCCTGCCATCTAAGAAGTGTAGCAGGAAGTTAAAAAGAGTCTTAAGACGCTTTGTGACCTACAAGCCAGGACAGCAGATAATCATATTTATCCCTTCAAGATTTTGCATAGGGATTGCTGATACAGAGAGTTAACTTGACAATAAAACGTTCAATTCTCGGGGGGAGCTTTTTGCCTTAGGTTTGCTTCTGCATTGCTGAGCCACATTTACATCTTAAAGCAGATGACATTTGTTATTGTAATGTACAAAATGCTCATTGAAAATCTTGACTGTATGGTAATTTTAAACAGATGAACAAGTTACCAAAACACATTTAAATGTGAAAGCCTATGGAAATTATGTCTTATAAACTGCATTATACGACAGATTATTTGGATCATGCAAATTTGTTCATGCTCGTTTACCTAATCAAAGGCGGGGGGAAGACCACATGATTATGCCTAGAACATTGCGGGGAGTGGGGGAAGTAGCAGTGGTACAGAATTTTAATGTTGTTGAAATGATCTGTATATGATGATGAAAGAAAGTAAATCTGAAAGTATTATTCTAGCTCAAAACTTGGTTAACATACAGGGGCGTCCTTAGTGCTGAACAATATGGTTGTGTCAACTTAATAGTTTTCCATAAAACTATTCCTGTTTTCAATTTATTTATGGATGAATTGTTTTCATATCTCTCTGACAGTCTAAATTAAATATTACGTAATACATTTTTTATTTAAAAAAATCCTGTCAGCTGAAAGAATAGCTGCTAATCATACCCCTTTGTAATACACATGCCATGACACATGCTTACTGAAAACGCATTTTCATTAGATTCTCTTAAATTATATACAACAGGCATATAATGCTCACTGGAGCACGCTCCTTTTGAAAGAAATGACTAAAGTATTTTTACTGTCATTCCTTGACGCTTTTAAATATACTTGTACACCAGCATAACATAGTCAGCTGAATAACACTTTGTATATGTTTCTCCGAATATTGAAAGCATAAATAGGAATAGGAAACAAATGGTTGCATATTTCATAAATATTTATATTTAGTTGTTTTCTCTATCTTTTAAAAATAAAAGACAATCTCAGCATCCCAAGTATTGTGAGTTTTAAATGTTCGAAGAGCGGCAGTGTTGGATATGGTGGCTTTGGGGGGAAATAGGTCTGCATTTTGCCTCATTATGTTGACATTTCCATTCATCTTGGAGGACCTGATTCAGCAAAGGACTACAGGTTCTATAGCAGGCACAAATCTTCTTAGGCAATAGATTGGCCTATAAGCAGTGGTGTCCAAACTTTTTTCAAAGAGGGCCAGATTTGATGAAGTGAAGGGCCGCGGGGGCCAACCAAAGTTGTTGACCTTTATTTAGGATTGAAGTTATTGAGTTTTTAAAAGGTTTTTACCTATAAACTGCCACAGGGGCCAGATTAAACCAACCAGCAGGCCGGATTAGGCCCCCGAAATGGACTTTGGACATGCCTGGCCTATATAAATGAAAGAAATAGAAGAAAGAAGTACTCCTGTCAGGGAGTAATAGAATTGCCCGGGTAGAAGTGTCTTCTTCATACAACTTTCTTTGCTCTGTTGCTATCTCTCTCTCTCTTTCTCTCGCTCTTAAGTTAAATATTTTGCAAGGAATGGTGGTATGTACAATGGGGATTCAAACATCCCACTGACGTTCACATGTGAATGAGTCTTCTCCTTTCCTATGCTTGCACATTCTATCTTTCTGCCTTCTTATGCTGCTGGGAGGAATTCAGAAGCTTGTCCCTGTGCTTCTGTTTAACTGTGTCCTGCCATGTTGTCCGAACCCAGCAAACTACAGTGGTGCCTCGGGTTACAGACGCATCAGGTTACAGACGCTTCAGGTTACAGACTCCGCTAACCCAGAAATAGTATCTCGGGTTAAGAACTTTGCTTCAGGATGAGAACAGAAATTGAGCAGCGGTGGCATGGCAGCAGCGGGAGGCCCCATTAGCTAAAGTGGTGCTTCAGGTTAAGAACAGTTTCAGGTTAAGTACGGACCTTCGGAACGAATTAAGTACTTAACCCGAGGTACCACTGTATGGCTAATGTTAACGAGAGTTAGCTTAAACAAGCCACCTGCAGTAGTCGCAATGTTAAGTTTGGTTAGTTTCAATTGCGATTTCTGAAGCTGGGCTTGTTTAGATTAATCATAGTTATTGCGAACCACAGTTCTGTATTCGGATGACATAGCAAGCTGTTATTAACCAAAAGAGAAAGTGAAAGCTTCCCAATCCCTGCTTCCAGCCATGCAGGAGGATGTGAGGCCGGGAGAGTGTATGAGCTCATTCATATTTTGCAGGAAATGCAGCCGATGGATATTGGACTGGTGACTTGAGAGAGATTAACTGGGTATATACAGCTTGGGTGCCTCCACCCAGCTCTGACCCAAGGTTGATGTGGCTGATTTGCTTGCAGATGGGGTTAAGTTCCACACCAGCCTTACTGAATACATTTCTCGCATGACAATGTAGTGGCTATGACTCTCTCTAGAACATAAAGAGAGGTAAAAAAAGGTAAAGGACCCCTGGACGGTTAAGTCCAGTCAAATGCAAATATGGGGTTGCGGCGCTCATCTCACTTTCAGGCCAAGGGAGCTGGCATTTGTCTACAGACAGCTTTCCGGGTTATGCGGCCAGCATGACTAAACCGCTTCTGGTGCAACAGAACACCGTGACAGAAACCAGAGCTTACGGAAACACCGTTTACCTTCCTGCCACAGCAGTACCTATTTATCTACTTGCACCAGCGTGCTTTCAAGCTGCTAGGTCAGCAGGCTATGGCATTTCCTCTGCTAGTGCATCACAGAGGAATTGCATTGTTCTCTCGACTTTGCATCACCCCAAAACTAGACCATTGAGAAACAAGCCAAAGATAGTCTAAAGATAACAGATCTGAGTTATGAAGCTTTGACAGGCTTGATGTCACCACCTGTCACAGTGGGGCACATGCCAGACTTCAGAGCTTTCTGTAACTAATGCCAGGCAGAAGGAAAACAGATGCAACCATCATTATCTTCATATTCCCAGAATATCTCTGCATCCAGCGATGTCAGGATCCAGAGACATTCTGGGCAAATGAAGATAGAGGCTGCAGCCCCTTTGCCCAGCAGTTTACTTTATAGCTCTGGGCTGAGTGTTTGTCCCCACCACTGTCTATCCTGCCAACCCTGGTAAACTCATTTTGGGAGGGCCCCCGGGGGAGTACAAGTGAGAGCACCTTGCCTGGCATCACCCCAGCCCTGAGCTTGGAGAAGAGTGGGGCGAAAAGATCAATTAAACAATCAATTGATTTTTTGAAAAAGAAATCTTATCTATGAAACTGAAGAATGCACAAAACGTAGAATCAGATGCAGACTTTGAATGCAGCAAACTATCGCTTGCCTCGACTTTGAATGCAGCAAACTATCGCTTGCCTCACCTGTAACTGTTTTGCTCTTTTAGTGCTGGACAACCCATCACCATGAATATGCAGATCTTTGTAGCGACTGGTCTCCTGGTACATTGTGTGTTCCTGATCTCTATTTTTGACATTTACTTCACCTCTCCTCTGGTCCACGGCATGACTCCCCATCAGACTCCCTTGCCACCACCTGCGCAGCGCTTAGTACTTTTTGTTGCCGATGGTCTGCGTGCAGATTCGCTTTATGAAGTGGATGACCATGGCATTTCTAATGCTCCTTACCTTAGGTATGTTCCTCTTGTTATGATACTCCCCTAATCTTTTGAACTCTAATCCTTCAAGATTATTTTTTTTTAAAAAAAACTCGTTAGCTATGGGACAGGGATTTTGCACTGCTGCGCCCGAATTTTGCAACTAGAAAAGGTTATTTCTGCCATTTAAAAATGTGACTTGACCAATAAGACACTTCATATACTTGGTTATCCAGCAGTCGTTCTTATTTTAAATATTTTAAATAGCGCCAGTTACTTCCTTGTAAGATTTCTCCCCACCCCTATTTTATCTTAATCCCAACTTTTTAAGGGATCAGTGAAGGATGTGATAACCTCCCCAATGCCGGGCACATTGTGGTTTGTATTGTGAAACTGTAAAATCCATGTAACATTTAATTAGAGTTTTTCTCTAGGAAAAGCCATAGAATCTTATAGTTTTAGAAATGGTGATTGTTGAATGTGTGGAAGTGCTTCCTTAAACTAAGCAGTGGGACCACTGTTTGTTCTTTTCCCTTTTGAGCCTTACAGACATGGATTTGGTTTTTAAAAACTGCATGCGTTACCACTGTGTCTTATTTCCAGGAATATCGTGTTAACCAAAGGCAGCTGGGGAGTATCTCATACTCACGTTCCAACAGAGTCAAGACCTGGCCATGTCGCTCTCATAGCTGGATTTTACGAAGATGTCAGTGCTGTTGCAAGAGGTATGCTGGTTATCCATAAAATATTTTGTTTGGATGAAAAGGCTGAGCTTTAGAATATTTGGCCACTAACTATAAAATTATAATAACTTGTATCATAAGGTAAATTAACTTGTACCAAAAAGTATCAGTGGAGGATTGGTAGTGTCTCCTGACCAATGTGTGTTGTAGGGTATGGGGTCAGAGGTCCTCCCAATTTGAGCCAATTCTTTCAGCATACCCCTTACTATAGCCCATCCTCTGACCCTTTGGAAATGATTTTTGGTGGGTGGGTGTGTCAGTCTTTCATTCTGTGGACTTTCCTGAGTTATCTTATTTTTGGATCCAGGCCTATACCCCCAAGCTCTGTAAATTTGAAAGTCTCAAATGTGAGAGTGAGATTTGTACTTTGTTACCAGGTCTCTGATTAGCGTTGTGGCCACTCAAACTTTGTTTTGGCATAGTAGACAGTTGGCATATATCTGTTATTCTTCCGTTTTCTACGTGGTGCGAGAAAGTTATGGACGCTTTTGTGTGCACTATTTGCCTAGGCTGAAATGTAATTAGTATCATTTTGAAGGCTAGTTTTCAAGGTTCATTGGCCACCTGAAACAATGAACAGTGACAACATTCATGCCTGTCTACTGAGAAGGTAATCCCATTGGGGACTTATTCCTTGTGTATAGGATTGCAACTTTTAACCATTATCAGTTTGGCATAGGTATTTGGGAATGAGCAGAGTTTATTCTTCAGGGTCTGAGAAAAGGCAAACAAAATTTGGTTTGCTGTTTAAAGTATTTCATTGGAAAGCAAGATGCAAAGTACTTGGCGCATTGGACTTTCTGTGAGATTTACAATGGTATTTAAGTGGGTAACAGTGGTACTCCAGTTATTTGTGGAATATGTTGACATAAACCGCTTTGGACATATCCTGCGCTCTTAGGAACTGCTTCATACATGAAAATCTACTCATGCAACTTCTGTTTTGGGCAGGCTGCATGTATACTGTAAGATGCAATATCTGTATTGTAATGGTTGTAAGGGGGTTACTTGTGCGTAAATTGCCTTCGGTTTAGTTTGATTGCTTGCCCAACCATGCTTAGGCTCACAGCTCGCCCTCCGTGACCTGTTAGTCACTTGCAGAATCCGTCAGTGGGCGTTTCTTGAACCTCTTCCAGCATAAAAGCTGTTTGACACCAAGTCTCCGCCTATGTTCCCTGCGCGGAACTCGTCTGCGCAAGTAAGGAGAAGGCTGGGGCGTGCCAGCGCTCTCTCCACTAGTTTCTGGTGAAGGGTCTCGGAGCCCTGTCTCCAATTCCTCCATCTCCCTCTCTTCTCTACTGGTGTTACGCTGAATTCCTTCCCCCCTGCTGGTCCCCTCTCCGGCATCGCTCTGGAGCCCTGCCTCCGCCTCTCGCTCTGATGTCAGTTCCCTGACATGTATGTTTGCGTATTTTTCTGTGTTATGTGTTGGAATGCTGAAGCCAATTGTCGTTTCCCATGATGTTCTCACCTGGTGAAACAGATGTGTTTGAGTGCTCATTAAAAGTGCTAGTGTTCATTCAGAATGTGCATGCTACCTTTAATTCCATTCAACAGTGTATCCAAGCTCATGTTATCGCCCTTACTACAGTAACAGTTGTCTCCCTAACAGGATGGAAAGAAAACCCAGTGGAGTTTGATTCCGTTTTCAATGAAAGTAAATACACGTGGAGCTGGGGAAGTCCAGATATTCTGCCCATGTTCGCTAAAGGTAAGCATGTTTTAGTCTTAGCAATGCATCATTTACAAAGTATAAAAAGTTTTACTACAAAGTGTAATATCCAAAGGAAGTGCTTTGCAACTCTTTGTGGGGTGATTTGGAAATCACGCTTTGGTTGGTGGCAACACCGCACAGGGTCACAAACATGTTCCAAATGAAGAGCTTCTGTTCTTCATAATGTACTGTGGTTTCTTGCTGATGTTCCAATAAATCAGGCATCCCCAACCTTCGGCCTTCCAGATGTTTTGGACTACAATTCCCATCATCCCTGACCACTGGTCCTGTTAGCTAGGGATCATGGGAGTTGTAGGCCAAAACATCTGGCAGGCCACAGGTTGCGGATGCCTGCAATAAATCTACATATGTTGTCTGCATATGTTTGTGTATCTGTCTAAAAATAGGTAGATGTAATGCTATCTAGACCAGGGTGCTGTTTTTTTTTTTAATGCAACCTAATATACAAAAATCAAGAGATCTTGTGTGAGCAGATGGCACTGCCACTTGAGCAGAAGGGTTGACCATTTACTGCAGCCTGCTTCTTTTGTTGTTGTTGTTTAGTCGTTTAGTCGTGTCCGACTCTTTGTCACCCCATGGACCAGAGCACGCCAGGCACCCCTGTCTTCCACTGCCTCCAGCAGTTTGGTCAAACTCATGATGGTAGCTTTGAGAACACTATCCAACCATCTCGTCCTCTGTCGTCCCCTTCTCCTTGTGCCCTCCATCTTTCCCAACATCAGGGTCTTTTCCAGGGAGTCTTCTCTTCTCATGAGGTGGCCAAAGTATTGGAGCCTCAGCTTCACGATCTGTCCTTCCAGCGAGCACTCAGGGCTGATTTCCTTCAGAATGGATAGGTTTGATCTTCTTGCAGTCTATGGGCCTCTCAAGAGTCTCCTCCAGCACGATAATTCAAAAGCATCAATTCTTCAGCGATCAGCCTTCTTTATGGTCCAGCTCTCACTTCCATACATCATTACTGGGAAAACCATAGCTTTTACTATATGTACCTTTGTTGGCAAGGTGATGTCTCTACTTTTTAAGATGCTGTCTAGGTTTGTCATTGCTTTTCTCCCAAGAAGCAGGCGTCTTTTAATTTCGTGGCTGCTGTCACCATCTGCAGTGATCATGGAGCCCAAGAAAGTAAAATCTCTCACTGCCTCCATTTCTTCCCCTTCTATTTGCTAGGAGGTGATGGGCCCAGTGGCCATGATCTTCGTTTTTTTGATGTTGAGCTTCAGACCATATTTTGCGCTCTCCTCTTTCACCCACAATAAAAGGTTCTTTAATTCCTCCTCACTTTCTGCCATCCAGATTGTGTCATCTGCATATCTGAGGTTGTTGATATTTCTTCCGACAATCTTACTTCCGGCTAGGGATTCCTGCTTCTTTACAGCTCTGAAATTCTGGCTTCACAAGGTTGGTGGACATTCCAGAGCAGTTTTTTTGGGGAAGGGATGGAAGAGATGGAAATTTCTGCTTATTCATAGGAGGGTACCATTGCCTTCTGCTTGTATTGTGGAATCTTGGATCCAAGTTAAATTGTTTTTGTGATGCTTGCTCTTTGGCCCCCTGAACAAAAGAAATATGGCTTCAGTAACTGGATTTAGTGTTTTCAGAAGGAGCGTAGCCATTAATTCTTTGTCCATGGTGCACTTTGTGATCTTATGTACTGGACACAAGCTGACCTAGTTAGTCTGCAAAGAGCTTTCTAAATTACCATCTTATGGCTATAACATATTGCAGTCTGAACTTCTAACAGCTATGTCTCTTTCCCCCCTCCTCTTCCCCTGTTCCCCCTGGTTCTTGTTGATCATCGAGCCTGGGAAATAATTCTCCCTGCGTTTTGATGAGCCCTTGCTCTCAACATTTGTGTTTCTCTTGGGGCTTAGAAACAGAGTGTATCTGTTTCCTTGAAATGTTCCATTTTGCAAAACAGTGCATGCCAGCTAATTAAAGAAGCATCTGAATGGGAATGTCATCACTCTGGCTTCCAGAAGGGCAGTCTCTGTGCCGTGGAGACCTAAGAGTAGGAATAGTAAGTAACTGGTAGGAGATGGGAGTGACCAATGGCGAATCCTTGAGCTGTGTAAATGATGCAGAAGAACCCTGGGGAGAAGAAAATATGTGCTGCTTTGCCTACATCTGAAATCCATGAACCAGAATAATGTGATAAACCTCAGTGCGTCTTCCCCGATACCATTTTAGAACTGACAGAAGGGATTTAAAATATGGCATTAGTTCAAGTTTTATTGAATCTTGTCATTTTCAGCAATTGAAACTTCCCCCTTCTCTTCATATCCTCTGTTACGTATCTTGTATTTTGTGTGCTCAGCTCATTCTCCTCGGAGTATATATTTTCTTTCAGCAGGAAATTGGGAAGGATATGACAAGGGATTGCAGCCTTCCTGTTCAATTGGTTCACTCTAGCCGTGGTTTTCACGTTTTCTAGAGTCACATTTCTTTAGTTCTACACTGTACATAGTTGCCGTTGGCTTGGGTGGGTTAATTGGCTTATTGGTGTGGAAAATCAGGTTATGGTATATCACAGGGATGTCCAACCAGTAGATCGTGATCTACCGGTAGATCGCTGGCTGATCCTGGTAGATCACGGGATCCTTATCGTGTAGCTCAACAACTCTGGGCAATCCACCCACCCCACGCACACTCCTCTTCCCTCCAATGACAATGCGTAGATGACTGCCAGTTTTTTTATTCTGTGAGTAGATCACAGTCTCTTGGGAGTAATTCCATCCTAAAGCAATCCCCCAAAGTTGTCACCATATTGCTCAACCCACAGTCCAGCTGCTTGGAAAGGGACCATGTTTGTGTGGTTGCTCTTTTCTGCCTGGATAGGGGTTTTTGCAAGCATTGACATACACTAGACAATGAGAGTCCGCACAGGGTCACCTTCCACACATGAAGATCTGAACCAATAGCGAGCCATTTCTACAGCATCTATGCCAAATTGCTTCTTGTTTCTATCTTTTTTTAAAAAAAGAAAAGGGTGGCTGTAGTTGTGTTAGAACACCAGAATGTCATCAGACTCTTAGCTGCTTAAAATAAGACGCAGGTTAAACCACAGAGCCTAGGACTTGCCGATCAGAAGGTCGGCAGTTCGAATCCTCGCGACGGGGTGAGCTCTTGTTTCTTGGTCCCAGCTCCTGCCAACCTAGCAGTTCGAAAGCACATCAAAGTGCAAGTAGATAAATAGGTACCGCTCCGGCAGGAAGGTAAATGGCGTTTCCGTGCGTTGCTCTGGTTCGCCAGAAGCAGCTTAGTCATGCTGGCCACATGACCTGGAAGCTGTACGCCGGCTACCTCAGCCAATAAAGTGAGATGAGTGCCGCAACCCCAGAGTCGGTCATGACTGGACCTAATGGTCAGGGTCCTTTTATCTTTACCTTTACCATTCTATGAATGCCAAGCAAAGTAACATTTAATGTATTCTTCTATTTAAGTACTCGCCGGGTAGTCAAGAGGTGATGAGGAATTTTATGCAAGTGAGAAGAAAAAAATAATAATGTCGGAATATGTTGTTAAAATTTTAACTACCCAAATCAGGACTGGCTGAATGTTTTAAGGATTTTCAGTCTTTTTAATGACATCATTGTCGCTTTAAAGGAGGTGTTGTTCAGCCCAGACACTGAGGGCCAGCTCTGAGGGCCTTCTGGAGGTTACAGGGAACCAGGCAGAGGCCCTTCTCAGTAGTGGCACCCGCCCTGTGGAACGCCCTCCCAGCAGATGTCAAGGAAATAAACAACTACTTGACTTCCGGGTTAGCGCGATCGGCTAATGGCGGATTCCCTCCGAGCTCCGGAGGGAATCGGCTCTGCTAAAGACGGGTCCTACCGCGCCGGCGACGCGGGGACCCTCAGAAACCGCAGGCGCGGAAGCCTGCGGACTTGGTGACTCGGTGGGCACCTTTAAGCGCCCTCCCTGACCCACGAAGAGCCTTTTTAAAGGCTACGGAGAGGGTACGGGGAGTGGCGTGGTGCTGAGAGTAGACCGCTACTTCAGTGGAGCGAAGCCGCGTGCCATGGCCGGACAGCGCTGACTTTTTCCCCAAAATTCGGACTGGAAACAAATAACCCGTGAGTAGAATGGAATTTGGACTTTAAAATCTATATCTTTGAATTTGGTACAACCAGGGGATGTGCTAAAGGGAAGTCCGCACCCCCCTATCTACAAACGATCTAAAGGAAGGATCGGTGGACTAAGGTGGAGAGTACTGTTTTTGGTGTTAGATAAAAAATATTTCCATGAGTTTGACAGAAGAAGTCTTTGTGCTGGAGAGAAAGTGAGGAGTTTTGGAAGCTTTTGTGTAACCCCCCCCCCCCGAACCCGGGAGCGTCCTGTGTGTGAGCCGGAGGAAAAAGAACAAGGAGTTTGACAGCTGTCAAAGGAGCTGTCAAACGGGCGGCTAAAATTTAAGAACTTTGTTATTTAATAACTTTCTGAACTAAAAGTGTTGCTTTTGAACTGAGGTGGCTGGAAACAACGTAGTCATAAACAACAAAGTAACGGGCTGTTGGAAAAGGACTATCAAGCAACTGTAATCCCCCTAGGGGGAACTAGAGACATTACAGAGGGCTGCAGAGGGAAAATTACTGGTAGAGATAGAAAGAATGTTTTTTCTCGTGGGAATCCTGCAAGAGCAGAGTACGGCTATGAACAAAGAACTTATGACCTTGAATTCCAAAACAAACGACTCTGCTGAATGCATAAAGGATTTGCCTGATAAGGAATCTGCAGCTGAACCAGAAAAAACTTTTTTGGAACCGGTGGAGAGAAAAGAAGGAATGGAAAAAGTGCAGGAAAATATCAATCAGAAGCCCATATTGTCAGGAAATAAAGAAGAAGATCTTTGGATTACAAATCTGCGAAAGATGAGAAAGATGAAGGAGGAAGTCCCAGGAGCACTTGGAATATTGGAATTCAAAAGAGTAAAGAAATATGATTGGGACTTCCTCCTTGAGTATGGGAGATCAACTGACTTTTTGCAGCAACTGCTATTAAGTATCTTGGATGGGAGAAAATATGATGTGACTGAGATAGAATTCCTTCGAGACCTGAGGACCAACAAAAAGGGCTACCAACAAAATCGGCAGAGAGAGACTGACAGAGACTTGAAGGCCTCTGATGTGAGGAATCCGGGCTAGGATAATTGCTTGGGAAGGGATGGAAACTGGGGTAGGGAGGGAGGGGAGAACAGAATTTCAAAATTTTATGATTTTTGTATTTGGCCATTATGACATATAATTAACAAAAATACAAAGGGAGAAATTCGTGGAAGGGTAATTAGGTCGACCTTAGAAAAAAAAAAGATTTAATGTTTAAAAGAGAATTGGATAAATTAAATTTGGATAAGTAAAAAGGATTAAGTTTAAAAATAACAATAATATGTTAAAGATGGGAGATAAGAACTTGCTGAACTAATTTTTGGAATTGGGATGTATGAAGAGGGGGTGGGGGGAAGTCAGGGAAAGGGGGTAATGAAAATAAGAGTTTAAAAATATATATGTTTTGTTTTTGTTTTTGTTTTATAAAATGTGAAAACCTAATAAAAATTTTATATATATATAAAAAAGGAAATAAACAACTACTTGAATTTTAGAAGACATCTGAAGGCAACCCTGTTTATGGAAGTTTTTTAATGTTTGATGTTTGATATTTTGTTGGGAGCTGCCCAGAGTGGCTGGGGAAACCCAGCCAGATGGGCAGAGTATAAATAAATCCTCATCATCATTATTAAATATAATTGTTCTCTGCCCCACCCCTGTACCAAACCATTGCTCAAGTTACCCTTGTGCTTGTATTGTGGAATCTTGGATACAAGTCAAATGGTTTTTGCTCCACTGTTTCAAGGTCTGCATCTGAAGTTCTCTCTCTGTGCAGGTTCTCTTCCATACAGTTATGCTAACAAGCATTATTAAGACTTTTTTTCTTGCACAGAGACTGTTTCTTCAGGTTAACTGCCAGCTACTGGCTTTAACTGTCCTGCAGGACTACTGCTGAAGTCTCCCACTCCCATTGCAGACCTTCTGAGCTTCTGCCTTCAGAGATTTTAGCCTTGGGGTGTTTGCTTCTTCCTCTTCTGTCCTCTGTCTGTCCATCATCTGTCTGCTCCCACAAAGACCCCTGTCTGTGACTGCTCTTGGCTGCAGACATTCTCTCCAGGCTTGTTTCTTGCCTCTTCTTTAGTTCCTTGATTGATCTCTCCACACTCTCCCAAAGACTGTCCAACGGACTCTTAAACAGTACAGAGCTTGCCCTTTTGTTTCCTCCAGTCAGAACCTTCTAACCACTCGCCAGATTCCGATTGGAATTCTGAAACCTCCTTGACCCGTAACTCAGGATCAATAAGTTTGGATGGAATGTCCGCTGAAAAACGACAACACCCTATTGAAGTCTGACCTTTTGGATTCCACCGATTTTTATATAAGGGCTGAGTTCTACTGCCAACTATCAGTAACGAAAGCCTTACAAGTATACGTAGCTCCTCAGCAGAAGTGTGTGTTTGTCTGCTTCTCGGCTGGCTGTCATCTGAACTCTGATACCATGTGCATTTCTGGCTTCCTTAAGAGTAAAATACCACCCACACGCTTCATATGGTTAACTGTTTTATGTTTACAAAAACAACAACAACCTTCCTACATTTAAGTTGAGCGGTCCTTTACTTTTTTTCCCCTTGAAGGTGCTACTGGGGATCATGTTTACACTCATTGCTATGAAGCTGAAAAGGAGGACTTTGGAACAGAAGATGCCAGCTTGCTAGACATGTGGGTTTTTGACCATGTTAAGGTAAATGAACATCTTTGTTTTGCTTACCGTAACTAGTTTAGGGTTACCAGACGTTCCCGGGGACAGTTCCCAGATTTGCAAATCTGTTCCCGGACAAATTGCGTCCCCGGAATGTCCCCAGATTTGCAAATCTGTCCCCGGGAAACGTGGCAGCAGCAGCCTCAGCAGCCCGGAGCCAGCCTGTTAGTGCTGCTTGCTGCCGTGGCACCCACCATTTTTCCTGTGCCACAGCAGCGAGCATCTTTGAGCATCTCCTTTCCACGGAGGCGCAGGTTACAACAACAGCCAAGGCGACATTTTTCCTCCTTCGCCGCGTCAAGCAGTTGGTCCCTTACCTTTCCCGCCCTGACCTGGCCACAGTGATCCATGCGACGGTCACCCCCAGGCTTGACTACTGTAATTTGCTCTACGCCCTTGAAGCTGTCCCAGAAACTCCAGCGGGTGCAGAATGCTGTAGCGAGGCTCCTCACGGGGTCTCTGCCATGGGAGCATATTCACCCAGTGCTTTTCAAGCTGCACTGGCTCCCGGTGGAGTACAGGGTCAGATTTAAGGTGCTGGTTTTGACCTCTCTGTCTTTGCTATCAGACATCTCCACCTTGCTCTGACTCTTTCCAGCAGCAAGGATCCGGGGCACTAGGACTGCTGCAGAATTCGATTTCCTGTGTACATGCTGGTGGCATCAAACAAAAATGTGAAATTTTAGAAGTTTGGATATCTGCTTGCTCTCAGGATAATTTATAACTGTCTTTTCTTATCTAGAATTTCTTCCGCTCTGCCAGAAACAACGAAACATTGCTTTCTAAACTGCACGAGCGGAAAGTTGTTTTTTTCCTGCACTTATTGGGGATAGACACAAACGGGCATGTTCATCGGCCTCATTCGAGGTACAGTGCATTAATATCTGTATTTTAAAATATAGCAGATCCCGTCAAAGTTAAGCAGCTTTAAGTGCAATTGATAGCAACGGAAGGGAGTTAAACCAGTACTTTAGAGATGCATAATTAGAACGGGGGGTAATACCCTTTCTGAAATTTAAACTTTAATATTTCCGTATCATCCATGTAAATCCCTCCTGTGATATATGTATTTAAACCTGAAATGACGACTCTGGAAAAGTAGGCAAACGTACTCATTTATGCTAATACAGCGTTTCAAGCATTTAGTTAACATATTTCATAGTGGCCTTTCTAATCGTAATGGCAGCAAACTTTTCAATGGTTCCCAAAGCAGAAAGTTAGGATCCAGGCCTGTGGTTAAGGGAGAAGCTTGGTGAGGTTTTCATGCGTCAGAGCACAGAAGGGAGTGGGGCAGAGACTGCTGTTTGAGAAAGGGGGTGAAGAAAAAGCTCCACTTTACAACTTGCAACCCCTTCCACATTTCTCAGGGCTTGCAGCCACATTTTGATGTAACTGTTGTAGGGACTCCAGCGGGCGTAGTTTAACCCTTAATTGCATTCCTAACAAAAGTCTTACGGCAATCGGTAGAACTTTAGCATCAAGCAATAACAGCTGCTGAAAACCCTGCACATAATATTTTTTTACATTTGTTTTTAAAACGAGCCGTGTTACCATTGCAGGAGATCTGCCATAACAAAAATGCCTGAAGCTGGACAATGTCTTTTTTCTGCAGAAGGCGCTACATAATTGTGGCACCGCTGTTAAGAAGGCTATACTACAGTTCCCACCATCCCTGACCACTGGTCCTGTTAGCTAGGGATGATGGGAGTTGTAGTCACAAAACAACTGGAGGGCCGAGTTTGCCTATGCCTGCTTTAGAGTCCCGAGTCCCCTCTTAGAACTAGGATTCCCAGGGCTCCTTGGGTTTATAGGCAAAGAGTCATTTTGCAATTTTACATTAGTGTTGGGAAAAGGAGAGAGTGCTAAAGAATCCGTCAGCTGAACTTTCAAATGCATCTCCAGTTGTATCATGGCTGCCTGTACCACAGGAGATAACTTTTTAAAAAACTAATTGGATAGAGTGTATTGGATCCAGATTTCTCGTGTAATTTACCAAGGGGATATTACTGATATGGAAACTAAATAGAAAACTTTAATCTTTGTTCTTGCATTTCTTTTCTTTTCCGCTTTGGTTGATCACCTTGTAACTGAAGCTCCTTGCCTTAATGAATGTCTGGATTCATTTTCTATTATAATCATGTCAAAACATTCCACTCCTTTCTCTCCTCTCCAGAGAATACAAGAACAATATTAGGAAAGTCGATGAAGGTGTAAAAGAAATTGTTTCGATGGTTGAGGATTTTTATGGAAATGATGGCAGCACAGCTTTCATCTTGACTTCAGACCATGGAATGACAGACTGGGGTGAGGATTTTGCAAACATGACCTTTTTCTTCATGTTCCTTTGCTACTAAAGTGCTGATGAACACCAAGGCTGCCTTTACCTCCCCCCCCCCCCCAATTAATCTTTCTCATGGTGATTCTCCTCAGAAGTATTAATATAACTTCAGAATGTACCCATC
The DNA here is from genome assembly GCF_951804945.1 of Podarcis cretensis. Taxonomy (NCBI): domain Eukaryota; kingdom Metazoa; phylum Chordata; class Lepidosauria; order Squamata; family Lacertidae; genus Podarcis; species Podarcis cretensis. The sequence goes on along the minus strand of NC_137176.1, from coordinate 24,496,151 downwards.
CACTCAAGTAGGCTTCTTAATCCAAAAGAACCCCAGATTGCTTCCCCGGTTTTAGTTAATTTATTGAAAACTCTTTGCTTTATATACGGAAATGCCAAAGATTTCCTTTTTTTCTTGGACACATTCTGTGAAGTGATAGAAAGAGAGGTCAGAGGAGAGAGGTCAAGCAGCAAAGTCTGCTTCGGTGACCCAAGCAGTAAGAAGCGTTTGATAAAGAGAGTGTCCCACTACTCAAAATGTGTTAGGAACAGAAATACTTGTGCATCTTTCTCATGTAAGGATATTGTTTGCATTTGGTTAGAATTCTTATGATTTATTACATTTGTAATCCACAGCTCAACCCAGGGCAGTATACAATAATCTATTAAAAAGGCACACGTCAACACAACCCCCTCCCAACCCCTATAAAAAAAAAATACGAAGCAAATCAGAAAATCCAGCAAAAACCTGAGACTGTGTGGTGCAGTGGTTAAAGTGCTGGACAAGGCCCTGGTAGACCGGGGTTAAAATTTCCACTCAGCCATGAAGCTCACTGGGTGACCTTTGACCAGTCACTGTCCTTCAGCCTGATCCACCTCATAGGGTTGTTGTGCAGATTAAATGGGAAGCAGGAGAAACTTGTACAGTGGTACCTCGGGTTAAGAACTTAATTCTTTCTGGAGGTCCATTCTTAACCTGAAACTGTTCTTAACCTGAGGTATCACTTTAGCTAATGGGGCCTCCCGCTGCTGCTGCACCGCTGCTGCACGATTTCTGTTCTCATCCTGAAGCAAAGTTCTTAACCTGAGGTACTATTTCTGGGTTAACGGAGTCTGTAGCCTGAAGCGTATGTAACCTGAGGCGTCTGTAACCCGAGGTACCACTGTATGTCACTTTGACCTCCTTGCAGGAAAGGTGGACTCTAAATGTAATTTCCATAAATCGGATTGAATAAATGTTGGTTACTCTATGACACCTAGAAGCAGCTAGCATAGGAGACAACAGTATTTTTGTGCTGAGGAAATTCTGCAGCCACGGTGCCCACAATAGAAAAGATACTGCTTTACATAGGGCCACCCTTGTGTGTGTGTGTGTGTGTGTGTGTGTGTGTGTGTATAAGACAGAAGCAAACCTTCAAATATCTTGATCTCAAGCCATATAGAGTTTTACAGACTAACATTAGCACCATAAATTAGCTTTGGTAGCAGGTAAGCAGTGCAGATCTTTTAGGAATAGGTATCAAACGTCCCTGCTTTACAGTGCTAGTCAAGTTGCCTGGCTGCTGTGTTTGGCAGCTTCTAGACTGTCTTCAAGGGAAGCCCCAAACGGAACACATTGCAGCAGTCTAGTCAAGAGCTTCCCATAAGCCACATGGGTACAGATGAATCAACCAAGTTTCCATATAGAAGTGCAGCATTTGACACATCCATTTCACATTAGGCGTCCTCTGAGGTTCCTGAGTGGGTAACACTAGACAAGTTCAAATGTTTTAAAAGGAACAAGCTTCAGGTTTAATGTTCTATGTTAAGGCCCATTGCAGGGGCAGCAATTCATTATGAAGTAATTCTAACTTTGTTTTCTTTTAGGGGTTCATGGGGCTGGTCATCCGTCAGAAACATTAACACCACTCGTTGCTTGGGGAGCAGGAATCAACTCTCCACAAAAAGTTGCCTCGCAACAATATGAAGACACATTTTTAAAAGGTAGATGTGTGGGCAAGGCTTTTCAGATGCAACTCGCCGGAACTCAGTTCTGGCACCTCTCAGGTGTCAATAAGGGAACAAGGGAGGGGTTCATAGTGAATTCCAGCACCTATTTTTCTAGAAAAAATAGCACTGTATGCGGGTCATATTTTTTCTGTATGCTTTTAAAATACAAGGGGTGTAATAACCTTTTCTCTTGGGGTAGTCTGCCTGGCACCATTAAGATGTTTGTTGGACCTCAATGCCTGTCAGCCCCAGCCAGGAAGGGCCGTGGTTGGAAATAATGGGAGTTGTAGTCCGGAGGGCACCATGTCCCTCATTTTATCTTCTTAGCTGCTACAGGTAAATTGGTATATTTATCAGAAAATGGAAGTCGCTTCATGGCTCCCCAGGGATATGAATGCAGGCATCTGATCCAAGCCCCCTGGACTTTACTGTGTACAGTGCTACCTCAGAACTCGAACGGCTCTGTTGCCAAATGTTTTGGCTCCCGAATGCCGAAAACCCGGAAGTAAGTGCTCCGGTTTTCGAATGTTCCTTGGAACACAAACGTCCGACATGGCTTCCACTGTGCAAAAACCTAGCTGTCGGACAGTTTGGAAGCTACGCCTCAGAACTTGAACGTTTTGGAAGTCGAACGGTCTTCTAGAATGGATTATGTTCGAGTTCCAAGGCACCATTTTACTACCAAATGCCGTTAGTAAATCATAAGATAAATTAATTCTACATTTACTTACCAGGGACTTTTTTTTAATGAGGAAACACATTTGGAGCATCCTATATAGTAGGACAATGCAGATGAGGGATAATTAATAAAAACAACAACAATAATTTATGATAAATATGATAAAATGAAAAGGCAAACAATATAACCAAGGGGCTGCGGTGTTTTATTTTAAGAGCTCAAACTGCTTCACATACATTCTTATAAAACTATCCAGAAAGTAGGGTGGGTAATTTGAACTCATGTTACTGATGGAGGAGGCCTGAGGCTGAAGAAATGTGGCCTGAGGTCAAGATATGGACAGACCCAATTGTCCACACAATCTTTTCTCCCCCCAAAACCCAGAAAATTTAGTTGTAGCTTTGCTTTGTTTTTATTTCAGCTTGGGAACTGTGGTTCAAACCATGGCTTGATCCAAAGCATTTAAATTGGCTTCATAGCATGGCATTTACCTAGCCTGTTAACCATACTTTCCCAGTTGAAATAAAAATGGGAAACTAATTATTGGAAGACTTCCTGCTTGTGTGCTGCATGCACAGCCAAAGGTTTCATTGGTATCTGCTTAGAGTGGCTAGGGAAACCCAGCCAGATCTGCAGGGTAGAAATAATTTATTATTATTATTATATTATTAAGCCCAATATATTATGTGACTCTTGGGTTGGGGTTTTCGGGTTTTTGTTGTTGTGTTGCTGTTATTGATATTAAGCTTTTATATCTTTATTTCTATTTCTTATAATGATTTACATGGAAATCGTTCAATTACAGTTGTATACCTTTTGATGTGTTTCATTTATGTGTTTATGTGTTTCATTTATGTGTTTCATTTGCTGTGTTTTTAATTATGTACAACAACAACAACAACAACAACAACAACAAATCTTTATTACAATCGTAGACCAGCATAAGGAGGGAGGGGTACAATCATTTAAAATCTAAAAACGTTTGTTTGTTTGTTTTTAAACTAAACTAAAGGAGTTAAAACAGAAAGTATATATAAAAGTCTATAAGAATCCAAAAGAAGCTAAGGGAGTCTAAAAGAAGGGTTAGGAACATTAGACAAGAGTGAAAGAGCGTAAAAGGTTAGTATATATATAAGACTACAGCTATCAATCTACAGAGCACTCTTAATATGAGTGCTCATTATATCTAGTTTATGGCACAGATTTAATTATGTAAAATCTTTTGAGTATGGTTTGATGTATGGAAAAGTGGCATACAAATTAAAACTTGTGGATAGGAGCAGGGTAGGATCTTAAAGTGGCTCGAAGTTTTATGCCTCAGACTTCATTTTCAAAACTTGATACATCGGTAAGTAGTTAAAATTTGTCTTTCTGTGGCTTTAAAAAGGTGAAATAATTTACTTTAAGTAAATTTCTTAGATTTTTGTTCTGAGGCAAAGCATGACTCTCGTTTCAGCAGCAAAAAAGTGTGTTATGGAGCAGAAGAGACCAACAACTCATTAAGCCTCAAAGGGCTTATTTCCCCCTCAGATCTGTTTGTGTTGGTTAGGCCTGTGTCGCAAATGGTCTTTAATTCTCTGTTTATCCTTTTGTAGATTGGAAACTGGAGACCTTAAAGCGGCAAGATGTCAACCAGGTACCTTACAGCTGGTTAACATTTGTCTTTAATTTAAGCTACCACAAGACATGCAGGTGGGAGAATGATTTATGGGGATAGCAAAAACATTTTTTAAAAAATAGCCAGGTAATTTGATTTTATTTGTTCTGATCAATATGGAACTGGGCAGGCATGACAACATTTTCAATATGCTAACTGGAGGGAAGAGATTGAAAGCATGCCGAACACTTCCTTTCCCTTTTGTGGGCAAAACTCCGCCTCAGTTCCATCACACCTATGGCATAATGTTACTGTCGGCCAGCACTAACGCTATAATCAGGATCACCCTTAACACTCAGAGTTTGTAACTGGGTTTGCAAACCCTTCTAACGGGGCAACTCATGGAACATTTATTTAATGTTTTGTTGTGTTTTCTATATATGTATGCTGGCAGCTTCCCCGAGTGGCTGAGGCAGCCCAGTCAGATGGGCAGGGTACAAATTAATTATTATTATTATTATTATTATTATAAGATGAGTACATCATTCCAGTCAGAGTTCTCGTTTTCCATAGTGTTTCCCCCTAACATAATGTCACAATGTATGGTTGCATAGAATTTGTTTAAACAAGCAAAAGCTCTGGAGAACTCAAGATTTGAACAAAGCTTGACTCATTGCCTAGGTTGGGCATGTTCAAAGTCCATTTTGGGGACCTCATCCGGCCCCTGTGGCAGTTTAAGCTCAACAACTTTGGTCGGTCCTCACGCATGTTCACTTCATCAAATCTGGCCCTCTTTGAAAAAAGGTTTGGGCAACCCTAGCCTAGGTCATATTATTTTATCTCTTGCTTTCTTCTTACTCTTGCAAAAAAACACACAAACCTCCACTGCAATCTTTCCCTTTAACGGACTAAGCTTTTGTTCTTTATATATGACATTGATTGTCTGCTGCTGCTGTACACCTGTATTGAACCTACTGCATGGAACTGTACTAAAAGCTGGTAAAAGGTAAAGGTAAAGGGACCCCTGACCATTAGGTCCAGTCGTGGACGACTCTGGGGTTGCGGCGCTCATCTTGCTCTATAGGCCGAGGGAGCCAGCATACAGCTTCCGGGTCATGTGGCCAGCATGACTAAGCCGCTTCTGGCGAACCAGAGCAGCGCACGGAAATGCCGTTTACCTTCCCGCTGGAGCGGTACCTATTTATCTACGTGCACTTTGATGTGCTTTTGAACTGCTAGGTTGGCAGGAGCTGATAGTCTTTCAATTAATAAAATTGTGCTCTAATGAATTGTAAAAACGAAAAGAGAAAGATGGCTACCTCAGTGGCTCAGATCAGAATCAGCATGCTGCTGAATGCCAGCTGCTGAGGAACGACTGTGGGCGAGAGCTATTGCCTTCACATCTTGCTTATCGTTTTTGCAGAGGCTCATTGTGGGATGCTGAATGCTGGACTGGAGAGCAGAGCCCTTGCTACTTTTCCCATTGCACAGCCACAGTTAGAAGATTGAGAACATTATGTCTGCAAAGGTCCTAAGCAGCATTCAGTCCTAGTGCGTCCTTGATCGCCTTGTGCCTGCCTCCCCCCGCCAAAAGCACAGAGCCCCTCTTGTTCCAGGCATTACGTGACGTTTGTCTCCCTTCTGTACTGACCTACATTTCAATTTTCCTAAAAGCAGTAAAACGTGGACAGTATTATTTCGAAGACCTAAAGTCTGCAGCAAGTTTTAAAGGACCTCACACTTTGTTTATATCAAAACGGATTTTTCAACTTTGTAATTTTACAGTCGGGACGCAGGTGGCACTGTGGGTTAAACCACAGAGCCTAGGGCTTGCCGATCAGAAGGTTGGCAGTTCGAATCCCCGCAACGGGGTGAGCTCCCGTTGCTCGGTCCCTGCTCCTGCCAACCTAGCAGTTCGAAAGCACGTCAAAGTGTAAGTAGATAAATAGGTACCGCTCTGACGGGAAGGTAAACGGCGTTTCCGTGCGCTGCTCTGGTTTCGCCAGAAGCAGCTTAGTCATGCTGGCCACATGACCCAGAAGCTGTACGCCGGCTCCCTCAGCCAGTAAAGCGAGATAAGCTCTGCAACCCCAGAGTCGTCTGCGACTGGACCTAATGGTCAGGGGTCCCTTTACCTTTACTAATTTTACAGCACTTCGCTTCACAGCCTTAAACTGAGTGTCTTTTTCTCCGCAGGCTGATATAGCACCGCTGATGGCTTCTCTTATTGGAGTCCCTTTCCCCCTGAACTCTGTGGTAAGATGCATGCTAGTTGTTGGGTTTTTTCTTCTTCTCCTGGTTATGCAATTAGAATCCTTGATTGGGGAAGCCTCCAGTGGGGAAGGGATGCAAGAGTCGGAGGATGCTAGAGAGAGCTGCAACACCGAGCCTGAGCAAAGCGGGGAGGAGGCAGGTCCCCCTTTGCCCACGCCCTCTCTGCGCAGTCGGTTTACGAGCAGAGAGGGGAGGTGTAGGATGGGGGTCAAAAGACTGCTCTGCTGGGGAAAGTTTAAGGACAGCCCACTCCCAGATTCTGCTAGTGACTGAGCAGACTTGGAATTGAGACGTTCTGCGCTGTGAATGTTTTGCACAGATAATAAAGCCTTGAAAAGACCAGTGGCGGTCTTGCCTGTTCCCTCTCGAGCAACCACGCCGGCACACATAAAACAACCCTTGCAAGGAAAAATGGGGGCATAAATATTTTTAATAAATAAACTTAACCATATCACCAGTGGCGGAGCCAGTGTGGTGTAGTGTTCTGGTGGTGTAGGGTTCATGTCTCCGCTCCTCCACATGCAGCTGCTGGGTGACCTTGGGCAAATCACACTTCTTTGAAGTCTCTCAGCCTCACTCACCTCACAGAGTGTTTGTTGTAGGGGAGGAAGGGAAAGGAGAATGTTAGCCGCTTTGAGACTCCTTTGGGTAGTGATAAAGTGGGATATCAAATCCAAACTCTTCTTCTTCTTCTTCATGCTCCGGCACCAGGGGGTGGAGAGCAGGCGGGGGCGTGGCTGGCATGCATCCTGGGGGCGTGGTGCATGTCAGTTAAGCATGTTGCTCTCTCTTTTTGTGATGGGTCAGCGCGATGCCAGTGGTGTGGGGTCATGGGGCCATGGGGAAGGGGAGAGACTGGTAGGTGAGATCCTGCTGCCCTTCGGTATATAATGACTTGGTACTGTAGAGTAGCAATTTCTCTTTCCCCGCAGAAACTGCTTACATGTTTTTCTAGTCTTGGCTTCATCGGATCTTCGAATTGTAGAGGATTATCTAGTCCAACTTTTTGCAATGCAGGAATATGCAGCTGTCCCTTACGGGGATCAAACCTGCAATCTTGGTGTTATCAGCACCACACTCTTAACCAACTGAGCTATCCACAATGTGTCCATAAAACATGGGTTATTGGTGCCTTTTTCAGGGGAGTCTACCTCTGGAGTACCTGAACAACACTGCTCATTTTAAAGCAGAGAGTATGTTTACGAATGCTGCTCAGATTCTTGAACAATTTAAGGTAAATGAAATATTGCTCAAATGCAAACGTTACACGTCTTTCTAAATACATGCAGTGGAAAAATAACTTATAAAAGCTATTACAGTGGAGAGAGCGAGAGTGCACATTTAAATACTTAAGACTGCAATTTAAAACGATAAAAGAATTTTTCTAAGATGTTGAATTTATAAATAAGAAGCAGCAGCATCAAGTAATTTTAGTTTAAATCCCTGCATCTGTTTTTTACTGTAACAGCTTGATACTTTTCATTGACTTAAGGAGAAATGTAAATATTTCATGATACTTGTGGTATTGTGTATAATACTGTATAATACTGTATTAGAATGAGGAGTTTAAGGGATAAACTCTGGCTTGCCAGTGTGAATTGTTGCCACTGAAAGCAATGCATTCTACCAGCGGGGTCAGATGGGTCCTGGAATTGAATTCCAATCTCGCTAATGACTATTGCTGGCAATCCTCAAAGTGTTCTGCTGGCACGGGTCCTATTCAAGCAACTGGGACTTGAATCGCCAGCATTTGCAGAGTTGGGGTTTGCATTTCCTCTTCAGCCGGGTTTGGAACATTCCCGTTACAATCTGTGCATATGGCTTCTGGTACATGCCAAAGAAAGCAGAAAAACCAAATGTTCCCAAACTCAAGCCATTCATCTGTTTCAGACCAAGAGACCAGCTCCCATAGGTGCCTATCTGCTCTTTAAGGTCATTAAAAGAGGACCTCTTACGTGTCTGAAGTATGTTTCATTGCAACGAAGGAGGGGGCCTTCTTACAAAATGTGCCTAGATTTTGAAACTCCTCCTGAACCCGGCTAACGTTGTGCACCCTTCTTGTTTGCTTGTTGGATTTCAACTTCTATCACCCTTGGCTGTTGGCCATGCTGTCTAGGGCTGATGGGAGTTGCGAGTCCACCAGCATCTGTATCTAGTTTGTGGTGTGAATTTTAGCCTCTCTGAATGTTTAGGAAGCGCAGGATATAGATAGATAGATAGATAGATAGATAGATAGATAGACAGATGATAGATAGATATACAGTCGTACCTTGGAAGTCAAACGGAATCCGTTCTGGAAATCCATTCGACTTCCAAAGCATTTGGAAACCAAAGCGCAGCTTCTGATTGGCTGCAGGAAGCTCCTGCAGCCAATCGGAAGCCCCATCAGATGTTCGGCTTCCAAAAGAACGTTCGAAAACCGGAACACTCACTTCTGGGTTTCGATCGCAAGGCACGACACACTCTCTCTCTCTCTCTCTCTCTCTCTCTCTCTCTCTCTGTGTATCTATCTGGATGAGAGTGGGTCCCACAAGAATGGTCTGCTCCTGGACATCTATACTGAGGGGAAGGCATAAGTTGCTGCTCCTGGTTCTTATGCCTCTCTTTGGGTACATTTTTGGACTATATTGCTCCTAGATGTCTTCACTTGAGGAGTCAGAACCAGGTATAACACGGATTTTCTCGGACACCACCAGAGCAAATTAAATTTGGGTTTATCCATTATCGGAAAGAAAGCTGGTGTAGGTGTAACCTTAGTCAATCTCTAAAGAGACCTGTAGTGATCCACTCAAAGGACCCTGAGGTAATGCTCATTGTGCCTCTCCAAGCTCCTCCCTTCTCAAACCATATATATGAATCCTTCTCCCCCACTGGCTGTGTTTAGGGCTGCACACTTACCTGGGAGTAAGCCTCACCGAACAGTGAGGCTTGCATCTGAGGAAACATGCTCAGGCTGCATTTAAAAAAATTAAAAAAAAAAAATCCTGTGTATGATAGATGCAGAAGGTTGGCATGCATCTCCATATTTTTCGTAATTCATTTCCTTAACAGTATACTGTACACTGCTTTTTGTTTAAACCTGTCGTTTTTTCTCAGATTAAGATGGCACAGAAGAAGAAAAGCACACTCTCATTCCTGTTTTCACCATTCAAGTAAGGGTGTCCTCAATGTTACTGTGTTTCCTTAATGACATTTTTTTAAAATCTCTTTGCTTTTCTGTCAGATACTGATGATAAAGGAATAACCGGACTGATAGGGATATTTACAGAGCAGTTATGGCTGCGTGGGATCAGTGCTTGGATTGAGAAAATGTAAACACTTAAAAGCAGAGCTAGGTGGGCCCAATATGATGTAAATAATTATGACATGGTGGAGTGTTGTGAGGATAAATATTTAGAGGAGGTCATGAATATCAATGCCAGCTGCAGGCTTACCCCAGTTTACTCCTGATTTTATTATCAATTGCCATGGAGAGTAGGAGAAGATAGACCCGAGTTGTTGGCTCAGGAGGATGGCTTGAGGAAGTGGACTGTGATACTCAGAAAAGGGAAAACTGAGCAAGCGTAATACTCACTGCTCCTGTCTCTATCCCCCTCTAGAGATGGGAGATAAATTACTAGGGGACTGTGTAGCTGACATCTGCTTCCTATTTACAGCAAACAATTTAATCCTGCTTTTTCCAAGTATTTTGCGACACCAGCCAATAAGACCATAAGAGCGTAGTACAGACGTCGTCAATTAAAACCACTCTAAATTAAAAGAACCACAGAAATGATTGAGTGCTACCAGGTCCCTGTTGGAAGAAGAGGGGTTTTGTGAACATTTAATGATGCGCTGTTCAGAAAGAAGGAAAGCTGTGGCAGCAAATGACTCTTTGCTGTTTACTGTTCTAATATGCTGCAAAGACATAACAGGCAGCAGTGCCTGTTGGCCAGACCTCAGTTGCTGAGTGGGCTTCTTGGAACGTATGGCCATATCTATAGTAAAGCATATTCTAAAGAAGAATGACCAGAATTACAACTCGGAATGAGTGCTCAGAATTCTCATAACAGTTCCTTTAACTCCCTCTGAGAACTATGGTCCGCAGGACTTTTTGTGGAGAAGAGATACGGTAATTTATAAAGCAGTTTTCCTTTGTAGTGAACATATTCCCTACAGTCAGCACTTTGAGTATCTCTCTGAATTTTAATAAAGGAGGGGGGGGGGACCAAACTAAAATGTACAAAATAGCCCCACCCACATACATTCCTGATCAAAACAAAATAAAAAAATTCCTTCCAGTAGCACCTTAAAGACCAACTAAGTTAGTTCTTGGTATGAGCTTTCGTGTGCATACACACGAAAGCTCATACCAAGAACTAACTTATTGGTCTTTAAGGTGCTACTGGAAGGAATTTTTAAGGTGCTACTGGAAGGAATTTTTTTATTTTGTTTTGACTATGGCAGACCAACACGGCTACCTATCTGTAACTGGAATTCCTGATCAAGGAAGTGAAGCTGTCATAGAATTCACATTCATAGAATCCTAGAGTTAGAAGAGACCCTGAGGATCATCTAGTCTAGGATCTTTATTTATTTAATGTGTTATCTGCTGGATCCTCTCCCCCAAAGTCCCTCTGGTCCCAAAGAGATGAACAAGTAGCCTGCAGACCACTGTTAGAATAAAAACAGCGACCAAGATATTTTTCTTAGCGTTATTGCATGCAGTGCTTATATCACAAGAGTGCTATGCATGCATTAGGTCAGTCAGCCTAACAATAACCTTGTAAGGTAGATCAATATTTTTATCCCCATGTTTCAGTGGAGCCAGGCTGAAAGTTTGTAGTGAATGGCTTGCCTCAGGCCATCATCATCATCATCTAGTGCAGTGTTTCCCAACCTTGGGCCTCCAGCTGTTTTTGGACTACAACTCCCATCATCCCTAGCTAGCAAGACCAGTGGTCAGGGATGATGGGAATTGTAGTTCAAAAACAGCTGGAGGCCCAAGGTTGGGAAACACTGATCTAGTGAGCTCTTCTTGTCCAAGATAGGGATTGAATTTGGGAGTGTCCCTTGTTCAACTCCCTGTCTCTTAACCACTACATTCCTCTAGGCCATGGGTAGGCAAACTAAGGCCTGGGGGATCTGGCCCAGTCGTCTTCTAAATCCGGCCCATGGACAGTCTGGGATGTTTTTACATGAGTAGAACGTGTCCTTTTATTTAAAATGCATCTCTGGGTTATTTGTGGGGCATAGGAATTCATTCATCCCCCCCAAATACAATCCGGCCCCCCACAAGATCTGAGGGACAGTGGACTGGCCCCCTGCTGAAAAAGTTTGCTGACCCCTGCTCTAGGCTATGTTCTTACTAAATATGCCAAAAGCCTTAGCTTTCTATCTATCCTTGATCTTTGCATAAAGGGCTAAAGCCTTAAACAGCTTGTTTTTTTCATTTATTTTATTTCACGAAATGTACGGGTATACACCATTCGATTTTTAAAACAACAACAACCCCCAAAGTGGTTTACAAAAAACAACAACAACCAATAGTACTATTGGTAAGAACAATTAAGATAGCTATTTAAGACATTCAAAAGATTAAAACCAGCAAGTAACTAAAAACAACAACACTGTACACATGTTTACCTGTTTTTCACCGGAACAGCTTTTTTATTTTTATGCATGCTTGGCCTTTGCAACATGGAGAGTTTACTTTAAATTATTATTTGTGGCAATCTTCTCCTGCATCCCTCATTAAGCCCCGTTCACTCGAAAGTGTCTTGCATCACGTCTTTTAGGCCTTGAGGCTAAAGTTGCTATTTCTAGTCCCTGCTGAATTCTTCTGACTCTGCTGCAATGTTAGCCAGAGGAGTTGCTGTAGATCACATTTTTTCCTCCCTCTGGCCTTTAATTGACCCTGACTCTTTAATTTATTTACATGCAAAGTACATAAGTGTGCAAATTCTCTCTTCCCAGCCTTATAAAAAATAATCTGCTTTGTTGTCATGAGCCGCTTAGATATTTCATCTCACCAATTTATGCCCATTGAGAAACTTGCTTCTTTTAATGTGTGTGTTTTAAGTAAGGGGGTTAGAAACAAACTCATGTTTATGGTAGTATGTGCTAAGCACAGATTTCCCACTTTCAAATTGTTGGGTTTGTTTGTTTTTACGTGTTTTATAAGGTTTAGTGACATCCCACCCCACAGGAAGAAAGCCGTATCTGCAGAGATGGCCTCATTCAAAAGAGCTATTCATCAATAGCCAGACTGAACTCTTGTTATGGTTCTTCATTTTCATCACAGACTTGGTGTCTGAACTGTCAATTTCTCTTTTCTTTATTGGGAGACATGAATGATGTGGTGGAAATATTAATTTTGTCATGTATATTCCCAGTGAGAGCTACTAACTTCCCCTAAGGGACAATTTACAAGCCTTTGCACAATTAGTGCTGTTTAGTTACATAATTAATTGTTCTTACACAGGAACGATGTTGTTTATATTCTTGTAACGAAACAGATTCCCCTCCACCCTCCCATTGTTGACGATAAGCTTCTACAGTTTTCGAGGCTATAATCTCAAGCCTCTTGGGCTTGCTCAGTATTACATCGGTGCAGTGATCTGTAAGATGCAGTGAGCATCCATTCAAACCTCACAGATTTTCATTCTTGTTGCCTACACATACAGTGGTACCTCTACTTACATTCACCTCCGGTTACGTATCCTTTGGGATATTGTTGTTTAGTCGTCAAGTCATGTTCGACTCTTCGTGACCCCACGGACCAGAGCACGCCAGGCACTTCTGTCTTCCACTGCCTCCTGCAGTTTGGTCAAACTCATGCTGGTAGCTTCGAAAACCCTGTCCAACCATCTCATCCTCTGTTGTCCCCTTCTCCTTGTCCCCTCCATCTTTCCCAACATCAGGGTCTTTTCCAGGGAGTCTTCTCTTTCTCATGAGGTGGCCAAAGTCTTGGAGCCTCAGCGTCAGGATCTGTCCTTCCAGCGAGCACTCAGGGCTGATTTCTTTAATAATGGATAGGTTTGATCTTCTTGCAGTCCATGGGACTCTCAAGAGTCTCCTCCACCACCATAATTCAAAAGCATCAATTCTTCGGCGATCAGCCTTCTTTATGGTCCAGCTTTCACTCTTCCATACATCACTACTGGGAAAACCATAGCTTTTACTATACGGACCTTTGTTGGCAAGGTGATATCTCTACTTTTTAAGATGCTGTCTAGGTTTGTCATTGCTTTTCTATCCTTTGGGATACGTACGCGGCAAACCCGGAAGTATTTTTCCGGGTTTCGCCCAGCGCATGCGCAGAAGCGCTTTACCGCACCACGCGCGTGTGCAGAAGCGGTCCCTCTGGTTGCGAAAACCTCAGGATCTGACCAGAGCTCCGGAACAGATCCTGTCTGCAACCGGCGGTACGACTGTGCAGATGAGTATTGCGGATTCAGAAGCTTGGCAATTACTAAGATTTCCTCCCCCAGCCAACCTGAATAAAAAGAAGATGAAGCTGTTCTTCTCTAACACCCTATCTAATATATCCTTTACACTGCATAACTTGCTGCTCTCTTTAGCGGATCCCCTCGGGTTCCATGGTTTTCTCCAGACGCAATAAATCTCCTTGCGTTCTGTGGCGCTTCGTAACCTAAAAACTCTCCAGGGAAAATACAGCATTTTTTTCTTAAAAAAAGTTTGCACTGGTCCCTTATAGACATGCTTTTAACCAAGATGGCAATCTATCGATGAGGGCATTGTGTGTGTGTGTTTTAAAAAGTAACAATCACAGCTTTTATAGAGCAAAACAGATAGAACACTATATTGCAAGAAGTTTGCCCGCTCTTATCCTTCCATCCTCAAAAGAGAAATAGAACTGAGACTAAAATAAAATAAAATTCCTCTCTCTTGTGCACAGAGCTCTCTCTGAATCGGAACAGATTGACATTCTTAGAAAAGCAAGGACTTTTATTCATCATGGGAAATATGAGGAAGCGGTAAGTGAACAGAAACTGTCCCTTCCATCTTCCCTTAGTCTTCTGTGTGGTATTTTAGCGAACTGTTAAAGAGATAGGGAAACAATTTTCAAACTGAGGGCCGCATTTCCCTCTGAGTAAACTTCTGAGGGGGACGTGGCTGGCGCTGTGGGTTAAACCACAGAGCCTAGGACTTGCCGATCAAAAGGTCAGCGGTTCGAATCCCCGCGACGGGGTGAGCTCCCGTTGCTGTGTTCCAGCTCCTGCCCACATAGGAGTTCGAAAGCACAGCAGTACAAGTAGATAAATAGGTACCGCTCCGGAGGGAAGGTAAACGGCGTTTCCATGCGCTGTTTTGGTTCGCCAGAAGCAGCTTAGTCATTCTGGCCACATGACCCAGAAGCTGTATGCCGGCTCCCTTGGTCAATAAAGCAAGATGAGCGCCGCAACTCCAGAGTCGGTCACGACTGGACCTAATGGTCGGGGGTCCCTTTACATTTAAACTTCCGAGGTCAGCTTGCTGGTGGCTAGGCAGCGACAGATGCAAGAGTGGCCCCTTTTTAAAAACCGTTTTTTAATACAATAGGCCAGTTTCTTCAAATGTCCTGCTATATTTTCCATCCATACAAGCAAGACGTGTCACTGGAGTCCAAGGACACGTTCCAGCCAGGCAAAAACAGTCAAGTGGGGTCCAAAGCAGTGCTGATGAGGGGAGAAAGGGTGTGGCTAGGGAGACGTTGTGCCCTTTGGAGAGTCCCAAGGGCCAGATAGAGATATCTAGACCAGTGTTTCCCAACCTTGTGCCTCCAGCTGTTTTTGAACTACAACTCCCATCATCCCTGACTAGCAAGACCAGTGGCAAGGGATGATGGGAATTGTAGTCCAAAAACAGCTGGAGGCACAAGGTTGGGAAACACTGATCTAGACTAGAGGGTCAAATTTGACCCATGGGGCCTGAGGCTCCCCCTCCCCACCTTATCTGGGCCTTCCTTCCTTCCCCTATTGCTATCTAGTGGTAGAATGTTTACATTTGATGTAACAGGGACACGGGTGGCGCTGTGGTCTAAACCACCGAGCCTCTTGGGCTTGCCAATCAGAAGGTCAGCGGTTCGAATCCCCGCAACGGGGTGAGCTCCCATTACTCTGTCCCAGCTCCTGCCAACCTAGCAGTTCAAAAGCATACCAGTGCAAGTAGATAAATAGGTACTGCTGCAGCGTGAAGGTAAACACCGTTTCTGTACACTCTGGTTTCCGTCACGGTGTTTTGTTGCGCCAGAAGTGGTTTAGTCATGCTGGCCACATGACCCAGAAAACTGTCTGTGGACAAACGCCAGCTCCCTTGGTCTGAAATGAGATGAGCGCCGCAACCCCATAGTCTCCTTTGACTGAACTTAACTGTCCAGGGGTCCTTTACCTTTTACATTTGATGTTTACATTTTCTTTTTCAATTCATTTCTAAGTTTCATCACTGGTAGTTGGGTTTGTCTGTGAAAGTTGGGTTTGAGCCCAGTTGTGAGTCAGTCTTGAGAGCAAGAGGGTTATAATGGTTGTTTCCTTTCTATAGGTTTCTCTTTGCAGCAAGCTGATTCGCCTTGCTTTGGAAGGACTCTCATATTACCATACGTACGACAGGTTTTTCCTGGGCTTCAGTGTCACCATGGGTTTTGTGGGCTGGACACTTTATGTCATTTTGATTATTACAAAGATGCATACTGATCTGACGAGGAGTATTGCGAATAAAGAGGTAAGTTCAGCTCTGCCACTTCTGGGGTCTGCCTGCTTAATAATAATAATAATAATAATAGTAATAATTTACTTATACCCCACCCATCTGGCCGGGCCTCTCTAGCCACTCTGGGCAGCTTCCAACAGGATATTAAAAACACAAAAACACATCAAACATTAAAAACATCCCTAAACAGGGCTGCTTTCAGATGTCTTCTAAAAGTCAAATAGTTGTTTATCTCCTTGACATATGAATGGAGGGCATTCCACAGGGCAGGTGCCACTACCAAGAAGGCCCTCAGACTGCTTCTTGCAGTGAGGGAACCGCCAGAAGGCCGTCAGAGCTGAACCTCAGTGTCTGGACTGAACAATGGGCTTGGAGACACCCCTTCAGGTATACTGGGCTGAGGCTGTTTATGGCATTTTCTGTAGCATGTTAACTCAGTGTCTGGCTTGGCAGGCTTACACAGGTATTGTTATTTACATTTATATCTTGCACTTTCACCCGAGTAGAGCTGAGAGTGGCAAAAAACCCCCCAAAAAACAAGTGTCAAGGGGGGGGGGATTCTTAAAAACAGTGCCGGATCAACCAGTGTTTTCCCAGCATTTATTCATCTGCAATAAATGTTAAACCAAGGTTAAGGAGAAGGGGGCTACCTCTTTCTCATACATCTGACACAAAAATAATCTTATGACACGTTTCCTGGTATCTCATGTGTTAGGTTTCCAAGGGGTTGCTCATGCGCAAGCAGGGCAAACGTCTGTCTACCTGGCTGGCTGCTAATGTAAACTTTATCTGTCCGGAGAGCCACTCACCCGTGGCCGCCTCAATCGCTGGCAGAATCCGTGAGTGGGCATTTCTTAAACTTCTTCCAGCAAAGAAGCTCCTTGACGCCCAGTCTCCGCCTTCCCTCTCTGCACGAAAGCCTTCTGCGCAGAGAGGGCGTGGGCAGCGGAGGACCCCTTCCTTCCCCGGCAAGGAGTCGTGGGACTGCCTCGCCACATCCGACTCCTGCACCCCCTCTCCACTGGAGCTGCGTTTATTCTCTTCCCCAGAAGAGGAGCTGCTTCTCCCGATCCCTGGGGGCTCTCTATAATCCCTCTGGCTTTTGCTCTCTCCCTCCGGCACTGATGGCAGTTCCCTGACATCATGCGTCTATTTAAATAGGAAGGAAAAAAGGTTTTCTCTGACAAGTGATCAAACACATATGCACAGTTGAAAAGATGAACCGAGAGCAAAGACGTTATGCTGTGGAAAAATTAAACCTCTGAAAACCTTTCATTGTGAAAGGATTTGCTTTGTTTGTTGACACGAATGAAGATCGCTGTTTTCTTAGCATTTCCCAATAAATTCATGTGAGCAGAGTCCTGACCTTTTGCAAAGTACAGTGTAAGATGAGATAAGCTGGGCTGATTAATTATTCTAAATAATTCAAAGAATACTTAGAGACAAAATGTTTCATACCTTGTGTTTAGTCTCAAATATCCTCTCCCCGTACGATTCTGAAGAATATTTAAAGATGTAATTTTAGAGCTCTGAATTTCCGGAGGTGTTTGAGAGTATTACATATTACATCTCTAAATATTTTTAAGCATCTGAGAGTAAATTATTTAAACTGTTCGAATTGCTTTTTAAACAATGGGGTTCGTATGCCTTGGAGCTCACGAGAGCAAATTGGATTTTTTAAAAAAGGTGCCATACCACTTCTCACTACTTATAATTATATCCTACCTTTTTTTCAAAGAATTTGAGGTAGAATATGTGGCTTCCCTGTTTTTATCCTCACAACAGCCCTGTGAGGTAGGTTAGGCTAAGATGTGGTCATTGGCCAAAGATCACCTCGTGCACTTTATGGAATGAATGGGAGATTCGAACTGTGGTCTCCATAGTCTTGGGTCTGACACTCTAACCACCAAGCTACACTGATTCCTTAGAACATGTGTATGCCTTCATTTCCCCACAGATGAATCCTGGTAGAGTTTATATTTCTGGGTGTATATGGGTGTAATTTCACAAACAAGTGTCTTATTTTTTTTAATCTGCATTGTTCGGCAGGGGGAATAATATGTACATATATAGGAAATTTCCTAGGACAGGCATAGGCAAACTCAGTCCTCCAGATGTTTTGGGACTACAACTTCCATCATCCCCAACCACTGGTCCTGTTAGCTAGGGATGATGGGAGTTGTAGTCCCAAAACATATGGAGGGCTGAGTTTGCCTATGCCTGCCAAGCATAACATTAGAGATAGTAAAAGGTAGATGTTGGATTTTTCTGTGCTCTTTCCTCATATATATTGTGCCTGTTTGTATCTGCCTAGCATTGTTTTTCAAATCAGCATAAGAAATTCCCATATTATTGGTATATACAGTCATACATGGGTTGTCGAACTCCCTGGAACTTAGACGTTTTGGCTCGCATATGCTGCAAACCCGGAAGTGATTGTTCTGGTTTGTGAACGTTCTTTTGGAACCCGAACATCTGACAGGGCTTCCGCAGCTTCTGATTGGCTACAGGAGCTTCCTGCAGCCGATCAGAAGCCGCGATTTGGTTTTTGAACATTTTGGAAGTTGAATGGACATCCAGAACGGATTTCATTCAACTTCCAAGGTACGACTGTATTCTCATTTAGGTAGATTTGAATCTTCAGTGATATAAATCCTTAATGGAAGAAATGTTTTTTAGAAACTTAAGTTTCCTTAAAGTTATTTACACAGATGCTGGTTTTTGTGATTTGTGGAATGTTTTGATTTACAAGTGCACTGCCAGAATAACTACTAAAAATTAATTTGTTCAAAGAGAAGGAATTCATTCTCTCTCCCCCACCCCCAACTCCCTCTCTCTGATCATGATCCCGCAAAGCTGTATATTCGGTCTGTCCCATGAATTTTGTCGAGGAAAGTGTATATGTCAGATAAATGCATGCTTCTTCTACAGATTGGAGTAGGCCTTTCAGAGAGCAGAGCTCCATATACGCAATACACAATACTCTTGCTCCTGTAAGGATGGAACTAGACATTGCAAGACAAGAACACTTCTGAAAATGGCAACCTTATATAGAGTTCGCCTCCTCCCTAGGGTATATAAGTGAAACTTGGCAGTGTCCCTTTGTTATCACAGTGTCACTGTTGGATTGTAACACTGATTGGAAAGCCTAGCTAGGCAGATTAGCCTGTGAGCAAGCTGTGTGCTGATGCATGCAGCTCAAGCGATCCTCGCTTGGCTCCTGCCTTCCTTGAGCAGCAAAACAAAACCACGAGTTGCGGCCGGCTTAGCAATTACATCTGAACCAAAACCTGTGGTCTGCTTCTTCTCAACAAACCTCGAGCAGGAAGCCGGGGTTTGTTTTTCTGCTCTAGGAAGGTCAGGAGCAAAGCGCAGGGTGCTTGAGCTGTGTACATGAGTACACAGTGTCTTCACAGAATAATTTCCCTCACTATGCTTTGAAGCAAGAGTTTACAACTGAGCATGGCAACTGTTTCCCCCTGATTCTGTTCTGTATTGTCGGTGGTTGCTGATGATGCGAGAGATAGGGAAGACAGGGAAATGCATGGCTTGGAGATGTCAGGACACAATGGCATTTCATTATGTAGTTACGGAGTTGGCTAATTCAACATGACACCCCCTCCCCTTTATGATAGTATCTAGTTCCATCCTGGGACGCGGGTGGTGCTGTGGGTTAAACGACAGAGCCTAGGACTTGCCGATCAGAAGGTCAGCGGTTCGAATCCCCGCGACGGGGTGAGCTCCTGTTGCTCGGTCCCTGCTCCTGCCAACTTAGCAGTTGGAAAGAACGTTAAAGTGCAAGTAGATAAATAGGTACCACTCCGGCGGGAAGGTAAACGGCGTTTCTGTGCACTGCTCTGGTTCGCCAGAAGTGGCTTAGTCATGCTGGACACATGACCCGGAAGCTGTACACTGGCTCCCTCGGCCAATAAAGCGAGATGAGCGCCGCAACCCCAGAGTCGGTCACAACTGGACCTAATGGTCTGGGGCCCCTTTACCTTTTTAGTTCCATCCTAAGAACTTTTTGATTTGGGCTTTCTGTGAACTAACCCGCTTGTTGAAATTTTGCTTTGTCTGCCTTGCATTGCAAAAGCTGGCATACATTTTGCAGTAGTTTAATCTGAAACATTAAAATAAAATATTTGCAATGTTAAAGTAATATTTACAAGTATCTGTTTTATTTTCAGAGATCTGGTTGTCTTTTCCAGTATATGTTTCTCGCTGTCGGGGTGTTAATCACCATTTTCCTGCTCATTCAAAGCTTGCCTTGGACTTATTACATATATTGTCTGTTACCAGTCCCGATATGGTACGCAGTTTTGAAAGAGTAAGTTTTTTAAAAGGAGGGGTGGGAGGTAGGGAATCTGTATGGCTGCATTTGAAGTTGATCAAGAGGAAGCAAAAAGGCAAAGAAAGCTTTGGAACGGATGAGTAATACCTTCTAAAGTGGCCTGATATCTATCTATCTATCTATCTATCTATCTATCTATCTATCTATCTATCTAAAGTATAATTCTGCTCCCAAGAAATATTGCAAAATGGTTTACCAAGGAAATCAAACAACAAGATTAAATCATATGGCATATAAAGCAAAGCGGGGGGGGGGGGGGGCAGATAAAACATCAGAACTCGTGTGATACAACTTTCAGTCGTACAGTACCCACCCAAATTCTACATTCACTAACACTTTCAATCACTTCAAGTTAATGTACACTAGCAAGTTCCTATTCCCTCACTCTCAGCCTGAAAACCTGCACAGGAAAAATTAAAGTCTTGCAATACTCATGCGCCATCCACACAAAAAATATAAGCGTGATTACGCTACTGATGAGCAAGTTCTTTTAATATGGCAGAAGGTAGTTGAATAACACGATCCCCTGCTTTCTGAGCAGCAAATTATCCGATGTGTGCTTTTTTATTTTTGATTGGGTAAATTGTTCTGTAGACTCTATGCAATAAAATTTCATTGGCATTGTTATTTATGGTTGTTTTTTGTGTGTGGCTCCTGCTGTGCAGTGAACCATATTAGGTAGGCTAGTACAATATGTATTGATTGTGGACAGAGTAGCAGTTCATTGTCAGAAGTGCCAACATTTCGTTTCATTTGGTATTCCGCCTTCATGGAATAGTTGAGGGAAAGGGCAAACTGGGCATTTGAACTTTGTGTAGCGGGAGAGGATGAAGGAAGTGTTGTGTTTGGACTCTGAGTGAGCGATAGGAAAGTCTGCAGAATTTAATTCTGCTCTCTAGCTATTGAAGGCACCCCTCTGATCCAGGCTACATATGATGTCTTTCGTCTTTCTAAGTTCACTGTCTTGTACACTGATGTATACAAAGCAGAAACTTGTGCCACACAAAATTTGAACTGGCCCAAAGTAGATAATTCAAGTCATGTCGGTAAATAGTTATTCTCTCGTTTCATGCTGCACTGGAAACTGCTGTTTCCAGTTCATAGGCATTGAGGGTCCTTGTTAGGTGACAATCTTTATGTACTTTCTGATCTGATAAAAAATAATAAGTGCCTAATGTAATCTTTTCATACAGATACCCAGTTATTCAGAGCCTGGTCGCATCTTTCGTGAACTTTCAGCCAGCTCAGCTTGCTGGATTCTTACTCGTTTGCACCCTGGGAATTGAAATATTAGTAAGTGATACACCTAATTATTGATTTTCATTAATTAGCTTCCATTACTTCATTGGAAACCTTTTTTTTTAAGAAAAAATATATCATACATTTAAACTATAATGAAAAGGATGAATATAGAAAATGTTTTGAGAAATTGAAACTGGGCTATGAATATATTATTTGGGATATTATTTGTTTGAGGAGAATGTCAGCCTTGCTAACATGTCTGTATCTCTCTCCCTCCATTTCGAAATCTAGGTTTTCTCATTTTTCTATCGCTCTTCCCTCAGTTTTGGCCTGATTATCTTTTCCATGTGGCCATTGGTTACTCAGCAATGGAACCAAGCAAAGGTATTTAATGTGCGGAGAGATTCTGATTCTTTTACTTATTTAAGATATTTTTATCCCACTCTTCAGCCGAAAAGCATCTCAGGGTGGCTTATAGATCCGAAAAACATGAGACGGTCCTTTACCTTAGGCTTGCAATCGAAAAGCCATGATCTAAAAGTGGGGAGGGATGGGGGGAGAGAATGAGGATGGAGAAAAACAAGCAAATTCAGGCACCAATTCTTAAAAGTTGCACAATTCTCGTAGCAGCCAGCTGGTCATTACACAAAATCCATGTGGCTCCTAAGTCCCTTTCTGCTTTAATGTCACAGAGCTTTAAATACATTCTTGAGAATGGGGTTGAAAGGCTTCTCTAATTTCAGGTTTAAGGTGCTGGTTTTAACCTTTAAAGCCCTATACGGCCTAGGACCCTCGTACCTACGGGACCGCCTCTCCTGGTATGTCCCACGGAGGAACTTACGGTCTTCAAACAAAAACATCTTGGAGGTCCCAGGCCACAGAGAGGTTAGGCTGGCCTCAACCAGAGCCAGGGCTTTTTCGGCCGTGGCCCCGATCTGGTGGAACGCTCTGTCACAAGAGACTAGGGCCCTGCGGGACCTGACATCTTTCCGCAGGGCCTGCAAGACAGAGCTGTTCCACCAGGCCTTTGGCCAGGGCACAGCCTGACTCCCTCCTTTGGCAATCTTCACAGAACTCTAGCCCAATGGTTGCCATTAATCTGATTTGAACTGATTTTATAATGAAATGATTTTAGAATGTTGTATCATTTTATTGTTGTTAGCTGCTCTGAGCCCGGCTTTGGCTGGGGAGGGCGGGATATAAATTAATAATAATAATAATAATAATAATAATAATAATAATGGCTGTGTGGCAGGTCAGTGGGAAAGTCACTTCACCCCACAATTGCGTATCTGAAGAGTGATTAGTTTTGCCTTTTATCACACTTCTTAACCATACAATTCAAGGGTGAACTGCAGCTTTATTCACATTTTGACCAGAAAGCGGCTTAGTCATGCTGGCCACATGACCCGAAAGCTGTACGCCGGCTCCCTCGGACAGTAAAGCGAGATGAGCGTCACAACCCCAGAGTCGGTCACGACTGGACCTAATGGTCAGGGGTCCCTTTACCTTTACGCTTTGGTAATCCTCAAATATAGAAACCTAGGGTACTGACTTACCTTGTAGTTTATATGGTGCCGGCCCAGGACCTCTTTCCACTAGAGAAAGCAGAAAAGGTTGCCACCACCCGCCTTGCTGCCTCTACCCTCTTCTGCTGCTGCCCACCCACTGCAGCCCACTCATGGCGGATGGTGGCAGGCACACAGCAGACGAGGAAGTCACCAACAAACACAGGAGGGCTGTCAGGAAACCTGAGTAGAAGCCCACTCCAGATCTTTCCCTGCGCAGCCCAGGAAGGCCAGGAACTGAGCAGGTGGGGCCATTATGCAGTGGGGCACTGGGGGATGATTTGCATCCACCTCCATCGTTCTGCCCGGACACTGAGATCCAGCACCGAGGGCCTTCTGGTGGTTCCCTCATTGCGAGAAGCAAAGCTACAGGGAACCAGGCAGAGGGCCTTCTCTTTTTTTATATATAATTATTTTTTATTCAATTTCCAATATGCATTCCATCCATGTTTAACATCCACTTCTAACATATACATCTTTTAGACTTCCCTCAGCCTGTCTGACAATTTTCCATATTATCACAATTACTCACATATCTTAAATTTATATTGCGCTTTAACAATCTTAATCTCATATCTTTTAAGCAACATTTCTATCAATCATTTTCACAGAGCTTCTTGAAAGCCAACAAGCATTAATTGCTCCTCACATACATTTTTGATATACTCTGTAAATTTATTCCAGTCATCGGTGAATCTCTGATCGCGTTGGTTCCGAATTTTCCCCGTTAATTTATCCATTTCTGCATATTCCATCAGTTTCATTCTCCATTCTTCCCTCGTCGGCATTTCTTCCTGTTTCCATTTCTGGGCCATCAAAATTCTAGCTGCCGTCACTGCATACCTAAATAGCTTCACATCCTTCTTTTTAATTTCATTCCCTAATATTCCTAATAAAAATGCT
Organism: Podarcis cretensis; assembly: GCF_951804945.1. Lineage (NCBI taxonomy): Eukaryota > Metazoa > Chordata > Lepidosauria > Squamata > Lacertidae > Podarcis > Podarcis cretensis. The sequence continues at coordinate 24,472,159 of NC_137176.1, read as the reverse complement.
TCTGGTTTCTTAACAAAAGTATATTTCAACATTTTCTTCATCTCATTATAAAGCATTTCCCAGAAACCTTTTACTTTCTTACACTCCCACCACATGTGATAAAATGTTCCTTCTTTTTCCTGACATTTCCAACACTTATTACTGACTTTATACATCTTACCAAGTTTCACTGGTGTTACATACCATCTATACATTATTTTCATAACATTTTCTTTTATTGTAGTGCGTGCAGTGAATTTCATTCCTTCTTTCCACAATTTTATCCACTCATCAAATTGTATATTATAACCAAAATCTTTGGCCCACTGAATCATAACTGATTTTACTTCTTCGTCCTTTGTATGCCACTCAAGTAATAATTTATACATTTTTGATAAAATTTTAACATCACTATTCAAGATTTCTTGATGAAATCTAAATTTCTTTTCCTGAAAACCTCTTTCTGACATCTCTTTTTTGAACATTGCATTCAACTGAAAATAGTGCAACCAATCATTCACATTTTCTGGCAGAGGGCCTTCTCGGTAGTGGCGCCCTCCCTGTGGAACACCCTCCCACCAGATGTCAAAAAGAAAAATAACTACCAAACTTTTAGAAGACATCTGAAGGCAACCCTGTTTAGGGAAGCTTTTAATGTTTAATAGGTTATTGTATTTTAGTGTTTTGTTGGAAGCCACCCAGAGTGGCTGGGGAAACCCAGCCAGATGGGCGGGGTATAAATAATATATTATTATTATTATTATTATTATTATTATTATTATTATTATTATTATTCAGTCCCTAGCTGCTGTCCCTGCTTTCAACTACTGCTTTCAGTCCAATGCCTGAACATGCCCTGAGTGCGAAATGCAACCTTTCACCTAAAGCTTGCGATGGATAACTCTTTAATGACGTGTGAGGCAGAAGGTTGCATTTGGTGCAGGCATATTTTTATTGAGGATTCGGAGACCTCCAAATGGCAATTTTGACATGACCTCACCTGAACCCTGCTGTTTCCACTTCGTATTTCAGTTCCCATAATTAGTTTTATTTGCACACGTGACTCATTTATTTGGTGTTTCTTTTCATTGCTGTAGAACATCGTGTTAAGCTGGATTCTTTCGTGTTTGGTTCTGGCAGTCTTCCCCTTGATGCCTGTTGTAGGAAGAAAGTCAAGCTTCTCTCTAGTGTAAGAGCACAAATAAAATTATTCTGAGCCTCCTTTGGCATGCACAGATTTCATTTTCATTGGGCGGGGAATATATTGTTGGAAACGTATCACCACTATTGTTGAATTCCAGAATTTAAATAAGGTAATTGTGGAGGAAATTCATGGGGTTTTTTTTTTTTTGTTTTTTTCAATGAGGTTTGTTATTGAAAACTTAATTTTTGGAGCACTGCTCTCCTCTTTGCTGGAGAAAGGCATCCTAGAGTGGTTTCTCTCTATAAATGTATCCCTCCTTGGGGGAAATCCTATCCTCGTTTCAGTCTTTTTTCAGAATAGAGTTAGGTATTTCTAATAGCTCCTACTAGTTGTAGAGCTATGAGCTCTATGGAAACCTTTCCCCCCCTTTCTCTACTTCCCTGCCATGAAGAGGGAAAGCCACTGAAACAGCATTGTTGGGGACTGCCTTCTGGGTCCTGGGAGCAGAGGGGAAGAACAGAAGTTAGAGGCCTGCAATCACAGTGTTGGTGACATGGTTTGCAGGCTCTTCTCTGCAAACAGAGGGACCGAAGTGCCCGCAAGTGGACTTGGGACCTGGTAGAGTTAGGAGATGCAGTCATTCACTGAGAAAGGAACCAATGTTTATACAACTTCCTTGCTTAGTTACTGGAAGGTCTGGAGGAGACTCTTGAGAGTCCCATGGACTGCAAGAAGATCAAACCTCTCCATTCTGAAGGAAATCAGCCCTGAGTGCTCACTGGTAGGACAGATTGTGAAGCTGAGGCTCCAGTACTTTGGCCACCTCATGAGAAGAGAAGACTCCCTGGAGAAGACCCTGATGTTGGGAAAGATGGAGGGCACAAGGAGAAGGGGACGACAGAGGACGAGATGGTTGGACAGTGTTCTCGAAGCTACCAGCATGAGTCTGACCAAGCTGCGGGGGGCAGTGGAGGACAGGAGTGTCTGGCGTTCTCTGGTCCATGGGGTCACGAAGAGTCAGACACGACTAAACGACTAAACAACAACAACAACAAAATTCTTCCTCTGTAAATTACCAAGTTAGTGGCTTTTTAAAGTTTTGGCACAATACGGGAAATTGTGAAGTTATGGTGAAACAGAGTCTTGTGAAAGGGAAGGAAGACATCGTCAAAACTTCTTGACTCTGTCTTCCTCCTAGTTCCCAAAAGCTTAGATTAATGTTTTATGCGTGTTGTATAGTTGCCCTTCAGTAACATGATTTCAACTTCATGAAAATTATTCCTAAAGCTATATATTCTTTAAAAAAAACCACACAACCTCACAAATGTCTTATATTTTACAGAACCACAGCAGGGTTGCTGATTCTGTTGATGGCTTCATCTTACCTGGTGACATGTCTCTGGAAACAGAAAAAGAAACACATGCCTTGGAAAGAACTCACAATATACCTCTTTCAGGTCAGTGACTTCTGTAAACATGAATTATTGAGAAGTGTAACTTTCATTTATGCAGTCACTATTTTTTAAAAAATCAGTTCTGCGTATTCTTCTGGGTCAGGTTACCTTTTACCACGGGTTTCTCCACTGATTTGATATTTCTTAAGGCACTTGTTGTGATTGGCCACAACACAGCACCTCCAAGGAGCAAGCAGAAGTCCAAATGTGTTTCTCTAATCTGTTGTGAATGGTTAGGTTTGCTGAAGGGAGCCTGCGTCATGACAAACCATGAATTTGCATTTTTGGCCCATTTCTCTGCTATACCCAAACCATTATCTCCTAGTCTGCATTTAACACTAGGTCAGCGGTTGTGGTTTGTTCCCTCTGTGTGCTATTAATAGGTGGAATAGTCCACACCTATAGGAACCAATCCATGCATGGGTCTGACAGTATCTTGCACATGCTTTTGTGATAGTCTGAGGGCTGACTGCCATCCTTCTTTTCGGGATTTTGTAAAAACGTTTCAAAAGTGTGTGGAGCATCTGTTCAGCTCATTGTGACCGTGTGGGTAAAAGTGGCTTTTTAAAATAATAATAAAAAAGCTCCAGGAAGTGTCTTAAGATTATTACGTGCAGCCCTTTCCTGGGCAATTGTACATTGGTACCTCGGGTTAAGTACTTAATTTGTTCTGGAGGTCTGTTCTTAACCTGAAACTGTTCTTAACCTGAATCACCACTTTAGCTACTGGGGCCTCCTGCTGCTGCCGCGCCGCCGGAGCACGATTTCTGCTCTCATCCTGAAGCAAAGTTCTTAACCCGAGGTACTATTTCTGGGTTAGCGGAGTCTGTAACCTGAAGCATCTGTAACCTGAAGCATAGGTAACCCGAGGTACCACTGTACAGAGAAGCAAAACAGTTCTGGTACTGCTGCAGAAGGAAGCCAGAGATCTTAACTGGGAAACATAGTTTTCCTGGTGCTTTTCTTCCCTTTCCCCCAATTTCTGGAGCAGGAGATGCAGCAGCAGTTGGAAGGCGTTCATGAAGGTGGAGTTAGGCATTTGTATTGGGGAGGTATCTTGAAGCTTGGGGGGAGGGGTGGGTTGGAGGAACAGTCAGACCTTGTCGTGGCCCCATTCTAACTCGAATTGGCTCAGAATAAGCCTAACGGTTCCATGATTTTGGGGGGCGGGTAGATTGGTTTCCATTACTATTACTTACCGGGGATATATTTCAAAGCTGCATTGAAAATGCTTTTTGGAGGGAAGCGCAAACAAAACTTTTCAAAGTTACTCGCACAGATAATAAATAAAACCAATGCAGTCCTCTTTTCTTTCTCCAATTTTTCTCGTGTCTGCTTGTTTTGTAAAAAAAAAACTTAAAATATTTCCTCTTTGTCCTTCGTGCCAAGAATTCAGGACAAAGATGGTCGTGCAGGGCTGGCACTGGTGGCATGGGGGGGGGAGGAGAAGATAAAGAACATCCTTGGCTTATGGCCCCAAACCACTTTGTCAAAATAGGTTAAGCTTCATCATTATATAGAGAGTATATTTGCTGAGTATCTGTTGTGTATTATGAAACCAGGTCATTTCAGAATGTAAACCTAGTGTTTTTGCTTAGGCATGAGATGCCATTGAAACTTCCTCCATGAGAATATACACATATCCACTTTCTCTTTAAGTTCTCTTTTTCTTTTCTTAGTAGACTCAAAGAACTCCCCTCTTATGTTTTAAGTATGCGCGACCTCTAAAACGTAAACGAAGATACCCATAAAATAGTGCAAGCATTCTGGGGAACAGAGGAGAAATTGTCCCACTGATAGATCAGGCCCTATCCACTGTAGATCTATGAACTGTGTACAACCCAGTGTCACACACTGGGACACACTTTTTCTCGTCATGCCAATAGGCTCAGCCCACTTTGCAGTGATAGGAGAAAGGGCCTTTTCTGCTGTGGTGCCTCGACTGTGAAATTCCCTCTCCCTGAAGGTGTGGATGGGATAAATTAGTTGATACTGTCGTTTCGGGGGTTTTCCCCCTGCCCCCTGTACTGCTGTAATTTTTTAATGGTTGGTTTTCTGTTGTATTTTATTACTTTATACTGGGAATGTAGTATATTGGAAACTGGCCTGAGTTTGCTGTGTGAAGAAGGATGCTCTAGAAATCCGATAAATAAATAGCAAAACACCAAAATTCTCAGCATCAGCATGCCTGCACTTACCTGAAATTAAGTGCCTTTGAACTTGACGGTGCTTGTTTCTGACTGCACAGGCTCAATTTGTATACTGAGCTTTAGCAAAAGTTCAGCCAGACGAGATGCAAACTTTGGTGTTTAATTAAAAATGCAAACCGTCTTGCAAAGAAAAATTAATATTTAAACTGCTAGCTTGAAGTAGAAACCCCATCAAAGAAAAGGAAGGGAGCATCCAGCCTCTATTTGCTTATTTTATCCTTCTTCTTTTTTTGACTTCTGCTAATCTGTCACATGCAGATATAAAAGCATTGCTATTTCCTGATTCACTTGCTGGAGTAAAGTGAGTCCTACAGTTATCTTGATGTACTGGCAGAAAGCGTCATTCCTTCTGCTCTGGAAAAAATCCCAGAGCTATACTTCCCTTTTATCACACCCATATGAAAATAAGAAGACTGGCTTATACCTTAACACTGATGCTGTAAGATTACTGCAACAATGTGTGTGAAGCACTTAAGCACTTAGGAAAGGCGCTCTATTAGAAATATTTAATTATTTCCAGTTGGAGATTATGCATAAATCGGAGCTACTGTCAACATATTTCTCATGAATTCTGTTAGAAAATTTTGAAGTGTGGCTCATCACAGGGTTGAAAATGTTCCAGTTCCAGTGGATTGCACATTAATTGTTGCTACCCAGTGTACATATAAAAAGAAAATCTGCTGTAGGCTGGCTCTAAAGGTAAAGGTAAAGGTACCCCTGCCCGTACGGGCCAGTCGTGTCCGACTCTGGGGTTGTGCGCCCATCTCGCTTAAGAGGCCGGGGGCCAGCGCTGTCCGGAGACACTTCCGGGTCACGTGGCCAGCGTGATGAAGCTGCAGCTGGCGAGCAGGCACCAGCGCAGCACACGGAAACGCCGTTTACCTTCCGCTATAAAGCGGTACCTATTTATCTACTTGCACTTAGGGGTGCTTTCGAACTGCTAAGTGGGCAGGAGCTGGGACTGAACGACGGGAACTCACCCCTCCACGGGATTCGAACCGCCGACCATACGATCGGCAAGTCCTAGGCGCTGAGGTTTTACCCACAGTGCCACACGCGCTATTAGGTTGGCTCTAATAGGTACTAAATATAATGTTTCAAAACATAGTAGTTCTCGGCAAGAGTTTAATTTCTCCCCAAAGCATGTTCTTCTTTACCACTAGATGTCACTGCAAATGTGGCATTGATGGAAGAATTAAGGAGCTAAACTGATTAAGATAAAAAGCAAAATAGATTGCAACCATGTAATTTGCCACAACCTTGTAATGAAAGTCACCTTTTTACTTTCTTTGAAATACTTCGCTTTATCCTTGCCCCAAACCCCCCCCCCCCCGTTTTCCTCTCTCTTCGTGACCTGAGTTGGCTCAGACTGATTTGGCATGCTGGCTTTGCCACAAAACAAACCTCTAGGAATGAAAACAGTTCAAATGACACCCACAAAGAATCCAAATGGGTTTCCAACCGAGCCATCTCCGGGGGAATTTTATTTGGCTACAGTAAATAAGGACCGTAAATTAGGAGTCAATAACTTCCTATAAGAGAATTGTGATTAAGTTGTATAACCTTTTAAAGGAAAGCAGTCCTACCCTCAGGATTAATGTTTGCAAATCCATCTTCAGTTTAGCTAATATAATAAACTGTGTTTAGACTCATCTTTTCGCTGTTTGATGCATGCCTTGGCTAAATGCTAAACTGAGTCCATTGTAGTGTAAAAGGTAAAGGTAAAGGGACCCCTGAGTGTTAGGTCCAGTCATGGCCGACTCTGGGGTTTCAGCGCTCATCTTGCTTTATTGGCTGAGGGAGCCGGCGTACAGCTTCCGGGTCATGTTCCCAGCATGACTAAGCCACTTCTGGCGAACCAGAGCAGCGCACGGAAACACGGTTTACCTTCCCGCCAGAGTGGTACCTATTTATCTACAGTGGTACCTCAGGTTAAGAACTTGATTCGTTCTGGAGGTCCATTCTTAACCTGAAACTGTTCTTAACCTGAGGTACCACTTTAGCTAATGGGGCCTCTCGCTGCCACCGTAATCTGGGGAACCAGGTTCGCGTCCCCGCTCCTCCACATGCAGCTGCTGGGTGACCTTGGGCCAGTCACACTTCTCTGAAGTCTCTCAGCCCCACTCACCTCACAGAGTGTTTGTTGTGGGGGAGGAAGGGAAAGGAGATTGTTAGCCGCTTGGAGACTCCTTAAAGGCAGTGAAAGGCGGGATATCAAATCCAAACTCTTCTTCTTCTTCTTCTTCACCGTGTGATTTCTGTTCTCATCCTGAAGCAATGTTCTTAACCCGAGGTACTATTTCTGGGTTAGCGGAGTCTGTAACCTGAAGCGTATGTAACCCGAGGTACCACTGTACTTGCACTTTGATGGGCTTTTGAACTTCTAGGTTGGCAGGAGCAGGGGACGAGCAATGGGAGCTCACCCCATCGCTGGGATTCGAACCGCCAAACTTCTGATCGGCAAGCCCTAGGCTCTGTGGTTTAGACCACAGCGCCACCCACGTCCCTTATTGTAGTGTAAAGCCACAGTCAAATTGGGGTCTGGCTTTGGCTAAATTATCTGGAAGCTCTCAGGTGGGAACGCTCTCCTTATCCTGTTTGTTGCATTAAGAACCTTTAAAGAGCTCCCTCAGCTGACAGTATGGTGCATGAGGTTAACACTCCCAAGGAATGAAGGAATATGATGAGCTGGACAGCCACGACAGCTGTAAGATGGCAGGTTTTAGTTGTGAATGAGAAGGGAAGCTGCCTCTGTTTATCTCCACGTCAAGGCCATTTCACACACTGCACAGTAGTAGCAAGCTATCAGGAATTTTTTATGTTATCGCTGCCAAACAAAATCAAGAGCTGCTTGAGGGGCACATGTACTTGTGTGGCAGATACACTTGTAAACGTTTATTCACTGTTTAAATGAACATTCAAAACATCTTGGGGCATTGGTGCCACTCCCTGGGCCCTGGGTGCCTGAGCACCCACAAAGTTCCCCATGAAGGGGCCGGGCACCCACAGATTTTCATGCCAGGGCTATGCACGCTGCATGGCACCCATGGCTTCAGGAAACCACTGTCACGGGGCCAAGTTGGCACTCCTTTTTGGAATATTCTAGAAACACTCCTGTCTTGGTGTATACCTAGTATGTCATGTGCAAAGTGGTCCTACGTTTGCTGAAAGAAGCAAAAGCCTTTGTGAGCTGTTGACTTCCCTCCCCACAACCCCAATGCAATTTAGTTAGCTTTGGTATTTGGAAACTCTGAAAAATTCAAATTCTGCAGAGATAATTACATCTAACTTAAACATTAATCCTATGCCATTTTCCTGGGTTCTTGAATGAGCCCGAAACACGACTACCAAGCCGTTTCTGTGAAGCCAAATAAATAGACTTTTATTTAATTGTTTGCATTAATCAGGCTGCACAAAATCATACTACTTCATATTCTACATTTTGTTTCATTTTTTCACTCACAACACCTATCTCTCTTGAGCTCTGTGAAGCTTCTCAAATATATTCCTTAAGAAAGAAAGAAAGAAAGAAAGAAAGAAAGAAAGAAAGAAAAAGAAAATAAAGAGAGAGAGAACCCAATAAAATGGCAAACTTCAGTGAGTTTTTTTTTGTTGGTACCAACATAGAACACAAATACTGTTGAAAGAACAGCCTTGATCAGCCTAAAACAGGACTGTTTTGGCTTCCACACAGCATTCCCACCCCACCCTCAGTGTGTATAGTACATTTTCATAATAGAAAAGATAAATTTAATGTTGCTCTTTATGTTTGCAGAGCAAACAGATCCACCCCAGCTTCCATCTTTTTGTGGTGTTGCTGAATAAACATGTTTGGGAACAACTGAGTACAGATGCCTTCCAGGTTGGAATTACCTGGGTACATTTTTTGTGTTACATATTTAAATGTATCTAGCCTAGTAACATTTAAATATGTAACACAAAAAATGTACCCAGGTAATTCCAACCTGGAAGGCATCTGTACTCAGTTGTTCCCAAACATGTTTATTCAGCAACACCACAAAAAGATGGAAGATTTAAATGTATCTAGCCTAGTAAGGGGACGCAGGTGGCGCTGTGGGTTAAAGCCTCAGCGCCTAGGGCTTGCCGATCGAAAGGTCGGCAGTTCGAATCCCTGCGGCGGGGTGCGCTCCCACTGCTCCGTCCCAGCGCCTGCCAACCTAGCAGTTCGAAAGCACCTCCGGGTGCAAGTAGATAAATAGGGACCACTTACCAGCGGGAAGGTAAACGGCGTTTCCGTGTGCGGCTCTGGCTCTGGCTCTGGCTCTGGCCAGAGCAGCGATGTCACGCTGGCCACGTGACCCGGAAGTGTCTCCGGACAGCGCTGGCCCCCGGCCTCTTAAGTGAGATGGGCGCACAACCCCAGAGTCTGTCAAGACTGGCCCGTACGGGCAGGGGTACCTTTACCTTTACCTTAGCCTAGTAAACTCTTCATATTGACTTCTTCCTTTCCTTATTGGCTGTTATGGGTGAGGTCTGCCATGTAAAAAAAAAGGCCTAGTGAAGCCTTCATTTTATTACTGGATTCTTCCAGCCTCCCCTCCACGGTGCCTTTAAATATTTGCCTGTTCCCAAATATTAGCTGCTATTTTCTAAAACTAGATTTAACTGATTTCCTTCTGCTGTACTTGAGGGCATTTATTGGGAATTCCTTATAATGAACAGCTCTGTTGCTGTGAAGATGGAACAAAAGAAAGCAAGCATGGTGGCTGCTGTTGTGTGCAACTTTTATAGAAATGAGCGAAATAGAAAATTGATTCAAAATATTTGGGAAGGGCTTTGTTGGCTGATGCTTGGTGACAACACAGACCCACCACCTGGAATTCCCTCCCTTGGGTTATTTGTGAGGAAGAGATCGTAATGGCCTTTAAATGCCTCTTGAAGACTTATACATTTACCTGAGCTTTCCTGGACTCTGACTCTTAATTCTCTGTTGTGTACACTGCTCAGTTTTATTTGTAATCTATAGTTTATATTTACAGTGGTAGCTCCGTGTTATCCTTTCAAGGCTTTATTATCGGTACAAAAACATTCACAGTGCAGAACGTCTCAATTCCATGTCTTGCTCAGTCACTAGCAGAATCTGGGAGCGGGCTGTCCTTAAACTTTCCCCAGCAGAGCAGTCTTTTGACCCCCATCCTATGCCTCCCCTCTCTGCGCGTAAACCGACTGCGCAGAAAGGGCGTGGGCAAAGGGGGGCCTGCCTCCCCCCCGCTTTGCTCAGGCTTGGTGTTGCGGCTCTCTCTAGCATCCTCCAAGCCCTGCATCCCTTCCCCACTGGAGGCGTGGCTTCCATCCTACCCGGAGGAAGAGCTGCTTCTCACGATTCTTCGGAGGCTCCCTGTAACCCAACTGCCCTTCCACCTCTCACCTCTGAGCTGAGCTTATTTATACCCCGTCCCCATCTGGCTGGGTTTCCCCAGCCACTCTGGGCAGCTTCCAACAAAACACTAAAATACAATAACCTATTAAACATTAAAAGCTTCCCTAAACAGGGCTGCCTTTAGATGTCTTCTAAAAGTTTGGTAGTTATTTTTCTCTTTGACATCTGGTGGGAGGGCGTTCCACAGGGTGGGTGCCACTACTGAGAAGGCCCTCTGCCTGGTTCCCTGTAACTTGGCTTCTCGCAGTGAGGGAACCGCCAGAAGGCCCACGGAGCTGGACCTCAGTGTCCAGGCACCACTTTAGCTAATGGAGCACCACTTTAGCTAATGGAGCCTCCTCCTGCTGCTGCTGCCGCGCTGCCAGAGCACGATTTCTGTTCTCATCCTGAGGCAAAGTTCTTAACCTGAAGCACTATTTCTGGGTTAGCGAAGTCTGTAACCTGAAGCTTATGTAACCTGAAGTGTATGTAACCTGAGGTACCACTGTACTACAAACTTCATCTGATGTCCCTGAGTTCTAGTATTATGAGACAGGAAGAAATACTTCACTCTGTCCACTTCATATATTAGATACACCTTTATCATGTCCCTTCTTACTTGTTTCCTCTCTGTACTGAAAAGCCCTGATTTGTGTAAGGGCATTACAATGAGTGTGAGTTTTATCTCACGCTTGTTTGTATAGAATTAAATTTGCTGTTTTACTGCCCACACACCCAATTTGGAGAGGCCCTTTTGGAGTGCCTTGTCTTATCCACTCCAAACAGTTCGGTATTACCAGTTTCAGTTCCCTATAGACTCCAGTGAACAGGCAAATGTGGGGCGTAGGTTTGCTGCTCTACCCATACGGCCATCCAGCTGCAAAGTAAGGACGAAGTTGGAAATAACTTCAGTTCTTCTGTAATAAAACTTGATTGATAGACAAACATATAGTGGAACAGCAGGATAACTCTGGCTAGTTACTCAGTTTGTCACCCTGCGAGGTGTGCACCCAAACCTCCGAACCAAAAATTTTAAAGTGCTTCACACATGGCTTCCTTCCGTGAAGCATCTCATATGGGGTGCAATTTACACTAGACTGGTACCTCCTGTTATACACGTAACGGAAAAACGAAAGAGCTTCGGCCCAAAAAGGATTGGGCAGCCCCGAATCATTTTGCATATAGAATGAGCTTGCCATCTCGACGAATTTCACAGCGAGATTTAGCAAACACCACCTTAAAACCCTGATGATCAAGCTGGGAAACACTCAACAAATTGTCCTGAATATCAGGCGCATACAGGACATTCTTAATTGTTGCATTCAGGCTCTTTAAGAACACAGTTCCCTTAGCCTCACTCGTGAGAACTGTCCCATCTGCTTGATGAATTTCTTTCTCTTGCTTCTCAAGCTGAACAAAGAGATCCTTATCTTTGGCTACGTGGTTGGTACAGCCAGAGTCGATCACGAAGAAACTCCGCCCACGTTGACTAGAGCAGCGAGAGATCAAGGCTTTTGAAGTAGCAGGTGCTTGGGGATTTCGTCCTCCTCCCCCTCTGCCTCTGAAGTTTCCCTTTTTCTTTGAAGATTTCTTGCAGCACTGGAAACTCAAATAGCCTTGTGCTCCACATGAAAAGCACCGCTTCAACTTTAGTGCTTTAACAGCAGCAGTTTCACTTTCACTTTCCCCTGCTGAAGACTCAGGCACATTTTCAAGCACATTTTTAGCAGCTCAGTCCCGGCTTTATCTAACAGCCTGTCTGCGATCCCACTCATTCAAGAGCATGCTAGACACATAATCTTCTGTTAGCCGGTCACCAGGCATTGTAGAAATCTGGGCAGCTACTCCATTGTAAGAATCATCTAGGCTATTTATCATCAGCATTGCAAACACAGCCTCTGAAATAGCCAGGTCTCGCTGAACAAGGTCCTGTCTGAGACGCTTTAACTGAGATAGATGGCTAGGCAAATCACCACCTTTCTCCAACAGTAACCTGCACAGCTTCTTGAAGAAAATCACACTGGAACCAGCATTTTGTCTCAGATGCATATCTCTCAACTTATGCCAAACAGCTTGTGCAGTCTCTTGACCCTCTAAGTTCACCAGCAAGTGGTCTGAAACACTCAAAACAATTGTCCCTCGGGCTTTCATATCTGCAGCATGCCACTCAGCCCAATCATCATCATCCTTATCTGGAGGGTCATCTTCTATCGTGTGAAATAGCTTTTCCCTCTGTAAAAACGCTTTCATCTTAACTTGCCAAACTGCATAGTTTTCAGGCGTGAGGAGAGGAAAGGACATAGCCATCTGGCCAGAATGTGCACAGGCCATGTCTGCTATTACTTAGAGCAAGACACTTCCCTCGTGCAAACACAGATAAAGCCTTGGACTTCTTCAGCCACTCTCTCTCCCACTCAGAGCGCAATTAACAGGCAAACAGGGATGCTATCTTCTTTCTTTGGCAGTCAGCAACATACCTCAAGCAGCAGCAACAGCAACAGCGGCAGCTTGAGCACTCTGCTCCAACACAGCTCTGCTTCTAGGCACCACAAATCAGTCCAGCATGCAGCCTCCGTTCCGCCGTCCAGCGATCAGCAACAGACACCTCTGGCGACTGGGACGACTGGGATGACTGGAACAACGACTGGTCAGACGACTGGGACAACGACTGGGCCCATAACCGATGTCAGCATCGCCCTTGAGCCAGTGTACCAACTGAACTCATGCACTACAGCCCCGACTGGGCTAGGCAAGCTGGGTAGCACTGCCAGAGACCTCCTTTCCCACAGGAACTGGTCACAGTGCTATGGACTCACAGCTTGGAGCTGAGAGCACCGGATTCACTGTCTCAATAATACAGTCGTTGCGCAGCAGCGTTTTGCAGAGTCTTGCAGAGTATAAACCACTCGGAGAGCAGCTCTGTAAAATATCCTCCTTTATTCTATAACTACAGCTATAATACAAGACTATATACAGAGCTAAATATTCTGAGCATAAATCAATGCTGTACTCTGAGTGCCTGCAGCTGCTCTTAGCAGCAATCTTATCTATAAACACGATCTCTTGCACTCTCTCTCCGACACACTGACTGACTCTCTCTCACACACAGATTCACTCACTTGACTAATTAAGTAGAGAGCAGTACATTGCTCCTCCTCTCTGTAGAGTCAGCAGAGACCTCAGGAGATTCTCAGGAGATTCTTGGGTATGGGAGGGGTGAAATCTCCTCAGTCACATGATGGCACACCAGGCAAAGTTTTATTAAACCAGCATAGAAACCTGTGCCAGATATCTGCTGCTTTGTGATCTACTCTAATTACCTCTCTAATCTGTAACACTGTAAGCTTGGAAATGGACTCCTATTGACAGGTCTACCTCTTAAATAAACTTTGTTGAAAGCCTTCCTCCAAAAGTTTGTTTCGTTTCCCTATTTATTCTGCCTAGGTGAAATCAAGCGTGAAATGCAGTTATGCAAGTATGAATCAACAGTTTGCCGTGGGAGTTGCTGAATACTTTACGGTGGCATCCAAAACATAATGGGGTTATACAATACTTATTGCCTCCAAGAAAACATGAACAACTGAAATATGTTAAGCAGTATGTGGTTCCTAGAGCTTCTGCATTTTTAGATTTTTTTATGTTGTTCTTAACTTTTCTTGCTGTGCCCAGGATTATGGAAAAAGCTTGCCAAGTAGCCTGGGCACAGCAAGAAAAGTTAAGAACTACATAAAAAAATCTAAAAATGCAGAAGCTGGACAGTATTACTGAACATTTTTGCAAAAGAGCACTGTTGCTACATTGCATTGAAACTACTGTATATATTTTTTCCAAGCAAAGCAAACCAGTCTGACAAAGTGAAAGGATAGATTCTGAATTGTATGTTAAGAACCAAATAACCTTTGGGGAGAGGGAGACATCCTACAAGCCAATTCTGCAGAAAACTAAATTGAGATTGGTACCATGTAAAACCACAGGAACTGCATGAGCAGTTCAAAACAAATAACCTGACTGCCTCCATATGAGCTACTGAGCTCGTATAGAGATGGAGTTGGGGGAATTGATGCCAGCAAGAGGCTGCAAATAGCCTGGCTCCCAACTCCAGCATCACTGTGGGCAAAGCAACAGTTACCTGTGACACTGTGGTCTGACCTCCATCATTTCCCCAATGATGCTGAATTATTCCAGATCATGGAGCCCAGTGCAGTTTGCACTGAGTGGTAGGAACCCTTGAAGGTCACAGAGCCAGTGTGGTGTAGTGGTTAAGAGCGGTAGACTCGTAATCTGTTGAACCGGGTTCGTGTCTCCGCTCCTCCACATGCAGCTGCTGGGTGACCTTGGGCTAGTCACACTTCTTGAAGTCTCTCAGCCCCACTCACCTCACAGAGTGTTTGTTGTGGGGGAGGAAGGAAAAGGAGAATGTTAGCCACTTTGAGACTCCTTCGGGTAGTGATAAAGTGGGATATCAAATCCAAACTCTTCTTCCGGTCTTTGCCATCACCTGCTACCTAGTCTTTTTTTTTTTAGCTGCAGGTGTTGGGGATGGGACCTTTTGCATGCAAACCATTGCTCTACCACCGGGCTATTGATGTTAGAATTCCTGCTCCATGATTGCAGTCATGGGATTTTTGTCTATCACATGACGGTGTATGTTTTGACTCCACAGAGTGAGAAGTGATGGAGACAGGATGTTTGTGTTACTGTGTTCCGTGAAGCTGGACTATTGTCCTTTGTTCTTTTTCTCTTTGCTGTCTGATGCTAGAGAGAGAGGGAGCCATGTTGCAGTGCTCCGTGTGTGTTTATATGTAAATAAAGTAGATTAGCCAAAATGCTGAGTTGCTGAGGTCTGATACGCAAGCTGCAAAGACTCTGCGGATCCCTAAGTGTGCCGATGTCTGTTGGCATCGCTCGCTGTGATGTTCGGGCTGAAGAAAGCTTTTGAAGCTCCTGAACGATTGACCAGGAGGGAAAGAACATGCCAGTCGGGCATGTGTCTCTGCCAGGGTCCTACTCGAGTGTAGGATGAGCTCCTGACAATTATCCCATCCCCTAAAGGAGCAGGAGATGCAGAAAATGTGTCATTGTAGGAGCCAGCATGCTGCAAAGCTTATAGAAAAGCTGTTGTGATGGCGCACATGTGTCCCACTGCTCTTTCATACTGGTAGAGGCTATTTTTTTCCTGCTGGTTAAATGGGATAGCCAGTCGTATCTGCCCTATTCAGATCAAGAACTTAAGTCATGTAGGGCAAGTGTAGATTCACACATCACATCTTGAATCCTACTGTGCATTTCAATGACAAATATCTCTGTGAAGCTGTCGGTTGTACATGCTCATTTACAGGACCAGAGTTCCCCATAATATATACACATAGCAGGGCATGATGGGTTACATACTATTTCATTCTTCATGGGGGCATTGGGAACCCCAGCCATTTAAACACATGTCCTCAGTGGGAGAGCTGTACAAGTGTCTTGCCCTTTAAACATGGGTGCTTTTTCTAGCTAAAAGTGCCAAATCTGCTTCCGTTTTCTTTCTTTTTGACGGTTTTGGTTTATACGCTTAAGTTTTGGTGTCTTTGCAGAATAGTGGAACCACCCAGATTAATTGCTCCCTTTCCTTTCCTTTATTAGTTTCTCAGTCTGGCACTGTCAACGTACATCGTGAACAGTACTCGCAGTAGTCTTCACAACAAACAAGGCCTGCCTACAGCAAATCAGATTATTAGCTGGACAACGTTAGGTAAGCACTACTTTCCTTAACTGGGATTATCCTGGATGCAGAGCTCCTGCTGCTCCTCCCCCTGCTGGAGGGAGACTTGAATCTTCGAGGTCGAACGATGGGGCGGTTTCTGCTGCCCCCTGCCCTCCCCAACCCAATAAACTTTCCCTCAGTTCAGAGTTTTCTGCTCATGTCAGCATTTTTAAAAAAACGTTCTATCTTTTAATCTATTCACCAAGATTATTTTTTTGGGGGGGGGGAGTGTTACTATGCTGCCCCCTTTCCCCCTTCAGATGTCATTTTTCTTTTCTCTTTAATTGCAAGCAAGCTTGGTTGATGTATGATCATGGCTACAAAGTGTAATAATATAATAATGTTACACATACACATAATACACACACACACACACACAAATAAATAAAATAAAATAGGCATTCAGGTTTGTAGCCAGACAGTCATGCCACTGAAATCAATGGGAATTAAGGTAGTCATGACTACCTTGTTCCAGTAGTGTCCAGCCCTACCTCTTCTAAATAACCCACCTTTTATCCCACCAAGGTCCTTAATGCAGTCATGGGAAAACTGTAACCGCTTTGAGATTTTTTCCTACAATCAAGTGGTATATAAATTTTATGAAGTAAAGAAATGCAAATAAAAAACTGGGATTATCCTGGTCCGGCATGTAAAGACATGTATATAGACACACATTTCCTGCTATTTAAGAGTTTCACCTGAAGGGACATGTCCTTGACTGGCAGCAGCTGGTTCCAGAAAGATAATGTTCTGTGATTATACATAAATAGAAGTATCTATAAGCACCATCCTGCAAAAAAAGAAAAAGAGAATATTAGCACCCTCTTCAAGCTCACATGAGTGATATAGATTTAGAATTGGACTGGGGTTTGGAGATTAATAGCTCAGCCTGGCGTTAATGAGATGCATCATTAACTAGTGTGGAGTTCAGATGCATAGCGTCGATGCTGCGAAAACTGGAACTGGAAGAATGCTTTTTGTTCTCTTCTTCCAGTTGATATTTTGCTCGGTGCCTCTCGCAATAAGGCAGGCTTCTTCCAGCCTCTAGGTCAGAGCTTTCCAAACTGTGTCACAAAACGTGTGTTGGCTGCAGGGTGTAGGTGTGTTGTGCGAATGCTCCCTGCGCTCCTCCTGGGGCTGGAAAGGGGTTAGTTTAACCTCCGGTTTGCTAGTAAAACTGAATTGCTGTGTCGCGAAATGATGCATGTCTAAAAAGTGTGTCACCAGTGTGAAAAGTTTGGAAGGCTCTGTTCTAGGTCTTCCAAGCTGTTTCTCTCTACAACCTAGCAGTTTGAAAGCACGCCAGTGCAAGTAGATAAATAGGTACCACTGTGGCAGGAAGGTAAACAGCGTTTCTGTGTGCTCTGGTTTCTGTCATGGTGTTCCGTTGCACCAGAAGCGATTTAGTCATGCTGGCCACATGACCCGGAAAGCTGTCTGTGGACAAACGCCGGCTCCCTCGGCCTGAAAGCGAGATGAGCGCCTCAACCCCACTGTTGCCTTTGACTCGGCTTAACTGTCCAGGGGTCCTTTACCTTTTACCTTTCAAGCGGTTTCTCTCTACATTCCGGCTTTGGCCCCGTTCATATATACATAGTCATTCCAGCAGCAAATTACTCCTTCAAGAGTAACAACTCAGGCATGCTTACTTCAATTGTCCACATAAGCACGAATGTGCCTGGTCATATAAGGCTATTGGTTGAGTGGTGCAGAATCCTGTGAAAAAAGTTATATCCAAACTTGGCCACCTCTTTTCATGGGGTAAACTCAGAATCGTTGTATCAGATGGTCTTTTTGTTTTGTTTTTGCTGTGTGGTGAATATTCCACTGCATTCAATTCAAAGAGTGAGGAAAGAAACCATTTTCCTGCACCCTAGCTTCTAGGAATGTGAATGCAAACTACACAAGTCATACATTGCTCCCAAGCTTTACGAGTCATTGAGGGGGGTATTCAAATATGTTGGTGTTGACAGATGATATTGTGTTTATTGCAGGTTTGTCCTTGGTAGTTCCACTGCTAAGCCCGACATTTCTTTTCCCGAGGTTGCTGAGCATATTTCTTTCCCTGATGTCAACATACCTTCTGCTTAGTACAGGGTAATTCTCTCTCTACTTTATAAATGAAATTCCAGCATATATTTTTTTTGCTTTTCTCTTGCCTAAGCAATTTTAAAGTCATGTATTTTCATTTTGCCATATTCTTGTCATTCTTCCATTGCATTTAACCAGTAAGACGTAAAGTTCCAGATGCTGCGTGTGTTTAAATCTCATTGCCGACGTCGTGGAGTAAACATTTAGCCAGTGATTTGTATGACACTCTGAAACATTTTTCTGTAGCTCCTTTGATTGCATTGATTCATGAGAACACATATGGTAGCTAACACACACACACACACACACACACACACACACACTATGATTTCAAAATACAGTAGAAACCAGAAAGTAAAAAAGAGGAAGGGATAATCAGCACAGGGGGATCAAATAAAAACAAGTGTTTGAATCATTCAGTTTTCACTTCTTATGATCTCCAACAGCATTTGGAGATAAACAACAATTCAATCCAAAATTTGTGAATTTGACACAGAAATTTGAAGAGATGAAATCCCTGCCCCCATTGATTACTTTTAAACCTATGCTTTTAAATAAAGCATCTTGGGGGTTGGTTGAAATATTATTACTAAAAGAAAAGGGCAGTGAATCCAAATGTAAAAAAAGAAGAAGTTTCCCCTAGTATTTCAAATGTAATAATAGAGTTGCATGGAATGTCACACTGAGGTTTATATTTTTAGCAAGCTGCAATCAATGCCCTTTCTTGTGTCATAGTATTTTAATACAGTAGCTCTCAAAAAGGGCTGCTGGAGGAACGACTGGTTCACTCTGTAAGTGTGTGTGTGTGTGTGTGTGTGTTTTCTGAATGCATTCATCTTTTGACCACTGTGAAATTGGCTCCCTGTAGTGGAAAAGAAGGCAGTCACCTTTGATGGCAGTAGCCATTTTGAATTTTTCAAGCATCCCGGCTTTCTGGGAACAACAAAATGTGGCCATCTTGGTTCACTTCTCCCTAAAAATAATTTTGCCACATCCACAAAACGTTGCTCAAACAAAACAACTAATTTCTAAGGAGATGATGAATTTCTGAGGCTGATAAATAGTACTTGCCAGTTTACCAGAACCCGACTTGAAGGTAACAATTTCAAATGAGGAGAGAATTGCCAAGTAAGGGCAATATTTCTTCCACCTGTTTGGCATTTTCTGTATGAATCGGAACAATATGCAGGTAACGTGAAGATGGAGAGCTCAGCTTGACTGTGGCCAACACAGTTGTTGAACAAGTTGCCAAACCACCGCCCTGCCACACACCAAACCCAACCTAGTAGCATTTGTTATGGAAGAGTGGTGGAGGAAAAATAAATTTGATGCCTGGGTTGTTGATTTTTAATTTCAAATGTATTTTGACGTAGATATGAAGCACTTTTCCCCCTGGTGTTGGCTTTGTTGATGTTTGTGTGGATAAATATGGAACAAGAAGCAGTACAACGTTACGGCATTTCACCAAAGCCAAAGGTAACCCTTATTTTCACCTTAGGTAAATACCACTTAGACATTTAGTTGCTAGGCACTAACTTTGATTAGACTTTGTTGCTTCTGGTGTATGTGTTGTCTAGGCATTATTTGGCTAGGCATTATTATTCTCAAATAAAAGAAAAAAGGATTCTCTTTTCCCTCAACTAGGGTGGCCCAAAAGGGTCATGAACCAAGGAGTGCTGAAGCAAAATCCCAAGTACCAGCAGCCATTTCCACTAGGCAGATGCAAACTGATACCCATAAATCCTCAAATCTTACCATATGTTTAAAATTGATGGGTGGAAGTGGGAAAGGCCCAGGGCTTTTAAACCCACCCTTTCGGCCAAGCATAGGCAAACTCGGACTTCCAGATGTTTTGGGACTACAACTCCCATCACCCCTGACCACTGGCCCTGTTAGCTAGGGATGATGGGAGTTGTAGTCCCAAAACATCTGGAGGGCTGAGTTTGCCTATGCCTGTTTTAGGCTGTGGTCATGTAGCATTCAGGTTGGTTGCAGGGGTGAAGATAGCACAGGCAGATCCCATAAAATTCAATGTAACCCACTGGCGCAAAGTCCCTAGCAGCTACACTGAGAAACTAGAGCAGGTGTGGAGAGCCTTTGGTCCTCCTGATGCTGCTGGACTACAACTCCCATCAGCCCCAGCAAGCATGATGGGAGTTGTGGTTCAGCAATATTTGTTCTTCTTCAATAAAAGTCGGGGGGAAAGGGAGACCAGAACAGGGTATTTTAATGCCAGCACCATCACAGAGGTGTCTGTGGAGGGAATACAGTGGTACCTCGGGTTAAGTACTTAATTCATTCCGGAGGTCTGTTCTTAACCTGAAACTATTCTTAACCTGAAGAACCACGTCAGCTAATGGGGCTTCCTGCTGCCGCTGCGCTGCCGGAGCACGATTTCTGTTCTCATCCTGAAGCAAAGTTCTTAACCCGAGGTACTATTTCTGGGTTAGCGGAGTCTGTAACCTGAAGCGTATGTAACCCGAGGTACCACTGTACAGGTATATTGATTGAAAATGTATTTTATTGTCACTTTTGAATAAGTGTTTTCTGAATTTTTTTAAAGCAATTTCTGGAGGGCCAAAGGTTCCCCACACCTGAACTAGCACCTAGGAGAATGACAGAAACCAAACCATGCTTACTCTCTCTGGAGGTAGCTCAGTTTGCTCTGCAGTAACCTGGCTGAGTGCTATTATCCAGTTGAGTGCTCTAATGTGGGAGCAATGGAAATAAGAAGTTATTAGGTGCTATGCTGTCAATCCACGTAAATCAACACTGCACCAGAGGGAAGGAATTAACCGGCAGTCGCGAATATGGCACCTCCGTTGCTTCCCGCTGTAGCTCACTAGAGGAGAATGCTTCAGCTGCAAAAATCACCTTTTTTCTGAATTATGAAAATACGTCTCCTTCCAGGACGTTTGGGGAAAAGCAGGAAGAAATAAGAGAGCAAATGGAAAGTTCGGGGAGTTATTTCCTTACCTAAGGCAGCAGAAGCATTTCCACTTGATCATCCTGCTTGAGCGATAACTTTATTGAGAGTCATTAAAGTATAATAAAACTGTTGGGGAAGATGCTTTCATAGCAACAGACACGGGCTTCTGTAAAGGAATAACTCTTTAAATTCTCATTTGCTCCCCGGAAAATATACCTTTAATATCAACAGGATAGCAGCTGACATCGTGGCATTGATTTCTCTTCTCTCTTTTACAGCTTGCTGCTCTCAGCTTTTCATACACTAATGATCTAACACAGTTCCGACAACTTCATTTGGATGACGTCCGGCGATCTTTTTTCTTCGTATCCTTTTTCTTCCTTGAGTGAAGGCCTGGTTGCAATGCAATGGGTTGGCTTTTCATTTTCATTCCCCCCCCACCCACCCCCCAAAGCAAAATCTTGGTTTCTTAGGATGGGCCTGGCTTGGAATGGTGGATAATTTTATAAGCAAAGTGCTTGTCATTGGGACAGAAAGCATACATGTGGCCTAGGACCCACATACCTACGGGACCACCTCTCCTGGTATTCCCCGCAGATGACCTTAAGGTCCACAAATGACAACATTTTGGAGGTTGCAAGTCACAAGGTGGTTAGATTGGTCTCAACTAGGGGCCAGGGCCTTTTCAGTACTGGCCCCAACTTGGTGGAACGCTCTGTCACAAGAGACTAGGGCCCTGCGGGACTTGACACCTTTTCGCAGGGCCTGCAAGACAGAGCTAATCCGCCTGGCCTTTGGTTTGGACTCAGTCTGACCCTTATGTTTCCCTCCCCTTATGGTTTTGATCTATGGGCTACTTTTAAAATGAGGCTGCATTTTAAATTGCATTTTAACCTGTATTTTAAATTGGTCCCCCCCCCATTATGTTTTTACTGTAATTTTACTGGTGTTAGCCACCCTGAGCCTGGCTCTGGCCAGGGAGGGCGGGGTATAAATAAAATTTATTATTTATTATTATGAGGAATGAAAGTTTACATAATCATGCTGTTGTTGTTGCATTGAGCCAATATACTGTGCTCAGTTTTTAAAATTAAAATCTTAAAATTTTAAAACGATATCCAGAAAAGCTTCCCAGTTAGGACTTGTTATTGGCCTTTGGTTAACCTGTTTTTCCATGAGTTTATTCATACTGCATATATTTAGCATTCTGGCACTTTTGTGGTTTTGTGTTTTTCGTCTCCCTCTTGTCTTACACAGAAATTGTAGGTATGAATCTCAGAAGAAGAGTTTTGCTCACTATATCATTGGGCCATTAAACACTTCTGAGAAGTACATGCTTTGGATTTCTTTATTTGCAGTTATGCAGGGCTCAGCAATTTTTTTCAGCAGGGGTCCACTCAGACCTTGTGGGGGACTGGACTGTATTTTGAAAAAAATAAATGAACAAATTCCTATGCCCCACAAATAACCCAGAGATGCATTTTAAATAAAAGAGATGCATTTTACTTATGTAAAAACACGCTGATTCCTGGACCGTCCGCAGGCCGGATTTAGAAGGCGATTGGGCCGGATCTGGCCCCTGGGCCTTAGTTTGCCTACCCATGCAGTTATGCTTTCCTAACAGTGAGAAAGCTACATTAATATATAGAGTGGGGGGACAATTCCAAAGCTTTGCAGGGATGCATATACTTGACGTCTTTATATATACATCTAAAAACTGAGGCTTGGGATTTAGGAGAAGGCAGTAAAGATCTTTCTGACTCCTGTTTCCCTTAATTTTTTTTAGTAAACATCAGCTACAGGTAGAGTTTAGGTTGTTACCTGAATGTTGAATCTAACGAGGTCTTGTTGAACAAACAAATGGGACCTGCTTTCACCCTGTTAAAATTCGAGTAGTCCTACCCCTTTTCTTACTTTTCCTATTGGACAATGGAAACTGATCAATCAGAACAGTTATGCTTTAAGAATAGTTTGGTTACCCAGCTACCGTTCACCTGACATGTTAAAAAGCATGTGACTCTAACACAATGTAAGATTGGGGGGGGGGGGGGAGGAATGAGCAGATGTTGCTATATAAAATTGGCTATTACATACATAGGCTTTGTCTTCCTGAAAGATGGGCTGCCAATAATATTTAATCTACCCATTAATTGTGATTGAGACAAAGCCATCTTTTTGGATGTCTAATCAAAAATACGTTCTAAAGCCTTTGCAAGCATTATTCCTCTCATCTCACTTTCCATGCACAGCTTGGTGTGTTTTGGATATTTTTACCATTATCTTATACCTGTGGTGCAAAGTTGTCATTGGGAACGCTAGCATGGGAAAGAAGTGTGACCATTTGCTCAATAAGGAGCTTGTTGTGTTTTCCTTAGCCCTACCCAGGTTTTCTTCCAAGTGACAGCCTTTTTCGGTACTGGAAACATAGCTTCTGTGAACAGGTAACTATTGTGAACTACGTCTAGAGAAGTTGGAAGGGGAATTCCATAAGTGGGGTGCCACAACAGAGAAGGCCCTGCCCTATGTCACTACATAATGGATTTCTCTTGGCAATCAAGTAGCGCCATCCTGTCACATCTTAACACATGAGTAGCCTGATACAGAGTGTCTGGAGGCGGTTGGAGGATGGATGGCGGCTAACAGATTGAGGTTGAATCCTGACAAGACAGTACTATTTTTGGGGGACAGGAGGCGGACAGGTGTGGAGGATTCCCTGGTCCTGAATGGGGTAACTGTGCCCCTGAAGGACCAGGTGCGCAGCCTGGGAATCATTTTGGACTCACAGCTGTCCATGGAGGCACAGGTCAAATCTGTGTCCAGGGCAGCTGTTTACCAGCTCCATCTGGTACGCAGGATGAGATCCCACCTGCCTGCGGACTGCCTCGCCAGAGGACTACTGCAATGCGCTCTACGTGGGGCTACCTTTGAAGATGACCCAGAAACTACAACTAATCCAGAACGTGGCAGCTAGACTAGTGACTGGGAACGGCCGCCGAGACTTGAAAGACCTACATTGGCTCCCAGTATGTTTCCGAGCACAATTCAAAGTGTTGGTGCTGACCTTTAAAGCCCTAAATGGCCTCTGTCCAGTATATCTGAAGGAGCGTCTCCACCCCCATCGTTCTGCCCGGACGCTGAGATCCAGCGCCGAGGGCCTTCTGGCGGTTCCCTCACCGCGAGAAGCCAAGTTACAGGGAACTAGGCAGAGGGCCTTCTCGGTAGTGGCTCCCTGTTGAACGCCCTCCCACCAGATGTCAAAGAGAACAACCACCACCAGACTTTTAGACGACATCTGAAGGCAGCCTTGTTTAGGGAAGCTTTTAATGTTTGATGTATTACAGTATTTTAATATTTTTTGGAAGCCGCCCAGAGGGGCTGGGGAAGCCCAGCCAAATGGGCAGGGTATAAATAATAAATAATAAATTATTATTATTATTATTATTATTATTATTATTATACAGAGGGAAACTCTACTTCAGATATCTAGTTCCCAAGTTGCAAAGGACTCCACAAGTGCCTTGAATTTGGTACAGCAACATATTGGTAGCTAGTGCAGCTCCTTAAGATCCAGCGCCTTGTGAGTCTAGCATGTTGAACCACTTATCATCCCCAGCACCCGGCCGAAGCTTCTGGATCATTTTCAAGGGCAGTCTGACATGCAGGTGCATTGTAGCAATCCAGCAGAAAGGTCACCAGAACAAGGGTATCTCATGAGATACTCTTCATGAAGCAACAGCAGAAAGTTGCTATGCAAGTACCAACATTTTTTGACTCTTGGCAGCCTGTTTAAAATAACTCTTTGTCTGTCCAAGTACTGACCTGTTGTGAAAGCAAACGGAGGGTGGGAAACATTTCGTAAAACAAAACTTTCGTAAAATAAAACTTTATAGCAAAAAGTAGCATCCAAGAACTGTTTGCTTGTTATGTAAAAAAATAGAGGCAGCCTATAAAACTAGAAGCCGTGTGACCTGAAAGGTTGTTGCATGATAATTCAAATGTTGATTGTAAGGGGGATGGGAAAACTCCTGTTTCCTAGTAGAGCATATTACTTGCAGAAAATACATAATGTTTGTTTTGGTTTCATTCTTGGTCTCTAGTTTTGATCCAACTTCAGTCCATTGCTTCTTGACTGTGTTCAGCCCTTTCCTGATGGGAGCCTTGCTGTTGTGGAAGGTTAGTAATTGTACCTTTAGGGAATGATGGGATCACAATTTTTCAATTCTAACTTAACTGTTCCTGCACAAATAGCCTATCTGCTCTTGTAAGACTTCTTAAATGCAAAATGCTACACACACACACACACACACACAGTGGAACCTCGGTTTTTGAATGTAGTCCGTTCCAGAAGACCGTTCAGCTTCCCAAACATTGGAAAACCGAGGATCAATGGGCTGGCTGCAGAGTAAATTGGAGAAAAATGAAAAACGTGTTTCGGAAGCCTTTCGACTTCTGAGGAACGTTAAAAAATATATATATATTCATGAGCTGTAAGGCAAGCTAAATAAAGTAAGTCATAGACTCATAGAATTTAGAAACCTGCAACCTTGGTATTATAATCATCAATCTTTATTATAGTCCAGAGACCCAACAAATCGTTACAAAGCAATACACAATTCATACAGCCTACCTCCAGGTTAAACAAGCATTTTGTTCAGAATATAGGGATCATTGGTTCTTGCAACCACCGATAAGAACTTTGCCACTGCTAATGTTCTAGCATTTGTCCGGTCTTCCAACAGGAACCTGACATAGTGAGCCTCTGATTTTCCTGGGAAAGGTACCAGCAAGGCTAATATCAGTTCAGCCCTGGCCTGCTCATATTTTGCACAGTGCAACAAAATATGTTTTATGGAATCAATGTCTTGAGCACACGAGCAAAGTCTGTCCTGGTAGGGAACTCCTCTCAACCTGCCATCCAACACTGCAGAAGGAAAGACGTTTAGTCTGGCTTTGGTGAAAAGCCTTCGATAGTTTGGTACTGTCAGGTTTTTAATGTAAGAGGTATTATCAACACCATGCTCTATCCAGCTAAGCTATCCAGGATGGCGGATGGTCCTACTGAAATAAGCAGAATTCCATATGAAACCTTGTTTGTTGCTGCTGCTTGTTGAAATAGATCATGATTGCCCTGGGGTGGCCATCTTTTTCTCCCACCACCTGCTATGGAAATCCCTGGGAGGAGGGTTGTTATCCATTGCAGGGACTTCTATGATCACATTTGTACGTATGCATGGCGGTTGTGGCAGCAGTCAAGCTTTCTAGCAGCCGTGGAGCACTTGTTACTTGTGAAAAGATCCTATATTCTGAAGGCAGTCCTTGGACCACTGTGTAAACCTGTAACTATAGGGTTGCAAATTTTATTGTTAATTTTTTATTATTTATTGAATTTATATACTGCCCTATACCTGGAGGTCACAGCACAAAATCAAAATACACTAGTACCTTAGGTTACAAACACTTTGGGTTACAAACTCCGCTAACCCGGAAGTAGTACCTTGGGTTACAAACTATGCCCCAGGATGAGAACGAAAATCATGTGCCAGCAGCGCAGCAGCAGCGGGAGGCCCCATTAGTGAAAGTACGCCTCAGGTTAAGAACGGTTTTGGGTTAAGAATGGACCTCCGGAATGAATTAAGTTCAGAACCTGAGGTACCACTGTATAAAACCACAATATATATATATATATATATATAATCAAAATAAAAACAACAACCTAATCACACACCCAAGAAGAAAAACAAACCACATTTTAAAAGGGCATAGGATGTCAATCAAATCATCCAAAGGCCTGTTTTTGCCTGGCGCCTAAAGGTGTATAATGAAGGCACCGGGCGAACTTCCCTGGGGAGAGCATTCCACAGGCAGGGTGCCACTGCAGAGAAGGCCCCATTCTCGTGTTTTAGTGCAGTTTAAAAGAAAGCCGCAAGAAGCGAAAGGGACTGAGAATGAGATAAATTGGGAACTGACGGATCCATCCATTCCTGTTCAGGGATACAGCATGTTAAACTGTGTTGCAGAGGGGCAGCATTGTGGAACAGGTAATGGATTACCCACTATCATCATGCATGTCGCAAGTCACACCTCCGGGCACAATGAGATAATAGCATTGCGCCCGCTCAGACCTCAGAGGATTGTGTTACACCAGCCTTTGCCAACCTGGTGCCCTCCAGCAAGTTCTGTCAGCGGCAGATAGGAGTTGTAGCCCTGGAGGGCACCAGGCTCGCAAAGGTTGCACACTGGAAATACCAAACATCACTGCAAACCAGCATTTACATTTGGAGAAAAACAGAGATTCAGCAAATTGGGAGAAACACTGTCTGGATTCTAAGGAACGAACAAATGAGTGAATTGTACCAGTCCTAGAGAAAATGGCTCAGAAAGTGGAAACACCTAGTGGTTTTCTGACTATTTCATGGGATGGTGACATTGGAAGCTGCCAAAGTTTCCTCTCTAAGAAGAGCAGTAAAGGCAGACAAAATACTGGCAATCTTTCTCGGCAATATGAAGTCGAGAACGTGCCCCAGAAGTTCCTCAGCAGGCAAATTTGTATGGGAAGTGTTCCGTGAAGGTAGAATAATTTGAAGAGCCCTGGCATAACACAGTAGTTTATTTCTAAAATATATACCGCTGTATTAGAATTGTAACAAGGACTATTAATATTCTGATTGCAATGCACAGAACCTACAGGGCCATGACTGAAGGCAACAGGTCTGTTAACTAGATAAAATGTTTGCATTCAAAACGATGAATTTTGTAAAGCCAACCTCAAGATGTGCTTGACTGTCTCTTTGAATACTAGCTATGTTAATTTGTGGCTGTTGGTTGTTGTTTTTTTCTCTGCGGTATTTCAATTAGCTTAATGTAATTCCGTGTCCTCGACAGATTGTAATCCCTTTTGTTCTTGTGTCATGTGCCTTTGAAGCTGTTCAAGTCACAACGCAGCTATCATCAAAAAGGTACAGTAAACACTTTTACCGAAGCAGCAGTTGCTTGGGGGTTCATTGGGGTGCACGGAGTAAACTGTCTGCAGCTATTTCTTTGTAAATCCCTGCAGCGAGTACAATTTTTCTTCATTCACTGGGTTCAAGCTTTATCAAATCTCTGACTATTAAAAAAAAAAAAAGCTTTTTAAAAAGCTGGTAGTGACTTGAGTTCCTGATTGCATCTATTTCACATACAGGGCTGGCCCTGCCATTTGACAGAGTGAAGCAACTGCAGATCTTCAGTTTATTATTATTATTATTATTATTATTATTATTACTACTACTACTACAAGGGAAAAGAAGATTTATTTGGGGGCAATTTACTTCTGTACCAGGTCATGTGGCCAGCATGACTAAGCCGTTTCTGGCGAACCAGAGCAGTGCATGGAAATGCCGTTTACCTTCCCGCCGGAGTGGTACCTATTTATGTACTTGCACTTTGACGTGCTTTCGAACTGCTAGGTGGGCAGGAGCAGGGACCGAGCAACGGGAGCTTACCCTGTCGCGGGGATTCGAACGGCCGGCCTCCTGATCGGCAAGTCCTAGGCTCTGTGGTTTAACCCACAGCGCCACCCGCATCCCATACCTCTATGTGGTCGCTGTTAAAAGTTTTGCCAGTAATTTTAATGACATGGTGATATCCAGCTGTGCATCTGCTTTGCAAAGCCAACTAAGCTTGTAAGCTAATCTGCAGGAACTGGATTTGTCAAATTTATAATGATCTTGTAAGGTATAATTAATTTACCAAGCTGACGCTTGGATCACGTGACCAGATTCTGCTTTTTTCTCGGAGGGGGATCATTTGTTAGAAGCCACCGTAATAGTCTTGCTCTGTGCTATGGAATAGCACATTTTAATGAAATTTCACACTGTAACTGATAGCGCACTTCTAATTATAATTCTTTACAATTAAATTATTATTACAGTTAATGGCCCATCTCCCTGCTACTAGGTCAGCTGTTTGCAGCGTTGTTTCAGTGCAAGTCGCTGGCAGAGCCAGTCATTAGCAATTTAGAGCGGCGTTCATGTGGCCTAATATTTCAGTCACTTAATGAAAAATAAAGATAATGAAAAAGTCTTTAGCTGTATTTCACTTTGCTTGTTCATAGTCCATTTCGTTCCCTGAAATGTGCTTTCCCAAACACAAATGATCTTGTATACCAAAGAATTGGATAACTAGTTTCTTGTGCCTCGAGGCTAAGTGGAACTCAACACTCATCCATTCGTGAACTTGGTGGAGGGTGTCTCTATCAGTTATTGGGGCACAAAAGAGAGTGGCTGCCTTATCAACCTGGAACAAATATAAATGAAAAGGTTTAGGGAGGCCATTAAGAACTGCCTTGGTTCTCTTGGGGAGTATTAAAGTTGTGAACAAGAACTTGTCTCCCTGAGTGGTAGGGAGACGCAGAAAGAGTCCTTTCTGAGAGGATTTGCAAAGGCTCTGGCTCAGTTGCTTATAGGTTGAACCACTAGAGCCATTTTCAGTTGCAAATGAGAGACCTGAAAGTCAATAATAATAATAATTTTATTATTTGTACCCTACCCTTCTGACTAGGTTGCCCCAGCCACTCTGGGCAGCTTCCAGCATATATAAAAACATAACAAAACATTAAAAAGCATCCCTGTGCAGGGCTTCCTTCAGATCATCATCATCACCACCATCACCATAATTTTATTATTTATACCTCGCCCATCTGGCTGGGTTTCCCGAGCCTCTCTGGACGGCTTACAGCATATCTAAAAACACAATGTCTTCTAAAGGTTATATAGTTACTCTTCTCCTTGACATCTGATGGGAGGGTGTTGCCACAGGGTGGGTGCCACTACCGAGAAGGCCCTCTGCCTGATTCCCTGTAGCTTCACTTCTCGCAGCGAGGGAACTGCTAGAAGAATCTCAGAACTGGACCTCAGTATCTGGGCTGACTTCAGGTACACAGGGCCTGAAGTCAGGCAAAATAATGCAAAGTGTTGCTCTGAAGCATTTCTAATATTTTGAGCTAAATATCCCTAGTTCAAGTCTAACATTTCATCTGCTACATTAGGCTGGATTCCTGGGTTCATTTCCTAACTTAATACAGCCCTTATTACACGCACTTACCTACCTGGAATTATAAGCATCGACTTCCACCACGTTTTTAAAGATATAAGCCTAAAGCTGCAGCAACAAAATAAAATGTCTTGGGTTTGTTTGGTTAATACATCATGTCAGCCAGGATGGGGTTTTGTTTTGCCCAAAGTAACTGCTTTGGTAATGGCCACAGAACTCAGCTTTGTAAGAGGAGCTTTGCTTTCAGCATACAGGTTTCTAATCCCTAAAGCTGTGGAAATCACCTTCACAGCAGGTGTGGCGAGTGGTTAGAGCCACTCTCACCAGCCAGCCTCCTTTCAGACATTTCAGACTACAATTCCTATCATCCACAGCCACCACAGCTGGAAGGCACCTGGCTAGCAAAGGCTGGATTTGAATGTTGGACAAGGATTAGGAATACCCCGTTTCTTACCTCACAGCAGGGCTTTTGCAAGCATAAAATGTGGCAGGTAGTGAGGGAGAAAACGATTCACACAGCCTTGAGCTCCTTGGAGGAAATGTAGGATATTACTTAGGGGGGCAGGAATAAACCTTGAAAAACTTGTGAGCAGTGCTTTGTGACATGTTGGAAATACAGAGAAGCTTAGCAGGGCCACCAGCCACAGGTAAAATCTCAGTGTTCTTCTGTTCCTCGTGAGCAGCAGATACAGAACCAAAATTTCAATAATTATCGTGGTTTCTTTTTTCTTTTAAACTTACTATGCCCTCAGCATTGCATTACATTTTTAGAAGCTGCCTTGAGAAGGCTCTGTCCTGAAAGGTGACTTCTCAATACTGCTGTTAAATACAGTAGAATAACAAAGGCTTCCACACAATTCGCTCTGTGAGCAACTGTAGGGAAATGGCCTTCCTTTTAAGCTTGCCTTAATACAGAATTTTGATCCCTCCTCCTTAGTTAGCCCAGGGTATGTATATCCCTGGTAACCTAAGACACATAATTCCAAGGAAACAGATGAAAGGAGAAATGAACTGCACCTCTGTAACACTTTTTGTCATATTATTGGGATTCTACGAAGCTTTGTTGTTGCACTGTTGAAGTATGAATTATGGTCTTCCTCTGACACACTGTCTCTCTCTTTCCCCCCCTCCAGGCTTTTTCTCATTGTTCTTGTGATTTCAGACATCATGGCTTTGGTAAGCTACTGTCGGACATTCTGTACAAATAAGATCAAAACCCAGAGAGCTCTGCTAATTCAATCAAGAGAAATCTGAATTAGTTTCAGACTTCAAAGTTTCTGGAACTAGGGCAGGGAACTGAATTGAAACCCCACATAAATTGCAGATGGAAATCCCTCCCTCCCCCACAAACCCCCTTTTCACAATCCTTTGTACATCATCTAATGAATGCATCAGAAGAGACATCATCTTTATTACTTCAGTTCTTCCACAGAGCTATTTTTAAGTTAGCGGTGCTTGGTTTTCACGTATTTCATACTGAATGTTCAAGCCTGTGAGTGAAAAGGGAATGCTAGATGCACCTGGGTGCCCAGTTTAATTTTTCTTCCTTTTCTTCCCTGCCTTCAGAACAAAAGAAAACTATGTCATGGTCTGCCTTAATTTTTCAAGAGAGATGCCTGAATTACCAGACAGGAAGGGACACAAACATGCACACACACACACACACACACACACACACACGAGTTAAGCGTGGGGGAACAGCATATTTCAGTATCCATCCTATAATTTCAGAACCACAGTTTATTAAAATTGAAACTGCTCTCTTTTTTTAATAGAGAAAGGGGGGGAAATGTCACGCAACTCTTCCCCGAAAGCCATTTTTGTTGGCTGTAACACAATTTACACTTTATGACATGGCTTGAAGGGATGTGTCTCTAAAGCAGTAAGGGGGAAAGGCCTGCTATTCTTCTGAGATTTTGCTTCCCACATCTCTTACCCTTCCCTGAGGACTTACTTGAAGTGACACCACCTTCTGCTTTTGTTATGTCACAACACCTCCTGCTTTTGTTGTGTCACTTACTTCATGGAGCTGCTGCCATCGGAGAAATGTGTCTAAGTGCTAGGCAGTCATAATTTTAATTATAGAGTAGTCAACAAATGTGATTAGGAAGGGGGAGTGTTAAAGAAAAAAATAAATCTGCATTTCCAGTCTGGGTCCCATTCTGAGATGTTTTCTCTCTCCGTCATAATAAATAAATTGCGAAAATTGCATGGGGAAATTGCCTGACCTGAATCAGTTCAGGTATTTTCTAAGGCCCAAAGTACACACTGCTAAAACCAAGGCAATTACTCCTTCATATATTGCCAATTCAGAATGGGATATTTATTGTGTTGTTGTTTTGTGGGAGGAATTGCGGAAATGACCATTTGGCAGTTAGAAAACGACTCTGCAGCCCAGAGGCCTGGCTCAGAGTTGAAAAATGGTTTCGCGTCACAGTTAACAACTTTTGCCGCGTGCAAAGTGTAATTAATTGTAAGAGATGTAAATAGTTTTATCGTTTTGTTCTCATGGTGTCTTTTTAGTGCTCTACTATATTTTTATATTGTAAATTGACTTGAACGGTGTTCTCCAAATGGACAGATATTATTGCAAGATATTTGCAGCTGTTGATGGGAGTCTCTCTCTACAGCCTTGCAAACAGAGCAGTCTTTGCTTCTTCCCCTAGTGCTGCTGCAGGAGATGAGGCAGATCACACTGTATGCATGACTTTGGGTAGCTCCTTAAGTGTGCATAAAGGTAAAGGGACCCCTCACCATTAGGTCCAGTCATGGCCGACTCTGGGGTTGCGGCGCTCATCTCACTTTATTGGCCGAGGGAGCCGTCATACAGCTTCCAGGTCATGTGGCCAGCATGACAAAGCCGCTTCTGGCGAACCAGAGCAGTGCACGGAAATGCCGTTTACCTTCCCACTGGAGCGGTACCTATTTATCTACTTGTACTTTGAGGTGCTTTCGAACTGCTAGGTTGGCAGGAGCAGGGACCGAGCAACGGGAGCTCACCCCGTCGCGGGGATTCGAACCGCCGACCTTCTGATCGGCAAGTCCTAGGCTCTGTGGTTTAACCCACAGTGCCAGCCGTGTCCCTAAGTGTGCATAAGGTTTTACATTATTGGTGTAACCAGTAACCATTTAGAACACGATGCACGACACATTCCCACCTTTGCAAGCTGCACCAACAAATTGGGTAGGAGAACCTGGGTGTGATTACATTGTGGGCTTCCCCCCTTTCTTTCTAGACATTGCTACGGAGGTACAGGGAAGAGACCACAAGGTTGCTGCTCTCAACAATAGCCATACACACTTTGTAACAACTACAGTGGTACCTCTGGTTACGAACGCTTCTGGTTATGCACGCTTCGGGTTACGAGCTCCGCTAACTCAGAATTATTTGCTCCTGGTTGCGACCTTTGCCCCAGGATGCGAGCGGAAATTTGCGCGCCAGAGGCACACGTGCAGCGGGAGGCGCTATTAGCGAAAGCGCACTTCAGGTTGAGAACGGTTTCTGGTTATGAACGGACCTCCAGAAGTCCGTTCGTAACCGGAGGTACCACTGAACCTTGGCTCAGAGAGTTCATAGCACAGCAGGAATTTGAACCTAGCCCTCTCCTCTTCAAGTCCACTTCCTTAATTGCTTGTATCCTGACATGTTTGTTGTTCGGTTAAACATTCTCCGATGAAGCCAGGTCACCTTTTACTTCAAGAATTAAATGCCCCCAAATGAACGCCTGAAACATGCGTTTGAGTCTTGTGATTCTCATTGTGCAACGTTTATTTACCAAACAACATGGTGTTCTTTGTTTTTCTCTCTCACCTTAGCACTTCTTCTTTCTGGTTAAAGATTATGGAAGCTGGCTGGATATTGGAACAAGGTACAAAGCATTTGCTTTCCCCACCTCTCCTCCTGCACCACCTTTTCTTCCTCTTTAGCCGTAACACTGCCTCTAAAATAAAGCCAACGATTAAGCTGTGTATTTCTTAGTTCAATCCCTATAGTTAAATGCTGTCTACATATCAATCAAGGCAAGTGCTTCCATGCTGCTTCTACCATCTCCCTTCCTTGCCTATAAATGTTGATGGTGATATATTTTATTTATTAGTGTCCGTTTCTTGCCTTGTTCAGTTGTTTAGTGTTTAACTGCTGTGAAACACTTTGCCTGATGTCCCTTCTCAGCCCAGGTCATCTTGAGAATTTTTATTTCCCATTATTGCCCTTCAGTCATTGTCTTAAGGTAAATACCATTTTTAACAGAATCGGAAGTCTTCTCGCCACTCCTCCCCAGCTTAAGAGCTTCCAGTTTGGGTTTTTTAAGTTCACAGAGAGGAGTTTGCTGAATGTTCACAAGGCTTCTGGTTCTGGGAATTGATCCCCACCCCCGATAAATAAAAACAGAAAAGATTAGTTGGATGCGGAGTGTGTTGTTCACAATCAAGTATGGTAAAATAAGTGGTAAATAGGAAGTTTTGTTTCCGGAAATTGTGCAATTCCCTCTCCTGCTTCCATCAGTACCTTCTTCAACCAACATGGTCTTGTTCACTTTCTCCCAGAAGTGTTTTGCCCTGAGGGAGATGCTCACAGCCCCGGCATCCGTGGATATTTAGTTGGGTCCAGGACATGGAGGACAGTATATAGAAGTTATTTCTAGTCAGGCCATCTATATCATCTGCTACATGCCTTTTGAGTTATTTATCAGTTGGCAGCGACATCCTGCATCAGTTGGCGCACATCCTGCAACTACGAAACACTTGGGACCATTCTCCTCAAAACAGTTTTCTTAAGGTGCCATATAATTATTTTATTCAGTGAAGCCTTTTCAGGAAACTGGTCTAAGCCCAGAAAACAACAGATACTCTTTCAGAAAGATTCTTTCCTGCCATAATTTTATTTGGCGGTTGGAAAAAGGTCAGTGTTTGTTAAAAAGGGGGTGGGGGTGGGGAATCCAGTGATTGTGTGTGTGGTGAATTTTCCAGAACAGCTAATGATCTCACTACTTCCTTATTATATTTTATACAGTGTATTATTGCGGCATTTATGATCTGCAATATATTTCTCTCATTACTTAACAAGCCTGCCATTTTTTCTGCTTCTCACAGTTCATAGATGGGGATGTTAAGTGATACCATACCTTGATACCAGTCTTAGTGGTACAGCTGAGTACAGCAGCCAAGCCAGTGCAAATCCCCTCCCCACATAAACCATAAATTCTCAACTGCCTCTTCAGATATAAGGACGGAAGTACATATCCCAATAAATATGGGGCTGTCTCATAGCGAATTCTCCTCTGTACTATGTAGTAAAACTGATATACTGCCTGTTCTCACCATGTTGTATGTTTCCCCAAACTTGCCAGCATCAGCCAGTGATAATGAACGTGATGCCTTTATGACATAGGCAAAGGTTTGAGGGTGGGGTGGAGGGGTTTTTTTGCACATAATGGAAGGCAAAAAAGAATGCATCCATCCAGTGTCTTCCTATCCCATAGTCATATCTTTCCAGCAAGTTCAATCCCACTGAATTATATATGTTATTACTGACCTTCAGCCAAGGAAGAAGAAGTTGTATATTTGACGTTATTGTAATTGTGAACCCCATCAGATGTACAGCATAAAAGGAAATCAAACCTTGCCAAGCTGTTATAACTAGATACTGCCTTTTTGTTCAGCAAACGTGGCTTTTTGTTTCCCTTTAAAATTACAGTGCTACTCCTGCATGAAAACTAATTTTCCAAGCAAAGCTGCCTGCAGGCATTGCAGTACTGGTTGCTGATAGCCTCAGATATATTGGCAGGCTGCCATTATGTGATAACAAATGGAGTAGGAATTGCTTTTAATTGTGTTCTATTTGTAGCATGATTTCTTTCCTTCAGCAGCGTTTTTGCTGAACATTTTGTGTGTGTGTAACT
This sequence comes from Podarcis cretensis, assembly GCF_951804945.1. NCBI lineage: Eukaryota > Metazoa > Chordata > Lepidosauria > Squamata > Lacertidae > Podarcis > Podarcis cretensis. The sequence goes on along the minus strand of NC_137176.1, from coordinate 24,436,293 downwards.
AAATCTAGAGCAGCATATAAGGGAGGAACGAGTGCCATACAGTACTTATGACTCCCTCACTCCAGTCCTTTCCAGATGCATTGGTACTGGTTCACACTGTTCATCCAGTGACGTGATGAGTCGGGTGTATGAGTGAGCTGTTGCAGATTAAACGCTGCTGACAGAATGATCACATCTCATAGAAATCATAGAAATGTAGAGTTGGAAGGGGCCACAAGGGTCACCTAGTGCAGTGCAGGAATCTTTTTGCCCAACTTGGGGCTCAAACCCACAAACCTGAGATTAAGAGAGCCAGTGTGGTGTAGTGGTTAAGAGCGGTGGACTCGTAATCTGGTGAACCGGGTTCGTGTCTCCGCTCCTCCACATGCAGCTGCTGGGTGACCTTGGGCTAGTCACACTTCTTTGAAGTCTCTCAGCCCCACTCACCTCACAGAGTGTTTGTTGTGGGGGAGGAAAGGAAAGGAGAATGTTAGCCGCTTTGAGACTCCTTTGGGTAGTGATAAAGCGGGATATCAAATCCAAACTCCTCCTCCTCCTCCTCTTCTTCCTGCTCTACCAACTAAGCTATCCCAGGGACAGATTTTGTTTTAGGCAGCTGGTGCCAACCCAGCACTCACCTGTACTCCACTCAGCTGCCTCCCACATCCCCCAAAAACGAGGTCTGACGTCTCACTTAGAGAGAAAGCCTGACTAGCACCATCAGTAACACATACGCATCCTGTGGCAGAGAAAAGGGAGAGCAAACCACATCAAGGTTTTCATCATCCAAGGTGTTATAAGGCAGTGGGAGTTCTGCCACTCACTTTTGAATGATCGCACGTCATAAGAAATTGTAGAATTGCAGGAAGGGACCATGAAGGCCATCCATTTCAATGCAGGAATCTCTTTGCCCAATGTGGGGCTTGAACCTGCAACTTTGAGATTCAGACTCTCATGCTCTACAAGCTGAGCTCTCCTGCAGGCATCTCTGCAAATGCAGCATTTTCCACTGGAACCAATTCATGATTTTAGCCGTAGATCGTCATCAAATGATATGTGCAACATCTCTTACAAGAGTTTTGTTTGATGGCAGATTTGAAGGTGGGATGTTGGAGAAAGCAAAGTGAGGTTTGCTGTTTACTGGTCATTTCTTATTTGGAATCATTGATTGTGTGTTTTGTTGCCCCATTTCCTTCACCCGTTACCTACTTTTCCCATTCAGTGCAGTATTTTTAGTAGTAACTCCTCCCTCTGTAATGTTTACTCTAAAAACTTCTAATACTTATCCATCCATCCTGCCTTTCATCAAAATGACCTTGGTGCAGGTGACAATTCAGGATACAATAAAAGCCAGAGAAGATGCATTCAATTAAAAAAGTAAAACAATACAGTATATCTCCCCATCTGTTCTAGCACAAGCCCTATAAAAAAAAATCCTTGAAGTGCCTAGCATAATATAAACATCTGCAGCTAGCACCAAAAGACAGATAATAGGGGTGCCAGCCAAGGCTTTAAAGTTGATGTTCTAGGGCCAAGAAGACCCTCTGGTGGGTCACAACTCTTCTGATCTCATGGAGTGGGGTGTTGTAAACAACAGGAGTATGGTCCTAAGCAACTCAGGGGTTAAGACTTCAAAACCCACACCTTGCATTGATCTTGGTGGTGATGAGGCGGCCAGTACAGATCTTTAGGGACAAATGTAACATGGTCCTGGGCAGAAAGCTTGATCAGCAGCAGTTTTGCAGTCTTCAAACTATCTTCAAGAGTAGCCCTACATTGTTGTTGTTGTTTAGTCGTTTAGTCATGTCCGACTCTTCGTGACCCCATGGACCAGAGCACACCAGCCACTCCTGTCTTCCACTGCCTCCCGCAGTTTGGTCAAACTCATGCTGGTAGCTTTGTGAACACTGTCCAACCATCTCGTCCTCTGTCTTCCCCTTCTCCTTGTGCCCTCCATCTTTCCCAACATCAGGGTCTTTTCCAGGGAGTCTTCTCTTCTCATGAGGTGGCCAAAGTATTCCAATACTCCAATACTTTAGCCCTACATAAAGGTTCTTAAATGTACAAGGCAAACACATACATAAGTTTATAAACCACATGCCTGAAATAGTACAGGAGAGCAATCCTGAAGCCATTTTGACTCTCCCAAACCATTTTGACCTCAAATATTTCTCTGAAAGGAGGAAGCAAATTGGAAAGCCTCTCCATTGTCTTTTGCTTACCTGTCTTAAGGGCGTATTTGTGTATGAATAGGGTGAGCCTGTGACCTGGGTTCAGGAACCAGACAGAGGGCCTTCTCAGTAGTGGCACCCGCCCTGTGGAATGCCCTCCCATCAGATGTCAAGGAAATAAGCAGCTATCCTATTTTTAAAAGACATCTGAAGGCAGCCCTGTTTAGGGACATTTTTAATATTTAATGCTGTATTGTTTTTAACACTCGATGGGGAAAATCAGCAAGGTGGGTGGGGTATAAATAATGAATTATTATTATTATTATTATTATTATTATTATTATTATTATTATTTTACTACTACTACTACTACTATTTACCATCACAAAAGAATGGCCAGGCTGCCCAGGTAAAGCAATCAGTGACCATTAACAGATATCCTGGCAGACTGCCTCCTTCTGTGATGTATGTTTGATGTTTTTGGGGGTGGTCTTGAGCTACAGGGCGGGCAATTTCAAAAGTCTATATAAGGGCTTGCGCACCATTGTTCTGGGCTCCTCCTCCCTCCTGCATGTGGTGAGTGAGCACCCTGTTGCAACAGTTAATATAGATCAGGCTTACTAGCTGCTTTGCTTCTCAATATTCTCTGGTTGGCCTCTGCTATTTTCTCCTACCGATAGGGAACCCACTGAAGGACTCTATACGGGCTCTGGGATACCCCATAAGGAAAAAGGAGCAGGTTTTTTCTTTTTTTTAAAATGCTTTTTATTAATTTTTAACATAAATATACAATTTTGATCCAAATTTTCACAAATTCCATACTTTTGGACTTCCTTCAACTTCTCTGACAATCATCCATATTTAACTCTTGCTTACGCATTTCTTCTGTTCTCTATTGCCATAAGTCCCCCCTCCAATCATCCATTTTCATTTAACAATATACCTCAGTTTTTAAAGTGCTTCTTTAAACCCCACTAGCGTTGTTTGTACTTCACATGTACTTTTCAGATATTCCACAAATTTCCCCCAGTCCTCGATGAACTTTTGGTCTCGAAGATATCTAACTTTCCCTGTTAACTTGTCCAGTTCTGCATAGTCTGTTAATTTCATCCTCCATTCCTCTTTTGTCGGTATTTCCTCTTGTTTCCACTTCTGGGCCAGTAGAATTCTTGCTGCTGTAACTGCGTATTGAAAAAGTTTATAATCCTTCCTTCTTATTTCCTTCCCTGTAATGCCTAAAAGTAGGCCTTCTGGTTTCTTAACAAATGTACAGTGGTGCCCCGCAAGACGAACGCCTCGCAAGATGGAAAACCCGCTAGACGAAAGGGTTTTCCGTTTTGGAGGCGCTTCGCTAAACGAATTTCTCTATGGGGTTGCTTCGCAAGACGAAAAAATCTTGCGAGTTCCCGCGGGGTTTTTTCGCTCCCCCCCCTTTCCTAAGCCGCTAAGCCGCTTATCAGCTGTTCCGCTGATAAGCCGCCTCTCAGCTAATCCGCTAAGCCGTCAATGGGCTTGCTTCGCAAGACGAAAAAACCGCTAGACGAAGAGAATCGCGGAACGGATTAATTTCGTCTTGCGAGGCACCACTGTATACTTCAACAGTTTTTTCATCTCATTATATATCACCTCCCAGAAGCTCTTCACTTTCCTACACTCCCACCACATATGATAAAACGTTCTTTCTTTTTCTTTACATTTCCAACATTTATTACAGGTTTTATACATTTTTGCTAAGGAGCAGTTTTTTTCTGTAACAAGTCCAAGTGTCCCATCACTTGTGCATGGCTAACAACAACCAGGCTATTCCTGCCCAATAACAGCCAGAGCTGGAAAAGGGCACTTCACGACACTGAAACCACTTGGGCTTCAAGTGACTGCCTGAAATCCAGAGCCAGCACCCCTGGATTACAGACCTGATCATTTAAGGGGGTGCACCTCCTGTTAAGTTGTGGGTGAACATATCAGATGACACAGCGATTCTTCAAACAGCTCTTGTTTATTCAGAGGCCAGAACAGAACTGAGCTGAAGGGCTCAGTCAGCCTGCTTATATAGAGCTCCAGTACAATGTTACTGTAGCAACTTTCTAAAACTATCCAATCATTGAACGTCACTTTCGATCCTTCATTTGCATAACTATCTACAGTATCCCCCTGCTGGCCCAGGGTGAGAACTTCAGTATATAACACCTCCATCCAGAACAGGCTGCCTTCATTTTTCCTGGATGTGGGAGCCATCAAGCCAGAGCACGTTCATGTTGTCAGGATTCATTTTTGGTTTATTGGCCCTAATCCGACTTGTTGCCATTGCAACAGAGGGCACATCGACTCTTCCACTCCTTGCTTCTTAAAAATTATTATTGCCTTAGGGCTGATTTACTTCCCTCTTCTCTGCAGCCACTTTATATAATAGTAGTTCCTGCAGAGAGGGAATGTCTGCCCTGTGGGCAGCTGCAGTGCCACACATGCACAGAATTTTCACTCGCACCCTGCACTAATCAGAAGATGTAGAAACATCCGCCACGGCTGCTGTATTTCCTTGGTGTGCATGTGTGAGATAGCATCAAAGAACCCCCCCATTGACTTCACAGTCTCCTTGTTATGTCAACATTCTGGCCCACTGAGAAGGCTGAAATCCAATGAGTATTTCTCACTTCCCCTTTGAACATACTTTCTTAAACCACATTGCAGGGGCTTTTCAGGTGGCTCAGCTGTTTTTGTTCTCTTATTTCATTTCAAAGCAGTTACTTACAAGTGTCACGCTCCTCTTTGCAACATGCACGATTTGTAAAGTTCCCCATTCTTCTATGTGTGTCCACAACCTTTTTTGCATAGACATTTAATCTTGTTCTTATTTTCTTTTTCTTCCTCTCTCTTCCCTTGCGTTCCTTTTGTCAGACAGTAAATACTGTTATGTACTGAAGTTCTCACCCTGGGCCAGCAGGGGGATACTGTAGATAGTTCAGGTCCACATATGCAAATAAGGGATCGAAAGTGACGTTCAGTGATTGAATAGTTACAGAAAATGGTTACTGTTGCATTGTAGTGGAGCTCTATATAAGCAGGCTGGCTGAACCCTTCAGTTCAGTTCTGTTCCAGCTTACAAATAAAGAGCTGCTTTGAAGAATCGCTGTGTCGTCTGATATGTTCACCCACAACTTAACACATACTTTTTGTTCGTTATCAAAATTAAAACCTGTTGCACGAATGATGGGTTGGATCTAGACAGCTGAGTAGGATCAGGTCTAATCTAAACACGACAGAGTCTGGCTCCAGCCTCTATCTGGCACCTAACAGTAATGCTGTATTTCCAGAGCATCTTCTGTAGGCGTCTAGGAACAGCTTTTTAATGTTAATGCTTCTTTGTAATGAGAAGATAACAAAAAATGTGAAAGCCACATCTTGGGGGTTCCCCACCACCAAATTTAAGGAGATTATGGCTTACTAAGGTGTCCTTAAAATGTTACAATAGTGCTATGGGGTGTGCTTGGATGAACCCACATAGGGGGTGACAAGTTGTATGGGTCTTTCCAGTCAGTGTCGGATTTACGTATAAGATAAACAAGCGATAGCTTAGGGCCCCACTCTCTTGCCCCCCCAAATCCCCCCATTAATATACTTCTTAATTGTATTTCAGTTCAACACTTACTTTTATAAAATACATATGTGCAAATAGCTTTAAATACCTATTAGGTCCATAAATTACCATTACAGCATATATTCAACACAAAAAAGAGCGACAATTTGTTGTTGACAAAGGACAGCTGGACATATAAAGGGCCCCAATACCATCAGTAGCTTAGGGCCTCATCAAACCTAAATCTGGCCCTGTTTCCTACAGAAGTGGACACACATATGTGGTTGCTAGCCTTTAAATGATAGTTTGGGACTGTAGGATAAACCTATGGGGAAGTACCTTCCATGTCACCAGTGTGACATGTAAAATGTCCCAATTTGTGTGCTCTGTAGTACACAAGCGTTGCAGTTCCATCTCCAACAGCCTCTTACTTTCCCAACTTTGTGAGCCAGATGTCCATTTTGTCTTTGGTGGGATGAAGGTGGCCATCTTGCATTGAACCCAAGTGAAATTCTCACTCCAGAAAGAGAGTCAGTGCCTAACTGACTGCATAATTCAAGCTTCTGGTTTCATGAGAATTAACAACCCTGAAGACTTAATATCTGAAAGTCTAAAATGGTGTTTCATTTGTACCTTTTGAATGAGGAATCCCGCAATGGGAATCGGAAGGTGTTTAAACTTCTAAGAAAGGTGGTTCCGTGATGCAGTAACCAGCCTTCTCAAATCCCACTGATGCTTATTCTGCAGTCCTGACTTAATGTGAGCAACCTCAAAATCACGCTGGGTCCTTTGTCCTGGTTAGCAGCTCCATTTGCAAGCTTTAATTAGCATGAGGGTAATGTCTTGTCCAGACTCTGTTAAGCAGCTATAGCTCAGCCATAGAACAAGTGCTTTGTATATATGCATCCCAGATTCAATCCCTATTCTCTAATTATTTGCCATTCTCTTCCTCTTTTAAAGTTCAGAATTGTTGTTCTCGGTAAAAGGTGGATACCAGCAATAGATTTTCACAAATTTAAAATTACCATTAAGAGAAGAAACCTATTCTCTCAATTCATTTGGGAGGCCTAAGATTCTTACACTTTGGATCAGTCTACAGCATCTTACTTTCACTGTTAACGCCATCTCTCTTTGTAAAGACAGTTGGATAAATTGAACACTTGAATCTATAGCGCACCACAATTTCTCACAACTAGCGTGGCAGGTTTAACAAATTTTAATAGATGTTTGCTTCAGCTTGTGGTCCATCTCTGACATCCGTTGTCGTTGTAGCATTTCCTGCTACAGTTTCAATTTTGTGTTCCGTTTTGGCAAATTTAGCCGTTAAGTACGATTGACTTGCATTCAGCGCTTGCAAAAAAAGGAAAGCAGGTTTCACAACCAGTCTTTCCCTTTCCCTCTGCCTCCATGCAGCCACTTTTAATTCACAGAAAGCCTCTCCAGATGTGTCTATATGTGCTGATTAGCATGGGCTGTGTTGCCCAGTGCTAGGTGGAATAGCTTTAAATCAGATGGAGAGGTCTTTTCTGCAGTTCTGGAATAGAATTCTAGACATAAGATGGAATGAACGAGAAAGGGTGGAGTTGTTTAATTTATGATTTAAAGTAATAAACCTCAATTACTACTTTCTGGGTCCATTTCAATGCTAAACGCCAAATAATCAACACAGTCAATTATGAGTAGAATAGCTATTTGTTATTGGACTTTGGGAGTCTCAGTGGTGTGCCTGGCATTTAACTGAATTCTCCTGAAGACAACAGATATTTTCCATTGACTGAGTAGATTCTCTAGAGCTGTGTAGTCTGAACTTCTGGCTCCATATGAGTGAACAAACTATGAAGTCATGAACTCCTTTTAATTATTCAAAGTAATTAAAATTTCATCCAAGTTCTCAAAGGATAAAAACACTAATTAGAATATTCATCAAAGGATCTGCATTTTTTAAAACAAACAAAAACACACACACACCCCCCCAAAAAAACACCCCTTGATTTGTAAATGTAAAGAGTTGTGCTTTTCCCCCAGTTGGCAGCTTGTGCTTTGGGGAGGTGATGAAGGCTAAGATGCAATTCTGAGGATAAAACTCCGTAGAAAGCTTTAAACAAAAATCCAGCAACAATTCTCTTTTAAGCCATGGCGGGGAAAAAGAATTCAGCCCAACCAGCTGGGTTGCAAGATTAGCTTTTTCTCCCAAGACAGGCTCATGTTATCAGTTCATTGTAAGCATTTCTGTGAACTGCAAAGTCCAAAGGGTGCTGACCAGGCTGTTCAAGCAATGCCTTCTGCACTTTGACAAACCAGGTTGAATATTATCAGCCTCTGAACTTGCACCTTCTCTGTGGAATTGGAGCGATGGCAGCAGCAGGTAGTGGCAGCAGCTAGCAGTTCGATGGGCTGTTTCTTTTTAGCTGTAACTGAGGGGAGGGACGGAGCTCCATAGTTTTCTTAAAGAACAATGTGGCTCATCAGCTAAAAGTTCAGCTAGAGAGTTCTTCTCATGCCTGATTAGTTTGCCAGCGATTCAGATCAACTCTCATGAGGCCACCAAGCGTCCTATCTAATAATATTGGAGCTAATGTTCTTGTTTCATTCTGGTCAGTATTTCAACTTCTCCCATTAATGACTATCTACTTTGACAAACTGTGTTTATTCCACATCTTAACCATTAGGTAATCTGCCTTTGCTCTAGGAGGACAGAGAACCGCTTAGAAGCATATATTGGCATTAATGTCCAAAACTAGTGTTGGCTTACTTTAGGGACTTGCCACTAATAAATATAGGATCTAAACCTTTAGGCAGAAACCCATAAAATTGTGGAGTTGGAAGGGACCTCAAGCGTCATGTATTCCCAGCCCCTGCAATTCAGGCATCTCAACTAAATCACACATGACGGATGGCCATCCAACCTCTGCTTAAAAACCACCAAGATCATTAAACTCTCACCTGTTAATGGAGTGCACTTCCTTCCTGTCCAGCAAATAAGCCGTTGATATTTTTGTCTGTTGAATCAGAGTTGGAAAGTGTTATGTACTGAAGTTCTCACCCTAGGCCAGCAGGGGGGATACTGTAGATAGTTTTCACTCAGGTCCACACATGCAAATAAGGGGTTGAAAGTGACGTTCAGTGATTGGATAGTTACAGAAAAGAGTTACAGTTGTGTTGTAGTGGAGCTCTATATAAGCAGGCTGGCTGAACCCTTCAGTTCAGTTCTGTTCTGCGAATAAACAAGAGCTGTTTGAAGAATCGCTGTGTCGTCTGATATGTTCACCCGCAACTTAACAGAAAGGACCCTGAGGACCATCTTAGTCCAACCCCCTGTAATGCAGGAATATGCAGCTGTCCCATACGGGGATCGAACCTGCAGCCTTGGTGTTATCAGAACCACGCTCTAGCCAACTGAGCTATCCAGGCAAAGTCTGTATTGCTATGGCTCATTATTGAACATCCTGTTTAGGAGAGCGACCAATATTGTGTCCCTCTAATGTTGTCGGTAAACTTTGTTTCCTCTTGTTGATTTAAAATCTGGATAGCTGTCTCACCCATAATTTTCTCTCTGTTGCAGCATTAGCCATTACGTCGTTGCAATGTCTTTCACCATCTTCCTGCTGCTTTTGAGTGGAGTGGCTCAGCTGCTCACTACGAAGAGACTAGCACTTTGGGAAGAAGCTAAGCACCATTCCTTGTGACGAATGGGGTGGAGAGGTCCGTATCATTGGAAACTGCAACCTCCCTGAGTGACAGGTGGAGTTATGAGACTGGCTGCCAGAAACAGTGAAAGAACTCGGTGCCACAGGCAACAGCGCCTCAACCAACTCTTTGGAATTGTACCTTGTCTCCCTCCCCTCCCCCCTCCCATCTAAAAGAAGAGGGAAAGAGACACAGCCACAAGTCTCTTGCCAAAAACTGAATATATGGCCCGCTTCAGTGTTGGAAGATGAGTGCTGTTTATGAATTTTCCAGAGAGATTCAAATGGGTGACAAGGAAATAAACTGGCTCTGAAACTAGGCCCAAAAGGCATACGAGAGCAATCCCAAGGCCTACAGAATATTGCCCTCTGTCCACAGTCTGCTTCTGGACCAAATCTTGGACTGGTCAGCATGCTTTGAAATTTTTTTCGTGGCTATTTCTCACTTCTGATATTTTAAGATCAAATTTAGAGGCTTGTGTATAATGGGAGGAAACTAAAACTTGAATTTTGCTACCTTAAAAAAAAAAAACACACCCAAAAGCATATGGGTTGTATATGCGAGTGAGAGATGAATTAATTCCTGTTTTAAAAGAAGATGCTGCAGATTACTTTTTCTGTGGTTAATTTTATAGGATGCACTTGAAAAGAACTCTCTCTGTCCGCTCAAACTGAAGCTTAAATAAAAGGAGAAGGAACCACAACGACAAAAGAGAGATTTCATTTGTCATAATCTCAGCAGCAGTCCTGCGAGCCAAGTTAGGCTGAAGGACAGTGACTTGCCTAAGGCCAACTTAAGGGACTGCAGATCTGAGCAGAGATTGAAACCCAGCCCTCAGCCCGCCGCCCCCCCCCCCATTCAAGCTCTGTTCATTACACTGAGACAACATGTGCCCTCTTAAGTAGAACTGGCAAGCTGTTAAAGCTCCGGAGAATGAAAAGCTTTTGCATTTGGAATCCCACTTCACTTGGTAACCAAACCTAGGAAGCTGTATCGCATACTGGAATTCACAATGCCAGCAGGCTGAGAAATGGTATATATTTTGCACCTAATGCTTTCATGGGTAGCTGCTCAGATAAACACTTGGCCATCAGCTCGTACACAATGCACCCGTTGGACAGTAGGAGCAGTTTTGTGCCTCAGCTCAACTTGCTCTTATTTTAGTGCAGGTTGGCATGATCCTATACCTGAATACTCAGAAGTCAGCCCTCATTGAGTTCAATGGGACCCGCTTGCAGACAAGTGGGTGTTGCAGTAGGAGTCTTAGAACGCATCTGTACAGTAGTACCTCAGGTTAAGTACTTAATTTGTTCCAGAGGTCCGTTCTTAACCTGAAACTGTTCTTAACCTGAAGCACCACTTTAGCTAATGGGGCCTCCTGCTGCCGCCGCACTGCCGGAGCACGATTTCTGTTCTCATCCTGAAGCAAAGTTCTTAACCTGAAGCACTATTTCTGGGTTAGCGGAGTCTGTAACCTGAAGCGTATGTAACCTGAAGTGTATGTAACCCGAGGTACCACTGTATTAGGTTATCTTGCTTTCTGTGTCTAGACCTGTTTGCTTTTGCTGTGATGAACGAGTTGTGGGTATTGTTATTTAATTTCTGTGCTGCTTAAAGCCAAAATAGCCATTTACCAAGCTCAGTGGTACCTCTAGATAAGCACACATCTGGTTGCGTATTTTTCAGGATGTGAACTCGGCAAACCCAGAAGTATTTTTCTGGGTTTCGCGCCACGCACATACGCAGAAGCAGCACCTCTGGTTGCGAATTCCTTGGGATGCAGCCGGAGCTCCGGAACGGATCCCGTTCACAACCGGAGATACCACTGTATAAAAATCCCGAATCAGGATGCACAATAAAACAATCCGATTTAAGACACAGCTATTAAAATGAACAGGTGGCCCAAGTTCAAGTGATCAAAGGAATGCCTCTATTGTATGATTTCAATCTGTCTTGGACACACGATATATGGAAATACTGTTTGTATTATAAGTGGACGTTCGCCTAACCAATCACAGCAGATGGCAGAGTCATCTGTAGGAATAGAGACTGTAGGAATAGTAGCCTGCTATAGCTCTGAGAAAGAAAGTACATATAAAATCCATCAAACATGCTTGCCATGCCGGCTGCCAGTATTGGAGCATGCCAGCAAGGGATTCATCCTGTACTGCTTTAGCCCCTTGGCTCTGTGGCATTACAGCCATGTCACTACAGCTGTGGAACCCAGTCATCCCAGTAGAAATGTTAGCGCTGCAAAACTGGATGCAGACATCCATCTGCTTGTCGGTTACCATCAATCACTTTATCATGGGAGAGTGATCATTGCCATGTTATTTAAGCCGCTGAACAGCAATGAAGCAATTGGCACAAAGTCTTCTAAAATGGTAGCTGCTAACTCATCTCTCCAGTTAACACTTGATACCAAGCTGCAGAATACCTTAAGCTATTCAAAATTATAATAAAGCAATTGACGTGTTTGAATACCGGCATTATGAGTGTCCTTGGGCGGATCGACACTCGTCATTTGTAACATTAAAAATACGTTATTAAAATGTGACACCAGAGGGTGCTGCAGAGCAGCGAGCCACCGGCAATGGAAAACTGCCATTAAACGTTCTAAACGTTATTCAATATAATGTTCTATAAGATCGGTATAGATCCAGCCCTGAATAGATAGGACCCTGAATAGATAGGATCCAGAAGAAGATCCTATTTCCTACCTAAAATAAATATTTTTTTTCTGTAAATGTGCGTGTTTGTCTTAACCATTTGGATTCCTGACAAAGTTGTATGGTGGGGGAATCCAAAATAGGGGAAGGGCTTTTTTTGAGCCAGACCACACCAAAACTCAGTTCCGGCACCTCTCGGGTGGGCGCCATTGGCATTACAAAAGAACATGGTGAGTTCCAGCACCTCTTTTTCTAGAAAAATAGTACTGGCTACATAAGAGGTTTGACATGAATAATGACATTGATGCATCTCTTCTCATTGGCTTTAACCATGCATTGGGAAAGATGGTTTTGGTTTTCACCCGGTTTTGCCTCCACTCCTGTGATATGCCCTGATAAGATTAATTTTCTAATTCCATTGGCTTTGTTCTTAGTTGGGCTGCAAGACCAGTGACCTTAGCTGACTCCCTCTTGACCGCTTTATTAACTCTGTTACTAGCAAACACCGTCTCCAGAGCTATTTTACATGTCCCCTATGGAAAGTCTGACTGGCTATGCTATTCCTGGATTTCCTCGGGGTGGGAGCAGGCAGAAATCTTTGGGCTGCCTGTTTGAATTTTCTCCAGCGCTGGAAGCTGGCAGAATTCTGCCAGTTAAGCAGTCTTATTTGATTGTGTTGTGGGATTATGTGCCTCTTTGTTCTGCATGTAAACAAGCTCCAAACACAATATTCTTTAATCCAAGGCCAAGGCAATTATTGGAGAAAGTTGGAAAGCACAGGGAAGCCAGGTCCCTCGTTCTCCGTCTTTCACAGGGAGTGGATAAGCATCCTATCAAGTTGGGCCGCCTTAATTGTAGTTGTGAAGCTCAGAAAAGCGCCGGAGCTGTTTGCATGGACATGTGCATGAAAACCTCTCAAAACCAAATGTTGCAGAAAGCTAATCTCATTAGCATCCATCACTTTGTAAATCCATCATTCAAGAGCTGCAGGCGATCCATTGGTAGCTTGATCAACAGAACATTTATGTTGCCATTTGGGAAGGGAAGAGGGGCTATTGGTTTGGTCTGGGTCTTGTTCTTATTGTTGATTTTTCAGTTGTTCGTCCTTCAGTGATCCTGTTCCATGCAGAGGGTCCATGGTAGACAAACCAGTGCCAGACATTGCTGAACTGCAATTCCCATCATCCCTGACCATTGCGTTCCACAGGGTGGGTGCCACAGCCGAGAAGGCCCTCTGCCTGGTTCCCTGTAACTTCACTTTTTGCAGTCAGGTGTCCCGAACCCCTGGCCTACCTGGCAGCAAGTCACTATGCCAAGTCTGAAGTCCAGCAGTCAGGATACGGTTCAGGGGTCAAACCCAAAGCACAGTCTGTAGAGGTCCAGGAGCATCCAAATCAAGATCTGTCAACTTGGGCAGTTGAGCAAACCCAGCACCTCAGCTCTGCTGACCTTTTGTACTTTGCCTGCTGATTGCAGCACCTGAGCTTGATGAGGCAGGTGACCTTCTCCTGTTCCAGCTGAGGAATCACAACCTTCTTCAAGAGCTAGCGAGCCTCACCTGGCCAGCTAGCGAGCTGGTCTGTGGTCCCTTGCCTGCCTCAGCTTACTAGAGCGCCTTTCCTGCAGCTCCCTCTGCCCCAGAGCCTGCTGTGTCCATGGGGACAGTGGCCATCTGGTGATGGGTCCTGCTGCTCTCATTCCTGTGCGCTGACCTCTATCTCTTCACCATTCTCTGCCAGTGAGTACTTTCTTCCCTATCCCCTGCTTGCCCCGGTGCATCCCTGCTACACCCCTCACCAGCATCATCTTCCTCCTCCCCACCGTCCTGCCAGTTCATGACATGAGGGAATTGCCAGAAGGTCCTCAGAGCTGGACCTCAGGGTTTCGGCTGATGGGGGTGGAGACACTCCTTCAGGTATACAGGGCCAAAGCCATTTAGGGCTTCAAAAGTCAGCACCAACACTTTGAATTGTGCCCTGAAATGTACTGGGAGCTAGTGTAGATCCTTCAGGTGTTATATACTAGCAAAGTTCCATAGTAAGTAGGACTTAAGTTATGACTAATTTTGCCCTTTCTTTTGAGGGAAACTTGGTGGCAAGTAATTTCAGGTAGGGCAGATCCTTTAAGTCAGGGATGACCAAACTTTGCCCTCCTGATGTTTGGGGACTACAACTCCCATCATCCCTGACCCCTGGTCCTGTTAGCTAGGGATGATGGGCATTGTAGTCCCAAAACAGCTGGAGGGCCAAGTTTGGCCAACACTGCTTTAAGTTGTTGAACTGGGCCCTGTTTTTAAAAGCACCAAAACAAGCCCAGCCCTGTAATAGCCGAGCCAAACTTGGCAGGCTGAATTCTAAGTAAATAAAGTAGGAGGAATACTTGGAGCTATTAAGCAGGTCTTTTGTGTTTATGTTAGAGGAAGCGTTGTTGAGATGTTATGCTTACACAGAAAGTACGGTACATGGGGAAAATAAGGGGAGTGTTGCACAAACAGTGTTTCTTCCACAGCGAGCAGCATATAAACCATGGGCAGGGAAACGTGGTCCCTCTCCTGGAAAACAGGGTCATATTTACCAACTTTTAGTGAAGGTGGTTCGTCACTCTAAAAATGTTCATAGCTGATGCTCTCTGCATCATCACCAGCTTGCGGTAATTAATTTGGATAATCACCCCATTGGTGAAATCAATTTCTCTCATCATTGTTAGTGCCATTGGGGTACCCACAACAACTATTGTGGTAAGTGGGTTTACATGGGTCTGAAATTCTGCAGTGTTGAAAATTGCAGCTGAATGATTTGGCCATGTAGATTTCTGTTGGTTCTGGCAGGACAGCTTTCAAGCATGCATGCTTAGGACTGCAGGAAATGCAAGATACTAGTAATAGTATTTGTTCATAGCTTCCTAGTGGTGTTAGTGTTTACAGCGTCTGTTCAGTATATGTTCTGCTAAATGCATAGCTTGCAGCTGCCACCGTCAGTTTTTTCTTTAACTACAGGCACAGAGGGGTCTCGGGTCTTATTGAAACTGCAGCACATTTTCAGCTCTGATATTGATATTATATCTCTCTCACACACACACCCACACACACCCACACATTGCTCCCCAGAGTGTGGTAGTCCATTAGGGCAACCAAGGCTCAGCTCTACCAAGTGAAATGTCCAGCAATTATTCTATTATTATTATTATTATTATTATTATTATTATTATTATTATTATAAGGCTTCCCTCAAATCTCAAAGCCACACTCTTTTCCCTGTCTCACAAAATCCTTCCACAACCCATTTCAGTGTAGAGAGTTCTGGATACTTTTCTGCCAATCTCCCTTTCTCTGACCAATCGGCTCTTGGCACCGCTCAGCCAGTCTGGTTGTTACTGACAGGAGATCCCATTCTTCTGTCTTCAGGAAGAAAAATCGATTTTTCTCTTACTGAGTCTACTAGCTATTTGCCCTGGCCGCTGTTCACCCCTGTCCCCACCCATTGTCATTACCTGGCCCCACTTAGGATATATCGGAGGTTAACTTGCCTATTTTAAAAAAAGTTTTTATTAAATATTTTCTTGGGTACAACGTACGTACATCGTTTCTGTTTTCAGATGATAAAAGTCCTTTCTACAGCTCAGTTTCATTCTTTTACGTAGTCTGTGTGCATGGTTTTTGTGTCGGCGTCAGATGGGTAGGTTCTCTTTCTATTAATTTTTTTAGTTTTCATTGGTGGTGAAAGAGATTTCGGGGGGCAGGGCTTGGTTGGTTACCTATAGTGGACTGCAGTGAGTTTTGTTTGAGTGTAGGAGGGGAGAGGCCTGTTGTTGGGTCGACTTAGCTATATTGATTTGTACTCGGTGGGTTGTTGTCTTGGTGGGCTGTGTGTATGTAATAAAAGGGAGCTCCTCTTTTAATTTGTCCCTGTGCTAGTTCCAGTTTGTCAGTTAGCTTTTCTAGCAAAGCTGTTTCCAATACACTTCTGTACCAGTGGTCCATGTTCACTCCTGCCAGATCCCTCCTATGTTTAGTTATGATGCTTCTGGCTGCTGAGAGTAGGGACTCAGCTACATTAGTAAGGAAACAGTGATTTGGATGCAACAGATGGCGCCAGAGAGCAGGAAATTTTAAAAACGTGATTTTCCATATAGATTTTTTCTTTTGTTGTAACAATCTAATTTCTGACTTCTTTATGGCATCGTTGTTGTCTTTCCTGTGTCTAGATCCACCCTAGGTGGGTTATAAGTTCTTTGTAGTGTGAGTGTGCATTATTGCCTTGTAAAATATTGCATAGGGCCAATTCTGGGGTGGCTTCTACTTTATTTGCCCTAGGAGCTGTTCTGAGCACGCTCAGAGCTGTTTTCCTTTAAAGCCACACCTCCACACAGCTCAAAGCAAGCTCTTTCCAGGCAGACGGGAGAAGGGAATGCTTGGTAGTTTGACACTCCATGCGGTAAAGTTGTTCCATATGTTTTCACCAGGGCAGGCATGTTTGCTTATTTACATATAGTCCCAAGCAGCTCAAGCTGGCATTCACACTTCTTCTCTCCTTTTATCCGAACAACAACCTTGTGAGGTTAGTTGTGCTGAAAGATGGGGACTAGCCAGGGTCAGCTGGTGTGTTTCATGACAAAGTGAGAATTTGAACCCAGATCTCTGCAGCCTAGTCCCATACTCTTATCACTACACTGCACACCACACTGCTGGTAAGTTTCCGCACTGTGCTGCAAGGAAGTGGTTTGCTAAGGAAATGGAATTGGGCAAGAAATGGTCAGTTTGTTAATGTTTTGTTTTATTTATGTATGTTGTTTTGTCATTAGCCAAAAGCCTGCGATTCCTGAAATTTAGTGACAACTTCCAAGATATTAAGCATTACCATTAAATGCCAGCATCTGCCGAGTTTTACGGTAATAGTTTTGTATTTATCGTAACTACATATATAAATATGTATCAAAGTGGAGATGTCTAAAATTGGCTGCAGTGGCATGGAAACTTTTTTATTTAGCTTAGGTTTGTACTACTATAAACATATTGCTCGCTTTAAGAAAGTTATCTCGGCTAAAGATTTGGGGGATCAACTGACCTTCTGTTTGATGTTTCCTGCCATGACCACAAACACAAATACATTTCACTAAGTTTTCAGAAGCTCAACAGAAGCCCTGAACCCTTCAACCTCAGCTTTGCTTCAGGATGAGAACAGAAATCGCGCAGCGGCGGCGCGGCGGCAGTGGGAGGGAGGCCCCATTAGCTAAAGTGGTCTTCAGGTTAAGAACAGTTTCAGGTTAAGAACGGACCTCCGGAACAAATTAAGTACTTAACTCGAGGTACCACTGTATTTGCCTCAGCACTGGTTATATTCTACCAGAGATGTAGTAGCTTGTTTTAGTTTGTAGCAAAGGGAATTAAATTTGTTTGGGGGGTGAGATGAAAACCAAATGAGTACAGTATGTTTCATTCTTCCCTGTAAAGGGTTGTGTAGCCAGGGGAATTCTGTGCCCTAACTCAGGTCTCCAGAAGAAAACCCTATATCCTCCCCTTTTGGTAAGTGCTTGCCAAAGTACTTGTTGGCTTTCTCCCCGCCCCGCCCCCCCACTTTGGCAATAGATAAGCAGAACAAGCGAAAGGAGTCTCTTACCGGTTAGAATTTTTTAATGATCACAGCAAAAGAACAAAGAATCCATTTCTAGGAATGAAGGTGCTCCCAATTAAGGATTCCACCCACTTCCCCCCTGGTCACCCACGTCACTTCCGCGTCTCGCAACCTGATCTCGCAACCATTGTGCAGCCACCTTATCTGCTCTCCTTGACCTTGGGCTGAGCAGATGGACGCTTTCCAGCAAAAGGGAGTCTGTTAGCTTTCTCTCCCCCAGTTCTTCTTCTCCTAGCTGCTCACCACCCAGTTCTTCCCAACTTCTGTCTTTTGAACTGCAGGTGAAACTCAGGAAATTAGAATATCATGGAAAAGTTCATTTATTTCAGTAATTCAACTTAAAAGGTGAAACTAATATATGAGATAGACTCATGACATGCAAAGCGAGATATGTCAAGCCTTTATTTGTTATAATTGTGATGATCATGGCATACAGCTGATGAAAACCCCAAATTAACAATATCAGAAAATTAGAATATTAAATGAAATGGGCAAAACAAGGATTGCAAATAGACCAATATTGGACCTCTGAGAAGTAGAAGCATGCATATGTACTCAGTGCTTGGTTTGGCCCCTTTTGCATCAATTACTGCCTCAATGCGGCATGGCATGGATGCTATCAGCCTGTGGCACTGCTGAGGTGTTATGGAAGACCAGGATGCTTCAATAGCAGCCTTCAGCTCTTCCGCATTGCTCGGTCTCATGTCTCTCATCTTTCTCTTGGCAATGCCCCATAGATTCTCTATAAGGTTCAGGTCAGGCATGTTTGCTGGGCAATCAAGCACAGTAATCCCATGGGCATTGAACCAGGTTTTGGTACTTTTGGCAGTGTGGGCAGGTGTCAAAGTCCTGCTGGAAAATAAAGTCAGCATCCCCATAAAGCTCATCTGCGGAAGGAAGCATGAAGTGCTCCAAAATCTCCTGGTAGACGGCTGCATTGACCCTGGACTCAGTGAAGCACAGTGGACCAACACCAGCTGATGACATGGCTCCCAAATCAACACAGACTGTGGAAACTTCACACTGGACTTCAAGCATCTGGCATTGTGTGCCTCCCCATTCTTCCTCCAGGCTCTGAGTCCTTGGTTTCCAAAGGAGATGCAGAAGCTGCTCTCATCAGAAAAGAGATTTGGGGAGCCACGCTTGACATATCTCGCTTTGCAGGTCATGAGTCTATCTCATATATTAGTTTCACCTTTTAAGTTGAATTACTGAAATAAATGAACTTTTCCACGATATTCTAATTTTCTGAGTTTCACCTGTATGTCCCTCTGCAAACCACTGTTCCAAATCTATACTGTCTTCCTGCTCCTGGGAAGATTCAGGATCCTGATCAGGAGCAGGGGGAGGGGGAGGTTCCCACCATTCCTCCTCAGTGCATCTCTCCTCAGCGCAGCCCCTGGCAGTACTGCAGGACCGGCGAAGTGGGAGAATGTCCACGAGTGTAACCAGACCAAAAATAGGACAAGCCAAAGGACAAGAAGAACGGAGAGGTTTCCTGCAAATTCCACAGATGAAGAGTACATTACCCAAAGGCCCCAGGACTTATTTCCCTCCAGCAAACGTTAAGGCTGATTTTCCACCACAACTGTAGAGTAGCGCTTATGAAGATTTGGAAGGAACTCAGGGTTCCACTCAGAGAAAAAGTAGCTGATGTTGAGAAGAGGATAGATGAGGTTACAAAAATGGCGTCAGCAGCCATGGATTAATGTACCTTCAACTTAAAGACTCTGAAATGAATGCAGAAATGAAATCTGCTGAAATGAAATCTTCCATCTAGTAGAATTGCCTTGGTCATCTTCCCTCTGGAAATGCCCCCTGAACTGTTGGGTTTTTTAAAAAAATTATCCTCAGATACCTACCCCTAGGAGTATGATGCTCCCACCCTGCATTGGTGAAAGTGAACATTTGCAGGAAACTATGGTGATTTCATGGCTTTTGAGATTTATCAATAAAATGTCTGGCAGGACTCTGTCCAATGACTTTCTCTGAGTATTTACTAGGATGCCTTGGTAAATATTGATATGTACCAATACAATAGTGCAGCATGGATCAAATTAGCACCTGTTTGGCAAAGCAGGTCTTTAGAGCGAGGTAAAATACATCCCAGCGTTAGAAATAGACCCAAGATGGCGCTTGTGCTGCTCTTTCACTTTTCCAATAGTACTTGGATTTTATGTGATCAGCACAGCAGAGCAGTGACTCTTAGCCAATTATTATATGGATCCAATCATATTAATTCAACAAAACTCTCCTCCGAGGCTGCCTTGCATGGCTTTATGCTTTCAGATGTCGAGTAAGGCTTTGTGGAAGAAGGAGAGCCTTAATCAATCTCAATAGAGAAGAAAAAATGTTTTAAAATATGAAAGAACAAGGATTTATTTTCCAGTAAATCATATCAGGCCTCATTCGGTTCCCAGCAGATTATCCTCACCTCAGTAAAATGTGACTGAACCCCTTTATCAGTATTGATCTGTTTAGGAAAGGTCTGGAATGTTTCCTAGCATCTAGCAGAGATTAATTCTATTATCTGGTGTGAATACAGATAGCTGTTTCCTCCTACACTGAAGCTTCATTATACCAGTGTGGTGTAATTCTCTTTACTAGTTACTCTGGAGTAGGTTAGTCATCTGCAGCATCCTGTGAACTTTTACAGGTCGTTTGTATTCACTGAAGACTCCCCTAGACAAGCAATTTAGTTAGCATCTGTTATGATTTCCTTGCACAAAGCTTATATGGATGTTAAGACTATGTATGGTCATTTTGAATTTGGTTGCAGGGAGGTTACCTGACAATGAGCATTCACCTTGATTTGCTTGCGCCTTCCTGTTAATCATTAGCGCTTACCCATGTTTTTCAGTGCATTTTCCCATGACTTTCTTAACAGTGATGTTAAAATTGGGGTTTGGCTTTTGCTGCCCATGGGACTCTGGGTCGCCTAAGTCCACAATCAGTCGGAGAAGAATGGATGGAGGCAGGATCCAGTGGAAAGCAAGGCAGATCTTTATTTTCTGTTGCAACAGAGTTCCCTCCCCTCCTTGCAAGGAGGTAGGAGAGACCCTGAACCAAGGTATGCAAATCCTTTTGAAAGACTTTTGAAATTGTCCACCCCATAGTCGATCCCAAAAACATCATACATACTTCACAGGAGGTGGTCTCCCATTGATATTTGAGCATGAGGCTTCTCTCCTGTCTGCCAGGATATCTGATAATGTGTTTCCTGGGTGGGACGCGGGTGGCGCTGTGGTCTAAACCACAGAGCCTAGGGCTTGCCGATCAGAAGGTCAGTGGTTCAAATCCCTGTGATGGGGTGAGCTCCCGTTGCTCGGTCCCTGCTCCTGCCAACCTAGCAGTTCGAAAGCATGTCAAAGTGCAAGTAGATAAATAAGTACCGCGCCGGCGGGAAGGTAAACAGCATTCCCATGTGCTGCTCTGGTTCGCCAGAAGCAGCTTAGTCATGCTGGCCACATGACCGGAAGCTGTACGCCAGCTCCCTCAGCCAATAAAGCAAGATGAGCGCTACAACCCCAGAGTTGGCCACGACTGGACCTAATGGTCAGGGGTCCTTTACCTTTGTTTCCTGGGCAGCCAGTTATTCCTTTGAGATGGTAAATACTTTAGTTTTTACAAACTAACACTTATTGACAACTTAACATGAGGCGATGTGAGATGACTTTCTCGGGCAGCAGCATCTACAGGTGAAGCAGATCAGGCCCTCCAAGGAATGCATTCCCTGCTTTTGTTTTTGGCTCCTTGGAGGCCACACCTGCCTCTTCTCCATGCTGCCTCTACGGGTGCCATTAATTTCAAGTGTGGAAAGTTAAGCTGGTGTGAAAATTAGTAGTACTTAAAACATGCTTCCTTTCGGCTGCATCGTTCTTGGCATTAGGCATTCTCAAATTTTTAAACTTCACTGTTAAGGAGAGAGATTATTTTGCAGGGGCTAACCAGAGGAAAGAAAGAGCACGTAGATGACCGAAAATGATGACTCAGGCGGTGAGTGAAAAGATAGGTGGGGGGAGTTAAAACGGGGAAGAAATGTGGGCTACAAGAGTGGGAGGAAATGACAGCTTGGGATGTAAGTGGATGAGAGCAGTACAGAGCCTTGAAGGTAAAGGGCAAGATATTTGAACTGCATGCAAACAGTGAGAGCAAACAAGGACAGGAATTCACAGGCAGGTCGGGAACAATGGAGAGAGGCAAATTAGTATGGTGCCTTGAGTTTTTGGCAAGGCTGGAGTGAAATTAGAGGTTTCTGTGACATATACATATATATAACATCATAAACATATCAACCCTGAGTACTCACTGGAAGGACAGATCGTGAAGCTGAGGCTCCAAGACTTTGGCCACCTCATGAGAAGAGAAGACTCCCTGGAAAAGACCCTGATGTTGGGAAAGATGGAGGGCACAAGGAGAAGGGGACGACAGAAGACGAGATGGTTGGACAGTGTTCTCGAAGCTACCAGCATGAGTTTGACCAAACTGCGGGAGGCAGTGGAAGACAGGCGTGCTCTGGTCCACGGGGTCACGAAGAGTCGGAAACGACTAAACGACTAAACAACAACAACAAGCAATATAGTCAGTGCTATTTTTCTAGAAAAAGAGAGCTCACCACGAACACCTCCCTCGTTCTCTTAGAACCTCTCACCTGAGAGGTGACGGAACTGAGTTCCAGCGAGTTCCAGCTGAAAAAAAAGCCCTGAATATAATGAAATATGCGTCTTCTTGTTGTTCCTTTTTTTCTGACCAAGAAACAGAACACAGAGTGGGGCTAACAGGCAAAAGTGATTGCTCTCTTATTTAACGTAGATAGATCCATTCCAACTCTTTGATGATGTGTGCCTAATCTATGGAAGGTTTTCAGAACATAATTGTAAGTGATGTGAACTTGTCAAGAGATGAGATTACTTAAAACCAATCTGAACACCTGGGAATTAATTGAATACTAAGAAGGAAATACGATACAGTTGGAAACAGAGACTGATTAAATACTGATATTTATTGATGATGGTTATAACTATTGAGAATGGGTGTGATCCAATATAGACATTGGCTTGTGTAGTGGGGCTTCTCCTTCTGCTAATCCCTCATGCAGCCCCCTTTGCAACCCAAATTATTTTAGGAATGTGCAGAGGGGCTCGAAGGGGAGATGAGATACAGGATGTCCTGTTGCCCAAGGAGATTTCCGTTGTCCAACGGGGTGGACATCATTGGGTGTCAGCCAGTTATTTTAACTAATAGTTTATCAGGATTATTATAATACACACAAAAAACCCAGGAAGCATTGAATGGAGATGACAAAAAATGAGAATCCAACTCAAAGATCAGCATTATTGTGAACCATCAACAGCACAGCCTTCCTGTACAGATATATTCAGAAATAAGTCAAATTAAATTCAGTGGGACTTACTCTCCAGTAGATGTGTGTATAGAGTTGTGGCCTAACCTAATAAAAAAAGACATCTGGTAATGGAAAACACCGAGAAGGTAATTAATCAAAATGAGTGCTCTGACAGAAATTAATATTAATTTCCCAATCATTACCAACCTGTATATTTAAGAAAAAAATAGATGAGTGATGGAGAAGTATAATAATGTCCACATAAAACAAAAGGCAGGAATTAGCTCAAGGCAGTGTAAAAATAATTCAGGCCAACCTTGTATATGACTTTTCATGATACTAAAGGTTGGTGGACTAGTTTAAAACCTCTAATATGTGTTGTTGTACTAATAAAGCATGTTTATAATAAGACTCCCTAAGGTGCGCTTCGATTAAGGAAGTAAGAAAATCCCCAGAATAAATTTGGAAAATATAGTGCTATAGTGTTTGTATGTGCCAGACCTCTCTAAATTCCTGGATCCAGTAAGCGTTAGAATTTAATCAAGGCTTGGGGTGTTAAGATGAGTGCTAGACACTTCCTATTCCTGGATTTGGCAAGTGTTAAAAGCTAATCAAGTCAGGCTAACCTCCCGGGCCAATAAGAGGACAAAGCATAAAGGGCTTGAGTGAGAGAGCAAGTGATGGGAGTTATTTGTCCAAGAAGGAAGGCAGCAAACTAGAAGTAACAGAAGCAGAGGAATGTTTGAATCCAAGGCTGTGGTTATGGGAGAAGCAAGACCCCTTGTTGATGCTCTGAACCTCTCCATCATAGGCTCAGGTTGTATTTATGTGTAAATTAACCATATATCATAAAGACACTGCAGTCTCCTCTGTGCCTTGTGCCCACAGGAAACGCAAACTATTCCTGTGGAATCTTGTGGAGCTCGGAGATTGGGGTGGCATGCAACAGTAGTTAACAGGTGGTGTTCAACATCGAAACAGCACAAGAATTGTAGCTTGCCAGACATAGCAATCCCTCCTCTCCTCTTCCGTGAGTTCTCCTGGACCTCCCCCAAAACCCCCCAATTTTAGGGGCTCAGGGTGAAAGAGGAGGGGAAAGTCCTCACTGACGGCAGTCGTGAGGTGAATCCCACACATGCTTTCTATACTGAAGGCTTGGTATTTGTATAAGAAAAGCATGAGCCCACAATAATGAGTGTCCTGTATGAGCTGTGTTTTTAAACTTACAAAGTAAACGGTCAATTTTTACTATTGGCAGGAAGTTTCAGATCTTGCTGATGAAAGCAATGTACCAATATCTTATAAATAAAATTAAAACTTTGATTTGATTTGAGCATGCCCATTTAAAACTCGCCTCATAAAGATTTTGAGGACAAAGCATATATGGTCCGATCAGATATATATTGAGGAAATAACAGCAGTGAAAGATGAGAACCGTAAATGTCAGTATTATATGAAATGTCACTGGAAATTGAAAGTAATGGAATGTATCTGATATAGAAAGATGAAGGCAAGATATGTGGTGCAATCATATGTCTGCTTATGTGGAAATAAGCCAAGCTATATTCACCAGAGCTTATTCCTAAATAAGTATGCAAAGGAACACATAATAGAAAATTCTCAGCGGTAGAACAGAGCATTGCTGTGTATGGAAATACTTGAGAATTGCTTCAAGCTCAACAACCTTGGGCACTTCGTGTCTGTTGCTATTTTTGTGGGAGATTTAATGTGTCGCACCGGCAAATTCAGGTTGTACAGTTGACTCGCAACTTATGCATGTTTAACATATTTTCTCCAAATTCAATCGCCTCTGAGAGTAGGTTTAACTCTCAAGATTCCCTCAGGAATCGACAACCCTCCAGTCCACTCTACTGGAATTTGGTTGTCAAAAGCCACATGAATAACCTTTTTGTTACCTAACCTAAAATTAGTAACACAATCGAAAGAGCGAGAATTGATGCCAAAACAGTAATTATTCAGCTAATAATAAATAGATGCCATGACTGTTATAAAACTCGCTGTGTGCAGTCCTCCTGTTTGAGCCGCTCTCTTTACAGCAGAGGGCTGGAGGGTTAGCAGCTGGAGACTAGCTTCAGTTGCATGTGTACAAATTTATTAGCAGCATTAAAATTCAGTGAATCACACTGAATCACATCTTCATAGTTTTCAGAGCAAAATTAGCATATAATTTCTCCAGCCGCCATTTATAGCCAATTTAGATGATAATATTTTGACATCAAATCTAACCATTTCTCCTCTGATCGTTGACATTTAATACATCCCATCGATTTCACTAAAAGAAGTTTCCAGGTGTGCTTAGAGAATCCTGTCCATGCAAAATATTTACCTTGGTCCTCCCACTCTTAAACTCAACTGAAGAAATATTGTGGGTGGGAGAAATGGTTGAAACAGCACGAGAGAATGGGGACGTGTCTCTAGATGTCTTGGGGTAGATGTAGGATAAAAATAAGCGAGGCCCCAAAATAAATGTGTGATTTTGCCTACTCCAACAAACATTTAAATAGCAACCACATATTTCATCATTGGTAGAGCTACTAAGACCAGACCCAATGGAACTTGAGCACCATAATTTCAAAGTACAACTTTGCTGGGTACTGTCACGGGCTGGCTGAATCTGGATGATGCCAACCCATGACAGACACATCCCAGTGTTTCTTCTATAGGATAAGAACATCAATGTAATGTTATCACGGACTGGCGGGAGATAGAGGAGTGGCAGGAGGTACCAGCAAGGAAGCCCCCGAAGGAAGAAGGCTCAGAGCCAGGGGAATGGTGGTGGGACAATGAGGGATGGTCAGAGGGAGTAGAGGGAGCAGGGGGGGAAATGGTGTCAAGTCTTGGGCCAAGCTCACAGTTCTTTGGATCCAACCCAAGATTTCTAAGCATTCAAGCTGGACTCTCATATTGGTCCATGGGTGACATTCTAGTCTAAAGAAGCTATGATGTGCCTCTCTTTGAATTGGAAATTGTTACTGTTTAATTTATGAATCACCTTTCCTATCGATTTCAAGGCAATTTGCAACCATACAATGAAACAGCATAAATAAACACCCTAAGACACATTTTCCATCCAGCTGGAAGAGCTTGTTGAAACAAGAACTTATTCCATAGATTCTGGGAACTACAAACAATGGGTGCCAATAATTTCTCAACACACACACACCAGCAGGAGAACCACAATTTCCTCATGCTAGCTTTGGCGCATATATATATATATATGCTATGTGCAGATCATTTCCCTCAAAGAATTCTGGTCACTGTAGTTTGCTAAGGGTTTCTGGGAATTTCAGCTCTGTAAGGGGCAAACCACAATACCCAGAATTCTTTGAGCTGAATGGATGTGTTTTGAATGTGTTTTAAACGTACAGTGTGCACACAGCCCCCAAGAGAACCCTTCTCTCTATCTTGCTAGTTTACTATGTGACTAGAGGGTTGTTTTTTTCCTTGTTTCAATGGGGTACAGAATCCCAACACTTGTACAATGGTACCTTGGGTTACAGACGCTTCAGGTTACAGATTCCGCTAACCCAGAAATAGTACCTTGGGTTAAGAACTTTGCTTCAGGATGAGAACAGAAATCTTTTTTTTAAAAAAATATTTTTTTATATTTTTTTTTAACATATCATTTTCAACAGTAATTAAACATACTTTTACATCTTATTCAAATTTTTGACTTCCATCAATCCTGTCTGGAAATTTTCCAATCTAATCTCTCAGTGTGCATTTCTTATCTTCCCTATTACATTTCAAACTCATAACCAATATCTCTATCTTTTTCTACTTTGTAACACTTTGTATATTTC
Organism: Podarcis cretensis; assembly: GCF_951804945.1. NCBI lineage: Eukaryota > Metazoa > Chordata > Lepidosauria > Squamata > Lacertidae > Podarcis > Podarcis cretensis. The sequence goes on along the minus strand of NC_137176.1, from coordinate 24,409,415 downwards.
TTCTTACAAAACTTCTTGTAGTCCTACTAGCGTAATTTGTTGATTACAGTTGCTCTTCAAATAATTCATATACTTCTTCCAATCTTCTATAAATCTCTGGTCCCACAGGTTTCGAATCCTTCCTGTCATTTTGTCCAATTCTGCATAGTCCATTAATTTCGTCTGCCATTCTTCTTTCGTCAGAATTTCTTTTTGTTTCCATTTCTGGGCTAACAATACTCTTGCTGCAGTTGTTGCATATAAAAACAATTTAACATCTTGCCTGTTAATGTCCTCACCTATAATACCAAGTAAAAATGCTTCTGGTTTTTTTAAGAATGTATATTTCAACATCATTTTCATCTCATTATATATCATTTCCCAGAAGTTCTTTACGATGAGAACAGAAATCCTGGGGCGGTGGCGTGGCGGCAGTGGGAGGCCCCATTAGCTTAAGTGGTACCTCAGGTTAAGAACAGTTTCAGGTTAAGAACAGACCTCCAGAACGAATTAAGTTCTTACCCCGAGGTGCCACTGTACTCTCGTCTAACAACTCTCGTCTAACAACAGACGTGAGACATTACACAAATCTGCTGATCATGTAGCTGAGCCCTCAGCAGATATGATGGGATGTATTGCCAGTTCAGCGGGGAAGAGATTATTTGGTGAGGTTTTGTGATGCTGAGATAGGCAGTCCTCATTATTCATGCACAGGGTAGTGGTGTTAAAGACGCCCTAAAAACATGAAAGGAAAACGCACTTTCCCCAGCAGCCACGTTTACACATTTGCAATATTCATTATCCACCCTTTTGTCCTGTAATAGCAAAACTGTCACCTCCCACTTCCTTCTCCAGGCACTTCTGACACATCCGTCAGCTGCCCACAGCAAGTTCATTAGAAAATGCCTTTTGACAGGAGTGGCAGTTCTTGACCCAGAGGTATGAAAGCTGTTAGGATGATCAGCATAAGGACAGCCTGTGGGGCAAATGCTGAGGTAATAACAGACATTGGGCTTTACATAATATTATCCAAGACATTCTTAAAGGGGTTGTTAATACTCCTTCAGCCACAGTGCTGGTTGACATTTTAATTTCGCAGGGTTTAGAAAAAACTGTCTTTGCATTCTGCAAAAAAAACAAAACAAAACCCCTCTCTTTTGGGGCATTCCTATTCCCAGATCAACATTCACTGTATTTTCACTTGCTAATAAGCACTTCCATAGTTCATCGCAAGTAGAGTAGATGACAGTTTTATCTGAGCTTTCCTTACATCATCAATTTGAGAGGCAGCAGCTTGTGACTTTATTTACTTTTTTTCAAAAACAGGGTGGGGGGGGAATATCAGTTTAAAAGACGGAAAGAAAGAGAGGAAAGAAACGAATGTGTTGAATAATAATAGTAGGCATTACTATTATTACTTTGAGACATTTATTTATTTTAAATGGTTTATTAAGCCTTAGGTGCTGTACAATAATTTAAGTTTAAAAGGAACAAACACCCTCAGGCTGACAAATCCTCTTGCTAATAGATATATGACTTTGAAATAAAGGCTCAGTAGAATCAAATAGCAAAGGCAAGTAAAAACAAAACTGTACTGAAATTGTATATATTTTTGTGGGTGACTGAACTTTAGAAATCACACAGAGGTTGATTCTCATGGAAATGATTCTTTTCCATCACAGTAACTTTATTAGTTAGTCTGGGTTGCCTAGTCTGCAGAGGGAAGGGCTTTGGCTCAGGGGTAGAACATCTGCCTTGCATTCAGAAGGTTGCAGGTTCAATCCCTGGCATCCCCAGTTAGGGCTGAGAGGGCCTTTGGGTTTCCCAAAGCTGAGTCTCCAGCTGTCTTTGGACTACAGTTCCCATCATCCCTGACCACTGGTCCTGCTAGCTAGGGATGATGGGAGTTATAGTCCAAGAACAGCTGGAGACCCAACTTTGGGAAATACTGCCCTAGGGAGTCACTGCCTGTCAGTGCGGGCAACATTGAACTAGATAGATCCAATGGTCTGACTCAGTATTCTTATGGAGGTGGTTAAGCAGTCAGTTCACACATGCAGGTTAATCAGCTGGGAAAAGCAGCATCAGGTGGTGACGTCCGCCTAGGACCCATGTACCTACGGGACTGCCTCTCCTGGTATGCCCTGCAGAGGACCTTAAGGTCCATAAATGACAACCCTTTGGAGGTCCCAAGTCGCAAGGTGGTTAGATTGGTCTCAACTAGGGACAGGACCTTTTCAGTACTGGCCCCGACTTGGTGGAACGCTCTGTCACAAGAGACTAGGGCCCTGCGGAACTTGACATCTTTCCGCAGGGCCTGCAAGACAGAGCTGTTCCGCCCGGCCTTTGGTTTGGACTAAGTCTGACCCTTATGTTTCCCTCCCCTTATGGTCTTGATCCATGGGCTACTTTTAAAATGAGGCTGCATTTTAAATTGCATTTTAACCTGTAATTTAAATTCCCACCACCACCTATTATATTTTTAGTGTAATTTTATTGGTGTCAGCCACCCTGAGCCCGGCCCTGGCCTGGGAGGGTGGAGTATAAATAAAATTTATTATTATTATTATTATTATTATTATTATTATTATTATTATTATATGAACCAGCCACTGCACAAGTACCACGGACAGCACTCTCATGCCATTTCACATTGCTAGGGTCAATGAGCCTTCTGTCAGCAGCCAGATTCAGCCCACTGATGACGACAGAAGAGAATTAAAGATGTTCTTAATAGAGCAGTCCAAAGGGAGAGCGGGTGGTGAACCCAAGGCAGAGGACTAGCCAAAGTCATGTTGGCCTCATGTGGCAGCGGAGAATGCATTTCCTCTCCCTGCCCTTTGTTTGGTGTGTGTCCTTGTATCTTCCTTCCCATTGTTCCCAGTGGCATGGAAAAGGCCAGCTCTGGGGTGGCCCCTGTTCTGGGTGCATGTCAGGGAACAGGAGAGCTCAACTCACCTAACTAAACCCCACCAATGGTGGAGGAGAGGCCGCCATGGAAACATCCACAACAGCAACAAAGAGACCTCCACGAACGAGGGAGACCCACAAAGTCCTATGGGATTTTTTTTTGGGGGGTGCCCTTCTGGGCTTTGTAGGATTGCATCCTAAATCAACCACTGAATTCTGTGAGGTGTCAAAGCACTTATTCTTTCGTTTGACTGTCCCCTTAGTGTGGGTAAGAATGCATAACAGCAAATGTTACAAATGTTGCTATAAGGACTGTTTTGCTTCGTAGGGATGTCCTTAGGAGAGCAGAAACACATCTAAGCAAGTTCAGAATTATGACCAATGCATTTTATTATTAAATATTTACACTGGACGTTTTCAGGCTTTAGACGTCTAACTGCCATCAGCGTAATAGCATTGCGGCTATTCAGGGCATATTTGAAGTACTCATTTGGAGTAGCTAAAGCACATCTCCAGCAGATTATTAACATTTAATTGTTGCATTTCATCCTCTTGTCTTGTCTTAACATCATGGATCATGGGGCCGGGGGGGAGGAACCGCCAGGTATTGTTAGAGTTGTGATGGCCTTTGGAAATAAATCATTCAAAAGCAAAGGGAATCTTTTACTGAAAATAGCAATAATGGTGACTAAGTGAGCTCATTCTACTTACCTGTCATGCTGTTTGCTAAATGCATGCATTTAAAAAGAAGGAAACGAAAAGCTAAGACCATTATAAATCTTCAACTGCCCAGCTAGTTAACAGGCGCACTCTCTCTCTCTCTCTCTCTCTCTCTCTCTCTCTCTCTCACACACACACACACACACACACACACACACAAAAGTGTGTTCAATGTACAACATTTAGTCACACTATCCAGACTTAAACAGGATGTGTGGATTATTCTTAACCGCCCTCCCAACCCCCCCACATTTAAAGGGCCATAGGTTGTTAATCAACCAAAGACCTGGCTATAGAGAAACATCTTCACCCAACACCAAAAATTATGTAATGAAGGTGTCAGGCAAGCCTCCCTGGGGTAAGCACTCAACAAATGGGCTCCCAGAGTCGGTCACGACTGGACCTAATGGGCAGCGGTCCCTTTACCTTTACCTTTATAACCCATAGGCTAGTCTGGAGCAACAAGGAAAGAGTATTCCCTATGTGGACAAATGAACAAATGACTTCTCCAGACAAGCTAGAAAGCAGAATCACACCACTACAGCCGAGTTAACTGAATCTGCAGAAATTAGATACCAGTATCCCTTTCACAGAGAGGTGAAAAGAAGACTAATTTTTCTGACACGTATATGTAAAAAAGCGCCACGGACATAAGTGGAGGCAGACACATGGAGGCACTGCATGGCATCTGATGCACTGTTTCTATTATGAAAATGCTTCTTTCTGTTGCTGCTTTTAAATAGGTATATGCTCAGACATTTTTAACAAGTCAGAATAAAGCATGCACGTCCGCCGCCCTCAGCACTGTGGCTCAACCGCTTGTCATGTAGTGCTAATACATTCTTGTGTATGATAAAATCCCAGAAGAGCGTTTAGATGGGAGCTATCATAAAAAACGAAATGGTTGAGAGAGGCTCAGAAAGTGGCAGAGACGGAGGGCAGGAAGGCAAAAGTGTCTGAAGGGATTCCAGAAATAGTTATGTGGAGCAGTCGTTTGTATTACTGAGATGGGTCTGGAGGAAAGCAAGTCATCCGCCGGGGAACAAGTTCAGTTCTTCTACATCTCGATCCTGATTCCTGCAACATTCTGCTACAAAACCAGAGGCCCGTTCAAGACATTGTCCTTCCCAGCAATACTGAGCCTGTCAGTCTGGAAGTGAAACACGGCCAACCCAAACAAGGCGTTGGGTTCTGTACTCTTGAAGGACTTGCTAGGAGAGATGTCCTTGAATTTTGTAAGTGTTGAGTTTTCATTCCAACGGGGCTAAATTCGCTTGACCACAAACATCAGGGACAAGTTGCCAAGTCAACGCCACACTCTTAGTGACTGCTTGATATTTAGAGAAACTTATTCCTGGGACCACTAAAAGAAATGAGTTGGGCTGAATTTTAGCAAACACAGCAACTCCAATTGAGCAACCAATTTCTATGTGGGATCCGTTTTCCCCCTTTGAAGTGCATTACGGCAGCCATTCACATTCTTTGTTATTGTTATAAGAATTTTAAGGTCATATATAAAAGATAAATGTTCATAGCTGTATATATAAACCACATGTCTGAAACCCTACAGAAAAAGTCCTGAAACCAGTTTGTCCCTCCCAAATTGACCTCAAATATTTCTCTGCAAGGCTGAAGGAAAATGGAAAAGCCCCCCCATTGTCTTTTCGTTCACAAATCCTGTCTTAAGGGTATGTCTGTGTATGAATAGGGTGATCCTGTGACCTGGCTCAGGAACAAAGTATTTATCATTACAAAAGACTGGCCAGGCTCCCCAGGTAAACCAATCAAGTGACCATTAACAGGTAATCTGCCAGACAGGAGATAAACAACACACTCAGATTTCTGTTGTAGACCGCCTTTTCTGTGATGTAGGTATGATGTATCTGGGGGGTGGTCTTGGGCTACACCCCTTCTGTGATGTATGTATGATGTTTTTGGGGGTGGTCTTGGACTCCAGGGCAGGCAATTTAAAATGTCTATATAAGGGTGTGAGGGGAGCACCCTGTTGCAACAGCTTTAATAAAGATCAGGCTTACTAGCTGCTTTGCTTCTCAATATTCTCTGGTTGGCCTCTGTTATTTTCTCCTGCCAATAGGGAACCCACTTAAGGACTCTATACAGGCTCTTGGATACCCCATAAGGGAAGAAGGGCAGGTTTTGTTTATAACATTATCTCCTCCTTGTTGCCTTTCAAATCCTGGCTGCTAGCTAGCTGGCCATTTGCATTGTAGATGTGCCTGGTTAGGTGGAGCTGTTGGTTAAGCGAAATGGTGTCAGCCTAGGAGCTTCATAAGGAAAACTGAGGTCATTCTGCACAAGTTTCGTTCAGCGTTCTCATCCCTCATCCTCAACTCAACATGTTTTTCATTAATTTCTCATACAGAAGAGGAAACATTGCAGGCCCTTTTTGCCGTTGAGAAGGAATGACAGTTTATGTACTTATTTAAAACATGAATGTTACTGAACTTTTCAAACATTTCCTTTTTTATATTGAGCAAGTAGCTTTTTTTTTTTTTTAAAAAAAAAGAAAGACGCAGAATTTGTGAGGACACGCCCATATCCTGTCTTGTCTCTCTGCTTTCTTGTCATTTAGACTTGTCCTCATCCATCGATTCCCATCTGTTTTTGTCTGCCTGGGTATTTATTTTATTTTATTTTTTGCAGCGGGGAAGGTTTAAATTATTATATGAATATTCATGTGGTAAAACAGGATTTCACAGTATAATAAGAAAGCATCCATGTATGACTAAAAACGTATGTTTTCCTATGCAATCTCTTATACAAAATTGTGAACGAAAGGGGAGGAAATTGCAAGGAAAGACTGTAGTAGTTTACTATGGCACTGACAGGTATGCACTTAGTCTGCATATCTGAACAGTAGCAGTTTGGACTTTTGTCAGGTAAGGGCAATTACTTTAAAATGCAGGGAGAGCAGCAGTACTTTAAACCAGAGTTATATTTTGTTTTATGGCCTGGCGTGTGGGGGATAGGAGGGGCTTGTCCAGGAAAGCTACTACATTGTTACAGCTGCCATCCTAAACGCATTTATGACAGAGTAATTCTAACTACATTCTGACTTACTTCTGAGTAAACACATGCTTGTGCTGTGGACAATGCGGTCCTTCAGAACATCGAGTCAGATGCAAGTTGACTAAAATCCACCTCAAGGTGGTGTAGACATTCAAACAATAAAACAATCGCGCAGTAAAATCACTGCAATGCAAATAAACTGTAACTGATATATTGGCGCCTGAAGCAGAAAAATCCCGCAAACGCCTCTTCTTCCTCCCCGGCAGTAAAAATGCAATAAACTGAATGGCGTACAAATTTGCTGCCTGGCATGATACCCCAAACCAGCTGGCTACCTTTGACCTTCTTTGTTACTTAAAGCGATCAGAACTTCTCAGTCCAAACCGGAAAGCAATCGTATTGAGTTGAGAGCCTGCAGTGGGTCTCAACAAAACGTGTTCTCCCTAGCAGAGAGCACGTGTTGCGGTGGGGGATACAAGCCACCCCATTGTTGCTGGGCGGATTTGCAGAGTGACCCAGACAGTGAATTGGTTAATTGGGTCACTGGGGAGAATTGGTTGTTGCCAATTTTGAAGGAGGGGTCAGAGGTTTTAAATATTGGACGCCCAACTTTGGGCGCCCTCTTGGCTGCTTGCACCGGATCACCCGCCCACCCTCCCTGTATTGGGGGGGCTGTTCGCTTGACTTTGCTATGCCTGTCATGGGGTCGTCTGCTTTGGGGCAGGGGCCTGGTAGGAATTTTGTCCATTTGGCTGATTGGCTGGTGCCATTTGGTTTTTGCCTACTGCGTAGCAAATCGTCACAACTTGTAAGGTTTGCAGTTAAGCATTGGTTAAAATTGGTTGGTGGAGGGGTAAGTGCCTACCCCTCCAATGGTGGTGCGGAAAGGGAATTCCATTAAAGGAATCCAGGGGCTTGCCATTCTTTTCGTCCTTGTCCCTGGTATCGGACTTGGGCCGTGGAAGCCACCAGCAGCATGAGGGTAAGAAGTGAGGGACTGAGGCCCAGCTTCATTTTCTCCCCAAAATTGTTTCCCTCACTGGCTTCTGCTGGAATCCGGAAGTCAGTTCTATCCCTGGGCAAGGACAGATAGTCAGAACCAATGCCTAAGCAACCACTCACTTGTGTGTATTTAAATAAAGTGGTGGCCAAAATCGTGCCAAAAACCCAAACCAAAATTGATGTGTGAATTATTGGGGGGTGGCTTGGGGACCTTGACATGCAAACACCATCTCTAGCAAGCAACTCATTTGGTCCAACAAGGAGTTCCTTGAGGTTAAGGTGTTCGAGTCAGAGGAAGGGCACTAGGCTAGGGCTCAGATTATACCTTCTTCGCTTTCATCCCAGAAGCCATTGCTGAAGCTTCCACTAGGATAGTGGGCAAAGACTAAAAGGGAGAGTTCTTCACCCCTGTGCCTTCTTTGCTCTTCAAACTGAGGGTTCTGTCTAAACTCAGAGGAAACTCAAAGCAAAAAATTGCGGGAAAATGGGATGGTTATAGAAGATATGTTCAAAAATACAACGATAGTTTTGACTCCGTGCTAGCATTTGAGTGATAAAGGAACTAAAAGGAGGTGGACAACAATTAAGGATTTATTATGTTTTCAGAATGTATTGGAAAAATTATATAGAAAGGTTTATTGTTTTGTGTACATTCAAATGTAAGATAAAATATATGCAAAGGGACTTGACAGGAAGTCAAAGTTGAAGAAAAGATTTTGGAAGATAAAAAGGGAAAAAATATTTACTTTCATTATTATCATTTTGTGTGCGGGTGTGTGGGTGTCTGCACATATGTGTGTTTTTGTATGCAATGTTTGGGAGGAAATAAGACAGTAAATAACAAATAACAAACTAAATATCGATATATGCAATTTTTATTTCTTAATTATATTTAATGGTAGTATGGCTGTATTGTTTTTTGCAACATATAATCATTCAATAAAAATTATTAAAAAACAAAAAAACAAACTGAGGGTTCTGTCCCCACTTGCCACATTATTGCAGCAACATTCCGTATAAGCTACTCCAAACAACTACCAAATGTTGCTCAAAGCAGAGGATCCCTGTCTAGAGTGCATCACCTAACCTGTCAAGTGTCCCTATTCAGCCGGGACATGCATAGAATTACAGAAGCAATCCTGGCTTCTGATTTCATCTGTGAATGTCTTGTTTTTCCCCTCCAGTGCCGCCATCGCTGAGCATGAACTTATGGTCTGTGTGTGTGGTTTGGGAGCTGCACGGTCAGGGGAAAAACAATGCTGTCCAGGGTTGTAAAGACTGCGGAGAGAATAATTGGATGCACTCTTCCCACCTTGGATCAAATCTATGCTTCCAGGTGCCATAAGAAAGCTGCAGAGATAGTGCAGGATAGTGCGCACCCTGGAAATTATCTCTTTCAGCTTCTGTCTTCTGGAAGAAGGTACAGGGTTATAAAGACTAGGACTAGCCACCTGAGAAACAGTTTCTATTCAAATGTGATTTTGGTTTTAAATGCAGTGTAAGGTAGTCTCTCTGGGAGTCTATTGTATTTAATTATGGGGTATCAGAGTTTTTAGTAGGCTAACCAGGCTAGGATATCTGGGATAGCAGGCTTGTTGGCTTTTGAATGTCTGATGTAGATTTTTTCAATTTCGTTGTTCTGTATGGGACAATGACAATAAAGATTAATGTATTGTATGGGAGAAGGGTGAGCCATGGGAGGAGGAAGTGAGCGAGGAGGGAAAAGAGCAAGTTGCTGCCAGGTGGGCACTGTGGCAGGGGAGGCGGCCAACTGACTCTCGTGTTTTCTGGTGGCTGCGCTTCTGCGCAAGCCAGCTGACTCGCGTGGCAGCGCAGCACTGAAAACCACATATCCTGGTTTTTTGCTGGAAAATGTTGGAAGGTATGCATCAACAATGCTTTCAATAGTAAACAACTAAAACAATTCCAGCCATTCAACAAGAAGAGTGTAAGAACAATTAAACACTGTTCTGTGTACAACATAATTTGAAATGTACTTCCGCACGTGAAAACAATCCAAACATTTAAATGCAGTTCTATATACAAAACCGGTTAAAAATACTGTACTTCAAGTACAGATGCATAGTGGGATAAAGATTTCTACTTAAAAGGCTTGTTGGGAAAGGATGCAAACGACCCAGAAATGCCTCATGGCTGATGTGTAATGCACTTGAGTCAACCACAGCCACAGGGAACAACACAGTGACACGCTAGGGGAACTCTGCGCAAAAGACTTTTGCTTGACTCATTGTACAGCCTAGACTGTCACGATGGGTTTTCGAGGCTGAATTAGAAAGTATCTAATGCAGGCACAATTAGGGATGGAGAAGAAACTGCATTCAGCTCTGGTTTTAAAGCCTACCAAGATTTTCACTTTCCAAAACAATATGTGCATTGAAACACAGTCTTCCTTTGAAACCTGCACCTCTCTGAATCTTGCAGTGGAATTCTCCAGCCAAATAATGTGCACCCTAAAAGCACACGCTAGGGTAAAGCGTGCATAGAAATGCATATATTAGTGAAAAGAATGTAGAAAAATATTATCCCAAAACATCTGCAAGGCATTGGGTTGGGGGAAGGCTGGCTTAAATGGGCAGCTCCTTACTATTCCATAGTGAGTCAGATCTGAAACACTTTGGCAAATCAAGACACTAGTGGCTGTTGGCCTGGCCGCAGTAGCTGCTCTCCAACTTCCTTGCATCCAGACTGGTCTGCAGTAGTGGAATTTGCCATACTGAAGCTCAACATCAAAAAAACGAAGATCATGGCCACTGGGCCCATCACCTCCTGGCAAATAGAAGGGGAAGAAATGGAGGCAGTGAGAGATTTTACTTTCTTGGGCTCCATGATCACTGCAGATGGTGACAGCAGCCACGAAATTAAAAGACGCCTGCTTCTTGGGAGAAAAGCAATGACAAACCTAGACAGCATCTTAAAAAGCAGAGACATCATCTTGCCAACAAAGCTCCGTATAGTTAAAGCTATGGTTTTCCCAGTAGTGATGTATAGAAGTGAGAGCTGGACCATAAAGAAGGCTGATCGCCGAAGAATTGATGCTTTTGAATTATGGTGTTGGAGGAGACTCTTGAGAGTCCCATGGACTGCAAGAAGATCAAACCTATCCATTCTGAAGGAAATCAGCCCTGAGTGCTCACTGGAAGGACAGATCCTGAAGCTGAGACTCCAATACTTTGGCCACCTCATGAGAAGAGAAGACTCCCTGGAAAAGACCCTGATGTTGTGAAAGATGGAGGGCACAAGGAGAAGGGGACAACAGAGGACGAGATGGTTGGACAGTGTTCTCGAAGCTACCAGCATGAGTTTGACCAAACTGTGGGAGGCAGTGGAAAACAGGAGTGCCTGGCGTGCTCTGGTCCATGGGGTCACGAAGAGTCGGACACAACTAAACGACTAAACAACAACAGGGCAAGGTTTCCCAAAGTTGAATCTCCAGCTGTTTTTGGTCTACAATTCCCACCATCCCTAGCTAGCAGGACCAGTGGTCAGGGATGATGGGAATTGTAGTCCCAAAACAGCTGGCAACCCAAGTTTGGGGGATCCAGCTGTAGGGTATCAAGTCACATCCACACCATACATTTAAACATTATTATTATTCCACATCCACAATCCTGGGGAATCCTGCAAACTGCCGTTTGTTAAGGCTGCAGACCTCACAAAGCTTGGAATCCTAAACTTCAGTTCCCAGCATTCCTCTTGACTGTTAAAGTGATACAATGGTGCTTTAAATACAGACAGAAAGTTGTTGAGCTTTTTGGGGGTCAATTTTTTTTCTTTGGTTTTTGATCTATGTTTTTAGGAAATTTGCAAAAAAAAAAAAATATCAAAAAAAAATCATCACTTCTGATATGGATTTTGCTGGGCATTTTTACCAATTACTGAAAATTCCACCCAGACACTATTTTTGGTGGACGAATCCCGGGAAATTCTGAACCTTTGTCATGCTGTGGATGTCAGCGGCATAGCGTGGGTTGTCAGCACCCGGGGCAAGGCAAGTAATTTGCGCCCCTAACTCCTAACCTGCCGCCGTTGCCAGCTTCTTCTTGCTGCTGCCTGGGCTGCTGCCATGGGGCTCTGCTACAGCCTGCGCCCGAGGCTCTTCAGCGACTCCGGAGGCGGCGAGCGCGCCCCCCCAGATGTTGCGCCCGGTGCGGCCAGCCCCCCCTGCACCCCCCACGCTACGCCACTGGTGGATGTGACCTCAGTCTGTAGCCATAGAGCCAATAAGAAACTACGGGGATGCCAGGCTACTGATTGCTAGTCTCCCTAGTATCTGGCTTCTTCTCTTCCTTCAGAAGAAACATAGAAACCTGCCTCATATTGAGTCAGCTCACTGGTCCATCTACTGGCATGCAGAACATGCACTCTGTCTGCAACTGAGCCATGTTCTCCTCCCTTGAAAATATGTCTGGTTGTTTCAGGCTGAAAGGAAACCGTTACATAATCCAATGGTGAAAATATTCCCTGGCCTGTTTTGTACCTCCGTTTAAGTCAAGCTTGGGACCATATCACCCCACACCACGGGTCTGCAACCCGCGGCTCCGGAGCCGCATGTGGCTCTTTTACACCTTTGCCACGGCTCCGGGGCGGATACTAGCGAGGGGAGGAGGCGCATTGTGCGCCCCGACACTCCCTACTGTGGCGGGCGCTGTACTGGCTGTGACGTCGCATGGGGGCGGTGCGTGCGTTAGTCATGCACCGTCCCGACGTCGCCTGCCCACCCGCTACATTGTAAGGGGAATGTACGCTGGTCACTGCATTGAAAGGGGGCATGTACGCTGGTCACTGTTTTGAAGGGGAGTGAAGAACACACACACACAAAAAGGTAACTTGTTAATTTAACGTTTATTTCTATGAGGAGGAGTAATTCTGAGGGGTCAAACAAAGAAATAATAAAAAGTGACAAAAACGTTATTTTTATAATGACGAGTTTTGCGGCTCCCAGTTGTTTTTTCTTCGGAAATGGGTCCAAGTGGCTCTTTTTGTCTTAAAGGTTGCAGACCCCTGCCCCACACCAACTATTTATATCGTACACATTTGAGAAAAACAGATTTGAAAATAACACACGGATGTGATTGCATGCACAGAAACGCTGCGGAGTCAAAGCATCCTGGGTCCTCTGTTTCTCTGGATCAGGGCCAATGTATTAACAGCAGCTGAAGTCCCTTGGGATACAAAGCAATCATGGGAACTGCCAGCAGAAATTTCTCTGTGCTCATAGCATTTTTCAACCTTTGATGTTGCCATTTTCCCAGGATTTCCTGCTTCCCTTCCAAGAGTCTGATCGCTTCAATCCTGTCTTTTGATGATGTGCTACCCAGTTCACTGGGTTCTTTCCTCATAATCAAGCATGATGGCCTGGTCATGTCACAGAGATTAATCTCCTAGGGAAATATGCAAGTAAAGAACACGGGAAGATTAGGGGAAATGTGCTTTAATGAGCTACAGAAATCTCCAATAGTTAAAATGTATTGCACTGAAGCAGGGCTTGCTAACTTTATTGAATGGGAATCCTCTTATCCCAGATACTAAATCCTGACTTAAGGCACTCACTCTGAAGTCCAGTAATGGCTACTAGCAATAATGGCAACACACAGTTATTTTAAAATTTAAATCCTACCTAACTTGACTCCATGGAGCCCTCATGGAACAGCAAAAAGACTATAAAGCAATATAAAGCACCAGTTGTTGTTGTTTTGAAAACATTAAATGTAAGCTACTAATCCCTAGCCTCGGCCCAGTATACCTGAAGGAGCATTTCCACCCCCATTGTTCTGGCCGGACCCTGAGGTCCAGCTCCGAGGGCCTTCTGGCAGTTGCCTCACTGCGAGAAGTGAGGTAACAGGGAACCAGGCAGAGGGCCTTCTTGGTAGTGGCACCCACCTGTGGAATGCCCTCTCATCAGATGTCAAAGAAATAAAAAACTATCTGACTTTTAGAAGACATCTGAAAGCAGCCCTGTTTTTGGAAGTTTTTAATGTTTGATGTTTTATCGCTTTTTATTATTATTATCATTAATTCTGTTGGGAGCCACCCACCCACAGTGGCTGGGGAAACACAGCCAAATGAGCAGGGTATAAATAATAAATTATTATTACAGCAGCAGAGCAAATAAAATAAAAAAAACTGCCCTGGAAATTCTAGAAAATATGTGCCAGCTCAGTGATCAACAAGACCCTTGATGCTTCAGCTTCCAAGTGCCAAAAACAAAACAAAAACTACTTCAACAAACAGTACAGTTGTACCTCAGGTTACATACGCTTCAGGTTACTTACGCTTCAGGTTACAGACTCTGCTAACCCCAGAAATAGTACCTCGGGTTAAGAACTTTGCTTCAGGATGAGAACAGAAATCGTGCTCCGGCGGCGCAGCAGCAGCAGGAGGCCCCATTAGCTAAAGTGGTGCTTCAGGTTAAGAACAGTTTCAGGTTAAGAAAGGACCTCCGGAACGACTTAAGTACATAATCAGAGGTACCACTGTACATAGAGTTATATCCTCTGTAAATGATATATAGTTTTCCCAGGGCTTGTCAGGGTGGATGGGATGGGCTTTTCACTATTTTGAAAATAAAAACCAAGCTGACCATGTGGACTTTGGGAAGGGTGTTCCTCAAGGATAGTGCTAATCTTCATATTAAAAAGTCCTGCTCCTTCTTACCCATCAATCTAGCTCAGGACCAAACTGTTACTCGTGCGATTAGTCATTGCATGGATGGATCCAGACATTTCTGTTTCTCAGACCCCACCAGGAGGCAGATGGTTCTCTCAGGACAATAACTTTCAAATAACCAGCCAGTTTTGTATATGGCTTAATACAGTGGACTGCTGCTTCCCTCCCCGCCTGAGGGGACAAGACAAGTCCTCATATATTTATACAGTGAATGGAAAGATAGGCCTATACCTTTTTAGTGTTGTTTACCTTTGAGAGATTGATTACACAGAACATTAACCACCGGTTGTTGTTTTTTAAAATCTTTCTAAGATGTAAAATCAGAGGCAGCACACTTGAAACTGCATTTTCCATTTGCCTCAGGAGTGTGCAGTTCCTGAGCATGCTTAACTCGTAATTCTTTTTACCGAATATGTTCAAACCAAAGGGTAAGAAAAGAAGCCAGCCTTTTTCTCATTCTGCCTCGGGATATTCCTGAGTTCCTTCCACTTTATTCAGAAATGCTTGCGGATTTCTAGGAATTTAATTTTAACCTTGCAGAAGATGAAGGATTGCCTGACAGAGTGATTTGTATCTCTTAATACAGTTCAGGAAGCCTTTGCACAAATAATGGCGTGTTTTGTTTCACTGAGAAGCAGCTTTTATATATATATATTGAAGAAGAAGAAGAAGAAGAAATATTGGCCCCTGTTTATAAGAAGACTTAGGAAACTATCATAGCCTAAGGACCTCATCCACTTCTGGCCAATGTGCTTCAACTCTACCTGTGTTGATTGCTAGAACATAGTTTTGTAGCCCTCAGTTCAGCAGGGATCAGGAGGCATGAAGGGTCATTAGGATTCTTCCTAGTCCCAAAAACCTGTTGAGGGAAATCTGGCTCATTTTGATCAACCTGTTACCTGCTGACCTAGCAGTTTGAAAGTTCACCAGTGCAAGTAGATAAAAAGGTACTGTTGAGCCGGGAACACAAGTGGCGTTCTGGTTGTGCTCTGGTTTCTGTCTCGGTGTTCTGTTGTGCCAGAAGCGGTTTAGTCATGCTGGCCACATGACCCAGAAAGCTGTCTGTGGACAAACGGCGGCTCCCTTGGCCTGAAAGCAGAGATGAGCACCACACCCCATAGTCAAATTCGACTGGACTTAACCGTCCAGGAGTCATTTAACTTACCTTTGCCCAGACAAAGTCTGAGCCCTCCCAGCCTGCCTGCTTTCAGACACAAAGATGAAAGATAACAAGGAATGAATGTGTGTAAATGCAGTTATGCTACATGTACATAGGCTTTGCTTCACATTATTTTTTTTCAGCAAAATAATAATTTTGCAATTTATAAACTTGTAACAAGAACAGTACAACATGAGGATAAATATGCAAAATGTTCCACATTTTTAAGCAACCGAGTAACTTTTAAAAACCAGTGCTCCACTACATTCCTCTCTCTTAAACTTTGTTTTCACAACTTTCCTGTTGCGTAACACCCATTTATGTGGCTGCCAAGCCACTTGCCCATAAAAGGCGACCCAACTGTACCGGCTTTTGAGATAGGTGACTTCAGAAGATGTTGTTGTGGGTTTGCAGTCTGGCTATTGTGAACAGGTCTATCACCATGCTTTTGCCTTGAAAACAAGGTCTGATCAAAGGCTGGAGTTTGACAGAAGAATGCTAGCGTTCTTTAATGGTGATCTGATGTCTCCTCTTGGGAGCTAATAATTAGAAGATTGTTTCCTGACGCAGAGATCTCTCTCTGGAATGTTTGGAGTGGGAACCGCTGTTAGAGCCCGGGGAAGGTGACAAATTCCACTTAAGAAAGTGTGTGTGTTTGTGTGAACAAATGAAACAGTTTGGAACTGCCCTTGGCATCTGTGGTGTGGGATCTGGCGCCCGGTAGGAGCACACATGGTATTTAACTCCACTTACACTCTACTTATAAATGTCACAAACCCAGTACAGTGGTACTTCTGGTTTCGAACGGGATCTGTTCCGGAGCCCCATTTGCAATCTGAAGGAACGCAACTCGTGTCTGCGAGTCTGCGCATGCACGGATTGCGATTTGCTGCTTCTGTGCATGCGCGTGGTGTCATTTTGCGCGTCTGCGCATGTGCGAGTGGCGAAACCTGGAAGTAACCCTTTCCGGTACTTCCAGGTCGCTGCAGGACGCAACCTGAAAAAACGTATCATGAAGCAAACATAACAAGAGGTATGTGTACTCTTTCTGTCAACAGAGACCAGGTCTGGATGGAGGTTGTCTCTAAGGGTTGCCATATTCCCTTGGACGCAGGTGGTGCTGTGGCCTGAACCACTGAGCCTCTTGGGCTTGCCAATTGGAAGGTCGGCAGTTTGAATCCCCATGACAGGGTGACCCCCTGTTGCTCTCTCCCAGCTCTTGCCAACCTAGCAGTTCGAAAGCACACCAGTGCAAGTAGATAAATAGGTACCGCTGTGGCAGGAAGGTAAATAGCATTTCCATGCACTCTGGTTTCCCTCATGGTGTTCTGTTGTGCCAGAAGTGGTTTAGTCATGCTGGCCACATGACCCGGAAAAATGTTTGTGGTGAAACGACGGCTCCCTCGGCCTGAAAGCAGAGATGAGCACCACAACCCATAGTCACCTTTGACTGGACTTAACTGTCCTTTTTGCCATATTCCCAAAAGTGAAAATCCAGTGGAAAGTGGAAATGGGGGTTGGGGGGGAACATCTCCCCCCAATTAGGTTTTGGGGCTTTTTTTATTTTTAAAACATTTTTTTAAAAAAATCACCCTACTTGCCATACGTCTGGGTTTTCTGCCGATTCAGCAAAAATCTGCCCAGGCACCATTTTGGCAGCACGATTCCCAGATGTGTCCAGGAAAACCCAGACATATGGCAGCCCTATTGTCTCTACAACCTCCCACTACTTGGGCAAGTGCTGAGGCCCCACAACAATACCAAGCAGCAAAGAAGTGGGGATCCCTCCTCTCACACGTCCCCTTCCCCCCTCATCCTCAGTTCCCTTCAAGGCAAGCAAACTAGTAGATTAGGAATAGTTAAGGGTAATTAAAATCACTGAGGCAGACTATGGAACAGATGCTCTTTTTCCCCCCTCGCCAGAGGTAAGGAGGGACTGTCTCGTTGGAGCCGCTTTTTGTGAGAGGAGTGAGATGCGTTCTCTGAGAGGCAGCTTTTATTCCGGTGACGTTCTAGTCCCCTCTGTGAGAGCCACTGCTTGCTGATGCATTCATAACAAATGTTATTAACGGCAAGAGACTTAACAGCAAGATGGGGATAATTTGGAAGCTGCAGCTGCGCCCAGGGAGTCCACGGCATTGTCATTTGAAGTCGCTGCCTCAACATGGCGGAAAAGATAGAAGGTCTTAATTGCAGCGGTCTGTCATCTCTGCGGGCTTGTGCTCGGTTGCAGGTCACAAGTGAAGATAAATATCATGCTACCTGCTGTTTTGCTCAAACCCCAGATGGCTCCACGATGTGTGCAGACCGCAAGGTCTGGGGGGAAAGCTGTCAAAGATCACCAGGAAGAAGTAATGGCTAAGCTGAACACACAAGTAAATGCTATGATGCTTTGAAGGCCGTGGTTTTGCTTTGGGAAATGTCTGTGGTCTCATCAAGTCCACTTCAAACCAAACATAGAGAACCCCAGGTGATTTATAGCGCAATCCTAAGCTTGTTTACTCAGATGCAAAGCCCACTGAATTCAATGGGAGTTAATTTCTAGTCAGGGTGGCTAAGATTGCAGCTGTAGAGAGTTAGAATCGTTCCAGCCCAGACACTGAGGTTCAGCTCGGAGGGCCTTCTGGCAGTTCTCTCACTGCGAGAAGTGAGGTTACAGGGAACCAGGCAGAGGGCCTTCTTGGTAGTGGCGCCTGTCAGATGTCAAGAACTATCTGACTTTTAGCAGACATCTGAAGGCAACCTTCTTTAGGGAAGTTTTTACCGTTTGATGTTTTATCTTGTTTTTAATATTCAGTTGGGAGTCACCGAGAGTGGTTGGGGAAACCCAACCAGGTGGGTGGGGTATAAATAAATTATTATTAATATTATTATTGAAGCAGGGGTCACACATGATATGGCAAAGGATTTCCTAGCCAACCTGGGACAAGGGCGTGAGGAAGTGTGTTTTATTTGTTTTAAACACTTGTGTTAGAAGAATTTAAGGTCTCAAATATATAAATGTTCATAAATGTACAAGGCAAACACATACATAAGTATATAAACTACGTGTCTGAAATAGTACAGGATAACAACCCTGAAACCATTTTGACCTCAAATATTCCTCTGCAGTAAGGAAGGAAATGGGGAAAGCCTTCCCATTGTTGTTTTTGCTTACTAATCCTGTCTTTAGGGTGTATTTGTGTATGAGTAGGGTGAGCCTGTGACCTGGATTCAGGAACTAAAGTATTCACCATCACAAGATGCCCAGGCTGCCCAGGTAGAGCAATCAATGACCAGTAAGGTTTCCTGGAAGACAGGATTTCTGCTGTAGACCGTCTTCTTCTGTGATGTATGTTTGATGTTTTTGGGGGTGGTCTTGAGCTACAGGGTGGGCAATTTCAAGTCTATATAAGGGCTTGCGCACCATTGTTCTGGGTTCCTCCCCCCTCCTGCATGTGGGGGGGGGGGGCTCTTGGATACGGGCTTTTGGATACCCCATAAGGGAAAAGGAGCAGTTTTCTCTTACAACACTTGATATGCCCACCTTTATCAATTATGCAGCTGCACAAAGAACAAAGGAGAGGTCGCTTACAAAAGTTAATTCTTAAATAATTATATCAGTCAGTCTGGTTTGCCACATCTCATTTGTGGCTTCAGACACCGGGCCCATTGGCAGACCAACTGTGTTGCAAAGATGTCTGCAATCGTGACATGAAGGTTGGCTGCGTCAACCCCCGCCTTGTGGGAATCCCTTGCAGACAACCGCAATGCCTGGAGACAGACAGTCAGGTTGTGTATCCACTGCAGTGACCACAGGAGGAATGACTGCCAGGAGGAGTGCAGAGAGAAGAAATGATGTGGTGTCTTTGTAGCAGCACAACCACATACCTTCATCTGCCCCAGCTGCAACAAAACAGGTCTCTCCCATATCCGTCTCTACAGCCACAACAGGTGCTGCAACCTTCCAACAGTTTGACTTCACCCCCAAAGGTGCACTCCTCCATTGTCTCCCAAGACAGATGGATGGCAACAACATTTATCTATTTTAAAGAAAAATCCAGAGGCACCGAACCTCTTCAGAAAGATAACCTGTCCCTTCCAGGTCCAAGGAACCATGGATTTTTTAGCAAAACCTAATGCAGATCTGATGGGATGCAAGTGGCGCTGTGGTCTAAACCACAGAGCCTAGGGCTTGCCGATCAGAAGGACGGTGGTTTGAATCAACGCGACGGGGTGAGCTCCCATTGCTCACTCCCTGCTCCTGCAAACCAAGCAGTTCGAAAGCACGTCAGAGTGCAAGTAGATAAATAGGTACTGCTCTGGCAGGAAGGTAAACGGCGTTTCCGTGCGCTGCTCTGGTTCGCTAGAAGCAGCTTAGTCATGCTGGCCACATGACCCGGAAAAACTGTCTACGGACAAATGCCGGCTCCTCGGCTTATAGAGCAAGATGAATGTGCAACCCCAGAGTCGTCCGCGACTGGACTTAACGGTCAGGGGTCCCTTTACCTTTATCTTTAAAGCAGATATGAGGAACCAAAATGGATGGCCAGAGTGACCAGGGTTGACTCTATATAACCTTTGTCTACAGACGAACTGCCTGTGGGTCATGGTGACCTTTGCTGAGAAGCCAAAGCTGTGTGCATGAGACCTGTTTGATATAGAGATGTGAAAGGCCTCGGCGGTTATAAAAAGGGTGGAAGAGATCCTGCTGATAGGAAAGAGAATGAGAAAGAACTTGTTTGCAGTCTCTGCAGTTGGCGAAGTCATAACAAGACTGGCAGCAGTGGTATTTGTTTATGAAGCAATGCTGAAATGCAATGTGCTTGCAAGACAATTATTTGGCAAGAGATCACTTATGGGGATACTGGGAATGTTTCTCCCTGATAAAATTTTGATAAATGAGAAGTGGGGGGGGGGGGGCGGGCTCAATGAAGACAACCTTTCTATGCCCCCCTGTCAGTAACCCAGAAAGTTCTGGCCCCACCTCTGATCAATATAAAAAGCTCAGGATGGATGAAAAGGGGCACATTCCCTTTCTCTCTTCTTACGGGTCAGATGAAGGGTAATGAGCCATCGGCCCCACTGGACTGGGGTGTAGGATGTCTGCTTTAAAACTTAGAATGCTATGAAATTCAAAATGGGTTATACTGTTTTAAGGAGTTGTTCTGGAAGGAGTTCCGGATGATAGAGCATCATTTGCTCCAATTAGACTTCAGTTTTAATTCTTCATGGTCTTTAGTATTTGCTGTATTATATTTTCATTAGTATTTGCTGTATTATATTTTCATTTCTCTCCAATTCTTTATTGCTTCATTATTTCTTTTCCTCATGTGCTCATATGCATTTATAGGAGTAGTTTTTTTGCTGGCTCAGCCTTCCCCAGTGGGATGCAATTTTGAACCCAGGTTTATGCAGAAGATAATGGATGCTCCTTAAAGCATAAAACACAGGACTGGTTCACAAATTATTGATTTCTCAGCACATGACGGATCATAGCTGAATGTTTGACCAAACTGAAAGACGCTGTGAGTGATGAAGCCATCAGTAATGGAATGGATATTAAAAACTTGGGGCTCTGTGCATATGGTTAAATTAACAAACTTTGTTCAGATCAGAGAAGCTTGACGATCATGAGATAAGGTTATTGAAAACTGGAGTATTTCTTTATTATAATGCATTGGAACATGAAGGTTTCAGATTTGATAACACCATATGTAAATCTGGGTGCGATTTCTAAAAGTTGTGCAAGCTATGGTACACAACCATAGTTTAAAGTTATTTAGGAATGAATTAAGGTAACTTCTGGTTTTTCACTTGTTAGCATTTGTTCATTTTCAGATTTGTGATTTGATAGCAGATTTTACTGAAAATAGGATAAATGCATAATAGCAGTGGAATGAAAGCAGCAGGAGCGCTGATGTTCAGTCTGCGATGGCTCATTCACATGTAAAATTCAACACTCAAAACTGCACTCCTCAACTGAGTGCACAAACTGGCTATTTTGCTATGCCCACCCCCCATATTAATGCAGTCTGCCTAAATAAAACCCACCCATATACTCAGCTTTTGTTCCATGTTCCAAAAAGCAGCTCAGGAGGGGATATTTTGATTGGGAAGATGGCATGGAGACAAAGGATTTAACTAACAATGCAGCCCTGATCACAAATAAATATCAATGACTGTATTTACTTTTTAAATTAAAAAAAAAAAAAAAAATCTCACATGTGAGATCAAGTCATGGATCTTCCACTATCTCATTTTGTCCTGTGGAAACTCATTTTGAAATCTTCTTCAAAATCTTTTAATGCATAAAGGTGCCAACACTGTCAGGAAAATTTCCTGCCTTGGGCAACAACGACTGAAGTCCTTCCCTTTTATATGAAAGTAAAAAATTAAATTAAATTAAAATGTGCAGAAGCCGTGATCACAAATAAGTACTTTTTTTACATTCTGTTGAGCCTCTAAGCATGTGTTTTTCATATATGGGCCTCTCTCCCACTATTCTGCTTCCAAAATAATAGGGACAGAAGTGAACTCTACCATCCAGTCTCTCTGCCTTGGGGCATATTTGCACATACCTTGCAAATTGCTGGACCAAAAATTTCTAAACCTAGCCCAGCCCTAAGGCTGGATGAGCTGGTTCCCCCAGACCGCGGAATGAATGTTATGCTGCAACTAATTTAGACCTTCCTATAACAAAGATCTGTATGGTTAAAGCTATGGTTTTCCCAGTAGTGATGCATGGAAGTGAGAGCTGGACCATAAAGAAGGCTGATCGCTGAAGAATTGATGCTTTTGAATTATGGTGCTGGAGGAGACTCTTGAGAGTTCCGTGGACTGCAAGAAGATCAAACCTCTCCATTCTGAAGGAAATCAGCCCTGAGTGCTCCCTGGAAGGACAGATCCTGAAGCTGAGACTCCAATACTTTGGCCACTTCATGAGAAGAGAAGACTCCCTGGAAAAGACCCTGATGTTAGGAAAGATGGAGGGCACAAGGAGAAGGGGACGGCAGAGGACGAGGTGGTTGGACAGTGTTCTTGAAGCTACCAGCATGAGTTTGACTAAACTGCAAGAGGCAGTGGAAGACAGGAGTGCCTGGCGTGCTCTGGTCCATGGGGTCACGAAGAGTCGGACACGACTAAATGACTAAACAACAAAAACAAAAATTTATTTGGGAAATTTGTACCCTCCTTAATCAAAAAGGTCTCCAAGAGGTGTGTAGAAATAAAATTACAGGTTTAGCCACACTTATGGCTAAATTCCACAAACCATTAAAAGCAAAGATACATAAAACCATCATAATTTTTTTTTAAAAAAATAAAAATAAAAAGATGAAATCAGCAAAACTTTAAAAGCAAATATAAGTACAGGCAATGGCCATTTTAGGTGCATCTGATATGTGAATGACTGCATCATGCTGAACATGGAAGTGACCTGGAAATGTCACAAAAAGATGTGCAAGGGTGGGTGGGGTAGGGGCGAAATTGAGTGTTTGCAGGCTTTTCCAATGGGGTTTCAAATATACAGAATTTCACATAAATTTGTGGTGCCTTGGAATGTAAGCCCCATGTAAATTGGGAGTCGCCTGTAACTAAATCATGTGTCTGGATACACTTGGCACAGCAGGAGTTTTCAGCAGGTATCTAAAACAACATAGTGAGCACACCTGCTGAATGTCAATAGGTGTCAGGCTTCAGGGAATCGCCTTCCTCCCTCCCCCCCCCTTTGGCAGTAGATAAGCAGAACAAAGGAAAAGGAGTCTTCTTACCAGTTAGAAACTTTCATAATCACAGTGAGAGAACAAAGAATCCAATTCCTAAGGATGGCGGTGCTCCCAATTAAGGGTTCCACCCACTTCCTCCCTAGTCACCCATGTCACTCCCGCATCTTGTAACCTGATCTCATCACCACTGTGCTTTCTGTGCTGCTACCTTATCAGCTCTTCTTGACCTTGCGCGGAGCGGATGAACGCTTTCCAGAAACAGTGAAGCTGTTAACTCCCTCTCTCCCAATGCTTCTTCTCCATCCAGTATTTCCCAGCTTCTGCCTTTCTGAACTATGTCCCTCTGCAAACCACTGTTCCAAATCTATACTCTCCTCCTGCTCCTGGGAAGATTCAGGATTAGGGCGAGGGGGAGGCTCCCACCATCCCTCTTCAGTGCAGCCGTCCTCAGCACGGTCCCTGACATCAGGCAAAGGAGTTCGAGAACACAAGTGTTACCACATGAAAGCAGTTCCCCCTTGCAAATGTGGACATTGTGTGGCAGTTCCTGAAGTGCAATTATTCCTATCTCCTGCCCCCCCTTCTTTTTTCCTCCTTAACTTTCCTGAATGCTGAGGAACTCTGAAAAGGCGTCTGTGAACAGGAGAAGTGAACAACACGAACAGACTGGCTATAGACATATTTATCCTGAATGACTGCAGTAAACTGGGGGCCTCTGTGGATCTGTCCACACTGTGTCTGGGTTGTATCCAGTCCTGCCTGTGTGTGAGCGGAATGAACTTCCTCTCATGCAGTGGGACCCCACTTTCATTTCTTCCCCACAGCAGCCCTCTGCCTGCCCCCCAAATCTGCTCTGAAGGGTTGAGCGACCCTCTGGAGATGATTTCAGGGGCATGGAGGGTGGAGGAGAGAAAGTTGAAGCTGTGTTGTGCTGGCAGAAGTCTGCTCATGCAACACTGGATTCTATCTCCTGCCCTCTTCCAACCAGGATGTGAGATGCAAGAGAATTGGCCTTGAGCAGGGATCATCCAAAAGCAGAAGCAGGGTCCAAGAAGGGTCTAGGTTTGAGGAGGCCCTGAGTCAAGTGTCCCTAGGTGGGACCTCTCCTCTGTCAATGGGTTCTGGCAGGCTTACTTGTGTGTGGTGCCAGGCCTCTGAGAAATTTAAAGGACTCTGTGAGGATTATTTTTTATTTTTTATTTAAGGTAGGACCTTAATTGATGCTAGCTGCTGATGTGGGCCTTGTCAATAGCAAGTGGGGCGCTCTTGCTTGGAGCCATTGTAAACAATGCTAGTCCAACTCAGAGTACACCCACTAAAATTTCTGGAACTAAGTTTGTCATGTCCATTGATTTCAGTGGGTCTACTTTGAGCAGGAGTACAGCCCTTGAGTGTCAGTGTGGTGCAATGGTTAGAATGCTGGACAATGACCTGGGAGAACCAAGTTTTTTGAGTGTCCCCTCAGTCATGGTCTGGTTACCATCTGTTGGCCTACTCTATCTTGTTGTGAAGTAAAAATGAGGGAGGAGGAGGAGAATTATGTACACCACCTCCAGCTCCTCAGAGGAAAATGTGATGTAACAAACAAACAAACAAATGGCCTTTAACAGCCTCAGATTGTGCCTTCTGCCCTCTGTATTGGGAACCCCAGAAGGATTGGGGATATAGACGATAAGAAGTCCGTGAACACAAGGAGCCAAGGGAGCAACCACTAGGTAGTAGCTCTCCCCAATAACAAGGGGAGAGGGAGAACTGAAGAGGAGAAGGTTTAGAGAGTAGAGGAATTGAAACAGATAGGTTTATTTTTTAAAGAATCAATGTTTTTTATTAACAATTTCAGCATAACAAAATTTCAAAACATATCATATCCATTATTTCCCCCTTTCCCCCATCACCCCCCCGAGACTTCCCTCAGCTCCTCTCTCTGATTTCTCAGCACATATTATTCTTCATGTTATAAACTTGTACATTTCCTTACGTTATCTATCTATCATCTATCTATCTATCTATCATCTATCATCTATCTATCTATTATCTATCTATCTATCTATCTATCTATTCATCTATCTATCATCTATCTATCTATCTATCTATCTATCTATCATCTATCATCTATCATCTATCTATATCTATCATCTATCTATCATCTATCTATCTATCTATCTATCTATCTATCTATCTATCATCTATCTATCTATCTATCTATCTATCATCTATCATCTATCATCTATCATCTATCTATCTATCTATCATCTATCTATCATCTATCTATCTATCTATCTATCTATCTATCATCTATCTATCTATCTATCTATCTATCTATCTATCTATCTATCTATCATCTATCTATCATCTATCTATCATGTTGTCAACCAATAAATTTGTGTATGTTTATTCAAACCCTGCCAAGGAGTCCAGTTCATTTTGGAGAAGGCCTTTGACAACATTTCTTGGAAGTTTTTGAAGAAAAATCTGGAAGGGATGGGAGTGGGACGGGGATTTGAAAATGGGATAGATGCAATCTATTCAGAACAAAAGGCTAAATTGATAGTTAACAATGTGGTGACAGAAGAGTTTAAAATTGAAAAAGGAACACGACAAGGTTGCCCTATTTCCCCTCTGTTATTCATCTCGGTCCTGGAAGTGCTCTTGAATATGATTAGAGGGGACCGGTTGGTGGAAGGAATTCAGGTCGGAGCGAAGCAGTACAAACTTAAGGCTTTTGCAGATGACCTAGTTTTGACTCTACAGGAGCCAGAATCTAGTACGAAAAGGGCTTTACAACTGATTCAAGAGTTTGGTCGGGTGGCGGGATTTAAACTAAATAAACAAAAAACTAAGGTACTGGAAAAAAAATTGACAGCTTCAGAGTCAGAAAGGTTTCAGAAAGAGACAGAGTTAAACGTGGTTAAAAAAGTAAAATATCTAGGGGTGAACATAACAGCAAAGAATCTGAATTTATTTAAGGACAATTATGAAAAGTGTTGGTCAGAAATTAAGAGGGATTTAGAAAGTTGGTCAAGACTGAAACTTTCCTTGTTGGGCCGAATTGCTGCTATAAAAATGAACGTATTGCCAAGGATGTTGTTTCTTTTTCAGACTTTACAGATTGTGGATAAAATGGAGTGCTTCGGGAGGTGGCAAAGAGATATTTCTAAATTTGTCTGGCAGGGCAAAAAGCCCAGAATTAAGTTTAAAATATTAACTGATGCTAAAGAAAGAGGGGGGTTTGCCCTGCCAGACTTAAGGTTGTATTATGAATCAGCAGCTTTTTGCTGGTTGAAAGATTGGCTGCTTCTTGAAAACACCGATGTTTTAGACTTGGAAGGATTTAACAATGCTTTTGGATGGCATGCGTATCTGTGGTATGACAAGGTTAAGATTCACAAGAATTTCAAGAACCATATTGTAAAGAAAGCAGTGTTTAATGTCTGGATAAAATATAAAGACTTATTAGAAAACAAGACCCCAAGGTGGTTATCACCTATGGAAGCCAAGGCTGTGAAAAGACCTAATATGGAGGTCAAATGGCCGAAATATTGGGAAATATTAGAAAGAGATGGAGATAATTGGAGATTGCAGAGTATGGAGAAACTTAAAGATAAGGTGCGAGATTGGTTACATTACGCTCAGATTAAAGAGGCTTTTAAACTGGATAAAAAGTTAGGATTCCAAGTGGAAAAATCGAAATTGGAAACAGAACTGTTAGAACCTAAGACTAAATTACTTTCAAGAATGTATAACTTGCTGCTGAGGTGGAATACACAGGATGAAACGGTTAAATCAGCTATGATAAAATGGGCACAGGACAATGGGTATAATATCATGTTTGCTGACTGGGAAAAGTTATGGACTACCGGTATGAAGTTTACGGCATGTAATGCCTTGAAAGAAAATATTATGAAAATGATATATAGGTGGTACATGACCCCAGTCAAGCTAGCTAAAATATATCACCTGCCAGATAACAAGTGTTGGAAATGTAAGGAAACTGAAGGAACATTCTTTCACCTCTGGTGGACTTGCCCTAGGGTTAAGGCCTTCTGGGAAATGATATATAATGAGCTGAAAAAGGTATTTAAGTATACCTTCCCTAAGAAACCAGAGGCCTTCCTTTTGGGCATTGTTGGCCAGAGGGTGTTAAAGAAGGACCAAACATTATTTATGTATGCAACAACAGCAGCAAGGATACTCGTCGCTAAATATTGGAAAACTCAAGATTTGCCCACGCTGGAAGAATGGCAGATGCAACTGATGGACTACATGGAGCTAGCAGAAATGACCGGCAGAATCCGAGACCTGGGAGAAGAAGCAGTGGAGGAGGATTGGAAGAAATTTAAGGACTATCTTCAAAAACAATGTAAATTATATGAGTGTTAAGAAGGATGAGAGATTTGAAAATAACAGGGCACCATAAAGTTAGCTGAAAAGACTATGAGAATGAGTGAATTTCATGAGAAAGACAAATTTTGAATGAATATCATGTTAAAACTAGGTATTTAAGACTTTGATAAAAATATTCAAAGTTAGGGATAAAATATTGGAATTGTGTACAATAAGAATGAAAATAAGGTGATAAGTTGCTGGCTAAAGTTTTATTAACTTGGAATGTAGGAGCGAGAGACGTGAGGAAGTCCAAAAGGGAAAAATGAAGAAAAGATGGTTACTACAAGATGTAAAATCCTATGTTTGTTTTATTTTTTCGATGTTTTCTGTTTATTCTGTCTTTTTTTCTTTATTGTATTATTAAAACTCTCAATAAAATTTTATTAAAAAAAAAGGAGTCCAGTTCATTTTGTTGTCTTTTTAGATAACTTGTAAAAAGCTCCCATTCTTCCTAAAAAGTCACAGTTGTCCTTGTCCCGCAATTTGTATGTCAATTTAGCCAGTTCTACATATGTCATCAACTTTTCTTGCCACTCTTCTTTTGTTGGGATTTCCTCATTCTTCCATCCTAGTGCTATCAAGACTCTTGCCGCTGTTGTAGCATACATAAATAAGTTCTTTATTTTTCTTGGCAGGTCTTGTACTAGAATCCTTACAGATAGGTTTAATTTTTTTAGAGTGTTTGTTTAATAGACTATTGTATTTTAATATTCTGTTGGAAGCTGCCCAGAGTGGCTGGGGAAATCCAGCCAGATGGGTGGGGTATAAATAATAAATTATTATTATTATTAGGCCTGTAACTGGTGGCAAACACTTCTTGTGACACTCAGGTAATGGGTGAAGCAATTCAGACTCTTCACCCAAATGTTTGAGCTGTTCCTTCCAGAGCTGAGTCTGACCTCTCATTCTCCAAAAGGTCTTTTGTAGTGATGAGGAATCTCCCTTGGCTTCCCAAGTCTTTTCAAACTTTTCCAAGAAAAAGAAAAATGGGTGCTCCATGCCCTTCACCTGTTGAGACTCTCCACTACTTTCCAAGCCAAAGAACAGAACAGAACACTTACCATTGAAAGGGAGACGCTTAGCAGAGACACGAGAAGCCTTTTCCAGATTTAATTTGGAGGTAGATGAAACTCAACCATTGAAACACAAATTCACAATTTGATGGCATTCCCATCTGTGGTGCTTGTGATCCTTGCTTTGGAAATAATACGATATGATTCGGCACTGTCTAGCAGTGTATTCCCTTCTTCCCCCAAAATGGATATATATAAATTAGGATTATGTTTCTTTCTTTCTTTTAATGGGCAGAGTATCAGCCATGTAAAGCACTTCCCAGCACCATAGGTCTATGCCGGTAGACTTCTGCTATTAAGCCAAAGCTTCTATCAATAAAAACGCATACATTCAAGCACAAAGTCTCCAACACCGTTTCAAATGAAGCTTGAGGCAAACTGGAAAATCACACATATGTTGACCACTGTGTGTTGACCAGGACGCCAAAGGGCCAACAAAGACTTATGTCTTGCAAATGTAGCTGCTTACAATGTCAGCTTTTAAAGTGGCTCCTTTAATTTTGTCTTTATTTTTTATATATATATTTTTAAAAAAGACTGCTTATCCTTTCAACATCCGGAATATGCCTTTGATGAAAAAGCACATGCTGGATGTTTATAGTCTTGGCGGCAGTTGTTGAAGGTGCGCCACCCTGCTTTTTCTAAAAATAAAGGATGCCTGCGATTTTTCTCCCCGAGGTCCAAGGTCATTGTAAATGTAACAAGGCACGTCCTCCACCCTTGTTATTTAGGCACAAAGAATGCCTGAGGTTGGCTGCTTTGCTTTAAGAGTACACTTCATATGTCATAAATTGTTGTAGGTTCCAGCTTATCTTAGTTTATGAAGTAACGCAGCAGTTGTTAACTGATATCTATCTGTACAGTCTGGTTACAAATCAAGGGCACACCAGCCCTTTGGAAAACGGGTATCATAGCATGCAAAGAGCCCTCCTGGATCAGACCAAAGATTCATCAAGCCCTGTGTCCTGCTTTGTACAGTGATTAGACATTTGCTTCTGGACTGGGAAGCACAGAAGCGGGGCTTGCTGTTCTTAAGGCCTTAAAAAAGCAGAAGAATTTAAAGGGACTTACAGTGGTACCTCGGGTTAAGTACTTAATTCGTTCCGGAGGTCCGTTCTTAACCTGAAACTGTTCTTAACCTGAAGCACCACTTTAGCTAATGGGGCGTCCTGCTGCTGCCACGCCGCTGGAGCACGATTTCTGTTCTCATCCTGAAGCAAAGTTCTTAACCCGATGTACTATTTCTGGGTTAGCTGAGTCTGTAACCTGAAGCGTATGTAGCCTGAAGCGTATGTAACCTGAAGCGTATGTAACCTGAGGTACCACTGTACTCAAAAAAGTATGTGTTCATAGCAATAGTTCCTGATTGGTGGTCCATGAACCCCAGGGGATCTGTGTCACCATTCATGTAACAAAAACGTGATCATGGGCGTAGCCAGGGGGGTACGGGGGGGGGGGGGAAACACTGCACCAAATCATCTATGACTGAGTGCAGCTGTTTGGAGCCCAATTTCCCCTTGTTTATCAGCTTATTCCCACGTTGGGTAAACACTAGTTCTCAGGGGGAAAGAATTGACATTGTGTTGTTTGAGAGTAATGTCACGTGGAGTATACAAAATAACTGGGAATGCAAACAGTGGCAAACACACAGTCAACTCCTGCGTGGACGAGCCCTTACAGTGCACTATAAAATGTTTTAAAATGGATTCATCTCAAAATGTCACAACCCTACAACAAATACACGGGCATAATAGAATCATATAATTGCAGAAAATAAAATTATAGCGACAGAAAATAGCCTTCATCAAGACCGGTCCAAATGAAAGGTTACTTTTTAAATGAGGTTGTGATGGCATGAAGGGGGGAGAAAGGGAAATTATGCATTGTGTCACCCTCTCCTCATCACTGTTGAATGAATTCTCACCACACCTGTAAGGGTAGGGCAGGCATTAAGTTATCTCGTTCATGGATGGGAAAACAGAACTAGAGTAGATTAATGGCATACCCAGGGCCACAGGGAGTATCCGAGTCAGAATTTATATTCACAATTCCCCGAAGCTTCACGTTGTGCAAAATGAATGAGTTTATACTCCATGCTAGTTCCCCCTCCATAAACAGCAAGGCATTCAAAATTTTGTTGTTTAGCAAGTGCATTGGACCCAACCGACTGGTCAAGGTATTTCTCATAGAGTATGAGAGGCCTGCCAAAACCACAGAAGTTATACCAACAACAACAACAACAACAACAACTTATTATAATTATTATTATCATTATTTATACTTGCGCATCTGGCTGGGTTTCTCCAGCCTCTCTGGGTAGCTCCCAACAGAATATTAAAAATATGACAAGGCATCAAACATAAAAAACCTCCCTTCAGATGTCTTCTAAAAGTCAGATAGTTGTTTATTTCCTTGATATCTGGTGGGAGGGCGTTCCACTACTGAGAAGGCCCTCTGCCTGGTTCCCTGTAACCTCACTTCTCACAGTGAGGGAACTGCTAGAAGGCTCTCGGAGCTGGAACTTAGGGTCTGGGCAGAACAATGTGGGTGGAGACGCTCCTTCAGGTATACTGGGCTGAGGCTGTTTGGGGCTTTAAAGGTCAGCACCAACACTTTGAATTGTGCTCAGAAACGTACTCTCAATTATCATGATATGTGCACATTTCACAGCAGGTCTTGAACTTTTAACTTGCAGACTTGTGAAGATTAAATTTAGTAACACCAGGATGTGCGGAGAGTGGGGGGGGGACGACCCCAACCCATTTTCCTTCCTATATCATGCCGTAGCCGAGAAACATGATGAAATTACAAACTATTTGTCTTTAAATGCCCCTCTAAATCTAATCTTAGCAGAAATGTAAACAACTTGGATCTCAGAGAAAGGAATTTAGATGTCCCCCCCTGCAGTCGTCTTCTTCATATGCCTATGTTTCTGCTATTCATGGATTGCAGTGATGTATTAGCTGAAGCTAAAACTCAATAAGAGACTCAAATTAGATTGGAAGAAAGGAGTCAATAGGTACACGGAAAGAAAAAGAGCAACTAAGTGCACACAGTCCAGGGAATGAATTCAATTGGGCTCCCGGAATTGTGTAGTGGTGAAAGCGTGGCCAATTATTCACTGCCCTCAAAAAGAGGATTTGCATCACCACAAAAGAGGACACCAACGTGCATAAAATGTCCATAATTCCTTTTATATATATGTGTAAAAGTATATACCATCACCTCATAAAAGATCACGGAGGTCTACAGCAATATGCATGCTGTAAAATGCAGAACGCTGCATGTACAGATACAAATTTGCAAATCGTTGCTGTAATGCGAATAGAAATACATCTCACCATAGCAGGGAAGACAAAAGGTGGCCCCTGCATGCAGGGGCGTACGAAGGGGGGGTGCCAACCTGGGGGGGGGTGACAAGATGGCCTGCTGCCTCCCCCCAGCTGTAGAGTGGTCAAGGGCGCACGTGGCATCCGTACGGGCTGCTGCGCATGCGCCCCCCCGCCCCCTGGGTGCTTGATCTGCAGACAAGGTTCTTCTAAGTGTGGGTGGGCAACTTCAAGGCCTCTGCTCTCCATCCTTGTGGCTTCTTATCTTTAAGCCAGACCTGGATGAGGCAGTCGTCAAACAGAAGACACCTTCCAATGTCTTCTGACAGCCCTTCAAAACAGAGGACTGTCCCCTGTAAATTCAAACCATGGCAGTTTGAGCAGTGAGCAAACCAAATCCAGCCAGATTTGGAATTGGGCTCAACAAACTGACCTCTCCCCCAAGAACAGGATGTCAATACGATACTCTTTATTGTCATTGTCCCATACAGAACAACAAAACTGAAAATGTACACCAGACATTCAGAAACCAACAAGCCTGCTATCCCAGCTATCCCAGCCTGGTTAGCCCCCTAAAAACTATGATA
Organism: Podarcis cretensis; assembly: GCF_951804945.1. NCBI lineage: Eukaryota > Metazoa > Chordata > Lepidosauria > Squamata > Lacertidae > Podarcis > Podarcis cretensis. The sequence continues at coordinate 24,376,847 of NC_137176.1, read as the reverse complement.
TCCCATAATTAAATACAATAGACTCCCACAGAGACTACCTTACACTGTGTTTAAAACCAAAATTGCATTTGAATAGAAACTGTTTCTCAGGTGGCTAGTCCTAGTCTTTATAGCCCTGTACCTTCTTCCAGAAGGCAGAAGCTGAAAGAGATCATTTCCGGGGTGCGCACTGTCCTGCACTATCTCTGCAGCTTTCTTATGGCACCTGGAAGCATAGATTTGATCCAAGGTAGGGAGAGTGCACCCAATTATTCTCTCTGCAGTCTTTACAACCCTGGACAACACTGTTTTTTCCCTGACCATGCAGCTCCCAAACCACACACACAGGCCATAAGTTAATACACTCTCTGGATGAAGCTGGGAGTGCAACTGGTTTTGCACAACTCCCTCCCTCAAATCTTGCTTGCCAGCCCTGCACTCCTTCTGCATTTACCCATATTTAACACATTTTCCCCTCCGAAGTACCCTGAGAACTCTAGTCTATCCCTCACAGAACTCTAGTCCCCAGCACCCTTACACTACATTTCCCAGGGAAACTTGCTTTCGTTGTGCTGTAACTGTATGTGCCATGCAGCCCACCAGAAGCAGAAAGGCCTGCCAGCTTTCCTTGGGCAGCAGTGTTGTGTCAGGGCTCCTTGCTAGAAGCTTCCTCGTCTCCCTCCATGCTGGAACACAGGAAACCCATGAAAATACAAGCGCCTGAGTCTTCTGTGCGGATGTCAGGCACCCTGAAAACTATATTGTCTCAGGGCTTCAGATAAAACGATAGAATCAGTGGTAGAGCAACAAAGGAAGCTAAAACAGAGAGGAGGTTTGCAGAATGATGTACGCAGGTGGCGGCAAGGATTTATATAGCTGGAGTGGAGGCTATCTCTACCCACAGACAAAGGTGTTAATAAATCTTCGGTTCTGCCACAACGTGAAATAAATATTGAGTGTACCAGCAGATGCACGTTCATTATCCAATTGCCAGAATTTAAACATCTAGGAACAGCTCATTTTCTTCTTAAGGAACTTTTAGGGGCAGGCAGAAAAGTTGGCTGGTTATTACGGTATTTTTTGGGCGACATTTTGAATCTTGTGGCCCAAATTATCAAACTATAAATTGACCTATACTTATTATGTAAATAAGCTACCGCTCGCGGTAAATTGTAGGTAGAGCTCTGTATGCACTATAATCTCTAATTTGCCTCAGCAATGTGAGCCTGATGATATAACTAATTGCAGTTTGACTGCTGAAAATAATAAAGCCATATGTACAACTGCTGTGCATATTTCATAAAACGAGGCAGCCCTGCTATAAACTGTGAAATTAAGTACATTTTCACAGAATGAGAGTGGGCTAATGTGCCAGTGCCCTGCAGGGTTTTTTCCGCTCCTCCTTCCTAGAGTTAAGCCATTGCTTCAGTCCAGCTTCCCAGTAAACATTTAGACAACGCTTATAGGATGCTGGGGACAGTGTGGGTCAAACATTTGTTTGTGCAAAAGCAGTAAGCTTTAACCCTTTTGTCAGACCAGAAGCAGGGAGCAGATTGCTCTTCACAAGAGATCTGGACTGATGGTTTGTGAAGAACTCTTGCTACTCCTTCTACTTTGGCTTTCTCACCTGCTCTTCCTCCACCCCCCCATGTTTTCCCTCTCTCCTTCTGGGCTCCCCCACCTCCCAGCCCCACAAAATTAGGCTGGGAGTTACGAATTGCCACCCAGATCCTTGGGCACCGAAAAGCTAGGGAAGCACAGATATCTTCCTTCTCCTAGCAGCCCCCTCAGGTGAGTTTGGCTTCTGCTTCAGGAGAAGCCATCTGCCTTGGCTTCAGCCTATCATCCAGCAGTGCAGCGTACCAGTTATAGAGACAAATATGTACACTGGCTGGGTGAAATGAGCACATTTAGGATGAACATCCTGTTGCGGCAGATGCCTCTGAGTAAGATCCTCCTGTTAATATTGGGGTTGCTATCCACTGAAATCTGAACTAGTAACATGAGCAAAGCACACACGGACACACACACAGACACACACACTTAAACTCTGAAGGGAAAATATTGGAGGGACATAATACAGTGGTACCTCGGGTTAAGTACTTAATTTGTTCCGGAGGTCCGTTCTTAACCTGAAACTGTTCTTAACCTGAAGCACCACTTTAGCTAATGGGGCCTCCCGCTGCCACCGCGCCGCCGGAGCACAATTTCTGTTCTCATCTTGAAGCAAAGTTCTTAACCTGAGGTACTATTTCTGGGTTAGCAGAGTCTGTAACCTGAAGCGTATGTAACCTGAGGTACTACTGTATTTTAAACCCCACACCAAAAAAAGAAAAAGAAGAAAACCTCAGAGCAAGTCATGCCTGACAGGGAGCAATGGAGGTAGAAATATTCATCCTGCTGCGATGATTAAGTTCCATACTCTAAAGCAGGCTTCTTCAACCTTGGCCCTCCAGATGTTTTTGGCCTACAACTCCCATGACCCCTAGCTAGCAGGACCAGTAGTCAGGGATGATGGGAATTGTAGTCTCAAAACATCTGGAGGGCCGAGGTTGAGGAAGCCTGCTCTAAAGTAATCAGAGAATTAGAAGAAAAACTCATAGCATTATGATCTGAAGCTGCAAAAACAAAAAAAGCTTCAAGAGAATGGTTCAAAGGCAGAACCAGCAGTGGAGCAAGCCGATCGGGCGTCTGTGGTTGCGCACGTGCCCTGCGCCTGGAGTGTGTCTGTGTGCAGCTGCCCGTAGGGTGAGCCGGAGCAGGACGCTCCGTGAGGCCTTCAAGGAGTCTGCCTACCTCCTCCCACTCAGCCACCCTACAGCTGAGGGGAAGACGGCGGGCGCCCAAGCCACTGCGTCCCTCCCAGGAGAGACATGTGGCTCGGGCACGCTGCAGGGCCTGCGGTGAGTGCTGCCCAGCATTTTGTCACCCCCCCTCAGTGTAGACCACACCCACAACCCACCCCTTCCTCCGCCCCTGGGCAGAACTGTATTACGTGTGAATGGCTCTTGGCGCTACCTGCATGAGAAACTACCTGAGAACTAAGCTTGGCATACTGGTCAAGGCTGTAATATTGTCAAATATTCCAAGAATGCCACTGTGAATATGGCAGCTTACTTTGCCTTGCCCTATCGGTCCGCAGCAGTCAAGGACAAACAGCAGAATCTAGAAGTGTCTCCTACTGACTGACTATCTGCTATAGTTGCAGGCATCTCCAAAGAGGGACATAAGGGCTGTGTACACAACACTACCGACTTAAAACACAAGGAAATCAGAAGTGATGAGGCCAAGGCTAGCCTTTTAGGTGGTCATAGTAGTTGTTCCTTATCTTAGATTAGATACATGTACAAATATATAAGAAATAGCTATGGTCATTTCTACTATAATCATTACTAACATAAATGTATCAAATTAAACTATTTTAAAACAAAGGCACATGATAATTTTAAATAGTTACTAAAATGATTATCAAAAGGAAAAAAAAAACTAAATATTTATCTATGTACATCTCACTTCATTGCAATTTAAATTAAATTTTAACTCAATGGCCATAATAAATTTTTTTACCTTTGTATTCGTGGATATAGTGAATGATTCATACAATGACTCAACAAAAGGATTTCAATTAATAATAAAATTATCATTGTCTGTTTTCCTTCGTTCTTACACACTGAGTTAATTTAAGTATTAAGGCAAACCCTCAGAGTTTGTCTGTCTATTTTTTTAAAAAAATAATATTTATTAAGATTTCAAAAAAGTTACAATAATAAAAAAGAAAAGAAAAAGAAGAGAAAAATACAAAACACAAATAGATAAAAAACAATTAAAAACAAATCAACCTTTCCATATCTTAACTTTCATTTACTTGTTTTCCTGACCTCCTCGCACCTCCCTTTTTTGTATTCTAGTTCAATTAATTATTTCAGCAAATCCTTTCCATTTTTGCTTTTATCCTAATAGTTTATCTTAATATATTATAACTTTACTTTCTCACCTGTTAACAATCCAGAGAGTTTGTCTGTCTATTCCTTCGTTGAAGGGTGTATTGGTAATCTATGACACCCCCCCTTTTGTGGGGCGTATAATATCTTTATTACCGTGATCGTATCAGGAGCTAATTATCTGTGCTCCTGACAAACTGAGCAACACATATTCTCTCTCTCTCTCTCTCTCTCTCTCTCTCTCTCTCTCTCTCTCTCTCACACACACACACACACACGTGGATCCAGTGGGATCTCATATCCCCAAATCTCTTTTATCAAGTTATTAATTCTAATCCAATACATTTTACTTGTGGGCATTGTTGCTGTATAATAGATGATTAAAAGCCTCTTTCCTCCTTCCGCCTTTCAGGCATTCTCACCAGCCCTTTAAGGTGATGATACAACTTTAACAAGGGTCTGGAAACTAAGCCTTATGAGGAATGGTTGAAGGAGCTGGGTGTGTTTAGCCTGGGAAGGAGGCGACTGAGAGGTGAGATGATAGGCAACTTCAAATATCTGCATGGAGCAAGTTTGTCTTCTCCTGCTCTGGAGGGTAGGCCCCGAACCAATGGCTTCAACTTACAAGAAGGGAGATTCCAGAAGAACTTTCTGACAGTAAAAGCTGTTTGACTGTGGAAGGGTCTCCCTTGGGAGGTTATGGACTCTGCTTCCTTGGGGGCTTTTAAGCAGAGGTTGGATGGTCATCTGTCATGGATGCTTTAGCTGAGATTCCTGCATTGCGTTAGATGACCCTCAGGTTCCTTTCCAACTCTATGATTCTGTGAAATATCTATTTGGGCCTTTACACTTGCCAGAAGCTCGGCTCTGCCCTCGCCGGCCCTGGAAGGAGCCTTTAAAAAAGTCCCATATGCTCAGAGACTTTGTGCCTGTTCATTGGGGGAGATAGGAAGCTCAGAGCACTTAGATGTCCCTTTTATGAAGATGCACATAGTAAGACCATTGATCCCCTACTGGTGAGGCTCACTGACCTCCCGGAAAAGCAAAAATTTGACCTTTTCCTGTTAGGCAAAGATCAGAAGACGACCCGGATGGTCGCCAGATTCTGTGTACAGATCTGTAGGCGCAGACCATCCCCCGACTCAAACTAGTTCGTTAAGAAAATCCCCAAACTCGGTTCCATGGGTGACTCTGGGTAATAATAATAATAATAATAATAATAATAATAATAATAATAATTTATTATTTATACCCCGCCCATCTGGCTGGGTTTCCCCAGCCACTCTGGGCGGCTTCCAACAGAGATGAAAAATACACTAAAATATCACATATTAAAAACTTCCCTGAACAGGGCTGCCTTCAGATGTTTTCTGAATGTCAGGTAGTTGTCCATCGCCTTGACATCCGATGGGAGGGCATTCCACAGGGCGGGCGCCACCACCGAGAAGGCCCTCTGCCTGGTTCCCTGCAACTTGGCCTCTCGCAGTGAGGGAACCGCCAGAAGGCCCTCGGAGCTGGACCTCAGTGTCCGGGCAGAACGATGGGGGAGGAGACGCTCCTTCAGATATACTGGACCGAGGCCATTTAGGGCTTTAAAGGTCAGCACCAACACTTTGAATTGTGCTCGGAAACGTACTGGGAGCCAATGTAGGTCTTTCAAGACCGGTGTTATATGGTCTCGGTGGCCGCTCCCAGTCACCAGTCTAGCTGCTGCATTCTGGATTAGTTGTAGTTTCCGGGTCACCTTCAAAGGTAGCCCCACGTAGAGCGGCATTGCAGTAGTCCAAGCGGGAGATAACCAGAGCATGTACCACTCTGGCGAGACAGTCTGCAGGCAGATAGGGTCTCAGCCTACGTACCAGATGGAGCTGGTAAACAGCTGCCCTGGATACAGATTTGACCTGTGCCTCCATGGACAGCTGTGAGTCCAAAATGACTCCCAGGCTGCGCACCTGGTCCTTCAGGGGCACAGTTACCCCATTCAGGACCAGGGAATCCTCCACACCTGCCCGCCTCCTGTCCCCCAAAAACAGTACTTCTGTCTTGTCAGGATTCAACCTCAATCTGTTAGCCACCATCCATCCTCCAACCGCTTCCAGACACTCACACAGGACCTTTACCGCCTTCACTGGTTCTGATTTAAAAGAGAGGTAGAGCTGGGTATCATCTGCATACTGATGAATACCCAGCCCAAACCTCCTGATGATCCCTCCCAGCGGCTGCATGTAGATGTTGAAAAGCATGGGGGAGAGGACAGAACCCTGAGGCACCCCACAAGTGAGAGCCCAGGGGTCTGAACACTCATCCCCCACCACCACTTTCTGAACACGGCCCAGGAGGAAGGAGCGGAACCACTGTATGACAGTGCCCCCAGCTCCCAGCCCCTCAAGACGGTCCAGAAGGATGTCATGGTCGATGGTATCAAACGCCGCTGAGAGATCCAGCAGAACTAGGAAACAGCTCTCACCTTTGTCCCTAGCCCGCCGGAGATCATCAACCAGTGCGACCAAGGCAGTTTCAGTCCCATGATGAGGCCTGAATCCCGACTGGAAGGGATCCAAATGGTCCGCTTCTTCCAGGCGTGCCTGGAGTTGTTCAGCAACCACTCGCTCAATCACCCAAGAATGGAAGGTTTGAGACTGGGCGATAATTGGCCATCGTGGCCGCATCTAGAGATGGTTTTTTAAGAAGCGGTTTAATAACCGCCTCTTTCAGCGGGTCTGGGAAGGCTCCCTCACGGAGGGAAGCATTCACCACCCCACGAAGCCCATCGCCCAGTCCTTCCCGGCTAGCTTTTATAAGCCAGGATGGGCAAGGATCCAGGAGACAGGTGGTTGGCTTCACTCGTCCAAGCAGCCTGTCCACATCCTCGGAGGTAACAGATTGGAATTGATCCCACACAACTTGACCAGACAGGACTCTAGCACTCTCCCGCCCCGGCCCTGCTCCCACGGTGGAGTCTACTTCTTCCCGAATCTGAGCGATTTTATCTGCAAAAAAATTTGCAAAATCATTGCAGGAGAACATGTGGCCCGTACTGGGCCCCGATGTTACAGGTGGTTCCGCTAAATTGTGGACCACCTGAAAGAGTCTCCTGCTGCTGTTTTCTGCAGATGCAATAGAGGCGGTGAAGAAAGTCTTCTTCGCCGTCGCTATCGCCACTTGGTAGGCTCGACGTTGAGCTCTAACCTGTGTCCGGTCAGATTCAGAATGGGTTATCCGCCACCGGCGCTCTAGCCATCTCAACGATTGTTTCATTGCCCTCAGATCCGTGGAAAACCACGGGGCTCTCCGGGCTCCATGCAATTGGAGAGGGCGCTTCGGAGCCAAACAATCAATAGCCCTGGTTAACTCCACATTCCAGCGGGCCACCAGGGAATCGGCTGAAAGGCCATCAACATGGGATAAAGCATCCCCTACCACTCTCTGGAAACCATTTGGATCCATTAAGTGGCGGGGGCGGACCATCCGAATCGGTCCCACCTCCCTGCAGAGGGGATGGGTCGCAGAGAAGTCCAGTTGCACTCTCTCTGCGGTAGTTTATCTTAAAGTTTTAAGTGTCTATACGCTTATCGCATTTATAAATTTTAAATTTATTGTTGTACATTGTTTTAATTGTTTGTTTTCCTTCTGGGACTGTACCCACAAGTGTGTTTTATAAGCTGGTCTCCGACCGTAATAAATTATCTATCTACCTACTGTAGTTTTCGCTCCAAAACACACACTTTTTTGCTCCTAGAAAGTAAGTGAAAATGCCTGTGCGTGTTAAGGAGCGAATGCACGGATCGGAGCCATGGCTGCCGTCAGTCAAGCAAAGCGGGAGCCGCTTACACACTCTACGAGGCTCTCGCTTTGCTTGCTTTAAAGCGACCTGGAGCCGGGGAGGAGGGAGGGAAGGAGAGCCATGGCAGCAAAGCGGGCAGCAGCCGCTTACACGGGAGGAGGGACAGACGCTAGCAAACGTCCGTGCGCTCTCTAAACAGAGCAATGAGGCTGCAGAGGGACGGCAGGAAAGATAAAATTTAAGCAACCAGCAGCAAAATAAAACCAACCTCGAGCTCTGAGCCACACAGTGAAAACCAGGAAGTTAAACATCTCTGAATCGCACAACTCCCTTCCCTCCGTAGGTCTTATTCTCAGCTTTTATAACTGCATATTATTCCATAATCTATATTTTATATCAATCCATATTATCCATAGTATTTGTTACATCACAAGTGAAATTAAAATCCTGCTAATGTTTCCATCTGCTTGCAGTGGTCTCCTAAACAACTTATACATTTTTCCCATTCTTTTTAAAACAGTTTTGGTCTTCTTGGTTCCTGAGTTTTCCAGTCAGCTGTGCCATTTCAGCATAGTCCATCAGCTTAACTTGCCATTCCTCTCTGGTAGGGACTTTTTCTTCTTTCCATCTCTGGGCTAGTAGCATCTGAGCAGCTGTTGTCCCATACATAAAAAGCCTTTTCTGATCATGTTTTGTTTTGTTTTATAATTTTAAAAACCCTACCAGAAGCACAACGCTGATCCAAACTGTAAGGTATAATTAGGTTAAAGTTTTTTTTTCTTCCCTTAAGCATCAGAAGTTAACCAGATTTTTGTCTGGTGACTTTATTTTAAACAGAGATTCAGTGACAAAAGCAACTCCGAATAGCCAAAGTCTCTGTGACAGAATTATCGCCGGTTGCACAGGGATGCGTCTAAATTGTGGATTTGTCTCCATAATGAGAAGGCGGCAGGGAGGTGACTTATCACCCTCAGCAATCCTTTTTGGTGTATGGTATGGCTGAACAGGTCTGAGAAATATGGGTCTCTAGCAAGCGGCAACTTGCAAGGGCAGCTGTTTTTGCAGCATAAAAATAATCTAATAGTGAAGGAAGAGAAGGCTGAGCTGGTTGAGAGCAAGAGGAGCGAGAGACTTGAGGCTGATTCCCTACTCAACAGAGGTTTACAATCTGCTCCTCTTTCAAATAATAAGCAGCATTCTGGGAAGGAAGAAAACCAAAAGAGGCCTGGACAAAGGGGTCAGCCTCTTTTCTTTGGCCTTTGCCTCACCCTCGGCCGGCTGGCCATTGTCCTCCCTGGCCGAGGGTGGGTCAAAGGCTGGCCCAAGCAGGTGGGAGGCACCTGCCCAGGTGAGCCCTCACTCGGTACCGCAAACCCCGCCCACTTGTGGGAAAGGGAGGGCGGAAATTATCACTGCGGTATTCTTTGTATACAAAAGGAAAGTATCGGCAAAATAATAAGTGTTTTTAAGAGATGGGCCCAATTCTCTGGCTCTTTCTACTGAGCAGGTAACACTGATGTTTTCCATGATTTTGCTGTTGAAGGACCAAACTAGATGTTGATGTTAAATGTGCGTAGCTCCCCACTTCCTAGATAAAAGTTGCGGCGGGAATCGTGATCAGAGATGAGACGGCGTGAAGGATGAGGGGTTTTAACACTCCTCCCCTGCAGTCACAATGATACATCCTTCATGCACACATACAAAGGTAAAGGTAAAGGGTAAAGGGATCCCTGACCATTAGGTCCAGTCGTGACCGACTCTGGGGTTGTGGCACTCATCTCGCTTTATTGGCCGAGGGAGCCGGCGTACAGCTTCCGGGTCATGTGGCCAGCATGACTAAGCCACTTATGGCGAACCAGAGCAGCGCACGGAAACACTGTTTACCTTCCCGCCAGAGCGGTACCTATTTATCTACTTGCACTTTGATGTGCTTTCGAACTGCTAGGTTGGCAGGAGCAGGGACCGAGCAACGGGAGCTCACCGACCTTCTGATCGGCAAGCCCTAGGCTCTGTGGTTTAACCCACAGCGCCACCCATGTCCCTTTTTGCACACATACATGCAAAGCTCCAATTAGTCCTGAGACAAAAGCTCCTATTGACACCCGTGGAAGCTTGCCTCCTGGAGCTAGCAGCATCCCTGGGGAGCAATTTCCATCTTCATGAGGTTACAGCTGATCTGCTCTACTGCAGTTACCGTTATGCGGCGCAGGGCAGAATCTAAAGATGTTGCATTGCACCCATGCATTGCATGTCACTCCTGTTTTGCGTTTTCCTCTGTGCAAGTCATGAGGCGCGCGCGCACACACACACACTGCTTTCTCTAGCAAGAAGCACTAGCAGCTCAGTGGTCCCTTCACACACACAGTCCCTGTGTAGCACACCCACTTGTGTAGCAACGGCTCAGCAGCTGGTCTACATGAAGAGGACAGTGAGAAGTGATTTCAAGTCTGCTGGGGGAATAACAAGTAATGGACTGGCAGTCTGCCCAATAAACTGATGTTGGGAGGGAGGGAGGAGGTGTGTCTCAATGATGGGAGCTGGTCAAAACTGAAGGTATCCTGAGCATGAGTGAGTTGCACAGTTAACTAAAGGCAATGTGTGCTTTTTAGCGCCAATCACTCTGATTTAGAGTTCTGCAAGAGAGATCAGTTGGTAGAGCATGAGATTCTTAGGCTGGATCTAGACACATTAGGAAAGAGTGATCTGAAGTTTACAGCTTGTTAAGACCTTGAAGGAGAACTACCTGAAAATGATTTACAGATGGTATCTAACTCCGAGTAGACTTGCTAAGATGTATAAGACTGAATCAGATAAGTTCTGGAGATGCAATGAGACTGAGGGTACATTCTATCATATGTGGTGGACCTGTAAAAGGGTAAAAGAGTATTGGGAAATAATTCATAATGAATTGAAAAAAATGTTTAAAAGGACTTTTCAAAAAAACAAACAAAAACCAGAGTCCTTTTTGTTGGGGATAATTCAGACCGAAATTCCCAGGTGTCAAAAAAGGTTATTTATGTATGCCACTACTGCGGCCCATGTTTTGTTAGCCCCAAAATGGAAATCGAGCGAAGTCCCAACTAAAGAAAGAATGGCAGCTTAAAAAGATGGAATATGCACAGCTTGCAGACCTAACATAAAGAATAAGAGAAGAAGAAGAATATACATTTAAAGAAGATTGGAAAATGTTTATTAAATATATTGGGGGGGGGAGAATTGTGTATATTTGAAAACGTGGGCAGCATGAAGATAAATTGAACTGTGTAAATAAGTTTTGGTGGATGTAATAATGGAATACTGAATGGTTCAGAAAGAAAGAAAGAAAGAAAGAAAGAAAGAAAGAAAGAAGGGACTCCATAGTGCTATCTGGTGTCACGGTGTTATAACACATATAACACATATAAAACGCTTTTTCTTTACCAATGTAGCCAAGTCCTTAATCTCAGGGTTGTGAGTTCAAGCCCCACATTGGGCGAAAGATTCCTGCATTGAGGAGGGTTGTACTAGATGATCCTAGTGGCCTCTTCCAGTTCCAGCCACTCTGATTTAGCCCTAGCACTGCACCATTTCAGCTTTGGGCCTCTTTCTCTGGGTAGACCACAGGCAGTGACAAAATGACTTGTATGCTAAGCTTGTGCTTGTTTCTGCTGAGCAATGGCTCCGCTTATGGTGTTTTACCCACTTTAGAAAGCTTTAGATTGTGGGTGGGTATGGCACCCTGAACTCCTTTGGGAGAAAGGGCGGGATATAAATTAAATGTGCAAATAGATAAATAAACGCTTGCGCCCTGCACACGAGTGAAGCACAAAGGGGCCCAAAGTGTAGCATGATTATAAGGTGGGTCATTTTCCGAGGGGTTAAGCACGGAGCTTATCTCTTCACCCTGCTCTTTAGCTGAAAAGACTCCCCAGGGCAGCTCACGAAAATTAGTTTTGAGATAGTGCCTGCCCTCAGGTTTCGTCTAAAAGACACAACACACAAGGAAAAAGGGAGGGGGCGGGAGGAGGGGATGGGAAATGGAAGCTCAGGCACTAGTTCTTATACAGTCGTACCTTGGATCCTGAACGCCTTGCAAGTCAAACGTTTTGGCTCCCGAATGCTGCAAACCTGGAAGTTTGCGAACGTTCTTTGGAACCCAAATGTCTGATGCAGCTTACACGGCTTCCAATTGGCTGCAGGAAGCTGCGCTTTGGTTTCCGAATGTTTTGGAAGTCAAACAGATTCCATTTGACTTCCAAGGTACCACTGTAATGATGATTTAGGATGGAAACATTCAACTGAATGGAATGGCTGTGTGTGCTAAAACCTGGAGGTAACGAGAGAGAGAGAGAGAGAGAGAGAGAGAGAGAGAGGGGGGGGGGGGGGGAGAGAGGGAGGGAGGGAGGGAGGGAGAGAAAGCGAACTGGTCTATCTCCCCTGCTTCTTTTCCATTGCTCTGTTCTGCAACCTGATGGAACATCTGTTGCTAGGTGACGGTTGGCAGGGGCCAAGGGTTTCTCAACTGATGCGGTGGGAAAGCCCTACTTAACTTTGCTTCCTTTGCTGAGCAGGGATTTGAATTCAAGTCTCTCTCCTCATATGAGTCTCCCGGTTCTCTCGCTACTAGCCGTCCTGGAAAGAAAAAGGAGGCGGAAGAATCGGTACCTGCTGGCATTGTTGCTTGGGTAAATAGAAATGGAGGTATCAAGCATGGATGCTGTTGCAAAAAGAGCTAAAAGCAATAGCAGCACTGCGCTGACTATTGATCAAGGGTTTTTAAAAGCTGCACATATATGTTGTCAAAAACAGAGTCAACAGTCTCATGGGTTTAGGCCTGCTCTGTATTATAAGCCACTACTTAGGCCCTTAATATGCAACATAAACAAGTCAAGGGCAAATTCCTGACTCGCTTCCTCGTTATTATAAAATGTTTATTCTCCCTGTCAAGCTATGCTGTGTGCCTAGCCCTTTTAAAGCCATACGAAGCATAAATGGGTTCTTAAACACACAGGCTGCCTCCTATTTATAACAACAAAACGGCATATAAGAATTTATTCAGGCAGGGTTGGTTTTCATAAAAGCAGCATGCTTAGAATTCTTTCACTTTCTTATCATTTCTGGATGGCCCCGGGATCCGCATTTTGAACCGTTAACTCTTTGCAAGTCCGTACGGTTGCGCCGAACATGGTCACAATCCCCAAATATGGTCTTGTCAGTTTGCAGAACATTGCAGATGTGACCTGCATATAATTTCTGTGTCACCCATGTGGAATTTGTGCAAGCTGAAATATTCCTGAGGGGGGAAATAGCTGCTTGGAGCATCATGCAAGGAAGGCGACGAGTATAAGATACCTATCAGCAGTGGGCATTAACTCGTGAGAAAGGATTTTTTTAAAAAAGAAAAAAGAAAAGAGAAAAAAAGAAAAAATGATCTGAGGATTGGCGAAAGGCCTATGAACAACAATACAGTGGTACCTCGGGTTACGAACTCAATTCATTCCAGAGGTCTGTTCTTAACCTGAAACCATTCTTAACCTGAGGTACCACTTTAGCTAATGGGGCCTCCCGCCACCGCCACGCGATTTCTGTTCTCATCCTGAGGTAAAGTTCTTAACCCGAGGTTACTACTTCCGGGCTAACAGAGTCTGTAACCCGAAGTGTTTGTAACCCGAGGTACCACTGTATTGTAAGAGAGCCAAATGGGCAGTGGTTTAGCCTTACGAATATGGGCACCCTGGGATAAAATAAATCATTTGCAGGGTTAAAAACCATGAGCTGAACTATCTGCTTCCTTCTCCCACCCACTGGACCATGTAGCTAGGTAGGTCCTCCTGACTGACATCCATCCTACAGCTGGAATGGGACATCTTCTTTCAGCTCCCACTTTGTGGGCTTGTTGGTAAGAAACAAAGGGATGCCTACCAGTATTTACTTGAATGTAATGCACGATCGAATCTAATGCGCACCTTCATTTTCAGGACATAATTGGACCAAAAAGGGGAGCATTACATTCAAATAAATATGGTACTTCTTACCACATACCTGAATGGACAGTATCTGTTCAATTCCTTCCATACAGGATGACTTATCCTTTGTAGTGGCTGTCTTGGGGTACACCTCTCCTTCTCTTCTCAACCTCAATGGGGAGTGGCAGGCGAGCCAGGTACAGTGGTACCTCGGGTTAAGAACTTAATTCATTCTGGAGGTCCATTCTTAACCTAAAACTGTTCTTAATCTGAGGTACCACTTTAGCTAATGGGGCCTCCCACTGCTGCCGTGCGATTTCTGTTCTCATCCTGAAGCAAAGTTCTTAACCCAAGGTACTATTTCTGGTATGGAAGTGAGAGCTGGACCATAAAGAAGGTTGATCGCCAAAGAATTGATGCTTTTGAATTATGGTGTTGGAGGAGAATCTTGAGAATCCAATGGACTGCAAGAAGATCAAACCTATCCATTCTTAAGGAAATCAGCCCTGAGTGCTCACTGGAAGGACAGATTGTGAAGCTGAGGCTCCAATGCTTTGGCCACCTCATGAGAAGAGAAGACTCCCTGGAAAAGACCCCGAAGTTGGGAAAGATGGAGGGCACAAGGAGAAGGGGACGACAGAGGACAAGATGGTTGGACAGTGTTCTCGAAGCTACCAGCATGAGTTTGACCAAACTGCGGGAGGCAGTGGAAGACAGGAGTGCCTGGCGTGCTCTGGTCCATGGGGTCATGAAGGGTCGGACACAACTAAACAACTAAACAACAACTATTTCTGGGTTAGTGGAGTTTGTAACCTGAAGCATCTGTAACCTGAAGCGTCTGTAACCCAAGGTACCACTGTATAGGGGACGGGGGGCGGCTTCAGCTCTCCCAATATTGTGAGGCAGGGGGCCATGGCCCCCATATTGGCTACCATCCTCCACTGCTGCTGGGCACCCTCTGTGCGCCCCAGCCTCCGGCAGCCCAGGAACCGGGTGGCAGCTGGGACGAGCAAGATCTTTGCTTTGCTAGTCTCAGCATCCGCCCAGCAGCTCGGGAACCCAGGATCCCAGGAGCGCAGGGCGGCAGTGCAAAGATTGCCCTCCATGTGTCCTGCCTTGCCTCAGCGCATGTGGCACACAGTGTCATGTGACATGTCATGTGGTTGCGCTCCTTCAATGTGGGGGGCAAGTCGGCGCCCCTGGGGAGGGGGATTCCTTCCTCTTCTGGAAAAGATCCCAGCCAAGTCGGGCTCTGAGAGCCAGTAGGTCCTGACAAGTAGCAAGACGAACAAATGAATCCTGGGTTTGTGCTGATATAGCAGCCAGGTCTGTAAAAGGTTGGTGATGTTGATTTCTTCAGCATATTTCATGGCATGCAATCATATCTGATCAATGTCAACTGATATGACTTTAGTGAACTAGTAAAAACCATGACCCTTCATTTCATGTGCAAAACTGCTCTAGCTGACGCTCGTGCTGCTGGGAAACTGTGTTGTTTTTATTTTTCTGTTGCAGCTGAAATGGAAGGAACTGTTAGGATTGCACAGAATTCATGTCCATGAAGAAAATACTGACCCGTGTTATGTGATGTCAGTTCCATAGAGCCAAGGTTTTTTTTGTCAAACTCTGCCATGTTTTTCCGAAACGAGTGCATTTCTGGACTTATAATCCTGTGTCAGGATTTACTTGTCTTTTGCCTTCTAAGGATGTTGTGTGTGTGTGCATGCATGTTGAAGAAAACCCTGGCTATTTTAAAATTGTTGTTGTTGTTAAAACAAACTTCTTTGTCTTTAATCAATTAGAATTTGCCTTTTTCTATTTCAGTTTAGGGAGTTATCAATTGAATATTTTGACCAAATTAAGATTTTATTTATTTCCAGGTATTTGAATACATATTTTGTAAAGGTCTAGCATGTGCAATCCCTGCGCCACAAAACACTACACAAGAGTAATTTTTGTTACCCAGATCGAGGGAAGTAATAGTACCACTCTATTCTGCCTTGGTCAGACCTCACCTGGAATACTGTGTCCAGTTCTGGGCAGCACAATTTAAGAAGGATGTTGACAAGCTGGAACGTGTGCAGAGGAGGACAGCCAAGATGATCAAGAGTCTAGAAACAAAGCCATATGAGGAACGGTTGAAGGAGCTGGGTATGTTTATCCTGGAAAAGAGAAGTCTGAGAGAAGATTTCATAGCCATCTTCAGGAAGAACTTTCTTACAGTCGACAATGGAACAAACAATGGAGAGGTTATGGACTCTCATTCATTGGAGGTTTTTAAGCAAATGGCCTTCTGTCATGTATGATCTAGTTGAGATTCCTGCATTGCAGGGGTTGGACTAGATGACCCTCGGGGTCCCTTCCCATTCTACAGTTCTATGATTCTGTGTTGTAGGAATCAGACAACCATTCACATCTCTATTCAAAGGCACGTAGCAACTCTGATATTAAATGCATATATGAACAGTCTGATGCTGCAGAGATTAGTGGTAAATGGCCCACCCAGGTTCCAAACATATGTAGATTTCTTATATTGTGACGAACCATGTTCTGTCTAACTCAGTCATCTCTGCTTGTCTGACAAAATAAACACAGCTCCTTGCAGGTAGAGATGCCAGAGACTCAACCTATGACACTGAAAGCACGCTGTATCTCACTCATCTGCCATACCTCACCTCCCAATCTGCCTTGTTCCATGCGCACAAAGTCTTATGCATATGTAAGCGGACCTTCTCATCAGTGCAGAATCTCTGTTTTGCTGCTCACAGTGGGATCCTGCATCAGAATGCAGAACAGATACCAGCTGTTCTGAGCAAGCAATAACCTCCTGGTGTATGGCAGGATTGGATCGTTAGACCTGCCCAGAGTTTAATTTTGGAGAAGGGCGGGGGGTGGGGTGGTGGAAATTGGTGCTTATGGCTCCAAAAGTCATTTCCTCTTATTTGGAAAATCGGTGAGGCTCAGGCTTGGTGATTGTTGGGTCAACTGTCAGGACACTTTAATTAGAAACCTTTCCTCTGCAGACTCAGAGGAAAGTCCCAGCGACAGAGTGTATATAGGATTGCAGTCTTAAATTACATTCTGGCCACCTTTTTCATAACAAAACAAAATATTTAGGGATGACCAAATATTCATAGGTGGCATCAAATAATGAAATAAAATAAATGGATATTTGAATCAAACTTAATGAAAATCCATTCTGTAATTCAGAGACACTGCCAATAGTCAGACCTGATGATAGATCACTCCCCTTGACAATAAATACTGTGGGGGACGTGGGTGGCGCTGTGGTCTAAACCACTGAGCCTTGGGCTTGCCGATCGGAAGGTCGGCAGTTCGAATCCCCACAACGGGGTGAGTTCCTGTTGCTCGGTCCCTGCTCCTGCCCACCTAGCAGTTCGAAAGCACGTCAAAGTGCAAGTAGATAAATAGGTACCACTCTGGTGGGAAGGTAAACGCTGTTTCCATGTGCTGCTCTGGTTTCGTCAGAAGCGGCTTAGTCATGCTGGCCACATGACCCGGAAAAACTGTCTGCAGACAAACATTGGCTCCCTCAGCCAGTAAAGCGAGATGAGCACCACAACCCCACAGTCATTCGCAGCTGGACTTAACTGTCAGGGGTCCTTTACCTTTAAACAAGTGAGAGAAAGAATTGAGACCCTACGCAAGACACACCCAACATGAAAAATTTCACGGAATAATAAAAAATGCTTAATATTGTAGATGCAGTTACTATTTTATTTTGAGAATTAGAATTTGCCAATCTACATTTCTAACAGCCTTTCGAAACATGATTCCTGTATTAAGATGGGACGCTAGTAAATTTAAAATATATAATGTATGTCTAATATTTACACCACTAAAATAATGTTATTCCTATGGAAAGAATAATCACCAAACAGAAGACGTTCCCTGAATGATGTTCAAAGTCAGGCTTTGACAAATCTCGGAAAGTTCTAGAGTTGGGGCACTGCAAGTGATTATTTCTGATCACTTCTCAAAAGAAAGTGCTAGAAGAGTCAAATTCTTCCATTGTGTTGCATGGATGGATGCCCAATTGGTTTCAGTATAATGCAGGGTTAGTTCACAAATACATATTTATCATTTAGTAACTGCAATTGCAAGCAGTGACTTTGGAAGTGTGAAATTAAACTGCAATCCCAACGAAGTAAGTCTCACTGAATTCAGCAGACCTTATTTCCAAGGAGACATCATAGGCAGAACGTTCATGTTACTCAATACCAAGCAATGTTTTCAATAGTCTGTTTCACGACGCTGCCAATCATTTGAGTGACTTTTAGATTTCCAGTCATTCTGGGTAAAATATTTTTTAGAAAAATCTTCCACCTGCTACCTTGTCTTTCAGAAAGAGAATTATGCCCAAATTGCTCATGCAATATTTATTTGCAGCAGTTCTGTTGGAAATGTGAAAGCAAAAAGGAACTAAAAAACAAAACAAAAAAACCCTCTCTCTGGGTATGGTCAAGCCCTAGAGAAATCATTCCTCCTTTTTTCCTGGGTCACTCAAGGAAGCTCAATTCCTTGAGAACGAACAAAAAAAAAACATCCAAGCTTTTATGACAAAACAAATGGTCTTAAAATTAATTCTTTAATCAACCCTCTGGCTAATGAAACTCTACAGAGAAGAAGTAGCTCTTCTCAGTACTAATTTGAATAGATATTTTTGGTATTTAGAGGTGATAATTAATGTAGCCAAAACAGTGACAGCCACACACAGGAGGGAGATATCAGCAGGAAGGGGGCGGTCTAAGGTACAACAAAAGAAAAGAAAACCCTAAGGGGGTGGGGGGAAATCTCCCAAACAGCCCGTTGAGGACTGAGGATGCATGCAGCTCAGTGTTTATTATAGAACCACATGCAAGTTTTTCCTAAAGGTAAAGGTACCCCTGCCCGTACGGGCCAGTCTTGACAGACTCTGGGGTTGTGCGCCCATCTCACTTAAGAGGCCAGGGGCCAGCGCTGGTCACGTGGCCAGCGTGGCATCGCTGCTCTGGCCAGAGCCAGAGCCGCACACGGAAACGCCGTTTAGCTTCCCGCTGGTAAGCGGTCCCTATTTATCTACTTGCACCCGGAGGTGCTTTCGAACTGCTAGGTTGGCAGGCGCTGGGACTGAGCAGTGGGAGCGCACCCCGCCGCAGGGATTCGAACCGCCGACCTTTCGATCGGCAAGCCCTAGGCGCTGAGGCTTTTACCCACAGCGCCACCCGCGTCCCTTAAGTTTTTCCTAGCTGATGTCAAAATCCCAGTCTGCACTTGCCCCCGCCAATCCACACATTTAATCTGGATTTACCCTTTCCATAGAATATCCAGTAAATTAAACAACAACACTCTGTTGCCAGTGACCCATTAACCCCCCTGAAAGTGTGCAGGATGCTGACTGACACTTGGGGCAGACAGTGGAACAGAATGGAGTATCCTGTAGGAAGGCATGGCTGGCTGGCACATTCCACATTCCACTTGTTCCAGCTAACCTGAATGGATAGGAGGGCAAATTATGGGATGCAAAGCAGGGCAAAGAGCAAGCTTGATTCTTCTTATGATCCAGGGCCAATTCTTATGTTGCGGCTATTACATGAAAGCTCACACACGGGTCATAAATTGCTAGAGCCACTAATCTTGCGTATTGTATGTGTGCACACATTAAAATGAGTTCAGGACGAACTAGGATATCGGATCTTGCAAGCAGGCCCTGCTGAAGCTGTTGCAAACATCCAGCATCCAAACAAACTCTTGGCAGCCCAACACCCCCTATAGTTTTCTGAAATAGTTTTATTTTAGTAGATTAGCCCATTTACTTAAATATTTGCTGAGAGACACATATACTGTATTTATTTTGAGCATTTTTCCCTCCAAAGAATGCTGCGCTTTGTTAAGAGTGCTGGGAATGGTAGCTCCGTGAGATGTAAACTATAGTTTCCAGGATCCTTTCAGGTGTGTGTGTGTGGGTGGGTGTGTGAATGCTAGTTTATGGTGCATATGCAGGCTTCAGCTTATTATACATAACTTGCTTTGTGTTCTGCAGCTCTGCTCTTATCTGACAGGTTTGTTGCCAAGTCCACGAAACATATGGACTTGGTACCTCCAGCCTTTGTTTCTCTTCCATCTTTTCTGCTGACACAACTCCTATCTTTCCATTCTATAGTCTACTTTCATTCCAACACTGTGTGGCCAAATCCAGAATAAACAAAACCTGTAGTAGCAAGCAATGCTATAATTCTTCCATGACAGCTACCACACACTAATACTTTACTGAGCACGGTCATTTCTGTCTCTTCCTCTCTCTCTCTCGGTGCACTCAGATTGTCACTATTTTGCGGGAGTGATTCAAGCACATACTGAATCACAGAATCATAGAATTGTTGCATTGGAAGGGGGCCTCTGGCGGTCATCTAGTCCAACCCCCTGCATTGCAGGAATCTCAGCCAAAGCATCCCAGAGAGATGGCCATCCAGCCTCTGCTTTAAAATCTCCAAAGAAGGAGAGTCCACCACCTTATGAGAGAGTTGGCTCAGTTAAAGGGCTCTATCACCCTAAGCTCAAAACAAATCTATTAAAAAAAAACCACCCAGGGGTCTTGCAGTTAGGAAAGGGACTGAGAAATTGGACCGAGAAATGTGGGTTGAACAAATGATTAACAGGTAGACGTGTAAGTCTCCCACATGCAAACAAGGACGAATGCTCATGGTACTATGACTTCCCCATATGGGCAATAAAAAGCAGACACATTCAATGAAGGTTTATTCACAGTAGACCCAATGAGCTTCCAGGTAGCTCAGCTGGTTAGAGCTTGGTGCTGGTAATGCCAAGGTCGCGGGCTCGATCCCTGCAGGTTGCGTATTCCTGCATTGGACTAGATGATCCTCAGGGTCCCTTCCTACTGTATTATTCCATGAAATGACTAAACACGACTATCTTACGACCGTTACTCTCACATCAGCTGTGAGTAAAACTTAGCTGCATGCCACCCCATTTAACCACCGCATTGTGCAAGCAAATCAGGACGAATGCTGAATTCACAGGTTATCTGGATGAAAGCAATGCTCTGCTTGGTTACTCAGAACCAAGTTCTATTCTGTGGGGCTGGTCCACTGGGGCAAATGGGGCATGCCTCCACCAACCACAATTGGCCCATCACCAGCCCCCAACTGCCTGCCATCTCATGCCAGCACTCCTCCTCCTTAGTCTCAATGGTGACTTTCTGGAACACAGAGAGGAGCAGAGCGGAATAGACTCAGATTTAGTTGGCTCTGGCTCCACCTACTGTTGGCCTCCTTACCTTTTGCCCTACCAGTCCATGGCATCCAAAGAGAGACACACACAATTTCTTTTTCTCTGCACTTAGGGGTGATTGCAGGTTACAGACGCTTCAGGTTACAGTCTCCGCTAACAATAGTACCTCGTGTTAAGAACTTTACCTCAGGATGAGAACAGAAATTGTGCACTGGTGGCGTGGCGGCAGCAGGAGGCCCCATTAGCTAAAGTGGTACCTCAGGTTAAGAACAGTTTCAGGTTAAGAACGGACCTCCGGAATGAATTGAGTTCTTAACCTGAGGTACCACTGTATAACGATTACAAATATTACATTTTGTGGAGGACTGCAATTCTGAACAATGGTGTTGAATAAAAGTATTCCGAAGAGTTAAACAAAGGTTCCAGCTCTGTTTTTTCTGCCACAGCGATATGTTACACCGGATGGCAGGAAAAGCGTCCGAAACAACTTCCCAGTGTCAAGTGGCCCCTACTCCAGCGATAACATTTTGAACAAGATTGATGGCCGCCATCTTGTTGAGAATCTCTATGTCTCCATCGGAATGGTCCAGGCTGCTGCCAGCAGGGTGTGGGGATTCTTGAAAGATGGTGTCGAGCTCTGTGAAATTCAACAGGCAGCAGCAAGGAAGGGTAGTGATGTGGAGAGCGTCACCTGTTGAATGTCTGGCTGCATGATGCAGCTGGTGAATGACTGAGGGTGAAAAGTGAGAAACCAGTAAAATAATTTGCCTAATCATAGGGTTGGAAAGAGGGGTCACAAGGGTCATCTAGTCCAATGCAAGAATCTTTTGCACAACACAGGGCTTGAACCCACAACTGTTGAGATGAAGAGTCTCCTGCTCCACAACAGTCACTGTCTTCATGCGCAACTGCTGCAGGTGATGCGTTGCAGACATGCTCAGAGGCACTCTCTCCTTTTTTACGTCCCAATACTGACTGGAACTTAAGGAACATCCTCCTTTCCTTGCCCGCAAATGAAAAACAGGGATGGGGAGATTGTTACCTGCATGCAGCTGCAAAAGCAACCTGATTTACAATGTGTTAAGATTTATTTGTTTTATTATTATTAATAATAATTTATTTATACCCCACCCATCCGGCTGGGTTTCCCCAGCCACTCTTTGTGACTCCCAACAGATTAAAAACAGAATAAAACATCAAACATTAAAAACTTCCCTTATTAATTTTGTTCTCTGTGTCGTCTGATGTGTCCACCCACTACTTAATAAATATCATTCCTATCTTACAGGGAGCTCAAAGTGGTGTTGCACATGGGACTCTCATTCCTCACCCCATCCTCCTTCACGGCTGGGTGGGAATTTGAATGCTGGTCTCCCCAGGTCCTGATCCAGCCACCGTAACCAACTAGACTGCACAGCCACTGATTTACCACCGAATCATGGAATTGTAGAGTGGGAAGGGACCCTGAGGGTCATCTAGTCCAACCCCCTTACAATGCAGAAATCTTTCGCCCAACATGGGGCTCAAACCCACAACCCTGAGATTAAGAGTCCCACAGTCCTTGGTACTTTTACGATCGCCCAGAATTAGCAAACTATATAACACGATGGCTTTTAGGATAGTCACAGGCTGTACGTTTGCAGACGGTTGGCATTTTTGCACACACAGAAACACACGTACACTACATAAAATTGTGCTTGGCAACTGAGAATAACACCTCGTGCATCCGATGAAGTGAACTCTGGCCCCTGTGAGCTTATTACGCTACAATAAACATGTTCTTCAAAAAATTTAAAAGGTGCCACATGAGCTGTTTGACAGTGGAACTGCCTGCCACAAGACTTGTTGGACTCTCCTTCCATGAGATTCCTGCATTGCAGGGGGTTGAACTAGATGACCCTCGGTGTCCCCTCCGACTCCACAATGCCGCGACTCGTTTGAGATGCTTCCTCTGCCTCTGTCGCTGGCAGAAGCCGGCGGAAGCTTGAGTTGGATGGGCGGGAAATGATTCGTTAGTGGGTTTTTTTGGGAAACGGGGAGGGAAGGTGAGAGAGAGAGGTGCGCGGGGGGGGGGGGGGAGAGAATGTCAGGAAAGGGGCGGGACGCGAAGGGAGGGGGCGGATCCTTCCCGTCCCGCCTCCAGTTTCTTGTACATTCAAGGCTCTCTCCGGCAAGCATCCCCCTCCCTCCCTCGCCTCCTCCGTCTTCAATTTGCTGCCGACGGCGGATCAGGCAAGATTTCAGAGGCTGCAGGCTGCCTGAATGGGTAGGAGCTCTGCGGAGCTGTGCAAAACGCGTGCTTGCTTTTAAAACCATTATATATATATATATATATATATATATATATATATATCTGAAAAACCAGCCTCCAAACTCATATCCTGCCTCAGCTCCAGCTGGCTTGCTAGCGGGGGGGGGGGCATACGCTGCATTTGGACCAAAAAATAAAGGGGGGGGGGGTTGGCCGGGGGTGGCGGCGGCAGAGATAAGCGCACACTATACATATCTCGGACATCTATGCAGAAAAGGGCCAGCGAGCGTCGATTTTCCTCTTCCCTCCCCCAGCTTTAACCTTTTAGCCTTCCCATCCAAACTGTTGAATGCAGCAAAGGCAGCGAGAGTCTGATTTGAAAGGAGGATTTGTCATGCAAGAGGGGTGTGTGTTTTTGTGGAGGAGAGTTGTTTTGTAATTTCCAAGAAAAGCAACAGAAAAGGGTGGGGGGGAATATACATATATATTAAAAAGTCTGCTTCCTCCTTCTCAGGTTTTCTGCATATCAGGGCTTGCAGAAGCAACTAATGACCCAAACCTAGCCTTGTCTACTCGGAAGTAATTCCGTGGGGCTCACTCAGGTAAGCGGGGCATGGGGTTGCAGCCTTACCTGGGAGTAAGCCCTACTCAGCAGGGCTTATCCCTTGAGGAGGCATGCATAGAGGGTTACTCCGCGCATAGGCATATTGGGGGGGGGGTCTGGGGATTGGGGGGCGCTGGGCACGTGCATTGGGGTTTGAGTGCTGGCAAGTTGCTTGTGTGTGAAGAGAAGGGTTTTGGTGGGATGCAATATGTCCTTAGATGCCTTCTCTGGAGCAGTGGCCAAATCTGCGAACCAGCAAGCCTCTACTCTCCATCCACCCTGCTCACTCTCTAGAAACAGTTAAGGAGGCGCATATATATATATATATATATATATATATATATGAAATCACTCCCTACTTTGAAAGCAAAAAAAGAAATGCAAGTTAGCTAGCTTGTAAGCCACCCAGCTGCATCTTGGGGGGGATGGTTGTGGCTGTGTTATGTTTTCTTTTTGTACCTCCCAGCATGGATTCTCTCCCCCCCCCCAACACCTCTCAGAGGAGGGGCCAGCACAAGAAGAGACAGATGTTTGGTTTTGTGTGTCTGTGTGTGTCCCTTTCTTTTTCCATTTGGCCAGATTCTGCCTGACAGGGGTGTAGCTGGAAGGGCAAGGCAAAAGAGCAAGAGCTTAGGGTATATGAAGCATTGCGGGTCGGGTTTTTTGGGGGAGGGTGTTTGTTTTTGTTTTAAAGAAAGAGACAGAAAAGGGTTTGTGTGTTATCCTTGGGAGTGGGGGTAAAAGGCTTTTGTGCCTTGTGCCGTTCTGAAAACCCACGCGCCCTTTTCGCCTTTTATTTTATTATTTTAAAGGGGGAGGGAGCTGGTGGTGGTGAGTTGGGTTGCTAGGGAGTGGAGGTGATGGTGACAGAACAGTCTGATTATGCAAGTTGATCAGCGGCTGTATTTATATATAGCTTCACCCAGGCAGGCAACTATATTCTGTCCACATCAAGTCTAATCTGTAATAGCTACAGGCTGTCTGTTTCTCTTGCTGGCAAGGAGGGGGGGGGGTTGCCCGAAGGGGTAGGCTGCTTCACGAAAGAGCGATGGAGAAGATTTCAACTTGCTTGCTCGTTAAATAGAGATCTGGCAAACATGCAATGGAATATTCTCCCGTCAGTCCCGTTTCGTGACTCTTCCTCCCCCCTGCCCCCCGCCCCTTTTGGTCCTCCGTCTCCCAATAGATGTGCAAATCCAGGCTGAAAAAGGGACACTTTGGTTTTTTAATTTGTTGTTGTTGCTGCTGCTGCTGCCTGCTGCTGCTGCTGTTGTCTAACCCTGGCTTCCTGTAATTCACTGCAGGCAGAACAAAGCTCTGTCACAACTGTGCTTCCTGGCTGTCGCCTCCGCCTGTAAGCAGCTGAACAGTTCGCCTCCTTGATATCATCATGCAGAAAAGGATGAGCGAGACGCAATGAGAGATTCAGGTAATGCTGCCGAAAATACGTTCCGTATCTGTTGCTGCGTTAATGCTGCTATCTCTGGAGCAACGCCATGCGCCGAGATCTTGTTGAACTCTGTGTCTGTGGTTGCATCACCGCTGATTTTTAACTGAGCAATGCTGAGCCTTACAGTTCATTAACACATACCGTAAAACGAAGCTGGAGTAGAGACTGGTCTCTCTTCCTCTTAAAATGCCTCTCAAAGGAGGCAAACGTTCAGCAGTCTGAAGGGCTGGTTTCCTCCCCCCCCCCCAAGCTCTTTTGCTTTGACAATGGCAAAGAAATGAAGGCAACTTGAAATCTCTCTTCCTTGCCCATCTATTTATGGAAACAAAATTCTGGTTTTGTTAAAATCGGGGAGGCGGGGTGGAGAGAGGATATACTTTGTCTCATTAGGAAAGGTTGCTGAGAGAAAGCAAACTGGATTTTTAAAGGTAAACGGATGACTCTCGCTGTGGTGTTTTGTTCCAACAGGCAATTTCACCGAAGTGACTTTCTTTGGAAACAATTCAATCTTTTGCTGGAATAGGCTTGGAAATTGGTAAAAAATTTGAATGCAGCAAAGTTGGGGTGGGGGAATGCAAGGGGTGTGTTTGGCCAATATGTGGTAAAGGAAACACAACAAAGAAAGCTGAGCTTTTATTTGTTAATTAAGCTGTCGAGCCTTTGAATTCACAAACGCGTTTCGTTATTGTCTTGGCAAATTATTTATGATTTGTTATTTCTCTTTGTCCTTCCTCAAACCGATGGTTCCAGGTTTGAAGAATCTTGCTCATGCCTTTTGAATTATCCCCTTGGCATGATTCTATAACATACATATTTTAAAATCTGCAGGCTTCACTATGTATACAGGTCTTTTGCAACCTTTGTACCCAGGTTGAGGTCACAGTCCCCTCCAAGGGATTTTCACCAGATCTCCTCTCGCTGGTTTTCTTCAAGTACCATTCTTGTCATTGTGCTTCTGCACTCACTGAGTTTTGTATTGGTATTTTTTTTTAAATTACTGCTCTTTGTTAGGAACTTTTTGTGGGGAGAATTGAGGAGTATTGCAACATTTTTATTAAAATAAATAAATGTACCATTAATAAGATTGCAACCAGAACCTGGATCTATGCGAAACAAGCAAATAAGAAGGGGGGGGGACACACCAAATCCACCCTCCCCCACTCCTCTTGTGCTCCTTTCCCACCTTGTGCCTTCATTTGCAATAAAATTAAAGAACTCGGGGGAGAGCTTAGCTAAGTGGATAATTCGTAACAGCTGCCGCTTTTCCAAGGTGACATTTCTACAGCTGTCAAGGAAAGCACAGAGAGAGAGAGAGAAAACTTTGGGCGCAGTCTGTAATGCTCTGCTCCTACATAATCAGCATTTCAATAACTACGACTTGCATGGGACCTGTTCTTAGTGGATAATATGGCCCAGACAGGAATGCGTTCAGGGGAAAATATGGAGGTAGTTCGTGCAATGACCTCTCTGAAAACCAGTAGCCTTCTGCTCTGGGAATGTCTTGGTGTGACTGTTCACATTTCAGTGGCAACAATCTCAAATGGATTTTGTGAATGTCTGAAAGCAGTCTTATTTTCCTATTTCCGCCCCGGTTATCACTAGTGAATCCTGACCAGCTCATCCGGGCGCCTGGCAGCATTTCCTGGTGTGTCTCCGGGTTCTCTGAATAGTCACGAGGTCTGTGGAGAGTTCACTAAATTGTAAAAACTCACATAATGCAGAGATGTAACCCCGTATTGAAAAGGGTTGCTTTTCACAGTCCATGACGTGATTTCCATTAACTTTAATGGGATTAAAGGTCATCAAAGCACACAATGCAGCAACCTAGCTGAAGCTAACGCAGTTCTGGATCTGGTCAATGCCTGGATGGGACACCACCTGGGAGCTTTGTGCATGAGCTTGCTAGAAGAAAGGTGCAAGAGAAATATTAGAGTAAGAGCTTCTATGGTTTAGTGTGAGTGCATAAGTTGTAGTCTGCGTTTGCATGTGACGCTAAATCATAGATGAGCCACAGCAGAGGTGGTTTTAGGGTGGTGCAACCAGGGCAGCCATACTGTAGGGGGCGCCACAACAACTTTGTAGAATGGAACTTGAGAGGTGGTATGTGTGTATGTGCCAAATTGTAGTGTTTCATGGGGCGCTGCCAAAATTTGAGAGCCCAAAGTCTGCCACTGACCACACTCCTCCTCTTGAGGAGCTTTCACTTGAACCACAGTTGAACGCTATGTCCGTCAAGGTTGATCTTCCAGTTCGCTGAAACAAGCCAGCCGTTTTAAACTTTGGCTTGAAGTTGGCTTGTTTCAGTGAGCCGTTCTTATCTGGATTTGCATGTCACAGCTAGCTGTGGTTAATCTGATGGAGAGATCTTCTGAACTCCCTCTCTGGAGGTCCAGTGGAGTGGCCAAGGGCAGGGAAGGCATGCAACCCTATGGCTCGCTGTTAGAGAGCCTCATAATACTAAAACGTGGCTTACCGTGGTACACTGGGAATGTGCTGGTGCTCAGAGAGGAGTTGGCAGCCTCCCCGGTCTGTACTTCTGCTGTGGTTGGATTATATCATAAGCCAAATCTTGATGGTGGCGTGAGAGTGAAAAAGACCAGATAGCAGACGTAGTGGCTGTGAGCTCAATGGAATTGTGGCAACCCCTTATTTGGCTTACTGTAATGTGCAACCAAGGCCTAAGTGTAAAGGAGGCCATAGCCTGTTTTCTGACTTTGTACTAACTTGATTTCAACATTTTTAGACTCCTGTGGCTTAACTGTCCCCCAGATGTGAGAAACTTTGCTTGCACAACTTGCAGGTTCCCCAAACCAGATGGGGTACAGTCCAACGTTCCCCACTGATATTTTTGGCTGTGTCTCCACTCTAACCATTATACTACTGCAAGTTTTCGGTTTTTTTAATCTGGACAGTAAGGATGGGTTCTTTGACTGCTCTGCAGTTAAGAAATTCTTTCCCACTGAACAGAGCCAGAATATATTCCAGAACTGATACCAGGCATTTTGGTTGGCATTTGGTGAATGTTGGCTTGTTGCTTCTACATTTATGCTTCCAACTTTTAAAGCTACAGTGGTACCTCGGTTTACGAACTTAATCCGTTCCGGAAGTCCGTTCTTAAACCAAAGTTGTTCTTAAACTGAGGCGCGTTTTCCTTAATGAGGCCTCCTACCTGCCCTTCTACTGTTTGGCTTCTGTTCGTAGACCGAGGTAAAGTTCGCTAACCAGAACACTACATCCGGTTTTGCGGAGTTCTTATAAAGAATAGTTCGTAAACAGGGCTGTTCTTAAACCGAGGTACCACTGTATTTTTTATTCTGTCTGGCTTATGTAGGTGAGAATGCGTCTTTCTGTAAGTTAGCTGATTTTAAAATTGTTATATGATTTTTATTGTATTATGTAGAACTGTTGTAAAACATATAGATAGATGATAGATAGATAGATAGATAGATAGATGTCAGTATAGATATATAAACACATTTACAAACAAATACGTAAAATAATACATAATGAACCAGCTTTGGTCATATGCCACTGATTAGTGATTGGTACCCTGGATATTGATAACAAATGGTTTGGGGGGGGGTTAATATACCTCTGTGCCTTACTTTGCTCGTCTTCCTGGTCATGCTTGGTCTATGCACACGAGAAGTGAGCATGGGATATGTGGAATGGAGGTGGGGACTGCATTTCCACGGATTGGATGGAGCTGCTCAGCTCTCCTGCTGGCTCCCAATTCAGAGGACACACAGGACTCAGCTATACAGCTGCAAACAGAACATTTTAAGTGTGTTGTAAAGCGCATTATACGAATGCGACACTAGATGGCGATGGTGAGCTATGGCAAATTCCATATATTTTTCAAAATGTTTTTTTTAAAAAAGCATTTTCACAACTTTTTTTTATACGTGTTTAGATTCCAGCATGGAGTGAGCTGAGGGTACAGTGTCTAGAAAGAGAGGGGAATGTGGAAGGACTGAAGCAGGGAAAATTAAGGAAAGGATAAGGGAACAGGGATAGAACTCCTGCTTTCTCCAAGCATCCTATTCCAGTCTGTGAAATGTCATGTGGGCAGTATCTAGTTTTATACATTGATCATCCCAAAAGCAGTGACAGTGCAGTTCTGCTGGCACAGTGGCAATTCCACTTACTGTTCTACCCCCCGTCTTGCACATTCCCCAAATCTTATTCAGTGGTTTCTCACCTTTGGAATATTAATAATATTTTTTAATTTATATCCCGCTCATCTGGCTGGGTCTCCCCTGCCACTTTGGCCAGCTTACAAATGTACAAAAACACAACAAAACATCAAAATGTCCTATACAGTGGTACCTCAGGTTACATACGCTTCAGGTTGCATACTGTCAGAGCTGCCTCTAGGTCCCAGCTCACAGAGGACCAACGCTGGGCTGTCGTAATGTACAAAAGTCTTTATTGAAGTTCCATTTCCATTTCAAAGCCACAGCGCGCAGCCCTACATCTTAAACCCTAGATCGGCGAAGTCCCGTCTGAATCTCCTCCCCTCTGACACCAGTTTAAGATCCTAGCCCTGCTCCACCTTTTACGCTGCTCTCTCCTCCTCTGGGTCCTCCTGCCCGCTGGGGCATTCCCCTTTCTGGACTCTTCCGACGCTGAGTCGCTTAGCTCCTCCCCCTGCCTCCGGCGGGCTTTAGGACCCGGTTCCCAATCCTCATTCTCTGCTGTCCCACGCTCCTGTACATTTGAACTTGCCTCTCGCGCCAACCCAGTGACCTTCCTCCTGACCGTTACACTACTTCTGTCACTGCTTCCCTCTTCCGGGATACTGGCCGGATCTGACCTCCCCTCCGTTGTCTGACTCTCCGATGGAGGTGTGGTCAGCCCTGCCTTATCTTCTCTCCCTGGTGGGGAATGCACTGGCCCTGATCCTTGGGACTCTTCCCCCCCACTCTGCTCTGGTGGGGAAGCTGGTCCTGATTTCCAGCTACTGCTCTGGGAGTCTCTGCTCTCCCCTTGCTCCTGGGACGTTCCCCTTGGGAACCCCCTACCCCTAGCCACTGGCGCCCCCTTCTGTGAATCTTCCAATTCGCTGGAGAGGCTCATGGAATCTCTCGGGCCACTGTCATCTCCTACGCTGCCCTCAGATTCTTCCCCTTCGCTCTCCATCTCCCCTCTTCCCTGTGCTTCTGCTCCTGAACCCCTGACACATACGCTTCAGGTTACAGACTCCGCTAACCCAGAAATAGTGCTTCAGGTTAAGAACTTTGCTTCAGGTTGAGAACAGAAATCGTGCTCCGGCAGTGCGGCAGCAGCAGGAGGGTCCATTAGCTAAAGTGGTGCTTCAGGTTAAGAACAGTTTCAGGTTAAGTACGGACCTCCAGAACGAATTAAGTACTTAACCCGAGGTACCACTGTAAAAGCAACAAACAGACCAATAAATCAATAAAAACAACCAAAATACAAATAACAATAGTAACAACAATACTCAAAATAACCGCCAGTTCTAGCTAAACATTTAACCAACACTGACCCGACAAAAACAAACCATAGGAACCAAAACTGGAATCGTTTAAACATTTAAAACATTTTAGCTAGTCGTCCCAACCCAGCAATGTCTCAGTGGCCTCCCAGAAGCCCCTTTTAGCTGTTCAAGGTGGGTCTGAGCCCCGCCCCTAGGTCAGGTGGAAATGGGCCTTGCAGCAGCGAGCAGGCCTTTCTTCCAGCACTCGCGGCAGCAGCAGTGTCGCCCCC
Source organism: Podarcis cretensis (assembly GCF_951804945.1). Taxonomy (NCBI): domain Eukaryota; kingdom Metazoa; phylum Chordata; class Lepidosauria; order Squamata; family Lacertidae; genus Podarcis; species Podarcis cretensis. The sequence goes on along the minus strand of NC_137176.1, from coordinate 24,345,915 downwards.
AGCCTCCCAGGAGCCTTTGGAAAGACATGTGGGGAGCTGCAAAAGAGAGACAGAGAAAGTTCTGTTTTGCAAGCACACGCGCCTTGCGCTAGCAGAATGAGATCTTTGGATACCACCCTAAGTCCTCCATCTCATTCATTCTGCTCAGTCTACCTTTGGTGACTTGATGCCTCTTGTCAAATTGAAATGATTGGGATAATGGCAGAGCTCAGGGTGAGAACATGAACACCCACCTGATCTCTGTCCCCATCTGCGTGATCTGTGGTGTAATTTTAGTTATAGGGCATTTGCCTTTGGAAATACCACAGCAGAGAAGCTGCCCTGAGAGAACTTAGGCCAAGGCAGTCTTGCACATTGTTAGCTATTCAAAGACCATTTTCATGTACAAACTGTTAAGACCGTTTTGTTATTCAGGGGCATTTTTACTTATGTATCCGTTGCCTTAACGCTGTCTTTTTTTGCAGCGTTGACTTGAGCACTCTCTGGCTCCCCTGGGTCATGGGGTAATTTTTCTGTTCGCAGTCTCCTGCAGAGCTAGAAGGATTACGGGTAAGCTGAAGTTTTGACTTCTACAACTTTTATATTAAAAAAGGAAAGTCAGTTATGTGTAATATTGGAAGGACAGGCCTGTGTGTCTGGTAAAGGTAAAGGGACCCCTGACCATTAGGTCCAGTCGTGGCCGACTCTGGGGTTGCGGCGCTCATCTCGCTTTATTGGCCAAGGGAGCCTACGTACAGCTACCAGGTCATGTGGCCAGCATGACTAAGCCACTTCTGGCGAACCAGAGCAGCGCACGGAAACAGCGTTTACCTTCCCGCCAGAGCGGTACCTATTTATCTACTTGCACTTTGATGTGCTTTCGAACTGCTAGGTTGGCAAGAGCAGGGACCGAGCAACGGGAGCTCACCCCGTCGCGGGGATTCAAACCGCCGACCTTCTGATCGGCAAGTCCTAGGCTCTGTGGTTTAACCCACAGCGCCACCCGCGTCCCTGTGTGTCTGGTGCAATATGATAAAAGCTATAGGTGGCAACAACAAGAGACATACCCTCAGTTTAAATTAATGGACCTAAGCCAGTCATGCCGATGAAATTTCAATGGGTCTACTCTGTGTAGGTCTAACATTGGCTGCAGTTCTCCCTTTCCACCCCCTTGTCTGAATACCTGCATTCTAAGTAGGACCTGGTTTTTCTAATGAGTAATCCGCTGGGTAATTTCTGAACAGCAACTGATTTTTATTTCCAGAAACTGATTTTTATTTCCAGAGAATCTTGTGTGTTACTGTTTGGTACATACCCCACCAACCCTCCATTAGCAACTAAAACAAGAGAGCAGGTTTCTGTAGCTGTGAATTGGGTAGAGGCTGGCAAATTAGCACAGATGATCCTATCTGGCAACTCTCCCAAAACCCTTGGCCCGCCAGTTAATTTGCTTTTTAATACCTAACAAATATGTACTGAAAATTAATGCTAGGCCTAGCCAGAACACCCGTAGGCATTTCTGTAGCACAAGGCTAGAAATTTGTGCGGTCTTGAGCTTACTGATAATAGAACCTGCAGCAGCTGATCAGCTTCAAGCTGCAGTAGAGAGAGAATAATTCAACATTTTAAGTAACTGAGTGGAGAAGGAAGCCTTAAAAGCAGTAGCCTTGAGAAATATGTTTTTGCTGGGATGCTTGAAGCCCGAGCCACAGTTTTGTGAAGTCTGATACACTGTGTATGTTTTACTCGTACAGTGGTATCTCGGGTTAAGTACTTAATTCGTTCCGGAGGTCCGTTCTTAACCTGAAACTGTTCTTCAGCGGGAGGCCCCATTAACTAAAGTGGTGCTTCAGGTTAAGAACAGTTTCAGGTTGAGAACGGACCTCCAGAACGAATTAAGTTCTTAACCCAAGGTAAAGAGTCCAGTCGTGACCGACTCTGGGGTTGCGGTGCTCATCTCGCTTTACTGGCTGAGGGAGCCAGCGTACAGCTTCCGGGTCATGTGGCCAGCATGACTAAGCTGCTTCTGGCAAACCAGAGCAGCACACGGAAACAGCGTTTACCTTCCCGCCGGAGCTGTACCTATTTATCTACTTGCACTTCGATGAGCTTTCGAACTGCTAGGTTGGCAGGAGCAGGGACCGAGCAACGGGAGCGCACCCCGTCGCGGGGATTCGAACAGCCGACCTTCTGATTAGCAAGCCCTAGGCTCTGTGGTTTAACCCACAGCGCCACCCACATCCCTAACCCAAGGTACCACTGTGATTATTTAGCAATATCGACTTCTAGCCTTGGGTCTGGTGTGATGGTCGCTGCCGTGTGACAAAGAATGTTGTGCCGTACTGGCTTGACGCACTGAAGTCTGGTTCCGTTCCAGTTTGTGCAGAGAGGTTGAATATTCCTGTTGTGGTGTGGAAGGTGGAACAAGTCAATTCACCCAATCTGTTTAGTAGGCCAGTGTATAGTCCAAAGAAGACCACCACTCCTATTCTCTGCTCCCAAGATAATGGGACTGGAGAGGGGCTGCTGTTGCTGCCACCCCTTTAAATTAAGTAGAAGGGTCAGCAATGCTACTGAGCTGCTTTTACGCAGGCTCAGCTGAGGAACACTGCCTTAATTTGGGGCGGACGTAGATGGAAAGTTGACTTGTTTCTTTTTTCCTGTCCATAACCCATTTGCCTTGAAGCAGCTTGGAAGGTTGCACTGCTGCAACTTTTTTTATACATAACTTAATTTACCTTCTCTGGCTTCCTCTTTTTCAGGCCTTAAAAACATGTTATATTTACTGCACAGCAGCGGAGTGAATACTGCCAGCCAGTTCACAGGGCTCAAGCTATTTCATATGTTTGTTTTAGCTTTTGGAGGGTCAGGGCAAGAAGGTCTTTTTTTTAATCCTTTTCTTTGCCATCTTTCAAAGCAGGTCTACGCTTTGTGCCCTGTTACTATTATTATTGACATTCACTGTGGTGTGTGTGTGTATGTTTTAAGTAAAATATGTTTAGAGCCTTAATAGTATACCATTTAATCTGCTATTGCTGGTGTTTTTCTTCCAAGGTCATTAAATTTTTATCGGTTCCTCACCGACAAATTATAAGGAGATTGGCATAATTATAGGGAGATAATCACCTTTCAACCGCAGGAAAGATTTCTCATGAAATGCTTGGGAATGCATTTTAAGGAAGGCTTTGAGCTATAGACATGGTCTTGGGGTTAAGGGAGGCTGAATTTCTTCTCTACGCCCCTCCCTTCTCTTAACAATTTACAGAGATTGTTTTGTAGATCACGGAGCACTGGGAGTTCTTTTGTTTCCTTTTAATCCCAGCCAATTTGCTGCACTACCTATTGTTTTGTTAATAACCGATGTTTGTTTGCTGTTCAAAAACAATACTTGAAAAAGTTTTCTTCTCCAAGAATCCCAGTCTTCCAAGGAACTTAAAGGGTAGAATTTCCTGCCAAAGTTTTTGTCCCTGTTAATCACTTGAGTGATGAAAGAGAGAAAAAAAAACAAGTGAAAGAATTGCAGATGCACAAGAGACCTTGGAACCATAGAATTGTAGAGTTGGATATTTTGGTCCAACCCCCTGCAGTGCTGGAATATGTAGTTGTCCCATACGGGGAATCGAACCTGCAACCTTGGCATTATAAACACCATTCTCTAACCGAATGAGCTATCCAGTGGTGAGAGAGCAAAGCTTCAGATAATAAAAACTTGAGAGCAACTGGTTCTAGCTGGCATATACCCACCTTGACCCCAGCCAGCCATGGTATTATCTTTATCATTTGCATGTAGACAGGACCGCTTCATACGTTACTGCAGCAGACACGTTTCTTGTATTTATACTGTTGCCCACATCGAAAACACGTGGTGTGGAGATCCACTCCTGAGTGCAACTGGTTCCTTAGCTCAGGCCTAGTACATGGTTGGATACATGACTCCGCTTGGCTCTGTACCTGCCTGCTCAGCAACTCGTGTCCCTCTGAGGACAGTGGGCCAGCACCTAAGATTTTCACTTATTACAGTGGTACCTCAAGGTTAAGTACTTAATTCGTTCTGGACGTCCGTACTTAACCTGAAACTGTTCTTAACCTGAAGCACCACTTTAGCTAATGGGGCCTCCTGCTGCTGCCGCGCCACTGGAGCACGATTTCTGTTCTCATCCTGAAGCAAAGTTCTTAACCCAAGGTACTATTTCTGGGTTAGCGGAGTCTGTAACCTGATGTATATGTAACCTGAGGTACCACTGTACTTCCATGTTGCTTTTCTGTGCCTGGAGGGAACACCGGAAATGAACCTCATACAGCACACTTAAGCCAAACTGTTGTTTAGCATGGAAGTGTGGGCTCTGAGAATGGCAATCTGATTTGCTCTTCCCCTGTCATTCTGCTGCTTTGCTGAGTTGAGCCATAGCCCAGCTTAGTGTGCTGTTCGAACTGCCATGAGCCTTGGTTTGGGCAACTAAAGAAAGCCAAACCATGGTTTAGCTCAGCACAGCGGCAGGACAACTGAGGAGATCCTAGCCACTAGGCCTCTCCCATCTTGGAAGCAGGAAGATGCCTACTGAACTTCAGTTCTCTTGCATGCAAAGCAGATGTTTTACCACTGAGCTGAGGCCCTTCCTGAACTCACAACAAGCACCATCAAAATACACGACATTTGTGTATGTGTATGTGTGGAGGGGAACAATTTGTTGCAAGACATCACATAAGGCGAAACTCTCAATTCAGTAAATGTAATGAAAGCTTAATCTCTTTGACTAGGTTTTGTTGTTGTTGTTTAGTCATTTAGTCGTGTCTGACCCTTCGTGACCCCATGGACCAGAGCACTCCTGTCTTCCACTGCCTCCCGCAGCTTGGTCAAACTCATGCTGGTAGCTTCAAGAACACTGTCCAACCATCTCGTCCTCTGTCGTCCTCTTCTCCTTGTGCCCTCCATCTTTCCCAACATCAGGGTCTTTCCCAGGGAGTCTTCTCTTCTCATGAGGTGGCCAAAGTATTGGAGCCTCAGCTTCAGGATCTGTCCTTCCAGTGAGCACTCAGGGCTGATTTCCTTCAGAATGGATCGGTTTGATCTTCTTGCAGTCCATGGGACTCTCAAGAGTCTCCTCCAGCACCATAATTCAAAAGGATCAATTATTTGGTGATCAGCCTTCTTTATGGTTCAGCTAGGTCTATGGTTGACTAGGTCTTTATGGTTGACTAGGTTAGTGGTCCTCAAAGGGTGTGGCAGGAGAGGATGGCAAATGTGGCAGGAAAATTCAAGGACAAACCAGTATTATATTTGGTGAATGCTTCATGTTGTTATGTAATGACATTGTTTTATGCCCCGCGATCATATCCTAGTTGTGTTCTGTGTTATAAACCAAGCACTGCCAGTTGCTTCTTTTTTGTTTTCCCCCCCTTTTGTTATCAAAAAAAGTTGGTGGGGCATGAGTGAATTTTTATTTGGAAAGCATGGCAGGGAGAAAAAAGCGAGAGAACCACGGGACCTCTCCTGGTATGCCCTGCGGAGGACCTTAAGGTTCACAAATGACAACATTTTGGAGGTCCCACGCTGCAAGGTGGTTAGATTGGTTTCAACTAGGGCCAGGGCCTTTTCAGTACTGGCCCCGACTTGGTGGAACACGCTCTGTCACAAGAGACTAGGGCACTGCGGGACTTGACATCTTTCTGCAGGGCCTGCAAGACAGAGCTGTTCTGCCTGGCCTTTGGTTTGGACTCAATCTGACCCTTATGTTTCCCTCCCCTTACGGTTTTGATCTATGGGCTACTTTTAAAATGAGGCTGCATTTTAAATTGCATTTTAACCTGTATTTTAAATTGGTTCCCCCCACTATTATGTTTTTACTGTAATCTTACTGGTGTTAGCTGCCCTGAGCCCAGCTCTGGCCAGGGAGGGCGGGGTATAAATAAAATCTATTATTTATTTATTTGTTTGTTTGTTTATTTTTAGCTCTAGTCTTCCTGCAGTCCAAGGAGTCCACAGCAGCTTGGCCTACATACAGTTCAGATTGGTTAAAGCTTTATCCCTGGGCTAGAAGGGGAAGGGGCAGGGATTCCTTGGGGGAAAGTCCGCCAGGCCTTCTATCTGCTTGGTGCTGTTGTTATGGTGCTTTCTAAGGCTTGCAACTGTGGAAAGTCACCTGGTGACTCTCGGGGGGGGGGGGGGCGTGTTATCCCAGAGGCTTCCAGTTGCTGATAGCTATTGTAAGAACTCCCTGTAGGGAAGTGGGGTGTAAACACAGTCTGCTGCTATAAAGTTCTCTGCAGAATACACTGGTGTGTAAACACAGACTGGTGCCAAAATCTAATGCTGGGGCTTTGATGATCGACCCCCCCCCAAAAGAAAGAAGATGTTTAGGCTGAAATCTTATACCAGCTTACCTAAGTCCTCTTGAACCCAAGGAGACTTGCGTCTAAGTGGAAACATATAGGATTGCACTCTTAGTTTGACAAAGTTTGAGCCCTTTGGAAATCTCCTGTCTGCTGCTGCAGTGACCTTGGTTAAAAGCAAAGCACCGTAATAACATGGTCCGAAGTATGCTGAAGGGATAGCTTTAGGCATGCTGTAATTTTCTAAGGACAATACCACAGTAATAAGCCAAAGCTTATTTAAATCATCTGTCTCAATTTCCTCGGTTGATTAGCGATAAATTACCTGATTAAATGGATTTGCATGTTGCTGAAGCATTTTTTTGTAGGTGGCTCTTTGATGCAGAAGGGGAGTGTGGAAACTTAGAATGCATTAAGCAAAAGCTACCCATAATTGTTACATGGACAAAAATATAATGATAATGATAATAATAATCCTTTACATTCCACATTAGAGTAATTCATGAGAACTCAAATAGCATCTTAAAATACGCAAGTGTGCTCTTTAACGCTCAGCCCTCCTTAATTAAACAAAGAAAGCTTTAGTTGATCACCGAATTAAACCTTCCGTTCTAAAACCCTACACAGTAACAGTTAAAGTAAGTCAAGTATCCGTTCATCAAGAACTGTCCATGGTTTGTTGTATAAAATGTGAGGATCACAGCAAACCTACAGAATCACATTTTTAAAACATTGACAAGCTTATGCCCCAGCAAAACCAACAGCACAGAGCCTAAGTTCGTTTCAGCTAAGACTACAGTGCAGTGCTATATAGTACATTACTCCCATATTGTCTTTGTTGTGTTTCTGTGTGCAGGCTATTCAGACAGGCCTTTAGAGGCTGATGAGGCTGACTGCTGAGTCGCTGCCAGGGCAGTTGGTACATTAATGCTGGCTCTAAATGTATTCTAATGCATTTTAACTATTGTTTACCAGTTCGTTTTTATTCCTTTGTATCTTACAATGGTTTAAAATATTATAAGCTTCCTTGAATCCCAGCTTGGAAGGTGGGATATAAATACATTAAACAACAACAACAACAACAACAACAACAACAACAAAACAACATATGTCTACTCAAAGTAAGCCCAATTGATTTCAGAGGAATTCTGTTAAGTGTGCTTACTACAGTATGTGTGTACTTAAAATGGAATGTTGCGTTGAATTAATTGGATTGCACTTTAGTAATTATGTAAGACTACACTCCTGTATGAACTTACTGGTGGGTGAACCTATTGACTTTAGTAGGACTTATTTATGAGTCAGGTAAAGGACCCCTGGATGGTTAAGTCCAGTCAAATGTGACTATGGGGTTGCAGCGCTCATCTCGCTTTCAGGCTGAGGGAGCCAGCGTTTGTCCACAGACAGCTTTCCGCATCATGTGGCCAGCAGAACTAAATTGCTTCTGGTGCAACGGGACACCGTGACGGAAGCCAGAGCGCATTGAAACGCCATTTGCTTCCCTGCCACAGTGGTACCTATTTATCTACTTGCACCTGTATATTTTCGAACTGTTAGGTTGGCAGGAGCTGGGACACAGCTCACCCCGTTGTGGGGAGTTGAACTGCCAACCTTCTGATCGGCAAGCCCAAGAGGCTCAGTGGTTTAGACCACAGCGCCACCCGCATCTCTATTTATTTATTTATTTATTTATTTATTTATTTATTTATTTATTTGTAAGTATGTACAGGCAACATTCCATTTGCACACAAGTTGTTTGCGTGTGTCAGCGGTCACACATAGCCCGTTCCACCCCGCCTCGCCCCCTTCTGCAGACATGTCAGCAGATGCATGTCAGTTGGAACACACGCAGAATGGCTGCCATCTGTGTAGATTTTATGGGGTGTGTGGTATCTCCTGTATTAAGAGATTTAGCATTGAATAATAATAATAATAATAATAATAATAATAATAATAATAATAATAATAATAAAAATTATATATTTATACCCCGCCCATCTGGCTGGGTTTCCCCAGCCACTCTGGGCGGCTTCCAGCAGAATATACAATGGTTCATCCTGTATTAAAAGTTTCCCTAATAGGGCTGCCTTCAGATGTCTTCTAAAAGTCCGATAGTTGTTTATTTCTTTAGTCCCATGTGAACTTACTGGTGGGTGAGCCTGTTGACCTTAGTAGGACTTATTTATGAGTAAGGTAAAGGACCCTGGCCTGGATGGTTAAGTCCAGTCGAATGCGACCATGAGGTTGCAAGTGCTCATCTCGCTTTCAGGCCGAGGGAGCCAGCATTTGTCCACAGACAGCTGTCTTCCAATATTCTTGATGCGCAAATGATTTCATAGAAAATTCTGATATTCCCTTTGACCTTATTACGGGACGGTGTGCCTGCACTTCCAGGAATTGTGATTTGGGCCGAGTGGCGAGAGGGTCAAGCTCTGGTCTCAGTAAAAATTCAAATCCACACTTGCCGCTGAGCGTCAGAATTCTTTTACCACCTGCGCTCTGCGTCTTTTGCGTCTGTTCTCACGATACCATTGCAGAGGCAGACTATCCGCCTTGGAGAATCACAAATAAAAATTTGAGCCATGACTCTTCAGAAACTATCGTGGATCCTGAAAGACTGTGGCAGCGAACTTCAGAAACAGCTAGCTCAGCAGATGAGGTGGGGATCAGCCAGTGTCAGTATTAATACTCTTTCAAATTTGATGGATGGGAGGATTATAAAACTGCAAAGGGAAGTGGAAGCCTAATAGAGCCCGTTTTTTAATTTGTATCCCGTATTCTTTCAGTGGCTCTATGCATCAGATAGAGAGGAAAGTGCAGGTGAGGATGCATTGCTCTGCATTAGCATTATTTGTTGTTGTTTAGTCGTTTAGTCGTGTCCGACTCTTCATGACCCCATGGACCAGAGCACGCCAGGCACTCCTGTCTTCCACTGCCTCCCGCAGTTTGGTCAGACTCATGTTTGTAGCTTCGAGAACACTGTCCAACCATCTTGTCTCCTGTCGTCCCCTTCTCCTTGTGCCCTCCATCTTTCCCAACATCAGGGTCTTTCCCAGGGAGTCTTCTCTTCTCATGAGGTGGCCAAAGTATTGGAGCCTCAGCTTCACGATCTGTCCTTCCAGTGAGCACTCAGGGCTGATTTCCTTCAGAATGGATCGGTTTGATCTTCTTGCAGTCCATGGGACTCTCAAGAGTCTCCTCCAGCACCATAATTCAAAAGCATCAATTCTTCGGCGATCAGCCTTCTTTATGGTCCACCTCTCACTTCCGTGCATCACTACTGGGAAAACCATAGCTTTTACTATACGGACCTTTGTTGGCAAGGTGATGTCTCATTATGCAGGGAGGCGATTTCTCGCTCACACCCCTGGCTTAGCATGTTCTAATGTGCCTTATTATGCATACTTATTCCCATGCAACAAGAGGTGAAGGAGTCTGCCCAAAATTACTTTCCTCATTTTCCTTTCCCCCCCAGGGTATTCTGAAGTTGCAAACAAAACAAAACTTTTTTTTTGCCGCCTCTTCCACATTATACAAGGTGAAGGCTCTGAGCACCCTGCCAAATCAGAGTCCTTGGGAACATGTTCTGTTAGATCCAATCTTACCTTCCAGTTGCCAACACTCCCTGCAACTATTTGGCTTTAGTTTCTTACTTCTAGTAATGTAGACAAATACTTAATTTTCCACGCGGCTAGAAAATGCATTGCATGGGCCATTAAAAAAATAAACTTTCTCTAAACTGAAACTGTGACAGATGCCCAAACCGATTAGTGCTGCAACCTCCTACCGTCCATTTTCTGGTCTTTATCTGCCCTGTTGTTAGAATTTAAAGACCCTATTGCATCCAGTGTTCCTGTCCAGAGACTATTTTGGTCCCTTTCAGCCCTAGAGAAACTGAATAATTATTGATGGAAGAAGACTCAGCCTGGTGTGTCTGTTCCTGAGCAACTTTGATTCCTGAGTCCTCTGGCGGCAACCCAACAACTGGTTTCCTCTGTTGACGGGGCAAGGTGCTTGTGCCACACCATCACAGTTGTCACGGAAAGTGTTTTTTGAATACAGGGTTGTATTCAACTTTTACTCAGAGTCAGCCCGTTGAAATGAATGGACCTAACGTTGTGAATTTTGATAGGTCCTAACCCGAGTAAAAGTTAATTGAATGCAACCCACGGTTTCCTAGTTTGACAGATGGAGAAGGCAGTGTGCCAAGCAAGAGTGGATTATTTTGACTTAGGTTAGGCTAACTCTGATGATAGCACATTTGACAGGCTCATTTTTTTGCCAGTGTTTATGCAGTTGCTTCCTATAACAGTAGGGAAAGATTATACAGCTTGTATACTACCTGCTGTCAGGAGCGGGTGCCAGGATTAGGTCAGCATTAACTCACATAACTTCAGTGAAGTTAACTCTTTATTCAGAGAAACCAGACAGCTCAGGAGGCCAGGCCTAATGGGCACAACAAGTCTTCCTGTTGATCTTGCCCCAGTGAGGCAGTTGTTGGGACTGTAGGTCCCTGCCTTCCCACAGTTCCCTAAGTTTCCTCCTCCCCAAGGTCCTTCCCAAGCAATCTGAGACTTCTTCAGCGGTTGATCATGTCTTAGTTTTATACCACCTTGCCCGGAAATATTCCGCCCCAAATAGAGGCCAACTTTGTGCGGCCTTTATTGATTTAAAGGCCGCTTTTGACAGCATCCCCAGGGGATTACTTTGGGGAAAATTAGCACGATGGGGAATAGACAAAAGACTTTTGTGGCTAATAACTAAATTGCATGACGGATCAGCCGCAAGGGTGAGAATCACTCCGGCCGGCAACCTCTCAAATTCAGTAACCATCAATAGAGGTGTCCGTCAAGGATGTATCCTTGCTCCGACCCTTTTTAATCTATTTATAAGTGATATGAGGGCGCCTCTGATAGATTCTCAAGAAACGATCCATGCCCCCCGCCTTGCCCAATATCGTTGCCCCCTTCTACTCTACGCAGACGACGCAGTGATCCTATCTTTCTCAAGAGTAGGCCTTAGGAGGGCACTGAAAATTTTTGATGCTTACTGCAAATCAAATTTTCTTACAATTAATCATGCCAAGTCCAAAGTTCTAATTTTCACCAAGAATCGAAAAACCTATAATTGGAGAATAGACGGAAAAGCCATTGACCAAGTCTTTAAATTTCAATACTTGGGAGTCCTTCTCCAACACAACATGGGCTGGAAGGTCCATCTGGCATATGTATTAAATAGAGCTAAAGCCCTTTCCTTTGCGCTACTGCGTTTTTTCTTTTCAGATGGGGCTTTCCATATTCCATCAGTGTTAAAAGTTTTCAAGGCAAAGGTGATTGCAACAATAGCATATGCAATCCCAATATGGGGGTCCTTTGTTAATCTAACCCAATTGGAGGTAATCCAAAACCAGCTGCTAAGAAGGTTGCTAAAATTACCCAGGTGTGTAGGCAATACTGCTATACGTCTCGAACTAAATGTTACATCTCTAGAAACCACATTATAGAAATGCATCCTCTGTTACTGGTTGGCATTATGGCATAAACTTCCAAATCTCCACTTGATACAGTGTCTCTGGAGAGACGACTTCCCTAGCCCTTGGGCAAAAATAATACATGGGAAACTTGTGTCCTTAGGACTATCTCCATCTGAACTACTAAAATTGGATTTAATTTCTGCCAAGAGAATTATAACTCACAAATTAGAGGAGATGGATTTACAATTTAATATTGCGACAGGTGGTGGCACCTGTTCGCCGATAAACCTTGGCTTAACACCTCCAACGAAACTTCCATCTTATTTAACTACCTTATCTGTGGTGATGCACAGGTATGCCTTTATAAAGGCTAGATTCAATGTTTTCCCATCAAATGTGTTGGGTAACAGACTCTCCAACGGACAGATCTCACTCCTCTGTGACTGTAAAAGTGGATCTATAGAATTGTTATATCATATAATCTTCTGTTGTCCTATACATTCGGCTTCACGGTCGAAGTTTCTGGCCCCATATTTATCGAGAATAGCTGACAGACCTCAGGAAGCCCAAATAATATACTTATTAAACGACGAAGACTCAAGTAGATCCCTTGCAGTCGCTAGATACCTGATTAATGTCTTATTTCATAAGAGGAGAAATGGATCACTGTATGACTCTGACAGCTTAGCCAAACTTAAGAACCATCAATAAGTGCCAGAACTAAGACGCATATCCCCCAAAATCTGAGGGATTTGAATTGCGGTTGACATAGAGGGAGCTTATTGTGTATAGTTTACTTAATTGAAGTAAAATTGGTTTTATAGGGGTGTTTTAACTTGGAACTGTTTAAATTGTATTGTTTATGGATAAATTTTGATGTATTGTTTTTAGATATGGGCCAATGGCCGTAATAAACCAATCAATCAAATCTGAGACTTCTTTGCCTCAACTGCATTTGCTCCACCCTCTTCATACCTCTTCTGGTTCTGGAAGACCAGGGAGGAGGGGAGCTGGTTGCAGCACGACGGGGAAATACTCTGACTTCTTCATCAGCCTGACTCAACTCTGTCTCTTGATCCACTTCTACCTCCGATTCTGGACTGCTCTCTTTTACCACTTCAGCTTCCGACATCTCCTCCTCCCAGTCTTCTCCCTCTTTTCCCTCTGACATCCACCACCAATCCCTTGGCTCTGAACCTTCTTCCCTTGAGGGTCTCCCAGCTGGTGCCTTCCACCATTCCTCTGCATGCAGCCAGTCCATGATACCTGAATGCTCATGCCTTGAAACAGCTACTTCAGTCACTGGTAGCTAAAAGTATACTATTTAAAAGGAAATGGTTAATTTTGTTTGTTTGTTTGTGTGTTACCGTGAGGGAGAATTTGAGCTACAAGTGCCCATACAGAACCAATCACGAGCGATTGGTACAAAAGATCTGGAAAGCTTCTTACGATGGTAAGAGAGCTTGTGATTTGGAGGTTGCTGACCCTCAGTGTTGTTGGTTGCCTAGAGGCAGTTGGAGGATGGATGGCGGCTAACAGATTGAGGTTGAATCCTGACAAGACAGAAGTACTGTTTTTGGGGGACAGGGGCGGGCGGGTGTGGGGGACTCCCTGGTCCTGAATGGGGTAACTGTGCCCCTGAAGGACCAGGTGCGCAGCCTGGGAGTCATTTTGGACTCCCAGCTGTCCATGGAGGCGCAGGTTAATTCTGTGTCCAGGGCGGTTGTCTACCAGCTCCACCTGGTATGCAGGCTAAGACCCTACCTGCCCACGGACTGTCTCGCCAGAGTGGTGCATGCTCTGGTTATCTCTCGCTTGGACAACTGCAATGCGCTCTACGTGGGGCTACCTTTGAAGGTGACCCAGAAACTGCAATTAATCCAGAATGCGGCAGCTAGACTGGTGACTGGGAGCGGCCGCCGGGACCACATAACACTGGTCCTGAGAGATCTGCATTGAATCCCCGTACGTTTCCGAGCACAATTCAAAGTGTTGGTGCTGACCTTTAAAGCCCTAAACGTCCTTGGTCCTGTATACCTGAAGGAGCATCTCCACCTCCATCGTTCAGCCTGGACACTGAGATCCAGCGCCAATGGCCTTCTGGCAGTTCCCTCATTGCGAGAAGTGAGGTTACAGAGAACCAGACAGAGGGCCTTCTCGGTAGTGGTGCCCACTCTGTGGAACGTCCTTCCTTCAGATGTGAAGGAAATAAGCAGCTAAACTATCTTTAAAAGACATCTGAAGGCAGCCCTGTTTAGGGAAGTTTTTAATATTTAATGCTGTATTGTTTTCAACACTTGATTGGGAGCCGCCCAGAGTGGCTGGGGAAACTCAACCAGATGGACAGGGTATAAATAAATTATTATTATTATTATTATTATTATTATTATTATTATTATTATTTAGGATGCTTTCTTACTGCGATATAGGCAAACGTTCAGGAACGGGGTATAAGTCATCCCTCACTTTAGAGCCTCTTGCTCACTCCTAACAAATGGTAGAGCACGGCATCATCGCTGTTGGTACTGAAACCTCTAGCGAAGCGAGCGGCTGAGAGCACCCAAAGTGAGTGGCAGAACTCCCGCTGCCTTGTGACACCTTGGTTGATGATAACCTTGATGTGGTTTGCAGTGAAATTGCTCTCCCTTTTCTCTGCCACAGGATGCGTATGCGTTACTGATGGTGCTAGTCAGGCTTTCTCTCTAAGTGAGAAGTCAGACCTCGTTTTTGGGGGATGTGGGAGGCAGCTGAGTGGAGTACAGGTGAGTGCTGGGTTGGCACCAGCTGCCTGAAACTAAATATGTCCCTGGGGTAGCTCAGCTGGTAGAGCAGGAGACCCTTAATCTCAGGGTCTTCGGTTTGCCACGTTGGTCAAAAAGATTCCTGCATTGGTCTAGATGACCCTCATGTTCCCTTTCAACTCTACAGTTCTACGATCTATGGTTCTGTATTGGCTTAACTAAATTAATACTAAATAATCTGGGTATAATCTTACTAGCCCTGCAGCTAATTTCTAAATCAAGCCAATGCCTACAAGATGCATTGAGTTAAAAGATACATTTCGATGTAAATGGAGAATTTGGTCATTTCTCAGGTAGGGATGCTTGCACTCTACCTGCCGACGCAGGAATTTCATTTACATCTAATGAAAATAAAGTGCTCCGGTCTGCACAGTAACTATCAGACTTCACTTCTGCCGGCGCTGTGGGTTAAACCACAGAGCCTCGGACTTACCGATCAGAAGGTCGGCAGTTCGAATCCCCGCGACGGGGTGAGCTCCCGTTGCTCGGTCCCTGCTCCTGCCAACCTAGCAGTTCGAAAGCACATCAAAGTGCAAGTAGATAAATAGGTACCGCTCTGGTGGGAAGGTAAACACTGTTTCCGTGCGCTGCTCTGGTTCGCCAGAAGCGGCTTAGTCATGCTGGCCACATGACCTGGTAGCTGTATGCCGGCTCCCTCGGCCAGTAAAGCGAGATGAGCACCGCAACCCCAGAGTCTGTCACAACTGGACCTAATGGTCAGGGGTCCCTTTACCTTTACCTTTATCAGTCATGAGCGTTTCAGTGTTGTTTGTGGCTTTGTTTTTGCAATGGTGACGTGGAAAGGAGCAACACTGGAAAGGAGAGAAAACTGTCAGCAAAATGTGCATAATTCACCTCTTTTAGCCACCCTGGGAACATAAATCTTTGTCGGAGGTGTGGGATTTAAAATTTGTAAATAAATAAAACTATCCTGGGTGCATGTTGTAAAAAGAGATCCCATTTGGACATACCTTGGAAGTCGAATGGAATCCGTTCCAGAAGTCCGTTCGACTTCCAAAACATTCAGAAACCACTGCAGGAGCTTCCTGCAGCCAATCAGAAGCTGAGGAAGCCACATTGGGTGTTTGGCTTCCAAAAAAAAGTTTGAAAACCTCACTTCCGGTTTTCGATCATTCGGGAGCCGTAACGTTTGGCAACTAAGCCGTTTGAGATCTAATGTACGACTGTATTTTAAATACATTTCCCCCCCTCTGGGTAAGAAGGAGCTGCCCAGCCAGCCTTGTTGTAAGAATGAAACAATAATGTAAATCAGGGCCTTCTAGCTAGGGATAATGGGAATTGTAGTCCAGAAACAGCTGGAGACCAACGTTTGGGAAACCCTGTTCTCAATAGTGCTCTAGTTGCAAACTGTCATTGTTAGTGGCTAGATATGCACCATTGTTTAGCAAGTACATGAAGATGTCTCAATGGGAAACTTGATTCTAAATTGCCCTTCTTTTCTCGTTGATCCAAAGTGCCTTGATTTAAATCAGTCCAGTGACAGGGTGTGTTGCCAGTTTATTTTTAACTAGTAGGACGTGAAGGCAAATGACATGTTTGTTTGAACACAGCATGGCTTTTGAGACCCCACTGAGACTACAGTGTTTCGGCCACAGATATGGCCATGAGGACACTGGACCTCTTCTCTCTGACTATATTTCCCCTGCCAAAACGAAGAGAGTTTATTGTAATCCAAGTGCGGCTATTTTAATCACTGATTAGCTCATTAATGGAAGTTTTGCGTTCACGATACTCGTTAAAAGACTGTGTCTAGTTACAAAAGGTTTTACAGTTATGTACTTAATTCGTTCCAGAGGTCCGTACTTAACCTGAAACTGTTCTTAACCTGAAACACCACTTTAGTTAATGAGGCTTCCCACTGCCGCCATGCCACTGCTGCACGATTTCTGTTCTCATCCTGAAGCAAAGTTCTTAACCCGAGGTAATATTTCTGGGTTAGCAGAGTCTGTAACCTGAAGCGTATGTAACCTGAAGCATATGTAACCCGAGGTACCACTGTATGCAATTTGTCTTTAAAAAAATAAAATGAGTTCTGTATTAGTGAACGGATCTATGCATCATGTATCTTTATGCTTCATGTCTTTAATAACACTCTATTTACTCATGTTCAGTGCGGTTTTTCTAGAAAATGAGGTGCTGGAACTCACCATGTTCTCCTATAATGGCAATGGCACCCACCTGAGAGGTGCCTGACCCGAGTTCCGGAGAGTTCCAGCTGAAAAAAAGCCCTGCTCCTTATGCTAAAAGACAGTAGTGAAAGCTCCAGAGACTTAATGCCCCATTTGCTTTTATACATTTAAAGCAGGCATAGGCAAACTCGGCCCTCCAGATGTTTTGGCCTACAACTCCCATGATCCTTAGCTAACAGGACCAGTGGTCAGGGATGATGGGAATTGTAGTCCAAAACATCTGGAGGGCCGAAGGTTGCCTATGCCTGATTTAAAGCATTATCATACCACTTTAAACAGTCATGGTTTACCCCCTCCCCAAGAATCCTGGAAAATGTAGTTTGTTAAAGGCAGCACTGAGACCTCTCTTCCCCTCATGGATAGTGCAGGTGGGACTTTTAAGTTTCAAGAAGAGCTTTACAGTGCAATGGGTTAAAAAAGAGAAAAGAATCACCAGACTCTTCTGGTGTTGAAAGGTTTTCTGTTTGAGCCACCTCAGTTCCTGATGCTATGTGGGAGGCCTTGCTCATGAAACTTGCTCCTTTTGTAATAAAAAGGGATGGTTACAAGGAACAACACTTTAGGAGCACTTACATTGTAAAACTCTTTTCCGAGAAAGGTAAACAGCCTTGGAATATAAGGAGGCTGGTTAGAATTAAATCCACTTGCCTCTCTTCATGGATATTTTGTCTCTGTCTGTGTCAGGGTTTCCCAAACTTGGGTCTCCAGCTTTTTTTGGGTTTTTTTGGACTACAACTCCCATCATCCCTAGCTAGCAGGACCAGTGTTCATGGATGATGGGAATTGTAGTCCAAAAAAACAGCTTCAAGTTTGGGAAACCCTGGTATATGGTGGTATTCATTGCTTTCATTGTAACTATCCAATATATGGTCCTTGTACCTAATTGATTGTTGTGAGCCTATAATAGAAGATCCTTGATTGGCCATCTATACATTTGAATGAATGAAAAATGACTAGAGGTGAACAATACAGAGGACCTTTCACTTCTCTATCTACTTGTTACAGTAAGCTGAATATGATTTTGTGAAAGCTCTGTCAAGAGAGAGGAAACGTAGAACTTCTTAAATAGACAGCTAATGGCACCTCCAAATAGTTGACCTTTCTAGTGTTGACCAATATTGTATCCCACAAGGAGAGCTTTACCTTCTGTAAATCAAAGCAAGTTATAATTGGGGCAGTGGCTCTTCACAGTATTTATTTCCTTGCACTGAGAAAGCATGGGAGACCGTGCATGCCTTTGTAATATCTGTTTGGTAGCTCACTCGGTAAAGCATGAAACTCTTAATCTTAGGGTTATAGGTTCAAGTCCCACATTGGGCAAAAGATTCTGCAATGCTAGGATTCTATGAAATATAGAAGCAAACCTTGGAGAGAAGGCGGTAAGCAGATTTTTCGGCTAATACCGCATTGAATTCCCAAAGAGCAAGAGTTGCACCCTCCCGAAACTCACGGCATTCTGCCTAACATAACTGATTATCCAAGGAAGAGATGGTCAAATGAGGCCACCTAAAGTGATTTCATTTGGCGGCTGGTGATCTTATCAAACTTTAATCGAGGTATGATACACTGATTGCTAATAATTTTACTTGCAAAGAACATTTCAAATTGTGGCAAAGTCTGTACTTCAATGTTGCGTTTCGCCTTGAGATTTTGTATGAACCATGATGAAAAATTGACCCAGCTTAATTACGGAGCCTGACTTCACAAGGAGTTCAGTTAGTGCTGCAAATATACCTGGCCCTTGGATCTCTGCCTGGAGAATAGAACAGGCCACGAGAACTCTGAGGTTTGCCATTTGTGGGCTAAGTAACTCTTTAACACTAGCATGGGAATATAGCCAAAATCACTAGTAATGTCTCTGGGATTTAGCATAACCGTCCTAGGACAGCATTCTTGGGTATTCCAAATCATATAAACTCTCTGGAAGATGTCATCTGAACTACCAAATAACCTGGTCTCTTAACACGATGTTGAGTGTCCAAAAAAACACAAAACCCCTTTATCTTTCAGTAAGCAATTTGTTTGTGGAGCACGCATCAAATGTATATCGTTACTTTCCCTCCAAGCTGGCAAGATATGACTGGGGCAAAAGCCAAACACAGTTGTCAAAAGATGCTGTAACTTGTACGGTATCTGAAATACTCCCAAGAGACTGCAGATCACCTTTTTGCAAATTGGCGAGGACAGGACGATGCGAGAGGGTAACAGATCCTCTGATGATGATGCATGTCTCACTTGTTCTTGGTAACGGAGACTAGAAATCCATACAAACATTTTGACCAACTATATTTTCTGCGACTTAACTGTGCAACTTCTCATTTGCCAGAAATTAGGTTGTAACATGTAACTTAGATGTGCTCATTGATTGTACTGTATAAATAAGAGATCTGGAGAGAATGCATTCATGAGGGAGGTGGCACATCTTGGTATAGCCTGATGCTTTTAGCCCAAAAATGTTTCTACACCGCTTCCACTTCAGATGCTCCTTCGACAGTAAAAGGTAAAGAGAGCCGTGACCATTAGGTCCAGTCGTGACCGACCCTGGGGTTGCGGCGCTCATCTCGCTTTATTGGCCAAGGGAGCCGGCGTACAGCTTCCAGGTCATGTGGCCAGCATGACTAAGCCACTTCTGGCGAACCAGAGCAGCGCACAGAAATGCCGTTTACCTTCCCGCCGGAGCGGTACCTATTTATCTACTTGCACTTCAACGTTCTTTCCAACTGCTAAGTTGGCAGGAGCAGGGACCGAGCAACGGGAGCTCACCCCGTCACAGGGATTCGAACCGCCGACCTTCTGATCGGCAAGTCCTAGGCTCTGTGGTTTAACCCACAGCGCCACCCGCGTCCCAGTACATTGGGCCAAATAGTTTGCAGCTCTTCATTGCAGTGGTCTTCCTACAATATCCTCTAGAAATAAAAATTGGCGCCAAGACAGGTATCTTATGAAAGGATGCTTCCAAATATGCATTAATACAGTAAAACAATTAAATGTCTTCCCAATCCTGCTTCAGATTGCTGATGTCAAATATGCAAATGATGGGCAGTTTTTCCATTTGATTTGCTACTGATAATCAGCCAGTATATGGAGGCACAACCCATACCTCAGGCTACTTCACTATGGGTTGTATCTAATGCTCCCCATCAGATACAACCCATAGTTCTCCTGGCGCAATGAGGCTTCTTTTTCTCTCTCCCCCCACCAAAAAGTCTGCTGTGATTTTGAGGATGATGGGGGGTAGGCTAGAGGTGAAGGAGGAGGAAAAATATCTGCGACAAGTCTGCTTTAGTGGAACTGCAGCGTTGGATATAGTCCTGTGTCTTTTGTGCACACACGCGGAATTTTGCACCTCATCCACAAAGCTTTTTGAATGGATTGTCTCTTTCTCTTTCTTCCTGCCCAGACCCCTCAGCCTTCCTTACTGAAGCCTTTTAAATGCTAAACTTGCACAGTCACACCCATACACTCAGCCCCTTAGAAGTGGTGTCCAAACTTTTTTCAAAGAGGGCCAGATTTGATGAAGTGAAGGGCCCTGAGGGCCGACCAAAGTTGATGATTGAAGTTATTGACCTTTTTTTTTAGGATTTTATCCCAAAATTGTTGAGCTGTTTGGGGGGTTGAGTTTTTTTAGGATTTTACCCCAGGGAATAAACTGCCGAAGGGCCCGGATTAGGCCCCCGAAATGGACTTTGGACATGCCTGCCTTAGATATTTATTTATTTATTGAGGGGGGTGCATGTCAATTTTTCTACTTAGTTTTAGTAGAAGCTGAACCTAGATACTTTATGATCATGAAGTCTATGCTACTTGACAGTACTGTTTCTAGCCCCCCCCCCCAATTTTGTTATGATAAATCATAGAAATGCAGCATTTTAAAAAGAGACCGTTGTTACAAGAGGTAGAGGAAATTTGTGGGTGCTGGTGGGGGTGAGTGTTTCTGGGGACTGTTAACTCTGCAGGCAGGAAGACAAGTTCCTGTGAGTTCTAGTAGACTCTTTCAAACGACCCATGTTTTGTTCTGAATGCCTCCAGTTAAATAAACCAACTAAAACCACCTCTCACTTAGACTGCCTGCTGTTTCCATGCAGAAACTCAGTGCATTGGTTCTGGGGCTGCACCAATAGCCCATTTCGTACTACAGTATATTACCCTGAGGCTGTTGCGCATTCTTTTGCAGAACTAATGATTCTCAATGACACCTTTAAAGATACTTTGTTGTTGTTGTTGTTTAGTCGTTTAGTCGTGTCCGACTCTTCGTGACCCCATGGACCAGAGAACGCCAGGCACTCCTGTCCTCCACTGCCCCCCGCAGCTTGGTCAGACTCATGCTGGTAACCTCGAAAACACTATCCAACCATCTCGTCCTCTGTCGCCCCCTTCTCCTTGTGCCCTCCATCTTTCCCAACATCAGGGTCTTCTCCAGGGAGTCTTCTCTTCTCATGAGGTGGCCAAAGTACTGGACCTCAGCTTCAGGATCTGTCCTTCCAGTGAGCACTCAGGGCTGATTTCCTTCAGAATGGAGAGGTTTGATCTTCTTGCAGTCCATGGGACTCTCAAGAGTCTCCTCCAGCACCATAATTCAAAAGCATCAATTCTTCGGCGATCAGCCTTCTTTATGGTCCAGCTCTCACTTCCATACATCACTACTGGGAAAACCATAGCACTTTATTGCCATGCAAATGGAGCAGGAGCTTTCCATCAGCCCACCTCTGCAGCAAGAGAAAGAAACTTGCATGTGGAATGCCAGCAACTAAGAGCAAACTTTAAAAAGAGCAATACAACTTTATAAAGAGCAACTTTAAAAAGCATGGGTTGGGAACAAAGTAGCTTTCTAAAAATGAGGAGACCATAATGAATTTTTGATAATTCTGGAGTTCTCAAATCCAGCAAGAGTGTTTTAAAGCCCATCAAAAACAATGCCTACCAGAAACAATGCATTTTAACATGCTTAACTGCAGGATTACAAATAATTATGCAAAAGCTACTAAACTATATTGTTTTAAAAAGTCAATCTGCCTAAATTTGTATTAAATTTTGTATTGTATCAACAGGTTGAGGGGAGGTGCAGCTTACAACACACACATGACAAACTTATAACTTCCCACTCCAGCACACACAGAGTTTACAAAAACCCATTTGTTTTGTTGTATGGACGCAGTTTTTATTTCCCGAGGGGGAGCTATTTAAATGTATGGTTTATAGTTGCCACATAGTGATAATAAATGAGTTAGAACTTTGACATCAAATAATTTCTATTTAAACTGCATGAATTGGGAGAAGAAAATAGCTTTTCGATAATTTCCTGAAAGTGTGATTCCTAAAAGGGATGGATATGGGCTATGCATATAAAAAGAGGTTATTAGCAACGTCACTTTTACAGGAAACACCACATTCTGAGCATCAGAGAAGACAGCCAGTCTAGATTGTAGAAGGCAACTTAATACCTCTGAAAGCTGGTGTGCTCCGAGGTGATTGATATGGTTGAAGAGCAGCAAAACACCCAGAGACCTTGTTCAGAGCTCACATTCGCCTTAGTTTGGGTTTGTCTGAACCCATAGTTTGCTTTGCTGTTTAGTCGTTTAGTCGTGTCCGACTCTTTGTGACCCCATGGACCAGAGCACGCCAGGCACTCCTGACTTCCACTGCCTCCCGCAGTTTGGTCAGACTCATGCTGGTAGCTTGAAGAACACTGTCCAACCATCTCGTCCTCTGTCGTCCCCTTCTCCTTGTGCCCTTCATCTTTCCCAACATCAGGGTCTTTTCCAGGGAGTCTTCTCTTCTCATGAGGTGGCCAAAGTATTGGAGTCTCAGCTTCAGGATCTGTCCTTCCAGTGAGCACTCAGGGCTGATTGGTACAGTGTAGTTTGCTTCACTGTACCAAAAAGAAGACAGGTATGTTCTGGTTTGCACGCCACATTAAACTGTAGTTTAAAGCTAAGCTGGGGTTGGGGCTTGCTTCTCTCCAAGCAAACCTCTAGTAAGCCTGAGTTTCGGATGACATGACAAGCTAGACTCCGGCTTATTTTGTCTGTGGTGCATCAGGAGCTAGGAAGATGTCCTGTAGGAATTTTTGAGCAGCATGCACAAGCACACAGCTCATTCACATTAAGCTATAGTTGGTTTTTAAACTGTACGTGCCACAAAAACTAAGCCAGAGCCAAATAAAATCTTGTCTCCTCCTTTAGTTCAATCTATGCAATCAATCCTTTATCTTTGCCTACAGAAACAGAAGAGGACATCTGTGTGAGAGAGATAAGAACAGTCACTATTCAATTGGTGATTAAGTCAGCATTTCCAGAGTTTAGTGGATTCAGAATTGGAGAATGGTGACTAGTTGCTTGTTGTGTTCCTTTGATTTTAGGTAATTGTATTGATAAGTAGATTGTTATTTGGGGATTTCGGTTTCTTTTAACTTTTTAGAACGCAGTTTTTGACAGCAAAGATCAAGAATGAAACACACAATGCTTTAATGCTATTTGCATTGAGGACAGTGAGATCATATTTAGATTATATGCTTAACCGTTCCTGGAAAAGGAGTATCATTATGCAGGAGAAATACATATGCTGCTTAGAGAGGTTTGAGCCACATTGTGGATTTTTGCATCCTTGTTTTGTAACCTGCTGGTGTTGTGGATAGTAAATTTCTGCACACCTCCTGCTTGTGCAGGTTAGATGTGTACATAGGGAGCCATTAGACTGTGCTTGGTGTTAAAAGATTGCAATAGAGTATATTAGTGCCAAGTGATTTTGAAGATCATTTAATCGCCATAGCTATTCAAAGGTAGTAAACCAGTGCCTCTTGAAAGTTAAAAGCATATGGGAATTACTTATAGCAGACAGCCCCGTTGCATTTCGGAAACTGCGTGATCTGTACTGTGAATTGCCTCTAAAATGTGGTCAATGGTAACCCCATTTATGTTACATAGTGGTCAAACCTAATCAGCATCTGTTATTGTTTGTTCCTTCCAATGCCCTGTCAATACTACCAATACAGTGGTACCTCAGGTTACATACGCTTCAGGTTACAGACTCCACTAACCCAGAAATAGTGCTTCAGGTTAAGAACTTTGCTTCAGGATGAGAACAGAAATCGTGCTCCGGTGGCGCGGCAGCAGCAGGAGGCCCCATTAGCTAAAGTGGTGCTTCAGGTTAAGAACAGTTTCAGGTTAAGTACGGACCTCCGGAACAAATTAAGTACTTAACCTGAGGTACCACTGTAATAGAAGAATCCATGTAATAACTTGAAAGGTTAATCAGGACAGTTCAAGGTAGAGTTTTACAGAATTTACCTTGCTTATGTTATGTGATGTAAAAATTGGGGTTTGCCTTCTGCTGCCCAACTCCCCACTACAGTGGTACCTCGGGTTAAGTACTTAATTTGTTCCGGAGGTCCGTACTTAACTTGAAACTGTTCTTAACCTGAAGCACCACTTTAGCTAATGGGGCCTCCTGCTGCTGATGCGCTGCTGAAGCATGATTTCTGTTCTTATCCTGAAGCAAAGTTCTTAACCTGAAGCACTATTTCTGGGTTAGCGGAGTCTGTAACCAGAAGCGTATGTAACCTGAAGCGTATGTAACCCGAGGTACCACTGTAAGTCCATGTTCGGTCAGAGAAGAATGGATGGAGGCAAGATCCAGTGGAAAGCAAAGCAGATATTTATTTTTCTGTTGCAACAGAGTTCCCTCCCCCTTTCCAAGGAGGGAGAGACTCTGAACAAAAGTGTGCAGGAAGCTTTAAAGACTTTTGACATTGCCCAACCCCCTTAGCCAAAGACCACCCCAAAATCATCATACATACATCATAGTCTATAGCAGAAATTCTGTCTACCTGATAATGAATGTTCTCTGATTGCATTATCTGGGCAGCCTGGCCATTCTATTGTGATGGTTAATAGTTTAGTTCCTGAATCCAGGCCACAGGTTCACCCTATTCATACACAAATACGCCCTTAAGACAGGATTAGTAAGCGAAAAGACAATGGGAAGGCTTTCCCCATTTGCCTCCCCTTACTGCAGAGGATGCGGGTGGCGCTGTGGGTTAAACCACAGAGCCTAGGACTTGCCGATCAGAAGGTCAGCAGTTCGAATCCCCGCCACGGGGTGAGCTCCCGTTGCTCGGTCCCTGCTCCTGCCAACCTAGCAGTTCGAAAGCACGGCAAAGTGCAAGTAGATAAATAGGTACCACTCTGGTGGGAAGGTAAACGGCGTTTCCGTGTGCTGCTCTGGTTCGCCAGAAAGTGGCTTAGTCATGCTGGCCACATGACCTGGAAGCTGTACGCCGGCTCCCTCGGCCAGTAAAGCGAGATGAGCGCCGCAACCCCAGAGTCGGTCACGACTGGACCTGATAGTCAGGGGTCCCTTTACCTTTACTGCAGAAGAATATTTGAGGTCATTGGGGGAGTCAAAATGGCTTCAGGATTGCTCTCCTGTACTATTTCAGACACATGGTTTATATATTTAAATATGTAAGCATTTATGAATATGTATTCTATATTTGAGACCTTAGAATTCCTATAACAAATGCCATTTGTAAACTATAATCAGTGAGTGCCAGACTCTGACACAGTGGAAAATGCTTGCTGGCTCCCTTTTGCAAACCATAAGACCATGTTCATTGACCATTTTGAAGGTTTTCCCCTTGAAATCTTTCATAGATTCATAGTAGCTCGTAAAACCCGGGCTGCTTTCTGCATAAGCTCTTTGCCTATTACACAGCAGTTAAGCATCTCATTTTTGTCTTTGTCACCAGGGTGTCTCTTTGATGCATGTGTTCCGCACACGACACATACAGAGTTTCTGCTTTCGCTGCTTCCCCCTCCCCCCCCGCCACTGCTTTTAGTGTTTTGGCTGTGTTTACCCGTTTTAAAATAAGAATGAAAAATGCATTGACACTGTTGCTTAACACAGCACTATTGATTTATTAGCAGCAGGTTTTCCTTTCTGCAGAAAAGGTGCTTGTTGAGTTTCTGCATCCCTGCGCCTCGATACCAAAAATATATATATGCGGGAGTACCAGCAAAGATTGGTGTGCCAATTTCTTACAATCTGGCTAAAGGGAATTTACAGAGTCATTCCTTGCCCCCATAAAAAAGATAAAAGTGTACAATATAGGGTAGAATAACCCATTTATTGGTTCGCACTGGACTCAAGTAGGAAAGAAAGGAGAGGGTTGTTGGACTCTCTAACACACCCACACAGAACCTCTGTTATAAGTTGTCAGTCACATGACTGCAAATTTACGTTGCAATTTTATATCAAGTTCCTCAAGAAAAGAGGCTTCTGGCTTTAAAGTGTGTGTAAGCAGTAGGTTTAGGGATGCGGGTGGCGCTGTGAGTTAAACCACAGAGCCTAGCACTTGCCGATCATAAGGTTGGTGGTTTGAATCCCCGCGATGGGGTGAGCTCCCATTGCTCGGTCCCAGCTCCTGCTAACCAAGCAGTTTGAAAGCACATTAAAGTGCAAGTAGATAAATAGGTACCGCTCCGGCGGGAAGGTAAACGGTGTTTCCATGCGCTGCTCTGGTTCGCCAGAAGCGGCTTAGTCATGCTGGCCACATGACCCGGAAGCTGTACGCCGGCTCCCACGGCCAATAAAGCGAGATGAGCACCACAACCCCAGAGTCAGCCACGACTGGACCTAATGGTCAGGGGTCCCTTTACCTTTACCTAAGCAGTAGGTTTATCTGCAGCAAAAACAGTACACGGGACTGCCAAACTTGTCTGTCCTCTTACTTGTAGCTTTTCTTTTTCTTTTTAAGGAACAGTTGCCAAACCGGGGAGCTCAGGGAGCCTTCTATTATTATTATTATTTGTCTCCAGTCAACGCCAATTGACTTCACGAACTGACCCTCACTCAGTTATGCCTCTCCCACTCTGGATTCTGCTCTGAGAGGCGAGGCTCTTGGGATCTGAGCTGTATCTACGGAGCTGCAAATGACAAAAGCTTTTGCATTACCCGACTCCTCAATAAACGACAAAGCGGCGGAGGCAGCCGCGCAGCAGCAAACACCTTATCGGAAGCAGAGCCCTGCTTTTCAGCATTGCAGTCTGTGATTCCATTACAGTTTGATGGGCTGGATGCAGTTATGCATCAAACCGTGGGCAGAGGAGGCTTGTTTGGTTTAATACAAATGGAGAGACTTTGTAGCTGCAAAAAGGAGTGCAGACTGACTACTCCTTTGAGCCTTGTCTATATTACCTCCCTATTTCCACTGAAATAGCTGTCGGCCTATGCAAGGATTCTTTGCTGGCTCCCCCCCCCCCATGGACTATAACCAACAGATGTAATAATTCCACACCTTATGTGTCTCATAGGGACACAGGTGGCGCTGTGGGTTAAAGCACAGAGCCTAGGACTTGCTGATCAGAAGGTCGGTGGTTCGAATCCCCGCGATGGGGTGAGCTCCCGTTGCTCCATCCCAGCTCCGGCCAACCTAGCAGTTTGAAAGTACCTGCCTTTTATGCGTCAACCCCCGCCTTGTGAGAATCCCTTGCAGACAATCGCAATGCCTGGAGACAGACAGTCAGGTTGTGTATCCACTGCAGTGACCACAGGAGGAATGACTGCCAGGAGGAGTGCAGAGAGAAGAAATGATGTGGTGTCTTTGTAGCAGCACAACCACATACCTTCATCTGCCCCAGCTGCAACAAAACAGGTCTCTCCCATATCCGTCTCTACAGCCACAACAGGTGCTGCAACCTTCCAACAGTTTGACTTCACCCCCAAAGGTGCACTCCTCCATTGTCTCCCAAGACAGATGGATGGCAACAACATTTATCTATTTTAAAGAAAAATCCAGAGGCACCGAACCTCTTCAGAAAGATAACCTGTCCCTTCCAGGTCCAAGGACCCATGGATTTTTTAGCAAATCCTAATGCAGATATGATGGGATGCGAGTGGCGCTGTGGTCTAAACCACAGAGCCTAGGGCTTGCCGATCAGAAGGACGGTGGTTTGAATCAACGCGACGGGGTGAGCTCCCATTGCTCACTCCCTGCTCCTGCAAACCAAGCAGTTCGAAAGCACGTCAGAGTGCAAGTAGATAAATAGGTACTGCTCTGGCAGGAAGGTAAACGGCGTTTCCGTGCACTGCTCTGGTTCGCTAGAAGCAGCTTAGTCATGCTGGCCACATGACCCGGAAGCTGTACGCCGGCTCCCTCAGCCAATAAAGCGAGATGAGCGCCGCAACCCCAGAGTTGGCTACGACTGGACCTAATGGTCAGGGGTCCCTTTACCTTTTATGCGTCCCATATGTGTCATTGAGCACATTAGAGCTCTTTAACCCGTACTTGCTTCCTGCCTTTGGGAATGACTCTCCTGTTGCCTAGTTCTTCTAAGCATGGCACAGTGGGTTGGTGCATCTGGCTGTTAAGCAAAAGGTTGGTGGTTCGAGCCCACCCAGGGACGACTGTGAGCAGGATTCCTGTATTTCAGGGGACTGGACTAGATGACCCTTGGGTCCCTTCGAACTCTACAATTCTATGACTCTGTGGAATAGTGGACCCTGGTCCTAACCCCGATCTATGTAGGCTACTGCCTTCACTTCCTTCTCTTTGAAATTTGGGAGCAGCTGGCTTTCCCGAACTTATTTCAGAGTGCAAGAGAGATTGATAAGCCTGTTAAAGTCTCCCCAGCGACTATACTTTAAATGCGAAGATGATTTATATTTATCAAATAAAACTAACTGGGAAATGGAGATGCAGTTTACTTTTGATCTGATATCAAATGGGCAAGGAGAAGAAATGCCATTGGATGGAGCTATTTATTAATATTTATTTATTCAAAATAATAAAGAAGGAATTTGAAAAACACCTTTGGGTCTGCTAGGAGGATTTATTGTTGCAAATTTACTGCGTTTCAAACATAAACCTCTTTAGAAGTGCTTTTCAGCCACATCCGTTTCTCTCGTTTACTCCTTAGACCCCGTTGCCCTAAAATCCAGAGTTCAAATCTGGTTCTGTGTTTGATATCACAAGCTGAGGGGCAGGGAGTGGTTGGGGGAAATAGCCTGCAAATGGCCTCTTTAGGTTCGGGATCAGACCTTAAATCTGGAAATGACCCATTCTTTAATTTTTTTCTTTTTTTAAATTTTGCAAATTCTTTTAAACAACCCTCAAATCATATCTCTCATATTCTTTGACTTCCCATCCACCCTTCCAGGGTGTTCTTTTCTTAGCTTATAAAGCCGCTATACTACTTATATTTTACCCATTATGCACATTAATTATAAATTATCAAACTACCAATTCTCATGGAAATGGCTACCATGGCTTCCAAGGGGGGAGCTTGGGACATGAGTGAGGGTAGCCATAATCCCTAAAGCGTGAGCTCAGGTACTCAGCAGCCCCTCTGCCTGAGTGATAATCTCTGGCATCCTGAGTGCCAGACAGGTAGCCGTTCCAGAAATAATAGCAAACCCAAATCAAGACAAAAGGATGTGATTAACTTGGCTGGGAAACAGGGACATGTAAATATCTCTTTTGGGTGTATGGTATTGGGTGTCTGTCGCCAGACCCTCCCAGCGTGTGATGTGTTTGTGATGTATGCATGATGTGATTTTTAGGGGTGTTGTGGGTATATTTGTGGGCACACATGCTAAACCCTGTCTGTGGTGCCTACCCCTTCCCCACCAAAGAATGAGACAAGAGACCAGAGTTCAAATTGGCCACAACTTTTTTGAGCTTCAGAAGTGGGAAACTTGGCACAGGCCTTGGCAGGTAACTCACTCAGCCCACCTGGCTGAGGATATTCAGGCAGATGAGGTCCAGTGAGAGGGGACTGCAAAGCACAAACTTACACAGCATGCTCTTCCACTAACCTCAGCCTGGAAGTTGGCTGCCGCTCTAGGGCCAGGGACTCCCAATTTTTTGCCCTTTAACAGTCCCTGCAAGCGCCACCGCATGGGGAGGGAGCATGAATGCATCCCCCCCAGCTTGATGATAAACTAAAGGATACCTTGCCACGGCCTGAAACCGCCAAAGTTGTGATGAAATGCTACAGGGAAGGTGAAGTCTGGCAATGCAGGGGAAATTCCTGAATACAGCAACCCTCTTACGGCCGCAGCAGTGCCTGCTGACCTGGAACACAAAATATTAGTCTGTAAGGAAAAAGTATTGTTAACTTGATGGCCGCTGACCTAGGATGAAATTACTGTATTTTTTACTCTATAAGACTCACTTTTTCCCTCCTAAAAAGTAAGGGGAAATGTGTGTGCGTCTTATGGAGTGAATGCAGGCTGCGCAGCTATCACAGAAGCCAGAACAGCAAGAGGGATTGCTGCTTTCAGTGTGCAGCGATCCCTCTTGCTGTTCTGGCTTCTGAGATTCAGAAATTTTTTTTTTCTTGTTTTCCTCCTCCAAAAACTAGGTGCGTCTTGTGGTCTGGTGCGTCTTATACAGCGAAAAATACGGTACTTGGATGCAAGAAATTATTAATTTGAGGGAGGGTGGGTGAGTGATCGTGGAAGGAAGAAAAACCAAGTGAGGCTTGGTCGAAAGGGCCAGCCTCTTTTCTTTGGCCTTAGCCCCACTCCCGGCTGGCCGTCCATTGTCCTCCCTGGCTGAGGGCAGGTCAAAGGCCAACCCAAGCAGGTGGGAGGCACCTGTCCAGGTGAGCCCCCTCTCGGTGCCACAAACTCCGCCCACCTGTAGGGAAGGGAGGACGGAAATTGTAAAACTGATAAAAGTGGGAGCCATCCTTTGTTCTGGGCTTCTTCCTGCTTCTCCCGTGTGTCGGGTTGAAGTCCTGTTGCAACAGTCCTTGGAATAAACACCAGGCCTACTGGCTGCTTTGCTTCTATATTCCTGGCTGGTGCCTTTGTTTGGTAATCCAAGTGAGCCCAAGGATTTTCCTGTAACACTGGGATAGTACAATTGCAAGATTACACAACCAAGCTGTTCCCCAACAAACTGCTCCTTGCACTTAATTTTCAAATTTAACTTTTCACTCTTCTAAGGTCCTTATTTTCATTCCTTTTCCAGCTAACTGCTCTATCAACATCCTGCTCATGTTCTCTTTGCTTTCTCCATTTGCTAGTCTTGTTGGGCTCCTGGAGGAGACTTCCTGGATTTGACCTTTCCTGGCTTGCTTGATCCTCTGTTCCCAGTATTGATGCAATTTGGGTCCCTATCTTGATGCATCTCTCTCCAGTCTTGACCTCTTGGCAAGTTCTTTTGACACTGTCTTGAATTTCACCAGCTATCAGTATTAATGTTGCTCACTTATGTCCTGAACTTTTTATTCTGCAAAGGGCTGGCCATTCCTTGGGCCCTTCAAAGGCCTGTTTAGTATAAATGACTGGAGTTTCTAGGTCTTGAATGGTCTTCTGTAACAAAACGTGTCACAACCCTGTCTGAATGAGCATGCCTATAGGGAAGTCCAGGTTCACATGTTCATCCTTTAGCAATTCTCAGTGGTTGCTGGGAGCGGGATTTCTGTTTTGTCATAATCAACTAGGCCTCAGTTCTCAACTGCTTTACCTCTCTGTGAAATATAGTATGCTGCAGCTTTCCCTTAGTTTTTGCATCATTGCTTTTTCCTCATCGCAGTGTGCTGAATACTTATGCTTACAGTGCAGTTCATTAACTATTGTCAAGCAAAGTAACATCAATGAAGTTTAAAAAGCAGAGCGATATTGATTCTGTATGGCTCAAATAAGTGTGAGGTTTACCCAGCATGCACAATAAAGTCACTCCTGCCAATTCTGATGTACAGCAAACATAGCTAAAAAGTGGGTGACTCAAAAGTTTGTTTAATAATAATAATAGGAATAGGGGAAAAGCAGGGAGGTTATTTCGCTGTCAGCATGCTACTCTTAGGTGAATATTTAGTGAACTACATGATGAGTTGAAGGAGAAAACCAGACTTCTCCTCGCTCCTGCTTGTATGGATAAAAAATGTTGATTGTCGCCAGCTTAATCAAGCAGTTTCCTTCAACATAAAAGCTTGAGTCTTGCTGCTAAGTTCTCTTCAACTCCTGGACACACCAAATCGCTTCCTCAGGAAATCATGTTTGCATATGATAGAGCAAGTTCATCAAACCTTGCTCACAGACAGGAAAACTGAGCAGAGTGGCAAACAATTAAAACTCATCTTAAAAGGCATTATTTCCTTAGGTGAGCGTATATAATGGCACTATTTTTTGAGGAGGGGGAAAAAGCAACATTTTACATATGGTAATGACTTTTCCATCTGGAGATTTGGATTTGTTTTCTAAATCACTTTGGCCTCAAGAATTGTGCTGTTCTCTCCTATAACAGGTTGGCCACTTCAAGAAAATTCCAGCTCAGTTATCCAGTGATTTGTACTGGTGAGAAATGTGCTTGTAAAGTGGCTTATTTTAAATGAGTTTTCTTTTTCAACCATCTCTTTTAGGGGCTGGTATTTATGGAGAGAATACCAAAAGTGGATGTCAGATTAGAAGGAACACAGTGGGCTTTTCTCTGTTCTGTTCGTAAAGCTATTGACCAAGTGAAGTAAAGAACTATACAGAGAACAAAATGTACCCTCCCATTATTATTATTTTTAAAAAGTAATGTTCTAAAAGGTATAAAATCACATTTAAACAAAAAAGAGAAGGGCAACGGTATAAAAATTCAGCTCAAAATATTAGCAAAGCAGATGAGGAAAAAACTAACCTTTGCACCATTGTTGATATAACAACAACAACAACAACAACAACAACACAACAACAACCATTCATTCGTTCATACCCTGCCCATCTGGTTGGGTTTCCCCAGCCACTCTGGGTGGCTCCCAACAGAATTGATGATGATGATGATGATAATAATAATAATAATAATAATAATAATAATAATAAATCATAATGATAAAACATCATACATTAAAAACTTCCCTAAACAGGGCTGCCTTCAGATGTCTTCTAAAAGTCAGATAGTTGTTTATTTCCTTGACATCTGATGGGAGGGCGTTCCACAGGGCTGGCGCCACTATCGAGAAGGCCCCTCTGTCTCTTAGAAGCTTGGGCAAATAAAACTGTTTCTACCTGGTGCCAGAATTAACATAAAAGTTCACATTAGATGACCCCCTGTCATGGAAGGGCATTCCAAAGATGTGGTTATGACTCTAGTTACCACCCATCTCTCTTCAGATGGTGGGGGATTCAGATGATGCAGGCAGTGTTTGGCAAGCACATGATTCAGTTCAGCGCTGCCAGAGCATTCAGTAGGGCTGAGGAAACTATATCCCTACAGATATTGCTCAGATGCAACCCTGATCCCCTCTAACCATTGGCACTGCTGGTCGAGACTGATGGGAGTTGGATCAAAACAACAACCCCCCCCCCAATGTTTAAAATAAGCCTCCTTTCTTGTTGTTGTTTTGTGTGTTGGTTGTCATTCCTTCTACACAGGGGAATAAATTATTTCGTGTTTGTATACCGCTGAGATACTGTTGGCAGTTGGAGCCACAGGAAAATCTAAACAAGGGCAGTCATTTTCTTTGCAAAGAGTACTTGAAGAAAGCAAACAGTTAACCTCTTGGAGCTGAAAGCAGCAGCAAAGCTTTTGTCGGTTTCAAAATAAATGAAACCCAAGCTCCAGCTCCAAACTCATTTGTGGAAGTGTTGGCAACATTTTAATTTACAGCATTTTCCTCCTGCTGTTAATTTGAAAAGTTCCAAACAGACGCATCCTGTTTATATTTTAGTGCGGGTGATTCTGGCAATTAATTTCTCTGTTGAGAACGCATGGCACCTTCCCTCCTTGATGTTTCTCCCCCTCCCCTCGCTACCGCTGCCTTAGGGCAACAGACGCTGTCATAAATCATACATAGTCTGTAATGGTTCCTAAGGATGCTTAATGCGTTTGGGGAGTTTGCGTAATGAAACTTCCTTGGTAAAGGTGAAGCATCCTAATAGGTTGCCTAGCTGAAAGCTTGATATTAACCTTGTAGAATGATGATATATTCAAATGCATAGGCTTGTTTGCGGTTTGCAACTTCAGAACTTGTCGTGATTATGTTAGCAACCAATGTTACGGACGGAAAAGACATAGTGTGGTGGGTAGCCTTCGAAGCTCAGGGATAATATAAGCTTTCGAGCTTTTTCTTCCCCCCCGAAAGAGAGAGAGAGAGTTTAATACTCAGTTTAAGCACTTCACTATCTAGGCTGGTATTGGTGTATTGGTTCCGGAACTAAAAGTATTGGAATTGATGGGGAGAAAAATTCAGCTGAGAAGGGTCAGATCACAGATTATTAGGATCAATGTGCATGACTGACCATTCTGCTGATAGAAATGGAGCCGCCGAGTTTTCTTTTAAGGTGATTTCTCCAGGGCTATCCAGTGATTCTGAGTCGGGCGTGATTTTACTTGTACTGTGAATATATTACTCATCTCAGCTGTAAGGCTCAGAGTCAGCATCGTGCATGTGTGTTGTGCTGGTGTTATTAAAGGGAAATCTATCCAGTTCAATTGGATATAATCTAATTAAGGGCTCAAGCCCACTGGATGGTTTCATGTCCCAAGAGAAAAGATCTCTTCAGTTGCAGGCTGGCCCTCACAGAGGCCTAAACCGTCTTGACTTGGTGTTCTGATGGAAAAATTAGAAGGGCACAGATTGGTCAGTCCAAGGACCCGTTTAGTCTAGCATCCTCATCCTCCTGCAATAGAGGTGCTCTCTAGCTTTTGCTAAGAACAGGCCCAGTTTGTTATGAAAACTGCTTACTTTAGGATAAGACAGCTGAGGCCTGGAGCCTCTGCAGTAAGTACAGCTAGCCATTTCAGCAACAGCACTTGCCACCCTAGTTCTCTCCACAACGCCCCTGGGAAGTAGGCAGGCTCTCTTCCAAATATCAACACTCCACAGAACTGTTTTGAATGCAGCTTGCCATATCCGTGGCGGCCAGCCATGCAATTCTAGGAAGCCCACAAGTGGGATGTCCTCCAGAGGGCCTGGTTTTAAACAAAGAGCCGCTTCAGATGGTAAAACTATTCCACTTGCCAGGTGTGGGAAGGTCACGTCTGTGGATGCCAAGAAACCTCCTCTCTCTTTTTTTCTATGCATAAAGAGTTTTGTTTGTGGGAACTTCTGATATCCACTTGCCCAGAAACCCTGTGAAGTTGTAAATCCAGAAAAAACCCCAGCTGTTTCTGCATATTAGACCCCAGTCGGGGATAATCATGGTGTACCTGGGACCATTTGTTGGAAAAAAAATCTCTAAGCCATGCTCAGAACTTGCAGACCATGGTTAATCATTTGGGAACCAGGTTTTCCCTTAACACAGTGGTACCTCGGGTTAAGTACTTAATTCGTTCAGGAGGTCCATTCTTAACCTGAAACTGTTCTTAACCTGAAGCACCACTTTAGCTAATGGGGCCTCCCGCTGCTGCTGCTGCGCCGCCAGAGCACGATTTCTGTTCTTATCCTGAAGCAAAGTTCTTAACCTGAAGCACGATTTCTGGGTTAGCGGAGTCTGTAACCTGAAGCGTATGTAACCTGAGGTACCACTGTATTGCACAAAAGCTTCCTTGCCTAGCTGACTTGAAGGTGATCTTTGCTTGACACAGGTGACCAGATAAGTGGCTTCTTTGCCAGCTGGCCTGCATGCCAAAGCTAAGTTTGAATCAAGATATGCTATGGAGGATGCTTGTGCAGATACCAGACCCCCGTTGTAATGTTGTTCTCTCCTCAATAAGCATCTTGCTCTGCCTGAAGCTTCTGGAGAGGTGAAAATGGCAGCCGGCCATAGAGCTTTTCAGTGATGAACTTTAAAGTGTTATTTACTGTTCAGTGTCTAATCCTATCACACACAGAGAGCAGAGGAAAAGCGTTTGTACTGGGACAGAGTAGTCTATCCAACATGTATTCACCTTATAAAACAGACAGAAGCAAATTCTGCTCTAAGTCTTGTGTATGGAAAGCAGATTCTATAGTGTGTTTCTTAGGGACGCAAATGGCGCTGTGGTCTAAACAATGGAGCCTCTTGGGCTTTCTGATTGTAATAATAATTTAATAATAATTTATTATTTATACCCCGCCAATCTGGCTGGGTTTCCCCAGCCACTCTGGGCAGCTTCCAACAAAACACTAAAATACAATAACCTGTTAAACCTTAAAAGCTTCCCTAAACAGGGCTGCCTTCAGATGTCTTCTAAAAGTTTAGTAGTTATTTTTCTCTTTGACATCTGGTGGGAGGGCATTCCACAGGGCGAGTGCCACTACCGAGAAGGCCCTCTGCCTGGTTCCCTATAACTTGGCTTCTCGCAGCGAGGGAACCGCCAGAAGACCCTCGGCGCTGGACCTCAGTGTCCGGGCAGTGTAAGGTCAGCTGTTTGAATCCCCATGACGGAGTGAGCTCCTGTTGCTTTGTCTCAGCTGCTGCCAACCTAGCAGTATGAAAGCATACCAGCACGAGTAGATAAATAGGTACCACTGCAGTGGGAAGGTAAACGACGTTTCTGTGCTCTTTGGCTTCCATCACAGTGTCCCATTGAGCCAGAAGCTGTTCAGTCATGCGGGCCACATGACCCGGAAAGCTACTGTGGACAAACGCCGGCTCCCTCGGCCTGAAGGCAGAGATGAGTGTCACACCCCATAGTCAAATTTGACTGGACTTAACTGGCCAGGGATCCTTTACTTTACTCTTAGGTTCAAGAGGGGGAAAGCCCTTTGAACTAAGTTCTAGCATATTCATCCATTTGCTGTGCTGTGCTGTGTTCTGCTGCAGAAAAGGTAGTCTTAACTGTTTTCTCTTTGTTCTGTTTTTTTGTCATCTTTAAATATTGGTGTCTCTGTTTTTCTCAGCTCTCATTTATTGGAGCCATGTTAGCAATGAGCATGAGCATCAAAGAGCAGGGAGGGAAAATCTGTGTCAGGCAAGCGATTTCCCCCTCTCCACTCCCTTCTGCTGCTAATGCATCTCTTTCTATCGCTTGGTGTCTTCTGCCCATGGTTTTTCATACTCGGTTAGCTTTTATTAACATTAGTAGATATAGCTCAGCCCTGCAGAGCTTTCAGCTGCTATCAGATCTGCACTAGCCAAGGATATTAATCATGATTCTGGTTGTCTCTGTCTTTTTGGTCTCACTTGAGTGTTGCTGCCTCCCAGCCCTCTCCCCTCCCCTCTCACTGTCCTTTAAAGAGTCCTAAGGATACCCCTGGCAGTCTTCTTTAGCTCTGGGTCTTCTCTGTCAGCAACATTTTCTTGGCTGTCATCAGATAATCCAGAGTACTAATGATAAAACAATGTTTTTGACTGCTGCTGAAGTCAGCTGTGCCCTCATATGAGACCTGGCTGGCTTTCTAAAGTGTTGCGGAAACTTTGTGGTTGGAGAGAGAGGTATAATCTTCACCTCATCTTTGGAGAAGCTCTTTGCCTTGTCACTCAGGTTTTTTGCTTGTTCCTTTGGGCTTTTTATGTGTTAATTAAGAAATATATGGAGCAGCAGCTTATCTTCCATTGAACCAAATGCCTATAGTAAGTGTGTCACCAAATGCCAGTAAGGGAGAGTATTGGGAAGTCCACTTTTCACATTAGAGCCCAGGGTGAATGAACTCGTGAAGGAGGTTAGGATTTGACATTCCAGCTCCACTCTCAACTTCTGTGTACAGTGGTACCTCGGGTTAAGTACTTAATTCGTTCTGGAGGTCTGTTCTTAACCTGAAACTGTTCTTAACCTGAGGTACCACTTTAGCTAATGGGGCCTCCTGCTGCTGCCATGCCGCCAGAGCACGATTTCTGTTCTCATCCTGAAGCAAAGTACTTAACCTGAAGCAATATTTCTGGGTTAGCGGAGTCTGTAACCTGAAGTGTATGTAACCTGAAGCCTATGTAACCTGAGGTACCACTGTACTCTTCTGAACCTGCTGTACACAGAGCCTAGGCCAGGGGCTGGCAGCCTAAGGCCCATGGGTCACAAGCGGCCCATGGGAGTCTTTTAACCAGCCCATGGACCCCCGCTGCCCACTCTGTCAGCTCCCGTGCGCTGCGCTAAACTGGTACAGAGCAGAGAGGGGACCGCCTTCCACGACGCTGGCCAGCTTCCCATTGGAAGCTCCTGCAGCCAATGGGAAGCTGAGCACGCCTCCTCCGCACCGGAAGGAATGCTGGAAATAGTGTTTGCGCATGTGTGCATGTGCGCACACACTCCGGCCCACTGCGACGTTTCCAGGACTGTGAACCGGCCCAAGCCACAACGACTTTGCCGACCCCTGGCCTAGGTAGATTGCAAGAGCAGGCTCTATTGCTACCATCTAGATGAGGCATAGGCAAACTCTGCCCTCCAGATGTTCTGAGACTACAGTTCCTATCATCCCTGACCACTGGTCCTGTTAGCTAGGGATGATGGGAGTTGTAGTCCCACAACATCTGGAGAGCCGAATTTGCCTATGCCTGATCTAGATCCTGGGTTTTTCAGAGTACCGTACTATGTGAACATAGCTGACATCTGTTGGTTTGCCCTGGTTTCTTGCCTGAATAGGTCTAAAGCGTTGGACTGGGGAGGCAGTTTCAGATCAACCACTGGCCACTATTTTTCAGTCTAACCCAACTCATGGAATTGTTGGTGTTCTATCATGTATGTGTGTGTAGGCGATGGAGACCATATATAATGGTCGGAGCTCCTTGGAGGAAGGGCAGAATAATAAAAAAAAGTCGTATGTTAACTTCGGCATTATGTCAAGAGAGACTTACTGGATCAGAACAAATGTCCGTCTAGTTCCTCATCTTGCTTTGTGCAGTGGCGAAATAAGTGGCTCCATGGAATAACACTGGTAGTTTAATGGTGAATTTGGGATATAATGGAGATGTAAAAGATGTGGATTATTATCAAAGATGCAGGAGGAAATGACTAACAGTAGGACCCACAAATGGGAGGAGGTTCTTTTGAATCTTGTTTTTATGATGTATGTTGGATATGTGATTGCAAAACTTTAATTTGAAAACCATATATATATATATATATATATATATATATATGTATGTGTGTGTGTGTGTATAAAAGAAATGAATGCCTCCAAGCCTTCTGTATGAAAATGCTCCTATGGGGAGTGCCATCAGGCAGGGCATGAAGGCATTCCAAGCTCCTTGAGGGGTGGTGTCTATTATTACCTATCTGCAAAATTGCTTTCTCGTTCATTACGTAACAGCATTAGAAGATCTGTTGTGGGGCTCAGTTATTTTGAGGAAACCCAGAGATAAGAGTTAATAGTTTGTATGTGGTAGCGATAATGATTCAAAGTGTTCCACGGATTATTGTACTCAGGAAAGCAGCAATGAGGGGTGCTGTGTAAGGAAGCACTTTGCTTTGCAAAAGTTGCATGTCTTGGTTGAAAGTTGAACGTTTTATAATAATAATAATATTAACAACAACAACAACAATAATAAGTTAATATTTGTACCCCACCCATCTGGCTGTGTTTCCCCAACCCCCTCTGGGTGCCTTCCAACAAAGATTAAAAATACATTAAAATGTCACACATTAAAAACTTCCCTGAACAGGGCTGCTTTCAGATGTCTTCTAAATGTCAGGTAGTTGTTTATCACTTTGACATCTGATGGGGGATCATTCCACAGGGCGGGCGCCACTACTGAGAAGGCCCTCTGCCTTGTTCCCTGTAGTTTTGCTTCTCGCAATGAGGGAACCGCCAGAAGGCCCTCGGCGCTGGACCTCAGCGTCCGGGCAGAACAATGGAGGTGGAGATGCTCCTTTAGGTATAGTGGGTCGAGGCTGTTTTGTTACAATCATGTGCGCATAGCTTTTATAAAGTTTGCAAATGTTACAGACTTAAATCCGGGGATGGCTAACTTTCATCCTCTGTTACTCCTCCAGCACCCACCTACCAGCTGTGTGTGTGGCCATGCCACAATCTTGCAGGCACACACAAACATCCCCCTTAGCTCATTTCTGCAGATCAACAATGGGGGGGGGGGGGATTTAAGTCTCTCTGCAGTGTTGTCCTATTTAGTTTTTTCTACTTCTTGCCACTGCCACCGAAATAATCACCATCAGTTATTAGAATTTTAAAAATTGCACATAGCCATTATTTTGCTGCTGGCTTGTTCATGTTTCTGGATTCTTTTATGTGCTGTGGCTTATGAGTGCTTAAGGTGCATGTTCCATGTAGATTTTGTTAGGTAAGGTAAGTGTAAAGGACCCCTGGACTGTCAAGTCCAGTCAAAGGCAACTATGGGGTTGCGGCACTCATCTCCCTTTCAGGCTGAGGGAACTGGCGCTTGTCCACAGACAGCTTTCTGGGTCATGTGGCCAGCATGACTAAATTGCTTCTGGCGCAATGGAACACTAGAGCGCATGGAAATGCTGTTTACCTTCCCCCCCCACAGCGGTACCTATTTATCTACTTGCACTGGTGTGCTTTCGAACTGCTAGGTTGGCAGAAGCTGGGACAGAGTAATGGGAGCTCACCCCGTTGCGGGGATTCGAACCTCTGACCTTCTGATCGGCAAGCCCAGGAGGCTCAGTGGTTTAGACCACAGTGCTACCTGTGCCCCTATGATTTTATTAACACATTAAGTGCGTGATTATTCCAGGCTCACTGAATAGTGAGGAGTTACCCCTTTACTGCCTCCAGCTTCACTTTGTTGCATTTATTTTCATACCATCCACTCTACCTATACATAATGTTTAGATCCATCCTGTGTTACCATTTTGTTAGTTATACTGCTCGCAATTTATGCCACTGCCTGTCTTAATACTTCACTACTTTCTCAACACACATTTTCCTTCTTAATAACTTTTAATGTAATTAGCCATGTGGCAGATTAAAGCCAAGCAAGAGAGATGATAACCCTACGAGCGAAACTCCAGGAGTGGACAGAGAGAAAATGAGGTCGATCCTGATGACACTTCAAAGTTCAATTGTGCCAGAGGTTTTAAAACACAGGGAGATAGGAAAGCCAGCATGGTTAAAAAAA
The DNA here is from genome assembly GCF_951804945.1 of Podarcis cretensis. Taxonomy (NCBI): domain Eukaryota; kingdom Metazoa; phylum Chordata; class Lepidosauria; order Squamata; family Lacertidae; genus Podarcis; species Podarcis cretensis. The sequence continues at coordinate 24,305,236 of NC_137176.1, read as the reverse complement.
TTATTTGCAGAAGTTCAGCCGTTGACCTTCTCCATTATAAAAATAATTGGGATCAGATCCTTGGTGTTCGTCTTATCCATTTTGTGACTGTGTTTCAGGGCAGCGTCCTCTATTTCTTTTGCCTTGGATTTTGCACATGTACTGCTGTGTTGTTTCAGCCGATACTTTTTTCTGCAGTGGATGCAATGTAATGTTTGGGGATGGTAGAGCTACCTAGTCCTAAACCTTAGAATGTTCCTGGGAAAATTGCTTTATCAGGGCCCATTGAGGCTTCCTGTGAGTGGTGCAGAACCGATTCCTGATTATCCTTCCCCTGCTGCTTCAGTTGGTATTAGACTATGAGAACTCTATGGATTGGAGACAGTTGTGACACTCTTCCACTTGGTTGCTATTCTGCCCGGAAAGGAATGCAATGGTCAGGGAGACAGAAATTGTGTGTTTGAGCCTATTCACTAAGTTTTGTAGTAACATTCTTCCTTGGAGCCACAGAAGAAGCCATCAGTAGGGAAGTGGCTCTGGAGTGCTAGCCTTAAGTGTCAACAGAGCTCTTAAGTGTCATTGTCCAAGCATTACTGTCACGAAGACAGGTACTTCATAAACCATATGCTTACTGTATAGATTAAACACTGCAATATATATACATACTTTATATGTGTTCCTGGTCACTCGCAACTGCCTAACCTGTTCCTAAAAGTGAACTCCAACATTTAAAGGTTGGCAGGGGCTTTCCCACTGAATTTGAACCAGAGGATGATTGCAATGATATATGCAATGCTGTAAATTTCAGTCAAGTTGGGAGGAAAAATCTCTAGGTTTGTGTGCTCCCATATTACCTTCAAATTGGTCTTGGGTTATTCACCATTTGTTCAAAGCCTTTATGAAGCTTTCACATGAAGTCTGTTCACAAAGCATGGAAAACGAGCAAACTGTCCTTTTGATTCCTGCATGAAAATAGCCTTATTGACCAAGTAAAAATGTGCAATTCAGATTATTAGTCTGAAATGCTTTCTTCAAAAATCATTATAATCAGCTAAAAAGACTTGGGGTGTGTGTGTTTTTTCGTTCAATGTCCCTGGTATATGAGGCTAAAACCCATGGTTTGGTAATGTTTGTGCTTAGGGGAATTTATTAGCCATAACCATCATGCTTAAGATGCTACGGTTTTGCAAAGTTCACTTATCGTTTACTCTTCCTCTGCATCAATAAAAGGATGTCTTTAGATTTTCTCACCTCCTTCAGTATTCTAGTAGACTTTTATGATTAACTCTATTCATTTTAAATTTCCCTCTCAGATATTGACGGACTCCCAGTCAGATGCTTCACTACGGATTCCTTGCTTCCTTTTGCCTGGTGGTAGAATACAAGCTAGTCACCGTGGGAGGCCAGGAACTGCTCCAGGCATTAGATTTGAGACCGGACTGCCAAACAACGTGATATCTCCCTGCTTTCTCCAACCGGGCCACGATGGAGACTCTGTCCCAGGACATTCTGCTGGAATGTCAGATTTGTTTCAATTACTACAGCCCCCGGCGGAGGCCCAAGTTGCTGGACTGCAAGCATACCTGCTGCTCTGTTTGCCTTCAGCAGATGAGGACCAGCCAGAAAGACTTGCGGTGCCCGTGGTGCCGAGGCATCACTAAACTGCCGCCGGGCTTTTCCGTCTCCCAGCTGCCCGATGACCCAGAGGTCATTGCCGTGATTGCGATACCCCACACTTCAGAGCACACTCCCGTCTTCATCAAACTTCCCAGCAATGGCTGCTACATGTTGCCCTTGCCAATCTCCAAGGAGAGGTCCCTCTTGCCAGGAGACATTGGCTGCCGCCTGCTGCCAGGCAGCCAGCAGAAGTCTCTCACTGTGGTGACAATCCCAGCCGAGCAGCAGCCCTTGCAGTCCGGCATCCCTCAGGAGGGAGGTGACGAAGATCAAGACAGGAGGGGCATTGCGAAAAGCTCCACCTGGTCGGGGGTTTGCACCGTCATCCTGGTGGCCTGCGTCCTGGTTTTCCTCCTTGGGATTGTCCTACACAACATGTCGTGCATTTCCAAGCGTTTCACTGTGATCTCCTGCGGCTGAGAGGAAGCGGCAAATACCCACGCGGGCCAATTTTGGGGGTTTGGGAGGGTGGTTATGGTGGTGGCAGGATGCCGTGAGATGAAGCGCCTCGTTCCACCGTACTGAGTCATTGACACCAGGCTGGTTGCTGGTCCAGAATCTACTTTAAAAGGAAAAACAAAGGACAGGGGCACCTGTTCGTAGAGTATGGGAAACGTCCAATGCTTATCTGCTGGTAACAGTAAAGGAAGACTGCATGCATCACCATAATCACTTAACAAATGAGCTGTAATTTATAATGATTTCATCATGTTACGAGATTAAAGATGTCTATTTAGCTGGTTCTACTATACTGATATAGGACATAATTTCTCCCTTTCTCTCTGTCTCTCTTTAACAGAGTAGTCAACTTACAAATCAAAATGCTGTACGTTCAAGTAGAATTAAACATTGGCATTCGGAAAGGCAAGCTACCCAGTGCTTTTCCAGACGTAGCAAAACCGTAACGCTTCTCTCTTTAAGCGGCAACGGAGAAACTTGTGAAAAGTTTAAAAAAAAAGTCATTTAGTCAACAAGGCTTCTTTTTGTATCTTTTAAATTGCACATTAATTGCAGCGGTTTTAAAAAATCTGTACCATAGTTATAGAAAGAGAACATTTTTCTAAAGCGTTGGAAGTATTTTGGATGTAATCTATATCTGTGTGTTTATGCGCATTCTGTTTTTCTTCTGTAGTTTTAAGTGATTTCCTCCCCCTCTCATTTAAATTGAAATGGGACACAAAAAGAAAGAAGCAATAAAGGGAACCAGGAAGGATATACAGCTGTCCAGCCAAATTGTTTGTCTGTATGCTGCCTTCTGCAAAACGCTACTTTAAAAATGTAAATCTTGGGCATGTGGTTTCATGCACACACAGTAAATATATTTGTCAAGAACCCCGGCTGCGGAAACTAGTGGAGATGGCCTAATCTGAGATAAAGGCTGATCTTTGTACGTGAGTGGCATACTGAATGGTTTTTGAAGACTTCTCTTCAGGTTTCCTACCCTTTGAATACGAGTTGGAGGTACATGGCCAAAGGAGCCATAATCTAGGTTTTATTCATCATTGCAAGTGTGAGATACAAATGAAGGCTATATGGCCATGATACAGAATGCACAAATGCACCAGCAGTGTGGCTCTCCTTGCCCTCAAAGGTGTTCACAGGGCGGAAATGTTACAATTGCGGAAAGGAAGTGGGGGGAGAATAGGGGAAGATGGGTGAAGTGGCTGGGGACCCAGGTCAAGAAAAACGTCAGAAAAAGTGACTATCTCCTAAAGGCAATTGTGGCGAGAGAAGTTGTCCCCCCCTCCTTTAAAACTCGGTCAATGTGGACTGCCAAGATGAGTGCTGACCCAGGAACTCCCTTCTGCGATTCACCAATAACTTTGCCAGCCATTGGCAAAAATGTTGTGTTTCTGTAAGGGGGGGGGGGGTTGAGGGGATATGATTTTGGAAACTCGGTGGCATTTGAGCAGCTTGATCATGTTGAGAAAAGGCATGAAACTTGCTTCTGTGTTAGACTGTTCAGGCAGCCAGGAGTACTCCGGGGTTTTGCTATCCTGAAGGCGTAATCCCTGTGTATACAGAAAAGGAGTCCCAGGGTACTTTAGCTGATTTTTATCAGGGCACGTCTGCTTGCTGGGGATTACCAAGCCTGCCCAAGAAAAGGATCGTATTGCTGTTTGTGCGGCTGCTTCTCTTGAGGCAAAACAGAGGCGAGTCTGGATTCTGTGAAGTGGGAACCATAAATTAACTCCTGGGAACCCACGGTTCTGAAAGTGACACACAGGCCTTCCCTATACAGGCATGAGCTGATGCACACGAAAGAGCTTTTCCTTCCTAAAATCCCAATTTTTGTATACAAGGAAGTGGACTCTTGACACATTCTCTGTTTCCCCCCCAAATAAGTCTAGCGCTAGCAGTTGCAGACTGGGCCACGTGTAATATGTTAATAGAAGCCATTGAAATGACTCCCCTTTTTGCCCCCCCCACCACAGATGTTTGTTCCTTTGTGATCCATTTTTAAAATATACTTCATGAGTCCTGCTTTCACCATCCTTTGTGTCATTCCATGTACAGTCGTACCTTGGATTCCGAATGACTTGGTACTCGGACGTTTTGACTCCCAAACGCCGCAAACCCTGAAGTGACTGTTCCAGTTTGCAAACGTTCTTTGGAACCTAAATGTCCAACGGGGCTTCCGATTGGCTGCAGGAGCTTCCTGCAGCCAATCAGAAGCCGTGCTTTGGTTTCTGAACGTTTTGGAAGTTGAATGGACTTCGGAATGGATTCTGTCCGACTTCCAAGGTATGACTGTATGAGCTTTTCCTATGGAGTAATCTTACTTGTGTTGCTCTAGAGGAGGCTCAAACAAATTGATTTCCCCCAACTTCAAATCAGCCTAGGCAATTGGAAGAATTGCATGGTACCGTTCTCATTGGGCTCAAGCCACTTAGGACAGCAAGTGAGTGATCAGGTCTTTTGGGTGATCACACATCTCATTCAGTAAACTTCTTGCCCGTAACCAGCCTCAGTTGCCTTAATACTAATAATAATTTATTATTTATACCCCACCCATCTGGCTGGGTTTCCAGCCACTCTGGGCGACTTCCAACAGAATATTAAAATACAATAGTCTATTAAAAATTAAAAGCATCCCTAAACAGGGCTGCCTTCAGATGTCTTCTAAAAGTTGAATAGTTGTTTATTTCCTTGACATCCAATGGGAGGGCATTTCACAGGGCGGGTGCCACTACCGAGAAGGCCCTCTGCCTGGTTCCCTGTAACTTGGCTTCTCGCAGCGAGGGAACCGCCAGAAGGCCCTCGGCGTTGGACCTCAGTGTCCGGGCAGAATGATGGGGGTGGAGACCTTTTGTTCTCCCACCACTTCCTTGGCTATTTTCCCTTTCTATTCACCCCATTAAGAAATACAGCTCTCATAAGCCCCAGCCAGAGCAGCCAAGCCCCAAACCAGTTTAGCTATATGAAGCTGATTTCACAAGGACGGCTTGACATTAAACAGTCCAGGCTCAGGGTGCAATATGCAATTTAGCTATTTTGTGTAGCTGGGCTCTTAAGGGAGGTTGACTACCCAAAAGTTTGAGAACTGAGGGTTCTCGTATACCCAAAGGGGTCCTAGGATAATTAAAGTTCCACAGCTCTTATCTCAGTGTTAAGAATGATCTGCATGGCATAAACTGGCAGGACTCGGTGGTGAGGGGTGCAGCCGGGACTGGTTGCAAGCAGGAGGTGGAGAAGTACTCACAGAGTGATGGGGGATTGCAAGGAGATGGGGCTTGGTTCACAGAAACCAGAGCAGCAGGACCCATCACTAGAGCCAGAGAGGCCCCTGTCTCCAAGAACAGGGCAGGCTCTGAGGCATAGGGAGCAGTGGGAAGCTAAGGCAGACAAAAGGCCCACAGCCCAGCTCCCTAGCTGGCCACAGGTGGGGCTCGCTAACTCTGAAGGGCTGTGATTCCTTAGCTGGAATAGGTTTGGAACAGGTGAGAGTCACCTGGCTCATCAAGCCCAGGTGCTGCAATCAGCAGGCAGCAAAGTGCAAAAAGGAAGCAGAGCTGAGGGGTTGTGTCTGCTCAACTACCCATGTTGAGGGACCTCGGCTTGCAAGCCCCAGGATCTCTGTGGAGACTGTATTTCACTTTGGGTACATGGATTGACTGCGGACTTGACATACTGACTTGCTGCCAGGTAGGCCCAGAAAGTGATTAAATGGCATATTGTTTCCTTGCTTACTCTGTATAGCATTAGCAAACACAGAAATACCCAGAGAACAGTTTCACTAGGTAAAGAGTCCTGACTATTGGGATCTTTAATGGGAACAGTTGCATTAATATGTGCGCTGTGTCTGTGGTTCACTATTGGTGGTCTGCATAATGCACCCGGGGGGTCTGTGGCACGATCCACATAACAAAACTACCATATAGCTCCCCCCCCCCAAAGTAAGGGGTCCATTGCTTGGCTTTTGAAAAGCAGGGCCTCCTCAGGGCCTTAACTAAATGGGAAACCCTGCTCTATATTGGTGGGCAACTGCTCCTTATTTCAGATCATTAAGAAGTCTCTGGGGTTTGCTTGCAATGTATTTTAACTTACATTGGTTCGTAATTTATTATATGGGAATCACAGCTCTATACATCCATTCTTGAGCCTCAGTTTTGTAACCCACTACAATTCACTTTTGCTCCCTTCAAACGGCGGTCTAATTCAGTTTGCAACCGAAACCTGCAGCGGACTTTCCATTACCTATAATCATGTTTGCCAGGATAGCTCCACTTATGAATGCCACACCTCATCGCTTTTCTCCACAGGCCGACGTCATTTTCAAGAGCGTGTGGTGTTAAGCAGGTTTCGCGTGTAGGCTTCTTGCCAGAGGGATTGCAATAAGGAGATGTTCTTCTAATTCCTAATGCAGCGCACATGAAATGTTAAGTTCCTTTCATGTTGAAAAAGTCATTTCCATATCCTTAAGAGAAACAACAAAAAACCTGAAAAGCACTGTCTCTTAGCTTGCATAATATTTTAAAGCATGGGTACGGAACCTTGGGTCTGATGTCTGGATGCAGCCTGTCTAGGCCTCTCTAGCTGGGCTTCAGGACTGTTGCCAGCCATACACCTTATTCCCGGGCTACACCCCCTGAGCAGCACTGCCTGGCATTCTGGGTGCTTTTTCTGGCTGGAATGTCTCCTTGAACTGTGGTAACGTCTCTTGTTCGCCTGAATGGAGTAGAGATAACCTCTTGTGGTGGTAGAACCTCTGACCTGTGTAGGTGGAATACAGTCCACTGCACAGAGGGACCCACCTCTGCAGCTTCCCCACACCCGTGTTTTGAGGGATGGATCCCGGAGAGGATTTGTGAAGCGAGGCATGCAGGTGGCGCTGTGGTCTAAACCACTGAGCCTCTTGGGCTTGCCGATTAGAAGGTCAAGCTCCTGTTGCTCTGTCCCAGCTCCTACCAACCTAGCAGTTGGACAGCACACCAGCGTGAGTAGATAAATAGGTACCACTTCGGCAGGAAGGGAAATGGTGTTTCCATGCACTCTGGCACTTGTCATGGTGTCCCGTTGCGCCAGAAGCGGTTTAGTCATGCTGGCCACATGACCCAGAAAGCTATCTGTGGACAAACACTGGCTCCCTCTGCCTGAAAGTGAGATGAGTGTTGCAACCTCATAGTCTCATTTAACTGGACTTAACTGTCCAGGGATACCTTTACTCCTGCTGAGGCTTTGCTTTGCAGTTGGGTGGAGGGAGGAAGAAGCTGGTTTGTCATTTTCTGAGGTGGAAAGATTGGTTTGAGCAATGCTTTCACATACCTCTGTTTCTAGCCTCTTTGACATGTCGTTTCCTGCTTCAAGAATGAGCTTGGGCAAGCCTTGGAGTTGCATGCTCCCATATCTGCTGCGCACACACCCAGAGGTTGACATATAATGCTGTGGGTTTTTTTTTTAATTTAAAAAACGGCTAACTAATTTCAGTTCCTCACTGGATCCAATTTTGGGGAACTGTGACCTGTTTAAACCAAGAACTGAAACTGTGACTTGATCCTGGCTTGAACTCACAAGTAATAGTTAAATCAGGTTTTTTTGTACACCGCTTAGATATATATTTAATATATCAATCAATCAATCAATCAAAAGTGTGAATGCAGTTGGTCAGGGGGCTGGGAATTGGCTGCGGGTTCCCTTGTTGAGTGGACCCAGTGACCAGTCTGGATTTCTTACTGTATGTAATGTGAAATTGGCTTGTTGTAACTAAACTGGTTTGGGGCTTGGCTTAAGGAAGGGATTTCACCTAGGATTCTCACCTTGGCTGCTCTGTGCTCCTCTTCCAGTGAGGGTGGGGAGCAAGAATAAAGGAATAAATGCAAAACTTGCTGCCTCCTTCCAAATCCTCGGTTAGAAGTCTGGCATCCAACTGAACCTGAAGAGTCGGAGACAGGTGTCAGGCAGTATCTCCTGCAGCTTCTCTTTTTTGACCTTTTCAGATTTTGTTTGTCAAGGCATTTCTTTGGGAGGTCAGCTGACGAATCTACAATTTTTACTTTGTGGTGAATGAAGTCTTTTCCAAGCACAATAGGGATGTATGCACATAATCTGGAGGTTCTAAAGAGAAGTATAGACGCCTGCCATAAAACTCTTAAGGCAACACATGGTTAGAGAAGCTTCTCCAATGCTTGCTATGGTGCAGGATTAAGCCCCCCTCCCTGCTTTGAACAAATGAGTGGGGTTTTTTCGTTTTTTTTTTTTTTAAAGACCCTTAGATTGAACTATGGTATTTGTAGATTCTGAGAATTAAGGTACTCTGAGCTACTATGCATTCCAAGGCTGAGGCTTCGTACTGAAATAAATTGCAGGGTGTTATCTGCCAGAAATGAAGTATAAGGTAGTATAAAGCTGTGAACACACCATACATTTAAAGCACATTGCAAATAATGCTAGCTACTAGTTTATGTTCACAGAGCTATTGTTCCTAGCACCCTTAACAAACTACAACTCCCAGGATTCTTTGGGGGTAGTCGCGTACTTACAATGTATTAGTGCGAAGGCAGCTTCAAATGCATCAGAAGAACGGTGGCTCTTTACAAATGTTTATTTCCCTTGAAGCTTATGACCAGTCCCGTTGGTGTAGTGGTTAAGAGCGGTGGACTCGTAATCTGGTGAATTGGGTTCGCTTCCCTGCTCCTCCACATGCAGCTGCTGGGTGACCTTGGGCCAGTCACACTTCTGTGAAGTCTCTCAGCCCCACTCACCTCACAGAGTGTTTGTTGTGGGGGAGGAAAGGAAAGGAGAATGCTAGCCGCTTTAAGACTCCTTCAGGTAGTGATAAAGCGGGATATCAAATCCAAACTACTACTACTCTTCTTCTTCTCCCAAATATTTGACGCCTCTGTCTCCGCAAAGACATATGAAAATCCTAAGTGTCTCCATTTTGAGATACAAAACCTTCTCCCCTCTTTTCTTTGGTCCATACAACTATGGCTTTATAAGAACAGGTGCACGCGCGCGCGCACACACACAATGCACTCCTTTTCACTCTGTCAGACAGTGTGATAATTCCCTCCCAGAAATAAATATACTGGGATTGTAACTGCTTTAGGCCTGATTTGGTCAATTTAAGAAAATGGCTAACTAAGGAGCATGAATGTTTCAAAAATGGTGGTCCCTGGGTGATGCCAGGGGTGTGTAGTGGGGTATCTTGGTGTGGGGCAGGAGACGGAACTTCATGGAGAAGTGGGGTCTGGGACTGTTTCCCCACAAGTATGACTTCTTTGCTACCACCTATACTGCCTCTGTCTGCTAACTTGGAGGGCAAGGAGGAGGTTTGCTCTGAAAAAACCTCATGCTTGCATCCTATCGGTCATATAGCGGTGCGTGAAATGTGCTGGAATGATAATAGAATGTTGCAAACTCCTGCAGGGGCGGGAGCGATTCTGACAGCTGGGCAAAAAATCTTAAGAGCCGCAGCTTAGGAAATTCAAGAGTTGGAGTATGCCTGAGGGCTCAGCTCACAGAGAGCACTATGTTCGTCTCAGATGCACAGCCATTGCATTTACTCCCCAGTGCCCTTCTGCTGTTGCCCTACCTACCCACTGCTCGTCTCATGAGCTCCTGTTCCCACCAAGATACCAGGGAGAACCAGAAAGAAAACGGAGACTGTCCCTTGAGCAGTCTCTGGCTTCCTGCCACCCCGACTGACTTGCGCTCCTTGGGGACGCCTTGTTAAAATTTATTAGTGTGATTTGCTAACACTGTCATTCTTCAGAGTTCATCTCCCTCCCCAGGGAGTTAAATACCCGAGGGGGGAGAGGCATCTTGTCTCCCAGAAGCGCACATGCGCAGATCATTTTAGATGCTGGTGGGCTCACTCTGAATGGTTACTAACAGGCTGCTGGACAGTTTTCCTTGCTGCACCTCCTCTCTTACCTAAAGAAACGGTCTTGGATTTTCTAAGGAAAGCAGGCATGCTCCTGCAAAATACAGAAGGTGCAATACAGCCATCAAGAGTGTGTAAAAAGTGTGTGTGTGGCCACATTCGCACCATAGAGCACTACGCTACTGCTTTAAACTGTCATGGCTTCCCCCAAAGAATCCTGGGAGCTGTAGTTTGTTAGGGCAGTTTGCTGAGATTTGTTAGGGCAGGCACAGGCAAACTCCGGCCCTCCAGATGTTTGGGACTACAATTCCCATTATCCCTGACCGCTGGACTTGTTAGCTAGGGATGATGGGAATTGTAGTTCCAAACATCTGGAGGGCCGGAGTTTGCCTATGCCTGTGTTAGGGGACCCTGTTATTCCCCTCAGAGCAACAGCTCCCAGAATTCCCTGTGAAAAGGAATTGAGTGTTGAACCACTTGGAGAATTGTAGCTTTGGGAGAGGCCGCCTTGTCTTCAGAAAGGATCCCCCCCACCTTGCGCTACAAACATTCCCTAGTGAGCACAACAATACAGCAAGATATACATCCTGCCATTTATAAAGGAAGCAAAACAATTTTTTAAAGCATGTTACCTACTCCCAATATCAATAATTTTTTTGCTCCCAGGGATTGTGAATGCATTTGTACCTTAGTCTCTCTCTCTCTCTCTCTCTCTCTCTCTCTCTCTCTCTCTGTGTGTGTGTGTGTGTGTGTGTAATTTAAATTTTCATGCAGTTGCATTGTTTCCTTTTTATTTCAATCAATATGTTATTGAGTTTCCTGTTTTGATTTTATATATGGTGCTGACAGTGCTACTGCAACTGCTCAAGAGTTAGAAAATACCGAGGTTAGAAAGGAAGGGGAGGGAATCTTGCCTGGTATCCATGCACAATGATTTTTAAGAAGAAGAAAAAACAGGAATGGGAAATGAGAATCTTAGTTCTTTCCAGTGGGTTAGCTGGTAACCCTGCCCTTTGCAGAGGTAAACAGCCTCCCTAAGCCTGCACACACAACTAAATGCTGATTTTTACCCAAAAAGCATCGCATGTCTTCCTCATTTGGGGCAACGAGTACAAATTTCTGACTTCTGTATACAAACCATGTATATAGCTGGCAACCACTATACAGTGGTACCTCGGGTTATAGACTCCGCTAACCCAAAAATAGTGCTTCAGGTTAAGAACTCGTGCTCTGGCGGTGCAGCAGCAGCAAGAGGCCCCATTAGCTAAAGTGGTGCTTCAGGTTAAGAACTTTGCTTCAGGATGAGAACAGAAATCGCATGGCAGTGGTGCAGTGGCAGCGGGAGGCCCCATTAGCTAAAGTGGTGCTTCAGGTTAAGAACAGTTTCAGGTTCAGAACGGACCTCTGGAACGAATTAAGTATTTACCCGAGGTACCACTGTACAAAGCCTTACCTTCTGAAGCTTGAAAGGGGCTGAATGTGATGGAGATGCCTGGCCTTACCTGGCGTGTGCATCTTTATTTGAAGGATAGTTCCTTCTCCAGGTGTAGGGCTAAGGCCCCAATCCTCAACCAAAGGCAAAACTCCCTGAGATTGGCTCCTGAGAGTGGCCTGCAATGAGGCAGCTTCCAACGTGGGGAGGAAGCCTTGACTGAACGCTGTCTGGGATTGATGCAGCCAGGATGTCCCTTCCCTGGTAAGGATGCTCAGCTTGGGCAGAGTGACCCTATGAGATGCTCATTTAGGCAACAGAACAATGATCCCCGTTGCTTCCCTGGCTTAGACCTACCCTCTTTTCCCATTCGGTTGCTCCAGTTGTATTGATCCATGAATCAGAATGAGGTGGTAGACTCCTAAGGTAGTGGCATGTATTGAACCACCTTAAGAGTGAAATTGGCGTAGTGGTGTGTGTGTGTGTTATACCACTTATGCTCTTCTAGAGGAAAGAAAGAAACTCTGGAAGTAGAAATGCACCACTTTAGAGCCTCATTTAGTCTTCTCCCTGCTGTATTAGTTTTTCGATTTTAGGGAGGTGGGATTTTAGTGCAATGGAGAGCATTTAGGATTACAGTGGTACCTCGGGTTACATACGCTTCAGGTTACAGACTCCGCTAACCCAGAAATAGTGCTTCAGGTTAAGAACTTTGCTTCAGGATGAGAACAGAAATCGTGCTCCGGTGGCGCAGCAGCAGGAGAAGGCACCATTAGCTAAAGTTGTGCTTCAGGTTAAGAACAGTTTCAGGTTAAGAACGGACCTCCGGAACTAATTAAGTACTTAACCTGAGGTACCACTGTACAGTAGGAGTGCCAACTTGAATAAAATATTGGGGGTACATAATCGAACACAAGATGCAGCATACACACAACATTTGAATGGCAATGCCCATCAATTTTTGAATGGAGGGAGGTTGGTGGTTCGCTCAGATATTTTATTGGGGAGGTGAAGGGACCTCAGCTCCTAGGAGATGGCTCCTATGAATGAGTGGTACACGCCATTACTGCTCCAGGTCTCTGTTGCCTCATTGATTCCCATGCTATTGCGTTGCCTGTGTGAAGAGCCCATCTCAGAAGCTGAAAGACAGGGCACTTTTTGTGCCAGGTATGATTGGCAAGCCCTGTTTCCCTCAGCTTCTGTTACTTTATAATGCAGATGAGCACATGGCGGGCCTAACCCCTGCCGCTGTTCCACACATTCTCGATGTGACCCTTTACCATCCCAGCTAGATTCGTCTCGTTAAAAAATGTGAGCTTGCTTTTTGCAAAGGATTGTACGGGAGATTCAGTGCATGACAAGAATATATATTCCAAAGTCATCATTTCTCTCTTGGCTCCCAGTTTTCTCTCTCTTTAACATGGTGCCTTTTCCGTATTGCAAGGCTTGGCAACTGAACATGTTGTACAGTGCTCATTAGTTAAGCTGTGTAAAATATTCAACATGTCTCTGTTAAAGGGAGCATGTCTACTGTCTTCATCAAATTAAAGTGAGCCTGGCTGTTGGTTACACAATATTGTCTCTTGGAATCCAGACAGGAGGATGTGTAGCAATCTTATTTTTAGTTACTTGAGAAATGCATAGGTGCAGTTCAGTTTCTACGCCATGGAGCAGGCAACTGTAAGAATCCTCCTTCTACAAACAGCCTCTTGTTATATTCTATTTATCAGGCTATGAATCTGTTGCAGGACTGCAGTGGAATTTCAATATATTAGTGACCTTTGCTTTGATGGCATACAGTCCTTAGGCTTCACAAATGATGATGTTCTCCCGCCTTCCTCCTTCTGTGTTTCTGGCTTTTCTCTATACAAGCAAAATGCAGCAACAAAGATTTTGCAAGCTTGTATTGACCCGAGTCAGAGCAAATTGCACCACACCTCTTCCAGGTATTGGATAAGCCGACATTTCAGGTGCACTTCTTCATATCTTTATGAAGGATTTATTTCGTGTTTAAGCAACAGAAATGTAAAGCCTAATAAATATTCAATTTCCAATCATACTTGAAAGCATTTGATCAAATGCATGTGCAGTTTTCTTATTTTTAGAAATGGGTTTTTTTTTTTTTAAAAAAAAAGACTTTGCTCCTGTCTCTTGATCAGGAACATTTTCCTGGGATTATGTATGATTTGCATCTGAAAGAAAAATGTTCTAAGGTGCCAGATATACTTCTCCCTCGCTTTTCTCCACCATAGCTGCTCCCACACTGATTGAAATTCTGAGGCTACTCTTTTATAATAATAAAAAAGAACAATGAAGCTTTTTAAAAGGGTATTATAGATAAAACACCAGACATAAGGTGACTAGTATTTACTAGTAAATTGCTTGAGGCCAGTTTGAATGCAACAAGTGCAGCTACAGGGAACCAGGCAGAGGGTCTTCCCGGTAGTGGCACCTGCCCAGTGGAAAGCCCTCCCATCAGATACCAGAGAGATAAATGATTATATGACTTTCCAAAGACATGTGAAGGCAGCTCCTTCAGGGATACAGGGCCGAGGCCATTTAGGGCTTCAAAGTTCAGCGCCAACACTTTGACTTGTGCTCTGAAACCTATCAAGAGCCAATGTAGATCCTTTAGGACTGGTGTTGTTCCTGGCAGCTGCTCCCAGTCACCAGTCCAGCTGCCACATTCTGGATTAGCACTCTGTAGTTTCCAAGTCAACTTCAAAGGCAGCCCCACGTAGAGCACATTGCAGTAGTCCAAGCAGGAGGCAGGTAGCATCTCAGCCAGCATACTAGATGGAGCTGGTAGACAGTCACCACGGATGCAGAATTAACCTGTGCCACCCTGTACAGCTGTGAGTCCAAAATGACCCCCAGGCTACACACCTGGTCCTTTGGCAAAACCAGAGTCCTGAGTTTCAGTTGTGTGCCAGACAGGGAGACCCAAGACAGGTGGTTAATAGGACTAGACATATGTTGGTTAAAAGGAATGTGTGTGCATGTGGTGAAAGAGTTTGGGGTCAGCACTTTGTCACGTGATAAAGAAAGGAGGGAGGAGTCAAGAGGAACCCAGTTGCTGTGTTGATACACTAGCAGCTTCTAACACACAAATGTGGTAGAACATTTTCGGTGCTTGAGCTCACGAAAGGTCTGTTTCAGTTAACCTTCTGTCTGGATTATTTGTGTTTTTACTGGGTTAGATGGGGCCATTTGTTATTTCCACTTAGCAAGACGTCAGCAGCTGCAGAATATTTATAATGTAATGTTGGTGGCGTACAAGATAATTGCATTACTGTTTAGGAAAGCAGTCGTCCACGCAGGACAAACACAGCAACTCTGTCCAAATTTTCTCTCTGAGCACTGCTTCAGTTGTGATACAGTCTGCATTTGTTACTGCTGAGGCATCTGCCATTTTTTCTTTTTCTGTTTTTTTTTTTTTTTTTTTTGAGCATGTGTACTTCTGTCTTCCACAGCGAGGTCAGCTTCAGAAGATGCTTATATGATTCCTCATTGTGAGACGGTAGCTGCTTGTCTCCATTTCTTCTCTTGTTCTTAAAAGCCCTGATCTTGCAACTTCCTCCCTGTCATGATGAATTACACACAAATAAGCAGCAAGCTTGTTTCTTTGAAAAGCATTGGATGCTGGAAGTCAAGCAGCCAGCAGTTCAGTGCAGAGCAGTGGATTTTTGCAAATACGTTTCACAGAGATCATGGCTCACCAAGCTTTTATCTGGTTTTTCTTTTTTGCCGTTTTCGGCGTCGCACTTCCATTATGCATTTTTATCTTTGGAATCGTACGCCCTTAATTTTACAAAGTAAACCAGAGAACGAGAGCTATTTTTCAAAAGCTGCTAACACACAAAATGACACTTTTTAGAGAGTTGGTTGGCAAATATATATCGGTGCTCTCTATTTTGAGTGCTTTTGGCAACTACGAGCTAAACCAAATGTGACATTATTTGTGCAATAATAAATTGCATGGTTGGGGTGGATTTTGAAGGGGAGGTAATTGAAGCCACTGAGGGTGGGTGGGCAGAGAAATCATATTGGGGATTTGCCCCTTTCCTGTGCTGTCAGCCCAGCCCTGATAGATGTGTTCTTCCAATGGCCGCTGTTTGCTAGAATAAGCCAATCATGTAATTGATGGTTGTGTAAATACTCTCGCGTATAATCTGGCCCTGACTTAACTCCCCTTGCTTTAAATAAGGTTCAGTCACAAATAACCTTTTAGCTAAATGGTAGCCTTACTGCTGTAGGTAGGGATGGGGAAGAAATTTGATTCAGTTCGCATTCAAAGGCGGACCTACTGAAATCGTGCATTCCAAAACAGTATGCAGACCGAAACGCAGTAAACTTTCTAAAGTTGCCCTTCTCTGAATTTTGCAGTGCACTTTTCCAGCCATGAACTGTGCACAAAAAAGGGAATGCCTTGAGTAAAGGGGTCCATAATTAGGGGAAATTGCTTTGTCAAAAGGGGAAATTGCTTCACCAAAAGATGTGTATGTTGGGGGGAATTGCACACAGACGTGCACGTTAAAAGAAATTCGCACTGAAATGCCGATGAATTTTCACAGGGATTTCTTGCTTTAAAAATTGCATGTGGAAATGTGGAAAACTGAACTTCAGAGTTGAAAAATGAGCAACTGAAAGAAGCTGAAATGGACTTATTTGCTCGTCCCTCACTATAGGGGATTGGGCTGAATTGTTTTGGTTGCTGACTAAATTCCAAATGTATGTGTGGGCCTCTGTGTTCTTATCGGAAGTCAGATTCTTTGCCTGCCTAACTTAATATCTATCAGTGAATTTTCAGGCTGTTGGGCTGAGGTGTTTTCACATCACTTGCTACTTCTCATCTTTTTACCTGGAGTTGCAAAATTGAGGTACAGTTCCTTCCCCAAAGTATGTACTTATAACGATCTGGGGGGGGGGGAGCCTGGCATCCCAAATCACGTTGAATGAAATGAATGAAAGAACATTCCATCTTCAAATGGAACACAGAAAGGAATTCAGAGGCAGGGGTGTCTAAGCCTCTGCATGATGCCGCCATAGGGTATGTCTGCCTCATATCCTTTGAAAGTGAAATGAAAAATGGGCATCTATCACTGCAGCTGCAAGTCTGCAACGGCGGTTGTGTCTGCTGACTGTTTGGACATCCAAGTTGCCCAGAAAACTCCGTTGGGAAGCCTGCATCTGAACAAGTCCCTGTGTTAGCCTGCAAATTGGCTGGCTGGTTAATGTGAACTGTGTGTTCATGAGCAGCTGAGTTATGTAAACTGCACCTTGTGGATGATAGTGGTTTGGGCGCAGTGTGCCTGGTGAAGTAAATTAATGCATGGATTCTATATTTCTTAGAAGTATTTTTTCTGCACTCCGGCCAAAATAAATGAAGAAATAAGGCTCCCAGAGTGGCTTACAAACAGCAACAGCAATAATACATCCCTGCCCTCAAGCTTATAATTGCAAAGACTCGTCATAAAAGGAAAAGAGGGTTGTGAAGGAGGAAGAAAAGAGCAAACTTAGGTACTAGTTCTTAGTTAAGAAATCTTGTAATGACCAGCTGGAATGGAGAGAGTTCAAGGAGAGTAGCCAAAATCTGCTAGCCTGACTGAAACTGCATCTCTGAGAAGTGTGATGCTCTCCATCAGCTGGAATGAGAGAGAGTATTACCAGTCTGGGTGGGGTGGGGAAACTTCAGTGCCACAACATGCAGCAGTGTTTCAGCTAACCTTCACTTTCTCAGTGTAAAGGCGAGAAGGGGGATGCTAACTGCATTCACTTGGACACAATTACAGTGGTGCCCCGCAAGACGAATGCCTCGCAAGACGAAAAACCCGCTAGACGAAAAGGTTTTCCGTTTTGGAGGTGCTTCACAAAACGAATTTCCTATGGGCTTGCTTCACAAGACAAAAATGTCTTGCGAGTTCCTGCAGGTTTCCCCCCCTTTTTCCCCCTTTTTCTAAGCTGCTAAGCTGCTTATCCGCTAAGCTAAGCTGCTAAAAGCCGCTAAAAGCCGCTAAACCACTAATAGCGCTAATCCGCTAAGCCGTCAATGGGCTTGCTTTGCAAGACGAAAAAACCGCTAGACGAAGAGAAT
Source organism: Podarcis cretensis (assembly GCF_951804945.1). Taxonomy (NCBI): domain Eukaryota; kingdom Metazoa; phylum Chordata; class Lepidosauria; order Squamata; family Lacertidae; genus Podarcis; species Podarcis cretensis. The sequence goes on along the minus strand of NC_137176.1, from coordinate 24,287,728 downwards.
CGCGGAACGGATTCTTTTCGTCTTGCGAGGCACCACTGTAGAATTCTCCACATCATCAAGATTCTTGGTTGAAAGGGGATTTTGGTGAGCAGGGAGAGTCTGTGGCAGATAGAAGTCCAGAAGAAGAGAAGGGAGGCCAAGAGGCAGAGATGGGTCAGGCTGGTGAATAGTCATGAATGTCTCCCCCTCCTGCTGTGACAAGCGCCCCTCTCCTCTGGTATCCCAGGACCAGGAGAGGTATGAAGAGGGTGGAGCAGAGACAGGCCTATCAGCAGAGTCTCAGATTGCTTGGGGAAAACCCTGGAGAGAGGAGACGACTTAGGCAGCTGAGGGAAGGTGAGGTCCTTTAGTCTCTGCCTTATAAGGGCAAGACCTACTGAGAAGAGTTGCTATGCTTTTTAGGCCTGGCACCCCTAAGCAAGCCTTGTTTCTTCTAATAAAGAGTTAGCTTCCCTTAGTCCATGTGATTTTTATTTTTTTCTGGCTGGCTCCTTGACAGGTAGTGGCCCTCACCCCTGGTTCCACCTCTATCTAGGATAGGAGCTGCTCACAAAGCTGGTCTAAATCTGGGGTGGTCTTTGCTCCTCTCTGCCTCCTCCTGACATTATAGCAGCAGCAATGGGTTGGGAGAGTTTCAGGGTGGGTGAAGTTGGAAGTAGTGCCTTCTTGCATTTCACAGCAATTCTTCCTGCAGCTGCCATTGCCAGGAAGGTTGTAGGAGTGGGCTTACTAGCCCTAAACCCTCACTTTCGCTGTGGAGGCAACTGTTACAGAAGGGCAACTAAACCAGGTTCCTGGCAGATAGTGGCATTGTTGCAGGGAACAAATGCCACTTAAGGGAGCCATCTGAGGAGCCTCTTCCTCCACCTCTTCCACATGTACCCCAACCATTCCAAAAAAATCCACCAAAGAAGAAATGAAATTGGCCAACTTCCCTGACTCTATGAACTAACAGAAGTAGAGTTTGTCATGGTTTTAGAGCTGTCACCCAAGCCCTCCCAGATGTTTTGGACTGGAATGTATGGATAAGGCTCTATAGCTGCAGCCCAAACATTTGGAGGACCCTGTATTAGCAAAAGCAGACATGTCTGCATTGCAGATACACAAAGGGCCATTTTGCAACATCCCTTATGTCCCTGCATGCAAGCACTCCGTCTTTGACCCTTGAACCAACGCTATGGTCTGGACTCGTGGTCAACAAAGATATATGCAAACATGTTGACAAGGTATATATCTGTGATAGCATCTGTGCTTTATTGACCATCTTAACGACGTCCTATGCCTAGCAAGAATGGATGCGCCATAAATGGAGCCATATTGACTCCACTGGAAGCATGTAGAACATAAGAAGAGCCTGCTGGATCAGGCCAATGGCCCATAACAGAAAGATGTTGCTTAAAGCTTTATTCATTTAAAATATCTGTTAATCACACCTTTCATCAAAAGATTCCTGGGCAGTGTATAAAAGTGTGAATAAGAGAGACTGTTTTTAGCAGTTCTCTCTCCTGTGTGTTCCCTCCGCTAGTCTTGTCTTTCTTCTTTCTTCTTCTGCTGCTGCTTGTTCCCCTCCCCTCCGTACCCAAGTAGAGAAATATGCACTGGGGAGGGAAGGGAAGGTAGAGACAAACAAAGCTATTCTTAATTCAGGTCATGCTTGTGCCATCTGCTCTGTATCTATTTAAATGCTATCTGAGGAAAGCGGCGGTGCCACATTTTATTCGTCTGTGTTTTCAAGTGTTTTCCCCCATAGGATCTCCATTGAAATGATTGAACTCTATTTTGCGTGGGTGTTTTGGAAGTTAGAAGATTTCAGACGGCTGATTTCGGCTTTGATGACTTCACGTCTTTAAAACAGGTGTTTTGGTGTAAGGTTTGGGTGCTAACTCAGGGACATCGAATTCTGTCCCCGGCATTCCCAAGTAGGAGATGTTTCCAGGTGTCCATTGGACATCTCTGTGTACGCATTTCTAAAAGCGTTTCATTCTAACATAAGATTTTCAAAATGCATTGGGTATGCTTTTGGGGCTGAGAACCATGTTGCAAAATTCACCAATGGGTAATTATGTTCTGATCGGCACATGAGCCCAGGAAGCATGGATCTGGTTAGTTCACATTGGAATTCACAGAAACTGATTTCCTGAAGCATTCCACCATTCTGTGGGATTTGGTTTTTAAACCTGTGCCTACCCTCCCATTGAAATTTATAGCATGTAAAAATGCTCAGTCTGGGCTGGATTGTGGCCCTGCATTTCAAGATGTTAACTGTGCAGTCCTAGGTATGTATTCTTCAATACAGGGATAGGCAACACGGTGCAATCCGGAGGTTGTTAGACTCTAACTCCCACAAGTCCTATCTAACAATGCCAAAGGCCAGGGGAGATGGGAGTTGTAGTCCAACAACATCTGACTGGTATCACATTAGCCAATCTTTCTCTAAATCCCACTGTCTCCTATGAAGCTTAAAGGTAAAGGGACCCCTAACTGTTAAGTCCAGTTTTGGACGACTCTGGGGTTGCGGCGCTCATCTCACTTTACTGGCCGAGGGAGCCGGCATTTGTCCACAGACAACTTTCCGCATCACGTGGCCAGCAGGACTAAACCGCATCTGGTGCAACAGGACACTGTGATGGAAGCCAGAGCACATGGAAACGCTATTTGCCTTCCCACCGCAGTGGTGAGCCAGCATTTGTCCGCAAACAGCTTCCGGGTCATGTGGCCAGCATGACTAAGCTGCTTCTGGCGAACCAGAGCAGCGCACAGAAATGTTGTTTACCTTCCTGCTGGAGCAGTACCTATTTATCTACTTGCACTTTGATGTGCTTTCAAACTGCTAGGTTGGCAGGAGCTGGGACCGAGCAACGGGAGCTCACCCCATTGTGGGGATTCGAACCACGACCTTCCGATCGGTAAGTGCTAGGCTCTGTGGTTTAACCCACAGCGCCACCCGCATCCCTCCCTATGAAGCTTTGTTGTTTAGTCGTCTAGTCATGTCCGACTCTTCGTGACCCCATGGACCAGAGCACACCAGGCACTCCTGTCTTCCACTGCTTCCTGCAGTTTGGTCAAAGCTTACTCCCTAGTAATTATGTTCTACAACTGCAGCCTAAACCCCCCATTTATAATGGTTTCTGCCATGCTTTTTTAGCAAAACACTTTTTAAAAAATGCACTTTCTACTTTCCTCAAAAACCTTGTTTTTATGTTGACAGTTCACGTAGCCTGCCCACCCTTAGAACACCTACATTTCCAAAGACCCTTTCAAGCATTGTTAGCTGGCAAATGATAAGTTGTGAAGGTTGATACTAGCTTGGGGGCACTCAAAGGATTGCTATGTGTGGCATCTCGCCTCATGTTAAAATCAGAGGACGAGTTTTCTTCCTCTCGGTCTGTATGTCTGTGTCTCTCTCACTCCTATTCATTTCATAATAGATACAAAAGGATTAGGCTCATACTCCTGGATGGCTGTCCATTGACGTATTCGATGTGTTTCGTTTGCAATAATGTATATAATTTATCTTCATGTGTACCTTTTTTTTATTTTAATGGTCAAGGGCTAAGTGGCCCTGCAGATATATGAGCTGTTGGACTGTCTTGACAGAATGCTGCCAAATATTGACAATGTAAAGTGTGGCAGGGAAGGGAATATATCAAATGGCTGCTTATAAATCTGAATGTCTAAAACGCATTTTCTGCTTGTTCGTAGGTAGTGTCTAGAAATCCCAACAAGCTTTTTTCTCCCAAATATTTTAAGATGATGGTATTTTTTGTATGCCTAGCTCTTATGTCTCGTCCTTCGTATTTGGTGAAAATGATGGCATTTCTGAGAACTGTTAGATACGTCCGTTTGTTATGATTAAATTTCTTTAGAATGAATAGACTTCTGTGACATTGTTATTTTTTTACAGTGGAAGAATCTTAGCTCCATGTGGCCCACATATTCCACTCAAGTGTAACAAAACTTTAATATTTCTTGTAAACCGCTTAAGATAAAGGGACCCCTGACCGTTAGGTCCAGTCGTGACCGACTCTGGGGTTGCGGCACTCATCTCGCTTTATTGGCCAAGGGAGCCGGCGTACAGCTTCTGGGTCATGTGGCCAGCATGACTAAGCCGCTTCTGGCAAACCAGAGCAGTGCACAGAAACGCCATTTACCTTCCCGCCAGAGCGGTACCTATTTATCTACTTGCACTTTGACGTGCTTTCAAACTGCTAGGTTGGCAGGAGCAGGGACCGAGCAACAGGAATTCACCCTGTCACGGGGATTCGAACCGCCGACCTTCTGATCAGCAAGTCCTAGGGCTCTGTGGTTTAACCCACAGCGCCACCCGCATCCTTTATAAACTGCTTAGAGGTTATCAATTAAAAAGTTAAAAACAAGTGGTTCAAAACCAATTAAAATCAGCACGAAATTACAAAACTATCTTATGGTGGAAGGTGGAATACAAACTGTGTAAATTAAGTAACCTATTTTTTTCCATACTCCCAGTTGGCCTGTTCTGACAGCTCATAGAAGGCTGCAATTGGTTTTTGACTTGAAGTATGCCTTCAACCTCATTCTTTGTACCGTTGGTGTGATGCAGCTTTCTACATTGTCACTTTGTTTGCTTTTACATCACCAGTGACACATCTCCCAGTATCTGTAAATGACAGGAAAGAACAAGGTGTTTAAATTGCCAAAGAACAAAGCCCTCCTGAACAAAGGCTTTATTTATTAGCAAAGCAAACTTGCATCAGTAATCTGCCACTCATGGCTGATTAGGAGGTATGTGGTTAGCATTTAGGTAGCATGTTTTTTCCTTGGCAGAAGGATATGAGACTGATGTTTTTGGGATCTTGTTAAGGAACGAGCAGATATCTGCTGTCCCTGCTCCTGCCAACCTAGCAGTTCGAAAGCACGTCAAAGTGCAAGTAGATAAATAGGTGGGAAGCTAAACGGCATTTCTATGCGCTGCTCTGGTTCGCCAGAAGCGGCTTAGTCATGCTGGCCACATGACCTGGAAGCTGTACGCCGGCTCCCTCAGCCAGTAAAGCGAGATGAGCACCGCAACTCCAGAGTCGGACACGACTGGACCTAATGGTCAGGGGTCCCTTTACCTTTACCTTGGCATCAGCCTAGGAACTGCCACATTCCGCAGATGGAGAAATATTTCTAGAGCAGGTCTAGGCCCCTCTGTGTTCTCCCGGATCCCATAACTACTCGAAAAGGTAGTTAGGAGGGCACCTCTACCTCAAGGGTGGTTATGCGCCCTGCTTTACAGAGGATGGTTCTCTATTTGAGAGCTGTCCAGTCTGGTTTAAAGAAAAAAACTCCATAAAAAGTCAGAGCAGAAGCCCATCAACAGTTTGCAGCTAGCAGCAGCTGGTCAGCAGACATGGGGTAGTGCCCAGTGATCTGCTTATTGAGCATTTATCCTGATTTACTCGCAGGGAGGTTAGATTGGGGTTGCCAAACAGTTTTGCTTAACTGTCTGGGAAAATCTGGACGTATGGCAATCTAGATTTTGGCGTATTTCCTTAAAAATAGCTCAAAAACGTCATTCAAGCTCAACAACTTTTGTGTCCGGATTTTCAGTTTTTGAAATATGGCAACCCTGGGTTAGATGACATTGTCTCAAAGCAGACAACATGACCCCAGCAGTCTCTAGGTAAAGGTAAAGGGACCCCCGACCATTAGGTCCAGTCATGACCGACCCTGGGGTTGCGGCACTCATCTCACTTTATTGGCCAAGGGAGCCGGCGTACAGCTTCTGGGTCATGTGGCCAGAATGACTAAGCCGCTTCTGGCAAACCAGAGCAGTGCACAGAAACGCCATTTACCTTCCCGCCAGAGCGGTACCTATTTATCTACTTGCACTTTGACGTGCTTTCAAACTGCTAGGTTGGCAGGAGCAACGCCACAGCGCCACCCGCATCCTTTATAAACTGCTTAGAGGTTATCAATTAAAAAGTTAAAAACAAGTGCTTTCAAACTGCTAGGTTGGCAGGAGCAGGGACCGAGCAACAGGAATTCACCCTGTCACGGGGATTCGAACCACTGACCTTCTGATTGGCAAGTCCTAGGCTCTGTGGTTTCACCCACAGTGCCACCCGCGTCCCTATCCCAACAGTCTCTATCTCTTGCCTATTTCACCATTTGTGTAGCTGTGACAGTGTAAACTGTTACTCTCTTTTTATTCCATTTTGCATTGTATGTCCTCGCTGGCTGCGTGATTACTTTAAAAACATCTGTTTTATTTGTTCCAGGAAATCTCTTCCTGGTTCCTGTATTAGTGATGTTAGATTTTTCCGGGTTCAAGGTGATTTTGACATTTTTGGATGTCAAGACGCATTCTGATCTTTACTCCTGTGAAATGCCAGAACGAGAGGACACACTCAGTGGTTCAGCTCAGTTGCTGTGAACAAGTAGCTGCGTGAACAAAGGAGTTTATACATGTGGAGATTTACCCTTCTGTCAACAACACCAAAAACCAGACTCTGCTGTGCCTTGATATTATATAATAGCATGCTTGTTTGGCCTATGTGATAATACCTTATTACTTACATATTGATTGGAGGGTGCTAGTCCTAAGCTGTGAGTTTGCATTGATTTGTAGCATACAGGCACCCTGAATATAGGATATTGCGCCAATCTGTTTCAGTAATGCTTACCGGGGAGTTCGTGCCAAAAATGTAACTGAAGAAATGGTAATTATTGGTATAACTCAGCAGACTGAAATAAACTAAACACCAGGAATGGATTTGGCACAGCATTTCCCCACTGCAAGGGTGAGAAGTAAATTCTGTATTACAAACCTGTTGGAAAGGGAACGGCGGTGAAGGAAGGATTGCATTGTTTTTATTGATTTGTAAAATGGGTTGGAACACTAGAACACAAATTGCTCTCAAGATGATCCTCAGCTCAGACTAATTAATTGATGGCAGGTGAGGCTGGAACATTAATTGCAAACAATATATCACTGATTCATGGTCATTCTTACTGCAGCTGCTGAAGCAAAGTGTGGTTTTCTTCCAATTCCGCAAATAGCACAAGGAAGTCAGGGTGGTGAGGTCGTTTCAGTGTGTCAGACTAGGATGTGGGAAACCTGGGTTCAAATCCCCACTCGGCCATTGGATGAAGCTCACTGAGTGACTTTGGTGAACCTTCACACCCTGACCTACTTCACAGGGTGGTTGTGAGGATAAAATGATGGGGTGTGTGTGGAGGCTGTGTGTACCACTGAGCTTCTTGGAAGAAAGAAGAAGAAGAAGAAGAGTTTGGATTTGATATCCCGCTTTATCACTACCTAAAGGAGTCTCAAAGCAGCTAACATTCTCCTTTCCCTTCCCCCCCATAACAAACACTCTGTGAGGTGAGTGAGGCTGAGAGACTTCAGAGAAGTGTGACTAGCCCAAGGTCACCCAGCAGCTGCATGCAGAGGAGCAGAGATGTGAACCCGGTTCCCCAGATTACGAGTCTACAGCTCTTAACCACTACACCACACTGGTGGGATATAAATGTTATAAGCAGTTTAAAAACGCAAGTTGCCCCAACTCCTTTGTAACACTATTTCACAATTTCCCTCTAACATTTATGCAACTAACCTAACACTTATCCAATGACCTATTCTGACCCTATTAGAAAAAGAAAATTACAGCAACAAATTTATTCTTCATGGCCAAAGACGAAAGGTTCGGGTGAAAGAAGTTGGAGTGTAATGTGCCCTAAGCCGTTTAAAGTTTTTTTTAAACTTGGGACTTGCATCTGTGAAGCAAGGATCTTGCCTCAAGTACCATAAAAAGTCTCTCTCCCACTCTCTCTCTGTGTTTAATATCATCTGATACCTACTCAAATGCAATAGTTTTCTGTGGTGGTAGCTGAAAAATTTGGCCGTAACATACTGAGTGATGTGTACATATAAGCATGCCAAAGCAGCCTTTTATTTCCTTCCTTTGAATTTCCTGCTGTGGTCCAAACAGGCAGTTTGTTCTCTGGCTATAGTATGCATTATGCACACCCACTGTATACTGTAATAACACCTGTTTATCCAACTTTCATTATTTCATATGAACGTCTCGCCATGGTGTTGAAGTATGAGCCAAGGGGTTACGGTCCCAATGCAAATATGAACAAGCAGCACTTATGCTACAATGGTGCTTTTCCAATGCCAACACCAGGCTCGGAGCACTTGATTATTTTTTATTTTTGCACATTTCCATCCTTTTCATATTTCCTGGCACACAGTCTGGGAATCGCTGACTTAAATGGACTTCCCGCTATTGTAACTAGTCAACAAATCACTCTGTTATGATATGATTTTGTTTGCTCGTTTGTTTGAGGCGCATCACAGGTTTACAGATAAAGCAATTTGAGATGAAATCTAAGAAACCTTGCACAACTTTGGAAGAAAGAAACCCTGCTCCTGTTCCAGTGGGGAGCACCTGCAGGATACCAGGATGAATTTTGAATGAGTTCCTTAAAAATGGTTTGAAACAGTGTCATGCATTATTTAACTCCATAAAGCATTTTTTTAATGTGACTTTTAGAAAAGATACTAAAGAATCAAACTGTGTTTTAATGGCCTGAGCTGTGCATTACCCCCACCTATGAGAACATTTTAATGCCTTGATGAATCAGTCCGAAAGCAAACAGTAGTAAAAGTCTCAGGCTAGACATGATTTTGCTATCTGCTCGGCTAATGTATGTAGCAGCCTTAATGGACTTATCTTCATCTCTGACTAGGCATATATAGAGCTATTACAGAAGACATTAGATAATCCTAGGTTGTTAACAGTTACAGCTTTGACTTTATCCTAGTAATTTTGCTAGTTATTAAACAAGCACCAGCATGGGTTCTTCCACATTTGCTGGGGTGTACATTGAGATTCATAATGATTGCCAACCAAACAGCTGCTGTAAAATCTGCAGCAACTATCTCGGAGAATATCCTTTGGAGAGAATGCATAAATCTTGATTCTTTTTAGGAAACCTGTAGATTAAACGAATGGATTAGAGCATGATGAATAGATTGACTTACATGTGCATTCCAAAAGCCTCCATTTCAGTCTTACTCTCTCACAACCCCCTTTCTCTTCCTTCCATGAATTTGACACAAGTGTGGAATCTATTGGCTTGGGGCGTGAGCTGCGATTCAGGATTGTACCACTTTAGCAGGGTGTTGGACTAGATGATCCTTCCAATTCCACAGTTCTATGATTCAAATATCACTTCAGCCATGAGCTTGGTAGTCAACCTCTCTCTCTCTCTCTCTCTCTCTCTCTCTCTCTCTCTCTCTGTGTGTGTGTGTGTGTGTGTGTGTGTGTGTGAGAGAGAGAGAGAGAGAGAGAGAGAGAGAGAGAGAGAGAGAGAGAGAGAGACAGGGCTTTTCCCTCAGCCGGAACTCAGTTCCAGCACCTCTCAGGTGGGTGCCTTTCAGCAGCATAGCTAGGAGGCGAGGCAGGAGCAGGGCACATTGGTTACTGCTTCCCCAGGGGGCAGCACTTACTGCGGGGGCCCTCAGTGTGCCCAAGCCACACATCTCTCCTGGGAGTGACTGGGTGGCTTGGGCGCCTGCGGGCACCGTGCCCCTCAAAAGGGTGGCGTAGGGCTTGTGTCTGCCTGCCACCTTCCCATCAGCTGGAGAGCGGCTGAGGGGGAGGCGGCAGGTGGACTCCATGCAGGCTCCTCCTAGAGTGCCCTGCCTGGGTTGCCCTGCCCCTCCTGAGTGCCTGAGTGGCTAGCTACACCGCTGGCGCCATTATAAGAGAACAAGGGAGGCATTCATGGTGAGTTCTGGCACCTCTTTTTCTAGAAAAATAGCATGTGTGTGTGTATATGTATATATGTGTGTATATAGAGAGAAAATGGGCGGGGGAAATCCCATCTGTGCTATAAAGTGGTATCATACCACTTTAAATAGCCACAGCTCCCCACAAAGAAACATAGAGTAGTTAGGGTGCTGAGAATTCTTGAGAGACACCATCTTCCCCTCTCAGAGCTGCAATTCCCAGAGTGGTTTCACAATCACTCCTTCTCCCAAGGGAACTCTGGGAATTGGAGCTCTGTGGGGGGAAGAGATGTCTCCAAACAACTCTCAGAATGCAAGGAGGCAATCTTTAGCTTTTATTTTTTTATTTTGACAAAGTAATAATAATGTTGTTGTTGTTTAGTCGGTTAGTCGTGTCTGACTCTTCGTGACCCCATGGACCAGAGCACGCCAGGCACTCCTGTCTTCCACTGCTTCCCGCAGTTTGGTCAAACTCATGTTGGTAGCTTCAAGGATACTGTCCAGCCATCTCGTCCTCTGTCGTCCCCTTCTCCTTGTGCCCTCCATCTTTCCCAACATCAGGGAAAGATAATAATAAATAATAATAATAATAGTAATAAAGACTAAAAATGTGCACCCACCCCCAAGACCATTCCATTGTACATGATAACTTATCATTAATAGCTGTATACCCCACAGCCTTTAGCTCTTGGCGAAGGCTTCTTTCTGGTGTACCTCGGCGCCATCTATTCAGAGAGTTTAGTGCAAAGTTTGCTGCCGCTCAACGATTTTGTCTACTGAAATAACCACGGGGTGAATCCTGCTGAAGTGAAGGCCTTCTAAGCGAAAGCGCATGGAGGTTATTTCTTTGGTTTGCTTTTTCCAGATTTAGCTCTATGTATGTGAAGCTCCTGTCTGTAGCTGGCTCTCTCTCTCTTCTTGATTAATGTGAGCTCCTCTCTTGCCGCAGTGCTCTTGGCCCTTCTCTCCTGAGCCTGTCCAAAAGACTGCTGCTTTAGTAATTTTCCTCTTCTACTCCCCTGACGGTCACTTCTCTTCTGGTGGCCTTCTTTTTTTTTTGTTTTTTATCCTTGAGACAATAAAGCTCCTCTTCCACCCGCTGTGCAAAACGTTTCCCTCACAGTGATGGATGCCCTTTCCTCGGAAAGATACTTGGTATATTTTCTCCATCTTAAGAGTCAAAAATAGCCCTTAACAGACACCTGACCAAGTCAAAGGAGCCTGATAACATCCCTCTCATGGATTCGGCCACACCTGCCAAATTGTTGCGTACATTTATGGACCCAACATAAATATAGGACCTGAGGTAAACCACAATCATTTTCCTCATGAGACATATATTCTCAAAAAAGAATGAGAACATTGTCCTGGGTAAAATCAGAGCATCTAAACCAGGCATGTCCAAAGTCCTTTTCAGTATACAGTTGTACCTCTGGTTACGAACTTAATTTGTTCCAGAGGTCCGTTCTTAACCTGAGGTGCCACTTTAGCTAATGGGGCCTCCCGCTGCTGCCACGCTGCAATTTCTGTTCTCATCCTGAGGTAAAGTTCTTAACCTGAGGTACTACTTCCGGGTTAGCAGAGTCTGTAACCCGAAGTGTATGTAACCTGAGGTACCATTGTATGTCTTGGGGTAAAATCCTAAGAAAAGCTCAACAACGTTGATCGGCCCTCATGCATGTTCACTTCATCAAATCTGGCCCTCTTTGAAAAAAGTTTGGGCACCCCTAATCTAAATCAAGGTTCTCCAGCTGTGGTCAGCAGGCCATGGGCGTTCTGTGAGCTTCATTCAGGTGGTCCATGGTTTTGTGCTTGAATATGAAGGTGGCACATCTGTGGGATTAAATGTTTATATATTTTTATAGCTATTGCCTCTTTTATTTTTCTGTATTGTAATTTGAATTCCAATTGTCATGCAATACGGAAGAAGAAAAAGAAGCATGAAAAATACAATTAAAAACCAAAAACATCTAGCACAGTGCATTACGGTTGCTATAGATGGCTGAAAAGCCATTGGGGGGGTCTTCCAAGACCCCCAGCATTCTCAAGTGGTCCATGGGGGAAGAAAAGTTGGGGGATCGCTGACCTGAATGAATTTTAGTAGGCTGTGCTTCCTGAATAAAATAGGGACCAGATGAAAGCTTCAGAATTGGGTATAGCTGAAGACTTAAATAAAATAGCCTCTCCTCACCCTGCCAAATGCAGCAAATCTCATGTGTTTAGTGTTTATTTCCTCTTCGGTTTGGGGTAGGTCTGAACTCGTCCTGCGATGTGCCCCTTGTAGAACAGCAAATACTCTGGGCCATTTTGCAGGTAGCACCCATAGAACAGAAGTGAGGAATTGTTGCTGACAGTGAATGACAAATGAATGTTAAAAAAAGGGGGAATGTAAATAAGATTTGTGAAATGATGCTTGTAGAGGCCACTTTGCTCATGTGGAAACCTTGGTGAACTACCACTTTGTCATTGTCATTAAGGAACTTTTGATCTCCGAAGCTGTTTCTGTTCTTATTGTCTTTTTAGGCTCAGCGCTTCTGTTCTGGGCTCCTGAAGCCCATCTCTCTGTTACAACCCTATGCTGGTTTCACTATTGTGGCTCCTTTCAAAGAAACCTTGGGATTTTACTTTTGTGATAGCAATGTACAAGCTTAGTCAGGCTCAGATTGCATTTTTGTTGTTGTTTAGTTGTTTAGTTGTGTCTGACTCTTCGTGACCCCATGGACCAGAGTACGCCAGGCTCTCCTGTCTTCCACTGCCTCCCGCAGTTTGGTCAAACTCATGCTGGTAGCTTCGAGAACACTGTCCAACCATCTCATCCTCTGTCGTCCCCTTCTCCTTGTGCCCTCCATCTTTCCCAGCATCAGGGTCTTTTCCAGGGAGTCTTCTCTTCTCTCTCTTTTTTTTAAAAAATAATATTTATTAACATTTTAAAGACTGCGAAAGAAAGACAAAGAATTAAACAAAACAATACAATACAATACAAAAACATAAACACCACACAACACCAACCCCCAAACATTAAATTAACAAAACCAAACAAACACAATTTAAAACACATCTAATAAGTTCAGTATCTTAACTTTCATTTACTTGTTTCAACGACCTCCTCACACCTCCCTTTTTGTATTCCACTTTAATTAAGAAGAAGAAGAAGAAGAAGAAGAGTTTGGGTTTGATATCCCGCTTTAACACTACCCAAAGGAGTCTCAAAGCAGCTAACATTCTCCTTTCCCTTCCTCCCCCACAACAAACACTCTGTGAGGTGAGTGGGGCTGAGAGACTTCAAAGAAGTGTGACTAGCCCAAGGTCACCCAGCAGCTGCATGTGGAGGAGCGGAGACGCGAACCCGGTTCACCAGATTACGAGTCTCCTGCTCTTAACCACTACACCACACTGGCTTCAGCACTGTTTCAGCAATTCCTTTCCATCTTCCTCTGTTTTCTGTCCTGTAATTTATCTTAACATATTCTAACTTTTTTCCCCCTTTAATATATAATTGTCTTAACATATTTTAACTTTATTTTCCCTTTAATACTCTAATAATCTATTTGTACTTAATTCCTTGTAACATTTCTACTAAAGCCATATAGCTCCTTTCCAACATTTTTCTAACACTCATTAATTTTACAATATTTTTATAAATAGTCTTTAAACTTTTTCCAATCTTCTTCCACCGACTCTTCTCCCTGGTCCCGGATTCTGCCAGTCATATTCGCCAATTTCCTATAGTCCATCAACCTGGTGATCTTCTGTCCGATGCTCTTAACTCTTTTCCAAGTCCCTTCTGCGAGTCTTCTTCATATTTATACATGAACTTTACTTTGTCTTCCACTGATCTTATTTTCATTTTCCTTCCTTTGAGGCTAAAGAGTAGATCTCGGGGGAACTCCCACCTAAAGATGATTTTATTCCTTCTCGACAGGGCAACCAAATCTCTGTAGTTAAATCTAAGATCCGAAAGGTATTTCAGGATGTCTTTCAAAATTTCCACTCTTGACTGTTGTTCTTCTAAGTTCCTCTGGTATTTCCAACAGTCTCTTATTTTGTTCTTCTCTTTTTTCCCTCCTCTTCCAAGTCCGAGAGCCCTCACAGTTTTAATCTCTTCTTGACCCAAGTCCCGGTCCCAAAAGTCATCAAATTCCTGTGTAAGGAAATCTATCAAACTTTCCTTCTCCAGTTCAGATAGGACTCTGATCCTCGAAATCTGATTTTCTTTAAATTCAATCATAGCAGGCATCAACTTTTGGTCATCAAATTGCATCTGTAAGGCTGGGACTCTCTCTCTCTCCAATTGTGTTACTTTAGGTTCAACAGCAATAACTTTCTCCCTAGCCTTCTCCGCAGTTTGCCATGTCAAAGTAGATTCCTGTGTCAGTTTCTGAATAGTTTCTATATTGGTGTTCACTTTTTGTCCCAAATTGTCAATTTTGGTGGTTACCACATCCACCTTTTTGTGAAGCTGTTCCAGTGAGTCACTTATCTTACATAATACAACCACTAAGGCCTCTTCTGTCAACATTCTTAACCGATTCAAGGTCCCCAGAATCTCACAGGTTTTTATCTTGCAGCTGGAAATTCCCCCAGCTCAACTCTTGTGACAGTTTCAAAAGTTTATTCTAGAGGGAAACAGTTCCTCTAGAGGAAAACAGTTTCTATTTGTATTAGTCCTTTTAAACTCAATTCAAACAATAAAGTTAGTTTCAATTTTCTGTTACTTTTACTCCTTTTTAAACACAGATAGAGACCATGGAAACAATGTATTCCTCTTATTTAACTGTCAGTGAACGCTCTAATCATGGTCAGTCCTGTTGGCAGCCCGTTTCCAGGATCGGAGCAGTGGTATATTAACTCTGTTCGCTCTCTCCTGCAGGTATACTCAGTCCAAAACTTTCTCCCTCTTCTCCTGCCACCAAGGGGGGTTTAGTATTTTTTACTGATGGAAATTTAGTCCTTTACAATAGGCTTTCCGAGACTTCAGCTTGCATCCTCATTGCTTCAATCTATTTACAAAAGGGGAAGGTGGACTTCCTGTTTTAGACCTCCCCGTTTCGGCACCAAATTAAGACGTTTAAAAATCCAATTCTCCGCTCTACTCACGGGTAGTTGCTTTAAGATCAAATTGTCCACAGGAAAAAGTCAGCGCTCTCCGGCAACAGCTATGCGGCTTCGCTCCATGGAAGAAGCAGTCAATTCAAAGCACCGTGCCGCTCACCCCACGTCGCTCCGGATCCCCGAAACCGGGTTTCCCCGCGAGTAGGGGAGGCGCAAAAGGTGCGAGCCGAATCCCACGTTCACAGGCTTCACCCGCCTGTGATTTCTAGTGGGCCTCCGCCTCAGGGAGTCTTCTCTTCTCATGAGGTGGCCAAAGTATTGGAGCCTCAGCTTCAGGATCTGTCCTTCCAGTGAGCACTTAGGGCTGCTTTCCTTAAGAATGGATAGGTTTGATCTTCTTGCAGTTCATGGGACTCTCAAGAATCTCCTCCAGCACCATAATTCAAAAGCATCAATTCTCTGGCAATCAGCCTTCTTTATGGTCCAGCTCTCACTTCCATACATCACTACTGGGCAGATTGCATTTAGTTTGCATTAAGTCAAACTATTTCCTAAAAAAGAAGAGAATGGGGGGGGGGGAAGATAAGAACCAGGAAATATATTGGCTTAATCTGAGCCGACCCTACCTATCCTACATTTGAAGTACTCTTATTCCACTTTAGAATCATAGAATTGTAGTGTTGGAAGGGATCCTAAGACACATCTAGTCCAACCCCCAGCAGTGCGGGAATAATAATTCCTCCCCCAAAAATCCTGAAGCTTGTAAAAGATACTGAGTTTGTAAAGGACACCGAGAACCTTAACAAACTACAGTTCCCATGATTCTTGGGGGACAGCCATAATGGTTAAAGGTAAAGGTAAAGGGACCCCTGACCGTTAGGTCCAGTCGTGGCCGATTCTGGGGTTGCGGCGCTCATCTCGCTTTACTGGCCAAGGGAGCCAGCGTACAGCTTCCGGGTCATGTGGCCAGCATGACTAAGCTGCTTCTGGCGAACCACAGCAGTGCATGGAAACACCTTTTCCCTTTCCACTGGAGTGGTACCTATTTATCTACTTGCACTTTGACGTGCTTTCAAACTGCTAGGTTGGCAGGAGCTGGGACCGAGCAATGGGAGCTCACCCAGTCGCAGGGATTCAAACCACTGACCTGATTACCAGCCCTCTGTGGTTTAGACCACAGCGCCACCCAGGTTAAAGGGTGGTTAAAGGGTGCTTTAAATGATTGGTGTGGGTGTTGCTCCATATCAATTTGGATTTCTTCCCATTTGATCCCATCCATCCTTCCTTCCTCCAAACCGTGGCCTTGCTATCCATGCATCCACTCAAGATCTTTTGAACCACTTTCATTCCCTCTCGCTCACTTTCCTTCCTGCCACCACTGCCTTGGCTGTTTCTCTTGCCCATTTCCTGGGACGTTGCTACACTCTTTGTACTTTTCAGATTAATTTTACTGGATCCAGCTGTCGTACTTTGACTCAGATCCCTTAGAAAAGCAAAGTGAGCTTTCATGTTTGTTTTGTCACTTTATGCCTGGGGATGGGAAGACAAGTGAACAAAGTACCGGTGACCCACGGCACTGACTCAGAACTCCAAATGTGCCCATGGAGCCGAAAAGGTTGCCAGCTCCTCTTCTGCATAATCACTGGCAACATAAATGCGAAGAAGACAAGCAGAAAACCGAACTATGAAGCATTCTGCTCTCTACAACTTTTGCTTGCTTTCCAGTGAGACTAAGAACAAAGCCCTTTGTCTGAATCTGACAGGAGTATCAAGATTTATTGATCTGAGAGAGAAATCTTTCTCAGAGATAATGTTTCACCTTGAGAAGTAATACAGTATAGCATTTCACCAACAGAAGAAGCTGTTGCATATACTGTTACGTAAGTTCAGGATTATATCCATTAGAGCAAATTAGGCTGGCACATTAGTTAATGGGAAACCAGGCTAGCTCTTAAAAACAATGTTCACAGGGGTTGTTTATGTGATCAGGGACTATTTGGAGGTTGTTTAAATAAATTTATGACCTTCCAAGTTGGCTAATAATTTGTTATCCTGTTGTGATTTCCTTGCGTGTGTTTTTTTGGAATTAGGTTTTCCAAATTGCTTATATTTTGGGATAAAGCAACGAAAGCAGTGCAGCACCAGAGAATGGAACTTTGTTGGAAATAAAATATGATGCTATACCATAATAGTTTAGAGTCAACAATAAATGTGTTACATACAGGAGGCTCGATGTGTTTGCATCGTTTTTAATGCATTTAATCAACAGTAATCAAAACTGTATGTAAAACTTTATAGGATTAATACTTTGCCATCAATACTGTCCAACTTTATTGCACCCTTCTAAGGTTGGTCATTATTAACGCCATTTTACATTTGATAAGAGAGGAAAGGTCCGGAGACACTTCCGGGTCACGTGGCCAGCGTGACATCGCTGCTCTGGCGAGCCAGAGCCGCACACGGAAACGCCGTTTACCTTCCCGCTGGTAAGCGGTCCCTATTTATCTACTTGCACCCGGAGGTGCTTTCGAACTGCTAGGTTGGCAGGCGCTGGGACCGAGCAGCGGGAGCGCACCCCGCCGCAGGGATTCGAACCGCCGACCTTTCGATCGGCAAGTCCTAGGCGCTGAGGCTTTAACCCACAGCGCCACCTGCGTCCCATTTCATTGAGGGGTAATCAACACAAATAACTTCTGGGAAATGTTCAGGTGCAGATCTCCAACAGGTGGACCCAATAGTGTGAGGTTGAACCCCAGAAATTTGTCTCTACATGCTTTGTCATGTTGCATGAATGAGACCGTCAAAAGTAAAATCTGTAAAATCTTGCTTATTGTGGTTGGCCCTCAGTGCTGATGTATTAAGGTATGTAGGGCCTTATAACCCAACTGTATGCACATTTACTCGGAAGGAAGCCCCACGTGTTTTATTGAGCCTTTGTCTCAAGTAAGTGTGTTTAGGATTACCGCCTGAGCTAGTTACAGCTTTAGAGGTTAACACTAAGACTGTGACAAATGTTTGCCTGTTTCAGTTTTCAGGTTGAAAAGAGCGCTTTGGGAGGGTGAGGATATTTTCTGACACCACCATTAATGCTAACTTTGTCTCCCAAAATGGTTCACTGTCCTTCCCCTACTCTTTGCACATAATTATTTGCTTCTTTCTGTTTTATTTCTATTAGGACTTCATCCAGTCACGGGATTTCACCCAATCACAGTCGTGGTTCATATTATGAACATGATGATGTCCATGATGCTAAGCAGCTAATCACACTGGGCTTGTGCTGATGTTGCAGGTAGAGAGATTCTTCCTGGACTAGTCATATGGGCAAACCTAGCCAACCAGGGTCAGGAAGGGCAACAAAGATCTATTTAGCTGGAGGGCAGTGCTTCGTGAGCAGCCAACCTCTCTCCTTTTCAGTGCTAATGAAAGCATTCCCCAAAATTGCCCTTTTGCCCAGCCATGCCCTTGCTAAAACCAACACCTTGAATTGCTGCCACTGCATTTTGGGAGAGCTGTAAAAAGGATGGCCCTTTGGCTGGTTCATGACCTTAAGTTTATGAAGGCATATATATGCAGGACCTAAAACTGTCCGCTATTCCCACTAGCAACAGTCCGAATCGTAAAACCCAGGAAGACGGATTTCAAGTATAGTTTATTTGCGCTGTCTGTAACTTCAGTAGCGATCATGTCAAACCAGTGAAATATTCTTCTTATAGGTGCGAATGGTGCCACAATGCCATCATCCCTGTCACATTGACACAAGCTGTATGTTTAGGAACGCTTAATGAATTGCATTCTTTCCCCCTCCTTCCCTGACTGACACATCTTATTGTCACTTACCATTTCAGGAAGTCCCATAACCTTGGGCCCTCTACTTGAAATGTCACTGTCTTATGATTAATGAACATAATGTGGCAATTTCTGTTATGGAATATGTTCTGCGAGAGCCAGCCCTTACTCCCATAACAGTGGAACAAAAGTGCGTCACTCAATACGTATCTATGAACTGTATTATGACTGATTTTAGTTACCAGCCAGGATTCTTAAATGGCAGTGATTTTTGAAGATTAGCATTTTAGGGTTGCCATCGTTGGTTTTACTAACACCGGATATCTGGGTATGGCTCAGGATCAGACCCAGTACAGACAAAAACAGCTGGGTCAGGGGCAGGGCCAAGGCAAAACCTTGTGGATAAGGGAAAGAGCCAGGGCAGGATTTTGGGTGTCAAGGTCAGAGAGCAGCAAAGTCAGAGAGCAAGTATTTTCAGAAGCAGAACCTGGATTATCCTATTTCTACACATCCCGGTAACAGTTAGATGACAGAAGATGGTTTTACAGATTAGACTAGCAAAATACTGGTTGGTTGACAATCCTTTTTTTTTTTTTTTTTTTTGCAAGTCATTCCCAATGGCTTCATTCCAAAACTGAAAAAGAATTACAAACATCAAATTCAAAATCCGTATTCGTTTTGTAACATAAGCCTATTACATAGTTGACTAGATTAAAATATAGACTTCCCTTTGCTATATATAAATGCAACACAATTAGAAATATTGTATTAGAAAATTTTATAATTCCCCTATACCCTCCACTCCCCTTCACCCATGTGTGATCTCAATATTTTTTTTTACTTCTTCCATCTTGTTGTGTTGTTGTAGTTTAATAATTATTCAAATGATTCTTTTATTATTTCCTTGCTTACCCCTGCATGTTTTACACATTATCTATCAATATTCCAGTTCCAGAACCATATTTTTGGTTGGTTAGCAATCCTATGAGCATGTTGCTTTAGCAAGGATGATCTATACAGATCTCTGTGAATGGCTTGGCTTGATGGATCGGGTCCTGCATTTGCAAAAGGGTGAACACACCCACATCCATCACTCTCAGTAGTGACTGAAGTCTGGTTGATGACTATGTCTATAGCCCATATAAATTGGGCATTGCCAAAATTGACCATGTGCCTAGGGATGGGCGCTGTATCAGGACCTCTTCCAACAGATGGTTTGTGCTGTCAGAGCTGGCTGCACTGCCAATATATTTAGCTGAACCATGTACGCTTGTGTGTGAGAGGATCTGTGGATCTTTTTCTTACTAAGTTATGGACTTCATTGCAGCAAACTGGTCACAACCGATGTTGGCATACATGACTTTGAAGGGGAATTAGGCAGCTACATGGAGAATAGGGCCACCATTGGCTATTGGGAGCACTAGAACCTCCAGATTCAGAGACATTACTAATTGGTGCTCAGGAGGAGCATCAAGAGCTGACTATTGTCTTCTAACCTCTAGGTTAGATTACTGCAATGCATTATACATAGGGCTGCCTCTGAAGATGGTTCAGAAACTTCAGCTGGTGCAGAATTAGGTAGCCAGGTTGCTCATCGACGCAAGATGGTTTGAGCACGTAATGCCAATACATTGGTTTCCAGGCCCAATTCAGAGTGCTGGTTTTTACCTATAAAGCCCAGTGGCGTAGCGTGGGTTGTCAGCACCCTGGGCAAGGCAAGTAATTTGTGCCCCCTAACCCGTGGATTTGCGCCCCCTAACCCTAACCCCCAGATGTTGTGCCCGGTGCGGCCGGCCCCCCTGCACCCCCCACGCTATGCCACTGATAAAACTTTAAATGGCTCAGGACTGCAGTATCTCAAGACCCGCCTCTCCTCATATGAACAGACCCTGACCTTACAATCATTATCTGAGGCGCTTCCTCGTGTTCCTGCTCCATGCAGGTGGCAACTCAAGAAGGGGCCTTTTCTGGAGTGGTTCCCCGTCTGTGGAATGCTTTCCCCAGAGAGGCCCATCTGGTACCTTCATTGCATATGTTTAGGCAGCAGGCAAAAAACATTCCTCTTCTTCCCAGGCCTTTGGCTAATTAAAAAACCGATAGCCGTTTAAACCGAGAGGGTATTGTTTTTGTTTGGTACTCTGTTAAGCAGTTTTGTATTTTTATATTGTGAACCACCCTGCGGTCCTTGGATGAGTATAGAAATTTAATAAACAAATGAAAAAGAAATAAATATCAAAATTCACACGCTGCTTGTGGATTTCCCAGAGCCACCTTGGGTGGCCATGGTTAGAAGCAAATTAAACATAACTTTCAGTAGATCCAGCAGAGCTCTTCTAATGTCCTTACGATCAATGCCGTAATGTTTTGCCCATTTAAAACAAACACTTTCTTTTTTACACCAACGGTGCTCCGTGATTGACGAGTGGCTATTTAGCTTCCTAGTGAAGCATTGAAATCTAAATGTGTGCCAAGTAACCAGCAACCCCCCCTCCCAAATCTCCTGCTACTCCTGAAAGAAGCAATTCTCACAGCATACAGACAATCTTGTTTTACAACGCTGGCCTGCTTGGCGTTAAATGGTTACGACCTTGAACAATTTTAATTGGGTTGTTTGGGGGTCAGTTCACATGGGAAGGAGAGGAATTCATGCAAAATTATTATGATGTAGTAAAACTTCTTCATTAAGACTGTAAGCAACATTCCAATGTAAACCTAACAATCACTTCTCCAGTTTTGATAAAAAAAGACCCTTTCTGTACAAAGTCCTCACTGGTATTCCACAAGTTGATTCTTCTTATGCCACAAATGTAAACAACACACAAAATTTGAAATTTGATTATAGTTTGGAGACTATCTGTTCCATTGACTTCTAGCTTGAATTTTGGAAGTTCTGTTCTTTCAAAAACATGGGGGGAAATGCATAGTCAGAATGATTATTCATTTCTTAGTGTAGGGGCACAATTCAGTTTTTATACTTATCACACTTAGTACCTGGCACAAAATAATGCAGTTTATTTTATTCGGCTCAGATCGGTGGCATGGTCGAAGGACCAATATTTATATATGTACACGCAAGTGAATGAGTGAGCTCTCTCACAATGCCAACTTATCCATTGCGCTTCACGGACATTATGCAGTAAATCCAACCCTGTCAACATATAAGGCCAATCAGAACACCAAACCCCTGCGCACTGAAATTTTTTGAAGTGAATAAACATTGTTCCAATTGCTACTAGTGCACTAGAAAGATTGCTGTGGGGGAAACCAGGGGTATGCTCACATTTGTGGCTTGAAACGTTGTGAGTTTGTTCCTTCATTTGCATTTTCAAGTTGCTTTTTCCTGCCAAATTTCATACTGAAACGGGGTCAGGAAAGTCGTCTTGGTTTGCCATATGCCCTCTTTTTCCCGGACACATCCTCTTTCTAAGGATTAAAATTTATTTGCGGGCAGATTTTTAAAATTTGACAAAATGTCCAGGTTTTTTTTGTTTGGTTTTTTTGTTTACAGTAACCCAAGAAACAAATTCTAGTGCATTAGACTCAGATCTAAGGCACCCAGCTAAGCTAGTATGCAACAGAGAATCACAACAGTGCAGCATCTTAAACTAGCTACATACTATAGAAATCCCTTCTGTGGCTGAACTAAAAGGACGCTGACTCGGCTACAAGATCTTGGAGAAGGAGTCTGGGAGGACAAGAGTTAACACTGCCCCCCCCCCCAGCAATGTGAACGTGAGCCCAAATGCTTTCATGTGGCAAGGGAGGGAGCAATATGCATTTTTATTATTTTGCTGTTGAAAGTTAAGAGCATTGCTGCTACCAATATATCACAGCTTTGATAGCCTACATATAGTAGGGGTATTTAAAATGAGTGTCATCACAGCGATCTGTAGTTAGAAGTAAAGTAAAGGTAAAGGGACCCCTGACCATTAGGTCCAGTCGTGACTGACTCTGGGGTTGTGGTGCTCATCTTGCTTTACTGGCTGAGGGAGCCGGCGTACAGCTTCCAGGTTATGTGGCCAGCATGACTAAGCCGCTTCTGGCGAACCAGAGCAGCACACAGAAACGCCGTTTACCTTCCTGCCGGAGTGGTACCTATTTATCTACTTGCACTTTGACGTGCTTTTGAACTGCTAGGTTGGCAGGAGCAGGGACCGAGCAATGGGAGCTCACCCATTCAAACCACTGACCTTCTGATCGGCAAGTCCCAGGTTCTGTGGTTTAACCCACAGTGCCACCTGCGTCCCTCAGTAGTGTTACCGGAAAAATCCGAGGGCTCCCTTGGACAAAACAAAGACACCAACCAGGATAACTTGGAGCAAAACAGCAGCCTGTAGGCTTGGCCTTTATTGAACTGTTGCAACAGGGTATTCCCCTCACGTGCAGGAGAGAGGAAAGACCCAGAAGAATAGTGTGCAAGGTCTTATAAAAACTTTTGAAATTCCCCTCCTCTAGGTCTAGCCCACCCCCAGAAACATCATGCATACATTACAGAAAGGAGGAGTTGAGGGAGGAGTTGGTGGTAACTTGAGTGTCTTGTCACCTGGCTGGTTCCTCCTTTCCCCCCTCCCCCTGGGTCACTTCCAGGAACTTCCAGGAGACAAAGGGGAGTTTGCAGTTTCCTGCCCCCTGAGGGAAGATCTGATCAGTGTCCTTTGTTTCAGTCCATGTTGAATCCACTCCCATATGCAAGTTCTTTGTGATCTTGATTGTCTTCTGTCTGGGATCATCAGGGTTGGCATGGGCAGGGCTCCTGTGTATGTGCTGAGACAGTGAAGGGATTATGGCTGACCAGGACTAAGTCACCCCCCTTTGTTAGTTCTTGTCATATGGAGTAAAAATAAAATGAAACAGTGCAAATCCGATGTATGATTGATTTTCTATTTTTCTATGAATTTATAACAGAAATGTGGCGTGTGTGTGTGTGTGTGAAGTTTATACAAACAGAATGATTGGGGTGGGGGGGTTCCTGCAACAGTTCCCCCCTTCGGAGATAAGATTGCAAAGGTGGCTACTTTGCAATCCTTTTCTCCGCACAATTTAAAGTGGTAAATATTAACCTGCTATTCTCCCTCCCAGATGCGTGTGTCCATGTGAACCTGAAAGGGACTTGGATGTCACATTTCTCAAGGATATTTGCATAGAAATGTAACATTGTAACAG
Organism: Podarcis cretensis; assembly: GCF_951804945.1. NCBI lineage: Eukaryota > Metazoa > Chordata > Lepidosauria > Squamata > Lacertidae > Podarcis > Podarcis cretensis. The sequence goes on along the minus strand of NC_137176.1, from coordinate 24,263,964 downwards.
TGCTCATAGTTAGACATAGGATATCACGTAAAATTAATATTTTGTTGCTCAGTTACTTGTGGTATTTTAGCACCTTGGAATAAATATTTTCTCAATAGTGGCGTATGCTTTACATTTAGCAGGAAGGTCCACCAATGACTGAAAAATGCAGTTTGCTTTGTCCCCCGCCATTTTTGTGTTCTCAGGTGTCAAAGTAGCTCTTCTGTGGTCTCACATCGGCATCGTGTCACAGTAGTAGCAATCCCTGGTGAATCCACTTAGGGCTTTCATATTAACCATGTTGCCTGGCACTCACCACAGCTGGCACAGGTTTGGACACGTCCTGAGAGAAATGTCTTTACCGTGGCCTTTCTATGGGGTTTTATTATTATAGGCTCTGGTCTTGCAGTCATGGGAAGTTGCTCACTTGCACATTAAGGACCAAAAAGCTAATTGCAGCCTGGATACACTTGCCCAATTCAAACTGAGTCCAATTTGAATTTATCTTGCCCCATGGTTCAACTTTTCAAACCAATCTGTTAAAAGAAACTCATTCTAAAAAGGGCACTTGTCCAAATAAGTCAATTTAACTCTATAAGGGATTATTCCGGCTAAACCAAAGCATACACACCTTCCTGAAGCTTCTCCTTGGTAAAGTGAGTTTTAGCACATTTTTAAAATGGGTAGGGAAGTTGGCAGAGTGCCAGGTGAAACAACTAAATGTGGTTATAAATTTATCTAATTCTAAACATTGGACTACATAATAGCCTGATCTGTAAAAAGCATAAAATGTATGAGAATCCTCCACTGGGGTGTAAGGAATAAGACATTAAACATAAAAACAATTACACACAAAAATAGCCACAAAAATAGCCCCAATTCCCCCCATTTGTGGAAATAACACACTGTCAGACACATTTCAACATTCCTACATAATAACACATAATACAAAACAAACTAATAGTATCAGTTGCATATCTTGAGACAATTGTGATATTTTTACGCATGTATCTTGAGGTTCAAAAGTGAGAAAATGTCCTTGCAATTCAACTCCTCCCCCCTTTGTCAGCCCCACTCCCCCGGCGGTCTATATCCTTTGAAAGAGATAGCTGTGGCCACTTTGAAAACTTTGGTGTCTGTTGCTGCAGGTGGTGGCGAAGCTTTTTTCATCATAGGTCTGTAGTAACACATCTGTAGAAGTGACATCCTGTAAGGGGCAGGGTTTTGGAGACTTAAAAAGATAGGAGTTAGTAAGGGGAAGGGGCAAAAGGGAAAAAGGATGTCCTTCAATTTACGTGGGAAGCTGCAAATAATAAAAATCTTAGCGGATTAAGCATTTCATTCATTCCAATATTATTATCACATTTCCATATAATTACTGTTATTATCTGCTAAGTTGGTTTGCTTTCCTTCACTTTGGAGAGAAAGAGGGGGGAACTGTAAAAAAATACAAGGTTAAAATAATAATAAAACACACACACGCACACACAATGACCTATGAGGAACAAAAATAAATAAATGCTAAGACACACAATTTCAAGAAATCTGAAGTAACAATGAAAATAAAAGAGTGTTTCTTGATGTGACAACATTGGCTAGAATGTTAATAGCAAAATACTGGGAAATGACTTAATACCAAGGAAAAAATGAATGGCAATTTAAAGTTGTGCAAGTACCTTGAACTAGCCAAAATGACAGAATTAATAAGAAATGCTCAGGCAAAAGGTAAACAAATACCATTCCACAAACAATGCTTGGTTGTGCTTCGATTAATTTCATGAAAAAACTGATTAAATAAATGAAAGGAGATTATTTGTAACTTTAAAAGTGTCAAAGCCACAAAGAGATGGAAGTCACTACTACAGCAGGGATTTCACAGAACAGAAAGAAAGTTGTTGTGGGAGGAAAAAGGGACAAACACTTTGTTATCGGGGTTCACATATCCTGTTAAAAGGGAAAAATTATTTCATGCGAGAGGCCTGTCAGGAAATGCTGTTCCTAAAATGCACACAAAGCCTGTTATAAAAGTTAAATCTCATTGGGGGGAGGACTATTCAAGAGTGGAACTCGCAGTGGGAGCGCTTTGATATTTACCTGTGAAAAGAATTTGTCATGTTAAGATTTGGAACCTGGAAGACTCTTGACTTTTGATGGGCTAGTTTTTTTTTTTTTTTTTTTTAATCCTTTTGTCTTACGAAGCCCCTGGAGGAAAGGACACATTAAGGGTGATTTCCCTCAGTGGCTCCAAGTTTTACATAAGGAAATTTGGATAAATTTCCCCCTTCAGCCCAAGCTCCTCTCACTCCCTACAGTTCCCCCTTCTTTGCTGATCTAGCCTCTGTGCATGTGCAGAGTTCATGTCTCTTTTATACTATTGAAAATGTTGAAACCTTTGGCTAAATTACCATTTGAATAAAGGGAATGAAGGGTAAGGAGTAGATTTTAAAAATAGGGTTAGATTTTAAAACAAAAAAGAGAAACTCAGCAATTTAAGTATTCACAAGAGCTAGCAATTGCAGCCCAAGCAAAAGGGATTGCTTCCTTTATGTACAGGAAAGGGCTAATATCCCTCTGGCAATTCGCGGAACAATGCCACGCCCTTATATATGGGAAAAAATGGCCAGAGAGTCAGAATTTATAGATTTTTTTTTTTTTTTTTTTAACATTCTCAGTCATTTCAGCCTTACCATTTGCAGACAAATTTTGCTGCCCTTTATTTACAGGATAAATGGTCAAGACTCATATGTATTTTATGTGCTTAAACTTTGAATTGACTTAGAAGTTTGATTTATTTATTTTTTAATAGTAGAGAAAATGATAAACACTGTAATCACTCAAATGCTTGAAATTACCAGTTCTGCTTCAAAACATCACGGATTTTTTTACCTCTCACCTTTTTTAAAGAAAAAACAAAGAGCAAAGTTGGGCTGAATTTCAACTCATCACATGCTTGCAGACACATGGCCCTCCACACAGCCACAAATTGGGAGAGCTGAAAGGGACCCTTGGGTCATCTAGTCCAACCCTAAATACAGTGTTCATAGCAAGATTTCAAAGCAAGATTTGCAGTACCAAAAGGACATATACATTTAAGTACAGATTTTTAACTGGGAAAGGAAACATCTATGCTCGTATCATGTACTAAGGAAGAGAAAAAGCAAAGTAGCCAACTTTACACAGAGCCGTTTTAGCAGATCTTGAGATAGTTTGAGTGAGTTTGCTTCCTTCAAGTTCCTAGAGAAATTATCTTTAAAGGAAGATTGAAGTGAACATTTTTCCTAAGAGGGAGAGGATCTCTTATAAAACATAGTTAAAACAGCCATAGATTTGATTTAAAAGGAATACAAAAGTGAGTTTTTCCTGAACTTGCATAGGAATAGTAAGCCTAATCTATGCCCCCCCCCCTTGCAGTTTCCTTTAAAGGAAGCTTACTTGGGAGTAAATTTACCTAGCACAGAAGTAAGAAGGAGAAGTGGGGGGGGAAAACATGAAAGAGACAGAATGAAACAAGGTGGGCATTTTCTAAGAAAAGAGGCCAGGAAGTCTTATAGAGACTGATATCAGGACTGGACTCAGATAGACAATTTTGCTGGCTATGGAAGCCTCTACATTTAAAACCAATTTTTAATACCAATTTTTTCTTAGAAAGAACACATTTTCATAGGCAGATGCTTAATGAAATACATACACTGCATTTTAGCTTGAGAGAGCAGTTGGCTCTACTAGGCTTTTGCAGCAGAAACATTAGTTTTTTTCACAGCACATTTCAAAATACTGGAAAGAAATACTGGAACACGGATATAAACTCATAAACTCAAACGTTGCAACATAACATTATCTACCATCAACTTAAAATCATACTCCTCACTCAAGCTACTCGGAGGAAGACTCCTTGGAGCCTCTCTCAAAGAACAAACATTTGCACACTTCATTCTAATGATTTATTTATTTATTTATTGGTCCTGTTTAAGACTGATGAGGCCCAACATGGCTTCCTTAGATTTAAAATTTCGAAGCATGCTTGCAATTTAAAAACTATGTGCATTTAAGAACAGTCTGTGGATGCCGGAGTCAATGTAAACACAAACCCTTTAAATATTTCCAAATCTTTGAGTACATCTCTTATCTTTTTTTTTTTTTTTTGAGAAACTAAGATCTCAAATGCATGGGCTCCCAGGCTGGGCTATTATATCTACTGCCTTCTGAGCACCATTAAATTTACGGTTTCATGTTCTAGCTTTAGGTTCTAGTTTAACAACCCAAATTTGATGTGTTCAGCTCTCCCTAAGGGTTCAAACCCTGATTTTGTTAAAGGATCCCTGGGGTGGCCACTGTGCCCTGGGTGGTGGGCCTAAGCCACCCACTAAAAGTTACAATGGTCTCGTACTTTGTACTTGGAGAGACCATTTTGCCCCTTTATTTTTTTTATTTTATTTTTCCCAATTGGAGATGACAAGCTGGAGGGGCATATTAGAATCCTCTCTGGGGCAAAAAGGCTTCAAGGAAGCTTTGTTGCCAGGAGGAGTCCAGTTAGGGTGTTTAGTGAGCTCCCATTCTCTCATATGTTATTATTAGGCTTTTTTCTTCTTTTTTTTTCGTTAACGAAGTACGCTAAAGACAGAAAGAGTGGACGCACACACACAAGGGAAGAGGGGCAATGGGAAAGAAAGGGGGGACAGATAAAAGATCCTTTCAGTACTCAAAGTACCCTTGACTAACACAATTCCTACTTATCTATAAACCACGAATTAATTTCTGGAAATCTCAAACCTGAACCTGAAACTCAAACCACGGGTCTCTCTCTGCCCGGAAACTCAAACCACGGGTCTCTGCCCGGAAACTAAACCACGGGTCTCTCTGCCCGGAATTCCTTACCTCAGCGCTGTTTACAAGACAATTTCCCCCTCTACCCTCCACGACAGCCTCCTGCCTAGCCTTTGAGACTAAGTTCGGAACCCCTACTGGACGCTTGCACAGTGCAATGCCAGATTAAGGCCCGAGAAAATGAAGGTTTGGAAAGGAAACAAACAACCTTGCGTTCTCACGTACCCGGGTCATCCCTAACAAAGGTCGCCAGGCAGGAGGGGCAGCTTTGTTTGCATAATTAGAGGAGAGAGAGAGAGAGAGAGAGAGAGAGAGAGAGAGAGTGCTTTGAAGGATGCCTCTGGACGACTCCGAGAGAGGGACATCAGAGAAAAACAGTAAAGAGCCACGCTTTCCCGGACTCAATTCCAAGACGGAAAACGGGGGAGAAAAGGGATAGAGAGATTAAGACGTTCCTGGACGACCCCGAGTGGGAACATCGGAAAACAGTAAAAGTACCACAATTTCCCCGGACACGTTCCGCGTAAGAAATTGGGGGGAGAGAAAGGGAAAGGTTTTGGCGTTCCTGGACGACCCCGAGAGGGAACGTCAGACAGTAAAGTTCCGCGACCTCCCTGGCCACTTTCCGAAAGGGGAGGATCGGGGGAGAAAAGGGGAGAGTTTAAGAGACGTTCCTGGACGACCCCGGGAGGGAACGTCAGAAATGAAAGAAAGGAAAGTCTGGCTGTCGTGGGGACGCTGCTTCTCCACCCCCCTCCCAATGTATTTACTTCAAACCATACTCACGTTTGAAGATGTCCCCCGCGGATCCCGGGATCCTTTCCCCTTAGCCGGCTTGACCTCGCCTTTGCTCCCCCCGGTTGGGCTTTTGGTGACGATTGATTACCGCCCGCAAAGAGGAGGCAGGGAGAGGAAGAAGGATCCCTGGGCTAAGGTTGCCCAGTGGCGCCCGATCCCCTCTATCTCCCCTCTCACCTTTGCAGGAGAACCAAGTGTCCCTGAGCATGGTCGCCAAACTGTTACCGGAAAAATCCGAGGGCTCCCTTGGACAAAACAAAGACACCAACCAGGATAACTTGGAGCAAAACAGCAGCCTGTAGGCTTGGCCTTTATTGAGCTGTTGCAACAGGGTATTCCCCTCACGTGCAGGAGAGAGGAAAGACCCAGAAGAATAGTGTGCAAGGTCTTATAAAAACTTTTGAAATTCCCCTCCTCTAGGTCTAGCCCACCCCCAGAAACATCATGCATACATTACAGAAAGGAGGAGTTGAGGGAGGAGTTGGTGGTAACTTGAGTGTCTTGTCACCTGGCTGGTTCCTCCTTTCCCCCCTCCCCCTGGGTCACTTCCAGGAACTTCCAGGAGACAAAGGGGAGTTTGCAGTTTCCTGCCCCCTGGGGGAAGATCTGATCAGTGTCCTTTGTTTCAGTCCATGTTGAATCCACTCCCATATGCAAGTTCTTTGTGATCTTGATTGTCTTCTGTCTGGGATCATCAGGGTTGGCATGGGCAGGGCTCCTGTGTATGTGCTGAGACAGTGAAGGGATTATGGCTGACCAGGACTAAGTCACCCCCCTTTGTTAGTTCTTGTCATATGGAGTAAAAATAAAATGAAACAGTGCAAATCCGATGTATGATTGATTTTCTATTTTTCTATGAATTTATAACAGAAATGTGGCGTGTGTGTGTGTGTGTGAAGTTTATACAAACAGAATGATTGGGGTGGGGGGGTTCCTGCAACAGTAGTAAAAGTAGAAGTCGGCAAATGTGTCCTCTTTTTTGCTCTTCAAAATATGGCGACCCTAAATTGTCTTCACTTGATGATTTCCTTCCCTGGGATGAACTCCATTTCTCTGCATGCCCCAAAGCTGCCTGACCTGTTCACCCCACAGTGTAACTGCAGCTTCTGTTTTGAATTTCCATGGAAACTGGTTTGATAGCAAGTACATTGAAGAGGGGTATTTCTCTAAAAGCTACAGGACTTTAATGCTCATCTGCCCCATTCAGTAGAAGGGTGATGAGCAGGGGCAGCAGCCCTGTGTGTGTCTATGTATTCAAAATGTTTTTACCAAGAAAAGCTGAGATGAAGGCAATCTTTCTAGAAGTGACTCATTTTTGTAAACGAATGTAAGTCTGCAGGGTATTAGCCGGAGAGTTTTCAAAGCAAAGAAAAAGGTTGGTTTTGCAGATACCAAGACCTAAATATTAATCGAAACTTAGCTGCGATTCTGCTGACACACATAATGAAGTTTTCCAGCTGTCACTCACTTTCGCTCCTGACAGTTCTAATGAAATGCTGCTGGCATAAAGGGTGCTCCTCAAGGGCCTGAAAAACTGAAACAGGTTTCTGGCCTTTAAAAAAAGATAAATTGCCGGCTATCTGCCCATTTTCTTCCCGTCTAGAAACTCCGAACGCTTTGTGCGTGCACTGGGCCAAGAAACAAAGATTGGAGGCTTTGTAATCCAAGATGAGTTTGAGAAACCACACATGCCTCCCTCGGTTTCTGCTCCTTCAGAAGTCCTTATGGAGGGCATCGGGAATAAACTTGACTGCGAGTGCGGTATTTAGGGCACAAGTCTAATTAAGGAAAGTCATTTTTGTTTCCTTTTTGAGAAGATGGAAATGTCACAGATAATAGCCATTAGTTAAACATTGGCAGCTGGTGGTAATAACACACCAGCCGCAAGGAAATATTGTCTGGGAAAAGGTTGCTCTGTAACCGAACTGCGTTAGGAGCAAAGCGTCGGTTGCCTTGAAACTCTTAGCAATGGGGTATAAAGAAGGGCAGGTACACATATAAGCAGCTGTGACAATCAATCCGGTCCTAGGATTGCACAGAACGAAGCAGCTGCTTTAGGAGGTGATTTTGGATTTCATGATCAGATTGCTGGATACTTAGTTTATTACTGTTGTGGTTTTACTACCAGGGAGTGGAGAAGAGGCATTTCTGGTGGTGGTTGAGGTGCGGAGGTTGTCTTATGACTTTCTTCTTCTTTGGCAATCACTCGTAGCCGGGTAAGATTGTCTTCTATAAACACAGTTTTAACCGTGGTTCTGTAAGTGACTGTGGAGGCCAATTCTGGATCCACACGTCCTTCCACAGTGGGGACATTGGTTTCCGGGCAGGAGTTGATCACGGTGAGGGATAGCCAAGCCAACTGTGCCTTCCTCTTAGCACGTTTCTCCTTTTTGCCCTGAGTTTGAGCGTCTTCAAAGCCCACGACACCTTTGGTAAAGGCTGTTCTCCAATTGGAGCGCTCGTAGGCCAGTGTTTCCGAACTGTCAGTGTTTATACTACATTTTTAAAGATTTGCCTTGAGAGAATCTTTGAACCTCTTTTGTTGACCACCAACATTACGCTTACCATTTTAAAGTTCAGAATAGAGTAGTTGCTTTGGAAGATGATCATCAGGCATCTGCACAACATGACCAGTCCAAAGAAGTTGATGTTGAAGAATCATTGCTTCGACACTGGTGATCTTTGGTTCTTCAAGTACACTGATACCCATGACTGAACTTGCAGTGGAGGCATCCTAGGGTGCTTCCAGACTGTCACTATTGTTGGGATTCAATCACATACTGGCAAATTCAGGTCATGCAGTTATAGATGATTGGGAGGCCTTGTGCCAGCAAACCTGCTTCCCCAAAAGTACGGGGTAACATTTGCTCTGATACAATGTCATCTAGTCTTCCGCTGCAAACAAATCAGAACGAAAGCTCATTCAATAGCAACATCGTCTAATTCTTTTGCAAGATCGATAAACAGATAATCTGGAAGCTCCCATATTCAGCATTTAATAGCTTTTAATGTTTGGTCTGACCAATAGCATCATCCCAGTAACTGTCCTGGACTGGTTGGATGCAGAGGAGTGCTAAGAGGAACCAGCTGGGGAGCCCCAATGGAAGAAGGGTCAGAGCCCATGGATTAGTGGTGGGACGATGGTGAGAGGGAGAAGACTGGGAGGAGGGAGTGTCGAAAGCTGAAATGGTGGCAGGCTTTAGTGAGCAGGAAGAGGCTGTGGCAGAGAGCAGTCCAGAACAAGAGGCAGAAGCAGAGGCTGGAGAAGATGGAGGCCAAGAGGCTGAGATGAGTAAGGCTGGTGAAAAAGCACAGGTATCTCCTGCTTCTACCACAACAAGCTCCCCTCCCGCTGGTCTCCTAAGACCAGGAGAGACATGAAGTGGGAGCAGCAAAGGCAGGCACACCTGCGTAGTCTGATTCCTTGGGGGAAACCCTGGAGAAGTGGAGACTTAGGCAGCTGAGGGAACGTTTAGTCTCTGCAACTGCCTTGTAAGGGGCAAGACGTACTGAGAAAAGTTGCTGTGCTCATTAGGCTTGGCACCCCTGAGCAGGCCTTGTTTCTTCTCAGAAAGTGTTAACTCCACCTACTCTGTGTGATTTACTGCGGGTTCGCTTCTGACAGCAGCAATCAATTAAGCTAGATTGTTATAACCTGACTTGTAGCATCACATCTGGGGTATCTGACATCACCTACAGCTGCATTACACACTGCGATTGCCGTGGCAAGCCTTTATGCATCAAATATGTAAAGGCTGAAGTTAAAAACACAGAGAAATGCACCCCCCCCCTCAACAGTCTGGGCCAATCAGCTTTCCCAGCCATGAGTACATGGGTGTTTAAAGATGTTCATACACAGGCTTTTACTAATACACTTGACATGTTTGTTGTCGAAAAACACCGGGGTCTGCAAATGGCTGCAACAATGATTAGAAACAAAATGAACGGTGCATTTGGAAGTTGAGCATAGCTTTTCCATTCTCAGCTGGAATATCTGGGCGGCACAGCCTCTCTTCTACAAAATGAAAAAGTTATTAATTTTTAAAGTGTATTAACATATAATGAAGTGCATACATAATTCAGCTCTGTAAGCTCTGCTGTCCATGCCTCTTAGTAGTTATAAAGTACCTATTTAAATATACTTGGTTTTACATTTGGAGGCTGAACACATTCCTGCAGATGTCACAGTTCTGTTTGTGTTGTTAAGGCTCATGCAGAACTGGAAATATTGGTAGATATAATGTGATTCCCAGGGTCCTGGTTCATTTGTTTATTCAGTAAAAATAAACACAGAGGTTCTGGTTTTTACAACGACCTTCATACATGGAATGTAAGTTCTCCCACCTCTTCTAATGTGGCTGTCATTCCTGCTCAAAGGTAGTAAACATCTAAGGGTGTCTAGGGAGTCTATTTCCTAGAGCAGGGGAAACCAATCAGATGTATTACAAATAGAGATATTGGAGAATTCCAACGGGAACAGAAACGGCTGTGGAAATTGCCAGAATTCCAATGATCATCCAAGGTGTGGAACACAAGCAAATACAGTTGTACCTTGGTTGTTGAACATGGTTCAGCTCCTGAACGTTTGAAAAGCAGAAGTGAGTGTTCCAGTTTTCGAATGATTTTCTGAAGCCGAACGTCTGCCTTGGTTTCCAAACAGTTCTGGGAGTCGAATGGACTCCCAGAACACATTCTGTTCGAGAACCAAGGTACGACTGTATGACTGATATTCGCTATCAGTTTTTATAATCCTTGAATGATACATAATTATGTTTTCTGCATTTTTTGACATTTCCCTTTCATTCAGATGCACTGAAGTTAATGACGTAATTAGTTACCTCATTAATTACATAGGTTTTGGGTAAGAGTGGATAGTGAGATGAATGATAAACGTTTTAGTGGAAGCTGAACTGCAGCAGAACAGGAACAGCACTGATTGCAAGGGACTCGGGAAGGGCTAGAAATCACTACCGCCTCACATTCCTAATTACAAGGCAATTGGCCAGATTGTATGCATTATGAGGTTTGCCTGACCCATGTCATCATAGTTAGAATTTAGGGAATTTAGTTAGAATTTAGTTAGAATTTAGGGAATTCTAACTCGCCAGACAAAAATAGCTGCTCTTTGCTGGCAAAGGAGTGTGTGTTTGTCAGGGATTGGATAGCTCAGTCAGTACAGCATGAGACTCTGAATCTCATGGGTTTGAGACCCTCATTGGACAAAAAGATTCCTGCATGGTAGGGGGTTGGACTAGATGACCCTTGTGGTCCCTTCCAACTCTGCGATTCCTGTCACGGCTAAAAATTGGCCACTGTTTCTTTAATGCTAAAAGAGCTAAGTCAGCATGAGTCAGCGACCTACAATGACTCATGAAACCTTTCACCAAATTGTACCTGTATATATAGAGTGGTCAATGTTCGTGTTGGGTGTGGGTTGGTTGGATGGTAGAAAGCCGGTTGCGTTTGGTGTGTGTAAAAGCTGTCGGTCGTGGTTGGAGAAGAAGACTTTTTAAGAACAAAAGCAGCAATACTCTGCAAGAATACTCTTTCTCAAAGACTCTTGTGTGCCAACTAAGGTCTGAGGACTAGGCAAAGGAGTAAAAAGGAGGTCGGAACCTTTTCTTTTTCAAACACTGACAATTCCAAAGCTATTTTTCTAGCACGAACGCCTCCCTTGTTCTTCTATGAGGGTAATGGTGCCTCCCTCAGAGGTGCCAGAACTGAGTTCCAGTGAGTTTTGGCTGAAAAAAAGCCCTGTGTGATTCTATATTTTGGATCCAATAGGAAAGGATGGATCCATTAAAGTCCAGTCTGTATCATTTCTGCATGGAGACTGGACTAAGTCCATCCTGTCCTGTTTACACACAGATTTTTAGCAGAACATCTAAAATCTGCAAGGAAACACATTTTTTAAAAGGCACTTGTGCTCTGAGGGCCTCTGCTCTTGTCAAATACATGTGCCATGCTCCTCACCCCCTCCCTTGGGAATATTTCCTGAGCTGAAAACTGGACCATAAAGAAGGCTGATCACCAAAGAATTGATGCTTTTGAATTGTGGTGCTGGAGGAGACTCTTGAGAGTCCCATGGACTGCAAGAAGATCAAACCTATCCATTCTGAAGGAAATCAGCCTTGAGTGCTCACTGGAAGGACAGATCCTGAAGCTGAGGCTCCAATACTTTGGCCACCTCACGAGAAGAGAAGACTCCCTGCAAAAGACCCTGATGTTGGGAAAGATGGAGGGCACAAGGAGAAGGGGATGACGGAGGACGAGATGGTTGGACAGTGTTCTCGAAGCTAAAAGCATGAGTTTGACCAAACTGCAGGAGGCAGTGGAAGACAGAAGTGCCTGGCGTGCTTTGGTCCATGGGGTCACGAAGAGTCGGACATGACTAGACGACTAAACTCAACAACAAAAAATATCATGGAGCTTGCATGCAGATGTTGCATAAAACATCCTTGGATCTAGATGACCCTCAGGGTCCCTTCCAACTCTACATTTCTACAGTTCTATGACCCCCACCCCATTTTAGCGGCAGCTGAGGCCTGCCGCATTTGTGTTCCATTTCTAACTGCATTCCAGAAGAAAGTTTCTCCTGCCCAACTTGAGTGAGGTGCTTGTCTAGTTTAGCCTCGTTTAGTACGGCTCCATTTGCATTATTTTGTAGCAATCGTCACGATAAGGAAGGAAAATGGAAAATATAATACAGCACTGGCTTTTTTTCTAATTACTCTGCTCTAACATTTGTTTTGCCATGGGCTATTTCCAGCTGTACCGAAGTTCGGCAGCGCACTATCGCATTATCTAAATTTAGAATTCTGCTAAGATAACAGAGTGCTTAAGCACTTTTAATTGGACATATGTCTCCCTGTGTCTACTTGTACTGATAGCACACTCTGAAATTTCCCTTTTTGCAAGGAATCAGAGGAAAGTGGTATGACCTGCCTTGCTGCTTTCAATTTAATGAACAACTTCTTTAGGAAAAAAAAAAGGGGGGAGAGAGATTTTTGTGTCATTTCAGTAATGTTTAAATCATATTTCATCTAGGCCAATAAATGAAGAATCCTCGGGTCAAACACAAAGGGAGTAATTCGTTGCAAGATTATTGCATTGCATGGTAATGTAATATAATGTAATGTAATGTAATATAAACCACAGATGATGATGTTCCTTTCTATTAAGAAATAGTAATTATGTCAGAATTTCCCTAACTACATATAATATATGTGGTCCTTTGAAATAATATATGTAGAAGCTTTGAAATAGGCCAGACAGGAGCTGACATTGCCTGCATATACAAGTTTGACAGCAGTTTGAATCCCCTCAACAGGGTGGGATCCCATTGCTCTGTCCCAGCTCCTGCCAACCTTGCAGTTCAAAAGCACACCAGTGTAAGTAAATACAGTGGCGGGAGCGTAAATAGTGTTTCTGTGAGCTCTAGTTTCTGTCATGATTGTCCCAGAAGTGGTTTAGTCATGCTGGTCACATGACCCGGAAAAGCTGTCTGCGGACAAACGCTGGCTCCCTTGACCTGAAAGTGGAGATGATCGCTGCACCCCATAGTCAAATTTGACTGGACTTAATCGTCCAGGGGTCCTTTACCCCTTTCCCTTTAAAAGTTTGTGTAGAAGTAAGTCCTATTTGGGACGTGGGTGGCGCTGTGGTCTAAACCACAGAGCTTAGGGCTTGCTGATCAGAAGGTTGGCGGTTCGAATCCCTATGACGGGGTGAGCTTCCGGTGTTCTATCCCAGCACCTGCCCACCTAGCAGTTCGAAAGCACGTCAAAGTGCAAGTAGATAAATAGGTACCGCTCCGGCGGGAAGGTAAACAGCGTTTCCGTGCACTGCTCTGGTTCGCCAGAAGCAGCTTAGTCATGCTGACCGCATGACCCGGAAGCTGTCTGCGGACAAACGCCAGCTCCCTCGGTCTATAGAGCGAGATGAGTGCCGCAATGGCCTTTTTCTAAGGTGAGTGGTTTTGCTCTGTAGGTGGCTTGACTGTGTCCACCCAATGAGTTCATGTCTCTGTTGAGATTTAAATCAAGTTTGTTCAGGACTTGTTATCTTAATGATAATGTTACACTATGGCACTAAACCACAATTAGCTCAGCACCATTTGTTTACAAATCTACTTCAACCCATGGCTTGCAATTCTGGTTTGCTGGCTGATCATGAGCTATGGTAACTTTAGCCAGTTCAGGCACCACCCCTCTCTTCCTTGTTCAGCATGTTGTCTCAGATAAGCCACAGTCTTGCAAGGTGCTCTGATTTTGAATTAGTAATTTGTTCTTCTGAATTTTCTCTATTCACTTGTAGATGTGCAGGTTTTTTTTTTAATTGAGAAAAACAAGTGACAGAGAAAATGAAAAAGCACTGAGTTACCACACTGGCCTCAATATTGTTGATCACTCAAGGGCAAAGCTGGTTAGTATGTGCTTAACTCCAGGCTGGATAGTGAGATAATTAAAAGCACTGAATTAATTCATGTAAGTGAAAAAGAAGGTTTCAAAAAAGAGCCTTGGACAATACATTTTATGTTCTGTGACTTATTGCGGTTATGTTTTTTTGTTTTTTTTTTACACCAGTAGTAGATTTGAGCAAGGGAAGAAAGAGAAAGAAAAGAAAATATTTTTGGATGGTTCTTTCTGCTTTGTCCTGGTTCTGCCATGTGCAACAAAACAAACTCATTTGTTACTCTCACAGCAAGGGATGTATTTGTAAGGCGTGACACCGAGAGTACATTGCTGCTGCTCCCTTCTAGTCCAGCAGTTTGGTGTTCTTCCATCTCTCTCCAGAAAGCAAAGGCAGCCTGGGTAAAATTAATAGAAGAAAACAAACCTATTAGGGTTTTGCTTGTGTCCTTCTGAAGGGCGGAAAACAGAACTCAATGGCCTTGTTGACATTAACCTCAAAGGCTTGGCTGGCTTTTGTTCAATTCACGCTTCAATCAGTTCAAAAGGAGGGTCAGTCTCCTGCTAGGGTAAAACCATGCACATCTCCTGCTAGGGTAAAACCATGCAAGACCCTTGTCTGGGCTTTGCTTGGGAAATTAGAAAGACAAACAAGTCTTGAGAAACTGTCTTGAAATTTTGCTTCTCCTAAAAGCTAATGAGCACACAGTGTTGACTGGCATGGCAAGTTTATTAGTTTAGAGACAGTACGTGGCTTCAAAATTCAGCAGCACTGATGAATAATATTAAGCAAGGCATTTCATCACCAGCTGATGACATGGCTCCCCAAATCTCTTTTCTGATGAGAGCAGCTTTTGCATCTCATTTGGAAACCAAGGACCCAGAGTCTGGAGGAGGAATAGGGAGGCACACAATGCCAGATGCTTGAAGTCCAGTGTGAAGTTTCCACAGTCTGTGTTGATTTGGGGAGCCATGTCATCAGCTGGTGTTGGTCCACTGTGCTTCATTAAGTCCAGGGTCAACACAGCCATCTACCAGGAGATTTTGGAGCACTTCATGCTTCCTTCCTCAGACGAGCTTTTTTGGGATGCTGACTTCATTTTCCAGCAGGACCTGGCACCTGCCCACACTGCCAAAAGTACCAAAACCTGGTCAATGCCCATGGGATTACTGTGCTTGATTGGCCAGCAAACTCGCCTGACCTGAACCCCATAGAAAATCTGTGGGGCATTGCCAAGAGAAAGATGAGAGACATGAGATCGAGCAATGCAGAAGAGCTGAAGGCTGCTATTGAAGCATTCTGGTCTTCCATAACAACTCAGCAGTGCCACAGGCTGATATCATCCATGCCACGTCGCATTGAGGCAGTAATTGATGCAAAAGGGGCCCAAACCAAGTACTGAGTACATATGCATGCTTCTACTTCTCAGAAGTCCAATATTGCTCTATTTGCAATCCTTGTTTTGCTGATTTCATTTAATATTCTAATTTTCTGAGATTGTTAATTTGGTGTTTTCATCAGCTGTACGCCATAATCATCACAATTATAACAAATAAAGGCTTGACATATCTTGCTTTGCATGTCATGAGTCTATCTCATATATTAGTTTCACCTTTTCAGTTGAATTACTGAAATAAATGAGCTTTTCCATGATATTCTAATTTTCCAAGTTTCACCTGTATATTTCTACAACAGATAGTTTGTTCTTCCCACAGTTCCTGTTTCCACTGGCTCAGTCTTTCCTACACTGGCTTCCTACAAAGGTGAAATGACCACATTTCACTGGATATCAGAATTAGACACCCACTCAACCCTTCTGGTCTGAACAGAGGAGAGGTGTAAAACACTCCTCTCCATGAGCAAGTGTGGTAGGTATTTATCTAGGTACCTTTGGCTATATACACACTAACCCATATGTAGCACAAAAAAATGCACCATATACAGTGGTACCTAGGTTTAAGTACAGGCCTGTTTACAAACGATTTGGTTTATGAACTCAGCAAAACCGGAAGTAGTGTTCTGGTTTGCAAACTTAACCTTCGTCTACTATGGAAGGGCACCGGTGGCGGGAGGCCTCATTAGGGAAAGTGCGCCTCAGTTTAAGAATGGATTCGGCTTAAGGATGGACTTCAGGAATGAATTAAGTTCGTAAACCGAGGTACCACTGTACTTCAAATAGCAGCTGTTCTCCATAGTCTCTGGTGAATGAGCACCCCCATCCCCACTTCCACGCATCTTTTAAACAGGAAATCCTAAGGACTGAGTTATCTTCAGCATGCAAAATAAGTTCTCTGTCCAGTGAGATACCAACCCTCCCCCTGAAAACTGAAATGCTTTATTGTCACTTGTACAACTTTTATACAGTGAGATTACACGAGCACCCCCCGCTCAGCTCTCTTAGTCTTAATTTCCCTCGTTTACTGACACACACACCCCAAACCCGAAAGTCAGTTGCCCTGTTGTTATCTTTTCATTCAGCAGCCTAACAGCCCACGGATAGAAGCTGTTCTTTACCCTGTTGGTGCGACTAATCATGCTTCTATACCTTCTGCCTAAAGGCAGGAGATCAAGAAAGTGCCACCCAGGGTGTGAATCATCCCTGAGAATTTTCCTCACTCTCCTGAGGCAACGTTCTTCCACTATTTCATTCAGCGGATTCATGGGACAGCCCATAATATCTTGTGCTGTATTCACCACCCTCTGTAGGCACTTCCTATCAGATGATGTCAAACCAGCATACCACACCGCGATGCAGTATGAAAGGACACTTTTTATTGTTGACCGGTAGAAGGAGACCATCAAATGTTGATTGACATCATTCTTCCACAATACTCTGAGGAGATGGAGTCTCTGTTGGGCTTTCTTAACCACCTGGGTTGTATTTATTTTCCAAGTAAGGTTTTCACTGAGATAAACTCCTAGGAATTTAAAGGAAGAGACTCTCTCCACACAGCCCTCCCCGATGTACAGCAGGGCTAGTTCTCCTCTCTTCCTCCGAAAGTCCAACACCATCTCCTTTGTCTTGCTGATATTAAGGTGCAAGTTGTTCCCTAGGCAACATGTAGATATTTTTTGGGCCTCCCCTCTATATGCCGATTCGTCTCCACCTGTTATTAAACCCATTATGGTGGTGTCATCTGCAAATTTAATAATTGCAGTAGACGGGTCAGATGATACACAATTGTATGTATACAATGAATACAGGTAGGGACTTAGCATACATCCCTGTACTGTGCCAGTGCTGATTTTTAAGGAATTAGATGTTACATGTCCAGTCCTCACTGTTTGAACATACCTGCTCAAAATTCTTCCATCTGGATATAATTCCTCAAAGGAGGCCAAAGCTCCATCTCCAGATCAGCTAGCTTTCTTTGGTTCTACCCTTCCTGGTGTGAGTGACACTCCTGGTATGCAGGCTTCCATGTCTGATGCAGTTTGCCAAAGGATGTCCCAGAACATCTTTGGAAGCATCGCAGGTTGTATTTGTTTGAGCTGGCTTAGGTAGGTCAGGGTCCAGCCTGCAGAGAGCTAAGGGCTTTTGATGGTATTGTAATTTGATTGGATCTTTTTCTGCTAGAGTAGGATTTTAGTATTTAAAAAAATGATCTGCCCTCAACCTTCAGGCTGGGAGCGAATGATAGCTTTCAGAAAATCAACATTTTAAAAAGTAACACTTGAAGTTGATGTAATTGCTGCCCTAAGCCTTATCTGGGCCATCTTTGTGTGCTCAGCTAAGGCTTTTTTTTTTTTTTTTGCACATTCTCATCTAGCAGATCATTGCCTTGATTGCTGCAATATGAAATTGCATCCCTTGAATCTCAGTTGACTCCCCACACCTGCCTTCAATGAAGACTAAAAATCCCGGAAAAATGACAGTGGTTGCGTCAGGATTTGGGGAGCCCTTGGGCAATATTTTCCCCAATGGCTTGCCTTCCCTGGATGGGACTGTTATTCTAAAGCAGCAATGCTGCAGCAAGCAAAGGCTCCAGCAGCTCAGTCAGCTGCTTGTGGCTGCAAAGCCAGACAGGATGTTTGTGACTGTTGCCATGGAAACAAAGGGGCAGTCCATTCTGTACTGAGCACCGGATGTTAGCTCAGTGTGTGTGTCATATGACCTGTACAGGATGTACATGGGTGGAGTTTGGAGTTTCTCTCTGTTTGTTGAAGAGAGCGGACATCTTTCACTGTATGACTGCTAAAGACAGGAATAAAAGCATGTAAGATACATTTCTGTCTGAGTCTGATTCCCCTCCCTGGGGATATGCAGGGAACAGGGAGGAGGAGAAGCAGTTGGTGTGTTTTTCTCACAGCCTGAGGAAAATCGCCGGAACGGACCTCGTGTGTTTTTCCTGCCGGGAGTCGCCGGAGGGAGGTCAAAAGAATTCAGCCGGTGCCTGGAGAGATAGGCACATACCTCTGACCGAGCCTGAATTCTAACACTCTTTGCCATGCCTGCCATTGCCCAACTTGCCATCACCTTTGAGGAGATGGAGAATACTGTTCCAGGCAAACTCAAGATCACTGGATGGAACAGTGTGACGCGGCAGCTAAAAAAGCCAATGCAATTCTGGGCTGCATCAATAGGAATATAGCATCTAGATCAAGGGAAGTAATAGTGCCACTGTATTCTGCTCTGGTCAGACCTCACCTGGAGTACTGTGTCCAGTTCTGGGCACCACAGTTCAAGAAGGACACTAACAAACTGGAACGTGTCCAGAGGAGGGCAACCAAAATGGTCAAAGGCCTGGAAACGATGCCTTATGAGGAACGGCTAAGGGAGTTGAGCATGTTTAGCCTGGAGAAGAGGAGGTTAAGGGGTGATATGATAGCCATGTTCAAATATATAAAAGGATGTCACATAGAGGAGGGAGAAAGGTTGTTTTCTGCTGCTCCAGAGAAGCGGACACGGAGCAATGGTTCCAAACTACAAGAAAGAAGATTCCACCTAAACATTAGGAAGAACTTCCTGACAGTAAGAGCTGTTTGACAGTGGAATTTGCTGCCAAGGAGTGTGGTGGAGTCTCCTTCGTTGGAGGTCTTTAAGCAGAGGCTTGACAACCATATGTCAGGAGTGCTCTGATGGTGTTTCCTGCCTGGCAGGGGGTTGGACTCGATGGCCCTTGTGGTTTCTTCCAACTCTATGCTTCTATGATTCTATATGTTTAACTGTAGCTGCTATAGATGTTTTTAACTGTATATATTTGTTTGGAAGCATTTTAATCTTTTTTTTGAATTCTTTTTGGTTTTGCTTTTAAGTCGTATATCTGTTTGCCGCCCCGAGCTCTTTGCCTCTTCCAGGAGTCAGCAAAACAGCCCTTTAAGTGGGAGACAATATTTAACGCAGGTTTTATACCATATACAATCATAAATAACTTTTCAAGCCTTTTAGGCTCCAGTCTTCATGGAAACAGATATACAGATACAGATGAGAAGAGATCTGTAGCAAGAAGCTTGTAAGCATTAGCTTGGTACCATTAATCAATAATACCATATATTGAGGGTATGTTTAGATTAAATCATTTTGGAAAGCGTAATATTAAAGTGGGGCTGAAGCCGTAGACGGAGAGGAAGGGAGTGGGGGGGGGGAGATAAAGTTAATCTTACAGGCATGGAAGCCCTTTAATGGAAAAACCTCACTCTAGTAGGGTGAGATTGTCCTGAAATAACCACCAGGGACTGGAATACAAGAAGGCTAGGTTAGAGACATTGAAAGCTGTAAATAACAAAAAGACTAGAGTCCTAAGCCAGGGAAAATAATGAAAAGGGTTTCACATTCTCTTCAAATATTTCATTCCACAGAGATATAAAAATAGCCAATTTTTCTATGAAGTTATTGCGTGGCCAGGCTGTGACAGCCCCAGCCCCCAGGGATCATAAGGAAGGAATAAAGACTCTGACAACGTTATATGGAATTAAAATTAGGCCACAACTTTATTAAACTTCCGAATGTAGGAAGACCTTGGCTTAGGCATGTATCCCTCCCAGCCCCCCAGCTGGGGGGAACTGGGGCTCTCAGGGTAAATGGGATTTGGGGGTCATCTGTGAGACATAAGTGTAGCAGGCAGCCAAGCCCATATCCCCGCACGCAGGGTAGTTCACTGACGACCTTTCAGTGTATGGTCAGTGACACCCATATATATAACCCCTTTAAGAGGGGGACCCTGGAATTGCTGCCGCAGGGGGGTGAGTCACCACTTCATGCGCCCCCCCCCAATAGGGAAGAAAAGACTAAAGGATTCCACCCAAGGCCATAACCGCCAAAGTTGTGACAAATTGCTACGGGGAAGACAAAACCTGCCAATGCAGGAAAATTTCTTCCCGGTCCTTCAACAGCAACCAGTCAAAGAACATAGCAGCACCCGCTAAGCAGGAAGAAAAAGTGAACCTGCAAACAAGAAACATTAAACAAAGGGAGCGTAGGGAGGGTGAATCTCCAGAGCCAATTTCCTGGCTATTGTCAGCTCCACCCCCTATTTATAAATGTGGCTGGCCCCATCTCCCAGCAAGAAACTTGATTACTGAGGCTGGGCGTGAACCTCCAAAAATTAACACTGAGAGGCAAGCCAGCCCCTGTTTGCCAGTAACCTCCCTGGGAACTGTAGCACCAGACGCAATCCTGCAAAAGGCACCCACAATGTAAAGTGTGAGTACTCACTCTCATATATTGCATGGAAATACAGTGGTACCTTGGGTTAAGTACTTAATTCATTCCGGAGGTCTGTTCTTAACCTGAAACTGTTCTTAACCTGAAGCACCACTCTAAAGTGGTGGTGTATGGGTGCTGAAGTGTATGTAACCTGAAGCGTATGTAACCTGAGGTACCACTGTAATAAGCAAATTTATACAAATGGGTGTATGGGTGCTGAAGTGTATGTAACCTGAAGCGTATGTAACCTGAGTTACCACTGTAATAAGCAAATTTATACAAAACTGCAGCGATAGTAATTCTACTCTCCCCCCCCCCCATACTTAGCTATTGTCATTTTTTGCTGAGATAAAGAGAACAAAAAGCATTTCATAGCCACAGTTTTGACATATCCTTCCAAATAATTTAAAAGTATATTTATCGGATCTACGGGTAATTCATAATTTGTCCCCACTCAGTCATGAAGTTCTCCTTGGGTCAATCGCTGTGTCTCAGCCTGACCTTACCTCACAGGGATTTGAACCCTGGTTCTATATTGTAGTGGCTCTCAAAATGGAATATTAAGGAAATGACAGATTATGAATTTCATCCATGCCAGTGTGCTCAGTGTGACACAACAGTGAACGTCAGTGGACACCTCGCCGCCATTTATGCATGCCTCTGTCCCCCCCCATAAATCCCCTATGAAAACGGTAGGGAAATTGAGTCCTGGTGCTGAAATCCACTCTGAATGTCAAGCAGGTATGGTTTGAGATTTTAGACTGATAGCTGCACGGTAGCTCAGTCAACGTACAATCAATCTTTAGTACAACCAGGAGGTTGGTAGGTTAAACCGACGTTCTGATTGTTGAGACTATTATGAATTGCTGTGTCAAGTGTTTATTGAATGACATTCTCATAGAGGAATCTGAAATGCAAATTATAGTTCCAAGCTGTTCATATTTACACCCTGCTGGTGGGCTTTCGCTCAATTAGTGCTGTGGATTTCTCTCAGTGTAGTGTGTTTCGGAGAGGACAGTGGCCTTTCTTTGCTGCTTGGGACAGATAAACAAGCCTCCTCCGCCAAGGAGAGCAGTGTTTATTACATAGAAATGCCCCTCTTAGAAGCCTGTTTTGCACCAACGTGAGTGTAAGCTTCATAATTCACTGAAGTCTTGTGTGCGTTTGGCTTGACGCAGCCTTAGCTGAGAAGATGCATCTCTGAAAAACACCCAGAGCAGTTTGCTAAATCATTGAGGCCCATTCTGCTGAAGCCTTCAGTTATGCCTGGCCTTTTCAGTTATGCTACCCTTGGTATTTAATTAGCATGGTACACGAATGGCCTGGATTCTATTGTGTCTTTGCTGAGTTGGAACCTTGTTGCCTGCTCATCCTCTGCAAAACACCCCAAACCTGGAAATACGTGTCCCAGTGCCAGAAAGTGAGTGGCACCACAGTCATTGTAATATTGCTAAATTGTGGTAGTCCTTTATTGTCTTGATATGTGACCTCTTTGGTGTGTGAACATGGTAGTGACCAGGAAGTGTCAAGAACTCAAGATCAATCCCTGGTTTTGACCAATTTTGATATAAGGTCTAGCCACCTTGATGGGTAGAGTACTGCACCAAGGAAGCTAACTGTCATACGTCAAGGATTTTCCTGGACATTACTGGGATTTCCAAAGTGGAAGTGATGTCCGGGGAGAATTTCTGAAAGGTAGCAGTTTGTCCTGGATCTTTTGCAAGTGAACTGAGAAATCAACTCAGCAACTTTAGGGTTTTCCTATAGAAAGCTCAACAAGTTTGGGGGTGTCCTGGTTTCGACTTTCTGAAATATGGGAATCCTACGTGTGGCGACACATGATATTCTGTGGAACAAATGCAATTCAGGCAGGACTACAAAGTTTGAGGGTGTGTGAGGTGATTCAAACCTTCCAAGCACTGGCGCCAAATATAGGGGACCCTGGGGGCCCGGGCATCCACCCAAAAAATTGTCGCTGCTCGGCCCCCCTACCGCAGGGCCTCCAATGTGACTTCCAAGGCCTTGGATGTGATTTCCGGGGCTTCCAGGTGCCGCTGCGGCCCCTGCAGCATAACATGACACATTATGTCACCCGTGCCCCTGCTTCCAAGACCTACTGTTATGACTGTTGAGATTTCCATTCCACCTTAAGGAGCAGACATGTGGAACTGTTGCGTATCACATGTCTGTTTACATTCCAGCACAGCTTGCTGGGAACTTCCGTAGTGTGTATAGCTTTTGCTTTTCTCTGTCTCTCTGAGAAGACGAAGAGAGAGAGACGACATGTTTCTTTGTCCTGATTTATGATGAATAAATCTGTAGTTGCAGTATGCTTTCACAAGCCTCATGCCTATTCTGTGCACACAGTTCGATCTGCTGATAGTGTGCCCTGGCTTTGAAGCCTGGGTTGCTGATTTACGTCGGAGCAGAGGCCGATGGGTCTTTGCAGCGGGACGGCTGGAAGGAGACGGCCCAGCTGGGGCTAGCCAGCTGGCCTTGCGGCCCTCTGCATATCGACAATGACAGCGCATCCCTCTCTCTGTGTGTGTATGTAATATTATTGCACTTAGTTTACCTTTCTATGCCTCACTAGGCTGGAGATGAAAATGTACATTAGAGGGTTTTTTTTAAAAAAAAAATGAATGGCTTCCCCCCGCCCCATTGCTTTCTCTCTTGAATTAAGGCAAAGAGTTGGTTCACACGACTCGGTAATTCAAATTATCACTAGATGATGACTTAGTGAGACTGCACCAATGTGTGGGCTGTAGGAGAGAAACTCACAGCCGCTTTGCCCCTCTCCATTCCTTTTTCGCTGAGCTGAGCCAAGCCAAGCCAAGTCAAGGTTTGGCTTAGTGTGCCATCTGAACTCTCACGGTTGATCTCTCTTCTCACTAACCATGGGCTGTAGCCAAAACTCAAACCTTGGTTTAGCACAGGGTAGTGTGGGAGGAAACAAAAAGGACCAGAGAGGAACAAAGTAGTTGTGTTGCAGCCTTGGTGAGCCAGAGTTTGGGGTACTGTTTCATTTGAATCAGGTCTGTAAGCAACACACATATATGATTAGCATCACTTTTAAAAAGTATGCCTTATATCCGGGGCTTTTTTCCCCAGCCAGAACTCGCTGGAACTCAGTCAAGGGCATAATTTCCATTATAAGAGAATGAGGGAGATGTTTGTGGTGAGTTCTGGCACCTCTTTTTCTAGAAAAATAACACTGCTTATATCGACAAATTCCTTAGCCTTAGAAGACACCTAAAAGAAGCCCCCCCAATTGTCTTTGTTTTCTGGAGGAATAGTCACAGAAGGGATGTTTCCTTTCAGCCTCTGGAGGGTCCTTCCGTAGCGCTTTTGTATAGTGCTCCTCCATCCCAATTTGCAGTGGAGATGAATGAGGAACTGACTCACGTTGTGTGCTTGTCCTTCTGTTGCTGGCTAAGCCTTCACATTTCCCCTGCAATTCCAAGGGATCCTTCTGTCTCCAAGTAGCAATTACTCCTGGACAGCAGGCAAAAGCACAGCGTGTGCCACCCATGTATGCCATGTATGCATCTTGCTTCCGTGACCTATTTACGGCACTAACCACATGCCATATGTTTTCCTTAGGATAGATTAGGAGAAGGGGACATATTAAAGAGTCAGGAAGGCCATAGTGTATCTTAGATGCCTTTTTTCCTGCCACAATCCACCTTCTCTTTGTGTACTGAGCAATGCTTAATGAAAAATTTCTGCTTTGTAAATACACTATAGTTATATTTATTTTATTTATTGCACAGGGAAGATAAAGGAGTGGTTCAGACACAACTGTGAGCCTTCTTTTTTTGGGGGGTGGATTACGGACACACACACACACACACACACACACACACGCGCACACTTACTTCCTGCCATACGGACATGTGCAGTACATGTCTACGTTCATTTAGTTATTATTTGCCCTCACAAGACAGTTTACAAAACAAAATACTAAAAAATAATACTGTATTGTTGATATTGTTAAATAATGCTGTTATCCATGAAAGTGCACCAGATTATTTTTTTTAATAGTGAACCAGACACAGAACCTTCCTTCCTTCTTTCCTTCCTTATTTTTAAAAAGGCTTGATGGGAGGAAAGAAAGTTTCCAGGATCCATCTAAAAACTGCCAAACAGAGGGCTAAACAAACTTCTCAGAGGAAGAATTCCAGAGATCGAGGGGCCACCACTGAAAAGGCCTTGCCTCTGATATTTCCTTAATGGCAGGCAGGGATGTTGGAGAATTCTGATGGAACTGGGAGCAGAAAATGTTGACGTTTGCTTATTCACCCCATGTCTCAATTGTACTTCAAAGGGGAATGTGTAATATGCCTACTTTCATGGCAAGGCCATA
Organism: Podarcis cretensis; assembly: GCF_951804945.1. NCBI lineage: Eukaryota > Metazoa > Chordata > Lepidosauria > Squamata > Lacertidae > Podarcis > Podarcis cretensis. The sequence goes on along the minus strand of NC_137176.1, from coordinate 24,238,939 downwards.
AACCCCTCAAACTGCTGTAGCTGCACATAACCTATCTTGATCTGCACCAGTGTGAAAGTAAGGACATGGGGCTTCTTCTGATGGTGAAAAGCTATCCCTCAAAGTGTTGTACCAGCAGATGACTCTCTCCCAGAAAGTGACAAAGTCACAGCAACTATGGGTTAGTGTTCATGCAAGGAACATCCTGCCCCCCCCCAAACACCTGCTTTTTCTCTGCTGGGACTAAGTGGTGCTGGAGAACAGGAACAGCTCAGTCAGGCCCCTCAAGCACAGCAATACCCTTGTGGAAATGGGGTTTGGGCAGGAGAGGTTTAGTGGAGCCAGACGTATGGCTAGAGAGAGACACCCTTAACAGAAGTTGCCGGGCAAGTTTGTCTGTTAAGAGAAATTACACGTAAGTGGCTTGGGAAGGCTAAGAGATGGTTGAGGAAGATAACTCATCCTTACCATTCCCACTCTTACCAGATAGAGGGAAGCAGCGAGTTAGGAGTGTGAGCATCTGTCAAAGGAAACAAAGAGAGACAGAGTGCAGAGTTGGGTGGTGGGCTCTGTAAGTTAACATTGCCAGGGGGTGCCACTCTATGGACATCTGATATGGGGCAATGGGCTCTTCACTGGAGTTTTAAAATTGGCTGTCGTCATCTACGCTCAGTCTTTTTGTTTGCAAATGAATTCAGAGGGAGGAACTCAGTGCCGCAGCAGCACAAGTATTTTTGCTGAACTCTCTCTGCTGTCCTCCCCCAGCACTGTTCTCCAAATTCCCAGAGCCAATTTGAGAGGTGGGGAGCACAAAAATTATAGTAAAGGCAATGATTACTATAATCATTGCGTATTCTAATTTTTCTGAAGAAACAGCAAGTCTAATGTCATGTTAAACTTTCTGTGCACCAAGGCATTTATGGATCTGCAGAGACACAAAATCGGCTTCCAATGACACACTTGGCTGACAGGCATGGACCAGGAAGTGTGTCAAGTGTGCTAAGAGTGTAAAAAAAGAAAGAACAAGGGAGATACAATTAGAAAGTTATGGACTTCTGTCCGTATGCTATAGCTAACCAGTGTAAGCTAGAAAATGCAAACTCAGACCATTGTTGATTATACTGTACAGTATTTGTTTTCCTGTTTACATATTTGAGGTTTTCCCCTTACTTCTCCTCCTCTCTTGTTGTTTAGTTGTTTAGTCATGTCCGACTCTTCTTGACCCCATGGACCAGAGCATACCAGGCACTCTTGTCTTCCACTGCCTCCCACAATTTGGTCAAACTCATGCTGGTAGCTTCGAGAACACTGCCCAACCATCTCATCCTCCATCGTCCCCTTCTCCTTGTGCCCTCCATCTTTCCCAACATCAGGGTCTTTTCCAGGGAGTCTTCTCTTCTCATGAGGTGGCCAAAGTCTTGGAGCCTCAGCTTCCGGATCTGTCCTTCCAGTGAGCACTCAGGGCTGATTTCCTTCAGAATGGAGAGGTTTGATCTTCTTGCAGTCCATGGGACTCTCAAGAGTCTCCTCCAGCACCATAATTCAAAAGCATCAATTCTTCGGCGATCAGCCTCCTTTATAGTCCAGCTCTAGTCTTCTCCTCTCTTGACAGCCTTAATCACACTGTGATTCCCAGTTCAAAGACTTTCTATAATGCCACCTGCAGCCGAGGGGACTTGGAGTATTGCTTCCTGGGAAATTAAGTTGATCCAACTCAGAAATGCCAGGCATTTTTGTTGATTCTGAAACTCGTTGGTAATCCCACTGCTGTATGGGAATTCTGAGAACAGCTCCCCTTCCCTCCCGGCGGCATTTGCTACAGAAGCACAAGTTGCTGTTGGTAATCAGTATGTAACTACGCCATCATTTGTACTTAGGAGCAATTGTTTTACACAGCTACATAATGGCTATTGGGAGAAGCAAAGCATGCAATTGGCCTTTAAATGAGAGAGATATGCTTGGCTGGTTTTTTTTAACATGTTGCCTTTGCTTGTAGTAAATTCAAGGTACGGGTAAAGAAAGAGACAGATCCTAGCTTGTGGTCTGGATAATCCAGGCAAAATCTCATTTGGCAATGCCTTATTTCTCATATGAAACCTATTCATCAACAGGTAAATCTTGTCTTTTGAGAGTCCTTCATTGATTTTGGCACTGTATATTTTCCACGGAAAACAGGAAGTAACTCAGGAAGTTGGGTGCTCGTTCCCATATTACCAAACCATGGTGTTATAAGAAAATATTGCTTCTTTTCCCTTATGGGGTATCCAAGAGCCCGTATAGAGTCCTTAAGTAGGTCCCCTATTGGAAGGAGAAAATAACAGAGGCCAACCAGAGAATATTGAGAAGCAAAGCAGCTAGTAAGCCTGATCTCTTGCAACATGGTCCTCACTCATCACATGCAGGAGGGAGGAGGAACCCAGAACAATGGTGCGCAATATAACCCACCCTGTAGCTCAAGACCACCCCCCAAAACATCATACATACATCACAGAAGGAGGCGGGCTACAGCAGAAATATATCACAGGGGGCAGTCTACAACAAAAATCCTGTCTGGCAGGATACTGATAATGTTCGCTTGATTGCTTTACCTGGGCAGTCTGGCCATTCCTTTTGAGATGTTAAATACTTAGTTCCTGAATCCAGGTCCCAGGCTCACCCTACTCATACACAAATATGCCCTAAAGACAGGACTGCCCTAAAGACAGTGGGAAGGCTTTCCTCATTTCCTTCCTTACTGCAGAGGAATATTTGAGGTCACTGGGGGAGTCAAAATGGTTCAGGATTGCTCTCCTGTACTATTTCAGACACAGGGTTTATATACTTATGTATGTGTTTGCCTTGTAAATTTATGATATATATGAATGAGGGACCTTAGAATTCCTATAACAATGGTTCAGTGTTGAATTTAAATTGTCAACAACCAAGCAGTTTTTATGTGTTCTCTTAGGATCTGTTTCCTGTTTAGATTGGAAGATGAAATGTAGGGGCATGCTATAAAAAAAAAAATTCTAATTGGCGTGTTTCACCCTGCCCAGTATGTAAAAATTTTCATGGACGAGTGAGTGTTCATCTCTTTCTCTTACTTAGAACAGTGTAAGTTAATGTTTAAGATTATTAAATGTTCATTAAACAATCAACAGCTTCCTGGAATGGCTGTTTGTGGATGGAAGGTGCCCCCAGTGGTTGGAGCAACCCAGTCAGATGGGTGGGGTACAAATATAATAATAATAATAATAATAATAATAATAATAATAATAATAATAATTAATACAGTTGTACCTTGGATCTCGAATGCTTTGGCTCCCGAACAAATTGGCTCCCAAATGATAGAAATCTGGAAGTGAGTTTCGAACAATTTTCAGAAGCCGAACGTCTGTCACAGCTTCTGATTGACTGCAGGACACTCCTGCAGCTAATCAGAAGCTGCGCTTTGGTTTCTGAATGTTTTGGAAGTAGAACAGACTTCTGCAATGGATTCCGTTTGACTTCCAAGATATGACTGTAACAATACTGTAACAACAACAATAATATAATAGCCTTCCAGAAGACCATCTTCAGAGCACTGAAGAACTCAGTTTGATATTTTTTTTTTAAACAGAGCAGCATAATATTTTATTAAAAATTAAATGAAGCTTTTCACTAAAAAAAAATTAAAAAAATTAATCCAAATAAATACAGTGGTGCCTCGCAAGACGAAAAGAATCCGTTCTGCGATTCTTCGTCTAGCGGTTTTTTCGTCTTGCGAAGCAAGCCCATTGACGGTTTAGCGGATTAGCGCTATTAGCGGCTTAGCGGCTTTTAGCGGCTTTTAGTGGCTTATCGGCTTAGCGGATAAGCGGATAAGCGGTTTAGCGGCTTAGAAAAAGGGGGGGGGGAAAGGAAAAAAAAAAACCACAGGAACTCGCAAGACATTTTCGTCTTGCGAAGCAAGCCCATAGGAAATTCGTTTTGCGAAGCACCTCCAAAACGGAAAACTCTTTCGTCTAGCGAGTTTTCCGTCTTGCGAGGCGTTCATCTTGCGGGGCACCACTGTAAATAAATCCTGGTTACCCAGAAGGTTACCCATGTGAAAATGTTGTCCTTGGGCTGATAAAGCATCCCTTTCTATAGAAAATAAGTGAGTTTAGACTGCCATCTCAAGACATGATCCAAATAGCTCCAGCCCTCCAGGGCCTTCATATTGTCTCCTGCCCAAAGAAATGCACCGTCTGTTCCAGAAGATAAGTGCAGAAACAAAAGAAGCTGGCCTATATCAAGACAGAGCCTTGATCTGCCTAGCTCAGTGTTCTCTACTCTCTGGGGTTCCAGCTCTCTGGGGTTCCAGCTCCCTGGAGATGCCCAGGGATTGCACCCGAGTCCTTCTGCATGCCAAGCACCTTCTCTGCCTTCCCCAGCACAGTCCTCTGCTCACAGAATCTATGCCTGCCTTAAGCTCATCCTCTCCCAACATTTCTCTGGCGAAAATAGGGACGTCCCAAAAGCTTTCAGTGGTGTATTAGACAGCTGAATCACGGCATTAAGCTGTGATAGAGTGGGCGGAAGATTAAGAGTCTTTAAATATTTGAATTAAGTTTTCAAATACTGCTCTATGGCGAGCGATAGATACACATGGCAGACAATGACAACACATTCTTGCAGATCGTTCTGACGCAGGGAGAAAAGCTGCTCCCGGATTCACAAAGAGAGTTCCCATGCTTTTTTTGTTTAGCTTGTCTTCATCTTAGTCATGCTACAGGTTTATCAGGACTCGATAATATTTCTGCGGTCTTTTTTTTTTACTATCTTTGTAATTACTATGTAAATTACAGACTACGCTTGAATGTTTGAAGGGAGGCATTACAGATAATTTCTGGGATGCAGGTCCAGTTTCTATGGCAATCTGAATAATTATGAATTAATTGCTGGCTGCTGTCACGGCGCTTGGCGGTAATTCCAAGTTGATAATATTGTTAACCTACAAGGTTATGCTTTATTCATGTCTTCGGTACCTGTCAGCATGCTCTCTAGGATTCTTCGGGAATCTTTTAAGACTCCTAACTGGGATGTTTAAAATAAGATAGTGAAATTATCCCAAAAAAGCAACAAGCTGCCATGTTGTTTTCTCTAGGCCAGATGTAAGTTTGCTGAAGGCATGTGAAGCCTTTCTGGAGTAACAGAGGCTACATTCACACATTTAAAAACCCTCCAAATGTCCCTATTTTCGAGGGACAGTCCCGGATTTCCAAAAGCAGCCCCGGTTTTTCATTTGTACCTGGAATGTCCTGCTTTTTTCCTTAGGGAGGTCCCTATTTTCATTGGAGAAATGTATGGAGTTATGCGACCCCCGAGCCAAGGAGATCAGTAACTATGCAACTTTTATAAGACATCTGAACAGTGGCGTAGCGTGGGGGGTGCAGGGGGGGCCGGCCGCACCGGGTGCAACATCTGGGGGTTAGGGAAATCCACGGGTTAGGGGGCGCAAATCCATGGGTTAGGGGGCGCAAATCCATGCGTTAGGGGGCGCAAATTACTTGCCTTGCCCCGGGTGCTGATAACCCACGCTACGCCACTGGATCTGAAGGCAGCCCTGTATAAGGAAGTTTTTCAATGTTTAATGTTTTATTATGTTTTTATATACAGTGGTACCTCGGGTTAAGAACTTAATTTGTTCCAGAAGTCCGTTCGTAACCTGAAACAGTTCTTAACCTGAGGCGAGCTTTTGCTAATGGGGCCTCCTGTTGCTGCTGCGCTGCTGGCATGTGATTTCCGTTCTTATCCTGGGGCAAAGTTCTTAACCTGGAGCAACCACTTCCTGGTTAGTGGAGTTTGTAACCTGAAGCATCCGTAACCTGAGGTACCACTGTACGCTGGAAGTCACCCAGAGTGGCTGGGGCAACCCAGTCATATGGCAAGGGTATAAATAATACAATCATCATTATAATAGTTATAATTATGTAATAAAGGTAAAGGACCCCTGGGGACACGGGTGGCGCTGTGGGTTAAACCACAGAGCCTAGGACTTGCCGATCAGAAGGTCGGCGGTTTGAATCCCCGCAACAGGGTGAGCTCCCGTTGGCTTGGTCCTTGCTCCTGCCAACCTAGCAGTTCAAAAGCAGTTTCCGTGCGCTGCTCTTGTTCGCCAGAAGCGGCTTAGTCATACTGGCCACATGACCCGGAAGCTGTACGCCAGCTCCCTCGGCCAATAAAGCGAGATGAGCACCGCAGAGACCTCTGGGAAGAGCCATTGCTCTTGAGATTGATACAGACATAGACTTTTAGGGGTGTGCAGATAATTGACTTTTAGGGGTGATATTTTAGAATTGGTGGAGTTGTTCCTTCCCACTCTGCAACAGCAAATCCACAAGGGACCCCCTGTCATGATCTAGAATCCTTTCATGAAGCGAACCTCCTAGGAAAATTTATGGTCCAGACGTGCATCTTAATCCAGGAGAGACATAATAGAAAATATTACTATCCATAATTGACAGAGCATTTAGCATGCAATGTGTGTTTGTTCTTATCTTCACAGGATTCCTATGTGACAGGTTACCGTAATTTCTCCCTCTATTGTACAAATAAGGAACTGGGGCTGTGAGCTCAGGCCTTAAGCCTGTAGTTTAGCTGGAATCTGAACTCAGATTTTGGAGATTAAAACTGTCTGTTTACATGCAGCAGGCTCATATGGCGCAGGTTTTCTTACCATTCAGAATGCAGATGATTGTGGTTCCCTCCCCCCCATATTTAAATATTTCTCTTGACACCTACCGTATTTTTAGCACCATAACACTCACTTTTTTCCTCCTAGAAAGTAAGGGGAAATGTCTGTGCGTGTTATGGAGCGAATGCCTATGGGTGGCGGGGGGGGGGGGGGATCTGCTGCAATCGTGAGCAGAGGATCCATGGTTCCCCTTCCTTCCCTCCTCCGCGGCTCGCTTTGAAAAAGCGGGAGAAGAGCCGCTGAGTGGGGAGGAGAGAGGGACAGAGAGCCTGCTTGCTTTAAAGGAGCAAAGTGGGAGAGGAGAGGAGCCGCTTACAGCATCCTTCTCCACACACCCCACGCGTGCTTCTTCTCCCCTTAAACCCCTCTCCTGCATTATTAGCAGCATCCTTCTTCACACACCCCATGCGTGCTCCTTGTCCCTTGTTTGCTTTTCCTTCCCTCTCCACTTAAAACGTGGTTACAAAGCACGGATCCACATGTATCCTCAGGATTTTTGCACTGGGTCACCCCAAATTCACCATCAGATCACATAGCATGTCCATGGCTACATCTTGCACCCAAAAAATCACGCACCCACTGTTGCCTGGGGCCGCAGTGGTGCAAAAAAGTGGTTACAAAGCATGGATCCACATGGATCCTCAGGATTTTTGCATTGAGCTACTCCAAACTCACTGTCAGATCACATGTCTGTGGCCACAGCATGAACCACAAAAATCATACATCCACTGTTTCATTTAGAATATTTTTTTTCTTGTTTTCCTCCTCTAAAAACTACGTATGTGTTATGGTCTGGTGCGTGTTATAGAGCGAAAAATACGGTATCTCTGCATACGGAAAATGAATTCACCCGAGAGGTTAAGCTAGAGTCTACACAAAGGGTATTTGGGGGGAAAGGGTTTTTTTTAAAAAAAGATGGGGTCTCCCTTGTGATTTTGGTTTTTGTGTAGATTGCAGACTGCAATTGGCCCCTGTTGACTAGTCATGCCACTCTAAGAAACTGAAAATTAAATTTGGGTGCTTGTATTGGTCTTTCACAGGATCTTCTGAGCCTGCCATTTTTGGTTAGCCCAGAGTGGCTTTTCCTTGCACTGCTGTGGGCTCATAATGTCATATTTTGGATTCACAGCTGTCCATGGAGGCGCAGGTTAATTCTGTGTCCAGGGCAGCTGTCTACCAGCTCCATCTGGTACTCAGGCTGAGACCCTACGTACCTGCAGACTGTCTCGCCAGAGTGGTGCATGCTCTAGTTATCTCCTGCTTAGACTACTGCAATGCGCTCTACTTGGGGCTACCTTTGAAGGTGACCTGGAAACTACAGCTAATCCGGAATGTGGCAGCTAGACTGGTGACTGGGACTGGCCGCCAAGACCATATAACACCGGTCCTGAAAGATCTTCATTGGCTCCCAGTACGTTTCCGAGCACAATTCAAAGTGTTGCTGCTGACCTTTAAAGCCCTAAACTGCCTCGGTCCTGTATACCTGAAGGAGCGTCTCCACCCCCATCATCCAGCCCGGATACTAAGGCCCAGCACTGAGGTCCTTCTGGCGGTTCCCTCCCTGTGAGAAGTGAGTTTACAGGGAACCAGGCAGACGGCCTTCTTGGTAGTGGTGCCTGCCCTGTGGAACGCCCTCCCAGCAGATGTCAAGGCAATAAACAACTATTTTACTTTTAAAAGACAACTGAATGCGGCCGTGTTTAGGGAACTTTTTAATGTCTGATACTATATTATTTTTAATATTCAGTTGGAAGCCGCCCAGAGTGGCTGGGGAAACCCAGCCAGATGGGCAGGGTATAAATAATATATTATTATTTGTTATTTGTTATTTGTTATTTGTTATTTGTTATTATATCTAAGAGACTACCTCCTTTTCAGGTGTTAAGATAAACAGAGGGGTCTGTCTCTTGGTAGTTCCACCCTCAGAAGTTTGTTTTTTGGGGGGTGGGGTGGGGAGAGGGTGCTGGCCCTGGAGAAGGGACTCTGTGGCAGCCCTTAAACTCTAGAATTCCCTCCTCTCAGAGATGTGTCTGGCTTCTTCGGTACAGTTACAGCTTTCTTCGAATGGAAACAAAAAATAGAATGGGAAGGGACCACAGGGGTCATCTAGTCCAACCCCCTGCAATGCCGGAGTCTTTTCCCCAATGTGGGACTTGAACTCACAACCCTGAGATTAAGGGTCTCATGCTCTATTGGCTGAACTATCCCAGAGTTCCCGAAGATGCAGCTCTTTACCTTGGACACCTGAGACATGTGTTTTCAGGACCAACCCTATCTCCGTGACTGTAATCTGTTTTAGCTGCTTTTAGTTCCGAGTGTTAAATCACAGTAAGCTGCCCCAGGGACATGCTGGTGAAAGGCGGGCGATAAATTACATACAACTCTTGTACCTAAGTGCTGTTTCTGGCTTTGCACTGAGCAGCTGCTTTTCTGAGTTCAAGAAATGTGGTTATTATTGATTCGACAGAGGTGTTTTTATGACTGTGGCAGTGCAGGGCGAAGTTAACCAAAAGTTAACCCAGCAGTACATTGGACAGCTCCCTGTTTGAAAGGTTGTTCTACCCAAGTCCACTTTATAGACAGAGGACCATAAGAAGACAAAGAAGACCCTTGAACTGACTATTAACACTTTGCACTTGAGCAGGAACACCAGACACCTGGTCACCAGGTCTTCCCTGCTACGAGAAGAAGGAGGATAATACTAATTTTATTATTTATGCCCCAGTCATCTGGCTGGGTTGCCCCAGCCACTCTCGGTGGCTTACAGTACATATAAAACATATTAAAACATCAGACATTAAAAACCTCCTGATACAGAGCTGCCTTCAGGTGTCAAGGGAGGGGAGGAAAAGGCCATCTGCTTCTATTCAGTTTGTGCTGTGTTAAAGTAGTAGTGCTGCTAATAATAATAATAATAATAATAATAATAATAAATTAGGAAGCTCTGCTCTTCTAGGTAACCTTTGTTGGGGTCTGTCTGTCTCTATTCAAATTACAGCTGCAATTTGGAGGTTTCTGTCACATTTTGGTCTGGCGTGCATAAAAGCAAGTTGCGAAACTTATCAAATGCCAAAAAGTTAACAAGTGTCATAATCTGAGGCCCCCTTTGAGCCTGAGGCATTATTACTGCTTCTGGCAGTAATAATAATTAAATAATTAAATAATTAAATAAATAATTTGTATACACCCCTATACCCACAGGTCTCAGGGCGGTTCACAACATAAAATCACAATATAAAAACACAAAATACATAATATAAACATGTCAATCAGCCCAAGGCTTGGTTAAAGAGGAATGTTTTTGCCTGGCGCCTAACGGTGTATTATATTTAGGTAATTTGCATCTTGCATATCCAATCCTGGTTCTTTTATGCCTCATTCTTAGGTTTTTTTTTATTATTTTGTATTGATATTATTGTTTTGCTATGGCTGATGTGATGGCCAAACAGTTTCTTAGTTAAATTTTAAAATTCTCTCTGTGCTCTGAGGTAAAAAGCGTCAGGCAGACCAACATAAGTTTCCAAATAAAAGCAGTCATGATTACTGGGTATGGCAGCCATTCTCTCTCCTTCTATTCAGCGATTATATTCTATGTGTTGTAAGTTTTCTCTTCCTTTCTGTTGGAATTGCTATATAGATACCACCCCCATTTCATTTTTATTAAAGGTTGTTGTTGCCTTTTTAATGGCAAATGGGGGCACAGCTGGGTGCTGCTGCCCTACTTGCCAAGTATAGGATAGTACTTTAGCTGCTGTAGCACAAAACACACACACTGATTTTGCTTGTTTGTTTGCTACAGCAGTACAAATTGATAAATAGCATGAGGTTGTTAGTGGATATTTATTTCTCTTTCACTCTTGCCATTAGAAATGAGTTTATTGTATAAAAACATTGCAGAGCTTGGAAAGTTCATTCTGAAAAGGAACTAGTTCTAGTTCAACTTCGACACATCCCAAAAGGAACTAAACCAAGTTCAGATTTGTCCCTTTGCAAAATGAACTAGTTTGCTTCAGGTTCAGCTCACAGTTCATTTCAAGTTCATCCAAAGGATCCTGGGTTCAATTTCCTTCACAGGATTTAGAATATTACCAGCAGCTGTGCTGAAGTATAAAACATACTTGATAAGACTAAGAAAACACACTGTGGGGTGTGAATTGTTTAATTTGTTTTCCGCAACCTTTATGATATTTAAGCTTAAAGACCCTTATTGTTTAAAGCCTTGAAATGTAACATGTAAGAAAATAGCCCTGAAGAATAGCTAGAAGTTGTTCAAATTTCTACAGCAAAACCAGCTTGATTCATGTTCAGTTCAATTATGGGAACTTCTTTCCGGTGTAGTTCAGAGATTTTTGAACTTCTTCAGTGAACTTTGTTTGAACCAAGCTAGTTCTTTCCAAGCACTGAGGGAATTGACATTATTCTACCTTTTAGGTGGCTTTGTGCCACATCCTTTATTAGAATTTGCATGATGAAAAAGAATGTCTGAAAGGTTGTAGCAACGTGTCCCCCCCCCCCAAAAAAAAGCCAATGTGAAGAGGCCTAAAGAGAAGAACACATTTGTTTGCTTTTTTTGGTCACTGTTGTGTACCTTTTAACACCCTTCTTCTCACACTGCATGCTATGTTAAATACATATAAGTCACACACAAGGTGTGGGAAACTCATTTGATTTTGAAGGAACAGCAACTCGAACTAGATCAGGCTCCTAATGCCAATTTCTTGCTGAAAATAGCTTTCCCCTCCATTGCCTGGCTTCTGTTTACCCCAAACAGCCTTTTTTTCTTGCAAACAGCATTTTTGAGGGCAAAATAAATAACAAGAGGCAGGCCAGGGGAAGGTTTCTTGACAGAAAACCTGGTCTAGAAGGAGAAAGAGACACAGAGGCCTCAACTGCCTTCTCTCCACTAATGAATAATGCTTTCTACAGCCATAGCACCCTCTGCCACATGCTACTTTTATTGGGCCTCCTCGCTAGGGCTGGGTGATATATTGATTTATCGTCCAAAACCGGTTTGAAATCAATATCATGATATTGGTTGCATAAATTTTGACCTGGCAATATATCACAAATCATAGTGTGTATGTGTGCTATGCAAAAATCACAACGTGGAGAAAAATCGTGAAGCTAGCCCTAACCCATCCTTATTTCAGACATCGTGATATGTCGGAATATCGCGATTTTTAGCTGGTCATCTATATTGCAACGTTGAAAACCAGATATCGCCCAGCCCTGCTGCTCGCCTCTACATAGCTCCATCTTTACTTCAGACGTTGTAATACATCAATGTATCACGATATTAAGCTTGTGATGTTGTAAAATCTTCAATCTAAGGCTCCCTCCAGTTTGGTTTTTATTGTTAGAGGTGTATTCTGCAACATATCATTGACTCAAAAATAATGCATTGGTGGGGGACACATTCTGCTTTAATTGTTGTTATGCACTACTTCCCCTGCATAACTGCATTCTTGTTGTTGGTCTCAGGGTGCTTCACAACATAAAATCACAATATAAAAACACAAAATACATAATATAAACATGTGAGTCAGCCCAAGGCCTGGTTAACCCACACCCACCCACAGTGTGGAACATTTGTGGTATGAAATTTTCAACTGGGAACAAAGCAAATCTGTCCAGTTTTGCAGGCGGAAACAGTATCGAAAGCATGATCATGTATAACTGCCCTGAGATCACGAGGAGCACAAATCATGATAAAGGCACAATAAAACGAATGTCCGGAGGGACCCTAAAACCACTTCCGTAGCTACACGACCAACCCACCTGCCAAGTAACACTGATCAAGAACAAAAAGGGACCCTTAAGGCTACTGGAGGGGTGGTCTTGCCAGAAGCCATCACAATTTCCAAGTTAGCATTGCTGTTAAGCCCTTGGCCCAAGGAAACTGACGCAAGCTGATGTAAGCAGGAGACAGCTAGCAGGAAATTGCTGTGTCAAACCTGGTCCCCTCTAGGAGGCCAGACTCCCGTGGAGAAGGAAGCACAGGTGTAAGGCAGGCAAGCAGCAGATGGCCCAGCATGCACTGGGCAGGTGGTCTGACGGTCTCCATCTCTGACTTGAGCGTGTGTGTTCTGGATACTCTCTTACTCCATTCAAAGCCTCTTCGCTCAGAATTCATTTGGAGTACTGCCTGCCTGCGTGTGCATGTGTGTAAATACATACAATATATAAAGCAATAGTATTCTCCTCTCTCATCTCCAAGGGATACAGGCATTAGTGAGAATGGGAATCAGCTGGACAAGACACTAAATTAAGTCAGACTTTTCTTTTTTTAATAAAATAATAATAGATATCAGGGGTTGTGCTTAACCCTTCCCACTCCAGCCTTAGTCTTGACACCTAATGCTGCTATTACCATATTGGCCGGAATATGAGCCGCACTTTTTCCCCCCTTCCAAATTCTAACTGTGAAAAGTTAAAGTGCAGTTTAAACTCGTGACCTTACAAAAATGGGGTTTTACGATATCGCTGCTGAAACAGACATACGGTAAAACAGAACGGGTGTGAGTGCCTGTGGAATTTTAAGGGAGCGGCTTATATTTGGGTATCGGCATTCCCCCCCCCCCTTGAATTTTAAAGGTGCGGCTTATATTTGGGCCAATACGATAGCTTTAAGTGGGCGAGGGGGGGGGACTACCATCAAAGCCAGTGGAACCACTTTTCCTAATTCCTAATTCCATTATTCACACGATTTTCATAAAGATCAGCATTGTGAATAGAAAGGATAACTTTCCCCCTTCCCAGTTGTTGAAAATCAACCACCTTTATCTCCCTGGTTTATTTTCTAATGTTGCATATAGTGTCAAATGCATAGCTGTCAACGTTTCCCCTTTTTAAAGGGAAATTCCCCTATTCTGAATAGGATTCCTTGCAAGAAAAGGGAAAAGTTGACAGCTGTGGTCAGATGGTGTTTAGCCCCTGGGACAGAGGCAGACTTTGGTCTTTCAAATTTCAGGGACGCCCTGTGCGAGCCCAAAATTTGGCACCCCTCCCTCTCATTTTCCATTCTGCTCAGTTCACTATATCTTCATTGCAACATCCTGTGACACCCCCTAGGCTTGGTGCCCAGTGTGGCAGAACCAGTTGCGCTGCCCTAAATCTGCCTCTGCCTGGGACATTAGGCATTTTCTTCCCTTTTATTATTTGCATTCAATTGAACTTCATACGAAAGGTCAGACTCTTGCTGCTTTAATCTGAAAGGAAGAGATTGATATAGAAGATTGAATTGTACCTCTAATTTGACCTGTGATCTTTCAAGCTAAATGCTTTCTTTGAAGAGCTTTATCCACAAATGAAGTTACGGTGTAAAACAGAAACATTGAAAAGAATGTGGATGGTGATTAACAATCTTAGAAAGATAAATTGATGCGCCAATTAACCGGCAGAGAATCTGAGAGTGTTTACTGTCTGGCATGTTTTCTGGGAGCTTTCGTAATGTCAGGGGAAAACCAGATATGGTGACTTAGGGATAGATTTAACTTCTCTTTATTCAAACAGATTACCTCGCATAATGAGATTCTAGTGTTTACGGACTGCAGCGCACCACTATAGTTGAACTCTAACCTCTATCACTGAAACAATCCATGACTGATATTGAGGCAACCCTTTTGGAGTGTTTGCCAAGATTTTGAAAGGATTGAGATCAAAATTGTATATTATAGTTAGGGGAAAGAATTTCTGAACCTTCAAAGCCACACATCCCATTTGGGTTTGTGAGTGAGCAAAATCCCTCACCCTCATTTGGGGAAGTAGAGGGTTAGAACAGTATACTCTCCCCCCCCCCAATAATATTTATTCAACTTTTAAAAGATTACATAAAAGAACACAGTATACAAAAACAAAACATTATCCAAGATAAAAAAGAGAAAAAAAAAATAGAAAAATAGAAATAGTTCAGACCCCTGGCTCTCACTTGTGGGGTGCCTCAGGGTTCTGCCCTCTCCCCCATGCTTTTCAACATTTACATGCAGCCGCTGGGAGAGATCATCAGGGGGTTTGGGCTGGGTGTTCATCAGTATGCGGATGATACCCAGCTCTACCTCTCTTTCAAATCAGAACCAGTGAAGGCGGTGAAGGTCCTGTGTGAGTGTCTGGAGGCGGTTGGAGGATGGATGGCGGCTAACAGATTGAGATTGAATCCTGACAAGACAGAAGTACTGTTTCTGGGGGACAGGAGGCGGGCAGGTGTGGAGGACTCCCTGGTCCTGAATGGGGTAACTGTGCCCCTGAAGGACCAGGTGCGCAGCCTGGGAGTCATTTTGGACTCACAGCTGTCCATGGAGGCTAAATCCGTGTCCAGGGCAGCTGTGTACCAGCTCCATCTGGTACGCAGGCTGAGACCCTATCTGCCTGTGGACTGCCTCGCCAGAGTGGTGCATGCTCTGGTTATCTCCCGCTTGGATTACTGCAATGCACTCTACGTGGGGCTACCTTTGAAGGTGACCCGGAAACTACAACTAATCCAGAACGCAGCAGCCAGACTGGTGACAGGGAGCGGCCACCGAGACCATATAACACCGGTCTTGAAAGACCTACATTGGCTCCCAGTACGTTTCCGAGCACAATTCAAAGTGTTGGTGCTGACCTTTAAAGCCCTAAACGGCCTCGGTCCAGTATACCTGAAGGAGCGTCTCCACCCCCATCGTTCTACCCGGACACTGAGGTCCAGCACCAAGGGCCTTCTGGCGGTTCCCTCACTGCGAGAAGCCAAGTTACAGGGAACCAGGCAGAGGGCCTTTTCGGTAGTGGCGCCCTCCTTGTGGAATGCCCTCCCACCAAATGTCAAAGAGAACAACAACTACCAGACTTTTAGAAGACATCTGAAGGCAGCCCTGTTCAGGGATGCTTTTAATGTTTGATGTATCATAGTATTTTAATATTCTTTTGGAAGCCGCCCAGAGTGGCTGGGGAGGCCCAGCCAGATGGGCGGGGTATAAATAATAAATTATTATTATTATTATTATTATTATTATTATTATTATTGCAAAAGCAAAAACAGCTAAAAAAGAAAAAAAATACAATCCAAAAGAAAAATCAAGAGAACAAGTTAAACCTTAATAAAACTCCCTTTCTTAACTTATCTCCTTGACCTCCTCACACCTCCCCTCTTTGTATTCTAATTCATATGGATATTTCAGCAAACCCTTCATCTTATTTTTATCCTAATATCTTATCTTAATATACTGTAATTTTCCATTCTTTCTTTCACCAATTAACCATCCACTTTTACTTTATTTAATCTTATTTCGCATTAAAACTTATATATCTGAACTTATTCTTAAGACGTTTCCCCTAGGGTCAAAAAAAGATTCCATTCCACGATTTTCCCATCTCTCATTAAAAGAAAAAAAACAAAACAAATTATATTATATACACTTTAAATTCCCAATTTTCTTTCACCAGCTCCCCTCCCCGGTTTTGGCCCCTAGGAATAGTTCCAACAATCTCAGAAAACCATCAACCCGGAGATCTTAAGTCCGAGGCTCTTAAGTCTCTTTCATGTCTCCTCTGCTGGTCTTTTTGGTAGTCTTTGGTATTAAAAACCAAATCTCGGGGATGCTCCAACCCAGCAGTAATCATATTCCTTCCTGCCAAACTTCCAGAGTTAAAAGTAGGGCCTATAGGATATTCCAAATCTTGTTTCACACTCCTTTCAAATCCAGAGGCCCCCAAAGCTCCAACCTCCACCTGGCTCAGATTTGTATCCCAAAGGTCATTTGATCTCCACATAGGGTGATCTCTCCATCTTTCATTTCCCAAACCAAGCCAGGCTTCCATCTCCAAAAATTTGCTTCTCCTAGTTGCCATCATGTAAGGCCTCAAGTTGTAGTCCACCATTTGCCTCTGTAGGGTTACGGCTCCCCCTTTCATCACTTTAATCAGAACAAGTTTCTCCTTCTCAAATTCTTCAATTTGTTCAATTTGTTCAGTTGGAAGAGGTTCCTGTGCTGAGTTCTTGTCAGCTTCTTTACTAATGCCCACTTTTGTTCCCAGGATTACAACATTAGTAGCCATAACATTTATCTGGTCGTGCAGCTTTCCCAACAGATAAAAAGTCCTGTTCAATTCACACTCAACTTCCTTCCCGACCACCATTCTTAAACAATCCAAGGTCAAAAACTAGTTTCTCAGAGCAATTTCCCAGCTGCGTCCTTACGACAATATCCCAAAGCTCCCTCTAGAGGGATTCAAGTTCCTTTTCACTCCTTCCAGCACAGTCCCAAAGGTCCCATACGTTAAATTGTAACAGTTCCTTCCTTCTTTTTAAACGTAAGGTTGTAACAGAAACGGACAGTAGAAACAAAGTCCTTCTTTTGTATCTTGACTCGGTTTACGAACTTAGTCTGTTCTGGAAGTCCGTTCTTAGACCAAAGCGTTCTTAAACCGAGGCACACTTTCCCTAACGAGGCCTCCCGCCACCGATGCCCTTCCACTGTTCAGCTTTGAGGAGTTCGCTAACCGGAAAACCTACTCCTGGTTTTGTGGAGTTTGTTGCCTGAATAGTTCGTTAACAGGACTGTTCGTAGGCTGAGGTACCACTGTACTATTTATTTATTTATTTTATTATTATACCCCACCCATCTGATTAGGTTGCCTCAGCCACTCTGGGCAGCTTCCAGCATATGTAAAAATGTAATGAAATGTTTGAAAACTTCCCTACACAGGGCTTGCCTTCAGATGTCTTTGAAAGGTTGTATAGTGGTACCTTGGGTTAAGTACTTAATTCGTTCCGGAGGTCCGTTCTTAACCTGAAACTGTTCTTAACCTGAAACACTACTTTAGCTAATGAGGCCTCCTGCTGCCGCCGCGCCGCCGGAGCACGATTTCTGTTCTCATCCTGAAGCAAAGTTCTTAACCCGAGGTAATATGTCTGGGTTAGCGGAATGTGTAACCTGAAACATATGTAACCTGAAGCATATGTAACCTGAGGTACCACTGTATAGTTACTTATCTCCTTGGCTCAGGGTTGCATAACTCCATTTCTCCAGTGAAAACAGGGACATCCTAAGGAAAAGTGGGACATTCTGGGATCAAATCAGAAACTGGAATGGCTTCCGTAAATCCAGGACTATCACTGGAAAATAGGGACACTGGAGGGTTTGCTTGCTCAACCTGTTGGACAACAAACTTCCATTAGCATAGCTGTTGCACTGAATTTTATTTTGAGCAATGCGATTCTTACCCGTACAACTAATGTAACAGACCTTGCTAGTCAAGAGAACACCGAATCTGGACTCAGGGGCTTACATTAAACCACTTATGGGCATGCACCTACAAAGTGAAGTGATTTCGGGCCTCCCAGTCTGCCAATGACCTTAAAGATGCACATACAGAATCTCACTTTACAGTCTAAGCAGAAGAACAACTTATTGGTGGGTGAGGGTACATCTGACTTGTACATCTGAGCAAGACAAATTTCTGTACTGTATCGGGTAATTACGAGCTGCAGCAACATTGGTACATGTAATTAGAAGAGCAGTAATGGAGGCATCTGAGCTCCACTCCAACAGGTACCGTCGGAGGGGCCCTGTTTTCTAACTCAGTAAGCACTAGGTTCTTGAAATGTGGAGTGGGCCCCATTAGTGTGGAGCACAGGATGTCACGGTGGGGTGGGATTTTGAGGGTTGGAGAGGATCCTGAGGCAGGAAGAAGTGGCGTAGCAAGGTTAGATGGTACCTGGTGCGGAAAATTTCTTGTCATTCCCCCCCCCCCCCGTTGAATTTTTTTTTCTTTGCCTGCAAAACTTGTTTGACTTTATTTCAATATTTTCTCACAAAGGAATGTGGATTCTGGGCCTCTGATAACAAGTAGGTGACTGTGGATAGATACTTAAATCTACCTCAGGTTACATACACTTCAGGTTACATACACTTCAGGTTACAGACTCCGCTAACCCAGAAATAGTGCTTCAGGTTAAGAACTTTGCTTCAGGATGAGAACAGAAATCATGCTCCGGTGGCACGGCAGCAGCGGGAGGCCCCATTAGCTAAAGTGGTGCTTCAGGTTAAGAACAGTTTCAGGTTAAGAACGGACCTCCAGAACGAATTAAGTACTTAACCCGAGGTACCACTGTACAGGATGTTTTGGCTTGTGTTATTTTATTTATAGCAGGCATGTCCCAAGAGACTGCGATCTACTCCCACTATAAAAAAAACTGGCAGTGATCAACCCACTGGATTCACCAAAGTTGTTGAGCTTTTTCGGGGGAGATTGTGTGCCTTGCGGTGAGGAGTCTGCCTGCCGCCCTACAGCTGAGGGGGACCATTTTGGCAGCGGGAATCCTGCGTGTGCCAAACCCACAGCGTTTTACAGATGTTGAGTGCCGCACAGCATTTTGTCACCCCCCCCCCGGGGTGACACCCAGAGAGAACCACCCCCACTGCCCCCAAGTTCCCCTGGCAGGAAGAATAAAAAGGTAAAGGGACCCCTGACCATTAGGTCCAGTCGTGACCGACTCTGGGGTTGCGGCGCTCATCTCACTTTATTGGCCGAGGGAGCCAGCGTACAGCTTCCGGGTCATGTGGCCAGCATGACTAAGCCGCTTCTGGCGAACCAAACAGCACACGGAAACGCCGTTTACCTTCCTGCCGGAGCAGTGCCTATTTGTCTACTTGCACTTTGATGTGCTTTTGAACTGCTAGGTTGGCAGGAGCAGGGACCGAGCAACGGGAGCTCATCCCATCACGGGGATTCGAACCACTGACCTTCTGATTGGCAAGTCCTAGGCTCTGTGGTTTAACCCACAGCGCCACCCGTGTCCCTCTAAATATTTGCTTTAAATATGGCACATTGATTCAGAATAAATAAAGCCTAATTGGGGAGCAGAGGACGGATATACTTGGTATACTTACTGGATCATTTATTTTTTGCATTAGAGCAGGATGCTATGTGGCAGCCTCTTTCATGTAGACATTGACCGCACCCGTAATCCTTCAGATTACAACAATGTGGTGCAGCCATCGAAAAGAACAGGAATTTTGCATCAGTCCTATTGCCCTGGTATGTACCTGCAATGTTCTGAAGTACTACCATCTAGTGGCAGCACTGAGCTTCTTGGTTTGGAACATTATCAAACTGAGAATCACATGCCCAGATTTCATTCCTATTTTTATCATCTTCAGCATTGTTACGCAAAAAATTATAAGGGAATCAGAGAATTATGTATCAGTACTGAACGTGTAAAGGTAAAGGTAAAGGTACCCCTGCCCGTACGGGCCAGTCTTGACAGACTCTGGGGTTGTGCGCCCATCTCACTTAAGAGGCCAGGGGCCAGCGCTGTCCGGAGACACTTCCGGGTCACGTGGCCAGTGTGACATCGCTGCTCTGGCCAGAGCCAGAGCCAGAGCCGCACACGGAAACGCCGTTTACCTTCCCGCTGGTAAAGGTAAAGGTAAAGGTACCCCTGCCCATACGGGCCAGTCTTGACAGACTCTGGGGTTGTGCGCCCATCTCACTTAAGAGGCCAGGGGCCAGCGCTGTCCGGAGACACTTCCGGGTCACATGGCCAGCGTGACATCGCTGCTCTGGCGAGCCAGAGCCGCACACGGAAACGCCGTTTACCTTCCCGCTGGTAAGCGGTCCCTATTTATCTACTTGCACCCGGAGGTGCTTTCGAACTGCTAGGTTGGCAGGCGCTGGGACCGAGCAGCGGGAGCGCACCCCGCCGCAGGGATTCGAACCGCCGACCTTTCGATCGGCAAGCCCTAGGCGCTGAGGCTTTAACCCACAGCGCCACCTGCGTCCCTATACTGAACGTGTAGAGTGATTTAATTCTGCTATGTATTAATTGTTTTTTTAGAGCAACTGAGTTCAGAGAAGATTAGTCTCTGAAGATTTCTAGAATCAGGTTCACACTCCCTTTTAAAAACACCAGGGGACACCCCTGCCCATGTTAATGTTTATTATTTTCTTTGTTGAGCATATCACACAATTTCCAATTTACTATGTAAGAGGCCCAGTTTGCCTAACAAAGTACAGAAGGTGATAACTGTTTGTAGGTTATTAAGGGATGCTGGGAATTTGTAACTCTGTGAGGGATAAACGACAGCACCTAGAGTTCTTTGAGGGACAGAAGGTGCTTCAAATGAGCTTTGAAGTGCGTGCACAGCCAAAGTTGGATATTACTCTGTAATATGGAACTATTAATTTACATGAAAATGAATACAAAATTAGTCAAAACCTCACCGCATCAAAAACAAACCAAGATGCATTGGGAAATGTTTTCTTTGTTATGTTGCATACAGAAATGAGTGTCATAGGATAAAATACATGCCAAAAGTGATTATTTTATGTTAAAACATGTACAAGAACTTGTGAGTTTTTTGCATGCAATTCAAATAAATTCACAGATGGATGCAGAAACTTGGTAGGCAATGGACATAAGAATGAAACAGAAATAAATGTACTAGAATGAGCACATGCAAAACTGATGGGGACCAGAACAGTGATGAAAGGACAGTAAATAGTAAAGTATTTATTATTTGTTTTATGTTGCCAAGGAGGGGAGATTTTCTGTCTCAAGTGCCAAAATAACTTGGCCAGTTTTGGGTGATATGCACTTTGATTTGTGGGTTGCGGGGTCGTTAGATGCTCCACCCCAGGCAGCAAAATGTCCCAGGCCAGCCCTCGCAAGAACTTCATTTACTTCAGCTGAGCGGGCAGCTCAGTGTTCAGAAAGGGATTCACGTGAGGAGCTGCCCCTCTACTGAAGTGAATGGGGACACTGATGCACAGAATGGGAGAGATCATCAAGGGGTTTGGGCTGGGTGTCCATCAATATGTGGATGATATCCAGCTCTAACTCTCTTTTAAATCAGAGGCAGTGAAGGTAGTGAAGGTCCTGTGTGAGTGCCTGGAGGCGGTTGGAGGCTGGATGGCAGCTAATGGAATGAGGCTGAATCCTGACAAGACAGAAGTACTATTCTTGGGGGATAGGGGGTGGGCTGGTGTGGAGGACTCCCTGGTCCTGAATGGGGTAACTGCCCCTGAAGTACCAGGTGCACGCTTGGCAAACCCTCACTCCCGCCTGGAAATCTATGTCCCCACTGTGGAAGGACTTGTGGATCCAGAACTGGCCTCCACAGTCACTTATGGACTCACTGCTAAGACTGTGTTCATGGAAGACCATCTTACTCGGCCACGAGTGATCACCAAAGAGAGAAGAAGAGTAGTAAAAGGCATAGAGCTGAGCCAGATTCAAAGTCAGAATCAAGGTTAGAGATTGGGATTCTCTGCCATGAAGTAATGTTACTGTGCAGATCGTAGAAAGGGGAAAGAGTCACTCACAGTTTTCCTGAGATTTTCAGGCAATCCTTTTTCATTTGTCTGACAGTGACACCCGTGTCATTGCTCAAAATTTTGACGGCAAAGCTTGGCACAGGAACAAAATGACGTATTGGATTCTCCCACACCACCGAAAAAAAGAGATCGCTCCGTCAACCCACTTAGCACCTTATTAACCTTTACCTTCAAGCTGTCCATATGCTGCACACATTTTGCCATATGGTGCATGTGAAATGAACATTTCTCAACTGTAAATTATATATATGCCAAAATACTCTCCTGCTCTGGAGGGTAGGATTCAAACCAATGGATTCAAGCTACAAGAAAGGAGATTCCGACTAAGCATCAGATAAATAGGTACCGCTCTGGTGGGAAGGTAAATCAGTCAGAGCTGTTTGACAGTGGAACGGTCTCCCTTGTGAGATTGTGGACCTCTCCTTCCTTGGAAATTTTTTTAAGCAGAGGTTGGGTGGCGACCTGTCCTGGATGCTTTAGCTGAGATTCCTGCATTGCAGGGGTTGGACTAGATGACCCTCAGGGTCCCTTCCAACTCTACAGTTCTTTGGTTCTACTTTTTAGAATCATACGGCTGTACAGCAAATTCCCCCTTTGCCAATGAGGAATGGAGAATGAGAGGCACATTTATTCACAGCATTTCAGTGAATGCATGGCTGAGTCCAACAGGGAGCCTGGGGGACATGGGTACTCTACATCTACTTATGCACACCTGGACATGCAGCTCAGTCTAAAATAAATATAATAATAATAATAATAATAATAATAATAATAATAATAATAATAATTTATTTGTACCCCACCCATCTGGCTGGGTTTCCCCAGCCACTCTGGGCAGCTTCCAACAAAAGATTAAAAACACATTAAAATGTCAGACATTAAAAACTTCCCTAGAACTGCTAGAAGGCCATCGGAGCTGGACCTCAGTGTCTGGGCTGAATGATGGGGGGGGGGGGAGATGCTCCTTCAGGTACCCTCAAGTGCCCTTCCCAGGAATAAATGTATAAAAATCGTAAAATAAAATAAAAAAATAAAATAAACATGTATTTTGAGAGAGTACGTCCAGAAAAGTGTATTTTGAGTAAAAATAATTACAATTTTGAGTTTAGACAGATAACACGTTTATCTAGATGTTAATAATAATAATAATTTTTTTAAAAAAATATCCCGCCCTCCCCAGCAGAAGCCGGGCTCAGGGTGGCTAACAATAATAAAATAAGACATTTTAAAATCATTTCATTAAAAAATTACTTCAAATCAAATTGAACCCTTTCATGCACACATGTGTGAGTCAGTAACTGTATATTACAACACTCTGTTCACTATCAAGACTGTATGGGCGGTTGGGGAATGTGCTTTCATGCTCTTCCACATGTGCAATTTACACTAAGAAATTACTCAGCTTAGGGAGTGTAAATGGAGTGTGTTATAATTTGTATATGCATGAATGAAGGTATGCAGGAATGTCTATATGAGCGTTGGCGCCACTTATATTCCCAAGCCAGATGCGCATACATATGCCATTTTATTTCTACCTACATTTAAATGCTCTTTCTTCTTTTAATCCTTTGTATGAGATAATCCGTTGTATCCCCTGGGCACTTATTCATCAAAGCAACTTTAAACTTCTTCTTCAAGATCAAATGGGCTCTTTAATCCATCTGCCCACAGCTCAGTGTGCTATAGAAATTAATCAAAAGTATCAGTTAACATCTGCAGCATGCTTCTTCCTCTGAAGCACTGTAACATTGTTGTCGTCAGTAATTCTACAAAGTATAGGGAAAAGAAGAAGAAAAGGGGTGGGTGGGTAAGGCTTCTGATGCCTTTGGCGACCTTTAGCATAATTGGTCAACTCCTTCTGAACTATTTATAGCTAGCTAATTCTTGATGTTTACTTCTCTTTTGAGTAGGGGAATCAATTGAGTGGGTTGTGTGTGAAAGAATCAGTTGACTGTTGAAATATTAAATCAAATGTTGGCTCCTAAACTACTTCCAGATTTGTGTAGATTTTACTCCTTAGGCTTTTCTTGTCCTGAAGGTGCCCCACAAGGCAGCGGGTAAAAATGTTTATTAGTGTAGATATAAATCAGATAATTGCACCCTCTGTGCAAAAAGCAATGAAAATTGAAATAAAATTAAACACCTCCTTTGATTTAGTTTGCTCGGATGATGTCAGATAATAGCCAGGTATTGAAAGCGTTATTTATTGGAACAATATAAGCACCAGAGATAATTTTTCTAACTGCAGTAGCTGTAGCCTTCTAGAAGCTAGAGCAGGGGTCAGCAAACTTACTGCGCCTTGGGCTGGTGTTTCCAGCGCCGATTGCATGGCGGTCCGGAGGGTAGGGGAGCGCGTGCCCATACGTGTGCACACACGCTATTTCTGGCACACTTCCAGTTCAGAGGAGCACTGGAAATAGCTTGTGCGCATGTTGCACAGGCCTCCTCCGACCTGGATGTGCACCAGAAATAACGCTTGCACATGCGCACAAGCTATTTCCGGTGCTTCTCTGACCCGGAAGTGGGCAGCCGTGCAGCACAGCGCTGGTAAGAGCAGGTGGGGGCAGCAGGTGGCGGCAGTTCTGCAGGCTGGATAATGAGTCCCTTGGGCCCTATCCGGCCCACGGACCTTAGTTTGGGGACCCCTGATCTAGAGGATCCAGTCCCATTCAGAAGATGTACAAAGCCACATGGGACTCTTCTCCCCACACAGCTACAATGGGCTGAATGGTAGTCTTGGCATTCTGAGCATGTGCAACCTGTGGCATGCCACATTTTGTTTACAAACTTTCTGGCCCCATGAAAGAGTGTCAGGACATAAGGGTGAAATGTACATGCAGAGTATTTATGTCCCTTTGTGACGGTGATGTTTTTCTTGCGTTTATCGTGATCTGGTGTCCTGTGCTCTTGTAGAAGCTACACTCCTTCAGAGGTGGGCTGGAAGGAGATTGTTGCCACAACCGTCACTGACCCTGCCGTACACTCTCCCCAAGTGCTTTTGCCTTGATGGACTGTGCCCTTGAATTATGATCATGCTTATCGTTTGTCTGGATGGAGGATGAAGTAATGTGAAGCAGAGTGGGACGTTCGTGTGTAGAAAACTTGTGACTTTTATGAGGCTAGAACGTAGCCTGTCTGTACAAAGGGAGGAGTCACAACTGTTGCTCCTCCCACTTGGCTTTCTGGCCCCTCCCACTATTGGGAATAAGCCTCCAGATACTTGTCCACAAAGGGATATGGGCTTTGGTGTCAAAAAGGGTCCCCCACCCCTGATTTATCATCTTGGAGGCACACCCATGTGTTGTTCTTCCCATTCGCAGCTGTTCACCTTAATCAAGCTGCCACCAGCTTAACCGAATGGTTAGACTTGATTTAAAGCAACACCCAGCGATGCTGCAACTGCAGCTTTTAGATGGAACATAATGAGAACGAGCCATAATGAGCAAATATTTATGTCAATCATGTGGCGCCTCAAAACAATTTCACAATATCCACTTCACTTCCAATTACTTATACAGCCGAGATGTAACGACAATTGAGTAGGTTCTTGTTATAGGGTAATGATCTGCCGATGTCAAAATAGCATTCGCGGAAATTACTTGTGTTGCGCCAAGTGATTAATGAGATAGGCATAGCCCGTTTCCTCCACTGAATGTTAATGGGTGCATGAGAATTTTCCCACAGTGCCGTTATTGGAAAGCTGGATTCTGATGGGCTTTTGTGTACGGGTCATTTTGCATCACAGCCAATCCGATGCCAAGTCTGTTCATTAGGACACTGTAGCCGTCTGCTGCTTAAGTTTTCTTTCCTCAGCCTGCAAAGACATAAAGTCTGGATAAAATGCTTCTTAAACCTTGTGTCCGCCAATAAGTCATTCGGCACAATCAGGCTGTGTTTTGCAGAAGTGCTGATCCAAGACTGGCGAAGTCAAGATAAGAGAATGCGACCCAGAATGAGAAATAAGCAAGCAAGTTAATGACACCTGCTAAACAGTCCCAGGTGTTCCTTAAAGCAATGCTAGTAAAAGTGCTTTTGAAAGGTTCATGCCATTATTATTATTATTATTATTATTATTATTATTATTATTAATTGTGCCCCACCCATCTGACTGGGTTGCCCCAGCCACTCTGGGTGGCTTCCAACATATATAAAACATAATAAAAGGTTACACATTAAGAAAGAGGAGAGTGCAAAATATGGTCTGAAGCTCAACATCAAAAAACTGAAGATCATGGCCACTGGTCCCACCACCTCCTGGCAAATAAAGGGAAAGAAAGAATGGAGGCAGTGAGAGATTTTACTTTCTTGGGCTCCATGATCACTGCAGATGGTGACAGCAGTCATGAAATTAAAAGATGCCTGCTTCTTGGGAGGAAAGCAATGACAAACCTAGACAGCATCTTAAAAAGCAGAGACATCACCTTGCCAACAAAGGTCCGTATAGTTAAAGCTATGATTTTCCCAGTAGTGATGTATGGAAGTGAGAGCAGGACCATAAAGAAGGCTGATCACTGAAGAATCAATGCTTTTGAATTATGGTGCTGGAGGAGACTCTTGAGAGTCCCATGGATTGCAAGAAGATCAAACCTATCCATTCTGAAGGAAATCAGCCCTGAGTGCTCACTGGAAGGACAGATCGTGAAGCTGAGGCTCCAATACTTTGGCCACCTCATGAGATTAGAAGACTCCCTGGAAAAGACCCTGATGTTGGGAAAGATGGAGGGGACAAGGAGAAGGGGACAACAGCGGAAGAGATGGTTGGATAGTGTTCTCGAAGCTTGACCAAACTGTGGGAGGCAGTAGAAGACAGGAGTGCCTGGCGTGCTCTGGTCCATGGAGTCACGAAGAGTCAGACACGACTAAATGACTAAACAACAACAAATAATACAGGGCTGCCTTCAGATGTCTTCTAAAGGTTGTTACTCATCTCCTTGACATCTGATGGGTGGGCATTCCACAGGGCGGGTGCCACTACCGAGAAGGCCCTCTGCCTGATTTCTTGTAGCTTCACTTCTTCTTTGGAGCTGGATCTGTGTCCGGGCTGAATGATGGGGGTGGAGGCGCTCCTTCCAGTGGATTTACTCTGAGTAGGACTAACATTGGGTATGACCCATGGCCACTGATCCTTTAGTCCAAGCAGGATTTGGATGTGCCAGGCATTCAGAGGTTGTTGTAAGGGCCCTAGCTGGTTAGGGGCATATGCTGGCCCATGTATGCCCTCAACTCTTTCCCCAGTGAAGGGGAATTCTAACTACATTCAGTTGGATGTGGTTGGAATCCTCCAGGTGATCAGGAGTTCTACACAATCAGCGCCCTTGACTTGGGGGGGTGGGAGGAGGATCCTAACTGCACTGAACTGAATCTTCCACCAGACCTTTGCAACAATGGAGGAAGGTTGAGAATGGAGGGGCTGGAGCTTTTGGCGGGTGGGCACATGCCCCATACAAAGAATCTCACTCCAGCAATGCTTCTTCCCCCTTAAATGCATGAAATTAGCCCAGAAAAACACACAAAGGGTCCATGCATTTGCTTTACGCCTAAGAGAGGCAAGAAGCAAAAGTCTACCGAGAGTTAGTAGTTGAGATGGCTTTGTGGAACCTCCAGGCTGAGAGGTTCATCATCATAATGTCCCACCATGAAGCAAAGATGGGAGAAGGCTGGTGCCTTCTCGACCTCCTTCTTGGCTTCCCATCGGTCTCTAATTCACCACTTTGGAGAACAGAATGGTGAACTAGATGGACCTTCAACATAACCCAACAGGACTCTGAGGACGTCTGAGGCATCAGACTTTCTTGAATAATCAGCAAATCAATTCAACACCAATCCTAAATGTCCTCAGTTGCTATGTATCATAGCTGCTGTGAAACCTGCTTGAATGTGTCACAGCCCTTACCTGCTGCTAATAAACATAGAAATACAGTGGTACCTCGGGTTAAGTACTTAATTCGTTCCGGAGGTCCGTTCTTAACCTGAAACTGTTCTTAACCTGAAGCACCACTTTAGCTAATGGGGGCTGCTGCTGTGGTGGCACCGGCACCAGAGCACGATTTCTGTTCTCATCATGAAGCAAAATTCTTATCCCGAGGTACTCTTTCTGGGTTAGCGGAGTCTGTAACCTGAAGCGTATGTAACCCGAGGTACCACTGTAATGCTAATTCAATGACAAGATTCTCATTTGTGGCTTTGTTGAGTTACGTTGTATGTAGTCCCAGTGTTGTTTTCAGATCTCCGAAAAGTTTTTCAATGTTTGTCCACAAAGTTGAGGCTTCATTGTGTGAATTCCAGACAACCTGTTCCTGTTTTATTTGTGGGGAGACCAGATGATGTTGACCGCTTATGGAGCATTCTGATTGGTTTGTGGGGGAGGTTAGATGACATTTCATCAAAGCAAGAGTTGCCTTGTGTTTCCCAGCACATTTCCCCATCACTTTCCTTACTGCAAAAAGTCTGATCTCTTTAGGAGGCGGGTTTGTTTTTCAGGACCTCCCAATCAACTATAGTTGTGCAACCTGAATTTGCTGGTGTGTGATCAAATCCCATCTGAAAAATAATGACAGTCTGTAAGCACCCAGTCTCTCTGCATTTACTTTACCTCCCAGAGTAGCATGAAAATGTGTTACTGAATCAGACCCAAAAGTTCATCTGCTTCAGCATTCTGACTGTGGCC
The DNA here is from genome assembly GCF_951804945.1 of Podarcis cretensis. Classification (NCBI taxonomy): domain Eukaryota; kingdom Metazoa; phylum Chordata; class Lepidosauria; order Squamata; family Lacertidae; genus Podarcis; species Podarcis cretensis. The sequence continues at coordinate 24,210,284 of NC_137176.1, read as the reverse complement.
AGCCAGATGGTCACTGAAACCAGATGAAGTATTTTTTGTGAGCTTGTTGTTCCCGTACCCAGTTCTGTTACTACTCAGCTTATATATACGCTTAACTTCTTTAAATGAACTTTTCCCCTTCATGGGTTGAGAGGCACATTATACAGCTGTGTCTCTTTTAATTACAAATGCCATTTTTTTAAATAAAAAAATAAATCTGCAGTACCCTAGCAAGCAGGAAAACAGCAGGTGAAGCCACATTTGCTGCGACTGCATGACTCAAATTAGTCTTTTGGGGTAAATGGGTATAAAGCAATTAAGGTTGTGGCTGTAGCAGCAATACAAGTGTGCCAAGAAAACTCTTTGTGAAACAGATACTGATGAGGACAAAAAGGTGTAAGGTTTGCAGATACTCTGGCCATTATTCCATCTAGCTCAATATTGTGGCTCTCTAGGATTTCAGAAAGGAGTCTTTGCTCTCTGTGGTTGGAGATGCCAGAGATTGAGACTTCCTAGGTGTAAGGCTCAGTGCGAGAGCATCTACCTTGCATGTGGAAGGGGCAAAGTTCAATTCCTGGCATCTTCAATCTGTCCCAGTCTGAAACCTTAGAGCAGGGGTCAGCAAACTTTTCCAGCAGGGGGCCGGTCCACTGTCCCTCGGACTATATTTTGAAAAAACATACGAACAAATTTCTATGTCCCACAAATAACCCAGAGATGCATTTTAAATTAAAGGACACATTCTACTCATGTGAAAACACGCTGATTCCTGGACTGTCCGCAGGCCAGATTTAGAAGGCGATTGGGCCGGATCCGACCCCCAGGCCTTAGTTTGCCTACCCATGCCTTAGGCAGCGGTTCTCAACCTGTGGGTCCCCAGATGTTGTTGGACTACAACTCCCATCATCCCTGAGCTCTGGCCTTGCTAGCTAGGGGTGATGGGAGTTGTAGTTCAACAACATCTGGGGACCCACAGGTTAGAGAGATGCTGTCAGTCACTGATGGGCCAATGTTTCTGCCAGTGAATGGTTCCATTGTCTCCTTGTGTTTATGCAGTACGTATTTGTTGATTTAAAGGAATGGCTAGCGATAGTGGTTGGTGATTGGTTGGGAGATATTGTAAGAAGAAGAAGAGTTTGGATTTTATATCCTGCTTTATCACTACCCTAAGGAGTCTCAAAGCAGCTAACAACTTCCTTTCCCTTCCTCCCCCACAACGAATACTCTGTGAGGTGAGTGAGGCTGAGAGTCTTCAAAGAAGTGTGACTGGCCCAAGGTCACCCAGCAGCTGCATATGGAGGAGCGGGGAAGCGAACCCAGCTCACCAGATTACGAGTCCACTGCTCTTAACCACTACACCACGCTGGCGATCAAGTGGGTGGTGTGTTTGTGGTGGAAGTGTGGGAATAGAATGGGATGTGTGCTATTGAATGATAGCCTGGATAGCTCAGTCGGTTAGAGCGTGGTGCTGATGACTCAAAGGTTGCTTGTTCGGTCCCTGTATGGACCAGCTGGATATACCTGCATTGCAGGGGGCTGGACTTTGATGATCCTCAGGGTCCCTTCCAACTCTATGATTCTACAATTCTATGAGTTGCAGGTACAGTCATACCTTAGTTCTTGAATGGAATCTGTTCCGGAAGTCAGTTCGACTTCCAAAAACATTTGAAAACCAAGGTGCAGCTTCCGATTGGCTGCAGGAGCTTCCTGCACTCAGTCAGAAGCTGCAGAAGCCGCGTCAGACATTCGGCTTCCAAAAAACATTCGCAAACCGGAACATTCACTTCCAGGTTTGTGGTGTTCGGTAGCCAAAACGTTTGAGTCGCAAGGCGTTTGAGATCCAAGGTACGACTATATTGTATTGTGCAGATATAAGGCGGCATTTGGATGCGACGTGTGTATTAGTTAGTGGGCCAAGTGGGGCATTTTGTGGGCTGGATGTGGAATCGCTGGCCCTAAACATGTTTCACAATGTGCTGCTATGTTTTCGTTTTGGGAGATTGTGTTGCATTGCATTGCAGTTTCACAGTTCCGTTATTGTATTTGTTTTTCATTGTTGTATTTGTTTGTTTTTGGTGAACTGCTTCGAGACTATATTAAGTATTACGCAGAATATATGAATATATTAAATAAGCAAACATCCTATGCATATTTACTCAGAGGTCGGTCCCACTGTGTCCAAAGGCTTTTACTCCCTAGTAAGCTCGCTTAAGAATGCAGTCTTAGGCTGTAACCCGATGCATGCTTCCCTGGATGTAAGTCCCATTAAACTCAGTGAAATATTTCTAAGTATGCATGCAGCATGCATGAGCTTGAGCTGCATATCGTTTCCTAAACCTTCTCCTGCCCATGATGCAAAAGAAGCGTTTTAGATTCTTCTTGCTTTTACTATCTGTTGTTTTATTAAATTGTGGCTTGGGAAATCTATTTTGGTGAGGAGTTTCACTTTTTGTGTACTTTCAGATCTGCCTTGCATGCTTTTGCATGTTAATGCTTTGGATAGGCTACGCTTGAATTCTACACACATCTCAAAAAGAAAGTATTCACAATATGGAAAGTCTGCAATTGCACCGCTGGGTGGCACTGTGGCTCAGCAAAAAAACCTGACGTTGAAGTTCACCAAGGCAGCGTTTTGAAACAGACTGAAATACACCTTGAATGTTGTGAGACTAATCTACTTGTACTTTATATGAACCACCCGCTTCAGTTCTGTACTCATGTGGGGTTGCCAAAGGGGAAGTGGTGGCAGGGAACAGATGTGTGTGGAGTTAGGTCCAGATGAAAAGGAGCAAGGGAAATATGGGCACTTCAGCCCCTTAGATTTTGGATGATGGATTCAGCATCATCAAAGAGTTTTCTTATGTAGCCTAAAAGTGCTGTTCAGTATCCCGAGTGACTGTAGCTGCTGAAAATAGTCTGTTAGTGGCTCAGTTCTTATGTAATGTTGGGATGCAGGTGGCGCTGTAGTCTAAACCACTGAGCCTCTTGGGCTTGCCGATCAGAAGGTTGACGGTTCAAATCCACATGACGGGGTGAGCTCCCATTGCTCTGTCTCAGCTCCTGCCAACGTAGCAGTTCAAAAGCACACCAGTGCAAGTAGATAAACAGGTACAGCTGCAGCAGAAGATAAATTGTAGAGTTGGAAGGGACAGTGTGGACCGTCTAGTTCAGCCCCCTGCAATGCAGGGATCTTTTGCCCAATGTGGGGACTTGAACCCACAACCTTGAGATCAAGAGTTTAAGTTAGGAATGTGATGTCCAATAAGGCCAAGCATTTATTTCATCGAAATCACTTAAACACACACATCCTCTGGTGTGAAGTGGATAATTTTCCTTGCCCATTTCCCACCCACAATGCAGGCCTGAATCCATGGATCCAGAAATGCAGTCTGCAGTTGGTTCCGCCGCAATCAGTTTCTGCAGGAAGGCAGTGTTTATGACGGGGCAATAGCTGTTGCTTTTTCAGTTGCGGCTGCAGTGCTCCCTCCTAATGCAAGGAAGCATTTGCAGTTCCCTGGAAACACCTGATCAACCTTCCCTGGCTCAATTTCACCAGCTGTGATGGCTGGGATCAAGAGGCCAGGGTTGTCGATGAAACGCTCATTGGTGTCTGTACACCTGCCAATGCCTGCTTTGGTCCCACAGAGGCCTTCCTCCTGTTCATTATACCTCTAGAAATGTGAATTTCAGCTCTTTGTATAGCTCATACTCAGCTTTGACTGGACACCAGGAATATTAGGTATCAATTGTAATTGGATGCCACCCTTTTCTTCTGTTATACTCGCCACACAGACTGCACAAGGAGAGGAGAGGGACCTTAGTCTTCGCTGAGCAAGTGGTGGTAGATCGAGAATGTGAAGGATTTGGGGCTGGGTGGGGCATGAGAGAGAAATCTGGAAATGGAGCCCCCCCCCCCCCCGCAGCCAGCCCACCTGGTGCCCTCATCTGTGGCAGCAGACATGTCTTTCAGCGACCTTTTGAATCAGCTTGAAGTGGGCTTTTTAAAAAAATTGGAAGAGGGGGGGGTGATGAGGGACTGATGGGAGAGATTCACCGCCCCCCCCCAGTCCAGCTGCCTTTGCAGAAGCCACTTCTCTTCGCTGAGAATGAACAGTTAACTCTTCCTGCCTGTTTTGAGGACAGGGGCTTATAGCAGAATGCATAGCCCACTCCTTTTGAAGCACCCATCACCACTTTCTCTATTTGTGTCTGTCTGTCATCTAATGGCTTCACAGTAAAAATGATGCCAACTTTTCTTCTTCTTCTAATCTATTTATGAGGTCCTTTGTTTATTTGAGGATGCCTCTGGGAGGAGCTGTTCTCCTGATTTTTTTGGATCCTCTGATGGTACCGCTACTATCTGGAGCAGTTTTGGAATAACAAAATACGTTCCCAGTAGTTAAATTATGATGCAACCAGGTTTGTGAGGGTAGCATGCTGTAGTTATTATACAATAAAAGCAGCCGGCTAATTCCCCCTCTATATTAATATATTTGTGAATATTTTGTTGCATGGATTCCATGCATATGTTCCCAGAATTCTACTGGAGGAATTGCGGAACGTTTCTCATAAACAGTAGGATAAATTGCAGTAGCTTGGAACCAGAATGGGCTACGGAGAAACAAGAGGAAGGTGTTAGCGATACTGGGGGAACTCCAGGGTTTTTAAAAGTGTGAAGTACAACCCAAGGGGAAACCTCTCAAAAAAACTTGATTGAGGATTAGCAGGTTCAATAGCCACATAATAGCATGTCTGTTGGAAATTTGGGGGGTGGGACACACACAGAACTGTTTGGGGGTGATAGCTGAATGGACAGTGTTGGAGGAAATCAAGGCTAGCTGGAACCCTGAGCAAGAGCTTCCTCTGCTAGGTGGTGAGCATATGCTGCAACATTTTGTTGCAGACCTAGTCATGGGATTTCAATGGGAGCATGCTGGAATGTTTGGAAATGTTTTTGGCTTGGGGACACCCAAGAGTGAAAAGAATTTATGAAGCCCTTGCACGCTCAATGGACAGGGGCTAGGGGAGTTCTGACAGTACAGTGGTACCTCGGGTTACATACGCTTCAGGTTACAGACTCCGCCAACCCAGAAATAGTACCTCGGGTTAAGAACTTTGCTTCAGGATGAGAACAGAAATCGTGCTCCGGCGGCACGGTGGCAGCGGGAGGCCCCATTAGCTAAAGTGGTGCTTCAGGTTAAGAACAGTTTCAGGTTAAGAACAGACCTCCAGAACGAATTAAGTTCTTAACCCGAAGTACCACTGTAGTGTCTTTGCATGTGGATCAGAGTTAGAGGCTGGATCTAGACACACACACAAAAAAGTTTCAGGAAAACACATTGTAAACCTCATAATGGGAAATTACAAACTCCACAGCGCCATCTGGTGACACGGTGTTATAACACATTTAAAATGCTTTTTTTTCTGATGTAGCTGACTCCATAGTCCAAATCATAGTTATGGTTACATGATCAGAGGTTCAGGAGGGGAAACCCCACCCCTACCATTGCTAATCATGGTGGAGTAATCACAGTAGCTTATTTAGGAGAAGGAAAATTCTGATCCTAAACCTCCGCTGCCTTGTGGGATATATTTGGGAGAAGAAAAGTCTAAGGAGTAAACCCTACACCAGGCATCCCCAAACTCGGCCCTCCAGATGTTTTGGGACTACAATTCCCATCATCCCTGACCACTGGTCCTGTTAGCTAGGGGTGATGGGAGTTGTAGTCCCAAAACATCTGTAGGGCCGAGTTTGGGGGTGCCTGCCCTACACAAATCTGGAGTGGAGTCCCTAAGACAGTTGGACACCTTGAACACCTCCTTATGGCAACTCCTACAGCCCAGCTGGTGACAAACGTATTGCTCTGATTTACTTTGGACCACATCAGTGAGGCCGAGAGAAGGGTCTCCATACACATTGCCAGGGCTTGTGCCCTGGGGATATCACTCTGGTGCTGCTAACACAGCCATTTGACCTCACCCCCAGAGGCACACTCCATTGTCTCTTGAGACAGATGGGTGCCAAAAACAACAAGCAGTATCAGCTAGCAGTTAGACGAGTCAGAGCTATCACACTTTGCAACCCCTTCCAACCAGAAGTACCCCCAAACAAAAAAAAGAGTTATTTTGAGTTGCATTTCTTTTACCATCCCTGATTAGAACAACATCTGTGAGTGCCTTAAGAAGAGGAGCTTAGGAAACAGAAGTATCAGACAGCGAATAGAGAATTTGCAGCGCCAGGAGTCTTGAAGCAATTAAGAATATACAACTGCCGCTTTAGCTCCCACTTGGAATATTTTATAATAGCTGTGTTTTCTTCCGCCCCTCTCCCCAATTTCGAGTTGCACAGGAAATGGCAGTGTGCAAAATACTGCAAATTGCTACGCTTCTGTACTCAAACATAGTTTCTAGCAGAGGGGAAAATCCTTGTCTGACCTTTGTGTGGTTGCGATTCATTTCCTTAGGGCAAACAGCTGTTTGGTAGCAGTTGCTGCCTTTGAATATACTGATGCGACAGTGTTCTAAAAAACAACAACAAAAAAAACCCACACACAAAATAAATGGCACACTCATCGTTGCAGTAACTGCAATAACTGAGTCTAGTGAGCCAGAATCTTGGATAGTATAAAAACAGGCATATTGTCATTATTGTGTGACATCAAATGGTTGTTCCTCCTTTTGTAGAGGGATAGGGCAGAGGCAACGGTCTTCCCTCAAGGCAGCATAAAACTTTTGACAGATCTCATGATGACAAGCGGAGGGGCAGATTGCAACGGCCTTTGGAGTTTCTCTCCCTCTGTAATATTAGCCCCATTCAGGCCTTTAGCCTGATCCTTTGGGGTCTGGGAATGTATATACTGCCCCCATCTTACTTCCTGCCATGCACAACCTCCATGTGTTTCTTATTAAGCTGCAAAAGGAGCTTCTATGCATGCTTACCTGGGTGTGTAACATTACTGCAGTCAAACCAGTAATTCATGTTTTGCCAGATAGGCACACGGAGGGGCTGAGGCTCACAGAGCCTTCCTGTAAATTTCCTAGAAAGAACTTTGTGAGATCACTTCCTTTGTCTTCCTTGGCCGGAAGCTGTGACACTACATAATTCCTGCCAGCCTGGGAATCCTCCCCTTCCTTCATCATGCTTCCAAGGTGATCACATGTGCATCTCTGAGCCCTGCAGCTCAGACACCTTTTTTGAACTTTCTGTTACTTAAAGGTAAAGGGACCCCTGACCATTAGGTCCAGTCGTGGCCGACTCTGGGGTTGCGGCGCTCATCTCGCTTTATTGGCTGAGAGAGCCAGCGTACATCTTCTGGGTCATGTGGCCAGCATGACTAAGCTGCTTCTGGCGAACCAGAGCAGTGCATGGAAACGCCGTTTACCTTCCCGCCGGAGTGGTACCTATTTATCTACTTGCACTTTGACGTGCTTTCAAACTGCTAGGTTGGCAGGAGCAGAGACCGAGCAACGGGAGCTCACCCCGTCGCGGGGATTCGAACTGCCGACCTTCTGATCGGCAAGTCCTAGGCTCTGTGGTTTAACCCACAGCGCCACCCGCGTCCCTTTTGTGACTTAGGTAGTCGTGTTAAACCCGCCTTCATTTTGCTACTGTAACTGCTGCTTCAAGACCCTAGATTATGCAAGGAAGCACTAAATTTGTTTCTTCGTAAAACGACACGTGGGTGATCATTGTTTTTAAGTGGGGGGAAAGGAGTAATACTAGGAAAATCCAGTCTGCCTTAAAGCATCCTGGATTATTGTTTGAAGGCTAAATCAACTTTGTCTCCGCTTCTGAATTTAAGCTGCCAAGGATGGTACTCACAAACATGACTGAGGAAGGAGAATGACGAAACGATATATCCTCTCCTAGTGCCTAAATCCATTCCTACAATGGGGATATTGAAAGTGAGGCTTGTAGTTGTCGCCTGCACCTCTGGACTCTTTTAACCATTGTGTGTTCAGGCTAATGCCCCAAGACAGCTTCTGACTTGAGCAAAATAGGCCAGAGGAAGTGTGAAGCAGCTGTTCTTCCTATTCCCTACCCACCTTTGCAGTGGTATGGTTCAGACACCAGCTTATCACCACCGTAAGAGGAGGCTGTGGAGCTTCCTTTGTAGCAGAAGTAGCAGCTTTGATGAGAGAGTTTTTGTTGGAAGACATTTGCTAGGAGAGAAAGAGTTGTACTTGCCCTCGGTGACCCCGAGGCCTCTCAGCCTTCCGGTCAGCTGCTATTTGACATGTCAAAAAACTGTCATGTTAACTGTGTCCTCCTCCTTCTTCTTTGGCGATCACTTGTAGCTGAGTAAGATTGTCTTCCATAAACACTGTTCTAAAAATGAGTCCGTAAGTGACTGTGGAGGCCAGTTCTGGATCCAAACGTCCTTCCACAGTGGGGACATTGTTTTCCGGGCGGGAGATGATCACGGTGTGGATTTGCCAAGCGTGCCTTCTGATTCTTTAACACCCGAGGCTGGCCCTTTCGTTAGACAAACGGAGGTAATTGCTTTAGGTGGTCGGGGCTCTGATGCCATCCCTGCTTAGCTCTTGTAGGGCTTTCTAGGCAGGTGTTTATTGTGGCATTGGTGCTCCACATGAATTCCAGGTGGGTTTTTTTTTTAATCATCCCCATGATGTCACTGCCATCAAAATGCCAGCCTGCACTTTAATCCAGATTTACCCTTTCTGGGGGAAAGATTTTTTTATTAAATACAAAACCTGCTGCCAACAATCCATTTGCAATTCCTCCCTCCCTCCCCACAACAATCTTTTTATAGAATTAAGTCCCTCACCTGGAAGTACCCATGGGTGCAGAGAAACTGCTTTTGGATGCAGTTTCCCAGTGTATTTCACATCTACATGCAGTGATTTGCATGCATGGGGGAAGTTTGCAAAACCCAGTGGCCCTTAATCCTCTTGAAATCTGTGGAATTTAAAGTGTTTCACTGCTTCTTTAAATTCCATTGATTTTAGAGGGGCCTGGGTTTTCTGACCAAATATAGGCCATTGTTTGGAGGAAGCACGTGGAACTGTAGGGAAGTGCTGTTTTAGACCTGTGTTTCACACATGGCATTCACCTATGCCACCTTGTGAAAGTGTGGATTGTGTAAGCGTTTTGTGACATTGCGTACGGGAAGGAATACGCAGGGTGTGTTGGAGGGGGCTGAGCCTTGAAGCTCTTTGGGTCTCACACATGGTTGATAAAACATCCAAAACACCATCTTCATATATTTTTTTCTTTCAGTTTAACTTTTATTAAAAGAGGTTCTAAGGTACTGTACTGTATCCAGCACATTATATTTATTACCAAAATTATTAACAAATATACAAAACTTATATATGGAATATTTATTACATCCATTTATTCCTCTATAATACTGCATTTGTTCAAGTAGGTTACCTACAGTGTAAACTTCCCTCAGTTTGATCTCACATAGTTTGGGAAAGCCCCTCTTAATCCCATATGGTTATTATATAATTTTCTTTTCTTTATTTGGCTTTTACTGGTTGTATCTGATTTTCACATTTGGCACATGGAAGAAACATCGACAGTGCAAAAAGAGGCATCTCCCCCTCCCCCGGTTTAATTCTGAGTCACAGTTTTTAAAAGCCGAGGAGACTCAAAATACATTAATTTGATATTAGTATTAATGCATATGACACACAGGTCAGTTGTTATTCAAGTTGAGTGCATTCAACTGCTTCCCACATCCCATCGCTCAGACTCTTCTGCTGTGCAAGATTGCAAAAGCCAGGCCCCTTTTTAGGGAGCTGAAGGGCTCTTGCTGGTGACAGAAACCCCCAGTTTCATGTTTTTTGCTCTATTGTCTTGTGCCTTTCTTGAATTTGCCAGCGAGCGACCACTTTGTAAACCGAGTTAGGAAAGGAGGGCATCTTCCACTGGGGAAGGCTTTCTGCAGACAATTTCCTCAAGAACTGAAAATTACGGGTCTTTGCACCCAGATGCAAAGAACATAATAAGCTGTCATGGGTTTTTTAAAAAAAAAATCTGCAAAAGAGAATAGTGTCATTCTATTTCAGGAGTGCAGCTTTCAAGTGTAGCCATTAAAATAAAGAACCACCCAGGAAATGCTCCCACCCCACCCCTTTTCTTTTCTGTTTCTCGTCGTTTACAAATGTAGCTTAATGTAACTGAGTAAAGCTGATCCAGAGAGAGCTCTTATTTGTTCCCCACTCCTCTTCTGCATTCTCCCTCAAGCACCATATTGCTATTTGTAGGAGGCCACCGTGCCCGTGTCCTCAATATCTGATTGAGTACAAATTCGGATGGCTGCGCCGAGTACCCGAGTAGTACTCTGCCTTCGCCTCTTGGTTACCAAAGGGCCCCGTTCCCTTCTGTGGCGCCGTACATTTCGGCCAGCTTTTTGAAGCGGGGCCCCCAGTCCGTCAGATAGTCGTAGCTCTGCTCTGAGTCCGTGGACGCAGACTGCAAGGAACTGAGCGACTCGGCCACAGAGCCGTTGCCCTCAAACATGTACGTCTGGAGAGAGTCAAAGGGAGGGGCCCAGAGGTCCATGTCTGCTTCGTAGAGCTTGGCCAACACGTAGCTATGAACGCTGCTGTCCACCGTGCAGGCTTGAGGAACGTATCTGGAGAGGCTTTCGATTTCCGGCATCATGTCCTGCCTGCTCTTCAGCACCACTTGAGCCTCCCTCGGGTTCCACAGGGCCGCGATGTCAAAGGCCTCCGTGTCTTCCTCTCCACCCCCCTCGTCGTCGTACCGCACAATGTTCTCGTGGATGTTCTCGTCTTCGTCGATGATATACGGCTGCTTCCTGTGCCTTCTCATGGACAAGATCAGCAGTACCAGCACTAGAGGGAGGAAGACAGAACGCAAGACTTTTAGAGCACCGTCAGCCTCCAGAACAGATGCTACCCACCCTTTCCCACCGACCATTCTTGCCCTTGATGTAGCAGCAACATCCATGGTGGCAAAGGACAAAGCAAAACACAAACAGCATGTAAGTGGCAGGACCGGGCAATATTTTAGGAGGGATGCACAGCATTAGACTTAAAGCAAGCAGTATTGAGGGATGCAGATTTTACCCTGGGGGTATCTGCTACCTCATTCTGTGCTAAATGCTAAGGGAGCGCTTGCTGCATTTACCTTCTCAGTTCTATCTAGTTCATGGAAAGGTCAGTTGAGTTTTGCAGATCGCTTCTAGTTCCAAGCAGGCATTTTTTTGGAAGGTCTCATTAACACTGTGAACATAACCCAGTTTTCATGAAAAGGGAAATGTCAATTGCAGCTTGAAAAACAGGATGCCCAAAATGCCCATGGCCACTTTCAAGGCCAAACAAGTCACTTGCCACCCCATACAACGGTGAATTATCGTAGCTATTGCCTAGGGTTACGGTAGCAAAACTGTACCTGCAAGTGGCTGGAACGTGCCCTAAATCAAATACAAGTCAAATCAACTAAGAACAGTACTTTACACAAAACGTTAATGAGAAAGCCTTTTCGAAAGCTTGCCTATTTTTAGAACATTGCTTTTATTGGCACTGCATTCTAGTAAGCATGGTAGCCGCCTCTATTGTGCCTGAAGAACAGATGGTGTTACTCTTATTTTAAGAAACGATACGTATATTTACCTAGCAAGACAAAGATGCAGGCTAGAATGGCAATAAGAGCTCCTCTACTCAGGCTGACAGGGAGCACATAGGCCTCTGCATTGCAGGACATCACAAGACCCTTGTCGTCGCAGCTGCAAACGTGAATGGTTACCGTCCCAGTGCTACTCAGCATGGGGCGTCCATTATCAACTATCAGGATAGGAAGGTAAAAGATATTCTGCTCATGCTGCCGGAAGCCTGATCTCCTGGTTAAAATCCAAGCTGTGTTGTCTAGAAGGTGGGGGAAAATAAAAGATGTCAGTATTGATTTGCAATGTAAAAAAATCAAAAATCAATTGGAGGTAGATGCTATTAAACTATTTTGCTTTGGATCCATATATTTAGAATACTATATTTACTTTGGCCTGCTGCTGCTGTGCTTACCTTGTGTGAATGTGAATGTGGGCAGAGGTGACAAAATGCGAGAGAAACACACAGCTCTAGGATACTAGGATTTGTACACTGACATGCACCCTAAATTCAGACCCTTTTCTCTCTTTACTATCAAACTTGTGATTCCACTTTCTCAGACGTTGGAGGGTGTACATTTGACCGAAGTAGAGGGCTTGGGGTTGAGCAGGAGTTTAGCTAGATTTATTGTCAAAGTCTCCTGATGGCTAAGCAGGATGAAAAGCAAACCAAGGTGGTTTCTTAGAGGTTAGCGGCATTTATCCCTTTCCATCCCTTTTATTTATTTTTTTGACAAGCTTAATGTCAGGGCAGGCATCTGGTGCACCGACCGCTATGGAAATTTCCAGGCTTGTTGACAGATTGACAATTCAAGTGCAATGCATTTGTGCCAAACCTTGTTTGCACACGATAAGATGCCACAGTGATTTGATGCCATAAGTATTGTTTGCAAGTAACATGATGGGATAAGACATGGATGTCAGAAATCTAAAGCCCTCTCTCTTTTTTATGTTTCAGCACTGGATAGCGGCCATTGCAGTATTCTATTACTTAAGAGAGACAGACATTCCCCTACCGAATTGGCATGAAAAGTAGGTATCTCTAAATACTGTATATACTGAAATCTACTCTGTTGGAAAACGTTTACTTGTGCCAATTCTCTACCCATACATACACTGCCAAGACTGCTAGCAAAACAACCTGCTTTGGCATGGCCAGGTAATAACAGACGCGAGTGCTGATCATAGAAGTCTTGTCCAGAGAGCATAAAGTTACATCCCTTGCCAAGAGTGGTCAATAGTGGTGGTAGCAACCATATAATATGGGTGGTCAGCGCTTGCATACACTGCTGCAGTGACACGGATCCTGACCGAAGGGAACTAGCAGTTTGGTGGCAGACGCATCACAGTGGTAATTGCATGACCTGGGCGGGCAAATATACAAATGTTTTTGTGAGCTAGAATGGTCGTTTTATGCATTTGAAAATTGATTTTTTTGTTTCTGCAAAGTCAACCCTGGCACTATTGGTGAGGGCCAATCAGTGTATAGGCCTACTTTATAGTGATAGTCATTGAAGAGTATTTGCATTGTACAGTGCAGGGTGCAATCCTACAGGGCCTGGGAGTTCTTGAGTTCATAGCATATTTTGGACCTCTCTCAATGTGGGCAGAGCGGGAGGTCCTGATACCAGAGGTCTGCTGTGATTAGCAGCAAAGGTTTCCACTGCCTGCCTGTCCGGGGGCTGAAAATGGGGTGGCTTGGTGACAGGGCTGAAGACCAGTCTGGGGCTAGCAAGAATCTCTAGGATCCTAAATTCCCTTGTTAAACCTGACATGCCCCCAAACACAACCAGAAACTATATCAGCCTCAGAGATGGAGGACTTATTTCCCTCCCAGAGGGGGAGAGAATGTAGAAAGGGGGGGAGGAGGCACAACCCACCAAGACTTAAGATAATAATAATAATAATAATAATAATAATAATAATAATAATAATATTTTATTTATACCCCGCCCTCCCCAGCCAAGGCCGGGCTCAGAGCGGCTTACAAGCAATACTAAAAACAAGATGAATGATTACAACTTAAAAACAAAAATAAAAATACAACATTAAAATAATGGAACATTAAAATATTAAAATGTAACCTCATCGCAGGAGGAGAAGGAAAAGAAAAAAGAAAGAGAGGGAGGGAATCAAATTGGCTCCAAGCCAAAGGCCAGGCAGAACAACTCTGTCTTACAGGCCCTGCAGAAAGAAATCAGATCCTGCAGGGCCCTGGTCTCATGAGGCAGAGCGTTCCACCAGGCCGGAGCCAGAGCTGAAAAGGCCCTGGCTCTGGTTGAAGCCAATCTAACTTCCTTAGGGCCTGGGACCACTAGGGTGTTGTTATTTATTGACCTTGAGGCTCTCCGTGGGGCATACCAGGAGAGGCGGTCCCATAGGTACGAGGGTCCTAGGCCGTGAAGGGCTTTAAAGGTCAAAAGCAGCACCTTAAATCTGACCCTGTACTCCACCGGGAGCCAGTGCAGCTTGAAAAGCACTGGGTGAATATGTTCGCATGGCAGAGACCCCGTGAGGAGCCTCGCTGCAGCATTCTATACCCGCTGGAGTTTCTGGGACAGCTTCAAGGGCAGCTCCGCGTAGAGCGAATTACAGTAGTCAAGCCTGGAGATGACCGTCGCATGGATCACTGTGGCCAGGTCGGGGCGGGAAAGGTAAGGGACCAACTGCTTGATGCGGCGAAGGTGGAAAAATGTCGCCTTGGCTGTTGCTGTAACTTGCGCCTCCATGGAAAGGGAGGCGTCAAGGATTACACCCAAACTCTTAACGGAAGGCAATGGCACTAATTGGGCCCCCGCAAGAGAAGGGAGTTGGTCCCTCATCCCCATGCCATCCCGACCTAGCCATAGGACCTCTGTCTTCGAAGGATTTAGTTTCAATCGGCTCCCATGAAACCATCCAGCCGCAGCTTCCAAGCATCTGCTCAGTGTGTTCGGGGTCGAGTTGGTGTGGCCATCCATCAGCAGATAGAGCTGAGTGTCATCAGCATATTGGTGACAGCCCAGCCCAAAGCTCTGGATAATCTGGGCAAGGGGGCGCATAAAGATGTTAAAAAGCATCGGGGAGAGAATTGCGCCCTGTGGCAATTAGTGGGCGTTCTACCACAAACTCTCCTGCCCCATTTTATTTAATTTTTAATTTTTTTATTTTAATTGCTCTACTGATTATGAAGTAATAAACACCAAAGTTTCTATTTTATTCTGACACCTAGCATTTCTAAAACCAAACATTTTCCAATTCACTGTTCTGAGATCCCCCCCCCCCATTTAAAAGATGACAAGGGTTCAATGTTTAAATGAACATTTAAGTGCCACAGGTCAGGACCAATATCTGCTCTTGTGACTGATACAATGGCTGTGCTTAAAAACTGGTCTTCAAAACAAAACAAAACACAAGGAACAGCAATTCACTCATTGCTGTCACTCCAAATTACACCACTTGTTTGCTTGGTGGCGGTAGGAAGTACATCTGATGCTGAGAATTCTCCCCAAATTTCTCTCTCTCAACACAGTGCCTCAAGGATGAAGTGAGCCTGGATCACCCAATGCTGTAGTGATGGTTTCTTTCAACCTCATCAGCAACGCATGTTCAAAAAAAGGAAGACAAGGTCACAGTGTGTTCTAGTAAGGCAATGCCCTGGAAACTCTGGCAGCTGTTTCAATATAACTGATATAGGCAGCTTAGTGCTAGAACATGCTGATGAAAGAAGACACCTCTTACTTACTGAAGTAGATTTTCATTTTGTCATCTAAGGAGAGAAGATCTGCTAATATTTAGAATTTTTCAAAACATTTAATACGCAGATTTCTCTGAATAATTAGATTATTCCTTTGTCTGAGGCAGAGAAGCAAGTGGTACCTTGGGTGTAGTGTACAAGGCTGGCCAAGTTGTTTTGGCACCTGAGGCAGAAAATACCAGAAATGCTTCTAAAACTCTCTAGCAGTTAAAACAAAAAACAAAACAGCCGCCCCCTAAATTATTTGATTAATAATTTTGTTGCCCTTTCTTGACTTCCAGAAACAGCTGCCTGAGGAAGCCAACTTACTTTGCTTCATGGTAGTGCCGACCCTGCTTAGAGGAACCCCAAATAGAGGACCAGCTATGCTGGGGAGGGACTGGGTGAAAAGGAAGTAGAGGATCATCAGTGTACAGCATTCACAGTGACATGCTGATCAGCCTTTCAGATGATGTACGGTATATAATAGAATCACTTTATTGCAATGGGCAAATGCTAAACGAAATAGCGCTCTAACCATCCAAAGAAAAACATCTATGTGAAAATTACATATCTGCTCTTGTGAAGAAAATATCCTGAACATTTTATGTCACTTTTCAGCAAGGTAAACTGTGATTTGATGTACATGGAAATAACTGGAGGTTTCATAAACCTCTACTCCCCCTGCTTCCCCTAATGTTATGAAGATTGTTTTCACCACTAGCTGATGCTAAAAAAAGGTAAAGGTAAAGGACCCCTGATAGTTAAGTCTGGTTGTGGATGACTCTGGGGTTGCGGCGCTCATCTCACTTTACTGGCCAAGGGAGCTGACATTTGACAGTTTTTCTGGGTCATGTGGCCAGCATGACTAAGCAGCTTCTGGCAAAACCAGAGCAGCGCACAGAAACATCATTTACCTTCCCGCCGCAGCAGTACCTATTTATCTACTTGCATTTTGACGTGCTTTCGAACTGCTAGGTTGGCAGGAGCTGGGACTGAGCAACGGGAGCTCACTCCGTCATGGGGATTCGAACCGCTGACCTTCCGATTGGCAAGTCCTAGGCTCAGTGGTTTAGACCACAGCGCCACCCGTGAAATAACCGGAGGCTTCATAAATCTCTACTCCTCCTGCTTTTCCTAATGTTATGAAGATTGTTTTTACCACTAGGTGATGCTACAGTGCTGTTTATTTCTATGCCACCTCATTCCATACCATGCTAACAGCAAATGCAATTCTCGGAGTGCCAGTCCTCTTTTAATAATGATCTATCAGGTGCTTCAGTTTTTGTACCAAGTTCCCTTTTGTTGTGTTTTAATGGTTTTCACTAGGGTTTGGTGCTGGTTTTAGTTTGTTTTGCTAGGCTTCTGTGATTTTATTTCGGGCTATGTATGAATTAGCAGTTTAAAATGCAAGTGAGGCAGTTTTCCCCTGCTGAGTTTCAAGTCGCATCTGCACATGGTTGCATGCACTAAAGAGGGGGTGTGGATGTCCTCACCTGGTGCACATTACCTGTTGGGTTTCCCTGTACCTGCAGCCCCCCCAACTCTTATTCATGAAGTTGTCTTCTCTGTGTGTGCTGTCACCTGCACATAACACAATGACTGTCTCAAACGTACGCTCCTCAGCTTAACTGTGCAGGGAGTGTGTTGCTTACTTTTTCAAATCAGATGGAACTGAGGAAAAATGCACCCAACAGCAGTATGTCTCAAGAAACTACAAGGTAGATATGAACTGTGGCTAATGTTATGTGTTGCATGGCAGCAGTGGAAGCCGGTGTAAACAGAGATGTGTGTACACGGCCTTAAGTGTTCTATTGTAGATTTTATTTTAAGGTTTATGCAAACTGCTCAGAGAACTTGGCTGGGTGTGCGATATAAAAGCATAAGAAATAAGCAGGAGCAAAGTATCAAATTATACTTGAAATTATTAATAATATATATTGTAAAAAAAAAGGAGGCAAAACACTCTCAAAACAGGCCACTGATCATTCTGGTTGACTTGGACTGGGTGGGGTAAAATGGAATGCAGTATCTTGGAACAGGACACTCCTAAGGCATATTATACAGAGGTCCTCTTGCATTCTACTTCCCATTCCAACTGTATGCTTCTCTCTACACATGCAGTTGGAAGAACAGTGGATGCTCGGGTTGTGAACATGATCTGTGCAGGAGGCACGTTCGCAACCCATGTGTCTGCACACGCGCGGGTTGCGATTCGGTGCTTCTGCACATAGCACGATTTAGCACTTCTGCGCATGCACAAGCGCCGAAACCCGGAAGTAACCTGTTCTGGTACTTCCGGGTTCAGCGCGGTGTACAACCCGAAATCACGCAACCTGAAGTGTCTGTAACCCGAGGTATGACTGTATCTGCTCACTGGGTCTGGTGGTGGGCGAGGTTTGTGGCCCGCCATCCAGCCCCGCTGTCCTCTGGCAGCCACGCTGCTGCACCCCACCCCCTTGATGGCCAGAGAGTTTTTCTGGGCTCCTGCCAAGAACCCCTTTTCAAATTGGTCTCTCTGTGGGACGAGCGGACCGGGACTGAGCAGGTTTCACTCCAGTCCGCTCCTAGAGAATAAAAGGGGCCTTGCGCTGACACCTGCAGCACAGTCAGCCCCCAGAGTGTCATCCACCCAGCCCTTTCTCCAATACAGTGGTGCCTCGCAAGACGAAATTAATCCGTTCCGTGAGGCTCTTCGTATAGCGGTTTTTACGTCTTGCGAAGCAAGCCCATTGACAGCTTAGCAGATTAGCGCTATTAGCGGTTTAGCGGCTTTTAGCGGATCAGCTGATAAGCGGCTTAGGGCTTAGGAAAAGGGGGGGAAAAGGGGGGGGGAAACCCGCAGGAACTCGCAAGACATTTTCGTCTTGCGAAGCAAGCCCATAGGGAAATTCGTTTTGCGAAGCGCCTCCAAAACGGAAAACCCTTTTGTCTAGCGGGTTTTCTGTCTTGCGAGGCATTCGTCTTGCGGGGCACCACTGTATTATCTTTTTCCCCAGGCTGACCTTTTTCCTTTCCAGGTCCAGGGGCGTTGCTACGGTCGGATTGCTGTTTTTCAGAGCCGGGAAGGAATTTCCCCTGCTCTGTAGGTTTTGTGTTCCCCGTAGCAATTGTCACAAATTTGGCGGTTTTAGGCCTTGGGTGGAATCCTTTAGTTCAACAACCGAGGAAAGGGTGCCGTGCCTTCTTTGTGGCAGCAATATCAGGGTTCCTCGTTATAGGGGTCCTGAGGGGACTCTCTGACCACAAGCACACAGCAGTGGGCCACTGAGCTCCCCTCAGCAATGTGGGAGGGGGCCAGCTGTGTAAACGCAAGTTTTGCAGTGTCCCCAGTGCCGGATTTACGAATAAGCCATGGCTCTCTTGGGGCCCCCAAAAAAATTTAAAGGAAAAAAAACACCTGGATGTACATTTCCAAAATATAATATAAAAAACAAATAAAATAAAACCTACATACAGCAACAGTGTTTTGTGTTGTGTATGGACCTATTAGGTCCATAAATTACCATATAGCACGTATTCAACACAAAAACCAAACAAAGGCCAGCTGGACATATAAAGCGCCCCATTACCTTCAGTAGCTTAGGGCCTCATCAAACCTAAATCCGGTCCTGGATTGACCCTGTCTTGCCTCAGACCCATCTGGGGGCTGAGAGGGATATACACCCAATGCCTAAGCTATCTGAAATTTAATAAAGTTGAGGCCATTTTAATCCCAAATATGTTGTCATGTGTTTTCCTTGAACTGAGATCTGGCTCCCAGAGTGAGGTGGGGGACAGCATCTGGGCAGGCAAACTCCTCGCTTCTTCTGAAGTACCTAGGAAATGCTGTTTTCTGTGCTCTGGGTGGGTGTGGGGAAAAAGCCAAATAATAACCCCCTAGATTTCCCCTGCAATTCCAGTTATAAGCCTGACCTTTAAAGCATTTTGAGCAGGGTAACATTCAGAGAAGGTGCCCACGAGCATGTCAACAAGGCTTGAATTTGCATGACATTGGCACATTTCCTCAAAATAAGAGAACCTGTCACTGAGAAATATGTAGACAGGGGGAAATTTCTGGATTAACTGTTCAAAGTGTAAAATAATATGTCATTTTATTGCTGCCCTTAAGGAGCAGGTGTCACTTGGCATCATTTGCAATGGCAGTCTCGTGACGCAGTGCTAAGTCCAAGCCTCCTGTTAGTTAGCGAAACAAATGGGTGTCCGCTCCAATTACCTTGATTGTCCCTTAGAGTAAAGTTGGGGTTGTTAGCTGCCTCGGGAGCCAAGCTATAGTAGAAGTGCTGTCCCTCTTGTGGGTCGTCCTGGTCAATCGCGCTCACTGTCTGAATCAGCTGTAGGAGGGGAGAGCAAAACAAAGGGTCTGATGAG
Organism: Podarcis cretensis; assembly: GCF_951804945.1. Classification (NCBI taxonomy): domain Eukaryota; kingdom Metazoa; phylum Chordata; class Lepidosauria; order Squamata; family Lacertidae; genus Podarcis; species Podarcis cretensis. The sequence continues at coordinate 24,190,619 of NC_137176.1, read as the reverse complement.
AGCTCCAGCAGGAGAAAGCTGTGATTGCAATGAAAAGCCAAGCCAAGCCCAGATTCACCTTCTTGAGGGAGCAGGGATCTATGAAGGCAATCAATATGTTGCCAGAATCAATGGTGAGTGAAATGATTAAAAACAGAATGGGCGAACCTAAGCTGGCTAAAATATGAGAAGGGTAAATTAACATTTGGATGCCCCATAGACAGGAGACGGAGCGTATGCTTTGTGTGTAGGAGGTCACAGGTTCAGTCCCTGGTATGCCTGTGAACCTTCCCCAGCACGCCCCCTTTCTGATAGCTCAACCTCAGGGTCATGGGTTTGAGGCCCATGTTGGACAAAAGATTCCTGCATTCCTTGTGGTCCCTTCCAACTCTGCGATTCTGAGTCTATGGCACTGGAGCTTTGACCTTGATAAGGCAAGAGCTGCTGAGGTTATGGAGTGGGAGGCTTTCAAAATCTGTCTCCATCTCCCAGGGAGGGAGATCTGAAATAGCCTGTGGCCCTGAGGACACCCACCAGGATCATAGGACTAAAGAAACTTCGCATGTAACTCTAGGAGACATTATACCTCCTAGACACAACTTCTGCTTCAAGAAGAGCCATGCAAATCCAGAGGATTGTACCCAATGGCTGTGTGAGCATGAAGGCACCTCGCGCAACTGAACTTTCTCTCCCCCCCCCCTGCCCTGTGTCTCACTACAAACCTTGTTCTGAGGGTCCAAGGGGGGCTGAATGGTGAGGGCTGCCCTATAATGTAGCTGCAGTGTGAGAGGGGAACGGGCTGGAATTAAGCAGAGAGATCTTGCTCCAGCTCTGCTGCCATGAGAGCTCTCTGTCTGGTTTCGTGCAACCCCCTTCTATTGCTGTTCTGCACAACCAATGTTTATTCTCCAGCTTTCCGGAGTTGGGGTTTCAGGCTGCAGGAGGCCAGGATGAGGGGAAGAGAAAGACTAGTTGGACGAGCTGCCTTGGGTTAGTGCATCCGCTGGATGCAACTCAAATACTTGCATGCTGCCAAAAATTGTAAGAGAAAGAGGGAGGTAAATCACTCATTCTGTATTTTCATGTGAAGGATGCTTGCATGGTCAGATTTGTATTTAATTGTATTTTGGGCTGGAAAAGGAGAAAAGAAAAAGTGCTGTTTCAACTTGTATCTAAATATAAAACAGGACCATGTGGGGACACCTTCACAGTAAACATTAACCACAGAGAATGTCAGAGAAAGGTTAATATATGTGATTTCTTGCAGATGTAGCTGTGAATGAAATATGCAGAACTGCACTGGGTAGTGAGAAATGAGCTAAAATGGAGTCAAAACAAATTCTCAATAGTTCTTTGGACTCAGGAACACAGGTAGCTGTTAAACAAACTCCATGCCCTGGCTGTACCTGCACCCCAAAGCCTGCATAATAACCCTGGAAGTGAAAAGGGCACAATGATTTAGCTGATCCAAGTTAAAGGGTCTTCTCTGGCATCCTGCTAGTTCACCTACCATTATTCCTCAACTCACTGGTGCTCTGAAGCAGCAATATTAAGAGTCACTACCATGCTGGCATGGGACGCGGGTGGCGCTGTGGTCTAAACCACTGAGCCTTGGGCTTGCCGATCATAATGTCAGTGGTTTGAATCCCCGTGATGGGGTGAGCTCCCGTTGCTCGGTCCTAGCTCCTGCCAACCTAGCAGTTCAAAAGCACACCAAAAAGTACAAGTAGATTAAGAGGTACCACTCCGGCGGGAAGGTAATGGCGTTTCCATGCACTGCTCTGGTTTCGGTGTTCCATTGTGCCAGAAGCGGCTTAGTCATGCTGGCCACATGACCTGGAAAAACTGTCTGCGGAGCGGACAAACGCTGGCTCCCTTGGCCTGTAAAGCGAGATGAGTGCCACAACCCCAGAGTCATTCGCGACTGGACTTAACTGTCAGGGGTCCCTTTACCTCTTACTATGCTGCCATTGCACAAAACATTAATTCATGGGTCTGCACAGTGCTAGTTTTTTAGAAAAAGAGTTGCCAGAACTCACCATGAATGCCACCCTCTTTCTCTTAGAATGGCAATCGCATCCACCTAAGTTCTGGTGAGTTCCCCCTGGGGAAAAAAGCCCTGGCTCCACAGGTAGTATCCTTAAATCCCTCTAATTTTGTAAGCTCAGGCTATACACACAGAAGATGGTGCCAGCCTCATATATACAGTTTTTCTTAGCTTCTCTCACCTGTCCGGCTTTGGCATTTTCACATACAAAAGCCTCGTAGAACCTGGAGAATTCTGGAGCGTTGTCATTCACATCCAGCACTCTTATTGTGACAGAAACACTGCCAACCTGCGAGGGGTTGTCTGAAAGAAGATAGAAGCAAAAAAAAAAATCAGAGTGGCTTGGTCCTGATGTAAATTAATCTTGGTGCCGTGCATTACATTTGAGAGTTGCGGTTGCCCAAGAAGAGCAGGCAGACCTGCAGTGCGTTACAGCACATGCTGAGCTCTTGAGGCTCTGGTTACATTACTTGATGTGTCTAGAAGGTTCGAGCCCACCAGGGATGGACCAGATGACCCTCAAGGCCCCTTCCAACTCTGCAATTCTGTGATTCTATAAAACCTTTCTAGTGTGTTCAGAAGAGTATCTAGGCTCCTTTGCACCCTTGGTAAGGAGCTATATCAGTTTCCCCTAGCAAGGAGCTGTGTCAGCAACCCCCCTCCCTTAAACCCTTGGCAAGGAGAAATATTGGTGCCCTCCCCCAAACAGCGGAGGAGCAAACTGGAGAACGTTTGGAAGGCTGGGCAGGCTCCTAGCCACTCCAAGCCAGAGTGGAGAGGCATGATTTTTGCGTACACACACACAAGCCTGCGCCCTTGGTGAGAGCCAACCTGCCCAGTCCCTAAGAATGCTCCTGAGTCTCTTACACAAAAGTGCTTGTTGCATTTACGTATGAAAATTTGAAGAGGCAAACGTCTTCACAATTTCTGACTCAGACTGATAGAAAAGTGTTTCCACAGCACGATGATTAGTGTTTCTGAGAGTGCGAATTACGTAGGTTCATTTTAAAATGCAAACCAAACTAATTTCCTCCCCCATCGGATGAGAATGTGACACAGATAACTTTTTTTAAATTTTTTATAAATGACCCTTGTCTGCTGTAATGTCTATTTCCAGCCAGTGTTTCATACACTGAAACTCTAAATATGTATGGGGGCAGAAGGTTTCTCAGAAATGCCACAGTAGTTCTCAAGCAACAGTGACCCCTACGTTTCGGTACATATCTGAGACCCTAGTAAGCAGCTTTCCCTGCCCTAAACACGGGTTTATTACAAAATTATTTCTAGAGGCCACTAAAAAAAGCAAGCAAGCAGATGGTGATAACAGTCGCTTGCTACTGGCTCAAGGAGGTTTTGAACCAGTGACCTAGAAGTGAAAGGCTCTGAGCTCATTAGCAAATCCCTGAGCCATTCAATCCTTCCTGATAATGCTGCTTTCTACTCTGATAAGCCCTGTAATATTCAGAGCATCTGTTTTTGCTACTAATAGTTCTTGGGGCGAGAGTGCGTGTGCTAGCTCTTGTCTGAACTGCATTTTTTTTTTTTAAAAAAAAAGCAAGAAAGAGAAATTAAACAACAATTCCCTTGAATGCTAATGGTTTGAGTAAACATTTCATTTGCAGACCTCCCTAGGAGCGTAAAAATTAAATGCTACTTTCATTCCCTCAATCAGATGCAAAGCGTGGCTTCCACTGCAGTGCATATAAATATGCATGTCATACGGCTTGTGTAGGCTGAACTCAGGCTGTTTCTTAACTGCAGTGAAGTTATCGAGGAAGCAGTCCTATGCACACGAGGCTGGCGTAGAGAGAGCCAGTGTAAAGTTGCACCACATCCAAACCGCATCCTAAGCCTGGCAGAAGGAGAGCAAGCCTTCAAAATAAGTGTCCTATGCCAGGTTGCCAAGTCACACGACTGAGTTGAATGGGATTATGATCCAGCCCATGTCTCCTCTCTCTGGTCCCACCCCAGAATATGCCCCCTTTTGGGCCTCAGCTTAGCAAACTTTGGCTGAGCTGAACAAGTTATGCTAGCTTTGGCTGAGCCGGGGTTAGGGTCCGAACCAGGAATTAGCCAGCTGAGCCAGAAATCCACAGTGGATCTTGCCATAGGATCGGAACACCCCAAGAGTCTGCCAGAGTTGGCTTTAAATGCTGGTTAAATTGGAACCCCAGTAAAATACATTTGGAGATAACTGGAGTGGTACCTCGGGTTACGTACGCTTCAGGTTACAGATGCTTCAGGTTACAGACTCTGCTAACCCAGAAATATTACCTTGGATTAAGAACTTTGCTTCAGGATGAGAATAGAAATTGTGCAGCGGCGGCACGGCAGCAGCGGGAGGCCCCATTAGCTAAAGTGGTGCTTCAGGTTAAGAACAGTTTGAGGTTAAGAACGGACCTTCCAGAACGAATTAAGTACGTAACCAGAGGTACCACTGTATTGAACTCTTGTGTTTCCATGTTAACAAACAATAAAACCTAATTGAAAGGAGGATAAGATGGAGATAAATGTGCAGCAACCCCAAATGTTGAAACAAACATATTTGCATGGTTTTTGTTCTCCTTACTCAGCTCCACGGCCAGGACGGTGATATTGTGCCATGAAATGTCTTCCCGATCCAGAGGTCTTGCAGTCATCAGAGCACCTGTTGCAATGTCGACATAAAAGAAGCGTCCGGGATCACTGCTTCGATCAATGGAATACCTGTAAAAAAGTATACATTTAGAAGGCATCATATGCAAGGAATAAATCATTCCTAACCAAGGCTCCATTCAGGTTCATTAGTAACTTTTAAGTCTCTGGTTTGCTTCTAGTTCAGACACTAAATTTAAAGCATGGCTTGATAATTTGTTTGATTGCTTTTATCCTATAATAGTTTTTTTAAAATAAAAACAACAACAACTAGAATAGCAAGAATAGTTGAAAACAGTTATAACTAATTTTGAAGGTATTTTTTTGGTCTCTCCTGACAGTGAATAATAAATACAATGCTCTGTTGTTCTATTACACTACTGTATAATAGTTATTTTCACCTGATCTGAAAATGAATATAAGAACTGAAAAAGCTGCAGAAGTGAAAATGAATAAGGATATGTTGCAACTTCATGTGAGAAAAGGCAAGAGAGTATGAGACTTTCTTTAGTTTAGGAAAATAAATGACAACTAAGATGGACAAGGACTTGCGGGTGGCGCTGTGGGTTAAACCACAGAGCCTAGGACCTGCCAATCAGAAGGTTGGCATTTCGGATCCCCGCGATGGTGTGAGCTCCTGTTGATCGGTCCCTGCTCCTGCCAACCTAGCAGTTCGAAAGCACGTCAAAGTACAAGTAGATAAATAGGTACCGCTCCGGCAGGAAGGTAAACGGCATTTCTGTGTGCTGCTCTGGTTAACCAGAAGCGGCTCAGTCATGCTGGCCACATGACCCAGAAGCTGTACGCTGGCTCCCTCGGCCAATAAAGCGAGATGAGCGCCACAACCCCAGAGTCGGCCACGACTGGACCTAACGGTCAGGAGTCCCTTTACCTTTACCTAAGATGGACAAGAGTCACGTTTACCCAATTATGAATGGTTAGAGAGCAGATAGGACATTTTTTCCTACCCCAGGCCCAAATAAGCCAATTGGCACAGCAGGTTGAGGACAGACAAAAATAAATACAGTCATGTGGCATCATACGTGAAGATTCAGTTCTAAGGGTCACACATATGAAAAATTCCATATAACCAAAATTACGGGGGTCTCTTCTGTGTGCTGTCTCACTCCTCCACGTGGAAAGCAAGAAGAGGGAAATGAGCAGAAAGAGACAAAGGCAGAATGGATCATTCAAAAGTATTAAATGAAATGGGGTCTGCTGTACTGGGGTTCATCTATGTTAAAATGTATATCACAGCTTGATTGACTGATTATTTTATTGCAAATCCATTTGACTGCCTGAGTCAGTCTCCCTAACTAGCAATATGGGAATCATAAAACTGGCCTACCCTCTGGTGTTGTTATAAGGATTGACCCACTGTTGCATCTGGTAGAGGGGGACAGATGCAAGTATGTTGACAACATTATATATCTTTAGGTGCCAGGCAAAAACTTTCCTCTATAACCAGGCCTTTGGCCCTGAACTATCCGTGGTCTTTTAGCAGTGGGTGGGAAGATTTTCATGCAACCACTACCCCCAGCTCGGTTTCAATTTATCTGCGTGGGGTGTGTTTGTAAGTTGCTTTGGGTTGCCTTGGTCAAAAGAAAGTGACCAACACATTTAAATAACAGTAAGTAGAGAGTGCTATACGAACAGTGAGCTGCAATTTGTGGCCAGTGCTGCTGCATAAGTGGAGTTCTGCTCACACAATGGGATTCCTCTTTGCTCCTGTTCCTTGCATGACCCCAAAATCTGCCCCATAGAGTCTCCCAACTCTTCGGAGAAGATTTTGTAGGTTTACAGAGAGCTTGGGGAGGGCAGGGTAAAGTCCCATTAAGGAAGTGGAAGTATGTTGTGCAAGCAGAACAACTGTGTGGGACGCAACCCAACGTGTGATAATTGTGCAAGGGAAGCACGCAACAAAGGAAACGCAAGGCACACAACGTTGTTGGACTGCTTTCAAAGAAAGAAGCAGCTTTGTTTAGTCAAAGAATAAGAAGAAGGGAGGAAAAATCATTGTGAATGCTCTCTCTCACTTTAAAAATAAAGATGTATCCCCCAGTCTGCTAGATTTATTAAGGAAAGCCACACAAAAGCTTTAGATTGTGAAATAATGATCTGTCTTGCAAACACCCATTAAAAAAAATTCTCCTCTGACAGTTTAGGGCTAACTTGTATCTGAAATTGAATATGGCCTTGTGATTAGTGGTGCAACATTAATCACTGGTGTCATGCAGCACAGGTGGAGTTTTTGTACTGCATTCTTTGCACATGTTTGCCTATTATTAATAATTGGTTCTCAGCACTCGAGTCCATTGAACTGTTTACATAATCTCCCTTAGTCATTCTGAATTAATCAGGCCATGCCTTCAGCAATCAGAATCTCCCAATGTGGGCAATCCAGATGTCAAGAAAGGCAGGGATAAGAGGATTTGGGAGTTTCTGGTGGGTTCGGTGAGCATTCTGGTAATACGGCCCGCCTTTCTGAAATTCCGTTGACAAACATAGCATTGCCCTTATTTACTGAAATAACCACTGGAATCCCCGAACATTTTCCGGTGGAATTGTGCTTATGGGACGCCCGCAAAACCAAATTATATCAGTTATAATTCACCTGTGTACTACTGGCATATCATGGGGTAAGACTAAGATCTGTTCATTAAACCATCTATAATACTAAAATTGTAAGTAGCCACATTGGTCTATGGGGGGGGGGGGGAGAATCTAATAGGGCAGACTAAAATATCAGAGTGGGATGCGGGTGGCACTGTGGGTTAAACCACAGAGCCTAGGACTTGACGATCAGAAGGTCGGCAGTTCGAATCCTCACGACGGGGTGAGCTCCCGTTGCTTGGTCCCTGCTCCTGCCAACCTAGCAGTTCAAAAGCATGCCAAAAAGTGCAAGTAGATAAACTCTGGCGGGAAGGTAAACGGCGTTTCCGTGCGCTGCTCTGGTTCGCCAGACGTGGCTTAGTCATGCTGGCCACATGACCCGGAAGCTGTACGCCAGCTCCCTTGGCCAATAAAGCGAGATGAGCTCCACAACCCCAGAGTCGGCCACGACTGGACCTAATGGTCAGGGGTCCCTTTACCTTTACTAAAATATCAGAAAGTTGTGAGCAGGCTTTCAAGTTCTTCAGAACTCTTGTTCACACTTTCTGTATTTAATAAAACATCCTGTGAAGGCTGTTGGATGCTCCAGACTTTGAGGATTTTACAGGGTAGAGCACAATATTTAGCATGTAGAAAGCCCCAGGGGCATGTGTGGTGGTGGTGGTGAGAGACACAAGTGTTTGTTATTTTGAAGACACAGAAACAGAGACAGCAAGGGGTTGCCAGAATGTGAAGTGCCTTGGTGTGCAAAGTCTGTCTGGGCATCTGATACAGCTTTGCTACCTTGTAGAAGTTCCCCTTTTTTCCTCCCTGTGCTATCTGTGCTATATATTTATAAACGAAGCAAAAATGTCCTAGGCCCTCAGTGCCCTGTCACTCAAAGGAAACGAAAGCCCCTGGAATGTGCCACACACACCCCTTGGGCAGCTGGAGAGTGCATAACAATAGATCACTCTGCTCACCAGACTTTCAAGAAAGAGATTCCCTTTATTTCCACATCTATATGAAGACCCACCTATCCCAAATCTTCTTTTCTATCTATAGCCCATGAAGCTTTAGAGAAACTATAGCAAGGGGTGCATATTTGCACACATCCCCTTGGCCAAAGTCTCCTGCTTCGAGAGGAAGATGAGACATTACGGGTAAGATTGAGAGACCTGAAAAAAGGAGAGCACGTTCCCCCTCTTTTCGCATAATAAATTATCACGCAATCATTACTCAGTTGCTCTGGACAGTTCCAGATGTCTTTCCTCAGGCAAAATTTCCGTGACAAGGAAGCTTCTGTTTCCTGAAATTTGTGGGAGGCCTAGACTGGGCCACATGTTACACTGGTCATGTAAATACATTCTGATGAACATTTACTGTTCCCAACACTAATCCTGTGGAAAGCCATCTAATTAGATTTTAATTTGATCCTGACTTGTTTTTAGGAGGTAATTTAATTATTGTTTGATTTTATACCAATGTTATGTATTTGATGCTAGCCGCCCTGAGCCCAGTCTTGGCTGGGGAGGGCGGGATACAAATAAAAGATGATGATGATGATGATGATGATGATGATTATTATTATTATCAGAGTGTAACAGTGTAGAATGGGATTATTTTGAGCAGGGATGACATAAACCATCCTTTTGTTGCCTGAATAGTAAGCTGCAGCCTCCTCACTGACAGAGACTCAATACCATCTGTCCTAAATTGATAATGGTTAATTAACTCTGGATGCACCGGAGAGAGCCAGTTCTTAAATCTTGCCTCTGATTCAGAGAGGACAAGTAAATGGTGATTTTGCCTGCACAAAATAATGTATAGCCTTGCTAGCATCTAAGGTTAAGCATTTATTTGAAACTGGCAGATTAATATTCTTCAGCCTTTTATATGTGTCTGTGGGAAGGGAGGGTGTTATTGTTTCGTTTTAATTATTTACTTGCTCTAATTCTGTATTTCATTCTGTGAACTTGCCCTGAGATCTTATGATGAAGGGTGGCATATAAATCCTATTAAATAAAGAATAATAAATTTCTGAATCTGCATTACCTCCCCTAAAGCAACAAGAACAATCCTAGGAGTTAACATAGTGGATATTTAGGATGATGGGGGGGGGGATAGAGAAACAAGGAAAGAAAGGAACCTGATGGAGTTGTTGGTCACATCCGGGTCCTTGGCATAAATCATTTGTATGGTGGTCCCAATGTCCACATCTTCAGGGACTTCCACAAAATAAAAGCTAGGCTCAAAGAGTGGGGGCTCTTCCACATCCTCAACGGTGATGTGTACAGTTGCCGTGTCACGGAAGGGGCCCAGGTTCAGGAAGCGCATTTCCAAGTGGGGATTGGCACCCTCCACCTTTAAAGTGTAGCTCTTCTTACTCTCAAAGTTCAAGGGCTGAAGATGAAGAAGAAATAAAGCATTAGAAGACCTCCTCTGAGACTGGACAGAACGTCTTGAGCCATACCACCCAATTCCTTTAAAATAAAACACTTCCCTTTTAAACTCGTATCACTTACATTGTATATAACTGGCTGGATGAACACGATAGCCCCACAACTTTGCTGTTTTCATTTTAACAAAATGCACCCCAGATATTATTGTAATAATCGGGTGAGGGTTGTCCAAGCAGTCACAGAGGATAGCGAGGTCTAGCATGTGATCTTGTACCCCAGTCCAGCTCCAGCAGTAGCCAGGATTGGGCACCAGTATGTGTCCACCACACACACACCCCAAATCCAAATAGGAAGAGCAAAAAGAAGACTTTGCTCTTTCGAACTCAGTTCTTTTCTTTTTCTTTTCTTTCTTTTTTTGCAAATTAGGTCATTCCAAAGATGTGGAGCTGCTACAGAGAAGGCCCATTCACGTGCCACCACTTCTTGAATTCCCTTATGGTGGAATTACCAATAGGGTATCCTCTGTAGAACTTAATTCATGGACAGGTTGATACGGAAGGAGTCAGTCTTTCAGATATTTGAGTCCCAAGCCACTTGTCAGCATAAGCACCATGAACTGGGCTCAGAAAATGGCTCACAACCAGTGCATCATTTTTTTTTAACACTGGCGTTGCACAAGTTCAACCAGCTATTCCCATCCGCTCTCTGGACACTGCATTCTGCACTTTTTGCAGCTTCCAGACAGTCTTCAAGGGCAGCCCCATGTAGAGTCTGTTGCAAAAGTCCAGCCTGGAATTTGCCAGAACATGGGCTACAGTGGTCAGGTTTTTTCCTATTCAGGAATGGCCATCGCTGGTGAAGCAGCCATACCTGAGAGGAGATACTCCCTGACATTGGAGCCACCTGGGCTTCAGGTGACAAAACCGGATCAAGGAGCACTCACTCCCCCCAACCCCCCCATATACCTGCTCCTTCAAGGGGGTGCAACCCCATCAAGGACAGGCTTTCTGCCCACTTCCTGGATATGGGAGCCCATAGTCCACAGCACCTGAGTCTTACCAGGATTCAGTTTAATACTCCAAACCTAGCTATGTGTGTTATGTGTGTTAAGCACTTTGAGCATGTAACAAAAATGTTGTACATAATGCATTTAATTATATTTTAATTGCTATAATTCAGTCAGGGTGAAGCACCATTAATTTTATTTATTTCAATGTGGGAGAGTTAAGCACATGGCTTAGCTATTCCATGGAAATTAGCGACATTCAAATGTATTCCGTTTTGGCTGTTCTTCTAAGTCCTTTATTATTATTGCCTAAACGTTAGAGGGAGGGCTTTATCACAAAGCGAATCCGGTATTGAAAGACAACCGTGCTAACGTCTTCCTTTTGCAGAAGACATTTTTTTTTCCCCATGCTGGTTTTTCATGCCCTTTCTTGATACAGTTTTACATGAGAAGGAAATTGATGCCGATAATTGTACTGCAGTGATACTTAGCGTGCACTTTTTATGTATAACAATAAAATGATAATTGAAAAGAATCTTCGCGGCAACAGCAAAGCGAAGCCTAGGAATGTCCAAAGAACCTTCATAAAAGTGGATCTAGAAATGGTTGCAAGGGTCTTTTAGAGCATTATGAGGCCTCCTGCTGATAATTTAATTTCCAAGAATACAATGGTTATACGCTCTTTACTTTTACATAATGGGTAGTTTAATGCTGAATATTAGCAAAATGGAATCCTTGTAACTGGCACAGATTTTGATCAAAACAAAATGTGTGCTTCTAAAGCTGTCAACTTGGTTTTAGAGGCAAACACCATCTTGGAAGAAGTTCAAATCTGTTTTCTGCACTGGGATTTTTTTTTTTTTAGCACAAATTGATAGTTTATATTTACTTTAATTTTGGGGATTTGTATCTTCTTGAGGAAGGCATATGCTGAATGGAGGAATGCATTAATTAACACAGTCAGCAACAGCAAATCCCAGTTTGCTAGCAAACACTCAGCAGGGAACTATGCCAGTCTAGGAACATCCCTCAAGAACAATACATGATACATGTGTTTGCCGATAGATAGATGATAGATAGATGTATATGTGTGTGTATTACATTTTTGGTATTATGCATCAAATATCTTACATGTCCAAGTGAAAATGTAATGGCCCACTGAAGCCAATGGAAGAGAATTCATTCCAATGGGACTTCACCTGGAACAGTCCGAATGAGTGAACAAGAGATTTTTTTTCAGACTTTAGAAATAATTAAAATTTTAAATGAGCAGACAAAACTGAGTAATGGCACAACTGAGACAGTCAGAAGGATGGCTCGCATGCTAGTTTCTTTGGGCGCAAACTATTTGCTACATTGCAACCACATGCAATGAATTCCTGCTGGCACGTTTCACTTGCAACGTGTCCTCCAGAAGGGGCCATTAACCTTTCCCCCTACAGCTTCCCCCTAAAACCCCTAGCTTCTTTTAACTTGATGTTCTTTTAACTCTGCCTATGCCAGCCTCTCCCAGAATGCGAAAGATGCGAGAATGCTTTTAATTTGTACAACTGATTGCTTCCCCCCTTCTTTAAAAAACCCATTTTAAACTGATTTAAGTTAGAATCCTATACTATATTCCCCAAGTTGAAAATCCAGACAAAGTTGTTGAGCTTTCTCCCCCCCCCCAAAAAAAATAATATCTAAGTTTTTGGCCTTTATTTGAATTCTATAAATTTTCCCCAGACATTTTGCCAATTTCCTGCCCAATTCCCAGATGTATGGCAGCCCTATCCTAAACTCAAGAGTAGGTCCCATTGAACTCAAGAGAGGTTACTTTTGAGTAGACATGAATAGGATCGCACTATCAGTGGACTTAGCTGTATTAGTTGTAGAAGTGGTATGCAAAGTAGTAATAAAAGTACGGTAATTACAATAACAATATTTTATCGCAATGGAAATTGCATTTACAGCAATGGTTGCACATTGCTGAGGAATGAATGTGTTACCTTTCTCACTGTGATGACACCAACTTGGCGATTAGGCTCGGTGGTAATATCAAAGACATCCAGTCCATCCCCATCTACAAAGCTGTATTTCATTTCAGCATTAATGCCTTCATCCAAATCTTTAGCAAGGACACGGCCCACAGTAGAGCTAACTGGAGCAGACTCCAGAACACTCATCTGATAATGTTCTGGGGGGGAAAAATGTTCATCGTGAAATAAAATAAACAAGTTCAATAATATTTAAAAAGAGAACAATGCCGTCAAAATTAAGCCTTTGCAAGCTCCATGCTGATTTCAGTGGAAATCAAATCATATCAAATCATTTAAAATCAAAAGGCCTGAAAAATGCCTAACTGGCTGAATTCTTTATGCCCTAAATACATTACAAGACTTACAGAAATGAAATGAAGTAGCCACTGTGAATAAGTCTATGACAGCACCATCCTAACTATTTCTATTCAGTAGTGAATCCTATTTAATTCAATGGGGATTACTTCCAAGTAAGCAGAGTTAGGATTGCAACCTTAAACTCTGAAGTTCCTTACGCTGGGCTGTGGAAGCACATGGTCAACTCCAGTGTAGAAAAATCCAAACAAATTTAAATCCCCCTTGCTGAGTTTCAATAGCTCTCTTGACATATCGGGGGCATATTTAAATTGTTCGTATCAAACCATCCGTTCTTCCTGTGGCAAAGCTGATCTGAGAGCAAAACTTATGCATAACCAACAAATCTACAGAGTAAAAGGTTCCCCTTTGCTCCTTTGAATACACAGTAGCTTCGATTAATTCCTTCCTCTTGCAGCAGTATTTATTAACTCAAGAGTTGCACTTCAGACTAGCGCAGCAGGAGGAAATGGCAGTGTGTAATTCTTTGACTGAAAAGTAAAGTTGGTAGGGACATGAACAATGGAAGGCAACACCCACCCCCCTCAAATGCAAGTGCTTAATTAATTGATGAGCAGTGTGATATTTTAAATTTTAAAATGAGAGGGAATTTAGAAAGTAGGCATGGAGCTTTCTAGGGTACCACAGGAGTGTTCATTTTGTTCACCATCACCAGTGAAACACGTCAAACATTTCACAAGATAAAAGATGGAAGTAGACTCCAGTCCTCAAGAGCTGATGACACAGTAAAAGCACAAACCTATGACAACAACTCAGAAGTAAGGCCCATGGAATTTAATGAGATTTACTCCCAGCTTTTAAGATGAAACATGATTCTTTGCTGTTGCTACAATGACTATCGTAGGTACCAAACCAGTCTGCAAGTTATCAGTCCTGATGAGTAGGGATGGGGAACTCGCAGGTGCTGTTGGACTACAACTTCCATTTTCTCTGACCACTGGTCATATTAGTTGGGGATGAAAGGAGTTGGGAGTCGAACAACAGCGCCACAAGTTCCCCAACTCTGATACGGAAGGAAGTTTAGGTAGGAAGTGAAAGTCATTCTGTTGACTCATACAAGACTCATTCTAAGATCACCTTCATGAGAAATCTGCTGGAACAGAATCTGAGAGTCCAAATCTGTTGTTGTTGTTTATTAATTATAGCAATACACTTGCAGGTTGAAAGGTTTTATGAGAATCAGTGAATCTTCATAGGAATGTAGCCAGTATCTAGGGTCACACTGAAATTTACCCAGTATTTAGGCTGTTGACTATTTCTTAAAACTCTGAACTGAAGCTGAACCTCTGTAGCAGCTGTGAAAATTTGATGCCTCCTGAAATGGTTTATTTGAGCAATTTAAGGTTATATTCTAATAACAGGTCTGCATCTTTTGGGCCACATTTTGTGCTGCTATGGTTTTCCCAGCAGTGATGTATTGAAGTGAGAGCTGGACCATAAAGAAGGCTGATCGCCGAAGAATTGATGCTTTTGAATTATGGTGCTGGAGGAGACTCTTGAGAGTCCCATGAACTGCAAGAAGATCAAACCTATCCATTCTGAAGGAAATCAGCCCTGAGTGCTCACTGAAAGGACAGATCCTGAAGCTGAGGCTCCAATACTTTGGCCACCTCATGAGAAGAGAAGACTTCCTGAAAAAGACCCTGATGTTGGGAAAGATGGAGGGCACAAGGAGAAGGGGACGACAGAGGACGAGATGGTTGGACAGTGTTCTCGAAGCTACCAGCATGAGTTTGACCAAACTGCAGGAGGCAGTGGAAGACAGGAGTGCCTGGCGTGCTCTGGTTCATGGGGTCACGAAGAGTCGGATATGACTAAACGACTAAACAACAACAACAACAAAGCTAAAGAGCACAAAAACTATTTTATGTTATCAGAAATGAATTTAGTTTGATACCCTTCATTTAAACATGCAAAGGAATACACCCAAGTAAAGAGACAAAGAAGAAGAGGAAAGACCATTTAAAAAAAAAGTTCAACACTTTTTAAGGAATTCTCAGCATCCCTTCTTTGCCTTTGAAGTCTTACTAAGGCTAGCAGCCACTAATGCTTCCTGGTATCCACTTAAAGCTTCATTCAGTACTAATACTGGAACTATCCATTCCTGATTTCTTCCCCACCATTCGTCTTCCATTCTGCTCTCCTATACCTCCATCAAACCTCTCCTTCCCCTTCACCTTATCACACATGGGAAGCTGCCTACCCCTTTGCCTTCATGCCAACATTTCCTTTTGTTCCTCCTCCTGTTGTTCCATCATGGTCCCCTCAAGTCCATCCAGAACACTGTTGCCAAAACCATTCAACTCTCTGATCGCTCTGAAAAGCTCCAGATGTTTATCCTTAATCTCCAATACCCTTCGCAGGGTTCTCACTCCCTTATTGCCCTGGTGTAGTAGCTCTATATTCCTCTGCCTGTATATATGCGTGCTCCTCTACCCCCACAAACACCACCATCCTCTGCTGTGTGAAGATCTCCTGTTCCCTCAAATGACTGACCTGTCTCCCTTGCTGTTTCCTTTGCCCAGAACTGCCTCTCCAGATCTGCACTGTTTCCAAAGCCTTCCTCAGAACCCACCTTTTCTGTGAAGTCTATGTGAGCTCTTTAGTTCTTATCCCCTACGGCAACTAATCCTAAGTACTGATAAGTGCAGAATCTTGCCCTGTTTGCCCCTGCCTCCATTTTCTTCGTGTCTCTCTTCCACTTCACGTCAGATGTTAGACTGCAAGCTTCTTGGGGTGGCAATCTGTCTTCTTGATTCTTCAAACCATTGTTGTTGTTGTTGTTGTTGATGATGATGATGATAACTAGTAAAGCACATATTTACTGTGCAAATATTTTGTCACATCTTTTTATTTGGGCAACGTGCCAGAGATCTGCATATTGTGATGGACACTTATTGTGTGGAAATCTGGGTAGGGACAAAACAGTGCACTAGGGGAAGAATACCCTGGAATTAAGAAACGTCCATGGAGAAGCTCCGCCCCCCGCCCCCAAATGCTGAGACACCGTGGCTGAGACTTACTCTGTGGAAATCTGGGTGGGTTGTCATTGACATCAGACAGGGAGATATTGACTGTGGTCGTCCCAGCTAATCCTCCCAGCTGTCCGCCCATATCTTTGGCCTGGATAATCACTTCATAATATTCTTTTGCTTCTCTATCCATGTTCATTAGTGCTGTCCTAATTAAGCCTATGAAAACGGCAGGGGAAAATAAAGACACACACAAAAAGGCATTTAATTGAATAATGCACACAAAGTAACAAATTTACTAACCTGAGTATTCATTGGGAAATGCTTCCTTTTCAAGACGAGAAACAAAGTTTATTGGGAGCCACGCAGAAAGGCATGCCTCTTTGCAGAATCAGAATGGGCTATACTCTCAAGATACCAGGAACCAGATGCAACGCTGGTCCGCAGCCATGTCGGTGGAGTAATTTGTCATTCACGGAAGGAATTGCCATGAACAGATCACTCGGGAGTTAGTGAAAGAAGGGCTAGAGCCTAGTTCTTCCTTTTGCTTCATACAGAGATTACAGTAGGAAACAAGTACATCTTGTCTTCTTATATATTCTAAATTTGAGTAATTTAAATTAGCGAAAATACACATTTTAGGTTGAGAGATAAGGGCATGCCTGTTTATTTTTTCAGGGCTATTTTAATTCTGCAACAGAGAATACAAAATAAAATGTTAAAAACAACCTTTCCTCCTAACATTGACAGCTAGCTGCTACTTCTGCCTTTCTTTCTTTTTTTAGTTATTTCAAATTTCCTTCAGTATTTTTTTTTTAAAAGGGCACCCTGTTGGTAATGAAAATTAATCAGTTATTCATTTGAAAGGCAATTGATTAATCAGTTAGAATCCTTTGAATGGTGTGAAGTTCAAATAATTACTCTTCTGTGGTCATGCTATCATTAGGCGCATATCTGATTTTGTGCTCTTGGTATTAGAATGCATATTTGCTGTTGCAAACAGGTTATAGCAGTGACTGAAGCTCTAATGTAATTAAACCAATTGTGCATGGCATGCAAAACAATGGTTCAGAACTTCATTATGCTTCTTCAAGAGATGCCTGTGCTTTTGAATGTGGAACATGATGTGTAATTAAGCTAAATGCAATTAGGGATATGCATGCAATGCATGACAGTGAATCAGAGCTACACTGCAAAAGTTGCACACGGAAACAGAGGCAGGATTCACTACCCCATAGTTAACATCCAGGGTTGTTGCAGCTAGTTTCCCTTCCTGAGAGTTTTACTGAAATAGAACATGAGGTGGCAGCAAGGTTTCTCTGATAAACCCTGCCAAAAACGTCCGAGTTCAGTTGCTACCTTTGCTGAATACTATTGCTCATGGTTGTAGAAGAATGGACCCCTAGGGCTAAACATCTCTGGACTTTTAGGGTAATATTTTATTATCTTGCTTTTTGTCTTTTCCTCAAAGGACCCTGGTGGAATAGTCGATCTCTTTATTTTTATTCTCAACTTAGCATCTGACTTCTTTCTCTCTGGATTTCAGATTCCCTTCTTTAAGAAACAAAGACTATAACAACAAAACAAAAGCACTGTGTTTGGCTTTTAGTGGACACAACACTTGTGGTAGTGACAAAACAACTATTATCATACAAGGCACGGTAATCTTACATGCTGGTAAATTTTTATAATCATATATAATGCAGTTCGTTTTGTCTACAGTAACTATCATATCTACAGTCTTTATAATTCCAGTCCTTTGATGCTTCAGCTTAACCTTTGCACTTCACTGCATTAAAAGCAGATGCATGTACTGGATTTCCATGCCCAGCCACAGAGTCCCCCATTCCAGCACGCCTAAGTGCTGAGTGATAAAATGAATGGACTCTGCTTAGTGATCTGGCCAGGCTAAGTAGATGGCCATGCCCCGCCCCCCTCCCAGGCCACTGCGGATTGGCTCATTTGAAGGATGGGTTTGGCGGGAACCCGTGAGCCTCCATGGAGGCCGAAGGGGTTGGGGAAACATTCTAAAATGGCGTTGTGGATCTGGGCGAGAGAGGAGATGCCATGTCGGGCCGCAACCGCTGCTCACTGGCAAGACGAAAAGCGGCCATCGCTTGCTGTTTGATTGTTAACACTTATTAAGTCTGTGAACAATCATTTATCCAAGGAATTTACAGGGTTTTGTTTATTAAGCATCACATCAACACACAAGGTAGCTTAGCCTAAAGGACAGTGAATAATCACAGATCACCCTGGCAGCTGACCTGGATTTGAGTCTGGCTTCTCTCTCCCAATACTCAACATTGTGGCTATATGGGGCATCCTCACACACTCATAAGAGTGAAAAGTTGCTACGCAGCTTCATTCGCATCTGGCTGACATCAGGTTCACATTAAGTTTTCCAGGCCCTGTTCTCAGTTTAACCCACAGTATGGTGCTGAAACTGTAGTTTTTGGTTTGGCTGGGGATCTTCACCTAGAGATTGATGAGGTCAATTTTTTATCATGTTCTTTCTATTTTACTTTTCTACAGACTTTGATAACATTTACCCTGAGGGACCGCTAATACAGGTCACAAGATTGTTCTCTGAAGCCCGTATACAACTGTTAACTTTGCTGATTTCCCCCAACATTCATTCAATTTTATCTATTTTGCGTATTTCTTCATTTTATTTATGTCATTTCCCACACTTAGGATCCAATGCAATGTCCACCGAAGCTAATAGTTCTTTTCCTCTCCATCGCACCAGCCTACAATTGCTGCTAGACTCGACACATCATTTCTCATTCATGTTTTTAACACTTCTTGGTGCTTTATTGAGAAACAATGGGTTGCATAGTCTTTGATGACTTGCATTTTGAAGATGAAGCCTAAGGTGAATACTGAATGAAAGTTAATGGAAAATGTCACATTCTTGGCTGATTTTTCTCTTGAATGAAATTACCTGTTCTGGAGTCCACAGAGAAATATGGCTGTCCTTGGAGAATGCTGTAGACTACCCTGGCACTGTTCCCATAGGTAGGATCATCAGCATCTGTTGCTGTCACTTGGATAACAGAGGTGCCTGACAAAAACAGTGTAGAACCTTGTTAGATTTGTAGCTGTGGAGAGAGGACACAGATCTAACTATGTTCAGTGAATTATAAATGTCCTGCTCTACAGAGTATTTATTTAGGAGCCTGTTCTCTTTCTAATGCTTGAGGCATTTACACACATAGCTCTTAGCACTAATGGGGGTTACAAGCACAAATCCCACCAGACATCATTGGATCAGTAAATAATCTATAGGCTAACAGCACTTGTTGGTGAACTGTTAAGACCCACAGGGTGCTAAACTTATCACCTTCTTTCTATTCTATAAGTCCTTCAGCTTTAAAATAAAACTTTAAATCATACTCGGTACTCTGCTACTGAAAAAAAGGATTATATGACGCAGAAGAGGAGAACAATATCATAGGAAAAATGAGAAAGTCCCTTTAACAAACTGCGTTCCAGAAACATCAACGAAATATCTTATGAAATCTGAACAAAGAATCACGACTACTGTAGCAACCAAATTACATCTGGGCAATTAAATTGCATTCATCTAAGTAATGTCATTCCCAAAAGGTGAAAATGGATTGTATTTGCCAAAAAGCTTAATATTTGGGTGCAGAATTCTGAGAGTTGAAAATCTTAATTGGAAGTGCGGTTATTTGTCTCATTGTTCTTGAAACCTGATGGCCCTGGTACAGGCTTCCTCAACCTCGGCCCTCCAGATGTTTTTGGTCTACAACTCCCACAATCCCTAGCTAGCAGGACCAGTGGTCAGGGATGATGGGAACTGTAGTCTCAAAACATCTGGAGGGCTGAGGTTGAGGAAGCCTGCCCTGGTAGTTTTTATGCATGAATACTAATATAACATCCATGGAATGCTACAAATACCATAGGGCATAATCTGGCCAATATTAAGCAGTTTTGAGTCTCACTAGTTAATGGCAGGGTTGGGCATGTTTTAATATGTTTCTTTTCAATTCAACAGGCCTTAAAAATATTTAGCTGTGGCTGTGTGAAGTGGGAGTGTGTATCATTAGTGTATTTCTTAGCATACTTCCCCCCACATTTATCTTTGCAGTCCTGGGGATTAGATTGTTTAAAAAGATACTGTTAT
This sequence comes from Podarcis cretensis, assembly GCF_951804945.1. NCBI lineage: Eukaryota > Metazoa > Chordata > Lepidosauria > Squamata > Lacertidae > Podarcis > Podarcis cretensis. The sequence continues at coordinate 24,170,441 of NC_137176.1, read as the reverse complement.
ATATACAAAACAAGAAACTTGTCTGGTGTATAATACAGCTATCACACATTCACCATTCCAAAGAACTTGTAGGTTTATGTGGAGGGAAAAAAGCAAATAAAAAGATGGAAAAGAGAAATGACACATTGTAATAGAATTCAAGAGCAAATGCATATATGCTTGGACAATGTTATTGGGAACAGAAGGATGGTGAGAAAAGTAAGAACCGTTAATGAGGATCTATTAAATATATTTCAGATCTGGCTCTTTATATGATATGATATATTCAATGTGAACGATATTTGTGGCTAGGATTTGAATATTGTTTAATAAACTGCAAAGAGTCAGGAGGTTACATTTTGTGCTATACTTGCTCCTGCAAAAAGACCAATGGATTTCTTATCTCATAAACCTTTCCAAGTTTAAGGTGCTTTAAAACCAGCTTTGCCTTTCTCTGATCTATGGGCAGTCAAAGTCCTTTTTAGCTCCAGGTGTAAAACTGGCCAGTGCTCATGACTGATCTAATTTACACAGGCTGATGATGGGCCCCTGGGGACCACAGCACAGCTTGGAAATCAATGAAGCACAAGGCTTGTTGCCACAGGTCTTCATGGCTCTGTGCTTATGGCTCTTTCTTTGCTCTTTGTAGTGGGCATATGAATGACAGGTAGCATGCAGCACACCTTGGTGTAGCAGCAGAGGACTCCCCTAGCACCGCTTTTACAGCCACAGTCTACTGCAGGTCTGCACAACTTCTGAGCTACATATGCATGGTGGCCCACTGATCTTCCTATTGCCATCTGTTGGGTACTGTAGGATAAATATCTGGCTGTAGTCCTGTTGCTATTAAGGGAGTGCAAAAGGGGCAACTGGATGAAACGAAATCAAAACCGGTAAACAGTAAACTAGGGAGGAAGGAATTGACCCTGGCACAAGATGCTGCGAGAACAAAGGGGCTCAAATGAAAATTTAATCCATGGGCCTTTCAGAGCAGCCTGCTCAGGAAGCCACCAATATGTGGCTGTTGGGTTGTGTTCACCTTGGTAGGGTACAAGCCTCAACTACAGAATCTGCTGGCAAACAGAGCAATTGTGCCAGAGCTTCTACCTCTGGAGTGGTTTTCCACTTCAGCAATAAACAGTACAAAGAAGCAAACTGCGCAGCCAATGGGAGGGAAGTTTCACGAGAAGTTTAAGGGTCATACATTTCCTGGTTTCTTCCCTAGACAGCTAGGAAAAACAGAATATAGGCTGAGGGGAAAACTAGACAGATCAAAGAAGGTTCCCTGCCACCTAGGAATCACTATTTTATAACTATCCTACGCTCCACATAGGCTGAAATTAAAATCTAAACTGTAAACCCAGTTCCCGCCCTTCCTTTTGCAATCTTTCGGCTAGGGAGCTGGAATAAAGGCCAAATATTTCTTTAGCATTCTTACTGGCTTGTTTTCTATATATTGAAAGCATGTTCTCAAAAGTCCCACTTACCTACTGGTGACATTTCTGGTACTGAAGCAACATATGGTCCATCCAGGAACTTGGGTTCATTGTCATTGATATCTTGGATTTTGATGATAAATTCAGATTCCGGCTCCATCGGCCTGCCAGTCAGTCTATCCAAGGCTTGAGCCCTCAGAGTATACTGGGATCTCTCTTCTCGGTCCAGCCTCTGAATGGCATGGATATCTCCAGTTGCGTCATCAATGGTGAACACAATGCCTGCTCCTTCTCCCGACAGTATGTATTTGATGGATCCATCTCCTCTGTCCATATCAGAATGCAACTGCAAAGAGTAACCATATGTAGTTGGAACTTAGCTCACAGTATATATGTGAAGAGCTATTTAATGCATTTGGTTGAGGACATTTTGATTTTGTGGTAGAGAAAGGCAAACAACTTCTGGTTATCATCCCTGCCACCAACCATCACCATCATCATTAGTGCGCCATATGTTTTAGTTGAACAAGCTGCTTCTTCCTGCCTTGGTTCTGTGGGACAAAGTAAACAGGTTGCAGACTTGGAGTTTAGTTGAGGCAAAACTCACTAGGAAGAGTAAGCAAGTTTGACGAAGGTCTGTCATTCACTTCTATGGGGGGAAATGAAGCACTGCACTTAGGAACAACTTTGTGGTTGGGGCAAAACATGCCCAATACCCTTGTCAGTGTTATGTGTGTCAAAGAGCGAGCTGACAGTAAATCACACCAATCAAAGTTGGAGTTAACTCTTTATTAGCAAAAACACAATCTTCACAGACTTGGCTGAGTGTCAGGCTTAATGAACACAGCAGCCCATCCCTGGTAGGCTTTACCCCATGAATCAGTTGCTGAGACTGAAACTCCCCACCCCAGCACCGCCATTTTAGTCCCCTCCTCTCCATAACTTTTTCCAAGCAATTGGAGACTGCAACTGCATGAAGCCCTCTTCTGGTTGACAGAGGATGGGAGCTTTCATAACAGAAGGGGGAGACATCTGTGACTCTCCACCAGCCTGACTAATCTCTTCCACTTGGCCTCCTTCCTTCCTCATCTCCTGCTTCAGCTTCTTCCTCTGATTCTAGACTTCTCTCTGCCACAAACAGAGGACAGTACTCTGCAAAGTAGGGCATATAGCCACTCTAAAAAGGACTGTGACTCTACATCCCACCCACCCCACTCTATTTCCCCATGCCACAAAACTTGAAAGGCCGTTAGCTAGTGAACTCTCATACTACACAACACATTTCTTTTTTAATGTCTAGGAAAGAAATAAGACCGTTAGTTGGCCTGCATTTTTCATACAAAAAGCAACTGCTTCTTTGCATATTTTATGATGGCCCCACACCCCAAATTAATATTTCATTATTAACCTAAGATTAAATTAAAGCAGGAAAGGAGCCTTATGGCAGTGAATTGATTTCATAGAGATTCATGGTGATTGCAGGAGGAAAAAAGACACAGCTGAACTATTAGGAAATGAAAAAGTTGTAACACAGCTACTGTAAAAGAATAGGGCAAGGTAAGCAGCTTGGAACATCTGAATCATACACTCTAGCACAGCTGGTGCAGATGATAATGCACCCTAGAATATTAGAGGGAATTAGCGAATTAACACACTGCATGGCGGCTAATTAGTTCTGAGTAGGCATTGATAATTTGGGAAGCAACAGAACATAGACAAGCAAAATGCAGTATCAATTATCTTTTACAAAAGGCAAGAAGAATGATTCAATTAGTTACAAGTCTGCTAAACACCTTTGCCTTGTGAAATAATTGAAAAATATTGAGAGCAAAATCACCCGAGGCTTAATCAAATGGCTTATGGGACCGCGACTGGCAACAGTAAGAAAAAGCTTGGGAAGATTCCTTGCCTACCAAAACCTGCCTGCTTCTTTTGTTTAACCTCCTGTATGGGAATAGGAAGAAAATAGCCAGGAAACTAGTTGAGCAGGAAAGTCTCACACCCCAATACTTACGATGTGGACTCAGATGTAAATTCTACCAAGGTCTATGGGAGTTGTGTTTTTCAAAGATTGCAGCAGCTACAACAAAACGCCAGTAACCACTTAGAGCACTTCAGTGCTTCAATGCAACATTTGTCCTTCCTGGAAAAGATCTGGACAATGTGTAATGGAACTGTTAGAGTACTGAATTAGGATAAGAGAAACCCAGTTTCCAATCCCTGCTCAGCCATGATGTTTTGCTGATTGACCTTGGGCCATTCACCGTCAGCCTAAGCTACTTCAGAAGGTGATTCTGAGGGTTAAGTGAAGAGAGAGGAAAGCCAGGAAGTCCTTTTGAGGAAAATCACAATATAAAATGCAATTATTGTGGGTGGAGCATACCCAGTGATTTGGGAAAACACACACCGTTGGCTACTCCTACATGACCTTGTGTCTTCTGACATAGTGGCTCAGAAAAGGTGTCAAGCACATCCGTATCCCACCCTTTCTCGAAAGAGCTTGGAACAAAGGAGTTATTCAATTGTTTTTATTATCGCAACAAAGTAGATTAACCCACACTCTGTGAACCACATGCTCCAGTGGCTCCCATGTCATTAAGGCAGCATCAGCAGGGGCCCTGACAGTGAAATCAGGTGACCATTCAAGCATGATGATCGCTTAAGAACAGACATGAAGGCAGCCTCCTGCCACTCAGTGAGCCAACTGTTGCCATGCTAGGAAATGTCAGGAAGCCAGAGATACGGTAATGCTTATCATGCTGTTTGGTTGGAGGCTGCAAATGTCCGGCTCTCTGTGTTCTTAGAACTGTTGCGTTCGGTCAGGTTTTTAGCGACAGGTTCCGACATTATCTCATTGCTTTAGGAGAGTTGCCGGCTTCAGCACAGTTCCTTTCCATGATGCTTTGGTAGGCTTGAAGTCACCTAGGGGGAATTGATGACATAGCTGCTTCCTATGCCAGCATTGCCTCACCTCCTGGAAAGTGCAGTTTCCCTCTTAGTAGCACACAGCAGAGGAAGCTGTGAGATCTGAGTATCAGTAAAACACATCACTTGGGAAGACAGGAGAACTAATGCTAGTGTACTAGAAGAAGCAAAGATCACCAGTGTCAAAGCAATGATTCTTCAACATCAACTTTGTTGGACTGGTCATGTTGTTCAGATGCCTGATTATCGTCTTCCAAAGCAACTACTCTATTCCAAACTTTAAAATTGTAAGCGTAATGTTGGTGGTCAACAAAAGAGGGTCAAAGATTCTCTCAAGGCAAATCTAAAAAAATGTAGTATAAACACAGACAACTGGGAAACACTGGCCTGTGAGCGCTCCAATTGGAGAACAGCCTTTACCAAATGTGTCATGGGTGTTGAAGATGCTCAAATAGGATGAAAGGGAGAAATGTGCTAAGAGGAAGGCATGCTTGGCAAACCCTCATCATGATCAACTCCTGCCCAGAAACCAATGTCCCCACTGTGGAAGGACGTGTTGATCCAGAATTGGCCTCCACCATCACTTACGGACTCGCTTTTGAAAACTGTGTTTATGGAAGACAATCTTACTCAGCTACAAGTGATTGCCAAAGAAGAAAAGAAGACTTCTAGGCTGATGCTAGCCTGGACCAACCCTCAGGACTACCTTGCAGAGTCTCATGGATGCATGTGAGCCATTTGATGGAGTTCTACAAATGCACAGAAATTTTCCATAACTGAGGAAGTCATGCTCATGTACAATGGAAGTGCTTCACTGAAGAACCTAGAAGAGTAAAATGGCTGGTATAAAATGTAACTCAAACCGTCTCACCTCCCAGTCTTAGCAGAAAAGCAAACACAGATTTGTGTGGCCTGTCTAAGAGAAATGACTAATCTGCAGCAGAAATTCCCCTTCCCAACCAGGATGTGGTTCCCTACAACAAGTAGGAACTTGTTGGGAATTTTAATTTTGCCTGGTTAGCTGCTATGCTGAGTGGCTGTCCAGTTGTTCATAAATATATATTATAGCACACCTGATGAGGTTCTGCTGACCCCTGCTGCATCCAGGTCTTAGGGCAGGCCTACTGCAAGGTACCTTCACACAGTAAGTACTATTCCCCAAACCCATGGGATATCACAAGCTTGTTAGGCCTATTGCTAGTGCCCATTATTTTAGCTAGGATGCCCCTTAAAAACCTACTATGTATTGGAAAACAAACAAATGAACAACTCCACTATCTGAGTGGTATTATAGGATCCAGAATAGCTGTAATCTATAAATTAACATGTGCAAATTGAATGTAAATTCATTAGGAAACTGGTCTCTAGTGTCCACCAGTCTAATCAATCTTGATGGTGGACTTTTGAGCTGATATTAAGGCCTGGGAAGGTTCATTTGGGTTGCTAGTTTGATTGTCTAGATGCTGGCACCAGTCCAACTTGTGTGTGCATATGTATGGAAGTATGCTGGAAGTAAAGGCAGAATGGATGCTCAGTCCTTTGCATCTCATCTAATAATAAGGTACCATATGACAGCTTTCTACGTATTCTTAGAAGAGCACACTGCCCAGTATACATGAAATATAGAAAAGGAAGTGAGAGGTAAATCCATACCAGTTGTACATTATGGAAACACAGCATACCAAAGAGATGTTGAAAAACACACACCAAGCAATGTGAAAGAAAATAATTTTGTACAGTCTTATTTCTATATTGCTAGAATAGAATAGTGCTAAAAGTGCTGGATAATTTTCCTGATTCAAAAAACAATAATGGACTGCACCACGCCTCTTTTCTGATCAGCCTGTTCTGTGTCAGTGGGGCTTTAATGAATGCAAGAGGTGAATGCAAAGTTTCACCAAGCAGAATGACTCAGTGAATCTTTGGGGAATGTTGTTCTTCCTAACCTGTCAACGTCCTGATTTTGGCCTACATAAAACCTGCTCCTGCTTTTATTGAATTCAGAAGATGTTGTGTAGGTCACAGTCTGAATCAGCAATACTGCAGCTGTGATTGAGGAAACATATTAGAAAACTCCATATATTTCTGTTTAGCTAAGGAATCTGTTCTAAGCTCATTGCCACTGCAATGGATGGATCAAGATGACTAAAATGTCGAAATAAGAAAGGAGAATCAGCATTTTGCTCTCAGGGTTGAAGCGTAATATGAGGTCTGTGTTCCAAACAAGAAAGTTTGGTTGAGTTCAGACAGAATGAGAGTAGGTGCTTAAAAAACACCACCACCTTTGGCTTGCACCTTTCCTTACCGGATATGCTGCATATGAAAATCGAAGGTGGATTAGGAAGTTGCCTTATACTGTGTCAGATCATTGATCTGTGTTAACTCAGCTAGCAACAGCATTCCAAGGTTTCAGACAGAGATGAAATCTTAAACTAAGAATCTTCTGTGTACAGTATCTGTGCTTTACCATCAAGCTACTTCTCTTTCTACCACACTTCATGTTTGCTGTTGTATGAATTTAATCTGCAAATGGAACCACTGAGCATTGTGTTTGGCCTTCAGTAAGTGCACAGCTTTGTTCATGGGGGAGAAAAGCAACGGATATATTCAGAACTATAAGTTCAGCCAAGCAGAACTGGCTCTAAAGTTCAAATCTTAATCATGAACATCTGGGCTACAGTATCAAGTAAAAAAAAAGGAGCAGGTGCAAGGCACAGATGGAGATCTGTATTCCATTCCTAGATTTAGATTTGCCATCCTCTTCCATAACAGAATCGGTGGCAACTTTGGACCTGACAGCGAGGAAAATGGCTGTCCCCAAACCACATCCACCCCCATGTTTTTATGATGATGTCTTATGTTTATGTTAAGCACTCCTCTCTACCTTCTATGAAAATAGGGAGAGGGTAACATTGACTGCAATGATGTCACATCATGCATCTTTTGAACCAAGCATTACCAGCATGATGTGGGTTGGTGGCAGCAACCGTGAGTCAAAATGCCAAGTGGGATGCAGTCTACATCTGAATACTAGATCCTAGGGCTAACAAAAGGGAAAGGCCACCATGTCTTGCTTAGGAGTGCTGTATCATTGCTGTTGGAGACAAAATAGTAGATTAGATGGGCTCAAGTCTCATTCATCAAGGCAATTATTATATTAAGGAATATTTTGATAAAATGAAACCAGGGCTGTCTTGAGCATATCCAGCGCCATGGTGCGAAGATCCCTCCGGCATTCCCCCCTTTCCAGAGTTGCCGACCTTTTTTTAGGGAGGACAGCACTGCTGGCAGGGAAGAGGCGGAGGCTGGATGTGGTGGCTCCTGGCTCAGCTGGTCACTTCGTGCCATGGTGGCCATGGCAGGGGGAGGCTCTGGGCATGGCGCTGCTTTGGCACAGAATGGCAGAGGCGGGCGAGGGCGGTGAGCTGATGCCGGGAGGTACTGCGTCCAGCCTCCGCCTCTTCCCTGGTGCCCTCCAGAACTTGGCGCCCTGGTGCCCTGCGCCACTAGGCTCTATGGGTAAGACGCCCCTGAATGAAACTCAAGGGAGAAATGCGCAAACTTTGTCTTTCTCTCTGTCTTTCTCACCTTCAGTTGTAACTATCAAGTGTGCTCCTGCGCCCTTGGAAGTGCCATAAACATGACTATGGGGATGGGAGAATGTCATTATTATTAACAGAGATGAGACAGGACTGGTTTTTTCCAAGTGCCTAAATACACTACCCTACATCCTGGTCCACTAAAACTACTGCAAAACATATTACAAAGGGTGCTGGAAATTACAGCCAGGGAGACCTGTGCTCACAGTTGTTTATCTCCTCATTGCAAATTCATCCCATTTTGAACCAGCAAACTAAACTGCAGTAAATTAGCTGGCGGCATAGATGCAGGTTGTGAATCTGTGGTGCTATATAGCAACACAAGATACATTAGAATACAAACTGCCCTGTGTGTAGGATACAGTGCCTTACAATTAGCGATGACTTTGCAGTTTGGAACTGGAGAGCTTGCAATGGTGAACTTGTGAATTTGTCCCTGTACTAATTAAGCTCAAACTTCAAGAAAGTTCAGGCTTGGCTCCTAATAAGCGCACGCTGTTGCCATAACTCTCTCACATCACAGCTATCTGATCTCTTTGCCACAAATGTGGCAGGCATCACCTGCAGTGACCAGGAGAGCTTCATTACTTCCTGTCATCTGAAACTGAAATTGCAGCATCCTTGGCTCATGAATCCATGGTCCATTTTCCAGGGTGCTTCAGAATTTAGAAAGGGCACCAAGGCACCCTGGAACCTGCATGCCCCAGCAATTTTTCTTGGTACCATTTTCCCTCTTCTCCTTTGCCCAAACTGTTGTTTAAAATGATTGACTGTGGAAACCCACGTGACTTCATGAGTATTTATGACAGTATCATGTCAGATTTAACTTCATGGTATTATTGACAAAATTATATGTGTCACCACCACAGCCAGTATCATTGTGGGTAAATTGAGGCCAAAGGCTGAGAGGCAAAGGAGGCGGCGGCAATGAAGAACACTGAACAGCAGCACTGAAACAATAAGAAAGTGTTTTAGCAAAAAGTGGGTGTGCTTTTTGAGTATGATATATGATAAGCGGCTTTGTATCAACTGTATTTTAGAAGTATTGAAGCTTTTAGGGTTAAATTCTTTAGTGCTGAATGAAAATGCTGGCAAAATAAAAAATTGGATGAGCTTCTTTACCAGTATTAGCAAATGATCTTTATTTGCATGCACAGGTATTGCTACAAAATGGCAAGAAAAGCTATGTTTGCAAAAAATAAATTCATGCATGCTTATCTACAAAATTGCTTGTTAGAGCAATTCTGATTCCATAGTAGAGTCCATCTGTCAGTATGACACACCACACACCCACCCCCTAGAAAATACTTGAACTTTACATATATAGTAGTTTAGAAGGTTTAGATGCTGCATCTTAATAACTAAAGCAAATAGACACTGCTGATTTGCCCCAGAACAGAATTTAAAATCAATGAGACCACTTGGGAAGTAATCTGAGGAGAGCATACGATGCATTAAGAAATATGGTCAGATTTGTCTTCTTGTACTGAGAAACTTTAAAAGCACTGTATGTTCATTTTAACCAAGCCAGCCATTGACACTACTGAATGCATCCAGATAAATTAAGAGTTTTGCAAGTTCAGAGACAGCTCTTTCTCCTGCCACCTGAATTACTTTTAATTGGAGTCACTAAGGTTGGGACTTGGGATTGATGTGTAAGTATGAAGCCACTGTACTGAGTGAGGCCATCAGCTCATCTAATCCCACCCGCCCCCCAGCCATGCAACCTGAAATCCTTGTAAGTGGAGGAGCCAAGATTGAAACTGGGGTCTTACATAATGTCATTGAGCTATGGCAACTCCAATATATTATGCATGCAAAGCATATCACTGAGGAACTCTGGGAGTTCTCATAGGGTGCATAGAGTTCTCTCTCTCATGTACAAAGACACACAGTTCTCCGAGTGGAGAACAAGAAAAGCATTCTGGTATATCCTCACATAACTTCACTAAATATAATTTTTCTTTGGGGGCGGCACCAGTAAAGGATGACTTCCAGTCTGAATGATTTTGCAGGCTCCAAAAAAACAATTCCACATAGGCAAATCCCACTTGGCTTTCCCAGACCCAAGCCCATGCTTAAAGTAGCTCTTTGTATCTCATCCCTTGCATACTGATAGTATATAAATAGAGAAACTATCATTTTAGTTCATATTCTGATCCCAGGATGTGCAGATAATAAGAGTGCAATGTTTATTAGATTATTGTTCTGGCAAACGTCAAACAAGAATGGACAATCAACGATGTAGGTTCTAGGGGCATAGTTGTTATAAGAATAGAATGATGGGAAAATGTAATTAAGCATGCCAGTGTTCTACGAGACAAGAATGGAAGCTGGTAGACTTTGATGTCAAGAAGGTACAAACTGAAGCTGTCTGGCAAAAAAAACCTCCAAATGCATACCCTGGCTTTCCTTTGACCAAAACGTCTTCTAAGTAATATAGGAAACACAGCTAAGTGTGTTTTCTCCAGGTCTCAAACAAAGTTAAGGTGGAAAATTATTCTCAACTTTGCATGTAGCCAAGAAAAGCAATATTGTTAAGTAATATAACTGACTTTACTTTGCTGTCATAAGAACGCAGACATTCATGAAAGACAAAGGCAGACTAGTGATTCAGGCTATCATATATTGTGTTTATTTTTCACTGCCTGCTAGCCATTTGAGAATTCCCCCCACTGCCTGCTTTTATATAATGTGCCACTGAAATTACATTTTGAGTGTGTTTATACTGCTGTTCTAAGTCGGAACTTAATCCACAACATCCAAACGCAAGCCAACTTGAATCAAAAGAGCCATCACAGATGGAAAACAAGAACAAAAAGGTGAAAGCTTGAGTTATAGGCATGAAGAAGTCATTCTAAGGAGACACTCACTGCCAAAAGCCCCTTTCAGGCATTATAAGCTTTCCTATCTGCAGAAATTCATGCTGTACCTGTTAAAAAAGTCACTTAAATAATGCAGACTCCAGAGAGAAAAGCCCTGATAACACCAAGGAAAACTGAACAAAAACAGTGTACAATTGAAAAAGAAATGAACAGAGAGGTTTTTACTTTCTTACATTAGGCCTTGTACATTCAACCAAAATACAGGGGCAAAGTTCCCTCAGAAATACATAGCAAATCAGGATATTTACCTTGGTGAATATCATGTGGTCCTGCTAAGCCACACCTGCAGTAGTCCCCCTCTTGGCTAGCTGACTTCAACATTAACCAAATTAACCCTTCAACCACAGAATGAGCCTCTCTTCTGCATCTCCAACAGTACCTACCTACTGAATCCATGGGCAGGGGGCTATTCAGCAAGTGCAATGTCAGGGGGTGGGGCTCTTTGTGGGGGGGCACTCTCTTCTCCTGTTCTGCTCCATGTGGAAGCTATTCCTGTCTGCATGCTCTGTAACATCTAGGACAGGCACGTTCAGCTTCCAAGAGACTGCGATCTACTCCAGCTGTAAATAAACTGGCAGTGATCTACCCATTGGATTGACCAGAGTTGTTGAATTTTTTGGGGAGGAGGCTTCACCAATGATGTTGAGCTTTTTTTGGGGGGGGGGAGGAGGATCCCGCAATCGACCATGATCGACCACAGACACATCACGATTGACCGGTTGGACATAATAATATAATAATTATTTATTATTTATAGCCTGCCCATCTGGCTGGGTTTCTCCAGCCACTCTGGGTGGCTTTCAACCGAATATTAAAAACACAATTCAGCATTAACTGTATAATTACAGTAAAAACACAATACAGCATAACATCCCTGATCTAGGACAACTTGCCCAAATTGGGATGTCAATACATTATGAGTTTCCCCACTTTTGCTGTACATGGTTGCCTGTCCCTGCAAAAGACAGGGAAATGCAAACTGCAGTGACATGAGGACAGTGATGAGCTATCCCCAAATATGTTGTCTTCTGTCGCAACTGCACATTTAATATAACATGCCCACTTGTACTGTTGCAACTTCTTTTTCCCTCCCTCCCTCCCTCTCCTAAACCAATCCCTTCTGTATCAATATAACCTGCCTATGTTCTGAACCCGGAGCTCATCCTATAAAGACAGCCAGAGAGTTTGTAAGGGTGACATCAATTACACCGGATAATTGTTAGTGCTGATCTTTTGGAAAAAGGCAAATCATCGATAGCCTTTCAAAACAGACATTATTCACAGCTCAAGGTGACACCCGTCGGAAGCTCTTAGGAACTGAAATAAATTAGGTGTCCACTGATACACCGCTTGAAGGAGAACAGCCTGGAAAACCTGTGTGGTGCCAGATCTCCTCTTCTTCCAAATTCCTCCTCAAAAACCACCTCTTGGGTGGAGACTTTGGCTTAGCCGCTTAGTCCTACCGCAGAGCCAAAGCTAAGTGCATTTGTGCATACCCATCTTTTTACCCTCATCAGTTCCAGCAATCAAAATTTAGATTGGAAGATCCTCAGAAGTGTGTGTGTGTGTGTGTGTGTGTGTGTGTGTGTGTGTCCTATTATATATTTGCCTAAGGCAGCAGTTTGGCACTGCAGACTACAGTGGCACCATCACAGCAGCAATGGAGGGCTGCAGTGGCAGACGGCCCAGGCGAGCCACAGGGTAGCTCCTCAGCAAACATCCTGCTCTGCCACCCACTGCCATCGCCACTGCCCACCTCACCAATGACAGTGTTTCAGCCTCAGCAGAAGGGGGAATGTGGAGGGAGAGCTGCCTTGGCCTGTTGCAACTGTCTCACCTGGGCTGCCGGCTGCCACCCATCTCCACCTGATATGTAAGTCTAAAGGAAGTGGTGTGGGTGGGTTTGTTTGGTTTTTGGCAAAATCTAATGGGAGCAGGTGGGAGACTTGGCAAGATCTACATGGATTTGGAGGCTGAGGAGGTCTAGGGGGCACTTGAAATGTTGGGGAAGGATTGGGGTGGTAGGTAGAGTTCACACTCCTTTGTACCCCTGACATCGAAGGTGGAAAGGAAAAGCAGGGGGAGGGTCGCCAAAGATTGTAAGGGTCAGGGCAGGCTATGCAACCCTTCCCGTTTTCAATCTCCAATGGGAGTTGGGCACGGCAATGTGACAATGATGTGATGTGATTGACATGTGGTTTGTTCTGCCCACCTGTCAAAGTTGGCCCATTGGGTACGAAACAAAAATGTTCCCCATCCCTGGTCCAACGAGATAGTGGTGTGGGATTTGATGAAAGTTGGGTGGTCTGCTAGCAGGTAAGGCTGTAGGTAAGGCTGCTGAGCATCCTGTCTCCGTGACTTCCCACACTGTGGAATGGAAACATACACCATCATGTGATAGACAACAATCTCATGACTGAAAACACGGAGCAGGAATCTTAACAGGCATAGCCCTGTGTGTGTGTGTGTGTGTGTGTGTGTGTGTGTATGTATCTATATCTATATCTGAAAGGAAGCAGGGATAATACCTGAAGGAGCATTATCACACTCAACATTTAGCCTGGACACTGAGATCTAACTCCTAGGGCCTTCTGGTGGTTCCCTCACTGCGAGAAGTGAAGGTACAGGGAACCAGGCACAGAACTTCCTCAGTAGTGGCACCCACCCTGTGGAACACCATCCCATCAGATGTCAAGGAGATGATACCTTTAGGAGACATTTGAAGGTAGCCCTGTATAGGGCAGCCTTTTAACGTGCAATGTTTCATTATGTTTTTATATATGTTGGAAGCCACCCAGAGTGGCTGGGGCAACCCAGTTAGATGCTGATAATTAGCAACTACTGCTAATAATAGTGATGGTGATGATAATAATAATAATAATAATAATAATAATAATTACTACATACACATTTTTGTTTAATATAGTGACACCTTGATCCCCCCCGCATGCCACTTACCTTTCCCACATACAAAGGATCCGTTCCAGTGTATTCTTCCAAAACGAAGAATTGGTTCCACACCCAGCTCCTCTTCATTCGCAGATGCAGAAGCAAGTTGTCAGAGAGGCTGCCTTCTTGGCCTTTGCTGGGTGGCCTGCTGCTCCCAGATAACACAGCCGTAACGAGGTTCATCATTAAGCAACAACTTAAAGATATACTGAGTCCGAGCCACTTCCTCGCTCTGTCCATTTTACACGAAGTTCGCGTTGCCATACCAGGGTTGTTTCCAAAAGTTGGAGCTGGGTCCTTTAAAGCATTCAACAGAAAGGCCCCTGAAATTCCCAAGGGCAGTCTTTCAGTGATATGAAGCCAGCCAAGTTAAGGACAGTAGTTTCCTGTGAAGTAAGAAAACAAACACCAATCCTACTGTTCAAGTTTCCATCAAGGAATTTTGAGAGCATAGTTTCTTTCTTTTTTTAAAGAAAAAAGGGTGGGGGTGGAGAAAGAAATATGTTTCATGCAGTATTTAATCCCTCTCATAAAACTGTGATAACAAGTTAATCCTCTTCCAAAAAAAGAAGGCTCTTTGCTTATAGCATGCATACTACACTCCCAAATGAAGGTAATGTTTGATTAGCTAGAAAGGAAGACTCTGGCGGTATGCTAAGGTAGGTGCCAGATCTCACTATATAATTGATTGGCTTGAGTGAACAGAACATTTTTGAGAGAAATATTTATGACCAGACAGCACCGGCAGTATTTCGAAGGAGGATTCACTTCATAAAAGTTATAATATATACCGATTTGACTCTCTTTTTTTCCTCCCACCCAGCATCCTTCTGCAAAATTCTGCATGTCACCTCACATGTATATGCATGCACACAAATATTACAGACACACTGCAATGCTTTGATTCAATTTTAGCAGCTGCAAATTATTTCTCACTTTATTCTTTTAGCACCCAACCTTCCTCTGCTTCAAGCCAGGCTTCACACTCTGCTGCCTGCTCTCTGAGGAGTTGGCCACCGCAGCTAATGTGACATTTCTAGAATTCTGAATAGCCAGTTAATCATTATATCTGTCACAAAAGGTCTCAGGATGCTGATAGCCACATGCTACCGTAGCATATGCCTCAGTGAGTCAAGCAAACAACTTTTTCCCCCCTTCCACCTTGAGCCTGAAAGACTCATTTAGACCAAGGAATGTTGACCTCCATCAGAGGAGACTTTCTCATCAGTCAAAGATCTTTTGTTGTCATGAAGTTAGATTAGCTGGTGACCTCACTCAGGCCATGTTTTGTAGCAGTCTTTTCTTCCCCTGTTTTGCTAAGTTTAATGAGGTGGCACTGCACTTCGCTACTCTTGACAGTGCAGTTAGCAAACATCCTCTGTGTGTTTCAGATGTTCATTTTCGGGAGGGGAGGGCCCTTTGTGTCCTCTGAGGGCAAGTGAATTCTTTACAAAGCCTAATATTGATCTTTTTAAAAAAAAGTCTTTAAAGTCTATTACGATTTCACTCTACTCTCTGTTGTGAAATTAGGTTTCTGTTTTGACAGACCGCTTAATGTTTTTATCTAGAGATGATGGTTTTTTTAGAATTAAAAAAACCCCCAAACACCCCACATACGCAGCAGGAGGTGCAGCCAGGCTCATCAAACTCATAACAGAAGCAAGGGCTATTATGAAATGATTATGATGTGCAAAAAATATGTAAATATTAGTGGAAACTTATGAACATCCACAGATCTAAGCTGCTCCCCACAGCCTCTCTGTATCCATTTCCCTCACCTCCCAGACACACAACTCTTCTTTTCAAAAACAGATTGGTATCTACAGCAGGAGCCAGGAATCTTGAGGGTGTACTCAATGCTAATGTGAAAGTAGTAGAGGGGACATGTTTTGTTTGTGAGCACCCAGAAGCACCTATGTGACTGGCCGTTGTTTAATGCAGAACTGGAAAGGTCCGTAGGCTAGTTGGACAATAAAGTTGGTATATTTTCTCTCACACATCCCCGATCACACTCAAGTGCATATGCTCATCACTCATCCTATTGTCCCTAGGCATTATACTGCTTTTTACCACAGCATTCCATGTAGGGTTCTCTGACAGCTTCTATAAGCTATTAGGTGTCAGGAGAGAGACACGCAGGGAGTCCAGATGTTGCCTTGTCTCCTCAAGTGACAGCCAAGTCCAATGTCTAGAGAGGAGTTGATTGCAAACAATATTGAGCATGGCTGAATTTGTTTTGTGAAGTAATTCTGGAACAACTAGCTTGCATTCCTGGATGCCACCTGGAATTCTTCTCCTCTCCTGCTTCATGGGTGATTGATGAAGATCTTACAATACAACATTCTGTCTGTGACTCAGGGTGAGAGTTCTGTATGGTGGCATGCGGCAGAATTTGTGTCCTGGATTTTGAGGGAGAAAGGTAGAAATGTCCAATCTACAGACTTTTTGAGTAAGCAAGGTATGTTGAGCCATGCGTGCATGAAGTTTCAGCTTTCTATCTGTTGTGAAAGCGCCTTAAGAATTTTGATATTCCAGTCAGCGATGTGAGTCAGTGAGTTTCACAGGTTCCCTTACTGACAGCACTATCAAAATTCTTAAGTATGATGATACTGAAACAGCTATGGATATCTAGGCTGCTGTATTTCATCTCCTGTGGAAATCTATGTCAAAACTTCCATCAGTTTTGATGGACCCGGACTGTTCTCTTTGTGTTCCCAACAGACACTTGTTCAAAGGTTTGCAATCAACCCTCCTACTGATCCCCATGGCAAAATGATCTTTGAATATGAGTCACCAGAGGTTCTGCTTAAAGTCATCTTGCAAGCAGTCTTGTTTACTGAACATCTGTGATCGTCAGCAAAGCTTAGGATAATAAAGAAAACAAATGATCAAGCATTAAACTCATTCTCACTGGAAACAGTTTGCTCATGCCAGTAAAGTTAATTGTAAGATCATTCTCTGTGCATGAATCCTTATGCAGCCAGAACAGCACCATCCCTGCACAAGAGGAGCGAATCAGCACGGTTTTCAAAAGTACAATACTGTATCTCTCTCTCTCTCTCTCTCTCTATCTATCTATCTATCTGGGGACACAAACAACAACAGAGCTCAGTGAGGATTGAGCATGCTTTGTGGGTGTGGAATGCTAAATACCTGTTGCGGGAAAAGATGGAAAAGTAGGGGAGAGGGGGAATGAAATCCAGGATAAGGGCATGACTGGTTGGCTGGCATCCTAAAGAGCAGCTGCCAGCTTCTGACATCTCCTCCTAGTCTGCTTCCTCTGACCACTCATTGTTGTCCCACCACCAATCCCCTGGCTGTGAGCCTTCTTTCCTTGGGGGTTCCATGGGGGTCCCCCATCTGGTGCCTCCCACCACTCCTCGGCATCCAGCCAGTCCTGCTATTTGCTGGAGCACTTGTGCAGTCCAGGGCCTGGCCCCAGCACCGCCCACCAATGAGGGTAAGTGGATTTCTCTAGTGAATTAATTTATGTACCATTACAGTATAAGCTGGGGATGCGGGTGGCGCTGTGGTCTAAACCACTGAGACTAGGGCTTGCCGATCAGAAGGTCAGTGGTTTGAATCCCTGTGACGGGGTGAGCTCCCGTTGCTCGGTCCCTGCTCCTGCCAACCTAGCAGTTCAAAAGCACGTCAAAGTGCAAGTAGATAAACAGGTAGCACTCCAGTGGGAAGGTAAATGGCATTTCCGTGCGCTGCTCTGGTTCACTAGAAGTGGCTTAGTCATGCTGGCCACATGATCCAGAAGCTGTACCCTCAGCCAGTAAAGTGAGATGAGCGCCGCGACCCCAGAGTTGTCTGCGACTGGACTTAACTGTCAGGGGTCCTTTACCTTTACAGTATAAACTTGGAATATCGTGGAAACAGGGATTAACACTTTACTAATTTTTCTTTGTAAAACAAAGAAAATAAATGCATTTTACTAAATAGGATAAAAATAGCATATAACCTAGCCCCCATGACAGCTCTCCCAGCAGCAGCTGTTCTGCCATTCTAGAGATTGGGGAAGGATGTGAAAGGGTGGCAACGGTGGGGATGGGCTTTGCCATAAGGGAATTATTGGATTATGGGAGCCAAGGATCAGGAGTTATGGCTTTAGCCCTGTATGTTCGAGTCCATTAACAAAGTTGCTCCCCATGAAATCTAGTTGCTGACAAGGCCAATCCACCGAAAAGCGCCATAGAAACAGCAGCAGCACTTAACACCACCAATATTTCTCAGTAGGGAGAGGAAAGCCTTCAATTTTCCTGGAGGTCATCTAGATTAAGGCTGAAATCCTACGCACATTTACCTGTGAGAAGCCCCACAGTGGGACTTGCTTCCAAGTAAACATACATAGGTTTGCCCTATTAAAATAGAGTAAGATATACATTTTACCGTACATTAATAAAAAGTCTTACTGATTCCTTAAAAATAGAACCTGCTTTCATACAAAAACAACTGCATAATTTTTTTTGGCATTCATCAAGAGGAGATCTTATTGGAAAGGGCATAAGTACACATTGGTTTTGATTAACTGGATTACACAAGCCTTTTGAAAATCATCTGTCTCGTGTGTGTAGTATTTGCTTATTCCTGCCAAACACCCAGTAGTTTGTCCATTGCATGTTAATGCAGACTGGTGCAGTAACTTGGGGGAGAAGCTTTCAGTGCTTCGGTGTGGATTATATGCAGAGTACCCAACAGCCTTATAGGATCGTGCTCCTTCATCAGTATTATTACTATTTTTAGTTGTTTTGATTAATTAGCAGAGCAAAGGTAAGATGCACTCTGCATGCATGCATGATTAATATAGCCATTTAGTTAGGTAGTAAAAAGCAATTATAGGTCAATACATACACTCTTATAATCAGTTGTTTTTTTTTAAAAAATAAAGGCACTCTTTTGCATTTATGCTGTATGGTAGAGGATGAATTGGAGCTTTGATAAGGGAGGGTGTAAACACGTATGAGGGATGAGCAGCATCAGTTCCTGCAGTATTTCCAATTTGCCCATTTTCAGCAGATCATTAACACATATCTTTTGGACTGGGAGGTCTGTCATTATATAGAACTGAATTTAACCATTAATGATAATCCATGCCTGATTTGGTATGGGGGGGAAAGGCATATGCTTTTCTTTTCCCCCCTTTTTTTGCAGTTAGCAACGTGGTAATTTTTTGGTGCACTTCGTAACTGGAGTAATTTTGCTCAGCTGTACTGTTGATATCCTGTCTCTCAGTCCTGCCACCCTCACAGGAATGCTTGGTGGGTAGAGGCGGTTCTAGGGGGCTGTGACCAGTGTGGTTGCATCAGACCCAGAGCAGACTTCACCACTATTACTCCAATGGAAGGCAAGAGATTTTGAGTGCAGTTCTGTGTATGAAAGCTATTTGCAGGAGGGAATCAGGAGTGCCATATTGGAAGAATCATTTCAGTTCAAATACTCTTTTAAGCAGCTTCGGGGTTTTTTTGTCACAGCCCCATCCTCCTCAAATAAATGCATACATTTCATATATTTAGGGTTGACATTATACAAATACAGGGTGATTTATAATGAAGTATACAGTATGCTTCATTATGAATCACCCTGTATATCTAGGAGCAAGTCCCATTGAACCCTATAGGGATGACAACTGAGTAGACATACATAGGATTGTGATGGAACACCCCATTCAAATGTCAACAGAACCCAACAGTTGCACTGGTTATATATTTCTCTCCCCCCCCAAGTGCCTGCACTTGCATTTCAACAGAACTCCCCAAAATTACCTCTACATCCAAGTCTTTCTACCCCCGCCACATCAACACTCATGCATTCTGGCAAAAGTGGGTGGTATTCTATGGTAGTCCTTAGACTAGATCCATAGAAGTTAACAGTCACGATTTACTTAGGTTCATTAATTTCAGTGGGTTTTCTCTGAGAAGGACTTAGCTGAACACAAAGTTAAATACTCCAAACATAAAAAGCATTGGGGGAGGGGGAGTGGCAAAGAAAACTGTGTAGGATAGCAGAAAAGATGTATAGAACCCACTTAGTCACTGGAAATGTATTGATATTATCATTGGGGACTGGACAAAGCTGGACCATCCCTTTGGAGGGTTTTTTTTTGGGGGGGGGTATTGAGAAGCTTGGCAGGGTGTCAGGGAACTGACATCGGAGCCAGAGGTGGAGGCAAGGCTCTCAAGCGATGCTGGAGAGGGGCCCAGCAGGGAGAGAGGGAGCTCATCGGCTGGGGGAGGAAATCAGCGTAACACCAGGGATAGAGGAGGGCAGATGGGAGAATCGGCGAGGGGGCTCCAAGACTCTTCACTGGAGACCAGCGGGGAGAGCACGGGTCCTCCGCTACCCACACCCACCCTGCGCAGAAGACTTCCGCGCAGGGAAAGTAGGCGTAGACTTGGCGTCAAAGAACTTCTTTGCTGGAAGAAGTTCAAGAAACGCCCACTGACGGATTCTGCTAGCGACTGAACAGCCACGAAGTGAAGGGCTGTCCAGACAGAACAGGTTTAACCAGGCTACCTAGCCAGGAGTGGCGGTAACTTACGCATGAGCAACCCCTTATAACCATTACACAGGGCTATGACCCTTTTTGCCTGTAAGAAAGAGGGGCATCCCTTAAATGCTCCTTTGCCCCCAGTAACCAGTGTCCCTGTGGTCTCTTCAGTACAAGGATGACATATATAACAACAACAACAACAACAACAACAACAACAACAACAACAACAATTCTGCTCTGGAGGGTAGAACACAAACCAATGGCTTCAGGTTACAAGAAAGGAGATTCCGACTAAACATCAGGAATAACTTTATGACAGTCAGAGCTGTTTGACAGTGGAACAGTCTCTCTCGGGAGGTGGTGAACTCTCCTTCCTTGGAGGTTTTTAAGCAGAGGTTGGACGGCCATCTGTCATGGATGCTTCAGTTTAGATCCCTGTATTGCAGGGGGTTGGACCAGTAGACAATCGGGGTGGTCACCTTCCAACTGTATGATTCTATGGTTCTTTGATTCTATGAACCTGCCCTTCACCCTAAGGACCCAGGGTGGGTTGCAACACTAAGACACAACATGAAAGACAGTATAAAACAATTTACAATCACAGAGTGATTCGATCTAGATAGGTCTCCAGTTGCACAAGTGCTGGACATCCTTTAATTATATGAATAACCACTTTGATATTTGGGGAAAGTTTGAATGTTAAAACTATCTCAGCTCTATTTTAGTGATACAGGGGGTGGAGAGGAGCAGTTATTGGTTTGTTTTTGTTCTATTTTTTATTATGTACTTTGTGTGTTTTTTATCTTGTATGTTCGTGTTGTGAACTGCCTTGAGATCCATGGATGAAGGGCAGTGTACTAGCTAGCTAGCTAGCTAACTGAATAACAAACAAACAAACAAATGTGAATGCTTTTAGAAATGCAGATAGCAGTTGCAGAAGGGCCTGATCAGGTTGGGGCTGTGTTGTGTGGCGGTGGTAGGGAAGATGGAACAGGAGTTGTTCAAACTTCCCAATGAAACAGTCTTCCCAACAGTCCCGCCTAAAGCTGCTCCTCCAAAGCTGCTGATTGTATCGAGAGGGAATCTCCAATTGCTACCAGTACTTGAATACTTCCCCTGGATCTGTGTGCAGAACATTATGGGCTTTGGGGTGGCTTTGCGAGAAAAAGCAAGAGGGAAGGAGAAGGGGTTATGTGCTCAGCTGAGTCAAGGAGGAGAAAGAGGGATGCAATCAAATTTATAAAATTGCATATGTATGTATCTATACTTAGATTTGATTTTTATATATATTTACATAGCAAGCAGTTTCTAGCTGCGCATTCCCTGTTGCAGGAATACATTAGTGGAGATTGACTTCCGTGTGTAATGACTTCTTTTAAAAAGATTTTCCTCTCCCATCCTTATCCTGCCTTAAAGAAAGCAAACAGCTTGGTAATGAACACAGTAGGAAGAAATTAAAGCAGAGTGCAGAGTATGCTTCAAGTGAGCTGTTTATTTTGCCTTTTAATTTGTTGTGATATTTAAAACTGAGAGCAGGGGGTAAGTACTTTTCTTCATTAAAGGGCTTAATTTTCATGCTTTCTTTACTTCTGCAGTTGTCCTACTTACTCTTCAATGCTCACACCATTGCCCTGTAATTCTAACCTGGAAGCAGCCCCCCCCCCCACAAGAGCTCTGGATGGGTAAAGGAATCTATTGCAATGTTCCATGCTTTTGAATGTTACCAGTCCAATCCATCCAATCAGGATGGTTCTGAAACTGTGTATTATGTCTCATCCAGAAGAATAAGGAGTTTGTATACACTGCCTTATGCCACTGTGCTATGCCATAGGAAAAGCTGGTACTCCTCACACCAAATTCCAGGTAAATTCACAGATCACTGCCACTTTCTAGGTTCGGTTTGCGAAAATGAGCTCACCAGTAGCTGTTGGAAAATTGGGGGCTGGGGAAGTTTTGCCAGATATATTTTACAGTACTTGTCATCTCCAACTCCTTGAAAGATTCCATCAACGGTATCTCTGAAAAAATTTACACATGACTTGGGAAGACAGGCGAACTAATACCAGTGTACTGGAAGAAGCAAAGATCACCAGTGTTGAAGCAATGATTTTTCAGCATCAACTTTGTTGGACTGGTCATGTTGTACAGATGCCTGGTTATTATCTTCCAAAGCAACTACTCTATTCCGAACTTTAAAATGGTAAGCGTAATGCTGGTGGTCAACAAAAGAGGTTTAAAGACTGTCTCAAGGCAAATCTTTAAAAATGTAGTATAAACACCGACAACTGGGAAACACTGGCTGGTGAGTGCTCCAATTGGAGAACAGCCTTTCATAAAGGTGTCATGGGCTTTGAAGATGCTCAAACAGGACGAAAGGGAGACATGTGCTAAGAGGAAGACAAGCTTGGCAAACCCTCACCATGATCAACCCCTGCCCAGAAACCTATGTCCCCACTGTGGAAGGATGTGTGGATCCAGAATTGGCTTCCACAGTCAATTACGGACTCATTGTTAAAACCGTGTTTATGGAAGACAATCTTACTCGGCTACGAGTGATCGCCAAAGAAGAAGAAGATTCATGAGTAAAGGAAGCTTTCATGCTAACCTGAAAGTCCCATTGAACTGACTGCAATCCTGTGCATAATTGCTCAGAACCCCTATCTTAACTAAGGGCTCGTACACACTCCTACTTGTCCAATGCATAGAAAGCGCAGGTCAGAGAGGTTTCCTGCTTGTCCTGTGCTTTCTTTCTAGGCAGTGAGTCCAAGTGGTTTTTGTTTGCCCTGCCACTTGCTGTTTACCACTGAATCAGAGCAAACGTCAATCTGCAGAAAAGAACCGATTGACTCCCCCCTCCCCCCCGACTAAACAATAAACAGAAAGTTTTCCCAGGGAAAGCAGCAGGCCAAAGCAGGACAAGATTTGGCAGGTGGAAACTGGACAAGAAGAGGTGGTGTTTGCCCTTCTCACACCAAAAACAACTACCTGGCAATTACAGATGGCACAGTAGAGCAGAGGGCACTTACCTGACCTCCTGGCAGGTGGGTCCCTGCTGGTTACTGGGAAGGAAAGGTCAGTGCAGCGGAAATTCTCCTGTCAGTGTCCTTGCTCGGACAGCCCCTCCCCACTGCCTCACTCCTCTTGGTAAGCAGCAGCGACTCACCTGCTTGGAGGTCAGGCAAGCACCTTCACCCCACCCATGCCAATTGCTCTTGCTGCCTGGTGTTCTCATATCATCGGATACGGGAACCAGCGTGGTGTAGTGGTTAAGAGCGGTAGTCTCATAATCTGGTGAACCGGGTTCGCGTCTCCGCTCCTCCACATGCAGCTGCTGGGTGACCTTGAGCTAGTCACACTTCTCTGAAGTCTCTCAGCCTCACTCACCTCACAGAGTGTTTGTTGTGGGGGGGGGGGAGGGAAAGGAGAATGTTAGCCGCTTTGAGACTCCTTTGGGTAGTGATAAAGCAGGATATCAAATCCAAAACCCTTCTCTTCTCCTTCTAAATGTCTTGGCTGGATGGATGCTTTACATTTGTGTGAGTTTCTTTTTAAAAAATGTGTCCTGGGGCATTTGTTTTCATTATTGAAAGAGACTGGGTTTTAGGTTTTTAACTTTTATATATATATATTAAGATCCTGGAAAAATACAATGAAACTTGACAATGCACCATATGGTGCATAAACATTAACTCAGAATACAATCCAGTGTCACAAAGTTATAACCACAGATCAGTCAGCAGGCTCTCTTGGGACACATCAGCAACTCATTTCACTCAACATTCAAAGCATTTCATCTTTCTTTTTCTTTTTTTACGGGGGTGGGGGGAGTGAGGAAGAACACCTCTTACAGAATAACAGAAAAGCTCTGTCCTATAAATCCCAGAGGAATACTGACAGGACCATATGCAGATTATTGTTTCTCTCTTCTTAAAGGTGACTTGTACAAAGCCATGCCAGCAACTTTCATAAGGTGAGAATCTTCCTGCAAACTTTCTCTAAAAGGGCACTAGATGGGAAATATATACCGCACTTCTTGTTTAGTCGTTTAGTCGTGTCTGACTCTTCGTGACCCCATGGACCAGAGCACGCCAGGCACTCCTGTCTTCC
The DNA here is from genome assembly GCF_951804945.1 of Podarcis cretensis. Classification (NCBI taxonomy): domain Eukaryota; kingdom Metazoa; phylum Chordata; class Lepidosauria; order Squamata; family Lacertidae; genus Podarcis; species Podarcis cretensis. The sequence continues at coordinate 24,146,065 of NC_137176.1, read as the reverse complement.
ACTGCCTCCCACAGTTTAGTCAAACTCATGGTAGTAGCTTCAAGAACACTATCCAACCATCCCGTCCTCTGTCGTCCCCTTCTCCTTGTGCCCTCCATCTTTCCCAACATCAGGGTCTTTTCCAGGGAGTCTTCTCTTCTCATGAGGTTGCCAAAGTATTGGAGCCTCAGCTTCAGCCTCACTTCCAGTGAGCACTCAGGGCTGATTTCCTTCAGAATGGATAGGTTTGATCTTCTTGCAGTCCATGGGACTCTCAGGAGTCTCCTCCAGCACCATAATTCAAAAGCATCAATTCTTTGGCGATCAGCCTTCTTTATGGTCCAGCTCTCACTGCCATACATCACTACTGGGAAAACCATAGCTTTAACTATACGGGCCTTTGTTGGCAAGGTGATGTCTCTGCTTTTTATACCACACTACAATGAACCAAATTTGCAATTCATTTGGCTTATTCCCACCACCGAAGTGAATTCAAAAGCATACACTTGCAAAACCCAGCATTCACATAGCACCCTAAAGCCTCATTTAAAACCTCCACATGCATTAACTTGTAATCCTCAAAACAGTTCTGTTAAGGTAGAAAGCTCTCCCTTTCCCAACCTGGTTCCCTTTAGAAAGTTTTAACTACAATTCCCACCAGCCCCAGCCAGGATAGTTAACAGTCACGGACAATGAGAAATAGTCCAACAACTGTTTTATCTTGTGCAAACGTATTTGATGCTTTTTACAATCATGTAGTATGTAAATTTTATGAAATAAAACAAACAAACAAACAGTTTCCAGGCAGGATTTGTTTTGTCAACTGGTTTGCTTTTCATTGCTGGTTGTTAATGTACTGCACACAACTAAGACAGGTAAATGTGTGTAAGGAGGTTATCAGCCTTGTAGACTTATCTGAAAGGCTGAACCAGAATGCTGGTTTTCCTGCAGTAATGCAACACTATTTCTTCCCGGAAATCATGCTTTGCAAATCAGGGACCAGAGGTGGGGATGTCTGCTTCATCTCCTTCCCCCCCTCTGAGAATGCCCCCCTCCCTTTCTGCATTGGCATTGACTATGTCTTAGATTTTCATTCTGTGCAGTGACACTAACAGAACTTGAAGTCATGGTTTCAAGTGGCTTTACGAAGGATGGTTATGAAAGAACCTGGTTATTGTTCACCATTTACATCTTGCCTTTCTGACCTAAAAAGGGGGCCTGAAGGTAGCTTATATTTAAAAACAGAGCAGCATCTATTATTAATTGCCCAGTTACATGACAAGAGCAGAAAGCATTAAAAACAACAGTGTAACAGAACTAACCAGCAGAAGGGAAGAACTCAAGTCCAAACACCAGACAAGACTTTTTAAAAATGTCTCCACCACTTGCCTGATGAGCCATGATTAGGATTGGGGCATATGCAATCTAGGCTGGGGTAGGCAACATGATGCTCTCCAGATCTTGTTGGACTACAACTCCTGTCAGTTCCAGCCAGCATAGCTAATAGTCATGGATGATAGGAGTTGTAGTCCAGCAACATCAGAGGGTACCATGTCATTGGCTGCTACCTGGGCTTGTTATTGGATATTGGGGTGGTTATATGCCTGACACTCAGAGGAGAAATAAAGACCTCATTACATGAGCCCGAATGCTTTTGTGAAATTTACATTACTTTTGGCTACCTTACATTAATGCCCAGAAAAACCAGTCCAATGGAATACAACACAACATCTTAAACTTTGGGCTACATGGGTTTACATGTGGCAACCCAATGAATCATATATGCAGCAAGAACCTCTCCCACCATTGGCTGCCGGTCTCTCCACCCAGGCCAGCAGGAAGGAAATGTGGGCAGAGTTTACAATGGGGCATGAGTGTGACAGAAGAAGCTATTGCTGCATCTTCCCTCACAATTTCACAGCTGCTAAAGTAGGGTTACCAGACATCCCCGGTTCCCAGGGACAGTCCCCGGATTTGCAAATCTGTCCCCAGGAAACATGGCAGCAGCAGCCTCAGCAGCCTGGAGCCAGCCTGTTAGCACAGTTGGCTCTGGCTAACTTCTGGAGCTGCTTGCTGCTTGCTGCCATGGTGCCTACAATTTTTTCTGCGCCTCGGCAGCGAGCAGCTCCTGAAGCCAGCCAAAGCCAACTGCACTACCAGGCTGGCCCCTCCTGGGCAACGTCTGCCCACCCGTGACTCCCGAGCCTCCCCTGATCTGTCAAAACAAAGGGGGAAGGAGATCGGGGAAGTCTTGGGAATCATGGGTGCGCGCTGCGCCATTGCCCAGTTTCTTTTAAAAAAACTTTGCGCATTTATGTTTCACAGGGTGCAAAAGAAGGGCTTTGCACCTTTATACAATATGCATGTGTGCTTGGGCCCAGGGTCTTTTGCCTCACCATCCCCACTACTGACTACCTGTTGCTACTAAGCTTCAAAAAAATAAAAAAGTGTCCCTGGATTCATTGAAAAAAATCTGGTAACCATATGCTAAAGAGAAAGAAAGGTTCTCTAGGTGGCAGTCCTGGTCTCAGATCTGCTAACTACCTAACGTTTCTGGGAGGGGAAAGAGTGTGTAAGAGATTACTTTTATTTCTGAAACTGTAAACCTGCCAACAGTTATCCCCAGCTCATAACCTCCAGGTACAAGCCAGCCTTCAAGTTGTGCAAATGTATTGACTTTTTATTTTATGCATTTACATTTATATGTAGGGCAGGTGCAGGGAACGCAACGTGAGGTTTCATGCCAGTTCATCCTGTAATGCTTGCAATATGTGGTAACCCAAGAGCTAATATATCTCTTCTTGGTACTGACATTTATAACGGCTAGCTAGAAGTGACATCTATACTATCCGGTCCTGACCTTGCTGATTGCCTCAACTCCATGAAGGAATACTATTAGCTAGCAAGATAAAGAACATTTTCGGCTGTCTGTGAAATCAAACCAGGAAAGGAAATAAGAGTCTTTCGGTGTATGTATAACTATTTGAGGTGCTACTGAACTGTCTACCTTGTTCTTATAACCAGGCTTCAAAGGACCTCTGGGAATATGAAATATGAGTCCATGGCCTTCACAGCAGTCGTTCTGGCTAAAAGAATAAAGGAAAAGGAAATAAAGACACCTCCACACCTTTTGTCCCACAACGGTCCAAAACGCTACAAAAATGATGTTCTCGGAGCTTCAAATGCCACCTCAAAATCTATGCATGTTGCTCCTTCAGCTCAATGGTGGCCCCACTCTAGAAGAAAACTGTGAGGTACCATACAACTGACCAAGTCAAGGCTGCAAACTATAAGAACTAACAATGTACTTCAGTGTGAATATGCCACAATCCAGGCTTATTTTTATTGCCAAAGATAAGTACTGTACAGCCTTCTTGTCTTTTCCCCAAGGCCACTCAATATATATATATATATATATATACATATGCCATCTGTGTGGATTCGTTGTTGTTACAGCACAAGTGTTTTAAGCTGGGACTGCATGACATTTGCTCACAATAAATGGGTGTTCTCAATAGAAGAGTTTCCCAATATACTGTATTTTTCCGTGTATAAGACGCCCCCATGTATAAGACGTGGTTGGTGGGTGCTGCAAGGTCCGCTGGCTATTGGCTGCTGCAGCAATTGGGCAGGCGTTTGGTATTTGCTTTCAGGACTCCAAATAAAGAGAATGGGGATAGATTGCCCACAGTTGCTGAGATTTTTTCGGGGGAGAGGGGGGTTGCCCAGACTTCTTGAAAATCACTCACCCGCAGGAACGTGACAGCCAATTGCACTCACATCAGCAAAGCCACCAACTGTCTGCACGCTTGCCGAAAGCAAACACCAATTGCCCACCCAACTGCCACAGCAGCCAATAGCCAGTGGACCTTGCAGCACCCACCATTCCACCCGCAAAAGCGCCCCAGACAATATCCTGCTCATGGCAGCCACCAATCGCCTGTCCCACCTCTCCGCTATCTGTGTAGAAGACAATCCCAAGTTTCTAGCATAATATTTTAATAAAATAACCTAGTCTTATACACAGAAAAATACGGTATAATGTAAACAAGGTATTGATGTACATACTAGTTGCATGAGAACATGGAACATCAAAGCAATACTGTGTGGATCATTGCATTCTTTCTTTTCTAAAAAAAAAAAAGGCATTTACTGTAATTGCATTTTCTTCCAAACACAAATCCAAAGAAGACCACATAGTCACGTTCTTAAGCTCCTTTCAGGTGACTGGCTGTTTGATGAATGGGCTTGGGTGACACTGCACTGCACACCACAGTTACACACTTCATTGCATGTCTGCAACTTGCATAGACGTGTTGGAATTTAAGGCACATCTGTATCTGCAGGTGTGTGATAGAAGGTGTTTATGGCGGTGGGATAGAGCCTGCCATCACCCCACCATACAAACATTCATTCAGTAGGCCTAAACATCTGCACAGATCTATGCTCTGAAAAGTATGTGAAGGCTAGCCACATTAACTGGGGGTGACTGAGCTCAGGATTATTAATTATTTTAGAATTTAATTTGGACTGCAGAATTAGTCACCCACTTTATACTCAGAACTGCCCTGTGAGTTAGCTTATACTGAGAGACCATGCCTGGCCCTGGGTCACTCGATGAGCTTCATAGCATAGCAAAAATTTGAAAACAGCTCGTTCCCTCACCTGTTTAAAACTCTTCATTCTCCGTAGACAATACTGAGTCAGATGAAGCAACGTTTGACTTAGTATAAGGCACTTTCCTACTTATAAACCCATCAAACAGTTTAGTTGCCCCGACACTAAACTGGGGGACGCGGGTGGCGTTGTGGGTTAAACCACAGAGCCTAGGACTTGCCAATCAGAAGGTCGGCGGTTCGAATCCCTGTGAGCTCCCGTTGCTCAGTCCCTGCTCCTGCCAATCCAGCAGTTCGAAAGCACATCAAAGTGCAAGTAGATAAATAGGTACCGCTCCGGCGGGAAGGTAAACGGCGTTTCCGTGCACTGCTCTGGTTCGCCAGAAGCAGCTTAGTCATGCTGGCCACATGACCCGGCCAATAAAGCGAGATGAGCACTGCAACCCCAGAGTTGGCCATGACTGGACCAAATGGTCAGGGATCCCTTTACCTTACACTAAACTGGGTTCCAACAACAAAGAATCTGAAGTGTAGTGATTGTTGTCTAATAGTTAATGGGATTTCACAGAGCTAAACAAAATTTGCTGGAGAAATGAAACATGCACACACTAAATGAAAAGCTGTCAAAAAAGAATGTGAGAATAATTCTTGCACAGTAGTCTACTTACCTGAGATTTTCACTATTATCGTTCTCTATTTGTACACTTCATCATCATTTATACACTTTATGCAACTATTTTTTTAACGTTTCATATTTGAAGATTTAATAGAGTAACCCTCTGCATGCTTACGCAGAAATAAACCCAGCTGTGTTAAAATGGAGTTTATTTGTGGGCAAGTGGCTATAGAATTGTACCTGTAATGGTACTTACATTTTTCTACTATAGCATTCACTAGAAATATAACTGGATAGTAAATTAGCTAACTATGAAAGTGGCCAAGAGATGGCGCGTGCATTAAACCAATCTATGTACTGAATAAAATGGTACTACTGAAGACACAGATGGATTTCACAGTGGCAAGCTGGATTGCCACAAGAAACAAGGGCACAAATAATGTGTTTTTGAGAGTTGGAAGGCAGAATGACAAAATGATAACACCATCATTACCTCTGATGTACACACTCATTTATTTTGTCCCATTGTTACCTCCAGTCAAAGAGGGTTTACAAGTATCTGAAGCATTAGTACAACATATAAAGCCTGATTGATTAGAGATAACAGCTCGGTGGGTAGGCATGGCATGGGCAATAATGACCTCACACATTCTATCTTCAACTCTCTACAGCCCCAGTGTCTTCACAAAAACAATGTAAGGATGTAATAGAAATAGCTATGCCATTAAGGAGTAGTTTATTTGATCACGTATAAACACCATATTTTTCGCTCTATAGGACGCACTGGACCATAGGAGGGGGAGAACCGGGAAAAAAAATTCTCCCCCTCTCTGCTCAGCGCCCCTTCAGCGAAGCGGCAGGAGAAACAGAGCCCGTTCCATTTCTCCTCCCGCTTCGCTAAAGGGGCCCTGCGCAGCTCTCCCTCTCTGCTGAAGCCAGGAAAGTCTTGCTCTCTCGGCTTCAGCAAAAGGAACCCGAAGCCTTCAGAACACAACGCAAGTTCCTGCTGTGCTCCAAAGGCTTCAGGCGGCTATCCCTGAAGCCTGGAGAGCGAGAGGGGTTGTGCACACCAACCCCTCTCACTCTCCAGGCTTCAGTGAAAGCAACGCGAAGCCTCCGGAGCACGGAGGGAGCGCTCCCTCTGCGCTTCGGAGGCTTCGCGTTGCTATCGCTGAAGCCAAGGAGCCTGCATTCGCTCCATAGGGCGCATACACATTTCCCCTTAATTTTTGGAGGGGAAAAAGTGTATCCTATATAGAGTGAAAAATACGGTATATCAGTGGTACTGAGGATAAGAAGACAACAGATTCAAGTTTGAAACCAGGGACTAAGATTAATACAGAATATTCTCATTTTCTTTTAACAAACCATTTTCCATCAGACTCAACAGCTACAACTTCTTTTGTTTCTTTCCCCAAGGGTGCAACATATTCCTTCACCTGTGTTTTAAAATGTGGATTAAGGGGGAAAGCAACAAACACCTCCTGTTCCATTGTGACTGCTGCGAGCTTCTTTTATTCGGATGGAAGGATAATACATAGACAGGCCTCTTAATAATTGCCCTAATCTTCCCTAATGTATTGCCAGTAGAAATGAATAGAAAAAGTCTATAGTGGACATTGTATCAAGACTTCTTTGTTTGCAAGGTAAAATGCCCTGATTTCTGAAATCTTTAATTGAATGGCATGGGGTTTTTGGGGGGTTTTTTGCCTATAATTAATTACAGCTATGGTGCCTTTAATGCCCCTTTCAGAAAACATTAGTTCCTTGTTTGTCACCTAGTGGCTTGCTTTATTTCTAACAATTATCATTGTGTTGTGTGGAATGCACTCTGGACATGTAATTGTAATGTCTGGATCATTGTAAGCTGCCTTAATGGAGTATTACAGTAATCCTCAGTGTGATCATCTTTATTAGACAGTTGTAGCATTTATTCAGAAAAGATTCCTTCCTTTTCCAAGGGCTGGCTGAGATCTCTGTGAAAGATGAGCTGAAAACTCCTAAACACAATCTCTTCCTCACAGCAGTATGAAAGTATGCATTATGAAAGCACTGAGTTTTTAAAAAAACATACACATGTATTTTATTGAATGTTTGACATCCCACCCACCTCCTCTTAAGTAATATGAACTAAAAGCAAGCAATTTCACAACATAACCTCTAACCTAAGTATCAGAGAAGGTTAGGCTAGTTTTGGAAAAGCTAAGTCCCATTGAGTTCAATGGGGCATTATTCTACTCAGGAGATTCATGGGATTGCAATCTCTTTGCTATGATCTCATACTTGCACCTTCTTTGGTGCTAAATTTTGGGAATGTCTATGAAACAGTGTTAGGATTAAAGTGCAATCTCCATTTGCACATGCTTCCAACAGCCTGTAACATCTGAATTGGGCCTCTTCTTTAAGAAATAAAAGTAAAGGTAAAGGACCCCTGACGGTTAAGTCCAGTCGCAGATGACTCTGGGGTTGAGGTGCTCATCTTGCTTTACAAGCCGATGGAGCCGGCATTTGTCCGCAGACAGTTTTTCCAGGTCATGTGGCCAGCATGACTAGGTCGTTTCTGGTGCAACGGAACACCGAAACCAGAGCAGCGCATGGAAATGCCATTTACCTTCCCGCCAGAGTGGTACCTATTTATCTACTTGCACTGGTGTGCTTTCGAACTGCTAGGTTGGCAGGAGCTGGGACCAAGCAACGGGAGCTCACCCTGTCATGGGGATTTGAACTGCCAACCTTCTGATCGGCAAGCCCAAGAGGCTCAGTAGTTTAGACCACAGAGCCACCTGCATCCCTACTCTTTAAGAAATGCTATGTCCCTAATTATGAAATATAGCTCTTGCTCTGACTAGCAAATTGTTCAGATGAGCAAAGGCAAAGAGGGGCAAAAGCTGCAGAAAGATAGAACAAATTCATTCTATCTCTTCAGGACATTTAGAAATCATGGGGATTTGATTAATTTATATGCCAGTAATGATGTTCAAGTAATAGTAGACTGACCTTGATTGGATATCGTAGGCCTCATAAAAAGAACTTCCATAAGGGTATGTAAAGCATTACAAGAAAACAAGAGTTGTATCTTCAAAACAACAACACTTGTGTAAAATCACTGGCAATAGTCTTATCCTTATTTCAGTTAAGGCCTGCAATGCAAGGGCTCAGATTAGAGTTGTGCTTCAACAAAACTGCTTGAAATCAAGAGGACAAAATATCAGGCTTCCTTTCGCAAACTTGCTATGTTTCTACACGTAGATAGTTTCTTGTGTGAAAGTATCAAAATATATAGCACCTTGCCTACACTAGCTTCAAATAGTAAAATCAAGACAAAGTTGTACTTGCTAATTCTGCTGATTATACTAATTTGCTGAATGAGGTGCAGTCTTACGTGCCAGTGTATTCACAAGATCACTAACCTTTCTCTCCCACAGTTAATCAGTCAATTGTAACCTTACTGTGTGAAAATGGGTCTAGACAGCAGCACTGGTATTATCTAGAATGTACTTATCTCAGTATTTGACTAGAAGTGAATCAATATATATTTCTGTACACTTCTGTCTCTCAGATATGAAAGAGCCTCCTTTTCTTCTCAATCTCTCATGGAAGTTGGCACTGTCAAAATATGAAGGATGGGCCGCAAATCACACGTAGTACTTAACTATGTTCATTTACTTGATGATTTTTAGCGGATGTCTACAATTTGTTACTGTCAATAGTCTCTCTAAGTTCAAGTTATTATAAACCACTCTGAGAGTGCAGTGATAGGGTGGTATATAAATACTTCAAATATATGAAAAACAATGTGTTATACAGGACTTTACAAACTTCTGGTATACTTCACAATGCATCCACGTGTGTCATTTATAAATGGCTGTGTGTGTGAGAGAGAGATAGAAGCCATCACACACAACAGCACCTCAGGTTGGACTTTCGCATCATGCCTCAGGGACCATCTTATCCAATGGAGTCCATTCACATATTCAGCTGCCATATTCATGATCCTCACAATTTCTCACCATTTGGTTGCTGACTGTGTGAATCAACTCCATTAACACACACGTGTGTCTGAAATGATTTGAAAGTTCTGTCTCCATTGCATGATCTGGCTCGGCTCAATCATACATGCAAGGCATCATCATTAGTCAACTGTTTATACATACAAGCTGCTACTGGATTCCTTTCTTAAGCTCCCTTCCTGCATTGTAAGCCTGCATGCATGTCTCAGTTTAATCCACACCTGCGTCTTTAAGTGCATAATCCAAATATTGAGTGGTCAGAAACCCAAGTGGCATGTATATATATGTGTGTGTGAATGACTGCCTTCTCAGGCTCTGTGCCCCTCTAGTTTTATAGTCAAATGAGAATGGTCCCTTGATTGGATCTTCTGTTTAAAAATTAGGAACTGGCAGGGCACATCCAACGACCTTACTGGTGAGCTCCTCCTAATTCTGCAATTATGTCATACCCAAAGCCTGGCCCTAAATATCTCCCAAAACCAAGACTAATCTAATTGCAAGTTACATTTTTATGTTTTGACCAGGTTTTAAAATTTCTGTTCGTTACCATGAGCTAAATGGGAAAGTGTAGGAACGAACACAAAAATAACACATTGAGATCTAAAACATAAGTTATAGGAAAGTAAAACATTTCTCTGAACTGTTTTATATTTATTTCGGTATGTCAGGACCAGACGAGTGTCTAACATTTAATTAGCATAGCAGGGCTCCATTCAGTCATTGTAATTTGTCTCTCTCTTCAAAGAAATACATACATTGTTATAGATCCCTCTTTTCTTTTGCTATGAGGCATATATCAAAAGAGCAAGCACACTTCCATATGCAATACCATATCAGTCTGATTATATCCTACATAACAAGACATGCCCCAAGATAAAATAACACTCAGATATTTATTTGGAAGGACTACTTTGATGTTAAGTGAGCTAAATAATTCTTTAAACTCAAAAGGCAAGATGGAGAATTTTTTGTGTCCTTGCAATCAATCTAAATCTACAGTAGAAGGCAGCGCTCTTTTACAAGTTCAGCCGTAACAACGTAATCCAGTTGGGATCTTCTTTTGTCCAGTCCCCGTTTTCTAAAGTGCAACCTGTTCTGAAATTGCTATGCACACTTCTAGGAGGTTTCAAAAGCATCCTGAGTGAATTGGTGGCAGTGGAAAACTGAAGAAGTACGGATACTTAACCTGTGCTCGTACAGTGAGACTGAAGGAACCCAGAATCCCTGAGAGTGGTAAAGAAGCAATATTTTCCCACCACCATGCATCCTCCCAGACTACCCTGTGGATATTTTCTGGTTGGTTTGGGGCCTTTTGTATGAGGTGAGGCTGATATACCAACTGCTGCCCCTCCTGGGAAGAAAGAAACTAGCCACAGTAACCCATGCCCTGAGGTTTGGAACAGCACAGAATGTGGTTTATGTAGTGAAACAGGAAGGGGGATTGAACAAAACGAGAACCTTTGTTTCATGAGTGGGAGTGCCTTTCTACTTGCACAAGGAATACTGGATCAAAGCTTTTTGGCTTATCTAATTTGATTCCTATATATAGCCCCTTAGCACACCAAAGCAGAAAGACTTTGTCCCAACCACTGACTGCTAACTTGCCTCAAATTCCTCCATCTGAATTGCAAACGGAACTGTGGAATACATACAAGTATGGAGGAACCTCCATTTAATTAATTAAGCTCCAATTAATTCATGTTTTAAATTTCAGAACTTAAAGTGGTCATAACACAAGAGTTTCAATTCAGGTATTCTTTAGATTAAAAAAGGAAAATTAACTCACACTTAACTTTTCAAACTGTAGCAGGAACTTAGGCATATTGGTTTAGGCACAGCTAACTTTGGATGAACATTTTTTGTGTATTCTGTTGAAATAAAGTTTTGTAGCTCTGAATTCTGTATAAAGCAGAATACTGTATATTATCACTTCCCTTTGCATATTAAATATTATTTCTGAAGCCAAAGGATATTACCATGTGATAACAGATAGAAATATTATCTGTTTTAGTGGACTATTTCCTCTCCAAGAAAAATTTGAATTAAAAGAAATGACGTGTTGAAAAGTTCCAGAAGTTGTACAGTTTTATTCTTAAAGCTTTTAGAACATTTAAGGCTGCAGTTATCTGCACACACTTACTTGGGCACAAGACTGATGGTGGAACTTACATTTGAACAAATATACACAATGGGACGCAGGTGGCGCTGTGGGTTAAAGCCTCAGCGCCTAGGACTTGCCGATCGAAAGGTCGGCGGTTCGAATCCCTGCGGCGGGGTGCGCTCCCGCTGCTCGGTCCCAGCGCCTGCCAACCTAGCAGTTCGAAAGCACCTCCGGGTGCAAGTAGATAAATAGGGACTGCTTACCAGCGGGAAGGTAAACGGCGTTTCCGTGTGCGGCTCTGGCTCGCCAGATGCAGCTTTGTCACGCTGGCCACGTGACCCGGAAGTGTCTCCGGACAGCGCTGGCCCCTGGCCTCTTGAGTGAGATGGGCGCACAACCCCAGAGTCTGTCAAGACTGGCCCGTACAGGCAGGGGTACCTTTACCTTTACCTTTACACAAACTCAGCTTCCATGAAAGTTAAAAAAAAAAGGAAAACTGTACCTGCAGCTTCTTTTGGATTTTATATCCAAAGTCATTTATTTCTGGACAGCTGGCAGAATTTCAGCCAGTTGCCTTCTGGAAAAAGGGGGGGATTCAGAGCACATCATGCCATACAAAAATAGCATTGTATCATACCTTCCTTTTTCTTTTACTCATGTCACTGTGTTGGCCTTTCCTCTGAGCTCCTGTCACTTACTGCTGCAGCTTAGGTTATAGGTAGATACTTCATTCAACAGCTTCTCTGGCAAGAGCCTCTGCAATTCTCTCCTTTTATCATCACACTGTAGCTTTAACCCATAGAATATATATATATATATATATATATATATATATATGAGAGAAAAGATCGAAAAAGAGTGTTTCATTTGTAATTTAAGATTCCGCCTTCTCTCAGGCAGGAAATATAATCTTGAACCTACAAGAGAATTTTTATTCTGATTTTTTTTTTTTTTTTTGCCTCTTTTTCTGCTTGAAGCACTAGATGCTGAATACAGCAAGGCCACACAAGGCAAGGTATACAGAAGCCATTCACAAGGAAGATGCTGATGGTACACAAGCCACTCGGATGAGAACAATAGGACACCGTTTTATGACAAGATGGTCCGGAATGAATAATGCATGGATGAGGATAACGGCTACCCGCCTTGACTTGAAAAAAAAAAAGAATGAACTGTGGGGCATCCCAAGAATTCCTGATGCAAGCCCGTGAGCCAAGTTGAAAATAGCTTACACCACTCTGCATTTCGCTCATGATGAGACAGCAGTAGCAAACTGTTGGACTGAAAACTGCCCAGTAGTTAGTTCTGCAGTCAGTATAACAGAAAAGCCCTCTTGCAGTATAGGAGACTAGATGCAGCGGAGGCAGGTCGCCTCTGCCACTAACAATTGTGCAAAAAGGGGAAAGTCAACGCATGCAACTTTTAACACCCTTCCTGAGAAGATGTGCATGCAAGGATTCTGCCTTTCCCGCATCTATTGTAGCATTTCAGCTGAACTGTCTTTCAAAGTGTTGTTAATTAAGTAAGGCTCCCTGAGAAATCTCTCATTAACAGCAATGTGGACTGAAATGGTTTGCTCCCCTCCAGGCTCTTGGAAGCTTTAACAAACCAGCTACTAACATCAGCATCAAACTTTATTTCATCCAGGCTTTTTCTTGGGTAACTGCTTCATAAATTCTTTCCCCAGCCAGAATCATTGCTGTTTGCACAACTTGACCAAGGGATAAGTCAGATGGTCGAGTCACTAGTGGTTTCCCATTGAAATAGTTTGTTTATAGGAAGAGCGAGGCTGTACTAAGTTACAATGGCACGAAGCACTGTACTGTTTTAGAATAGTACAAACTCCCCACCCCCCGGAAAGGGTACAGTTCCAATGCTTATCCTTCTAAACAAGGTGCCTGATTGAAGTTTCACTTGTCACTTCAGAAGCCTTTGGAAGAGGTCACTTTCCTGGTGAGGTATATTTTGTTTGTTAGTTTTCAGTTCACATCACTGATTTTCCTTTGAAATGTATGTTATTAGCACAGTGGGGGCCTGTTATTTGTATGTCATGAACCTAACTTTGACATTTCTCCCTAACAACTGCTTTTGGGATGTCATATGGCTAGAACCAATTGTCAAACTTGCTAAACACAGAAAAAGTAAGGAAAATTCAAGCAGAAACAGAACTAACTAAGAATTTTAAGTGATTTCACTGGCAAAACCCTTTCCCCCGCTCTTTTACTTAAGAGCTGAGAAGAAGAAGAAGAAGAAGAAGTGGGGGGGGGGGGAGCTCTAAAGGAAAAACCTACCCTTGTCATCACACTTTTTAACAGCGCTCGCATGCCAATTTAAAAAGAACTGCAGCCTCAGCGATTTCTTAAATAACCTGTTCCTTTCTTCATAATCATCCAATATATTTGCTTCACCTTTTGACTATTTCAAGGCTTTTTAATAAAGTAAAATACTTGGATTTTGCCAGAATTATATTTTAGAAAGCTCAGAAATATATTATCCTTACATGCGCTTTTAAAAAGATTGAATTAATGTGGAATTCTGATTTGTTGAAAGAAAAAAAATTGGAAGAAGCCAACTTGTAGCCTGCCTTCCAAACAGACTTTTCTTCTATTCACATTCTCAAATTAATCTTACAGTAACCTTTATCAGTAATAATAGAATAATTCATTTATCTATAAATAACACACAAAAGCATTACAGTAATCTACGGAGGTAAATACACAAAACGGATCCTACCCTCATCGCACCAGCTCACAATTTGTGCTCATCTCTCCAATTTTGGCTCTCACTTGATAGCTTTTATTCTTTTCTTTTTAAGGTTCTCCTCTCTCTTTCCTTCTCTCTCTCTCCCTCCCTCCCTCTCTCTCTTTTCCCCATTAGGATTCGAATGGGCTGGTTCTTTAGCCAATATGTCGATACATGCCTGAATACACTTGTAGAAAAGCAGCTTCTCCTTTTGTTTGGGTCCTGTATGGGTGAGCGTCCTTCCACACCAATAGGCAATGGCTTCCCTCACAGTAGGAACTTTCCAATAATTGCCAGAACAAATTAAAATGAAGCTTATCTGTTCCCTTCCCCTTTCAATTGGAAAATGGGGGAAACTGAAGAACAAGCCCAATTTTAACTGGCAACAATATAGCGTAGAAATAGATTGGATACAGCTAGGGCAGTCATGTTGTGGACATGCTGGTTTTTTTCCATGGGTGAAATGGTATTGCATCATGAGCAAATCAAATCAACAGTCTCTGCAATCTAATGAAGAATATCAAAGTGTCCTCGTAGGTTAACTAAGAATCCACCCATTCAAAACTGTCTAAGGCACCCACAAAGGGTTTACTATTATTTCATGTAACATGTGACTGCAAACAGTGTACTTGAGGCCTTGACATATTTTACTATGGGAAAATAACAGTGTGAAGGCCACAAAGGGACAGATTTTGATACTGTAATTATGCTAATTTTAGAACTGGGGCCCTAGTCATGAAAAATGTTAGCCATTCAAATAGGCATTTGGGTGTAGCAGGCAAAAGCAACACTACTATATTCCCAGGAGCAAAAGGCATTGGGTATTTCTGTAGCTGTGTTATTGATGAGTTCTTTATTCTTGTTTTCTGTTTACATGCATGTTAATGCACAAATACATAAACTGTTCCTCCCCAAAGAGAACCAATTACCTCATTTACATGCTACTGTAAACCATAGTTACAAAAGAATTACAGCTTACCATGAACGAGGAACACACTGGTTCACCTTATTTAAATAACTTCTGCACCACGTCTACTTTGGGCAAGTGGGAAGGATACAGACACCCATGCTTGCCTAGCAGTACTTGTGAACTAGTGGTCATGGGTTGTTTCCTTTACAGATAAACCATGACAGAAAAAGCCAAGGTTTTGTTCTTGGCTTCCTCTTGTGAACTGTTTCGAGTGAAACAAACAATGAGTGCTGGACACAATTTAAGCAGCATAAGCAAGCACTCTGGGGGTGTATGGGGTGTTAGGGGAGGAGTAATTTTATCAAACAACACACATACAAAAAGAAATTAAAACTTCTCCAGAACAAAAGAGATGCTCACTCTCCCCATAAATTAGTGCCTAGATATTGCAGACATGATGGAGTGCATGTGGTGTTAGGCGAGGGGTAGGACATCTGGTGGGGGACATGTTGTGCTCCTTCTGGAGTAGTTTTTCCAGCTTTGGTCCTCACCCTGCACTCCGCTCCCACTTGTGGCTCCTAGAAGCTGGTAGCTTGTGGCACTAGCCACACCCTGGGAATGGCTAGCTAAACCAGGTTGGGATAGGTCGCAAACCCTCAGTGAATTGGGAGCTTGTTTATCCCCTGCATGTGAAGACAGGCTCTGGCAGATTAAGCAGACGAGATCAACGGTGGGTCCAAAGGTCAGGAAGGCAGTTACTGCATGTGCTGTTGAGGGAAATGAGGAGAAGATGGGGCTCATTGACCTGGGAAGGTAGCCCATCTAGGAGAAAGAAAACTCTGAGCTTAAACCTCTGCTGCCTTGCAGCTATACCCATTCATGAGAAAGACTCCATATCCACTGCCTTACGGGACAAATTTGGGAGAAGAAAAGGGCACCTTGCATGCCTCCTTCCAGCAGCTCCTGCGGTTGCCAAATGTATTGCTTTCCTTTCCTTTGGAACAAATCAGTGAGACTGAGAGAAGGGTCTTGTTGTCTGGGCAGCCCAGGATTTCCGTATACACTGCCAAGGCTTGTGCCCTGGAGAAGTCACTTCGGTGCTGCAAATGCAGCAAAAAAATGAGGGAGGCAGCAGTTATGAGTTATAAGCTCAACCTGATTGGCAGAAGGTACGAGACCTAAAGGCTGCCTTTGTCGGTGGGAGAGATCATTGTGTGTCACTGGTCAGTTACTGCCTTCCTTAAACCAGGCAGCCTCTGGTCAATAAAGTGCCAACCTGCTACTAGGCTTGTTGGCAGACCAAGATGTCTGCAAACTTGACATGAAGGCTGGCAATATGAACCCTGTTGTGTGGGATTCCCTTGCAGATGATAGCAGGGCCCGGAGACAGACAATCATGTCTGGTATCCAGAGCAGTGACCAGAGGAGGAATTAGTGCAGAGAGAAGAAAAGCCATGGTGCACGTGTAGCTGCAAAACCAGACGCCTTCATCTGTCCCACCTGCAATTAAAATATGTACCTCCCACATTGGACTCCAAAGCCACAGCAGGCACTGCAACCTTCCAACAGTTTGACTTCCCTGCCAAAGGCGCACTCTTCCATTGTCTCCTGAGACAGACAGATGCTACCAGCAACAAACAAGCGCTTGCCTTGATCATGCTAAGCCATATGGCTCACTGTTACATGAAGATGGGGCTAGTGACATCATGTGGAAGTTATGTCAATGAGTTCTCCCCTGGTGTCTGTTTTTCTATCATTCCATCCCAGCCAAGAAGCATTTACTTCTTCCTTGATTATGGCACTTCCTGATCTTGTGAGTTTAAGCACTCTATTGGCAGTACAAACAATGCCATGACTGCATATTTTTCCTCCTTCAATGACATTCAGTTCTACATTACCACCCTCTCGTAGTAGGCCATACCTTTGCCCAATTTTCCTTAGATGCTAGAAGACAGTTCTGAGATAGGTAAGGTTACTTTGGGAAGTGATAAAGAGTTGCTTAAAGGTAAAGGTAAAGGGACCCCTGACCATTAGGTCCAGTTGTGACCAACTCTGGGGTTGTGGTGCTCATCTCGCTTCACTGGCCGAGGGAGCCGGCATACAGCTTCCGGGTCATGTGGCCAGCATGACTAAGCCACTTCTTGCAAACCAAAGCAGCACACGGAAATGTTGTTTACCTTCCCGCCAGAGCGGTACCTATTTATCTACTTGCACTTTGATGTGCTTTCGAACTGCTAGGTTGGCAGGAGCAGGGACCGATCAACAGGAGCTCACCCCGTCGCGGGGATTCGAACCACCGACCTTCTGATTGGTAAGTCCTAGGCTCTGTGATTTAACCCACAGCGCAACCCGTGTCCCTTTAAAGAGTTGCTTACAATTTGCAAAATAAGTAGTTCAGGACATGGCAAATATATGCCCCTTTAGGGTAGGTATCATATCATCTTTATACTGATGTTGGTGTGGCCACATTTGGGATATTGCATACTTTTCTTGTTTATCATAATGCTGGGAAATTATATCAAAAAGAGGCAGCCGAAATGATACAAGGGGTTGGAGTAGCTCCTCTAGGAGGAACTCCAAAAACATTTCAGCTTTCTAGGTTAGGAAATAAGAAACTGCTTTATACCAGGTGTGTGTGTGTGTGTGTGCGCGCGCGCGCGCGTGTGTGTGTGTGTTCGTGCGTGTGTGTGGCATTCGGAAAACTTGTATATAATTATATTATTACAACATAATCATATGCATTGTTAAGTAAATATTATTACAGCACAACTGCACTCATTGTGAACTACTGCAAATATTTATAGCCTGCTTTTCTGTTGAAACAACATCCAAAGTGGCTTATGAACAAGTCTATAAAATGGCAGCAAAAAGGGCAATAAGTACACAAAAACCCAAACGGAAAAGAAGTTCAAATGGAATCAAAATCAGCACAATAATAGAAATTATAAAAAGGCAGGCAAGCAAGCAAACAAACACACACACAAACACAAAACACTAAAGGTCTTGGTGAACAGAAAGGGCACTACAGTAGATGTATTTCCTAAAAGACAGAAGAGTTGGAATTCCTTTTACTTCTCATGGAAGCTCAATACTCAAATGAAGTCTCACCTCCAAAAAGCCATTCATACAGTTGCTACTCACTTAACCTCAGTTTATAGGAGTAACTGAAGGCAGAACTCTAATGCAGGTCTTAAGTTTTAGGCAGGTTCATATGGGAGAAGATGGTCTATTAAGTATCCTTGCCTCAAGTAAATTAGGGGTTTAAAGGTTAAACTAGCACATTGAATTGAGTCTGGAAGTGCAGTAGAGGCAAGATCACATTTTTAAAGATGGGTGCTGTTTGGTTAGATCTATCTAGGAGAGACTGTAACTGGAAAACCAGCCTAAGCCAATGGATGGCCATCCATGCCACAGATACCATCTGCGCATTCAAATTAAGGGCCAGATCTAGTAGCACTCTTAAATAAGAAGCTTATTCCTTAAGGAGAAGTGCAACCCTGGGCAGAATTAGTAATACCACCTCCTGAAACTACTGAACTGTTAAATAGCAGATCTCTGTTTTGCATGGAAAGATTTTTTTGTATTATTAGCCCTCTTCCAGTCCAGGTACATGTTCAATGCAATAGTATCCCACCTGATTCTGAAGTAAAGGTTGCTGCTTGTTACAGCTGCTTGTTATCAACATAGACACTTCAGCCGAGAACTCTGGGCACCTTCTCTCATCTCCCATTTCATACAGATATTGGATAGCAGAGGCAACAGCACGGAACCTGCTGAACACAATAGCAAAATCCAAACTAACGTCTGCCAGCCCACCTTCTTGTTGTTGTTTAGTCATTTAGTCGTGTCCGACTCTTCGTGACCCCATGGACCAGAGCACGCCAGGCACTCCTGTCTTCCACTGCCTCCCGCAGTTTGGTCAAACTCATGCTGGTAGCTTCGAGAACACTGTCCAACCATCTCGTCCTCTGCCGTCCCCTTCTCCTTGCGCCCTCCATCTTTCCCAACATCAGGGTCTTTTCCAGGGAGTCTTCTCTTCTCATGAGGTGGCCAAAGTATTGGAGCCTCAGCTTCAGGATCTGTCCTTCCAGTGAGCACTCAGGGCTGATTTCCTTCAGAATGGAGAGGTTTGATCTTCTTGCAGTCCATGGGACTCTCAAGAGTCTCCTCCAGCACCATAATTCAAAAGCATCATTTTTTTTGGCGATCAGCCTTCTTTATGGTCCAGCTCTCACTTCCATACATCACTACTGGGAAAACTATAGCTTTAACTATACGGGCCTTTGTTGGCAAGGTGATGTCTCTGCTTTTTAAGATGCTGTCTAGGTTTGTCATTGCTTTTCTTCCAAGAAGCAGGCGTCTTTTCTACCACCTATCAATCAGGTAGGGATGGCACTACCATAAAACTGTACCCTCTACCCCCTTCCTGGACAGGTGATCCAGAAGGGTACCATGGCCAAACAGAATTTAAAACTACTGACAGAGCCAAGACCACCAACATCACTTCCTGATGTTCTCCCTTCTCAGGCGATTCACTGAGACAATACAAGCAGACAATAAAACCAGATTGAAATGGGTCCAGATAATCAGTTTCATGCAGAAGCTATGGAGTTGTGTAGCAACCATTCAAATACGCTGTCCAATTTGAGATAGGTTGTTAGCTTTTATAATCATCTAGGTTCAAATCAGGCTCTATAAGGAGTATGGACACGACCCTCCTTATAAATGATGGTGTTTTCACTGCGAAATAACTTCAATATGTTTTATGGGGAGCACTTCACAAATGGAATCAAAATAAATAAATAAATGATCATAATGAGGCAATAATTACCTCTTAAACACAGCTGGTTATCTCTCCTCAATTAAATGAGATCAATTAAGGAGGAAAAAGTTATGTGGACAAGTGGTAGACTGAATCCCAGGGATGTAGCAGTAAATTCTGAAGCGCAAGCATGCCAATCCCTGCAGCAATGCCCCTTTCTATCAACATACAACAAAAATGCATTTTGACCAATGCATACCTTGTGGCTTCATTACCAAGCTATCTTTTTCTCACACCCCTCCTCTTGCTTTGCTTTAACATCCAGCCTGATGAAAAAACCCAGCAAAAACAACATGGGAGGCAGCACCTATGAGTTACCAGTCTCTGCGGCCACAGCAGGTGCTGTGATTCTCCAGCGGCTTGATTTCACCCCTGGAGGAGCACTCTATTCTCTCTCATGACAGATGGGTGTCAACTACCGCTACATACTTTGTTGTCTCAAGCTGCCCAATATACCAGGAGGCAAAATGGGCTATATTTAGCAGGAAGAGCGCACTTTAAAGTGATTGGGTCAATCACCCAAGTCATCTGCTCTTTCCACAGATCAATGTGTGCTTTGACAGAAAAACTAGTCATGTCATCAGGGAGCTCCCTGAGGACTTGAGAGACCAACTTGATTGGTGCATATCAGCTGAGAGACAAATCCCTGATAAACAACGAGAACAACTTTTAAAACCCAGTGACAACTTTTGCTTAAACTAAGCTTCTTGGCACACTTTATGTCAGTGGTTTTCAACCAGTGTGTCGTGGCACCCTGGGGTGCCTTGAATGATGGTCGGGCTGCTGCGAGCAACACTGGCCTCTGTCCTTCTTTCCTTCCCTCCTTCCTCTGATGCCCTCTCACGTTTCTGCCTCCCAAAGGCTTGCACAGCTATTTGTTGCAGCAGCCCTGGCTACAAGCTCCCCAGGCGAATGGTGCCTCTGGGGCTGGCCAGGGGGTGTTTCCCAGGCCTCTGTGGGGCAATGTGAGGAGGCACCTGTATTTGGGATGGGGGAGCAGCTCAGATACCTGGGGCAGCAGCTGCAGCTGCCCAGAGAACTCCCAAGGAGAGGGGAGAGGAGAGGAGGCTGAGGGAACACTTCACAAGGGAGAGTGTTAAAAAAAGGGGTAAGGGGCTGCCGGTTCTGCAGGCAAGGGCTTTTGAGCCCCTAAGGGATGTCGCAGAAAGAATGCAGTTGGTCAAGGGAGAGGTGGACTCAAAAAAGTTGAAAACCTCTGCTTTCAGCAACTGAATGAGGTGATCAAAATGGACTGTACCACTTCAAACAGGATGTGGGGAGATACCACTTTTGCATACTTCTCCTTGCACAAAACTCTTAGTGAACAGGAAAACAGAATATCAGGGAGAAAGATTCCAGCCCTTCCATTTGCCTTCTGTGCTCTGTTTGCAGATATTTTAATATAAGGTAGGTTCCAAACACATGATCCTTCCCTCTAATACTGTATCTCTGCAGTTTATCAGCTTACACTTCTGCATGGGTATACCACAATCATAATGTGTAGAAGGCAGCGATGCTGGAAAGGCTTCTGTTGACAATAGTCAGTGTAATCACTAATACAGTGGTACCTCTGGTTGTGAACGGGATCTGTTCCGGAGGCCCGTTCGCAACATGAAAAGCCGGCAACCTGAAGTGCCATATCTGTGCAAGTGCGCGGCATGATCTGGCGCTTGTGCGCATGCATGAAGTGTGATTTAGCGCTTCTGCGCATGCGTGAGTGGTGAAACCCGGAAGTAACCCTTTCCAGTACTTCCGGGTCACTGTGGGATGCAACCTGAAAAAACGTATCATGAAGCAAACATAACATGAGGTATGACTGTACTTGGTAACAGCACTCGACAAATTTCACCAGGAAATATGGCCTGTTTGGTAGATCACATAAATTGTCTTTGTTCTTTCTTCACCAAGCCATACAATAAGGTTGGTTTGGGAGGCAGCCCCTCCTTCATCCAAGCACTCTGCAATACAGAGACATACAAGGACCAAGTCTTCCTTTTCACTATCATTTGCAATTCCACAAGGACACTTAGTTTGACATTTCTATCAAATCTATTTGCATACTGGATGGGAAATAATGAAATGAAACTCAAACAGCTATGAGGAAAATAATCTGAAGAGAGAAATAGATCACATTAATTAAGCTATTAAAATTTGATCCTAGCCACATTCTCTTTTATGTCAACACACATAAAATTTAGGCACACTCTTAAGGTGCTTTAATATGACACTTGGATATTAAGCGCTATTATAAAATTACGTGCTTTTTATCTGGCTATAAATCTACACTGTTGCCTTAATTTATGGTTACAAAATATACAATATATGTATTGTATAATCTATTAGGAGAATTCTTTTTCCAGGCAGGGAAGTTTTTGGTGTTTTTTTTTAAAAAAAGGTAGTTAAAAATGGCCATTGGTTTAAGCCAGTGTTTCCCAACCTTGGGTCTCCAGCTGTTTTTGGACTACAACTCCCATCATCCCTTGCTAGCAAGACCAATGGTCAGGGATGATGGGAATTGTAGTCCAACAGCAGCTGGAGACCCAAGGTTGGGAAACACTGGTTTAAGCTAATAACAGAGAAGTCCTATGGATATCTAGTCAGACATGTCCCAATGAATTCAGTGAGTCTTACTCTCAGTTAATTGTGTATAGGGCTGCAGCCTAAAGTACGTTAAAAGAAGGATTTTCCCTCTAATAAGGGTGAAATCCTTTGGCCACTTACCTAGGACTAAGGTTGTAAACCTACACAGCATTACCTGGGAATAAGTCTCATGAAACTAACTGAGACTTGTGGGATAACCAGCCTCATATAACCAACATAGGTAAAGGTAAAGGTACCCCTGCCCATACGGGCCAGTCTTGACAGACTCTGGGGTTGTGCGCCCATCTCACTTAAGAGGCCAAGGGCCAGTGCTGTCCGGAGACACTTCCGGGTCACGTGGCCAGCGTGACATCGCTGCTCTGGCGAGCCAGAGCCGCACACGGAAACGCCGTTTACCTTCCCGCTGGTAAGCGGTCCCTATTTATCTACTTGCACCCGGAGGTGCTTTCGAACTGCTAGGTTGGCAGGCGCTGGGACCAAGCAGCGGGAGCGCACCCCGCCGCAGGGATTCGAACCGCCGACCTTTCGATCGGCAAGTCCTAGGCGCTGAGGCTTTAACCCACAGCGCCACCTGCGTCCCAATAACCAACATGCCTAAGTCTAATTAATGCATGAAGAGGTTAATACCACAGAGTAAGCTGTCTAGCCAGGCTTAGCTATGTCCACTTCAGTTCACTTGGGAGGAACTAAGTAATCAAGCCTTTGTTCTTAGTGTATCTGAGAAGCTCAGCATGTAAAAAGGTTTGAGCTGGTTGCTTCAGCTCAACTGCACGGCTCTCACAAGCCAATATTGTGTTCCTTTAAGTATAATATTGAAACTGTCACCACTTTGTAACTAAGTTAAGTTTTACTGCCTGTGCAACTTTTCTGAAGCACATGAACCTGACCTTTGAGGAGTTTGTAAGGAAACCATTTTTTAACTTACCAAATGTGTGGTCTTTTTCCTATGTAGGGGGAAGAGGGAAACTTTGGAAAGTAACTTTTTAAGGGACATTGCATTATAACTGAGAAAAGAATTGTCCAGTATGATCATCATCTATTGCTTCATTACTTCCAAGGAGGATTGGAACTTTCTCAGGAAAACTAAATTATGGCTAGGGTAATTAATTTAACCAGCTTTTACTGTTTTCTACCAAAAAAAAGAGGATAATAAAAATTGTTCTAATAGACTAATGAGAATAAATGACCAAACCTTATTATGAAATTTGGCAATTCCTTTTCTCTTGGAATGCTATTCCAGCCACTAACAGCACCTCAGTTGCTAAATGCATGTCTTGGCCTTGACCACTTCAAATCCACATGATGGAATGTTATCATTATGAAAAAAGAAAGAATTGCAATACACAATAAAGCTAGCACGTCAGGAAGATGGCTAGGCTAGAATCCTTCTTCCCGATATCCAGTTTTCGCTGTCCATGATTTACTTTTGTTTTTTAATTCAGAGACAGTGTTCATTCATGTGAACCCACACTGGTAGTCTGAACTGGTACAGTTCAGACACAGATTTATGACCTCATATGCTATTTGTGAGAACAAGGCCTCAGAGAGGATAATGAATCAAATCAAAAGTTTTTTTTTCTCAGGGCTCCAATTGGAGGTCACGAGCTCCCAGATCATGCACGTACTGAGAAAGTTCATGTGCTTGGCAAAGTGTCCAAGGGCTATGTGCCACTTTGTAGTGGATTGTTGGCGCTCAACTATATAATACACACAAAACTGGCATACGTCAGATAACTGAGGTATATGTATGTAAAATCTCTGGCACTCCATTAATTCCCCCCCCCCCCCGTTGGATGAAAAGGTCTCTTGCCTTAGGTGTTAATTTTTTATTATTTTAAACCCTTTTCCAGTTGTTTTGTACTTTTTTTAAAAAAAACCTTTTAGCTGGTTTTATGATATGACTAGCTATCACCTTCAAACATATGTGTAAAAGGAGATTCATAATTAATAATACGAGCAGACAGAGAATTTTGTTGCACACATGTTAAAGGGGGGGATTTCTGCCGATCAAATCTGATGTGATATGCACTTTGTGCTTGTTTACTGACCAACAAGTGTACACACACACACACACACACACACACAAAATACTTGGAGTACAAGAATGGAAGATGCAGAAGTTAAATACACAGATGTAAAAAGAAGAAAAAGGAAGTTTGAAAGCAAACTGTGAAGAAAAAAAATTGTACTGAAAAGAACAGAGACACTGGGAACACTGGTGTCTTGTTGGGGCAACTAAAATCAAACTTTGAAGACAGCAGACAGGAATATACAAAGCTGCTTTATGCTGATCCAGATGTTTGCTGAGCTAGATGCAGCATAGCCTACACTGGTGGGAAGCAGGACTTTGGGGTTTCAGGTGGAGGCTTACCTGGAGATGCTGAGAGCTTTTGCATGCAGTGTATGTGGCTTCATCACTGAGACATGTACCTTCCCTGGGCAGATGTAGATAAACTGCTTTGATTTTGATTTTTTACATTCAAGTGGTATATATTTTTAATGAAATAAATAGAAATAGAAAGCTGTGGTATTACTTGGAAAAGTTCCAACCAATTCCTTACCGTAAACCAGGCATGGCAAAACCTGGCCATCTAGCTGTTTTGGGACTACAACTCCCATCATCCCTAGCTAACAGGACCAGTGGTCAGGGACAAGGGGAACTGTAGTCCCAAAACAGCTGGAGGACCAAGTTTGGCCCTGCCTGCTGTAAACTGTCTTCAAACCACTATTGCATCAAATGCAAAGTATTTTGGGTGCCAAAGAGAATCAACCTGGAATGTGCAATAATGTGTTCATTGTTTTAATATCTCCATGCGTAGGCAGAAACCAGATGATGGCACTTACAAAGCCAAAGATGCTCATGAGGGAAAACACATATGGAATACTTAACAACTACACTATAATCTTTCTGTCACCAGGTTACGCAATTTTCATTTTGCCAGGGATTGTGTGGCTGTCCTCTGTCCTACTTCAACAGTTTTGCATTATTTTTGTTTGAAGGATTGGACACTGTACTGGGCATCACAAGAAGAAGGGTGGTCTAGAGTTCTTTTAGGTAAATAAAAATAAAGATCCACTGAAAGCTATGCAAAACTACTATTAAGAAGACCACTGCTGAGCAAGGTTGCAAAGTAACAGTAACATAGCTTTCATTGTCACACATCATCCAGCTGGGTGACTTGCCACAAGTCTGGTGAGAGCAAGTCTTTGAGGGGAGTTCGAAGACAGAGGAAGCAGAGGGAGGGAGACAGAGAGTCAGGGAGTTATTGCATTAAAGAGTTACTGCATAACAGAGTTATATCATTAGTTAGAGTGTCATTTTATTAGCTAGAGACTTATAGTTAGAGAGCTGTACTGATTAATAAGAGAGGAAAGGAAAGTGTACAGAAAATCATTGTACCTTTTAAAAAGTAAGTAGAATATCTTAGTGGTTTCTGAATTTTCTATCATTATCCAGGAAGGTTCAGAATCACAGGGGACAATCCCTCCCCAGGCTGGATTATTTTCAAAACATTGTTGTCAGGCCAGTTTAAATGCTTCAGGTGATATGGCTTGCCTTTTCATTTCAGGGGCACATTCAGAATGAGGACATATCCAAGTTCTGGAGGATGTTTTGACAAGATGTTATCAGTTCCTCCAGCTCCTTTGCTGCACTCTCTGCAAGTTGCTCATGACAATAAATTCATGTCAAGCCTGGAGGTGTCAGCTGCCTTGAGTACAGTGCAGTGATACAGAGCATGGAGACATTACAGTCACAGTTTCTCAACTTTTCACTCCGTTGGGTTGCAAAAGCTTTGGGAACTCTTAACAAAGAGGCATGCCAATGATGAGTCATTTAAAGCATGGAGGATGTGTTTCTTAAGCAAAAAGGAGCTTTGCAGAGATGGAGGAGGAGGCAACCAATGTCAGGCATTGCTGCCAAAAGTGTAAAGTCCATCCCCTGGCCTGGAAGAATGAGCCTCAAATTCATTTCATTTTTGAGCAGCCCAGTGCCCTGGAGATGGATAGGGCTGGCTCTGAATTTTCAGGTGAGGAATTCTCATCTGCGCTGATGGTGAAATGCTGTGAGGCCAGTGAGAATCTGGCTAATTGGATAAGAAGGAGGCGTATCTCTGATTCAATAAGGTTTCAGGGGCGGGCAATGGCATTCTGTTTGAAGAAATGAGATAGTAATGTCTCTTCACTTCTGTCCTTCCCTGTTGTTTCACGAGCAAGGTCATTTGATTCATCCATTCATTTGCCACTGGAGGTCATGGGCGTAGTTGGTTGGTGTGTGTGTGCACACCAGGTGGTCAGCAGCCCCCCCTAAATCAAGTAAATAAAAAAAAATACTTAACTAAAAGTAGAAATAATCAGAATGTTTGAAATTGAAATGCTCACTGATGTCACTTGGATGATGTTGTGGACATTCTAGTTTCGCAACTGGCAACCCAACTGAGCGATAGACATATCTTCCATGAACTGACCAATCGTTTCACAGGTAGCTCAGTTCTAGATGCTTCTAATAGCTTCTGGCGTTTTCTACTTGAGAGCGTGCACCTGCAGGGACTATCTAGGAATGACTGAAAGTTTCCTACAGGCTATTTATACTGCAGAAAGCCCATGGAATTCAGTCAATGATATAGTTCAGCTTATTCAGTTTATTTGCAAAATACAGTCGTACCTTGGAAGTCAAACAGAATCCATTCCGGAAGTCCGTTTGACTTTCAAAACATTCGGAAACCGAAGCGCGGCTTCAGATTGGCTGCAGGAAGCTCCTGCAGCCAGTCGGAAGCCACTGAAGCCGCATCAGACATCCGGCTTCCGAAAATCGTTTAGAAACTGGAACATTCGCTTACAGGTTTTGATCATTTGGGAGCCGATTGGTTCAGGAGCCAAGGCGTTTGAGATCCAAGGTACGACTGTATACTTGTTAACCACATGAAAGGTACTCCCTGATGTTAATTTTTTAAAAAAAACATTCTAGTTTTCAAGTGACTGAAGATTTTGACAGATTTTTCTGAGCATTTGGGGTCAAAAGAAAGTAATTCAAAACATTTCATTCTGAATCGTGACAGGGGGTGTCCCCCCCCCCCATTTCACTAATATCTTCATTTTTATGTATACTTTCCCCTAATATATGCATTTTTGTAAACATTGTTTGGATTGAGAACTGCACCAAAAATTCAGATAAGTGTGATTTTCAAAGGTTAGCTGTGTTTCACTTCACATAGTTTCTGAAAGTGTGAAATTGACAGCTCAGGCTTTAAATGCACACTGAACTGAATTTCTTCCCCATTCCCTACGTATGACTAATATCATGCACACACTTGTCACAACATAAACCTTGTCAAAAGAAGAGAATGAAGATGAGATTGTTTATTACACTACCTTAATACACATAAATGGAAATGAAATTGTTGTTTTCCTTGTTGTCCTAGTCATTTACCATGAGATCTAACAATTTTTATTTTTATTTTTTTCCTAAAGAGGTTTTAGAAGCCCTTTTGGTTTTTAAAGCACTGGAACCAGATATCTCAAAGTGCCCAAAGATTACAGAGTGCCACTGTCTGTTTTGGGTGTAAAGGGCATATGAAAACAATCAAGGCATGCTTGGTGCACTAAAATTCTAGGTTGGCTCAAAATACAACATTTGGTACCTGGACTAAAGCACAAACCCCTGTCAAGCCTCCTGACTCCTCCCAGAATGGCCAGAAAGTGGAGAAACAGGACCAATTGCTATTTTTCTTGATGAGGTGTTGGAGTAGCTGACTCCACTTCTGAAACATTAATTCTGCAGTCATGTACAAACTGAAATTGCCACTGAACTCAGTGGGACTTACTTCTGAGTAGACATGCAAAAGATTCCCCTGTAAGTCTAATTGGTGGTATGCTAACAGCCAACTCCGTATGTGTGTGTGTGTGTGTGTGTGTGTGTTTTTCTAATGTAAGTAATTTAGCTACTGCATAAAAAGATATGACCACCCCACAGGTGACTTTGTTTCATGGTTGTGACTCCTGCTCTCTGCCCTGCAGGTCTTTTTCCAACCGGCCTGGGAGGGCAGAGTCCTGATTGACTCCAGCTACGAAAGCTATGGCTGCTGAACAGACTCTTTGGCTGGGGTAATGTTGTGGGGAGAGAAGGGTTGTTGCTGTTATTGCTATTCCTTTTTGTGTCTTAGTTTTAGATAAGATTTATGTGGAAAGTGCTCAATCTGGACATGTTTTATTTATTGTTTATGACTACAGTGGTACCTCGGGTTACATACGCTTCAGGTTACATATGCTTCAGGTTACAGACTCCGCTAACCCAGAAATAGTACCTCGGGTTAAGAACTTTGCTTCAGGATGAGAACAGAAATCGTGCTCCAGCGGTGCGGCAGCAGCGGGAGGCCCCATTAGCTAAAGTGGTGCTTCAGCTTAAGAACAGTTTCAGGTTAAGAACGGACCTTTGGAACAGATTAAGTTCTTAACCCGAGGTACCACTGTACTTTTGTTATGTTGTAATTGTGTATTTTTTATGTTGTGAGCCACCTTGAGCATGGTTTGAAGTATGGAAAAGCAGCACAGAAAAATAAATAAAAGAAAAGAAAAGTTTCTCCCGATGAAGCTTATCGTGCTTAGGTTACTGGGATTCAAGGCAGAGGAAAGGGGGCAACAGTATAGCAATGCCAATCTTTGTTGTACTGGACATGTTGTGCAGATGCCTGATGATCATCTTCCAAAGCAACTACTCTATTCCGAACTTAAAAAATAGAAAGCGTAATGCTGGTGGTCAACAAAAGAGGTTTAAAGACTGTCGCAAGGCAAATCTAAAAAAATGTAGTATAAACACTGACAACTGGGAAACACTGGCCTGCGATCACTCCAGTTGGAGAACAGCCTTTACCAAAGGTGTCATGGGCTTTGAAGACACTCAAACTCAGGACGAAAGGGAGACATGTGCTAAGAGGAAGGCATGCTTGGCAAACCCTCACCATGATCAACTCCTGCCCAGAAACCTATGTCCCCACTGTGGAAGGACACGTGGATCCAGAATTGGCCTCCACAGTCACTTACGGGCTCATTGTTAAACCGTGTTTATGGAAGACAATCTTACTCGGCTATGAGTGATCGCCAAAGAAGAAGAAGAAGAAGCCAATCTATGGTTGATTGCCATAGTTGATGTGGCCTCCTTCATGCATGAGGCTTGGGATAATTTTCCTCATCCCCCAAAAGGTTATGCCCCAGACTACTTCCCCACACTCAACACTGGCTCTCAAGTCCACACTTCAGAACAGTTTCATCAGAACAGAATGAATTACTACATTTCCGATTTCTTTAGACATTGTATTCCGTTTAGTTACTCAAACAATCAATCTCAAGTATGGAGGAATTTTTCTTTTTCTAACCATACTCATTCTAGCACCCTCCCCCTTCAAAACAATGGTTGCATCTGGGGGAATTCTCTCCTGTCTCTCACACAGACTGCAAACAAAAAAGTGGAAACGTGTGATCACATCTTATGCTTGCCACCACTTGAATGAAACCCTTTGACCTTGGAAAAAAATATCTGTTGTGACTTGTGAATTTCACACAAAAAATGATTGTGTTTGTAAAGCAGTCTGGAAAGAAGCTAATTGCCCAAATGAGGCCTATGGTTTTAGATTATTTTTTTAAACGTCTCTGGAGAAAGGCAAAACTCAAATTCAAATCATTTTCATTACCACATGATGAAAGCGTAATGAATTTTGAAAAGTTATAAAAGATTAGTTCAACGCAAGTCCTGAAAGCTGGATGCGAAGTTTTGTTCAAAAACATGGTGATGATGTGCTAAAAACCACAAAGACCAATCCCAGTTTGCAAAACAGATTTTGTGACAGTCAGAAACACAGCTTTTTTTTAAAAAAAAAAAAAAAAACCAACCCCCCCCCAAAAAAAACCCCCCATACTATGGAGTTTCCAGCTGCATGGTCAATTTTGAATCATCTTCTATGTAAAGAATGGAAAGCTCAACTAATAGTTGATTAGGAAATGTGTGATGGCTTTTTATAAGTAATTTATTCTTCAATCCAGATTTGGATTGCAATGAAGGTAAAGGGTTAGGATGGAAGTCAACACTGTGCTAATATGTTCATTCTGTTAGCACAAGTCTTTCTGCTTGCTAGATGGAATGATCTCCTTTCCCCCATGCACTGTTCTGAGGGTTCCCCTCACCTATCCAAGCTGATTTCAGGGCATAGAGGAGGGTGAAGGCCCCAGTGAACTAGCAGGACTCATTGCGTGGATGCCAGTTAGCACAACTATTTAGTTCGATCCAGTCCTTAGAGACCCAGTACCTTGCCACACACAAGGATTCCAATCCTGATCAGGTAAGATAATAAAATAGACCATTCCTAGTAGAGTGTTTCAAGCTGCCTGATATCATCAGCTGAGGTGACTTTTCTGACTTCCCCTGTTGTTCATATCATGGTTTGGGGAAACCAATTAAAAATCACAGGCTAGCAAATGACATGGCTATAAATCAAGGTTGAGGAATCTGTGGCCCTCTGCTAGACTGTATCTTCTAGACAATGACTCCCATCATTCCTGACCACTGGCCATTCTAACTGGGGCTGAAAGAAGTTGAGTCCACAAACATCTGAAAGTTCTGCATTCCTGGTATAAATGTACTGTATATCTTCAAACATGGCTTTCCCCCCCCAGAATAGCACATTTGTTATCATGAAAGCTCAGTAGCAAAGTGCTTTTGCAGATTGTGCCACACAAGTATCTTCAAGGAATACTTCCAGCTTGACTAAATTCCCACTAGCTTTCCAGTGACATATGTTTTTCTAATGATATTTCCTGCTGCAAGCTATGCATGTTTGTTTTCATGTGAAACTCATCAATAATTCTCTTATTCCAAATGTGATTGGAATTAACTGTTGAACAAGGCAGTCTTCTTAGATCTACCCTGGGAGATTTTAAGCATGAGTGGTTGCATCAATGGCAGATACAAGTTTACCACGAATCAGTGCTGTTATTGCAAGATTAAGTTGTCTTCTTTGGTCTGTACAAATCTCACTAATATGCAACTTCATTAAAAAAAAATTCTCCCATTTTACTTTTAACAGGAAGGAGTGAACTTTACAACTCAGAATCAAACTAGGAGGCTATTTTTGGTACAAAATTCTTCACTACTCTATAATGAATTAAGAGATGAAAGATACAGATCAAACCAATAGTGCTTTGAGAGGCTTCTGAATGAGATTAACCAAAACAGTTAGAAGTCAACCAATATAAAGGTAAGTTAAATGACCCTTGGATGGCTACGTCCAGTCTAAGGCAACTATGGGGTGTGGCACTCATCTTGTTTCAAGCCGAGGGAGCCAGCATTTGTCCACAGACAGCTTTCCGGGTCAGGTGGCCAGCATGACTAAACCGCTAATTGCGCACAGAGGACCATGATGAGTGCCAGAGCACCGTTTACTTTCCCACCACAGCAGTACCTATTTATCTACTTGCACTGGTATGCTTTCAAACTGCTAGGCTGGCAGGAACTGGGACAGAGCAACGGAGCTCACCCGTTTGCGTGGTCTCAAACTGCCAACCTTCCAATCATCAAGCCCAAGAGGCTCAGTGGTTTAGACCACAGCACCACCCGTGTCCCTAATATATGAGTGGAAAATGGATGTTGGATTCTGTACATGTTAACTGAACACTCATGGTTATTACAACGCCTGTCAGGGCTGATTAGCTATTAGCAATAGTTAAATCACTTATTTCTGAAGTTTAAATAAGTGTCTTGTTTCAAATTCCCAAATCTCAGCAGAACTACCCAGCATTATCAAGTACTCACATAGATATTTGATGGATCTGTTCCAGGAAGCTGTGCATTTGCAAGTCCGTATATTTTTAAAAGTGCATTTACAATTTTTCAAAAAATAAATAAATTGCTTAGTGTCACGGAACACAGTGAAACCAGTGATCTATATCCTTGGTGAAGCAGCAGCAAATTGCTACAAATAATAGCCATGATTTTACACACTATTATCAAGCAAAAATACTGTTTTTAAATAATTTTAATTTTTAAAAGTGAGTACCGCTTGCTAGCATATTATTAAAAAGGAATGAACTGAAATTCTGGAGACAAATTTCTGTTGTGATGTTGGCTTTTTCTTAAGGTAAGCCACTGTGTTAAATGTGCCCTATGCTTTCAAGCAATCAAAAAGTGATGACCACTGTGGTCATCACCCAAAGCCTAAAAGACGTCCGTGAGAATGAGCAGAGCTACTCTGCCCTCTTTCTCCCAACATGCATTAATCACCAGAATGATCCAAGTCAGTTTTTGTGCCAAAATCAGGCCTAGAACTAGGCTGAAATGGATCTAAATAACCAGTCATTTGAGAGTGTCTTGAAGCAACTCTTCCAACTTGCCCAAAAGGGAATATCTGTGATCAGTTGTTTTAATCCTCAGGATCCCATGAGGGTTAAAAATAATACTAATAAAGATTTTCTTGGTTTACAAAAGTACATGTCTTGTCTCTTTTTTCAATGAGGGCCTTTAAAGTGCAGACTCACAATTGCCTCTTTCAAGGTAGTAGGGGCCATCTTCTCTTGCAAGGAGGCGTATGTTACCTCCTGGAGCCATTCCCTTCTGCTAAACATTATCAGCCAGGAAGGCCAAAGCAGAATGTGGACAAGCCACACTCCTGCAAGCAACTTGTCCATGCTGGTAGCCTTATCCTGCAGTATCCTTAAACCCTGGGCTTCTTGCAGTTCAGCAGTTCAGGCAAGAGATGTGCAGGCAACAGCAGCATGATGTGTGGAACTGCAGAGGCAGCCTCTGAGCACCTCAGTCACTGCCACTTACTTGGAAGGTGTGGGGTGTGTGGCAGGGTAGCAGCAAAGCTGGGGCTGAGTGGTTGCACTAGCACAGCTAATCTGTAGCCCCTGCTGGTGCACCTCTGCAGCCCAGACCTCATCACCACTCTGCCCCCACAACATCCAGATAAGAAGCAGCAACACTGGTGACATGAGAGCAGCTCCACAGCACCACCTCGCTATGCCACCTTACTTAAAGGTAAAGGTAAAGGGACCCCTGACCATTAGGTCCAGTCGCGGACAACTCTGGGGTTGCGGCGCTCATCTCGCTTTATTGGCCGAGGGAGCCGGTGTACAGCTTCCAGGTCATGTGGCCAGCATGACTAAGCCGCTTCTGATGAACCAGAGCAGCGCACGGAACGCCGTTTACCTTCCCGCCGGAGCGGTACCTATTTATCTACTTGCACTTTGACGTGCTTTCAAACTGCTAGGTTGGCAGGAGCAGGGACCGAGCAACGGGAGCTCACCCCATCACGGGGATTCGAACCGCCAACTTTCTGATTGGCAAGCCCTAGGCTCTGTGGTTTAACCCACAGCGCCACCTTACTTAAGATTCCTTAAATGAACTGCAGAACTGCTGCAAGTCCTGGATAAGGTTTGCCACTTTGCTTAAGAGTTGAGCAACTCATGAAAAGCATTAGCAGAGAGGAAGTGCGATTGTATCACAATATGCCCACTTATTCCCGCACCATATAGGAGTAGGGGGCTGGAGTTCATCTAAGTGGGGTCCATGGAACGGCTCTTAAACTTCTTGAGGAACATTTAGGCAACGAAAAGTCCAGTCTGATCGAGAAGAGAACAGCTTTATTTTTCTATATTTTTTTAAAGTAAAACTAGAATTTTACCTTTTTCACCTTCAATCCCCTTCACATTTATCATCTATCACAGCAAAAATAGGGACCTGCAGCCTGAAGGGGACTTCTCTGTGCAGCTGTAATAGGTGGAAGTAAATAATACATAATAAGCAGCAGTTCTCATACAGAGGCATATAAGCTATGCTACCATTTCTCTTTATTTATAACTTCAGCAAGCCAGATATCCCTGTATGGTTTCTGGTTATGACCTTTTCGTGGTGACAGCTCTAAAAGACATTTTGAATAATTACCCATGAGGAAAGATCTTTTTATATGATTTTATAGGCATCCTACAGTGAGATGATCTTTCACAGAATCTTCATTCCCATTCTAAAAAAACCCCAAAAAGCAATTAATGATTCTCTTTAAGTTTGGGCTGAAAAATAATGTACAACTTTAAATTCATGCCAACCATTTCTTTTTGGGGTGCTGGGCTCCTATTCCAACTCTCAAATTATTTCAGCATTGGGAGTGATGAGAGTCCTTGAAGGATGTTAAGTGCAACAGGATAACTTTTCAAAAGATGCAG
Source organism: Podarcis cretensis (assembly GCF_951804945.1). Lineage (NCBI taxonomy): Eukaryota > Metazoa > Chordata > Lepidosauria > Squamata > Lacertidae > Podarcis > Podarcis cretensis. The sequence continues at coordinate 24,111,461 of NC_137176.1, read as the reverse complement.
GAAAGGTCAGATTAAATAAGCCACAATCAAACCAGCTAAAAAAAAGAGCCCTTATTAAATTGTGTGACTTGTGGTAACAGCTCTACACTGTTATCCTATGAATGCCAAAGACTAAACATGAATGTGATACATTCATGTGGGTAGCTGATGTACCAGATCATCATGTGACTCAGCCAGGTTATGTTAAGGGGAATGTGAGTTGATCAGTTAATGTGCATAAAAGTAGCCATTGTGTACACTTCAACAGGCCTCATGAAGAAGGTGCCACATATTCCTTCCATGAAGATGGAGCCGTACACATTTCCTGGTCAGTATACATAATTTCCAGCAGGCCTTGGGGAATGTGTTAAATATATAAGAGCATAAAATGCAATGTTTGTACGCACTGTGTTTGAAAACATTTTGTAAAGAGAAGTTTGCATTAGGCACAAGAGGTTTCATTGTGGCAAAAGCAGCAGCAAACGTTGGATGCTTCAGTTTCAATCTTTCGGCTAATTCATGACTCATCCTGGCATCAGCAATGGACCCGCTGCAACAGCAGTAGTGGATAAGTTCCATGATGGTGAACAAGAAAGTTGGGACCAGAAAGAGAGAAAAACGCTTATTGAACTGAATAAAGGATTTAAAGAAGACTGGACCTTGTTGCTTGTTTGTTTAAGAGCAATGTATTACTTTGTATTTTGCAATGTTTTAAACTGTTCTGCAGTAAAGCTTTCAAACTCATTCTTGTGGTGGAGAGCAAATTCTTTTCTACTCTACGCAAGGTTCCATTGCAGCAACTCCTCCAGAATGTATTGAATTTTGTACACTCTCTCAATGTTATGCATAATCTCCAACAGGCTTTGTGGAATACAGATATGTAGACTGCATTTTGTACAATCTGTGGGCAGTATGCACATTCTCTGATCAGTATGCATAGCCTCCAATTTTAAAAACATATTTATTGTTCAGACGTGCGAACTGCATGCCTTGGGCTACATCCTGGCACACTGCCTAATCTTACACAGCCCACAAAATACCTTCCACTCCCAATTTATCAAACAAACAGCAGGAAGGGAGTGGGCTCCAGATAAATATTATTTATTATTTATTCAATCTATATCCCACCCTTCCTCCAAAGAAGCCCTTTTATTCTGCAGCCCTTTTAACTACTCTCAGTTGTTCCCCAGTCAGGTGAGCATAATCTAGGAACAAATTTGTAAACAAACAAGGCTGCAATTCTATATGCAGTTACCTGCAATAATTTCCATTGAATTCAATGGGGATTGTTTTTGAGTACAGTAGTTGAAAAGGATTGCAGTGTAAATGTTCATCTCAGCTGCACCTCAGCCAAAGTCTGTTACTTTCCCCTTTCTTTCTTTCTTTCTTTCTTTCTTTCTTTCTTTCTCTCCTCCCTTTTTTTAAACCCAGCTTCTGCTGCACTCCTTCTGATTGGTTGCTACTTGCCTATCTTGTGCCCAATAAACTCTTTACTTGCACTTACCCTCTTTGCCTTTTTGTTAGACATTTCCTGTCTCTTATAAAGAAAGGTTCTCTTTACTTCCTTTGCCTGTTATCCCTCTTGAACAGAACATACACACACACACCCAGACATAACTGGGAAACGTGTTTCAAAAAAACATTTCTGTTCAATACTTCAGGAAAAACGTGCCCCCCTAGACAGCTCTTTAGGGCTGCCCTGTGTTAAGGGTGATGCCACATATTCCAACTGGCTGTTTGAAAAGTTTGTATGTGTGTAAACCTAACAAAATGTCCTCTCCACCCTCCAAATAGCAATAGCATGCATGTTTAGCTCTAGTTATGCTTTTGTGAGAAGCCACTGAGGTGATGGACTACTCATAATTCATTTCATGAATTTGGCATTATTGCCTTTCTGGATTAAGGTCAAGCCTAGGTGGATGTAAACCCTTTTAATCCACAAGAGAAATCCCAGATCAATATGCCTTCTTCATTTCCCTGCACTTTCAGAATGACAGACAGAACAGAGAATAGGACAGAGGAAAAGCAATTTATCCATAATACCCACTACTGACAAAGACACCTATATTCATGAATAGAAATCTGCATGAGGCAGGTTGTATTCAATTATTATTATTATTATTATTAAAAAAATACTTTGATCATTGAATCCCTAGTATAGTGATTCTAACACCAACACACACATTTCCAGAAGAATGTTACCCTGAAACATTAGAGAAGCAACTCTGTGAAATTCAAATAAAATACTAGTCTTTAAAACTTAAAGAGCTTCAAACCCTAGTCACACAACCTTTACCATAACTGATCAGATGTATTAATGACTTCAGCAATTTATTGGACCATATTAAAGAAGATCATGAATGAAAGCTGATGGTGGTGTTGTGCAGTGGTTAGTAATGTGAGCTCAGATGTCACCAGTTCAAATTTCACATTCCATGGCTTTACATTACAGCCCCCTCTCTCAGTTACTGTTCTCCTCCTTACTCGAAATATTATGGCTTTTGTACAAAGCAGCACAAACATTAGTGCTGTCTAACACTATTAATGCAATGCTACGATTGCGTGTGTTAAATGCTATAGAGACAAAGTCACCATGTAGTAATTGTAATAGCATATTTATATTTTGTTTAAAAATTGCTCCAAGAACCCATGGTGGGTAGCAATCGATAAAAGACCACAAAATGCAACAGCAAGAATGAACCTACATGGTCACAAAAGAACAAGAATTACATAATAAATATCTAAACCAATCAGCTGAATGAAACTGGTGGAAAGCAAGCACCAAGCGCTGACCCATAGCAACTCATAACAACTCAGCACAAATGCTTTACAAAAAGCTGGGTTTTAGCTTATCACTGGAAGCTATATAAAGTTGGGGCCTGATGGGAGGGCATTCCACAATGTTGGTGCCACAACTGAAAAGGCCGTGCTCCTACTGGGTCTCTGTCCATCAGGCAGAGGCATACAGGGCAAGTTCTCAGATGGTAACCAGAATGCATTGGGCAGCACACAAGGGAGAGGGCAGTTTCTCGGGCCCCAAGCTTGTCTTGAACCTGCATGGTGAAAAAACAGCACCTTAAATTGAGCCCATGTATGAACAATGCACATCCACAAGCAGAACTGACCTGCTCTGAAATTATTGGATTATCTTGGCTGAAAGGATTAAGTAAACAGCAGCTATATTGTCTTCTTGTTGTTGTTTAGTCATGTCCGACTCTTCATGACCCCATGGACCAGAGCACGCCAGGCACTTCTGTCTTCCACTGCCTCCCGCAGTTTGGTCAAACTCATGCTGGTAGCTTCGAGGACACTATCCAACCATCTCGTCCTCTGCTGTCCCCTTCTCCTTGTGCCCTCCATCTTTCCCAACATCAGAGTCTTTTCCAGGGAGTCTTCTCTTCTCATGAGGTGGCCAAAGTATTGGAGTCTCAGATTCAGGATCTGTCCTTCCAGTGAGCACTCAGGGCTGATTTCCTTAAGAATGGATTGGTTTGATCTTCTTGCAGTCCATGGGACTCTCAAGAGTCTCTTCCAGCACCATAATTCAAAAGCATCAATTCTTCGGCGATCAGCCTTCTTTATGGTCCAGCTCTCATTTCCATACATCACTACTGGGAAAACCATAGCTTTAACTATATATTATTTTGTCTATATACACATAAAATGTATGCCTCTACCTAAATTCAAAGCACCAGCTTTGTGTATGCATCATTTTGGCTGCTCCAGTGAAGTTAATGGAGCACAGGAGTTAACTTGTAGGGGCCAAGGGGTCTTTGGCTCCCCCAATAAAATATTTGAGAGGGCTGCATCTCCCCAAAGTTGATGGGTACTTACCAGCCTCCCCCAATATTTTGTTCAAGTTGACACCCCTGAAATAGACACAACTGTACATAAGTTTCACATGTGTGTTAGAAAGCACACAGAGCTCTGGAACAGCCACTTGAATCTGATATGTTCACCTCTAGTCAGTGCTTCCCTCCCAGCTGAGCAGACTTCGTAAGACCCCAAGTTCCCTTTAATTAAGATACTGACAGGTATGCTTTGCCTGAATTTATGCCAAACGATTTATTTAATCTCCTCCTTTTATGCTTTTCCATACCAGAGAAAGGGGGGGGGGGGAGAGAGACCTAAATCCTCCCATGACAGGAATTCCCTGACTTGCTTCATAATGATATTGGAGACCATTTTTTAAAAATGGGAAAAAATGGGAAAATGGGGAAATATAAAATAAAAGCAGTATTTTAAAACACAGAATCATAGAGTTGGAAGGGACCCTGAGGATCATTTAGTCCAACCCCTGCAATGCAGGAACATGCAGCTGTCACTTACGGGGATCAAACCTGCAACCTTGGCATTATCTGCACCATGCTCTAACCAACTGAGCTATCCAGCTACTAAAATCACATGCCTAGGTAGGCTTTGCTGGAACAAGGAAGTTTTTAGCAGGTGTTTTCTGAAACAATGTGAGGACCAGAACTGAGTCCAGAGTTCAGAGAAGTCCACATTTTTCTGAATTGTGGTATAGCTCTCCAGCCATGTATTGTGAAGAAAATATACAACAACGAAGTATGATTAAAATGGATATATTAGTGACAATCATATAATGCATTATATTAGTGGAGATTGCATACAAAAATGTGTGCGTTAGGGCAAATGTGCAAAATAAGGGCTGATGAGGGTTGGGGGGGTTTTTTTTAGAATTCAAAGAACTGAATTTAAGAATGGGGAAATGAAAAATTGAAATTGACAAATTTGGCCATATCTAATGGGCAGAGAGCTCCAGAGCATAGCTGACTCCAGACTAAAAGATCAACTTATTTTAGGTGTGGAATGAATATTATATGGCACTTGTAAAAGTACCAGTTCTGCAGTTTTAAGCCATCCAGTTGGCACATGTGGCCGCACAGGTAAACTGGTCCCATGCTCTTGAGAGCGTTGAAGTACATTGAATCAGAAATGGACTGCACATACCTTGATTTGCCCTGAACACCCTGTGTGAACATAATATTGCACTTATTTACCCAACCACTTGTAGCATTATAACACTGTGGTACCTGCAAGTGCCCATGTGGCCTACGGCACCCACTTCTTCCATTGCAATTAGGCTTGAAAAAAGCCCCGTTGTAGCCAGTAGAAGGGGGTTTTTCCAGACTAATTGTAGCCCAGGGGATCTTTTTGGGTGGAGTGTCAATGCTGGTGGTGGGCAAATAGTTCTCTCCCCATCTGTGACACCACCACCCTATCAAAAATACCTCCTACATCAGAATTAGGCTTGAATAGTACCTACGATAGTGAATACTCTACTCTCTAAAAAATCTGTATGGCACAGTCATTGCAATTATCAACATAAAAACAGCAAGATCTCAGTTCATTGTGAGTAGACACAGCTTTCTGAAAAGTAGCAGAAGGTCTCAAAGTGTACACATTATTTTCTGTTTCTGAATACAGTATATGGGGCATCTCCCTATAAGTTTCATTTTTTTCTGTCTCATTTTTTAGTTAAATCAAAACTGTGAGCAGTCATTTTTCTCCCTTTCATTTCTATCATCTTTGAGGGTTTTTTTTAAACAAACAAACAAACAAACAAACAAACAAACAAACAAACTTTCTCCTTTGTCTGTTTAATAATGTACTCATTAGCTCACCTTATTACCTCACTGTATTCCAAACTGTGTTCCTTCAGGCAGAAATAGCTAAAGAATGCCTGATACAGGTTAGAAAATAGTCAGCTTTCAGGCAGCAGGCCTGTTTTCTCATCCTGCTGTCTCATCAGTACTGAAAAACCTACTTTTGTTAAGAATTCTGGTTGTGCTTTGCTTGAATTAAGTCCAATAGCAACATGTCTTGAGTCAGATGGCTTGTCTTTAAGACTCTAAAGGCACAAATATAGAGCATTATCCCATTCTTTACATGAAAATAAGGCTTCAGCATGAGCTAATTAAAAATAAAACTAGGAAAAATTCAGTGCGGTTAAACATGGCAGGATAATGCCAGGAATCAATGGTTTTACCATTTACCATCTCATTGTACATGTTTCTTAACTTGCTTTAATCGTATTCCTTAACAATCTTACTTCACCAATAAAATATGAAACAGAAACACTGACTTAAAGGTCATAATAAATAACAAGATGAAAGATGAAAAAAATCTTTTTTAATAATTCCAGTGGCACCTTTAAGATCAATTAATAGCCGTCTTATTGCAAAAGAATTTTAGAGAAGTTGCTGAATTACAACTCATTACCAAACTAAAAACTATGGAGAGACCTGGTCTGAATAGAGATATTGGATTCATGTCGCATTACACATACTAAAGCTAATTTTGGTCATCTATCCCTTTAAAAATCCCTTGCCCTTCCCTGTGGAACCAACTGCCCTAACAGTCATCAACATTTATAAGGTTGAAGCGACAAAGTATCTGACAAAGTGTGTATTACACATGAAAGCTCATACAGTACCTTGAAAGCTTATATTTAGTCTATGACAGATCAACACGGCTATCTACCTGAAACTGACTTAAAGGAATAGTTTGCATGATTTATAGTACCATCAATCCAGCTGCTTCTTTTACCAACATGTTATCTGCACTGGGTGCAACATAATACTGAATATAGACATGCACCTGAGTGCATGGTATAGTAGTGCGAAGAAATAAAGATAAAAGTTCAAATGTGCATGGTGTAATGCATGAATTTTCAGCTCAGTCCTGTAATATCTTCTCAAAAGTAGGTCCTGTGAAGTTCAATAGGACCTAATACCAGGCAAGCATGTATGGAATTGCAGCCTCAGTCACTCAAACCAAATGCTCCTGGCTTTTTTAACTTGATAAAAACTAGCAGTTGCATCTCTCTTTCTCACACACACACCCTACAATTTTTGCTCCCTCCCAAAACAAAACCCACATTCCAATTGTTACACGACTTTTGGGGAGCAGAAGGGGGAGGCAAAGTCATTTTCGTGGCATAAAATGAGCTTCATTTTTAAGAAAAGGTTAACATAGGAACAGAGGAAGCTGCCATGTCTAATACGGAAGGTCGGAACATATTCTAAAATGTTGAATCTCCAAGATTTATGGGTTTCAAAGTGTTTCAAGGTCGATATAAATCCAGAAGGTTAAAAACTACAGTGGTACCTCGGGTTAAGAACTTAATTCATTCTGGAGGTCTGTTCTTAACCTGAAACTGTTCTTAACCTGAGGTACCACTTTAGCTAATGGGGCCTCCCACTGCCGCCGCCACACAATTTCTGTTCTCATCCTGAAGCAAAGTTTTTAACCCAAGGTACCATTTCTGGGTTAGCGGAGTCTGTAACCTGAAGCGTCTGTAACCTGAGGTACCACTGTATTCCATAGCACATAGCACACTGGCTATTAACCCAGATCCTGGTGAGTTAACTGACATCAAGCCAGAATTCCGTGCTTTTGGACATAATAGGAACATGGCAAGCTGCCTTATACAGATTCAGACCACTGGTCCATCAACAGCAACACCTCTCCAGAGTTTCAGATGGGGTATCTCTCAGGCCTTCCTATGATTCTGGTGATTCATTCTAGGACTTTCTCTATGCAGAGCAAATGCTGTGAGCTGCATCCCTTCCCCAGAAATTTAAATCTAACAATGTATGCATTTCGTTTGTCCATTGGCTCTAAACATTTGAAACTCTCATGCACTTTTCTATGTCACTATTCATACTCCCCCCCCCCTTTTTTTTTTTGCAGAAGACTGGATTCATCTGTAAGGGACAGGATGCAAGGACTAATCTCATGGAATAAGTAAATTAAATGCAACGTTAGATGTCAAACAAGTGTGCAGCGGGAGAATACATATAAGCAGAAAGACAAACAGTCTCACAGACTGAGCTGGATTTACATTTTGTTTTTGTTCTGAAATTGAAAAGGGAGGGAGAACACCTCTCTAGACATAAAATTGACAGGTGCCTGGGCAGCCACGGCTGATCACAGGTATCTGGTGCAGGTCTTCACGTGCATCTACCTTTCAAAATTAAGTGATTATGACACTGAATGCTGAAGTATCTGAACTGCACAGTAGAGTGGAAAGCACTTATTAGCTGTAAATATGAATATCTGCTTGCCATCAATTTATGCAGCCCTGTTTAGGGATGCTTTTAATGTTTGATGTATCATAGTATTTTAATATTCTTTTGGAAGCCGCCCAGAGTGGCTGGGGAGGCCCAGCCAGATGGGCGGGGTATAAATAATAAATTATTATTATTATTATTATTATTATTATTATTATTATTATGCTAAATGCTTAGGTATTCAGAAATATTTCTATGTCTGGGCCTCCTCTTGGAGCAATAATAATGAACTTTAACTTTCTTCTACCAGTCAGATCAAATTGGTAAACAGGGGATCTCAGAGAGGCATTGTTTATTTTGGAGCAAAATGCTAGAAAGTGAGATTTCTCTAATCAGCAGAGATATGCTTTCCTTTGCAGGGGGAAATAGGTGAGGGGGTTACTACTTTGGAGCAAGGCGAGCTTGACTGATCCCTAAGGTTTGAAAAAGGTTAAGGCCAAACAGATTTTAAGATCTACAAGTTATTATACTCTATTTTGTCACGCATTTAAAAAAACTTCTGCTTCAGAGTCTATCATGAAATATAAATGAGAATTTTCATTTATTGTTTCAAGGGCCAGTAATTTCTTTTCATTATGATTTTTTCTTTAATGTAAAAAACTCTGCCCATGATTGGATGAACACAGGCGCTTAATGAGTCAGTGTGTTTCTATATCTGTGCCTCCTCTGAGAGCAATAATCATCAACTTCTGCTTTCTTCTAATCAGTCAGATCACAAAGGCAAACAGTGGATCCCAGAGGGCCACTGCTTATTTTGGAGAAAAATATTAAAAAGTGGGATTCCACCCCACCCACCCCCAGTTCAGGCTACCTTAGAAAGCTGCACATCACATAATGGCAATATAATATACACCCCGCCTGACTTCATCACAGCACATAATTTAATATGCAATAAATTAGTAATGCAAGTGCTTAACAATACACACCACTTATCACACAAATTAGCAAACCACATTAGCTGATCCACTGCGTTATAAAATAAAAACTTGCCTGTTAATTCAATAAATGCATGCGCTCACCAAAGGCACTTTTACATACAGGAAACAGGTAGAAGTACTCCAGGACGCCATTCCCATTCTTATGTTTTTGGATCGGATGGTGAACCTAACTCTGTGCGGGAACAAAATGGACTTGAGAGGAGCAAAGCAGTTGTGAGCTGCTCTCTAGCAGCCTACATATTTGTACAGTCCTGGGAAGCGACAGTTTGGCTCATAGGAGCCAACTCCTAGGGGCTGAGGGGTCTTCAGTCCCCACCCCAATAAAATACTTGAGGGGGTTAAGCCTTCCCCATAGTGGATGGGCATTGGCATTCAAACAGTGTGAATGCACCATGTCATGTGATCAATTTACCTAAAGGTAAAGGGACCCCTGACCATTAGGTCCAGTCGTGGCCAACTCTGGGATTACGGCGCTCATCTTGCTTTATTGGCCGAGGGAGCCGGTTACAGCTTCCGGGTCATGTGGTCAGCATGACAAAGCTGCTTCTGGCGAACCAGAGCAGTGCACGGAAACGCCGTTTACCTTCCCGCTGGAGCAGTACCTATTTATCTACTTGCACTTTGACGTGCTTTCGAACTGCTTGGTTGGCAGGAGCAGGGATCGAGCAACGGGAGCTCACCCCGTCACAGGGATTCGAACTGCTGACCTTCTGATTGGCAAGTCCTAGGCTCTGTGGTTTAAACCACAGCGCCACCCATGTCCCTAGGGCTTACCTACCCCCCCAATATTTTATTCAAGTTGGCACCCCTTGGTTTAGCCTACTGTGTTGTGCAAACTAGGCTCTGCATAGAAGATTCAGGACAGATGGTTCAACTATGGAACTTGCTCCCATGGAGGAAATGATGGCCACCAACTCGGAAGGCTTTAAAAGAGGATTAGACAAATTCCCAGAGGATAAGGCTGTCAATGGTTACTAGCTGTAATGGTTCTAAGGGGGTTGCTCGTGCGTAAGTTGCCGCCACTCCTGGCTAGGTTGCCTGGTTGAACCCTTTCTCTCTGGACAGCCTTGCACGCGTGGCTGTCTCAGTCGCTGGCAGAATCCGTCAGTGGGCGCTTCTTAAACTTCTTCCAGCAAAGAAGTTCTTTGACGCCAAGTCTCCTCCTACTCTCCCTGCGCGGAAGTCTTCTGCGCAGGGAGGGTGTGGGCAGTGGAGTACCCGTGCTCTCCCCACTGGTCTCCAGTGAAGAGTCCTGGAGCCTTCTCTCCGATTCCCCCATCTGCCCCCCTTCTCCACTGGTGTTACGCTGATTTCCTTCCCCAGCCGATGGGCTGCCTCTCTCCCTGCTGGGACCCTCTCCGGCATCGCTCTGGAGCCCTCCCTCCGCCTCTGGCTCTGATGGCAGTTCCCTGACACTAGTCATGATGATTATGCTCTGCCTCTGTGGTTGGAGGCAGCAATGCTTCCAAATACCACTTCCTGGAATCCACAGGAGGGGAAAGTGCTCTTGGGTCTAGCTTGTGGGTTTCCCCATACGCATCTGGTTAGCCACTGTGAGAACAGGATGCTGGACTAGACGGGTCATTGGCCTGATGCAGCACTTCTTATGTTCCTATCAATATAGGTTGGGCTTTTGGTCACAAATTTGAGGGTACCTGTCTATTTCAGATGCACTGCTCCTTTTTGCAGTCTCTGCAAAATAATAATAACCATAAATAATTTTTTATTTATACCCCGCCCTTCCCGGTTCAGAAAACCAGGCTCAGGGCAGCTAACAACAAATTTAAAACACTTAATTGATGCAGCAAAAAAGAGCATAAAATACAGTATTTAAAAACACACACGTGAATAACAATAAATTCAGAATTTAAAAATCAATTTAGGGGGGAAATCCATCCAATAAACAGATCATCACCAGGGCTACCTGGCTAAATTAGTCCTATTTGGGCCAGTGAGGAGACCAGGGGAGAATTAGCTGTGGGATCCCAGAGCGGGTAATCTTTATGAAAAGGGGAGGGGGAGGGAAGGAAGGAAGGGGAATAAAAGATCAGGCTAAGATCAAATTGAAAGCCAGGTAGAATAGCTCTGTCTTACAGGCCCTGAAAAAGGAAGTTAAATCCTGTAGGGCCTGGTCTCATGAGAAAGCATTCCACCAGGTCAGAGTCATCACTGAAAAGGCCCTGGCCCTGGTGGAGGATAATCTGACTTCCTTAGGGCCCGGGACCTCTAAACTATGATTATTCATGGACCTTAAGGTCCTCTGTGGGACATACCAGGAGAGGCAGTCCCGTAAATACAAGGGCCCTAAGCCACAAAGGGCTTTAAAAGTCAAAACCAGCACCTTAAACCTGACCTGATACTCTACCGGGAGCCAGTGCAACTGGTAAAGCACTGGGTGAATATGCTCTCATGGCAGGGACCCCATGAGGAGCCTCGCTGGAGCATTCTGCACCCACTGGAGTTTCTCATCTTACCACTCAACTCTTAAAAGTGGATGGAATCTTTCTGAATGCAGGGCATGCTACACCATAATGGACTTGTGAGTGATGTGCTCCTAACAAAGGCAGGGACATAGGGTAGTAGTGGTAACAGCATCACAAGACCCAAAATGTTGAGTTCAGCATGGGCCAAAGAGTTCAGCTGGTACTAGCTGCCATTCAGGGCTTGCTCTGAAAGCCACAAGCACCATAGTACAGTAAACTACATGATGTCATCAGCAAGGGACAGCTCTGTAATTAAAGCACTTGAACAAGTCAGGTCTGCCTCAGCTCTCTTAATAGGATGGGTGCAAGAATAGTGAAGTAAGAACAAAGAACTCAAGAAAACTTTTGAAAAACAAATGCCACACAGTATTTAAGCAAATTGACTGAATGCTTAAACCTGTTTAATTTTTGAATCATCTCATTTCGTATAATCTACAAGTTGAAACAGCTGAAGCATAAAATGTGTTTGAAATTGAACAAGTTTAAATATTGAGTCAATTTTGTCACAAATGTGTTTGCATATTAAGGCATTAAAATGAATTCCAGCTCCAATACTGAGCTGATGAAGAAAGAGCTGGACCAGGGGAGTGGGGAAAAAATGATTAAGGGCAGCCAATAAAATTACCAAACATCAAATGCCAGAAAACCCCAGAGTTTATTTAATCTTAGCAAGGCTGCCCAAGCAAATGAATAAGAGGAAACTCAGTAAGGCAGCATATAAGCAGAAGCTGACAGTAGATTTGATATCATGAAATACTGAACACTCAGCTCAGGAAGCTGGATGCATTTCTCAAAGGATTCAATGTTTAGTCTTCCAGCAGAGCATCAAGCTGGGAAAGGTAGCAGGAAAGTCCAAAATTCTTCCAAGCTTCAGAAAGTAGACTTGATGGAGGCTTCTATTTCCATTTGAATAGTAAAATACATTACGGGAAGGGCCATAATTTGCTGGTTTGGCATGTATTTTGCATACACCAAGTCCCAATTCAACCCTATTAGGGCTGGCAAAGATTCCCCCCACCCCCCCAAGAATCTATCTGTACACAAGCACATGTGCTTGACTGAAGGAGTTTTGGATTACAACCACTAGTCCAATGTGCAACAAACTTACTAGGAACTTATTACACAGTCACAGTTAGGAATTGACAAAATCTGTCTCTCCCCACCCCCTCAGTTTCTTAGGGTTTTTTCCATCTTAAGTTTAGTTTTCATTTTTTTTTAATGGTCCTCTTGCCTGAGACATTAGTGTGCATTTTTCTACAATGGCTCTTTGGTCAAGAGCTGTCCAAAGGTCATGGAGAATGAGCTGGATCACACTCCTTCCCCCACCTCTGTCCTGGCAAATGTCATCAGCCAGAGCAACCAACGTTCCTTCAGGGCCAAGACTGGTCCTGAAATAAGACCGAAATGAATTCAGATGTTCAGTTTCCTCCAAACATGCCTGAAAGTGGGCTGCCACCACCTTTGCCAAAAAGTCACCAACAGGAAATAGTTGTTAAGCACTTCTGGTTCTAAAAAAAAAAGGCTCCCTTAAGAAGGGAACACACACCACTTTCTTCAAGGCAGATGGAACCTATTCCAATGAAACATTAATCTCTCAAAGCAAGCATGAATATATGCATTTTTATGCACACTTTCCCTAATACATGCATTTCTGCACACATTATTTGGTTGGACTATTGCACTGCAAAATTCAGGGAAGTGAATTTTTTTTGACATAGCTGCATTTTAGTCGGTATATTATTTAAGAAATGTGAATTGGATAGGTTTGTATAAAACTGTGAACTGGCCCAAATTTCTCCCTCCATCTTTAGAGGCAGGAGAGGACTATTTGGGCAGCTGATGTGGAAGCATGTCCTAGTGCTCATGTCCTAGTCCTAGTCTTCATAGATGCCCTTTTAGAAGATGATGCACATGCCCACCCAGAGCTACCAGCCAACCACACAAAACAAAATGAACCATATTAGTTCAGGTTCAGCATCTCTCTCTGATTTCTCATATCACATATTCCCTTTAGAGAATGTATCCTGCACTTCCAGAAGAGTATTGGTTTCTTTTTCTGGTGGACAAACTTGTACTATAGTCTGGAAAAAAATCTCAACACATGCAATCATGGTTTAATAAATATAATAGATATAAATATTGATATGAGCATTTTTCCTTGCATTTCCATCACACATAAAGTAACATGCACATGTATGTTTCAGATAACTGAAGTGTCTTCTGTTTAAAGATTGGGGGACACTATGTTACCATTCATGCTTTCTTGACTTGAATAGGATAAATTGCCATGGTTACCTCTTCCACATTGTTAAGACTTTGAAATACCATATGTTTTGCTCTTTAAGACTCGACTCACTTTTTCCCTCCTAAAAAGTAAGGGGAAATGTGTGTGCGTCTTATGGAGTGAATGCAGGCTGCGCAGCTATTCCAGAAGCCAGAACAGCAAGAGGGATCGCTGCTTTCACTGCGCAGTGATCCCTCTTGCTGTTCTGGCTTCTGAGATTCAGAATATTTTTTTTCTTGTTTTCCTCCTCTGAAAACTTGTGGTCTGGTGCATCTTATAGAGCGAAAAATATGGTACATCTCTAGTTCACTTCACTTTTCCAAGTGCAAAGCTTAAACTCTTAACAAATTTAGGAAGACTTTTCATAAGGATACTAATGTGTCTCCCCCACACACAAAACGAAGAAGCTCTTTTGAATTTTCTTAATGCCTCCAGCTTCCTTCTATGCCTGCCTAAACCAACAGTTGCAGCAAACCTCCAAATCAACAGCCTTGTCAGAAGGAATAATCTAAAATTAATGTGTGCTTGTCGACACGTATTACCACTCCTGACAAGGATATTTTGCCTGCACTGGCTACAAACCGACAATCTTTCAGAAGCTGTTTGCTCATTGCCAAGGTCTAACAGCTGATAGAGAGCAGAGATAAAGCAGGGAGTCTGATTTCAAATGATAAGCACAATGGTTCCTGACACGTAAGACTCTAAGTGAATTTTCAGAAGCTTTTCAAACTGCTTACTCTCCCCCCCCCCTCCTATCATTGTTTGCCTTATTCTCACTGGTGATTGTTATCTCATTTATACAATCCACTCAGAAGAACCATCCTGATCAGTTTTCAACATCTTTGTTCAACACCGTTAAAATGTAACTTGCCGGGATTTAACATGAATAATCCAAAATATGGTAAGTCTCAGACTGCACAGTCTGAATTGTTAACTTTATGCGTTAGCTTTATACTTTATGTTTTAGCTCTGTTTAGAATTCAAAATAAATATTTGCTGGGCCATCAACTGGAAGCTGAACCACATCGGTGCCACACTGCAAAGCCATTGATGCAAACTGAATTTCAACTACAGTTATGAAGGGTACAAAAATAATACATTATACTGATAAATGGGTCAAAATGTTCACATTACAACATGTTTAAAAATAGGGAAATGGGTGTATGTGAGAAAATAGCATGTTCATGAAAGCAAAAGATTAGTTCATCTGAAATTAAATCATAAAGCTAAAAAAAAAAAGTCCCCAGGCTTTTATATGTTAACACATAAAATGATGATATTCTCATAATACTCATTAAAAGCGAAGAATATCTTAGTTCATTCTTTGTTAGAACAAAGCACAACAATCACTAGGACTATTTATTAAATAAATAATTTGTAAATAATTGCATGTTGCTTTAGGAAAGAGGTAGGAACACAGTTTCTCATATATGCAATTTACAATTCACATCATCATGTGAGATAAATATCAGCCTCATAGTATATGCTTAGCAGTCTAGTTAGTACATGAAGGGGTTAAGACCATAAAGTAAGCAGTCCTGCCAGACTAGGTCATGCCTCTTCACTTTGGGAAGAAGGATAACCAAAGCCTTTGTTCATTCTCTTCCACCATTTGAATCTGACCAGAAAGGACGTCTGAGTTAGATAGAATATCATCATCATCATCATCATCATCATCATTTTTATACCCCAGTCACTCTGGGAGGCGTAACAGCATATATAAAAAATTGTAAAACATCAGACATTAAAAATTTCCCAATACATAGCTGCCTTCAGATGTCTTCTAAAAGTCAGTTGTTTATTTCCTTGACATCTGATGGGAGGGCATGCCACAGGGCGGGCGTCACTACCGAGAAGGCCATACAAGATTAGATTGTATGGCTTTAGCAAGCCATTTTTGTGTTTCTATACAAATAATTTAGAAACTCATACCTTTTCGAAACTAAGTTGAACTCCCTGTCTTTTCTTGCTGCTGTATGGGAAAGCACCTTAAAAGACTTTGTAAGTAAACTATTTTTAACTTGCCAAACATGTGGTCTCTTTCCATGCTAAGGGAAGTAAGGGGAACTTTGGAAGAAACTTAAAAGGTGATATTTCCATGCTTTACTTTGCTTCATGTTTTGTGATTTTAAATCTCTCCTGGGGCTCTCTCACCAAGAAAATATTTGCCCCAAACCTGGATATAGGCATCCAGGGAATTTTCATTCTATTATTCTACACCAATTACAAAGCATTACAAACCAACACATGAGAGGCTATATCTATGCTACAGAAATAATTATACCGAAATAGAGCATTCAAACCACTTCACACATATTACTCATACACTGCATACGGTGGTGCTGAAAAAGAATTAACTCAGGCCCACAAGACAGCCAAGTTTCAAACTAGGAATTTCCTAATTCTTGGCTCAGTGACTTAGCCACCACAGATTTACCATTCCCTCTAATAGTGTACTCAGGTGGTTGAGCACTGACACTACTGGCGCCAAAGTTTGGCAACTCAGAGGTAAAACCCCCAAAGTATATAGAAGTGCACATTTCTCTACACACTACACATTTTTCTTAAAATAACAAATAAACCCAGACCAATGAGAACTGAGGATGTGCAGTAGCCTTCAATAACCATAAAATATTGTGTGTCGGTTGCAAAACACACACACATACAGAAAAGTGTGTGTGTGTGTGGTGCGGGTGTGTGAATGTGCCTGCCCAAGTCTTTACCAGCTTTGCGACATTTGTTGGAGTGTTACCTGGATTTATTTGATAGCAATTCCTTCATTATAAGGAATCCTGCCTAGTTCCATGAGATGGGCTAAGACTAGTATAGTGGATGCTCGGGTTGCGAAAGTGATCCATGCGGGAGGCACATTTGCAACCCACAGCGCTGCGTCTGGGCACACATGGGTCACGACTCGGCGCTTCTGCGCATGCGCAATTTAGCGCTTCTGTGCATGCGTGAGCACCGAAACCCAGAAGTAACCCGTTCTGGTACTTCTGGGTTTGGCACAACCCAAAAACGCGCAACCTGAAGTGTCTGTAACCCGAGGTATAGTACAGTGGTACCTTGGTTCCCAAACTCAATCCATTCTGGAAGTCCATTCGACTTCCAAAACATTTGCAAACCAATGCATGGCTTCTGATTGGCTGACTGGCCCTGGAAACGATGCTGGCAGCTGAAATAAACGTTCACCTTCCAAAACCAGAACACCTACTTCCGGGTTTGCAACGTTCGGGAGCTGATTTTTTCGGGAACCAAGGTACCACTGTATCCCTAATGAAATTGTCGGCATACTCACCAGATGACAATTCCCAAGTTCCCCGGAGTGGCAGCCTTGATAGTTAAATGGATATAAACCTGATATGAATTTGCAGTACTGTATGCTTGGAATGCGTTTTCTACCTGGTGATGGGTTGATGTGCCGGAGGGAAGTGAGGATGCAGGGAGTTCCATTCACTCTGCACTAACTACACAAGAAATTGCCGCTGGCATCTCTGTGCACAACACAGCCTTATGCTCAACACGAGCCATCACTGGGTGGTTTTCAAGTGTTTGTAAAACACCGTCTGCTCTCCATTGATTTGTGCCAGATGGAAAGAACATACTATGCCTGGGAAAGGAGGAAGCGAGGTAAGTGGCGCTAAATCCTTATGCTTTATTTCCTACGTAACAGAGAGATGGATGCCTCTTTTCCCCAACCCAGCAGGAAATATCTGCCAGTAGCGACTCCCAGCAGATCCAGAAATAGTTCCAAGGTTTTCAAAATGTCTCCCAGAGAAATGCTGCATGTCTTTACCAATACTATGAATATGTGTCAGGCTTCCTGCCCATGTTTGCTGCTTCCCGCCAGCAAAAAGCTAAAAGCCTAGCCTCCCAGTATCTTTCTCTTTGCTGAAGCACCAGGCAAAACAGCTCTAGTAGCTGATGCAAGCAAGGCAATGGATTTTTTTCTACTAGTTGCCTGCAGTCACAAGGGACTGCTGAATAACCATGAAAAGAACAGTCCAAGTGAGGGAGTGTTTGGGACCTTTTCCACACAGTCTATTCAATCAGTTTTGGTTTAATTCATGTGGAAGAAAAGAAATAAAAACAGAGCTGGTTGAACACAACTGCTACGAGTAGGAACTGGGAAGTCTCCACTTCAAATATCCCTCTAGGATTAAACTCACTAGGTAGCCTTAAACAGGCCACCATTTCTCAGCCTCGGTCCCTGATATGTAATATGGGGACAATCCTGCTCTGACCAACCTGCTCCGACTTTCAGGATTGCTGTAAATATTGCTGAGATTATGTGCAATTCAATGAACAAGCAATGTATAAATCATGTGAATAGTAATAATGCTATTGGCATTCCTCTGTCTCAAGAGACAATGGAGTGCACCTCTGGGGGTGAATAATAACAATACTATTATCATCGTAACAGCACGATGTAAAATACCCAACGATACAGGCTGGAATCCACAGAAGTCCTGCATGAGTAGAAGCACACTTCTGTTTGTAGGAGGAAGCCAAGCCAAATTCTTTGGATTTTCCTGTTCCACTGCAGACCCCCCTGATCTAAATAAATAAAGATAACAATGAGTACTGCTGTGCCAGAAATGGCACTATTTTAGGAAATGCATATATGTTTAAATTTATTGTACAGCATCAGTTGAAACATCTAACATCAACTACAGGATTCATAAGAGAGGAGCATGGCATGGCACATGTATCAGAAGAACCTGCCAACTGGTAAACATCCACATTAATTTTGCAAAAACTAGTAGTTAGCTGTCCACATGTCACCCATAATTTAATACTGCACACAAACTGGATTACAGAGTCTGACATGACAAGAAGCTAACAGCACCAGCAGACCTTTTAAATAAACAAAGAGCATCTGCAGGAAGAGTTGTGGTGTTGATACAAGAGACTCGCTCATAGTAACATGTACATCTAATTAGAGAAGGAGAACACCACTGCTTTGAGATTTTATTTCTCTTGAAAACATAAAGTGGTATAGAAATGAAAGGGAGAACAACAATAACAATCAGGATCCCGCTTTAAGGCTCCCATTTGTGCACTGATAGCCACATCTCTACCTGCCGCACACCTGATGTCACGTATTTCAGCTATGGGAGAAGTTGATGTGGTTCGGGGGAACCAATTTCATTTTAACCCCTGGTGGAGCAAGTCTGGCTCACAGACCCGAGGTTTCCCACCTCTGGGTATGTTTGCTGAGGCTATTAGTAATTGCTACTTAGTATGTTATTTATTATTTGTTGTGTATTAATAAGGACAGTGTTGTTTTTATGAATTCCTTTTTATCATATTGATGTTGGGCTGTACGGTGGTGCCCCGTAAGACAAATGCCTCGCAAGACGAAAAACCCGCTAGACGAAAGGGTTTTCCGTTTTTCGAGGCGCTTCGCAAGACGAATTTCCCTATGGGCTTGCTTCGCAAGACGAAAACATCTTGCGAGTCTTGCAAGTTTTTCCCCTCCCCCCTTTTTCTAAGCCACCAAGCCGCTAATAGCTGCTTAGCCGCTAATAGCCGCTAAGCCGCTAATAGCGCTAATCCACTAAGCCGCTAATAGGGATGCTTCGCAAGACGAAAAAACCGCTAGACGAAGAGACTCGCGGAACGGATTATTTTCGTCTTGCGAGGCACCACTGTATCTAATAAGAGCATTGTGCTTGTGCAATGGAAATTCCCCCCCCCCTTCAAATCTGCTCTGGGAGCAAATTTAGGTGGGCATGGGAGGAGGGGGAATTCTGTTGCATGGGTAGAAGTCTTTGTGTGACCGTAATGACTTTGTTGGAACCAGCCCTATTCTGTAAACTGCCTTGTGGCTTGTGCAAAGGGCAGCATCTAAACAACATAAAATCAACAGATAAATAAATCAAAATTCAGGGCAGGGGAAGAAGACACCAAGTGTTTCAAGTACAGGATTTTGAGACTTCTATCAAGTGGTATGGTGAAATGTGTCCAGTCGGTGAAGATGCAGACTTTAAATGTTCAAGTAAGTCAAAGCCTAAAGCAAAAGAACAAGGCGAAACCTGAAATCTGAAAAAGATGAAAGAGCAAATGCCCAGTCCTGCAGTTACAGGAAAGAAGGCCAAGCCCGGAAGTAGAAGGTAATAATAGCACCATGCCTACAGCTGCAAGGAAGAAATGGAAGAAGCCAAGCTGAAAGCTAAACCCTTAAAGCTAATGATTAGCAAAGGGGAAGCCTCAAGACACGGAATCAAGCACAGTATATCAGAGAGGACTGCCTGAAGATGACATTGCAAAGCTATTTCAGAAAGTCCAGAGGTTTCAACAGCCTGTAAATCACAGTGTGTGTCATCTCTATACCTAAATCTGTATTTGTATCCGTTTCTATCACTCCGGCATGCCGCACAAATCAAATGGAAAGGTGATGAAGTATTTTGTACTTTAGGAAGGAGAGGGAAAACAAGAGTTGCATGATGCAACCAACACGGCTCCCAAGTATTTGCAAGAAACCGGAAGCCGGATCATAGAAGTGATTACATCTGTCCGAGGTACGGAGAGCTAGAATTCATTTGGTAAGTTTGGTTAATTGCCTACATCAGAGGAAGAGATGGTACAGTGGGGCCTTCTCTATCAGCTCAGCTAAAAGACCAGCTGCCTTTTTGCCCCATCTCTACTCCCTGAACTCTTTCCATGCAAGCTGATCATTATTTATACACATCGAGCTGTGTAACTTTTAAGAATTGTTCCATGAGTTTGCTTGTTTCCTCTTTCCTTCCCATCTCCTTTGTCTTTTATGTTGCTCCTTTTAGATTGTGGGCCTGAAGGGCAGAGAATAAATTTCATGGAGCAGAATTATTGACTTGTTTTTTTAAAAAAAGGAATAATTCAGTTAGTAGCTATGGATACTGCAGGGAACTAGGGATGCCATATCACATACAATTTTTTGTTCATTTAAAGGGGTAGGGCCAAGAGGGAGGGGTGGGGGTTGAGGTGGAAGGGGACAGGGGCCAGGGGCCAGGGGCCCCACTAATAGCCCATGCCCAAGGATCTCCAGAGACCTGGAGCTAGCCCTGTTCACCTGGCATCTACATATAACACTTCATTTGAATAGCCCACAGTAGTATGAAAGAACACCCCTTAAAGCTGTTTTTGACCAGGTTGTTCAGCACCTTGGAGACCTGTTGGGTGTATCCTAACATTAAGTGTACATTGTTCTCCAACTTGCCAGAATTAATCTAATTCCCCATTCAAAGCTGGCTTTGCATGACTGCCAATGTACATCACTCATAAGAGAGAGAGAGAAACAAATTCACAAAAAGGAACACAAAGCTACAGTAAAAGCAGATTGGGAATGCTAGGCAACACACACGAGGTCATTCTCAACTCCCAGAGATGGCAAGGGGATGTCTTCACCTGATGCATAGAACCTGATTTCTTTCCCCACACCTCCAACACCCTATAGCTCCTATACCATAAAGCTGTCGTCTGTGCATATGCAACGAACATCGCAAAAGTGCATACCTCAGCTTGACCGGCTGATTTTTACAACTTAGATGGAAGCTGGTTTGAGGGAAAATACACTGAACAGGAGTATTTCTCAAGAAACTACAGGATACATAAGGATAATGGCTAATGTAGTATGTGCTCGGCTTCAAACGCCTGGTGCAGGAATGCACTGGAGCAATGTGTAAAAGGTAAAGGTAAAGGTACCCCTGCCCGTACGGGCCAGTCTTGACAGACTCTGGGGTTGTGCGCCCATCTCACTTAAGAGGCCAGGGGCCAGCGCTGTCCGGAGACACTTCCGGGTCACGTGGCCAGCGTGACATCGCTGCTCTGGCGAGCCAGAGCCGCACACGGAAACGCCGTTTACCTTCCCGCTGGTTAGCGGTCCCTATTTATCTACTTGCACCCGGAGGTGCTTTCGAACTGCTAGGTTGGCAGGCGCTGGGGCCGAGCAGCGGGAGCGCACCCCGCCGCAGGGATTCGAACCGCCGACCTTTCGATCGGCAAGTCCTAGGCGCTGAGGCTTTAACCCACAGCGCCACCTGAGTCCTAAATTATTATTATTACCCAGCCCTAAATTATTTCTGGGAAATCTCCGCATAAAATCATGATACAGAGTACAGTGTGGGGCAGAACCAAGTCATGGGAACAGGAAAAAACCCAATAAATTAGTACCTGCACCTCAGGCCAGTCAGCCATCTTGTTGGCTTCTCTGACTTGTCTCCCATACTTCTCAGTGACTCCTGGTCACAGTTCATCCTCATACTAGGTCTAGTCCAGGCCTTCAGAAATTTAAACTCATCATACCAAAAGCATACCAGGGTCTTATCAGCTTCCTGCATTTCACAGTCCCAAGCATGCAGCAAAAACAGGGGCTTTATAGCAAGCCTCTGGTGGGCTGCCATAAATAGCTAGAGGATTGCCTTCAGAATGTAGGTCATAAATTGTGCACACCTAATAGGTTCTGCTGCCCACTATATCTTGCTAATACTAGGGTCTGTTTCTCATTTCTTCCTTGCATTTCTGCAATACCCAGTCCTTCCAGCTTCATTCTCCTTAGGCAATTTCTGAATAGAAGCATCACATGCACCCAAAAGTGCTACTAAAGGGCCAAATGCTTATCTGAATCTGGTAGGAAAGAAACAGACCATTGACTATGCTCTAGTTCCCTCACTTCTGAAGCATAAATGCTGGTTGTATCACTTAGATGTTCAGCTGGTCTGTACTTGAGATAAGAAGTATAAGCTCTTTAGCAGCACTTTTTGGTGCATGTGATGCTTCTATGTCAAAATCTGAACACTAACCTTGCCTTGAACTAACCTAACCAAACCAAACATGCAACTCCCTCCCACCCATACCACTCATGTTTCTATTGGAATTTATGTGGAAGTCACTAATAATTCAATTAGATGGTTTACAGGAATCAAGATTCTTAGGAGTTGTCAATCCCAATTCAAGGTTGTTGTTTTTTTGCAGCAGGACATCTTGTGGACTGCACAGAGCAGGTGGAGTAATGAGGTAGTGAGTGGGGAAAGCAGAAGCAATTGTCAATTAAGTCCTCTCCCCACTTATATGGCTATAACCATATCCTCAGAGCCAATAGCAACCAACCTATACATGGTATCTGAAAGGTTCAAGGTAAGCTGTTATTAAAGTTCCTTCCTATAAACATGAAATGTAATAAACTAGCAGCATTATACAGTGGTACCTCAGTTTACAGACGCTTCAGGTTGCAGACCACAGCTGTCAACCTTCCCTTTTTTTGACGGGAAATTCCCTTATTCCAGAGCAGTTTCCCACTGCTTCCTGCTGCTATCCCAGATTGTTAGATATCCCGTAGACTGTCCCTGGGACAGGTGAGGCTGCTGTTCCCTTATTTTCATGGCTGCTGATCCCTTATTTTCAAATCTGAAAGTTGACAGCTATGTTACAGATGCTTCAGGTTACAGACTCTGCTAACCCAGAAATAGTAAAGTGGTGCCTCGCAAGACGAAAAGAATCCGTTCCGCGAGTCTCTTCGTCTAGCGGTTTTTTCGTCTTGCGAAGCAACCCTATTAGTGGCTTAGCGGATTAGCGCTATTAGTGGCTTAGCGGCTATTAGCGGCTAAGCGGCTATTAGCAGCTTAGCGGCTTAGAAAAAGGGGGGGGAGCGAAAAAAATTGCAAGACTCGCAAGAAGCAAGCCCATAGGGAAATTCGTCTTGCGAAGCGCCTCGAAAAACGGAAAACCCTTTCGTCTAGCGGGTTTTTCGTCTTGCGAGGCATTCGTCTTGCGGGGCACCACTGTACCTCGGGTTAAGAACTTTGCTTCAGGGTGAGAACAGAAATCGCACGGTTGCGGCGTGGCAGCAGGGGGAGACCCCATTAGCTAAAGGTACTACTGTATAATCTTACTGCCTCAGATGGGTGCAAGCTCCCCCCAAGTCACTAAGATCAGCTTATACTTCTCATCTCAAGTGTATACCAGCTGAACAGCCAAGTGATACAACCAGCATTTATGCCTCAGAAGTGAGGGATGATCTTCTGGTTGAATGCATGCAGACAAAGGCTTTCCTGTGCCCCCTGATTTTCTGGAATAGAATGAAAAAACAAAGGTGGCCGTTCTAGGTCTAGTTGGCCAGCTGGTGCGTGTCTAAGGTATGAATATTATCCATTTTGCTATCTGGGTACTTTAAGCGGCTCATAAGAAACATGGGTCTCATTTTGTTCCCAGGGAACCCTTATTGTTTTAGAATTAACTCCTACACTGAGTGTTGCTGCAGCCAAAAAAGCAGAGGTACTTCCCCAGAAGCTATCCTATTAAGCACTAAAGCTATATATTTCTATTGGTTTGTAAAGCTAATGTATTTATTATGGTAACTTGTGCCTTCCAAATACCCCTTAGTCCTTTGAATAGGTTTTTCTGTCTAGGAGGAATGACCAGGGAATTTCCACAACACAAGAGTAAGAATTTTAAAAAGGCGACAGTTGTGTGTAGTGAGCAAACTTAAAATATGTAGCAACTCTTTGGCACAAGTGATCCTGGAGGGGTAGATTTGTTCCCGAAGTTTGTCTCAAAAGGTTTTTTTTTTTTTTGCATATGTTAAGAGTTGCCTTAGGTCAATTTTAACTGAAGTATGCTGAATTTGCTCACTTTTTGAAAGGGAATTCATGCAAAAAGTTCAGCTGTACTTTAGGCAGTGTTTTTGCTATACCTGAACTAATTTTTGTGTGTGCCAAGAAGCACTTCTTCTGAGGTGAATATCTCCAACCAAATGTAACAGGTGAAACCTCCAGGGTACACATCACTGGGTTTAATATGAGAAGAAGACAGGAACCATTTTCCCCCCAATTAAAAAGCACAAAGCCCTCTTATTATTCTCAGTCACCTCTCACATGGAAATCATTTGACATAAATCTCAAATGATTTCCCACCCCCACCCCGTATGATAGCAAAGCTCTTAAATTTTAAAAATTAGGAACTGATTTTACTTGCATTTTTATGAATCTCATCTGTAAATCCAAATGTAGTCTGTTGTGTTTTAACATTATATGACAAGATGAGACACAAGAACACAAGGAGAGCCTTGCTGGGTCAGGCAAAAGGCCAACTTAGTCAAACATCCTGTTCTCACAATGGCCAACAAAACACCTATGGGGATACAGCAAGCATCCTCCCCACTTCTGATTCCAAGTAAATGGTAGTCAAAATCTTACTGCCTCTGGCAAGTGGAAGTAGAACAAAGCCACCACAACTAGTCTCCATGAATTTGTCTAACCCTATCTTAGTAAAGGTAAAGGGACCCCTGACCATTAAGTCCAGTCGTGGCCGACTCTGGGGTTGTAGCACTCATCTTGCTTTATTGGCCAAGGGAGCTGGCGTACAGCTTCCAGGTCATGTGGCCAGCATGACTAAGCCGCTTCTGGTGAACCAGAGCAGCGCACTGAAACGCCGTTTACCTTCCCGCTGAAGCGGTACCTATTTATCTACTTGTACTTTGACGTGCTTTCGAACTGCTAGGTTGGGCAGGAGCAGGGACCGAGCAACGGGAGCTCACCTTGTCGCGGGGATTCAAACCGCCGACTTTCTGATCAGCAAGTCCTAGGCTCTGTGGTCTAACCTTCTCTTAACCTTCTCTAACCTTCTCTTAAGCCCATCCAATTTGGTAACCATCACTACAACTTGGGGGAGCAAATGGTAAAGTTTAACTATTATCTCCAGCCTGAATCTTCCAACATTCCTCTTCACTGCATGGGACCAGGTTTCAGCGCTACGAGAGAGGCAGAAAAATGGATAATCTTACAGACTTCTATCCTGTCTCTCACCGTTTTTTCCTAAAAGACCCTCAATGCTGCAACCTTTCCCCACAGGGGAGTTGCTCCAACCATTTGATCATTTTGGCTGTACTTCTTTGAACGTTTTCCAGCTCTACAATATGCATTTTTGAGGTGAAGCAATCAGAGCTGCACATAGCGTTCCACATGCACAGATTTGTATGTCAGCATTGTGATATCGGGCAGTTTTATTTTCAATCCATTTCTTAGCTTGATACTTATCATGGAATTCACCTTTTTTCCCCAGCAGCTGCCACATACTGGGTAGACAGCTTTATCTAGCTATCCACTATGACCCCAAGGTCTTATTCCTAGTCCGCCACTGCCAGTTCAAACCCACAATGTCTCCAAATGCTTTTGGCATATGCACATTACCCTGTGGTGTTTTGGCCTCTCTGAACTGCAGTCATGTGCCCCTGCTTGCTTCTACCTCTCTCCCCTGTTTGAATAATCACACACTTTTTCCACACAAAAGGTGGTAAACATATACCATCAGTCCTGGAAGTGTTCCAAGCTAAACCCCTAGCACAGTTATTATATGGGGCTCAGATTTGGACAGGCACTCACCTTGGATCAGTGGAAGCTATCAAATCAACGTTCTTAAGGCAAATTTTCTTGTACCACCCTGTGTCCCAAACGCATCAGTGCGCCTAGAGGCTAATCTTCCCTTGGTAGAATTACGGATCTGGCATAGGACACTGAACTATTGGCTTTGCCTAAACTCAAATCACCCTGGTCTAATATCCCTAGTGCTGCAAGATTGTTACAGAAGTGCCAAGACTAAAATTGTCTATCAAAAACTTCACTCTTGTGGCTCATCACCACAACAGCTACTCACTTTGGGTTTTAGTAAAGCAAACAGTCTAATTTGTCAGTGCCTAAATGATATCGAGCATCAGAACAACTTGGCCACAGTAAGGAAATTTTGCCCATGGTATGACTATTTTCCACCTTCCCATTTCGACTCTCTAGCACCCTATCTGCATAACCTAGCAATTCTAAAATATAGACACGCTTCTACTCTCACAATATTGAATGTATTGCCCTCGGCTGTACTTGAGGGACGATTCCAACAGATTCCACAAGAAAAACGCCTATGTCCCTGTGGAGATGACAGTACCGAATCGGTGGCGCTTGCCCGTCTGGCTTGCACTCTTTATAAAGACTTGAGGAATGAGATTATCACCCCTCTTTTAGTGTCCATTCCAGGTCGCCCAACCACTGCCACAGTGTCCTTTCTCTTGGCACATCAAGATGAGCAGGTGACAGCAAAGGTTGCAAGGTTTTTAGCTGGGGCAATCAGAATAAGATCCACTATTTGACTATTGATTCAAAACCCTAAAATGTATTTTATATCATTGACTTTTTATTTCTATTTGTTGTATATCATATTGTTGTTTTATTGCTATGGCTGATGCAAATAAAGATTCATCTATTCATTCAATAATCACAAACATTCTCCTCCTCAGCTTTCATTGATGATTTGCTCCAAACCAGATATTCCACTGTTCCTATCCATTTTTGTGGTTTTTTTAAGTGCCAAAAGTCAGGTTCCGTCCTGGTTCAAATGGAGCCTTTCTCTTTTGTATAGCCCTGGCTTGACCCAGAACTTACCCAATGCCTAACAAACCCAATTCCCTCCTCCAAACACCACTGCCTCACCCACACATTGATGCTGCACAGCTGTGCCTGTGTCCTGTGCGTGGAACTTGTGACATTTAGAGGAGGCTACCTTGAAGGCCCTGGCTTCCACCCTCTTACCTAAATTTTGCTTCCAGCATCTCCCCCATATCATTGGTTCTGGCATGTACCATGAACAACTCCTCAGCACTAGCTATAATAATAATAATAATAATAATTTATTATTTGTACCCCGCCCATCTGGCTGGGTTTCCCCAGCCACAGCTAAATGACTATGCATGACATGCAACCCTTGGCACCAGGCAAGCAAGTTATGCAGTCTGCTGGTCCATCACACACTCAGCCATCTATGCCCCTAATGACTGGATTGCTTTACCAGGACTGCCTTCACCCCTGTCAGGAGAGTATCCTTGGCATGGAAGCCTAACTGCTTATCCCCAAAGGAATGGGGATCATTTCCCTCTTCCTCAGAGTGACATCCTCCTTCTCTGAGAACTGCAAATGCATGACAGCAGAAGAGCTATGCAGCTATCATGACATGACCCTGAAGGTTTCATACACCAACCTCTCTGGCCTCTTTCAGCTTCTTCAGGTCAGTCACTCCACAAAGGAATGTACTAATTCCCTGAGGGTCAGGAGCTCATTGCATTGAGCACACACTCATAATTTGGTGAGGGAAGTGTAGAACCCTTTCTTCCCCAAGCAGTGCAAGCCAATGCAACTTACTAAGATGTAAGCCTGATTTAGTTCAATGGTACTTACTCCCATGAGCAGGATTTAAGTTTTAGCTAGTCTTATTGTAATTCTTTCTTGCTTCCCTTATAATCTATGCATGTTGAATCCCAGCAAGGACCTCCAAATTTCACTTTAGGCAAACCTGGGTGGCACTGTATCTGCCAGGTACAATTTCCTGATTTCTTTTTCTGTTAGTGCTAGAAATTGAACCAGCCATATGAATTATTCAAGCTACTCTTCTAGCAGTGTGAAATCAGGAAGACAATCCGCCTACTGTTGCAATTGTTTATTTTGAGGCATTTGAGATTATTCAACAAGAAGGGGGAATCAGGCTGGAATTTAGTTACAAATTTTTGCTAAACCCATGGCAGCAATTGCCAGACCAGACCTTGGCACAGATCTGGAAGGTTTCATTGATACAAGAGACATGCTTGATTGCACCATCACAGCATGCTGGTGTAGTAAGTGCATCCAATGGCATGGCTTCCTACAGGGATAGAGAACCAGTGGCCATCCAGTTGTTGTTGTTTAGTCATGTCTGATTCTTCGTGACCCCATGGACCAGAGCACACCAAGCACTCCTATCCTCCACTGCCTCCCGCAGTTTGGTCAAACTCATGCTGGTAGCTTCGAGAACACTGTCCAACCATCTCGTCCTCTGCTGTCCCCTTCTCCTTGTGCCCTCCATCTTTCCCAACATCAGGGTCTTTTCCAGGGAGTCTTCTCTTCTCATGAGGTCACCAAAGTATTGTAGCCTCAGCTTCAGGATCTGCCCTTCCAGTGAGCACTCAGGGCTGATTTCCTTCAGAATGGATAGGTTTGATCTTCTTGCAGTCCATGGGACTCTCAAGAGTCTCCTTCAGCACCATAATTCCATACATCACATGGCCAATGGGCAGGAATGATGGAAGCTGTAGTACAGCAACCTAAGGACAGCCAAAGGTGCCTCAACCCTGCCTGGCTGAACACTGAGGAGTGGTGGCAGGATACTGATGAGAGGGCAACAGGAGAAGTGGGGTTAGAGATTGGCTTGGAAGAAGGGATCGGTGATCTGGGGGAGACTATAACAGCCAAGATATGGGAGACAGAGGCAGGAGAAGCTGTAGGATTGGAGACAGAATAACAGGTACAAGTGGAGGAAAAGATAGGTCAGGCTAATGTAGAGTCAAGGCCTTCCACACCTCCTCCTCCTCCTCTTCCTGCTACTGTTCCCACCTCTCCTACTCCACTGCCTCCCAGGACTAGGAAATTATTGAATTGGGAGGAGCAGAAACAGGTCTTAGGTTCCATCCCCAGCATCCCCAGGCTGGTAAATATTACCTGTCTGCAACCCCAGAGACCCACTGCCAGTCAATGTGGGCAATGCAGAACAAGAGAGACCAATGATCTGATTCAGTATGTATAAGGCGACTTCCTATGTTCCTATGATGGCTTGAGAAGGTTCAGTAGCTACAAAATACTGCCTGGTAGAGAATGAAAATCAGGAGTAAGGGGGAATGGAATGCCTGGCATCCTGAAAAAGAGGACTTCAACATTTTGTTGCAGGTCCCACTTGAATAGGTAAAGGTAAAAGGACCCCTGACCATTAAGTCCAGTCGTGACCGACTCTGGGGTTGCGACGCTCATCTCGCTTTACTGGCCAAGGGAGCCGGCGTACAGCTTCCGGGTCATGTGGCCAGCATGACTAAGCCGCTTCTGGCGAACCAGAGCAGCGCACGGAAACGCCGTTTACCTTCCCGCTGGAGCGGTACCTATTTATCTACTTGCACTTTGACGTGCTTTCGAACTGCTAGGTTGGCAGGAGCAGGGACCGAGCAACGGGAGCTCACCCTGTCGCGGGGATTCAAACCGCCGACCTTTTGATCAGAAAGTCCTAGGCTCTGTGGTTTAACCCACAGCACCACCCGCGTCCCACTTGAATATAATAGCACAAAAGGAGCAACGCATCACACAAAACCCTTTAGTATTTCATGCTAACTTATCATATTAGCTGGTCCAAGAAGACACTTCAATATCTTAAGTAAAAACAGATGAATAAATCCACTCTAAGTGTAAATGTTAAGGTTTTCAAGGCAATCTTAGGTATAAAATGTCGATGTATAACATTTAAAGATGCATGTTTCTGGTCACAGTGGCCAGCAAATAAAACGGCATGATAGAATCCTACTGTTTATCTATTTACTTCCTCCATGAAATAATGCAACCATTTTGCTCTCCTCCCATTCCAGGAAAGAGAGTCCAGTTTGTCTTCTACTGATATTGTCAAGTGTTATAAAACAGCACAGTCCACCTAATCTATTACAATTTATAAGGCAGATGGAATGACTGTGAGGGACCATTTTATATAGGACATGACACAGTAGAAAGACATACTCTTTACTGTGTAAACTACAGACTTCTTTCTACTCAATAAAGTATCTTTATTAGCGGGGATGTTCTCTGTGGCGGGTAGAAAAAATACGCCCAGCTTGCTTCAAGAAAGGTTGAATAAAACTTTATAGACCTTTCTTATAAATGAAATCAACAATCTACACCAAGCCATCACTCACAGATTAGGACACAGTATTGATTCCAGAATGAAAAGGTGTATTTCTTTTAACTTAGGTCAGAGCTGGAAGTGTGCTATGGCTGTTTGGCAAACAGGACTAAGAAAAGTTATGGTTTCATATCTGAAAAGTCACCATTTTCTAATTTGTTTCTCTGCCTAAAAGCTCCTTTGTCTCCTGTTTCTTCATTGCTCTTTCATACTAACCAGGTCAATACTTCCCACCCACCAAGCCTCTTAGCACCACGTTGTGTATTACAGTTTAACATTTTGAGTGATTCTGGAAGTGGGTTCATTGTGAGAGGCCAGCTTACTCTAAATAACACATGGTTAACTGCAGGGCGGCCCTGGAAATTTCCTAAAGCTAGTGCATCTCCCCAAAATAGTACAGGGAACTTGAAATGAAAATCCTAGTATTTTCCTTGCACATAGTTAGGCTGCTGGTAAACACAGAACTCATCACCCACAACGGAGAGACTAGCAGTATCTGCACAGACAATAACTTATCACAATAATGAGATGCCAAGAGTAACAAGAAAATAATCAAGAGTTTTAGTGCATGGGGTTCAAAAAATTATTCCAGTCATTCAATTAATGATACCTCACCTATTTATTAATCTACACTCCATCTTTCTTCTGTAAGATGAATGATATTATACACCACAGATATTTTCCCAGCCACTTATTGACCAGACTCTTGATGGCAGGAAATGGGGGAAGAAGAGCAGGTGAGAGACTATACTTGTGTCTCCACCCCTCACTGCACATTGCATGCTTAATTAAGATTTAAATCCAGATTAAACAAATGGTCACTCAACCACCATGCCTTTTGATCAGTCCAGATGGACTTGACCTGGAGCTGCCTCAGTCCACTCTGGGAAAATTCCTAGATCAACCCAAATCAACCAGATTCAATTTGGGACCTGGGGTTTCTCAAAAGCTAGCGCACAGCCATAGCTTTTGCAAGATTTCTACATCCGGGGTTGCCATATTTTAAAAAGTGAAATCCGGACGCAAAAGTGGTTGATTTCTGAAAATTCTGCCTGGGTGTTATTTTTGGTGGATGAATCCCAGATATGTCCAGGAAATTCTGGAGGTATGGCAGCACTACTACATCACATGCCCTAGACTATGCTCTGTGACCTAGTCATGTAACGACTCTCTAGACCTTTATAAGTATAATGGTCTATCAAAAGAGAGAATTTTGAGCACGGCAGCTGGCTACTGCCTAGAAACTGAACAAACCATTCTATTATTAGGTGATTTACTATATAGTCAGTGAAAATGAAAATGTCATGTATTTTTAAAACCTAGGGTCAAAGTGAGGAGTTCAATAAGTAAGAGCACATTTGTATGGTAATTATTGCCACTGGAAGCAAGAAAGGATGTGAAAGATCTATGGAAGAATGGAAAGAAGAAGGGTCGAGATCACTGCAATGCACAGTGTTCTTGCTACTTCAATATGTAGGCAGGGCTTTTGTGCTTATCACAAAGACCCTCTTTCAGTGAATTGCATAGGTGTGATTTGGATAGCATGCAAAAGAACTACTGCAAACCAAATGGAAAGCTGGGAATTCCCTTTATCTGTATAGAAGTCCCTAGTAATGTCTCATAATCCATTCTTCAGCTCAGGGATGGAGAAACTCTCCCCTATTAAACTCATAGGAACCCCACATTCTCCTTACACTGACAGTATGAGGAAGCCTCAATTTCTATAATAAAAATACAGAAACATAACTTGATTGCACCAGTAGGCAATAAACATCATTACGCAATTATGTAATAAAACCATTTGGCCACTTGTGGAGAGATAAATTACCTGCACTGGGTATCAAATCTTCAATGAAATAATTTAGCATCGAATAAAACTTCACACTTCCATGAAGCTGGCACATACATCATTAAAAAACCCCTGTAAATTCCAATTGTGGTATACATTTCCCTACAAAGTCTAGGGCACACAAGCCTCCTTCAGACAATATGACTACACACATGTGATTGCCACAAATTCATAATACTGTAAAGTCTGAAAAGAGTAACCTGCCTCCAAGTATCACTTGCATATTTAAGACAGCCAGGGTGCCTGCAGACAGTTGTAGGCGGTGATGTGGGCTTTTTTCAGACCTTACTCCCAGTACGTTTCTGAGCACAATTCAAACTGTTGGTGCTGAACTTTAAAGCCCTGAACGGCCTTGGCCCTGTATACCTGAAGGAGTGCCTCCATCCTCATTGTTCAGCCTGGACACACTGCAAGTGCTTTCTGGTGATTCCCTCACTGTGAGAAGTGAAGCTACAGGGAACCAGGCAGAGGGCCTTCTCAGCAGTGGCACCCACCCTGTGGAACACCCTCCCACCAGATGTCAAGGAGGTAAATAATCTTTTAGAAGACATCTGAAGGCAGCCCTGTAAAGGGAAGTTTTTAACCTTTTATTACGTTTTTGTATATGCTCTGGAAGCAACCTAGAATGGCTGGGGCAACCCAGACAGGTGGGCGGGGTACAAATAAAATAACAATAAATGCATAAAGTTCAGTGCATGCAATCCCATTTTCACCCTCCAAACATTCCTTTAACACCTAAATGTAGGTGCATTTCTACATTCAAAGGTCACAAACACCTGTGGTTTCTAGTTTGTGATGCTTGTGATGTCCACCAGCATAATAAAGCTTTATTATTTTGGAACAACTGATTGATTCTCAGAGAGTGTGCCACTGTTTTCCACACTCTCTCTGCATACAGAAAACACTAGAGAAGACTAATGGAGACTCCACAAGTACAATTAGATTAGGAAGTTGATTTCAACTGATTAGTTTTTTTAATGTGGATTTTGCTTCATTGACTATATATTACATCACCATAAGGAATGATTAGTTAGTTAGTAGGTGGTCACCAGCTGCTATGTTGAACGGGTGGTAGAAAGTTGTAAGGGTCCAGGGTAGGGCAAGAAAAGCAAGCGGTCTTCCCAAAGTTATTGTACTCCCATAGTCCTTGACCATTTGACCATGCTGACTGGGCCTGATGGGGCTTGTAGTCCAACAACATTTGTAGGGCTCTGGATTCTTCATGATTGGACCAGTGACAGGTGATGTGACTACAGCCCTCAGCATGGTCTAAAGCAAAGGAGGTAAACTCATTGCCTTACAGATATTTTTGGACTACAACTCTCATCTTCCCTAACCATTGATTATGCTGGCTGGGACAGGCAGTTTAACTACTTCTGATATAAAGGTACATGGTTAAGCTACCTTTGAAGGTGACCCCGGAAACTTCAACTAATCCAGAATGTGGCAGCAAGACTAGTGACCGGGAGTGGCCGCCGAGACCACATAACACCAGTCTTGACAGACCTACATTGGCTCCCAGCACGTTTCCGAGCACAATTCAAAGTGTTGGTGCTGAACTTTAAAGCCCTAAATGGCCTCGGTACAGTATACCTGAAGGAGCATCTCCACCCCCATCGTTCTGCCCAGACACTGAGGTCCAGCTCTGAGGGCCTTCTGGCGGTTCCCTCACTGCAAGAAGTGAGGTTACAGGGAACCAGGCAGAGGGCCTTCTCGGTAGTGGTGCCCGCCCATCAGATGTCAAAGAAATAAACAACTATCTGACATTTGGAAGACATCTGAAGGCAGCCATGTTTAGGGAAGTTTTTAATGACTGATGTTTTAATGTATTTTTAACCTTCTGTTGGAAACCGCCCAGAACGGCTGGGGAAACCCAGCCAGATGGGTGGGGTAGAAATAATAAATTATTATTATTACCCCATTCCCTTTAATATTGTATTTTTGAATTTTGATATATCTGGGGATGGAAAGAGAGTGACATATTATTTTGTGTTAACTGGAATTGTGCTTTCACTGCCCAGAGGAAGAGTCCCATATTTCTTGAAAGATACACTTTCCCCTTTAGAGGCTCAATTTTTGCAGTTTTGGGGATAACCTTGTCTGGCCCCTGAATTTACAAATATTGCTTTTAAAAGCCCAATGCCAGCCTTACCATAGGATCATCTTGGAGCAAAAGTAATTCAAGGTAGGGCTCCAAATATCAAGCGCTGATTTCTTTTGCATAGCCTTCTGATCTTTATTTCCACATTGCTGCATAAACATCCACAAAGCCTCCTAGCCATTACATAATTCAGGTATAATCCATTTCGGTCTCTGTGGAGAAAGTAACTTAAGTCTCTGCGACATGTTACAAAATATATTACTTTGAATGCAAGCAATAGATGAAACAAGGAAAGACAAACTAAGGTCAGTGTCTGTAGTTGGGGTTTTAAAGATTTGTTGACACTTCTGCATATCATATCTGACAACATAAATGGTTGGTGTTGCAATTTTTTTTTTTTTAATGTGCACATTGTTTGAAGAAGATTTGACCAATAAAAGCAGCATTTCCCCAGTAATCTGCCAAAAGGAAAAGAAATAAATCAAAAGCCAAAAATTGAAATTACGCACAACCCAAAGCATCCCGGGCAGCCATCAGCTGGATTTCACTGATAGAATTAAAGAGAGAATTTGGTCTTTTGTGCTAGGAAACAAAGCCCTCTCCAGTTGGTTAGACGCAGAGATGCAGATCCCCATCTGACATGGATTTCGAAGACCATATGCATGTTTTGGCTTGAACTTCTCCCTAAGGAATCCAAGGCCAAACAACGCTTGTTTTACAAGCCACCCAAACGCAACGGGGATATTTAAGCAGAAACTGTAAATCATACAAGATGGTATTGAAACTCTAAAAGAGAATTGCACAACTGATGGTTTTGTTTAGGCTGCTCCCAGTTTGGATTTCTTCATATTGCAGCACTGACTAATTTCCGCTTGATTTGTGATATTTTAATTGTGTTTTATAATATACTTTTATTTGATATATAGGAAACTACTTTGTGGCCGTTGTGTGATAAAGAGAATGAAGGGCAGAAGCAGATCAGTCTTATTATTTGTGGTCATTTAGCTTAGGGTAGTCATAAAGATAAATTAGGATTAATTTGTTAAATGTATTAAGCATCGCTACTTATAAGTCAGTAACTGAAAATAACTGGGTATGATCCAAAATTTAAGTGTGCGTGTTACTCAGTTAAGTTTTACTAAGAGTAGGGCCACTGAAATTAATGAACATCACTAAGCTACCTCCATTGATTTCAATGAGTCTACTCTTGAGTAAAATTTAGTTGAGTATCATACTGTGAAGTCCCATTGGTTTCTGTAGGACAGAATTAAGCATATGTTTTAAACTGCAAACCTATACATACATATGTACTTTCCTGGAAATAAGTCCCATTGAAAAAAGTGGGTCATACTTCTAAGTAGGGCATGCATAGGATTGAACTGTGAATGCAACCCACTGAAATTAATGAGTTTTCAAAGTTCTTAATTTTGATGGGATCATTCCCATATTTTGGAGGGAGTCGTTTACTGTTCTCAAACTTAAAGTTACCCAACAGTGTAAAATAATAAAAACACATACAAAATGAAATGAAGATCTGTAAGGCACCCTTCCAGATGAAGCCATTAACACAGAGGTTGGCAGGAAATTTGTCGCAGTCCATCAGTGTGCCACACGCCATTTTTGGTGGGTTGTTTCCCACAGCCATGGCTGATCCCCTGAAACTACACAACCCCAGCAGCAAGACACAGAGAGTATCAGTGCCTTCTTTGTAGAACCCCAAACCATGAGTACATCAGGTGCTTTCATTTATGACAGGTTTTGGCTTCATGGACTTTGATGGAACTAGCTGCATCAAATTCTTCTCTTCCGGCACCAGTGAGGTGTGAATCATGCTGAAACCTCCTTGGTTATTAAAGGTCAAGAACAGGAGTGTCATTCCTATTCCCCCTATACCTAAGCCTATCAACGGGGGTGGGGGCAGGGAGGAAAAATAATAAAATTGACAAATCACAAAACTGCAAAACCGGGGGTGGGGGTGGGAAGAAGCATGGCCAAGTCTGAGATAATTACTGCAGGCTCTAAAAACTTTCCTCTCTTTTATTATTGTAAATCACAAACTCTTTTTTATTGATGCATATTTTATCACAGCACTCTTGCCATATGTGATCTGAAGATTCAGAGCTTGTCCCTGGGGACAGCAGTCCTGATAAAGATAATGAAGAATTCCTTTCATGCTCCCCTCTCAACATAGGCAGAGCTCCGATTGAAATTAACATCTCCTTACAATGAAACACCAATTTGCTGCCACAACCAGAAACGGCAGCTGTAGAGTTTATCCAGTTACTCCCTTTAATGCTCACTCCCCCATTATGGCTTGCGAAGATGTGTGCGCTGTAATAAAAGGGTGGGAAATGGTCGCCCCGAATGGGCAAGAGGAACAGAAAAACGTGCATACACACAAACATTTATCCGCTGAAGAAACTGTACTGTTCAAAATATAAATGCAATGCCGTTTTTACAGGGTTAAAATCAGAAGCGGGCTCCAAAGCAGCCTTGAAAATATGCTCTCAAAATTTACCAGTTCATAAATAAATAAATGCTTAGCCTGCAGCAGTCCAATGCATTTTTATGCTGGAGGATAGTGGTACGGAGCCTGCTCATTTGCCTGTGTGCAGTTCCATATAACGCTGTGCCAAATCCCATTAACCAACTTCAAAAAACCAGTTCCACCCTAACCACACACCCCCAATAAAAGAGGCAGTCACTTTTCTGCTGCTTGGGGCAGCAGGGGTGCGGAGTTTGGTGAAATATTATGAGAGGGGTTGGGTCGGCACTTTCCTTAATCATTGCTACAAAGTTGCTAGAAGTGGTCTTCCTTTTAATGCTTTTAAAAACCAAAACCCTCACACTAATCTCCCAGCACTCTGCAGGCAGTCTCTCCTGGAATACCAAGGCGAGTGTTAGGTGTGAGGATTCTCTCTATATAAAATAAATAAAAGGAAAACCAGCCTTCCAGGGCTGGTCCAGGGCATTTTGGCACCTGAGATGAACCATAAGATAGTGCTACTTTCCCCTCCCACTAGGGAGTGATCTACATTGGGATCAAGGGGCGGGAATGAAATCAACCTTACCCAACAGTTGAAGTGGTGGTTGCTTCACCTTGCCTCATGTGTGGGCAGGACCTGCAGCCTTCAGACAGCTTGCAATGTTCATTATTTGGGTAAGTGCTACCGCCTCCAACCCTTGCAGCCAAATTTAGTAGAATTCTCCCACCTCTTACCAAGTTTGGGAAGCAATCTATTTTTGCACTTCCTCCTGCAATTTGCCAAAGAAACCTATCAGCTCAGCACTACTAGTTCCATGCAGTCACTGGAACCCCTGCACTCATTCCATGAACTTGCAAATTCCTTGTCACCTAGAGGCGCTCCAAAAAGGATTGAAAACAAATGTTTCATTCTCCCCGCTTTCATAGGTGGTAGCAGGGCAGCTTCCTTGTGAGGAGGAAGCACTGCAAACTTGTTATGGCACCCTATGTAGTATAGGTAAAACAAGCCAGTGATAGTCGGAACTACCGTAATATCTACACATGCTCACAAGAGTTTCCAAAATAGCATTCAGTGATGGACAAGCTGCTCATCCCTGCTTGTCATGTTTATGCTTCCATACTGCCTCTCCAGGATGATAGGTTTTCATACACAGTCGTGCCTCGGAAGTCGAACGGAATCCATTCTGGAAATCCGTTTGACTTCCAAAACATTCAGAAACCTAGGCACGGCTTCCGATTGGCTGCAGGAAGCTCCTGCAGCCAATCAGAACCCACGGAACCTGCATCGGATGTTCAGGTTCCAAAAGAACATTTGTGAACCAGAACACGCACTTCCGGATTTGCAGCGTTCGGGAGCCAAAACGTTCAACTCGCAAGGCGTTCAACTTCCGAGGTATGGCTGTACAGTGGTACTTCTGGTTGCGAATGGGATCCGTTCCAGAGGCCCATTTGCAACATGAGCAGAACACAACCCGCGTCTGCGCGTGTTGCGATTCACTGCTTCTGCGCATGCACGTGATGTCATTTTGTGCGTTTGTGCATGCGCGAGCAGCGAAACCCAGAAGTAACCCTTTCCAGTACTTCCGGGTCACCGCGGGACGCAACCTGAAAACACTCAACCTGAAGCAAACGTAACATGAGGTATGACTGTATATGCCCTCCTCCACATTTACTAACTTACAAGTAACAAACACAATAATTTATTTTTCTTTAAAAGTTATATTTTCTGCTTCCTTTCCTTTTCATGAACATAGACTTGGACCTCTTCACACCACTTGGCTTATGCTTCCCCAACCCTACTTTTTATAATGCTTCTATAGCAAATTAGTTAGAATATTGTTAATGGCCAGGTCAGCAGAGGATACAAAATTTGAGAATGTAGGTTTGCTCTTTTCTGACCACATTATGTGGACATAGCTGAGTTGGCAATGCCGCTTTTTCTACCCATGCTGTCCAACATGTGCTGTAACAGCTTGAGTCATTGTGTGACACATTGCAAAACACATTAGGAACCAGGCGAAGAATAGATGCAATCAGAAATGACAAACTAAGGTCAGGTTTGCAGGAGGTCTGGGACAGGATCCAGGGTCAGGAAACCAGTGCATATTAGGTTTTGGTCTTAGCAAAAGAAGCTGGTAACTGGGCTGCAGCCAGGAAACATGAAGCTGGGTTCAGCCTAAAGCACAAATATACCTACCAAGCTAAGCTGTGAAGAGCAAGCACCATCTGGCACCCACTGAGGTCTTACAAGGGAGGCAGTGAGAAGACTACAGGGAACGAGAAAACTGGAACCAATGAGAACAGCCACAAAGTGGGGTTTTATTATTTTTATTTGTGCCCACCAGGGGATTTGCATGCTAAGTATAGAAGACCTGGAAATGAGCACGGATCTGTGTATGGCTGAAAGGCCAGACCAAATGCCAGGAAAGAGAGGTCCCCATGTCATAAATGTAGCCACTTTTTTGGTCAAGAGTAATAAGCCATATGGTGAAATGCTAAGAATGTAAAGAGAGAGGATTCCCCCCCCCCCTACAGTTACCAGGATCCTTTACGGGAAGCCATGATTGTTAAAGTGGTATAGTAGCGCTTTAAATATGTGGTGCAGATGTAGCCTCACATGCAAGCAGCAGTGACTGGCACCATTTTGTTAATCTTTCAGCTACCATAGTGCAGATGGACCAACCAGCCCAGATCAAATTGTGAGCTTTTCCCCTTTCAAGTCAAGGGACTGGTTTCTTCTTTGTTAGCAGGCTTAGGCTTGAATGATTGTGTAGGCCTTGCCTTACTGCTTCTGTTCTTAAGCAGCTTTGTCTCATGACACAAGGTGGCACTATTAGCCCCTACCAAAAATAAGAAATTTGGGGCAGGAGTAAATAGGAAAGAGGCGACTTTGTTAACTTTTTTTTAAAAAAAGTAGTGGTGCAGCAGTAAATATCAGTAGCACAGTTGCAAAGCTAAGCAAGGTCCGGTATGGTTTCAAATTGGATGGGGGAATCGCTTTGCATTCCAGGGGGTTGTACTAGAATACCCTCAGGATACCTTACAATGCTATAATTCTTTGGTTCTCTTTATCTTTTACCACTTCATAATGGTTTTATGCTCCCCCCCCCCCCCCCCCGTGCGAGGTCTTTTCCTATTTTGGTCGTATTTCTTTTCTATTGATTTTAAATTTTGGAACCACCCAGAGGACGCAATCAATTCAGTAGCATATAAATGCCACAACTAAGTAAATAAAGAAATAAATAATCAACCAGTCCATGTGGCAATTGAGTGGGATATGGAGAGAAAACCTGTGTAACATACCAACACTTGGAATCAGAGGCATGAGGTGTCGCACAGCGGTAAATTAATCAATGCAGAGTCATCTTCATAAACCGAATAAAACTTTTACTTGAAGAAAATAAACTTGTTC
Organism: Podarcis cretensis; assembly: GCF_951804945.1. NCBI lineage: Eukaryota > Metazoa > Chordata > Lepidosauria > Squamata > Lacertidae > Podarcis > Podarcis cretensis. The sequence continues at coordinate 24,071,130 of NC_137176.1, read as the reverse complement.
AGAAACAGTATAGTTAAAGAGCATATACAGTGTGCTTACAGCAGCTATCTGACTCTTCACAGAGGCATAGTCTTAGTTACTGATTTACCAGAGTCCTGGAACCACACTGTCTGCTTTAACTTTACATAGCAAGAACATTATTCCACATATAACTCCATACACAATCCATACAGCTCTCTCACTGAGGCCCATAGAGAGAATGGCTACTTTTTATAGGGAGAATGAGTCAACACCCTAGATGAGTCACAAGTCACAGGGACTTTGCAGTTTGCTGTTAACAGCAGTTAGGATGCTTAGGCTAGAATGATTTTGTAGGCTTTGCCTTACTGCTTCTGCTCTTAAGAAACTTTGTCTCATGACACAAGGCGGCCGTCTCCTGCCTTCCTTCAAGGGTTAGGAAGCAGAGTAGCGAGGAGGAAAGGAGAGGCTTTTGTAGTTTTATAATTTACAGCATTATCTGATTTATTGCACCTGCACTTCAACTTGCAGATTTTACTTCTATTGTGAAATACAGCTTCTATTCTGCAGGAAGCTAAGGACCATTTCTGTCTTATTCCTATGGCGGGGTCCAATGCTTGTGTTAAGTGTATTATTTCCTATTGACTTCAGAGTTAATCACTCTTGCAACAAAAAGCAACATTGCACAGAAGTCACATAAATACATACCATGTAATACAGTCAATATTGTCTAGTAGTACTTTATTCTTGAAAGAATATCCTTTGCCTCATAGAATGTTCTTAAAATGTTATCTGAACAGAGATATAGCAGCATGTATAGTTGGGACGCAGGTGGGACGCAGGTGGCGCTGTGGGTTAAAGCCTCAGCGCCTAGGACTTGCCGATCGAAAGGTCGGCGGTTCGAATCCCTGCGGCGGGGTGCGCTCCCGCTGCTCGGTCTCAGCGCCTGCCAACCTAGCAGTTCAAAAGCACCTCCGGGTGCAAGTAGATAAATAGGGACCGCTTACCAGCGGGAAGGTAAACGGCGTTTCCGTGTGCGGCTCTGGCTCGCCAGAGCAGCGATGTCACGCTGGCCACGTGACCCGGAAGTGTCTCCAGACAGCGCTGGCCCCTGGCCTCTTAAGTGAGATGGGCGCACAACCCCAGAGTCTGTCAAGACTGGCCCGTATGGGCAGGGGTACCTTTACCTATAGTTGTTTAGAAAAGCTTTTTTCTGATGGAGGGGGAAAAAGACCAGACAGCACTTTTTTGTTACTCCAAAGCTTGTAAGGCAAGCCTTATGAATCAGGGCAGATGTAATGCTGGAATAAAGGAGGAAGTGAAATGCTAACAGAGCATCTTGTTGTACAGCACAGCTTATCTCAATGTCTGGAAAGTTACTTCCTCAGTTCTCAGGGGAAATGTATAGGTCAGCAAAGGCTCAGTCTACAGATATCTAAAAAATAGTCTAACATGGGTTATACTTGTTTTGATGATAGGCATTTTTTTCACACACAAAAAAGCTTTTGTATGAGCTTGTCTGAGACACTGTTTTTGAGTTGATGTTTTTTCCAAATCCATCTCATATTTGGGTGAACACAGATGACTATTTACCAAGTAGTAATTTACTACACTAATAGGTAATTTATTGCCGTCTGCTTTTAATAATTACTTGGTAAACCAGTCATCTGGAGAGGGCTACTTGGGTAATCTATAGAAGCTGCTCTGCCATTCTCCTTCAAAGTTTCAAGGAGAATCTCACAACTTCCCTAAGTATCTGATGGAGTGCAAAAGCGCAGAAAGAGTTTTCTTGCAACTTTGCAGGATATCAAGAGCCAATGCAGATGACCATTTTACTACACATCTGCACCTGATGGGTGGCAGGAGACAGGGACACCCTGTCCAGTTTCACCACCTGAGGCAAAATGGGAATTGCTACCTCCTGCACCATCAGGACATATGGCAAGCATTTCCACCTCCTCTCCTCCATTTTCTTCTTCCCTGGTCCCTTTCTGACTAAGGATAAAGTCCAAGCTGAAGGCAGCTTCATGCAACAACCACTTCTCTCTGTGTGTTAAAATGTGGGGTGAGAAACCACAGGAACACCCACCCACCCCTGAATAGCACAGTTTGAGTTTTTTCATCCACTGGGATCACAGCAGCATGAATATGGGATTGTACCTCCACACACCAAAAACCAACTGCAATCATTTCCCCACCAGGAATAGCTGTGTGAATCTGCTGTATGTCTCTGGGGGGGCAAAGCAATGAGGACAAGAATTGCTGTTCAAGTTTCAGCTGCGCTGTTTAAACACATAAGCATAATTTATTTTTTTTAAGGATCAGAGTTGGCAGTTTGCTAATTAAACTGTACTTAATCTGAGTATGTGATATTATGTAAACGGGGTCAACTCAGTTTTCAGCTTTCAAGAGAGGTTCCACTAAATACAATAGGACAGATATGTGTTTCTTCTCTTAGTAGCCTTCTTCGGCGATCACTTGTAGCTGAGTAAGGTTGTCTTCCATGAACACAGTCTTAACAGTAAGTGACTGTGGAGGCCAATTATGGATCCACACGTCCTTCCACAGTGGGGACATAGGTTTCTGGGCAGGAATTGAGCATGGTGAGGATTTACCAAATGTGCTTTCCTCTTAGCTTGCTTCTCCCTTTCGTCCTGAGTTCGAGTGTCTTCAAAGTCCATGGCACTTTTGGTAAAGGCTGTTCTTCAACTGGAGGCACTCAGAGGCCAGTGTTTCCCAATTGTTGGGTGTTTATACTACATTTTTTTAGATTTGCCTTTAGAGAATCTTTAAACCTCTTTTATTGACCAACAACATTTCCATTTTTAAGTTTGGAATAGAGTAGTTGCTTTGACAGATGATATTCAGGCATCCGAACAACATGACCAGTCCAACAAAGTTGACACTGAAAATCATTGCTTCGACACTGGTGATCTTTGCTTCTTCCAGTACACTGGCGTTAGTTCGCCTGTCTTCCCAAGCCATGTGTAAAATTTGTCAGAGACACCATTGATGGAATCTTTCAAGGAGTTGGAGATGGCGTTTATAAGTGTCCATGTTTCACAAGCATACAGTAAGGTTAGTAGTACCATAGCTTTGTAAACATTTGGTTTCCCTGAGAATGTCCCAGTCCTCAAACACTTTGCACTTCAATTGTGAGAGAGCTGCACTCTAAAAGCTCAGGCAGTGCTGGATTTCGGCATCAATGCCAGCCTTTGTGGAAAGGTAACTGCCCAGTCAGCAGAAGCGATTGACATTTTCCAGCATTATGCCACTGAGTTGGATTTGTGGTGCTGCAGAGGGGTTGCTTTGTGCTTGTTGGTGCAGCACTCTGGTTTTTTGTAAGCTTCTGCAAAGATATTTAGGATGGTTTGGAGGTCATCATCTGAGTGTGCACAGACTATGTTGACATCAGCATAATGAAGCTCTATGATGGAAGTTATGGCAACCTTACTCTTACTTTCTTTACTCTCTTAGTAGCCTACTTGGTCTTGGGCTATGTACACATTAATGGTTTAAAACACAGCAGGGTCATTTTCCACCTGCCCTGCTTCATTTCAAGCTGCGTTTTTACATTGCTGTACACACCTGATGGGGAGCATCTTTTACACCAATACGCATTCCCCAATTTGCTTCCTTATTCCTGCAGGCCCCCACAACTCCCATGCAATAAACTTGTCATCTGCGCATGTACAATGGGTGCCTCAAATGTAGACGCAAATATTCAGGGCTGGGAAGCTGAAGTTCAGAATACTTAGCAGATGGTTTGAAGTGAATTCATTATTATTTTCTCAGTTTTACGAACAAACCAAGAAGGGGAGGGGGGTTAATGTGCTGACCTAAACAAAATAAATATTTACTAGTGTATCACTGCATCAATACAAAGAAATGAATAGAAAACAAAACCTTGTTGCTTCTTTTCAGCAATTGATGCTCACAAAAATAGCACTCACCAATGCACATTCAAAGGTTACAGGTTTTAATCATTTTTCCTCTACTGCTTAATAATATCATTTGATTACTTTGTGCTCGTCATGGATCAGGTTTTGTTTCGCAACAAAATGTAAATGTATGTACTAGAAATAACTAGGCATTGCCTAAAAAAACAAAAAAACAAAGAAAAAGTGAAATTGTGTTTGGTTTAATTAGTTTTAGTCTCAGACCATCAAGTGCCAAGCCACTGAGAAGCATTTTGCAGGGATCTTACAATGCAAGTCTTGAAGAGATAAAGTATTCTACAGATCATGAACGCTCGTGTCAATATTAAGACAATTCAATAATAAACTTCTCTGGATAAATGCTTAAAATGCGTTATTTTCATTTGTTTGCTATTGTAAGTCCAGATTTGCTAAGAAGCATCAGACAATGGCCGCTTGAGAAATAGTATGATCTGTTTCCCAGAGACCCCATCTCTTAAATGCATTTTCTAAAGTTCTTCAGATAGTCATAGACTCTGGGTTAGAAAAGAAATCCTATTTCTTTATCTTATTTTTCCCCCTTGTCAGTTTTTGTCAGTCTTTTAGAAATGCTAGGAGAGGTAGATTAGTGGGGAACTAACAGGAAATACATGATCCTCCAAAATTAAAGGGGCCCCTTTCCCACATCTCTTTCCACGATTTTCGATTTCCTGCCTACCCTTTGTGCAGTGCAATCCTATGCGTGTCTATTCAAAAGTAATAATTGCAGACTTATCCATTAAATTTTAAAGGAGTGCGATATTTTTTAGATGCTAAAATAGATTGAACAGCGAGCATAGAAGGGCAGTTGTTTGAATTTTAAAAGGAATTGCTGGTGGAGTCTTCATCTTAAAGTGATACACCTTAATTTCTTCCATCTGTTCTTATAATGAGAGGGGAATTCAATCTCTGTTGAAGCCTTAGTTCACACCATTAAATTTTCTATCAGTTCTTTTCCCACTACTTCATGAACCATCCATCCACTTGAATTAATTTCTCTGAGGATAGCTACTTGGAAGCCTGTGAATAAATGGCCACATAAAGTTAAAGTGTTCACTCGTGGACTTGTTGATATTTCTGCTTTTTATGTCAGATTGGTGAATTTTCATTATTTTTCTTAAACAGGAACTGCTCTGCCTGAAACTGCTGCTAGACATCCTTGATAGGGCATCGTCCCACTTCACACGGCTAAGCTTTAAGACAGGCTTCCTCAACCTCAGCCCTCCAGATGTTCTGAGACTACAATTCCCAGAATCCCTGAACACTAGGGATCATGGGAGTTGTAGGTGAAAAACATCTGGAGGGCCGAGATTGAGGAAGCCTGCATTAAGAGGATAAGCCACCATGAACCTTTTGCTTACAAGTTCCCACACCTCCAACACTGTTGGGAGGAGACGGGGGCTTCCATTTTTACTTCCATTTTGTAAGTTTCTAAAGCAACTTACAAAATGGTTGCAAGCCCAGAAGACATAGCATATAAAATATTGTATTTCAATAAAAGGTTTTGAACAAACCCAGCGGAAAAACAACACAAAACTCTAAGCAGGAAGACTCTTTCCCTCTATATGCCATCAGCAAGCCTGACATAATCCACCAAATGCCTGGGAGAAAGGATAGGTTTTTAAATGGTGCATAAGGGATGCTGATGATGGTTGGCAGGTTGGGACCTTACTGGCAAAAGCATTCCACAGACAGGGATTCACAGCCCAGAAGGCCTTGTTGCCACCCTCCAAATCTCTTTCCAAGGGCTCCCAGAGACAAAAACCAAATGGTCTGGGTAGGTTTATATACCATGAGAGGTGCTCTGAATGTGCACCATACAATTAAAGCACTCTTATTCCACTTCAGGACATGGGAGAAACCTGGGAACTGCAGTTTATTAATGGTGCTGGAAATTGTAGCTCTGTGAGGTCAGCACCCTTAAACTACAGCTCCCAGGATTCTTTGGGGATCCACCTCTTGAGGTGGTATTAAAGGTAAAGGGTAAAGGGACCCCTGACCATTAGGTCCAGTTGTGACCGACTCTGGGGTTGCAGCGCTCATCTCGCTTTATTGGCCGAGGGAGCCAGCGTACAGCTTCCGGGTCATGTGGCCAGCATGACTAAGCTGCTGCTGCCGTTTACCTTCCTGCTGGAGCGGTACCTATTTATCTACTTGCACTTTGACGTGCTTTTGAACTGCTAGGTTGGCAGGAGCAGGGACCGAGCAACGGGGGCTCACCCCATTGCAGGGATTCGAACCGCTGACCTTCTGATCAGCAAGTCCTAGGCTCTGTGGTTTAACCCACAGCGCCACCCGTGTCCCTGAGGGGGTATTAGAGTGCTTTAAATGCATGGAGTGGATGAGGCCTCAGAAATGTGCAGGAAAACAAAGTGCTGCTCTGCCAAGGTCAGCAACTTGCCTCAAGTCTGTCCACGACTGCATGACTGCATTCTTCGTTCTGAACTGCCCTGCAATCTTATGATGAAGGGTAGTATATAAATCTTAATAATGATAACAATAATGCACTAGCTTTTTCAATAAGGCAAAACCATTTTCAATTGCAGTAATTCCATTGCAGTAATCTAATCTAACCTTTAAATTGTCAGAACGTAGATTACTGCAGCCAGGCTACCCTGGCATCTTGCTGAGCCCTGAAACAGTGTTCTCAGCATTTAAAAGGGCATGGCTGTTACTTTGGTTCACCACAGGGTCTTGTGATTTGAGGTAGATGCAGGATAATAGAATTCCATGACCATTTAGTAAGGAATGTGATCTGACAGCCGCTTTCATTCATCAGAAGAGTAGATGAATCAATTGGGCCAGGGTGGCCCTCCCAGCAACTTGAGGAAGGTTTGCTAGTTGCAAGTGGTCACAGAATCTTACCATTTTGTCTCTACTATTGACAATATGTCCCCGCCGTCATCTGATTGCCAGTCAGGACTAATTTCAAGTTGGGTGGCTGCCTGTAGCCTGTCATGGATCTACCATCTACTGCTTCTCAGTTGTCATCACTTTCAAGGCTAGGCTGCATGTATTGACGATTCACTTCAGTGCCTTCACCTTCAAGATATATGTAACAAAGGGGGTCCTGTTTTCTTATGTGGGTTGTTTTTGTAGAAGGCATTCCAGAGCTGTTCTGGACTAGCAGCTGCGAGTGTACATTACCTATCTGAATTCTTCCAAATGTTAGGAATAAAAATTGTCAAAATATTATTACGATTTATTACCCTCCCTTAACCCTAAGTGCCATCGTGGCTTTAATTAAAACACAGTGCGGTTTGCATCTGAACATGCCATTCTTTCATTAGCAGACTGTAAGAGAATGGATGTCGTGATGCATTGCAGCTAATAGCTTGAGGCGTAAGGGTAGATAGGGTTTCCTGTATAAGTTGGTCTGCATTGCTTGTGTGACGTAACTATGGGATCCAGAAAGTTGATGTGAATGCCTTATATGGAAGGCAGTATGCTTCTGAATACCAGTTGCTGGAAACCGCAGGAGGAGAGTGTGCTCTTGTCCTTGCGCATTTCCCACAGGCATCTGGTTGGTCATTCTGAGAAGAGGATGCTGAGAACAGGAAGATGGGCCATTGGCCTGATCCAGCAGGCTCTTCCTATGTTCTTATGGTGGCAGGGTGGGTGACACAGGCAGGGGAAGCAGCAGTAGGGCCAGGCAGCACTTCTGTAGAGATGAATCTGTGTGATGGGTGCACATGATGCATGCCAGTAGGTTTAAATCTAACCAAAAATGTTGTTCAGGATTGGAAAGTACTGCTCCAAGATCAGCTATTAAGGTGTTAGAAGACCACAGTGCAAAGCACTGCAGAAGACATGACAGGCTTAGTGCCACTTGATGGGAGAGAATGGAAAACACAGATTCTAAATTATTATCTTGCTGGATTCTTAACCCATTTTGAGCAATATCATTTTCATATTTATAACAAGACCCTCTTTAAAATGCCCCTCTAATGCAATGTTTTGCCAGTGCTCTGTTAATTTAATACTATATGACGATGATTGCACCTATTCAAATAGGGCTTGGCTCATTATTCGCCATTATATATCAACAAGATTTGCTCTTCTATGTGCTGATATGTACAAGAATGTACGCTCATCTCGCTTTACTGACCGAGGGAGCCGGCGTTTGTCCACAGACAGCTTCCGGGTCATGTGGCCAGCATGACTAAGCTGCTTCTGGTGAACAAGAGCAGTGCACGGAAATGCCTTTTATCTTCCTGCTGGAGCAGTACCTATTTATCTACTTGCACTTGGCGTGCTTTCGAACTGCTAGGTTAGCAGGAGCAGGGACTGAGCAAGAGGAGCTCACCCCGTCGTGGGGATTCAAACAGCCGACCTTCTGATTGGCAAGCCCTAGGCTCTGTGGTTTAGACCACAGTGCCACCAGCGTTCCACAGCACCACTCGTGTTTAGTATTCTCTGTGAATGAGGGCATTAGTTCAGCCACAATTCAGCAATGTTTAACTCCCAACTTAAGTTTCTTTGAAGCAAAAGTATTATCATACTGCTGACTTGGGCCTCATTAGAATGTAGTCTCACTTGTTAGATAGTTGTGCAATTGCTCACTGATGTTTTCTGGGTGGTTTGAACAATTTGTTTGGAAGGACCACATTTATACAAGAAAGTACTCAAAATATGCTACTCAAAATGTGCCCTCTGATGGCCCTAACACAAGCTCCAGTTTTCAGATATGTCCATGGATGATGTCCAAGATCCAAAATGGTGAGAAAAACAAAACTTTTTATATCAATTTAGAAAATATAAACATGAAAACGTTAAGGCAGAGCTTAAAACTATATACTCAACTTTTAATAGTAGTTACAACCTGTTTTCTGGGGTTACGTATGATCATGTTTGAAAAGTGAATTTCTGCATCTATTCTGTATTTCTAATGCTATGAAGCCACTCTGAGTGCACTAGGAACAGAAGAGTGGGGTGTAAATAACTTACAGAGTTTAACTTCTATATGTAAGCATCGCCCAAGAAGCATCCATGACTGACTGATATTTGGCACTTAATTTTTATGATTGTGCTAAGCTACACAAGAGCTTAGCTTTGTTTCAGAAATGCTTCAGTGCCATTTTACACCGCTAGGAGGCAGGTTAATTTGTCCTATTATTGAGGTGTCATCGCAATGCTTTTTCGTTGAAACATGTCAACTCACTTGCTCCCTCCCACCGCAAAAATTAAAAAAATGTTCTTCATTCTATCACAATTCTTCACAATTTATACAAGATGTAAATGCATTCTGGTCTGTATGTTTGGGATTACAAACATTCATCTTTTGTGTGTGTGCTTGGAAGCCCCATGGAGAGTGCTTGCTTATTTAAATAACTGAAAGTAAATAACCCACCAAAGAGTAATGCAGGGATTCTAAGCCTAAATACACATCTGACTGCATAGCCTGATCTCACATTTTTGAAGTTACTAGGTTTTTGTGTTTGTATTACAGCATAAAAGGTAAATCTGAACATAACTGTTATTGGAATTGTGTGAAAAGTTTGTTTCATCTGCAGAGCCTTGAAATGAGAAAAAAATATTGCCTTTTCTCCAGTATTATTCATGTCAATATGTACCTAGTGATCTTTATCAGTGGATTAACAAACTGAAACCCTCTTGTGGCATTTAGCCAAGTTGGTAAAGTTTTTGGATAAATTTTTAAAGTCATAAATGAAAGTTCTTCATCCAACACAACTTTTGTACGGTGTTGTTACAAGTTTGCATTGTAACAACCAACTGAAAGTTTTATTTTAAAAAGTCAAAATATCAAACGGCTTCAGCAGTACTTCTCTCTATCTTTGAGGGTGAATACAGATCAACATTTACCTGGAATTAATTTCCCATAGTCTGTTGCTCGATCCATATAGCTACAGTCTTTTCCCAGATTGCTTTTCATAGCTTTGTCTCTAGAGGGCATCAGTAGAAAGGAGGAGGTTGGGGGAGACAAGAAATGGTGGGAAAGGAGACAGAACTATAAGCTTCAAGAGGTGAAACAGATGATTTGCATCCCAGCAGCTGACTAGCTCTTTCAGTGATGGTTTTTAGGTGGGCTGTCAATACATTTTTATTTTTTTTAATTTCACCTGGTTTTAAATAGGTTTTAACTGTATCTTAGCTTTACTGGGTGTTCTTTTTCTTTGTTACATTTTAATACTAGTTTTATTGTGCTTAGCTTTTATTGTATCCAGTTTGTATCTTTATTGTTGCAAAACGACCTTGAGGGGTTCTTATAAAGGGCCAAAAGGCAATTTATAAATGTTTCTATAAACAAACAAAAGAGCCCTGTTCCTGTCACACCTTTCTTACCAAAAACAAGATATGAAACAAATAAGCAATGTGTCTTTTTGACCTTATTTTGGACTTCGTATCTTGGGTCCTCTCACCCTTGTGATAAGACTGCCTGTCTCATACTCATCCTAGGTAAAGGTAAAGGTACCCCTGCCCGTACGGGCCAGTCTTGACAGACTCTGGGGTTGTGCGCCCATCTCACTTAAGAGGCCAGGGGCCAGCGCTGTCCGGAGACACTTCCGGGTCACGTGGCCAGCGTGACAAAGCTGCATCTGGCGAGCCAGAGCCGCACACGGAAACGCCGTTTACCTTCCCGCTGGTAAGCGGTCCCTATTTATCTACTTGCACCCGGAGGTGCTTTCGAACTGCTAGGTTGGCAGGCGCTGGGACCGAGCAGCGGGAGCGCACCCCGCCGCAGGGATTCGAACCGCCGACCTTTCGATCGGCAAGCCCTAGGCGCTGAGGCTTTAACCCACAGCGCCACCTGCGTCCCCATACTCATCCTAGTAAGGAGGATTTCAGCACACACCACATACAGATGTGTGCAAAAATTGCTGATTGTACCTCCTCAGTAAAAACAACCATTCCCTAGGGGAGCAATTGTGTGCACAAAAAGCCGGTATAATGCAAGCCAGTGTAAATTAAGCCAATTTAAAGCTACACCAGATCCAAACTATGTTCAGCAGTGGGGCTGCTGCTGCTGCTGCTGCTGCTGCTCTGCTCTTCCCTGGCAGAGGGAAAACAAGCCTTCAAAATAATGGCAACTACAGTGTTGCCAGGCCACATGGTTGAGCTGAACAGGCTCAGGATCTAGCCTAAGTCCCCTCTCTCTGGTCCTGCCCCCCAAAATGCCCCTCCTCTGGGGGACCTACCTACACCAGCTTCTGCTCAGCCAATTGCATCCTGGCTTAGCTCCAGGATCAGCTAGGATGAGCAAATTACACTGGCCTATCTGTGGCTGAGTCAGAGTTGGGGACTTAATGCCAACTGAGCTGGCTATCGGCCGGTTGAGCCACAGATTCACAACATCCTAAGCTGCTCATTCCATTGGATCTCACCATGTGATAGGTCCCTAAGTGGTGATTTGCATACAGATGAAACCAATAATAGAATAATGGAGCTGGAAAGGACCTTGAGAAGCATTTAGTTCAGCAATTCTCAACCTGTGGGTCCCCAGATGTTGTTGGACTACAACTCCCATCATCCCTGATCTCTGGCCTTGCTAGCTAGGGGTGATGGGAGTTGTAGTTCAACATCATCTGGGGACCCACAGGTTGAGAAAGGCTGATCCAGTCCAACACTCTGCAACGCAGGAACATGCAGCCATCCCATATGGGGATCAAACCTGCAACCTTGGTATTATCAGCACCAAGCTCTAACCAACTGAGTTATCCATCTGTAGTACCAGATCACATGATGGAGAATTTCACGATGACCTCATTTCCCTCCATTCCCATTCAGTAGTGAACTGGAGACTAACATTCCCCATGATGTTGGCAGATCAGCTGGCCATGTGCTTTTTTTGATGATTTTGTATCTTGTTCCTGGTAAGGAGGACACAGACTTGGAATCAAGCAATCAAGGCAAAGATGGTAATTGCTTGTCATCCAGAGCACCCAATATATGAGCTAGAGAATCTGCTATGAATGGTGCATATATCTGCATTGCTTTTCTCTGCAGTATAAATGAAAGTGGCAATCAGAAAAACTCCAGCCCTTACTTTGCATATTGTAGAGGAAAGTGACAATTCACAACTGAAACAATGCAAATGCATTTTGTATTCAGTTATCTACACCCAAGTACAAAGAGTAAATTGTGAATCAGCCCTCAAAATCTTATGGGTTAATGGCCAATACTGTTCCCAGATGTTCTGCACAACTGCTGCAATCATAATTTGTCGTGTTTGACCATTCAGCCATCTGCCCAGTGTATTCTACTGTGACAATCAGATGTAGACGCTGCCATGGAATAAAATTATCGTTTTATTAATTACCCTTTAATTAGTTGACACAGGCAGTATTTTAGCCATAATTGGCCTGAGATGCAATACATACAGGGATGGAATGTGATTGTGAGACTGCTTGTCATGAATAACAATGATGCCTTTGACAAAGCAATCTCATTATGAAGATGTACTGAACATTTCAGCCCCTTCTTTGCACAAGATACTTTTGAACTAAAAGCTGCAATTTATTGGCATAGGTAAATGCAGATACACCTCGCATGTGCACTGTATATATAATTCATGGTGGAACGTGATTTTGCAAGGATTATCACTGCTTTTAAGCATGTCACTTCCATCATTACTATTTATAGGTACTAAGTTGTAGCTATTTCAGAAACAAGTATTAAAACTCTTTCCAAAACAACTCCTCATTGCTCAGAGCTATAAGCCACTACAAATCAGTACATATAGAAATACAAAATACACAGAATCAAAGAATTCTAGAGTTGGAAGTTGGAATACAAATCAGCTTAACATATTTCATCAAACACCACACATACAAAAGGAACAAAAGTAATTAAATTAAAATTTATCCAGAACAAAAGTGACTAACTCTCCCCATAAATTAGTGCCTAGATACTGCAGACATGATAGGGTGTGTGGGGAGGGGTAGTATCACGTCATGCTCTTTCTAGGGTAGTTTGTCCGCCTTTGGTGCCCTATCCTGCACTCAGCTTTTGCTTGTGGCTCCTTGAAGCATGTGGCAGCGGCCACGACCCATGAACAGCCTTGACTGTACTGCTAAACCAGGTGAGGCTGGCTGATAGGTCTCAAACCCTTGGTGAGTTCGGGACTTTCCTTGCATGCAAAAACAGGCTCTGGTGGACTGAGCGGATGATACCAACAGTGGGTCCAATGGACAAGAAGGTGGTTTCTATAGGGAAGTGAGGGGCAGATGGGGCTCGTCAACCTGGAAAGGTAGCCCATCTAGGAGAAGGAAAACTCTGAGCCTAAACCTCAACGGCCTTGCAGGATATTTTCAGGAAAAGAAAAGGCTAAGGAGTAAACCCTACACAAATCTGGAGTGGACTTACACAAATCTAAGATGGTTGGGTGGCACCTTGTAGGCCTCCTTCCAGCAACTCCTGCAGCCAAGCTGATGCCAAACATTTTGCTTAACACGGATAAATATGTAAGTTCTAGCTACATTCTCTTCCCTCAGCGTAGGTAGGTAGGAAGAGAAGGTAGGTAGAACTTCCATATTAATCCCCAAAATGTGCAGAGTAGCCCAAATTTACCCAAGAGCTTTTTGCCTCAAGTTTGCAGTTGCACTAGAAAGAATTATTTGGGCTGCCAGAAATCTTTCAACTCAGCCAGTACAAGTCAATATGTTGGCTTTTTGCTTATTTTCTGCCCTTAACAAGAGGCATGGGTGTACCTTTGAAGGACAGCTAACAGGAATTTCAGGGCAGAATTCTGTACTGCCTAAATAGAAACATTCATATCTCTGCACCGTAGATTAGGTGTGAAAGTTTCTTCTTCAGAGATACCTCAGGAAAAACCCACATACATTAACCAGTCTTTAGTGCTGCTTCTTGTATTGGGTGACAAAAAAAGACTCAAGTTGTGGTATTAATTTAAGTAAGGAAGAATGCTAGAGACTGAGCCCAATATACCAAAAGGACCACCTCCTTTCCTGTGCCACATCACATTGCCTTCTTAATAACCCCATCCCCACTGTCTCCCAGCAAGCCCCATGGTTCAGTCTCTCAGTGCCAGCCCCAGCAGCCCCCACCAGGCTGGGGGGCCTCGTCCTGGACTGCATTCTCTTGGCTCTGACCTCCATCCACAATTCCAGTGACCTTCTGGTGGGAAGCAGTGTACCCCCCAGTATTTTATTCAGGTTGACACCACTGCTACAGCCACAGCAGGCACCGTAACTCTCCAACAGTTAGACTTTGCTCCCTACAACACACTCTTCCACCGTCTCTCAAAACAGATGCATGTCAACAACAATTATTTCTATCTCACTCTGCTACTCAAAAGGCATTCAGAACCATTTCTCAAAACAAGAAATACAAACAAAAAACAACGGGAATGAAAGAGAAGCAAGAAACATTAAAAATGCACCAGTAATGAAATTAAACTAAAAACATTGATCATCTATGAGAGGTGGGGAACAGGCTAGAATCAGTTCCAACAGGAGATGAACTCTGTCAGTGTTCCTAGCATCCAATGTGTGATTGGCGATATAGGAGAACCACTCATAAACTGAAGATTTCTCATCACGGCATCCTTCTGAGCACATGGCACAACACTCAGCCTTTCAGCAGATCCTTTTGTCTGGCACGCTAAGCATCATGAGCAGCCCGGTCATATTAACTGAAGGTAACTATAGCAAAGCAAGCAGTACCTTATTCAGATACAGTATTCCGTTCTTGTCAAATTACGCAAGTACTTTGGCCTAGAAAACTGAAAAGCCCGCCCTGTGCCAAAGAAAGCCACTGCTACCAAGTTCTTTAATAGGAAACGTTTATTTAAGACTTTCCTTTTAATCATAGAGATTCAAGCATCCTAGCACATTTCAAACGGGGTCGATATAAGGATGCCAGCCTGTGCTAGCTTCCCACAGGTTTTCAGTATCGCACTATATCACCAGCTAAACATTGTGATATACCACAATGTCTGAAATAAGGATGGAGGTATGTAGGCATTGGCTAGCTTCACAGTTTTTCCAGCATCGTGATTCTTGCTGGCTCTTGGGATTTGCTTCCCCCTGCATGAGCCAGGGGAGAGCTGAGCCGGCAGAGCTGACAGAGGCTGCAGGGAATTGAGAGAAGCATTGGCTGGCTTCATGGTTCCCCCAGCCCATTGTGATTATTGCACAGTACACACGCACATGATTTGTGATATATTGCCCGGTCAAAAATTATGAAACCAATATCACAATATGGACTTCGAACCAGTTTGGATGGTATATCGCCCAGCCCTATCAGATGCATTCCCACATACGGGAAACCTCAGTTTACCTTTCGGTGGAACCTTCTGAAAGGCATTTTCATTTAGGCAACTCCACCACCCATCTCGGAATGTTAACCTCATATTTCAGGATTAACCTCCTCTGTTATTTTTCAGCCATCGACAGCAAGTTAGGGACTCCTGCCCTCTTCCTCAGTTGAGAGGAGACATGATATATTATAGAATATAATTTCATTTTTATCATTTAAGATTAAATATATTTTTTCTTAGAGATGCATACCTTTGTTAATATTTTGGTGACGGGGTCATGCCCTATCTATCAAATCAAAAGGAGAGAAAGAGATAGAAATACCCACTGGAAACATAGTTCCATAGCTGATAGACATGCACATTGTCCAAGGTTAAAACACATACAGACTTGGGATACCAATCCTAAGAAGGGGC
Source organism: Podarcis cretensis (assembly GCF_951804945.1). Classification (NCBI taxonomy): domain Eukaryota; kingdom Metazoa; phylum Chordata; class Lepidosauria; order Squamata; family Lacertidae; genus Podarcis; species Podarcis cretensis. The sequence goes on along the minus strand of NC_137176.1, from coordinate 24,055,563 downwards.
TGAGAGGCACATAGCAGCAGGTTCGCCGCCCTGTGTGCAGTTCCAACCAGAGGTCGAGGGGAAGGGGAAGGGGGACACATCTATTTTTTACTGCCCCAGCTCTTCTCCAGAAAAAAGAGAGAGCTGGATTTGATTCTATGACCTTGTTCACATCATTTTGTTATGGGACCTTAATGGCAACCACCACTGGTTGGGAGGCTGCACTTTCAACAGGCATGGTGGGAGCCTCTGCAACACAAACTCATCTCCCAGCCCAGGTGGAATGGGAATGAACTTGGTAGCAATAATAATAATAATAATAATAATAATAATTTATTTATACCCCACCCACTCTGGGCAGTTTCCAACAAAATATTAAAATACAACCGTCTATTAAACATTAAACGCTTCCCTAAACAGGGCTGCCTTCCGATGTCTTCTAAAAGTCTGGTAGTTGTTTTTCTCTTTGACATCTGGTGGGAGGGCGTTCCACAGGGCGGGTGCCACTACCAAGAAGGCCCTCTGCTTGGTTCCCTGTAACTTTGCTTCTCGCAGCGAGGGAACTGCCAGAAGGCCCTCAGCACTGGAGCTCAGTGTCCAGGCAGAACGATGGGGGTGGAGACGCTTCTTCAGGTATACTGGACCTTAACCCTCTCCAGCCTTGTTGAACAGGGGGCTGGGAGTGCAGCCTAAGGCATGCACTGTACTTTATGTTTACACCCCCCCCAAAAAAAGAGAGATTACTTGGCTTTTTCTGGTAGAGAACACAGAACTGAAGACTGCCTTGAAAAAGTTTGCACTTGTCAGGGGCTCAGGAGCAGAAGCACAGGGAAGAGGGGAGATGGAGAGCAAAGGGGAAGATTCTGAGGGCAGCGTAGGAGAAGATGACAGTGGCCCGAGAGATTCCATGAGCCTCTCCAGCGAATCGGAAGATTCACAGAAGGGGGCGCCGGTGGCCAGGGCAAGGGGGGTCCCAAGGGGGACACTCCAGAAGCAAGGGGCCAGCGGGGACTCCCAGAGCAGCAGTTGGAGATCAGGACCAGCTTCCCCACCTGAGCATAGTGGGGGGGGGGGAAGAGTCCCAGGTATCGGGGGTAGCGTCTCCCCCAGCAGGGAGAGAAGAGGAGTCAGGGCTGACCACGCCTCCATCGGAGAGTCAGGCAACGGAGGGGAGGTCAGGTCCAGCTAGCATCCCGGAAGAAGGAAGCAGTGACAGAAGCAGTGCAACGGTCAGGAGGAAGGTCACTGGGTTGGCGCGAGAGCCAAGTTCAAAAGTACAGGCGCGCGGGGCAGCAGAGAACGAGGATTGGGAACCGGGTCCTAAAGCCCGCCGGAGGCAGGGGGAGGAGTCAGGGGACTCAGCGTCAGAAGAGTCCAGAAAGGGGAATGCCCCAGCGGACAGGAGGACCCAGAGGAGAAGAGAGCAGAGGAAGAGGTGGAGCAGGGCGAGAATCTTAAACTGGTGTCAGGGGGGAGGAGATTCAGACGGAACTTCGGCGGTCTAAGGTTTAAGACGTAGAGCTGCGCGCTACGGCTTTGGAATGGAAACTGAACTTCAATAAAGACTTTTGTATATAACGACGACCTGGCGTTGGTCCTCTGTGAGCTGGGACCTTGGGCAGCTCTGACAGCACTTAACAAAATGAATAAGCAAGAAAGAAACCCAATGAAGTTTCCTCTCCAAATATGGTGTGTACACACACAGAGAGAGTTAATTTTGTCCCTTATCACAGTTCTACCCCTCTTACCCATTTGAACATAGCAGTTCAGATAAATGGCAGTGTGGTTCTTTTTCCAAAGGGCTTATCTCTTCTCTACATGCTTCATATCCCTTCTCATAATCAGGCAACCCATTGTTTTGTAAAAACTTAGCAAGCTTTGTGGAATTCTGAATATACAGGTCACACTGCGTGCATTGTTGCTTTCGTTGCTTCGGGCCAAGAGCCTGAAGGAAACACTGGAGTTATCCCCAAGACAATTTGTGGCTTTCCCAATTCTCTAGCATACTGAACAGTGTCAAAGTTCAGTTGTGCTAAAAACAACAATAAAACTAATTTTCCAGCTGCAAGGTGGATGTGTGCCTGCAGGCTTTCTTATTTCTTTCCCTTACTGGTGACTTCTTCCCAGTTTTCTAATGCATGGAAGTGACAGGTATGACAACTCTTGCTGTAAGAGAGATATACAGATCTAGATCTAGATCTAGAGGTGAGATGATATACTGTAGATATAGATATATAGATATGCTCTCTGAATTTGCACTGAAAGCCAAATTAATCCCTGGCATAAAATCTTGCTGCTCACTTGAGTCATACTACAGATTAATTGGCCTATATTTGGCATCCAGTTTGAAACAATCCCATTTATTTATTTGTTTTTTAAAAAAACTTTGTTTACAAGATATTCTGTGATCATCCATTTCTCACATCAACCTTGCTTTGTACATACCTAATAAAAATGTAAAGGTAAAGGTACCCCTGCCTGTACGGGCCAGTCGTGTCCGACTCTAGGGTTGTGCGCCCATCTCACTTAAGAGGTCGGGGGCCAGCGCTGTCCGGAGACACTTCCGGGTCACGTGGCCAGCGTGACGAAGCTGCTCTGGTGAGCCAGCACCAGCGCAGCACACAGAAACACCATTTACCTTCCCGCTATAAAGCGGTACCTATTTATCTACTTGCACTTAAGGGTGCTTTCGAACTGCTAGGTGGGCAGGAGCTGGGACCCAACGACAGGAGCTCACCCCGCCGTGGGGATTCGAACCGCCGACCATGCGATCGGCAAGTCCTAGGCACTGAGGTTTTACCCACAGTGCCACCCACGTCCCTACATACCTAATAGAAACTAACAAATGGTTCTGTTAGTACAGCTGCCATTTTATTTCCATTCTCCCATGCTATACTGTACATTAAAAAAAGAAAATATTGTTAAGGTTGCAACCCACCTTTCAATCAAATTATCAGGGCAGGTTGTCCTTGATCTCACACCTATTTTCCTCTTCTCTTTTTCATCTAACATTACATTTAGTAATGTAAATGGGAGGATAGTTTGTCAGTACAGTGGTACGGTACCTCAGTTTACAAACTTAATCCGTTCCAGAAGTCCATTCTTAAACCGAAACCATTCTTAAACCGAGGTGCGCTTTCCCTAATGAGGCCTCCCACCGCCAGTGCCCTTCCACTGTTCAGATTCCGTTCTCAAACAGAGGTAATGTTCGCAACCTGGGACACTACTTCTGGTTTTGCGGAGTTCGTAAACCAAACTGTTTGTAAACAGGACTGTTCTTAAACTGAGGTACCACTGTACCAAGTTCTGGAGGAGGCTAGGGACTCTGTTTGCCATGATTTGTTGGATGCCTTCCAACATGTTGGCCTCTAGAATGTGGATTCTTTGAGATCTGTGACTGATAACTTATGTCCTTGGAGCCTTACTCATCCTGATTGGTGAAATCATCATAGTCCACACATTGGCTAGTGAAGTAGTAAATGCTTCCAACAAGGGAAGGTTTCATAAAAAATATAAATCACATGTTTTGTCTATTTGAATAACTATTGCCCAGTGTCAGGTGCAAGCTCTGTGAGTAGGTTGTGGTGGTACAACTCCAAGGACTTTTGAATGAAATTGATTAGATCCCTTCCAGAGTCTGGCTTTTGGTTTGGTTTTGGCATGGAAGCTGCTTCGGCTGCCTCTGGTGGGGTGGTTTACATTGGAAAATGGGCTGGGAGACTACAGCTGAATCCTTCAGCAACATTTGATACCACTGTTCGTCATATGCTTATGGGCTGCCTTCAGTAGGCATTAGGGGCAATGTATCTAACTGGCTCCACTCAGTTCTGAGAGAAAGGAGCAGGGAGGTGATGCTGGCAGACTGTTTTCATCCTCTTGGCCAATAGGCTCCATTTTCCCCACCCTGTGCTGTTAAAAGAAACTGGGTGTATGTCACCCAGATATATGGGTTCCAGGCTCATCAGTATTCTGGTAACACCCAACATCCTAATTTCCATCAGATCCCAGGGAGGCAGGTGAAAGATTGAACTGTAGTTTGTTAATGGCAAAGGATGGGGTGGAACATGCTGACTCCAGACAAAACGGAAGTATTGCTGTTAGGTAGACCATATGATTCAGGTTTGGGTTTACAATGTATCCTGGATGAGGCTGCATTTGCCCTGAAATGTCAGGTTTGTAGCTTGACTCAGCACTCTTCTTAGATGGGCAAGTAGTGTCACTGGTGAGGGGTGCCTTCTTTCAGCTTTGGCTGGTTCACCAGCTACAGCCCTTCTTAACAAAGCTAGACTTCTTTCACAGCAATTCATGCCTTAAAGGTAAAGGAGCCCTGACCATTAGGTCCAGTCATGACCGACTCTGGGGTTGTGTCCTCATCTCGCTCTATAGGCCGAGGAAGCCGGCGTTTGTCCATAGACAGCTTCCGGGTCATGTGGCCAGCATGACTAAGCCGCTTCTGGCGAACCAGAGCAGCACATGGAAACGCCGTTTGCCTTCCTGCTGGAGTGGTACCTATTTATCTACTTGCACTTTGAGTGCTTTCGAACTGCTAGGTTGGCAGGAGCAGGGACCGAGCAACGGGACCTCACCCCATCGCAGGGATTCGAACTGTCAATCTTCTGATTGGCAAGCCCTAGGCTCTGTGGTTTAACCTACAGCACCACCTGCGTTCATGCCTTAGTAACCTTCAAATTAGAGGGTGCTCTTGCAAAGCGAAAAGCTGCAATTGGGATTCTGATAGCTGGCTTGTTTCCAGGCTCAATTCAAGGTGCTATTGTTGGCCTTCTAAAGCCCTTAATGGTTTGTCACCTGTATGCCCTAAGGAATTCCTCCTTCCACATAAGCCTGCCTGTATGCTCCAGTTATCCTCTGTAGCCCTGCTCCAGTAACCTCACCACCGTGAGGAACACTTGGCAATGACAAAGGATAGGACCTTCTCTGTAGTAGCACCATCCCTGTGGAATGTGAGTTGTGTGCCAGCCCATTCACAGTACTGTTTTAGAAAGCTAATGAAGACATGGCTGTTTAAAAACACCTTTGGCTGAATAGTTATTCCCTCCCCTTTGGTATTTTGATCTTTTAATTGTGATGGGTGTTTTGCAAACTTTTCTTGCGGTCTTGTTTTAAATGCTAATATTTTGATTTATTTCACATGCCAGCATTTTGACTTATCTGTTTGAACTGCAAATTGGTTTATATTTTATTCCTGTTGTCTTTTTTTTGGCCTTGAAATCCTTCTGAAAAACAGGTGGGATATACTTTTTGTATCCAACATAAACATGCTCTCCATGAAAGGAGATTTGGTTTTATATTAAGAAGGGGGGTAATTAAGCTTGCAAAAGGCATGACTTGCCTGCAGGCTATGGACTTTTGAATGACACGTTCTTTCTGCAAATTGGTCAAGTGGTTCCAGAGCCTTGTACTGCCATGTTGATGCCCACAGGCAGATGACAGTTATTGCTTATGAGGTAGATCAGGCTACCATAACACTGTTGGGTTGTTTTTTCCCCTTCAGTGAATGTCAGGATTCTATATGAAGTGCAAGTTATCGCTTCCTTGAAATCCTTCCTTAAAGCACACCTTTTACAAAAGCAAAAAGCCCTTGCTTATTCACCCCCTAAAGGTCACCATCTCCAATCACACCTAAAGCTGTGGTCTTAAACATACTGTACTCAACTGGGGAGTGAGGCTGCAGTCCTAACCCCCAGTCTGCACATCTGGATAGGATCACACAAGCAAGGGGCTCTGCAAGTTGAAGAAACCACAGCAGAGGCAGCGTGCTACCACCAGTGGTCCCTCCCCCCCCCCAACAGTAGTAACGGATGGGGCATTAGGATATTTCAGGATGGAGCTAGACCCTTTGGATACTAACATCTGGCTCCAGCTTGGGGCTGGTGCAACAAAAAAGGGTGGCTACAACTGCCTCCACCTTCTGCCCTGGCTGGTGCAAGTGACAAGGATGCAGTAGTGACACCACAACTCAATTCTGTCCTTCTCTTTCCTGGTCATAGAATCTCATAGAGTTGGAAAGGACTCTGAGGAGCATCTAGTCCAACCAATATGCACCCATCCCTTATGGGGATCGAACCTGCAGCCTTGGCGTTGTCAGCACCACGCCTTTACCCACTGTGCTATTCTGTGGGCCAGAGTAAGGACTGCTCTGCTCACCTCACTGAATACAGGGAGACCTACTTCTGCACATAGGAAGGCACTGCAGTTATGGGTTAACCGATTTTTCTTACATCCATCCTTCATGATCTTTTCTTCTCACCTCCCTTTGGTTCTTCTCCACTATCTAATTTTACATTTCCTCAGGGTTGGGACTAGTTGTTTTTTTTTAAAAAAAAAAACAACACCTTACGCTATAAAACACTATGCACATTGATGGTGCTATGTAAGTATTCATAATTTCCACGATTTAAAGTCTTCCCGAGGCGCCAGCAACCATTTCACACTCCGCATAAAGTCACATAGGATAGCTAATACTATAAAAACTTTTTATAATGCCAGTTGAGCATTTGATAGAGCAATGGGTTGGGGTTTTTTTTTTTTTGTTTTTTTTTTGGTAATGTAACTTGCTCCAGACACAATAATTACAGTGTAAAAAAATCCCACAGTTTACAGCTCCACTCTAGCAAGCCTGCTTGAAGAGTGTCAGAGCAGCACAAAAGCTGGCACAATTAGCTTTCATCCCTGCTGAGTTGGCAATAAAGTGAGCACAGAAGAATATATTAATTGGTATTAGTCAATCCATTTAAGATGTTCATTCTATAGTCACCTTTGCATTTTTTTTTCCATTAAAGAGAGAGAGAGAGAGAAACAACTGTCACATCAAACTGAAAGGGAGTAGATGCAAGATTTTTTTTTAATCCAATTGCATTCCAAGATTTACCTTTGAAAGAAATAAAAAACCCCACCAAGTTCAGTTTTCTGGGTTCTATAACAGATGGTAAATATGACAATATGTGATAAATATTGCAAGTTACTGACTTGCCTTTCTTTCACTTGTTGCTATTTTTTAAAAAAAACAAACTATGTATTGCTGATTACTGCACCTTTGAATCAGAATGAACAATTAGCTGGCTAATTATTCTAGTCACACCAACCCACAATGAAATCTTTATTCAGTGTTTACAGCAATCTTTGGCAAAGAATGCCTTGCTGTTTTTAAACTAAGAAGAACTGCACCCTTTGGCTCCTCTCAGCATCAGCTGCCTTGGTTTCAGTGTTGGATGCCAATAATCAGTCGTCTTCTTTTTCTTTCTTCTAAAGTGGGCACTTTTTATAAAAAAAATATATAAAGGAGTGAAAAGAACTATTCTCATCAATGCACCATATATTCTGCCTGATTTATGTCCCAGTCACTGGATCTCTTCCTTCCGTATCTTTTTAACATTTATTTTCTCTACCTCAACTCCAGCCTCTCCACCTCTTTCTCTCCTTCATATATACTAGGAACAAAAATGGGCAGATTCCTGAATCTGAAGTGCCATATGAAAGGGATATCCATGACCAGCCAAATGTGACCAATTCAGCTGGTCAGAAAAGAACACAAACCTCTTCTGGGAAGAAGGAAGAGAATCAGTCACTTTGTTTTAGAGCACACAAAACAAAAACTAAATTTTACCTATTTACAGTGAAACTGAGGTTTTGGGATACTTTCTGCCCTGCTGATGCTTCTCAACCTGCTTTCAGTGCTCCCACAATTCACTTCCTCTACAGACCGCCTCTCCAATTAAAAGTGATGTTCTGCTACAGATCACTGCATATTTATCCATACAGTCACTTACGGAGGTTAAGGACATGGCATGGTAAAAGATCCCCAATCTCTTTAGAGTCTCTCTGAACAGAACTCACAACTTCTGCGAAAGCTCTCTGTATGTAGAGGACTCTTTGCTTTATTCTGCCTTGTGCAACACTCTTTAAAACCTATCAGGCTCCTGTTTTTAGATCCTTAAATGCATACAGCTCCTACTATCCCCTGTTTGGTCTCCATCTTTATAAAGCTTCCCTGTGCTCCACCACCCCCTCACAGAGGTATTTCTGTAGCAAATGTCTCCACTGACCATGGAAGGGCTGCCCTCTTCCCAGACACCCCAAATAGGCCGCTCACACTTGCACAAGTACCACTTTTTCCCCACTGATGCAGAACTCAGCTCCCATTTTCTCAAAACAGCTGCACCACTGAGTTACGTCAAACTTCCAAAGCTCTGTTAGAAAATTCCAGATCTGAATTGCCACTATAGCCACACCAGAGGGTCTCCTCCTTCCTTCTGTGATCTAGACATGTGCTTATAGAATCTTAGAGGGACCCCAAGGGTCATCTAGCCCAACCCCCGGCAATGCAGGAATCTCAACTAAAGCATCCATGACAGATGGCCACCCAACCTCTGCTTTAAAAACCGCCAAAGGAGGAGAGCCAGCCACCTCTGGTGGGAGTCCACCCCACTACCGAACAGCTCTTGCTGTCAAAGTTTCCCCCCCCGAATGTTTGGCTGGAATCTCCTTTCTCGCAACTTGAAGCCATGGGTTCGAGTCCAGCCTCCTCTCTATTTCTGCTCCTCCGCGCGTCACCCATAATTCTCCTTTTTAGTCCTGCAGCAAACTTGTAGGGGGGCGGCCCCTGCTTTGAACACTATGCTCATAGCAGTGGCGTAGCGTGGGGGGTGCAGGGGGGGCCAGCCGCACCGGGCGCAACATCTGGGGGTTAGGGTTAGGGGGCGCAAATCCACGGGTTAGGGGGCGCAAATCCATGGGTTAAAAGGTAAAGGTAAAGGTACCCCTGCCCATACGGGCCAGTCTTGACAGACTCTGGGGTTGTGCGCCCATCTCACTTAAGAGGCCAGGGGCCAGCGCTGTCCGGAGACACTTCCGGGTCACGTGGCCAGCGTGGCAAAGCCGCATCTGGCGAGCCAGAGCCGCACACGGAAACGCCGTTTACCTTCCCGCTGGTAAGCGGTCCCTATTTATCTACTTGCACCCGGAGGTGCTTTCGAACTGCTAGGTTGGCAGGCGCTGGGACCGAGCAGCGGGAGCGCACCCCGCCGCAGGGATTCGAACCGCCGACCTTTCGATCGGCAAGCCCTAGGCGCTGAGGCTTTAACCCACAGCGCCACCTGCGTCCTAATCCATGGGATAGGGGGAGCAAATTACTTTCCTTGCCCTGGGTGCTGACAACCCACGCTACGCCACTGGCTCAAAGGGTGGCAACCCCGAACCCCCAAGCCTTGGTACCTGGATGCGTCCACTGAACCTTCCACCTTGGGTCAGATCCAAGATGACAGCTTCTTTCTTAACCCGGAGTAAGCCGCCGCCCTAACTACTCCGACTCCCTAGCTTGGGATCCAGCGTCCTGTAACTCGGCGGGAACTTCCAGCCAGAGGGAACCAGACTGAAAGGGATCTCGGTGCCTGGGCGCTCCTTTCCCCCTCAAAACACGCTCGGATCCCTCCCTGGCGCAGGAGGAAGCGCCATCCGCAGCCACGTGAAAAACCAGGCACGATCGCGCGGACCTTTCCTGAATAGGCGTCCCTTTGAGAGTCGCCGGGCGTCACTTACCCTTCGAGGTGCTGCTGCTGCTGCTGCTGCTTCCTCTCGTCCAGGGATAAGTTGGCGGGAGACGATAAAGCGAGTCTCTCTCTCTCTCTCTCTCTCTCTCTCTCTCTCGCTTCCCTTCCAGGAGCCGGCGAGTGGCCTCCCCGCCGTCGCAAGGGCGCCCCGCTCTCCTTCACCTCCTCTGCTCGCAAGGTCCCGACACCAACTCCAGCTCGCCACCGCAGCCTCCAGCAGCTCCCGCCGCGAAGCTCGGCTCCCCGCTGCCGCCGCCGCCTGCCCACCGGCGTCGCTGTGACCAACGCCAGCGCGTCCTCTCCCCCCCCCTTTTTCCCTCTAGCGGCTCGTCCGGAGTTTCCTTCGGGCTTCCCCTCCCCAGACCTGCGCGCTGACTCAAAAGAAAGAACAGCTTTCTCCGGCCGGGAGAAAAATAAAATGAGAATTAAAAAAATGAAAAGCGGGGGGGGGGGGGGGGAGTCGCGCGGCGTCTCTGGCGCTCGCTTTCCCTCAGAGGTTTTCCGCCCCTGAGGTGAATGTCTCACTGTTTCGCCTCAGGTCAGTGGCGGGAGAAAAAGCGAGGCTCATTCCGCACCAGCGAGTTGGGGACAAGAGACTGGAGGGAAGCTGGTGTGGACATTATTATTATTATTATTATCGAGGGAAGTGGTGTTTCTTTGCTGCTCTTTTCGCGCCGCCTGCTCGCTCCTGTTCGGAGCGGCCGCCGGGTGCCCGAGTCGCCGCCGCCGCCGCCGCCGCCGCCGCCGGTGCTCCTTCCTCTGCTCATGAATATTCTGACGGGAGCGAACGCCGCGGAGGTAAATGGAATTAGCTGATTGGTGCCAGGAATGTGCTCCCCTTCCTCCGGGTGGGGCTGCCTGGAACCCCACCAGCTGAAAGTCATTAATGGCCGGTTGGCACCTTGAGGAGCAGACAGAGGAGGCGGCGGCGGCGGCGGCAGCAGCTCTCAATAGCAAGAAATACCTTCCCGTCCCAAGGATTATCCAGGACTAGGATACTCCGCTTCTTAAAGCGAGCGCTTTTTTTCTTTCTTTCTCCAAAAGTCGGCTCTTCAAGGCCTGATTTATATCCCCCCCCCGTTTCATTTCTCTGTCTCAACTCCACCCTCTCCGCTGGTGTAAATCAGAAGCACAGCATGTGACCCCCATCAGGTTGATGGATCCGGAGTGAACTACCACGCATCCTAGTTCCGGAACGCAGTGCCTACTACGGAGTTAGGAGTCGCCACCATAGGAGCCAATAAAATACAGTGATACCTCGGGTTAAGTACTTAATTCGTTCCGGAGATCCGTACTTAACCTGAAACTGTTCTTAACCTGAAGCACCACTTTAGCTAATGGGGCCTCCCGCTGCTGCTGGAGCACGATTTCTGTTCTCATCCTGAAGCAAAGTTCTTAACCCGAGGTACTATTTCTGGGTTAGCGAAGTCTGTAACCTGAAGCGTATGTAAACCGGGGTACCACTGTATTTGAGCCCCCCCCCCAAAAAAAAGTTGATGGCCATTGCCATTCAAATAGTCACGTGATAGACTGGGTGGGGCGGGGCTTAAGCGCCCCCTCCCCCGCATAGTTCATTCGACTTGGCACCCCCGATCCTCGCAAATCAGCTTGCGATTAAACGAAAAGCGAAGTCCACCTGCGCGCTTTCAGAAGAAACACTCCATTTAAGAGGGAGGACAAGGGGCGTCGAAGCGGACCGATTTACCCTGCAAGGCCCCTGCGCGCTCCTTTAGGACCGCGTTTTTTTTTTAACTCTGGGACTTTCGACGAAAGAGACCAGGAGCCCCCAGTGAGACGGAGATCCCGCCATCTCAACCCGCCGCCCCCCCCCCCACCGCGCACCTTCCCGGCTCCATTCACAGCTTCACGTCGAGGACTCCCACGCGCGGGAGAAAACTCCTTATCCAATAGCGAGCCGGCCCGCACATTCCATTTCGAACCCTTTGGCGCGCGGCTTACCGGACGTGGGGGCGCCTCCTCCTCTTCTTGCCCCGCGATCGGTCCCTGGAGGAAGCAAAGCGAGTCTCTCTCTCTCTCGCACGCGCCTCCTTTGCTCCTTCCCTTCCCATAGACGCCGCAGCTTCGCGCTCATTCACTCAGCCGCGCCGAGAGGAGCCTTTCTGGCGCCGTTTCCCGCGCGTGCGCACCTTCTCGCAAAGTCCCGGCGCCAAACTCGGCCGCGAGCCTCGCCTCTCCAGAAGCGCCCGCGCCCAAGCCAAGGCAGGTGGCTTGTCCAAGAGATCAGATCAGAAGAGTCTTCATTTGCATCAGCCATAGCAATAAAATAAAATGTACTGAAGATAGAGGTTAAAAACTCAACTATACCAAATACATTCTGGAGCTTTACATTAATAAACAAATAATAGATCATATAATAATAATAATAATAATAATAATAATAATAATTTATTAATTGTACCCCGCCCATCTGGCTGGGTTTCCCTAGCCACTCTGGGCAGCTTCCATAGAAACCAAAAATACACTAAAATATCACACATTAAAAACTTCCCTGAACAGGGCTGCCTTAAGATGTCTTCTGAATGTCAGGTAGTTATTTATCGCTTTGACATCTGATGGGAGGGCGTTCCACAGGGCGGGTGCCACTACCAAGAAGGCCCTCTGCCTGGTTCCCTGTAGCTTTGCTTCTCGCAATGAGGGAACCGCCAGAAGGCCCTCGGCGCTGGACCTCAGCGTCCGGGCAGAACGATGGGAGTGGAGATGCTCCTTCAGGTATTCTAATTGCCCTCGCTCAAAACCTTGCAGTCCAATACTTGTTCAAGAGTTTTGGGCCATACAGTGGTACCTCGGGTTACATACGCTTCAGGTTACATACGCTTCAGGTTACAGACTCCGCTAACCCAGAAATAGTGCTTCAGGTTAAGAACTTTGCTTCAGGATAAGAACAGAAATTGGGCTCTGGCGGCATGGCAGCAACAGGAGGCCCCATTAGCTAAAGTGGTGCTTCAGGTTAAGAACAGTTTCAGGTTAAGTACGGACCTCCGGAACAAATTAAGTACTTAACCTGAGGTACCACTGTATTTGTATCCATAATCCTGCCTTCATCTCACCCGCATTTTGGTTGCCATGCAGTTCATTCAGTTTCCGCTTTGTATTCTTGTTATATATATATAAAAAGCGTGCCTAGACATTCTGTGGCTGCACCCCTAACCTCGGTTTAGGGTACCATTTAGCTCCTAGCTTTCATATCTCAGCTTCTAACACTGAGCAGCAGCCCCACTGTTGAACTCAGCTTGGATTTGGCGCAAATTTATGCTGGCTTAATTTACACTGGCTAGCTTTCTTCTGGATAGGATTTATCCCTGAGATTCTTCTCCCAGTTCTGTTGCCTTCTGAAAATGTACTCCTTGGGTCAATGTCTGGAGCATAGGGGAGGCTCCTTCCACTCCAGCTAGATTGTTTGTAATGGAAACTATGGGGAAGCACTTATAAGTGTTATTCTTAAAAAGTTAGTATTTATGCTGTCCTCTTTTCTCTCTCCCACTCCCTCTGCCTGCTTGCCCATGTTCTAAGTAGCTGCTGCCTGCCTCAGCCTCTGGTGCTCATTCCGCTGCTCATGAATATTCCGACAGAAGCGAGGTCTGCTGAAGTAAATTGAATTAGCCAATTGGTGCCAGGAATATGTGCCCCTTTTTATGGTAGTAGGAGCGAACTGGAAGCCCACCAGTGGAACGTAATTAATGGCCAGTTGGTGTCCTGATGAGCTGATAGAGGTGGCAGTGGCAGCAGCTCAGTTGACTCGTCTGCAATAGACAATCCCACCACAAGGATTGTCCTAGGATTTGGAGCTGTGAATGGTCTACCACTCAGGTTCCAGAGTGGTAGAGGAATACCACAATAAGTTCAGGGGCTGCTGTATATACGCAGAATATTATCTGGGCAGTTCTATTTGAGAGGTGCTTACTGTACTGATGGATAAAAGTTCAGATTCCAACGTGTGTGTTTTTTAAAAAAGCATGGGTCCACCTTTTTATTGTTGTTACTGACTTTTGCAGACTTTTAAAAAATGAAGTTATCCAGGGCCTTGCCCCTTTGCTTGCCACTGAACCTGTGCTGCGTGAGGTCAGAGGCAATTTCTTGTTCCAGGTATGGAGTAGGAAATAGTGGTGGGGCCTTCCTAGTTTGCCAAAGCATTCTGGCCTGTGTGTCCTAGCAATGCAACAGCCAAAGAAAGTATAGCCGCCTGGTCAACCTCTGGAACCAGAAAGAAGTTATTGGCTCCGCTGCTGCATGACCAATGTGCTCTCCTAATCTCAGCAACTCAATGGCCAAGGAAACCACTGGCCAGTTCCAGAGCTGAAAAGGATGCTGGGGGCTCACTGGTTTGGCCAATGAAGGTCTGAGGTCCTCTAGGTACCTTGGCAATGTAGTGGCCAGACAAATTTAAGCCTTCCTCTCAGCCTTGGAACTGAGGAGGGGACAGATGTTGACAAACAACTGCTGTGTGGATGCTTGGCCACCTCTGCAACTCCAAAGCTGGGAGGAAAGTTGGGGGCTCGTCACGTGTACCAGAGTCGACTTATTGTGATGAGCAGGGCAAATGAAAATGGGGAAGCCTGAAAAACTTATGGGGAATGATATATAATGAGATGAAAAAAATGTTGAAATACAGTGGTGCCCCGCAAGACGAACGCCTCGCAAGACGAAAAACCCGCTAGACGAAAGTGTTTTCCGTTTTGGAGGCGCTTCGCAAAATGAATTTCTCTATGGGCTTGCTTCGCAAGACAAAATGTCTTGCGAGTTTTTCCGACTTTCCCCCCTTCCCCCCCTTTTTCTAAGCCACTAAGCCGCTTATCAGCTGATCCGCTAAGCTGATAAGCCGCTAAAAGCCGCTAAGCCGCTAATAGCGCTAATCCGCTAAGCCGTCAATGGGCTTGCTTCGCAAGACGAAAAAACCATTAGACGAAGAGAATCGCGGAACGGATTCTTTTCGTCTTGCGAGGCACCACTGTATACATTTACTAAGAAGCCTGAAGCATTTTTACTTGGCATTGTAGGAGATGATATAAATAGAAAGGATTGTAAATTCTTTTTATATGCAATGACGGCAGCAAGAATATTACTGGCACAAAATTGGAAGCAAGAAGAAATACGACAAAAGAAGAATGGAGGATGAAATTGATGGACTATACAGAATTAGACAAACTAACAGGAAGAATTTGAAACCGGCGGGACCAGAGATTCACAGAAGAGTGGTGTAAATTTACAGACTATTTGAAAAGTAATTGTGACGATCAGATTACGTTTGTAGGTTTGCAAGAAGTTTTGTGAGGTGAATTATTTGAATTGGTAAAGAGGAGAATTGTTAGTTAAGATAATTAAAGGCAATATGAATTTAAGAAACGCAGAAGAAGTGATAAGAATGGTGGATCATCAGAGGTGCTGATGGAAGTCCAAAAAGATTGTATAAGATGTGAAGTTTTGTTGTATGTATGATAATTAATATGTTAAAATATATATATAATGTGGAAGCCTGGACAAACTGATCTCCAGAGCCATACTCAAAGAGGAGACTTGTGGCAATGTCTTTGTCGTGCAGCCAGAGTCGTTTAAGCTTTGTGAGTTTCAAAAATGGTTTTGGATGTGTTCTCAGTAGGGACAGTCCTTTTGAGCAGATAACAGAGCTTATACCTAAAGCAGAGCCTTTTCATAGGCTTCTTGTGAACAAGCACAAGCCCTTCATCTAAAGGGTACTTCATCTAAAGATCTTTGGGCACAAATGCTTAGGAATCCAAACAGACATTGACATGATGATATAATTTTATTTTATTTTATTTTTTAAAAAGATCTGCCGTAATTTACAGATATAAACATGCCATAGAAAGTTTGGGGTTCAATTTCTTTATTAGCATCCAGTATCAATTTTTAAAACTTTTTGTTTCAGTACAAACCGACTCAAATGGAATCAAGGACTCTTTTCAAGCTATAGTGGAGTTTTGATTTTCTTTTATCTGACACTGCTCATTGCAAATGAGTTACGGCCGTGGCAAATGCACCCTTTGGTTTATTGGCAGATAATACTATTTCAGAACAGCATTCCACTGCTGCAAATTTGTTTCTTGTGGAAGATGGGTAGTTCTACTACAGTGTTGCTTTTTTATTTTGCTGCTATTGGTATCCTAGTTAAAATGTTGCAAGCGTGGCTTACCCGTAATGGCAATTTGGCGAAAGAGAAAGTGACCCACCAACAGCAGCCAGTTCCCTCAACCCCACCAGTCCCAGAACCCAACCAAACCCAACCAACCCCAGAACAACTTCTTACCTTCCCCTCTGTTATAACCCCCCCCTCCATCTGCCTTCCGACTTGGAGTTGGCATTGCTGTGACCTTCCCCTTACCCCATCACATTCTGGAAAGAGAGAGAGAGAGAATCATTGAGTTGGAAGTGAGCCTGAGGATCATCTAGACCAACTCCCTGTGATGCAGGACTATTCAGCTGCCCCATACGGGGTTCAAACCTGCAACCTTGGTGTTATTAGCATCATGCTCTAACCAGCTGAGCTATCCATCGAGAGAAAAAGAGGGAAAACAACTTCCCTTCCCAAGCAATTTCCCATAGAAAATTCATGTTCAGGCAGGACCACAAGACAATTCAATCTTCCAGATATCACTGTTTCCTTGAGACTGGAAACAGCTGATCAAATGGGAAATAGATATTTGTTGCAATTTTCATAAAGTGGTTCATTCCCAACGCCTACAACCAATCCGTAGAAAGCACTTCAGCATGTTCCTTTGCAGCTTTACACTCTCTCTCTCTGAAAATAAATAAATAAATAAATAAGAAAGACATAAAATTATTTGAGTCCCTGGACTGATTAGAATTCATCCAGAGGAACATAGGAAGCCTCTGCCTACTGTATGGAATCATACCATCAAGCCATCTAGTTTAGCACTGTCTACACCTGTGTTTCCCAAACTTGGGTCTCCAGCTACATTTGGACTACAATTCCCATCATCCCTGACCACTGGTCTTGCTCGCTAGGGATGCTGGAAGTTGTAGTCCAAAAGCAGCTGGAGACCCAAGTTTGGGAAACATTGGCCAGCCTATCCTTAGATCCAGCTGCTGTTAGACACCCAGATGTGTTCTTCACTCCATTAGCCTCAGCAGGCAGCAGCCACTAGCGTAATGCTGATAGAGACTGAGGAAGCCCAAGTTCAGATCTTCATTCACCCATGAAGTTCACTACCTTGAGCCGATCATCGTCTCTCAGTTTAGATAACATGGGGGGGGGGCAGCCATTCTATTGCATTGAGCAATCTGGAGGAAAGCTTGGATATAAATGCAGTCAACACAGCATACCATTTCACTGTTCTTTAAATGTTATATTCTAATGGAATATAGGCACTCTCTCGCCCTAGATGCAGTGATCTGTAAATCATACGAACTGCTCTGCAAGAGAAGATTCTAAAACAAACCTGCAAGATTTACAATTAGTTTTATGTGTTCTGTTAATATAGCTGTAAGGAGAACAAAATGCTATCCATACAATTAGGCTCTTCCTTTCCAATGCTGGATTTTGATGTGTGTGTTTGAAGCTTTGGTGGTGGAATAGAGTGATCACCCGCATTTATGCAGATGATGGAAGCACCGTCATCAGAGGAAGTTCACAATGGTTAGAGCATGTGTTTTTTCTGAATGTTTGAGAGCAGAGGCCCAGTGTGGGCAGTCAGTTTAAACCTTTGAGCCCTGGACTTACATGCCAAGTAATTTTAGTGAGACACTGTGGGTTAAACCACAGAGCCTAGGACTTGCCGATCAGAAGGTCGGCGGTTCGAATCCCCACGACGGGGTGAGCTCCCGTTGCTCGGTCCCTGCTCCTGCCAACCTAGCAGTTCGAAAGCACGTCAAAGTGCAAGTAGATAAATAGGTACCACTCCGGTGGGAAGGTAAACGGCGTTTCCATGCGCTGCTCTGGTTCGCCAGAAGCGGCTTAGTCATGCTGGCCACATGACCCAGAAGCTGTACGCCGGCTTCCTCGGCCTATAGAGCGAGATGAGCACGCAACCCCAGAGTCAGTCATGACTGGACCTAATAGTCAGGGGTCCCTTTACCTTTACTAATTTTGTAGTCATATTTTACTTGGTTTTGAAAATGTTGCTTTCTAACTTGACACCATGGGATAGCACAAAATACTCTACAAAACATCACAGCAAGGTTTACTGCAGTGGTTTTGAATTTTGAACCAGTGTGCCATGGCACCCAGGGGTGCCTTGAAGGGAGGGGTGTCATGGGCGACACTGGCATCTCTTCCTCTTCCTTCCTTCCTTCCCTCCTCTGATGCCCTCTCATGTCTCTGCCTCGCAAAGGCTTGCACAGCTGTTTGTTGCAGCAGCCCCAGCTACAAGCTCTCCAGGCAAATGGCGTCTCTGGGGCTGGCCAGGGGGTGCTTCCCAGGCCCATGTGGGGCAGTGTGAGGAGGCACCTCTCTTTGGGGCAGGGGGGCTGCCCTGAGGACTCGCAAGGAGATGGGAGAGGAGGCTGAAGGAACACTCCACAAGGGAGGGTGTTCGAAAAAGGGTGAGTGGCTGCCAGCTCTGTAGGCAAGGGGTCACACAACTGGACTCCTGAGCCCCACAGGGGTGCCACAGAAAGAAGGTAGTTGGTCAAGGGAGCCATGGACTCAAAAAGATTGAAAACCTCTGGTTTACTGTAACCATTAAAGCAAATAAGATCCTGCATTAGTAATATTATAAGGAGCTATATTATTGAATAATGAATATAAAATATTTATATCAGTTAGCATCATGACTTAACAGGCTTCTATCTACCATGTATGTTGGAAGATGGTTTTTCCGTTTCTTTGTTATAGATTTAACCCCCTCTTGAGATATCATTGGCAAACTTGACGCGAGGTCTTCCAAAATGGGGGCAATGATCTTTACTGATGCTTGGATGCCAGCTACCATTTTAAATCAAGATGGTGGACCCAAACATAACTTTGGTGTGACTTTGCTCATTTTTTTACTTTTTTATTTGCCATAGCTTTGACTGCCTCTCGAGATATCTTCACCAAATTTAGCCTGAGGGTTCCTGATGTCGGGCTGACAGTCTTTGTTGATGTTTGGATGCTGGGAACCATTTCCAATCAAGATGGTGGACCAATTTTTGGTGTGACTGATCTATGTATCCATTCATGGCAAAAATTGCTCACAGTGCTAAAAGTCCCTTTCTATGTATCAGTCTTTGTTCCTATTATGTACAGAGTTGAATAGGATCCAAAATGCAGCAGTCTGATTGGTCCTAGAACAATAGGATTCAGAATGCAGCAGTCTGATTGGCCCTAGAACAATAGGATTCAGAATGCAGCAGTCTAATTGGTCCACAGGAGCCACCCAATCCAACTCCAGGTGGAAGTGAATCTGCGACCTGATTGGCCTACAGGTGAATCCCAGAATTAGCCAATCACGTGGGGCCCATTGTGTAAATAATGTATATAAAGCAGACATTCTGGGGGAACTTCCATTCCTCCTCACCACTATGAGCTGAATAAAAAGCATGAAATCCACTCTCGACTCCGAGTATATTTCAGTTCCCATTCAAATATGCAGCTCCCATATACAGTCATACCTTGGATCCCAAACGCCCTGGAATTTGGAAGTTTGGCTCCCAAATGCTGCAAACCTGGAAGCAATTGTTCTGGTTTGTGAACGTTCTTTTGGAACCCGAATGTCTGACGGGGTTTTTTGCGGCTTCTGGTTGGCTGCAGGAACTTCCTGCAGCCAATCAGAAGCCGCGATTTGGTTTTCAAACATTTTGGAAGTTGAATGGGCTTCCGTAACAGATTCCGTACGACTGCCCAAGATGTTATAGAAAGAATAATTAGGCAGCTCACATTCTTTAAGGCTATTATGGGAAAGAGATTTGGGATGCCAATTAGATGAGGATATGTGGAATAAGATTTGGATATGGCCACCTTTTAAAACTGTTTCCTCAAAGATCCAAGGAGCTTCACTAAATACTCTCATGAGTATAACTAAACAGCTTCTCCTTTGGGCTGGTGGAACTGTGTGGGGCTAGGTACAACCATTTTGGTCATGGGATTTTGCATTACTGCCTGAAATTATAGTTCGGCGTCTTCTGTCTGACCCTCCGCTGCCAGCATTCTTGTTAGCAGATAGCCTAGGACATATGTATGAAGGATAAAAGCCAGGAGACACAGAGTTGTACTGCTTGAGTGCACATGCACACACACATCAGGCCCCTGCAATATACAGGCCCTCTTTTGCCCACTCACACCCTATTATAACGACAGGTATTTCACTAGTAAATTAATAAAAGCCACATTACTGTCAAAATCTCTGAATCTCTCTCTCTCTCTGAAAAAAAATTACATTGTAGCAAGAGTGGAGGTAGTGAGCCAGAATAAAATATATATGACAGCTTTAATAGAGTTGAGGCTGCCATGAATATACGTACGTTGATTATTCCTCACACCACAACACAGTGAAAATAAAATGCAGATACTGTCTAGTGCTCTAGGTTATAATTTAGGATAATGTACAGCATATAAAGCTATGCTTATATATACAACACAGACCACCCTAGAGGATTCTGTAATATATGGCACGATAATTTCTTTAAAAACCACACAAGTTTCTAACTTTTATGTTAGCATATAGTGTGTGTGTGTGTATACACACACATATACACACACGGGATGTGAGTGCGTGTTGCTGTTTTTTTTTTAAAAAAAATGTTTAGGCATATAGCAATTTGGAGTTTAGTTTCTGACTGTATTGTCCCGTCCCCCCCAGCAACAGCAGATAGTAATGTACTTCTGATAGCTTTTCTAAAGTAATGTTGTTTTATGCATGCGGGGGAAAGGAAGCCCAAATAAAGATTTCAGAAGCAGATTGCAAGTGGGGTTGAGTTAGATAGTGCTGTGTGTTCTAGGTGCCACTGGCATTGCAAGTTACTGATGGGCACTTATATCTATAACTAGGGAGCGGGTGGCACTGTGGTCTAAACCACTGAGCCTCTTGGGCTTGTCAATCAGAAGGTTGGTGGTTCGAATCCCTGTGACAGGGTGAGCTCCTGTTGCTCTGCCCCAGCTCCTGCCAACCTAGCAGTTCGAAAGCACGCCGGTGGAAGTAGATAAGTAGGTACCACTGTGGTGGGAAGGTAAATAGTGTTTCTGTGCATTCTGGCTTCCGTCATGGTGGTCTGGTGCACCTGAAGCAGTTTAGTCATGCTGGCCACAGGACTCAGAAAGCTGTGGACAAACTCCCTCTGCCTGAAAGCTAGATAAGCGCCGCAACCCCATAGTCACTTTTGACATAGTCCTTTCCCTTACCTTTTACCTTTATATCTATATCTAATAAAATAATTAAGCAGATGCCTCTTTTTCTCTTTTTATAAGTGGCTCAATCCAGCGGCACTATGCTTGGAATGCGTTCTTTGCTTCTACAGCAATCCCACAGCTGTCTGTTTGTAGTGCACTCAACAAAGACACAGAATGAGCTGGTGAAGATTCTGGATGAAATGGACCCAACTCATAAAAAGGAGAAAGAATCCCACAGCTGCTAACTTTGTTGGGATGGTATCAGTTTATTAGACCAGCCTGTTGATGTAAAGGGAAAATAAATTTCAATCCTAACTATTTATTTGATGGTAAATCCTACTGAATTCAGTGGGGCTTATTTTCAGGAAAGCCGGTTGCGGCCTAAGAGTGCAATCCTATACATGGGTACTGAGAACTTTCTTCCTGGTGTAAGTGTGTTAATGCTTATGGCCCAAAAGCTGATTTGGGTCACATGTTGGGCATAGCAAAGAAAAACACAGATGCTGCAGTACCAGCACAGCTGGTCTTTCAGGTACATCATTAAAGCCCTTCACTAGTTCAACCTAAAGTGAATTATAGCAGAATCTGACAGGACCCTGACGCTGACACCACCATCTATCTTAACTAGAAATTGTGGTGCTTGTGACTGATCTGTTCCTTGATTCTGGCCAATATTCCAGAACAACCTGAGTTAAATTCTAAGATACTTCATTGCAGGATGTACACTAGGCTTGGCAGGTCAGAAGTCACTCTGGAATTAAACACTCTGTGTTTCTATCTATATGCATAGATATACAGTGGTACCTCGGGTTAAGTACTTAATTTGTTCCGGAGGTCCATTCTTAACCTGAAACAGCTCTTAACCTGAAGCACCACTTTAGCTAATGGGGCCTCCTGCTGCTGCCACACCGCCGGAGCACGATTTCTGTTCTCATCCTGAAGCAAATACTATTTCTGGGTTAGCGGAGTCTATAACCTGAAGCGTCTGTAACCTGAAGCGTATGTAACCCGAGGTACCACTGTAACTGCTCCTGTTTATTTAATAAAATTTATATACCACTTGATTGTTGAAACAAACCTCAAAGTGGTTTACAAAAGGATAAAACAATAACTTTATCACTAAACAATTCACAACAATAATTTAAAACATACAGAAAGTTATAACTGCAGTAGAATAGACTAAAGCAAATTAAAACTCACAAAAGTTTCCAAACATTTGGGTGTTAAAGTTTACTGCATATCATGCATTTAAAGCACATGGTTTCCACCAAAGAATCTTGGTAGTTAGTAGGGTACTGGGAATTGTACCTCTGTGACAGGTCAACTATAGTTCCCAGGAGTTTTGGGGAGAGGTCATTTACCGGTACTTTAAATGTAAAGCAATGTGTGAAGCCCAAATTCTCTTGGCTTCTGAAGATGCACACTGCTTATTTCAAAGAGTAAATACATTTATTTTATTTGATTTATGAAATTTATATACTTCCCTTCCCTGGTTCACAGGATAAAATCGCAATATAAAAACACAGAATGCACAATCAAAATAAAAACAGAAACAACTGAATAACAACCCCCCCCCCCAAAAAAAAGAACCCCACATTTAAAAGGGCATTGGGTGACAATTCAACCAAAGACCTGCTTAAAGAGGAACATTTTTGCCTGACGCCTAAAGGTGTATAACAAAGACACCCATCCATTGGGGAGCAGGTGTTGGTTTGCCTGTTACATGGAAGGAAATGCGTCTCCCTACCTACTGACACAAGTCTCACCTCTGGCACTGCTTAAACCCTGGGACGGTTTTAGGAAAAGGTTATAGAAATTCTTGGAGGATCAGACTACCTGCCACTGTCAGAGGCTGTATGCCTCTAAATATGAGTTGCTGGGAATCGCAGGAGAGCACCTGGGTCCTGCCTGCAGGTTTCCAATAGGTAACTGATTGGTCCATGTGAAAACAGGATGCCTAAGTCCATGTTCATGACTTTGCTCCACCATACTTCAGAGAAGGTGGCTTCTGAAGTATAGGTGGGTTCCCATGAAGCAAGACACAGTGATAACAGCAAGAACCTTTATCAAACTAACAGAACTGGACAACAGGGGCAAAGCAACTAATTATATACATTTCTGAAGGCTTGAGCCACTCCCACTCCCAACATGATTGGCTGTTTAAACTTCCAAGCTGCGAATCACGACTCAGATTTTAAGAGCCAATGGCAGAGGCCCAAATCCTGAAATGTTCTGTGATTGGCTATCATGTATCGAATCAGAACACAGGGGCTCAGAATGCTTAGTCCAGACTCAAGCTCCGGCAAACACAGACCACTAAATACATAACAGCTTTCCCCCATTTTCTTTATGGGTTGTATCCAACTCAGTCATACTCTCAATGAAATAAACATGGCTTCCACTTGAAGCAAAGGGTCAAATCCACCTATTTCATATTCACTGTAGACTAACTGAAAGGAATGGAGTTAAGAGAGTCATGAATATGAAATAGATGGATTTGACCCTTTGCTTCGAGTGGAAGCCATGTTTACACAGCTAGTGCCTTCCCTCTTTTAAACGCCAATCCCCACTACAAGAGCTGTAGTACATCGCATAATACCCTTTTTCTTTTTTAGGATCAGCTGACTATCATAGAAGAGTAAGCTGGCCTTGTTCTCTGACTTCCTCTATGCTATTATGACTCAAACAGCATTAAAACTTGAAAGCCTCATTCTTACCTTAGTCATTTGGGAGAGCAAGAAAGACCTGTCAATTACCTTGTTACTTTAGCAGATGATATAATCATACCTGCTCTGAAAAAAGTCCCAAAGCTGTTTTCACCTCCATTGTATACCATTGCTGTTATATTTGAATAGCACCCTTATCTTAGGATGAATTAATGTCTCTGTGTTACTTACATAAATGGCTTGGTGTGCTCTCTCAAGCCTACATTCCCAGCAAATTTGCACTCCTGTCTTAGCGGCATCTATGCTGGCTTGGTCATGTACCGTATTTTTCGCTCTATAAGATGCACCAGACCACAAGATGCACCTAGTTTTTGGAGGAGGAAAACAAGAAAAAAAAAATTCTGAATCTCAGAAGCCAGAACAAGAAGAGGGATCGCTGCGAGGTGAAAGCAGCAATCCCTCTTGCTGTTCTGGTTTCTGGGATAGCTGCGCAGCCTGCATTCTCTCCATAAGACGCACACACATTTCCCCTTACTTTTTAGGAGGGAAAAAGTGAGTCTTATAGAGCAAACAATACAGTATACAGATTGGAAGATGGCAGGATCCCCAAGGATGTGCTCTATGGGGAGCTGGCCCACTGATGTCTGCAAACATGACAACGTCCACCCACCATGTAAGAATCCCTTGCAGATGACCTCAGTGCCTGGAGACAGACAGGCCATGCATCCATAGCAGTGACCAGAGGAGGAATGACCACTGGGAGGAGCGCAGAGGGAAGAAACGCCATGGTGCATCTTCAGCAGCACAACCGGACACCTTCATCCGCCCCATCTTCAACAAAATATGTCTCTCCCTTATCAGTCTCTACAGCCACAGCAGGTGCTGTAACTCTCCAATGGTTTGACCTCACTCCTGAAGGCACATTCCTCCATTGTCTCCCAAGAAAGAGGGATGCCAACAAGTCAGATATAAATATTTATTGCAATATGACAAAGTATAAATATGTAATGTAAAAATGAAAGGGAAGGGGGCTCTTCCATGCCACTTTTGAAAATTGGCTCGACATGTTGCTAAGCGAAACTTCCGCTTTGAATCAAATATCCTTCTAACACTTCTTGAAGTGTTCCTGCCGCTGAATCCGTGGAAATTTAAATCCATGCAAAACTGAGTAAATAACAAAGAGCATGCTGAGTAATTTTAAAATTTAGAGGCTATGGGAGAAGATGAAAGAAACATTATTTTGCTATTGCTGTTTGAACAAGGGAATTTTGTGTGCTTCAAGCTATTTACACATTCCCCTACAATGAAAACTTTGTGTTTATATATATCGGAGGGGCTTATCTCTTCAATATACTTCACCCGCCTTCCTGCAGGATTGAAATGGAGAAAGGGTTACAGGTTATTCAAATGACAGAGCTCAGGAAACAATAGAGAAGAGAATGAAGACACAACTGTTTTAGCCCTTCATGAGGTTTCCAGTAGCGCAGTTTGTTTTCCACTATTCTCCCCACCCCCTCTTTCCACTCTGACTGCCTCTCCTTAATATCTGCGCAGGAAAAAAAGAAGTGGCCGTCTTGCTCATGGTGATAAAAACTTTGCTGTGGCTTTTCTATGCAGGGAACCAGTAGGAAGTATTCGTTCTTTCGAAAGCAGGAGCAAGCTTGGTGACTTTTGCTTTTTTTATTATTATTAAAGCCCAATCGACAGGAGCTAAAATGCTACAGGGGGAAATCATCATCATTAACATTTCATCTTAACCTTTACTTACCTGTTCCTGTCATTTTTTTTTTTTAACAGCCATTTTCACACACCCTTCACTTTATTAAGTTTTTGATTTGGAGAGTCGGTAGAAATTACAGGATGAAAATGTATCATTATTCATGCCGCAGAACTTTTCCGACAAAGCTAACAGAAGCGGGCTGCCTCTTCTGTGCTTTTGTTCTGTGTGAATAAGATGGAATTGAGGTCATTGTTGTCTCTACCCCTTGAATACCCTCCCCTCCCCCCCAGTGGGTTTCAAAATACTAAAATAAAGCCACAAATGATGGTTAGCCCCAAGGAACCATAAAACAAATGCATACATATATAAAAATGGCTAACAATAGAAGGAATTTATGTTGTCGTAAAATATAACTTATGTTACTGAAATGTCATGGAGCCAACAATGGAGAAAAGCTTTCAAGGCCCCATGTCCGCAGGCAAGAATATCGCTAGACACCTGCATGAAGGTGGCGAAGCAATCATATTATCTTGAATGGTTAAAGCTCCCGATCAAAGTTCAGAGATGAATGCTGATTCTTATGTGGCCAAAAGGGCAGCATCGATGCCAAGAAGCATTGGGCCTAGCGGAATCCCAAGGTTTGCAGAAATACAAAGCATCTGTGGAGTCGGACCTTTTTGGACTGAGCATGCTCAGTGGCCACAGAAAGCTGACAGATTGTTGGAGGGGGAAATGGAAAACTGGGCAGGTGGAGAAAATGGAATGGAGTGTTGTGGTGGAAAGGATTGCTGACTGACTGGCAAGAGGAAAACAGGAGCACCTCACACTGCAATGTTTTGTTGTTGTTCCCATTTGCTCCACCCTATTTCCTACTAGGGACGCTGGTGGCGCTGTGGTCTAAACCACAGATTGGAAGGTCGGCGGTTTGAATCCCCACGACGGGGTGAGCTCCCATTGCTCGGTCCCTGCTCCTGCCAACCTAGCAGTCCGAAAGCATGTCAAAGTGCAAGTAGATAAATAAGTACTGCTCCGGTGGGAAGGTAAACGGCGTTTCCGTGCGCTGCTCTGGTTCGCCAGAAGCGGCTTAGTCATGCTGGCCACATGACCTGGAAGCTGTACACTAGCTCCCTGGGCCAATAAAGCAAGATGAGCGCCGCAACCCCAGAGTCGGCCACGACTAGACCTAATGGTCAGGGGTCCCTTTACATTTACCTTTATTTCCTACTAATCAGTGGTCTGATTTAGGCATCCCAGCCAATTTCAACGACAGCAATAATACTTTAAAAAATACTTGGCAGTTCTTTGAATCATAGAATCATAGAGCTGCAAGCGACCTTGAGGGTTATGTAGTTCAAACCCCTAGGATGGAGGCATCTCAACTAAATCAACCTCTGCTTACAAACCTCAAAGGAAGGAGAATCCACCACTTCTTGTGGGAGTCTCTTTCGCTGTCCAACTGCTTTTATTGTCAGAAAGTTCTTCCTGGTGCTTAGCTGCAATCTCTTTTCTATAGCAAAGTTATTTGTTAGGTACGAAGCAAGCAATCTGAATTGTGGGTTAAACCACAGAGCCTAGGACTTGCTGATCAGAAGGTCGGCGGTTCGAATCCCCGCGATGGGGTGAGCTCCTGTTGCTCGGTCCCTGCTCCTGCCAACCTAGCAGTTCGAAAGCACGTCAAAGTGCAAGTAGATAAATAGGTACCGCTCCGGCGGGAAGGTAAACGGCATTTCCGTGCGCTGCTCTGGTTTGCCAGATGCGGCTTAGTCATGCTGGCCACATGACCCAGAAGATGTACGCCGGCTCCCTCGGCCAATAAAGCGAGATGAGCGCCGCAACCCCAGAGACGGTCACGACTGGCCCTAATGGTCAGGGGTCCCTTTACATTTTAAGCAAGCAATCTGAATAAAAAACATTGCTAAAAACAGTAACCTGAGGGAAGGGGGGGGGCAGAAAAAGTCACCTATTACAACATGGAACTAGAGAACTAGGAGGTCTTCCAAGTGTCACCTTTAAAAACCTGGCAAGAGATAACAATGGAAAGTGACAATTGCTATGCAGAGAAACTCCCATTAACCTGAATGGCCTGGGGGGACATCTAGAGCATTTGGATAATTAGGTCACTTTAAATAGAAAGGACTATTAGAAGAGGCTGACTATGTTCACACAAACAGTGTGAAAACAAATAAGCATGTAATTAGATAAACCTAGTTGAAGCTATCTTGAAAGGCTCGGAAATGATGCGCTGGAAACTTTTCTAAAAATGGATGCTCAGCGAAGGCTGCATTCCCAGTCATACTTACTTGAAAGAAAGGGCTTGTGCTCAGGTGAGGTTTGACAAAAAATAAATAAAATAAAATAAAATAAAATAAAATAAAATAAAATAAAATAAAATGCTGTGCTGTGCTGTTGTTTAAGAAAAGCAATTTTTTTAAAGGAAATACTGTCCAAAAAACAAAACATCCTTCCTTGTGACTGATTTTACTTAATGCATTTCTAATCTATCATTTATCATAACGTCCCGAGGCAGGTTACTAAGAGACTTAAAGACCAATGACGCTTAACTCAAAGGTAATTTAAGTACATGACTAGGCATAGGACAGGAGCCTCCGTGATGTGGGAAGACACAAATGCAGGCCACTTATACTCAGATTGCCAGAGTGTACAGTTTTAATTTTCCTAAAACAAAATTTCTTGGCTGATAATGACTGGCGTGTTTGCTGTTCTTCACGCCCGCTGTTGAAACATTTCCAGGCCGCTTTCACTGCACCTGTTGTGAAGAGAATTGGCTTCAGTCCAATGACTCAGACTGTACAGGAGATTATAGGTACACACATATATGCAGGTAATAATAACAACAAAGGTAGCAGATTGAGTGTGTATAACATTTTCATACTGCAGCTGACAGGTTTGTGTGTGAGCAGAAGGAAGTTGTGTCCTTTCCATGGATATCAGGCAGACATGTTTAAAATGCAGCAAAGGACACAGGAAAATAGGGTGCAAGGCAGGGTTGGCCCAAGATGGCACCGCCTTCCCTCCCAAGGAAGAAGGGGTGAGTGAAGATCTATATCATGGAAAAAGGGGGGATCTTGCCACCTGAGGCGGTTGCTTCACTTTGCCTCATGGGTGGGCCGGTCCTGATGGAAGATATGAACAAGGCTGCATTTGCCCTGTGGTACAATTTTGCAGGTTAAAATAAATTGCACATGCCGTGCATGGATAAATAAAGTTTGTCTAGCTGATTATAAATGAAATATTGGATTTTCTTGGAACTCAAAACGCTGGGACAATTTTACTGGTGGAGGAAAATAAACGAAAGGGGTTCTGGAGAATTGGGACAGCATGAAGTCATGAATTAAGCTCCTCTAGAAGGGATAGGGGACCACGCAGAACAAATGCGCTCTTTATTCCTGCGCAGTGGAAGCCTCTTCCAAAGTCCCTGTTCTGACCTTTCCAAGGAAACTGTTCACACATTTATGATTTATTTCTGCAACCATGTGGACTAGAAGCATATTCTTCCTTTAAAGAGGGAAGGAAGAGATTCCTGCGATGCCAAATTCTTTTTCCATACCAGGTTCAAGATACCCCATCTTTGGTTCTGAATATCAATCTCTCACCAGACTGGAAATGAATAAATACATTGTTTTCTTTATTTTACATTGGTCCCACAGGCGTTTTGGGGAGGGGAATTTGGTAGCTTGTACTAACATTGGCACAATGCACAGCAGAGCAGAGCAGCAATTGCCCACAGCTTGTACTTTTTGTACTCTTTCTAAGACAAATGGGCAGTGATTTTCCTTGGAATACTCCGTTTGCAGATTTGCTGCAGTGATTCTTACAAGCCCTCAATACAAAGAGAAGAATGGGGGGTATTATAAAGAGAGAGAATGAAGGCAATCAGTGAAAGCATGAATTATGTTGCACAAGAGCACCACAAGTTCCACCAATTGCTAGTGAAACATATTTCTTTACACAAAGTAAAGCGACAGGGCACACAGCGCTGTGTAATTTAAAAGTTGGGTCTAGACACAATTGGCACACATAGCTTAACTATTCACAACCTAAACACCCTGACACACAGTGATTATCTACTTACTGTTAAATTCAAGACAACCACACCTACTTAACTTTGCATGGAGTATACTTGATTTGAACAAGTTCTAGGAGAAATTGAGCTCCTGGATTGCTGGTAGTTCAAACTGTTCTATTATACTGGTGCGTTTCCAGACACAAGCCCTATTGGATTAAACAGACAGAGGACAGTGGCCCATTGTTCTACAGCCAGTGAGAGTCCAAACAGAGGTATAAATAAAAACAGCATTTCCAAATTGTTTCTTCACGTTTGTTTCAGGACTTAGGCTGACTACACATATCACTTGCAGTATCCAAACAGCGTATTGGGCATCTATCCAAAACAGAGGTTCCCAAATTTATTTGGCCCACTGCCCCTTTTTCAGAAAAGAAAATTGCTCAGAGGCCCCCTGGAAAGCTATCTTCTTTAAGCAAACAAACAGAAAGATGCAGTGACAAATTTGCGTCTGCGATTTTGACCATTGATCGGTTATATCTGGCATTTTGTGTGTTTATTTGAAAAATAAAGTAACCACGATGACTTTAACTCTATGTTACATCAGTAAGCATAATTAAACAACAGATGAAACATGTATGAATGCTTTTTCAAAATTCTCTTCTTTCTTTATGCTTCCACCAACCTGCCCCCCAACCCCCCCAATTACACCTGAGGCTACTACTGCCTCCCTGGATCATTCCAGTGCCCCCCCCCCCAGGGTGGTATCACCCACTTTGGAAAACACTGGTCTAAAAGAAATAGGGAAAATATAGCTACCTAGATGATGTTTGAATGATTCTTCAGAAAAGCTGGGAAAGTTGGTGTCTCAGAGAGCTGTGAAGTTTAGGGTTAATAAAATGCCTAAAATGTTTAAGTTTGGCCTTTTGTTGCACTCATAGTCACCAACATTTCTTCAACCCTTTCTTTCTCTTCCTTTCTTCCTAACAGTGTAATCCTGGGCTGAATTTAGACACATCAAAAACGCGATTCAGTTAAACTCGTTGTAAACTTCATAAAGGGAAAGCCCATTGGCAAAAGGTGGGACTCCACAGCGCCATCTGGTGTCACAGTGTTATAATGCATATAAAGCATTTTTTTCTCTACCAATGTAGCTGAGTCCCTAAACACAGGAAGGTGATGCAAGTTACAACATCTTAAGTTAAGTCAATGTGAAGTATGTCCATTCAGGAAGCTCTGGGAAGGGCAAATGGTGTGGGAAGGTTCAGGGTGGCAGGAGAGGTTATATTGTTTATTAATATCCTTCCTAACTTGTGCTAGCAAGTTCCTTTTCTTAGCAGAGTTACATTCCCCTTTTTACATGCATAGCAGATAGCTGGTTGCAGGTTTGTGTTAGCCTCTCATTATTATACAATTCAGTCTGTCTCAGATTGAATTGTACGTTCCTGGTAAGTTCTCTTGAATCCCTCTTAAAAGAATAAAAACACCACAATCTGATTCAAAATCAAGAAAAGAAGTTCACTCACAGTTGGATTCCTGAAGGCAGACTTAGTTACAAATACGTACATGTGGATCTACCCCATATGGGGGAATAATCCCAGTGCTTCTGCTAGCTGAGAGCTAGCAGAGCAGTCCTAGTTAAAAGCTGGTCAAATGAAGTTGGAAGTCAAAAAAGAAGGAAGGGTGCTGTGTGACTCGTCCTTTTTGTTACCTGGACAGGTAAAGACATGCCCACCTTCTATAACATGTAAAAGGAAGGATGCTCCAGCCAGGAGGAACAGGAAGTTTCGACTGGCTGGACCAAATATTCCCTCGCATGTCCTCTCTAGCATTACAAGGAATGTTGTACTTGACTGCCTCTCATGGATCACATCCCACAAATGGAAGACAAGCCCTCAAACCACAGAACCATCTCAGCCAGCATCCCTACCTGTTGGCACCAGGTGTGTACAAACTGCAAGGTTGCACAGAGATAGCTCACGGGAAGCAGCTTGGAAATGCCGGTCCAGGGATGCAAACAAACAGGGGACAGAGCACAGATGGTATCCCAAGCAGGGCTCAGCATGGCAATCCAATCAGCACACATTGAACATCACATTCCCCAGGCACGCACCACATGCTCCACCAACCACACAGCCACAAACAAATGCACACGGAACACTATAGCTCACCTTGTGCCACACACCACACCCACATTGTGCAACTTGCAAGCATGTCAGACATACGCACGGGCTGCTCCTGTCACCTCCAAAGAAAACCACGCAGCACAGATGTCCAAGGTTGTAAAGACTGCGGAGAGAATAATTAGGTGCACTATTCCCACTTTGGATCAGATCTATACTTTCAGGTGTCATAAGAAAGCTGCAGAGACAGTGCAGCACAGTGCGCACCCCGGAAATGATCTCTTTCAGCTTCTGCCTTCTGGAAGAAGGTACAGGGTTATAAAGACTAGGACTAGCCGCCTGAGAAACAGTTTCTATCCAAATGTGATTTTGGTTTTAAACGCAGTGTAAGGTAGTCTCTGTGGGAGTATATTGTATTTAATTATGGGGTATCAGAGTTTTTAGGGGGTTAACTAGGCTGGGATAGCAGGTTTGTTGGTTTTTGAATGTCTGATGTAGATTTTTTCAGTTTCGTTGTTCTGTATGAGACAATGACAATAAAGATTATCATATTGTATTGTATCGGGTAGATACAAAAGGACTGCTCCTGGGGGTTTCTGGGAACTGTGGTCCACAGGCAGTGGCGAGAGCTACCATAGGCTGACCTCCAGGGGTGGAAATATGGGCTCCACAGCTGCTGTCACCCCTGAATGAATGAGAGCTAGAGCTGACAGTTGTGAAAGTTTGGTCTTTATTGAGCACATTTTGAAATGAGGCTCCCCTCTAGACAAGGGTTGGTTGAAAGGTCTCAGTCACAGGGTGGCCTCTCTGCATTAGGGGGATCCATGGTGGGCATAGAAATTTGTTGCCTTGTAGCCAGAGAACAGAGGAGGGGGTGACTTGTCAGTACCACAGAACTGTCAACAGAGCTGCTTGTTTGTCTTAAATGTTTCACTGCGGACTTCAGTGCTTTTGAAACTGGTGACCACAAAAGCACATCTTGGCCAAACTCATGCTTCAACATCCACAATTATTTTAGTTTGCAGGCATCAGATTGTAGACAGGGACTAATAAGACAGCTGAATGTGCTCCTGTTTGCCCCTTCCCCTTGACACTCATAATATACTATGTACAATGGCATTTTAAAATGCTTACGGTACATTCCTATGCAGGTATTTACTTGGGCACGAGTGCTGTTACTTTCATTGAGGCTTAACTTCTGAGTATACATGCAGAAGATTCACTGTTAACATAAACTGATTTTTCACATGTGAGAATCTGAAAATAGCATGGATGTATATAGATGATACATCTTGCTTTTCTGAAGGGGTGAGACAACCTGCTTTCCTGCTGTCAAAACACAATGAAGATATTTTTTTATTACAGCCTTTCAGAATCTACATTGACAGCCAAGACTAGAACGTGTCCTTAACAAATACTGGAATGAAGGCGTCTATGTGCCTCTTTTTTATTTTTAGTTTGCTATTGTTCAAAAGTGTGATCTAGACAAGAGGGCCCATATTTTATCCAAGCCCATCACAATACAGCAACAACAAGGCACTTCAATTACTGCCGCAACAAGCTACCAATCCAACTTTATCAATCCAATTTTTCATCCTCTTTCTCTGACTCGACATTTGTTCTATATGTCAGAGTAATCTCATCAACCTCAACCCACTTTAGGGTAATCAATCTCAGTTACGATATTCAAACGTAATGAAAAGAGAAAGCTCCCAACACAAAGAGCTAATAGCTACAGTCACAATTCTGGGACATACAGTCACTGCTTTTGCCATCCGCACTGTGCCAGCTCATCAAGCTGGAGATGCGTGTAATCCCAACGAATCCTCAGTATCGGCTCTAGCCCACATCAAGAGAACAAGGATGAAGATGCTTGGTGGAGCATCTTTGAAGGTGTCCCCTATTTTTATTGCAAGGTAAGCAAGGGTGGCTTTTTCGAGTGCAGTGCCTGGATGCCTTTGGCTACAGTCCTGTCTTGCCCTTAAATATCCCAGGTGATAATGGGACGCCACTGAACCTTAGGGCAGAATGAAGCGTTACAACATTTTAGATCGTTGTTTCCTTCCTAGAAGTGACATTAATGTAAAACGTAAGTGGCTCTCAGAGAACCACCTCAGGGCAGTACATAAAAACACAGGAGTTTTAAGTGTTGCTAAGGTGAAGCCATCACCATTCGCTGCTAATTGCTGAGAGCTGTACCGCCTTTGCCTTCCTGGTAGCCCTGTGGTATTAGCAAAGTCAACAAAAGGGATGCGTCAAGGTGGAGGACAGTGAACAGGCCCCAGGCACATCCCACTGAACCAATTTATGTGGGTCTCCTGGGGGAAGCAAAGGGCTGGTAGGCAGTAAAGTGGAGGAGGTGATCTGAGCTGCATGTAGAATTTGCATGCACGTAGGATCTGCAGGGGTGAAGGGTGGGGAGTGGAGCAGTCTCATGCCTGGCCTCTCGGTCAGCCATGCTGGGAGGGTGAGGCATTGGGGAGACTGGCATAGTGGATCCAATCTGCATATTAATCCAGGGGGAAAGAGCTGGTCACCAGCCTCTTACAGCAGCTGCTGTCATCAATGGTGACACGAGTCCCCTCCACGCTCATCCCCTCACCCAGAAGAGATTCTGGGTGGCTGGGTGAGGGGCCCTATCACTGGCTAAGCTGTTGTGTGAATTAGACTTAATTCCCATTTGCAAGAAGGGATGCAGGTGGCGCTGTGGGTTAAACCACAGAGCCTAGGGCTTGCCGATCAGAAGGTCGGCAGTTCGAAACCCCGTGACGGGGTGAGCTCCCGCTGCTCCATCCCAGCTCCTGCCAACCTAGCAGTTCAAAAGCACGTCAAAGTGCAAGTAGATAAATAGGTACCACTCCGGCGGGAAGGTAAACAGCGTTTCCATGTGCTGCTCTGGTTCACCAGAAGCAGCTTAGTCATGCTGACCACATGACCCAGAAGCTGTAAGCCGGGTCCCTCGGCCAATAAAGCAATATGAACGCCGCAACCCCAGAGTAGGCCATGACTGGACCTAATGGTCAGGGGTCCCTTTACCTTTACCTTTTACCCATTTGCAAAGCCCTGGGTCATTAGACGCTTTAGTTCAGGCATAGGCAAACTCAGCCCTCCAGATGTTTTGGGACCACAATTCCCATCATCCCTGACCACTGGTCCCGCTAGCTAGGGATCATAGGAGTTGTAGTCTCAAAACATCTGAAGGGCCAAGTTTGCCTATGCCTGCTTTAGTTCTCTTTTCCTTCCTATAAAAACACAGCTAGACACTGTCGTTTCAAGAACATACAACTTTTACTTAGGCTGGATCTAGACACATCCAAGGACTGCTTCAGAAAAATGCGTTGTAACCTTTATAATGAGAAATCGTGTTGGCAAAAATGGAACTCCACAGCACCATCTGATGCTACAGTGTTATATCACATATAAAACGCATATGAAATGCTTTTTCCTTTACTAGTCTGAGTCCTTAGTGTACTTGCAGGTGGCACTGTGGTCTAAACCACTGAGCCTCTTAGGCTTGCTGATCAGAAGGTTGGCAGTTTGAATCCCTGTGATGGGGTGAGCTCCCATTGCTCTGTTCCAGCTCCTGCCAATCTAGCAGTTCGAAAGCATGCCAGTGCAAGTAGATAAATAGGTACCGCTCCGGCAGGAAGGTAAACGGCATTTCCGTGCGATCTGGTTTCCATCACGGTGTTCCATTGCACTAGAAACAGTTTAGTCATGCTGGCTACATGACCCGGAAAAGCTGTCTGTGGACAAACGCCGGCTCCCTTGGCCTGAAAAGTGAGATGAGCACGGCAACCTCATAGTCTCCTTTGACTGGATGTAGCCATCCAGGGGTCCTTTATCTTTTCTTTTTTTTTACCTACTTGCAGTTGCTGATTAAATATACAATGCAGGTGGATGTTTCTTAAGTTGCCAATACGTTTTACATAGATGAGGCAAAGGTAAAGGGTCCCTGGACAGTTATGTCCAGTCAAAGGCAACTATGGGGTTGCGGCGCTCATCTTGCTTTCAGGCTGAGGGAGCCGGCGTTTGTCCACAGACAGTTTTCTGGGTCATGTGGCCGGCATGACTAAATCGCTTCTGGTGCACGGAGGATCGTGATGAGTGCTATGAAACTGTTACAGACTAAATAACATTTACAGACTGACGGATACTCTGACTCTGACGCAGACAGCCGCACAACACAACAGACCTGCTTCTCTAACGGTTAAGACTCACAAGACTGTTAATAACTGAACCAGCTGAAATAACAGCCGCAGAACATATGACATTACAGGATTCTACAGCCCTTTCAAATGTTTATCCTTTGCATATGCATTTTGGATGCTAACATCCCACAGCTCTGCCCCAGCATATGGTCTCTACAGTAAGGTTACTGTAGCATGTTCTTAATTAAGTCATATGTCCAAAGACTCAGTCAGAGAAAAATTAAGTAAAAACATAAATCTTTTCTTTGTTAATTAGGGATGTTTCTGTTTATGGATTACGAATCAGGGGTAGGCAACCTAAGGCTCAGGGGCTGGATCCGGCCCAATCGCCTTCTAAATCTGGCCTGCGGATGGTCCGGGAATCAGTGTGTTTTTACATGAACAGAATGTGTCCTTTTATTTAAAATGCATCTCTGGGTTATTTGTGGGGCATAGGAATTTGTTCATTCCCCCCCCCCCCATATAGTCCGGTCCACCACATGGTCTGAGGGATGGTGGGCCGGCCCCCGGCTGAAAAAGGTTGCTGACCCCTGGATTACGTCAACAATCCTTATAGACTGATAAAAATAATGCACTTTTAAAAATTGCTTATATGCATGTTAATGGAGAGCATCTACGTTATGTCCTCTCCCTGCCTTGTCTCAAAGGCATCATCTTGCCTTGGATGGTTAGCTGACAGTGGCTGACTGTCTAGGGCAGGCTATGTTTGCAGGAGAAGTTGTCACTTTCTAGTCACATGGGCAAGAGAACATCCGGGCCTTTTGAGTCTCAGGAAAAGGAGTGCAGAAGTCAAACTCTCCACTCATCCTAATGCAATCAGGACAACAGATTGCCACTCATTAACTGAGAGCTGTGAGTGTCATCTTCCAACAGGCTAATGAAACACATCCACCCAATGTCAACTATTCTCTATTATAGACTTTCTCCAGTGCCAAATTTACGTATAAGCTAAACAAGCTATAGCTTAGGGCCTCACTCTCTTGGGGGCCCCCCAAAAAATTGAACGGCAAAAAAACTATACATTTCCAAAATATAAGATAAAAAACAAATAAAATAAAACCTACATACAGCAACAGTGTTTTGTGTTGTGTAGGCTCCTGTTTGATATGTGCAAATGGCTTTAGATACCTATTAGGCCCATAAATTGTTGTTGTTTAGTCGTTTAGTTGTGTCTGACTCTTCGTGACCCCATGGACCAGAAAACGCCAGGCACTTCTGTCTTCCACTGCCTCCTGCAGTTTGGTCAAACTCATGTTGGTAGCTTCGAGGACACTGTCCAGCTATCTCGTCCTCTGTCGTCCCCTTCTCCTTGTGCCCTCCATCTTTCCCAACATCAGGGTCTTTTCCAGGGAGTCTTCTCTTCTCATGAGGTGGCCAAAGTATTGGTGGTCCATAAATTACCATCTAGCATATATTCAACACAAAAAAACAGTGACAATCTGTTGTTGACAAAGTACAGCTGGACATATAAAGGGCCCCATTACCTTCAGTAGCATTGGGCCTCATCAAACCTAAATCCGGCCCTGACCTTCTCTATAATACGCAGAGAAGGTCACCTGTCCTCTTTGTTCACCCAGAAATTCCCATTCAGTTGCCAGACTGATTTTGTTTTCTAGGACTTTAAATGGAAATCTGATCTTTCTGCTTTTGCATCCTGTCTTTGCACAGTCCTGCCCAGTAAAGTTTCTCAACGGTCTCAGAATTTCAGTTTCACCCCTGAGTTTAGATTATATCCTGGCACTGAGAATCTCTTCTTCTCCCTTTGAAATGCTTCTCGTCAGACTAAGATCAGTATTCACCTTCACTTTTTCACTTTCTTCTCTCCCTCTTGATCAGATCTCGCCTTCCTCTTCTTCTGGGACAGCCTTCGACAACAGACTTGAAATCTACCTTATATTTTACTTTTATCAATAAAATCCTTTTCTCTGAAAAGCTCTCATCTCGTCTTTTTCCTCTTGGTATGTTGAGTGCTCTCCACTACCAATACTCCTAGACCAAAGCTGACCCATGCTTTGTTCCTGCTTATTTGGACAAACTTGCTCGTTTCTGTGCCAGCTCTATGAGATTGACAGGATCCTGTCCTCTGTAGTAGAACAGAGTGATGGGTATAGCAATTAGCCTGCAGTCCTTTGTATTCTGGAAGGATATACTCACTGAACATCAAAGCAGGTTTCAGACACATATAGAGCTATATGTTGTATATGCTCTGGGAACCTCTAGGTTAGATTATTATGATGTGTTATACATTCAGACTTCAGCTGCTGCAGAATTTGGCGGACAGGTTGCTCATTGGGGTAAGACGTTTTCAGCTTATAACGCCAATCTTGACTCGGCTGCACTGGCTGTCAATTGGTTTCAGGGTCCAATTCAAAATGCTGGTTTTGATCTATAAAGCCTTAAATAACTCAGGACTGCAATACCCCAAAAACCACCTCTCCGCATATAAACTGACCCGGACTCTGCAATCATCATCTAAGGCTGTTCTTTATGTGCCTCTTCTGCAAGAGGTCCTAACGTTAACAGCATAAGAACAGGCCTTTTCTGCAGTTGCCCCCTGTTTGTGGAATGCTCCCCTCCCAGAGAGGCTCGCCTGGCGCCTTCATTAAACATATTTAAGCGCCAGGCAAAAACTTCAACCAGGCCTTGGGCTGATTAACAGTCTGTGTCCTGTTTGCGGGAGTAGGGAGAGTTCTTGGGTTTGTTTTGTTTTTTTCCTTGACTTTCTTATGCACTTTGTGGTTTTATTCTCTACTTGATGCTGCGAACCACCCTGAGATCTTCGGACGAAGGGTGGTATACGATTTTGATAAAGAAAGAAATAAAGAAATAAAATACGTCCTGAACAACTTTCCACTTGCTAAGCAGATCTTTTCCATAGGCCTAAGTTCTTATTGGGACGCAGGTGGCGCTGTGGGTTAAAGCCTCAGCGCCTAGGGCTTGCCGATCGAAAGGTCGGCGGTTCGAATCCCTGCGGCGGGGTGCGCTCCCGCTGCTCGGTCCCAGCGCCTGCCAACCTAGCAGTTCGAAAGCACCTCCGGGTGCAAGTAGATAAATAGGGACCGCTTACCAGCGGGAAGGTAAACGGCGTTTCCGTGTGCGGCTCTGGCTCGCCAGAGCAGCGATGTCACGCTGGCCACGTGACCCGGAAGTGTCTCCGGACAGCGCTGGCCCCTGGCCTCTTAAGTGAGATGGGCGCACAACCCCAGAGTCTGTCAAGACTGGCCCGTACGGGCAGGGGTACCTTTACCTTTTAAGTTCTTATTTACATCTGTTCCTCTGGGGCCAATCATTCTGGCAGTGGGAGAGCTGGGAAGCAGAGCTCACTCCATTGTCTCTGCTGTGACAGACTAGCTGCAGCAGGCCTCCTTTCCCTCATCTGTTACCTCTGGGGCAGCCATCCCATCAGACAGCCTCAGCGGCAGAGGTGGAAAGAAGGCTTATTTTGCCAGCCTTGATGAAGGCCCAGCTCCATCAACAAACACACGAGACGTAACCGGCTGTGTTCTTTGATAAATAAGGTATACTATTTGTCAGGGAACTGACATCAGAGCGAGAGGCGGAGGCAGGGCTCCAGAGCGATGCCGGAGAGGGGACCAGCAGGGAGGAAGGAATTCAGCGTAACACCAGTAGAGAAGAGAGGGAGATGGAGGAAGTGGGGACAGCGCTCCAAGACCCTTCACCAGAGACTAGTGGAGAGAGCGCTGACACGCCCCTGCCTTTCCCGTACTTGCGCAGACGAGTTCCACGCAGGGAAAGTAGGAGGAGACTAGGCGTCAAACAGCTCTTATGCTGGAAGAGGTTCAAGAAACGCCCACTGACGGATTCTGCAAGTGACTGACCGGTCACGGAGTGTGAGCTGTCAGCCAAAGCATGGTTGGCCAGGCGATATAACTAAAACTGAAGGCAACTTACGCACAAGTAACCCCCTTACAACCATTACACTATTCATTGTATCCAATTGTAAATTTCAACAGAAGTAACTTATAAAGTTCAACAAATGAGCAAAGCAGAAGACCCAGTGGATCAGATCATTCTCTAGTCAGTTCATGCATAAGGTCCATCCATGCAATGGTGTCTATTCCACCTGTCTGTTCATAAAGTCCAAACAATTCACATGAAAAGTTGTTACAGTTCCACAAAATCCTTTCACAGAGTCTAGACAAGGATTTCTGGAATATTGGCCTTGTTTCGTTGTCGTGGGCTTCATCAGTAGTTAAAGCACTAAGTAATGCAAATAAATACAATATCATGATCTCACACATTTTACAGCAAAAATATCAAACAATAAATAACTATACATACCATATGTGATATTACAAGACAGTGGATCTTATGGCATAGTAGTAGCTGGGGTAAGCAGCAACAGTTACAAAGTAGGGTTATATGGACAAGCACAGTATTGATTGGGTTACAGGTATTGGCAATCCACAGCTACAGAATACAGAATACCTTTCTTAAATTGACCCATAAAAAGGTAAAGGGACCCCTGACCATTAGCTCCAGTTGTGACCGACTCTGGGGTTGCGGCGCTCATCTCGCTTTATTGGCTGAGGGAACCGGCGTACAGCTTCCGGGTCATGTGGCCAGCATACTAAGCAGCTTCTGGTGAACCAGAGCAGCACACGGAAATGCCGTTTACCTTCCCACCGGAGCGGTACCTATTTATCTACTTGCA
Source organism: Podarcis cretensis (assembly GCF_951804945.1). Classification (NCBI taxonomy): domain Eukaryota; kingdom Metazoa; phylum Chordata; class Lepidosauria; order Squamata; family Lacertidae; genus Podarcis; species Podarcis cretensis. The sequence continues at coordinate 24,015,300 of NC_137176.1, read as the reverse complement.
CTTTGATGTGCTTTTGAACTGCTAGGTTGGCAGGAGCAGGGACCGAGCAACGGGAGCTCACCCCGTTGCGGGGATTCGAACCACCAACCTTCTGATCAGCAAGTCCTAGGCTCTGTGGTTTAACCCACAGCGCCACCCATATGGCACAGCAAAAATAAAACAAACTTAATCCCTATTCAGATGATATACATGTAAACATTAATACAAACTCATACATTAATGTAAACAATGTTTGGCTCTAAAGTAATAGCAATCCATAGATGCACAATTGAGTACTCAAAATAATCCACAGAGGTGAAAGAAACTTAGTCCATGCTCAGGTGTTCTACATGTAAACATTAGTGCAAATTCACAAAAAAAAAACCCAGCTCCATCAAGCACCTTCTGTCCCTGAACTGTGCCAGCTGGCCATCACTGGGAACAGCTGATAAGAATGGGCCTTTTCTGTGGTGCTTGTCTGAGTTTTGATTTTGATTTTCCTCTTCCCTCTCTGTCCCAATCGTTTTGAACGCCCAGTCTTCCGGACTTCTAATCTTAGCAGAGGAACTATGCGTCTGCCTGAGCTATGGCAAACCTGGTTATTGTGATGAAACGGCGTCCGCTGCTAATGATTGCTGCCATGGTCTCGGCACCATCGCCTCTCTCTGACATCTCTCTCATCTGACCTGAGATTGCTGACTGACAGCTCACACCGGTCAGAGGGACACGGCGCCAAACAGATGCCTCCGAGTCCATGCCCCCACCGTGTCGATACCAGGACATTGCTTGCAAGACACGTGAAACTGCTGAGGATCCATTACTGAACTTTCACAAAGGGAGACTTCTTTGGTGGTATAATTAAAAGCAGGTTGTTTTTGTAGTAGTGCATCATTCTGGAGTAGCAGTTGAATAATGACAACGTCTTGTGGAAGCAAGGGTGGGGGAGGGAAACAACCCTGAAAAAACCAGCAACAATAACACTATGAACGGTAACGTATTTTTGGGAAGCATGGGATAATATATACATGCCGTTGCTTTTTGGGTTGCAGCCACATTTTTAAAAATAATTTTGGACATTTTGTTGCCTGGGGTGTGTGTGCAGCAAATAGACTCTCATCACCGTGCCAGGTATCCAAGGCTTTAATATTCAGTACAGTGGTACCTCAGGTTAAGTACTTAATTCGTTCAGGAGGTCCATTATTAACCTGAAACTGTTCTTAACCTGAAGCACCATTTTAGCTAATGGGGCCTGCTGCTGCCGCTGCACCGCCGGAGCACAATTTCTCTTCTCATCCTGAAGCAAAGTTCTTAACCTGAAGCACTATTTCTGGGTTAGTGGAGTCTGTAACCTGAAGCGTATGTAACCTGAAGTGTATGTAACCTGAGGTACTACTGTACTCTGCACCATTCAGATGTCAGTTTCTTCTCCCCAAAATATGCATCCTAAAGCCTGGTTTACCTAGTTCCATCCTAAGAGAGCTCTTATACTATAGTCCTAAGAATTTGTGTCTTAGATATTTCCCTGCAAGGTTGGAGTAATATTATAGTGTGTGTCTATCTATTTCTTCAGGATGCCAACCTCTTAGGTGCTGTCCATTGGTATTTGATGGGCAAAGGGGGAAAAGGAAGGTATGTTGTGAATAAATATGCATTGCTTGAAAACTATAGATTTTGCTTGTGAAGAATTTTGCAAAGAAAAGAAATCCAGAGCAAAAGTTGAGTACACAGATACACACAACGGATGCACATACATGCACACAAATAATTTCTTCTTTCTTACTTTTTTTTTTGCTGAGGAAGCCTGCCTGACTTTATAGATTCACCGCAGCAGGTTTATAAATGATTAATGAAAGGAAGGAGGAGAAAAATGTTCAATGGAGATAAAACAACAACAACAGAGCACTGCAAGATCACTGGGACAAAGCTATTTGTCTCCTGCTATAGATGAAAATATTATCAGTCAAGACTCAGGTAAATAAGTGATATAGTGTAAAACATCTTGTAACTTTTATACAGAGCGAAACAAATCGATGGCACAACAGTTCGTTGTTATTTTGGGAATTGTGTACCATCAAATCCAGTAAAATTATATGGGAAAAGAATCAGCTATTCAGGAAGAAAAAATTGGCAGCCCAACACAATGAAAACGATTCCCTGGTACTATAAATCATATAGTGGGACACACACACACACACACACACACACGTTTAAATAGCATTTACAGTTTCTCAAATGGCTTTTCTCTCTCTCTCTCTTTCATGTAATTCTCAAAATTTGTTTCCTGCTCCCAAATAATGACTCATCATTGCATTTTCATCTAAACTTTTGCTTATAATCAAGTTCTCAACAAAAACAGTGAAGAGGTGGAAGTCTTGAAGTGAAATCACACTTTCCTTGGTACCATCAGGTATAGTTTCTGAACCGTTTAAGACAAAACTGATCAATTTTCTTCCATTTAAAACAAAATTGATCCATTTTTCTTCAGTCACATAAAACAGTGTGGTATGGATTGTTTAGAATTCATTATTCCAAATACAAGTAAGGCAAAAGCCAGAATCTCACCCTTAGCACCCATTGGCTCTATCTACTATGTGTGCTTGGCATAATGTCAAGCTACCTAAGGTTCTAACCATTATGATTTGTACTTATTTTTGTCTCAGACAATAATTATTGAAGAAGAGTAAATGTCAATTAGCATCTGGCCATTATGTTTTTAGGAGAACTCAATTTTAATTGGCAGTGGCTTATAAGAAGTGCTTTCCTTATATACTGATTTATAAAAGGTAAAGGTAAAGGTACCCCTGCCCGTACGGGCCAGTCTTGACAGACTCTGGGGTTGTGCGCCCATCTCACTTAAGAGGCCAGGGGCCAGCGCTGTCCGGAGACACTTCCGGGTCACGTGGCCAGCGTGACATCGCTGCTCTGGCGAGCCAGAGCCGCACACGGAAACGCCGTTTACCTTCCCGCTGGTAAGCGGTCCCTATTTATCTACTTGCACCCGGAGGTGCTTTCGAACTGCTAGGTTGGCAGGCGCTGGGACCGAGCAGCGGGAGCGCACCCCGCCGCAGGGATTTGAACCGCCGACCTTTCGATCGGCAAGCCCTAGGCGCTGAGGCTTTAACCCACAGCGCCACCTGCGTCCCCAAATCTGTGTTCTTAACTGAATAGCTTACCCTAACTCCATTCTTTATAAGTTTCAAATTTATCTAATGAACCCCATCAGTGGATGTTGTGGGAGGATGTGCAGCCAAAATCACAAATGCGCTATTGCTAGACAGTCACAAACTGGGGTAATGGCACCATGGAGTTTCAGAACCTGTATAGAGGGGACTCTATGATGTCATACCCGCAAATCTGGTGATGGCAGAAGACGGTGGGTTAATCCTTACCTCTTCCTTCCTTTCACTGCTCAGTCTTTTCCCTACCTGCGATGGGGGAAGATGTTTCTTTGCTCTCCTCCAGAGAGCAATCTCTATTTGTTTGATACATGCAATGTTTAAGGATTATTTCCTGCCTGATTTTCATCCCTGTATCTGTTAAATCCTGGCAAGACTTTGAAAAGTGAGTAAACCTTGGGTTTTCTTGTTTACTAAGCAGTCTGAGAGAGGGAAAATATAAACGGGGGAAGATAAACCATGTCTGCCTAAAGCATCCTTGGATATCATAATTGTTCTGGAAGGTTATGCAACCTTTTAACTTTGCTGAAGTTGATATTTCCATTCTCACACAAGTGAGAAAGAGGAAGGATAATTACTAAATAATATATCCTCTCCTACTCTTCTAAATCCATTCTAACAGAGGTCCTGTGGAAGGACTTCTATTTGTGCAATAGGGCTACCCCCCCTTCTTCTCCCTTCCCCAAAACTGGCTGAGTAGGGGGGTTCAGAGAGCAGTGAGTGGAACAGCACACACAAGGAGGTACATTATTTCACCCAGTAAATTGTCAATAGTAGAGAACCCATAAATTAGTTTTAAAATGAAGGAAGTTAATGCTGGAAGTTTGCACACAAAGGGCTTCCCCCACCCTATTTGTCAATTTGTGACTTATTTTTGTTTATAGAACGGCATTTGGTTTCTTTTTTATTTCATTTTCCATGTCACTGCATAGAACCTAATTTCCCCTCTGATAGCTTTCTATAACTGTAGCCTTTTATGCTGACTTTCTTCCTCTCAGAAGATGGAGTAAATTCTGGTTTGGGTATTTCACTGTCAGTCGAAGTTGTGACCTTGAGCCCTTGTGTAATACTCATTTCTAAAGTGTGTTTGTGTGTGGGTTTTTTTTTTTTTTTTAAATAAGAGTAGCATGGCTTCTTAAATAGCTTCTGTTTTACTGAGGTCTTCATCCTTTTAACCTCACTAGGTTTCTTTTGAAATAGGACAAAGAATCCCAGGTTCACGCCTGATATATGGTCTTTAGCTTCAAAGTATGAACAAGACACACTCCAACATTTGACGAGAGGAAAAAATAGGCACACTTAATTGAAGAGACATCAATAGTTCTCAAACTTTTTACCTTAACAGAATCCTCAGTATGTCATCTGCCATGCAACCCTTATGCACTCGAGAGGTTTCTGGGACATATTTTAGGGAACATATCATGTTTAAAGCTTCAACTTGCCTAGTTTGAAAACTGTGACCTAGAACACACATTCTCCCACAGCTTAACTTTGCAAGTGTGTGTGTGTGTGTGTGTGTGTGTGTGTGTTGGGGGGGGGGGAGAGCTGTTTTTCAAGAAAGCTTCCTCACTGAGAAACCTCTGAGCAGCTTCTGCTGAATGTTAGGGTTCATCCCCAGAACATTTCAACTGTCAAGCATTCAAAGGGTTTGTGTGTGATTCCGTGACAACAGTTTATTTCATAGCACCAACTTGGGTTCTTTTTCTTGGCTGGAGTATGGAAGGCGGTGAGGCTGTCCACATAAGGGCAATGATGTGTACAGGGCTTGCTGTTTCTGTGTGTTCATATGGGCACCTTTGTTGTAAACAAAATTTGCCCTTCTTCCCTTTTGGGGTATCCAAGAACCCGTATAGAGTCCTTAAGTGGGTTCCCTGTCGGTAGGAGAAAATAACAGGCCAACCAGAGAATATTGAGAAGCAAGGCAGCTAGTAAGCCTGATCTTTATTAAAGCTGTTGCAACAGGGTGCGCCCCTCGCACACAGGAGGAGGGAGGAGGACCCAGAACAAAGGTGTGCCTGCTCTTATATAGACATTTTAAATTCCCTGCCCTGGAGTTCAAGACTACCCCTCCATACATCATACATACATCACAGAAGGGGTGTAACCCAAGACCACCCCCCACAAACATCATACCTACATCACAGGAAAGGTGGTCCCAAACATAAGTTTGAATGTTGTTGGTTTTCCTGTCTGTCAGGTTATCTGATAATGCCTTATCTGATTGCCTTTCCTGGTAGTCTGGCCATTCCTTTGAAATGGTGATTTCCCAATTCCTGAGACAATGGGAAGGTTCCCTCACCCCCTCCCTCCTTGCAGAGAAAACATTTGGTCAGTTCGGGAGTCAAAATGGTTTCAGGACAGTCTTCCTGTGCTGCTCCAGACATGTTTATATATTTATGTACGTGTTTGCTTGGTACATTTATTTATTTATTTTTAATGTTTACAATAAGTAAATTCTCTTTATTACTTCTCCTGCTTGGTACATTTATGAACATTTATTACATATCTAAGACCTTAAAATTCTTATAACACCTTCATACAAACACAAGCAATTTCATTTCCATGCCTCTGGAATCTATCTTAATGTTTCCCATCTACACCAGTGGGTGATGTTTGCTGCAATGCCTTTGCCCTGTGTACTGTTATCCTCTCCCCTCAGAAATTCACTGCCCACCAAATTTCTAGAAACTTGAGGTCTAGTTTGGGCATGCATGCAGATATTTGTTTATCTGTGTGCATGCAACCCCCCCCCCAAAAAAAAATTATGCACACATTTTTCCATCTATCAGATTTGCACCAAAGAGCCGTCAAATTATTAATATATAACAAATGTGTGTCACTACAAGAAGTTAGGAAACCTAAAGTCATTGTAGGCATACACAAGCATTTATCTACTTGTGCATGTGCACCTTTAAAAAGTATTATTATTATTATTATTGACATACAAGGTTTTTTTGTATACCAGATTTGCGCAAAAGAACAGTCAAAGACAAAAAAAGTGTGTTGTTCCAAGCTAGATAAGGATTTGGAGTCGCTTGCATTTCCTTTCCTACCTTCTGTAGCTGACAATTATCTGATTATCTGTCCATAATCTAAACTGGGAATTGCCAGTGTAGCACACCTTGGTGCTAAGTGCCAGTAGCTCCTATAGATCCCCTCAGAAATCCAGTATGTTAGGAGACTGATATTCCTGCTCATTTCCCATTTTTCAGTGGCTCAGCCTTATCCAGTTTGTTGGAGTGGGTTCAATGGATTGCTACTCTCCTCACAAATTAAAAACAAACTTTTACTTCTAAGTCTTTGTAAAATCCACTTTATATAAATCCAAGTGCCATTTAAATGACACATTTCCAGCAATATATTGAAAATGTATAAAAATCCAAATGCCATTTAAATTGCACATCCCTCACTTTAATAACAGACATAACTGAATGAATGTAGTTGGGATTTTATTTTGGAAATACCTTATGGAGTGAATACAGGCTTTGTATTTAGAATGCTTCTTGATGTCTCTCTCTCTCTCCCCCTCACACACACCATTTGCAGTGTAGTTTAATGAAACAGTTTGTGTTTATTCAAGTTACTGCAAAAAGATGCATATTGCCCAACTCCGGCTGTAATAATGCAGCCAGCAGTAAGCTCTAATAATGTTTACTTGAGATCAGAGGGTGCTGATGTGCAGCCGAGTCTTATTTTTCATGCTTCAAATGCTGTAATTCTCTCTTTAACTGGTCTTCCCACTGGGCAAATTTAACGCCTTCAAACATTACAAAACCATGCAGCTCATCTTCCCATTGGGAACGAGCCAAATCTACATATTTCTCCTTTATGGCAGTAAAGTTGCACAGTGATTTTCAAAATGTTATCACTCACATTTTAAAAAACTTTTCAGTGGCGTGTCTCCAGGCCCCGCTGATAGCATATACCAACAGCTCAGGCAAGGAGAACCTCTTAAGTACCCTCAGACTTAATAACTAACGTTTGTTTGAGTACTCTCATCTGACACAGAGAGATAATTTATTGGGGGGTGAGGGAGAACCTGAAAGGACATGTGCACACACTCAATATATTTCTGTCTTGTCTGCAACTTCCTTCGCACGCCAGAATGAAAGTGATTTTTATATTATTTTGATTTAGCCCTTTGCCATTTCATTCCAAGTGGTCTGGTTTTCTATTTCCTGCCATTCCAAAACACATCTACCAGGTCTCAGAACTTGAATGCAACTTTTAGCCCGGATTAAATTTTTATGACCTTCTCAAGTTTTTAGGGGGAGAAGAGCTAGACAGTTTCAACAAAGTAGGCCAAAAATAAAACACAAATGTTGCTCTTCAAAAGTTACTGCAGCACAGGTGCACAGTAGAGCCAGCTCAGCTTAAGCTTGTCTGATATATGTGTCCAGCCTTTGGGATGAGAAGCAATTGAGAAACACAACACACCATTTATATGTAGATAGCTCAGACGGTGGTTTGAATAAAATCATAAGAAGCTGGACCAGACCAAAAGATACAAAAGCATCATAATAACATCTTTTTACAAACTACACTAGCCTTTCTACTTGATTTTTTTGTTTATTCTTTACTCAAGGAGGAAGTGTGAGATCTGAAAGAAAGGAAAACAGAGAGAGAGAGAAATAAAGAGAGAAAGGAAGGAAGGAAGGAAGGAAGGAAGGAAGGAAGGAAGGAAAGAAAGAAAGAGAAAACAAACAACAGTGAAATTCACAAGGATGCTACTACAGTGGTACCCCGGAAGTCAAACGGAATCCGTTCTGGAAGTTCGCCCGACTTCCAAATCATTCAGAAACCAAGGCACAGCTTCTGATTGGCTGTAGGAAGCTCCTGCAGCCAATCAGAAGCCATGGAAGCTGCATCGGATGTTTGGGTTCCAAAGAATGTTCTCAAACTGGAACACTCACTTCTGGGGTTGCGGCGTTCGGGAGCCAAACCATTAGACTCGCAAGGCATTCGCGAACTAAGGTACGACTGTAGTTTGTGGCCTTGGATCGGGCAGAGGCTCCTACAAATAGAAGTTGGCAGAGGCAATTTTACAGTCTCCAACTGCCCCCCAAAAGCAGAGACTGTCCTGGAAATCCTTAAGCCACCATGGCTCCTCACTTTGTCATGCAGAGTCTTGAATCCCATCTTTGCTGAGCTACGCTAACCGGGGGAGCAGGGAGAAGAGAGAGTTGTCAACTGAAGTTGCCTCCTCCTCTGAAATCGGTAATGCTACACTGGGCAAAAGTCTTTGGATATAATATACAGCTTAAAGAATGGGAAAGGTTGTGGAATGAAAGGATAAAATTTACAGCCTGTAATGCTTTGAAAGAGAATATGATGAAAATGATATATAGATGGTATATTACATCAGTGAAATTAGCTAAAATGCATAAGACAAATAATAAATGTTGGAAATGTAAAGAAAAAGAAGGAACATTTTATCACATGTGGTGGGAATGTAAGAAAGTAAAGAACTTCTGGGAAATGTTATATAATGAGATGAAAAAGATGTTGAAATATACATTCTTAAAAAAACAAAAACCCAGAAGCATTTTTATTTGGTATTATAGGCCAAGACATTAATAGACAAGATGTCAAACTGTTCTTATATGCAACAACAGCAGCAAGAGTATTGTTAGCCCAGAAATGGAAGCAAGAAGAAATTACGATGAAAGAAGAATGGCAGACGAAATTAATGGACTATACAGAATTGGACAAAATGACAGGAAGGATTCGAAACCTGCGGGACCAGAGATTCACAGAAGATTGGAAGAAGTATATGAATTATTTGAAGAGCAACAAATTACACTAGTGGGACTACAAGAAATTTTGTAAGCAGAAATATACAAAGTGTTACAAAGTAGAAAAAGATAGAGATATTGGTTATGAGTTTGAAATGTAATAGGGAAAATAAGAAATGCATTCTAAGAGATTAGATTGGAAAATTTTCAGACAGGACTGACGGAAGTCTAAAAAATTGAATAAGATGTAAAAGTATGTTTAATTACTGTTGAAAATGATATGTTAAACACACACACACACACACACACACACACGATTGCCTCCTCCTCCTTCTCCTCATCCGCCACCTCCTTTGCCGCTGCTCCCGGGAGTCAGAGATGGCACGGTGGGGGGAAGAGGGAAGGGTCTTGTTCTGGGGCCTAGGGTGGGAGATAGACTGGCTGGCTAACTGGCCAGTTGGTGGAGTAGCAACAGCAGCAGTCGTGGGAGGAGGAAGAAGGGAGAACGAGGCAACAGGGATGCCACTGCTGCAGCTGCCGTCCCCACTGCGGCAGTCTGAAGCTCTCTGACCTAGCAGGCCCCAGTTACCCATCTAGTTGGCCATGCTGAACACAAACAAGGATAAAGTGAGCCAGGTCAGGCCTGGGGAGTAGGTAGAGGCTGGAGGAGACCCTGGGCAGGAGCAGGCCCTGGGGGTGGTGGGATGGTGGGGAAGGGTGGGGAGCTGGAGTTTGAGGTGCATGGTGGCCAAAGGAGTTATGGGGGGGTCAAAGGTGGGCACTGGCGTTAGCTGGTCTTCAGTAGGGTTGGCTGTATCATGAAAAACTTTAATAAAAATGTTTTGTTAGGGATTGTAGGACAAGACCTGCCAAGAAAAACAAAGAACTTATTTATGTATGCTCCAACAGCGGCAAGAGTCTTGATAGCAGAAGGATGGGAGAGTGAGGAAATCCCAACGAAAGAACAGTGGCAAGAAAAACTGATGAGCTACGCAGAGCTGGCTAAATTGACATACAAATTGTGGGACAAAGACAACTGTGACTTTAATGAAGAATGGGAGCTTTTTACAACTTATCTAAAAAGACAACAAAGTGAATTGGACTCCTTGGAAGGTTTTGAATAAACATACACAAATTTATTGGTTGATAACATGGTAGATAGATAACAAAAGGATATGTATAATTTTATAACATGCAGAGAGTAATATGTGCTGAGAAATCAGAGAGAGGAGTTGAGGGAAGTCTGGGGGGGGGAGGGTTTGAAGGGGGGTGGGGGGAAAAAAGGGGAAAATAATGAATATGATATGCTATGATGATTTGTTATGTTTAAATTGTTAATAAAAACACTTTTTTAAAAAAGAAAAACTTAACTTAAAAACTTTAAGAAATGATAACGTGAAAAAAATATATCCTGGCAGTGATACTGATGTGGAATAGAATGTCTCTATTCTGAGGAATGTTGGAGAATATGCAATTTTTACCATTTTCCTTTTCCCCTCTACAGTCCTACATCGCTGTCCACATACCATATTTTTTGCTCCATAAGACTCACTTTTTCCCTCCTAAAAAGTAAGGGGAAATGTATGTGCATCTTATGGAGCGAATGCACCCTGCACAGCTATCCAAGAAGCCAGAACAGCAAGAGGGATCGCTGCTTTCACTGCACAGCGATCCCTCTTGCTGTTCTGGCTTCTGGGATTCAGAATATTTTTTTTCTTGTTTTCCTCCTCCAAAAACTAGGTGCGTCTTATGGTCTGGTGTGTCTTATAGAATGAAAAATACGGTAGTTCCTAGTGGTCTCCCCCCCCACCACTTGGGTAGATAAATATGTGGGGTTCATGGGGTTGCAAGGGGAAGGCAAGATGAAGGATGGCCTGAGAGTACCCCATTCCATGAGTGGAACATCCCTGGATACAACCCATTATACATCATGTTTTGTGAAAAATGCCTGAATAGTTCCCAGCTCCATATTAGAATATTTTAATACACTTTACCAGAAAGCACTAAGCAATTTAAACTCCAATGCCATGTGTATCATTCAAGGTCTTCTCTAGTTGTAGTGCTAGCATAGATCCGTCAACCACATTTTTACGCTTTAGTTAGAGATGCTTAGGGAATTAAATCTTTCTGATTTCTAATGCAAACGGACCTAATCTGCAGTTCACCAAATAATATGTGAAACTGAATTTAGCTATCCACTGACTTCTGCACTTCCTGAATGTTCTGGTGCAGTTCTAGGCAAAAAAATATATCAAAAAATGTCTAAAAAATGTTTATGTTGAGAAAAATGTGTTTAGATATGTGTACATTGGAAAATGTGTACATGTAAAATGTGTATATTGGAAAAATGTGTACATGTAAAATACATGTACAATATATATTTAAGTACTGTTTAAATGTGAATGCTAATTTTTTTAAAAAAGATGACTGGCAGATTAATGTAGAAATAGGACAGCAGAGACATAGAAATGAATACATGCAAAAAAAGTGGACTGATTCATAAATTATCCTCAATAACGAGTATTTCAGAGAATGAGAACGAATAGTTTCTTGGTGCTGATTTCTAGTGACCTGATTGGATATTCATTCCCCAATTCTTCATTTAGATTATTCTGCATTGCATAGTGAAGAAGTGCTAGACTTTCAGAGCTTTATAAATAATCAATGCATGCCCATTTCAAATAGATTTTTAAAATATGTATTTAATAGAAGGTGCATATCTCAAAATGCATATTTAAATACATATTTAAATGTGAATTTTCATTCACATTTTTTAATTCCCAGATTAAACTGGGGATTGATGGGACACATGCAAAAGTCACATGGACCAAACGTAAATGACTCAGCCATCCCTGCTTTGCAAAGGAAACCATCAGTCTCATCACTGAGAAACAGTCCTTTCAATTTAATAAATCCACTTCCTATCATATAACAGCAACACAATAAAGCCTGATGTTAAAAATAAAATAAAATTAACTGAAGATATTGATGGTCTGCCATTATGGTCCCACAAAATATTTTTACTAAACTTGGTCAAAATCACAAAGTATTTATTTTGAATGGGAAAATGTATTCTTCTAACATATAATCCAGGAAAAATTTGCCATCTTAATAATATTTCTTTTCCTTATAGTGGAAGATTAAAAATAAACAGACCATTGTTGTAGATAAGATTTAATTTTATTTAACAATGAGTCCCCATTATCATTTTATTGTCGCCAAGAGTTGCAATTCCTGCAAAACATTGCAACAGAGGGTAGCTAATTCCACAAGGATATTTGTTGAAGATGAACTCATTCTGAAATTCACAAGAGGCATAATTTCTGATTTGCTCCAATTTATCCATAAACCAGAAAAAAAATGAGAATCTATCTACTTGAAACACTTTGGGGATAGATGCAGTTGGGCAACATAATAAAATTTCATACCCACAAAGTTGGATTTTATATACTTCCCCTTTAACCTTGATTTTAATTTGTCCACCTGCTGTTTTATTTTACAACCTAAAGGTTCTAACACTGTATTAAACAAGAAAGGCAGAGAGAGATTGAGATTGAGAGAGAGAGAATGCCAACCTTGCTGGGCAATTTACAATCTAAGATAGTATGTCATTAATACACAAGATACTATTTTTTGCAGTGATTTTGTCCATTTAACAAAGAAAATTGGACTTTTTCAAATGGAGACCTTATGCCAGGCTTCCTCAACCTTGGCCCTCCAGATGTTTTGAGACTACAGTTCCCATCATCCCTGAACGCTGGTCCTGCTAGCTAGGGATCATGGGAGTTGTAGGCCAAAAGCATCTGGAGGGCCAAGGATGAAGAAGCCTGCCTTATACCCTGCCTCCATAGGAGCCAACTCCTAGGGGCTGAGGTCCCTTTGCCTCCCCTAATGAAATATTTGAGGGGGCTGCCCCCTCCAAAAAAATTGAGGGGCAATGCCATTAAAATGGTGTGCACGCATCATATCATGTGATTAATTATGTGGGGTGGAGCTTACCTGCCCCCCCCAATATTTTATTCAGGATGGCACCCCTGCCTGCTTCTGTCCCAGGTTCCAACCAGCCTTGAACAAACAAGACTTCCAGCACTGCATGAGACTCACTGGGTGGGCAGTTGGTTTCAGGCAGGGGAACAAACATGCAATATTTTTTTCTTAACCAGCCACCTTCTCTTAGTGCTAGGTGTATCAAGTTTAGGGTTGGTTGGGGAGTTCAAAATTCTTAGTAGCATATTTAGTTGTAGGGAAGAAAGGGAATGAATGTGGATGAACCCCAGGCACAGAGTTATAATAATAAAAATTGTATAAATTAAAGGAAACAAGGGAATATATGGCATTATAAAAGTAAAAACGAAATAACAGTTCAAAATGATATAGCACAACAAAAGAAAAATGTGAGATTTATGCACACTTGGGTTGTGGTGTTGACCTGGAAGGTCCTCACATACTTGGTTCGAATAGCCCTTTGTTTACCTCTCACCTCCCATTCTGAAGATGGATGCCATTGGACGTTGGGTGCTTCCAGATTGCTGCTGTTCTCAAATGGGACTCAAGCATATACTGAAAAATTCAGCTCATGCAATTACCATTAATTAGGAGGTCTTCTGCAACAAACCCGCTTCCCCGAAATAGCGAGAGTTTTTGCGATACGGAAAGTGATGGGAAAAGACACGGGGAAAGGCAGGGTAACACTTGTGGCAGGAAAGGGTGTCAGGAGTTGGCCAGCAACAAATCACACAGAGTAAGTGAAGTTAGAAAAACAAGGTCTGCTCTCGAGTGCCAGGGCTACTGAGCATAGCAACTCTTCTTGGTAATCTTGCCCCTATGAGGCAGCTGCGGAGACCAAAGTTTCCTGCCTTTCCACAGCTGCCTAAGCCTCCTCCTCTTCTGGGTCCTTCCCAAGCAAGCTGGGACTCCACCGGCACGCCAATCTTTGCTCCTTTCTCTTCATCCCTCTTCTGGTTCTGGGAGGAGGGGAGCTTGTGGCAGCAAGAGAGGGATACGCCCTGGCTGCTTCGCCAACCTGACTCATCTCTGTCTCTTGGCCTCGCTCCTCTCCTGCTTCTGGTTTTTGTACTCCTCTCTGCTACAGACTCTCTGTGATGGCCTGGGATTCGGATTCAGATGCTGAACCTGAGGAATCCCAGCCTGCACAGGATTCCCCGCCTCCAGAACCAGCTGAGCCGGGGCTGGGGCATGAGCCTGAAGGGTCCTCACCTGTGCTGGATCCTCAGGTGCAGGCACCAGCTGAGTCTGCTCTGGCTCCTGAGGTGATGGAGGACCCATTGCCTGCAGGTGCTCCACTCTCAGCCCTGTCAGAGGAAGCTGAGGTTGCCTCTGGGTCCAGTAACCCTCCAGCCTCTCCTGAGCTGCAGAGGCTCAGGGCAGAGAGGCGGAGGGAACTAAGTTCCCGCAGGTGGAGTGCTTGCCTCCAGGCCAGGAGGGGCGAATCACCTGTGGATTGGGGCCGCCCTATGCCTCGGGGCAGATAAAAGCCAGCCAGCCCCAGTCCCAAGTTGCGGGAGCAACTTTGTAGGTTGCCAGTACCTGCCTGAACCCTGTCCTGCTCTCCTGCCAGTGCTCCTGACTTCTCCCTGCCCTGCACCCAGCTTCAGCTTTGACGGACAGCCTCCATATTGCGACTTCCGGGTTAGCGCCTCTGGCAATGGCGGAATTCCTCTGATCGGGAGGAATTTACTCCGTGGAAACAGGGTATGGCTGCCACAGAGAAGGCGGAGACCCACTAAAAATCACAGGCGGGAGAAGCCTGTGAACCTGGGATTTGGCTGGCACCTTTTGTGCCTCCCCTACTCGTGGGGAGACCCAGTTTCAGGGATCCGGAGTGACGTGGGGTGAGCGGCGCAGTGCTTCGAATTGATTGCTTCTTTCACGGAGTGAAGCCGCATTGCTGTTGCCGGTGAGCGCTGACTTTTTCCTGTGGACAATTCGATTTTAAACAACTACCCGTGAGTAGAATGGAAAATTGGATCTATAAATGTCTTAATATGGCACCGAAACGGGAAGGTTTTAAACAGGAAGTCCGCCTTCCCCTTTTGTAAATAGATTGAAGCAAAGATGCTGCAAGCTAAGGTCTTGGAAAGTCTTCCGCAAAGAATTAAATTTCCATTGATTAAAACTATTAAACCCCCCTTGGAAGCAGGAGAAGAGGGCAGAAATTTTGGATCGCACAAGCCTGCAGGAGAGAGTGATGAAAATTAAATCACCACCGCTCTGAACCTGGAAAGGGGCTGCCAGTAAGATTGACGTTTTGAAGTTCATTAGCTGTGAATAGAACATATCTTGACAGTTAGCTAAATAAGAGAAATATATTGTTTCCATTGTCCTCTTCTGCGTTTAAAAAGGAGGAAAAGTAACTGAAAATTGAAACTATATTTACTGTTTGAACTGTGCTTAAAAGGATTGATACAAATAGAAACTGTTTCCCTCTAGAGGGAGCCTTTGAAACTGTTATAAGAGCTGAGCTGGGGGAACCAGCTGCAAGATAAGAGACTGTGAGAATCAGGGATTGACCTTGGACTATTTGAGAATGTCAACAGAAGAAGCTTTAGTGATTGCATTATGCAAGATAAGTCACTCGTTGGAACAACTCCACAAGAAGACAGGTGTTATGACTACTAAAATTGATAACTTGGGACAAAAAGTGACTAACTTGGGACAAAAAGTGACTAATTTGGGACAAAAAGAGAATATCAATACAGAAATTATTCAGGATCTGATACAGGAATCTACTTTGACAGGGCAAATTGTCGAGAAGGTGAAGGAGAAAGTTGCTGTTGTTGAACCTAAAGTAATACAAGTGGGAGCCCCAGCCTTACAGAGGCAAATTGAAGACTATAAGTTGAGGCCTTTTATGATTGAATTTAGAAAAAGTCAGATTTTGAGGATTGGAGCCCTGGAGAAGGAAAGTTGGATAGATCCCTTCATGCAGGGATTTACTGACTTTTGGGATTTGGACTTGGGTCGTGAGGAGATTGGAGCTGTGGGGGCCTTTAGATTTGGAGGAATTTTGAAACATGTCCTGAAATACCTTATGGATTTTAGATTTAACCATGGAGATTTGGTTGACCTGTCGAGAAGGAATAAAAGCATTGCTAGGTTGGAGCTTCCCCGAGATCTGCTCTTCAGTATCAAAGGAAGGAAAATAAGAACAAGATCAGTAGAAGACAAAGTAAAGTGCATGTATAAATATGAAGAAGACCTGCAGAAGGGACTTGGAAAAGAGTTAAGAGCCTTGGACAGAAGATCACCAGGTTGATGGACTATATGGAATTGACAAATGGCTGGCAGTATCCGAGACCAGGGAGAAGAGATGGTGGAAGAAGATTGGAAAAAGTTTAAAGTTTATTTTTAGAAATAGAAATATTGTAAAATTATTGAGTGTTAGAAAAATGTTGGAATGAAATCTTATGGCTTTAGTAGAAACGTAATAAGGAGTTAAGCATAAATAAGCATTATAGTATTAATGGAAAATAAGGGTAAAAATAAGTTAAGATATTTATATGACAGAAAATAGAGAAAGATGGAAAAGAATTGCTGTAACAATTAATAGAAGTCGAATACAAAAAGGGAGATGAGAGGAGGTCGATGAAACAAGGGTATGAAAGACAGAGTACTGAAATGGTATGATGTATGTTTTTAAATTGTTTTTGTTTAGTTTTGTTTAGGTTAATGTGTCAATGTTTTGTTTTGTATTGTTTATATATTGTATTGTATTGTTTTTTTCCTTTCTTGGTGTTTTTTTTCTCTTTTTCTTTTTTCTTCTCTTTCTTTTTTGTAAGTTTTAAAAGTAATAAATATTATTTTAAAAAAAACAACATATTGCTCCTTCGACCTCGGACTGGACTCGGACCTCGCCTCTTGATTGACCCACGGGACCAGCACACTCTCCCTGCTCACTAAACCCTGTTACCTCTTCAGTTTTGGACACCTCCTTCTCTCAGGCTTCTTCTTCTTTTCCATCTGACCACCATCGTCATTCCACCACCAATCCCCAGGATGATTCTTCTTCCCTTGGGGGTTTCCCAGCTGGTGCCTCCCACCATTCCTCTGTGTCCAGCCAGTCCATGAAATCTTGACACAACATTGGGAATGCCAACACTTCCTCTTGTCCCATGCCTAGAAAGCATAGCTCCAAGTGGTTTTCTGCTTGTCTTGAGCTTCGTAGGGACAGATCAAAGTGGATTTGCTTTTACCTTGTTGCATTCTCCCAGAACACCTGCTCTTTAGCGTTAAATCAGAACAAACAGCAATCCACAGAAACCCCAATAGTCATTTGTCCCAATTCAGTGCTAAACCATGGATTTCCTTGGGAGAAAGCTGCGGGATGAATGGATGTATAGATGAGCCCCACGACTTACCATATTTTTCGCTCTATAGGAAGCACTTTTTCCCCTCCAAAAATGAAGGGGAAATGTGTGTGCATCCTATGGAGCTAATGCAGGCTCCTTGGCTTCAGCGATAGCAACGCGAAGCCTCTGAAGCGCAGAGGGAATGCTCCCTCTGCGCTCCTTGGCTTCGTGTTGCTTTCGCTGAAGCCTGGAGAGCAAGAGGGGTCGGTGCGCACGACCCCTCTTGCTCTCCAGGCTTCAGGGATAGCCTTCTGAAGCCTCCGGAGTGCAGCAGGAGCTTCCGCTGTGCTCTGGAGCCTTCGGGTTCCTTTTGCTGAAGCCGGGAGAGCAAGACTTTCCTGGCTTCAGCAGAGAGGGAGAGCTGCGCAGTGCCCCTTCAGCGAAGCGGGAGGAGAAATGGAAGGGGCTCTGTTTCTCCTGCCGCTTCTCTGAAGGGGTGCTGAGCAGAGAGGGGGAGATTATTATTTTTCTTGTTCTCCCTCTCTAAAACAAGGTGCGTCCTATGGTCGGGTGCGTCCTATAGTGCGAAAAATACGGTAATCCCTGCACAAACAAGTCAGCTGTCAGCTGCAGTGGTACTGCAATGGCATCTTGTACTGCATTGTGAACTGTGTGTGTGTGTTACTTTTGCTCACAAAAAAATTAAAAAATTGAGCTGTCCAATTAGTACCATTGCTACCTCTTCTCCAAGACACAATCATGGTAGGAGACAGGATAAGAAACATAACAATCAATGTTAATGGCTACTGTCATCACCTCAATTAACCAGAGTTCAAAGGAATACACATTTCAGCAACACAACAGATCTGACGTCTAAATGGGTGGCACTATTATAACGGTCCAATGAGCTGCTATTCGGTTTGTTATTTTTTCATGATGGAAGAAATTTGTACCTCTGAATATCACTAACACTTGAATGAAACCTGATTGGATCTCATAGCTCACAAACAACCAGAAACAAGTGAATAGGCTCAGCTTGAGTGCAAGCTTGTTTATTGCAAAAATCTTCACCATCCCTTCCCCTAAGCTATTATACTTGCAGCAAACTGCAGAAATCTAGATTGCTAAATGGCATCAGGCAATGGGACCTTCATTCGGACATCATTGCTCTTAGTGACTGCAAAAAACACCACATCATGGCTGCGATATATAGACAGCAAGTCGTAAAAGTGTACAGATTGTAATTTGGTCCCAAATCAAGATTTTGGGGGAAAGAAAGGTTCTTCCATCGCAATCACCCCTGCCAACATGTTGTTGAAAGTGCATGTTAAAGGATTTTAAAGCTGTCAGGAGTTTTAGTAATTGGAATTTCAAACTGCCTTGTAGATCCCTCACCAGGGATGAGTTTTCTTACAGAAATGAGCTAGAATCCTTGGCTCATTTCCTATGATGATATCATTGTCTAGACTCTCTGCACATGCATACTCGATGCATTAAAATAGAAGTATATGTTATCCACAGATTTCCCCATTGTCATATTCCATTGTAAAATATGCTGGATGTTTAGGGGTGTGTGGGTGTCTGCATGTGAGGTACTTTGATTAAGCAGTGGGGGACCTTGGAGTTTCAAATTTCAGCGGGGCCCCGTGCAACACCAAAATTTGGCACCCCCCATCTCTCACCTTCTGTTCTACATCTCAGTTGCAGCGCCCCCTGTGGTGCCCCCAATGCTGCATGCTCAGTGTGTCCAAACCACTTGTGCTCCCCTAAATCTGCCGTTGGGTTAAGCCACATAGAAAGGACAGCATCTACCAATGGTTAAAACTAGGTATGCAACTGGTCCCTACCTGGTGTGCTTTTTGCACACTTGCAAATTAAAATATTTTCATTTAACACACAGTGACTGCTGCACAATTCTCTGCAGTTCCTTCTTTCCCAAGGTTCTAGAACTTCCCAGGCTTTACAATTAATTACCTGAAATGTGAGGGCAGTGGAAGTGGTGTTAGCTTAGCTCAAAGCAGCTTTGTGTTCAGTACTTTAACAAAAAGGCAAACAGAGATTTAAGAGAATATGCTAGATTACAGCACTGTTGGCTGTGGGATAGGCTTAGTGGTTTAGAACAAGCTCTTAATGCAAAAGGTTTCATGGGTCCAATCCTTAGAAACTCTGGTTTAAAAGAATAGGTAGCAAGTGATGGGAACAACCTTTGCCAGAGAGGCTAGTTGGAGTTCATATTATTATTAATTATTATTATTTATTATTATTATTATTATTATTATTATTATTATTATTCCACCCATCTGATTGGGTTGCCTAGCCACTCTTGGTGGCTTCCAACAAATTAAAACACCAAACAATAAATGCTTCCCTATACAGGGCTGCCTTCAGATGTCTTCTAAAAGTCAGATAGTTGTTTATTTTCTTGACATCCGACAGGAGGGCGTTCCACAGGGCGGGCACCACTACTGAGAAGGCCCTCTGCCTGGCTCCTTGTAACCTCACTTCTCGCAGTGAGGGAACCGCCAGATGGCCCTCAGAACTGGATCTCGGTGTCTGGGCTGAACGATAGTGGTGGAGACATTGAGCTAGATGCACAAATAGTCTGACCTGGTATTAGACATCATCCTGTGTCCTTATCTTATGGATCAGTTTAGAACTCTTGAGAAAGGACATTGGCTTTAAGTGTTTGTAAATTGCTGAGCTATATCTGAATCCAGCTGAGGGGAATTTGCCCATTGCCACTAAAACATGGTAGTCAGGATTTGAGAACTGTGGGTGGAGGGATTGTTGCAGAAATGACCAAAGGGCCATCTAATAGAGGAGTCTTGTAAGTCTCCAGACTATGAACAGCATTGTGTATTACCATAATCTTGAATGATACCATTCTTCTTTGAGACATATAAAACAAAGATAGATGTAAAGTGATACAATGGAGTTCATTTTCAGGAGGAGACAGATATGTTATTTTGCTGAGCCCCAGTGTAAAGAAATGCATCAAATCACTATGTTGCGGGTGGGAAAATATTTAATTTTTGAGGGAGTAAAACACATGGAAATGCTCTCCTAGACTAGCTCTAGATGTGGCCTTTTTCTAATGGTTAGGAGCTGGTGGAAAAGAGAAGAACTATATTCATGACTGATGGCTTTATGAAACAAGCCACAAGCCCATGTTTGGATGTGATGTTAAGCCAGGGCTAGTTAATGCAATGCTCTCAAGATGTTTTGGACTCCAGTTCCTATCTGTCCCAGTCCCATCAGGGATGATGAGAGATGTAGTCTACAGCATCTGGAGGGCACCCTGTTGACTAAGCTATCCGCATTAAATGGAAGGGTGAATATACTAGTACACTGCTCATGTAGAGTATGGCTTGCATAGTTTATGGCTTAGCATTGTGTCTACTCTGGCACAAATCCCCCAAGGACTTAGGCAGAGGTCTTTTCCAGCCCTTTAACCCAATATCAGTTTTAACTGGGAATGCTGGTGATTGAACCACAAAACACAAGCGATATCACCAGGCAATGGATCTTCCCTTTGTTTCATACTATTTTATTTTCCCTTTGTTTCAAACTAAATATAATATGTTAGCTTGCAAAGCATTTTTTTTTTTGCAAGATCACTTATTTAACTGGAATTCTGTAGCTCAGTTCCTATGGGAATATATTGCTAAAAGTTTAAAATGTAAATAAATGCTTGTCTTAAGAAAACTAACATTAAGAGCTGAGCTTTGCAAAACCAGTGCCCTTACCTCAGACAGCAATGACAACAGAAAGCTCTTGCTATCTGATTTGTGAGTGCAAATACAAAATGTAACAAAAAGCAGGTAATAAGACACCTACAGTCTATCATTTGTTCCATTTTACCTGCATAATTGAAGCTCATTTCCAAAGCTGCCCCTGTATGTTACAGAGCTAATGAAAGTAATTTAGATATCTAGGTTCCACTGTAATGCGTTTTGCCTATTTTTCTTAAAGCTTTCTGGCTGTCTTTAAATGGCTTCTAAATAATATACTGTTATCTTGGGCTGATTGGATGTACTCTGGTAAAAACTAAACTATTATATTTCACATTGTATTTTTATAAGAGCTAAAAGGCTGCTTGAAACATGATTTCTTACTAGGGCATCATAATGGATATCCATACAGGTAAACTCTGTGATACCTTCAATGCCAGCATGCCTATATTCTCATCAAAGCCATTTAGTAAGGGTAGGTATTTGGGTGGTTAACAACTACAAGGGAAGGGCTCATATTACTGAAACAGGGATGGTCCTCATCTATATTCTCTTCTCAGAGGTGGTTCCCTAGACAATGGTAAGTGGCAGAGAGACACTTTGCATGCAAAGGTCCAGGTAGGGCTGGGATAGATATCCTATCTGAAACTTTGAAGAGCCACTGACAGTCAGTGTAGATCATGGATGGAGAACCTTTGGCCCACCCAATGTTGCTGGACTACAACTCCCATCATCTGTGCTCATTGGCTATGATGACTAGGATTGATGGGAGCTGGAGTCTAACAACATCTGGAGGGCCAATGGTTCTCTACTCCTGGTGTCCCATTAGATGGACCAACGACTTGGTACATGGCTGTTTCCTATGTTTTTATATGCCTGGACATATCTGTATCTCTCAGAACCTTTGACTGGAACCCACTCCTTATGAGGGAGACCGTGGGCCAAAGTCTGTACCACTTCTTTATTAAAATTTGCTAGAGTTGCCAAGAACCAAATGAAATTGCTTCTGGCCCATGGGTTTCAGCCGTCTGCTTGGTTATCAAGTGCATAGAATCATAGAACGGTAGAGTTGGAGAGGACCACAAGGGTCATCTAGTGTAACCCTCTACAATGCAGGAATCTTTCGCCCATAATTCTCTAAAGACGTTAGAATGAGAATTGCGTGAAGGTTTGTGTGCACATGCAGGGAAGTACTGGGGAAGGAGAACATGGAACCTTCTTGAATGCAGGAGAACCTTCTGGTGGATGGGGCATTATATTAAAAAACAACAACAACAAACCCGTTATGAGATGGTTCATACATAATAAAATGAATCAAAATGTTAATCAAACACAGTGTTGCTAAATTCTTGTCCTAATGGTTTAACATCTTTAATGCCCTCAGTTGCAGTCTGGATTCACCGAAATCACTGGACATTCTGTTATGCAACTGGAGCAAAGTTGCTTCCATTTGTTTATGAAAGCAGTATGGTAGCAAAAGATGATTCACATCTCAGCTATATCTTACCATCTTGTCATCCTACAATAGACCTTCAACCCCTTTCCACTTCACGTCTCCATGAATATTTCCAACATCTCCTTCGAAATATGAATGTCCCGCTGGAAGAGATAACGTTTCCTCGCATGACTGTGCACAAAAAGATGCAGCACCCCATGAAACCAAAATGGCTGAAATTCTGTATTTGGTCAAGGCTGGAGACAAAGATTTTCACTCAGTGTTACCTTTTATTCACCCCCCCTAAATCTAGCAGTTTACAAGGGAGGCAGAAAAGTGTCTAAAACACAAAACGTGAATGAGGTGGAACAGAAGCCCTAATTTTCCCATGGTGATTCCTGTTAGAAAAAAGCGTGGGCAGAGGAAAGGGGGGGGGGGGGAACGCACACACTTAATGTCTTTAAGACTGGGATCATTTCTCCTGTAGTCCACTCCTCCTATCCATCCAATGTTCACCAGTCTGCTAGAAAGAGGCAAAAGCTGTCATTATAAACAGTGCAGCTAGTGGCTTTAATATATCACAACTATAAGGCTGAAGGCATAATTGCTACTTTTCATGTTCTTCATACAGTGAATAGTATTTAGCCTTTGACCCATTGCTGTTTTCGAGCATCAAATCACCCACCTGCCTAGACTATGCCTAGTTAATATTACTATGTGCCTAAAATGCTACCAAAAGGAACTTCTTTTGTTGTGCAAACGCTGATGAACTTATGCACCAAGGCAGTATAGCAAGGAGACAAAGTATCGTGCATTTCTGTTGCTTCAAACTCAAAAGAGGGCATTTATATTGTACTCCATTATACTGAAAACAAAATAAAAGAAAAAAAATTCCTTCCAGTAGCACCTTAAAGACCAACTAAGTTAGTTCTAGGTATGAGCTTTCGTGTGCATGCACACTTCTTCAGATACACTGAAACAGAAGTCACCAGACCCTTCTATATAGTGAGAAGGTGGGGAGGGGTATTACTCAGAAGGGTGGTGGGAATGGGTGATTGGCAGATAGCTGTGATGAGCCTGCTGACGACTCTTAACGACTGCAATAGGTCTTACAGGAAAAAGCAAGGGGTGAGAAGGTGAAAAATGGCTTTGTCATGTATAATGAGATAAGAATCCAATGTCTTTGTTAAGACCAGGTCTCTCCATGGTTTTAAGTTTGGTAATAAGTTGCAATTCAGCAGCTTCTCTTTCCAGTCTATTTCTGAAATTCCTTTGTAATAGAACAGCTACTTTGAGATCTTGTATAGAATGTCCTGGGAGATTGAAGTGTTCTCCTACTGGTTTCTCTGTCTTGTGATTCCTGATGTCGGATTTATGTCCGTTTATCCTTTGGTGTAAGGTTTGGCCTGTTTGTCCAATATAGAGAGCTGAAGGACACTGTTGGCATTTGATGGCATACACAATGTTAGACGATGAGCAATTAAATAGTCCCGAGATGGTATGTGTGATGTTGTTGGGGCCAGTAATGATGTTGTCCGGGTGTATGTGGCAGCAAAGTTGGCATCTGGGTTTATTGCAGGCTCTGGTGCCAGTGTCCGTGTTAAGTCTGGTAGTAGTATTATTGTGGGTTAGGAGTTGTTTAAGATTGGGTGGCTGTCTGTAGGCAATGAAAGGTCTTCCTCCCAGAGCTTGAGAAAGAGAACTGTCATTGTCCAAGAGAGGTTGTAGATCTCTGATGATGCGTTGTACTGTTTTAACTTGGGAGCTGTATGTGATGACTAGAGGTGTTCTGTTATTTTCTTTTTTGGGTCTGTCTTGCAGCAAGTTCTCTCTGGGTATCAGTCTGGCTCTGTTTATCTGTTGTCTAACTTCATCTGCTGGGTATTTTAGTTCTAAAAAGGTTTGCTGTAGATCTCTTAGGTGAGAATCTCTGTCTGTAGAATTGGAACAGATGCGGCTGTAACGTAGTGCCTGGCTATATACAATGGACTGTTTGGTATGTTTGGGATGGTAGCTAGAGGCATGTAGATATGTTTGTCGGTCAGTTGGTTTACAGTACAAGGTGGTGTCTATGCGCCCATCCTGTATTTTTATAGTAGTGTCCAAAAAATGTATTTCTTGCATAGATTGATTCATTGTTAGGTTGATTGTGGGGTGAAAATCATTGAATTTCTGGTGGAAGGTGTCCAGTGTCCTTCAGCTCTCTATATTGGACAAACAGGCCAAACCTTACGCCAAAGGATAAACGGACATAAATCCGACATCAGGAATCACAAGACAGAGAAACCAGTAGGAGAACACTTCAATCTCCCAGGACATTCTATACAAGATCTCAAAGTAGCTGTTCTATTACAAAGGAATTTCAGAAATAGACTGGAAAGAGAAGCTGCTGAATTGCAACTTATTACCAAACTTAAAACCATGGAGAGACCTGGTCTTAACAAAGACATTGGATTCTTATCTCATTATACATGACAAAGCCATTTTTCACCTTCTCACCCCTTGCTTTTTCCTGTAAGACCTATTGCAGTCATTAAGAGTCGTCAACAGGCTCATCACAGCTATCTGCCAATCACCCATTCCCACCACCCATCTGAGTAATACCCCTCCCCACCTTCTCACTATATAGAAGGGTCTGGTGACTTCTGTTTCAGTGTATCTGAAGAAGTGTGCATGCACACGAAAGCTCATACCAAGAACTAACTTAGTTGGTCTTTAAGGTGCTACTGGAAGGAATTTTTTTTCTTTTATTTTGTTTTGACTATGGCAGACCAACACGGCTACCTACCTGTAACTCCATTATACTGGGCAGTTAGTGCAAATGTAAACAAAATTCTCCCGTATCTCCACTTACATGGTCACGACTCTATTTACAGTTCTTTGGGACAGCATTAGTTCTGCTGTTAACTGATTTATGAAGATAATTTGATAACAACGTCCCCAAATCAATGCCTTTATTATGTGCACAGAATGATGACAGAACTGTGATAAATAACCTCATGGCTGATTTGAAATGAAACCTTGCTTGTTGGGGGAAATTGAATCCAAACTGAAATATAATTTTGGTTTAGGGCTAAACCCAGATGGCAGACCGTTTTTCTTTAATACTTTCAACAGTGGTGAAAAACCCTCCCGCCCTTGATGGCATTATCATGTGGCAAAAATCTGATTGGTGACATAGTGTAATCCAATTCAAGTGTGGTTTCTGATTGGCTGAGTTCATCCAAGTGACTGAGCTAAGCAAGAGAAGGAAACAGTACACAAGGGCAGGGAGAATGATACCAAAGGAAGAAGCATCTAGGGGTGAAACAGGGGTGGGTGGAGGAGTCAGATATTCCCATGAACTGAAGAATGCATGATGAAGCTAAACAGGCTAACTCTAACTAACAAGCCCGCTGCTAACAAGCCTGGTGCTCTTGTAATGCTGATATATTTGTGTATAACTCCTCCATGTGAAAGAGGAGACATTGATTAGGCAACGGTCCCTCCTCACATTGAGAAGTACAGATGTACATTGGTATGTATGGAGCTCCTTCACATGCTAGGCAAATACATGGAGGAAGGACTTGTGTGACCGCAGGGGGCATCAATGAAAGGGCTAGCTTGCATCATGTGTTCTTTTAAAAGATAGCGTGAATCATCTGAACACCTCCAAATGCCACAACGTGATTTTTAAAAGGCAAGCATCAACACAAAAGGCATTTCTCTTTGAAAACGTTGGCAGCATTAAGATAAATTCAGCAGTGTAAATAAGTTTTGATGGATGTAATAATGGAAAACTGAATAGTTTAGTTTATACAAAACATGCAGGGATTTGTGTTATGCAAAATGAGCCATGGAAAGAGAAGAAAGGAAGTCATTGGTATTTTAAGGTTGTTTAAATGAATATTTTAAATTGTAAAACAGAAAATTTAATAAAAATTATATATATATATATATATATATATATATATATACATACACACACACACACACAGTGGTACCTTGGGTTAAGTACTTAATTCATTCTGGAGGTCCGTTCTTAACCTGAAACTGTTCTTAACCTGAAGCACCACTTTAGCTAATGGGGCCCCCCGCTGCTGCCAGCACGCCGCCGGAGCACGATTTCTGTTCTCATCCTGAAGCAAAGTTCTTAACCCGAGGTACTATTTCTGGGTTAGCAGAGGCTGTAACCTGAAGCGTATTTAACCTGAAGCGTAGGTAACCTGAGGTACCACTGTATATAAAACAAACACAAAAGGCTTTTCTCTGTCAAAACCTGCAAAAGCTATGGCCAGAGATGTGCAATGATGCTTCTGTTATACTAACTTCCATACAGTATAATAACACGGCAAAGGAAAGTTACAATTAATTTAAGCTTAGCCCTGTAGTTGGGCATATGAAACACCTGTCCCGAACCAGACTTGGGCATTGCTGAACCACCTGTTTGAGTATAGTTTGATGAGGAGGATGAGCGAGGACAAGCAAGAGAAGATTATGCAGCAGTGCTATCAGTCACCCTTCCCCCTTCCTTTCCTTTGATTGCACCTCTGTCACCACCAGCCTTGAGCTTCAGCCAGCTGCTTCATCAACTTCACAGGTTGAATGATGGAAGCACTTGACAGCGGCTCACAAACTTCCCAGCTACTTCTGAAAAGGGAAAGCATGGCAAGCTGAGGCAGCTGAGAGCAAGTTTCCTCTCTTGACTGGGACCAGCTATCAGCGTTAAGCACAGAGAAGAGCCTGCATAGGCAAGTAGTCTAAGTTTTGTAACAGCTTCTATTCATGTAAAATGGGTGGGGAACCTGTAGCCTTCCAGACATTGTTGGACTATAACTCCCATCATCCTAGAACATTGGTTGTGGGTGATGGGAATTAGAGTCCAACAACCTCTGGAGAGCCAGTGTGCTGTAGCGGTTAAGAGCGGTAGACTTGTAATCTGGTGAACCGGGTTCATGTCTCCGCTACTCCACATGCAGCTGCTGGGTGACCTTGGGCCAGTCACACTTCTCTGAAGTCTCTCAGCCCCACTCACCTCACAGAGTGTTTGTTGTGGGGGAGGAAGGGAAAGGAGAATGTTAGCCGCTTTGAGACTCCTTCGGGTAGTGATAAAGTGGGATATCAAATCCAAACTCTTCTTCTTCTTCTTCTTCTGGAGGTCCACAGGTTCCCCCATTCTGTATGTAGAAGGCAAGGACTATACAGAATGGGGAAAGAAAGAACAGAAGCAGTTGCTCTATGTAGCTAGCTTTCACTGAAGAAGCGTAGCAAACCAGATTTCTAATTTTGGTCACTTCCAACATGTTGCTACTTTGTGGGTAGGACTGAGTTGCATCAGCGAGTTCCAAAACGAAAACAAAAATCCAAATCTTTTGCAGTAAGGTAAGTGATGGAAAAATGCACCGAAAAGTGTGGGATAATGAGCACTTGATGTGATGCTGTATAACCTCCTTGCAAATACATCATAATGGATGCTTGTTTAAAAGTAAGGTAAAGGTAAAGGGACCCCTGGCCCTTAGGTCCAGTCGCAGACGACTCTGGGGTTGCAGTGCTCGTCTCGCTTTATTGACCAAGGGAGCTGGTGTACAGCTTCTGGGTCATGTGGCCAGCATGACTAATCCACTTCTGGCAAACCAGAGCAGCCCACAGAAACACCATTTACCTTCCTGCCAGAGCGGTACCTATTTATCTACTTGACATGCTTTCGAACTGCTAGGTTGGCAGGAGCAGGGACAGAGCAACGGGAGCTCACCCTGTTGCGGGGATTCAAACCGCTGACCTTCTGATCAGCAAGTCCTAGGCTCTGTGGTTTAGACCACAGCACCACCCGCGTCCCTTTGTTAAAAAGTAGATGCCATATAACTCCCCCCCAAACCTCATGCAAATAAATCAGGATGAATGCTCAGCTAACTGGTCATCTGGAAGTGACCTCAGAATTTTTGAATCTAGCACAACTTCATAGACGGGGAGATAGGTCTATCTTGGGGACACCATGTTAGGTTGTGTCTGCCTGTGTATACCTGTGGCCTATCAGAGCAAATGCAACCCCTCAACCACGTATGAGAGTCCTTCATGACTTTGCAAATTGGTCGTATTCATGGATAATCGAGATTGGAGGCAAGGGCCAAAGTCGCTTCCATGTTAACAGTTTTTGTAGCAACCCTGCTAGATTCCAACAAACTCACTGACATATAGCCAACATGTGGCTTGAAGAGCTGGGTTCAAATGGCAATAGCTCTGGCTTTCACATTTGTCAGGTCTACAGTAAATGTGCACAGCTTCAGCAATATGTCTTCAACACAACCTCAGCACAAACCTTGGAGACCTTTCAGGTAGGAGCAGGTCTTTGTTTGAAAACTGTTGGCACAGATCTTCTCCACCTTTACCAGCCTACCATCCTCTCTCTCTCTCTCTCTCTCTCTCTCTCTGCTTTTTCTCCTTTCTCCAGGAAGGCAGCCAAACAATCTTGGTCAGAGGTACACACAACAGCAGGGACTGTTGGGAAAGTTTGTCCCAAGTCTCCAGAGGCCCATTACAGGATTCCCAAAAATCCTGTTTTGCTGCCTGCCTGGGATTGCAAAGCCAACGTGGTTGTCAATAACCTTGACAATGATTACTGGGCTACATTTGACTCACAAGGTCAGTAGTGTAGCTCTTGAAAGCCTTCGGGTCTTTTTTGTCATATTTGCTGGATGTGTAGGGTCAAGCAACAGTGGATTTTAAAGAGCAGAGATTGCCAATAAATCAGAAAATATAGGGGTTTTCCATTCACTTCACTAGCCCCTTTAATTGTGTGTTAATTTATTATTTGCAGAAAGCGTCAGTATAATAACACAGCATCTCTTTTATCATAGGGGCCTTCTATAAAATGTCCATAATTTGGAGGGAGAAGAAGAACAACAAAAACCCATCTCTCATAAAAAAGGTCTTTTTCTCTGTTAGCAAACATAAAGCATGTCATCATTTTCAATTAAAGAACTCGCGAAGTCTTTGAAAAGAGGACTTGTTTGCTTAAAATATGTGAAGGTCACATTTGCCCAGTAATAGTGAATGAGGAGGAGTCATTTATTATTTTTAAGCAGGTTGTCATTTAGCTATTATGAAGATGAATAACAGTTGTTATTGCCTAATAATCCTCCTGTTGATTATGCAGGAAAAGATACTAGCAGACACTCTTATGTGCCTCCTTTGCTTTTGATATTATTAATGGATTTTGATTAAATTTTGTAAACACTAAATTATGAGCCTTGTTCTTTGGATGAAGTGACTGGCAAGCATGATGCTCAGCCCAGCTCTGCTGTCCTGCAGCACTTTGCCTCAGATGTGTTGCTTCTCTATGCGCTTGCACAACACAGCAAAAACAAAGTTCTTTTTTTTTAATATCAAACAGATTGTCAATGGCTCATATGCCGCTCTATTAAGGTTAGTTTTTTGACACCTGCCTTCCTAAGGAGAGTTAATAAAGCTATAAGTTACCTGCGCAGCTTTCATTTGGAGTCGAGCCTAATTACCTGGATCTTCTCCACGTTTTTTGGAAACTCCGAGTTCCGCTTCCAAAGCAGATGGAGTCGCTCAGGAATGACTTCATTTGTATTAATTTGTTAGACTGTCTTCTGTTATTCATCTCACTGCCTTCAGAGTCCAGCAATTTGGGAAGGGGCTGGGCTGGGAGTAATCCTCCACACACTTGACAAGTGAAACTTCGTCATGATGAAGTAAGAAGAAGTCAATTAAGTGCTGAGTGGTTTAAGACAGGCATTCTTGCTATTAGGGATGGGAGAATCTGTTGCTATTCCTTTTTCTCAGTTTCTCATTTTTCCACCTTTAAGTTCAATTCTCCATATTTCCACATCAGTTTGTAAATTTGGTGGTGGTGGGGAGTCCTTATGAAAATTCGGCAATATCTTAGTGTGAATTTCTCCTAATGCACACACCTTAGGTGTGCCATTTTGCCTAAAGATACACTTTTTGCAAAGCTGTTTTCCCGGCATACAATGCATTTTCTGTATGCTATTTCATTCATGGTTGCATTTCTACTCACACGTCACTCCAGTACAGTCATACCTTGGGTTACAACCGCTTCAAGTTGCGTCTTTTTTGGTTATGGACCACTGAAACCTGGAAGTTCCAGAATGGGTTACTTCCGAGTTTCGGCAATCGCGCATGTGCAGAAGTGCTAAATTGTGCTTTGTGCATGCACAGAAGTGCCGAATCGCAACCAGCGTGTGCGCAGACACAGGTTGCGAAAGTGCATCCTGCATCGATCATGTTTGCAACCTGAGCGTCCACTGTATATTCATTTTTTGCACACAATTCTTTAGTTAGAGAGCTGCATTGCAAAATTCAGAGATGTGCAAATTTCAACAGTTATGGCCCAGGAGGCCAGCTCCTGGAGAACTGACTCCAAGCTATGGCCTGGAAGCAGGACTTCCATTTCTCCTCTGTACAGGCTCTAATCAAGACTAAAACCTAATGATCAATATCTCTCCTCATAGGGGGAGAATGGAACTAATGCAAGATAAATGTTTGCTTGTGTCAGCATGATTATTTGTGAGAATATGGTGTCTCTGAGTAAATGGGTGTGTATGTGTGTGAAAATGGGATGTATTCATGTTTGTATGCTGTGGCCACACCCACTTTCCCTCAGGTTGGGTTGGCCATATGTCCAGATTTCCCCAGAATTTCTGAAATATGGTGCTTTGTCCTGGATCTTTGTCAACAGAAACTTCATGTTTATTTGGCGTATTTGTAAAACACACACAAAAAGTCGACAGTTTTAGGGGTTTCCTTAAAAAAGCTCAACAGCTTTTGGGGCGTCCTGGTTTTTATTTTTTGAAATATGTCAAGCCTACCTGAGGAAATGTGGCCTTTGGAGTGGGTCTGCCTCGGAAGACAGTTTGGAAACTTCAGCTGGTGCAGAATTCAGCAGCCAGGTTGCTCACTGGAGCAAGACGCTTTGAGCATCTTACACCGATCCTGGTCTGACTGCACTGGCTACCAATTAGCTTCCGGGCCCAATTCAAAGTGCTGGTTTTGACCTATAAAGCCTTAAACGGCTCAGGACTGCAATACCTCAAGGACCGCCTCTTCCCATATGAACCTACTCGGTCCCTGAGATCATCTTCTGAGGCCCTCCTTTGTGTGCCTCCTCCTCGAGAGATCTGGAGGGTGGGAACACATGAACAGGCCTTCTCTGCAGTGGCTCCCCGCCTGTGGAATGCTCTCCCCAGGGAAGTTCGCCTGGTGCCTTCATCATACACCTTTAGGCACCAGGCAAAAACGTTCCTCTTTAACCATGCCTTTGGCTGATCTTATTGACATCCAACACCCTTTTAGAATGTGGCTTTTTGGGGGTGGGGGTTATTGGGTTACTGCTTTTGGTTTGATTTTATATGTTGTGGTCTTGTTGTGAACCGCCCTGAGACCTCCGGGTATAGGGCGGTGTATAAGTTGAATGAATGAATGAATGAATTTATGATATAAAGACATAGAAGCACTCCCACCAGTCACTCTTGTGTCTAAAAGTAGCTGTGATATTTTATTTGAATAACATTATGCACAACTACCACAAAGAAGGCTGATCGCCAAAGAATTGATGCTTTTGAATTATGGTGCTGGAAGAGACTCTTGAGAGTCCTGTGGACTGCAAGAAGATCAAACCTATCCATTCTGAAGGAAATCAGCCCTGAGTGCTCACTGGAAGGATAGATCCTGAAGCTGAGGTTCCACTACTTTGGCCACCACATGAGATGAGAAGACTCCCTGGAAAAGACCCTGATGTTGGGAAAGATTGAGGGCACAAGGAGAAGAGGACGACAGAGGACGAGATGGTTGGACAGTGTTCTTGAAGCTACCAGCATGAGTTTGACCAAACTGCAGGAGGCAGTGGAAGACAGGAGTGCCTGGTGTGCTCTGGTCCATGGGGTCACGAAGAGTCGGACATGACTAAATGACTAAACAAAACAAAACAAATGCACAACTTGTTCTGGGATGATGTATGTGAGTTCTGAAAATGCCTCCAGAGCTCATGGCTCCAGTCTCCAAGCCTGTAAGTCATTCAGACTAGCTGTCTGAACCAGGCGGCCTGGGAAGCGGGATGCAGACTTTGAATCTCCTAGCCCACAGAATCTGCAAATGCATTCCCTTTGCACGTATTGATCAGCTCACTCCACTGAAATGAATGGAATCACATCTCAAATGCACATGGGAAAGCATGGCATGCTGTAAGGCACATACGGCATTCTGCATCAGGATGACAAGGTTTCCATTTGTTGGGCATGGGAGGTACAACAGAAGATTGTAGTCTGTGTCTTGAAATATTAACAAAAGCAACAACGTTGTTTAAAAGTATATTATTATAAGACATATGCCGTTCTGAGGGGCTGTGGGCAAGTTATCTACCCCACATATAGTTCTGCAAGACTAAAACCACCACTCTGGTGTTGGTGAAGGACTGGGGGTTTGGGCTAAAATTTAGCAGCTTGAAGATCCATTGATGTGTGAGAGACTGGAGGACATTTCCACTGAAATCTATGGCTTACTAAAGTGCCTTGTTTTGTTGAATGTGGTCTGTAATAAGCACACACAATCCACACCATGTCACATTTTTCTCAGAATTTTACATCAAGTCTGATCACCCAAACATTTTGGATGCTCCTCAAAGCCACTTCCATCAATAAGGCGG
The DNA here is from genome assembly GCF_951804945.1 of Podarcis cretensis. NCBI lineage: Eukaryota > Metazoa > Chordata > Lepidosauria > Squamata > Lacertidae > Podarcis > Podarcis cretensis. Next base: position 23,982,272 of record NC_137176.1, on the reverse strand, counting down.
TACTTTATATTACAACCCAGAATATGTGTAGACTACAGCTCTCTGCGTGGGAGCCTAATTTTCAAAGCAGCGAAACTGTACGATCGTCTGCCAAGAAATAAAAAATAAAATAAAAAGTCACACGACCAAAGAATAAAGTTTTGCTGTTGCATGCTCAATTTGCTTCCTATTTATGCAGTGTAGGTGAAAATCTTTGAAAGTATAGCCCTTAAAGCTATAATTTTGAGTGGGTACTAATCACAATCACTACAAATGCTGACAAGTTTCCATGTCTGCATTTTTGGACATTTACTGTTCTTCTCATTAAAATATTCAGAACAAAAAAATGAAAAATGAAAATGAAAGGCTTCATCATTAATGTTTTATGCAGCAAAAAAAAAAAAAAACTAAACAAAAAACCCCCACCACCTTTAAGTTTTCTGATCACAGAACACAGGTAAAAGTTCTCTGTGTGAATACTTCTCAGTTAATGAAATTCACTTAAATTCCTATTGAGATAGATGGGTCTTATCCACAGAGGATACACTTAGCTATCAGACACAGTCTGTCCTGGCTTTTCGACAACTCTGAGAATACCTGCTCATCACAGCAATCACAGGTCACATTTTTAGGTTTACACATATTGCAAAAGAACCCTGGTGGATCACACCAAAAGGTCCATCTCATCAACACTGCTCCTCAACATCTAAAATTAATTTGTAGAAGACAGAAAGACTGTGGGTTGGGAAATAAGATAATCTGGATGGATTTGTCCACTGTGCAAAGGTAAGAGACATACCAGTTGCTCCACCCATTTTTCTGTATTTGGCCCCACCCACTTTTTGCCTCTCACCTTGCTCATCATTGGCTTGTGGCCCACAGAAGGTTGCCCATGAGGGAATGCTACCATCAGGCTAGAAAAGAAGAACCCACCCCAGGTTTAAATTAAATTAAATTAAAAATACAGTCATACCTTGGGTTATGACTGCTGTGGGTTGCATGTTTTCAGGTTGCAGACTGCACCAAACTCGGAAGTACTGGAACGGGTTACTTCTGGGTTTCGGCGCTCGCACAAAAGTGCAAAATTATGTCACGCGCATGCACAGAAGCGCCGAATCACGTCATGTGCGTGTGCATACGCGATGCTTCAGGCTGCGAATGCTGCGGGTTGTGAACATGCCTCCCGCACGGATCACGTTCACAACCAGAGGTATGACTGTAACATTGTCCAGCATTCTGTTCCAAACAGCACTTAGTAACATTGTTCTGAAAAATGGACAGATAGCCAAAGCCTACTCTGGTTGATGTATTAGGAGGTAAACTGCCTCTGGGGACAGAAGGTTCATTTAGCTACTGTGGCTAGTAGCCCTTGCTAGATCCATAACTTGTCTAATCTTTTTTCAAAATCCATCTAAGCTAGTGGCTATACTCGACACAATTCGTAGCAGAGCGAATTCCACTATAAGTGTATAATCCACCCTGTATATAACGTTCCTGTTATGTATGGAAAGGACCCAAGTGAGGCTCTATTAGAACAAAACAGCTGCCTCAACATAGTGATGTATCATCTTTTAATCTATTTGGTTTTGTTTGCAAATCTAGAATGCATTAAATCACCCTGTTAATTGCACCTGAGCTGTTAATTGCACCTGTATTCTGTAAGTGCATTGTGATGCGAATGACCACAAAATTGGACCATTATGTTCAAATATGATTATTTCCTGAATGGCACAGAAGAAAAGAAGGTGACAAGATAACCAATAGTGGGACATTCCTAGATGAATTCTCTAGCATTTGGGGGCCTAGATCCAAAAAGCTTTTTCTTGTTCTTCATTTTGTAGCCCCCCTTGGTCCATTTTTCTTTGCACGCACAAACCTATTTGCTCCATCGTAATAAATGAGGATAAAGCTGGTTTTTGTATAGTATCCTTTCAGGCACTTCCCCATTGCCTAATGAAAGTGAAAAACCTTTCAGTGTCTTGTAAATACCAAATGCTCTATTTATTGGGCAAGTGCTCTGTAAATAACCATTAAGGCTGTTTGTCAGAGTGTCAGCAGTTCTCCAGGGCGCCAACACGAAACTGTTTCCATGATTATACAGAGGAGGAGAAGTCGCTAATGTATTAGATCGCCAGTTCAGAGCACGAATGTGAGCAACCCTTCAAGCCCCTAGCTTCTAAAGTCCGCTTCCAATGTTATTATTTCCTGCTAGATTCTTTTAAGTCCAGAAGTCAAGGGAAACCACAGGCCAAGAGCCAGGCGTCTTTGTAATGTCAGAACAATCAAGGTACAACAGTGACACATGGAACTTGCAGGCTTTCTTAAGCAGCTCTATACATTATCTGGCAGGAGTGGCTAACCTGTAGCTCTCCACATATTGTTGGAACCAAACTCGCATTAGTCCCAGCAACATTCCCAGTGGTCAGGGATGATGGGAATTGTAGTCCAAAATGTTACCTAGTGCTGTTATTGGCTGATTTATAAATGCACCATTTCTTGTTAATTGAATATTTGAGAATGAAGTTAGACTAGGGCAGCCATATTTCATACTACCTTCACCTTTGCCTATTTCAAAAAGTGAAAATCCGGACACTAAAGTTGTTGGTCAGCTTTTTTTTTTTTGCAAAATCTCCCCCCCACACACTTTTTTTAAAGGAAATTCGCCAACAAATCAACACTTCTGACATGGGTTGCCATACATACGCCCAGGTTTCCCCAGACATTTTTCCAGCCTTTTAGAAATTCTGCCCAGACACTGTTTCCAATGGAAAAATTCTGGATATGCCTGGGAATTTCTGGGCATATGGCAGCCCTATGTTAGACAATCATTTGAATGTTTACACATGCACTCAGTGATATAGTCATCGTCTCAAGAACATACAAGGCAGACCCAGTCTGAAGACATTGTTTATGACCCTAAATTCCAGCTCTGCCTGGAGTTTCTCTCCTACTCTTCCAAAAACATGTCAAAAATGTGAACGTTGTCTTATATGGAGTCAAACCACCGGTCCAGCTGGCTTGGTGGGGTCTATAATGACTGGCAGTGGCTTTCCAAGCTTTCAGAAATGATCTTTTTCCAGCCCTACCTGGGGATTTTGTGAATTGACTGTGGGACCTTTAGCATGTAACGCATGTGCCCTACTACTAAGCTACAGCTATATTACTTTATCCAACTACCTTCCCCCATGCACTAAACCATAGCTATGTTCCCTTATCAACTATATTCCTTTATCCACATTCTGAGGTCAATTGGTTGTGTGTTTCCCTGCGATTCCCAATGATGGCATCAGAGTATGGACTACTATTTGCAATAAGTTATACAGGGGGAAGTGAAGATCTAGAAGCAGAGCTACCTCTTTTGGTATCAGACTTGCGATTACTATAATGTACAGTTCTATCCAAATAAGACTCTGAATCTGACGACTCTTAAGTTTGAATCCCCAGAGTAATAGCTTTGACAGCATTTGGAAGTTTGCTTAGATAAAATCACAGAGAAGCAGGTGGAAAACCCTAATGTCTTTAGCAAAGCAGAAATAATAAGCTTTCCCCCCCTGAATCAGGAGTAAAAGGACCCTATTTGGCACTGGGAAATAATGAAAGTGACAAAAAAATTCATCATCATTATTAATGGATCTTGTACATTGCATACAAATAATTTGGGCATATTAGAAGAAACTTCTGTGGTTTCCTTTTGAGTACTCTTCTTACTGTGTTGTGCGTTAACATTTTGACAATCAGTAGATGTTTTTTGAAATGCCGTTTTAAGTATATACCTGCTCAGCTTGAACAGCAGAGAAAATTTAACACATTCCCTGCTGCCTGGGCAAGTCTTAAATAGATGCATTGCAAACCACAAACAAGTCTTCAAACGTTATGTTGTCCACAGGAGAGTAAATCATTTCTTGTGAGGCACTGCTGCAATATTTTAGGTTTTGTCACGGTTTATTAGGTGCAAAACTGATATATTTATAGCTGACTTGATGACTTTACATTTTCTTTCTTGATGCTAGCGGGAAAACACCTTGTAAATAATATCATTTAGGGCCCCGTTCACAAGTAATACATCAAGAAGTCCCAGAGCTCTTGCGACTTTAATGGCTTAACTGGAAAATATAATTTGGTGTTTGGCATATAGATGAACTGTTATTAAAATAGTTGAACTCCTGTTCAATGTGGGGGGTGGCCACCACAGATCTATGTTGCACAGATAGAACTTTCAGGTCACCTGGTTGCAAGTCATCCAGTCTTGAGACACTGAGTAATATTCATACAGGTGTGAACATGTATCTCTTCTGAATCCTGCTTGGTTTCCTGGCCTGTTACTTGACCAGTCCTTACGCCCCACAGATCTAATTATAGCCATGGATTGGATCCTACATGGAATTACATGTTTGTGTGCCCACAAGAGTGCAGGAATATGTGAGTCCTGTATGTAGTCTTTTAATCTAGTATTGATCTAGGCAACCTGTAGGAATGGGGGAGCAATTAGATCCAGTTTGCACATAGAGGCAACTTTGTCAAATACTCTCTTGCAAATTCACAATGTACGCATCAAAACTCAGCCATCTATCAATATTCTCACTCACTTCTTCAAACTTGGCAACGCAGCTCTCCAGCAAAGTAATGTGTACAGAAATGCACCTACATGGGTGAAGTATACATCAAAATGCATGTATTATAGTATTGCCATATTTCAAGAAGGAAAAATCCAGACACAAAAGTTGCTGAACATTTTTTGGGAAATTGCCCCAAATGTTGCTGAGTAATTTTCACTGTTTGTATCCCAGATATGTCCAGGAAAATTTGGACATAGAATCATAGAATCATAGAGTTGGAAGAGACCACAAGGGCCATCGAGTCGAACCCCCTGCCAAGCAGGAAACACCATCAGAGCACTCCTGACATATGGTTGTCAAGCCTCTGCTTAAAGACCTCCAAAGAAGGAGACTCCACCACACTCCTTGGCAGCAAATTCCACTGTCGAACAGCTCTTACTGTCAAGAAGTTCTTCCTAATGTTTAGGTGGAATCTTCTTTCTTGTAGTTTGGATCCATTGCTCCATGTCCGCTTCTCTGGAACAGCAGAAAACAACCTTTCTCCCTCCTCTATATGACATCCTTTTATATATTTGAACATGGCTATCATATCACCCCTTAACCTCCTCTTCTCCAGGCTAAACATGCCCAGCTCCCTTAGCCGTTCCTCATAAGGCATCGTTTCCAGGCCTTTGACCAGCTTCTTTACATATGGCAACCCTAAATATTATATGGGGGAAAATTGTTTTGCAAAAATGTTTATATTAGGCAAGATGCATACAAACATGTGCATTAGGAGAAATTTGCACTAGAACACCGAAAAGTTTCATGATAATTTATTTATTTGCCAATAGATGTGGAAATGTAGAGAGCTGAACTTAAGTTTGTGGAAAAAAGGAGACACTGGGGGAAACTAAAATGGACAGTCACTCATCCTGAGCAATTTGGTTAGAGTGCATTTGACCAATAACACAAAGATGTTTTTTCTTTTCTTTCCAAAGTGCATTCCTAGGAATGATTCTCTTCCTTGGTCATTGTCAACAAACACATTTGAAAGACACCTTTCGCACCTCCAGTGCTCTCCCTCTGCAATAAGTAGCCAGTAGGAAGTGTTATGGGAACATTCTAGGCCAACCTGTTGTTGTTGTTGTTTAGTCGTTTAGTCGTGTCCGACTCTTCGTGACCCCATGGACCAGAGCACACCAGGCACTGCTGTCTTCCACTGCCTCCCGCAGTTTGGTCAAACTCATGCTGGTAGCTTCAAGAACACTGTCCAACCATCTCGTCCTCTGTCGTCCCCTTCTCTTTGTGCCCTCCATCTTTCCCAACATCACGGTCTTTTCCAGGGAGTCTTCTCTTCTCATTAGGTGGCCAAAGTATTGGAGCCTCAGCTTCACGATCTGTCCTTCCAGTGAGCACTCAGGGCTGATTTCCTTCAGAATGGAAAGGTTTGATCTTCTTGCAGTCCATGGGACTCTCAAGAGTCTCCTCCAGCACCATAATTCAAAAGCATCAATTCTTCGGCGATCAGCCTTCTTTATGGTCCAGCTCTCACTAGGCCAACCTTCTTGTTGTTGTTTAGTCATTTAGTCGTGTCCGACTCTTCATGACCCCATGGACCAAAGCACGCCAGGCACTCCTGTCTTCCACTCCCTCCCTATTTACATGTCCTAGCCAGCATGGGCACCAGGTTGGGAAAGACACATTCTAGGCACACTCTGAGTTCTTGCAAGGCAACTGGCCTAGATTTCACTCCACAGGAATTGACATTGTGCCTTACAACACGCCCCAGAATTCTCTGTGATATGCAGGGGTGTCTTGAAAGACAAATCATTGTGGACAGAGCTTCCTGATGGTAGGAAGCTGAAAACCACCGGCACTAATTATGAATCCCCTTCATCACCCTCCTCTAGTCACCTGTATGGGTGAATGATAATGAGGGGAATATAGCCTGAATCTATTTCAGGCCAGCGTAGAGATTTATGCAGCTGCGGGTTATTCTCATGTTCCTTCCATGTGGACAATCCAGAAGAGATTTTATCATCTGTGACATATTGTGTGCTAATGCCTTTTTTCCCAGGCCCACCTCAGTGCCAGGTATCCTACATTTGTACATAATTCTCCCCACCTCTGGCCTCAATTACCATGTCAGGTAATAACGAGGCCTGTATTTATATCCCCTCCAGGAATAGAGTATGGCTATTACTGTGAAAAGGGGAGAGACTGCATTTAAATGCTTACAGGAAGCCAACCGCAATTAGTATTCTAGTTTAGCTCTTATTGTAGTAAATGATATTACCGTGGAGCCCAAATATTTCTTTTATGTCAGGCCCCACTTACTAGTTTCCATTTCCTAGAGTCAATCTAGAAATCAATCATTTACCCAAGAAAAATTCAATACGAAAATCCTCCAGCTATCAAGTGTAATTATGGGTATGTTTTCGTTTGTTAAAAATAGCAGAAATCCAAATATCAGATCCTTTTTATAGATATTGGACAAATGAAGTGACTGTAGCTATGTGTTACAGCTAGAACTTTATTTTGCCTCCTGTTTTAAATGCCAAGAGAGGAAAAACTTGAAAGGATTTTGTTGCTCTTGACTAAATCACTGCAAGATATCACTGTAAGTGCGCTGACAGAGGACGGAAAGTACTGCAGATTAAGTATGATATGACAACATTTTGAAAACTTGATGCTCTCCTGGCAACAACACATTGATCTGCTCACTAAAGCCCACAGACAGAAGCCAGCTGAGAAAATAATTTTGGGAGCAGAGTTGTTCCTGATGTTCATCCCTCAATGAAAGCTCTATGTTTGTGAGTGATGGCATAAGACTTCAAATGGAAGAAGCAAAAATGTACTCCACTGGAGGGCCACAGTTTCCCTAACCCTGGTTTAGCAAAACACGCAACTTGGTTTGCTTCTCTAAACCAGGGGCAGCCAATGTGCTCCCTCCAGATGTTCTTGAACTACAACTCTCATCAACTAGCCAGCATTCCCAATGGTCCAGGATCATAGGATTTGTAATCCAAGAAAACTTGGAGAGCACCATGTTGGTTGCCCCTGCGCTAAACCATAGTTAAGACCAACCTCAGTTTGTCCAAGTGCAAACAAAAGAAAAAAGAAACACAGGTGACTTTTTCCTCATGGCCATGTTTGAGAAAGAATAGGAAGGAAGGAGTTGATGAGACTGAGCTTCCTCCACACAATGCTCCCCCCAAATAATTTTCATTAGTTTTTCAATTAGATACTCCACATACACATCTTGTATTACATATTACATTTATACTTGCTCTTCAGAGCTGAATTCCCTCCTTCCTTCTTCTGGTTTTTTATATCACATATAATTTTGTCACATTATTTTCTTCCATTTTATATACTTACTTACTTATCAAACCTTTATTAGGCATTATGCAGGTAAAACCATAAAGGGAAAATAACATATAAAAGCCTTGAGATATATATAAAAAGGCAGGAGTTGGCTACATACAAATATAAATATATACATATAGAATCAGTGGTTTTCCTTGTTAACCTGCTCCTTGGAGGACTGCTGCCAAAAACTCGGCTACCCCCGCCGTTACCCTTTGGTCAGCGTCGGATAGGTAGAGTCCCACACATTCAGCTTGCTGGGGTTCCAGACCACCCGAAAGGGGGGACAGCACGCGTTGACGGAGCGTACTGTACAATGGGCAATGAAAGAGGATATGCTCTACAGTGTCCGGGACATTCATAGAACATCTGCAGAATCTCTTGCTTCTGGGAATGTTTTGATATCTTCCCCAGACAAATGCTGAGGGAAAAACATTCAAACGGGCCAGCATAAAAGCCCTACGTTGGGCTGGGATTATTAATTTAGAGACGTAATTGGCTCTGCAATCTAAGATATTTAAATCGTAGAATCTGGGGGAGCAAATTTTGTTTACAGCTGCCATAATATTTTGTCTCTCGACATCCTTTAGTCTAGTTAGGATATTATAGAGAATATATTGCTCATTAGAATTGTACAGGAGCTCCAGCTCGATGCCTAAAGATTCAATTTTTTTTTCAAGGTGCTGATACCATCTTGATTTATAAGGGTCTTTGAGCAAATCAGCGAGCAGACTTGATGGAGGGCAGCGAAAATGGCAGCGTAACCAATACTTTATTGAGGTGGACCATGCCCAGTATTCCATTGTGTGTATGCCTATTTCTGCACACATTGTTTCATATTTGATCATAAGAGGGAGTCCAAGAATACGTCTCAAAAAGCTGGAGTGAATCTTTTTTATATCACTGTTATATGCTTGGACCCATAGCGGGATACCATAGAATATCTGGGATTGCACTTTTGCTTGAAATATCTGATTGGCCGCAGGAATAAATTGATTACCTTTCTGATAATAAAAACGGGCAACTGCTGATGAGATGCACTTTGCCTGTTTTATGGCATTTGTGCGATGGGTTGCCCACCCTAAGTTGCTCTGGAATAAGATTCCCAGATATCTATGGATTTTCACTTGTTGGATTTCTTGCCCTCTTATTTTCCATTTCTCTAATTTCCAACCATTCGAGAAGACCAAAATTTTTGTCTTCTCATAATTTATAGAGAGTTTGTTACATTCGCAGTAAAGGATCAGTGAAGATATAAGACGTTTCAGACCCAAGCTCGTTAGTGATAGTAAGACAGCATCGTCTGCGTATAATAAGAGAGGAACTGGTTTCTGATTGAGTTTAGGGGCATGTGATTCTATTTTTTGAAGGTAATCTGGCAAGTCTGATAAAAATAAATTAAATAGAAAGGGGGCAAGAATACACCCTTGTTTTACCCCTTTCGAGTTTGGGATGTCTGAGGAGAGGTGACCTTTGGTGTTAAGTTTGACTTGACAGGTATTGGAAGAATGTAGATTTTGCATTAGAATCAATAAGCGCTGATCAATTTTTAATTCTGTGAGTTTCCTCCACAACTTTGGGCGGTCAATTGAATCGAATGCACCACGAAAATCTACAAAAGCAGCGTATATCTTAGATTGCCTTTGGGATCTGTATTTTTCAACCAGATGCATAAGTGTAAGACAGTGGTCTAGAGTAGAGCAACCTTTGGAGAAACCTATTTGTTCTTTCCCTGGTAAATTTAGATTTTTCATCCAGGTAAGCAGTTTAGATAAGAGGTGCTTAGCGTAGATTTTCCCTATCACTGATAGTAGGCTTATCGGTCTATAATTCCTTGGTTCTTTTGGGTCGCCATTTTTAAAGATTGGAATAATTATTGATCTTAACCATATCTCAGGTATGGTCCCATATTTATCTATAAGAGTAAACAATTGAGCTAAGGGTTCTGCCCACCAATCTATATAGGTCTTAAATAGTTCTATTGGTAGACCGTCTGGCCCAGGAGATTTCCCCGATTTGAAGTTTTTAACTATCTCTCTAATTTCCTCTTCCTCTACCCTTGGCCACTCCTGGAGTTTATTAATTTTATTTTTAATGGTTTCATTTCCTTTAAGTTCACCGTGTAGATTGTTAAATACAGATGTAAAGTATTGGGACCATTTGGATTCTGCAATTGGTGGCAGAGTTAGTTGATTTTCGGCTTTCAGTCCTCCGTACACTAGGCTCCAGAACGCTTTGTTGTTTTTACTCTGAATTGAGTCGAATAATTGTAGCCATTTTTGGGTTGCGTATTTCTGTTTCTTTTCGGCCAGAATATAATGGTATTTTCTTTTTTCATCAAGATAAGAGGGCTCTAGTTTAGTGCGATTATTTTTAAATGTTTGGCGCAGTTTTCTTTTTAGCTGGAAACATTCATCATCAAACCAAGGGCTAGCGCTATATTTAAGTTCCCAAACTTTAGGTGGAGTACTAAGCTCTACAAGCATTTGGAAGATTTCATTATAAATTTTAGGAATATCACAGTAGGAATTAGTGGTCTTTAAGTTGAATAATACTTGTTTTCTCAGGTTAGCTGTAAGTTTATGCCCCACTTCTGCACTCATTTCCTGGGACCATTTTAATTGGGTCATTTGTTCATTTTATATATTTGTCCATAGTGTATCCATAAACAAATAAGTCCTCATGTTTATACAATTCTTGTTGTCTGTCTGTATTCATTCATTTACCACTATTGTTAGTTATATTAGTTTCCTTATACATTTTGCTTCTTATTACTTTCATTATCCACCACTTTTCTTAATCTTTCCCGTTATGAGGTTTGTTTCCAATTCTACTGGTTTTACTATTTCATCTTATCTTTCCTATATACAACATAATTTTTTCCCATTCTTTTTGAAATGTTTCCTCGCCCTGTTGTCGAATTTTCCCTGTTAGTTTGGCTATTTCTGCATATTCCATTCCTCCACATAATGCTAAACCACAGTTTACTGTCACATCTTAACAAAGCGTATAAAGCTCCAGTTTTCCCACCTTCTCTCGCGTATTTTAATTCTGCAGCCAAGTCTTTGCATCGCATTGTTCATTTTCAAAGTAATGGCCAGGGCTCCCATTGCTAGGCATGCATGTCTTGAGAATATATTAGATGGCTAATCACTTTGACATATGTATGTCCATTAACTGTACAACTAGCTCCCCTTAGCAAAGGCAGAAGAAGAAAGGAGGCAACTACAGGTAGCTTTCATCATGATGTGACTTGTCAGTAAATAACTTAAGGCAGAATCCAGCGATATTTTCTTTTAAGCAAAATGGCAGAAACTCAATACTTAATTAATTTGTGTCCTTTCTGTTCCAGAATTTGGAAAACAGTGCGGGTTTTCATATTACCAGAGACACAAATGATCAATTTCTGCTTTCTTTTGGCAGATAAGCTCATCTTCACACTTTGGATGGTTTCACTTTGCACAGAAGATGTCTATTATTTTATGTGTAATGGATAAAATTAATGGGACTTCTGGTCACTCTGAAGCATTCTACATAAAGAGCATCCCAATATTCTACCGCAATGCGTCAGCTTAAATGCATGAACAACACTATGGGGGGGGGGGGAGCCCACCCCTACTAAATTTCGGCAAACTAGATTGGCTTCTGCTCCTAAGGCCTTGAAGTGCACAGATACACACTACCCTGCTGAAAACCAGCACCACCACTTCAGAATAGCTCACAGTCACTGCCCTCATGGAACCCCACAACTGTTTTGTATTGCTAGAAATAGGGTAGAATTCAGTGAAGCGCTAAGGTTCCATCAGCTCACGGATTTCTGCTTACACAACGCAACACTGCCCACCACCAATAACTTTTGTACCAAAGAGACTGGCACTGTAAGATAGCTCCACCTTAACCAAAGGAGGTAATGCTTACCATATAAAGGACCAAACAAGAAGTTATACTGCTGATGCATGGATGGGCCTCTTCTCTGGGTGACAATTGCTGGGAGAGGGGAAGAATAAATGGTCGGTAGGGACCTGGAGGGAGCTGCTTAATCCCTTTCTCACCGTCTACTTTCCCCCACAATCCCCACTCAGCCGCTTTGTTCTGTGATGCAGAGGAGATTCCTGTTGGTTTTTGTAATTTGGTTAAAGAACAAAAGGAGAATTCCCTGGAAACTTAGATCCAGGCTTGTGGCAAGAGAGCCTGAGCAGAGATTTAAAATCACAAAACATGCAGCAAACCAAAGTATGGAAATATAGGCTGTTAGACCTTTAAAATATCCCCTTCTAAGTTCCTTCCAAAGTTTCCCACTTCCCTTAGCATAGAAAGAGACAATACCTCCCCCCCCCACCTTTATGTACAAACTCTTCAAAGGTTGGATTCATCTGCTTTCCCATGACATGGTGGAAGGGGAGAGAACAAAGTGTTTGTTAACTCTTCCTCCCAAGGTGAGGAGGAGTGACCTAGCTAAGCCGGGCAGGACAGCTTACTCTATGGTCTTAACCCCTTCATGCATTAATTAGAGTTAAGCATGTTGGTTATACGAGGCTGATTTATCCCACAGTTTCGGGGGATAAAAAGGCAGAAGAAGGTAGGATTAAACCCTTTCCTCTCTTCTGCTAAATCAGCTTCAGATCATGCATGGCAAAGCTGCTTCCCAGTTCTTCGCCAAGGGACCAGGGCTCTCAGGTCTGGGTCTCTGATAGGTAAATAGGATGGTTCCGTCTTGAAAGGATTTCTTCCAGTTCTATAGATAATACTAGAGCTGGTGATTTCTCTAAGGCCAGAAGTAACATGCAAGAACTGTCCGCTGTGCTTTGCAATAGGAAAAGAAATATATGTGGTGATATGATGTGCCCTGGGAGTTTTCAGGATGACACTAGCACATAGCTACATTCCCTGCTACATTAATATGACGGTAAGGAGCACTGTGGGTTTCTGGGAACTTAAGGTTTGTTTTTTTGCCAGCATGGGGCTATTTTCGGTCTGTCCTACTTATCTTATCACTATTGTGTATCATCATGAGAAAAGACATTTCTGGGGGGGTGGGGTGGGGATTAGGAGTTCTCGTCCGTGCTACATTGCTCAGTTTTTCATAGCAGTTTTTAATCAAAGCAAGGTATTTGTATATGGTGCTGCACTCTCTTTTTCTGTGAGCTTACCCACATGCACAAATACCTTATTTAATGGCCCTAAGCAACTGCTGAGTATGCAAATGTGGCAAAAGTCCATCCATTAACTGTTATAATGGCCAATTTTGCGGGAGTGTTGGGATTCTTCTCTGAACCCTATTTTATGGTCTAACAGTTTATTTTAATCAGTATTTTTTTAAAAAAATGTATAAGAAACAATTTTTTAAAAAACCCTTGTAGCAGATATGCAGGAAGAAGAGGGATTTTGTTTTTGCTACTGACTCAAATGCATACTTTCAATTCCCCCACCCCACCCCGTGATACAAGGCAGGAGGGGAGAAGAAAAGATAATTTACAACTAATATCTCTTTGCCTCATTTGCATCCGTGAAAGAGCATCTATAAGCGAATGATTAACACTTGTGCGACTACATAGTTTATTAGTAAGAAACAAAAATAGCTTCTCCGATGTAATTTATATACCGGACTGCATTCATCACCCCCCCTTCAATTAAGGCACAATCCTGTTTTGAATTATGCCGACTGAAGGGCTTTTGGGTTTTGTGGGAGGCCCTGCTAGGCCAGAAGAATGTGTGATACACTCTGCTGCCATGATGCGTCAATGGAGGCAACCGGGGGGGTCTGAATAAATACTGTGCCTTGACTGAACTGCATTGCTCTAATACAGGAATGAAACAGAATGTTGTCATATTCTGAGTTAGCCCACTGGGCCTTCGAGCTGAGTCTACAACGTACTTGGGGATGCTGGGGGATGAATTTGAGGCTTTCTCCATGCAAAGGAGATGCTCCACCCACTGAGATATGGCCCTTCTTCTTTTTAACACCTGGGAGAAATTCATCTCTACATGGAAGAAAGGTCTTTATTAACATAATGTTTGAAGATTGGGGGAGGTTATGGAGGAAAAGGGTCAAGTTCACTGCATGTACGGTGTTAAAGGAAAATACTATGAAAATGATGTATAGATGGTACTTAACCCCTGTAAAATTGGCAAAGATACATCATTATAGTGATAATTTATGTTGGAAATGTAAAGAAAAAGAAGGTACTTTTCATCATATGTGGTGGACCTGCCCCAAGGTGAAAGACTTCTGGGAGAAGATTTATAATGAATTGAAAAAAATGTTGAAATATACATTTATTAAGAAAAGAGGCCTTTCTTCTTGGAATAATAGGTTTGGAATTTCCCAGGAAAGATGTTAGACTGCTTTTGTATGCCACAACTGCAGCTAGAATTTTGTTAGCTAAGAATTAGAAAACACAAGAAGTCCCAACAGTGGAGGAATGGCAGATGAAGATGATGGACTTTTCAGAGCTAGCCGACCTGACTGGAAGAATCCGTGACCAGAAGGAGGAGGACTACCAGGAGGAATGGATGAAATTCAAAGACTATTTAGTTAAATATGTTAAGATAATTTAATTGGAAAAATTTGCAAATACCAGATAGGCTTAGGATTTAAATATGTAATGTTAGAGAATAACATGTTTAAAGTTAAAATGAAAAGAAAGAAAGATGTTAAGTGATTAAGTTAATTATATGAGAAAATTGGTTTTGGAAAACTGTTACAATGATATACACTGAAATTCAGCCAGGGGGATTTTAGGAAGTCACTTAATAATGCTCCTAAGATTGGATTAAGTACATTTAAGATGTATGTTTGTTTGTTTAAAAATTTTGGAAAATCAATTTTAAAAAATTGAAAAACAAAGAAAGGTCTTTATTGGCAAAGCTCAAGCTCTCGAACCATTGCCACTGCTAGCCAAACACTCACCAAAGCAATTTTCTTTTGCTGGATCGCAACCCACAAGCATTGCACACCCAGTATTCCACTGCAACCCCGAAGGTGAGATGGGTCCATATGCTCATAGTCACTGCATCATCCACCCCACCCCAGATCTATGAGGCAGGAGCAGTGGTAGAACTCTCATCCCTCCCCCCTTCTTCTCTCTCACCTCTTCACAAACACCTATTGTGTATCCAGGTTGAGTGACTAAGAGAGGTTCAGTATCATACTGTACAGTACAGCAAAGTTCAGTACAATAGTGTATAGTTAGGTATGGTACTATTAAGTTCAGTACCGTACAGTATAGTTAACTATACTGAACCTAACTGTGCAAAACCTAAGTTGAGCACAGTTCAGTACGGTACAGTACAGTTAAGTTGAGTACAGTTAAGAAGGGTTGCCATATTTCAAACAGTGAAAATCAGGACAGAAAACTTGCTGAACTTTTTTGGCAAAGTTGTTGAACTTTTTTTTTAGTTTTGCCCAAAGCGGTTGAGCTTCTTTTTGCAAGATCGCAAAAACAAAAAACATGGGCTGCATGGGCATGCTGACGAATATGGTATTCTGGATATGTCTGGGAAATTACGGACATACGTCGATCCTAAGTTAAGTTTGCTATAGGCAAGGTAAGTTTAATTCAGTTCAGTGATGTACAGTCCAGTCCAGTACTGCACAGTTCAGTTCAGTAAAATTAAGTTCAGTACCATACAGTTCAGCACAGTTCAGTTAAGCTGAGTTCAGAACAGTAGAATTCAGTACAGATTAGTGAAGTACCGGTATTTCACTGAAGTAAAATGGCTCTGGTGTATTTAGCCTGAAAATGACCTCAATGTGAGGTGAAACGATGGCTAGGATTTGCTCAGAAATGGCCCTGAGAATACTTCCTGATGAATGAGAATTCCATGTCAGTGGGAAACAGTTGTACATGGTCTAACACCAAGAGAGGTGATGAATTCAGATGACTTTAAAAGGTTCAAACAACAGCTTCTTGGACAATTCACTGCAGCCGCAAGATGTTGTGATGGATGCTAGCAACTGGGTGAACCCTGCTAAAAAAAACTACTCTTTTTATATATAATTTTTATTTATTTTCCATTTAGTAATATACATTCACATCATTATTATCCACTTTACCTCCCTGGCTCTTTAGAGCCTATCGACTTCCTTCCCTCCTGCATCATGGCTTTCAAAATCAACCTTTATATCATTGCATTTTATATGTTTTCCAAGTCTAATTACATGCATTACAAAATAGCTCAAAATTTAAATAAATATAGAAAGGTAGAAAATTTCTCATTACGAGTCTTCAGACAACCCTGCTTAGGGATGTTAATTGCTTACAACAATCTTTCAGATATCGTATATATTTACTCCAGTCCTTTTGGAATACTTGATCATGCTAGTTTTGGATTTTTCCTGTCAACTTTGCCAGTTCTGCAAAGTCCATCATCTTCATCTGCCACTCTTTTTTCATTGGTACTTCTTCTTGTTTCCATTTTTGGGCTGAGAATTCTTGCTGCAGTTGTTGCATACATAAACAGTCTTTTTATCATCCCTTGGTAAATCTTCACCCACTATACCCAATAAAAAGGCTTCTGCTTTTTTAACAAAAGTAAAAGAAATCTACTCTTAACATGGGGGCCATTCTGGAAATATTAAGAAATCTGATTATCTGTAGTGGGAAAAGTGGCTGAAAATATTTTCAGCTTCCCATTCCTAGATGGTAAAGGCAAAGGTAAAGGTAAAGGGACCCCCGATTAGGTCTAGTCATGACCGACTCTGGGGTTGCGGCGCTCATCTCGCTTTATTGGCCGAGGGAGCCAGCGTACAGCTTCTGGGTCATGTGGCCAGCATGACTAAGTCGCTTCTGGGGAACCAGAGCAGTGCACAGAAACGCCGTTTAGCTTCCCATTGGAGCAGTACCTATTTATCTACTTGCACTTTGACGTGCTTTCAAACTGCTAGGTTGACAGGAGCAGGGACCGAGCAACAGGAGGTCACCCCATCGCGGGGATTCGAACCGCCGACCTTCTGATCAGCAAGTCCTAGGCTCTGTGGTTTAACCCACAGTGCCACCTGTGTCCCTCCATCCTAGATGGTACCCGTATGAAAAAAGGAAGTTGGCAGCCATGGTGCATGAATGCTAGGTGTGTGTGTGAGAGCATCAGGCCACCACTGCCAACTTAGAACTCCCCCAACCTCACCACCAACTTGCCCTGCCCCTTCTCCCTCCTGGCAAGTAGTCATGCCCCCTCACATGCCACTGCTGTTCACTGGTCCATCTAAACTATGACAGGTCTATGGATGGGTGGATGGGAATGTGAGGGAACCCCAAAAGTCTGGCAGGAAAGCTGAAAAATATAATCTGTATTAAAAACCCCATAAGACGATCTTACTGCAAGCTTGCAAAATGTTTTGGAAGGCAATTAAAAAAACTACAAATAGCTGGGAAATGAAGTGATTTATTACATTATTTGCCACTTTATATGTGAGCAGATTCCAAACGTTTCAGATATAATGTAGAGAAAGTATAGTTTTCTCAGGAGACAAAAAACACTCCTACCAGAAGCTATTAGCATGTAAGTATGAAATTCTAATCTGACCTTTCTATTCAAAGCCTCTAGAATATGTCTGTTTATGTAGAGAAATGCATGCTGATTTTAGCGCTCAACAAATTCCATTTGCTATTTGATCAATTTAGTATTTTAATTTGTATAGTTCCCCCCTCCCACAAATATGAATGATTAAAGCTGAAACCCCATGCCACAAATATCTGTGAGTAAGCCTCATTGAGCTGAGTGAGACTTGCAGGATTGTCCTGTTCAATTAAACGGAGAAATAATTTATCAAGATGCTCAGACAAAAAAACCCCAAACCTCCCTCCAAGAGACATGGCATAGAACTTGTTGCTGATTTGAGGTAACAGGGTTCTGTTCTTTAAAGGGCGGAAAACAATAGACTGAGTGTACACAAATCTGTGTACACCTGAATTACCGGTAGCTGTTTGGATCCTGCTTTGGTCTCTATGAGGTTCTCCTTCCTACTTTCATTTATCTTTCTTGATTACTGAAGCAAACTGGTAAAGGTAAAGGGACCCCTGACCATTAGGTCCAGTCATGGCCAACTCTGGGGTTGCGGCGTTCATCTCGCTTTATTGGCCGAGGGAGCTGGCATACAGCTTCTGGGTCATGTGGCCAGCATGACTAAGCCGCTTCTGGAGAACCAGAGCAGTGCATGGAAACACCATTTACCTTCCTGCTGGAGTGGTACGTATTTATCTACTTACACTTTGACGTGCTTTTGAACTGCTAGGTTGGCAGGAGCAGGGACCGAGCAATGGGAGCTCACCCTGTCATGGGGATTCAAACCAGCGACCTTCTGATTGGCAAGTTCTAGGCTCTGTGGTTCAACCCACAGCACCACCCGCGTCCGAAGCAAACTGACAACCTCCTAAATACGCCGCACAATGTTAAAGCTCATTGAATCCTGTGGCTGTTACTCCAAAGGAACCAACTCAATTCAGAAAAGCTTAGTGTAGAATCAGATTCTTCAGGTCAGTTTTGGGCCTAAGTCAGGGATCACATGCACAGATTCAGTGTGGAAATGCATCTGGATGCAAATCTGCATTGCAACCCACATTCAATTGCAAAGCATCTGATGTGGCGCACATTCAACAACAGGACAGTTGTGGATGGGGATCAGGGCTAGCAGCAGGAATCAGCATCACTGAGCATCTGCCAAGGCCCACACAAGGCAACAGGGGGTTCACTGCCAGCCTCCAGAGACCTCCGACCTTCACTCCCTTTCCCATCCGCATTGCAGTAATGCAACTTCATGTCTCCTGTTCCTTCTTTTATAAGAGTGCTATGTTTCTTTACATTTTTGACTGTCTTGTTTTCCCTGTGACCTTCATTGCATGCCACTCTGTAACTAAGATCCCATAAATGAGGCTATATATTCTTCAGTCTATTCCCCCCCCCCACAACATATGCAAATCCCAGTCATACCTCTGGAGACAATTCTCTGAAAGCACAACAGCATCACTTTTGTGCTAATCCAACCCTTTCCCCAGAAGGACTAAACACACACACACACATATATATATATTGGCAAATCAGCACTATTTATTGTGCAGTTAAAAATTCTGTTGTCCTTTCCTTCTTCTCTTCCTTTTGGCAGCTTGTCAGATATTGTTAGGGTGATCTTAGTGATGCTGCATTGTTCATTTAGTTTCACTCCCCCCCCCCCCACTTTGCCCTTTAAAATAAAAGCCAACAGCAGGGAATAAACTATACCAGAGGAGGGGCTTCATTACCTGATTGTTGGAGCAAGGGAGTTGGGTGTGACTGTGATGTTCTGTTTGCATACATGTCAAGCACCTGCATGCACATAGATAAAGAGCTTATTTCTCTCTCGCCAGTCCCACAGGCATATAGAGGCTGGATCTACACTTATATGAAAAACGCTGTTAAAAACCATCTAAAAATATAGCTTTCAATGCAATTTACCATTGGTGATGGATCGCTGCTCTACAGTGCCCTCTGGTGTCATGTTTTTATAACACACTTTCAACGTTATAATTGACCAGTGTAGCTGAGTCCAGAGTTAGGTTGGTTTACTGGGATACCCCCAAAGTATCCTGCACCCTGGGGCATTATTTGAGCTTTCAGGGTATGTGAGGAGCATGCAGAAGAGATTACAGTGGTACCTCGGATTAAGAACTTAATTCGTTCTGGAGGTCCGTTCTTAACCTAAAACTGTTCTTAACCTGAGGTACCACTTTAGCTAATGGGGCCTCCCACTGCTGCCGCACTGCTACCGCACAATTTCTGTTCTTATCCTGAAGCAAAGTTCTTAACCCGAGGTACCATTTCTGTATTAGCAGAGTCTGTAACCTGAAGCGTCTGTAACCTGAGGTACCACTGTATAGCAATGAGAAATAAGATTCACATGCTTTGAATACATTTGAGACTAAATTTATAGGGCAAGAGGAAGCCACCCAAACAGTGAATTTTATGTGTTTGCTGTACTTTATTTTGCATAGCTCAGGTGTAGCTACCATGGCACCCTCTAGATGTTGCGAAACTATAGTTGGTTGTGTTGATGACAACAAGGTAAAACCAAGGCACTCAGTAATTGTTCCCTATTCAGCTGATTCTAGGACCTTCTGTCTGTTCCGTTAGTAGAGACTTGACCAGGGCTTACCAAGTAAGGTCCAGGCTTTGCTTCCACCTGAAAGGGATAGCGCTTACAGCAGGCGTTAATTGTGCAAGCGAGAGCCATTGCTGTTTGGTAATTATCCTCTGTTGTGGTTGGAAGTTGTGATTGATTTTCTGCTTCATAGAATCGAGTTGCATCTTTCTTCCTTTTGTGGTCTGGTTCCTGTTCCCAATGACACAGTCTGCTGTACACTCAAGGTGATGCAGTGCATGCAGCAAAACTGGCTAGATCCAGGTTGAACGTCCTACCCATCTAAACTCTTTCTCAATCTCAAACTAACCTACTTCATGGGGTTCTGAAGAGAAACTTGGGAGGTAGGAGCCATACATACAACCTTGAGCTCTTTGCAGAAAAGGGAGGATATAAGTACAATAAATGTGGTGAAGGAATAAAATCAGGAGGACCTTAGTTAGTCTTGAGGAGGGTTAGCCAATGTCCTGCCCTCCAGACGTTGCTCGACTACAGCTCCCATCTTCCTTAGCCATTGGTCATACTGGTAGTGGCTGATGGGAACTGTAGTCCAAAATCTGGATAGCCCCATGTTGGTTACCCCTGTTCTCGAACAAGTAGGAACAACCATAAGGGATGACCACTTTAGCAGGAATAACCAGCTGCACATATATAAGAGGGGCGGCGGGAAATGGATTGCCAGTAGTACAAGTGAAAAGGAGACCATAGTATGAGTCAACATTGTGATGCAGCAGCAAAAAACCTCATGCTTTTCTAGGCTGCATCAACAGAGGTATTGTGTCCTGATCAAGGGAAGTAATAGTCCCACTCTGTTCTGCCTTGGTCAGACCACACCTGGAGTACTGTGTCCTGTGTCCACAAATTAAGAAGCATATTGACAAGCTGGAACATGTGACCTAGAGGAAGCTGGCCTAGATGATCAAGGGTCTGGAAAAGAAGCCTTATGAGGAACGGTTGAGGGAGTTGGGTATGTTTAGCCTTTTAGGTTAAAGAGGAGAGGAGAAAAGAGGAGACTGAGAGGTGATATGATAGACATCTTCTGATATCTCAAGGGCTGTCACATGGAAGATAGAGCAAGCTTGTTTTCTCCTGCTCTAGAGGGTAGTATCCGAATCAATGGCTTCAAGCTACAAGAAAGGAGATTCTAACTAAACATCAGGAAGAACTTTCTCATGGTAAAAGCTGTTCAACGGAGAAGTGGACTCCCGTGAGAGGTGGCCTCTCGTTTGTTGGAGGTTGGATGGCTATCTGCTATGGATGCTTTAATTGAGATCCCTGCATCGCAGGGGGTTGGACTAGATGAGTCCTTTCCAACTGCACTATCCTATGATTCTATAGTGCTATACAGAGAGTTAAATTCTTGACATGTCATCAGCATTTTTATTTATTTCTGGTCCAGAATTAATATTCACGACAAGCCACCTTAGAAACTTCAAGGTAGAAAATTACCTAAAAGGTTCAATGTCAATAAATTAAGAAGTAACAGAGCTGAACAGAAGCTACAAAGTGCTGTGACCGGTCACCTTGGGAAGGCAGGTGGCCTGTGGGATGCAGAAAACGTTTTGCTTTTAAGAGACCCCTTTGTAGTGCCATATATAAGATTCTTGGCCATGGACACTGCACTCATCAAAACTAGTTTGATTCCCCTTATTTTAAGGAAAAGATTAAGACGTCACGAGCCTGCTTGATGAGAAACATCATTTATATTTAGCTTGGACAGATGACAAGGGATACAGTTCTGAGACACTGGTTTGTTGGAATATATGTAAGATCTCACAGAGTAAATTAAGAGAGATGTGGAAAACCTGCTGGAGGAGGAAAAAGGCTGATGATCTGCAGACCAAATGATATGCGAAGAAGTTTTATGCTGCATGCAAGCTTGTTTATTAGCCACACTCCTTTGATTCTATTTATGGTACGGGCCTGGAAGGGACTTTTATTTTGACTTTAAAAAACCATCTTGGACTATGATATACACTATAAGGTGTATACCATACCTTTGTATAATATGAATCAGCTTCTAGCCCAGAAGCATTTTATACTTGAAACAGAACAAGTCATTAAATCACTATCCAATGGAAAGGCCATTCCAGATAAGATTTATAAGGCTTATGGCAAGTATCTTGTTCCATGCCTTATTGAGCTATACCCAAAAGTGTGGGGGAGGGAGAGAGATACCTTGTCCCTACAAAAGGAAAGAGCTTCAACTATTGTCATAGGGGACATCATCTACATAAGGAAATAGTCATGCTAGAATTATATTTAATGGACATATTGTGTGGATATTCTGGCAGCCAATATAGCTTTACAAAAGGCAGAAGAATTCAGTTGGATGCCTTGTGAAATCAAAATAAAAATGAGAATTTGGTTTATATGCTATCTGCGGTTCCTTTGCTGTTCTGGGTATTCTGCAATCTACTATGCTTTTGGATCAATCCATTGCAATTATATGAATGAGCCTTGTGTGTTTTCTGACAATATCTGTGCTTTTCTTATAATTCAGCTTTCTGACATCAGTAGAAATTATTGTGATATTCCACAATATTTTAAATCACTTTGTCCTGAACTACAGGGCACCTGGAGGCAAATCCTGCTGAAGTACATGATCCCATGGCAGATGCTAGCACACAGCCTTGGCAGGCCAACAGGTCTAAAGTCCAGCTAGGTTCCTGCTTCTATAGCCAATCCTGGAATCAGGGCTCTTGGAGGTCGACCTGCACATGTACAGTCCCAGAGAACTCCCTAGAACATCCAAGCCATGGTCCAACAAATGTGAGAAGCTGAGGAGACCCAGCACCTCAGTTCTGCTTCCCTTTTATACTTTGCCTGCTGACTGCAACATCTGGGCTCGATGAGGCAGGTGACCCTCACCTGTTCCCAGCAGACTTCAGCTAAGGAATCACACAACCCCTCCCAGGGCTAGTAAGCCCCACCTGGCCAGCTAGGGAGATGGCCTGTGGGCCCTTGCCTGCCTCAGCTTCCTAGAGTGCTACTCCTGCTGGTCCCTGTGCCTCAGAGCCTGCCTTGTTTGTGGGGGCAGGTGATGGGTCCTGCTGCTTTGGTCCCTGTGCACTGCCACCCAGCCCCTTGCCATCCTCTGTCACTCTGAGTGGTTGAAGTCCCAGCTGAGGACGTCGGGACCAGGGGCAAGATGGCGGGGTGGGAGGAGGGAGAGTCCGGAAGCCAGGAGTCTGGAAGCTAAGAGTCTGAGGGTCAGGAAACCAGGAGTCAAGGGTCCGAGGATCAGGAAGCAAGGAGTCAAGAAGCCAAACGCAGCAAGGCAGGAAACGTGTTGCTGCAGCAAAGAGCCAAAGGGAAATGCTGACCTTATATCCCTTCCTGGCTCTTGCCACCCAGTGCTGTGAGTTACCAATAGGCCTCACCTGTGCGGCCGTGCCTTGCCTCTCCAGAACAAACTTAGGAAGGCCCCAGTCCTGTGAAGCCCTACTGGTTACAGGGCCAGGCTCCTGCAAGCACTCCTGACAGTGAGTATTACCTTCCCCACCCCCTGCTTGCCCCGGTGCGTCCCAGTCCTGGCTACACCCCTCACCAGGATCCTCTTCCTTCTCCCCATCCTCCTGCCAGTTCATGACACACTGGCTGGATCTCGGCACATCAAAGAAGCGTTTCTGTTAAACATGTTGCAAACTTTGTATGAGAGATCGGGTGAGCAAAAATGGAACTCCACACCACCATGTGGTGTCACAGTGTTAGAATGCATACAGTCATACCTTGGGTTACGGATGCTTCAGGTTACGTTTTTTTGGGTTATGGACCACCAAAACCCGGAAGTACCTGAATGGGTTACTTCCAGGTTTCGGCGGTCGTGCATGCACATAAGCGCCAAATTGCAACCCATGCGTGTGCAGACGCAACGCTGCGGGTTGCGAACATGCATCCCACATGGATCATGTTCGCAACCCAAGCGTCCACTGTAAACAACATATATGAAGAGCTTTTTATTTGCCAGTGTAGCTGAGTCCACTTTAATGGTTGCCATATTGAGCATTCGTGGGTTGCCTATATCTGCCTTACAGCCAAGCCAGCCGTTGTGATCTTTTCTACCCTCTTTTGCCCAACCAACTTCACGCTTGTGAGTAAAACATGAACGCATGAGAATGATGGTTTATGCAGGTCGAAGACTACAAAACCAATTATGCAGGGTGTGACTAATAGCAAAGAAAACTACATGGACATTTGAATGTCCAACAGAAATCTGTTGCTGCAAGCTTGGAGTATGAAGTTCTACCTACAGATTTTGAGCACACCTAACAAGACCTTTATATAAGGTTTGTTTGTTTTTTCTTCATTCTGCTTGATTCAAGAAAAGCAAAGGGATTGCAGCACCACTTATTGTTATACAACTGTTGAGCTCACAAAGGTGTTTTGTGGAAGCTTCATACTGCCTGTAAAGATGGTGTTTGGATATTGCTTGCAAGATTTGGGCTGCAATCCTTTACTCACACACCTGTGAGGAAGCCCCATTGAGCTCAGTGGGACTTAATTCTAAGTAGGCATGTCTAGGATTTTTGCTGTTGGCTTCTGATATCAATGTATATTCCGATAATTTCCATGACAGATGGATGACAAGAATGGCAGGGAAGAGAGATGTTTCTAAACCTTGTCCTGCGGAGGTCCTTTCTTGCACAGTTTCTTTATAAGCGCTTTATTTGCTCTGTTGCTTTTCTTTATATTAATGTGGGAGGAAAGATTAGATTTAGGGCTGATGGGAATCTTCTGAAACTTAAATCTAAGGTGATTGAAGAAATGGTCAGCGGACGGCTGGTTGCAGACGATTGTGTCCTCATCGCTAGAGGTCATCGAAGTAATAAATGAATCTCCTTTCAGGACCATGTATATGATTTGGGCTAATCATTAGTCTAAAAAAGACAGAAGTTTTATATCAATCTGCTCTGGCTAAGATTTATGTTCCATGAGGAATTACTATCAGAGACCACAACCTACAAATGATGGATAAATCGACATACTTGGGGAGTACCCTGTCTCATGAATCAAGCGCTGGTGATGAAATTGCAAGCTGAATAGCCAGAGCTAATGTGGCTTTTGGCAGGCCTCACAAGCACCACTGGGAGCAGATGGGTATAGGCTTCTTCAGATAAAATTGAAGACCACAGCCCTGGTGCTTGAAAAACTTGGGCAATATGTAACAGATATATTAAGGAATTCAAGCCTATGTTTGTGTTTACTCAGAAGTAAGCTCCACTTTGCCCCATGGGGTTTACTCCCTAAAGAATGTGTGAAACCTGAAGAATTTTCATCTAAGTTGCTTGAGCAACGAAAGGGTGATTAAATGGGAATACCAAAATCCTATTACCAATGCTATCCAAGTTTTCAAGCATAGGAATCATGATTATGAGAGCTCAGTTGTACTTTTCAGGTCACATTCAGCAACAGTTCCACTATGATTAGTATTGTTTTTTAATGAAGACATTATACATACATATCTACTATTTACATCCAACTCTTAGTCTGAAGAGCTCAGGGAGGGTAGCACCACAATTCAAACAAAATAACAATATCAAGAAAACTATTATGCAGCCACTATTCATCACAAATCTGTCAGCGGAACAACAGTGCTAACTCTCCAAAGCAAGTGTACAAAATCATTTTTTTTGAGTTGGAGATGAAACGACAATGAATTTCAAGAGGCTGGGAGTTCCAAAGGATAACCTTAAAGCAGGATGGTAATAGGGTTCAGAGCTGGGAATAGCAAACAGAAGGTTAGCCAGTATAGAGGCAAATCCCCTGTTGATGCTTGTATTGATGTGTAAATGTTAGGAGTCAGCTAAGTTTTACTCAAAGTAGACTGAAAATAATGAAAATGACTATGTTAGGTGTGTTACTTTCAACTTGTCTACTGTCCTATGGACAACTCTTTAAGAGTGGCCTGATATGTCCATCATTCTTAGATATCTCATATTGCCTGTGGTTTTAATTGTGTTTTTCACTTCATTCTTTGGCATTTTACCATGCAATTGTTGAGTTTTATTATAAACTGCTTTGGTGGGGTCATTTAAAGGGCCTTTAAATAAATAAGTATTTCAGTACTGCATCTTATTTTCCCCCTTCAAAAGCTTGTGGGGTGTGTGTGGAGTGATACCACCTCTAGCTTCTGAAAGTAGGTATAAAGAAATGTCATTATTTTAATGCCCCAATTGTACAGTACATTCCATTATGTTCCATTCATCAGGATGACTCTTGCAATTGAACTACCACACTAGTGACAACATTAGAGAAAACTTTGACGCCATGCATCCTGCAAAAGCTATTGTGTCGGCAGACTTTGCGAGACACATCTCTGACCCAAATAGAATTAGACAATTCAGTCGTATTTTGTTGTGTAGGCAGGGATGTAAGCATCAACCTGCCTGCTGGTAAAGTTGGATGTTCTGCAGCTTTAGGACAATCTGGGGACACAATTAAGGTACCAGCTATCAAACAGTTGTTGTGTCGGGGGGCAACCACACAGTTGTAATCAGGCCTCCTGGCTTAGTTATTATGTAGGCTAGATCTTAGCCTCTAGACAGTTCATTAGATCCCTTTGGTTTCACTTGTTAGTAGGAAATGACTTTGTATATAAAGTGCAACGGTACCTTGTACCATCCTGCTGCAAGATGCGAGAGTTGAGTCATCTGGTTCAGCAGCGGAAAAAAAGAATATTTCATCAAGTTGTTATCTTCGCTTAAGACATTGGAGAATTCCTTGGTTCATTTTTCCAAACATGCAAGGAACTCTAACATAACCAGTAGACTGAAGGACAACTCTGGCATAGTAATTTTCCACCATAGAAGACCATCAGTGGAGAAACAAGCCTTAGAAGTATAATACCAGAATGCAAAATCTAAGTTGATTTTGTAGAAAATGTTTGTGTGTGTGGAGGTCCATAACCAATCTTTTCTATACCCCGGGCAGGTTTCAGATTCTGTGCTGCCACATACCAGAAACTGGTTTTTGATTTAACTTAACAATGGTTTAAGACTTTTGAAAGCACCATAGCTGAAATGCCAAGATCGGTGGTCTAGATGCTTTATGTTTTCCTGCTGGCATCCGTCTGTCTCAAGAGACAATGGAGTGTGTCATATATATATATACTGCAATTAGATGTGCTAGTTTCTCCCTGTTTGTAAACATGTTCTTCTCGGGTAATTTGTTTCTGCAGTTTCTCTCAGGATCACTACATTCATTTCATAATCAATGTGATAAATCAATTCAATAATTACAGATCAAAATGGGAATTATTAAATCTGAACATTCTCTAATGAAAGTTTATCTGCGCTGATGGCACAGTGGCAAACGGTCTTTTGATCCAGGCGATGAATTTAAGATGGCAATTCCAACAAAGAAATGATTTGCCTGTGCTATTTAAATGAAAGAAGCTGTTATTTTATTAAATATTTTAAAGATATAACTTGTATGGGGATACTATAATATTTATTTTAATCAGTACGTTAATCAATCGGCAGAGGAAAAGCGAGACAGTTAATCCTCTAAAAAATTCATTAGTTGGCTGTCTGCCTTAATTTTTAGGCTTCCTTGATTCTTTACAGTGTTAAAGGAGGTGGCAGATTTATCATGAATCATTGCATCTGGAGATGAGGCTCTAACTTCCTTGTGTTTTAATCAATTGATCAGCAGGCGACATTGAACCTTTTGAGATGCAGGCAGCTCAGCTCACAAACCAGTTAAATGAGGGAACTTTGACTGAAATTGCCAAGAACTTGGGTTGAAGTTGGAACTGGGTTGTAGCTTAGTGGCACTGGTGGAGGAAGGGGGTGCGGTGGGTGTGGCCTGCCCCAGGTGTCTTCCCTGAGGGGGGGTGAGATTGCCACCCCACCCCCCTGGGACACTCGCCCGCCCCCGGGTGGACAGCATGTGCACTGCTCCGGGTGTCGGAGCAGCTAGCTCAGTAGATGAAGTCCCAGTCTCCGGCTCCAGGATCTCCAGATTGGTCTAATGCTGCAAAGAGCTGCTGATCACCATTGTAGACAACACAGAACTAGATGCAGCAAAGTTGTGGCTCACTCTAATGCAGCCAGATGTGAAAGATCCCTGTCTGAAATCCTGGAGGGCCTCTGTCTGTCAGTGTAAATGCTAACTGAGCCAGCATGGATGTTTGAAGAGGAGAAGCCTACACAGGTTCAGCTGCTTGCAGTCACTGCTTGTAGTAACTGCTGTAGGCTCCATGTGGTAGGAAACCTTAATAATAATAATAATAATTTTTATTTATACCCCACCCTCCCCAGAAAAGGCCGGGCTCAGGGTGGCTAACAAGCAATAATAAAAACAAGTTGAATGCATACAACATAAAAACAAGATTAAAATACCACATTAAAATATTGAAACATTAAAATATTAAAATGCAGCCTCATCACAGGAGGAGAAAGGAAAAAGAAAAAAGAAAGAGGGGGAGGGAATCAAATTGGCTCCAAGCCAAAGGCCAGGTGGAACAACTCTGCCTTACAGGCCCTGCGGAAAGAAATCAGATGCTGCAGGGCCCTGGTCTCATGAGGCAGAGCGTTCCACCAGGCCGGAGCCAGTGTTGAAAAGGCCCTGGCTCTGGTTGAAGCTAATCTAACTTCCTTAGGGTTCGGGACCACTAGGGTGTTGCTATTTATGGACCTTGCATGATTGAGGTCCCAAATTGCATCAAAACATGTGTGTGTCTAGGAGTACAAGCGTAGGCTCCCTTATTCAGATATAGACACTTCATGGGCAGACTTTAAGGGTGGGTAGTAGGTCATGTTGGAGGAATGGGGCTAGTAGGCATTGATAGGACTGGGACTGTGCCCTGTTTTGGAAAGGTCCCGGGTTCAATCCTTGCCATCTACAGGTAGAACTGGGAGACACTTTTGGCTGACACCCAGGAGAGCCACTGCCACTTGGTGTAGACTAGGGATGGAGAACCTCCATATTTTAACTGGACTACAACTCCCATCATCCTGAGCCTTGACCATGTTCATTGGAGCTGATGGGAGATGCAGTCTCACAATGTCCAGGTGGCCACACAAATACCCCACCCTGATATATACACCAAACATATTGTCTTCTTGCCTGGATAGCTCAATTGGTTAGGGTGTGGTGCTGATAATGCCAAGGTTCCAGGTTTGGTCCCCATATAGAACAACTGCATATTTATCCATTGTGGGCGGTTGGACGAGATGATCCTCCGGGTCTCTTCCAACTCAGCAATGCTATGATTCTATGCTTTCTTTTTGGGAGGGTGGTAAGGAAGAAGAATAAGAATAAGAGTTTGGATTTGATATCCTGCCTTTCACTCCCTTTAAGGAGTCTCAAAGTGGCTAACATTCTCCTTTCCCTTCCTCCCCCACAACAAACACTCTGTGAGGTGAGTGGGGCTGAGAGACTTCAGAGAAGTGTGATTGGCCCAAGGTCACCCAGCAGCTGCATGTGGAGGAGCGGAGACGCGAACCCGGTTCCCCAGATTACGAGACTACCGCTCTTAACCACTACACCACACTGGCTGGTGGCAAGGAGGCAGCAGGGTCTGCTGGAGTGCCAGGGAACAAGAAGAGCTCCAAAGCAAACTGGTTTAAATAAAAGTAGTCTAGCAAAAGGAGCTGGTGGATCGTAGACTTTTTTGGCCAAAGTAGCATAGCATCTGGAAACTGTTTATACCAAGCATAGCCCACAAAGCCCACCTTGGCTGAGTATGGTGTTTGCTTCCCAATATATCTGGGATGGGGAAAGAAAGAGACCTGAAAGAGAAACAATTGGAGAGCCAGAATGGTGAAATAGGGACAGTTATGCCACTAGTGGCTGCGATATAAACATTTCATGGATAGACTCTTCCCACATATATAAAGAGCTATATCGAGAAACCATCCTGGCGAAGCGCACGCTCCCTGCCAGCGGTCCTATATTAAAAGGATGTATTGCATACTATTGGGTATTCGTTCCACTTACATCCTGCCTGTCTGTCGATGCTCAAGCTAGCTTAAGCTGCAAACTGGCCAGCAGAAATGTTCCATCTGCCATCCAAACTTCAAAATCTGTCACATGTATATCCTCAACAACATCATAGGAAGATTTCTGGCAAGCAATCCCAGGACACAAACATATGCCAATAGCCTCAGTATCAACAAGAGCTATGCTGCGCCTGCCAAGTGGAAAGAAAAAAATCACTCCCCCAGTGGCGTTTGTATATGTTTGCAAATTAATTTACTTGAATATATTCCCATTATCCTTAATAAACAGAAATAAGAGAGGACTACGAGTCGCGTAGATAATCCAAAGCAAAGTGTATTTTACCGATGGGAGATCAAGCAAGGGACATCTGCAATAGTGCTGTTTTGGCGCAGCTCTGGAATATTTGCACACATTCCCTGTGTACAAATTAACTCGGCAGAACAATTAGAGGAATTAAAGCAATGGCTCTTTTTACTAGTCGGTTCTTGGAAGGTATTTGCTGCCAGTCCCCCAGGTGATTTAAATCGGCACGACTGAAGTCAATGTGTTTCCATTCTTTTTATGCTAGAGCTGTGTGCAAATGCATCACTGTATTGGTGGACAGAGAAATTGGAGTGGGGTGTATTTTTCATTGGATTCGTTCAGTGGGAGGAAACATTCTCCAAAGTTTCTCAGGGGTGAGGTGCACCATTTTCAGTGTCCATAGTGCACCTTCTTTCGTAAATACGATATTATTTATTTTTGCCAAGTGTTGGCAGCCTGGCCACCATCTTTGTATCTTTCATGGCTCCTCAGACCTAGCATCATTACAGGGCATTATATGTGTGTGAAATGGTGTCAGATACACACACAGAGACAAATTACTGGAGGATGTTTGAAGAAAATTCTACAAAGCTGTCTTATTTTCTAGTGGGGATTTAAAAAAAGGAAATACCAGAAATTTCCTCAGTGCATGAGGAGGGGACTTTCCACCTTTCCCTCCCCAGACACAATCCTGATGAAATTATCCAGGTAATTAAAGCACCTCCATTAGCAATTGTAGCTTTTTTCTCAAAGTCTAATTACAGCTTGGGGAGCAGGGCTGCTCGGATTGCAGATGGGGGAGTGAACATTGGTGCCGACACTAAGGGGCCCTGGGTGCACTCACACCACAGGGCTCTGACGCGACTTCCAGTTTCTACCGGAAGTTATTTTGAAGGTCCAAGGTGACATCTGAGGCCCTGCAAAGCCTCGGAAGCAACTTCTGGTAGAAACTGGATGTTGCATCGGAGGTCTTGAGAGGCCTTGGATGTGGCCTCCAAGGCCCCACGAGGCCTCAGAAGCGACATTGGAGGCCCTACAGGCCTCCAAACACGACTTCCAGTAGAAACCGGAAGTTGTGTCAGAGGTCTCACGAGGCCTCCGACGTGACCTGCGAGGCCCCATGAGGCCCCGGAAGCAGCGCTGCACTGCTGCCGCCATAACATGACGTCATGGCATCACATTATTTCACAGGTGCTATTGGGCACCCACAATCTGGGGCCCAAGTCACCGCCCCTGGGAGTGAAGGAGTAAAGCCCTCTCCCTGCACTCTCTGGTCCCAATGAAAACTACCCTCCAAGCCTTCTGTTTATTATTATTATTATTATTATTATTATTATTATTATTATTACTACAGTCATACCTCATGTTACGTTTGCTTCATGTTACGTTCTTTTATGTTATGTCCCGCGGTGACCCAGAAGTACCAGAAAGGGTTACTTCCGGGTTTCGCTGCTCGCACATGCGCAGAATTGCAAAATGACATCACGTGCATGCGCAGAAGTGGTGAATCACAACCCGCGCATGCGCAGACACACCGCTGTGGGTTGCGCTCTTTTCATGTTGCGAACGGGCCTATGGAATGTGTCAGGGAACTGACATCGGAGCCAGAAGTGGAGGTAGGGCTCCCAAGCGATGCCGGAGAAGGGCCAAGCAGGGAGAGAGGGAACTCATCGGCTGGGGAAGGAAATCAGCGTAACACCAGGGATAAAGGGGGGCGGTTGGAGGAATCGGAGAGGGGTCTCCAGGACTCTTCGCTGGAGACCAGCGGGGAGAGCACAGGTCCTCCTCTGCCCACACCCACCCTGCGCAGAAGACTTCCATGCAGGGAAAGTAGGCGTAGACTTGGTGTCAAAGAGCTTTTGTGCTGGAAGAAGTTTAAGAAACGCCCACTGATGGATTCTGCTAGCGACTGAACAGCCACGAAGTGAAGGGCTGTCCAGTCAGGAAAGGTTTAACCAGGCTACCTAGCCAGGTGTGGTGGCAATTTACGCATGAGCAACCCCCATACATTCATTACAGAATGGATCCCGTTCACAACCAGAGGTACCACTGTATTTTAAAAAAACGTTTGCCTACTATGCAATTAAAATAACATATTGTACAGTGGTACCTCAGTATAAGTACTTAATTCGTTCCAGAGGTCTGTACTTAACCTGAAACTGTTCTTAACCTGAAGCACCACTTTAGCTAATGGGGCCTCCTGCTGCTGCTGCGCCACCAGAGCACGATTTCTGTTCTCATCCTGAAGCAAAGTTCTTAACCTGAAGCACTATTTTTGGGTTAGCGGAGTCTGTAACCTGAAGCGTATGTAACCTGAAGCGTATGTAACCCGAGGTACCACTGTACTGCCCTCAGAGTTTTCCGAGCTTTGAACTTTGGAAGGTGGGAATAATAAAGCCCCCAAGACTTATCCAGAAAACTACACGCAGCCAACCCATCATCTGCAAAATGGCAGGAACCCTGCTGGTTACCACAGCTAAGTACATAGTTATTCAGAGGGCTGCTTATGAGTGCCACTTGGTCAAAGTGGGCAGGGGGAATGAAAACCTGGCATTGCTGCCCTGGTCACTCAAATTGTATCCTTGCACATATAGCGGTTGCATCGCGGCCTGCATGCCAGAGAGCGCATGCCTTTCTTTGTGCTCCCCTCCCCCCCTCCAGCATCACTTGCCCTACAACTAGCAATTATTCATGACTTGCATTCTCTGGCCTTGTCTCCGATCAGCTGCCTGACAGACAATTATTAACTGGGAAACACACATTAGGAAATGTGCTATTGTGGCAAGACAGGCGAGCAATATCATCATTTTTTTATGAGTGAATAAAGCATACACAGGTTAAGGTAACACTGATTGCCTATTAATCTCTGGGTAAGAAAGTATAATGATCAGTTTCACATCCTATCCCCCTCCGTTGCCCCCTTTTAGCCTCTGTCTTCTTGCGAAGTAGCCATTTGCTCTTCCACCAGAAGGGTGATAATTCTCTTCCTCTCCCGAAGATCTACTCTATATCACACTTCTCCCTCCCTTTCTTGTCTCTTTAGAATGGTCTGTCAGACAATAATAAACACATTTTCACATTGGTTGTCTCGGGGAAGCAACAGGTATCTTAGAATCGCTGAGCTTTTCTGCTTCTTCATAGAGCTGTGTCTTTTTGCAACGAGAGTCGTATAAACTTAAAAAGCTCAGCTAATACCAAAGGATGGATGGATTGGTGTCTTTCTGGGTTTTAATCGCTTTTACATGTGTTCGCTCTTAAGTCAGTCTCATCACTTTTCAACAGCAGCCTGTATTTTTTTATTTAGAAAAGTACTGCACAAAAATATGCATTTAATTATACATAGTTTAAGTACACATTTTAAAGGTCTCTCTCTAAACACCCACTCACACATATTTTCTCTCAAAATGTACATCCACCTCATCATGACAACCTTGTTTTCATACATTTTATGACCTAAGAATTGCATCACAGCATTCAGGGAAGGTGAAATCCTATAAATATAGATACAGTGGTACCTCAGGTTAAGTACTTAATTTGTTCTGGAGGTCCGTTCTTAACCTGAAACTGTTCTTAACGTGAAGCACCACATTAGTTAATGGGGCTTCCCGCTGCCGCCGCACCGCCGGAGCACAATTTCTGTTCTCATCCTGAAGCAAAGTTCTTAACCCAAGGTAATATTTCTGGGTTAGCGGAGTCTTTAACCTGAAGCGTATGTAACCCAAGGTACCACTGTATAGACTGTTTAATGCACTGTACCACTGTTTAATGCAAGGCCAGTTTGCTTCAGGTCAGTTTTTATTAGAATTTGCAGTACTGAATTTCAAAGTTACACTGAGTTTGTCCACTCAGTCTGAGACTGCATCTCTAAAGGCCTGGCAAAAGAAGTAAGCATGGTATTAAACTAAGCTTTACTCAGAGTAGATGTATTGAAATTAATGGAGCTAGCTTAGTCATGATAATTAACTGGCCAACTCTGAATAAAACTTAGTTGAATACCACCCTAAGTTTTTAGCTGGCACTGAAAAGTGACCATTGTTGGCCCCAACCAATTTTATTGTGCATTACAATGTTGTTCAAGTTAGTGGCAGACATGGCTTCATCAAGTTTTTGGCACCAGCTGCAGGACTGGATTTGAAGGAGAGAGCTTAACAATTTTAAGCAGTTTGGAAATAAGGTGAATCAATTGATCCACTCAGGAATTGACCATTGGGCTTGGTGAGGCCAGTGGCTTTAAGTAGCACCTCTGAAGCTGAAAACCAGTATTTGTCTTGTTCCAGCCACCACCCACTTGTGACAAGAGGAAGCTGTGAAAATTCGTATAGCAACTTCTAAGTGGTATCATCAGAGCCAGTATGAGAGGCTCAGTGTTAACTAGATCACATGCCACGTGAGGTTGCCTGCACCTCTCCCATTTCCTCTTTGTGTCTGAGCGTGAGAGCATTAGTGCTTCAACCCTGAAATCATCTCTCCATTAAATAATCACTACACCAGTACTTGCCTTAATAATTCAATTATTCAATCCATTAGATAAATAATTCACAGGCTTTTGACAGTTTATTTTCTTCATTCCACATGCTGTAGCAATAGATTATTGTCTTGCAGAAATTGCCTGCTGTCCTGATCCATAGCCATCTCCATCGCTGAGATGTGGCGGAGGAAGCCCAGACGGGGTGGTGGAAAGCAAGATTACCTGAGCCAACCTCCTAAGGTCAGGACCCTGGACAGCAACAAATGTGACTGAGTTGATTTGCAGGAGTACGAAGTTCAGGACCACAGGCACCAATCCTACAGCAGAATGGGACAAGTTAGGCACACAGGAAACTGCCTTAAGCTGAGTTGGATTTCTGGCAGCTTCATAGGGTTCCAGACAGGAGACATTTCCCAAACCTACCAGGAGTGGAACTATGCCTGCCACACCTGCTGCCACATGATGTGCTGCCACATGATGTGCTGCCACACATCACCTCCACCTACCCCAAATGTCTTCCCATTAAGTGCAGAATAGCGGGAATCTCTGCTACACAGGTGTATGTTTCTGTGAAATTAGGGACCTCAATCATGCAAGGGTTTCCTATCACACTTCAGCAGAACCTTCTGTTAGGGCTAGAGTCAGGTGCAAGTCAGCAATAAAGGAAGCAGATCTCCATTGTCAGTGAAGTTAGCAAACATACTACTTGGCCTAGTGGTCTCAGCAACACTACTCAGTAGGACTCTTGCCCCTATGGAGCAGTTGCCAGGACTGAAGGCCCAAGCAGTCTCAAACTGCATCTGCAGACCTCTGGCCTCTGTTATGTTCTTCTCATTACTCTGTGAGTTCTTGGGGACCAAGGGGGAGGGGAGCTTGTCACCGCAGGAGAGGGAGACTCCCTGGATTCTTCAGCAGTCTCTTGACTGCCCCCTCCTTGTCTGCTTCAGCCTTGAAGTCTGAACTGCTCCCTATCACAGGCTCTTCCTGCTCACTAAACCCTGCTGCTCCTTTGGCATTCTGCACCTCCTCCCAATCTTCTCCCTCTGACCTCTCCTTGGTGTCTCACCACCAGTTCCCTGGCCCTGAGCTTTCCTCCTCTGGGGTTTCACTTGGGGGTTCCTTGGCTGGTGCCTCGTACCATTCCTCTTTGTACAGCCAGTCCCTGACACCTACAGCAGTGACTACAGCAGCAGCACATTCATGGGCTTTCTCTTTGCTGACACCCATGTAAAGATTGAGGTTGAATCCTGACAAGGCAAAAGTACTGTTTTGGGGGGATAGGAGGTAGGCAGGTGTGGAGGATTCCCTGGTCCTGAATGGGGCAACTGTGCCCCTGAAGGACCAGGTGCGCAGCCTGGGAGTCATTTTGGACTCACAGCTGTCCATGGAGTCACAGGTTAATTTTGTGTCCAGGATGGCTGTCTACCAGCTCCATCTGGTACGCAGGCTGTGACCCTACCTGCCCAGGGACTGTCTCACAAGAGTGGTTCATGGGCTAGTCACACTTCTCTGAAGTCTCTCAGCCCCACTCACCTCACAGAGTGTTTGTTGTGGGGGAGGAAGGGAAAAGAGAATGTTAGCTGCTTTGAGACTCCCTAGGGTAGTGATAAACCGGGATATCAAATCCAAACTCCTCCTCCTCCTCCTCCTCCTCATGCTCTAGTTATCTCCCACTTGGACTACTGCAATGCACTCTACGTGGGGCTACCTTTGAAGGTGACCTGGAAACTACAACTAATCCAGAATCTGGCAGCCAGACTGGTGACTGGGAGTGGCTGCTGAGACCATATAACACCGGTCCTGAAAGACCTCCATTGGATCCAGTACGTTTCCAAGCACAATTCAAAGTGTTGGTGCTGCCTTTAAAGCCCTAAGTGGCCTCGGCCCAGTATACCTGAAGGAATGTCTCCACCCCCATCATTCTGCCCAGACACTGAGGTCCAGTTCTGAGGGCCTTCTGGTGGTTCCGTCACTGCTAGAAGTGAGGTTACAGGGAACCAGACAGAGGGCTTTCTCAGTAGTGGCAACCATCCTGTGAAATGCCCTCCCACCAGATGTCAAGGAAATAAACAACTATCTGACTTTTAGAAGACATCTGAAGGCAGCTTTGTTTAGGGAAGTTTTTAATGTCTGATGTTTTATCATGTTTTTAATATGCTATTGGGAGCTGCCCAGAGTGGCTGGGGAGGCCTGGCCAGATGGGCGGGGTATAAGTAATAAATTATTATTATTATTATTATTATTATTATTATTATTATTATTAAACGCTGACTGGTAGAGGCTATTCAGGATTCCATACTTTTCACAGCTAGTTGCCTTGTACTGAGTCGGACCCTTTATCCGTTTAGTTTGGTGTTGTCTGAAATTCAGAAGAAATTCTGATGAAAGAAGAATGGGAGACGAAAATAATGGACTATGCAGAACTGGACAAAATGACAGGAAGGATTCGAAACCTGCGGGACCAGAGATTTACAGAAGATTGGAAGAAGTATATGAACTATTTGAAGAGCAATTGTAACCAACAAATTACGCTAGTAGGACTACAAGAAGTTTTGTAAGGAGGAATATATGAAGTGATACAAAGCAGATAAAGAACAGAGATATTGGTTATGAGTTTTGAATGTAACAGGGAAAATAAGAAATGTATACTCAGAGCTTAGATTGGAAAATTTTCAGACGGGACTGATGGAAGTAAAAAAAAATTGAATAAGATGTAAAAATATGTTTAATTACTGTTGAAAATGGTATGTTAAAAAACTAATAAAAATTATATATATATATAAAATAGTTTGGTGTTGTCTACCCTGATGACAGTGGTTCTCCAGAGGTTTAGACAGGGCCCTTTCCCAATGCTGAGAATTGAACCCCCCCCAGTGCAAATCATGTACCATTGAGCTATGGTGCCATTGAGCTATGGTCCTGTGTGCATTGCTTATGCCCCCGATCCACACAGTCTCATGATTGGCTACCTGGGCGCATTCATGTGCCAGTGCCTATCTGGGAGTGTCACTCTATCTATTTGTGAAATGTTGGAGGCTATCCAGAAGTATATCATCTTGTCTTCTCATGCGATGTGCCACATTTCTGGCACTGTCCACTGCTTCTTCTGTTTTGCTTTCCCGTTAGCTAGCTATTGTTTGCTTTCTTCTGCTGTGGCGCCCACTGTAATCTGCTGTGCTCTTTTCTCCAGGGACTTGATCTGTGTTGCTTGTTCATCTGCTTGGCATACACATATTGCCACTTCTGAGCTTTGAAACTTCTCCTTCATAACAGTTCCGAATTATTACCCCAGGAAAGTCTGGTCTTTGATGAGGGATTTCTTTAACATACTTTAACTGCAGGGCTGGCTTGTAACATGTTAGTAATAAACATTATTATTATTTCCCGGTTTCTTTTTCCTGGAGTTGTAATCTAGAATGCTTGTCTTTTGTTCCAGGATAAAAAAGACACAAAGGTAATTGTGGGCCTCAGATCCTGGCAGCTTTGTTTTTTCTCTTCTTCAAAGTCCTCAGGGTTAAAAGAAGAAGAAGAAAAACCTCTTGTGCACAGTTTGTGTTTCTGTATCTTCCAGGAAAAATAAATAAATCTTAAAGCAGTCCTCTAAATGATTCACCCTCTGCCTTTTATAAACCTCTCACATTCCAAAACTTTAATAAGAAATGGGGGAAATTTATAATTTACCTTGGAGAACGCTGAAACACTTGAAATCATTTGCGGGATTGCAATAATACTTGTAATGTAACGAGAACTATGGATACAATGAAGATTTGGACTACTATAAAGGATGCGGCCGAAAGGGTTTAACAATGGGACCCATGGAGAGGGAGGTGGGAAGTCCAGAGATTCGTGGGAATCTTGTACTGTTGGAATGGGTTGTGGTATGATTGTGAATTTTAATATGTAAAACCAAATAAAGAAATTAGAAGGGGGGGGGGGAGGAGATAACTTTCACGATCTTTCTCAAAATTTCCTGAGCTTCCGTGTACTACCAGACCCTCTGCCACAACATGTTATCTCAGTGAGTTTGATTGGTAGCGAGGAATCATTATTTATAGAGAAATATAAAGGGGGAAATCCTATGGTAAGATCTGCCAAGAACTACAGCTTAGGATGCAGTGGATCTCAGGCTTAGCCAACTGATTCTTGGCTCAGCCAATGCTAAGTCCCCAACCCCAGATCAGCCAAAGATATTTCAACCACCTGAGTTGCAAGTGACTGAACGGAGGTCATCGTAAGTTCCAAAAAAGGGGCATGAAGTTGGGGGGGGGGGGAGAGAACAGAGAAGGGGGCCTTAGGCTGGATCCTAAGCATGTTCAGCACAGCTGTTGATCAGGGTTTGGAGCTGGTGTAACTTTACACTAGATTAATTTAATTTGGCTTGCTTTATACCAGCTTTTTGTGCAGAGGATTGCTCCCTTAAATCATGCTGCCATATATTTTTAAGCAATATATCCTGGCAAATGGCCTGCCCCCCCCCCCCGAAGTGTCTATTTGTACAGGCTGATGACTATTTTTCTCTAGCACAGTAATACATTTAGGGCCAGCTTCCAACCAACTGAAAGGTCTCCTCTTTAAGATCTTAGCAATATGAATATAGATAATTTAAAAGATAGGTCAGGGCCCATCGCATAAAACACCACCGTGAAATTTGCATATGATCTGTTGCACCATCTAATAGAATATGATTATGTATAAAAAGAACACATAATGTTTTGCCCAAGAATGGGATATATATATAGTGTAACATATTAAAGTAGGAGAAGAGGAGGGAATATACTAGATGGGGAAGCAACAATATTTTCCCCAAAAGTACCTGGGGAAAATCATTTTGCAAGTCAGAAGAACACACTTCTGAGTATAGTGGTAACTGAACATAACACAAGGCAGATCACTGGGCAATTTTACGGTGTAGACAATCACCCAACATGGAACTAGTGGTAGGGTTATGGTATGTCCCACGGAGGACCCTAGAGTTTTCAAATAATAACATCTTGGAGGTCCCAGGCCATAGGGAGGTTAGGCTGGCCTCGACCAGAGCCAGGGCTTTTTCAGCTGTGGCCCCGATCTGGTGGAACGCTCTGTCACAAGAGACTAGGGCCCTGCGGGACTTGACATCTTTCTGCAGGGCCTGCAAGACAGAGCTGTTCCACCAGGCAAAGGCCAAGGCAGTCTGACCCCCTCTCTCCTTCTGTAATCCTCATAGAACTCTAGCCCAATGGTTGCCATTAATTTGATTCTGAACTGATTTTAGAATGTATTTTAATTAATCGACTGTGTGATTTTATGTATGCTGTGCTATTTTTACTTGTTGTTACATGCTCTGAGATTGGCTTTCGCTGGGGAGGGATACAAAAATAAATAAATAAATAAATTTATTATTGGGAGTTTTTTCTTGGTGCAGGTGGGGGAAGCAAAGAACTTTGAGTAGGGCAAATGGGTCGCTGCCCCACCAATCTCTTGTCTGTCTCCTCCCTCCTCCCCACCTTACTTCTGACAAATCCAGGGGGTGGCACTGCCTGTCACCTCCCTCCTTTTTAGTGTCAGTGTGTTCCTTGTAGAACGGAGCAGAGAGAAAGGATGGGAACAAAACTAGACTTTGTTGTCTCTGCCTGCCATTATTCTCCCACCCTACAAGTTCCAATGGGCACCAGCCATCCCTGCGAACATCACTCCTAATCTTAAACGTTTGGCTAGTATTAGGGACCCTCCCTCAAGCA
The DNA here is from genome assembly GCF_951804945.1 of Podarcis cretensis. Lineage (NCBI taxonomy): Eukaryota > Metazoa > Chordata > Lepidosauria > Squamata > Lacertidae > Podarcis > Podarcis cretensis. The sequence continues at coordinate 23,941,838 of NC_137176.1, read as the reverse complement.
GGTACTTTCCATAGACTTTTAAATGGGGTTTATGGGTGCTGTGGTATTATGCCCACTGGAATCTGGTCTGGAAGAACAACCAGAGAAAGACCAGAGCAGGACCAGAGAAGGACCAGAACTTATGGCCTCCTAATGGCAATGGGATGTATCAGAGTACAGCAGGGTAGCTTAGGGACTGCTGGACAAGTCATGTGCAGCAGACAAAGCCCTTTCCTCCAATACCTTGTTGCTGCTTGCCTCCTGCTCCCTCATGGCTCTCGTGCTTACTGGTCAGTGTAGCAGGAGTCATGGGAGCAAAGCAATGTATGTACACACAAGAGAGATGCTGGAGTGCTTAAGCTGGTCTAGTTTCCTTTTTGCCTCCTCACTTGATCAGGGAGCTTCCCCAAAAGTACTGTCTGTGATGCAGGGGGAGAAGGCAGCTGGGCACAGTGGCGTAGCGTGGGGGGTGCAGGGGGGCCGGCCGCACCGGGCGCAACATCTGGGGGTTAGGGTTAGGGGACGCAAATCCATTGAAAACACTTTGTCCATGTGAAGGAGGAAATGCCCTCTCCAGACAATGAAATGACTCTTTTCCCCCTTATCCCTGCAGCTGTGATCTCCTGGGTGATGTGGATGCTGTTATGCAGTTGAATGTGCATGTGTACCCCATCTGTTTCTCTCCCTCTGCATGGCCCTGGGAACTGGCAACCCATGTTATGTCACTGGTTCTGCTACACCACTAGAGTCTTCCAAACCTGTGATAGAATCCCCTAGATTTTTTTTTTTTCAGCCTGTTCAGCCTCAGTTCAGTCCTAAGCAGAACCACAAATTCACCACTAAAAAGCCAGTTGTTTTCTATCTCTAGTTACCTGAAACAAGAGAGTCAAAGTGACCCCAGTCTTTCTTTCACTTCAGGGAGTGTAGCTCAGTAGAAAAAAAAGTGACAAAGTTTATCTTGAGAATTAGAAAAACTTCTAGGAGAGGAGAACAAAGTGCTTCTTTTCTAAGCTGACTCACTCTGTCTGGTGAGACCCTGCGGTTAAAAAATTAGCTCTCATTTTGGTCCTCAGGCTTCAGTTGATATTAAAAGTTATTCTATGCTAAATCATGAAAGGTTTGCCCTTCGAGCACCTTATAATGAATTCAGAGCTTCTAATGTCTGACTGGGAAACTAATTGACAAACTGGTATCATCACATGAAGCCAGCTCCTCTGGATACTGCTTTTATAATATCTTAAGCCTTAAGAAAAAAACCCCACCATGCAACTCATGTCCTTTTCCATCACTGTAGGAACTGTGAAAGCTGCTGCTTATAAACAGAGTGACAAGATCTTGTCATGCCAGACTGGAGGAGGTCAGTGGAGGGAAATGAGAAACCTCTCTTAGGCAATAAATCTGCACCCTAATCTTAAACAACTCAAATGCAACTGACTTAGGTTTTCATCCAGCAATACAGTGGTGGACATTACAGTGGTACCTCAGGTTAAGTACTTAATTCGTTCCGGAGGTCCGTTCTTAATCTGAAACTGTTCTTAACCTGAAGCACCACTTTAGCTAATGAGGCCTCCTGCTGCCACTGCGCCGCCGGCGTGCAATTTCTGTTCTCATCCTGAAGCAAAGTTCTTAACTCGAGGTAATGTTTCTGGGTTAGCGGAGTCTGTAACCTGAAGTGTATGTAACCTGAAGCGTATGTAACCCGAGGTACCACTGTATATAAATGGCAACCCAGGATACTTTGAGGTGCATATGCTTTAAATGTATTGTGTGTACATAGTCCTTATCTGATCAGCCATGGCCAATGCCTGCTTCTCAGGTCTAGCCAACTTGGAGAGAAGACCAACAATCTCCTTCAGAACACTGGGACCATCTTCTGCATATATACAACAGAAGGGGCCACAATATTCCTCTTTATCACTTGCCCCAGATTAATCCACCCATCAACATTTCAATTAGGACCTACTGGACTAATGATCACAACTGCAGGTCTCTATAGGAAGAGGTCTTGCACCTCATGTGAAGTCAAAATGAACCTCAGAGCACCCACTCTCCTTCCTTCTTCCCATACTAAGCATTCAGAACAGTCATAACTAGAAACTTTGCTTTGTGAATGCTTGTTCAAAGTTCCTCTCTCCTTTTCTGGCACAGTGAAGACAGCATGATGTGCAAAGTGGGAGGGTGGGTGGGGAGTATTTGCAAAGCAGGACAACAACTTCAAAGCCCTCATCGACAGGGAACACTCTCTTCAAATTTCCCACTAGCTGTTAAGACAATGGCGCCAGGGCTAGCAGTGGCCAAATCCTTGCCATGTAGACACAGAGCCAAGAACTGCAGGTGTTTAAGAAGTGCAGAAGCTCAGAAGTCACTGTAATCATCTAGATTTAGCCGAGCCCTTGGAGCTCCTTTGGTAATTTCTGCAAGACAGCCAACAACCTCTATTACTTCTGCACCATATGCTTGGCGTCTTTGACTAGATCTGCTTTGAGAGGAGTCAAATGACACAGAGATAAAAATATGCCTGTGGTTTTTGTTTGTTTTTAAATCCACCAAGGTTGCTGATGGTTTTTTTATGTACAAAGTACTAAATATTATTTTATTAAAATAAAAAGAGAGAAGGGGGTATATTTGGAACCCACCAGAGAAGTTTCACCATTAAAACCAGAAGCTCTTTTACTTGGTATAGTAGGTTTAGAAATACATAAGAATGATAAAAAACCTGTATTTATATGTGACTACTGCAGCAAGAATATTACTAGCCCAAAGATGGAAGCAAGAAGAAATAATAACAAAAGAAGAGTGGCAAATAAAACTGACGGACTATGCCAAGACTTACAGGGAAAATTTGAAACCAACAGGACCAGACTTTCCTAAAGGACTGGAAGAAATTTACGTTGTATTTGAAAGGCAAATGTAATTAATTAACATCACTTCTAGGGTTGCAAGAAGTTTTGTAAGGTGGACTATTCAAATTATTGTGAAAAGGACTAAGATTAGCTGATATAAGATTGGACTCACAACAATGAGAATAGTAATAAAATGCATAACTAGAAAGGAATTTAGAAAACCATTAGAAGGGGTTGAAGGAAGCCCTAGGCTGTGATAGCCAAATATTTGTTATGTTGTGTTGGAGATGTTGTGTTGGAAAATCTGTGTAAAATTTAATAAAAATTATATTTTTTTAAAAAAGAGAGAAGTTTCACCATTCTGATCTAAATTCTTCATCATGTGTTTTATCTGAGGGAGGTGCAATGGCTGGCACCACAAGAGTGGACATTTTCCAGTGCTGTCTCCCATTTTGTGGAATGCTCTGTTAGTTTCTGTTTCTCACTGTGCAGCTGCGTGGAGTCACAGGACTCTGTTTACATTCCAGGGACAGTCCAGACTCTTGGAAGTCTCACGGGAGGGGAGACGGGATGTGACGTTAGTGGTTTCCTGTTTCCTTTGTTCATTTGTTGTTGTTTTTTAAATAATTTTTATTAACTGGCCAATCACATCAAATTAAATCACGTCATATAAATTCCGAATTACAAAGCCAAATTTTTAAATTTTGTTGGGGGAACCCATACTTCAAGATCCAAAGGGGAATTCAGATCATCTTCTTATTACTGCGTTAATGTCCAAATCAGTCCCAATCAGTCCAAACAAAGTTCATAATTCTTTTTTTTTTTTTTTATAATAATTTTTATTAATTTCCACACATATAATAAAGAACAATATAAAACAGTATCACATCATACTCATCGGTTCTTACCCTTCTTTCTTTGACTTCCCCATACCTCCCCATCCCTGCATCCTTGTTTAATAATTCTTTAGCAACCCTTAAGTCCATTGTCTTAGTTCCCTTTCGTAAAAGTTTCTTAAGTTTTTTTTGTTTACTGCTGCAATTCTTTACTTCTTACCCCCTGACATCCTAACATTCCTCAATTTTGCAATTATTTTTAAGATATATTTTGAAGTTCTTCCAGTCCTCTTCCATTGTCTCTTTCCCCTGGTCCCGGATTCTGCCCGTCATCTCGGCCAGTCCCATAAAGTCAATCACCTTTGTTTGCCATTCTTCCAGAGTAGGTAGTTCTTGCGTCTTCCAATACTTTGCCAGTAGAATTCTTGCTGCTGTAGTGGCATACATAAAGAAAGTCCTATCCTTCCTTGACACCGCTTGGCCCACCATGCCCAAGAGGAAAGCCTCTGGTTTCTTAGGAAAAGTCCACTTAAGGACCTTCTTAATTTCATTATAGATCATTTCCCAGAAAGCTTTAACCTTTGGGCAGGTCCACCAAAGGTGGTAGAAAGTGCCTTCAGTCTCATTACATTTCCAACACTTATTATTAGGCAAATGATAAATTTTTGCAAGCTTGACTGGGGTCATGTACCACCGGTAGATCATTTTCATAATATTTTCTCTTAATGCATTACATGCAGTAAATTTAATACCGGTGGTCCATAACTGTTCCCAGTCAGCAAACATAATATCATGACCGATATCTTGTGCCCATTTAATCATAGCTGATTTCACCGTTTCATCCTGTGTATTCCATTTTAGCAGCAAGTTATACATTTTTGATAAGTTCTTAGTATTGGGTTCCAACAATTCTGTTTCTAATTTTGACTTCTCTTTCTGAAATCCTATTTTCCTGTCCTGTTTAAACGTCTCATTTATTTGATGGTAGTGCAACCAATCTCGGACCTTAGGCTTTAATTTCTCATAACTCTGAAGTTTCACCCTTTCACCATCGTATTCTAAAATCTCATGATATTTTGGCCATTTAGAATCCATATTAAGCTTTTTTACTTCCCTAGCTTCCATTGGTGACACCCACCTAGGGGTTTTACTTTCCAACAAATCTTTGTATCTAATCCAAACGTTATACAATGCTTTCCTTACAATATGGTTTTTAAAGCTTTTATACACCTTTACCTTGTCGTACCATAAGTATGCATGCCAACCAAAACTATTATCGTACCCTTCCAGATCCAAAATGTCAGTATTCTCAAGAAGTAGCCAGTGTTTCAACCAGCAGAAAGCTGCTGATTCATAATAAAGTCTTAAGTCCGGCAGGGCAAACCCCCCTCTATCCTTTGCATCAGTTAAAATCTTAAATTTAATTCTGGGCTTTTTGCCCTGCCAGACAAATTTTGATATATCTTTCTGCCACTTCTTGAAGCATTCCATCTTGTCCACAATCTGCAACGTCTGGAATAAAAACAACATTCTAGGCAATACATTCATCTTAATAGTAGCGATTCGGCCTAGCAAGGAAAGTTTCAGCCTTGACCATATTTCCAGATCTTTTTTAACTTCTGACCAACATTTTTCATAATTGTCCTTAAATAAGTTCACATTCTTGGATGTTAAGTTTACCCCCAGGTATTTTACCCTTTTTGTTATCTCCAAGCCTGTTTCATTCTGAAAACTCTCTCTTTCTTCCATTGTTAAATTTTTTTCCAACACTTTCGTTTTTTGTCTATTCAATTTAAAACCTGCTACTCGACCAAATATATCAATTAATTCTAATACTCTTTTAGTACTAGTATCTGGCTGTTGCAAAGTCAATACTAGATCATCTGCAAATGCTCTTAATTTATAATGTCTAACTCCGACCTGAACTCCTTTAACCAACTGGTCCTTTCTAATCATGTTTAACAATACCTCCAGGACTGATATAAAAAGCAAAGGGGATATTGGGCAACCCTGTCGTGTACCTTTTTCTATAGGTATTTCTTCTGTTACCACATTATTTACAATTAATTTGGCCTTTTGTTGAGAATATATTGCACCTATACCGTTTTCAAAACCTTGGCCTACCCCCATCCCTTGGAGATTCTTTTTCATAAAAGTCCAACAAATGTTGTCAAAGGCTTTCTCCGCATCCACAAAAATCAAAACTGCTTTCCTATTAATGTCAACATCCAGCAGCTCCAAAATATCTATAATGTTTCTCACATTGTCTGACATATGTCTACCTGGGAGAAAGCCTGTTTGGTCCTTATGAATCTCTTCTGCTAAAACTCTTTTCAATCTTTTTGCCAAAATGTCTGCAAAAATTTTGTAATCCACATTGAGTAAAGATATAGGGCGGTAGTTTTTAACCTGGTTCTTCTCAGTCTCTGTTTTCGGTATAAGTGAGATGAAAGCCTCTTTCCACGATTCAGGTGCCTTTTTCCCCTTCAAAATTTCATTGCAAACTTCCTTCAATGGTTGTGTCAGCCATTCTTTCAACATTTTGTAGTATTTGGCCGTCAGGCCATCTGGTCCTGGTGATTTTCCCAATTTCATATTTTGAATGGCACCCTCTATTTCTTGTTCTGTTATTTCCTCATTTAAGATCCTTTTACTTTGTTCTGAGATTTTTGGTAAACCGTATTTTCTGATGAATTCTTCTATTTCTTGCTCGTTGATTGGCCCTTGTGCATACAATTTCTTAAAAAAGCTTTGAAAACAATTGTTGATCTCATTGGGTTTATGGGTTCATAATTCTATCCAGTCTTATCTTGGTGTTGCCACATCATATCTTGTTCGTATAATTTCTCTTTGTTCCTTTGTTCAGTTGCTCTCTGCTCCCATAGAGAGAGGATGTCTTTTCTGTTCTGCATAGTTTAGAAGTAAAACTCTTTACAACGTAGCTCATACTGTCTCATCCTTCCCTGTGCTGGGAATTCTGCTGGGAGGACGTGCCTTGGAGCCTCATCAAAGGCTCGAGGTCGTTAAACACGTCAGGAGGCGATTCCGAAGATGAGCCTTATCAGCTCAGTCGAACGGAGTTCCGACATGCTCCCCCCCCCCCAAAAAAAAACCCCTCACATCTTTCTCTAGCCTTTCAAGTGACAGGCTCAGATATTTCAGCCTGTCTGGGATTTTGATTGTTAATCTTAGAAACATTTGTAGAATTGTAGAGTTGGATGGGACCGCGAGGATAATCTAGTCCAACCCTTCAATTCTGGACTCTTTCATCCAACATAGGGCTTGAACTCACAACCCTGAGATCTACCAATTAAGCTATCCCAGAAAGATATAACTCTATATGGCTTTGGCCTTTCTGGTGGTGCTCATTTTTACCTTTATTTATTCATCATATTTATATAAAAAAATACTTGTATACCACTATTCATTTAAAATAATCAAAGTAGGTTACAACCATACACATATAAAATAAAAACTATATCCACATTTAAAATCAATTTTAATCTGCTAGCAATTGCAGAAAGATTATTATCTTAATCTCCTGCATAAGCTTGGTAGCATAGAAAAGTTTTCAACAGATATTTAATGGTTAAATCTCTGTGGAACCTTGATTGGCAGAGCGTTGCATGGGACTGAGCCAATGAGACTAATTGTTGCTGTCAGATGAACATCTTCAACATGCTTGAGGACAGCAGGTTACCTAAAGTGGTGCATGATGGACCACGATGGAAATAACAGTTCCATCTTTTATTAGAGGGGAATGGCCCAGGGACTCAGGTGGAAAAGTTGGAGGAATTATTGCCACTGTATGCCTCTGGTGATCATATCACTTGACCTACTAGTAGGACCAGCTCTGAACATTCCTATGCACTGTCTGGCCTGCTATTTTTTGCTCCGTGGCGCAGGATGGTAGGAATCACTGTGCGTGTATGTCTTACAGGTGTGTCATCAATTCACCTGGAGAGGTGAGTCTAATGACTTCTGCTTACTTTCCTTATCCCCATCACTTCTGATGAGCTCTGCTTTCACAAACTAAAAGCAAGAGATTCAACTTGTATGAAACAATTTTTATGACCAGGAAAACACAATTTCATTTGTTATGTACTGAAGTTCTCACCCTGGGCTAGCGGGGGGATACTGTAGATAGTTATGCAAATAAGGGATTAAAAGTGGCCTTCAGTGATTGGATAGTGATTGGACAACTTAACATCATTAGTAAAAGCTTGTCCACTCCAAACAAAAAACAAAAAACAACAACAGTTCAGATGCTTTGTAGCCTCTATATCAGGGGTCTGCCACCTTTTTCAGCTGTGGGCTGGTCCACTGTCCCTCAGACCATGTGGTGGGCCGGACTGTATTTTGAAAAATTATATGAACAAATTCCTATGCCCCACAAATAACCCAGAGATGCAATTTAAATAAAAGCACACATTCTACTCATGTAAAAACACCAGGCAGGCCCACAAATAACCCAGAGATGCATTTCAAATTAAAAGACACAATCTGCTCATGTAAAAACACGCTGATTCCAGGACCGTCCGCAGGCCGGATTGAGAAGGTGATTGGGCCGCATCCGGCCCACGGGCCTTAGTTTGCCTACGATTGCCTTAGAGAGATGCTGCTCTATATTTAATGCAACATGCAGACTTTTGTGCTTAAACAAGTTAGGCTTATCGACTGTTAAGTTGTGGGTGAACATATCAGACGACACAGCGATTCTTCAAACAGCTCTTGTTTATTCACAGGCCAGAACTGAACTGAACTGAAGGGTTCAGTCAGCCTGCTTATATAGAGCTCCAGTACAACGTAACTGTAACTATTTTCTAAAACTACCCAATCACTGAAAGTCACTTTGATCCCTTATTTGCATAACTATCTACAGTATCCCCCTGCTGGCCCAGGGTGAGAACTTCAGTACATTAACATTGACGCTTATACTAGGCACATGTTTTCAGGAGAGAAGAGTCTGTGTTTGCTCTCACTTGTTTCCTGCATGCTAACTTCCAGAGCCTGCCAGGATTCCCCAACAACAATGGCTTATCACAGCTCTGGAGCTCTTTGAACTGAAAAAACAAGAACAAAAGATGTTGGAAAGTTGATATAATATGAATCATTTCCTTATCTCCCCCTCCTCTGCCCCACCAGAGATAATTTCCAAAGCAGATCAGATATGAAAAGTGCTGGAAAGAAGAGGAAGTCTCGACGAAAGAAGAATGGATACAAAAACATATGGACTAGGCAGAAATGGCGAAACTTACTGGGAAAAATAGGTAATCAAGATAACAAACTTTTTATAAAAGAATGGAAATGGTTTATTGAATATTTACAGATAAATTGTAAACAGATAAGGACACTGGCAGGATTATCGTAGTAACCTGCAGTTTCATAAGAGTATATAATGAAAACAGATGAATAAAGGAATAAGTTGATTTAGAATACGCAGGAAATGATAAAAATAAATTTAAGGAACCGCAGAAAGAAGAGGAAGGAAACTGAGTTTTGAAATGTTAAAATGACTGTAAAATTGAAATGCATTTAACTGAAAATCAGAAATAAAAAATAAAATAAAAAACAGACATGAAAAATGTTTCTCATCCCCACACAGCCTCACATCTAAAGACCCAGCCTCACTGATGAATGGCTGCTTTGTTTTGTTCCCCTTCCATATGTTTATCAAATCACATGGGCTCTTTCTCAGCCTTGATGTCACATCAGAAGCGTTTCTGCCGAGTGGGGGAGCTGGAAGTGCCAGACAATTTGTGTGCGACCGCTTTGATGTAACATTAAGAACTGCTCTGTTGGATCAGACCAAAGCTCTTTATCAAGGATGGAGGCACTGTGGACTTCCAGATGTTGGTGAACTACAGTTCCTATCACCCCTGGCCTTTGGCCATGCTGGAGTTTCAGCCCAACAACATCTGGCAGGCCACAGGGGCCGCATCCCTTGTCTATCAAATTGCCATATTACTGCCTCTGGAAAGCTCTGTTGTAGGATGCGAAGGAAACAGCCCTGACCTGTTGTTTGTAGAAGACATCCAGTCTCAGATGCAAACTTTCTCTGAATGTGGAGGTTCTATTTAGTTGCTATGGATAAGACACAGATACAGTGGTACCTTGGGTTACAGACACTTCAGGTTACAGACGCTTCAGGTTACAGACTCCACTAAGCCAGAAATAGTATCTCGGATTAAGAACTTTGCTTCAGGATGAGAACAGAAATGGTGCAGCGGAGGCGTGGCAGCAGCGGGAGGCCCCATTAGCTATAGTGGTACCTCGGGTTAAGAACAGTTTCAGAATGGACCTCCAGAACGAATTAAGTTCTTAACCCGAGGTACCACTGTACACCTCATACATTATGAGCTGAGGGAAGATTTCTTTTGTACTGATCCTCATGCCCAGTGGTGGAGCTTCATGCTCTGGCACCGGGGGGTGGAGAGCAGACAGGGGTGTGGCTGCAGGGGTGACACGTGCTTCCTGGGGGTGTGGTGAGCCACCCGCAGGGGCATGGTGCACGACCTGGGGGGCATGATGCGCCATCGGTGGGGGTGTGGCACCCAGTATGGGCAGGGGGCAGCCGTGATGGCACCCCACCCCACCGGGATTGCGCTGCTGGGGGCAGTGTGCTCCCTCTGTCCCCCTTCCTCCGCCAGTGCTCAGGCCATTTAGTCATTTCACTGGGAGGCCCCAAGCAAGGCCAGATCTGGAGGGTGAGGAGTTTGAGCATTTGAAGAAGAAAGTAAAAGAGAATCTGAGAGAGTTCTTGGTTTTCATCTCTGGCCTCTTCTAGCTTATGGTAATCCATAACCAAAGGGTTGGTGGTGCAAGCCCTTTAACAAATTTTCCCCAATATTTGCATCATGGTGAACAGGGGTGGGAGCCTCTGAATATTCCTGGAAGAATGAGAAATATTTAATTCAATATCATTTCATATGATATCTTTGTCTTTTATGAGTTCTTTCCAGGAATTCTTACAAATGTGCTCTCTGTACGGAAGGCACTGGCTCCAAGCCAAAGGTCATTTAAGTCATGAACATATTCTATTTGCTGGAAACCATGCTTGACTTTTTAATGGCTTCCTGCTCATGTTCTCAGGTGAGACGTCAAAAGCCTGTTGCTTTCAACTGACAGTTGTAAGCTTAGTGAAATGGACACAAAATCAGACAGAGGCCATGCCACATTCCAGTTCCCATCAGGAAAACAAAGTTTAGTAAAGAAATCAGTTTGCTGGTCGCCAATATCCAGGTCATTTCACAGTTTATATTCAATTCAATCAGTTTGTTTAGCCCCTTTCTTCATCACACCATGCTAGTTAATTGTGACTTTCCAAAAGGAATAGAAGCACCAAATCCATGAAGGCAACAAGAACATCAAGAGTGTAATTACAGTCTCAAAACTGCCAGAAAATGCACCAGAGAAGGGCTGAAACTCATTGGTAGATCACCTGCTTTGAAAATCCTAGGTTCAGAATGGGGGAAAATTATAATTTATTTAGGAGACCACTGTAAGCAGATGAAAACATTAGCGGGATTTTAATAACACTTGTAATGTAGCAAATATCATGGACAATATGGAGAGATATAAAATATGGACTATGAAATAATATGAAGTTGGAAAGGTTTACAATAGGACCCATGGTGGGGGTGGTGGGAAGTCTGGAGATTCAGAGAAATCTCTAAAATGGATAGGTATTTTGTATTGTTATAATTCTACACTTGTAAAATCAAATGAAAATCATTTGAAGTCAAGGGAGAAAAGAAAGTCCTAGATTCAACTGCCTTGTTTTTTTTGTTTTGTTTTTTGACTTATATACCACCCTTCATCACTTTGAAGGACAGATCCTGAAGCTGAAGCTCCAATACTTTGGCCACCTCATGAGAAGAGAAGACTCTGGTGTTGGGAAAGATTGAGGGCACAAGGAGAAGGGGACGACAGAGGACGGGATGGTTGGACAGTGTTCTTGAAGCTACCAGCATGAGTTTGACCAAGCTGCATGAGGCAGTGGAAGACAGGAGTGCCTGGTGTGCTCTGGTCCATGGGGTCATGAAGAGTCGGACACGACTAAACGACTAAACAACAACAACCACCCTTCATCATAAGAACTTAGCGCAATTCACAACTATCCCCCTGCTCTATCCCCCATCCATGCAGGTAAAAAGAATGAACAGTGTTCAAGGACACATTCCAGGCAGGCAAGCACACTCAAGGAGGCTGCAGAGCAGGGCAAGTGAGGAGTTGTGGCCTGGGGAGAGGGTATGTGACCTGGGAAGAGTGCCAAGAGTTTGTATCCAACAACTTTTGGAGGGTCACAAGTTGAAAGCATCTGGAGGGCAACAGGTTGGAGACAGCTGAACTACGATACGTTCCTACAGATGGCATCCCCACTTTATATGATCTGGGGGGAGGAAGACTCTTAGTTTTAAAAGATGGCATTGATTCTGACTTTGTCCCTGTTTTGTTTTGTTTTTTTTTAAAAAAGTGATACAGCCTTTGGGCCCAGCCTGTCCATGTGAATCAACATGCATTATGAAGAAGATCATGGGGTTGTGATCTCATTCTAGTTCTGACATCTGGTTTCAGCTGGTTTGTTGTTGATTTGCATGAGCTCCTCTCCAGCTCTTCAGAAGAAGCAACTGGGAACATCTCCTATAGGTTTCCTACTTTAAAACGGCCTTAGAAAATGCCTCTTGGGAACAACAAATAGCAAAAGCATTATCTGCATCCGCATTTCAATTTTAAATAGAACCCTGTTTGAAAAACAAAGCTTATAAATGAGATGCAATATCTGGCATGAGTATGTGCATGCAGAGAGATGGAAGAAGGCAATGGACTTCTTAACACCCGTACTCCCTCGTCCCCTCCCAGCAAATAAAATTTGTGGTGGATTTCTGATGAAGGATACTCCTCTACTGCTATCTATGGGCCAAGCTACATATGACACAGAATATATATGATGGAATCTCCTGACATGTTATAGAAATACAGCTGTGAGGAAGGACTGTACGACCATTTCCCAAGCTTCTGTAGACAGGGAAATAAGAATAGCTTGGTAAAAAAAGAAATGGATGAGGATAGGCCAGTAGGGTCTGATGGGGTGGCATGAGCCAGTGTTCCTTACCTGGCTTCCCAAACCAGAGGTTACTGCCAGTCTCCAATAGGGAGCGGGGCAAAGCAATAGAGCAGCTGATGTGTAGCATCTGGAGGGTTGGTTTGGGTCCACTGCCATGCCTGCAAGACACTGGCCTACCAACTTCCTCTCCACATTGGAAAGCCAGCTAAGAAATGCCTCTCATCCTTCTCTTCCCTGCTAGGAAAGGTCAAAGAGGTTTATAATGTTAATTTATATGCCTAGATATACATATAAAAATACCTGCTGGAATTAAAATGCAACCCACTGCATGGGGGGAGTACTGTGACCAGGGGACCTGTGTGTCTGCTCAGGTCCAGGTGCTGTGTTGATCGGCAGTTTCATGTCCCTTGCTCCTCTCCCTTCTCATGGTCCCCAATCTTTAATTTGGACATGGACCAGACACCCCTTCACATAGAGGACACCGTCAAATAGAGAGCTGTAAAGTAAGACCAATGGCTACCCTAAAAACCACCACAGTTACTTGTGGAGAAACTCAAAAGTATAGGTTCATCTGAAGCTGGGTCTTCTTCTTCTTCATTGGCGATCACTTGTAGCCAAGTAAGATTGTCTTCCATAAACACGGTTTTAAAAGTGAGTCTGTAAGTGATTGTGGAGGCCAATTCTGGATCCACACGTCCTTCCACAGTGGGGGCATAGGTTTCCGGGTGGGAGTTGATCACGGTGAGGGTTTGCCAAGCATGCCCTCCTCTTAGTGCATTTCTCCCTTTCATCCAGAGTTCGAGAGTCTTCAAAACCCATAACACCTTTGGTAAAGGCTTCTCTCCAATTGGAGTGCTCACAGGCCAGTGTTTCCCAGTTGTCAGTGTTTATACTACATTTTTTTAGATTTGCCTCAAGAGAGTATTTGAACCTCTTTTGTTGACCACCAGCACTGCACTTTTAAAGTTCAGACTAGAGTAGGGTAAGACCACACTTGTATGTTACACTTTGCTCATATAGGACCTAATCCCTGTTTGGGAGTTCTTTTTACCCATATTTAAGGAAACACACAAAGGGAAGCCATGTGTGCGTGTGCGCGCACTAGTAAGACCCTCTCTTTCCAGCACATTACCAATTATCACTTTTAGAACCCTTCATGTGTCTGAGGAGTGGGGGACCTTCTCTACTCATGGAAGCTCCCCATACGATTTAGAATCTGGGTTGTGCGTTTTGTGTGCGCACCATCCACAAGTAGAATAGAAATGAATGGGGCTCAATAATGTAGGTAATTTTAGCATTAGTGGACAATGAGACAGGTAATGTCACTTTTGACAAACTGAAGTAGAATGGAATACACGCGGCAAATACAGAGCAGAATGGAAAATGATGCCTTCCTACATGTGCATCTAGAGAACACCTGAATAGGGTCCAAGTGCCAGGCTTCAAGGAATCGGCTTCCTTCCCCCTCCCCCTTGGCAGTAGATAAGCAGAACAAAGTGAACGGAGTCTTCTTACCAGTTAGAATTCTTTAATAATCGCAGTGAGGGATAACGAACCTCTCCCTCGAAGAATGGTGGTGCTTCCAATTAAGGCTACACCACCACCCCACGTCCCTCTCAACTCACGTCAACCCTACATCTGGTAACCTGAGCTTGTAGTCGCTGTGCTTTCTGTTCAGCAACTTTCTCAGCTCTCCTAGAACGTGGGGAAGGGGCAAGAGGGATGCTATCCAATGACTGTGAATCTGTTAACCCTCTCTCTTCCTAGCTGCTCTTCATCCAGTATTTCCCAGCTTTTCCCTTCTGAACTGTGCCGCTCTGCAAACCACTGTTCTAAATCTATACTGTCCTCCTGCTCTTGGGGAGATTCAGGGTCAGGAGGAGGAGGAGGAGGAGGCTCCCACCATTGTAGCTCTCCTCAGCATGGTCCCTGACACCAAGTTTGCCTGCAATGTTAATTCAGAAATAAGTGTGCCTCAGTGACCAGAAGTTTGAATAAATTACAAAACAGTAAACCATTTTGAGGGTGTTTTTTTGGAAGAAGAAGAAGAAGAAGAAGAAGAAGAAGAAGAAGAAAGAGAAGTAGAAAGTAGTGTACAAATTTTAATCAATCTCTCTCTCACACACACATATATATTCTCATATTCTTTCGTGTGTCTTTTTGGGTGTGTATATGTATATATATATGTATGTGTGTGTGTGTATATAAAACCAAGAACAAATAGCACCCAGTCCTCAAGAGGTAGACTCTTTCATGCAGAACATTTGAAAAACCTTGATTGTTGTGGGATATGTTGGCATGAAAAGTATTAGAGGGCTGGCAACGCATTCATAATAACCAGGAATTAATAAACAGATGAAAACAAATGACAGCATTAAGACAAACATACACAAATGAATCATCCAAACAAATGCTGAAGTCAAATTACTTTATGGAAATTAGTTTCCTTTGTACTGTACATATTTCACAAGCAGCATTTAAATATAGGATCTAAGTGCTTCTTCTAGTGGTATTGTATTTTTTCCACAGATTTCTAGCCAAGCACATTAATGGATGTCTTTGTTTAGATAAAGGGACAATCAGAGATCTTATAACTACTGGAGCTATCTGTCAGTGTGGCGACAATGAGTTTGTGTGTATGTGACTCACATACACACATGTTGTTTAGATCCCGCAGTCCTTAGGAAATAAATCATAAATAAGGTTTCTGCATAAAAAAAAGACCATGCATCTGGGCACCCATATCTTAAGTCTCATGGCAAAATATCATGGACATTAATACCAGCTGGTAGCAGCCACTTGTTCTAAGGAGCTGGTAATAATTATCCAGTTTAATTACTGCTCTGTCTTATCAAGATGCTATTCAGCTGCTTGTCCTTGGAGAGCAACTATTGTTGAGAAGGGAGTAACGTAATATTATCTTGTACAGTGGTGATAAATAGTGGAGGTGAGAGCAGGACATGATAAATGTTCAAGGCAGTGCTACACCAAACCTTACTTCAGCTTATTTTATTTTACTTTATTTTGGAGTAGGGGGTGACCAATATGGTGTCCTCCCGGAATTGCTGGGCTACAACTCCCATCATCCTTGATCACTGACCACACTGGCTACGGGTGATGGGAATCCATAGAACCACAGAATCAAAGAATTGTAGAGTTGGAAGGGACCCTGAGGATCATCAAAGTCCAACCCCCTCCAATGCAGGAATATGCAGCTGTCCCATATGGGGAGCGAACCTGCAACCTTGCCAGTAGCAGCACCATGGTCTAACAAACTGAGCTATCCAGGCAGCTAGCTAATGGAGGGCATTGTGCCTTAGAATAGAATGAAAGAAGAACATGCTAAACCAGGCTTCCTCAACCTCGGCCCTCCAGATGTTTTGAGACTACAGTTCCCATCATCCCTGACCACTGGTCCTGCTAGCTAGGGATCATGGGAGTTGTAGGCCAAAAACATCTGGAGGGCTGAGATTGAGGAAACTTGTGCTAAACTATTGAAAATACTGTGTTACCTTGGTACTCAAGCGGCTTGGCTCCCAAACGCCGCAAACCCGGAAGTGAATGTTCTGGTTTGCAAATTTTTTCAGAGTGCCGCAACCCCAGAGTCGACCACAACTGGACCTAATGGTCAGGGTTCCCTTTACCTTTTTTATTAGAGTTCCATGGGGGGGGGAAATGCTAATTTAATTCCTATTTTCCATGCACTTAAAGTATTTCCCATGCTTTCTGACTTTGCTTCTCCTTGCCTATTTAAAAAAGCCCAGCGCTGATGCTTTCTTCCTCCTCCGCTATTTGAGCTGGTTATCAAAAGACCCATATGCTAGCTAATCTATTGGAGATACAAGATTCTTCCAGCAGCATCCATTCCAGCTATTGGCTGGCTCTCCAGGCAGCTGTGTTGGTGGCTTGCTTCCAGTCGACCCAAAGTGGTTGACTTGTTCTCCGAGGAAACCGTTTCCTTTGGACTCTCTTTTTAACTCTAGGGAACTGGCATGCAACCTCTCTATTTACAACCCGAGTCCTAGCCTAACAAGACTCGCTGCAAGCATCCTGTCACAAAATTATTTTCTCCCCCTCCGCTGCTTTGGCTGCATCTTTAATTTCTGCTTTGGGAAGCAAAGGGACCGTTGTTGCCTAGAGAACAGAATATGGAAGGAACAAAACACAGCCGATTTTATTTTAAATTAAAGTCAGCATCCTCCCTTTGTGTTGATTTCTTCTATGCTAGCACTGCCGCCATCACATAATAATGAATGACAAGCAGCCAAAATTAAAATCTCAAGCTTATATCTTGCCTACAACCTCAATAAAATAGATCAGCTTACTATGTTTTTTCTCTGTCATTCTCTCAAACAGCATGGCACAAGCGCTCCAAAATCCATCTTTCCAGTTTTAATTTGCCTCCTCCTTCCCACCTCAAATACATTTATTTCTAGTGATTTGCATCTTGAAATCTAAGGGTATTCTTCCTTTGGTGGCCAGAGAGGTCACTGTTGAGTTTTTTATTTTATTTTTTTAAAGAAGTCTCTCTCTCTCTCTCTCTCTCTCTCTCTCTCTCTCTCTCTCTCTCTCGTGTGTGTGTGTGTGTGTGTGTGAAACATCTGCCCCTTCTGAATGCCTGGCAGAATGCATATAGCCAAATTATGCCTACCTTAAATGTAAATAAGCTTCAGGGCGATAAAAATGAGGTTCTAATTAGCAACACCGAAATACTGGAACATAGTAGCAAAGATGGCATCTAAACATAGCATTCATTTTTAATTATATGGTCCATAGATCCTTCCCATGGAAGTTGTTTATTAAATGTTGCAAATTTACTGTGCACTGAAGCCATGGATTTTAATTGCCGTTGATTGCACTCAAAGGACCGGTTCACACGTGCATAGTTATCACATGATGACTGTAGCATCAACAGCAGTTTCCCCTGCTGGAATGATCCTGGCATTTGCTAAATGATTCATATTTTGCCTTGCTGCAGTACAGGCAAGTCTGCCATCCAGTTGAGATCAATGCATTCCACAATCAGAAAGAAGGAGGGTGGAGTTTATTCTCTGTCCCAATCGTTCCAAGATGACACGCTGATATGGGTGAATCAGGGTTGAATTACATATTCTCCTGTGCATGGAAGATAGCAAAGTGATCAAAGAGATGATTCATATCATCAAAACTTCATTCCATGGGATGAGTATTGTCAGTATCCAGAGACACAATCCCATAGAGAACATCACCCATCTGACCTCAAGCTAGGCTACATACAGTTGATTTTTTTTTTATAAAAAAAATTATGATTTTCAATTTTATACATTTCAATAATTTTACCATCATTTTAACGTTTCGAAACTCGACTTCCTTCCCTCTCTTTCTGCGGTTCCTTAAATTTATTTTTTATATTTCCTGCATATTCCAAATTAACTTAACTTATTCATTTATTCACCTGCTTTAAATGTATACTCTTATAAAACTGCAGGTTATTACAGTAATCCTGCCAATGTTCTTATCTGTTTACATTTTGTTCGTAAATATTCAATAAATCCTTTCCATTTTTTCAATAAAAAGTTGGTTATCTTGATTTCTTATTTTTCCAGTAAGTTTAGTCATTTCTGTGACTTCCGTAAATTTTTTGTATCCATTCTTCTTTTGTCGGGACTTCTTTCCACTTTTGGGCAAATAACACTCTTGCCACTATAGTCGCATACATGAATACATTTCTATACAGACTTATCTTTCCAAAATGTTCCACACTCTGCAGATGACAATGTGACAGATCTTCCACGTCAGCAGTGGTGAACCCATGGTCTTTCAGATGTCGTTGGGCTCCAGTTTCCCATCAGTCCCAGCTAGCATGGTCAGTAGGTAGGGATGATGGGAGACTTGGTCTACCAATATCTGGAGGGCCACAGGTTCCCTATAGTTGTTCTGTGTGCATCAAGTCACCTTGGGGGGGAAAGGGGTCAGATGAATTCTACTTTGGTACTATGGTGTGTGCCTGAGATACTAGGGAGGACGAGGAGGGGAGCAGTGAAAAAATGGGCATTTAAAATGCAGCAGACAAAATAATATACACATCAATCAGTGTCTAGTAACAGCCTCCGTAATGTTACTTATTACAGGTTTTCATCAAATATGCATTGTTCTCATGAGCAGCGTGTTACAAAGACAGGCATTTTAGAGTAAAATTATATGCAAGGGGATTTGGAAAAGATTGTTCTCCATTTTGCGGGGGATATCCAGTTCAGGGTTTTGTTTTTTAAAAAATCACATAATTGTTATGGAAAGAGTCAAATAAATCAAATGTTTTACTGCTGACAAGATTTTTATCAGGCATACCAGGCCACCGTAATTCCTCTTGGATCACCCAATAACCATGTAAAACAAAGTCAATTGTCAGGCTGTTAACAGAAAGAATAATGGGACACATTTCTTTCCATCACTCCCTTCCATTACGGGGGAACTTTTGCTCTATCCTTTTGAATGGCAATGGTATGAATATGAAAAAGTGTCTGATTCCAGAGCAGCTGCTATGCCTCTGAGTCTGTGCTTCCCAGCTATTGAGAGCTGAAACACTTTCCTCTGAATTAATATTGTGCGGTGGGAGATAAGGGTTGGCGAATCTGACAATTTCGAGGTTCCCCAGTTTCCCATTAAATTGCTTCCTCGTGAGTTTGCAATTTGTTTTTTTAAATCCTCATGAACATTCACCAACATTTTATTGTCCATTTCTTCTGATGTACACATTTTTGCAAAGCAATTTCCCCTCCTATAATGCTTTTGTGCATTTCCATGCACACATTACTCTAGAATACGCATTTTTAAAAAAACGCATTACCAGGCTTTGCGAAATTCAGAGAAGGGTGACTACAGAAGGACTGGTTTTGATTTGCATGACTTTTGTCACCCAAAATGGATGTGATCGTGCCCCAAATTGGCACCGGGGGTGGGGGAGTTTCTCCATCAATTGGGGAGATGGTGTGGCAGACAGGGCACCCATGGGCATGGCTTCTGCCACTTGAAGCGGCAGCATCACCCTACCTAATGTCTGCACTGCATGAGGTTAACAATAACGATAACGATAATCTTTATTGTCATTGTCCCATACAGAACAATGAAACTGAAAAATCTACATAAGACATTCAAAAACCAACAAGCCTGCTATCCCAGCTATCCCAACCTGGTTAACCCCCTAAAAACTCTGATACCCCATTTTTAAATACAATATACTCCCATAGAGACTCCTTACACTGCATTTAAAACCAAAATCACATTTGGATAGAAACTGTTTCTCAGGCGGCTAGTCCTAGTCTTTATAACCCTGTACCTTCTTCCAGAAGGAAGAAGCTGAAAGAGAGCATTTCCAGGGTGCGCACTATCCTGTGCTATCTCTGCAGCTTTCTTATGGCACCTGGAAGCATGGATTTGATCCAATGTGGGAAGAGTGCATCCAGTTATTCTCTCCGCAGTCTTTACAACCCTGGACAGCATTGTTTTTTCCCTGACCATGCAGCTCCCAAACCACACATACAGACCATATGTTAATACACTCTCCACAGTACAATGGTAAAATGCCATCAACAGGTGGTTGTGGTTATCACTGTTATTTTAAATCCTGCATGAAGTTTTGCATGCATTTATCATGGGCCCCTTGGCTGTAGTAGGATCTGGCCTGGTTTTGGCAGCCACAGACAGAAGAGGAGGGAGGAGAAAGAGCAGATGGGGCAGGTGGAAGGCTGGCACCCAGCGATGGACACTCTAGATGTCAGAGGAGGAAACAGATCTGCTGGCTCTCTCCAAGCCTCTTCTGTGGAGTGCAGAGCCTCGACTGGGAAGGGAGGGGACTTTGATCTGCCTGAGGAGGTAGCAGTGGAGTTTGGGAGAGAGTTGGCCAGGACACAAGCTTGCCACTTGAAACTGTTAGAATATTCCGTTCCACCTTAAGGGACAGGCATGACTGTTGTATATCACATGCCTGTTTACACTCCAGCACAGCTTGCTGGGAACTTCCATTTGTGTACAGCTTTCGCTTTTAGCTGCTTGCTTTGGACACGAAGGGGAGAAGACATGTTTTCCTTTTGTCCTGATGTATGCTAAATAAGGGATGCAGGTGGCGCTAAAGGTTAAAGCTCAGCGCCTAGGACTTGCCGATCGAAAGGTCGGCGGTTCGAATCCCTGCGGCGGGGTGCGCTCCCGCTGCTCGGTCCCAGCGCCTGCCAACCTAGCAGTTCGAAAGCACCTCCGGGTGCAAGTAGATAAATAGGGACTGCTTACCGGCGGGAAGGTAAACGGCGTTTCCGTGTGCGGCTCTGGCTCGCCAGAGCAGCGATGTCACGCTGGCCATGTGACCCGGAAGTGTCTCCGGACAGCGCTGGCCCCCGGCCTCTTAAGTGAGATGGGCGCACAACCCCAGAGTCTGTCAAGACTGGCCCGTACGGGCAGGGGTACCTTTACCTTTACCTTTATGCTAAATAAACTGCTTGTAAATATGCTTAACATAGGGACGTGGGTGGCGCTGTGGGTTAAACCACAGCCTAGGACTTGTCGATCAGAAGGTTGGCGGTTCGAATCCCCGTGACGGGGTGAGCTCCCGTTGCTCGGTCCCTGCTCCTGCCAACCTAGCAGTTTGAAAGCATGTCAAAGTGTAAGTAGATAAATAGGTACCACTCCAGCAGGAAGGTAAACAGCGTTTCCGTGTGCTGCTCTGGTTCGTCAGAAGCAGCTTGGTCATGCTGGCCACATGACCCGGAAGCTGTACTCCAGCTCCCTCGGCCAGTAAAGCAAGATGAGCACCGCAACCCGAGAGTCGGTCACGACTGGACCTAATGATCAGGGGTCCCTTTACCTTTACATATGCTCAACACAGCCTCTCCTGCCACTTCTGTTTGCACTTTATCTCTGCTGAGTGTACGTGCCCAGCTTCTGAAGGCTTCTGAAGCTAGGGTTGCCACACTGGCCGGTGGGCTGGGGCCAGCTGGGGGCCTGCCAATTGCCCCCGATTCCTTGGCTGCATCCCAACAGAAACTTGGGAGAGAAGGAGGGAGATGTTCAGCCCTTCTCCTGCTCAGATTAAAACCCGAACCAGAGAGGAAGACGGGAGGTCATAGTGCTCAGCTCATACTTATTTATTTTATTAATTTCATAAAATATATGCACGGCTTGTTTGCAAAGAAAAGACAACAACCCTCAAAGAGGTTTACAAAAATATAAAGCAAGAAAATCAATTAAAAGATTAAAATAAAATTTAAACATGCAACAATTAAAATACTAAAACATTAAAATTACTTGAGTGTTACATTTCTTTTGGGTGGCAATGCTGCCCTTGATCTTTCTTTTTCATGGTTCAAATTCACTGTCTTTTAAGATGATTGTATTGTTTGGGCTTGGTAGACAAAATATGTCCCACCCTCGCCACTCGAGGGAAGACGCAGTTGGGCTTACAACTTGAGTTGGCTGTGTAGACCAAAGACTTCATGCACATTCTCCAGTTTGGGAGTATTTGTGTCCTAATCTAATAGCTATGCAATCTTGCCAACTTGCAACAGGAGAGGAATGTAACAATGTTTTCTTGGCAGGGAGGAGATCAATATCTTCTAAAAAGCACAATTGGTTTAGCCGTCTTATTAACAGAACTTAGAATCAACTGTACTACACAGGAACCAAGATAAAGAGTGTATGTTTTTAAAGAAAAGGAATAGTTCAATAATAATTTGTCTAAGAGCTTGTCCAGGCTTCAACCAGGAATGGTGGGTGCTAATACATTTTGGTAATGTTGCTGGGTATAAGACATGTTTATATAGCTGGAAGCACTTCTACAAGACAAAACAAAACAAATGGGTGCGTTTCTTTTATAAATAGATGAGCCAAGCATGAGCGAATGCAGGAGTGAATTTGCCTTTTAAAAAAGTTTATGCTGAATTAAGCAAAAGGCCACCTTGTCTAGTTTTCTGTCCCCAAGGCAGGATGTATCCTGCACAGCCTCCACAACTCAAACCACACATCCCTTATGCCACAAAGCAAATAACTCTAGATGACAGGTCATATAACGCAAGGGGAGATCAGATAACCAAAGTCAGTTGATCAGTCACAGGACGCAAAACCCCTTCATGAGAATGATTCGACTAGAATTCTAGCACAATTTACTGAATTCTGAAAAAAACAAGATTGTGGGGGAATGTGGGGAAAAGAAGATGCAGTTGCTATAATCCTACACTCTAGAAGAAAGGAGCCAATATAGTAAAGTTGTACCTTGGTTCTCGAATTTAATCTGTTCCCGGAGTCGGCTCAACTCCCAAAAAGCTTCGAAAACAAAGGTGTGGCTTCCGATTGGCTGCAGTAGCTTCCTGCAGCCAATCAGAAGCTGCAGAAGCCACATTGGATGTTTGCCTTCCAAAAAACCTTTGCAAACCGGAACACTCACTTCCGGGTTTGCCGCATTCAGGAGCCGATTTGTTCGATATCCAAGGCGTTTGACTACCAAGGTACCACTGTATATACGGTAGAAGACTCTATCCTGGGGGGGGGGGACTCAGCCCTAGGGTCCTAATTAAGCCCACTAGGCCTGAGATTGACCCACCAGGCTGTTTTTCACCTGAAGAGAAAAGCCATTACTGCCTCGTCTGGTCACCCTGCACTTAGGATGCCCTGCCAATTCTTCCTTTGCATTGGTGCCTTGAATTCAAGGCAAAGCTGCAAATAATCTCCATCCTATTACTCTTCCTACACTCCAGATGGAGACTAGGTAGGTCAACAGAGTGTTACAATCCACCCCAATCTCTGCTGAGTGGGGCATGAGATTCCAGGGGTCTTGGCACAAAACTGGGGTTTGTGTTTCCTTCGGAAATGAGGCACAAGGGAGGCCGTAGTGCCTTTATGAAATATGGTTTATTTTCACGTATTTACACCTGAGTCTGGGACATGGGTGGTGCTGTGGGTTAAACCACAGAGCCTAGGGCTTGCTGATCAGAAAGTTGGTTGTTCGAATCCCCACAACTGGGTGAGCTCCCATTGCTCGGTCCCTGCTCCTGCCAACCTAGCAGTTCGAAAGTGGGAAGGTAAATGGCATTTCAATGCCATGCTCTGGTTCGCCAGAAGCGGCTTAGTCATGCTGGCCACATGACCTGGAAGCTGTAAGCTGGCTCTCTCGGTCAATAAAGCAAGATGAGCGCCGCAACCCGAGAGTTGTCCACGACTGGACCTAGTAGTCAGGGGTCCCTTTACCTTAACCTTTACACCTGAGTCTACTGTTGAGGAAGCTCCCAGCACTCACATTTCAAGAGTTGCTTGCTTCCTGCAAGACTGCAGTCCTGGATTCAATGTCATCCCAAGTGCCGTCTCCATATCTCTCCTTCAGCTTCCCTCTGCCAGTCCACCCAAAGTTCTGCCCCCCACGTTTCAAACCTCTTTTAAAAAACACCATACTGGTTCATCCAGCCTATGTCACTGCTCCTTACCCACTTGGAACTCCCCCTCCCAGAATGCACCATCAAGCACTGAAATCCTGGCCTTTGTCTCTGCACATTGACCCCTCATGGGAGGATGGGCACACACTCCTCTGCTGCCGGACACTGTTTGTGCCAGTTGCCTATTACCTTTTTTTTTTTTTTTACTACATAATGGTTCTTCTCTCCAGGACATTCCTGGCCAGCAAACTCATCCAGCTTGCATTTTTACACTGCTAAGCTGTCCTGCGCCCAGTGTGAGCCAGTGTGCTGTAGTGGTTCAGAGCGGTGCACTTATAATCTGGTGAACCGGGTTCGCTTCCCCGCTCCTCCACATGCAGCTGCTGGGTAACCTTGGGCCAGTCACACTTCTCTGAAGTCTCTCAGCCTCACTCACCTCACAGAGTGTTTGTTGTGGGGGAGGAAGGGAAAGGAGATTGTTAGCCGCTTTGAGACTCTCTAGGGTGGTGATAAAGCAGGATATCAAATCCAAACTCCTCCCCGGCACAGACTTCAAGCATGCAGCAATGTCCTACTTTTACTAACTCTAGAAATTATGGGTGGGGATGGGAATCTGGTATCCAAGACTTTTAGGGGAATTTCTTCCTCTCCTCACAACTCATAACAATACAGTGGTAAACTCCTCTAACCCGGAAGCAGTACCTTGGGTTGAGAACTTTACCTCAGGATGAGAACAGAAATCGTGCACCACTGGTGTGGCTGCAGCGGGAGGCCCCATTAGCTAAAGTGGTGCTTCAGGTTAAGAACAGACCTCCGGAACGAATTAAGTTCATAACCTGAGGTACCACTGTATGTTTATCAGCACCTGCAGGGGGGCTGTTCCACTCTCCTAAATATAATTCACTGGGCGCTTAAGAAATGAGTTTCTCCTAGGATGACCCCTCTTTAGCTAACAATCAAACAATCAAACAATTGAAGCTGACACTGTTATCGTTATCCTCCTAGATATAAACAGGAAGTATGAAATCCACCAAATTTGGGTATGGAAATTGAGTCTTTGATATTCCCATGCGTATTGTCATTCCTGCTAGATTTTCTCCCTTCAAAACGAAAAAAGGAAGAAGAAGAAAAGAGAGAGTCAACACTCAATTTTTTTTCTCTGGGGTGGGTGGAATGCAGCAAGCTAATTTTGATCGCATCCAACCCTTTCTGCCTCCTCCTTTCTTCCCTCAAACGCCTAAAAATTGAAGATATGGCCATCTGAGGAAGAGATGCAGCCCAGGGTGTTGTGAGCCATTAAGACTTGGCAGCGATAAACATCCCCCAGAGCATCATATGCTGAGAAGCACAGATGTGTTAATCCACATTATGATAAACATTACTTAGAGTAATTTTATTTCCACTGGTAGGACACTTTATCAAAGGAGATGCATATTTTGCCACTTTAGGCAAAAAGAAGCAGAGCAACTTAGACGGCTAATAGGTTTGAATTGATCTGTGAAGGGTACACAGGCGAGATCCATCTGCTTCATTATGATGCTCATTAGCCCAGTGAAAATATTCTGTCAATAAAGGGCATTTTATGCCTTACCTATTAATCACTATGCATTTGCCATCCCAATATAAAGAAACTCTTGTAAAAAAAAAAAGGCAAAAGTTAAACACTTCATAAAACCAGCCTAGGATTGGACTATTGTGGGGGTGTAGATGTGTGATGTAGAAAAGTCAGTTACTATAAGGTCTTGTAAGGTCACGTTGCTTGGGGACTGAGTTTATTTCAGAAAACTCTGATGTGAATTGAACCACCTAGTTAAATTATTGCAGGATTGCCTTGTGGCTATTGAAGGTACCCATCAATAGGTATCGTCGTACAAGGGGCATGGGTAGTGAGCTAAACCGCTGAGCCTCTTGGGCTTGCTGATCAGAAGGTCAGCGTTTCGAATCTGCACGACGGGGATAAGAAATGTCAAAATTAAAGGCGGAACACATTCTGGAATAGGTTCAGTGGCTGTACATGGGAACCGTCCATAAGAATATAAGAAAAGCATGCTGGATCAGGCTAGAAATGTAATTGGAAAACAACCACTAATTTAAATTTGGAGGCATGGTGGGACAGAATCTGGAATACAGCCCTTGCAGAGGACCGAATGAAGCAACTAAGAACAACCTTGTTTGATCAAAGCAAGATCCATTGTCCATAATTCTTTCTAAGAATCCCAACAACCATCATGCAGTTGAGCCAGTGATGCAACAATAGACCAGGATCTACTCATTGGGTGGCATTCAAGTATGTTTTACTAAGAGCAGAAACACTGAAATTAATGGTCCTAACTTAGTAACCATTAATTTCAGTGTTTCTGCTCTTAGTGAAGACAGGAGCGCCTGGTGTGCTCTGGTCCATGGGGTCATGAAGAGTTGGACACGACTAAACAACAACAACAACAACAACAACTTAGTAATGTTCAGTGGGTTGGATACTACCCATGATGTCTCCTGTTGTTCAAGGCATAGGGATTTTAAATAACTCATTCTTCTTTATTTTGTATATTTATTTATTTCCTGAATTTATATAAAGGGAATAGCTCTGAGGGTGGGTCTACTGAAGTGTAGCTACTAGCTAAATGGTTTGATTGGTCCAGCCTGCAGTGAAGACAGAAAAGTACAGAGGTTTTGACATTTTAATCTCAGATACTGTACATCCCCAGCACTGCAACCTGAGATCACCCCCCTCTCTTTTACTGGAGATGCAGATTTAAGGAAATGAACTTGAAACTTTACACTTGTGAACCGCCAAACTACGGCCTCCTCGCCTTGCTGTTCAATATGTTTCTCCTAGAAGATGCCCCATGGAAATGGAAATGTAATCAATGACACCTTGGAAAGGATAGTGTTTACTTCGAGAAGAGCCGCCAAATGTATCTTTTGTTCAGCTTTGTGCAAATCAGAGAACAAAGTTTTGAATTGGGATTTGCTGCCTCGGGGAACCACAGAGCATTATGTACTTTCCCAAGTTTCCCCAGAAGATTTGGGCATCTTAAAATGAAATAATACGTCTGGCTTCCCCTGAGATTGCCTTTATCCAGCGTCTAAAATGGCAAGGAGAATGAAATATTTAGGGATACACAAAGCAGAAGACAAACCCAAGGACAAGATTTGAAAAAGCTTTGTGTAAAAGCCCAGGCATCTGAGCGCATTCAGCTCATGTGTCAATATAAGAAGAGACAACAAACCCGCTGCTCAGGACAGACACTTCTAGTTAATGTTGCTAAGCACATACAGTACGTATCACAGCATACCCCCACATCGATCTGAGCCCCAACATTTATGAGTTCAGTATAACAATGGCATTTCTCCAATGAAAATAGGGAAGTCCTGTTTAATAATACTAATACTAATATTTATACCCTGCCCATCTGACTGGGTTGCCTCAGCCACTCTGGGTGGCTTCCAACATATATAAAAACATAACAAAACATTAAAAAATTAAAAAAACCCTATACAGGGCTGCTTTCAGATGTCTTCTAAAGGTTGTATAGTTCTTTATCCCCTTGGCTTGGAGGGTCATATAACTCCATATCCTCCAACATTTCACCAATGAAAATAGGGACAGCCTACCTTCACCCTCTCCGGTGAAAATAGGGATGCCCTAAGGAAAAGTGAGAAGAGAAGAGAAGGAAAAGAGTGAGAGCTGGACCATAAATAAGGCTGATCACCAAAGAATTGATGCTTTTCAATTATGGTGCTGGAGGAGACTCTTGAGAGTCCCATGGACTGCAAGAAGATCAAACCTATCCATTCTGAAGGAAATCAGCCCTGAGTGCTCATTGGAAGGACAGATCGTGAAGCTGAGGCTCCAATACTTTGGCCACCTCATGAGAAGAGAAGACTCCCTGGAAAAGACCCTGATGCTGGGAAAGATTGAGGGCACAAGGAGAAGGGAACGACAGAGGACGAGATGGTTGGATAGTGTTCTCAAAGCTACTAACATGGGTTTGACCAAACTGTGGGAGACAGTGGAAGACAGGCGTGCCTGGCGTGCTCTGGTCCATGGGGTCATGAAGAGTTGGACATGACCAAACGACTAAACAACAACAAAGGAAAAGCTGGACATTTCAGGATCAAATCAGAAACCGGGATGACTTCTATAAATCTGGGACTGTCCCTGGAAAATAGGAACACTTGGAGGGTCTGCAATGGTATTTAGACTGTTTATTTTAAGGGAGCATTTTTCACCAAGGCTGATCTGAAATACCCCCCTCAACTCTTTTGGCAGGCTGTACAGTTGGGGGCATGGGCTTTTTGGAGGGTGATATCACAGAAAAGGCAAAATATGCCATTAACTTACTTTGTGGTATTATCACAAAGCCAGTACAGATTGAGGGCAATGCCACCTGCTCTCACTTGATGCTGTGGGAGGAAGAAGAATGGAACTCATCAGACACAGCAAGGACTGTGAAACAGGTAGAGGTGGCAGTGAAAAAGGTGAGAATGAGGTGATATTGATAAATCAGGGATGGGGAACCTATTGCCCTCCAGATGACTTGACTACTGGCCATGCTGACTGGGGCTGATAGGAGCTGGAGGCCTCAAGTTCTCCATCCTTGGGATAATTCTTCCAACTGCCCAGGAGTCTCCCATATTTTGAGCACAGTCCCACTTTCCACATCAATTGGTCTCTAAGGATTCTGAGGTCCTAGGGCCATGATGAATGTAATGGTTAACGCATAGCAGGAAGTTACATTCCTGGTTTTTCTTTCATTAATCATAGGTGCTGAGACAATTGTCATGTAACTTGGGGGGGGCAGGGAGGAGAGGTTTCTTATTTCCTTCCCCAACCCTGATACCCACAATTTTCCCTTGTGCAGTTACAAGACTTAGAAAAAGTTCCTGGTACTCAGGCTGAGATCCTACCTGCCCGTGGACTGTCTTGCCTGAGTGGTGCATGCTCTAGTTATATCCTGCTTAGACTACTGCAATGTGCTCTATGTGGGGCTACCTTTGAAGGTGACTTGGAAACTACAACTAATCCAGAATGTGGCAGCTAGACTGGTGACTGGAGGGGGCCGCCGAGACCATATAACACCGGTCTTGAAAGACCTACATTGGCTCCCAGTACGCTTCCGAGCACAATTCAAAGTGTTGGTGCTGACCTTTAAAGCCCTAAATGGCCTCGGTCCTGTATACCTGAAGGAGCGTCTCCACCCCCATCGTTCAGCCAGGACACTGAGGTCCAGCACCGAGGGCCTTCTGGCGGTTCCCTCATTGCGAGAAGTGAGGTTACAGGGAACCAGACAGAGGGCCTTCTCGGTAGTGGCGCCCGCCCTGTGGAACGCCCTCCCTTCAGATGTGAATAAAATAAGCAGCGATCTTATCTTTAAAAGACATCTGAAGGCAGCCCTATTTAGGGAGGTTTTTAATATTTAATGCTGTATTGTTTTTAACAGTTGATTGGAAGCCACCCAGAGTGGCTGGGGAAACTCAGCCAGATGGGCGGGGTATAAATACATCATCATCATCATCATTATTATTATTATTATTATGAATAATAACATCCCCCTTCAGCTCCATAGCAGGGTGTTGGAAGCTATGGGGAGCCAGGGATGGGAAAGGAAGGCCTAAACATCCTCTTTCTGCAGAATCACAGACTTGGGACCATGAGGGTCACTTAGCTGTAACCTTGCAATGCAGGAATCTTTCACCCAATGTGGGGCTTGAACCCACAACTCTGAGATTAAGAGTCTCATGCTCTGCCGACTGAGCCACCCCTTTTCTTTCTACATATTTGGTTGAGCCACGTTTTTGTAATTCTTTCACCAAAGTCTTTCGATGGCAGAGCTGTTGATACTCTTGCTTGTGCATTCACAATATACCCACTCAGGAAAACTCAGCTTTGGGTCTTTCCTTCCAGCATATCATTTTTATATTAGGAACCTGAAGATGTGAAACTGGATGGGGAAACTGCATTTTTATGAAGCAATACCACCAATTTTAAGAGCATAACCAAAAAAAGAGAAAAAACTTTCAAAGGACACTGAAAAGGTGCCTGCTTTTTAGAAAGCACTTAGCAATTGTATAGCATTTCCACCTAAGCACTTTACATTTAAATAGTGGATGGGTAATTATACAGGCATGTTTTGAAGTAGGTAAATATTATTATCCTCAATTTGAGTTGCAGGGTAATTTAGTCTCAGAGAGGTTCTATAGTTTCTCAAGGTGTCAAGAATCAGACTGTGGTCTAATGTAGCTTTTTAATCACAAAAAGAGGTTGTTTTCAAATGAACAATGACGAAGAGTGTTAGGAATTATTCAGTAGGTGTACATTTCTTCTATTTTTAAATGGAGTTCACAAATATTAGATTGACATTGTAGATATTAGTTTTAATAGTCATTAACTCTCTCCTCTGATTCTTCTGGCTCATGCTTTTCCTTTTTAAGCACATCAACAGGTTGTTTTTACAAGAACAACAGCAAAAAACATTGCATAACCTCTGTAGGAATTATTTAGAATATTTGTGTTTCCTCTATATTGGCCACTCACTGAATGAACTCACGAAGAGTACACACATTTCAGATTGACTCAGTTTTTACTCTTCCCTCAATCCTCTGACTAGAGCAAAGAATTCAAGAGGTGAGGGGTCTTATCTTTCACTTCATGCCTGAGTTTTGGATACGATTTCTGCTGCTCCTGCCTCTTCCAAAACCTAGGATGCAACACAAGACACTGCAGCCCACAAAAATTCTCTGAGCCCCTCCACACATCCTTGCTCATTCATGATGCTATCAGGGCGGTCCTCTGCCCATCTGCCTTCTCAGTAATACTCAGAGAATTCAAGGAGGAAGAGTGAAATATACTTGGAGTCGAGAGTGGATTTCATGCTCTTTATTCAGCTCATAGTGGTGAGGAGGAATGGAAGTTTTCCCCAGAATGCCTGCTTTATATACATTACAGTGGTACCTCAGGTTACATACGCTTCAGGTTACATACGTTTCAGGTTACATACTCTGCTAACCCAGAAATAGTGCTTCAGGTTAAGAACTTTGCTTCAGGATGAGAACAGAAATCATGCTCCAGTGGTGCGGCAGCAGCGGGAGGCCCCATTAGCTAAAGTGGTGCTTTAGGTTAAGAACAGTTTCAGGTTAAGTACAGACCTCCAGAATGAATTAAGTACTTAATGCGAGGTACCACTGTATTTAAGGGATGCGGGTGGCGCTGTGGGTAAAACCTCAGCGCCTAGGACTTTCCGATCGCATGGTCGGTGGTTCAAATCCCCGCGGCGGGGTGCACTCCCGTCGTTCGGTCCCAGCGCCTGCCAACCTAGCAGTTCGAAAGCACCCCCGGGTGCAAGTAGATAAATAGGGACCGCTTACCAGTGGGAAGGTAAACGTCGTTCCGTGTGCTGCGCTGGCTCGCCAGATGCAGCTTGTCACGCTGGCCACGTGACCCGGAAGTGTCTGCGGACAGCGCTGGCTCCTGGCCTATAGAGTGAGATGAGCGCACAACCCTAGAGTCTGTCAAGACTGGCCCGTACGGCCAGGGGTACCTTTACCTTTACTACTGTATTTACACAATGGGCCCCATGTGATTGGCTAATTCTGTGATTCACCTGTAGGCCAATCAGGTTGCGGATTCACTTCCACCTGGAGCTGGATTGGGTGGCTCCTGTGGACCAATCAGACTGCTGAATTCTGAATCCTATTGTGCTAGGACCAATCAGACTGCTGCCTTTTGGATCCTATTCAACTCAGTACATATCAAAGAGATTTATGTTTTATTTTTGTACTGGGTATCTGGGGAAGGAGCAGTCATCTGTGGGTAGAGGCTGCAAACACACCATGCATTAAAAGGAAACCCCACTCCAAAGAAAGCTGGGAGCTGTCATCTCTAAAGGGTGCTGGGAATTGTAATCTGTGGGGGGAAACTACAGTTCTCATAATTCTTTGAGGGGAGGGCTGTGGTTTAAGTTTATGCAGCATGTTTGCAGACCTCTGAACTCACCCTAGGTCTAGGATATCTGGACACAGAAGATCTTTTATGGAATTTGTCTTTGACAGTGGGGGAAAGTTAGTGTTTTAAGAGAGTGCTGAATTGTTACCCAAAATTATAAGGTCCACACAGAGTGAAGGGTATTTGTGTGTGTCTGCATATTAGCAAACAGGAACATTAATCACTGTTTCATGCACAGAGCTTGTAACACTAGGTGATGAACAACAGGCTTTGAGCAATTCCTGGGAGGAGTCCTTTCATTGTGTTCCCTGCCAAATGTGGATATAAGCCATGGAACAAAAAACACCCAATCACTTGAATTAACCCAGTTTAATATCTGCAGGGAAAGTGTGCTCCACAAAACAAAAAGCGGATATGCTCCATTCTTTCTGCCCTCCCTCCCCCCATTGTCTTTAGGGTATCACAGGCAGCCTATTCAGAGAAACGTCAAAAGCAAAATAAAACTTTTCAACATTTGGCAATCCATTTCCAAATGCTGGCCCTGTGAACTTCCTTCTTCAAGACACAAGACAAAAGATGAGCTTCAGAGGTAGAGATGGACGGGTTGGTCTTTTTCTGGTCAGCATCACTTTGGGTGCTTTCAGACTGTTTTGTGGGAGGGACCCACGAGAGTACTGGAAATGCAGGTTTCTGGGATTAAAGTGGAGCAAAGGACTCTTGCTCTGGCATGACAAATTCACTTGTGGGGTACCTTGCTGCCTTCAGGAGAGGCCTTACCCCTCTCTGTACCCTTGCACTCCCTGGTGGTCAGTGGGAAACCAATTTATCTTGCTCCACCTTTGATACTGGGATTAAACCCACAATAGACGGCTTGTTTCCACCACCCACTGAATATAGAGCAGGATAGCTTTACTGTTGTTGTTGTTGTTTAGTCGTGTCCAACTCTTTGTGACCCCATGGACCAGAGCACACCAGGCACTTCTGTCTTCCACTGCCTCCCGCAGTTTGGTCAAACTCATGTTCGTAGCTTCAAGAACACTGTCCAGCCATCTCGTCCTCTGTTGTCCCCTTCTCCTTGTGCCCTCCATCTTTCCCAACATCAGGGTCTTTTCCAGGGAGTCTTTTCTTCTCATGAGGTGGCCAAAGTATTGGAGTCTCAGCTTCAGGATCTGTCCTTCCAGTGAGCACTCAGGGCTGATTTCCTTAAGAATGGATAGGTTTGATCTTCTTGCAGTCCATGGGACTCTCAAGAGTCCAGCTTTACTTTCAAGAGTCCAGCTTTACTGTAGGCTCGTTAAAAGGGAAGGATGCAGGAAGAAATAATATAGGTCAGGGATGGCCAACTCCCAAGAGACTGTGATCTAATCACAGAATTAAAAACTGGCAGTGATCTATCTGTTTTTGGGGAGTCCTGGTCAAAATTGTTGAGCTTGTTCTGATAGCTTCACCAGCTAACTCCAACCAAAGGCTCCAAGCTTAGGGTAAACGCTAACCATTTAAGGATGTTGGCCCAATTGAAACAAGGGTCACAAACGTCAAGCTTGAGGGAAGGCAGGATGAGGAAGGAATCAGAAAGGACCGCTGAGGCTTTGGGGTGCAACCAAAGATCGACATAAATATTTTAGACATTTCCTACAATTTAACCCTAACCTACCCTGGGACACTGACTTCTTGCAGCCAGGGGTACCAACTTGAATAACACATTGGGGGTGGGCAGGTAAGCCTGACCCTACATAATTGACCACAAGGTGCAGCACACACTAACACCATTTGAATCGCAGTGCCCATCAATTTTGAGGGACTCCAGCCCCCTCAAATATTTTAATGGAAATTGTCTCCTGTACTGCAGTTATGAAAGCAGTGCGGGAAATGCACAGAAAAGTTTGGGACGAATGAAGGATTAGCTAATAGGAAGGCATGTCTAGTCACAAAGCAAGTCTCAATGAAGACAATTAGTCTAATCCAGCATAGGCAAACTCCAGATGCAGTCCAGATGTTTTGGGACTACAACTCCCATCATCCCTGACCACTGGTCCTGTTAGTTAGGGATGATGGGAATGGTAGTCCCAAAACATCTGAAGGGTCGAGTTTCCCTACGCCTGGTCTAACCTCATCATAAGCTCTGTGCAATCAGGATGAATGTTCAGGATGCACATTTCTAGATGTATTTTCTCATGATGCATGCATTTCTAAACATGTTGCCTCTCAAAGTCAAAAGAATTTTGATACTTTTTAAAAAAAAACGTGGAGAAATGCAAAACTGGAGAGATAATTACGTTCCAATCTGCACATTAGTCTGGGAGATGCAGAATCAGGTCAATGGCTGAATTTGCACTCATTGAATCCCTCACGTTTATTTATTCAAAGGTGTTCATCAACAGCTGATCAAGTACTCGGACAACAGCTTTGTTGTCAACTTGCCAAGTTATAAGGAGAGTCCCCCCCTCCCCTTTAAACACCACAGCAGGTGCATATGTGTGGTCAAATGTGCAGCAAGTGTGTTAATTCACATGAAAAATCCCTCCTTGGTGAACGGATGCCTGAATTGACCCAGATTAGTCTTACTGAAATTAATTATGAGAGCTTGCAATAATTTAAAAAAAAAAAGCCTTTCAAAAACCTCTGCAGACAAACAATCAAGTGGCAAAGAAAAACACGGGGTGGACTGGAAGCCGAAGAAACAGATAATGGAGGCAATGAAGGAAGAAAACTATAAAGTTTCAACGCTATAAATAGTGAATATTATTTTGCTAATCCCAGTTTCTGCTCTGTGCGTCCTGTTTGAGAACAAGTTTGCCTCTGGATCTGCAGATACTATCATTTGAAAACAGATATTATGTCACTCATCAAGCAGGCTCCTGCAGACAGCAGTCTTTGAAATACACTTGAAAATATAAAAAGCTTTCCATGCCTCTTCAGATGATTTCTCTTCCCCCTTAACTGTATATAAGTCAGTCTACACATGGCCATTTATTATGTGACACATCTCAGGACCACTTCTGAGCTATCAGTGAGTTTTTATTTTATTTTATTTTTTTCCTGTTCTCTACAAGGTTATTCTCCTATGAATGCAGTGATTTCAAAGGCAGTTTTCCAAATAAAATCCCTGGACTTCCTTTCATCCCCTGTGGCACAAATGGTTTTCAAGAGAGCCAAGACCAGCTCTGCAGCCGTGAGGTGGGCGTATGGGATTTTCTCCCTCTATTCTTTACTGAAGTGTTTGCTAGATGTAGACATCTGACTTCATCAGAATTACATTTAGGGCACCGATTTAAAAGCATCCCCCCTCCCCATTGCTCTGTACCCCTCAAAATGGGTTTTTATGAAAAATCTACAGGTCAGTGTCTTAATGTCTAGTAGTTTCAGCAAAACAGGAAACAAAATAATAACAAAAAAGCTACCAGGAATTTGTGGTCATTGAAATGGAATTGTAGTAGAGAGAGCGCTTTTGCCTTTCATTGCAATAAAACCGTGGTGTTGGAGGATGGCATGATTTCTTTCTCAAGAATATTTGCACAGGGTAGTGGGTTCAGTTTAGGGCTCAATGGAGCAATTTTCCGTCCCTCTCACTCTCTTGCCATCACCTTCATTCACACGGGGATGGGCCCACTACTGTTACCTTTCAAATCAGGCTTCCTCAACCTCGGCCTTCCAGATGTTTTTAGCCTACAACTCCCATGATCCCTAGCTAGCAGGACCAGTGGTCAGGGATGATGGGAATTGTAGTCTCAAAACATCTGGAGGGCTGAGGTTGAGGAAGCCTGTTTCAAATGCTATGAGTATAATTACAATTCCCTATTTATAATTTATAAAAGGGACGTGGGTGGTGCTGTGGGTTAAACCACAGAGCCTAGGACTTGCTGATCAGAAGGTCGGCGGTTCGAATCCCCGCAACAGGGTGAGCTCCCGTTGCTTGGTCCCTGCTCCTGCCAACCTAGCAGTTTGAAAGCATGTCAAAGTGCAAGTAGATAAATAGGTAACTCTCTGGCAGGAAGGTAAACGGCGTTTCCATGCGCTGCTCTGGTTCGCCAGAAGCGGCTTAGTCATGCTGGCCACATGACCCGGAAGCTGTACGCTGGCTCCCTCAGCCAATAAAGCGAGATGAGCTCCACAACCCCAGAGTCGGCCACGACTGGACCTAATGGTCAGGGGTGCCTTTATCTTTTACCTTTATTTATAATTTATATTGGTTTTATTTGTCTTGCCCTCAAAATTATCCTGAGAGATAGCATACTCCTCTTCCCATTTTACTGCAGGGAAAACTGAGACTAAGTGAAGGTGAACTGCCAAACGCCTGGTAATAGATTTGGTGGCCAGGGCATTCACCTATATTTTTCCAACTGAACTACACCAGAGACTATTATAATCAGTGCTCCCCCCCTTTAAAAATATTTAGGGGTACTCTCAATTTCCTACTCATATTGAAATACTGCCCCTCCATGACGCCAAACTTAGATTCACAAAATATTATCATCCACACCTAAGTTCTGGTTCATCACTGAGGGTTTTCTATTCAACCAAAGCACCATCTCTCTCTCTTTCTCCCTCTCTGACACACACACACACACACAGAGAGAGAGAGAGAGAGAGAGGGAGAGAGAGAAGAAGAAGAAGAAGAAGAAGAAGAAGAAGAAGAAGAAGAAGAAGAAGAAGAGTAGTAGTAGTAGTTTGGATTTGATATCCCGCTTTATCACTCCCCTTCAGGAGTCTCAAAGCGGCTAACATTCTCCTTTCCCTTCCTCCCCCACAACAAACACTCTGTGAGGTGAGTGGGGCTGAGAGACTTCAAAGAAGTGTGACTAGCCCAAGGTCACCCAGCAGCTGCATGTGGAGGAGCAGGGAAGCGAACCCAATTCACCAGATTACGAGTCTCCCGCTCTTAACTTCTATACCACACTGGAGAGAGAGAGAGAGAGAGAGAGAGATATGCCACCACATATAATAAATAGATAAGGGTGGTAAAATAGGAACCAGGCAGAGGGCCTTCTCAGTAGTGGCACCCACTCTGATAAATGTCATTCTCATGTCCCACCTCCCAATAAGCAAAGTACATCTGAAGAATGGGGATGGGTGAGTAGTGGTTTAAGCAAAGCAAACCCCCAATTGATTTCTCATGTTGCTTAAGCCTGTGACATAAATCAGACTGAATAAAAATAAAAATAACCATCTGAAAGGAAAAACAGGGAACACTTGCATAAAATCAGAATAACCTTCATTATGGAGTGTGTCTGTATTATCCCATTATTGAAAACCATAATTTAAAATCAAACACTGATATGCCTGGAACATTATTTTTTTAAAATGCATACATACACAAAGAAACTAAAAATATTGTGGAGAGCTTCCCTGACAAGATGCATCCATTAGCATTCTGCTTTTGCATGAGATCTACATCTGTTGCAGTAGCTACCTATTGTTGGACAACAATGGAGGAGATGGAACAGCTAGTTTGCTTTTATTCTTCCCATGTGTTCTTCATATTTTTAAATTTTTATTTTTGTGTTCCTGCATTTTAAACAGGAAGCAATAATTTCTTCTCTTTGCAGCTAGCTATTTTCCACTTTACATTCTAAACAATAGTCTTATATTCTTCCTTTTTTCATATAATTGCTGCTGAAGTTTTTTTAATTATAAGAAAAGGGGAACAAATTACAGAAGGGAAAAGAATTACAGCAACAGTCTTATTTTCGTCTTCTTATCTATAGTTTTGCAACATCAGACTTTGGATTGTTTTTTTTTAAAGTGGTACCAAATACTCATGCCAGGCATTGTGGTCAGCAGAGATGGGCATCAGCTGACTTTCATGCCATAGCAAGACGTTAGGTTGTTTTTGTATGCCACAACCGCAGCTAGAATTTTGTTAGCTAAGAATTGGAAAACACAAGAAGTCCCAACAGTGGAGGAATGGCAGATGAAGATGATGGACATTTCGGAGCTAGCCGACCTGACCGGAAGAATCCGTGACCAGAAGGAGGAGGAGTACCAGGAGGAATGGATGAAATTCAAAGACTATTTAGTTAAATTTGCTAAGATAATTTAAATAGAAAAACTTGCAAATACCAGATAGACTTAGGATTTAAATATGTGATGTTAGAGAATAATATGTTTAAAGTTAAAATGAAAAGAAAGAAAGATATCAAGTGATTAAGTTAATCTTATGAGAAAATTGGTTTTGGAAAACTTACAATGATATACACTGAAACTCAGTCAGGAGGATTTGAGGAAGTCACTTAACAATGTTACTAAGATTGGATTAAGTACAGTTAAGATTTATGTTTGTTTATTTAAAATTTTGGAAAATCAATAAAAAAAATTTTGAAAAAAAGAGAGAGATTCATGCCATAGCAAGGGGTCCACTGCTGAACTGACACCCCCCCCCCCCAATTGCCACAATGGTCTAGAGGCATATGGAGTCACTACTTTGCTGATTTGGGGTTTGCACAATGATAAGAAGACTCATTATTACCAACAATGGAAGAATGGTTGTTAAAATTAACAGACATAGCCGAGATGGCAAAATTGACACGTTTAGTCACAGAGAGGTCATTGTTAACATTTACTAAAGACTGGAAAACTCTCTTTGACTTTTTGCATGAAAAAGAAACAATGACATGGATTTGGGGATTGAAGGTAATGTTTATAGAAAGTGGTTTAGTTGGGTGTTATATTGGAGTGGATGAAGTGACTATTGTTTATATCTAGCAGACAGGTAAAGAATCAGAAGTTCTTTAATTTCTGTATTTTTTTCTATTCTCTTTTAAGTTCTTTTCTCCTTATCATCTCTCTCATTTCCCCCCTTCTTTCCCCTCTTCCTTTCTTTTTTTCTCCCCTTCCCTATTCCTTCCCCCCCCCTTTTATTTTATTTAGATTAATGTTGGGTTAAAAAAGATATTTGGTCTTAAGATTATAAATTCTAATAAAATTCATTCCAAAAAGAGTGAGGAAAAAGTGGCCAGCCTTGATGAGTGACCGTTTGGGAACCTTGAGTCCCACGGCAGAGGAAAAGAAGGATATTAAGGTAAGAGAATAAATAATCAAATATATAACATTTGTTCATTTAATACAATTCATAGCCCACCCTTTTCTGCACCACTATACTTGACCCCATCTGCACTGTAAATTTTAAACACTATCATACCACTTTAAATAGTAATTTCTTCCCCCAAAGAACCCTGGGAACTGTAGTTTGTTAAGGGTGCTGAGAGTTGTTAGGAGGACCCCTATTCCCCTCACAAAACCACACTTCTCAGAGTGGTGTAACAGTCTATCCCTCTTCCCAGGGAAATCCGGCTTGGTACTACTACCGTATTGGCCTGACTATAAGCTGCACCCCGAAATAAGCAGCACCTTTAAAACTCAAGGTTTATTTGTGGGTGTGGCCTGCTTCCCGGTACTACCGCGCTAAACGGGGGGGCGAGGGGGTAGCTAGCAGTTGGCACCCCGGTCCCCAAGCCAGTGCCGGTGCTCAGCTCCAACTATAAGCTGTACTTTAGCTTTTCACAGTTGGAATATGGGGGGAAAGTGCAGGCTATATTTGGGCCAATACGGTAATAGGGTAAACATTCCCATTGCTCCTTTGTGCACACGACTCTGGGGTTGTGGCGCTCATCTCGCTTTATTAGATGAGGGAGCCGGCGTACAGCTTCCGGGTCATGTGGCCAGCATGACTAAGCCGCTTCTGGTGAACCAGAGCAGCGCACGGAAACGCCCTTTACCTTCCTGCCAGAGAGGTACCTATTTATCTACTTGCACTTTGACGTGTTTTCGAACTGCTAGGTTGGCAGGAGCTGGGACCGAGAAACAAGAGCTCACCCCATTGCAGGGATTCGAACCGCCAACCTTCTGATTGGCAAGTCCTAGGCTCTGTGGTTTAACCCACAGCGCCACCCACGTCCCATGCACACCTAGTTAAGAATCCTCTAATTCTCTTCTCAGGAACTTTTGGGTCAGAGCTCACATACACCTCATGGGGAGCTGATCGAACAAGGTTGATCACTTTAATAACTTCCATGCCACTTGCCAGGCCTTTTTTGGTCCTTCGATTAAAGGGGCAAAGTTGACATCCTATTTCTTTTTATTCCTTTATCCAATGAAAGGTGCAGAGTTCGAGTTATATTCCTGCATTGCAGGGGCTGGACTAGATAACTCTTGGGGTCCTTTGGAAATAGCCTCCGGGCGGAACTTATGAAAATCCTATAAAATGTCCGGGGAAACCCGGACTTATGGCAGCCCATGTCAGAAATTTAGATAATTCTGGTAATGTACATTTTTCTTCTCGAAATTTCGCAAAAAAAAGCTGAACAACTTTGGCCAAAAAGCAAAAAGAAAGAAAGAAAGAAAGAAGCCCAACAAGTCCAGATTTTCACTTTTTGAAATATGGCAACCTTAGATTCTATTATTCTTTTTAAGTGAATCAATAAAGCTGATGATGCCCTTTGTAGGCAGCTGAAGAACCCGCCACTCACTTCAGTCCTTATTCCACCAGCAACACTGAAGCAATTTAATTTGCAGCATTAAAAATAGCCTCACTTTTACAGTGCCACACAGAGATCTTCAGTGCAGCCTTTCTTCCAGAACCTTAAAATACCTGATAATGAAATGGGAAAAAGAACAACACAGGAGGCTGACAATAAAAGGCCCTACAGTATTATATAATTTCGAGCTGAGATTTTCAGCGAGCACCCTGTTTTCTTACCTGCCACCTTATTAATAGCGGCAACTCCTACTCTTTGACCAGCAAAAATCCCTGTGCAGATTCTTGTCCACACAATAATGGGAACAACTTGCTATTGTACACAGAGATCTGTGAATTGGCTGGGCAATTAAATACAACCTGAAACACAATTAACTGGTCAGTCTTTGCTTTTATTTTAAAGGTTCCCCCTCCCTTTAAGACAATGAAAGGCAAAAAGGGGGGCAAAAGGCAATGTGGATTTGTGATGATAAAAGGAGATGTAACTTTAAAATATTTTCTTTTTCTTAAAAAAGAAAACCACCACCATGAGTTTTAAGCTTGCCTGTGTTCCTAATTTTTCAAAAGAACAGCATTTTGAAATATCAAAGGATAATAAAACACCTTTCAACATTAATAAGCCAAGGAATATGTATACAAAATAATTGGCTGTGTTCTTTGAAAGATCTAAGATTAGCAGAGTGAGAGAGCATTATTCTAACCTACTCGCAGAGGACTTTCATGGTACAAAAAGAAGAAAAAGAAAGAAAGAAAGAAAGAAAGAAAGAAAGAAAGAAAGAAAGAAAGAAAGAAAGAAAATACATGCTGCTTAGCAAAAGGAGGAAAGACTCTCCAAGTGTCCCTATTTTCCAGGGACATCCCTGGTTTACAGCAGCCATCCCAGCTTCTGATTAGATCCCAGAATGTCCCACTTTTCCTTAGGATGTCCCTATTTTCATTGGGTAAATGTTAGAGGGTATGGAATTATCCAACCCCTGAGCCGTCTGAAGGCAATCCTGTAAGAGGTAAAGGTAAAGGACCCCTGGACGGTTGTTGTTGTTTAGTCGTTTAGTCGTGTCTGACTCTTCTGGTAGGAATTTTTTCCCACTTGGCAAATTGGCACCGATCATTTGGTTTTTCGCCTACCTTGTAGCAAATCATCACAACTTTGTAAGGTTTTGTGGTTAGGAATTGGAGTATTAGGATAAAGGTGAGGGGAGGTAGTGGCCATCACCTTTGTTGCTTAGTCCTTTAGTTGTGATTTATCAATATCACCTCATTCTCACCTTTTTCACTGCCACCTCTACCTGTTTCACAGTCCTTGCTGTGTCTGATGAGTTCCATTCTTCTTCCTCCCACAGCATCAAGTGAGAGCAGGTGGCATTGCCCTCAATCTGTACTGGCTTTGTGATAATACCACAAAGTAAGTTAATGGCATATTTTGCCTTTTCTGTGATATCACCCTCCAAAAAGCCCATGCCCCCAACTGTACAGCCTGCCAAAAGAGTTGAGGGGGGTATTTCAGATCAGCCTTGGTGAAAAATGCTCCCTTAAAATAAACAGTCTAAATACCATTGCAGACGCTCCAAGTGTTCCTATTTTCCAGGGACAGTCCCAGATTTATAGAAGTCATCCCGGTTTC
Source organism: Podarcis cretensis (assembly GCF_951804945.1). Classification (NCBI taxonomy): domain Eukaryota; kingdom Metazoa; phylum Chordata; class Lepidosauria; order Squamata; family Lacertidae; genus Podarcis; species Podarcis cretensis. Next base: position 23,899,684 of record NC_137176.1, on the reverse strand, counting down.
TGATTTGATCCTGAAATGTCCAGCTTTTCCTTTGTTGTTGTTTAGTCATTTGGTCATGTCCAACTCTTCATGACCCCATGGACCAGAGCACGCCAGGCACTCCTATCTTCCACTGCCTCCCGCAGTTTGGTCAAACTCATGCTGGTATCTTCGAGAACACTGTCCAACCATCTCGTCCTCCGTCATCCCCTTCTCCTTGTGCCCTCCATCTTTCCCAACATCAGGGGCTTTTCCAAGGAGTCTTCTCTTCTCATGAGGTGGCCAAAGTACTGGAGCCTCAGCTTCATGATCTGTCCTTCCAATGAGCACTCAGGGCTGATTTCCTTCAGAATGGATAGGTTTGATCTTCTTGCAGTCCATGGGACTCTCAAGAGTCTCCTCCAGCACAATAATTCAAAAGCATCAATTCTTTGGTGATCAGCCTTATTTATGGTTCAGCTCTCACTTCCATACATCACTACTGGGAAAACCATAGCTTTAACTATACGAACCTTTGTTGGCAAGGTGACGTCTCGACTTCTCAAGATGCTGTCTAGGCCTGTCATTGCCCTTCACCCAAGAAGCAGGCATCTTTTAATTTCGTGACTGCTGTCACCATCAAGGTTGTGTCATCTGCATATCTGAGGTTGTTGATATTTCTTCCAGCGATTAATTCTGGCTAGGGATTCAATCAGCCCAGCCTTTCGCATGATGAGTTCCCAATTTTGAACCAATCAGTTGTTCCATATCCCGTTCTAACTGCAGCTTCTTGTCCCACATAGAGATTTCTCAGGAGACAGATGAGGTGATCAGGCACTCCTATTTCTTTAAGAACTTGCCATAGTTTGCTGTGCTCCAGGTCTTGTTTTTGCTGACTGTATAGAGCTTCTCCATCTTTGGCTGCAGAGCATATAATCAATCTGATTTCAATGCTGCCCCTCTGGTGATGTCCATGTGTAGAGTCGTCTCTTGTGTTGTTGGAAAAGCATGTTTGTGATGACCAGCTTGTTGTCTTGACAGAACTCTATTAGCCTTTGCCCTGCTTTGTTTTGATCTCCAAGGCCAAACTTGCCAGTTGTTCCTTTTATCTCTTGACTCCCTACTTTAGCATTCCAATCCCCTATAATGAGAAGAACATCCTTCTTTGGTGTCACTTCTATAAGGTGTTGTAAGTCTTCATAGAACTGGTCAATTTCAGTTTCTTCAGCACCAGTAGTTGGTGCATAAACTTGGATTACTGTGATGTTAAAAGGTCTGCCTTGGATTCGTATCGAGATCATTCTATCATTTTTGAGATTGCATCCCAGTACAGCTTTCGCCACTCTTTTGTTGACTATGAGGGCCACTCCATTTCTTTTACGGGTTTCTTGCCCACAGTAGTAGATATGATGGTCATCCGAACTGAATTCACCCATTCCTGTCCATTTTTGTTCATTGACGCCCAGGATGCCAATATTTATTCTTGCCATCTCATTTTTGACCACCTCCAACTTACCCAGGTTCATGGTTCTTACATTCCAGGTTCCTATGCAATATTTTTCTTTACAGCATTGGACTTTCCTTTCGCTTCCACTCAAAGGCAACTATTGAGTGCAGTGCACATCTTCGCTTTCCGGCCAAGGGAGCCAGCGTTTGTCCACAGAGAGCTTTCTGGGTCATGTGGCCAGCAGGACTAAATCGATTCTGACCTAACAGAGGACTGTGATGGAAGCCAGAGCACATGGAAACGCTGTTTACCTTCCCACTGCAGTGGTACCTATTTATCTACTCGCGCTGGTGTGCTTTCGAACTGCTAGGTTGGCAGGAGCTGGGACAAAGCAATGGGAATTCACCAAAGTTGCACGGATTCAAACCTCCGACTTTCCAATCAGCAAACTCAAGAGGCTCAGTGGTTTAAAGCACAGCGCCACCCGCTCCCTGCAATCCTGTATAGGGAAGTTTTGCTAATGTTTGATGTTTTATTATGTTTTTATATATGTTGGAAGCTGCCCCGAGTGGCTGGGGCAACCCAATTAAGATGTGTGGAATATAAATAGTAAAATGATCATTCTGGAATGAGATGTCCCTATTTTCATCGGAGAAATGTTGGAGGGTATACCTTGTATCTTCTGCATGAGGCTTGCTTCTCATACCCCCATTGATTTTTGCAAGTGAGTTACATTGTTCCTGATCCTGGCCTAAATTGCTGTCCTCCTTAGGTTTCCCAAGCAGCTCCCCATGGAGTCACTTCTAGATGTGCTGGTTCTTTTATCAATTGATTTTAGGTATTTTAGGCTGTCCCTCATCCACCTAAACGAATCCACTGTTAAGGCTTCTGGGACCATGCCTTAAGCACATTGCTGGTTCATGGAATGCTAATGAGAGGGAGATAGCTGGAAATCTTTAGAATGAGATGTCCATTTGAGTGGGGTGTGATGCATCCATTGTGAGCTGGAGGGTGTACAGTGGTACCTCAGGTTACATACGCTTCAGGTTACATATGCTTCAGGTTACAGACTCCGCTAACCCAGAAATAGTGCTTCAGGTTAAGAACTTTGCTTCAGGATGAGAACAGAAATCGTGCTACGGCTGTGCGGCGGCAGCAGGAGGCCCCATCAGCTAAAGTGGTGCTTCAGGTTAAGAACAGTTTCAGGTTAAGAACAGAACTCTGGAACGAATTAAGTACTTAACAAGAGGTACCACTGTATCTGTTACTTTGTTTTCCCCTCCCAAAATTAAATACAATATTCTTTCCACTTCAGTTTGCAATTTTTCTTTTTATGAAAATCCTTTTTAAAAAGCCCACTAGCATTTTAGTGCGCACTTTTCCTAATATGCTTGCTTTTCTATGTGGTCTTACCTAATATACTCATTTTTGTAAGCTTTTCCTCCCCAGTACAATGCAGTTTTTGATGTTACTTTCACCAAGAGATGCATCTGATGCCCTTTCCCTTTCAAAGCTGCAAGCCCAAAGTTCCCTGAGAAGAGGAAGTGATTGTGAAACCGCTCTGAGAAATGTAGGTCTGTGAAGGGGATAGGGGGTCTTGCTAACAACACTCAGCATCCTTCATGAACGACAGTTCTCAGGGTTCCTTGGGGGATGCCATGGCAGTTTACACAGCGGCGTAGCGAGCCACTCAGGTGCCCAGTGCGGAATGTGCGTCCTGCAGCCAGGGGCGGGGTAAGATGCCCATGGGGGCGGGGTGAGCCAAGGAAGGGTGCGCTGCGTGGAGTCTCTCCGCAGCCTCCCTGTTATGTACTGAGTTGAATAGGATCCAAATTGCATCAGTCTGATAGGTCCTAGAACAATAGGATTCAGAATGCAGCAGTCTGATTGGTTCGCAGGAACCACCCAATCCAACTCCAGGTGGAAGTGAATCCGCAACCTGATTGGCTTACAGGAGAATCCCGGAATTAGCCAATCACATGGGGCCCATTGTGTAAATAATGTATACAGTGGTACCTCGGGTTACATACGCTTCAGGTTACCTACGCTTCAGCTTAGCTATGCTTCAGGTTACAGACTCTGCTAACCCAGAAATAGTACCTCAGGTTAAGAACTTTGCTTCAGGATGAGAACAGAAATCATGCTCTGGTGGTGCAGCAGCAGCGGGAGGCCCCATTAGCTAAAGTGGTGCTTCAGGTTAAGAACAGTTTCAGGTTAAGTACGGACCTCCGGAATGAATCAAGTACTTAACCCGAGGTACCACTGTATAAAGCAGACAGTTCGGGGAAACTTCCATTCCTCACTACTATGAGCTGAATAAAGAGCATGAAATCCACACTCGACTCCAAGTATATTTCACTCCCCTTCAGCTCTAGGGCAGCTCAGGTGGTGAGCAGACACAAGCCCCTCACTGCTCAAAAAAGCAGTGCGGAGCTTGCAGGCAGTCTGCCCGCCGCCTCCCCCTCAGGAGAGATGCATGGCTCAGGCACACTACAGGCCCTGCGGTGTGGCGCCCAGTGCCCCCCACCTCACCTAGCTACCACTGGCGTAGGTAGGGGGGTGCAGTGGGTGCGGGAGTTACCTTACTTTTCCATATATAAGACGAGGGCTTTTTAAAAATTAAAATTATGTTCGAAATTGGGGGTCGTCTTATAAACGGATGCATAAGGGGTACGTGGGATTGGTTGCTGCCGCGAGCCTGAGATTGTCAGTGTTGTGTTATTGGTGGATATGGCAACGGCTGGTCTTGATTGGCTTTCGCTGCAGCAATTGGGTGGGCGATTGGTGGCTTTTGCAAGCGAGGGGACAGACGATTGGAGGCTTTAGCGACGAGTGCAAAAGTGAGTGATTTTTGGCAACCCCCCCCTTAAAAAAGCCCAACAACTCTAGGCAATCTTCCCCCATTTTCTTAATTTGGAGTCCCCAAAAATAGGGGGTGTCTAATACATGGGGGCATGTTATACACAGAAAAATACAGTATTTTTTCCCCCAAAAAAGTGTTGTGAGCCCAGTTTTTTAAAAACAAACAAACATATTTTTGTCATTTTGTCACCCCCCCCCCTGCAGTGATGACACCGGGGGCGGCCCACACCCACTGCACCCTCCTTCCTATGCCACTGAGTTTACAATGATACTGATGCTGCCTTAAACATAGAGCACAGATGGGGCCGGAGAGAAGGGGAGCAATGAAATGCCTGGTCTGGGTTATCTCTGGGGTACAGATCCTCTCTCCAGGGATAAGGGCTCTGTATACACCACACATTTAAAGTGCATCATTCCCTCCAATGAATCGGGGGAACTGTAGTTTCTTAAGGAGGCTGGGAAATGGTGTTCATGCAGCCCAGGAGCAATGGTTCCTCTGCCTGATAGGAGTGCATGCCTCCAAACCAGAATAGAAAATCTTTAAAGAATACCTGGAAAACTATTGTAATAATAAAAATCTGGCAGAACTAGAATGATTCTTGTAAAATAAGAAACACAATGTTTTTGTTTTTTGATAAAAAAGAAAACAAGATGGTAATTTGGAACTGTGTGTGAAAGAACAATAGTAATAATAATACAATTTGTCTAATCGGAAGTTAAATGTATTTATTTTTCTTTTTTCCCTTTTCTTTATTAATCTCTTTTTTCCTTTTCCTTTTTTCTTTCTCAGTTTTCTTCTTTTCTCACTTTTTCCTCACTTTTGCTTCTCTTCCTCTCTCCCCTTTAGTTTCTTTTCTTTCTTATCTGCTAAGAAAGAGATAAAGTCAAAAATATGGAAAGTTGACTTATTCGAAGCGATGTTTTGGCGTTTGTTAAGTATTGTTAAAGATGGTCAACCGTAGCAAATAGTGAATTGATGTGTTAGTTATTGTTGATTTATTGTTATTGCTGAATCTTTTTATATTTGCAACTAAAGCAAACATTGTGCAAGCAACATAAGTTTCCAGTGCTCTCTCATCCAAAGGAAATCACAGCCAAGAAGCACCCTGGGAAGTGAGGAGCATGTAACACTACTCTCTCTGCTCCCCCACCCCATCCTTTCTTCTCGTACTTTTTGTACCATTTTTGCTGGATGCACTAGATAATAAACTCCTCTTCCAAGCTGTCGCTTGAACTACAAGATGAAATGCTAATGCTGGATGGTGCCCTAGTAAGCTAAGGGGATGGGATAAGATAAAAACGCTGGCTGAATTTAAGTAGAAAGGTAGCTGGAGCTCGGATGACTTCTAAGGCGTGCCAAAAGGGAGGTTTGGAGAAGGTGCTTAGAAAAGGAAGGGAGCTGCATCACTGAATGCAGATGACAGTGAAATTTCCATACACCAAGTGTCTGAGATTATCAGAAATCCACACACTGAGGGCCAAAGTAGATGTGCACTTGATAAATCAATGAGGTAAGATTCCTTAACTTAACCTTGGTTTCCCGTAACTAACTATGGGTTGGGGGAACCATTCTCATGGTGAAGGAAAAGCACAGGAAGGAGAAGGTTATCTGGAAAGGAGACCAGGCTCTCCTGTGGTGCTATCAGACTTAGGAAAAAAGGTTCCATTGGTGTCAATGGGCTCCTAGTGGTGCATAGAGGGATTGACCCACTTCCCACATGCTCAGTAGTAGGTGGCTTGATGGGGTGGTGGTCCTCACTTGGCTTGGCTGCTGCTTACTTGGAAAGAGAAGAGGACAGGCATGTTGGTGTGGTGCCTCCTCATCCCTCTCTCTCTGCTTCCCAGTAGGAAGAAGCGACTAAGCTGTCAGGTGTCATGGGGGCTGAGTGCTGCCCCCTCCTCATATGCTTCCTTCACAGTGAGAGTTGGGCTCTTATACTCAGAGGCGGGTGGCGCTGTGGGTTAAACCACAGAGCCTAGGGCTTGCTGATCAGAAGGTTGGCTGTTCGAATCCCTGCGATGGGGTGAGCTCCCGTTCCTCGATCCCTGCTCCTGCCAACCTCGCAGTTCGAAAGCAGGTCAAAGTGCAAGTAGATAAATAGGTACCGCTCTGGTGGGAAGGTAAACGGCGTTTCCGTGCGCTGCTCTGGTTCGCCAGAAGTGGCTTAGTCATGCTGGCCACATGACCCGGAAGCTGTACGCCGGCTCCCTTGGCCAATAAAGCGAGATGAGTGCCGCAACCCCAGAGTCAGTCACGACTGGACCTAATGGTCAGGGGTCCCTTTACCTTTTACCTTACTCCAGTCATTAGTTAGCAATGAGAAGGTCTTCATCTGGAACGGATGGAGTCATCAGGTAGGTGATAGGCAAGCCTCTCTGAGAGAGGGATTTCCACGAACAAGGAGCAATTTCCTAGGGACCATCTGACTCACTTCATTTGGCATGTGATCCTGAAGACCAGGTTGGTATATATGAGAGAAGGTGGCCCTTAAGTCAGACTATTGGTCCATTTAGCTCAGTATTGTCTATGCTAGCTGGCAGCAGATCTCCAGGGTTTCAGGCAGGGGACAGTCCCTGATGGGAACTGTCATGAATGAGCCAGCTCCCAGGGAAGGGTTGCTGCCAACTGAAAGGAGCAGCCAGGACCAGAGAGGGTTAACTGCCAGACAGGATGAGCATTGGCTTGTGCCAACTCCCCCGCCCCTTGGAATGACAACTGATAAGGAAACGGTTGCACTTGTGTGGGAACCCAGCCAAAGCTCTCAGGAAGTTCAAACAGGAGCAAACAGAGACATGGGTAGTCTGTCAGAAAAGGAGGAGACTGCAGCTAAGCCAATAAGTGTGGAGAATAGGTGAAGGGGAGGGCTATTAGACAGGAAGAAAAACAAGAGAATGAGGGTTCGTAAGTAATATCTTCTGTCGTAACAGGAAGGAGTCAGAAGGGTCATCATGATTGATGAGACTGGCGGCATGTTAGAGCCGTCCGGAGAACTCTGTTTTTTGCAATAAATCTTCCTTTTTAATTAACCACGCTTGCTGTGTTATCAAGTTGGAAAGTGGGACTCCTGACAGGAACTGAATCTGGGACCTTCTGCCTGCAAAGCAGAGGCTCTATCATGGAGCTATGGGCTTACCATTATAGTTGGTACATCTACTATTGAGAGCCAGTGTGGTGTAGTGGTTAAGAGCGGTAGACTCGTAATCTGGGGAACAAGGTTTGTGTCTCCGCTCCTCCACGTGCAGCTGCTGGGTGACCTTGGGCTAGTCACACTTCTCTGAAGTCTCTCAGCCCCACTCACCTCACAGAATGCTTGTTGTGGGGAAGGAAGGGAAAGGAGAATGTTAACCGCTTTGAAACTCCTTCGGGTAGTGATAAAGTGGGATATCAAATCCAAACTACTCTTCTTCTTCTTCTTCTTCTTCTTCTTCTTCTTCTTCTTCTTCTTCCCAAGCTAACGAAAGGTTCTCTGAGCCACCTGTGTTTTAAGCAACAGTTCTAAGACAATCCACTAACTATTAGCCTGGTCCCTGTGAATTAGTCTCATCTCTGCAAAACAGATCAAACACCACTTGAGAGGGGGGAGACCAGCCACCCCCTAACAGCACCTCTGCCTTTTCTGGATTGAGTCCCAGCTGATTGGCTCTCATCCAGTCCATTGCAGAGCTGGCAGATGTATGAGTGCCAAGGGGTTGGGGTGAGCTCACAAGTTCACGTTAGTCCATTCAGATCTTGAATGAGGGCGATGTGATCAGCTATGTGAAGCATGGAAAATTGTGGAGATATTTCCTACCTAAGGAGTAATTTCCTTCCTGGCAGGGTACCAATTAGGTGAGAAAGACCAACCTGATTGACCTACTCATGTTTCTTAATTCATTTACAGATCACCCTTGGAGGTATGTGAGGGGAAGGGACTCTTTGTCTGGTCTGTGTGTATTTTTGGATTTTATATGTGTGAAGGCGTCTTGGAACTAAAAGGCCTAATGGAAGCAACACAATTAAATCTCAGATTCTTCTTCTTTAACCTGCCTGGTCGTCTTTATTTTTTTGGATAGCCTTATGCTGATCATTGGTTTCCTGCCAGATCACCACCACCGTGGCAAAGTTTCAAGTGTTATGTTATTGGAGGGAGGGGGGAATACAGTGGCTCGTTTAATCTAAATTATTAGTCGTGAAAGCACATGCTGCTATTTGATGGCTTTATAAAATATTCCAACAAAGGGATCAGGATGAAACAGAAGCTCACCTTTTAGAAAGAGAATAGATATAAAGGGAGAGGATAAAACAAATAATTAAACCTGATAATATATGATTATGTTCCCATTGCCTTATTTGAGTAGAAGATGGAGGGGGGGGGTGAAGTCTGCACAGAAGGTTTTCACAGTGTTACCTGTCTTATTATGCAATTGTCTTTGCGTGACTTTTAAACAATTTTCTTTTCATATTGAGGCAAGCAGTGCTTGGTTTGTACTTAATCAGATTTTTCAGCATCGCCTTTTCCCGTCGATTCTGTCTTGCATTTTTCTCCCCAAGGGCGAAACCAGAAATAAATTCTCAAAGTCTAGCTCTCACCAAGGTGGCAAAAGTGTGCCTGGGTTGTACCACTTCAGAGCAAAGGGGTGGTCTTGCACAATTAAATGTTCTCCACTTAAAAAGAAGCAGAAGCAGGAAAAGAGTATATGGAGTGTCCTGATGTATCAGAGTTTGGATTTGATATCCCACTTTATCACTACCCGAATGAGTCTCAAAGTGGCTAACATTCTCCTTTCCCTTCCTCCCCCACAACAAACACTCTGTGAGGTGAGTGGGGCTGAGAGACTTCAAAGAAGTGTGACTAGCCCAAGGTCACCCAGCAGCTGCATGTGGAGGAGCGGAGACGCGAACCTGGTTCCCCAGATTGCGAGACTACCACTCTTAACCACTACACCACACTGTCTAAACCTGCATCCTGTTCACGCAGTGGCCAATAAAATACCAATGGGAAGTCTGCCAGAAGAATCTCAGTGCAAGAGCACTGACCTAATTGTGATTCCTATCAACTGGTATTCAGAGACATACTGCCGCTCATGGTGGAGGAAGAAAACAGCTTTATCGTCCATCAGTTTGTCTAATCCTCTTGCAAAAGTATCCACACTGGTAGTCGACATGACATCTTCTGGCAGTGCATGCCATTGTTTATGCTCTGCAGGATGAAGTACCGTATTTTTCGCTCTATAAGATGCACCAGACCACAAGGCGCACCTAGTTTTTGGAGGAGGAAAACAAGAAAAAATATATTCTGAATCTCAGAAGCCAGAACAACAAGAGGGATCGCTGCGCAGCGAAAGCAGCAATCCCTCTTGCTGTTCTGGCTTCTGGGATAGCTGTGCAGCCTGCATTCGCTCCATAAGACGCACACACATTTCCCCTTACTTTTTAGGAGGGAAAAAGTGAGTCTTACAGAGCAAAAAATATGGTAGTTTCTTTTGTCTGTCCTGAATCTTCCAGCATCCATCTTCATTGGATGGCCTTGGGTTCTAGTATTGTGGGTCGGATAAACTTTCCCTTATTCATTTTCTCCATACTGTGCATCATAGGAGCCAGCTCCTAGGGGCCGAGATCCCTTTGCCCTCCCCCTAAAATGTTTGAGGGGCCCAGCCTCCTCCCCAGTTGATGGGCATTGCCGTTCAAATGGCATGTGTGCCGCATCATGTGATCGGTTATGTTGGGCAGCGCTTACCCGGTCCCACAATATTTTATCCAAGTTGGCACCCCTGCTGTGCACCATTTTATATACCTCTGTCATGTCCCTATTGCTCACATTTTTTTCCTGAACTAATAATCCCTACATCTTCAAACCTAGCCCTTTGGGGAGCAACTATCACCTAGGCTATAATCACAGCTTATCCCTTTAGTTTTCAATGTGGAGGGACTGTTTTGTATGAAAGTACATCTGAGCATCTTGTAATCTAAAGAGGTACAGCCAGTGATATTTTTCTAGAAAAAGAGGTGCTGGAACTCACCATGAACACCTGCATTGTTCTCTTATACAGTGGTACCTCGGGTTACAGACGCTTCAGGTTACAGACTCCACTAACCCAGAAATAGTACCTCGGGTTAAGAACTTTGCTTCAGGATGAGAACATAAATCGTGTGGCACCAGCAGGAGGCCCCATTAGCTAAAGTGGTGCTTTAGGTTAAGAACAGTTTCAGGTTAAGAACGGACCTGCAGAACGAATTAAGTTCTTAACCCGAGGTACCACTGTAATGGCAATGGTGCCCACCTGAGGGGTGCCTAGGGTTGCCATATTTCAAAAAGTTAAAATCCAAAAACAAAAGTTGAGCTTTTTTCCAAAATCTCAACAAAATAATAGTTTTTGAGCTCTTTTTTTTTTAACAGATAATTGCCCAAATCTACACTGCAGACATGGGTTGCCATACATCTGGATTTCCCTGGATACTTCAGTGATTCCTACCCAGACACCGCTAACGATGGCAGAATCCTGGCTATGTCTGGGAACGGAGTTCCAGTGAGTTCAAAAAAGCCCTTGGTACAGCCCAGATAAAGTTTTACTATCTCACTGAAACGTCAGCCAAAGCTGAGGCAAGAAAGAATTCTGAAGACCCTTCAGGATTTGCTTGGAATGAAACATAACCAGTGGCTTGAAGATGAACAACAATTGGCATTCAGACTTCTTAATTATTGTTGTGGTTTCAGAGTTTTAATATACTACTGGCTTCTTGCCGACAAATCTCAAAGGAAGCTTATAGAACCTGGAGCTGTGGATTTTGTTAATTAATGGAAAGATACCAGAATGTTCTCTTTACCTCGACATTGGCCTGTGATGCCAGAGCTCTCCCAAGCCCCATGTCCTTTCCAAACTTTTTGAGGAGACAACTGTCATGAAATATAAAATGACAGTCATAAAAATGTGCCGGTTTAGAGTATCCATGTTGCGTAATGTGTAACAGGATGTGATTGACAGGATAGGCCCTGACACAGCAGAACATGGAGGCAAAATACAGAACATTCTGAAATGGAAAGAAGATGACGTACAAAGAGGCACGGGGCAGAGAGGAATGGCAGCAGTTTTATTTTAGACCCAGCCACTTCCCATTGACAGTGCAAGGATTTACTGGCCTTTAAAAAAAACAGCGTTAAAAGGGATTGACTTAATTAAAGACTGAAATGGTAAAAACAAGTGTGTGCCAAATATGTGAAGAGTGGAAATGTGGCTTTTATCTAATGATCCTGGAGATAAATCATTGCATTGTGCCTTTCTAGTATGACAACCACGAGTCCTTGATGTTTTGGGTTATGATTCTGTGGGAAACAGTTGGATGAGACAACTTCCTTGAAAGCCTTGGGCCGTGATCCAAAGCCCTTTAACTTGGCAGTAAGTGAGTTTAGGTTCACAGGGTTAGTTTCCCAAAAGATGATAAAAGTTAGCTTTTCAAGGAGCAGGGTCAATTAATTTAGCATTCCTAAATGGGGTCAGAATTCCACTTGGATGTATATCATCTAAACTCGGAGTTGTCAACTGGTGATATATTCGCATTTGCAATCCAGCAAATGTCCCACTGCTTTTGCCTGTCGTCACCCTCTGAATCAAGTTCAACCGTAAGAGCACAAAGAATGTGATTTTAAATGGCTGTCAGTCATGGAAATCCTCCTGACTACAGACTTGGCAAAGTCTGCACCTAAACGTCAAGCAGCACTTTATATTAGACAGAAAGTGTGCACAAGAAAATGCAAATAATTATGAATTTCAAAGGTTCTGTGTTTTGGTTTCTTATTGTTTCAGAAAGTGCAAATCAGGAAGGTTCACATTAAAAATCCAAACTTACCCAATTTCTGTTGCTGCTGGAGAACTGTCGCTCACCGTCATCTTAGATAGGCTTTGCTCATCCCTGGTGTAACACCATTAGCTGGGGTACCAATAGTGATGTCAAGGCAGGGGTTTAGGGCAAAAGTCCAAGAGCGATTGTCTCTAAGCGATTACCGCATTTTGAGATAAGTGATATATAAGACACCCTACCATCGAAAGAAGTCCCTCCAAAATTACCTAGCCCCACTACTGCAGAGTAATACATTGGTGCTGCAGTTCTTAGGTTTGATTCAGGCATATGTTTGCCAATGCAGTGGCTCACAGGATTAAATCATTTATTATATCGTTCACTCCATCCTTAAAAAGAAAAAAAATACAATCAGCAGAGCCGTCTAGAGATGAGATGGAAAAAACTGGGCCTCTTCAACATAGCTGAAAGAAAATGAGAACTGATATTGGAGTGCACTCCAAAAATTCAACCAAGGGAGAGGCAATGTTTTACACAAAGTACCTTATTGGAGATTTTTATTTCTATAAGCTGCACTTTAAGATGGCTTCTAAAATTATACTTCCATAATTGCATTTTTATAATGCATGTAGGGAAGAAGCCAGAATGTGACAAAAGAATCCTAGGTAGGCCCAGGAACATTGCTAGTTATTGGTCAGCTGCTTCTTCTTCTTCTTCTTCTTCTTCTTCTTCTTCTTCTTCTTCTTCTTCTTCTTCTTCTTCTTCTTCTTCTTCTTCCTCCTCCTCCTCCTCCTCCTCCTCCTCCTCCTCCTCCTCTTCCTCTTCCTCTTCCTCGTCTTCTTCTTCCTACTCCTCCTCTAGACTTCTCCAAAATAAAATCCATTGATTAGATGTAAGGAACCTAATGACTAATGGGCATCAGGTTGAAATGAACCTTATGCACTGGTGTGTGGTGACTTTTTTCGTAGGGAAAGTGTTAGGGCCAGAGGTGCCAGCTTGTGAAGGTGATGGGGGGGGAGAGGGTGTTGTTCACATGAGCATCACACCTCCCTCCTTGAGCCAGGCAGGAGCTTCACAGGCTTTGGGAGGAGATGCCAGGGGAACTATTAGGGGACTAGGCTAGTCCCCCTAATCCACTGGCCGCACGCCATAGACCTTACAGTTTTAACATAAGATGGGTCCTATCCATTTGATGGCTTTATTTCTGGTGAATTCCTTTGAGAATAGGATTGTCACTTTCACACACACACACACACACACACAGCCAGTTTGATGACTGGCAGAATTATTTTCAATGCAAAAGAATTAAAATTGAGAATTTTTGCTCCCCGCTCAAACTGTCTAGCCCATGCAGGGCACTAAAGAGCCAAGGAACTGAGCCAAGCTGAGTGTGCGGTTTCACATACCACCATGAGGTTCGCTACATATGTGTGCATCCTCGGGACTCTATTCTCCTGCACACGTACTGTTGGAAAACGCCCTGGGGTGTCCCTGTAGCCCCCAAACTCTGAGCGTCCTCTGGTATGCACAGCTCTGGAAAAAGCATTTCCCTTCTTCTCTAGTGCGCTTCAGCGACATATATCAAATGATATATGCACACTAATCTTCTAGCATTACACAGCAAGAAGTGCAAGACTTTGTAGACCTATTTACACTATGTACAGACAAAGGATTCATGGTGTCTTCTCTCTCCAGCTCCAAGATGATGAAGAAGAAGAGTTTGGATTTGATATCCCGCTTTATCACTACCCTAAGGAGTCTCAAAGCGGCTGACATTCTCCTTTCCCTTTCTCCCTCACAACAAACACTCTGTGAGGTGAGTGAGGCTGAGAGACTTCAGAGAAGTGTGACTGGCCCAAGGTCACCCAGCAGCTGCATGTGGAGGAGCGGAGACACGAATCCAGTTCCCCAGATTACGAGACTACCACTCTTAACCACTACGCCACACAGGAAGAAGTAAAAGCAAAAGTACAGTACAATAGTACATACAGCAGCAGAGATAAGACTGTCTTCCGTTCCCACACTCTCTTCTCAGACAGGCATGTGAGTCACACCAATCTCATCTGCAGCATCAGAGGCGTGAAATACTAACATGTACATCCAGAGCAACATGGCTACGCAGCGGTAGCAGCAATAATGGTTCTTACATTCATTTCCTTAGGCATGTTCACACGTTCCAATCAAGGATGTACGCTATGGCCTCTCTACAATAACAGTTGAGCTAGTGGTCAGCATGGGGGGGCAGTGCTGTGCACCCAATTTCCTGGCAGTGGAGCCACTGGAGTGGGGTGAGGTATTAGGGTCTTTGGCACCATACAGGCCCATATAGGACCGTCTTCATCTGGGTGGGAAACCATGTTAATATAGGTGAGCGCATTTTAACATGGGCAACCAACGTGGGGTAGGGCACATGCAAATCATGGGCATGGCCAGAGGCAGAATTGGATGGAACAATAGACATGAATTTCACTCATGTGTTGTAGGCCACATTCCTGCCATATAAACACCAGAGGATTACACACACATCCATATAAACACTCCTACCTCAAGAGCCAGTGTGGTGTAGTGGTTAAGAGGGGTAGTCTCGTAATCTGGTGAACCGGGTTCGCGTCTCTGCTCCTCCACATGCAGCTGCTAGGTGACCTTGGGCTAGTCACACTTCTTTGAAGTCTCTTAGCTTCACTCACCTCACAGAGTGTTTGTTGTGGGGGAGGAAGGGAAAGGAGATTGTTAGCCGCTTTGAGACTCCTTAGGGTAGTGATAAAGCGGGATATCAAATCCAAACTCTTTTTCTTTTTCTAGTGAGGCAAGCAAGAGGCATTGTCACACATCAGGGGCACATTCTAATCAGGCAAAAGCCCCCGAGGAAGGTGTGGAGTGAAGCTGTTGAGAGGTGTGGCGAGGTAAGAGGGGTACAACCCTGTGATGATCCTGGAAGATAGACAGAAGGGACATATTCAGCCCCTTGGCCTGTGGTTCTCCACCCCAGTCTAATGAGTGGCAGAGGATCTCAGGCCACGTGAGTGCCATACATTTTAAAGGATCATGATACTGCTTTAAATAGTCACAGCTTCCCTCACAGGATTCTGGGAGCTCTTACTTCTTAAGGGTACTGAGAGACCCCTATTCCCCTCACAGAGCTACAATTTCAGAGTAGTTTAACAACCAATCCCTCTTCACAGGGAACTCTCTATAGGGGTTTTTCTAACAATTCTTCACAGACTGCAGCTCCAATGATTCTTTGGGGGAAGCCATGACTATATAAAATGGTACCACAGTTCTTCAAATGGGTAGCGTACATGTGGCCTCACTGTGAATATGAGGCTATGGCAACCAGTTCTCCCAGTAGAGAAAAATGAGCAGCAAGGTGTTCCAATCATTCGACGGCAGGCTTTAAAAGAGTTGGTTATTGCTTGCTTGGCTAAGAAAAGAAGAGAACAATGAAGCAGCGCACTTACCAAATGATACAAATAATTTAAGATAACTCTCTGTAAGGCATTTGGGAGAGGCAATTATGATACTAGAAGGATGGACAATGAAATGATAAATGAAATCAATTTAGTGCAAAGTGGTAAGTGTTGGGGGGGAAAACAATCTTAACATTACTTAAACTTTGTCAGGCTCTTAATTAGCAACTCCCGATTAAGAAAAAAGATTTGGATACTTCCCAGAAAACGTCGATGCATTTAAAAGAGGTTGATAGTCCAATCCTGGAAATGGTGAAACTTTGGGATGTCTTGAAACTCACACATCGCTCTGCATGCCATTAAAAATACAAAGCCTGTACGGATACAGGAAATGTGTGTGCTGAATGATATTTGAGGCATGTACTTGGTCGTTTTCGTTGCTCCATAAGTTCAGGCCAAGCTTATTCTAAAGCAAGGACTCTGTTGACCTGTGCTGACCCCAAGAAGATGCCCACTGGTAACAAAAGGAGACTTATCAGGCAAGGCTAGAACTGAAAAAGCTCTGGGACCTCAAAGTCAGAACCTTGCTCCAACAAAAGATGGAGCTTGGCCATGTCTTTATCAATCCCTCAATCTACATTATGCCTTCACTTAAAAATGCTTCCTTCCAGGCTCCCCCCCCCCCTGCGCCTTTCACCTCTGAGGATAATGGCTTCTTAAAGAAATAGCCCTTCTCACTAGGCATGCTTCCAGTACAGGTGTTGAGAAGTGCTTGGCACCTTAGGTAAATCAAGCCTTGGCTTCAGGCCTACAGATTCATGAGTGTCAGCCTTGGGATTGGTTTTGTGCTTCAGTCAGCAGTATGGTGGTGATGGGTTAGGGCAAGTGATAGCCCTGGAAGGTAAAAGAGGGATAGAAGGCACCATTTGGATACAGTTATTAATCACAGTGATCTGTCCATGGTTGTTGTTGTTTAGTCGTTTAGTCGTGTCCGACTCTTTGTGACCCCATGGACCAGAGCATGCCAGGCACTCCTGTCTTCTTGTCCATAGTACTGAAAGCGTAATATCCAACCATCCTTCTCCAGAATCTGGACCTGTGTGAGTCTTTTTGCATGTGTATAGGTGAAACCACCAGGCTTATGTTTACTAGGACTGTGCATGCCACACCCCAAACCATTTTAGGGTCCAAGTTGGCACTTGGGATGATCCAAGGCCAACTTGAGCTGCTTCTGTGCCCCCAAACCAATGTTGGTGTCTTGCACAGTCATGCAGCCAGTCTCCCAGGCATATGTTTAATCATGGTTTTAAATCCAGATTAAGCATGTGGTCAGGAACGGGGAGAGGAGGTGCACACAGCTTGCCCTCGCCTTGCTGCCAGACTGCCTTCTCCTTTTGACAGCCCTGGATTGCTCCAGATGGGCCTGATCTGACCCAGGCCAATCCAGGCCTTCTTCAACCTGATCTTGCTAAAACCCAGCTCAGCCTGAAATAGCCTGATTCGGTTTGGTACCTGTGATTCAGCTGGATCTGGCACACAAGCTCTAGTGTTTACCATATGGGCTGCCCACTTCCTCAGTCCCTGTTTTCTGGTTTTTCTTTATCTTTGGTAATCGGAGGAGGAGGAGGAGGAGGCCACAATGGAGCCAAAATGCTATTTCACTGGCACACAGGCACAAGGCATTCAAGTTACAAGAGAGTTAGTTAATTTTCATTGTTCCACAGAACTGAGTGGTTGTGTGGGTAGTTCAGCCTTCTTCTTTTGTGTATGAAATTGAGCAATTATTGTGTTTTTGTGGTTATGTCTACTTTTGTTAAGGCACAGTGTAATTCAGGAGAGGACTATCCTAGACGTGTTGTATTCATGTCAAGGAAAATTTCGTGTATCACACAAAATTGCAACAAAAATACATCTGTCGCTTGAGCGAAAGGCTTCAGATAAAAAAGCTGTAGCGCGGTGTAAGGAATCACTCAGAGGACCTCTAGAATCCATATTCACAGTGTGTTTTATAGTTACAGACGAATATCCATTCATTTCCTGCATATTTGGCCTAACCATTGGTGATTGGTCATGCGATGCCTTTTATTTTGTTTTTTACTATCAAGCTTGAGGAAAGCAACACTAGCTAGGGAAGTAATAATAATAATAATAATAATAATAATAATAACCCATCTGGCTGGGTTTCCCCAGCCACTCTGGGCAGCTTACAGTTTATATAAAACATACTAAAATATCAAACATTAAAAACTTCCGGATAAAACCATTTCCTCCCACCTCCATGTATAGGGCACACTTATCTTAGGAGGTTGTTCATCATCTGATATTACAATAACTTTGTGAGTCAGCAGCCTATCTCACACAGGGCATATTTGTGGATAAACTGAAAGATTAAATGAAAGTGGTAGAAACAAGAAAAAGGCTGTCATTGACTACTCCCCTTACACATCACCAAAATCTTAAACAGCACAGGCAGTAGCTTAAGAGTGATGATGAAGCTATGGAGAATTCCTTCAAAGCAGTTGGTGATATAGCAACAGTTATTCATGCTGCGTCGCATTTTTGTTCTCATTATGAGTCATCCTTTCTATAAATCTAAAACAACAGAAGAGTGGATTTTGAAATTAACCTATTTTCATGCCGCTACCCCCAGCTGACTTGACCACTTCTTTCTCCATTTGTAGTACTATGGAGCGACGTGGGTGACACTGTGGTCTAAACTACTGAGCCTCTTGGGCTTGCCGATCAGAAGGTCAGTGGTTCGAATCTGTGCAACGGGGAGAACTCCCGTTGCTCTGTCCCAGCTCCTGCCAACCTAGCAGTTCAAAAGCATACCAGTGTGAGTAGATGAATAGGTACCACTGCAGTGGGAAGCTAAACAGCACTTTTGTGTGCTCTGGCTTCCATCATGGTGCCCCATTGTGCCAGAAGTGGTTTAGTCATGTTGACCATATGAAATTGTCTGTGGACAAATGCTGACTCCCTTGGCCTGAATGTGGAGATGAGCGCTGCACCCCATAGTCACCTTTGACTAGACTTAACTGTCCAGGGATCCTTTACCTTTACCTAGTACTATGGAAGAAGAATCTGCATCTGTTGAACATCTATCTACCATGGCTGTCAAAGTGACATTAGCCCTCCTCATACAGTGCTTTTTTTCTAAAAAAATGTTTAGGGGTACTCTCCTTTTCCTACTCATATTGCAATACTGCTGCTCAATGAGACCAAACTTAGATTGACAACATGTTTACGGGTATGCGTACCCCTGGGTACCCCCCAGAAAAAAGCACTGCACATACATACAGATAAATACATACATGCATATATAAACACACACACAGTTGCTACATGATTTACAACAGCCATGGCTCTCTGCCATTTTGATTCTTCTGTATTTGAGCCGCCAGACAGATAGCAATCCACCATGACTGCAACTGGCAGTGAGGGTAGGAATGAATTAGCAACAGTTCTGTTGCCTGTAGATGCCTCATTGATTAGGCCTAATCACCTCATTAATTAAGGGGCAAGGGTGTCGGCTGTACAATATGGCAGGCAGGTGGATAAAATGCTTAAGGGGATATTATTTAAGGAGGATGAATGGAAAAAAGAGAAGGCGTTTAGGGGGGATTGATTGACATAAGCTAGCAGCAGAGGAAACATCCATAGGACCCTTTCCCACCCACTCCAGGGCAAAGCTAGAATGAAATCACCCTTTGCAGTGCTTTGCTATCAAAGTGACAGGCTCCAACTGAAGTTCGGATGCAAGAGGTAGGCCTCTAATGTACTATTGCGACAGGCCACCTTTCGAAATGCTGCTTTGTGTGTGAGAGTTTGTGTGCCTACCTGCATTTGTGAATTGCCTGATTTTGTGGTTGTCCTAATTCTTAGTTGAAGCAGGGAGTGGGGGGTGGGGAGAGAGGGAGAGATGGAAAAACAACCCTTTAAAGATTTTGAGAAGGCACTAGGAGCAGAACAGCAGCCGCCCGGTCATGCTGTTTTACTCGGCAATAATCTGGTTCCTTCGTCAAGATAAACTACTCAGCCTCCAGCCTTGTAGTTTATCCACTCGCAGAGCTGGATTACAGCCTCATAAATGAGCGCAATGGTACAATTACCAGTTTAGTATTAGAGGGGTACTCTGAAGTGCTCACATTTGACGTGTTGGGCTGGGCACTTTATGATCACCATAAAGCCTGCTCAGCTTTCAGGTATTTGCTGCAATGTTAAATTAATGATTCATACTGTGGGCTGTATCTCTGACAAAGCGGAGTTATGCCTCCTTCACACCGCAGATGCTGGAAGTGTCGAGGGCTGTTTGCAGTGATTTGGGTGTCCATTTTGGCTGGATTTAAGGAAGCCTGGGGATGCTGGCATGTCACAAGCAGTGTACTATATGCACAGATTGCAAAGAAAGAACAAAGGAAAGAAGGAAATTTGTCTTGTCTTTAAGTTTGGGGTGTTTCCCCCCCAATGTTAAATTAAGCTCCCTGAATTTCCACATCAGTTGGGGAACTTTCTTTAAAATCCTCGTGAAGATTCATCGGTATTTTGGTGTAAATTTCCCTTAACGGGCACATTTTGGCAAAATAGTTCCCGCTAATATAATGTATTTTTCTATGCTATTTTCACTGGTATATGCATTTTTATGCACACTTTTCTCTAGCATGTGCATTTCTGTACACATTACTCAGATGGAGAACCTCACTGCAAAATTCAGAGAAGCGCAAATTTCAAAGGGTGGTTGTTTTTCAGTACATTCATTGTTTGTAATATGTGCATTAGGTAGATACCCCTTTAAATGCCAATGGAAAGTCTTCCCTATCCCTCTTTTTAGTACAATGATGCCCTTTCTTCTAAGTGTGTTGATGGAGGTGTATGTCATGATCAAATCTATTTCATTTTATCATAAGAGTTCCATCCCCACCTTCTCTGTGTTAAAATATGACACTCCAGTGTGGGTTGGAATATTTCTTCTGGGCTTAGATATGTTCACACACATAGGAGAGGAGTAGCCATAGGATGCTTGAGGCAATTATTATTATTATTATCATTAATAACAGGGACTAGGAAGCTTGGTGAAGCTTCTTCTTTAGTTTCTCCCATCTTGCCCATTGCCTTACAGTGCAATTTCTTTCCTTTTCTCTTGATCTACCCCCCTTTTATGGTAGCTAGCCTGGAATGGATCTTGTCTTTCCACACTGGTGATTCCATGTTCTTGAAATGGAAAGCTACCATCTGCCATGCAGCTCCATCATTTAGGAAGCTGCCGTAGACTGTCAGATCTTTGGACCATATAGCCCAGTTTCGTGTGCTCTCATTGGAGGTAGCAATCAGGGGTATCAGGCAGGTGGCATACCCAACCGTGGCTGAAGGTGCCAAGGATTAAGCCTGGGACCTTCTGCTTGCAAAGGAGATGCTCTACCACATGGGGTACCAATGGGGTGCCAGGAGGTGCACATGTACCCAATAAGGCCTACGTTAGCACTCACAGTGTCCCATTCCCTCCCTTCCCCTGCTGAAATTAGGCTTGAAATAAGCCTTCTTCAACCATCAGAGTTGCATGGCAAGGTACCAAACACTCCCAGGAAGTGAAGACACATGAAACAGTATTTTAGGTTAATGGGGGGGAAAGGCCACAACTTTATTGGTTACAGAATGTGAGTGGTATTGGCTTAGGAATTGGAAACCACACGACTATATCTGACTCCTGCCCATCTGCAGGAGTCTTTGAAGTGTTAACCACCAATAGTGGGAGCTCTGCTGATGCACATCAACTAGGAACTCCCCCAGGGTCACCGCTAGGGGTCGTGCCATGGCCCTAGCCCTCCGTCTGGGGCTTCGGACAGAGACCACACACCCCGGATTCCTTTAATGGAATATCCTTGAGTTAGGAGGGGTATGTGATAGCCATAAAGAAGGCTGATCGTTGAAGATTTGATGCTTTTGAATTATGGTGCTGGAGGAGACTCTTGAGAGACCCATGGACTGCAAGAAGATCAAACTTCTCCATTCTTAAAGAAATCAGCCCTGAGTGCTCACTGGAAGCACAGATCCTGAAGCTGAGTGTAATGGCCTGGGAATCTGATTCAGAGGCTGAACCTGAGGAATCCCAGCCTGCACAGGAGTTCCTGGCTCCAGGACCGGCTGCGCCGGGGCTGGGGCTTGAACCTGAAGGGCCCTCACCTGTGCCGGATCCTCAGGAGCAGACACCAGCTGAATCTGCTCTGGCTCTGGAAGTGATCGAGGACCCATTGCCTGCAGGTGCTCCACTCTCAGCCCTGTCAGGGGAAGGTGAGGTTGCCTCTGGGTCCTGTAACCCTCCAGTCTCTCCTGAGCTGCAGAAGCTCAGGGCAGAGAGGTGGAGGGAACTAAGTTCTCGCAGGAGCAGTGCTTGCCTCCAGGCCAGGAGAGGCGAGTCACCTGTGGACCGGGGCTGCCCTATGCCTCAGAGGAGATAAAAGCCAGCCAGCCCAGTCCCAGGTTGCGGGAGCAACATTGTTGGTAACCTGTTCCTGCTGGCACCCTGTCCTGCTCTTCTGCCAGAGTTCCTGACCTCACCCGGCTCCTTGCCTTGGACCACAGCCCCCATACCACACCCTCGATCTCGGACTAGACTCGGACTACGCCTCACAGTAACCCCCCAGGACCAGCACACTGAGGCTCCAATACTTTGGCCACCTCATGAGAAGAGAAGACTCCCTGGAAGAGACTCTGATGTTGGGAAAGATTGAGGACACAAGGAGAAGGGGATGACAGAGGACAAGATAGTTGGACAGTGTTCTCGAAGCTGCCAGCATGAGTTTGACCAAACCGCGGGAGGCAGTGGAAGACAGGAGTGCCTGGTGTGCTCTGGTCCATGGGGTCACGAAGAGTCGGACACGACTAAACAACAACAACAGTAAAGCTATCCTGCTCTATATTCAGTAGGTAGTGGAAACAAGCCGTCTATTGTGGGTTTAATCCCAGTATCAAAGGTGGAGCAAGATAAATTGGTTTCCCACTGACCACCACGGAGTGCAAGGGTACAAAGGTGATGGCCACTACCTCCCCTCCCCTTTATCCTAATACTCCAATTCCTAACCACCAAACCTTACAAAGTTGTGATGATTTGCTACAAGGTAGGCGAAAAACCAAATGGTCGGTGCCAATTTGCCAAGTGGGAAAAAATTCCTACCAGGCCCCTTGGACAACCATGGTGACCAACCAAGGTCCATAGCAAGGTCCAGAAATAAACAGCCTAATCTAAGGGCAGGAGAACTGACCAAGCAGGGAGAAAACAGGGGCGAGACCTTGGCCATGGGCAGTTTAAATAGCCCATGCCATGGCCCCGGACCGTCCGGATTGGATGGCCTAAGGATGACATGGCTGAGGGCCATACAATGGTGCAGGGGCTATCCCGCCCCGTGCGCGTGGGGAGGGCTTGCTCCCAGCCCGCAACATCATCTCCCCAGGAACAGTAAATGACTTTCCCCCACCAAGCCTAATTATGATGTGGGAGCAATGCAGGAGGGGGGAATATCAGCCAGGGAAGGGAAAGTTGTGAGGTACATGTGGCACCCACAGCAGTTTATCTGCCCATAGTGTCAAGAAGGTGGTCTCCCAGGGTGCAGGGAAGAGTTAGACTCAGAAAGTGAACTAAATGAATGGGGGACCAACATTGCAGATGAGGGGTGGCTGACAGTCGAGAAAGGGCAGTTTGACCCCACCTCCCAGGGAAGGCTCTGTTAGAAGAGGAAGAGTTGGAAGGTAGCCAGAGCATTGCTAGGCAATCAGCAGGTAAGTAGAGGTCTGAGTCTGTGTGGAGTGGAGTGGAGGGGGGGAGGGGGCAAGCCAGTCTCTCAGTCCCCGTTCTAGGTGACTGGATAAGATCAGAGGGCAATGGAAGGGCAAGTCATTACTTCTTATCGGGGCTTGCTTGCTTGCCAGAGAACACTGCATGTGGGTCAAAAAGAAAAAAGAAAAAAGCACAACCCTTGTCTACCACATGCCCTTCCCTGACCTGGCTGAAGGGGCAAAACAACAACAACAACAACAACAACAACAACAACAACAACAACAACAACTTTGACTCACATGTAGCTGTGTGTAATTGCTGATTGGCAGATGAGATCATTTAGTGGTCCCTGCTTTGAAAGACTTCAGCACACAGTACCTGGTTACTAGTAATTTCAGTTCTATCTTCCAGCATCACAGGATGATGTTTGCTGGTCTCCTTCCAAATTGGCCACTTGGGAGAACATAGGCTTCTTGGACAAAGCTAATCGATACTCCATTAATTATTAATGAAGTTGGGTTTTTATTTATTTTTTTATTTATTGTTTGGTGTGTTTTTTTACACAACCATCTCACGTTAGAGCCAAGAGCTGTTCTTGAAAGCAGAACAGAACAAGTGGGACCTGCAACCTGTCTGGGGTTAAAGCCAGTCACTCATGCCTACATTCTAGGATGCTGCAGTCTATTCCCTGCCCACCTTTGTTTCTCATTACCCCGCCTCCCCCGCCCCCCAATAGTCAGCCAGTATTCTGTGGCTGCTGGGCAGGATCGATCCTCATTGGGTGTTTTTTGAACCATCCCCCCTCCTTAAAGTTTGGGGATCTTTTTTCACTTCTGAAAACATTGGGGGTTTTCTAAACCGGTCATTGGTTCCCTCTCGTACAGGGATACTGTGCTGTTTTGGCTATGTAAGCAATGACATGCACCTCTGACCGTTGAAATTAGAGTAAGCGATTCATTCAAAGAACATGAATGATTTTGAGTACAGTCATACCTCGGGTTGAATATGCTTCGAGTTTAGCGTGTTCGAGTTGCACTCCACGGCAACCCGGAAGTAATGGAGTGCGTTACTTCCGGGTTTTGCCGCTTGCGCATGCGAGGCGCTCAAAATGACGTCATGCGCATGCGCAGAAGCGGCAAAAAGCGACGTGTGTGTGTGCAGACGTGCTGTCACTAGTTACATCTAGATGCGAACGGGGCTCCGGAATGGATCCCGTTCGTATCTAGAGGTACCACTGTATTTGGAAGAGTGGTTTGTTTTGATTGACAGTGCATTTTTGGATCTAAGCCCTTAAAGTTGCAATGCAACTTGTCTTACAGAGTTTTGATTACAGAGAAGGCAACTCTCAGAGAGTACATCCTTAACTAACCCAAAGATGAAATCTGAACTTGATTCACGGGTGGAAAATGCCCATACCAATTAGGAATTGCAGGTGTTAGATGAATTAGGCAGTTTGTACAGCCTCTGAATAGTCTATGGATTTCATCAGAAAGTCGTTTTCTTTAACACTAACTACAAATGCAAAATGCCTCTGCATTTGAGATACGTATAAGGAAGCACTTGGATAAACCTGATGGAAGCTGCATGTGTTAAATGATTGGATCTACAAAAGGAAAATAAAATATTCTGAATCATACATGCATCCTTCAGAACTGAAACTTAAAAGCATAACATTTTCTTCAAGGACATCAGGCACAAAATGTCACACGCAAAGAAGGCTTGTCTTCTTTGTTTTGTACAAATTTGGGTTTATCATGAAAGTGTGGCAAAGGTTGTTGCTTCAGATGCTAAGAAAAGCACCTTCCTTCCAATACTGTGATGCTTCTGTTTTTCACAACCAGCTGCGTATAACCTGTTTGCAACAAGGTTGCTGTACTCCACCAGAAAGAACATCTTAACTCTGAAAACACTTTGCAAAACTAAAAAAAAAGCACACCCATGGCCCTGACCCACTTTGACTGAAGCATGAGATTTATCAGTATTCACTTGCTGTAAATGTTGTAAAATGTGTTTAAATGATGAGAGGTGGCTATAGATTTTTGATTTTTTAAAAAATAAATCACAATGTTGAAGAAATTCAAAGGGCTGCTGTGCCCAATTCATTCAAGTTATGCCCTTGGTGTTGAAAGCGCATCAGTTCTTGGGGCCAAGCTAAAAAGGCTAACAAAAAAAGCATTTCAGTGCTTTTTAGGGCAAGTGATCCGAAAGAGAGCAAAGGTATTTATCTATTCAGAGACTGGTCCTTGTGTCGGTTTCTCTGTTGGGTGGCCAGTCACTGCTTGCAGTTGACTGTTTTCATTGGGGTAGGGGGCTGTCTGTAAGCAATTATACACCTACCACTGAAGGCATGGTCGGGGAATGTGCCATTATCCAGGATGGACTGCAGGTCATTGATGATATCTTTGGATGGTTTGAGGTGGGAAATGACCGCGAGTGGTGTTCTAATGTTTTCTCTTCTAGATCTCTCCTCTGGTAGATTGCTCCTGGTTACCAGTCTGGCCTTCTTGATCCAAGTTTTCCACTTTGCTAGATGGTAGTTTTAGTTTGAGGAATGTCTGGTGTAAATTCTTACGTCTGATCAGATGTGGCTATGGACCTGGCTATGGACAGTGCCATTTTTCTGTAAGGAGAGGTCACCATGAACACCTAACTTGTTCCCTTAGAATGGCAAAGGCGGCCACCAGAAAGGTACTGGAACTGACTTCTGGCAAGTTGTGGCTGGGGGGGGGAGGAGGGGAATGCCTTGGCTGTAGACAATGGATTTTGTGGTGAAGCATGAAAATAGGTGTAGTAGTTGGTCAGTTCCCTAAAGGTAAAGGACCCCTGGACAGTTAAGTCCAGTCAAAGGTGACTACGGGATTGTGGCGCTCATCTCGCTTTCAGGCCAGCGTTTGTCCACAGACAGCTTTCTGGGTCATGTGGCCAGCTTCCTATTTATCTACTTGCACTGGTGTGCTTTTGAACTGCTAGGTTGGCAGGAGCAGGGACAGAGCAATGGGAGCTCACTCCATCGAAGGAATTCCAATCACTGACCTTCCAATTGGCAAGCCCAAGAGGCTCAGTGGCTTAAACCACAGCGCCTCCTGCATAGGAAAGTGAACCTCTTGCATGGTCTGGTCTAGGCACAGGTTGATTGGTAGGGCAACAGTTATTGCTATCTGGTGGAACTGCTCAAATGTCCTCTGCCCATGAGTCCTGATGATGAAGATTTAATCAGGCTTTGAGGGACAAGAGCTGAGAAAGCATTGTTATAAGTCAGCCATGAAGATGTTGGCATGTTGTGGAGCTGAGAGAGTACTCCTGGCAGAGCTCTTGATCCGAACAGAAATCTTCTCCCCAATGCTAAAGTAATTGTTGATGAAAGAATGAACTCATTTGAATTGTGAATATTTATTGTTATTTAGCAAGATTACAGCTTAATAAAATATATCTCAAAGGAGTTTGTATAATAAACTACTTGCTTTGTTTTGGAGAATTTCTGCCAAGTGTATGGCTGTGTAGAACAGGATGGAGAATTTATGGGTCCCGCAAGTGTCCTAATTGGGAGTGGAGCACATTTTCCTCAAACCATACCTACCCGTCCCACCCTGGTGTTAGATGTGATGTCAGGAGTAAGGCAGGTAAAAGCATGGCTGTCATCACCTTGAAGTCCACTTTCATATGGTTTATATTGAAACCACAGACTTCAGAGGCAATCCCCTTTCAAGTTATGTCATATGAATGACAGGTGGGCACCCCAACTATCAAAGTTGGGGGAAGAAAGGATCCAGCCCAGTGGCTGAATACAGTTCCCCACCCCTGGTGCATAAGGTTAGTTTTTTGCAACCGGTTCCAGATCCAAGATTTTACTCTTTATCTTTTTCTGTTTACTATAGAGGATGCTGATCTGATAGTTCAGTATTTTGGGGACAGCAGCATAGTCCCTCACCATAGTCCAGGCACTGTATAGATTTGATTCTATTTTTTCCACCTTCCATCACTTAGGAATGAAGATCTTGCTGTTTGCATTGGTTATAATGATAATATCTGTCTGTATCTGTGCATCTCACTCCAGATTCTTCACTCCATATGTCAAAATCTGATGCCTTTCATTGTAGCAATTTCCAGAGGCGTAGCCATGTTTGCCATGCACCTTAAAATTGTTGTAATATATATTTACTGACTCACACCTGCATGCATGAAAGGGTTAACCTGAGCCCTGAGCTCAAGTTGCCAATGTGGGCATGGCTTAATAGGCTCTCAGTAGCCCACCCCTTTTTCTTTTTGTGGTTCCTGGTACGAGCAAGGAGCCATGTGGCTAATGGCTCCTAACTCAGCAAATGCTGCAACTGAACCAAATCTCTCAAAAAAAGTCTGCATCTTTCCTAATCTAAAGATTTGTAAGTCGTTTGGAATGTTTTTCACATCTTTGTTTTATTGATAGCAGATGGAGACTTGTGAGTAAAAATCTTTACTTATTTGGAAAGCTAAGTGTCTGTGATTTATTCTAACCTAAGTATTTTTGTGGGGAATGTTTGTTTAATGGTGGATGAGAGTATATGTAAAGTTAACCAAGTTTTAATGTGCTTGGAACAACAGCCATTGTGCTTAACGCTGCTAAAAGAGGGTAAGAATCTCTCTTCCAAACCTCTTTCCAACAAAAACCAACAGTCTTGTGGAACCTTAAAGACCAACACATTTGTTATATGCTTACAGATCACCCCAAAATAAAGCATCTACTCACCAGCAACCAACTGTAAAGGAACCACAATACTCTTTGTTGTTTTTAATGCAAGAGACCAACACAGTTACTACTCTCGAAATAGTACAACATAACCCAATGTACACTACCTCTTGTCAACTTTTGTTCAAATGGTGTTGGTTTTCTAATATGAATTAGTTGCCACCTATTGATGGGATGTTATTCTAAGCAGTAAGAAACCAATGACAAAGTAGTGTCCTCGCATTATTGATCCTACGTGCATTAAAACTACAGATGTCAGTCAGCTGTAAAATGCAATACAGTTGAAAAACAGGCACATTCTCAAAGCGTCATTCAAAATAATAACAATAAATTGCAAGCTTAATTTGGCATTTGGGTAACAGATGGGCACCACTATAAAATCTGAGGAAACTTTAAATAGTTCAAAAAATCCTGACGGATATTGTCATGCTTGAACAAACTAAGGTTCCATAACAATAAATTGAAGCTGTTTCCATTTAGGATGCAAAATGTCTGATCCTTGAAGCTGTCAAGGGTGCTATTTTGCCTGAACTTTGGAATAGAATGTAATAAATGAAAATGTCCTTTCCACATTATTTCAGCAATTACTATGTTAGTTCTGTTGTTCACGTTACATTTCCCCATTATCTCCTCTAATTTCTAGGCAACAAAGCTGCTGTAGTAAGTAGCATATGGTTGAAAACAGTTATAGGAGACCTGGATTTAAATAACCACTTGGCCACACAGCTCACCCACTCACCATGTCAACTCAGAGGTTCATTGTCAAAATAAAATGAGACTAGACCCATGTACACCACTCTTGAGCTCTTTGGAGAAAAGATTTGTACAGAGGTACCTCGGGTTAATAACTTAATTCATTCTGGAGGTCCATTCTTAACCTGAAACTGTTCTTAACCTGAGGTACCACTTTAGCTAATGCTGCTGCGCTGCCGCTGCCATGCGATTTCTGTTCTCATCCTGAAGCGAAGTTCTTAACCCAAGGTACTATTTCTGGGTTAGCGGAGTCTGTAACCTGAAGCGTCTGTAACCTGAAGCATGTGCACTGTACTGTATGTGCAAATCTTACCAGCTCGATCAATTTAGGTCCACTATTGTCAGGATGCTGTCAGTGGCTCCCAGCTGGTTGCCCAGGAAAGTATAAAGATAAGGAAAAGTTTCTTACACTCCTTTTCTATTTCAATCTTTACAGAGAGTGGCTATAGAACCCAGACTCTTGGCTAATGGAATTGTCCCAAGTAAATCTCCACCTCCCATCTCTACTACTTCCTCATTCATCTCTTCTACGGGTGCCCCCTGTCTTTGAGCTCTTTGCTCTCCTATTTTTAAGGCTGTCTGGGTTCTGGGAGATGGTGGGTCTGGAATGCTTTCTAATGACAATGTCATTAGTTGTTGCTGGGTGTTGTTCTGGCTCATCCATGATTTTCCAACTTTCCCCCTCCTCTGCTTCTGAGCTGCTACCTCCCTCAAACCCCTGTTGTAAATCTATACTGTCTTCCTCCTCCTCCTCCTGGGAAGGGTCAGGGTGGGGACATGGTCTCTACCATTCCTCCTCTGCCCAATCCCTGAAAATTAGTTTTCTTTAACAGTGGAAGCAGGTTTTCAGATTATACACAGCTCTTCTTCAGGCTTTGATTATGAGAGCAAAAAATGAGCATCTAATAGTCTAGATAGAAACAACTGGGTAGTCAGGCTGATGGTTACTTGGTTGCAGAAGTTTACTGGCCATTGCTGTTGGCATGGAGATAGTCTAGGTTGAATGCAAACAGGCCATTCTGATGTCATGTGTGATGTCACAAAGAGGATATGCTTTAAGTCTTGGTAAAGCCAAAAGCAGTTAACAGTCAGACTGCCTCTCAGCCTTGTCAAGATGGATCTCCATAATAGGTGATGAATAGGTTTTTGTGGGGGTTTTTTGGAAGGATATATTAACTTTTACTATTGGGGGAAAGTTTTAGATTGGATTGCCAGTTTGTAACCCATCAAGTTGAGGCCAATTTATGTATACATTCACAACCCTGTACCCATCAAATAATCAACTTTATGTGTGACTTTGGGACTGATTCATACAACCGCATTTCCTTTCTCCACTCTATAGCAGGTTTTTCTCTGTATCTGAAAAAATAACCACAAAGGAGAAGATAAGGAACGAGGAATATGTGCCCTCTGTCTTTAAGCTCTTTGCTCTCCTACTTTTAAGGCTTGCCGGGTTCTGGGAGATGGAGGGTCTGGAATGCTTTCTAATGACAAGGTGTCAGCCGGGTGTTGTTCTGAGTCTCCCATGATTTCCCAGCTTTCCCCCCTCATCTGCATCTGAGCTGCTTCCTCCCTCAAACCCCTGTTGTAAATCTATACTGTCTTCCTCTTCCTCCTCCCTGGAAGGCTCAGGATGGGGAGGGGGTCTCCACCATTCCTCCTCTGCCCAGTCCCTGGCAATTAGTTTTCTTTAACAGTGGAACCTTTCTTTCTCAAGAAAGGTTGGAAGGTATGTAATTTGAATGGCTATTGCTCTCTGCTGTTAGGGTGCTGTCAGCGGATCTCAGCTAATTGCCCAGGAAAGTATAAAGAAAAGGAAAAGTTTCATATAGTCCTTTTTTATTTCAAACTTTACACAGAGAGGCTATAGAACCCAGACTCTTGGATAATGGCTTTATCCTGAGTGAATCTCCACCCACCCATCTCTCCCACTTCCTCATTTGTCACTTCTACGGGTGCTGCTACCTACCCTCTGTCTTCAAGCTCTTTGTTCTCCTACTTTTAAGGCTTCCTGGGTTCTGGGAGATGGAGGGTCTGGAACGCTTTCTAGTGAGAATGTGTCAGCCACCTACTGCTCTGGCTCTCCCATGATTTCCCAGCTTTCCCCCTCATCTACCTCTGAGCTGTGACCTTCTGCAAAGCCTTGTCTTCCTCTTCTTCCTCCCTGGAAGGGTCCACTATTCCTCCTCCTCTGCCCAGTCCCTGACAACTACCCATCTTCTCTGAAATTGGGATGGGGATGAAATGATGGAGCTGCTCAGAAGTGTAGTTAAAACTGAGTTTGCGGACAAAGGCCAAAGACTTGTTGGCAGATTCCAAGAAAGTTATTCTAGAATCCGTTTCAGCAAAGATTGCCACTGAAGTTTGGGGAAAGCAAAATTCAAAGCTAGTTGGCAGCAGGGGTTGTCCCCGAACTGAGATGTGTTCCAAGTTTGTAGTCACACCCCTTACACACCCTCATGTTCCTCTTGCCAGTAAATGTTAGAGTTATGAGTGAGTGTATGGGGAATATAGGCGATTAGAAGAGGAACTCAGCTATGGTGAATTTTGTTGTTGTGATGAATTTTTGTCTATAGCAGCCTTTCTTAACCTGTGGGTCCCCAGGTGTTGTTGAACTACAACTCCCATCACCCCTAGCTAGCAAGGCCAGAGCTCAGGGATTATGGGAGTTGTAGTCCAACAACGGGACGCAGGTGGCGCTGTGGGTTAAAGCCTCAGCGCCTAGGACTTGCCGATCGAAAGGTCGGCGGTTCGAATCCCTGTGGCGGGGTGCGCTCCCGCTGCTCGGTCCCAGCGCCTGCCAACCTAGCAGTTCGAAAGCACCTCCGGGTGCAAGTAGATAAATAGGGACCGCTTACCAGCGGGAAGGTAAACGGCGTTTCCGTGTGCGGCTCTGGCTCGCCAGAGCAGCGATGTCACGCTGGCCACGTGACCCGGAAGTGTCTCCGGACAGCGCTGGCCCCTGGCCTCTTAAGTGAGATGGGCGCACAACCCCAGAGTCTGTCAAGACTGGCCCGTATGGGCAGGGGTACCTTTACTTTTACCTTTAGTCCAACAACATCTGGAGACCCACAAGTTGAGAACCACTGGTCTATAGCTAATGATCGCTGTCCTACGAGATGGCGGTGAAGGCTGCTAAGAAGTCTTACTTCTCGGCCTTCATTGCATCCGCTAGCTCTCGCCCGGCGCAATTATTTAGTATAATCAGGTCTTTAACGTCCCTTGAGGGACAGCCAAATTTAAATAAGAATTTGACACACAGCTGTGAGGCATTTGCGAGCTTTTTTGCGGAGAAGGTCTTGTTGCTCCGCCATGACCTCCCTGCCAATTTGGATACAATAAAGGAACTGGAGGCCCCTCGACTGTCCTCGGGTCCAGTATTGGACCACTTCAACCGGATATCCCCAGCCGATGTGGACAGACTCCTCCGAGCTGGAAAGCCCACCACCTGTCCTCTCGACCCGTGCCCATCTTGGCTGATTAGAGCGTGTCCAGACGAGGTGCGGGCCCTCCTGGGGGATCTCATCAATTTGTCCCTTGGCACGGGGACATTCCCAGGGGAACTGAAGGAGGCAGTGGTGTGCCTGCTCTTAAAGAAAGCATCATTAGATCCTTTAGATCTATCCAATTACCGCCTGGTTTCGAATCTTCCGTTCCTGGGTAAGGTGATTGAGAGAGCGGTTGCTGAACAGCTTGGTGGGTTTCTGGATGAAACATCGGCTCTGGATCCATTCCAGTCCAGCTTCCGCGCTGGTCATGGGACCAAGACGGCTCTGGTTGCCCTAACAGATGATCTTCGTAGACAGCTGGATCGAGGTGGGTCGGGGCTGCTGATTCTTCTAGATCTGTCAGCAGCTTTCGACATGGTTGATCACGAACTTCTGGACCGCTGCCTTGCCGACGTGGGGATCCAGGGCACAGTCCTTCAATGGCTGCGCTCGTTTCTCTCTGGTCGGGGACAGAGGGTGGCGCTTGGGGGGGAATTGTCATCGCGCCACTCCTTGGTGTGTGGAGTACCTCAGGGTGCGATACTCTCCCCGATGCTTTTCGACATCTTTATGCGCCCCCTCACCCAGCTTGTCCGGAGTT
This sequence comes from Podarcis cretensis, assembly GCF_951804945.1. NCBI lineage: Eukaryota > Metazoa > Chordata > Lepidosauria > Squamata > Lacertidae > Podarcis > Podarcis cretensis. Next base: position 23,866,900 of record NC_137176.1, on the reverse strand, counting down.
TTGGGCTGGGTTGCCATCAGTATGCTGATGACACCCAACTCTATCTGTTGATGGATGGCCATCCTGACTCGGCCCTAGACACACTGACCAGATGTTTGGAAGCTGTGGCTGGATGGTTACGTGGGAGCCGGTTGAAGCTAAATCCTTCGAAGACAGAGGTCCTGTGGCTGGGACGGGACGATATGGGATTGGGGGGGCAACTCCTATCTCTTGCGGGGGCGCAATTAGTGCCAACACCGTCCATTAAGAGTTTGGGTGTAATCTTCGACACCTCCCTTTCCATGGAGGCGCAGATTGCAGCTACAACAAAGTGGCATTTTTCCATCTCCGCCAAGCTAAGCAGTTGGCTCCTTACCTCTCTCGCCCTGACCTAGCCACTGTGATCCACACGACGGTCACCTCCAGACTGGATTATTGTAACTCGCTCTACGTGGGGCTGCCTTTGAGACTGACCCAGAAACTCCAGCAGGTGCAGGTCCTTATGGGGTCTTCGCTGCGAGATCACATTCACCCGGTGCTATACCAGCTGCACTGGCTCCCGGTGGAGCACAGGATCAGGTTTAAAGTGCTGGTTTTAACCTTTAAAGCCCTATACGGCCTAGGACCCTCGTACCTACGGGACCGCCTTTCCTGGTATGTCCCACAGAGGAACTTACGGTCTTCAAATAAGAACATCTTGAAGGTCCCAGGCCACAGAGAAGTTAGGCTGGCCTCAACTAGAGCCAGGGCTTTTTTGGCCGTGGCTCCGATCTGGTGAAACACTCTGTGACAAGAGACCAGGGCCCTGCGGGACTTGACATCTTTCCGCAGGGCCTGCAATACAGAGTTGTTCCACCAGGCCTTTGGCCAGGGCACAGCCTGACTCCCTCCCTTGGCAATCTTCGCGGAGCTCTGGCCCAATGGTTGCCAGTGGCTTGAATTAATTAATTTTATAATGAATGATTTTAGAGTGTTGTTTGTGCTGTACTTTTGTACTGTTTTATTGTTGTTAGCCGCCCTGAGCCCAGCTTCGGCTGGGGAGGGCGGGATATAAATAAAATTTATTATTATTATTATTATTACTTTGACTCAGTACTATCATCTCTATCTTGATATCTCTCTCCTCTGAACTGAGTTTGCAGACTGACAGAGGAAAGTGGCACAAAACAGATTTCTCCCAAACCATGCCCATCAGCCCTCAACCCAGAGGCCAAGATGATGCTTCTACACATGCCACACAAAGGAAAATATTGAGGATCCATTCTAGATCTTTAGCAAAAGTCAGGTGTTTTGTGGTAGAAGAAAAAGGAGGTTCTTAAGTACATTATTCTGAAATATTAACTGGATAATGAGTATGACATGTGACAGAATGGCAAAAATTCACAAAAAACCTCTAGCAACTATACCACTATAAACTGTAAGGGAAGAAAGCCCCCTAGTTAGAGGATTAAAACATATGCCAAGATTATTATTTAAAAGTCTTTATCCATGTAAGTATATTGTGCTTACTAGAGGTAAAGGTACCCCTGCCCGTACGGGCCAGTCTTGACAGACTCTGGGGTTGTGCGCCCATCTCACTTAAGAGGCCAGGGGCCAGCGCTGTCCGGAGACACTTCTGGGTCACGTGGCCAGCGTGACATCGCAGCTCTGGCGAGCCAGAGCCGCACACGGAAACGCCGTTTACCTTCCCGCTGGTAAGCGGTCCCTATTTATCTACTTGCACCCGGAGGTGCTTTTGAACTGCTAGGTTGGCAGGCGCTGGGACCGAGCAGCGGGAGCGCACCCCGCCGCAGGGATTCGAACCACCGACCTTTCGATCGGCAAGTCCTAGGCGCTGAGGCTTTAACAATTTTCCTTTATACAGTCACTTCACGGGTCCCTTTCCATCTTCTTGGCATTCTTAAATCTCTTAAAGGCATCTTTCATTCCCTCCATGTTTGTCCTCTTCAGTCAGAGTTCCTCTTGGCCGGCATCTTTCCAAAATCAGTCAAAAAAATTAAAAATAAACAAACAGCCCACCACTCCCTGTTACTACCTGGCGGCACTGCAATTTCCCCCTCTTGTCTTTCTTTTTTTTTTTTTTGAAGGCCTCACTAAAAGCAACATGTGCTATATCCACATAATTCTGAATTGCTAAAAGGTAGATCAGCTTTTATCTTTGATGCTGCAAGCGTTTGATCTTTATTATTGCTGATTGAAAACAGCAACATCAAAGATGTGTAAATGACTATTTCGATCCACTTCTCATGGTACTAATTTTTTTGCACTGTGTGACTGTGAGGCATGGGGAAGAGAAACCCATAGAAGTCTTTCCACTCCTTTAAAAGGAAAATCTTGTGTGTGGCTATCAGGTTCTATTCCATAGAATCATAAAATTGTAGCGTTAAAAGGGACTACAGAGGTCATCTTAGTACAACTCCCTGCACTGCAGAAACTTTTTATCCAATGTGGGATCTCATGCCCCACAGACTAAGCTATCAGATCAGTCCAGTCAGCTAAGAGCTATGAGCAAAGACTTCAGATGAACATCTGGTCAGGAGACGAGATGCATTGCTCTGGGACCAAGCATAATCCAAATCTTCCATCTTCAGAAGTGGAAGCCCCATCTTTCAATCTGGTGGAGTGCTCTCCCACAAGAGACCAGGGCCCTGCGGGATTTCAAATCTTTCCGCAGGGCCTGCAAGATGGAGCTGTTCCGTCAGACCTTTGGGCAAGATGCAGTTTGACTTACTTTCCTTTGTATAAAACAAGCCCCCAACCCACACAGGAGGGTGGGAGGGCCCCCAACCCACACACAGGTCTTTGTGGAAACAGTTGGTCCTGGTAAGTATTAACCACTTTCAATTCCAACCTGATAATTGCCACCTGCCCAAATTTTAACTTGTCTGAATTAATGTTAAGATGTATTTTAATTAATTCATGTCTGTTTTTATGCATATTGTGTTGTTTTTGTGATATTAGCCGCTCTGAGTCCGGCCTCGGCCAGGGAGGGCAGGATACAAATAAATAAAATTATTATTATTATTATTATTATTATTATTATTATTATTAGTGCCTTTTTCTGTGGTTAGTGTTTTGGGGGAATGTATTCTGTACATGTTTGGATGCACTTTCTTCTACAGTCAAACTGCATGTTCACAATCTTCTAACACACATTGCTGGCTCCAACCTTCACGATTATCAGCTGCAATGAAGAACAAAGTACATGGTCTATAAATGGCTTGGTCACATAAACCTACCTACAATAATAGTTCCTTGATAGGAAGCTGACCTTTCTGTACTGTAACTTCAGTACAGCCCCCGTAGCATAGGAGTGTAAGAACATAAGTAGAGCATCTGTTGGTCAGACCAAAGGCTTATCTGTTCCAGAATCATTTTCACAGTGGGAAAAGAGGCCTATGAGAAGCTTGCATGCAGGACCAGAACACAATAGCACTCTATCCAACTTTGATACCCAGCATCTGGACCCAAGAGACCTGGAAAAATAGCAGCAGAAAAATATGGAACCATACATGGCTCCACAGTATGCAACTGAGCAAAATAATATCTCCATGTAGTTGCTTAGATCTGAGTTGGAAACCAGCTCCCCGAAGAGCACATCCTCAGGACTCCTGCTAACTTCCATTCCAGGAGTGGTTTACAGGAGTGTAAACATGCAGGGAATGTGGTGTTGGAAGAGCACATCTTTGTTTGAGATTCTGTCTTGTTATGTGATGCCTAGAGTCTTCCTGATGTGGAAGGCATTGAGGTGGAAGGCAATGAGGTGTTGCTCTTGACGGTTGGAAGTTGCTCACAACGTTAATCCATAAAGCAGTGTGCTCAACATGCAAGCCTGGTTAAAAAAAAAAAGCAAGCCGGGTAGCCCTTCATCTTGGTATTGGTCATTAGCATCGCATATACTGAACAACAGTGAAGTAAGTGCTTGCTTAAACTATACTAGAATTCAGAATCAAACATGGCAATTCAAGGCACTTATATAAAATTGTCCAATCTGAATTATAATAGTAGCACAATAGCACAATAGCACAAACATATCAAAGAGTTCTGGTGCTGACGTACTGAAGCATACATAATCTGCAATTGAAAAATGCTCAGAAGTCTGGAAGTTCTTCACTTTTTAAATATCTCCTGATTCTTCTTGGAGAATAATTTCAAGTTGATATGGCACTTCCATACACGATCGTTGTAATGGCTGGTTTTGTTGTGATACAGAACATTGCATTTGAACTAGCAGATGGGTTTAAACTCACTTTGAAAATTGGGATTAAAACCTGAGTCTCATTCTGTGAAGGGGGCACAGCCACTTGGGCAGGGGGGAACATGCATTAGACATGCACCATTAATGGCTGCACCTCCCTGCCCAAGTCCGCAGAGCCTAGGAAACATGCTCTGTAGTTGTGTTATGGTTCAATGTCCCCACACACTCAGTCCCACATTGCATGAGATGGTCTGAAGGGGCTTCTAAGATCATTTGACTGAATGTGCTTGGAAGCATCTGCCCAGTCAGTTATCCTGATAGCACTGGGTAGTTAAACAAGCTTCAATTCTCTAGGGTTGCCATATTCCCCAAAGTGAAAATCCAGACATTTTGCTGATTCAACATAAAAAATCTGCTCGGACGCCATTTTGCGGCCTGCTCATTGTGCATACAAGGACCAGTGCCCACAGAGACAATGTGGGCATATCACAATTTCCCTTACCTGTGTTTACATTCTCTATTTAAGCATAATGCTAGCACAGGACTTCAGCGACTCTGAATTGTTTTCAGTGTAACATTAAGGGAAATAGTTCATCAGCACAAGAATTTATCATTGTGCAGTGGAATGTTCTCTCCCTCTTCTCCCACTGTGTGCCCCATAAATCTGTTCTGTGGTTTTTCCCAAACCTCCAGAGCAGATTTGGGGATGTTGTGGGGCACATGGAGTGAGGGGGAAGTTCCATTGCACTAGCAGTAATCCTTGCACAAGTGAAATTATTTAGGTGAACCCCACCCTCTGTGGGGACAATTATTTGATCTGTCAGTAGGTATCACAAGAGCTGAGATTTTTTCACCCAATTCTGATTTTGTCACCCAATGCTAAACTGAAATGTTGAGCGCATACAAATTAACAAAGCTAGCTCAAAACTAGCTTCCTCACCCTGAGATCTCTTGGCCCTCCAAGTGTCATAGCTGTCAACTTTTCCCTTTTCTTGCGAGGAATCCTACTCGGAATAAGGGAATTTCCCTTAAAAAAAGGGAAACATTGACAGCTATGCCAAGTGTGCGAGATCTATGTATGTGATAAAGTGGTCATCTACATGGGCTTTTGTGCATTTTCAGAAGTGGAAAACAAAAATATTTACAATTATGGGATGGGAATGAAGTAACAGATATCAATCCTAAAATACCAAAATAGCTGTTTCAGATTCGAATCACAAACTATGAGGGGGCTGTAGCTTGTCTATTATCACAACAGTGACCTAGGGTGGATCTACATGCTATAAATAAGTCTGGAATTAGATTATTATAACAATTTTATAAAAAACCCAAAAAACCCTATGGAAAAACGTGTAAAAATTCCCTGCTCTCTGTTGCCATCTGGTGTTGCAAGTTTATAATAGCACATTCAATAGTTGTTTTTGCTAATGTAGCTGAGTCCCTAGTGTCAAGGCTCTGCTACCCACTGAGTGGATCACAGGATATACAGCCCTCAACAATCTTTTTCATCAAAACAATTGCTAATGTAACACAAGGGGCACATTTCTGGAACTCTGCTAAAATCCTTCGGCTTTGTACTAATTAAAAAACTAGTGAAAGTTATTCTGAGTATTCTGACAGTGAATCTAACCCAACAAAGTTGGCATGTGGCAGGGAGCAAAGGCAGCAAAAGGTCTGAAGGCCAAAAAAACCCCCTGTAGACTCTGATGCATACAATGAAAAAATTGGAGCAGTCTTGGCCACTGACTGGTCAGCAGCCTTAAAGCCCATTAGAAGAAAAGCAAACTATAAGTGTAATCCAAAATCAAGCATTTCAAAACCTTATAGATTTCAATGGGATGAAGCTAAGGGCACACTTAACTCTCCCAGTGAAACCAGGGTCACTTAAAAGCATGTTTAACTTTGACTGGCTAAGACAGAACATTTCACTTTTTCTCTAGGAGGTACAAGCTCTGTTAATCTCTAAAATAATTAATACATGTGCTAAGCTTCCTGGCATGATCCAACATTCAATTTGGTTGAAAAGAGTGAAAAAGTGATATGGTAGCAAAATGTCCCTATCTTGTCGGTATGGGTGGCACAAATGACATCCATGAAAGGTTTAATTTGCATTATAATGAAACTTTTTCCTGCCTGCCTAAAAATCATATTATACATGTGGAATACATCCGTCAAAGACAACCTGAGCACCTATAAATTGTAACCTTAAGTTCTGCTTTGGAGAATTGCCTTTGGTTAAGACAGAAATGGGCAATCACTGTAGTTGTCTAAAATATCCGAATCAAGCAATCTGTTGATTTAAATAATTATTGTTTACCGCCATACTTAAAAATCCTATTGATGTAACTGCGACAAAGATTGCTCATTGATGCTGAAAATTGCATTAGCAAGGTCCTTTCATACACCAAAAACAAAACAGCCCATAGATTTTATTCTTGGTGTGATGATAGTGATAGGCTTGATTCAGACTTGGCAGCATGGTATTTTGTTCCCATATGATAGAGTTGGGCCGTGGGATGGCCATGATTATTATTTTTTAAGCAAACTCTATCTATAGGTGAAAACATACGAAAAACGATTGAATCAATCTTGCTAGGCACAGAGACACTATAAATCAATGTACCAGTGATATGTCGTCGTCTTCTTCGGTGATCACTTGTAGCCGAGTAAGATTGTCTTCCATGAACACTGTCTTAGCAGTGAGTCCGTAAGTGACTATGGAGGCCAATTCTGGATCCCTACGTCCTTCCACAGTGGGGATATAGTTTTCTGGGCAGGAGTTGATCACGGTGAGGGTTTGCCATTTCTCCTTTTCACCCATGACACCTTTGGTAAAGGCTGTTCTCCAACTGGAGCGCTCACAGGCCAATGTTTCCCAGTTGTCAGTGTTTATACTACATCTTTAAAGATTTGCCTTGAGAAAGTCTTTAAACCTCTTTTGTTGACCACCAGCATTATGCTTTCCATTCTTGAGTTGGGAATAGAGTAGTTGCTTTGGGAGACAGTAATCAGGCATCCAAACAACATGACCAGTCAAATGAAGTTGATGTTGAAGAATCATTGCTTCAACACTGGTGATGTTTGGTTCTTCCAGTACACTGGCATTAGTTCGCTTGTCTTTCCAAGTGATGTGTAAAAAATTTTGGAGACATCGTTGGTGGAATCTTTCAAGGAGTTGGAGATGGTGTTTACCGGTGATATGTAGGCACACTGCTTACAAACCCATAAAGTGCTAATATCAGAGTCAACATGAGTGGAACTCTAAAATATTGAAATGGAAAATTCAGCCTCTGAGCTCAGGGAGGAGGATGAGCTGGAGCTTGTCCCAAGTGGTGGTTGAGGCTGTGAGGGAGCATCCCGTTGCTATCCATGACTTGTCTGTGGCCGCTGCTGCCAGCCTTCTTCCTTGGGCAGCTTGCAGTGGATTCTGGAGAGCAGGTAAGGAGGAGGAGAGGCTGCCACACCAAGGCCCAGCTCCATATGACGCACCAGCTCTGATGGACAGGCAGAGGGCAGGGCCACCCTGGGCAGAAGGAAAGAGGGAGTGTAGACCAAGGAGCCTTGTGTGTGTATGTAAAGGTATATGGACCCCTGACCATTAGGTCCAGTCGTGGCTGACTCTGGGGTTGTGGCGCTCATCTTGCTTTACTGGCCAAGGGAGCCGGCATACAGCTTCTGGGTCATGTGGCCAGCATGACTAAGCTGCTTCTGGCAAACCAGAGCAGCGCACGGAAACACCGTTTACCTTCCCACCAGAGTGGTACCTATTTATCTATTTGCACTTTGACATGCTTTTGAACTGCTAGGTTGGCAGGAGCAGAGACCAAGCAACGTGAGCTCACCCCATCACGGGGATTCGAACCGCCGACCTTCTGATCAGCAAGTCCTAGGCTCTGTGGTTTAACCCACAGCGCCACCTGTGTCCCATATATGTGTGTGTGTGTGTGTGTGTGTGTGTGTGTGTTGTGCATCCATGCTTTGTTCAATTTTGCCCCTTTCTAAAATATATATTTTTGGTGTGTGTTTTTCTTTTTGTAAATCTGCCAAAGAATAAAACAAAATAAAATCAGGATTAAGGTGTTTTCTCAGGACAATGGAGGGTATGGGTCCCATTGATGAAGTGGTGATGGCACTTGCCCTTCTTCTGATAGGAAATGCTCTGCAGGAGGGGGACAAAAATGAGGGCTCAAGGAAGGTCAGTTGGGGGGGGGATGTCCCTATTTTCATCTGAAGACTGTTGGAGGGAATGCCATTACCATTTCCATGTTTCCATGGCATGTAGTTGGAATGGCTTCGAAGTAGGAATGGCTTCAAAGGCAGTTGAAGGACTCAATTCTTGGCTTTTACAGGAATCGCCGCAAGGTCCTGCTTTTTTGATGGAAGAATCAGTGCCACGATAGCAGGTTTTGTTGCCAAATTATACCGCACATCTCACTAGTTAACTTAATTAGGAACAGAACAGCTGAAACATAGCTTGACCAAATCCACCAAACAAATTTATATGTGCATGTTTGGCAGGTGGGAATTGCACGTGAAATCCTCCCTGGCAGTCTAGGGACAAAAGATAATATTTGTTTTTCTTCTGGAAAATCAAGACAAGCCTTCATGTGGGAAGATAATCCCCCTGATTCTGGCTCGGAGGGTGGCTTGTCTGCCTCTTTGCCTTGGGAGCTGTATTCTGCAAAACCCATGTGTGATGCAGATGTCCAGACGGACTTAAGATAGCCGTTTCTTGGCCTCCTCCTCTTCATTAAGAGCACTGAATGCAAATGAATTAATTAGCACATTCCAGTGAATGTGCTTCATTTATCAGGAGGAAGAAAAATGGCCGAGTGATAATCAAATGGTTTAAGAGTTAATTGAATACAGAAATCCTGGATGCAAATGATGTGAGCTCAACTTGGCTTAACAGGCATCTTAAGTTTTAGCTATGCTGCTGCAGTTTTTTTTTTTGTTTTTTTTTTTGTCTCCTGTTGAAAGAGGGGGTGTTAAGAGGGAGGGAGAAGAACGTTTGCCAGGAGGGGTGTGTGTCAAAATTTGTTCCTTTCTAGATCTCAGCAATCCAGCAGGATTTGTCTGCCACTCAGGTTCTTTAAGATAAATATGACCTAACAGCCCTAAATTTGCATTTCAAAGTGTAATTTTGTCCAATCGTATTCATAAGTGGTATACTTGATTGCGGTGATACTGTAGGTTATGATAACTGGCTGCCCAGTTCAGGTCTTGGGATATAACAATGCTCTCATTGCTAAACTACAGAATGATATACTGCAATGTTCACTGTGTGTTGTCTTGCCAAATGAACTAGCCAAACATAAAGAAATAAAAACAACTCAGTCTATAATATCATTACATAAACCACATGAGTTGATGGAGGAAGCCGGTCATACTCTTTGACTGAAACAGTTTATTTAGTAAAATAAAGTTGACAATTGACAAGCAAGTCTTTCCATAAAACCAAATCTGAGAATTCCACTCCTCCGTCTAATTAGCTGTTACTAATTTCTATTTTCAGGCTGCAACCAAAGAGGCCACAATGAAAAAAGGGAAGCAGTGAGCTCATAAAGTATATTTTCGTCTCCATCTTCAAAAAGGGGCAACAGTGCCATAAGTGGATCTGTGTCAACAGCTGCCCTATTGGAGCTCATGAAAACCTTCTTTCAAAAATTCATCAATTGCTAGGCAAGTCCTCACTATATATATATATATTAGCCCCCCTACATACCTTCCAACAATTTGGGTTGGCATTATGAGTTATCCTGCTCGGAGTGTGAGGAGTAGGTGCCACCCGTCAATCAAAATAAAGCCACTCTCTTTAAATCTTGCTGATGAGGAATGAAATAGAGCTTTCTCACTCTTTCCCCCACCTGACATCATTGACCTGGATGCTGTTGTGGTGTGTTCACAGATGCAGACATGCATAGCGACTGAGATCCAGAAAACTGCATTCTTTGCTTCTCTGAAAGCATTCCTCCTGTGTCCAATTATCTTTTTAAAAATTATTATTCTCTTGGTTCTGGCGTTTCTTCCTTGCATCATCTAGTCTCTTGCTCATCTTCTCAGTAGGCGATGCTACAGAAGCAATATGCATCCAGGTAGCTACCAGTAATGGGACTAAAGGGTTAAGAAAGGAAGAGGAGAAATCCAAATGCTGTTAAGAACTAATCTGAGGGGAGGTTACCTCTTCAAGGCAATTTCCTCACTATGGCAACCACAAACACATCCCCACCTCTGACACCAGTGCATGCCACCGAACTAGTGGTAGCAAAAATTGTTACTTTAGGCAACACTTCTGTATATTTGCCTGCTATCTGGCAACTTCCCAGCCTCCTCAATTCAGTGGCTTCTCTCTTGTTTGCCCATGTCACTGGATCTTGCCGTAGCAGTGATACCCCGACTTTTCTTTGTTTTCCCACAGTGGAGTACTGGCTTGCCGGCAGTATATTTTGAGAGACACACAGTGCACTAAAGAAGCTTTTTTCAAGATGGATGAATGGCACATTTTCCCCTGTTTAAATAGGTTGGCCTTAGAAGCATTCTGTGTGTGCCAGTCTGAGCTTGTCCCTGAAAGGCTGTTGCTAATCTGAAAAGTCACATCTGCTGTGGCAAAATATATGAAAATTGCTAAGATGCCAGCGAACACTTCATTTTTTTAACTCCTCGATAGCCTTGCGACACAGGAGGCGGAGGGTCAGTGGTGGGACTTCTTGACTTGCTGTATAATTATGACAGAGAGACATAGTAATTTAGCTTGCTTTTAACCTCTTCTCATGAGTGGTTAGAACAATGGTTTCCCAAGTATCCATGAACTTCTCAATGTCATGTAATTCCTCTCGCTGAAGAATCAAGGCCACCCATTAAGCTACTTGTCAGAAGATTGCATTTTCAAGGGCTGAGATTGATTTGTCCCCCCAAATTCCCCTCAGATTTATCTCTGAAAACCCCAGTGCTGAAAAGTATCCAACGCTTGTGTGAGATCAAACATTGGCCAACTATTTCGTAAGTGGACATCTGTGTTCGATATCGCGTGAGACTAGATACTTGACTGATAATTCAATTTTGGTTTTTGAGAAGTGGTATGCCATTGCAGTTCATACCCGACAGCATTTGATGGTTGGCAGGCATTTAAGTCACAATTGAAACTCCGTGGATAGAAATGGCAGGCCAAATGGGACAACCCCTGCTGCTCCCCTGGGGAGCAGGGGAAATGCCTCTTTGCTACCCCAGTTACCATGCTGGTGCAGTGGAGACCCAGATCAGGCCTATTGCCATCATGTGATGACCACAAGATTGATGTAGGACCCATGGGGGCTGCGTGCATTGAGCTGGCTACTGTTAGGGGAGATAACAGCACTGGGCTGCTCCTTTGTGGTAAGCTGCCTCACTAGCAGATCCCAACAGAGGGATACCTCTTCCACTTCATCTCACCTGCTCTTCCTTGTGCCCCACAACTCAGAAAATTGGGAGTTTTGATAGCTCTACTTGTCTTTGACAGATCTATGGTGATTAGCATGATACGGCAGCACATGGGATTATTTAACAGTACTTTGACAAACCTAGCAGTTCCTGCCAACCTAGCAGTTGCCGTGCTTTCGAAGTGCAAGTAGATAAATAGGTACCGCTCTGGCGGGAAGGTAAATGGCTTTTCCATGCACTGCTCTGGTTCACCAGAAGCGGCTTAGTCATGCTGGCCACATGACGCGGAAGCTGTACACCGGCTTCCTTGGCCAGTAAAGCGATATGAGCGCCGCAACCTCAGAGTCGGCCAAGACTGGACCTAATGGTCAGGGGTCCCTTTACCTTTACCTTTACTTTGACAAAGGGCACCATATGAACTTTCATATATGATGCCAGCCAAATTAACCTAGAGGTGCCAGGACTTCAGGCCACTCAGATTTTGGATTGCAAGTTAAAACTCCACATTTAAAACACACATTTGAAACGTTGCATTGAGAATAAAGAGTACCCAAATAAGATATTTTGAAAAACACCAATGACCCTCTGAGCTTCAGCTCTAGAGCCGGTTTCTTATGATGCACCAGAAAAGCTACGCCGACTGTTTTACTTGCCCCTGGTGCATGTTAATTAAGTGTATTCCTCCCCACCCCCCAAAAGTATGTTTGTCACTTTTGTCTCCCCCAAGGTCACATTCTTTGGGCAACCTTTAGGGTACTGTATACCAGTGGTGGTTGGGGCAAATGTAGGCAGAGATGTGATTCTGACCTTTGTCTTGTAGGCTGTGTTCCAGCTTTGCAAAAGCCAGAGAGTTCTATGCTCTCGCATCTCTTCACCCTCCACCCAACCGGGCGAGAGGCATTAGCATAGCTCAAGGGCAGAGAAGAGCTGCTACTGCTGGTGGCGAGCTGATGTCATGGAGAACCACGAGACCCAGGGACAGTTCCAAGGGTCAGATAAGAGAAGCTTGCATGGCTGCATTTGGCCTCTGGGATTGATAGCCTCTTTCTCCCCTGGCTTAAGTGCCCCACATGTTTTATCCCTTTGGATGCAGATAGCCATAAATAGTTGGTGCAGAAGGCAAACAAGTGTCATCCTTTCATAGCATATTGAAGAGTTTGCTGTGCAATTAAACAGCCTTGGCTCTTTTGCACTATTCAGGCAGGATTCCTGACTGCAGGGAGTTAAACACACTTAGAAAGTCAGCTTTGGACCATTTCATGCATGAAGGTCTGAAGTGGAACCAGGATGCATAGGAACATGGGGTTGGGGACACAGCTTACTTACATGGACACGATCGTTTCCCCTCTGCAGCTAAAGCACTCACCCGTTCCCTCAAATGCCTGGATGGGGTTTTTGCTTTGAAGGAAACCAGAGTGGCTTGCGAGGGAAAATAAACTTCTTGTGGGTGCAGTTATTTGGCTACTGAACGAATATAAAAGAATAAAAAAAGCTTCTCTTTGGGGAGTTATAGGGACAGCACTACCTAAAATGTATAGAAATTTATTCATGTATGCTACTGCAGTGGCAAGAATGTTACCTGCCCCCAAATGGAAAGAAGCAGAAGTCCCAGCAAAGGAAGAATGGATACGAAAACTTATGGAGTATGCAGAAATGGTGAGCGTTACCAGAAGAATAAGAAATCATTTTTTAAATAAAAGAATGGAAATGGTTTATTGAATATTTACAGATTAATTATAAAAACAGATTGAATATGGAATATTTACAGATAAAATAAAAACATTGGCAGGGTTATTGTAATAAGCTGCAGTTTTATTAGAGTATATATTTAAAGAAGATGAATAAATGAGCAAATTAAGCTAATTTGGATATGCAGAAGATATTAAAAATAAATTTAAGGAACAGCAGAAAGAGGGGGGAGGAAGTCATGTTTTGAAATGTCAAAATGATTGTAAAATTAGTGAAATGTATAAAATCAGTGAAACGCATAAACTTGAAAAGTACAAAATAAAAATACATACGTGTGTGTGTGTGTGTGTGTGTGTGTAATGTATGCTCCAAGAGACAGGTTCCTATTCTGCACAGTGGAATTTTAAGACCATTTTCCTGCAGAAGATTGTGGGAGTTCAATCACAGGCCTTATTTTGTTGCCACAATCCCGCAATCCCTTTGCAAATCCCAAGTCACCTAGTCAACTGCTTCAGTGAAGCAGCCTCCATGCCCAGCTTTGGGAAGAAGGTGGGAACGCTCTAGGACACTGCCAGAGCCCCATGCCTCCTTCCCAAAGCCCAGTGCCTCACTTATCTGGCTTTGGGAAGGCAGCATGAGGATTGCATGGTAGGTGTCAGATTTTGGATTCCCTCCCTTCCCTTCCTGCAACAAGGCAGTGTGCTGCCAGGGCCATCTTTAGCAGATGCGGTGCCGGGGTGCAAATATCTGCCCAGTGCCTCCAAATTACCACGGATAGTGGGCGCGGGGGCAAAGCTGTGCACTGCCAGCCATGGGGGGGGGGTGCAACACTCCCCCATGCCACTGCAGGAGAGCAATCCTCGCAGAGGCTTGGGAGGGAAGCTGTGTGCCTGCCAGCCATAGGTTTGGTGGGTCACAGTTTCCATCCTAAGCCTCTGTGGGGATTGCTCTCCTCTCGAGGAGGCTTGGGAGGGAAGCTGCAAGCCTGCCAGCCATATAGTTGGTGGGGCACAGCTGGTGGGTGTGCAGGAAAGGGGAGGCCTCCAGCAGAGCTGCGCAACTCCCCACTTCACCAGGGCGCCCCTGAGAGGCCAACGCCCTAGCGCGACGCACCACCAAGCCCTATTGGAAAGACATCTCTGTGTGCAGCCCACAGCTTCCGTGTCGACATGTCCTAACAACACACTTGGTATGAAATGCTGGACTGCCCTGATTTACAGAATGCCACTTCTGGCTCAAGACTCCTACGATGTTTTCCCGAGGACATAAGTATTCTTTTGCATGCATCTAGCCAGCAGGATGTTACGGGCAAATTATCTAATATGGCAGGCCTGGTCCTTTCGCAAAGGCAAGTGAGCTTATGGCTTGCATATCCCCAGATGCCCTATCATCCCTTAAATACTGGCAAATTTAGATTGCCGCTTGTAATAAGTGCTTATTATGTAATTTCCAGTTCAAATGCCCAGTCAACAATGTTGAACTGGGAGTGGTTGAACTAAATCCTTTTTTCCCCTATGAAAGGAAAGCAATGCATGTTAACAAGCGATTATGCTTACCTGGCTTCTTAATGCACCAGTAGTAGCCAGTGGGAGGAAGGAATGGAAAAAAGATTATTCCCTTCCTTTGGTGTTTAGCTTTCATTTTGTGGCATCATGTGCCATGCACAAGTACCGGGTGGGAAATGTAGCTTTCCTGAGGTCCACTGCCAGGTGCTTGCTGAGGGAAGTAAAAAGATCAGATTTGGGGTGGGAAGGGGAGGAGGGGAGTTTGTCTGCAACTCAGATAAAAAAGTAGGCACTATTACACATAAATGGCTTATCACACGGTTAGGCAGCAATGAGGTTGGAGATCCCTGCAGCAAGCAACTGCAAGGATAAGGTGGGAATCTGCCTGGAGAGAATACTAGAGAGAAAGAGAACACACAGATTACTGGGTTTCATTTATTTAACAGCTAGACTCTCTCAACGCACAGACAAAAGTCTGCATCGAGTGACTCAGAGCAACCCACCATTACATTTCCCTTTAAAACTAAACAGTGACTGTTTTGTGTTTCCCCTCTCTCCGAAAAGCACACTGCTGAATTTTACTCTGTAAAAAGAAACACACACATCCCACAACCCAATAATGTAACTTACTGTTCCAGAGAAGAAGTATCATGAATGCATGTAGAATTGTTCACTAAGCCTGCCCCTAACATGCAAATTTGGGTTTCTGTTATCATCATTAAAGCTGTGAGGGCTGTAAAATCTCTCTCACTGTGTGTACGCGCACAAGACAATAAAAGAAAGACTGAAAGAAATTTGGCTGACGCTTTAAGATACCATTTTGTTCCAAAGTTGGCACCGGCCTCAAAGAATAGCTGAATAGACCTGCTCTGGGAAGATTGATGGCTACCCTGTGCTCAATATAATGGTGAGCAATTTGGCTCCTTCCCAACTGAAGGCAGTGATGAGGTGAGAACGCTTCTTAAAGTCATCTTACAAGGGATGCTAGGACTCTGTGTAACCTTCTTTGGCCATACAGTTGCCAATTCCTATAGAAATTCAACAGAAAGAACAACAGGGGGTCACGGATCAGTACAGAGAGTTCTCTCTGTTAAAAATCAGCAATCAAAAGGAGATGAAAATGGGTCAGATAGAAGCCTTAGTGGAAGGGTTCCTTGGCATGCCAAGTAAACAAAGTCCACAGCCAGCAATGACAATGATTTAGAAAGATTTATTACAGCAGGCAGGGTAGCGGCTGTGTTTACTTGAAGAGGTATTTAAACTTTTACAGGTTTCCCAATCGCAGATTCAGCACACATATGAATATGCAGTAGCAACGACGTGCATCTAGCACGGACTGTCCTCTTTTGCAAACTGGGAAGAGCTGTTGGGGCATACTAATTGACACATTCTAGAAGCTAAGCAGCAGAGGATTCTGGGAGTTCGCTCCGCGTACAGGTCTTAACTACAAGCCCTCACATCGTGCTTTGCCCAAAGCAATTAGAAGAGCAATCTAACAGGATGCCAGAAGGCTTACAGTTCAGAGCACGAATGGATGCATATATATCTTGCGGTCTCTGTTGGCATTATAATTATTATTTTATTTATACAGTGAGATTGGGGTACATGCTGCCTTTCAGAGGCAAAATGAAATGAAATATAGACAGATCCGCAGTAGGAGATGGCGGTGCCAGCACTCCCCTGAACTTCTTTCCCTGACAGCTGAGTCGTTGCTGCTTGCCAGCAAGGAGAGGGCGAGCTGGTAGGGATGTCAGTGGCGTTCAGATGCACCAGCAGGAGCCTGGGATGTTCGCCATGAGAGCGTCTGCACTGCACAAATGCCCCATTTCCTCACCTTCCCCTTTCCTGCCTGGCAAGCAGTGTCTCAGCTGTCAGGAGTTCAGGTGAGCGTTGGCAGCCCAGCCTAGGCCACCGTCTGCAGATCCCCATCCTCGAAAGATCTTACAATATAAAGTAGACAATGGGGGGGGGGATGAGAGAGGAGAGGAGAGAGCAAAAGGAATAGAAGTGGGGAAATGGCAGCCATTAAAGCTTCTTAAAACCGTTTTAGTTGGGTATCCCAGCAGAGGGGTGGAATCAACATCAGGAAGCCTGCAAATTTGCTTTCAGTGAAATGCTCCTTGCCTTTGTAGCTCTAATACAGTTGGGACTCAGCTATACAGCTGCAAATAAAGCGTTTTGAGTGTGTCTTAAGTGCAATATACAGCATGACACTGGATGGCGATGGTGAGCCTTATGAAAAATTCAATGTATTTTTATTTTTATTTTTATTTTTATTTTTATTTTTATTTTTATTTTTATTTTTATTTTTATTTTTATTTTTATTTTTATTTTTATTTTTATTTTTATTTTTATTTTTATTATAAAAAGCATTTTCAGAGCGGGTTTTTTATATGTGTGTAGATTCCACCTTGCCAGTAATGGAGAGAAAGTCAGTATATACCAGCTTGTGTTTGGATTCCCTGTAGAGAATATGAAATGGCTGCATTTCTACCCTACCACCCCCTGTGGCATTGAAAGAGGAGCTGCTATGTCCCTAGGCACCTCAGTTTTATTGAACTATCTTTTAGACAGCAAGGGCTACAGAATCTCTGCTGTTTGCACAATTTATAGCTCCACACAGCCCTGCGCTTAATGGGTGACTCTTAAGACTGTTAGAATAATGTAGATGTTTAATAAGTCGCTCCTTTCAAAAAGTTCGGCTCGTTGCAGAATTACATTGGTAAATGAAAGCTAACGTATCAAAAGAGACTTCCTGTGCCTTCTGCTGGTGCATGATGATACAAAATAGTTAGGAGACCCCAAGACAAAGTCACTGGAATTTAATGTATGATATATGATATACACATACATTTTGTCTCCCTCTCTCATAGTGCAATCCATTATGGTGCTCTGAATACTGATTCACATCCTCGTTTTATGGCTTCCCCCATGACACCAGATCAATGAGTCATAAGTGAGTGTGTCACATCAATGGGCAAGATTTTGAGGACACCAACTTTCAACTTCAAAAAAGAGTGCTATGATCCAGTGGCGTAGCGTGGGGGGTGCAGGGGGGCTGGCCGCACCGGGCACAACATCTGGGGGTTAGGGGGCGCAAATCCACGGGTTAGGGGGTGCAAATCCATGGGTTAGGAGGCACAAATTACTTGTCTTGCCCCGGGTGCTGACAGCCCACACTACGCCACTGCTATGATGTACAGCTTTCTCCTCCTCTTCCAGTTTTGAGGAATACTGTAGTCAGCACCCAACTATTGCATGGACAGGCAGAGTCCCCCAAACCCTGGGCGGCCCCCGTGTGGAATAACAACTCAAGACAACATGCTATGGGATTACAATTGGCCACAACTTTATTATGTTTCAGATGTGGGTAGATCTTGGCTCAGGCATTGGGTGTTTATCACTCCCAGTCCCCTGCTGGGGATCTGGGGAACATCAGAGTTATAAGGGGGGGGGGTATGGGCTGGATCTGGAGAACATATGTTCAAGCAGAGAGAGCCCGCCCCGTTACGCTGCAGTCACAGGGGAGAGCAATGACAACCTCTAGGCGTACGGCCAAAGCCTCCCCTCAAACAACCCCTTTAACGGGGAACCCTGGTATCACCGCCGCAAAGAGGTGGGGGCGTGGGTCACCGCTGCACACCCTCCCCCATTTAGGTAAGATAGGCTAAAGGATTCTGCCCAAGGCCTGATACTGCCACGCGAATGTCTGTGGTATCAAAAAGGTGTTGTTGTTATTGTTGTTGTTTTTTAAAAAATCTGCTTCAAAATGGCTGCCTCAGTAGCAACGATGGCTACCTCAGGAACAGAGGAAGCTGCCTCACGCAAAGCCAGACCATTGGACCATGGTCTACACTGGAGCTGTCAATGGCTTTACACACTTTCCCATCCCTACCTAGAGATGCCATAGATTGGGACTGAGGATTTTTGCATGCAAAGTACATTCTCTACCACTGAGTTGCAGACCTTCCCACTCCGACTCCTTCTATTACAAAACAAATCATATTTATAAAGGTCCATTGGGTGTGGACATTTCACTGAGGAGATCATTCCTGTGCTTATTAGATCTTCTGTGGAGCATTTGTTGCAGAGCTTATAGTCAGGGAACAAGGCTCCTTCCAATATCTAGTCCAAGCATGTGGTATTGCTCATGAGGGGTATATTAATTATATATAACATATATATTAATGCAAAATAGGATTCTGCATGGACGGATAGAACTAATATTAATAGGAATAATACCTAGTCTTCTGAAGGAGTATCATATATTGTGATTGGTGGTGGCTCTCTAGAGGTCCAGAACATCCTACCTGGATACGCTAAGGATTGAACCCAGGACCTTTTGCATGCAAAACAGTTGTTCAACCACTGAGCTATGGTCCTTCCCAAGAAGGCATGTCCCTGAGGTAAGGGTGTGTCATGTTTTTGCACTTGCCTTCCATGCAGCAGAGGGTGGAGTAAAGGCAAAACCAAGATGTAGTCAACAAGAGCAAGGGTAGGTATTCAGAGCAGACCATTGAAATTGATGAACATGACTAAGTTGGGTCCATTAATAATGCTCTGAGAAAAACTTAGCTGTATGCCTCCTGAGCTCTTCAGATTTTTAAGATCAGTGAGTTTTTATAGAGGTCAAGGAGTATTATCTTACTGGCTTGGGCCCATTAGCAACAGAAGCTCTCTTAGCTATGTGGCTGATATTGCTGAAGATCTTTACTTTAGCAGTGACTTAATAATAATAATGATTTTATTATTTATATCCTGCCCATCTAGCTGGGTTTCCATGGTCACTCTGGGTGGCTTACAGCATATATAAAAACATAATAAAACATCAAACATTAAAGAACATAATATCTTATACAGACTATAAATAAACCAATAAATCAATAGAAACTAGAAGAAGAAGAAGAAGAAGAAGAAGAAGAAATTTAGTTATATCCAAATTAAAGTAACCGCCAACCCCAACTAAACATTTAACCAACCCCAATGGTGGCGCTGTGGGTTAAACCACAGAGCCTAGGACTTGCCGATCAGAAGGTCGGCGGTTCGAATCCCCTCAACGGGGTGAGCTCCCGTTGCTCGGTCCCTGCTCCTGCCAACCTAGCAGTTCGAAAGCACGTCAAAGTGCAAGTAGATAAATAGGTACTGCTCCAGCGGGAAGGTAAATGGCGTTTCCATGCACTGCTCTGGTTTGCCAGAAGCGGCTTAGTCATGCTGGCCACATGACCCGGAAGCTGTACGCCGGCTCCCTCAGCCAATAAAGCGAGATGAACGCCGCAACCCGAGAGTCGTCCGTGACTGGACCTAATGGTCAGGGGTCCCTTTATCTTTACCTTTAACCCAACAAAAACAAAACAGAGGAATCAAAATTTTAAACCCCACAAATGTAAAACCAGTTAAAACATTTGAAATGTTTTAGACACATTTTAGACTTGGTAGACACACAAAGCATGAGTTCCCTCAGATGACTAGTTCAAGGTCTACTGCAGGCTCAAGACTTGACTCCTACGTCTACCTGCTGATCACAGCTTCCTCCTGGTCCCAGCTGCTGCTGCTGCCTCCTGCCACTCTCTGGTGGCTCTCCTGGGCTTCACCCACAGCACGGCTATTTCAAAACAGGTGTTATTGTATATGCAGTTGCGTATGTAAAGAGTAATTGCATGCTGTGGTGAGATGGTAAGGGAGCCCCCAAAGGAACTAGTGGCTGGCAGCTGCTGGTAATGGCTAAGGAGGGATTCAGATCCCAAAGGATGAGAGGACACAGATATTGAAAATTGACCGATGCCTGTTTATCCACAATGTGCATGCACAGCCTTAGTGAAAAGCATCATTGTTCCTTAATTATGATAATTCAGAGTCCTCCTGATGTGATTGTTCCTCCAGTCTCTCTGCTATCAAAATCCTGAAGTGTGCATATTTGTTAATGCAACATCACGACAGTAGCTTCCGATGGCCATATGTTTCCCCAACAGGCTGCCCACTTCAAAAAAGCTTCAAAACAGCATACCCTCCAACATTTCTCTGATGAAAATAGGGACGCCACATTCCATAATGATAATTTTACTATTTATACCCCACACATCTTGTTGGGTTGCCCTAGCCACTCTGGGCAGATACACACACACACACACACACACACACACACACACACACACACATATTTTAAAATACCCTTCTATATGCAGGATTGCCGCCAGACAGCTTTGGGGTTGGATAACGCCATACCTTCCAACACTGATCCAATGAAAATAGGGACATCCTAAGGAAAAGTGGGACATTCCAGGGTGAAATCAGAAACCAGGATGGCTTCTGTAAATCTGGAACTGTCCCTGGAAAATAGGGATACTTGGAGCGTCTGTGAGATATTGCCCAATGGCAGGAAGGCTTGGGTGCAGGGTTCACCTTGGGGGGAGGGGTGTCTGATGGAGCAGGTAGGCTTTCCTCAGGTACAGGGGTCCCCCTATTTGAAGTAGTAAGAATCCTCCTCTGCTGGGTTGACCAGAAGTTCATGGTTGCCCGACGCTTATGCCAAACCTCTTACATCTGTAGTCAATAAAGTTGTGCCCTAATTTGACTCCATTTAAGATGTGTTGTGCCCTTTATTCCTATGCAGATTAGGGAGGTTGGGAGTGTGTAGCTTGGGCATGGAAGGGCCACACGGAAGCAGATTGCAAGGAAGACAATAGGTAGGTAGGATCTGGTTGAGGACAAGACAAGTTGGTGGGGTAGTGCCCCATTTGCCCTCATGTACGTTAAACCACAGAGCCTAGGGCTTGCTGATCAAAAGGTCGGCCGTTCAAATCCCCGCGATGGGGTGAGCTCCCTTTGCTCAGTCCCTGCTCCTGCCAACCAGCAGTTCGAAGGTCGGTGGTTCAAATCCCCACATCAGGGTGAGCTCCCGTTGCTTGGTCCCTGCTCCTGCCAACGTAGCAGTTCAAAAGCACAAAGTGCAAGTAGATAAATAGGTACTGCTCCGGCGGGAAGGTAAATGGCATTTCTGTGTGCTGCTATGGCTCGCCAGAAGCGGCTTAGTCATGCTGGCCACATGACCCAGAAACTGTACGCCGGCTCCCTTGGCCAGAAAAGCAAGATGAGTGCCGCAACCCCAGAGTCGGCCACGGTGGTCAGGGGTCCCTTTACCTTTACTAACCTCCCTTGCTTCTGTGTATGTAAAGCCTTGGGTGAGGAAAAGGCTTTTTTATTTTACCCCTACACCCACTGCTATTTTTCTAGGCAAAGAAGTGCCAGAACTCACCATGAATGCTTCCCTTGTTGTTTTAGAATGACAACAGCACCCAACTGAGAAGTGCCGGAACTGAGTTCCAGAGAGTTCCGGCCAGTGCTCTCCCCCCCAAAATGTTTAGGGGTATTCTCATTTTGACTCAAGAAAATCACCATTTTATAATTCAAATTGGGGGAAAATAAATACAGTACATCGACAAAAGTACAAAGATTCACCAAATGTTTAGGGGTATGCATACCCCTGTGTACCCCCAGAAAAAAAGCTCTGGTTCTGGCTGAAACAAAGCCCTGCATACATCGCTAGTGTGTTGTTAGTAATGTTATTGCTGTTGCACTCCTTGTATGCGGAATGTATGGAAAATAAAAATTGATGTTCTTTTTCTTCATGATGATTACTCTGATTATTATTATTATTATTATTATTATTATTATTATTATTATATTTAGGATTTCCATATTTTGAAGAGCAAAAAAGAGGACACATTTGCCAACTTCAACTTTTAAACAATGGATCACTATGACCCATGGAAAAGAGGACGTGTCCTGGAAAAAGAGGACATATGGCAACCCCATACCCTGCCTATCTGGCTGGGTTGTCCCAGCCACTGTGTAGCGACAGCTATGAATTTTCTAAAACTTTATAAATGCCACTTGCAAGTACGGGGTGAAATGTGTCTCTGTGTGTACAATTCCTTAAGCCTGAAAAAGAAAGTGACGGATTTGACCACTAGTGGTACAAGAAAGGTATCTTGGTTTCCAGTGTCGCTATGCTTTTTATTGGTTTTAAAGATCAATTTGTAATCTGGCCCACGGCATACATGGAGTCAGAAAAGCAGCACGAGAGGCAGCTTGGTGTAAGAGAATGAATGCCCCACATTTCTAAGGTCTAATTCTGGCTGACACCAAGACTTTGTGTGGCCTTAGGCATGCTCTGTAAAAAGACAAGTCAAATCAATTCAGACAAAAAAGAAAGAAAAAGGGAAGGGGTGTTCAAATACACACATGCACACACAACAACAACAACAACAACTTGGATTTACAAAACTTTTGAAAACTGGTGGAAAGAAGCATTCTTTTGCATTGTGGCACATATTTTCATTTTAACGTTTGACTACTTTGCAGTGGCCGTTTTAAAGAAGGAAGCTTGCAAAGAGGAACTTGAAAACTGGCTGAGTATTAAAGGGGGAAAGGTCATAGCACAATATCAAGTGAAAAGGGGATGCTTTGGATACCAGAATGCTTCTCATTCAAACAATGAATTTGTAAGTAATAAACAACTCTGCATGCAAAGCAAAAACGTTCTGTATTCCCAGGGCCTCCTTTTCCCCCCAGACAGTATTGGGGAAGGTAGGGGTAAGTGTAATTTCCACAGAAACTAATCTCCTTACAGATGGCCAGGCTTTATAATAAAATTGGCAGCATCTAACTGCAAGGAATTCAAAGTTATGGAGTGCATGCTCTGAGGCATGGCAGAGGCATTATACAGAGAGTCCAAAGCAAAATGAAATAGAAAAATGTACGCTCTCTGACTATTTTTGCCTTTCCTGAACTGAATTAGAAATAGTCTCTGAGATCTACCCATCACAGAATCTTGCCATGAGGGGGTATAAAGGAAGCTTTGCATTGCCTTTGGGAAACAAATAAACCCATATAACTCACTTATATGTTTGGATGCTGGTGCTTACATTTCAGTTCTCTATGATCTGGGGACTGGAAACATGAGAGAGTGTCTCTTCCTATATGTCCCTCTTTAAGATCCACTGCAGATAACCTTTCGGTGGTTCCATCATCTACAACAGGGATGGGGAAGCTTTTTCAGTCACAGGGTTAGGTTCCTGTCTGGGTAGCCTTCTAGGCACCCATTTTCTAGTGTCCCTATTTCCCAGGGACAGCCTCAGATTTACAGAAGCCATCCCAGTTTCTGATTTGATCCCGGAATGACCCTCTTTTCCTTAGGGCATCCCTATTTTCATTGGAGAAATGTTGGAGGGTATTGTCAAGGAACTGCCATCAGGGCCAGAGGGAGAGAGCGGGCTCCAGAGGGATTCCAGAGAGCGTCCCGGGATGGGGAGAGGCAGCCCATCTTCTGGGGAAGGGAATCAGCGTAGCAGTAGTGGAGAAGGGGGGCAGATGGGGGAATTGGCGAGGCGGTCCCATGACTCCTCGCCGGGGACCAGCAGGGAGAGTAAGGGTCCTCCGCTGCTCAAACCCTCCTTGCGCAGAAGGGTTCTGCGCAGGGAGAGTAGGCAGAGACTAGGCGTCAAAGAGCTTCTTTGCTGGAAGAAGTTCAAGAAATGCACACTGACGGATTCTGCCAGCGATTGAGACAGCCACGGGCGAGTGGCTGTCCGGACAGAAAAGGTTCACTCAGGCAACCCAGCCAGGTGTGGCGCCGGTTTACGCACAAGCAACCCCTAGAACCATTACAGGTATGGAGTTATGCGACCCCTGAGCCAAGGAGATAAGTAACTATACAACCTTTAGAAGAAGGCAGCCCTGTCTGGGGAAGATGTTTTAAAGCTCAATGTTTTATCATTATGTTTTTATATACAGTGGTAACTTGGTTGTTGAACTTAATCCGTTCTGGGAGTCCATTTGACTCCCGGAACCATTTGAAAACCAAGGCATGGCTTCCAATTGGGTGCAGGAGTTTCCTGCACCTAATCGGAAGCCATGGAAGCCACATTGGACATTCAACTTCCAAAGAACATTCGAAAGCCAGAACACTTACTTCTGGTTTTTCGGCGTTTGGGATCCAAAACGTACACGTACCAAGGCATTCAAGAACCAAGGTACAACTGTATGTTGGAAGCATCGAAAGTGGCTGAAGGAACCCAGTTAGATGGGTAGGGGTATAAATATTATTATTATTATTATTATTATTATTATTATTATTATTTAGGATGACCATAGTTTCTTCAGAGAATTGTTGGGCGGTATGGAGGCCAAAGAGGGCAGAACAACCAATGCAACCTTTACCTAGGCTGGTTTCTGCGCACACAGCCTCCATCCATGGCAAGCAAGTGTTCAAGGGCACTGTCCACCTATGCAAAAACGCTCAGGAAGGGTGCACAGCATGGTTGGCACAGGAATAGTCTGGGGAGAGGGCGATGGCAGAGATGGGAGATGGTCTGGGGAAAATCCCAAGGCCAGGCAGAGAGCATTGGAGGGCCAGAATTGGAGAGATGACTTTTTGACCTGAGGTTCCCCATTCCTGATCTTTGAAGTTGGATATTGTTGCAGAGCAGGTGTTCTTGGCACTAATCCCCAAATTCTGGAACCAGGGGGGTCTACTGGGATTGAGCAGATTCAATATCTTGGCCTTTTAAAATGACAACTGATCTATTTGGATATGTTCCTTTTGGTTTTATCATGCACACATGTTTAATGGATGGGCTTAGTTTGTTTTATTTGTTGTTTTCTACCTTAAGAATCACTGTATTGAAAAGTGGCTATATCTATATCTATATATATCTATATCTATATATCTATATATATCTATATCTATCTATCATCTATCTATCTATCTATATGGAGATTATTTAAAGTGCACAAGTCTATTGGCATTTTCTGAAGAGCTGGCTTGCGTCACACCAACCGAAAGATAGATATCATGCCTATTTCAGGGTCTCTCCGAAGAACTATGTAAAATGCCAACCAGCCAACTAAAATAATAAACAACTTTACACTAATGAGCTAGGGTCAATCAGGGACTGGCTAGTCAAGTTAATCCCTAAATCCCAGACGGAGTGCCAGGCAATCCGTGGTTCATTCAGCTAGGCCTACTTGCACTTAATAATACATCTTAGTCCCATTTGTAGTTGCAAATCTCAATGGGATTAATTTGGCTGCAATGCAAATCAGAGAGCTTAAGTGGATTCTGGTTTGTGGACATATAGCATCTCTCTAAAATCAAGGGGATAAGATGAGGGCAAAAGAAATGTGCAGAAAAATCCTATGGACAAAAGGTATTTTGTATATTTTCTTTCTGTTCTCCTTTGAGCACACTGCTTTGCAAGTAAGAAATATTCTCAGCAGCACCCCTTCCATCCTGTATTCATTAGACATATTCATATTTTTGTGAAGGTGTCATCCACTGGCGGAACTTCTGTATAAAACAGGCACCAATTTCTGGAGCTATTCTGGGGGATCCAGAAAGGATTAAAAGTTTGTATGACAACCCCACACAAGGGAGGAGATTAGTGGGCCTGAAACGTTGGGTAGTTGTGAGGCTTCTGTGATGGGAACAGGCTAAAGAACAGGCAAACAGCTTGAACCACAAAGCAGCTGAAAATGAAATGTGAAGATTTAATGTCAGCTTTCTGTCATTCACTTCAACAGAACTTACCATGGAAAATACTGAACCACACCAGCCAAGAAGCTGGGCGAGAACTTTATTGGGTTGTATTCAGCTAAGTGCTACTTAAGAGTAGACCATCTGGCATTAATGACCATGACTAACTTAGGTCCATTAATTTAAATGGGTCTATTATGAGTAAAAAGTTGAATATGACACTTAGTCGTTCTGAAACAAGCAAACACCAGCAATAGAAAGCTCCTGACTTCACCCAGAGACAGCTAACTCCTGTGCCACCTAGAGACTAAGCCATACAGTGGCACACGGGTCTAAATAAATTTGCATAATGATTTCAGCTCTACGCATCTGACAGTCATTTGTAAAAAGAGTGACAACTTTATAGGGAAGAAAGAAACCCATTCATAGTAAAGAATCAGAGCAAAATGTACATGACACCATTTTTAAAAAGTGAACATTAAATGATGGAGCCATTAAATTTGAACTCTACGTCAAGGGACAGGGCAAGATTAATTTCAATAGAAAAATAGCATGTTCTACTGCACAAATTATTTAAAATGATGGCAAATGTATAATATTCTTGGTAGTGGCGCCCTCCCGGTGGAACGCCCTCCCTTCAGCTGTCAAGGAGATAAAGAATTACACAACTTTTAGAAAACATCTGAAGGCAGCCCTGTATTGGGAGGTTGTTAAGACTTGATGGTTAACCTATGCTTTTAGATATGCTGTAAGCCACCCAGAGTGGCTGGGGAAACCCAGCCAGATGGGCGGGGTGTAAATATTATTATTATTATTATTATTATTATTATTATTATTATTATTATTATTACAGTTGTACCTTGGAAGTTGAATGGAATCCGTTCCCAAAGTCAAATGTTCAAGAACCAAATTGTGGCTTCTGATTGGCTGCAGGAAGCTCCCTTTGGACATTCGGGTTCCAAAAGAACATTCGCAAACCGGAACACTAACTTCCGGGTTTGTGACATTTGGGAGCCAAAACGTCCGAGTTCCAGGGCGTTCAGGATCCAGGGTATGACTGTATTATTATTTTTAAAAGTTACAGCAAAAGCTTCCCATATGTATTTTCCAATAAAAAAAAATGGGGGCAATGAAAATATCACAAAATCCTGGTATGTGCTGGGAAATGGAAAGAATTGTCACAGGTCCTTAATCCAGGGCTATAGCTATGCAGCAATCAAGAACTATAAATTCTTGTATGGATGTAATGCATCTATGCGCTCACCACTCAAGTATCTTTTCAACATGGCCCTAGCCATATGGGAGCTACTTGTGATCTTCACAGACAGCCCCTATCCATGTGATCAGCTCCGATAAACATTGTTCCAGATGTCTGAGACGCATTGTGCTCTTGTTCTCACCACTACGGTAACCCCCCCACCCCACGCCACCCCACCCCACATCAACTGTATCAACACAGAAATTTGCAGTTCCAATAGCTTCATAAATTTGGCCATTGACTAAAAGCCTGTAGTGGTCCTTCCGATTTCCAGGATTTTGTGACAGCTCCATTGGGCTTACATGTTCATATTCATGGAAAAGCAGACTTCATACAACGAGGGTAACATTTAATGCCACCTCCATGTGTTCCAAAACAAGAGATGTTTAAGACAAAGAGCCCCATTAACCTTCTCCAAAATTTCAAGCTGTTTGATAAAGCCCTCCTCGGCCAAAGACCAGATTTCTTCCTAATTGCCATAAATAATGGGCAATTGATGATATTTTCTCAGGTTTCCTTGGAAAATGTTCAGAATTCTGAGGAATTTATGGCAGTTCAGGCCTTCTCAGGTATTCCTCAGTCACATGGAACTTTCTGATGTGTTTCAAGGCATACCTAGGAACCTTAGGTATTAAATTAGTTTTTTCTCACACACTGTAATTCCTTGCAAACTGGCACCTGGCGTTCCGACTAAATCATGACTTTCACCTCGAATAAAGTATTTTGTCTCTAAATTTTACTGTAACATTCTTGCTGCAGCTTTCAAAGTGGATTTATTTGATACAAGATGGGTAGCTTTGTATTATCCATTTATGGGGCTATTTTTAATTTCCAGACACTATGTGGTTGCACATTTCCTCTGCATCATCACAAACAGCACAATAAAAAAATATCTCAACAGCCAGGAAACTCTTGGAAGCCGCAGGAATGTTTTACTTCCAGAACTAACTGCTGAGCCCCCTTTCTTTATTTTTTCCAAGTAAAGTTAACAGATGTCTCACATTCGCTAGGGAGGGGCTGAAGAAATGGCTGGGTCAGCAATTGCTGGAGAGCCCTCAGTAAAGTGTAACTAGAAAAGTAAGCAATGTAGGAGAAATATTGGATTGGCTACTAAAACATATTCTGTTGGCTACTAAAACATATTCCCTTTGGACCATTCTATGGATTGGCACCCTACTTCAAGAAAAATTGGTTCTTTGAGGAAATACTATTCAGTGGAATATTAATGATGGCGCTGCTCTGGTTCGCCAGAAGCGGCTTAGTCATGCTGGCCACATGACCCAGAAGCTGTACGCCGGCTCCCTCAGCCAATAAAGTGAGATGAGCACCACAACCCCAGAGTCGTCCGTGACTGGACCTAATGGTCAGGGGTCCCTTTACTTTTACCTATATAATTGGCAGATAGAAGAGGGGGAGTACCTTCTCTCTCTCTCTCTCTCTCTCTCTCTCTCTTCATTTCATTCCTTGCTTTGTTTTCCTGTTTTCCTTTTCTTTTTTTGTTTGACTCTGTTGGACTGCATTCGGATGAAGGTGATGGATGATTGATGAAGGATCCTGTGTGAGAGGCAGGGAAGGGAAGATCTCCCAGGGTAGGAGGCTGGGATAAGAAAGGAAAGCTCCCAGGTGAGAGCAGGGAGAGTTTATCTCTTTGCAAGCTGGATAAGAGTTATGATTTACCTGAGAGAGAGGACTTTGTATCCTCCGTTTTCTCTTCTGTTTTTATTTTTGTTTAGATTAGTTTGGGTTTGGTTTTTTGGTAATGTATTATGAAAAGTCTTAATAAAATCTTATATAAAAACACAGAAAGAAAGAAATTCGGTACTCTACGAAACATTATGCACCTGGGGTTGATCCAGACTTTGCAACCACTGCCAGGCCTTATAGAGTGGCAAAGTCACCAATACATGTGCAGCCCTGCCACTTGCGTGCCAAGGCCGCTTGACCCACAGTTCCCTCATGGACAATAATTACACAGACATGAGTTTAAGGGTTCAAATAGGCCACAACTTTATTGGTTACAGATGTGAGCAGTTTGGCTTAGGCATTGGGTGAAGCCAGGCTGTATCACAACTCCAGCCCGTCTGCAGGGAGTCCATCTCAGGGTGAACCACCAATAGGGGGAGCCCTATGACTTACATCAAATAGCCCTCCCCCCTGAGGGGGGCCCGTTGGGGTTGTGACATGGCCCTAGCCCACATCCAAGAATTGGACAGAATCTACACCCCTGGGTCCCTTTAACAGGATACCTTATTGAGGAGGAGCAGGCGAGAGCTACAACCTCCTCTCCATCCAAACAATGGCTTACCCAGTGCCTAACCTCACAAAGTTGTGGCAATTGCTACCAGGCAGGTGAAGACCAAATGGCTGGTGCCAATTTGCCAAGTGGGAAAAAAATTCCTACCTGGCCCCAACAATATGGCTATCCTATTTTTAAAAGACATCTGAAGACAGCCCTGGTAAGGGAAGTTTTTAATATTTAATACTGTGTTGTTTTTAACACTCGATTGGGAGCCACCCAGAGTGGCTGGGGAAACTCAGCTTGATGGGCGGGGTATAAATGATAAGTTGTTGTTGTTGTTGTTGTTGTTGTTGTTGTTGTTGTTGTTGTTGTTGTTATGGCCGACAGTTGTCCATAGCAATGTCATATCACAGCACAGCATGAAAAGAGAGTGAGTGGGTTGGGAGATCTAGCAAAAAGGGTGAGAGGGGAGGTCCAGCCCAGCCGTACCGCAGTTAAAACTCCACTGGCCTCACCTCTTTCCAGCGTTGTTTTCCTACTGCCAGTTGCTGGTTGTTCTGCGTCACATTCTAACAACATTAAAAGTTGGACAACATGTCCAAATACGTTATGAAAACCCTTCCTTAACGTTAAAAACCACGAGTGTAGATCTGCCCTAACTCTGGCCATCTGAGAAGTGTTGCTGTCATCTCCCCACATGAGACCCAGGTGGCAAAGGAGGAAAACTGGAGATCAAGTTAGGACTCAGGGTTCAGGGTTTTCTGGGTCCAGGGAAGCATCCATGAACCAAAGCACTTCAGGCCACTTTCTGGGGCTTCTAGGTTCTCAGTTATACTGGGGTTCTCTGTGGGTCATATGCCCCTTCCTCAGAGAAGGTATCCCCTGAGTCTGTGTGGATGTGGTATTGACAATAACCCAAGCACACCCAGTGGCTTGACGTCAAGGGCAATCTGCAAGCATCTTCCCCTGTTTTTCTCTTTTGTTTTGTAAACAAGGGATGCTTCAGATCATCTTGGCCACTTGAAATTAAATCAAACTGCATGCTGGTCTACAATCTGTCAGCCTCAATTCACATTCTTCTTAGGAACCATACTTGGGATGCATTATATATATATATTTATTTATTAAAAAATCAATTTGGACTTGTAACTGCATGTTTTTGTTTCCCCTTAAGCCTTCTACTCCAAAAATAGTCCGGCTTTTGCAACGTCTGTAGCATGGTAATAGATGACATTCTCTTTCTGCCTGTGTAAGTCATTTCAATGGAAACTGAGGAGGTCGTGTGAAACACAGAATTAAGGGTCGTTAGCAGAGCAATATTTGAACTCGTGGCAAAGGTAAACAGGCATGGATAACCTGGGGGTTTGCTAGCGCTGGCACATGTCCCAGCACAAAGAGAAGAGAAAGAATGTAAACTCACATTTTGTATTCAGTGTAAAAATGTATTTTGGCCATGCAGGATTGCCTTGGAAGGAAGGCACGGGAGCAGCAAGCAAATGAGCTACCCAATCAGTCCAGAAATTGGAGGTAACACATTGGAAGTTCACTATTTTGACCCTTCATAACTGGGTTTAAGTCTCCACATTGTTTGTTCATAATGCATTTATGCAGAGGTCAGGAGGGGTTATGCTCAGATATAAAAGGTAAAAAAGGTAAAGGACCCCTGAATGGTTAAGTCCAGTCAATGGCGACTATGGGGTTGCAGCGCTCATCTTGCTTTTCAGGCCGAGGCAGCAAGCATTTGTCCACATACAGCTTTCCGGGTCATGTGGCCAGCAGGACTAAACCACTTCTGGTGCAATGGAACACTGTGACGAGTGCCAGTGTGCATGGAAACGCCGTTTACCTTCCCACCAGAACGTACCTATTTATCTACTTGCACTGGTGTGCTTTTGAACTGCTAGGTTGGCAGGAGCTGGGACAGAGCAATGGGAGCTCACCCCGTCATGGAGATTTGAACCGCTGACATTCCAATCTGCAAGCCCAAGAGGCTCAGTGGTTTAGACCACAGTGCCACCTGCTCCCTTAGCCACAGATATAAGAACCAAAGAACAGCCTGCTGGGTTAGGCGAATGCATGCCCTCCAACATTTCTCCAATGAAAATAGGGATGTCCTAAGGAAAAGTGGGACATTCCGGGATCAACTCAGAAACTGGGGTGGCTTCTGTAAATCTGGGGCTGTCCCTGGAAAACAGGGACACTTGGAGGGTCTGCATCTATTCCAGGAACCTGTTCTCACAGTAGCCAATCACATTCCCATGGGAAGAGGAAGAAGAAGAAGAAGAAGAAGAAGAAGAAGAAGAAGAAGAAGAAGAAGAAGAAGAAGTTTGGATTTGATATCCTGTTTTAACACTACCCTAAGGAGATTCAAAGTGGCTAACATTCTCCTTTCCCTTCCTCCCCCACAGCAAACACTGTGAAGTGAGTGGGGCTGAGAGACTTCAAAGAAGTGTGACTAGCCCAAGGTCACCCAGCAGCTGCATGTGGAGGAGCGGAGACGTGAACCCGGTTCACCAGATTACGAGTCCACCACTCTTAACCACTACACCACACTGGCCTAAAAGCAGGATCTGTCTGCAACAGCGCCCTCTTCATTTGTGATTCCTAGCAGTCACATAGTTTTTACTCTATTTCAGAGCCCGTCTTAAGAACATTAAAAAAGAACCTTGCTACAGCAACCCAGGTCCAACCAGTCTAGCATCTTGCTTCCAATATGTAAAGCCTTGCCCCCTTGCCACGAAAACATTGTTTTTATGCTGTATTTCGATGTACCACTTAGAGACTTTTAAATATTGAGTAGTATAGAAATGTTTTTAAATAGATTTGTTGAAAGTTTCCTGCGAAATGCATTGCAAACCCTTGAGGGGTTTTTACCAACAAGAGCATCTGAAAAAAATCAGATGGGTAGAAACACCCTCTCACCTCACTAAACCAAAATGTTTTCTTGCAACAAAAAAGAGGGGTGCATTAGAGTGGTAGGGCTATCTGGGTCTTTTTCTTAGTTTCAAGAGGGAATAGATGTCTCCGAACAACCACCAGAAGCTTTAGCAAACTACAGTTCCCAGGATTCTTTGGGTGGGGGGGGGGAACCATGACTGTTCAAGGAATATGATACTGCTTGAAATGTATGGTGAGGATTTAGACAAAATCTGCCACTGCACCTGAGGGCAGAAGCTAATTTAGAGGATGCAGGATAGACTATGTGTGGCAAAGACAGATCCAGGTATTACTGTATTTTTTGCTCTATAAGACTCACTTTTTCCCTCCTAAAAAGTAAGGGGAAATGTGTATGTGTCTTATGGAGCGAATGCAGGCTGCGCAGCTATCCCAGAAGCCAGAACAGCAAGAGGGATTGCTGCTTTCACTGCGCAGCAATCCCTCTTGCTGTTCTGGCTTCTGAAATTCAGAATATTTTTTTTCTTGTGTTCCTCCTCTAAAAACTATGTGCGTCTTGTGGTCTGGTGTGTCTTATAGAGCGAAAAATACAGTAATTCTGTATTGCCTTTTGCCTCTCCATTGCCTACTGCCATCTGTGGTGTCTGCACGCCAACCCAGAAAAGTTGGGATTGGATAAACACACACTCTGCCTTCATCGAAGATTGTTTGATGCAGGTGAGATGGATTCTGACGGATCATATTTAAATGCAAATGACAGAGATAACTGTTTTCCCAGCACCTCAGTAAAAGACAACTTCTCCTCCTTCCCTTCTTTCTCCCTCTTTCTCCCTTCTTATCCTAGTCACGTGGCCACCAGCCAAGACACTAGTCTATCAAAAGAACAATATCAACTGGGTTTGCCTGCAAAGCAGACGATTCAGATTTCAGACAAGAAGCTGGTGGGTAGGGAAGAAACCCTTTCCAAAGAGGGAGACTGCAAGATTCCCCCACATTTCCATTTGCTGTAAGGATGTTTGCAGAAAGTTATAGCCTTCATCAGGAAATCTGCCTTTCAAATATCTACAAATTCTAGCCCCAAGTGCGCCGACTGCCTGCTTGTCTGTTTTAATGTTGCGCAAGAAGAAATTTCCTAAGATAAAGGCAACAACTTTAACAGCAGGTGGCTGAAGCATAGCCTTCAGGAAAGCTGTTAAGAACCATTTTTTTTGTACGCGGGGTGGGGGTGTATGTCTGTAAAATAAAACATAGTAGCATGCAGTCTCACTTGCAATTATCGATTCTGAGAAAAGCAGTCACTATATATTTAATTCAGGTTGCACATGTCTGGCACACGGGCTGGCTTAAAACAACCCAGTTTTACAAATACATTTGCTTAATACAATCCCCCTTGCTGGTTTCTGTAATTCTGCCCCGGTGGTTCTTCAGCTCTCTTGAACTGACAACAACTAGAGTGGTACCTCGGGTTAAGTACTTAATTCATTCCGGAGGTCCGTTCTTAACCTGAAAATGTTCTTAACCTGAAGCACCACTTTAGCTAATGGGGCCTCCTGCTGCTGCCGCGCCACCGGAGCATGATTTCTGTTCTCATCCTGAAGCAAAGTTCTTAACCTGAAGCACTATTTCTGGGTTAGCGGAGTCTGTAACCCTGAAGCGTATGTAACCTGAAGCGTATGTAACCCAAGGTACCACTGTATTCTGATTTAGGCTCCAATCCTGTGCATTCTTATCTGAGAGGATGTCCAGTTACTATAGGGTTGTCATATTTCTAAAAGTTAAAACCAGGACACCCCCAAAAGTTGTTGAGCTTTCTTTAGACAAACCCCAAAGTTGTTGAGGGTCCCCCCCCCACAAAAACACCAAAAAGTCCCCCCAGATGTCAATTCTGCCTTTGAAATCCCAGTAATGTCCACGAAAATCCAGATGTATGGCAGCCCTAGTTGTTATTAATTCTTATCATCATCATCAGCTTATATTATTATTCATTGCTATTCTTCATTTGATTTACAAATCGCTTCCTATGAAGCATCTCAAAGTAATTTCACAGTATAATAAAAACGTATGTAAAACAGTATGTATCATTTCATGCTTTACTTCTGAATAGTCCTATTGTATTGGATGGCCCTGTTAATTTGTTTGTTTGTTTGTTTTGTGAACCAGGGGCACGATCCTGCAAACGCTAAGCACTTTCCATTTCACCAGTTTCCATGAGAAAGGGCGAGGCACCCATTTCAGATAAATGGGAAAGAGGCTTAAATTCCGAGGGAGCGGGCATCATTACATTTTTGTATCTTTCAGAAACCAAGTGGCAGGACGACGGAAACAACCTCTCAGTTAAAATTCAACTGCTGCAATTCTTCTCTGTAGTTGCAATCTAATGAAGCTGTATTCTTCATGCGGGGAAACCAGGCATATAGCTGGAAGGTGATCCTTAGAAGCTCCTACTGCAGTCACAGGCGCTGCAGTTTTCATCTTCAATTTTCAATTTAAACTCAAAAGTAGTTTGCCACTTTCGTAGGTGGCAGAAACTTCAAAGAAATCCCTGAGACTCCAGCATTTTGTGTTATTTTAATCAGGAAGTTTTTTTGGGAGTGGTTAAAATCCCCCTAAACATTCTCAAGTAACCACTGGTGGTCCCCCAATTGCCGCTGTGGTTTTCTTTCTTTTTAATGGGCTTAATACAACTAATCCAGAACTACAACTAATCCAGAACGTGGCAGCCAGACCGATGACTGGGAGCAGCCGCCGAGACCATATAACACCGGTCTTGAAAGAGCTACATTGGCTCCCAGTATGTTTCCGAACACAGTTCAAAGTGTTGGTCCTAAGCGGCCTAGGTCCAGTATACCTGAAGGAGCGTCTCCACCCCCATTGTTCTGCCCGGACACTGAGGTCCAGCACCGAAGGCCTTCTGGCGGTTCCCTCACTGCAAGAAGCCAAGTTACAGGGAACCAGGCAGAGGGCATTCTCGGTAGTGGCACCCACCCTGTGGAATGCCCTCCCACCAGAAGTCAAAGAGAACAACAACTACCAGACTTTTAGAAGACATCTGAAGGTAGCCCTGTTTAGGGAAGCTTTCAATGTTTGATGTATTATAGTTTTTTTTTTTTTTTTTGGAAGCCGCCCAGAGTGGCTGGGGAAGCCCAGCCAGATGGGCTGGGTATAAATAATAAAATTATTATTATTATTATTATTATTATTATTATTATTATTATTAGTGTGTTTTCCTAGCTCATCATGTTCACAATTTAAACTGAGACTAGTTCAGGTTCATAAGCCGATTGGGTCAGCAGATCTGTCAAAAATGGAAATGCAGTCTACAGAACCATCCTTTGGGTCCAATCAATTGCCCCGGGAAAGTTCAAAGGCAGTCGGATATGTCCCAATGGCAGGCTGCTGCATCCACAGGGTGGGTGCCACTACCAAGAAGGCCCTCTGCCTGGTTCCCTGTAACTTCACTTCTCGTAGGGAGGGAACCGCCAGAAGGCCCTTGGAGCTGGACCTCAGCATCTGGGCTGAGTGATGGAGGTGGAGACGCTCCTTAAGGTATACTGGGCCAAGACTGTTTAGGTTTTCAGATTATGCACAGCTCTTCCTCAGGCTTTGATTATGAGAGCAAAAAATAAATAAAAATCTAATAGTTGAGATGGAAGCAACTGGGTAGTCAGGCTGATGGTTACTAGGCTGCAGAAGTCTACTGGCCATTGCTGTTGGCATGGTGATGTCATGTGTGATGTCATGTGTGATGTTGGCATGTGTGATGTCATGTGTGATGTCACAAAGAGGATATGCTTTAATGAGAAGGAATGCGTAACTAAGACGTAAAGATGGATGATTGACAGAGAAGCTGAGGGAAGTCCAAAAAGAGAGAATTTGTTTGTTAAAGATTGGATAAAATTGTATGTTTGTGTTGTAAATCAATAAAAATTATTATAAAAAAAACACAAAAGCAGTCAGACGGCATCTTAGCACTGTCAAGATGGATCTCCATAACAGGTGATGAATAGCTTTATTTGGGGGATATATTAACTTTTACTATTGGGGAAAAGTTTTATATTGGTTTACCAGTTTGTAACCCATCAAGCTGAGGCCAATAAATATACATTTGCAACCCTGTACCCATTAAATAATCAACTTTAGAGGTGACTTTGGGACGGATTCATTCAACCACATTTCCTTTCTCAAGAAAGGTTGGAAAATATGTAATTTGAATGGCTATTGCTCTCTGCTGTTAGGGTGTTGTCAGCGGATCCTGGCTCAATGCCCAGGAAAGTATAAAGACAAGGAAAAGTTTCATACATTCCTTTTCTATTTCAAACTTTACAGAGAGAGGCTATAGAACCCAGCCTCTTGGATAATGGCTTTGTCCCGAGTGAATTTCCACCCTCCGTCTCCCCACTTGCTCATCCATTACTTCTATGGGTGCTACTACCTGCCCTCTGTCTTTGAGGTCTTTTCTCTCCTACTTTTAAGGCTCGCCAGGTTCTGGGAGATGGTAGGTCTGGAATGCTTTCTAGCAACAACATGTCAGCCAGCTGCTCTGGCTCTCCCATGATTTCCCAACTTTCCCCCTCCTCTGCCTCTGAGCTGCGACCTCCCCCAAACCCTTGTTGTAAATCTACATTGTCTTCCTCTTCCTCCTCCCTGGAAGGATCAGGATTGAGAGGAGGTCTCCACCATTCCTCCTCTGCCCAGTCTCTGACACTACCTCCTCCTCAGCTGCTTCTTTTTCCTCTCTGGACTAGCTATACAACATTTAAATGTGTTGTAAATATACTAATGTGACACCAGATGGCGATGGCGAGCTATGCCAAATGCAATGTATTTTTCAAAACGTTTTTTAATAAAAAATTCTCACAGCATTCTTTACATGTGTGTAGATTGCACCTCTCGCTCACTCAAGTCTGTTGTGGCTCAGCATCCAACCATCCTGACAACCCCTTCATCTCCTGCCCTATCTTAAGTCACCCATCACCACTCTCCTGAGTCTGAGCCTTCCTCTTCTGATGCTTCCACAGGGGGTTCTCTGGCTAGGACCTCCCACCACTCCTTCATGTCCAGCCAGTCCCTGACACAGGCTAAAGAACAGGCTCCAGTTCAGGTTGACAAGGGTCGACAAGCAAAGGTAAAGCCAGAGGCAGGACTGGACCTACCCTTAGATGGGATTGCAGCAGTTAACGGAGGAACTGACAGGTGATGATGATGACATAGAGCACCTTATAAACCCTGGAATAGCCAAGATCTGCTACACAGCACATACATTTCCAGCAGCTATGATCTCTCCAGCTTCAAGAGCAGAAATAATCGATCCCTATGTAGGATGGCCGTGTTCCACTGACCATAATAAAGGAAGTCAGACAAGCAGACTCCATTTCGGGTTTGCGTTTGCAGAGGTGGCTTTGGTTTCTCTTTGCCTCTCTCCTCATATTTCATGCCTTCATGCAATATTTACAACTGAAAGAAAGCATTCTATATCAGGAAGGAATGATAAAGGGATGCTTTAGCCAGAAATGCAAGCAAAGAGGAAAAGACTTGCCTCGCGCTGCAATGCTCAAGGGACTAACGGTCATTTAGAGAAAACACATCTCAGAAGCATCCGACAAAATGCAGCTCCACAACTCACTCAGCTCTAACCTGCCTGTTTACTTAGAGTGGATACGCGAAGGTTTGCATCTGCCCGAAGAGTGTGGTCAGGAATATGGTCCTATAAATAGTTGGCAAGTGTAAAGCGGGCCACAGAAATGCTATGGGAGAACAGAACAGAACAGAACACACTGCTGCAAAATATGATTTTAATAAGCAGCACCAAGCTAAATCCCTGTACGTTTCAAATTGTTCTTCGGAGGAAATTGTATCTGTTTAACTATTAAAGGTTCCGTTCTTGTTTGCTGTTTGCTCAAAAGCCACAGTTTGCAAACTTGGCTAGCCTTGGCCACTGAACTGTTCAGTTAGAAACTTGCAGGGATTTAGCTCGGCACAGCTTATTAGAATAATCTTTTGCACCTCTTGCTGTTTACCACTCCACTTTCTTCCATCAAAATTAAAGGTACGGAATTCAGCCGAGATATGCACATTCTGCGATGCCTGTTGGGGATTATGCATGATGGCCAGAGAATGTACAAAAATCAGTCGTCGTTTGCACATTTCACATGGCCTGCTGGAGACTATAAATAAATAAATATATTTATAAATAAATGGAATAAATGCGATCTCTTAACACGTGACACTGGAGATAAAAAGAGCAAGGGAGCAATGAATTTTCAGGTGTAAGATTAAAGATCAGTACAGTCAAATCAACCAGTGGGTGTTCATTAAGTGTGATGGAGCCGTGATGTTCTATTCAGACATTTTACATGAATGTGTGACACCATTGCATATAAAGTGCTTTTCTTTTCTTGATTAGGTAGCACCATTTGGGATTATAGACCTCTACATGTGAATTCTATGGACTGCCATTTATTACAGCTGATACCCTCATGACACCTGGTGACAAATAAAATGCTCGTGGATGGAAGGCATTAAAATAAATTCAAAATGAGAGAACAGCCAGAAAACAGCCAAGAAGAACCCCAAGCATCTCTCCTGAGAGCAGTAGTGTAGCCTTATTAGACTTTATCGATGGTAAGGTGAGTGTTGCTCCCAGAACAGGGAGGAAGGAGTCAAATGACACCAAGGTTGATTCAGAGAAAGAGTTTATTCTGCTCTCTGGATAGCAGAAGGCACTTGCGTGGTCAGTTCACAGCAAGTCCAAAGAAATGAGAAATTTCATGCAGTATATATATCCTCCAGGCACCCTCTCCCCCCTTCCCCAGGAATCCAACCACGTCAGCTCATACACGCAAGCTGACATCCATGACCATAAACAGATATTCCTGTTCCGGTACTCTTGACCATAAAAGGTTGTTCCTGTTTCTATACTCTTATCTTGGGGCAGGAGGTCACCAACTGTAAGAACACTCCTGGCACCATTCCCAGGTCTCTTGTCAGACCTGACAAGGTCTGTGCATCTTTTTGTGGTCAGGATGCAAGACCCAGACGTGCCATCCCTGCTCCACAGAACTGACAAGGTCATCCATTGCCATCACGAACTGATAAAGGAGAGGGCTTTGAGCACTTGTTTATACAGCTGGGTTTCTGTTTATACATTGACTCAAGAGCTCAAGTTAATGCATTTTAGAAATGCTCCCTTGGAGAAGGTAAAATGAGGATTTTGGGTCCCATTTCAGACTGACTGCACAGAACCCATTCCTTCCCCCTTCAGTAGCAACCAACATTTGCCTACAGTGATACTTTTAAATGCACACAAATTTAAAAACAAAACGGCAACTGAAAGCCTATGAGTTAAGATCATCTTGAAAGCACTTGACCAGAAACCCTATGTTTTTGTCATCTGCATGATCTGCATTTTTATATAAGAGGAATCGGGAATAACATCACCCTTATCAGCGTGATGGCAGGTGATTGGTTACCATTCTACAGTTGCAGCGCTGCTTTGTATTGAAGGGAGACTTAAGAACTGCACACCTGCAACCACAACGTGTCAACAAGGTCATAAAATGGAGCATTACTTTTCTGAACTCCGACTTCCAGTTTTTTGAAAAGTGGCTCGGCAGGAAGAGGGAAACCTATGAGTACCCTGCTCATACAACTTAGACAAAAGTATGCTATCCCGAGAAGATACTCTCAGTGCACTCTCAGCACTAAAATTACAACTTACCCACCTGGGAAAGTAGTGTATTGTGCCTGGTTTGTTGTTGTGGTGGTGAAGGGCTGAGGTGGGGAAAATGGATTTCAGTTACAAGGATCAACTCAAAGGGTAGCAATTTTTTGTCAGAAGAAATTATATGGACGCTATCAGCCCAGGCAGCGTAAGCTGAAGCAGAGAAAGTTACCAGCTGAGTCCAAATTACAGAGTATTTGTCTGATGTTATTTAACCTTTCTGCAAAGATTGCTCCAAGTGTTTTGCTAGAAAGTGGAGAGGGTCATGTTGATGCTTCGGCCTCTAAAGGGAAGTTTTCCTTCTGCACATATGTTTTCCCTCTGCACATAACTGTTGCATTATGGGGAAGCATTGCTTCTTTTCTCTTGCATTCTGGGAACTCTCGCTTATAATCTTTTCTCTGTTTCTGCACACACTGTACGAACCTGCTCCAAACACCAAGACATTCCCTCATCGCTCAGTTCACTTTAAGTTCATGGTGACTTGTACTCCATGCATAGCTGACCACATCTATAGAACTTGATTATTATATTCTTTCATGTTATGATCAATCATTAGTAATTGTTCATGTTATATTAATCTTTAGTTATAATTAATTAGGAGGTTTCATGCTTGTCTAGTCCCAACCTCGTTTCCCAGCCTTTAATCTACCGGTGATTAATGTTCACATGTAATTCCCACCCCTCACATGTAATTCCCGCCTTGCATTTGCATTAACCAATAGGCAATGAGTTTCTTTGTGTTTGTATCAACCAATCAGCCACAAGTACACCTGTGGCAATGTTTGTAATATTCAATAAAAGAGAGTTCCCGGGACTTCCCCGGCAGACGCCTCTCGAGACACCCACCACTCGTCTCCCGTGATTTTCATTCCTACAGGCCTCCCCCTTTATTATCTGGGCCGTACGGCACAACTCTAAACAAGGCAACACATTTACCCAAGCTTCCATGTGCTCCTTGCGACTTTGGGTTCAATTTGCTTCGCATCTCAAGGCGAAGCTCCCTAATTTGCGCTTTCTGAAACAATACGCGAGCCGCAAGGCAGCCATCCTTCAAAATTTGCACTTATTTGAAATTTGCAATGCCACGTAAGCCAAATAATATGTACACAAATGCATATGCGGGGATAAAGCGTGCGTTTGAAAAGTGCAAGAGTCCATGAAAATAACAAGCAAAACTGTGCATGGAAATGCTGGTGATTTTTTATTATTATTAAAAAAATCACTGGCTGATGTGAATGACTGGAAGAAGGAGAAACTGGGGGGAACTGAAAATGACAGATTTGGCCATCCCAGATTTGAGCTCCATTCTTCTCCCACACCTGGCAGCCTTGCCTGCTGCTGCAGCAGAAACCTTGCATCGTCTCATGGAATGCAAGTGGAACATTGCAAGGAGTATGAGGGAGCAGTGGTATCAATGGCAGCTTTCTCCTTCCTGGGGCAATGTCATCGCTGGAAGAAAACTATTCACCTGCAGACACCTGCTGCAGAGCCTGCCCTTCTACCTGGGTAACTGTGCTCCTCATCCCTATCTCCTTCAGTTTAAAATGTATGTCCTTGTGTTACCCAGCTAGAGTGAAGACAATGTAGCTCTCCAGTTGTTAGACTGCAGCTTCCACTGGAGCAAAACAGTTTGAGCATCTTACGCCGATCCTGGTCTGACTGCACTGGCTACCAATTAGTTTCCAGGCCCAATTCAAAGTGCTGGTTTTGACCAACAAAGCTTTGAACGGCTCAGGACTGCAATTCCTCAAGGGCCGCCTCTTCCCATATGAACCTACCCAGTCCCTGAGATCATCTTTTCAGGCCTTCCTTCGTGTGCCTCCTCCTCGAGAGGTCTGGAGGGTGGCAACATGAGAACAAGCCTTCTCTGTAGTAGCACCCACCTATGCAATGCTCTCCCCAGGGAAGTTCGCCTGGCGCCTTCATTATACACCTTTAGGAGCCAGACAAAAATGTTCCTTTTCAACCAGGCCTTTGATCGACATCCTATGCCCTTTTAAAATGTGGCTATTGGATAGTTGTTGTTTTTATTTTGATTATGTATTTTCGTTTCATGTTTTGATTTTGTTCTGTGAACCACCCTGACACCTCTGGGTATTGGAAATTTAAATTCAATAAATCATCATCATATCATCATCATTCCTGACTGTTGACCATGTTGGCTGATGGGAATTGGAGCCCACCGATATCTGGAGAGCCACTGTCTCCAGAAACCTAGTTCCAATGCTAGCCTATCTTGTATCTGTGTCTTATTATGCATCCTCTGTAGGGTCCTTGCCAATGAGTGAGTGAACGATTCAGAGTCAAAGATGGAGAGCAGGTTTTGACAACCATACACAAATAAGTCAGGAAGCAAAATAGTAGGATCTGTATAAAGGATCACCAATAATGACTTGGGGTTCCCATTGGTATAAGGTTAAACATGTATTTTGTCCCTCTCCCTCTTGGTTGTTGTTGTTTAGTCGTGTCCGACTCTTCGTGACCCCATGGACCAGAGCATGCCAGGCACTCCTGTCTTCCACTGCCTCCCGCAGCTTGGTCAAACTCATGTTCGTAGCTTCAAGAACACTGTACAGCCATCTCGTCCTTTGTCGTCCCCTTCTCCTTGTCCCCTCCCTCTTGGTAATCAGCCACAATGCATAGTTGTCAGGCTTCAGTGAATTCCGATCCTCTCCCCTCTCACGGCACACATCCAAGGAAGTAGACGAGGAAGTTCTTATCGAGTCTTTATTCAGTAATTCACAGCAAGAGGATCATGTACTCCGCCTCTTAGATTAATGGCGTTGCTCCAACTGAGCTCCTCCCCCCTTCCTTCCTAGCAACAGCACTTCCCTTTATGGTGGCCATCAGGGTTAATTGTCTCTGTGGCCTTTGCTCTTCCACTTTCAATGCACGCTAGGTTATGGGAGAAGGGGGGTCAGAAATGCTCTCCAGTGATAATGTGTCAGCTGGCTGCTCTGCCTTTGTCTCCCCCTTTTCTCCTCCCAAATCATCTGTTCACCTGTCTCTGAGCTGTGAGCTTCCTCAAACCATTGCTGTAATTCAATACTGCCTTCTTCTTCTCTGGAAGGTTTGGGGGGCAGTCTCCACCATTCCTCCTCAGTCTTGTCCCCCTCAGTCCAGTCCCTGACATCAGTCTTACAAAGCCAGATCAGCAATGCAACCCCATCCATGCCACCCGACCAGTCGCTACTGGACCTGCCCCCTTCGTTTGTGTACCTCTGAATATTTCCCCGAAGTCTGAAAACACCATGCTTTGAGGAAACAGCTACCTAAATTGTGTAAGCCATGGGTGAAAGAAAAAATAAGTAATAGAGAGAAGGATTCACTTTGAGCCCCATCAGCAGAAGGCATGTGTAAAGATGTCTGCTTGTGCAATGGGGCTTTTACTACCCCTTCCCCACATGCCCCCATCTGAAATTAGTGTCGGGTGGGTGGGAGAACCCCTGGAACAGTGCAGGGAGGCGAGTGCTGAGATCATTCCGTCTGGGAGGCTGAAATGCTTGCACTGCAGGCAACATTGAATTC
The DNA here is from genome assembly GCF_951804945.1 of Podarcis cretensis. Taxonomy (NCBI): domain Eukaryota; kingdom Metazoa; phylum Chordata; class Lepidosauria; order Squamata; family Lacertidae; genus Podarcis; species Podarcis cretensis. Next base: position 23,822,937 of record NC_137176.1, on the reverse strand, counting down.
CACCCAGGAATGTTTTCCTGGAACACTTATAAGGACATCCAGAAAAGGACACCTGGCCCCCAATAACAGCAAAATTGAATGGATTTGTTTTTTGGCACAGCTCCTGTTTCCGCTGATGAAGAGGCTGCTCAGTGGGGCATGTGCACTGGAAACATGTGGAAAGTTCATCAGTGACAAAGAGAGCTGAGCCTCATCCATTTCACCCAACAGTACTGTTTATGGCACAGATGATGAATGAGACTTGCTGACAATGATGACCTGGGGGGGCCTTTCGCAGAACACGATGAAGTACAATTAGTGCTTGGGGCTCTTGAAGAGTGCAATACAATGCAATAAATACTTCCCATGACGTATTAAAACACATTTTTAAAAGAGGGAAAAGATGATGCCCTAAAAGGGAAACCAGCGGTGAATTTCCTAACAGCCTGTAGGACATGGAGAAATGTGCCTGTCTGGTGCACAAAATAAGATTGGGGGGGGGGGCGACTGTTGTGCTCTTGCACAGATCCCACTCATTAACTGTAATGTGTTTATTTTTTTAAAATATTTGTGAATCACCCATAATCATAGATCTAACTGATTTACCACAAAATAAAACACAGAATAGCTTGCACCGTAAATTAAACAGCAGAGTAATCAAAGTGACTAGATAAAATTAATGCCGTGGAAATGCTTGGCGAAATAAGAATGTTTTCATGACAGGCCAAAATCCATACAATGTCGGTATCCAAACCGCACTTCCACAGAGAAGATGTTCTGTCATGCAGGGACTGCTCTGCTGAATGCTCTCTTCTGAGTAGAGTGGATTTGGGGGGCATGAGGCACCTCCAAATACACAACCTTATTATCCCAGTGATCTATCCGCCCTGTAGGGAATGAGACACTCTTTAATGTATTGTCAATTTGGGCCCGGTCCAAGCCTCGAAAGGGATGAACCAGAGATGGAGGTGTGTGACCCTGTGATTATGGACAGACGACTTCCTGGAGAGCTTTGGGCATATAGTGACTGTTTACCCCTTACTAGAGTTGTGAACTTGTTTATGGGCCATGCCTGCAGAGTAATGGAACCTCATGAATTCCTGGATATTCAGGGAGATTTTCCAGTGGATAAAGCTGGAGTGGGGCCGATGACAACTTGAGACAGCCCCATGGCTTTCATGGAGGCTATGAAGCCCCAAGAACATAGAGAGGAGCCCCATTGTTGGTGCAATTGTGCCATAGGGCTAGAAGTGTGTGTGTGTGTGTGTGTGTGTGTGTGTGTGTGTGTGAGAGAGAGAGAGAGAGAGAGAGAGAGAGAGAGAGAGTATCCCAGTGTGTGTGTGTGTGTATCTCAGGGCTGCCATATTTTGAAGTGCAAAAAAGAGGATGCTATGACAGCTCTCATTTTAATAAAGGTAAAGGTAAAGGGGCCCCTGACCATTAGGTCCAGTCGTGACCGACTCTGGGGTTGCACGCTCATCTCGCTCTATAGGCTGAGGCAGCCGGCGTTTGTCTGCAGACAGCTTCCGGGTCATGTGGCCAGCATGACTAAGCCGCCTCTGGCAAACCAGAGCAGCACACGGAAACGCCGTTTACCTTCCCGCCGGAGCGGTACCTATTTATCTACTTGCACTTCGTGCTTTCAAACTGTTAGGTTGGCAGGAGCAGGGACCGAGCAACGGAGCTCACCCCGTCATGGGGATTCGAACCGCCGACCTTCTGATCGCCAAGTCCTAGGCTATGTGGTTTAAACCACAGCGCCACCCATGTCCCTCTCATTTGAATACCCCTACTCAATATAGGCTATAGAAGTTGGGATATATTGTGATATATTGTTGAGGGGGGCAGGAGAAGAGAAGAGGAAAGCAAGTCTTCAGCCACCAGTCATGTCTCATCCAGAAAGCATAGGCAGAGACATTTCAGCAAATTTTAAAAATCTACCCGGGCAGAAATTTTACCCCTGAAAAAGAGGACATGTCCTGGAAAAAGAGGACACATGGTAGCCCTAGTCTCCAGAGCACTCTGGAAGCAGCTATAAGTGTTTCGCTTGCCAATAAAAAGTTAACTAGATGTGTGCCTTATCTGTGGCGAGCTGTGACAGCACACCATAGATCAGTAAAGGATCATGGGAGTGTTCGTTCCCAGTGGGGATCATGGGACATAGTCAAGGCACAGGTAAAGGTAAAGGGTACATGGACCCCTGACCATTAGGTCCAGTCGTGATCGACTCTGGGGTTGCGGCGCTCATCTCGCTTTATTGGCCAAGGGAGCCGGCGTATAGCTTCTGGGTCATGTGGCCAGCATGACTAAGCCGCTTCTGGTGAACCAGAGCAGTGCATGGAAACGCCTTTTACTTTCCCACTGGAGTGGTACCTATTTATCTACTTGCACTTTGATGTGCTTTCAAACTACTAGGTTGGCAGGAGCAGGGACCGAGCAACGGGAGCTCACCCCGCCATGGGGATTCGAACCGCCAACCTTCTGATTGGCAAGTCCTAGGCTCTGTGGTTTAACCCATAGCACCACCTGTGTCCCTAGTCAAGGCATAATCCCCAGCAATAAAAAATGGTACTTTCTTGGGAAGCACCAAGGTAACATGCATTCGTTTTTAGTCCTGGGTGTAGAGGAACAGGAAGAAAGAAGAAGCAGACGCTCCATGCAGCTTCTTCAAGAGTTTGATTGAGCCACTCACAAAGCCCAAGTGGTTTCAGGGCAATTGCCTCTTCCTAAGCATAGCTATTTTGATTGCTGCTTCTTATCCACTCTTCTGTCAGCTGCAAATGAACAAATAAATACATTTCTAACCCCCCCCCAAAAAAAATCAACAGAGGTAATCTCTTCTTGAAGGAGAAATAACCTTTGAACAACTGCTGAATTTAAACCTGCATTGAGAGGGAATATTTTAACTCCTCTACAAAGAATGCTTTTAATATAGCATCAAGTGTGTATAAGGAAGCTCTCAGGAAGCAAGGAAAAGCTCTATATGAGGGTCTTCCCTGATTATGCTACTGTGTTAACACAAAACACAGCTGATTCCAGGTGTCATAACCTGAATGAGGGTTTAAAGCTGCGGCCAGATATTCATAACCGCAAACCTGTTCACTCAGAGTTTACAAAACTGATTGTTTAACTCTGAGCTTTCCAAACTTTTCATACTGGTGACACACTTTTTTAGACATGCATCATTTTGTGACATAGCAATTCAGCTTTAGTAGCAAACTGGAAGTTAAATTAACCCCTTTCCAGCCCCCTGGAGGAGCGTGGGGAGCATTCACATGACATACCTGCACAACGCAGCCAACACATGTGTCGAGACACAGTTTGGAAATCTCTGGAGCCTGGATGGAAGTTATGTTGCACGTCACATTAGGCTTGCCGATCACAGGGTCGAGGGTTCGAATCCTCGTGATTGGGTGAGCACCCGTTTCTCAGTCCCAGTTCCTGCCAACCTAGCCATTCGAAAGCATGCCAAAAAGTGCAAGTAGATAAATAGGTACTACTCCAGCAGGAAGGTCTCTGTTGACAAATGTTTTGGTTTCCAAAACCTGGAAGTAAATGCTTCAGTTTTCGAACACTTTTCGGAAGTTGAACATGCCATTCGGCTTCCGTTTTGAGTTTCCGGTTTTCAAAAGTTTCAGAACTCGAATGGTCTTCCAGAACAGATTACATTCAAAAACCGAGGTACCACTGTATAAATGAACACATAAAAATGTGCAAAATTGTAATGAAGACAAAAGTGGGCCTTTCCATCGCCACAAAACCTTAGACATCTATACACCTAGGATTAAGAGATGGGGCTTCCAAAAGGATCAGCTAGTTATTGGGACTATGCAAGGCTAGGTCAGGGTGAGGTTTGGGATGTGTGGCTGCACCAAGGAGTACAGTGGTACCTTGGGTTACAGATGCTTCAGGTTACAGACGCTTCAGGTTACAGACTCCACTGACCCAGAAATAGTACCTCGGGTTAAGAACTCTGCTTCAGGATGAGAACAGAAATTGTGGAGGCAGCGTGGCGGCAGCGGGAGGCCCCATTGGCTAAAGTGGTGCTTCAGGTTAAGAACAGTTTCAGCTTAAGAACGGACCTCCAGAACAAATTAAGTTTTTAACCCGAGGTACCACTGTACCAGATTGGCTGTACCAGTATGCCCATGCGGTGTGCAACCACCCCCACTGCTGCCCTGCTCCACCCTATCCCTGTATTTTATTTTGGTTTATTTTGAGGGCAAGGCTTGTGCACAATGGCTGATTAGCCCCTGAGGATCTGAGTGGTTCATTATCACATAATCATGGTGAAAGAAAGTTTGTGTGCCCACTGTTCCACAATGAAAAGACTTCAGCTGCCCTGCAATATTTGAACCAATCTCATCTCCAAAGACCTCCCCTTCACACACACAGAAGGCTAAAGTATATAACTGGCTTAGAGCTGCCTACTCTGCCATCAATTTCTCCTCAGTAAAGAGGGAGTAGATCATCGTGTCTTGACTGTTTTCTTTAAACAATAAATACTGCATGTTTTGGCCGGTGTATCACAGGCATTTTATATGACACTCTTACGTTTGGATAGCTATTCAGATTTGATGAATGCTATTGCTATTTTAGAAAGCTCGCCATCTCGAAAGAGGGGAGAAAATACTAATTTAGATAGCTACAGGAAGGCCCATAGACAATTGGTTTTTAGACTTCCTGGCCGACTCATACCTGCCAGCTCAGAACAATTGGGTGGCGGGCAGAGAGAATTGCTGATTTTCATTTGGCAGTATTTCCACACTGAAAAATAAAAGAAAATGTAAAACTTCTCATACAAGAAGCTCAGAACTGCCGTCCAAATGTGAAAGTCTGCCAGAGGGAACAACAAAGGCAGCATTCCATTGTAAAGCAATAATATGAGGGTGGATGAACTATGCAGAAAATAATAATTAACTTTGTCGAACAATTAAAGGAGGTAGGCTGTAAAAGCAATAGCAGTTGCTTTGAAGAATAATATAGCATTGGTTCTATTTTCCTCATAACACATAGATGTGATAAGGTGTTGGGGTAGATTTAAGGGAGCTTGCAGACATGGGTGATTTTGCAGCACCTAATCATTGCTGTTCTACTTTGAGCAGGAAGTAGAATAGCAACTTAGCTTTCAGACTTCTGGAATCCTAATATCATTCTGCAGCCAAGTGGACAGCCCACCTTTCCTCAACTACAAATATTAGAAGGAGGATTTTCATTTGTACCACAGAATATGGGGAGAAGGTGAAATATTCTTCCCACCCCACCCCACGGGCTGCCATATGTCCTGATTTTCCAGAACATGTCCTGGAATTTGCCTCTGAAAATGGTGCCCTGGGTTATCTTTCATAATTCGGCAAATGTCCTGGAATATAGGCATATGGGGTTAAAATTTTATTTTAAAAAAGATCCAAAACTCAAAAATTCTTGTAGCTTTTACTAAAAAAGCCCAACAACTTTGGTTTCCCTAAAACAACAACAGCAACAATCTCCACAACTTGGGGCAAAAAAAAGAGGAAAAACTCAACAACTCTCCTGATTTTCATTTTCTGAGATATGGCAACCTTGCAATTTAGTAAGGTTGTCCACCAGATTCAGCCAAGGCCTGAGTCAAATCAAGCATATTCAGGGGGACATTCAATGAAGATGAATATTGAAAGATTCAAGTCAGATAAAATAAAGTACTACGGAATTATGGAACTCACTCGACAGGAGGCAATGAGCGTGTGGAAGAAAATCAAGCCTCCACAATGTGTATAGGGTGAAGGCTCTGTTTATTAAGATAAGACAATTGCTTTGGAGAAGACCTCCATCAGTCAGAATCTATTTTGAACTGATCATTAAGGTGTTCTGCTTACCTACAGAGTTAACAGCCTTCTATAGTCACCACAAAACTCTCACAACCGAGTTGATAAGAAAGCACAATAAACTAGTTTCATGGGGAAAGCAGCATTGCTGAAGTCCAAATCTTCGACATTCCATACTTCATTGTTCCACCTTCTCTCCCACCTACATGTCAACTTTCTACTTGTACCCTAAGAGACATGGCCATATGAATATAAGACCTGTACAGGCTCAGGCTTATTATAAGCCTAGCTCCTTGCAGACTCCAGTCCCATACATTCTTAGGGTTGCCATATTCCGAAAAGTGAAAATCCAGTCAAATATCCAGTTTTCCTGGATATTTTGCCGATTCAGCAAAAATCCGCCCGGACGCCATTTTGCTGCCTGAATCCTAGACGTGTATGGGGGAAACCCAGACGTAAGGCACCCCTATAAACTCTGCTTCCACAAGCGCCACCAACTTGGACGGCTTTTCATGATGGCTATGCTCTGTCTCCACGACTGGAGGCAGTAGTGCTTCTGAATATCAGTTGCTGGAAACCACAGAGAAGAGAGTCTTCTTGTCCTCTGGGCCTGCTTATGGGCTTTCTAGAGGCATCTGACAGGAACAGGATGGTGGACTAGATGAGTTGGTGGCCTGAGGCAGCAGGCTGATCTTATGGCCTTGTATCCTTAAATAACTAGAGCAATCTATACAGGCCATAATCAGCCAAAACTAAAGTTGCCACCCATCCCTTAAAATTTAGGATTTCCAAACAGCAGTGTCCCCTGTCCCAGTTGGGATGCCTTTTGTCCCATTTTCAAAGTCATAACAAAATAAAATTGGCATCAAAGTTTCCTCACCCTAACTTGCTTGCTAGGCACCTTGCAAGTTAAGCCCTCCCTCCAAAGCTGGCTGTTTGATGCTCCAGGCTAGCCAATAAAGCTTGCCAGCCGGTAGATTCTTCTGGGTTGAGCTGAGCTCTTGCCAATGGCTCTAAGAGGATGAGCGAAATGTTTTCTGGAGCAGCAGCCTCAGCCCCCTTCAAAGCTAAGAATTTGTTGCACTCTCTCTCTCCCTCTCCCTCTCCCTCTCCCTCTCCCTCTCTCCCTTTCCCTCTCCCTCTCCCTCTCCCCCTTCCTTCCTTCCTTGGCTGGGTTTCTACAATTATCATCCTTCCGGAAGGCAGAAATTCAGCAGGTAGTGAAGATTTCTTTTCAATACTGTTCTTGGAATATTTGCAGTTACTGATAACAGGGGTGAAGGAAGGGTGTATGTGTCGGGGGGCCGTCCTGGGTGTCACCACTGAGGGGATGACAAAATGCCGGGCGGCACTCACCATGGGGCCTGCAGCATGCCCGAGCCACATGTCTCTTCTGGGAGTGACGCTGTGGCTTGGGTGCCCACAGGCTCCACGCTGCCCCAAACAGTCCGCCCACCGTCTTCCCCTCAGCTTTAGGGGCGGCTGAGTGGGAGGAGGCAGGCAGACTCCTCAGAGGCCCCATGGAGCATCCTGCTCTGGCTCGCCCCACCCCCACAGGTGGCTGGCCCCACCCCTGAGTGCAAGGCCCCGCCCCAGGAGTCCGATTGGCTTGCTCCACCACTGACTGATAGCTTCCATTTGATCACTGCAATGGATTGCTTTGAAGTCATTTTTTTGCAAAGTAATTTTTAGCTCCCCAGTTCTCCCCGATCTGTCCTTTATTTTGCCTGACCTGTCTGTATTTTGCCCAATCAAAGGTGGCAACCCTAGCCAAACAGGACAATTGTTTAGCAATTGGCACAATTGTTCCAAGGCAGTGAAGGTAATTCACACACAGGAGTACACCTGGTGAAATTGTGCAGCTGTTCCGTTGTGTTGAACAAGGTAGAGTTTTCTGATCTCTGGAAAGTGAAAGGAAACTGAACAGGGAAAACATAGGAGAAGGATGTTTTGACCACAACTTCATGAAGACGCTCCATTAAAAAAGAGGAGAGAGCAAAGCATGCTTTTCCCAGTGTGTCCAGTGTGTTAGCAGCTGAAGATTACGTCATGAAAAGATCCTGCAGATAATCAGGAATCATAAACATTTCTCCCTAAAATATACCGTATTTTTCGCTCCATAGGACGCACCAGACCATAGGATGCACCTGGTTTTAGAGGGGGAGAACAAGAAAAAAAAAATCTCCCCCTCTCTGCTCAGCACCCCTTCAGCAAAGCGGCAGGAGAAACGGAGCCCCTTCCATTTCTCCTCCCGCTTAGCTGAAGGGGCGCTGCGCAGCTCTCCCTCTCTGCTGAAGCCAGGATAGTCTTGCTCTCCTGGATTCAGCAAAAGGAATCTGAAGCCTGCGGAACGCAGCGGGAACTCATGCTGCGCTCCCAAGGCTTCAGGCAGCTATCCCTGCAGCCTGGAGAGCGAGAGGGGTTGGTGCGCACCGACCCCTCTCACTCTCCAGGCTTCAGCGAAAGCAATGCGAAGCCTCCGGAGCGCAGAGGGAGCGCACCCTCTGCGCTTCGGAGGATTCACGTTGCTACTGCTGAAGCCAAGGAGCCTGCATTCGCTCCATAGGACGCACACACATTTCCCCTTAATTTTTGGAGGGGGAAAGGTGCATCCTATAGAGCGAAAAATACGGTACATATGTGTATTCATTTATGAGCCAAGGAGTGCATTGCAAAATTAAAACAACTGTGCGTTCTGATCCACATATTACACTTTTGGGAAATGTAAATGAGATTGGTTTGCCTTAAAAACGCACACCAAATTAAATTATCCAGCATTGCCTGCCTCAATTTCCATTTGTCAAATAGATATAGTTTGCTGGCATTCACTGCCTGTTGGGCGACAATGCGAAAGGGAACTGGCCTAAAGCATAATTGCCCAAGTCAATTAGTTTGGGTCTGTTGGAGTTTACACCATATGTACAATGACTTGGGAGAAAGCAGAAAACAAGAAGTGGCTAGCACAATTGTTCCAAGGCAGTGAAGGTAATTCGCACACAGGAGTACACTTTTGAAGGCACATTGAGAGAGGTGGACCTTGGTGATATGCCACCCTCTGCAAGGCCATTTGATGCCCTCCTCCCAGCCCTTGTGGCACCAGCTTAAGCAAGGCTTTCACAGCCTCCTTTTCTCCTTCTCAAAGCCCATTAAGTGCTTGCCTGGCTTTGGGAAGGAGAAGGTGTACTCTAGGACCTTGGCGGAGCCCTCATGTCCCAAACTTCATCATCTTGCATATCAGTTTCTGAAGGAACCAAGAGAAGTGGTCCCTATGATTTAGAGACATGGTTACTTCCACTGACCTGAAGATGGGCTTGGAGAGTTGAAGAGAAAACAATGCAAGTGTTAAATTGATAGGTTGAACCATCTGATCGCACAAAACAACGTAATTGAATGTTGTTCTGCACTGCAACAGGGAAGATGGCACACAACCAAATTGCCCAGCAGTTGGCATAACCTACTAAAGAATTCTTTTAAAAGGTCAAAAAAAAAAAAATACAGCTTAAAGGCTCCCCATGGTCTACTTGCTGGTTTGGAAGAGGAGGAGGAGGAGGAGGAAGAAGAAGAAGAAGAAGAAGAAGAAGAAGAAGAAGAAGAAGAAGAAGAAGAAGAAACAACTGCCTAATAAACAACAACAACAACAACAACAACAACAACAACAAGAACAACTTTTATTTGTAATCCTCCCTTCCCGGCTGAAACTGGGATCAGGGCGACTAACATCAAATATATACCATTGTATTGTAGTATACAACTTGCAGGCCTTTTCATTCCCGTTGTGTTCGACATTGCAAATGCACGTGAAGTGCAAAAGACTCAGCCACCACCCTTCCAAGATAGCAAATTTGCAATTCAATAGCTCTCATGCAATCTAAGATTAATGCTCTCATGTGAAATAACACAGAATTGTTGTTGTTTAATCATTTAGTTGTGTCCAATTCTTCGTGACCCCATGGACCAGAGCACGCCAGGCACTCCTGTCTTCCATTGCCTCCCGCAGTTTGGTCAAACTCATGCTGGTAGCTTCGAGAACACTGTCCAACCATCTCGTCCTCTGCCATCCCCTTCTCCTTGTGCCCTCAATCCTTCCCAGCATCAGGGTCTTTTCCAGGGAGTCTTTTCTTCTCATGAGGTGGCCAAAGTATTGGAGCCTCAGCTTCAGGATTTGTCCTTCCAGTGAGCACTCAGGGCTGATTTCCTTCAGAATGGAGAGGTTTGATCTTCTTACAATCCACGGGACTCTCAAGAGTCTCCTCCAGCACCATAATTCAAAAGCATCAATTCTTCGGCAATCAGCCTTTTTTATGGTCCAGCTTTCACTTCCATACATCACTACTTGGAAAACCATAGCTTTAGCTATACGGACCTTTGTCGGCAAGGTGATGTCCCTGTTTTTTAATTATCAACCCATTTGAGAGTCTTGGCTTCAATATAGCCCCATGGAAAATCCCCATGTTAAAGCCTTCAGCAATACACAGAGGCATTTTCCATTTCAGTGTCAATTAAACAATTATACTTAACAAAAGCTTTCTCTATGTACTTTCTCCAGAGCATACATGTTTTTTAAAAAACTTCTATCATGCCACTTCTTACTTGCCTTTTCTCGAAACTGAAAAGTCCCAAATGCTGCAACCTTTCTCCATGTGGAAGCCACACCATCCCATTGTTTTCTGAAGCCCTTTCCAACTCTATAATATCCTTTTTGAGATGAGGCAACCAGAACTGCACACGTTATTCCAACCAAATATTCTGTAGAAAAATGCATGTAACTGGCAGTGGCGGGGCAGGGAGACTTTCTGGCTAAAATGTGTTTATGAAATGGCATAGAAAACTGTAAATTACAAGAAAAGACGACTGAAACGTAGGTGAATGTTGATGAGGATTAGGAAGCAATGCAGAAATGTGGAAAAATGAACATTAAGGTTGGGAAAATTGAGAGGAACCAAAGTTCCTCCTCCTCCTCCTCCTCCTCCATTGAATTTATATACCGCCCTATACCCAGAGGTCTCAAGGCAGTTATTAGTGAGTGAGGGTAGTGAACATGAGACTGGTTGCTGTTCTTTTCTTAAGCTGTTCCAGGCCATAGTACGGAGGCTGCAGTATCTAGCTGGGAAAGTAGAACTGCTGGCTTATCACCGCAATGGGGAACACCTTTAGAGACACAAAGCAGACACACACTCTGCCAGACTGGAATCCTGAAGGAATGCAGGCAGGCATCTGATGGGTGCAGCATCATCTCCACTTTTGTTTGCTGCTACCCTCCCTGGGAAATTGTAACCTCTGGGCAGTCAGTGAATGTGAACTGGCCCCTTCCGCAGTGTGAACTAAATGGGATCCTCATAACAGAGGGCCCTGGTTGCGCGCGGGACCCAAGAGCTCACCAGATAGGGTTAAAATGGAGGGGGTAGCAGCAAGAAGTCCTAGCGATTCCCCTGGGATCACACCAGGCGATTTTAGCCAATAGCCAGTGGGTGGCATGATCCCAGGGGCTTTAAAAACAGCAGTGTGATGCAAGGAGGGGCACTTGCTTCACATTGCTGAACACCCGCCCACCCTCCCTAGTTTAGGTGGAGTCGCTTGGCCTTGCTTTGGTTTGGGTCACCTGTTTTGAAACAGGGGCTGGGTAGGAATTTTTCCATTTGGCAGACTGGCTTTAGCCATTTGGTTTTCACCTACCCCTTAGCAAATCGTTACAACTTGCAAGGTGGCAGTTAGGCATTGGCTCAGTTGGATTGTGGGGAGGGGAGGTACGGCCATCACCTGCCCCTCCAGGAACTGGGTATTCCGTTAAAGGAATCTGGGGGTCCTGGATCTCATCTGAAGTCCGCTTGAGGGGCTAGGGCCATGCCAGGACCACAGGAACCCCGGGGTGAGCTTAGCTTGGTCCTCATCGACCTAGCTCCCTCGTTTGGTTTACCCCATTTGACGATCACCCTGAGAGGTGGAGTCAGTTATAGTGGGGAGTCAATGCCTAAGCCAATACCACTCACATGATTGTATTTCAGTAAAGTTGTGGCCAAAAATTTTGCCCAAAAACTTAAACTAATATAAGTGTCTGTGTGTATTTATTTTGGGGGTGGGTCTTGGGGCCTCGAGACGCAAATGAGGCTTTGGGGGACACTAGCCAACCACAAAGACAGGTCCCCGGCAGTGCCGCGGGTAAATCTCCTGCAGCCATGCCTACAACCAGCACTGATTGGCCAGCAGGACCATGCCCTGCATGGTCCCACCCAGCACCGACGATGTGTCCAATGCAATGCGAGCAAGGGGCGTCAATCTCCGCCCCCCACGCTGGATCACTATTGGATCATGGATGCCCAGCCGCAACACCGCCCACCAGAAAAGGTGAGCAGACTTCTCATTTTGGGGCATCCAGAAGAAAGTGGCCATCACGTAGGGTCACCTCATTTCAATGGCAATATGACGGTGACTATTTCAGCTGCTGCGATAGCCAGACCTAGTTCCCCAACTTTAGCACGGCTGATTTATTCATTTATTTTTTGTTTCTGCTGGGATGTTTTTCTTGGCTGACACTTCCCAATCTTCAGGATTTGGAGAGAAGGATATAGGGGTGCTTTCATTTGTGGCTTTTCATTCTCCCCTTTTCATAGCGCAGAACAAAAGGTGAATATGTTTTCTTTTTATACATAAAGCTGCCCATTTTTCTTCTCCACTAGCACAATCCACAAGGAAATGCAGAGAAGACTCATTTGAAATCATATAATGTCTACTATTCACACATAACGATCACCTTCTTTATATCCCATCCATCAATACTATCGGTGATGATGGGACTGAATAAAATCTTCCCATTTCTTTTTATCCTGAAGCTGCCTCGCAGAATCATTTATCTTTAGACCTTTTCATTGGATATAATTCTTTATTGTATCTATGCACTTCATTTTTTGGTTCCCTCTGCTCTGCATTCAGCGAAAAAGCAATGTGTAAAGAATACTTCCAGAATCCATTTAGGACACATATTTCAACCCAAACAGAGGCTTTAAAAATTCTTTGATAAAAAGGTATTTTCTTTCATGGTTATGCTTATAGCTTGGATAGGACACACATCAGCTCAAATCATGCCCTCTCTATAACAGGATGTTAATTACAACCACCATCTCCAAGTTCAATCCTATACATTAATGTGTCATGTTTTATTATGTTTTTGCATATGTTGGAAGCTGCCCAGAGTGGCTGGGGCAACCCAGTCAGATGGGCGTGGTACAAATAATAAAATTATTATTATCAGTGCTATTTTTCTAGAAAAAGAGGTGCCGGAACTCACCATGAATGCCTCTTTCATTCTCTAGGCCTGGGCAGGCCGGGTCTTCCTGTTATATACCTTCTGGGATTAACAAGGCATATGACCCTCACCTGAACCTCATAGCTCTCCTGACAGGTGATTTGGTCTGCAGCCACAGTGTGGAAATAAAGGATGAGATTGCCCACCAGATATCAGGCACTCTACTATTCAAATTAGGCCCCAGTGTTGTTCTTACAATCCCCTTCTCAATGAATTAATCAATTTTAATCTAGCATGTAAATTCTAAAAAAAATCTTATTTGTTAATTCGAGCAACTACTGCTCTCACTTCATTACAAACAGTATTTCTACCTGCAACACACCTGCTCCTCTTCCTTTCACAGATATTTTGTTTCCATTTGCAACTGTAGCTGCCTCTAATGTGTTATCATTTAACTCTTTGGGGGAAAATTAGCAGCAGATGTCATGTGCATGGAAGTTGCCAAATCAATTAACCAACTAGAAGGGCTACTGTTAATAGCACCAGTTTTCCTATAACTTGATATTGCTGGATAGTTCTAATGAACTGCAAAAGCATTTTTAGTTTGCTTTCTGTTGCCACCCTGGAACTTTTCTTTATTGGTGCCACTTTGTTTTGTACGATTCCTTGCAAATTAAGGAAAACAACTTTCCTGCTTGTATATGTTGATAATATAATTTTGGTTACTGAGGACAAACAAGATTGTACAAAAACAAGATTGGGTGCAGGCCTGGCCAGGACAAAGGCGTCCTGTGACAAAGGTGACCCGTGTGCTTGCTTGCTTGCTTAACAGCTGTTGGGAACTTCAAAGTCCCGGCTCTCCCTTCTTATGGTCTTTATATTGGACCTGGAGACTCCAATAGAGAGCATTCCATGTCAAGAAGGAGGGCAAGTGGACACCCTATCAAATGACAGGGCAGGAGCTACACGGAGCAGGGCCTTTTCACTGGTGCTGCCCATTGTATGGCTCTCTCTTCCCAGACCTGCTCTCTTTTGGCCTGTATTTTGGAGCTTTATAATTTAGGAAGACTTTGGAATAACTGGTTGACAAGTCTTATCAGTCGCTGACGTGTGAGCGGATTTTATTTGCTGCTATTCTGGGCTCCTGGTGCACCAGGGTTTACACCACCATAATAGAGTTGGCCAGGATGCCAGAAGGGATACAATTTACGAGCTTTCTCCATTATCTGCACAGCAGGGGTGTTCAGTCAACAGTGCAAAGGTTGAGCTGAAGTGTTTCCTGCTGGTTACCCACTGGCTAGCCCTGAGTTTCATAGCTGCTGGGCCTGAGTTGCCCTGCCCTTGCATGAAGTTTTGAGTTTGCAATTTTGGGAGAGGGGAGGTTGCCTGCTGGGGAGCGGGCAGGCTGGCGAGATCCCCTAGATTTTGAGGCCCTAGGCTTCAGCTTACTTAGCCTATACATAAATCTGGCACTGCCCAGTGGTTTCTAACCTTTATGGGAATGAGGACCCCTTTATAACTTTTTTAAAAATCCATAAAGCCTCCACATGCTAATTGTTGTAATTTTAGAATTCATTATTTGAGGAAATATATATGAAATGAGGAGAGTTTAAAGGGTACACCTGGCAGCTTCTGTCATAAGCTGAAGACGGACACACCTCTTCCTACTGCTACTGGCTACCCTAATCTCTTTTTGAGTGAAGGACTGCATCGCAAAATTGGGAGGAGACTGGGGGCCACTAGGTGGCACATCGGAAGATGGCTGACAATAACATCTCTCCGACCCACACGAGGTAATTTGGAGGCTATGATGGGGGTAATTAGCCTCCTTAACCCCCCCCCAGGATTATGGGGGGGACGGCCCTTGCCTGCTGTGCCCTATACCACCCCCGAATTTGTGGGGGTGGGGGCACTAGGCACAAAGCCCTCCTGTGGGATTTTCGGCACTCCTCGACGCCGTCCCCGATTCGCGCCGCTGGTTGCAATGATCTTTAAAAGAAATAATTTGGACATGATTAATTGCACATACATCAAGGAAAAAGGGGAGTAAATACTGCTGACAGAAGAGATCTCTGATAACAAGACAACAATAAAATACGAGAAGAACGTCAAGATACGGTAATGACTGAGGGGGGAGGGGGGAAAAACCTGCCTCTACCTTTTTATGTGATTTAACAAGAATCCCCCTCCCCTAATGAGTCAGAAATTAAGGACTTAAGCTGTGGATTTAAGGCTGTGTGGAGATAAACTTTCGATCCAAAGCAATGTTTCAAGATGAAGCTGGAAAGCTAAGAGTTTTGGAGTGACGCAGTCAGGAAAAAATGCCGTTCGCCATTTTGTGAGGCATTGTGGGAGCTCTTGGGTCTGGGAGGAGAAAGAGAGAAATAGAGTTGTTTACATATCGTGAATCAACTCCTCGGTGGGACTTAAGAGCGACAAATGCCAAAATTTACAATGGATAAAGTGATGTTATCTACGAAGGAGATATATGGAAACCATCTGGACTTAGTGGAGGAATGGGAAATCCACACAGGATTATTACACTTGCTATCGGCTTAAGGAGACTAACAGAAGAGATCATAAAGGAAAAAGAGAAATTATACGAACAAGATATGATGTGGCAACACCAAGATAAGACTGGATAGAATTATGAACTTTGTTTGGACTGATTGGGACTGATTTGGACATTAACGCAGTAATAAGAAGATGATCTGAATTCCCCTTTGGATCTTGAAGTATGGGTTCCCCCAACAAAATTTAAAAATTTGGCTTTGTAATTCGGAATTTATATGATGTGATTTAATTTGATGTGATTGGCCAGTTAATAAAAATTATTTAAAAAAAAAAATTGGGAGGAGACTGACATTCAAACAATATATGTGCTTTGGCTGCCTCATTGGTTTGAGAAATGAAAATTAGGCAGGTTCACATTAAAATGCAAACAGAACAAATTTATACCCCATCCATACTGATGATATCAGTAACAATAATAATCAGGGGTGCAAACTTGAATAAAATTGGGGGGGCAGGTAAAACCCACCCCGCATAATCGATCACAAGATGTGGTGAGCACACACCATTTGAATGGCAATGCCCATCAACTTTGGGGGCCCTGCCCCCCCAAAATATTCTACTGGGGGCCCAAAGGGACCTTGGCCCCTAGGAGTTGACTCCTATGGTAGTAGTAATAATAATAATAATAATAATAATAATAATAATAAGGAAACCAAACAGGTTGCATTCATTAACAAGTCCATGACACCAGGCAAAAGTAAAATGAGAAGAAAACTAGAACTTATGTTCACATGTCATGGGGGCGTAAATATGTGCACTTTTTTGGCAAAGGGTTTTAAAGAGATAACAGAAATCACTGGGTTCAAACTGACCAAAAGTCCAGAGGTAGCATTATTATCAATTTACGATGGGGTGGAAGGTTCGCAGGCTATGAACGACTCACTCACAAATTTATTGACAGCTGCACGAGTTATTATAGCTAGGAAGTGGAAGGGGCAAGGGGAATATAAAATGGAAGAATGATATAAAGAGGTGTGGGATATAGCTATTAATGATAAATTAACATGTGCTATTAAGGTAAGACTGGGAATATGCAGGAGAATTTATTTTTGAGGAGATTTGGAAAGTATTTGCAGAATCTGTACAGAAAGGGGCCAAACCATTAAACAGGTGTTGGAATTTTGGGAGGTTGGATAGTTACAAAATGGAATGGTCTTGGGGTTGGGGGTTCACATTTTTATTTTTTTTAATTTATTATTACTTTGCCAAAATAAATAAATAAACAGTAAGTACAGTGGTACCTGGGGTTAAGTACTTAATTTGTTCCGGAGGCCCGTACTTAACCTGAAACTGTTCTTAACCTGAAGCACCACTTTAGCTAATGGGGCCTCCTGCTGGCGCTGTGCCGCCGAAGCACGATTTCTGTTCTCATCCTGAAGCAAAGTTCTTAACCTGAAGCACTATTTCTGGGTTAGCGGAGTCTGTAACCTGAAGCATATGTAACCTGAAGCATATGTAACCTGAGGTGCCACTGTAAAATGGAAATAAGACAAGGCCCTGCTATCCAAATATTTGCATTTTCCACCCCAAATTCAGTTAGTGCCAGTAGTTTACAAATAAACACATCCTCAGCCTAATGAAGCCATTCTGCTTGATTGCTCCCATAGTAAGAAACTCTGATAGAGCTTCATCTAAAACAGGAAAGGGTGCACATTGCATTTGCTCCCATTCAAGTGACTAGGAGAGACAAATGAAAGTTTGGAGCATCATGAGACTAAAACGGAGGAGAGGAGACGGATGGGAAACAGGGCACTGGTGGCAGAGGCAAGCAAGAGAGTAAAGACAGTTTGCAGTGCTAGAAGTTCATTTGAACACAGCAATTTGAAAACAAGCTCAACAGGGGACAATCTATATTATCTTTTATTTGCTGAATCTTTATTTGGTTTTTACTACTGCCAATTCCACCCCTGCCGTTCAGACCTGGCAGCTAAATTCCCCCTGCTTTCCAGCAGCTTTTACAAGACAGCAACAATTATATATATATATTCCAAACTGGCAAAAGGACAAGGTTGCTGAGGTACAAGAGCAAGGGCAGAAAGAGAATGAATCTGGGGGTGGAGGGATGGCCCCAGTTCCATTTTGCCATTATGCCATGAGTAGGATCTTTACTCTGTCCCACATCGCCTGTCCATAGCTGTCAACTTACAGATTTGAAAATAAGGGACCAGCAGCTTCGAAAATAAGGGATCTGCAGCCAAAATAAGGGATTTTCCAGGCACAGGTATGTTCAACTTCTGAGCCCCTCCGAGCCAAAGGCAGAAAGCCCAGCCAGCAGCCAAACGAAGCCTCAAGCGGTGGTTCCCACAGTGCAGCAACCCAGCAAAGGGGATGCAGCAAGGAAAACCACTGTCACCTCTCCATTGGGAAGCGCTGAGCAAAGGCGAGTCCCCAGGCAATGTGGCCGATTTGATCGGCACAAGGCATGCAAGCTCCACCCCACAGTCATTCTTAGACTCCTTATTGGGTGAGCAACACAGTTGGAGCCTCCCTCCTCCATGGCCGGCAAGGAGGGAGGGACAGGAGCTGCTTCCTTTGAAACCCGGGAAATTTAAGGGACATCATCAATAAGGGACAGCAGCAGGACACGGTGCTGGAGTAAGGGAGTTTCCCGCCAAATAAGGGACGGTTGACAGCTATGCGCCTGCCTTTGGATTAAACTTGAGAGAAATTCTAAAATTAATTTTGGAATTGGAATGTGCACAGTGTGCATCCTTTTTATCCTTTAAAAGCTACTGATGTTCATAGATTAAAACGTCACAAACAAAAAATGGGGGTGCAGATTACACAATCACATTAGGAATTCTTTTTGCACGACCATTGAATCTCTTGTAAGCAATGGAAACCTGCAAAGGGAGATGGGAACTGAAAACTGCCGCATCTGTGAAGTTGGCTGAACAAATAAAAAATGGAAGAATGGCCTCTTGCTAACCCAGCAGCATTACTCTGCAAATAATTTGGACCTCCGAGTTCTCAAGAACTCAGCTGGGACTCCACAATCTAGAAGCGGGGTGGGGATTCAGATGCAGGGAATGATAGATGCATCCTTAAAAAGGGTAAAGGGGACCATTAGGTCCAGTCGTGACTGACTCTGGGGTTGCGGCGCTCATCTCATTTTATTGGCAGAGGGAGCCGGCCTACAGCTTCCAGGTCATGTGGCCAGCATGACTAAGCTGCTTCTGGCGAACCAGAGCAGCACATGGAAACGCCATTTACCTTCCCACCGGAGCGGTACCTATTTATCTACTTGCACTTTGACATGCTTTAAAACTGCTAGGTTGGCAGGAGCAGGGACTGAGCAACGGGAGCTCACCCCGTAGTGGGGATTTCAACCACCAACCTTCTGATTGGCAAGTCCTAGGCTCTGTGGTTTAACCCACAGAGCCACCCACATCCTAGATGCATCCTTACTTGAACTGAAATAAGTTTTACAACATAATTCAGAGAAATAATAACACATCCGAATTATGGCTAGCACTATTTTAAGGACTGCTTAAAATCAATCAATGAATGAATGAATGAATGAATGAATGAATGTTTATTATGGCAAACAGCTTAAAATCTTATTCACCTTAGATTCTTTCAGTCAAGGCTAAAATGTTGAAACTTGTGACAATTTTTACCCTTATATACTTAGAGTTGGATCCAGGCTAAATTAGTTATACTCAGTTTCCACTTAAATCAACAGATCTTAAGTGGTTTCAGTGATTTAAATGGTATCCTAAATTCAACTAAATTATCAATCTGGACCCAACGCTTAGATTGTGCAAATATTACTCAAGTCTCTGCACCACAATATTTATTATTATTATTATTATTATTATTATTATTATTATTATTATTATTATTAGCTATTGTTACCCTTGGCATTATTCCAAGCCCCTTCTAGGTGCTTCTGTTTCTTCATTCCTGCATTAGTCATGTGGATGATTCCACCCCCAATCAGTGATCACATTGTAAACAATACGTAGCCAGTCAGATATTGCTGCACTAAAGGTGAGTGATAGCAACTGAGGTAAATGAACAAATGCAAACTTCCATTTGCATAAGGAGCATAAACAACCATTGGAAAAGGAAGGAGGGATTTTGTTAGCATTGTTGATCTTCTTCCTGGAAAACAGTTATGAGCAGTTCCAGCTCAGCCCCAATTCCTGTTATTATCACAGCACCATTGCTGTTATGTTGGCATGCTACAAATTACATAAATGAAAAAGACAGGTCCCTGTCCCAAGAGGCTTGCTTTATAACCTGAAAGATGACCGTGAAGGAAATGGAGAGGGGGAAGGAAGAGGCTAGACAGAGTCTCTATCAAGAGAGAGAGGAGAGAAATTCAAGAAGCAAAGCTGGTTGTCATGGACTGGTTGGACACAGAGCAATGGTGAGAGGAACCACTAGGGGAACCCCCAAGGGAAGAAGGGTCAGAGTTGGGGAATGGTGGTGGGACAATGATGAGTGGTCAGAAGGAGAATAATAATAATAATTTAATAATAATTTATTATTTATACCCCGCCCTTCTGGCTGAGTTTCCCCAGCCACTCTGGGCGGCTCCCAATTGAGTGTTAAAAACAACACAGCAATAAATATTAAAAAACTTCCCTAAACAGGGCTGCCTTCAGATGTCTTTTAAAAATAGGATAGCTGCTTATTTCCTTGACATCTGATGGGAGTGCGTTCCACAGGGTGGGCACCACTACCAAGAAGGCCCTCTGTCTGGTTCCCTGTAACCTCACTTCTCGCAATGAGGGAACTGCCAGAAAGCCCTCGGCGCTGGATCTCAGTGTCCGCGCTGAACAATGGGGGTGGAGACGCTCCTTCAGGTATACAGGACCGAGGCTGTTCGGGGCTTTAAAGGTCAGCACCAACACTTTGAATTGTGCTCAGAAACGTACTGGGAGGAGAAGTTATCGGAAGCTGCAGAGGTAACAGGGCTTAGTGAGCAGGGAGAATCTATGGCAGAGAGCAGTCCAGAATCTGAGACAGAAGCTGAAGCAGGAGAGGAGGATGGCTAAGAGATAGAGATGAGTCAGGCTGATGAAGAGTCACAGGTGTCTCCCCCTCCTGCTGCGACAAGCTCCCCTCCCTGCTTGTCTCCCCGAACCAGAAGAGGCTTGAAGAGGGCGGAGGATTGGTGACGTGCAGACGCAGTCTCCAATTGCTTGGAAATAACTCTGGTGAGGAGGGGATTTAGGCAGCTGTGGGGAAACATTCAGTCTCCACAACGGCTTCATGGACGTAAGACCTACTGGGGATGGGTTGCTGTGCTCAGTAGGCCTGACACTCCTGTGTCGATCATGTTTTTACCAATAAAGAGTTAACTCCAACTTGCACGGCATGATTTACAGCAGGCTCACCTCTGACACTGGATGCCAACAAAAGAATTTGTGTGGACTAAGGTAGGGGAGATATATTAAGATGGGGTTCGTGGAAGAGGTGGGTTTTGAGGCGGGATTTGAAGGATGTAAGCAAGAGGTGGCAAAATGTAAGTACAAAGAATATTGGAAATCACAGCGGAAACAGGAGCGGAAATTGCTACTGTTCACTTCTTCATCCCATGTCCAAAATGAGAATCAATCCAAGGGATAGGATTGGTATTCACTTTGGTCGTCATTTTCAATTTGCAAATGATACATAACTGATTGTTTCCCACCCTCCAATTATTGTGGTGGAATAACCTAATGGCAATGTAACTTGTACATTTCACAAAGTTGAATAAATTACAGAAGTTACATAATTTCACCGCAACAGGCAGTGAGATGAATAACATTGGTTTTGGCAGGAAACAAACTGCAGCAGAAAAGAAACAGTATCATCTGTAAGGAATATGGAGGGGAACAGAAAATGATGGCTTCTAACATCTCTAGGGAGGACCTTCTAGAATAAGAAGGAGCAAGAGAAATGGGCTGAGGTATTTAGGAAAGCAGGAGCCTTTTAGGTGAAGGAGGCTGGTGGAATGGGATGAGGAGTAAAGGTCACAGAAAGAGATCTATCAGAACACAAGAGAAGATATATCTGGGTAATGTGGAGAAGTGCAAAGTGACAAAGAATTTGAGACGGATGCAGAAGGGCAGGAGTTATATTCTTCTCAGCAGCACAGAGTATTTCTCACAAACAATGAACTTTCAGTCACATTATTCCCAAGCTCCGGAAAAGGTGATGCTTCTTGATATGTGTAGCTCTTGGGTGGCTAGGTTCTGAAAGAGGAGAAAAGATTTACCTATTATCTATATGGAGCTATCATTTTCCCCCTCCCCGAGGAATACCTATCAAACTTTGTGCCGAAAATTTCACACATGCACTGAATAAAAATATATATCCCAGCTATTCCATCGCTATGTTTTTGCTGACAGGCTTTATTTTTCAAATAAAAATAAATGTCTCCTAGTTCATTCTCTCTCTCTCTTCAGAAATATTGTCTCTTTTTTCATTGTTACAACACGAAGTTCTGACATCCTGTACAAACTACCAGATAATCATTCCTTCACAACTATGTACACTTTTGCACCCAGATATTTTCTTGATATTGTATTAGCATAGAGCACAAAAAGTCAGATGAGCTATTTCACCCATATAGTATACCTGTGTATTTAATCAAATATGTCAGGGGACCTTCCTACCCCTCAGCCTCTCTTTTGGAAAAGATTTGCTTAAAAATAGAAGTGATATGAAGGAAAGGAAAGGGACCGCCTCGCATCACTGAGAGCTCTGTGCACAATTTGATAGTAAGGGAGCCCTGTGGGGTTGTTAGGTTCTTAATCTCTACGAGCTCTTCTATGATAGACCTCATGGCTATAGATGAATGAATCTTACATGTTGATTTCAGTTTCTCTCTGTTTCTCATTATTTCAGTTCTAACTTACATCTATCTGTGATTTTTGCAAAATACCTCATGAAAAATTTCCCAGACGTTATCAGATTTTACTCGGATTTTAGGGAAGTCAATCGGAAAAAAGCCCAGCAACTTTCGGGGTGTCCTGGTCTTTACTTTTTGAAATATTTTTTACCAAGCATTTTTTTTTCTCATAATAATAATAATAAAAAATTTTATTTATACCCCGCCCTCCCCAGCCAAGGCTGGGCTCAGGGCAGCTAACAACCAATAATAAAAACAAGTTGAATGAATACAACTTAAAAACAAAATTAAAATACAACATTAAAACATTAAAACATTAAAACATTAAAACATTAAAACATTAAAACATTAAAACATTAAAACATTAAAACATTAAAATGCAGCCTCATCACAAGGAGGAGAAAGGAAAAAAGAAAGAAGGGGAGGGAATCAAATTGACTCCAAGCCAAAGGCCAGGTGGAACAACTCTGTCTTACTGGCACTGTGGAAAGAAATCAGATCCCGCAGGGCCCTGGTCTCATGAGGCAGAGCGTTCCACCAGGCTGGAGCCAGAGTTGAAAAAGCCCTGGCTCTGGTTGAAGCCAATCTAACTTCCTTAGGGCCCGGGAGCTCTAGGGTGTTGTTATTTATGGACCTTGAGTCTCTTCGTGGGGCATACTAGGAGAGGCGGTCCTGTAGGTACGAGGGTCCTAGGCCATGAAGGGCTTTAAAGGTCAAAACCAGCACCTTAAATCTGACCCTGTACTCCACCAGGAGCCAGTGCAGCTGGAAAAGCACTGGGTGAATATGCTCCCATGGCAGAGACCCTGTGAGGAGCCTTGCTGCAGCATTCTGCACCCGCTGGAGTTTTGTAGCCTAGTGTATTAATTTTTGTACATGTTCCTTGGCTGCATTGCAAAATTCATATTTCAAAGAATGGCTGTGTTCCAGTTTGCACATTGTTTCAAAAAGTGGGAATTCAGTAAGCTTGCCGTTAAATGAGAACCAAATGGAATATCTCCCCACCCCTAGGCCAAACTAGACTAAATATCTATCACTGAAAACTAAAGTTACATTTCCATCTACAGCTCCTTAATGTCCCTGTGTTGGGACATTACAGCATTATTTTCCCACCCTGTCAGCAGTCAGTGATGTGGACAGGGATCCAGAAAACCCATGTTTGGTTTTGATCAATCAAACTGGTTGGTTGAATTTTTTTTTAAAATCTATAAAGCCTTAAATGCTCTGTAATCCAGATATGTTCTTAAGAAGCCCCATCTGCCATACAAACCATGTTTTAACTGAATGCTTATAATGGACAATTAACTGCTGGATGTCCAAGCAAGAGCTGCTGACTACTGGAGGTGGTTACTGGTAGGGTTGCCATATTTCAAAAAATAAAAACCAGGATGCCCCAAAAGATTATGAGCGTTTTTTTAGGAAGACCCCAAAATTGCTGAGCACCGCCTTTCAGAAATTTCCCCCAGACATCAATTCCACCTTTGAAATCCCAGCAATGTCCGGGAGATCCCAGTTGTTGAGCCCTAGGTGTGGCTCAACACCTTCCATGACAAGTCCTGTTGAAGTGAATAGCAGAAAGCTAACATTAAATCTCCATGTATGGCAGCCCTAGTTACTGGAGACAGGGCTTTTTGTGGCTTCCTTCCTAGGTACATTGCTGGCCCTAGGACATTGGTGGGGGGTGGGAGCAGAGGCCCGGGAAAAGCACACTCAGATTTCCCTAACCTGGAAGAGGTGTGGCATGCAAACTGAGAATCTCTTGTGCTGTACCCAAACAGAAATGGTAGCACTGTTGGGGGTGCTGGGCCTTTTGCTGGTCTGGGGTCTGTCTTGGCTTTATCTTTGTTATCTTTTAAGCACGTGACAAAAGCCACTCTGTTTCTCCAAGCTAGCATTGTTTGTTTAATAGCTTTTTACAGCTGTTTAATGAGTTGCTTCTGCATCTTGGACCATATGTTTTTGTTTCTCTGATTCCTAATGAGTAATTAGTATTGATTGCTTTAAGTGCCGTTTCGCTCGTTGACTGATTTATTGTTTTATGATGTGTATGTGTCTGTGTGTATTTTATATATAGATATTATAAGCCATCAGGGGCCATGTCTGGCAGAAGGGCAGGAAAGATGAAATAGCTAGAGACAGAATGTTATGATGATGGCATGAAACTTGGTAAAATCCACTGGATATTATTTGGTGGTGGGGGGGTTATATGTGATTTTCTCCCCATGTGTCAGGAGCTGTAGTCAGGTGTAGGTCAGCAATAAAAACCATGGTGTCAATTAAGTTAACCCTTTATTCAAAGAAACCAAAATAACACAGGCCTCAGTAACTCTTCCCACTAGGTCATGTCCCAATGAGGCAGTTCCCGCAACAGCCTAAGACCTCTCTTCTCCAGGGTTTTTCTGAAGAAGTTGTAGGCTTCTGCTGCTCACAACCAATCTCTGCTCTGTTCTTTTCATTTCTCTGTGTGTTCTCGGAGACCAGAGCTGGTTACAGCAGGAGGGGGTGATTCTAGTTCAGTATTGTCAATGCTGACTAGCCAAAACTCTTCAAGGTTTAAGTCAGGGATTTCTCCCAGCCCCACCAGACTGACTCTAGAACCATTTGTAATAAAAAGAGGTGTTCCACTACTGTCAGGTGCTAGGTATCCTCTCCTCCCTCGGTATTCTCAGAGGCAAGAAAAACAAACAGTTTGCATTTTATGGCTTTTTATTCAATTATCTGGTTGCAAGACAAAACATGCATGTCTCCACACACAGGAGACGGTGGCTCCTCTTCTGTCCCCCATGACATCCTGAAACCCTACAGGATGTCACAGGAGTCATATCCCTCTGCATTCTCTGTTCTTGAATGTGGAGGGACCATATAATAATAATAATAATAATAATAATAATAATAATAATATATTATAATCCGGGCGGCTTCCAATGGAATATTAAAATACAATAATTTATTAAACATTAAAAGCTTCCCTAAACAGGGCTGCCTTCAGATGTCTTCTAAAAGTCTAGTAGTTGTTTTTCTCTTTGACATCTGGTGGGAGGGCGTTCCATAGGGCGGGCACCACTACTGAGAAGGCCCTCTGCCTGGTTCCCTGTAACTTGGCTTCTCGCAGCGAGGGAACTGCCAGAAGGCCCTCGGCACTGGACCCCAGTGTCCGGGCAGAACGATGGGGGTGGAGATGCTCCTTCAGATATACTGGACCGAGGCCATTTAGGGCTTTAAAGGTCAGCATCAACACTTTGAATTGTGCTTGGAAACATACCTTTGGACTAGGAGAGTCTCCCATACTCTCCAGGGAGGTCTCTGCTGTCTGCTCTCTAACTTCACCCTCCTCCTCCACTAACTTGTAACTAGGCTCATTCAGCTGTACACCATCCCTGTCTCCCTCTCCTCCTGAAACTGCTGGAGACACGGGGAGGGGGAGGGAGCAGCAAAACTTCCCACACACCCTCCTCTTCTGAGAGGTGGTGATCAGACTAAGGCATGGGTGTCAAACACAAGGGCCGCGGGCCGAATCCGGCCCGCCAGACCTCGTCATGTGGCCCGTGTAGCTGCCGCCGGCCACCAGCCTTCACCTTTTATTCTTGCTTTTTTTTTTTTTGACAGCCGCCTCTTCAGCGCATGCGCAGCAGCCTACAAGCCAGAGAACGTCTGCCCTCTAGCGGCGCCGGCCGTTCTACACAGGAAACCTCCACTTTACATGTCCTTTACATAGTCCTACAGATACAACCAGCCCTTTGAGGGTGACCAAACTGCTGATGCGGCCCCCGATGAATTTGAGTTTGACACCCCTGGACTAAGGGCTCATTTCCCATTCCTCCTGTTCAGTCCAGTCCCTGACAACTACTGAGCTATGGCACTTCCCCATTGGCAGCTTTCTTCCAGTGCAAATTGCCGATTTGGGGCCCTTGATCCAAATGAGGACCATAGTGGGATCAAAGGGTTAAAGACCATGCCTGGGTCCTTAACCACTTCAAGAGGTCCATGCTGACCATTTCTGAAAGAAACGGCATGCACTCAAGGGCAAACCACATGATTAAAACCACATGGAGTTCAACCCTTAGAAATGATAGTGTGGGTTCATCCCCCCCCCCCCCGCACTTTCGGTCCAACTCAATATGTCACAAATAAGAATGTTGTTGTTGTTGTTTAGTTGTTTAGTCGTTTAGTCGTGTCTGACTCTTCGTGACCCCATGGACCAGAGCACGCCAGGCACTCCTGTCTTCCACTGCCTCCCGCAGTTTGGTCATACTCATGATTGTAGCTTCGAGAACGCTGTCCAACCATCTCGTCCTCTGTCGTCCCCTTCTCCTTGTGCCCTCCATCTTTCCCAACATCAGGGTCTTTTCCAGGGAGTCTTCTCCTCTCATGAGGTGGCCAAAGTATTGGAGCCTCAGCTTCACGATCTGTCCTTCCAGTGAGCACTCAGGGCTGATTTCCTTCAGAATGGAGAGGTTTGATCTTCTTGCAGTCCATGGGACTCTCAAGAGTCTCCTCCAGCACCATAACTCAAAAGCATCAATTCTTCGGCAATCAAATAAAAATAGGTTGCATCAAAAGTTAGTCATATTGATACTCAGAGTAGACCTATTGAACTTGGTGGACCTGCAAAACTTATGTCTATTAAATGGGTCTTAGAATTACAACCCAGAGCTGCTTCACGCTACTAAAACTAATTCAAACTTGTAGTTGGAAAAGAAATGTAATTCTTTCACATACAAAAGGGATCACAAATGGGGAAAGTGAAATTGCAGGGGGTTGGACTAGAGGACCCTTGGTGTCCCTTCCAACTGTGCAATTTCATATCTTGTGGGCTTTCTACAGGCACTTGTGAGAACAGGATGCTCGACTAAACATTCCACCTAAACATTAGGAAGATTCCACCTAAACATTAGGAAGAACTTCCTGACAGTAAGAGCTGTTTGACAGTGGAATTTGCTGCCAAGGAGTGTGGTGGAGTCTCCTTCTTTGGAGGTCTTTAAGCAGAGGCTTGACAACCATATGTCAGGAGTGCTCTGATGGTGTTTCCTGCTTGGCAGGGGGTTGGACTCAATGGCCCTTGTGGTCTCTTCCAACTCTATGATTCTATGATTCTATGATTCTATGACTAGATGGGCCATTGGCTTGATCCAGGAGTGCTTTTAAAAATTATTATGTACTACATCGACTATTTCATATTTTGAAATAGATTTCAGTCAATGTGCAAAGAAGCAGCACTAAAGTAAAGTTGCATGCATTTTTTAAAAGGAAACCTTTGTAGGATCTTAGATTCTCATTATGGATACAAACAGGCCATTCAATGATGTTATTTTTACTGTAAAAATTCCAGCAGCCTTTCAAGGAGAAATTCAGATTGGCATCTGTAGATTGATCAGTCATTTCCCCGCCACGTAAAGAGGGAATAAACGAGGATGATGATAATAGGCACCTATTGAACCGTTCCACATTTTCTGGTGTTGCAAATTTATTAAGCAAATCAGCACATTTTTGCAGCTCTATGACAGCTATACATCACAGATAACCGAGCTTGGAGAATGGATCAGCGCATTTGTTTCATAAGCTCAATTAGTTGCACAGTCACTGCTCTTTCTGATGGTGGAACTTGTCAATAAAATTAAAATAGCCCGTGCTATTAAAAGCTACTGTACAACTACAGTTATATACATACTTGCTGGAGAATAAGTCCCGTTGGATTCAGCGCTTTCAAAGTTGGCATGCACAGAATCACACTGTCAATGCCTTAGCCATTCATGCAAACAAAACCTATTTTTGCATGTCACCCCAATCTCTGAGTGCTGCGAGATTCCAGGGGTTCCAGGTGCTCAATCAGGGTCTGGGTTTCCTTTTGGAAATGAGATGCTGTCTTTATGATTTGGGATTTATTTGCATGTATATACAACCTGAGCCTACAATGGAGGGGTTCCTGGTATCAACAGCCCAAGAGGATCTTGCTTTTTCCAAAACCACAGCTTTGAATTCATGCAAAGTCATGGCTTTCTCTCTGCCTTTCCAGTTTGTTTGTTTGTTTGTTGTTTGTTTGTTTTTTGCAGCTTCCCCCCTCCGGGGTGGAATCTAGACACATATAAAAAGTGCTGTGAAAATGCTTTTAAAAAAAGTTTTGAAAAATATTTTTAATTTGCCATAAGATGACCATCGCCATCTGGTGTCAGCTTAGAATAATGCACTTAAAACGCACTTAAAACATTTGCACCTGTATAGCTGAGTCCTAGGCCACATCACAGTAAACTCTGCTCTCCAACTGAGGCTGTGTCCTTGTAGCCATCTAAGACCTGGAGAAATGGCCTCACCCATTTTCTGCCTGGCACCGAGCCCAATTTTCTTTGTTCTCTTAATGGCCCATCACCCAGGCAGCTAGCTCCCCACCCATGCCCTATAGCAACTCGAAGGCTCCATGACTCACAAAGAAGCCAGGAATCCCTACTCCTTTTCTTATTGCTACATGAAATATTTTTTTCTACCTGCATTGCTTGAACTGGTTGTATATTTACTGGACTACAGCTTATTTTCAGAAATCTAAAAATGTTAGCCTCTAATTGGGGGCTTGTCCAGTCATTGAGGTTGTGAGGTTTCGTTCTCCAGTTCACTTTTCTTCGTGATCAATGAAGGCATTTGCAAACATGCAACCCCAAATAACCAGGCGGTTTAGCTCTAATAAAGCCTCCTTTTTATATGATAGAGCATAATTTGGCTGTAAATTGTGTAAATCCAACTGCAGACCAGTTTTGCCTCGACCGGTCACTTTCAAGCTACGTTTATCTGATTTCACAAATTGTTCATCAAGAGGGTTTCTTTCTCTGCACCCAAAGATATGTCACTGAGTTTCTCCAAACCGATGGTTCTCTTATATTCAAAGAACCACATCAGTTCTTGGGCTGTGAGAAAATCTTTCCCAATCCGATCCAGTCACACATCTTTAGCAGCTTTATGGCATTAAAGAACTGGGTTATTTGTTGTTGATGTTGTTGTTAAATAAAGCAGCAACAACAAACACATGGGAAGGCAGCTCGGAGAAAATCTTTTAAATCCTGTACAACCTTTTGGGCTTTCTGAGACTGACAGATCGGCAGGAAAAGAAAGGCTTTTTTTCCAATAGAAATTAAACAAGCAAGCTTTGAGTGCTGGAAATTGTCAGGAGGCTTTTTAAAAACGATGTCCTTATTCTCTGCATTGCAAGACCATATGTTGCTTTCATTTGCCTCTACTAATTCCCAGGACTTTCACTTGATTCTAGTATTCAAAGAAAAAGAAAGAAAATCGCATGTGTTTTAGAAAATATCGCAATCCAAACTAGTGCTTTGCATATTGTTAGTGTTTGCCATTGTGAACTTCAATTCAAGGATTCCCCGATTCCATAAACTTTCCTTTCACTGCCATTGAAAGGAAGTACATTTCTCATGTGACCCGCAGTTAGACAACAAACTTTTCTGTGATTTCTGCTGAAACCAAAGATACTCTTCCTAATTTAAGGGAAATTACAGTTGTATTGGGGACGCGGGTGGCGCTGTGGGTTAAACCACAGAGCCTAGAACTTGCCGATCAGAAGATCGGCGGTTCGAATCCCCACGACGGGGTGAGCTCCCGTTGCTCGGTCCCTGCTCCTGCCAACCTAGCAGTTCGAAAGCACATGAAAGTGCAAGTAGATAAATAGGTACCACCCCAGCGGGAAGGTAAACGGCATTTCCGTGTGCTGCTCTGGTTCACCAGAAGCGGCTTAGTCATGCTGGCCACATGACCCGGAAGCTGTATACCGGCTTCCTCGGCTACTAAAGCGAGATGAGCCCCAGAGTTGGCCACGACTGGACCTAATGGTCAGGGGTCCCTTTACCTTTACAGTTGTATTGCTGTCAGCAGAAATTCTTGCAATGATGAGAAGCATACTCAGTGCTACTTTGGATGCAAGCTTTAGTTTTCAAGAGAGTAGAAGAGAATAACCCTTGTCCCTGTTCTTTCCCATTTACACCCTGGTGCAGCAGCTTGTAGAATCCAGTTGCCAAACTGGCACCATTAAAAGTCAAGACCTATTTTCTCCAAGATCATTGTGATACTGAGAAACTAACTGTGCTGTGCCTGGGAAATTATTGCAAACAGACATTTATGTTTGAATGGCGCCATATATACCCCATATTATATGGCATTATCTCGGGGAGGAGGAAATGTTTATAGTCTCTTCAGCCGTTGACAAGTCTGTTTTCCAGTTTACCCAAGAATCATGTCTTCAGTTATTTTCAAGACGGTTAAAAAAGAAGTTTGACTTTCACCAAATGTCAAGTTACAGCAAAATCGCATGCAAATGCCAAATTGTCTGGCACTCTTGCTGTAAGAAAGTTTAATTGTTAGCTATGCCATTATTAACTTCAAGATACCTTGTAAATAAGCAGCAATGAGCAACAACAGAGGAGTGATAAACAGGCAAGTTGTAGAAGCATGTCAGGACATTCAACTGCACTCAATTCATCATGTTTAAAAAGTCTCTGGACCATTGAAGTTTTCCAGATGTTGAATTATAACGTGTGTTAAGCATTCGTACTAATACTAATTCACCCTGGCCTTAAATTTGCAGCCGCTCTTCACTTCCTTTGCATCTACATTTAGAAAAAAAGGATGTTGCACATTTCTACCAGAACTGTATTACTTTGGAACACAGCCGAGTATAATAATAATAATAATAATAATAATAATAATAATAATAATTTATTTATACCTTGTCCATCTGGCTGGGTTTCCCAGCCACTCCGGGGGGCTTCCAGCAAAATATTAAAAATACATCAGACATTAAAAACTGCCCTAAACACAGCTGCCTTCAGATGTCTTCTTAAAGTCAGATAGTTCTTTATTTCCTTGACATCTGATGGGAGGGTGTCCCACAGGGTGGGCTCCACTACCAAGAAGACCCTCTGCCTGGTTCCCTGTAACTTGGCTTCTCACAGTGAGGGAATCGCCAGAAGGCCCTCAGAGCTGGACCTCAGGCTGAACGATGGAGGTGGAGACGCTCCTTCAGGTATACTGGGCCAAGGCTGTTTAGGGCTTTAAAGGTCGACACCAACATTTTGAATTGTGCTCGAAAACATAATTGTGTAACTGAATGCTATTCCAAATCCATGATTCTGCACATAGAGAAAATTACCACATCAGGAAAATATATAGAACCTGTCCTCCTTTTTGTGATGACACTCACTGATATGGAACACCATCAAAAGAAGCAGGTGGGGAGAGCAAGTTTATAAGTAGGGTCATGTTTGTCTGAGGAGATGTCCAGCTAAGTCTTGCCAAAGTCCATTGTTTTCAGTGGGTCTACTTGGGGTATGATTGGATATCACCCACACTTCCTTCTTCTGATGTTCCACTCCATCCCCACTGAGTTCTTGCCACCCCCTACCTTGGTGCTGAAAATTGTAGCACCAGAGCTCAAGGGGGCAAAATATCCCAGAGAAATCAAAGTGGAAGCAACAAATACAGAGCCTTAAAGGAATTGGGGCTAAAACTGGTGTCATGGAACATAGCAGGTGGCCATTCAAAGCAGAATAATAAAGAGCTGATCAACTATTTTGAGCAATTTGATATTACTCTGCTACAAAAAACATGGCACAATGACTCTATAATGCTTAATGGATATGAATGTCAGTCATTCACAGCCACTCCCTCAACCACAAAGTTGAATGAAGAAGAAGAGTTTGGATTTGATATCCCGCTTTATCACTACTCGAAGGAGTCTCAAAGCAGCTAACATTCTCCTTTCCCTTCCTCCCCCACAACAAACACTCTGTGAGGTGAGTGAGGCTGAGAGACTTCAAAGAAGTGTGACTAGCCCAAGGTCACCCAGCAGCTGCATGTGGAGGAGCGGAGACGCGAACCCAGTTCACCAGATTACGAGTCCACCGCTCTTAACCACTACACCACACTGGCGCTACACCTCACTGCAACTACAACAGTCATTATTTCATGTATCCCGTTTGCAACTGCTGTCTTGGTTATAGTTTTGAAAGTATGTTTAATGCTGATTAACATCTACATACCACCTTGCAAAAAAAAAAAAAAAATCTACTGTAAATACTATCTGGACAGACCTAGGGAATTATATAGAATCCCTGGAATCCCTATATCCTACTGCAGTGATTATCATTGCAGGAAATTTCAACACATGTATGGGAGTCAACAATGTAAATTTGTACACCAATCAGATTCTGGAACCAGATATGTACTTAGCTGGAGGTACCTCCCGTCTGTCTAAAGATCATAGATGTAATTATTCAGGGCTTTGTTTAGCCCAAGTTGTATATCCCAGAGAAAAATTAGAGATGTGAAATCTAGATGCTGTTGTGTAATATGTTGTTGGCTATAGCTTTCGAAGATACTCTAATGTTCTGTAAAGTTAGGAAACAAACAGTTCTAATGTCTTGCCATGGAAGGGTTTTTTAACAATGTGTAGAAGGAACAAAGATTTTATATTCTTTCCCTAATGAGCTTTTGGAAATATCTGCCGAATAGCAAAATTTGATGGTGTTCTTGTTAATAGGGAACACTACTTCCAGGAGTGCACTATGTGTATGTAAATGTTATTTGCCCAGTCTTGTAAAAACTGCAGGAGAATTCTCATTAGAACCTTGAATATCTTAAAGTTATTTAACTCTAGATACAGGAAGCAAAAAGATTCGGGATGTTATCGAGGTTACAGGCATTTTATCCTGTTGTTATTATTGTTTAGTCATTTAGTCATGTCTGACTCTTCGTGACCCCATGGACCAGAGCACGCCAGGCACTTCTGTCTTCTACATATTATCCTAGTGATCTTAATATAGTACACAAGCAAAGTCTTGTGGGTATAGTGAATAATATAGCTCAATTTTCAGCATTCAATGGGGAGGTGCAGGAAGGGTCTTTCCACCATTCAATGCCTCCCTTGAATATTGTTGCATCGGGAGAAGTGAAAGCTCTGTCTGTGGTGTTGTATCTGTAGGAATTCAAGGAATTTGATCTCTGTATGTTGTGATACAAACTGACCTGCACATTCAGGATCCATGTGCAGACCAGAGCTTCCCTTCTGTGCTTGCCAAGCATTCCAATCCACATCTTGAGTCAAAAAATGTCTTAAAATACATTTTTTTTAAATGTCTACTCTGAAGTAAAATACATATCGGACTGCATTCAACTAATTAGTTGCATTGGCAGGAGCCGTTGCAACAAGGCCTGCTAGTGTAACAGGGCTTTCTGCCCTTCCACCACGTGTCCCTTGAGCCCACCCCAAATTGGCCCCTATGTTTAGGAGAACCCCCCAGAACATCACCCAAGGGGAGAACTTAAGGGTCAATACATGCACAATTGGCATGGACTAGAAATAGAAATGTCCACCTTTTCCTATGTATCCCTGATGGCCCCTTTACATGAGCAGGTTATTATTTTGATACTGTTGTCATTAAGAGATGAATATTTAAGGGGTCAAAAAAATGGATGTATCGTGCCATATTAGAAGCAAAAAACCTTGTCTTGGTGAATTGGAGGAGCCGCAAAAAGATCCCATTGAGCACATGGATTGTCAATATGGACAGACTAGTTACCTACGAATGAATCACATATCGACGTAAATTAAGAATGGATACATATGAAGAAATCTGGAAGGAATACTTAAGCAATAAGGTGGACGGTGGGAAGTAGGAGGAGGAGAGGTGGGGAAATATTGTTTAAAAGGTGTGGTTATAGGTATATCAGTACTCAAATCTGAATTGTTAAATTGTGTTATTAGTGTTATTGTGATTTTTGTTGTATATGTTGTTTTGGTTGTTGTTTGTATCGGAAAAATGATTAAATAAATAAAATAAAACCGAGAGAGAGAGGAATATTTATTCCACCCCACCAGAATTATCTAAACTCTCTCCCCCCCCCCCTTCTCTTGGAATTTCCCCAGACTTTTGTCTGACGAAGGACCATCACCTTTGCCCCAAATATCCCTGTATCAGATGAGAACTCTTTTTGGAGTTTCCTTCAAATTCATCTGATCAACTGGCAGAGGAAGACCCCAGATTTACTTCAAATTTCATTTTTCTCAACATTGCAAGGGATGGGAGTGGATAGCCACTCTAATTTAGAAAAAAATCTGCAGAGTGCACACATTCTTTGGACATTTTCTTAGCTCCTTGGAGGGAGGAAAAGCATGTTTCCAAAATCATAAAGAAAAACAATTTCCCAGCTTCAGCAGAGCAATAGTGTGTCACTAAATTCAATCTCCGTATGCAATATATTTCTTAGTTTACCCAGTTCTCTTTAAATGATGAATGAGGTTCTTGGCTCATGTGATTGTTTGAAGGGAACTTCTCCAGAATGTCACTCCTTTGATGGTGAGAAATAACAAAGAGCCTTCACACCTGACACCTTGGTCATTCCTTGATCTTTCATCTCAGCAAAGCCCTTTGTATCTGCGTAACTTTACCTGTGGAAGTTTTACATTGTGTATTTAAGAATTTTGCTGCATATGAATGGGCAAGTGAGTTATGACCCTTGTCAATCAAGTGACAGAGTTCAGTTCCACAGCCTCTGAGGTCAAAAGGCCAATTGCTGATATACACGAGTTGCCTTCAGATCTTCCTGGCAATCACTGCAACACCCAGAAAGGTAGTTACACATATTGATGCTCCTCTTCTGCCTCAAATACAGGTTGACTGTGCTGAACAGAGTTTGATTTGCAACCTGTGCTTCCTGGGTCTGATACTAGGTGAAGCTAGGCAGGCAGACCCTCCAAGTATTCCTATTTTCCAGGGACAGTCCCGGATTTACAGAAGCTGCCCCAGTTTCTGATCCGATCCCAGAATGTCCCGCTTTTCCTTAGGACGTCTCTATTTTTATCGGAGAAATGATGGAGGGTATGGTTGGATGTCCCTATTTTCATTAGAGAAATGTTGGAGGGTGTGGAGTTATTCAACCCCCAAGCCATTAGAAGGCAGCCTTGTATTGGGAAATACAGTAAGTAAGTAAACAGTAAGTACAGTGGTACCTGGGGTTAAATACTTAATTCGTTCCAGAGGTCTGTTCTTAACCTGAAACTGTTCTTAACCTGAAGCACCACTTTAGCTAATGGTGCCTCCTGCTACTGCCGCGCCGCCGGAACACGATTTCAGTTCTCATCCTGAAGCAAAGTTCTTAACCCAAGGTAATATTTCTGGGTTAGCAGAGTCTGTAACTTGAAGCATATGTAACCTGAAGCGTATGTAACCCGAGGTACCACTCTATATATGTTTCATGTTTTATCATGTTTTCGGAAGCCACCCAGAGTGGCTGGAGCAATCCAATCAGATGGGCAGAGTACAAACAGTAAAATTATTATTATGGAATATGACGTCCCTATTTTCATCGGAGAAGTCCATTTGCCCTCCCAGGCAGGCGGTTAGTTTTGTGGACGGGCCCTGAGCCACTCTAGTGAACCAGCGAATTGCAGGCTGGATGGTCTGCCTGCCACACATTTGGCCAATAGCAGCACGAGATTTTGGGCGTTCCCCTGGGAGCAGGACCAACTGACCCATAGAGGCACTTGGCCCTTGCCCAAGGACAGGATAAATTGCGGCCCGGCAGGCCAACTGGCCTTTTGGGAAGATTTGATATAAGTAAGGAAGCCTATAAGTGTGGACAAATTTTGTCAATATCAATTTCTTCCTTTTTTTTTTTTTTGGTCTCCACGCTTTCACATCAGTTTGTTGTTGTTTAAGTCCTCATGAAAATTTGCATTTTAGTGTGAATTTTTCCTAGCATACACATTTTTGCGTGCAATTTTGCCAAATATGTCCTTTTTTGCAAAACATTAATACTGCCCTTTATGTAACACATTTTTGTAAGTTATTTTCACTCACGGATACATTTTGGTACACTTTACCATATTTTCCCGTGTATAAGACGGGGTTTTTTTAACCAAAAAATTAGGTTTAAAATTGGGGCTCGTCTTATACACGGGTAGCGCTGAGGAGTGTTTTCTTAATTTGGAGTCCCCCAAAATAGGGGGCATCTTATACATGGGGGCATCTTATACACGGAAAAATATGGCACTTGATGGGAGAACTCTAATGTAAAATTTGCAGAAATGCGCATTTTGAAGGATGGCTTGGTTCATTTATTGCTTCAAAGAGTGCAAATCAGGCAGGTTCACATTTAAATGTGAACTAAATTGAACCCCACCCCCATTTATAGTAGACAGGGATCATGTTGATAATGGGTGATGTAAAGGTAAAGGTACCCCTGACCATTAGATCCAGTCATGACCGACTCTGGGGTTGCGGTACTCATCTTGCTTTATTGGCCAAGGGAGCCAGCGTACAGCTTCCGGGTCATGTGGCCAGCATGACTAAGCCGCTTCTGGCGAACCAGAGCAGCTCACGGAAACGCCGTTTACCTTCCTGCCAGAGCGGTACATGCTACGTTGGCAGGAGCAGGGACCGAGCAACGGGAGCTCACCCCGTGGTGGGGATTCAAACCGCCGACCTTCTGATCGGCAAGTCCTAGGCTCTGTGGTTTAACCCACAGCGCCACCCTCGTCCATAATGGGTGATGTACAGCTATTTAAATGGTTAACCCTAAAATGCTTAAGAACTCTAAGATGCCTCCCCCAAAATAAATAGTTCTAAGGGTTAGAAAAACACACACATTCACTTCTTATGTTGTTGTTTTTTGTTTTTGTTTTTTAAAAAAGCCTAGCATTATTTACAGAGAGCATGGAGCCTCACAGCAATTTATTCACTTTATCTTTATACAAAAAATACAAACAAAATAGAACAATTACTACACAGTAATAAAACAGAATGAAAAAGATACCACAGACACTGTTTTATATCCTCATAAGATATTTGTGTTTGAAAATTTGTAAGTGCTTGTTTTTTTACTGAATTTGGATAAATGTTACTAAAATTTACAATCCATGTCTTGATGATTTTTAAAGATGTGCTTTTGAGTGATCATGATCCTATTCTGCCTTTGTTTTACACAGATTACAGATTCTGGTTTTTCCAGATGCCATGATGTGGGTTTTTTGGGGGTCTGGCCCTTTCACAGGTGGGCATAGAATTAGAGTAAAATATGACAACCGGGGCTTTTTCAAGCTGAAACTCAGTGGAACTCAGTTCCGGCACCTCTCAGGTGGGTGCCATTGCCATTCTAAGAGAACAAGGGAGGTGTTCATGGTGAGTTCCGGCACCTCTTTTTCTAGAAAAATAGAACTGATGCCAGCTATCCCCAAACCCACAGCATTCTCCTATTTAATCTTCCTTCTGTTTAAATAATATTTGGAAACAATGCAATTACCTGTAGGTGAAAAGAAAACAAAGCAAAGACTCTCAAAGACGACTTGACGACAAAGACAATAAATTATTTTTCCGACAGGAATTCATTTTAGCTGGAACTCGCTGGAGCTTCTATTCTGCTTGCCATGAATGTTGTAGTTAGAGAGATCATTTGACCTTTATATTTTAGTTTTAATGTTTCTTTTTTTAAAAAAAGAAAAAGAAAAAAAAGAAACCTTTTGATTTACAGTAACATTTGGGATTAATTTTACACGTAATTTACTTTATAGGGACTGCACATTTGTTTTTTAAATTGCCTCTTTTGTCATTTGCTACCAAGCAAGGAATTTCATCAGAAGGTCTCTTTCTCACCCTAAATTACCTTCATCACTGAAGAATTACACAATCAAAGGC
Organism: Podarcis cretensis; assembly: GCF_951804945.1. Taxonomy (NCBI): domain Eukaryota; kingdom Metazoa; phylum Chordata; class Lepidosauria; order Squamata; family Lacertidae; genus Podarcis; species Podarcis cretensis. The sequence continues at coordinate 23,784,807 of NC_137176.1, read as the reverse complement.
CAGATTCTCATTTCATTGTGGGGATGTTTGAAGAAAGCGGGGAAATCAGTACGGTGAGGATGCTCAATACAGCAGTAACATCTGAAATCCAGGCCCAACTCACTCAAGGCATCATGGGAGTTATTCCAGTGCCACAAAACCCTGGGGTGGGAATCTAAATTCATTGATTTATTTTCTAGTTCATTCACTGGATTTCATTCATTTCATTGGGTGCTGTCCTGACCCACAGCATTGGTTGGGTGAAGAGAAATATATGGGAGATTGGGCCACCAACTGAGCAACAGCCAATCCAGAAGAACTTCAGAAAGTGAGATGGAACAGCTAATAATCTGTCAGGGTTAAGTAGAAATGTTTTGGCAGTTCCCACCATTTGCTGCAGAAAGTACTTTCTTTTTTCTTACCTTGCGGGATATCTTCAGGAGAAGAAAAAGAGTAAACCCTACACAAATCCTAAGTGAAATCACTCAGATGGTTGGATGGCACCTTGTCCGCTTCCTTCTGGCAACTCCTGCAGCCAAGCTGGTGCCAAACATATTATTCTGCTTTCCTGTGGATCACATCAGCGAGGGGACTTATGCCATCTGGGCAGCCCAGAGCATCCATACACACTGCCCAAGCTTGACCTTGAGGAGGTCAATTTGGTGTTACTAATGCAGCGGTTTGACTTCACCCCCGGAGGAGCTCTCCATTGTCTCTCAAGACAGATGGATGACAACAACAAACACAACAACAACAACACACTGCAGGGTTATTGAAGTGGGATAGAGATGAATACTGAGTTTGTTCCACCACTGCCCAGCATGCTTTGATCACAATAGGCAGATTCAGAGTGGGCAGGGAGAGGTACAATTGCACCTCTCATTGTCATCCAGATCAAGAGCATTTGACTTCACCCCATCCAAAGTTATATCCAAAAGTCGGAAAGGAGAAAGTGGGTCTTCCATTCTCTGAGGCAAAACAGACAAAGGAAAGCACATCTCAGTATATTTATTTAGTTATTTTAACACACATATGCTACAATTTCATTAATAAAAAATCAAAGTGATTTTTTAAAAATTGTGTGAGTGTGTGTGCAGTGCACGCAATAAAAACCACACACACACACGTTTTTTATATATAAAAAATAAAAGATTGGCAGCTAACTATTACAGAAGTTTTTATCTTCATTATCTGCAGTGGTCTGTTGGCCAAGGAAAGTTTTCAGCAAACATTTAAAGGCCCATATAGTAGGCGCCTGCTGAATCTCTATTGGAAGAGCAATTCATGGGGCTGGGCCAATGACACGAAAGGCTCATGTCGATGTCCAATGAGCCTCGTCAACTCAGGGGACATCCAGCAGCCCTTCTACAGATGATCTTGGTGACTGAGCTGGGATATAAGAGTTCAGACAGTTCCCAAGTTTGTCTGATCTGCTTCTTGAAGGCAGAGCTGGTTTACTGAAAGTTAGGGAGCAAGATGGTGCCCTCCTAGCTCTCCTCATAAGGATGGGGTAGGAAATTTGGATGTTTCTGGACCACACTTCCCATCACACCAGCACAGGAAGCCTGCATTGCAAGCGTTGAGTTCAGATTTTAGCTAAGTTGCATCCTCATTACAAATTCCTGTAAACGATAAGGATAACTCCATGTATCATCTTGTGTCTTCATTCCAAGGTACTTGGGGAACAGTACATCACACTTCCATCCATGATTTATGAAACGGTTTTCCATGGAGATCAGCTGGCATTTAATACGCTGCGATGTTTTTGTAGTGTTTACCCATTCAGTAAAACTTCGCTTAATGGTTTGCGCCGCCAAAGGCAGATTACATTTGAATCTCAACATAAATGTAAAATACAGTGTTCCAAACACAGACATAATCTGCTCCAAATAAAAAACTTTGTGTAGTTTCAGGCGCACAGGGTTTGTTGCCAGCTGTTGTCTTCTCGTGAAACGGCTGTTCCGCTCACCCAAATGTTGGCGTATAATGCCATTTCCAGGAAGCTGCTCCATCATTTTGACTGAACAACGTTAGATTTTTTTCCTACCAAATCCGAACCCCTCATTATAGATCTATGTTTGTAATGCTTCCTCACCGCTGTTTTGCCGAATCAAAAACTCTTTCTTCTGTTGCTAGCATTTGCCATCTATACCATCATCTGTAGAAAGGAGATTGCTGAAAGTAAAGAACTGTAGAATATATTTTTTAAAAAAGAAAATGCAGACCCGGTTACAAATCTGTAATTTGACTGGGTGCTTCATGCGCCAGCAGTTAATTTGACAATCACAGGCACAGTGTGATTAATAAATTGTTATGTAATTGAATGCTTATGGTGACATTCTTAAACGGGAGTCAGGAAAAAATACAGGGGGGAAATGAACCAAAATGAGCCAGCTGTGAGTGACAGAATAGTCAGTTGCCAAATGTCAATTACAACTGCCTTCTGTTTTTACATGCACAGATATATTCATTGATACAGACATGGAATAACCAAATATGTGGGTGCCCCAGTCATTCATTCATTCATTCATTATTGCTTGCTTGCTTGCTTGTTTGCCTTCCACACAGGTCTGAGGGCTATGCATCAAATGCCATAAAGCAAGTAAAATCAGTCTTAAAACAGCACAGAAAACAATGGCCATGAGAGTTTTAATAGCACAAGGATGGAAGACTGAAGAAACCCCAACTAAAGAATCATGGCAAGAAAAATTGATGGACTATGCAGAACTGGCAAAACTGACATACAAGCTACTGGACAAGGATAACTGTGACTTTAAAGATGAATGGGAACCCTTTACAAAGTATTTGAAGACACAACAAAGGGAACTGGACTCCTTGGCTGGCTTTGAATAAACATTCGCAAACTTTTTATTGATAATAATCAGCTAAATAGTTTGAGGATCTATACAACTGTGTAACATGCAGAAAACAGCATTTTTAGAGAAATCAAAGACTGGAACTGAGGGAAGTCGGGGGGTGGGGTGGATGGGTTCTGTGGGGGGAAGGAGGAAAAATGGGGGGGGGAATAAGAATGATATATTTCTGGATAGTATGTTTTGTTTTAATTTTGAATAAAAAGTTATTTTAAAAAAACTGCACAGAAAACAGCAGCTGCTTGAAAGCTTGTCAGAACACAAAAACGTCTTCAATTGTTTCTGGAATGTGCAGATAGTGGATGCCTGTTGTATCGCGACTGGAATGCTGTTCCATAAAACAGGGGCAACCACACTGAAAGCCGGGCTCCAAGATAGGAGCCCAAAATTGAGAGGGGAAGGGGCATGTTTAGCCTAGGAGATACCTGTGTAGCACCCTGCTTGTGGTTAACGCTTAGCTGGAATGAAATATTCAACGCAGCAATAGAGAAATTAAAATAATAATTTATTTGTCAGACAAATAAATATGAGGCACAGTGGTATATGGTTACCAAGCTCTGGCCTGGCCTCCTGCCATTCTGGCCAGCACTTATATTTCCTTAATCCAGCCCCCTTGCTCCTCCTGTGGCTGCCTCTGTCCAATCAGCCTGGTTGAAATTCCTATTGGCTGTTTGCTAGAACCAATCACAAAAGATACACCCATTTCCTCATGCCCTTTTATGGGAAACAAAAAGCTATATATTCTTCTATCTATAAATGACAAATAAGTAGTAATATATCTTACATGTGTCTCAACAAGGAACCTTAATTACCAGCTCACCTCGCCCTATTGCCCTCCAAAACAGATGGTTAATCTTAAATTTTTATCTTAAACAGATGTCAAGGATCATCATTGAAAGATCTCCTTCTCTTGAAGGTCTTTTAAACAAAGGCCTGACAACCAGTGCTCTAATGATGTTTCCTGCTTGGCAGGGGGGGCTGGGCTGGTGGCTGATGGCCCCTGTGATCTCTTCCAACTATATGAAATAAGAATCTAGCATAAGGATTTAACACTTCTTAGCTTCTAATTCCTTTGCATAATTACATTTAAGCCAATATATTTAATACATAACATAGATAGCTTTTTAGAAGAATAAACCTTTTCAAAGTAAGGAACAGTTTCCAGCCTCAAAAATAGAAAGAAAGAAAACCTATCTTCTCCAGCCAAGCCAGTTGCCTTTTTCACTGCTCTTGACCTTTCAACCTTAGGAAAATATGGCTCAAGTTGAATGGGAGGCACATGGTTTTATTTTACTATTTACCCACTCTTAATTATGTTTTTCTCTGCTTTTTTATCTTCTGTAATATGTAGGGTCAGTGTAACCTTGGCTGTCAGCCTGTAATTCCCTTTGACTTTGAGAATTGTTTTCTGCTATAAATCAGGGGGCCCCCTTGTCTAGGAGGAAAAACATTGCCAAGGTTCTTAGGCAGCTGCTCTTCTGCCTGGCATGAACATTTGAAAATCTTTAAGCTCATTTTAAAATACAGGCCCTGATCAAGCCTCAATAAAAATGCAGGCTTATGATTAGATGCCTCACCTGTTCAGAGCAAAGGCAAGCTGAGGCCTGAAGAGTGGGAAAGCCTCATTTTACAATGAACTTTACAGGGACACTTTCATGGGCACCAAACCTTGCAGAACACCAGTGACCTAGGACGTTTTGGAAGATGCATTCTGACACCCCTTGGATATTTCTGTACTTTCCATTAAGGAATTGTGTGAATATAGGAGTTAGAAATATGGCTCTGAGAACAACTTTGAATTTCAACAATTGGTTCTAACCACAGGTAGAGAACAAAAGGCTTACTGTCAAAAATCATCTCATCATAATGCAAGATATAAACATGGGATGTAAGTTTTAAACCCATTAGGAAAAGACAGCAGGATAGGTATATTAATTATACAATTACAGATTCTGTGGCATAAAATATTCCAAAGGGAGCAAAAAAGCCTATCCATACACACGTAAAATAACAAGGCAGAGTATTATATAACTGGTATCTGACTTCAAATTGGCTGAATAAGATCTAGAAAAGCAATAATTATAATTGCTGGTTTCATGTTTTGCATACTGGCCTGAGATATATCTGTGGGGTATACCTAACGCTAAACAGGCAGCCCTGTTTAGGGAAGTTTTTAATGTTTGATTCTATTTTTAATATTCTGTTGGAAGCTGCCCAGAGTGGCTGGGGAAACCCAGCTAGATGGGCGGGGTATAAATAAATCATCATCATCATCATCATCATCATCATCATCATCATCTTATCTGTTTCCTAATTTAGCCAGGACAACACTGTGTCAGCATTTGGTTGAGAACTGTTAATTATTGACTTTCGTTAAAGGAGTGCTTCAACATACCCACTTAGAGGCCAATCATCGCAATCACCATTCCAGGACAATCCCGTTCTTTTGCATTGCTTCCTTTCCCAAACTATGAATAGTCTTAGGACCTGAAACTCGGTGAGATTATAGGAAGACTCTAAAAGATTACACAAGCAGCATATGATTTCAAAAACAGCCCTGCCAAAGAGACTCTGCCTGACTGACCTTCAGAATTCCTGGCTTGGTGCCCATTTTTGCACCACTGAACTCATAGTGATCCCAGAAGGTGTCTTGCTGGGACAAACACAGTCTCTGACTCTGAAATTCCCAGTTTTGGGTGCCTATTTCTTCACCCCCATAGCCATTAGCTTCTGCCCATCAAAGCCCTGATGTGGCTGAGGAAAGTCGTCTTTTTGAATTTATCCTGAATGCGAAGGACCTGCTGTGCCTCTTCCTTTGAAATGGTTCTCAGGCAAACCATAAACTGTGAAAGGTATGGCTATTCCTCTCTCTTTTCCTATTCTCTCTCTCTCTTGCCAGCACCCCAGCTTCCATTGCTCCATCCCCTCTGCCTTTCCTCTTCAAATGCTGCAGCATCACTGGCCATACTCTTTTAGCCTGCCACATCTCATTTTTCATTTCCCATCTGCCTCTCATCTTTAGGACAGCTTTTAATATTTAACCCAAAAATTGTGCTTTTTTCATAAAAGCTCCTTCTCTAATCTCATTTCTCTCTCTCTCTCTCTCTCTCTCTCTCTCTCTCTCTGTCTCTCTTTTGCTCCCTTCTGAGTGCCTTACAAGGACACTCTACTGCCTAGAAGTTACACATGCTGTGATTCTGTGCATTCTGAAATTATGCAAGTTTAGGTGCCTGTTCCACTGGACTGAAAGCAGCCCATCTTCTGGCTGAGGTCACCCTAGTACAGCCTCCCCTGCAGCTTCCAGATGTTCTGGATTCCAATTCCCTTCAGCTGCAGCCAATAAGGCTGGAATCTGAGGACACCAGCACTTGAGCTAATTTTCTCCCAGTTATTTGTGTTCCATAGAGAAGGAGGAGGAGGAGGAGGAGGAGTTTGGATTTGATATCCCGCCTTTCACTCCCTTTAAGGAGTCTCAAAGCAGCTAACATTCTCCTTTCCCTTCCTCCCTCACAACAAACACTCTGTGAGGTGAGTGGGGCTGAAAGACTTCAAAGAAGTGTGACTGGCCCAAGGTCACCCAGCAGCTGCATGTGGAGGAGCGGAGACACGAACCCGGTTCCCCAGATTACGAGACTACTGCTCTTAACCACTACACCACACTGGCTCTCAAAGAGATAAGAGGCTTATTCCCTGAACATAGAGAAGCTTGCAGAGGTGCAAGCTAGACAATGTCCTCACTTGACTTGAACGGGTTACATCAATTAACCATTAACCATTGATTCATGATTAGGGCACTTATACTATTTTACTTATTTGCTTACTAAAAACTGAAGATGGAGCCTAATCAGGGTTTTGATGTCTTGTTCTTGATGTGCCTCAAAAAAATGTACATTCGTTTGTGGGAAATGTAGGAGTGAAATTATGTTTCATTAGACCTTTCAGAGTAGCGCTTTAATTATAAGCATATGGGGCACAATTCAGTTGAAACACTTTTAAGTCCCATTGATTTCAGGGGAAGTGTTAAGTACATGTCCCCCCAGTGAAGTCAATGGGACTTCAAAGTACTCTGCAATGGCGGCTTTGTATCCCTGCTGTTTAATTATGTTTATGAGGTTATAGCATAACACGCTAAAAGTGTACATTTTTTAAAAGCATCTGTAGTATTTACTGAATTGAGCAGCGGGGGGGAGGCCCTTCAGTCCAATTAATCTTGATAATTTGGGTTGGAGTTTTTGTGCACATTATGAATGCCACCTGAAGGTGATAATTTTAGTGGATAATAAATTTCCTTCAAGCTGTTTTTCAGCCCCATTTTCTATATGGGCCATTAGTAATATGAAAATTGCATAGAGACAGAGAAAATGTTTTCCAAGTGATCACAGAATGCCTTTTTAAAAACCAGGAAGAAGGGGCAGCGGGGGAGCAGAGAGACACCGGTGTCTGGAATCCACATTGCAGTGGTAAGTACTGAAAGGCAACTTTGTGACACAGACAAATGCACAGAAGGCATGTCCTTTTTTGTCCCTGCTCAAGGAGAGCATCCAGGCCACATTTTTTATACCTATGAACCACGTTGCAGACCTGCACGCAGGAAGAAGTACACCTGAAGTCATGTTTATATCTATAATCTATATTTATCATCTATCTATATCTATCTATCTATCTATCTATCTATCTATCTATCTATCTATCATCTATCATCTATCTATCATCTATCTATCATCTATCTATCTATCATCATCATCATCATCATCTATCTATTTATCTATCATCTATATAAAATTTTATTTATGACTTTCAATTTTTACATGTCAATAATTTTACTATCATTTTAACATTTCAAATCTCAACTTCCTTCCCCCTCTTTCTGTTGTTCATATATATATATATATATATATATATATATATATATTCTGCATATTCCAACTTAACTTAATCATCTTAACTTATTCATCTACTTTAAATGTATACTGTTATAAAACTGCAGGTTATTACAATAATCCTGCCAATGTTCTTATCTGTTGAGAGTTCATTTGTAAATATTCCATAAACCACTTCCATTCTTTTATCAAAAGTTTGTTGCCTTATTTTTTTCCAGTAAGTTTTGCCGTTTCTGCATATTCCATAAGTTTTTGCATCCGTTCTTCTTTCATTGGGACTTCTTCTTTCCATTTTTGGACAAATAACGTTCTTGCCGCTGTAGTCGCATACATGAATAAATTTCTATACAGTTTGGATAGTTCCGCCCCCATAATTCCCAAAGGTCTGGGTAGGTCCATGTGGAAGGATTGCATGGGGAATCTATAAACATGACTTCTCCCTTTTGAAGTCATGTTTATAGTTTCCCTGTGCAGTCCTCCCACATGGACCTACCCAGACCCTGAAATCATCTTCAGAAGCCTTTCTCTAGGTACCTCTGGCAAATGCAGTTTGGTGGGTGGCTATTTGAGGGGCTTTTCAATAGGGGCACCCCACTTATGGAATGCCTTCCTCAGAGAGGCTCGCTTGCCAGGTAAATTACAGTATTTTCAGTGCTAAGTGAATACCTTTCCCCATGCTTTTCAGATATCTGCCAGTTTGTCTGTCTATCTATCTATCTATCTATCTATCTATCTATCTATCATAGATAGATGATCTATCTATCTATCTATCTATCTATCTATCTAGATCTATCTATCTATCTATCTATCTATCTATCTATCTATCATAGATAGATGATCTATCTATCTATCTATCTATCTATCTATCTATCTAGATCTATCTATCTATCTATCTATCTATCTATCTATCTATCTATCTATCTATCTATCTATCATCTATCCATCATCATCATCTATCTATCTGTCTGTCTGTCTGTCTATCTTTCTATCTATCTATCATCTATCTATCTATCTATCTATCCATCCATCTACTTATTTTACTTTGGTTTTGTGGGGAGAGGGGTTCATTCCTGTTGGGTACTGCAGGGCGCATGCTGGAAAAGCAGACCCATGCGACCAGTAGGATTGAACTCTCCACTAACCAACTGGGGAGCAGAGGGTTCAGTTCTCCTGGGTGCTGCTTCCAAGGGGGGAATGTGCTGGCAAAACAAATCCCTGCTGCTAGCAGGATTGAGCCCTCCACTCATCATCTTGTGAGCAGAGAGTTCAATTCTGCTGGGTGCTGCTTGGAAAGTGACAAAAACCAAATGGCTGGTGGAAAATTTGCCAAGTGGAAAAATTCCTACCCGGCCCCCAAAAATATGGCGGCCGACAAATGTTCATAGCAATGTCATATCAGAGCAAAACCTGAAAAGAGGGTGGGTGGGTTGGGAGATCCAGAGAAAGGGCAAGAGAGGAGGGCCCTCCCGGCCGCACCACAGTTAAATATCCCATGGCTACGCTGCCTCCCAGCGTTGATTGGTCAGCGGGGCCCCACCAAGAGCCTTTGATGTAGCTGGGTTGATGTGCTGGTCCCAAGGGCTAACCGTGCGGCAAGGTCTGAGTTCAGACCGAGGTCGAGAGTGCGGTATAGAGGCAGTCCGTCAAAGCTGAGGTGGGGTCCAAGGCAGGGAGTCGGGTGAGGTCAGACACTCTGGCAGAGGAGCAGGACAGGGTGCAGGCAGGAACAGGCTGCCAACAATGTTGCTCCCACAACCTGGGACTGGGGCTGACTGGCTTTTATCTGCCCCGAGGCATAGGGCAGCCCCGGTCCACAGGCGACTTCACCCCTCCTGGCCTGGAGGCGAGCACTTCTCCTGCGGGAACTTAGTTCCCTCCACCTCTCTGCCCTGATCCTCTGCAGCTCAGGAGAGGCTGGAGGGTTACGGGACCCAGAGGCAACCTCCTCTTCCCCTGATGGGGCTGCGAGTGGAGCACCTGCAGGCAATGGGTCCTCCATCACTTCAGGAGCCAGAGCAGACTCAGCTGGTGCCTGCACCTGAGGATCCAGCACAGGTGAGGACCCTTCAGGCTCATGCCCCAGCCCTGGCTCAGCTGGTTCTGGAGGCGGGGAATCCTGTGCAGGCTGGGATTCCTCATGTTCAGCATCTGAATCCGAATCCCAGGCCATCACAGTCGATGCGGAAGGGGACTTCAACTCTCCGCCTCCCCTTGCCGCATCACTGTTGCTTTCTGGCTGCCCGGCCTCAATGCCACCCACCAGAAAAAGTGAGCGTACTTACGTGCCAGGACCCCGTGACCCACAGTTCCCTCATGGTCAATAAATACACAGACACGAGTATTTGGGTTTATGGGTTCAAATAGGCCACAACTTTATTGGGGAGGCACTGCTGATGCAGACCTCTCCACTCGCATTGGTCAACTTTTGACAGTTGAGAAAGACTGCCCACCTATCACTCACCTGGGCTGGACCTAGACATATCAAAGAAGCATTGTAGTTAAACACGTTGCAAACACGTATGACAAATCGGGTTGGCAAAAAATGGAACTCCACAGCGCCATCTGGTGCCACAGTGTTAGGATGAATAAACAACGCATATAAAGCAATTTTTCTTTGCCAGTGTAGCTGAGTCCCTGATGTCAACATGATGGCACACCCTATGCACTATGAGGGTGGAAGGAGATAATGATCTGTCCCACTAGGCCAGAAAGGACTCCCATCCCCGCCCTACCATTAGGTGGCCACTGCAAGTAGCTGATTTCAGGTGTCATGAAGAGGCCGCTTATTGTTAGGTGCTTAATTTATCCTTGTTGCGTTGTTACTGTCTGTCAGGGACCGTGATACAATGAGGGGGCATGGTGGGAGCTGCCCACACCTCCTGACCCTGAATCTCCCCAGAAGCACAGTATAGATTTAGAACAGTGGTTTGGAAAGGGGCATAGTTCAGAAGGCAAAAGCTGGGAAATAATGGATGGGGAACAGCTAGAAGAAGAAACACTGGAAGAGAGAGAGTTAACAGATTCACAGTCGTTGGATAGCAGTCCTCCTCACCACGGTCGAGAAGAGCTCAGAAAGTCTCAGAACAGAAAGTGCAGCGGGTACAAGATCAGATTACAAAACGTAGGAGCGACGTAGATTAACAGGGATGGAGGGAGGGTAAGCCTTAATTGGGAGCACCACCATTTCTAGAAAGATGTGTTCTTTTGTCTCTCGCTGTGATTATTAAAGAATCTAACTGCTAAGAAGACTCCTTTTGCTTTTTTCTGCTTATTTACAGCCATGGGGGAGGAAGCCGAGTCCCTGAAGCCCGAAATTGTCAGAAAGGAAAAGAAAGGCTTTGGGCATTGTCTAACTCATGTCAGTGCCAAAATACCTTGATCAGCTTTGCATAATACATACCTTCGCCGAATGGGGTGGTTGCACCAGACCACCATTCTCAGCTCCATTCTGTGCTCAGCCCTTAGACTGAAGTGGGCCAACCATAGAAAGAAGAATGAAACCAGGAAATATGGATGGATGAATCCATCACTGTCAGTTTATTTCCATTTCTCTCTCTCCTCCCCCCAGTCTTCTGATCATTCTCCCACATTTCTGCATCAGTTTGAAAATTGTCCTCACGAAAATTTGACAGGATTTCAATGTGCATGTCTCCTAATAGACACATGATTGTGTGCAATTTTGTGTAATGCACACTTTTCTTTGCAAGCAACACAATATAAGGCATTTTAGTATATTAGTTTTACCAAGATGCATTTTGAAAGCAGGCTTTCCTCTAATATGCAAACTTTTCTACACATTTTTTTTTTTTGCTTGTAGTGCTGCAGTGCAAAATTCAGAGCTGTGCGAATTTTGAATAATAGCTGCCTTTCCGTTCATATATTTTCAGTAATTGTGAATTAAGTAGTTTCCCATTAAAATGCAAGCCAAGCAAATTTCTCCCTCATTCCTAGTAGGGAGTAGGTAAAAACTCACTTCATTATTGTATATTATATTTCAAGAAAACAATTAAACCAGAGAGGTTGAAACAGAAAGCACTCAGTGTTGCCTTCTTTAACAACAAAAATCATATTCAGCTTTTATCAACAACATTATTTTATTTCAAATGAATGTTGTGACAAGGTTCAGCTTTTATTTTATCAAGTTGCCATTTTCAGATCTTCTGCATGCTGAGACGGAGTCAGAGCATTGGTGATGAAATGTTTTGTTTTTGGATAATTTCTTATTATTTTTAATATACCAAAAAGTCTCAAAGGATGCAGAAAAAGCTTTCCAGTAGATTATTACAGAATTTTTCAGGACAGGAGAGCAACTTAGAGTAAAGACTAAAGAGTTCATTTGGTATTCTTCATATGTGTAAAATTAAAATTGACAGGATGTAAATATATTATTCACCAATATGTAATTGAAAAGTAGCCCACGTACAATTTTTCTTATTATTTTTCCTATTAAATCTGTAATAGGAAGATAATTTGTAATCTTAACATTGCTACTAATTTCCCCAACCCAAAGCAGAATACATATTATATCTGTGCAAAACCACTTTCAATATTTTTCTGCAGGGTATATGGCAATTAAACAATATAGCTAGTTGGGGTTTTGTGCATATAAGCAATAATTATTTAGAGACAGCTTTTGGAGGTACTGTCTTAATTGCAGAAAACTCTATCCACACTGAAGAGGAAAGCACCTTCCCAAAATATACTGCATTAAAACTTTTAAGCTATTTCAGAGCAGGCATTATGTCCTCCTTCACTGCTTTCTTTGATATATTTGTGTTGTTTTGGAGAGCTGTCCTCTCTCCCAGACTGCTGCTTTGCCACTGATGGTCGCTATACTGAGGGGAAAGAAAGATCCTGTTTGCCATCAGAAATAGTTGTTTCCATCTTCCTTGCTCCACTCTCTGGTTCTAGGAACCTGCATAGGACACCTGGTGACAGAAGAACTGGCTCAGAGAGAAGGGGGTTCTAGCCGGTTAAGAAGGGTACCATCTCTAGGGGGCCCTGGGGGCCTGAGCACCCACATTTTTTGTTGTGGATGCTCAGCACCCACACCACAGGGCCCCCAAAGCAACTTCTGGTGCCTTGTGAAGCACTGGAAGTCATTTCCAAGGCCTCACGAGACCTCAGAACCTGGCTTCTGGTGCCCCGTCATGCACTCTGGGCACCCATCATCTGGGGCTCAAGTCGTGCCCCTGCCTGTTAAGTTCCAAAACTAGTAAACTGGTAAAAAATGTAGAAAGGAGATTGTTTGGTGCTCCTCAGCATGGACTACTTCACAATGTGAAGGCATTGAGTAATGCTAATAGATGTACTGACCGGCTTTATGTTCAATTTTTTATGTATTTTAGATGAACCGTTGAATTGTTTAGTGAATTGAATATGGCACCCTCTTCCAGTTGGTGGTGCCCTCCATCTCCCTTCTGCCCCAGTCATCCCAACTGATAGAGGTGATGGGAGTTGGGTGTCCAACAACATCTGAAGAGCATTGAGTAATGCTAATAGATGTACTGACCGGCTTTATGTTCAATTTTTTATGTATTTTAGATGAACTGTTGAATTGTTTAGTGAATTGAATATGGCACCCTCTTCCAGCTGGTGGTGCCCTCCATCTCTCTTCTGCCCCAGTCATCCCAACTGATAGAGGTGATGGGAGTTGGGTGTCCAGCAACATCTGAAGAGCACCACATTGGTGGAGGGGCAGAAGAGCTGAAAAAATCACATCTGGCAACCAATAGGTAGTCTGGGACACAAATTTTCACAGCCTGCTAGTGGCTATGCTGGCTCATTTACCAGAAGTGATGTACTGTGCACTGGGAGGCTTAGTTTGGTCAGAATCAAGTATACACTTCCAGAGTTAATGCTAAATACATTACAGTGGTACCTCTGGTTACATACTTAATTCGTTCTGGAGGTCCGTTCTTAACCTGAAACTGTTCTTAACCTGAAGCACCACTTTAGCTAATGGGGCCTCCCGCTGCTGCCGTGCTGCTGCTGCACGATTTCTGTTCTCATCCTGAAGCAAAGTTCTTAACCCAAGGTACTATTTCTGGGTTAGCGGAGTCTGTAACCTGAAGCGTATGTAACCCGAGGTACCACTGTACTTTTGGTAAATGAGCTACCATAGCTGCTATGGCCATGAAATTTTGTGTCCTGGGCTTTTAAGACTCGTCTACCTATGTACTATCTGAAACCAAAGGGGTGCATTGTTTGCCAGATGTGAAATATAGTGACATTATTTCAGCTTTCCTGCCCCACTGTGGCTCCTCCTGTGCTCAACAAATCATAATAGTCTTGAGCCTGGAACAGGATATTACAGCTAGCATCCAACCCCTTTATAGCCACATTTTCTGGAAACCTAGGGATACATATTATTATAGTGGGTTAAGATTCATTCCTGCTGTATTTTCATCCAACTAGCTTTCTTACAGATAAAAAAACAACTGTAATAACCAATCACTCAGAATCAAATAAAAAAATGAGACTTCGAGTAATGCTAGGCAGACTCTAGTTTTTTGAGCCTGGTGTGGCAGGCATGAGCCAGGTGATGGGAGTGGAGAGATGAGATGGGAGACGCCAGTCTCTTCTGCATCAGTAAACTTTGGCAGCTGTCAGAACATGTTTTCTTGAACAACTAGAGCCTTCACAATCAGGGTGTCCATCAGTTAGCATGCACCTATGAAGTCCAGACTCAAACAGTGGTCAGGATCAAGAGTCCATGACCAATCCATTCTGTCCTCAGTGAATAGTATAAGCATGCACCTTTAAAAAAAATATGCATCTATCATGAACTTAATTTTTTGTGTAAATAGGTCTCAAGGTGGATTAGATCATAGATGAGAACAATACATGCTATCCTTAGCTGGGAAGGATACTTGATGAAAGTTGCCACTACCGCTTCTCACTCATTACGAGATAATGTACCTAAATCAGGGATGAGATATCTGTAGCCTTCCAGATGTTGGACTCCAACTCCCATCAGCCCAAACCAGTGTGGCCAATGATCAGGGACAATAGGAATTGTAGTCAGCAAGAATAATAGAATCATAGATTTGGATGGATCATATAGTCCAAACCCCATCAATGCAGGAATATGCAGCTGTGCCTTATGGGGACTGAACCTGCAACCGTGGCCTTATCAGCACCGTGCTCTAACCAACTAAGCTATACAGCAAGTAACTAGAGGACCATAGGTTCCCCGCTCCTGACATAAAGGAATGTTGGTATAGTTACTTTTGGTTTGAGGAGGTCCTGGTGTGCCCATGTCTCTGTGGGTGTACCCTAGCAAGCATACCTGGCAGCAGTGGTGGTTAGCAGTAGCAGTGCTCTGAGCAGTGACAGCTGGCTGAGGGCGGCCATTTTAATTTCCCACAATTATTCTCTTGCCTGCCTTTCTCAAAACCACTTTCTGAAATTTTCGTTTATACCTGCCAACCCAATTATTTAGCTGTTCTCCATCAAGCTTTCCCAGTCACCGACGCTCATTGCCAAAGAAATCTTTTTAATTATTTTGAATGCAATAAAGTGTGCCAAATTTTCTCCATAACTACTTATCACTCTCCTAGATTAGGGTATAATAACCTCTTTACTTTTCCCATTCTTCTGTTTCTAAGATACTACTGTTTAAATCATGTTACCATTGCTATCCTCTGACACGTGCCTTGAAATTCACTAAATAAACCATTTCTTGTCATATGAGAAGCATGTATCCTTTGAACCAATAAGGCATTTTGTAAAGCCATGATGGCCTACATTTCAATCTCTGTGTTTTCTTCTCCTGCTCGTGACCTCCTACATTGCATCCCCTGCCATGAAGACATTTGCTGTTTCCTTCTCAGGAAACTTCTTAGGGTAATACTGCACTTGAACTCCCCATGTGCCTCTTATACCTCCCTCATATGAATCTGCATTTAAATGGCTGTTTTCCTACACAGCCCATCAGCACTGATTTACTCAGGAAGCAAATCTCATATATTATAACCAGGATTTAATTTCTGAAAAGGAGAGGTGCTGGAACTCAAGCTCATTTGTAAGGCATGTTCCAACCACCCTGTACGTCACACAAACATCAAATGAGGTGGCAAGTTTCTTCATGGACTAGAGCACTACAAGCTGCATGTTAGAGTCCTGAGCCATAGATGGCTTATATAAGTCCACACCAGCACTTCAGATATGGAAACCAGTTAGTGCCCTGACTGTACTAGCTAATGATTGGTTTCTGGGCTCAATTCAAAGTTCTGGTTTTGACTCATAAAGCCTTATGCAGCTCAGAACCCCTGTTGCTCACGAACCACCTATCCCCACAAGAATAAACCTGGGTCCTGCTGGCCTTCATCAGAGGTCCTTCTCCATGTGCCTTACCCAATAAAGGTGTAGAGGGTGGCTCCATAAGAAGACCCACATGCTGTCTTCCATTGAGTTGAGATTCCTGCATTGCAGGTGGTTTGACTTGATGATGGTATGAATGCCTTCCAGCTCTACAATTCTAGAATTTTATGATTTGCTGGCAAGCAGGAACCAATCCCTGGATCTGTCGGTGTTGAGCAAGGTGCGAGTGGCCAAGGGAACTAGAGTGACAACTCTGATTCTCTGGCCCACTCTGCAGGTATGTTAAGTCAAGGTACAGCACCACATCAGTGTTCACTGCAACTTCCACTGGTTCATTCCTCTAATTGGCCATCAGATTGAGGCCTCCACGAAGCAGCCAAAAGAGGCAGCTCTGCAAGGAAGCACTTGCCAGGGAAAAGCCCAGTGGAGGCGATGTTGAGGCAATGGTGGGAAGAGGCGGAAGCCATCTGGAACCAGGCACTCATGAAGTGAACTACCACCATAAACACACAAACTGAACTTACGTAGAGGTGAGTCTGCACACTTGGGTTAGGGGAACATATTGATATGTGCCAGGTCAGAGAATCTGGGCTCCTTTCAGGCAGCTACAATGCATGCAGTGGTCACCCAGGAAATCTTTTTCATTGTCATTGATGGGATCACCCAGTGATCAGGGGTGGCCTGTGCTCAGCTCTAAAACATGAAGCCACAAGATCTGTAGCAGCCACTGTTTTGGGCACAAGTCCCATGGTGATCACCATTTTTTTTTACCACGAGTCTCATAATCAACTGTGAGTCTAGAGGCAACCACTGATGTAGCTATGATTCAATGGCAATTGCCATTTTAACCATGATTCATGTGCATCATCATCATTTATTATTTGTACCCCACTCATCTGACTGGGTTGCCCCAGCCACTCTGGGTGGCTATAACTTTGGCTACAACTCATGCAGCAGCTGCCATTTTGGCTATGATTCATCAGGCAATCCCATTGAGAATGAGAGTCATGTGGAGCTGACCAAATTTGGATCAATGCATATAGCACACATCAGTTTTTCTGCAATACCTAGCACTAGCAGAGGGCAACATAGTACTTCTATATACTGAGCAAAGCATGATCCCTTACTTAATTAAAACTCCTTTTAATTTTTGTTTGTGGAATGCTGTCCTAAGTGTAGAACATCTGACATCATCCTTGTCAACTTTCAGGCAACAAGCTAAAACATTTTTATTTACCCAGGCTTTTTGTGTTTACATTAGCCTCTATTGTGGTGCTCATCTTTTAGGGTGGTGATGTAGGACTTATCCCTTCTGTTGTCTTGCTAAATGAACATTTTAGAAATTTTGCATAGTATGTTGTCTTCTTCTTCTTCTTCTTTTAAATGGCTTTTAATTGATTTTACCTGTTGGTTATTAAGTCTCTTCAGGATTATTTTTTGAAAAATAAAGTGGACAACAAATGAGGTAAAGGATGATGATGATGGAAGATGCAGGACTCTGCATGCTGAAAAAATGTTCTCTTCTGTTAGAAAATGAGGAGACAGTGTTTGTTCACATAATTTGGCACTGAGTAGCTTAAAAAAAACCCCAAAATATCTGGCATGGGGATAATTCTGATGAGGACCATGGCAAGTGCAACCCCCCCCCCCCAATACGATCCCAATTTAGTTATCCTATTTAAATATTTGAAAAGATTTGTAGTGGCAAACTCCAGGACACATTTAAGGTCTAGTTTGGCTGTAGGATAGCAGTGTCTGGGACATATTGGAACACTTTTCTCAACACCTGCTTTTCTATAAGCACCTATACCAGGTATAGTTTTATCAGCTCCATGCTATTAATATCAACTAGACTTTTATCCCATATTTCCAGATATGATTTAAGAGTTGACTGTTGTCCTTCATAGCCTAGAACAACACCGAAAATACTTTACCCATGTATAATAACACTTTATTCTTTATTTCTGTTTATATGTCCCTTGGTCATGTATTGGTCCAAGTCAGGCTCCAGGGTTTATTTTGTGTTATTTTTATTTTATTTTTATTTTATTAGGGATGTAGGTGGGACTGTGGTCTAAACCACTGAGCCTCTTGAGCTTGCTGACTGGAAGGTCAGCAGTTCGAATCCATGTGGCGGGGTAAGCTCCCATCGCTCTGTCCTAGCGCCTGCCAACCTAGCAGTTTGAAAGCACACCAGTGCAAGTAGATAAATAGGTACTGCTGCAGCAGGAAGGTAAACATCATTTCAATGTGCTCTGACTTCCATCACAGTGTCCCTTGAATCAAAAGCAGTTTTAGTCATGTAGGCCACATGACCTGGAAAAGCTGTCTGCAGATAGTGTTGGTGCTGACCTTTAAAGCCCTAAACAACCTCGATCCTGTATACCTGAAGGAGCGTCTCCACCCCCATCATCCAGCCCGGACACTGAGGTCCAGCGCTGAGGGCCTTCTGGTGGTTTCCTCACTGCAAGGTTACAGGGAACCAGACAGAGGGCCTTCTCGGTAGTGGCACCTGCCCTGTGGAACGCCCTCCCAGCAGATGTCAAGGCAATAAACAACTGTATTTTACTTTTCCCTGTTTAGGGAAGTTTTTAATGTCTGATACTGTATTGTTTTTAATATTCGGTTGGAAGCCGCCCAGAGTGGCTGGGGAAACCCAGCCAGATGGGCGGGGTATAAATGATGATGATGATGATGATGATAATAATAATAATAATAATAATAAGCTCCCTTGGCCTGAAACGAGATGAGTGCCGCACTCCATAGTCAAATTCAACTGGACTTAACCATCCAGAGCTCCTTTACGATTACCTTTCTTTACCTTATTTTAGTATTTTATTTAATACCTGCCCTTTGTCAGTGGTTGTAGGGCAAGGATACAACATGGTAAAAGCAATAAAATACAATGGACAGGAAACAAAGAAAACCAATCATTAAAATCCTATGCAGAATGTAAATAATCATGGCATATTCCCAGAAAGTCTAGACAAAAGGAACCTTGACTTAAATTGCGCTCTTTATGACTATGAAGGCAATAGTTTGGATGAGTGCCTGTGATCCTCATCATGCATATAATTTAGGTCTGTATTATTTGTTTCCTTCACATATTGCATTGGAAGGCATACTTTAAAAGGAAGAAGAAACACAGCATAAGTAGCACACAGCTGCTCACTTCAGCCAGAAGGACCACTATGGAAAACAGAACATTCCCACCACAAACTGTGTTTGAATATTCAGCCATTCAAACCAATGAAAACTAAAATGAAAACTACCTTGAACTGCACATTAGAGCAACACAGAGAAGGAATCGAGAGCTCTAATGTTTTATTTCCAAGACTGATCTGGAACAATGCAAGAAATGGCCTTATAGAAAATCTCTTTATTACAGACATGCCATTTCATGCTTTTCTTCTTTAAAAAATAGCTCCATAACTTGCATTATGCTGTGTGAATAGATTGGCATCACAATGCACCAAACATCCTTGGGAAACACAATTGGATTTCATTAAAAGATGTTCCATTTGGTATCTATGATACCAAAACCAGGATTTAATTTCTAAAAATGAGACGGCCCTGGAACTCACGCGCTCGTTTCTAAGACATGTTCCAAACTTTCACTCTCCTATTTCAAACCTAATGTACCCCATAATATAAATATATAAACCAAAGTAGAAAATGATTGGTGAGATACCAGAGATGTTCGTGCAAAGGATCTGAGCTAAGCTGCTGTTGGCCATTCCATAGAATTCTGCCCTGGGTTTTTGGTGCAAACCATGACACCTTCAAGAAGAGACTAAGCCTCATGGGGAATCATAACAGAAGGATAGGACAGAAGAGCTCAAGAAACAAAATGTTGGAATCTTATAGATAATATTGCTTATAATGTGTTTTTGCAGTGGTTTTCAAACATGTGGGGTAGCCCAGAATACAAAGCATTCTGGCACATCTTCTAGGACGTGCACCCACCACTAATGAAACATCTCCCTGAGTAAAAGCAATAAGCTTTTTGAGGACCCCAGAATCTCCATAGACTTTGAAAACCAGTGTTCTAGAGGTCTTCCACACTGCCCCTGGCCTATTCAGTCTCTGCTCTGGTTACCACTTTTAGATTTAAGCTATTCTATATGTTAGCAATGCCAGAGACTACTTGAAATGGCCTCTTTTTGGATGTAGTTGTTTGGTGCCTTCTCCACAATGATATCATACCGTTCAGTAGCGGCCTGTGTAGCAGGGCAGAGATGTCTTCCTGACACCTGCATCACTTCAGCTGTGGATGGAAGAGGAATCTGTGTTAAATTGATTTATACACAGAAGATGGCAGTTCATCTAGTCTAGCCCCTGCAATGCAGGAATCTCAACTGGAGCATCCATGACCGATAACCTCTGCTTAAAATGATCCAAATCAGCAAGGGGCGGTTTCTAGGGATAAATGTTCACAAAACACTATGTGTAATTTTGTCCCAGCTCTTATTTACACACACATTGCCCAGCATAAAAAAGAGATAGCCTTCGTTATGTCTTATTCGTGTTCGTAGTGAATTTGTAGTGCAAGAAATATAGATTCTTTACTACCAAAAATAAGGGAAATAGGATATTAAAGAGCTAAACTGTTTCTTTATTGAAGGAGTTGTGGTAAGCTATCTGGTAATACTTGTCAGTGAGATGGTGAGGAGACCTCATGTCCTAGGAGAGCTCAGGAGGGTTTCAAATACAGGAAACAACAACAGTAATGGACCCCAGCAAAATGGCGACTCGGGGGGGGGGATGAGAATAGTTTGACTGCTTGTCAGCACAACCCCCGAGATGGGGTTGTATTCCTTCTGAAGGACCAGATACGTAGCTTAGTAATGTGCCCCCCCCAAAAAAAAGAAAAGAAAAGAAAGCTTAGTAATGTGCCTAGATCCATCTTTGTCCAAGTGTGGTAAGAAAACAACAACAACAAACCCCTCAGAAAATGTCTTCTGAGAGGTTGTTGGGCACTCCTAATCTCTCTTCTCAACCCAAGTGACCAGCCAATAGTTCTCTCCCTGTTTCCAAAGCCATTGTCCTAAGCACAGCTACCTGAAAGCAAGTTATGTGTACATAGCACATGCTCAGGACTTTCCCCACATGCTCAGGACTGAGGTTCAAGAGAAGCACGATGTTGATAGCAGGAAGCCATTTTGCCAAAGGAGAGAAAAATAAAAAGACCGAGGAAGAAATCAGCATGGTCATATAAGAAATGCTTTTAATTAGCTGAGAATTGAAAGTGCTTTTACAGAGAGGAGACACACGATTACTTCAGCTGAGCACAAAAGAGGAGCGAGCGGCCGTGGCATTAGGAAGACAAAAATTATGAAAAGAATGGCAATTAGTAATACAAAGCTCGGAAATATGGTGATGTAAGGCAAGGCTTTAAAGCTGTAGGACGGAAAACATGAGACGATTGTAATGTAAGGAACACAAAGCAATAAGAGGTGACAAAATGGAGGCTCAAGCCAGGCTTTTAGTCAACGTTAACAAGGAAAGCTGCAGGCCTGTAAAGGGAAGATACAGATTAATGAATGTATTCAGTTATTATGGATGTTCAGATGTCGGAAGAGCCTAAATGAAATTTGCCTGAGAGTAAGAGGGGGAAAAAATAGGTGCAGTAATCATGGAGTCATGGACAATTATGCTCTTCATCTCTTCATCTCTTGGAAGATAGGAAGATCCCAGAGGACTACAGAAAAATAAGCATAATACTAGGAATTCTTGATGGGAAAGCTTTATAAGTATTAAGAGATTACTATTTGGTAAATGATCAGAGAACATTATGAGAACTAGCAGCCACAGGATATAATGTGGGCAAGGGGTGGTGGTGGTAGTTTGGGTTTCATCAAGAGCAAATCATGGCAAAGGAACCCATTTTATTCTACAGTGGGTGGCACTGTGGTCTAAACCACTGAGCCTCTTGGGCTTGCCGATTGGAAGGTGAGCGGTTTGAATCCCCGCAATGTAGTGAGCTCCCATTGCTCCGTCACAGCTTCTGCCAACCTAGCAGTTCAAAAGCACACCAGCGCAAGTAGCTAAATAGGTACCCCTGCAGCGGGAAGGTACATGGCATTTCTGTGCGCTCTGGCACTCATCACGGACCTCTGTGTGCCAGAAGCAGTTTAGTCCTGCTGGCCACATGACCCGGAAAGTTGTCTGTGGACAAATGCCGGCTCCCTCATCCTGAAAGTGAGATGAGCACCCAACCCCATCACCCAGAACGTGGCGGGCCTTAAAAGTAGGAGAGCAAAGAGCTCAAAGACTTCTTCTTTGTGGAACAGGAATTCAATAATATGAAGCACCCATCATTCCTATGCTGGACCACAAAGCCATCTTCCTAGCCCCCTCACTTGTAAAGCTTAGATCCTTACCATACTCATCTAGATCTTATTCCTGGTTCCTTATCTTCTCCTTCTTGGGTCCCCCCCCCCCAGTTACAGAGAAAAAGCTGCTATAGAGTGGAGAAAGGAAATGTGGTTGTAGGAATCAGTCCCAAATTCACCCATAAAGTTGATTATTTGATGGGTACAGGGTTGTGAATGTATATCTATTGGCCTCAACTTAATGCGTTACAAACTGGCAATCCAATCTAAAACTTTCCCCCAATAGTAAAAGCTAATATATCCTTCCAAAAAAAAAAAAACCAAAAACAAAAACCTATTCATCACCTATTATGGAGATCCATCTTGACAAGGCTGAGATGCAGTCTGACTGTTAACTGCTTTTGGCTTTACCAAGACTTAAATCATATTCTCTTTGTGACATCACACATGACATCAGAATGGCATGTTTGCATTCAACCTGGACTATCTCCATGCCAACAGCAATGGCCAGTAAACTTCTGCAGCCAAGTAACCATCCGCCTGACTACCCAGTTGCTTCTATCTAGACTATTGGATGTTCATTTTTTGATCTCATAATCAAAGCCTGAAGAAGAGCTGTGTATAATCTGAAAACCTGCTTCCACTGTTAAAGAAAACTAATTTTCAGGGATTGGGCAGAGGAGGAATGGTAGAGACCATGTCCCCACCCTGACCCTTCCCAGGAGGAGGAAGAGGAAGACAGTATAGATTTACAACAAGGGTTTGAGGGAGGTAGCAGCTCAGAGGCAGATGAGGGGGTAAAGTTGGGAAATCATGGGAGAGTCAGAACAACAGCCAGCTGACACATTGTCATTAGAAAGCATTCCAGACCCTCCATCTCCCAGAACCTGGCAAGCCTTAAAAGTAGGAGAGCAAAGAGCTCAAAGACAGAGGGCACATAGCAGCACCT
Source organism: Podarcis cretensis (assembly GCF_951804945.1). Taxonomy (NCBI): domain Eukaryota; kingdom Metazoa; phylum Chordata; class Lepidosauria; order Squamata; family Lacertidae; genus Podarcis; species Podarcis cretensis. The sequence continues at coordinate 23,761,466 of NC_137176.1, read as the reverse complement.
GTACAGGAAGTGATGATGATGACAAAAATGTGGAAGTGGGAGAGACGGCGTAGGGATTCAAACAGAACAATGTCATTATCCAAGAGGATGGGTTCTATAGCCTCTCTCTGTAAAGTTTGAAAGAAAAACGGACTGTAAGACTGTAACTTTTTCTTGTCTTCATACTTTCTGGGCAACCAGCTGGGAGCCACTGACAGCACCCTGACAGCAGAGAACAAAGAGCAATAGTCATTTAAATTATATAATCTCCAATCTTTCTCCTGTGAAAATAGGGATGTCCCATTCCATAATGATAATTTTATTACTGATACCCAACACATCTTATTGGGTTACCCCAGCCATTCTGGGCAGCTTCCAACATATATGAAAACATAATAAAATCTTCCCTATACAGCATTGCCTTCAGACGGCTTGGGGGTCTGATAACTCCATGTCCTCCAACATTTCTCCATTGAAAATAGGGACATCCTAAGGAAAAGTGTGACATTCTGTGATCAAATAAGAAACCGAGATGGCTTCTCTAAATCCAGAATCTCTGGAAAATAGGGACACTTGGAGGGCTTGAAATTATGCTGGAAAACTATTTCCCATCATCCCTGGCCATTCACATGCTGGTTGGAGCTAATGGGTGTTGGGAGTCCAGCAGCTGTTGGAGAGCAAGTTCCCATTTGCTTCTATGTGAAAAAAGAAAGTTTTGCACTTAGGTCACCGTTGCAGTAAGGACTGCCCTCCTGCTCTGACACCAAGGGACTCAGACCCTCTGATAAGCATCTTGTGCATGCTTGAGAGAGACGTGTCCAATGTGTGTGGGTGCATAGACCACATGGAGGTGCCCTGCATACAGGGGTGAACGAAGGTGTCGTGACACTCAGGGCAGGGTGTCACTACGTAGGGTGCATGCGCCATATGTAGCGACGCCGCACATGCACTGTACATAGCGGTTTGCTGGTGCCGCCCCTCTAGTGTTGTACAGACGGTGCCAGGATCCCCCCGTCGCCGCTGCAGCCACGAATGGAGGATCCTCTACATGCAGCTGTAGCAGCGACAAAGGGATCCCACCACTGTCCATACGGTGCTTGAGCGGTGCCGGCGGCAAACCGCTATGTACAGCGCATGTGCGGCATCGTTATGTACAGCGCATGCATGTGACGCCGCACATTCACTGTACATAGTGGTTTGCTGCTGGCTCTGGGATCCTCTACTCGCAGCTGCAGCCGCGAACGGAAGATTCTCCACATGCGCCTGCGGTGGCACGATGGCTGCTTGTGCCGCCGCGAGCCCCTGCGGGGTGCCTTCTTGTCACACACACCCAGACATGGCACCCAGGTCAAACCACCACCCCAGCCCCCCCATTGCGATGCCACTGCCTACATAAACAGAGAACTTTTTAAATATGAATCTTCTCCTTGCATGTAATAACTACTGGTAAAATGACTGCAGTGCTAGTAACCTTGGCGTCATTGTGCTAGATTATATCATAAGAGTTGCCGCCAGTGCTTTTTTTCTGGGGGGACGAAGGGGTACACATACCCCTAAACATTTTGTAAACATTTGTACTTTCATCCATTTATGGTACAGTGGTACCTCGGTTTAAGAACAGTCCGGTTTAAGAACGATTTGGTTTACCAACTCTGCAAAACCGGAAGGAGTGTCCTGGTTTGAGAACTTTACCTCAGTCTAAGAACAGAATCCGAATGGTGGAAAGGCACTGGCAGTGGCGAGGCCTCATTAGGGAAAGCGCGCCTGGGTTTAAGAATGGTTTCGGTTTAAGAACAGATTTCCGGAACGGATCAAGTTTGTAAACTGAAGTACCACTGTATTTATCTTTCCCGATTTGAACTATAAAATGGTGATTTTCTTGAGTCAAAATGAGAGTACTCCGAAACATTTTTTTAAGGAAAAAAAAAGCACTGGTTGCCGCCATATTTTACCTGAAGCAAAAATGCCAAGCAAACGTGGAGGTTCCTGAAGAATTTCGTGGGAAGCATTTTCAGCTGGAGAAATTGCTCAGGGGGCTCCACACACACCTATTCATTACTAAATTATCATTACCAAACATCTGCTGCTTATAATGGATGCTGACATTACAGTACGACGACAAAGTGCCAAGGAGAAGTTCAATCCCTCCTCCCAGGCTCCCGGTGAATAAATGGAAATTGCTCTCTGGGCTTATAAACAAGCAAATACAGGCAAAGTTACTATAGCAGAGTCGAGTGTTCCAGTGTTAATTTTCTGCCTGTGGAGGAAAGGAAATGAGTGTGATCATTTTTGACAAATCACCTTTGGTAGCCCATAGGAGAGTACACATTTGTATTTGCATTTTATACTGAATATTTTAACAAGTCATTATGAAGAACAAACACTCCTTTGCTTTAATATTAAGGGGTGATTTAGGTGCAGAACGATAATGGCAAAGGTGGCTTTTTCTTTAGCGACAACGATTACGCCTCCGTTACCCAGACTCAAAGCATGTATTAGGCTTAAACACACATGCCAATGGTTAAGATTAAATAGGAACAGCTGGTAAATTGCCAACTTATCCTTGAGGAAATTATCGGGTTTTCTACATGAACCGTTTCAGGTAAGGGGGAAAGATGATTAGAGAAGGAAAAGGAGATTTCTTGACTGGGGATCGATAGGTGAGCAAAACCTCTACTCGGCCCCTGTGGTGGAAAACAAGATGGCAGCCTCCTTTTTACACTTACAGAAGCAGATCAGAAGGCAACTGGATCTTAATTGAATGGTGGGAATGTCCTTCATTACAACAGAGGGCAGCAGGCAAGTTTACGGGGTTGTTGTTGTTTAGTCATTTAGTCGTGTCCGACTCTTCCTGACCCCATGGACCAGAGCATGCCAGGCACTTCTGTCTTCCACTGCCTCCCGCAGTTTGGTCAAACTCATGCTGGTAGCTTCGCGAATATTATCCAACCATCTCGTCCTCTGTCGTCCCCTTCTCCTTGTGCCCTCCATCTTTCCCAACATCAGGGTCTTTTCCAGGGAGTCTTTTCTCTTCTCATGAGGTGGCCAAAGTATTGGAGCCTCAGCAGACCATATTTTGCACTCTCCTCTTTCACCCTCATTAAAAGGTTCTTTAATTCCTCCTCACTTTCTGCTATCAAGGTTGTGTCATCTGCATATCTGAGGTTGTTGATATTTCTTCCGGCAATCTTAATTCCGGCTAGGGATTCATCCAGCCCAGCCTTTCGCATGATGAATTCTGCATATAAGTTACATAAGCCGGGAGACAATATACAGCCTTGTCGTACTCCTTTCCCAATTTTGAACCAATCAGTTGTTCCATATCCAGTTCTAACTGTAGCTTCTTGTCCCACATAGAGACTTCTCAGGAGACAGATGAGGTGATCAGGCACTCCCATTTCTTTAAGAACTTGCCATAGTTTGCTGTGGTCGACACAGTCAAAGGCTTTTGCATAGTCAATGAAGCAGAAGTAGATGTCTTTCTGGAACTCTCTATTTTTAGTTTTCTAGTTTTCTCCATAATCCAGTTTACAGGGTACTACATACTGAAAACCATACCAAAATGTGTAGTTTAGGGAAAGGATACATACAAAATGTAAACCATTTGAATACAATTTGCTTCATTTTTATTTTTGATCTGCAAAAAAGAAGAAGAGGGGATTAAGCCTATCATGGAGCACAAATGAAACCTACACCAAATGAAAATGGTCTTATCTGACAAGCCTTACTCCAGGAGTGAAGTTTTCAGTGTGGCACAGTAAAGAAAAGTACATCAGTAGATCTTAAGGAACTCTTATCTGGAGTCCTCCTAAGAAACTTGAGCTCCTTGTTTCATTCCCACTAATTCCTTCTCTTGGTTCTCGCTCCGTCACCAGGTACATATCCCCTTACCCCTTCCATCTGCTCTGTTCTTATGAGGCTTTTTTTTATATAAAAAAATTCCAGACTAAAATTGCTGGTTGCTAAGCAACACCACCTCCCACCTTCCCCCAGGGCAACCTTTTACTTATAAATATGGAAAGCATGAGTATTGTTTTAGACTTTTTAAAGATTCATATGCCACATGTTTGCCTAGTAACACATGCGGGGCAGGAGAGTCACACGTATTAACCCGTTCTTGATTAAGAGGGTGGCCCTATGTTCCCTGCTGTCCCCATCTGAACTAACAATGTCCCTTTCCCTCAGTTCCATGAGGTCACTACATAACCTATGGAATGATGCAGTCCTAGTTTGGGACTGGCTATCGGGAGAGAGCTGTGCATGGTTATCCCATACAATCATTTACAACATATGAGAGATGAGCTTTGAACAGGTACAAAAGAGAGGGCAGTTGGAAAAGAGGGAAACTCAAAGTCTTTTATACCAGAAAGGAGGGAGCCCAGTCCTATTTATGTGTGCTCAGAAGTACCTGGAACATACTTTCCAGATATGTTTAAGATTGCTGTCCAGACTAGATGTCCTAAGCAAGTCCATGCAAGATGCTTTTTTTTTTTACATGCCAAGGAATTTGGGGTAAGATGGGAGCAAGGAAGTAATTGAAAAGGGGATGCTGAAGACGAGATCATTTCCTCACTGTGTGAGAAGAACCGCACTTTGGTCTATTTCTAAAGCCCTCTTCAGTGTCCCATCAGCAGGTCAAGAATCATATGGGGGGGTGGCGTTTGCCCTCCTAGGTGTGTGACATCATACTGGGTTCATAAGGAAAGGGTTAACTAATTGTAAAATGCCTAACCAATAGGAACCCTAGGGAAAGAGAGTTAGAGTTAGAGTTGTTAAGAAGAGTCTGGAGTTAGAGAAGAGAGAGAGAGGATAAGTCTGTGGGTTGGGCTAGTCTGATGTGAGAGAGTGAGAGAATCTGTTAAGAGGAGTCAAACAGTTGAGATAATCAGTCAGAAGGTATTAGGAAGGTATAGGCCGGTAAAGAAACTAAAGTTAAGAAACTGACCAGAATATTATCTGAGAAACCATAAACTTGTTAATACTTATAAAATAAACTTGTTTATTTGGGCCAATTTAAAGAACTGTCTGGACTCCGTGTGTACCCGAGAGTAACGGGTTGGTGGCAGCAGGGAAGCGAGCACAGTGGTGGCACAGGGATCAATAGACCGTCAAACGTCCGGGGACCCTGTGTGATCGCCACAGGGGGTCATTGGGATAAGTGCATAACCAGGCACACCATCTAGGGAGGGGGCCAAGTTCAGTGAGGGGGCCGACTCCACTCAAAGTTCTGCAGCGGCTGTGTGCGCATGCCGTGGGGCTTGTTTGTGTCATGTGTGCAAGCCACGGGGTGGCCACACAGCACAGCAGCATGCCTCCTGGTGTGTGTGAGTGATGTCGGCACGCCATGGGGTGTGTTCACACAGTGGGCTGACATCACATGGTCCCAGCCCCCTCAATTCTGGGGGCAAGGCAGCGCACACAATCTCAACCATCCTCATCATTGCTTCGGTTGATTTCTAGGAGTTGGTGCAGTGGGAAGCCTTCAAACAGGAATGACTATAAGGGAGGAGCTAGCACATTCATCCCCTCGCCTTGCCCCTCCTCATGTGACTCATCACATGACTCCTCTCGCCCCTCCTTGTGTGACTATTTTACTTGCTGATGGAACACCTGAAGAGGCATCTGAGCCCAAACTCTTGAAATATATCTGGAAACTGAGAGTTTCCTATCTAAGAAAGATATATATTGCCGTTCTCCCATTTTTTATGCACTTCAGTGCAGCTAATAGGATGGCATTACTAACTACTGACAACAACATTCCTTTCAACGCGTGACACTTTTTCACAAAAAAAACACAAAAATAAATTTGTGTTTGCATTTCACATAAACACGTCTTCAGAAACCTACTGCTTTTATGGGCTCGCTGTATATTTCATTAGTTGATGTCATTAACATAAAGAAGGGATGCTCACCCATTATAGATCATTACTGAACCACTGGGTTCAATTTATGGTGTCTCTGATCAGAAATTCATGCACACACACTTAACAGTTATTGCCACAGACATAAAGCAAGATCCTTCGTGTGCCTACTCAGGAGTAAGCCTCGCTGGGTTCAAGAGGACTTACTCCCAGGTATAATTGAGTATAGGATTGCCACCTAATACATCTATGACAGGTAACATGAGGGAGGATGACACAAAAATGCATTACCCAAAATAAAACAAAGTCACATGTTTTGCTGAACTCCAGAAAACAATTCAAACACAACATAGCCTTAGGACGGGACAATTTTTCTAACAATAGTCTGGCACAACTGTGGCTGAATAATAAAGGCTACTCACACTTAGCTACTCTTGCCTTTACTAGATGGATGCTCATTTATTCTGGCATTTTCACTAAAATACTAGAGCTGGTCTGAATATTCTTCAGTCATCATCTTGGGATAGAAACTAGCAATTTTAGTGGGGAACAATTTTATCTCCAAGAAACACATAGGCTACAATCCAATGCCAAGTTTTCTGGAAGTCTTCACTTCTTCTATTAATTTGTTTGCCCAGTCTACCAGCATTTCCTACATCAGTGACATTTCCCCCTCTTGGATGCTACTTTCTCCTCACAACAGCGAGAGAAATCATGCAATGGCTGTGATTCATGGTGCGTGAGGAAGTGCACTGCCACTACACTCTACCCAACTGGTTGTGGTTGTGTTGCTCCTCGCCAGGACTGTGTTGAAGCAGGGCAGCAGCAACACTGGGAGAGCATCAAGTTGACAACAGTGCAGTGGCACGCAGTGAATTGTTTTGTAGAGGAAAAAATAGGGCCAGAGGCGCTAGCTTGCAGAGTCGTGCATGTGACTTCGTAACATCCCAATGTCACATTCATGAGCATCATGCCTTCCTCCCTAAGCTGGGCAGAAGTTTTCTGGGCTTTGGGATGGAGGCGCTAGGCCTCTGACAGGATCTAGGTTTCAAACGGAAGTGATTGAAGCGAATGTGAAACTACTGAAGGCCACATACAGCATGCTATTAGAATGGGAGACGAAGGATGAAGAGGTAAAATCAGTTATGATTAAATGGGCACAAGATGTAGGTAACAGCATTATGATGGAAGATTGGGGAAAATTATGGAAAACTGATTTAAAATTTATAGATTGTTCCCTATTGAAGGAGAATTACATGAAGATGATGTACAAATGGTACACGACAAGTTCAAATACATGTTGAAAGTGTAAGGAAAAGGAGGGGACATTTTATCGTATGTGGTGGGATTGTAAGGTAATTTTTTTAAAAAAGGGAAATGATATACAACGAACTGAAGAAAATGTTCCATTTAACATTTGTTAAAAAACCTGAAGCATTTTTGTTAGGGATTGTAGGGAAAGATCTGCCAAAAAAGCTGAAAAACATCTTCATGTATGCGACAACGGCTGCGAGAGTTTTAATAGCACAAGGATGGAAGACTGAAGAAACCCCAACTAAAAAATCATGGCAAGAAAAATTGATGGACTATGCAGAACTGCAAAACTGACATACTGACAAGCTACGGGACAAGGATAACTGTGACTTTAAAGATGAATGGGAACCCTTTACAAAGTATTTGAAGATGCAACAAAGTGGACTGGACTCCTTGGCTGGCTTTGAATAAACATTCACAAACTTTTTATTGATAATAATCAGCTAAATAGTTTGAGGATCTATACAACTGTGTAACATGCAGAAAACAGCATTTTTGGAGAAATCAAAGACTGGAACTGAGGGAAGTTGGGGGGTGGGGGGGTTCTATGGGGGGAGGGAGGGGGAGGGAGGAAAAATGGGGGGAAGTAAGGATGATATGTTTCACGATAATTTGTTTTAATTTTGAATAAAAAAAGTTATTTTTTTAAAAAAGGAATCAGCGTATTTTTACATGAGTAGAAAGCGTCATTTTATTTAAAATGCATCTCTGGGTTATTTGTGGGGCATAGGAATTCATTCATTTCGAGTCTACCACTCTTAACCACTACACCACACTGGCTCATCTTCAGGCATCTTTGTGGACAGGTGAAAATCGTTCTCTCTCCCCCCCCCATATAGTCCAGCCCTCCGCAAGGTCTGAGGGACAGTGGACCAGCCCCCTGCCGAAAAAGTTTGCTGACCCCTGATATAAGTAATGGGCCCCACCTACTATCCTGCTCCCTAAAATATCACTGGTTTGCTCATTTCTATCTCAATTACTTTGATCAAATACATATTTTGTTACATGCAAATGGCTTTGTTGTTGCTGTTGTTGTTGTTTAGTCATTTAGTCGTGTCCGACTCTTTGTGACCTCATAGACCAGAGCACACCAGGCACTCCTGTCTTCCACTGCCTCCCGCAGTTTAGTCAAACTCATGCTGGTAGGTTCGAGAACACTATCCAACCATCTCGTCCTCTGTCGTCCCCTTCTCCTTGTGCCCTCCATCTTTCCCAACATCAGGGTCTTTTCCAGGGAGTCTTCTCTTCTCATGAGGTGGCCAAAGTATTGGAGCCTCAGCTTCAGGATCTGTCCTTCCAGTGAGCACTCAGGGTTGATTTCCTTAAGAATGGAGAGGGTTTGATCTTCTTGCAGTCCATGGGACTCTCAAGAGTCTCCTCCAGCACCATAATTCAAAAGCATCAATTCTTTGGCGATCAGCCTTCTTAAGGTCCAGCTCTCACTTCCATACATCACTACTGGGAAAACCATAGTTTTAACTATATGGACCTTTGTTGGCAAGGTGATGATAGCATCTTAAAAAAGCAAATGGCTTTAGATACCCATTAAGTCCCTAAATTACCATATAGCATATATTCAACACAAAAAACAGCGACAATTTGTTGATGAGAAAGGACAGCTGGACATATAAAGGGTCCCATTACCTTCAGTATTTTAGGGCTTCATCAAACCTAAATCCGGCCCTACATACACAAATGTGAAGAGATTCAGTACTGTAAGCTGGCCCTCACAGGATGCCACAGGACGTGACAGCCCTGAGCTCAATGGCCTTGCTTTTTACCCTGCCAGCCAGTGTTGTGCACTCCCTCCTGAAAAGCGCTGCAGATGGCAGCCACCGCTAAACCTGCTTAGCGTGAGGCCGGATGCTGACAGCAGCGTCAAAACGTTCGACACCCCTGTTGTTGCTCAGGAAACAATGGAATATTTCCCCCCCTAAGTGCAACTAAAGGTAGAGCACAAAATTAGCCATGTCATTCGTATTGTGCCGCAAACCGACAAGGGCCCCCAACTATAATTGCATGTGCAGCATTTTACGTAATTTTCTTGTCACTTGTAACGGGTGACATTGATGTCGCAAGCCTTTTAACCACCTTTTTTAATAAAAAAAAAAAAGGAAAGATGCTAACAAAAGCAAAACCATAAAAGTATAGGAATTGTGGAAGGAAGCTGGGGGCGATGAAACGAAGATGCTATATTCACAAAGGGTGCATTAATAATAGACATGTGTGGGAGACAGCGAAGTATGTTGGGAAAGTGCGACTTCCAATTAATGGGAGGAAAGTAGAAGGGAGCCAATTTTAAATCAGAGCAACGTTCTGGCTAATGTAGGCTTTATATCTGAAACTGCTTGCCAAAGAAGACCCGGCTCTGATGACCTTCTGCTGGTAGGCGGAAGGTGTATTAACTGGTTGTATTTATTGATTTTAGTGATGATTTTTACCTGGCTTGGTTTACATTTTCTTGTCTTTTTACTTAGTATGTTATTCTTATTCTTACATATTTCCCTCAAGACAGCTTAGAGTAGGGTTGCCATAATCCGGACAGAAAAGTCGTTGAGCTATTTTTCAAGTTTTGGCCAAAGAAATTAGGCATTTTTGAGCTTTTTCTGAGGAAAATCGACAAGAACAACACGGCCGACATGGGCTGCCATACATCCGGATTTTCCCGGACATTTCGTCGATTTACACCCAGACTCTGCTTGCAGCAGCAATATTCTGAAAATGTCTGGGAAATTCTAGATATATGGCAACCCTACTTATAGATAAAAATAAGAACTTCTAAAAACATTTTTTTTGGGGGGGGGGTTTAACACATTTTATGCCTAGACGTAAAAGCATAGCTGTCAACTTTTCCCTTTTCTTGCTAGGAATCCTACTCGGAATAATGGAATTTCCCTTTAAAAAAGGGAAACATTGACAGCTATGCTTAAAAGGCAGGTTACAATATTTACAGACAAATGTACCAGGAAAAAACTCAATTAAATGTAGGGGGACAGAAATCACCAAGACCCACAGCAACTTTCAAGTGGTCAGTGGGAAAAAGACATGGAAACCTTTGGTCTAGATCAGGCTTTCTCAAACTTGGCCCTCCAGGTGTTTTGAAACTACAATTCCCATCATCCCTGACCACTGGTCCTGCTAGCTAGGGATCATGGGAGTTGCAGGCCAAAAACATCTGGAGGGCCAAGTTTGAGGAAGCCTGGTCTAGATAATTAGTGTTTCACTTTAGCCTTCTAATTGGCTAGACCTGCTTTCCTAAATGTCAGTCATTGCGATGACTTCAATCATTGGCTAAAAGCTCTGAAAGGTGGAAACTAGCTAGCTTCTCACAAAGGCAATAGGGAGAATAGTGCCCGCACATTTTGTGTCATATCTCAGGTTCTGTAGATGCTTGAAGCTTGCTCTTAAGGAAGGAAGGAAGGAAGGAAGGAAGGAAGGAAGGAAGGAAGGAAGGAAGCCAGGAATCTCAGAGATATGGTTCATGGGGAAGGCGACTGCTCCCTGCATGGACACCCATGTTTGATGCTTAAATATATGTGGAGATCATCAGTATTTGCATTTTCCATTCCTGTAGTGTGGATACTCTCTTCCATAGAATTCAAACTGTAATGCAATAAAACACAATATGAGAAATAAAAGAAGGAATTCAAATACAATTAAAAATCATTATGTGTATTCAATGCAAGGAATGTGCTGTTTCCCCTTGTTGAGTAACAAATCCACAAACATGCCATCAGTGTCATTTAGCAAAAAACCTCAAAAACAATCCTGCAGACCACGGTTTGGTAACCCTTGATCTAGACTTTTGATTTTGATTTTTTTCTTCTGCAGGTCTTTACTGGTAAAGTGTTTAATACAGTGGTACCTCAGGTTACATATGCTTCAGGTTGCATACACTTCAGGTTACAGACTCCGCTAACCCAGAAATAGTGCTTCAGGTTAAGAACTTTGCTTCAGGATGAGAACAGAAATTGTGCAGCGGCAGCACGGCGGCAGCAGGAGGCCCCATTAGCTAAAGTGGTGCTTCAGGTTAAGAACAGTTTCAGGTTAAGAACGGACCTCTGGAACGAATTAAGTACTTAACCCGAGGTACCACTGTACTCCATAGAAAACTGAGGCATCTACCTGTGATTGGGGAGTAGAGTCACAATTAAAAGGCATATTGTATTATTGAAACATGGTTCTAGGAAGTTTGCAAGCCTAAGAAAGCAGAAGTGCCAGGACAAACTCGTGTATTTGGCCACCTAGTAAATCAGTGCTATTCTGAGGCATTTATGCTCATGACACATTCAATCTTTATGACATATAATGCTTTTAGTACAAGTAGCAAACTGCTCAATTCTGTCCTTGCCTTTCATTTAAAGATTAAGTGTCTGTAACCCAGATAGGCTGAAAACTTAGCATAATAAATGAAGTTTTGCAGGAGCAATTCAACCTTACCAATAAAGAGCCTTAGCAACTGCTTGGCAACTAAATAAATGAAAGGATACATTTGTTTGTATGTATGCATTATGATTGGTTTTTACTTACAGAGGCTGAGAACAAGAAAACAGGGTGGGGCGCGAAGAAGTGAGGGGTGATTGTGTGGCTATTCCCTCCCCCCCACAGGTGGAATAAATGAAGACAACGGACACAGAGTTTTAGGTTAATGGGCGAAAAATGGCCACAACTTTATTGATTACAGGAAAGAAGGGTATTGGCTTTAGGCATTGGCCCTAACCGACTATCCGGTCTGACCGGGAAGGGTTAAACACCAACAGGGGGAGCCACCCGAGATGCATATCCCTGGGCGCTCCCCAAGGGGTTACCGCTCGGGGGCGCGCTTTAGGCCCTAGCCTCCGTAGGTTTCGGACGAGGCGTCGCCCCTCGGAGTCCTTTAACGAACTACCCTTCAAGCATTGGGGGAGGTGATGGCGTTCCTCCCCCCCAACCTCATCTGCATGATAATACCCCGGCCAATGCCTACCGCCAAAACCGAGGGAGTTGTGACGATTTGCTACGAGGTAGGCGAAAAAACCAAGTGGCTCACAAAACCAGCCAATTAGCCAAATGGAAAAACTCCTACCAGGCCCCTTGCGGCGACCAGCCGAAGCCCATAGCAAGGTCAGTGGCAAAACCTAAAGGGCGGGTGGGTGGGAAACTGCGTCGTCTCCAGGGAAGAAAGGGGATGAGCCAGGGGCTGCCCTGACCTTAAGTGGCCCTAGGAAGGCCCGCCCCTGCCGCCAGCCAATTGGCTGGCGCCACAGGGTATGCTAATTGGGTGAATCCCTGTCTCCTGCGAGGCTGACGCCAGCCTCGCAGAGTGTGGGCGGGGTCGTGATCCCACAACCCCCCCTCCTCCTGAAGGTCGGAAGGGGCATTGTGTGGCTATTCCCTCCCCCCCACAGGTGGAATAAATGAAGACAACGGACACAGAGTTTTAGGTTAATGGGCGAAAAATGGCCACAACTTTATTGATTACAGGAAAGAAGGGTATTGGCTTTAGGCATTGGCCCTAACCGACTATCCGGTCTGACCGGGAAGGGTTAAACACCAACAGGGGGAGCCACCCGAGATGCATATCCCTGGGCGCTCCCCAAGGGGTTACCGCTCGGGGGCGCGCTTTAGGCCCTAGCCTCCGTAGGTTTCGGACGAGGCGTCGCCCCTCGGAGTCCTTTAACGAACTACCCTTCAAGCATTGGGGGAGGTGATGGCGTTCCTCCCCCCCAACCTCATCTGCATGATAATACCCCGGCCAATGCCTACCGCCACCGAGCCGCAAGCCGGCTCGCCGCCAATACCCTCAGACCTGTAACCAATCCCTAACGCCTTGAAAATTATCTGCCAACCAAATAGCATTGCCAGCATCAGATAGATGCACGCCATCCCAGTGATAAAGCATTTCCTTGTCAAACCGTATGCACGCCATCCCAGTGATAAAGCATTTCCTTGTCAAACCGTATGCATGGGTGCTGAATGACCCGACCGCCCCATGCGGCCACTCTACGAGCCACCGTGCGCTCCACAATCCTCCTAGCTTTGTTCACAGCCACGGGTTTTTCTGCATCCCTTTCCAACATCGCCTTTCCAGCAAAGATGACCAGATTATTGTAATGTTTTCATGGGATGCCCTCAACAATTCCAAGTCATTGATAATGTTCCATATCAAGTCCACCCCTTTCCTATACGCCAAGTCGTTCTCGCTCAGCTGGATGACCATGGCACTGGGTGGGCCCTCAATGCCACTCCCACCCAGGGCTGCCACTCTACGCACCACCGCCCAATGCCAGGCTTTCCTAGCCCTGTTTATGGCTATCGGGCACCTGCAATCTCTCCAAACCCGCCTCTCCATCCACGAGGCCCCAAATAAACTAGTAGTGACGTTTGGGTAAGAGGCCTTAAGTTCCTCCAAGTCACTAAAGATATGCCACATCAAGTCGACTGCCTTTCTGTAAGCTAACACTTTTCGCCTAATTGGATAACTAAAGCATCTGGGGGCCCCTCCGCCGCCTCTCTGGCCCTAATAGCGGGCAACATTTTTTGGCCCAGCGCATTCTCCTTCGAGAGATCCAAGATATATTTATGTAGCTAAGGTGCGGCCCGAGACCGGAATTGATGGCGCGGACCCTGGCCCAATGCACCATGCTGTGCCCGATTATCCAGATGCGCGCCCTCGTAGCTCCTGCACCCTAGGTCCCCATTAGCGGCATGGTTTATATCCCAGTGGACGGTGCAGGGCCTATACTCCAAATATGCATCACAACGTCACCTGAAAGCAAAAGAAGGTAACAAAGCCAGGTCAGGTATACTGTGAACAATCACAAGGTCTTATGAATATATCCTTTATATGCATCAGACTTCCCTTAATGCATCAGACTTCCACTGCCCCCAAGTCCTTCATCCTTTCAGATGAGAGTCCCAAATGCACTGCTGTGGTGGCGGCCCCAATCCGAAAGGAGTTAACCGTGAATTTAGCTGAGGGTAAACCTCAGGCAGCAATCGCCCTTCACATAACGTGCATGGACTGATGCCGTGCAAGGCCGGAGCCATCCCAATGTTCGAGGAATGGACCTGAGACGGTTGGTCCCATGTACATGAATTGTTTAGTGTCCTTTACTGCTGATCGGTTTTGGAACATTGGACATGCAGGACTAAATTGGATCTGAACAAGGTCAGGTCTCTCAAACTACCTCGGGCAATGGAATCTGGTTGGCCCTTACAAACCACTTCGCCACTGCGCATAGCGCCAAAGGCAATGGAGTATGCAGCTGTAAATAACTGGGCCTTGTCCTCGGACCAACAGATACTTCTTAATTTTCTTCCTTCTTGTTTTTTTTTTTATGGTTTATTATTATTATTATTATTATTATTATTTTACATTTATTTATATATTTATGAATTAGCATAGAATGTCATAAGTTAAGGGCCTTCTACCATCACTTTTAGGAGGCTGCGGCCTGCGCCAGCCCCACAGTGCCCTTCACACTAAGAAGGCCACACCAGGGTCTCTGGATTAAACAACCTTACAGAAAAAAGAGATTGCCGCCTACTGGATGTTTAAGAGTCTTTGCTGCACGACCCAGCACTCTCCAATGTACCAAGTATTGCAGAGCTTCAGCCTTGGTAGGAGGCGTGTGAAGCTTAGGATTTTTAATTTACCTTGAGGTGTGTCAAGCGTAGGTTTTTGTTTTTGTTTTTGTTTTTGTTTTTGTTTTTGTTTTTTGTTTTTTGTTTTTGTTTTTACTATTATTATTATTGTCATTATTATTATTATCATTATCATATTTTATTATTATTATTTTATAAGTTTGCCTTGAAACTCCATAAAGTCCACCCAAGCCCTTTTAAAAGATCTAAGCGTGGGCTTGGCTCCTGAAGCTAATACTCCCTTCAGGACATCATGTTCCCAAGGCTCCAAAGGTGCTCCCGGAATGGCTGTGGCAATTCGCTGCACCTGTGCATCCGTGATGCCCTTGTTAACCCCAGGGGTAAATTTGTTAGAGAAGTAGATGTTTATTTCTAAGCACTAAAGGTCAAAGGTCCGGGACAGGTTTGCCACTCTAGGAGTGCGATAATTGTTTAGACGGGACACTTCCCGAACTGATTCTTTGGTTTGGGGGGGGGGGTTCCCCGAGTTAGGGGGTAATGAAATGAGGATCCTGAGGCCATAAGAGAAACTCTTTGCTGCCTCTATTTTTAGGGTATCTATCGAGAAGGGTTCTAAGAGGTGAGGGCTCAACAGAAGAGAACATGCCAGTCAAGGGCCAAATTAATACCAGTTTCTGGCTGTTCTTTTTGGCGGGTCTGTGAGCTTTTCAAGACCCCTGATGGAAATGCCCCCTGCTGCCCGGAAAAGGCTGTTTACCTTTAAAACACGAAGACGCTGGGTGGTTACCTAGGCACTTCTCACATTCATGCACATACTTACAATTTGGCCCTTGGCACACACCCGTGTTGTACTCCCAGCAAACCTCATGGTGAGGGACTCGCTTGGCTTCAAATTTTCTGACTTTCCTTTTCCCACATAGGGACCCATATGCTCCATCCAGTAATTCTGGTCGCTCGGAACACAGCAGGTGGTGGGCAGCAGGAAGCTTTTCTGAATCGTCCTCGGCATCAGAAGGCTTACTTCTTTTGCTCTTCTTGGCCGAATGCTTCTTCTTACTTAGACTTCTTTCTCCCTTCCACAGCATTCCCTGTGGAATACTGGGAAAGTCTGGGGTATACTGAGAGGCAGAAAGGTTATAATTGTAAGCATGAGCCCTACCTCCCGAGGATCTGTCATTGGAAACCCAGGGACACGTAGACTGTAATTATGTGTGAGGATGCATAAATGGATTGCTACACTGCTGCGGTGGCCGCGGAGGTGCCAGGGTGGTCCCCAACGTTAGGTGGCGTATCCGGGATGCATTTATTAATATTTTATATTTATTAATATATATATAAAGATGCTTCCTACTTCATATTATAATATCTCATTCAAACCCCTGCAATGCAGAATATGCTGCGGTCCCGTACAGGGATCAAACCAGCAACCTTGGCATTATAGGCACCATGCTCTAACCAATGAGCTATCCAGGCTCTCTAGAATTGTGTGGGACCCCAAGGGTCATTTAGTCCAACCCCTTGCAAAGCAGGAATATGTAATTGTTCCATACAGGGATCAAACCTGCAACCTTGGCATTATTGTCGCCACGCTCTAACCAACTGACGGTTCCGAAATATATGTAAATTATTTATTATTAATGAATTTTATTTTATTTTATTTGTTTATTTATATATTTATCTATAGATTTGTTCAATTAATTAATCAATTTAATCTTGGTATGTGACATCATTCCACTTATTCTCTTTTATTATTATAATGTATATTATCATTATTAATTTTTATTTATTATAATATTTTTTTTAAAAAACATTATTAAATTTAAATCCACTTATTTTATTTATTATTAGTAGTCTTTCTTTTTTTATTATTCTATAATTTATCTATTCATTTTTATTTATTTATTTGTTATTATTATTCTATTATTTATTGTTATTGTTATTTATTACGATCTATGACAGTATTTTTTTTTTTGTTCAATTAATTACCACTGTAAGTAGAATTAATTGATGATGCTATAAATTGTCTACCATAACTAATGATGATATGCTATAAATTGTCTAGCATAACTAATGATGATATGAAATAATTATTCTTCACTTGACTGTTTGGTTTGTATTTGCCTATAAATTTATTTATTTGCCTCCTAACAAAGGGTCAGGCAGATAGACACAGCTAAATAACTCACAAGCATATAGGGATGGAACAATAGGCAGCCCCACCTGCAATCAAATGGAATCAAAGAAAATCGCTCTCTGGGAATTGTCCCTTTAACTAACACTTTGAAAAACAAAAGGTTATGCTGGAGGCCCAGCAGAAGGAAAATGCTGCCAAAGACAATGTATCCTTGATTGGCCATCCACCAGGTACCTGAATTAACAATGTAGGACGAACTGCCTGTCGTTAAGCGACAATGTATACTGCCTGGAAGCCGGGACAATTGTGATGGGATTTCTTAAACCAGGCAGCAGAATGAGTCAGACTGAAAGAAGGAAATAAAATGTAAGAGTAAAGGACTACACGAAGGGGAAACTTAAGGAGGGGGGAATAAATCAGGAAATAAGGCTCAACACCAGAAACAGAAAGCGGGTAAAAGGCTGCTGAATATAAGGCACACGGCAGGCTAACAAGGAGATAGCTACTAGACCAGCTGCCCGTTATAACTCACTAAACGCAGCCCACATGTTGAGTCAAAATCGGCAGGGAAAGGCTCATGCTTTAGCACGACTCAAAAGGGGGCGGCATTCTTATTTAAGACAATAAGGGACGTCGTCTTCCGCCCGCAGAAGGCTCAGGCGTAACTCCTAGGGCTATCTGCTTTAGCGAGATTCACAAAGATTTGCTTATATGCTTCTATCCCCCAAAGCAAGCCCCTGGATTATTGAAACAAGTTGGAAACAATAACAAAACAAAACAAACAAACAAACAAAACAAAAAAAAAACACTAGTTGGGACTTGAAGCTTTCTCCCGAATACTAACGCTGATTAGTCAATTGGGGGAGGAGCAGAAACCAAAATGCAGCAGCTGCAAGCCAAGAAATGGCAGAACAGAAAAAACGGAAGGCAGGGACTTTTTAAAGAGGCAGCTACAGGCACAAAGAATGGCAAGCAGGGACTTATAAAGAGCGCAGTCTTCAGCTGTGCCTAAGGGCACGAATTGTACCACACAGTAGCCACACATGCATAGGGAATCACGCACATTAGTGCCCCAGTTGGCACTCAAAATGTAAGAGGAGGGAGTGGGTTGAAGAGGAAACATGCTCACTCTACCCACTTGGGGAATCACGCACGCTAGCACTGTCTGTTCAAACGTACCACCAGCCTTAGATATATGTTTTAGGCAGTAGCCCAGTGGCTCTCACAAAATACAATTTAAAAGAAAAAGAGAGGCTGGTGGAAATTCGCTACGCTCTGAATCGCACTTATCCTCAGCCACAGATGAGGCAAGCGCTGAATACAGCTTCAGTACCGAGAGTATAAAACCACTAAGACAGACTCATAAAATTTCACGGGTGGGGGTTAGACGACCTGAACGGCAAGAATATAGATAGGCTGCCCAGCACGTGCTCCCACAACACTCCCCGCGCTCTTACTGCTTTGTTAAAGCCACTGCGGGGAGGGGGAGAAGCAAGCGTTTTGTTTTGTATTTTAAATCACTGACGCAGGAGGAGCGAATGGGGGGGGGACCCCCTGGGGAGCTCCAACAAATGTCCCGCTGTCTACAGCAACTCTGGAGAATTACTGCCAAAACAGCTGTGTAAATTGCTCCATCAGCTGTTTGGCGGGAGGCTTAAAAGTAGCTGCGGATAAACGGAAGCAGCCACGGCCACGTGGGCTGAGGCAAAGGGGGGGGGGCGAAATAAAAGCAGGGGTTAAGCCAGTTTTGTGGTAATATTAGTAACTCTGCTGCAGCGGGGCGCAGGGGATCACACATAGATGCACACTCCCCCAGCACACACAGCGGCGAAACCAAATTTGGACTGCTTGCACTTGCGCCCGAAATGAGTGGGGGTAGCCAGAAAAGGATACTTTGTGTGTGTGAGCGCGCGTGCGTGTGTGTAACCAGGCACTAGGAATGGGGGAAAGACAGCAGACCAGCAGATTTGGATTTAGAAAATTAGGAACCCCCTACTTAACAACCCTGAAATTAAACCGAACACCAGAAATGGGGGGAAATAGGGAAGTTAGCTCAACGAAAAGTAAACTGAAGCAATTTACATCCAAGCAAAGATCCAAACTCTCCCAGTACTCTAATCACAAGGAATTAGCTCCAATAGCAATAAACAGCCCCCCCCCACTCTAGGCCTTGCGAAATACTTCCCTGGCTTCTGCAGACAGCAAGGAGGTTAGACCTGTTGACTCCCCACGGGACGACGATGAGGACTGCGTCGTCTCCAGGGAAGAAAGGGGATGAGCCAGGGGCTGCCCTGACCTTAAGTGGCCCTAGGAAGGCCCGCCCCTGCCGCCAGCCAATTGGCTGGCGCCACAGGGTATGCTAATTGGGTGAATCCCTGTCTCCTGCGAGGCTGACGCCAGCCTCGCAGAGTGTGGGCGGGGTCGTGATCCCACAACCCCCCCTCCTCCTGAAGGTCGGAAGGGGCATTATCAAGCTGTAACTGTAATGCAAGTATTCTGGATTTTGCTATCTGCTTTGGACCTACATGGTGAATTATGTTCCCGTGCATGAGAAGAGGACAATATGGAGACAAACCTGGTTTGGGGCAATGGATTTGCTGCTTTTGCAACCTTATGGCATTCCAGATCCTTGGGCATAGGACTTCCTTCTCCATCCCATGTTGGCTATCTCTCCCTGCCAAGCAGGGAAGTCTACATAGCAAAACCCAAAGAGGCAACAGGTGTCTGCAGCCACCTCCCTCTCCAATGCCTCACCTTTCTCTATTTTTTGCTTCTACAAGGATCCCTGGCCACGATCCTTTGTGTGTATGAGTTTCACCCCACTCTTGGTATTTGTGTGGATTAGGGTTACTTCGCTTAGATAGGATAGCTCTTTCTATCCCATTTCTATTTCCCTTTTAACTCCCCGTAAGAGAAAGGCTGCCTTAGCTAGCCATGTAAAAGTTTGGTTAGGAAATAAAGTTTTTAAACTTCCAATGCGGTCTGGTTGTTTACCTTTATATCTCCACATTCACTTGCAAAGGAACACCTTAGGCTGTGAGTCTCAGGCCTGATCACCTGGGCACATACAAAGTTCAGAACCCAGTTCCAAACCGCAAACTGAGTCATGACAGTAGCACGTCAACACAAAAACAGAAAGGTAGCAGCAAAGACAGGAGTTCTTATACATGGAGTCTTATACATGGAGGCATGTTATACACAGAAAAATACGGTAATTGACAGTCTTTAGTGTGGACAATTCAGATGGCCATCCCCATTATAAAGAAGGCACTCAGGTGGCCTCTCTTAGATATGTCGCATGTTGCTTGAGCTTTGGCTCCAAAAGAGTTCTCCTCTCCTCGTTTTCAAATGCATGTCACTTTCAAAGCCCTACCAGTGACTAAATCGTATGATGCTCATTGCCACAAGACATTTCAGATAAATGGAGCAGGAAATAAATGTAACTAAATGCGTTTGAAAAACATGTAATTTTGCAAGTCTTTTCTATCTTGCAAGGCTAACATTTTCTGTGTTGTATCAAATATTCTTGCTGTCAGGGACTCAGCGGGAGCGCAGGGAGGGGAGGAGATGGAGAGCGAGGGGGAGCAATCCGAGGGCAGCGTAGGAGAAGATGACAGCAGCCCGAGAGATTCCATGAGCCTCTCCAGCGAATCGGAAGATTCACAGAAGGGGGCGCCGATGGCCAGGGCAAGGGGGGACCCAAGGGGGACATCCCAGAAGCAAGGGGCCAGCGGGGACTCCCAGAGCAGCAGTTGGAAATCAGGACCAGCTTCCCCACCAGAGCGTAGTGGGGGGGAGGAGTCCCAGGTATCAGAGCCCACATATTCACCACCAGCGAGAGAAGATGAGTCAGGGTTGGCCACGCCTCCATCGGAGAGCGAGGGAACGGTCAAGAGGAAAGTTGCCGGCTGGGCGCGCGCGCCAAGTTCAAATGTACAGGCGAGCGGCACAGAAGGTAGCCCGGATAGGGAACCAGGTCCTAAAGCCCGCCGGAAGGAGGGGGAAGAATCAGGGGGGTCAGCGTCAGAGGAGTCCAGAAAGGATGAAACCCTAGCGGGCAGGAGGGCCCAGAGGAGAAAGGAACTTAGGAAGAGGTGGAGCAAAGCGAGAGTCTTAAACTGGTGTGGAAGGGGCGGAGACTCAGACGGGACTTCGCCGGTCTAGGCTTTAAGACGTAGAGCTGCGCGCTGCGGCTTTGAAATGGAAACTAAACCTCAATAAAGACTTTTGTACATAACGACAGCCTGGCGTTGGTCCTCTGTGAGTTGGGACCTAGAGGCAGCTCTGACACTTGCGTACATCAATATCCCTGAAACCTACAATAGAATTGTCTTGCACTTTCCTATAAATTAATACATTTCCAAAGCTCCCAAGTCACACTGAGTGAGTGCTATTTCTACTACGGACGACTTAGAGACATGCAAGTTACTGTGTCCAGAAGCTGCAGTGGCAAGAATCTTTTCCCACCTTTGGGTACCAAGGTCATTCATCACCTCAGCATGAAGTCTGAAAGAAGCATCCTAGGAATAGCTTGAGGAGTATCGTGTTGGGAGGCAAGTTTCATGGCAGTCGTGGCTGGAAAAAGAAGAATTAAACCTCCCCTCCCTGCACACTGTTGTGCCTGTTTGAATTGGGACAGGGCAAGGGGAGATACTTACTGTAAAGTAAGAAAAAGGCAGAAGGCTTTCAGGGGTCAGCACATTTTTGTGTAGTTCAGGGGTCAGCACATTTTTTCAGCAGGGGGCTGGTCCACTGTCCCTCAGACCTTGTGGGGGGCTGGACTATATTGGGGGGGGGGTGATGAACGAATTTCGCCCGCCCACAAATATGCCTGAAGATGAGCCAGTGTGGTGTAGTGGTTAAGAGTGGTAGACTTGTAATCCGGTGAACCGGGTTCGCGTCTCCGCTCCTCCACATGCAGCTGCTGGGTGACCTTGGGCTAGTCACACTTCTCTGAAGTCTCTCAGACTCACTTACCTCACAGAGTGTTTGTTGTGGGGGAGGAAGGGAAAGGAGAATGTTAGCCACTTTGAGACTCCTTCGGGTAGTGATAAAGTGGGATATCAAATCCAAACTACTCTTCTTCTTCTTCTTCTTCTTCTTCTTCTTCTTCTTCTTCTTCTTCTTCTTCTTCTTCTTCTCCTGTCCCAGTTGTCATCCCAATAGCTGCAGTTGGGCTTCTCCAGCCAGCCAGGCGCTGTGGCAGGGTAGGAGGCTGTGTTGGCCGGTGAAGACAAAAGCAGCAGCCCCAGCGGAGGAGCCGCGGACAGAGGTAGGGGAACTGGGGCGTCAACAGAGCTGTTACTCACCACCTGCTGCTGCTGCTTCCAGGGAGGCACCGCGGAGAAAAAGACAGAGCTTTCTGCCACAAGCAGCAGCTGCAGCCACTGCAACAACCCGCCTGAACGCCATGGGAGGAATGAAGGAGGGAGGGAGACAGGCAGGCAGGCAGGCAGGCAGGTGGTGACAAAGAAAGTGTGTGAGGAAGTGGCGCAGAAAAGGGGCACGGAGAAGGAAGGAAGGACAGACTAAGGGAGAGGAAGGAGGAGCAGGAGGAAAATGCAGCAGCCACAAGCAGCCGGCGTCACACACCCCCTTCACAGAGCCGCCCTGCTGAGGCGGGCAGGTGGGCGAGCCGACTCCCGCCATTGACAGCACCCGGCTTGGGACAAGATTGCTCCATCCCTGAGGAGAAAAGCACCGCCGTGTATGGGAGATGGAGAGAGGGGGAAAGAACACGCACGTTGGTGATCCATGCACTGGTGATCCACGCGGCGATTCCCAGACCATCAGTGTGCCGGATCCATAAGGCAATTGGGCCTGATCCAGCCCACGGACCTTAGTTTGCTGACCCATGGTTTGATCCTAAGTACAAGGAAGTCTATAAGAAGTATAGCCAGGGAGGTGTAGCAGTGAGAATGTTGGGCTAGCATCTGGGAAACCAGGGTTCTAATGCCCACTTAACCTTGAAGTTTGCAGGGCTACCTTCAGTCACTGCTATCTCTCAGCCGAAGCTACAGGGTTGTTGTGCGAATTAAATGGGGAGGGGGAGAGCCAAGCATGGCAGCTTGAGCTCCTTGGAAGAAAGGTGAGGTACAAATAAATAAGTAAGTAAGTAAGCTAATGTAACAGCTGTAGCAAAATTGTATAGCTATTGTTAATTTTTAAGGTGTGTTTTTTAATAATATATATATATATTAATTCAGCCCCAAGAGAACCAAAAGAGTGGGATAGATATGTATTAAAAAATAAGCATGTTGTTGTTTGAAAAAGATTTTATATTACGAATACATTTGTTCCAGGAGCCAGGTGCAGGGCAGGTGATTGCAAAAGGAATGAATATACAAGGCTTGAAAAGAACCTTCAGTAACATGTTACAGCTGAAGGTGTAATGAACGATCTTGGATCCTGGGATATGTACGACTAGCCCTGAGCATGAGTTGCACCGCAGCCGAGGAGGGCAGGCAGCAGTGTTGCCGCCCCTTCTCTTACTCTCCTCCCCCGGGTCAGGCCTACCAGGGGGTTGAGCTGCGGTCAAGTACATGTACCACAGCACAGCTCCTTCTTGCATGGAGCCAGGCTCTGATGAAGGATCTTGCTGGGGATGCACCTGTTTGCCCCCTCACAAATTTGTGCCCTGGGCCACGGCCCCCAAGGTGCCCCCCACGCTCCACCTCTGTGCTTTATTGTGTCTTTAATAGTTTGTTGGCAGCCTCCGAGAGAGGCTGTGGCAGCCCAGTCAGATGGGCAGCATGTTATTATCTCAACCCACCAGCAATTACTCACACACAGCCTTCCCCAGAAAACAGATGTTGCAGGGGCCAGGCCAGCAGTGTGGACCCTCTTCCAACAATGGTGTGAGGGTCCTTCCTTATTCTCCAACAAACACGTTTTGCATACAGAAAGCCAATCTCTGGTATCTCAAGGTACAGCTGGAAAAGACTCCGTCCTGAAACCCCACAGAACCACTGTCAGTCATTACTGAACTAGGTGGATCCAGTGTAATGCAGTTTCCAATGTCCTATGGAAGGAGACCAGCGAGTGGCTCTGATTTGTCATTTTGATGAATTTATCAGACATTTGTCAAATAGCTGGCTAATTAATCTTCTGGCTCTGAGTTACTTCCACCCGTAGCCTTAAGCAAAGACGGCATATATGTGAAGATGACGGCTCATGACTGCAGCCGAAAGAGTGCCCGGCTGAATACCTGCTTAAAACATCGGCATAAATACCAAGCAGTGGTAAATCAGGTCAAAGCAATGTACATGTTAATAAGCATCCCAAAGTGCTAATCGTGGCTTTAGGAAGAAGAGTAAAATGCATTTACCATCCTCTTTTGTTCTGCCTCTCAGCATGCGGTTTAAAGCTAAAGCTTCCTTGTGCATCATTTCAACAGGATTTTAAAAAAGAAAGAATGTGGAATTGCTATTTTTGTTAATTGTTCATGAGATCTCATTAAACTTTCCTATCATACCAATATTTCGTTCGTTTAATCAGCGATAGTTGGGGCCGCAAAAGATAAATCTGTTCCATTATTAATAGGCTGTATAGTTGTTGTTTAAAATACTCTTGAAAAGAAGCGTCTTTAAATAAAAGCAGTTATTTTTTCTTTAAAATGCGGTGGTTGTGTTTTTTTCTTTACTAATTAACTTTTTTAAAAAACAAAAAAATCATCGCCTCATTCTCAAAGTGCCATCAGATCTATGCTTTGTATATTTATAGTGAGTTTGGAGAAGAAAGAGGGGAATTTGATGAAGTTCTTTAAGTTATTAATTATTTCTCTTGCCTCCCTGAGTTGCATAAGGGAATCAATCCTTTAAAAGCCAGGCAAAGGGATGGATAAATTGTCCTGCTCTTTAAATCAATGCCTTTCAATGGAAGGAAATGAAGCCTGGTCTTTGAAGGCAATTTTTGGAACTGTGGTTTAGTGCAAATTCTACTGCCAGTCTCCTGACAGACTAGGTTGCAGGGGGCATATTCAGGCTGGAGACAAGATGACAGCCTTTTCAGAGAGTTGAAAATGCTACAGAAAACCCATCATTGGCCACGATGCACACACTCATGCCCACAGTCATGAGTCTGCTCAGGAGATTCTTCAACAAATTCTACAAAATTTGCTGACCTGAAATGATAGCAGATGCAGCCATGCCCTGTTACTCTCTCCTTAAAGCTACTCAGTTCTCTTTTAAATCAGCTCATTGTCTCTGGACTGATGTTTGAGATAACCTTATGGCAAACATGAGACTGGTACCAAAAAAACCACAGCAGCCTTCCTGTTTCCATTGGCACGATACATTTAAAACAGTGTCTTGCTGCTTTAATCCATCACACCTTCCTC
The DNA here is from genome assembly GCF_951804945.1 of Podarcis cretensis. Taxonomy (NCBI): domain Eukaryota; kingdom Metazoa; phylum Chordata; class Lepidosauria; order Squamata; family Lacertidae; genus Podarcis; species Podarcis cretensis. Next base: position 23,736,253 of record NC_137176.1, on the reverse strand, counting down.
CCTAATGAGTCCTGGGAGCTGTAAGGGATCTGAGAGTTGCATGTTCAGACCCAGAAACCTCCCTCCTAAATAAATTCACACTTGACTCAAATTTTGTTTTTGGTTTTTGGCAAAATTTAGGCCACAACTTTATTGATTACAGAAAGTGAATGGATGCATAGGCTCTGGTTCGACTAGCTCCCTGCCATGCAGGTAGTGCTGACCCAGGGCACCAGCATAGGTCAGCCAAGGGTGAACACCTGGATAAGCGGAAAGCCGGGAACAGGCTATCTCCACCACCCAAATGTCCCCCTGGACTCAGGCACAGGCACAACTCCCTCTCAGGTGTTGACCAAACCATCAAGCCCCTGGATTCCTTTAACAGAACACCCTTCACATAGGGATGGTGAGAGTGTTCTCCCATCCCTATCACCTGAACCAGAGCCTATCCGTAACCTTACAAATTGTGATGATTTGCTACGCGGCAGGCGAAACCCAAATGGGTTTGTATGGTAACAGCCAATCAGCCAAGTGGGGGGAATTCCTGTCGTGCCCCTGTCCCAATGACAGATGACACACAATGGCATAGCAAGGTAAAGCACAAAACCCTAAAAATAGGGAGAGGTGGGCGGGTGTTCTGAATGCACGCGCCAAAAGAGGAAGCTCTGGGTCATGTGCATGGGTATAAATAGGTCCCTCAAACCATTTGGACTGTGTCCCATTGGCCAGATTACACCCAGCTACGAGGGACCTACCAATCAGGTGTTGTGGCTGACCAATCGTACTCACCCAGAACACAGGGTGTCGGCTTCCAGGTCTCACCGCAATACATGCCCTCTTGAAGGGAGGACCCAATTTGTCATGAGACCCCCAATCCCTTCACAGAGCTACAATTCCCAGAGTTCCTTGGCAAGAGGGATTGACTCTTAAACCACTCTGGGAATTGCAGCTTCACAAGGTGAATATGGGTTTCTTAACAACACTCAGCATCCTTGCAGCTCCAAGGATCCTTAAGTCATTCAGGAAATTTGTCTGAGATGGCCATCAATGCATGACGGCCTCAATGAAACTCCCCACCCAAAGATGCTATTTGCATCAGGAGAGAACCATCCAGTAGCACTAAAGAAGGTTTCCTCCCAATGCAATCAGCAGTATTGGATGAGAGATTTCATTAGGACCATAACAGGAGGAAAAGGGCTATACTATCCCTTCCCACATATGTACCTCCATGGTCCCAATGCTGCTTGTGGATGCTATTTGCATTACATAAAGCATGCACAATTAATTGCAGTCCCGGAATTAACGTTAAGTCCAGTTTGGCCCACAAATTCAGACCTTACCTTCAGGTGTTTCCTAGAAACTCAGTTTTATCATGTGTGATTTGAGCAACTCGGGGTTATCTTTAAATGTTTAGGTTGGGGGTTTTTTTAAGAGCAGAGTTGCAGATTTGATGAACTGTGCAGTAACTCCCATAAGTGAGCACACGCTTTAATTAACTCCAAAATTAACCTACAAACCTCACTGAACACAACAGGAAAATCCTAAAATCAGCATTTCTAGGCCAAAGAAATTTGACACCTCTCATTTTTCAAATTTGCACATAAAAAGGTTTGGCCGGCATCAAGTTTTCCGTCCAACTCTCCTGGGCATTGCAGATTGCATAAAGTTAGTTACTGCTCCAGATAGAAGGCATGCTTTAAATAACTGGAATCTCTGAGTGTACACACCATTTATGGTTCTGTGTTATTTATGTGGGACATCTAGGCATTATATTATTCTGTTCTAGAGACCTAAAATGCTGATTGGATCTCTATAAACAAGTGCTATAAACAACACTCTTAGAGCAATTCCTCATTAAGGTAAAAGGCTCCTTGCAATATACAAATATACGGTCATAGAGACTCTGTCCATATAGTAGCCAGCCACATCAGCCAAGCTGCAATGTCGTCAGTCCGTCCTTTGAATGATTAAGTCAGGAATCGGGCTTGAAGCATTGGCCCTGTGTTAACACTGTGAATGGTCAACAGGTCCAAGACATTTTGCTGCCTGCGCCAAAGGAAAACATGGCACCACCCCTAGTTCAGTGTACACCAACTGGACTGTTGGTTTTTACTCGAACACTAAACTGGATAGCATCCTCAACCGCACATGATGGCAGCAGCCTATTTTAGGGCATGCTGAGTGTGTGTCACACATCGTTGACACCACCTACCTTCAGCATTTTGCTGCCTGAGGCTGCTGTCTTGCTCTGCCTAATGGTAGGGCTGGCCCTGATGGTTAAATCCATTTCAGCTATAAGGAAAAGGCAGTTTCTCATGCTTCAGAATGATTTTAAGGAGTCTGATGAAGTTCTTTTCCAAGTGCATGTCATGCAATTGTGTTTTAGTTTGTTTGAAACTGGTCGTTGCAACGTATCAGGGATTATTTATTTTTAATATATTTGATTTACACCCTGACCTTCAATGGGGTCCCAGGATGAGTATGAATATTAAAAAAATAAACAATTATTGATACACTGCAGTGATTTGGTTTCTGTGTATTGATGCTCTTTGAGAATCTGAGAAAAGTGATCATAAAGCAGAAATGGGGAACCTCTGGTCTACAGGTGTAATTGAGCCCACAAAATCCTTTTGGCAAAGCCACTCTCATCTGTCTTCCTCCTAATGTCAGGTATCAGACAAGATAGGTCACCTCGCTGCCCTCACTACTAACCATGTGAACACTAGAAAGTGGTGAAGTCTTTTTAATTAATAGGAAATTAGTGGTTTTAATTTTATCTTTTTAGAGTGCACCGTGAACAATTTGTGGATATGGATTCTTTTTTTTAAAAAGCTATGCTGTTTCTTTCTACTTTTCCCCCACACTGGAAACAGTGGTCTTCATCCCCCAATTCATTAGAGGCATACAATCTTTTTCTAGTTGGCTAATAGCTTCCCTGTGGTTTGATAAATAATCTTTTAGAGGCTAAACAACTGTGAGAAGCATCTTGGTGAAGCCCTGACTGAAGCAAAACATTTTCCACAAGCACTCCAATTTGAGCAAAATTATTACTTACCGCCACTCCAAAGTCCCTGGCACTTTTGTTTTTACAACAACAACCTGATATCTCTCTCTCTCTCTCTCTCTCTCTCTCTCTGGTTCAAGCTAGTCAGCGAAAGCTCCTGATTTAAAGACAAGCCCATGAAATGCAAATCTGCAAAGACATAAAACTCTGGTACACTGGGCTTCAAGGTTAGCTTTATTTTGACCTTTTGCAAAGCATGTCCTACAGTTTGGTCTCGGGCAGCCTCGGAGCTTTGGGTTGGGCCATGGGCATCCTGTAGCAAAGGGAAATGTAGCTTCAGATTATGGTGGTAAACTGACCATCCCTTCTGGCAAAAGTCTGACAGAGAAGCAGGCCCAGGCATGGGTGAAAAGCAGAGCTGTCTCTTTTGTTGGGAGAGACTAGTGGCTAACACCCCAGAAGGCAGGATCACACTTCAAAATGACCTTGACAGATTAGAGAACTGGGCCAAAACAAACAAGATGAATTTTAATAGGGAGAAATGTAAAGTATTGTACTTGGGCAAAAAAAATGAGAGGCACAAATACAAGATGGGTGACACCTGGCTTGAGAGCAGTACATGTGAAAAGGATCTAGGAGTCTTGGTTGACCACAAACTTGACATGAGCCAACAGTGTGACGCGGCAGCTAAAAAAGCCAATGCAATTCTGGGCTGCATCAATAGGAGTATTGCATCTAGATCAAGGGAAGTAATAGTGCCACTGTATTCTGCTCTGGTCAGACCTCACCTGGAGTACTGTGTCCAGTTCTGGGCACCACAGTTCAAGAAGGACACTGACAAACTGGAACGTGTCCAGAGGAGGGCAACCAAAATGGTCAAAGGCCTGGAAACGATGCCTTATGAAGAACGGCTAAGGGAGCTGGGCATGTTTAGCCTGGAGAAGAGGAGGTTAAGGGGTGATATGATAGCCATGTTCAAATATATAAAAGGATGTCACATAGAGGAGGGAGAAAGGTTGTTTTCTGCTGCTCCAGAGAAGCAGACACGGAGCAATGGATCCAAACTACAAGAAAGAAGATTCCACCTAAACATTAGGAAGAACTTCCTGACAGTAAGAGCTGTTTGACAGTGGAATTTGCTGCCAAGGAGTGTGGTGGAGTCTCCTTCTTTGGAGGTCTTTAAGCAGAGGCTTGACAACCATATGTCAGGAGTGCTCTGATGGTGTTTCCTGCTTGGCAGGGGGTTGGACTCGATGGCCCTTGTGGTCTCTTCCAACTCTATGATTCTATGATTCTATGATTTTATGATTCTAGTGTACGCTCAGAGGCAGGACTGGGGTTTGTGGCTTGCTTCCCAAATAGGAAAGGACAGCTTGCTACAGAAGCAAGAGACTGCAGGCAGTGTGTATAAGCTCCCAGTATATTCCAGATTATTGAAAAAAGCAAGAGCCCCACATTGTCTGTATTGTACCCAATGTCAGAGACTAGGCAGAAGAGGAATGGCAAAGACTGCCTCCCCAACCTGACCCTTCCAGGGAGGAGGAAGAGGAAGACAGTATAGATTTACAACAGGGGCTTGAGGAAGGTCACAGCTCAGAGGCAGACGAGGGGAAAAGTTGGGAAATTATGGGAGAGCCAGAGCAACACCTGGCTGACATGTTGTCATTAGAAAGCATCCCAGACCACCATCTCCCAGAACCCGGCGGGACTTAAAAGTAGGGGAGCAAAGAGCTCAAAGGCAGAGGACACGTAGCAGCTGTCGGCTTGGCCGGGGGCATGGACGACCCCCAGGCAAACGACAGGAACGTTTCCAGCCTGTCCCTCCCATCAGCATGCAGCTCTAGGAAGTTCCAACAGCCTTCCCTGATGATTTATAGTGACTCAGGCCTTGGAGACACTGAGCACACATCCAGAGTCCAGCAGAGATAAAACGCAGTCAGAGCTAAACTGGGGTTGTAAGCTCTGAGCTACTTTATCAAGCACAAGGCAGAACAAAAGAAAACATGCCTCCTCTCTCTGGTCTTCCTTGGAAAGAAGTCAGAAGTGAAAGCAAAAAACAAACGAACCAGAAACAGTACAGTAAACATCTGCTCCCGTGATTCCAACAGTCGGTGCTGGAATACATTGTGGCGATCACACAGGGTCCCCAGACGTTTCATCGTCTATTGATCCCTGTGCCACCACTTTATTACTCGGTGCCACCACCTAGGCCCTACCTGGTACAATACTGAGTCCAGTCAGGGTTAAATTGAAACATAAACTTCTGATTATTTATCGCAGTTTAACAAGCGTGTGGTTTCATAAAGGTAAAGGTAAAGGTACCCCTGCCCATACGGGCCAGTCTTGACAGACTCTGCGGTTGTGCGCCCATCTCACTTAAGAGGCCAGGGGCCAGCGCTGTCCGGAGACACTTCCGGGTCACGTGGCCAGCGTGACATCGCTGCTCTGGCGAGCCAGAGTCGCACACGGAAACGCCGTTTACCTTCCCGCTGGTAAGCGGTCCCTATTTATCTACTTGCACCCGGAGGTGCTTTCGAACTGCTAGGTTGGCAGGCGCTGGTACCGAGCAGCGGGAGCGCACCCCGCCGCAGGGATTCGAACCGCCGACCTTTCGATCGGCAAGTCCTAGGCACTGAGGCTTTAACCCACAGCGCCACCTGCGTCCCTGTGGTTTCATAGACAGCATCAATTACATTCATGGGGTGCCTATCCAGACCTATAACTTTCGCTACCTGCTCTCACTCACTAAATCACCTCTCAGATATTTACTTGTCTTCCTAGCCCCTAACTGTTCCTGACTCAGCTTATTTCACTACACTAACTAAACCTACCCACAAACTCTATCCCAATTCACTCCCACTCCAACCAACCACCCAACTCCCCACGAACTCCCCCCTTTGCCCCCCCAGCTGGTTTTATAGTCCCTCTGACTCCACCCCCCTGGGTCCTGATTGGGTAACCTGTTTAACTATTTCACCTCCAGCACTCTCATATGTTAACTTCACTTACATAACACAGACTTGTGATGAACCAATCCTACACAATATCTGCACAGTGAGAGGAATAGAAACCCAACAGCAGCACCGGTAGAGGTGACGATGATGATGACGAATGAGGAAGTGGGAGATACAGGGGGTGGAGATTCAGCCAGGACAACGCCAGGGTTCTATAGCCTCTCTCTGTAAAGACTGAAATAAAACAGGACTATAAGAACCCTTTCCTTGTCTTTATACTTTCCGGCAGCCAGCCGGGAGCCACTGACAACATCCTGACACCCATGCCTGCTAACTTCTTATTCTTTACTTGGAGGGTAGCAGTCCTGCACTTTCTCCTGTTCCCATGCCACATTTGAAGGTGTTTTTCCAATAATAGCTTTCATACAGCAATTGGAATTATCATAGCTCAGTCAGAAAACATATACAATGGTACCTCGGGTTACATACACTTCAGCTTACATATGCTTCAGGTTACAGACTCCGCTAACCCAGAAACTCCGCTAACTTCAGGTTAAGAACTTTGCTTCAGGATGAGAACAGAAATTGTGCTCCGGCGGTGCAGCGGCAGCAGGAGGCCCCATTAACTAAAGTGGTGCTTCAGGTTAAGAACTGTTTCAGGTTAAGAACGGACCTCCGGAACAAATTAAGTACTTAACCCAAGGTACCACTGTACTTTGTGCACATAAGGCTCCAGATTCTTTGGCATCACCAATTAAAAGAACCTTGGGAATAAGGAGTCCAAGACTAAAAATAAGGTCTATGCAGGATAGGACCGGCCCTTGTATTAAGCAAAATGCGGGGACTGCCTCAGGCAGATGCTGGGCAGTGCAGGATACCAGCCTTTCCCAGATGCTCTAATAACTTTCTAATAATGTTAAAACAGGTCAGCGTAGATACAGCCTGGATGTTATTCAGCTGTGGGTCAGTGTTGGAGAAGGGCTGCAGGTCAGTAGTAGAGCATCTGCTTTGCATGCAAAACATCCCAGATTCAGCCCTCAGCATCTGCAGGTAGGTCTGGGAGAGAACCACACCTGAAATCATTGCAAACTTTTGTCAGTCAATGTAGACAATCCTGAGCTAGATGGACCAATAGTTTGGCTCAGTATAAGATGGCTTCCTATGTTCCTAAATAATTGCTTGTGCAAGAGGTCTTCAGCCCCTCTCCTCCCTGCTGAGATGCTCCCTGCTATTTCCATATCTGCTCCAGAGTGTTGGAGGAAACCCCAGAAAAAATATAGGGGACTTGTGGGGGGAGGAGAGTGGGAGAGCATTGTTTGTTTTAAAATAATTATGTAGGTTACGAAAGTATGTGCGTTCTCTCTCTCTCTCTCTGTCTCTGTCTCTCTCTCTTGCAGAAGTAGGAATCCTTCTGCTAATGGAATTTCCCTCTTAGTGCTACTTCGAATGCAACCTAATATGCTTTACTTTTTTTTCGCTTCAAGACGCTTTGAGATATATAGTGAAAAGTGGGGTACCTTAATTGATAATAAATAAATGCTAATATTCTCCTTTGATTTGTACCAGATGGGAATGCGCCCCCTCAGTTGCATTCTTCTTCGTGGCAAGTATTGCACAAAAACACTTCCTAATGAACGCTGGATTTTCACTCTGTCGGTGTCAATTGACATTCAGCCGCAATTGGAGAGCGCGGCTCAATATTTAAGGTTTATTTTATTATGTTCACCTCCACCCCCAGCAGTTAAGTGCAGTGGCTTTCAAACTCGCTCACCCATTTTTATGCTATTATGGCATTCCTTTGCATTTTAATTGCAGGCTTCCATTTTCAAGAGGGCGGCAAATGTCCCCAAAAGTTTCGAAACTAGTAAAAAGCTTCATTCAGGGCACTGCTCTCAGCTGCACTCATTTTTTTAAATAGGAAGCAAAAGGAAAGCTGCTAAGAAAAATGATGGGATCCTGAGAGAACATAAAATGAGATGCTTCAGTGAAACAGTCCAACTTGGCTTTAGGCCAGTTGCCCATATACAGTGGTACCTCGGGTTACATACGCTTTAGGTTACACATGCTTCAGGTTACAGACTCCGCTAACCCAGAAATATTGCTTCAGGTTAAGAACTTTGCTTCAGGATGAGAACAGAAATTGTGCTCCGGCGGAGCAGCGGCAGCAGGAGGCCCCATTAGCTAAAGTGGTGCTTCAGGTTAAGAACAGTTTCAGGTTAAGAACGGACCTCCGGAACGAATTAAGTACTTAACCCGAGGTACCACTGTACTTTGTGCACATAAGGCTCCAGATTCTTTGGCATCACCAATTAAAAAAACCTTGGGAATAAGGAGTCCAAGACTAAAAATAAGGTCTATGCAGGATAGGACCGGCCACTGACAACATCCTGACACCCATGCCTGCTAACTTCTTATTCTTTACTTGGAGGGTAGCAGTCCTGGACCTTCTCCTGTTCCCATGCCACATTTGAAGGTGTTTTTCCAATAATAGCTTTCATACAGCAATTGGAATTATCATAGCTCAGTCAGAAAACATATACAATGGTACCTCGGGTTACATACACTTCAGGTTACACATGCTTCATGTTACAGACTCTGCTAACCCAGAAATAGTGCTTCAGGTTAAGAACTTTGCTTCAGGATGAGAACAGAAATCGTGCTTTGGCGGCGCGGCGGCAGCGGGAGGCCCCATTAGCTAAAGTGGTGCTTCAGGTTAAGAACAGTTTCAGATTAAGAACACACCTCCGGAAGGAATTAAGTACTTAACCCAAGGTACCACTGTATGTGTGTGTGTGTAAAAATGGGATGTTAGCTTGGTTAACATAATGTATCAATTAAAGCCAAGGTTGTGTATGGACAGTCAGTAGTAGCATTTCCACTTGGTGCTCACCAACAGCAGGAGGGGGTCCTGCTTACCTAACCTCCTGTCACCACCATTGCTGTGGCGTACCAGGAGGATGTCAGAGACTGGCTGGATGAGGAAAAGAGGTGACAACTGCCCAGTCAAGACCTCCCCAGGGAAGGTGCAGAGGAAGAGGATTTTGAGCCTGGGGATTGGTGGCTGGACACAGGCCACACCTCAGAGGAGAGGACAAGCTGGGACATGCTAGGAGTAGGGCGCTTGAGAGATAGCTAAGAGATGGAAGCAGGCACAGGCAAGGTGAGGTTTCCAGTTTGGATGCAGGCACCGACAGAGATGACAGAGGAGAGGTAGACCCTGGAGTTTTGCCTCAAAGCCACTCTGACAGCTTCTCTGCTGACAGCTCGCCGGCCCCACTCCTAGAATGAAGCGTTTATTGCATATTCCTGAGCAGTGAGCCAGGCAGATCACAGAGAGAGGGGCCCGACACAGAAGATTAGGGAGTGATGGAAGAGCTTCAAGCCAGTTCAAACAACTGTTTCATTATGTGTCAGGGACTGGGCAGAAGAGGAGTGGTGTCTCCCCATCCTGACCCTTCCAGGGAGGAGGAAGAGGAAGACAGTATAGATTTACAACAGGGGTTTGAGGGAGGTAGCAGCTCAGAGGCAGATGAGGGGGAAAGTTGGGAAATTATGGGAGAGGAGGAGCAGGCAGAGCAAGAGCAGCAGCTGGCTGACACATCGTCATTAGAAAACATTCCAGACCCACCATCTCCCAGAACCTGGCGGGCCTTAAAAGTAGGAGAGCAAAGAGCTCAAAGACTTCTTCTTTGTGGAACAGGAATTCAATAATATGAAGCACCCATCATTCCTATGCTGGACCACAAAGCCATCTTCCTAGCCCCCTCACTTATAAAGCTTAGATCCTTACCATACTCATCTAGATCTTATGCCTGGTTCCTTATCTTCTCCTTCTTGGTTATTTTTTTAAAATACAGAGAAAAAGCTGCTATAGAGTTGAGAAAGGAAATGTGGTTGTATAAATCAGTCCCAAAGTCACCCATAAAGTTGATTATTTGATGGGTACAAGGTTGTGAATGTATATCTATTGGCCTCAACTTAATGGGTTAAAGGTAAAGGTAAAGGTACCCCTGCCCGTACGGGCCAGTCTTGACAGACTCTGGGGTTGTGCGCCCATCTCACTTAAGAGGCCAGGGGCCAGCGCTGTCCGGAGACACTTCCGGGTCACGTGGCCAGCGTGACATCGCTGCTCTGGCCAGAGCCAGAGCCAGAGCCAGAGCCGCACACGGAAACGCCGTTTATCTTCCCGCTGGTAAGCGGTCCCTATTTATCTACTTGCACCCGGAGGTGCTTTCGAACTGCTAGGTTGACAGGCGCTGGGACCGAGCAGCGGGAGCGCACCCCGCCGCAGGGATTCGAACCGCCGACCTTTCGATCGGCAAGCCCTAGGCGCTGAGGCTTTAACCCACAGCGCCACCTGCGTCCCACTTAATGGGTTACAAACCGGCAAAGCAATCTAAAACTTTCCCCCAAATAAAACTATTCATCACCTATTATGCAGATGCATCTTGACAAGGCTGAGATGCAGTCTGACTGTTAACTGCTTTTGGCTTTACCAAGGCTTAAAGCATATCCTCTTTGTGACATCACACATGACATCAGAATGTCATGTTTGCATTCAACCTAGACTATCTCCATGCCGACAGCAATGGCCAGTAAACTTCTGCAACCAAGTAACCATCCCCCTGACTACCCATTTGTTACTATCTAGATTATTGGATGTTCATTTTGTGCTCTCATAATCAAAGCCTGAAGAAGAGCTGTGTATAATCTGAAAACCTGCTTCCACTGTTAAAGAAAACTAATTATCAGGGACTGAGCAGAGGAGGAATGGTAGAGACCTCCTCCCCATCCTGACCCTTCCAGGGAGGAGGAAGAGGAAGACAGTATAGATTTACAACAGGGGGTTGAGGGAGGTAGCAGCTCAGAGGCAGATGGGGGGGGGGGAAATCATGGAAGAGTCAAAACACCTGGCTGACACATTGTCATTAGAAAGCATTCCAGACCCTCTATCTGTCAGAACCCGGTGAGCCTTAAAACTAGGAGAGCAAAGAGCTCAAAGACAGAGGGCACATAGTAGCACCCATAGAGGAGGTGATGATGATGACGAATGAGGAAGTGGAAGAGAAGGGGGTGGAGATTAACTTGGGACAATGCCATTATCCAAGATGCTGGGTTCTATAGCCTTCCTCTGTAAAGATTGAAATAAAAAAGGACCTTAAGAAACTTTTTCTTGCCTTTATACTTTCCTGGGCAGTCAGCCGGGAGCCACTGACAGCATCCTGATGGAAAGACAGGGTCACCCTTTAGTAGTCTCTCTGTGTTCTTTGTTTTGCTTTCCTTAATAAAGAAGCTAACTGCAAGTTCACCATATGCTTCTCTCTCTCTCTCTCTCTCTCACCTGCAAACAACCTGCTCCACCTGTTGGCTCCCTGACAGATGACAAGTGAGAGTTCAAGGCGGCAGTGAGACTGATGCTGTGCATGCAGGCTGTCCGGAGCCAAACCACACTGCCCTTGGCACTGCCTCTGATCAACACCACCCAGCACACCATAGCTGGGTAGCAACGGGAGGTTAGGTCAGCAGCTCTGCATCACCAACCATGACTGGTACACATGCTCAAACTGTGTGGCCTGAGGAGTCAAATTGTTCAGCTCCTCTCAATGAGAAGTGCAGGCATTTTCTTCTTGTTTAGCCTCTACAGACTCTGTTGAGCATGGGGAAAGAGGGTGGTGATGCCAAAGCAATGTGCTAACCTGGCAGAGGGAGCTAAAGAAGTTGCTTACATAAACCCACCTCCAGTTGCAGCTGCTTTCTTCTAAAATCCAAGAATGGGTTGAGGTAACAGCTACCCACAGGAGGAAACAGAAAACTTTTGCAGCTGGCCACCAGACTACAAGAGGCTCTGCTCCTTTAATTGTTCTAAGTTTTGGGCCCCTTATCTCATCCCTTCCCCTGCCAGAAACATGAATCTTGAAACCAAAAGCTGGCAACTCTACTGCCAACTCTCTTTGGCCATACAATTTTCAGCTAACCACCTCATAGGAATATAAGGAGCTGCCATATAGTGAGTCAGATCAATGGTCCATCTACTTCAGTATTGTCTACAACGGCTGGCAGCAGCTCTTCAGGATTTCTCTCTCATGGTCCTGAGAGCAGGGCCCCCAAGACTGGCAGGTAGATGAAGAAGAAGAGCTGAGCAGAGCTGCCACAGTCTTTTCTGGTTATTTCTCTGCAATTTTAGTTTACAGCGCCACCTGTATGTAACCAACCAAACCACAGCATGACAACACTCTTACGTATTTATTATATAGCATATGTATTCTTCTTCCATACATTCAACTGAAGTAAACAGTAGAGAAATTCTAGAGGGCACGTAGTAACTTTTGAATGAGAAATAACATTTTATGACTTCAAACCCCTGTACACCACTCTGCAACCTGTTCTTAGCAAATCACTGTAGAAATAGTTTCTATAGGTATCCACTTCCCCTTCAGACAATGATTCAGCCCACACTTTTCTCTTGGCGTCTCTCCCAGTTCCTAATCTTCAGCCCAATGGGTGCCATATGCCAGAAGTAGCAACAAATGCAGCCTCAGCTGTTTCCATAGAAGATTATTTAATGGCTCCTACCTAGTTAAACTTCTAGCAAGGTTACGTAATTGCGTTTTAGGGTCATTTTCATGATGCTTTAAGCCAATATGTCTGCCCATACCTCCTATGGTGGCCATGAAAGGTATATGAATACCTGATACATAGGACTAACAAGAGGAGATGTTGAATATCTTGCTTCCCTGGCTGAAGCTTCCAGAGGCACTGGACCAGCTGTCCACTATTGGAAACAAAATCCTGGACTAGTTGGACCTTGGTATGATCTGGCAAGACCATTTTATTTTATTTTTAAGGGATGTTCAGAAAATCACAAACTTTACTGAATCGCCTACTAAGCTTCATTGGTATAGAGAGAAGCACCACAGTTAGTTAGTTCCATATGGATAAGAAATTGGCAAGCAGTAACCCTAGGGACACGGGTGGCGCTGTGGGTTAAACCACAGAGCCTAGGACTTGCCGATCAGAAGGTCGGCGGTTCGAATCCCCACCACGGTTTGAGCTCCCGTTGCTCGGTCCCTCCTCCTGCCAACCTAGCAGTTCGAAAGCATGTCAGAGTGCAAGTAGATAAATAGGTACGTCTCTGGCGGGAAGGTAAACAGTGTTTCCATGCACTGCTCTAGTTCACCAGAAGCAGCTTAGTCATGCTGCCCACATGACCCGGAAGCTGTACGCCGGCTCCCTCGGCCAATAAAGCGAGATGAGCGCCACAACTCCAGAGTCGGCCACAACTGGACCTAATGGTCAGGGGTCCCTTTACCTTTACCTTTAACCCTAGGCTATGAGCCCTCCTGCTCCCAATATGTGCATTTTCCAGATGATTTATGGGTGTATTGCAAAAATGGTAAAACTAAGCACAGTTGCAGACCAGAAGGACAACCCCCATCCCCAATGGATTTATGCCTTCTCCATCTTGGTCCTTTTATGAAAGTTGAATGGGATTTTTGCTTCCTACAGGTGGGTTGCAACTTACATGTCCAATCAGCGTCGAACTTGAGTAGTTTATTAATTATTGTTGTTATTTTAAAGGGAGAGTTGATTTCAACAGATGCACTTTTGTCCTTACACAACCCCTTCAAGTGCAGCTAAATTTATTCCGGGGAAAGCGTATTTTCAGAACCACATTATCTCGGTGCATAAAGTTTTTAGAAGCCCACTAATGAATAACTGTATTTATGGGAGGGAATTGAAAATGGCCCAATTAGAACTGTTCTGATTAAATGCATAATTTACATTACGTGTGCACTGAATGTTGCAAAATAGAGTAGTTAGAGGAAGGTGATTATGTTTCCAAGAAACATAATTATGTATTAAAGATCTGTAATTACCCACCTGAGCTAGGTATCCGCACTCAGATCATACATACTGTCATAATTATAAAATTTAAATCTTACCATTTATGCTTTGAACTCTTGCTAATGAGAGAGCGTCTGCTGCTTGCCTGGTGTGATTTGGTGGGGGAGTAAGGGATTGTTGCCTTCCTCTAAAAGTCATTGTTGGCAATTCCCCAGAGCCCATGGCTGGCAACGGCCATCAGGTAAACTGCTAGGAGGCCCATATTACATTGAACTGAGGTTGACAGCACAATCCTAGGTATGCTCACTCAGAAATACATCCCACTCTGTTCAGTGGGTTTCTTCCAGGTAACCCTGGAGAATCTAGCCCAAGGCCTTGAGAACAGAAGATCCAAATGTTTATCCACCTATGGGGGCAAAAATATACTAAATAAATTGACCTTGAGTTTCCCTATAATGGTGCCCTCCCCAAAGATGATGCTACTGTTGGCTATTTTCTCAAATGGCAGGGCAGGATCTGAAGACCAGGATATGGGGGTTGTTGTTGTTGTTATTATTATTATTATTATTATTATTATTATTATTATTTGTATACCAGCCTGTACCTGCAGGTCTCAGGGCGGTTCACAAGATAAAATCACAATATAAAAACACAGCACATTCTACTGCAAGATAAGCACATGGTATGAGCATCTCATATATTAAATATCATTCCTATTCTTTTCTTTTTTATAATGCTTTTATTTATTTTTCATGTCACAGAAGATACATTTTGATAAAAAAATTGTTACAGCAGGGGGGGGAAACTTATCCTGATAAAATTACAGACTTCTGCTGTTTTGCACAATTTTTTATTAAAGCTTTTTTGATGCAACAAAATGAAAATGGGGAAAAGGAAAGAAAGAAAGAAAGAAAGAAAGAAAGAAAGAAAGAAAGGAGAAATGAAATGAAAGACAAAAGAACAACAATTATTATCATCACAATCTTCATTATTATTATTCCCTGCCCATCTGATCCTCCCCTGGAACTCCCAATAAAATTATAGACTTTTGTCATGCTATGTAATAAAGTTTCATTTAATTACTCTAAAAGATCACACCACATTTTTCCGTGAGTGTTGGGTGGACTCCTGCCCCACTCTAAAGAATTTGTATAGTCAACAAACATTTGCCATATGTTATAAAAAGAATAGGGATTGTGTTTGCCCTTTGCCGCTCTCACCTGACATGTTCATTTCTCAGCCAATGCTTTCTTGACAACCAAGCAGATCCCTGTTATGATTTTGCATTGCAGAAGGAGGACAAGAATTCATTTTTGCATGAAGGGTTATGACCTGTTCAGAGTTTATGGTGAGAGGGGATGTTGCTATTATCCAATTTTGGCTGCTGCTATCTAATTTCCGTCCTCATTACTTGTACATGTACAATTTTCACAACAGGAAAGAAGCTTGCCTTAAAAAAAATGACCATCTTACAGAATGAATGGCTCTTCAGTAGGTCATCTGAATCCCCCTGCCTTTAGGAAATTTTCCATCATTGGACAAGGTGAGAGAAACCTGCATAAAGATCCTGAGCAGCAGCAGAGGGCAGAGATGTGGGGCAGAGATGCTTAACTGACTTCCCAGAAGGTGAGAAGCTGCTGCTTACTGGAAATAGTGAGGCTGGGCCAGGTCAGAGCAGTGCAAACACACTGGCTGAGCCCACCAGTGCTTTTGCACCATGCTGCCCTCCCATCTGTTTCATCCCTCCCTTTCTCCCTCCAGGTAAGCAGAAGCAGCTCACCTGCTCTTGGAAGCCGCCTAGAGTGACTGACTATGGTTTTCCCAATAGTGATGTATGGAAGTGAGAGCTGGACCATAAAGAAGGCTTATTGCCAAAGAATTGATGCTTTTGAATTATGGTGCTGGAGGAGACTCTTGAGAGTCCCATGGACTGCAAGAAGATCAAACCTATCCATTCTTAAGGAAATCAGCCTTGAGTGCTCACTGGAAGGACAGATCCTGAAGCTGAGGCTCCAATACTTTGGCCACCTCATGAGAAGAGAAGCCTCCCTGGAAAAGACCCTGATATTGGGAAAGATGGAGGGCACAAGGAGAAGGGGACGACAGAGGACGAGATGGTTGGACATGTTCTCAAAGCTACCAGCATGAGCTTGACCAAACTGCGGGAAGCAGTGGAAGATAGGAGTGCCTGGCGTGCTCTGGTCCATGGGGTCACAAAGAGTCGGACATGACTAAACGACTAAACAACAACAACAAGAGTGACTGAGGCAACCTAGTAAGATGTGTGGGGTATAAACAATAAAATTATCATTGTGGAATAGGACGTCCCTATTTTCATCGGAGAAATGTTGGAGGGTATGTGAAAGCAATTTGCCAAAAAGAGAGAAGCCTCTATGTTGTCAGAAGCCTTGAGATGACTGTAGCAGTGGCCATCCTTTCCAATGGCTGCTACAGTCACCTGCATAGACCCCCTTCTTCAGTGCTACCCAGCTGCCACCATAGTCACTTGCTTGCTTCTTGGCAGTACTAGGCTGCCTGAAGCAGCAGTAGAGAGGAGCACACAAGACATGGTGCCCTTCTTTCACCTCACAAGTTAGAGCTTTCAGCCATTACTTTGTACAAAGCAGCCCTCTCCTGATGGGTAAGCCTGTGAGCTGGAAGGCTTGGTTCAAGAAAGCCATCTGCTTTGAAGTGGGCGAAGAACCACAGGGCCACATCGGAGCAGTGTTAGAAACTGAGGTATGAAAGCTAAGAGCTAAATGGCACCTTAAACCGAGGTTATGGGCGCAACAAGAGGTTTTTTTTTAATAACAAGAATACAAAGCTGAAAATGAATGAACTGCAGCTAAAACACTGTGTTCATTTTTCACATGATCTAGTCCTTCCCCTGCCCACTCCCCTAATATTCTTAAGAGGGTCTCTTCTCCAGTCTTCAAAAAGTAGCTGGAAGTGGGGAGGCAGAAAAAGGTCCTCCTTTTCTTCCACTCTGCAGTTTTAATCTGAAATCTTAGGCACAGTTCTGCTCCCAGAGCTCAGAGATGAGATCTCCTGTCGCATAATGCACCTAGAAAAATGGGAATTTCGAACGCTGCATCAGAGCTATGGTGAGCACAGCACTCTGCCCTCAAATGTTGCATTTTTGTGGCGTGCGTGTAAAGCAAAATGCATCACGGCATCAAGATGAAAGAGGCCTTTTCAATTTAGCCACATTTTCAATTACATTTCTGAGTAGCAAGGACATTCCAATAGTATATAGCATTGCACCAGATATGGTAATGACACCCAAACTGCATTGAGCCATTAAAAAAAATGTACCACTGAACTGCCAGTGCTTCTAATTACATCCTACCCTTTAAACAAATGGCAGGTGGCCAATGAAATGCAAATATTCAAAAAATGGAATGTGTGCAGACAAAAGGGATGATTAAGCTGTGGTAGGACTTATAGTTATGTAAATGAAGATTTTTTTTCCCCTCTCCAACAAGTTGTTGAGTCATCCCACGAAATGGAAACATTTGTCTGAATGACTAATTTGACAGGACTCACTTTGCTTAATATCAGATCATGCATTTTTTGTAATTAAAGTGTGGAATTGTCAGGAACGGGGCCAGAGAGCCCAGAATGCGGGCAGCCTCTCAGGATCTTTGCAGAACGCCAGCCAGAAGAGAGATTTGGCAGGTTCAGGTGCAGGATGGAATGAGGTCCAAGCAGAAGGCAAAGTAGGAGCTGGTCCAAGGCACAGAGGAAAGAGGATCCGGTCCTGTAATGTGAGGACAGATTATGCAGGAGGTAGAGAGACAACAAGAGAGGATTGGAGCCCAGGGCAGCAAACAGAAAAACAGAAAAACAGAAAAACAGAAAAACAGAAAAACAGAAAAACAGAAAAACAGAAAAACAGAAAAACAGAAAAACAGAAAAACAACAACAACAACAACAATAGAAATATTTTAAGGACATTAAGAAATGGTTCCAAAAGGGTGAGGACAAAAGTATGACAGAGGTTTGAAGGCAAGCAAAGACAAGGAGCACCAGCTGCATTCTTCCTACTTTCTTTTGCTGACCCTGATGTGGGGCACTGGGTTCAATGATATGCATTTAGATTTAAGGGCTGTCTGGCCAATACCTGGTGGCCTCCCTCTGCAAAATTGGGTCCAGAATATTGAAGTGCACCTGGTGTGGGAGGTGCTTGTCATTTATCTGGGATGACCTGATTCCTAGGGCTAAGAAGATTCTAGGCTTCAGTGATGGTTTCAGGAACTGCTAGGATTGTAACTCTAGGTTGTTTTGGACCTGTGTGTGGCTCCCCATATGGAAAGCCACAGAACTGAAGACTGGAGCAGCAATTGCCTCAACAGTTATGACCTGCAAGCTGGCCATGGGACCTTCCTGGGCAGGAAGGACTATAAACGGGCTTGGTTGCCTGGGACCTAGGTCTTATTTAGCTCTCCTGAGTGTACATTGCTTTGCCCCTGACTTCTGGTTTGATGTTCAACAGTGGCTCCTGCTTGTCCCACAACTTCAACTTACTCCTCAGCTCTGATTCCTTTTGCTCTTCATTGTTCACTCCCTGGCTAAACTCTTGCTATCTGGCTCCTGAACTGTCTTGGACAACTGCCTATAACCCAGCCATGATACCTGACTTTGAATGACTAGCTGTCTCCTCCTCCAACCATCCGCATGGTGCATGGAACCACTGCCTGACTCACAGGGCTTCTGGTTCAAGGGCTGTAGCAGAGGAATCAAAATTGAACTGGGAGCAGACAGATAACTAAGGGAAGTAGGGAGAGCCCTAATTGGACTTCATGAAGATGGTGTCAAACCAAGGTTTGGATTAACATGAGATCGTAAGAGGAGCCCTGCTGGATTGGACTAAAGGCCAGTCTACCACAGCAACCTGTTCTCATGGTGGCCAACCAGATGCCTGTGGAAAGCCCACAAACAGTTCCTCAATGCAAAAGCAGTCTCCCTCTCATGTCCCCAGCAAGTTGTATCCATACTACCTTTAATAATGGAGGCAACATAGCCATTATGATGACAACTTTATCCTCCATGAATTGGTATTATTATCTTTTAAATACATTTAAGCCAGTGACATTATTACATCTTGTGATTGTGAATTCCATAGTTTAACTGTGCACTGTGTGTTCTATCTTTTGTCTATCTTGATTCTTCCAATATTCATTCTTGTTGAATGACGCCTGGTTCTGGTATTTTAAGAGAGGGAGAAAAATCCTCTCTCTCTACACCATACATACTTTTGTTCACCTCTATCATGTCCCCCATTACATACCTTTTTTCTAAACTTAAAAACATCAACCAATGCAATTTTTCCTCCTATGGAGCTGCTCCAGCCCGTTGATCAATTTGCTTGACCTTGCCTGAACCTTTTCTAGCTCTGCAATCTCCCTTTTAAGGTGTGGTGACCAGAAAGGTACATCGTAGTTCAAAGGTGGTCCCTCCATAGATTTGTATAATAGCATTTTGATATTGGCAGATTTACTTTCAATCCATTTCCTAATGATCCTTGACACGGAATCAGCCTTTTTCATAGCTGCTGCACACTGGGTCGACCTTTTCATCAAGTTATCCACCATAAGTCCAAGATTTCTTTCCTGGTCAATCGCCACCAATTCAGTTCACAATGGCATATATATGAAGGTAGGACTTTTTGCGCCAACGTTCATCACTTTGCACCAGCTTACACTGAGCTGCATTGGTCATTTAAATGTCCATTCACCCCGTTTGGAGAAAACCATTCTTGAGCTCCTCATAATGCCATTTTTAAAACTACCCTGAATAATTGAGCTTCAGTGCTAAACCTTGCCATCTCACTGCTCACATTAATGCCAGAACATTTATGAATGAGTTAAAGAGCACAGGTTCCAATTCAGCTCCTGTGGGACTCCATCCCACCATTATGAGAATTGTCCATTTCTTCCTGTTCTTTACCACTTACTGATCCTTAAGAGGATCTATCTGTGATTGCCAAACTTAATTGGGAGTCTTTGGTAAGGAAGATCACCAAAGCTTTTTGAAAGTCTAAGTGTACAATGGCTACTCCCCACCCCAGCCCATCCACATGCTTATTCTCAATGAACTCTAACAGGTGACATAGACAGGACTTACCTTTGCAGAGGGGATGCGGGTGGCACTGTGGGTTAATCCACAGAGCCTAGGACTTGCTGATCAGAAGGTCGGCGGTTCGAAGCCCCGTGACGGGGTGAGCTCCCGTTGCTCGGTCCCTGCTCCTGCCAACCTAGCAGTTCGAAAGCACGTCAAAGTGCAAGTAGATTAATAGGTATCACTCCGGTGGGAAGGTAAACGGCGTTTCCGTGCCCTGCTCTGGTTTGCCAGAAGCGGCTTAGTCATGCTGGCCAAATGACCCAGATGCTGTACACCGGCTCCCTTAGCCAATAAAGCGAGATGAGCGCTGCAACTCCAGAGTCAGTCATGACTGGGCCCAATGGTCAGGGGTCCCTTTACCTTTACTTTACCTTTGCAGAAACCATGCTGATATTCTCAGTTGCCTAGCTGCTATATAAAATTTGAGGCTTACAAAACTAAACGCTGCCCTCTGTACATCCTGGGAGTGGGACATGTTTGTAATTCTCCAGTATTACATTGCATTCCAAAGATTTTCATATTTTGTACTGAGAGTCCAAAATACTGAAAGTCCTTGGTCTAAAATCCTCATATACTGCCTGGGTTTTAGCCTTACTCACTTCCAGAATATTTTAGTTGAGTTGTCAGATACTGTAGACTACCATCTCTCCCAATGTTTTCTGTCTGCAGAGCTTTGTATGCCTGAACAGAGATGTCAAGCATTTTGAGAACCGCTGCTTCTCTCTTTCCCATGCATGCAGAGGTTGGTAAAAATAAGGATTTTGCTGCCACCAAGTGAGAGAGAGAAAAGGGGCTACTGGGTGGATATCATACTAAATTTCTGAGGGCCTGGCAAGTTGCTATGACACAATAGTTTTCCGACTTCAGCAAACCTCGTCCACAGTGTGAAGGTTTAGCAACCCATTCTCACTTACCTGAAAGCAAGCCCCACTGAACCTATTAGTAGATGTGTTTAAGATGGCACTTTATTTCATCAGCCTGAGAAACAAAATTTTTGAATTCTTAGCACCCACAACTCAGCTTACAGGCTTCATTTGTTTCAAGGAAGCCACTGTACAACAAAATATGTATAAATTAGAAGTGAAGACACATTTTCCTTCTCTGTCTCCCAGACTCTCCAAGTCCCTATTTTCCAGGGACATCCCTGATTTACAGGAGCCATCCCAGTTTCTGATTTGATCCTGGAATGTCCCACTTTTCCTTAGGATGTCCCACTTTTTTATGGAGAAATGTTGGAGCGTATGGAGTTATTCGCCCCCCAAGCTGTCTGAAGGCAATCCTGCATTGGGAAGTTTTGTTTAATGTTTAATGATTAATTGTGTCTTTATATATGTTGGAAGCTGCCCAGAGTGGCTGGGGCAACCCAGTAAGATGTTTGGGGTATAAATAGTAAAATTATCATTATTCTCTTATTTTCATCGGCGAAATATTGGAGGGTATGGTCTCCTTCTGCCTTGCTCTTTCTACTAAAAAAAAAAAAAAAACAGAGAGAAAGAGATAATAAATGCTATGGTGCTCCTGGGGTGCCTCATCTGAGGTCAAGCTGCAACCTACTTGTGGGTCCTGATTCATAGTTGAAGAAGACGATTGTTCTAGTACACACCTTCAGTTCATATGGGACAAAAGCGAGGCTGTTTCATTTTCCCAAGATTTAAGACAGGGGACATGGCTGAAGGTGCTAGGGATGGAATCTGGGACTTTCTGCTTCTCAGGTGCGCCAACTCTATTTGATTTTTGTTTGAAGGGCCCAGTGTAGTGTGCATTGCAGCTTTAGCACCCAGCTCTACTAGAGTGCTGGGCCTCCTCTAGAGGATGTGATGTCACACACATGCGGCAGGGTCCCCTCAGTCACAGGGGCAACTTGGTGCCTATGTTCCAGTTACAGATAGGTAGCCGTGTTGGTTTGCCATAGTCAAAACAAAATAAAAAAATTCCTTCCAGTAGCACCTTAAAGACCAACTAAGTTAGTTCTTGGTATGAGCTTTCATGTGCATGCACACTTCTTCAGATACACACTTCTTCAGTGTATCTGAAGAAGTGTGCATGCACACGAAAGCTCATACCAAGAACTAACTTAGTTGGTCTTTAAGGTGCTACTGGAAGGAATTTTTTTATTTTGGTGCCTATGGTCACAGCCCTTCTTATGAGACTGTACCACACAGGAGGGAAGCTGGATAGCAAGGGGTAGACAAACTATCTTTAGAAAAGGTTGTGTTCCTAACCACTTCCTCACCAATGTAACCCCGAGAAGCTTCCAAGGAACCTCCCAGTTCTCCGGCAGAGTCTGAAAAAAGGACCTGCTGCGGTGTATATATATCTCTCTCACTCTGTAAGAACTTAGGAAAAAATGATTTGCGTACCTGTTCCCACACATAGTCATCCACATGTCTATTGGCATGGTTAGTATTTTGAAAAGGAGAAAGGAAAAGTTGCTCAATAGTGCATCTATCAATATGAATAGCCTTAGCAAGCAATTGCAAAATTCATTCCAGTAATTTATCTGCCTGCATCAATGACCATTGACTGCTTGAAAATCAAGATCAATATTAATGATAGATTTTCAGTGCCATTCCTATGAACATATATTAATAAGCACAGCACAGAAATGATTCTTGACCCTGTGGCATAAAGGACAGATACTCAATAGCTTCGTGTCCTTGCCCAGAATGAACCCTGTACTTGGATTATGCTAATTAAAAACTAAACAAACTGCTGAGGTTTCGTATAATTAAGAGATGGAGCAAGGCAATAAACAGCTTACGGGTGATTTAGAGTTGGAGCCTTTTGATAACGGCAACAAATTGTTTCAGCCAACCTAAACTTCCTCTCTGTGCATTATTTATTTCACTGATCTGGAAGACAAGGGAATACATTGCAACAAGGGTGGTTTGAAAGCGATGTGTATAGACCCAGAAGACAAAAGCATTACTGGGGTATAAGCAAGTATTGACATGGCTGAAATGAGAGAAAGGTGAGCTCTCAATAGGCCCCATTAAGTAACTGGGAAATCACCCAGGTTCAAGAGAGGGAGAGAGCATGATCAGAAGAACTCAGAAGAAATCTGAGAATTTGGAAAAATTACCTTCCCCATTAGGAAAGGTTTGATTAACAAAAGTGTGCTATTGACAAATTCAAGGTTGTGCTAATGGGGCCACTTCCCCAGATCCTACTTGGATTCTCCTCACCATTCCTAGCATCTTTTTCCTTGCCTCGGTGCAAATACTTTTACTCTATTAAAGAGATTCCCAAACTGTGGCCCACAGGAGGGCTCCTCAAGCTTCATACAGATGGTTCAGGGTTGGTCTGTGGATTTGTGGTTGAGAACATCCATCACATTAAATGTTCCTATTGGTTTTTAATTGTATTTTTATGGCAGATATTGTTTCTTCTATTATTTCATTACAATTTGAATTAGATGGCATCGGAACGCAATACAGTGGTACCTCGGGTTACATATGCTTCAGATTACATACGCTTCAGGTTACAGACTCCGCTAACCCAGAAATATTACCTCGGGTTAAGAACTTTGCTTCAGGATGGACTGAAGGTACCTTCTTCCACCTTTGGTGGACCTGCCCAAAGATTAAGGCCTTCTGGGAAATGATTTATAATGAGATTAAGAAAGTACTTAAATGCACCTTTCATAAGAAACCAGAGGCATTTCTCTTGGGTATGGTCGGCCAGCTGGTGTCGAGGAAGGATAAAAATTTCTTTTTGTACGCTACTACGGCAGCAAGGATTCTTCTAGCAAAGTATTGGAAGACACAAGAGCTACCCACGCTGGAGGAATGGCAGGCGAAAGTGATCGACTTTATGGGACTGGCAGAAATGACCGGCAGAATCCGCGACCAAGAGAAAGAGACTGTGGAAGAAGACTGGAAGAAGTTTAAAATATATCTTAAGAGCTACTATAAAATTGAGGAGTGCTAAAATGCTAAGGGAGAGGAAGACGTAGAATTACAGCGGTAAATTTTGTTTGATTTAGGGTGAAATTGAAAAGGAGAATGAATTTATATTTAATTGGCTAAAAGGGTTGTTGAATAATTGTTAAAAATAAAAGGATGCAAAAAAGGGAAGGTATGGGGAAGTCCGAGAAAAGAGGCTTATGGAAATAAGGTTAAGAAATTATGATTTTATGTGTTTGTTTCTATGTTGTTTTTGTTGTGTTCGTTAAAAATTGGAAAATTAATTTAAAAAATTATTAAAAAAAAAGAAAAGAACTTTGCTTCAGGATGAGAACAGAAATCGCATGGTGGCAGTGGGAGGCCCCATTAGCTAAAGTGATGCTTCAGGTTAAGAACAATTTCAGGTTAAGAACAGACCTCCAGAACGAACTAAGTTCTTAACCCGATGTACCACTGTACAATATTATAAGAAATAAAAGAAGCGATTAAAAAGAAACGACGGTTACCACGGTCACATA
Organism: Podarcis cretensis; assembly: GCF_951804945.1. Lineage (NCBI taxonomy): Eukaryota > Metazoa > Chordata > Lepidosauria > Squamata > Lacertidae > Podarcis > Podarcis cretensis. The sequence continues at coordinate 23,711,925 of NC_137176.1, read as the reverse complement.
AATTGTTAAGCGACCTGCCAAGATCCTCAGCAGTCTTCGAGTGGTCCATGGGGGTGAAGGAAGTTTGGGGATCACCAGTCTCTTAAATTTCATTGGCAGAGAAAAAGACACTGCAGAGGCTAAACTGGAACATGGTGGGAGAACCACATCCTTCAAGGCTCTTCACGGGTGTGTGTGGGGTGGGTGTTCAAGACCATTGGTCCACAACACAGAGACTTTGATTTGTCTGCTGTGGTGCTCTGACCTCATTTACTGTAACAGGAGAATTGATGTTATTGTGTTGCGTGTGAACAGAGCAGTGTATTCCAACAGAAGGATCCACAGAGGGACTGGATCATCTCATGTTGTGTCTATTTTGCCACGGTGACACTGGCTTGGCATTTGCCCTGTGTTCCAACTTCCCAGCTCATTAAATCCCAGCAAAATAGACACATGTAACTTTCACCCATCATAGTATATGGTGGCGCACACTCCCTACCTGCCTTCATGGAAGTTATTTAAGGGAAAGAGTTACATTTCTTTTGAAACTAAGGTGGAACTAAATAAGTCATTGACTGACTGATAACACAAGGACTTTGGCTGAGCAAAAGGGCTGACGGATATCCCTCACTCCCATTTGTGCATTCAGTTTCCACAGAACTGAGCGCTGCTACAGCAACACCAATGCTCTCATGCTTAAGTTAGTTATTGTGGGCTAGCTGTGCCACCTGGTGCTAAAGTCTGAGAGCTGCAGGGATGTGTTTGCCATGGTTTTCCTAAATTATGGTATACAGAAGACCTTTCGCTTAGGCTGTGTTGTGTTGTTCTGGGGATGCGGGTGGCACTGTGATCTAAACCACTGAGCCTCTTGGGCATGCCAATCAGAAGGTCCCTTTCTCTGTCTCCGATGGAGGTGGTGGCATGGGTGGTGAATGCAGCAGCGACAGGGCAGAATCATAGAATCATAGAGTTGGAAGAGACCACAAGGGCCATCGAGTCCAACCCCCTGCCAAGCAGGAAACACCATCAGAGCACTCCTGACATATGGTTGTCAAGCCTCTGCTTAAAGACCTCCAAAGAAGGAGACTCCACCACACTCCTTGGCAGGTTGGCATCTTTTACCTCAAGCAGCAAAACAGGATGCACTGTCCCTGGGGCTGGCCCAGGATGCTTTGAGGCTCAAGGAAAAACAGAAAATGGATAAAGGAGTATACACACAGGAAGGTGATGGGCAGAAGGTCAAGGGCCCTGTGTGAGAGACAGGGTAGAGAGGATCCCTTAGGGTGGGAGGCTGAGGGAAAGGGACGAGGCTCCCAGGTAAGAGCTAGGCAAGTTCACTCTTCTGTGTGCAGAATAAAGATACAAAGAGCTTGGTACACTCATGTCTTGGGTTACAGATGCTTCAGGTTGCTTTTTTGGGGGGTTACAGATGCGCCAAAACCCGGAAGTACCAGAACGGGTTACTTCTGGGTTTTGGCGTCACGCATGTGCAGAAGAGTTAAATCACACTTTGCGCATGCACAGAAGCACCGAAACGCAACCCGTGCCTGCGCAGACACGGCGCTGCGGGTTGCGAACACTGTGGGTTATGAACACTGCAGGTTGTGAACGTGCCTCCCACATGGATCACGTTTGCAACCCGAGCGTCCATTGTATTACTATATTCTTTTCTGCCTTTGTCTTTCTTTTCTTCTTTTCCTCTTTCCCACTATCTTCCCTAACTTTCTTCTTTAGATTAGTTAGGCTTTCATTGTATTTTAAGTGGGAAACTTTCAGGGAAAACATGATTTTGAAAAAGGAAAGAAAATGCTACACAAACACACCCAGCCGCCATGACCCACTCCTCCACAGCCCCTCTGTTGCTGCTACTCCCTCTTGGTGGCAGGGGGCCAATGGGCAGGCAGAAGGAGGGTAGAAAGAAGCGGTGGGGACAGCTAACAAGGGCAGGAGATAGTGAGCAGTGCATGCCTCAGAGACTGGATCTGCCACCACTCCCAGCTGTCTGCGGCCTGTCGCCCTGAGGCAACTGCCTCATCACGCTTCATGGGCAAGTTGGCCCTCTTGGAATGACCTGCATAAGCAAGGTAGCAATTTCGTTGTTGCCTCGTTCTGTCCCATACCACACTTGCCAAAAGGGTTGCTCTCACCTGCTGGTAATGTTAGCATGGTTTTATTTTAACGGTAGCTGTCCTCTCTGCTTTTCATCCTTCTTCTCAGTTCCTATGCTGAAAGTAAAGTGTGCCGCCAACCCAATTGCCTTGTCAAAGAAGGAGATGTATGAGTGATCTGTATTCGACACAAATCACTAAGGTGCCTGGGCGCCAATTCATTATAGCTATAATTATGTCTTACTCAAAAATGGGTGGCATTTTAAATGATATTCTTAACACTTTCCCCTCATGCCAAGGTCTTTACAGGATAGCTCATCTTTATCTCGATGACCTTTGGTTACTTAGTGCGGTTTTTATGTTCAGTAATTGGACATGCCAATTAACTACCTATTTAAGGATAAAGGCTATATTTAAAATGAGTCTGGAATGCTGAAACGCTTCCCTCGGCAAGGGAAAATGGCTGAAAGGCCATGCAAAATGAATGCACTTGTCAATGCTAGCAAATAAGGGTTCTATCTGCCACTGATGCTGAATTTGCCCCAGTTTATCGAGCTGTTTTATAGCTGATTTGCCCAACTGAGGGAAGTGGGGAGGTGTTTCAGAGAGAGAACACCTGAAATCAGCTGGATAGCTTGGTTGGTTAGAGCTTGGTTGCTGATAACACCAAGGTTGCAGGTTTGATCCTGATAAAGGACAGCTGCATGTTCATGCCTTGCAGGGGGTTGGACCATATGATCCTCAGGGTCCCTTCCAACTCTATGGTTCTGTGAGTTCACCGTGAGCTCCTCAGATTCTCGTCCACTCTCAAATGCCATGCAACCCACTGCAGGCTCAAATTGTGGGCGACAGGGGCTTAGAAATGAAAGAGGGAGCCGAATTGCCTCTCCTCTTTCCCATTTCTCCATCTTTCACATTTCACATTTCTCCATCTCCTCAGAGTATTGCGAAAAGAACGATGTCAATCAACATTTGATGATTTCCTTCTACCGGTCAGCAATAGAAAGTGTCCTTTCATATTGCATCACGGTGTGGTACACTGGTTTGACATCAACTGATAGGAAGTGCCTACAGAGGGTGGTGAATACAGCACAAGATATTATGGGCTGTCTCGTGAATCCGCTGGATGAAATAGTGGAAGAACGTTGCCTCAGGAGAGTGAGGAAAATTCTCAGGGGTGATTCACACCCTGGCCGGCAATTTCTTGATCTCCTGCCCTCAGGCAGAAGATATAGAAGCATGATTAGTCGCACCAACAGGGTAAAGAACAGCTTCTATCCGTGGGCTGTTAGGCTGCTGAATGAAAAGATAACAACAAGGCAACTGACTTTCAGGTTTGGCGGGTGTGCATCAGTAAATGAGGGGAATTAAGACTCTTAGTCTGAGTGGGGGGTGCTCGTATAATCTTACTGTATACAAGTTGTACAAGTGACAATAAAGTATAAAGTATTTCAATTTCTGAGGGAGAATTTTGAGGGTGGAGCAAAACTCATGATCCAATGTCAGCCTTATCCAGAGTTAGGAGGTATCAATGAGCCTGTCAATTTCAGTTTCCCTCCGTTTCTCATTTTTCCCCATCTTAAAATTTGTTCTTCACATTTCCACCATCAGTGTGATTATTATTATTTCTTTAAAAAGAAAAGTCATCTTGAAAATTCATCGGCATTTTAGTTCAAAGTTCAAATGAGGGTTTTCCTTTAATCATCCTATTTGTATCCCACTTTCAGGGGGATGTTTAAATGAGCAACCAAAATGTTAAAGGGTAGGAATGCAAGCCTGTTATACAAACACACTCATCAGGGAGCCATGATGTGAAATGGTTTCCTAAGGTGACATTTTAGCCACATAACAACCCGGGGAAGTAGGCTAAATTGAGAGCCAGTGAATTGTCCTAGGACACCCATGAGCACAACAGCTAAAAAAGTGTGTGCCAAGTAGTGGTTAGAGTGTCAGATTGAGGAGATCCAGATTCAAATCCTTGCTGATTGGTGACCTTGGGCCAATCACTGTCTCTTGACCTAGCCTACCTTGCAAGCTGGTTATGAAGATCGAATGGAGAAGGAGGCCATTTCTTTATTCCAGCAAATAAAGGGGGGATATAAATGCAACCAACAGTGAGCAGCTATTTGAACCCTGGGAGTTCCTCATCCAATCCTACCCCCTTATCAAATGCACCATAAGTGACCCTCAACTAGCAAAGGATTCAAGGTAAGTCACCCTTGATGGCTTGCAGTCTTCAAACCTAAACTGAAAATTGCTGCAATCTAATGTTGCTAAAGGTAAAGGGACCCCTGGCCATTAGGTCCAGTCGTGACCAACTCTGGGGTTGCGGCGCTCATCTTGCTTTATTGGCCGAGAGAGCTGGCATACAGCTTCCGGGTCATGTGGCCAGCATGACTAAGCTGCTTCTGGCAAATCAGAGCAGCACACGGAAACGCCGTTTACCTTCCCGCCGGAGCGGTACCTATTTATCTATTTGCACTTTGACATGCTTTCGAACTGCTAGGTTGGCAGGAGCAGGGACCGAACAATGGGAGCTCACCCTGTTGCCAGGATTCGAACCACCGACCTTCTGATTGGCAAGTCCTAGGCTCTGTAGTTTAACCCACAGTGCCACCCGCGTCCCTAATCTAATGTTGCTAGACGTCCATAATTTCCCAGATGTAAGGGCGTCCAGGCATCTGGGCGGAAATTGCTGAAATGTCTGGGAAAATCTGGATCAATGGCAGCCCATGTTGGTAGTGTAGATTTTGGTGAATTTCATTAAAAATAGCTTCTTCCTTCTTCTTTTTTAGATTTCACCAAGAAAAGCTCAACATGTTTTTGTCCAGATTTCCCCTTTCTGAAATATGGCAACCCTACTCAATCATTTATCTTCTCTCTTCATCATTTAAACAGATGAGCAGAGTTGTACAGAAGTAGAGCATCCTCTCCCCTCTCCAGTGTGATATGTGCTTTATAGTTGAAAAATAGCTTGGGGTGTATCAGGCTTTTGTTCCAAAAGCCACTGCAGATGGGATTTCTTTTCAGAGAAAGGAGGTTCTGCTATTATACTACCAAGCTGCGACAAGCAGGTAGGACATAAAATACTCGCAAGGTGCTTATTATTGTGACTACCTGTGAACTGCATGTTGCAAGCAAGCTCATTAGAGTTGATCTTTTACTGTAGACGGAACGCAGAACCCCATTTTCAAACTCTATGCAGCTCGTTGCAGAGTGCCCCCTCCATTTCTTTTGTAAAGCGAGCAAGGGAACAATACGCTAAAATGCACTTTATAGACAAATAAAAGGAACGCCTGGATCAGCAGAACGTGTTGGGCTTCTGTTTAGTTTGTGCCCCCAAGGCTCCACCATTTATTACAGCAGAGCAGGCGGATCTCCAGTCATCAACAACCTGGCTCCTATTATGGTTTAAGGCAGGGATGGGAACCAGGAAGGAGGGCACCCTGTTGGTTCCCCTGCATTTCTCACTGGTTTTTGATACCACTAACTGGGTTGCCACAAAGGGATGGAACTAGGTGGGGGGGAGTACAGTGGTTCTCGAGAACTGAACTCATTCCCAAGAGATGGGATTGAGAAGATGGTGCTGAGGAATGTTGCTCTTCACTTTGGCCAGTGGCCTATGACTCCATCTTGCCCCACATGCTGTTTAACATCTACATGAAACTGCTGGGTGAAGTCATTCAGAGATTTGGGTTGTAGAGTCATTGGTATGCAGGTGACACCAAATTCTATGTCTGATTTCCATGTGGTCCTACCAACGCATTTGAAAGGTTGAGCCACTGTTTAGTAGCAGTGAAGGGCTGGGTTAGGCAGAACAGAAACATACAAGTCAGACAACATTTGGAGGACCACATTCCTGATTTAACAGGTAAGTAAAGGTCTGCCAACCTTCTGATCTTCTGATCGGCAAGTCCTAGGCTCTGTGGTTTAACCTTCCTGCCAAATTTAACAGGTCCCTGCCAAATTTAACAGATTTAACAGGTACAACAATACTACTACTACTACTACTACTACTACTAATAATAATAATAATAATAATTTTTTTATTTATACCCCGCTCTTCCCAGTTCAGAGAACCGGGCTCAGGGCGGCCAACAACCAATTTAAAACAATTGTAATACAACATAAAAGCAGCATAAAATACAGTATAAAAGCATGAATAACAATAAAATTCAAAGTTCAAAAATCAGTTTGGGGGAAATCCATCCAATAAGCATTAGATAGTCACCAGGGCTAGCTGGCTGAATTAGTCCTACTTGGGCCAGCGAGGAGGCCAGGGGAGAATTAGCTGGTAATCTTAATAAAAGGGGAGGGGGAGGGAAGAGAAGAGAAGGGAAATAAAATATCAGGCTGAATTCAAATTAAAAGCCAGACAGAATAGCTCTGTCTTACTGGCCCGATGGAAGGAGGTTAAATCCTGAAGGACCCTAGTCTCATGGGACAGAGCATTCCACCAGGTCGGAGCCATCACTGAAAAGGCCCTGGCCCTGGTGGAGGATAGTCTGACTTCCTTAGGGCCAGTGACCTCTAAACTATGGTGATTCATGGACCTTAAGGTCCTCTGCGGGGCATACCAGGAGAGGTGGTCCCGTAAATACGAGGGTCCTAAGCCACATGCAATATGGGGAACGGAACAGACAGTGTTTAGCCAACCACAGTGAAGGGAGGCAGCAAACATCAGTGACATTTGTTTTGAAAATAGTTCAACCAAATTTGTATTCCAAATTGGGTCATTGTGAAGTTTGGTGTTGTAACCACAGATCAAATATCACAGATACAACTTCCATTTTACTTCGAACCTAATACGTTTTGATGGAGCCCATTCACATATCCAGCTTCAAGTTATCAGGTCACCTGGTATTGATAAATCAAATTATATAGGTGAACAAATTAATTTATACATGGGTATGGGCCCAATTCACCCAATGGTTACAAAATACAAAGTTTAGTTTTCCAGCTTGCATGTAGTTTTAGTAACTTAAGGTTTATTTCTTTGTTTTTTTGACAGAGACAGAGGGGTTAACTTGGAGAAGTGTCAGATAAAAGAAATGTTCTTGTGTTAATGGTAATTTTATAGCTGTGGGGTGATTATTTTCTTAATAAGACCGGGGGAAATCTAGTGTGTGTGAAGCTTCATAGTCCTTTAAAAATTTCTATGTATGCTGAGTTACATGAGGCTATTTCTTTTGGGGACTCTTAATATCTAAGAGTTAGGTGCTCTTAACAAATGTGATAAGCAGAACATTAGAAATAGTATATACTAACCTACGTTAGACAAATTAAATCAGGATTGGAATATATGTTGTTGGGGAAAGTGATATGCACACCCCTTGAGGTTTGGATAGGCAGTTAATGCTTCTATAATCATTGAGAGCATTCATAAAATTTGAACCGAGATGTTTTATAACACACAGCACAGATGTGAAAATATATGGGTGAGTCATTATTGTTCAGAGAAGTTTCATAAGACCATAAAAGAGCTGCCCAGGGGAAGGATGCATCACCTGTGAGAATGGAACGAGACTCAGAGAAGCCATAAAAACACATCCTCAATTTATTTTATGCCTCATCCATGCAGGGTAGATTCTCCCCTCAGATCATTGCCAGTGCTTCAGCAAAGACTCTATCATGAGTCCTTCTGCAGTATTAGCAAGATTACCCAGCTCAAGTCCTCCTGCTGTATCTGCAATCCTTCTGATCCCACTCAAATGTGAAGAATCACATAATCTAGTAGAGCCAGGGGAGCCCACTATAAGGGACTGAGCAAGCTGATCACCACCTCTCTTAAGAAAGCAACACCCAAGTCATACTGAGTCAGACCACTGACAAATTTAGTCCACTCATGCTTACTCCAACTGGTAGTAGGGCTTCGATTCTTCATGTCAAACCGGGCAAGTGGGAAGTATGTGAATAGGGCCTGCTGGTATTTTAAAATGAAGAATAGCCATGCTGGACACCAGTTTGAAGCACAGAGTATCTTTCTAGTTAAAATCACCCTATGAAGCTGACTAAGGGACGCGGGTGGTGCTGTGGGTTAAACCACAGAGCCTAGGACTTGCTGATCAGAAGGTCAGCGGTTCGAATCCCCGCGACGGGATGAGCTCCCGTTGCTTGGTCCCAGCTCCTGCCAACCTAGAAATTCAAAAGCACGTCAAAGTGCAAGTAGATAAATAGGTACTGCTCCGGTGGGAAGGTAAACAGCGTTTCCGTGCGCTGCTCTGGTTCGCCAGATCCCCCTGAGGTCCGCACTGAAACAGCCGAAGAACCAAGTATTTTTGAAACAAAAAATGGGCAGCTCTAGCTGCCTTGTCTCCCCGCTGGAGGGATAGGATTCCTGGCCTTCAATTATATAAGTTCCACACTCTTACCTAGCTAACACCAAATGAACAGGAGACACACCTAGATGAAAACAAGAACCCTCCTCTGTCTTCACATGCATGTTTCATGTACATAATTCATAGAAATCAACCATGTTTTACATAATTGGGAAATCACTTGTGCGTTTATTAGTTTATTTAACATTCATAATGCAATGACAATATTGCTGTAATGCTGTTCAACCTATTCTGGATTATGTACATTAAATCCATATAACTTCAGCTAATAATCTATTACTCTGTGCTTATTGAGATCCCTGTCAATGTCCCTGATAGCAATGCTTCTTTTCAACACAACACAAATATAATTTCCTAATAAATATGAAGGATTTATTCCGACATCAAAAAATAAAAATCATCCCTATGGATCTTACAGGCAGAAGAAAGAAATGTGTTTTTGACCTCTTGTGATGCTTGCTTTGCTTAGGGCTGCCATTGTATAAGAAAGCAGGCTTGCATCTGTTGGTCCATTGTGACCTGGTCTATTTGGTTCAAATCCAAGGCAATGAAAAGTGCATCATATTTTTGTGTGTGTAGATCTAGATCTATCTGCCTGGACTTGGGCCTATTAATTCTAAGAAAATGATACATGGACTCCTCTTGTCTTCATAAGGAAAACAGCATTCCAAATCTGAGAAATAGGATTTAATAGACAAATCCTAAGGGAGCAATCCTCTGCACAAGAAGCTAGTGTAAAGCAAGCTGGTGTGAGTTAAGCTGATGTAAATAAAGCTACGCCATATCCAAAGCATGGCTACTGCTGGCAGAGCTGGCCTGGCAGAGGCAAAACAAACCTTTTATATAGTGTTTAAGTTACATCAGCTTTGGGGCAGGTTGCCAAGCCACATGACTGAGCTGCCAAAGCTTGGGATCCAGCTTAAGTTACCTCTCTCTTGCCACACCCTTTTCACAGACCTTATGCAAGCTTAAAATACACCAACTAAAAAGTGCTGATACAGTGGTACCTCGGGTTAAGTACTTAATTCATTCTGGAGGTCTGTACTTAACCTGAAACTGTTCTTAACCTGAAGCACCACTTTAGCTAATGGGGCCTCCCGTTATCGCCGCACCGCCACAGCACGATTTCTGTTCTCATCCTGAAGCAAAGTTCTAAACCTGAAGCACTATTTCTGGGTTAGCGGTGTCTGTAACCTGAAGCATATGTAACCCGAAGTACCACTGTATTTTGTTAGACAATTGAAATCAGAGATATGGGATATCTACTAGTCTATCATCTACCCACCCATTCCTTAAATGCTACATTAATAGATCTTGTATTTGAAGATAGTTTTAAAGATAAGCAGCTTCTAACCATGGTTTGTTCCTATTTTGAAGAACCTCAATATGCACCCAAGGTCATCAGAACAACAGCGACAAAACTTTGAACAGGATCCACTACACCAATGAAATGTTGGTCCCCACTTTTTGAGATTTATGGCCAGCTGTCACAAATCCTTCCCAAGCCTTTCAATTTCTTCCAAGAGAAAATCAACATCTGATTTCTTGGTTGCTGGGTTAGAGAAGACCATTCTGAAAAAATTCACATGGTTCCCGTGAGGCTGATAACTAACCATTGTAGTACCTTCTTCTATCATCCTCGCTTTTATCTTTGGAGCAACCTAGACATGGATATATAGTAAAAAAGTTGCAATTATGTTTTGGAATAATTTAGGAACTAGTTCCATGAATAGGCAGTAGCAATAGTCTGGATCTGTAGCAGAGTAGATATGATACTGTAATGTTTGGTTTTAAAGAAAGGATGGAACTCATTGGACATGTGAAAGAAGAAGAAGAAGAAGAAGAAGAAGAAGAAGAAGAAGAAGAAGAAGAAGAAGAAGAAGAATAGTAGTAGTAGTAGTAGGGGTTTGGATTTGATATCCCGCTTTATCACTACCCAAAGGAGTCTCAAAGCGGCTAACATTCTCCTTTCCCTTCCTTCCCCACAACAAATACTCTGTGAGGTGAGTGAGGCTGAGAGACTTCAAAGAAGGGTGACCAGCCCAAGATCACCCAGCAGCTGCATGTGGAGGAGCGGAGATGAGAACCCGGTTCACCAGATTACGGGTCTACTGCTATTAACCACTACACCACACTGGATCATCCAGAAGAAGAGATTTATCAGGTGCTTTTAATATTTGGCAGGCATCCTCTCTAAATTCAGTATACCTGAAGGAGCGTCTCCACCACCATCGTTCAGCCCGGACACTGAGATCTAGCGCCGAGGGCCTTCTAGCTGTTCCCTCACTGTGAAAAGTGAGGTTACAGGGAACCAGGCAGAGGGCCTTCTCAGTAGTGGCGCCTGCCGTGTGACACACCCTCCCATCAGATGTCAAGGAAATAAACAACTATCCTACTTTTAAAAGACATCTGAAGGCAGCCCTGTTCAGGGAAGTTTTTCATGTTTAATGCTGTATTGTGTTTTTAATATCCGATTAGGAGCTGCCCAGAGTGGCTGGGGGAACCCAGCCAGATGGGAGATAGGTGGGTTATAAACTTATTATTATTATTATTATTATTATTATTATTATTATTATTATTATTATTTTGTTTTAGATGACAGCTGAACAATTTTTTCAGCAAACTTACACCCACATGTAATCTATTGAACTATTTTTGTTTCCAAAGTTTTACTGGTTTCTGAATGCTTTGAACAATGCTTTGAACAATAGCTATTTTTATGTATATGTGGGTTTTTGCTGTGTTTTAGGTACAATTTTACTACGTATGCCTCTTAAGAGAGCTCTTTGATTCAGCAGTTTATAAATTTCTCTAAATAAAATAAATACAGGTATTGGAAACAAATGCAAAGAAAGGGCTTACATTATGAGACACTTATGAACAGCCCTTTTAAAAGGGTATCTAGTCACTGTTGCTGTAGTATGATTGGCTAAAACTTCCAAAGATGTAATAAGCACAACAGCTAGGACACTCTCAGGACTAAGCCATGGGCAGCAGCAGGAGGGAACCAGTCTCTAGGAATCAGCATCCAAGAGTTTCAGGCTTGAAGAATGCACCAAAACACATTTAAATATGTGTTTTAAGAGAACTGCGCCTTAATATTCCTGAGAGGCTTTCCCCCTAAAATTGCAGATTGATGTGGAAATACAACAGAATGGAATTATGGATAAAAAGAATATGCAAAACTGCCCCAGGTTGGAAATGGACAAGTTTTCTCATCCCTAGTTCTGGTGTGTAGATGAAAGAAATTGGGGTCTGCAACAGATCTTAACAACAACAGCATTGGTGTTCCTATTTCTATACACACGTTTTGTGACTGACAAAAAGGTTTGCATGAGAAATTCTACCTGATGTAGTCTTTTTTCTCTCTCTGGTCCCTTTGGGATCTTTCGAAGGCTGGGTGGGATGTACCAGAAACACACATTGGTGAGTTCAGGCTTAGACAAACAAAATAAAATGCAAATTACAAAATGCCAATGTCTATCTTCAACAAATGTTTCCATTTATTAAACCCACCTGGACAGATTCTAAACTTCGCAATTCCTTTTCAGCAACTTCTCTAGTGCAATTCACTCACAAATGCTTACTGTGTGTGAATGTGAAGCAAACCTAAGCCCAATGATTCTCCCTGAGCTTTTAATATATAAAATATTTCAAAAAGATTCCAGAATCTGAAGAAGAGAATCTTGGTTTTCACAATTTGCTTGCACAAAATTAACATGGAAGCCAATGTTTAGTAAGACTCCAAATATATAAAAAGTCCCGGAGATGCTTCATAATCTAGCTGGCAGTTGCAAAACGATCATTACTCAAAAAAAGTCCTACAAGAGTCAGTGGTATGTTACTGTGAAATCTAAATTCATCCCAGTATAATATAAGCCTGGTCTCTGGGAAAGAGCTGGCTTTAAAAAGCGAAAATAAATCATTTAAATGTACCAAAACCCCAAGTGAGATGACTATTGGGAAGCCAGATTTATTAGCAAATATGTCACACAAATAGTTCGATAAAATCAGTTTCTCAAATGACAACTGCCAGCCCTCTCAGTACAATGTCTGAAAAGTCAGAATTCTAATTTATACAAAAGTATTCATTTATTTGTTGCAAATATAGTCCACCTTTCCTTCAAGGAGCTCAATGTGGAGTATGTAGATCTCTCTGTTTTATCCTCACCAGAACCTTGTGAGGTAGCTTAGGCTGAGAGTTAGTGACTTGCCCAAGGTTGCCCAAATTCAGTCATAAATAGGGTCTCAGCCAAGAATAAACTCAACCTTGACACGTATTTCAGCTGAATTTGTGGGTCCGAGCATGAAATGCTTTGACATTCAAAGCTCACAGGGGAAACTGGTAGTTTCTATTGACAAAGAAAGCAGATGGTACCTTGGACAGCTCCCAGAGGCCCTACTAAGGCTGCTACAATAGATGCCACCTCTGCAGGGAGCTAGAACCCAAGGAAGCTCAATGAAGCTTTATGTACAGGATAACTAGTGATAAAGCTCTGCCTCCATGGAGGAGCTGGCTGGCTGGATAAAAAGGCCCTCAACTTATCATCTTCTAGTCCTTGACTTCTGCTAGAGAGACAGAGATAACACAGGAGATTCATCCTTTGAATAAGTTTCTCCCATCAAGGAAGTGGCTTGAACCTCATCCACATCAGTGTCTTCATCTACGAACTGCAAGGGTTGTGGGTTACGACAGGCTGAATTCACTGCAGCCCTAATTCGGTGCTGAATTTGCCATACTTGAAGTCTAACTTTCAGACATTGGGTTGCAAAGAATGGTGGCTTTGTGCCGTTGGAAGTGTTTTCACTTGCCTCAAAGCAAGAGACCATATTTTCACCATTGCCCTGTTCCAATTGCAGCCCTGGATGCTCTGTTTTGCACTGTCGCCTCAGAGGCTTTTGAGGGTTGGCGACATTCATTGGGCTGGAGGGACTGGCGACCATCAGTCCTTGTGAAAGCACTTGCAGAAGCTAGTGCAAAATCTCCATTGGACACAATCCAATATACTGAAAGGACGGACAGTTTTCATTTGACAGACGGATTTCACTGAACTGCTTCTGTGATATATTGATTCATAAATGATTCCTGGTGTCAATGTGGATTCAATCTTGGCCAGTTACAGTCATCACACTTAGGACACTGGTGCATCTATATGATTTATTTTCACCTTTAAAGGCATCTCTTTCCCCAAGACTAGGCTTACATCAAATTGGGAGGAAACAGGGTTTCAGCATAGCACGTCTGGGCACAAATGAAACTCATGCGGCAACATCCCATAAGAACCACACATATTTGGTGGCAGAGCACATCTGCTTCTATATTTACATTATATATTTTACACCGGCCAGCTAGAATCATAAAGCCTCTCTGTTACTTTTAATATCTCTTTGGTTCTTACTGAGCATCATTTCCTTGCCTGGTTTTTTTCTTCTCTGGGATATTGCGTAAAACTGATGATAGCTCCTTCAGATACTCACATTAAGCATTTTATGCATTACTAGCTCAGGGAAATCAGTGAGGTTACCTGTGGTTCATATCTACACACAGTACAAGTATCTGCATACATTGCAGAAGAAAACTTGCTGGAAGTATTTTATTGATCGTCACAATCCTACACCAGCTGAAGCAACAATGTGTGGCTCATAGACCTTAAAAAAAAACCCGAGAAAAATAATTTACTTATTTTGCCTAATTTATTTGGCTTCTACTTATCATAGGTTTGCTGTGTGACACATTCTAACTTCATAGATCACTGGAAATTCTATTGAGTTCCACATACCCTGGAAATATCCATTTCCCCCTTTTCTTTTCAAAAATGAATACCGCTCAACATTTGATTACATTGACTCAGACCAATTTTTGTGATTTTTTTTCTAAAACCCTATGTTTTTTGTAGATCAGGAGTGGGGAATCTGTGGCCCTCTGGATATTGTTAGACTGCTAGGGTTGCCATATTTTGAAGAGCAGAAAAGAGGACACAATTGCCGACTTCTACTTTTAACTATGGATCTCTATGATGACTCTCATCATGGAAAAGAGGCTGTGTCCTAGAAAAAGAGGAAATATGGCAACCCTATTAGACTCCAACACCCACCAGCCTCATCCAGCATGATCAATGGTCAGGGAAAGTGGCAGTTGTAGCCCAACATCTGGAGGATCACAGGTTTCCGATCCATTGATTGATTGATTGATTGATTGATTGATTGATTGACAGATAGCACAGAGACATTGATCATCACTTCTCCACTTTGCCAAAAACCCAACATGATGCACAAAGTTTAAATATACTTTTTGAAACAATCACTTGAATGGAATTGCCTCGTACACAGAGTCATGTACATGGCCAGATGAGTGGAACTTAGTAAACAAAATGGAAACAGAAGTAGCTCGAGGAGCACATGCCACAAGCTAGAGGCAGTCACTCCTATTGGGTTGTGTGTTGGTCTGTTTGTTTATTAGTAATAATTAAATTTGATGCAGGATGCCAGGATCAATACGTAATCCAGTAGTACTCTCCTTGTTCAATACTTACCTCGGCATCAAACACAAGCTCATAGTTCTTTCTTGTCTTCAGTTCCTTGTAAAGGTATTCTGCAAGTTCTAGAAATCTGTTGATAAGCGTTTCAAATCCTCGCGTGCCCTGTAAGATATCAGTGGAGGGAAAGAGACAAAGTGAGAGAGTTCACTTTGCATCTAGACTGTGTCATACTATTTAAAGGATGGAAAGGCCAGTAAATCTACAGGTATAGCAGAAATCCACAACAAACCTGCAGCCCTTCAGATGTTGCTGGACTCCAGCTCCCATTGGCCCTAGTCAGCATGCCCAATGGTAAAGAATTGTAGGAATTGTAGTCCAGGTACATTTGGAAGGCTACAGGTTCCCCATCTCTGAATTAGACAATATATGTGCTGCCTACAGGGAAGAGCTGAAAGTCAAAGGTAGTGCAACTGCTTTGCATGCAGAAGGTCCCAGGTTCATCTCTGGCATCTTCAGGTGGGGCTGTCTTAAACCCTGGAGAGCCACCTCCAGCCAAGTGTAGACATTAGTGAGCTTGATGGACCAAGCCTCTGCATGACGTCACAGAATCATAGAATTGTAGACTTGGAAAGCGTCCCAATGGCTATCTAGTGCAATCCCATGCAGCACAGGAATCACAACTAAAGAATCCCTGGCAGATGGCCATCCAGCTTCTGTTTAATAATTTCAATGAAGGAGTTTACCATCTTCCGAGGTAGTCCATTCCACTGTTGGAAGTCCTTCCTAATGTTTAATAATATCCAAATAATATAATAATAATAATAATAATTTATTATTTATACCCCGCCCATCTGGCTGGGCCTCCCCAGCCACTCTGGGCGGCTTCCAAAAGAATATTAAAATACTATGATACATCAAACATTAAAAGCATCCCTGAACAGGGCTGCCTTCAGATGTCTTCTAAAAGTCTGGTAGTTGTTGTTCTCTTTGACATCTGGTGGGAGGGCATTCCACAAGGAGGGCGCCACTACCGAAAAGGCCCTCTGCCTGGTTCCCTGTAACTTGGCTTCTCGCAGTGAGGGAACCGCCAGAAGGCCCTTGGTGCTGGACCTCAGTGTCCGGGTAGAACGATGGGGGTGGAGACGCTCCTTCAGGTATACTGGACCGAGGCCGTTTAGGGCTTTAAAGGTCAGCACCAACACTTTGAATTGTGCTCGGAAACGTACTGGGAGCCAATGTAGGTCTTTCAAGACCGGTGTTATATGGTCTCGGTGGCCGCTCCCTGTCACCAGTCTGGCTGCTGCGTTCTGGATTAGTTGTAGTTTCCGGGTCACCTTCAAAGGTAGCCCCACGTAGAGTGCATTGCAGTAATCCAAGCGGGAGATAACCAGAGCATGCACCACTCTGACGAGGCAGTCCACAGGCAGATAGGGTCTCAGCCTGCGTACCAGATGGAGCTGGTACACAGCTGCCCTGGACACGGATTTAACCTGTGCCTCCATGGACAGCTGTGAGTCCAAAATGACTCCCAGGCTGCGCACCTGGTCCTTCAGGGGCACAGTTACCCCATTCAGGACCAGGGAGTCCTCCACACCTGCCCGCCTCCTGTCCCCCAGAAACAGTACTTCTGTCTTGTCAGGATTCAATCTCAATCTGTTAGCCGCCATCCATCCTCCAACCGCCTCCAGACACTCACACAGGACCTTCACCGCCTTCACTGGTTCTGATTTGAAAGAGAGGTAGAGCTGGGTATCATCCGCATACTGATGAACACCCAGCCCAAACCCCCTGATGATCTCTCCCAGCGGCTGCATGTAAATGTTGAAAAGCATGGGGGAGAGGACAGAACCCTGAGGCACCCCACAAGTGAGAGCCCAGGGGTCTGAACACTCATCCCCCACCACCACTTTCTGAACACGGCCCAGGAGGAAGGAGCGGAACCACTGTAGGACAGTGCCCCCAGCTCCCAGCCCCTCAAGACGGTCCAGAAGGATGTTATGGTCGATGGTATCAAACGCCGCTGAGAGATCCAGCAGAACTAGGAAACAGCTCTCACCTTTGTCCCTAGCCCGCCGGAGATCATCAACCAGTGCGACCAAGGCAGTTTCAGTCCCATGATGAGGCCTGAATCCCGACTGGAAGGGATCCAAATGGTCCGCTTCTTCCAGGCGTGCCTGGAGTTGTTCAGCAACCACTCGCTCAATCACCTTGCCCAAGAATGGAAGATTTGAGACTGGGCGATAGCTGGCCATCGTGGCCGCATCTAAAGATGGTTTTTTAAGAAGTGGTTTGATAACCGCCTCTTTCAGCGGGTCTGGGAAGGCTCCCTCACGGAGGGAAGCATTCACCACCCCACGAAGCCCATCGCCCAGTCCTTCCCGGCTAGCTTTTATAAGCCAGGATGGGCAAGGATCAAGGAGACAGGTGGTTGGTTTCACTCGTCCAAGCAGCCTGTCCACATCCTCGGAGGTAACAGATTGGAATTGATCCCATGCAATTTGACTAGACAGGACTCTAGCACTCTCCCGCCCCGGCCCTGCTCCCACGGTGGCGTCTACCTCTTCCCGAATCTGAGCGACTTTATCTGCAAAAAACTTTGCAAAATCATTGCAGGAGATCATGTGGCCCGTACTGGGCCCTGATGTAGCAGGTGGTTCCGCTAAATTGCGGACCACCTGAAAAAGTCTCCTGCTGCTGTTTTCTGCAGATGCAATAGAGGCGGTGAAGAAAGTCTTCTTCGCCGTCGCTACCGCCACTTGGTAGGCTCGACATTGAGCTCTAACCTGTGTCCGGTCAGCTTCAGAATGAGTTATCCGCCACCGGCGCTCTAGCCGTCTCAACGATTGTTTCATTGCCCTCAGATCCGTGGAAAACCACGGGGCTCTCCGGGCTCCATGCAATCGGAGAGGGCGCTTCGGAGCCAAACAGTCAATAGCCCTGGTTAACTCCACATTCCAGCGGGCCACCAGGGAATCAGCTGAAAGGCCATCAACATGGGATAAAGCATCCCCTACCACTCTCTGGAAACCATTTGGATCCATTAAGTGGCGGGGGCGGACCATCCGAATCGGTCCCACCTCCCTGCAGAGGGGAAGGGTCGCGGAGAAGTCCAGTTGCACCAGGAAGTGATCTGACCATGGCACTTCTTTTGTTTCACTTTTAGTTAGTGTCAGGTCACCAACATCCGTAGAGGTAAACACCAGGTCCAAGGCATGTCCGCGGCTATGGGTTGGGCCAAACTTATTCAGGGACAGCCCCATGGAGGCCATGCTTTCCATGAAGTCCCGAGCGGCCCCTTGTAAGGTCGTGTCGGCATGGATATTAAAATCCCCTAGGACAACCAAACTAGGTGTCTCCAGGAGAACATCCGCCACGACCTGAAGCAGCTCGGGCAGGGAATCCTTGGTGCAGCGGGGAGGTCGGTACACCAAAAGGAATCCTGTACTGCCCCTATTGCCCAACTTCCAGAACATGCACTCAGAGAACTGGGTCTTCCCAATAGGACGCCTGGTGCAAACTAATGACTTCCTAAAAATCACTGCAACCCCCCCTCCCCGCCCACAAGGCCTGGGTTGCTGTGCGTAAGAGAAACCTGGTGGACAAGCAGCAGCAAGAACAGGCCCGTCCGCTTCATTCAACCAAGTCTCTGTTACACATGCCAGGTCAAATCCCCCATCCATGATCAGGTCATGGATGGCAGTGGTCTTATGAATCATTGACCTGGCATTGCACAGCAGCACCTTCAGGTCATGTGGGTATCCCTTGCTGATTCTAGTATCCATCTGGTCAGGACCAGACCTGGAGGCAGGGATAGTCCTCAGACAACGACTAAACCTGCCTCCTCTGTAATGACATGGTCTGGTCTTAGCGTAACTCCTCCTCCTACCCGAGATCACTGAGATCGGTTGTCCCAACGCATCCCCCCCTGTGGAACATGCCGCAGCCATTTTGTTGGCTGGGACCCACTCCCCGGCAGCCCTGACCCCTCCCCTTAAGAACAAAATAAGTCCTTAAAACAATGAAAACAAAACAAAAAAGAAACCCCAAAAAACAAAAAACAATACAAATAAAAAACTCCAAAAATTACAAATCCATCAAAATCAAAACAAATTCCCAACTACACATCCATCCCACCCCCACCCCATCCCTGCATATACAGTAATAATAATGACAATAATAATAATAATAATAATAAAGAAATAAAAAGGAAAAGGAAAATTTTAAAACATTTTAAAAAGAACTCTGCACCCGTCCGGAACCCCCTGGGCTGCAGCAGCAGTGACAGCAATCGTCCCTGTCAGGCCTGTCAGGCCCCGCCCTAGGCCAGATGGTGAGTGGCAGGAAGGAGCAGGGCCCTCAGACACCCACGCAGGAGAGTCCTCCTGGGCAGCAGAGCACAGCAGTCCTTATGGGGCTTCAGGCCCCGCCCCAGGCCAGATGGTGAGTGGCAGGAAGGAGCAGGGCCCTCAGACACCCACGCAGGAGAGTCCTCCTGGGCAGCAGAGCACAGCAGTCCTTATGGGGCTTCAGGCCCCGCCCCAGGCCAGATGGTGAGTGGCAGGAAGGAGCAGGGCCCTCAGACACCCACGCAGGAGAGTCCTCCTGGGCAGCAGAGCACAGCAGTCCTTATGGGGCTTCAGGCCCCGCCCCAGGCCAGATGGTGAGTGGCAGGAAGGAGCAGGGCCCTCAGACACCCGCGCAGGAGAGTCCTCCTGGGCAGCAGAGCACAGCAGTCCTTATGGGGCTTCAGGCCCCGCCCCAGGCCAGATGGTGAGTGGCAGGAAGGAGCAGGGCCCTCAGACACCCACGCAGGAGTTGCCCAAAGGCAACACGATGACCAAGTACAACAATGCGATGTCAATATAAACTCTTTATATAATCTATACAGAACATTGAACAATATGAAATACATGAAATATGCACTCTCTGCAAAACCAAATAAACAGAAATCTTCTAAATCTCTGAAAGTCACAAAATATGCACTCTTGATGGATTCTCTTGAAAACATCGAACCAAATAAACATAAGTCTTATAGGTCTCTGAAAGTCTTTGTGGGCTATGCAAGTCTCTGAGAAAAGCAATGGGTCAGATGCTAATCTGGTGAAAACAAGCCATAAAGCTTTGTTGTATGACATCCAACGCTGCCAAAGTTGTCCGCAAACAGACGTAGTGAACAGTGATTCTGGATATACCCACTGTTTCGTGGAATTCTTCTTCAGCACAGCAGAAGGATACAGAAATGCTTCATAAACCCATCTATATGGTGAATGGAATTGTATAACAACAATTGCTATGGAGCAGTGGTCATAAAGTTATGTAACCACTCTATATGGTTGCTTCTCTCAGAGACTTGCATAGCCCATGAAGACTTTCAGAGACCTATAAGACTTATGTTTATTTGGTTCTATGTTTTCAAGAGAATCCATCAAGAGTGCATATTTTGTGACTTTCAGAGATTTAGAAGATTTCTGTTTATTTGGTTTTGCAGAGAGTGCATATTTCCTATATTCATATTGTTCAATTTTCTGTATAGATTATATAAAGAGTTTATATTGACATCGCATTGTTGTATTTGGTCATCGTGTTGCCTTTGGATATTACTGATATTTGTTTGCAACACAGGGGTTTAATTGTTTGGTTTAGCCAGATTCTCCTTTCTTGTAATTTGAATCCACTGCTTCAGTTTCTACCCTCTGGAGCAGAAGAAAACATGTCCTTTGGAATATCCCTCAGAAACTAATGCATCACTCTGTGGGAGATGTTCCTCAGCAGGTGCATCCAGTGCTATTTTTCTACAAAAAGAAATGCCAGAACGCACCATGAACACCTCCCTTTTTCTCTTAGAATGGCAACGGTGCCCACATGAGATATGCCAGAACTGAGTTCCAGTGAGTTCCAGCTGAAAAAAAAGCCCTGGGAGCATCAATATAGAAGAGTTTTGTGGGTTTGGCAACCTCACTTTACCTGCAGTTCCCCTGCTCTCCCTAACTCTCCCTCCCTTCCATGGCTTCAGATTCATCATGATGAACGCCATTGTTATGCAATATATCTCAGCGACTTCCTCCCATCCCTGCAAGATGTTTCCTACCTTAGCTCTCCACATTAGCCACAGCTTGAATACGTCAACATGCCGGCCACACTGGATCGCCTTGTCCCCAGTGTCGTAAGCTGTGTCATACTGTTTGTCTGGTTGGAAGAGATATCCGGCACAGAGCTGATTACAGGCTTGGAGAAGACCCTAGCGGAGGGATAGAATTGTTAAGATAATGCTGCATCTGAAATCACCTTCACGTTTGAAACTATTCAGTGACAGGAAGTAAACATAATTTATTGACATTTTAATGATTTTGTAGAACCTGCTCTGAGAGATTTGCCTGAACATGATATGCAGGGAACATAAAGAAGAACTCTGCTGGAACAGATCTCTCTAATCACATCTGGCCTGGCATCCTGATCTCCACAATTGTCAGCCAGATGGCTAAGGGAAATCCACAAGCTGGGCATGATGACAATGGTCATGTTTTAGCCCCATTGAAGTAAATGGCATAACTTAGTCACAATTAACTTAGATACAACTGATTTCAGTGGGACTACAGCATGAGACTCTACCAGTGAGATCACCTTTCCCCATATATGCCCACTCAGTCTCTGGATCTGGCCCTGTTGCAGATGCAGATAATACTCTGGATTTGTAAGAAATTGATCTTCCACACTCACAATCTGGAACTCCCTATTGACATCAAGCAGGTGTCTTCACTGCACTCCTTTCCGTACCTGCTTTAGACATGCCTCCTCCAGTTGTGCAGAATGTTTACATGTGTTTTAATATATATTTTTAGCTTATCACTGATTTCAGTGATGATTTCAGTGCTTTAAATAGCTGTTTTAACTATAGTCGAATGAAATCACAGGCAGGATTCAAGACAAAAGAAAAATGATAAGGTCACGGTACGTAGAGAAACTTTTTGTAATCGATCAAGATATAATGCAGCAGAAAAGGTTTGAGTGAAAACATGGTAGAGAGGGGGCGCGAAGTCAATTTATGAAACAATGGAATTACTTGAAATGAAGGTTATTGTGAAAATGTTGCAAAAATTTGATTAGAAATTGTATTGCAAAAAAACCACAACCGCTTCCAGTGAGGAGCGTTTGCGGCCTAATGTGGCACCTCCTCTTTCCCCAGACGCGACACAGCATCTTAGCTGTTTTTCCCTGTCCCCCTCGGCTTTTGTGGAGGCTCATGGGTTCCTGCCAAACCTGCCGATTCAAATGAACCAATCCATGGTGGCCTTGGGGGCGGGGCATGGGAAGCGGACCTGAGAGAAGCAGGCTTCCCTTGCATCCGCCCCCCACATCTATTTGCTCGGCCGACCCCTCAGCGTGGCATCCAGTTGGCCAAGGCCATCAGGACCACCACAATCTGGTTTTTTATATATACTTTTATTGTCTTATCCCTTTTGTAAACCGCTTTGAGCAGGCATCCCCAACCTGCGGCTCTCCAGATGTTTTGGCCTACAACTCCCATGATCCCTAGCTAACAGGACCAGTGGTCAGGGATGGTGGGAATTGTAGACCAAAACATCTGGAGGGACGAAGGTTGGGGATGCCTGGCTTTGAGGTTTTTGGTTTTTTATCAAGTAGTATATAAATATTATTAAATAAGAATGACTGAGTTAGTCTGGATACAACCCAAGTATTCATCATCATCATATTTATACCCCGCCCATCTGGCTGGGTTGCCCCAGCCAGTGTGTTCCTGTCAAAGAGATCAACTCAAACTTGTGACCCACCAAGCTGAATGCAGTCCACTCCCACATATTGTGGCCTGCTGGATACTTCAAAATCCTTGCCTCTGCACACAGCCAGCATCTAGCAGGCTACACTACATAGCTGATGGACTGCATTCAGCTTGGCATTTCACACATTGTTATGTGTACATCGCCTGCAGATATATAGCCTAGCACAGCCTGGTGCTCTCCAGATGCAGACAACTAAATGCGCTTTACAACCCAGTCATACGCATGTTTTCTCCAAAGCAAGTCCCATCAGGTACAATAGGAGTCACATCCCAGCATCAGACAGCAAATCTAGTCATGCTTGTGTGGAACTTAACTCCTTCTTAAAGAAGCGGCATTGAAAACTGGTCTGGGATCCTGTGTCTGCCCTGAGATATTGAGCTCTGTCCATGGTAGGAAAGGGGTGGGTGTTACCTTCTCACGGACTAAGAAAGCAGAGCACTGCAGTGGAACACCCATCAGCTTGTGAGGATTCCATGTGACAGAATTAGCCCTAGGTAAAGAAGAAAATTAAAAGATAATGAATATGCCAGGTTTGAAATGGGTCGTATACTCTGAAGCATATAAACGCACACATAAATATTAGTTGGAAGCATTAGCGATGAAGTCACCGACCTAATAATACTTTATAGAGATGTTTATATCAGCAACTTTGATCCACAAGGTTTATCATCAAAGCAACTTGACAGGAGAATGGGGAGCGGGAGGCGGGGGAAGCAAAACGAAAAGTCAGCAGGACTTTCGAGAGAATGGGGACGCAGCATTTGCTGCCGCAAAAAAAAAATGTACGAAAGTATGCCAACAGGGAACAGAGTGCAAATAAACTTGCAAGTCTCTTACATCAGGAGAGGGGGGTCTTGTTCAGCCAACTTTTTTTGGGGGGGGGTGGATAGCAGTGGGGCAAAGGGAGGCAAAAGGTGGACAGGGGAACAGGTGCAACTCTTTGTAGAAGGTGTGTCAGGGACTGGCTGGATGAGGAAGCCACCTAGCCAAGAGCCCCCCAGGGAAAGTGCAGAAGGAAAGGGTTTGGACCCTGGGTCCTGGTGGTGGGGAACCACAGAGGAAGGGAAGAGCTGGGAAGTACTGGAGGCTGGGAGCTTGGAGGATGATGAAGAGGAGGAAACAGGACAGGAACAGGAATCAGACTTGGCGGGTCCACCATGGAGCTACTCTGACTCCTTCTCTGACAGCCTGCAGCCACCCCCCATGCTCAAAACAAGGCATCTGCTGCATACCACAGAGCACAGAGCTAGGCAGACACAGAGAGGGTCCCTTGGGGGTCATCGTAGATGGAGGGAGGGGCCTGACACAGAAGGAGTGAGTGTGGAGAGGGAGTTACAAGCCAATCCGGGCAACTGCTTCATCTAGGCAGGAGCAATCCTTAGAAATCTCCATGTGCTCTTTGTTCTGCTTTCTTAATAAAGAAACTAACTGTACGTCAGCTAGTGTTTCACTCTCTTTCTCTGATCTGCGAACGACCTGCTCTCCTTGCTGGCTCCCTAACAGGAGGCTATATTCCAGCCATGTCAAAGTCAGAGGATTCCAGACATATACATGCACACTCCTTCCATCCTGATTTGTTGTTGTTTAGTCATTTAGTCATGTCCGACTCTTCGTGATCCCATGGACCAGAGCACACCAGGCACTTCTGTCTTCCACTGCCTCCTGCAATTTGGTCAAACTTATGCTGGTAGCTTCAAGAACACTGTCCAACCATCTCGTCCTCTGTCATCCCCTTCTCCTTGTGCCCTCAATCTTTCCCAACATCAGGGTCTTTTCCAGGGACCATCCAGATTAAGTCTGTGATATTCAAGGACACATTGTAGCCAGACACAAGCACTCGAGATTGGTCCGGGGGGGGCGTAGGGAGGGCTGTGGCCTTGGAAGGGTCTCGGGGGCCAGAGAGGGCCACATTCAGCCCCCAGGACTGAGGCTCCTCACCCCTGTCTTCCATAATATAAAACTTAGTACTGCTCTAGATTTATTCTCCGTTCCCCCTCAAACTCAGTGCAACAACTCCCTTCCGCTCCTACTATGAGTCACGATTACTATGGTGACAGGCCTTACAGTCTGCACTTCAGCAAGAGGTCTGAAGCAAGGAGAAAGACTGGCTAATATGTTGATCTCACTGCAGCTTACGCTTAAAGAACATAATGTGATTACCTTTCAATGCCGCTCAGTTTGTGGGAATGCTTTCTGGACAGAAGCAGGCCGCCTCCCCATGCTGCCTATCAGAGATGAAACGCACACTTATCTTACTGGGAGAATGCCACCGCTCACCAACACCGTTTATTAAAATTTTGCCTTCAACTCATCATAAGTACATTTCGTAATTGAATAAGAATCCAATCTACAGACAATCCTATAGACATTCTGAACTTAGTAGCTATACTACTGATCTCTTTGCTCGGAAGATTTTATTATTATTATTATTATTATTTATGATTTTCAATTTTATACATTTCAATGATTTCACAAGCATTTAACATTTCAAAACTCAACTTCCAGGAGCAAGATGGAACAGATAGCCAACAACCACCTTACATCCACATGCATCCAGAGGTTATACTTCTCGCAGATGTCAGCTATGTGAACGAGTGGATCGAAAGCTCCATACACAGTTGTCCCAGCTGTGGCACTCACATACAATGGTACTTTGCCCTGAAAACATATTCAAGATGGCAGCCTGTATTAGTGCACATGCAACAAGGACTTGTCCTTTGTCATAACCTAGGTTGCCATACATCCAGAATTTCCTGGACATATCAGGAACACTGCTGTCAGAAACGTCCTTTTTGCGTTTTGGCTCAACAGCTGTCAAGGACTGGGCAGAGGAGGAGTAGTGGTGGAGACGGCGTCCCTTCCAGGGAGGAGGAAGAAGAAGACAGTATAGACTTACAACAGGGGGTTAAGGGAGGCAGCAGCTCAGAGGCAGACGAGGGGGGAAGTTGGGAAATCATGGGAGATCCAGAGCAGCAACTGGCTGACACATTGACACTAGAAAGCATTCCAGACCCACCATCTCCCAGAACCTGGCAAGCCTTAAAAGTAGGAGAGCAAAGAGCTGGAAGACAGAGGGAACTTAGAGGCACCCGTAGAGGAGGTGATGATGATGACGAATGAGGAAGTGGGAGAGAAGGGGGTGGAGCTTCTGTCATGACAATGCCATGATCCAAGAGGCTGGCTTCTATAGCCTCTCTGTGTAAATATTGAATAAAAAAGGATGGTCAGAAACCTTCTCTTGTCTTTATACTTTCCTGGGCAGCTAGCCAGGAGGTCAAAACTTTAAAAAGTTCAACAACTCTGCCCAAAGAAAGCTCAACTTTTGTGAAACATCATAATCCTTTGCTGCAGAGCATGGTAAGATTCATTCCTTTTCTTGGCAAGCATCACTGTAGGATATAGCAGCAATGCGATATATAACAAAGACATTTTACCTATATTCTGGAAAAATAATTGATGAATCACAGGTGGAAGAATCTATTCTTTTTTCCTTCTTTGTCTCGTGTGCACAATCATCATCATCGATTGTCAGCCTACAGATCAGAACTCTTGGGTTTCCTTTCTCTTTGTCCAGCTCATACGTTCTTCAACACTTAAAATATTTTAAAAATTGAGAGGCATTTCAACTTGCTACTATGACAACAGTAGCAAGGGAAACCCTGTTGCACTGGTGGAAGTTTGTGCGCAGGCTTCCACTAGTGAGACTCTCTAGTCCAGTGGTTCTCAACCTCTGGATCCCCAGATGTTGTTGGACTACAACTCCCATCATCCCTGAGCTCTGGCCTTGCTAGCTAGGGGTGATGGGAGTTGTAGTCCAACAACATCTGGGGACCCACAGGTTGAGAAAGGCTGCTCTAGTCGTTGCTTGAGACTGCTTCATATGACATATTTTTAATACCATAAAAAGGATCACCAGGCCTGGTGCCAATGACAGGTTTTGATATTGGTCTCCAGAGGTGGCGACTCCTACTCCTGAGGGGTAGACCATTGGCTATACAGGCTAGGGCTGGTGGGAGTTGGATTCTGGTAACATCTGGAGGACCATAAGGTCCCTAGCCCTGTCCTCCTCCGTCACCATCATCCCTTTCACTTTGCAAAGGACAAACAGGAGGAAGAGATGAGGAGAAAGCCACCAAGTCATTCTCAACCACCTGCTAACTTGCCTGGGGCAAGGGAGCTAGAGACCCTTCTGACCAGTTCCAAATAACCTGCCAAAGTCCAATTTAGCTCAATAGGGATATCACAAACGTACAATTAAATTCCAGCAGAGTAGCTATAGAACAAGGACCTGAAAGGTTACATGAAGGTGATGGAAGCCAAACCTGTTTTTTAACTTGGATAATGTTTTCCTCCAGTTCAGATGGAATCATCTTCCCCCTGTTATGAACAAAGCAGCAGCAGCAGAGCTTGCTAAATATTACTCATTGTGCATCCTTCCAAATGCATAACAGTTAAGGGCACCATCCGTTTCCCCCTTCAAGCTAAAGTTTTGCATAGTGGAAGAAACCCCCACAAGACTCAATGCACTGCTTCAGAGAAGAACAGGGCATTTGGCTCTACATTGGTAGTGTGCAATATTTCTCTCCCCCCCCCCCCCCCGCCCCCAGTTTTGTAATTTGGGCTGGCACCTGAAATCCGTATGGCGCCTAACATAACCTCCTTTTCATGTCTGCTATTTTATCTCACATTCCATCTGGAGACTGTGGTCACACCCACACCAAACATTAAAGCATACAGCTTCCCCCAAAGAATGCTAGGAATTGTAGCTCTGTGCTGAAGCCATGAACTTTAAATGTTTGCTGTGGACGTGAGCTGTGACCCAAATGCAGACGCCATGACTTCACTACCAGCAGTTTTTCCTGGTCTCTTCCATTCTGTTCCGGAGAACTGAAAAGCCCCAATGTTATTTTGTGCCATTTTGATTGACCTGCTAAAAGTATTCTCCTGATACAGATTTTGGACTTTTTCTTCAATTCGTTCATTTCTGTTCATTTGTTTTCATTATTTTTTCCTAACAAAAACCATTAACTGTTGTTTTTGCTGTAGTGACAGAGCTGATTTGGGCAGCTATCGCCTGACATCTACCACTTTTTGAGGTGGTCACCATTGTATTTTCCCAGAATGCTTTGAAATGGTGAGAAATTATTATCAGACCTGTGAAAAACTTGACTGTTGGATGCACAAGCCATTGTGGAATGAAGCCAATTGCTTAGGGAGACCTCTGGGCCTATAACTAAACCAGGATTTCAAAAGTCGATTGACGTCCAGGGGTACGTAATTTCCAAAAGCCGGCACTTTCTTAGGCAAGTCAATTGAAAAATCAACAACCTTGGGGTTTGTCATAAAGAATCTCACCAATTTTTGTGGTTTCCTAAAAAAAAGCTCAGCAACTTTCAGGGTGTCCTGGTTTTTACTTATTGAAATATGGCGACTAAACAGGCAGTTCACTGAATGATGTGCAATTAAGATATTATTTATGCCTAAAATACAGAAAACATTATTCAGTTCTGCATTGTGAAAGTAACACATTTGTTTTTTGGGGGAAGTGTTCCTAATATGTGAATCTAGAATATGAAGAAATAAAAGGTTCACACATCTCTGCAATGCAAGTAAATTGCTTGAGTGGATATATAAATCGTGCACAAAAAGCAGCTGAAGGCCTTACCTTTCATCACACTTGACAGCAATAACATTATCCATTCCGATCCCAAGAACTGCTGCAGCTTTCTTTACAGAATAATGGCTCTTAGATAGTAAGGTTGAAAAGGTTAAATAGAGGAAAGATCTCACAACATACATTAGAGCTGAAATATTGCTTCATGATTGCTTCTATGTTAAAGAAATACAAAGACAGACAAGACAGGAATTTAAGCCCTTGTCATCTGTTGACATCTAGGGGAGTACAATTCAACTAAAATACTACTTAAATCATTGTTTTGAGGAGAAGAGTGAACATCATACACAGTGAAACTGCCCATTCCTGTGTTTGCTGGTTTCAGAGTAACCATTCCAAAACATATATCATCTCTAATGCTGTTTTGTTCCTCAGAGGGAGGTATTGCCACCAGCTCATAAGGCATCCTTGAGATATCTCTGGTTACCAACCATTATTTTATGAAATTGACAATGGTCACAGCCCAGTTAAGGCCAGCAATGAGCTATGACTAAGCTCCATTGAAATCAATGGGTGAAGATAAAATCTGATATTTGAAAACTTTCCACCCGGTTTTGCAAGTGAAACAAGGCATAAATTTGAGCTCTTTTGGTCACAATGTGGGAACCAGGCAAATCTTCACAGAGTACACACAATCTTTACTTGAAACTTGCAGAATCAGGTTGTTTGTTTCCCCCCCAGAGTTCAGCCATGGAAAAGAATAGAGAACTAGGGCTGGAATGAAATGGCCCCCCAATTTACTACAAATTGGTGGCAAATTTGGAGTACCCATTTTGATATTTTGCATGCACACATAAAACATTTGTTGCAAACTGATTGATTTCAGTTAGATATGACTTAGGGTGGAGGTTCTCGCAAGACAAGCATAGCAGCAGTGCATGATTTTATACACACGCACACACACACACACACACACACACAGCTTAAACAACAAGAAAAAGAGAAGAAGCTTACAAAGGTTCATTACTGGTCTTATAAAAAGACTTACTAAAATATAACAAGTCTCTACAGGATTATCATTAAAAGGCATCATATCACAGTCAAATAAGATAGCACAGACTTTATTGCGAGTGCATACTCACATGTTCAGAAACAAAGAGAATGATGTCTGGAATGGCTGCCATGCCTTTGGTTTTAATCTCAGGGTAACGTTTATAGCGGGCAACTAGAACACTGTAGAGGTTTGATAAGCTGCCCCCTGGAAGACAAAGAGAGAAATTAAGCATCTGCTTGAATAGCTTAGTCTCTTTGGGAATGAATAGTACAACATAACACATGGGTAGGCTGGATCCGGCCCAATCGCCTTCTAAATCTGACCCACGAACGATCTAGGAATCAGCGTGTTTTACATGAGTAGAATGTGTCCTTTTCTTTAAAATGCATCTCTGGGTTATTTGTGGGGCATAGGAATTCATTTCCCCCCCAAATATATATATATATATATATATATATATATATATATATATATAGTCTGGCCCCCCCCACAAGGTCTGAGGGACAGTGGACCGGCCCCCTGCTGAAAAAGTTTGCTGACCCCTGCCCTTACCCTTTCAGGTAAGATGGAGTTTAAAAAGGAAGCCACTGAGGCAGTAACATCCTTGTCCCTATCCTCTAGGAGGAACCTCATTTTGCTTTTTCTCAGAGCCGTGGGTCCCAGGTCCAACATCTTGCTCAGCATCTGTTTGCGGAGTCTGCTGTCCAAAGGGCAGTCCAAAAGAATATGGTCCAGTGAGTCTGGTATTTCCTGATTGCAGGCACACAGGCAGGATCGATAAGGAATTTGCAAGTATCTGCCTGTGGTAACTGCAGTGGGGAAAGTATTTAGTCTTTCTAACGGCCTCAGTCCAGTATACCTGAAGGAGCGTCTCCAACCCCATTGTTCAGCCCGGACACTGAGGTCCAGCTCTGAGGGCCTTCTGGCGGTTCCCTCACTGCGAGAAGCGAAGTTACAGGGAAGCAGGCAGAGGGCCTTCTCGGTAGTGGCGCCCTGTGGAACGCCCTCCCACCAGATGTCAAAGAGAAAAACAACTACCAGACTTTTAGAAGACATCTGAAGGCAGCTCTGTTTAGGGAAGCTTTTAATGTTTAATAGACTATTGTATTTTAATATTTTGTTGAAAGCCATCCAGAGTGGCTGGGGAAACCCAGCCAGATGGGCGGGGTATAAATAATAAATTATTATTATTATTATAATTAGTCTTGCTAGCATAAAAGCTCTTCATTGGGAAGGAAGTGCTCTGCATATCCTATCATTTTTAATTGCCAATCCTCCTTTTTAAGGACCTCACTCACTCACCAGTTTGGGGCTAATAAGATCCGAGCTGCTGTAGTGGCATACAGAAATATTTGGATGGGTACTTCCATCCAATGTGCTCCTCTTGGGCATGGGAAGTAGAGCAAACAAGGCTGGGAGGAAGCTAAGCCATAGCTTAGTGTGATACCTGATCACAGCAAAAGAAAAAAGTCTTTCTCTTTAAAGCTTTGATTGGATAATCTAGCCATACCACTTTCTCGGAGTTCTCTGCCCTCCCCTTAAGAAACATGTTCTTACAGTGATTTTGAGCCAGTTTCTATTCATCTTTCTATACACAGCCTATCTTCAAATTAATGTTCACATTTTAAAATGTCAGGAAATGATCCATGTCGGTTCTAGGGTTTGAATAAGACTCATTGGATGAATAATAATTTCTGATCTACTTACCGGGAGAAAATATGCCATCTGCTTCACTTTCCCCCCATCCAATAATTTCTTGCATTTTTCTAAGTATGATCTCCTCCATTACAATGAATACTGGGGCTATTTCATAAGTAAACCTATTTTTAAAAACGAAACAAAAAATGGTAGTCAGAAATACAAAATGAACTCATCAGAATAGCTTGATAAAGACAAAGAAAAATCAATACAGATTTCCACCTTGGTCAAGCAACAGAGAATTGCTCACAGAAACGGGCTTCCATACAGGAAGGTAACAAGAATGTATTAATACACCTGGATAGATGCTCATTTGCACCTGTATCTCAAGGTTCACCCTGCTTTGAAGGAATTGGCTGGATGCATATATATATATATATATATATATATATATATATATGAGAACATTCCCATCTATGACGATGTGGTTGTTACTTGGGGCTACTTGTGCACAGCTAGAGTTCAATCTGGGGCCTTCACATTTCTTTTTTCATCCCTCTTTTCCTCAGGTACCTTTTCTTACCATCCTCTTTTCCATCTTCTGTGTCAAGGGTGGAGAAACCTGTGCCAGTGGTAGGTGGAGCCAGAGGCAAAAGTAGGGATGGTTAGTGTTAAGTTGTGGGTGAACATATCAAACGACACAGCGATTCTTCAAACAGCTCTTCTTTATTCTGAGGCCAGAACTGAACTGAGCTGAAGGGCTCAGTCAGCCTGCTTATATAGAGCTCCAGTACCTTGTTACTGTAACAACTTTCTAAAACTATCCAATCACTGAACGTCACTTTTGATCCTTCATTTGCATAACTATCTACAGTATCCCCCTGCTGGCCCAGGGTGAGAACTTCAGTACATAACAGTTAGAGAGCAAGAAGTGGGCGGGCCCAGAGGCAAAAGTCAGTGGACTTTTGTCTTTGTACTGTAGGCTACATCTCAGCAACAAAAAGTCTCTATGCACACAGCTCCATTCAGCTGAGCAAGGGGCATTATCACAGACCAGCTGGTTAAAGCACCAAAGGAGGGCACTAAGTAGGACTAGGATGGGTGTGGCCTGTGGGAAATTCCTGAGGACTAGGCAGTCCATCCCTGTCCTGAGGTTCCCTACTGCTTGTTTAAGATGTTACATCTGAGTTTAGTTGTTACACTTCAGTTTAAACTTCTACGCTGATGACTGATTCCATGGCATGCAGTGAATTTTTTGGTAGGGGGATAGTTAGGACCAGAGGTGCCAGCTTGCAAGGATGATTGAGTTGAGGGTCTGACGCCGCGCATTTGAGCATCACACCTCCTTCCCTAAGCTGGGAAGAAGCTTCCCGGGCTTTGGGACAGAGGCACCAGGCTTCAAGGATGCCAAAGCCCTGCCCCCTCCTTCCCAAAGCCAGTTGAGCTTTGGGGGGTTAGTGGACTCTTTAGGGCAGCCTTTCTCAACCTGTGGGTCCCCAGATGTTGTTGGACTACAACTCCCATCACCCCTAGCTAGCAAGGCCAGAGCTCAAGGATGATGGGAGTTGTAGTCCAACAACATCTGGGGACCCACAGGTTGAGAACCACTGCTTTAGGGGATTAGCCTAGTCCCTGTAGTCCATTGACCGCACACCACTGATAATGATGACGACAACAGTAATGACAATAATGATATTTTTGAACTTTCCCAGGTAACTTGTTGTTAGTGGACAGCAGTACAGAAATGTCATACATAATAATAAAACATTATTACTGAGAACGGAAGCTTCCAAGAGGTAGTTCTGTTATCATTAGCATCAAGCAACTTTCCCGACAAATGCTTGTTTTCTAACCATACTGAGCGGTCCACGTGGTGGAAGAACACAAAGCCGCTATATAACACTGAAGCATTACTTCCTGGCTTGGCACAGTCCACTCTGCTCTGCCCCACCCCACGCTCCCAAAAAGAGAGGTGTGTTTGCCAGCGAGCCGGTAAACGAAGCTTACTGAACAGTACAGGTAAGTGCATAATGGGTTTCGAGCCCTGAAGCTATGTCATTGTGTTTCATGCTCCCTTTGATCAAAATCCCCTTTTGATCACACTGCACTTTGTCTGCATGCCTTGCTCCTTTTATCCTCTCTTAGAGGATAAGAGGACCTTATCCTCATCCTGTACTGCTGGCACCAAATTCAGAGAACAACATTAGCTAACCGTGGGCGTAATGGACATTTCCACCCACAAAGGTACAGGGAAATACTGAAGTACACAGTACATGTCCAGTGCTTGGTTCGTTGAGAGCACATAACTCCACCAAGAACGTTCCATTAATAGAAAAGGGAAATGTCATGGTGCTCCACTGAATTCAGGCTGATCTCCGCGCCTAATCAGGAAATGTGGAAAGGGCCATCCTAGTGGCAATTTTTGCTGCTCTTCTTGAACTGCTGCCATATAGCCCTCTCTGTTTCATGTTTGGACTTTGAAGCTCTCCTGAACTTCAGAAGCAGAGAGTGTGCATCAAAGCGGCAGTTGGAATGAACATGAATCCAAAGGTCCACTGGGCATGTAGAATGGATAGCACAGTTGTTTGGATCTTTGCCTTTGTCTCAAAAGCTCTCAAGACTTATTCCAAAATATCAAACTCAAATAGTGTAATTCTCAGTGACTCATTCTGGTGATCAAATTAAACTGGTTTGGATCTAGGCTTAGTTACACTTAGAAGGTGTCCCTTGAAATTGACAGGATTTAAGTTAGCCCAATTGATTTCATTGGGTTGAAATCAATTGTCTTTGAGATGCCATGCCACATAGGAGTTTTAAGAATATTTTTGAAATGTCACTCTTTAAAATCAAAGATGTGCAAGAGTAAAATCCATTGTGAAAGTCTGTCTTCAATTCTGAACAACAACTAAAAGGCTTTTTGGAAAGCTTTTGAAGGCTTTGATGCAGTCCTGCAGTCCAAATTTAGTCAATAAGCTATCTTTGTTCCAAGCTCATTACATAATATTTAAGACAGCAGAGGAAAACGATTAAATTTGTTAAAGTTTTCCATAAGAACTTGGCATGGACATTATTCTGTTTATATCTGAAGTTATCAACAGTATTTTCACTGACATTTCTCAGACTCCTTCCAACTTCATCTTTTGAAGAGTTCTTACACAATGCCCACTTTGTTAAAATGTCACTATGGAGACTAATTCTGCTGTTCATAGTGTCACAGATGTAATTAAAGTATGAAGGGTAAAGATTCAGCACTGTCAACCTCGCTAGATGTGTCATTTAAGCAATCAAATTTGCTTACAGCAAAACCCACCAAAACTCTGAAAATTTATATATTTCACCTGCAATGCAGGAAAACTGATGGGATAGTTGTTATTTAAAAAATCTTGTAAAAGTGCAGTGTGCATCAGAATTCATTGTGTTATTCTTGCAGGCAAGTGGGGGAAAGGCCCTCTACAAAGAATTATGACAAGTTTGCATATGTCTTCTGTAAAAAGGTAAAGGTAAAGGTACCCCTGCCCGTACGGGCCAGTCTTGACAGACTCTGGGGTTGTGCGCCCATCTCACTCAAGAGGCCAGGGGCCAGCGCTGTCTGGAGACACTTCCGGGTCACGTGGCCAGCGTGACATCGCTGCTCTGGCGAGCCAGAGCCGCACACGGAAACGCCGTTTACCTTCCCGCTGGTAAGCGGTCCCTATTTATCTACTTGCACCCGGAGGTGCTTTCGAACTGCTAGGTTGGCAGGCGCTGGGACCGAGCAGCGGGAGCGCACCCCGCCGCAGGGATTCGAACCGCCGACCTTTCGATCGGCAAGTCCTAGGCGCTGAGGCTTTAACCCACAGCGCCACCTGCGTCCCCCATGTCTTCTGTAAATAGTTGCTATTTATAATTAGGCATGATCCAGCCAAAACAAACAATCATTAATTTTAATTCTTAGTGGTCTTTTATTAAGGCATTTGGACAAACTTTGTAAATTTATAGCAGGAACATGTGGTCCTCCAAGATGCAGCTGGTCTACAACTGCCATCATCTCTGACAGTTGGCCATTCTGGCTGGGACAGATGGAAGTTGGAATCATGGAAGCTGCTTCATACTGACACAGACCAGACCATTAGTCTATCTAGCTTCCAATCAGCAAGCTCAAGAGGCTCAGTGGTTTAGTCCACTGAGCTCCCGTTGCTCTGTCCCAGCTCCTGCCAACCTAGCAGTTCAAAAGCACACTAGTGCAAGTAGATAAATAGGTGCCGCTGGGGTGGAAAGGTAAATGGTGTTTCTATGTGCTCTGGCCCTCGTCACAGTGTCCTGTTGTGCCAGAAGCAGTTTAGTCATGCTGGCCACATAACCTGGAAAGCTGTCTGTGGACAAACGCCAGCTCCCTCGGCCTGAAAGTGAGATGAGCGCCATAACCCTATACTCGCCTTTGACTGGACTTAACCATCCAGGGGTCCTTTACTTTTACCTTTTACCTCTACCTAGCTCAGTATTTTCTATGCTGGCTGGCTGTGGCTCTTCAGGATTTCAGACAGGAGTCTCTCCCAGCCATACCAGGAGGTGCCTGGATTGAACCCAAGACCTTCTGCCTGGGACCACTGAGATGAGTCCGCGTACACCTTGCAGGCCACAGGCTCCCCACTTTTGATTTAAAGAGTTCTTCAAGTGAAACTTAAACATGCTTAACTTTGTCTGAATCTTGCCTACAATAATAGGCTCAGATTACCTTTGTTATTGTCCTCATGACAATCTACTATTTGTCCCAGAAGATACCACTTGCTGCAAATAGTGTTTTCAAAGCAACAGCTCAAGGAGTAGCGTTTTTTGTTTTTAAAAGAGGATATGGAGTGAAGAGCTCGCTCACTCTCCTCTCATGCTGCAATCCCAGTCCAAATCAGGATCCCCCCACAGGGGGTGTTAAGGAGGAGGTGTGACAGGTGCTAAACATGTTTCTTTTTAATCATATCATTTGGCCCTAAACTGAAGCTTTGGTTATTTCAGTAGAAACTGGGCTCCTTAACTCCGTTTTTCTTTCTAGTTTTTCCATCCCTCTGAGTCCAATAAGCCAGCCTTCCTGATGCATTTCATAAATGTATTAAGTCTCTGTTTGCTGGATCTCATACATCCTTCGCATTCTTAAAGAGCAATAATAAAAAAGGAGTTTGGTTTCGCTGTTGTTTCTTAATTCAGATTAATCTTGTCTAAAAATGACAATCTACAGTACATACATGTTTGTATTTGCTGTAGCCGTCAGCCATTCCCCAGCAAGTCCTATAATGTCAAGGCCACTGGAAAGTTGGTTGAAGTAACGAGGATGCCCTGAAATGTTGATAAATTGAAGATAAAACAGGTCATGCTTTTTGAAGAAATGTTAGGGGCGCATCACTTCATCAGCAAAGTTTCCAATTTGTTAGGGTTGCCATATTTCAAAAAGCGAAAGAGGGAAAAAAATTGAGTTTTTTTAGCTATTTTTAAGGAAATTCACCAAAATCTAGACTTCCGACATGGATTTTCCCAGACATTTCAGTGATTTCCAACTGCCGTATTCTGGCTATGTCCAGGAAAGCCCAGACATATGGCAACCCTAAATTAGTGGTACAAATTAGTGGCAGTTAAAATATATTGTGAAGAAGTTAGGTAGAGCCAAGGGGGAGGGGGTGTTTGTACAGGGAGGTACAGTAGCAACTGTGGTAGAAGAAAGCTCTTGGCTTATGTGGATAGTTCATTAAACACACACACAAACAGAAACAGACATCTACTTCTTTTCCACAAGACACCATAGTCTCCAAGGACCTGCACTCCAAGAAAACCAAACTCTGAGTAAGCGTTGGAACCCCCTGAAGTCTCACCACTTGGAGATTGTGATGTGTGCAACCATACAGCTCTTCCATTAAAAGTGAGGCGGGAGAAAGAAGAACACAAGAATTCGGCATATGTCTAAAGTTCTTGGGTCACTTATTATACTATGTGCAGGTAGGATGGTGCGGAATGCAGTCATTCCTGCAGCACATAAACATGATCAATGGCCAGATGGATGGATGGATGATCTGGCCCTATGTCTACCCTGAAGACAGAAAGTTTGTAAGCCACCAGACTGCAATAGGAAGACACATGCTAGAGCAGCATGAACAGATCAAGGTGGTCCGCCATCCTGTTTCCCATGTTGGTTGGCCACATGTCTCTGGGAAGCCCACAAGTTGGGCAAGGAGGCGATATCCCTTCCCTGTGGTTGACTCCCAGCCCCTGCCATTCAGACACATGCTCTCTGTGAACCCAAAGTCCACATGGCTGCTAGCCACTGAAACAATGCTGTATAAAAACAAAGAGCAGTTACCTGTTTTGACTCCATATTTCAAGGTATCCCTACAATCAACAAGTATTTGTTCCAGAGGTTCTGGCTGATCCGAAAGTTCCACGCTGAAGCCTTCCAACCCTTCCAGAAGCTGGTGAGGGTGGTGGAAATCCAGCACTTTCGTCTTTCCATCGTAGGTCTTTTTGATGTAACTCAGGAGAATACTCACAACTTCATGCAGGAAACGTTCTGTCAGTTCCTCACCATTCTGAGTAGGCAAAAGATCTGGGAGTTGGAGGAGAGAAATTCTGTTTAATGATGTGTAGGATTCAGGAGGAGACTTGGGGCAAAGGCTGATTTGCACAAGGTTGCACATTTAAATCTGCAACTGGATAGAAAAATGGGGTCAAGCTTCTCCCAACCATTTTAACCCAGTCCCAGCAAGAAGGACTCCATGTGCGCCACACAACAGGACCTTGAGATGAATGGAAGGAACACATAATGACTGTTAAACAGTGATGGGGAGGCTGTGACTCTCCAGATGTTGTTGGACATCTGGACTTTATCTCCAGCTGTTGCCCACCAGCCTCAACTTCCGGAGGACCACAGGTTCCCCACCCCTGATGTAAAAAGTACAGGGGGAGAGTCTCCAGCTTCAGCATTGCTTCTTTGCATGCCACCTTTCCATCATTCCAACCATGCTCCAGGTGGCTTACAGTATGCAAAGAGGTAGATAATTTCAAAAATATGTGAACAGTGGTCATAAGTGATAAATAAAAACTTATCAAAACATACACAACAAATTTAAACAATCCCCACATGCCGTAATAAGATTTTAAAATTGATATACAAAAATAGCACGAGTAATGGCAAAACTAGCATCTCCAAAATTAAATATGGACCGCAACAATGACCCCTAAACAATACCCCACTTCAAGATTCTGCAGACATCCTGAGAAGCAGGTCTTGAAGGATTCACACTGGGGTGATTCAGAAACTGTACATGTAGATCTTAAATTTCCGTCTCTCTCTCTCCCCCCCCCCCCAACACGAATAAAAATGAATATATTAATCCTACCTGACTCAAAGATGTTTGAAAAATTGGTCACAAAGCTCTCAATGGTAGAATCTTTTTCTCTCTTTTCACTTTCTCCCTGGAAGCTAGAAAGACGCTTTTGTCTCAGTGGGTCAGGTCCAGTACTGATCTGTTTGTCTGGAAATGAGGAATAAAAAAGGTCAATATACAAAGGATAAGTAAGCTTGCTAAAATAGCCATACCCAATTTAAAACTGCAATGCCCCATTCGCTACATTGGATCAGATTGTTATTACGTGTGTGATCTTTGCTGCCTGTTTTGTAGTATCTTCAGCTTATAAACCTCCTTGTGTAAATTGCCCTCCATTCCCCTTCCTTTGACACACAAACATCCCCTGTCTCTCTGCCACAGCTGCGCCAACTTGGGCGCCACACTGTGGGCTCTCAGGGTGCGCGCCACAGAGTGGCATGTGTGCTCCGACACTGCATTGGTGCCTGGGACCTCTGTCCATGGCTGCAGTGGACCCCATACAGGCCCCACATCAGTGGCACAAGTCACAGCCCAGCCACTGCCTAAGTGCCAGAGGTAAGGCAGTGACAGCAGCCTGGGGGTGAAGGCCGAGCAGCGGTGATGGTGGGGTACAGAGGTCGGGCACCCACAACAACAAAATTGTGGGTGACCGGCTCCCCAGGGGGCCCTGGAGTTGGTGCCAGTGTTCTGCTCTATGCATGATTGGCAGACTCACGCAAGCTCTATAGGCCAAGGGAGCCGGCGTTTGTCAGTAGACAGCTTCCGGGTCATGTGGCCAGCATGGCTAAGCCGCTTCTGGTGAACCAGAGCAGCACATGGAAGCGCCGTTTACCTTCCCGTCAGAGTGGTACCTATTTATCTACTTGCACTTTGACGTGCTTTCGAACTGCTAGGTGGGCAGGAGCAGGGACCGAGCAGCGGGAGCTCACCCCGTCGCGGAGATTCGAATTGCTGACCTTCCGATCGACAAGCCCAAGGCTCAGTGGTTTAGACCACAGCGCCACCCGCGTTCCTCTCTCCAGGAGGGTACGTAGGATGAAATCATCCTTTCCACCTGTTCTGTGGTCTCACCTATTCTTTTGCTCTTTGTTTACTTAGAGAACACCAGGATGAATCCCAGTAGCCAGCTTTTGTTTCACAAATTCTATGGCACTGTTCTGCTCAATAGCAAAATACAGCGCTCCCTTGCTATACTGTACACAATCTTCCACGCCAGGGAAGAAGGGGTGAGGGAAGATCTCTATCAGAGCTTGCCACCTGATGCAATTGCCTCACTTTGC
This sequence comes from Podarcis cretensis, assembly GCF_951804945.1. Lineage (NCBI taxonomy): Eukaryota > Metazoa > Chordata > Lepidosauria > Squamata > Lacertidae > Podarcis > Podarcis cretensis. The sequence continues at coordinate 23,672,290 of NC_137176.1, read as the reverse complement.
CTCTCACAGTCCTGTGAGAGATTGTATTTCCATGGCCTAACTTTGTGCTGCACTTAGTGCTTCACCAGGTCAGGCATAGCCTCTCCTTCCCTTATTCTCTTTTTAAGTGTGGGTCTGTGGCACATTGTCACACTCACTCTTCAGCCTCGGGGGCTATTTTTACCCAAGGTATGTGTATACTGCATTGGCTGGTTACATAGGTATAACCTCATACCTTCCAACATTTCTCCGATGCTATTTAAAATTAATTTAGCAGAACTCAACTCCGGAGAGAAAACAAAACAAAACGTGAAACATCTGATATTTGTTTTAGTGCATTTGATTTTTGCTGAAATTTTCTGCATGGGGGAAAAAATAGATCATTTACACAGTTAATGACTCAGTTTTACCTGCAAAGCACAGGTGCCTACAAAGATATTTGCATACAATCATCTGAAGGGGCGAAATCGCATCTGCTACAAATAGAAATCTACATTCTACATTCAATCCCCCATTTTTCTCCTAGTGTGTTTTATGGCACATTTTACAATGTGGTTTTGTCATTAAAATATACTGTGCTGAAAATGTAAATCTGTTCTCATTTTGCCCAGAATCCATTTTGGTACATTTAATACCTCAAATGAAAGCATGAGTTTTAAAGCGACTTTTTTTTCTTTTCCCACTCATGCAAAATGACTGTGAAGTAATTTCAGAGATATAATCTTTTCCTTCTAACCACTTGCAAAAATTTGATAAGGGCGAGGGGAGTGGGAGTGGAAAGATAGAGAGAAAGAGAGAAGAAAAGTGCCAAATTATATCCCTGGACAATTAGCTATTTGCAGTTGCATGCCTTCCGCAGCGCTTCGTATTCCCATGTCATTCTTCCTTTTCATATTTATAGCATCTTTGAATGTACTGCCGGTGCTTTTGGAAAGTTACGTATTTTCACTGGGAAAATCTTAAAAAGAGAAACGGTGAGGCAGTGGGTGTCCCTTTGTTGGCAGTGAAAAATTGTCTCCGTGTGCAGATCCTCAACAGCCGTAGCTGAAGAGATTGGGTTACTGGCCTGGGAGCTCAGTAGGAGACAGGAGGAGGAGGAGGAGGAGGAGGAGGAGTTTGGATTTGATATCCCACTTTATCACTACCCGAAGGAGTCTCAAAGCGGCTAACATTCTCCTTTCCCTTCCTCCCCCACAACAAACATCCTGTGAGGTGAGTGAGGCTGAGAGACTTCAGAGAAGTGTGACTAGCCCAGGGTCACCCAGCAGCTGCATGTGGAGGAGCAGGTAATCAAACACAGTTCACCAGATTACAAGTCCACCACTCTTAACCACTACACCACACTGGGGAGCACCCTAATAAGAAACAGGAGGTGGTAGCCAGAGTCCTGAAACTGGGAAATTATGGCTTGTATCATAATGAGGCAGCTATGAATGAAAGGGCTCCTTCCCTTCAGAGCTCTGACTGAGGATCCTACCTGCTTAAGGGAGGGGTGCAATTTTCACAGATACCCCCTTCCCCTGAACCATGTCTCATACTGATATAGAGAGTCCCCTAAATCTACCTGCCCTCTGGAGCATGTGGGAGGGCACAAGAGGCTATAGGGGGGAGCATAGGAGCCAACTCCTAGGGGTCGAGGTCCCATTGGCTCCCAAAAAAAATATCTGAAGGGGGATGGCCCGCCCAAATTGATAGACTTTTTCATTCAAATGGTGTGGTGCAATGCGTCATGTGATCAATTGTGCAGGGCAGGGCTTACCTGGCCCCCCCCCCAATATTTTATTCAAGTTGGGGGCCCCTGGAGGGGGGGGAGAAGGGATCAATGAATGTCATCTCCCCTGCCCCATTCTGCTGGGCGAAGCATCACTCGAACAGATCTCCATTTAGAGAGACTCCCATCAGCTGGAAGTCTGTCTGGTTTGTAATGCAATAAAATCTTTAATTAAAAATTAATAAAAGAAAGAAAGAAAGAAAGAAAGAAAGAAAGAAAGAAAGAAAGAAAGAATCCAAGCCATTGAAATGACTGTCATTAGCCAAAGGTCTTGGATTGCATAAGGATTGATTGATTGATTGATTGATTGATTGATTAAACTAAGCATCTCCTACTAAAGAAAGTACAGAAAGACAATACTGTATATGTTTATCCCTGAGAAGGAGGAGGAGGAGAATTTGGGTTCAAATAAGTGTTTGCTGGATGGAATTCCATAGCAGAGAATCCACAGCAGATCATCCACAGCCCAGATAACCAATACAGTACCCTCCAAAAGTTGTTGAACTACAACTCCCATCAGCCCCACCAAGCACAGTCAATGATCAGGGAAGGTGATAGTCTTCTGGAAGTTGCCCCATTAGCAACCCATGTCATAGAGATTTCCTGGACAAACGTCCAGTGTTTCTCAAACTTGAGTCCCCAAGCTGTTGTTGGACCACAACTCCCATCATCCCTGACCATTGGTCCTGCTAGCTAGGAATGTTGGGAGTTGTAGTCCAACAACAGCTGGGGACCCTAGTTTGAGAAACACTGTCGGATAGACCAAAAGTATTAAGACTCTACAGACCTGGAAGAACATCACAGGACCCATTCTCATGTTGAATTTTTAGATTTGTGTCTGCATCTGAATACAATGAAAAGAAATGTGAAATCTGAATCAGCTCTATGAAGTCTGTCTTTACATCTGTACAGCAACTGAAGGAGAAGCAATAAGAAACCACCAAAGATTTCTTAGAAAAGTTTCTGTTTAACTGTTGAACATTAACAGCAGAAATATTTATTTCAGGAAAGCGCACATGAAACATTTCAGATAAAAGACTGAGCTCCTATATGCCTGATAAAAATTAGTTACCTAATAAACTAATAAAAATTAGTAAAAAAAAAACCCCAACCTTATAATTGTTCCTTTTGGGGTTTTGTTGTTGTTGTTTTAAAACACATCGCCACCCCTTGTTAGCAGGAAAGAAAGAAGGAAGCTTTTAAGATTTAATTTCTTTCCTGACAGTTTAAAAACAACACCACCATAGCTTCTCATCATACATAAAGCAGCAGGTGGCTTTTGAGGAAAACAAACATCAAGGATGAGGGAACAGCAGACAAGAGACCAATCTGTGCTTGCTGCTCTTGTCTTTGAGGATTCTGACCCCAAATGTTCTGAACTTCACAACCGCCACCCAAACACTTTGAATGACTTCTCTTTTGCTTTTTAAAATGTATCAGTACAAAACGGAAACCGTGTCCCAGACTCTCTCGCCCTGACAAAGTCATCCTCAAAACAGACTACTATTTTTAAACGTCTTGAACAGCTAGATTTTTTAAAAAAATAATAATAATCTGCTAATGATATCTGCGCACTTACTTGTTCTGTTGTTCACCATCTGGAAATCCATTTCTTTGCCGCTCTGAATAACCATGCACGGCAGAAAAATATCCAGAGTAGTAAAAAGTGCAATTTCTCAGCAACCCGAATATAGACAAACACACAATTCTCAAATGTATCTGCTGCTGAACTAATTTGTTTTACATAGTTTGGTATTTGTTGAATAGATAGTGCCTCTGGGCGTTCCAGTTACTTGTTAAAGCAAAAAAGGGTGGAGACAAAGAATTCTGATTTCCTTTGTGTAGGGGTTTGTTTTGTGTTTTTGGCATTGCGGGCTTAAGGCTCTTAGAATTCTTTAATTATTTGTTAGGTCAAATGCAAGGAATATTTTTCCTTTCTGCTGTGCTCCTTCTCTCCCTGTCAAACACACAGACATCCCTATACATTCTTTGCAGCAGTTTGATAACAATGACTGCTCCCCACATCAAATGGGGGGTGCCCTTTATGTGGTCACACGCAGCCCCCTGGATCCCAGTTTGGCTTCTGGTAGCATGGGATGGCTTTGCCGTCCCCAGGCTGGATACCTGGAGGTCTCTGCCTACCTCAGCCAATCACCCAATCCCGCCTGGGGAGGCGTTGCCAGGGAATTGGTCAGGTAAGGGGAAGGACCGCCCTGCCCACACAACAGAGGGAGAATCTTACCTGCAAACCGTCAGTTGGCTCCAGAGCTTCTCCCACCCTGCCCTCCCTCAGTTAAACCTTCTTTTGCAGGTTAACCTCTTCTCTTTGTGGCTTAGGGACCTTGTATTTACGGGACCACCTCTCCTGGTATGCCCCGCAGAGGACCTTAAGGTCCATGAATAACCATAGTTTAGAGCTCCCAGGCCCTAAGGAAGTCAGACTATCCTCCACCAGGGCCAGGGCCTTCTCAGTGTTGGCTCCGACCTGGTGGAATGCTCTGTCCCATGAGACCAGGGCCCTGCAGGATTTAACTTCCTTCTGCAGGGCCTGTAAGTCAGAGCTATTCCACCTGGCTTTTAATTTGAATTCAGCCTGATCTTTTATTCCCCTTCCTTCCCTCCCCCTCCCCTTTTTATGAAGATTACCCGCTCTGGAATACCACAGCTAATTCTCCCCTGGTCTCCTCGCTGGCCCAAATAGGACTAATTTAGCCAGCTAGCCCTGGTGATTATCTAATGTTTATTGGATGGATTCCCCCCCCCCCCAAATTGATTTTTGAATTCTGAATTTATTGTTATTCACGTTTTATACTGTATTTTATGCTGTTTCTTGTTGCATCAATTAAGTGTTTTAAGTTTGTTGTTAGCCACCCTGAGCCCGGTTTTCTGAACAAGGAAGGGCGGGGTATAAATAAAAACTTATTTATTTATTATTCTCCACAGGTATGCGGGCGCTGCTACATCATGGTCTCTGTTGAAGGGCCAGAAAGGAATTTTCCTGCATTGGCAGGTTTTGCCTTCCCCGTAGCAAAACATCACAACTTTGGCGGTTTCAGGCCTTGGGCGGAATCCTTTGGTCTATCTTCCCTAAATGGGGGGGGCATGAAGTGGTGACCCACGCCCCCCCCCCTTGTGGCAGTGATACCAGGGTTCCCCATTAAAGGGGTCTTGAGGGTAGGCATTGGCCATACACCGAGAGGTTGTCATTGCTCTTCCCTGTGACAGTGGCAAAATGGGGAGCGGGCTCTCTGCTTGAACATATGTTCTCCAGAGCCAGCCCAATCCTCACACATTCTGGATAAACCTGATGTGCCCCAGATCCCTGGCTGGGGACTGGGAAGGATAAACGTCCAATGCCTGAGCCAAAGTCTCCCTACATCCAAAGCTTAATAAAGTTGGGGCCAGTTTTAATCCCAAAGCACGTTGTCTTGAGTCATTATTCCACTCAGGAGTTGCCTGGCATTGGGGGGACTCCGCCTGTCCATGCAAAATTAAAGACCTTTCAATAAAAACCCTCTATTTCATTAAAAACCCTCTATTGGGGTTATGGCATTTTATAGCAAGAAACTAAGGGAGCAATCCTGCATGCAAGAAACTGGTGTAAAGCTAGCCAGCCTAAATTAAGCTGGCATAAAGTTACACCAGATCATAGGAGTTAAGTCCTAAGGGCTGAGGTCCCTTCTGCTCCCCCCCCCCCCAGTAAAATGCAGAGCAATAAAATTAGCACCAGCTTAGCTGCAGGAGTTGTTGGGAGGAGGAGTACATGATTTTTGTTAGGGGGGGCAGGCCTTTTGTTTGGGGGGGCAGAACCTCAGTTAGCTACGTGTTTTTATTAATTTTTATTGATTTAGGTGGACAGCAGCCCCTCCCTGCCCCCCACCCTGGCTATGCCCATGCATTCAACCATCTTAAACACTCCACTCCAGATTTCTGGAGCCTCGTCTTCTCCTGAAGATGTCCCACAAGGCAGACTTTTCCTCAGGGTTTGTTCATGAAACCTATCTCACAAATTAGTATAGCCTCAAGGCGCTGGAAGTTTAGGACCAGGGTTTTCCTTCTCCTAGATGGGCTACTTTCCCAGGCTGAAGAGCCCCATCTGCCCCTCACTTCCCTCTACAGCTCATGCAGAAACAACCTTCCTGATCATTGAACCCACTATTGAGCTCGTCCGCTGAATCTGCCATAGCTTGTCTTCACACGCAGGGAAAGTCACTGAAGGTTTGAGAGCCATCAGCTACCCTCACCTGGTTTAGCCAGCCAGTCAAAGCCATTTCCTGGAGTGTGGATGCTGTCACATGATGTCAGCTTCTAGTAGCCACAGATGACAGATGAGGCATGGTGGGGACTAAAGGTGGACAAACTACCCCAGAAGGAGCATAACATGTCCCCTAGAGTTATTTGTTGTTGTTGCTTAGTCGTTTAGTCGTGTCCGACTCTTCCTGACCCCATGGACCAGAGCACGCCAGGCATTCCTGTCTTCTACTGCCTCCCACAGTTTGGTCAAACTCATGCTGGTAGCTTTGAGAACACTGTACAACCATCTCGTCCTCTGCCGTCCCCTTCTCCTTGTGCCCTCCATCTTTCCCAACATCAAGGTCTTTTCCAGGGAGTCTTCTCTTCTCATGAAGTGGCCAAAGTACTGGAGCCTCAGCTTCAGGATCTGTCCTTCCAGTGAGCACTCAGGGCTGATTTCCTTCAGAATGGATAGGTTTCATCTTCTTGCAGTCCATGGGACTCTCAAGAGTCTCCTCCAGCACCATAATTCAAAAGCATCAATTCTTCGGCGATCAGCCTTCTTTATGGTCCAGCACTCACTTCCATACATCACTACTGGGAAAACCATAGCATTAACTATACGTGCCTTTGCTGGCAAGGTGATGTCTCTGCTTTTTAAGATGCTGTCTAGGCTTGTCATTGCTTTTCTCCCAAGAAGCAGGCAGTCTTTTAATTTCCTGACTGGTGTCACCATCTGCAGTGATCACCCCTCCCTTAAACCCCCATACACCCCGGTCACAACATCTGGAGAGCCATGAGTTCCCCATTCCTGGCTTATAAACTGATATTCTCTGCATTAAGGAAATGTTTCTAGTGGTGACAAATATAATAATTTACTCGGAAACTTCCCAAGAATTGGGCATGAGAACTGCTGCCTTAATATAATATTTTCTATTCATGTCTCTCAGATACTCTCAGAGGACCACATGATTGCTCGCACCTTCTTTTCATAGTTTTTAAATGCCTTTCATCTAATTTCCTGCGGCTTAATAGATGTTCTTTTCATTTTCTGGATCATTTATCATGTTTTGATCAAAGTTCTTTGTACATTTCCCAGCTGAGCAATCACGTGTGCTTTTGTTTCACTAGTGGGAATGGGAGTAATCAGCTAAGATTAACCACATTTCTTGTAATGGCAGAATTATATCAATAAAGAGGACTAGAGGAGATAATATTTCACAATATTTTGTTGTTGTTGTTGTCCAAACACTCCCCTGTTTTGCAAGAAGAGCAAGCAGCTTTCAAAAATTCAACAAAATAGGAAATGTTTGATTATATTACATCTTCAGCTGGGTGGTTTACCAAAAGGAGTTTGGATCACAATTTAAAACATGATATTAGAGCTGGGGGAGAATTTAGAATCAGTTTTTATTATAAGACAAACCTGCCTATTATGTACTTTCCAAAACAAAATGTGAACTGAAATAGGGACACCCTTTAAAATTCATACTTCTCTGAATTTTGTGGTGCATTTCTGTAGTCATAGGATCATAGAGTTGGAAGGGACCACGGGCTCATCTAGTACAACATGGGGCTGAAACCCACGATCCTGAAATTAAGAGTCTCAGGCTCTACTGACTGAGCTCTAGTCAGTCTGAGCAGTACAGTGGTACCTCAGGTTACAGACGCTTCAGGTTACAGACGCTTCAGGTTACAGACTCCGCTAACCCAGAAATAGTGTTTCAGGTTAAGAACTTTGCTTCAGGATGAGAACAGAAATCGTCCTCCAGCAGCGCGGCAGCAGCAGGAGGTCCCATTAGCTAAAGTGGTGCTTCAGGGTAAGAACAGTTTCAGGTTAAGAACAGACCTCCGGTACGAATTAAGTACTTAACCCGAGGTACCACTGTAATGTGTAGGAAAATGAACATACTGGTAAAGAATGTGTATAAAAGTCTACATATTAGTAGAAATAACATACCAAAATGTACTATTTTACGGGAAAATGATTTGCAAATATGTGTATATTGGGAAAAACTGAATGCAAAAAAAAAATGCATTTTATGAGAAATTCAGGCTATGAATTTATGGGGACTTTTTAAAAGGAAAAAATGCAAACTGATGTAGAAATGTGAATTTAAGATTGGAAAGTGAGACGTGAACAGAAATGGGAATTTACAAATTGGCCAATTCCTACATGAGATACATAATCCTGTATGGTCAGGTGGGAACAGTAATCTAATCAGAGTGCAGGAATAACCGCTCCCCCATTAAATGGGGGCGCCCTTTGCGCGGTCACGCGCAGCCCCCTGGACCCTATGCGGCACCATTAGCACAGGCTTGGCTTCGCCTTCCCCAGATGGAATACCTGGAGGTCTCCACCTATCTCAGCCAGTTGCCCAATCCCACCTGGGGAGGCGTTGCCAAGGTGATCAGGCCAGGTAGGGGGAGGGACCACCCTGCCCACACAATAGAGGGAAGGATCTTACCTGGGAATCATCAGTTGGCTCCAGAGCTTCTCCCACCCTACCCACCCTCAGTTAAGACTTCTTTGGCAGGTTAACCTCTTCTCCACAGGTATGCGGGCTCTGCTACGTCAAGGTCACTGTTGAAGGGCCAGAAAGGAATTCTCCAGCATTGGCAGGTTTGCCTTTCCTGTAGCAAAACGTCACAACTTTGGCGGTATCAGGCATTGGGCAGAATCCTTTAGTCTATCTTCCCTAAATGGGGGTGGGCGTGTAGCAGTGACTCACGCCCCCTCTTCTCTTTGTGGCGGCGATACCAGGGTTCCCTGTTAAATGGGTTGTTTTGAGGGGAGGCTTTGGCCGTACGCCTAGAGGTTGTCATTGCTCTCCCCTGTGATGGCAGCAAAATGGGGATGGGCTCTCTCTGCTTGAACATATGTTCTCCAGAGCCAGCCCAATCCCCACACACACTGGATATCCCTGATGTTCCCCAGATCCCCGGCAGGGGACTGGGAGTGATAAAAGCCCAATGACTGAGCCAAGGTGTACCCACATCTGAAACTTAATAAAGTTGTGGTAATTTTAATCCCATAGGATATTGTCTTGAGTCGTTATTCCACACAGGAGCAGCCCAGGGTTTGGGGGACTCCGCCTGTCCACACAAAGAGAATCTGTGTTGCGGATCCACCAAATTGTAAGTCCTGCCCATTTCACATCAGGCAAAATAAGGGAGCTTCAGGGAAGATTCTGAGCTTGTATTGGTTCAAGGGCCAAGAGACCTCAAGGGGGAAGGCAGACAGGGATCCTTGTGTTGTTGATTTCAGTATGCCTAGCATGCTGTACAATTGCCAGTGCTCCAGTCTGAAACAAAACATTTACTTGCATTATCTCCCTCAGGTACAAATGGAGCATTAGCAGGAAACTACTGCTTATGCTGGCCTGCAGCACGGTTTTAAGTTTGGGTAGCAGAAAGTTCCCCGAACCGAGCTTTATGAGCGAACAGGGAAATTGAAGAACCAGTCCACTTTGCATATATGACAAATGGAATGAGCATGATTCTGCCAATTGTGCTTTTAAAACTGATGAATGTCGAGTGGCAAGTGACTATTTTTGAGAAGTGTCTCTTTTCAATCATCATAAATGAAAGAACGCTCATTTTATGGTTTAAGTATATGTGAATTTGTCTGTCAAATCACCTCAGAAATTGCACTTGCAGTTAAAGGCGATGCCTTACTTCATCCAGAAGGGCAATTAATCCTCCCTAGAGCTGCAGTAAAATCTAAGATATTAGTTATTGATTTAAAGTTTGGACATAAACTTCAAAAGGTCAAACCTCAACATCCTAATCCATTACTTGCTAAAAGTGTAATATTTTCCCTTGGTGATATATTCTATAGCATCAAACTTTTAATATATGTATATCCTAATTTTACTCACCAAGTTACGGAGTAACAGTAATTCTAAAACAGTGTGTTGCATTACAGACCACTTTTTTCGATTCTTAAATAGCCTGTGACTCCCCATCCCTCATATAGGAATCTACTTGAAAGGCTTCTGTATTTCAACTAACCGCCCTCTGCACTCATAAATTTCTCCTATTCTTTGAAGTGCACATTATGAACTCTCAAAGCTCTATCTGGGCCCAAGCACAACAGCTTTTGCTGACCAAGCAAATGTTGGGGCTTCCGCTGACAGGACTCATTAACTGATTCCTACAGAGTCCACCCACCCCACCCTCTGCTGAAATTAGGCCTGAAAGAATGTCTCTATTACAGCCAATAGAATAGGTTTCTCTGTGTGTTTGGTTATTTGTTTTTATTAGATTTGTATACCACCCTTCACGCGATGATTTCAGGGCAATTTACAATTCAGAAATACAAAATACATAACGAAGCAAAACCAAAAAACAAGCCAAAAGCCACTCAGCCAAAGGCCAGGTAACAGAGAAACGTTTTCGCCTGGTGCCTAAAGATATGCAATGAAGGTGCCAAGTGAGCCTCTCTGGGAAGAGCATTCTGCAAACAGGGAGCCACTATAGTAAAGGCCCTTTCTCATGTTGCCACCATCTGGACCTCTCACAGGAGGTGCACAAAAAAGGGCCTCCAATGATAATCTCAGGGTCCGGGTAGGTCCACGTGGTTGCAGGGCACGCTGTGCTGACAACAGTTTCTCCAGTTTGAAAAGGTTCACGTGGACCCCAAATGGCTACAAACCCCAATGAGGGTCAATGCAGGCAATGGTGCAGCTAAGTAATCTTAGATTCTGGGCTTAATGGGGAGATATAGACAACCATGTGCATTACTTAAGCAGCAGAGTACACAATTAACATTTCTCCACGCCCTGCTGTTTCACAACTGCTTCTATGTAGCCGAGGAGAACATAGAGGCTGACTTATAATGAGTCAGGCCTTTGGGACATCTAGCTCAGCATTGTCTGCACTGATAGGCAGTGATGCTCCAAGGTTTCGAGGGGGGGGGGACATTCCCAGCCCTACCCGGATATGACAGGGACTGAACCCGGATATGACAGGGAGAGAGCTATAGCTGATATGCCCTGATATTCTAGAGCAAGCAAACAAACCACATAACCACAAAGTTTCCAACCCGGTGTTAGGAAGCTGACAAGGAGAACATGATATGGCTGGAATGTAGCATCTCGTCCGGAAGCCGATGAGGAGAGCAGGTCGTTCACAGATCAGAGAAAGAGAGTGAAACACTTGGCTAACTTACAGTTAGTTTCTTTATTAAGGAAAGCAGGACAAAGAACACACAGAGACTTCTAAAGATTGCACTTGTCTGGACAAAGCAATTGCCTGGACTGGCTTGTAGCTCCTCCTTCACTCCCCAGGCCTCTGCGTGAGCCAGTGTGGTGTAGTGGTTAAGAGCGGTAGTCTTGTAATCTGGGGAACCGGGTTCGCTTCCCCGCTCCTCCACACGCAGCTGCTGGGTGACCTTGGGCTAGTCACACTTCTCTGAAGTCTCTCAGCCCCACTCACCTCACAGAGTGTTTGTTGTGGGGAAGGAAGGGAAAGGAGAATGTTAGCCGCTTTGAGACTCCTTTGGGTAGTGATAAAGCGGGATATCAAATCCAAACTCTTCTTCTTCTTCTTCTCACTCTGTCTACGGCGAGCTCCAAGGAACCCTCTCTGGGTCTGCCTGACTCTCTGCTCGGCAACATGCAATAAATGCCTCACTCTGGTAGAGGGGCTGCAGAGAAGCTGTCAGAGTGCCTCTGTGGGAGAACTGCTAAGTCTGATTCCTGTCCCTGCCCTGTGCTGGGGCACCTGCCTGTTTCCTCCCCTTCACCAACCTTCAAGCTCCCAGCCTCCAGTACTTCCCAGCTCCTCCTCTAGGGTGTGGCTGGTTTCCCACCACCAGGATCAAAATTCTCTCCCTCTGTGCTTTCCCGGGGGGGGGGGGCTCTTGGTCAGGCAGCTTCCACCACTCCATCTCATCTAGCCAGTCCCTGACACGTTGAGGAAAAAGATACACGCCCAGCATGTGCCGTTTCCTGTTCTAAACTCACTTAAATCATAGCATAATTACCAGAAGTGAAACGGGGCCCATTTCTTCTGCACAATTCCCATGGGAAGTTGCACCATTGATGAAAAGGAAAATACATATTTTTAAGGGGAAAAAATAGTAATAAAATGAGCATCTGTCATGCCCGGCTGGGTACCCCCTGGCTATAAGATGTTTCTGAAAAGGAAGGATGCTGCAGTGACAGGCCCCAGCCCCATAGTATCACAGCATGTGAATGCTACCCTAGATGCTCTCTGAGTGGCTGTTCAGTGACCTCCTAAGCTGCAGGGCTCTGAAGACCTGTCCTGAGATTTATTTAGCTGCACCACAGAAGGCAGGTAGTTCCATAGACTAGTCACCCCAATAATTTTGGTTAGAGGTAACTTTGGTTTACTTTAGACCAGATGTCCTCCTTTAGATCTACACATATATGTATAGATATAAAAACTGAAGCGAGACCTAACTAAGAGAAGCATTTGGGAAGCTAATTGCCTTGGAACAGCTGTTCAGCTCCTAGCTTCTTGCTCACCGGGGCAAAATTAATCTTCTATTGCTTGTAATAAGCTTCCCTGAATTTCTTTCTTACCCAGGCAATGAGGGAGGTGATAATCAAATAAGTTTACCCTTCCTTGGGGCACAAAGAAAACGAGAAAGTTAATAAAAGTGCATTTTTATTACTCTGTTTAATTAATTCCAGAGAGCCGATTGACTCAGAGAAGTATTAATAAAACTCTACGAGAGGCAGAAGGAAGACCCAATACACATTTCTTAACAGTTTGATCCCAATTTCTCCTTTATGATGAAGGCGTGTTAACTGTCTCCATCAGAAAACTGGGCTTACCACTAGTAGAATTAGCCTGAAGTTTGGTAAGCGACTATCTCCTCCTTCTCTTTTCTTTAAGGATCTCTCCTGCACCCCTGAAAGGTGAGACTCCTGGAAGCATCTTTCAAACGCTTCTATGAATGGAGGGATTAGAATTCTGCCTTAAGTGTAATCCACCAACATTTGTAGGGACGCAGTGGCGCTGTGGGTTAAAGCCTCAGCGCCTAGGGCTTGCCGATCGAAAGGTCGGCGGTTCGAATCCCTGCGGCGGGGTGCGCTCCCGCTGCTCGGTCCCAGCGCCTGCCAACCTAGCAGTTCGAAAGCACCTCCGGGTGCAAGTAGATAAATAGGGACCGCTTACCAGCGGGAAGGTAAACGGCGTTTCCGTGTGCGGCTCTGGCTCTGGCTCTGGCCAGAGCAGCGATGTCACGCTGGCCACGTGACCCGGAAGTGTCTCCGGACAGCGCTGGCCCCTGGCCTCTTAAGTGAGATGGGCGCACAACCCCAGAGTCTGTCAAGACTGGCCCGTACGGGCAGGGGTACCTTTACCTTTACCTTTACCTGCACCCCTGAAAGGTGAGACTCCTGGAAGCATCTTTCAAACACTTCTATGAATGGAGCGATTAGAATTCTGCCTTAAGTGTAATCCACCAACATTTGGGACTGTGTGTAGCATACATCAGCCCTCTCCCCCTGCTAATCTGCCCTTCAGTCTTGATCCTGGGGTCCCCAGTCAGGCTGACCCACTCCAGGTTGATCCAGAGACCACCCACCTTGCCCAGGATCTTCCCTGAAGCAATTTGGGGACAAGAGGTGAAGGGGGGAGTTTTATTTATTTGTTTATGAAATCTACTCTGCATCCATAGATCTCCGGGTGATTCGCAACATAAAAATGCAGTATGTTGTTGTTGTTTAGTCGTTTAGTCATGTCCGACTCTTTGTGACCCCATGGACCAGAGCACGCCAGGCACTCCTGTCTTCCACTGCCTCCCGCAGTTTGGTCAAACTCATGCTGGTAGGTTCGAGAACACTGTCCAACCATCTCGTCCTCTGTCGTCCCCTTCTCCTTGTGCCCTCCATCTTTCCCAACATCAAGGTCTTTTCCAGGGAGTCTTCTCTTCCCATGAGGTGGCCAAAGTATTGGAGCCTCAGCTTCAGGATCTGTCCTTCCAGTGAGCACTCAGGGCTGATTTCCTTCAGAATGGATAGGTTTGATCTTCTTGCAGTCCATGGGACTCTCAAGAGTCTCCTCCAGCACCATAATTCAAAAGCATCAATTCTTCTGTGATCAGCCTTCTTTAAAAATGCAATATAAAAACCCACAAAGCACAAAAGAAAAATAAGGGGGTGGGGAACAAACCAAAAATCTGCCCTCCCGTGTCATGTTTAAAAGTGTATTGGATGTTTATCAGCCAAAGGCCTGACAGAAGAGGAACATTTTTGGCTGGCACCTAATGTCTAATGAAGGTGCCAGGTAAGCCTCCTTGGGGAGAACCATCACAGAAAAGGCCTGTTTTTGTGCTGACATCCTCCAGACCTCTCAAGGAGGAGGCACACAATGAAGGGCCTCCAATGATGATCTCAGGGTCCAGGTAGGTTCATATGGAGAGATGTGGTCCTTGATGTATTGAAGGTATTGCCAGAGTAGGAGATCAAGCATCTCTTCCTCTCCCTCCACCATGTGAGAGCAGGTGGGAAGCCACTCACAAAGGAGCAGCAACCAGGACCATGCAGAATCTAATGCATCTGGTTTCCAGCTTCTAAGCAGCAGGATTCAATCCTGCTGCTTCAGGGGGCAGTAAGGAGGGGTCTGGTGGGAAGTGCCCTCACTACTGGACAAAGAACTCAAACTCCACGTTTGCTAAAGTCTTCAATGCATAAACCAAGTTTGATACGTAAGGCAGTGGTCCCAAGGTATAGGAGGTGCAAAGAAGGTTTAGACGCATGGCTTGGCACAAGCACAGACATTGATCCAACAAGTGACTTGCCCCCTGCATCTTCCTTTTAAGAGCAGGACAGATACAGCTCTTAGTCCCAGGAGTTGGCAGGCAAATGACTGGGCTGGGCCGGAGAGGTTTGCTCGTACCACTGCCAGTGTCTCAAACTCCTCAGGGATGTCAGAGGTTTCTGCACTAGCGGCGTCTGATTTGCACCTTCCTACCTGATGCTCCACCACTCTGACAGCCCTAAATCACTGTGGTCCAACCAAACCTCACCTGTAGCGATCCAGGACTGCCTCCACCTGACTTGACTGATGTCTGGATTGCTCCAAACAGGCCTGATTTTGTTCAGGACACAGCCAATTCTGACGCACTGCTCTAGTGTAGCGCAGAAGGTAGAAACTGAAACTCAATAGAAGGAGAGGATACACAGCTTACAGAAAGAAAACAACTTGGGGTCGCTGTTGCTTACTAGAATGGGGAAAGCTATCCGGTGGGCCTGATTATATGTTTGCATTGCACTGATCTTCACTGTCCTGGTAAGCAGCCGTGATCCACTTGCCAGGATGCTAGCGTAGCAGTTTTCCATCCGGTGAGTCACTTCTGTCAAATTACACAGCTCCACAATCTGCGAAATGTATCAAATGTTAACAAACTCAATCAATAGAAAGCTGAGGTGAGGTAATATGAAGCTAGGGGAGGAAAGAAAGGAACAATTGAAGGTGTGCAGGTCGTAAGCAAAGTTACCCTTTATCCATCTGCCACCCCTGAATGAAACAGTTTGCTGATTGCATTTCAATCCTTGGTATTTGGCTGCCACAGGTAACCACCCTTTCCACTTGTGCTGAGCATTTTGAAGGGAAAGATAAACATTTGCCTCGCCCTGAAACTATACAGCTTTTGTTATCGTGATTCCCAAGTAACAGTAAAGAACCTGAAACAATGTGGACATTCATAGGTAATCAGACACTCGCGTATCCAGTTCCCAGGCATCGGTTACACCAAAGCAATAGAACATCAACATGGGATGGTCACACCTGTAAATTTCGGTTTCTCTTGGTCTCTCCTCTTCCCAGGCTGGCGTTCAGTTCTCCACATTCCCACAACACTTTGTGATTTTTCTTTGTATACAGAATACTCCTCCCCATGAGAATTTATCAGCATTTCAGGGCCAATTTGTTGTTGTTTAGTCATTTAGTCGTGTCCGACTCTTCGTGACCCCATGGACCAGAGCACGCCAGGCACTCCTGTCTTCCACTGCCTCCTGCAGTTTGGTCAAACTCATGCTGGTAGCTTTGAGAACACTATCCAACCATCTCGTCCTCTGTCGTCCCCTTCTCCTTGTGCCCTCCATCTTTCCCAACATCAGGGTCTTTTCCAGGGAGTCTTCTCTTCTCATGAAGTGGCCAAAGTACTGGAGCCTCAGCTTCAGGATCTGTCCTTCCAGTGAGCACTCAGGGCTGATTTCCTTCAGAATGGATAGGTTTGATCTTCTTGCAGTCCATGGGACTCTCAAGAGTTTCCTCCAGCACCATACTTGTAGAAAGTCAAGAAAATATTTGTTATTTGTTTAAAAGCCCAGTCCATGGGACTCTCAAGAGTCTCCTCCAGCACCACAATTCAAAAGCATCAATTCTTCGGCGATCAGCCTTCTTTATGGTCCAGCACTCACTTCCATACATCACTACTTGGAAAACCATAGCTTTTACTATACGGACCTTTGTTGGCATTCAGGGCTAATGCATCCCAATATTCATACAGTGGTACCTCAGGTTACATACGCTTCAGGTTACAGACTCCGCTAACCCAGAAATAGTACCTCGGGTTAAGAACTTTGGTTCAGGATGAGAACAGAAATCGTGCGGTGGCGGCACGGCAGCAGTGGGAGGCCCCATTAGCTGAAGTGGTGCTTCAGGTTAAAAACAGTTTCAGGTTAAGAACGGACCTCCGGAATGAATTAAGTACGTCACCAGAGGTACCACTGTATTTTTCTGTGCACATTTTTTGCAAGCCAGTTTCCCCCTGATGTAATGTGATCTTTACGTTTTCACCGACGGATGCATTATTATGACCACCTTATCCCAGTATATACACATGACTGGACTGGAGAACTGCACATCAAAATTCAGAGGAGTACACATTTTGAAGGATGGCTGGCGTTTTGATGCACCTGTTGTTTGGGAAAGAGTGAATTGGGTAGGTTTGCCTTGACATTTGAACTGAATCAAAGTTCTCCCTCAGGCCTACCTGTAATATGCAGGCGAAACATCAGAGCTCCGCAGGCAAGGTTGGGTCAGTTCCCAATGGTCCCCGCAGAACAACGTTCAGGATTCAGCTAATGAGTTCCATCTGTGGAAACCCTGCACAAGGACTTCCACTTTCAAAAAAAGGCTCTTTTCCCCCTATGTGCCGCCTGAACCCCTGAAATTGGCTCTGAACCCCCCAGAGCAGCATGTGGGGGAAAGGAGGGAGGATATTTCTGTCCACAAGCCCAAATGGTTGCCCTGATGGAACTAACTCGTTAGCATGACACTGAATATTGTATAAATATTGTAATCTGGAGCACACCAGAGCACAATCTTCTCACCAATACATTGAATATGCTCCAGCTATCCCCGAGAGGGCATGCCCTATCATTAGGCAAACAGAGGCAACTGCCTCAGGTGACAGAAGCACAGACCCTCAAAGTGTCCCTATTTTCCAGGGACGTCCCTGATTTAGAGAAACCATCCGGGCTTCTGATTTGATCCCAGATTCCAGAATGTCCCACTTTTTCTTAGGACATCCCTATTTTCATCAGATAAAGTTGGAGGGTATGGAGTTTTCCAACCCCCAAGGCGTCTGAAGGCAGCCCTGTATAGGGAAGTTTTTTTTAATGTTTAATGTTTTATTATGTTTGTAAGTTGGAAGTTGCCCAGTGTAGCTGGGGCAACCCAGTCAGGTGGGCAGGGTATAAATAGTAAAATTATTTTTATGGAATGGGACATTCCTATTTTCCTCTGAGAAATGTTGGAGGGTATGGAAGCAGAGAGGTGGTAGCAGGAGCCCCCTGGCTGTTCTTCCTGAGCCCCACCACTTCCACCATCCCAGGAGGATAGTGTCAGGATGCTGTCAGCGGCTCCCAGCTACTTGCCCAGGGAAGTATAAAGGCAAGGAAAAGTTTCTTACAGTCCTTTTTTATTTCAGACTTTACAGAAAGAGGCCATAGAACCCAGCCTCTTGGATAATGGCATTGTCCCGAGTGAATCTCCACCCCCTTCTCTCCCACTTCCTCATTCGTTATCGTCATCATCACTTCCTTTACGGTGCCACTAAGTACCCTCTGTCTTCAAGCTCTTTGCTCTCCTACTTTTAAGGCTCGCCAGGTTCTGGGACATGGAGGGTCTGGAATGCTTTCTAGTGACAAAATGTCAGCCAGCTGCTGCTCTGGCTCTGTTTGCTCCTCTCCCATAATTTCCCAACTTTCCCCCTCATCTGCCTCTGAGCTGCTACCTCCTTCAAACCCCTGTTGTAAATCTGTACTGTCTCCCTCCTCCCTGGGAGGATCAGGATGGGGCAGCAGTCTCCACCGCTCTTCCTCCGCCCAGTCCCTGACATCTAGGCCTGCGTGTGCCATGGACCTCTTCTGTGCCCGCCCCCCAAAAAATTAGCCTGCTCCTCTCAGCATTGAAGCAAGATCCAGCTCCTAGTCCAGAGCAGAGGGAGACCACCATCTTGTCCTTCACTTCAGACAGCAAAATGTTTTGGACCCGCCCTGTCAAGAACCGCCACTATTTTCTGATTCTTGTCACTGCTCCTATTTTTGTTCTTGAGGGCAAATTATTATAGTTTTTGTTAGAGTGGCCTAGCTAGGGTTTTCCGTCTTCCCATTCTGCCCTCAGTGTCTCATCAGCATGGCGGAAAGTAAACACATCTGGTCTGCCCAGCACTTAAATCACCCTAGTGCAAAAGAGAAATAAAACTAGGATTGCCATATTTAAAAAAGTAAAAACCATGACATCTCGAAAGCTTTTTAAGGAAGACCCAAAAATTGTTGAGCTTGATTGATCCAGAACAAAGCCCCGCCTTTCAGAGATTCCCCCCGGATGTCAATTCCGCCTTCTGATAATGTCCAGGGGGGAAACCAGGATGCCCCAAAATTAGGACATTAGGAAACCCCCAAACTGAGGGGTTTGTTGAGCCCCAAAACCACAATTTTTCTATTGATTCAGGGCAAAGCACCACCTTTCAGAGATTCTCCCGGACGTTGATTCTGCCTTCCGATAATGTCCGAACGTATGGCAGCCGTAAGTAAAACGAACGAAAGATGACTTGGGTTGGCACATTACACTGAACAAGCTGTGGATCTAAATTGCAAGCAGAACAAATTGTGAGTGTCCCTGTAGGAGCCAAATTTAGTCGCTGGCATTACTGCTGCTGCTGCTGCTGTTTGTATCCTGAGAAATGCATTATATAACGCGAAAAACAAAGTGAAGCAGTGGTTGCCAAGTGCTTTGATCTTCTGGAATAAGTCGTGAGCTTCTATAATAGGAGACATCTGGCCTCCCTGAGGGTACGTTTCCACAGCAGCTGCCCACACTCTTGATTCAGCAGCAATGGAAAGCATGGGAATCTCTCTCTAAAGCCAGGCGGTTCCTTCCCTCCACCCTGTGGACATGTCCGTGCCATCACGAGAAAGCCAGCTGTGAAGATTTCACAGGATTGTATCAGTCTAACAGTGGTTCCCATTGGACAAGTGGGCGGGAGGGGGATCAGCATGGGCTGAAGTTCCCAGTGCAAGGGGACTTTAGTGCACACACATCCAATCCTTTAAATAAGCACCCTGCTGATGTGACCCAAGACAGCCATGCGCTCACAGTGAGGCAGGA
The DNA here is from genome assembly GCF_951804945.1 of Podarcis cretensis. Classification (NCBI taxonomy): domain Eukaryota; kingdom Metazoa; phylum Chordata; class Lepidosauria; order Squamata; family Lacertidae; genus Podarcis; species Podarcis cretensis. The sequence goes on along the minus strand of NC_137176.1, from coordinate 23,652,711 downwards.
GGTGTTTGTTTTGAGAGCAAAAGATTATTGCACAAAAGAGAGAACAGATGTCATAGTTTCTGTTCGAGCGTTGATTGATCTACAGCCCTCTTCCCAGTGCCCGGCTTGTGACACAGCTCTTCCTCCTCTTCTAGACTCCCCCTAGGACTCAGCTATACAACTGCAAACAAAACGTTTAAATGTGTTGTAAAGAGCAATATACGAATGTGACACTAGGTGGCGACAGTGAGCTATGCCAAATTCAATGTATTTTTCAAAACCTTGTTTTTTTTAAAGCATTTTCACAGTGTTTTTAATATGTGTCTAGATTCCACTCCAGTCTGTCTTTAAAAACTTGACAGGGAAGATTTCATCCCTGCTGGTGGAAAATGAGGTTTAACCGATGTGTTATTTAGCTTTAAATAAGGGGGGAAATCGTTGGGGGGGGCAGGCATGGAAGAGACAGGATCTGCCACCTGAGGTGAGTCTCACATTATCTCACATTGCCTCATGGTGGGCCAGCCCTGCTCATATTGTGATTATGCTTATGATTATTTGCAGCTGCACAGCTGAGTCCATGGAAAGCAGAAGTTCCCTTGTGTTTTATTGTACGCATTACAACACTTCTTACACTACTTACTTCGTCCTTGATCTTTAAACCAGGCTAGAACTGAACAGCCCTTAAAACAGGAGACATAGCCACCCTGAAGCAGCGCACTGCGCGTCCTATGAGTCAGGAGGACATCAGATGACATCAAGGCAGCCTAACCCAGATGAAATTGGTAGTTCAGGGCTAAACTACACATTACACTCAGAAGCGGCTTGCCTGACAGGTTGGAGCTGTTGCACTTGCTTCCAGACAGGTGAGTTGCTCCTGTTTGCCAGGAGACATGGGGCCAAGGTGATAGGGATGGTACAGATCCTGCCAATGCATTTGTCAGTCATGCCAATCACCCCGCTACCTCCCAGAAAGCTAATGTAGCAGCTTCACCCAATCTGGGAAGCCTCTTCTGGTTGCCCTGAGGGTACCAATGTAATTTTTCTCTTTGTAAAAGCAGTCAGGTGGTCTATATTTGCAAAAAACGTAGGATGGGGAAGGAGGACTTGCCCATTCTTACGGTACCACAGCCCCAATCCAAACCGCTCCCCGGCATAGCTGTCAACTTTTCCCTTTTCTGGTGAGGAATCCTATTCGGAATAAGGGAATTTCCCGTAAAAAAAAAAAGGGAAATGTTGACAGCTATGTCCCCTGCAGTTGCTACTAGCTATGAAAGGGAAACACTGTGCACATAAATGTTTAAGCTCACAGTTTTCCTCACCATGACAAGGAGCAAAGGAAGAGCTCACTCACATGTCCGTATTGCACCTATACGAAGCAGCATATACAATATGTTTACAATTATGGCGGTCTCCTCAAAAATCTTTCAGCAAAAATCTGACGTTGTCCAGGTTGGGTGAGGGAAACAGAAGGCTTTTTTTCATATGCAAAGAAATCAGTAGCAGACACCTTAATGTGTGGGAAAAGATTTTTTTGAAAAAATCCCCAAGCCGCGGGGTCACAATTTCAGCAAAAATCTGAATTTCTCCAATTCACTCAAAAAGGGTGCCAAATACTTGCAAATGCTCCCCTGAAAGGTTTGGCGATCGAAACAGAAGGCTTTTTACCCCAGGACAGGAAATCAGCCCTCCACAACTTAAACTGTGGAAAAAGATTTTTGGGGGGAAATCCCTAAGCCGCGAGGTCACAATTTCAGCAAAAATCTGATGTTCTACAATTCACTCAAAAATGGTGCCAAACAGTTGCAAATGCTCCCCTGAAAGGTTTGGCGGTCAAAACAGAAGGATTTTTATCACAGGACAAGAAATCTGCCCTCGACGCCTTAACCTGCGGAAAAAGATTTTTTTGAAAAAATCCCTAAGCCCCGGGGTCACAATTTCAGCAAAAATATGAATTTCTCCAATTCACTCAAAAATGGTGCCAAATGGTTGCAAGTGCTCCCCTGAAGGTTTGGTGGTTGAAACAGAAGGATTTTTATCACAGGACAAGAAATCAGCCCTTGACAAGTTAACCTGCGGAAAAAGATTTTTTTGAAAAAAATCCCTAAGTCCCGGGGTCACAATTGCAGCAGAAGTCTGAATTTCTCCAATTCACTCAACAATGGTGCCAAACGGTTGCAAATGCTCCCCTAAAAGGTTTGGCAGTTGAAACAGAAGGCTTTTTATCACAGGACAATAATTCAGCCGCAGATGCCATACCCTGTGGAAAAAGATTTTTTTGAAAAAACCCCTAAGCCACAATTTCAGCAAAAATCTGACTTTCTCAAATTCTCTCAACAATTGTGCCAAACGGTTGCAAATTCTCCCCTGAAAGGTTTAGCGGTGGAAACAGAAAGCTTTTTATCACAGACCAAGAAATTCACCCTCGACGCCTTAACCTGCAGAAAGTCAGATTTTTGCTGCAATTGTGACCCCGCGGCTTAGGGATTTTTTCAAAAAAATGTTTTTCCGCAGGTTAAGGCGTTGAGGGCAGATTTCTTGGCCTATGGTGACAAATTCTGCCACTGTCACAGTGCCTAAACAACAAGCCTCGAGATACTGGTCTGAGTTGCCCTGTGTCACCCTAAAAAGTATTTCTGGGTACGTGAACAATATGATTGTCAGGAAAAACAGGGAGCCTGGAAGATGAATTATGAAACAATGTCACCTGACAATTCATTTTCGTGAACGCTTATTGCCTATGCCTTTTTGTTTGGATGAAAAATAAAAGCTATGGGTTGTTGGGTGTTTTTTGTTTTGTGTTTTTTAAAATCTAACCGCTGTCTTCCAGGGAAAACTTAATAAATAACAACATAATGTTTTAATGCATCAAGGGAGCAATTGAATACCAGGATCCAACAGGATGTGAGGGTTAGGATCCAGATGATCTTGGGCTGATTCTGGACGTTCCTAGTGTGGAGGCTGATTGAACATTTTATGGCCTTTAAATATGTTTGTGGGAGCAGGAGTTATTGGTTTGTTTTTGTTTTATTATGCATTTTGTGTTCTCATTTTGCATCTTGATGTTCTAAACCTCCTTGAGATCTTTGGATGAAGGGCAGTATACAAATTTTAATAATAATAATTTTAATTTTAATTATTATAATACTGAATCAGGATTATAGTAGACCTGCCAAAGAAAGGTTTGATGAGAGGAATGGAATTAAACCTTGTAAAGTTGCCCTGAATAGTGAAATAGCCCAGGTGAAGTTTAGTCTGGTGTGTGATGCCTCAACTGGAGAAGTCTCAGGTGAGGGTCAGGTGCCTTGTAAAGCTAGTAAAGACCAGAATATATAACAGGCCTTTGTCCTGGCTAGGCCGATACTCATAACTTCCTTGGAAGCCTCATTCCTGACCATTGCATGGGTCAACTCTATGATTCTATGACAAGGAAGCTGATGCTCCTCACACCCTTGGAAGCCCCATCTCTAAGCTGGGACTTAGTTAAGGTAAAGGTAAAGGTACCCCTGCCCGTACGGGCCAGTCTTGACAGACTCTGGGGTTGTGCGCCCATCTCACTTAAGAGGCCAGGGGCCAGCGCTGTCCGGAGACACTTCCGGGTCACGTGGCCAGCGTGACATCGCTGCTCTGGCGAGCCAGAGCCGCACACGGAAACGCCGTTTACCTTCCCGCTGGTAAGCGGTCCCTATTTATCTACTTGCACCCAGAGGTGCTTTCGAACTGCTAGGTTGGCAGGCGCTGGGACCGAGCAGCGGGAGCGCACCCCGCCGCAGGGATTCGAACCGCCGACCTTTCGATCGGCAAGCCCTAGGCGCTGAGGCTTTAACCCACAGCGCCACCTGCGTCCCTTAGTTATACAGACTTAGTTATACAGCTGCAAATATAACGTTTTATGTATGTTTTAAGTGCATTATACAAATGTGGCACTAGATGGCACTGATGAGCTAATGGCAAGTTCCATGTATATTTTACAACTTTTTTAAAAAGCATTTTCACAGCGTTTTTTTAATATCTGTATAGATCCTCTTCTGGTTGCACTTTGCCGGATCAAAATTGTGGATTGTCCAGAACTGTACTTTCAACCTCTGCAGGCCAAATGCTTTTGGAAGCATGGAATCTGCGCAGTGACTACTCCAGTTTGTTTGTTCCCAGCATTGGGAATCTGTTGCCTCTGAACATGGAGATTCCATTCACTACCCTGATTTATATATCTTACTAGACCTTCGAGAATCCGTCTAATCCTGAAGCTCTGTCAGCCCAATGGATGCAGTTACTCAGAGATGGAGAAATTTGTCATGGCTACGTTGGAAGGCAATAAGTCCTTCTGCATGGTGACAAATATCCTACTGCTTCCTCTCGTGCTCCGAAGAGATAAAAGTTTTATAGTTAACACAGAAGCTTCACTTGAAGCAATGAAGAAATTGTGAAGGGACCTCTGCTGGGAGCAGCTGCCCACCTGGCTTTCACCATAGCAACAAGTCTTTTTTCTTCTTCACTTATTCAGTATTACATTCTAAAGTCTACTGCTTCCCTCATCTTTGCCCAAGAAACAGCAGCAGCAGCATTGTGTGCAACTCTTGTATGAGGCCAGCTCAACATGGTGATTTATTCGTCCCGGTAATCTATTCATCACAGAAGATTGTCAAATTGTCAGTGCTACACCTAAAAAAAACCATGTTAACGGGGTAGGGCAGTTTGCTCTGCTTATGGCTCCGCTGTTTACAGGTCACACATATGAATGGTCTTTGTGGCCTGTGTCATGTGCTGGGCAACTGGTAGACATGACAACAGGTTGTACTTCTGGTTGCCAGGTGATCAGAGAAGATGATGCCACACACTTGCAGTTACTGTGAGATTATCTCCAGTGACAATAATCCAACAACAGCATACAAATCAATATGGCTAACCTGATCCAAAACACCCACCAACCCCACTCTCAGACGAAAACAAAGATCACCACAGCCAATCACAAACAAACAGCCACACCCTAGGCCAACCCCAACCTCTCTCACCACCAAATAAACACAAATGAACAGCACAAGCAACGCTGACACCAAACCCTACATACATTAAGCAAAATAGAAGCATCGCCACCCAACCCCCCATCTTCCCCCCTCCACCCCTCCACCCCCAACGTCTCAACAAATGAAACTGATTTGTAAAAATGTTACATGGGAAAAATACGAGAGACATTGCACATGTTTCTGTAAAACAAGAAAATCTTTAATAATAAAAAAGAACAAAACAAAAGAATTGCCAGTGCAAGTTTGGGTAAAAGCTCAATGACATTTGTGTCCAGATTTTCACTTTTTGAAATATGTGACTCACAGTCTGAAAAAAGTTCCCCACCTGCAGTGTATAATGTATGTGCCAGCCAGCATGACTCTGAATAAAGTGTAAATCAGATGTCTTAAAATATAAACGTAAGAAGCAAAAAATGCTTATTCCTAACTCTTAATAGACCACTTCATACACCCAACGAAATAGGATCTCACTCCAGAGGTTTCCTTCTTGAATGTTGTGAAAATGGACGCTTGATGTGCAGAGCTACTACAACATGCACCAGCAAATGCAAACCCTAAATAGCAAAGCGCAATAAAGATTGGAAAGGTATGTGTCACTGCGCATTTGCAAAAAGACAGAACAAGAAAACTCTATTTTTTAAAATGTATTTTTTATTGAAGATTTCTTGGTTTGCAAAAGTATGTGCAATGTCTCTTTTTGTTACATTTCTTTTTTAGTCATTATTATTTTATTTAGTTATACCTGTAAATAATTTTTCCCCAAGTACTTTTTATTGCTTATCTATAACAAAAACAAATAAAACAAATACTCTTACATCTCCAGTGTGTTGTGATGGGGCCAAATCTGGAACTGGGGGGATCTGAAAATCTTTCCCCTGAATCTGGGCAAAACTCAAACTGCTTCCAAAATTCAGTCTCGGCTTCCTGTTGCGTTTGGCACCAACCAGCTATCCTGGCCCAATGCGTTGAATCAGGAGGCATAGGGTATTGCATTTCCCATGCAGCCCAACAGGAAAGGTCATCGAATCATAGAACTGGAAGGGCTCTAATGCAAGTGTCTCACACAGGGATTGAACCTGCAACTTTGGCATTATGAGCATCACGCTCTAACCAACTGAGCTATCTGGCCTGCTATCACAAAGCCTCTCTTGTCTACAGAAAATGCTCTCCACCATCACAAGGGTATGTTTGGGAAGAGGAGTATTAAGTAGCAGCAGCTGGACAAACTCCTTGGGGGTGGCAGTTATTGTTCTTACCTATCTTGGGGAAAGAAAAGTACTGCATGGCTAAATTAAATTGGTTGAGGCAAGCTGCAACAAAGCGAATGTTCCTTCAAGGCAACTTGTCTCGGTTGATGTGTCAGCTTTAGCCAGCAGAGGGCAGTGTTCTCTAACAGCAAGCAAAGAAGCTGAGATTTCCGTTCCGAACTTCATTTTTTCAAAACATCATTCCTCTCCAACAACTCCTAAGCACGTGGTGTTAACAGAAAGAGAGGAAAGGTCTGCTCTTCACAGTCACCTGCCTTTTGCTTATCCTGCCAGAGGGTCGTGTTTTTTTCATCTGTTCAGCTCACCAGAAATCCTCAGAAATAGAAAAGGACGGAATTCGGTGCCTCAATATTACAAGCAATCCGTTTGCACTAGCATAACCTCGGGTTAAGAACTTAATTCGTTCCGGAGGTCCATTCTAAACCTGAAACTGTTCTTAACCTGAAGCACCACTTTAGCTAATGGGGCCTCCCGCTGTTGCCGCGCCGCCAGAACACGATTTCTGTTCTCATCCTGAAGCAAAGTTCTTAACCCGAGGTAATATTTCTGGGTTAGCGGAGTCTGTAACCTGAAGCATCTGTAACCTGAAGTGTCTGTAACCCGAGGTACCACAGTATATCAGCTGGCCAAACAGACATTCCCATTTCCCCTCCCCCCTGGCATACCACTCTGGCAGTTCTTCCAACCTTCCAGGAACCCATTTCTGGGGGAGTAGGACCAAGAGAAGAGGGGGAAATCCCACTGCACAAGCCAAAAACCTTCCACAGGGTTTCCACTGATGGGGTTCATCATCCTGGCATCCATCTGGAATTGATATCCATTCCTGGGAAGAACTGTGTGGGCTTAAGCAGTGGGCATTTTAAGCCTGTTGTTCCCAAGTGGGTGGTACTGCCCCTGGGGGTGATTACCTAGGGGGCACTAAGAAGCAAGGGGGCAGCAGTAGGATGCTGCAGGTGTGGATTTCATTCATTCATTCATTTTTTATTTCTTATTTCATAAAAGTTATACACCTCTTGGCTGTAAAAAACAACAACCCTCAAAGCTGTTTACAAAAAAATGAAACAGTAAAATTGAGAAAAAAATCACAAGCCCACTTTAAAACATGCAAAAGTTAAACTACTAAAATAGATTAAAAAATTCCTCAACTTTCTAAGCATCTGGGTAGGCTTTTCTTAGGGCTGCCATGTTTCAAAAAGTAAAAACCAGGACACCTCAAAAGTTGTTGAGCTCCCCCACCCCACCTCCCGGACGTCAATTCCGCCTTTGAAATCCCTGTAACGTCTGGACGTATGGCAACCCTGCCTTACTAGATAGGAATGTTTTTTAGCAAGCGCCGAAAAGACTACTGTGAAGGCGCCTGCTTGTTCTCAATAGGCAGAGAGTTCCGAAGTTCAGGTGTTGCTACTCTGAACGATCGAGTTCTAGCCAATGTGGAATGGGTATTCTGTGGCACCTGTAGGAGTACCAGTTCCACTGAATGAATTGGTTGAGCACATGTGGAATAAGACGGTGAGTAAGGGGGTGAATTTATGGGACTAAAGGGGCGGTGGCCCAAAAGGGTTTGGGAACCACTGTTTTAAGCCAACAGGGAAAGCAAAAGTGCAACTGATGAACCTGTTCTTCCTTGTCCATCTAAAGCTCCTTGTAAGTCCTTAAACTTGCAAGGTATTTCATGCCTTTTGCCTGTCTTCTTTTTAGGAGTCAACATGGGCCACCCGAAAACATAAAAAGGTAAAGGGACCCCTGACCATTAGGTCCAGTCATGGCCAACTCTGAGGTTGCGGTGCTCATCTCGCTTTATTGGCTGAGGGAACCGGTGTACAGCTTCCGTGGCCAGCATGACTAAGCCACTTCTGGCAAACCAGAGCAGCACATGGAAACACCGTTTACCTTCCCGCTGGAGCGGTACCTATTTATCTACTTGCACTCTGACGTGCTTTTGAACTGCTAGGTTGGCAGGAGCAGGGACCGAGCAACGGGAGCTCACCCCGTCACGGAGATTCGAACCGCTGACCTTCTAATCAGCAAATCCTAGGCTCTGTGGTTTAACCCACAGCACAACCCGCGTCCCATCCAAAAACATAAGCTTGGTCTATTGCTGGAACATCTAATGACAAGCAGATGGCACTGTTGTACTTGGTTATCTCAAGGTGTCAGGTCAGAGGTATGGGCGAAATTTATCTGAAGAGTCTCTGTTACTAGCAAAATGTTGACTGATGGGGTGGATGTGTCTGTTTGAATATTCCAAAGACTCATAGGGGAGTCCAGTGACCTCTGTGCCTAACCTCTGTAGGATCCAGCAGCGGCTGCCCAGTGTCTGGAGACATGGGCAACTGCATGTCCACACTTATTATTTGGAGTGAAAATAGCAACCACTCACTAAGAGCCAGATTGGATGAGATGACGTTCATGCAATTGGTAATTCTGTCCATGGTAAATAGCAGGTATGTTCTTAATTCAAAGCTGAGGCATGTGTCTGCTAAGTATATTGGAACTATAGTGGAAGCTTTCTTCCAATGAAAATAGCAAAAGAGAAAGGGATCTGTGTTGAGATTACAGCTGGGCAGCAAAGAGGGCGGAAGCCCAGTGAATGTTGCAAACAAACAAAAACATGAAGGATTTCTATAAATTCACTGACCCTTCTTTGGTATTTATCTTTCTTGTTTGCAAATGCATTTGATCATGACAGATAAGCTGTAAGCAATGGCTTTCATTATACAATTTGGATTCCAGGATTTCCAGTCTGGGTTGGTATGAGCATCAGGGAGTTTGCTGTAGAGATCAGCAGCCATTTTGTTGTTCCTCATTAGTGAGGGAAGGGATGAATGGATTATCAATGGTGCTGTTGAATGTTGATAGCTGGATGAGCAGAGCTGATGTAATTTATGAATTGTTCTAAATTTGCTTTGCCATTTGTCCAGACCACAAAGATATCTTTTGTGCATCACCACCATATAAGTCAGGCTTCCTCAACCTCGGCCCTCCAGATGTTTTGAGACTACAACTCCCATCATCCCTGACCACTGGTCCTGCTAGCTAGGGATCATGGGAGTTGTAGGCCAAAAAACATCTGGAGGGCCGAGGCTGAGGAAGCCTGATGTAAGTGGTTTCTTAATGGGCTTTGTGAGGGTGTCTTGTTCAAGTTTTCCCATGAATACATTTGCATATGGCATGGTAAAGGTAAAAGGTAAAGGACACCTGGATGGTTAAGTCCAGTCAAAGGTGACTATGGGGATGCAGCACTCATCTTGCTTCAGGCCAAGGGAGCTGGCGTTTGTCCACACACAGCTTTCTGAGTCATGTGGCCAGCATGACTAAACTGCTTCTGGTGCTCGGAAGACTGTGACAAGTGCCAGAGCGCACAGAAACGCCATTTACCTTCCTGTCACAGCGGTCCCTATTTATCTACTTGCACTGGTATGCTTTTGAACTGCTAGGTTGGCAGGAGCTGGGACAGAGCAACGGGAGCTCCCCATATTGTGCAAATTCGAACCGCCGACCTTCCAATCTGCAAGCCCAAGAGGCTCAGCGGTTTAGACCATAGCGCCACCCACTCCATTTGGCATGGATGTATATGTAAAACAGGAAGATTGTCTCTTTTTTAATGGAAAATCGCAGCAGACTTTACTTTTACTTCATGCTGAATATTCACCAATAAAATTTCATATAGGAGTATTATGAGAGTGAAACCCAGTATTCAAAAATTTTGGTTTGTTTTCGTTTTAGTGCAACGTGCTTTTATATTTCTAGGCTCCTGTGGATGTGGGAATGTTGTTTCATTACCAAAATCTGACAGGTGATTCACTTTGGTGCTGAATTCTTCACACTGTTAGGCAATGAAAGCACAACTCAGAATACAACACTTGAGATTTGGTTAAAGTAAGGGCTTGTCTTCCACCGACAAGGTTGGTTTTAATTTTTATAGGACATAATGAAAGAAAACAGCCTCATCCATTTCTCTTAAAGTGAGACCCACAACAACTCTGTGGTTGTTGATCTCATTGAATGTTTTGCCCAAGAGCTCTCAGAAGAGTGTTTGCTTCTCAGAAGAAGGACTGGGAGAGAATGTTGACTGGTTCCAATTTCAAGGCAAGCCTATCTAATTCGCAATTCCCGAAGCAAGATGCAAACTGAAACACAGCCACCCATCAAAGTCCACCATTTCCCACATTACATAGTGCAGTTCTCTGGCCAAGCAATATATCAAAAAATAAAATAAAATAAAGTGCTGAAATACACATCAATCTTTCCGGTTGGTGAAAGAGTTGTCAAAGTTCCTGTTAGCTATGAGAAAAATAACTGATTTCCCATTCTTTTCTTTGAAGCCCCACCTAGGGATCCCACCTTTTGCGGAGTGCTGGTTACAGCCCTGCTTTCAGACTATGCTCTGGGTTAGAATTATTTGTCCCCTGATATCAAATGGCTCAGGCACTTTTCACCCAAAAATGAGGGTGTTCCAAAAAATGCTGCATTAGAATCTTTTCACACTGTTCTGTATGAATATTCACACAGTGCTGCCCTTAGAGTGAAATTCATTATTCAACACTGGCAGAAGCTTGTTGTTCTAATCAAAACAACCACCATGTGTGCAGTTAGGGGAAAGCATTCTCTCAGCTTGATTGTTGTTTCAGTGGAAAGTTAATTATGCCCCGACTTTATTTTATTTTTGTGTCTCCAAATGCATGAGAAGAGATTGCCTGTTTTCAGCAGAGTTTTCCTATTGCGTGGACAGGCAGAGTCCCCAGATCCCGAGTGGTCCCCCCCCCCCCCGTCATGTGGAATAACGACTCTAGACAACGTGCTATGGGATTAAATTGGCCACAACTTTATTAAATTTCAAATGTGGGTAGACCTTGGCTCAGGCATTGGGCGTTCTCCCTCCCTAGTCCCCAGCCGGGGACCTAGGGAGCATCAGGGTTATCCAGTGTGGGGGGGGGATGGGCCGGCTCTGGAGAACATATGTTCAAGCAGAGATAGCCGCCCCCGTTACGCCGCCGCAGGGGAGAGCAATGACGACCTTTCGGCGTACGGCCAAAGCCTCCCTTCCAAAACCCCTTTAACGGGGAACCCTGGTATCGCCGCCGCAAAGAGGAAGATGGACTAAAGGATTCCGCCCAAGGCCTGATACCGCCAAAGTTGTGACGTTTTGCTACGGGAAAGGCGAAACCTGCCAATGCAGGGAAATTCCTTTCGGGCCCTTCAACAGCGACCTTATCGTAGCAGCGCCCGCATACCTGTGGAGACAGGTTAACCTGCAAAACCGATGAAGAAAAGTTAACCTGCAAAAGAAGACATTAACTGAGGGTGGGTAGGGTGGGAGAAGTTCTGGAGCCAAGTGAGGATTAACAATTAAGATCCACCCTCTATTGTGTGGGCAGGTAATGCCTCCCCTTACCTGGCCTGGTTTCCCTGGCAACGCTTCCCCCAGGTGGGATTGGGCAACTCACTGGGGTAGGCGGGGACCTCCAGGTATCCCACCTGAGGGAAGGCAAAGCCTATGCTGATGGGGCCACTCCAGATCCAGGGCTGCACGCGTCCACGCTAAAGGCGCCCCCCGTTTTAAGTGGGGAGCGGTCAATTCTTTCCAGACATCTTCCTCTTAAGCATTCAAAGCAAGTTGAGAGAGCAAGAAGGTACATTCTGTTAGGGCTGACATATGTCTGGATTTTCCTGGCCATTACCAGGATTTCAAAGGCAGAATTGATGCCAGCCGGGGCGGGAGCTCAACAATTTTCAGGGTGTTCTGGTTTTTACTTTTTTAAATATGGCAACCCTAATTCTCTGTACAAGGGACGTGGATGGCGCTGTGGGTTAAACCACAGAGCCTAGGGCTTGCCAATCAGAAGGTTGGCGGTTCAAATCCCGTGACGGGGTGAGCTCCCATTGCTTGGTTCCAGCTCCCGCCAACCTAGCAGTTCAAAAGCACATCAAAGTGCAAGTAGATAAATAGGTACCGCTCTGGCGGGAAGGTAAATGGCGTTTCCTTGCACTGCTCTGGTTCTCCAGAAGCGGCTTAGTCATGCTGGCCACATGACCCGGAAGCTGTACGCCGGCTCCCTCGGCCAATAAAGCGAGATGAGTGCCGCAACCCCAGAGTCGTCCACGACTGGACCTAATGGTCAGGGGTCCCTTTACCTTTTAATTCTGTGTACTGTTTTAGTTTCCTTGGCCTCACCCACACTGAAGTGTTAATCCTGTTTCTGGGCTGTACCAATTCCAATAACAGTCACGTGACACTGTTACTACTTATTTATCGATGTTCAAGGTTTACCTCCATCTTTCCTATAAAAAATATCTCCAAGATAGTTTACAACAGTCAGCAGTGCTGGGGTTGTTATTGTGTGGGGACAACTGTACTAAACGATGGAGTTATTCTGGCTTAGCAAAGAGCAACAATTATGTAGCTAAGTATAAAAGCTAAGTGAGCTGGGCAAATCAAGGGCCTGTTTCTGGAAAATGAAATGCTTGCTTGTCAGCTTCTAACAGTAGTATCTCTGAGTAGTACCTTGTTCCCAGTGCCAGATTTACAGGTGACTCCCCTGCACAGGGTGCCAAGCTGAGAGGGTGCAAAATTGAGAAGATTCATAATTGTGAAGGTCCATTTTAGGGCGCCAAATTTTGGCCTGATTCAAGATGCCATCTTACCAAAGATTGCCAAAGTCCGCCCCTGCTTGTTCCAGACAACAATAGGGAACTCTCTTAACAGATGAAGCTTGTGGTTAACCCAGGTGTCAAAGCTTGAAATTATCAGCAGAAAAAAACAAGTCTAACTGCAAGTAGAAGAATGCAGGAAATTGGAAAGGGCTTAGCAGGGACAGAGGGGGACGGTGGAAATTCCTCCAAAATGCGTAGTTAAGGTTGCTAATCAAAAGTGACGATTGGTTTATAAAGGTGGGACAAGCTGCGAAGGAATGAGGCTTCAAGCTGCTCATGTGAAACTATAAAATCATTTGTGTGACCTGTAATCAGGACCTTTTGTCTGCACCATGAAGTGGATGAGAAACCATTCTTGCACAAGAATGAAACACTCTTGCTTGGCTGCCTCTTGCCTGATTATGAGCTTCTGCTAGACAACAAACCTCAAAACACTACTCAGCACCAGGCAACCTTTATTTTCCCCTTGATGTGTGAACCGAGTCCAGCAATTGGTCCATCTCGCTCAGCATCGTCAACACCAACTAGCAGTGACTTTTCAAGATTCAAGACAGAGGACATTCCAAGCCCCACTTCTCCTGCAGGCCTTCTCTTCATGGCAGAAGCCTAAGTATCTTTACCTCACTTTAGCAGTCCCACAGGTAGCTGGCAGCTGAAGAAAAGTCTAAATATTTATAGACCTTCCCTGACATCTAGTTTTGTGTGTGACCAGAATACTTTACTTATTTTTGTATGGGTGAATCATCCATCCCGTATACCGCCACTTGCATTTTAATGCAGTAAAACGGAAGTCAAGGTTTACTTGCTTTTGTGTGAATGGCTAGTTCTTAATCATTTCCCTAATTAGTCTGGAAGCTCCAATTCTGATAAGATAGGAAAGGTCCCTCAGTATTCAAAAGGGGTCTGGTTTTGTATCATCTTCATCATTCGTACTTAGACACATCATGTGGCTCCCTGGGCTGGCAGAAGGCTTTTTTAAACCAACTTAAATCTCGTCAGACCTCCTTCCTTATCAAGTTTAACTCATCCTCTCATCTCTCTACCCCCTATTTAGATCTATGGTCTTCTCTCAGAGTTTGTAGACCCAGGACTCAGCTATGTTAAAAAAAAAAATATAGCATTATAACACTGGGGTGCCAGATGGTGCTGTAGAGCTGAAACACAATGAAATTTTCCATTGTGAGCTTTACAACATTCCCACCCCACCCCCACCCCAGAGCATTTCCAGAACTTTTTTAAATAGCTGTGTAGATCCAGCCTGAGAGATTCCACTCCCTCCTAGCCTTGCTGTTCCTCTGTCAGGAAGAAAGGGAGTGGCTGGAAGGAAAGTGAGAAAACAAGTGGATTGGCGGGAGGGGCTCATGCATAATATTGCAATATGTAGATGAAGGATGGGTGCATCTATGCCATGTTTTAGTGCTGGATGTTTTTAACATTGCCATTTCTTGCCAATGGAGTTTCTTTCCATCCAGCAGTCAAAAGGGGTCACAGTGATGTTCAAGTCAATTTTTGGATAATAAGAAAATAATGGAGAAGCTGCAAAGTGATCAACCTGCATCTTTCGATATAATACTACTCCCCTTTCAACTTTTCTCTTTCCGGCAAGTGGCTGTTGTTAGCTATTTGTCATAAGGAGGTGAGAGACCAAAAACAACCTTGACCCAGGAAAGAGGTCATGTTTTTTAAGATAGCATGGTTCCAAAAGTTCTGGGCCATTTGCTTTTCCTGAGCATGTAGATTGTTGCACTATGCTGGGGGGGACGGACCAGATTTTGTGTTCTGTGGAAGCAGCTCGGGAGAAAGTACTTGCACATATTCATTACTCTTTTATTGACAAATCAAAGATATAAAGTAGAGCAGAACAGGAGAGCCCATGACCTCGGGCTCAGAAAGGCACTGCACAGAAAGTTCCTGCAAACGGGAGCTGAGATAAACATCATCACGTGGTCCTTATATGAAAACATTTCTCAGAAATTGCAGTCAGAATCTAGCTTGTAGCGGGGAATGCGGTACACAAAATAATAAATGAGCAAATAAGGATTCAGCTAGATGCTCTGCTGAAGAAATAATAGAGCAAGTCTGGACCTTGAAAAGGAAGTTGGCAGTATAGCCATAAACCTTTTCTTCTTCTTACTGAATGCTAGACCATTAAATGCTTCTGGCCTCGTGAGACCACTTTCCCCCTTTATTTTTAATGCCTCTTACTGCTTTACTTCCTTTGCCATCCGTGGTCATGCATTATTTCTCTGCATCTCTGGTGCAGTCTTATAACACAGTCCCTCCTCCTGACTTCCAATTACTGGTCTGTTTTGAAAATAAAACCCTGACCTCCTTTGAAAAGCTGGAGAACTGACTGGTGTCCTTTAATAATAATAATAATAATAATAATAATAATAATAATAATTTATTATTTGTACCCCGCCCATCTGGCTGGGTTTCCCCAGCCACTCTGGGCGGCTTCCAACAGAGATGAAAAATACACTAAAATGTCACATATTAAAAACTTCCCTGAACAGGGCTGCCTTCAGATGTTTTCTGAATGTCAGGTAGTTGTCCATCGCCTTGATATCCGATGGGAGGGCATTCCACAGGGCGGGCGCCACCACCGAGAAGGCCCTCTGCCTGGTTCCCTGCAACTTGGCCTCTCGCAGTGAGGGAACCGCCAGAAGGCCCTCGGAGCTGGACCTCAGTGTCCGGGCAGACCGATGGGGGAGGAGACGCTCCTTCAGATATACTGGACTGAGGCCATTTAGGGCTTTAAAGGTCAGCACCAACACTTTGAATTGTGCTCGGAAACGTACTGGGAGCCAATGTAGGTCTTTCAAGACCGATGTTATATGGTCTCGGCGGCCGCTCCCAGTCACCAGTCTAGCTGCCGCATTCTGGATTAGTTGTAGTTTCCGGGTCACCTTCAAAGGTAGCCCCACGTAGAGCGCATTGCAGTAGTCCAAGCGGGAGATAACCAGAGCATGTACCACTCTGGCGAGACAGTCTGCAGGCAGATAGGGTCTCAGCCTACGTACCAGATGGAGCTGGTAAACAGCTGCCCTGGATACAGATTTGACCTGTGCCTCCATGGACAGCTGTGAGTCCAAAATGACTCCCAGGCTGCGCACCTGGTCCTTCAGGGGCACAGTTACCCCATTCAGGACCAGGGAATCCTCCACACCTGCCCGCCTCCTGTCCCTCAAAAACAGTACTTCTGTCTTGTCAGGATTCAACCTCAATCTGTTAGCCGCCATCCATCCTCCAACCGCTTCCAGACACTCACACAGGACCTTCACAGCCTTCACTGGTTCTGATTTAAAAGAGAGGTAGAGCTGGGTATCATCTGCATACTGATGAACACCCAGCCCAAACCTTCTGATGATCTCTCCCAGTGGCTGCATGTAAATGTTGAAAAGCATGGGGGAGAGGACAGAACCCTGAGGCACCCCACAAGTGAGAGCCCAGGGGTCTGAACACTCATCCCCCACCACCACTTTCTGAACACGGCCCAGGAGGAAGGAGCGGAACCACTGTATGACAGTGCCCCCAGCTCCCAGCCCCTCAAGACGGTCCAGAAGGATGTCATGGTCGATGGTATCAAACGCCGCTGAGAGATCCAGCAGAACTAGGAAACAGCTCTCACCTTTGTCCCTAGCCCGCCGGAGATCATCAACCAGTGCGACCAAGGCAGTTTCAGTCCCATGATGAGGCCTGAATCCCGACTGGAAGGGATCCAAATGGTCCGCTTCTTCCAGGCGTGCCTGGAGTTGTTCAGCAACCACTCGCTCAATCACCTTGCCCAAGAATGGAAGGTTTGAGACTGGGCGATAATTGGCCATCGTGGCCGCATCTAGAGATGGTTTTTTAAGAAGCGGTTTAATAACCGCCTCTTTCAGCGGGTCTGGGAAGGCTCCCTCACGGAGGGAAGCATTCACCACCCCACGAAGCCCATCGCCCAGTCCTTCCCGGCTAGCTTTTATAAGCCAGGATGGGCAAGGATCCAGGAGACAGGTGGTTGGCTTCACTCGTCCAAGCAGCCTGTCCACATCCTCGGAGGTAACAGATTGGAATTGATCCCACACAATTTGACCAGACAGGACTCTAGCACTCTCCCGCCCCGGCCCTGCTCCCACGGTGGAGTCTACTTCTTCCCGAATCTGAGCGATTTTATCTGCAAAAAAAATTTGCAAAATCATTGCAGGAGAACATGTGGCCCGTACTGGGCCCCGATGTTACAGGTGGTTCTGCTAAATTGTGAACCACCTGAAAGAGTCTCCTGCTGCTGTTTTCTGCAGATGCAATAGAGGCGGTGAAGAAAGTCTTCTTCGCCGTCGCTATCGCCACTTGGTAGGCTCGACGTTGAGCTCTAACCTGTGTCCAGTCAGATTCAGAATGGGTTATCCGCCACCGGCGCTCTAGCCGTCTCAACGATTGTTTCATTGCCCTCAGATCCGTGGAAAACCACGGGGCTCTCCGGGCTCCATGCAATCGGAGAGGGCGCTTCGGAGCCAAACAGTCAATAGCCCTGGTTAACTCCACATTCCAGTGGGCCACCAGGAAATCGGCTGAAAGGCCATCAACATGGGATAAAGCATCCCCTACCACTCTCTGGAAACCATTTGGATCCATTAAGTGGCGGGGGCGGACCATCCGAATCGGTCCCACCTCCCTGCAGAGGGGATGGGTCGCAGAGAAGTCCAGTTGCACCAGGAAGTGGTCTGACCATGGCACTTCTTTCGTTTCACTTTTACTTAGTGTCAGATCACCAACATCCGTAGAGGTAAACACCAGGTCCAAGGCATGTCCGCGGCTATGGGTTGGGCCAGACTTATTCAGGGACAGCCCCATGGAGGCCATGCTTTCCACGAAGTCCCGAGCGGCCCCTTGTAAGGTCGTGTCGGCATGGATGTTAAAATCCCCTAGGACGACCAAGCTAGGTGTCTCCAGGAGAACATCCGCCACGACCTGAAGCAGCTCGGGCAGGGAATCCTTGGTGCAGCGGGGAGGTCGGTACACCAAAATGAATCCTGTACTGCCCCTATTGCCCAACTTCCAGAACATGCACTCAGAAAACTGGGTCTTCCCAATAGGACGCCTGGTGCAAACTAATGACTTCCTAAAAATCACTGCAACCCCCCCTCCCCGCCCACATGACCTGGGTTGCTGTGCGTAAGAGAAACCTGGTGGACAAGCAGTGGCATGGACAGGCCCATCTGCTTCATCCAACCAAGTCTCTGTTACACATGCTAGGTCAAGTCCTCCATCCATGATCAAGTCATGGATGGCAGTGGTCTTATGAATCATTGACCTGGCATTGCACAGCAACACTTTCAGGTCATGTGGGTATCCCTTGCTGATTCTAGTATTCATCCGGTCAGGGCCAGACCCGGAGGCAGGGATAGTCCTCAGACGACGACTAAACCTGCCTCCTCTGTAATGACATGGTCTGGTCTTAGCGTAACTCCTCCTCCTACCCGTGATCACTGAGATCGGTTGTCCCAGTGCATTCCCCCCCGTGAAACATATCCCAGCCATTTTGTGGGCTGGGGCCCATTCCCCGGCAGCCCTGACCCCTCCCCTTAAAAACAAAATAATCCCTTTAAAAAACAACAAAAAAAACAACAACACAAATAAAACAATACAAACAAAAAACAATAAAAATTATAAAAATTACAAAAACATAAAATCAAACAAATTCCCAGGCCCAATAAACATCCACCCCACCCCACCCCACCCCACATACAAAAAATTCAAAATAAAATTTTAAAAACATTTTAAAAGCACTCTGCACCCCTCCAGCAGTAACAGCAACTGTCCTAGTGAGGCCCGTCAGGCCCTGCCCTGGGCCAGGTGGTAAGTGGCAGGAAGGAGCAGGGCCCTCAGACACCCACACAGGAGAGTCCTCCTGGGCAGCAGAGTCCAGCAGTCCTTATGAGGCTTCAGGCCCCGCCCCAGGCCAGATGGTGAGTGGCAGGAAGGAGCAGGGCCCTCAGACACCCACACAGGAGAGTCCTCCTGGGCAGCAGAGTCCAGCAGTCCTTATGAGGCTTCAGGCCCCGCCCCAGGCCAGATGGTGAGTGGCAGGAAGGAGCAGGGCCCTCAGACACCCACACAGGAGAGTCCTCCTGGGCAGCAGAGTCCAGCAGTCCTTATGAGGCTTCAGGCCCCGCCCCAGGCCAGATGGTGAGTGGCAGGAAGGAGCAGGGCCCTCAGACACTCACATACAGGAGAGTCCTCCTGGGCAGCAGAGCGCAGCAATCCCTGTGAGGCTTCAGGCCCCGCCCCAGGCCAGATGGTGAGTGGCAGGAAGGAGCAGGGCCCTCAGACACCCACACAGGAGAGTCCTCCTGGGCAGCAGAGTCCAGCAGTCCTTATGAGGCTTCAGGCCCCGCCCCAGGCCAGATGGTGAGTGGCAGGAAGGAGCAGGGCCCTCAGACACTCACATACAGGAGAGTCCTCCTGGGCAGCAGAGCGCAGCAATCCCTGTGAGGCTTCAGGCCCCGCCTCGGGCCAGATGGTGAGTGGCAAGAAGGAGCAGGGCCCTCAGACACTCACATACAGGAGAGTCCTCCTGGGCAGCAGAGTCCAGCAGTCCTTATGAGGCTTCAGGCCCCGCCTCGGGCCAGATGGTGAGTGGCAAGAAGGAGCAGGGCCCTCAGACACCCACACAGGAGAGTCCTTTAGCTTCTTTCAGTTCCCTTTGTTGCAAGTTGTTTACATTTTTGGCAGCCCGACTGGTATTGATAGCCAGACATGGCAATACAGCACATATCTATATTACGTAATTACAAGGGACGTGGGTGGCGCTGTGGTCTAAACAACTGAACCTCTTGGGCTAGCCAATCAGAAGGTTGGCGGTTCGAATCCCCACCACGGGGTGAGCTCCCGTTGCTTGGTTCCAGCTCCTGCCAACCTAGCAGTTCGAAAGCTTGCCAAAAAGTGCAAGTAGATAAATAAGTACTGCTCCGGCAGGAAGGTAAACGGCGTTTCCGTGCACTGCTCTGGTTTTGCCAGAAGTGGCTTAGTCGTGCTGGCCACATGACCCAAAAAAACTGTCCGCAGAGAAATACTGGCTCCCTCGGCCAGTACAGTGGTGCCCCGCGAGACGAACGCCTCGCAAGACGGAAAACCCGCTAGACGAAAGGGTTTTCCGTTTTTGGAGGCCCTTCGCTAAACGAATTTCTCTATGGGGTTGCTTCACAAGACGAAAAAATCTTGCGAGTTCCCGCGTTCCCCCCCCCCCCGCTTTTTTCCGCCCTTTCCCTAAGCGCTAAGCCGCTTATCAGCTGTTCCGCTGATAAGCCGCTTCTCAGCTGATCGCTAAAAGCCGCCAGACCGCTAATAGCGCTAATCCGCTAAGCTGTCAATGGGCTTGCTTCGCAAGACGAAAAAACCGCTAGACGAAGAGAATCGCGGAACGGATTAATTTCGTCTTGCGAGGCACCACTGTAAAGCGAGATGAGTGCCGCAACCCCAGAGTCGTCCGCAGCTGGACTTAACTGTCAGGGATCCTTTACCTTTACCTTTATATTAATTATAGGCTCATCCACACTGTAGTTTAATGTGGATTTGCAGCTGCTTGATATCTGGGTTGTTGCTGGCTTTTTGTGACACCCACAGGACATCCTTATCCAGGCAGCAGCCAATACTTCCTCCCTGGGAAATTTGGATCTTCCCAATTCACAGATCATTGGATAAAGGAAGAAAATCCGATACAGTGATACCTCTGGTTGCGAACGGGATCTGTTCCGGAGGCCCATTTGCAACATGAAAAGAGGGCAACCTACAGCGGCTTGTTTGCGCGCACACGGGTTGTGATTCGCCGCTTCTGCGCATGCGCGTGATGTCATTTTGCACTTCTGCACATGCACGAGCGGCAAAACCCGGAAGCAACCCTTTCCGGTACTTCCGGGTCGCCACGGGACGTAACCTGAAAGAACGTAACATGAAGCGGACGTAACATGAGGTATGATTGTATAACTGTGGATGCACTGAAGCTCATTGTGTGGGGAGGTGTGTTGTTGTTTTTTAACTTGTGTGGGGATATTTTGCTTGGTGCCTTCTAGCCTCACATTCATTTTTTCCTCCATTAGTCTAAAGGAAAACATGTAGCCTGCCCTTTTCTGACAGATGTCGCCAGAAGCACGTCTGCTGTATTTTGAAAACGGAGCTCATCTTGCACAAAACTGTTGCATTAAAAAAAAAAAAGGTGCTCCTTTAGGAAGGAAAGGAAGGCAGAGAGGAAAGAAAGAATCAGGCTTTCATATAAGGCACTGGAGCCAACTCCATGGGGCCATGGATGCTTCTGTACCCACAATAATATATTTGTGGGGGCTGGGCCCCCCCACAAAGTCAAGGGGCAAAGTTGAAGCCCTTCATTGCAGGTACTCATAATCTTTGGCACAAGATGGCACTTATTATGTAAGGGACTACAAATCCTTGCCTATCTTGGAGCGACACACTTTTTTAAAAGAAAGAGAAAGGCTGCTGTTTGGTGCAAATCTGGTAGAGTGAGAAACTTGTTTGTTTTTTTAAAAAATTAAATTAAATTAAAGCTGTATATGCACACAGGTAAACAATTACCTGTAAGTGTGCTCACAATGAATTGGTTATTTCCTGGTAAGTGTTCCAGTTTTTGAATGTTTTTCAGAAGCCGAATGTCCGATGTGGCTATCGGCTATTGTTTCTGGGACACCTGCACCAATCAGAATCTGCGCCTTGGTTTTCTAACATTTTGGAAGTCAAACGGACTTCCAGAATGGATTACGTTTGGCACTTTTGCTTTTACTATTTATTTTGCGTTTTTGTTTTTGAAGCTTTTTCAGTTAATTTGTTTTTGTGACTTTGTGGAACCCAGTTCAGCTATTGACTGATTGACTGATTGATTGTGTGACTACGGAAATGGATAAAAGTCCCCCATCTAAACAATGACCATCATCAGTGCAGGAAAGAATTTTTTTTAAAAAAAAAATTATCATCTACAATAATGTCTTATTTATTTTATAGTACAGTACATTGATTATTGCTTTCATTTTATGGATCAATGGTCTCGTTAGATAGTAAATTTCATATTAAATTGCTGTTTTAGGGGTTGTTTTTAAAAAGTCTGGAACAGATTAATCTGTTTTGCATTACTTTCTATGGGAAAGCGCGCCTTAGTTTTGGAATGCTTTGGTTTTGGAACGGACTTCTGGAACGGATTAAGTTTGAGAATCAAGGTACCATTCTATGTGTGTGTGTGTGTAAATTTTTTAAAGAAAAATTGTACACACACAGTTAAACAAACATCCACACTCATGTCCACTATGGACCTCAGGTTTCTTGAACTTCTGGTGGGCAGGGAAGCACTAACTGAGAGAAGGGGACAGCAACATGCAACATGAATGCATCCCATCAGGCACTGTCCACCAGAATGCACAAGAAACATTGGGATGACTTTTGGTGGCATTCACAATGGAAAGGAAATGGGTTATTTTTTTGATGAAACAAACTGGGCAGGAACCAAAAAGAATAGATAAATTTTGTCTGAGAAAGCCACTTCTGGCCTACCCAGGAGGTGGGGTTGCGGGCTTCACGCCCACCCCCACGTGAGCGGGGGCTGGTTTCAGCCCCCGCGAGAACAGGGGAATCCCAGCCGGGTCTGCCCTATTTAGGGCCGGCGCAGAGGGGGCTCGCCCTCTTTTCGCCGGCTAGCCTTCACGTTTTCCCACCCTCCCTCCCTTTTGGTATGCTTTATGTAGGTCTTTGACTTTGCTATGGACTTCGGTCTGTCGCTGCAAGGGGCATGGTAGGAATTTTTCCCAATTGGCAATTTGTAGCCTTTGGGTTTTTTGCCTACCTCGTAGCAACTCGTCACAACTTTTCGGCATTGGCGGTAGGCATTGGTAAGAGGATGTGGGGGGGGGAGGAACGCCATCACCTCCCCCCCCCCAGTGAGCGAAGGGTGGTCCGTTAAAGGACTCCGGGGGGCGTGGCCCTGTCCGAAGCCTATGGAGGTGTGGGCCAAAGGCACGCCCCAGAGCGGTGACCCGGGGGAGCTCCTAGTCGATGTGCCTCGGCAGGAGACTCCCCCGATAAAGTGTTAACCCTTCCCCGTGTCTCCAGCAAATGGGCTGGAGCCGGATAGTCGATAGGACCAATGCCTAAGCCAATGCCTCTCATTCCTGAATTCAATAAAGTTGTGGCCTAATTCGCCCAATTAACCTTAATTATGGTGTCTCGTGTCTTTATTTATCCTGGTGGGGGGCGGGAACTCGCCACGCAATGGAGTCTTCATCTGGATATCTCGTAGTAATGAAGTTCTAAACTGAACCCCAAAATAGTTTAATTCAGCAGTGTCTGAGGGTTTTATTGCAGCGGTCAGTGCTGGATTTATGTATAGGCTAAGTAGGCTGAAGCCTAGGGCCTCTAAATCTAGGGGGCCTCACCAGCCCTTCAGCGTCCTGGCCAGACCTGTGTCCTTCTCTTATCAACTGCCAGTCCTAAGGATAGGGGAGTTGGCACTAGGCTATGCTCATCTTGTCTGGCAGTTAACCCTCTTTCTTCCTGGCTACTTCCTTCACTGGGAGCTGGCTGCATACCTTCCCTGACGTCTGGCTCATTCATGACACGGGGCAAGTTGATCAACTTGGGTAACCTCACGACTCCCCTCCCTCCTTGTGACATCATGATGATGTATCAGTGATGTATCAATGATGGTTCTGGACGTGTATTCTGGTAGGGAGGGAAGGTCTTCAAAGAGCTTGTAACCCATGTTCAGGGTTCTTACTCTGTGTGGGGACCTGTGCACAACAACAAAGATTGTCGTCTACTGACCACTGTTTTGCTCCTGTATTTGGCTGGAACTTCCTTCTTCTGCTAACTGCAGGGACTTGCACCCCAACGAGCTGAACTGTTGAGTATCCTCACACCCCAAAATTTTCCGTCTCAGAATCCAGAGCCTATAGGCCCAGAGTCAACAACCAGCTACGCAGCCTTCTCCTGCTCAAGGGTCAGGTCAGTAGTGGTACATGCTGCACTTTAATCAGTGGGAGAGTGCGAGTGGGGGGCCGGCTAGGACAGATAGACCAGGCCAGCAAGCTCTCCCAAGTCTCTTCCATTCCTTCCCTCCTCCTTGGCTTGAACAGACCAAGGCAAGCACATGGGACTGGGACTGGCCTCACCCCTCCCAGGCAGGGACGTCTTATCTTCCACACTTCACAGAGCCCTGTTGGTGCCTGCAGCTTGCACTGTAAATTGCCCACTGGCAGAGAGTGTCCTTGGGGACCAGGGAAGGCAGGGGATCCTCGAGGGGATCCAGAACTACCTGTAGAAGGCAGGAGGCCAGGCTGCAGGTTGATAACTGGACCTCACCCCAAGGGAAAATAAGTATAGGGATCAGTTCAGGGTCAGAGGAATTACGTTTTGTCTTATTTTATATGTGCCCGGTGGTGTTTTCCTTTTCTACGTTTAAAGTGCCTTTTGTGTTTAAAATCCTGTTACTTGTAGATGTTGTTGTTTAGTCGTTTAGACTCAAGAGCATCCTTTGCAACCTGTGCTCTGCATTACATTGTTGTTGTTGTTTAGTCGTTTAGTCGTGTCCGACTCTTTGTGACCCCATGGACCAGAGCACGCCAGGCACTTCTGTCTTCCACTGCCTCCCGCAGTTTAGTCAAACTCATGCTGGTAGCTTTGAGAACACTATCCAACCATCTCATCCTCTGTCGTCCCCTTCTCCTTGTGCCCTCCATCTTTCCCAACACCAGGGTCTTTTCCAGGGAGTCTTCTCTTCCCATGAGGTGGCCAAAGTATTGGAGCCTCAGCTTCATGATCTGTCCTTCCAGTGAGCATGGATAGGTTTGATCTTCTTGCAGTCCATGGGACTCTCAAGAGTCTCCTCCAGCACCATACTTGTAGAAAGTCAAGAAAATATTTGTTCTTTGTTTAAAAGCCCAGTCTGGTGCTGTGTCCACAGAGTCTCCCCCACTCTGCCCACTACCAGTGCCTTAAGAAGGGTCCTGGGAGGGAAAAAGCTCAAAAATGTGCAGGTGCCAACCCTCCAGGAGAAACCCAAAGTTAGGGGTTTTCATCTCCAAACCCCAGGAGTCAGCCAGAGTCAGACCCCTCAAAGGCATAGGGAAGTCAGTGAGTGATGGCAGCTACTGAAGAGTGACAGAAGCCCAAGTTTAATTTTAATTTTTAGATTCTAATCTAAGCATGAGTAAAAGATTTGAAAGTGGTGCTAGCAAGCACAAGAGACAGAGACTCGAAAATGCTACGGTAATGAAGTTAAGACCAATCACTGCTTTCGTACATCAACCACTCATTGAAGCAACAAGAGCTGGCAGGTCACTTTTTAAATCTGGTGGGCTGTTCAGCTGTGCATTGCTGCCTTGATGCAGTGAACTGTTTTGGCATTATCAACGAAATGTATTCCTTCTTTTCATCCTCCACAAAGAGATGGGCAGTTCTAAAATCATTTTTGCCACCTCAAGTCTAAAGTGCCTAAATATTTGTCAGACACTAGGTGGGACGCACAGCACATGCAAAAGCCACAGAAGCTGTTTTGGAAAGTTACAGTGCTGTCATTGATACCCGCAGTCATTTGTAGTCTGATGTTAATGGGAAGGGGAGACCAGGCTCCAAGCTAACCATCTTTTGCAGAAAATGGAAGAACTGGAATTTGTTTTTATGCTGTATTTTTTGGACCCGTGCATTAGGTCATTTTCATTCCCCCCCCCCCAATTTTTTAAATTAAATTTTCCACAGTTATAACACTTATAACCTAACAAAAAAGAAAAAAAGAAAAAAGAAAAGAAAGAAAAAACAGTACAATGGAAATCTCAATGGGCTGTATAGTCTCAGTCCACTTGTCTTCGCTCTTCAAGCGAGTATTGGGCTGTGCTTTTTAAAGGAGACACTTTTCAAGGAAGATTCCAGATGCAGAGTAACGTTCTTCCACATTTCTCACTCCTTTCAATGTAACTTATGCAGGGAAACCATTATTTTGAATGAAGCCCATTACTATTATTATTTTTTGATCAAGGCAGGGGAAAAATAGACCCAGCTGAAATGAACTGTGCTGCAAAAATGATATTCTTGAAGGCAGAAACTCATTTGGCTGAAATGCTATGGTGCTGTTATGTAAAGCTGACTCAAAGGGCATATTAACAAACTGAATCTTTTCTGCCTCCTTTTTGAAATGGAAGAATGATAAGGAGAGAGATGGAAATGATAAATAGCTGCGTGGCAATAAGCCACATTGAAAACTCATGTTTTCAACTGCCAAATTGCTCATGGCTAAGATGTTTTTTCTTTCTGCTGCAATCATTTGTGCTTTTTAAAAGGGGGGGGGGGAGAGAGAACAGGAATTTCTCTTCTCCATCACCCACAACAAGAGCAATGGCTTTTTCCCTACAGGGAAACTGATGCGCAATAATGCACCAAAGAGGTGCATCCTTTCACATCTCTTTCTTATACAGTGGTACCTTGGTTCTCAAACGCCTTGGTACTCAAACAGCTTGGAACCTAAACACTGCAAATCTGGAAGTGTGTGTTCCAGTTTGTGAGCTTTTTTGGGAAGCTAAACATACTCCGTTTTGAGTGTCACACTTCTGTTTTGAGTGTTATGCTGAGGTCTGGCTGTTTTTGCTATTTATTTTATGTTTTTGTTTTTGCAGCTCTTTGTTTTTGTGACTGTGTGGAACCCAGTTCAGCTACTGATTGACTAATTGTGTGACTACAGTACATTGTTTATTGCTTTCATTTTATGTATCAATGGTCTCTTTAGATAGTAAAATTCATGTTAAATTGCTGTTTGTCGGGTTGTTTTTAAAAGTGGAACGGATTAATCCATTTTGCATTACTTTCTATGGGAAAGCATGCCTTGGTTTTGGAACGCTTTGGTTTTGGAATGGACTTCCAGAACAGATTAAGTTTGAGAACCAAGGTACCACTGTATTGAAAAGGGAAAGACACTCAGATGAATGCTGGCACAGACAAATTATCTGGCTGCTTAATTCACTGCAATGCCTTGTGATGATGTTCAATAATATAAGGTAAAAGGTAAAGGTACCCCTGCCCGTACGGGCCAGTCTTGACAGACTCTGGGGTTGTGCGCCCATCTCACTTAAGAGGCCAGGGGCCAGCGCTGTCCGGAGACACTTCCGGGTCACGTGGCCAGCGTGACATCGCTGCTCTGGCCAGAGCCAGAGCCAGAGCCAGAGCCGCACACGGAAACGCCGTTTACCTTCCCGCTGGTAAGCGGTCCCTATTTATCTACTTGCACCCGGAGGTGCTTTCGAACTGCTAGGTTGGCAGGCACTGGGACCGAGCAGCGGGAGCGCACGCCGCCGCAGGGATTCGAACCGCCGACCTTTCGATCGGCAAGCCCTAGGCGCTGAGGCTTTAACCCACAGCGCCACCTGCGTCCCATGTTCAATAATATGCATTGGATTTAATGAGGAAGAGACCAAGATGGAGTTGGCACAGCAGAGTGACCCCCCAAAAAAAACACAAAACCAAGGTACAATTCATTGTTTTGTTTTTGTTTTTCTTTTTAAGGGAGGATGCTTTTATTGCTACCATCATCGGACAAAAAGACAAATTTGCTCTTTGGGGAGGGGAGTGGGGTGAAGCCAAGGAGGGCACCCCCCCCCATTTGAGGAGGAATCCTGCCCCATGGGGCGCAGCACAGTGGCCGAGGGGGTCTCGGTGGGTCAGCAGGGACTGAGGGTAGCTGCGTCCATCATTGAGGAGAGGGCAAGGAGTGGGGCATAGGCACACCCAGGTAGAGAAGGAGGGTGGACCCCCGCCAATTCCTCAACCTCTCCTTTCCCCACTGGGTGGAGGGGCAAAGATCAAGGAAGTGGGTCAAGCAACTGAGATAAGCGAACTCCCCTTCGCTGAGGCAGGCCAGAGGAGGTGGAACATTGGGTGGTAGCACCTGCATGAGGGGGTGGGGGATGAGATCAGGGGGAGGGATCACTGCTTCTGTTGCTTTACGGTGTTTACATGTTTTATAAAAAATAATAATTGCATTGCTAAATTATGATTTGATTCTGTTGTTAGCTTCCTCAAGCTTATTGTGAGGAAAGGGAAATACAAATTGGTGCTATCCAACATCAGTCAGAGCAGAGTTTGATATAAGTCTACTCTGAATATGATATCAGAGTTTGATACAAGTCTACTCTGAATATGACTTAGTATACCTTCAAGACACTGTGCTCATTATTTTTATTCTTTTTAAGAATGAGGGAGATTCCTCCAGTGGCATAGCACGGGTTGCCAGCGTCCGGGGTGGGTAAGCCACCGACACCACCAGAGCACCCCTCTCCACCAGATCCAAGTGGGGCCATGCTACAATGCCTGTCTGCACATGCAGGGGGGAACCCGACCGGTGCCAATGCAGGCCTTGGTGGGTGAATCCTCCCAATGTACACAGAGAGGAGCACCGGACCGGGCCGGGCTGGGCCGTTGTCACCCCTTGCCTGCCTCCCTTGGCCAATACCTACTCACCATGGGCCTGAGCTGCTCTGCCGCCTTGGCCAGGGCAGCAATCCTTGTGGAAGCTGGCACCTGAAAGGAATGCGGAAGGAAGAGAGGCTTCCACAACTCCTAAATTCATTTGCTTCTATGTACTGACAATTTTCTTCATCAACTTCTAGTTCTCGTCCTTAAAAAAGAAAAGTCCTGGAGATGTGGACAGTATCGCAATGGTGAATTTTCTTGTGCTCATTTTTATTTCCAGCAAAAGGATCTCCACTGCACTATCCTAAACTACCCTTGAGAGCCTGAAAACTAGAAAACACTAGCAATAAATAAAGCTGGAACGCTGTGGAAAATTGTATATCTGGTGGAAAGGAAGAGCAGGGAAGCTGCTGCTCACTGTTCTGTTCTTAGGAACAGTCATTTCAAATATAATCATGATAATGTATCATCACATGGAATTGGGAAGGCAATTTTCTGTAACTGCTACAGATCTTTGATGAGCAATGAACTCTGATAAGCAGTGAACTTCACAATGAGTTTCAAAATGTATGTGTGTGCATGCATGTGCGTACACAAGCATTAGGCTTGGGGCAAAGAGAAGCTGGGTGAGCAGTTTTCAAAGGAGAGTGGAGTTGCAATTTTCCTAAGCCCTCTGGGACAAGACGGTTTGAGCACATTACACCATTCCTGGTCTGACTTCACTGGCTGCCAATTAGCTTCTGGACTCAATTTAGAGGCTTGGTTTTTACCTATAAAACCTTAAATGGCTCGGGACCACAATACCTGAAGAACTGCCTCTCCCCATATAAACCATTCCGGACTCTACAATCATCAGGGGTCCTTCATTGTGTTCCTCCGCGTGAGGTCCAGAGGGTGGCAACATGAGAACGGGCCTTCTCTGTAGTGGCTCCCCATTTGTGGAATTCTCTCTCCAGGATGGTTCACCTAGCACCTTCATTTAGGTACCAGACGAAAACATTCCTCTTCAACCAGGCCTTTGGCTGATTAATATTCTACAGCCTTTCTTAATGCTTCTGTGGGAAGGCGGGGGTTATTGTTTTGTTCTCTTGGTTTGCTTGCTTACTTGTTTTTATCCTCTGTTTTATTCTGTGAACCTTCCTAAGATCTTACAATGAAGGGCGGTGTATAAATCTAATAAACAAACTAACTGGAGACAGCAAAATCCTCTCTTAAAAATATGGAAGACTTTCCCAATCAAAGGTAAGACTGGAAGTGGAGCCAACAGGGACACTGGCAGACCAGGGGCAGTACCTGCCAAAACCCACAACCCTTACATGACTTATTTAAGCCCAGTTCTCATAAGACCTGAAAAAGACAATGCACTCCCCCCAACCTCATCTCTTTCGCCGATACACCCACACATGCTTTCCGCTGTGTAGTGATATGCAACTCAAAGAGGGAGCCAAAGTCCTCCGTCATTTGTTGCAGTGAGAATAACGGTTCTCCGTGACACTCTCTAAGCGAAAGAAGCCCGGAGCAGTGCCATTTTGTTATGTGAACATTGCCAAGGAGTTAGAAATAGTACCACTCCATAGTTCCGTACTGCAGTTCCTTTCTAAAGTTTGCAGCTGCGAATGTTACACTCAGGAGTCATAATTTCAGCAGCTAACACCAGTGCACTGTTTTCTTTTGTCCTGCCCACTCATTGGAGGAAAATGAACTGCCGGAATAGGGTGTACCAAAACTCTATTGTGGTACTGAAGAGTGACTAACACCAGCTGCGGTCTTAGCATACCCGAAGTACAACTATTTGTGCAGAGAAACATAGCTCATGGTGGATGCGTCAGAGGTGTTTTTCCTTTCTGCTGCTTTCATTTCATGACTCTGTATGGAAAATTCCAAGTTTAATTAAGTTGCCCTCATGAAAAAGACAGGCTTGAATCAGACCGTTTTCTGCACATAATCCAATTCCTCAATCTTTGATTTCCAAAGAGCCCCGGTGTGATTAATTTATACTACTGCACAAGCACACTGTTTTGCTGCTATTTCTTTTTAATTCAATGAGCATCCTAAACAATGAAGCACTCCATCCAACAGCTACTAGCCACGGGGCAATGAGTATTATCAGAAGATTTCCCGTAAAGTTACCATTTGAGCCAAGATCAGGCAACAACAACAAAAAACAAACAAACCCAAAAATTTGCTTAGGCCTCTAACTTCACCCTGAGAGATTTGAAGTTCAGTAATTGCACACAAGCCTAACAAGATTGACATCTTAGATGGACAAAGTTCATGGTTCTGTAAATGCTTAGTTACATTTGCTGATTGAAGCTCAAGGCAACAATGTTGGCGTCCCTCTGTTTGTTCTGCCTCACTCCCAACATATACAGAAAGGCTCTTATGTACAAGCAAGAAAGAGATCTTCATTTCATCGAGAAACAGCACAAGCTTGGCAACAGCCACTGAGTTGAGGAGTCATGATTCAGGAGTTCAGGAATCAAGCGAGATGTTCAGAACTGGACAGAAGCAATGAAGATGTCCCTACAGTCTCCAAGCCCTGCCCACCAAGCTTTTGAAGATGAGTCATGATGCGCTCACTCGTGAGACTCACTCGCTTTGTGGAAAAGCCAGGATTGCAAATCATGCTCCTCTGGAGTGGGTGGGTGTGTTCCTATCTGAGGAGGCAACAACTGATTTTTCTTCCTCAAACCACTGATGGATGCTACTGATGCAAAACAAGTTGGGTACCATCCAAAGCTCTTGTAATCCAAAGCTTTTTGATCCTCTTGTGCTATATTCAGCTATGGCACTTCTACATTTTAGTTCTTTATTTCCACTGTGGAGTTTAGGTTTCTTTCTCTGAGAAGGAAGGTTTTTTGCTTTGGTTTTTTTACTCATTGAAGGGAATGTCTACCCCAATTCCCAGCTGTTTTATGGGAAAAGTTTGGAAACAAAAACTTAATTCTTAAAAAGTTTAAAAATCAGCAGTCAATGGCAGGAAGATGTGTAGAAAATGAGCAATCAAACATGGGGTCAACCCACAGCACCCAGTAATGCAAATGTGGATCCTGCTCACCTTGTGCTATGTGGTTACCAGCTCTGAGTAGGGAGCAGGTGGTGCTGTGGTCCAAAACATTGAGCCCCTTGGGCTTGCCAGTTGTAAGGTCGGCGGTTTGAATCTGTGCAACGGGGTGAGCTCCTGTTGCTCTGTCCCAGCTCCTGCCAACCTTGGAGTTTGAAAGCACACCAGTGCAAGTAGATAAATAGGTATCACTGTGGCAGGTAGATAAATGGCATTTCCATGTGCTCTGCCTTCCGTCATGGTGTCCCGTTGCACCAGAAGTGGTTTAGTCATGCTGGCCACATGACCCAGAAAGCTATCTGTGGACAAACACCCTTGGCCTGAAAGTGGAGATGAGTGCTGCACCCCAGAGTCAAATTTGACTGGACTTAACTGTCCAGGGATCCTTTACCTTTACTACCAGCCCTGACCTTTACGCTATACAGAGGGGGGGGGGTATAATTTGAAAATATCACTAGGAGCTTAGGTGATATTTTCTGTGTTCCTTTTGTAAGTAACAACATATGATTAGGTAGTAGCTTCTAAAGGTTACTTTCATTTCATGCCGCAACAGAGGATTGTGCTTGATAAAGGTAATCATACCAGAGTTATTTACTCACAGAGCACTGCAGACTTTTTATTTAAAAAATGGAGGATGTGTTCTTATGTTCCGTGTACTGTATCAGTGGCGAGCAGTCATGGACACAAACTAGTTAAAAGGCTAAAGAAATGGCTAATTTTTAACTTTCATTGTTTTTTCTCCAGCTCTTAGTGTTTGACTTTGACTAGTTAAAAAATATATTAACTTACAGTTTTTTGATAGTATAAGTTAAATAACACCCAAATCTGAAATCCACTTTTCTCTGAGTTTTTCCTTACAGTTCCACACTCTAAGTATTTTGACTTATACTTTTTAAAACCTGCAAGTTAATCTACATGGAACCAGTTAATCTACATGGAACCATACATGCCAATTCCTAGGGGTTGAGGCAGTTTTGGGAGCCCATCATTATATTTATATATTTAGGGGGCCGGACCTCCTCAATGTTTAGAAGACGTTTGGCTCCACCCCCTGGCTCCTTGTGACATTGCGCGTGCAACCTCAGGATGTCGGGCCCCCTCAATCAACATGGAATAGCCGTTGCTAACCTGTTACCCTCCAATTTATTTGGTCAAAGGTTCCCAACCATCCCAGCTGTGCTGGCTGAGGCTGAAACATCTGGAGAGCAACAAGTTGCTGAAGGCTGGCATGAAGCAATGGTCTTTCTTCATTAGAGACTTCTTGTTTGAGAGGCAGTCTCCCTATGAGATATGGTCTTTTAAGAATTACAAGTGCTAGAGTTCATGCCGATATTTTCTGTGCCCATGCTAGAGTCAACAGGAAAGCCAGTTGGCTGCAGGAGAGGGAACAAGCACACATCTCAGTTGCTGAATTCACAGGCCCTCGTAAGATGTGAGTAAATAGACTATCCTTAATGTACAAGTTTATGAAATATTTATACCAGTGGGATTTTATGTTTAACATTATTGCAGAATTCTGGCCGTTTTTCGAGCAGTGATCAGTTTCTTGAAATAACAATTCTTGTTTAATATGAAGGTGCATGCATCATACTTTGTTCCCAAAATAAATATGTATATCAAGAGTAGCATTAAAAGTGCCTGTTTGCATGGCATAAAAGTGCCCTTTGAGTTCAACCACCCATGAAAAATGGTCTTTAAAAAATGGTCTGTGCCACCTCCTGGCTCAGGCATCCTTGCCCCTAAAGCTACCCCGTCCAAAGTTATCTCCCTGGCTGGACTGATGATGGGGCTATCCTATATATATGGGAGTCAACACACCAGTTACAACAGTCAGCCAACCACATATTATAAGGGAGCAATGCAATACTCAAAAAAACTGTTGTAAAGCAAACCAGTGTATATGAGGCAAGCATAAATTTATATCAAATCAAAAGTCTGGTCAACAATGAGACTGCTCCTGGCTGAGCCAGCCTAAGTCTGGCAGAGGGAAATCAAGTCTTTAAAATAGGGTCTGAGTTACATCACCCTTTCGTTCTGTCTGTAGTGTAGCGGCAAAGTTAGAAGAGGGCAAAGACCCATCATGACAGCCAGACACCAGACTTCCGCACAGCTGTGCCCTCTTCTAAGATTATTCAATAAAACTGAGCTTTCCGTCTCTTTGTTTGGAGTTCTGTTGAGCAATGGGTGCAGGATGACATACGTCGTTTTGAGATTCAGCAAGAAGACAATGACAGGGAGAGCAAAAGGTTTAGCGGCTGCATTTGCAGAGAATAAATTATAGCATGTGCACTTTAAAAGATAAAGTGCGAGATTGGCTACATTATCATCAAATTAGAGAGGCCTTTAACTCGGATAAAAAAATAGGCTTCCAGGTGGAAAAAATCGAAATTAGAAACAGAATTGTTAGAACCTAAAACTAAGATACTTTCGAGAATGTACAACTTGCTGTTAAAATGGAATACTCAGGATGAAACAGTTAAATCAGCTATGATTAAATGGGCACAGGACATTGGTCATAACATTATGTTTGCTGACTGGGAAAAGTTGTGGACCACCGCTATGAAGTTTACGGCATGTAATGCCTTAAGAGAAAATATTATGAAAATGATCTATAGGTGGTACATGACCCCAGTCAAGCTTGCAAAAATTTGTCACCTGCCTGATAACAAATGTTGGAAATGTAAAGAAACTGAGGGAACATTCTTTCACCTTTGGTGGACATGCCCAAAGGTTAAGGCTTTCTGGGAAATGATCTATAATGAACTAAAAAAGGTATTTAAACATACCTTTCCTAAGAAACCAGAGGCCTTCCTTCTGGGCATTGTCGGCCAATTGGTGCCAAAGAAAGATAGAACACTCTTTATGTATGCAACAACTGCAGCAAGAATACTTATCGCAAAGTATTGGAAGACACAAGATTTGCCCACTTTGGAAGAATGGCAGATGCAAGTGATAGACTATATGGAACTGGCAGAAATGACTTGCAGAATCCGAGACCTGAGAGAGTCGGTGGAAGAGGACTGGAAGAAGTTTAAAGAATATCTCCAAAAGCATTGTAAAATGTTTGAATGTTAAAATGAGGTTGGATATAAAGAAAATAGGGCATCAGTGACGTGGTAAAAAGAAATATGTAAAAATGCTTTGAAGAAAAAAAAGGGGTAAGACCAGAGTATTATTATGTCGAGATTAAACAAATGATATAAAGGATTAAGTTATAAAAAACATGTGATAAATGGTTTTAAAAGTAAAGGAAACTAAAGGCATAATAGGTTGAAATGTATAATATTGAATAAGATTGGAAAGAGGGTAGGGAATTGCTGAATTTGATTGTGTAAAGGGGAACACAGAAAAGGGAGATGTGAGGAAGTCAGGAAAGAGGGTTATAAAGATAGTAAATAAGAAATAATCTTTTCTCTGTTGTTTTCTTTCTTGATTACTTCTTCCTTCCGTTCTTTTTTCCCCCTCTTCTTTCATTGTTAAATTGTGTTCTTTTTGATCGTTTTTTCTTTTTGTATTTCCTGATTGTGATGTTTGTTTTGTTGTGCAAAACCTTAATAAATATTATAAAAAAACACCACAAAGTGGTCATTACTCCAAGCTGGGGGGTAGCGGGCAACTTGTGGCCTTTAAAAAGTTGTCGGACTAAGGTTCCCAGCATCCCACACCCTTTGTGATGCTGGCTGGGACCCATTGCAGAGGGAGTCCCGCATTCTCATCCCTGCTTTTATCAGTGGTTTCTTTGCGAAAGCAAAAATCGTACAAGACTCGAGAGCACCCTTTGCAACCCGTGCTCTGCGTTACACAGTTAACATTAAAACCGAATGCCAAGTTAGCAATCATTTTCTCATCTAGCGAGGTGAAGATTAGTCAGCGAGGCAAATCACGCAGAGTGGCCTCCGAATCTGACCTTTCGTGGAAGTCATTCCGTTTATCTTCATTAGATCTAACCTTTCAAAAGCAAATCTTTATTATAGGCTACACTTCTGAAGGCAGCTTTGTGAACAGAGATGTGCTATGGAGATGTCTGAGCTTTAGCAGGCAATCCTATGGCAAGATCCGCTGGGATGGGCAGCTTAGAATGCAGCGGATCTCTGGATCCACTGGCTGATTCCCCACCCGTGATTCAGCCAAAGATAACGCCAGCATAACTTATTCATCCTGGCATCTGGCTGAACTGAGTCCGGTCTAATTCCCCCAGAAGTGTGGCAGGTGCGAGACCAAAGAGGAGGAATGTAGGCTGTATCCTAAGTCTGTTTGGTTCAGTCACATGACCTGGCAGCCTGGCATAGAACACTATGGCAAAGACTGGTTTTCCATCTTCCAAGCTTAGGCAGAGAAGCAGCCCCTGCTACTGAACAGGGTTTAAATCTGGTGTAGCTTTAAAGGTAAAGGGACCCCTGACCATTAGGTCCAGTCGTGACCGACTCTGGGGTTGCGGCGCTCATCTTGCTTTATTGGCCGAGGGAGCCGGCGTACAGCTTCCGGGTCATGTGGGCAGCATGACTAAGCCGCCCCTGGCAGACCAGAGCAGCGCAGGGAAACGCCATTTACCTTCCCGCCGGAGTGGTACCTATTTATCTACTTGCACTTTGACATGCTTTCAAACTGCTAGATTGGCAGGAGCAGGGACCGGGCAACAGGAGCTCACCCCGTCATGGGGATTTGAACCGCCGACCTTCTGATCAGCAAGTTCTAGGCTCTGTGGTTTAACCCGTCTTAATTTACACCAGCTTGCTCTGCACCAGCTTCTTGTGCGTAGAATTGTTCCCTTAGAGTGTGTACTGCTGAACATCTCAGCTGAGAGTGAAGGCTCTCCTATTTCTGCCAGTGTTTGCTGGGGTTCCTGACCTGAAAGCATCAGGTGTGTTACTTATTCAAGTCTGCTCGGGTTTCTGCGATGGATCTTTTACTATTTGATGTATTACAGCTGAAGTTACATTTGATGCCTGGATATATTTAATCCTATTTGATTCCTGAGTGAAGCAAGAAATACCTGAGCAAATCAACATGTTCAACGCACTTCAGTTCAATGCGCTTGATGTGAACTGCTGCCCAAGGAGACCCCTTAGTCCCACTAGAATAAAGTTTCTTTCTTTGAGATGACATTAATAAGCAAGTTGTGGCTCTGAATAGAAATTTCTTTGTCTATTAATTGTCTATTGAAAGTTTCATCCTCTTAGACCGGCTCTGTGACATTTAATATCTATCCCTCCTAAAGGTGATATTTGACAAAGAGAAAACCCAAGTCATAAAGTTACTGCTTTGAACGTCTTAGAAATCTCTGCTAAAATAAGGTAAGGTAAGGTGAATCTCTATGCGTTCCTGGGTTAGAATCTCTTTTCTCCTGTGGCCACCACAGAACCTTTATAGAGCAGGTATGAGTAGTTTTATGTGCTCTGGGTTTCTTGGTTTCTTTGTTTATTTTTCTTTGATATGCAAAGTCTTAATAAACTGTTTGAGAGCGAGAGCGAGAGCGAGAGCGAGAGAGAGAGAGAGAGAGAGAAAGAGAGAGCTACGTCTTCTAGGGACTGGAGGGAGAGCTTTTTTAAAAACACACACACACATAAAACTTACACAGCACTATCCCAAAGAGATCCTACTGAGTCCAAAGGGGCTTGCAAGTACCTGACTGTACCTTGGTTCTTGAATGGAATCCGTTCTGGAAGTCTGTTCAAGTTCCAAAAATGTTCAAAAACCAAGGCGCGGCTTCTGATTGTCTGCAGGTGCTTCCTGCACTCAATCGGAAGCCGTGTCAGATGTTCAGCTTCCAAAGAACGTTCGCAAACCGGAACACTCACTTCCGGGTTTGCGGCATTCGGGAGCCAAAATATTTGAGTCACAAGGCACTCCAGAACCAAGGTGCAACTGTAGCCTTAGTAAGTCAGTTGCCTATTTAGTTCAACACTGAACTGAATAGGCAACTGACATACAAATTCAGACATCAGTCTGTGTTGGCTCCTTGGGGACGGGTTGGGATAAAAGAAAAAGTAATAAAGGATATGAAGCCTTGAATTACATTTGAAGAGGAGGAGGCTGGAATCTTGACTGACTAGAGAGGTAAAAGAAAAAGGGTATGAATAAAGCCACAATGTGATGTTGTTGTTGTTAGATCTATTTCCTGCCCTTCACCAGAAGGTCCCAGGGTGCTTTATAGCAACGTAAAATGCACAATTAAAAAGAAAAAAGAAACACAACTGGAATGGGTCCTAAAAATATGTCTCTTGTGCCAAGGTAAAGGTAAAGGGGCCCCTGACCATTAGGTCCAGTCGTGACCGACTCTGGGGTTGCGCGCTCATCTCACTCTATAGGCTGAGGGAGCTGGCGTTTGTCCGCAGACAGCTTCCGGGTCATGTGGCCAGCATGACTAAGCCGCTTCTGGCGAACCAGAGCAGCACACGGAAACGCCGTTTACCTTCCCGCCGGAGTGGTCCCTATTTATCTACTTGCACTTTGACGTGCTTTCGAACTGCTAGATTGGCAGGAGCAGGGACCGAGCAACAGGAGCTCACCCCGTCGTGGGGATTCGAACCGCCAACCTTCTGATCGGCAAGTCCTAGGCTCTGTGGTTTAACCCACAGCGCCACTCCTGTGTGTCTGCAGCATAAGATGAAAATATTACAATGGAGGTACCAAAGGAGGTGGTTTCCAAAGAGCCATAGGGCTATTAGCCACTTGAGAACTGCAGCGTCAGCATCTTTCCTGTGGCACCAAGCAATTTGCACTGAGCATGCTGCTGAAACTGAGCTTTCCACCTCCATTTTAGCAGCAGTTTCAATGCAAACCACTTGGGGATATCAGGGGAAGACATGTTCCCCCTGCCCATCAGGTGGGAGCGTGCCTTGCTCTGGCAAAGGAAGATCAGGAGCTCACTTTAAGTTCCTGATTGTTCCTTTGCCGTCATGTTGGTACCTGCACCAGACTAGAAGTCTCATAAGACATCAGGTGAGGGGCAGGGGGCAGTGGTTTAGAGAAAATTACCTCATGGGGCAAATGGGGCGGCTGGGCAGGCACATTTGGCCCTCAGGCCTGAGGTTTCCAACCTCTGCTATAGCCCCTCAGCCAGCAGAAGTTGAGTACAGGGTTGTACCCTTAGGTTGCAGCCTGACATTCCTGGGAATGTGTCTCATTGTACACATGTTAAATGCATACTGTTAATGGTTGTACTGTGGAAAATGAAAAGCATAAATCGCATTTCGAAGTACAGTGGTGCCTCGCAAGACGAAAAGAATCCATTCCGCGATTCTCTTTGTCTAGCAGTTTTTTCGTCTTGCGAAGCAAGCCCATTGACGGTTTAGCGGATTAGCGCTATTAGCGGCTTAGCGGCTTTTAGCGGCTTTTAGCGGCTTATCGGCTTAGCGGATAAGCAGATAAGCGGCTTAGCAGTTTAGAAAAAGGGGGGGAAGGGAAAAAAAGTCGGAAAAACTCGCAAGACATTTTCGTCTTGCGAAGCAAGCCCATAGGAAATTCGTTTTGCGAAGCACCTCCAAAACGGAAAACCCTTTCGTCTAGCGGGTTTTTCGTCTTGCGAGGCATTCGTCTTGTGGGGCACCACTGTCTAATTTGAGGCAAAATAGGACCTGTAATTCTAGGTCTCAAGATGAATGGGTGTTGTTTTTTTAAGTGCCTTTCTTACTATGTTGGATTAAAAAGAAAGAAGGAAAGACAATTTATTCCTATAAACCTTTCTGCGCTGGTATTGACAGGGGCAGCATGAAAATTATGTGAGAACGAAACAAATATTTGTCGGATGGTTTAGCGTTGGATTTTCCCAACACTCTTAATCAGATGAATTGACTACATGTGGCTGAATACATTCAATACTGCAAATGCACCTGTGATCCAGAGACTCTTTTTCCATTATGTTGGGAACAAATTATGGTGTGAACTTTCAATCCTGGTTTCTCCGTGGATGTGAAATCATTGAAGTAATGTAAGAAGAGCTTTATATTAAATCAGGCACTGGGGGATATAATAATCTCCCTCCAAAGGCTCAGATCGTTAACAGAGTTAGCAAATAATCTGTACTTCCCTGCGGCTGAGAAATATATCTGTAAGCCAGAGATAAGAAAACATATGAAGAAAGGAGAGACAGAGAAAACCGCCCCATCAATTGATGGATATCGTTCATAAGCCACCAGGAATAACACAGGTGCCGGGCACAGTTTATGGCACCCATAAAGAAGAAGAGCCCCCAAGTCAGTGAAAAATTGCCCAAACTCTATTGATTACAGTGCCTTGGGTTCTGGCGTGGCAGAAGGCCCACCTGTGATGGCCTGGGATTCAGGCTCGGAACCAGAGGAGTCTCAGTCTGCACCGAATCCTTTGCCTCAGGCATCATCTGAACCAAGTCTGGGGCCTGATCCTGAAGAGTCCTAGTCTGCACAGGTGCCTCTGCAACAAACACCAGCTGGGCCGAGTCAGGGGCCTGAGCCTGCTCTGGCTCCAGATGCAGGGATTACCTTGTTGCCTTTAGCTGGGCCATCACTTACAGCTGCTCCACTACCAGTTTGGCCAGGGGAGGCTGAGGCGGCCCCTGGGTCTAGTAACCCACTGATATCTCCCAAGCTGCAGAGACTAAGGTCTGAGAGAAGGAGAGACCTGAGTACTCGCAGGAGTGTTTGCCTTTGGGTAAAACAGGGAGGTGAGTCAC
Source organism: Podarcis cretensis (assembly GCF_951804945.1). Classification (NCBI taxonomy): domain Eukaryota; kingdom Metazoa; phylum Chordata; class Lepidosauria; order Squamata; family Lacertidae; genus Podarcis; species Podarcis cretensis. The sequence goes on along the minus strand of NC_137176.1, from coordinate 23,612,640 downwards.
CAGGGGATCAGGACCAAATGTTACCCTGACAAAGATAAAAGGCTGTCGGACCCAGTCCCAGGTCGCAGAAGCAACATTGCTATATGCCAGAACCTGCCTGATATCCTGTACCTGTCCTTGCCTGGTTTCCTGCCTCGTGTTCTGCCTTGGCCCTGTCGGACTGACTCCTAGTGGAACCTTCAGATTCTGGACCAGACCTGGTCCGCGTTGCTTGGGTTACCCCCGGGCCTAGCACACCACCCTACTACCCTGATGCTCTTCCCAGCCTTCTTCCTGGGTTACTGGTAAGAGTTACTTAGGAGAGATTCCCTGGGGAAAGGGATTGACCATTAAACCACTCTGAGAATTGTAGATCTGGGGGGGGGGGACACTGCTCAGCACCCTTAACAAACTATGCTTCCCAGAATTATTAGGAGGAAGCCATGACTGTTTAAAGTGACATGATATTGCTTTAAATGTGTAATGCAGATGAGACCTTAGACATAAACTTTGGGGCATTCAAAAAGATCGTGAAGAAGCCAAATACTGAGTGCTGAAAAGGTGAAGAGAAAGGTGCTGGCTGCCAATAAGGTGGCCAATGGAGATTGCTTTTACCCTAAAAATGTTTGGCATAGAGATGTGGGGGGGGGGACCCTCTAGATAGTCTGACTTTTCACAGCTGCATAATTACCAGACAGGGGGGACCCTTCAGATCCATAAATACAATTTTAAATTCATCATATTTTAAGGACATAATGTGATCTATTCCATTTCCAACGAAAGCGTCAATGCTAGAAATGCCAAGCCTGGGGTGTATAACCCAGTCCGAACTGCACCTACCTATGTAGCTTGGGGAAATGGGTGGCGCTGTGATCTAAACCACTGAGTCTCTCAGGTTTGCTGATTGGAAGGTCAGTGGTTTGAATCCGCATGTCGGGGTGAGCTCCCATTGCTCTGTCCCAGCTCTTGCCAACTTAGCAGTTCGAAAGCACACCAGTGCAAGCAGATAAATAGGTACCACTGCGGCAGGAAGGTAAACAGTGTTTCCGTGTGCTCTGGTTTCCATCACGGTGTCCCGTTGCGCCAGAAGCGGTTTAGTCCTGCTGGCCACATGACCCAGAAAGCTGTCTGTAGACAAATGCCAACTCCCTCGGCCTGAAGCGAAATGAGCACTGAAACCCCATAGTCACCTTTGACTGGACTTAACTGTCCAGGGGTCCTTTACCTTTTTTTACCTTTACTTATGTGGCTAGCAGCAGGCTGTAGACATATCACACAGGAAGGGCATTGAAAATGAATGTGTTTTAAAGGTAAAGATAAAGGGAACCCTGACCATTAGGTCCAGTTGTGACCGACTCTGGGGTTGCGGCGTTCATCTCGCTTTATTGGCCGAGGGAGCTGGTGTACAGCTTCCGGGTCATGTGGCCAGCATGACTAAGCAGCTTCTGGTGGACCAGAGCAGCACACAGAAACACCGTTTACCTTCCCGCCGGAGCGGTATCAATTTATCTACTTGCACTTTGACGTGCTTTCAAACTGCTAGGTTGGCAGGAGCAGGGACCGAGCAACGGGAGCTCACCCCGTCGCGGGGATTCGAAGCGCCTACCTTCTGATCAGCAAGTCCTAGGTTCTGTGGTTTAACCCACAGCGCCACCCGCACTTGCCCTCTAAAGATAGCTTCGAGTCTGTGGGGGAAAAGTTGGAGATCTAAGCAAATTTATCCCAAGTTTCACGGTTATTTTGTTGTTGTTGTTGCCTGACTCTCCTAGAACGTTGGCATGATGGCCGTGCATTCCATGTCATTAGCGGCTGTTACCTAGCAACGGAGCTTGTGACTGAGGTTCCTGCATCCTCAGCATCTCGAGGTTGGCTCTAGTGACCTTCGCTCAGTCACTACATTAGAAGATGGTGTCCAAAAGACTCATGGAGGTAAGTGGATGTTGCTGTGTCCAGTGGACTTAATTCTAGAATGTAGATTAATGACATCACCAAGTTTGGCAAAGAGCTACCCAAAGTCAAAGGGCTGAGCTCTGTGCAAATTTTTGGAAGGGGAGAATGAATGCTGTAAAGAAAAATTTAGTGTACTATACTGCAGTCGATTGAATATTATTTTGAACAGAGCACTTCCTTCTGCTATATGCATATGTGAATCTGGGAGAGGGTTCATTTATATTTCTACATTCCGGATATCAGTTTTGTGCTATAGTTTGAAAGGGAAAGGGAAAAACAGAAGAAGAAAATATAGCTTGAGCGGCTGGACCAGTGGAGAGGAAGGAGTTGCTGGATGAAGCTGGTCTTTCCACAGAGCTGATGCAGGGAGCCCTGCTGCCCACCTGTCCACAGAGTCCATTGGAGGTGAGGGCTGCTCCCTGGTGCAGGTGAGGGAGTGAGAGGAGGCCTGGCGGAGGTCTACATCTGGAGGAAAGAGGGATGAGAAACAGCGCCATTGACTCTACTTTAGACTGGCCAGCTCCCTCAAACCTCCTCTCCCTCAATTGTCATCTGGCAGCAGCCATTTCATTAGGCTGCCTCAGTGGGAGAATTTTCTTTTCCTCAGCCCTCCTTGCCTTCTTTCCTCGTGTTGTATTTCTGTTTGTTAGCTTTTTTATTACAATATAAGCCTGCGAATAGGGAGGATCTTGCTTTTGATTTCATGTAAGCCTCTCTGGGCTTACATATCATATCACAGTGTACATATCAGCATATCTAGAAATACGGCAGAGAAATCTGCTTTCCAAATATGACATCCCTGCCTGAGGGCCTCACCCGTTCCCCAGTCTCTGAACTTCCTGTTCCTTTGCTCTATTTTCTCATGAACAGGGTATTGACTTCTGTGAAGACAAAATCTCTGAAATCTTCCTTTTGCTTTCAAAGGCCCGCTTATGGTGGTGGAGCTTGGAGTCTCTGAAGGAAGGGAGGCAAAAGAAGCTGCTGGGGACTTCCAGAGAATTGAGGGATAACAACCATGGGTGTGAGAAGGCAGCCATTTCCCTTCTGACACAAGCAGCCCTGTTTCAGTTCTACTATTCAATGAGAAGTGGGCAATGAATACTGTAAACAAACAGAATGGTATAAAATCCTTAAAATAATCAAAACAATTAGGCCACGTGACACGTCAAACTTTTCTTACAGAGAAGCTGTTGCTTATAACAAAGCTTTTTTTTTAAACAAAAGTGCCATTCCTCTCTCCCCTCAGCATCCCAACCACACACTCTACAGTGTCGGATGCAGCTGATGTTGCTCCCAAAGGCTTCAGCGAGGAGAAGCTGAGTGCTGAACTGACGGCCATCATTGTGACAGTGATGAGTCGGAAGAAGCTGGTCTGAAGGAAAGCTCTGCAAGATCTTTCTGACCTCCTGCAGAAGATGCAGGAAAGTGTGAGTTCTTGAAGGGAATCATTGCAACCATGCAGGGATGTCAAAGCCTTCAGGCTGCCCCTTCCAGACCCACCCTGCAAGGTGTCTAAGGGACAATCAGGTATCGAAGCACGTAAGTGATCTAGAGAACAGCATTGGGTATAGTACAGTGTTTCCTTGCAGTTGGCCTGGATCCGCTGAGAGGTGCCAATGGCAAGCCTTGTTTTCGGCTGCACTCAAGAGCTGATAGCTGGGAAGAAGGTTGTGGCACCCGGGTCTTGCTTGCAGGCTACTCCTAGGCATCTAGTCAGATCACGGTGAAAACAGAAGGGAGGACCAGCCTCTGGACTGAGCCAACAAGGTACTTTTAGGCTGCTGTCTACACAGCTCAGGTGTAAGCTATCTGAAAGAGTGTATTCCTCAGTCTGCTCCAGAGGCATCAATGAAGCCTTGAAGCCGAATCGCTGCCTTGGGTCTTGCTGGAACCCACCTCTCTTCCCTCAGGGCTCAGGAGGGGAGGACCTTTGTGAGGGCAATGGGCCCATTGAGGCAGGCTCAGTAAACACACACACACACACACACACACACACACACACACACACACTCCTGGAACCTATAGTATAACGTGGTTGCAACTGAGCCCCTCAGGTGAGCCTGTGCATTTGCCTGGCACTGCCTGCTGCCTGTGGGGCCCAGAGAAGCCCCCCAGGGGGATCTGAGAGGGGCTTGAGCCCCACAGCCCCCCTGAAGTTGGGCACAAAGGGCTACAGGGTCAGTTGATCCATCTCTGTCCAAGTACAGCTGTGGGTGGGGACGGTCTGCTTGGCCCCAACAGGACAGGACTTGCCTGTGGACATATCTCAAGCTTTTCCTTGGGCGTTGCGAAGTGTGCCTTGTTCCGCCACATCCCTTGCATTGGGTGTCTTGCCTTTTTGAGTTTCCATACCTGAGGACAGGACTTGTCTCACCTTTAAAAATAATAATCAGTCAGATGCTTTAGGAGACAACATCTGTCTGGAAAGCAGGATAATAATGATGATGATGATGATGATGTACATTTAAAAGAATATATATACCACCACCCTTGAATTGCATGGAATTAACATTGTTCTAACAACTTGGCCACACTGACTCTCCTAGAACCTTGGCATGATGGCCGTGCATTCCATGTCATTAACGGCTGTTGCCTAGCAACGGAGCTTGTGACTGTTTGAACTGAGGTCCCTGCATCCTCAGCATCTTGAGGTTGGCTCTAGTGACCTTCGCTTGGCTCAGATGGTAACTTTACGGGAAATCTTCTGACAATACTCATTGCCCTAGGGTTGGTAGCTGTTAGATGGGGTGTTCCATTGTTTAGGATCCTCATTGAATTAAAAAGAAATAGCAGCAAAACAGTGTACTTGTGTAGTAAGATAAATTAATCACACCAGTGCTGTTTGGAAATTAAAGATTGAGGAATTAATTTACCTGCAGAAAACGGTCTGGTTCCAGTCTGTCCTTGGAATTTTCATTAAATCACATTTAATGAATATTTGCAACCTGCTGTATCTCTAAGGGAATAGTTTTTCATTCAAAAACTGCTTACCTTCAGAAACAGGGCACCAACCTCCAACAGGTAGGTTCATTGTACAGGCAGCTTCCATGTAGAATTGTCCATTGAATCTATCATATTTTTGAATCTGTTATAAATGTTAAATGAACTTATACAGGTAGCCAGAAAGATCCATGGTTTTCCAGTTCTGGAGCAAAAAATATATATCCCTGCTGTCAAAAAGAAATGTTGATAATATTAATCCTAATTTTAAATATATTATTGGATCCATGAGGCAGCGGTGGGGCAAAAAAGGGAAGGCTTAACTTTGAAACCTATAGAACAATTAATCCAATTTGTTTGTTTGCAAAAATGTCTAGATATCACCATGTCATGGTGGTGAACTGCATAGAATCAACAGCAAAATTACTTGCATAAATAGAGGACAGAATGTAAAGCAATGGATCAGGTTAACTTAGCTGAATCTGGAACTCTTCAAAACATTGGGGGAAGGGGATATTTCATCCAGAAGGGTGTTAATTTAATTACAGTGGATTCTGTCCACAGAGGATTCAGCTTATTCAAGCCCTTAGACTAGGGAGAGTGAGAAAAACTGCAGGGAGAGAATACAAATAACCAGACTATGGAATTTCTCCAACTTCATCTCAGAGGACTCTGGCAACTAAGCTGGAAGCCAGATAAGATGAACCACAAAAGTCATTATATTAACAAAGCTGGAGATTAAAATTGACATAAACAATCAGAATCGTTTTCAGAAAATAATGTATTGTTTACATTTTTTTCTCTCTCCCCCTCCCCTTCTTGGGGGGAAATGGAGTCATCCGATTAAGTATTTGACACTCTGCAGTGTTTGTTATGCTACTCCTTTCATGGTTTTTTACCTAGGAGGAGATGAGAAAACAATCCCTGTGGGTGCAGAATAACCTTGTGTAATGTGACAATTGTTCCTTCCAAGCGTATTTTAATTAGAAATATAATCCAAACTAAACACAGATTAAAAACCAGGCCCCACAACTATCAGGATTCATATACTCCCATTTTACCCTATCCTTGATAATATGTTTTTTGTACATCACGGAGGTAGGGGGGACATTTTAAAAGGCTCTAATCTGTATGGAAAAACAATTCATTCTTAGCTGATTTATGCAACTGTAACTGGTCTGCTTATGGGACGCGGGTGGCGCTGTGGGTAAAACCTCAGTGCCTAGGACTTGCTGATCGTAAGGTCGGCGGTTCGAATCCCCGCGGCGGGGTGAGCTCCCGTCGTTCAGTCCCAGCTCCTGCCCACCTAGCAGTTTGAAAGCACCCCTAAGTGCAAGTAGATAAATAGGTACCGCTTTATAGCAGGAAGGTAAACGGCGTTTCCGTGTGCGGCACTGGTGCTGGCTCGCCAGTTGCAGCTTCGTCACGCTGGCCACGTGACTCGGAAGTGTCTTCAGACGGCGCCGGCTCCCGGCCTCTTGAGCAAGATGAGCGCGCAACCCTAGAGTCGGTCACGACTGGCCCTGATGGGCAGGGGTACCTTTACCTGGTCTGCTGCCCCTGTCCAAGGTGCTGACCCTGTGGCTGGCTTGTTCAATAATGTAATTAAAATGGTTTCTGCTCTACTAGCTTCCAGAAGAGGTGCTGGGGCACACCATAGCATCAAAGACAAACATTTAAAGCCTGTAGCCAACTTTATGTTTGCCCAAGGGATTGTGCGCATGCTGTGTCTTATTTGTTTTTTTCCGAGCAAGAGATCCCCAGCACTGTTCAAGTTTCTAAGGGCAGAGCAAGATGTGATGCGGATAACAAGTCAACACTGAAAATAGCAAACCCACGTCCAGTTCCACTTTCTCTCCCTCTAATGTTTAGTAAGAGTAATGAGTGCCATGTAGCAATGGAGGAGACAATCAGTTCAGTACACAGTAAAAGCTAAATCGATCAAATTTGCTCTTTCCAAAACGATACGTGAACAGGAACAAAGCTATCCTTTGACGCTTGCATTTATTCTACTTTTGAAAATTGCGCATAAAAATGAAGCTATTGGTGAATGTAACATTTTAAAAGACACTGCCTTTCAAATGAAAAATGTACATTAGTCACAACTGCATATAAAAATGTGTTTATCTGGAGAAATTCACACTGAAATGACGATTAGCATGAGGATTTTTTAAAAAATGCAAATGGCTGCAAAATGTGGAGAACTGAATGGATGATTGGAAAAATGAGAAATGGAGAGGACCAGAATGGACAGATCCAGATCTAGCGCCATGATATTGCAGCTTTTGGGAGTTTGTGACCAAGAGCTCGCGAGAAGGCCTCACAAACAGGGGCATTTGCAAGGATTGCTGGATGGGGCTTGTCTTGTTATGCTGCCTAGTAGTTAGATCAAGCAAGGAGTTCTTTTGGATCTCAGCAGATGGAGGATTAGCAGACAGTTAGATGAAGAAGAAAATGGTTTATTGACTGATAATAATAATAATAATAATAATAATAATAATAATAATAATAATAATAAATAAATAAATAAATTTGTTATTTATAGCCCGCCCATCTGACTGGGTTTCCACAGCCACTCTGGGAGGCTCCCAACAGATTAAAAACAGAATCAAACAGTAAAAACTTCCCTAAACAGGGCTGCCTTCAGATGTCTTCTAAAAGTCAGATAGCTGTTTATTTCCTTGACATCTGATGGGAAGGCGTTCCACAGGGCAGGCGCCACTACCGAGAAGGCCCTCTGCCTGGTTCCCTGCAACCTCACTTCTCACAGTGAGGGAACCGCCAGAAGGCCCTTGGAGCTGGACCTCAGTGTCCAGGCTGAACGATGGAGGTGGAGACGCTCCTTCAGGTATAGACAATAAGACAGTATGAGATATGACTGCTAGACTGCTTCTTCTAACAAGTGGCACTTAAGATACAAGATCAAAAGGGTATTAGGGAGATAATTGCAAAGGCCAAGTTCATGATTTCCACTGCTGTGGAGTCTCCAGGAGCAGCAGAGCCTTCGCTCAGTTGATGGGACCAACTTCCGATGTTTACTGGTAGAACTTGAACATGAAGACATGTTAGGAGCTTGTATAGCCCTCACACGGGCCTGATGCCAGGCTATGCAGGCGTTCTACATTATGTGAACCTTCCTCCCTACTTGGGAGTGAACGCATGTGCTGGCCTTATCTATGATCAATTAGGGTTCATGACATCAGCTGTCCCTCGGGTTGAGCCAAGCACAGTACACGCAGGGCTGGATTTAGGTTTGACGAGGCCCTAAGCTACTGAAGGTAAGGGGGCCTTTTATATAGCAGGCGGGGTCCATTACTTAAATCATAGGAGCCTACACAACACAAATCACTGTTGCTGTATGTAGGTTTTATTTTATTGGTTTTTTATCTTATATTTTGGAAATGTACATCTGGGTTTTTTTCCCCTTTGAATTTTTTTGAGGCCCCCAACGAGAGTGGGGCCCTAAGCTATAGCTTGTTTAGCTTATACGTAAATCCGGCACTGAGTTCACATCTCGGGCATGTTAACTTGTCAAGCTAGGCAGGCCAAATTCTCATTAAGTACCGAAGTGATCGCCAAGCCCTTATCATATATAGTTCTAATTACCATATTTTTTGCTTTGTAAGACTCACTTTTTCCCTCCTAAAAACTAAGGGGAAATGTGTGTGCGTCTTATGGTGTGAATGCAGGCTGCGCAGCTATCCCAGAAGCCAGAACAGCAAGAGGGATCGCTGCTTTCGCTGCGCAGCGATCCCTCTTGTTGTTCTGGCTTCTGAGATTCAGAATATTTTTTTTCTTGTTTTCCTCCTCCAAAAACTAGGTGCGTCTGATGGTCTGGTGTGTCTTACAGAGCGAAAATACGGTATATTGACAGATATATAGCGGCATCTAGCACCAGTTCCTCATTGTAAGTTGGCTATATGATGAGGCCCTCATTATATGGATAAATATATAAAAATGTAAAGCTATAATAAACATTGAAACCAGGAAGCATCACATACTGGCCATATCTGGTCTGGCAATACAAGGGTGTCTGTTGGCTCCTAACCTGCTCTGACAGCCCAGATCTGGGGTTAGGATTGCAGCCTTTGATTTCTCCCTCTCATTTCCTGAAACCCCCAGATGAGATAATGCTGAAACACACTTTCTGAGCGGCAGTTGCACTTGCTTCAAAATAAGGCTCTTTTGTATGAATGTCTGTGCCACGTCACAAAGAGCACTTGGTTGCTGAGTGAATTGTCATATTTGAACAAAGCATAAATCAAAGGAGGGAATGACAAAAACCTCAAATCTTGCTTTTCATTCTTTGTGTGAGTTCAGAAAATATCTGTCTGTCACATTGTCGCAGCTGAAAGTATCTCAGATATCCTGTAATTAAACGCATCGTATCACAGTGACCCAGCTTAGCTGAGTCATAGTTTGGGGGATCCAAAATGTTCTTTTATAGATTTAATGGGGACACTCCTTGTACTTTTCCAGGGCTAGACGCTTGCATGTTCCTTCAACCACTTACAGGCGTGTTAATTCCAGCTTTAATTGGTCATAAAGCGTTTTATTTTATAGGCGTCAAAATTTATGAGAGAGGGAGGAAAAAAAACACCCGTGCAGAAATTATTGTGATGGGGGAATAAAGGACTCAGGATTAGGGAAGTAGAAAAGCTGAAAAATAGCCAATATATTTCACATCTGGCAACCCATGGACCCCTTTGGTTTCAGACAGTACATGGGTAGACGAATCTAAAAAGCCTGGGACACAAGTTTTCATGGCCCTCTTGTGGCTATGGTGGCTCATTTACCAGAAGTAATGTATTTAGCATTCGCTCTGCAAGTGTATACAGTGGTACCTCTGGTTACGTACTTAATTCGTTCTGGAGGTCTGTTCTTAACCTGAAACTGTTCTTAACCTGAGTTACCACTTTAGCTAATGGGGCCTCCTGTTGCCGCCGTGCCGCCACCACACAATTTCTGTTCTCATCCTGAAGCAAAGTTCTTAACCCAAGGTACTATTTCTGGGTTAGCAGAGTCTGTAACCTGAAGCATCTGTAACCTGAAGCGTCTGTAACCCGAGGTACCACTGTACTCGCTTTTGGCCAAACCAAGCCTCTTAGAGCAAAATGTACCTCAGGAGGCTTAGTTTGGTCAGAATCAAGTACAGTGGTACCTTGGAAGTCGAACGGAATCCATTCTGGAAGTCCGTTCGACTTCCAAAACATTCGGAAACCAAGGCACGACTTCCTGCAGGAAGCTCCTGCAGCCAATTGGAAGCCGTGGAAGTCTCGTTGGATGTTCAGGTTTCAAAGAACGTTCGCAAACCAGAACACTCACTTCCGGGTTTATGGCGTTTGGGGGCAAAACATTCGACTCGACTGTATACATTTTCAGAGTTGTTTTTACATTGGATCTGCCCAGTTTTGTAGACGCTACATTTCCCTTGCTCCCCTTGGCAGCATAGTGACAAGGAAGGGGCACTAAGCCCTCAGGCCTCTTAGAGTATTAAAAAGGACCTAGGACTTTAAGCCTTGATCAGGAGTGCTACTAGCCCCCCCCCCCCTTATGTCCTTTGCAGGGCTTTGGCACCTGAGACGTAGAGTAACATGCCATCTCTCAGGACTGTGTGTCTGCCTGTCCAGTCATCACATGCAGGTGCACCAGCACCACAGGGGCTATCCTGGAGCATCACCAGTGTCAGGATGTTTGTGCCACGACAAAGTGGGATCTGGGGAGATGGTACAGGACTGGTGCTCTCCACAATGTCTCTAGGCTGCTGCACAGTTGCAAAGGGCAAAGTCCCTTCCTTCCTCTTGGTCTTTTCACTCAGTCTTTGCTCGCTTTTCCTTCAGCACCCTTTCAACAATGTGGCAACTGCAGTGAGCAATGTTTTCCTCGGAGGCCAGATCTGACCCCTTAGGACTGCTGCTATACATCTAGTTTGGAGCTAACCTGATCCAACATTTAATGCAGAGTGCTTTTCCTTTATTTATGTAATTTTAAGCATGCTTTTAAATGATTTGTTTGTTTGTTAAATTTATATACCACCCTTCATTCGACAATCACAGGGCATCTGACGACATACATTTTAAGCTGTGTGACTTTAATTGCTCGATTCTGTGTTTAAGGTGTGCTTTAATTCTGTATTCCACCTTGAGCAAACATGTTTAAGTAAATCAAGCAAGTAAATAAATACAAACAACATTTCTTATTATCACAATCCTATATGAACACTTTCAGGGAAACAAAACATTGCTCATAACACCATCTACAGCATAATTTACAGTCCCCTCCCAAAAAAATCCAATTTCAGTGACCCCAATGGTTGCTAGTTCTATCTAACTTTAGCTAGATTGATGCCATTAAACGACGCCTCTTTAATATACAGTTGAGCTCAGTGTGGAATAAAAACAGAGCCCTGTAACAACGCCCACTAGTATTTAATTAAAATTAGCAACATGGGTGTGAGGCATTAAACCAGCTCCAGCTCTTGAACAAATGCAGTGTAATGGAGCAAGTCTAAGAACACGCTGTGTGCATTTTATATCTGCACAGTTACGTGCATTTATAAGGCAATTGTTTCTTTGCAATGCTCAGCATCCATTTATTGGTGTCTGGCAGTTTCAAAAATAAGTTGACATTGTTCCTTTAATTGCAGTCTGTCGGAACATTTCCAATCACCACCACTGCTTTGACATTGAAATAATTGCACTTGAAGCATGACAAACGAGAAGGAGGAAAGATGCAACTAATAACTACAGGAGGAAGAGGTTCGTTGTTATGGATGTAGCCAAGACAGCCTTAAAAGTGGCAAGTGTGTGTCTGTGTGGTAGAGGAGCCACATCCACTCAGTATTTGCCAGAGAAATCGCAGAGCTCTCGCAAGCTGCAGCAGCACATGATCTCCTTGAAGGTTTTCCTCAGCTCTTGACTCCGGAATGCGTAGATAAGAGGGTCGATAATGGAGTTGCACATGATAAGGATGAGGTACAGGTTAAAGTGGGACATGAAACAGATGCAGTAAGGGTTGTGAGGGCAGGAGATGTAGAAGAGCAAGTGAAGGAAGAGCGGAGCCCAGCACACAACAAACACGCCAATCAAGATGGTCAGGGTGATGGCCCCCTTCATATTGGCGCCCTGGCGTATCGGGCCGCTGCCGGGGAGAATGGCAATCTTCTTAATGTGCAGCCGGGCCAGCAGGAACATGTGGACGTAGAGAGAAGCCATGAGGACCAGCATGGTGAAGAACATGGTGATGAGGCAAATGATGACGGCACTGCTGTCGGAGTAAATGATGAACAGAATGCCCGAGATGGTGCAAGCAGCCCAGATGCAGGTGATGATGATGAACACACGCTTCACAGTCATGATGTTGTGATACTGGAGAGCGTAGAAGATGGTGAAATACCTGTCCACAGCAATGGAGAGCAGGCTGCAGATGGAGGCCAGCAAAGAGCTACAGATGACCGAGTCAATGATGTTGTCGATGCTGACGGTGAAGCCTTGCGCGTCTGCGTCGGTGTTGTTCAGCAGGGTGATGACGATGGTCTCTGACCCGTTGGAGACGCTCACCAGCATGTCGGCCACTGCCAAGCTGCAGATGAAGAAATACATCGGCGAATGCAAGTTCTTGTTCTTGGCGATGGCCACAATCACCAGCACGTTCTCCAGCAAGCTGACAAAGCCAAGCATGACGAACACTTCGGGCGAGACAAAAAGTTGCTCGTAGCAGCCTTCCGAAGAGTAAGCCTTCCCCAGGGATCGATTCGTGCCTCCTCCGCCACGTAGTCCGTAGCTGCGATTCCACAAGCCGAGAGGTTCGTGAACTCCATAGTTCTGTGTGAAGTTCATCGCACAAAGCGCCGGTCCCAAATCAAGTGGTGGCTTGTCAGTTTGCTGCTTGATAATGAAATCCACCTGTCACTGGTTTCCCCTCTTTGAATAGTTCTTTGGGATTTTTCACTGGCTGGGGAGCTGCAGAACTGGTTGAATGCCGTTTCCAAAGAGTAGGATGGTGTACAGCAGCAGGAAACCAGACTCTGATAGACAAGGTAAAGCTGCAGTGTTTTGCAATTATTGCTGGCTTATCCAACTCTGCAATTGCCTGTTGTACCTGCTGGGAATGAATGCTGAATGCTGCCTCCCTCTCAAGGAAGCCGGGAGCGTCAAGAATTACTTTTCTGTTGTTCTCTGTAAAAGCACAAGGCTAGAGTGCTCTAGTCCCTGCTACTGAGAGAGAGAGAGATACATCATTGAAAACCCTAACTACTACTCAGCCTTCTGTGCAATGCCTGCCTGCCTGCTGCTACTGCTTCTTATACTGTATTGGGGGGGAAAGGTAGTAAGAGACATGCCCCTCCTCCGATTTACTGATCAGCCAGTAGAGAGAAAGGGATGTGTGCAGGCTGGACATGCTGAATACATTTCAGGATTTTACACAGCTTCTGATGTTGCGCTGCTCCCCAAAGCTACGGGAGACGCCAGAGAAGCACAGCAAAATTCATTTGCTGCCTTAGATTTTTGTTGAGATTTTATAACAGTATCAGCATCATTCTCCATGGGATGTGGAAATTAAATTCTAGGAATATACATGATGTTACAAGTTAGGGCTTTGTATTATGATTATTCAATGATGCTGCTGTTCTGTTTGAATTTACTTTGTTTTGATTAGGAATGCCAGGATCAGACAAAGCTTTTAGTGCAAGAAGTAATGACTCCGGAATACATTAGCCTTTGATCCGCCCCCCCCCCCCCATCATGTTCCCAGAGTTAGTTCAGTTGTACTGCATTCAAGTACCTGTATTCAGAATTCTCTTTTCAAATATGCTATATAGCTCTGTTCACTCGCTGACAGTCTGCCATGGTTCTCTGAAGAGTGGGAATGACAAACCGTTTAAGTAGGAGCTGTAGAGATGCCCTTATTGCTTTTCTTCTTCTCCTCTTTTTGCCTTGAGACATAATAGCACCTTGGGGGGGGGGGGAGGAACTGGAATCATGATGTTTGAAATAAGTGATCTGCATTATGGTCAAGTGAAATGTAGAACATACTTGTATTCTATATCACAGAGGTTGGGGAGCTGTGTGGTTCCCCCAGTTATTATGGGACTCCCATCAGCCCAAGCCAGCATGGGCAATGGTTAAGGATGATGGGAAATGTCTCAACAGGAAGTGATCTGACCATGACAAGGGCCTGATGTCAATATCCCCCACATTGAAATCATCTTCTTCCTGCCAAGTTGAGAAAACAAGGTCCAGAGTGTGGCTTGCTACATGTTTGGGCCAATAACATATTGGAACAGCCCCATGGTTGTCATGGCAGCCCTAAAGTCCCGAGCCACCCCAGAGCCAGTTGCCTCGGCATGGATGTTGAAGTCCCCCAGAACCAGCAGTCTGGGAGTCCTCAACACCACCGCTGAGACCGGCTCTGTCAGCTCAGGCAGGGAGACCGCCGGGCAGTGAGGTAGGATGTAAACCAGCAGAATCTCCCATTTGTCCTGTGCTAGGAACAGACGCTGTGGATTCCTGTTGCACACACCTGGACAGAGAGCCCGAGGAGAGAAGAGAGGGGAATCTCTTTAGACCACAGTAACACCCCCTCCCTGACCTCTAAGTCTGGCCTGATGCTGCCCCGAGTACCCAAGTGGGCACAACTGGGTCAGACCAACTCCACCCTGCTCACCCACTCAGTGATTCAGACCAGATTGGCCTCCTCATCCACAGTCAGATCATGGATGATGGAGGTCTTACTCAGTCAACCTAGCACTCAGCAACAGCAGCCACAGACCCGAGGGCTGGCTGATAGGACTGTGGGGATGTTTAGGGATGCAGGGGAGGATATATTGTCTAAGATATCCTATCTGAACTTGTCTTTACAAGTTCAACAAAATCAGCAGAGTTAACATTCCCCTTTTTTAAACACATGCACAGCAGGTAGCTTGCTCAGACTCATTAGAGTCTCTGTAAATATTTCCTGGTATTTTCCCCGTTTAATCCCTCCTAAAATAAGACGCTACACAGTCTTCCGTAAAGTAATCATCTGGTCACACAAAGGTTCCCAGAAGGCAGACTTCAAAGGTTAGAACATAGTTTAAATGTGGTGACTATCGCCTTATGGGAGAAAGACCCCCTTTTCTTCTCTTGGCCTGGAGCATCTTAGTAGTGCTGTTGTTAAGATGGTATCGATAGAGACAAGAGAGACAAGATGGTCACCAGCCTGTGGTTCTGGATCATTACTTCAGGAGAGGCCACGCCCATCTCAAGTTACACATAGGAAGTTTTGTCTCAGTCCTGGAAAGCAGGAAGTTCCAGCTGGAGGACTGAGACAACCTTCATGTCTACTCTAGCAATGTTGTGTTTGACTGCACCTGATTCTTACATCCCACAAGGGCAACCTCAATTCCCCAGGTAGGAGGAGGGGCTGGCCCACGACAGTCACTAACTGCCCTTTACCCAGCCTGCCCCACTTCCCCACACCACCTCCGACCCTGAACCACTGTGATTGACCCCTCCTGCTCTCCCCAGTTCCTCTGCTCCCAGACACATCTCCCCTCCCCCAATAAAAAACAACAGCAAAACAAAAACAACAGCAAACCTTACGTATTAAAAACAGTTAACCCCCTAAACACTTGGCAACGTATGCAAGCTTGCCTTTATTTATTGCCTTTTGGCCAAGGCACCGGCTTCTTGCAGACATACATTATTAAAACGTAAATAGCTACATGTAGAAAAAAGAGAGGGACAAGTGTAAAATCATATGTTCACATTTGCAGAGAATATTTGTAAAGATGTACCATTCCTGCTTGATTTACTTTTGCGGAAGGCATGCTTTTGTTCCCTGGAATCCAGTTTTTGTGTTGTCTTTTTAATTCATCTGTGTTAAAAGCTGTTTTATTTTTCACCTTGACTGTTAATTTCAGCCTGTCTATCACCTAACAAACAAAGCAGATGTGAAAAAAGAAAAGAAAAAAAGGATACACCGCATCAAATGTATGCAATTATTTCAGCCGCTCTTCACAAGCTTGAGCAAAATAAACTGAATGTGTGGCCTTTTTTCTATTTTGTTCTTTTGCATTACATAACTTTCTATAATCTATGCTTATAAGGAACGAATGGCAGTAAAATGTCAAGGTCACCAAATCTCACCTCTTAATCCTGTCAAATCTGCTCACAAAATCAACAAATTGTACAATAGATTGTTGTCTGTATATAATAGCTGGTATTCCATAGAATCACAAAGTTGGAAGGGACCCAGAGGGTCATCAAGGCCAACCCCCTACAATTCAGGAATCCTGCCCATAGTCATCTCTGGGTGGGCTCAAACTATCAATCTTCTGGTTAACTGCCGGCAGCACTGGTCCATTGCACCACAGAGGCCCAAGCTGTTTCAACCTTTTTTCTCAGCCTAAAAGGGCTTGTCCACAACAGCCAGCCAGTGTGGTGTAGTGGTTAAGAGTGATAGACTTGTAATCTGGTGAACCGGGTTTGCTTCCCTGCTCCTCCACATGCAGCTGCTGGGTGACCTTGGGCTAGTCACACTTCTTTGAAGTCTCTCAGCCCCACTCACCTCACAGAGTGTTTGTTGTGGGGGAGGAAGGGAAAGGAGAATGTTAGCCGCTTTGAGACTCCTTCGGGTAGTGATAAAGCAGGATACCAAATCCAAACTCTTCAGAGCAAAATATGAATCCGGACTGGCCTGTCTCCCCAGCCCAGTGTTGTCCCAGACCTTTTCCCTTTCAAATGCGGACTTTTTCAATCCTTGTAAAATCTGAAATGGCCAGGATAAAAAAGAAACAGGCACAGATCTGCACTTAAAGGTCCAAGATAAGAACGGGATGGGGTCCATATTTTGCTTCAGTGTTACAAACAGGGTAGGAAAGTATTTAGAAACTCATAGGCAAGCAGCAACATCTCAGCCTCAGTTCTGCATTTGCAGAAGTTGCAATCTCGTTCATACCCTGAAGTGGAACTTGGGGTAACCACTAGGCCTCCTTTGCAGGGGTGGTTATCTCAGCTTAATGAACTATGAACCCCAAAATCTGGGATCCCCTCCAAACTGGTGCCATAGTTTTGCAATCGTTTTGCAGTGAAAACCCCGTGTTTTGCAGCACCCCACAGAGTAACTGATACATCCAAACTGGGTTCGTAGTTAAAGTCCCCAAACTCAGCAATGTCCGATTCGCTCCAAACTTTGGAAAACGTTTTGCAGCGAAAATCCTGCATTTTGCCCTGCCCCACAAATGGAGCAATCACCCCCAAAACCCAACACCATCTGATTCACTCCAAAAACCACCCAGGATTTTAAACAACAGGACCTGAATGAATTAGAGAAGTTTGCCAACCCACCCAAAAAGACGAGAATGATGGGTAACAGTTTATATTTATATTAACAGCTATAAAACCTGCAATCAGAATAATTAAAGCACATTACAGGGGGCCTTTTGTCAGAGTTTCACTTCCCCCATCGTTGAAGCAGGTTTTTTTAGCTAGAACAGAGGACACTTGAATTATCTCCATATGGGATAGATCCACAGGTATAAACTTTGTAACTAAGTCTGCCTTCAGGGATCCAACTGTGAACTGATGATGTGAGTAAACTTCTTTTTACAGTGGTACCTCGGGTTAAGAACTTAATTCGTTCTGGAGGTCCATTCTTAACCTGAAACTGTTATTGACCTGAGGTACCACTTTAGCTAATGGGGCCTCCTGCTGCTGCCGCGCGATTTCTGTTCTCATCCTGAAGCAAAGTTCTTAACCCGAGGTACTATTTCTGGATTAGCAGAGTCTGTAACCTGAAGCGTCTGTAACCCGAGGTACCACTGTATTGACTTTAAATAAGATTGTCGTGTGCTTACTCTTTTAAGAGGGATATAAGGGAACTTACCAGGAATCTAATAGTGAGAGGCTTACACAAGCCAGCAACCAGCTATCTGCTGGGCATTTAAAAGGGGAATGTGATCGTAAATAAGTATCTCTTAAAAGGGGCAGTGAGGATATCTTATATTCTGAACACACTTGGTTGCTTTCTAAAACAATCCCCGAGCAAGATTTGTGTGTAAACTCAAGTGTCGCCTGCCAGAAACGGTTCTTTTTATCCTTATCCACTTATTTATTTCCCCTTTAAAATATTAATCTGTACTTGACACTCAGAGAGCTATCTTCGTGTTGGCAATAGCCGGCTTTGAAAATTAATCATCCTCTTAAAGTCGGCAGATGTTTACAGGAGATTGGTAAAAGTTAAATTGCTCTGTGGAGTTCGGGTTGGGAAACCGGTGATTGTAACATATTCATCTTGATTTTGTAGTTTGGATAAGAACCGGGGGAAAGAGGGCATGTGGCAACCCTATTTAAAGCAATTCAATTTTCATTAGATTCGTAACTTGGGCTTTCTCTGGCTAACTTGTTATATTGCTTCCCCTTTGTTGTGGATGTCAATTTCCATCTGCACAACTCGAATAAATACAAATGATAGGCTCTTTCTTGGGATTCTTTTTCTTCGCCTTGAAGCCATATGCTCTGCTGTTTTTCTCCTCCATCTCTCCCCAGCCCACCTCAGGCGGCGAGCTCTGTGTATCGATTTGAGAGGCTGCTGTTAACCCAAGGAGAGAAACTCAAGTGCAAAAGCAAACAGTTCAGAACCTCGGGGTTCTTTACCCTTTTGAAACACACACCCCTTTTCTTTTCTCCCCTATTTCAAAAAATGTATGCTTCCAGCCCTGTTGGGAGTCCAGTGTTATTGGAACACAGCAGCGTCTTTCAAGACTTTTTTTAAAAAAGCACATATTTTCAGTTTTTTTATATTAACATTATTTCCATACACTGCAAATAATTTTCATATATACAGTACTGGGATTATACAAACCCCTCGGACTTCCCCCGTCCCCCCAGTTTCCATATTTTACCCTCTTTTCTTGCATAAAGGTAAAGGTACCCCTGACCATTAGGTCATTGTGGACGACTCTGGGATTGCGTGCTCATTTCACTCTATAGGCCGAGGGAGCTGGCGTTTGTCCGCAGACAGCTTCCGGGTCATGTGGCCAGCATGACTACGTCGCTTCTGGCGAACCAGAAAAGCACACGGAAACGCTGTTTACCTTCCCGCCAGAGCGGTACCTATTTATCTACTTGCACTTTTTAGTGTGCTTTCAAACTGTTAGGTGGGCAGGAGCTGGGGCCAAACAACGGGATGGGGTGGGGATTCGAACTGCTAACCTTCCGATCGGCAAACTATAGGGTCTGTGGTTTAGACCACAGCTCCACCCGTTTCCCCCTTTTCTTGCATATAATTATATTTATCCATTCTATTTCATCTCCTTATTTACTACTTTAGTTCATTTTACTTCATAAATGTTATATCAGTCCTGCTAATGTTTCTTCAGCAATAAACTCAGACTAAAAGCTTACATAAGATGCTCCACCCTTGCCCTTAATCAGATCCTGATCAAGCAGATGTTTTGACATACTGCAATTGTTTTTAACCAACACTTTTCAAACCAATGCTTTCTTTTAAAAACCAATGCTTTTCACTTTTGCATTTCTGCATTTCCTACCTTCCCACAATATTTTATGTAATTGCAATTTTATTATTTTATTTTCAAATTGCCTAGTAATGAAGACTGGATATGGATTCATTTTTAAAAACCTTTTTAACCCCACCCTCTAGTAGCTACAGGCCTAAAATAACTTCTTTTCACAATCAATTACCCCCCCCCCCCTTGTGCACACTAAACTGGGGAGGAAGCTGAACTGAACCTAAGTGGTACTTATGCATCTAAATAAACATGCAGTGATCAGGCCCGACTGAAACTGGCTGATGCCTTGGAACTGAACTGATTTTCACAGAATCACTGAATTGTAGAGCTGGAAAGGCCCACAAGTGTCATCTCATCCAACCCCCTTCAATGATTTGATTTGGGGTAGGGGGTCAAATTATTAAGCTTGGTGGCTTTTTTATTTTTATGGATTTTAAAATAAAAAAAATGAAACACACACCCTTGCCATACATCCGGGTTTTTGCTGGACTTTTTGCCGATTCAGCAGAAATCTGCCCAGATGCCATTCTGCTGCCCAAATCCTGGTAGTGTCCAGGAAAATCCAGAGATATGGAAATCCTATTCTATATCCTCACAACAGCCATGTGAGCAAGGTTAGGCTGAGAGTTGGTGGCTGACTAATGCAGGAATGAGTTCAAAATGTGACGCTGCATATGCTCAAAAAATATGTCATCGTTGATCAACGTTAGCAAACTGTCTTTTGTGTAAAATAGTGGAATGCAGCAATGAAGACTCTTATCTACCTTTCATGGTTGGCTCCACCCTGGCTCTGAACACTTGGATCTCTCCGTGTACTGATCCAAGTTTCTTTCTGCCTACTCACCTTAAAGATGTATTTGGGTTGCAAAGAGTGATCCCATGTAAACTCAGGGGCATTAGGAGCAAAGATTTTACCATGGCTCAGCGATAGATCCCTTCTCTTATACTCCTACAGTCAATCAGCCACGAGTGATCGGTTTATTCATCATTCATTTATTGCAAATTCATTATTCACAGCTGAACAGCTCTCAAAGGGTGTTCCCACAAGAGAAAAATGTGACAGAATACGAAAAACTACAAGCCCTAAAAAACCATCCCTACAAACTCTGAAAACAGTAACTATTAACAAGAACAACTAAATCAACAAATTGTGGTCCCTCCATCGCTGCTACACAACACTTGGATTCAGCCTGGAGATTCATAACTCGTCTCATGTTGCAGCTAAGTTGTGGCTACAGGTGATGGCTTTATGGAAAGTGAGTGGTCTTGGGTCATTCTCTGCTTTAATGGTTTGGAGGTTACCTCCTCTGAATCTATGATGTGGGTCAGACAGCTCCGGAGAGACAATGACCTGCAGTAGAGATGACAAAAGGCAAAGTCACAGGCCTTTTGCGTTGCCAAAAATGCACACCAGATAATGGGTACAACATGGAAGCAGAAGCAAGCCAAAGTAAGGATGTCATGAGACGGCCTTCTTGCAACTCAGGTGGAGTGAGATGCTCATCTCCAATCTCGTCCCAGAGGACATCACTGGGACCTACAACCTAGTAGGCATTGGGTTGAAAGGCAACATTAAGGAAGAGGATAGGAAATGCCACCTGAATTTTCCTGGGACCACGTTAGTTGAGAGCCTCTTGGGGCTAGAAAGAGGAACGTTGGGTTTTCCAAATTAATAAATACATGTGAGAGATGTACCTTCAGATTGAGGAGTCTGGCCGCCTTTGTCAGCAGTGAACAGGTCTTGCTGGCTGCCTGATTCCTGCCATTCATGTTTTCAATGGAAATATAACTTCTCGGTTCCTGTGAGAGGGAGAACCAGTTCAGAATCAGATTTTTTTAAAAAAACAACAACCATGAAATTTAAAAATCACATATTAAAAGGCAGCCTATGGAAATGCTGCCCGGTCACTGATTGATGTGACACTGGGGAATATTCCCTCCCATAAAATAAAGAAAATGGAAGTATTTGCAGCATTCAGCACAATCTTTTTTTTTTTTAAGAGGAGCAGAATGCTGGACAGCAGAGGAATTGTGATGGAGTCTCATTTGGAGACAGAGTGATTGACAGGCAGTTGAAGCACGCCTGTCGGAATGCTGGTTTTGAGCCTAATTTAGGCCGGAGGATTGGAGAAAGGATGCTGTGGGTGCCAGAAAAGGCCTCTGCAGGTACAGGTGAGCCCAAAGGTGCCACACTGACGCTCAGTGTTGGACTTCCACTTCAAAAGCAGCGAGGAAGGTAGCGGCAATATCTTTTCTCCGATAGTCTTGATGCCTTTGAGGGCTGACTTGTTCTCAGGTTCCGTCGGAAGAAAAGGAACGGCATATTGGCTGCTCAGCCGGTCACAGGGTGGGCGGCTGTTGCAGACCGTAGCTCCAAACACCTTTCCCCCCTAGGAGCAACGCCTGGGGTTAGGCGGTTAGCCGTTGGGGAACTCCTAGGCTGGCAACAGAGGAAAGCTTGCCAACTCTTTATCCTCGCCAACTCTTTATCCTGCATCCTGCCCAACCTACACCAGGAATCAATAAAGTTGTGGCCAGTTTTTTAAAGCCTTCTAATTGTCCTGTCCAGTAGGTTTGACTTCTTGCTCCCAGCGAGCAGGGGTTCACTGCGAGCGGGTCCACAATGGAAAGTCCCTGTCGATGAAACAATGGGAAAGGGCAGAAGTAAAAAAAGAGAGAAATGATTGTCTCCCTTCTTTGAAAGAGGTGCCATGGAAGTCTCCTCGAAGGAGAGATCGACTTCCTTCTTAATCCATTAGCCAGGTTCTCACTGGCCTCGGAACAATTCCCCGCCAGTACAGATCTTTGCTCACCTGAAGAATAAGAGCGAGTCCCATCCGTCCTCGGAACACAGGGTTGGTCGAAAAAACACGAGGATTTTCCGCTCCTCCGTCTTCCAGGCCAGCAGAAGGACTTTACACCAAGAACATCTTTCTCAAAAGGCCCTGGAAACTTGCAGACGCCTTGCTTTGAACTGCTCCACAAAGGAAAAGATGAGGCACTTTGCTTGAAGCATAATAATAATCAGCTTTATAAGGCTAATCTAATAATAATAATAATAATAATAATAATAATAATAATAGGTTGCCTTATACCCGCAGGTCTCAGGATGGTTCACAACATAAAACCACCATATAAAATATAAAAACACACCATATAAAAACACATCATACATAATAAAACAAAACCAACCCATGATTGGAGAGGGAATGTCCTCCATGGTGCTAAATCTTCATGGATAGTGGCAGAATCACAGTGGCTTTCTGCATCTCTTCCCCTCCCTCTCTTACCAACACAACAACTGCCTAATGCTTTAACTCTGACTGACAAAGTAACCCCCTAAGAAAATGGCTCGCTAACTCAATAACTCTCTCACCTTATTCCCCTCTTGCCCAAGATGTCTGGCAAGTCACCCAGCAAGGGGACGTGTCACAATGGAGCACATGTCGCAGTGACTTTAGCAACCTTCCTCAACAATGCGCTCTGGCAACTGGGTGGAATCTAAACACATATTAAAAAAACACAACGTTGTGAAAATGTTTTTTTTTTTTTAAAAAAGTGTATTTTTTTGAGGGAAATACATTGAATTTGCCATAGCTCACCATCGCCATCTACTGTCACAGTTGTACACTGCACTTTACAACAGCTTTTATTTGAAGCTGGCTAAGAGTTGGCCACGACTGGACCTAATGGTTGGGGACCCTTTACCTTTAAGCTGAGTCCAGGGTCTGAAGGAGGAGAAAGAAACCATTACGTATTGCCACGAACTGCCCTGAGATCTTTGGGTGAAGGGCAGTACTGTATACAAATTAAATAAAGAATAACTGTAATAAAATAATCATTGGTTTTAATATTTCCAGACATGGCTTGGGTGGAGTAAATTTATTTTCACCAGTCTGGGAATCAACAGGGTCGGGTTGGCTGGAGGTTCAAATCAGTGAAGAATGGGGAGTTGTGAGACGGCTGGGAATGCTGGCTGATGTTGGAGATGTGAGGCAAAGAGCAGAAAAAGCCGAGGGGAAGAAAAGCCGTGGCCTGAATATTAAGTTATCCTTCCCAGTGAGAAAACTATACTGGTGAAAGTCAGAAAAGGGGAGTTGGTGGCTGGGTTAGGCCAAGAAGCTGCCCTATGTGAGGCTATACTGGAAAAAGAGGTCAGAAAAGCAGGGGGGCGGGGGTTACGATCAGTCAGAAATACAGCTGGTGGAGCTTTCGGGTCAGAAATGAACTGCACCTAGTACTTAAAACTGGGTGGGACTAAATTTGGCTGGGGCAGAGATTTGGAAAAATTGTCCTGAAGTAAAATCCATGTAGGCAGAATCTACACACATCGAAAAAATGCTGTGAAAATGCTTTTTAAAAATACATTTTTTAAAATACATTGAATTTCACACAGCACCGAAGGTAAATATGAGTATTCCCGTATGTACAAAATAACCCTTTAATAAACAATCCTGGTTATGGCACTGTGGTCTAAACCACAAGAGCCTAGGGCTTGCCGATCAGAAGGTTGGCGGTTCGAATCCCTGCGACGGGGTGAGCTCCTGTTGCCAGGTCACTGCTCCTGCCAACCTAGCAGTTCGAAAGCACGTCAAAGTGCAAGTATATAAATAGGTATCGCTCAGGCGGGAAGGTAAACGGCGTTTCTGTGCGCTGCTCTGGTTCACCAGAAGCGGCTTAGTCATGCTGGCCACATGACCTGGAAGCTGTACGCCAGCTCCCTCGGCCTATAGAGCGAGATGAGCGCCGCAACCCCAGAGTCGGCCATGACTGGATCTAATGGTCAGGGGGTACCTTTACCTCCAGGGTTGGTGTCAATCTCATACCTAAGCCTAGGGTGCCAAGCCACTAGGAATTTTGAAAAGCATGCCAAGGGAAGAAATGTCAATGGGAAACAGTCGCGTTGAGGAACTTAAGTTACAGTGGGACCGAACAACAGGAGCTCACTCTGTCGCAGGGATTCGAACCGCCGACCTTCTGATCGGCAAGCCCAAGAGGCTCAGTGGTTTAGACCACAGGGGATTTTCAATTTGCTAGTATGTTTTACACAGATTAAACTGCTGCAGACTAACTGTCATAGAATCATAGAGTTGGAAGAGACCACAAGGGCCACAAGTGCACAGCAGCACAACACAACATACCTGCTGCCATCACAGTTAAGACTGTTCAACTAACGGTAAGTGCAGAGTTGCCATATTTCAAAAAGTAAAAACCAGGAAACCACCGAAATTGTTGAAACCCCAAAGTTGTGGAGTTTCCCCACCCCCACCCAACCCCCCCAAATAAAAAAGTGATTCAGATTCCCAATGCACTTTATAACACAATTGCATATATGTCTATTCAGAAGTTCAATGGGACTTACAGCCTTTCCTGTGTTGTTGAAGCGAAATTTACAGATGGCCTGGAATACAGCCATGCTGAGAAATACTGGACAAAATGTCAGGAATTTTGAATATGCTGAAAATCAGTCCAAGTGCATTAAGGCACTCCCTTAATTGAGGGTCAGTTTCAAATCAGCTAAATGGAGTTTGTGCTTCTCACACCTTCCCATCAATGCCTAAATTTCTTACAAACTTATTTCTAACTGCCATAATTGCCTAAACAAAAGCTTGAGCATTGCTACTGCTGTTATAAGGAAAGCTCATGGAAACTGAGATTTGATGCAATAAGAGAGCCAACAAGTGTTTGCAATACACCTTTTTCATTACAGCTGCCTCACTGCAATCAGCCCTCACACAACTCTGAAGAATTCAATTTATAGCTATTTTCTTCCAGTAATAAGCAAACAATACTCTTCAAATAGACATCCGAGGTGTACCAACAAAAGCAAGGGAGAAGAGCTATTATTTAAGGTTTTTTATTGCTGTCAGGGTGGATAAAAATCAATGATTATTTTTAAAAACAAACAGATTTTTTAAATTTGTCAGGGATTTTATTTTATTTAAATTGGATTTTTAAAATAAAATGCTTTTGGAGGAAAAATCTTTCTAAAGATAGTTTTCTATTTAAGTTACATTATAGTCCAAAGGCTATTCATCAGGAAATAAGGATTTGTTTTAAAATTTTTATTTGTGCTAAAACTCAAGTCTAAGTTTTGTTTTTGTTTTATAAAAATTAGCAACATTAGTTAAGAAACATATGATATTATGTTATTGTTTTAGTTAAATAGTTTAAATCTTATTGAGGAAATGATTATTTTTCTCCTTCCAATAAAGAACAGCAGAAAAGTTGTCCAAATATAGTTAACTTATTAAACCTCACAATAATTTCATAATTATCTGTCTATGTAATTCTAATAGTATAACCAAATAAGTAATTTTTGATATAGCTGTAAAAACTACTCTGAAAATTTATTATTCCAAAAACAATTACCTTCCTCTGGTTGTAAATATTAAGATTATACCAGCAAGATGGAGTCTCTGTAAAAATAAATAAATAAAAATAAATCAAGTCTTTCTGACTAGTGATTTAAATTGATTGATTTAAATCAAATCCACACTGGTTGCCGTTATTATTAATTTTTATATCTTTATTTTTAAATGTGGAAATCAGTTTGGCTGCATACTTTTCGATGTGTTTTGTTTAAGACTACTTTTGTTATGTTTGCAATTGTGAAATTAATTTCCTCTTGCAAGCCGTCTTGAGCATGGTTTGAGCTCTGGAAAAGCAGCATACAAATGAAGCGAGGAGGATAAGAGGAAGGGCTGAACTAAGTTTTGACCAGGCATAAGATTTCCCCCCACCCCTCTTTTAAAAACCCAGTCCTGATTTCCCCTCAACGCCATCTGCTTTTCACAATGAAAATTCTAACTCCATTTACCTGCGAGTCAGCTTCACAGAACGTAATAGGAATTACTTCTGAGTAGACACGCTTAGGATTGCAGTGTAAAACACCACAACCCTTCACTGCAACCACGAAATTGCACTCCCACCCCTTCTACCCATAGCTGTCAACGTTTCCCTTTTTTTAAGGGAAATTCCCTTATTCCGAATTGGATTCCTCGCAAGAAAAGGGAAAAGTTGACAGCTATGCTTCAGCCTGTTGCCTAAGTCCCAGCTCCTTGGGGCCCTAGGTGCCCGAGCACCCACAAAATTCCCCATAAAGGGCTCCCACAAATTTGGGTGCCAGGGCCAATGCACGCTGCATGGCACCCACAGCCCCGGGTCGCGGGGCTAAGCTGGCAGAAACCAAACAGGGCATGCACCCATTATTTCCCCCCGCCTGACATATTCAAAGAAAATATTTAAACACACACGAAGTCTAGGGCCCAAACCTGGCCAGGACAATACTCACCCTGTCCCCTAGGGTTCACAGCCCACATTTTGCTTCCCTCTAACAATGATAAGTCTCAAAACAGAACAAAAAAGCAAGATGGATCAGGCCTGCAAAGAGTCCTGGCTGCAGCAAGATGGCTGCCTACCTTGTCGGGAGAATTTGCTGCCCAGGTTAGAAACAACATGGCTCATTCCTGCAGCTTGCATTGTGGTTGGCTATAAGCAGCCCTAGGCCTGCAACTTGGACTACACTGGCAGGAGGCCAAAAGAGGGGAATCAAAACTGCCTGTTAAGAGAGACCCGCCCCTCCTTTAGCAAAATGCTAAATTATCCCGGCGGCCATTTTAAGTGATACTTGATTTTTCTAAACTTTTAATGGATTCTTTCATACCTTCCAAACTTTCTCCGTTGAAAACAGGGACGTCCCATTCCATAATGATGATTTTACTCTTTCTATCCCACACGTCTGGCTGAGCTGCCCTAGCTACTTCGGGCAGCTTGCAACATGTAAAGAAAACATCATTAAACATTAAAAAAAATACCTTCCTTATACAGGATTGCCTACAGATGGGTGGGGGTCAGATAACTCCATCTCCTCCTACCTCTCTCCAGTGAAAATAGGGAAGTCCCATTCCATAATGATAATTTGACTATTTATACTCCTCACATCTCTCTGGGTTGCCCCAGCCACTTTGGGCAACTTCCAACATATATAAAAACATCATAAAACGTTAAAACAAAACTTCCCAATACATGATTGCCTTCAGATGGCTCAGGGGTTGGATAACTCCATACCCTCCCAACATTTCCCCAAGGAAAATGGGGACATCCTAAGGAAAAGTGGGACATTACAAGAGCATATAAGAAACCAGAAAGGCTTCTCCTCACTGTGCCAACTCAGGGAATCTAGGCAGATTTCCATCTTTTTCTCTTTGCAGAACGTTGATGTTCTTTTTTTAGAGCAGAATATAACTGGGGTTGCCATATTTCAAAAAGTGGAATTCTAGCAACAACTGAAAAGTTGTTGAGCTGCTGGGGGGGGGGAGTTGTTTAGCTTCTCAAAGTTTTGTCCAAAATGTTTTTTGGTGTGTTTTTTTGCAAAAATCGAAAAGAAATTGGACGGGAAAATCACACTGCCAAAAATGGGCTGCCATACATCCAGATTTTGCCCATTTCTGACCAGACGCTGCTTGCGGCTGCAGTATTCACAATATGCCCTGGAAATTCTCAATGTTATCCCAATCATAATTCCGTTTAGGATATTCCACCATTCTTACGCAGAGTTTCTTTTCTTTCAGCAAAGTAAGCGGCTCACGTAAATGCCAAACAAAGCTTGAGTAATAAAGTAAATGGTCATGCTATAACATACTGTCTCAGAGATGGTTGAACAACACCATGAGGCAAGAATGAGACAAGAAGCAAGAATGACAGTTGGTCTCTCTAACTGAATTTAACTGCACAGCTGCAGCAGTTACTCCATTCATTCCAATGGGGCCGGCCTGCAATGCCAGCACAAAGTCCCATTGGAATGAATGGAGGACATAGGCTAAGGTTACCAGACTTTCTCAGCATTCACATGTATGTAGTGAACAGTAAGTGTCCCCAGATTAATTGAAAAAAATCTGGTAACCTTAACGTATGCGCAAGTGAGCCGTTCCCTAGATCACCTCTAGAGCAGTTTTCACAACTCAAGCTTTGAGGAGAATACAGTGGTACCTCGGGTTACATACGCTTCAGGTTACATATGCTTCAGGTTACAGACTCCACTAACCAAGAAATATTGCTTCAGGTTAAGAACTTTGCTTCAGGATGAAAACAGAAATTGTGCTCCGGTGGCGCGGCAGCAGCAGGAGGCCCCATTAGCTAAAGTGGTGCTTCAGGTTAAGAACAGTTTCAGGTTAAGTACGGACCTCCGGAACGAATTAAGTACTTAACCCGAGGTACCACTGTATGTGGGGAAAACCTTGCTGCAACTCATACATCAAGAAGTACAAGAAGTACTGTTAAGTTGTGGGTTGACATAGCAGACGACACAGCGATTTCTCCAAGTAGCTCTTTATTTTGTAAGCTGGAATAGAACTGACTGCAAACAGCTCAGCCGGCCTGCTTTTATAGGCAGCTGGCTGTCAACATTGTAGCAACAACAGCCCAGAGTTCCCGCCTAAAATAACTGACGTGGACCTGAGTGAAAACTATCTACAGACCTGAGTGAAAACTATATACAGTA
Source organism: Podarcis cretensis (assembly GCF_951804945.1). Lineage (NCBI taxonomy): Eukaryota > Metazoa > Chordata > Lepidosauria > Squamata > Lacertidae > Podarcis > Podarcis cretensis. Next base: position 23,583,754 of record NC_137176.1, on the reverse strand, counting down.
TCCCCCTGCTGGCCCAGGGTGAAACTTCACTACATAACAAGTACAATGTCTGGATACTTTACATAGCCCTTAATAAATATATACCGTATTTACTCTAATATACCATCAAATCTAATTTACACCCTAATTTTTGCAATGTGATTTGGCCAAAAAAAGAGAGAGATGCGCATTAGACTCGAGTAAATATAGGTACGTTACCTTTATAGCTTAGTAAGAATTAAAATTTGGGAAGTGAGAAAAAGCAATAGTGGGGGGGGGGGTGCCGTGACAAGAACTACTCTGCAAATTCTGCTAGTTCATTTGCACTCAGAACACATTATTAATCGAACTAATAAACAGAAATGAGTCAGCGTCTGAAAACACAGTAAGATGTTTATTAGAGTGAAAATAATAGAGCGAGAAAAGGCGATGCAGCCCTTTTCATAATGCGGTGAGTCAAGGTCAGTTTGTTTATGGCTATAAATCAGAGTACTTTTTAATGGAAAGATATATTTTGACTAATCTAGGAGGATGTTTTAAGAGAAGAACCAGAAATAGAAATGTGCAGGTCAAGAGCAAAGGCAAAAAGGATCGTGTTTCCTAGGGTAGGTATTAAATGGCTTGCTGGGGTTGACTCCCTGCTATATCTGAAGGACCAGAGGATGCCTGGTTTTAATTTCTCCAGTTAGTATTGAGGAATAATTACCCCAGTTAGTAATGCAAAATGCACAGGAGTTTCGGTATCTTAAGGCTGCAGCTTTAAACACACTAAAAAGGGATTTAATAGTTTTTGAATAGTAGTGAGATTTGCTTCTGAGTAAATATGTCCAGGGGTTTGCTCCGCATGACTCATGTAAAAGACGAATGTGTACAAATTATTCCATTTTGGAGAGCCTAAGTTACACTTTCTAAGGGCAAATCCACTCCATATATTTAAAGCACTTTTGGTGCCCATTTAAAGAGAATTATGGGAGCCACAGTCTAGCAACCTTTGGAAAGCACGAGATTCTGTATGTGTCTCTATAGAATTATATGCAGGCCTAAATTGGGAATCCCATTCTAAGACCTAAATGAAGTATTTCCAGATCCCAGAAGCTAAACTTTAGCCACAATCCAGTATGCATCCATGCACACCAAATAAGTTTTCTTTTGGGCAGGTTTGCGTTACCGTAAAACCCCCTGAAAGCAACACCGCACATAAGTTTCTGAAAGCAATACTTGCTAGGAAAACATTTGATGCCCTCATATTCCTGTTACCAGTTGAGATCACAGTATCGCTTAAAAAAACAAAACACACCAGCAGCTGAGTAAAGATCTCATTACTAAATAGAAGAGGAAGGTTGGTTTGACATTTAAGGGTAATGATGACCGGATGCACTTCAGAGCTGACTGAACAAGATAGATGTATTTTTATGTAAAAGGAGAAGAGGAAGACTTCTAATCCATCTTCAAATTTCATAGTTTTAATACTAAAAAGGTGAGAAACTTGAAAGAAAAAAAAACCTGAAGTGAGGCTCTGTAGGTGAGGGATACAATCACAGTGCAATTCCATTAAATGGGGTAAGATAAAGGGTCCTTGTTCTGTTACCAGGGAGGGGGACGCCATTTTGTGGTTCGCCTCAGGTGCTAAAATGTCTTGGGCCGGCCATTGTCTTTCTATTCAATGTTACCAGGTGTCTGTAGTGTAGAGGAAGACATAAATGAGACTTGGGTTTTTTTCTAGAAAAAAAGATCAACAATTTCAGTGTTTTCCTAAAAAGCTCAGCAACTGGTCCTAGTTTTGAAATATGACAACCCCATGCAAGACACAATGTCAAGTTCCAGCCTAAGAATCACATTCCTCTTCTTACATCTCACTTACTTTGTTCTGTTGAAATTATTCACACTGTTAAGAGGGACTCACATTTGTTACATTGTGGTGTAATTTAATGAGTCCTATATGCAAAGATGCATATAGGACTCATTAAATTACACCAAAATGTAACAAATGTCAGTCGTGGGTTAAACCACAGAGCCTAGGACTTGCCGATCAGAAGGTTGGAGGTTCGAATCCCCGCGACGGGGTGAGCTCCCGTTGCTTGGTCCCTGCTCCTGCCAACCTAGCAGTTTGAAAGCACGTCAAAGTGCAAGTAGATAAATAGGTACCACTCCGGCAGGAAGGTAAACGCCGTTTCCATGCACTGCTCTGGTTCCCCAGAAGTCATGCTGGCCACATGACCGGGAAGCTGTACACTGGCTCCCTCAGCCAATAAAGCGAGACGAGCGCCGCAACCCCAGTCGTGATCGACTGGACCTAATGGTCAGGGGTGCCTTTACCTTTATATGCAAAGATGAGGATCAACTCACATTCTAGAGAACTTCCCGCACAAAGGACATTGGAAATTTTTTCCTAGTGCTGAAAGCAAACCAACCTTAGGAAAGAGACTGGAGAACTACAGAAAAAAGCTTAAAACAAAACAAAAACACTGAGCTTTGTGATGATGCTACAGTCTTAATCAAGTTTCCTGACATGCATGCTTCCTGTTTCCACAAGAGACTCTTGAAGCATATCAGCTGACAGTGGAGAATTAATTGAAATTATAAAAAATAGTTAAGAGGCGGAGGAAGATAATGGTCTGACCGTGATTAAAGCCTGTGAAGAGCATAATTATTCATTGAATTATGGGAATGAAGAGTTTTGAAGACTATTTCTTGGAATGAGACATAGCCATCAAGAGCAGAAAAAAAAATCCTCACAAAGGAATTAATGACTGATTTAATGCACCAACTACAAATTACCTCTAATGTCCCTTCCATTCGAGTGAGACTTAGAGCAGCAAAGGCAAAGTGGCGTTGGTGCCATCATCATGGTCTTGAGTTAGAGCATTAGAGCATTTTTCGCCCTGAGGTTATAACTTCATATTGTTAATTTGTTTGTGTGTGTGTGTCTGTGTGTGTGTGTTGCATTCACACAGTACATCTCTTAGCAAAAATAGGCAAAACAGAACAGCGTAGGATACTGACCATTTCTTTTACTTGTATTCAGCACCCATAGCTTATGCCAGATTGGCGCATCATAGCACATAGTCTCCAACATTTATCTGATGAAAGCAGGCATGTGCTATTCCATAATAATAATAATACACCACCCATCAGACTAGGTTGCCCCAGCCATTCTGGACAGCTTCCAGCTTATATAAAAACATAATACAGTGGTACCTTGGTTCTCAAACACCTAGGAACCCAAACACTGCAAACCCGGAAGTAAGTGTTCCGGTTTGTGAACTTTTTTTGCAAGCCAAAGGTGCTCCATTTTGAGTGCCACACTTCTGTTCTGAATGTTTTGCTGAGGTCTGTCTGTTTTTTCTATTTATTTTGTGTTTTTGTTTTTGCGGCTCTTTTATTTTGTTTTCGTGACTGTGTGGAACCCAGTTCAGCTACTGATTGTGTGACTGCAGTACATTGAATGAATAAACTTTATTACAGTCACAGACCAGCATAAGAAAAACATATGAATAAAATAGCAGTTAGGATTTAAACAGGTAATTGTTAATTCAAATAAGAACAAATATATGTATGTGTGTGTATGTACACACACACACGCGCACGCGCGCGCGCGCACACACACACACATATATATATATATTCCCAAAAGGGAAGGGAAAAAGAAAATACACCTTTCTGCATCTTGAATTGCAAATGCCAGCCCTTCCCTTAAAAAATCCTGAGAGGAAGTAGCTATAGTCTTCCTGTTGAACCTTTAAATGTCTCATCATGATAGACACCGGTATAGATTTTTGTTTCTGACCTGACCTGCTGTCTTTTCAGTAGAACTTTAGAATAATTCACTGCTGTTGCTGTACCCAGAACTACCCAGAAAGGAAATAATAATTGGATTATTAGTTATCATGCTTGACCATGGCAATTTACCCTTCCAACCTATTAATTTCCTAATAGGCTTGGCAGGAAGCTAAATATATGCCAGAGTTTTCAGTGCTTCAGCTGGCTTTTCTAACTCACTTCAGAATGTGCTCAGCATGCCTGTTGGATTTGTAAAAATGCTACCAGCAGTTTGCCACTCAAACCAATAATAACTCCTGAACAAAACATCATTAATAGTTTAGGGGAAATAAACTAAAATTCATTAGAGTTCCAAAAACAATAGCCTCGTCTTGGCATTAGATGAAAGATTTAGAACAGGTGGCTTTAAAAAACCCAGTAACAATAACCCATCAAAAGCAGCTGAATGTTATTACTGTTGTGACGTGGGGTTTGTGATTTCAGCTCTCTTGACATAATATGCTGGAAACAGTTGTCTAGTAACACTTTATTAAAGCAACAAGACTGAGACCTGAGGAGGGGAGAGCTACATTTATAGGGACAGGGAACTAGCTAGAAAGGATACATTTTGGAGGGAACAATCTCAGGCAATCACAGTCCTGCATTTTGGAGGAAACCAATAAGACAGAGGATCCAAATACAGCAGCTTAAATGAACCAATAGTAGCTGTACCCTCTGGAACCAAAAGGCAGTTACTTTACCCTAATGCAAATACAGACAATAATAATACAGATATAAAATCCTTTGACTCAATACACAACACCCCTCCCCCCCCCTAGTGAGCACAGCAGACGTAATCTCTCAGGTACTGTGGGGTCCTACAACTTCTACTTGATCTCCTGGCAACAGGTGTTGCCGGTTCTGGATTGGGTGTCACCTGTGGTAGGGGGGCTGCTATAGGAGTTTCGTCAGGAACAGATGGAGTCCCAGACATCTCAGGGTCCCCTACCTGTACCTCGTCATCCTGAGGACTAGCAGACCCTGGTTCATTTGCTGAAGCCCCTGGTGATTGCACCTCTGGGCTATTTTCACTCTGGTCTTGCAGTTCTGCGTCGTTAGCCAGGGATGAATTATCAGACTCCTCCCTGCTGAGCGCCCGGCGCCTCAGCTGATCTATATGTCTCTTCCAAACTTGCCCATTTTCCAAGGTCACATAATAGGACACAGGTCCACTAGTCCGGGTGACCACACCAGCCACCCACCGCGAACCTCGTGAATAGTTCCTCACCCAGACCAGATCTTCAGGGGCGAAATACCTTGTTGTGTCAGTCTCAGCCTGGGGGTTTGCTCTTGAATTACGGTTTGGCATTTTATCCAGGTGGACATAATCCAGCACCGTTACCAATCTTCTACCCAAGAGCAGCTCAGCTGGCGACTTGCCCGTCGCAGTACACGGTGTCGCATGCTGCAAAAATAACATTTGCGCGATGCGAGCTGACCAGTTACCCTCTATTAAGCGCGCAATGGATTCTTTGGCTGTTCTTACCATGCGCTCCGCCTGCCCATTGGAGGATGGGTGAAAGGGCGCAGATGTGACCCCTCTTATGAAGTTATCAGCCAAGAATGCCCTGAATTCTTGGGATACAAAAGCTGCCCCATTATCTGATACAATGGTCTCAGGTAACCCGTGGGTTGCAAACAGCTGCCTCAACACCTTGATTATGGCAGCTGATGCCATGCTAGGGACCATCGCCACTTCTAACCATTTGGAATATGCATCGACGATAACCAAAAAAACCTTCCCCTGGAATGGCCCAGCAAAATCTAAGTGCAGCCGGCTCTAGGGAGCTCTGGAGTGCTCCCACCAGTGAACTGGTGCTCTGGCCACTTCTGGCCGCACCTCTTGGCATGCCTTGTATGTTCGTACCCATTGTTCTATGTTCTGGTCCATTCCAGGCCACCACACATAACATCGGGCTAGCGACTTCATCCTGACCATTCCCGGGTGTCCCATGTGAAGCATCTCAAGAACCCTGTTTCTCAGTGGTGCTGGGATGATCACCCTATCTCCCCACAGGAGACAACCCTTATGCATGGATAACTCGTGCTGCCTTGTCGCATAAGGCCTGAATTTGTCTTCATGCGGACCACCTGGCCACCCCCTCCCCACCCAAGTGAGCACACGGGAGAGAACAGCATCTTTCCTCGTTTTCTCAGCAATATCAGTAGCCGTTACAGGAGCCCCCGGAAGTGTTTCCAGCATCATTATGTGCTCCGATGGAGCAGGATCCTCATTGCTCCTGCCAGGAAGGGGCAATCGACTCAGCGCATCAGCGTGGCACAACCGTTTCCCCAGCACATGGGTCAAGGTGTACTGGAACCCGTTCAGGAGTATAGACCAATGCAACATTCTGGGGGAGAGAATTTGTGGCGTTTGTTTGTTCGGGTTGAACAACCCCAACAGTGGTTTGTGGTCCGTTTCAATGGAGAAATGACGACCGTACACATAATCATGGAACTTTTTGATTCCTGCCACAATTGCAAGCGCCTCTTTGTCAATTTGAGCATAGTTGCGCTCCGTGGGCGACAACGTACGGGAATAGAAAGAGATGGGCTTTTCCGACCCATCCGGTTCCCTATGACTCAGCACCGCCCCCAGGCCGTATTGAGAGGCATCACATACCAGGATCAGCGGCTTCGATTCATCATAATGAGCAAGGACGCTCTTGCTACTCAGCATTCCTTGCAAGGAGTCAAAAGCCTTCTGCTGCTCCTGCCCCCATCGCCACACATTCTTTTTCTGCAACAGTCTATGTAATGGTTCAGCTACCGAAGCTTTCTGGGGTAAGAACGAATGATAAAAGTTAATAAATCCCAGGAATGACTGCAACTCCATCTTGTTCTGTGGTCGTGGTGCCTCAATGATGGCCTTAACCTTAGCATCTGTGGGGTGGATGCCTGATGCATCAATTTTAAACCCCAAGAATTCCACAGTTGGCCCCCCAAAACTGCATTTTTCCTTTTTTAGTTGCAACCCCACCTCCTTGAACTTGAGCAACACGGCACGGACACGCGCAACCAGTTCCTGTGGGTCTTTTCCAGCAATCAAAACGTCATCAAAAAATGGCAAGACCCCCGGCAGACCTCTTAACAGGCGTTCCATGAGCCCTTGAAAAATCCCTGGGGCCACACAAACTCCAAATTGTAATCTGTTAACTCTGAACGCCCCTTTATGTGTGACAATAGTCTGTGCTTTCGCTGATTGTGGGGTTACTGGCAGCTGTTGGTAAGCTTGCGCCAGGTCAATTTTGGCGAACACCTTGCCCCCAGCCAGTTTAGCCAACAGATGTGATACGACTGGAATGGGGTACGAGTTTCCCCTGAGTGCCTTATTGATAGTACATTTGTAATCAGCACAGATCCTGACTTCCCCATTTGCTTTAAGGGGTGTGACGATTGGAGTCTCCCACTTAGCGGAGTCCACGGGTGAGAGAACTCCCTGCTTGACCAATTTATCCAGCTCTGCTTCGATCTTGGGTTGCAGTGCAAATGGCACTCGCCTTGGTTTGAGTCGGATTGGGGCCACCCCAGGGTCCAATTCGAAGTCAACTGGGGGCCCTTTATAACAACCCAGTTTTCCATTAAAGAGACCAGCAAATTCTTTGCATAATGCCTCGCTCATCTCAGGGCAGGTTTGGATTGAATTAAGCCCTGATATACTCAGTCCCAGGGCGGGGAACCAGTCAGTGCCCAGGAGACTGGGGCGACTGCCCTTCGCAATCACCAGTTTGAGTACCGCCTGTTTGTCCCGGAACTGTACTCTCACGGCACACATTCCCATGACATGGATGCGGCCTGCTGAGTATGACTGCAAAGTTGCCGGGAAGGGCTCCAGGGGGGGCAACTTACCCCTGGGAAAGAATGTCCTCGCGGTCTGGTCCGACACGATAGTGAATCCAGATCCAGAGTCCACCTCCATGTCGCACAGCTGACTCTCAATCTTCACCTTGACGTGTGTCTTGCCTTGCGCTGGAAACTGCACGACCCTCCCGTTGATCTCCGTTATGTAGTGGCAGTCCTTTAGAACATGGTTTGCTGTGGGCAATCTGCGATGCTCCAGTCTAGGTGCTCCTGTCGCTCCCAACGCCGCCGATCTACAGACCCTGGCGATGTGACCTGTCTTTCCGCACGTCCGGCACATAGCATCCCGGAAACGACAACTCTTCCGCTCATGGTTTCCGCCACAACCAGGGCACCTGCCTCGGTGATCTTTGTGCACTGTGCAGGCCTGACGCACTGACTCGACCCCACGGACTGGGCTCTGGCTTGGAGTAGCCTCTAGCTCGTCCATGGCATGCGCAACTTCTATCTGTGGCTTAGGGGCCCTGCGACTGGCATCAAGCTCCTCTCTTTCATAATTCTCCGTGGCGGTGGCCTCCTTCAAGGCTGAAGCAAGGGTAACCTCTTCTTTGGCCACGATGCGTCTTCTGGCTTTCTTGCTGCTCAGACCACCGATAAACCGATCCAGGAGAGTCCCTTCCAGATCTTGGAAGTCGCAGTGCTGAGCGAGCTTCCGCAGTTCAGCTAGAAATGCAGATACAGACTCCCCAGCACGCTGCTGCCTCTTATGAAACTCCATCCGCCGGGCCATCTTGGTCTCAGTAGGCGCTAAATGGCTTGTTAGGCAGGCAAGAATATCTTTGAGAGATGTCTCACTTAGCTTCGCTGGGGCAAGCAATGCCTTGGCCAGCTTGAAGATCTCAGGCCCACAGTAGCTCAGGAATGTGGCCCTTCTTTTGCTGGCATCGGTGATCCCTTGAGCCACTGCGAAGAACTCGAAGCGTTCGACGTAGTCTTCCCACGTGTGGGGCTCTGATGACTGGAAGGGCTCCAATACCCTTGGACTCTCCATTGTCCTGTGGCAGGGTCGTCTTCTCAGCTGGCCAGTGAGTCTTGTTCTTGGCTACAATCCGGACTCTGAGGCAGGGCTGCGTTTAACCGCTCCTCAGCATTCCGGATCCCACCTTCATCGCCAGTTGTTGTGACGTGGGGTTTGTGATTTCAGCTCTCTTGACATAATATGCTGGAGACAGTTCTCTAGTAACACTTCTTTATTAAAGCAACAAGACTGAGACCTGAGGAGGGGAGAGCTACATTTATAGGGACAGGGAACTAGCTAGAAAGGATACATTTTGGAGGAAACAATATCAGGCAATCACAGTCCTGCATTTTGGAGGAAACCAATAAGACAGAGGATCCAAATACAGCAGCTTAAATGAACCAATAGTAGCTGTACCCTCTGGAACCAAAAGGCAGTTACTTTACCCTAATGCAAATACAGACAATAATAATACAGATATAAAATCCTTTGACTCAATACACAACAATTACATAGACTATTTAGGGTTGCCATACGTTCAGAATTTCCTGAATATATCCAGAATATTGTAACCACAAGCAGTGGGGGGGGGCGGAAATTGGCGAAATGTCGGGGAGAATCCAGATGTATGGCAGCCTATGTCAGCAGTGTCGGTTTTGCTCAGAAAAAAATCAGAAAAAGCTGAACACCTTTGGTCAAAACTAAAAGAAGCTCAACAACTTTCCTGTCTGGATTTTCACTTTTTGAAATATGAAAACCCTAGTTATATTCAGCTCTAAAAAAAGAACATCAGCATTCTGCAATGAGAAATAGCTCAACAACTTCGGTCCCCAAAAAGAGCAGCTCAACCGCTTTATCAAAAAAAGCACACCAGCTTTTCTTTCCAGATTTTCACTTCTTGAAATATGGCAACCCTAGTTATAGTAAAGGTAAAGGGACCCCTGACCATTAGGTCCAGTCGTGGCCGATTCTGGGGTTACTGCGCTCATCTCGCTTTATTGGCCGAGGGAGCCAGCATACAACTTCCGGGTCATGTGGCCAGCATGACAAAGCCACTTCTGGCGAACCAGAGCAGTGCACAGAAACGCCGTTTACCTTCCCGCCAGAGTGGTACCTATTTATCTACTTGCACTTTGACATGCTTTCAAACTGCTAGGTTGGCAGGAGCAGGGACAGAGCAACAGGAGCTCACCCCATCGCGGGGATTCGAACCGCCAACCTTCCGATTGGCAAGTCCTAGGCTCTGTGGTTTAATCCACAGCACCATCCGCGTCCCACCCTAGTTATATTCTGCTCTTAAAAAGAACATTGACGTTCTGTAAAAGGAAAAAGATGGAGATCTACCTATATTCCCTCAGCTGGCACAGTGAGGAGAAGGCAGGATCATCATCTAAGTTCATTTTGGCATCTCCCTCTATTAGGTTCATCGTGGCTTCAAAATCCTATAGAATTGGGGGCTTCATTGTAAGCACCGCCATCTCGTGACATCAGGGTGCTAATACAATCCTGCTCACATGTTTGATAAATGCTAGAAGGGGTAGCAGGAAGGCACCCACTCGCTAGGCTCCCCCCATGCCAATGCACCCTCCCCAAACAGCCACATCAGCTGCACATTCTGCATTAGGGAGCATCCACCCAGTTGGGCATGCCGGATACAGAAGCATAGGTACCATTCTTCACTGAAACTGTAGCTGCCAGGGGGCTTGACCAGTGGGTGCATTGTAGTTACCCCCTCATGTATTCAATGAATCCACAAGGGAGTGAATCTGAACATTCCTCTTTTACTTATCTGGCGCTGTGGTCTAAACCACTGAGCCTCTTGGGCTTGCTGATCAGAAGGTTGGCGGTTTGAATCCCCACCACGGGGTGAGCTCCTGTTGCTCGGTCCCTGCTCCTGCCAACCTAGCAGTTCGAAAGCATGCCCCAAAGTGCAAGTAGATAAATAGGTACTGCTCTGGCAGGAAGGTGAACGGCATTTCCGTGCGCTGCTCTGGTTTTGCCAGAAGCAGCTTAGTCATGCTGGCCACGTGACCCAGAAAAACTGTCTGCGGACAAACGCCGGCTCCCTCGGCCTGTAAAGCGAGATGAGCGCCGCAACCCCAGAGTCGTCCACGACTGGACTTAACTGTCAGGGGTCCTTTAGCTTTTGAGGGCATTGTGAAGACGGAGAATAAATCTCTAGTCTAAGGAGAAGTGCCTTCGTTTATCCTGAAGTATCCATGTTCCCTTTTTATCCAAATATCATTTGTCTTCCTCTGCTGTTTCATTGACTTTAAACGAGTCTGCAAATGCCACCACTTCCCCTCTTTTCTACACAAATCAGGTGCCTAAAGGTTTCTACACACATTACATTGAATGTGGGTACAAGAATGTCTCTACGCATGTGTAGGTGCTTGTGTGAAGGGGGGGGGGGTGACACTTGTTGACTTGTACAACTCAACTATCAAATGGACAGGCATTGTACCCTTGTTAAATGTAAGGGGAGAACATCCCTTAATCACAGAATTATAAATTCAGATAGGTAGCCGTGTTGGTCTGACAAAGTCAAAATATATATAAAAATATTTAAAATGTCCAGTAGCACCTTAGAGACCAACTAAGTTTGTTCTTGTATAAGCTTTCGTGTGCATGCACACTTCTTCAGATACACCGAAGCAGAAGTCACCAGATCCTTATATATAGTGGGAGGGTGGGGTTTTTCTCAGGAGGGTAGTAGGAGATGGGTGATTGACTCAATGGGTATGGTAAACCTGTTGACGACTGTTAACGACTGCAATTAGTCCTACAGGGAAAAAGCAAGAGATAGTATGCAGATGATTAGCATATTTAATGAGGCAGGAATCCAATATTCAGACCAGGTCTCTCCATAGTTTTCAGTTTAGTGATAAGTTGTACTGTAATTCAGCAACTTCTCTTTCAAGTCTGTTTCTGAAATTCTTTTGTAATAAGACAGCTGCTTTGAGATCCTGTATTGAATGTCCTGGGAGATTGAAGTGTTTTCCTACTGGCTTCTCTGTCTTGTGATTCCTGATGTCAGATTTAATCACAGAATCGTAGTGTTGGAAGTGACCCCACGGGTCATCTAGTCCAAACCCCTGCAATGCAGGAATCTCGGCTAAAGCATCTATGGCAGACGGCCATCCAACTTCTGTTTAAAAACCTCCAGGGAAGGAGAGTCCACAACCTCCTGAGGGAGACCATTCCACTGGCAAACAACCAGTTCTTACTGTCAGAAAGTTCTTCTTCTTTAGTCGGAATCTCTTTTCTTGTACAGTGGTACCTCGGGTTAAGTACTTAATTTGTTCCGGAGGTCCGTACTTAACCTGAAACTGTTCTTAACCTGAAGAAGCACCACTTTAGCTAATGGGGCCTCCTGCTGCTGCCGCGCCGCCAGAGCACAATTTCTGTTCTCATCCTGAAGCAAAGTTCTTAACCTGAAGCACTATTTCTGGGTTAGCGGAGTCTGTAACCTGAAGTATATGTAACCTGAAGCGTATGTAACCCGAGGTACCACTGTAACTTGAAGCCATTGGTTTGAGTCCTACCCTCCAGACCAGGAGAAAACAAGCATGTTTCATCTTCTATTTGACAGCCCTTGAGATATTTGAAGATGGCTATCATACTTCCTTTCTGTCTCCTCTTTACCAAGAAGTCTCTCCCTCTTTCTTTTTAGAGGAGGCATATAATATTATTTCAGCATTTCCTTTTTGTAGCAGAAGAAAAGTTTACAGAAAAACTCGAAAGAAACCATTTTCTTGTTCTAACCTCACCAAGCAGAAGGTGCCATCCCAGACCATTATGATCTAACACTCCAAGGGAGAAAGAATGGCTTTGTGGCTTAATGTGCTAGAGCGGGTATCAAGAACAGCACATTTATTCTCTTAAAAGCTCTCGCTCTCTCTAATCCAAGAGAAGCCAGAATAAACCCAGGAGGAGCTCAGAACGTAAATGCAGTTTCAAAGATGTCATTTGTTGTAGCTAACTAGTTGCAATTTGTGAAAAAGGTGTGCTATCTCTCTCTGGAGACAGAGCACGTAGAGAGGTTAAAACTATTATGTAGTTTGAAGGGGGGGAACAGTTATATATAAAGTTACGGAATAGGTTTCACTCCCCCCCCCCCCTTTGAAAACTGCTCTGCAGAAGAGCAGTCATCAAAATCTGTCGCCTGAACTGGAGTCCAGACATGTTGCAATCACACTTCTCTTTTTTAAAGTTTTTATTTATGCTTTTTGAATTTATACATTTCATTAATTTTACAATCATTTTAACATTTCAGAGTGTGACTTCTTTCCTCTCTTTCTGCAAATCTTTAAATTTATTTTTAAATATCTTCTGCATATCCAAATTCATTTAATTTGCTCATTATATATATATATATATATATATATATATATATATATATATATATATTTTCTCTCTCTCTCTTATGAAATTGCAAGTTGTTACAACATCCTGCCAATGTTTTTATCTGTTTGCAATTTATCTGTAAATATTCAATAAATCATTTCCATTCTTTTATAAAAAGTTTGTTATCTTGATTTCTTATTTTTCCAGTGAGTTTTGCAATTTCTGCATATTCCCTAAGTATTTGTATCCATTCTTCCTTTGCTGGGACTTCTGCTTCTTTCCATTTTGGGGCAAGTAACATTTTTACCACTGTAGTAGTGTACATAAATAAGTTTATATACAGTTTAAGTAGTTCTGTCCTTATAATTCCCAAAAGGAAAGATTCTGTCTTTTTTAAAAAAACAAACGTTATTTTAAGCATATCTTTTCAATTCATTATATATCATTTCCCAGTAAGCTTTAACCTTACTACAAGACCACCACCTAAGAAATCAAGCCAACAATTTTTTTTAAAGAATGGAAATGGTTTATTAAATATTTACAAATAAACTGTAAACAAATAAAAGCATCGGCAGAATTACTGTAATAACCTGCAGTTTTATAAGAGTATACATTTAAAGTAGATGAATAAATGAGTAAATTAAGTTAATTTGGAATATGCAGAAAATATATAAAAAAATTAAGGAACCACAGAAAGAGGGGGAAGGAAGTCGAGTTTCAAAATGTCAAAATGATTGTAAAATTATTGAAATGTATAAAATTGAAAATCATAAAAAAGGTTGGTAGCTGTAGAACAGAGCTTTCCAAATTGTGTGTTGCGACACATCAGTTGCAATGGGTAGGTGTGCCGCCCAAACGTTCCCGCATTCCTTAACCTCCGGTTTGCTAGTAAACCTGAATTACTGTGTCGTGAAATGACGTATGTCTACAATGTGTGTCACCCACACCAAAAGTCTGGAAAGCTCCGTTGTAGAACCAGGCCGTATACTGGAAATGTGGAGATCTGATTAGAAATTCCTAACAGCCACACTGAAAATCAAACAATATTTTAAAATTAACAGTAATGGTATCACAAAGGAGTATAATGAGATTTCTTTTAATGATACATCCAAAATAAATATTGGCAAGATTCTGGAGTTTTCTGGTAGCCGTGTTGTGTTTGTGGGGTGGGGTGTACATTTCTGAAAATGTACCCGGTGCTGAAAAATAGAAGGGCTAAGTTTGAGAGCACCGTGACCCATTTGTACCGAAGCTGAGCGAGAAAGTACGGTACATTTCAGCTCTTCCAAAATAGCTTACATTATTGTTTTCATGTAGCAAAAGGCTATAATACATTAGGAAGGAATCTGGTCAGCATGTTTTTCACTGTGTGTGTGTGCATGTGTGAAGAGAGAACATGCTGGGGAAAAGTTATGAAGTGGTTGTTTATTTCTACACTGTAGTTTTTGGAGCATGGCATTTCAGAATCTATTCTTATTATTATCACCATTATTATCTGTTACGGGATTTTAACTGGGCAAAGTCAAGGGCATTTTGGCAACTGAGGCATGAAATCCACACGACGGGCTCTCCTCATAGTAAAAAAAATTATTAATTTATTAAGTAATTGACGGCTTGCTGCCCTTTAATGTGTTGCCAAGCTTGCTGCTTTGAGGCAGATACAAGTCAAATCCTGAATGTTAGGCCTGCGTTTGTTGGTGTGGAAAATGGAATCACCTTCCGCATTAAGAACACTAACTAATGATATAAAGAGCAGCTTTGAAGTGTCTCATATGAATGTATGAGTGCATATCATAGACAAAGGAAGACTACCCTGCCTGAAAGATTTTGTCAGAATTGCAAATGTATTTCCTCCATTTGTGCTCAAGTAGAATAATTACATATCAGAGATACAAGTTCAGATGATTGTTATAAAGCTGAAAAACAGCACCCAGCAGTTAAATTGCCCTTAACATCATACTAAAACCCCCACAAAATGACAAAAAGTTCCATCCAAAATGCCTTTCAAGAACTGGTAATTTCCAAGTGGCAATTTTGCATACACATACTGCTGCGGCTTGACATATAAAAAACCCCAATTGCCATGCTGTAATCTCTTTTAATTTGCCTGCTGTTAGGTTGGCAAATGTATACCATTACATTTGTATGCACTCCTCACTGCTAAATTTGACGGTGTTGGCTGGGACAAAGTTCTTCAACCTTAGGTCTCCTACCACCGTTGGACGACAACTGCAGTTCTCTCTGATTGTTGGTTAAACTGGCTTTGGATGATGGGAGGTGGTAACCCTACAACATTTGGGGACCCAAGGCTAAAGAACACGGGGCCAACGGGTGAGGCATACTTTTAGGTGAAACATTTTGACTGCGGTTCTTCCATCAACACAGATTCAACGCCATGAGGATCAAGATTCGGCACAATTTCCTGTGATTCAGATCCGATTTAATATCCGTTTTAACAACAACAAACATTGAGCTTAAAGCAACTCGCAATAATCACAGTAGCATGAGATAACAACAAGCACTGCAATCACTATGATATCAAACACAGGAGCATATAAATAAAGTGAACGACAACAGATCCATTTTTTAAAAATGATACAATTCCATAAAGTCTTGAGCACCAGATGAGATCTTCTCCCTGGGAATGGGCTGCTTCTTCGCTCAGTGCAGCAGGTAGAACTGTCCCAGTCAGTGAGACGTTTTATAATTTCTAATTTTGACTTCTTTTTCACCCTGTATGGGTCCACAGGTGTGCTTTCAGGTGGCAGCTGGCAAAGGTGAGTGTGTGGGTATAAAAACACAAGAATACAGACCATAATAACAGAACGAAAACAATGATACATTGGCTGACATGAGGACTCTCAAACATTTTACCTTACAACACTCGTGGGCCAAAATTGTGGAAACCTTTTGGAAAAAGTGTATTTCTGAAGTTTAATGGCTCATAACACCATTTTTGGGAGAGTAATACCATAAAATTATATATAAATGGAAAAATAATTTAACGAAGAATGTAATGCAACGAAGTTTGTTCAATTATCTGTATTCTATCAAAAGGTATAGCCAAATAACCAGAAAAGGGAAGCACAACTTGCTTAGGTCGATATGCAGTAGCTTTCCTTCATTTGAATGTAGCCACGGGGTAGATAAATAGGTACCACTCCGGCGGGAAGGTAAGCAGCGTTTCCGTGCGCTGCTCTGGTTTTGGTGTTCCGTTGCGCCAGAAGCGGCTTAGTCATGCTGGCCACATGACCTGGAAAAACTGTCTGCGGACACACGCCGGCTCCCTCAGCCCGTAAAGCGAGATGAGTGCCGCAACCCCAGAGCCGTCCGCGACTGGACTTAACTGTCAGGGGTCCTTTACCTTTAGCTAAACTGTTGCAGACAGCACCACAACACAACATACTTGCTGTTCTCATGGTTTAAACCCCAAAGTTGTGGAGCTTTTTGAAAAAACAACAACACCACCCCCCGCAAATTTTTGATTGCCATGCTTAAGATCCAGGATAAAGCACCAACTTTCGGAAATCCCCCCTGGATCCTGGTAACGTCTGGGGAAAATCTGGACGTGTGGCAAATCCTAAGTGCCGTAAGTGAAATTACTGCCACAATTGCCTAACCAAAAGCTTGAAATCCCTCTTTTGAAATCCCGGGTACACTCTTCTAGTGTAGAGCTGTTATATTCACTGCCTAAGTTTTATACTTATTTTTGTATAAAAGTTTTATACTTATTTTAGTATCGTTCTGAGATACTAAAATGCACATGCTTTATATATCATTTTAAAAAGAAAACAAAACGAGTTTCTGCCAACCCTATTTATCCAGGGGTTCCTTTTTCCTTTCAAATGTAAACCTTCAACAAGAGAAACTTGACATTTAGATTTATAACCAGTTTAAGCAATACTGTTTGCATTGAGTTCGGGGTGGGTGGGTGGGAATAAACACCCAGGTTTTCTAAAGTCTTAGGACTAATTTGCTTGTTATCCTTGCAGGTAGTGTGGGATCAAGTGATGTAGAGAAGGTCCGTTTGGATTATTTCATATTTTCTAAGGTGCTGAGCCTGTGCTGGACAGCAGAAGATATTGCATGGACATTATTGGATGTATCATTTGATGTTCCTGTTTTGTTTCTGAAGAGTTCTGCAAGTAAACTTTGAATAATATTTTTATGGGCCTGGACAATTATTCCAAAAGGAGTCAGTTCTTATGCTTCCAGCCACTTCAAACTGTGTAATATTAACATCTGCAGTATGACTTTCATATTAAATAGCTTTTTGTATGCTTGGAGGTGGCTGGAGGGACGCTCAGTCCTGGTTGCACAGTGAGGAAAACTGACCTTTAGAAATATTGTGGGGTTTTTTTGAGAACAAGCTAAGAAACTATTTGCTTGCGAGCAGACCGAAACATCTTCATAATTCCAAGTCTTGCCTCATTCATTTCCTCTAGAAAACATTTCCTCTTGCTGTGTAATTAAACCGGGAGGTATTTAAGGTACTTCTTCAAAGTCGGCCGGTTTCTGGCTCGTCTAAGAGAATGCCCAGATACGTATTCTGGGCATGGTAAAATCAATAGCAGCAAAGCATCAGGAAACATCACCAGGGGTTCACAAACAGGCCGAATGAAACTCGCTTAAATTATTGAAGCACCAAGGTCTGACTCAAAGCTGCGGCGTGTACAGATTATTAATGCAAAGATAGATGTTGGCATATCATGCACAGTGCTCCCCAGGGCAAAAAGCAGGACTCAGCCAAGCTAACGTGCAAACTGCTGCGGTGTTTGGTCTTTGTAACACATGGGAAGGGTGTGATTTGTATACTTATGCTTGAACCCCTTCCTCAGTGCCATTGCCCCAGCTCAAACATGATCAATATTGGCACGACCTATCCCCTCCCAATACTGGTTTTCTGCAGCCTGCACCATGCCTAGGGCCAGCTGCTGTGCTGATTTGTAGCAATGGAAAGATGAAAGGGGTTAAATTCTGCACTGCTTTGGCTTGCAAGCCTAAAGACTCCGCCCTAGTATTCTTGGGCTTCTGCTCCCCTGTTCGGTTCTGTGTTTATTGCCTTTCAAGTGAGAATCAAGACCCTGAGGCCCTGAGTTGTTTACAAGTGAGTAAACAACTTCTTCTTCTTCTTCTTCTTCTTCTTCTTCTTCTTCTTCCCCCGCCCAGCCACTCTGGGCGGCCTGCAGCAAAATATTAAAAATAATAAAATGTCAGACATTCAAAACTTGGAACAGGGCTGCCTTTCTAAAAAGTTGTGCAATTCTCTACTTCTCTGACATCTGATGGGAGGGCTTTCCGTAGGGAGGGCACCACTGCCGAGATAATGCCTGTTATCTGCGGGGTGCTCAAATCACGTGGTTTATTATTTGCTGCAAACTGATCCAGGATTCAAGTGTGCTGAACTTGCAGCATTCAGGACACAACTGCTGCTGCCGCCGGCCCAAGCCCTCTTTCAGTTTCATGTCTTGGTCCAAGAAGTGGGAATTAGGTAATTGCTCATTAAAGTGCAAACATAATCACTTGCATTGTTGCAACATGCGAGGGAAGACGGCATTAGTATTGGCCAAATCTATGTGATCTGGTGGCCAGTGCTGGTCTGTTCCCATTGCCCCAGGGCTATCTATCTATCTATATTATATTCCTCCTTTTCCCAGCTCTTGGATTGTCTCCTTCAAATCCTGGGTCAGTGGGAAAAATTTACATGTTAACACGGCTACAGGCAAGCAGACCCAAGGGGCAATATATATATATGTGTGTGTGTGTGTGCATGCATTTATGTGTGTGTGTGTGTGTACACACACACACACACACACAGAGAGAGAGAGAGAGATGTGTGTATATATATATATATATGCAAATTTTACATAATAAATTCCAGTTAAAACATATCAGTCACCTTGCATTTAGGATTCCCTGAATCCCTTGACTTCCCTCCACCCTTTTTTGGTTTCCATTTCCCATTCCACTTTGTAATCGACTTACCCTTTTGAGTATGCATATACCGTACTTTTCCGTGTATAAGACTAGGTTGTTTTTTTTTACTAAAAAATAATGTTAAAGGGGGGGGTAGTCTTATACACGGGGGCAATCTCCCCCCATTTTCTTAATTTTCTTAATTTTGAGTCCCCCCAAATACACGGGGGTGTGTTATAGACGGAAAAATATGGTATATACAGTGGCGTAGCGTGGGGGGTGCAGGGGGGGCCCCGGCCGCACCGGGCGCAACATGGGGGGGTGCGCTTGCACTCGCAGCTCTCTGCCCCTACCTGGCTCACTCAGGGTTAGGGGGCGCAAATTACTTGCCTTGCCCCGGGTGCTGACAACCCACGCTACGCCACTGGGTATATATATGATGCTCCCACCCCAACTTTAAGAAATGATGCCTTAGCTTGCTTCTCCCTCTTGTGTGTCACCATGTCTTTTCGATTGTAAGCCTTGGGGCAAGGTGTGTCCTACAATTAAGAAAAAAGCACACCAAGAACTCTGTCCTGGTTTCTAATCCATAATTGACTTCTGCTCAATGATTGAAACTAAGACCTCCACAACAAATCTGGACTAACATGAATTTATCTTTACTCATAAACTCTTATCTCTAATTCTGTAATGAATTATTGTGTTATACATATTTTTATGAGTTTGTAATCTCTGTTAGAGTTGGCAATCTCTATTTGAGTTTGTAATCCTTGTCAGAATACATACTTTTGAATGGATTAGTTTTTGTTACTATTGACTCTTGATTTGCGAGTAGGGACCACTCCCACTATTGAAACTTACATTGGCCTGAGTTTTTGGCGTGCTTTTTTCTTGGTATATTTAAGAACAAGAACTCCAACTTATTTAATGTGTCCTACAGCTAAGACAGCTCCTTGAAAGGAGTCCAGGCCTGAGAGAATGATTTTCAGCCGGTTTCCCTGCGGGGAATAGCCTCCAACGTCTCTTTTGAGAATCCCTTGCTGTTTGTGTGTGCACTAGAACTGCCCAGTTTCCCTGCAGCAGCAAGTTCGGGGCTGGGGGCGGGGAGAGAGGACATAGGTCTCTGTTTGTGTGTAAGAAATGTCTTTTTTGCCTGCCCCCTAGGATCATCCCCAGACACAGTCCTGGGATCCTTGAAACATGCAAAAACCTTTTCCAGCTCCACTTGGGCTGGTTCCCCGCCCCCTGCAGACACCCAAGTAAGAGAACCAGTTTTGTTTTGCTGAAATGCAAGCTCCCCCTTCCCCCCTCATCTTTAAAAGTTCTTTTCCTGGACCAGTGATAATCTTCTTCAGCCCACCAAACTGCATTTCCTTGTGTGCAGCCTTCCAGTGAGGTCTTGGCGGCTGCCGCCGTTGCAAGGCAGGGGTGGATGTGGTCCCATGTGGATGGATTTATTAAGGGCAGAGCAATGGATGCAAATCTTCCCCTGTGCACATTATGCTGTGCAGCCCTGAAAAAGGCAGAGGTATCCCCTCCTCCCCATTTCTC
Source organism: Podarcis cretensis (assembly GCF_951804945.1). Lineage (NCBI taxonomy): Eukaryota > Metazoa > Chordata > Lepidosauria > Squamata > Lacertidae > Podarcis > Podarcis cretensis. The sequence goes on along the minus strand of NC_137176.1, from coordinate 23,563,323 downwards.
TGTGAAAAGCAAGTAAGAAGCAGGATCACAGTTGAAAACATACGTTTCACTTGGGGGGGGGGGAGTTGAGCGCAGGGTAGGCCCCAGCGACAGATGTGGCCCTGAGAAGAGGGCAAGGCTTGGGGTGGAAGATACAGAGGCCTTAACGGTTCCATTACCCCCCCTCCCAAATCCAGCCTGAGGTGACCCACCCTGTCCTGTGTTGTATCTTTCCACATCTCACTGGAGTATTATTCTATTTTATTTTATTTTCTGAAGCCCAAAGGAACTTAGAATTGATGTGGAGCATGGATAAGTTATCATTTTCATTTTTAAAAAAATAAATAATTTTAATTACATTTTCAGTTTTATCATAATCACAGTTTCAACACATAATTCAATAAGTCTAAGCATTGCTCTGACAGAGCATCGACCTCCCCCCGCCCCTCTTTCTGACTTCCATACATAATTACTTTTTTCTTAGCATTTCTATCACCACTTTTTTACTTTCTCTCTTATAAATGTAAATGAGTTCCTTATATTCTCATTACGAAACATTTCAACTCAAACCTACAAACGTTTTCAGATGTTTACAATGTTCCTTCATATATAATATAAATTTGCTCCAGTCCTTTTGAAACAGTTCGTTGCACTGATTCTGGATCTTCCCTGTCAGCTTTGCTAACTCTACATATTCCACCATCTTACTCCTCTGTTCTTCCAATGTTGGAAGTTCCTGCAGTTTCCATTTCTGAGCCAGGAGTTTCCCCAGCCACTCTGGGCGGCTCCCAAAGGAGTGTTAAAAACAATACAGCATTAAATATTAAAAACTTCGCTAAACAGGGCTGCTTTCAGATGTCTTTTAAAAATAGGATAATTGCTTATTTCCTTGACATCTGATGGGAGCGTGTTCCACAGGGTGGGTGCCACTACCGAGAAGGCCCTCTGCCTGGTTCCCTGTAACTTCTCTTCTCGCAATGAGGGAACCGCCAAAAGGCCCTCGGCGCTGGATCTCAGTGTCCGGGCTGAACGATGGGGGTGGAGACTCTCCTTCAGGTATACAGGACCCAGGCCGTTTAGGGCTGTAAAGGTCAGCACCAAAATATTTTAAGACACAGCACCTATCCTTGTTTTGCCAATCTTTGTTCTAACATGTAAATTCTACCCCCTTTTTTTTTTTGCCACGGGAGTATTTTCTCTCTGCCCCCTACCTCCCCCCCCAAAATGAAGTAAGGAATTGCTCCAGAAGCTTTTCTTCCAACACCCTTGCTTTAGAGGAACCCCATTGCTTCTTCATGCTACTCTCTGACCCACCCCATCTCCTTCCTACTGGAGTATCACATTTTCAAGACTTCATATTGGTTTGTGTTCCTTTTTGTCCCATAACTCAGGAGCACACTGTCCTTTCACGGGTGAGGTGGAGCCACTGAACTTTTGGGGGGGAAGAACTGAAGAACTGAGGAGGATTCCAGGCTCTCCCTCCAGCCTTTGTGGCCGATGGTGTGCTTTGCTCGGATTAATGTTGTGCTCGGCTCGGATCCCTGCAGATAGGCAAGTAGAGCCGCTTGCTTAGCAGCCAGCTGAGCCAAAAGCTACCCTGCCATCTTGGGGCAGCAGGCAGAAACAAAACGATGCAGGGCAGCAGAAGCACATTGCCAAATTAACAACTCTGAGGGGAGCACCTTCCACTGGCGTTCGCTGCGACAAAAGCAGCAATAATTTCCCAAGAGACAATGCTCTTTCGGAAGGCTTGTTGCATCTCTGCCGTTCTTTCCCTGAGCGGCTTGGCAGTTCTGCTTGTTCTGGATCGCCAGCGTCCCCTTCTCTCTAAACAACAACGGCGGCGGACGCAGAAATCTTGGGAAGGTGATTTCCTCCAGGATCATTGCAGGTCTCTGGCAGAGCAGGACAGAGCGTTTATCTGGGGGAAACACTTCCGCACCTCTTTCGGGAAGTCGTCTTCTTGCAAAGATTACGTGGCCAGCAGTCACTACCTCACGAAAACCCTGTCTGCGGAGGAAGCCGGCTTCCCCATAGCGTACGCCATCACCATCCACAAAGAATTTGGTACCTTTGAACGAGTCTTCCGAGCCATTTACGTGCCCCACAACGTTTACTGCATCCACGTGGATAAGAAGGCACCTGACGGGTACCAGCAAGATGTGAAGAAGCTGGTCGATTGCTTTCCCAACGCCTTCCTCGTGTCCAAAGCGGAGGTGGTCATTTACACGGGGATAACCAGGCTCCAGGCTGACCTGAACTGCATGAAGGACCTCCTGAGGTCCACAGTTCAGTGGAAGTATCTCCTCAACCTCTGCGGCCAAGACTTCCCCTTGAAAACCAACAAGGAAATTGTCCGGAAGCTGAAAAAATTTAACGGGAAAAACATCACACCTGGCGTTCCCCTTGTAGATCCTTATACCACGAGGACCAAATATTCTTTCAAACCATGTCTTGGAGATCACGACGGAGAATATCCAATTCAAATGCTAAGCACCATGCATTTGAAATCAGAAGTGCCCCACAATCTGACTCTTTACCGTGGCTCTTCATACGTTGCCCTAACAAGGCCCTTTGTGGAGTTTATTTTCTCCGATGAACGGGCCCTCGATTTGCTAGAATGGTCCCAGGACACCTTTAGTCCAGACGAACAATACTGGACGACACTCAATAGGATACCAGGTACGTAGCAACATCCAACCGGTTCTGATTTTGTTGGCTGGGGTTTGTTGTTGGATCTAAAGTTGCACAGGTTCTCAAGGAGCTGAATTGGTTAGAGCGTGGTGCTGGTCATGCCAAGGTTGCAGGTTCGATCCCTGTATGGGACAGCTGTATATTCCTGCATCCTTTCAAGTGATGCTGTGCTGGTCCCGTGGGTTAACCGTGAGGCGGGGTCCGAGTCCAGTCTGAGGTCGAGGGTGCAGTATGGAGGCAGTCCGTCAAAGCTGAAAATGGATCCAAGGCAGGGAGTTGGGTTAGGTCAGCCACTCCGGCAGGACAGGGTGCAGGCAGGAACTGGATACCAACAATGTTGCTCCTGCAACTTGGGACTGGGGCTGGCTGGCTTTTATCTGCCCTAAGGCATAGGGCGGCCCCAGTCCACAGGTGACTCGCCTCTCCTGGCCTGGAGGCGAGCACTCCTCCTGCAGGAACTTAGTTCCCTCCGCCTCTCTGCCCTGAGCCTCTGCAGCTCAGGAGAGGCTGGAGGATTACCAGACCCAGAGGCAACCTCAGCTTCCCCTGACGGGGCTGAGAGTGGAGCACCTGCAGGCAATGGGTCCTCCATCAGCTCAGGAGCCAGAGCAGACTCCGCTGGTGCCTGCACCTGAGGATCCAGCACAGGTGAGGACCCTTCAGGCTCAAGCCCCAGCCCTGGCTCAGCTGGTTCTGGAGGTGGGGAATCCTGTGCAGGCTGGGATTCCTCAGGTTCAGCCTCCGAGTCCGAATCCCAGGCCATCACAGATGCCTTCACCACATCCTGGCTCCAGTTGGTCAACGCTCCCTGGCTGCCACAAAAAACCTTGTGCCTCTGCTTTTCTGCCTGTTTTGACCAGAGCTTGCATGCTACACACTCCTGTTGTTCTCTCTTCCGGACAGCTAAGTGAGTGGGAGCCAAATCCCATTCACTTGCTCAGGGGACACCCTTGCTTATTTCTCATTCTGGTAGCCAGGCTCACTCCTTGGGGATGTTGATGAAGACACTTAAGTGGCCAGCTAAGGCCACTATCTTACAAAGAAACTGGTCTGACTAGTTCAGTAAACTCCTCTTATATAACAGCAAAGGGGGCCAAGAATTGGAAGGGACTTGGGGCATCATCCCTCAAACCTACATGCACAATGGCCAGAGATGTTATTTCTTTCCGGGTCATTCTCTTACAGGGATGTTTCTGTTTGTTTAACAGCTGGATTCACAAGTCATTAGGACAAAACAGAAACTGCTTGTACATACCCTCCAACATTTCTCCGATGCAAATGGGGACGTCCTAACCGATAATAATAATTTTACTATTTAGACACCACCCAGTATTTTCTCTACCTACCATACCCGCCAACATTTCTTTGATGAAAATAGGGAGTTCCTAAGGAAAAGTGGGACATTCTGGGATCAAATTGTAAATCAGGACAGCTTCTGTAAATCCAGGACTGTCCCTGGAAAATAGGGGCACTTAGAGGGTTTGCTTGTACACTTGGGAATTTAGGAAAATATTTTTTATAATATTAAATAGGTTTGTTTCTCTCCCCCCCCCACCCCCCACCCTCGAGATGATGCAGGCAAAATGGAAGGATTTCAAATGAAATCCCAATTACCTTGGGAGAAACTGAGATAAATAAGAACTCCCAAAGCATGACGAAATGTCCATGTTTTCAATAGACCATCTGGCACTTTTAAGATTAACTGCTGTGCCATCACAAGGCTCATCTTTTGGTTTTGCACTCTCTCCAAATAACAGACGTCCCTGGCTCCATGCCAAATGCTACACGAGAGGGCGGCTTGAGAGCTATCAAATGGATCAACGGAACTGTTGGGAGATGTTACGGTAAATGCAGTTTTGGCATTCTGCTGTCTAGCACTGAGAGCGGACCCTTCTTGTATTCCATGACCTCTGTCTATGCTGGGCTGTTACACCCTTCAGTTTAATGAAGGCTTCAAAGAGGTTCGGAAACAAATTTGTGGCATTTCAGGACTTGCAATGCCTAGGCTCAGAAACACTAGCACTGACACCGTCCCGTTTCTTTCCTGGGCAATGTGCAGTTCCAAAAATGATCAGCTGGGTATTATTAATATCTATCTGGAGAATGACCACGCTTCCAGCCGAGGGCCTTCTGGTGGTTCCCTCATTGCGAGAAGCGAAATTACAGGGAACCAGGCAGAGGGCCTTCTCGGTAGTGGCACCCATCCTGTGGAACGCCCTCCCATCAGATGTCAAGGAAATAAACAACTGACATTTAGAAGACAGCTGAAGGCAGCCCTCTTTAGGGAAGGTTTTAATAACTGATGTTTTAATGTATTTTTAACCTTCTGTTGGAATCTGCCCAGAGTAGCTAGGGAGACCCAGTCAGATGGGCGCGGTAGAAATTATTGTTATTATTAAATGCAGAGAGAAAGCTGAATGGGGCTCCTTTTGCATGATTGTTCAAGGTTATGAACTTGCAGATTACACCAAATTTGCACCCAAATTTGTGCACTAAAGTGCATACAAACAATTCCTGCATGAAAGGGGGAATATATGTACAGTGTTACTCTGTATTCACTTTTTGGCTGCCATACTTCTCTCATTGACTTTCATGGAATAATGTTTCACATTATTTTGGGAAGACCCCAAAATTGTTGAGCTTCTTTTAGCCACCAGACATCAATTCCACCTTTAAAAACTCAATGGTATACAAATAATGTATGCCAAATCATTTTTATTAGTTTTACAAATTTTTTAATCAATACCAATTTACATGACATTTAATACGATTTCCCCATTAAGTTGACTTTGCACTCTTCATTCTTTTCTCTAATTACTTCTTTATATGACCTTTATTTCCGATGAAAGTACTTTTATCTCTTGACAGGTCACTATAAAAGAGACATTTGTGTCTATGGAACTGGAGACCTTGAGTGGCTGCTATCCGGTACACAACTGTTTGCTAACAAAGTTGAACTTGAAACATATCCACCTACTGTGGAATGCCTGGAACTGGCCGTTCGGGAGAGAGCACTGAAAGAGAGTGAAATACCTGTGGAGCCAAGCTGGTACCTTTAGGGGAACCGATATGGTTTACTTTAAGACGATGAACAGAGCCAACATCCTGGAAGAGCCAGTTTAGCTTGAAGCCATGCATGCTCCAATCTTGAACATCATAGCACTGTCAAAATTGGGGGCAATCAATATATTGGTTGATATTTTTTGCTATTTGATATACTTGATTATTTTTAGGATTTTGCATCCTGTTTTGGAACAGAGTTACTATCCATTTCTCCCACCCACCAAAGAACTCAGGTATCATTTGTTAATATTTTGGGAAGTCGTTTTGACCAACAGGAAGAAAGACAGTGAATTCATATTTCAAGCTGCTGGAATTAGACTTTGATCATTGTTGCAAGTCAGGTTTCACTAAGTGGTAGTCTAGACCAGTGTTTCCCAACCTTGGGCCTCCAGCTGTTTTTGGACTACAACTCCCATCATCCCTAGCTAGCAAGACCAGTGGTCAGGGATGATGGGAATTGTAGTTCAAAAACAGCTGGAGGCCCAAGGTTGGGAAACACTGGTCTAGACGACTGGATTAAAACTGACTACATATCAATACAAGATTTACTAAGGGGCCTTGTTATTTGCTGGAGGACTTGTGTCTGCGCACAAATATTGTACCTGTTTCTGAAGTGAGATCAAGGCCCGATATTCAGATATACGGGCTACCAGGATTCCTCTGTTATCTCCCACGGAAAGAAAAAACTCCATGAGTATCCTCCCCCCTTTTTTATACTGTACATGAATATCCCTTTCCCTTTTTTATAATGGGAGCCTCACGCGCCCCCACAGGTAATGTGGGAGCTCAAAATCACCGCAAAAGAGCAAAACGTAAACTGCAAAAAAACCCAATTTCTCTTGAAAACAAAGAGAAGATCTTCGCACATAAGGTTTTTTTTTTTTTAAAAAAAAGAGATGGTTTTTCAGGTGCAACTGAACCAGTTTTTTTAGAGGGACTGCTTATGCTGGTTAACGGCAAATCATTTCCATATTTTTGTGCACCATCTTAATAATAATAATAATAATTTCTGTGCACCATCTAAATCTTCATTCACCTCAGATGGTTTGAAAAGGTGATGGCCGTATGTCAGGGGCAGCCAACGAGGTGCCGTTCAGATGTTGTTGCCCTAAAATTTCCATCGTCACTGAACGTTGGACATGCTAGCTAGGGCTGATACGAGCTGCACTGCAGAATAGCTAGTGGGCACCATGTTGACTATCCCTGTAATATTTGCTAAAAGTCCAGAGGAGAAAAATTAAAAAGCGGCATTTTCTTCTTTCCCTGTTTTACCATTTATTTATTTTTTAAATGGAGACTGAAATTTTATACAGAAAGGTTTCATCCGTGCAGAAATGTCCGCCAGTTCTTTCTTGGCATCTACCGTAAGCATGAAAATGGGTCTGCTAAATATGAGCTTGAACTGGTATGTCAATGAATTATGTACATTTAACGCAGCCCTCCGTTTCGTGACTCATTTCCATGTAGGCCCTTGCTGTTAAACATGTTGCCTATGTTTCAGTTTTGGTCTGTTAAGTGTTGTACTTTAAAGTGGAAGAGTATTTTTTCTTAGAAAAACAAACAGATTTGCAGATATTCATTGTAATTTTTTTGGTAACAATTCAATAGTAAATAAATAGTTTGTTTTCTTAAAATAAAACTAAAAGAAACTGTATCGTTTCCCTTTACTTTAGAACTGTATTGAGGGTATCAGAATTTGTATTAAGGGTATCAGCTTTTCAACCAGATCTGCAGCTGTGCCCTTAACAGCAATCAAGTTTGGATTGGTCTGCCGGAGAAAGACAACTGCAAAGTTAGGTGTAATGCTGAGCTCCTATAAAGGAATAAAACACCTGGTGAGTTAGTATCCTAGGTGATAAAAACAATATGTCTATGCCAAAAATTTAAAAGGTTTGTATTATTTTTTCTGATTTTGTAATACAGTGGTGCCTCGCAAGACGAAATTAATCCGTTCCGTGAGGCTCTTCGTATAGCGGTTTTTTCGTCTTGCAAAGCAAGCCCATTGACGGCTTAGCGGCTTAGCGCTATTAGCGGTTTAGCGGCTTTTAGCGATCAGCTGTTAAGCGGCTTAGGAAAAGGGGGAAAAAAGGGAAAAAACCCGCAGGAACTCGCAAGACATTTTCGTCTTGCGAAGCAAGCCCATAGGGAAATTCGTTTTGCGAAGCGCCTCCAAAACGGAAAACCCTTTCGTCTAGCGGGTTTTCTGTCTTGCGAGGCGTTCGTCTTGCGGGGCACCACTGTATGTCATCTTTGTTCATAGGTTGTGCAAGCTTTCTGTACTACGAAATCTACCAATGTTGAGACGCCTGTTTTTCCTTTAAAGAGAAAAAAACAACAACACAGAATACAAACATATACTGAACACAAAGCCCAAATTTTATTAAACTCTTGTGCTTGTTGTTTCATAATCCATCACTGAATAAGCAACAAAACAACCACTACAAACCTAACCATGAACTCAACAGAAGGTGGAAAAGTTGATTGAATTAAATGAGGCATGTTCCCGCTAATGTTGACATGTGGTATATTTTCAGCAAAGATATATGGTACTTATCTTTCATTCTTTGGAATAAGTGGGTGCAAATCTAACACGTAAAACCTGAGCGAGCTGGTTTAATGTTACGTTTACCGACTTGTCAATCAGCCCATCACTTATCACTAGTATGGCCAATGATGATGGGAGTTGTAGCCGAACAGCATCTGTAATGTCAGAGGTTCCCCACCCTTACTTTAACCACAGCTTGGCGTGATGAATAAAAAGGTGGTTATGCTGTAACCTGGGCTGTAAATATGCTGATTTATGCACATTATGCTACGGTGCAACTCTAGGTGCCTTCCGCTCCAACAGGCCAAAGAACAAAAGGTTTGCACAACAGAATCCTCTTAGCAGAAATTGGCAACTGAACAGGGGATGTGTAGGGAGAAGGGATGAATATATTTAGAAATGATGGTTGGAAAAGCTATTCTAGTGAGAGCTGGACCATAACGAAGGCTGATCGCCGAAGAATTGATGCTTTTGAATTATGGTGCTGGAGGAAATCAGCCCTGAGTGCTCACTGGAAGGACAGATCCTGAAGCTGAGGTTCCAATACTTTGGCCACCTCATGAGAAGACAAGACTCCCTGGAGAATACCCTGATGTTGGGAAAGATGGAGGGCACAAGGAGAAGGGGACGGCAGAGGACGAAATGGTTGGACAGTGTTCTCGAAGCTACCAGCATGAGTTTGGCCAAACTGCGGGAGGCAGCGGAAGACAAGAGTGCCTGGCGTGCTCTGGTCCATGGGGTCACGAAGAGTCGGACACGACTAAACGACTAAACGACAACAAGAGGAGGGAGGAAAATAGAGGGGGCATCTGGGGTGGGTGGGAAGTCAGCTTTTCCATTTGTATTTGAATTCGTATTAATTTCGTCACCATTTGTTAGAAATGATGGGAAATCAAAAATAATTGGCAACAAAGAAACCTCATGCAGGTAAAATTTGTTTCCTGCAAATGGGACCTGCAAGTTTTGCCAGCTGCACGGGGTTTTCCCACAAGGGCAGCCTTTACGGTTTGGGGGTTTATGGCTCTTGGTTGGCCTGGAGCAAGGCCAACGAGAAGCCTAGGTTTAGATGACTAGTAAGCCATGATCTCTTCTCCATTGTTGGCTTAATCTTAAGTGCAAACCGGGCCATTGCCTTAGTTCTGTGGTTGGAACAATTTCCCCTTTTCAGGTTCTGGAAACCCCCAAATTCTACACATCCATCCGAAGGCGAGAAAATAGCTTTTCCAGGGTGCCAGGAGCCAGCATCTTCTTCAAAGAATTTTTGTTTTTTGTTTCATTATTTGTGCATACAGAATGCCTGACAAGGGCTATAGCGAATCGCTGGGCTTAACAGTCTAGCTATTTTAAAAATCACAAAAAGATTTACCATCACTGACAATCTGAGAGGCCCTTTATATGGGGCTGAAAGGTACTGGTAGTCTATTAACGTTTTAATCAATGCGTATGGGAAATCCTGCAGGTAAAGTCCATCTCTTCTTTGCTTCTGATATACATTGCAAACTGTGGCTGCAAAAATAAAATGTTAAGCAATCACTCCCGGAGATTCTGCAAGAAATATGGACTCCTCGGGTTGCCATATTTCAGAAAACCACCAAAAAACCCACAATTTTCCAATTGATTTGCCTGAGATCCAGGACAAAAAAGCGCCACCTTTTGGAGATTCCCCCCGGATGTCAATTCCGCCTTTGAAATCCCGGTAAATGGATGTCAAATAATTTTTATTTCTTTCCCAAGTTTTTAACCAACAAATAGCTTCAAGGCAAAAGTGAACATGTCATTTGCCAGCCTCCTAACTCGCCAAAACTTGGATCTCCAAGTAAAACAGATGCACACTCTCACCCAAGTGCCTGCCAACACAACCTGTTTTTTCCCCAGGAGAAAAGAAGGCAAGTATATTTAGCAAACAATCCACAGTCTGCAATGTACATGTGTGTTGGACCATCTTCTCCTTGCGCAGCTTGTGTGTTCTAAATGGAGGGAGACGATTGCTCCTTTCCTTCGCAGCGTAGTTCTTACAAATCTCTTTTAAATCAGAACATAAGGCAGTTATAAAGGTGCTTTCTCAAAGCACCTCATCGCTCCCCAAGAGATGCCGCAAATCGATAACCTGTGTAAAGCACCCCACCTGCTGAACCGATAAAGAATTGCAATTCCATCATTCTGAAATTATAATGCTCAAGGACCATCACTGGTAGTTTGTTATTTTCCACTCCTGTTTCCAACTAAGCAGGGAGACGGAGTAGCCTCAGCGCTGTAGGTGAATAATACTTGCGCCTGATTATCTTTTCTTTTTAATATAGTTGGAGGGGAAAAGTGACCTCAAGACAGACTGATCTCCTGAAACAGGTATTGCCGCAACTAGTATTTTGTGGGCAAGTCCCTGATGCCTGCCTCCAGACTTGCATGCAAAGGAAGGGTTCAGAGGTACAGTATGTGATTTCCACAAGAAATCCCCAAATTCAGCCTCCAGCCAAGGCTGGGAAAGATTCCCGTTTGAAACCACGGAGAGCCAGAGCCAATCTGGCTTAGGGCCACAAAACCTCAAGGATCACCTCTCCCCTTATGAACCCAAACACTGCAACCATCATTGGAGGCACTTCTTTACGAGAAGACTACGAATCCATAACCACACCTTCATTACAGAGATGACAAAGTGCTTTTGAGTTCTTCCAAGCTGAACATCCATCTTAATGCGCCAGCTGTCTCTGACAATTGGAGAATCTCTGGACCCAAAGTTCCTAGAAGAGGATGGATGATGTATTTTTTAAATTTTAATTTATTTTTAATCTTTTGCTGGAAGCCACCCAGAGTGGCTGTGGAAACCCAGGCAGATGGGCGGGGTATAAATAATAAATTATTATTATTATTATTGAATACTCGGGAGAGAATCACTCTCTCCAAGAAATATAATCGAGCAGTTGCAGAAGCGGGGGAAAAGCAGCAGCAGCAACTTCGCCTGGAACTTAAGCTGGAGTCGTTTTGACGTCAAGGAAAGATGTCAACGAGCCTTATCTGCCTGTCAGACTGAGAGAGCAGCAGCTTGGCTTTTTATTTACCCATTTAAAAAAAATTAAAACTTCAGTGTTGTTATTGGGTTCTTTTTCGTAGTTGTAACTTTTTGTTGATACTGTAAGCCATCCAGGGAATATTACTGGGCAGCCTATAAAATGTGGCAAACAAATAAATTAATGACACAGGAGTAGCAGCTTCTTTTTAAAAAATATTCTATAATGTAAATAAGAGGCACTTACCCGTTGGCATTTTTGACACTTCTAAAATAAAACCACACATTTTCACCACAAATAGTAGCAGTTTACTGCCACACTTTGCAACCTGCCCTCAAACTATTTAGGTACAAAGCCTTGCCTCCTAGCATGAATGCTTAGGGTTCCAGAAAATATAGATGCTAAAAAACTTGAATGTGTCAGTGTGGCAAAGAGGATGGGATGTTACACTTAAGACATTGGGTGACATTTGGATTTAAATCCTGTTCCACTGGGTGTCCTCTGACAATATATTATTTCAGCCTAACCTAGACCACAGGGCTGTTGTTCGCAGAGTAAAACAGGACCTCCTCTTGAAGGCCAGGTCAAGATCCTTTGAAAAAGCGTGGGACAGAAATATGAAACTATGTTAAGTTTTTCTAACGGGAACAGAGGCACACAGCCAGGATAGTCACCGCTTCCAAGCAAACGGCAATTTATCTTGAAGCAGTATTTTCGGTTACAACTGACTGGGAAAATGAATTCAACTATGTTAAAGCAAAATCTCTTCCTCAAATGCTAGGCTGGCTCAGTCTGGAGAGATTCCTACAGGAATATAGGAAGAGCCATTTCCCAGTCATTTTTCTTCTTCTAGGCAAACCCAAAACGCATCAACGTGAGAATCGATAACAGCAGAAAATTGTGTTGAGAAAAAAAACAACAAAATAAAATGATCTACGTGGAGATTATCACAAGCGCAACCCAACCTCACAAGAAATCCTTTGTCTGCTTCCAAACGGATCCCATGGCGCAGAGAGAGAAACTATTTTGGTTGTTTTTGCCTCAAACGATCATGCTGTTCCAGCGGGACAGGGATTTTCCAAGTACTCTAAATGAACTTCCAGGTTGCCGTACGCCAGGCGCAGAACATTCAAGACCTTTTCTTGGATGAGCTGAACTTGTTCTGCGGGGCAATAGTCATCCAAACTAGATCTGTAAAAAAAGAAGAAGGAGGGATTGCATGGCACAATGTTGTCGTTTAATCATCCCATTCTCATCGGTCTCTTTTCCAAGCCAGAATTTCAACGCTCACACTAACGTTCCTTGCTCCCCGAGGTGACTTGGACCATAACCCCAACACAGACTTTTCTGGGCGTGCACCCCAGTGAACTCTGTGGCCCATACTTCTGGGCGGACATGCAGTAAGATTGCACTTTTGGGAACCAACGATCATTACAAAAGACTAGCGCCCTGCGGGACTTGACATCTTTCCGCAGGGCCTGCAAGACGGAGCTGTTCCACCATGCCTTTGGCCAAGGCACAGTCTGACACCCCCCCCCTTCTGTAATCCTCATAGAACTCTAGCCCAATGGTTGCCATTAATTTGATTCTGAATTGGTTTTAGAAAGAATTGATTTTAGAATGTATTTCAATTAATTGATTGTGATTTTATGTAAACTGTGTTATTTTTACTGTTGTTAGCTGCTCTGAGCCCGGCTTCGGCTGGGGAGGGCGGAAGGTGGGATATAAATACATTATTGTTGTTGTTGTTGTTATTGCTATTATTAATATTATTAGGGGCTGGACTGAGGAGGAATAGAGGGGACTGCCCCCCCTTCTCCTGAACCCTCCTCAGAACTGGAGGACAGTACAGTGGTACCTCGGGTTAAGTACTTAATTCGTTCCAGAGGTCCGTTCTTAACCTGAAACTGTTCTTGACCTGAAGCACCACTTTAGCTAATGGGGCCTCCTGCTGCCGCCGCACCACCGGAGCACGATTTCTGTTCTCATCCTGAAGCAAAGTTCTTAACCCGAGGTACAGTGGTACCTCGGGTTAAGTACTTAATTCGTTCCAGAGGTCCGTTCTTAACCTGAAACTGTTCTTGACCTGAAGCACCACTTTAGCTAATGGGGCCTCCTGCTGCCGCCGCACCACCGGAGCACGATTTCTGTTCTCATCCTGAAGCAAAGTTCTTAACCCGAGGTACTATTTCTGGGTTAGCGGAGTCTCTAACCTGAAGCGTATGTAACCTGAGGTACAACTGTATAGATTTAGAAGAGTGGTTTGCAGAAGGACATAGTTCAGAGGCGGCAGAGAGGAGAAGCTGGGAAATATTGGGAGAGGAACAGCAAGCTGCAGCAGGGGAGAGACAGCTGAAAAGACTCAGTGTCTTTGGAAAGCATTCCTAACCCCCTCTCTCCCAGAACCAGGTGGGCGTTGAGGGTGATACAGCAGAAAGCTCAGAGGCAGAAAGCTCAGCTTAGCCGATGCAGGGATGACACAGAATAGAAGAGATGGAGGGGCTTTACTCAGAGCAACCACCATTATTCAGCGAAGTCGAACTTCCTTTGTCCCTCTCTGTGAATGCTAACAAATTTACCGGTATGTGGTAAGGACTTTTATTGTTTCTCTGCTTCTTGGCTGCTACTGTGGGAGGGATCAGATTCCCCAAAGCTTGACAGTTATGGGACCTGACATAACTCATTCTTTAAAACTGAACTGAAATACTTTATTGTCACTTGTACAACTTGTATACAGTGAGATTACACAAGCACCCCCCACTCAGCTCTCTTAGTCTTAATTCTCCTCGTTTACTGACGCACACACACACCAAACCCGAAAGTCAGTTGCCCTGTTGTTATCTTTTCATTCAGCAGCCTAACAGCCCACAGATAGAAGCTGTTCTTTACCCTGTTGGTGGGACTAATCCTGCTTCTATATCTTCTGCCCGAGGGCAGAGATCAAGAAAGTGCCGACCAGGGTGTGAATCATCCCTGAGAATTTTCCTCACTCTCCTGAGGCAACGTTCTTCCACTATTTCATCCAGCGGATTCACGGGACAGCCCATAATATCTTCTGCTGTATTCACCACCTTCTGTAGGCACTTCCTATCAGATGATGTCAAACCAGCGTATCACACCATGATGCAGTATGAAAGGACTAATAGCAAATTAATATTCTAATAGCAAACTACTCTGGTCGGCGAGAGTTAACAGGATCTGGGCCAAACAGTACCCCCACCGTATCTTACCGGGCTATCGTCACAAGAGTGGGCTTTGGTAAGTTCCTCAAGAGACGTTTGACGGCCTGTACCAGACTCTCAATTTCTTCCTCCGTGCTGACGTGGTGAGGAAGTTCGGAGTAATCGCACGTGAGCCCAGCCTGGTGGACCTGAAAAATGGATTGCACAAAGTGGCTCAGCGCAGTTCTCTGAGCTGGCCTGTGGCACTAGTTCTGATACCAACGCAAACGGAAGACTTGGTTTGCTAATTTGGGTAAAGGGGCCGCATGCCCAGCCAGTGTGGTACAGTGGTTAGCATGTCGGACTAGGATCTGGGAGACTAGGGTTCAAATCCCGACTTGGCCACAAAGCTCACTGGGCCAGTCGCTGCCTTTTAGCTTAACCTACCTCGAAGGGTTGGTGTGTGAGGTAAAATAGGGAGAAGAACTGTATATGCCACCTTGAGCACATTGCTAAGAAAAGGGTGGGGTAAAAATGCAATAAACGAATGAATGAAACACAATTCAAAGTGTTGGTGCTGACCTTTAAAGCTCTAAATGGCCTCGGTCCAGTATATCTGACGGAGTGTCTCTACTCTCATTGTTCTACCCAGACACTGAGGTCCAGCGCCAAGGGCCTTCTGGCAGTTCCTTCACTGCGAGAAGCCAAAGTTACAGGGAACCAGGCAGAGGGCCTTCTCGGTAGTGGCACCCTCCCTGTGGAACGCCCTCCCACCAGATGTCAAAGAGAACAACTACTACCAGACTTTTAGAAGACATCTGAAGGCAGCCCTGTTTAGGGAAGCTTTTAATGTTTGATGCATTACTGTATTTTAATATTTTGTTGGAAGCTGCCCAGAGTGTCTGGGGAAGCCCAGCCAGATGGGCGGGATATAAATATTGTTGTTGTTTGTTGTTGTTGTTGTTGTTATTGTAAGCAAAAAAGCTGAGATTAGATTTTCAGGTTGTGGCCCCTATCTGGTTCCATGGGCCCAAAGTACAGCCCTGAAATTTGATAAAACAGACTTACCATTTCATAATCAGGAGTTTCCATTCGATTTTTCAAACTATGCACAAGCTGGACTAGAAGTTTCATCCTGTGATAACAAAGCACACATGCATCATATTCTGCAAATGTTATGAACGAGACTAAGAATGAGCCATTATGCAAATGAGGGTTGTTAGATTTAAGGGGTATTTCCACCCCTAGAATCTGGATAACTATTGCTGAATTCACCCATATATTTGTGTCAAGAACCAGGCAACAGCACACACACAAAAATCACTCAAGCACAATAATGTAATTTAAGTGGGTGCAAAATTGTTGTTTAGAGTTGCACATATTGTATGCTGTGCCCACTGACGTCTTGCAGCTGAATATGTGAACTACTTCCACCGAAAAAGCATTGCATTCTCCAAGAATGTCAAGTGCAATGCAGGAATCTTTTGCCCAATGTGGGACTCAAACTCACGACTCCAAGATTAAGTTTCCTGCTCTCCCGCCTTCTTTGCGTGCAATGGAACTTCCTCTTCCTCTCTAGTCCAACCTCCCGAGGTGCACCTGAAAGATCAGCTCTGGAGGTTTGGGGTTCTCTCTGGAGCAGATTTTGTGGGGTGCGCCATGCTGAAGGTTTTATGATCTCCGGATCATAAATCACTGGGTCCAGCAACACGTTTGCTTGCGGTTGCTTTAAAACAGCCCAGAACCAGCAGAGTAACACAGCTCCTTATCTTGGAAGCAAATTAGGGATCGGTGGCACACAAGGGGCAGTAAGAACATTCCTGGAAGCGATAAATCTCAGCCAAGTAGTTGTTTAAGCCGGTCATAAAATGCATAAGTTACAATATATAACAGGAGTGTCCAACTTCCAAGAGATGGCAATCTACTCCCACTATAAAATGATCTACCCGTTGGATTGACCAGAGTAGTTGAGGTTGTTGAGCTTTTTTTAAGGGGGGAGGAAGCTCAACTTTTTTGGGGGGGGGGTCAATCGCTCAAGATCACCAGGACCGACCATGGACAGCCTGTGATTGACCGGTGGAATGCGACTGACCGGTTGGACAGGCCTGATATATAGTATTTACTCCATTCCAAAAGAGTAAAAGGGAGCTTAAAGCCCATGTAAGAGTCTCTGTGACCTACAAGTTACCAGTAAGAGCAGAAAAGCAAAACTGGTTCAAACCACCTCTCTGTGTCTCTTGTAGGAACTGTGCACGTCCAAAGATAAGTTCCCCCAGCTAGCGCCCACTATAATAGACTCAACGACCAGCCAAAACTCTTGACTCTTCTTTCCGTTCGTGCTGATTCTGGAAACGAGTGCCTCTCAGTCATTCTCCCCCAACCTGCCAGCAGAACACCAACCCTGTGCCTACATTCAATGGGGCTTACTCACAGCTAAGTGGCATCGGGCCTTGCTCACTGTGTGAGCCGACTTGCGGGACTAGCTGAAAAGATGGGGTAGAAATGGCTATTTAAGTTGTGTCCTAACATCTTGTCCCGCTAGGCAGCTATCATGTTTTGTGGACAGACTGCCCTTTGAGCCTTTTTCAGACTGGCAACCCATCTTTTAACTCTGATCTGCGACCGGGGGAGCCTTGGCAGCTTTAAAAAGTTCTTATTTAACCCTCTCCATACATCTGCCAACCCAAAAGGAAGCGACTCTCTTAGCTGCCGCTCAAGATCCTTTACCCAGGACTCGAAGCCGATCTCTGCAGATTCTCCTCCGTGTCATCGTCGCACAGGTCAGCAAAAGCTGCTTCGAGGTCTTCCAGCTGGTGGACGCGATTCTCAACACAGTCTAGCAAGTCCTCCTTTAAATATGAAAACAGAACATGCTTGGGCGACAGAGGCTCTTCACTGGCGACTCAACTTCAGGGCCAGTTTGATGGTTCAGCAAATTGTTTGGATCTGGTGTAAATTTATGCTGGCTTGCTTTCTGACACCTTCTTATAGGTAGGATTGCTCCCCTAGTTACCAACCACCTGCCAGGGGTGAAGTGATAACTGGCTTCCCTGGTGCGGAAATTGAAAATTAAATCAGAAATTAAATTATCGAGGGGCGGGGCCGTGAGGGGCCTATAAATGCTCCTGAAACGGGAATGCCCTCAAACAAACGACTACCCGATTGAACATAAACCTTTCACAAATAAATAAAAATGCCTCAAAATCCAAAGCAATTCGGGAGAGAAACTGTCTTGCGCGTGCGGGAATTAAAAAGGCGCCTCTTTATCTGTTTCCCCTTGGCAAACGGACTTTGGCAGATTAAACTCACAGCCGCGGCAAAACTCTGTGAAAACTGAATAAACATTTTGCGAGGAAAACGTTTCATAGGCCTCGCTTCAAAGCCATCAGCTTGGCATAATCGC
Organism: Podarcis cretensis; assembly: GCF_951804945.1. Lineage (NCBI taxonomy): Eukaryota > Metazoa > Chordata > Lepidosauria > Squamata > Lacertidae > Podarcis > Podarcis cretensis. Next base: position 23,545,473 of record NC_137176.1, on the reverse strand, counting down.
AGTCTGAGTTTGCCAAGTATTTTCCCCTCCTGTCTTTCTCTCTTCCCAAACACGCAGCTTATAAACAGAGGTAAAAAGATACAAACTGCCTTTCACCCCTCCTCCTCCTTGAATGCATTGGATGGAACCATACATAGAATCACAGAATGATAGAGATGGAAGGGAACACGAGGTTCATGTAGTCCAGCGGTTCTCAACCTGTGGGTCCCCATATGTTGCTGGACTACAACTCCCATCATCCCTGAGCTCTGGCCTTGCTAGCTAGGGGTGATGGGAGTTGTAGTTCAACCCACAAGTTGAGAAAAGCTGATTTAGTCCAACCAACTGCAATATAGGAATCTTGCTCAAACCCACAACCCTGAGATTCAGAGTCTCCACCCACTGAGCTATCGCCGGCCCATACCTCTGACAAATTGCTGTTAGGCTTCTTAAAACTGTACAATTCTTGTAAGATCTTGTACTCCTCCTATTTAAAAAAGGAAAGGAAAGGGGGAAAAACAAGAGCAGGAGGATTATTCATAGCACCATTCTGCTGTTATTGCTGTAATGTGAAGGGTGGTTTTGCCTTTAGCACCTTCCTTTCACACCTTAAACATTTCTACGCCCCGTAGAGAAAGCACAACAATCAAGCAAGTGAAACTCTTTTGGCTAACGTCTGCTTCCCAGATACAAAGCGAATATTAAGACAGCGTGCTACTAAGGATTTCTTTAAGCGGCTGCTGCTACAAATCTCTACGTATGGTACAAATGAGACGAGATCTAGTCTTTCAAACACCATTATCTATTTTCTGCTTGTTTTTCTTCCTGGCTGTATTTCGCCTGCCAGTTCACCCATGCCTTTCCAGGAGCTGTGGTTTAAACCACCGAGCCTCTCGGGCTTGCCAATCAGAAGGTCGGCGGTTCGAATCCAGGCGACGGTGGGGAGCTCCCATTGCTCTGTCCCAGCTCCTGCCAACCTAGCAGTTCAAAAGCATGCTGGTGCAAGTAGATAAATAGGTATTGCTGTGGTGGTAAGGTAAACGGTGTTTCTGTGCACTCCAGTTTCCATCACGGTGTCCCATTGTACCAAAAGTGGTTTAGCTATGCTGGCCACATGACCTGGAAAGCTGTCCGTGGATGAACACTGGCTCACCCAGCCTGAAAAGTGCTGCACCCCAGTCAAATTTGACTGGACTTAACCATCCAGGGGTCCTTTACCTTTTCCCAGGAGTCCTATCTGAGCATTCATTGAATCGTGAGTTGGAAGCGACCCTGAGGAGGATCTCATCCAACTCCCTGCAGTGCAGGAATTGTTACAAGACTGTAAACTGTGAGGGAGGGAAGCATCTTTTGGCCTCATCCAGACCAGCCCACTGTCCTTAGCTTTAACCCCACCCACTCTAGGTTCTAAATTGCTCTATAAGACGCACCAGACCACAAGATGCACCTAGTTTTTGGAGGAGGAAAACAAGAAAAAAAATAATTCTGAATCTCAGAAGCCAGAACAGCAAGAGGGATCGCTGCGCAGTGAAAGCAGCGATCCCTCTTGCTATTCTGGCTTCTGGGGTAGCTGCACAGCCTGCATTCGCTCCATAAGACGCACACACATTTCCCCTTACTTTTTAGGAGGGAAAAAGTGAGTCTTATAGAGCAAAAAACACGGTATATATAGTCGTACTTTGATTCTCGAATGCCTTGCGACTTGAACAATTTGGCTCCCGAACGCCGCAAACCTGGAAGCAAGTGCTCTGGTTTGTGAATGTTTTTCGGAAGCCAAACGTCCGACGCAGCTTCTGCTTGAGGGCAGGAAGCTCCTGCAGCCAATCGGAAGCCGCGCCTTGGTTTTTGAACGGTTAGGGTTCAAAACAGATAAGTTTAAACAGATAAGTTTAAAGGAGCCCCCATCCCGCAAGCCAGAAGCGATTGGGAGGCTCCGTTTCACTAGAGGAAGCCCTGCGAACGGAACCTGTCAGGCTCCATCTGCAGGGACCCCTCCATCTTTTTTTTGGGGGGGGCGGGTGAGTGTCTCTTTCTCCTGGAAGAAAGAGGCAACTTGCCTGCCCCCTGTACTGGCAAAGGCTGAGGAAGCCCTGCAAACAAAGTCCATCCAAAATACTCTACCTTTGCCCCCCTTGGTGGTCAGGTCCGCCTTGACCCCCGAACACACTTCAGGAGGGTGTTTTGGGGATTACCTTTCCTCCCTCCCCCTTCTGCTGACGTTCAGGACTTCTGCAAACTCAGGCATTTGCCAACCCGCCCCTCTTGCGTACTGCTTTGCCCCCACAATTAGTGGCACCTGAGCAGCAAAAATAAGGTAAAAGGTAAAGGGACCCCTGACCATTAGGTCCAGTCATGGCCGACTCTGGGGTTGCGGCGCTCATCTCGCTTTATTGGCCAAGGGAGCCAGCGTACAGCTTTCGGGTCATGTGGCCAGCATGACTAAGCTGCTTCTGGCGAGCCAGAGCAGGGCATGGAAATGTCGTTTACCTTCCTGCTGGAGCGGTACCTATTTATCTACTTTCACTCTGATGTGCTTTTGAACTGCTAGGTTGGCAGGACCAGGGACCGAACAGTGGGAGCTCACCCCGTCACGGGGATTCGAACCGCCAACCTTCTGATCTGATCGGCAAGTCCTAGGCTCTGTGGTTTAACCCAAGGCACCACCCACGTCCCAGCAAAAATAAGAGGGAAACATAATTGAACACCAGTTGTTTTTAAAGGTATTTCCTCCATTGTTCTAACAAGGTTAATTGACCAAAGGCTGAAGCCTGGTAGTTTTACCTGCGTGTACATTTCTTTGAAAGGGTTCTTGACGGAAAAGAAATCCAAGTCAATATCGAGAACATAAGCAGAGCCCTTCTGTATCGCTTGGAGGATGTCTTCAAGGAGCTCTGGCACTGGGTGGCCATCCTTTCGACCCTGGAGGCTGTTTGTTGTCTCCCGCACGGGGGTTCTGTTTTCAAATCCCCCAGCCTTTTCGCCTGCACAGCTGTGTGCCAGGGGAGGAACGTCCTTCGACGAAGAGGCTGCCGAGGCGTTTGCTGCATTGTCCCCGCTCAACTTGAGCTTCTTAGCAGAAGGCACAGCTCGGCTTTCCTCCCGGGTGCCGGCGGCTTCCGACGGATCCACAAGGCAGACACTGAGCTGCAAAGACTTCTCGCCTTCTAGCTGGCCGGCAGGGACGTACAGACCATCGGAAAGGAAGTAATCGTCTGGGCAAGTAACCCTGGAATAGCGACAACTGCAATTCTTAGCAAGGATGAGGATGCAAGAATGCGAGAAATACTTTGCTGGAACGGGGGCCCCACGTATGCTAGCATTCCCTTTCCCAAAGTAGCCAAAATACTGTGAAATTGCTTCAAGATGTTCCATAGGAAGGAATTCATAAATGGAATTCAATAAACAAGTGAAACAATAATAATAATAAAAAGTAGCCAAACAGGTCTGGAATGCGCCCAAGCGAATGAAATTATTTCCATACATAACCCTCCCAATGGCACAGCAATACAGTGGTACCTCGGGTTAAGTACTTAATTCGTTCTGGAGGTCTGTTCTTAACCTGAAACTGTTCTTAACCTGAAGCACCACTTTAGCTAATGGGGCTACCTGCTGCTGCCATGCTGCCAGAACATGATTTCTGTTCTCATCCTGAAGCAAATTTCTTAACCTGAAGCACTATTTCTGGGTTAGCGGAGTCTGTAACCTGAAGCATATGTAACCTGAGGTACCACTGTAAACTGCTGGCACATTTCCAAAGCTAAGCAGGGTCTGGTATGGTTTCAAATTGGATGGGAGACCGCATGCAGAGATTCCCACATCCCTGCCAATTCTATAATAATTCTATAATTCCATACCAGCAGTGGAGGCTGATCTGGTGGGGCAAATGGGGCACTGCCCCATGAAACTCAGTCGGCCCCCAGCCAGCTCCCAACTCCCTGACTTCCAAACTTCTTGGACCAAATCAGAGTGTGGATCTGCCTGTCACTGGCTCTAATGCGAGACCGTTAAGATGGAACCACATAACAACAGCCTCTGTATCTAACACAGCTTTAGAGAGGCGCCAGCAATAGTTACCTTATGGTTGTCGTGGAGGTGTCTTTACCTACTAAGAAATGATGGGTGCCTTCTTCAATTTGCTGAGCCCAAGGCGGGTGCAGCCACAGGACGTGCGAAAAGTGCCCAGCATAGACGGCAGGCATAATCCAGTTTTCAATGCTTAGCTCACTGCAAGAGGGGGAGAAAGATGGATTGAGAAAGCTGCTGCTCTTTAGGAAGGGTATCTTTTTATATGCGACGGCAGCAGCAAGAGTTTTGATCACAGCAAAATGGAAGAGTAATGAAATCCCCTCTATACAAGATTGGATCCAAAAGCTGACGGAATATGCTGAATTAGATGGTCTATCAGAAAAAATAAAGAATAAATCAAAACAGGAATTTGTTTCAAAATGGGAGGTTTTCAAAGAATATCTGAAAAATAAATATAGTAGTTTAAATTCTGTTGCAGCATTCAAGGAACTTCAGTAATAGTTGCAAGGTAGATATAAGAAATTAGATCGATTAAGAATAACTTTAATTATGATTAAAGTGTGTATTGGCAATAAGTAATATGAAACTGAAATATGGAATAGACGGGAGGTTGGGTCTTTAGTGTTTGGCAATAAGTAATATGAAACTGAAATATGGAATAGACGGGAGGTTGGGTCTTTAGTGTTAAGACCAATATATATTTTATTTTTTGCTAAGAAAATTATGTGTCTATGGTTATTCTTGTGTGTAATTTGGTATTTGTGTTTTTTTTTCTTTTTTCTTGTATCAATAAGAATCTTTTTTTTTTTAAAAAAAAAGAGAAAGCTGCTGCTCTTTGAAAAGGTCGAGACACAGCCTGTGATAAGAAGTGAACATTACTTAGAATGCTTCCTTTTTATATATATAATTTTTATTAAGCTTTCAATTTTACATTTCAAAATAAACATTTTTCATACTTTAAAATATCCAATGACTTCCCTTCTCCTCCTCTCTCAGCCGCCATGCTCACTGGGTGAGCTTGTCCTCATGCTATATTTCCTGCCCAACCAAGAGGAAACACCCCCAAGTTCAGGAAGCAGTTTGACAACACTCCGGCTCCCATGCAAAATGAAAACCGCATCTTCTCAAGGAGATGGATTGTGCGATCCTACCTGAACAGAGATTCTTTATCGAACACTGTATCCGCAGGCATGTTCACGGGTATAAGGAGGTCGGGATGAGAATCCAAATGGACAAAGCAGATGTCACTGGCAGGAAGATGCTTGGAACCGATGGCTCGGTAGATGAAAGGAAGAACCTGGAACAAGAGGAATAGAAGCATCTGCAGGAAAGCAAGACTAGGGTGCAGAGTTATTGCAAAACACCCAGATGTTGTAGATCAGCAATAGAAAATTCTATTTGGCTTTCTTTTTTTTAAAAAAAGGAAAGCTGGAACTTGTGGCTAACTCATTTGCCTTTATCGCAACCACAAGGTTACTCAAATGGCATTTTCCACAAGTTTAACAGCTCTTATTTCTAGGTAAGGCTGGCATTGCACTAATAACAACCACAATAATTTTATTATTTACATGCCACCCATTTGACTGGGTTGCCCCATGGACCAGACCTGTTGACGAGTACCAATGGACCTAATGCTTAGGATTGCTGTAGGGGCAAAAAGGGCCCTATGGGGATAGTCTCTGCAATAGAACTGTTAACTCATTTACAAAGCTAAGCAGGGTCAGGTATGGTTTCACACTGGATGGGGTCCCGTGTGTTGAGATTTACTGCACTGCAGCGAGCTGGACTCCATGACCTCGTGGTCCCTTCCAACTCTACCATCCTATGGACTCCATAGCGAAGCATGTGTACTGCATGCAGGATTGTTCAACCCCAGGCGTGCAGGATTGTCTCCACGTAGAGCTTGGCTGTCAGTACAGGTAGCTAGATGGACCAAAAACTTACACGCGGGACAGCATTTGTTGTTGTTTAGTCGTGTCCGACTCTTCGTGACCCCATGGACCAGAGCACGCCAGGCACTCCTGTCTTCCACTGCCTCCCGCAGTTTGGTCAAACTCATGCTGGTAGCTTCGAGAACACTGTCCAACCATCTCGTCCTCTGTCGTCCCCTTCTCCTTGTGCCCTCCATCTTTCCCAACATCAGGGTCTTTTCCAGGGAGTCTTCTCTTCTCATGAGGTGGCCAAAGTATTGGAGTCTCAGCTTCACAATCTGTCCTTCCAGTGAGCACTCAGGGCTGATTTCCTTCAGAATGGAGAGGTTTGATCTTCCTGCAGTCCATGGGACTCTCAAGAGTCTCCTCCAGCACCATAATTCAAAAGCATCAATTCTTCGGCGATCAGCCTTCTTTATGGTCCAGCTCTCACTTCCATACATCACTACAGTACTGGGAAAACCATAGCTTTAAATATACGGACTTTACGGGTCGGCATAGGTGTAGCCTATATTTTTGTTGGGGGGCAGGCCTGGGGGGGGGGCAGAATCTGTTTGCTATGTATTTTGTGAACTGATTTTTCGGAGGGGGGAACCCCCTTGACTATCCCCGATCAAGCGCGCCTCTTCAAATCGCACCATCAGCAGTGAAAGCTACGCATCGGATTTCCCCTTTCGCCCGCTGACCGCTTACCTCGTGATGATCCTCCACCACCCAGACAGGCAGCGCCGCGTACGCCCGGAGGAGTCCGGCGGTCCCGCTGCCGCGCTCCGCAGCCCCGCTGTCGCTGCTCATTGCTTGAGCGGCACCGAACGTTCAAGGCGCGCAGGATTCCGAAAGCGAACGCGGAGACTTTCGCAACGTTCGGGCCTCCGAACTCCGGCAGGCGCGACGTTCCAAAGGCCGAACTCTGGAGACCGCGGCGTTCCAAAGCGAGAGGGAGAGCGCGCGCGCGGGGCGGGGGGGACACATCTCGACGTGACACGCGCGAGCATGGCGGGAAAGGGAGGAGGAGCAGAGTCCACCGGCGTCGCAAGCAACTCCGATAACGAGAGCGTCGACCGGCCGGGAAAAATCTCCGGGATGCTCTCGCCAGTCCGTGCACGGGACCACCCACCGCGTCCCCAACCAGCCGAGTTTCCTCCCCTGGTCGCCTGCAGGCATCTCCGCGAAACAGCCTTTCCGGCTTCGCTTTTGCTCCTCCTCTTAACTTTTCTCTTCCGGTGCGCGTGGTTTCCCACAATTTCCCCCCACCCGTCTAGAGCTGGGCTGCTCAGCCGGTGCCTGAAGTCTTGGAGCGAAGAAGCGACTATTTCCAGGTAAGTCTCACGCTTTTGTTTGCAAAGAAGAGATATGCATATCAGGGGCGGAGTCAAACGGGGGGCGGCGGCAGGGCGAGGCAGCTCCCCTAAGTCAATAAAAGTCATTAAAAATACATAGCTAACGGAGGTTCTACCCTCCCCGCGCAACAAAAGGCCAGCACCTTCCCCCACCCCCAACAAAAACCCTGGCTGCGCCCCTGATGGATATGCGGTGCTCTCGGATCTCGGCTGCGGTCTATCTGCTTTCTGCTTGGAAAGAGGCGACCCATGCATTTCATAGACGGGTTTCTTTTCTTGCTCTCTGGAATGCTTTAGGGATAGAGCCGCTCAGCTCATAGTTAAGGATTTTGGTCCTGCTCATCCCCTCCCCTGCTGCGGCTTGAGGCCAGAAGCATTCAGACGTGCATGGGGATGATCCGTAAACTAACTAATCCAGAATGTGGCAGCCGAGGGCAGGTGACGGCCGCCGAGACCACATAACACCGGTCTTGAAAGACCTACATTGGCTCTCAGTACGTTTCCAAGCACAATACGCAGTGTTGGTGTTGACCTTTAAAGCCCTAAACGGCCTCGGCCCAGTATACCCGAAGGAGCGTCTCCACCCCCATTATTCTGCCCGGACGCTGAGGTCCAGCGCCAAGGGCCTTCTGGCGGTTCCCTCACTGCGAGAAGCAAAGCAACAGGGAACCAAGCAGAGGGCCTTCTTGGTAGTGGCACCCACCCTGTGGAAAGCCCTCCCATCAGATGTCAAAGAGATAAACACCTACCAGACTTTTAGAAGACATATGAAGGCAGCCCTGTTTAGGGAAGTTTTTAATGTGTGACATTTTAATGCATTCTTAATCTTTGTTGGAAGCCGCCTAGAGTGTCTGGGGAAACCCAGCCAGATGGGTGGGGTGCAAATAATAAATTATTATTATTATTATGAATTTATCTGAAATAACTGGGAATGAAATGCCCTTCCCTGGGAGGTTGACGCAGAATGATGGGGCCGTGGCGAAAATTCTTTGGGACATCAGTGGTGCACAGTCTTTTAATTTCCCTTTTTGGTTTCTTTTCAGAGATAGACAATGTCTTTCCATTCCGGGCGAGGGGGCTGTCCCCGAACCCGAGGAGGAGCCACTGCGCGGACTTCGACTCCGACTTTCCGCCCCCAGAATTTGAGGCAGCTCCACCCTCAGCAGCAGCCTTCAGCTCAGTATCAGTACGACCAGCCGACGGTGACCACGGCGGCTTACGCAAGCCCTCCCACCACGAGCTACATGCCTTCCAGGCCCGATTTTGTCCCATACCCGCCGCCCATGCCCCCATCGCCGCAGAACACCATCTCCCAGTGTCCCCTGAGGCCGCCTTTCGCAGGCCACCAGGTCAAGCAGACCTTCCCTCTCCCTCCTTGCTTTCCGCCGACTCCGCCCCCCGCCCCCAATCCTGGAAACCCTTCTGTTTCGACCGGTGCGGCGGGACAAAACGCGTTTCCTTACATGATGCCTCCTCCATCGGTTCCACATCCTATGCCGCCTCCGATTATGCCTCAGCCGATTAATTACCAGCCTATGTACTCCCCTTCCTACTCGCAGCAGTCGTTCCCCCCTCCGAATTTCAACAGCTACCCACACAATGCAAACTCCTACCAGGGCGGTGGCAGTGGCGGCAACAACGCTAACAGCAGCGGCAGCAACAACAACAGCGGCAATTTCCGGAACCCTGGTCAGTATCCGATCGAGAAGTCCCAGCCTGAACGCAGGTCTCCGGAGCGAAGTAAACACTATGAGGAGCATCGCCACCGGGACCACGGGCACGGGGAGAGGCACCGCTCCACCAATCACGGCGATCGGCGGGATCGAGGGAGGAGCCCCGATAGGCGGCGGCAAGAAAGCAGTCGGCACCGGTCGGATTACGTCAGGGGGCGGACACCCCCCCGTCACAGAAGTTATGAATGGTACAGGTCAGCCAGTTTGACTCTTGCCAGGAGGCCAGGTTTGGTAGGGTGTGTTCGGCCGTGGAGGCAATTATTTCGATGGGAAACGGTTGGCCTGCAGTTGCGCGCCGAGCTTTGTTGCTTAGCCGAAATTGCACCCAAGGCTTTCCCGTCAAAGTCCCAACATTCACTTCCGGCACACCCCTCTCATGTGCATATAGAGAAGGGCCCCCAAAATTATTCTCATGAGCAAGAAGAGTTGTCTCTCTATAGCAGGGGTGCCCAAACTTTTTTCAAAGAGGGCCAGATTTGATGAAGTGAATGAGCGTGAGGGCCGACCAAAGTTGTTGAGGTTTTTTCAGGATTGAACTTAATGAGCTTTTGTTAGGGTTAGGCATTAGGCTGGGGGGCCAAATTAGGCCCCCAAAAAGGATTTTGGACATGCCTGGTTTACTCATGGTTTGTATGTATTATGCAGTCCAACTGGTGTATTATTTGGTTGGAAATCGGAAGTCAAAAGATTTCCTTCCCTTTAGAAAAAAAAATAATAGTCATGCTTCCAGCCACTGCTTTTTTCTACAAAAAGAGGTGCGGGAACTCCCCCTTTTTTTTGACAGACAACCCTAAGTTGTTGACCTTTTTTATGGGGGAGCCAAAGTTGTTTTAGGGGGGAAACAACACTTTTTTTGGGGGGGGGAATGCTTCTCTGCCTGAACGGCATGCAGTTGCTACACGGCGGCTGGTACGCTACAAAGAGGTCCAGGAACACACCAAAGAGTTTATGGAACTCAGTTTCGGTGAAAAAAAGACCTGCTTCCAGCTACCATGATTTTGGCTGTTGGATATAAAATGCTTAGCCGCAATTTTGTGCCATATGTAGCATCACTTGACTAAAAGTGAGCTACAGCGTTCTTTTGGTCTTAATATTTTTATTGAAAAGGTTTCAATTATAAAGAAATGGCTTGAGAAATAATACCACTTTTCAGCTTGTTTCATTATAAACATCACTTGTCCAGGGCCAGCCCTACTATTAAACAGACTGAGGAGGCCTCCTCAACTTGCCCTTTGCCTCGGGCAGCAAAATGCCTTGAATTGGCCTGACCTTGTCTGAGTCAAATGCGTTGATTGTTGCTTCTTGTAAAATTGTTTCATTGATATATTTTTTTAAAAAATGATGAGTTGAGAGAAATAATTGAGAACATTGTTTTCTGGAGAAAATGTACCAGGAGAGGAAGATATGTTGCATAACATTTGCTGATGTACTTTCTATCTTGCCCCATTATTATTGTTGTTGTTGTTATATTTTATTTTCATGGAGAAAATAGCCAGAATAAAGAAAGAAGCCACTATTTGTTATTCAACTGATTCTTGGAGAACACCACTAACCAGATACGTCCCAGTGGGCAGTCTGGGGGGAAATCTGGGCTCAGAGATGGGCAGAGTAGCTGAGCCTATACTTGAGTTACGAATGCTGAGACTGAAAACCTAAGCCAGAGTCAGGTTTATAAGAGCAGATGGAACCCTATTGGCTAGGCAGGTCACCTGGTTCCTCCTGGCTTGGCAGCGGCAATATTGTCCTCTGACCGCAACCACACCGTAGAGAATATGGCGGCACTTCCTTCCTCTTCCGTAATGACTCTCTGGGCTCTCGGCAGTTTATTCAGCTTTCTGCTTCTATTGTTTTGGAACTAGAATTTACTCTCATTGAGGACAGTGGCTCAAATCTTCTTTAATTCTTTAAAGGGAACGACAACGAGAAAGACACAGGCACCGCGACAGCCGGCGATCGCCATCCACCGAGAGATCTTACAGAAAGGATCACAAGAGGACAGGAAGGTAAGACTAGGGAGTGGATTATCGTTGGGTAGCTGCTGTTAGGCCGGCGTTTCTCAGACTCTGGTTCCCAGCTGCTGTTGAACTACAACTCCCATCATCCCTAGCTAGCAGGACCAGCGGTCAACGGAGATGGGAGCTGTAGTTCAACAACAGCTGGAGACCCAAGTTTGAGAAACCCTGTGATGGACTGCGCCTTCCGACCTGGGGGATGGTATGAAGAGAAGGTAAGACAAGATTTGGGTGGATACGAAGCCAGTTTTCTTTTTTCTTTTTTAAATAATTTTTATTAGTTTTAGCATATAAATTATAAAGCATACCACAAAACTTCACCACTTATACAATCTTTTTTTGGACTTCCATCAGCGCCTCCGATGATTCACTGTTTTAACCACTTTTTATGCATTTCTTAGATTCATATTGCCTTTAATTATCTTAGCTAACCATCCTCCCCCTAATCCCTTTTTGCAATAGTTCCAATAATTCTCCTCGCAAAACTTCTTGCAAGCCTACAAACGTAGTCTGATCATCACAAATACTTTTCATATAATCTGTAAATTTACTCCAGTCTTCTGTGAATTTCTGGTCCCGCTGATTACGAATCCTTCCTGTTAGTTTATCTAGTTCTGCGTAGTCCATTAATTTCACCTTCCATTCTTCTTTCGTCGGTAATTCTTCTTGCTTCCATTTTTGTGCCAATAATATTCCTGCTGCCGTTATTGCATATAAAAACAACTTACATTCCAGATACGAAGCCAGTTTTCAGCACGACCTCATGCATGAGCTGCAGCAAACTTTTGATGAGTAACTCTCCTTCCCATCCACATGTACCAATTGAGCCCAGCCTCGCTGCCCAAGATGAATTGTTTATTCCCTTGTCTTCTTGTGCAGTCAGTCTCCTGGTCAAGACCGGAAGAGAACTCGCTGGGAAGACGACCGGGATAGGTGGTCAGAAAACGCCAGCAGGGAGAAGAGCTATACTTCCATTAAAGACAAAGAGCCGGATGAAGCTGTCGTCGAAAAGAACGAGGAAGATGACGAGGACCTGCTGAAGCCTGTGTGGGTCCGCTGCACCCACTCGGAAAGCTACTACTCCAACGACCCCATGGATCAAGTGGTACGTTGAGGAACTGTTTAGAGTTGGAAGGGACCAGAAGGGCCACCTTTTGCCCAAGGTGGGGCTCAAACTCTTGAGATTAAAAGTCTCATGCTCTACCGACTGAGCTATCCCAAGATCACTTAATGAAGTTCTCCTCCTCCCTCCTTTCGCCTTGTAAGACCCTTCTAGGGGGGGAAGGGGTTGGTTTCCTGCATCATGTAGTGCCTGGGGAGAATTGCCCCAAATTGCGTAATAATAAATTTTTATTTATATCCCGCCCTCCCCAGCCAAAGCCAGGCTCAGGGCGGCTAACAACAATAAAATAATACAACATTCTAAAATCATTTCATTATAAAATTAATTCAAATCAAATTGATGGCAACCATTGGGCTAGAGTTCTGTGAAGATTGCCAAAGGAGGGAGTCAGGCTGTGCCCTGGCCAAAGGCCTGGTGGAACAGCTCGGTCTTGCAGGCCCTTTAGAAAGACGTCAAGTCCTGCAGGGCCCTAGTCTCTTGTGACAGAGCGTTCCACCAGATCGGAGCCACAGCTGAAAAAGCCCTGACTCTGGTTGAGGCCAGCCTAACCTCTCTGTGGCCTGGGACCTCCAAGATGTTTTTGTTTGAAGACTGTAAGTTCCTCCGTGGGACATACCAGGAGAGGCGGTCCTAGGCCGTATAGGGCTTTAAAGGTTAAAACCAGCACCTTAAACCTGATCCTGTACTCCACCAGGAGCCAGTGCAGCTGGTATAGTACCGGGTGAATGTGATCTCGCAGCAAGGACCCCGTAAGGAGTCTCACTACGGCATTCTGCACGCGCTGGAGTTTCTGGGTCAGTCTCAGGGGCAGCGTAGGCTTCCACTCAATTTAAGTTAACTTACCTTGGGACCCAATCTATCCCCCCCCCCCCATCCTGAAACCTCCAGTCAACATTCTGTGGCCAATGTGTATGCTCATTTCTTAGTTAACTGGGTGGGGGTGTGTTTTGGGGGGTGGGATGGGGCATTATCTATGAATATTTTTGGGTCCTTCAAACCTTGTAGTTCCTCTAAACCTGTTGATGCCTCTGGTGTATGGATAATACTGTTTTGGCTACATAAGCACTGACACTTGAAGAATAATGATCACTATGTGATCTAGGTTTGTGGGTATCACACGCTATCTCATTTTCTGAATCTCCAGAAGAAACTAAATATTGTTATATCATCTCTGGTAAATCATCCCATGTGATTGACGTGTTGCATTTGTGAATGTGTGTGTTGCGTCGTGTGTGCAACACACTCACGAGGATCAGCATGACTGCAAATTGACGTTGCAAAATATTTTCAATTCAGAATATCCTTTTAACTTTCTTTTTTTAAAAAATAAAATTATTTATTTGGTTTTTCAACTTAAAAATTTATAGAGATATGTCAAACATCGATAATAACAACAAGATTCCAAGGAATCTCCTGGACTTCCACCCTCCTCTTTGTGGGTCCTATTATTAATCGTTTCCACTTGCATCTTTTATGATATTCCAAATCGTTTACCTCTTCCATTATGTCTGGAATTCAACCTTAAACTATAAGTGATATTCCAATCCTACTAACAATTTTAACTGTTTACAATGGTCTTTAAGCTAAGTTATAATTTCCCCCATTCCTTGTTAAAATGTTCATCTTTCTGATTTGGTATCTGAAGAAGTGTGCATGCACACGAACGCTCATACCAGTAACAAACTTAGTTGGTCTTTAAGGTGCTACTGGAAGGATTTTTTAAATTTTGTTTTGACTATGGCAGACCAACACCTACCTACCTACCTGTTCCTGATTTCTGAAATCCTTTTCATTTTTGTTTGGTTGCAATGGCAAGGGCGATTCCACTGTCGTCGGAACGAGCCGGCTCCGAGATTTATATGAGAAGTTTGAGGAAGAGCTGGGCAAGCGGCAAGCCAAAGCCAAAGCTGCCAGGCCCCCCTGGGAGCCCCCCAAGACCAAACTGGATGAGGATGTCGGTAAGGACTGCTCTGACCCACGCAACACACCCCAGAAATAAATGCTTGCCACTTTCCAGGAGGGATCAGCTACTGGAGGCCCAATGGCCAAATCTGGCCCTCAAATATGCCCCGCAGAGGACCTTAAGGTCTATGAATAATCACAGTTTAGAGGTCCCCGGGACCTAAGGAAGTCAGATTATTCTCCACCTGGGCCAGGGCCTTCTCAGTGTTGGCTCCGACCTGGTGGAAAGCTCTGTCCCATGAGACCAGGGCCCTGCAGGATTCAACTTCCTTCCGCAGGTCCTGTAAGACAGAGCTATTCTGCCAGGCTTTCAATTTGAACTTAGCCTGATCTTTTATTTCCCTTCCTTCCCTTCCCCTCCCCTTTTTATGAATTTTACCCGCTCTGGGATCCCACAGCTAATTCTCCCCTGGTCTCCTCGCTGGCCCAAATAGGACCAATTTAGCCAGCTAGCCCTGGTGATCATCTAATGTTTATTGGATGGATTTCCCCCCTAAATTGATTTTTGAATTCTGCATTTATTGTTATTCACGTTTTATACTGTATTTTATGCTATTTTTTTGTTGCATCAATTAATGGTTTTAAATTTGTTGTTAGCCACCCTGAGCCCGGTTTTCTGAACCAAGAAGGGCAGGGTATAAAAAAAAAATATTATTATATTTTTTATAAATGCCATTTGTCCCTTGAAAGATTCCCTGCCACTATCCTGATCCTTTTCATGCACCACTGTCTTCTAAGATGAGGCATGGGCAAAGTGCCCTTGATCTGTTTCCCCTGTGGCCTAACCTTCCCTTTTTATGTGCCACCATTGTTCTCTTCTCTGTGAAAGTCCACTCTGAGATGAAACTCGTGTGCCTGAAGAAAAAGCTTGATTTGGGGGAAGCAGTGGGGTTAGTTAGAAAATTATATCTTGCATGCCAGTGACCAGCACTCTGTACTCTTGAGGTGTTGCCAGGAAGAAGTAGAGAAACTTTGCTCTTTGCTGTGCCCCTGGAGCATTCGCCGCTCCAGTCTCAGGTCAGAGGTGAATGCGCAGTTTTGTAGGAGATTGGAAAGGGCAGGTTGGTGTCACGTTTTCTTGGGAACGCAGGGAGTTCCAGTGACTCGGAGTGCGACTCGGATGACGACAGCTGCTCCAGCAGTTCGGATTCGGAGGTGTTTGACGTCATCGCTGAAATTAAGCGGAAGAAGGCTCACCCAGACCGGCTGCATGAGGAGCTGTGGTACAACGACCCCGGACAGGTAGTACATGCCAAAAAAAGCTCAGTCTTAAACATTTGCGTCGTGGCTATGCAGCTGATGGCTTAAAATCAGGACCGCAATACCTCAAGGACCGCCTCTTTCCATATGAACCTACCTGGATCCTGAGATCATCTTCTAAGGCCCTTCTTTGTGTGCCTCCTCCTTGAGAGGTCCAGGGGGTGGCAACCCAAGAACGGGGCCTTCTCTGCAGTGGCTCCCCATCTGTGGAATGCTCTCGCCAGGGAAGTTCGCCCGGCACCTTCATTATACACCTTTAGGCACCAGGCAAAAGCATTCATTTTTAACCAGACCTTTCCTTGATTTGATTGACACCCTATGCCCTTTTAAAATGTGGATTTTTTGTGGGGGTGGTATTGGGTTGTTTTTATTTTGATTATATATTTTGTGGTTTTATATTTTGATTTTGTTCTGTGAACTGCCCTGAGGCCTCTGGTATAGGGTGGTATATAATTTGAAAATAATAATAATAATTTGCTATTCCGTATTGAAGATCAAGTCACTTTGCGAAAACCAGTGACCAGCAACCCTGTACTTTACACAAACCAATCTTCTCTCAATCCTGTTCTTGTGGCCGTGTACACGCACACCTGAAATTGCCAAAACACAACCACCAAAATTCAGGAGACGGCTCCAATACTATGCATATGTACTTTTTCACAAGCCCCATTGAATCTGGTGGGGTTTACATATGAGTAGACACATAGATTGCTGCACTGTACATTTCAAAAAGTCTTGGTGTGTGGCTGGTGAAACCTAGGCAAAAATTATTTCTCCTGGCAGAATACTTTCCATGGGTAAAGAGTATTTGAATCAAGCAATATTCAGAGACACTCTTTTGAAGTACTGTGGTCTATTAAGGTACTTCAGTCCATGTGCTTAAAAATATTTTTTAACTGACTCTTAACTTGTGTATGCTAATTTGCTTTTAAATAATCAAAGGAGAGCCTTCCCAGACCCGCTGAAAGAGGCGGTTATCAAACCACTTCTTAAAAAACCATCTTTAGATGCGGCCACGATGGCCAGCTATCGCCCAGTCTCAAATCTTCCATTCTTGGGCAAGGTGATTGAGCGAGTGGTTGCTGAACAACTCCAGGCACGCCTGGAAGAAGCGGACCATTTGGATCCCTTCCAGTCGGGATTCAGGCCTCATCATGGGACTGAAACTGCCTTGGTCGCACTGGTTGATGATCTCCGGCGGGCTAGGGACAAAGGTGAGAGCTGTTTCCTAGTTCTGCTGGATCTCTCAGCGGCGTTTGATACCATCGACCATAACATCCTTCTGGACCGTCTTGAGGGGCTGGGAGCTGGGGGCACTGTCCTACAGTGGTTACGCTCCTTCCTCCTGGGCCGTGTTCAGAAAGTGGTGGTGGGGGATGAGTGTTCAGACCCCTGGGCTCTCACTTGTGGGGTGCCTCAGGGTTCTGTCCTCTCCCCCATGCTTTTCAACATTTACATGCAGCCGCTGGGAGAGATCATCAGGGGGTTTGGGCTGGGTGTTCATCAGTATGCGGATGATACCCAGCTCTACCTCTCTTTCAAATCAGAACCAGTGAAGGCGGTGAAGGTCCTGTGTGAGTGTCTGGAGGCGGTTGGAGGATGGATGGCGGCTAACAGATTGAGATTGAATCCTGACAAGACAGAAGTACTGTTTCTGGGGGACAGGAGGCGGGCAGGTGTGGAGGACTCCCTGGTCCTGAATGGGGTAACTGTGCCCCTGAAGGACCAGGTGCGCAGCCTGGGAGTCATTTTGGACTCACAGCTGTCCATGGAGGCACAGGTTAAATCCGTGTCCAGGGCAGCTGTGTACCAGCTCCATCTGGTACGCAGGCTGAGACCCTATCTGCCTGTGGACTGCCTCGCCAGAGTGGTGCATGCTCTGGTTATCTCCCGCTTGGATTACTGCAATGCACTCTACGTGGGGCTACCTTTGAAGGTGACCCGGAAACTACAACTAATCCAGAACACAGCAGCCAGACTGGTGACAGGGAGCGGCCACCGAGACCATATAACACCGGTCTTGAAAGACCTACATTGGCTCCCAGTACGTTTCCGAGCACAATTCAAAGTGTTGGTGCTGACCTTTAAAGCCCTAAACGGCCTCGGTCCAGTATACCTGAAGGAGCGTCTCCACCCCCATCGTTCTACCCGGACACTGAGGTCCAGCACCGAGGGCCTTCTGGCGGTTCCCTCACTGCGAGAAGCCAAGTTACAGGGAACCAGGCAGAGGGCCTTTTCGGTAGTGGCGCCCTCCTTGTGGAATGCCCTCCCACCAGATGTCAAAGAGAACAACAACTACCAGACTTTTAGAAGACATCTGAAGGCAGCCCTGTTCAGGGATGCTTTTAATGTTTGATGTATCATAGTATTTTAATATTCTTTTGGAAGCCGCCCAGAGTGGCTGGGGAGGCCCAGCCAGATGGGCGGGGTATAAATAATAAATTATTATTATTATTATTATAAACAAACCCCTGTGTTGCAAAGAGAAAGTCAGCAATGTCTAGGCAACACAATGACCATGTACATACGCAATAGACAATCTTTATAGAATTTCTTCAAACCATAACAAGTACAAAACGAAATCTCAGAGTCTCTGAAAATCTTTAGATGAAGTGAGGTACCAGACTTTGTACGATGAAAGACAAGCTGTGAAGCTTTGTGTATTCAGCAAATATGATGTCCAACACTGAACAGTGATTCCGGATATAGACTACTGTTTCGTAGAATTCTTTTTTTTTTTTTAATAATTTTTATTAACTGGCCAATCACATCAAATTAAATCACATCATATAAATTCCGAATTACAAAGCCAAATTTTTAAATTTTGTTGGGGGAACCCATACTTCAAGATCCAAAGGGGAATTCAGATCATCTTCTTATTACTGCGTTAATGTCCAAATCAGTCCCAATCAGTCCAAACAAAGTTCATAATTCTATCCAGTCTTATCTTGGTGTTGCCACATCATATCTTGTTCGTATAATTTCTCTTTTTCCTTTACGATCTCTTCTGTTAGTCTCCTTAAGCCGATAGCAAGTGTAATAATCCTGTGTGGATTTCCCGTTCCTTCACTAAGTCCAGATGGTTTCCATATATCTCCTTCGTAGATAACATCACTTTATCCATCGTAAATTTTGGCATTTGTCGCTCTTAAGTCCCACCGAGGAGTTGATTCATGATATGTAAACAACTCTGTTTCTCTCTTTCTCCTCCCAGACCCAAGAGCTCCCACAATGCCTCACAAAATGGCGAACGGCATTTTTTCCTGACTGCGTCACTCCAAAACTCTTAGCTTTCCAGCTTCATCTTGAAACATTGCTTTGGATCGAAAGTTTATCTCCACACAGCCTTAAATCCACAGCTTAAGTCCTTGATTTCTGACTCATTAGGGGAGGGGGATTCTTGTTAAATCACATAAAAAGGTAGAGGCAGGTTTCCCCCCCCTCCCCCGTCAGTCATTACCGTATCTTGACGTTCTTCTCGTATTTTATTGTTGTCTTGTTATCAGAGATCTCTTCTGTCAGCAGTATGTTTCGTAGAATTCTTCGTCAGTGTGGTGGGAGGATATAGAATTGCTTCATAAACTGAAAATAATTTTTTTCCATAAACTGAAAATAGTAATAATTATTTTTTGTTAGATTGTCTATTGCGTAATTACATGGTCATCGTGTTGCCTAGAATTACCTTTCAGGCAGTGAGCCAGACTGCCTCTTCTTGTTTTTAAACTTCTCGACTCAGTATCCTCCTTTAACATTTCTGACAGATGAACGACGGACCTCTGTGCAAATGCAGTGCGAAAGCCAGACGAACGGGAATAAGACATGGAATCTATCCCGGGGAAGAGGTAATATTTCTTTAAAATGTTTTTAGGACGGTTGAAGGGATCTCAAAGCATCTTATCAGGTAAAATACAATATGATGGGGTGGGGGGAGGTGGGAAGCCCACTTAATAATAAATAAGCATAGAAATAAACTATAAAACAATCTGCCCCAAAATATTAAAATCCAATAACAAGCTATGACTAAAACCAGTGTTCAAAGCTTCCATTGTTCCAGGTGCATTTTGTGACAGTATTTCATGGGTGCGAGTGGTTTCTGAGTTTTGGGCGCAGTACTGTGCCTAAATTTCAGATTAAACCTGAAGGAAAGGAGGGCCTTTTTTCTGCCTCCCCACTTCCAGCTGCTTTCCAAAGATGGGAGAAGAGACCCCCTTAAGAATATTAGGGGGGGTGGTCAGGGGAAGGACTAAACCATGTGAAAAATGAACATAATAGTTTAGCTGCAGTTCATTTTCAGCTTTGTATAAAAAAGCGCGCCGAGATATTCCGTTGTTGTGCCTGTAACCTCGGTTTAAGATGCCGTTTAGCTCCTAGCTTTCATATCTCGGTTTCTAACTCTGACTAAAACCGTAAGTCCAAAAAACACACTTCAAGGGAACAGCAAGGAAAATAAGAGTTTTCATAAGGCCTTTAATGAGGAGGGACACCAGCCTTCCCTGGCAGGGTTTGGTCCAAAACATCAGGAAAACATTAGGTTGCTGAAGACTGCTTTATCTCCTTTTATTAGCATTAACCTTTCCTAATCACCTGCCCCTCTTATTTCCTCTCTCGTTTCTTAAAGCCTATTAAGCCCTGCCGACCCATGACCAACAATGCTGGAAAATTATTCCACTACCGCATTACAGTGTCACCACCTACAAACTTTTTAGTAAGTATCATATGAAGCAGGTGAAACAGCAGACCTGTCTGTTTTTATTTGAAGCTCTTGTTTTTAAGCCCTTACATAGGTGACATAGGAGCTCCCTGCCGGTGAGCAAGCTGGATATATTTATTTGTGGTTATTTATTGATTCAGTTTATATACTGCCCTTTACCCAAAGATCTCAGGGTAGTGTCCTACATTAAAAGCGTGATTTACGTAGCATTGTCATAATAAAAGCAATAAAGCGATCGCAGGAAATATAATAACAGTCCCCACACTTCTAAAAGGCTGTAAGGTTGTTCAGTAGCCAAAGGCCTGAGTAGAGAGGAGTGTTTTTGTTTTGCATGTAATGAACGTGCCCGACAAGCCTCTCCAGGGAGAGCATTGCACCTCAGACAAGACCAGGTTCTCCTGTTGTCATCCTCCAGACCTCTTCTGGAGGAGGAACATGAAGAAGAGTCTCAGATAATGATTGCAGGGTCCGGGTCAGTTCACATAGAGGGAGGTGAGGTGGTCCTTGAGGTAATAGTTATTATTATTATTATTATTATTATTATTATTATTATTACAGTGGACGCTTGGGTTGCGAACGTGATCCATGCGGGAGGCACGTTTGCAACCCGCAGCGTTTGCAACCTGCAGCGCCACATCTGCGCACGCGCGGGTTGCAATTTGATGCTTCTGTGCATGCGCAAAGCGTAATTTAGAACTTCTGCGCCTACACGACCGCTGAAACTTGGAAGTAACCTGTTTCGGTACTTCCGGGTTTTGGCGCATCCGTAACCCGAAAAAATGTAATCTGAGGCGTCTCTAACCTGAGGTATGACTGTACAGTGGAACCTTGGTTTTTGAATGTAATCCATTCCGGAGGACCATTCGACTTTGAAACGTTTGAAAACCGAGGATCAATGGGCGGTCAGCAAAATCCATTGAAAAAATGGGAGAAATGTGGCTTGGAAGCCATTCAACTTCCGAGGCACGTTTGAAAATGGAAGCAATTACTTTGAGGTTTTTGGCCTTCGGGTTCCGAATCGTTTGGCTTCTGAGACATTCGAAAACCAAGGTTCCACTGTATTATTATTTCCCTGCCCAACTGTTTGGGTTTCCCTAGCCACTCTGGGCAGCTTCCAATAAACAAAAAAATAATAATATTGTGACCCTGAGCCATTTAAGGCTTTATAGCCAGCTCTTTGAATAGGGCCTGGAAACTAATTGGCAGCCAGAGCAGTTGAGCCAGAATCCGTGTAATATGCTCAGTGTGTCCTTTCCCAGTGAGCAACCTGGCCGTCCAATTTTGCAACACCGATGGTTCCAGCAGCACACCCAAGCTGTATATTCAGAGAGAGTGTGATGCCATCAAGAGTAGGCAACCTCCCATTCATCCGGTCTACGGAGCTGCCCACTAACAGGGCCTCAGCCTTATCTGGATTGAGTTTCTGTTTACAGTGGTGCCTCGCAAGACGAAAAGAATCCGTTCCGCGAGTCTCTTCATCTTACGGTTTTTTCGTCTTGCGAAGCAACCCTATTAGCGGATTAGCGGATTAGCGCTATTAGCGGCTTAGTGGCTATTAGCGGCTTAGCGGCTTAGAAAAAGGGGGGGGAAGCGAAAAAAATCGCAAGACTCGCAAGACGTTTTTGTCTTGCGAAGCAAGCCCATAGGGAAATTCGTCTTGCGAAGCGCCTCGAAAAACGGAAAACCCTTTCGTCTAGCGGGTTTTTCGTCTTGCGGGGCACCACTGTATTGGCTTCCAGCCAGTCCATCACCAAGGCCAGACACTGGGCCATTCCTCCTCTGCCCCTAGCATGGAAACTACCAGGGGAGGGAAGCCCAGGGGCAGTCACCAAGGTGCTTACCTGACCTCCCGGCTGCGTTTCACCAGCATCTCAATGCCTGCTCGCACACCCCTCCTCACAACCTCATGGTAAACCATGGTGACCCCTGCACCGTCCCACCCTGCTGACCGCTATGGGGCCAGCCCCATCGTCCAGCATAGAAATGCAACAAGCTATTGGAGGAGGAACAGAAGTTTAGGTTGCTGCTCTGATAGTCCCTGGAACGGCAGCAAGTATTTCAGCAGGCTACTAACTTCTGTAGTAATAGTAGTAGTAATAATAATAATAATAATAATAATAATAATAATAATAATAATTTATTATTTATACCCCGCCCATCTGGCTGGGTTTCCCCAGCCACTCTGGGTGGCTTCCAACAGAATATTAAAATACAATAGTCTATTAAACAATAAAAGCTTCCCTAAACAGGGCTGCCTTCAGATGTCTTCTAAAAGTCTGGTAGTTGTTTTTCTCTTTGACATCTGGTGGGAGGGCATTCCACAGGGCGGGTGCCACTACCGAGAAGGCCTTCTGCCTGGTTCCCTGTAACTTGGCCTCTCACAGTGAGGGAACCGCCAGAAGGCCCTCAGTGCTGGACCTCAGTGTCCGGGTAGAACGATGGGGGTGGAGATGCTCCTTCAGGTATTCTGGACCAAGGCCATTTAGGGCTTTAAAGGTCAGCACCAACACTTTGAATTGTGCTCGGAAATGTACTGGGAGCCAGTGTAGGCCTTTCAAGAGCTTAGCCTTATTTGCAAGGCTAGTCTGACCTGCGGCTTTTGCCCTTATCTCTTTAGACAGACAGGCCAACTGTGATCGAGTACGATGACCACGAGTACATCTTTGAAGGCTTTTCCATGTTTGCCCATGCTCCCCTCACCAATGTAAGTCGCCTTTCTTTCGTGGCCCAGCTAGTTTTAAAATTTCTGCGTATGCTAGTTTTCTTCTCCGTAGTAAAAATCACACCAATAGCAGCCCTACCATGAAATCTTTGTCCCTTTAAACATTTTTTATCTGTTCTTTGGAGGTGAGGTGCCCCTGCCTTTTTAAATTTACTTTAAAAATATTTCCTAACGCAAGGCAAAGGGACGCGGGTGGCGCTGTGGGTTAAACCACAGAGCCTAGGACTTGCCGATCAGAAGGTCGGCGGTTCGAATCCCTGCGACGGGGTGAGCTCCCGTTGCTCGGTCCCTGCTCCTGCCAACCTAGCAGTTTGAAAGCACGTCAAAGTGCAAGTAGATAAATAGGTACCACTCCGGCGGGAAGGTAAACAGCGTTTCCATGCACTGCTCTGGTTCGCCAGAAGCAGCTTAGTCATGCTGGCCACATGACCCGGAAGCTGTACACTGGCTCCCTCAGCCAATAAAACGAGATGAGCGCCGCAACTCCAGAGTCGGCCACGACTGGACTTAATGGTCAGGGGTCCCTTTACCTTTAACGCAAGGCAAATCCTCCAGTGGCATAGCTGAACCCTGCTAGTTCAGTCTCTGCATAGTCTTATCTTGACAATAATTGACCTATTCAGATGGTCTGTCCAAGGGTGGATTTGATTTAAATCAAATTGATTTTAAATCACGATTTAAATCACTCATAAGTAAGACTTGGTTCAGATAATTTTTTTTTTTTTTTTTACAGGAAGACTCATTCTTGCTTGCATAATCTTAATATTTACAGCCAGATGAAGGATTCATTTTTGGAATAATAAATTTTCAGAGTAGTTTTTGCAGTTATACAAAAAATTACCGATTTGGTTTAGCTGTTAGAAATACATAGACCGATAATTATGAAATTATTGTGAGGTTTAAAAAGTTAACTGTTTATATTTGGACAACTTTTCTGCTGTTTTTTATTGGCAGGAGAAAAATAATAATCATTTCCTTAATAACAATTTAAACAATTTGTATAACTAAAACAATAACATTATAGCATATGTATCCATTGTTTTTTAACTGATGTGGTTAAACAATTTTTTAAAAAAACAACAACCTTAAGACTGAGTTTTAGCACACATGAAAAACTTAAAACAAATCCTTATTTCCTGATGAATAGCCTTTGGACCATAATGTAAATTAAATAGAAAACTATCTTTAGAAAGATTTTTCCTCCAAAAGCATTTTATTTTAAAAATCCAATTTAAATAAAAAAAAATCCAATTTAAATTTAAAAAAAACTGATTTTTTATTTTAAAAGAAAACCGTTGATTTTTTTATCCACCCTAGTTTGTCCCAAAGAGGTTTATGCCTTCCCGTTGTAGCCATTGATGCACTACTTTTTGTGAAATCTGTCCTCGGTGCAGTCGGGGCTCCAGCAGATGGCAGTCTCTACCAGAAGATGTCATATGTGCCTTGCTTGTCAGGCTGTTTCCTAGCTGGCCATCTCAAGGTTTATGCATTTCAACCCCCCTTTTAATTTTGGATCAGAAGAAAGCAAGAGAATGCAGCGAGGGTGCTGCCTCTTTGAGACTGAACCTCTCTCGTGCATGTGTTTCTTCTCGTCTCTCCAGATTCCTCTGTGCAAAGTCATCCGATTTAACATCGATTATACAATTCATTTCATCGAGGAGATGATACCTGAAGTAAGTTATGGGAATGATGATGCATGGCATCTGTTTGCTTTGTGGCGCGTCAAGAAAGTTTAGCTCGTTGGTTCATGCATATTCCAAAGAAGTTCATACTGTATGGCTAGATGAGCTCTTCTGATTAAAGATGTACAGTCCTGGAATATCGATAGGAAAACATACTAATGAAAGGTGTAAAACAAGTTAAGCAAATGTTCTTGTGAAAGTAAACTTTATTGCCATCTGTCTATTAGTGCCACTAAGTGAATATTTCTGTGGGGGAGAGTAGCAGTTTGTTAAAACTGTCCAACAATATTGTTGTTGTCGTTGTTGATTAAATTTATATACAGTGGTACCTCGGTTTACGAACTTAATCCGTTCTGGAAGTCCGTTCTTAAACCAAAACCGTTCTTAAACCAAGGCCCGCTTTCCCCAATGAGGCCTTCCGCCGTCGGTGCCCTTCCACCATTGGGATTCCGTTCTTACACTGAGGTAAAGTTCTCAAACCGGGACACTATTTCCGGTTTTGTGGAGTTTGTAAACCAAATTGTTCTTAAACTGGACTGTTCTTAAACCGAGGTACCACTGTACTGCCCTATACCTGGGGGTCTCAGGGTGATTCACAGAATAAAATCAAGATAGGTAAAGGTAAAGGGACCCCTGACCATTAGGTCCAGTCGTGGCCGACTCTGGGGTTGCGGCGCTCATCTTGCTTTATTGGCCAAGGGAGCCAGTCTACAGAATCTGGGTATATAAAACCACAAAATGCATAATAAAAATAAAAAACAACAACCCAATAGGCCCCCCCCAAAAAAACCACATTTTAAAAGTGCATAGGAAGTCTTATTATTATTATTAATATTTTTTCTCACCCTCGCTAAAAGGTCTCAGGGAGCGTTACAACAATGTAAAAATTCTTAACCCAGGGATATGAGTAGGATTTGAATATTTTTCATTTTGATTGTCCCCTGGACTTCATTAGCACAGAGCCATAATTTATTATTATTGTTGTAAACCACATTTCTATTGCTGTAAGTTAAGATGAGAATAATTTCTAACTTTCCCCGTATCAGTAGCTGCCTTCAGCAGAGGTAGCATGGGATGAACTGACGGGGTGAGCTCAGGAAATCTACCTTAACTTGGCAATGACACTCGCCGAAGCTCCGTGTGAGGTTTTCCTCCAGAGCCTTCTGTGACATCACATCAGCTTACGATCAGGCACGTTTCAAGCCATATCTAGCTCAAGGGGACCTCAAGTAATAGAATTGTGGCCTTTGCTTGAAGGCGAAATTTCACAGTTGCAACTGAAATTGATGGCCGCCTGCCAGCCACCCTGGGTCCCATGCCATCTGAGGGAGGGGAATTCCCAATTTAACGCAGAGTGTAGCCCTCTGCTGAGCTCACCCTTCCCATTGAAACAGCTGCCACCAGATAAGGGGTTATTTCCACAAGGCCAAGGTACCTTTAACAAGCTCCGAAGCCTCTTAAAGGTAGCCGTTTTCCCCATTTGTCTGAGAAACGTGCCTAGGAATCTAGTTAAGTAGAGTGGAAAGAGTGATGGGGAAAATTCAGGAGAGGGGTTGAACCCTCTCCTGCCTGCCATGTTTTCCTGCTGCTGGCTTTTACAAATGGGCAATATCAGAGAGCAGCCATGAAGGATGGAGAGGGGTTCGAGAAACGAGCCTGTAGCCCCAAGTTGAAATTTACATGCATGGCTCCACCCACTTTGGCTTCTGGCTCCGCCCATCACTGCCATGCGGCCCCTGGCAGGTAGCCCAGAACGAAATGTGGCCTTCGAGCCGAAGAAGAAGGTTCTCACCCCTGCCTCACATCTTTAAATCATCATCATTTTTAATTTGTATACCGTCTTTCTATCTTACAAGACTCAAGGCGGTTTACAAGCTGAAGAAACAAAAAATGTACATCTTATAACAATCTAATGCAATGCAAAAATGTGATAATAAAACATAACTTTAAAATAGGCAACCTACATCAAAAAGTAGCATTCAACAATTATTAGAATAGTATTAAATAATAATAATAACATATAAAGGATAAACAGAAATCCACTCAACAGTTACAGCAAATAATTTCTAAACTATAATCAATAAAACAATGGCAAGCCACAGTACATAAAATAATACAATACAAATTGAGAAGCAGAGACTAGAGGGTGGGGCAAGGCAGGTGGAAGAAGGCCTTGCCTGACAAAGTCTCTTCCCTCTGAGGCTGCCTCTTCTCCAAGCTTTCAGGATGGCGGTCTTTGGATATGTGT
Source organism: Podarcis cretensis (assembly GCF_951804945.1). NCBI lineage: Eukaryota > Metazoa > Chordata > Lepidosauria > Squamata > Lacertidae > Podarcis > Podarcis cretensis. The sequence goes on along the minus strand of NC_137176.1, from coordinate 23,518,744 downwards.
GCGTTATCTGTAACCCTCCCTTTGTTCGTATGCTTGCTTCGGAGCGGCACGCCTGTCGCATCTATAGGGGAAAGATGCCGTTTTAATGAAGAACGCTTTCTTTCCGGATTGGCGCGTGGGTTTTTGCTTTTATTTATTTCCTTCCCCGGCCAGTTCATAAGGAGAATAATCCCCAGTTTGTGAGGTGCTGATTAGTGACTGCGAAAACGCCTTGTTACGACGCCAGCAGTGATTTATCAGCTTTTTAGCTAGAACGTGGCAGCCTCCGAGAATTATGGGAGAGGTCCTCCTTTCCACATATATCATCTCTTCTGCTTATTCAAGTGAAAGGCTGTTGGCACTCCGTAAGTTATGGCGTAGCCCTGAGCTCGTAATTTTTGCTTCCGGTCTAGATTTAGGCTTTTAGTAAGGAACACCCCCCCCCCCGAATGTATAGTAGTAATAATAATAATATTAACAACAACAACAACTGGGCCAGATGGGCGGGATATAAATAAATTAAGAAGAAGAAGAAGAAGAAGAAGAAGAAGAAGAAGAAGAAGAAGTTAAGTTACACATTAAAATCCTGTGCTTTAGATTCTTTCCATCATAATGGTACTTGCGGGTCTCCCCCCCACCCCACCCCGGTCCAAGTTTCTTTTTACTAGTGTATGTGCTATAATTTACGTATTATAATATGTAATAACATCCCGCCATCCGAACACAATGCGTTCCCTCGTCTGTTAGGCGAGCGTCAATCATAACAAACCAACAATTTCCATTGATTCCTATGGGGAAATTTCTAATGCATTCTCAGCTATGGAATTTGAAGCCCAGAAAGCAAGAAAACCTTCTGAAAACCCTCAGCCAACCAGCAAAAGACAAACCAGGAAGTAAAAAAAGGAAAAAAGCTCTCTGTTAGAAGAAGAAGAAGAAGAAGAGGAGGAGGAGGAGGAGTAGTTTGGATTTGATATCCCGCCTTTCACTCCCCTTCAGGAGTCTCAAAGCGGCTAACATTCTCCTTTCCCTTCCTCCCCCACAACAAACTCTGTGAGGTGAGTGGGGCTGAGAGACTTCAGAGAAGTGTGACTAGCCCAAGGTCACCCAGCAGCTGCATGTGCAGGAGCGGAGACGCGAACCCAGTTCCCCAGATTACGAGACTACCGCTCTTGACCACTACACCACACTGGTTCTCAGGTATCTTACAGATACCTGAATCTGTAGTTTGCATAGTGAGGTTTGGGTACTAATTCCTCGCATTTGGATAAATGTGTTTCTGCAGAACGAGTGTTCAGAACGCAGGACCTCCATGTATTTTATGAACCTGATTGGCATTAACTTGTCAAGGAGCAGCAACCATAGGAACTATTGCCAAATTATATCCTGTAATCTCGCCAACCACGTTGTTGGGGTTTAGGTACGTTGCTCATACATTGATCATTGACATTAACATTGACTCCTTTGCCTTTTCCAGAATTTTTGCGTACGAGGACTGGAGCTGTTCTCTTCCTACCTGTTTAAAGATATCCTGGAACTCTACGACTGGAATCTTACTGGTAACTTTTGAGTTTGAGAATGTGTTTGTGGATGAGAGCAGGGGGTAAAATGAAAATCCAAAAGATATTTCAGAGCGTTCTTTCAGTATTTGTCCCGGTGGTCAGAATCTCACACACCATTGGTGTGACTGAGAGACACACAAATCTCATTGCCCATATTTACTGAAACATATGCCAGGACATTTCTTTGGTGTATGAGAGAGAATGTTGTACTTAACAAGCTGGGCTTCTGAAATTAAAAAGCAACAACTGTCGCCTATCTTTTGTAAATCATCATATGTCCTGATAGTGAATTCAAGCGATGAGTTAGGGTGGCTTTGTTGCCAAATTGGAGCTACCAAGAGACTGCATGGAGGTCTGGGCATGTTTGGTAGATTCTCAAGGCTTGCAGAAGCAGGAAAAAAGACAGGCGTCTCACCAAAGGAAAAGTCAGCTTAATGGAAACTGGGCATGCTTGTTGTTGTTGTCGTTTAGTCGTGTCCAACTCCTTGTGACCCCATGGACCAGAGCACGCCAGGCACTCCTGTCCTGTTGACGAGAACCAATGGACCTAATGCTTAGGATCGCTGTAGGGGCAAAAAGGGCCCTATGGGGATAGTCTCTGCAATAGAACCGTTAACTCATTTAGAAAGTTAAGCAGGGTCAGGTATGGTTTCACACTGGATGGGGTCCCGTGTGTTGAGATTTACTGCACTGCAGCGAGCTGGACTCCATGACCTCGTGGTCTCTTCCAACTCTACCATCCTGTGATTCTATGGACTCCATAGTGAAGCATGTGTACTGTATGCAGGATTGCTCAACCCCAGGCACGCAGGATTGTCTCCACGTAGAGCTTGGCTGTCAGTACAGGTAGCTAGATGGACCAAAAACTTACACGCGGGACAGCATTTGTTGTTGTTTAGTTGTGTCCGACTCTTCGTGACCCCATGGACCAGAGCACGCCAGGCACTCTTGTCTTCCACTGCCTCCCGCAGTTTGGTCAAACCCATGCTGGTAGCTTCAAGAACACTGTCCAACCATCTCATCCTCGATCGTCCCCTTCTCCTTGTGCCCTCCATCTTTCCCAACATCAGGGTCTTTTCCAGGGAGTCTTCTCTTCTCATGAGGTCGCCCAAGTATTGGAGCTTATTCAAGTGAAAGGCTGTTGGCACTCCCTAAGTTATGGCATAGCCCTGAGCTCGTAATTTTTGCTTCCGGTCTAGATTTAGGCTTTTAGTAAGGAACACCCCCCCCCGAATGTATAGTAGTAATAATAATAATATTAACAACAACAACAACTCGGCCAGATGGGCGGGATATAAATAAATTAAGAAGAAGAAGAAGAAGAAGAAGTTAAGTTACACATTAAAATCCTGTGCTTTAGATTCTTTCCATCATAATGGTACTTGCGGGTCTCCCCCCCACCCCGGTCCAAGTTTCTTTTTACTAGTGTATGTGCTATAATTTAGAAAGTTAAGCAGGGTCAGGTATGGTTTCACACTGGATGGGGTCCCGTGTGTTGAGATTTACTGCACTGCAGCGAGCTGGACTCCATGACCTCGTGGTCTCTTCCAACTCTACCATCCTGTGATTCTATGGACTCCATAGTGAAGCATGTGTACTGTATGCAGGATTGCTCAACCCCAGGCACGCAGGATTGTCTCCACGTAGAGCTTGGCTGTCAGTACAGGTAGCTAGATGGACCAAAAACTTACACGCGGGACAGCATTTGTTGTTGTTTAGTTGTGTCCGACTCTTCGTGACCCCATGGACCAGAGCACGCCAGGCACTCTTGTCTTCCACTGCCTCCCGCAGTTTGGTCAAACCCATGCTGGTAGCTTCAAGAACACTGTCCAACCATCTCATCCTCGATCGTCCCCTTCTCCTTGTGCCCTCCATCTTTCCCAACATCAGGGTCTTTTCCAGGGAGTCTTCTCTTCTCATGAGGTCGCCCAAGTATTGGAGCTTATTCAAGTGAAAGGCTGTTGGCACTCCCTAAGTTATGGCATAGCCCTGAGCTCGTAATTTTTGCTTCCGGTCTAGATTTAGGCTTTTAGTAAGGAACACCCCCCCCCGAATGTATAGTAGTAATAATAATAATATTTACAACAACAACAACTCGGCCAGATGGGCGGGATATAAATAAATTAAGAAGAAGAAGAAGAAGAAGAAGTTAAGTTACACATTAAAATCCTGTGCTTTAGATTCTTTCCATCATAATGGTACTTGCGGGTCTCCCCCCCACCCCGGTCCAAGTTTCTTTTTACTAGTGTATGTGCTATAATTTAGAAAGTTAAGCAGGGTCAGGTATGGTTTCACACTGGATGGGGTCCCGTGTGTTGAGATTTACTGCACTGCAGCGAGCTGGACTCCATGACCTCGTGGTCTCTTCCAACTCTACCATCCTGTGATTCTATGGACTCCATAGCGAAGCATGTGTACTGCATGCAGGATTGTTCAACCCCAGGCATGCAGGATTGTCTCCACGTAGAGCTTGGCTGTCAGTACAGGTAGCTAGATGGACCAAAAACTTACACGCGGGACAGCATTTGTTGTTGTTTAGTTGTGTCCGACTCTTCGTGACCCCATGGACCAGAGCACGCCAGGCACTCTTGTCTTCCACTGCCTCCCGCAGTTTGGTCAAACCCATGCTGGTAGCTTCGAGAACACTGTCCAACCATCTTGTCCTCTGTCATCCCCTTCTCCTTGTGCCCTCCATCTTTCCCAACATCAGGGTCTTTTCCAGGGAGTCTTCTCTTCTTATGAGGTCGCCTAAGTATTGGAGCCTCAGCTTCAGGATCTGTCCTTCCAGTGAGCACTCAGGGCTGATTTCCTTAAGAATTGATAGGTTTGAACTTTTTGCAGTCCATGGGACTCTCAAGAGTCTCCTCCAGCACCATAATGTTTCTTTGGGGTTGGAATATGAAATGGCATAACCTGAGAGAAGCTGGAGCACTGAGCACCGCAACAAATTCATTGTAAATATTGCTTGTTCTCCGTGACTTTGTTTCTCGGGGGATGCGTGCCTCTGAGATTTTAATTACCATAAGGTGTGCACAATGAGTTGTGATCGTAGCGCCAGACAAAAATGTTGGCACCGTGCAGCTTATAGGAGACAGGAGCATGTGGCCGTGGCACGAGGCAATAAAAATTGTAGCAAACATCGCAGGTGGCAAGCTGTCCTTTTTTGGGGGTTGGAAATCATCCTGAGATTGTGGCACGGTCAAACATTAAAGCATCCATTCTGTCTCTCTCCCCCCCCCCCCATTGAGCCTTGAGGAAGAATTTGTTTAAAAAGCCAAGGGCTTCTCAGAAGAATCTTGAGCTGAGATATACAGGCTTCTTGTGGAGTTTGATATGCCTCAGAAGACTTGGTTTAAGGAAATGCAGGCTTTGTAATGTAGAAAGGCTGATGAGTTTGAGGGTTCTGCTTGTGTTCTTCCCTTGGTTTTCTAAAATATGTTCCCTAGCTCCGAGTGAGAATGAATGATGATCAGATTTATTTCCTTTCTTTCTTTTTTACAAAATCGGAAAGGCACATTCCGACGGTGCTATCTTGTACTCTCATTATAATAGCGTAATACAGTGGTACCTCAGGTTACATATGCTTCAGGTTACATACGCTTCAGGTTACAGACTCCGCTAACCCAGAAATAGTACCTCGGGTTAAGAACTTTGCTTCAGGATGAGAAGAGAAATCGTGCTCCAGTGGCGCAGCAGCAGTGGGAGGCCCCATTAGCTAAAGTGGTACCTCAGGTTAGGAACTTTGCTTCAGGATGAGAACAGAAATCGTGCTCCGGCAGTGCAGTAGCAGCAGGAGGCCCCATTAGCTAAAGTGGTACCTCAGGTTAAGAACAGTTTCAGGTTAAGAACGGACCTCTGGAACAAATTAAGTACATAACCAGAGGTACCACTGTATCATGAAACGCCACCAGTGGCATCCAATCTGGGGCTGCTGGTGATAATACCTATATGCCACCAAAACATGGAGGAAGTCTGTGAACAAATAATATTCCTGACTCTAGTCGGTTCCAGCCTTCCCACCAGCGCGTCTTCCTTGCCCGAAGGCTCCTCTGGTGTATTTCAGGTGTTTGGTTGATGTATCTGTCATTGCGGATCTGCAGTAGAGAATTGTGCCTTCCATGTCATGGGTGGTGGAGGAGGATGGAGATTTTAATGAGAATTATAACATAGGAAGACAGCAGGTATATGCCTTGCGTTGTGTGTACTGCACCAGGCCAGCCAATTGTGCACCGAGAAAAATCCTCCTGACCTGCAGAAATTAAGCAAAGTTGCATGCATAAGCTAAATATGGGAAGGAGCCTGCGCCACAGCCTCAGTAAATACCGCTGAGCCATGTGCTGGATTTTAAGGCAAACAGGAATCTCACCCACTATTAATCCTATCTTAACCTATGAGGCCTAGAAGTTTGCTTTTTTTGTTTTTTAATGAACTATCCACCCTAAATACCAAACCGTTGCATTTGCAGCGCAGTCATGGAATATGCCCAGCTCTGAATAAACTTTTATGTTTTATTAGAATACCAAAGTCTATAAGGATTGGGGAATCTTTAAAGAATATTTAGAAAACTATGGAATAAAAGGAAACACCTTGGCAGAATTAGACTGATCCCTGTATTGTATAAATATAAGTTCATAGGGAGGTAAAAAGAAATTATATAAGAAATATGTAACTGTGCGGTATAAAGTAATGGATAGATAAAGTACAGTGAGATTAACTGGAAGTCAGTTTTAAATTTCTTCTCTATAAGTTGCAAAATTGTGTTCAGTATCAGGAGCATATACGATGATAATTATATTAATCTTCTTGTATCTTATAGTGTGGTGGTTTGTTTGATTTTTCTGTTGTTTGTTTTATTGTATGTTTGTTTACTTATATGTACATCTGTTTTTTAATAAATGTATTTATTTTAAATTAATAGATATATATTTTTTAAAAATAGAATACCAAAGATGGAGACTAGTGAAATGTGTTGCTTGTGTTTTGAATTGCTTCTAATTTCTCGTTGAAGGTCCTTCGTTAGAAAACAATGATGCTTCCTGCCCCCGGTTTCATTTCATGCCTCGTTTTGTCAGGTTTCTTCCAGGTACGTTTTTTGTTGTTACTGCTACAGCAGCCAGGTACCGGCCCAGCTCTTGCTGAGATGGTCAGACCTGTGTACCTGCACTGTATCATGTCGTCAGACTGCAGGCAGGAAGTTGGCACAATTGAATGTTCCTTCATACCAACAAATAAAAAGGAAATGTCTTCACTTAGGTCCTTTGATTGCTTTGGTACCACTCTTGGTATGACCAATGTTGCACATTCCCAATACAGTCGTACCTTGGAAGTCGAACAGGATCCGTTCCAGAAGTCCATTCGACTTCCAAAACGTTTGGAAACCAAAGCACAGCTTCTGATTGGCTGCAGGAAGCTCCTGCAGCCAATCGGAAGCAGCGGAACCCCGTTGGATGCTCAGGTTCCAAAGAACATTCACAAACTGGAACACTCACTTCCGGGTTTGCGGTGTTCGGGAGCCAAAACGTCTGAGTACCAAGGCGTTCAGGATCCAAGCTATGACTGTAATCAAGTGCCGTAGTTAGAAAGTACTCTTAAAATTGGGCTCATTTAACACAGAGAGACGCGGGTGGCACTGTGGGTAAAACCTCAGTGCCTAGGACTTGCCGATCGTATGGTCGGCGGTTCGAATCCCCGCGGCGGGGTGAGCTCCCGTCTTTCGGTCCCAGCTCCTGCCCACCTAGCATTTCGAAAGCACTCTTAAGTGCAAGTAGATAAATAGGGACCGCTTTATAGCGGGAAGGTAGACGGCGTTTCCGTGTGCTGCGCTGGTGCTGGCACGCCAGCTGCAGCTTCGTCACACTGGCCACGTGACCCGGGATTCTCTCTCTTAAAACCCCTTACTAATGTCGATAAATAGCACTAGATTTTTATTCTGCTGTTTTCATTACCAGTGCTGCCTGTATAGACTTTTCTTGTATCATGCCTGCTGTAGTGCTGGTTTTCCCTGAACAATATTATTCTCCTGGACAAACAGTAATTTATAGTTCTGTTACCTTTCCTTTCTTATATTAATAATTGTTTTACAGATAACATTACAAAGCAACTTGTAAGGAGTTCTGTACCTTACAAGCGACTGCAAAGGGAGCCAGACCAAATAGTGAGGCCGTAATTCAGTCGCAAGGCTGAGAGATTCACTACCACATACCCAAACCCGTAAGCTATATTCTTACAGTGTGGGACATTAGCTCACGGCCTCTAGAGCGAGATGAGCACGCAACCCTAGAGTCGGACACGACTGGCCCGTACAGGCAGGGGTACCTTTACCTTTAACACAGTTACTCCTTGACCCTTGGTTTTGTGAATCAGTGTGTCGGTGACCGGTCGCAAAGTGATACCCCCTTGAAAGCAGAATTTCAAGCTGGCAGCTGACACATTTCTCTTTGTATTCCCTGCGCATTTTAAATCGAAAGTGGCCATCCGTGCCACAGCCAGCTGAGCAGTGTGAAAGAATTTGCATCAGACTTGTAATAATGCATGGTGGTCAGATTGACAGTCTCACCTAAGGTTCAAACTGCTGGTAGTCCCCACAAAATTACATTTGGGAGTGTGCAAGGACTCTGGTAAGTTTGTGAGTCTGCTGAGATCTAGAAAAAAACTGGAGCCTCCAGTTAATTCCCACCAATTTCTGAATGTGCCGATGGCCTTGTATCCATCTACAGTCTGCAATCCTAACCCCGCCAACCTTGGAATAAATCCCAATGAATAGGAGATGTTTGGGATCACAGCCGTTGCCTTTTGTTAGAGTCATTTGCGACCCAGACTGCTCCTTTTGACGCCTACTTCTGCTTTTTCTAGAAACAGTGTTTGGGATCAGAGCCAGTGTGGTGTAGTGGTTAAGAGCGGTAGATTCGTAATCTGGGGAACCAGGTTCGCTTCCCTGCTCCTCCACATGCAGCTGCTGGGTGACCTTGGGCCAGTCACACTTCTCTGAAGTCTCTCAGCCCCACTCACCTCACAGAGTGTTTGTTGTGGGGGAGGAAGGGAAGGGAAAGGAGAATGTTAGCCACTTTGAGACTCCTTCGGGTAGTGATAAAGCGGGATATCAAATCCAAACTCTTCTTCTTCTCTTCTTCTTTTTTCTTTGAAGATGGAGGGAAAGAAGTGCTGTCCATGCACCAGATTCTGCTGTATTTGTTACGCTGCAATAAGCCGCTGGTGCCAGAAGAGGAGATTGCCAATATGCTACAATGGGAGGAGCTGGAGTGGCAGAAATATGCCGAGGAATGCAAGGGGATGATCGTCACCAGCCCTGGCATGGTACTGCAAATGTTCTCAGACTTGAGTCTTCTTGTGCTGTGCCCAAACCCAGAACCACAATCAATTCCATCTCTCCCAATCTATTGATTTATTTTTTTTGCAGCCTAGGCCAGCTGCCCAAAAGCAGTGCATTGTTTGGCCATCTTAGGGACAACGAAACATTAAGAAGCAGTGATGATTGCAGGACAATAAAAGGTAGTAATCTAGGGTCGTAAGCCAACACAGCATCCATGGGTGCAAATGATAATAATAATAATAATAATAATAATAATAATAATAAAAAAAAATTTATTCCCCCACCCATCAGCCACTCTGTGCGGCTTTCAACAGAATATTAAAAACACGATAAAACATCAAATATTAAAAACTTCCCTAAACAGGGCTGCCTTCAGATATCTTCTAAAAGTCAGATAGTTGTTTATTTCTTTGACATCTGGTGGGCGCCACTACCGAGAAGCCCCTCTGCCTGATTCCCTGTAACCTCACTTATCACCGTGAGGGAAAACCGGAATACTCACTTCCAAGTTTCGATTGTTCGGGAGCCAATTTGTTTGGGAGCCAAGGCATTCGGGATCCAAGGTACGACTGTATTATTATTATTATTATTATTAATTGGATTTATATACTGCCCTATACCTGGAGGTTTCAGGGCAGTTCACAGAACAAAATCAAAATACAAAACCATAAAATATATAATCTAAATAAAAACAACAACCCAATATCTCCCGCAAACCCCCCCCCCCACAGTTTAGGCATAGGATGTCAATCAAATCAACCAAAGGCCTGGTTATAAAGGAACGTTTTTGCCTGGCACCTAAGGTTTTAGTGTCTTGGGTGTCACTAAAGTTGTCCACACTGTTGTCCTCCCCATCTCCTTCTCCAACAACACTGCATAGGGATGCCACAAGTCCTCCAGGAAGCAGATGTACACGCAGATGTACACACAATTCTGCTTGCTTTATTCTATAGAGATTGGGCTTGGTGTCCATTGTAATGCTGCACAATAGCCACATATTTTCTCTTTCTTTTTTTTTTTTTTTTGGAATGATAGGAATGTCCTGGGTTTTGCCATTGAAAGTTTCGCCTTGCAATTGTGGAGCTCAGAAATAAAGCTCTCATTCGGCACAATAGGGAAAGATCAGGAGAGGCTTATGAGAGAGCTGTTTTATTGGTGTGTTTTGTAGTTACAGCTTTCTTTGTCAGTAATAAGTCGAGGAGGAAGGAGAAGAATGGCCACAGTTTGCTTGTTTCCCCTCTTTCTCGTTCCTTCCGTGACAAGGGCACATTTTAATTCCTGCCGGTAATAAATAGCAAGAGAGATATTTGGGGGGGGGGGGTCTGTTTCTTTATATCTGAGCGAAGGCTAAACAAGCTCAGGAAGGAGAAGGGACGTCTTGCAGTACCTAACCTTTTAAATTTTTAAGAATACCTTTAAATTCTGTGAAGTCCTTCACACACTTCGAACAGTGCTTCCGCGCACACCCCTTTCGTTGGCTACCTTGTCGCTCTAGAGTTTGGGTTGGTGGCGCGAGGAAAAGCTGAATGGAGCGTGGTATTTTTGTGTGACGGATTTATTTCCTCAGTTATATCTCTCCTTTTAGCTGTAACGAACCCTTAGCAATTCACTCTCGCTTTAAACACTTAGATGTGCAGCGTAAACAGTGAAATCAATCATCGGTAGACAGTTTTCCTGTTGTCTCTCGACTTTGCTTTTAACTTCTAAGTGGGAAAATGGTCGTCTGTGGTGTGCATCTTCTTCTATCCCATGCAGAGCGAGATAGTCTTTCAACTTGCACACCCACCCTCTTATTTGGGAAGGATGTGGTACATATGGGGGGGAAGGAGGCAGGGGAAAACATTGGTGTAACGTGGGGAGGGGCAGAGTGGTGGTTGCCTTGGGTGCAAAATTCTTAGGGGGCGCAAAATTCCAACCCCCGGTGCTGCCTCAATAGAGCTGCGCACTTCCGTCGTTGGGCTCCCTTGAAAACGGCTTCTCCCTGAGAACCAGGGAGTGACCTCTCTAGACGATGGAACGACTCTTCTTATCTCTGTGGCTGTGATCTCCTGGGTGACGCGGTCATCATTAGGCGGTTGAATGTGCATGCGTTCCCCTCCCTCCCACCACCTCGCTCTGTGCAGCCCCGGGCTCCAGCAACCCACGCTACGTCACTGGAGGAAAGTCCTGTTGCATGCACAGAAATCCTTCAGCTAGCAAGGTGGCTGCATTTCGTATGAGCCTAGGTGTGGTCATTTAACTCTCTCTCTTCCCCGCTAGTCCATAACAGGTTCGTTCAGTGGTTAACGAATCAGGAGCACGTGCTCCCTCCTCCCTTAGCCACAGCTGGCTTGACTTCTCGTTTCACGAGGATTTGAAACCACGGTTGGCTTTCAGATTCGTTTGCCAAGTGGAGGCAAGACAGTGGAAGCTGCTGTCTTCGGGGCCGGCTCTTCCTCTGCGGAGAGTCCATTTTCGGAAAGTTATATATGCCTGCGATAGAGCCACTGTTACCTAAATTTAATTGTTTGATCTTTTCCCTCCGCTTGCTCCAGAAGCCCAGCTCGGTTCGCATTGATCAATTGGATCGTGAGCAGTTCAACCCTGATGTGATTACTTTCCCCATTATTGTCCACTTTGGAATACGACCTGCTCAACTCAGTTATGCTGGAGACCCACAGTAAGTAATTATTGTCAAGCCTGGGGCTGAATGCAGTCTTAACAGCCTTGCTCTTGATGGGCAGGTGCAGAAGCAACTGCTTCTGTTAAAGCAGTTACGAACACCCACTGCGATAGTACTCTGGAGAATAGATGGAAAGGGTGGGGGAGCAAAAACCAGTCATTGTTCTGCGCTGCACAGTAAAATTCTGGACTCTGAAATGCTTTCTTTTCCCCCTTAAGTGAAAAGGTTTTGCTTTCTGCATTCCTTTAATTTTGTTTCAAAAGCATGCATGCCTTATACAGTGGTGCCTCGCAAGACGAAATTAATCCGTTCCGTGAGGCTCTTCGTATAGCGGTTTTTTCGTCTTGCGAAGCACGCCCATTGACAGCTTAGCAGATTAGCACTATTAGCGGTTTAGCGGCTTTTAGCGGATCAGCTGATAAGCGGCTTATCAGCGCATCAGCTGATAAGTGGCTTAGGGCTTAGGAAAAGGGGGGAAAAAGGGGGGAAACCCTGCAGGAACTCGCAAGACATTTTCGTCTTGCGAAGCAAGCCCATAGGGAAATTCGTTTTGCGAAGCGCCTCCAAAACAGAAAACCCTTTCATCTAGCGGGTTTTCTGTCTTGTGAGGCGTTCGTCTTGCGGGGCACCACTGTATTGTAAACCATAGACCATTTATCTTGAACCAGTGCTGATTTTCCCTCCCTTCATTTCTGTGGGTTCCCTAAAGACTCAATTCCCTTATGTTTTGTGCATTGCATGATGGATCATTAACATTGTTTTGTTCCCTGGGGAGTAATCTGTGAAATGTTTGGCTGTCAATTCATTATTATTGTCTTAAGAACCATTTCCTTTTGCTCACATGGGCCAAGCAGTTGCCTTTGGCATGTCCATGACTGGGACATGAGCACTCTCTTTCCATCGTGTTCCCCAGGAACTGGTATACCAAGTAGGGCTGGTCAAGATCTGGTTTTCAACTTTGCGATATATCACCAGCAAAACATCATGGCGCACCGATATATCACAATGTCTGAAATAATGATGGAACAACACTAGAGGTGAACAGTAGGGACAGACAATATCTGGTTTTCAACTGTGAGATATCACCAGCTAAACAGTGTGATATACAGTGGTACCTCGGGTTAAGTTCTTAATTCGTTTCAGAGGTCTGTTCTTAACCTGAAACTGTTCTTAACCTGAAGCACCACTTTAGCTAATGGGGCCTCCTGCTGCTGCCACGCCGCTGGAGCACGATTTCTGTTCTCATCCTGAAGCAAAGTTCTTAACCTGAGGTAATATTTCTGGGTTAGCGGAGTCTGTAACCTGAAGCGTATGTAACCTGAAGCGTGTGTAACCCGAGGTACCACTGTATACCGATATATCACAATGTCTGAAATTGGGTGGTTTTCAGCTTTGTGAGATACCACCAGCTAAACATTGCAGTACAGTGGTACCTTGGGTTACATACGCTTCAGGTTACATACGCTTCAGGTTACAGACTCCGCTAACCCAGAAATAGTGCTTCAGGTTAAGAACTTTGCCTCAGGATAAGAACAGAAATCGTGCTCTGGTGGCGTGGCGGCAGCAGGAGGCCCCATTAGCTAAAGTGGTGCTTCAGGTTAAGAACAGTTTCAGGTTAAGAACGGACCTCCGGAATGAATTAAGTACTTAACCTGAGATACCACTGTATGCTGATATATCACAATATTTGAAATAAGGAGCTGGTTTTCAACTTTGTGACATATCCCCAGCGAAACATCTATATACTGATATATCACAATGTCTAACATAAGGATGGAGCTATGTAGAGGCATTGGCTGGCTTCACCTTTTCCTCCACATTGTGATTTTTGCATAGCGCACACACATCCTGAATCACAATATATTGCCAGGTCAAAAACTATGAAACTGATATCATGACAGGGACTTCAACCCGGTTTGAGGCGATATATCGCCCAGTCCTAATACTGAGGCCATCCTGGTAGCCATTGATAGCCTTATCCTCCGTACATTTTTCTAATGGCTGCCCAAATTTTTACCCATTGCCATTCAAGCTTTTACCCATCACTTCTGCATTTTGTTATAGCAAATCTCCCACCACCTTCCTTGATTCTTCCTGCAACTCCTCGTCGTTCGCCTCACGTAAAGGAAAAAACCTGGTATTGGGAGCATTCCAAAGGTCTGAGTCCATAGGCTGTGGTCCAAGCAACGATGCACTCTTCCTATTGTAAAGAAACAAGGCCCGTCAGCCTTTGTTTAGCTGGGAAATGTTGGCTATGCTCTCTTTTCAAGATAATGCCAGTTTCCATATAAGGATAGGAAAGGATTTCTTTCCAGTATGAACCTGAGAATTACTAGGCAGCTGTCTTAACTAAAAACAAAAAGGAAACGGATCAAGACTGATTTATCTCCCATTCGACTTCCTTTTTATTTTATTTTTAATTTTCAGGTACCAAAAACTCTGGAAGAGTTATGTGAAATTGCGCCACCTGCTGGCTAACAGCCCCAAAGTGAAACAAGCGGATAAGCAGAAACTTGTGCAAAGAGAAGTAGGCTGCTATTTTATTTTATTTTATTTTATTCCCACCCTAATTTCTCTGTGTGTCTATATACCATGTTTCGTTTCTTTACGTTGCTGTTACCTTTGCTCAAACTTGAACCCTAAACCTTAGGCTGAAGAGGGTGTTGGAAAATATCGCCACAGTTCTTTGCAAATAGCACAGCGTCAGTGCATCATTGCTTTGTTTCCAAAGCAATTTAGACCTTTGACGTTTTAATTTATTTCTTTCCTCTGCCTCATGCTCTCTGCCACAGATTTCCAGATACAGGTTTTCCTTTTTTTCAACAACAACAACAGACCCAAGAGACAGAAGACTAGGGCTGGGCGATACCTGGTTTTCGATATTGTGATTTATCAGCAGCTTAATAGTGCGATATGCCGATATATCACGATGTCTGGAATGTATCCGGGCTGCCTCTTCTTCCCCACTTGAGGGGAGCAAGAAACAACCAAAATACATTGCACAGCCCTACCAAGGCCCGATATTGCTCTGGCTCATGCAAGCTGGATGGGCACAGGGGCTTCATTAAACTGCTCAGCTGGGGGTGGGGGGCAGCCTTCAGCTGAATGAGCCCCACACGGCTTCATCTCATGCGAGGAGCTGGGGGCTTCCTCAAAGGCGCAGACAGCATCTGCAGGCAATTTGAGCTGGCATGATGCACTGCCAGCTCAAATGGCCCGAATCAGGTGTCGCGATCTGAACGCCGATTTATCAATATATCAGCCAGCTCTACAGAAGGCTGAGCTTCTGGACCAATGGTCAGTTTCTGGCAGATTGCCCTGGGTCTGACAGAAGCAAAAAGAAGAGGCCATGTCTGGGAAAATTAATGAGCAGATGCTTAGATTTTATTTCATCGGAACTGAGAAAGATGCCGCCCGAGCAGGACTTTTGGATCAGTGTGTGAAGATTTATTATAAACAAAAGACTTACCAGCTTTAAAAAAGGGAGAGCCTTACAAAGTTCACACAGAAGCATAATAATATTTACTTTAACTCGCCTGTGGAAACAACTCAGAGGCTATTAAGAAGAAAAAGGATAACAACAAGAAGATTGAAAGGTGGGATTGGTGAACACTAAAAGCAGCAGAAATATGAGATGACTGGACCCTTACTGAACTTGAAGCTTGGGAACCCCCAACAAAAATTTATAATTTGGCAAAATATTTGGACTTTATTATATGTATTGGTATAATTTGGAATAATTAATGTGATATGATTGGATTGCTAAGTGGAAAATTTAATAAAAAAAAATTTTTAAAAAAAGAAAAGAAGAGGCCTGCCGGACCAGGCCAAAGCCCGCCAGAATCAGTGTCCGGTTATCGCAGTGGCCAAACAGTTGCCTCTAAGAGCATCAGATTCTGGGGTTCTTGAAAAGAATGCCGGACTTAGTGAAACTTGATCTGACACACCATGGCACTTTCTGTGTTGGTATGATCTCAGGCCTTTGAGGAACTGCTCAGGTGCTGCATGTGGCTCCTGTCCACACCTCCAGTGTGTTATTTGCACAAACCTGGTAGTCATTTTCCCTGAACGTGCCTTATATCGGTCCATCTTAGCACCATCTACATATCAGCAGGTGCTTTCTAGGTTTTCAAGACAGGAAACACTCAGGTTTGATACAAACCCAGGTTAGGAGTGGAAGAACAGATCGATATGGTATTATTTAAGTGTGAGAAAGACGTTGGACTCTAGGGCCAAGCACTAGGGCCCAAAGGCCATTGAACTTCATCCTAGCGCATAGGGCATGGGTAGGCAAACTAAGGCCTAGTCTCCTTCTAAATCCGGCCCATGGACGGTCCGGGAATCAGCATGTTTTTACCTGAGTAGAATGTGTCCTTTTATTTAAAATGCACCTCTGGGTTATTTGTGGGGCCTGCCTGGTGTTTTTACATGAGTAGAATGTGTGCTTTTTATTTAGAATGGGTTATTTGTGGGGCATAGGAATTCATTCATTATTATTTTTCAAAATATGGTCCAGCCCCCCACAAGGTCTGAGGAACAGTGGACTGGCCCCCTGCTGAAAAAGTTTGCTGACCCCTGGCATAGGGGGTGGGTATTCTCGTTTTCTTACGGTGTGTTTTGCTCCAATGTCCCAAGCAGCGAGTGAGAGAAGACCCATTGACCCAAGACTCTCTTTTCTGAATGCACGTAGGGGCAATTTGGGTTGCTCTGCTAAGCTATCCCAGGTCTGGTCCTACAGAGATACCCCCCCCCCTTTTTGTTTTTTTGCTTTAAAGGAAGCGCTGCAGAAGATTAGGCAGAAAAACACCATGCGTCGTGAAGTGACTGTTGAGCTGAGCAGCCAAGGGTTCTGGAAAACGGGCATCCGCTCCGATGTCTGTCAGGTGAGTGGATACCCTTCCGTATCTCTAGCGAACGAAGCATATGCATTTTATTTATGTGTGTAAAATCTGAGGCATGCGGATGAGGCGGCTGGGATAGGGGTGGCGAGTGAGGGCCCCCCCCCGGCATTGCTGCCGTCTTCCAAACCAAGGGCCTTCAACTCTCTCTCAAGAACCTCTGTTATATTCTCTGTAGTGGCTCCCCATCTATGGAATGCTCTTCCTAAGGAAGTTCACCTGGCACCTTCATCATATACCTTTAAGTGCCAGGCAAAAACATTCCTCTTCAACCAGACCTTTGGTTGATTTTACTGACATCCTATGCCCTTTTGAAAATGTAGGGATTTTTTTTTGGGGGGGGGGTTATTGGGTTGTTGTTTTTATTTTGATTATGCATTTTGTGGTTTTACATTTTGATTTTATTCTGTGAACCGCCCTGAGACCTCTGGTATAGGGCGGTATATAAATTCTAATAATAATAATAATAATAATAGTAATAATAGTAATAATAATAAGCTGCAGCAGTGTCTCGTACCGAATGTAATCAAGTTGCCAAAAAGACTCCATGAATTGAAATTGGAGACACTGTATGCACTTTACTTTGCTTGCTTGTTGCTTGTTTAAATCATCATCCTCATCAAAGAATTAGCCAGGCAGATCCAATCGTATTGCATGACCTGCTGCATATATCTAAAAATCAATCTGCTGTTCTTGTAGACCATTCTTATAGTGGCTCATGTGCAATGTGGGGGATTTGAACCCTGGTCTCCTAGGGCCTAGTCCAGTGCTTCAACCACTACAAATAGTGATCCATGCAATGGTCACCTCCAGGCTTGACTACTGTAATTCGCTCTAGGCGGGGCTGCCCTTGAAGCTGTCCCAGAAACTCCAGCGGGTGCAGAATGCTGCAGCGAGGCTCCTCACGGGGTCTCTGCCCTGCGAACATATTCACCCAGTGCTTTTCAAGCTGCACTGGCTCCCGGAGAAGTACAGGGTCAGATTTAAGGTGCTGGTTTTGACCTTTAAAGCCCTTCACGGCCTAGGACCCTCGTACCTATGGGACCGCCTCTCCCGGTATGCCCCACGGAGAGCTTCAAGGTCCATAAATAGCAACACCCTAGTGGTCCTGGGCCCTAAGGAAGTTAGATTAGCCTCAACCAGAGCCAGGGCCTTTTCAACTCTGGCTCCAGCCTGGTGGAACACTCTGTCTCATGAGACCAGGGCCCGGCAGGATCTGATTTCTTTCCGCAGGACCTGTAA
Organism: Podarcis cretensis; assembly: GCF_951804945.1. Classification (NCBI taxonomy): domain Eukaryota; kingdom Metazoa; phylum Chordata; class Lepidosauria; order Squamata; family Lacertidae; genus Podarcis; species Podarcis cretensis. The sequence goes on along the minus strand of NC_137176.1, from coordinate 23,501,074 downwards.
GACAGAGTTGTTCCGCCTGGCCTTTGGCTTGGAGCCAATTTGATTCCCTCCCTCTCTTTCTTTTTTCTTTTCCTTCTTCTCCTGCGATGAGGCATTTTAATATTTTAATGTTTCAATATTTTAATGTTGTATTTTAATTTTGTTTTAAGTTGTAATCTTTCAACTTGTTTTTATTATTGCTTGTTAGCCGCTCTGAGCCCGGCCTTGGCTGGGGAGGGTGGGGTATAAATAAAAAAATATTATTATTATTATTATTATTATTATTACTTGATTACTTGAAAAAACATAGGGCTAAAAGTTCCAGGTACAGTGGTGCCCCGCAAGATGAATGCCTCGCAAGACGAAAAACCCGCTAGACGAAAGGGTTTTCCGTTTTGGAGGCGCTTCTCAAGACAAATTTCCCTATGGGCTTACTTCGCAAGACGAAAATGTCTTGCGAGTTTTTCCGACTCCCCAGCGAACAAAACAATGTTAATGATCTATCATGCAATTCACAAAACATAAGGGAATTGAGTCTTTAGGGAACCCACAGAAATGAAGAGAGGGAAAATCAGCACTGGTTCAAGATAAATGGTCTATGGTTTACAATACAGTGGTGCCCCGCAAGACGAACGCCTCGCAGGACGGAAAACCCGCTAGATGAAAGGGTTTTCCGTTTTGGAGGCGCTTCGCAAAACGAATTTCCCTATGGGCTTGCTTCGCAAGACGAAAATGTCTTGCGAGTTTTTCCAACTTTTCCCCCCCTCCCCCCTTTTTCTAAGCCGCTTAAAGCTGCTAAAAGCCGCTAAGCCGCTAATAGCGCTAATCCGCTAAGCCGTCAATGGGCTTGCTTCGCAAGACGAAAAAACCGCTAGACGAAGAGACTCGCGGAACGGATTCTTTTCGTATTGCGAGGCACCACTGTAAATAAATAATGGCAATTCTTTCTCCTAGCATGCTATGATGCTCCCTGTCCTGACTCATCACATCCGCTACCATCAATGTCTGATGCATCTGGATAAACTGATAGGCTACACTTTTAAAGATCGCTGCTTATTGCAGGTAAGGTCATAGACTGAAATGCACTCCCATGTTTTTGAAGTTGCATTGTGGCAGGCGGGAAAGGAGCAGGGAATAGATGTGCTGGTAAGTTTGCATTAGCATGTGGGCGGCAGAACCAGAGAACTGACCAAGCCGACCTGGAGACGGGGGCTGATGGAGGCAGCCAATCAGGGAGCCAAAGAATGAGTCATAAGCACCGGCCATTGGCATCACATGGTGCGCAGAGGACCTTGTTGGGGCTGGAGCAGAGAGAGGGGCTGGATCTATAGTGATATGTAAAAACGCTTTTTAAAAAAGCAATATAGCCCTCAGTGCCATTTCCCATTGCTCTATAGCGCCCTCTGGTGTTACGTGTTTATAATGTATTTTTAGCGTTTTAACTGACCCATGTAGATGAGTCCAGGGAGTTGGTTGGAGGGGGGTCAATGAAAGGATGGAGAGGGGTGGAATATAAGGAGAAGGACGGAGGAGCTGTTTATGTTTATAAGGTGGAGTTAACCCAAGTATTCTAGATCTAGTCCACCTTCATTCCTGTGAATACAAAACAAAGGTGTCAGACAATATGCTATTAAAGAGCAAAGATTTTATCATGCCTGATATTTTTACATGGTTATTGGCTTCAGCAATTAGATCCTCACGTGCAGTTTTCTGTTGCTTTTTTAATTATTGAGAGCTTTTCAAGTGAACAAATAGAGTAAAAATGGAAAGCGTTGAAAAGTACACGCCTTTTCCTTTCCCCCACAATATGCAGTTTCAATCTGTAATTTTAGAGCTCTGAAACTGCTCGCGCTCTTGAAATTCCCTGTCACAAAACGCGCCTGGAACAATGGGAGTTTCGAACTCTGCCTCTAACCGTGCTGGTTCCACATGTTCCTGGACTATACGTTGTCTTTGGAACTGAGTTGCAGCGTTTAGCTATCGGCGCTTACTGACGATGAGGACTTGAACAACCAAAACTTCTGAAGTTGCTTGATCGGTTGTGAGAACTGGGGGTGGTTCTGCGCTGCTGAAATTTCACGGCAGCCGTCCGTTTTAAAGATTTGCAGCGATTGGAATGAGCAGTGCAGGCTTACAGGGCTGTTTTGTCTTTGCTTTGGGATTCTGCCGCCTTTACAGCTGGCCATGACTCACCCAAGTCATCACCTAAACTTCGGGATGAATCCAGACCATGCCAGAAATTCTTTGTCCAACTGCGGCATCCGGCAGCCCAAATATGGAGATAGGAAAGTCCACCATATGCATATGAGGAAAAAAGGTACGTTTTGCATTCCGCAGGGCGGGCACCACTACCAAGAAGGCCCACTACCTGATTCCCTGATTAGCCTCACTTCTCGCATAAGGTATACTTATGTGACATTGCCAGGTGGTCGTGCATTCTCGTGCCAACCAGAGCCAGCATGCCTTCTCATAAGACCGTTTCGCATGTTGCGTTCTCTTCGCCAGAATGTCAATTGCTGTTCTGCAACGAGGTGGCAAAAGTAGGCAGAGTTCTTGTCCTGCTTGCATGTAGAAATCTAGGTTTACAAGCCAAACTTTTTTTGCATAGTTCGGTCCCCATTATTTTATTTTATTTTATTTTTAAAAAATAATATTTATTAAAGTTTTAAAGGTTACAAAAAGAAAAAGAAAACACACCAAGTTAAACACAAACTTGTAAAAAACAGAAAAATAGAAACAATTAAAAAAAAAACAAAAAAACCAAACACAACGAACCTTCCCATAACTTATCTTTCATTTGCTTGTTTCCTTGACCTCCTCGCACCTCCCTTTTTTGTATTCTAGTTCGGTTAGCTATTTCAGCAAATCCTTTCCATCCTTCCCAATTTTTATCCTATAATTTATCTTAATATAATGTAACTTTACCTTTCCTCCTTTCATCCATTAACAGTCTATTTTTACTTAGTCCTTTATAATATTTCTGCTAAAGCCACATAACTTCATTCCAGCCTCCTTCTAACATTCCTTAATTTTACAATGTTTCTGTAAATAAACTTTAAATTTCTTCCAATCTTCTCCCACTGACCCCATTATTTTACTAGCTGCAGGGTGGTTGTGTAAAGTAAATCCCATTGAATTCAATGGGGCATATTCCCAAGTTTGTGGAGTTAAGATGGTCATCTGAGTTGAATGGATAGTTTGCTAAAAAAAAAAAGGGAGACTTTCCAGACTAAGGTGTGGAAAGGATGGACTTTACACGTGGTGAATGCCCAAAGCCAAAAAGGTTGGGCAGTGGTCAAAAAGGGTTGGGACTGGAGAAATTGCAGGTGGATTTTGATTCTACAGAGGTACTTGGCTATTGTGATACAGAGGTAGCTATTGCTATGCAAACCTATGTTATAAGCTTTTTCCCCTTCAAATTTTATTTATTTTTTTCAGGTTTATACATTTCACTAATTTCACAATCATTTTAACAATTCAAAACGACTTCCTCGTCTTTCTGTGGTTCTTTAAATTTATTTTTAATATCTTCTGCATATCCTAATTAATTTAATTTACTCATTTATTTATCTACTTTAAATATATACTCTTATGAAACTGCAGGTTATTCCAATAATCCTGCCGATGCTCTTATCTGTTTACAATTTATCTGCAAATATTCAATAAACCATTTCCATTCTTTTATTAAAAGTTTGTTATCTTGATTTCTTATTCTTCTGGTAAGTTTCAGCATTTCTGCGTATTCCATAAGTTTTTGTATCCATTCTTCCTTTGCTGGGACTTATTCTTCTTTCCATTTTTGGGCGAGTAACATTCTTGCCACTGTGGTCACATAAGTGAATAAGTTTCTATATGGTTTAGGTAGTTCTGCCCCTATCGTTCCCAATAGAAGAGCTGCTGGGTTTTTTTTAAAAAACAAACGTTATTTTCAACATCCTTTTCAATTCATTATATATCATTTCCCAATAAGCTCTAACCTTACTACAAACGTATGTCATAAGCTTAATCGTTTACTGTTCAGATAGGGTAAAGGTACCCCTGACCATTAGGTCCAGTCGCGAACGACTCTGGGGTTGCGCGCTCATCTCACTTTACTGGCCGAGGGAGCCGGTGTTTGTCCGCAGACATCTTCTGGGTCATGTGGCCAGCATGACTAAGCCGCTTCTGGCAAACCAGAGCAGCGCACGGAAACGCCGTTTACCTTCCTGCCGGAGCGGTACATATTTATCTACTTGCACTTTGATGTGCTTTCGAACTGCTAGGTGGGCAGGAGTTGGGACCGAGCAACGGGAGCTCCCCCCACCGTGGGGATTCGAACCGCTGACCTTCTGATCGGCAAGCCCTAGGCCAGGGGTCAGCAAACTTTTTCAGCAGGGGGCCGGTCCACTGTCCCTCAGATCTTGTGGGGGGCCGGACTATATTTTTTGGGGGTGGGGGAAAATGAATGAATTCCTATGCCCAACAAATAACCCAGAGATGCATTTTAAATAAAAGGACACATTCTACTCCTGTAAAAACATGCTGATTCGCGGATTGTCCACGGGCTGGATATAGAAAGTGATTGGGCGAGATCTGGCCCCCGGGCCTTAGTTTGCCTACCCATGCCCTAGGCTCTGTGGTTTAGACCACAGCACCACCCTTTTACTGTTCAAATGACAATACATAATTCAAATTACTGGAAGGTTACTTTTGTGGTGAACCCTTAAAAGAAAACGTGCCTGTTTAAATGGGGTTACCTTCTAAATATCACGTGGTCTGTATTTTTCCCCCCCAGGCATAAACACCTTGATCAATATCATGTCACGTCTTGGGCAAGATGATCCAACTCCTTCCAGGTACGCAAACAACATAATTTCTGAGTGCAATTACGAGCTCGCTGGTCCATTGCAGTAAGTGGGATCAGAACAGAACTGTTAATGACAACAACAACAACAACAACAACAACAACAACAACAACAATTGTATTTATACTCCACCCATCTGGCTGGGTTTCCCCAGCTTTCAATTAGGGGAAACACTGCATTTCCAGCAATAGTTGGAACTGCTCCCAGTAAACCTATTTGTGGCCTCTGCACCTTTCGCCTCATTGCAGTAACCACCTGGAATTCTGCTGTTTGTTAGTGATTTCTTTCTAGCCTGAAAAACACACTCAGCATACCTGCTTTCCGACAAATGCCCAAGCGCTCCCGGCAAGCCTCTTTCCGTGCCAGTGCCAAAAGAGCGTGCAGGAAAAGAGCAGGAGGGGCTGCGATGCCGTACCAAACAGAGGATTTTGAACTACCTGCAAGAGGCTTTCTTTTTCTTCTTGCATGGCACCATGCCAAAATCCTGTAGATGGCCTAGGAGGAGGCTTCTCTTTAAATCATCCAGGGCGATGGCAGGGCACGCGGAAGCTGGTCTCAGCATGCCATTGCACATCATTATCTTTTCCTTTGGTTAATAAGTTGACACAACATTAAGATCAGCCTTATTACCTTTCCGGCTGCCTGCGGTTTTTTTGTGCCACTCAGAAGAAACCCAAATATCCACTGTTGGGCATCGGAGGATGGTGTGTTGAAGACCAAAAGCAGTGGGAGCCTAACTCTTTTTTGCTTTATCACCCCAAGGAATTGGCCGGCTGTTGTTTATCCATCACTAATTACTCATACACGTAGGGGTCACTTGTAACGATCCCTGCATTTGTCTGTTTGCAGGATCAACCACAACGAGCGCTTGGAATTTTTGGGAGATGCCGTGGTTGAATTTTTAACTAGGTGAGTATTGCGTTCACTCCTAATGCACCTTCTGCTATAAAATCATACATTGCTCATTAAAATAAAACATTAAGAAAAAAATCCTGATTTGTTTTGGGCTATCATGCAGTTGAAAGGGTATTCTGCCAATTAAAACTCCGATGTCATTTATTTATTTTTCTTCCGAAACACCAAAGACCTCTGCTGCTTTAAAAAAAATAAAAATAAAAAGTAGACATTTATGTGTTGCTTCCAGTGTGCTAAACATGCCGAAATCTGTGTTTCTTCCATCTCCCTCTTTTCTTGCAAGCTAAATTGGTGTCATTCCTGCTTTACAGATGCGGAAGAGAGGCCCTTAGGGAATCAAGTCTTTTTTTTCTCTTTTTTCTTTTCTTTTTTTAAAAAAAACTAATTTATTGGCTTTGTTGTTGTTCAAATAGGCCACACAAAAGTCTTTTTTAAAAAAGAAACAAGAAACAAGAAGTAAGTTAGATAGCGCTTAAAATGCTTCAAGCACGTTCCTGTCTGTATCTCAGTTTCCTTGGGACTATGCTCAGAATTGGGACGCGGGTGGCGCTGTGGGTTAAACCACAGAGCCTAGGACTTGCCGATCAGAAGGTCGGCGGTTCGAATCCCCGCAACGGGGTGAGCTCCCGTTGCTCGGTCCCTGCTCCTGCCAACCTAGCAGTTCAAAAGCACATCAAAGTGCAAGTAGCGGGAAGGTAAACAGTGTTTCCGTGCGCTGCTCTGGTTCGCCAGAAGCGGCTTAGTCATGCTGGCCACATGACCTGGAAGCTGTACGCCGGCTCCCTCAGCCAGTAAAGCGAGATGAGCACCGCAACCCCAGAGTCGGCCACGACTGGACCTATTGGTCAGGGGTCCCTTTACCTTTAAGCTCAGAATTGAACCCAGATCCAATTCTAGATATTCTGTCATCAACTGGTACCTTTTGCCTCTCTAGTTTGTCAACAGCCCTGAAAGGTTCCACTGTAGATGCAAAAGGTCTGCCATGTCCGTATCCCCTGCCTCGTGTCTTCATTTGAAGTTTCATTCCAAGCCGAGGGCCTAAAGTGTAATACTCTGAGATGAAAAGCTGATGACTGTGTCCTGTCAGATGTAATTGAGAGTTGCTCATAACAGCTCTGGAGAATGGCTAGTCTAGGACCAAACGCTTCAAATTTTATAGCCGGCAAATAAAAGGAATACATCATTTTGGAACGTGTCATCTTCCTGTCACGGAGCTCCTTGATCTTTCCGGCTATAATCTCAAGCAAAAAGTGTGTTTGCAAATAAACTTTGAATCCCACCCCCACCCCCCCACCCAATTCTCTCTCCCAAGTGTGGGGTTATTACTCATTAATCCCGACTTCATAATGGCGCACTTGGCGTTTTGCCTTCCGGTAGTTTGCAGTTTCGTGCTCCTGTATTTGGAATAAATCACTAACATATTCCCAGTTAATGGAAGGTGGCTTTCATTTTTCCTGCCTAGGCTCTTCTCAGAAAGAAACAAAAAAACCCCGACAAAAATAATGTAAAATTGACTTTTTATAGCCTAGTGAAAACAGCAGCCATTTCCTTGGTAAGTGTCATTTGTGACAGCAGGGAGCACCCAAAACTCCAGGGTGGGAGATTTGAAGCTCATTTCCAGATCTCAGGTGTGTCCGTTTGTAATGGGAAAAGTGGTCTACTTATGTAGAGAGAGGCTCCAAAAGTGTTAAGATGTTACAGAAGAAGAAAAGAAAAATGCCATCGGTGCCTTCCAACAACTACTTTGAGATGAGCGGCTTTTTGCATTGTTTGGTTTGCATAAAACCGTATGTGGGCTTTTATCTCTGAAAATAGTAGGGGCTGAAGGAGGACAGATTTATTTAATGCTCAAAAACAAGCTCTCTGAGTACTTCTATTTACGTAAACCTCCGCAGTGCATTTTTACACGTAATCTTTCTGAGGCTCGAAAATTGGCACTGTGAGCATAGAACTTTCTTCGTAGGGGCAGTTCTGGCAGCCAAAACGCCTCGGTCTTTGTGCGAGTTTGCACAAAAGAGGTAGTCTGCCTCGTTGAAGTCAGTGGGGCCTGTATAGGATTGCGCTGTGCGGCTGCAATCCTTCACACAGTTACCTAGGAGGAAGCCTCATTGTACTTAGTTGGGTTTACTTCTCGGTAAATCTAGGATGAACTCAACGGAACTTGCATTCCAGTGAAACTTGCTGCCTTGCTTCCATGGAAGTGCGGCCAAGATAACCAACTTAAAGGATGAACACAAAAAGGAGACGGTCGACCTAGCTTTGTGTTCAGCTATACCTTACTCAGAGTAGACCCGTTGAAGTTAATGAAGCTAAATGAATCATGCCTGTTAATTTCACTGAGACTGTCCCAAACATGACCAATATGACCAATAACTTACCGTACTTTTCCGTACGGTAAAGTACCCCCCTATTTTGGGGGACTCCAATTTAAGAAAATGACCCAGCTTTTGGGGGGGAGGCTGGCCCAAAGTAGTTGTTGAGCTTTTTTAGGGATGCAGTAATTACCTAAAAAAAAAAGCAGAGACATCACCTTGCCAACAAAGGTCCGTATACTTAAAGCTATGGTTTTCCCAGTAGTGATATATGGAAGTGAGAACTGGATCATAAAGAAGGCTGATTGCCGAAGTATTGATGCTTTTGAAATATGGTGCTGGAGGAGACTCTTGAGAGTCCCATGGACTGCAAGAAGATCAAACCTATCCATTCTGAAGGAAATCAGCCCTGAGTGCTCACTGGAAGGACAGATCCTGAAGCTGAGGCTCCAATACTTTGGCCACCTCATGAGAAGAGAAGACTCCCTGGAAAAGACCCTGATGTTGGGAAAGGAGAAGGGGATGACAGAGGATGAGATGGTTGGACAGTGTTCTCGAAGCTACCAACATGAGTTTGACCTAACTGTGGGAGGCAGTGGACGACAGGAGTGCCTGGCGTGCTCTGGTCCATGGGGTCATGAAGAGTCGGACATGACTAAACGACAACAATTCACTAACCCAACAAATCACCCATCACCCCACCCACTACCCATGTATAAAATGCCCCTAGTTTTTAAACCTTATTTTATAGTAAAAACAACAACAACCTCGTCTTTAACACGGAAAAGTATGGTAAGTATCCTCTACATCAGATGTGGAGAACCTTTTGCATTTCAGATATTGCTGAACTATAAATCCCACATTCCCTGCCTATCACCCTTGCTTGCGGGAGCTGATGGGAGTTGCAGTTCAGTAACAACTGGAGGACCAAAGCTCCCCCCCCCCCAACTCCTGTGCCATATTAAGGACCAAACGCCTAGGTGCATGAAAACGTTTTTGCCTCGTGCATAAGAGCAGACAATGATGGTTTCTTGCAGGAGAGGCAGCTGCTAAGTGTCTCTGCCGTTGAGAGATTTACGGCTTTTGATGTGCCTTTTCTCCTTTCTTTCCAGTGTTCATTTATACTACCTGTTTCCAAGTCTAGAGGAAGGGGGCTTAGCCACATACCGCACTGCCATCGTTCAGAACCAACATCTTGCCATGCTGGCCAAGGTAACTTAACAATTATTTTTTTCACAGTTTGAATTGGCTTTGAATTGCCCAGATGGATTCATTAAGTGAAGGTGGGCGATCCACACTTGTGTTTTTCCTTGGGCCGCACTGCAATCTCCTTGTAGGCAGAAGAGTTTTATATCTTATTAGAAACAGGACCCAGCTGGGCACACCTTGGAGTCAAGATATTTTGAGAAGGAGCCTCCAAATGAGGGGCCATAATTTGGGTTGGGGGCAGAAAATGCCGCTTTGTGCTTCTGAGGCCTTGCAATGTACTACAAGGATCTGTCTGGGTGGTGACCAATATGCTTTAGATGTTTTCTTTTCTTTTCTTTTTTAAAAAAGGTACTTAAATTAGGAGTTTAATTAGGAACTTTCAGTGGGAGACAACTATGCTTCAGAATATACATGGAGCGTTTTCTTTTCAGCACAATTCACTTTATGTATGCCCCCTTTTAAACCCAGTTTACGAAAGGGGCATTAACAACTAAATTGTTCCGTCTATGTAACATGGTAGAGAAAGTGGACCGGAGCAGATAGACAATGGAGGGCAAAAATAAAAGGGGGGGGGAAGCATTTGGCCCAGGATTATGTGTCTGTTTGCTATTTATGTAATTAAATAAACATTTTCCCCCTCCGCTCTTCACCCTAAAGACACGGGCTGACGTAGTAATATATTTTAAAATGTAATTTAAATATTGTGAGAGTTCTTTGGGGGGGGGCGGGGAATGAACTCACACAGTTAGTTGGTCTTCCATTGGGAAAAATATTTATTTATACAATATGCCACAAATATAGCCGCCCAGAGTGGCTGGGGAAACCCAGCCAGATGGTGAGATTTATTATTATTATTATTATTATTATTATTATTATTATTATTATTATTAAGTCATAGAACTGCAGAGTTGGAAGGAACCAGTAGGATTGTCTAATCCAACCCCTTGCAATGCTGGGATCTTTTGCCCAACAGGGGGCTCGAACCCATGAACTTGAGATGAAGAGTCTTTCATGCTCTGCCAGCTCAGCTATGCCAAAATGGGATGCGTAACTTGGTCTGTGTTAATAGTTTAAAGAGGCTTGTAATAAAAAATGTAGAAAGTGGGAGAAAGACAAAAATGGTCATTGCACAGTAAAAGGAGGTCAGTGTGGCTTAAGGTTACAGGTGAGTCCTTGTTCCAAAAAAGGCTACCTGCAACCTGCTTTTCTCACAGGCTCGTGAAAGTAAACGATGGTTTTTAAGAACCTTGCAAAACATTGCAGTCGTGGCACGTCGGAAGGGAAGACCTGTTCGAAGCAGATCAGGTTGAAAAGGTCAGAACCGTCACAATGGGTTTCGGCAATAGGAAAGTCATCCCTATTGGTGACAATGACTAATATTTCAGGCTTCAGAGGAAGCATACAAAGAGACTTCTCTTCCCAATTAGCTGCCACAAGTTGACTATTTTGTTGGTTTTGCACAGTTTAGTTGGTGGCATAATAATTTAGCCAGTGCTTTCTGTCTTTCTTCCATGCTTATAAATTTTAGATCTTTTTTTCACCTTGTGCAATGGCCTCGTGTGTCCTCCCAAGCCAGCCAACTCAGATCAGCTTTATCTGGAGTTTAGCAGGGAATTTTTTCCCCATCACCACATTAGGCAAAGCTCCACTTAACTAAATAAGAGCTCTGCACCCCAGATAGTTTGAGATGTATGTCCCTATTTTTCTCCGTTTATGAATTTAGTTTTGTTTTTGTTTTTTGAAAAATAGAATCCAGACCTCTGTTTGTAACCCTCTCTTTTATACAGTGGTACCTCGGGTTACAGGCGCTTCAGGTTACAGACTCCGCTAACCCAGAAATAGTACCTCAGGTTAAGAACTTTGCTTCAGGATGAGAACAGAAATCATGCTCCGGCGGTGTGGCAGCAGCAGGAGGCCCCATTAGCTAAAGTGGTGCTTCAGATTAAGAACAGTTTCAGGTTAAGAACGGACCTCCGGAACGAATTAAGTTCTTAACCCGAGGTACCACTGTATACTTAAAAATTGTTCCTCGCCAGCGCTGCTTCTGAACGCAGCCATAAAGCAGAGCCTGCCTCGTATTTAAAACTACTGAAAGATTTACAGATGTGCTAGATGCGCCTGAAAACATAGCAGTGACTTAGTTACTGCCCCAAGGGCTTCCGAATGATCTTTCAATTTACTTTCCTTTAACCAGTTCCACTTAACGCTCCCAAAGATGCATAGTTCATGGATTGCCCTCCCTTTTTTTTCTCGGGGACCTCAAAAATCCATCTCCTTCCATTTTAATTGTCCAATTACTCACACTTTGTTGTTCTTCACCCCAACGATGCCCACCCAAGCTTCACGTTTGGGCCATCATTCTCTGGACGTTTCTCAAGCTGTTAATATAAAGCAGGCAGGTTTACGTTTCCTCATGGTCTGGTCATCTCTTTTTATCGTTCCCTTTCGGATTTATACCCTTCCAATTCAGCTACAAAAAGTTCTTGAGACAGAAGCGCCCCCTAAATTCAGGATTTGGTCTTGTGGTCCGAAGTGGCACACCTTAATGAATTGCTTTTGCAGTCCAGAGCGGAGTCTTCTACTACTACTACTACTTCTTCTTCTTCTTCTTCTTCTTCTTCTTCTTCTTCTTCATTTGCCTCTTGTTTGTTGCTTTAGCCCTGCAGAGAGAAGGCACAGATATCTTCCTGGCTTTTTCTAGAATTTGTGGGTCCATCTTTCTGGCTCGTTTGAAGTACTTTCTCAAAGCCACTCAAGGTTGATTCAGAATGTGGAAAGGGAAAACCTTGTTTGTGAGTTGGACTTGATAACCCAGCTACCATTCCTAGCAATGGTGGCACGGAAAATAATTCCGTTATTTTGCCAATCTGTGTGTGAAGCTTTGGAGAGGAAGGTTCAATATAATACGTGGCCTCTGGATTGGCCTATCATGGGCTGTGGGATTGGCAGAAATCTTAAATTAAAAATGAAACACACATAATTCTGAACACGGATGATTCCCTGAGATCCTTAGCTTCCATCTGTAATTAACTAAATAGGCGAATGTATTTATGCTGCACACAGTGTACAGGTGTTTCAACAAATGTCTCCTTCAGGATTTGTTGCTGTTTTTCAAATCTGGGGGAATAGATGGGGAAATAAAGGAGAGATTGGTCAGTAGAAGTCTCCACGGGTAGAGAACCGATTTTTCTGATGCGCCCCGGAAACAAACTGGGGTTTACACAAATCTCCCTTGTCCCTTCTTCTTCAACCCACCTTGCTTTGAAAACTCCTCAGCAGCTTTCTGCCAAGCCGAATGAATGCATTAAAAGGGGAAGTCTAATAACTCTGGAATGTATTTCCACCCCAGAATTAGCATGCATTACATAACGCCTCTGATTTTAAGACTTGAAGGAGATTAGCAGATGACTTGATGTGAGGACATTCACATGTCGGAATAGCTAGGTGGAGCTGTGGTGTAACAAACCAAACGGGGTCTCTCTCTCTCTCTCTTTCTCTCTTTCTCTCTTTCTCCCTCTCTCTTTCTCTTGTGCTCAGAGGCATATGCTTGAATTTGCTGCGTGTTGTTAGGGCAGAGGGAAATAAAATCATTAGGGACAATTTACAGATGCAATAGGCCGTTGTTTAGATTTTGCTTATTTCCCTCTTTTCCTTATTCCTCCATTGTGGTGCATATTCTGTTTCTTCTTCTTCAGGAGTTAAAGCAAACCAAAAACCTGCACTCCGGCGACATTATTCTAACTAAGTTCGCTCCTTCCTTCTCCTGTTTAAACGGCAGTTTCCTCTCTTCACCTCCTTAATAGTCTGGGGCCTTGTGCCGCCACATCACTGGCTCCCCACAAACCGTGGTTTTCAAATCTGAACGAGCCTCTCCTTCCTTCCTTGCTCCATTTTTGAGCGAGGTTCCTTCTCATTTCCCAGGACCAAACCACGGTGTGATGAGGACGAAGAGACGGTCTGTTTCCCAACATTCCTCGCACCTGCAGTTTGGAATCAGGTCTGGGTCAGTGTTCGAAACTCCCATTGTTCCTGGCTCATTTTGCAGCTGTGAATTTCATGAGTGTGAGCGGTTTCTGATCTCTGGGTGCGGTCCTGCGCCTCAGATTTCAGATTAAAACTGCAGAGTGGAAGGAAAGGAGGCCCTTTTTCTGCCTCCTCACTTCCAGCCATTCTCCGAAGGCTGGAGAAGAGACCTTTTGAAGAATATTACGGGGGGGGGGGGCAGGGGAAGGACTTAGACCACGTGAAAAAGGAACAAAATATTTTAGCTGCAGTTCCTTCATTTTCAGCTTTGTATTCTTGCTATTAAGGGACGCGGGTGGCGCTGTGGGTTAAACCACAGCCTAGGACTTGCCGATCAGAAGGTCAGCGGTTCGAATCCGCACGACAGGGTGAGCTCCCATTACTCAGTCCCTGCTCCTGCCAACCTAGCAGTTCAAAAGAATGTCAAAGTGCAAGTAGATAAATAGGTACCGCTCCAGTGGGAAGGTAAACGGCGTTTCCGTGCGCTGCTCTGATTCTCCAGAAGCGGCTTAGTCATGCTGGCCACATGACTCAGAAGCTGTACGCCGGCTCCCTCGGCCAATAAAGCGAGATGGGCGCCGCAACCCCAGAGTCGGTCACGACTGGACCTAATGGTCAGGGGTCCCTTTACCTTTACCTTTATTCTTGCTATTAACAAAGCACGCCTGGACATTCCATGGTTGCACCTATAACCTCGCTTTAAAGGTGCCCTTTAGCTCCTAGCTTTCTCGGTTTCTAACGCTGGCCCAGGTGTACTGAGGGATTGCAGGGTTCAAAGAACAGAGTCGTGGAGAGAGGAGTTAGTAGCCACAGAGACAGCAAAGAGTGGGGTGGGGTTTGAAATTGCCCAAGAAAGGTGTTAGACTATTTCCGTATGCCACAACTGCAGCAAGAATTTTGTTAGCCAAAAACTGGAAATTACAAGAAATACCAACAGTGGAGGAATGGCAGATGAAGAAGATGGACTTTTTGGAGCTGGCTGACCTGACTGGAAGAATCCGCAAACAGAAAGAGGAGGAGCACCAAGAAGAATGGAAGAAATTTAAGGACTATTTAGCTAAATACTCTAAGATAATACAGTGGTACTTCGGGTTACATACGCTTCAGGTTACAGACTCCGCTAACGCAGAAATAATTCTTCAGGTTAAGAACTTTGCTTCAGGATGAGAACAGAAATCGGGCTCTGGAGGCACGGCGGCAGCAGGAGGCCCCATTAGCTAAAGTGGTGCTTCAGGTTAAGAACTTTGCTTCAGGATAAGAACAGAAATCGTGCAGCAGTGGCAGCGGGAGGCCCCATTAGCTAAAGTGGTGCTTTAGGTTAAGAACAGTTTCAGGTTAAGAACGGACCTCCAGTACGAATTAAGTACTTAACCCGAGGTAGCACTGTATATCACAATGTCTAAAATAAGTATAAGTAGAACTATTTGTAAGTACCAAATTGGCCTAGGAGTTAAATATGTTAAATTGTATAACATTATGGATAGAAGATAATTTGAAAAGAAAGACAGATGTTAATCAATTAAGTTAATTTTATTTGAAAGTAGTATTGGAAAACTGCTACAATGAGCTATATGGAAACTCAGCTAGGGGCATTCAAGGAAGTCATCTAACAATGATAACAAAATTGGGATTTTAATAGTGAGGATAAATGTTTGTTTGTTTTTTTCTTTTTTAATATTGTAATGTTTTCTTTTATGTTTGTTATAAATTTGGAAAATTTATTTTTTTGGAAAAAAACAAAAACAAATAGTGGATTGGGGTAAGGACATAAGGTAAAGGTAAAGGTACCCCTGCCCGTACGGGCCAGTCTTGACAGACTCTGGGGTTGTGCGCCCATCTCACTTAAGAGGCCAGGGGCCAGTGCTGTCCGGAGACACTTCCGGGTCACGTGGCCAGCGTGACATCGCTGCTCTGGCCAGAGCCAGAGCCAGAGCCAGAGCCGCACACGGAAACGCCGTTTACCTTCCCGCTGGTAAGCGGTCCCTATTTATCTACTTGCACCCGGAGGTGCTTTCGAACTGCTAGGTTGGCAGGCGCTGGGACCGAGCAGCGGGAGCGCACCCCGCCGCAGGGATTCGAACCGCCGACCTTTCGATCGGCAAGCCCTAGGCGCATCATGAGAACAGTCTGAAGTTGCAGAGCAGGGAAAACTGACCTGTATGTTTCCTGATGGTGAGCTGGGC
Organism: Podarcis cretensis; assembly: GCF_951804945.1. Taxonomy (NCBI): domain Eukaryota; kingdom Metazoa; phylum Chordata; class Lepidosauria; order Squamata; family Lacertidae; genus Podarcis; species Podarcis cretensis. Next base: position 23,485,609 of record NC_137176.1, on the reverse strand, counting down.
ATTTTAGGTCAAAGAACAGCTCTCGGCCTGCAGAGGACCGAGAAAACCCTGCAGCCCTGCAAGGAACATCACACACGGTTTCACATTACATCCCGATCACTGCAAGCCCTGGCTTGCCCCCAAGGCTGTTTTCTTCATAACCATGGTGTGCAAATCCATTTCATTCCAGGGACACAGTGCTTTTTGTAAGCAGCCAGTCTGCACTAAGCCTGGACGTGTTTCCTGCTCCTTTTTAATTTTTCATTTATGATTTTCAATTTTACACATTCCGATAGTCACTTTAACTTTTCAAAACTTGACTTCCTTCCCCCTCTTCCTGTGGCTCCTTAAATTTATTTTTTTATATTTCCTGCCTTTTACAAATTAGCCGAATTGAATAATTTATCCATCTCCTTTAAATGTGTTCACTTTTATTACAATAATCCTGTCAATGTTCTTATCTGTTTACAGTTTGTTTGTAAATATTCAATAGACCATTTCCCTTCCTTGATACAAAAAATGTTGTCTTGATTTTTCCGGTACGTTTCGCCATTTCTGCATATTCCATAAGTTTTGGTATCCATTCTTCTTTTGTCGGGACTTCTTCTTTCCGTTTATGGGCAAATAAGTTTCTTGCCGCTGTAGTCACATATATGAATAAATTTCTGTACAGTTTGGGTAGTTCTGTGGATCCATTTTCTTCAGACTTTTTATATGGATGTACCTCTTGTTGTTTACGTTCAGTGACTCAGGTCTGAATTGCTGTGGTAAAATTCACTATAAATGGAACTTTACTGAAAAAATACAGGTTTTTTTATTAAAAAGGGGGTGATAGTTTAAACTCAATAACAGTTGAATGCAAATTCTTTCTAGTGCCAAATCGCTATGGAAGCAGTGTATTGTTTTCTAAATGCGTGCCTTGGCACTGAAATAGACTAACGTAGATTTGACTGTTCTGAAGTTAAACGTGACCCATCCCAACCGAAATGCCCTGTGAGAGCAAAGCTATAAAAAATAACTTGGGAAAAGATATTTGCTTTCTTTTCTTTTCGGATAAGTGAAAGGATTTTTATTTCAAAGCTTTCTAAAGTCCTTCACAGACATTCAGTGTTGACAGAGGCCCAGGAAAAAGACTCATGTCAGCTCAGCTTCAAATATGTGCATGGGTTGTATTTAACTAATCTTCACTCAGACTACACCGGCTGATGTTAATGAACCTGAATCAGTCGTGTCCATTAATTTCAGTGGGTCTACACTCAATAGGACTAACATAGTATAGGTAAAGGTAAAGGGACCCCTGACCATTAGGTCCAGTCGTGGATGACTCTGGAGTTGCGACACTCATCTTGCTTTATTGGCCAAGGGAGCCGGGGTACAGCTTCCGGGTCATGCGGCCAGCATGACTAAGCCACTTCTGGTGAACCAGAGCAATGCACAGAAATGCCGTTTACCTTTCCTCTGGAGTGGTACCTATTTATCTACTTGCACTTTGACGTGCTTGCGAACTGCTAGGTTGGCAGGAGCAGGGACTGAGCAACAGGAGCTCACCGTCGTTGCGGGGATTCGAACCGCCGACCTTCTGATCGGCAAGACCTAGGCTCTGTGGTTTAACCCACAGAGCCACCCACGATATGTGCAGTTCTTACCCATAAAAATTTGTTCTGTGAACTGCCCTGAGACCTCTGGGTATAGGGTGGTATGGAAATTCAATTAATAATAAACAAACAAACATACATACATACATTGGTGGATGTGCAAATAGTGATGTAGATACTGGGCTATGGGATACTGGATTCTGTTGTACGTAGCATCCAAAGTATGGGTATTGGGAAGGTCTGGGAACAGGGTGGGTATGCTGGGAGTGTGATTGGGGCAGAATGGTGTGATCCTGATTCTCTACCCGCGTAGAGAATATATGCATAGGGTTAACATCCGAACCCGGGAGGCAACTTCAAAATACGTTTATATGAAATACATTTAAACTTCCAATTTCTGTATCCTTTTCTAAAGACCAACGTTTGAAACTCCCATTGTTCCAGGCCCATTTTGCAACAGGGAATTTCATCGATGTGAGCGGCTTCTGAGCTCTGGGCGCAGGACTGTGCCTAAAATTTCAGATTAAAACTGCAGAGTGGAAGGAAAGGAGGACCTTTTTCTGCCTCCTCACTTCCAGCTACTCTCCAAAGGCAGGAGAAGAGACCCTCTTAAGAATATTAGGGGAGTGGGCAGGGGAAGGACTAGATCATGTGAAAAATGAACATAATATTTTAGCTGCAGTTGGTTCATTTTCAGCTTTGTATTCTTGTTATTAAAAAAGTGCGCCTAGACATTTCGTTGTTGTGCTCTTAACCCCTGTTTAAGGTGCCCTTTAGCTCCTAGCTTTCGTATCTCAGTTTCTAACACTGCTAAAGACATTTTAAAAGGCTGGGCTTAATTTTCATTCCTGAGGATCTCGTTCTACAGAGTGTGAGTACTGTGGGATTAATGCAACATTTCCATCAACTATAATTTGGCATCTACTACATTCATCAAAATGTCATGCAAATTATAATAATTATGTGCAAGTAAATTGGCCAGTTAGCTTTGGCTCTCCAGCCCATTGTGTGTTTCCAATTTGACCTTCAACACTAAACAAGTTGTCCGAAGATGCCCTAACATTTACATATCCCTAACAGTGTGTGTTCCATGTGTTTCTGCACAGTGTCTTTGGTCTGTAGTTTGGGAACTCTTTCATCTTACAGAAACTGTCTTGGTCTTTTGTAGAAGCTGGAGCTGGATCGATTTATGCTTTATGCTCACGGGCCCGATCTTTGTCGAGAATCAGATCTGCGTCATGCAATGGCCAACTGCTTTGAAGCGTTGATAGGTGAGATACCTGCGCTGCGGCTTTTGTCATGCTAATTGTGTGTTTTGTTAATTTCCCATATATGTAAGAATTTCTTCTTTGGAAATAAGTCCGCAAATGGCTCTTCGACGTCGTAGCAAAATGAATATCAGATTCTTGGGACAAACTTAACAGACAGGAGGTCATCTTCGTGCTCTGTTTGTGTGGTTACCAGGACCTGCGACTTGCTTCTCTTGGACTCTGAAGTCCGGTTCAAACAAGCCACAGTTTATGAAGCCAGGAATGAGCATTGAGGCGAAGCGCTTCTCACTTTGTGCAACAGAATCAGATCACGTCTTATCAGCCTAGTTTGTTGACTGACATTAAGCCAGTTTCCCAGTTTGGACGTAACAGAGCCTTAATACATCCCAGGGATGAATAATAATAATAATAATAATAATATAATTTATTATTTATACCCCGCCCATCTGGCTGGGTTTCCCCAGCCGCTGTGGATGGCTCCCAACAGAATATTGAAAGCACAATAAAATATCAAACATTAAAAACTTCCCTAAACAGGGCTGCCTTCAGATGTTTTCTAAAAGTCAGATAGTTGTTTATTTCCTTGACATCTGATGAGAGGGCATTTCACAGGGCGGGCGCCACTACCAAGAAGGCCCTCTGCCTGGTTCCCTGTTACCTCACTTCTAGCAGTGAGGGAACCGCTAGAAGGCCCTCGGAGCTGGACCTCGGTGTCCGGGCTGAACAATGGGGGTAGAGATGCTCCTTCAGGTATACTAGGCCTTTGTTTTTTTTTTGGTTTTTTTGTAAAGATTTTTATTAATTTCCAATTTTTTAACAGAAACAAAAAACAACAAAAAACAGACAAACAAAAAACTCATATTTTCATAACCTTATTTTCATAACCCTCTTTTCCCGGACTTCCCCATACCTTTCCCTTTTTGCATCCTTAGTTTAGTACCATTATTCAGCAACCTATCTTGCCCAATTAAATATAAATTCGTCCTCTTTCTCTATTCCACCCTAAATTTTAAACCCAATTATCGCTGCAATTCTACGTCTTCTTTTCCCTCAGCATTTTAACACTCCTCAGTTTTATAATAATTCTTAAGATACATCTTAAATTTCTTCCAATCTTCTTCCACAGTCTCTTTCTCTTGGTCGCGGATTCTGCCGGTCATTTCTGCCAGTCCCATAAAGTCAATCACTTTCGCCTGCCATTCCTCCAGCGTGGGTAGCTCTTGTATCTTCCAATACTTTGCTAGAAGAATCCTTGCTGCCGTAGTAGCGTACAAAAAGAAATTCTTATCCTTCTTCAGCACCAACTGGCCGACCATACCCAAGAGAAATGCCTCTGGTTTCTTGTTAAAGGTGCACTTAAGCACTTTCTTAATTTCATTGTAAATCATTTCCCAGAAGGCCTTAATCTTTGGGCAGGTCCACCAAAGGTGGAAAAAGGTACCCTCAGTCTCTTTACATTTCCAGCATTTGTTATTGGGCAAATGATAAATCTTCGCAAGCTTGACTGGGGTCATGTACCACCTATAAATCATTTTCATTATGTTTTCTCGTAAGGCATTGCATGCCGTAAATTTAATACCTGTGGTCCATAACTGCTCCCAGTCAGCAAACATAATGTCATGACCTATGTCCTGTGCCCATTTAACCATAGCAGACTTCACTGTCTCATCTATTGTATTCCACTTCAACAGCAAGTTGTACATTCTTGATAAATTCTTAGTATTGGGTTCTAACAATTCTGTTTCTAATTTCGATTTCTCCACCTGGAAACCAATTTTCCTGTCTTGTTTGAAAGCCTCCATTATTTGAAAATAATGGAGCCAATCTCGTACCTTGGACTTTATTTTCTCATAACTTTGTAATTTAAATTCACCACCTTCTTGTTCTAAAATCTCAGAATATTTCGGCCAATTGGTTGTCATATTAAGTTTCTTTACCTCCTTAGCCTCCATAGGTGAAAGCCACCTGGGAGTTCTGTTTTCCAATAAATCTTTATACCGTATCCATACATTATATAGTGCTTTCCTGACAATGTGATTTTTGAAACCCTTATACACTTTAACCTTGTCATACCAGATATATGCATGCCAACCAAAATTATTATCAAATCCTTCCAAATCTAGAATGTCTGCATTTTCAAGAAGTAGCCAATCTTTTAACCAGCAGAAAGCTGCCGATTCATAGTAAAGTCTTAAGTCCGGCAGGGCAAACCCCCCTCTTTCTTTAGAGTCAGTAAGTATCTTAAACTTAATTCTGGGCTTTTTGCCCTGCCAGACAAATTTAGATATGTCTTTCTGCCACTTCTTGAAACAGTCCAGTTTATCAACAATTTGTAATGTCTGAAACAAAAATAACATTCTAGGCAATACATTCATTTTGATCACAGCAATTCGACCTAACAAGGAAAGCTTCAGGTTTGACCATATTTCTAAATCTTTCTTTATCTCAGTCCAGCACTTGTCATAGTTGTCCTTAAATAAGTTCACATTCTTAGATGTCATGTTAATCCCCAGGTATTTAACACTCTTTGCCACCACTAACCCAGTTTCCTCTTGGAATCTTTCCCTTTCCAGGTATACTAGGCCTTTGAGGCACACTTTTTGAGTGGCTGATCCACTGTCCCTCAGACCTTGTGGGGGGCTATACTATATTTTGGGGGGGAAAGCCCCACAAATAACCCAGAGATGCATTTTAAATAAAAGGGCACATTCTACTCATAAAAACACTCTGATTCCCGGATCGTCTGTGGGCCGGATGTAGAAGGCGATTGGGCCAGATCCGACCCCCAGGCCTTAGTTTGTCTACCCATGGTTTAGGGCTTTAAAGGTCAGCACCAACACTTTGAATTGTGCTCAGAAATGTACTGGGAGCCAATGTAGGTATTTCAGGACTGGTGTTATATGGTCTTGGAAACGTTGAAGTCCGTGCCCGCCTTGGAAAAGAGAAGGGAGGAGATGAAGGAGGAGCAATCAGCCATGGTGCTCATTCCCAGCTACATAAATTGTGGTTTATGAAGTCAGGAAAGAAAGTCCAACCTGAGACAGAATATGGACCAGTATGACTGTGGTGTGCTCCATCAAGTCAGTTCTCTGGTTCCTACTGTGAGGAATTGCATCTGACTTCTGTCTTAGTACAAATACTAGGTCATCAAAACATTTATGAGCTAAACTGAACAAAATTAAACTAAATTATGCTGGTGGGATTTAAGGTTACAAGCCCAATGCATGTTTATTTGGATTTGGGCTCTGCTGACCTCTGTTTAAGCTCTTGTTATTCTGAGTAGCAGTAATGGAGTGGTTTCCAAACTGGTTTTAAAGCTAAGTGCTGTTCGGTATAAGGAATTAAGTAGGCCCTGTCTGCCGGCTTGCAGTCTCTTGGACATTATAGAAGGAGGAACATAATAGGAAGGGAAACTGTGACAGGGGAGGGGATTAACTAATGGATAAAGACCAGAGGTTAGCACGCCTGACTCAAAAAGCTATTTAAAAAATGACATCTGATGGAGATGTTCTAGCAACAAGAGGGATGGCGTTGCAACGATCTGGAATAACGAGAAAAACAGCGTAGGTGAGGAGAAACTGCTGAGATTTTGGGTTTGATGAGGAGTAAAGTGCCTTTAGAACATAAAGAACAAGGAAGAGTATAGAAGAACAAGAAGCAGGAAGATGAGACGGAGCCGTACATGGAAACATCCATGAAAAGAAGTTTAAATTGGCTTCCATTTCCCTATAGGCCCTAGGCTAGACCATAGATGTTAACTTACAGATTTGAAAATAAGGGACCAGCAGCCTCGAAAATAAGGGATCAGCAGCCAAAATAAGGGATTTTCAGAGCACAGGTATGTTCAACTTCTGAGCCCCTCTGAGCCAAAGGCAGAAAGCCCAGCCAGCAGCCAAATGAAGCCTCAAGCAGTGGTTCCCACAGCACAGCAACCCAGCAAAGGGGATGCAGCAAGGAAAACCACCATCACCTCTCCGCTGGGAAACGCTGAGCAAAGGCGAGTCCCCAGGCAACGCGGCCAATTTGATCAGCACAAGGCATGCAAGCTCCACCCACCAGTCGTTCTTAGACTCCTTATTGGGTGAGTAACGCAGCCAAGCAACACAGTTGGAGCCTCCCTCCGCCCTGGCCGGCAGGGAGGGAGGGAGAGGAGCTGCTTCCTTTGAAACCCGGGAAATTTAAGGGACATCATCAATAAGGGACAGCAGCGGGACACAGCGCTGGGATAAGGGACTTTCCTGCCAAATAAGGGACGGTTGACAGCTATGGGCTAGACCAGGAAGGATTTAAAATAAATGAGAGTGGCCAAAGTTAAGAGAAAGGATGACCAAGTGTTTTCTGGTAAGAGAAGTAAGCAAGTTATTTGTAGTAGCAATGGAAATAAAGGAATGCTGGGAGATGCTTAAATGTTGGGACCGGTGAGAATTAGCTCTAGCAAAAAGACAAGGAAGATCAGTCGAAAAGAACCCTCCAGTGCATACTTCTTCAGGAGAAATAGAGACAGAACCAATAAAGAGGAAAGATGAGAGCCAGAACTCAAAGGATGAATCAAAAATTCAGTTTTAAATGAATTCAGTTTCAGAAAAGGAGCAGGCATCGTTCATTAAGAAACAGCTGAAAGGCAGGCAGAGATCTTAAACTGGGAAAGAGAAGCTGGGAGTGGAAAAATACAGTTGTAGGCTACCGGCTTGAAGAAGGAACACTAAAGGAACGAGTAAGGGAGTCCGACAGAAGTAAATACATAGCTGGGAGTTGAGGACAAAATCTTCTGGAACGCCAGCAGAAAGAAAGAAAGAAAAAAGGAAATAAAACTTTCAGTTGCGAGTGATAACCATCTTCAAATATCTAAAGGGCTGTCACGTGGAGGATGGAGCAAGGTTGCTTTCTCCTGCTCCGGAGGGTAGGACTCAAACCAATGGCTTCAAGCATAGCTGTCAAGTGTCCCTTATTTGGCGGGACAGTCCCTTATCCCAGCGCCATGTCCCGCTGCTGTCCCTTATTGATGATGTCCCTTAAATTTCCCGGGTTTCAAAGGAAGCAGCTCCTCTCCCTCCCTCCCGGCCGGCCAGGGAGGAGGGAGGCTCCAACTGTTTTGCTTGGCTGCATTGCTCACCCAATAAGAAGTCTAAGAACGACTGGGGGTGGAGCTTGCATGCCTTGTGCTGATCAAATCGGCTGCGTTGCCTGGGGACTCGCCTTTGCCCAGCGCTTCCCAGCGGAGAGGTGACGGTGGTTTTCCTTGAGGCTTCGTTTGGCTGCTGGCTGGGCTTTCTGCCTTTGGCTCGGAGGGGCTCAGAAGTTGAACATACCTGTGCTTGGAAAATCCCTTATTTTGGCTGCTGATCCCTTATTTTCGAGGCTGCTGGTCTCTTATTTTCAAATCTGTAAGTTGACAGCTATGGCTTCAAGTTGCAATAAGGGAGATTCGGACTAAACATCAGGAAGAACTTTCTGATGGCAAGTGTTCAGCAGTGGAACAGACTCCTGCAAGAGAGAGATGGTGGGCTTCCCTTCCTTGGAGTTTTTGAAGGAGGCGTGGGGTAGCGTCTGTCATTATGATCTAGTTGAGATTTCTCCACTGCAGCGGGTTGGGCTAGATGACCTACAGGGTCCCTTCCAATTCCACAATTCTGTGATTCAGCAAGAATCAAAGGTATTGAAGATTAGAGAAAGAGAGTCGGCAGCAGACGAGGAAAAAGAAGCCGGGCATCTAAGTGGAGATTGAAAGGGGGGAAGCCGAATTGTGCCATTTTTTAAAAAAACAAAGAAAAGTACAAGTATAGAAGAAACAGACAAATGGGAGGGGAGAAATAAAAACCCTATCATATCCGCTGCTGAAAACCAATTGGTTAAGCCGAGTGGGGAAATGAAGAAGGAATTGGAAGAAGGAACCACAGGAGTAGCATCATCTAATGGGGAAATCCATGTTTCAATAAGAGCAAAACAAGAAAAACGATCAGACATAGCAAAATCATTAAGTACGACAGCTTTATTAACTGTGGGGCGACGGTTTAATAAAGTGCAAGGAAGGAAAGGCTGCCACACAAGGAGGGGGAAGTAGATTAGCATTGCAGCGTTGTCGAGAAATGAGAGGACCGTGGTCACCAACAAAGGAAAGGAGAAACAGAATGATTAATTATTCCTAAAATAGTGGAAAGGGGGGGGGGCGAACACCCCGGGCTTCGAAAGCAGTCAGAATAATGAAGGGAGTGGGGTGGGGTGGAGAAATGCTAATTGATAAATGGCAAATGCTAATTTATATTTATTATATATATGTTTTATTTATTTATTAACATTCTTATGTTACATCGGTAAGCATTATCGTATTACATCACAAGGCTTATTATAATATAATTTTCAGCATGTATACAAAGCTAAAGAAAAGAAACAAGGACAAAAAACTATTCCAAAATCATATATGTACCAACACTTTGGACTTCCTGTCTATCCCGTTGTATATTCTTTTTTTACAAATGAATGTACTCTTATTATTGTCTATTTTAAATGCCAATTGATAAATGATACTTTGGCTTGCTGCCTTCCTAAAGGGGCTCGTTGTGTCTGATGATGACAGCTATCATGGTGTTCTCCAAGGAGGTGTCCGATTTTTAAATTTTATATTTATTCATTGAGTTTATATACCGCCCTATACCTGGAGGTCTCAGGGCGGTTCACAGAATAAAATCAAGAGGTGAAACTGCAAAATGCGTAATCACAATAAAAACAACAACCCGATAATGCTCCCCCCTCAAAAAAGCCACATAGGATGTCAACCAAATCAACCAAAGACCTGGTTGAAGAGGAACGTTTTTGCCTGGCGCCTAAAGGTGTATAATGAAGGCGCCAGGCGAACTTCCCTGGGGAGAGCATTCCACAGGCGGGGAGCCACTGCAGAGAAGGCCCTGTCTCATGTTGTCACCCTCTTCTGGACCTCTCAAGGAGGAGGCACATGAAGAAGGGCCTCAGAAGATGATCTCAGGGTCTGGCTAGGTTCCCATCAGCCCCAACCAAGGTAGCCCCATGGTCAGGTATCATGAGAGTTGTAGCCCAATGACGTCCAGAGGGCACCCCATCAGCTATCCCCGCGCCTGCTGCTGTACCCCCCACTCTGTCTTGGAAGAGGCTGTCCCCATAACACCTTGCCCTTGCAAGTAATAATGGCAGCAGCAGCTGGATCCACTCTGTCCTCGTCTTCTGGTCTTGGCCTCCTAGTTTGATGCTCTATGGACCTCTTGTTAGTCTAAATCAATCAATCAGTCAATCTTTATTACGGCCCAGAGACCCAACAAATCGTTACAAAGCAATGCACAATTCAGACAGCCTACCTCCAGGTTAAACAAGCATTTTGTTCAGACTTAAAGATAGGGATCATTGGTTCTTGCAACCACTGATAAAAACTTTGCCGCTGCTAATGTTCTAGTGTTTGTCCGGTCTACCAATAGGAACCTGACATAGTGAGCCTATGATTTTCCCTGGAAAGGTACCAGCAAGGGTAATATCAGTCTAAATCCCTTTGTTCCTCAAGGGGACGGGTAGTCAGCAGGGAGACGAGATAGAGGGAATTGGCGGAAAAGGGAGACGAGGAGAAAGAGGTGGAAAAGAAAAGAAAACTTGCAAGCGATGGGATGATGCAGAACAGAAGCGCCTGAATCTCATCCTTATGCATTTTGCCTTGCCTTGGAAAATGGATTCTAGCTCTTTGCGTTCTGCCTTGGGCTGTATTGCGTTCCGTCAGATCAAGATAAGGGGGTTGTGGGTGGGGGAAGCTGTGCTTTCCAACTCTGCTTCGCTTCTTACACATGCTTTGATGTTCAGCGTTTAAAAAAATAAACGGGACGGGGGGAGAGAGGTACAATTCCAGTGCATTTGGGACAAGGAAGGACAGGCCGTCTCTCCTAGGAGCTAGCTGACATTTATTTGGCAAAGGGAAGCCAGGGCATCGTGTGTGTGTGTGTGTGTGTGTGTGTGTGTGGTTTTTTTATTTTAATTTTGGTCACCTGAGTGCACCATGCTACACGGGGCTGTGGTGGAGCGTCGGCCCCAGGCATAGCAAAGGGAAGCTTGGGTTTCGTTTGGCATTTGTAGGGGTCATGGCAAAGCAGCAGACTTTCACAAACCAGGACTGAATAATAAGGAAGTGCCACTCAAGTACAGTGGTACCTCAGGTTACAGACGCTTCAGGTTACAGACTCCGCTAACCCAGAAATAGTACCTCGTGTTAAGAACTCAGGATGAGAACAGAAATCGTGCGGCGGCAGCAGGAGGCTGCATTAGCTAAAGTGGTGCTTCAGGTTAAGAACAGTTTCAGGTTAAGAACGGACCTCTGGAACAAATTAAGTACTTAACCCGAGGTACCACTGTACGTTCTTGTGTGTGTGTCTGGGTCAGTCTAAATCCCTTTGTTCCTTAAGGGGGACGGTTTTTTAGCAGGGAGGTGAGATAGAGGGAACAGCAGATAGAGATGAGATAGAGAGGATCAGCTAAAAATGGTTAGTCTTTGGTTATTTTTCGAGCTGTTTAAATATTCCCTTTGCAGCAGGTATGAAGAACCTTTTTTTCTTTTTTCTTTTGAGGGGTAATCCATTGGGGATAATTCTGTCAGGGTTTGTATGGTGACTGTAGACAAGGCTCAAGGCAGCAATGGAAAAAAATCCTCTCTCTATACCTCTGGGTATAGGGCGGTATATAAATTCAAGAAACAATAATTAGAATCTCATTCTGTCCTCCTGCTCTCGCCAGAACATCTACGCATTTTCTTTCTTCCTGGCTCAGGCTCACAGCTTGCGTTCCCGGGCAATCTCTTGAATGTTAATGCGCATCTTATGGCAAATTTTGTCACGCAGGGGCAGTTTACTTGGAGGGAAGCCTGGAGGAAGCCAAGCAGCTTTTTGGACGCTTGCTATTTAACGGCAAGGTATGACTTTATCCATAGCCTCATTGCGCCTTCCGACACGTCTCTTGCTTACAAAATCAATTTGAGTTATGCTGTGGTTCATTAAAGGGAGTGTTTCAAAGGAAAATGGAAAGGCTTCCTGCTTTTCAGAACATCCTGGCTTTATATAGCAGCAGCATTTTTTTTTTATTGTCATTAAGTGTGCTCTGCTGCAAAACAGGGATGCGCAGGGTGGTTTTCAGAAGCAGCGCAGGGAGTGTTTGTCCCTTCTCTCCCCACCCCCCATGCGCTGCTTTTATTTTACAATCCCTCTTTCCCCCGCTTGCCGCAGCAAAGACCCATTCAGTCATTCGTTCAATTGGTTAGAGCAGGGTTTCCTGAACTCGGGTCTCCAGCTGCTGCCGGACTACAAATCCCATCATCCTTAGCTCCCAGGGATGGTGGGAGTTGTAGTCCCAAAACAACTGGGAACCCAAGTTTGGAAAACCATGAAGAGTATTTAAATGCCACCCTATAATGGAGTTGGGACGCGGGTGGCGCTGTGGGTTAAATCACAGAGCCTAGGACTTGCCGATCAGAAGGTCGGCGGTACGAATCCCCGCAACGGGTGAGCTCATGTTGTTCAGTTCCTGCTCCTGCCAACCTAGCAGTTTGAAAGCATGTCAGACTGCAAGTAGATAAATAGGTACTGCTCTGGTGGGAAGGAAAACGGCGTTTCCGTGCGCTGCTCTGGTTCACCAGAAGCGGCTTAGTCATGCTGGCCACATGACCTGGAAGCTGTACGCCGGCTCCCTTGGCCAATAAAGCAAGATGAGCGCCGCAACCCCAGAGTCGGCCACGACTGGACCTACTGGTCAGGGGTCCCTTTACCTTTACTTATAATGGAGTTATCACCAGGGGGGGGGATCAGAACCAGAAATAAAGATATTTAATATTCAGCAATAATAAAAACAACACAAATGCAGCATAGGAACCCGTGTTGCAGAGGCTAAAAACAGACTAAAGGGCGTGGGAGAATAAAAAGGCCTTTGTGTGGCACCCGAATGACACCAAGGCAGGCACAAGGTGAGCGTCTCTGGGGAAGACATTCCACAGCTGGGGAGCCAACACTGAAAAAGGCCCTGCCCTCCCCTAACTCAGTGGGAATGCTCAGAGAAAGGGTTCCAGAGAAGATCTACAATTCCAAATAGATATACATGAAGGGGGGAAAGTATTCTGGTCCCAAACTGTGAAGGACCTTAAAGGTCATTTGGAGTAGGAAAGTGTCTAGGAGTGGGGGAAGTCGAGGAGGCGACAGTGATTGTAAGTAAAAAGCAAAAGGCATGGAGAAGGAGATGCATCAGCTGAGGCAAGACCCTTCAGGTAGCCGGCCTTCCTGAGCTTCCTCAACACTTACATGCAGTTCTTCTCCTCTACCCCAATGGTGTAGCATGGGTTGCCAGAGCCCAGGGGATGGGAGGGAGGTAAATGGACAGAGTACGCATGCGCCACCCAAGAGATTGCAGGCACGAATATAAGAAGAGTCGTTCCATTGCCTGGAGAGGTCACTTCCTGGTTCACATGCAGAAGACTTTTTCAGCAGATCCCAGTGTCGGAAGTGCACAGCTGTATTGAGGCAGCACTGGGTGTTGAAATTTGGTGTCCCCTAACAATTTTGTTCTCGAAATTTGTGTTCTCGAAGCTACTAACATGAGTTTGACCAAACTGTGGGAGGCAGTGGAAGACAGGAGTGCCTGGGCGTGCTCTGGTCCATGGGGTCACGAAGAGTCAGACACAACGAAACAACAACAACAATTTTGTGCCCGGGGTAACTGCCCTCTTGCCCCCCCCCAAAGAAAAATTAATCACTGCTCTACCCTGGCTCTGATCCTGCCACGGCTCACAGCTTCTGCTGTACACTGACTCAGCTGCCTGTATCCCAGCCCTGAAACATAAGTGTTAAGATGCGCTCCCCGGGATTCAGGCTGCTGCCTGCTATCCGTAAGCCTTGGAAGCCCGGCAGGAACTCCCGCCGGGCTATGAAGGCTTGCGGATAACTGCCCAAAGCCCAGGGCACTCCCGTCGCGCTCCGAAGGCTTGCGGATAGCTTCCTAAAGCCTGGCGTGCACCGACCCCTCTCGCTCTCCAGGCTTCAGCGAAAGCCTGCATTCGCTCCATAGGACGCACACACATTTCCCCTTCATTTTTGGAGGGGAAAAAGTGCATCCTATAGAGCCAAAAATACGGTAATTGGTTTTGTGCATGTATCTGCCTTCGAGTATAATAGAATCCTACTGTATTATGTGGTCGCGTTCTTTGGGTTTGTGTTGAGGTTTCCCTTCCCTTTCAGATGTAAGATGTCCCTTTCAGGCTGGGGTTCTTATCCTTTTACTAAACTTTTAAGCAAAAAAAAAAGGGAGGGGAGAGAAGGTAACCTGTTACATAGTTCAAGAATTGTGTGTGTGTTCGTTTTCTCCTTCCACCTAATGGATATGCACTAAATGGATGCGCTACAGGCAGTTTAAGCAGAGAGTGCCCGCTTTCAAAAAAATTAGCTTGCCGGCACTATTGAAATCGCAAAAAAAAAAAAGCAGAGTCAGCATCTGAGCCCATTTCAGTACTTCGCAGAATGACATTTTATTTAGCAATGTGGAATTTGTTAAACGGCTCCCGTGAGCTTTAAAAGCGTCTCTCGATGTTTGCAGGACCTGCGGGAAGTATGGCTTAATTATCCGCTGCACCCTCTCCAAGTAAGTGTCTCCCTTTTCCGTAAGGAATTTCAGAGTGCTTTTCTTCTTCTTGCTCTCCCCCCTCGTTCCCAAGGATGCCTTTTTAGCGGCATTCAGCTGCGCTGACATCTCTGAACGGCTAGCAGGCACATAGCCTTTGTGAATTTCTTTTGTGGCTAATAACTGTCGAGAGCTCGGGCTCAAGGGGGGGGCAAGGACTTCAGAGTACCTCAGGCAACAGGAAGGCAGTAATTTGGCAGGTGGGTGGCAGACACAGGACAGGTGAGCGGCAGATTTATAGTCTGGTGGCAAAAAGGGGGGGGGGGGAATAACCAGACCGTCTTCCTTGCTAGAAAATCTCCCCAACAAAGAGTGCAACAAAAATGGGAGCTTTTTTAGCAGACAGCATCACGTGGTCGGCCTCTTACTTCCTGATTCCTCTCAGCTTCAGGACCTTTCTGGGCTGTGGAGTGACTCTCCCAGGTGAACCTGGGATCCAGTTCTTTCCCTGGACAGCAGCCCTAGTAGTGAATGATCCGCAGGGATTCCTAGTTTGAAGTCATCCTTGCTTTGGACAGTAAGCTTCCTGGGAAGAATGCCTATTCGTTGAGCATAATGGCAAGGGTGCCATCATCTCAAATTTAACAACACCGTTAAATAATGCATCTGATGTTTATATTTTTTATATTTTTTGAATGCCTCCATCCCCTTCACGTACATTATGGAGGTCACCAGGAAATCTGTAAGCACTGGCAATGGTCTCTCTTCCTCCAACTCCAAATAGTATTAGAAACAAATAGTACTTTCAGTATTTTTGTGAGAATGAGTGGCATGAACATGTACCGTAAGTGATTCATGCTGAAATCCCACCATTCAAAACTACCTGTGCAGGTGGTCCACATATGACTTTATCAGTGTTGTGAAAGGGCCACAAAGAAGTTGAAATCCTCTACCTTTTCCTGTTGCGAAAACTCAGTCTAAATGATGGCTGAAAGAATTCTCTGTACTCGGGATCTGCCCATAGAAAAGCTACTTCTCAGCAAACGGGGACAAAACCCTTTTGAAAAATGTTAATTATGCTCCTGCAAAACCCCAAAGTATGAGCATTGTATTATCATTTAGCAAGCATTCCTGCTAGCTTCTCGCTGAAATAATTTAATTTGAAGATACTAAATTAGAGAAAGAAGGGGGAGAAGTTGATAGTGAAATACTGAAGTTACTCGCTATACACACACACACACAGCTGTACCTTGGAAGTTGAATGGAATCCGTTCTGGAAGTCCGTTAGACTTCCTAAACGTTCGGAAACCAAAACGCGGCTTCTGATTGGCTGCAGGAAGCTCAGACGTTTGGCTCCCAAAAATAGTTTGAAAACCAGAACACTCAGTTCCGGGTTTCGATCATTCGGGAGCCGATTAGTTCGGGAGCCAAGGCATTTGAGATCCAAGGTACGACTGTGTATAAAAGAAACATTTGAACCAAGACTTTTTCTTTAAAAAAATATTATTTATGTTTATCTCCTTCTAATCCTCAGCATACAATTGCTGTCAGGACAGTGGAACAACAGAAAACACGAATAGGGCCAGTTTTTTTAAAATAAATAAATCACTAAAATAGCAAAAGGTGTAATCAATCCATTGAGAAAAGCTAATAAAAAATAATATTGTTGAATGTATGCAGGAAAGGCCAGAGCGCTCAAAGGCCCTAGTGACGTTGATCTTTTTGCTTCAGAATTATTTGCTGCCTTTCAATCTGTTAAAAAAAAAAATGTGGTCCAGACTTTATTAAGGTAATATGCAGTAGCCACTGAAAATCTGCTTTGTTGTGTTTCGGCCCCATGTCTCCTCGGTAATATGCAAAGTAAAAATCACAGTGTTCATTATTTTGTCAGCTCCAGCTTCCTAAATTGGGCCTTAAATCTTTCTTCTAAGTTCACGCTGTTCTCTGCGTTCATATTTCTTTACAGCTACAAGAGTCCAATACTGACCGACAGCTGATTGAGACATCTCCTGTGCTCCAGAAATTGACCGAGTTCGAGGAAGCCATCGGAGTAATTTTCACTCACGTTCGGCTTCTGGCCCGGGCTTTCACTTTGAGAACTGTCGGATTCAACCACCTGACTCTGTGAGTTCGTTGGGCATTTCTTTCTCCCCCCCGCCCCCTCAGTAAAGTTTATGGTTATTGCATTTTAGAACATACCGTATTTACACGAATCTAATGCTCCATCGAATCTAAGGCGCACCTCAATTTTCAAAACCTTGAAACCCCAGAAAAGTATTGACTGGCGCCATCAAATCTCATGCGCGCGCTAATTTCTGTGGTGTAATTTGCCCCCCCCCCCAGGTGCGCATTGCACCCGAATAAATACGGTGTATGAAACAGAGAGAACAGTTACAGCAACCGGCAAAAATTAAAATGCGGAAAATTAAACTGTAAAATAGGCCTGGAGAATGCGTTGGAAAGTTTGCTGGTGGTTTTAAAATGGATCTCAGGCGTTCTTTTCTGAACAGGCAGCTTTGTCCAGTTTGCCAGCTGTGGATGCTCCTGGATAGGGATCGCCTGATCATGGTAGACCAACTTCATGACTGGATCACTGTAACACGCTGCCCAGAAGCACCAGCCGGTGCAGAATGAGGCGGTCAAACTGCCGAGGAAGGGGCTGTGCCAACAAAACTGGTCCGTTTTCCCTCTTCCCTCAAGTCTTCACCCTTGTCACCCTCTATGAGTTGGGGGTGGCTTCCTTAAGTGGGGAAACTCCAGTTCTTGTGGAGACGGGAAGGTGTGGTGTAGTGGTTAAGAGCGGTGGACTCGTAATCTGGGGAACCGGGTTCGCGTCTCCACTACTCCACATGCAGCTGCTGGGTGACCTTGGGCCAGTCATACTTCTCTGAAGTCTCTCAGCCCCACTCACCTCACAGAGTGCTTGTTGTGGGGGAGGAAGGGAAAAGAGAATGTTAGCCACTTTGAGACTCCTTCGGGTAGTGATAAAGCGGGATATCAAATCCAAACTCTTCTAATAAAATGCGAGGGAAACCACCACAAGACCCTCACAATTCATGTTGGGTGATAGGAATGGTGATCTACGAGGACAAAAATATCATAGAAATATTTGAAACCTATTTGAAATGACTCGCCTGTTTAGTGCTTTTGGGTGGGGCGGGGACACATGCGGTTCTTTTTATAGATAATGTATATATATTATGATATGATTATACAGTCGTACCTTGGATCCTGAACTCCTTGTAAGTTGAACATTTTGGCTGCCGAACGCCCCAAACCCAGAATTGAGTGTTCCGGTTTGTGAATGTTCTTTGGAACCCAAACGTCTGATGCTGCTTCTGTGGCTTCCGATTGGCTGCAAGAGCTTCCTTGGTTTCCGAACGTTTTGGAAGTCAAACGACTGTGATATTATATTATTATTATTATGATATTATTAAATGTAATATAATAATTATGTATACTTTTATATATTTTATATATTATATATATTATATATTATAAATAATTTTCATTTTCAAATTTTATATCACAAATTAAACATTTTTTATTTTACCATACATTTATTGACTTCCCTCCCCTTCCAACGTTCATTTCACTTTCTCACCATTCCTGCATATTTTGATATATCCATCTAGTTCTATTCTCCTATCTTCAGTACTTATTATACTGTCAATTTTACTTTAACACTGCCAGCGTTTTCAACTGTACACAATTGTTTCCCATATACTCGACAAAATATTCCCACTCCTCCTTCAATGCCTTGCGCAGGAGCCATGCTAAATCGTTCCAATTTTAGCTTACGTGCCGCCAAAGTGAGCCCAACGCACATGTAGTTCTATAACGAGGAAAGGCTTATTTTTCTATCTTATCAACTTTATTGTTTTCTACCTCTTTCTGTTTCAGGGGCCACAATCAGAGGATGGAATTCTTGGGGGATTCCATAATGCAGCTGGTGGCCACAGAGTATTTATTCATACATTTCCCGGATCATCATGAAGGGCACCTAACGGTGAGATTGCCACCTGTCACTCTTCTCCGGGAGCAGAACTTGACAAGTCAGAGGGGGCAGGAGAGACAGAGGCCAGGGGGAAAGAGAGAAGGAATTGCAGAAGCAGCGAGTGACTTATTCTGGGCTTAATGAAGATCCACAACCTCAGCGCGCTGCCTGCTCTTAATAAGGTTTTGTTAATTTGAAGATGTGAATCCAGCCGTGATCAACGAAGTTTTGATTCTTGCCACCCAGGCATGATGTCTTCTCTTCTTTAAAGCAGGTCAATAGCTTTAATAACCGCCATGATTAACTTGTTCCACCTCAAAACTACAAGTAGCGCTTGTTTCATTAACAAGCACTTGGGGTAGACAGATACTATGAACATGGGGTCTGTAGGAATGCTTTGGGGGGGCAGTTTCGGGGCTAATAGGTAGCTCAAAGCAACAAACAAATCAAGTTTGCCTTTCTTTTTAAGAATAGCTGCTTCGTTTCAGTAACACGCAAGTGTCGGGTGGTCTCTCTACTGTTCAACTAGACATTTATCGCAACTTGCTTACCTTGCCCCATAGAACTGAATGGGAGCCCTTTAGAATCAATCCTTCAAGCCGAATACCTCCCACCATAGAAAGGCTTTCCTACTCATGCTTCTGCCCCCCCCCCCATCACATGTGGTCCCAGGGCACAGCACGATAAGCCGCTTAAAACCACGACAAACCAATCTTTGAATAAGTACCATTGTTATTTGTTGTTGTTTAGTCGTTTAGTTGTGTCTGACTCTTCGTGACCCCATGGACCAGAGCACGCCAGTCACTTCTGTCTTCCACTGCCTCCCGCAGTTTGGTCAAACTCATGCTGGTAGCTTCGAGAACACTGCCCAACCATCTCGTCCTCTGTAGTCCCCTTCTCTTTGTGCCCTCAATCTTTCCCAACATCAGGGTCTTTTCCAGGGAGTCTTCTCTTCTCATGAGGTGGCCAAAGTATTGGAGCCTCAGCTTCACGATCTGTCCTTCCAGTGAGCACTCAGGGCTGGTTTCCTTAAGAATGGATAGGTTTGATCTTCTTGCAGTCCATGGGACTCTCAGGAGTCTCCTCCAGCACCATAATTCAAAAGCATCAATTCTTCGGCGATCAGCCTTCTTTATGGTCCAGCTCTCACTTCCATACACCACTACTGGGAAAACCATAGTTTTTACTATACGGACCTTTGTTGGCAAGGTGATGTCTCTGCTTTTTAAGATGCTGTCTAGGTTTGTCATTGCTTTTCTTCCAAGAAGCAGGCGTCTTTTAATTTCGTGACTGCTGTCACCATCTGCAGTGATCATGGAGCCCAATAAAGTAAAATCTCTTACTGCCTCCATTTCTTCCCCTTCTATTTGCCAGGAGGTGATGGGACCAGTGGCCATGATCTTCGTTTTTTTGATGTTGAGCTTCAGACCCTATTTTGCACTCTCCTCTTTCACCCTCATTAAAAGGTTCTTTAATTCCTCCTCACTTTCTGCCATCAAGGTTGTGTCATCTGCATATCTGAGGTTGTTGATATTTCTTCCGGCAATCTTAATTCCGGCTAGGGATTCATCCAGCCCAGTGAGGGCAAATCAAAGAGATAAGACGAAACACAGCTAACAACATCTCAGTGCTCAGTCTAGAAATGATATCATCCGGTCAATGCCTGTGCATTTCCAGAAAGAAAAAGGTCGGCCGTGGTTGCAGTGTTCAAAATTTGCCAGGCGCCTTCTGCACCTGGCTATTGACCACTTACAACTAAGTGAAGATGCCCATCGACCAGGAGGGCACCAGTCTCCTCCACCATCTGGAGATGCGTGCCTGGGGATCCTTGGATCACACACTGATACTCCACCCTGTAGAATCCTATCTGTTATATGTTATCTGCACAATCAGGATGAATTTAAGGAACCCAAAGCTTGTCTTGGAAAACACAACTTTTGAGCTGCTTGGCCCCAAAATGGCAACCAGGCACTGTAACCCCAGTTTAAGGAATCCTTTGGCGCCAAGCTTGTACATCTGAGTTTCTGCATAGTTAGGGCGCCATTTTGCTACACTGACTGGAGTGCGACTACAATCCAGGAAACTCGCTTTTATTTACATATAATGATCCTATATCATTCGCCTTTGTGCTAGCCAGAAGGAGAAGCCTCTCCTAGAAATTTCTTTCCGAATGCGGCCAAACCTTTTTTTAAAGAGTTCTGCAGCTCAAAGAAGACCCAGTTTTGACTTATGCTGTCCATCCCTTCCAATCCTCCCTCTCATTTGCTCTCTTCTACATATTTCTACTCGGTCAGTAGCCCCGAGGAAGGCTAACCCCTGATTTCAAAGACCCAAGTGCTCTTTGAACTTGCAGCTGAAGTGCAGGGCATTTTAATGTTTAACCAAAGTTACGTTTTAAGCAGCGAGCGCGTTTTCCCTCCACACCGCTTTCTCCCTCGGTCCCCTTCCTTTGCCTTCTGCCCGAAACCTTCTCTTAAGCATAATTTGAGCCTGTCTCCCTTCTGTCTTCTGATGAATAAATATGACATGTTAAATTTCCTTATCAGCGGGCCTGCCCCCTCTCCCAAGCTCCCTTTCATCTGATCAGACTGAAATAAGCTTTCAAAAGTTGCTTTTATGTTTCGGGCGCGCGTTAACGTTTCGTTTCGCCCCGCTCTTGTGCTTTGCCAGCCCCCGCCCGTATCGTTCCATCTTTCACAGAAATTTCACCTCAGCTGTTCACCCAGCCTTCGCATCCTATGCAAATTGCAGTGTGCCATTAGGTTCTGCTTTCCGAGCCGCTGGTTTGCTGCGGACGTTGCCCCAACAATAAGTTGCGCGCTTGTTCTTTTGGAAAGTGGCTGCTGTTAATTAAAGCGCTGGGCTCCTCTCTTCCTGTCAACTGGCTTTCGATTCTCATAGTGCTTAATTCTTCGTCGCCACAGGTGGCTGCATTTTTTGACAATTAACACTGCAGTCTTCCTACGACGGACACATCGGGGACCAGTTCGCTTTGCCCAGTGTGAGAGGATTACGTGTTGCCAAATCTATTTACGTTAAATTGGCTGAAGCCGTAGTAATATTCACGGATCCAGGATGAGAGCGATAAATCGACCGCCTGTTACCGCGGCTCTTGCAACATCCTTTAGACAATTGGAGAGGATTATATGTAAGCAGCACCTTAGGCACCTCCATCATTAGCGAGTTACACAGAAGCTCTCTCTGCTTTGTATGCGCAGTGGAAGCAAGAGCACACTTCTGTCGGCAAGAGAAATTGAGCTTGGCATATTTTCTGCCCATTAGCTTGCTTCAACAGGAAGCTGGACACGAGTCGGGTGCTTCTGACCTAAGACAAATTGTAGTATAATCTCAGGATAAGCGCAAACCGTGGTTTGCCAGTTTGGACCAAATGATAAACTACAGATTGCCTCAAGCTATCAAAGGAGGGAGAGAGAAGGAGAAACTCTTCTCCTGCGTCACTTTGGGGGTGAGGGACCGAGCAGTTGACCGTGTGGGTCATACAGATCAGTATCAGAAGAAGGTCCCTGGTATTAAGTGGTTAGCTGTGGGTTAAAGCCTCAGCGCCTAGGGCTTGCCGATCGAAAGGTCGGCGGTTCGAATCCCTGCGGCGGGGTGCGCTCCCGCTGCTCGGTCCCAGCGCCTGCCAACCTAGCAGTTCGAAAGCACCTCCGGGTGCAAGTAGATAAATAGGGACCGCTTACCAGCGGGAAGGTAAACGGCGTTTCTGTGTGCGGCTCTGGCTCTGGCTCTGGCCAGAGCAGCGATGTCACGCTGGCCACGTGACCCGGAAGTGTCTCCGGACAGCGCTGGCCCCTGGCCTCTTAAGTGAGATGGGCGCACAACCCCAGAGTCTGTCAAGACTGGCCCGTACGGGCAGGGGTACCTTTACCTTTACCTTTACCTATGAGCGGCAACTTGGTTTAGGAACAAAATCTAGCAGAGGTGATTCGGTTTCTTCTGTTTTGCCAAGCAACGGCTGGGGAAATGGTTCCTCCCCAGAATTTTGGGGGTGTTCTTACCTGAGTGCTCTCTGTTGTGTCGGTAGCTGTTGCGGAGCTCCCTGGTCAACAACAGAACACAGGCCAAAGTCGCCGAAGAACTGGGCATGCAGGAGTTCGCCATTACAAACGACAAAACCAAGCGCCCCGTGGCCTTACGGACGAAGACGCTGGCGGATCTTTTGGAATGTGAGTGCCACCATCTTCTGTTTCCTCCCAAAGGAAATTAGGGGTGACGTTAAAGGTGACAGCAGATAGCAGAAGCGAGAAAGGCAAGGTTCTGTGCTATAAGAGATATTTGGTTTAAAAAACAAAACAAAACCCCCAAAAAACACCAAGCGGGTTTGGTGGATTCTGGAATCCATCGAGAATGCACATGTCGTTAGTTCAAGGTACTATTTGGAGGGAGATTTTGTTTCTTTAAACTGTGGTTCTGTTGCATTTCTTTTGCGTTACCCAAAAGGTATATTGAGCTGTGTGTGTGTATTGAGGTATTGGCATGTGTTTGTACACTTACTTACATTTAATCGATTCATCAAGTTACAGCACCCATCGATTAATGTTGGTGCCTACATTGGCTCCCGGTACATTTACAAGCATAATTATGAGTGTTGGTGCTGACCTTTAAAGCCCTAAACGGCCTCAGCCCAGTAGACCTGAAGGAGCATCTCCACCCCCATCATTCAGCCAGGACACTGAGGTCCAGTGCCGAGGGCCTTCTGGAGATTCCCTCACTGCGAGAAGTGAGGTTGCAGGGAAACAGGCAGAGGGCCTTCTAGGTAGTGGCGCCCACCCTGTAGAACACCCTCCCATCAGATGTCAAGGAAATAAACAACTATCTGACATCTGAAGGCAGCCCTGTTTATGGAGGTCTTTAATGTTTGATGTTTTATTGTGTTTTTAATATTCTGTTGGGAGCCGCCCAGAGTGGCTGGGGAAACCCAGGCAGATGGGCGGGGTATAAATAATAAATTATTATTATCATTATCATTACTATTAACTTTGGCCATAGCAAACCACATTGGGGAAGGGCTGTGCAGGAGTTTGCACCAGAGGGAAGGAGGGTTGGAGAGAGGGAACATGTGATTCTGCGGCTCGTTCTTGATCTCTTAAGACGGGCAACCAACATGGTGCCCCCCAGATGTTGCTGGACTAGAATTCCCATTAGTCTTAACCAGAATTTCCAATGGTTGGGGTGCTGGAAGTTGTAGTTGAACACCTGGAGTGCAGGTACCATTTTGGGTTACCTCCATCTTAAAGAGATCATGAGCATTACATAGCATGTGGCAGTACAGCAAACATTCAGTATCACCTGCTTTTAGGTGCCCCTTTGCAAGTACAGAAATAAAGGGGAAATAGTTCTTTATGATTTCATTTTAAATACAGTCAATTTTCAGTTTTGTAAATGGCATTGCTTCTGAAGGTACGGTAATGTAAACCCCCATAGCTTTTTAAAAAAAAGTTTGTTTGTTTTTTTAAGGTTCTCCTTCCAGTGCAAGTGAAGTGGCAATAAATAACGGGCCAAGGAAGTTAATCTCTATCCAGAGCATTTTAATACATTTTGTGAGTTGAGCAGGTCCCGTGTCTCTTGCCAAATCCTTTTAGTAAATGGAAGTTGTTCACAAACAATCATGATTGATATCCGAAGCACTGGGAGTGTATACTTTGCAGAGATTTATTTCTTAGAAGTTATAGTCTGCTGGCTAAACCACAGGATTTAGAAGTCCAGACTCTGTCCCCAGCTCTTCAGAATGCTTCATTAATTTGTCCAGATGTTGACAATTCAGTGACTCAGTTTTCAGCTCTTGTCAAGGAGAGGTTACAGGCAGAGCCCAGGATTTGCTCCTCAGTGACCTTGTACTAGAGAAGGGATAGGCAACCTGGCATCCTCTACGTTTTCTAGAATACAACACCAATCAGCTTCTGCCAGGGTTAGCAATGGCCGTGGATGATAGGTTTTGTAGTCCTGCAACATCTGGGGGGCACCAGATTGTCTATTATTATTATTAGACCAACTGTGGTGAACTGCATGAGGAAAGGAAGGAATTGCTTAGAGGAGCAATTGCTTTTAAGGAGCAATTGGGATCTGTCCAGTTAAAGCATTTAGTGGGTCTGGGGTTAAGGAAGAGAGTGAAGGGGGTTCTTAGGAGTAAGTCGAGGAGATGAGGTCTCCTGTTTCGTAAAAAGAAGAGCATTGTTGTTGTTGTTATTGCTTTCTATTGATTTATTGGTTTGTTTGTTTCCTGTGTAAGATATTCTGTTTTTTAATGTTCTATTTTTATATATCCTGTAAGCTGCCCAGAGTGGCTGGGGAAACCCAGCCAGATGGTGGGAAATAAATAAACAACAGCAACAACGAACAAAAAGGGGTTCATACCATAATGCTGCATTAACCAAGAAACATAACTTGATATTTATTTGCTTTCCATTTTTCATGAATAAAACTCACGACATTGTTAATTCTAGTCTGGTCTCCCAAGGGATTTATGTTTTGAGAGTTTGAACACTGACCCAGAAGCAAGGGGGGGGGGGCAGAGTGGACACATGTAAATCGAAGGACAACGTTGTTCTTGGTGAGACCGTGCAAAGACCATCTTCTCAACTGTACGAAGGACGCCCTTAGCGTAATGCAATTTAAAGGGTCTTAAGGAGGGAGAGGCTGCTGGGAATGTGACCTGCTTCACCTAACCAATTCCTGACTTAACAAGCCAGCATGTGGAGGGGTGTGTGTGCTGCTCGGAGCATCAGATGTGCTTATTTGTCGACCGCAGACTTGTCGATGTGGCCGCTGCCTTCATCCCACATTAGATGGAAGCTGTAAATTGGCAGATTAGACACCCAGAGGTGCAACACTGCTATGAGATTGCTCCACAATGGCCAGCCCACACCTCCCACTTTGGAATTAAAAGCAAGAGACACTTTCATGGAGCTATAACCCATAGGAACCTTTTCCCCAAAGGAGGTCGGTTGACCCTCGCAGCCATTGAAGTGGCTAGAAGAATCACACCCTCAACAACATGACCTCCCTAAGCCTTTTATGTGCTTCTGGATCGGGCTGAGTTCCTTCCGCTCGCCCCAAAACATGCAATTTCACAGACTGAATCCCATTCCACCCGTGTTATTTGATGATACAGACAATCGGTGGTCCACCCCTCTGTTATTTCATTTTCTTTTCCCTTTTGGAGACTCTCACCTTTCGGGTGCCCTTTGTGCTTGGGAGCCAGTGTGGTGTATAGTGGTTAAGAGTGGTAGTCCCATAATCTGGGGAACCGGGTTCGTGTCTCCGCTCCTCCACATGCAGCTGTTGGCTGACCTTGAGCTAGTCACACTTCTTTGAAGCCTCTCAGCCCCACTCACCTCACAGAGTGTTTGTTGTGGGGGAGCAAGGGAAAGGAGAATGTTAGCCGCTTTGAGACTCCTTCGGGTAGTGATAAAGCAGGATATCAAATCCAAACTCTTCTTAACAGACCTCCTAACTCTTCGTTATGTTTTTCACCTTGTTCCCAAGGTGGTCAAAAAACTGTATTCGCCAAGCCATCTTTCCCCCCTTAAGATGCACTCAAGCAGCTGAGCAGCCCGGGTTCTTAGCTCAGAAATATTTGCCGTGAGAGACCTTGAGAGCACCAGAGATTCTCTGCAAGTGTAAACTCTTTTTACCCAGAGAATAACATTACTCACATATTTGGTTTTCCTCCCTTCCAGCCTTTATCGCTGCTCTGTACATAGACAAGGACTTGGAATACGTCCACACCTTCATGAATGTCTGCTTCTTCCCACGACTAAAGGTAAGACAGCTTGGAGTTTTATACTTAATGCAGCAACCAATCTGGGTTTGCCACAGAGTCCCATCTTTATGATAATTAAAACCTTTGTTCTGTTGCATGCTCCTGCCAACCTAGCAGTTCGAAAGCACATCAAAGTGCAAGTAGATAAATAGATACCGCTCAGGCGGGAAGGTAAACGGCATTTCCGTGCGCTGCTCTGGTTCGCCAGAAGCGGCTTAGTCATGCTGGCCACATGACCCAAAAGCTGTATGCCGGCTCCCTCAGCCAATAAAGCGAGATGAGCGCCGCAACCCCAGAGTCAGCCACGACTGGACCTAATGGTCAGGGGTCCTTTTACCTTTACCTTCTGTTGCATGCACATACTTTGGCATAAACTTACAAAACAACAACATTAACTTGGAGCAAAACTCCTGTTTTTAACCCTGTTTCCAGCCTCTTCCTGCTCCTCTAATTGGAGCCTGTTGTTATTTCTCTACATTACAGGAATTCATTTTAAACCAGGACTGGAACGATCCAAAATCCCAGCTCCAGCAATGCTGCTTAACTCTCCGAACAGAAGGGAAGGAGCCAGACATCCCTCTCTATAAGTAAGAAGCCTTTCTCCTTCTTCCTGCCATAAACTAATTATAACTTCGTGAGCCGATCTCTCATTTTCAGCTGTACACTTGGCGTTTATTTTTGTCTCCATATCCGTATGACTCGGATTAAGCATCCTCTGCCTTTTGTTTAAAGAAGGGATTAGTTTGCTGTTTCCCCTTTTCGATCTCGAACTCAGCTTCAAGCGCCACAAATGTAGTCAAGAGAGCCGCTGCATGTGGAAGATGGGGTGGTTCTAAATTCAGTGGATGGTGGATCATTTGATCCTCGCCGATAAGTTCGCATTCGCCCACCCACAAAATAGTTTCAGTGCCTCCCTTCGCACGTCAGGGAGTGGGAACTGCTGCTTTAAGCAGACTCTGTAACTCCTGCAAGTGTAACTCTCTGGAGTCATTTGGGATCGGTAGCAGAGTTGCTGCTTGTCTTCAAAAAGCATGATGTTTGATGGAGTGAACAGAGTTCAGGCTTGCAAGATCTGCTTTGTGGGGTGTTGTGGTTTTTTTAACCCAGTCCCTGAGATCCTCCAACTAGAAGTTGTACAAAAGACATACACTTCATATTAAAGAATTCGGAGCCCAGGAATATAGAGATAGAGATGTGTGTGAGAGAGAGAGAGAGAGAAGGAGATAATTATCATAGAATTGCAGAGTTGGAAGGGACCGTGTGAATCATCTAGTCCAGTGTTGGCCAAACTTGGCCCTCTAGCTGTTTTTGGACTACAACTCCCATCATCCCTAGCTAACAGGACCAGTGGTCAGGGACGATGGGAATTGTAGTCCCAAAACAGCTTGGCCAACACTGATCTAGTCCAATCCCCTGGAATGCAGGAATATGCAGGGATCGAACCTGCAACTTTGGCATTATCAGCGCCACACTCTAACCAATGGAGCTATCCAGCCTAATGGAAGAAAGCACACAGGACTTCCCGAAGATCCACCCAGGGCCACCTCAATCTTTCTTCATTTTGGCAGTTTAATTTTGTGGGGTGCAATGAGCTATTTTGTTGCTGTTTGGCCGTCGGAAACCGCAGGGATCTCCAGATCTACCTTCTGCCTTCTCCTGGTGCAGAGCGCCCATAGCGCAGGGCAAAGAGAGCCAGAGTGCAGCAGGTGTTCATCTCTCAGTGGACTCAGTTAGGGAAGAGCGGGGAGGCAGTGCGAACCCTCCCCTTTTCCAGCTCGTTCTCCATTTCTGCCGTTCTTGAGCTGAAGCAGGATAAGAATGGAGAAGCTCCTGTTTGGCTGGCGTGTGATACCAGAGCATTTGCACAGAGGCAGGGAGGACGTGCTTGTAGAAGGCCACAATTTAAAATTTGGCTGGCATGCATGTCTATGGTATGGGAAGGCGACAATTTACAAAAGTTTTACAAACCATATTCTAAGGAAGAATTTGTATAGAGTTTGGGAGAAATACAGAAATCTGCTGGAAAGGAAGACACCTCTGTGGCTATCTCCTATTGAGACTATTACAGTAAAGAGAATTAATAAGGATAGACAGTGGACAACTTACAGGGAATTGCTATGCTTTACAGAGGGGATGCAGGTGGCGCTGTGGGTTAAAGCTTCAGCGCCTAGGGCTTGCCGATCGAAAGGTCGGCGGTTCGAATCCCTGCGGCGGGGTGCGCTCCCGCTGCTCGGTCCCAGCGCCTGCCAACCTAGCAGTTCGAAAGCACCTCCGGGTGCAAGTAGATAAATAGGGACCGCTTACTAGTGGGAAGGTAAACGGCGTTTCCGTGTGCGGCTCTGGCTCGCCAGAGCAGCGATGTCACGCTGGCCATGTGACCCGGAAGTGTCTCCAGACAGCGCTGGCCCCTGGCCTCTTAAGTGAGATGGGCGCACAACCCCAGAGTCTGTCAAGACTGGCCCGTACGGGCAGGGGTACCTTTACCTTTACCTTACAGAGGAATTAATGGAAAGTGTAAGGAGCCATGTTACAGACTGGCTACAATATCATCAGTTACATGCAATGTTTAAAATAGACAGGGAAACTGGGTTTTTGTGGGGGGTTTTGGACCAAAGCTCACAATTTGAAAAAGAACTCTTACAAAATGAAGAAAAACTTTGATCGAAAATGTTATTAGAATGGGAAACAAAAGACGAGCTTGTCAAGCGTTTAAAAACCATATTGTCAGGAAAGCACTGTTTAATGTCTGGATAAGATATAAGGATTTGCTTGAAAATAAAACTCCAAGGTGGTTGTCATCAATGGAAGCGAAGGCTCAGAAAAAGCTCAATATGGAGGCCAAATGGCCAAAATATTGGGAAATTTTGGAACAAGAAGGAGACAGATTAAAACTGCAGAGTTATGAAAAACTAAAAAACAAAGTACGAGATTGGCTTTATTATTATCAAATAATGGATAGACTATATGGAACTGGCGGAAATGACTGGCAGAATCCAAGACCAAGGTGAAGAGTCGGTGGAAGAAGATTGGAAAAAATTTAAAGTTTATTTACAGAAACATTGCAAAATTAAGGAATGCTAGAAGGTTGTTGGAATGAAGTAATGTGGTTTTAGCAGAAATGATATAAAGGATTAGGTTAAAATTGATTTATTAAATTGGTGAAAGTCAAGAATTACAGTATATTAAGGTAAATTATTAGGATAAAAACAAAGCTGGAAAGGATTTGCTGAAACATCTAATTGAACTAGAATACAAAAAAGGGAGGTGTGAGGAGGTCAAGGAAATAAGTAAAGGAAAGAAAGCTAGGTAAAGGTCTGATCTGGTTTTCCCCCCCTCTTTTTTAAATGTATGTTTGTATTTTTTATGTCTTTTTTATTTTTCTTTTCTATTGTTTCTCATTGTAATCTTTAAAATTTGAATAAATATTATTTTTAAAAAAACAAAAACAAAAGACGAGCTTGTCAAAGTCCCCATGACACGCTGGGCAATAGATACAGGACACAATATAGATTTTAATCTCTGGGTGGGGGGGACTTTGGAAAAACGATCTGGAATTTTTACATCATGTTATTCCTTGAAGGAGAACTACCTGAAAATGATTTATAGATGGTCTCTAACTTCAAGTAGACTTGCTAAGATGTATAAGACTGAATCAGATAAGTGTTGGAGATGCAATGAGACTGGTGACTCCCATCTTTTGACAATCCATCTGAGAGCTGTCCCGCCTTTTAAGTTGTATCATTTTCTCCCGGACCCTGTTTTGTGGCCACAGGAAAGGAACAGAAAATTGGGAACTGGCACGGATGGAAGGATTATTGTAAACTGTTTTAAAGTGTAGCTCAGTAATGAAACTTTGACATTCGAATGGTCTAGCGCCTCTCTTGCAATGGATTGTCTTGTTTCATGGTGGGTGGAAAGAATGTATAGATCCATAGGCAATTTGGGATGGGCTGTTTGGTTGACTTGAAGCCGCCATTTGTCTATTTCTGCTGTAAAGCGTTTCCTAAATGTACCTTAACCGCTGAAACTGCGTAGAACCAATACTCAGCGTGACATTGGAGATGGATCGGAGGGAGAGACGGGAAAGAGAATCAAATTTATCGTTTGTCTGAGAACTCGTGTCTCATCTTAAAATGGCTGCAGATTTATATCAAACTCTTCGTCCAAAGGGAAAGCTGCCTGGTTAGTAGTGACAGATCCTGCAACTTTCCGTTACTGATGGGGTAATTTGCAGTAGTTGCCATTTAGAGCGACAGCGTTTGTCATAGTACCTTATATTTCTATCCTGAAGATCTGAATTTGCCAAAAAGTGTAAATGCCTATAATTCTACACCAAGCGTACATAAATACTTCACTTTTAAAGCAATGACGTGTTTGCAGTGCCTTGTAAAATAATCCATAAAGTGCTGTTTGTCTGCAATCCCGTGATTAATCTTTGCAGACAGGGGGGCATTTCTGTTAAGAGGCCTTAGTAAGTCCTGCTTTCAAAAGTGTGACTTTTTTGTGTTACTGTCTTTCCTGGGACTTAGGACTCTGCAAACAGTCGGACCCTCTCATGCCAGGACATACACCGTAGCTGTTTATTTTAAAGGCGAAAGAATAGGATGCGGTAAAGGACCAAGGTATGGTAAATTTTTGAATACATGTTTATTTAAACAGGTGTTTTGAGAGCTACGGGAAATCCCTTGGCGATTTAGATGGTGCTCCTTAAGAAAGCGAATGCTAGAATTCCCACTACTCCCATTTAAGTCTGTATCTGGCCAAAATAAGATGTTGCAGAGAACCTCTATAGCTCCACGGTTAGGGTGCCAGGGACAGAAGGCCTGAGTTCGAATTCTAGTTCAGCCATGGCCTTTCTGAGCAACCTTCAGACAGATTAGTCTCTCTCAGCCTGCATTTCCATTAATGGAAGAACAGCAACACACTTTGTAGGTTTGTATTGAAGATGAATGAGAAAAGCATCTTAGGGACTGCACAGCGAGGGTGCCAGCTGCATGATAAATAATATTTAAAGGGTTTCTCCCTCACCATTGATCACCTCCTTGTCCGGACTGCACTGATTCTAAGAATAAGATAAAAATAATTCCTAATAAAATATTAGCGGGAAAGTGTTCTATTTGCTGTAATATCGCCATCCATTTTTCTAGAGCTGTAGAGTTTGCCTGTTGGTTGGTTGGCCGGTTTTAAATTTAATATTTTCATTAAAACAATTCGCCGAAGAATTATGAAAGGGGAAGATCTTAGTGGTATTGATCTGAAGTTTTAAAAACAACTCGCTGGAACGGGTTTGTGTGTGTGCCTGTGCATGAAGGGTTTTTATGGGAACAAGTGCCCAATGATTATTTGAAGAATTAGTCTCAGCAGAGCCATCAGAGTGGTTGCTTCTCGGAAGCTGTAGTTTACTCCATAAATACATTTGCCATGATTTCTCCCCCTTTCCTTTCCTTTCCTTTCTTTTTTTAAAACAGCATTCAGCAAGCAGAGATGTGCGCAGCAATGGATGCCTTGGAAAAATGTAAGAGACTTTTTGGATTATTTTGTTCTGGGGGTTGGGGCAGGGAATGTGCAAGCATTACCTATGGTTGAGAGAGAGAGAGAGGCAGAGAGAGAGAGAGAGAGAAAGTACAGATAAAACAATCAAATGACAGTCAGCACCAGCATCCCCATCCACCTTCCCCCTCCATTTCTTTTAGACCATTTTGAATTGAAAATTTGCTTACATAACACACACATTTGGATTAAATAAAAAATGTTCCCCTACCCAGTGAGGCAGAGCCATTACACAAGCTTCCTGGCAAGTGGGTCTCAACAAGCCAGCTGTGAGAAATATTTTATTATTATTATTATTCTTTTAATGGCCGGGGCTTTTAAATTGCTCTATCATTAGACCACAGCGACAAGGTTTTCTGGGCTAGCAGCAGATACAGCTATGTGGCGCCGTTTGAAATGAGAGATCGCATTTCCAGGTAGAGAATAAACCAGACTCTGTTATGACCCAACTCGGATAGCCAAGAAAGCATTGCAATCCAAGTCCTTTCTGTTGGGAATAATTCAGGCTGAAATTCCCAGGTGTCAAAAAAAAAGGTTATGTATGCCACTACTGTGGCCCGTGTTTTGTTAGCACAAAAATGGAAAATGAGCAAGGTCCCAACTAAAGAAGAATGGCAACTTAAGTTGACAGAATACGTGCAGCTTGCAGACTTAACATATAGAATGAAAGAACAAGAAGAACATCCTGTATCGGGATGCTTTTAATGTTTGATGTTTTTATTATGTTTTTATATGTGTTGGAAGCTGCCCAGAGTGGTTGGGGCAACCCAGTCAGACAGGTGGGATAATAATAATAATAATAATAATAATAATAATAATAATAATAATATCATCTGAACCTATAATAATATCATCAAAAACCTATAATTAAACATATAGGAAGTATGTGTGGGTCATTTTTATTTTTCAAAATGCAGTGATGGTTCTTGCTTTCCCTCTCTGATATGGACATAAGTTGGAAGGTTATTCGTGGTAAGGGGACCTCAGGTCATGTAGTTTGGGTCTGAGCACATTGCGCTTTTCACTATTGGTCTTAAACAAATGTGGTGTCAGTTGCGTAGACTCAAGGAAAGATGTGGCAGTAAGCAAGTAAGCGCAAAACTGGCCCTCAAGCGTTTGCTTTGAGCATATTTGCTCAAGGTAAAGCGATTTAGCGTGCAGTTTCAGCCTTGAAAATTCAGCAAAGTGATGGCAGGTTTTCCATTCTGTGTTCCTTTATGTGTCTAGCCCTCTCCCCCTTTGTAAGCATAATCCCTCCAAAAAGTCACAATATTTCAGGCCTAGTTGGCGGGGAGTCGGTCAAGTGAAGTGCTGAGCTCTCTGGCCTTGGTCCAGCGAAGCACTTAAGCCCATGCTTAAATTCAGGCACACGAGTCATTCCACTGACATTCATGATCTAGGCATTGTGATTAAAATAAAGTCGGCGCTTTACTAGATGGGGGCCAGAGCGCTCACCTTGCAGGATTGATTGCAAAACCCGCAAGCTGCTGCCAAACAGGGACTTAAATCTTTGTGCTACAACCCCAGATAACTCTTAATCTCGTTGAAATCTCTGGCAAAAGTCGCCGTACTTTTATCTATCAAGAGTTGAGCTCATCTGCTTACATCAGCCAAACAGTCGGTAGCTTTCAGCCCCTGTCTTGGAAGAATTAATATAATTTTTTAAAACAGGTGCATTTAAAATGTGCGCTCTTGAGAGAGGTCCATTTTTACGGTATGATTTCTCTCCATTATTTCCTTTTGTGTACGAATACGGAGCACGAATGTGGCATGTGAAATCTCACCTCTCTGCCCCACATGCAAGATTTTCACCTTCTGTACTCCCCTGAGTTAATCTGAGAGCCTCCGAAATACGGAAAGGAAAACGACGAAATAGCAGAAGAGCATTCTCTCCCCCACAAGAACTTCCGTCTAAAGCCATCAGAGGTTCTTAAACCCACCGTGTGTGTCAGGGCGACTCAGATCTTACGAGGACAAGGGCTTTCAAGCGATTCTGGGGAAAACACAAGTGGGAGACTTCACCGAACTTTTGTCATCCATAAGTGGCACTTAGTCTGGTACATCAGATCTGCAAGAAGAGTACAAAAGGACCACACTTTGCACAGGAGTGCCTTTGCGGTACCAGAGACTTAGCGGCTGGCGGCATCTTCCAATCTTTTGAGGAGAGAGACCCGGGGAGGGGGAGTGACAGAGAGAATGGAATCGCTTCTGCAAGAGGAGGTTGTTTGTTTATGGAGATGGCCTTGGGTTCAGAAGTGGCTGAGCCCTTTATTCAAGCCTCCTCCTCAGCCTCTTGCATCAGCTGTGTTTCCTATAATGTCCCCGAAAGCCTCATCTTCCCAAGGACATCAGCTGTTTCTGCGTCAGCACTAGCAAGTCAATCACAAAGAGCAATTTCTCATCTGGCACCACATCCAATGGAGGCGACGCTTTCGCCGGCGACCTTCCACCTGGCATCGCCTCTATGGATGATGTGTTTGTCTACCTTATTCTGCCCCGCTCTTGCCGAGCAGTATATATTAACTTCCATTGGCTTCTCAATTGTATATATTGGTTTTTAAGAGCTGAACAGCTTTTTCCCCCTCCCATCCCTGATGCCCATTATGGTGGTAATGGGGGGAGATTATCTTGATTAGCACCAGATGGAGCCCTTCTTGTCCTTGATGAAAAATGATAGCTTCCCAAAGTACGGAGACTTTCCCAGCATAGTTCACTGATCTGTTACAAATTTTCCATAAGGATACTCCATTCTGCCCCCCCCCCTGCTAAAATGTTTCATGGTAGAGGCTCGCAAATTGCTCAACAAGTACATTTGGGTAGCATCTTCAAATGGAGGAATAAATAGCCAGATTCAAATTGTTGATATATACATAAATATACATATACACAACCATTCCTATTGGGTAACATGATTTCCCACTCACCCATTGTTTGACTTGGAAAGATCCCGGAGGCAGCTTTCATTATAATAATAATAAATTTTATTTATACCCCACCCTCCCCAGCCAAGACTGGGCTCAGGGCTGCTAACACCAGGTATCAAAACAATTGATTAAAATACAACTTAAAAAGAAGATTAAAATACAACACTAAAATAATCAAGTTGGCTCTGCTTTTGTCTCCAGGGTGTAGCATTGCTCTGAAGTAGCATCACCTAGGCTGAAGCTACACATATATACAAAACGCTGTGAAAATGATTTTTTTTAAGTTTAAAATCTATATATGGAATTTGCCATTAGCTCACCAGTGCCATCTAGGGTCACATGTGTATAATGCACTTAAAACATTATATTTGCAGCTGTACGGTAAAGGTAAAGGACCCCTGGATGGTTAAGTCCAGTCAAACGTGGCTATGGGATTGCGGCACTCATCTCGCTTTGAGGCTGAGGGGGCCAGCATTTGTCCATAGACAGCTTTCCGGGTCATGTGGCCAGCATGACTTAACCGCTTCTGGTGCAATGGGACACCATGACAGAAGCCAGAGCACATGGAAATGCCGTTTGCCTTCCCACCACGGCGGTATCTATTTATCTGCTTGCACTGGTGTGCTTTTGAACTGCTAGGTTGGCAGGAGCTGGGACAGAACAACAGGAGCGCATCCCGTCATGGGGATTTGAATCACCGACCTTCTGATCGACAATCCCAAGCGGCTCTGTGGTTTAGACCACAGTGCTGCCTGCTGAGTCCCTAGGCAAAGTCCTGTGTTTGTTAAGTCACTGGCTCCCAACCATTTTGACACAGCCAGCACACATCTTTTAAATTTTTATATATGGATGTTTTATGATGGCCTATACCAGCGGTTCTCAACCTGTGGGTCCCCAGATGTTGTTGGACTACAACTCCCATCATCCCTGAGCTCTGGCCTTGCTAGCTAGGGGTGGTGGGAGTTGTAGTTCAACAACATCTGGCGACCCACAGGTTTAGAAAGGCTGGCCTATACAGTCGTACCTTGGTTTTCGAACAGCTTAGTTCATGAACATTTTGGCTCCCGAACGCCACAAACCCAGAAGTGAGTGTTCTGGTTTGCAAACTGTTTTTGGAAGCCGAACGTTCGACAGGGACTCCGTGGCTTCCGATTGGCTGCAGGAGCTTCCTGCAGCCAATCAGAAGCCATGCTTTGGTTTTCAAACGTTTTGGAAGTCGAACGGACTTCTGGAACGGATTCCGTTCGACTTCCAAGGTATTTGTAATGCTTAATAAAGGTTTGGCAAAGTACAATTTGGGGGACGTTTTGGCTGGGGAGAATGCTCTATTCATTCATGAGACTCTCTGGGAAGACGTGGGTGAAGTCTCCTATTTCCACACCTTGACAGGAATTTTGACCGTGAGTGTGATAAGTAAACGTATGACATGACTGTAGCTGAAAATGTTCCTTATTCCTCCTGGTGTAATAGAATAATGAACACTCGGAATGCCTGGTCTTTATTTTAACGCACGAAACATTTCTTCTTGCCTCAGATAACTTTCCTCAGATGGCCCATCAGAAACGATTCATTGAGCGGAAGTACAGGCAAGAGCTTAAAGAAATGAGGTGGGAAAGAGAACATCAGGAAAGAGAGCTGGAGGAAGCGGACGACATTCGGAAATAAGTACAGGCCATGGAAGCAAACGGTGGATTTGCCTGCTTAATAACTTTGATGTGGGCCTGTGGAGACATAGCCTAGTTTTGCGTAAAGGATGAACGAAGTCTGCTCATTAAATCATGGTTCATGTTAATTGTTACTTTTTACATAAAAAAAGAAGAATGTGTTTTATTCCATTTTTAGCTAGTAAAGTTTTATTCACGAGGCTTGACGAAACAATTTCTTTTAACATTATTTCTGAAGAATTGTGCTTTTTTATTTTCCATCTTGAGTTTGCGGAATAATAAAGTGTTTTATTTCAAAACGGGTAACCGTCTCCGAAAAGGAAAAGCTTTGTGTTCGTCAGAGTCTTTAATCATGGGAAATAATAAGGCAGAAATGAGATGCTGCTTCCACCATCTCGCCTTGATCTCTGTCTGGGTTGTGCTACCACTGGAAAGACGTGGGTTAATCTGTGCTGGGGTTGGATCCAGGGAGATGAGATGATCTAGCTCAGAAATATTTCCTCAGTACAGCACCTGACAGCGGGATAAATGAGGAATATCTAAGCATCATTCACAAGAGATGAACCAAAACGCTGGGTTCCATAAACAGCGTCATCCGTAAACGAAATCTGAAAAAGAAGATTTGTTTATATTGTGCACAGTGTGCAGATTGTGCATCCTCTGTCCTGTATTTTCTTGAAGGTATTTCCACAATCAGTACATACGTACGTACATATATACATACAGTTGTACCTTGAAAGTTGAAGGGATTCCGTTCTGGAAGTCCGTTTGACTTCCAGAACATTCAGAAACCAAAGCGCGGCTTCTGATTGGCTGCAGGAGGCTCCACAGCCAATCGGAAGCCCCATCGGACGTTCAGGTTCCAAAAATAGTTCGCAAACCGGAACACTTCACTTCCGGGTTTGCAGCGTTCGGGAGCCAAAACGTCCAAGTACCAAGGCATTCAGGATCCAAGGTACAAATGTAATTTTATTTGTATGCTGTCTTTCCATAGTTCAAACCAGAGTGGTCTAACGCTCAGCCCAAGGGCTTCATGTGGCCCTCAAGGCCTTTAACGGTGGCCTTTGGCAACATCCCCCCCCCCCCAGCCCTCACACTGCCTTCCCAAAATCACTGGGTTTTGGGAAGGAGGGGTGAGGGTTCTGGCATAGGGTTACCAGACGTCCCCCGTTCCCGGGGACAGTCCCCGGATTTGCAAATCTGTCCCTGGACAAATTCCGTCCCCGGAATGTCCCCAGATTTGCAAATCTGTCCCCGGGAAATGTGGCCACAGCAACCTCAGCAACCCAGAGCCAGACGTGGCAGCTGCCATGGTGCCCACCATTTTTCCTGCGCCATGGCAGCAAGCAGTGAGCAGCTCCTGAAGCCAGCCAGAGCCAACTGCACTACCAGGCTGGCCCCTCCTGGGCAACGGCTGCCCGCCCGTGACTCCCGAGCCTCCCCTGATCTGTCAAAACAAAGGGGGAAGGGGGAAGTAGATCGGAGAAGGCTCAGGAGATACGGGCGGGCAGTGCGCCGTTGCCCAGTTTTTAAAAACTGCATTTATGTTTCACAGGGTGCGAAAGAAGGGCTCTGCACCTTTATACAATATGCATATATGCTTAGGCCCAGGGTCTTTTGCCTCACTTCTTTACTGCTGTATCAAGTACGGCGAAATCCACTCGTTCAGTACGCACTCTGAACTTTTAACTGAACTTAAAATGGTGCTTGAGAACCAGATGTGGTGCTCAAATGGTGGATGGAAAATGGGCAGAATCACTCCCGATTCTAGGTGGCGGCTCACGTGGTTGACTGCTCTTCGGCGTGCACACAGAAACAACAGCACAAACAAAACAGGTAAGGGTTTTTGTTTTGTTTTTAATTTGTACTGCAATCCAGTTAAAGAAATTTTAATTGTATGACTTTAAAGTACCTGTCTCCCTCCCCCTCTTTTATTAAAAAAAAAAAAGCACCCCACAATAATCTGCTTGATTAATCAGGGGCCCCTTTTTTCATTCATTGAACATTTTTAAATTGGTTAATCTTAACAATTACTCAGCTAAGCTCTGCTGTCTAATGTGTTTTCATTCAGGAGCATTTCCCTGCAGTTTCAAGTTGTACTAGCCAAATACGCGTTTTGCTTATTAAATTATCAGATTTTTATTCTACCCTTGAGTATCACGTTATATGGGGTGTTGATAAAAACGGAAACAATAAAAATACAATAAAGCATAAGCAAATTCAATTTAAAACAGCAGGATAAAAGCAGCGATAAAAATTGGGTGATAAAACCTTTAAGCTGGTAAAAGTCTTTTTTTCTTTTTTTTTAAGTCTTTACCTTGCGCTGAAAAGACATTGATGTAGGCACTGGGTAAGTTTCCTAAGAAGACATTTCCATAAGCAAAGTGCCACAGTATTGGTCACAACCTGAAGATTTATTAGAAATAATATGTGTAGTTAAGCCACTTATCTGATTTCAATGAATAATTCAAATGCAAAAGATGACTTTTCATAATTACATCAAAGAAGTCTGTCTTCCATATAAATCTCATTAATAACACCATTATTACTGGGGAAATATCTCAATATTTATCACAAAACGCCACTGATAAAGTCATAAAATTCCTTTTTAGTATCCTATTAAGGATAGAGACACTGTTGGTATATATTTAATCTACATCGTAAGTGACATTTGTCCGCATTTATCTTTTAATTTTCCCTGTTTCATAATAAGCAGTGCTTGAAGGAAGACCTCCAACGATTATCTCAATGGACAGGCTGGTTGTTGCTAAGGCAAATGTTCCTGTAGGTCCCTAGGTCCTGAGCCGTGTAGGTCTCAAATGGTAAACCCCAGTACAGTAGTACCTCTGGTTACGTACCTAATTTGTTCCGGAGGTCTGTTCTTAATCTGAAACTGTTCTTAACCTGAAGCACCACTTTAGCTAATGGGGCCTCCTGCTGCTGCCACGCCACCTGCACAATTTCTGTTCTCATCCTGAAGCAAAGTTCTTAACCCGAGGTAATATTTCTGGGTTAGCGGAGTCTGTAACCTGAAGCGTATGTAACTTAAAGCGTATGTAACCCGAGGGACTACTGTACTCTGAAGTGCTGCCATCACATTTGCAAAGTTAAGCAGGGTCCAGTATGGTTTCGGATTGGATAGGGGACTGGATGTTGAGATTCCCGCATTACAGGTGGTTGGACTAGACCCTCGGGATCCCTTCCGATTATCCAATTCTATGATTCTAGGTGCAGAAACAGATTGGAAGCTGGTGCAACTCTTAAAGGACCAGCAAAGTATGATCCTAGCATCTGGCCTCCGTATCTCTGCAGTTTACATTTGGTACTAACTACCATTTCCAGGCGGGACGCAAGTGGTGCTGTTGTCTAACCCACAGAGCCTAGGGCTTGCCGATCAGAAGGTCGGTGGTTTGAATCCCCACCATGGGGTGAGCTCCCATTGCTCTGTCCCAGCTTCTGCCAGCCTAGCAGTTTGAAAGCATGCCAGTGCAAGTAGATAAATAGGTACCACTGTTGTGGGAAGGTAAACGGCGTTTCTGTGCACTGCTCTGGTTCTCCAGAAGCAGCTTAGTCATGCTGGCCACATGACCCGGAAACTGTCTGAGGACAAACACTAGCTCCCTTGGCCTATAGAGTGAGATGAGTGCCGCAACCCCAGAATCGTCCGTGACTGGACCTAACGGTCAGGGGTACCTTTACCTTAACCTTAACCATTTCCAGGCAGTCTCCCAAGGCAGCCCCACATCCAACAAAATACAGTGGTGCCTCGCAAGACGAAATTAATCCGTTCCGTGAGGCTCTTCGTATAGCGGTTTTTTCGTCTTGCGAAGCAAGCCCATTGACAGCTTAGCGGATTAGCGCTATTAGCGGTTTAGCGGCTTTTAGCGATCAGCTGTTAAGCGGCTTATCAGCAGATCAGCTGATAAGCAGCTTAGCACCTTAGGAAAAGGGGGGGGAGGGAAAAAAACCCGCAGGAACTCGCAAGACATTTTCGTCTTGCGAAGCAAGCCCATAGGAAATTCGTTTTGCGAAGCACCTCCAAAACGGAAAACTCTTTCGTCTAGCGAGTTTTCCGTCTTGCGAGGCATTTGTCTTGCGGGGCACCACTGTAGTCCATGTTACTAAAACGTGGCTCACCATGGCTAAGCTATATCTATCCAGAGAAAAGGCAAGATTTAGCAAATGGATGTACCAAGCCGAACTTGGTTAATACAAATGCCATGAACATTTTTTGCTGCCTTACTAGCTAAAATTGCACGCTTTATTCAAATATCAAAATATTGTTTTCCAGATGTTGCAAATAATTCTCGCTTGAACTGTTGTTGTTTGTTCTTATGTGGAAAGAGAGGCTGACTCGCCCTGCAGAACCCGGATCAGCTGCCAGGTTTCTGAAGAGCTCCTTTGGGAGGGAAGGTTCAAGTTGTCACCTCCTAGCCATCTGGCGAGCCCCACTGCTTTAGCTTCTACTTCCCTCTGCACCCAATCTTTTTGTCCCTCTATTGTCAGACAGGCAGTGGTAGGTGGTACCTATTGGGACTAGTAGTGCAGAATGCCGAGAGACCAACAGTAGGCGAAGCCCATGACAGGCAGAGGCAACTGATTCTAGTTTTGTCCAATCCTGGCTGGGGAGGAAGAAGTTGTAAGAAGACACAGGTAGATGTTGCCTGGGGAAAATGAGGTTGATGGGGCGGTACTCCATAGGCAGGTGGGGCTCATCAGTTTGGGAAGGCAGCCCACCTAGGAGAAGGACATCTCTGTTCCTAAACATCCAGGGCCTTGTGGGACATCTTCAGTAGAAGAAAAGGCTAAGGAGTAAACCTTACACAAACCCAGAATGGAGTCCTTAAGATGGTTGGATGGCACCTTGTATGCCTCCTTCCGGCAACTCCTGCAGCAAAGCTGATCCACTTATAAACGTCATCTCCAACTCCTCAAAAGATTCCATCAACAGAATCTCCCAAAAAAAATTGTGTATCACTTGGGAAGACAGGCAAACTAATGCCAGTGTACTGGAAGAAGCAAAGATCACCAGTGTCGAAGAATTGATTCTTCAACATTAACTTTGTTGGACTGGTCATGTTGTTCAGATGCCTGATGATTGTCTTCCAAAGCAACTACTCTATTCTGAATTTTAAAATGGAAAGCATAATGCTGGTGGCGAACAAAAGAGGTTTAAAGGCAAATCTAAAAAAAAAGTAGTACAGTCGTACCTTGGAAGTCAAACGGAATCCGTTCCAGAAGTCCGTTCAACTTCCAAAACGTTCGGAAACCAAAGCACGGCTTCTGATTGGCTACAGGAAGCTCCATCAGCCAATCAGAAGCCGCGGAAGCCTCATCAGACGTTCAGGTTCCAAAGAATGTTCGCAAACTGGAACACTCACTTCCAGGTTTGCGGTGTCCGGGAGCCAAAACATCCAAGTACCAAGGGATCCAATGTACGACTGTATAAACACTGACAACTTGGAGACACTGGTCTGTGAGCGCTCCAATTGGAGAACAGCCTTTACCAAAGGTGTCATGGGCTCTGAAGATGCTTGAACTCAGGACGAAAGGGAGAAATCTGCTAAGAGGAAGGCACGTTTGGCAAACCCTCACCGTGATCAATTCCCGTCCGGAAATTGATGTCCCCACTGTGGAAGGACATGTGGATCCAGAATTGGCCTCCACAGTCACTTACGGACTCACTGTTAAGACCGTGTTCATGGAAGTCAATCTTACTCGGCTACACGTGATCACCAAGAAGAAGAAGAAATACACTGCTCTGATTTACTTTGGACCACATCAGCGAGGCTGAGAGAAGGGTCTTGTCATCTGGGCAGCCAGGGCCTCCATATACTCTGCCCAGGCTTGTGTCCCAGGGAGATCACTTTAGTGCTGCTAACACAATGGTTTGACTTCTCCTCCCAAAAGGCTCACTCCTCCATTGTCTCCCAAGACTGATGGCAACAACTCCATTCACCCTATTGTGTCAGTCTGCATTGCCACCCATGACCCCCTCCCAGGGCATCGGCTGGCTTCAATGTGATTATTCACACCCTAGGATGATATTACCATTCTTATTTAGTCCCATATCCCTTTTCTCTCTCTTTGAGAAGGCATCAAACCAATCTGAATGTCTTATGCTTTCAGATGTAAGATCTCCAGGCTAGATTGATAGATTGATGGACATTTCTCTTTGGGGATCGAAACCGGGAAGGGGGCAGGGGAATAAGAGTTTGGGAACCCAAAGGGTGTATAATTATAGGTTATCTTTCTTTATTATTTTTACTTGGTAATCATTATAAAAATTGGGAAATTCGTGGAAGGGAATTTAGGTCGACTTTAGGAAAAGATGTTAAAAATGAATATTGTTGTTTAAATTGAGGGCTATAAGTTTTAAATTGGATAACTAAGATGAATTAAATATAAAAATAATAAGGTAAATGAGGGGGATAAGAACTTGCTGAGCTAATTTTTGGAATTGGAATACAAGAAGGGGAGGTGTGGGGAAGTCAGGGAAAGATGGTAAGGATTTGGAGCTATGCTTGTCTTTTGTGTGTGTGTGTGTGTGTGTGTGTGTGTGTGTGTTTTGTGTTTGTTTAAAAACTTGTAAAACCTTAATAAAAAATTATTTTTTTAAAAAATGAATGTCTTATGCTTTGTTGCTGCTGCTACCCAGGTGGATCTTTCCCCCTTTGATTTGCACAGTGGCTGTCTGCAAGGTAAGGCTGTGACTTTGTTACCATTAAAAAAGGGAGAAATTACCATAACAATATGGTAGATGGCAAGGGGAATGAGATCTCTCTCCTCTTGTCACAGATTCATCCCAGTATCCTTTATCCGTCAGCTGAACTGTTCATTAAACCATCTCTCCGATGTCTGAAGGCTTCTCTGTATGCGAGTTAAAATAAGCTCATATATTTTCAGATGCCGTCTCCCTGTGATCGTTGGTTTGTTCATTGAAATTGCCATTCATTGCTGTTTACAAGGAGGAAGAAACTTCAAATTAAGGGTTAAGCTTCAAATTCTGCAGCAAGGAGGAGGGAGAATACATCTTGGTGTAGTTGTTAGAAGATTAGCAATGTAATCTCTCTAGGCTTCTGGAGTGGGAATAATGTGTGCCAGTCCTTGGCTCCAGGTGGGACAGAAAATAAATTCTCCAACGCCAGTGCTCCATTGATTACATCAGCCACAACTATAACTCGGCTTGTCATAACAAAGTTTGTATAGGAATATAAGCCAGCCGCACCACACACAAAAAGCCATTTCGAAGTCAACGGATATTAAAAATGCTAATGTTATTCAATATCCAATTACAGAGTTTCTGGAAAAGCCAATTAAAATTCTGGAAGATAAGGAGTCTCGGTGACTCCATTGGACAGGTCAGCCAAAAATGCCTTATCAGCCATCTGTATTTGGGCTGATAAAGATTTTCAATTTTTATCGTGAACCTTGGGCTTTGTCATAATTACGGGGGGGGGGGGGTATTTTAATTCTGTATTAATGTAAACTAATACAATCCTACATACTAGAGGTTTTCAACCTTTCTGAGTCCTCGTCTCCCTTTACTAACTACATTCGTCTCCCTTAACTAACT
The DNA here is from genome assembly GCF_951804945.1 of Podarcis cretensis. NCBI lineage: Eukaryota > Metazoa > Chordata > Lepidosauria > Squamata > Lacertidae > Podarcis > Podarcis cretensis. The sequence goes on along the minus strand of NC_137176.1, from coordinate 23,441,669 downwards.
ACATTCTTTCTGTGGTGCCCCTGTGGGGCTCAGATGTTCAGTTATGTTACCCCTTGCCTGCAGAGCTGGCAGCCCCTTCTCCTTTTTTGAGCACCCGCCCTTGCGGACTGTTTCCTCAGTCTCATCTCCTGTCCTTGGGAGTCCTCTGGGCAGCCACTGCTGTTGCCCCTGGTCTCTGAGCTTCCCACCCCACCCCCCGCCCCAAAGAGAGGTCCTCCTCGCACAGCCCCACAGCGGATTGGGGCTGGTCCATTAGCAAGGGCTGGCAAACTGGTTGGCTGGGCTCCCTCACCTGCTTGCTTGCTTACTCTGAGGCCACCTCAACTCCTGGCAACCTGGACCTCCTGGCCAGTCCCAAAGGCACCATTCGCCTGGGGAGCTTGTACCCGGGGCTGCTGCAATAAACAACTGTGCAAGCCTTTGGGAGGCAGAGATGCAAGAGGGCATCAGAGGAGGGAGAGAAGGAAAGAAGGACAGAGGCCAGTGTTGCCCGTGGCACTCCAGACCATCCTTCAAGGCACCCCAGGGTGCCATGGCGCACTGGTTGAAAACCACTGGTATATACACATACCTGGGAGTAAGGAATGCTGTGTGTGTGTGTGTTTCGCTCTACCATTGTTGGAGTGGAAGAAAAATAATGTGTTGACCTTGTCCCTTCGTCACCCCAACAGTCATCCATTCAAAAGGTCTTGTGAAGTGTCCCTCGGGCAGCAATAGCAGACAGGATGCACTCTGTAGGCAAGGGAAGCTTTTTAAGGTTTAATGTTTTATTATGTTTTTATATATGTTGGAAGCCGCCCAGAGTGGCTGGGGCAACCCAGTCAGATGGACGGGGTACAAATAAATTATTATTATTATTATTATTATTATTATTATTATTAGTAGTTGTTGTTGTTGTTGTTGTTGTTGTTGTTGTTGTTGTTATTGTTTAGTCGTTTAGTCGTGTCCGATTCTTCGTGACCCCATGGACCAGAGCATGCCAGGCACTTCTGTCTTCCACTGCCTCCCGCAGTTTGGTCAAACTCATGCTTGTAGCTTCGAGAACACTGTCCAACCTTCTCATTCTCTGTCATCCCCTTCTCCTTGTGCCTTCAATCTTTCCCAACATCAGGGTCTTTTCCAGGGAGTCTTCTCTTCTCATGAGGTGGCCAGAGTATTGGAGCCTCAGCTTCAGGATCTGTCCTTTCAGTGAGCACTCAGGGCTGATTTCCTTCAGAATGGATAGGTTTGATCTTCTTGCAGTCCATGGGACTCTCAAGAGTCTCCTCCAGCACCATAATTCAGAAGCATCAATTCTTCGGCGATCAGCCTTCTTTATGATCCAGCTCTCACTTCCATACACCACACTCCAGATCCCATCAGCCCCAAACAGCGTGGCCAATGGCTACAAATGAGAGGTGCTGTAGTCAAACAATATCTGGAGGGCACCTGGTTGGGGAAGTCTGCCTTGGAGACGTAAGAGTTTCAAATTTTTATTATCTCCTGCATTGCCGCTTCCCCTCCCTCCTTCAAGATTTGATTACTATCTGTTTTTAAATTGTACGTGGATTGTAAGCTATAGCCAGAGGACTCTGGTGGTTCTAAGATGGTGATGGTGATGGTGATGATGATGATGATGATTTTTTAAAAACCCTAATATATGGGGTTTTATAATATATTATAATATATATAATATATAGTCTATGGTGACTGTGGAATCACAGAGGACAGTTCTATTGGAGATATTTTGGGTGGAATGTTTGTATCCTGCTTGTTTTTTTGTGGTTTTTTTTGTTTTGTTTTTGTTAAAATATGGTTTTGTGAAAGTTCATTGTTTCCAGAAAAACAGGGTGAGGGAAAAGTCAACAGTGTTACTGGAACTATCGAAGTGAGGCCACTCACAGACTCATTTGTCGATAGATGTGGCATATAAAACTAGTTTCTCATTAGTAATGAAAAAGAAAATCCTTTTTTTTTTTTTTTTTTTTGGTCTGCTGTAAATGCCGTTATAGCCCATTTGCTCCATATAATTATGGCTTGTTGTAAAACACACTGGGATTGAATATTAGGTAAAACAGGGAAAAATAAGTGATAAGCTAAATAAAACCTTTTTTTTTTTTTTGCTGGTCATTAGTAAAAGATGATGAAACTTAACAGCTTGTTATATTGGGAGTCAATGTGTAAAGCTAATATATTCAATTATTGTAAAATCATTTTTGACCTTTAAAGCAAACACATCTTGCCTCATATGCAAAATTCAGACCAATTATGGTTTGACATGCTTTATAATGAGGGCACATCTGTCGTCCACACTTTAATGCATGGAGGAGGGAGATACCATTACTGACTCTGACCACTGGTCCTGCTCGCTAAGGATGATGGGAGTTGTAGTCCCAAAACAGATGGAGACCGAAGTTTGGGAAACCCTGATCTAAGTTCATGGTAATGAACCACTGCAGTAATTAGATCTGCCTCCTCCATGCATTAACTGAAGAATATATTATCAGTATATGCTACCCCTTAAAGAAAAAATTCCATCACTTGGTTGTAATATTCCTACCTATTTGTTTTTGTGTGTTTGTTTGTTTGATACAAAACACAGATATACCTGAAGGTGGAGGGGAGGAGGGCAGAGAAAGTTCCAAACAGGCATTTACAAGCATTCTTCACCTCCTGGGTAACCTTGTCTTTCGTGATTGCTTTGTGTATTTTATTTAATGATGCTGACCTTTGTAGCAAATATGCTGGCTTGTGGTAAGGCTAGGATCTTTGGTCTTTGGGGATGTGCTGCTTAGCAAGTTGAGCAGAATTTTTTCCTCGGGTTCAGATCTGGAGAGAGAAGCCTTTGATGGCCAAACTGCCCTTTATCTCATTTACCCAACTGCCCTTTATCGCTTGATTGACAAGGTGTGTTAGGGAGAGTCCAAAGGCTTCCCGCCATTCAGTGGTAGGTTAGAAAACAATGTAGAAACTGTGTTTAAAAGTCTCGTTTCTCGGACTTGCGATTGCGTTTCGATTGTTTTCTCTTTGTGGGATGTAAACCCGGGATGGGATCCTGCATTCATCCAGATGTCGATGAACCAGAACTCCCATCATCCCTGAGCACTCATGGTGCTGGCTGGAGCTGATCGGAGCTGAACTCCAACAATACCTGGTGGGGCTCAGTTTCTGCCTTCCTGTTCTAAAAGCTTCAAACAAGATGCCACTCGTGATAACAAACCGTGAGGAAGCGGACTAAGAAGGCCCCAGGATGAACGCTTCTGAAAATGTGTGAAGGCCTTTCCCCTGAGCTAAACGTGATTTTTTGTTGTTTGATGATATAAGAAGCTTATACAGAATCAGACCCACTGGTTGGAAGAAGCTCTCCAAGGTTTCAGGCGGGCCTTACCTAGAGATGCTGGGCATTGAATTTGGAAACTGCTGCTCTCTACATTAAAGTGTGCCCCAAAGGGCAACCTAATTCTGTTTATCCAGCATCATTCCCTTCTGACAGGGAGTATCTTAAATATAGAGGGAGGGAGAGTGTGAAAGGCACAGAGCATTTCTTCTCTAAACAGGGCCAACCTTTTTAACACATCTTATTGAAAACAGAATACCATCTTTTTCTGGCTCACATGTGCCTGCTCTGGCATTTTTCTAGAAGGATCAAATTCTTGTCTGGTCAGTAAAACTCTGACGGGATTAGCAACCCGAATATAGACTCTATAAACAGCTTACCTATATATGTATAAGTCTCTGGAGCTACTGGTGTCAACTTGGCACACAAAACGCACGAAACTCAAGAGAGATTCCTGCCCAGAAGACAAAGAGCTTGTTTTCCAATGGTAGTAAAAGGAGAAAAGCTGGGCCCCCAAATAATGGCATCCGAGGTTGAAGTTTAGTTGTTACTTGACCAAACATTATCAACCTGAGTGCTGGTTCTTGTTGGTAATGTATAAAAAGGTAAAGGGACCCCTGACTATTAGGTCCAGTCGTGGCCGACTCTGGGGTTGCGGCGCTCATCTCGCTTTATTGGCCGAGGGAGCCAGCGTACAGCTTCCAGGTTATGTGGCCAGCATGACTAAGCCTCTTCTGGCGAACCAGAGCAGCGCACAGAAATGCAGTTTACCTTCCCACCAGAGCGGTACCTATTTATGTACTTGCACTTGACGTGCTTTCAAACTGCTAGGTTGGCAGGAGCAGGGACCAAGCAACGGAAACTCACCCCATCGCGGGGATTCGAACCGCCGACCTTCTGATTGGGAAGTCCTAGGCTCTGTGGTTTAACCCACAGCGCCACCCACTTATACAGGGAGGTATAAAGCAACACCAGGAGGGTGTGGCTCCCCTTATATGATATAACCAGATATAATGGGGTGGGGGAGTTTGTGACCGCACCCCTGCTGTCCCCTCACAAGTGTTGAAATTGCCAGCCAAGTTGCCATCTGTATGTGGAATGGTGGGAGACAGCTGGTCTGCCTCAGGCAGCAAAATGTTTTGGACTGGCACTGGCCATCTCATCTATTAAATCTGGGTGAAGCCACTGGGCGAGAGAGAGACCTTATGCAAAGACCCTGGTTGGCAGGGGACATATTTTGAATTAAATAAAGGCTTGAAAGACCAGCGACTTTATTGGTTCTGCCAACAGGCTTATGAGTTGAAAAACAGGCCATATGCTCTTGAACCCTTTGTCTCCTCAGCATAAGCAGCAGCTGGGGCTTAGGCAGAATTCTTTCCTCAGGAACCTCCATTGCTTGACCCCATATGTCTAGGCCACAGCTCATACATGGGTGTAGTAGTATTTATGAAAACAACTTCTAGGGACTACCTGATCTCAAATGAATCCACCACAGGAAAGATGCATGCTGGTTGCTAGGAGGAAAGGAAAAGCAAATTAAGGAGATTGTAAGGATTAGAAAATAAGATAGAAGCAGGGAAAATGCACTAACAGGGAGGGGAAAACAGTAGCTCTTTAAGACCCCAGGGATTCCTATTGCCAGGTGTCCAAATAACTCATCAGTCACAGCTCTGACTTCACTTATTGGCTACATCCATAGCAGCATCCAGACTGGTTCATTTCTCATAAATCGCTTCGAAAGATACCTGCACATTTTGCTTAATAACTTTCTTTCTAGGAGGGCTGGAGACTTAGTTTTTTTGAAAATGAAAGCTCAGATGCTGATCAGGGCTGTCATTGAAGTCCTTTATGGGCATCACAACACCAGTAGGCACTTGGTTGGTGATCGCTGAAGGATGGAGAGGTTTTGGGGGCCATGAGTTATGCTGACAGAAGGTGAGGAAATGCTGAAGGCTGGGTTCAGCTCACAGTTGCTTATCCCAATGCTAGCACTACTAGCTTGGAAGCACACTAGATGCCTTCCCCCTGAAATGTCTCAGGTGAAACAAGACTTATGGATAAGTCAGCCACTGGAGAGCTGTCAGAACATCTGAATTTTATAGGTCTATTCATTCCATCTTTCCCATGAGCATCCAACTAATGAGCCTGCATTTGTTGATATTTGATTTAATTGTGCCTCTGCTGCCTCTGAATCTGTTCCAGTCCTCTAATTATTCTTAGCTTTATGCTTCTGTTTAGCCTAAACCTTTCCTTCCTTCGCTTCAAAGCCTTTGCTCCTTGTTGCTTCCTGCTCTGAGATTTTGAATAATTTCCCTTCCTTCCTTTATAATGTTACCTTGAAGATGTTTCCGAGCTATGATCATATCCCTCGTGACTCTTCCCTTTTTCATATTACAAAACTTTTTAGCTCTCTGACTTTTCCCTCTTGTGATACATTATTTCTATCCATGCATAATATTCCCATGACCATGTACCCTAGGACCCAGATGGCAGCTTTGACATATTAGCTTATTTCACGATAGTTGTTGTATTTCTCCCAGCCACCCCCTTCTCTACTCCCTCTGGTGGATTGTAGGGGATTTGTATACTTGGTCAGAATTGGAGAGTAGTTTCATGTTACCCATTTTTAACATTGGTTAGGGAACAGACTCTGTTGGACAAGGAATAGTTGTGCACAATAAGAGATCAGTTGGTCCAAATCCCTTACACCTCCTGGTCAGCCTTGGAATGTCCCCCAATTGAAACCCTGGAAAGTCATTGCCAGCCAGTCAACCTAGACAATACTGAGCTGGTTAGACCAATGGCCTGACATAGGAAACACACAGGAAGCTGGCAGGCTTGTGACCTGCTGCTTATTGTTACAAGGGATGCTTCCATGTAGAGGTGTTAGGATGCTGTCAGCGGCTCCCAGCTGGTTGCCCAGGAAAGTATAGAGACAAGAGAAAGTTTCTTACTGCCTTTTTTATTTCAGTCTTTACAGACAGAGGCTATAGAACCCAACCTCTTGGATAATGCAGTTGTCCCAAGTGAATCTCCACCCCCCCATCTCTCCCTCTTCCTCATTTGTCATCATCATCATCATCATCTCCTTCACGGGTGCTGCTACATGCCCTCTGTCTTTGAGTTCTTTGCTCTCCTACTTTTAAGTCCCGCCGGGTTCTGGGAGATGGTGGGTCTGGAATGTTTTCTAATGATAATGTGTCAGCCTAGTGTTGCTCTGGCTCTCCCATGATTTCCCAACTTTTCCACTCATCTGCCTCTGAGCTGCTTCCTCCCTTAACCCCCTGTTGTAAATCTATACTGTCTTCCCCTTCCTCCTCTCTGGAAGGGTCAGGATGGGGAAGTGGTCTCCACCATTCCACCTCTGTCCAGTCCCTGACAACAGGTAGATCTCGTCTTATGCATCTTGGAGTGGGTGAATATAAATCCTCCGTCCAGTCACGCTTCCTCTGGGCAGCTCTGCTTGGAAGCTCTGACCTGGCAGGATAGCAGCAGAGTAAATGCAGCGGTCCTGAGTCCATGTGAGAAAGGGATAAATTAAGTCCAGAGGCAGATCGGTTCTTATCTCTAGAAGCGTTTATTTACAAGCCATAAATCAGTCTATTTCCACCAGAAACTTCAGCCATTTCAGCATCTCTCCGTGCTTCCAAAAGCACACAGACACAGCCTCTCCGTTGTGCTGTGTCTCTCAGTCAGAAGCGAAAGCAACTCTGCTTGCAGACTGTGACGCACTTCTCTGCATCAAGCTCTTCCCAGATACAGGACACCACGGAGTTTTAACCCTGTCTGTTCCAAACTCCACAATGCAGACTTCACATGCGATTGAAGATGGAGAGAGAAAAGGTTGACCATCCTATTAGCCATTGGGAGAGTGTTTGGGTGGGATTGGAGAGTCGGTTGGATGTCGTGAGAGAGTGGAGGAGGTTGCTGAGAGTTTTGGAGGTGGTCGGAGAAGGATCAGAGTAGGCCAGAGAGAAACACAGAGGAGATTGGAGAGTCATTGGAGTGATTTGCTGGGTTTTTCTACGGTTCTGGATCCACACAGTTTTGTTTACCGGTGCAATAGCCAGGAATATAACCCCAGAGACTGATCTAGGGGAATGTGACTAGTTCGGTCACACTGGGCATGGAGCCTCAGGATGTTGCAAATATGTGAGAGAGGGAGAGAGGGAAAAATAGTGGAAGTGAACAGCTGGCTTCGCAAATGGTGTAAACAGGAACAGTTTGGATTCTTAGATCACAGACTGCAGTTTCTTGAAGATGGACTTCTGGCAAGCGATGGGCTGCACCTCACAATGGTTGGGAGGAATGTTTTTGCCAAAAATCTCAGAAACCTCATCAGGAGGGCTTTAAACTGACTAACGTGGGGGGGAGGGACACAGTGCTCCTGAAGGTAGGAGTCTATCAATTGATGAAGATGATCATCCAAATGTCATAGACCAAATGGAACAAACAGCACACAGACCTAGTGGTGGGAGGAAAAAATCCTTAAATAAGAGACACGGGGGAATGATTAATGGACTTCAATGTCTGTACACTAATGTGCAAAGCATTGAGAGCCAGTGTGGTGTAGTGGTTGAGAGCGGTAGTCTTGTAATCTGGGGAACTGGGTTCCCGTCTCCGCTCCTCCACATGCCGCTGCTGGGTGACCTTGGGCCAGTCACACTTCTTTGAAGTCTCTCAGCCCCACTCACCTCACAGAGTGTTTGTTGTGGGGGAGGAAGGGAAAGGAGAATGTTAGCCGCTTTGAGACTCCTTAAAGGGAGTGAAAGGCGGGATATCAAATCCAAACTCTTCAAATAAACAAGATGAGCTTGAGCTCTTGGTACAGCAAACTAAATATGACATAATAGGCATCACTGAAACCTGGTGGGATAAGTCCCACGATTGGAATGTAATAATGGAGGGATACAATCTATTTCAGAGAAACAGACCAGACAAGAAAGGAGGAGGAGTGGCGTTATATGTCAGGGATGTGTATACCTGTGAAGAGATCCAAGATTTAGAACCTCAAAGCCAAAGTGAGAGCATTTGGGTCAAAATAGAGGGAGAGAAGAATAACAGTGACCTCATTGTGGGAGTTTACTATAGATCCCCAAGCCAAACGGAGGACATAGATGATGCCTTCCTGGAACAGATGGCCAAGCATGCAAAAGGAAGGGAGATAGTAGTAATGGGGGACTTCAATTACCCGGATATTTGTTGGATGTCAAACTCAGCCAAGAGCATAAGGTCAAACAGATTCCTCACTGGCCTTGCAGACAACTTCATTGTCCAGAAAGTGGGAGAAGCAACAAGAGGAACAGCCATTTTAGATCTGGTCCTAACCAATGTTGATGACCTGGTTAGTGGGGTAGAAGTGGAAGGATCATTAGGCGCGAGTGATCGTGCTCTTCTGAAGTTTACTATACAGCGGAAAGGAGCAGCCAAGCATACTAGGACTCAATTTCTTGACTTTAAGAAAGCCGACTTCATAAAACTTAGGGAAGTGCTGGGTGAGATCCCATGGACAGTAATACTAAAAGGAAAGGGAGTTCATGATGGCTGGGAGTTTGTTAAGAGGGAGATAGTAAAAGCACAACTTCAGGCAATACCAATGAGACGGAAACATGGAAGGTGCCTAAAGAAGCCAGGGTGGCTATCTAAAGAACTTTTAACTGAGTTAAGATTAAAAAAGGATGTGTACAAAAAATGGAAAAGGGGGGAAACCACCAAAGAGGAATTCAAACAAATAGCCAGCACGTGTAGACTCAAAGTCAGAAAAGCTAAAGCACAGAATGAACTCAGGCTTGCTAGAGAAGTTTTGCTAGAGAAGTTAAAAGCAACAAAAAAGGCTTTTATGGGTATGTTCGTAGCAAAAGGAAGAACAAAGAAACAGTGGGGTCACTCAGAGGAGAAGATGGTGAAATGCAAACAGGGGACACAGAAAGGGCTGAATTCCTCAATGCCTTCTTTGCCTCAGTCTTCTCCGATAAAGAAAACAATGCCCGACCTGAAGAATTTGGAGCAAATGATTCAGCAGAGGAAACACAGCCCAGAATAACTAAGGAGATAGTACAAGAATACTTGGCTAGTTTAGATGTATTCAAGTCTCCAGGGCCAGATGAACTGCATCCAAGAGTATTAAAAGAACTGGCAGGTGTGATCTCAGAACCACTGGCAGTCATCTTTGAGAATTCCTGGAGAACAGGCGAAGTCCCGGCAGACTGGAGGAGGGCAAATGTCCCTATTTTCAAAAAGGGGAAAAGAGAGGACCCAAATAATTACCGCCCAGTCAGTCTGACATCAATACCAGTGAAGATTCTGGAGCAGATCATTAAGCAAACAGTCTGTGAGCACCTAGAAAGGAATGCTGTGATCACCAATAGTCAGCATGGATTTCTGAAAAATAAGTCATGTCAGACTAACCTGATCTCGTTTTTTGACAGAATTACAACCCTGGTAGATGAAGGGAACGCAGTGGATGTAGCCTACCTTGATTTCAGCAAGGCATTTGACAAGGTGCCCCATGATATTCTTGTAAAGAAGCTGGTAAAATGCGGACTTGACTATGCTACCACTCAGTGGATTTGTAACTGGCTGTCTGACCGAACCCAAAGGGTGCTCATCAATGGTTCCTCTTCATCCTGGAGAAGAGTGACTAGTGGGGTGCCACAGGGTTCTGTCTTGGGCCCGGTCTTATTCAACATCTTTATCAACGACTTGGATGATGGACTCAGTGGCATTCTGATCAAATTTGCAGATGACACCAAACTGGGAGGGGTGGCTAACACCCCAGAGGACAGGATCACACTTCAAAATGACCTTGACAGATTAGAGAACTGGGCCAAAACAAACAAGATGAATTTTAACAGGGAGAAATGTAAAGTATTGCACTTGGGCAAAAAAAATGAGAGGCAGAAATACAAGATGGGTGACATGTGGCTTGAGAGCAGTACATGTGAAAAGGATCTAGGAGTCTTGGTTGACCACAAACTTGACATGAGCCAACAGTGTGACGCGGCAGCTAAAAAAGCCAATGCAATTCTGGGCTGCATCAATAGGAGTATAGCATCTAGATCAAGGGAAGTAATAGTGCCACTGTATTCTGCTCTGGTCAGACCTCACCTGGAGTATTGTGTCCAGTTCTGGGCACCACAGTTCAAGAAGGACACTGAAAAACTGGAACGTGTCCAGAGGAGGGCAACCAAAATGGTCAAAGGCCTGGAAACGATGCCTTATGAGGAACGGCTAAGGGAGCTGGGCATGTTTAGCCTGGAGAAGAGGAGGTTAAGGGGTGATATGATAGCCATGTTCAAATATATAAAAGGATGTCACATAGAGGAGGGAGAAAGGTTGTTTTCTGCTGCTCCAGAGAAGCGGACATGGAGCAATGGTTCCAAACTACAAGAAAAAAGATTCCACCTAAACATTAGGAAGAACTTCCTGACAGTAAGAGCTGTTTGACAGTGGAATTTGCTGCCAAGGAGTGTGGTGAAGTCTCCTTCTTTGGAGGTCTTTAAGCAGAGGTTTGACAACCATATGTCAGGAGTGCTCTGATGGTGTTTCCTGCTTGGCAGGGGGTTGGACTCGATGGCCCTTGTGGTCTCTTCCAACTCTATGATTCTATGATTCTATGATTCTATGATGTGTAGAATGGAAAGCAAGAGGCAGTCAGGGCACTAAATTTTGACATTGCAGAGGGTACCGCTCAAATTTGAGACCTGAAGATCCAACACTGGTAACCCCTGTGTAAGAGGAGAGCTACCTGTACTACAATTTGATTTTTACTAAATATGGATCCATTCTGTGAAACGAGAAACAAGCACAAAGGGCAGTAGTCTAAGGCAGTATTACATGTTTCTCTTAGCAAACACGAGTATAAGGCCACGTTTGCAGATGGAAGCAAAACAAATGTAGAGACAAGAAAGGAGGAGAGTTGGCAGAAAGGGCTTTTAAGTTCCTCCATTGCTCTTTTCTTCTTTGTTCCACCTCCCCTCTCATCCAGGCTTGCTTCTTGGTTCAGAGACCAACTGAGGGGAGGAAAAGCAATTAAAATTTGGTCCAATTGCACTGGCTACCCATTAGTTTCTGGGCCTAATTCAAAGTGCTGATTTTGACCTATCAAGCTTTAAACGGCTCAGGACCGCAATACCTCAAGGACCGCCTCTTTCCATATGAACCAACCTGGACCCTGAGATCATCTTCTGAAGCCCTTCTTCATGTGCTTCCTTGAGAGGTCCGGAGGGTGGCAACATGAAAACGGGCCTTCTCTGCAGTGGCTCCCCATCTGTGGAATGCTCTCCCCGGGGCATTTTGCCTGGTGCCTTCATTATACACCTTTAGGTGCCAGGCCAAATCAACCCTAACCCTAACCAGGCCTTTGGTTGATCTGATTGACATCCTAAACCCTTTTAAAACGTGGCTCTTTTGGGTGTGTGTTATTGGGTTGTTGTTTTTAATTCTGATTATATATACTGTGGTTTTTATGTTGATCTTATACTTCTGGGTATAGGGTTAGGGTTATATATAAATATATAAATATAAATTCAAATATATAAATATAAGTTCAATCAATTTTCTGGGGAGAGCAATTTGCAAGGAACAATTGCTGGGTGAGGGTCAGATTAAGCACCCTCTTCCACTGGCAGATTCTCCCTTGGAAGCATAATTCAAAACATGTGCATCTGTGTTGGGATAAAAATCTGGGATTGGGGATTTTGTGTTTTGCCCGTAATGCACGGTGGTGCCCTGAAACATATCAGGATTCCTCGTTCATCTCATCTGGAGTTACCCAATCTCTGGACCTTAGTCCAATTAGAAAACTCTCCCTTTCCTAGCTGGTGGCCCATTCCTTCTCGACTTCTGATGTTCGGTGTGTATCGTTTTCAATGTCACGTTCAATGCCCTGGCAACCCTGCGCAACGATAAAAGAAAATGACAGGCCCGTTAAGACGCAGCCACTTTTCTTGATCAGCGTCTATGATTGTAACCGAGCACTGTACTTAGTTATATTGATTTGCCTCTGAGAGCTCTTTCTGCCATATAAATCTCATCAGAAATCTTTAAAGATTGGGCTCTGCAAGGCCATTGTTTCTTCCCTTTCCGTGGAAAAGGAAACAAGAATTCTTTTCTCAATGTTTTCAGGCAGAATGGGCATCTCAACCACTTCCTCTGAATGTGTGCACATTTTAATGTTTGGAATGCTACCAAAGAAATACTCACTTACTCACCCTGGACAAAACACACACACAAAATCCACCGGCTTTATTATCATTAACCTTCTATGTGTAGAGAGCTGTGTGTATGCATTTATGCTGCGATACAAAAGAGCTCCTGTCCTTTTATACAGATAAAATTTGAAAGGTACAAATAGGAAGCATTCTTGACAGCCTTTCACTCGGGAGAAGGGGAAAAATACATGTATTGTGTCTTGAACATTCAGCATAGGGCATGTTTTGTATTTCAGAAATGTATTAATGCAGCTTAGGATGAAGTTTCACTTTCTTTGGTTGCCTTTTAAGATAATAAATAAATCCAAACCAGCCACATTCGAGTGAGGTATCGCACGTTGTCACCGGTGTTTTTTGTTCAAAATAATGCTTCTTGCCCCCTCCCCCACCCCTGCTTTTCTTTCACAAAGTAGCTGGAGAATTAACTGGGAAGAGGGGTGGGGGTGGTGAAAGGTATTGATTCCCTCACATGAAATTTGCAGCCGCCATCTTTGAGTGTCTGGGTAGCAGGGAGAACACCATCCATTAATATTAGGGAAAGAGGGAATGAGAAGAGGCTGCGTTCTCCGGAAGATCAACAGTGTATTGATGGCTCAAGAAATGTATGCCATCCTGCTTAAGGTTGTGGACTTATTTTTCTGGCTCAGATCCTGTTTCTTTTAATGGCTGCATAGCAGGCTAGTGGAGCTTGCTCTGTCACTGCCTCTGAGTGCCAGGAAGTGGCTCCCCTGTTGAATTTCGTACGCCTCGCAGTTGTTCAAGGCCAGGAGCCTTGCCAACTCAAAGCAGTTCTTATGGGAAATGGAATACATTTCACAGCTATTATTATAGCCTGCGACCATGTTTCTGTGGACACCTCTGCATTTATCACACCTTCTTCACCATTTGGGAGTTCCAGATAGAGACTTTTAAAATTATTTTTTCAACGAAGTGAATATTTAGGGAAATATTTCCACAGTTTCACAGAGAATATTAATATGTTGTTCACCTCTTGCTGATCTCCGCAAGCCTGAGAGAACAAGTATAAGTGTGGCGATAGGAAGAGTAACAGAAAGGACAAGCTGGACCCATGACAAAACATTGCACAGTGGAGTTTTCCCATTAAGATATTGTTACCAGATGTCCCCGGTTCCTGGGGACAGTCCCCGGATTTGCAAATCTGTCCGCGGACAAATTCCGTCCCTGGAATGTCCCGAGTTACAAATCTGTCTCTGGGAAACGTGGCAGTGGCAGCCTCAGCAGCCCACAGCCAGCCTGGTAGCGCAGTTGGCTCTGGCTGGCTTCAGGAGCTTCTTGTGGCCTTGGCACCCACCATTTTTCCTCGCCAGAAGTCCCCATATGATGTGTCTTGTGCGCAACACTGAGGGTGGTGAGGCTTGAAGAGAGAAGGCCACGAGCAGAGATAGATTTTGATACAAAAGTAGAGAGATAGAGAACAGTGCTGTGAGGATCTTACAGCTCAGGTGTTGCATAACTATTATATTGCATAAACTCCTGGGCAACGGCTGCCCGCCTGCGACTCCTGAAGGCTTGGGAGTCATGGGCAGGTGGCACGCCATTGCCCAGGAGGGGTGCAAGCATAGCTGTCAGCCGTCCCTTATTTGGCGGGAAAGTCCCTTATCCCAGCGCCATGTCCCACTGCTGTCCCTTATTGATGATGTCCCTTAAATTTCCTGAGTTACAAAGGAAGCAGGTCCTCTCCCTCCCTCCCGGCCGGCCAGGGCGGAGGGAGGCTCCAACTGTGTTGCTTGGCTGCCTTGCTCACTCAATAAGGAGTCTAAGAATGACTGCGGGGTGGAGCTTGCATGCCTTGTGCTGATCAAATCGGCCGCGTTGCCTGGGGACTCGCCTTTGCTCAGCGTTTCCCAGCGGAGAGGTGATGGTGGTTTTCCTTGCTGCATCCCCTTTGCCGGGTTGCTGCGCTGTGGGAACCACCGCTTGAGGCTTTGTTTGGCTGCTGGCTGGGCTTTCTGCCTTTGGCTTGGAGGGGCTCAGAAGCTGAACATACCTGTGCTCTGAAAATCCCTTATTTTGGCTGCTGATCCCTTATTTTTGAGGCTGCTGGTCCCTTATTTTCAAATCTGTAAGTTGACAGCTATGGGTGCAAGGCGCGTGGTTTCTCTGCCGGGCAAGGTGCAAAGCCCTTCTTTCGCACCCTGTGAAACATAAATGCACAGAGTTTTTAAAAAACTGGGCAACCGTGACTCCCGAGCCCCCTCCCATCTCCTGCCCTTTCCCCCTTTGTTTTGACTGTTCGGGGGAGGCTTGGGACTTGTGGGCGGCTGTTGCCCAGTTTTTTAAAAACTCTGTGCATTTATGTTTCACAGGGTGCAAAAGAAAGGCTTTGTACCTTAATACAATATGCATGTGTGCTTGGGCCCAGGGTCTTTTGCCTTACATCCCCACTACTGACTCCCTGTTGCTACTTGGCTTAAAAAAAAAAAAAGTGTTCCTGGATTCATTGAAAAAAATCTGGTAACCATACATTAAGAATGCCAGCCAGTCCTTTCTGTTACTCTTCCTATCGTCGGAAGAAGAAGAAGAAGAAGAAGAAGAAGAAGAAGAAGAAGAAGAAGAAGAAGAAGAGTTTGGATTTGATATCCCGCCGTTCACTCCCTTTAAGGAGTCTCAAAGCGGCTAATATTCTCTTTTCCCTTCCTCCCCCACAACAAGCACTCTGTGAGGTGAGTGGGGCTGAGAGACTTCAGAGAAGTGTGACTAGCCCAAGGTCACCCAGCAGCTGCATGTGGAGGAGCAGGGAAGCGAACCGGTTCCCCAGATTATGAGACTACTGCTCTTAACCACTACACCACACTGGCTCTCACACTTTCTGACCTCCACCATTCTGTGTTCACTGAGCATGTTCAGCTCCTGTCCACCCACCCACAATTGTTTCCTCAAAATTGTTTTTGTACTTCTGCAAACATTGAATTTCCCTGAGTCTAATAATCCCTCCTTCTTATATAGGGATAAGGGATGTGGGTAGTGCTGTGGGTTAAACCACAGAGACTAGGACTTGCCGATCAGATGTTCGGCGGTTTGAATCCCTGTGACGGGGTGAGCTCCCATTGCTCGGTCCCTGTTCCTGCCAACCTAGCAGTTTGAAAGCACGTCAAAGTGCAAGTAGATAAATAGGTACCGCTCCGGTGGGAAGGTAAACGGCGTTTCCGTGCGTTGCTCTAGTTCGCCAGAAGCGGCTTAGTCATGCTAGCCACATGACCTGGAAGCTCTACGCCGGCTCCCTCGTCCAATAAAGCGAGATGAGCGCCACAACCCCAGAGTCAGCCACGTCTGGACCTAATGGTCAGTGGTCCCTTTACCTTTACCTTTACCTTTACCTTTACCTTTACCTTTACCTTTACCTTATATAGGGATGGTGTTTTGGCTAGGTAAAGATCAGCAGTCAGAGATTTAGTTTGTTGTTAAATATTGTTCAAATGTTTTGCACATCTGTTGCACTTTGGCTATTATTCCTATGTACTGCAATGTTTGATGGACATTTTAAAAAGCATGAAATTAAAGCCTGGAGAGGCAGTTCAAGGTTTCTAAATAGGGCTGTCAGCTTCTTCCGTCTATCGGTTGTGCAACAGATAGTCCGCTTGCGCACTCTTCACACTGTGGCATCTTCTTGTCAGGGGAAGACCGATGAGAGCAGGAGTCTATCAACATCTGGAGGGCTGTGGTCCTAGCAATTTGTAGCTGCTAATAACTTCAGAAAGGAAGCCAAATGTTGATTCTAGCAGCGAAAACAAGGAATAAGTGGGAGCCAGTCAAGCCTTCGGAACAAAACCAAACCTTGAATTGCGTCCTGAGAGACACAACTGTGCTACTTGCTGACCCTGTACGAGAGAGCAATCTTGTTGAGTGATTTAAGGAAAAACAGATGCTTAGAAGAAAGCAATCAGAAAAGAAGAAGAATTCATTGGTTAATTAGGAAGCATACATATGGAAACAGCCAGCAAAGCCCTGACCTGTAAGTGGTTTTAGCTTGGGATGCAAGCTAAATTATGTTTGAGATATTGCTTGTACATGAAGTGAATAAATAAACTGTCTCAATCTCAGAGTTTTATAAAGACTCAAGAGTACCTTCTACTTGACAAGTATGGCTTCTCGTACTATTAACCCAACAGGTCTTTCAGGTTCTTCTGAAAAATAGCTAAATGCCTATTGTCACATTAATTTAAGCTTTGGGCTAGCTCAGATGGTAGAGCATTTGAGACTCTTAATCTCAGGGTTGTGGGTTCAAGACCCACTTTCCTGTATTTCAGGGGGTTGGACTAGATGATCTTAGTGGTCCCTATGATTCTATGAGGGTTTGTGAGTAATAATAATAATAATAATAATAATAATAATTTATTATTTGTACCCCGCCCATCTGGCTGGGTTTCCCCAGCCACTCTGGGCGGCTTCCACAAAGACCAAAAATACACTAATATATCATACATTAAAAACTTCCCTGAACAGGGCTGCCTTAAGAAGAAGAAGAAGAAGAAGAAGAAGAAGAAGAAGAAGAAGAAGAAGAAGAAGAGGAGGAGTTTGGATTTGATATCCCGCCTTTCACTCCCCTTCAGGAGTCTCAAAGCGGCTAACATTCTCCTTTCCCTTCCTCCCCCACAACAAACACTCTGTGAGGTGAGTGGGGCTGAGAGACTAGCCCAAGGTCACCCAGCAGCTGCATGTGGAGGAGCGGAGACGCAAACCCGGTTCCCCAGATTACGAGACTACCGCTCTTAACAACTATACACCACACTGGCTCTCTAAGATGTCTTCTGAATGTCAGGTAGTTGTTTATCTCTTTTGACATCTGATGGGAGGGTGTTCCACAGGGCGGGCGCCACTACCGAGAAGGCCCTCTGCCTGGTTCCCTGTAGCTTTGCTTCTCGCAATGAGGGAACCGCCAGAAGGATCTGAATATGTGCAGCCTGTACTTATCTGCTCAGACGTAAATTCAGTTGCGTTCAGTAGGACTTAACCTTAGGTAAATTTGCACAGGTATAAGCCTGTCTTTTCTTGCATTTGGGTTTTTGTATTGGTCGCGCTTGGTCCTTTATCCTTGGTGAACGTTAATTGTTTATATCCAAACCCCTCTGTTGAAATAAGTTCTTTTTAAAAAGCAGGTTAGAAAAAAAAAAACCAGTTTATTTAGTAGTATCATATAAATAACTTGTTACAAAAATTGATTTTCAAAAAAGGTAAATTCACTTCTTGTAGTGTATGTGTGAGAAATTACTGCTCAAACAAATGAAGCGGGGGAAACATTACATTGAACGAGAAATATAACAGGCAAGTAGGTTTGGGAAAGGGAAATCCACATCATGGGGAAAAGGTGAAATAAAGAGAATCACACCAGAAGCATAAGGGAATCTTGGGGCACAATCCTCTCTGCGTCGGAAGCAAGTCTCACCATCTCCAGAGGAGCTTACTCAGGGGTAAGTGTGCACAGGATTGCAACGCTCATTATTCCAACTTGCTGTCTGATCGCTTTTGATTTAATCAGCGGAAAGGAACCTGTGTTGACTTACGATCCAAAGCGGTGGCCAAGGCTAGACTGATAAAATGTTTGCAATTCTGCTTTGAGAGGTGAGCATCCTCCATTTTTATCTTATTTTGCTGCAGTGCCCATGTGCTGCAGCCATTGAGGCTGGATGGGTTTTAAAACAGCTTCAATGGCTGGAGGATGACCAGCATATGGGTTGAAATGAAGCTGATCAGCCCATTCTCCATTGAATTGAAAGATCTAGAGGTGCGTGTCAGGGGTCCGATCTGTCTAGAAAACATCCCCTTCCTCTTCTCCGCAGATGCACAGCAACAGTGGCAGGAAATGCATTCTGCACATGCTCAGAGGCACTGCAATCTATTGTCATTTCATGCCATCAAAGATTGAGCCCAATAGGATGTCTCCCTGGCTGGGATACAGCTAAAACCAATTGTTCCCCTGTGCTAACTAGCCAGGTTTCCCATCTGGGCTTCTATCTCCTCCCCATCCCCCTTAAAAAAAAAAAGGAAAGAAGTGCAAACAAAAATGGTCACATAGAAGGAACAGCATCTGCCCTATTTTATCCTTGGGCCTATTGGTTTCAATTAAAAGGAATCCGTACGGAAAAGGCCATTTATTTTGAAGGGTTTTAAATGCGCAGATCACAATAGGCATTTACCCAATTGTTGTAGCCCCCGCAGATTGTGGTTGAGATGCACGTTGCAGCTATTATAAGGCCATGAAAGCAGAAAAAAGCAAATCCCATCGTAATTCAAATCACAGAATATACAGTGTTTTGAAGAAGTTTTTTCTCTCTCTCAAAGTTTTGTTGGAATCAAAATAGCTTCATGTTTGCTGTGTGGTTTCCCTCCCCCTTTAATTGTTTGTACCTGAATGCCTAATAATCCTATACATTTTTAATAAACACTAAACTAAAAGATTTTAGAAAACTAAAAGCTTATAATAGAAAGTGTATCTGGATGTATTTACATAAATAGTGCAGTCTTGTAGGAAAGACCAAGTGCCCAGGGAGGTGAAAGGGTTCTCTTGCTATATACGACACTGCCCCACCCCCATTTTTTGGCCTCCAATATATCAGGGAAGTTAGAAGACATATTTCTGAAACCTCTCTGAAGTGCACAAGATTTAAAACCTCACCAAATTCCAATTCCATGTGAAATCCCGTGGCACTTCTGTTTTCCTGGCCAACGCTAGGATTACCAAATGGCCAGAGGGGAAAATAGATCTAGACCTGTGAAACATCAGCTTGATCTTGAGAAATTGGTAGGTGAAGATTATCATGGCATAC
The DNA here is from genome assembly GCF_951804945.1 of Podarcis cretensis. NCBI lineage: Eukaryota > Metazoa > Chordata > Lepidosauria > Squamata > Lacertidae > Podarcis > Podarcis cretensis. The sequence goes on along the minus strand of NC_137176.1, from coordinate 23,422,356 downwards.
AGATGAACATTGTCACCTAATGTCTGTAGAAATCAGGCTAGTCTTAAAGACACAAGAGCAAGAGTCAATAATAAAGTTGGCAACCTGACTTGCTGCATCAATGCTCAGTTTGCCTTCCATGAGCTCTTTTCTTACAATTTATTTTCTATTATCATTCCCATATATGCCCTCAAACGTCTGCCTTCACCTCCCCGACAAAAAGTGATTGTGTGTGTGTGTGTGTTAAACATCAATGGATAATTATGACCTCTTTTGCTTTAAGAAGAGTTTTGGATATACAGTTGTTGGATGAGACCTTCAGCATACTTTTGCAAAGTGTTGGTGTGTCAAAGATTGTCTCAGCGGTGCCTAAATTAATCTGCCAGCACAGGGAATGTAAGAAATCAATGACATAAAAATAACAACTTGCTTCATTCACTGCTAATAATTACGCCAGCTACTGCATTTCCCTTTTTAGAAAGCCTTCAAGCTGCTAACAGCATCACGTATGATTTCAGTCACTGCTTTCTCCTTTCCCCCTTAATTCATTTACACACAAATCTCATAATAGCTACTTGGCTATTTCCATAATGCTTATCATTAGCAACTCTTTTTAATCAATATGTGTTTTTCTCCCCTCTGCGTCTTGAGATCTCGGCAGTCACTGAGCAAATGATGGGTAATCACATTTAAAAAATTCAAAATAAGGGACTCTCTGGAGAACCATTATTTATCTCTTAACGGGTGGTGACATGACCCGGAAATAAATATTATGATCCAGAATGAGGGTCAACCCCACAAAATAAGCAGTAGAGTTTTTAGAGCAAGACATTTTAGCATGCATACGATGGCTCATTTATGTATCCATGCTCAAGACAGCTGATCTCTTCTCAAAGAGTACGCAAACACCCCAGTCCTAACCTCAGCAGAAGTAGAAGAAGAGGAGTTTAGATTTGATATCCCGCTTTATCACTACCCTAAGGAATCTCAAAGCGGCTAATAATCTCCTTTTCCCATCCTCCCCCACAACAAACACTCTGTGAGGTGAGTGAGGCTGAGAGACTTCAGAGAAGTGTGACTAGCCCAAGGTCACCCAGCAACTGCATGTGGAGGAGCGGGGAATCAAACCTGGTTCACCAGATTATGAGTCCACTGCTCTTAACCATTACACCACACTGGCTCCACTCCACTCACTCCAAGTAAAGATGCTTAAGATCACAGTCTAAAATGTCTGTCATTCCAGATATGGCTCCTGGGTCATATCATCCCATGAGCAGAGTGAATCAACCCAATTCATTCTGTGTTGGCCAGACAAGACATTAAGATGAGCAGGCTGAATTGCTGCAGTTACTGGTTATATAGCCACTCTTTATTTCCTCTCCATGGGCTACCATGCAACCCCTATCAATGTCTACTCAGAAGTCCTATTGCGTTCATGGAGTCTTGCTGTCCAGATAGGCATGTATAGAATTGCCTCCTTAGTCTGCAGTCCTAACCCCCTTTACTTGGGCATCAACTCCCAGTTTCTGCCAATCACTGTTTCTTCAGCTACTTCATAAAATACAGCTTGAGAATATACTGTTGCAATTTCTGTTCTTATCACTCCATCCTGGCACTCGAGACATAAAATCTTTGCTCACAGAATTTTGCTTTCCGTTGCACTTTGGGGGGAAATATAAAGCTTTAGTCATACATCAATGAAGTGTGAACTGATGCCAAATTAATGCTATTTATTAAAATAAATAAAGATAAAAATCCATGCTTGTAAATTGCACGGATAGGAGAAAACCTTAGGTGATTAATGCATAATATGTCAGCCTTCAGAGAACGCCGTAATTCATTTTTAAAATTCAGTTCGGCATCTTAATTTTGATGCCAGTATGTTAAATAGTTTATAGAATATCTATGCACAAGCTGTGGGTGACTTACTGTCATTTTATTGACAAGGCGAAACACTTTGTCAATAAAATGCAAAGTTCTGGCGCGAATTGCCTGCTACTTAGTGTCACTGATTCCCGGGATGAGGGTCACACGCTACTTAAGCCATCAAAGTGCCACAGCATTAGTGTTGCTAATCCTGGCTAAATCAACTTAAGCCATCAAAGAGAATTTGCTACATCAGGAGAAAAGTACAATCAACACTTGTTCACACAATCCACTCAACCTTTTAAGCCTCGGTGGCGCATTTGACACGGTGCCGTTTTTAAGGCAAAACCAGTTCCTATGGCCTGTTCAATACTCAGGATGGTGCTGCGGCCAACCACCACATCCAGCCGCTCTCAATTCCAAAAGAGCTTTCAAATGTTCCCGTTGGTGTTCTCACTCCAGAAACTATCAGCAATCATTCCTGTCTCCTGCCCTGCTTGCTTTTGGGGAACATCACATATGGCAGTGGTGGGAAATGTAGCTGGACTACAACTCCCATCAGGGCTGACCACTGGGAGTCCCATGTCATCTAGAGAATTGCAGGTTTCGCACTTCCTGACATAGGGTAATGTTTGCCAGGTCTGGCGCCATTGGCCTTTCATCATTTCCTGTAAAAGGAAGCAGGAAGAGGTCCCAACAAGATGGTTAGCAGATAGCGGTCGGAGTTCAGTCTCCCAGAAAACACTTGGTTTGTGCCTTCTGTTTCACCCATTTAATTGTTTATAATTTCTGTCAGCTCCTTTCACAAGCCTTGAGTTTTGCCTGACCCAGACCTCTGCTTGCTAGTTTCTCATTGTACCGCTAGTCCTGATGTCCAGATTTTATATCTTGAGAGTCATCTAATCCAGCCGAGAATCTCAACCAAAGCATCCATGACAGATGGCCACCCAACCTCTGCTTGAAAACCTCCAGTGAAGGAGAGAAAATTAATTGCTGAATTCTCCCAAGTTGAGATAAATGGAGCTTTTATTTGAGAAGGCATTGGGAATTTGGATGCGCTTTCTGAATTGCAAAACGCAAAGCCCTTCTATCATTTTCAGCACTGATCTGCTCTTCCGCATAGAATAGGCCAAACCTTTGGACTGGTCTTCAAAGCAACCTCGCTTAATTTTACTCCTAATATTTGCTGTTTCGTTTCAATCCATAACAAAGCACTTTGCATTTTAAAACTACTGCATTGAGAGCTTTCATAAAGCATCGTGAAATGTCTCGTTTGGCCAACTTATTCGCAGCTGTGTATTTTATGCACACAAACTTTTAAGATATTACAAAGTAAAATAAATCTGTAATGGCATCTAGCGGATTTCTTCTGCATCTTGTATGCTGTACAATGTAAGGAGGCAGCTTCAGACCTGATTGTGGACCGAACCTGCTAATCTATGATTCTTGTACTTGCATCATAAAGTCAGAAGATTGACAATAGCTTTCAATAGACCTGGATGTGGTTTAAGAGAGGTTTCACTTCTAGTGTATAAGCATTTCTTTTGTCGTATTGTTGTCTTTGCTGAAACTGGCTTAATGGGTTTTTTGAAACAATTCCCCCCCCCCCAATAAAAATTGCCAAGTGGCGTGAATGTGAAATGTACATGAACCCTCTTTCTAAACACTCTCAAATCCCCGTAGGAGAAACACACTATTGTCCATCTCCAGCCAAAGACACAAACAGAAAATTAGGTGCGTTGGTGGGAAATAAAAAGAAACAAGTCTAAAACAAATTCAAATGGTTAGCTATGAGTGTGACAACATAAGTCTAGCAAAGCTGTTTGGTAACCAACAGAAAATGTTTCATACACTTTCCATCTGGGATTTCTGTCACAGTAAAGATTTGCATCTATGGCAGTTCTTGCACCATATTCTTTTAAGATGCTAGTACAGTGGTACGTCAGTTTACGAACTTAATCCTTTCTGGAAGTCTGTTCTTAAACCAAACCCCTTCTTAAACTGAGGTGCGCTTTCCCTAATGAGGTCTCCCGCCACCGGTGCCCTTCCACCATTCGGATTCCGTTCTTAGACTGAGGTAAAGTTCACAAATCGGGACACTACTTCCAGTTTTGGGGAGTTCGTAAACCGAATAGTTCATAAACAGGGCTGTTCTTAAAGCAAGGTACAACTGTACTCAAATGTAACCTCAGAGCCATACCTCTGTCCTTTGGCAAATAAATATTGGGTTGCGGGGGATTGGTAGCATTGTAAGCACAATATTTTAGGATTACCATCCTCCAGATGTAGCTGTAATTGGAGAAATCTAACCATACCTATCCTGGGTCCATGGCTTAAATTCTTAGGTTCATGTAGAGTGCAATCCTATACACACTTATCTGGGACTGGGGTAAGACTGACTTGAACTCAGTTACTTCTGAGTAGACATGCAGAGGGCTATACTGTTAAGCTGACTTTCTGTGATAATGGTTTAGTACCTTCGGTGCAGTATAACAAGACGGACCTGTTCTTACATCTGTCTGAGGTCCCTTGCAAAGTTCCCGGTGGGAGTTCTACTGATAGATAAGGCCTTTTCTGGATGTCTTTTACAAACCACATACGGGTGAGAGCTGTGCTATTCCCCATCTCTCCCTTTCCACACTCCACCTGCCTCCCAATCTGGCAGGTACTACTGTGGCTACGACTGATACTTTAGCCAGGATCTACACAGCTGCAAGGAAGCCAGATGAAAAAATTAGTGGCAACCCTTTACTCAAAGAATTTTGAATCTCCTCCTGCCTATATACATCGGCTGTACTCTAAGCACTCTAACGTTAACTATCTAAACAAAAAGCGCAAGTCATAAAATCATGTGAAACTACGTAATTATTGTCGTTAATTAATAAGGAGTGCGTCTACTATAATGCAAAAAAGGACAAATTATTAAAATTATTGTTTAAAATGCTGCCATTAGCTAAAGCAAAGAGCTTTTGAGGTCAGCTCGGGTGCTATTAGCTTTGTTGGTCATGTCGTCCACACCAAGTGAATGACCAAACCATTCTTCCAGAGTTCTACAAAGGATGTTTGAGTATTTGACATCGGCCGAAGCTCTCCTATTTATCTCAGAAATATCTTTCTGCTTCATGAGCTTCAACCAACTATAGTGTCAGCTCCCGGTCCTTGCTCTCTCTTGCTTTTCTGATTGGCTTTTAAAGCTGATGTGGTTATCTTGGGTCCCACCTCAGATGACAAAAGTGAAGAGAGAGATCTCCATCCTTCAAAATGTTTGGCACTGTCCTGGACACCACCTCCATGAAATCCCACCTTTGATGCTCCTCACAATCAATGTGCATGCCCACCAAGGCTGCTGTCTGGCTTAACAGTGGTAGCTGAGTCATGGATTCAGTCCTCCCCTTCCATGCGCCAACACTGGTCCATGCTGAAACCAGGCATGACCAGGCTCTCGCTTTGGCAAGGTAGAGATTGTACCAGAAGCTGCCTTTCTGCTTGATGGCTTGCCCCTGTCATCACTGCTGCTACCTCTTTCTCCTCCACCACCACCTCTTGTTGGGAAAGAAAGGATTGTATTCTAGTAAGTCATACTCAGAGTAGGCCCACTGAAATCTGTGGGTTGTATGCAATGGAGTAGATCCACTGGAATCAATGAACCTAAGGTTAGCTTCAACGGGCTTAACTCTGAGTAAGGCTAGCACAGGGTATAACCCCATTACCTTAAGTTCCAACTTAAGCCTGTTGATTTCCATGGGTCTACTCTTGAGTATGACTTAGCTGGATGTAATACAACATCCTTGGCTGCCACATCCTTCCCAGGCACTCAGGAGCAGAATCCTTTGCTTCAATAGGAGGAGGGAATAGCAGTGGCAGTGCTTCAATAGGAGGAGGGAATAGCAGGCAAGCAAGGAAGCAGGGAGAGGGGTAATACAATTAGCTTTCAATCTACTTGTATGCTTAGGAATGGAACAATATAAAATGGAACTCACCGAATGTACACAGGGAGCTCTCTTTTATGTGTTATGGGTTGGATGCAGATTAACACGTCTGAATCCAACTCCAGGTGTATTTTCAACCTTATGCCTCTTCCTTCCTTGATACATGTCAGAAGTAATCAACGTGGTGTCCTCCAGATTTTGCTGGACTACAACTCTCATTATCCTTGGTTATGTTGTCTGGAGTTGATGTGAGTTGGAGTCTAAAATCTAGAAGTCACCACTTTTGGCTATCCCTGATATGTATTATTGAACACACACTATTTGGTTGGTCGGTTTCCAGGAACACAATATTTCAAATATTGTGTCATTTCTGGTGCACTGTTATGGTCACACACAATGAACCTAGTAAGTCCCCCCCCCCTTCTTCCCCATCTCTTGATTGTCCACCACCACTTTAATACTTTGAACCAAGTGACCAGTTCAAAACTGACACTGGTGCTTGAATGGCCACTAGATCCTTTGAAATATTCCTTGCTGGCAGATTGTGGCTTTTAAAAGAGCTACACCCCCCTCCTTTTGTTATAATGTTTAAGCTAAGCCACAATGCTTCCTTACTATGGGGTGTTTCAAGACATAATCTGCGGAAAACATGTCTGAGCTGCGTAATTAAAATACAGTGAGATTATTGGGTGAAATATAACAGTAAGATAATCCAATTTAGAAGATAAAGTAGAACAAGTTAAAACCGTTATTCCGTTTCCATTGTCCCTCCATCTCCCTGCCATTGTGCCTCTTTGACTGTTTTGGTATACAGGGTGCACAGAAAATAAGGGAGTTTTCTTCCCCACCCCCCTCCACCCACCACATTATTTGCCTCTTGGATGCTCAAATTATATTTGCAGGGGTCGGAGGGGATGACATTGGATCCACAAAGACTGCAGTCACGGAAACTATTCAAACTGGTTGAGGACCCTTTCAAATAACTGTGGATAAATAGAAAGACGTAGCAATGCCACACATTTCAATGCTGTTTCTTGAAAATGGAAAAAAAAGGCAACATATTAAGAGTCTTTGTCGCTGTCCGCTCCACCGTACATGTCGGCCAACTTTTTAAACCGCGGACCCCAGTCACTGAGGTAATCGTAGTCCTGGTCTCCATCCGTGGTCACCGACTCCAAGGAGCTGAGAGACTCTGCTACAGATCCATTGCCTTCATATGCGTAGGTTGCTAATGAGTCATAAGGGGGCGCTGTTGGATCCGAATCATTCTCCTTTAACCTTTGGCTAATGAAATCTCTGACGTCGGTGTTATCCCGCGCCACTGGAGTCCGGCGCGGCACGAAAAGCGCTTCTGGCACAATGTCTCGTCGCAGTTTATTGTCTTCTATGGCTTCAGGGTTCCGCAGCGTGCCAATATCAAAGGCTTGGGTGTCTTCCTCTCCGCCACCTTCGTCATTGTAACTGACAATGTTGTCTCGGATGTCCTCTTTGGAAATGATCAAAGGCTCTTTCTTCCGTTGCCGTCTCAAGGCTGCAAACAGCACCACTGTAACTGGAAAGAAAAACAAGAAGCAGCATCAGTGAATGCTGAGGAGGAGGAGTTCATTTGCCGCCCAATTAAGAACAAAAATAGAATGGGCAATATATGTGTTGCTTGAACGTTGTCTTTTATAAGAAACTCTATCAAACTGTCCACTCCAAATCCACAGTCTCTCACACTGCAGCCAATCCGATTCTGAGCACTAGGGCAGTGTTTCCCAACCTTGTGCCTCCAGCTGTTTTTGGACTACAATTCCCATCATCCCTTGCCACTGGTCTTGCTAGTCAGGGATGATGGGAGTTGTAGTTCAAAAACAGCTGGAGCACAAGGTTGGGAAACACTGCACTAGGGGTTGCAGGGAGGGTAAATATTAGGAGGATTTCAAGCTCAAAGGAAGATGAAGAGCAGTTATTTTTTGTCAGCGGTAGATGTTGCTTTGGGGTTTTGGTTTTTGTTTTACTTTGCGCAGCGTGGAAATGATCCTTATGAAATCACAAGTGCAATTTCAAGGCACATGGAAAGGAAAGGAAAGGAAAGAAAAAAGTTGTCTCTTAAAATGACTAATGCCGAATGTCAGAAATGCTTTGGAATTTATTTAAGGGAACGCCCTGAGACCTCTGGGTATATGGTGGTATATTATTATTATTATTCACACACAGAGAGCCAGAGAGTGCACCTTTCCAGGTGAAATGCCACATTAGCCGTATTATAGATGAAAAAAAGTAAAAATTGGGTTTCCCCCCCTTTCCTTGATAAAACAATAAGGAACACGTGTTGCAGTTCCTAATTTTAATTCACCTCTTTATACAGCGAACAAGGATATAGAAAGATAAATAAATATGACCAGTAAATAAAGTTATTTAAAAAGGGCATCAAGTTATTTTTATTAAATAAAAATACAGTGGTACCTCGGTTTATGAACTTAATCCATTCCGGAAGTCTGTTCTTAAACTGAAACCATTCTTAAACCGAGGCGCGCTTCCCTAATGAGGTCTCCTGCCGCCGGTGCCCTTCCACCGTTCAGATTCCGTTCTTAGACTGAGGTAAAGTTCTCAAACTGGGACACTACTTCCGGTTTTGCAGAGCTTGTAAACCGAATTGTTCATAAACAGAGCTGTTCTTAAACCGAGGTACCACTGTACTGCCCTTTCTAAATGTTCCAAAATCACACAGAAAGAAAGGGGGATGTTTTTTAAGAGCCAGGAAAAATAATGAGGAAACAAACAAAAAGGAAGTGAAGGAAGGAAGGAAGAAGGAAGCAGCTTCCAGATGTGTTGAGGGCTGCATAAGATGGGGACAGAGGGCAGAGATGCTATCATGCATCCACTATAAATTCTAAACCATCCCTCAAATTGCCTTTGCTAAACATTGTACTCTGTGTTATCCAGTACACAACAGCTCAAAATCCCAGAGCTGATTTGTTTTTGTTTTTTAATTCTGCCTCGCTAATGTCATTATGAATGAGATTTCACTAAAAAGAAATGAATATTCAAATTGGATTTGTGCAAACCACTGACTCAGCTCCAAATATAACCATGTTCTTGATGCTCAGTTTCTCGTCTGAAGTGAACTTGTAAAATAAGCCCTCCTAATGCTCAACAAAACGTTAAAATAAATGTAAAGCTGAGCTGTTTTTTTCTCCCCACTACCCTCAGCAGTTCTTAGCATTATCTGGGATTTTGCAATAAATAGGCTAGGCTTTCTCAGGCTGAAAGTGAAATCCGCCATGCAGCCGAGGGGGTGGGGTGGGGTGAACAGCAAAAATAAAAAAATATAATAAATCTGCCTTTTGTCGCTGCTAAAAATGGAAACTGTAGTTCCATTCTTTCCGTGCCTTTGTTTCACATAGTGTTGAGATTGCCTAAACAAAGCATGAAAGCGGATTGAGAAAGATACAATGCTAAAGCAGCTGTTTAACTGAATGCTAGGCCTGGGACCCAAACAATTGTTTCCAATCCAAACACTACTGACAAGTTACCGTATTTTTCGCCCCATAGGACGCACTTTTCCCCCTCCAAAAATGAAGGGGAAATCTGTGTGCGTCCTATGGGGCGAATGCAGGCTTTCGCTGAAGCGTGGAGAGCAAGAGGGGTCGGTGTGCACCAACCCCTCTCCCTCTCCAGGCTTCAGGAAGCTATCAGCAAGCCTGGGGAGCCCGCGGGAGTTCCCGCAGTGCTCCCTAGGCTGCGGATAGTAGCCTGCTTCCCGGAGTGCGGGGCGCGCTGAAGCAGAGCGCCCCACGCTTCGGAAAGATATCCACAGCCTAGGGAGCCCCGCGGAAGTTCCCACAGGGCTCCCCAGGCTGCGGATAGTTGCCGCTGGGCTCGCAAGGCTTGCGGATAGCAGCCTGTTCTGGGGGCTGGGGTCGGGGGAAGCTCGGGCTTCCCCCGCCCCAGCCGTGCGGCTGGGGGGGAGAAATAATTTTTTTTATTCATTCCCCCCCCAAAAAAAGGAGGTGCGTCCTATGGGCCAGTGCGTCCTATAGGGCGAAAAATACGGTACTTCCTGCACAGCTCAACAAGGTGATTCCCCAAACCTGACCTGTCTTCCCTAATGCCCTCTGATGGAGCCCAAAGAGTTTCTCATTGCGGGATGGGCTTGTGCATGGAATGAGAAGCACCCACCAGCAAAGTCTTTGGAAGAACTGTGGAGTTTCATTTCCCTGGCAACAGTGAGTCTGCTGTACAGGGGTCAGCAAACTTTTTCAGTAGGGGGCCGGTCCACTGTCCCTCAGACCTTGTGGGGGGCCGGACTATATTCTGAAGAAAAAAATGAACGAATTCCTATGCCCCACAACTAACTCAGAGATGCATTTGAAATAAAAGGACACATTCTACTCATGTAAAAACACACTGATTCCTGGACTGTCTGCGAGCTGGATTTAGAAGGCAATTGGGCCAGATCCGTCCCCCAGGCCTTAGTTTGCCTACCCATGGATTAGAAATAGGATGCTGATAAAGGGGGTGGTGGTGGAAGTTTCACTCTTTGAAAGGACTACGTTGGAATACAGAACGAAACCACCCCTGCTCTCCGTTACTTTCAAAGGAATGCGAAGGAGACTGAGACAATTTGGAACGTACAGTGGTACCTCGGGTTACATACGCTTCAGGTTATATATGCTTCAGGTTACAGACTGCTAACCCAGAAATATTACCTCAGGTTAAGAACTTTGCTTCAGGATGAGAACAGAAATCGTGCTCCGGCAGCATGGCGGCAGTGGGAGGCCCCATTAGCTAAAGTGGTGCTTCAGGTTAAGAACAGTTTCAGGTTAAGAATGGACCTCTGGAATGAATTAAATAATTAACCCGAGGTACCACTGTAATCAAACAGGAAAGGTAACCGATTATAAATTTTCAGCGGAAAGCAGGGAAGAATCTGCCAGCTGCAATAGGTTTTCCTATTAATCCCTGGCAGTTTGGAATCAGACCGCTCTTCCTAGGTTGGGGAAAAAATATGGCGAGGACAATTTATTTGTTGGAACGGAGGGGTCTCCAACAAACTCCTGAAACACGGGGCAAAGTGACGCAAGGGCTGTTGGAAAACTGTGAGACAACTGCTACCCCCAAGTCATGATGGGAAATATCAACAGTTGGAAGAATGAAGGACACAACACTATATATGATTGGGACAACATCATTTGGGGGGGGGGGAGATTACCACACACAGGAAAGAACAATGATTACAGACCGAGTACCTCGCTTGAAACTTTATAAATCACTTAATATATTAACACGAATTGAAACCGTAAGATTGCAATCCGTATAAGGGATCATTATCTTGAAGGGAATGTAATTGAAATTATTAAGATTTTGGAAAAGGAAAAGCAAAGAGGGAGCCATCAAATCTAGCATGTGAAGAGGCCACTTTAACTAAATTGAATAATTTGGTATATAAATAATTGGTTTTAATAATTGTATTAATTGGATAAAATTGGCATGGTTATAATGCGGCTGTTATTGGAACAATATTGGAAAATCAGTTAAAAAACCCAACTAAAACACAAAATAGGATGTTTATGTTAGGCGCCAAGAGTTGGTAGGGTAACTTGGGTAAACTGAGATATTGCGTTACTAGAGTCAAGGAGTTGATACGATCACAACTTCCTTCACTGGTGAACTTGGGGACTGTGTACTTTTGGGTCAGTGTGTACCTGCTGCACTTTGTGGTTATGATTAGCGGGTGAATGTGCTCATGTAAAAGATAAAGTTTAGTGGACATGTGTGTATGGTGGCTTAGACCGTGGCATGACAGCTAAGATGCTTGCAGTGGTTTCTGATTGTGGTTGGCCTATGTATGACTGAGGCAGAAGTGTACAGAGGAGGTGGTTGTGTAATCTGAATATTTGGGGTCACCACAGATTAAATTCTCATAGGCATCCAGGGAGGATCCTGGAAGGAAGTACAAAAACCCTGTGTAATTCAAAGGAGATCACTTCTCCGATGACACTGGATAACTACGGTCATGGGTGTAGCCAAGAGAAGGGAGAGGCTGCTCCCTCTATCAAGTAAATAAATAAAAATAATTAACTAAAAGTAGAAATGGGCAATGCTTACTGAGTGTTCACGGGGGGGAAAACTTCATCGGAAAATAGGAGGAATTTGAGAAGGAAATGCTGAAAAGGTTATCAGCAAATGTGAGGAAACTTGTTTTAGTTTTGATTTTTTTTAAAAAAAATAAGATGAAAAAGGCGTGTTCTTTGTAGTTTCGCAAAAGAGACTCGTTAACCATGCAAAAGGCGGTCGGTGATTTTGTTATTTAACTTCCTAGTTTTCAAATGACTGAAGATTTAGACTGAGGACTTGGGCTGAAAAGAAAGCAATTTTGAGGCATCTCCTTCCAAATCTGCTAGACAGAGCCAGGCAAAGGATGATGACAGATGGGTGTCCCCCCTAACCTAAATCCTGGCTGCTGCCCATGACTACAGTCTTATATTGCCATGGCTTTGTTAATGTGTAGCACACATGTGTGCTCCATCCATGGGCACGGTGAGCTCCTCTCCCCACCTCCTGCAATTCAAGTGACTCCTTTACCTAGCAGTATAATAATGCAGAGGAGAATCGCGATCAGAGCGCCTGTGCTGAGGCCGGTTGGATGGATCAGCGCTTCGGCGTTACAGGAGAGCATTTTCCCTCTCTGGTCGCAGGCGCACACTCGGATGGTCACGGTTTCCGTGCTGCTCTGAATCGGGTAGTCGTTGTCCGATATTACCACGGGCAGGAGGTAGATATTCATCTCGTGTCTGTTATACCGGGTTCTCCTTGTGTAGATCGCGGCTGTGTTATCTGGAGAGAACCAGGAGCATTGTAAGCAGCATGTTCATTCTGAAAGTCCCTCAACCCCAAAGAGAATGAAGCAGATAGACAAGAATTACCTCTGTTGTCCTGAAGGGTGAAATTGGAGCTGCTGGCTACTTCGGGAGCCAGCGAGAAGGAAAATTTGTGTCCGCCGAAAGAGTCGTCTTTGTCAACGGCACTTAAGGTCTGTATGAGCTAAAAAAATGGACAATGGTGTTATTGTATTACCATCGCTGTGACAGCCAGGCTCTTTGACACCAAGACCTTGTTCATACTGTATTATTCCACAAATAACCTTAGAGCAATGAGTTCGAAGCAGCGTGCCAAGCAGATAGCAGCGGTTGAGATTTCCAGCAAAGAAATGCTGTTCTCTAAGAGTTGCTTTGGAATACGTGTCTCATACAGGTATTTTCTACCAGCTCCATCTGCTACGCAGGCTGAGACCCTACCTGCCCATGGACTGTCTCACCAGAGTGGTGCATGCTCTAGTTATCTCCCACTTGGACTACTGCAATGCGCTCTACGTGGGGCTACCTTTGAAGGTGACCGGGAAACTACAACTAATCCAGAATGTGGCAGCCAGACTGGTGACAGGGAGCGGCCGCTGAGACCACATAACACCAGTCCTGAAAGACCTACATTGGCTCCCAGTATGTTTCCAAACACAATTCAAAGTGTTGGTGCTGACCTTTAAAGTCCTAAATGGCCTCAAAGGCCCAGTATGCCTGAAGGAGTGTCTCCACCCCCATCGTTCAGCCCAGACACTGAGGTCCAGCTCCGATGGCCTTCTGGCGGTTCCCTCACTGCAAGAACTGAGGTTACAAGGAAGCAGGGAGAGCTTCTTGGTAGTGGCGGCCACCCTGTGAAATGCCCTCCCATCAGATGTCAAGGAAATAAACAACAACCTGATTTTTAGAAGACACCTGAAGGCAGCCCTGTTTAGGAAAGGTTTTGATGTTTGAAGTTTTATTCTGTTTTAGCTATTCAACTTGATAAGGTTGGGGATTGGAGTGAAAAGAGATAGGGATCTTTGGGGTGGAGATGGTGATCTTTACCCCATTTGATCTGCTTTTTAATAATCATATTTATGAATATACAGACTGCCTTTCTTCTGGAGCACAGAATGCCCAGGCAATCTGCCATACACCCAGCTGGTGAATTGTCTCCCAGGCTGTAGGGCATGGTGAACTGGGGTAACTACAAAGGGCTTTGCATCCCCAAACATCAGAGTATGTTGAGTAGTTCTTTTCAGTCCATTAAAAAAAAAGAAGACCCCAATCTTTTGTCTCATTCCCCACCCAGATCTTGCAAATACCTAGATGGCAACAGAACTAATTTCAAATATGTGCCTTTCGTATCAAACCTTCAAGGGATTCATCAAGAGAAGCATTAAACAGAGCAAATTAAGGGGAAATATGGGGCCGGCAAACTGAAGTTCAAGAAGGAGCCACGCTGAACTCTGTGATATGCAATGCCGCATCACACCAGCTCCTAAGGGAATGCCATTCGCAAGCCGATGCAAGATAGTCATGGTCTCATTTCACTTAGCATCGCTGTCAGTTCCTTTGCAATGCATAGTGCCAGCTCACAGGCACAATGCTGTTGCCACCATAGCACAGACCCCGTTATAAATCTCATATTTATTCGTTACGAAGCACAAACCGCACACCTGCTCGGCCTTTGCATTTTCACAGACGAAGGTTTCGTAAAACATGGCAAACTCCGGGGCGTTGTCATTCACGTCCAGGACTTTAATAAACACTGGGATGCGGCTGCTCTCCTTTGGGTTGTCTGTAGTGACACAAAGAGAAAGCCGGTGAAAACATTTTAGTAATGAGTTTGACTCCCGCCCCCCACCCACTGCCTTGTTTGGAGCAATACATTCACAAGGCTAATGCAAGCAATGAGCAACATTTTTGTGCGTGCACAATTTATTTGTGCGAGTTAAGGGTATTTGCAGGTACAATCAGAATACATCTCTAACTGCCTCCAAAACCAAAGGTAGGAATTCTATGCACATTTTTATCTCCTTCGATCTTCTCCCGCTTTCATATCCATCCGACTTTATAAAATTCCGCCAATCAGACCACCAGAAACCCCCACGGAGGTCTTTACATTTGAAATTTGATCTGTCACTCTTGCATGACCGACCATCAAATATTACTGCATGGAAAAAGCCCTTCAGCTGTGAATCTTAGGATTCAACTGTTAAATACGTGTGGCTGACTAATATAAGATCTGTACAAGCAGATAAGGAAAGGAAGGAAGGAAGGAAGGAAGGAAGGAAGGAAGGAAGGAAGGAAGGAAAAAATTTGTTGATTTCAAGTCCCAAGTTATCCACAATAAGCTTCTGGAAAGGCACAGAAGAGGCAGCAGTGAGAGAGATGGGTTATTGTTAGAGCCTCTCTCTCTCTCTTAATTAGAGATCCTTTTTGAATTGAAATATATTTAAGCTGAAATATAGGCAAAGGGCTCTTTTTAAGGCTGTGTATGCACTATAGAGGGACGCGGGTGGCGCTGTGTCTAAACCACAGAGCATAGGACTTGCCGATCAGAAGGTTGGCGGTTCGAATCCCCACGACAGGGTGAGCTCCCGTTGCTCAGTCCCTGCTCCTGCCAACCTAGCAGTTCGAAAGCACGTCAAAGTGTAAGTAGATAAATAGGTACTGCTCCAGTGGGAAGGTAAACGGCGTTTCCGTGCGCTGCTCTGGTTCACCAGAAGCGGCTTAGTCATGCTGGCCACATGACCCGGAAGCTGTACGCCGGCTCCCTTGGCCAATAAAGCGAGATGAGCGCCACAACCCCAGAGTCAGCCACGACTGGACCTAATGGTCAGGGGTCCCTTTACCTTTATGCACTATAGACTATACTTTGAAAGCACACTCTAAGCAATTTCCTCCCCTCAAAGAATTCTGGGTGCTGTAGTTTACCCCTCATAGAGCTAAAATTCCCAGCAACCCTTAACAAACTACAATGCCCATAGTTCTTTGAGGGACAGAATGTGCTTTAAGTGTCTTTGAAAGGAATACTGCATCTACAGACCTCCTTTCCCCTGTATGAAGAGCAGAACAGCCATTAGCAGAACTTTCCCCTTGTCATCTCCTTTAGCCCCACAATTCCTATACATGCAGCGTAAAATAGAAAATAGAGTGGACTACATCACTTCAAGATGTGGATTATGTACATGCCATTTTTGACTGTTCCCACCTATATTTAAAAAAGCAGAACAGCCATTAGCAGAACTTTCCCCTTGTCATCTCCTTTAGCCCCACAATTCCTATACATGCAGCGTAAAATAGAAAATAGAGTGGACTACATCACTTCAAGATGTGGATTATGTACATGCCATTTTTGACTGTTCCCACCTATATTTAAAAAAGCCAATTTGTGCATATTAAGAAGAAGAAGCATTGGGTATCATGCCAGAGAGACGTTCCAGTCCAACCTAGGTTGTTCTTTTCCTTTGAAGGTGGTGGTTGTTTTAAAATGAAGGGGAGCATTCAACACTGGCATCTCCATCTGTTGTCTGAAGTGGTGGAGCCCATGTAGAGCTCTGCACTTTCATGCTGTTTGGACCTGGCCTAAGAGGCAAGCAGAGGACTCTTCTTAAAGGACTGAGGTGCATCTTGTGAACATCTGTGACGCTAGGAGCCACTGAGCTCCTGGGAGGCCAGTTGCCTATCTTGCTTAGGGCTCCTCCACTCCAAAATTCCTCCCCTGCCTCTGATCTTTCCAGAAGCATTGAGCCCGATGAAATCCACACTCCCTCCCACCAGAAACAGGGTTACCCTATGTCAGTGATGCCACTGTCTTTTTTCATTAGGCTCGATGATTCACAGGGAAAAGGGCAGGCTGCGCTGAGCTCCAGAGTGAGAAAGGCCATAATTGAGAGAGATTTGCTTAGGAAGTGCAGGGTATGCTTCCTTGATATCCTCCACGAATTTGTCTAATCCTCTTTCAAAGCAATCCAAGTTGGTGGCTGTCATTTCCTCTCATGGGAGCAAAGTTTAATTATGGAGGAAGCCCTTTCTTTTATCCATCCCGAATCTTCCAACATTTGACTTGACTGGATGTCCTGGGAATTGCTCTACACACCCTTAAATCATTTTTGGGAACCTTTTCCCGAACTTTCCCCAACTCTACAATATCCTTTTTTGAGGTGAGTAGACCAGAACGGTACACAATTTTCCAAACGCGGCCCCGCCACAGTTTTGTCTAACAGCATTACGATATTGGCAGTTTTATTTCCAATTCCTTTTCTAACTCTCCCGAGCACTGAATTTGCCTTTCCACAGCTGCTGCACACTGGGTCAATGTCTTCTTTGGGCAATCTACTATGACCCCAAGGCCTCATTGCTGGTCAGTCACTGCCAGTTCAGACCCCTTGAAATCAAGACTCTTTTAAGACATATTGTCTCTTTAGACACAGTTGTTTTGACCTCCTATAGTTCACCCTCCCTGGGTGGAAGAGGAAAGGGTTAATTGGGGGTGTGGTGACAGCAATTTTTTTTATTAAAGATTTTCTTGTTTTACAGAAGTATGTATAATGTCTCTCGTACTTTTTTCCATGTAACATTTTTACAAATCAGTTTCATTTGTTGAAACATTAGGAAGAAAAGGCGTGGAGGGGGAGAAGATGAGTGGGGTCAGGTGGCGATGTTTCTATTTTGCTTAATGTTTGTAGGGTTTGGTGTCAGCGTTACTCGTGCCGGTTCTCTGCTGTTCACTTGTGTTCCTTTGGTGGTGAGAGAGGCTGGGGTTGGCCTAGGGTGTGGTTGTATGTTTGTGATTGGCTGTGGTGATCTTTGTTTTTGTGTGTAAGTGGGGTGGGTGGGTGTTCTGGATCAGGTTAGCCATATTGGTTTATATGCTGTTGGTGGATTATTGTCATTGTCTTGTTGGGTTGTGTACGTCAGTGTTTCCCAACCTTGGGCCTCCAGCTGTTTTTGGACTACAACTCCCATCATCCCTCGCTAGCAAGACCAGTGGTCAAGGATGATGGGAATTGTAGTCCAAAAACAGCTGGAGGCCCAAGGTTGGGGAACACTGGTGTACGTGATAAAGGGGAGCTGTCTTCTTCTGTTTGTTCCCATGTCAGTTTCAGTTTATTGGTTAATTTTTCTAGTAGGGCTGTTTCCCATACTATTTGGTACCATTGGTCCATGCTTACTCCTGACAGGTCTCTCCAGTGTCTGGTTATGGTGTTTCTGGCTGCTGAAAGTAGGTGGGTTATGAGTGCTTTGTGGTGTAAGTGGGCGCTGTTGTCTTGGAAGATGTTTAGTAGGACCAATTCTGGGGTGATGTCTAAAACCCAACTATTCTGGACAACAGCCATACGAGAAATATGTAAAATAACTAAGCATGTATTGGTGACAGCATTATTGAATTGTTTGGGGCACAGCCTTACAAGACGGTTGTGCAAGGAAGGGCATAAGCAGGATCTTTTAGCTTCCCCCTTCCATTACAGAAGGGACAGAAGAACCTCAGAGTTCTTTCTCTCTGCCCTGGGAGAGGGTAATCTGATGCTTCCTAAGGCCCCCCACCCCCCCGGAATGGCTTCCCGGGAACAATGGAATTGCAGGATAAATATGTCAAGTGAAGGTTTTTCTTTGTATAGCCTTAAAGGGCTGCGAATCTGAAAGCTGCAACATTTTAAAACATAGAGTTGAAGTCAATAGGAGAAACTTGCTTAGAAATGCAAAATCAATATTCTCTCCCACAAGCAAGCAATCTGTTCTTGGGCGATAACTATCAGGAACACCACTTTCCAATATGCTTACGCAAACTTTAAGCTTCGTTGCTCTTTATCTCTTCCTCATCCTTCCCGACTTCTTTTTCTTCAATGAATAAATTGCTTAACTTTGTTCTCTTCAGTCTAACCTAATTGTCACCTGGTTCTTTCTTTTTCTTGTGGAAGGAGTGGGGAGTGTTACTGTGTGGAGCAGGCAGCTTCCTTCCTCTCGCTGCATTATGCAAACACACACATTTCTTAGTTATTCATGTAGCATCTATCAAACCAAAGACTGAAATCCTAAATTTCTCTTGATCTTGGCTTTGAAGTGCTTTCTGTGGTGCACTTGCTGTTTCACCTTTCATAGCTTTCAGGTGTGGAAAATTCATCATTCAAAACAACTTCAGAACTCTCATCTGCAAGGCAGCTGCATACTGAACAACTTGAATCCCACTTCTGCGTCCGTCACTGATTTCCTTGGGTTCGTGAGTAAGTCAAGGTGGCCCAACAGAGAGGCATATGTTTGTCGTGAGTATGGATTGCAATAACCATGAAAATATTCCTTCTTTGCTGAGGGTCCCTCTGTAACTCCTAAAATACAGAGATATTTAGCAGGTATGGAGCTTTTGGCTGGCATCAGTCTGTCTCGGGAGACAAAGGAGGAGTGTGCCTTTGGGAGTGAAGTCAAACCATTGGAAGGTTACAGCGGCTGCTGTGTGTGTAGAGACCGATATTGGAGAGACATGTTTTGTTGCAGCTGGGGCAGATGTGTGTCCGGTTGTGCTGCTGCAGATGCACCATGACGTTTCTCCTCTCTGCTCTCCTGCCAGCGATCATTCCTCCTTTGGCCACTGTTATGGAAGCACAACCTGTCTCCAGGCACTGCAGTCATCTGAAAGGGATTGCCACACGTTGTCACATTTGCAGACATCTTTGTAGCACAGAGCTGGTCTTCCACTGGACCTGGTGCCTGAAGCCAGCTCCCGGTAGAGTACGTCCTTAGGTATCCTGCCATCTTCCATTCTGTGGACATGAACATGTAGACGTCGCTGAGACAGGACGTCTGGGAATGTGGGCTTAGGAGAGGACATCTTTGTTCAGAACTCTGTCCTGCCATGTGGTGCCCAAAATTTTCCTGATGGAAGGCATTGAGGTGTCGTTCCTGGCAGTTGCAAATTGCCCATCACTCACTTAACCTTCATATTTCAAACCACTAGAGGACGTATGGGGCCTCATCATCTAATGATGGATCTCCATATTCTATATTTTATTGGCCAAGCAGGTTATGATCATATTCCTGTGGCACTTGTAACATCCACAGATGTCTTGTTTGGACAAGGGGCATCCAACATCTGCAAAAACTCCAGCTGTCTCCCCAGGATGTAGTCCTCAGCATACTTGTTCTTAGCTATTATACCACACTGGCTGGCTGCATAATTGGTCATAAACATAGGTGCTCTTTACATGTCACCCCAGCACCATAAGAAAGATCCATGCCGTATTTTGGGTCTATGTGGAGAAAAGTAGCTCCGATGTATAGGAAGCACCATGGTATGACAATTTCAAAGAACAATGACATCATTAACATCTTTTGGACCATCTTACAAATTAGCAGTACATAGCTGAAGACTAGGAACTTACTATCCTGGAGGAAGCATTGATTAAAAAAAAAAGAGATGTCTGACTGACCTCCTCTTTGCCTTTTTAAGAAACTACTAAAAACTCATTTGCTCTCTCTCTTCGCTTCCTTACTCGTCAGCTAATTATAGTGTGTTTTACTCATTGTTTGTTTCACTTAGGTAGTGCACAGTTTTTCTCCTCCCCTTAAGTCCTCCTTCCCTTTGTTTCACATTCTTTAGCATCTAAAATATGTCAAACAAAATCGTGACTTGGAAGGCAAGGACCTGCTAGTTTTACTGTTTGCATAGTGCCTGCTGGTGCCTTTATCGAGGATAAATGATGATCACGCTGAGACGTGGGGCAATTTTCTTCTCATAGCATGGAAGCGCATGACAACGGTGTGAACTTGTGGCTTCAGAAACAGAGAACACTCTGTTGGGTAAAAGGTGCACTCAGTGCAGGGCAAGCATATGCACAACTGGACAGAAAGCAATAAAATGACCCAAACTTAGCAATTGTTCTTGGTCAGGGGTTAGGAACTTCAGGCCTGAAGGATGAATGCGGCCCTCCATATCTCCCTGTGTGGCCCTCTGAATTTTCTCCAAGCCACACACCTCACTGGGTCTGCTTTATGCCAGGAGAGTTTTTCCTCTGGTTGGAATGTGTCCTAGACCTCAGATAATACCTCTTGCATGTCTGGTGTTTGTGTGTGTTTGTGTGTTTGTGTGTGGAAACAAGCCTACTGCACAATGGGAAATTTACATTCCTTGCTCTCCCCATTGTTACTCTGGCCCTGCTCACTGCTAGCAGGCGGCCCTCAAAACATTGCCCAGAAGGAAATGTGGTGTTCAGCGTGACAAAGGTTCTTCACCCCTGTTTTCTGCGCAGTCAACATGGTGGTCTTAAGAGATGGTGAAGTGGCATTGTGGCTGCTAGAAAAGAAGAAAAAGCTACTTGCTTGTCGACATGTTATTTAAGATTCCGTAAAATGTTTTTGAGTAGAGATTGTGGGGAGGGGAGCAAAGCATTCTTCCTTCCCTAGCTCAGGCCTTGCTAGCTCAGGCTCAGGCCTTCCTTGCTAGCTCAGGCCTTGCCCTACTGCTCTATAGACTACTTGAGCGGTGTTTTCAGAGAGAGTTCAGTGACCCATTTTACAGCTACACATAATGCATGAGAAAAAGGAAGGATCAAGCAGATCCATGTGTATGCAGCAATTTTACAAGAGCCGAGGGAAAAATAATAATCACAGAATGTGGTATTGGATGCACGAATTGGCTTCCTAAGAATCTCAGTTTGCTTTCTTCCTTTCTTTTTAAAAAAGAGCAAGTTTCCAGAATAGACTTTCAAGCCTACCTTAAATTAGCAACACCCGCTTAAATGTCAAAAACTAGAGAAATTTGAATAATTTATTCCAAGTGCAGAATTCAGCATTTCTCTTGGCACATAATTGAGAGGGCCTGGGAGCAAATTTTTATTTTTTTTATTCCCCCCTTCCTCAAGTATGGGATATACATAGCTCTGTTCCTCCTGCTGAGCTGCAAAGAAGAGCCTTGAAATTTCCAGTAGAATCTAGCTATCTAATGCCATGGAAGGCATTAAATAATTGTTATTCTGCTGTGCTTCACAGTCAAATGCAACAAAACCGATTCTTCTCAGTGTTTACTGAATTACATTTGCACATGTAGGTGCTCCAAGGCTCTCTCTTTGCTAGATAGCGATCACTTCTATTGTAGCACCCTGCTTGTGGTTAACGCTTAGCTGGAATGAAATATTCAACTCAGCAATAGAGAAATTAAAATAATAATTTATTTGTCAGACAAATAAATGAGAGGCACAGTGGTATATGGTTACCAAGCTCTGGCCTGCCCTCCTGCCATTCTGGCCAGCACTTATATTTCCTTAATCCAGCCCCCTTGCTCCTCCTGTGGCTGCCTCTGTCCAATCAGCCTGGTTGAAATTCCTATTGGCTGTTTGCTAGAACCAATCACAAAAGATACACCCATTTCCTTTTGCCCTTTTATGGGAAACAAAAAGCTATATATTCTTCTATCTATAAATGACAAATAAGTAGTAATATATCTTACATGTGTCTCAACAAGGAACCTTAATTACCAGCTCACCTCTTGCCCTCCTTGCCCTATTGCCCTCCAAAACAAATGGTTAATCTTAAATTTTTATCTTAAACAGATGTCAAGGATCTTGAGTTCACATCATCATTGAAAGATCTCCTTCTCTTGGAGGTCTTTAAACAAAGGCCTGACAACCATATGTGTGCTCTAATGATGTTTCCTGCTTGGCAGGGGGGCTGGGCTGATGGCTGATGGCCCCTGTGATCTCTTCCAACTATATGAAATAAGAATCTAGCATAAGGATTTAACATTTCTTTCTTTCTAAATCCTTTGCATAATTACATTTAAGCCAATATATTTAATACATAACATAGATAGCTTTTTAGAAGAATAAACCTTCTCAAAGTAAAAAAGGAAGGAACAGTTTCCAGCCTCAAAATAAGATAGGAAGAAACCTATCTTCTCCAGCCAAGCCAGTTGCCTTTTTCACTGCTCTTGACCTTTCAACCTTAGGAAAATATGGCTCAAGTTTAATGGGAGGCACATGGTTTTATTTTACCATTTACCCACTCTTAATTATGTTTATCTCTTTTTTTATCTTCTGTAATATGTAGGGTCAGTGTAACCTTGGCTCTCAGCCTGTAATTCCCTTTTTACGACTTTGAGAATTGTTTTCTGCTATAAATCAGGGGGCCCCCTTGTCCAGGAGAATAAACATTGCCAAGGTTCTTAGGCAGCTGGTCTTCTGCCTGGCATGAAACATTTGAAAATCTTTAAGCTCATCTTAATATACAGGCCTTAATCAAAAATATAAGCTTTGATAAAAATGCAGGCTTATGATTAGATGCCTCACTATATCCCTTTAAATGTGATGGTTAAAGAATTCTGGTCATTGTAGTCCAGTGAGAATCATTGGTAAGCGATAGGGTAGCCAAATGCAGAAGAACACAGAGCTCCTGAACCTTCCAACTGTTGTGCAGAAGAGGCAGCTTTGAGAGATTATTTATCTTCTGCTCACCATTAAAGGTGTAGGAGCCTGTCCTCTTTTTTTAATCTGGCCACCCAAGTTAGCTGTCCGCCATTTCCCCCCTTCCTCTCAGAACTGCAGTTACCATGGTTTCCAGGAAGAAGTTTTGATGTCTCCCATTAACGAGACATCTAGTTACCTGGATGTGACCTAAAATATTGGAGATGATTAAAAAGTGTTTGGTGGCAGGTTTACATAGAAAACAGGTGCTTAAACAAGGCTGCCTAATTTGCACAGACTCCCTGCATGAATATTGAGCTCAACGGAGTGATCTTCGGTGCTAGCTCTACTTAGAATAGGCCCATTGGCATTAATAGAGATGATTCATTAATTAGTTGTGTGCAACCTACAGTTACTTGATTATCTAGACTCGCCTAATTGTGAAGTGTTCCCCTTCATCCGAACCCAGAGTCCCCGTTCAGACCAAACAAGAAACAGAGAAGGGTTGCAAATGCGGTTGATGTTTCTGAAGTTGACAAATTGGCCTTTGGTTTGAATGCAATCTAAACGCCTTCAGCTAGTCCTCTAAGCCTGCCCACTTGGAAGCAAGTCCCATCTACAATAGTTTTCATGTAAGTAGATTTAGGAGTGATGTACTGGGCTCCGGGCTTCTAATTAAATCTGGCCCTAATGAAATTAATAGGGGAACGCAGAAAGAAGTAAGTGACTTGAAATGATGGCCTTTTAAGTATCTTGGTCAATGCTACAGGGCTGATTTTGGTTGGCACATAAAGAACAGTATATTTCCCTCCCCTCCTCAATATTATGTACCCCTTTTTGTGGGGAGGGGGTACAATCTATGCAGCTGTTCACAAGCAGCAATTGCCATCCTAATTAACCAATGGCCAGGAGGATTTCTTTAGTCTATTTGATCTGAAATGAGGGGCATACTAATTTCCTTTCCATTCAGGCACAAAGTTGCCTCTTCATAAGCTGTAGCCTTGGGAAAGAAAGAGGGGGAAATACAGAAGCTTTTTTAAAGTTTACTTCCCTGAATAACAGCAAAACAACCAAAGCATGGAGATTGACTTCCTTTCAGCCATTCTCCGCTGGAAGGCTGCATTCGTTACGGGAATGGTGTTTATGCAGAACTTACTGATCTCGGAAGCTACTACTGTAATGTTATGCCACAATAATGTTTCCCGGTCAAGTAGTTTGGAAGTAAATATTGAACCGTTTCCAGAATCAATGTTGAATATTCTGTCCATGTCAGTATGCCGATCTACAGAATACCTGAAAATAGAAACAAAGTCATTTAGAGATCACTCCAAAAATGCTTTAAAATAATTTTATGGTGCACTCTACAGCTATACTGCAAACACAACAACAAACCCCACCAAACCAATGTTGTTGTACTGATATTGTGAGCTGCAACATCTTGATACCTTCTGTGATTTGGGCAGGATTTATCTAAGGATCCCGGTCGGTAGAAACCCTGCTTCAGCAGATGGAACATTTATAATTCCTCACCATATATTTGCTAAAATCCTATTTTATTCACAAGACCACCCATTAAGACACAACCAAAACACATTAGGCCAATTCACAATTTCCATGTTAAGTGCTACAACTGGCATTCTGGAGTTCTTTACTTGAGCATGGATTTTTTTTAAAATTTTGGCTATCTCTCTCTTTGTCTCCTTGGTACAGACATCAAGATTCAACAGGTGAACAACTTGCATTCTTCAAAATACAAATGCAACTTGTGAAGTTTCTTGTACAGAAAATAAAATTTTCAAAGCGTGATATGGTAGAAAACCTACCACAAGATCATTTCCTCCCAGCTCAATGTTTCCGTAGTATAATATAATTTTGTGAAAATTTAGTGCTAATGATCATGTTGAAAGCTAATGTGGCATGAACATAGCGATGCTCTGGCTTATTCAGGCTGCAACTCTCTTGCACATTTATTTCCAGGTAAGCGTAACATTCTTTGCAACCTAAGTAACTTCACCCAAGGCATCACAAGGCCTTACTCCTGAGTAGTCATGTCTACGATTGCACTGCCTATCACAAGAAAACAGAACCAAATGTGTTTCATTGCACTTTTCTGCCTCAAGAATGGTTGCGTGCATTGGTGAAAATTTAGTGAGCTCTGTAGCCTTCTCTATAAACCGTGAACCGCCCTGAGACCTCCGGGTATAGGGCGGTATATAAATTCAATAAACAAAATAATAATAAAATAACTGTAGAGCACAGATTTACTCATGCAAGGGAAGGAACAGGCTGTTGTTTTCCTGCACTTCCCAATTGAACAGGATGACCAATCACTGCTTCTTAATAATTCAATACCAAATGTACCCAAGAGCAGAACTTGCTGAAAATCACTGACCCACCTATAATTGAAATGTCAGCAATGCAATTTTTGAAAAGTTTTTTTTTTTTACAGGATTTATAATATTTTGGCCAAGCTGGCAATAAACTGCAGGATATAGGAGGGCAACAGATGAAATGGATCAGTCGGCAAGGGCTATAGAATGACCGCTCACCAGTATTGTAGGTGGGCGGTTTTTGTGACCTGGCACAGGCTCCCTGGCCTCGGGAGCCGAGCCATAGCTGTTGGCCATTGCTCTGTCCCCTGGGCTGGGCGGCGAGGTTGCAGGGCTCCCGCCTGGCCCTGGTTCAAATTAGCAAATTGGCGGGGGGCAGGTGGAGCAAGGGCCAGGTAAGGAGGATCCTGACAACGCCGGCCATTCAGTCAGCTAGAAGTGTCATGGAGAGAGAGGCTCATTATTGGACAGTTCAGGGGGTAACCAACTGGGAGCTACGGAGCTGGGAAGTGGTATGGGGAAGTGGTACCTTGAAGCCTTTTGTTTCACTAAGCAGAGCCTCTTGTCCCGTAGTGTGGTAACACATCCCTCACACAGCAGTGTTAGTAGGGCCCCGTTAGAGGGGTTTGTGAGGGGAGTCACTGACCATGAGCACTTGGTGAACTCCCCTCCACAACAGGAAAAGGGGGGGCAGCTGCATAAATGCACATTTTGCAGTGTCCCCCAGATTCCTGTCTGACCCTGCTTAGCCTCAGACCCCATATTCTGTGACTTTCAGAGATTTAGAAGAATTCTGTTTATTTAGTCTTGCAGAGAGTGCATATTTCATATATTTCATATTGTTCAGTGTTCTCTATAGATTATATAAAGAGTTTATATTGACATTGCATTGTTGTACTTGGTCATTGTGTCGCCTTTGGATATTACTAGCCTCAGACCCCAGCTGGGGGACTGCGAGGGATACACACCCAATGCCTAAGCCAAAGTTTTCCTACATCTGAAATTAATAAAGTTGTGGCCTGTTTTAATCCTATACCTATGCTGTCTTGTGTCTTAACTATCTGGGGCCTGGCTCTCAGGGAGGAGGGTCTGTGCCTGGGTACGCAAAGCTTCCCTCCTGCCCGTGCCATCCGAAAAAGCTTCTCATGCATCACAGTAACACTGCACAGGCAAAGGGGGAGGAATACTAATGCTAGACACCTGAGTGCAAGGAGATGGCTTTTCTTTCTATACACACTCCAATCCACAAGTGTATGGTCTGGGACCAACTGGGCAGCTCTTTTTCTTTGCAGGAGTGCCACACAGCCTGTGCCAGGTTGAAGTGGTTCTTCCTCCAAATGCTCTCCAATAAGTGTTCACTGTGGTGTCTGTTAGAATTCCTGCTTCGTGATTGCAGTCATGGGATTGTTGTCTTTCACATGATGTGGTATGTTTTGACTCCAGAGTGGGAAGTGACGGAGACAGGATGTTTGTGTTACTGTGCTCCGTGAAGTGGGACTATTGTCCTTTGTTCATTCTCTTTGATGTCTGATGCTAGAGAGAGAGGGAGCCATGTTGCAGTGCTCCGTGTGTGTTTACATGTAAATAAAGTAGATTAGCCAAAATGCTGAGTTGCTGAGGTCTGTCACGCAAGCTGCGAAGACTCTGCAGATCCCTAAGTGTTCCGATGTCTGTTGGCATTGGTCGCTGTGATGTTCGGGCTGAAGAAAGCTTTTGAAACTCCCGAACCAGGAGGGAGAGAACATGCCAGTCGGGCATGTGTCTCTGCCAGGGTCCTACTTGAGTGTAGGACAAGCTCCTGACAGTGTCTACTTAGGCAAGGTATTGCAAGTTGCCCTCCCATATCACTTTACCTGTTTCAACCACACTATGGTTGCTGTAATGCCCAGGAAAGCAGCAGGGGAGATTGGCTGAGGTTGCCAAGTGGAAGAGTTGGAATTCAGCCAACTGTTTCCCTGCTCCCAATGATTGGTGCGGGAAAGAGGGAGAGTGTGCTGGTCCCATGGGTTACCCCAGAGGCGAGGTCCAAGTCCGGTGCAAGTCAAAGATGCAACGTGGAGGCAGTCCGTAGTAGCTGAAGCTGGGTGCAGGGCAGGGTGTCAGGTGAAGTCAGGAACAGGCAAGCAAGCAGGGAGCCAGGGCAGGTCAGGAGCTCAGGCAGGAACTAGCAACCAACAATGTTGCTCCCGCAACTTGGGACTGGGTCTGGCTGGCTTTTATCTGCTCTGAGGCATAGGGCGGCCCCGATCCTCAGGTGACTCACCTCTCCTGGCCTGGAGGCGAGCACTCCTCCTGCGGGAACATAGTTCCCTCCGCCTCTCTGCCCTGAGCCTCTGTAGCTCAGGAGAGGCTGGGAGGGTTACTGGACCCAGAGGCAACCTCAGCTTCCTCTGACGGGGCTGAGAGTGGAGCACCTGCAGGCAATGGGTGCTCCATCACCTCAGGAGCCAGAGCAGACTCTGCTGGTGCCTGCACCTGAGGATCCAGCACGGGTGAGGACCCTTCAGGCTCATGCCCCAGCCCCGGCTCAGCTGGTTCTGGAGGCGGGGAATCCTGTGCAGGCTGGGATCCCTCAGGTTCAGCATCCGAGTCTGAATCCCAGGCCATCACAGAGAGAGAGAGAGGGTTGGATGGGGAATAAGTTGGCTACATGGTGGAGCTCCTTCAAAGCAAGGGTTTTTAAGTGGGGTTGTATGTAGTCACTGTGAATTTAGCATCTGCTCTCAACGTAACAAACTTACAGGGCCATGGCGTTAGGTTACCGTTTCTAATTCCATCTGTTGAAAGGTCAGCAGTCAAGCCTTCCTGATGAATGGATTAAAGTGAATTAAAGATCATGAGACTTTCTGCTGCTGCTGCTGCTTTTCAAGTGAAAGGAAAGAACATCTCCCTTATACCTTTTAAAAGTCTGGGGCTGGAAGAGTTTGTGTGTCTGTTGACTTCAAAGGCTGCATGCCAGCAGAAATTCTCCTGGAATTATATGAGTTGCAGAAACCAGGACCTCAAGCTGTGGCAACAATTAATATCTCAGACATATACTGAAAGTTGGCAGTAGTGCCACAGTTTGGATTTGCCAAGTTATTTAACAAGCTTTAAGCAAGCATCTTTCACATATTCAGCGAACTGGGGATTAGCGGTGTAAGTTTTTCAAACGGAAGCCTAATATCCAGAAATCCGAACATCACAGATTTAGCACAGTGTATGTGACACAGTTCTCGGAAGCAATGGAGAAAACCTGTTTATGTTTGATTCTTAGTTTGCAGCCTGATGCTAACCATTTGTTTTAGCTGCAGCCGCCCTTAGGAAGCACGGCTATGCAATTGATCATGTTAGGCTGTAAGTGGAGTGAAGAGAATGCACTAGCAAAGCCCTAGCAGGGGGAAAGTGATGCCCAGGAGAAAATAGGTTCTTTGGGCAGTTTAGAAGAAGAAGAAGAAGAAGAGTTTGGATTTGATATCCCGCCTTTCACTCCCCTTCAGGAGTCTCAAAGCGGCTAACATTCTCCTTTCCCTTCCTCCCCCACAACAAACACTCTGTGAGGTGAGTGGGGCTGAGAGACTTCAGAGAAGTGTGACTGGCCCAAGGTCACCCAGCAGCTGCATGTGGAGGAGCGGAGACTCGAACCCGGTTCCCCAGATTACAAGACTACCGCTCTTAACCACTACACCACACTGGCTCTCCCAATGGGTGGGAAGCAGTGCATGTACTCTCAAGTCAGACAGGAGGGAGCTAAGCCTCTGTTCTTCCAGCTTCTTGGCAAAAGATGAATAATGGATGGAGCCTTAGTTTGCACCATGCTACATGGTTAAGTTCAACTTCCTAGCAGCAGCCACTATCACAGAGCTGATCATCACTGTAGGGCTGTGGGGTATCCCCCTGGTGATCAAACAGCTGTTTCATCTCTAGAAGGACAAGGGACTCGTGGCTGTCTCTCCTGCCAACATGCCACCACCAAGATGGGTGTACCTGTAGCACTACAGCAGCTGCTGGATTACCACTCCCATCATCCTTGACCAACTGCAGGGTTGGTTAGGGCTGATGGGGTTTGGAGTCCAACGGCATTGGAGGCTCATGGGTTTCTCAGCCCTGCTCTAGAAGAAATGGGTTGTGGGGAGGCTAATGCTGGACTGTCAACCCTCTAGGGCTGCGGTAGGGGCTCGAGCTCAGTCGCTCATTCCAACTCTGCAGAGAACCTACCAAACTGCAAGTTTCAACCTGTTTGCCCTGGCGTTTCTGTTAGTGTTTGTATTGTATTGTGAATGTATTTCACAAAGGATAAATGGTATTGGGGAAAGGAGGTGGCAGAAGGCAGTGGCTTGGTTATTGTGTTGGTTTTATCTTTGGCTGTGAATGTGAGAAGGTGGGAGCTTCATGAAGACGCTTTCTGGAGGATGCTGTGAGGACAGGTAAGCTAAGGATTAGTAACTTATGCACTGCTACAAAGGAGTTTTGAAAAAAAAGAATTAAACCCTCTCTTGGGCTCAAGGGAGAGACATTCATTAATGTATATGTAAATAATACCGGTTGTTCAACTGCCGCCAACCTAACAAGTAAAGATTTATCTTCAACTATTTGTGTAAGACGCATATTTTTTTTGTCACAAATGGCTAACCGTTTCCCTCCTCCCACGACATAGATCTGCACCTGAATATTAATATTATGAGGATGCATGGTTTCCCAGAAATCGCTACATGCACAGGCAGGGGTGGCTCATACCATTTTGCCACCTGAGGAATGTGCCCCGCCCCCTAATTCCACCATTGCCACTTGTATTCCCCTACCTGGTGGTGGTGGGGGGGACAAGTGACAACACTGCACTCGGGAACACCAAGCTATTGCCAATTCAGTGAATGCCAGCATACTCCTCAGAGCATTGCCACTTGTCTTCTCCACTCCAAGGGCAGGGAAAATGAGCAGCAACACCACCACCTCCATTTTGCTGTTGAGAGGGGGCATTCTGGCAGTGGCAGAAGCGGTGGGGCAGGCAGGGTGCCGCCTCTTGTGCTTCTGCCACCTGAGGTGGATGCTTCACACTGTCTCATGGGTGGGCCGGCTCTGCACACAGGATCATCTCCAAGCAGAACACTAATGCGACACAGTACTAATAGGTAACACCAAGGTTTGGCAAAACGCTAGTTCTAAATTATTTTTCTCATTCAGAAAGAATACAAGACAAGGTTGTAGTAGTTAAAAGTATATCCTAATTACATTGTTAACCCTGACCTAGAAGAATGCTTTTAATAGGCTACCCTTCTCATTGCTTTCATTCCATTTAAATAATCCCAGGTCTCTTTTGATCAAGGGCTGCTAATTATGTTGAATTGGTGGTGACTTTGACTTGCGGATCATAGCCTATTAAAAATTAAGTCGACAACATCAAACTCATTTTTTACATTTCTTTAATGAAATTACTGGTGCGTGTATGTCAGATTTCGGGGCTTTATTCCCTTCAAACTTGGGGAAATTGATAAGCTAGAATGTTAACAAATATATGAAGATGCTGTCATTAAGTCCT
This sequence comes from Podarcis cretensis, assembly GCF_951804945.1. Lineage (NCBI taxonomy): Eukaryota > Metazoa > Chordata > Lepidosauria > Squamata > Lacertidae > Podarcis > Podarcis cretensis. The sequence goes on along the minus strand of NC_137176.1, from coordinate 23,391,516 downwards.
TAATACTTATACATAAGGAAATGCAGGGGTGTCATAAGGCAAGGTTGTGCAATGTTCACATCAGTTATGTTCCAGGAAAATTGCTTAGAGATTATGGTGCTAACCAGCCTGCAATTTCCAGGATCGCCATTTAATTTTTTTTGTTACATCAGCTACTTTCCAGTCCCGAGGTACATACACATGCTGTTTTGTACACAGTATGCACTGCAAAATTTTGAGGTTGGGTCCTGCTTGTATACAGCAGCAGCAAACTCAAGTGCTGAATTATGACAGCTATGTAGCAAGAACATGGCTCCTGGTATCAAGAGGGAGATATCTGCATACCCAGAGAATCTGAGGTTTGCAGAAGCAGAACAAACCATTAGGCCAGGAGTTGTATGTGGACCTCCCACCCCACCCCACCACGAATGGTCCAATGACTGGGCACAGAATGCAGCATATTGGATAAGGAAAACATGAGGTGCAGAGGCGGGGAAACGGAATATCATATCCTGAAAGAAGGCATAGCTGATTGGCATACTGAGCAGGAATACCCCACACTGCAATATTTTCTTGCAGGTACCTCTTGTGATACTGATTGAATGACAATGTAGCATCCTTTAAATGTGCAGAGTTCATGGGCTGAACTGCTCTCAAGGACAAAAGTGCTACCTTAGATTAGATGACGTGTTAACAGGCTACCCGAGCTGGATCAACTGTTTTGTTATATATGCTGCAGTATTTTGAATTTGCCGGACAGGGGTCCTTGTTGTCCTGGAATTCTCTCAGAGCCCCACTCAGTGAAGAATTGTCCATCCACTCTCTTTGCCAAATCCCTTTTCAATTCCTCACAGCGGCAGACAAGGCGACGGTCCTTTTGACAGATAAGGATGGTTGCAAACCAACCGGACAAAAATGGTATGGTGTGTTCTGATGCTTTATTGACGTGCAGAGATCAACAAGCAAAGTTTTCCGCAGGTAAACACAACCCCCTGCTACTGTATGCACATCAAGTGGTTGTTAAATGAAACAGCTGCAGCATTTGGTTGAAGTGTTGGCATATCCAAGTTTATTCAGGCGTAGGCAGGGATGATTGTGACTAATCTCAGCTCCTTTGCAATGCCTGGTTGACATGGGAGACGCCAGGTTTTCTGTATGGCAAACATTGGAGGGAAGGAGGATGGTGTGGAGACTGCGGTTGCTGGTATGTGCCAGTGCCTCTTGGGCCACAGTCTCCATGAGGTCTTAATGGGACTAGAGCCTCGTTGGAGTCAAGACTGAAAACTGTCAGCTCTAATATTGTGATAGTTGTACATCTGAATGCATTTATTCATCTGGAATGTCACTCAGCATCCAGGCAGGCGAGGGGAATCAGTGACTAAAATGTTACTCTATTGACAAATGTAAGTGTCACTCAATCTGCTAGTGCCAAAGGCAGACTTTTTACAAAATTTGCTCCTCGGAGATCTTCCCCTAATTGCTTTCTTCAATGCAGCGTCCCTGTATTTAATGCAACTGCAAGCCAAGAAAACTGTAGGCCACTGAGGAATGCATGTGTGAATTTCCTCTCACACACATGCTAAGCATCTTCATAATGACATTATGAAGCATTCTTTAATGGGAGATCAAAGGGCGTTCAAGCTGACAGTGCTCTGTGCTAAGGTTTTTCTTTTTAAAGCTACAGTCAAGTGGAAAAAATTGAGGGATTTTCAATGTAACATCAAGTGTCTGAAGGTTTTATTTCTAACTGTCAGAGGAACCTGACAAGTAAGTGACAAGTAGAACATATAACGGTCTAATTGCATCCTCCCCCAAGCTGCGAGGGAAAGTTAGAGTTAGCATTTACACTCATGATGGTGTGTGTGTGTGTGGGGGGGGAATCACTGTCAAGACGAGGCAGTCCTAATCTAGGCTTGCGGATCTTGGAAGATGCTAGGAGAGGAGGCACCAGAAAAGCCCTTCAGGCTAACACAGGCAAGCAGTTTGGGTGGTAGCACAGTCCTGCTCACTTTCTCTCTACTCCTGCACAGCATTTAGGTTCCAGAGGCATGTCCAGAGAGGCTACCTTTGATGCTTTCTGTTGCTGCGCATCTTCATCCAAACACACACTCCTCGGCCTCATTTGGCCTCTCTTCTCCTGTATCTTTCTTCTACCAGCTCCCACCCACGACTGAGTAGAAAGATGGAGGGAGAGGTGTTGGTGAGCACCTTTGCAAGGTGAGAAAGCAACCTGAGTGTACCTAGCACAGATGCAGGAAGAACAGCTCAGAGGCAACAAAGGGACAAAGGAGTATGGACACAACAAAAAGGGAGTGAGGTTTCTAGCCACACCAAGACAGAACAGGGCTTGGTGCTCTGAAGATGTCTTGGACTACAGTCCCCATCAGCCTCAGGAAACATGGTGCTTGTGGGAGTTCTAGCCCCAAACATCTGCAGGGCAACAGGGTGAGGAGTCCTGGTGTAGGGCATGCCTAAGTGAATGGTTGAGTGGGGAAAGCAGATGTAAGCCAGGCACACATTTGTGTTTGCCAAAGCCATCAGCCTGATCTGGCCTTCCAGTCTGCTCTCACCTGTCAACACTGCTGATGTAGGCTATGAGATCTGTATACAGTGGTACCTCAGGGTACAGATGCTTCAGGTCACAGACCCTTCAGGTTACAGACTCTGCTAACCCAGAAATAGTACCTCGGGTTAAGAACTTTGCTTCAGGATGAGAACAGAAATCGTGCTCTGGCGGCTCGGCGGCAGCGGGAGGCCCCATTAGCTAAAGTGGTGTCTCAGGTTAAGAACAGTTTCAGGTTAAGAATGGACCTCTACCGGAGGTACCACTGTAGTTTGGTTCACTGTGTGATGGGACCTCCCCCCGCCCCCACACACCAAAAAAATAGTACCTGTGTGCATAACTGGGACCTGAGCAGATGATCTGGGGCCTGGTACTTGGCGTAGCAACTTTGAAGTTCAGGGTGGGGAGGGGAGTTGAGATTGCCTCGAGGGGGACAATCCATCCTGTGTCTGCACTAGAGGGATTATTGGTGGTGTTGGGCCAGAGAGAGAGAATGGGTTTTTGTTTGTTTGTTTGTTTGTTTGTTTGTTTGTGTGTGTTTGTAGGATGGTGCAAACCATCCCTAAGTGCGCTGGCGAAGGTAATATAGGATGTGGTTTTAGAGAACCCTTTCATGGTGGTGCTGGGGAACTTCCAATGTGCTGAGGCTGCCTCAAATGGGCTGGCTTGGGAGTTCATGCCCTCCAGGACAATCATTGGACCATCTCAGTGTAAAAAAGGGTAAAGGACCCCTGGACTGCTAAGTCCAATGAAAGGCCACCATGGAATATGGTGCTCATCTCACTTTTCAGGCTGAGGGAGCCGGCATTTGTCCACAGACAGCTTTCTGGGTCATGTGGCCAGCATGTTTAAACTGCTTCTGGTGCAATGGGACACCATGATGGAAGTCAGAGCACATAGAAATGCTGTTTACCTTCCCGCTGCAGTGGTACCTATTTATCTACTTGCACTGATGTGCTTTCGAAATGCTTGGTTGGCGGAAGCTGGGATAGAGCAAGGGGAGCTTGCCCTGTCGTGCAGATTCGAACCGCCAACCTTCTGATCAGCAAGTCCAAGAGGCTCAGTGGTTTAGACCACAGCACCACCCGCTCCCTTCTCAGTGGCCCAACACATTTGGCCGGACATACCTTCAAGTGGTTTTTTCCACAAAGCAGATAGGGGGCCCCTGAGACCTTCCAGTAAAAGGTTGGTAATAGATAGAATGATAATAATGCTAATGATATATATTCCAAAGGTATCTACTTTGTTGGCTCCCTGTATTGTACCTGCTTTGATGGCTTCCTGTCTTTCTGCACCAGACTGAGAGTACAGGAAATTTTACCTCTGGAAGTGTGCCATTGTGTTCAACAGCATTTTGTTCAACACTTAATCTTATGCTTCAACTCCATTTACTTCAATAGAACATAAGCACTGCCAAGCTCTCCTTAGCTGCCACTCCTCACTCGCTTCTTGCCTTCATTCGTTCAATTTTTAAACAAATAACATCTTGCTAATAGTTGCCGATGAACACTCCAAAAAGCTGCTTCTGTATTTACGTTCTAACAAAAATAATGGAAACATCTCCTTAATGGTTGCCATTATATTTATATCCTGAAAGCAAACTGTCCACCTGCTGTTTGTCGATTGGCATGGTTGGCCAAGGTTACAGGTTGCCCTTTGATGTGCATCAACGCCCGTGACCACCATTTTGGGGGTTCTATGGCCCATCAACCCCTGAGCTGGGTGTCTGGACAAGAAGCTCTTCCCCCATGCTCCCTTTAATGGGATTGCCCTGCTTTTGTGGTGCTCGCTTAGTCTAAGGATCCATTCTCAACACCTTGTCCACCATCAAGTTGTGACAGTTGCTCTGAGGCAGGCAGTATCTCCAGATCGGCCAGTTGTCCTGAAGGGAACATTCCTCCCTGCCCCTCCAATGGCGACCAAAGCACTTCATAGCAAGCCACACATCTAGCCATGCCCCAGCTGCTCCCTACTTAGTGAAGCTCTTGGTACCTTCTCTCCGTCTCTCTCTTTCATCTTTCTCCCACTTTCTTCAGCTGCTTCAGAGGCCCAGCAAGCCTCCACTGTTGTCCATGTAAAAAATAAATTCTCCTCCTCCTCTGTTGTGCCTGATGCCCTTCTCTTCTGAAATCTGGAAGGGAACTGTGGCCGAGGCACGGGAGTGGCAAGCTTATATTTCCATGGAGCAGATCAGAGGGAAGACTGTGAGGCAAAGCAATCCCCTCTGGTCTGCTCCCTGAGCCATGCCCACAGACTCCTCTGCAATTGGCTGTGCCACTTGCAAAAGAGTCTCCTGAAGCAGGTGTGGTTGGCAAAGGTGGGAGGAACATCCCCTTGCCTGCCTACATCGCAGGAGCGAGCCCTGCCTGCTGTGGCCGAGCTGAGCTGTGAACAGCACTTCCCTGGAGCTAAGACAAGCACTTCTTATGTATTCTGTGATGAAAGAATCGGAAGAAGTCTCACAGGGCAGACCCAGAGATAACACCTAGCTAGACCAGAAGCCTTTCTCTTAGGAATTGTAGGCACCGAAGGAATTGAAAAAAACTGTTCATATATGCTACTACGGCTGCAAAGATGCTGCTTGCCCAGAAATGGAAAGATGACAAGATGCCCATGAAGGCGGACTGGCAGATGAAACTGCTAGATTACACAGAGATGGCGAGATTGACAGGGAAAATCAGGAAGATCAGAACTTCAATAGAGATTGGGATGAATACAGATTGCATTTAAAAGAAGACTGTAAACACTTGAACTCTTTGGCAGGCTCTAAATAACTCTTGCAATGTTACAAAGACTTTGGAAACAATAGAGGACCCTAATTTGGATGAACTATTATATACAGTTGACAAAGGTATTTAAAGAATCTACGGAGGGGAGGAGGGAAATCCTAAGATTCAAAAGAATCTTGTTTTATTTTTAATGTTTTCAAGTATGCTAATTGTGTGATTGATTTTGTAAAACCAAATAAAAGTTACTTTAAAAAACAACAACAACTGAAATAACACCTAGCTATACCAACTATGTCATTCTCAACAGTAGTAAGATATTGGCATTAACCCTCCCCCCCAAACATGCTAAGTTCAGAGATAAAACAAAAACCTCTATGCAAAAAGTCTATGCTTACTTGATAGGATTCTTTGCAACATCAGGGTCTCGGGCAGTCACGGTTCCTATGACAGTGTTTATCTGGACATCTTCCTTCACTTCAAATACGTAGGCTGGCCTGCTGAACACTGGAGGTTCGTCTACATCCTCCACCACAATTCTGACAGTCGTAATGTCTTTGAAGGGTCCCAGATAGAGGAATCTGGGGTCCACGTGAGGATTGCTTGCCTCCACTTTCACAGTGAACTGTCTCTTCTTTTCAAAATCCAAAGCCTAGGAGCAGAAAATGCACATGTTAAACAGAAAGCTGATAACAGCTTTCCTAGGAGACCTGACATTCAAAGAGGCAGACTGAAATGCGTGGAATGAGCGCGTTATGCACTTCAAAACAAACATTTGCACTGCAATTCAATGCATGTTTGCTCAGAAGGGAGCCCTACTGTTTTCAACGGTACATACGCCTGAGTAAGTGTATCCAGGATTTCGGCCTCAAAAGTAGGGTGGTTATGTGCCCTATTTTAAAGAGGAGAGAGGGTGTCTGGTATAAATATAAAGAACCACAAGGCGGGAGAGCAGAAGGGGCAATGAAGTTGCTCATCAACCTTTAGCAGAGAGTCCTCCTCCATCTACTACCTTCTTTGTCTTCTTCAAAGAACAACACTTCTTGTTGCTTCTTGGAGAAGACCAAGGAATGCAGGGTGTGCATTTGAGCCCCAGCTCAAAGAAGGGCCTGCTCCAGAAGGAAGGTGTGCTTGCTTGAATTGGGACTGCTCAAAATTGAGCAGAGGTGTTTCCGTATTCAAGCACTCCCACTTCAAACAATTGCCCCATTTATGCCTTGGGAAGAAGAAAATATACAATGGCAACTTCGGAAACCTTTCTAATGTCCAGAGATAATGTGCTGCTGTGAGACAAGAGGTTTGTCCTCCGATCCTGCACTTTTTAGAAGTCATTAATGACCTCATTTCTGTTGGAACATTCCTGCCTTTCCTACTCTGACACTTCCCAAACGTGTTTGGCCATGCCCAACGTCGTTGCCTTCCCACACTTCCTTGCAAATGAGAAAATAAATCACCCACTCTGAACTGACTTTGGTTTCCCTCAGAGCCCCTACCTGAAAAGGGGACACATTTTGGGGGGAAGCTGTGTGTTGAAAGCCGTTCCTCACTGGAAATGCAACTATGTTATGTGAAGTCAAAACCAATGTAGCGTGGCGTTTGGTAAAAGAGCGTAGTGAGGATGCTGTTGTGTTGTGTCAAGGGAAGAGAAAACCGTCATTTGTTTTACTTCATTGCTTGGTAATGAGCGCTGACGGGTCAGTCAATGTTTCTGGAACTAGCTGTAGATGCTTGCTCAGTAGCACTTGACGTCTGCCAGACTTTTCTTCGTGAGCTTTGACAGTGTCTACCGAACGCGGACACAGCCCATGTGGTTGGCAGGGCTACCCCAAGATATTTTGCTGCCTCAGGAAGAACAGCAATTGGTGCCCCTGCTTCCCCAACTCTGCCTCACCATTCAATGTATATAGTGTGCAAAACCTGGCTAAGTTATTTTGGCACCTGAGGCAACAACCCCTCAGGTACTTCTCTCACGCCCTGGCAGTAAAAAATACAATAGTAATAAATGCAACAACTGACAATTCGCTGCCCCAAATCAATTCGCTGCCCCCAAATCAATTACACCCCCAAATCAGGGTTGTTGGGGTTTTTTAGATGGCTTCTTCACTCTGCCTAACAGCACAGACAGTCCTGATGCTCTGTTGCGAGCTGGAGAAGTGGCTATTGGTTGCAGTGCAGCCAGTTAAAGAGGAAATAATATGAGTTTTGTAGCTGAGAGGATGAAGGAGTCTTGCGGGAAAGAAGGAAACACTCCAGGTAGGAGTGGATATATCCTTCAATTTCCAATTATCCCCGTTTCTCATTTTTCCAATCTTAATTTCCGTTCCCCACATTTCAACATCACTTTGGGATTTCTAAAATAAAAAAGTTGTCATGAAAATTCATCAGCACTTTTCGTGTGAGTTTCTCACAGTATGCATGTTTGCTTAAGAGGCACCGTTTTCTCAAAGCAAATTTCCCTAATGCGCTATATTTTCGTATGTTAGTTTCACAAATGTGTGCATTTTTATGCACACTTTTATATATGTACAGTGGTATCTCGAGTTACATACGCTTCAGGTTACAGACGCTTCAGGTTACAGACTCCACTAACCCAGAAATAGTACCTCGGGTTAAGAACTTTGCTTCAGGATGAGAACAGAAATCGTGCTCCGGTGGTGCGGCGGCAGCGGGAGGCGTCATTAGCTAAAGTGGTGCTTCAGGTTAAGAACAGTTTCAGGTTAAGAACAGACCTCCAGAACGAATTAAGTTCTTAACCCAAGGTACTACTGTATATCTGTACACGCTCCCTGGCATTGCAAAAGCACACAGCAAAGCACAACTTTTGATGGATGACCGTGTTTGGTTTCCATATTGTTTTGGGAACTGCAGATTTGGTAAGTTCACCTTTAAATGCAAACTGAGTTGAATTTCTCTCCCACCCCTAGTTTCAAATAGAAGCTGGGGGAACTGATGTTGCTTTATAGGCAGGCTCTTTCTGACTATGGGGCTTTTCTTCCCCCCACTATGTTCAATGCATAAACAGATATTGCAAAAATGCCACAAGCTTCCAGTGCTCTCCAGTGTAATCAGCCCCCACAGAGGCTGCCCCTAGAATTTCCTATTGCTCGAGGAAGTGGGGGGAATTGTGCATGATGTAGTTGCAATTAGATTTGACTACATCGTGAAATCCTGAGGGTACAGAAGAAACATCACAAGCAATTTAGGTGGAAAGGAGACAAACCATGCCTCTTCATTTTTTATCCCCTGTACTGTATGAAACCTGGCCAAAGCATTATTTTTCAGAACCAGACACAAACAGAAAATTGAGTGATATCAGGATCAAGTCCTATGAGGCATTTCTGTATGAACAAGTAATGACGGGTGTTGTGCAGAGATCTACAGGCAAAAGTCCGTGTTTGAGACTCTACACAATGTCTTTTTCGTGTTGGCTAAATTTGAATTGATGCGGGCTGATATCTGTAACCTTATCAAGCTTGCCAGATAAGTTGCTCGTAAATGAGATTAGTGAAATGCTTTCTGACAACGAAGGTGTCATATTAGTAGTTCCCACTCAGGATCTTATAAGGCTCTGCTCTTTAAAAAAAGAGACACAACAAAAGAGAAAGTCAGAATGTACCCGAATAGAATTATTAATTGCATTGTAGAGGGGAAATACATAGGAACACAGAGCTCTAATATGCTTTTGCAGTAGATGTGATATTAACTTTACCCAGCTTTTCAGAGTGTTTAATTTCATATGCAACACGGCACAGTTTTTTGAGAATTTGTGGGGGCTAGTGGAGCAGATTCCTAGCCAGCGTCTCTAAAATGTATCCCCTCCTTGTAACATGTAGAAAAGAACTGGTCTGTAAAAGAGGCCAGATTGCCATTTAACAGAACAGATCTGCTGCACCTAGGGATGTCAAAGAATTCTGTCGGTAACAGAAATGGCCACTGTTCACATTTTTATCCCAGGTCCAGAACAGAAATCAACCCAGCAAATACAACTAACATCAATCTAGTGACCACGATTGGCACCATTTTTTAAAAGCCCGCAACCAACACATAATTAATCAAATGCTCAGTCACAATATCCCTCATGCTCTAGTGTGACCAAGAAACAAGACATAGGATGGGTTGACTCAGACAGGAGCAAACATGGTCCTTATTAGCTGGTGCTATACAGGGCAAGAAGCAGGTTCTGCTCACACTCAAAGGATGCACCCCTTTATTTCTTCTCATATAAGTGAACGGCATTTTGCTAGCCCACCCAACTATGTTTAGCATCTAAATAGAGTTATATTTTGCATTATCTCATAGTGGTGATAAACACTGAGCTGCAGCATGAAGAAGAAGAGCCAGTATGGTGTAGTGGTTAAGAGCGGTGGACTCGTAATCTGGTGAACCGGGTTTGATTCCCCGCTCCTCCACATGCAGCTGCTGGGTGACCTTGGGCCAGTCACACTTCTTTGAAAGTCTCTCAGCCCCACTCACCTCACAGAGTGTTTGTTGTGGGGGAGAAAGGGAAATGAGAATGTTAGCCGCTTTGAGACTCCTTTGGGTAGTGATAAAGCGGGATATCAAACCCAAACTTAAGCTTAAGAAGCTTCTAGACACAGGCTGAAAGAAGTCTGCAGGATCTATAGCTTGTGATGAGTCAGAGTTGAGAAGGGAGGTGTCGAGGGGGGGAGGGCAGCCTGTGTGCCTGGGCTGCCCAGGGCCACTTGATCCGATCTGGACAGTCATGCGAAAGTGTGAGATATTTCCTCTGAGGCTATTTCCCCACCCTTTGCAGAGCACTGACAAGGGTGTTAACAACTATGTGTGGGAGACAAAACGCATGTGACAAAAGCATGCTGAAAGCCAGAAGGAAACATCTGAGAACATGCACCTTTTTCACTGTTACGATGCCTTCCTGCGTCGCCTTGTCTGTGACGACGCCAAACATTTCTAAGCCGTCCCCTTCGATGATGCTGTATTCCATCTCTGCATTTTGACCCACATCAGCGTCAGTAGCCTTTATCCTGCCAACCGGCGAATCGAGAGGTGCAGACTCATGGATTTTGAACTGGTAGACACCTAGAGATAAAGGGAAACTTTAGCCAGACAATCACAGCTATTGGGGCATTTCCCCCAAAATCTCCAGTCACATGGAGGTTTTCTTCCTACATCTATTCTCTACCAGCATCCACACCAGTAAATTGACTCCTCGGTTGCTGCCACTCCAAGTTGCTTGCAGGACTTTCTACTTTCTCATAGAGTCATCCTGTTGTATTCCTGATTCAAAGGAGATTCTAAGTGATACAAAGGGCAAGTGCTTAACCATTCTATTTGTTCTGGCATCAGACTTAACCTATGCACCCTTCAGCTACAAAGTCTGCACACCGGAACGGTTTCCCTCTGGCTTTTGCCATGTAAACACCTTATGGCTCAAGGTTCCTCTTTCCTTGTGCTGATTTAAAGGCGCTGGTGTCGTGGTGCTTCGTCAAACGGGGGGAAATGATGGTAGGGAAGAGGAATCCATTTCCCTGCACCTGTACGGCAGCCTGCAGGTGAAGGGAATGGCTAGCTTGCATGACAGTCCCACACATGATTAGAGTACAGAACTGCAATCATATCCATAAGGCTGAGAGCGGGTCTTGCTGTCTGGGACCTCCATACACACTGCCCTGCTTTGCATCCCAGGTAGGTTACTTTGGTGCTGCTAATGCAGCAGTTTGACTTGACCCCTGGAGATGCACTCCATTGTCTCTCGAGACAGATGGATGTCAAACAACAACTGCAGCTATCAACTCAGCACAGAGAAGGTGATGCAGGGAGCCAATAGTATCTTATCTAGCCCCATGAAGTGACTGACTCTGACCTTGGCTCCTCAGATAGCTCACAGTAACAACAGGTTGCTCTATCTGTGGAATATCGAACCCTGCGGGCCTACCTGCCAAACCATTCACTTGCCTGACAGGCTGAGAACTGTGTGAAACCTAGCAGGGATAAATGCTTTATAGAAGCCCAGTATCTTGTTTAAATCAGGTCTGCTTTATTCTACCGCAAACCCCTACAAGGCATTTTTCTCTTTCCCTGCCCCTTGAACTGATTTCAACAAGTCCTCCCTTCACAATGCACGCAGGGCTGTTTTCGCCAGATGGATTATGGCAAACCAAAACCATCCATACGTCAAATACAGTGAATAAGGAAACAGCAAACCACCATTGTGCAATGTGACATAGCGACACAAGACGACGCACAGCCCAAGCCCTTCATGTTAACTTGCTGCACTGCAAATGACCCAAATATATTGTCTCGGGGACCTTTTGGTCATTGTGCTTCTGCATCATTGTCTCAGACCATGTGAGATGCCCTTGGCCAGAGATGTGTAATTCTCTTTGGGCCATGGAGCCGAGTCTCAAATTATGGCCTACTCGTGTCAACAGAAGTTTCCTACTGTCCATACCCGCAGGCTGACGTTTGCCCTATATTATGAGTTATTCTTCAGTTGGCGGAATGCCTCCCTCAACATCTTCAAATATGTAAACCTGGCATACTTTTTTATCTAGAATTATTTTCCTTGGAGAGAAAAGTATTTGGTGAAGTTTCAGAATGCATCAAAATCTTGTGGCTAGTTGAAAGCTAGTATGTCAGTAAAGGTAAAGGGGCCACTGACAATTAAGTCCAGTCGCAAATGACTCTGGGGTTGCGGCGCTCATCTCGCTTTACTGGCCGAGGGAGCCGGCGTTTATCCGCAGACAGCTTCTGGGTCATGTGGCCAGCATGACTAAGCCACTTCTGGCAAACCAGAGCAGCACACGGAAACACTGTTTACCTTTGGAGCGGTACCTATTTATCTATTTGCACTTTGGCGTGCTTTCGAACTGCTAGGTTGGAAGGAGCTGGGACCGAACAATGGGAGCTCACCCCGTCGCGGGGATTCGAACTGTGAACTTTCAATTGGCAAGCCAAACAGCATAGTGGTTTAACCCACAGCGCCACCCACATCCCATATGTCAGTAGCCTAGCCTTATTTCTAATGTGCAGGGTTTGCCCAGGCAGGGAAGTTTTCTGAAATGATTGGTGGTTTCCATGGTACTTGGCAAAACAGTAGCCTTTGAGCCCAGGATTAGACAAACTGACAAGCACTGAATCATACTAAATATCACAAAGGCTGCTTAACCAATGAAAGAATGTAGCCAAAAACAACCAGTAGCTATGTACTATAATGTACTCAATGTAAGAACTGGGCTAAATTCCCCTAATTAAATTGATTTCAGTGTACAGTGGTACCTTGGTACTCAAAGGGCTTGGCTCCCAAACAAATCGGCTCCCGAACACCGCAAGCCAAGAAGCAAGTGCTCCGGTTTGCTAACATTTTTCAGAAGCCAAAGGTCCAACACGGCTTCCGCTTGAGTGCAGGAAGCTCCTGCAGCCAATTGGAAGCCGCACGTTGGTTTTCGAACTGTTTCAGGAGTCGAATGGACTCCCGGAATGGATTAAGTTCAAGAACCAAGGTACCACTGTACTTTCTTTTGACTCTTTGAAATAGGACATTACAATACCATAGACAGAGCTGAAGATGAATCTGAGAAATAATTGTCAATAGTCAACAGTAGTGAGGCTGGGTGCTTTCCAAAAGCTTTCACAGATTTGCGACCAAAAGGTATAACCCCCTCCCCTCAATAACACCCATCTCTTCTAATTTTAAAGATACCAGGCTTGCTGTGTATCTTTGCATCCCCATCACTGGACTGCAGAACTGAGCTAGATAAAGCAGAATGATTAAATCTTCCATACTCTGGGGGAAACGAGGTGGGTTGTCATTGACATCCGTCAATGTGATGTTCACCGTGGTGGTTCCTGACAATCCGCCCATCTGGCCGCCCATGTCTTTTGCCTGGATGACCACTTGGTACTGCTCTCGGTTTTCTCGATCCATGTTCAGCAAAGCTGTTTTGATGATGCCTGGGAATGAGAAAATTAAGGACACCATTGAAGGTCACTGACTTTTCCTGTAAAAGCTTAAGTTAGAGTGCCAGAGTGCCGCACGCATGTCCGATGCTGACTGCGCTGCTGGAAGATGGTGCAACCAGCTTTGATGATTTGGGGAGGGACCCGAGTGGAAACAGGCTTAGCCAGGTCCATCTCCAACTTCCTACTTGCAGTCTGGTCTCTGATTGGCCAATGTAAGTTCAAAAGAGGTAGGGGAGTCCTGTCACTCCCTGCTGCTGGCTGGAGCTTATGATACTGACCAACTGAGTGGGAGGTTTTTGTGTCCACCCCCACCCCGCGCTACCCAGCTTGCCCACGGCTGGACCAGGTCGCAACTGCCGCTGCTGTCAAGAATGGCAAGTGATCCTTAGTGTTATTTTAAATCGTTTGGGTAGTGCACCACATTTTAAAGGCGAGTTATGTTTTATTTGTAGTTTTGTGTCTATGTGTGCATTGAACAGAAAAGCTGCCTAGAACAATTGCAAAAAAATAAGTAATAAATCTAAACCTCCACTCTGTCCTCTTGGCAACAGTCGCTAGTAACGGTTGCACTTACCCCGATGTAAATATTTAAGTGTTGTCAAGTTGCTGCACTCAATTATAGCCTTGTCAAATTGTATCTGGTTCTGTTGCTTGTGTGACTTGCACAATATGGAAAAGAGCTTCAAGCTATTTGCATATACTGCTGTTTGATGCAGTTCTTTCATCAACCTATTAACCCCATGCTAAAGCATTTCATGAAGCTAAAAGGGAGCATAACTTTTTTTCCTCCATTGCTTTTTGTCCTGCATATTTATGTGCGTGTGTTTTCTTCCACCCATTTCTTATTTGAAATTTTTATTTTGACAAACGGGGTGAAAGCAAGCCTTCATTAAAGACATAGTACTACAACATTAAATTGAAAGGAAATCCATGGGGAAAACAGCAAGTCCCCAAGCATTCTTTCTATATATTTAGAGGTAGAAACAGTATTGGGGGGAGGGGAAAAAAAGAAGTTGAACAGAGGGGTAAAATATCAGTGTCATTCTATTTGGCTTTTTAAAATGTAGGGTGCCTTTGCAAACTGCCCATCTGTTTATAAAAATTGGGCTCCTTAAAAAATATGCTACACTCTAGTGTGGCCAAGGAACAATGGGGCTATGCAGATAGAACCATACATTAAAATATGTGCATGAACAGATGGGTGCTTTGAAGTCCCAACATTGAGGTTTCAAAGCATGTATCAGGGGCAAAGTGCCGATAGAAGCAATCTCCCCCTCCACTTCCTTTCAGATGTTGAAACAAAACACCTGGACCAAGCAGGATTGATGTGCCTTCACATCAGCCAGGGCAAATTGACTTTGAGTAGCACTTTAAAATATCCCCCAAAACAGCTGGTTGTTGGGTGCTTTGAAAGCTGCTCAGGTGGGCTTTGACAAAGGTGTAACCCTCACTCTGTCAAACTGAAACTGAACTGTCCCTCCAAATTGCAGACAAGTAAGTTTACTGCTAACTTTGTAGTTGTAAATTTTACAAAAATGAATGCTTGCATAAAATAAGAGAGAGAAAATTCCCTGTCCAGATTTCAGATATTATTATTATTATTATTATTATTATTATTATTATTATTATTACTATTTCTATTTCTATTACTATTATTATTCACAAGTCAGCAGCATCTCCCTGTCTACCACACTTTCTCCTTCCACTTCAAAGCTGAGCTGGCTTTCATGTCAGTTTCCTGTATGAGCCACAGAGTTATAAAAACGATGCCTCCAATCTTTTTTTGAAGGACCTGTGATTAAGCAGTATTCATCTCCTTCATAGTCTTATTTTCCTTTCTGCTGACAGATGGACAACCTCTGGCCACTGAGCTCATTGTATGTATCTTGCTGTGCTTCCTGAAGCTGCCTTAATCTCTCTCCCCCTCCCCCCCGCCATGGTAGTATCCATGATGAAAATTGAAGCAGGGTGATCTTTATTCTGGATTAGTTAATCCGGAACACTTTCATCTATGGCTCTGCCAATTGCTTTCCTGCAACCCCTAGCACATTACCCCTGATGGATGGTTGCCCTTGAGAGACAAAAAGATTGTCCCCTCTCCATTTTTATTCATGAAGCCAAACGACTGAGCTGAGCACTGCTTTTGATGCAGACATCCTAAACATTCCTAGTATTTGTTTGTTTTAAATGGACTGGGGGGGGGGAGGACTTTCCATCCAGGCTCCGTTCTGTTTTTGTTAGGTTAAGATATTAAAATAATGTGTCATATTTACAGATCTATCACTCTACCGGGCCTCTCAAAGTCTGCACTGAGTCAAATAGAATTTCCTTGAAGAATTTACCAAATAGGTCCTAGCTTGACTTAACACGTCGTTTTAAATTATGGAGGTTGTCAGAGAATGACAGATTAAGGTCTCCTGACCTGACTCAGACTCGACGGAAAAATATGGCTGCCCCTGGAGAATGCTGTAGACAACTCGAGCGCTGTTCCCATACGTAGGGTCATCGGCATCAGTTGCTGTGACTTGCACGACAAATGTACCTGCAATGATAAAAAAAATAGAAAAATATTTGCTGTTCTGCCAAAGGACATCACTTTAAATTGTCGCTCGTGCTTCTAGCCAGCTGCATAAACTTAGTACCTGCAGATTCCAAGAGAGGTGCCATTTCAGGAGTTTGCTCCAGAGGTGGAAATGGGATTCATGATGGTGGGTGTTTGAGATTCAGAGTGAGTTTTGAAGGACTGCTCTTGAATGCAATCTCATTTGTTGCAGCTACCTTTTTTTGCATACCTTGTACAGTAACCAGAGATACAGGTGTTCTTGAGAGATGTGCTGTTGGATGGCATTGCCCAGCTGGCTTCCCAATGCTGCGTGTCACTGCTGGTTGCCAAGAAGGAGATGGGGAGAGGCAACACAGCTAGGAGCTCACTGTAGTTGTGGCTGCTACTGACTCCAGCATGGTCCTGATCAAAATGTCCTCCCGTTGCAAATAGGTGTGTCTGATGTGGTGGGAGGTTCTGCTAGGGATCATGATGAGGGCAAATACTTGCATCATTTCCTCCCACATCACTGTCCTGGTTTGGCAATGAGTGTTGACATCATCTATTTGTGAAGTAACGTCCAATTATGCAAGGACAATCTACGTGGCAAACAGCTAATTCAATTTGACCCCGGGGCACCAGCTAGGGAGGGGAGGGACGGTTCTCACCTCCATGTTTCAGGCCAGAAGCATATATCTGTAAATGGGGTGAATACTTGGTAGATATTGAACCTGGCAATTTACTGTGGCATGCATGCAAGAGGGGAGGTAGCAATTTGCAATAGACTTCTCATTCCCCAATTGTTTTGATTGCGTACACATCCAGGGAACAATCCTTTCCACTACACATCAGGGGTGGCTAACACTGTCACAGTGGACATCTCCAAAGCACAAAAGTGGGTGTGAGGAGAGCTGCCTACCCAAAGAATATTCCTTCAGCTGTTCTACAGCATTTACATTCATTATTACATTTCATTAAAGCATTTTTTAAAGGATGATTTTTAAGAGGGATCACAAAAACCTTTTGCATCACAGCACACTTCCAACAAGAGCAGTCAAATGCTTTTTAAAAAAAAGACAAATTTGGGAAGGAGTCTTGGGGAGCACAAAAAAACCTTTCGCAAGGCTGGCCATGGGCTGTGGTTTGGCCACCCCTGCACCACATAGCGGAGATATAACAACCAACCAGTTTCTCACATGGTTGCACATGGTAGTTATCGCTTAGCAAATTATCACTTGTTTTTACCCGTTATCTCTTCTTTCTCACACTTTCCATACCAGTGAGGGTGTACAGTGGTGCCCCGCAAGACGAACACCTCGCAAGACGGAAAACCTGCTAGACAAAAGGGTTTTCCGTTTTGGAGGCGCTTCGCAAAACGAATTTCCCTATGGGCTTGCTTCGCAAGACGAAAATGTCTTGCGAGTTCCTGTGGGTTCCCCCCCTTTTTCCCCCTTTTCCTAAGCCGCTAAGCCGCTTATCAGCTGATCCACTGATAAGCCGCTTAACAGCTGATCGCTAAAAGCCGCTAATAGCGCTAATCCGCTAAGCTGTCAATGGGCTTGCTTCGCAAGACGAAAAAAACGCTATACGAAGAGCCTCACGGAACGGATTAATTTTGTTGTGAGGCACCACTGTAATTCACATGGTCTATCAGGAATATAGAATAAATAGATGTGTGCCTATTTTGACAAAGGAGGAAGCGGTCATGCTGATTGAGCCTAGGTAGAGATGCTTTGGGGTTTGGATTTCTGTGAATGTGATATTAGTTGATCCACCCCTCTCAGATAAGTGTGCTGATTAGAATATAATTATCCTTTGGATATCATACACCTCCAAGTTTTGCAATACCGATACCGAAAGGCATTAATAGGCACATTTTAGGATAGAATACACTTAGAAATGTGTACATGGAGATAACATTATAGCAAGATACATATTGAAATGCAGTGCTTTGGTGGATTGAAAAAAGAATCCATAGCCTAATGCAGAAATGGAATGGAATGGACTTCTGAATGAACATATGCTTAACAGGCATGGTCTAGAAATAGACCATACCTGACCATACTTTAGTGTAGCATCCACAAATCTGGACTTGTCCCTTGACCAGTAGGTGAAAACTGATCTCTGCATTGTTGGGCACAATTCAAAGTGTTGGTTTTATATATACAGTAGGCCCTCCGGATATGAACTTAATTCGTTCCGGGGGTCCGTACGTACCCCGAAAGGTCTGCAACATAAGGCGATGCTTCTGCGCACACGCGCAGCGTGATAAAGTGCTTCTGCGCATGCATGCGGCATGCAGAACACTTCTGTGCATGTGGCGAAACCCAGAAGTCTACACTTCCAGGTTTGCAACCTGAAAGTTACATTATCTTTGGATCCACTGTAAAGGCTTACAAACCTCAGGAGCCCAGTGCCACATGGAATTACCTCCTCCCTTGTGAACCTACACAGACCCTGACGTCATCATTGCAGGTCCTCCTCCAAGTACTCTGTTGCTGTAAGTCCCGGGGTGGGGCTCAACAAGAGAAAGGATATTTTTAGTGGTTTTCCCTCCCTCCTTTATGCTCAAAAGGAAACCATCAAAAACCCCAGACGATAACTTTCCTCTTCTCTCAGGCATTTGATTCTTAATTTTCTCTGGTTACTGTACTTTCGTTGGTTAATGTAACAGTGATTAGGCCAATGTCGTTAGGGTGTAGTGGGGTTTCGAGAAGCGTATATGATTACATTCTTGCTTGTTGTTTCTTGGTTTTTTAATTGTTTTAATTGCATGCAATTTCTTTTCTTTTTTCCTATAAGCTGCCCTGAGACTTTCCTGGTATAAAAGTGCTGAAACAAATGATAATGTTAATACTAATAGCAATAGTTATAATAATAGACTGATATGACACCTACCTACATCAGACATTTCTGGGACGCTGGCATTGTAAGTGTCCTTTGTAAACAGTGGCTCGTTGTCGTTGATGTCATGGATCTTAATGATGAACTCTGACTCTGGCTCCACTGGCTTTCCAGTATTTTTGTTGATAGCTTGAGCACGGAGAATGTAGACAGGCTTCTCTTCCCTGTCCAGTCTCCTTGTGGCCTGTATATCTCCAGTTTTCTCATTGATAATGAAGAGGTCTCCTGCTCCATCTCCTGAAAGGATGTATTTAAGTGTAGAGTCTCCTTTATCCTGGTCAGAATGAAGCTGCAACAGAAATAAAAATTTTAAGTAAAGGGGCAAATAATGGGGAATCCATTTCCGAGGCTGAATCTCTGTCAACGTGACTCATGCCTAACCACTCTTTGCTGGCTAGAACATCTCAGTGAGTTTGTTTACTGCATTGTTCTTCTCAGTCCTGTCCCATCAAAAGCTATTTCCAGCTAGCCAAATGGCAAGTTGCTCCTGTTGTTTTTAAGGATACTGTTTTAAAAAGAGAAAGTAGCACATTGACTATATTATTAGCCCTGCTTGCTAAGGTCTGGCCACCTTGTTTTTGCTAGCATCCATTTTTTAAAAGGGCAAATCTCCATTCTGGAAGCCAGCAAACCTAGCCTGTCATTGGGTCAAACCAGATGTGACCTTAAATGTAGCTTTTCATTTGTCGTCTAGGTGACCTGTGCACAGAACCAAGTAAAAGCCAAAGTAGATGTGACATAAACGGCAGGATTCATTTAATGAGCCCCGTTGGCAGAAGACCAGTGCAAGGACTTCCACTTGCACAATGGAATCAGGAGTGATGGTCAGGAGAATTCCCAGAACAGCGCATGAGGGGAGGGGAGGGAGGTCAAAAACTCAATTCAAAGGTAGTTGAATCCTTGCATACAGGCTTTCAAAAATGCAAATAACATTGAGGGGCGGGTGTCGGTGTCTTTGTGTGTGAGTGATAACCAGGATCTCTGCAGGCATGAAGAAGTAACCCTTTCCTCCCTTGCTGTGGTCCTGAGGAAAATTCTTCCTCTGAAGCTGATATTTGCAGTCAGTGCCAGTAGAAAGATTTCCTCCTAATACAAGCATCAGCTTAAAAAAAAAAAAAGTATTCTTAGGCCCACAGAAAGGGAAGAAAGGGTTAAATTCCTCCTCCATGCCTATACCAATATGGTTATTTATCAGATCCCCCAGGTTTGCATTTTCAAAACCCCCACTTGTGAAATATAAAAAGGCACTTACTTATATTATTAAAATCATTTTCTTTTCTTTTCTGTTTCATGGTCTTTTCCCCAAATGCATATGCTTCTCATGGGGGAAACTGTACGGAACACAACGTTTGCATCTCCCTTGTGTTTGCATAACGCCATTTTGTGCTATATGACGCAGTGAAATTCAATAAAAAACGAGAGTCTCAAAATCATGCACTGTACTGCTTTTGTTTTTTGTAATCATGCAAAGCAAGAAGTGTGCTGTATCTGAAAGGACACTTCTCTCCCAACCCCAACCATCTGCAGAGTTAATGCAAGTTGAGAGGGTGATCCTAACTCACTTAGGATACGGAAAAAGGTTGGAAACCCTCATATGGTTGGTGAGCCAGAGAAGCCCCACCCTCACCAAAGACCGTGAGAGCAACAGGGTCCTTACTGGGATGTGTGTGTGACATACGATACAAAAGTGATGAATATATATATGAAAATTGTGGTAATTGTCAGGAGCTCGTCCTACACTCGAGTAGGACCCTGGCAGAGACACATGCCCGACTGGCATGTTCTCTCCCTCCTGGTCGATCGTTTGGGAGCTTCAAAAGCTTTCTTCAGCCCGAACATCACAGCGACCGATGCCAACAGACACTGGCACACTTAGGGATCCGCAGAGTCTTCGCAGTTGCGTAAGAGACCTCAGCAACTCAGCATTTTGGCTAATCTACTTTATTTACAGATAAACACACATGGAGCACTGCAACATGGCTCCCTCTCTCTCTCTAGCATCAAACAGCAAAGAGAAAAAAAACAAAGGACAATAGTCCAGCTTCACGGAACACAGTAACACAAACATCCTGTCTCCGTCACTTCCCACTCTGTGGAGTCAAAACATACACCATCATGTGATAGACAACAATCCCATGACTGCAATCATGGAGCAGGAATTCTAACAGTAATATATGTGCATGTGGCTATACACAGTTGATTTTCATATTGTATTTATCTGTTTATTTGGCTTTATGTACTGTACTGCTGCCCGCTCTTTGACCGTAATAAAGACTGATTAATTGATATACCGTGCTGCCTTTTTGCACAAGCCACAGGCAGTTTATAGCCAAATCAAACAAGAGAAAAACAGAGCATAAAATCCATAAAATAACACAACTTCTAAATACGCAACACAGCAACTAGTGGCAGCAGCAGCAAACCAAACAATGTGTCCAGTTGGGGTTATCCTCCAAACACTTGCTTAAAAAAGATCTGATTAAACCAAACTGCCTAAAATTACACAGAGGTGAGGCCAGATGTGTTCCACATATGAAGAGCCACCACTGAAAAGGCCCTTCTCTAGGCATCCATACTTCATCCTATGTAGGGACCACCAAGCTGGCTTTCATTCACTGATCTTAAGACGCAGACAGGCCAGTATGGAAGACTGCAGATATTTGAGTCCCAGGCCATTAAGGGCTTTAGATACCAAAGAAAGCAGCTTCAATTAGGCCTGGAGGACAATCATCAACTAGTACAGCTTTTTTAAAAATAGGAGCAATATGTTTGCAGCCTGATGACCCTACTGGCACCCTGACTTCTGCATTTGCACTGGTTTATATTTACGGTCTCTCTTCAAAAGGGCATGACAGTACTCCACAAAGAGGGCATTACATTAGTCCAACTTGGAGAAGAAGAAGAAGAAGAAGAGTTTGGATTTGATATCCCACTTTATCACTACCCAAAGGAGTCTCAAAGCGGCTAACATTCTCCTTTCCCTTCCTCCCCCACAACAAACACTCTGTGAGGTGAGTGAGGCTGAGAGACTTCAGAGAAGTGTGACTAGCCCAAGGTCACCCAGCAGTTGCAAGCGGAGGAGCGGAGATGCGAACCTGGTTCCCCAGATTACGAATCTACCTCTCTTAACCACTACAGCACACTGGCCACACTGAAGGAGCATGAATAACCATAGCTATTCTAATCCTTTCCCAGAAATGGCTATAGTTGGCATTCCTGACAAAGCCAGGCATAGGTGGTCCTACTCACTGAGGCCACCTGAACCTCGAGTGACAAAGATGGTTCCAGCAGCACCCGAAAACCAAGCACTTGCTCCTGGGAGCTCTGTCAAGAACTGGATGTTCTCCCAATTCCAGGACATGGGGATGGCCCGCCCACAACACCTCTGTTTTGACTGGATTTAACCTTAATGTATTGCCCTACATCCAGTCAGTTACCACCCCTAGACAGTAGAACATCTCCAGGACCTCTTGGTATCAAAGGAACAGAGCTCAGTTCCATCAGGGTACTAATGACATTTCTCTCCAAATCCCCTGATGGCTGATACCAGAGGCTTCGTGCAGGTGACCAATAGCTTGGGCTACCAGATCAAACCCTGTGGGGCCGTGTTGGACAGCTCCCGCAGGGCTGAACAGAGGTCACCCAATGCTACTCTCTGGCTCTATCGCTGGAGATAGGAGCAGAACTACCGCAAATCAATGCCTCCAAGTCCCAACTCAGTCAGGAAAATACCATGGTCAGTTAAAACATTCTCCCTGTCCCTCCCCTGACAATGGAGTGGTCATTAGTCAGGACAGCCAATGCTGTTTCTGCTCCCAAAACTGGACGGAAGCTGGATTTAAATGGACATTCATCTGAGCATGCTTGAAGTGGCCCCACAACCACCTTCTTAAGCGCCTTGGACTAGTGATTGGACAATAGTATCCAATAGTTCTAGCGTTTTTTTTTTAAGGGGGGGTAAACATGAGGCGACAGTACTTACATCTCGATAAAAGTGTTGTGGGTGCCAACACATAATGGCTGCCATGGGCCGTACCATGACAAGAACAACATTTCTTCCAGGCCCAGGGAAGTCATCTTAAGAAGAGAACGCACCACCTCCTCTTTCAAGGACAGCTGAAGCACTTTCTCCTAATGTGAGGCATCAACTAATCCCTGGATCCACTTGGCCATTCCCTCTGAATTGAGGGTCAAGGGTCAAGAAGGCGTGTGGTAGGACGCAGCTTCTCCTCACCCTCAAGTTGAAGTAATTAAAAATGATTCAGGTATCTAAGTGAACAGCAACTTTGCACACAAAAGGCTGGTTCTTCTGTTATAAATCTCTTTCCCCCCTTAACACATTCCATTTTAAACATCAAGTCTATAATTTAGAGTAAACCCCCAGAAGGATTAAAAACAAAAACAATATGTATGCCTCTTGTCAAGGATGTTTGCAACTTTAGCTTGTGGGGGTCGCCAAAAGGATTTATTTCTCTGCTTGCATTTGTCCTTGAATCTGTGCTGTGTTGTTGTTGCTTCTGTTGTTGTTCAAATAAAGACTATTTTAACCCCCCCTTTTCATTCCAGTACAGGATGCACCTTGACCTATTTGACGTGTTAACATAATAGCATAAAAGAATTTCTGAAACAAAAGATGAAAAGATTGAGGAGGAAAACATGCTCAGTCGTCATTTGAACACTCACTCGGTCTTCTTCAAATAGCTTAACAGTTTGTTCTGTTCCATTCCAGCAAGAGATGGAGTGGGGGGGGGGGTCAGGGAAGGACCTCAACAGTCACAATATTCAATTTTAACCCTTTAAGGCAGGGTTAGAATTTAATTGAAATAAATCCACATCTAACTCAAAGCAACAGCGCTACACTCCACCTTCATTTATTCTTGCCATACCTAACTTGCAGAATTTGGAGGTCCACCTTGTTTTCCCAGAAAGGACAACACAGTCTATTGTTGACTCAGCAGCCTAATATCTACTGTGTTGATATTGCTCATTCTGGATCCTATGCAGGGCCAGACCAGAGGTAAAGCAGTTTGGGCATTAGCTGAGTGCCCCAGGGCTAAAAAGGGCTTCTCACTGGCAGTGTTCAAAACTCCCATTGTTCCAGGGACATTTTGTGACAGGGAATTTCATGAGCACAAGCAGCTTCTGAGCTCTGGATGCAGTACTGCAGCTAAGATTTCCAATTAAAACTGCAAAGTGGATGGAAAGGAGGATCTTTTTCTGCCTCCTCACTTCCAGCTACTCTCTGAAGACTGGAAAAGAGACCCTCGTAAGAATATCAGGGGGGTGGGCAAGGGAAGGACTAGACCAGAGGTCGGCAAGGTTTACCTCACCTGGGCCGGTTCACTCCAGCGGAGATCCCTCTGTGGGACAGATAGCGTGTGTGTGTGTGAGAGAGAGTGTGTGTGCCTGCAATTTCTGGGATCTGCATCTGCACAGATGCAATTTCCAGCGTCTGAGCAGATGTGCTTTCCAGCAACAAGGAAGCAAGTCCCTGCACCACACTGTGCCAGTTTAGCGCAGTGCACAGGGACTCATTGAGCTGGTGGCTCGGTTCGGGGGTGGCTTGTGGGCCGGTTAAACAACCCCTGTGAGCCTCTTGTGGCCCATGGGCCTTAGGTTGCCTACCCCTGGACTATACCATGTGAAAAATGAACATAACATTTTAGCTGCAGTTCATTCATTTTCAACTTTGTATTCTTGCTACAAAAAGTGTGCCTAGACATTCCGTTGTTGCACCTATAACCTAGGTTTAAGGCGCCATTTAGCTCCTAGCTTTCATATCTCAGTTTCTAACACTGCTCACTTGTCCGACCTTCCTTACCACCAGACATGGCTGGAGGTGTGTGGACAATGACTGGGTCTCCCCTGCCTGTTTGCTCCCCTGAGCTGTGATAAAAGGCCAATAGAGACCCTTCTTTTCATATTGGCTCAGAAAATGCCTGCATTGCAGCTGCAGTTTACTGCTGCAGCCAGAAAAGCCTTTTAAACTAAGTTTTTAAAAAATATATTTAAAACACTGTAAGTTAAAACAGTCTTTCTAGTTGCCATAGCAAACACTGGCAGTGGCGCTCTGAAGAAGGAGTCCTCTTGGCCCTTCTTGAAGTGTGCAGAGGTGTTGAGAAGCTTCCACCGACTGCAGTGGCAAATAATACATATTTTTAAACAAGTTAAGATTCAGTTCCTTATTATGAGCCTGCACTTTACTATTCTCTCTTAGGTATGGGAGGGGAAATATTTCAAGCCTTCATTCAGTGAAGCAAGCATCTTTAGATTATGGATTATTACTGTATTCCCAAATCTGAATATCATGTGAATTGCAACTTGACAGGGGGGAAAGGCAGAAAGTGCTGTGTCTAATGTTTGTTAATAAAAAAAAAAGAGAGAACAAAATGGCGTAGTCTTTACAGTAAATTAATTTGCTTAACTCCCTGAGTTTAATGAGGAGTCCCTTGTGAAATAATACACTTAAGAGGGAAAGCAAGACAGAAGATGAACCACAAATAAAAGCAGGTTAAGTGCTGCAGTAGACACTTGAATACCATTGTTAAGTTTAATCATCTGACTTGCTTGTAATGATTCTCTGCTTAGATAAAGATTATCTTTCCCTACTTGTTTTCCTTCAGTGTTCCAGGCAACTGTTTGCAAATGCAAGTATTCAATGACAAAATTGTAAATCTACTTTTAAGCACTGCTAAAGTTGCACGAGTCACACACACACAAAAAGAGATTTCGGAGCCTACAGCCCCTGTATCTTTTCCTCCTAACTTATATGAAGGAAAAATATCAGGCTGCGATTTGTAAGCCGCTCTGGAAGTTTTATTGAGGAGTGGAATTATACTTTTCACAAATTGGTTTTTGTTCTTGTTGCATTTCTGCAGCTCTGTAAATCAAATCAGAAAGCTACAGTAGCTGAGCTGGGTGGGGACCAAGGACAGCTCCATCGTTAGGAAAACGTTTGCTCAGATAGTGCATTATGGCAGTGATGGGAACACCTTCACTTCCACTCCCATGCCTCTGTTAGAATTCCTGCTCCATGATTGCAGTCATGGGATTGTTGTCTTTCACATGACGGTGTATGTTTTGACTCCACAGAGTGGGAAGTGATGGAGACAGGATGTTTGTGTTACTGTGTTCCATGAAGTGGGACTATTGTCTTTTGTTCATTCTCTTTGCTGTCTGATGCTAGAGAGAGAGGGAGCCATGTTGCAGTGCTCCCTGTGTGTTTATATGTAAATAAAGTAGATTAGCCAAAATGCTGTGTTGCTGAGGTCTGTTAAGCAAACTGCGAACACTCTGCGGATCCCTAAGTGTGCCGATGTCTGTTGGCATCGGTCGCTGTGATGTTCGGGCTGAAGAAAGCTTTTGAAGCTCCCGAACGATCAACCAGGAGGGAGAGAACATGCCAGTCGGGCATGTGTCTCTGCCAGGGTCCTACTCGAGTGTAGGACAAGCTCCTGACAGCCTCCACATTTCCTCATAGCTGTAATCTAGGTTGTTGGTACACTGTGCGCTTGGTGGAATGATGGTCTAGCAGGAGGCAGGAATGACAGAACTTGTTTCCTCAAGGGTGCTCTTTCCTCCATGAGATCACTCTTTTGGGGTGCTTCTTGTCACATGGGAAAAACTCTTTCCTTTGATTGGTGGGCCAGCAGCTGGCTGCTTCCACTCCCTTCAGAAAGGGCAGCATGTGTACCCATAGAGCATCTTCAACTGGCCATAATTAAAGGCAGAACTAGAAGAGTCAGCCCTTTGCTAGTGGGATACCAGCTGCTACACAAATCTGTGCAGTAGAAATCCTTTGTTTTGTGTGCCTTCCCTTGCTATGCTTTGCTTTATCTGCTATTTTATTTTATTTATTAAATCTGTATACCGTCCTTCATCCAAAGATCAAGGGGCATTTCACAACATAAAAATACAGAAGGAGAACACAAAATGCATAGTAAAACAGAAACACATTTAAAAGGCCATAGAATGCTAACCGGCCAAAGGCCAAGTTATAGAGGAAAGTTTTTGTCCAGTGTTTGAGACTTACTCAGCTCAGACTTTCCTTAAACTTTTCTCTCTGATTTGCTTTCTACCTATTTACCTCTTTATAGTCCTCCTCCTGTTATTTCACCTCCATTTTCTCTCCCTTTCCCCTTCTCTTGCTTCTGGTCTTTCTTTTTCTCCTTCCCTTCCTTCCATTTTTTTCTTCACCATCCCAGCTCTAAGCCACTCCACAAAGCTGGTATAGCTGTTTGTGTATGTCATGGATGTTTGAGAAAAATAGATTGGCAATATTATGATCTTGTCTGTTACAGCTACCAATATCACACTTTTAAGTGCATGCATTCAATGCTGCCAAAATGCTGTTATGTAAATACTGTTGATATTTTGAAGTAAACTTGTTTTTACAAAACCTGTTGTTCATGTTTGCTTTCCTTAAGGTTTTTGGCTGGCGTTAACACCTGTTAGAAGCCAGAGGGAATGACAGACAGGTTCACTTCCTCTGTGAGATATTTTCTACTGCCTAGTTAGCAGATAGCCTAGTGGGTATGAATTTCTCCTAAGAAAGGCGGAAACAAGACATATATTTGTGTGTGTGTGAAAAAGAGAGAGAGAGAGAGAGAGAGAGAGAGAAAGAAACAGGTATGTAGGTATATTTGGAATTAAGTTCCACTGAGTTCAGTGGGAATTACTCACAGGACAATATGCACAGGATTGAGGTCTTAGAAAGGAAGAAAAAATGAATAGATGGAGGCAGGTTTAGCAGTCAGAATGGGGCAACAATACTTTTCAGTGTTGGCTCTGAGAGGGAAGGAATATGTGGGTTTCATCTCAGACAAATTATTTGGGCTTGCTCAGGCAAAACGTCTTGAGCCAGCACAGGGAACAATCCTATTGTTGTGTGTGATCAGGACAAGATACAGCTCAAACAATAACTCTTCCATACACCACCATAACAATCCACTCCCCTTCCATGCCAACCTTACATTTGAAACTCTCTCCAGTCTAAAAAGATCCCCAGGTGAGACACATCTTTGGCATCCTGCTTTGCTTGCTAAGAATGGCACAAGTACACGCACACAAGGACACAACAAAACATTCTTGAAAGGGAGAGGAAAATTGAGTTCTAAGGAGGTTTCGCAAAGGTCCAGGAAAATCTAGGAAGTTAGCAACAAATGAATCCACATACAGAATACCTGAAACATTTTACTTCAAAAAGTCCCTTTTCCCTTTTGTTCAGTGACAACAAAACCAGCAAACTGAACATTGTGTTAGTGTGAGTTTGATAATTGCTAATCTCATTTTGCTGGTTTATTTTTATGGTTTAAAACTGACAGTGTATCAGAGACACAATAGTAATTAAAGGAAGTTAATAGAGTACTGGCAATGAGCCATAATATATATTAGCAATTATTTTGTGTGTTTTTCGAAAAATAATGAGTAACATAATTTAGTGTACTTAAAATGCACCTACTTTGTTCATTCCTTTTTTATTTAAAAAACCCCCTCTTATATACGAACCGTTGTAATTATACATTATTTCAATTCTCTGCATGATGCAGGAAATACAGAACTAGGAAGCACCCAACAACAGAAGACTTCCAGTGATGGAGAGCTTATATTTATGGTAGTCTCACAACCACTCACTGACAATGGGCACTAAAGCAGCAAAGTTTCCCACACAATTGCAAGCTGTGGACATTACCACAATGCTGGCGATGCAGCTCAAGTGACCATGAAACATCTACACTATTCGTTCAGCTCCTGAAGAAATCGTGAGCAGTATCCCAAGATGGATAAGCTCATCCCGGCTATGTCCATGAAATTCTTGCTCTGCTCACTTGAAAGCATTCAACAACCAGAAGCTTTATTACCACCCAAAAGAACTACACCACACCCTGTTTTCTCTATATGGAGCGAGCACTATTGTGCCCTATAAGTTCTGTAGTTTCAGACCTGAGGTGTGATCTTGGATACAGTTAGGTGGTTTAAATCCCGTTGGCTTCCATGGGATTTTAGGAGCCTAACAATGTGCAGGATTACCTTTAACTGCAACTGGCAATTTGCAGTCTAATTTTATTTTATTTACTATATATGCCCAACAATGCTGGCCACTGATTGCAACAATAAAGGTTTGATTTGATGATATATCTTTCCTCCCTTTCTCCCTTCATTTTTCTTTATTTTCCCCTCCTTAAAGCAAAATAGGATTTGATAAACAACTCTTTTCTACTTTCGGTCTAACATTGACAGCACTTAGGTCTAATAGCATCACGGGAGTATATCATATGAACTGAATGATTTATTATGGTATTTTAAAAATTAGCTTTCATCTATTGCCACGGTAACACTTTTGTCACAGGATTATACTAGAAGATGTAAAAGACACAGAGTTGTCTGTCCTGTGCCTGTATCCTCCTTTTTCTTCTTACCATCTATCAGAAATACACAATGTGATGTTGACACTTCGCATCACCATCTTCCCTCTCCTGCCTCCCATCACTGGGAATTTTGCACCTCTGATTTCATTTACTTTGGTCCAGAATTAAGAATGTTCTTTTTTGGCATTTCCTCACTAGTTGACTGAGAGCACAGGAGGCTGCATTTTCTTTCTTTTGGTGTAAGATACAGATTGCAGGCAGGGAAGTGGGTGGCGCTGTGGGTTAAGCCACAGAGCCTAGGACTTGCCGATCAGAAGGTTGGCGGTTCGAATCCCCACGACGGGGTGAGCTCCCATTGCTCGGTCCCTGCTCCTGCCAACCTAGCAGTTCGAAAGCGCGTCAAAGTGCAAGTAGATAAATACGTACCACTCCGGTGGGAAGGTAAACGGCATTTTCGTGAGCTGCTCTGGTTCACCAGAAGTGGCTTAGTCATGCTGGCCACATGACCCGGAAGCTGTATGCTGGCTCCCTCGGTCAATAAAGCGAGATGAGTGCACAACCCCAGAGTCGGCCACGACTGGACCTAATGGTCAGGGGTCCCTTTACCTTTACCTTACAGATTGTGGGGGCAAACATGTTTTATCAGCTTCTGCACCCATCTAGGAGTTACTGGGCAGACCATTGGGAACTTTCCAAAAAAAAAATCAGCAGCTATGTGCCCAAATTGTTATCTGGGACCCTGGTGAAACCTGTAATATTTGCTGCAGCAAACTTGTTCTTGTAATGCAACTTCTTGCAGAATAGTGGAACAAACAAATGTTACCTAACACTATGCATTACAACAAATAAACTCAAAATGGCTGTTGTGCCTACTTCATGTACTCACTGACAGCACATTTTGGTTTATTCTGTCATTGCAGAACCTATATACAACCCATTTGCCATGGGCAGATATCAAACTGGGCCCTCAAATAGATGTCCAAACAAGCCCTCAAAGGTCTTGGGAGTGAGTCCAACATATTGGATCCAGCAATGGCCAATGTTCCTGAAATTTGAACTTGCAGTCAATGAGGGCCACCACAAGCTGGTCACCACCAAATTCTGTTCATGGTGACCAAGAATGGCCAAAGTCACCTCTCCTGAAAATCTGAATAGTGACAACTTCTAGGTGTGAACTTTGTAACAGGTTAGCAAGGGGAAGCAAGGGTAATGCTAGCAAAGTTCAGTCAATAGAAAGTTGGGAGTTATGGTTGAAATTGGGCACGTGAGGCAAAGGGGGAAACAGGATGTTGTTAAGGCTTTAAAACTAATGCAATATGTTATGTACAGTCCAATCTGGAGAAGGGAAATCTAGTGTCATTCAGCTGTCCATGGGTGACTGCAGTCTGGAAAATTATAAGGGGAGGCACTAACTCAGGTGTCTGCAAGCATCTTGAAATTGTCATGAACTTATACAGTGTCTGTTACGTTTTATAACTTATTTGTGCTTAGGAGATTCGGTGCAGCTGTTTTCTTGTTTCTGCGGTGAACAGATTTGTGATTCACCACTAACAAGATACAGAACATAAGGCAAACTGCTTGAAATACGGAATAGAAGGTGGGCGAGTAGCTGTCAGGTTAAAATACTGGTTTACACAAGGCAGATGCTGGCATCGTTTGCACTGTTACTTTTTCCAAGTAATAAGCTCATTTTGAATCAGAGATTTATAGAGCAACATACAGCCTATTGCTTAGCTAGGAAGCAATTCAACCCGGTATATCATGTTCAGCTCTACACAACAATATTCAGAAAATCTCACAAACTAAAACAAACAAACAAATAAACAGACAGACAGAATTCCACTGCCAATCTATATCTAGTTTTTCTTACAAATTAATATACCATTTTTAAATGTTTCTCAAAGGGGCTGTGTAGATACCAGCAACGCTTTCCTTCCATTAATCCCCCTAGCCAGAAATCAATGCTCTTCTTCTAATTTATGAAGCAAAGTTAAAGGGAGGAAGACCAAACACCTCTCTCTATAAGGGTGCTTTCCCACATAGAATGAAGCGATTGGGAAGCAATCCACAGACCATCTGCAAAGCTTTACTAAATAGGCCTTACTAATTCACTGGCTGGAAAAGGAAGGCTGCTGGAGGAGGGAAATAAGTCATCTCTAGACATATTGCATAGCAAACCAGGCGCCTACATAGTCAAGATGTAATGATTAAGAGGATAAGGTATGGGCTTTCAGTCCAGGCACAGGTTTTGCTCCTACCCATTGCACAGGCTTAAATAGGTTTTTGTTAAAAAGAAAAATAAGTCTACTGTAGAGTACAGATTTCAGTCTAATTTGTATGTGGGCTGTGAGTACAGAATCAGTTGAATAGCACTTAGTCTAGCCTAAGACTTAACCAAGACCTTCCAACTAACAAAATAATAATAATAATAATAATAATAATAATAATAATAGGACCATTTAAAAACTATTTTTAAAGTAAGTAGTTCACTTATTTTTAAAACCTGTGTACCCATTTAGATTATTTTTAAGGAATGTCACTGTGATGTCAAGAGAAAGAACTTGACACAAAAGTGAAACGCTTGCTTTCAGGGGTTCTTGATACAATTATCCCCTAGTCAGGCTACATTTCAGCCAGCTTCCTGGATGTACACAATCACTGATTAGATAACCTTATAAATAATTATGGCTGAAATCCTCTACCTACTTAAATGTAAGACCTTTTAATCACAGTGGGGCATTTTTCTGAGTAAACGAAAATAGGATTGTGCTGTCAAGCTGCAACCCTAAATACACTCATAAGAAATATATTTTTAAAAATAAAAAAATTGTCCAGTAGCACCTTAGAGACCAACTAAGTTTGTTCTTGGTATAAGCTTTCATGTGCATGCACACTTTTTCAGATACACTGAAACAGAAGTCACCAGACCCTTGTATATAGTGTTACTCTAAAGAAGCAATGCAGAAGAAAGAAGCAGCAGCTAAGCTAGCTGCTGGAGGCTGGAAAGCCAGACAGTATGTTTGTGACTGTTACCATGGCAATAAAGGGGCAGTCCATTCTCCGTATTGAGCACCGGATGTGAGCTCAGTGTGTGTCATATGATCTGTACAGGATGTACATGGGTGGAGTTTGAGAGTTTCTCTCTGTTGTTTGAAGAGTGCAGACATCTTTATCTGTATGGCTGCTAAAGACAGGAATAAAGACATGTAAATACGTTTCTGTCTGAGTCTGATTCCCCTCCCTGGGGATATGCAGGGAGGAGGAGAAGCAGTGGTGTGTTTTTCTCACAGTCTGGGAAAAATCGCTGATACGGACCTCATCTGTTTTCCTGCTGGGAGTCGCGGGAGGGAGGTCAAAAGGAATTCAGCTGGTGCCTGGAGACTGGCACATCCCTCTGACCGAGGCAGAATTCCAACAGTGGTAGCAGAGCTGATGGTTTCTACGATCCATGGGAGTCTGCAAAAATAGTAGCAGAGCTGCTGTTTTCATCGCTCCATGGAAGCCTGAAGTGAGAGGCTGTTTCTCTGCAGCCAGAAGCTGACCAGAAGAAGCTGACAGCCAAGCCACGGAGTCCAAGGTATGAGATTTTCGGGCTTAGAAGTGTGAATGCAGATTGATTTATTCTCTGCTTCAAAGGAGCAGCGTTTGGGAAAAACAGCTCCGAGAGAGAAGAGGCCTGCATTCCAGACATTCTTGTGGTTTCCTGTCCAAGGAAAGGAATGCACTGTTGCTAAGCAACGCAGGCCAGTTACTCCAGAGAGCTGGACAGTCAGGCTGTGCCTCAG
The DNA here is from genome assembly GCF_951804945.1 of Podarcis cretensis. Classification (NCBI taxonomy): domain Eukaryota; kingdom Metazoa; phylum Chordata; class Lepidosauria; order Squamata; family Lacertidae; genus Podarcis; species Podarcis cretensis. Next base: position 23,358,709 of record NC_137176.1, on the reverse strand, counting down.
AGAGGCAAAAACAACCTATGTTTTGACTAGGCTCTCACGAACTGTTGGAAGAAACATTCCAAAGCAGCCAGCGTTTAGAGCTGCCAGGTGCACAAGAGCGTAAACAAGCCAACTATTGGATTTTAGAGGCTTGTGTTTGAGAGTTAATGCAAGGACTTAAAATGGATGCCAAGAAGGGGGGAGGTTTGCCTTCTCCACCCCTCCTGACCGATGACAGTTATGCATCTTGGTCTATTAAGATGAAGGCCCTGCTGCAGAATCAGAGACTGTTTGGGGTGATTGAGAACCCCATCCCTGCAGCACCAATGCGTGCTTGGGAGTCACAGGATGTGAAGGCCAGAACGGCTATAATTCTGTGTGTGTCAGACTCTCAGCTTATCCACATACAAGATCTAGAGCACGCGAAAGACGTTTGGGACACGCTGAGAAGGACACATCAGAGAGATGCAGGTTCTTCAGCGCTGCTGTATTTTGAAAAGCTGACCAACCTGAGGCTTGCGCCTGATGGAGATGTACAAGCGCACCTGACGGAAATGAAATATCTGCGCCAACAGATGGTGGAACGCAATTTCCGTCTGCAGGAGGAAGTGTTTTGCTTCATGGTGATAAACAGCCTGAATCGGACTTACAAAACCGTTGCCAGTCAGCTGGGGTCCCTCCCAGCGAATGAATTGACTTCGGAGAGGGTCTATGCAGTTGTGCTGAACGAACAGGACAGACATGCTGCCCTGGAGGTCAAGGACAGGGGGAGACAAGAACGGAGTTCTGACACCCCCACTACTGTTGCTACTGGAGAAAATGCTGTAGCTTTGAACGTTGTCCGATGTTTCAATTGTGGACAGACTGGGCATCTTCAGCGGACCTGCAAGAAGCCGCGTCAGAACAAAGGTGCCAAGGGAAGCTCCACGAAGTCTGAGGCATCAGGCAGAAGTCATGCCACGTCACAGGCGAAGCCTGCAAAGGCTTTGATGTCGAAAGGAACCAAGCCAGAAGTGGAGAACGCTTTTGTCATTGATACGGGGTGTACATTTCACATGACAGCACGCAAGGATCTATTTTCGTCGTTTAAGAAGCAAAGCTTCGTTGTACAACAGGCCAACGGTCAGGAACTGAAAGCCACCGGAATTGGGACTGTGTATCTTAAAAGTCTGAACTTGACTATAAACAATGTTTATTTGGTTCCAGATTTGAAGTACAATCTGCTCAGCGTTTCACAGATTGCCAAGAAGGGACTAAAACTGTCCTATGATGATCAGAGCTGCGAAATCTACAAAGATGGAGAGCTGTATCTTTCTGCCAAAGAGAAAGATGGACTGTATTTGTTGACTTTTGATCAAAGTGATTACATGAATTGTAATTCTAACATGATCTCTTTTGCAGGTGTAGCCAAGTAGAACACCAAGCAGGTCACCTCGAGGGTCGACAGGGCATTTCAGCGGGTGTATGCTGATGTGATTGGTCCTCTAGCACCATCTAGAGGCAATGCAAAGTATTACCTAATATGTGTTGATTCTTTCACAGGTTTTGTCTGGATTTATCTTTTGGAGAGACCAAAAGACGCCTTAGAAAGGTTTAAAGAGTTTTGTGACAAGGTTAAAAATATGCATGATGCTGACATAGATTGTCTTTGCACAGATGAGAAGCCAATTTTTCTCTTACAGGATTTCCAGAGGTTCCTGAAGAAGAAAGGGATAAGACACAAAATTGCAGCTTCCGAAGAAGCTTGGAATAGATGTGTTTGTGTTAGGGTGAACAAAGAATTGCAAAAGGGAATAGAGGCGCAATTGCTTAGTTCACATCTGCCATATGAGTACTGGGCTGAGTCGCTAATGTCATTTTGTTATACGTGGTTGAGAAAGTTTTCAAAAGAGTTGGGAAGTTCTCCTTTTGAGAAACTGTTCCTAAGAAAACCTTCTGTTGCCCATTTCAAGGTTTTTGGATCTCATGTGAGGACAGAAGCTCCGGGTGGAGAAAAGAATGCCAGAGGCATTTTTGTGGGTTATGAAAAGGGTCTCTACAGAGTAATTTTGTCAGAATCTGGTCAGGTGATTCTCACAAAATTTCTAGAGAGTGCTCCTGAACAGGAGAGAGTGATTGTTCACACATTTCCCACAGGAGATGATGATGATTCTGATGATTCTGATGATGTTGATTTTATTGAATTCAGTAGTACTGATGATGACAGCGATAGCTCAGACAGCTCAGTTGTCACAGTCATTGAGAGAAAATCTCACATAATGACTAGACCCTCAGAAGAAGAGGATGAACCACTGATTACGCTTAGTACTGGTTCTCCAGAGAGTCCAAAGGCTGAACCAGAAAGCAGAGAAGAGCAGCACCTCTTACATAGGTCTGAGAGAGCAACGAAGGGTGTACCACCCCAGAGGTATTCAAAGGAGTTTGCCAACCTAGCTATTGCATGTGTTGCTGTTGTAAATGACCAAGGTCAAATTAAAGCTGTGTCTGAGTCAGAGACAAAGGCACAACAGAGAATTGCTAACCAAGGTAATGCAGATGCACTCATTCCTTGGAAGTCACACAACCAGAGAGGTACATTCGTAAAACCAGTGATAGGTAGTTCCAAGGATGGAACTGAAACAACAGGGGAATGTTATACATATAACAACTGTTTGTTTTCTTCTCTGCATCAGGCATTGCACGCTGCACGCATTGATTCTTTAGGGGGAGGATGTTACTCTAAAGAAGCAATGCAGAAGAAAGAAGCAGCAGCTAAGCTAGCTGCTGGAGGCTGGAAAGCCAGACAGGATGTTTGTGACTGTTACCATGCAATAAAGGGGCAGTCCATTCTCCGTATTGAGCACCGGATGTGAGCTCAGTGTGTGTCATATGATCTGTACAGGATGTACATGGGTGGAGTTTGAGAGTTTCTCTCTGTTGTTCGAAGAGTGCAGACATCTTTATCTGTATGGCTGCTAAAGACAGGAATAAAGACATGTAAATACATTTCTGTCTGAGTCTGATTCCCCTCCCTGGGGATATGCAGGGAGGAGGAGAAGCAGTGGTGTGTTTTTCTCACAGTCTGGGAAAAATCGCCGATACGGACCTCATCTGTTTTCCTGCCAGGAGTCGCGGGAGGGAGGTCAAAAGGAATTCAGCCGGTGCCTGGAGACTGGCACATCCCTCTGACCGAGGCAGAATTCCAACATATAGTGGGAGGGTGGGGTGGGGTTTTTCTTAGAAGGGTAGCAGGAGAGTTGAAAGAGGAGTTGCTGAATTACAATTTATCACTAAACTGAAAACTATGGAGAGACCTGGTCTTAACAGAGATATTGGATTCCTGTCTCATTATATATGCTAATCATCTGCATACTATCCCTTGCATTTTCGTGTAGGACTAATTTCAGTCGTTAATAGTCATCAACAGGTTTACATACCCATTGAGTCAATCACCCATCTCCTACTACCCTCCTGAGAGAAACCCCACCCCACCTTCCCACTATATAGAAGGGTCTGGTGACTTCTGTTTCAGTGTATCTGAAGAAGTGTGCATGCACACAAAAGCTTATACCAAGGAACAAACTTAGTTGGTCTCTAAGGTGCCACTGGAAGGATTTTTTAAAATATATTTCGACTGTGTCAGACCAACATAGCTACCTACCAGAATCTACACTTATTAGAGAGTGAGTCCCACTAAGCTCAATGGACTTGCTTCCGCAAAAAACATGCATAAGACGACATGGGCCAATGCACTAGCTATGCATGCCATAGGCACAAACCCTTTCCCTTTTGAAAAGGAATAACCATTTGACTTGGACTTACAACATCTTCATGGTTATTACGTGGAATAAAAACCACTGCAAGCGTTCTTAAATACAGTGGTACTTCGGTTTTCGAACGTAATCCATTCTGGAAGACCGTTAGAGTTCCGAAATGTTCGAAAACTGAGACGCAAAGGGGGGGGGAGGGTCTGCAAATTTAATAGAGAAAATTGAGAAAAATAACCTATACACTAGGGTGGTTCATAGAAAACTTTTTTTTTTTTAATGCCTGCTCCAAAGGTCTTATCTTACTACACTAGGGATTATATAGCTTTATCTGAAATTTCATGCATATCAGTTAATATCTTGACCCTGCTCCACTGAACTGAAATTTCATTCTTCATGTCATAGGAAAACGGCCAAGTAAACAGCTATTTTTGTGGAGGAGGGTCAAGATATTAACTGATATACATGAAATTTCAGATATAGCTAAATGATCCCTAATGTAGTAAGATAAGACCTTTAGAGCAAGCATTTTTTTTAAAAAAAGTTTTTTATGAACCACCCTAATATATACTTGGCAGAAGCCGTTCAACTTCCGAAGTGCATTCAAAAATGGAAGCATTTACTCCTGGGTTTACAGCGTTCGAAAACTGAAACGTTCATCCACGGAGACGTTCAAAAACTGAGGTACCACTGTACAGCTTTGTTTTTGCAATTCAGTCTTGAATATATCCAACAATAAGGCAATACACCTCCCTTGCCCTCCATCCCTTTATATCTGCCCCTCAAAAACCTTGAAAGGAACCCCACTTGCTTCATAATTTCCCTGGAAAGTAAGCCCATTGTAAAAGGTTGGAAATGAAATGTCCCATGCTGCCCTGTGTGGAAGTCGCAAACGTGCTAAAAAGTCTATAGTACATTCCAGCTGCAGCTGTGAGAAAAGTTGGAACTGCAAGCTAGGCAACTCATTTCTGGGGAAAGATGGCAAGCTGGGGGACTTCCGGGTTAGCACAATCGGCTAATGGCGGATTCCCTCTGAGCTCCGGAGGGAATTGGCTCTACTGGAGACGGGTCCTACCGCGATGGTGACGCGGGGACCCTCAGAAACCGCAGGCGCGGAAGCCTGCGGACTTGGTGACTCGGAGGGCACCTTAAGCGCCCCCGACCCACGAAGAGCCTTTTTAAAGGCTACGGAGAGGGTACGGAGAGTGGTGTGGTGCTGTGAGTAGACCGCTACTGCAGTGGAGCGAAGCCGCGAGCCATGGCCGGAGAGCGCTGACTTTTTTCCCTGAAATTCGGACTTGAAATAACCCGTGAGTAGAACGGAATTTGGACTTTAAAACTTTTATCCCTGAATTCGGTACGATTGGGGGATGTGCTAAAGGGAAGTCCGCACCCCCCCTACCTACAAAAGATTTAAAGCAAGGATCGGAGAACTAAGGTGGAGAGATCTTTTCTTTTTGGTGTGATTTAAAAGATAATATTTCCATGAATTTGACAGAAGAAGATTTGTGCTGGAGAGTAAGAGTGGAATTTTAGAAGTTTTTGTCTAAACCCCCCCCCCCCCCGGACCCGGGAGCGTCCTGTATGTGAGCTGGAGGAAAAGGAACAAGGAGTTTGACAGCTGTCAAAGGAGCTGTCAAATGGGCAGTTAAAGTTAAAAATCTTATTATTTAACATCTCTCTGGACTAAATTTGTTACATTTGAATCAAAGTGGTTGGGAACAAAGTAGTTATAAATAACAAAGTAACGGACTGTTGGGAAAGGACTATTAAGTAACCAGAATCCCCCTAGGGGGAACTCTGAAACATTACAATGGCTGCAGATGGAAAATTACAGGCAGAGATAGAAAGAATGTTTTTTCTCGTGGGAATACTGCAAGAGCAGAGTATGGCTATGAACAAACAACTTATAACCTTGAACTCTAAAACAAGCAACTCTGCTGCATGCACAAAGGATCTGACTGGGAAAAAATCTGCAGCTGAATCAGAAGAGACATCTTTGGAACTGGAGGAGAGGGAAGAAGGAGTGGAGAAAGTACAGGTGGAGAGTACCAACCAGAAGCCTACATTGCTAGAACATAAAGAAGAAGATCTTTGGATTACAAATCTGCGAAAGATGCGAAAGAGGAAGGAGGAAGCCCCTGGAACATTTGGAACATTGGAATTTAAAAGAAATAAGAAATATGATTGGGGCTTCCTCTTTGAGTATGGGAGATCAGTTGCCCTTTTGCAGCAGCTGTTACCAAGTATTTCGGATGGAAGAAAATCTGATGAGACTGTGCCAGAGCTCCTTCGAGACCTGACGACCAACAAAGAGGGTTACCAACAAAACCGGCAGAGAGAGACTGACAGAGACTTGAAGGCCTCAGATGTGAGGAATCCAGGCTAAGAACTGTCATTGTGGACATTTATTCGGGAAGGGACAGAAACCGGGGTGGGGAGGGAGGGGAGAACAGAATTTCAAAATTTTTATGACCTTTGTGTTTGGCTATTATGACCTATATTTAATATAAAAAGGGGGAAATTCGTGGAAGGGAATTTGGGTCGACCTTAGAAAAGGATTCAACATTTACAAGAAAATTGGATAAGTAAAATTTGGCCAAGTAATAAGAACTAATTTTTAAAAAATAATAATAATATGTAAAGGATGAGAGATAAGAACTTGCTGAGCTAATTATTTGAATTAGGATGTATGAAGGGGGGGTGGGGGGAAGTCAGGAAGTGGGGTTAAGAAAGTAAGGATATGAAATTATACATGTTTTGTCTTTGTCTTTTCTTTTTTTTGTGTGTGTGTTTATAAAATGTGAAAATCCAATAAAAAATTTAGTAAAAAAAAAAAAAAAGATGGCAAGCTGGGATTAATACGAAAATGATTCTGATGGACGCGGTTGTGCGAAAATAAATTCCACACGGTCACCTCCCATGTTGTCTTCTTGCATAGAAACGGGCTAAGAAATATATAGCCACATGTTCTCTCTTCCACTCGCTGGATTCCCCATAGAACAAACGTGGATCGCTGCCATTTGAAATTCACACACCAATTTCCAAGGCAATACTTTACTGCCCTGGTGGAATTTGCTAACGCAATAACAACAAAAAATAACCCTCAAATGCTGGGCATTATGAATGTTCTGCATTCTACATATATCTGAGAAAGTGGGGAGGAGGGAGAGGAGAGTTTACAAATTATTTTATTACCCGGCATATACACTTCAGTGATCGGGAATAAAAATCCAAACCTCTGCAGACTTGAAAAGCCATAAAAAGCACAAAAGTCATTTTCTTCGAGGAAACAGAAAAATGTTCCCATTATTGAAAAATTAGCATCACAACAGAGCAATCTTACAGTGTGTGCAAGCAAGATTAAGATTAAGGACTAGAGGGTCGGGGAGGGGTGCACATTATTATTATTATTTTGCTTATATCCTGCTCCAGCTCAAATTATCACTGATTATTTGTCCATTTACAACCAACTCACAGAGAGTTCAAAGATATTTTGGATTTCCTGTTTGACAGATTATAAAATAAAAGTAATTGAATAATGCTATTGCTAACGTCTACGAGCTGCATTCAAGGGGGCTGTTTTTCTATTACTTGCTGACCTGCAAACTGCCGGTTTTGCGATTCATAGTTTATATTAGTTTATGATTAATAAGAATATTCAAGTGTAATATTTCAGTAATGTCCCTCTACAGTTCAGTTTGTTCTTACACGTAACAGGTTACTGAGATATAATTAATCCCAGGAATATATTTTAAAAACTTAGGATCCAGTTTCTTATACAGTGGTACCTCGGGTTACATACGCTTCAGGTTACATACGCTTCAGGTTACAGATTTTGCTAACCCAGAAATAGTACCTTGGGTTAAGAACTTTGCTTCAGGATGAGAACAGAAATTATGCAGCGGCAGCAGTGGGAGTCCCCATTAGCTAAAGTGGTGCTTCAGGTTAAGAACAGTTTCAGGTTAAGAACGGACCTCCGGAACGAATTAAGTACTTAACCTGAGGTACCACTGTAAATGTTTGAGCAACCATCTCCCCACTTCAGAGAGTTTATTCGATAAAGGGATAAGATCAATAACACAAAAGGTGAATCAGATACTAGGTTTTTTCTGCATGGAGAAAGCCCTCTCTATTTAGGGTGAAGTTTGAGGTGAACTTTTTTTTGGAGGGGGATGCAATATCTCAAAAACATCAACACACTACTCTTACTGCAGTGCGCGCGCACACACACACTATAATTCTGTCCTTTATGCCTTTGTCTTTTTCCTCAAAATGTCCTTTTGTTTCTGAAATGTCTGTCTTCTAACTACATGCCTGGAAACTAGCACGTGTTTTTGGCACAAGCCAAGGGGAATCCATTCTGTGGTGGGGTGATTCAAGAGAACACTAAGCAGCTGGGGGTACAATTGAGACAAACTTCCATGTGGCTCCCACACACACTCTGAACTTTTGAAGCAATGAAGTACTAAGCACTCAATTCAAGCCTAACCATCATGAGAAATCCAAGAATGAATTTTCAATCGAGAATTCATTAATTCAGATTAACTTTAATTCAAAGGGACGGAATTTGAATTAAATATGGATTGAAGGTCTTTGGCATTTTAAAAAATCCCAGATTACATGAATGTACATCTCTAGAGTGTCTTCATGCACACCAGCCTGCTCATTTGTGTGCAAAGTACATAAGCGGTGCATAAAAATATGTGTAGATGAGGAAGAAGGAACTATGTTTGCTATAGAGCCAGATCTGGGTGGAATCTAGACACATATAAAAAAAATGTGAAAAGCAAAACAAGAGACGTAAGGGTCATAAGTTCAATATCTTCTGTCAACGCCGGAAGGAGTCTTCAGAAGGGTCATATTGAGTAATGGTACCGGAGGCTTTGTTACAGCCGTCCAGAGCTATCTGTTTGTTTTTGCAATAAATCCTCCTTTTTAATTACCTATGTCCTACGCTTACTGTGTTATCAAGCTGGGAACCTGGACAAGCCCCACAAACCTTCATTTAATTTTTCACTGATATTTCCCCAGCTCTTCTCCAGTTTTCATGGTGATTTCTTTTTTCACCGCCTCCCCACAAATAGCTGAGTGGGGGGTGAGGTGGAATGGCTGAAAAGAACAGCACAGCACTCTCTTGATAGCCGAAGGAGCACTGATCTATGGAGAGTGGATACAGACATAAAAAGAGACTACTCGTGTTCTCTACGCTACAGCAGATTGACCCCAGTGAGCATTTGAAGTCTCGAGTGGGGAGAGCACTCTTAAGGAAGGACTATAAATAAAAAGCAACCTTTGGTCTAAAATCCACAAGTGTCTTCACTAGGATGTGGTTGAATAAAACATCATGTCCTTTCAGCAGCAGGTAACAGACTCTTACCGCTCCCTGATGGATGCACTTGAAAGCAAACTCTCATCTTTTTCTTATTGACAAAGGTGACCCAGAGGAAGGCTGAACGCTTGATGTGGGCAATCATGTCAACTTATATGTTACTCTCATATATGGAGGAGAAAGGAGGAGGAGGTGAGTGGAGAAGAACAGAGGGAGACGACGTAGTCTCAAGTCCCAGGCAACTGAGAAGAACTACGGTACTTTTCAAGTCCAAATCTGAATTCTCGGTGTTATGCTTGTTGTGTTCAGAAACTCATGGCGACGTGAGGGGGTTTTATGCCTGACACCACAACCCCACCATAAACGCCCAAACACATCACTTTTTGCTGTTGTTGCTCGGGCTGCATTTTATGAATGCAGTTTTTACATAATGAGCAGCCCCAGCCTGCCATACAAAAAACTGCCAGGGACAAGAGGTGAAATGTGCTCTGCGCAAGATGAGATGGAAGAATGTTGGACTAACCTTTCAAGGAGAAAGGTTTCATGTGATGCGTCTCCTTCTGCTGGGCTGGTTTACTACAAGCAGAAGTCTGTTTACATGGTGGGGAGCACTGAAAAATAAAGGACCTCTTGCATTCTGGTGTGCTATGATAAGGAATTCTATGACTATATTCTCAATAATAATAATAATAATAATAATAATTTATTCTTTATACCCTGCCCATCTGGCTGAGTTTCCCCAACCACTCTGGGCGGCTCCCAATCGAGTGTTAAAAACAATACAGCATTAAATATTTAAAACTGCCCTGAATACGGCTGCCTTCACATGTCTTTTAAAAATAGGATAGCTGCTTATTTCCTTCACATCTGATGGGATGGGTTTCCACAGGGCGGGTGCCACTACCGAGAAGGCCCTCTGTCTGGTTCCCTGTAACCTCACTTCTCGCAATGAGGGAACTGCCAAAAGGCCCTCGGCACTGGATCTCAGTGTCCGGGCTGAACGATGGGGATGGTGACGCTCCTTCAGGTATACAGAACTGAGGCCGTTTAGGGCTTTAAAGGTCAGCACCAACACTTTGAATTGTGCTCGGAAACGTACTGGGAACCAATGCAGATCTCTTAGGACCAGTGTTATGTGGTCCCGCTGGCCACTCCCAGTCACAAGTGTAGCTGCCGTATTCTGGATTAATTGCAGTTTCTGGGTCACCTTCAAAGGTAGCCCCACGTAGAGCGCATTGCAGTAGTCCAAGTGGGAGATAACCAGAGCATGCACCACTCTGGCGAGATAGTCCACAGGCAGGTAGGGTCTCAGCCTGCATACCAGATGGAGCTGGTAGACAGCCGCCCTGGACACAGAATTAACCTGCACCTCCATGGACAGCTGTGAGTCCAAAATAACTCCCAGGCTGCACACCTGTTCCCTCAGGGGCACAGTTACCCCATTCAGGACCAGGGAGTCCCCCACACCTGCCCGCCCCCTGTCCCCCAAAAACAGTACTTTTGTTTTGTCAGGATTCAACCTCAATCTATTAGCCACCATCCATCCTCCAACCGCCTCCAGACACTCACACAGGACCTTCACCACCTTCACTGGTTCTGATTTGAAAGAGAGGGTGTCATCTGCCTACTGATGAACACCCAGCCCAAACCCCCTGACAATCTCTCCCAGCGGCTTCATATAGATATTAAAAAGCATAGGGGAGAGGACGGAACCCTGAGGCACCCCACAAGTGAGAGCCCTGGGGTCTGAACACTCATCCGCCAGCACCACTTTCTGGACACGGCCCAGGAGGAAGGAGCAGAACCACTGTATAAGAGTGCCCCCAGCCCCTCTAGATGGTCCAGAAGGATGTTATGGTCGATTGTATCAAAGGCTGCTGAGATATCCAGCAGAACTAGGAAACAGCTCTCACCTTTGTTCCTAGCCCACCGGAGATAATCAACCAGCACGACCAAGGCAGTTTCAGTCCCATGATGAGGCCTGAATCCCGATTGGAAGGGATCCAAATGGTCTGCATCCTCCAGGTGTGCTTGGAGTTGTTCAGCAACTACCCGCTCAATCACCTTGCCCAAGAATGGTAGATTTGAGACTGGGCGATAGTTGGCCATATCAAAGGGTGCATATGAAACACATGCATAAATTATAGCAACAGAGAGACCAATGAACATCTGTAAACTGGGGCCCAGAGAATAACTTTTGGGGATTTTAAAAGCCCACCTTGTACAGAGGAGAGCAAGTGGTTGAACCATGAACTGCTATATAGCATTGAAGGTCCACAGAAGAGTATGAACAGCTCTGTAAGAAGTCTATAGCGAAAACAATGTTCATCCCCATCTGCAACATACTGAGGTTCCACTGAACTGGCTAGATGTATCCTTTAAGTCATATAGGAATATGCATAGGGCCATTCTTTAATCTTATTTAAAGCATTTCAACCATGTTGTTTAGTCGTTTAGTCGTGTCCGACTCTTCATGACCCATGGACCAGAGCACGCCAGGCACTCCTGTCTTCCACTGCCTCCTGCAGTTTGGTCAAACTCATGCTGGTAGCTTCGAGAACACTGTCCAACCATCTCGTCCTCTGTCGTCCCCTTCTTCTTGTGCCCTTTCCCAAAATCAGGGTCTTTTCCAGGGAGTCTTCTCTTCTCATGAGGTGGCCAAAGTATTGAAGCCTCAGCTTCAGGATCTGTCTTTCCAGTGAGCACTCAGGGCTGATTTCCTTAAGAATGGAGAAGTTTGATCTTCTTGCAGTCCATGGGACTCTCAAGAGTCTCCTCCAGCACCGTAATTCAAAAGCACCGTAATACACTTCAGAAATAAGCATACAAGCTAAAACAGGGATGTTGCTGGATGACAACACACATCAGCTCCAGCCAGCATGGCACACAGTCAGGGGTGATGCAAATTCTAATCCAAAACCATCTGGAGGACCAGAAGTTCACTATCCTTATCTAACTCATCACAACACAAGGAGAGAAGAGACACTGGAAGGAAGAAGGTTAAAAAGCAACCTCAGGCAAATGTTCTTACCTGTTCCCCTCCATTTCTCCCTGTTTATCAGGGACACTGCAAATTTTCTGATACTCGTCCCTGATGAATAACTGCCCCTATTTGTGTGTCCCATTATTTACCTTTCTTATCCTCTAACCCAGATCCCTAGAAATTAAAACTCACCGTGCGTGTGGTGTTAGGGGTGGAAGAAGGGGACGAAGGAGGATTTATGCTAGCACACAAATGCACATGCATGAGCAAAAAAATGCCCCAATTATTTAATATCTCCCATCCCTTATTCAGACAGCAACTGGTGCTGAATGTGTTTTGAATCCCAGCTGTTCTGTGATACACACAGCCAGCTCCATTATGAGATTAAGTATTCTATTAAATGTTCTTTTTCTTTTTTCTAATAAAAAAAAGGGAAGCGTTGTGATCAGTTTGCTGACACTTCATACTTCAGAAGCCAGTACAGCAGGGCAGACAATTGCAGAGGAAATGACTATAGTTTACAGGAAGCAGAGAAGTGCCTTCGGCAATGCATGAAGAGGGACCGGGCTCAGGCAGACAACAGGAAAAAAAAAACAATCACACAATAGTATTACCAGTTTCATCTGTGAAAAGTTTGAACTCGTGTAGTTGTTGCAAGCATGTAGCCAGATCAGAGCTCATTGCTGACTTCTCTAGGGTTTCATTTTCTTTATCTGGTTCTTGGGCGATGACTTCCTCTATATTTGCTTGGTTTGTTCCTGCACTGCTATGTAAGTTTCTTAATATGGATCGATAATAAATACTGCATGACTTATATATTTTCTTTGGCTGCTTTTAAAGTGTAGAACAATGCTCAAAATGTGAATAATTCAGGGTGAATAGAATCTAACATACATTTGATGTTGATAAATGTGAGTTATTAACATACTGTGTCTGGAGCTTAATAGAAACTATGTATTATATTTTGTGCATTTCATTACATCTGCTGAATTTGAGGCGCCTTGGTGCAAAAATGGGGACTGCTGCTTTTTTCTTTTCTTTTGCAAATGTTTACCTTGGAATGCTCTCATTCCTGACTACACTTGCCAGGGACTTTAGATGAAGGCCTGAGATGAGATGATGGAGAGAGATTGTTGTAACAAGATGCTTGTAACTGGATGATGGTTGGTTTAATGAACCCTCCTAGGTTGCCTTGGGGGACCCAAAGAAATGGATTAATAATAAGGAGGCATGTAACTAATTTGAAGGGCTGAGTTTGATGCATCTTACAACTACTGGTTTCTATATCCCTCATCTCCACATTTGATTTCGGCAGTACAACTGGATGAGCATGAAAAGTTGAGGTTGCCTTTTCAGCTTCCACCAGCCCCCTCCCCTCTTTTCATAGCCACTAACACATCAGCTGCCTGTCATTTCAAAAGTTACCTCTGCATTGTTATGATGGATTGACAGTGCAGTGAGCTTCCATCAATGTCAGTGATCTGAGGAGGGAAGAAAAGGATACAGGAAGTCTAGTGAGTGCATACGTTTGAGGATGGAAGAAAGGGCGGTCAAGAAAAGCAAGTGACAGAGTGTAGAATATTAATGGTAGAAATAAAAAGAAACAGAATGCCATGTCTTTCCCCTCTTTGCCACCCGGGAAAGAAGGCTAAGAGACTCAGTGTGCCAAAGCAAAAAGGAATAGAGTCTGTGAAACAGGAAGGAGTTGTCTGTGTTCACAGGTAGGGGAAGGGAGGAAAGGGACCCAGGAGAGAGGAACAACTTTGCTAATCCTTGCTCTCCTGTTCTTAACTTTTGCTGACAAATACGTTGCTGAAACAAAATTTCCATCATGCAGTTGTGCTCCGCTTCCATGGTGGCCACTCTCAGTAGTGTCCAGGGGCAACTGACACATTTTGTGTAGCTCTGGGGTTTTTCTCCCCAGAAGTAAATGGCATCCTTTCAATCATATAGAAGAAAAGGAAGGGGGTGCTTAGGTACAATATAGGGGTTCATGCAGCGGCCGAGGAAGCCCCTCGGGCACCTGGAGTGGCATGCCCAGGGACGGGGTGAGCCACCCATAGAGGCGGGTTGAGCCGCCCATAGGGTTGGGTAAGGAGAGCTACCTATAAGGGTGTGGCACACTGAGGGGTCTCTGGAGTCTGCCTGCCTCCTCCCACTCAGCCGCCCTACAGCTGGGGGGGGGGGGGAGAGGCAGCGGGCAGACCATTTGGGCAGGAGAGACACGTGGTTTAGGCACACTGCAAGCCCCACGGTGAGTGCTGCCCATCATTTTGTCACCCCCCTCACTGGTGACACCTGGTGTGGCCTGCACCCACTGCACCCCCTTCCTCTGCCCCTGGGTTCATGTATACAACACATACACCCCAATGCTGATCGTGTGCCTGACTACAAATCTGGCAATCCAAAAGCCACTTACATGTTATGTTTTCAGCATGGACCTTTCCTCCACACTAAACATTAATGAATAACATGTTGACATTTCCATTCCACCTTGAGGAGCACACGTGTGGAACTGTTATGTGTCACATGTCTGTTTACATTCTAGCACAGCTTGCTGGGAACTTCCATTGTGCATATCTTTTGCTTTTCCCTGTTCTCTCTGAGACGACGATAGAGAGAGACGACATGTTTCTTTGTCCTGATTTATGATTAATAAATCTATAGTTGTAGTATGCTTCCACAAGCCTCACGCCTATTCTGTGTAAGCAGTTTGCTCTGCTGATAGTGTGCCCTGGTTTGGACGCTGATTTACGTCGGAGCAGAGGCCGATGGTCTTTGCAGCGGAAAGACTGGAAAGAGATGGCCCAGCTGCATGCCGACAACATGTGTTTCATAGCACATGTTTAAAACTTGTTTCGTTTGAGTTTGACTGGGCTGAGACTCCCTGTGGCATTTCCTCATCCAGAGAAAGACATGTTTTCACCTTGCAATGCGCTGGGTGGACCTGAACCAATCAGTTATTGGGAGTCTGGACAGAGAGCATCACATCTGAGTGCGAGAGTCTGGGTGCATGACCTTGGTCCTCCCAGTTACACAGTTCTACACTTCTGCAGTCTGAATGATTGGTTCAGTGAACAGTATCGAGGCAATGGGGCTACAGTATTAATGAGATAAATCCTGTCTATTTTGGCACCTTGTCTTTATTATTGTGATTCCTACACTGCAGTAGGCCTTTATTTTACTGTCCAGGGAAATTTGTTTTCAATGAAACAACAGAGCATATATATATATATTTATACCTGAAGCCCTTTTCCAAAGCGTTTCTTTGATAAAGGAGGGTAGTTGCAATCCCTTCAGCATTTCAGAGATGAAAATAAGGACACTCCTGTGAATGTGGAGCTATGGGGTTGGCCCAACACAATCCAGGCTAAAAGTGCACCACAAGCAGAATACGGAAAATAAAACGCATGGTGAGGAGATAACTCTAGGTGACTAGAGCAAGTGAGGAATGCTGCCCATTTTTTTAAAAAGAAAGGGGGGGGGGAATCATCTTTTTGTGAGAGAGCTACATGCCCAAGGCCATGTAAAAAGACAAAAGCACACAAGACCTGGAAGGGAATCCACATACACTAAATGTATCCTTGTACTCCATGGTTGGTGAGTCCAGGCGAAAATTCCTACTTCACATTGAACAGATGCTACCATCCAGGCAGAAAACAGAATGCCATCTGCAAAGGGGAAGGGGATCCTCCTTGAAGAAATGAAAGACTCCGGTGAAACAAAGCATATGGCTCTCGACGTGAGCCAAGCCACCTACCTCAGGGAATAAGAAGAAATCATTCAAACCTCTCCCATTCATCTGAAAATGATTTCCCAAACTCAACTATACATTGTTATAATCTGTATCCCAACTGCAAAGCACAATCCATGCATCGAAGCCCACGCAGAATGCAAATTCTCATCCCTTTACCACAGGTTTTTAGAGTCTCGATCAATTTGCACATACTTAAGACACTTTCCATAAAAATAAATAAACCAGATGCTGCCCCCACCCTGGTTCTCCACCCTGTCCTCCTCCAACAAGTGGAATTCCATTATTTTATACGTAAACCACTCTTCATCTGCAGATCTCAGGCACTGGCAAAGGAAGAGGAGTGTGGGGGGAGCGCACCGCCCCCAACAGCGTGATCCCAGTGGGGTGCCATCACGGCTGCCCCCCCCCGAACTGGGCACCATGCCCCTGTGGGCGGCACGCCACACCCCTGGGATGTGCGCCAGCCCCACCCTGCCTGCTCTATGCCCCCCGGGGCTGGAGCATGAAGCTCCACCACTGATCTCAGGGCAGTTCACAACAACAACAACAATTTATTATTTATACCCTGCCCATCTGGCTGGGTTTCCCCAGCCACTAATACAATAATCTATTAAACATTAAAAGCTTCCCTAAACAGGGGTGCCTTCTGATGTCTTCTAAAAGTCTGGTAGTTGTTTTTCTCTTTGACATCTGGTTGGAGGGTGTTCCACAACGGTTTCCATGCCACTTCACAGATCCACCGGCTTTCCTGCGCAGATGCCAACCTGATACAGCCTTTCCTTTTGCTATTCATAATCCCTAGACAGCTGTGAGGACAGCCCAATCCAAGGGAGAGATCCTGCCACATGCTTCATTTCTCTGACTACTCAATCTGCTAATCAGAAGAGTCGCCCCTCATCCCCCCCCCCCGTCTAGGTTTTTGAGGTTCTAGGAAGTTGCTGTAAGGCTTCGTTTCAAAGCGGGTGGCACTGTGCGTTAAATCACAGAGCCTAGGATTTGCCAATCGGAAGGTCGGCGACGGGGTGAGCTCCCGTTGCTCGGTCCCTGCTCCTGCCAACCTAGCAGGGATTCAAACCGCCAACCTTCTGATCGGCAAGCCCAAGAGGCTCAGTGGTTTAGACCACAGCGCCACCTGCGTCCCTTTTTCTGAGTGTTTTACTCTACTTTAAATGTTTGCACATTCTTTTGTGTATTTGTGATTCTTCAGTCTGATGGGGACTTCTTCTTCTTCTTCTTCTCCTCCTCCTCCTCCTCCTCGCTTATGACAGAGTTGGGGCAATTATATGCAATCATGACTTCATTACTGTTTTGGGGTGGACACATTGCTTTATTTACAAGCAGTGCACGCCCTCTAACTTCCTGCTGAATGTGCCTCAGGTGACAGGAATGCAGTAAGATTGGGGAAGCATTGCAGATCAACTAATATAGTATAATGATGACTGGACTAGAGCAGGGGTAGGCAACCTAAGGCCTGGGGGCCAGATGCGGCCCAATTGCCTTCTCAATCTGGCCCACGGACGGTCTGGGAATTAGCATGTTTTTACATGAGCAGAATGTGTCCTTTTCTTTAAAATGCATCTCTGGGTTATTTGTGGGGCCTGCCTGGTGTTTTTACATGAGTAGAATATGTGCTTTTATTTAAAATGCATCTCTGCGTTATTTGTGGGGCATAGGAATTCATTCAATCCCCCACCCCAAATATAGTCCAGCCCCTCCACATGGTCTGAGGAATGGTGGACCGGCCCATGGCTGAAAAAGGTTGCTAACCCCTGGACTAGAGGAAAATACAGTGGTGCCTCGCAAGATGAAATTAATCCGTTCCGTGAGGCTCTTCGTATAGCGGTTTTTTCGTCTTGCGAAGCAAGCCCATTGACAGCTTAGCGGATTAGCGCTATTAGTGGTTTAGCGGCTTTTAGCGATCAGCTGTTAAGCGGCTTATCAGCGGATCAGCTGATAAGCGGCTTAGCGGTTTAGGGAAAGGGGAAAAAAGGGGGGGGAACCCGCAGGAACTCGCAAGACATTTCGTCTTGTGAAGCAAGCCCATAGGGAAATTCGTTTTGCGAAGCGCCTCCAAAACGGAAAACCCTTTCGTCTAGCGGGTTTTCCGTCTTGCAAGGCGTTCATATTGCGGGGCACCACTGTAAGGGTCTAGTTCTTTTATAATAAAAAACATGATAGCGGTTTACACACTATTTATGTATTCTTTTCCCAGTTATGTTTTCTGTGCATATGAGAGAGAGGGAGAGGTAACATGAGAGCCTTCCTTCCTTCCTTCCTTCCTTCCTTCCTTCCTTCCTTCCTTCCCTTCTTCCTGAAGGAGCATCTCCACCCCCATCATTCAGCACTGAGGGCCTTCTGGCAGTTCCCTCACTGTGAGAAGTGAAGTTACAGGGAACCAGGCAGAGGGCCTTGTCGGTATTGGCTCCCGCCCTGTGGAACACCCTCCCATCAGATGTCAAAGAAATAAGCAACTATCTGACGTTTAGAAGACATCTGAAGGCAGCCCTTTTTAGGGAAGTTTTTAATGACTGATGTTTTAATGTATTTTTGTTTTAATGTATTTTTAAACTTTTGTTGGAAGCCGCCTAGAGTGGCTAGGGATGGGCAGGGTATAAATAATAACTTATTATTACTGTATTTTTCACTCCATAAGATGCACCTGACCATAAGACACACCTAGTTTTTAGAGGAGGAAAGCAAGGGGAAAAAATACAGAGTGCATGAGGGAGAAAGATCCCCCTCTGCGCTGGCTCTTGGCTGCTCTCATGCAAGTCACAGAGCCCCTCAGATGGAGGGAACTCTAAAGAGTGTTCTAAAGCCCTCTTCCCCCACCTCGCCTCTCCCCACCCCCTTGCATGGGTGGGGGATGCTTGCGTAGGCACTGCCCTTAGGACGCTATGCCCCCGCCGCTCCGGGAACCAAAGTCCCCAGCTCCGCTGCTGCCAGGGACAGCACATTCACTCCATAAGATGCACATACATTTCCCCTTACTTTTTAGGAGGAAAAAAGTGCGTCTTATGGAGCGAAAAATACGGTATATTTCTCGGCAAAAGTCATCATTGCCAGGGTTTATGAAGGCACTATTCGGAAATGCGGCTAACACCAAACAAATCAGCTGAGAAACAGGGCTATGTAGTACTATTTTAAAGAGATGTTTGCACATTGTTCCATCGCCACTTCAGCTTCTCAGACAGTGAGAATCGAACAGGAGACAAAGCACATTTAATTGCATGTGTGCTCATGAACTTCCTTGGCCCTACTACAGGAGAGTCTTGACTTCTAATTCTTGTTTCCATCTGACAGCATTTTATAGCCAGCATATAAACTTCTGCCTCCTTTTTTCACATTTCAGTGCATCTTCGTTCAAGATTTACGGCGTACAATAATACTGGAAAACATTATCCCTTTAAAGGGGGGGGGGAGAGAGAGCCTGATTCAAGTATTTACATTTTATTTTCTGTTCTGAGATCCTGCCAAATGTCATATTCTTTGAATCAGAAGAAAAGATACCTTCAGGTTAAAATGCTACCATGCCCATCAATCACTCTGGTGAGCGGCTACAGCACACAAGCTGCTATAAATAATTCCAGCTCAGCTTCTAGCTGATAAAAGATTGTGGGTTCCTACTTTTGTAGATACTAGTTAAGATTTCACTGGCTGATGTCTCTCTAGGTTCGTTGGGATACAACAAAGAATGACACCTGATTGTTCATCGTTTGGCCCAGTTTGCACATCACGGTAAACTGTGGCTTACTGGGGCAGTGTGAAAGTGTGGACTCTCAGAGATAAGTTTGTATCTGCTTGGCTTCTCACTGGTCAGTTTGGCTTATCAGAACCTAGACCCTCTTCACTAACCCTGAGCTGTCAACTCGAGAGTACGTGAGGTTGGTTGGGGATACCGCATTCTATAATCCACTATGGGATAAAACCAGCATCAATTTGGGCAGCTGCCATGGCTGCAGCAGCAGCCATTGCTGATACCTGCCTTATGGAATCATACAATTGTGGAGCCGGAAGGGATAATGAGGATCATCTAGTCCAACCCCCTGCAAAACCATGGCGTCATCAGCTCTACACTCGAACCAAACTGAGCTACCCATGCTGAATTTTTCTCCTTGTGCTCCAGTGAGAGCTGGGTGACTTTCTGGCACTATTTAAATTTGCTATTTGTCTCTGACAGTGCTGTTGCCCTGTCACTGCATCCCAGTGGGGACTGACATTTTAATTTTCACTAGGCCTGAAGAAATACTCATCAGAGCTGCCTGCCATTGACAGGCAATCCCACCGTGGTGGGGGTGGTGGGGGTGGGCACAAACTGGAAGGTGGCACCAGAGGGCATATTGCATATTGCCACACAAACCTGGATTCATCTCTGGATGAAATATGCCTCTTAGACAAAGATCAAATACCAACATTATATAAATCAGCATTATCTATCTACACAAACCCATTGCCACTCACAGCTCCCACCATTTAGTGATGCATTAAAAACTTATTTGTGTTGACTCTGCTATAATCAACGAGACATTTGCATATGGCACCCCTATTCTAACACTTCAGCCACTTCCAATAACGCATGTGCTTGTCTTTCATGCCCCATGGCTAATTGTTCAATTACAAGGATGTGAGTTGCTCTGACACCCAAGAAGGCTAGTTGCGAAGTGCTCGTGGCCATGGAATCAATGACATTTATATACCATGCGTCCATTCCATACTTTGCAAAACAGAGTGCCATTCACACTTAAATAAATAACTTCAAAAAAATAACTTCAGGGCCTATCACATTTCTTTGATCAGACTCAGATCCTAGTATCCATCTTTGAGTTAAGAGACTTCCTCTACAGTTTATGGAATGAAGACCTAAGTAAACACTTTAGGTTTTCCAAGGGACAGGCATTGAGGCATTGGGAAGAACTGTGTACACAGTTAGAACACTGCTTTCTGATTTTGCAGGTCCTACCTCCATAGATCTAAGTCACAAATGGGAAAGATCACACTGGCGTGTCCATCATGATGATGGCTACATCACATTATTCAAATGTGAGTATGCTCCATTGCAGAATGAACACTACAAACACACACACACATACACACACTCTGTTATGAATAATAGGCCTGCAGTACCTTTGCTTGTGTAGATTGCAAAGCTAATGGCTGAAGTGGCCAAGAAAATGGCTCTTAATGGGAACTAATGACCAAGAAAGAGCAGAATTTCCCAGAAATGTGAAACTCATCAGAGCCAGGGTTTGTGGGGGGACAGAATACTTCCCCTGAGCCCACTATAAATGATTCTCTCTGTTTGTGTAAAAAAAAAAAAAAAAAAAAAAAAAAGGACAAAAACAGGCGGTGGGATAGCAAGGTAGAAATTTTTTTCCAAAGAAATTGAGATAGAGAGAAGCAGCTAGCTGAACGGTGGTGTTTAGCTTTTTTGGGTGCTGGTGTGTCTCTGGGGATCTGATAGGAGGCAGAAGATTTGCTTGGAAGGGGTGTTAACTGTGTGCCTCTCCACCTATGCTCAACTTCTATATTTGTAAACAAACCCAAATATTACAGGAACACCGTATAAATCACACACATGGTGATATGCATGGGCTGAGATAAAGTGGAAGATAAGCCAAATTGACAAGGTACAAATGTAAGATAACAGGACTGTACAGACCTATCCTATTAGCTGATGGAGGAAGCACAGGTGCGATGCACAATCCGAATGTCTGCAGGAACATCAGAGCATGAAGCAAACAATTCCTGCCGTGCAACAGAACTGTCATTATTTCAATATTCTGCATTTTAGTGACGCACTGTTACTAACAATCAAGGCAGGCGTCAGCACCTGACATCCTCAGAGAGCTGCAGGGGACCCAAGCACAGCAGCATATCCCACAGCTCTGATGCTCTGTAGACATTCAGATACCTACCCAAAAGTCTCCTTTCTGGTTCTTCAATAGGCACAGGTTGGCTCAGAGCATCCATCTAAACTTCTTACAATCATTCTGTCACTTTATCCAGGATGAGAGAAAGGGCTGGGAATTTTAATTTCCCACCATGCCTGCAAAGACAGTCATCAGAGCTGCTTACTAGGTAAAGGTAAAGGGACCCCTGACCATTAGGTCCAGTCGTGACCGACTCTGGGGTTGCGGTGCTCATCTCACTTTATTGGCCAAGGGAGCTGGCGTACAGCTTCCGGGTCATGTGGCCAGCATGATTAAGCCGCTTTTGGCAAACCAGAACAGCGCATGGAAATGCCGTTTACCTTCCCGCTGGAGTGGTACCTATTTATCTACTTGCACTTTGACGTGCTTTCGAACTGCTAGGTTGGCAGGAGCAGGGACCAAGCAACGGGAGCTCACCCCGTCGTGGGGATTCGAACGCCGACCTTCTGATTGGCAAGTCCTAGGCTATGTGGTTTAACCCACAGCGCCACCCGTGCCCCTGAGCTGCTTACTACCAACAGACAATTGCATCAGGGCGTCCACTGAGTGGAGGGGAAATTCTGCGGATAGCCCCCTCGAACCTGGAGCCAGCCCAGTTAACAATCAAGAGGCAATGCATTGAAACCCTGCCCAAAATGTACCTCTTGTCTGCTCATTCCATGGCTATTTGCAGCCATGGAAGGAACAAGAAAACCAACATGGAATAAGCAAACAAGAGGTACATTTGGGGCAGGGTTTCAATGCATTGCCTCTTGGTTTTTAACTGGGCTGGCTCCCCATCCAACACTGTGCTGTGAAGTCTCAACTATCAGGGACTGGCTGGATGAAGAGTAGGGGTGGGTGTCTCCATCCCAGGAACCCCCCAGGGATGGCACAGAAGCAGGAGACTTGGACAAGGGACAGTGGTGGTGGGATTCCAGCCACACTTCAGAAAATGCAGGATGCAGGTTCCAACAGAGAAGACAGAGGAGAGCCGGACAGGGCTTCTCCTTGTCTTCCTGAATGCTTCTCTGCCAGCAGCTCGCAGGCTCCACTCGTTCCCAGATCACAGAGACCGCTGCATGTTGCCGAACGACACGCCAGGCAGGCAGAGAGGGAAATGCCTGCAGCTTCCCTTAGCAAGCGACTACAGGGGTGGAGTTCTGATGGAGAAGGCAAAAAGGAGGGGTCACTTGTCAGTCAAGCAACTTCTCTATTCAGAGGGGTTTGCCTTGCCGAGCCTCCTTGTTTTGTTTTCCCTTCCTTCCTTAATAAAGAAACTAACTGCTCGCTTAGTGATGTATGGAAGTGAGAGCTGGACCATAAAGAAGGCTGATTGCCAAAGAATCGATGCTTTTGAATTATGGTGCTGGAGGAGACTCTTGAGAGTCCCATGGACTGCAAGAAGATCAAGCCTCTCCATTCTTAAGGAAATCAGCCCTGAGTGCTCACTGGAAGGACAGATCCTGAAGCTGATGCTCCAATACTTTGGCCACCTC
Organism: Podarcis cretensis; assembly: GCF_951804945.1. Classification (NCBI taxonomy): domain Eukaryota; kingdom Metazoa; phylum Chordata; class Lepidosauria; order Squamata; family Lacertidae; genus Podarcis; species Podarcis cretensis. The sequence continues at coordinate 23,335,504 of NC_137176.1, read as the reverse complement.
ATGCGAAGAGAAGACCCTGATTTTGGGAAAGATGGAGGGCACAAGGAGAAGGGGACGACAGAGGACGAGATGGTTGGACAGTGTTCTTGAAGCTACCAGCATGAATTTGACCAAACCGTGGGAGGCAGTGGAAGGCAGGAGTGCCTGGCGTGCTCTGGTCCATGGGGTCACAAAGAGTCGGACACGACTTAACGACTAAACAACAACAAACTGCTCGCTAGCTTCACATTTCTCGCTCTCTTCAGCCTGCGGGCGACCTGACAGGCCCTGCGACATCAACACTGGGAAATAAAGATGGTGTGGCATTGCCTCGGCAATGGGGAGCCACCCCCTGTCTTCCAAGCAGCTCACAGCACCGAACAAGAAGCTAGGCTCTGAGGCAATGCAAGACTGCCCTATCTTCCCTTGGACACACACCGCTGCCCCAAAGAACTGGCAAAAAGGCCGTCCCTCTTCACAGTTTGTGAGAAGCGCTACCACATTAGGGTGGATGTTTCAGCTTAGTGGTGATATATGTGACTGCTCCCAAGCAGATCTGCTTCCAGCTGCCATTTCTGAGTCTGTGGGTCATTCTGGGAAATACGGTTGCAAATTCCAGAATACTGTTTCAGACTGCAGGAGTTAGGCAGCAGTTCCAGCGCTTGACTCTTACTTTCTCAACCTGCTCATCTCTGTGTCAAATCCATCCATGGCCAAGCAGCTGATTGGCAAGCATGGGAAGAGGCCATCTACTCTGAGGGAAAGAGTCATAGCCCCAGTGGAGAAAGATCACACTCTATGCACCGCAGGTCAAGAAGCAGCCCCAGAGATTGAAGATGTTTCGTCCACAAAGTCTAAGAGGTCAGCTTGAATCAAAAACTGCTCAGATCAAACAAGCGGTGTTTGATCTGAAAAAGGACACTGTGTTCTTTCTGCTTATAGATGTCCTCCCCGATAGTTACAGAACCAGAACTAAAATGGCCTTTTGTTAGAATCCACAATTGCTATAGTGGAGCTGTGTAAGGAGTCCTCTCTGAAAGTGAGCCCCCATCCTGCTTAATCTTTTACAGGTATGGCATGAAACAAAAAATGGCAGATCTAGGGTCCTCTCTCACCCTCTCCTCTCTGTTATATCTAAGGCCTTTTCTCCATTCTGTATAATGCATTTGTAAACATGCATATATTAAAAATACTTGTAGAAAGACAACAATCCAGCACTCCACTTTTGTTCAGTATTAGGAGCAACAGATACAGAACTAGGTTAAGCTCCCTAAAATAATGTTGGTTAGATTTGGGGAAACATCTTAGATCAGCAAGCTGGTAAGCTGCTACCATTGCCAGAGTATGCAAAGTTCCTTACAACTGTACTTTTTTTGAATGGGGGTGTGTGGGGGATACTTTGGATCCAGGAGCCAAGAAGCCCCTAGGCTGCACTATAAAGTATGACAGCATAGAAACTCTAATTCTAATTTCATGGAATCAAATTACATTCCCCTGATCTATTTGTTCCAAACTTGCGCACTGAACTGGATTCTGCTATATGATGCTCCCAAACTGAGATGAAAGCTGTGATATATCAAGCTAACAAGCCCCAATTTAAGAATCAGTGTGACATGGCATTCTTTTTGCTGTTAAGGACTTTGCAATATCTTAAGCTAAGCATGATCACCCCAGTCCAAAGCCTAACACAGAGCTTTCCAAACTTTTCATGTTGGTGACACACTTTTTAGACATGCATCATTTCGTGACACAGTCATTCAGGTTTACTAACAAACCAGAGGTTAAACTAACCCCTTTCCAGCGTTTGTGCTACATACTGCAGTCAACACACTGACTAACGTGTTGCGACACACAGTTTGGAAAGCTCTGGCCTAACATGTATATTGCAATGTGCACATTGGGTTGCTGTCTCCATGTGCTTCTCCATTCATTCCAACTGAGAGAGCAGATTTACTTCTGCAATAGAGCCCCCACCCCCTTTATCCATAGTTAATCATTAAATGAAGAGACTTAGTAAAGATCTAGGGCACACAAACAAACAAACAAACAAACAAACAAACAAACAAACAAACAAACACATGGCTGTATGTAAAGAGCTGAGGATTACTGGAGTGCTGCAGGTGTGCCATGATAAACTGAGACTAAGTTCACACGAAGTTATTCACCTACCAAAAAATCTGAGTTTTGTTCACCTTACGTGCCACTCTGAGAAGCGTAAAGGGTGGCCAGGCATCTTTAAAGAGCAGAGAAAGAAACAGAAAGAATGTGTGCTTTGTGATACTTTGCACATCACACTTTTTGAAACCTTCCTTGTAAAAGTTTTTATATAGCAGAGCAGGGTGTATATCTAAGAAATAATACAAGCCTGCATACCCAGCGTAAGAAACTTAAGCAGTTTGAATGTTTTCCTCAACTTTGAACAGAAGTGTTTGAGGTGGCTCACAAAAAAAAAAAAGTAACTTCCCCACCTTGTAATAATATGCCTGGTTGCCTGGAGACAATTTGTACTCGCCTCAGGTGAGCTTAGCACAAGCAACTTAGAGGGATATCAGTTGCACAGTTCTATTTTTTTTTTAAAAAAAATAATAATGTTATTATAAAAGCATATATATACAGGTTCATGGACAAATGGGTATTTTGGGGTAATGCTTTAGTGTTGTGGACAGGAGTCCAATAGAACTGGGGTGAACTTAGCCAATGATCACACGCAAAGGAACAAACAGCTTATTCAGTCATGGCAGAAGGAACAGCTTGATTAACACCCAAAGATTCTGCGCAACTCTGAGGAGCGCATAACACATATTTATACAGTCCCCAGTTCATCATTACATGTGAAGAATGCATGATCATGATTGCTGTAGGCTACATACACATAGCGCTGAACAGAGACATGAGTTTCAACAGAAAACCTTGTGGCCAGTCTTCCAGTCAGTCTCAGAGAGCAATTCCCAGAGTCCTTTGTCACTGCCTTCTAGGACTTACCACTTTTAAACTGAGGAACAGTCTGAAACATGTGACCCAACACAGTCTGACAAGAGGGGATAATAAATCACGCACAGCATCGTGTTACTCAGCATTTTAACAGAACACAAATATTTCCCAATACAGTGGTGCCCCACAAGACGAATGCCTCGCAAGACGGAAAACCCGCTAGACGAAAGGGTTTTCCATTTCGGAGGTGCTTCGCAAAACGAATTTCCTATGGACTTGCTTCGCAAGATGAAAATGTCTTGCGAGTTCCTGCGGGGTTTTTTTCCTTCCCTCCCCCTTTTTCTAAGCCGCTAAGCCGCTTATCTGCTTATCCGCTAAGCCACTAATAGCGCTAATAGCGCTAATAGCGCTAATCCGCTAAGCCGTCAATGGGCTTGCTTCGCAAGACGAAAAAACCGCTAGACGAAGAGACTCGCGGAACGGATTAATTTCGTCTTGCGAGGCACCACTGTACTAATACAGGAGCTCTTAATAGGAAACCAAGGCAGTTCAATGATGAGGTTGCTGGAGAACATGAGGACCAAGTCTCAAACCATGTCAGTATATATGCAACCCTCCTGTAATCTGTGACATTTTGTGACTAAGCACACACCTCAGCAATTCCTGGCTTTTCAACCAAGCCTCTTAATATTTACGACCTTAAATACATTTGCTGATGCACCTTGGAGTGAGGGAAAAATGAAACATCGAATATTAAATCTCCAAATCTCTGAACAGTATCAAAATGCTTTCTTGAAGCCAGATCCTGAGAATTGCCTAAATTAATGGTATCTCTGTTGCAATTAAGGGACAAATGTTGATTTTGTACTTAATTGCCATTGGTTTTCTTTATGCAGCAAAATGGTTTCCCTTGTTAAAGACATACAAAAGAATCTAACTGCGGATGTTAGCCTGAACATATTTGGTTACAAAAGTAAGGCCACTTTCCCCTTCCATTTCCTGTGCTGGTAGCTCAGGTACTGAACTACACACCCTCTGGCGTTCTCCTGCCATGACCATAAAGCAGCAGTCTTTGGAATGGAATTGGCATCCCATTTTGTCTTGTCAATTCAGAGAGACTTCTCAAAACTGTAGAGTACGAGGTGCTGAAAAACAACTTACCTTGCCAACGTATTGATAGTCAGAGCCCGTATACTCCTCTAGAAGAAAGAACTGATTCCACATCCAGCTTCTTTTGGAGCGATAAAGTTCTTTCCTGTTGTTTCTAGATAGATCCAAAATCTTTGGGTTTTCTGGAAAGCCACTAGTCCTTTTGGATAAGGGGGTGGAAGAACTTTGGTGGGGATGACCAACCCAGAAGAGGAGCCAGAAGCAATGATAAGTTCTCATTGTGGCAGTACAAAGCAAGACTGAGGCGGTGATTTGTCTCTTCACCTTAATGCGAACTAGTTTCCTGTGCTGAAGACAGTCTCATTCCCCCTTTGCTTCTTAATGCTCTTTGCTTGGGTCTCTGTGGAGCTCTGAAATGAAAAAGAAATGACAATTTATCAAGCATTTGCAGGGCTACTTAGCATTCTATGTGACAGCAAATATGACAAAAAACGAGGACGTAATTGCCACAAAAAGAATCCTGTGAGGCTCTCCTCCGTTCTTAAACGTTACAAGTAGCCTTTTACATAAACTGAAGGCAATATCTCTGTTGAGTGGGAGGAATAAAACACATTTAATTTTGCTCCTTATTCCACTTAACTTAAAAAAATAAACCCTAGTTTGGACAGCTTCGTTTGACTTTGTGGTGATTCCATTTGTAGAATAGCAAGGAAAGATGTGTTCAGCTGGTAGTAAAGGATACACTAAGGGCTATGAACCCTGCTCACATTGCTTGCCAACTCTGTCTATCCTCCCATCTGCCAACACTCTGCCCCCCATCCCGTCCCCTCAGTTGGGGAAGACAGAAGAATATGAACCCTGCTCTCAACCGATGGGTCAAAGATTTAAACCTAGATACGTTGCAACCTCCAGGTCATGGGGATTTGGCTTGGGTTATCACCATGTGCATTTCACTGAATTTATCAAATATGCTGTGAGATTGTAGTGTGTTTTACATGTTCATATATCATGGTTTTGGATGGTGACAAAAGTATTTTGGGTCAGCAAAGGCCCATCTTCTATGCATCTTTAATCCATTCTAGATAGAGCAGACTGTTTTGTTTTTGTTTTTTTAAGGATTTGGGATATAGGTGCAATGTCAAAAATGGCATATTGCTCATTAAGGTTAGCTTTGGTTTATGCCTGTTTAAGAATCAGTGTGCTAGTGCATGCTGCTCAGTTGATCCTGGCTGGCGAAACAAACTATGGGTCTTGGCTTAGCATTATGGGTGAACGGGGCTTGTTCCTCCAAAGAAAGTATGTGCATATGCCAAAGTTTGTTCTTGGCTTAGAACTCACCATTTGTTGGAGACAGAAACAAATGCTGGCTCACACGTAATGCTAAGCCAAACCTCACGGTATGTTTCTCTCCACTCCAGGCATCGGAGAGCAAAGGAGGAGAAATTTATTGCTTGCCACAGCTTATCAAGATGTGTGAACCAGGACCATACATATGAATCCCAGTACAATTATTTCAGCAGCAGCATAACATGATGTTGATTTTCTGTTCCAGTGAACAGTCAAGCTGCTGCATGTTCTGTATCCCAAAATCCTCCACTGGGAAGGAGAAGAACAGCTTCTTCTACATGAAGCACAGGGGCAGCTCAAGTAAGTCTTGCCTTCGGTTTAGTACCTCTGCTGTATAGGAGAAAAGTGTGTACGAATGATAATCACAATGATAGTAGTAATAACAATAATGTTTCTTGTTTGAACTGTGGGTGGTTTGGGAGGAGAGAGAGAGCATGTATACCCTGATGAGCATGTATGGAAATGACCTTCCCTTTCAGCTCAAATGATCTTGTTCCTCTCCAGTGTTGAGCTCCAAAAAAAGGCCCCACAAACAAAATAATTCTGCAAGTTAGAAACCAGCTGTGGACAAAACCACCTAAGCCCATCACAATATCGGTTTTTCTTTTCTTTTCAAACTTTTTGGAGGAGGCAAAAATAAAGGTGATGATGGAGAGATAAATTAATAAACATTCATGTGGTGCTTTAAACAACAAAAAGCTAAGCAGTCTGCCTGAAGAACAGGGCAGGAGGGAGGGCAAACTGATAGCCAAAGGAGATTTCAGTGTGCTGACATGTACGTCCATGCCTCAAATCATAAAGCCAGAAGGAAGCTGAGCTCACGCTGCATTAGAAGAAATTTGCTGTGAGCCCTTGTTTAATATCATATTTGTCTTCACCCTTAACAAAACATTTCACAAGTTACCAGCTATATTTCTTTGTTTTATGAGAAAGAAATTCCTCCAAAGCCAAAACAAACCACACTTGAGGTCTAGCTATCAGACAGTTTGGGGGGCGGGTTGTTTAAAAAGTGAAAAATCCTATTATTTTGTTATGTCAAATTTGTTGAAGAAAGGCAACGGATGCTCTTTAATTCCAACATGCTCGGACTATCCCTCATCCTGAAGCACATGGATGAGACTTTCACAGAAAAGAAAAATGCAATGCTGCTATAATTGTGGGGACTGGCAAGTAAGGATATAATGAATCCATAAATCTCATTATCTGCTGGGTCAGGGGAACTGACCAGATACATGCACATAAACATGGTTGCTACCAAATTATGCTGGTCAAGAGAAAGGCATGGGACAACAACACCCTCAAGCCAACTCTGCATTTTCCCCTTTTCTCGTTCCCCTAATTCCATTAACATGAGAAAATGAGCAGAAATTATCGCTAGTAATATTGAGTGTTTACAAAGGACCCTTGCATGCACAAAAAGCTTAATATATATTTTACCAGGCTGCAAACTTAGAACAGCCGTGGAAGGTAGGCAGTGTTGTTATCCCCTTACTAAAGAAAGTTATCAGAGCGGGAAGTTGTGGATCCAGGAGGAAGTGTTTTCCTCTTCCTGCAAATTTTAATATGACGATCTCCATTTGCTACTATGCATAGAATAAAGTATTGGCAACTTTTTTATTGCTTGTTTAGGACTATTAATTCGGTATTCAACTAAATATACTCTTAATATTTAAAGATAAGTACAGTTGTACCTTGGATCCCAAACGCCTTGCGAGTTGAATGTTTTGGCTCCTGAACACTGCAAACCCAGAATTGAGTCTTCTGGTTTGCGAACATTCTTTGGAACCCAAACGTCTGACGCGACTTCCGTGGCTTCCGATTGGCTGCAGGAGCTTCCTACAGCCAATTGCGAAGCCACACTTTGGTTTCCAAACCTTTTGGAAGTCGAATGGACTTCTGGAACAGATTCCGTTCTACTTCCAAGGTACGACTAATAGAACAGAAGAAGGTACGAGCTGTGGAGGGAAGTGAGGGGCAGATGGGGCTTGTCAACGTGAGAAGGTAACCCATCAAGGAGAAGGAAAACTGATCCTAAACCTCTGCTGCCTTGTGGCTATGCTTACCCATGAGAAAGGGTTCAGGAGCAAACCCTGAGGAAAAACCCACACCTGCTACCTTGCCATCTTTAGGAGAGCAAAAGGCTAAGGAGTAAACCCAACACAAATCTGGAGTCCCTAAGACTGCTGGATGGTGTTTTGTACATCTCCTTCTGGCAAGTCCTGCAGCCCAGCTGGGGTCAAAAGTATTGCTCTATTGTCCTTTGGACCACATCAGTAAGGGCGAGAGGGTGTGTGTCTTGTCATATAGGTAACCCAGGACCTCCATATGCACTGCCCAGGCCTGCGCCCCGGGGAGGTCACTTCAGTGCTGCTAACACAGCAAAAACAACACAGGAGGCAACAGTTACCTTTGGAGAATCACTGCAGGTGTTGTGGTTCTCCCATGGTTTGACTTTAGCCCTGGAGGTGCACTCCATTGTCCCTTGAGGCAGACGGATGCCAAAACAACAACAACAAAATATTACTCAATAATTTACTTAAAAGAAGAAGCATGTGGGACTGTGAGCCCATTTCCCCTTGTGCCCAACACATGCTGTCAGGGACTCAGCGGGAGCGCAGGGAGGAGAGGAGATGGAGAGCGAGGGGGAGCAATCCGAGGGCAGCGTAGGAGAAGATGACAGCAGCCCGAGAGATTCCATGAGCCTCTCCAGCGAATCGGAAGATTCACAGAAGGGGGCGCCGATGGCCAGGGCAAGGGGGGACCCAAGGGGGACACCCCAGAAGCAAGGGGCCAGCGGGGACTCCCAGAGCAGCAGTTGGAAATCAGGACCAGCTTCCCCACCAGAGCGTAGTGGGGGGGAGGAGTCCCAGGTGTCAGAGCCCACATATGCACCACCAGCGAGAGAAGATGAGTCAGGGTTGGCCACGCCTCCATCGGAGAGCGAGGGAACGGTCAAGAGGAAAGTTGCAGGCTGGGCGCACGCGCCAAGTTCAAATGTACAGGCGAGTGGCACAGAAGGTAGCCCGGATAGGGAACCAGGTCCTAAAGCCCGCCGGAAGGAGGGGGAAGAATCATCAGGGTCAGCGTCAGAGGAGTCCAGGAAGGATGAAACCCTAGCGGGCAGGAGGGCCCAGAGGAGAAAGGAACTTAGGAAGAGGTGGAGCAAAGCGAGAGTCTTAAACTGGTGTGGAAGGGGCGGAGACTCAGACGGGACTTCGCCGGTCTAAGGTCGAGACGTAGAGCTGCGCGCTGCGGCTTTAAAATGGAAACTGAACCTCAATAAAGACTTTTGTACATAACTACAGCCTAGCGTTGGTCCTCTGTGAGCTGGGACCTGGAGGCAGCTCTGACACATGCCCTTTGGGCTTGGAGGCTACACAGCTTGTGGCTGCCTGCCACACCCCTCCTAGCAGCTATTAGACCTTGCCTGTCCTGCTGCTGCCTCTATGGGGGACAGCAGGGATGTTTCTAAGTTAAATTGATGAAGGGGACTGGTCCGAAATGTATTGCTTATGGCTACTTGAAGAAATAATGCCCTTTTATATCTCAAAGGAAAGTGAAGAAAAGTTTGACAGATTACAAAGTTGAAAGCAAACTAACTTTTTATCCATTTATGAGATGCCAGAATCTATTCTATAGACATTTCTCCCGAAATATGTCCCGAATAAACCAGAGGGCAATGAGAGACCGAAAGGGTTTGTGACGCTCTATAACCATATAATGTGGATGCTGTGTTACACGTACGGTGCTCTTTTGCATTCTTTTTTCAGAGCAAATGGAGGAACGAAAAACAAATATATATAAAAAATTGACGGCGTATATTTCCAAATCAGGGAGTTGTACAAATATGTCCTCAAACCCGTGAATGTTCAGAATGTCAAAAATTACCTGCAATGTGGCTATTTATTAGATGGATGGGGACTGCAGGGACAATTCCCCAGTACTGAGAACTAAACTGGCCCACACCAGTCATTGGGCACGTAAACTGAGAAAATAAGCACTACACCATTAAGCAGGCGGAGCTGAACAAGGTGGGATGAATGGAGGGGTGGGCAATGTACAACTGACACATTCTAGGGTCACGCACCTGTCGCCAGGTAACTTCTGCTATCCCGTGGGATGGCTTTTTGATATGCTCCTCTTAAACCTGCATGGTGCAGTTGTTATGGGAACAGACCTGTCGGCCTCACAGGATGTTAAAAACTTTTTTTCCCCTTTTACCAGCAGGTTCCTTTCTCTCTCTCTCTCTCTCTCTCTCTCTCTCTTAAAAAAAAAATAACCTCCTCTTTTGGCAACACGCTTTGGTGAACTGCATAAAGAGCCCGGCTGCGGAGCGTGAATTCCACAGGTGAGTTAATTAGTGCCATGATCGTTTGCAGCCCTGGCGAGCTGCCAGGGAACAGTGTACCTGCCATTATGTTTGCTTGGAGTGCAGATGTAAAGTGACTGATGACGGGATAGTTCTCGCTCCCGTGCTCCTGGCTCCTTCTTATTGGGGAGGATGGGTTTGTTGGTATGGAGCAGAGCACATGAGCCGACCTATTATTCCGTCGTTAGTACAGGCTGGTTGTATCACTGGAGCATGATGGCGGGGAGAGGGGAGGGGGGAGGCATCAGATAGTGGAAATCGCTCCGTCCCGACTATCTCCATCATTCCTTTTCTTTTCATTACCCCCTCGGATGAAACCTGCGGCGAGTCATTATCCCTGCTCTAGATTCCTTCAGTCATGCTGGGGTGGGGAAAGCCAAGTAAGATGGAGAGGCTGGGCATTTAAAGAAACAGCTCTTGAAATGTCAATTGCCAGGAAACAATTACTCCTGCGGCAGGCGGTTGAGGAGGGGCTTTCCCCCCCTGCACTTCAAATTTGCTATTTTTCACAGCTTTGATGTCACCAGGGAGGTTTTTATAGCAGCTCTGGTTGAAATATTGCTTGCGAGGATGATATCGCAGCTGTTAAACACAGCTTTTTAATGTCTCCCCAGCTGTAATATGCTGCAGATAACCATAGCGGGGGACCTAATCCTGAAAGATGTTACCTAACTCGGCTCTCTGTGGTTTGCACACCATGAGCTCTGCACATCCAAGCATCTATATAAACAAGGCCTTATGTGTGGAATAGCACACATCCATTTGATTCTACTTTCATTCCTCCTTAGGTCAACACCAAATGGAATGGGGGGTTTTCGTAGTTGGTTCTGTAAAGTACAATATGATGGAACAACTTCATAATTCCTGACCATTTTGTTTCTCAGGTGAGAAGGAAAATGGAGCACTGGAGGGTGCATAGCTGTCAACCTTCCCTTTTTTTGTGGGAAATTCCCTTATTCCAACGCCGTTTCCCGCTGCTATATCCCGTAGACTGTCCCCAGGACAGGTGAGGCTGCTGATCCCTTATTTTCGAGGCTGCTGATCCCTTATTTTCAAATCTGAAAGTTGACAGCTATGGGAGGGTGACATGTAATATATTTGGAATTGGGTGATTCAAAAGAAGGCACTTTTTCAACTGCATGACAAGCTACATTTGCCAAAGTTCCCTATTCTGCATGGCTCTCTGGCACCTTGATTTCCTGGGTGCCTGGTTGCCCTAGGGAGGGAACTGGACAGTGGGATTCCAAATTGGTGCCTAGATGATGGAAAAATTTTCCACCCAATGCAAGGCAGGTGTCATAGAATCATACCCTTGTAAAGTTGGAAGGGACCCCGACGATCATCTAGTCCTGCAGGAATATGCAGCCGTCCCATCCATACGGGGATCAAACCTGGAATGTTGGCATTTATCAGAATCACACTCAAACTAACTGAGCTACCCTGAAGGGTTCTTGTTTCCTCCTGAAAGTCATGGATCCCAAGTTGCTGAGAACTGTTGGGTTCCTATTGGTTGTTAACAGCACTTACTGAATTCGTTTGGTTTTCAATTGGCTGTTTTTGTCGTCTTGGCACTGGTGCATTGTAAAGTGCCTTGGGATTTTTAACATCAGGTGGTATAATAATAATGTTTTAAATAAATAAATAAATAAATAAATAAATGGGCCACCCCTTGGCAACAACACATTGCCCATTTGGATGTCTTAGTTCAAGCCACAGACACTGAACTGCCTCTCTTGGGACGACCTAAATGTAACATAAAGGTAAAGGTAAAGGGACCCCTGACCATTAGGTCCAGTCATGGCCAACTATGGGGTTGCGGCGCTCATATCGCTTTACAGGCCAAGGGAGCTGGAGTACAGCTTCTGGGTCATGTGGCCAGCATGACTAAGCCGCTTCTGGCGAACCAGAGCAGCGTACGGAAACGCTGTTTACCTTCCTGCCGGAGTGGTACCTATTTATCTACTTTCACTTTGACATGCTTTCGAACTGCTACGTTGGCAGGAGCAGGGACTGAGCAACGGGAGCTCACCCTGTTGCGGGGATTCAAACTGCTGACCTTCTGATCGGCAAGTCCTAGGCTCTGTGGTTTAAACCACAGTGCTACCCGCGTCCCTAAATGTAACATATGAACCCCCACAGGAGTTCTAGATAAGGGGCCCAATTTCTTTGAAGCGTTCCATATCGCTGAAAGAGAAAATGGAGGCGGGGTGAAGGCTACTAGCTACATAGCCAATGAGTACAAATGAGTTTCCAAATACTGTTTTCATATGCGCTATGGAGGACAATTTGAGTAATTTTTATGTTTCACTTGCTGGTGATACATAGCACTGCAGAGCCATCCATAATGAACTAGGTTTAAAATAGTAAACGAGCATCTCCAAGCCGGCTTTTCAAATTATGTCTCTCACAAGCAGATACATAGAAGCCTTTCTCTATTTTCTGGGCTGTGAATTAGATCTTAAACTGTCCCCCCCGCTCCTGTGGAACACCCCTTCCTAAATAATAGCCACACATACAAAGGAAAGGGTGGGAGCGAAACAGTGAATTGGTGCTCAGTCATTTTCAACATTAGCAAGGGAAGTAACGCCATTCCCTGCAAAGGACCCCATGAAAATTGCTAATGGTCTTGGCGGACCACTTATGGGTTTTTGGACTCTTGTACCAACTGCAATTCCACAGAATTCAGATTGCAACAAAATAACATATAAGGTAAAAATAAAATAAAAGAAGCAACAAAATTCAATCGAAATGAATAAGAATATTCAATGTGAATATTCAGCTATCTTCCTTGAACACAAATCCACAGGTGTGCCGTGGACCACCTGAATTAACCTCATGGACCACAGGCCACAGTTTGAAAACCACTGGTGTACCTTTCTTGGATGTTAATAAGAAAGAGGTGAAGATATTTCTGCCAGGGATGCTTCAGGCATATTTTATACCAGGCAAAAGATTCACTACCCTGGGCAAGCAGCATTGCAGTTCAGCCATATTAGGTGAATGACTTCTGCCTTCAAATGGAGAGCTCTTTCAACTAGAAGATTATTTTCCAGCAACATGTAGAGGACTGCCACTAACAGGACACATGGCTACTAACATTAAGGCTTGCATGGCCTTGATGCATACACCAGTGTGGTGTAGTGGTTAAGAGCAGTAGACTCGTAATCTGGTGAACCGGGTTTGCGTCCCCACTCCTCCACATGCAGCTGCTGGGTGACCTTGGGCTAGACACACTACTCTGAAGTCTCTCAGCCTCACTCATCTCACAGAGTGTTTGTTGTGGGGGAGGAAGGGAAAGGAAATTGTTAGCCGCTTTGAGACTCCTTAAAGGTAAAGGTAAAGGGACCCCTGACCATTAGGTCCAGTTGTGGCCGACTCTGGGGTTGCGGCGCTCATCTCGCTTTAATTGGCCAAGGGAGCCGGCGTACAGCTTCCGGGTCATGTGGCCAGCATGACTAAGCCGCTTCTGGCGAACCAGAACAGCGCACGGAAATGCCGTTTTCCTCCCCGCCGGAGCGGTACCTATTTATGTACTTGCACTTTGACGTGCTTTTGAACTGCTAGGTTGGCAGGAGCAGGGACCGAGCAACGGGAGCTCACCCCATCGCAGGGATTCAAACTGCCGACCTTCTGATCAGCAAGTCCTAGGCTTTGTGGTTTAACCCACAGCGCCACCCGTGTCCCATTGAGACTCCTTAGGGTGCTGATAAAGCGGGATATCAAATCCAAACTCCTTCTCCTCCTTCTCCTCCTCCTCCTCCTCCTCCTCTTCTTCTTCTTCTTCTTCTTCTTCTGCAAACTTAAGACTTTCTCCCCACAACCCACAAAAATGACAGATTGAGCGTAGTGCAGAGTACGACCACCAACTCCTTCTTGATCACCCTGGCAGTGCATTCCAGGCTTTAATTTCAAATTCTTCAGTTTAACAAAAGGCGCATTCTTTTAAAATGCCAGGTACCATTTTTAGACAAGGATTTCCAGCAATAGCAATGCAGGGAAGAAAAAATAATAATGAATGATTAAAAAGCCTGATGAGATCTGGAACAATAAATAGGTTGACAACTCGTCTTTCATATCTTCCCCCTCCTATAAAATCCACTCTTACAGAGGGGGAAACGCATACGTCAGTTATCTGTCTTATTTTCATCCCACTCACCAAACAAAACTAATAAGATTTCCCTTGTAAGTTACACACTGGCAGCGACTGCAAATCTCTTCACATTTGATAATAACACTGCTACATTTAAGTAGATTTGCTGTTCTTAAACTTGACGCCAGCCTCAACCTCTCAAGCTTACTTTAGCCTGGGAGTTTCTACTGCAGCTCCTTTTTCGCATTACTATGAGCTCATTCAATAAATCCTGAAGCCCCTGAAATTGTAAAAGGCAGCATTAATGAGCTTCAACGTTTCTCTAACATGAATTGGCCCACCTTATAAGAGAGAGAGAGAAATAGAAATAGAGAGAAGACCAAGAGCGCTACTTAGGTAGGAAGTATTTAACATCTGGATTCCACCTCCCTGGCAAGTGCAACAATATTTTGAAAGAAAAATGGATGCTATGCGATGACTGAGGCACTTTGGCCCATAGGTTGGTTCTTCTTAATATGTTGACCTCCATCTGTCTTGAGAGACAAAGGAAGGGTGTGCCACTGGGGGTAAAGTCAAGACAGTGAAGTGTTACAGTGCCTGATGTGGCTGTAGAGACCAATAAGGGAGAGATATGTTTTGTTGCAGCAAGGGCAGATGAAGGCATTCGGTTTCACTGCTGCAGTTGCATCATGGCGTTTTTTTCTCTCTGCACTGCTCCAGCAATCATTTCTTTTCTGGTCTCTGCTGTCGATATATGACCTGACTCTCTGTTTCCAGGCACTGTTATCATCTGCAAGGGATTCCCACATGCTGGGGTTAATGCTGCTAGCCTTTATATCATGTTTGCAGACATCTTTATAAGTTGGACAATCTCAGGATCCATTAAGAGGGAGAAAGAGAGAGAGCACTCCTTTGGACATGCTTTTGTCAGGAGCCCAGGTTCCCAACTTGATAACACAGTAAGCGTAGCTAATTAAAAAGGAGGATTTATTGCAAAAATAGATAGCTCCAGATGGCTGTAACAAAGCCTCTGGCATCATTACTCAAGATGACCCTTCTGAAGACTCTTTCCGGCATCTCCAGCAGATATTGAATTTACGACCCTTACGTGTCTTGTTTTGCTTCCTGTCTAACAACCCTCCCATTCACCGATGCCTTGGACTTATTGGATCAGCTCCAACAGCTTTCATCTCTGAGGGGCTGTCTCTGAGTTTATTTGTGCCTGATTGTGCTTCCGGCAAGCTTTGGCTGTGTTCTAGCCTGCTCTCAGCTCCTGCCTTATCAGCCTTTCTGTCAAGGTCAGGAAGAGCCAAAGTCTGCAGCTGTGGGCTCTCCCCTGTCTGACTAACATCAAAGCCTCTCTGTTCCTGGCTGCTTACTGCCATTGGCTGCAAACCTTCGTTTGGAGCTGGCTCATTCCTGACAGCTTTCCAGTGGACTGTTTAACTTTTCTTCTGTGAACCTTAAAGACTAACAGATATGAATACCCATGAGAGATATCTCATAAGCTCATCCTGTACCTAGAGAGCAGGGGTCTAAGAGCTTTTCCGGTTGTCCTGTGTTTTCCAGCCATGTGTCCGAGTGGTTTTCCATTCCCCCTACCGCTTTCCTTGGGAAAAACCTGCTCTTTACTGCTGAATTGGAGTTGCCAAAGAGAGGTTTAAAATTCACTATACCATTATGAGTTTGGGGGGCAGGGGAGTTGAGACCCTTATAACCCTTGCATCTAGCAAGTGCAAAAATATAAGCCAAGATCGCTTCCTGATGAGGTGATCACCTGTGTAATAGGCTACTAAGAGAAAGGGGGCTCTGTGTGAGACAAAAAATGGGCAAGAGATAGTTGGAAGGAGAAAGCTGAATTTAGAGTTGAGAGTCAGCGGTGACATGACCTAGAAGTAAAGCAGCAAGCTGAAGAGAGACAATAAGAGAACAATGTTTGATGTCTGTTTGAATTCAAGGCTGAGGCTATGGGAGAAACAAGACCCTTTTGAGGTGTTAATGCTGTGAACCCCTTCATCATAGGCTCAGGTTGTATATACAGTGGTACCTCAGGTGAAGTACTTAATTCGTTCTGGAGGTCCATTCTTAACCTGAAACTGTTCTTAACCTGAATCACCACTTTAGCTAATGGGGCCTCCTGTTGCCGCCGCACTGCCGGAGCACGATTTCTGTTCTCATCCTGAAGCAAAGTTCTTAACCTGAAGCATTATTTCTGGGTTAGCGGAGTCTGTAACCTGAAGCATATGTAACTCAAGGTACCACTGTACGTGTAAATAACTCATATCATACAGACACCACTGTCTCTGCTGCACCTCATTTCCAACAGAAACCACAAACCCTGGCTAAGTGCTTGGGACCCTGGGAATCTTGTACCACTTGGAGATTTTGGTGGCATGCAGCAACACTCTTTTCTCTTGTTGATTCCTACAGCTATCAGTGCACTGTTTGATTCTTTTTTTTATACACAAGCACGTGCACACACACACACACCAACACACACAAAACTGCCAGTAAGCACAGTTTAAAACACCCATTATCTGCACAGCAGGTGGTGGAAACATGGTTTATAAAGTAGAATTTCTTGGACATTAACTGTGGAATGTGAGTTTGGACAGAAGGGGCAATTTAAAAGTATATTTCTGGACGAGTCAGGAAGAAGGAGGTTATGCTTCCTGCAACAAACTCCACTCAAATGGCACGTTTATGAATCCCCGACAACGTACTGGATTTGACTGGGATCGACAAAAAAATGAAATGATCTACCTTCATGGAACTCGTGCAAATCCTGCAGCTGCTATGTTTTACTAACCCCATCTCTGTTCCTTGGAAATGTGTGCAAACATCACATCTATCCGCTATAAAAACAGCAGTAAATTAGGTTGCCATATTCCATTGATCTTCCTGTTCAAATTGGATGTCTTCCCAGCTGTGTTATTCTTGAGGAGGTTTTAACACTATGAAAGTTCAGATCACATTCTCTTATTTGTAGCTGTGAAGAGACTTGGCCTGGGTGTGCTTTGGCAGTTCCATGGTTACTGCAAGACTACAGCAAGGAATGTGCACACACACCTGACCTAATATTATTTACAGATGCAATATGCATATTCTGTAATGTTGTTTCACATCTCTGGGACTGGTTGCCTGTCTTTCCTTCTTCTCATCTGAATTGCTTTTTTTGGTCTGAATGGGAGTCTTTGCTTTCTAGAAACTGGGCAGCAAGAGCAAGTAAGAATCTCTGTTCGAGTAAGAAGCTGTAGACTTTCATCCATGGAAAAACACCTGCACATCTTAAATTCCTTTCACCCCATAAGAATGGCAAAATAGAACATTGGGTCTGACTATTGTCTATTCTGGCTACCAGCTTCGCTCCAGGGTCTTGGGCCTTTCCTATCACCTGTCCCTAGCTCCTTTGTACCGAAGATGCCCAATAACTGTGTCTGGTATTTTATGCATGTAAAACTGTGCTACTGGGCTGTTTCAGGTGTGCATTGGTGCCTGCATAACAAGCAGTCAATACTCCAGTCCCCACTGGCACAGCAGTCCTCATCTCAGACTTAATTCACACCAAGGAAAGGGGCAAAAGGCAGCCATGTTTAAGAGGCCTGGAAGCAAAGAGGCAAAAACAGGGTGGTCATGTGCACATCAGCAAAAAAGAAAAAGAAAGAAAAAGAAAGAAAGAGAGGAAACACGTCACTAAAAAGAGGGGCAAAAGAGGGCATAGATCTGCATACAATTTGCATATGCACAGATACAAATTTAGAACTAATTGCCATAATTTAAATGGAAGTACAATTCACCTCACCATAGGGTGAGGGAGCCTATGATCAGATGAGCTGTGTGCCTGCCTCCTTAGTCTGCTGTGAAGGTGCTAACGGTTGAAGGACAACTCCAAAGCCCCTTTGTTCTTGTGGTTCTTTATCGTTAAACCAGACTTGGATTAAATAGTCCTTCAGGTAGAGGACACTTTCAGATAGAGGACTGACAGCCTTTCAAATAGTGGTCTGCCATCTGTTAACGCAGGACACATGCCCAGCCTAGTCAAGGATGAACGTGGAGGTACAGAGATGACGGCTACAATCAGCACAATTACTGTTACCCTTCTAAGTGACAATGCAGGATTTGGAGGAGCAGAGATAGCAACAAGCGTGAGAAACAAAAATGGACAAGTGAGATATATGGATAAAATAGGAGTCAAAAAGAAGAAGAATTCTCAGTTTGGGAAAGCAATTGGAATGGGTGCTTAATTCTTCTCAGGCAGAGGCCACCTTTGCAGCTGATGGTGCAGGAGAGTCATCAGGCCCACAAACAGCCTGCACAACCTTTCTGTGAAACACATCTGCTTTCATGTGACGATGCTTTACTGACAACCAGGCTGTCAGTCATGACTGCATCTACCCATTAGTGGATGGCAAAGTCTCACCAGAATTCTAAACCAGGATCCAGCTGGACTTTATTATCCTCTTTATGGAGAGCTTGCTCAAGCTAGAGTTTACTGGTTTAGATAAAATGGAAAACCGTGGTTTGATCGGATAGGAAAGAAAGTGACTGAGCCATGTGTGGGAGTGGAGGAAGGAAGGGGAAGAAGAGGGTTCGAGACTATAAGGAATATTCTCAAGCCAAGTTTGGAGGGCCACCTGAATTCAGTGATACACACATGCACTTTGATAGAGGCAAAAGAAACCCTGTCTTGGAACTAGAGACTGATGTATAACTGAAAGAAAGTAAATTAAGTTTCTTGTACTGTATACTATCAAAGAGCCGAATAAACACTAATTGCTGTCATACTGCAAAACCCCTTTAAGGTAAGTAAGCAATTACCGGTATATAAAGATGCAGAATAGTGTAGAAGTTGAATACAGGGGACTAAGCTGTCTCAAGTGGAAAACATGTAAAATTAGTTGGCTTAATTTAAGCTTTGTCCCCTATTATCATCCATTGTGCAAACTCGCACTCTTCCTCCCATAGTGACTTCTTGAGAACTTCCTTAGAAACAAAGATTTTAAATTGCCCATTATCTCACTTCAGGTATGACTTGGTGATAAAAAGTGCCCTTCTAGTTCCCTCCAGAACACCAACAACACATACAGTAGTTTAGAAAGATAAGAAAAAAATATAATGTAAGCATGTTACTGTGTAGGCCCTAGTAAAACAAAAGTAAGATAATGTTCTCTTTTTCCCCTGAAGTCAAATTTGTCATGAAGAGTTTGAAAAATTAGTACATATTTTTTTCACATTAAATAATGCTTCACCATACCTTCAAAGAGCTAACCCCCCCCCCCCAAGAATTATGGACTCATTAGAAGGCCACTCTAAACTAGGTAATCAGTTATCTAAATAATTAGAATAGTTCAGAAGCATAATTCAGGAGGCATATGTATTAAGCGTTAGGCATATCTTTCCTCCCTCCAGTAAATCATCCAATTTTCTTATTCAATTAACTTATCAAAAGAAACTGACTAATTAAGAGAGCATCCAAAGAAAGCAACAATGCACTTATTATTTCATAGTTATTAGGAACTGATGGTTGTGGGATGAAAACAGGACGTGTACTTCAGCTCCCATCATTCCCAAACAGTGTGACCAATGGTCAGGGGTGGTGGGAATTGCAGTCCAATAACATCAGGAAGAACACAGGTGAACTATCCCTACTCTAAATCACAATGGTTAAAGAGAACATTCATGCTGAGAATTAATGTGCCTCTGTTTATGGAGATGCTAAAGTCAAAGATTGACCAAAGGTTGGATGATTCCCTTGAGTGACCACTAGAACCCAACAGCCATTCCATATTATTAGGGGATCACAACACCAAGACCATGTTGAGAGTATGATAGCCTTAATAACATGGAATGGCTGTTACGTTCTAGCGATCATGTGATGGCAGTGTTAGAAACTGAGATAAGAAAGCTAGGTGCTAAATGGCACCTGAAACCAAGGTTATAGGCACAACAATGGAATGTCTAGGCACAATTTTTTAGAACAAGAATACAAAGCTGAAAATGAACGAACTGCAGCTAAACTATTACGTTCATTTTTCACACAGTCTAGTCCTTCCACTGCCCATTCCCCTAATATTCTTAAGAGGGTCTCTACTGCAGTCTTCAAAAAGTAGCTGGAAGTGGGGAGGCAGAAAAGGTCCTCCTTTCCTCCCACTTTGTAGTTTTAATCGGAAATCTAAGGTGCAGTACTGTGCCCAGAGCTCAGAAACTGCTCGTGTTCATTAAATTTCTTGTCGCAAAAGGTGCCCAGAACTATGGGAGTTTCGAACACTGTGTGATGGGGTCATTCAAAGACCCCTTCTATTTTACCTTAACCTCACAATCCCAAGACGGTTACCATGGCCTCCAGAGGGAAGAGAAGCATAAAGCAACAACATTAGTTGTTCAAGGTGCTGGTTACAGAATCATGGAATTGCAGAATTGCAAGGGACCAGAAATGTCATCTAATCCAAACCTCTGCAATGCAGGAATCACAGATAAAGGATCCCTGACAGAAAACCATCCAACCTCTATTTAATAACCCCCAATGAAGGAGAGTCCACCATATTCCAAGATAGTCCGTTCTACTACCGATCAGCTTTTACTGTCAGAAGGTTCTTCCTAATAGTTAGTTGGAATCTCCCTTGTTGTAAATTGAAGCCGTTGGTTTGGGTCCTTACCTCTGGAGCAGCAGAAAACAAGCTACATCTTCTATACCTTTAGGTATTTGAAGATGACTATCACATCACATCAAAGTCTTGTCTTCTCCAAGGCAAGCATACCTTGTCAACCAATGCATACCCTACTAAACTGTAAACACCACCTCCAACTCCTCAAAAGATTCCGTCAACCGTGTCTCTGGAAATTTTTATACATCACCTGGGAAGACGTGAACTAATACCAGTGTACTGGAAGAAGCAAAGATCACCAGTGTTAAAGCAATTATTTTTCAACATCAACTTCATTGGAATGGTCATGTTGTGTGGATGCCTGATCATCATTTTCCAAAGCAACTACGCTATTCCGAACTTAAAAATGGAAAGCATAATGCTGGTGGTCAACAAAAGAGGTTTAAAGACTGTCTTTAAAAGCAATTTTTTTTATAAAAAAATGATGTATAAACACTTGCCTGCGAGTGCTCCAATTGGAGAACAGCCTTTACCAAAGGTGTCACGAGCTTTGAAGACACTCGAAACCAGGACACAAGGGAGAAATGTACTAAGAGGAAGGCACACCGTGATCAACTCCCACCCGGAAACCAATGTCCCCACTGTGGAAGGACATGTGGATCCAGAATTGGCCTCCACAATCACTTATGGACTCATTGTTAAAACCGTGTTTATGGAAGACAATTCTACTCAGCTACAAGTGATCGCCTATGAGACCCTAAGCAACAAGGGGACTATGATATTTGTAGGGCCACCTTCTTCTTCATGAACCTACTCCTTCAAAGAGGTGAAGGTGCACCTCCTTACTGATGCCTCTGACTTTTGAGTGATAGAGTAATACCCATCCTATACTTGTGACTTTAGTTGTTTAAACCCCCCCCCCCAGTCTTGTATTTTAAATTGTTGCAATCTTTCCTGGGTGAAGGGTGGGAAATAAAACAACAACAGTGTTTGTCTTCAATAGGCTCTGCTTTGCAATCCACCAAGAGAGAGAATAGTTAGCTGGGATATGAGACAGTGGCAGCACCCCAATTGTAGAACTCCCTCCTTCTTTTCTTCTGGTGGGCAGTTAAGTGCTTTTTGTCCTGCCTTCCTTAAAATTCTTATCTGATTTTGGATTCACCTTTTATCGGTTTGTTTTAATGCTACCTGGTTTAATTATATGGCCAGTTGAATGTTACAGGGCTGAACGGCAATATATATAAATGGTTGAAGAAATAAAATGGGAGAAGGGGTTAGGCCTGAAGGAGAATGAATGTGATCGCCTATGTGCTGCAGCTGAGTGTGGGAGGGAGATGCTGCTTAGGGAAAATTTGAAGATTTGTTAGAGGAGCTACACAGAACCGGCAATAACCTTAATTCTTGAGCTAATGCTTTGGTTTCAGATGTACTGAAAGAAGGGCTTAGATTCCAAGGCTGTTTCGTCACCTCAGTTGCAGAAGTGGTGCATTGTTTACATTAAGTTACATCACTGTAAAGGAATGCCCCCCCCCCCGTTCACTTTTCAAGGGCAAGTCAACTATGGCATGGAAGGAGCGTCAAAATAAATAAAGGAATTGCAGTGGAATAAATCTGGTTTTCTCCTTCTTCTTCCTCAACTAGCTTTTAAACCTTTAATTTATAGAATTGATCTTTTGTTTCCTCTACCAAGCCACATTAAAGTGTAATGAGAAAAGCTTTACTCTCAGCAATTGCAATGCCTGCCTGCCTGCCTCCCCCCCCTCCTTCTTGAGGATGGCTGCATTCTGGCACAGAATTGATTTCATCTATGTTGCTCAGGTTTTTGTATTCCTGTAATTAGACTCATGCTATATATGCAGATTTTTCAAACCCAATGGCACGTGAAATTCAATGCAGGAACCGAAATGTGGACAAAATGGGGTGGTGGGTGGGGAGATGTTAAGGAGAAATAAAAGAAACATCAAAGTGGAGTCCTTGGTAAAAGAAAACATTACTAGCTAAGTGATCTTCTGTGGCGAGCAAGAATAAATATTTCAAGCTTGTTCTGAACTCCCCGAGCCCAAATCCCAGCTTTTCAGTTTTTGATGTAGGAACTCCCTGTGGAATCCACATGTCAATTCTGGCCTTTGCTGTTATAAAAGGTAAAGGTACCCCTGCCCGTACGGGCCAGTCTTGACAGACTCTGGGGTTGTGCGCCCATCTCACTTAAGAGGCCAGGGGCCAGCGCTGTCCGGAGACACTTCCGGGTCACGTGGCCAGCGTGACATCGCTGCTCTGGCGAGCCAGAGCCGCACACGGAAACGCCGTTTACCTTCCCGCTGGTAAGCGGTCCCTATTTATCTACTTGCACCCGGAGGTGCTTTCGAACTGCTAGGTTGGCAGGCGCTGGGACCGAGCAGCGGGAGCGCACCCCGCCGCAGGGATTCGAACCGCCGACCTTTCGATCGGCAAGCCCTAGGCGCTGAGGCTTTAACCCACAGCGCCACCTGCGTCCCTTTTGCTGTTATACCCAACAGTAAACTAGCACATCCACTCCGCTACCTATAGTTCTGTAGTTGTGGCATAGATCTTGAGATGAACACCTGTTTTCTGCCTTCTTGCTTAAAGGGGGTTTACTTTCGTGGAGAATGCCATTCCCACTTTTGGAGGGGGCGAATTTACCATACCTCTCCTGCCCTGGAAGAAGAGGAGAGGTGGTATCTCCTTAGGGAAGAATGTTATGGCCTGATGGGTAATTCCACCCAATTCTTGGATTCTCCAGGTGGGTCCGAGAAAGAACCCCCTCTCTGAAACCTTGGAGAATCGTTGCAGGTCAGTGAAGACTGATGATGTGACTTGATATGAAGCAGGTTTCTAAGTTTCTACCTAGTGCAGGTCTTTTCTCCTTAGGACTGCTAACTGATTCTTTTTCTTTTCAGGCCTGCTGTCAGAAAACAAGGCTTGGAGATCGTAAGAGGGTGTTGCTGTTTCTTACTGAGCTGGTTTTTTGTTTAAAAAAGCTGTGCTACGTTGTGCGTTCAGGCCCATGAAGACAACAATACTGGTTCTACCAATGGAACTGTTTTGGACTTTATCCCTTGACCCAGAGGGCACCCACCCCAGGTTTCCGTCAAGATAGCATTGTCTTGACTTCAAGCCTTTGCAACCCACTTCTTCCTTCGTTGCACCTGCAATTGCAGAATACTCTCCCCTGCTCTGAAAACTTCGTTTGCTTTCCAGAAGCTGCACAGAGACATTTTTCTCTGAACATGCTTTTCAAGACATGGCATTATGGAGGAGGGGAAAAAAAGGTTTTCTATTTCCTCCATGTGGCTTTTAAATCATTGATGAGGTTTTAGACGTACTAGTGTTTTTTGTTTGTTCTTCTTTTAAATGAAACTTATTAGAATCCTTGTTTATTGTAAGAAGTCTTGTGGAACCAATGGATGAAAAAGTTGAGGTAAAAATGGAGAAAACAGCAGCAGAAATCGGTAGAGCAAGAATACTTGTGCATATATTTGGATGGTCTAATATTTAACCTTTATCCTGACCTCCCAACCAAGAAACATATAGTGTTGGCTATTTTGGATTGTTATTTGTGTGTCCACTATTCCCTCTCTCTTTTAAAGGTATGTTTTAGGAAACTTCTTGTAGGAAAGAAGGGGCAGAGAACCACATCTTATAGCATCTTATAGAGAGCTAAGAAGATAGTCTAGTCTAATCTGGTCTAGTCTAGACTAGACTAGGGTAGTGGTGCCAATGATTACAGCTGCCTGCAGTAAACAAGTAGTGAAACAGAATCAATGGGAAAAACTAGACATTTTAATTAGCATTTCTTTATAGTGATTTAAACTTTCCTCTGGAAGGGATCTGTCCTCCACCCCCCCTTTCCCACCACCAATATGAAATCTGTAAAAAATCTTTTGACAGGGTAGAGGCAGATGAAATGAGAATTGTAACTGCTTTGTAAGCTGTGAAATTTACTCTCCCTATGATAGATGCTAGTAATAATAACCTGCTCTGAGTCTCGGGGGTAGGGTAGGCTATATATCTAAATAAATACTCTTAACTTAATTCTGTACCCTACCCAAATGCAAGCCGGTTGGATAAGCCAGACTTTTTGAATACCATTTGTTTTGTTCCTTCGGGAAGGAACTATCACCCAGGGTGATAGTTATTATTGAGTTATTATTGATAGTTGTTATTGAGCCCATGCTTTGTATGCAAAAGGTCCTGGGTCATTAGGATGTGAGCTTCCACATTTCCACTCTATATTATTGACAGCTGCTATTGCTGGGTTCGGAGAAACACTCAGCATAAGGACCACAAGCTGTGGCAGCAATGTTGCTTATTATAAGGAGGGAGAACTTGACATAAGGCTGCAGTTTAGGGTGGTACCCTTTTCCCCCATGTTGTTGTTTTTTTAAAAAAGTCTAATTCTGTCTAGGTTCTGGCTTACACAACAACACTGGCTTACACTACAACAGGCACACCCAACTCTATAGAGACTGCAATCTACTCTCAGTATAATCAAACTGACACTGATCTACCCATTGTCATTGCCCAAAGTTGTTGAGCTTTTTCTAGGGGGAGAGACCAGAGTTGTTGAACTTTTTTTGAGCTTTTTGTGGGAAGAGTTGCATAACATCGCTCACCAAACAATTCGCGTCCATCCCTCCTTCCCACACTCTGCTGCAGACAAAAGGAATACAAGCGGTGCCGATGGAACATAGCGCAGGGGGCAAGGTGCAACTGGGCGATCTCTTTTTTAACTCCCACGATCAACCAGGAGAACCCTGGCGATTTACCTGGTGATCGCGGTCGACCGGTTGGACATTGCTGCACTACAACATCCACCCACCCCTCCGCACAGCCCTGGGCACTGGCAACCCATGCTAAAAGGTAAAGGTAAAGGTACCCCTGACCATTAGGTCCAGTCATGGCCGACTCTGGGGTTGCGGCGCTCATCTTTCTTTATTGGCCGAGGGAGCTGGTGGGTGGTGCTGTGGGTTAAACCGCAGAGCCTAGGACTTGCCGATCAGAAAGTTGGCTGTTCGAATCCCTATGACGGGGTGAGCTCCCGTTGCTAGGTCCCTGTTCCTGCCAACCTAGCAGTTCGAAAGTGCAAGTAGATAAATAGGTACCACTCCGGCGGGAAGGTAAACTGAGTTTCCATGTGCTGCTCTGGTTCACCAGAAGTGGCTTAGTCATGTTGGCAACCCACGCTACACCACTGAATAAAACTGAAAACACCAGCAGTTATTGGTTGTTTAAAAAAGAGAAATTCATATCATGAAGGCCTTCTAAACAATACTGCTTTCAGAGTCACCACAGGTAAGGAGTTACACAGGGGCAGGGCCTGCCATGCTAAAAGCTCAGCTCCTTCAAGCTTTTCAAACCCATAACCCATTGCTAATGCCCATCCCACCAAATGGAACCCACTTTTCAGGGTTTTATCTTCTTTTACAATATGGTTGTGTTTATCATCCAACCCATTTGGTGTCAGAACACAACCCAACATGTGATTTTGAAGTGCCCACTGAGAAGCCATGCTGCAACAGGTTCTTTCGCAGATTCACATGGTGGTATATAAAATACCGTGGACCTACAGGTGAGAGGCCCCGGATAAGAGGTCTGCCTGCATTGGATGCATATTATGCTGTGGTTTTTGATAACCACCGGAGAGACTGATTGCATTGCAGCAATATTGCTAGGTGAAAAATAAACATTAAAATCTGTTTCAGAAGCTGACAGGAGAATGTGCTTTGTGAAGTGCCTGCATTTGCCTCAGAGCTAGCCATGATGATAGCAAAGAGACTGAATTTTCTTTAGGCACCGTATACAGGTTCATTTTAGAATAAGAGCAGCAACATCTTTGTGGCTGCATTTTTTTTTGGGGGGGGGGACACATCACACTTTCCTAGAGGTTTCAAATACATTCTTTGCCTTTTTACATTATTTGTGATGTGTGTGGACTTTCCAGTATTTACATCCAAATTGAAAATCTAACAACTTGGTTGCATCCCACTCTTACACTGGATGTCTTGGGTCACAAAGAGTTGTGACAAATTGAGGTGTATAAGGGAGAAATCAAGAGAGTCTCTGTGGCTGTTCATGCTGGGAAGTAGATTCTGTAGAGGTGCAGAAACAGCAGTATACCGTCCAGAGTGGAAAACGCTGACCTGCAAATTCCTAATTTAGTAGCAGGTAAGAGGGATGCTCTTGGCACAAACCACTGAGCCTTGGGCTTGCCTATCGGAAGGCCGGTGGTTTGAATCCCGCAATGGGGTGAGCTCCCACTGCTTGGTCCCTGCTCCTGCCAACCTAGCAGAAAGCATGTCAAAGTGCAAGTAGATAAATAGGTACCACCCCAGCGGGAAGGTAAACAGCATTTCCGTGTACTGCTCTGGTTTCGCCAGAAGTGACTTAGTCATGCTGACCACATGACCTGGAAAAACTGTCTGCAGACAAATGTCAGCTCCCTCGGCCAGTAAAGTGAGATGAGCGCTGCAACCCCAGAGTCGTTCGCGACTGGACTTACTGTCAGGGGTCATTTACCATTTAAGACCGTATTAACTAAACCAAAGCTCACTTTTGCATGGCGAGTGTTACAAACCAACCATCTCAGAGTGGCTTGCAGTCTGACACCACAGACGCACTCTTGCGAGTCATACTCATGCCATTTTAGCCAATAGGAAAGGTCAGCAGTTAGGCCTGCACTGAATAATCCAAAGGATTTTGTTTAACATTCTATTTATTCCTTTTCCTATGAAAGCACTGCATATCAAATATGGTTAAATACATTGTTTGCGCGTCAACACAACAATCAAATAAAATACAGCCATTAAAATAAATAAAACAACTCAAGGATAAATTAATAACCAATCAAATCATATAACAGATCAAACTTGCTGGCTATTTATAACAAATTGAATCAAACTATGAAGGTTCAACAGATGTAGTAACAAAATTATTTTTTAAAAAAATTATATACACAGCACTGTCTGGTGTGATATTTTTCCCACCATTGCAATCATTGTAAAAAAGAAAATGGCAAATACATAGAAACAAATCTTGAAAACACCCAGACATCAATCCAAGCTCTGGAGGAAAAGATGCCTTGAGAACATGCTTATGATGTACCCAGCTGTGTGCTAAGACATGAGTTATCCTGAGTTACGTATGAAATGAGCTAAGACATAGCAGAACTCTAGTGTGATACAACTTAACATTATTGTACAGACTTCCTCAGCCTTCTGACACCAGGAGAAGGTATAGCTGCTCCTTCTGTCATTCACAGATGAGCTTAGAGCTCAGCTGTCTATTGTAGCAATTGTGTTCTGCTGTAATTTGCTGCAGCTTTGTTGCGCTGAGTATCGACTATTCGAATATTATTTTGTACACCATTCTGGAGACCTTTGTGTTGAAGTTTGGTTTAAATAAATCAAAAATAAAAGTGATAACCCTGATGCCCTCCAGACTACAACTCATTTTAGACTACAACTCCTATCGGCTCCATGAGTGTTCTTGGCTAGAGCTAATGGGAGTTGTAGTCTATAGCATCTGGAGGGCACCATATATTAGGTTTTGCTTTATGGACTACAGGAATGTGAAAAGGTGACTCATTGATTCTCATTCAATTAACTGTATTTCACGTGACTAGATAAAAGACTGACATTTCAGCTCGGAATAGATATTAACCTCAAACTCACTATTGTTATCGACAGCATTTGATACAATTATGTAATGTATTTGTATTATGTATTATATTATGTATTTGATACAATTATGTAATGCAGTGGGAGGCAGATTTCGTTCCAAACAAATAGTAAAAGGAAGAAGAATTGCAGGCAGCAAAAGGGCTTCTCAATTCTACAAGAAAACCCTGAAAGAGAATTTAAACACAGATTGCTATTCGTTTCATTTCTGTACTGCTTTCTGTTTTTAAGGGCAAAAAAAACCCCAAGGCTGTTTGCAACACATTAAGACATCAAATCAACAATCAAGAATAAAATATTACTGAAGAAAGTCAAATAAAAATATATAAAGTCGTACTTTGGTTCTCGAACAGAATGCATTCTGAGAGTCTGTTCGATTTCCGGAACTGTTCAAAAAACAACCTGTGGCTTCCGATTGGTTGCAGGAACGTCCTGCAGCCAATCAGAAGCCCTGGAGGCTGCGCTGGACGTTTGGCTTCTGAAAATCGTTAAAAAACCAGAATACTCACTTCCGGGGTTTGATCATTCAGGAGCCAAAACGTACGAGTTCCAAGGCATTTGTCAACCAAGGTACGACTGTATAATCAAAGCATTGACTGTATAATCAAAGCATTCTTTGCAATGTCCAAAGCTGAATTTCCATATCCTTCTCACGCAAACTATTTACAAACTATTTCAGCACCAGAAGCTCGTACAACATGATCTGACTGCAAGAGGATCAGCTCTAAAAGCTACCGGGGGAAAAAGAAGTATGGAGACCAGGAAGCATTTTTCCTACAGCGAGTATGATCTGAATCCTTAAATAAATCACAACACAGCACACAACAAAGCACAGATAATATCTGATTCAGCTATCTTGGCCCATCTCTCTAGCACTTCCATTGCCTATAGGCAGTGTTCAAAATGTCCATTGTTCTTCGGTGCATTTTGCAACAGGGAATTTCATTAGAGCGAGCAGTTTCTGGGCTCTGGGCGCAGGACTGCACCTAAGATTTCAGATTAAAACTGCAGAGTGGAAGGAAAGGAGGACCTTTTTTTCTGCCTTCCCACTTCCAGCTACTTTTTGAAGACTGGAGAAGAGACCCTCTTAAGAATATTCGGGGGATGGGCAAGGGAAAGACCAAACCATGTGAAAAATGAACATAATATTTTAGCTGCAGTTCATTCATTTTCAGCTTTGTATTCTTGTTTTAAAAAAGTGTGCCTAGACATTCCATTGTTTGCGTCCATAACCTAGGTTTAAGGTGCATTTAGCGTCTAGCTTTCGTATCTCAGTTTCTAACACTGTCTATAGGTCCATAAACACCTTCAGAACAATATCCACTAACACAGAGACATTACATCAAACAAGTTGGCCTGCATCCATTACACATTCTGTTCATATTGTTTGTCGAAGATCCAAGGCTCTGAGATAATGTTTTCACAAAGGTTTCCTGCACAAATGATTTGTTGCATACATTAATTAAGACTAAGTGTTACCTCTATTAGCCTCATAATGCATCATGCATTAAGAAGCTATAATATTTATTTTTCTCAGTTCACTGTTTGATTAATCTATTTTTAAAAGTCACTTAATTGACCAACCTATTCTTAATCTGTTTACAGTTAATGCAAGATGGAGGCGTTCTTTTACGTACTGTAAATTCCTCAGGCACCTCACTTTTCTTTTAACCTGCTATTTTATGTTGTGGGTTCTCTGTGTAATTCTAAAGCAGGAATGGGGAACTCTTTTTCGATGTGAGTGCCATATAACCTCACAGGCAATCTTCAGTGTCTGTGTGTGCAGGTTATATACCAGTAATAAGTGCAAGAGACTTCCTATTTGTGTGTATGAAATGAAAGCTCAGAATCTGGGAATTAAGTCTCATGAAGGCGGAGAGATTCCCCCATCATAAGTGGATGCCTAGGATAGGCTTTCAGTTTTGCAACAGGGAAATTTCAGTGATGCGAGCAGTTTCTGTCTACACTCGAGTAGGACGCTGGCAGAGACACATGCCCGACTGGCATGTTCCCTCCCTCTTGGTCGATCGTTTGGGAGCTTCATAAGCTTTCTTCAGCCCAAACATCACAGCGACCAATGCCAACAGACATCGGCACACTTAGGGATCCGCAGAGTTTGCACATCTTGTGTGACAGACCTCAGCAGCTCAGCATTTTGGCTAACCTACTTTATTTACAGATAAACACACACGGAGCACTGCAACATGGCTGCCTCTCTCTATAGCATCAGACAGCAAAGAGAAAAAGGACAAAGGACAATAGTCCCAATTCACGGAACACAGTAACACAAACATCCTGTCTCCGACACAAGGAGGGCACAAGGAGAAGGGGATGACAGAGGACGAGATGGTTGGACAGTGTTCTTGAAGCTACCAACATGAGTCTGACCAAACTGCAAGAGGCAGTGGAAGACAGGAGTGCCTGGCATGCTCTGGTCCATGGGGTCACGAAGAGTCGGACACGACTAAATGACTAAACAACAACAACAAAGTTGTAGTGGAGTTTATATGCCCATGTAAATTCTTTTTTTAAAAAAAAGATCTTGCCTTTAACAACATTTAAGCACTTTGTGTTAAAATAGACATCATAGGTGTTCATGCTGTCATGATGTGTGTTTGTGTTAATGCTCCTTGATAGCATAGTAAATATGACTGTATTACAGATGTGCACTTCAAAGCACTAAGCGTTTCAATACTTAATACATCAGAGAGTGATAATTATAATAAGCTTAGGCCTGTTGATGTAGCTTTATTATTGGTGTTAATGGGTGAAATCCATTGGTGCTTGTCCATCTGCAGATGGCATGTACTTCCAAAATTTGCTGGGGGGGGGGGTCGGGGGAATCCTCTGGAGCAGATTTGGGGGATGGCCTGGGGGAAGAGAGGAACACAAGGCTGTTCATGAAATATTGGATGTTGCCCAATGTATTTGCATTATAGATAGTTAATTAATTGTGCCCTAAACGGCCTCAGTCCTATATACCTGAAGGAGCGTCTTCACCCCCATCATTCTACCCGGACACTGAGATCCAGCGCCGAGGGCCTTCTGGTGGTTGCTTCACTGCAAGAAGTGAGGTGCCAACATGCTCCATTCAAGTAGTCTACATAATATCGTGCAACCTATCAAGAATATCTGTGCTTGGTCCTGCACTTGATTCTTCCCTCCTTGACGATGGAAAGCAAGGCCATTTTGACCAGGGCCCTGAAGTCTAAAAGCAGAAGCAGGATGAATGCTGTGTGTGACCAGAGTCAAAAGCTGACAAACGTGACTCCAAACTTCACAGAGCATCCTTCACAAAAGCAGGTGAGCCCGTTGCATGAAGCAAGGTAAGTCTGTGGTTATTAAAAGATGAGTCATGTTTGCACTTTGATTTGCAGTGACAAAAAAAAGTTTATTAAGTGATTGTCCAAGACTGGACTTAGCCTGCGTAAGCCCTTCAGAAAGTAGACTGTCCTCTGTAAAGTCATAAATATGGCCACCCAGTCAGGTTCATGGCTGAATGGCAAGCTGGGAGCCTTCCTGGTTCCAGTCTGACATTATAAACACCATACCACATTGACTCCTTGTACATATATTAGCTCACCCCAGCATCCCGCAGGTATCTATATTTATTTGTACCCATAACTGCCCTTTAGCTGCTGCAGCGCTCGATCTGACCATGAAGTGCCCATTCTTTTAAATCCAAAAAGCCCAAGCCAACGATGAGGCTTGGAGGTGAAAAATCCTGAACCTGCAGGCAGCGCTGAATAACCTTTCTTCCAAGGCGGCGAATCGCTTGCTTTGTGTGTTTCTATTGCCGCCCAAAGCACAGCTTCTGCACTCTGTGACTAGAGATTACACATTGAGAGCTATTGAGTGTGCCATGGCTCTCTGCAGCGTACAATTAGAATAAAGCTGCTTGTTTCACTCAGGCACTTCTATAGCAGCAAAGGCCGGGAGAGAAATCATTCAATACCGGAGTCAACGGCTCTGAAAGACACTCGTCTGCTTGCTCGGTGCATTGACACAAAACCAAAGGCATAGTCAGGTGGTAGAATACTGACTGACACAGGATATTGGAGACATGGCTGTGATTCCCTTTCCCAATGCACCTTTTGCACCTCCATGTTTTCGCCAGTGCCTGAGCCGAAAAGCATTGCTAGTTGCATTTCTCTGGGTTTTTCCCCTCTCCTTCTGCCAGATAATAATCCCCGAGGAACTCAAAACCTTACACAGCACATGCTCTTGTTTCAAGAAGAGATGAGCCATTTAAAAATCATTTGGTCATTCCTCACTCTTATAAACTCTTATTTAGGTTTGTTAATGGTGTGCTATGGTCTTGTTAGTTCTAACTAACAAGACCATAGCCCACCATTAACAAACATAAACGTTTTCAAAATGCTTTAAAAATTCTATTGCACAGCAGCGATGCACGAGGACAGGACAGGCACAAGGGTAAGACAATTGCAAGGTCAGGGGAACTACAGGTTGTTATTGGCATCAACCGAAAGGTGTGTGCCCACCTGCAGGATGCTAACTCTGCCAGCCCAGAGCTCCTCTGACTTTGCCCATATCCATCCTGATAAAGTGCAGTGCCACCACCAGCAAGGTACCCTTGCCACTCTGCTCTTTGGCATGTCACTAATATTAATATTAAGTAATAATAATAACCCACTGTGGTGATCACACAGGGTCCCTGGACGTTTAACTGTCTATTTATCCCTGTGCCACCACTGTGCTCACTTCCCTGCTGCCACCAACCCGTTACTCTTGGGTACACACTGAGTCCAGACAGTTGTTAAAATTGAACCAATTAAACAAGTTTATTTTATAAGTATTAGCAAGTTTATGGTTTCTCAGATAATATTCTGGTCAGTTTCTTAACTTTAGTTTCTTTACCGGCCTATACTTTCCTAATACCTTCTGACTGATTATCTCAGCTGTTTGACTGACTCCTCTTAACAGATTCTCTCACTCTCTTACATCAGACTAGCCTAACCCACAAATTTATCCTCTCCATCTCTTCTTTAACTCCAGACTGACTTCTTAACAACTCTAACTCTAACTCTAACTCCTCCCCTTGGGTTCCTATTGGTTAGTCATTTTACACTTAGTTAACCTTTTCCTTATGACCCAGTATGATGTCACACACCTAGGAGGGCAAATGCCACACCCATCCTTCACCCTAAGGTCCCATGGTGGGAGCCATGGACTGGCTGGATGCAAAGGAGTGGTGGGAAGCACCAGCTGGGGAACTCCCAAGAGAGGAAGGCTGAGAGCCAGGGGTTTGGAGGTGGGACAACGATGAGTGGTCAGAGGGAGAAGATGGAGCAGACTGAGGGGAGGAGGAGGAGGTATCAGAAGCTGAAGAGGCAACAGGTTTTTGTGAGAAGGAACAGTCTGTGGCAGAGAGCAGTCCAGAATCGGAGGCAGAAGCAGGGACTGGAGAGGAGGACAGGCTGCTGAAGAAGCCAGGAGGTCTTCCTCTCCTGCTGTGACCAGCTCCCCTCCCCACCCCTGGTCTCCCAGACCAGAAGAGGTATGATGGAAGCATTCAGAACTCACATTTCACCTCCCATCACACTGCAGACAATAGCCTTTCAATTCAGGTAGTTCACCTGTTCAGCTGCAAGCCGCTGAGAGCGCCACGGACAGGTGAGAACCAGTTTTCAGCATTAGGCTTGTCCTCGCCAATTGTTCTGAGGGGTACAGACCAAAGGCAAAAGACAGCATGCAGGATTTTTATTTTATTTTTAAGTTGTAGGACAAGTTTGTGTTTCCCTTTCATTCCGCATACAGAAGCCAACTGAACTGGAAGCTGAATCTTACTTTGAGGCTGGTAACAGGATAGCAACTGCCCACCAGGGCAGCCAACTAGCTTAGAGGGCACAGCAAGGCAGGCTGTGTATGGCACATACAGTTCTATCTTCCTTCAGAGGGTACTAGCTGGGGGCTCAGGAAGAGCAACTGGCCTTGTGTACTTCTAGGTACTTCTGGGATGCATATTTATATGCTATACCTGCACCAATAAGCCATTTCACAGTTCTTTGGGGAAGAGAGTGCAACCCACTCTTTTAGCCCCTTTTCATGCTTGATTTATACTACCCTTCAGGCTATGAGAAACCCTATAGTGCTACAACAAGAAAGTTTACCAAAGGCAATGCTGTTTTCTAGATTGCATCCTGGCTTCTTCTTTGATGCAGGTGTTTGGGCAATAAACCTGAAATTAAATCCTGCTGTGCATTCCTCTTTTGCCCCCCAAAATGAAAAATAAAATAAAATAAAAACAATACTTTATTCCACTGAAACAAACGGAATGATGGCTTTCGGCCGGCTGCCTCTCAGGAAGTATGGTCTACTGTGACAGTAATCTCCGAAGTATGTCCGCAAGCAGTGATCTCCCTTCCCTTTTTTTTAAGTGCTCCAGCAGATTAAAAACAGTGGGATGGAGAGGAGAGAAGTTGCTGAGTACTTAATGGCACTAGAACTAGGAGATGGCATGCGGCGATGAACATTGCTGCAGTTCGCGACCTTGCCTGGCACACACAGTGCTGATTATACCAAAGAATCAAGTAGATGTGGAGGAAAATTGAGCTGCATCTCTTCACAACTCCTCTTTGGTAAATGAAGGATTATGATAGTTCAAGAGGAAGGGGGCGGGGGAATAATGTATATGTCTGTGTGAAGTTGCAATAACGCTGGGTTTTTATTATTATTATTCCAACCGAGGAAAACATGACTGATTGCAGCTGGCTGCAGCCTATAAAGAATACTTAGGTTAATTGGAGCCAAGGGGGCATAAATACTTAGGAAGGCTATTTTGCAGTGTGTGTTTGCAAGTGTGGCGTGCTCCTGTTCTGCTGCTAATTTTCCTATTTGTTCAAGTCTCAAAAACAGGCTATTTTTATTTTTTTCAAAATCAGGAAGTGAGGAAGGGCGCAATTATGCGGCTCAAGAGACAGAGATGCACTTGGATGCAGAGGAAATGCATTCTTCAAGTGCATGGGAGCATTACACTAACACCCCGAGGGCAAACGCTGGATGTCCGAGAACAGGGAATGGTACTTGAAATTGCCCTTTGTAGCTTTGCAAAAGTCACCCTCTTCAAATGATCTCTTTTAAGCTTTATGACATGGCATGATGGGTTCAGGGCTTAAGGAGACATCTTGTGGAATAGGCCAAGAGTCCATCTTGCCTGCCATTCCATTTCCAACAGTGGCCAACCACCAACTAATAGACCTTTCCTCCATGAATCTTCCTTTCTACACCACCTAAGCTGGTGGCAATCATGACATCTTGTGGGTAGTGAATCCATTGTGTAATAGTTCCTTTTGACTGTCAGCCAGGTTCTCTGGGCTCAGACAACTATTTCAATCACTAAGATCATGGCCACTGGTCCCATCACCTCCTGGCAAATAGAAGGGGAAGAAATGGAGGCAGTGAGAGATTTTACTTTCTTGGGATCCATGATCACTGCAGATGGTGACAGAGGTCACGAAATTAAAAGACACCTGCTTCTTGGGAGAAAAGCAATGACAAACCTAGACAGCATCTTAAAAAGGAGAAACATCCCCTTGCCGACAAAGGCCCGTATAGTTAAAGCTATGTTTCTCCCAGTAGTGATGTATGGAAGTGAGAGCTGGACCATAAAGAGGGCTGATTGCAGAAGAATTGATGCTTTTGAATTATGGTGCTGGAGGAGACTCTTGAGAGTCCCATGGACTGCAAGAAGATCAAACCGATCCATTCTTAAGGAAATCAGCCCTGAGTGCTCACTGGAAGGACAGATTGTGAAGCTGAGGCACCAATACTTTGGCCACCTCATGAGAAGAGAAGACTCCCTGGAAAAGACCCTGATGTTGGGAAAGATTGAGGGCACAAGAAGAAGGGGATGACAGAGGATGAGATGGTTGGATAGTGTTCTCGAAGCTACCAACATGAGTCTGACCAAACTGCGGGAGGCAGTGGAAGAGTGCCTGGCGTGCCTGGCGTGCTCTGGTCCATGGGGTCACAAAGAGTTGGAGATGACTAAATGACTAAACAACAACAACACAGTAGAAGTAGCTTGATCTGGTCATTAATGATGGATGCTCTATGACCTACCCAAAGAGGCCCTGGACTAAGAAATTGCAGAACTGAAATTTGGCGGCGGGCATTTAATGTTTCTTAATGATGGGGGGGGGTCTGTGTTTTCAGTGGGAATAATAATAATAATAATAATAAGGCAAAAAGCAGGTTATAAATAAATGTATAATAATAACAAACAATACTTCCTTTCCTTTAGCTAAATGGCTGCCATTCTCTTCCTTTTAGAATAAAAGTCAATTTGCTGCACTTTGAGACATTCACTAGAGAGCACGCTTAAACACTGTAAAGAATGCATGTATTTTACTGTAATAAT
Organism: Podarcis cretensis; assembly: GCF_951804945.1. Lineage (NCBI taxonomy): Eukaryota > Metazoa > Chordata > Lepidosauria > Squamata > Lacertidae > Podarcis > Podarcis cretensis. The sequence continues at coordinate 23,298,996 of NC_137176.1, read as the reverse complement.
GATTTAGGTATTAAAAACTTGTGTGCTCTCACTGTATGAACTTGCAAGAAAACCCCAGTTACACTTTGGTAAATGCCTCCCGGTCAACCAAAATGAGGAGCTAATAGCCACTTAGTAATGTTGCGCTAAAGCATGGATTATGCAACATAATGTGGCAGAGAATATAGAACATTATGTAAGTGTTCTACCCGGGCATACTAGTTCATCATTTATTTATTCTCCCTAGGTTTATGGAGTGGCATTTGTTTAGAGCAAGCCTACTCAATGAAGTCCCTGCCCTGACTATGTACTGAAATTTCAAATGCCCAGTTTTGGTCCTTCCCTACTCTTTCATAGGATTGTCTAAGACCTTCTTGTTGTGTTATGTTGGGGGGTGAGCCACTGAGGTGTAGCACTTAGGCTATGTCTGCTTTAGGTTAGCTGAGACTGAGATGCTTTTAATGTGTCCGCATCACCCTTTCCAGAAATCAGGGAATTCCTGATACGGATAGGAGAGACTCCAGGTAGGGAAACAGAAAAGGGGAACTGATCTGTTGACCTTCTGTCTGTCCAGCATCTTACTACTTGTGTGTGGTCCTGCATTTTTTTTTGGGGGGGGAGGGGTCCTTCACTTGCACTTCCAAAAGAAGTTATAAGTTTGCGCATGATTACATCTGTGTGTCTTTTGCAAATGTGTGCCTTTTGAACATGCAGCAGAGGGCCAAATCCGCATACCGTGTACTGAGCTCAGCAGGTACCCCTGCTAAGCAAAAGAGAAGGCACTCTTGGGGGGAGGGTTAACAAAGAGAGGTCCAGAAAGATTTGAAGACACACAAAGCAAAACAAGATTGCACATATAGTCATACAGGTACAGGTACCCCTGACCATTAGGTCCAGTCGTGGCTGACTCTGGGGTTGCGGCGCTCATCTCGCTTTATTGGCCGAGGGAGCTGGCGTACAGCTTCTGGGTCATGTGGCCAGCATAACTAAGCCGCTTCTGGCGAACCAGAGCAGTGCATGGAAACGCCGTTTACCTTCCCACCGGAGCGGTACCTATTTATCTACTTGCACTTTAACGTGCTTTCAAACTGCTACGTTGGCAGGAGCAGGGACCGAGCAACGGGAGCTCACCCTGTCGCGGGGATTCAAATCGCCGACCTTCTGATCGGCAAGCCCTAGGCTCTGGGGTTTAACCCACAGTGCTACCCGTGTCCCTCTATACAGTCATACCTCGTGTTAAAGTTGATTCAGGATGAGCGTTTTCAGGTTGCGCTCTGCGGCGACCTGGAAGTAACGGAATGCATTACTTCCGGGTTTCGCCGCTCGTGCATGCACAGATGCTCAAAATGACGTCATGCGCAGGTGCAGAAGCAGCGAATTGCAACCCGCGCATGTGCAGAAGCAGGTTGCGTTCACTTTAGGATGCGAATGGGGCTCCGGAAAGGATCCCGTTCGCATCCAGAGGTACCACTGTAATAGGATACCAACAGAAAAAGAGGCCACCAGGGAATAGGTTAAAAAGAAAACACTGAGAAGGGGTGGGGCGAAGCTTTTCTTTGACTAATGCAGCTTTGTGGCTTCCTTGAGTTAAAAACAACGGAAAAGGGGTCCGGAAGAGTGATTTGAGCTGTACGATCCCGATTTCTAGTCAATACATTTAGTTCCACAAAGGTAGCTACACATCTGCTGTCAAGGAGATGTGTAGAAAAGACCATGAGTTTTGTGGAAGTTTGACCTTTTGGCTTCACACACAAACACACACACTTTTATGTCACTTGTATAATGTTCACAAATGTGCAAAAGTACACCCTAGCATGAAAGGGCGGAAAGTAAAAGGGAGTAAAGGCTCCAGCTAGCATTACTGCCATGAGAAGCAATTCTCAGTTGAGGACAAGGTACATCATTTTCAGTTATTTGTGAAAGAAGCTCCCAAACACATTCCACTTCTGGACCAAGTTGCCCTAGACCTACTGAAACTGAAGGATGAACCTATGCTTCCCAGCTTAAAACCAGTATTGGCTTTAGGTAGGCTTGCCATACGTCAGGAAAACTCCTGACATGTCCTGATTTTCAGATGTAAAAATGGCGTCGGGCGGGGGGGGGTGGTGGAGAGAGAATTTTGCTGAATTGGCAAAATGTCAGGGGAAAGCATGGCAACATGATGGGAAAAGCAGCGAAAACAGCTCCAAAAAAGAAGCTCAACAATTTTGCGGATGTCAGGAATTTTACTGTCAGGAATTTTACTTATTGAAATATGGCAATCCTAGCTGTAGGCAACTGTCTGGGATGTCAAATGTCTCAAGGCTCCTGCCTCAGCTATGTAAATATCTTGGAGAAAGCACTACTGCTTGGCCCTTTGCAGAGGAAGTAAACAGAGACAGCTTAACAGCTCATTGACTGGATTAATACCTCCCACTTCCAGGGGAAATGATAAAGATGGATCTTCATCAACTCTGCAGCGCATAGACCCAGTTTTAAAGGGGAGAAAGTAAAGTGATTTATATTAAAAATGAAAGTAAGACAATGCAAGCAGTACTCTAATCAACTGCTCTTGTTAACGCTGTTTATGCCTAGGATAAGACACAAGAGGGGATGACAACTTAATCAGGGCAGCAAAAGCACACGGACCAATCCTAACGGAAACTTCACATGCCAAGGAACAGCTCAGATACACTTCCTTACAAAGTGTGGTGCTTACGCTATTTGAATGCAATATCTGTTTTTACAGTAGGCAAAATACAGCATTAGCACAGTGAGCAATAGCATTAAAAGGTAGGTAAAGGTAAAGGCAAAGGACTACTGGATGGTTAAGTCCAGTCAAAGGTGACTATGGGGTCTCGCTTTCAGGCCGAGGGAGTCAGGGTTTGTCCACAGACAGCTTTCCGGGTCATATGGCCAGCAGGACTAAATTGCTACTGGCGCACAGAGGACTGTGATGAATGCCAGAGCACACAGAAACACCGTTTACCTTCCCGCCACAGCGGCACCTATTTATCTACTTGCACTGGCGTGCTTTCAAACTGCTAGGTTGGCAAGAGCTGGGACAGAGCAAAAGTAGCTCACCCTGTCGTGGGTATTCGAAGCGCCAACATTCTGATCTGCAAGCCCAAGAGCCTCAGTAGTTTAGACCACAGCATCACCCTTGCTTCCTTATACATTTGATGGCTGCTAGTTGAATGTTTGAACTGCATCTGTTGAAATGCACAGTCTAGATTAATATGTAGTGTGTTTATAAGCAATTGCGGTTAAGCATTTTGTCAATTTTGATGCATCACAAGTCCTGTTTTGTGCGCGCGGAAAGGATGCATGTGCATATATGGGAAGTTGTGACCATGCCACACAATTTCCACAGTGACCAACCTCCACAGATTCCAGGTCCCATAAGGCATATGCTGTATACTCTAATGCATGGGCTCCAAACTTTTGATCCACAAACTGCTGTGTTCCCCACCCAACATGCATACACATGGTCTCTGCCCACTTGTGTGTACACAGTTTATACAAGGTACACAGACCCTCCAAGTGTCCCTATTTTCCAGGGCAGTCCTGGATTTACAGAAGTTGTCCTGGTTTCTGAATGTCCCACTTTTCCTTAAAGGTAAAGGGACTCCTGACCATTAGGTCCAGTCGTGGCCGACTGGGGTTGCGGTGCTCATCTCGCTTTACTGGCCGAGGGAGCCGGTGTACAGCTTCCGGGTCATGTGGCCAGCATGACTAAGCTGCTTCTGGCGAAGCAGAGCAGCGCACGGAAACGCCGTTTACCTTCCCGCCGGAGGGACGTGCTTTCAAACTGCTAGGTTGGCAGGAGCTGGGACTGAGCAACGGGAGCTCACCCCGTCGCGGGGATTCGAACCGCCCACCTTCTGATCGGCAAGTCCTAGGCTCTGTGGTTTAACCCACAGCGCCACCCGTGTCCTCTTCACTTTTCCTTAAGATGCCCTTATTTCCATTGGAGAAATGTTGGAGAATATGGATGCATAGTAGACTGCACAGAACTATGGGAATCAAGTGAATAAAAATACCTAAACCTCAACTACAGAGGGGTGGTTGCTTTCTTCAAAAGAAAGAGCAGAAAGGAAACATGGTAATGTTTCAACTTAACAGGAAAAAATGGCTTTGAAATGGTGCCAGCAGGATATCAAGGAATCAACCACACCTACTCTATGGGCAGCCAAGAAGAAATTGCTTTTGTTATTAAGCGAAGGAGTCCAGACTGCCTGCAACAGAGCAAGGTTGGTGCCAACGAAGATTCTCCATGCAATTTGCTACAGATGCTCACGATTCTATGATTCTGTGTGCCTCTTATAATGCTTTCCTTTCTGGACTACAGCCAGTGAGACGATCTCTGTCCATTTAGCCACTGTGTAAGGGGCAATTGTCAGCTGAATTATGTCTACAATGCAAGAAGAATCACACTTGTCCAGGGTGCCAGTTGGTTTTATAGCTTGAAATCAATAAACCTGATTTGAGGGAACCTTAGAGCGTGCCCTGCAGTTTACACACACAGAGGTTCTACACAGTTTTGCTGTCATTAAGGTCAGCAAGATTGGCAGGCAGGTTCTGAAAAATCAGTAAATGTGTTCTTAATTAAAAAGGTATAAAGCTATATTAGGGTTCAAATACAGATCCATAAAAGAATGCAGCTCCTGGAATAAAGGAACAGCACAGCAATTGCAAGGGGAAAATATGCTGCAGTTTTAATATTTGCATCAGTTAATTATCCAGAGAAGAAGGAGATTGAATGATTAAATTTCCATCTCTCCCATCCTCTCAAAGGATACCAGCATGTGATAGAAAAATACAAACATTTTAAAATTCCAATACAGATGCAGACTGGGGAAAAACTTGCTGCTGCTATGATGAAGATCCTAAACTTGCTTATCTGGGAGTAAATCCTGTTGAACTCAGTGGGGCTTACTGTTGAGTAGGCATGTATAGGCATGTACCATGAACAATATTTCCATGTGTTACACTGCCTGAACTATCATCATAACGCCTTCAGGAACAAACAGTTTTCCTTTAGGCACTTAATAGAATTGGGATTTAAGGAACATGAAATCCTTAGGTCCTTATGCTTCAAAGGACAATTTTTTTTAAAAAAAAACTTAAAATCAAAGAATGTGCTGCCCTCTCAGTGGGGAGTAAAATCCAATTGACACATGTTTGGTTCCATGAGGCCATTAGAAGTTTTCTTGGCTGCAAGTCATTCTTTGGTGAATACAGTCCCTGGCCACACAGTTTTATTACAGTGGTACCACAGGTTACATAAGCTTCAGGTTACATACGCTTCAGGTTACAGACTCTGCTAACCCAGAAATATTACCTCAAATTAAGTACTTTGCTTCAGGATGAGAACAGAAATCGTGCTCCAGCGGCGTGGCAGCAGCAGGAGGCCCCATTAGCTAAAGTGGTGCTTCAGGTTAAAAACAGTTTCAGGTTAAGTACGGACCTCCGGAACGAATTAAGTACTTAACCTGAAGTACCACTGTATTTAGAAAAGTGCTCCCCTAGTGAAGGTGCTGTCTGATTCACCATGGGAGAGAGGGCTTACCCCTGTTGTTCGTCTCTCATATTCAGTAGGTGGCACCAGCCTTCACAGAATCACAGAAATGTAGAGTTGGAATGGACCAGAAGCAGGGGAGCCAGCTCCTAGTGGATGAGGTCCCTTCGTCCCCCCAATAAAATATTTGAGTTGATGGGCATTGCCATTCGAATGGTGTGCACACATTGCGTTTTGTGGTCGACGATGCAGGGCAGGCTTACCTAAGCGCCCCAAATATTTTATTCAAGTTGGCACCCCTGAAAGCCCAACCCCCCCGCAATGTAGGAAGCATTTAGCCCAACGTGGAACCCCAACCCACAACCTTGAGATTAAGCATCTCCTGCTCTACCCTATTCCCTATCATCACCATCATCGCCACCAGGGGTGGACTTTGGTAACATGGCACCCTGTGTGGGGAAAATCCCCCCCCCTGCCCCCCAATATTTCCTTTTGGTGCAGTTGCTTTTTATGGATCTTCTCAGCAGGTACCCATACAAATATGGGATGATGATGGTGGTGGTGGTTCACTCCTTGGGCTTAGCACCCTTTGCAGAGGAACCACCCACACTGCCCTAAATCCAGAGCTACTGTCACACACAGATTCCTATTAGCTTACAGTCTCTGTGAGCTGTGAGTTCAGTTAGGTTGAGAGTTAGTGACTGGCTGAAAGCCATTCACTGAGTTTTATGGCAAACTGAGTTGGAATGTGAACCCAAGTTTCCCCAGTCCTAGTTAACACCACCACACTGGGTACCTTAAATCTGAGGAACTAACTACATGACACAGTAATATGCCTTTACACCATCTTTTTTTTTTTTTTTTTTTTTTAAATGTAATCCTAGGTGGGCAGGGTAGGTAAATTTCCTTTTTTAAAAAATAACATTTTTAAAATTAGTTTTAACACATATTTTTCAGCATAACATCCTTTTAAACATCATTTTGAAATTTTTGGCTGTCACAGCCTAGGACTTCCTTCAACCTCGACTGATGGTTTTCTAAAGTCTTTCTAATTATGCATTTTGTTATTATAATTATTGCTATAAACTCAAATTTCCAATACATCTATTCTTAATTCTTTTTACAATAATTTATAAATTATTTTGATCGTTTTTAGCCACCCTGAGCCCAGCTTCGGCTGGGGAGGGCGGAATATAAATAAAATTTATTATTATTATTATAATCCTCACAAAACTTCTTTTAACCCTACAAGCGATGTCAATTGATTACAATTGCTTTCCAGATATATCAAAAACTTATTCCATTCCTTTAGGAAAGTCTGGTCCTGCTGGTTCCGAATTTTCCCTGTTAGTCTTGCCATCTCAGCATAGTTCATCAGTTTCTGGGCAGGGTAAATCTCCATTAGGTCTGGGAAAGGAGCTTTAACCCTTTCTTTCCTGGTCTCCATGGGACTCGGGTGGCGCTGTGGTCTAAACCACAGAGCCTAGGGCTTGCCGATCGGAAGGTTGGTGGTTCAAATGTCTGTGAAAGGGTGAGCTCCCAGCTCCTGCCCACCTAGCAGTTCGAAAGCACGTCAAAGTGAAAGTAGATAAATAGGTACCGCTCCAGCGGGAAGGTAAATGGCATTTCGGTGTGCTGTTCAAATGACCCGGAAGCTGTGTGTGGACAAACGCCGGCTCCCTCGGCCTATAGAGTGAGATGGGCCTCACAACCCCAGAGTCGTCCGAGACTGGACCTTATGGTCTGGGGTACCTTTACCTTTACTTTATTAGATACAAAAGCCATTAGACACGAAAGATGTAAAAATCAACAGTAAACAGCTGTTTAACATCCAAGGGCATTCCACCGGCAAAGGAAACAGTTCCTGGGTGAGGATAAGGTCGGTAGAAGGCAGGGAACATGAGAAAACACCCAGAAGTTGCATTAATTAAATGCTTAATAGAGACAGCAAAGTCATAGGATAAATGTATCCCCATTATTTAAAATAAAGTTATTGTGCATACAAAAGTGAGGATGTTAAGAGGCATCTTCTATATCTGAGAAGCGCGGAAACATTTCTGAAGCTGCCCTGTGACTCTGGCTGTGTTAGGTTTTTGTTCTGTTCTCTTTCAAATTTTAGGAGCTTTAGGTCACCGCGGGAAATAGACCAGAAGATTTACAGCCAACAACAGAAAATACTTCTTTAATACAGCACATCGTTGGCATGCAGTTCATTGCCACAGAATGTGGCAATTGAAATTGGCTTTGGAAATGATTGAAATTCATTAAAAATAGGTCTCTCCATGGTTATCAATGACTGCCATTGGAAACTCATATCTTGGTTTTAAAAGCCAAGATATGTGGAAGCCTTTGGGGCACCCTTTTTTTCCTATTTTGAAATGAAAAGTATTCTTTTGACATTTGTTTGTTTGTTTTGTTTAACAGCCCTTCATCCAAGGCTCACAGGGTAGTTTACAATATAAAGACACAAAATTTTATTATAATAATAATTTATTATTTATACCCTGTGCATCCGGCTGGGCTTCCGCAGCCACTCTGGGCAGCTCCCAACAGATTAAAAACAGAATAAAACATAACAACAAACAAAACAATACCCTCACCCTAGTTTAAAAAAGCCATGGTTTAATTAGCCAAAGGCCTGGGAAAAGAAGAATGTTTTCACCTAATAGCTTCATCCAAACCAGGAAAAACCAGGATATTAAATAATCATTCGAAGTAGGGTTAATATTCTGCCTTGCTCTTCTAAATTTGTTAATCTGCTGTAGTTTCCCAGTTGGTTGGATCTCATGCATGAAGGTTGCATGTATAGGGCCAAAAAGCTTGTTCGTATCTGAGCATGCTCAGTGGGCATGGAATGCTGAATGACTGTGCACTCCACTCTGTGACATTTTGTTGCAGGATAGACCTATCTGTATCCCTAATTATCAGTGGGGGCAAAATAACATGGTCCGACCACATCATCATTCTTTGCTTATGGGTTTTTTTTGGCTACTGTGAGAGCGAGGGCGCAGGACATATGAAAATGAGATGATCTGAAAGCATTTTTTAAGTCCAGACTTGCTATCTTCCTTCTCGTTTTCTCCTAGTCACTTCTGCACTGGTTTTGCTTCATTCAACCAAAAACAGCATGCAAATGTCGAGGAAGAGGGAAATGAAGGTGCTTTCTTATCATAGGATACTTTTAAAAATAAAGTGGTAGTGCAGGTTTTTAAGCTATATGCCATAGTTCTCCTAGTCTTCTACGCTGTGGATTTACTTGCAGAGTAAATAAGTGACTCAACTTACAGTAAAGGGGATACATGTCACTTTCCACTAGCAGGGGAAAGTATCCACTTGAGGGAGCTCCAGACTTTCCGAGCTGTTTTATATACTTAAGATAAACCGCCGGCAATCTGTCTATTGGCTTTTCAAAATCCAGGGACTAAAAAGATACACGTTGGTTTCACAAATAATTTCACGGTGAAAGTGAAACAAGAGCCAGCCTTAACAGTCAGGAACCCCATTTGATTATCGCTGTTTGGTTTTTATTTGTCGGCAGCGCCCCCCCCCCCCATGTGACATCTAATGCAAATTAGATGTGTGACATCTAATGCAAATGGATAGCACTTTTGTGGCTTCTGATTAGATATTTAATGGCATACGAAAGTGCTTTTTTATTTTATTTTTAAAAAAACTTCAGACAACTCAGCTGGAAGCGTGAAAATTAGCATGGAATGAAATATTTATGGAGTTTCATTCCACTTAAGTTTGCGTCATTTTCCTGCCATAGGACACCAAGGCCAATTAACCATTTCCAATTAAACAAGCTCAAAACCAATCTCACACATCTAGAAATAGCTGTTGAATCATAATGTCTGCTTTCTGAATGCAGAAAGGTTGGCCTTTTGTAAAGAGGCAGGTAATTTCAAGAGAAAAACATGACTAATGCTACCGTGCCCTCAAAAGGCATGTGCTAAGCAGAGAGTGCTGAAATTGTCAGCTTCAGTTATAAGACGCAACTGGTAAACAGGGAAATCAAAAGCAGTCTGTTTTGCAGTTTGGCAATGTTCATAAGATTTTACAGTGCAGTCGTAGGACTGGATTAATACAGTTCCATGTTTGCTTAGTCTTGATTTTGTCCATGTGTTGGTTTTTTAAATCAAAAGCTTTGAATTTGGCACCTTGTTGTGATAGTTGGATAAGGAAGAAATTGGAGTTTGCATTTCTCGCAGGAGAAAGGGGGACTAATTCAAATGTCCTTGAAAAATGGAAATTTCTCCAGGTTTTAGGAAAGTCTCCATGTATATTTATATAACAGAGTATATTGCATTATGTTGTATTGTGGTGTTGTGATAAACTTTCCTTTGGCGTCATGGACTTTGAAGACGCTCGAACTCAGGACGAAAGGGAGAAACGTGCTAAGAGGAAGGCATGTTTGGCAAATCCTCACCATGATCAGCTCCCACCCAGAAACCTATGTCCCCACTGTAGAAGGACGTGTGGATCCAGAATTGGCCTCCACACTCACAGACTCACTGTTAAGACCGTGTTCATGGAAGATAATCTTACTTGGCTACGAGTGATCACAAAAGAAGAAGAAGAAGAAGAAGAAGAAGAAGAAGAAGAAGAAGAATGGGAAGAAGACGATGACTTTGGATTTGATATCCCACTTTATCATTACCCGAAGGAGTCTCAAAGCGGCTAACATTCTCCTTTCCCTTCCTGCCCCACAACATACACTCTGTGAGGTGAGTGGGGCTGACAGACTTCAGAGAAGTGTGACTAGCCCAAGGTGACCCAGCAGCTGCATGTGGAGGAGTGGGGAAGTGAACCCGGTTCACCAGATTACGAGTCTACCGCTCTTAACCACTACACCATACTTTCCACCAACTTCAACCTTATCTGGACAGGGCTAGGCTTTCATTCAGTTGTCTATAGGTTGAATTGACCACTTGGGTGGATTGCTGCAATGTTTTTTTCTCCGCCGAGGGCTGTCTTTGAAGGCAGAAACTTCAGTTAGCGCAGAGCACAGCAGCCAGACTGTTAATGAAAACAGGTGTCAAAATACAACAGCAGTTCTGGCCCGGCTGCACTGAAGTTGGATGGTCATCTGTCATGGACGCTTTGGTTGGCATTGCAGGGGGTTGAAGTAGATAATCCCATAAAACTCTACAGTTCTGTGATTCTATGAACTCCTTTTGGCCTCAAGGCTTTTCCAGATAATAACAAACAGGCAAGAACAAAATGGGTTCCAACACTTGTAATGGAAGGGGATAGTCTTTGTTCAGAGGGATATCCTTGACGCAGGAGCCATCAACTTCCTGGAGTGTGGAGCTTTGCCCCACAGAGGAATTAAGAGACTTGACTGAAGTGGGGAGTTGGTGAGGGAATATGAATTTATTTTAGAGGGGGAAGCTTGTCCTGTCTCTGCATCAGGAGAATGCACATTCCCCACTTCAACAACCCATCCATTTCGTGAAGTGGAAAGCGAAGTGAGAATCTCTCACATTTCCTCTCTCACCATCGCTATGTAACATGCAAAGCCACGGCTGCATCTCCCAGAATAAATAAGCATCAATTGCACATTTATTGCATGAAAAAAAAATCACTCAGCCAGAAAAGCCCTTGGTTATATTTAGGCTTGAATGGTTTTGATCTTTGCTCTTTAACTTACAGAGGCTGCATGCCTCTTAGTTTAAGAACTTTGGGTTTAATTGGACACACAGGTCAATAATAATGATATGGTTTAACATCATTACTGACTCCAGAACTCAATTGGGTTGTCCTCTTGTGTTCCTCTGTTATGAAATGTTGACCTGTAAACTCTAACTCGAGTTGATTATATTTTCCGGAAATCCTACGAGCACAATCCATTTATATAAACGGTGTGCAGCAGATGCCTTCTCTGCTGCACATTTCCCTCCTGTTTTAGACATAGCCCCAGGGAACGGCCAAGGCTCAGTGTTAGAGAATACGCTTTGTGAGCAGAAGGCCTCAAGGTTCATTCCTCAACATCCCCGGTTAAAGGAGATTTCAGGCAGCAGGGCTAGAAGAGATCTTTGCCTGAGACCCTGGAAGGCTGCTATCAGTTAGACGAGACAGTAGCGGACAAGGTGGATCAGTGGCTGCATATGTTTATTTCACGCTCTGGAAACACATCTGTTAACAAACGAGCCTGCAATATAACAGCCTGATCAGACTTAAGGTCATGCAAAATACAACACAACTGTATTAGCTGTACCTGCCTTAGTTTTCTCACCAGGTGTTCAGCATTAAGGACCAATGGGCAAGTTTGACTAAATCTCTAGGCACATGTACCCAGCCCATTCTGAAGGTGGGATAAATATACCCTTGAACATTTTTCACAAGAAAACAGGTGTTTTGTAGGCTTTTCATTATGGGGTGGGAGCTCCCAAGGTGTGAATAATAAGCCACATTTCATAGAAGAGAAGAAGAGTTTGGATTTGATATTCCGCTTTATCACTACCCTAAGGAGTCTCAAAGTGGCTAACATTCTTCTTTCCCTTCCTCCCCCACAACAAACACTCTGTGAGGTGAGGCTGAGAGACTTCAGAGACGTGTGACTAGCCCAAGGTCACCCAGCAGCTGCATGTGGAGGAGCGGGGACGCGAACCTGGTTCACCAGATTACGAGTCTACCACTCTTAACCACTACACCACACTGGCTCACCACAGGGTGCAGTAGTCAGAAAAGTTTCACAAAGGATTTCCGAAATCTTGCTTTCATCGAATTGTAGCGTTGGAAGGTATCCTGGGGATCATCTACCCTACCCTCCTGCAAAGTAGGAATCTTAACACATGGTCCCCCATCCAATTTGAAAACATACCCTGCTTAGCTTTGCAAATGTGCTACCACAGGTCCTTTCCTCAGAGGTCAAAACTGCTGCATTCGCTGAATCCCCATTAAAAGAATTATTGCCAGAATGGCAATCACCTGTTTCAACTGATCAAACAACTCTCAAGTCAAGCTGGAGAAAATAAAGTGCTTTCTGGTAAAGTGGTACCTCTGGTTATGAACTTAATTCATTCAGAGGTCCGTTCTTAACCTGAAACTGTTCTTATCCTGAGGTACCACTTTAGCTAATGGCGCCTCCTGCTGCAGCCGCACAATTTCTGTTCTCATCCTGGGGCAAAGTTCTTAACCTGAGGTACTACTTCCAGGTTAGCGGAGTCTGTAACCCGAAGTGTTTGTAACCCGAGGTATTTGTAACCTGAGGTACCACTGTATTGACTTCATGACTAACAGTATCCAAATCATTTGCATAAGACTTTCAGCAGTAGCTCTGAAAGCTCTAAAGTCAACATACTCCTCAGGAATGTGGACATTTCAGTAGTTAACATATATATCCACATAACTTATGACATCAATGTAGCTGCATAAGTAAACTCTGGAAAAGGATCAATGGATTATTATTCATTATTCAATTTTTTAAAAACCCTGAAATTTAGATATGAAATTATTCTGTATTCTGGAAAAACAGCTAACCCACAACTGCATGCTGTCTAGAAGAAATTATTATTATTAGAAGGCAGCCCTGTTTAGGGAAGCTTTTAATATTTGATGCATTACTGTATTTTAATATTTTGTTGGAAGCCGCCCAGAGTGGCTGGGGAAGCCCAGCCAGATGGGTGGGGTACAAATAATAAATTATTATTATTATTATTATTATTATTATTATTATTATTATTATTACATTCTAGTACCATATGCATGTCACAGATCACACATGGATAGGCTCGGTGATATGGTTTCTTTACGCATGACCCTTCCAAATAATCGGTTATACCGATGTGGCTTCTTCACAGCACATTACTGGTGCTGTGTAGGAAAAGGTATGGAAAAAATGGTTCTCACACGGTTGCTGGAATGTGTGTACCATTCCTAAGGCTGCAGGAGCAACAAGGACGGACTGCTATAACACCTTAGAAATCAAGCGTGTGCGATGAGCTCACTTCATCATAAAGTGCATGAAGTAACTGTGAGATTATATATCACATACACACAGGAACTAACAAGGTGAGAATGAAAGGGCAACAACAAAAACACGTCCTTTTTCGCTGGGCTGCATAGGAAGCTGGAGGCATTACTCTGTTAACCAGGCAAAAGCAAACAGCAAGTCCCTTGATGTTTATATGAGATCTGGCCAATCCAGAGGAGTCATGATGCTTGCCAGCTACTGAGTCCCTCTTCCCTTCTATGCCTGAAGAGGGCTTTCAGGCTAAAGCATGGTTTGGATGGGCAAGAAGAACTTAACTACACAGGTCTGCATGTACCCAGGATTAATCTACAACGGTGAGTTATAACATTAAAAATGCATTATAAAAATGTGACATCAGAGGGCACTGTAGAGCGGCAATGGGAAATTGCATTGGGAGCTAGATATACATATATATATATATATATATAGAGAGAGAGAGAGAGAGAGAGAGATATTTTTAAATTAAAAAACAGTGTTTTCCAGATCAGTGTAGATCCAGCCCCAGTATTTTGTTTAACTTTGTTCCTCAGCTGCTACAATGCGCACCATGTTAGCACACTAGCGCTAAGATCTTTGTAAACTGCTCTGAGCTTGTTTTCTTTTCTTTTCTTATAATCAAGCAAATGTTTTTATTTATTTTATGAAATAAATAAATACAGTAGTACAATGTCTGTCCACGCTAATGTTTCTTGACGTGGTGAAAAGTGTAGTGTGCAGAGTGCTTGAGGATGCAATTTAAGCAAGACACCAAGTACCGGTAAATGCATCTTGAACGCCTGAATCCCATCTAAATTGAGTCTGAGGCCTAAGCCCACACAGGGCATGGCAGATCACAAAGCTAGCCTGCTCTCCTTGTGAGTCCCTTGTGCCAGTAGTCTACTGACATCCAAGAGTAAAGGTCTAACACAATTGGAAAGGTTGGGAAAAGAAGCCATCCATGTGTTCCCTGCTACCCTACACCCCCATTATATTGTCAGAACTTTAACAGTTTATCTGCTTGTTAAAAGGCAGGTTCAAACATTTGGCTTGATTTGGTATACGTCCCAATTATAGTAGTCACACTGCTGAATATATACTTCCAGTGTTGTGAAGAAAAGCACGTCAGTCCAATCTGTTCCTTACTCATATCTAACTTGTCAGTGTTTTTCTGCTCGTAATTATTTTGGTTCTCAGCTTGTTTTTTCTTTTCAGCACAGGTTTCCACCCTCTCCTTCCCTTCCCTTACACTTGTTCTACTTGAAAATGTTCATATTAGCATGCAGATGGTTTTTTGATCACAGATTTTTTTTTTATCCTTCCCATGTCGAACAGCATATTTTGTTCTTCCGTTTCCTTTATCTTTGGGTTTTCTATTTTGGATTCAGTGTATTGCCACAGTTCTGCATTGTGGACGTAAACACCTCCTGCTTCTTCTCATTTTTCTAGCGTTGCAGAAGAGGGAGGGGGAGAGGGAGAGAGAGAGAGAGAGAACACATGCTAGAAAGGAGGTGCTCAAACACTTTTCATTGCACATCTTTCCAGGGCTAGAACAATACAACCTCCAAAACTCCCAAGGTCAAAAAGACCAAGGATCAGCTGATGACCCTTGCTCCTCTTTGCATTTTGTGCTAACAAATTAATTGTTATGATTAATGTCACTGATGCTTTGCTATTTTTTATTATTCACTATTCATATTGTCCTATCGTATGCATGACAATTGCACACATCACTACTGTGATCCCAGGCCTTTCACAAAGGAGGGATGTTCCCCCTGCGCCTTGCTAACTGCATCCAGTGTTTGCTCATCTCCAGGTCCTCAGCTCACAAGTGCTTCATTTTCCTGTTGTAAGCAGTCCATGCAGCGACTTACAAATGAGTGGCCCACTAGCTGTAGAGTGGCCCACTAGGCAGGAAGAGTTCTTGGCACATGGCAAATCACCTGGCAGTACAGCGAGCCATGAACACCTAGGTGGCTTGGCAGGGAAGGTGTTCTAATGCACAGTTACAGGATATCCCACTAGCAGGATGGAAGGGGAAGAATCATACCCTTTGCTTTTTAAATGTCCATCACCAGTTTAAACATGAAACAGAAGGAACTTGTCTTTCTTCTTTAATCCTATTGGGACAATGCACTGGTGGCAATGAGAATTCTTTAAGCTAGGACAGTAATGCAAAAGATCTTGCTCCTAACCCTCACCAAATGACCCCATCACTTTAACAGAGGGCTTTCCTTTCTGCTCTTAACAGCCGGGATCATGTGGCATCCTATGTATTCTAATACTTTCAAAACCAAATACCGCATTTTTCGCTCTATAAGACGCACCAGACCAAAAGACGCACCTAGTTTTTGGAGGAGGAAAACAAGAAAAAAATATATTCTGAATCTCAGAAGCCAGAACAACAAGAGGGATCATCTGCTGCACAGTGAAAGCAACGATCCCTCTTGCTGTTCTGGCTTCTGGGATAGCTGCGCAGCCTGCATTCGCTCCATAAGACGCGCACACATTTCCCCTTAATTTTTAGGAGGGAAAAAGTGAGTCTTATAGAGCAAAAAATACGGTAATTTTAAAAGGAATCCGAACACAGAAGGCTCTTAAGTATTTGTGGATGCCACCTTGAACACTTTCAAAAGTACTGTAGTAGAGTCAGCTCAGAAGAAGGTCCTTTCAACACTGATCCCAAGGAAGGAAGGAAGGAAGGAAGGGTGTCATCCTGCTTTTAGTATTAAAAAACCAATATCCCGCTTGTAATCCTCAGTCTATTCACCCATAACTGGAAGATGTTAATTAATGTTATGTCACTTTGCTCTGTGAATTACAGCTACATATATTTCGCACAATATTAAGTGCAGTCTGACCCTCAAAATGCCATCATTTATATGTGAATGAGGACTCTTGCCAGCACACCAGACTGAACGTTAAAAACAGATTAAAGAAGGATTGGCCCATGAAGGTCTATTAAGTTACTAGGTCTGTAAATGAATTCTTGTTTATCAAGGTGTCTCTAACCTGTGATTGCCAGACGTTGGCAGGGAGAAACTTCACAGAATGACTGGATGAACTGCCAGCTTTGCTCTGGCTGTGTCCTGCGATCAGAGACTTGGCTGGATACAATATCAGTCGCACCTCCGCTTTTCTTCTTTGGCTATCAAGTCAGATATTGTGATCACAGCCTAAATTGCTTTTATGAATTTAGATAGAACCAGAGCTGCTTCTGGTGTCAAAGAAGAGTCAGGCAGCTAGCAAAAGATCACAGACGCAGGGGACAGAAATGTAATACAGTGGTACCTCGGGTTACACACGCTTCAGGTTACATACGCTTCAGGTTACAGACTCTGCTAACCCAGAAATAGTACCTCGGGTTAAGAACTTTGCTTCAGGGAGAGAACAGAAATCGTGCTCCGGCGGCGTGGTGGCAGCAGCAGGAGGTCCCATTAGCTAAAGTGGTGCTTCAGGTTAAGAACAGTTTCAGGTTAAGAACGGACCTCCGGAACGAATTAAGTACTTAACCCGAGGTACCACTATAAAGAAATGCTCAGGACTTCTCGGTAGTGGTGCCCTCCCTTAAGATGTCAAGGCAATAAAGAACTACCGTATTTTTCGCTCTATAAGACACACCAGACCACAAGATGCACCTAGTTTTTGGAGGAGGAAAACAATAAAAAAAATATTCTGAATCTCAGAAGCCAGAACAGCAAGAGAGATCGCTACTCAGTGAAAGCAGCGATCCCTCTTGCTGTTCTGGCTTCTGAGATAGCTGTGCATCCTGCATTCACTCCATAAGACGCACACACATTTCCTCTTACTTTTTAGGAGGGGAAAAGTGATTCTTATAGAGCAAAAAATACAGTATATAATGTTTAGAAGTCATCTGAAGGCAGCCCTGTATCAGGAGGTTTTTAAACACTTGACGTTTTTATTATGTTTCTAGATATGCTGTAAGCTGCCCAGAGTGGCAAGGTAAAAACGATCATCATCATGATCATCATTATTGGTACACCTTGTAGAACTGAGGTAAGACAATGGATATGATGACATTCTCAGAACTCAGGACAAGCACTATGTTTTAGTATCAAGATTTTGCTTTGATTCCCTCGGAGTCTCATTTCTTCCTGCTTTGAATCATACACCAGAGGAACACTTTGTGTACCTAGTGAAGATTTCAAAGAGGTGGTTGATGTGACCTTTCTACCTTCTTCCCCCTGGAACGATCCTCAAGAGAATTCTCTGCATTTGATCCCCGAGAGGTGTCTCGTCCAGCATCCACAGAGACAGCCAAGTCACAAAATCAAAGAACTGCAGAGTTGGAAGGGACCCTGAGGACAATCTTAGTCCAGCCCCCTGCAGTGCAGGAATATGCAGCTGTCCCATACGGGAATCAAACCTTCAACCTTGGTATTATCAGCACCATGCTCTAACTGAGCTACCCAGGTGCGCAGAAACTGGACTTGCAACAGCCTGCCGCTCCTGGGGTTTCTGCTGCAACTGGGGAAGAATCATATATATACCGTATTTTTTGCTCTATAAGACTCACTTTTTCCCTCCTAAAAAGTAAGGGGAAATATGTGTGCGTCTTATGGAGCGAATGCAGGCTGCGCAGCTATCCCAGAAGCCAGAACAGCAAGAGGGATTGCTGCTTTCACTGCTCTTGCAGTTCTGGCTTCTGAGATTCAGAATATTTTTTTCTTGTTTTCCTCCTCCAAAAACTAGGTGAGTCTTATGGTCTGGTGCGTCTTATAGAGCGAAAAATATGGGTATATGATTAAATCATGCAATGTGGTTTCACACCTAGCCTGGAGCACTCACATAATTAGCAGGCCTTGATTTCCCAGCAGTAACAAAACGATGCTATGTAAAAATCCAAGACCGTTTCAGCTTGGCGTGAACCCAGTGGTCTGTGTTTCCATGAAAATACTGTGGCATTTTAGAAACAAAGCAAAGCAAAGCTGGCTCTACACCAGTGGATGGAAACACTCACTTGAAAGTGGAGGGTGGGTGGGGGATAAATAAATAAAACTGGGTATGCTACAACCAGCCCCTTTAGCTACACGAGCCAAGGTGGCCTCAGTTGCTTTTAATGTTGTAAATGCCAGCCAACTTAGCAGGTGTTTTCAGCTGCAGAAGGGTACAAAAAGGTGGGGAGGGGGAGGGGCGATGGAGTTGGGCACAGTTGCATATGTGAGCGAGGAGAACAGTATGGGGTAAGCCCCCCAAGAAACACTATTTAAACAGCATTTTAAAAAACGCTGCTGTAATTCTTAACAGCGTTGTTAAAGAGACTTTTAAAAAGTAATCGTCCTTCTTTCCCTCTCCCAGAGGCAGCTTCCAACTGACAGCTCTGTGGGGAATGCAGGAGGCGCTTTCTAAAAACCTTTCAGAAGAAGATTTTAGAGGCTATTAAAAAAGATATATAACATTCTTCATAAACCATCTTAAACAGTTTACTCCTTGGCTGAGTAGTTTACTCCTCAGCTAGCCTCCGCCTAGGCTATAAAGTTAAGAAGAATAGCATTTTTACCTTGACATATTTGCCTCCCACCTTTCCCTCAAAGGGCTCAGAATGATGTAAGGTTGATTGGGCATATGACATGTCAACTGACCAAATTGTCTTTTTTGGGGGGTGACTGGTTAAATACTGGTCAAATTGAAGTCACGTTTTAATATATATATATATTTTTAAAAGCATTAAAATTATTGGAACAACAGAAAGGTTATCTTAAAGTGCCAACCTAAGCACTAAGCTTATTTGCAGGATTGCAGCCTAGCCAAGCAAACTTAAATGTGTGCATGGGTTATATAGGTGGTATATAACTCCCAGCAAATTATCTAACATGTATAAATTGAGATCTAACACTTGCTGGAGGTGGAAACAGGCAGAAAGGACAGTGTTTCACATGTGGTGGGGTTGCAAAAAAATTAAGAATTTTTAGGATATTATATACGAGGAGTTGAAGAAAATGTTTAAGCAAACCTTTATTAAAAAAACCCAAAACCCAGAAGCTTTCTTGTTGGGATCTTACGACTTGGATATACCAAATGGAAAAAGTGCATATTTTTATACACCACAACGGCAGCTAGAATATGAATAGATAAGAAGTGGAAAAGTGAAATAGTACCAACAAAAAAGGAATAGCAGGATAAGCTATTTGAATATCTTGAGTTGGCAAAAATGATAGATGCGTTTAGGAGACAACCTAACCAAAAATTCCAAAAGGAATGGGGAATCCCTATATTCATCTGAGAAATGCTGGAGGGGACGCAGGTGGCGCTGTGGTCTAAAGCACTGAGCCTCTTGTGTTTGCCGATCAAAAGGTTGGTGGTTCGAATCCCCGCGACGGGGTGAGCTCCTGTTGCTCGGTCCCAGCTCCTGCCAACCTAGCAGTTCGAAAGCACGCCAAAAAAAGGGCAAGTAGATTAATAGGTACTGCTCCGGCGGGAAGGTAAACGGCGTTTCCGTGTGCTGCTCTGGTGTCTGTGTTCCATTGCACCAGAAGCGGCTTAGTCATGCTGGCCACATTACCCGGAAAAACTGTCTGCGGAGTAGACACAAGCCGGCTCCCTCAGCCTGTAAAGTGAGATGAGCGCCGCAACCCGAATCGTTTGCGGCTGGACTTAACTGTCAGGGGTCCTTTACCTTTACCTTTTATGCATGTGGGGAATTCTAAGATTCCATGAATGCATTATTTCACTTAAAACTGGATTTAAAATGGCATATACCTTGTTTGGGACGCGGGTGGCACTGTGGGTTAAACCACAGAGCCTAGAGCTTGCCGATCAGAAGGTCAGTGGTTCGAATCCCTGTGACGGGGTGAGCTCCCATTGCTTAGTCCCTGCTCCTGCCAACCTAGCAGTTCGAAAGCATGTCAAAGTGCAAGTAAATAAATAGGTACCGCTCCGGTGGGAAGGTAAACGGCATTTCCGTGCGCTGCTCTGGTTCGTCAGAAGCGGCTTAGTCATGCTGGCCACATGACCCGGAAGCTGTACACCAGCTCCCTTGGCCAATAAAGCGAGATGAGTGCCGCAACCCAAGAGTCAGCCACGACTGGACCTAATGGTCAGGGGTCCCTTTACCTTTATACCTTGTTTATAAAACCATAGCTAGAGAATTTGGACAGATTCAGTCATATGGTATATTTCAAAGCCAAGGGAATAAAAAGTCTGACAAAAGCAAAACTCTTCTCATTTCTCAAACTAGCTCGTTTTGATTCTGCAAGGGAGAGATGATGTGACTCAACTGTGGCAGGGGGGCGGCATGTCAAATGCAGGGCGGCGGGGGGGGGGGGAATGGTCCCAAATTGTCTTTAGCCTTGCTGCAGACTGTACAGCGAGAATGGTGGAATGCCAAGGGAGCTGAATTTGTGCAGTTTACTGCCCAGTTCAGAATGTGCTGCAGTGAGAGAAAAATGCAGTGCAGCTCCAAACGCTCTGGAGCCTTGTGGATTTGGAGACAACGACCCAGTTTCTGCCCTCCGTTCCATCCATGCAATCCTATGAAGAAAATGGGATTGTACATGTGCAGCTAAGGGCAGAATTTAGCCCGAAGACACCTGCAGGCACAATTCTTGACCTCCACACTCTTTCCCCAAGGCTCTTTTTATGTGGCTGCTTGCTCTAATTCCGTTTGCTTCTCTTTGCAAATTCGGGCTTTGGCTTTCATTCCAGGAGCCAAATTGGGATGCATTTTTGTAAGATAGAAATGGCAGGAAGCTGTCTTTCTTCCTTGGGCTATCAGTACAGCCCCTGGGTGGGCACAAAAGAAAAGTGGACTGTTCCCTCAGAGCAGCCATGTGGGGACCAACCCTCTTTCTGAAAAGGGTGTCCGGTTTAAGTTTGGCTTAAAGATAAATACAGTAACTCTAAGAAGGGAGAGCAGGGGAGATCTAGGTTACAGGAGGAACCTGCTTACAGCTTTATCCTCCAGTGTGTGAGGTTGTACAGTGTTTCTCTTTAAATTATTGCTATTATTTCTAAATCTGCATCCATACATGTAAATTACTAATAAATAATTATTTCTAAATTTACATATAGTAGCATATGTATATTATATGAAACTCTTCTGTTCACTTTTCTGATGATGCCTTTCCTTTTTTCAACTATGAGTAATAATAATAATAATAACAACAATAACAACAACAACAACAACAACAACAACAATTATTGTAGTACCTGCCCATCTGTCTGGATTTCCCCAGCCACTCTGGGCGGCTTCCAACAGAATATTAAAAACACGATAAAACATCAAACATTAAAAACTTCCCTAAACAGGGCTGCCTTCAGATGTCTTCTAAAAGTCAGATCGTTCTTTATCTCCTTAACATCTGATCCAGGGAGGGTGTTCCACAGGGCGGGAGCCACTACTGAAAAGGCCCTCTGCCTGGTTCCCTGTAACCTCACTTCTCACAGTGAGGAAACCGCCAGAAGACCCTTGGAGTTGGACCTCAGTGTCCAGGCAGAACAATGGGGGTGGAGACGCTCCTTCAGGTATAACATTAAACACACACACACAAACCATGATAATACCCAAGTCAGGTAGTCAGCACCAGTCATATGTTTTCCCAGAAGGACATGTAAAGAGTTGATCCTAGGTTTGAACAGGTCCTCAGCAAAGTCCTGCCTGATACCCGCCCCCCACCATATGCCAGTGGCCCTCTTGGCTTCAGATGGGAAAATTCCCCTTAGATTTTCCCACAGTCCTCCAGGAATGCTATACCAGGGCTCTGCTGCTGACACTGCTGCTGACTTTGGCAGACTTCAGCATTGGCAGGCGATGCAAGCACATTGGGATCCTGACCCCTGCCCTAGGGTGTTGTGGGTACCCAAGAGAGCAAAAGACTGCACAGTTTGGGGCGACTAAATTCCTTACTCAGTCACACCCAACTTCCATGCAGAGCTCCATAAAAGTTCAGCATTAAACTGGTGAAAAGGGTAAGCATTTTGAGGGCTATTTAGGGATACTTCCCCCCCTTCCCCCCTCCCCTCTGCACCCTTTTCGCACACTGGAAATGCTTGCTGGAGGATATTTAACTCAAGCATAGTGCCGTTCAGAAAACGACAATGGTTTGGTCCTCCATCTATTCCTGTACTGGCCCTCCTGTAAAACTGGTCACTAAAAAGGGACAGAGGTAATTCTGATAACCTCTTCAGGTGAGGGAAGAGGCTAACCCCAAAGCAGGAGAAGGAGCTAACACATGCCCAACTTTAAATTATGAGATTCTCTCTCTCACTCACTCACTTCTAGAAGTGTGTTTCTTCCTTCCTGCTTTGAAGACAGCTCAGCCACTCATAGGGCATGGATCTAGCGTTTAAAATGTAAAGCCCTCAAGCTCATGACAATGGTAAGCTGTTGATTAAAAGGGAAGCCACGGAGTGAAATCAAAAAGTTAAGAGTTCAAGCAGGGCCACAGAAAGAAATGCCAGCACTTAAATATCGGCATATCCTTTGATATTTTTTTTCGACGTGTGTGTTTTACTTACTAAAGATAGTGAGACCCCAGGGGACAAAAAGGAAAAGAAAGAAATATTTTGAACTGAAAACCAACCCTAGCTAGAAAGCACATCCCCTTATCACTTTAGGGTATAGCCATCCATTGTAACCCTTAAAATAAACACTGGATCCTCTGAATATTATATTAAAACGTGAGAAATGTGCAGGATGCATATATCGGCTGATATTTAACAAGTAATTTCATATCTGGGGAAATAATTGCCTTTTGCAATGAATGCAAACCTGGAAATATCTTTGAAAGTTTGAACTGGTTTCCTGTGTTGAACGCCATGGGTTGGTAGCCTCTAAACTGGACTACAGTGGTACCTCAGGTTACAGATGCTTCAGGTTACAAACTCTGCTAATCCAGAAATAATACCTCTGGTTAAGAACTTTGCTTCAGGATGAGAACAGAAATCGCGCGGCAGAAGCAGTAGGCCCCATTAGCTAAAGTGGTACCTCAGGTTAAGAACAGTTTCAGTTTAAGAACAGACCTCCCGAATGAATTAAGTTCTTAATCCGAGGTACCACTGTATTGCAATGCACCGGGGCTACCTTGCAAGATTTTTTGGAAAGTTCTATTCATCTGAAGTGCCACAGCCTGTTTATTGGGGGTTGAGGCGATGGGACTACATACAACACCATTGTATAGAGCATATATTTAAAAAATCTTACAGCAGATCCCACTTCATTTCCATGCACAATTCAAAGATTTGTTATCAAAGCCCTAAAATGTGTTTGGCCCTGGAGGCATTATGGAGAATTTCCTCTCACATGGCCCCTTCCCAGGTCTCCCATACATGGAGATCCTTTCCTGAGTCCTGTTTCTTCTTCATCTAAAGTTACATTGGTGAGTAAGAGGCACAGTGGTGTGATGGACATAAATCCTTATTGATGGGCTAGCTTGCTCATGGTTGCTGCCAGACTGCTGACTGGGAGTGGCCACCAGGACCCAGGGGCGGAGCTACCTGCCCCGGCACCCGGAGCAGGGGTGGGGCTAGCTGCCCGCAGCCCGCACAGCGAGCGTCAGGAGGGGCACCGCTAGCCACCCGCATGACGAGCGTTGGGGGGCACTGCTAGCTGCCTGCAGCAGCATCGTCCCTAACGGCCAGCCACCCGCACAGCCAGCGTCTGGGGGCACCACCCACACAGCAAGCGGGGGGGGGGGGGCTGGCATGGCGATGTCACCCGCCCTCAGGGCTCACACCCAATGCACACAGCACCCCCCCCCCCGCACCTACCTTCCTCCGCCAGTGCCAGGACCATATAACACCTAAAGGCTCTACACTGACTCCCAGAGTGTTTCAAAGTTTTGGTGTTGACCTTTAAAGCCCTAAACCGTGTTGGACCTGCATACCTGAAAGAGCATCTCCACCCCCTATTATTAAGTCCGGACACTGAGATCCAGCTCTGAGGGCCTTCTGGCGGTTCCCTCACTGCGAGGTTACAGGGAACCAGGCAGAGGGCCTTCTTGGTAGTGGCGCCCGCCCTGTGGAATGCCCTCCCATCAGATGTCAAGGAATTAAAGAACTATCTGACTTTCAGAAGACATCTGAAGACAGCTCTGTATAGGAAAGTTTTTAATGCTTGATGTCTTCCTCTTTTAATTCGTTGGAAGCCAACCAGAGCTGCTGGGGCAACTTAGTCAGATGGACCGCATAAAAATAATAATAAATTACTACTACTACTTCTACTACTAAAAAAGGAGCAGGTGGCGCTGTAGTCTAAACCACTGAACCTCTTAGGCTTGCTGATCGGAAGGTCAGCAGTTCGAATCCACATGACGGGGTGAGTTCCTGTTGCTCTGTCCCAGTTTCTGCCAACCTAGCAGTTCGAAAGCACGCCAGTGCAAGTAGGTAAACAGGTACTGCTGCAGCAGGAAGGTAAAGGGTGTTTCTGTGTGCTCTAGCACTCGTCATGGTGTTCTGTTGCTCCAGAAGCGGTTTAGTCATTCTGGCCGCATGACCCAGAAAGCTGTCTGTGGACAAACACTGGCACAGAAACCAGCCTACTGTACAAAGGTGAAAATTTACATTCATTGGCTCCGCCCAGTTTTGTCACTGTGGCCGTGTGGCCCTTGGGAGGTTGTGCAGACAGGAATGTCACACTGGGGTGTAAAAGCTCCCCACCCCCAGGGCTTTTTATCAGCCATAACTCACTGGAAATCAGTTTGGGCACCTCTCAGGTGGGCGCCATACCAAGAGAATGAGGGCAGTCATTCATGGTGAGTTCTGACATCTCTTTTTCTAGAAAGATAGCACTGCCTACCACTGTGTGGGAATGTTAAGGATAGTAGGAAAGGATATACAGTGGTACCTCGGGTTAAGTACTTAATTCATTCCGGAGGTCCGTTCTTAACCTGAAACTGTTCTTAACCTGAAGCACCACTTTAGCTAATGGGGCCTCCTGCTGCCGCCGTGCTGTCGGAGCACGATTTCTGTTCTCATCCTGAAGCAAAGTTCTTAACCCGAGGTACTATTTCTGGGTTAGCGGAGTCTGTAACCTGAAGCGTATGTAACCTGAAGCGTATGTAACCCGAGGTACCACTGTATTGAGTAAGTATTATCCTTCCTTCACCCACACTAGTAAGTGATGTAGCAGAGCAGATTTCCCTGGAAGCTAGTTTGCAGATTCGTCTGAATCTCCTAGTTAAGATTATTTCCTGGTGTCCCCTTTAATCCCACTTAATTAAAGAATAAAGACACAAGAGTCTTTCTAAGTAACAAAAAGTTTACTCACATTTCAGTTCACAATATGATCCCTGAAAGGCAGACTTTACTTGGTAGTTACATAAACAAAATGTGAGTTAATCTCATATGGAGACTGAACTCATGTGCTGCTGGCTGAGAGCTAGCAGACAGCAAAATTACATTAATAGAACAAAATGGCTGCAGGAGAGCAGCATGGCAACAAAAGAACAACAAGACAAGACAACAAGAAGACAAAACTAAACTGAGAAAATGGCTGCAAGACTCGGCTCTTTTATGGAGTCAGCCAGAGCCACGCCCATCTCCCAGGTCACATGCAGGGACAGGAAGCTCCAGACCCGTGGAACAGGAAGTTACACTGACTGGATGTCCCCCTGCCTGTGTCCACTCTAGGGAAATAAGGAATGTTGCATTTGAGTGCTCCAGTGGGTTACATCCCAAACCCTGATATCAAGAAAATGTTATTTAAACAATAGGACTAACAATAACAAACATAATAAAATATCAAAAATGAAAAGCCAGCTACCTATTTTACAGTCTACTGTGTATCCAAGTATCTTCGACGGGGATTAATGTTTAATTGCTCTTGCTTGTGTTGTGCCATGCTGCTCTGAACTTGAAAGGTCTATCCCCTGTTGATTTTCCCCAACACCCGGTAAGCAGAGATATAGTGCTTCACAGGACAGAGGTTTCATTTGGCTGCCATGGCCTTTGTTTGACCTGTGCTTGAAATATCCGTACAGATCACTATTTCTAAAAGCCCTCCCCTAAAAAAATAAAACAACGATAATCTTTGATTAAGATCTCGGGTTTCTTTTAAAAGCACCCTCCCAAATGCAAATTAAGATTTGAATATCAAAATGATAGACTTCTGCTAATCTTCCTTCTTATGCAGGCATAAATTGTTAATCACATCCCATGCGCTGTGGTTTAATACCAACTTTAATAAAAATTGTTGCCTGGAGCCAAAAGACAGTTGGGATTCTGTCTCTTAAAAGTTTGGTTGCCCCATTCACATTTTCATAGCCGGGGGGCTCTTGGGCTGCCATTGATATCCACCCCTTTGAAATGTGCTCATTTTGAAGCTATTCTTAAATTATTAAACACCTTATTAGGGAAAAGATTAGCTTGGGGGAGGAGAGAGAGAGAGAGAGAGAGAGAGAGAGAGAGAGAGATTGAGTTGTATTTAGACAAAGGGGAAAAAATGATGGGAACAATAAGGGGGAGAATGGAAGGGAAATTATTGATATGAAATGCTACAGCTGCACTGTTGATATAAAAGTGGTAATCCATAATCCATAATTCATTTTAAGAAATGAACCCACTGTATTACATCACAATGTGTGACAAATTGCTACTGTCGAACTATCCAGCAATAAATTACACAGAATCATTCCTGTCATCATTGAAACTTCAAAAAGCAATGCCACTACAAGGTTACCCTCCCATTGTTGCATGTGACTCCCCTATCATGCAAACACACCCTCTCAGTTCTATCAGATATTTCAGTGGGGACAAAAGGGAAGTTTCATCATGTGACAAAAATCATGTGCATTATTTATGGAGGGGTGGGGAGAAGAGAGCTCTTCTGAATATTGAAGGGGGGGTAGGGTGTCACTTCTCTTTTATTCCTTAATAATACTTGTCAGTCAGGTGATCTTTGTATTATTCTTATTCTTATTCTTATTTAAAAAAAACACTGAAGAGATACAATTTCTCTCAAGTACAGTGTCTTACTGCTGTCTGCCTACAACGGCTAGTTAGCGTGTTAATTGTGCAGTTTAATATGCAAGACAAAGCCTGCTCATTTGCTTTGAAGTACTTATTCATGATGTCATGGGTATTAGCATATTTTCCTTAATTCTAAAACAGAACAATCTCCTTTTCCCCCACCCTTCCACCAGCTCTTCTTACAGTGACTGTGATGGGGCTTTCTCAAGCCAGTCAAGATAATCATTTTGCCGCCCAGAAGCAGATAAGCTTTTTTTAAAAAAGAAGGGGGGAGGAGGGGAAGAATGGACATTTTTAAGGTGTGTGGTTTTTTTACATTTAATAACAAATGGGAGCTCCAATTTGTGTTAAAATAGCAAGGCAAGTCAGTGTGAGGCAAAGCTATTTGGCTTCCGCCTAATTAATCAGTCATGTTTCCCGTGAAAACGGGGAAAAAAGTTTTCAATCACTCGCTTATCTCCTCTAATATCTCGCCACAAGCTCCGCACAAAGTTAATCTAGCTTGCTTCGGAAACTGATGTCGGGCTGGGGCTCTGCTGTTTGTTATAATTCATCGAGCCCTAGCTTTGGAGTCGAGTCGAGTCGTGACTCATTCATTCATTCACTTGGGCTACCTTCCAGAGGAGCATATGTTGGCAAGCACGGTTGTCGCTAAGTTATTACGAGGAGTCCAGACAGTTTAAATAAGAGTGCCTCTGTTCTTGCAGAGGGATTGTTTTTGCAAGCAGAAAGCTGCAGTATTTAGTTGCTTGGGAAATGCGACTTTCTCCCTGCAATTGTGCTTATGTTTCAGGCAGGGCAGATCCTGCCTTCTTCAGAAAGAGCACGGGCATCTTTTAAGCTGATACTTACAATGTCACTGGGACACGGGTGGCGCTAAACCACAGAGCCTAGGGCTTGCCGATCAGAAGGTTGGCGGTTCGAGTCCCGCGATGGGGTGAGCTCCCGTTGCTCGGTCCCTGCTCCTGCCCACCTAGCAGTTTGAAAGCACGTCAAAGTGCAAGTAGATAAATAGGTACCACTCCGGCGGGAAGGTAAACGGCGTTTCCGTGTGCTGCTCTGGTTCGCCATAAGCGGCTTAGTCGTGCTGGCCACATGACCCGGAAGCTGTACGCTGGCTCCCTCGGCCAATAAAGCGAGATGAGCGCCACAACCCCAGAGTCGGTCATGACTGGACCTAATGGTCAGGGGTCCCTTTACCTTTACAGTGTTACTAATGATGAGCTGCATATCCATCACCCGCAACGCCCCTAGTTTTATGTTGTTTTCCTTTGAAATATAATACAGATACTGTTCTTTCACCTTGCTTCAGCGCAGAAACGTGTGCCCTTTTTTGTGGTGGTGGAGAGGAGAATCTGCCTTTAGCTACAAAGGGCAAGCAACAGCTTCCCTAGCAATATTCTGCCCCATTGCTTTGGGGCTCTTGCATGGACAGAGGCAGCATCAGCATCTATTCCACCCCCACCCCCCTGATTGTATGCTATCCATGTGTGCAAATCAGGGTTAGCACAAGTCTAACATTGTCAGAAACGCTTTCCATTTGTGTTGCTGTCTGGGAGAAGCAGCGCCTTCAGTCAATTGACCTACAGTGATGGAAGCCTTCCTTCTTTGACCTGCTATTCAGTGATTACGAGAAAGCTTGCATGAGGTCACTTTGATACAGTAAGAGTATTTTATATTCTGCTCGTTTCATTGGTTTTCTCTTTCTCTCTTTCCCCCTCCCCCTCTTTTAGTGGTTGGGAAGAAGGAGCCCATGGTAACGGCCACAAACCTCGGGGATATGTGGATTAGCAAACAACTAAATAGGTTTAACCAGTGCTTTTTTTTCCTGGAGTGGCGCAGAGGTACGTATACCCCCTAAACATTTTGTGAATCTAAGTTTGGCCTCACTGAGGGGCAGTATTTCAATATGAGTAGGGAAATGAGAGTAACCCTAAACATTTTTAGGCGGAGGGGGGGGAAGCACTTGATTTAAATATTAATAGGCGACAGAAACTGACTCATTGCACTTTTGTGGTGGGGAGCAGAGAGGAGGGGGGGGGGTAATTTATATAGCCATTTCCTAGGACTTAACGTTGAACCTGAAATGTCTTCTCATAGGCTGGATTGCAGAAATCTATGGCTGAAGTTCTTGCTCTTAGCTTTTGCAAACAGACTGGTGGGTTGCAAACAGATTCAGAGGGTTAGGGGTCCTTCTGCAACAATGTGGGAGGTGGTATGGCAAGCTCCAGGGCGCGGGGGGGGGGGGGGGGAAACCGGTATTGAGAGAAATCTCTCAATTGAAAGATTGCTGGATCAAAATCACCCTTTCATGAATGGAAGGACCCTTTCTGTTCACTGAAGGACACCTTTGGAACCAAGCCAAATTTTCCAGGGGGAAATGTATAATTTTAGGGTGAGGAGCTAGGATCAAAGGGAGAATTTTTTCTTAGCTAAAGAGGTTACATCCCTTATCTTCCTTTCTCCCTCATGTCTTGCATATTCCCTGCTTCTTATTGCTTCTCTCCCCAGATCTACTCTAGTGCTCTATTTTCACTATATCATATTCTCTACAAACACTCTATAAACTCCTTAGAGCAGAGTCCTGGCCTTTTATATTCTGTTAAGTGCCATGCACACTGATAACGCTATTATTGTTATCATCATCATCATCAACAACAACAACATGCGTGCACCTCCACACTCAGTTATTAGGGGCATCATAATATGTATGCCAGGGACGCAGGTAGAGCCTAAGGCTTGCTGATCAGAAGGTTGGCGGTTTGAATCCCTGCCATGGGGTGAGCTCCTGTTGCTCGGTCCCTGCTCCTGCCAACATAGCAGTTTGAAAGCACGTCAAAGTGCAAGTAGATAAATAGGTACCGCTCTGGCAGGAAGGTAAACGGTGTGCTTAGTCATGCTGGCCACATGACCCGGAAGCTGTACGCTGGCTCCCTCGGCCAATAAAGCGAGATGAGCGCTGCAAATCCAGAGTCGGTCACGACTACACCTAATGGTCAGGGGTCCCTTTACCTTTACACACACACACACACACACACACACATATGACTTAGTGAGACATGAATAGCCGCCTTCTTAGCTCACATGCTCCCCCCACACAGCCACAAGGAATGTGGAGACATTTGGTTAATCACGGTTTGTCATGTCATCTGCACCAACCAACTGTGGTTTATATTAACCAATGTATTTTCTGAAGCTGGTTTGCTTAAACTAGACATCGTAAATGTCAACCACAGATCCAGATGACACAGAAAACTGTGGTCAAATAAAAGCAAAAAGCTTCTTAACTCCTCACAACCATGTGGGAGGAAGGAAGAGGAGACCGGAACATGTGAGCCCAGAGGGAATAATAGAATTATAGAATTTTACAGTTGGAAGGCACCACAGAGGTCATCTAGTCCCAAAAGCCTGTAATGCAGGGATCACAGCAAAAGAATTCCTGACCTCTGATTAAAAACCTCCATTGAAGGAGAGTCCACCATTTTCCAAAGTAATCAATTCCGCTGCCAAACAGCTGTTACTGTCAGAAAGTTCTTCCTGGTGTTTAGTTGGAATCTCCTTCCTTGTAATTTTGAGTCCTGCCTTCTGGAGGCTAGGCTCCTGCCCATGTGGCTAAACCATAGCTTAGTCCTAACATCTGAACACAGCCAAAAGCTGTGCCTAGCAGAGAGGAATTTGCTGAGTATGGTGCCTTCAGTCATAGGGCAACAGTGAGGAGAGCAGAACCTCTTACTGTATTTTTCTATGCGCCAAACTTGAAGATACCCAAAGGCACAGAAGCACCTTCTGGGACAGGTATAAAGAACCCATAACTTACACAAGAAAGATATGCATGGAGGTGAAGCTACCAAGGCAGTATATGAAGAAATACAGTCACTAAAAATCTAGGAAGAAGCCTGAAACACTGCTCTCTGAGTTAGTAGCCTGCGTTTCTTTTTATACCTTCCTTCGTTAGCTCAGGAGAAATGCTGTGCTCCATTCAGAGACGCCCGAGATGTAAAAGTCCCACTAGGTCATCAATTCCAAATAGTCTGTTGAACCATAATGGCCAGGCTCCCAGCTACGCCGTGTTTCCTGCTGCCCTTTCTGAAGCAGCGGCTCCTGACAGGGATGTACATTAAGTGCTCTACATTTATGAGCTGAAACTCAGGGGAGGCTGTTTTGAAATAATATTGCGGCACAGAAATCCCTTCATGCAACCTGCAGCCTGTTAGCTGTTTCTGCTCCCTAGGTGGCACCACAGATTAAGTGGACCATTTCTGTTCTGGCCCAAAAGGAGGTGTCCTAAAGCCTTTGCGGGTGGAGTTGGAGATGAGGGTAGGAAAGACGACATGTAGCTTGAAATACCGAACACGCCAAAGTTTGCCTTGCTAAATCTGAATACTCCCCCAGCAGTCCTGTTAAATATAAATTCGCTACAACCTACACGCTTCCCTGAGTTGTCAACAATAAATGAGCTGTCATTATGAATAACACCCGTTGTGTATTAAATGCGTTTGGTGAAAAGTTCAGGGTAATAGATCACCAGGAAATTAGGGTGAAGGCTGTACTTTTAACTCTACATGCTTGTGACAGCCGGCACACCAACAGCGACCTCGTGGTAACCAGACTGATGAAATTACAACCGGTTGCTGCTGAGGGAGAGGCAGGCAGGGTGTGTGTGTGAGAATCTTTGATATCCTTAAAGTGTGTGCAACATGGCAAACATTTCTAACAAATTTGGCAGTGGCAGCTCAAGCTTTTGTACAGCTCTTGGGCAGGGGTGAAAGTGAGACCCCCTCTATCACTGCTTGCCCAATCCTATCTCTATCACTCTGGGCCCAATCCACAAGAAGATAAGTTGAGCAAAGACTGCTGTTCCTATTCCTTGCTTTTGCCGCTGCTTACATTGCACGCAGATGGTATGCCCTTGTGATGTATAAACTAGGCTTTTGTATAACAACAACAACAACTTTTATATACCCCACCCATCTGGCTGGATTGCTTCCAACACATACAAAAACATAATACAGTGGTACCTCAGGTTACATAAGCTTCAGGTTACAGACTCCGCTAACCCAGAAATAGTGCTTCAGGTTAAGAACTTTGCTTCATGATGAGAACAGAAATCGTGCTCTGGCGGCACGGCAGCAGCAGGAGGCCCCATTAGCTAAAGTGGTGCTTCAGGTTAAGAACAGTTTCAGGTTAAGTACGGACCTCCAGAACGAATTAAGTACTTAACCCGAGGTACCACTGTATAACATCAAACAATAAAAACTTCCCAATACAGGGCTGCCTTCAGATGTCTTTGAAAAGTGTGTTTCTCTCCTTGACATCTGATGGGAGGGCGTTCCACAGGGAGGGTGCCACTACCAAGAAGGCCATCTGCCTTGTTCCCTGTAACTTCACTTCTTGCAGTGAGGGAAGCACCTAAAGGTCCCCTGGAAACTACAGACTCACATTCCATCCCTTGTTACCCACACCTCACTTTTACTCAGTTGTCTCTCTTGCTGGAGAGCCAGTATAGCGGTTAGACTGCTAGACTAATAACTGAGAGATAGGGGGTTCTAGTTCCCACTTGACCACAAAGCTCACTGGGTGACCTGCCTAACCTACCTCACAGGGTTATTGTGAGGATAAAATGGAGGGGGGGGGGAGAGAGAAATATGTGTTCCTCCCCTTGCATAAAAGGAGGAATATAAATTTAATAATAATTAAAAAATGATAAAATTCAGATTGCATTATTATTGTTACTCTTTTATTTATTTTTTGGTGTGTTTTTTCAGTGTCGTTCCAAATGTTGGGTGAGTGTGTGGTAATGGGTGGTTATGGCATGTACAGGGAGCAGCTGAGAATCTCATCACCACATAGGACCTTTTATTTAATACAGGTCACTTCCAGGAATCAAAAGCAAGTGTTTTACTTTCTGATCAAAGAACGGCACAGTGATGGGAGGCGAGAGTCGTTTGCAAAATGGTGCTTCTGCTTGTGAAACATTAATTAAGTGTATACTGGAACCATATCGTGCGACCTCAGATAACAGATCCTGTGGAAAATTAAGTGCACTACCAATTTCATGGGGCTTAGGGGAGACATGCTTATCTCTACATGAAAACAGGCTGGAATTCTGAAAATATGATGTGAGATACAGCAGGCAAGGGCTTCTGAGCCTGTGGCTACCAAGCAAGGTTGTTCTCCAGCATCTCTCTAGCTTTTCTCTTTTTTTACAAATTAAGCACCAGAGAAAAGCAAGTTGCTTGCAAGGAGAAGCATTACAGGGGAACACAGCACAACATGGCTGGGAATGTATTCCTCTGGGCAGCAGAAAGGAGAGAATGTCACGATGCAAAATGAGAAAGGCCCCGAAAGAGCGGGTGAAAAGATATCTTTCAAGGGATCAGCTAGTGTTGCTTACAATCGGCTGCAAGCCTTATTGTATTTTGTTCCTGCGCTGTAGGCCTCGTGAAGTTTGGAAACTTGCAATAAATGTTCCCCCCGCTGGAGCAGATTAATAAACGATAGTGCATTTATCTATTCAGCACACCTCACGTTATGAGGCCAGCATTAAAAAAAAAAATGCTTCCAGTCCTGTGGGGCAGGGTTGCATTTCAGATTTCAGTAAGGGGAAAGAGGAAGAGATTTCTGGGAAAGGAGGACAGAGAGAGAGAGAGAGAGAGAGAGAGAAAGAAAGAGAGATTTTCAGCAAGTTTTGAAGGCCTGTTCTTGGCCAAATGGATGCTGGGTTTGGAAGCAAATAGTAAAATCCATAGTTTCAAAAGATGGTTGCAGAAATTCAATGCTACTGCAGTTAAAATCCCAAGGTCACACAGTTTAGGGTTAACTACTCTTGCTGCTTGATGCTTTATAGAAAGTCAGCTCAAAGGCTGTGGTATGGAAAACCAGCTGGCAGCTGATGTTCAAAAAGCAGTACCTGATCCCAGCCGCATTTCTAATTATTGTTTCCTCGCAAAACGTAACATGCTAAATATGCCTCCTTGCCTGGACTCCTGCCCCTGTTACGTCTTCCAGAAGCCTGGTTTTCTATGTTGCAATTCTCTTGAAGGCATGCCTAATTAATACAATTACAAACTAAAAAGCAAAAATATTTAACATTATTGTAATCATAAATACATAAAGTGTTTGCAGCCTGTTTTGCACTTGTGTCTTAGTTGTGCCTGAAGCTGGTACACTTTCACCCTATTTATACTATGGGACTTAAATGGTTCAATCCTGTGCATGGTCACTAAGAAAATGAAAAGTGCACAGGATTGTAGCCTCAAACCACCCATAAAAACAACCATTCACTTTTCCCTTTTGAGTGGCTCTATGGGAAAGAAGTTCACAAAGACATTTCTCCTGCCCTGCATGCATCTATACTTTGAATTAGGAGTCTCAAAAAATCGAATTCACATCTGCTGAATTGTACAGTTGGATGGGACCCCAAGGGTCATCTAGACCAACCCTCTGCGATGCAGGAATATTTTGCTCAACGTGGGGCTCATACCCATGACCCTGAGGTTAAGCGTTTCATGCTCTACCAGCTGAGCTCTCCCATGTATTCCCTTCTGCCTTTAGTGAACAGTTTCAGCAAAGGGCTCCCTCTTATTTCTGAAAACTTTCTGTTAATGCTTCAGTTGAATACGACTTTCACGCCACAACTGAAGTTTCGTCTCTTAAAAAACAGAGTACTGGTAGGAAGACATCCACACAGCTTGTTAACCATTATCTGCAGCCTTGCAGTTTGTTCCTGACCTTGTTAATTGGAAGCGTTATAAAGTGTTATTTCTTCTTCACTGGGTCTTCTTCTGCAATGCTGTCGGAGACAAGAGCACAATCAGCTCTGCAAGAGAGCTGAGCTGTGCCATCAAAGACGATCTCCCCGCAAGTTAATTGTAATCAGCTATGATTTGCAAGAGCTCAACCAGGATTAGGATTGATAAGCGAGGTAAAAAATTGCCTTCCCCAAGTCATCACCCAATTCAGCATTCAAGTAGGGAGGTAAGCCTTGAGTGTCAAAAAAAAAAATAAAAAAAAATTCCCACTGAGTTTGTGCACATTACAGATGCTAGCTAGATGATCGGGATCTACCAGTTAACATCAAAAAGTGGATTGCAGTGATTTACCTTCTTATTCCAGATGGAGATTTCTGTTTTAATTCTGGTAGCTAAGGCTGCAAGCTCAAGTGCACTTGCTTTAGAGTGAATCCCATTGAACTGTGTGCCATTTACTTCTGAGTAAGCAAAGCTGTTGGCATGTTTCAGATGAAAACAGGGGCACTGTTGTGTACTTTGTACCACCACCACTTCTCCCATCAAGAATCAGGGCCTGATTACAGTGCATTTACGTCTGAGTAAGCATGCATAACACGTGCTATATGTTTTGCTGTACTTTAGTTTTCTCTAGATTGGACATTTACAATTGGAGGTTACAATTTGTGATGCTTGGTGTTTCTTGAAATAGATATAAATGTATAGAGGGTTTTTTAATTCAAAACAAACCAAAACCTAAGTGGGGGGAATTAAGTTACTAAAGAAACACTATTTTCTCCTTTAGGAAACATGCAAAGTTGTGATTTAATTGCATGTAAACATGAAAATATCCAGCCTAGCTGTTTTGTTTTCATTTTCAGCTTGGATCAGGGGTAACAAGTTACGATGGCAGTTTGCAAAAAAATAACTTCTTGAAGCCTAAACATACACATGTTTATTCAAAAAATAAGTCCCACTGAGTTCAGCGGTGTCTGTTTCCCAGTAAGGGTGCTTCGAATTACAGGCTCAGTATGACTTTCTTCCACTGCTTTGGCTAGAACTGCAAATTGCCTTCCTCATTCCATCATAGAAGACATTGAGACATGATGGAAAGATGCCCTGATTCTTTTGAAGAGCTAAGCAAGAACAGAATATCCTTCTCTGGGTATTGCTGCTCTGTGGTGCAGGGCAATCATCTATGAATCCCAGCTGGCATCATCTTGATCAGAGCGCAGCATGCGGAACATAACCACCACCAACTTTTTGCTTTAATACCAAGCAGATTTTTATTCCGGGCTGTGCTTGGAATTGCCAAGTGAAAGACAGTGCTTTTGTTGTCGTTTGTCAATAGCAAATCTGTATCCTGGAGTTTCCCTTCCCAAACCACTATACCAGGCTTCCTCAACCTCGGCCCTCCTCCAGATGTTTTGATACTACAATTCCCATCATCCTTGACCACTGGTCCTGCTAGCTAGGGATCATGGGAGTTGTAGGCCAAAAACACTTGGAGGGCCAAGGGAAGTTAGCAGCTCTCACTTGGCCTCTCACACATGTGGGATGGAGAAGGATGGGATGATTGTATCCAATGATGGTTTTAGCTTAGTGGAAAGAACGTGTTTTTTACTCATTCTCCTTTCTACTTCATAGCATATCCCGTTCTATTTCCCCAAGGTCAGGAGCAGCTTTTAAGGAAAAAGGGGAGGAGCTTAAGATTTCTGAGAGCTTGAAAGGAATGGAGGGGGGGGTCAGATTCCACAACTTGCAGGTGCCACAGGTGAGCAAGTGGATAGGGTTGGCATACATCTGGAATTTCCCGGACATGTCCAGGATACAAATGACAAAATTGGCAAAATGTCTGGGTTTTTGTCGACAGGGCCAAGAAGCTGAACAACTTTCGGGTTCATTCCCCCCCCCCCAAAGCTCAACAACTTTGAGGTTCATCTCCCCTACAAGTGCTTTCCACCAGGCAAAAACTACCACTGGACACAACTCATTCTATAGCACCTATTAAAAAAAGTGGGTGGAGAGTTTTAATTTGCAGCCTCCAATGCAAGGAGTTAGTTTTAACAGAGAGAAATTTAAGGTATCAAAACAGGTGCAGTGATAGCTTATTCAGAAAGTCTGAATGTGTGTGTGTGTGTGTGTGTGTGTGTGTGTGTGCGCGCGCACTACACCGCATAAAGGAACATTGGAAAAGATACAGCACATATTTTATATTGCAAATGAAATCTAATAGCCACTTTCTGACTATAATTAAATATTTCTGCATCTCTCTCCCCCCCCTCTCTCTCTCACACACACATTCTGGCAATGAAGTCTAATTAATCCACAAAATTCCTCCCCGCATTGCCAAGGCAAAGGCATTATGAAATGGATTGTTTTGAAACATAGCAAGGCTAGCAAACTTCTGAGCTTGAACAGATGGAAGATGTATATGCTATCAGTGTTTTTGGGGATCGGACAGCAGTCTGCATGAGGCAGTCAGTGTGGTATTGTTGCATTTTTCACACTGATGTTTGGGGTAGCATTCTGATTTATGAACAGCTGGAGTCAGACAACAGTTCTCAAACAGGTTCTCTGATTCCCAATCATGTACACACTCATTTCTCTTGTTCTATGCTTATTGTTTGATTTTTAAATGTTTTTTTTTCTCCATTGCAAATTTATTAGAGAAAAGGAAAAAGGAAAAGGAAAAAGAAGCAAGAAACCTATCGGCTCACGTTAACAATACAATCAACACCAAAACATCAATTTAATTTACACATACAGATTCATATATGCTATCCAAATGTCCAAAGAGATATCCAAATTAATTTGGTGTTTATAAAGAAAGTACAGTACAGTGGTACCTCGGGTTAAGTACTTAATTCGTTCCGGAGGTCCGTACTTAACCTGAAACTGTTCTTAACCTGAAGCATCACTTTAGCTAATGGGGCCTCCTGCTGCCGCCGCACCACCGGAGCCCAATTTCTGTTCTTATCCTGAAGCAAAGTTCTTAACCTGAAGCACTATTTCTGGCTTAGTGGAGTGTGTAACCTGAAGCATATGTAACCTGAAGCGTATGTAACCCGAGGTACCACTGTATGCTCAAATGTAATAACAGATGTGTATTAGATGCTGAGCATTTGTCCTTCCAGGCTCCAAGTATGTCTCTAAGCGACCACAAGGACTTGTAAAATCCATGTGTGTTGTCCCATGGGCACCATAGTCAAACAGGTTTGACAGAGGTTTAAAAGGCTACCAGTTACAGGTTAAATTCCCCACCCTGATTCGTAACTGGCTCATCCTTTCCAAGCTTCCTTGAAGAACTTTTAGAGGACATTTGTGATTTCTCCTAAACTTAGGAAGACCCAGCTAGGCCTCCTGGGAACACTGCGGGTGTATTTCCACATCCTTGCAACTTGGTACACTTGGGAAAGTGGAGGGAGGAAATTGTCAGCAGAAAAGACTCATGAGAGCTGAGGTCTCATCTTAAATTCCCACCGTTCATATCAGCAACAGAGGCTTTAATCATTCAGAGGAATCCTCCCAAATATGGTAATTGGCAAGACTGCGAGAAGGAAATTTCTTGGAAGAAATAAAGCTCTGGGACTCCCTTTGACATTGCAGGTTCTGAGCAGGCGCAGAAGTCTTCATTGCAGATAAGAACCCTGGGCTTTCAGAGGTCATCTCTGATGCTTGCTCTCCCCCACCCGTTCCCAGTCTTACCAGCAAGTTTGGGGGGTTGAGAAGGGAACTTTTTAAGCAGGCTGGGCTGACAGTGCAGAGGGCTGGCACTGAGCCATTATGAGCCAAGATCAGGAGGTTTGATGGATGCTTAGCTTAATGCTTCAGAGGGTAGGAGTTCCAGATTGGGAAGTTCAGATTCAGATTCTCCATATCTGCTGCAATCACTGTGTGCTACAAAGCCTGTGGGAAAAATCAGAGGTGATAATGGGATGAGAGTGCACACCATGTGGACCATTATGGTACACCATGCCTCTTTCAAATCAACCTTCAACTCTCAGAAAATCCAACTAATTATTCCGTAGAAGGAACATTGGAGTGTTTGCAGTGAAGGCCCAATACACCACACACTCTTACCTTTCAATTTAATCTTAAGAGATCATCCCTATAGTATGCCATGCTCCAAAGTTGGGGAAAGTTGTGACAAGAGAAGTAGTGGTCAAATTGTACTTCATGGTAATTCCTTCTTCCTCCCGAGGGCCTGAGGATCTCCCGAAAGAGAAGAAGGAAACGATTCCTTCTTCAGGCAGGAAACTAAAATGGTTTCCAAGGGAAGCTCTCTGGAGGAGGGGAAAATCAGTCGTGTAGGATGATCTCAGGGACAACAAGAAATCTGCAGCCAAGCACACTAAGATGCACTCAGCCAGTATGGCTATATGATAGAACACCTGCATTAATCTATTTGTCATGAAGCAAAAATGCTATCTAAAATAAACTACTGGTCTGATTTAGACTTGGGCAGGTGTTGTGTGTGTGTGTGTGTGTGTGTGTGTGTGTTTAATACCTACTGCTTAGAAAGGTCAAGGCAATGCGTTACTGGACAAAGGTGCCTTTAACAACCAGTAGTCAAAGTGAACAGGATGGCCTGTATTTTGTGTTATGTCACTCTATGTTAAGATTCTGTCCCCTGAACTCAAAGAGTTTTCTGGAGTGGGAATTGATAGGACCACAATGGAAGGGCTGCTGTATGGAAGCTCAAAAACATGGAACAATCTGACTGTACTGTGTACTACCTTAGATTGCCACCTCTTCGTAATTTATATTCACATTTCATGTAGAGGAATTATGAACTGAGTTTGGCCATATATATTTGTAAAAATAAAATCGTTCGGACCAACTTTTATCAACCCAGTTTGTTTGTTTTTAAGTGCACTATCCAGCTACTTTTAACTCCTACTTTTAACTGATGTGTTTGCTCACTTTCCCTGCTGAAACCCCTGGGTCAGAGAAAAACTCCGTAATTTGTATTTTACAAGTGTATGGACTGCTTAATCACAAGACTCTCTAAGGCGTATATGAAATAAAATCACCAATAAAACACAGCTCAAATCCACAAAACTGTTAAAATATACCTGCATAATTATCAATGCAGATAAAAATCAGTAAAATTTTTAAAAACACATATTGGATAACTGAATTATGCAGCCTGGTAAGCTTGCTGAAAATAAATAATAAAGCAGTTTAATTTTGGCTGAATCTTGTCCTATTATGCTCGATGAAGAAAAAACACTTCTGGGATCAACAAGCTGTTAATCACTTATTTTATTTATTTATTTTATTAAAATTTCTGCACCACTTGATTGCAAAAACAATCAAACC
Organism: Podarcis cretensis; assembly: GCF_951804945.1. NCBI lineage: Eukaryota > Metazoa > Chordata > Lepidosauria > Squamata > Lacertidae > Podarcis > Podarcis cretensis. The sequence goes on along the minus strand of NC_137176.1, from coordinate 23,258,585 downwards.
AGCAAACCAACAAACCAACAAACCCCTGACAGTGGCTTATTACTGTGCTATGGAAGTCTTCCTCTGCAAGCAAGTATACTTTATATTAAAGCTGCATTCCCATACATAGTCAATTAATTGATTAGATCAATCAATTTAAAAAAAACCCTTTTATTTGACATACAAGCTGCCCCTGATTAATTCAGCAACATTATAAAATAATAGTAATTATTATTTTTAATAGCAACACTTATGAACATTACAGAACGCAAACAACACCCATAGGAGGACGTGTCTCCTATAAGCTGGTTGTTGATGCACAACATGAAACATCATTTTTGTTTTAAAAAACACCTTACCCTCTTCTTCAAAATGACTGATTTATTCATCAGAAAATTCGTGCAAATTTGATCAACTAAAAATGCATATAATCGGATAGCTACGAATTCTTTAACCAAGTGTCAACTCCAAACAAGAGAGACGGAGGGAAAACTCTTGATCCTAATAAGGATAAGTTGCTTTGTGGAAATGCAATGCATTATGTTGTACACACTCCTGAAGACTGAAATTGCTGCGTGGACAAATAATAATTTCTGAATAACTAAAATTGCAGTGTAGGGAAACGAGCTGACTAATCTTCCAAACCTGCATTGAACAACTAGGATGATGTGACTATGTAGCTGCCACAAGTCATGATAAATGTCCTTTTGGTGTCCCTCATCGTTTTGCTCTACTGATGCAAGGAAGGCCCAGGATGTCCTCAATTTGCCAGGTGGAGTGATAGCAACACAGCATCACTATCTATGAAGTGTTAAGAAACTGCTGGAATAGTTTTTGCTACTTTCCAGGAGTTGTGATGCTATAGATTCAATGTTCCCTTATTCTAGGTAACCGAATAATTATAAAAGAATCTGTGAATGCTGTCATTGTCTACAGCAAGGCATGGTGCCTGAGGAGTAGGTGGGGCGGCTATGTTGAAAGCGAAGTTTTATCAACCTCCAGCATGACTTCATGGTTCCACCATTCAATATCGTCTATCAATGCACAACATTTTCCCCCACATTCTCTGTATGTCTCAATAAAAAAAGTACACTGGCAAACAAAATTGATTTCAAATTGGCTAATATGTAGTATTTCAGTCAAAAATTCATGGGGGTGGGGGTGTTATTGAGGGGAGAGGGTTGCCACAAAGATTTAGACTAGAAAAAGGCCACGATTCAGCAGAATTCAAACCATCGTTAAGTCTCACCGATCTTTCCATTGAACACTATATTCTTAACATTTGCTGAACTGTGCTTGATTAAATCAACAACAAATCAAAATGACCAATGCTTACAATTTTATTGAAGCCTTTTTAGTAGTTTTAGGAGTTATGAAACTTGCTGTCCTATACGATCAAATGTGACGTTACAGAAGCTGACCTGATAAACATTTTCTCTCTGAAGAATACCCTTGTATGTGTGTTTGTGTGATGGGGAAGGGGGAGGTCCGAATGTTTTTTAGGGAAGTGAAGCTAAATCCCTTGGCCAGGGCCATATAGGAAGACTACACCAAGAGCAAATGATTGCCACCCAGATGTCCAGTTTCAAATTAAAAGCCCAACTTTTACTTCCCTTCTTTACAGGTACAGAAATACACACACACATACACTTCTCAATGAGAGTGAGGGAATGCCTCGATAAAAAAGCTTTTAAAAAACCAAGCATTACTGTAATTTACCAAATAACAATGCACATTTCTTTCCCTCCAGTCTGCTTATTTGAATCACAATTATGATACTTTCCAGTGTATTATTCAGTATTCAAAGGGGAAGGGGTTTCTAAAATGCACTGGTAATCTGCTTAAACCTATTTGTTAGGTAAATGAGGTAGACAGCCGCTGAGTTAAAAACTGTATTTTGAAACAACCATACATTTCAGAGTGAGTCACTTCTCTGTCCTTTGGGACCATACCCCGACTTCATTCAGATTGGGATACCAAGGCCAAAACCAATGATGCAAGGAACATTACTTATGCTAGTTTTCCTTCTCTCCCCCCCCCCCAAAAAAAAACACCATCCAAAGTTGATAACCAATGTCTATAAAGCAAAAGACAACTACCACACTCACTCAGCAAAAAAGACTGATTTGCTAGGACATAGTTTATGAAATGAGTCGGGTGAATTGATATGCACACTCAACATATACACAGTGGCAGATAAGCGATAGGAATGTTAGCTACAGCAAAATGAATTACAATCCCATCCAAAACTGTATGTCCAATTCTGGAGCATTCTGACCAAATGATTATTGAAACCAAAATCGTTTAGAAACATCAGGACAAGCACATCAGCTTAAAAACATGGAGAGAACTTCTGTAAACTAACAGTAACCATAAGACAACATGCAAAGGAAATCAGCATTTTTCTTCCTTGCACAATTTCAGAGCAGGCCAAGGAGTAAACTGCATTACTGACGCAAACATAAATTAAGCAACTGAACCCATAGTTTGGATGAATTCATAAATTTATGCTTTCATCCTGGAGGTACTCCTTCTTGACCTGTGTTTATTGAGTGCTTCCCTCTTGTTGTACTATATATAATTTCAGGAGATCAATATAGGAATTACAGCAATCCTTATGCAATGTGAAGAAGATCCATAGCTGGGCCTGATACCATTTCTCTATATAGCACCAACTTGATTTATACTGCCCCTCTCTAAAGACTTACTGGAAGGTGGAATGAATGGCATGAGATTTGTGTATTACAAATGGGCTTGAAGTGTTAACATGATGCCATAGGCATTGGAAATGTTTTCAGTTTTGTTAATTTCACACATTTCTAGCTGAAATGCAGAAATAATGCTGTACTCATAATAATCATTAATTTGGGAGCTGGGTTTCCCCCCCAAAAAAGCACAACATATCAATGTCAGACAGTCATTCAAATAGCAAAAGAGTAAAATATTCCAGCAAAGGATGAATCACAATAGTTAAATGTAACAACTGCACAAGTTCTTCACACATAAAAGCGGCCCATTTATCATGTCACATAGAGAGCTGGACTTTATTATCTTTTCAAATCCCAGATCAAACAAGTTAACTGGAGTGCGGGTGGCGAGGAAGAGAATCGTCCCTGAAAACAGTTTCCACTCAAAAATATATATAAAAAAAGAATATGATGAAGCAAAACACATGTCTCAAAAGAAGGAAACACTTTGCGGGGGAATCACTAATCTCACTGAGACATTATAAGCAGTAGAAATACAATCTGGTTAACAGAACTTGTCTGTGAAAAGCTTCCAGCAAGTTTTGAAAAGTAGTTTACTAATGTTCATCAAAGTGAGATGGAGAGAGAGAACCATTTTATTCAATGCACGTTACCAAATGCATTATTCTTTATTTTCAAAGCCTGCAGAAATACTAAACATCTTTTTCACTGGTGACGACTTTCGCTGGGAATCTGACATAGGAGTGAGGAGGTGGATGCTGAGAAGTGCAGATTTTTAACAGAGAATGATGCTGGTTTAAACTTCTTCATTGCTCTCACTTTTTAATGGCAAGCTTTAGATATAATCTTTGATGGCTAGCCTTGAGATACGAGATAACAGGAAACTGGTGTGAAAACCGCTATAACGGAAAAAACTAGCAAGTCCCTAGAGGGGGCACCAGCTTTCAAGAGCCTCGAATGGCTGCACAGGATAACTGCAGGGAGCCACCATCAGACTGAATCATTTCCACTTGCCTTTAAGACATTCTTTCCTTACTGCCTCTGACTGTTATTTCTGAGTAACCAGTTAGTTTTGGGTCGCAAATCACTTGAAATTTGGGCCAAAGGACTCCCAGTGCAATTTAAAACCAAGAAGCAGATAAGTGCTAGAGCCTGCCTGATGATATCAGAATAAAGAGACTTGGTCCTGCAGTTATTTATTAGGACACTGGACTGGAGTTGCTTATAGGAGCCAATTCAATCAGATGCTCTCACTGTGGCAGCCCGATGGAAATCTATGTTTGTATCAGGGGTGAAGGAATCTGTTTGATCTCATCCCACCAGACACATCTGGACTTAGCCCACCCTCCTTCCCAACTGAACGTTATCGACTCATCCAACCCCCTCCCCTCTTAAGAAAGGTGGGGGGGGAGAGAAAGAGTGATCTGTAAAACATCACTCTTTTAGGGAGGGGCTGCTAATCGAATGTATGGAGCCCTTAAAGTTCCATGCAAACACTTTCTGGCAGAAACCATGTACGCTGTTGAAATTCTATCCCACGAATCAAGCCTTTGTCATGACCAGAGGAAGAATATGCATATATGTCTCTGGTGAACCCAGAAATGTACATTCCAGCCAATCCTTTCCTGGTATACATTGTCTCATATGCCTCTAAGAAAAGAAAGCAGAAACAATGCCAAGACTCCGTATGTACACACACACACACACACAGAGCGCATAAATACTTAACTATGAGAGTATCCCTAATGTGGTCCTGCATCAACATCTGGCATTCCTTGTGCGCACACAAGATCTCCGTATAAAAACTGAGCACACAGCTCTGCACACAACTTCCAAAGCAGTAATCATGAACGGCATAGTTACTCATGTGCAGGGTGCGCTATTCGCAGAAGAACTGCACTAAGACTTTTCCCCATCAAACAAATGAATTGCCCTTACTCTCTTGGATCAGGCTGAAGAGCACGCCCCCCCCCCGCCCTCCGTTAAGATCTTGTGATAAGAAAACTTTAAATCATAGGTGTCATAAAGAGACATCTCCTGTTCTCTTATGGTTAAAGGTAACAGATGTGCTGCTGGGATGAGTGCAATTTAAGCCATTAAACTTCTTGATCCCTGAATGTCACCAGGGGGGACCATATAGATGAACATCCAGTTGCACTTACAAAGCACTGCATTTAACTCTCCATAAAATATGGATTTTATTGCAGCACTGACAAGACCTCATTCCACAACCGTTGACCTCTATGCCCAGATGCAAACCTTTAAATCAAAAACGCTACACGCAGGAATGCTTTGGGGTGAGGTTATGCACACACACGCACATGCACAATGCATACATGCAACGTGTTTCAATACATATAGTTTTGCCAGGAACGTGTTTCACCCTGTGATTGAATTTTCTATAGCTGCTCAACTTCAGCATCCCACATTCATTCACCTTGCACACTGCCTCTTCTTCAGGCGCAAAGCATTCCATGCTTTACCAGGTTTCTGTGGCATCTCCAGCAACTCTTCCTGCTCTCCCGACTTTTCCTCAAGGAAAGACCTCGTTCCAACTGTGTACGTTCTCTAGATCAGTATTCCGACCCCCCTCCCACTCCTCGAGGCTTTCCTTCTGCCTTATGGGATCCATATCCAATCCAAAGAGAAGGCTATCATTATTATTCTTGGGATTTCTCTGCTTCGTAGCGAGAGGCGCGTGTGATTTTGTGTGTGTCGGGGGGGGGGGAGGTGTTTCAGGGTGTCCAAAGGGCTTCCTAGTGGCATCAACAGAAGGCGCCCCACTCTTTACCTTGCCTAAACGAGCAGCAAAGATCAAGCACTTCAATTGCTTGCATCCACTTAGCATCCCATCCATGCGCAAAAAAAAAAAAAGAGGAAGAGAAATGACAAGAACTCCCATCCCCAGCTTAAAAGAGCGCATCGCCGTCCATGTGCCGCCACACTGGCATGGTGCTCCCATAGTAACGGACCTGCCAACTTTTCGTGTGTGTGTGTGTGTGTGCAAATAACAGGGTTTCATTAGCATTTGCAGCAGACCAAACAAGAAGAGAGGTGGTGGGGTATTGGGGGGGGGGGGGGGGGTGGAGAGAAGCGGCAAACCAACCGACCCACCGAACCAAGAAAAACACGGGAAGCGTAGAAGCCAACTCCTCGGAGCCGAGGTCCCTTCATTAAAATATTTGACCCCCCACCCGCCCACCCAAAAGTTGACGGACAAAAAGATGGGTGATCGATTATGCAGTAAGGGCTTACCTCCCCCCCCCAACCCCGCGATGTTTTATTCAAGTTGGCACCGCTTGCCTAGAGCCTAGAGTCGGAAGGATCATCTAGTCCAGCCGTCCCCGCAATGCAGGGACCTTTGGCCCCCGCGCGGGACTCGAACCCTCGACCCTGAAGAGTCTCACGCTCTGAGCTCTCCCGAACCGGCGACGGAAGAAGAGGAAGAGGAAGACAGAAGAAGATGATGATGAAGAAGAAACCATCGGTTCCTTACCGGCTCAGAAGAGAAGGCGAAAGGGATGCGCCAAGTTGCTCGCCGGCGCCGAGTCGAGTCGGGAAGCGACGCAGCGGGCGGCTTCGGGGGCCACGGCGCCGCTTCTCCGTCCGCCTTCGGCCGCCGAAGCTACTTGCGCGGCACCGAAGCTCCCTCTCATCACTTCCAAACTCCGGCGTGGAGGAAGGCGAGGCAGCCGGAGGGCAGCTCTCCCTCGGCGGACTCGGTCCCTAAGGCTGCGTCCCGGAGTCCTTGGAGGGAATGGAAACTCGCCAGGAAAGATGTAGAAACAGAAACACACACAACACACAAGCACACACACAGCCCTGCCGGCTTTTCTTTCTTTGAACCTCGCAGAACGCACAGGCGCGCACGCCAACGGTGCGCCCTGCTCTTAGTGCGGCGCCTCGGGAGCCGGAGCCGCAGCTCTGCGGACGGGGAGGTGAAGGGCTGAGGAGCAGCGAAGGCGCCTCTTGCAGGCATCCAGCGATTCGCGAGTGAATGGGGTGGGAGGTGCGAGGAGGAGAAGGAGGAGGCCTTTCTGGAAGACGCCCGCCTCCCCTCCTTTGCCGCCGCCGCCGCCGCCGCCGCCGCCTCCTCGCGTGGCAGAGAAAAGCGCGCTCTTCTTGGGAAGTCTTGCGGCCAAGCCCTCAGGAGTTTGAGGAATGAAAGGCAACGAGCCGGTGAGGGGGTAAGACGGTGGGGTGAGGCAGTTTCATGACCTGCACGGGGAAGGGTGAATCTCTAATGCGGGACCCCACTCTTGCAGAAGGTGGGGTCTCCAGGTGAAAGGGGGTGGGGGGTGGACAAGGGCCCTGCCTGAGACCGAGGATAGCAGATGCTGCCCAGTCAGTGCTGGCTGTGCTGAAGCAGACACACCAGTGGTGTGGCTTGGTAGAAGCCCATCAGATGGACCAATGGTGTGGCTCTGTAGAAGTCCATCAGATGAACCGAATGGTGTGGCTCAGTAGAAGCCCATCAGATGGACCAATGGCATGGCTCTTAGAAGCCCATCAGATGGACCAATGGTGTGGCTCAGTAGAAGCCCATCAGATGGACCAATGGTGTGGCTCAGTAGAAGCCCATCAGATGGACCAATGGCATGGCTCTGTAGAAGCCCATCAGATGGATCAATGGCATGACTTTGTAGAAGCCCATCAGATGGACCAATGGCATGGCTCTGTAGAAGCCCATCAGATGGCATGGCTCTGTAGAAGCCCATCAGATGGACCAATGGCATGGCTCTGTAGAAGCCCATCAGATGGACCAATGGCATGGCTCTGTAGAAGCCCATCAGATGGATCAATGGCATGGCTTTGTAGAAGCCCATCAGATGGACCAATGGCATAGCTCTGTAGAAGCCCATCAGATGGACCAATGGTGTGGCTCAGTAGAAGCCCATCAGATGGACCAATGGTGTGACTCAGTAGAAGCCCATCAGATGGACCAATGGCATGGCTCTGTAGAAGCCCATCAGATGGATCAATGGCATGGCTTTGTAGAAGCCCATCAGATGGACCAATGGCATAGCTCTGTAGAAGCCCATCAGATGGACCAATGGTGTGGCTCAGTAGAAGCCCATCAGATGGACCAATGGCGTGGCTCAGTAGAAGCCCATCAGATGGACCAATGGCATGGCTCTGTAGAAGCCCATCAGATGGACCAATGGCATGGCTTTGTAGAAGCCCATCAGATGGACCAATGGCATGGCTCTGTAGAAGCCCATCAGATGGACCAATGGTGTGGCTCTGTAGAAGCCCATCGGATGAACCAATGGTGTGGCCCAGTATAAGCCAATCGCTGCGGGCTGTGCTGACGTAGGTGGACCAATGGTGTAGCTTAATAGAAGCCCATCAGCATGGGAGATGGACTAATGTGGCTCAGTATAAAGAATAGGAGCCAACTCCTAGGGGCTGAGGGGGGCTTTGAACCCCCCCTAAAATATTTGAGGGAGCTGCCCCTCCCATGTCGATGGGCATTGCCATTCTAATGGTGAGTGTGCATGGCATCATGTGATTGATTATACAGAGCGGGGCTTGCTTGTCCTTTCCCCCCAATAAATATTTTATTGAAGTCAGCACCCCTGTTATAAAGCAGCTCCCTCTGTTCTGTTCATCGACTGTGCTCGGCTTCAAAATGGTTCTGCTGGTCCAGATAAGTCCGGCCCTACCATTAGGTGGCATGATGCTGCTGCTCTGGGCAGGAGATTTTGGGTGTCAGGAAAAGGCAGCAGGTGGTTATGGTTTTTTTGCTGTCAGGGAGGGAGCTGTTCCTCGGATTTTCTGCCTCAGGTGCCTAAAGAACTTGGCTGGCCTTGTATCAGCTGCTTCTGGGGCACTTCTGAGCCCAATTTTAAGTGTTGGCTATAACTTTTAAAGCCTCAAAGCAGTTTGGATCCAGGTTATTTGAAGGCCTGCTACACTTACTTATGGTGGCGCTGTGGGTTAAACCACAGAGCCTAGGACTTGCCGATAAGAAGGTCGGTGGTTCAAATCCCCGCGACGGGGTGAGCTCCCGTTGCTTGGTCCCTGCTCCTGCCAACCTAGCAGTTTGAAAGCATGTCAAAGTGCAAGTAGATAAATAGGTACCGCTCTGGTGGGAAGGTAAACTGCGGTTCTGTGTGCTGCTCTGGTTTGCCAGAAGTGGCTTAGTCATGCTGGCCACATTACCCGGAAGCTGTACGCTGGCTCCCTCGGCCAATAAAGCGAGATGAGCGCCGCAACCCCAGAGTCTGTCACGACTGGACCTAATGGTCAGGGGTCCCTTTGCCTTTACTTTTTACACTTACTTATCATTAAGTTTATCTACCGCCCTTTATCCAAAGATCACAGAGCAGATCACTTTCACCAAGCTGCCCACCCTCTGAGGTCAACAACTGAGGCTTTTCTCATTTGCCTCCTGCCAGGAGCCGTTCAGCTGATGGGAACAAGGCAGAGGGCATTCTCCAAGGCTTGGGATTTCATTCCCCTTTGGCTGTGCCAGACTACAACAGTGTATACCTTTTGGAAAGACCCTATTACTCACATTTTTCCTATTGGCTTTTCCTTGAAAGGTTCTTATTATTGGTTTTCGTTTATGGTTTATTAAATTTTACATCACTTTCCACTTAAAATAAAAATAAAAATAAATAAATCACCAAGTGATTTACAGCCGAGTAAAAAACAATAATAAAACCACATAAGCATTATCAAAAAGAAATTTAACGCTATAAAGGATGCCTCCCAAATGACCAGAAAAACGGGAACGTTTGCCTGTCAACAAAATGATAACAAGGTTGGAGACAGGTAGTCGTCCCTGGAGAGAGCCTTCCATATGTTGGGGGGTAGGGGAACTACCACAGAAAAGATCCCTTCCCTTGCTTCTGCCCTGTGGATGGCACACAGAAGACCACAGATAATGATCTCAGGGCAGGGAAAGGTCGTCCGTTAGGTATTGTGGTCCCGTACTTTAAAGGTCCGTAAAGTAAAAGCTATGGTTTTCCCAGTAGTGATGTATGGAAGTGAAAGCTGGACCATAAAGAAGGCTGATCGCAGGAGAATTGATGCTTTTGAATTATGGTGCTGGAGGAGATTCTTGAGAGTCCCATGGACTGCAAGAAGATCAAACCTCTCCATTCTGAAGGAAATCAGCCCTGAGTGCTCACTGGAAGGACAGATCCTGAAGCTGAGGCTCCAGTACTTTGGCCACCGCATGAGAAGAGAAGACTCCCTGGAAAAGACCTTGATGTTGGGAAAGATGGAGGGCACAAGGAGAAGGGGGCGACAGAGGACGAGATGGTTGGATAGTGTTCTCGAAGCTACCAACATGAGTTTGACCAAACTGCGGGAGGCAGTGGAAGACAGGAGTGCCTGGCGTGCTCTGGTCCATGGGGTCACAAAGAGTCGGATACGATTAAACGACTAAACAACAACAACGACTTTAAAGGTGAAAACTAGAAGGCATTTGGCAGCCAGGAAAAAGACAGCATTCATGCCTTCTTGTACCTGTTTGTTTACTTGCTTGTTTGTTGGCTTTTAGATTGCATTTTAGTCCTTTCAGGTGGGCTGCCATATGTTTGTTTGGGTTTGTGTTGCTGGTCTGCTAGTATATTATTTTGTTCTATACTATATTTGCACTTGTCCGTTGTCATGCTGATGAACGTTCACGGTGAAGCAAGTGAGCAGGCAGGCAGGAGCCCCAGGCAGGCATTCTCACATTCTCGCTGCTGCCATCGAAAGCAGGCCTCTGGTCCAGGCAGGCGGTATGACTGGCAGAGAGCACAGTTGGTATAGCCCAGACAGGCCTTGCTGTGCTTCCTCTTTCCCCACTACTGGCAGGAGTGAGGGGAATGGAGGGGAATCGTCCCTCACCCTGCTGCTGCCGGCAGGAAGCCTGCAAATGCGGGCAGCAGGGGTGTGTGTGTGAAGAGAAATACATCCTTTCTCTCCTGCGTTTCCCTCTGCCTCCCCCCCCCCACCAGTGGCAACAGTAACAGGGAGGTGGGCAAGCTATGGGGTAAGGTTTTTTGGGAGGGCAAGATCTGGGAGCAGGTGGCATTGGACGAGCTGTGAGGGGACAGGATTTTGGGTGAGGTCTAAAGGAACAGGGCTGGCAATGAGCTGGAAGTCTGACAGGTAAGTGAGGTTGGCTAGCAATGTGGGCATGAGTGGCAGCCCCCCCCCCCCGGTGTGTATTTTTCTATTGTATTTTTGTGTTTTCTTGAAAGCAGCCTTGAAAGCGTTTATTCTCAAAGGCAGCATATGATAACTTCTTTGAATAAATGAATGAATCAAATTCTTGACCCATTGCTCCCATAATTTCCAGCAACAATGACGGCTGTTGTTATATTTCCTATAAGCTGTAGTGGGTGGCACAGTGGGGTGGAGGCGCTCAGCTGAACTTCTGTCAGGTGTGTTACTGCTTGCCACATCGGGAGGGAGAGGGGATATGTGCTGGGGAAGGCAACGCTGTGCAAACACATTGACAGGAGTGTCAGATTGACTCCGCTGGTGCATTGGCGGTATCCCGAACACACCCATCCCTATAAGCATGCTGGCTCCTTTTAGTCTAGCAATACAGTGGTGCCCCGCAAGGCGAATGCCTCGAAAGACGAAAAACTCGCAAGACGAAAGAGTTTTTCGTTTTTTGAGTTGCTTCGCAAGGCGGATTTCCCTATGGGCTTGCTTCACAAGACGGAAACGTCTTGCAAGTTTGTTTCCTTTGTCTTGCAAGTTTGTTTCCTTTTTCTTAAAAGCGTGCATTCACTTCGAGGAGCAACTCATAGCACACGGTGTGGTAGCCTTTTTTGAGGTTTTTGAAGACTTTGGTGATTTTTGAAGCTTTTCCAAAGTCCGTGCTTCGCAAGACGAAAAAATCGCCAGACGAAAAAACTCGCGGAACGAATTAATTTCGTCTTGCGAGGCACCACTGTAACTCTTTTTCGTACTGTTGCAGTTTGACTAACAAGGTTACTATGTGTTGTTAATTCAGTTAGTCATAATGCATAGTGTTTATATGGTGCTTTACAGTGCAATCCTATATATCTTTACTCAGAAGTAAGCCTCATTGGGGCTTATTCCACAGTAGCAAGTGGTGTAGCATGGGTTGCCAGCACCCGGGAAACAGATGCATGCACATTCAGCTGCCTAACAGTGTCCGTGTCTCCCAGGAAATTGCAGCTGCGGAGATAAGAAGTGTCATTTCGTTGTCTGGAGAGGTTGCTTCCTGGTTTGCATGGAGAAGCCATTTTCAATGGAGCCCAGTGACGGAAGTGCACAGCTGTATGGAGGCAGTACTGGGTGTTGACATTTTGCGCCCCTAACAATTGTGTGCCCGGAGCAACCGCCCAGTTGGCTGTACACCCCCCCCCCCATGCTATGTCATAACCAGTAACTATGTTTAGGGTTGCAGCTTTGGAGTGTTCCAAGAGCATTCCATGAATTATTGCAGGAATCCTTAAAACACATTTGTAATGGCTAGCACAATTAGTCAGAGTTTGCAGATAGGGCCTGCCCAGGAGTTTTGGTGACCTAAGGCTACCTAGTGAGTGATGGGCAGAGATGCAATTTGAGCTTGGTTCAGAACTTTCTTTCTTAGCTGTTAAACAATGTGAGTTGGAAGACAATATTTAGATCTATAACTCCCAATTACAGTGCTACCTCAGGTTACAGATGCTTCAGGTTACAGACGCTTCAGGTTACAGACTCTGCTAACCCAGAAATAGTACCTCGGGTTAAGAACTTTGCATCAGGATGAGAACAGAAATTGTGCCGTGGTGGCGCGGCAGCAGCGGGAGGCCCTATTACCTCAGGTTAAGAACAGTTTCAGGTTAAGAACGGACCTCCAGAATGAATTAAGTTCTTAACCCGAGGTACCACTGTACTACAAGTTTGCATATGCAGCTGCCTCAAAAGCTGAAAAAAACAGGAAATGCAGAGAAAATTAGTGCAGTGTACAATAGGCAGAAAAAGCAAAGGAGTAGAGATTTCAAGTGGATAGCCTTGGCATGTTCCTATTTTCATATGTGGAATGCTGGAGAGGCTGGTTTGTTAGAATCCAGAGAACAACTAATTGATCATTCCAAGGTTCCTCGAATCACGGATACTACAAAGACTTAAGCACCACTTAGAATCAAAGCTGTAATCCATTGCTTTGGTTGAATTGATGACATTTCCTTTTGCCTAAATAACAATGGCTGACAGTCCTCCACGGATCAACATATTAAATTAAAAGCTGGTAAAGTCTGTGGTGAGCTTGAGTGGGAAGATGAAAATTGTTTGTTGTAGGACTTAGTGGGGTTTGTATGACCAGCTGTGCTTGGCTTGGAATGGAATGGTGGGAGGAGAAGGGTTAAGATGGTGCTTGGAATATTTTTATTGGGATTCGGAAAGGGGGAAACAGAAATGAGAATAAACTGGAAAAGGAAGCAGCAAATACTGGGTCAGATTCAGCACTCATGATTATTAACACTTAAAGGAGTACAGATACCAGTGCACCCAGACAACGAAAGTGTAGTTTGGAATTATAGGGATAAATATTGTATCTAGTTATTATGAGCTAGAGCTAATACTCCACCCTTTAGCTTGTTCTTGTAGTTACTTTCATGTTGCAGATACTGTTTATCCATAAGCAGCCTAGTGTTCTGCGCCTACGAACTGAGTAACCTTGCTTTATATTAAATAGATAAGAACTTAGCAATGACGATTCAGGGTTTAGTCAAGTTCATGGAGGAAAACCTATGAATTTCTACAAATTATGATGGGGTGCATGATATCTTCGGTTACCAGTTGCTGGAGAAATAGTTTTGCAGGTAGTATGATTTAAAGAGCATCTTTAAAAATCTGGAACTGCAATGATAATCTTTTTTTTTATGGTGACTGAGAGACCTGAAAACATTTGTCAGAGCCAGTTGGGTATGGGCAAAACTCAATCCAAGTTTAGAGTAGGGCAATTGAGCTTTGTTGCTGGAGTTGTGGCAAGCAGGCATGTATTATTGCGTTGACCAGACAAGGACAACATTCCCAGCAGCTAGCAGTAAAACAAAAGACTCAGCTCCTGAATCTGGCCAATCCAGAGACTTGATGCTGACTGCCAGTTACTGTAAGGTGTGTGGGTGCTCCCCAAAGTTCTGAGCAAACACAGTCCACAGCAGCATATGGGCTTGTGAGGTTCTTGGTTTGAACCTTCGAGCAAAGGCAGATCTATAGGGGTGTGACCAGTGTGGTTGCACCAGACACAAAGCTTCTGGGGCACCGGGGGGTGGGCTCCGCAGCTATGACATCCAGGCCAGATTTTGGCACCACACAGGGCGCCACTGAAATTTGAGGCGCCAAGGTCCGCCACTGCTTCGATGCTCTGACAAGAACACAGTTTACAGCCCAGACTAATGTATCTTAATGCATACTACATTTAATGAGATTGTGCAGCTTTGGTGATCCAATAAGCTGCATTCCTAGTAATAATTTCTCCAATTATTCTAAGGAGGCAGCAAACATCAGGCCAGCTTGTGCAATGCCATACCGAAGAGGCAAAAGTTTCCCGACCAACCTCTGTGAACGATCAACTGACACCGTGAATTATGAGGCTAGAATAATATTATCTTTGCCTGGATAGCTACTGATGTTATTGATGACCACAGGTCTCTCCAGATCTTTGAAAATCCAGATGCACTGTTTGACTCCTTGACCTTCTGCAGTAATGAGTTCCACAGGTGGGTTATACATAGCATAAATATTTCCCTTTGCTTTGTTTTACATGTACTGCCTTGTACATTCAAAGAGTGCCTTGTTGTTCTCGCCTCGTGGGGTCAGGCCAATGAGAGGGTCTTTCTCTTCTGTGGGGCAGGCTGTCACAGTACTTGGAGAACCAGCCTCCCTCTGTTAGGTTTCATGGATATTCTTAGATTCTCAGGTCAAAAACTTCTCTTGGTTTCTTCTTCCCAGAAGAATGCTGTATGGTCTTTTAAAGCTTAATATTCTAACAGCACTTGTCCATGTATTCTTGAGAAGTCACTTTGGATTGTATGTAGAATAAATTATTTGCATAATCATGGTTTGGGTTACATGTGAAACCTACTCAGAAAATTCACAATTCCTGTTGTTGTTCCCTATTTTTCCCTTCTGCCTTTTGGACAAAGTGAGTTTGCACATGCGTGCTAATACCTTGATGACAACAACACCACATTATAACTTTCATATCACCTCATCTCAAATGCATTGGTTCCCCCCCCCCCCCCCGGAATTACAGGTTCAGCTGTGAGGTATTTTATTTTGTGGTAAGTAGTGAGACCCAATACCGCATTAGGCTAGACTTACCATTTTTCTCCACTCATATAGTGGTAACGTTAGTGGACTACTTCAGTATTTGGTCTGCAAGTTAGCTTGCCCTTTTGGGGAGCATATTGGAAAAAAGCAAAAGCAAAATTGGAGTGTTTATGAGACACAGATGCAAATGCACAAAAATTCAATTTTTTTGAAGCCTGTAGTTCTTCAGGAATGTAGGAGAGAAAGATCCCACCTTAGCCAGGCTATCTTCATTTAGCCATCCTAAACTCCATTCAGGAGTTTATGCATGTGTGATTCCAGGGAATCATCAATGACTGATGGAAACTGCTTTGTGAGGTTCTGTCTCCCAGGGAGGAGCCGTCTGTAGAAGCATTCAACTCTGCAAGATCCTGACCACACAGGAAGCCTGCTGTGACCAAAAGACATTAAGTGGTAAATTGTCTATTGCAGGTAGGTTAGCCAAAGTGGTGCCCTCCAGCCCTCCAGGTGTAGCTGAATTCCAGCTACCATAATTTCACAGCCAGCATGGCCAACAATCAGTTGATGGAATTTGTAGTTCAACCACATGTGGACGGCTACTTTTTTCTTGCCCCAGGCTCATTGGATACACGAAAACTGCTAAAATTAATCGTTGTTGGCTCTCATATTCTTCTCAGTACAGCTGCCAGTACAATTCATTAAAAACACTCTGAAAGTAGATTTTGGAAGCAAGTCCATTTGTTATTTAATACTTTTTCTAGCAACATGATCAACATATCTGGAATTAACCCTACCTATTGCTTTAGCTCTGCACCAAAACACAAGATTTGTTTCTGCGATCGCTTTCCCACTTTCTTAACCAGTAAGGAACCATCCTTTCTTGTATCTGCCCACATTTTCTGGCTTTTCTTTGCAGCCCCTGGATAAGTTTTAAAAATGAAAGCAGAGATTTGCTGTATTGTGTGTCATACCAAATGCAGCCTTCTGGATTTCCAAGACGCTTTGAGCAATACCTTACCAAGCACAGGCCAACTGGAGAATTGTTAAGGTCACAGGCTGATAAAAAATCCTTTGTTCTGGAAATATATATATATATAAATAATCAAAATATCATAGAAAAGAGTGTCAAATGCAAGCAAGAGGACACCAGACTAAAGAAATAAAGAATGGCCTATACAGTGGTGCCCCGCAAGACGAATGCCTCGCAAGACGAAAAACCCGCTAGACGAAAGGGTTTTCCGTTTTTCGAGGCGCTTCGCAAGACGAATTTCCCTATGGGCTTGCTTCGCAAGACGAAAACGTCTTGCGAGTCTTGCGATTTTTTTCGCTTTTTTCTCCCTTTTTCTAAGCCGCTAAGCCGCTAACAGCCGCTTAGCTGCTTAGCCGCTAAGCCGCTAATAGCCACTAAGCCGCTAATAGCGCTAATCCGCTAAGCCACTAATAGGGTTGCTTCGCAAGACGAAAAAACCGCAAGACGAAGAGACGTGCGGAACGGATTCTTTTCGTCTTGTGAGGCACCACTGTACCGTGGTACCTTGGGTTAAGAACTTAATTTGTTCTGGAGGTCCGTTCTTAACCTGGAACTGTTCTTAACCTGAGGTACCACTTTAGCTAACGGGGCCTCCCGCTGCTGCCACATGATTTCTGTTCTCATCTTGAAGCAAAGTTCTTAACCCGAGGTCCTATTTCTGGGTTAGCGGAGTCTGTAACCTGAAGCGTCTATAACCTGAAGCGTCTGTAAGCTGAGGTACCACTGCACGTATAAGCAACTGCTGCTTGCTCTGACTGGAAGTAGCTGTGCAAGACTGCCAGCTGAGATTTTACCTTGCTGTTGTACAGGAGTTTATTTTAACCAGACTCTGAACATGCTCTCTGCAACTAAGCTATGGCATTTAATAAAGTTGGGAGCTTCTGCCTGCTTTGATCCACCTGGACTGAAACTTTTAATTAGAACCTCTTGAACCCAGTCCTCTCTGATATTTTATATGATATGAAAATTGCAATGTAAAGATCCACCTCGGCAGTGTAATGACTTCTCGACTGATGCGTCTTCAAAGCCTTCCATGGCGCATTGGTAAGTTTTTCCTCTTTCACACATGCGAACCGGAGCGCAGAAAACCAGGAGTGCAAAAGCATAGGAGTTTTTTTGGTGTTTGTTTAAACTGCCAAAACAGGTCAATGAAATTATAATGACTTTAATCAGATTCCCACAAAGCTGTTCCCACAAAGCTGTTAACATTTGCATCTCCTTTGCTTCTAAGGAAAAAGGGTCTTGCCCTTGAACAGTGAATCTATTCTACTCCACCTTCCTTACTTTCATGGCAAGCCCACCTGCTATAACCCAGTTTTGCTGGGCATTTTGATCCTCTCGTTTGATCTCGCTCCCTTTTAAAACTAAGCCTATATTTTATAAGGCAGTTACTTCTATGTAGCATCAAGCAGCTCCTCTAGTTCCATGCAAGGAGTAGAATTTGATTATGGCTCCCACTGGGTAGGGAGCAGTGGTATGCGGTCAATAGACGGGTCTAGTCTATGTAGTCCCCTAAATGTTCCCGGTAAATTAGAGTGTTATACTATTAAAACCTGGCGCCTCCTTCCCAAAGCCCGGGAAGCTTCTGCCCAGTTTAGGGAGGGAGGCGTGATGTCTTCTTGGGGTCCAAGACCGTTCCCACCACCTTCCCAAAGCCGGGTGGGCTTTGAGAAGGAGGCAGCATGATACTCACACATGTGACATCGGGATGTTACAAAGTCACGTGCACGATATCAGCCCCCCAATCGCTCTCCACAAGCAGCAGCAGAAGAGTTTGGATTTGACATCCCACTTTATCACTACCCTAAGGAGTCTCAAAGCGGCTAGCAATCTCCTTTCCCTACCTCCCCTACAACAAACACTCTGTGAGGTGAGTGAGGCTGAGAGACTTCAGAGAAGTGTGACTGGCCCAAGGTCACCCAGCAGCTGCATGTGGAGGAGCAGGGAAGTGAACCCGGTTCACCAGTTTATGAGTCCACTGCTCTTAACCACTACATCACACTGGCTCTCACAGCTAGCACCTCTGGCTCTAACTGTTCCCCTACAACAACAACAAAATCAGTGCATGCCACTGGTAGGGAGCAGAAGCGAATAAAAAGATGAGGCAACCTTTGACGATTGAAATGAGGCCACAACTCTGTTGATTACAGAAGAATAGGTTTGGCATAGGCATTGGACTTGTATCCAAATGATCAACCAGCCCACTACCAGAGTGGTGCGTGCTCTAGTTATCTCCCGCTTGGACTACTGCAACACGCTCTACATGGGGCTACCTTTGAAGGTGACCTGGAAACTACAGCTAATCCAGAACATAGCAGCTAGATGTGATTGGGAGCAGCCGCCGAGACCACATTGGCTCCCAATATGTTTCTGAGCACAATTCAAAGTGTTGGTGCTGACCTTGAAAGCCCTAAACGGCCTCAAAGACCCAGTATACCTGAAGTTTAGAACTCCACCCTCATCGTTCAACCCAGACACTGAGGTCCAACGCCAAGGGCCTTCTGGTGGTTCCGTCATTGCGAGAAGTGAGGTTACAGGGAACCAGGCAGAGGGCTTTCTCCGTATTGGCACCCGCCCTGTGGAACACCCTCCCACCAGTTGTGAAAGAAATAAACAACTATCTGACTTTTAGAAGACATCTGAAGGCAGCCCTGTTTACGGCAGTTTTTAATGACTGATGTTTTAGTTTTAATTTTTTGTTTTAAGCCACCCAGAGTAGCTGGGGAAACCCAGCCAGATGGGTGGGGTATAAATAATAATAATAATAATAATAATAATAATAATAATAATATCAGTTGATTGATTTTTTTAAAGCAATGAATTTATTTATTTATTTTTTAAAATAAGCAAACTAACTTCCCATCAGTTCTGATCTCTGATGCCGAACTGCTTGCTGTGACCCCCCTCCTTGCCAAATGATTTCAGGTGGCCTACAAAAATATCCCGGGGTAATATAAGCTGTGTTCAACTTTATATGGACCATTGGTGGCATAGTCTGTAGCACCTTTTCCTCAAATAGTTTGCGTTTAGCAACCGAGATTTATATTCCCTCTAAACTGGTGATTATTCTCTTTCCTACTGTATTAGAGAAAATAAAAGATGGTGTGACACAATGTGACTCATGGCACGGTCCTAAGGGAGAGGCAGGCAGCTTTCCACAGCCGTCAGTTCACACTAAAGATAAAAGCAGAGACAGCGGCTAATGTTGTTTTGCTGTTTGAAATCTGAAACACACACACACACACACACACACACACACACAATCTGAGTAATAGAAGTGTTTTTTGGGGGGGCACACAGGACAGCAATAAAGGTTATTAGAAGCCCGTTTAAAATTATTTTCATAATTAATAGCAACCTGCGTGAGGCTAACTCCGTGGAGAATTAGCACTCATATTTCCGTCATTTCACTGCCTTTCCTCCCTGTGCCTATTTTAAGAACTGCAAGAAGCTGGATTAAACCTTGTTCACGTTAAGCAGGGATTGTGCTGAATATAGGCATGCCACTTGTACAACTGTGGTCGTTTTACTCCAACCTGCATGTCCCAATTTTGAATTTGGGTTTTTCTAAAATTTGAAATTTCACTGTCCATTAAATCTTAATTGTAGCCAGCTCAAAAGCTACAAGACCTTTTGCTGTCCTCAACTTCTGGAGCGAGAGTGGAGCAGGAAGGGGTGGGGTGGGGGGACACGACTTATTCCCGGAATCCATCCTCCATCACTTCATTCATTAATTGGCCGAAAACATCTTGGTGGCCTCAGATCTGTTGAATACAAGATGCAGTTCTGCCAATAGCAGCTACCATTGACTTTTCACTGTGTAGTATATATGTTTGGTTATTGTATCACGTCCCCCCCCCCCCCCGCTATTTCCTCAGAGCTCAGCATTTAAAAGTGCCTGCAAATAACATACATGTTGATCTACAAATGTAAAATTTGCAGCCAGCATTGCTACTCTTGAAACAACATTAGTCCCTGCAGAACAACAGCATGACCTTACAGATCCCCCCAAGGCTGCTTTTTGCAACTCAGCTGCAAAAAAAATAAAAATAAAAATAAAAAAATAAAATAAAAAAAATCTCAGCCAACCTCCTTTTTTCTCTCTTCCACTTGCAAAACATGTTTAATTTAAGCAGCTGGGGTGCAAACCCCAAATGCCACCCTTTGGGAGTAGCCACTTGCCATCAGAGGCCTACAACCATAAAGCCATACAAAATAATAATTTTGTAAGTTTGCATGACTGAACAGTGTGTCCCATGTCAGTAAAAAAAAAAAAGATAGTTATAAAATGAGTGTCAGGAATGAGCCAGCTCCTAGTGTAAATTTACAGCCTGCTGCAGAAGTGAGAGAGTTAGATCTGACACAGGCTGAACAGCGGTCAGTGCACAATGCAACTCCCCCACCCCTTGGAATTCTGGTTGCAGAGGGAACGACTGAGAGTGGGCTGGAACCCAGCCAAAGCTCTCAGGAGTTTCCTACAGGTGCGAACAAGAAAGGAGACAGTTTGTCAGAGCAAGAAGAGACGGGAGCTAAGCCAATCAGTCCGAGGAGTCAACGAATGGGAGGGCTTCTAGATAGGAAGCAAAACAAAAGACGTAAGGGGCGAAAGTTCTGTCAACATAGGAAGGAATCTTCAGAAGGGTCATCTTGAGTAATGTTACCAGAGGCTTTGTCAGAGCTATCTGGAGCTATCTGTTTGTTTTTGCAATAAATCCTCCTTTTTAATTACCTACGCTTACTATGTTATCAAGCTGGGAACCTGGACTCCTAAAAATGAGCGATGGGACAGTGGCACAAGTTGGCCTGCCTCTTTTGTTTTTCATCACGACAGGCCTGCCATTTGGGGAACCAAGTCTGGATGGGCCTCTGCTTATAAGTTATCATTGTCTGGCCTTACGAATTCATCCATACAACTCTGTCCATCGTCACCTTGGCAGAAAGTCTCCCTCTTTCTCATTTCAAGCAAACAAACAAAAAACACCATGTCCAGAGACCTGTAATTTCATGGATGAGGTATAGTGTTTCTGATTTCTGCAATTCAGATGCGTAAGTGCTTTGACACACACCGAAGCTCCACCAATCTGAACAGATGATAAGGACTTCTGCAGGATGAGCCCTCGTAGCTCGCTTCCTGTGATGAGCATGGCAGTGACCCTGCGGGGAAAGGGACTTACTGTTCCCTGGAACATACTACAAAAAACACCAGTCTCTAGACATGCCTTAACTCACTCATCATTGCAGCAGTAGATCACTCATTAGGACTCCAGAGAAAGCTGGTACAAATAACAGAAACATGAAGTTTTAAGCTGCAGGTCATGTAAGCAGAACATGATTCAGGGAGCAGAAGGGGGCAGCCTGGTGATGAATACAAAGCTGTTTAAATACTCGAAGCTGCTCATTGTGAAAATCAGGAAGCCCTTTCTCAGCCCAGTTCTCCTCTGCAAATGTTAAACGTTGAATAATTCAAGAACATCCTGAATTTTCTACATTAAACATCACAATCTGATACTTGATTTCAGACGACACTGACAACTGTATATGTTTGGCAGCATTTGGTGGCGGTTATGCAATGGCATTTAGCATTTATTTCATGGCTGACATGCAAGAGCAGCTTGTACTTGGTAAATCCCCCCCCCCAAAAAAAAGTGGTACAGAAGAGAATCCTAAACTCACACAGAGGGGTGGCAGGGTAGAAAGAGGGAGAGAGGGAAAAATCTGAACCAATTAAATATAAAATGTGTGATATACAGTGGAGGAGCTTCAAGCTCTGGTGGGGGGTGGGGCGGAAAGCAGGCGGGGGCATGGCTGGTGCGCATCCCGGGGGTGTGACGCGCGTCCTGGGGGCATGGCACGCTGCCCACAGGGGCGTGGCACACATCCCGGAGGTGTGACGTGCCGCCTGGGGGCGTGGTGCCCAGCACGGGGGGGGGGGGGGCAGCCGCGATTGCACCCCACTGGGATTGTGCCGCCGGGGGCAGTGTGCTCCCACTGCACCCCTGTTCCTCTGCCAGTGGTGATAGATAAGATAAACTTTATTCACATTAGCCAATGGCCATGGCAACATAAAACAAGCAATATATACAAATTAAAAGACAACTACAGTAGTACCTCAGGTTAAGTACTTAATTCGTTCTTAACCTGAAACTGTTCTTAACCTGAAGCACCACTTTAGCTAATGGGGCCTCCTGCTGCTGCCAGAGCACGATTTCTGTTCTCATCCTGAAGCCAAGTTCTTAACCCGAGGTAATATTTCTGGGTTAGCGGAGTTTGTAACCTGAAGCATATGTAACCTGAGGTACCACTGTGTAGGTAAAAAGGGCAATCAAATGACCAAGATTATCATTCAGATAGTGGCCCTTTCTCATTGCACCCTCGATAAACCTAGCAACCTTTACTGTTGTCTGATCATTTTGATGTATGTATCAGGTGTGCACACAAAAAGGTCAAAGCATCTAAGTGATTATTATAGCCATAGAAAGACCCCGCCAGCTTCTGCAGAACAATAATATACAATGAATAACAATACAGAAACTGAGCATGTGCTGCAGGGGTGGTGGACATTTTTGTTCAGTGATTGACAGGTGGGTGGTCCTGCCCACCCGTGAAAGTGGATATGTGTGTGGATACCCACCCATCAGGGCTGAGATCAGGGAAAGTTGTGGCACATCCAAATCAAGCAAAATTGAGCTCTCTGCCCATCAGCTAGGCAGAGGCACCACCTTGGACCAAAGATTAGGGGGTGAGCAATGAGTGTTGCAGGTGCCATTGAAAGCCTGTGACGTCACACGTGCAATGCGCAATGTGCATGGGTTGTCAGGAGGAGGCCTTGCCCAGAACCTTGCAGCTTCAATGGCTGTGGCTCCTCCTCTCTTGTGTCTCTCAGAGGCTTTGACTCTGCACCCTGTTCGGCCAAGCAGTTCAGCCTCCTCTGCCCCCTCAGTATGGGGGGAGGGCTGAGCTCCCTGCTAAGGAATATTGAGGGGTCTGATGGCATCTCCGCCCCCTAGAGTTGGCGTGCCTGCTGCTAGGGAACACCGAGCGCAATCTTAGTTTCTGCAAGGTAAAGTAAAGGTAAAGGGACCCCTGACCATTAGGTCCAGTCGTGACTGACTCTGGGGTTGTGGCGCTCATCTCGCTTTACTGGCCAAGGGAGCCGGCGTACAGCTTCCGGGTCATGTTCCCAGCATGACTAAGCCACTTCTGGTGAACCAGAGCAGTGCACGGAAACGCCGTTTACCTTCCTGCCAGAGCGATACCTATTTATCTAATTGCACTTTGACATGCTTTCAAACTGCTAAGTTGGCAGGAGCAGGACCAAGCAATGGGAGCTCACCCCATTGCGGGGATTCGAACCGCCAACCTTCTGATCAGCAAGTCCTAGGCTCTGTGGTTTAACCCACAGTGCCACCCACATCCCTCTGCAAGGTAAGGGCAGGTTTAAAAAATTTTAAGCCACAATGCAGCAGCAATTGCCAGCAAATGGAAGTAGAATGGTGTGTGCCCCGATCCAAGATGAAAAGGGGGAGATAACAGACCAGGGAGGCATAGACAGTGGTTTTTAGTACGTACTTCCATGATGAACCAGTCCTACCTAGCAATGTTATCCAAACAGTAGCATCGGAACCAGCAACCTCTTCATAAAAGCAGTTCGAAATTCATCTTTTTGGGCGATCCAGGGATTGGAAGACTACACAATGCTTCAAGTTTGGGACAGCAGCGTGGGGGACAAGGATGCCATATGAACAACTGTTAAGAATCTTCAAATCTACATTTCACTTCAGTTTGGATGAGGCCTTCTGCTGAAATCCTATACTTACTTCCCTGAAAGTTAGTCCCGCTGAACTCAAAGACGCTTACTTCTGAGAAGAAACATCGAGGACCGCACTGTTAAGTCTCTGCATGTTATTTCACTTGGCACCCTGAAGCAAAAGCAGCTTTCACATACTGTTTTGACTTTGACAAAATAATATTTGGGAGGCCGCGTTTCTTTGCTTTCATCATAAACACTCCCTCTTTTGGGTTTCTCTGCCTGGTAGCTCAGTCTCTGATAAACTGCATGCCACAGAAAACACTCACCGGCTTTGACTCAGACATCTGCTGATAGGGAACCTGGCAAAACTCAGAAATTCACTCCCTAGCAAGTTGTGCGTTGATGGTTACTGCTGAGAAAGAGTATCAAAAGACTCCTCTATTGCTCTATTTTATAATCATCCGCTGTTTGTAATGCAGAGAGAGAGAGAGAGAGAGAGAGAGAGATATTCAGAGTTCAAAGAGGACTTCAAAATGTGAACTTGTCAGAGCTTCTGCATTCGATCAGTTTTCGAAGGCACATTAGCATCTCCAGTGCAGCATCTTAAATTATTTTGAGCGAGGTGGTTCTTCAGCCACATGCGAGGGGGAACAAGGTAAAAAATGAAGGGGGAGGGAGTTCCATATAACTAAGCATGTGACTCAAGGAAAGCAATTATCTCCTTCTTGAAAAGCTGCGAAACTATAGCGGCTGAAGCTTCTGACAAGGGTAAACTTGGAAGATACAGGGCTTGGAGGCAAACAGAGGCCAAATTGATGAAAAGTTCACACACACAACTTCATTTCCCCTCTCCCCCACCTCATGATCTCCCAGCTATAGTTTGGGGAAAAAGAAAAGAAATCTGGGACAGTTGTGCCTTCATCCCCCCCCCCCACCTTTTAAAAGATGTTCCCCTCCTTTGATTTCAGGGGAATAGTAACGATGTGGATATTCCTCAGGGATATCCTCAAAAAGACATCCCAGCCAGGTCTTATTTCCCAAATTACAGCATGAAATCTGAGAAACACATCTATTGCCAATGGTAATCAGCTCCTGTGGTCAGGTTTCAGTTATTATTTTTTCATCTTTCTGGTGCGCTCTTTCAGTCTGTTTCCATGCAGACACATGTGCCACATCCGCAGTTATCACAGTGAATCCTTTGCCAGAGATGGGTATCAAAATAAAGATTGAGGTGGAATAGACCCCTCTGCTTTGGCATCCTGTTTCACCATTTTGTGACTTATTTTTAATGGGGTGTTGGCTCCATTCACCACCACTGGCAATTGCTCCCTGCTCCTGTTTGGTGCCATATTTTTATACCTACTAGGTACCAGAATGAGGACGAGGTGTTGTCTTCCCTCTGGTTTGGCTTAATGGCAATGCAATGTAGCCAATGCCCCTACCGATCTTCAGGAGGAGGGGGGGTTGCGGGCTCTCGACCCCACCCACTCCTCCCGCGGGGCTGGTCATCAGCCTCGCAGGAAATTCAGGGATTCCCTCAATTTGCATCCCCGTATCGCCGGCCAATCGGCTGGCGGCGGGGGCGGGTCCATCTGTGGTCTCTTAACGTCAGGGCAGCCCTGGGCTCGCCCCTTTTCTCCTTCGCAGCGGACGTGTTCTCAACGATCTTCTTCGTGCTGCTGCTCTCCTGGTCATTTGGCCTGCCGCCATCGGGTACCCAGCCCTTCGAGTCACCCCGCTTGGTCACGAGCGCGAGCAGCTGCCGTGCTCAAGGACGGCGAACCTTGGTGCCCTTACCACCCGCACGCCGCTTGCTTGCTGCGTCCCTTACGGTGCCTTAGAGGGCTTCGCCGAGGATCGTCGTTGGTGGGCTGCTTCAGCGCCTACTGAAGGTTTCAAGTGGGTGCGGGGGTGGACTAAGGGGCTTCTTAGTGCGGGCGGGCGCAGAGCCGTAGGGCCGGGGCTGTTTGGTTTTCCGTTCCTTGTTCCGTGTATTTTGCCTCACTCGATTTAACGGGCATTCAGCTGGCTTCACCTCCGCGGGGCTTGGATTGAAACGCGCATAGGGGCCGGTGCGACGCCCCTTTGTCTCCTGTATTTCGTCTCCGTGGAGCCTGATTTTAGTACGTCCTTTGTTCCTTTTAACCCCATCCGGCCGTTCCTTTACCACGCCCCGTGGGGCTCGCCTTGCAAGGGCTTAGGAGGGAAGGTTTCTAAGGTGCATCCACAGCAGCACAAGTTTTTAGTTCCGGCGTCCGTATTACCCGGACAACGACCGGGCTAGCCGCCATCTTGGGTACACCACGTGGTCTCAGCGGCGGCCATTTTAAGAGAGGCAATTCTAGCGGGAGGGCGCAGGGTGCCACGTTTTCCTTGTTACTCTACCTGAAGAGTTTGTGGCATCTTGTGGATATTTTCTCTGCCTTTTTTTTTTCCTTTTCGTTTTATTCTTTTTCAGCCTTGGCAAGTTCAGTGGTTTTATTCCTTGAGCCTTTCATTCCGTCATTAACCGTTGCTGCTGTATAGCCCTTTATTCCTTGAGGCCTTATTCTTAATTTTCATCGCGGTTTAGATAGCTTCCTTTTATTTTTATTAATTTGCCTTTGCAGTTTATCCAACATTTCATTCCTGCACCTCAGGGGGCAGTTGGTATTTAGTTACAGGTATTAAACAAATAACCAGGCAACTGATAAGAGTCGATTGATATTACTTTGTCCTTACTTATTGAATAAGCGCACTGAAATTAAAACAAAATTATAATACAAATTCAAACTTTGCATAAATAAATAAATAAATAAATAAAATAAGATAATATATATACAGATTTAAAAGATAAATAATAATAATAATAATAATAATAATAATAATTTAAATAAATATATAAATGCATAATAATAATAAAAAAAAGTTAGAATTCAGCTAATAGTGGAACACGGTACTAGAACACAGTGCTAGGGCCATAACACAGTACTAGCACTAGAGCACTAGAGCACAGTAGTACACTGCATAGTACTAGAACACAGTAATAAGACAAGATAATAAAGCAGAACCGTGACAAGTTTTAAGCTTGGTAATATGCAGAAATTAAGCTAGCGTCCCACGTAAATTAAGCTAGCACCCCAAGTCGATTTCCTGCTTTCGGCAGTAACATGGAGGGCAACGGTAATTCCCAAGCACCTCAGCCTAGCAATGTCCTGGTACCAACGGGTCCATGCAACCCTCAGGCGCTGGCTCAACTTTTTTCTGCACTTCAATCCTTTTATGCTCAGTGCAGGACACCTATCACGCCCTCTCCGAACATTGTTGAGGTGTCTCAGGATTGTATTCTGGACACCCCCCCAGTCAGCAGTGTCAGGATGGACCCTCCACTAGTGCAGCGGTCACTGGTCAGCAAGCCGCCAACAGGCCTCGGACACGTTTACAATCTGCGCGTGCACAGAAGTCTAAGTCAGGTCCTCAAAAGGGTAAGGCATCAACTAAAAAGCCTAGGGCCAGTACACAGAGGGCCAGGCCTGCAGCGGCCTCTCAGGTAGTCCCACGACAAGAAGTAACCAATATCCCCAGTGTTTTTCAGGATAATCCTGGGCAGCAAAGCTCCTCTGAAGGTTCAACATTGGATGAGGAGCTGCCTCCACAGCAGGTGGCCCAGGTC
Organism: Podarcis cretensis; assembly: GCF_951804945.1. Classification (NCBI taxonomy): domain Eukaryota; kingdom Metazoa; phylum Chordata; class Lepidosauria; order Squamata; family Lacertidae; genus Podarcis; species Podarcis cretensis. The sequence goes on along the minus strand of NC_137176.1, from coordinate 23,231,229 downwards.
GTCATCGACCCAGCCCTGTCTGACGGTGTTTCACGGTCTGGTAAGCGGAAGGCGAAGAAGAAGCATCGGTCGAAGAAGAGCAAGAAGAGAGACACTTCTGATTCCGAAGAGGAGACAGGTACTTCTTCCTCAGATGGGGATAGTGATGCACCTATGGAGACATATTGGGGGGAAGGGGAGGACACTGGAGCCCCCCTATGGGTTCATGAAAGGAGGGCCAATTCACACAGGAAAACATTCAACGGTACTCTTGACTGGAAGGATGGGGCCCTGGTACAGGACGTTAAGGTCTCAACCAATGCTGCCACCGACTTTATTTTGGGGAATCACCTCTCCAAGAGGAAAAGGAATAAGATTTTGAATGGCGATTACGTAGATATGTTTTCGTTGCTACCCCCCGCTCAAGTTAAGGGAAAGGGGGAGAAAAGGAGGTACTACGGTAAAAAGAGGTACAGGACCCCCCGGGTGGAGCGAACTTTCGAGAATTGGCTTAATGGGTATCAGGTTTTTATGGCTGTAGTGTCAGGATGTTATCCCAAACGAGGCATGCACCTCACGTCCTATCTGGCGCATGTCAGGAGGGCGCGGGAACTGGCGGGGGATGAGGCAGCCATGGCGTATGATGAGGAATTTCAGAGGAATGCCTCGCTACTGTCTTCAACGCGCTGGGACCAAAAAGACAATAACTGCTGGATGGAACATGTGGGGCCCAACATTGAAAAGAAAACCACCGATCAGCCAAAATCTGGTAAGGTGGAGACTCAGCGCTGTAGACAGTGCTGGGACTTCAACAAGGGTTCCTGTCAGCGCGCAACCTGTAAGTACTTGCATGAATGTGATAAGTGCTTAGGCAGCCACCCTGCGATCAACTGCTTCAAAGGGAAGCAGCAGCCCTTTCGAGGAGGCAGGGGTCACCTCACCCGGGGTAATCGAGGTGCCCCCGCTGGACCATCAGGTCCCGCCCAAGTGCCGACTGGGTCACGATACTAATGTTTCCCTTAGCCTAGCGTACTCCCCAATAAAGTTACAGCCCTTGAGAGCACTGTTGAAGTTTTACCCAAATAGACAAGCGGCCCGCCTTCTAGATGAAGGGTTTTCCCGGGGTTTTCGAATCCCAGTTGCTTTCACCCCCAATGCCGGTTGCCCCCCTAACCAGAAATCAGTGCTAGAAAAACCTGATATTGCCTCAAAAAAGATCCAGAAAGAGATTGCCGCCGGGAGGGTGGCCGGCCCCTTCACGATACCTCCCATCGAGGACTTGCATATTTCTCCTCTCGGTATTGTCCCCAAGAAGGCCCCCGGGGAATTTCGAATGATACATAACCTGTCTTACCCCAAAGGAGCTTCAGTTAATGACGCCATCCCCCAGGAAATGTGTACGGTGAAGTATGCCTCCTTTGACCAAGCTGTGCGGTTGGTAAGGGGTTTCGGGAGGGGCGCCTTTCTGGCAAAATGCGACATTGAGTCGGCATTTCGCCTTCTCCCGGTCCACCCAGATGACTATCGTTGGTTGGGCTTCAAGTTCCAGGGTGCTTACTTCATCAATAAAGCAATGCCTATGGGTTGTTCTATTGCCTGTGCCACTTTCGAGACCTTCAGCACGTTCTTGGAATGGGCCCTAAAATTTAGAACAGGCTCCGTAGGGGTGGGGCATTACCTGGATGATTTTATTTTAGTGGCGAGTAACGCGGAGGAGTGCAGGGCCCTGCTTCGGGCTTTCGAGTCCTTAGCCAGTGAGCTGGGGGTCCCGCTGGCAAGCGAGAAGACTGAGGGCCCGGTCACGACCATGACTTACCTGGGTATTGAACTAAACACTCTGGCCCAAACTTCGCGCTTACCAGCCAAGAAGTTGGTCGCCCTAAGAGAGCTCATTGGCCAGATGCTGCCTTTAAAGAAGGTCACCCTGAGGCAAATTCAATCCCTCCTGGGGCACCTCAACTTCGCCTGCCGAGTAGTTTCCCCTGGCCGTCCCTTTTGCGGCCGACTAGCAAAGCTGTCTGCGGGCTTGCGGTCTCCGCATCATAGGGTACGCCTTTCTAAGGCTGTTAAGGCGGATCTTCAGGTTTGGTTGCAATTCCTAGACGGTTTTAATGGCATATCACTGTGGCAGGATAGCTTGGCCCTGCAGTCGGATTTCCAGGTACACTCGGATGCAGCCGGGTCCTTAGGTTTCGGTGTTTTCTTCAGGGGTCAGTGGTGTGCACAACGATGGCCCCCCTCTTGGCAAGGTAAGCCAATACTACGTGATTTGACATTTCTGGAATTCTTCCCCATTGTGGTTGCAATCCACATATGGGAAGCTCAGTTCAAGAATCATAGGGTTTGTTTTTGGACTGACAATCAAGCTGTTGTTTCGGTTTTGAACAAACAGTCTTCGCATTCACCTAGGGTAGCGTCGCTTTTGCGGTATTTTGTACTTTCATGCCTGCGGTTGAACCTTCACGCTTCAGCCAAATTCGTTCCGGGTTTAGATAATAACATCGCGGATGCTCTATCTCGTTTCCAGATGGAACGCTTTCGCTCATTGGCGCCGGATGCACAGCTGCAGCCGCAACCTTTTCCAGAGCACCTCTGGAGTATTGGCAACGAGAAGCAATAAAGGGAGTATTGTCTGCACTGGCACCTTCTACCTTAAAATCATATAATAAGGCATGGCTAGACTTTACTTCTTTCCGCAGGAAGAAGGAGCGATTTAAGCCAGGCAGGGCACCTTCCAAGGCAGAGGTTATAGAGTATATGGTTTACCTTCGGGATCTAGGCCGTGCCCCTAAAACCCTGAATATCCATTCAGCGGCAATATCCTTCTTTTCAAAAGCCTTGTTTTCCGTTGATCCCTGTTCACATTTCGTTGTGCGAAAAATGCTCGAGGGCTGGCGCAGATCCAGACCGCATGGCCAAGACACCAGGAGGCCTATTACGCTTGACATACTCACCCAAATCCGTAGGAAACTAAGGGTACTGTGTTGGTCAAGATACGAAGCCAGGCTATTCTCAGCAGCATTTTCCTTCACATTTTTCGGTGCTTTGCGCATAGGCGAAGTGGTCTGCGAGGATTGCACAGCCAATAAGGGCCTATTGATGGAGGATGTAACTATAGACAGCGCGCATGTGTTATTAAAAATCCGTAGTTCCAAGACCGATCAGCTCGGCAGGGGAGCCCTGGTTCGCCTTCAGGCAACGCGGAAGGCTGGCCCTTGCCCTGTAAAAGATGCCAGGAAATATCTGTGCTTAAGGCCAAAAGCAAATGGCCCCTTTTTCATACATTCCGACGGTTCCCTCCTTTCAAAGCATCAGTTCACGAGGGTCATGCGCAAAGCGATTGCAGCCATCGGTCTTCCGCATGAGGAGTATGCTGCGCACTCCTTCCGCATTGGGGCGGCGACCACCGCTGTTCACATGGGGCTACCGGCTGAAAGGATTATGGATATGGGGCGTTGGAAATCCGACGCGTATAAGGGTTACATCCGCAATCCTTGCTAATCTTTCCTCAGTATTCTCTCCTTCCCACCCACCCCCCGGGCATGCCTCCTGACCTGTCTCTCTTCTTCTATTCTTCCAGGTTCGGATGTGGTGCGTCTGTGGATTGTTGGCCACAGCATTGTACATTGGGCAAAATGACGCGCTGAACACAGGGGCCGGGATGCTGACCTCCTATTACCTAGCAATGTCAAAGTGTCTTGGATTACTAGGCGTGGTATGCGTTGGGACGAATTCTTCCCAACTATATCGGAAAAAATAGCGACTGAAGGATCGCCTGACGCCTTGGTCATACAACTGGGAGAGAACGACCTGGCTTATAGAAAAGGGGTGGATTTAATGTGGAACATTATCAATGATTTGGAGTTGTTAAGGGCATCCCATGCGAACACTACAATAATTTGGTCATCTTTGTTGGAAAGGTGATTCTGGCGGGATGCTGTGAAACCCGCGGCGGTGGATAAGGCCAGGAGGATTGTGGAGCGTACAGAGGCTCGCAGGGTGGCCGCGTTTGGCAGACGGGTCATCAAGCACCCGGAAATTCAACATAATAAGGATACGCTCTATCGTTGGGATGGCGTGCATCTATCTGATGCTGGCAATGATATCTGGTTGGCAGATGTTTTTCAAGGAGTTAGGGATTGGTTACAGGTCTGAGGGTATTGGCGGCGAGCCGGCTAATCCGGCTCGGGTGGCGGTAGGCATTGGCCGGGGTATTGTCATGCAAATGAGATCGGGGGGGAGGAACGCCATCACCTCCCCCAATGCTTGAAGGGTAGTTCGTTAAAGGACTCCGAGGGGCGACGCCTCGTCCGAAACCTACGGAGGCTAGGGCCTAAAGCGCGCCCCGAGCGGTAACCCCTCGGGGAGCGCCTAGGGATATGCATCTTGGGTTAGCTCCCCCTGTTGGTGTTTAACCCTTCCCGGTTAGACCGGATAGTCGGTTAGGGGCCAATGCCTATAGCCAATATCTCTCTTACCTGTAATCAATAAAGTTGTGGCCATTTTCGCCCATTAACTCTAATACTCGTGTCCGGTGTCTTTATTCATTCCACCTGTGGGGGGGGGGAGGGAATAGCCATGCAATGACTACATATCCGAAGCCAAATCAGAGCCAGGGAAGAGCTTCTTGCATCTTGCGGATTAAAAAAAAAAAAAAGGAAGAAAGGGAAAGGTCTTCAATGACTTCAAGCTTAGACCACATGGCTTTAGCAAGCCATTTTTTGTGTTTCTACTAGACAGATAATTTAGAAATATTTTCCCAGTTTTGAAACTAAACCACACTGCCTGTCTTTTCTTTCTGCTGTATGGAAAAACACATGAATCTGACCTTTGAAGAGTTTGTAAGTAAACCATTTTTAACTGAAGAAATGGGTGGTTTCTTTCTATGCTAAAGGGAATTAGGAAATTTTGGAAGTGACTTAGAAGGGGGTATGTTAAAGGTCTAGCAGCCTATATTTCCCTGCTTTAGTTTGCTGCATGTTTTGTGATCTTAAATCTCTACTGGGGCACTCTCTCTCACACACTCACACACAAAATACTTGCCCAAAACCTGTACCTATGCTAGAAAAATGCAACCTGTGTTGCTAATAGAAGTAGTGTGACTCATGCAACACGTTGGCGATTAATATACACAGAACAATAATTATACATACTTAATTAACCTTCTGAGAAAAATACAAAACATTAAACAAAGCCACAAAGACTTGCAAACTACCCAGCCTCAAATGAACTTATAATGTCTGCTTTCAATAGATTTTTCAAATGCTTAGCTCAGTCTTTTAGATAAGTTCATGAAGATACCAACAAAAGGTAAGTTCGGTGATATTCACAATACCAAGAGATGCTAGTAGAGTTGTAGATAGATGTTAATAAAGTTGTAGACAATGAAGTTGTAGACGACAGGGTGCCGGCGTTTTGCACCTGTTTCGCCCTGGCAGTCCAAGTAATCAAAAGGCTGCTGTTCACCCCCTATGGGGCCCTTTAACTGGGGCTTGTAGGTAGCACACTCCCAAGAGAGTTTTCCGGGCTTCTTCAGTGGTCTAATCACAAAGTTGATATTCAATCTTATAGAGAATACTCTTTCTTGGCTTAAGTTTAAGAGACTGATTTGCTTAACCTAGGCATCCTGGGAAGTCTCCTTTTATTTTACTGTATCGATTTCCCCTATAACCAAAATACAAAACCCAACAATTTTCACTTGCAGATGCAGATGATCACTTGACGTCAGGGATGAATAAAATATGGGGTTGGAGGGAAGGTAATCCCTGCCCCACATAATCACACAATGTGGCACATGCACACCACTAGAATGGCAATACCCAACAACTTGTGGGGGGCGGCAGGCCTCTCAAATATTTTGTTGAGGGGCTGAAGGGACCTCGACCCCTAGGAATTGCCTCCTATGCTTGACATTGAATTTACCAGGTGCTGAACAATGCATCTGTAAACTGATTCAAAGGTACTATTGTATTAAGAAGTGTGCCGGTCTGAAAGGTGGCGCAACACAAAGCTGTGTTGATGTCTTTGAAGCCATTCCATACCAGCAATACACATCTGCCTGTCCCAAATTCCTACTGGCTACCCATTTAAACTGAGCATGTTTGCAGGCAGATCTCCTACCATCAAAGTAATCTCTCTGTGTGTTTTGTTAGAGAAGAAATAGTGAAGATGGCATTACATTACTCCCTGCTGTGGATTCCTTCTCTCATGCCTCTGGCTTAGGGACAGACAGTCTGCGAATCAGATGCTCAGAGCTGAAAGACACTAGCTGCAAGTAATAACAAAATAAAAATAAAAATGCAGCAGTATCTGCTTGCTCTGATCACCACCATTGTTGGATATCGTTTGAAGGGGATGTTCTTTCTTTCTTCCTCCATAGGCTATAACCAGTCAAAAGCTGGGGCAGAAGAAAGAAGTTTACATCTACTGCATACATTTACAAAATATAAAATATGGATGGCATTGTGTCCTGTGTGTTTTGTTTTACGCATTGCCTTGGATGCCATTTGGCAGGGGCAGAGATGGGGGATCCATTTGTTTAGGGAAAGAAACAAATAAAACATTTTATTTCCTTTTTTTCCATTAACTTCATATGCTGCTTGGTTGTAAAAAATACAAACCTCAAAGCAGTTAACAAAAAGAATAAAACAATAAGATTATCAGTAAAAGCCAGTTGGAAACAGCTATTTAAAACATGTAAAAAATAATCAGAATGGATGATAAGCTAAAACCAGATTAAAACACATGTCAACATCTGCATAAAACATCATTACAATTTGCTATACATCTCAAAATATATGGTCTCATTGCCATCAGGATTCTTTGTTTCACCTTCACTTTCTACCTGATGGAAAATTTTGGGTTAGTGATCGGGCTAAATAACCCTACACATTTGCTTTGATAATTCATTGAGATTAATCTGCTTTAAAAAGAACTGCAAAGTTTTCCCCTTCCTTGACTGTTTCCCAGTTTGCAAATATGAAGACCATTGAAAATGGCACTGCATAAATTAGATGGTAGGTCTTCGCCCTATTATATTGTGAAACCAGTTTAGAAACGGGTGCTAATTCTCATTCACAAATGGATTTATTTAAGAACCTAGGATAGCTGCTCTAGATGGAAAGTTGGTCCATGTAGCTCAGCACTGATTACACTGACTATGGCTCTGATGAGTTATTCTCAGCCCTATCTAGGGGTATCAAGGACCTTCTGCATGCAAAACCTTCCTAGCCTCCTTCATAGGAGAACTGAAAGGTGAAGAAAATATTCTTGAAGAATCAAGTTCTCCATAAAAATGGACGTGATGCAGAAATTGCTCTGATTTGCTGGGTCCCCTCCTCATGTACGAGGGGACGCAGGTGGCGCTGTGGGTTAAAGCCTCAGCGCCTAGGGCTTGCCGATCGGAAGGTCGGCGGTTCGAATCCCTGCGGCGGGGTGCGCTCCCGCTGCTCGGTCCCAGCGCCTGCCAACCTAGCAGTTCGAAAGCACCTCCGGGTGCAAGTAGATAAATAGGGACCGCTTACCAGCGGGAAGGTAAACGGCGTTTCCGTGTGCGGCTCTGGCTCTGGCTCTGGCCAGAGCAGCGATGTCACGCTGGCCACGTGACCCGGAAGTGTCTCCGGACAGCGCTGGCCCCTGGCCTCTTGTGTGAGATGGGCGCACAACCCCAGAGTCTGTCAAGACTGGCCCGTACGGGCGGGGCTACCTTTACCTTTACCTTTACTCCTCATGTACATTAGATAACTGTTATGCTAGAGACTGAACCGTCTGGCACATTGGGGCATATTAGGCCCAGGGCTGTTGTATTATTGCAGGGTTATCAACCCCAAAACCTGGTGCAAGTTTTGAGAGCCCAGAATGGGAAATGAGCATTCCAGTCTTTCTCCAGTCCTAAAATGAATCCAATCCAGTTCCTCTCAAGAGTCCTCCTCCATATCCACAAGGGCAGATCTCAGAATTCGCTGCCAAATTCTAGATATTTTTAGAAATCTGTGGCAACTCTCAAGGCAGATTGCAGTGAGCTGGGAATCTTTTGTATTCGGCTTTCTGGAGAATGCCTTTTAACCTTTCTCAAGGCATTTCTGCCTTTGCTCACCCTGATAATATTTAGTGCCTGAGAAAAGCCTTGGGCACCTCTTTCATACCTGATATGTGTGACTCATCTTTCCTTAATGAATTCATGAGCGACCTAAGTGAGGGAAACTTTTTTTTAATGAGAATCTGTATTTTCTGACAAAATATTATTTGGGGGAGGTGGGAAGAAGGCAACAGACCAGAGAATCTAGAATATATTGCAGTAAAGTATATGCATAACTGTTTGACAGTATACCTGAAGGATAGTCTCCACCCCCATCGTTCAGCCTGGACACTGAGGTCCAGCTCTGAGGGCCTTCTGGTGGTTCCCTCACTGCGAGAAGTGAGGTTATAGGGAACCAGGCAGAGGGCCTTCTCAGTAGTGGTGCCTGCTTTGTGAAACACCCTCCCATCAGATGTCAAGGAAATAAACAACTATCTGACTTTTAGAAGACATCTGAAGGCAGCTCTGTTTAGGGAAGTTTGATCTTTAACACAGGCATAGGCAAACTCGGCCCTCCAGATGTTTTGGGACTACAACTCCCATCATCCCTGGCTAACAGGACCAGTGGTCAGGGATGATGGGAGTCAAAGCACTCATCTCTCTTTCAGGCCGAGGGAGCCGGCGTTTGTCTACAGACAGCTTTCTGGGTCACATGGCCAGCATGACTAAACTGCTTCTGGTGCAACAGGACACTGTGACAGAAAACAGAGTGCACAGAAATGTCGTTTACCTTCCCACTGCAGCGGTACCTATTTATCTACTTGTGCTGGTATGCTTTCTAACTGCTAGGTTGGCGGGAGCTGGGATGGAGCAATGGGAGCTCACTCTGTCGTGCAGATTCGAGCTGCTAACCTTACAATCCGCAAGCTCAAGCGGCTCGGTGGTTTAGACCACTGTGCCACCCACATCCCAGCCAATTACTATATCTCAATGCAGCCCTGCACCAGAATTTTGAGGATAAAATGGGATAGCATTCACTCATGTGATCCTTGTTGGAATAATGTACAAATATGGTAAATAATTGTTAGATCAACAATGGGTGATACAGCCTGCATAATAGGATTCATCATTCTAACTGGAAGGTGATAATGAACCCTCCATTTTCTGGGTACTTGCTTCACTTTTTTAAAGCTAAGACATTTCCTGATAGTATATAGGGCAAAGCCATGAATGTTTAAAAGATATTGGCCTTGATGCAGCCAAAGTTTAATTTGACTAAGTACCATTTAAAGCAACTACCGTATTTTTTGCACCATAACACTCACCTTTTTCCTCCTAGAAAGTAAGGGGAAATGTCTGTGCGTGTTATGGAGCGAATGCCTACGGATGGCGGGGGGATCTGCTGCAGTCGTGAGCAGAGGATCCATGGTTCCCCTTCCTTCCCTCCTCTGTGGCTTGCTTTGAAACAGCAAAGTGGGAGAAGAGTCGCTGAGTGGGGAGGAGAGAGGGACAGAGAGCCTGCTTGCTTTAAAGGAGCAAAGCGGGAGAGGAGAGGAGCCTTCTCCTCTTATACCCCTCTTCTGCATTATTAACATCCTTCTCCACCCACCCCAGGCATGTTCCTTGTCCCTTGAGTGCTTTTCCTTCCCTCCCCACTTAAAGCATGGTTACAAAGCACGGATCCACATGGATCCTCAGGATTTTTGCATTGGGCTACCCCAAACTCACCGTCAGATCACATGTCTGTGGCCACAGCATGAACCACAAAAATCATACATCCGCTGTTTCATTTAGAATATTTTTTTTCTTGTTTTCCTCCTCTAAAAACTATGTGCGTGTTATGGTTGGGTGCGTGTTATAGAGCGAAAAATACGGTAATTTGGTCTGTTGATTTCAGCATCCACTTCATCTCAATCATTTATGGGTGTGAACGTCAAAAACAAGCCACCCTAAAACAAGAGTTCCTGCTGAGCATCTTAAAATCTTACCAGTGAATGTCAACATTCACCAAATTTTGGACATTTAGAGTAACAAGGACATGACATGACTCACTGGAATGTTGCTTTAGAAAACGATTTTCAATTTTTTTTCAACAACAATACAGTTCAGGGCATTGTACTCATTGTACTCAATGTGCACTCAGTTCAAGGAGGGCACAAAATAGCAAATTGTGGGACTGAGGACTGGACTCAGTGATTTTATGGCAGCGGACAAAGCTGTATTGTAATTTTGAATAAACGCTTAAAAAAAAAAAGTCAGTTATGTGTTATTCCATTAGCAATTTTTAAAAATGATAGTTTCACATCTTTAATCCTCTAATCCTGATGCTTAATGTCTTGATGTGCAGGGGCAGAAAAAGAGCATTCCACTAAGCACACATTGTTCCTAAGGTGCATTTAGATGATGAACGTACCTTGGTTGTTGAACAGAATCCATTCCGGAAGTCCGTTTGACTTCCGAAAATGTTCAACAACCAAGACGTGGCTTTTGGATTGGCTGCAGGAGCTTCCTGCACTCCATCGGAAGCTGCGGAAGCTGCATCGGACGTTTGGGTTCCAAAGAACGTTCGCAAACCGGAACACTCACTTCCGGGTTTGCGGTGTTCGGGAGCCAAAACGTTTGAGTCGCAAGGTGTTCGGGATCCAAGGTACAACTGTACACTAAAATCCGACCGTGACTCAAAAGCTTGGGATATAGGAAAGCTTTGGTTCAAGTTTTTGCTGCTAGTCTTGTAAATCAGCTATCAGATCTCATTATTACAATGGGCTCAGTTTACCCATCTCTTATGGTAACGTGTTAATGGACCAACACAGTGCTTGAAGTGAAACATAACTAGATACATGTGCAGGCAGGCACAAATTTCCCCATGGCCCATGTCCTGGATAAAACAGGGAAGGCGAGATGCTTAAATTTGAAGTCTCTCTTCTCATGGTGAAAAGGAATCAAGCAAGTGATCCAATCCCCTGGAGGCCTTGTTGGTTGTAAACATTTCTTGCTACCTTCAAAAGGCGTGATCTCGGAACAGCCTGCTCGTAGCTCCTGTTCCTGTGGGAAGCAGTGCATAGGAGCTTTACATTTTACAAATGTATTAACTGGTGTCATTCATGTCATAATACACTCCTCTGGCATGCGCTTCAGAGCTGTGCCACTGCGCCTTCTGTCAAACAATTCTCCCAAATGTCATACATCTGCACATTTGAATTCGAGGAACGCGGTGCTGCGGAGTCAAATTAAGTAATAATTGAAAATGGATACTTGCTGCTTCAGCACAAAACACTCTTATTTGGGTATATTTTTAGAAGTTAGTAGGCCACATTGATTCCATAATGTTAAATCACTGAAGGAAAAGCAGCCTTGTGGCAGGGGGATGTGGGAAGGTGGGGGAGAAAGAAAAGAAACAAAAAGAACAAAGGGCGCTTTGCTCCAGTCGCATGCAAATGGAAATGACCCTGAAGATTTCAGGAATGCTGCCTTTCACCTGACAATGAACATTTTCATGCGGTGAAATCCATTTTTGAGACTCATTAGCAAACGCTGTGATCTTGCTTATTTTCTCGAGCAGCGCCTGGTTTATTCCAAATTGATTAGGAAGCCTCTGATGTGAGAGAAGTGAATCGCTGAGCTTCGCCAGGTATTTCTGTAATTGGTTATCATGCTTAATTACAAATGTTTCAGCACAGCCAATTTATTCTGAACTAGATTTTTCACAGCCTCTCTCGGTTGTTACTTTTAGGGTATACTGAGGCTGTTTGTGGTGGTTGCCTTTTTTTTTTTTTTTTTTTTTTAAAAAAAGGGAAATTCAGCAAAGGGAATTTTGCCTTTTAGAGATACAAGCTCCTGGCTCTGAAAGTGTAGAGGATTTACAGACTGATGGATTAATTTCAAATGCATGCACTGCCAATAACGATAAAAACAAAAGGGGCAGACTATCTGTTGATCATCTATCTATTTGAAGGTAATTCACTTCTGATGTTACCTCTCTGTTCTGGGTCTAATTAAGGCTGTGATTCTAATTCCACTTAAGCGAAGGAAGTCTGTTCATTGGAAAGAAAGCAGCAATTATTGGCTTTGGCCACAAGTAGTGTGTGCATTCATACTCCTAACTCTTCCTTGTTTCCATCTGTATCTCTCCAGGTGATTCTCTGTGGGTTAAAGCCTCAGCGCCTAGGGCTTGCCGATCGAAAGGTCGGCGGTTCGAATCCTTGCGGCGGGGTGCACTCCCGCTGCTCGGTCCCAGCGCCTGCCAACCTAGCAGTTCGAAAGCACCTCCGGGTGCAAGTAGATAAATAGGGACCGCTTACCAGCGGGAAGGTAAACGGTGTTTCCGTGTGCGGCTCTGGCTCGCCAGAGCAGCGATGTCACGCTGGCCACGTGACCCGGAAGTGTCTCCGGACAGCGCTGGCCCCTGGCCTCTTGAGTGAGATGGGCGCACAACCCCAGAGTCTGTCAAGACTGGCCCGTACGGGCAGGGGTACCTTTACCTTTACCTTAGTGTGTGCATTCATACTCCTAACTCTTCCTTGTTTCCATCTGTATCTCTCCAGGTGATTGCTAATATCTCTACCCCTCCACACACACCAGTGTATTTGTGTGGGATTATTCTGCTACATATCATTAATGCAACAATAGTGCATTAGTGATGAATTTATACTGGTCCGTCTACACCTCATTCCCCTATAGTAGTTGTTCTGCAATGCCTTCCCAATGTTGCCACATTATGGCCATCTGGAGGGACATTCTTGCACTATAGCGCAATGAAAGTAGGACAAAAAGGCAAACACCCCCACTATAATTGTGGCACAAAGAGTTACAATATTCCAATGGGAAGGGAGGAGACATGCACTAATCAGAAAAAGGTGTATGCCCACCTCTCAAAATTTGCAGGTGCAGTCTCCTTCCCTTCCTCCCTCTTTCTTTACAGTGGTACCTTGGGTTACATACGCTTCAGGTTACAGACTCCACTAACCCAGAAAAAGTGCTTCAGGTTAAGGACTTTGTTTCAGGATGAGAACAGAAATCGTGCTCCAGCAGTGCAGCAGCAGCAGGAGGCCCTATTAGCTAAAGTGGTGCTTCAGGTTAAGAACAGTTTCAGGTTAAGTACGGACCTCTGGAACGAATTAAGTACGTAACCCAAGGTACCACTGTATATTGCTTTTTTGAGTTTACATGTAAAGTACAAAAAAGTGTAATAACAGTGACATCAAAATCACTGCAACAGAAATAAAAGGTAAGTCATAACAATGGCAAAAGAACAATAAGAGAGAAACTAACAGGGGTCAGCAAACTTTTCCAGCAGGGGGCCGGTCCACTGTCCCTCAGACCTTGTGGTGGGCCAGACTATATTTTGAAAAAAATATATGAACGAATTCCTATGCCCCACAAATAACCCAAAGATGCATTTTAAATAAAAGGACACATTCTACTCATGTAAAAACATGCTGATTCCCAGACCGCGGGCCAGATTTAGAAGGTGATTGGGCTGGATCCGGCCCCCAGCCCTTAGTTTGCCTACCCATGAACTAGATGGTTACACTTGATTTTCCAGCATAGGCTCTTTTCCAGTTTGTAGTTTTATGCATGTTCCTTTTAATTTCTTCACCCTAAAGGTGCATTCCTCCATTATTTTCCAGGACAGATGGATGCCAAGAACAAGGAATCCAGAGTTCCCAGCCTCAGCTGACCATTCATATGTAGCTTTTCCTGGTGTTTCCCTGTTAATTCCCACATGTATTTTAAACGTTAAGAGCCACTTCCAGAAATATAGTGCAATATAGCTCAGAGCTATATTGTGCTTTAGAGCACATTTCCACATTAATCTCAAACAGATTTTTTTCTGGAAGCAAATAACACAGAATTGAGTGCTACACATCAGGAAAACTGAATAAACTGACTTGTGATTGCAACCTATATGTAGGAAATGGAATTGTGTATAACTGCTCTGATACCATCATGAGCACAAATCATCATGAATGCATGATATAAAGGATGGTGTGTGTGTGTGTGTGTGTGTGTGTGTGTGTGAGAGAGAGAGAGAGAGAGAGAGAGAGAGAACTGCAAATATAATGCATTTTGAAACCAGTGTCAAACTCATTTAACTGCTACACCCTTCTGCCCCAAACCTAGATAACTGGCTCTGTGAGGTTGCAGAGAATTCGCTTCTCCGGCAATGTCCACAGTTCCCATATACTTGTGTTATCCCTTGCTCAGAGTTCTATAGCCTCCAGAAACTAGGTTTACATGTATGAGCAGCCGAGCTTTTTCGATGGTGGCTCCAGTGCTTTTGAGCTTCATTTTTGAGGGAATTTAGGCAGTCACTAATGAGATTTATTATCTATTGCAAGCCATCTGATTTCATGGTACTTTTAACACATGTCTGTTCCTGGTGGGATGATGATGATGATGATGATGATGATGCCATTTCATAGATTTATATCCTATTTTATATTTTGCTTTCATAGATTATGTAGCTGGGCTTTTTAAAGTGTTGCAAGCTACCTCGTGAGCCTATGTTTCATCATATGGGTGTGATATAAGCTTAATAATTAAATAACGAGATAAATAAATGATAGCTGTTGGACTGGATCCAGTCTCCAATGCAATCTGATTAGGGGTCAACCTGCCCTATCAATTTTTTATCATAATATGGTAAAACGCTTGCTCACAATTTGACTAGGAAATAAAAGGGCCTTGAAGAGGTAAGAAGCAGAGTTATTCAACCTTTCAAACAATGCACCACTCTTTTGCATGTGCATGTATGTGCCACAGATAAACATTGGTATGTGCTGCTAGGCTTGAGTGCATGTGTTTCATAACTATGAAGGTATTGCTTCTTACTAATCTTATAACAGGGCCTGAAGATTTGTATGGCAAAATAGACCTCTGCATATGGGGCGCTATATATGGTAAATTCTAATTGTTGTTGTTGTTGTTGTTGTTGTTGTTATTTTCCAAGCCTAAGGATCTTTATCTGAAGAAAATGGCAATAGGCGTGGTCATCTCTCTTTTTGGTTTTTCATAGGAATACGCTTTCTAGAGCAGGGGAACAAAGGGGTGTTCATCATTCACCAATTATACTGCACCAATATTAGAATCTGTTTAAAGGAGGTAATAATAATAATAATAATAATAATAATAATAATAATACAGTGGTGCCTCGCAAGACGAAATTAATCCGTTCCGTGAGGCTCTTCGTATAGCGGTTTTTTCGTCTTGCGAAGCAAGCCCATTGACAGTTTAGCGGATTAGCGCTATTAGCGGTTTAGCGGCTTTTAGTGGATCAGCTGATAAGCGGCTTATCAGCGGATCAGCTGATAAACGGCTTAGGGCTTAGGAAAAGGGGGGGGAGGGAAAAAACCCCGCAGGAACTCGCAAGACATTTTCGTCTTGCGAAGCAAGCCCATAGGGAAATTTGTTTTGCGAAGCGCCTCCAAAACGGAAAACCCTTTCGTCTAGCGGGTTTTCCGTCTTGCGAGGCGTTCGTCTTGCGGGGCACCACTGTACCCTGCCCATCTGGCTGGATTTCCCCAGCCACTCTAGGTGGCTTCCAGCATATATAAAAACATAATAAAACATTAAACGTTAAAAACTTCCCAATAAAGGGCTGACTTCAGATGTCTTTTAAAAGTTGTGTAGTACTTTCTCTCCTTGACATCTGATGGGAGGGCGTTCCACAGGGAGAGCACGACTACCAAGAAGGCCCTCTGCCTACTTTCCTGTAACTTCACTTCTAGCAGCGAGGGAACCGCCAGAAGGCCCTCGGAGCTGGACCTCAGTATCCGGGCTGAACAATGGGGGTGGAGATGCTCCTTCAGATATAATGGGCCGAGGCCATTTAGGGTTTTAAAGGTCGGCACCAACACTTTGACTTGTGCTCGGAAACGTACCGGGAGCTAGTGAAGATCCTTTAGATCACAGGGCAGGGCAGGGCAGGGGTGGGGGGGGACTGGAAACAGGTAATCAAGACACAACATGCAACATGTTACTGTATGAGCAACAGAAGCTAATTATGGCAGCCAGGGCAATTAATGGTATGTACTGGAAAACAGCCAGTGCAAACACATCCCAGGTGGGAATATTTGGGCCTGGCAGACTTCTAGGTGGGTCTAAAGGACTTTCACCATTGAACAGGCATTTCTAACCAGGGGCAGATCTACTATGAGGCTTAAGCTTCAGGCCCCATACTTCCAGAGGGGTCCCAGAAGCAACTTTAGTCCACTATGCTATTTTTTTAAAAAACGGGTCTAGTAGAACAAGTGCTTTTTTAGGGGAGTACGGAAAGGTACACAGTACCAGTACCTCCCCCCATGTTAAAACTGTGGCACTTAATGTAACAGCTTCATAGTGAGTATCAGCACGGCTCAAATTGATTAATTTTTTGTTGTTTAGCCAACTCCTTGGGGCCAAGGCCCCTTTAGCGCCTCCAATATTGGAGGGGCACGCCGCCCCCAAGTTGAAGGACATTGCCATTCAAATGGTGTATGTGTGTCTCATCATATGATCAGCTATGCAGGGCTTGCCTGGGACACCCCCCCCCAATATTTTATTCAAGTTGGCACCCCAGTCAATGACACAGATATGGTAAAGGTTGTTGTAAACAACCCCATTGAAGAAGATAACAGTGGTTACCCAGGCCTTGTAGCTGGTTGCAAATGGGCTGCCATGACAGTTCAAATGTCAGGGCCCCCCAAAATGTTTGTCCACCACTGTTTCTACCTCACCTGGCTATCAATCTCCTTCCTCTACCTGAGTCTTCCTATTTAGTAGCAGGAAAAGACACTCCACAAAACTGTTGCAATAGAAGATTCCACCTTGGGTAGAAAGCAGCCCCTCAGCCCTCCCTATCTGTGAGAGCTTTTGAGAACTTGACAGCACGCATAGTCCTCCTTGCAAGCAGCAGCAGATGCCACTGAGGGAAAATATCCAGCAACTTCCCAGAATGCACTTATGGGAACACAGTTATGAAGGGCAATAAAGTGTTGACATGAAAACAGTGTTCCAAAACCAGAGTTCCAGCTGGCTTCTAATTAGAGAGCAGTGCAGGTGGGAACGATCATGCTGGAGCTCAGCTATACTGAAGCGCCGAGAGTTTATCACACAATCCTGAGATGTCGGCTTGGAATCTGAGTGCTGCAGTGTTCAAGAGGGCCTCCTCTCAGGTAAGCATGCATAGGGTTGCAGCACAAGTTCTCCTTGAATTATATCACCATGACTATCTGGCCCTGGGGTTGCCTTCCAACTCTACAGCTCTATAATTCTACGAGACTGTCACACCATTGAGTCCTGCACACAAAAGGGTAAACATTTGAAGGTTTGGTGGAGCCTCCATACCCCACTCTTGCAAATAAAAGTTTTGCCAATGAACAATGAACAACCACACTCAACATCAGAACACGGATTCTTTGCAAATACATTTCTGCTTAGTTTACCTGCAAGCTAACAAAACAAGCTGTTCCTAACTCTGCATGGAAAAGGAAAGGAACTGGAGAAGAAGGCGAAGCATGACCAGCCCTACCATTAGGTAGAGTGTAGAAGGTAAAGGACCCCCAGACGGTTAAGTCCAGTCAAAGGCAACCATGGGGTGCGGCGCTCATCTTGCTTTTCAGGCCGAGGGAGCCGGCATTTGTCCACAGACAGCTTTCTGGGTCATGTGGCCAGCATGACTAAACTGCTTCTGGTGCAATGGGACACCGTGATGGAAACCAGAGCGCATGGAAATGCTGTTTACCTTCCTGCTGCAGCAGTACCTATTTATCTACTTGCACTGGTATACTTTCGAACAGCTAGATTGGCAGAAGCTGGGACAGAGTAACAGGAGCTCACCCCATTGTGGGGATTAGAACTGCTGGTCTTCCAGTTGATAAGCCCAAAGGGCTCGGTGGTTTAGACCGCAGTGCCTCCCATGCTTTAGCATTTACCCCAGTTCTATCATTAGGTAGAGTGTAGAAGCAGATTCTGGGAGGTGGGCAAGGAGCGGTGGTGAGATGTTGGAGGACAAGTTCTGGAGGACAGAGCACTGTGTGCCACCCATCACTACCTAGGCTAACCTGCCACCCTTGGATTCTGTGGAGGAGGACTCTCAGCTGCCAGTGTTGAAATGAGTTTCAGCTGCCAATACAACTGACTTCTGAACGCACAACTGAGAGGGGGCACAACCTTGTCATTTGTCTCAGGCGTTGAAATCCCTTAGGGCAGTTCAGCATTTCAGAAAGGAGTTTTGATCCAGCCCATCATACGAACAGATTCTGAACTCCCATAGTCACTACAAATAGGGAGCTATGGAGATCAGGATCCCAGGTATGCAAGGCAGTGACATTCACTCAGCATAAGTGTAATGGGGTGTGGGGTTGCTTGTGCGTAAGTCGCAAACTGCTCCCAGCTGAGTAGTTTGGTCAAACTTTTCCCCGGCTGGACAGCCCTTCCTCCGTGGCTGTCTCAATCACTGGCAGAATCCGTCAGTGGGCGTTTCCTGAACTTTTTCCAACATAAAAGCTCTTTGACACCAAGTCGACGCCTCGCCTCCCTGCGCGGAAGCTTTCTGCGCAGAGTGGGCGTCCCCAGCGGAGGCTCTGTGCTCTCCCCGCTGGTCTCGCTGGAACAGTCTCGGAGCCTTCCCTCCGAAGCTCCCTCCACCTCCCCTTTCTTCCTAGCGTAATGCCTATCTCCTTCCCCAGCGGAAGTGAGCTCTCTCTCCCTACTGGGTCCTTCTCCTGCATCGCTGCTGCACCTTACCTCCTCTCCTGTCTCCGATGGCAGTTCCCTGACAATAAGGTTTATCATTTGCACATGGGACAAGTAGGTGTCCTGAGTGAGGCACAGCAGAGTATTTTAGCCCCTATGGTGCAAAAAAGAACCTTGGATTCTCCAAGAGCAAATACAGAAAATAAATACAGAAAATAAAGCCGAGGCAGATTTAGAGCAACATGACTACAGCACTGGGTGTCATTACTATGACATAGTGAATTGAACAGAAAGGAAGGCGGGAGGTGGGGGCACCAAATTTTGGCCTTGCACAGGGCATCACTGAAATTGGAAAGACCAAAGTCCACCTCCAAATAAAGCCTTGTTTATAGTTACATCTCAGTCTGATGTGTGATCTTCATGGGGGAGACATTAGATGGACCTGGGTGCTACACAGCCGGATAGAAGAAGAGTTTGGATTTGATATCCCGCTTTATCACTACTCGAAGGAGTCTCAAAGCGGCTAACATTCTCCTTTCCCTTCCTCCCCCACAACAAACACTCTGTGAGGTGAGTGGGGCTGAGAGACCTCAAAGAAGTGTGACTAGCCCAAGGTCACCCAGCAGCTACATGTGGAGAAGCGGAGACGCGAATCCCATTCACCAGATTATGAGTCTACCACTCTTAACCACTACACCACACTGGCCTTGAATCTCAAGATGTTAAGCAAGATCAGAGACATGCCTAACTCATCTCCAAAAGCACAGAGTGGCTTTCATAAGTTTCTTTTCCGGAACAATGCATGTATGAAATGATTCATGTTGTGGAATGATGTTCTGATAAATGTGAGGGCATCCAATGGAGTTGGTGGGCAGGAGGTTTGGAATAAAAAGAAAACTATTCCACGTAGCAGATAATGAATGGTCAAGGTCATCACCACAGGGTGCGGTGATGACTACTAGCTTTACCAAGTCATGGAGAATCCTGGGAAATGTAGCTTGTTAAGGGTGCTGTGAGGTCAGCACAACAGTTCCTTGGATTGAAGTGGCATAATGCTGCTTTAAATGCATGGGACTTCAGGTGTCTTTAGAAGAGGGTCCATGGAAGCTATTATGGTTGTATGGTGCTGTGATCCCACTGGATACCAGTTGCTAAGGCAGAACAATGAGTAGTAGTAGTAGTAGTAATAATAATAATAATAATAATAATAATAATTTATTATTTATACCCCACCCATCTGGCTGGGTTTCCCTAGCCACTCTGGGTGGCTCCCAAAAGAATATTAAAAACAGGGCTACCTTCAGATGTCTTCTAAAAGTCAGATAGTTGTTTATTTCCTTGACATCTGATGGGAGGGCGTTCCACAGGGTAGGCGCCACTACCAAAAAGGCCCTCTGCCTGGTTCCCTGTAACCTCACTTCTAGCAGGGAGGGAACCTCCAGAAGGCCCTCAGAACTGGGCCTCAGTGTCTGGGCTGAATGATGGGGGTGGAGATGCTCCTTCAGATATACTGGGCCAAGGCCATTTATGGCTTTAAAGGTCAGCACCAAGACTTTGACTTGTGCTTGGTGTGTCTTCATGCCCTGCTTGCATCTTTCCCTGGGGGCCTTTGATTTGCTCCTGTGGAAAACAGGATTAGATCGTCCTTTGGTCTGATCCAGCAGGGTTCTTCTTCTGTGTTAATGCAGTTCTTAAAAGTGTATGGGTTGGTTCCCTTTTCAGCGTTTGCTCACCCAGATGGTTCTGCTTTGGTGTGGGTAAGAAGCAGCTCACCACTACAAGGAGCATTTGCAGCTTTCCAGGCTCTAGAGAGGCGCATATCTTTAAAAATGAATCAAAACAATGTGCGTCAGCCTAATAAAGGCTTTGAAGAATAAAGGCAAGCTCAGAAGTCCTTTCCCCCTTTCGCATGGATATCTGCTCTCCTCGTCTGGGAATACCCTCTATCAGCACTTTCGGTTAAAGTCACTGTGTGTGGAAGTTAGGTGTGTGGCGAGTTAAAACCGCCCACCAAACAGCACGTGTCTGCGCGAGAAAACATGCAGGCCTGAGATAAGTCTCGATCCAGACTCCCAACTGGTGCAATTTGGATCAAATTCAACATTAATAATTAAAGTGGCAGGGGGAAAGGGAATCAATTGAGTCACGGAAGATTTTACACCGAAAGTGATTTTGGCTCAGTTACAATTGCTAACTCAAAACAGAGCTTAATATTCACGGGGAATTAGCGTTCATTCCCGTGCTCCAGACTAATAATAATTTGCAAAAATAGTGGCTTTCAAACTTTCCGCACTCAAGGAAACTTTCTCACATACTTTTTCTTCTGAACAAAGCTCTGTCCGTTTGCCATAGAATTGTCTTTCGGGGGGGGGGGGGGGTGTGTGCTTTCAGCATAACCAGTTGAGCCTTGGCACTGCTTCAAATGAACAGAGAGTGTACCCCAAGACACAAAACCCTCTCCCTGTGGCTGCAGAAAATAGCATGGTAGGCACCATGTGTTTCAGAGAAGTCTATCCACCAGAACTTCCCCGACTCTGACTTTAGGTAGAGAGGTCAGCGTGGTGATCACACAGGGTCCCCGGACGTTTCACCGTCTATTGATCCCTGTGCCACCACTTGATTTCTCACTGCCACCACCCAGGCCCTACCTGGTACAATACTGAGTCCAGTCAGGGTTGAATTGGAACATAAACTTTTGTTTATTTATTGCAGTTTAACAAGCGTGTGGTTTCATAAACGGTATCGGTCCATTACAATCATGGGGTGCCTGTCCAGACCTATAACTTCCACTACCTGCTCTCCCTCACTAAACCACCTCTCAGATATTTACTTGTCTTCCTAGCTCCTAACTGTTCCTGACTCAGCTTATTTCGCTACACTAACTCAACCTACCCACAGACTCTATCCCAATTCACTCCCACTCCAACCAACCACCCAACTCCCAACAAACTCCCCCCTTTGCCCCCCCCCCTCAGAGCTGGTTTTATAGTCCCTCTGACTCCACCCCCTGGGTTCTGATTGGGTAACCTGTTTAACTATTTCCCCTCCAGCGCTCTCATATGTTAACGTCACAGTCAGTTGCCTCAGGTTCTGAGGGGCAGGGAGCTATGCGAGGTGTTGGGGGACAGAGCTATGTGTGGCAGGCAGCTTGCTCCCTTCAGTAACTACCCTATTTACAGTGTTGAAGTACAACAGAACTGTCAGTTTTGTTGGCTTTTATAAATGAAGGTCCATGGAGGGGAGAGGTACCACTGTATCTTTTGACTCAGCTGGGGAAATGACTTGTTCCAGTCTGCATGAGGAAACACGCAGGGCTGAGTCTTGATCCAGACTCCACCATTACTCAACATCTCATCGAGAAGCCCCAAGTGAGGTCTTGAAGGTCCCTTGAAACAAAACTCAAAAACCACAGCTTTAAAAAGATCCCCTCTTAAATCAAAGAAAGACCAACCACTTGCCCAGGACTTTTATTACAGCTGTTAGCATCTCTGGGAGAAAAGAATTTGCTATAACATGAACAGACCCCCTTTGGTTTGTTGTGCCTTAATATGCGTAACTCCCATAAATGTTAATGGAAGTGTGGAGGACAGCAGTGGGCCCTGACATATGCCATTGTGATTCATGTTAAACAAAGAGCTCAACTTTGGTTGAATGAAGCCTTTTGTAAGACAGGCTGTTTCGAAGCCCCGGCAGATCCTGGCGACACGGGTAGCATGCTTGATTTTCTCAGAAAACGAAGGATTGAATTGAATGGGTGACATGGTGGTGACATTGTTGGAGGGCGTAATTGTTAATGGGTAACAAGGCCATTGTGCCGAGTAAGAGCTTCTCCATTTGCCGAAGGATCAAGTCGGTTGCGTCTCATGTCACCGCAAAGTCCGCTTCAGAGAAGGACGCCACGGGACTGAGTGCATTTAACAATGCATGGGATCAGGGCCATCAATGTCTTTGGGTATGTTTGCTTTTTTTAAAAAAAACGAAACAGTGCCCTGTTTTAGATATTAATGCTGGCAGACAGGGCAGAATACGGGAAGGCAAATGTAATTAATAACATGTGCAATATTGTCCTGGTTACCAAATTATCAGCAGCATAAATTTTTAATTAATAGGAGCATAAGCAACAATTTGGCTGTCAACAGCCATCAGTATTGATGTAAGTGAGCGAAGCACTGCAACACAGCGAAGATCAAAGGGGTAGCATGACTGAAACACAACAAACATCCAGGGATGACGACTCAGCGCTTTCTGAACATTTTTTTTTTTAAGCATCAAGTCCTTCGCTCCAGGCAGCTGAAATGCGAAGGAAGGGGAAGATGGAGAAAAGCAAGAGTGTGGCTTTTTCCCCCCAAAAGAAAAAGAAAAAGAAACCTGGAGAGCAATAAATTTTGAATAGGATAGCCAGGGTTCGTCCTTCCTTGTTTTAAACTCTTATTTACATATGTTGAGAGAACTGGAGAGAAAACTTAAAAGAGAGAAGTGGGGATAAGAGGGTGCAAAGGAGCCATAGATGTGCACATTCCCTCTCAAATACCTCTCACAGAATTGGGCAGTTGGGAGAGATCCGGATCGTGGCAATTTTTTGGGGGGCCAGTCAACTCTATCAAGGAAGCTGGAATGATTGTGCTGGAGCATCTCCCTTCAAATTCAGCGAAAGTAATGGCTTGTCTTTACAAACCTCCAAGCAGCCTCAGATCCAGCATCGCTGACCGCTCCCACGATAGCCGAGGTGTACAAGTCAGCAAGCGCATGCCCTTGTGCACAAACACATGCCCGTGCACAAATGCAGCTTGTAGCTGCATTCGGCGTAACGTGCGAACGAGGCTGCAGTGACTGAGGCCAGTCTGGCCAGGCTCATCGTAGCATCTGGGTAATTGAGTGTGGCTGTCTGAAGTCTCTACAAGTGAGCAGCCCCTGACACACAGGGGTGCAACACATCAGCTCACATACAGTGGTACCTCAGGTTACATACACTTCAGGTTACAGACGCTTCAGGTTACAGATGCTTCAGGGTACAGACTCCGCTACCCCAGAAATAGTGCTTCAGGTTAAGAACTTTGCTTCAGGATGAGAACAGAAATCGTGCTCCGGCAGCGCGGTGGCGGCAGCAGGAGGCTCCATTAGCTAAAGTGGTCTTTCAGATTAAGAACAGTTTCAGGTTAAGTACAGACCTCCAGAATGAATTAAGTACTTAACCCGAGGTACTGTAATTGAACATAGGAACATGGTTTTCAGTATTGTGCCACGAATAACTTCTAGCTCTGCTGTTGAGAACTTGAATCCAGAACAAATGCTCATTGTGTTTTGAAATGATGATTGTATGCGTGCATACCTATGGCTATATGTATTTTGTATGTGTGTGTCTCTAGGATGCGGGTGGCACTGTGAGTTAAACCACAGAGCCTAGGGCTTGCCGATCAGAAGGTCGGTGGTTTGAATCCCCGTGACGGGGTGAGCTCCCGTTGCTCGGTCCCTGCTCCTGTCAACATAGCATTTTGAAAGCACGTCAGAGTGCAAGTAGATAAATAGGTACTGCTCCGGCGGGAAGGTAAACAGCGTTTCCATGGGCTGCTCTGGTTCGCCAGAAGTGGCTTAGTCATGCTGGCCACATGACCCTGAAGCTGTACGCTGGCTCCCTCGGCCAATAAAGCGAGATGAGCACCGCAACCCCAGAGTCGTCCGCGACTGGACCTAATGGTCAGGGGGTCCCTTTACCTTTAGGTCAATGATATGTGCAAGTCTAACCTAACATACTATGTTGCCCATTGTTGCAAGCCCATCCCTACCTCCCATATTAGCAATTGTTTCAAGTCCACCGTCACTCCTATATTAGCAATTGTTGCAAGTCGCCTCCTACGATGCTATATTAACAATTCTTGCAATCTCATTTGAAAGAAGTATGGCCCTGCTTCAAATGCACTGATGCAGCAGTCCCTGCTGCCGAGCCTGTTGTTATGGGAATGTTGCTGTGCTGCATCAAGTGCAAAATTATTATCTTTTATACATCTTCTTTGCCTTCTAATGATAACGGACGATGAGCTGATTTTTCTAGAGCTAGCAATACAGGTCACACCTGTCTGTAGGCTGTGGGATGGGAAAGCTACCCTCTCTGAGGGTAGAAGTTGCTGACATGGTGCCTACGGGTGATGATGATGATGATGATGATAATAATAATAATAATAATAATAATAATAATACTTTGGCCACCTCATGAGAAGAGAAGACTCACTGGAAAAGACCCTGATGTTGGGAAAGATGGAGGGCACAAGGAGAAGGGGACGACAGAGGACGAGGTGGTTGGACAGTGTTCTCAAAGCTACCAGCATGAGTTTGACCAAACTGCGGGAGGCAGTGGAAGACAGGAGTGCCTGGCGTGCTCTGGTCCATGGGGTTATGAAGAGTCGGACATGACTAAATGACTAAACAACAACAACAAATAATAAATTATTTTATTGTTTATATTCCGCCCATCAGGCTGGATTTCCCCAGCCACTCTGGGCAGCTTACAGCAAAAAATAAATGGCAAAACATTAGACATTACAAATTTCCCGAAAGAGGGTTGCCTTCAGATGTCTTCTAAAAGTCAGGTAGTTGTTTATTTCCTTGACATCTGATGGGAGGGTGTTCCACAGGGCAGGCACCACTACCGAGAAGGCCCTCTGCCTGGTTCCCTGCAACCTCACTTCTCACAGTGAGGGAACCACCAAGAAGGCCCTTGGAGCTGGACCTCAGGGTCCGGGCTGAATGATGGGGGTGGAGATGCCCCTTCAGGTACACTGGGCCTACAGGTACTGGGCCTACAGGTACACGCACAGAGGCCACCCCTGCACCCAGAGTGTCCCTCCCTGCATCCACTAAAATTAGCCTTAAAAGAAGCACTCCGTTGTAGCTGATAGAAGAGACTGCGGCCTGTGCTTCTTTGTAATGCATATGTGGTGATGATCTTGACAGTTTGTAAATGGGCCCCTGGTCTTAGGGTTTGCCCACACCAGAGCAAAATGTGCCCCCCATCCCAGGGTTATCACACACATTTCCCTCATGGAATGGGTTGTATGCATTCACTCCTGGCCTTATTGGACTTCCCAAGGATCGAGAAACCCCTTTATTTGAAGGGGGAAATGTCCAGGGCAACACTGGACAATATCAGTGTCACTGGAGGGAGAGTGTTTGATGGGATGTATTTGCATTGTGCGGTGTCGTCCGCTCCCCTAAGTTAATGCTCCACCACTCTCCCTGAGTTCTGGAAAGCTGAGGTCCAGGTCTTTGAGCAGGTCTTTGTTTACCTATGCATGCAAACCTGTTCTTTTGGATTACATTTTTCCAATATAGCAGATTTGCACAAAACTGTGGTGGCACCACCATTTTCCCAACCTCCCAGAAACCTGGAGATGCTTGTGGGCATGCATTGCTTACCATCTGTGCAGCCAATTTTAAAATGGTAGTTCCACGATTCCAGTTTTCTGATACACCAGACCCACACAACACTGAGTTGGGTTTTTGTTTTTAAGCGTGTCACATCCAGCCCCATCAGCATCCCAGTGAGGAGTAGGCTGTGGGGTGATAGACAGCAGTCAGCAAAACATTACCACACATGTAAAAACACTCACCCACCACCCCCAGTATGTCCACAGTTGGGTTACATTCTTTACACAGTTGGGTTAAGCAAATCCACATCAAATAAGGGGAAAGTGTGGGCTTGGATGAGGGCAACATCATGCGCATGCCACAAAACTTTTGCACATGGGATGTATCAAATCAACTTTAAACTGGCAGGTATATGCAGTCAGGGTGTCAAACCAACTTTCCATTTTTGTCTGAACAGGGAATCTTTCTTGCCGCTTGCATGCGAAGCAGAATTACAACCCATTTTTATATATTTATGCATTGCATTCATTTTCCATCTTTTTTTCCCGAGGAGCTCAAGTGCATGGGTTCACCCCTCTGTATTTAATCATCACAACGACCCTGTGAGGTAGGTTGGACGGAGAAGCCCAAGATCATAGAATCATAGGATCTTAAGAGTTGGAAGGTACCCAAGGGTCACCTAGTCCAACCCGCAAACTCAGCTAAAGCATCCCTGACATATGGTCACCCAAGCTCTGCTTAAAAACCTCCCAGGAAGGAGAGTCCTCTTCATGACTGAGTAGCAATTTGTCCCCTGGTCTAGTCCGATGTTCTAACCACCCCACCCCACTGGCTGTCATTTTTACATTGCGTCTGAACATGCTACCATTATCATAAATCGCTTATTCAATTCAGATCACAGAACTGCTCAATGGCAGAATCATGTTCTAGCTCCTTCTCTCCGATTTTGATCTTCACATAGCCCCTTTGGGCTCTCCCCGCTTCCCCTGTAATACACAATAGAAGATACATTGTAATCTTCCTTGTTGCTATTTATAATAACAAATATCAACAGTATTTCTATTTAGAAATAATGCTAATGAGTTTGTTTTCATTGCAGCATCCATGACAGGGCAATCAGGATATTCAAAAGCCCATTAAAATGCAATTACGAGAACAAATAATCAACAATAATTAAAACATCATAAAATACAGCAAAGGCAAACGAGAGTTTTAAAAAAGTGAGACTGTTAATAATAGATCTAAGTGAATAGTTTGCAATGAACAACTTCTCTCATTTTCTTTCACCTTTCGTTCTATTTCTGGAATGTATTTGCTATTTGAATTGCAGCAATTGGGGGGCACAAATTGATTCAAGTACTGTTTATAAATGTATATTGGTAGGTCCCATCAGTTTCAACTGGAACAAGCTGAACAGTCAAATTTCTCCCATTTGATGACAACAGGGAAGAGTAATAATAATAATAATAATAATAATAATAATAATAATTTATACCCCACCCATCTGGCTGAGTTTCTCCAGCCACTCTGGATGGCTCCCAATAGAGTATTAAAAACAATACAGCATTAAATATTAAAAACTTCCCTAAACAGGGCTGCTTTCAGATGTCTTTTAAAAATAGGATAGCAGCTTATTTCCTTGACATCTGATGGGAGGGTGTTCAACAGGGCGGGCGCCACTACCAAGAAGGCCCTCTGTTGAATAGTTCTTTTTGCTGGCTGGGTCATGCTTTTTTTGAATCTTCCTCTATATGCCATACAGCAAGCATTTCCCTGCTCTCAGGAAAAGGCAAGATGATTTTTTTTATGCAAATGTCATGCCACCAAACGACCTTGCTCAGGTCACAATGGCAGAAACAATAGAATTTGCAGTAGCAGAGGCCACTGATTCCTACATTCACCTCATTCCTACCCCCCTTGCATCATCGCCATTTTGGGGAGAGAAGGGGAGGCCATTTTGCCACTCATTTCACCACCACTCATTTCCGTACCTAAGGAATGTACATGCGCCATAGGTCAGTAATGGTCACTTGCCACCCTTCTCGGTGAGCAGTGGTTGCGACCCAATGTGGTACCTCCTGTCCTCTCAAGTGTGTCATGGCATCTTTGCCTGTCTCCCCATCCCCCTTGGTTGCCGTGGAGGCTCACGGGTTCCCGCCAACCCATCCGTTCAAATGGGCCTACCTGCAATGGGGCATAGCGAGCGGACCTGAGGGAGGCAGGCTTCCCTCAGGTCCTCCCACCATCTACTTGGCCTGGCTGACGGCCAAGCACAGCACTCAGTCAACCAGGAGCGTCACCCATCCTTTCCCTCCCTTTATTAATAGCCTGTTACTGCTCTAACCATTTCCTCTTCAGCTAGGAGGGCTTTGTTGTGGTTTTTTGACGGTTGCCATATTCGGGTCCGGGAAGGAATTTCCCCTGCGCTGCAGGTTTCTCCTTCCCCATAGCACTGGTCACAACTTTGGCGATTTAGGTCTTGGGTGGAATCCTATTGTCTTTCATCCATTTAGGGTGCAGTGAAGTGGGGATTCGCCCAAACCCTGTTCTCTGCGACGGTGATAACAGGGTACCCCATTAGAGGGGTGTGGAGGGAAGTCCAAGGAACCAGTTGTGTAGAGCTAGTAGGCCATAGAGCTTCCCTCAGTGTTTGGGGGCCACCTGTGTAAACCTGTGTTTTGCGATGGATTCACCCCTCCTCCAAATAGGCCCCATCATGCCTCAGTCCCCCAGCAGGGGAGCTGAGAGGGACACACGCCCACTGTCTATGCCAGGGTTCAGCAAACTTTTTCAGCCATGGACTGGTCCACTGTCCTTCAGACCATGTGGTGGGCCGGACTATATTTTTTGGAAAAAATTGAATGAATTTCTATGCCCCACAAATAACCCAGAGATGCATTTTAAATAAAAGGACACATTCTACTCATGTAAAAACATGCTGATTCCCAGACCATCTGTGGGTTGGACTGAGAAGATGATTGGGCCGCATCCGGCCCACGGGCCTTAGGTTGCCTACCCCTGGTCTATGCCAAAGCTTCCTACACCTGAAATCAATAAAATCGTGGCCATTTCAAATCCCAGACAATTGTTGTGTCCATTCATTTATCACTCAGTACTCGGATGCGCCAGGGTTTGGGGGCTCTGTGGCTGGGCACGCAACTGGGTACAGGGGTACCTCGGGTTACAGATGCTTCAGGTTACAGACTCTGCTAACCCAGAAATAGTACCTCAGGTTAAGAACTTTGCTTCAGGATGAGAACAGAAATCGTGCGGCGGTGGCGCAGTGGCAGCGGGAGGCCCCATTAGCTAAAGTGGTGCTTCAGGTTAAGAACAGTTTCAGGTTAAGAACAGACCTCCAGAATGAATTAAGTTCTTAACCAGAGGTACCACTTTATTGTCCTTCAAAGTAAGGTCTGCTCCCTGATTACATTCTTCCCTATCAACATCTTATTGCCTATACCCATTTTTATTTCGTTTGGAATTTCTCCCTCCTTCCCTCCCTCCTTCCCTCCCTCATAAAAGATTGTGTTCAGTCTGGTGAAGGTAAAAGCCTTTCAGTGGACACGACAGGATGCTTTTAGCATCCCAACCATCTTGCGCCATTTCCTCATTTCTCTGCTGGCACTCTGCATCCCTGTAAGGTCTAGCAAGAAGCCCAGGGGGATTTGCTTCAGGACAGCTTGAAATGCATGCTCTACATCTTTCATTGGACGAAGACTGTCTACATGTGGCATTTTCAAATGGGAAATGGGAGGTGGAGAAAAAAATAACCAATTCCACCACCCGGTCCTTAAATCTACGCATATTTGAATCTTCTTGCCCTTTTACACTGGCACATTCATCTACTTTTCTTTTGTATTTAATAATAATAATAGCTTCTTTCTTTTCTTCTTTTTATTTAGAAAAACCAAATCCCTTTCAGGGAGCAACAGAGAAAAACTCTTCTATTTGATCCTGAGGATGTTCACTTCCTGACACCTGACACCAGCACTGCATGGTCACATCCTTTTTATTTACTATTCCCTTTTAAGTGTATAGCAGTCTTTGATATATTTCTGTTTCTCTCCCTGTAATGGCAATGGGCTAGCGTGTTATGTTCCACCTGGGCCTGGTGTGATGTGCCTTTTATTCCACTGAAGTCATATTACCCTTGAAATGCTATAGTCCTCCATTCTGCTGGGCTGCTTGGATTGAAGGATGAGCTAGCAAACTGAATTAAGGTAGCAGTCCGGAGTGCACCATTGAGGCGAGGCTTCCTTCTGAATAAACAGATTTGCAACCACAGTCTAATAGACTTGCACATTTTGGGGTTTCTTTCTCGTTTTAATGCAGCATTCGCTTTCAAAGCGGGGGGGGGGGGCATTTTCAACAGTATTCGAAAGTGTATTTGAAGTTTCCTAGGTAGTGGCCCTTATTAAGCATCTTCCTTTTGGCTCTTCTTTTTGGCACTGGTTTCAAAATGACCAGTCTCTCCGCTTTCTCTCTTAACCCTGTCTGTGCCAGAATCATGTAGTCAAATCTTTTTTTTTAAAAAAAAATAATATAATTTTTATTAGTTTTCAATTACTGTCCAGTCATAGCTTCATTATAACAATGCCAAATTATAACACAATTACGAATACCAATCATTCAAATTCATGTAGCTAAATCTGATGTGCTATGTAGTGACGCGATATATTCGCTGCACGATCCCTGATTGGCTGGGATCATCCAAATTCCTAATCTGCAAATAACTTTATGATGTAGGTTAGACTGAGGGAGAGAGAGAGAGAAATACAGACAGACAGACAGACAGACAGACAGACAGACAGACAGGCTCAGTGCCAGCCAGTGCTCTTTATTTTTATTATATATGAACATCTCTGTCCCACCTTTCATCCAAGGAGCCTAAGGTGGCATACATAATTCTCTTCCCCCAAGAACCCTGTGAGGTAGGTTAGACTAGAGATGGCTACTGGCTCAAGATCACTAGTGAGCTTCATGATTGAGTGGGGATTCAGAACCAGATCTCCCAGGTTCTATCCCAACCCTCTAAGCACTCCACCACATTGGCTGAGTGAGGATTTGAACCCGAGTTTCACTAGTCTAGCAGCCTAGCCTCTCCACCACATAGAGTCTCTTATGTAGAATTCAAATGGGAGGTAGCAAAAGAGGCATTGAAGAGTCTACTGCCTGAATGTTAATGTGCAGGAGGGAGCACACAAAGTACTTAAAGAGGGAAATTTCAGCAAATGTATTTTTCAAATCATTGTTCCTGTGCAAATATTATTATTGGTTTTTTAAAAAAAGAAACTCACTACCACCCCCCTTTAAAACACATAATTCCACAGGGTCTGACAGAGTTAGATATCTCTCTTCTGGAGGCGGCATGGAAAATGTGTTGATAATTTGAGCACTGGGAGTGAGCTTGTTCCCCGGTGGATTTCTCAGCAGTCACACAGCTTGCCATTGTATTAACACTATTCAACGGAACAAGAGAGCCGAGATGTGCATTGCATGTTTGCAGCTCCATTTGAAATACAACAATGCTTCTCCTGCAGCTCTCCTATACCTCAAGAAAACATTGCAGGATAGGAAGGTCATGTCCAGGCAGCATGTTCCCTGGTACCCAACCTTTCCTTGGGGAACTCCTTTGTGTTTACTGCAGGAGATCAGTCATGACAATGAACCACCCTATGATGGACCAATGCCAGTCTAAAAATAAGCCGTGTGTAACACTACTGGTGGCAGGGCAGGGCACAATAACATTCATGGTATGCCTGGGCTGCAGACGGTAAGAAATAACTATCGGTAATTGGAACATACAAATTAGAACTGTCTGCAGGTGTCCTCTAGGGTGAGAGTGGCTCTGGATGTCCAAGCATTTATCCAGCAGATCAATGCACATTTCTGCTCCAGCATCCAGGAGGAAACACTCTCAGAGGAAATGCATAATTAGGATGCATATATGGTGCGTACGGCAAATGTGCGCCTTCCCAGCTCTCAGCATCCCTGATAGAACCATAGAATTGTAGAGGTGGAAGAGACCCTGAGGATCATCTAGTCCAGCTATGCTGATCAGAACTGGAGTCCAATAGAATTTGGAGAGCCACACATTCCCCATCTCTGATATCAGGGGTAAGTGTTGTGGTGCTCTCCATATCTTGTTGGACTACAACTTCTGTTGGCTTCAGCCAGTATGACCACTAATCTGAATTGATGGGAATTGTGGTCCAATTATATTTGAAGGGTTTGCTGCCCACTGCCTGCTATACAGCTCAAGATCTAAGCAAAATTAGCCAGGCTTAATTTCAATGGGAAAGTGATCTTGGAGTTTTATGTATCCAAATTACCTAAATACTGCAGATTTAGGTAATGTAGACACTTGTAAGATGTGCTGGCATTCAGCAGTAACTGCTTCCCAATGTTTTTCTTCCTTTGTATACATTAAAATACTATTTCTGACTCTTCCTAAAATAAAAAAGAAATCTGGTTTTTAGGCAAACCTATTGGTATACTAAAAACCTAAGTTTCATTTCCTGAGATTTGTTGGAAGATGGTTAGAATTGAGACCTATTACCCTATGTCCTGTACTATAAAGTGTAGCTATATATTATATAGTATTGACTAATTACTGTTTCCTCCCATAACATGAAAAAACAATTCTTCCTCTGGTTTTCTCCTCTCTGCTAGTTCTGAGGTTGTATAAACCTGCCTTCTTTAGCCAGGTGCCCTTCAGATGCATTGGAATACAACCCCCATCAGCCTCAGGCAGCATGGCCAATGGCCAGGGATGATGGGAATTGTAGTCTAAAACACACTGAGGAAGCCATGTATAAAGATTGCATGGGCAAAAAGCATTTCAGGTGACAATTAAATGCATACTTATCTAGTAGGAGTAAGCTCTATTGAACCTAGCAGGGCTTAATTATGGGTAAACATGCATAGGATCATGCTGTTTGTGATTAATAGGAAGTACTCTGATTTTTAACAACTGGCACACATTAAGTTGAAAACAAACAAACAAGCCTTGAGCAGCATTGCTAAACAGGTCTGTTCTAGAATAGCCAATAAGTCCTGCATGGACCTCTTATCTCAGGGATACTTAAACAATTTAGCGATGTTCATCTACATGTTACTGCAATGGCACAGGAGATCACTCTCCCAACTGCACCAGATAGGTATTGGAAAGCTTGAATGACATGGATATTGCCAGTCACACAACTTGCCATCACTGGATTGCCAAGCTGTTAGGAAAGATGGCAACTATAGCATGGGAATGACCTGCTTAATTTGCCCCATCCTTGTTGTTCCAGGCTTCTGAAGGCAAGCAGCTTAGGTAATGCTGTAGATAATGCAGAAAGGGATCCTTTACTTTGCTCATACTAGAGTTCAGTTATCTGAACTTGTGCAGCTCATGTGAAGCAACATGTGCGTGAACCTCCCTAAAAATATTCAGATAGTCCAGAAATAAGTGTTTCATACCCCCCAACATTTCTCCGATGAAAATAGGGATGTCCCATTCCATAATGATAATTTTACTGTTTATACCCCACACATCTTACTGGGCTGCCCCAGACACTTTGGGCAGCTTCCAACATATATAATAACAAAATAAAACATTAAACATTAAAAAAACCTTCCCTATACAAAGCTGCTTTAAGATAGCTCGGGGGTTGGATAACTCCATACCCTCCAACATTTCTCCAATGAAAATAGGGACATCCTAAGGAAAAGTGGGACATTCCGGGATCAAATCAGAAACTGGGATGGCTTCTCTAAATCTGCCCCCTTAAGTTGACCATTTTTTAAAATATGGACTCCCTCTATCTAAACTCTGGTGTAAATATGTGAATAAATAATATTTCTTAAATCTATGACAGTCTCAGCCATGTCTTCAATTCTCCAAAGGAACGCAGACCCTGGGTGAGTGCCTGGAACCCCCTGGAATCTTTCTACCTCTCAGCAGAAAGTGGAGGAAACACCCACCTTTTGTTACACTGCTTAGGTTTTGTTGCTTGACTTAGTGTAGGCTTCCTCAACCTCGGCCCTCCTGATGTTTTTGGCCTACAACTCCCATGATCCCTAGCTAGCAGGACCAGTGGTCAGGGATGGTGGGAACTG
The DNA here is from genome assembly GCF_951804945.1 of Podarcis cretensis. Taxonomy (NCBI): domain Eukaryota; kingdom Metazoa; phylum Chordata; class Lepidosauria; order Squamata; family Lacertidae; genus Podarcis; species Podarcis cretensis. Next base: position 23,197,091 of record NC_137176.1, on the reverse strand, counting down.
TAGTCTCAAAACATCTGGAGGGTCGAGGTTGAGAAAGCCTGACTTAGTGGGTATTGCTTGTTATTAGAATACTTCCATTTCATTATTAGCAGCACAATCCTATGCTTGTATACTCAGATGTAAGTGCTACTGGATACTTATCCTAGGATTGTAGAGGACTGTAACCTGAAATCCCTGTTTGCTTATGCAATCCCCACATCTACCTTCTTCACTTTGGTGTCCTTCAAATGTTCTGGATTGAAGCTTCCAACATCTGTGACCATTGGCCTCTGTATGGTGGAAATGCATGGTTAGATCCTATGGATTTTTCTCTGTATAAGTCATTCATTGCTTACCTGAGTTACCATGCTATATTGGCAGTAGGCAAGGGGGAAGTGACCATATTTTACTTTATCCACAGGGTATTGTATCCCTTGCTGCAATGTGTGAACATATGTGCACTGTGCATATCTGTTTGCCATTCAGCTTTCATTTCTTCCCTCGCAGGTTGTGAACTAAATAGCAGCTGAGTGCCTTCCCCCCACCAGCTGCAGAGAGATGTAGCATATGGTCAACACATGAAGTGCTGGAAATGTATCTTCCTGGCTCCAACCCAGAATGATCTTGACTCTACGTAAGTGGCTCCCTCTTCTCTGGAGATTAAGAGACAGATGCTGCCCTTTGGAATGACTAAGACTGCAAAAATGACTTCGCTAAAACAGAGGCTAATGCACCTCTGTGTTGCAGTGCAAGTAGAACTGGATTTCCACTCTGCGCCATGACAACTGTGCAGCTCTTAATATAGGAATTATACAATATGAAAGCCAACTGCTATATGACATCATGTGATGGTGATTCTGTTCAACCAGTATTTTGGCCTATTTTAATGAATGTTAACTTCATCCTGGTTTCTAAACAAGCATTGCTTTTGTCTAGGACAGTTAATCAACTAAACATAATTGTTTGTTGATTCATCCCTTGAAACTGCCCTTTAAATCAATTAACTGTTTAATTAACCAATTGCACTGAGATAAATTTACAAATCAGTACAAACCCATTATAGGTCCTGTTTAAAATCAAAAATTTTATTGAGGTTATGATTTACTTCACAAGAACTTCCAAGAGCTGTCCTCTTTACAAATTTCTTTTTCATGCTCTGTTGTGGTAACCCCATGAAACTCAAGGAGCTTTTTTAAAAATAGTCCTGACTGAGACAAAATGCCTCTTACTGTTGCCACCCTGTTCTGGGATGGAAACTATAACGACAAGGGCAATGCAGGTCATAATTTAGGGGAGTTGAAAAAGTTGTATAGGGGAGGAAAAACCTCCTCCTAACAACAAGGGGACACAAACTCCCTAGAGACAATCAAAAAACAATGGGAGGGTGACATAGGCTGTGAGATTAACTCCACTCAATGGACCAGAATGTGGTCTAAATCCCCCTTTAAATCCATATCAACAAAAAGAAAAGAACTCACTCTGAAAATCACCTACAGGTAGTACCTAACACCAAGAAAACTAGCCCCTCCCCGGGCTTCAGACTAGATCCTGTGAATGGTTTCAGAACTCACAGGGTTAAAGAGTTCTGTGTGACGTCCCTCAATTCCTGAGGCGTGGTTTGGAAGGAGGGAGGAGTTGTTCCTCACTGCCTCTTTGTCGAAGGTTGACCTACATGACGATGGCAGCCCCGGCGGCTTGGAAGCTGGTCAGGCAGCACGAGCAATGCTGGCCACCCTCAGGAGCTCCACAACACCATGGCGTGCGCCACGTTTCCATGTCCAGATATAGTCTCTTGAGACCAATGCCTAAACCAATACTGCTCACATTCTGTAACCAATAAAGTTGTGGCCTGAATTTTGCCCATTACCATTAACCTAAATTCTGTGTCCTTATGTCTTTATTCTCCTGGGGTGGCTTGGGGGTATTGAAGCACAATTACATCTTGTGGGAGCAAATTCTATCGTTTGACATGTGCTGTGTAGAAAAGTACGTAGTCTTGTGTGTTCATAATCTTCCAACATTCAGCTTCCTTGAATGTCCCCAAGTTCTCGTATGGTGAAATGGGGAGAAAAACTCTCCACTTTTCCCACACTGTCAGAGCTGCCTCCAGGTCCCAGCTCACAGAGGACCAACGCTAGGCTGTAGTTACGTACAAAAGTCTTTATTGAGGTTCAGTTTCCATTTTAAAGCCGCAGCTCGCAGCTCTACGTCTCGACCTTAGACCGGCGAAGTCCCGTCTGAGTCTCCGCCCCTTCCACACCAGTTTAAGACTCTCGCTTTGCTCCACCTCTTCCTAAGTTCCTTTCTCCTCTGGGCCCTCCTGCCCGCTAGGGTTTCATCCTTTCTGGACTCCTCTGACGCTGACCCTGATGATTCTTCCCCCTCCTTCCGGCGGGCTTTAGGACCTGGTTCCCTATCCGGGCTACCTTCTGTGCCGCTTGCCTGTACATTTGAACTTGGCGCGCGCGCCCAGCCTGCAACTTTCCTCTTGACCGTTCCCTCGCTCTCCGATGGAAGCATGGCCACCCCTGACTCATCTTCTCTCGCTGGTGGTGAATATGTGGGCTCTGATACCTGGGACTCCTCCCCCCCACTACGCTCTGGTGGGGAAGCTGGTCCTGATTTCCAACTGCTGCTCTGGGAGTCCCCGCTGGCTCCTTGCTTCTGGGGTGTCCCCCTTGGGTCCCCCCTTGCCCTGCCCATCGGCACCCCCTTCTGTGAATCTTCCGATTCGCTGGAGAGGCTCATGGAATCTATCGGGCTGCTGTCATCTTCTCCTACGCTGCCCTCGGATTGCTCCCCCTCGCTCTCCATCTCCTCTCCTCCCTGCGCTCCCGCTGAGTCCCTGACACACACTATTCCAGATTTTATATACCTCTATCATGCCTCCCCCCTACTCACCCAAATCCCCACATGTTGTAAATTTTACGCATAGGGGAGTTGTTTCAACCTTGTGAACATTTTAGTTGTCATCTACTGAACCCTTTCCCAGCTCTACGATATCTTGATGAGATAACCAGAACTGACAGAGTCTCGCCATATAATGGCATCAGGACAGATAAAAGGCCTTCTATTGAGTCAGATCATTGGTCCATCTGGCTCAGTATTGTCTGCCCCGAATCACACCAGCTCTCCAGAGCTTCAGGCAAAGATGTCTCCCAGTCCTAACTGGAGATGCTGGGGATCGAACCCAGAACTTTTTGTATGCAAAGCATGCATTCTGCCACCAAGCCACGGCTCTTCCCCATGCCGTGACATTAGCAGTTTTACACTCAATCCCTTTCCCAATGATCCCTAAGATGGAAGTCATCTTTTTTTCAAAGCATTTTTGTCAGGCTATTCACTGGATGAATATTTCTTTCTCAGTCAGTCACCACCAGTTCAGACCTCAAAAGATTTATGCTAAGTTGGGTTTTCTCCCTCCACCCTTACGTTCATTATCACTTTGCCTTGGTCTTATCTTAAATCACATTTCCCCATTTTAAAGCCCATTCACCTACTATGGAAGGTTCCTTTTAGAGCTCCTGTAAACCTCTGTGTTTACCACACCGAACAGCAGCCTTGGCTACCCCACTGCTGACCCCGGCTCCAGATTATTTATGAACAAGTTAAAAACCCGAGATCCAATACTTGAGTGACTCCACTCCTTAAATCCCTCGTGAGAACTCTCTGGGAGGAATTCAACATTGCACTCTTCTGATTGGTCCATAAATGCAAGCTTTTTGACTTGCCAGGTGAAACAAACCCCCTCTCCTCTCCCTGCATGCTATTCCAGAAATTCTCCTGAAAACCTCCCACCAAAGTGGGGCATGCAAGGGGAGAAGAGGGGTGGCAAACACTGTTGAGCAAGGAAAAGTCATTGTGTAGGTCTTCTGCGAATGGAACTCATTCACTGAATGCCATTCTCCATTTATCCTTGTTCTGTACTTCCTGTTGTTTAAGCAGTTTCTGATACAACTTGTACTCTTATTGCATAACTTCTACTCTTACCCAAAGCTTTCATTCCAAGGTTTCAGAACAACACTACGCAGAATCACAGAATTGCAGATTTGGAAGGGACTCCAACGCTCATCTAGCTCAACCCCATGCAATGCAGGAATCTTTTTGCCCAATGTGGGGCTTGAACCTATGACCCCAAGATTAAGAGTCTCATGCTCCAGTCAGCAAACACAAGAACCAAAACAGCTTAGAAGCAAACAAACATGCCATTAACTCTCACTGCCCCTGATTAAAAATTTGCCCTCATCTATTTAAGCTGCCCCCCCCCATTGATTACTCAATGAAAGTTTCCATTGATTAATCTACCAATTAAGCTTCCAGCCCCCCTAGTTTCCTTTTCGGAGGGCTGTTTCTTACATTCTTCCAAATCAATGCAAAGAGACTGATGAACTCGGCTGGAACAGACTTTGAAGCAGAATGTTAATGCATGGTTTTATATATATCTTGTACAATTGCTGTTTCTTGAAGAGCTGGTAAAAATGCAAAATATTTCCAAATGCAAAAATAGCGCATTGTGTAGAAAACCTCATTGAACTTTGTGGAGGAAAATAAGAATCAGTGGCAAATGTAAAGCTCTTATTGTACTTGTGATACTAAATCCCCCATTGTTTAATTCATGGCAAGGCTCTCCATTGAGAGAGACTGGAACACAAACCACTGAGGACTGTTAGGAAGACCCACTGAAACAAACAAACAAATATTATATTAGAATAGTGTTTGGTAAGTCATATTGATTAGGCTTCCCTTTCGGAGGGTGGGAACCCATGCAGCCAAGAGTTCAAAGTTCTGTTCTCATATTCCCTCTATTTCTGATGTTCAGGGTGGGAGTGCAGTTGCTTACGCAGCTCGTATGGCACCATGCACACACAGAGAGAGCTGAAAAGACTTGGAGGAACCACAAGCCTTGAAAAAGAACAAAAATAATGGTAAAAGCATGAAGTTGAACCCTTACAGCCCAATGTGAATTGAGGATGCTAAATGGACACAGAATGGCAACTGACCATTTTGGCTGGTGGTGTGGAATGAAAAATGCCCTAGATCATATGATGAAGAGTGGTATAAGAACCTAATAAATGAAATGAAAAATGAAATGAAATGTAGAATGGAGTGTCTGGAATGCTTAACATGTATGACACTCCACGCACTACAGATCCCGCTTGTGTGAATCTGGATAACATGCTAAAACAGCTCTGTAGTATCTGGACAAAACTGCTATGGTGCTAGTATAAATATGATTGATTGATTGATTGATTGATCAATTGATTGCTTTCTATACTGTTCAATATATTATGGTGTACAGAAAACTGAAGCAACATCAGAAAACTTAAAGAAAATATTACAAAAATACACAATTGCATATAAAAATGTTATGTTAGTATGCATGAGAAGCATGCTGCCTCTAAAAAAAAGTTTGTCTGCGTTGTAGATGGATGTAAACTACCTACTGATCCTTTCAATGCTCCCTTTTCAAATGTGCAAAATGTAATTCAGTTTTATGGGAAAGAATCCTGCTGTTTGTTTTAATGGAGGTGGAGTGCTGCCACTGGTTTCTAACTCTCACGGCCAAAGGAATCATTTTGAGACTGTAAAACGAGTAGAGGACTGCATGAAGTAAAAATAAGCCCACCACAGATGACTCTGCTCATGTTTATCTGTCAAGAACTTTCATGTTCTGTGTCTGATATTTGAAGACAGCCAAATTCAGATGAAGAACGTTCATCACATGTATTTTGGAATCCATCAGTTTATGTCCTGATTGAAGTCCTATTTCTTTCCTTTGGACTTAGTTCCCTGCAAGTGGGCCTAGGAAAGCAACTTGTATATTTAAGTTGCTTTCATTGCAGACCCTCCAAGTGTCCCTGTTTTCCAGGGACGTTCCTGACTTAGAGAAGCCATCCCGGTTTCTGATTTGATCCCAGAATGTCCCGCTTTTCCTTAGGATGTCTCTATTTTCATTGGAGAAATGTTGGCGCCGTCTGAAGGTAATCCTGTATAGGGAAGAGTTGTTGTTTTTTTTAAAAAAAGTTTAATGTTTTATTATGTTTTTATATATGTTGGAAGCCACCTAGAGTGGCTGGGGCAGCCCAGTAAGATGTGTGGGGTATAAATAGTAAAATTATCATTATGTAATGTGATGCCTCTATTTTCATCGGAGAAACTTTGGACAGTATGTCATTGTGCTTGACTGTTTTGAGTAATGGGGCATGTGATAGGAATTTTGAGGTCTTAGATATATGTTAAATGTTCATAAGTGTACCAACCAAGCACGTACATAGATCAGCACAGGAAGACTGACCTGAAACCATTTTGATGAATTAAGCACTTTTCAGTTCCACTGATTGTTAATGAAGACACATAAAAATGTTCCCAGATCTCTTACATAAAGAGATTATGCTGCCACCGTTACACATATATTTACTTGGGAGCATGTCTCACTGGCCACATTGCAATCTGTCCCCATGCAAACATAGGTTGAGAACTTTAACAGCACAACCCTATACTCACATCCTATTAAACTGAATGGGAATTACCTCTGAGTAAACATATCTGTGGAGGTACTCCGCTACTGTTGAGGTACTTAACATTGTCTGCCCTTTCTTTACTGCTCAGCCACCCCTGCCACGAAAGATGTATTTATATCTTTCTTTCTTTCCTACCCTGGAATATGATACAATTTCCATTTCAGAAATGCTGCTTGTTTCATAGAAAAGAGCAATTATTTCTTTAAAAGGCTCTGTTTTCCCCCAAATGGTAAAAAAACCCACCTAGTTCTTTTCCGCCCACACTGCCTCATTCTGAGAGACTGGACAGCGGCTATTATTGATCCCTTCAGTTTACCTTTCAAAATGAAGAGCTGCATAAAATGTGGCTTGTTCCTTCTCATTCCTCCTCCCCAGCAAAGAAACCTAATTAATTATACAAACGTTACCGCTGAGGAAATGTGCTTCCTTGAAGGTACCGCCTCATGCTTGCTCTTTTCTTCTTTTTACCTTCAAAACAGTCCCCAATTAGCCGAAGAATATCTATCAAGCTTCCAGAGTCCCCCCATATTGTTTGGTCGTTATGATCAGTGGCGCGATGTGGCAAATTTAGAGCTGTCCTATTAAGACGGGCCTGTAATATATTCGAGTGTTTGAGAGATCAGATCAATATGCTATATATGCAGGAAGAGGAGTGCTGTAGGAGGCTAATTTTTCACTCTTTTGTAAGGCCAACGCTCTCTCTCTCTCTGACTCTGGGGTTTTTTATTGTGTGGGGTAACCAGGTTGCTGCTGCGCCGGAGTGCGGGTTGGAACAAACGACTCTCCCCAAATCGCGGTGGCTTAGAGTGGAGAGTTCTATTTTCAGACCAGCTCCTGGAGCAACCTTGGATGTGAAAGGCCTCTATCAGGCAAGGAGCGAAGGTTTAATGTGCAATCACCCTCATGCCACCAACTTTAATGAAACATAATTAATGGCCTGGCAGAGGAATTAGGCCGTGTGAGGCAAATTGTTTGACCGCGAACAGAGAAGAGGCCTTAAATTCTCCTTAATCCACCCAATTCCTTATAATCCCAATGCTAATGATCTTCAAAGCAAGGGCCAATTAAAGCGATGGAAAGCAAGAGCACCTGCGTGTTAACTCTTGATGGTGCCAAGCTAGAAGTGTATTTACGGCGGACCATTTACTGTATTGCTTTTATTTCCCTTCAAAGTCTGTTGCTGACTTGGACGCTGTGTTATTTAGTTTGAGGCTGCCTGCCTTTGTTTGAGTTTTCCCCTCCCAGTGTGTTTATTAACATGCAGTTAAGCTGCATTCCCAGAATGAGCCGGCCACCTTTTCTATGCAATGGAGTGCGTGGGGATTGGGGTCTCAGCATGCTCATTCAGCAGAGATAATCACTGGAACCAAACTGACTTCTCGCAGAGAATTTGACTCCACTCACAGCAAGAGAGCAAATAGGAAATGACTCGGGGCAAGTCTCGCTAAGCTGCGAAAATGAATTAGACACACTCCTAAACAGAATGTGAAAACATTACATTCATTCAGCGAGGAAGGAGAAAAGGTTAAAGCACAAGAGGATCTTTAGCACTCTTGGTTGAGGAACCGAAAGACACATCTGGGAACGAATTACTCCTTCCTATGGTTTGGAGTTTCTCTTTCAGTGAAATTCACCTGAATTTTACCATTCAAGCCTATACCTGTTTATTCAGGCCCCATCTGCACTATCATAGAAGCCAACTCCTAGTGGCTGAGGGGTCTTTGGTCCCCCAATAAAATATTTGAGAGGGCTGGGGGTGCAAAGTTGATGGGCATTGCCCTTCAAATGGTGTCTGTGCACAGCGTCATGTGATCGATTATGCAGGGCAAGGCTTACGTGGGCCCCCCAATATTTTATTTAAGTTGGCACCCCTGTGCACCCCTGTATTTAAAGCATCATATGCCACTTTAGAACAGTCATGGCTCCCCGCAAAAAAACATTTGGGAGCTGTAGTTGGTTAAGAGGGCTGAGAGTTGTTAGGAGACCTCCATTCTGCTCAAAGAGCTGTGATTCCCAGAGGTTTCTGGGAATGAATGTTGAACTGCTCTGTGAATTGATAAATGGAGAGATATCAGGGCACCAGACACAATCAGGGGAAAGGGATGTTGTGAGTTGTGGACAACTGTGGTGTAAGACGCAGATTGTTAGGTGTGATTCAGGGATATCTGGGTTGCCTTGAAGCTGACTAGGTGACCTTGGACTGGACCAGTCAGGACCTATCTCACAGACTTGTCTTATAGAATGAGAGGTGGGAGCTTCTTGGAGGAATGCCATGGCACACATATAATCAATACTAAGAGCCAATCAGAGGATGTGATTTCACTGTTGTTGTTGTTTAGTCGTTTAGTCTGACTCTTCGTGACCCCATGGACCAGAGCACGCCAGGCACTCCTGTCTTCCACTGCCTCCCGCAATTTGGTCAAACTCATGCTGGTAGCTTTGAGAACACTATCCAACCATCTTGTCCTCTGTCGTCCCCTTCTCCTTGTGCCCTCCATCTTTCCCAACATCAGGGTCTTTTCCAGGGAGTCTTATCTTCTCATGAGGTGGCCAAAGTATTGGAGCCTCAGCCTCAGGATCTGTCCTTCCAGGGAGCACTCAGGGCTGATTTTCTTAAGAATGGATAGGTTTGATCTTCTTGCAGTCCATGCGACTCTCAAGAGTCTCCTCCAGCACCATAATTCAAAAGCATCAATTCTTTGGTGATCAGCCTTCTTTATGGTCCAGCTCTCACTTCCATACATCACTAGGATTTCACTAGGAAATGTGTATTGTGTTGGTCACATACTGTATTTTCTAGATCATTGGTTCCACACACTCCTGGGCCATTTGAAAATTCCTGAGGTTCTTGGTGGATCAGTTAATGATTTTTTCTGCCTATGGTAGCAATTGTAATGTGTTGTGCTATAATAATAATAATAATAATAATAATAATAATAATAATAATAATAATTGTACCCCACCCATCTGACTGCGTTGCTAGAGGCTGTGTGATTTTTAATTGCATATGTATTTCTTATATATTGTATCTCAGTGTATTGCAATTTGAATGCTATAGAATTCAATTTTCAATGCAATAACATGCAATATAAGAAATAAAATACACAATAGAATACAATTAAAAATCAATATAAATATTTCATGTAATGGATGTGCCGTCGGCAGTCTTCAACCACAAATCCACAGATGGACCACCTCATTGAAGCTCATGGACCACTGATGGTCTGTGGACGACAGTTTCGGAACCCCTGCTCTAGACATTGACAGCTGAAGTAAAAGACTGCATTGTTTATTGCACAAGATGCACCCAAATCAGTGTTGCATGTCCACACTTTCCCTCCCTCTTGGGCTTGTTTTTAACAGATAGCATTTTCCATCCAATGTAGAGTTGCTAGGCATTTAAATGAGCACTGCTTTTACGTCAAGGTCTGTGAGACCTCTTGCTGTTATCCATCATTCCAAAACCAGACATTCCAAAACAAATACAGTTAATAGGAACTTATTTATTCCAAGCACACACTCCAAAACTGGAATTAATCTGACCTAGCTATTCTCCAATGACCTGCATTCCTCCCTCCTCTCCATCTTTGCCCAGCTCCTTTTCAGGCTTCTAGGTACAATTCTACACATGCAGTACACAACCACATCTGTTTTCCTGAAAATAGCCGTAGCTCTCCTTTTCTGAACAAGTTTCTGCATGTCAATTAAGACCCAGAAGAAGAAGAAGAAGAAGAAGAAGAAGAAGAAGAAGAAGAAGAAGAAGAAGAAGAAGAGCCTCACTGGCTTTTTGTGGCGTAAAGCAGGTTGCCACAATTACACAAAAGACAATACTAGCTGCCATGAACTTTAGCCATCATTCTGTAGTGAAAGGCTTTACAAAAAGGTAAGAAGTTCAAGATGGGTTGACAGGATATTTATTTGTCTTCTACCTCATCCAAATGGATGACTAAGAAGTTTTGTTGCCAGACTAGATGTTCCTTTTCATACATTTGCTAATAGGGACATAGTTTAATTGCCTGAGCCACTAACAGACCCTCCCCTTCTGTTCTGTCTGCATTTTTAAAAATTGCCATTGTGCTGAAAAGCAACACAATACGACATTGTGTGTCTGGAAGTTATCTTTCTATACAGAGGGTGTGTAATTAGTGTGAGGGGCGGAAAGTGTCAAGCAAAATTTGAAAACGGTAATTTACTCTCTCTTGTGGCTGTTATGTTGACAAACTCAGCCCCTGCCTTGTCTAATGGAATTCTTGCCTTTTATTTTCTCAATCTTTTCTTCCTTCCTTCCTTCCTTCCTTCCTTCCTTCCTTCCTTCTTTCTTTCTTTCTTTCTTTCTTTCTTTCCTCCCCAAATCTGAAAAATGGGTTGAAAATTCTATCTTGCTGTGGAAATTACAGGACCTTTATGTTCCATTTCTTCAGCTTATTTAGTAATGGATAATGCCACGTCTCTCGGAAAAGGAAATAAGAAAGATCCACCATGAGGCTCTGCTTCTGTTGTGTCAAATGAATTTACCTATTAAGCAAAATTTAAAATATGAGAACCAATGTGGCAACTGGAAATTGCTATTGCGTTGGTTCTAGATCCAGAGTAGGCCATCCAGATTTTGTTGAACTACAACTCCCTATTGGTAAATACGCTCCTGCAACACCCTCCAGAACAGCATAATAGAACATCTACACGGGTGGAGTCCAGGTGTCCAGGACACACCATGACACCCACTCTGCATTAGCAGAGTAAGCAAAAACTGGACTTGTAGGAATGTGGCATCATATCTTTATTTACAGCTTCAAAATATCATATTACCCTCTGCAATGGGAGAATGAAATCCTGACACTCCCATCAGTCCAGCAAGCATGGCCAGGGATGATGGGATTTATAGTTCAGCAAATATCTAGAGGTGCAAAAGGTTCCTCACAGCTCGTTTAAATTAAGGAAGTGGGGCCTACAACAGAAAGTTCACTCCCTTCCCCATCTTCCTTCCTATATCTTGTCCTGCCATATTCTCTCTCTCTCTCTCTCTCTCTCTCTGTGTGTGTGTGTGTGTGTGTCTGTCTGTCTGTCTGTCTCCTTCAAGCTTCTCTCCTACTCCTTACACACACAGCTGTGGGCATGGAAGCATTTGACAGTCTCTTGTGCAAGCAAGAACAAAAGGCAATGGAAATTCATAAGGGTGAATCACACATGAGTGCCATGCGTTCTCCCCATAAAATATTTGTGTTATCTTTTGCAATGCTTTTGCCCCTAAAATACACTTCTTTGATAGGCATTTCCTAGTTGAAAACACACACCTTGTGCATTTAAGTCACACACACTCCCAAAACCCAAAGCTGCATTGCAGAAGCGAGTAATCCAATTGATAACTGCATCCCAATCTGAATATGTGTCTAGGAATGGCAAATTAAGTTGGTCTGCTTTAAAATGCAGACCAAATGAATTTCTTATCCATCCCCAGTGTGAATAAAACATCTGCACGCAAACAGTTTTGTTTGGTGCTAAGCTAGACCCCAAAATATTTTAAAGCTATGCATCTTATTACCCTTATGGACATATTTAATATGTTCCACATTTAGGCCGGCCCTTGGCCATTTTCTACTGAAGAAACATCCTGAAGCCATCCTCAAGAGGAACAGTAGAAGGTCTGTCCCACATCACCTAGCCAAGAGTCTAGCAGGGGAGCAAGCTATGTGCTGGTTATCACTTCTGCGCTGAGCTTACTTTCTGAGGCCAAGGAAAGTTTTAAAAGTGAAAGTGAACCTGAACCCTGGAAATCACCATGACAGGCAATTCAAACCATTACAAAAAAGTATATTCTTTTAATTCACAGTACTATCCTTCAATACAAAATAAATTCAGGCTTGCTTACAAAATATAAACAAGTATAAGAAGATGGTGAAATTAAAATTGATAAAAGAATAACAAAGCCTTCAGGTTCTTTCCATTTGGGGCATTTACTGTGGAAGAGCCACACTTTGCTCATTCAAATTTTACTATGCATTTGCATACTGTGAACAAAACATCTCTTGTTTGCCTTGTTCAGTTTCCATATTTTTCCAGACCTTGGAAAACCCAATTCTTCTTCTTCTTCTTCTTCTTCTTCTTCTTCTTCTTCTTCTTCTTCTTCTTCTTCTTCTCCTCCTCCTCCTCCTCCTCCTCCTCCTCCTCCACCTCCTCCTCCTCCTCCTCCTCCCCCCTTCTTTTTTAAAAAAGCCATAGCTGAATTATTTCCAAGGGTGTACATGGTCTATTACACTGCTATCTTGGTTGGTTATGCTCATATAAATGGCTCTAGACATTTATTTCTCTATGGTGCTTCTTCTTTAGCAATCAGCTCTCTCTTCCAGCTTTGTTTTTCCAAATACCATTGGCCCTATATCTGTCCCCCCCCCCTCTTTCTCCCCCTTCTCAAACTACATCAGTGGAAGACATCACACAGCCACAAGGGAGAGGATGTATTTTACTGTTCCTCGCACCCCCACCGTGTTCCCAAGAAAATTACCTCCTTTGCAACATTTGGGTCTGGAGAAAGAGAAAATACTGACTTGGCTACAAAGTGTTAGAAGTCTGGAAAAAGAGTTGCCATTCCACTTACAGCTTAAAGCAAAACAGCAATGATTGTGTGCTGCCAGATCATTCACACCTGGAAGCACATCTGGTCAGAAAGGACTATTTCTTGGCTCCTGGTAAAGGGGGAGGAAGGGCAGAGAATGGAAGAACCAGTGTGTCTAGGTGGGAACTAAACTCTAAAACAATTTTTGGAGACAGACCCTTTAAATTTTCAAGTGCCACAGAAAACTTTTCATGCATGCAGCCTGATCCTATGCATCTATATTCAGGAGTAAGACCCAATGACTTTAATCCACCACTCTCTAAAGCCTGCAGAAGACACTACATAAATTACTCATTTATTTTTTTAAAAAAAGACAGAATATAAATCTTTTTGGTGGCTTTAAGGACATTTTGCAGATCTTTTACAGAGACAAAATTCCCATTGTTGCTTATTTCACTGCAGGAGACCTCTGAATCTCTGAATGCACATCTACTTCTTTCTTTTTTGGGGAAAAAAACCACCCTGAAATTGTCTGAATCTCAGAATTGACTGAAAAGTCTAAGATGTTGGAAAACACCGTGTCAGCAGCTCAAATGCCTCCAACCCAAAGTAATTAATGTCTTCCGCAGCTCTAGAACTCCTCTTATATCTCGGTGGTTTTGAACAGAGATATAAACTCTCTGAACCTGATTGCTGAAGACTGGCTGGAAGCAAAGGAACAAAGTGAGCAGGCAGACGTGTAGTTTTTGATGTGCACAAAAAGACAGTGTCCTTTCTTTCACTCCCGATATTAGAAAACAGCACCAAACCTTTCATCCTGTTAAAAGAGAGGCTGGTCGCTTGTTAATCTTGGGGGAAGACAGATGTAGAATTTCAGGAGTGGCAGAGGTGCCTTCCAAAGCCAGTGCACACACATCTTTTGGTCATGGGATGACTTTTGCCAGGTGGACCGAGAGGGACATATATAAAGGTAAATGGGAGAGAGGTAGATGGGAGAGCTTTGCGTTAAGAAGATTCCAGCCTGAGTCCCTGGAATCTCCATTTAAGGGTTAAGTAGCAGGTGATGGGAAAGACCTGGATGCTGGTCAGAAAAATAATAACATTAAGCTCCACAGACCAATAGTCTGACCTGATTTAATGCAGCTTCCAGTGCTCTTTTTTTAAAAAATATTCTATCAGTTTTCAGCATGATCCAGTTTGAAATGGAGGAACGTTGGCTGTGGGCAGGCAACAAGTGGCTAGTGTCCATGGCGTCTTCCCGTCTTCAGTTATGTTTTGCAGCAGATCCACTCCTTTGATCCAGAACGATTGTCCTTTTGGAAGGGGCACTCACGGAGCAGTGAAGGGACAGTTCCCTAAGCCAACCAGATCAGACAAATTGACTCTGGTGGTCACAGGGTTGGCAGATGTTGTGGCCAGATTGCCTCCTTAGTTTCTGGCAACTGCACCAGTGTTCCAAAAGTGCGTCTTTTTTATATATATACAACATGGCCTCACCTTCTTTTTAGATTATCTGTACATGGTGGGAGAAGATGAGGATACTCATGTACCCACTATTCTGTGGCCACATGAGATGACAAGATTGATTCTTCCTGGTTAGGAGAGTACTCCTTAGATTACTGTAGAACAGTTTTTGTGTGTGATAATAATATAAAGCTATGCAGGCCTGTGGGCTGCGAAATACAGCATGCCATGCCCCCTGGCTGCCCGGATTGGTCAGCCTGGGGTGTGATGCGGAGGCGACTCCCTATGACGTGGGGCTAGCCACACCCCCCACACGGGGCGGGCTCGTGTCCAGCCTGCAACTCCATTTCCCTGGGAAGGGAAATGGCTTTGCACAACCTCTTCCATCCATTTCTGCAAAAGAACTTTGAAGGTATTTTTTATCCTATATCCAATATTATCCTGTATTAAAAATCTGTGCCGGTGTATTTTTGAACGTATTGTTTATGGAGCAATTTTAGTGTACAAAGTACTATAGAACTGGTCTCTCATTTACCCTCACAACAACCTCTCATATTTCTTAGTCCCTTTATTTATATGCCCGATTTTCCACAAGTCCACTGTGCTCAAAGCGGTTCACAGAAAATAAACAATCCAAATACAGTAAGAGTGCAACAGCCATAACTTATCATAAAAGTATAATGCCACTACAATATAACACTGACCGTTCAACAATTAACAGCGTGAAACATACCAAAGGTTTAAGAATATAAAACATACCAGTAGGGCAGTTAACAACATCCAATGCCAAAATCAGCAATATTATATCCACATTAAATGATCTGTTCAGCGGTTAAATTGAGACTAGGAATGGGCAAAAGTTGACTTTCAACATCAGCTAAAAACAGCTAAACATTGTGATATCATGATATATCATGATATCTGAAAGAAGGATGGTCCTATGTAGAGGCATTGGCTGGCTTCATGGTTTTTCCATTGCAGGGGTGCCAACTTGAATAAAATATGGGGGAGGGCAGGTAAGCTCCACTCCACATGATGTGACAAAGGCACACTATTTGAACAGCAATGCCCATCAACTGGGGGGGGGGGGGCAGCCCCTTCAAATATTTTATTAGCAGTTAGCTCCGATGCTGCATTGTGATTTTTTGCAAGTGCCCGCTCTTGTGATTCACTGCCCCCATCATGAATCAAGGGAGAGCTGAATTAGCAGGGTTAACAGCTGCAGGAATTGAGAGAAGCACTGATCGGCTGCTCGGTTTTCCCCACATTGTGATTTTTGCATAGCAAACAAACACAGAGACACACATCGCGATTCACAATATATTGCCAGGTCAAAAAATTATGAAACTGATATCACAATAAAGACTTCACACTGGTTTTGGACAATATGTCAATATATTGCCCAGCCCTAATTGAGACATGTAACAATAGGAGACCTAACTCAAAGAAAAACAAGGAAGTTTACTATTATTCCCATTTCACAAATAAAGCATTAATGCTGAAACTTGGACTATTTATGTACCATACACTTAAAGCACATTTTAAACACAACCCCGATCCTGGGGATTATAGTTTGTTAAGGGTTCTTGGAATTATAGCTCTGTTCAGTGTAAGTTACAGCACCTAGAATTCTTGGGTGGGTGTGTTTTTTAAAATTTATATAATAATAATATAATAATAATTTATTATTTATACCCCGCCCATCTGGCTGGGCTTCCCCAGCCCCTCTGGGCAGCTTCCAACAAAATATTAAAATACAGTAATGCATCAAACATTAAAAGCTTCCCTAAACAGGGCTGCCTTCAGATGTGGCCTTGGTCATGGTCACCCATGAATGAAGTGGGACTTGAGTACAGATAGCCCTGGTCCCTTTCTGATTATCTCACCTTTGGGCAACAACTCCTTAAGGAACCATGGCTCTTTTCAGTTCATCCAGAAAACAGAAAATGTAGCAAGCCTGCGACAAAGGTTACCTATTCATTTAGAGCAGAGGAGGCACTTTGATGGGGCTTATCATCCAAGCAGCCAGATAATGTTTAGTGACTGCTCAGGTGGAGTATTGCACATGAGCACTTGTTTGTAGTTGCTTTTAAGTCAGGTACATAAATGCACTACAAGGCAGAAGCTGAGTAGATGTGCAGCGACAAGATGATGCCTTCAGAAAAAGCTTCACCAGAGCATTTCAAATGCAGGAGAATGGGGTGCTGGCACCAGAAGAAGTGGTGAAGGGAGAAGGGGAAGCACCCATCCATCGGCTCCATTTAGTGAGGATTTTCTCCCCATCAGGTTTTTAACCACCCATGATTAGGCCCTAGAGCATCTCTATCTCTGGCCCACCCATGGGTTGTACACGTAGAGTATTATAAATTAAATGGTCTTATGCAGGGTGGGCATCAAACATTGGGAGAGTCTGTGGCATGGTTCTGCAGTGGGGCCCCTAATCCCAAAAGGGGTGGGGCCAAGTCTTGCTTGTGATGACCACAGTCACACGCTTCCTTTGCCACTGCTACAGCTTTGGCAATGGAGTCCAGGTTCCCACTTGATACATCATCAATCAAGATGACCCTTCTGAAGAATCCTTTCAGTTTTGACAGAATATATTGAACCGTCGTCCTTTGCACCTCTTGTTTTCCTTCCGATCTAGCAACGCCCCCATTCAATGACTACTTGGGGAGAATGATCTCACGCCAACCTCTTCCTGCTCTGACGTACTATCTCTGTGTGTTTTCATGCCTCCTGGAGCTCCTGGAGAGCCTTGGCTGGTTTCCCGCCCTCTCTCTGTCATTCCCTTATCAGCTGGCATTCCAAGGGGTGGGGGAGTCGGCACTAGCCAATGTTCATCCTGCATGAAAGTTAACTCTCCCTGTTCCTGTCTACGTTCTTCAGCTGGCTGCAAACCTACACTGGGAGCTGTCCCATTCATGACACCACCTTTCACCTGGTCCCTGGGGATGCTTCAGTGTTGGGCAGAAAGGGATACTTTTGATTAGGAGCTAAGCTGATGTCCCATCTCTGGTAGCCAC
Source organism: Podarcis cretensis (assembly GCF_951804945.1). NCBI lineage: Eukaryota > Metazoa > Chordata > Lepidosauria > Squamata > Lacertidae > Podarcis > Podarcis cretensis. The sequence goes on along the minus strand of NC_137176.1, from coordinate 23,179,554 downwards.
CCATCATAAGTTACCCCAACGAAATATCAGCAGCTCACAGATCTGGGGGAGAGGACCTTTGGCCCTCCAAGTATTGCTGCGATACAGCTCCTGTCATCCTTGCCCACTGGCAATGCTTGCTGGGATGGATGCAAAATGCAGTTCATGCACATCTGGAGGGGCAGATGGAGCTCATCAAACTGGGAAGGAAGCCCATCCAGGAGAAGGAAAACTCTAATTCTCAATCTCTGCTGCCTTGCGGGACTTCTTCTGAAGAAAATATGACTAAGGAGTAAACCATATACAAATCTGGAGTGGAGTCCCTAAGACAGTTGAATGACTCCTTGTAAGGCTCCTTCCGGCATCTTCTGCAGCCAAGCTGGTGCCAAAGGTATCGTTCTGCTTTCCTTTGGACCAGATCAGAGAGGCTGAGAGGGGGATCTTGTTGTCTGGGCAGCCCAGTACACATTGACCAGGCTTATGCCCCAGGGAGCTTACTTTGGTGCTGCTAATACAGCATTTGGGTGTTATTGGGTTGTTGCTTTTATTTTGATTATATATATTGAGACCTCCAGGTATAGGGTGGTATATATATTCAAATAATAATAATAATAATAATAATAATAATAATAATAATAATAATACCCCCTGGAGGTGCACTCCATTGTCTCTTGAGACAGACCAATGCCAACAGAAAGAGCCAAAGTTTCCCCAGTTCTGCCAGAGATGTATTGATTTTATGGATTCTGTGAAATCATTACATTTTATATATATGTGAGCATTGCATTCTGGGTAAATTAAAATAGCAGGCGGACACCATGGATGGAAACTCAGCTTGGCCCACATTCCAAAGTGGGCCAACATTTTCCAACAACATTTTCTGTTGTTGAAAAAGGCAGCAGACCTGGTTTTGTGAACAAGGTCAGCCAGCCAGAAGGATGAAGGTCTCTTTGCTACAAATACAAAGCCGTGTCCGTTTGTCCTTTCCTGATAAAAGTGCCGTCATTGTTATATGGTGTAAAAATGGGACTGCAGCAACCCTCTCCTCAGGCCAAACTTCCTCTCTCTAGGTCTGCCACACTACATACTGGCCCAGGTTTCAACCCCACTTGAGTGTTTTTACCTGGCTGTATTAGGATCCCTGCTACCCCATCAGGTCATATTGCCTTCTGTTTTAATAATGTCATCACTAATTTAACCAAAGACAGAGTAATTTGCTCTACATGGCTCCATTCAAGTTTCATTCAGAGCAGGCATCTTTGAAGTTAGTAGGGAAACTATTCAACAAGAAAGAGTAGACTGAGGCTCTCTACAATAAAATCCCTGTGCATTAACATTGCATATTTCAGGAAATGAGTTGTACTTGATTAAACAAGGCATCGCTATCTTCTGTCATAAAATGTGGTTTCCCCCTCCTTCTGTGTGCAGTAAACAAGCTATATTGCTGTAAATGCAAATCCCAATGATGCAATTATTCTTTCTTTCCCCCTTTTACTTCAGAGCAGACGCTGGACCTACAAATACTAAACCAGAGGTTTTCAGTCTTTTAGAGTCCATGGCTCCCTTGACCAACTCTATTCTTTCTGTGGCACCTCCGTGAGGCTCAGGTCATGTCACCCCTTGCCTGCAGAGCTCCCTTGTGGAGTGTGCCCTCACCTCCTCTCCTCTCTCCTTGGGAGTCCTCAGGGCAGCAGCAGCTGCTGCCCCTGGTCTGAAGAGCTGCTCCCCAATCCTCAAAGAGGGATGCCTCCTCACACTGCCTCACAGGGGCCTGGGACATGTCTGTCCATTCCCAGCAGCAAGGGCTGGAGGACTGGCTGGCTGGGCTCCCTCGTCCACTTGCTTGTTTACTCCAAGGCTGCATCAGCTCCTGGCAACCAGTACCCCTGGCCAGCCCCAGAAGCACCATTTGCCTGCGGAGCTTGTAGCCAGGGCTGCTGCAACAAACAGCTGTGCAAGCCTTTTGGAGGCAGAGACACGAGAGGGCATCAGAGGAGGGAGAGAAGGAAAGAGGGACAGAGGCCAGTGTTGTCCACAGCACTCCTGGCCATCATTCAAAGCACCCCAGGATGCCACAGCACAGTGGTTTTCAACCACTGTGCTAAACCAGTTCCTAAAATGGACCCCTAAGGAATTTAATGGAATTGCTACAATCTGGATGAGGGTTGGTTCCCTGTGCCTCACATCACAGATTGCTTATCAAGGCAAAACAATGTGGCGCTCCTTTATTTTGCGTCATCTGGTTTTGTGCATAGGTTCTCCAAGGTCAATGTGCATAATCACTGTTTGCTTAAGTGATTGATTGATTGAATGATTGATTGTTATCAAATCAAATCTACAAGCAGAGGAACATACTGCTATAGCTGGGGTAGCAGAGCCTATTACTGAATGTCAGGAATTAATAAATGGTAGGATTTAGATAATATTGGGGATATTGAAGATACAGGTTGCTGCAGTTCCCATGGCCTGTGCCAAACATGGAAATTCCTGGGTTTGGCCCAGTGTTTCCCAAACTTGGGAAGACCATCTAGCAAGGTCAGGGATGATGGGAATTGTAGTCCGAAAACTGCTGGAGACCCAAGTTTGGGAAACACTGTATGCAAACTGGTGGGATTTAAACTAATGTGAAACAATGGCCTTGCATCTATACATCAAAGAAAGTGTTGGGGTTTGTGCATAATTGGGGTTGTCAAGGAGGCAGAGAGATACCATGCAGGAAAAGTTACCCCTTTCACTCCACACTTTGAAGAAGAGGGTGCAAGCAGATGGAAGGGGTGGTACACCCCTTGTGTACATCCTTGTGCAAATTAATTGAAACAAAGCATGTTTTCTATCTTACTCATAATCCTGTACTCAAAACACACACAAAAAGTCAGTTGATCATTATGGTGTTGGAAGCCTGCAGCCAATAGAAGGAATGATGTGCTCGCCACAATATATTGAGGTTCTACGAAAGAGAGTTATTCCAGAGCTGGAAAAGAGGTATCCTAACGGTACTGGGATATTGCAGCAGGACCTAGCCCCCTGTCACACATCGAAAGTGGTGAAGAAATTCATGACAGAACAGCAAATACAGGTAATTGATTGGCCAGGGAATTCCCCGGACGTAAATCCCATTGAGAATTTGTGGGCTATATGCAAAAGTCACCTCTGTGCTGTAGACTTTATGACTATGGAGAAGCTCATTCAGGCGCTGATTCAAGTGTGGTACATGGATCTGAAAATCAACAGTGACTGTTTGAAACTAATAGATTCCATGCCAAACCGTGCTCAAATGCTGCTTAAAAATAGAAGAGGTCATATCCGTTACGAATGTACGTATCTGTGATTTTTGTACATGTATGTGTGAGTTTTGTACAATAAACAACATTGTTTGTTTCAATTAATTTGCACAAGGGTGTAAATATGTGCAATTAAACCATCTTTCTTAAAGACACTACAGCGTCTACCACATCTTGATTCTCAGTGGAAACACACCGTTGGGTAGGTGCCTGGAACCCCCTAGCATAGGACCCAACTCCTAGGAGCCAATGATCCTTTAGCCCCCTCCCATAAAATATTTGAGGGGGCTGCACCCCCAAAGTTGATGGGTATTGTGTGTGTGCCTTGTCATGTGGTCAGGGGAAAAATGGGGGGGGGGACCAAGGAGGATTACCAGGCGCACCGGACGATAGGGCGCACCTAGTTTTGGTAGGCGGAAAACAAGAAAAAATTATTCTGAACCCCAGAAGCCAGAACAGCAAGAGGGATCTGGCTTCTGGGATACCGTGTGGCTGTTCTGGCTTCTGGGGTAACTGCACCAAGCCTCTTCAGGGCAGCGGGATGAAGGCTCCCCCTGCCCAAAGAGGCTGCGCAGGGCTAAAGCAGAAGCCAGGACAGACGCGTCGCTGAAGGAGCACTGCGCCTTCTCTCTCTCTTCCCAGCGCCCCTCCTTCACAGGAGAGGTGCTGCGCAGAGAGGGAGAAGGGGCATCGCCCTTCAGCGAACCTGGAGAAGGAACAGAAGGAGACCCTTCTGCCGCCCCAAGCCTCGCGCTCCCGGCGGGACCTCCCGCCGGGCGCGCAAGGCTTGCAGACACTCGCCCAAGTACGGGGAGCCCTCCGGAGGGCTCCCTGTGCTTTGGGCAACAGGCTGCCGCCCCAAGCCTCGTGCGCTCGGCGGGACCTACCGCCGGGCGCACAAGGCTTGTGGACACTCACTGGGGCTGCAGGCTGCTGCCCGCAAGCCTCGTGAGCTCTCGGGAACTCCCACCAGGCTTGCAAGGCTTGCGGATAGCTTCCTGAAGCCTGGAGAGCGAGAGGGGTCGGTGCACACCGATGCCTCTCGCTCTCCAGGCTTCAGCGAAAGCCTGCATTCGCACCATAGGACGCACACACATTTCCCCTTCATTTTTGGAGGGGAAAAAGTGCGTCCTATGGAGCGAAAAATACGGTATTTGTTGGGATAATTTGTTTTGTTGAAATTGTTAATATTTTTCCCCCTCAAAACAATAAACACAAAACTATAGTGACAAATTAGCAAAATGATCATATATGGTAAAGAATGCTGATGATAACCTAGGCCATTTTAAGCCCACATTTCATATATATTTATTTTATTTTATTATTATTTGTCTATTTTATTTTTTATTTCATATATTTCAAATAGCTCAGCCACGGGTGAGGTAGGATTATAATGCAACATGGTGGCTCCTGGAGAGCAGGCAGGAATGAAAGGAGGAATGTGACTACCAAATGCATGGAAATTTCTGGAATATCATCAGCTGACACAGCTTACTGTGGTTTAAGCGCAAACAGTAAAATGAAGGCAGCTATCGCTGCACATGAAAGAATACCGGGAAACACTTTTAAATTAAAAGAAGCTGGTAAGAAAGCCAGAACATTGATCAAGTTGGGGTTTAAATTATCAAGGTATTGATCAGAGCAATAACAACAGTGCAAAATTTAAGAAGGGCGGAGACACGATCCTTGCAGCAGTATTACAAAATTGCTCTATTTATAGAGGTTGCCTTTTTACGAAGGTATTCAAAATGATTTGCAACACTGAACCAGATTAGTTGTTAAAAGTGATGGAATGGAAGACTGCTTCGGACTCGGTCTTGGGAATCCAAGCCGCCCACGAGGCCCGATGCCAATTTGTGCCAGCCTGAGCTCTTCAAATAACTCCAGGACAGCATAGGTTTGCAATGAACCATGCCTGGGGTTTGTGTCCGAGGGGGAGGAGATGACCGGAATCAGGGAATGTTGGGTTGAGTGGGAGTTGAAAGGCAACACGGAATGAAAGTTGACAGCTGAAAGTGAGGGGAGAGGATTAGCTGAATGGGAATGGCATTAGGAGACTGCTAATTTAGCTACATGAATCAAAAAGAGGGCTCTCCGCCCCACAGATCTTACAGTCCAAAATCAATGGCATGTAAAAGTGCTGGGATCAGGTCCAATGTTTCCTCTGCTGATAGGAAAGAAACACAACCGCTGAGCCACTTGGGCTTGCTGATCAGAAGGTTGGTGGTTTGAATCCCCGCAACAGAGTGAGCTCCCATTTGCTCTGTCCCAGCTCCTGCCAACTAGCAGTTTGAAAGCACACCAGTGCGAGTAGATAAATAGGTACCATTGCGGCAGGAAGGTAAACGGTGTTTCCGTGCGCTCTGGTTTCTGTCACGGTGTTGTGTTGCATTAGAAGCGGTTCAGTCATGCTGACCACATGACCTGGAAAGCTGTCTGTGGACAAACGCCGGCTCACTTGGCCTGAAAGTGAGATGAGCGCCGCAACCCCATAGCTGCCTTTGACTGGACTTAATCATCCAGGGGTCCTTTACCTTTTTTTAAAACCTATACTAAGAAATGAAGATCAGGTATGAGGAGTCCCAGGCATGTTCCACAATGTCTTCCACTCCCTCCCTTTGCGGCATAGGAGGAGGAGAAAGATGGATGGGGAGCTATTTTCAGAAGGCATCTTGGTCAAAATCCTGGTACTATTGAAGCCGGTGGGAGGTGCAGCGAGTAGCTTCCTTGGAGCCATGCTTTTCACTCGCAGCAAAGCACTTTGAACAGAAAGCTCATGCTGTTGCAGATAATGGATTGAGAACCCCGGCAGCTGGGCTTTAAGTAAGAGGGAGTTTCTTTCCCTTGTCCTCTAAACTTTGTCGAGAGGAACTGAAGAAAAGGGGTCCAGAGTGAGACAACCTTGTTAATAACCAGAAGCGGTGCTTTCTTCCTTGGCTTTTCTTTCTCCAGCAAAGGGAGATGTAAATCAGCCTAATTTGAATGTACACAGTCACAGTCTGTTGCCTGGGCTAATCCAACAGAACTACCACTGGCAAACAGGGGATTAAGAAGAAAATGCTATACTGAAATTAGAACTGCAGGGTCAGAAACTAACAAGTTATCATTAAATATTATAGGCATATTTATTTTCCATCCTGCCAGTGAATTTTTTAAAAAATTAATTCATTGCCCAAGGTTCCCCTGCTTTCTTTCTTGTTTTCTAATGAAAGAGGCTTGTCTCCAGTCCCTTTTGTTTTTTCATAAAGCAATGCAGACTGGACACTGACTAATCCCTCATGCTTTGGGTTGTGTGAGATCTTTGTGTCCACAGCGCCCTGCCCAAAACAACAACAACAACAAAACCCTTTACCTAGTAGCTAGTGCTGAAAATGATATTCAGTGGGTCTTGCCCATTGAATGGGGCAATGTGTATAGATGCTTTCTATGCTTTCCTTGCCTATCTATGGGGAATTGGAAACCAGAGCCCAAAGTGCTCATCCAGAGAAGAGGCTGCCTGCTGTGTCTCTGAGTGATTAACTGTTCTGGCCATGCCTCCTTCTCCTGATCCTCTGCCATCTCTGTGCCTAAGATGTGACTGAATGATTCCTTGTGGAATTCCCTCCCCAAAGAGAGGCATCTGGCTTCTTTACTATACAGTGGTACTTCAGGTTACATACGCTTCAGGTTACAGACTCCGCTAACCCAGAAATAGTGCTTCAGGTTAAGAACTTTGCTTCAGGATGAGAACAGAAATCATGCTCCAGTGGCGCGGCAGCAGCAGGAGGCCCCTTTAGCTAAAGTGGTGCTTCAGGTTAAGAACAGTTTCAAGTTAAGAATGGACCTCCGGAACAAATTAAGTACTTAACCGGAGGTAAAGCAGAATGCTGAAGTTGCATCTCTTTACCCTGGCCGTTGACCCCTGAGATGTGTTTTTTCAGGACCCATCCTGTTCCTCTGAATGTGATCTGTTTCGACTGTTTTAATTCTGTTTTTTTTTTTAATAATATTTATTAACATTTTAAAGACTACAAAAGAAAGAAAAAGAATTAAACAATACAATACAATACAAAAACAAAAACACCACACAACACCAACACCATAATATTAAATTAACAAAACAAAATAAACACAATTTAAAACACATCCAATAATTTCAGTATCTTGTCTTTCATTCCCTTGTTTCAACGACCTTCTCACACCTCCCTTTTTGTATTCCACTTTAATTAACTGTTTCAGCAATTCCTTTCCATCTTCCTCTGTTTTCTGTCCTGTAATTTATCTTAACATATTCTAACCTTATTTTTTCCTTTAATATATAACTGTCTTAACATATTTTAACCTTATTTTCCCTTTAATACTCTAATAATCTATTTGTACTTAATTCCTTATAACATCTCTACTAAAGCCATATAACTCCTTTCCAACATTTTTCTAACACTCATTAATTTTACAATATTTTTATAAATAGTCTTTAAACTTTTTCCAATCTTCTTCCACCGACTCTTCTACCTGGTCTCGGATTCCGGATTCTGCCAGTCATATCCGCCAATTTCATATAGTCCATCAACCTGGTGATCTTCTGTCCGATGCTCTTAACTCTTTTCCAAGTCCCTCCTGCGAGTCTTCTTCATATTTATATATGAACTTTACTTTGTCTTCCACTGATCTTATTTTTATTTTCCTTCCTTTGAAGCTAAAGAGTAAATCTCGGGGAAACTCCCACCTAAAGATGATTTTATTCCTCCTCGACAGGACAACCAAATCTCCGTAGTTAAATCTAAAATCCAAAAGGTATTTCAGAACGTCTTTCAAAATTTCCACTCTTAACTGTTGTTCTTCTAAGTTCTTCTGGTAGTTCCAACAGTCTCTTATTTTGTTCTTCTCTTTTTTCCCTCCTCTTCTAAGTCCAAAGGCCCTCACAGTTTTAATTTCTTCTTGACCCAAGTCCCAGTCCCAAAAATTATCAAATTCCTGTGTGGGGAAATCTATCAAACTTTCCTTCTTGAGTTCAGGTAGGGCTCTGATCCTCAAAATCTGATTTTCTTTAGATTCAATCATAGCAGGCATCAACTTATGGTCATCAAATTGCATCTGTAAGGTTGGGACTCCCTCTCTCTCCAATTGTATTACTTTAGGTTCAACGGCAGTAACTTTCTCCCTAGCCTTCTCCGCAGTTTGCCATGTCAAAGTAGATTCCTGTATCAATTTCTGAATAGTGTCTGTATTGGTGTTCACTTTTTGTCCCAAATTATCGATTTTGGTAGTTACCACATCCACCTTTTTGTGAAGCTGTTCCAGTGAGTCACTTATCTTACATAATAAAACCACTAAGGCCTCTTCTGTCGACATTCTCAACCGATTCAAGGTCCCCAGAATCTCACAGCTTTTTATCTTGCAGCTGGAAATTCCCCCAGCTCAACTCTTCTAACAGTTTCAAGGGCTTCCTCTAGAGGGAAACAGTTTCTATTTGTATTAGTCCTTTTAAACTCAATTCAAACAATAAAGTTAGTTTCAATTTTCTGTTACTTTTACTCCTTTTTAAACGCAGACGGAGACAGTGGAAACAATGTATTCCTTATTTAACTAACTGTCAGTGAACATTCTAATCATGATCAATAAGCATTCCAGAACATGTCAGTCCTGTTGGCAGCCCATTTCCAGGATCAGAGCGGTGGTATTTTAACTCTGTTCGCTCTCTCCTGCAGGTATACTCAGTCCAAAACTTTCCCCCCTCTTCTCCTGCCACCAAGGGGGGTTTAGTATTTTTTACCGATGGAAATTTAGTCCTTTACAATAGGCTTTCCGAGGCTTCAGCTTGCATCCTCATTGCTTCAATCTGTTTACAAAAGGGGAAGGTGGACTTTCTGTTTTAGAACTCGCCGTTTCGACACCAAATTAAGACATTTAAAAATCCAATTCTCTGCTCTACTCACGGGTAGTTGCTTTAAGATCAAATTGTCCACAGGAAAAAGTCAGCGCTCTCCGGCAACAGCTATGCGGCTTTGCTCTGTGGAAGAAGCAGTCAATTCAAGGCACCGCGCCGCTCACCCCACGTCGCTCCGGATCCCCGAAACCGGGTTTCCCCACGAGTAGGGGAGGCGCAAAAGGTGCCAGCCGAATCCCACGTTCACAGGCTTCACCTGCCTGTGATTTTTAGTGGGTCTCCGCCTTCGTCGTGGCGGCCAGACCCAGACGACTGTTTTAATTTTGAACGATAAAATGTTGTAAGCCGTCCTAGCACCCAGTGTTGAAAGGTGTGCAATAGCTAATATAATTAATGACAATGATGATACTCATTGGAGAAGCATAGCAGGGTTACCTGCCATCACAGGAGGTTGTTGCTTGTTGCTGTGTTTGAAGCATGAGTCACTGGACTGGTCTGGCCTTCTTCCAATCAGCCTCCAATAGAAATAGGCAATTATTGTTGGGTGTAATGAAGGCTTAACCTTCTGTGCCTCGAGCCTGAGAGGAGGTGCTTACAAGGGAAGTAAGCCAGGACGTGACGAAAGCAGCTTGGAATGCTGTGTACTGAGTGGAAATTGAAAGCAGTCTGTTGCATCACTGCAAGCAGAGAGAGAAGATGCAGCTTAACTCAGATGGAAGTTGGAGTTTGTAAATAAGTTTTTTGAGCCAATAAAGAGATATTAGGACAGAAGAAACGTTTGGGACTCATTTACTGCTCTTTCGACACACAACCGCTGTGCAACTTTGCTAATTGCTAATTGTTTTACGACCTGCAGAGGCTCACAGGGGGAAGTGTGGCTGGGCGCCGAACTATAAAGCAATAAACCTATCAAGAATTATGACCCTCCTATGCATGAGGTGATTAGCACGTTTGAGATTCTTGCAGAAACACATGTGCATACTCTCCAACATACCTCCGATAAAAATAGGGATGTCTTATTCAATAATAATAATAATAATAATAATAATAATAATAATAATGTTATTATTTATAACCAGCCCATTTGACTGGGTTGCTTCAACCATTCTGGGTGACTTCCAATATATATAAAAACATAATAAAACATTAAACATTAAACAAGAACTTCCTTCAGATGTCTTCTAAAGGTTCTATAGTTACTTTTCTCCTTAGCCCAGGGGTCACATAACTCCAACATTTCTCCGATGAAAATAGGGATGTCCTAAGGGAAAGCGGGACAGTCCAGGATCAAATCAGAAACTAGGACGGCTTCCATAAATTTCGGACTGTCCCTGGAAAACAGGGACACTTGGAGGGTCTTCATGTGTGTTTTCCACTGAGGGTCAGTAATTCTCATTCTCAGACCCTCTAAAAGTACAACTGACCCCAGGCCTCAACAATTCAGAAAGGAAAAATGGCATCTTAGCTATCAGAGGATTGAGAAACACTGTACAAGGACCTCATGACTTTGCAAGGAATCATTATTGGGTTGCCCCCTCCCCACTTTGTGTTTTCTTATCTTCTGTGCAGTTTTGCAAGCGAAACGTCAACAGGCTCTGTAGATCTCTCAGGACAACTGTGTCATTTGATCTGACAAGCATGCGCCGAAAGAAACAGGCCAGCAACATGAAACAGAGCCATCAAAGTTTTGCCTGGCTTCCCATCTCCTGATAGAGCATCATTCTCTCACCATCTTGGTGCCTGATCTCCAGAGACCATCTCTGGAATCCCTAGCTGTGTTTGAAGCTATAAATGTAGGCATCCTTAGAAATTCCCTGGCACGGGAGAGCAATGTTGCTGCTGAATAGCCAACCCACACGAAAACATTTAAAAGCAGGTCTTACGTTTCACATAACCAGTCTGGTATAGTAGACAGACTTTTGGACTTGTACTGGGGAGGCCTGAGTTAAAATCTATGCTCAGGCATGCTGGCTGTTGGGAGAATTGGACCAATTGCTATCTTTCAGCCCACCAAGGGTATCTCCAAGTAAGTAAGTTAAGTAAAATCATGACTGTCTGGGGGCTCTTAGCATGTTATCCAGTCTCAGAAATGTGGGTGGGAGAGCTTTATACTAAACAAAGCAATGCCTGGTTAAGAGCTACACATAGATCCTTTAATAATTCTGTTAGGATACATGAAAGATGCAATACCTCCAGTTGACAGGGGAATTGTTATGCCCTTATTACCAGCTGCCCAGTTATTAATTAGCTGTAAATAGGGGAAAAAAGATCAACCCAGTCATCATTGTGAAATGGTTCTTCAGCATTTGGGATCTGGTCTATAGGATTAAACTCACAAATATTATAAAAACAAGAGTGGAAGAAGAACGACTTGTTCATTCAGAAATGGGGCTTGTTTATTCATTATTGGAATGATGGAAGTACAGGAGTCAAGAGGCAGTCCAGACACAAGTTATCCTGAGTCAAAGCATTGTTCCATTTAGTCCTGTCTACACCAATCGGCGGGAAATGGGTGGCGCTGTGGGTTAAACCACAGAGCCTAGAACTTGCTGACCAGAAGGTCAGTGGTTTGAATCCCCGCGACGGGGTGAGCTCCCGTTGCTGGGTCCCTGCTCCTGCCAACCTAGCAGTTCAAAAGCACGTCAAAGTGCAAGTAGATAAATAGGTACTCTGGTGGGAAGGTAAACGGCATTTCTGTGCGCTGCTCTGGTTTGCCAGAAGTGGCTTGGTCATGCTGGCCACATGACCCGGAAGCTGTACGCCGGCTCCTCAGCCAATAAAGCGAGAAGAGCGCCGCAACCCCAGAGTTGGTCACGACTGGACCTAATGGTCAGGGGTCCCTTTACCTTTTACACCAATTGGCAGCTGTTTCCCAGGATTTCAAACAGGGGTTGGTCCCAGTCTGATGTGACGATATTAGGATTGAACCAGGGAACTTCTGCATGCAAACAAAGTCCTCCACCACTGAGGTTCTCCAAATCTGGTGATATTTTCCCTCTTTTCTTTCTCATCAATCAATCAATCAATCAATCAATCATCTTTCCCTTACTTTTGCTTTTCTTACCCCCCCCCCCCAAAATATTATGCCCTTGTCTACTTTCATATTTTCAAAGAACAAACTAAAAGTATCCCGTCCTCAGAACTAGCAGCCTCAGCAAATAAGTAAATAAAAATCATGACTGGACATGGAGATTATTTGATTGCTTGACTCATACGGTGTTTCCCATTCTCCCTTTCAAAAGTGTTCAAAGGGCGTATCAAAGGTAGCATGAGAACCACAGCCTCAAAGCATTACTCAGGCTAAATTCCCTCCAGTACTGAAGGCAGATATTTTAATTAATTCTTTCCAAAGTCCTCAGAAGCTTAGCAAACAAACAAACTACATGCTGGGATATGCAATGTGTCTGTGTGTGAAATGTAAAGAAGGACTCCCCTTAAAGTCAGGAGGAGCACAAAGTCTACCCTGCTGAGGCATGACTTTACTCTTCCTCTCCAGTTTCTAGGGGATGTCTAATTTTTAACCGGGCTGGAGATGATTTGGAGACAAGGATTTTAGTCACGCTTGGCTTGATATTCTCAGGAGTCTCGGCTTTATGTTGATTGAGTTTGGCATGCTTGCAATGCAGATCCCATATCTGGAAGTCCAGAACTTCAGAGACCTCCCCCCGACTCTTCCCTTGAATGCTCAGCTTTTACTAATAAATCTAGCCCTCTCTCTTACCCTGTTTTTTATTAGCTATATTCCATCCCCATCCTAAAGCATCATGGCAGGTAACAACATGTTATTCAGACTCTCCAAGTGTCCCTATTTTCCAGGGACATCCCTGATTTAGAGAAGCCATCCCGGTTTCTGATTTGATTCCAGAATGTCCCACTTTTCCTTAGGATGTCCCTATTTTCATTGGAGAAATGTTGGAGGGTATGGAGTTATCCGACCTTCCGAACTTGTATGGGGAAGTTTTTTTTTTAATATTCAGTGTTTTATTATGTTTTTATATAGGTTGGAAGCTGCCCAGAGCACTGGGGCAACCAAATAAGATGTGTGGGGTATAACTAGTAAAATTATCATTATGGAATGGGCTGTCCCTATTTTCGTCAGAGAAATGTTGGAGGGTATCTGTTAATTCTCCCCTCTCCCACATCTTAGAGCCATTCCTATTCTTGGCTGCAAAAAGCTAGTCTGAATACAAACACTGCTTTCAGACTGAACGTTGCCCCGACGCTGGACTGAAGATGCAAAACATAAAACTGAGTTGAAGGGTAACTTTATTAAATTCAAGGGTCTGAAACAATCAATGCACAATGATCAAATGAACATTAACTTAGGGCAAGTGTATCAAGGAGGTAATAGGGTATGAACCCCTCGCCAATGCTATTTTTCTAGAAAAAGAGTTCCTAAGCGTGTTGGAAGTTCTGTGTACAATGGGCCTTATGCACTTGCAAGTGTGCAGAGGGTTGCAGCCTTAAAGGCTTCTTCCAGGAAATATTTATGCCCTCTCCCCAACAGAACTACTTTGGGTCTGAAACTTGAGCCAGGTGATCATTAGGTGGAGTCCAATGTCTTAGCTGCTTCTTAATTCTTTAAAAAAGCAAAGCCTCAAGTGATTAACAAAAAAAAGTGTAACAGACACATGCTTTGTGGTTTTTTTAGTTCTTAGTGTGAGGTGTTTTTTAAAATGTGATTATATCTATTTATACTTTGGATCATACCCTGGGATCCATTGAGATGAAAGACCATCAGTAATAGTCAGATATAAATAAATAACTCTCAGCAAGCTAACAGAGTAACCTCTCTGTCTCTCAACTTTCATTCAGCCCAGACACAGAGGTCCAACTCTGAGATCCTTCTGGCGGTTCCCTCCCTGCGAGAAGTGAGGTTACAGGGAACCAGGCAGAGGGCCTTCTTAGTAGTGGCACCCACCCTGTGGAACGCCCTCCCTTCATATGTCAAGGAGATAAACAACTATCTGACTTTTAGAAGACATCTGAAGGCAACCCTGTTTAGGGAAGATTTTAATGTTTGGTGTTTTATCATGTTTTTCGTATTCTGTTGTGAGCCGCCCAGAGTTGCTGGGGAAACCCAGCCAGTTGGGCAGGGTATAAATAATAAATTATAACAAATCATTATCCTACCAACTAGAGGGAGGGTTGCCCACTGATGGACCATAAGTGAGAAGGTAAGGATTCAGTAGTAGGTGCTCTCAGCAGTTTGAGCCCCCAAGCTGTAACCTTCTCTCCTTTTATCTGCCATCTGGCAACATATGACTCTCGCTGGGGAAAGAGACACTCAGAGGATTCTTAATCTATCCTTCATCACTCCTCCAAGGAACCTAGGAAGGCATTCAAACTGTGATGGGGTACCCTTCACAACAAGATCTGGATAAGTAACCCCTGTTCTCTTCTTCTATGGAGTTGTTCCACCACAGATCACCACACCATTACTACATCTGTGCTACTGACAGTCAGACTTTGGGAATGATTTGGCTCAATTCAATGCGACTCCAGTTGGGTCTCCTAGAACCAATTTTTAAAAACAAGGTGGACTTCTGGGATAAGGGCCCTTGAAACTTAAGCTTCAAAGTAGACCTGTCCCTGGTCCCACAACAGCAAAGTGAGCTAGATCCAGATGTGGTGCCGGGGTGCAAATACCCACCCAGTGCCCCCAAATTACCACGGATAGTGTTGGGGTAGCCATAACTTGACACTGCCAGCCATGGGGGGGGGGGACAACTCTCCCCCATGCCGCTGCAGAGGCTTGGGAGTGAAGTTGCGCCCCTCCCAAGTCTCCACGGAAGAAGAGCACAGCTTCCATCCTAAGCCTCTGTGGGGATTGCTCTCCTCTTGAGGAGGCTACAAGCCCGCCTCTCCTCTTGAGGAAGCTACAAGCCCGCCAGCCTTATGGTTGGCGGGGCGCAGCTGGCATGCATGCAGGGAAAGGGGAGGCTGCTGGCAAAGCTGTGCAGCTCCCCCACTTGCTGGGGTGCCCTGAGAGGCCGACGCCCTGGTCCGGTGCACCACTAACCCCTATGGGAAAGATGGCTATGGCTGGATCAAGGCAAAACTTTCCCCAGTCCAAATCCACCATATCCAAAACATCGTACTGACTCTCAAAAATTACACTGATACAACGAAAAGATGCAATTGGGGGAACTGAACTGAACTGAGTAGGTAAGACAATCATACAGTGACAGAAATATTGCTTTTTATAAAACATATATTGTTAAAGAAATAGTATCCTATGGATGCCTTATACATCATTCCATATTGATTATATGTTCTTTCTGGGCTCTTTATAAATACATGCCTGCCTCTGTGCCCACACAAACAGACAGTAAAAGCAATTTGTAATCCCTAACATTAGCACTCTCTGCTCAAACTGTATTTCCTGAAGGGATGGACATTTGATAGACATTTGGGGAAGCGACTGGAATACGAATGAATGACATTAATGAGTTAGCCAGAGATGCTATCAATGGCTAATCAGGTCTGGGATGTGAGGAACCTCTGCATGTGCAGTGAGTAGGGGGTAGGAAATTGCATTTCTGTGGCATAAAGAAGGCAGGTTACACATTCTGGCTCTCCTAATTGGCCCAATGGAAACTGAAATATCATACTAAAAAGACCACACCAATTTATCCCTGCATTCAGAGTCAGGAGAACTGCAGACAGACATTTGAGAGCAGAAATGGCATTTCCTGTGGGGATTCTTAATTATGAACAGTCTCTTCTGATTTACTCTTCCTTTGTCATTTTACTCCACTTTTCGCCCTCAGTTGCAATCCAATGAAGAGCAAAATTATTCACACAGAAACCACAACAGACACTGAATTTGGAAGGGTATTTTTGTTGTTGTTGTTGTCAACGAAGAAAATCCTTGGTTAAATTTTAACCCAAGCAAAACGACCTTGCTGGACCAAACTTGTTTGGGCTGATTCTTTTATTAATTCCAATTGGTCTTGGCTTGTTTCCAATAGTGTCTCTCCATCTGTTGAGAAACTTCAAAGGAAAACAAGGGGGACAAATTCTCACATCCAAAGGATTTAACAAGCTGCCGACCTGTGAGATAATGAACTCATTGCTTTGGTAGCAATGGGGCTGAGTAGGGCGATTTGCCATTATTACAAATATCAAGGTTTCCTGGGACTTCTTTGAAACTAATACAATCATGAGGAAGAATTACACAACTTTTAGAAGACATCTGAAGGTTTTTAATGATTGATGTTTTTATTATACTTTTAGATATGCTGTAAGCTGCCCAGAGTGGCTGGGAAACCTAGCTAGATGGGTGGGGTATAAATAAAATCATCACCACCACACCATTATGATTTCCAGTGAAAAAACTGCATTCAAGGGGCTTTCCCAGAGCGTAGAGAATCACAGTGTTGTAGCCCAATAACTACACATTTGTTTCTAATTAGCAGCACACAATTTTCCCTATATTGTCCCTGACCGCTGCACTTCTGTGGCAATTATCACGGTTTGTTGGTGCTCAAAGCAGCAATCTTCTGTCCTCAGCAATATGCAACTTCCCTACCCTCACCCGGGCAATGTAGTAATTGCAATTAGTGTGGTTACATATATTTGCCTGTGTAAAGTTCAGCAAACTAATATCTTAGTTACATTCACCATATCCTCCTTCCTCCATTCCCCCCCACATAATCAAAATCATTTAGGGCAGGGGTGGGGGACCTTTTTTCAGCCTGAGCACCTCATTCCCTCATGGGGAACCTTCTAGTGGTGGGGGGAGGAGCCCAAAGAAAAAGGTTCCACTCCCAGAATAATGCCAAACATCGTGTTTATGCCCAACTACCCTTTTTAGGGACCTTAATGCACATTCAGACCCTAATCTTGGGGGGGGGGGTGTAGAGAGAGAGAGAGAGAGAGAGAGAGAGAGAGAGGTAAAGGGATCCCTGACTGTTAGGTCCAGTTGCGGACGACTCTGGGGTTGCAGCGCTCATCTCGCTTTACTGGCCGAGGGAGCCGGCGTACAGCTTCCGGGTCATGCGGCCAGCATGACTAAGCAGCTTCTGGCAAACAGAGCAGCCACGGAAGCACCGTTTACCTTCCCGCTGGAGCGGTACCTATTTATCTACTAGCACTTTGTGCTTTCGAATTGCTAGGTTGGCAAGAGCAGGGACCGAGCAATGGGAGCTCACCCCGTTGCGGGGATTCGAACCGCCAACCTTCTGATCGGCAAGCCCTAGGCTCAGTGGTTTACACCACAGCGCCACCCACATTCCATATATATATGGCTGTGTGTGTTTTTCTGTTAATTTTTTCTGGTACAATTATATATATATAATTTTTTATTTGTTTTTCTGTTACATATTTCACGTTTATACAATAACCATCCAAACAATTCAATGGTCTCAACTTCCCTTCCCCTCCTTCCATGGTTTCTTCAGTTGCCCCTCTACTCCGCATATTCTAAATCTGGTGCTTCTATTTACCTCAGTTTACCTTATATTGCTGAATCCACTCTAATCTTGCTAATGCATTTACCTGTCTATACTGAATTATAAATAATCCGCAAATATTTTTCCATCTTCCTTATAAGTTCGATCATCATCTTGATCTCTTATTCCACTGGTCAGACCAGCTAACTCTGCGTATTCCAGTATCTTAAGATCTCATTCCTCCTTCTCCGGTACTTTGTTCATACTCGATTTTGGGGCACAGACCCTGGTTTGAATGTGTTCCTTCTGATTGCCTGCAAACACATGTGGTGTGTTTTAAATGCGTTATAACACTGTGACAACAGATGGCGCTGTAGAGTTCCCTCTTTCAGGAACGCAATTTCCCATTATGAGGTTTACAACGTGTTTTCATGAAACGTTTTTTTATGTGTCTAGATCCAGCCTCAGTTCACATTGCACTTCATTTATTGTTCCAACCGCATTTGCCCTTGTGTTGTGACAGCAATCAGGTTCGCATTGCTGCCTTGGGTGAAACTCTTTTAATTGCACTACCTTTTGAGAATAAAAGACATTTCCTGAAAAACTTTTAAGGGAAAAATAGTTACTTTTAAAAGAGAGAGAGAGAGGAGGAGCAGAAGAAGAAGAAGCCTCTTCTAGGCTTCTAAACGGCATCTTTTTCCGACTGCCTTCTTCAAAGTTCAGCCGTCATGCTAGCCTGCATTTCAACTTCAAGCTGTGCTTTTCTGATGGTTTTACCCAGCAAGGGAGCTTTAAAAGTTGGGAGAGAATCAAGGCCATTTTTTCCCCTTTTTGGAATTGGAAACAAACTTTTCCCTCTCAAATGAAATAGGGACAATTACAGTTGCCCTTTGATCCAGATACCCTTTTTCGCCTGTTGCTAAAAAAGAAGGTAGGAATGATGCAACAGTCCTGGTGGTCTGTCAAAAAAACATGTTCCACACGCATTGCTCTCCTGGACTTTTAGAAGCCCAAACTCAGTTAGACAGCATTGTGAAGTTCAGCACAAACCCTGGCCTTATGTGGGTCAAGCAGAACAAGCACGATCCATGCTGAGAGAGAGAAAAATGAGGCAAGCACGTTGTCTCTGATTTGTTTTCCTTGAGTTTCTGAGCTCAGTGGCTAGCTCACTTGTGCACACATGAGACTTAATTTCCCATTGCTTGAGTGCTGTGGCTCTTTCAGGGATCACCTTCTTCTACACAAAACTCCCCAAATTCTCCTCCCCTGGTCCTGAATGGGGCAACTGTGCCCCTGAAGGAGCAGGTGTGCTGCCTGGGAGTCATTTTGGACTCACAGCTGTCCATAGAGGTGCAGGTCAATTCTGTGTCCAGGGCAGCTGTCTACCAGCTCCATCTGGTACATAAGCTGAGACCCTACTTACCTGCCCACAAACTGTCTCGCCAGAGTGGTGCATGCTCTAGTTATCTCCCGCTTGGAATACTACAACGCGCTCTACGTGGGACTACCTTTGAAGGTGATCCAGAAACTGCAATTAATCCAGAATGCGACAGCTAGACTGGTGACTTGGGAGTGGCCGCCAAGACCATATAACACTGGTTCTGAAAGGCCTCCATTGGCTCCAGTACGTTCCCAAGCACAATTCAAAGTGTTGGTGCTGACCTTTAAAGCCCTAAACAGCCTCGGTCCAGTATACCTGAAGGAATATCTCCACCCCCAACATTCAACCCGGACACTGAGGTCCAGCGCCGATGGCCTTCTGGCGGTTCCCTCACGGTGAGAAACAAAGTTACAGGGAACCAGGCAGAGGGCCTTCTCGGTAGTGGCACCCACCCTGTGGAATGCCCTCCCACCAGTTGTCATAGAAATAAACAACTATCTGATGGAGTGGAAGGAGGCAATGCGGTCAGAGTTGTGTAGATGCACCAGCAGAGCCAATCCAGGTCTCCTGGGAAGGAGAGAGAGGAAAGTCCCACTGTCCAAGCAGGAATCCTAAGTGCTGCATTGGATACAAGCCATAGGGATGGTTGTAATTATTTAATATGACTTTACCTAGAGATAACTTGGGTGTAACAAAAGGGAGAATTGGATCAATTTGGAGCAGGATCTCTGGAGGAAATTAACTGGGGGTGAATGAATTCAAGATTGACTAATTGGGGGTGGATTGACTGGGATGCAAATCACCTGGAGTGATCTGGATGAGAAATTGGTAGAGCTGCCTTCTGTGACATTTGAAATCCAAATTTACTTCTGTACATCTAAATTTGCAAATTTTATGCCAGTTTTGTGTCTACAGGGCAATGCTCAGATCTTTGAAGCAACAATCATGCTCTGGGAATTCTGACTTGTAAAACAAAATCATCCTATAGATTACTGAGAGAACAGAGATGGGCCATTACTGGGTTTTTTTGAGGGGATGATGACAGCGATTCTATTCTCTTGACAAAGGTTGGGAGGCCACCTGTATAATTTGCAGTACAAAACCGACGCTTTCACAAATGGCAAAAGTCCTTTTTTTTGTTTTTTAAGCTGCTGCCATATTGCAGAAAGAGCTTCACAATTACTTATTTATCCGAAGCCTTCTCACCCTTCTCTGCAACAGGAAGAAAGGTTCCAAGAGCTGATTGCAAAGATCACAAATAAGACAGTTCCTGCCCTCGGGCTTACAATCTAAGCACACCAGCGCTGGTCCTGCATCAGGCAGAGTCAGACAGATGCCTCAGGCGGCTGATTTGGGGTGTCGTGAAGAAAGGGCAGGAAACGATTTGTTATTTAATTTACTATTGCTGCTGTTTTCCTGACTGGGAAGAGGGGAGTAGCTTGTGAGCTTTCTACCACAGGTGCCCAAATAACTGACCTAGTCTTAGATACCAGGCACCTTGGCTTGGGGTGGGAAGGCTCCATTTGTTGTTTCACCCCAGGCAGCAAAATGCCTTAAACTGAAAAAGGCATGACACAAATGAAAAAGGGACTGGGAGAGAGAAGGCGGGGAAAGCAGTGCTAGACCTGTGTTGTTTTTATTTTATTTTATACTAAAAAAAAAATTTGATTTGATTTTTCATAAAGAGGCACATATACACATTTCCCACAGAACCAAATTAAAATAATCAAAAGAAGAGTTTGAAGAAGAGTTTGGATTTGATATCCCGCCTCTCAAAGCAGCTAACATTCTCCTTTCCCTTCCTCCCCCACAACAAACACTCTGTGAGGTGAGTGGGGCTGAGAGACTTCAGAGAAGTGTGACTGGCCCAAGGTCACCCAGCAGCTGCATGTGGAGGAGCGGGGAAGCGAACCCGGTTCCCCAGATTACGAGTCTACTGCTCTTAACCACTGCACCACACTGGCTCTCAAGAGAAAGAAGGTAAAGACCAACCCATTACTACCTTGTCAGGGAAAACCACGTGCTGCCGCCATGAATTAATGTTCTTTCAGTTTTGTTCTTTTGTGGAGTTGGGCTTAACTAGATCTATGCTATGACAGAGTTCAGGAAACAGGAATTCAGCAGAACTGAAAGGCCTGCTGCTTTCTCTCCTTCTGAACGTAGTTTCAATGATGGCAGTGGTGGGGGCTCTCAGGTGAAAATGTGTCCAGGCACAATGGAGTAATCGTGCCATACCATTTCATACATTTGCATTGCAATCGGGAAGCTGTGGCTCTCTAGATGATGCTGGACCACTGGTCATGCCAGCTGTGGCTGATGGGAATTGGAGTGCAACATCATCTACTGGTGCCACAAGCTTCCCACTCCTGATATACACTAACCTTTTATGTAAACCCTACAAGGTAAAGGTAAAGGACCCCTGGACGGTTAAGTCCAGTCAAAGGTGACTATGGGGTTGTGGTGCTCATCTTGCTTTCAAGTCAAGGGAGCTGGAATTGTCGACAGTCAGCTTTCTGGATCATGTGACCAGCATGACTAAACCACTTCTGGTGCAACAGAACACTGTGACAGAAACCAGAGCACATGGAAATGCTGTTTACCTTCCTGCAGCAGAGGTACCTATTTATCTACTTGCACTGGCATGCTTTCAAACTGCTAGGTTGGCAGGAGCTGGGACAGAGCAACGAGAGCTCACTCCATCATGGGGATTCGAACAGCTGACCTTCTGATCGGGAAGCCCAAGAGGCTCGGTGGTTTAGACCAAAGCTCCACCCACATCCCCACAAATCCAGAGTGGAGTCTCTACGACTGCTTGATGGTGCCTTGAACACTCCATCTGGCAACTCAAAGCTCATACGAAACGTATTGCTCTGCTTTCCTTTGGACCATACCAGCGAGGTCGAGGGTGGGGTCTTGTTGTTTGCTCAGCCCCGGACCTCCATACACACTGCCCGGGCTGGCACCCCATGGAGGTCACTTTCGTGCTGCTAATACAGCCATTTGACTTCACCTCCAGAGGTGCACTCAAGATGCCAACAGCAACAGAAAAGGCAGGTGCAACACAATAGTGCAGGATCCCACTCTCTTGTTCGTATAACTCAAAAGCATTTTTCGCTTGTGACGCACTTTGCTTGCAATCTGGAAGGTCTGCTCACTAGCTGCCAGTTGGTTCTCCCTGACAGAACAGGTTCAGATTTATGTGATAAAAAGGATACCTAAAAAGGATGCTGTCAACTTCCCATAAACACAGGACAGTGAATTCTGGCCTTGGGTCATCTGCAAGAATACCATACCTACCTTTGTATACTGTAACATTTTCGTCTGGTATATTTCCCCAGGTCACACAAACACACACAAATACTTCTCCTAACCTCTTCTGACAAGTTTACATTACCGGAAAACAATGGACCAATGCAAATGGGTATTAGTATAGGCACGAGCAGTACAACTGATTCATAATTGATCTGTTAAAAAAAAGGGATTAATTTCAGACATCTGGAAGATGTCCTCTTAATTAATCCATTTTTAACAGACTAATTACAAGTTGGACTCTGGGGAGTTTGCCCATCACTTGGAATATTGGCCTCTCGGTGATCATCCGCTCCTACCCTTCATTCATTAGCCGTCCTTCTCCCGCTACAAACAGGAGTCATTTCATAGCCATTTCATCCTATAAGGCAAGCTGATTCACTTATCTCCCTCCCTTCCATCTCGTCCTTGATTGAGCAAATCCGTATAGACTGAGCTACAGTAAGCAAATCAGCACGGTTGTGGTTTGCGTGATGCAAGGACATGTTTATTCCTGTGCCCATCTAAGCCTATTGAGGCTTGTGTTAAAAGAGCTTTGAAAAATAATTGAGGATCTCAACCTTTTTTTCTTGTTGTTTACCCAAGTTGTTGAAAACCTCCTCTGCTTTTCACTTTAATCCGGCAAACCTTTGATGTCCGCTGTTAACCTGCTTGTATTTATCAGCAGTCCACAATCCGCATTACTACAGGGATGGAGTAAGTCCCTATGTGGGGATTCTCAGCTTCGGAAAAAGGAATGGAGGCATCCTTGAGCCACTTTCCATGAACAAAATCCATTACAGTTGAATAGTGTGCTTCCTGTCACTGCGGGTTATTTTGGCAAGTTGCTGCCTTGAAGGACGTGTGGTAAACTCAAAGAGTGAGAAATATTTAGTTCCAAGACCAACCCTAATGAAAGGCTTTGGTTATAAGGAAAACAGAGTACTCATCAAAGTACTAGAACTCAGGGTTGCCCAATGAAGTTCCTTTTGCAACTGGTTAAGGACAGGTGAAACAAAATATCCTTCTGAATAGGGCATAATTTAACATTCACTGAGCATCAGCAGAACTTGGGGTCTCAAATTTCAACGGCACCCCCCTCTCTCATGTCTCCCTCCCTCTCTCCAGTCCCCTTTTCTCTATCTTTCTCCCCATTTCTCTGTCCTACCCCCTTGCTGTCACCCACATAAAATCAGGGTGAAATTAAGGCAGTTGTCAACCCCTAATTTAGGGGAATAATAGAATAATACAGTTTATACAATTAGATCCTATGTTTCTAACTGCAGAGTCTTATTTATCTATTATTTGCTTATCTTAATCTCTTCTGGTATTTTCATATTCTTTTTTTTTAAAAAAAGAATTTTTATTGCAAAGTAAATACATCAATACCAAGCCATACATAAAGAATAATATTAAAGGGGGGAGGGATAAAGAAGAAAAGAAAAAACTGCAAAGAAAAGTAGACAGTAAAAGAATAAAGAAAAGTATAATATTTCAATACAATAAACACTATTTTACAAAATAGTAATAGACTTCCATCACTCTCACAACACTTCCTTTCACATTTCATATTTTATCTGTATTTCAGTATTATTTTCATCTTAATATATAGATATGTATATATGTATGTTTCCCCTTTTCCATTCACGAGGTCATTCTAGACACAGCCAAATTTTTACATTAGAACCTTGTCTTTCTGGTATTTTCATATTCGTATGTTCCTGGTTTTGTTCTTCAAAAACAGCAGGAGAGATGTTATTTAAAAGCAGCCTTTCCTAACTGTAGCCACAGATGAACCAGAGACAATTATCCCACTTAGTGCCAAGGTTTGCAGTTGCTAAGGGTTATGGAGTCTGTGGGTGGGAGGCTATAAAGTTGTACAAACAACACCAGCCCAGGCCCATCTGACCTTTGGTACTTGAGGAAAAGCTTGTGAATTTCAAGCTTAAAAGGAAAAAAGAAAGGAAAAGAAATCAGTAAAGACTGAGGTGAAAGTGGGAAGAAGCTAAATAGAGCACATTCTAATGATGACTGTTGGTCAGATAATCCAACGCAAATGAGATAGATATGATTAAGGAAAAAGCTAGACGATAAAGCAATCTGGTAGCTGCTGGTGGCTCTAACTAGGGCCATAAAACAGAAACGAGCCATAATATTCGTGTGACAAAATGTCATTGGAAAGAACAAAAGAGGAGGTGATAATCTCAGCAGGTTTCAATGAAATCTGCTCACTGAAGTTAGCAGTATTGATTGTTTGGGATGATAGCTTTATCTACGTTGAACATCTTGGTTCTTTTTAATTACAGTCCTAGAAAGGGTAAAAACACACATACTTTCTCATCTTGCAAATCCCGCAAGTTTAATTTCTCAGTATTCAGCCTGTATTACGTCTCATCCAACAAACCTGTTTGCATGAGTGGAGATAAAATTGTTTTAGATAATGTTTAATCGGAGACACTGAACCAAGCAGAACAACATCTTCATAGCCTTTTCTGCAAACAGAGGAAAGTTTGTGACCCGTGAAGCTAAGTGCAACTAACTGCCCATGCATAGTCACTGCCCACTTTCAAAATGGCAGATTCTCATGTTCCAAGTCTGATAGTAGACTTGATCCACTACACTACACTAGCTTCATAGACTGGAGAATGTGTATCACAGATCATAGATGTGTATCATAGAATTGTAGAGTTGGAAGGGACCCTGAGGATCATCTAGTCCAACCCCTGTAATGAAGGAATATGCAGCTGTCCTGTATGGGGATCGAACCCACAACCTTGGCATTATCAGCACCATGCGCTAACCAACTGTCTCAAGATATATCAGATATGTTGTTGTTGTTGCTGCTGTGTTATTATTATTACAGTGGTACCTCGGGTTAAGAACTTAATTCGTTCTGGAGGTCCGTTCTTAACCTGAAACTGTTCTTAACCTGAGGTACCACTTTAGCTAATGGGGCCTCCCACTACCGCCGCACAATTTCTGTTCTCATCCTGAAGCAAAGTTCTTAACCCGAGGTACTATTTCTGGGTTAACGGAGTCTGTAACCTGAAGCGTATGTAACCTGAAGTGTATGTAACCCAAGGTACCACTGTATTATTATTATTATTATTATTATTATTATTATTATTATTCCCCGCCCATCTGGCTCTGTTTCCCCAGCCACTCTCAAAATATAGAAACATAATAAAACGTCAAACATTTAAAACTTCCCAATATTTCCCATGAGTTGGAAGGGGTCTCAAAAGTCTCCTATGGTTTATGTTGGACTAGAATCTGGGATACCAGGGTTCAAACCTTCCCTCAGCCATGAAGCTCACTGAATAAGCTTGAGTCTCTTTCCCAGAGTAGTTTAACACTCAACCCTTCCCCCACCACAAGGGAACTCTGGGAATTGTCACTCTGTGAGGGGAATACGTGTGTCTCCTAACAACTCTTAGCAACCTTAACAAACTACAGCTCCTGTGATTCTTTAGGAGAAACCATGGCTGTAGTGTTAGGATATGACTCTAAAAGCACATTGGAGATTGGGTCTAACCCAAACTAGATTAGAAGGTAGGGTTGCCATATTTTGAAGAGCAAAAAAGAGGACCCATTTGCCGAATTCTACTTTTAACAATGGATCACTATGACGAATCTCATTTTACATACCCATGAAAAAGAGGACATGTCCTGGAAAAAGAGGACATATGGCAACCCTTTCCCAGGCTTGATTGACAACCCTTCTAGACTATGAGTGCTAATGCTACTTTGAAAGGCAGCATGGAATCTCTGGTCTGATGGCTATTATTGTTGCCATGGGGGAGCTGCAAATTATTGGCTGCTTATGTCATGTTGAATGAGCTGTATTCTGAGCTCTGCATGTGTGGTTTTACCCACCTAACTCCCATTAAAATGGGAAAGGCTGTTTTTGGTTTTTGCACTCATGTCTCAGTTGCCTCAGAAACAGCTGTGGAGAAACCCCGCGTCACGGTTGCACCATTTGCCACATGTTAGAGGAATGTTTCTTACTTAGGAAAGAAAAAAAAATCATTTCTACTATTGGCCCCACATGGAGGGGGAGCAATAAAGAACTGACATTGCCCCCACCTTTAATAGCTATTCCTTTCAATTTAATAATGAGAAATGAACTAAAACTATCAACAAGGTAGGCAAATCTGACAGTACTGTAATTGTTTTTCCAATAGAAACACCCACCTTCGCCTTTTAAGAATAAAACCACAGGCATAAGCTCACACAGGGCAGCCATAAGGAAGCCACTATACTCTCAGCCTTGGGCTTCCCTCTGTTACAATATGACCAACTTCAGAGGGCTATAATAATAATAATAATAATAACCACGGAAATGCATGTGAGCCCTTTGAACACTTGGTATATCTACGCTATGTACTGTTGTTCTATCTGCAGATAATACACCCAACCATTCAACCATTCTCACATTTCCTATCCACTATCATCTAGTTATCTTCCTTCTTATCATGCTGCAGGAGTATAAATCTGCAGAAAATCAAATGGAGTGTTTTGAGCGGTGCATCCTTGAGCAGCCTCTTTTTTCCCAAGCTGCCAGAGCATGCAGAGCTTCATTGAATATCACAGGGATCCATGCGCCCGTGTGCTGTGAGAGCCAGCATGTTGCAGGAGTCAGAGCAGGGGTCAGCAAACTTTTTCAGCAGGGGGCCGGTCCACTGTCCCTCAGACCTTATGGGGGGCCGGACTATATTTTGAAGAAAAAAAGATGAATGAATTCCTATGCCCCACAAATAATCCAGAGATGCGTTTTAAATAAAAGGACATATTCTACTCATGTAAAAACACACTGATTTCTGGACCGTCCGCGGGCTAGATTTAGAAGGCAATTGGGCCGGATCCAGCCCCCGGGCCTTAGTTTGCCTATCCATGAGTTAGCACACCAGATTAAGACCTGGGAGACCAATGTTCAATTCCCCACTCGTCCATGAAGCTCCCTGGGTGAAATTGAGGAGTATATCCCACAAAGGGCATTTTCTTCTGGTTAAATCTGTTCAGGATTGAGCTCTCATGCCAAGTGAAAGCCTCATTAGGCAACTGTTAAAATCAATGGGACATACCTCAAAGCAGGTGTGCAAATGATGGCAGTCGGACGATGGTACGTTGCTGACCCACCAGTTTCCAACAAGGTAGATGGATTTACTCCGTTGTTTGTGTGCACAGAATTGCAGCCTGTATCTTACTTCCATTGACCACCATGATTGTCCCACTGAACGTTCCATTTAATTCCATTTGAACCAAGGCTAAATTGTACAAGCCAAGTGAAGATGCTTTAATTTGGCTCCACAACTCTTTGACTCAAATCCTGGGAGATAATGAAGGATCTGCTTCTCACAAACTTTTGCTTTTGCAGTAACTGAAGAAGAAAGGACTAGAAGAAACAATAGATGGTCACAGGTTTTCCCAACATGCTCTGCTGTGTTCAGAGATGAATGAAGCCTGCTGTGTCCCGGCTTGAGCCTGCTCCTGCTCAGACTTTTTGGTGGCACTTGCTAGGACAGTGGTGGGAAACATTTTTTTGATGGAGGGCCTCATTCCCATTTGAGTAGCCTTCTGGGAACCACATGCCAGTGGTGGGTGGGGCCAGAGGCAAAACGAAATGATGCAAGAAATTTTAAATTTTATCTTTGTACAGTAGTCTAGCTTCTACTGATGCTTAATGCTCACACATACAAACAAGGCCACCATGTGAACCAAGAGACAACATACTCAACACATTGAAGGTATGATCAGTAGTGATGGCCAAGCCTCCAGAGGGCTTTTATCTGCCCTTATTGAACTTCTCATTGAGGAATGTTTCCTGTTCAATGTTTGGGTGCCCTCAAACATTTTGTGCTTAACTATGGCACATAATGCTAAGCAATGGTCCCCCATCTCACGTCTTTCTCTGGTATGGTTGCAACAAGAAGACCAGAAGTATCTACTTCTTTCTTCAACTAACTGTGATTACTCATTATTTCCAATCCCAGACAAACTGTGGTTAGTTTTAACTACACTTTAGAGTAGGGGCAAATAACCTTTTTCATTCTGTGGGATGCATTCCCTCTTGGACGCCAGGTGCCCAGTGGTGGGTGGAGCTCTGACAAACATCTGTGGGGCAGAGGCAAGTGTTGGTGGAACAATGGACATTACCCTTACCTTTGGAGAATGCCACATTCCATCCACACAGAATTCAGAGGTTTACACATGCACACACTTCAGGATCTCTGTATCATATTTAGGGGGATGGCAGATCATGGTTTACAACCCTGGTCTGCTTCCCTAAGCATTTGTAAACACAGTTCTTGCTTGGGATGAAACAAGTAGCTGTGGTTAGTAAGAAATGATAGCCATTTCCCCCTCTTGTCCCTGCTGGAGGAGAAAAGGGGAAGGATCACGAGTCTCATTTCTGCAACACTAAACTGTGGTTTAGTACTACATCTGAATACAGCTAGCAATTCTCCACTCCCCCAGGACCACTGAGTGCAATATCACACCTTCAAATGCTCCTGGGATCCACAGCAGCATATGGGTTCTGTGGGGGACAAAACAGTGTGGAAAATGTTCCTGGGAAGGGGAAAAAAAGCAAACACGATGAAATAAACCATTATTCTGTGAAGTGAAGGACATGAGGCAGGAATTGGTAATGCAGGTGAACAGTGCACAAGCAAGCTGCCAGCTAGCTCTGCCGAGGCTCTTTTAATTAGCACAATATGCAAAACCAGTCAGATACATTTTGGACTGTGACCTATACACATCTTCCAGTCCCAAGATCGTGGGGTGGTACAAAGTTATTCTGGCACCTGTTTTCACCACGTCATTCCCACCTTGAACAATGTATGACAAAGGAGACCAAAGTCACAGACAGGGCACGGCAGATCACTAAGAGAGCAAAGGTTAGATAGAGGGCATGCTGTTCAGACAGCTGTGGCTTGTCTGTGGGTGGAAGTGTGCTCCACATCCGGCGGTCATTCCTTCAATTCTGCACTATTCAAAAACCCTCACCTAGTCACATTATTGCCAGTGCGGTCATGGTCATGCTTTTATGCACACTTACCTGAGAATATCTCCCATGGAACCCAAAGGGCCTCTCTTCTGAGTAAGCACACTTAAGGTTGCATAAGCTTTGTTTTAGTGCAAGGGAGAAAAGGTGGAAGATGCTTTGCTGGGAAGAAGCATGGAAAGGAAACAACATTTCTATTTCAAGAATATTCCTCAGACATCTGCCTTTTTATGTATGTGTTACTGCGGCACAATGACATGATGGACATTTCGGGGAGAATGTCAGCCGAGATGAAAAATATTCATGCTAGCTGGAAATGAATCCTATTCAGTAGACAAAAAGCATTGTTTTATAGTCTTGCCCGCAGAACTAAAAAGCCACTACATCATACCTGCTCATTAGGTGTCATGAAATTATGCACAAAAAAGGGATTTCCCCTTTACAAATGATCAAATTCAGCCACAGGGAAAGGAGGTAGCTTGCAAAAACGGAGTCTCAGAGGCACTCTGGATAGATTGAGATCCACAGTTAGGGGACAGATTCAGTACTAGGGACAGAACCCAATGGCGTGTTATTTAGGAGGGTCTGGAGATGCAGTACTCAGTGATTCAGACCACATTGTTTTTCAGGAGCATCTGTATCTGTATCTGTATTTATTTATTTGTGCATGCATGCATGCATGCATACAACACTATCATGGTAAAGAACCACAGAATCATAGCATTGTAGAGTTGGAAGGGACCACGCGAGTCATCTTGTCCAACCCCCTGCAATGCAGGAATCTTTTACTCAAAGCGGGACTTGAACCCAGGACCCTGACATTAAGAGTCTCACGCTGTGCCGACCGAGCTGTCTCTACTGACTGAGCTATCCCTACAGAGTTTTGTAAACAGAAAGACGGCAGCATACCATCTCAAAAATCAACAGCACAGAAGACAGGAGGCGTGGGACATTAGCAGCAGAAGGCAACGTTAGCAAGGGGGAAATGTTAATCAATGCAGTTTAGACAACCAGCTGAGAAGGGTTGAAAAGGATAACTGAGGGACTCAGCCTGAGAAACTAGTTTCCAAAACCAGAAGTGGGGAACCTGTGGCTCTCCGGATTTTGTAGGATTCCAACTCCCATCAGTCCCAGCCTGTGTAACCAATGGTCAGGGATGATAGGAGTTGAAGTCCACCATCTGGAGGACCACAAGGTCCTTTTCCCTGGGCTAAGACTTGGGAAAAGTACAAATGTGCACCATTCTTTTACATCAGTTTCTTTGAGCTCTCTCTCTCTCCCTCTCCCCACCCCATGTTTCTTTCCAAAATGAGGTATGGCGTAAATCTACAAGCCTTCACAACAGTAAAGCACCCATGCTGATCACAACCCATCAATCAGCCGTGTTTGGTGGCCCACCGGGGGTCTGATATAATTGGATCTACCAAAACAAAGGGGTTGTCAAGCACCTGGAAAGCTACAAATACATAGCTGGTGGGCAACAACAGCAGGATTTCTCTCCCAGTGAGAGTTAGGTTACCCAGCGCCAGGGCTGAAAAGGTTCCACAGTCATGGAATCTGTCTCAACCAGGCGTAGTGCCCTGACAGGAGTGAATTACAAGCCTCCACATACAGGAATTGATGCTTTTGAATTATGGTGCTGGAGGAGACTCTTGAGAGTCCCATGGACTGCAAGAAGATCAAACGTATCCATTCTTAAGGAAATCAGCCCTGAGTGCTCACTGGAAGGACAGATCCTGAAGCTGAGACTCCAATACTTTGGCCACCTCATGAGAAGAGAAGACTCCCTGGAAAAGACCCTGATGTTGGGAAAGATGGAGGGCACAAGGAGAAGGGGACGACAGAGGACGAGATGGTTGGACAGTGTTCTCGAAGCTACAAACATGAGTCTGACCAAACTGCGGGAGGCAGTGGAAGACAGGAGTGCCTGGCATGCTCTGGTCCATGGGGTCACGAAGAGTCGGACACGACTAAACGACTAACCAACATACGGGTTCACATGGAAATGCCACCAAAATCGGAACTAAACTTGCTCGACAAGCCCTTAGGGAAGCCCGTCATTCAAAATCAAGTCTTCTTCTTCCACTCTTAATCTGAATACCCTCGTTCTTTCTAGGGTTGGCTGATCGCACCCTAGAACGTGATGGAATCATGGGAAATGCTTTTCATATTTATGGAGTATTATGTTATAAGTGGGATCTTCAACAATTTCTTGCAGCATGGAGAGCTTCCAGTTCAGAATTCCACCCTCTCTATTCCATTCCCTCTCCCCCAGGTTTTCTGCTCCTCCCCAATGGTCAGTCAGCATCACATGACCACTGAGCATATTAAGTCCTCATTGGGTTGTTTTGGGTGAGGTTCCTTACGGTCCCCTCCTCAATAAAGGATTTTTTTTGGGGGGCGGGCAGGACCCCTCACCTGTCCTCATCCTCTGTCTGGCTCTGTCTAGCAGAGTCAGAAGGAAATTTCTGAGCAACAGTGGTTTTACTTTCCTTTGACCCCCAGGGCTCAGAAAAATCTGTCAAAAACTTCAGTCATTTGAAAACTGGGATGTTAAATAAAAAAAATAACATCAAGGAGTACCTTTCATGTGGTTAACGAGTACATTTTGCAAAATTACAAAGAACATGCCTTTCTTCATTTCGTTTTTTAAAACACCCAAACAAGTTTTCCCCAAAAAAGTTGCTGAAAACCTTTCACAACATCATTCAAACAAACTCAGTGAACATCTCAGTTTCAGATATCCAGATCATTAAGTGTTTTTATGTATTTATTTGATTGGGGGGGCAGTTGCCTCCAGCCCTCCTGACTAGGCCCATGAACCCTCAATTTCACCAAACCGGTTGATGGTCCTCCCCTCTTGTGCATTGGTGAGGTTGCTTTGACTCTGCGAGCAGCGGCACTCACAACCCAAATAATGGAATTAGTGATTCCCTCTATTTCTGCAGGGATGCGAATGCTCAGCTGCAGCTGGAAACAGAAGTGATACGTCCCGGTTACCCGAGAGTTTCCCTCTGTATATTTAGCAGCCGACAAACAGCATGCAACCTGGTTGTCCTAGCCCATTTTCCATTCTAGCAGCAGAGTTAATGTCCCTGCTGTAAACCCCAAAGACCCGGGAGCAGGAACCTTGGCTTTTTGCGCATTTTTAAGTATCCAGAGGGAAGTCCAGACTTGCAAATCACTATCATCGGACATGAGCAGAGCTGCCAGCGAAGCCAGACTTGTTAGAAAGTCACAGCCTCAGTGCATCTATTAACGTCACTCCTTTATAGCAGAAGGGGTGACTTCTTTTCTGCCACCAGACAGGAAATCAATAACCCTGTGACCAATCTCCACCTAAGTGGGCCATGGTGAAGCATATACATTTACAGCCAGCTGCATGCAGAAGATGAGGGGGAAAAGGGGCATTTTTCAACCTTAACCGACAAGTGTGATGGCGAGGCGTTTTACAACGGGAAGATAATTGCAGCTGGCGGGCTGCATGCGCTGGTGTGCACAACTTCCGACCCTGCAAGGAGGAGCCGAGAGTGTGCTGGCCAAGCATTAAGAGAACTGTGGCGATTCAGTGGCAAAGGGAGATCAGTATCGGAAGACAAAAAAGAGTCTGATTATCTTTCGTATGCAAAGAGCAAAGCGTCGGACAACTCAGGGCCTGTCACAAACACTGAGAGAGACTTTCTCATCAAGCAATCTTGGCAGAATACAATGGTACCTTGGGTTACAGACGCTTCAGGTTACATACTCTGCTAACCGAGAAATAGTACCTTGGGTTAAGAACTTTGCTTCAGGATGAGAACAGAAATCGTGTTCTCTAACGGGCCTCTAACGGAGGCCCCATTAGCTAAAGTGGTACCTCGGGTTAAGAACAGTTTCAAGTTAAGAATGGACCTCCAGAACGAATTAAGTTCTTAACCCAAGGTACCACTGTATAGGGATATACAAAACAGTTCCTGAACAGAAAGGGGGGGGGGGAGGGAGATATTTGAGGGAGCAGGCTAGCAGGTGGGGCCCATTACCTACATCATAGGAGCCTACACAACACAGAACACTGCTGCTGTATGCAGGTTTTATTTTATTTGTTTTTTATCTTACATTTTGGAAATGTACATCCAGTTTTTTTTCTTTAAATTTTTTGGGGGCCCCCAAGAGAGTGGGGCCCAAAGCTATAGCTTGTTTAGCTTATACATAAATCTGGCACTGCCAGTAAGATGTGTGGGGTATAAATAGCAACATTATCATTATGGAATGGAATGTCCCTGTTTTCATCTGAGAAATGTTGGAGGGTATGCGGCTGTTTCTATAACCTGCATTTTCACTAACCCTTTCTTTCTCCTTAAGAAGGCCTTATGCTTGAAACATATGTGAGAATTGATCTTGGTGTTCAGCAAACGAAAGTTTGGGCATCTGCTGAATATTTTCACTGCTTGTTCACTTTTGAATGTTTTCCTCAGATCTATCTTTCTATACAGTGGTATCTTGGGTTACATACACTTCAGGTTACATACGCTTCAGGTTACAGACTCCGCTAACCCAGAAATAGTGCTTCAGGTTAAGAACTTTGCTTCAGGATGAGAACAGAAATCATGCTCCAGCGGCGTGGCAGCAGCAGGAGGCCCCATTAGCTAAAGTGGTGCTTCAGGTTAAGAACAGTTTCAGGTTCAGAACGGACCTCCGGAACGAATTAAGTTCTTAACCCGAGGTACCACTGTAAAATGAGGTGTTGGGACTCACAGCGAAAGCCTCCCTTATTTTCTTATCATAGCGATGGCACTGAGCTGAGAGGTTCTGGAACTGAGTTTCCGTGAGTTCTGGCTGAAAAACAAGAGCCCTTGTTTTTCTCATTCTGTAGTATCTAAAAAAGTAAATGTCACCTAGCTTGCTGTGTAAAATGATCTGACGTTTGAATTTGCTTGCCATTATATCCTTCTTGCAGGGAGTGGCAGACCATGGCAGGGCCATATTTAGTCCCAATATAAGTGGTTTATGAATTCAGCATAAGTGGCTGCTGAAGTCAGTGGATTTTGATCATAAGGGAGCTCAGTGCTCTAAGAATCCGGGATCAAAGTCATAGCAAAATCCTAATGCGGATATATATTATAGTGCTAGCTTTGTAAGATTGATAGTAAGGCTTCTTAAAAGCCAGCTAAGGCCTTTTAGAAGCTGGACTGGTAAAGTTATCTGCTTTAACAGGCTGCATATCCTCCTTTGCACAGTTCTGCTGAAAAAAAAAAAAAAAATCATTAATGATATTTGAAACCGAGGGGGGGGGGGGCAGGGAACACCACCCACAACTCCAGTGATTCAACATCATACAGGAAACCCACGGCTGAAATATTTGCACTTGTTAGGTCCACTTGATGTCATTATCAGAAAATGCCACACAATAGATCTTACGCCGATTAAATTCAAAGATGATCTTGGCTGCTGATGAAACAGAATTCCGGGGCCACGAGCCTTTCGACTTTCTGAAATGACAAGAGAAGTTCTGCGGTTTGCAAAGTTCCAAGTTATCTCAAAGTGGATGGGGATTGCAAGGATTTAAATGAGGCAAATAAGCACAAAGGCTCCTTTGGGAGGGCTGAGTTCCTTCATCTTTCAGAGACTTCATCCAGAGAGCTGGCTTTTGAGCTGCTCCATTCATGTTCTAGTTACAAATCCTGGGGTTGTCAAGAGTGGAAGAAGTCTGATTGGGCTAGGTAATCTATTTTCCTCCTCCTGTGTTCTTTCCTCCCCAACAGTGATGCTCAGCTCTATGCCGTCTCCAGATCAGCGCCTGTCAACTGCTGGTGATGTCAGAGAATTCCAAGGAAAATGGATAAGGAAGTAGAAATTGCTGCAGTTCGTGCATTTGTTTGTAGTCAGGATCGGAAATTACTCAGTCAAATACAATTGGAATAATAATAATAATAATAATAATAATAATAATAATAATAATAATATGATATTTATACCCTGCCCCTCTGGCTGGGTTTCCCCAGACACTCTGGTCAGCTCCCAATAGAATATTAATAATAAAAAATTTAAAGGAATAAAACATCAAACATTAAAAACTTCCCTAAACAGGGCTGCCTTCAGATGTATTTTAAAAGTAGAGTAGTTGCTTATTTCCTTGACATCTGATGGGAGGGCATTTCACAGGGTGGGTACCCCTACCAAGAAGGCCCTCTGCCTGGTTTCCTGTAGCTTCACTTCTCACAGTGAGGGAACAGCCAGAAGGCCCTCGGAGTTGGACCTCAGTGTCCAGGCTGAACAATGTTGGTGGAGATGCTCCTTCAGGTATAGTGGGCCGAGGCCCAGATTTCTGTTTCTAGGTCTGAAAAAGACACCTAATAAATGACTTTGTTTACATTGTTTTGATGCCTGAACATAAGTTGTATGTGTAATGTAAATAGTTACATTAAAGGTAATAATAATAATAATAATAATTTATTATTTGTACCCCGCCCATCTGGCTGGGTTTCCCCAGCCACTCTGGGCGGCTTCCAACAGAGATGAAAAATACACTAAAATGTCACATATTAAAAACTTCCCTGAACAGGACTGCCTTCAGATGTTTTCTGAATGTCAGGTAGTTGTCCATCGCCTTGACATCCGATGGGAGGGCATTCCACAGGGCGGGCGCCACCACCGAGAAGGCCCTCTGCCTGGTTCCCTGCAACTTGGCCTCTCGCAGTGAGGGAACCGCCAGAAGGCCCTCGGAGCTGGACCTCAGTGTCCGGGCAGACCGATGGGAGAGGAGACGCTCCTTCAGATATACTGGACCGAGGCCATTTAGGGCTTTAAAGGTCAGCACCAACACTTTGAATTGTGCTCGGAAACGTACTGGGAGCCAATGTAGGTCTTTCAAGACCGGTGTTATATGGTCTCGGCGGCCGCTCCCAGTCACCAGTCTAGCTGCCGCATTCTGGATTAGTTGTAGTTTCCGGGTCACCTTCAAAGGTAGCCCCACGTAGAGCGCATTGCAGTAGTCCAAGCGGGAGATAACCAGAGCATGTACCACTCTGGCGAGACAGTCTGCAGGCAGATAGGGTCTCAGCCTACGTACCAGATGGAGCTGGTAAACAGCTGCCCTGGATACAGATTTGACCTGTGCCTCCATGGACAGCTGTGAGTCCAAAATGACTCCCAGGCTGCGCACCTGGTCCTTCAGGGGCACAGTTACCCCATTCAGGACCAGGGAATCCTCCACACCTGCCCGCCTCCTGTCCCCCAAAAACAGTACTTCTGTCTTGTCAGGATTCAACCTCAATCTGTTAGCCGCCATCCATCCTCCAACCGCTTCCAGACACTCACACAGGACCTTTACTGCCTTCACTGGTTCTGATTTAAAAGAGAGGTAGAGCTGGGTATCATCTGCATACTGATGAACACCCAGCCCAAACCTCCTGATGATCCCTCCCAGCGGCTGAATGTAGATGTTGAAAAGCATGGGGGAGAGGACAGAACCCTGAGGCACACCACAAGTGAGAGCCCAGGGGTCTGAACACTCATCCCCCACCACCACTTTCTGAACACGGCCCAGGAGGAAGGAGCGGAACCACTGTATGACAGTGCCCCCAGCTCCCAGCCCCTCAAGACGGTCCAGAAGGATGTCATGGTCGATGGTATCAAACGCCGCTGAGAGATCCAGCAGAACTAGGAAACAGCTCTCACCTTTGTCCCTAGCCCGCCGGAGATCATCAACCAGTGCGACCAAGGCAGTTTCAGTCCCATGATGAGGCCTGAATCCCGACTGGAAGGGATCCAAATGGTCCGCTTCTTCCAGGCGTGCCTGGAGTTGTTCAGCAACCACTTGCTCAATCACCTTGCCCAAGAATGGAAGGTTTGAGACTGGGCGATAATTGGCCATCGTGGCCGCATCTAAAGATGGTTTTTTAAGAAGCGGTTTAATAACCGCCTCTTTCAGCGGGTCTGGGAAGGCTCCCTCACGGAGGGAAGCATTCACCACCCCACGAAGCCCATCGCCCAGTCCTTCCCGGCTAGCTTTTATAAGCCAGGATGGGCAAGGATCCAGGAGACAGGTGGTTGGCTTCACTCGTCCAAGCAGCCTGTCCACATCCTCGGAGGTAACAGATTGGAATTGATCCCACACAACTTGACCAGACAGGGCTCTAGCACTCTCCCGCCCCGGCCCTGCTCCCACGGTGGAGTCTACTTCTTCCCGAATCTGAACGATTTTATCTGCAAAAAACTTTGCAAAATCATTGCAGGAGAACATGTGGCCCGTACTGGCCCCTGATGTTACAGGTGGTTCCGCTAAATTGTGAACCACCTGAAAGAGTCTCCTGCTGCTGTTTTCTGCAGATGCAATAGAGGCGGTGAAGAAAGTCTTCTTCGCCGTCGCTATCGCCACTTGGTAGGCTCGACGTTGAGCTCTAACCTGTGTCCGGTCAGATTCAGAATGGGTTATCCGCCACCGGCGCTCTAGCCGTCTCAACGATTGTTTCATTGCCCTCAGATCCGTGGAAAACCACGGGGCTCTCCGGGCTCCATGCAATCGGAGAGGGCGCTTCGGAGCCAAACAGTCAATAGCCCTGGTTAACTCCACATTCCAGCGGGCCACCAGGGAATCGGCTGAAAGGCCATCAACATGGGATAAAGCATCCCCTACCACTCTCTGGAAACCATTTGGATCCATTAAGTGGCGGGGGCGGACCATCCGAATCGGTCCCACCTCCCTGCAGAGGGGATGGGTCGCAGAGAAGTCCAGTTGCACCAGGAAGTGATCTGACCATGGCACTTCTTTCGTTTCGCTTTTAGTTAGTGTCAGATCACCAACATCCGTAGAGGTAAACACCAGGTCCAAGGCATGTCCGCGGCTATGGGTTGGGCCAGACTTATTCAGGGACAGCCCCATGGAGGCCATGCTTTCCACGAAGTCCCGAGCGGCCCCTTGTAAGGTCGTGTCGG
The DNA here is from genome assembly GCF_951804945.1 of Podarcis cretensis. Lineage (NCBI taxonomy): Eukaryota > Metazoa > Chordata > Lepidosauria > Squamata > Lacertidae > Podarcis > Podarcis cretensis. Next base: position 23,141,444 of record NC_137176.1, on the reverse strand, counting down.
CATGGATGTTAAAATCCCCTAGGACGACCAAGCTAGGTGTCTCCAGGAGAACATCCGCCACGACCTGAAGCAGCTCGGGCAGGGAATCCTTGGTGCAGCGGGGAGGTCGGTACACCAAAAGGAATCCTGTACTGCCCCTATTGCCCAACTTCCAGAACATGCACTCAGAAAACTGGGTCTTCCCAATAGGACGCCTGGTGCAAACTAATGACTTCCTAAAAATCACTGCAACCCCCCCTCCCCGCCCACATGACCTGGGTTGCTGTGCGTAAGAGAAACCTGGTGGACAAGCAGCGGCAAGGACAGGCCCATCTGCTTCATCCAACCAAGTCTCTGTTACACATGCCAGGTCAAGTCCTCCATCCATGATCAAGTCATGGATGGCAGTGGTCTTATGAATCATTGACCTGGCATTGCACAGCAACACTTTCAGGTCATGTGGGTATCCCTTGCTGATTCTAGTATTCATCCGGTCAGGGCCAGACCCGGAGGCAGGGATAGTCCTCAGACAACGACTAAACCTGCCTCCTCTGTAATGACATGGTCTGGTAAAGGTACCCCTGCCCGTACGGGCCAGTCTTGACAGACTCTAGGGTTGTGCGCTCATCTCACTCTAGAGGTCGGGAGCCAGCGCTGTCCGCAGACACTTCCGGGTCACGTGGCCAGCGTGACAAGCTGCATCTGGCGAGCCAGCACAGCACACGGAACGCCGTTTACCTTCCTGCTGGTAAGCGGTCCCTATTTATCTACTTGCACCTGGAGGTGCTTTCAAACTGCTAGGTTGGCAGGCGCTGGGACCGAACGACAGGAACGCACCCCGCCGCGGGGATTCGAACCGCCGACCATGCAATCGGCAAGTCCTAGGCGCTGAGGTTTTACCCACAGCGCCACCCGCATCCCTAATAGTTACATTACTAACATTAAATAGCAGACAGCATTTGGAGAAACCCGAACTGCAGTGGAATGGAAACAGGACTAATTTTGATGAATACAGGAAAGAACAGAAATTTTCTGCCTTCTTACATCCCAGGTGGAATCCTCAGCCTGTCTAGTCAGAAGTAAGTCTTCGTTGAAAGTGCATCAGCAAAGAAATGTAAAGTAAGCATGGCAAAAAAACACACCACCCACCCATGAGAATTTCTCCAAAATGTTCTCTCCCCTTTAGCAAGTTTGGGAATGCAAATTCTTTTTGTTGTTTTTATTTGATAGAGAGAGGTTGGAGGGGAAGTGCAGGAGAAATTTGTGACACAAATCTATCTTCCCCACATGGAGCACTCTCCCACTTGAAACTCTTTAGACAGAATCCTTATGACTCACTTATTTTAAAAAGTGTGCTAAAATTACTTGTAAGCTGCCTTGGAAGGATTGGGTTAAAAATCAGGGAAAGAAAGAAAGGTTGGGTTAAAAATTAGGGAAAGAAAGAAAGAAATTTCAATAGGGAAGATAGGAGGAAGTGTTATGAGTTCGGCCTGCACTCGAATAGGTCCCTGGCAGAGACACATGACTGACTGGCATGTTCTCTCCCCCCTGGTCGATTGGTTGGGAACTTCAAAAGCTTTCTTCAGCCTGAACATCACAGAGACCGATGCCAACCAACACCGGCACACTTAGGGATCCGCAGAGTTTGCGCATTTGTGTAACAGACCTCAGCAAGTTAGCATTTTGGCTAATCTACTTTATTTACATATAAACACACACGGAGCACTGCAACATGGCTCCCTCTCTCTCTCTAGCATCAGACAGCAAAGAGAGAAAGAACAAAGGACAATAGTCCCACTTCACAGAACACATTAACACAAACATCCTGTCTTCGTCACTTCCCACTCTGTGGAGTCAAAACACATACCGTCATGTGAAAGACAACAATCCCATGAATGCAATCATGGAGCAGGAATTCTAACAAGAAGAACCACACTGTGATTGGCTAGTAAATGCCAATTCCTCCCTCCTTACTCTTCCCCATGAGCAATCCTCATGCAGCCCAACTAACGCTTCCCGTTTTCCAACCCAATGTGGTAAATTGAGTAGTGAGCACTACCAGGCAATTATGGGAGGTGGCTTCACAGAAATTCAGGGGCAAAACGCCCTTATATTTGTGCCATAGTTCTGCCACCCAGATGACTTTCAGTTGGGACCTGAAAGAGGGTGTTTTACTCTAATTTTCCTTCCTTCTTTGGACCAGTGAACTCTGACTGAAACATGACAGGGATTCAGACAAATGAAGGGACTAGTCATCTGTTCGGTTACTCTGCAAACTTGATGTCACAGACAGATGTCTCATCTGTCGAATGCTTGGGTTGGCCTTGATTATTTCCCAGTGACTGGCTGGAACTACCCAGTCATCTGTAAAGATAGCAAGTATGGACTCTGATGAGAATTGTTTTTCACAGTATAATAGCTTTGAGCAAAGAGGTTCTCCCCTCCCTGTTTAAAACCTGATGTTGAAACATTTATCTTTTCACAAGGGATCAGTGAGAATATCTTTTTAATATGGTACTGATGTTTCCTGACCCTGATGAAAGCTCTTTAGTCTCTTTCCCTCAATCCTGTTACTGCACATTAAGTGTGAACAGGATTATCTTCTGACCTGTCAGTCAAATTGTTCAGAGAATGTGCTATAATAATGACCAAGGGAGGGGAAAAAAAAACTTAAAAGATAAAAGCAGTTTGTTGAAAACCTGCCATGAGAATAGCAGGTGAACTTCCCTTTCCAAACCACTGGATGACTATTATAATTTTATCTACTGTTCATTTCCTCCCAGCTAGTATTTAGTAGCATTTTATTGAACTTGTTTAGAGAGATCCAATTAGGAAAGTCAATTTATCCACCTTGCCTGCACTGCCCATATCACAGACATCTGGAAGGGCTGTTTTGGTGGAGGCAGATTGTTGGAGCCTATCCTCCTTCTCCAATGCTTGATATTTTTGATAAAAAGAGCAGAAAGGACACAGAATCTCTCCACATTATGCAGCAAAGAGGACATAACAATGAGGGCTAAGCTTCAGTTCACCAGGGAGAGAAAGAGGACTCAGAAATAGAAAAGTTTTGAATTTGTATCTAGCTGAACCTGAAACAAGATGTCACAATGTATTCTCACCTCAATACCCAAGTTTGTTATTAGAGGGAGTACTCCAATGCTAAGATTAAGTTAAATTGATTAAGTCTGTTTGTATGCTGCCTTTCCACTGCAAACTGTGCCCAGCATGTCAACAAACATCCACTTGTTTTCAATATACAAAACCTTGTGAGAGGGAAGAGAGGAACCAGTTTGCAAAGCACACCCGTCAGTCCAACAACCCCAAATTTGGCAAACGTAGATTGGATTCAATATTACAAAAGAAGCAGGCAGGGTGGAGTCTTCTTCCTAGGCTAAAGGATTGATGACTGGCTCTATCATTTATCGTCCTGAGGAGGCTGGCAGCGGGTATGGGAAATGTTGGGGTGGGCGATGACAGGAAGTCCTCTTCTCCAGCCTCCCAGAAGCATCTTAAACTGCTGGTGGTAGTCTAACTCCTGTATCTGAAGAAGTGTGCATGCACACGAAAGCTCATACCAAGAACTAACTTAGTTGGTCTTTAAGGTGCTACTGGAAGGAATTTTTTTATTTTGTTTTGACTATGGCAGACCAACACGGCTACCTATCTGTAACTCCTGCAGGTGCAGCCAATGGGGAGTGCAGTTCCCATCATCCCTGAGTACTGGCCATGCTGGCAGAGGCTGATGGGAGTTGGAGTCCAACAACCTCTGGAAGGCAACACACTGACTGCCCCTGTTCTGCTTTAATGCCACCAAACTTCTCAAGTATATGTCTTTGCAAACAGTGCTGAAATGAAGGTCTGTAGCGATAACTCCCAAACTGGAGAGTGTTCAATCATGCTTGGGACATTCAGAAGTTTCTTGTGGCTGGGAAACTCCAGGGCAGTGAAATTTCTGTCTGCGATATCTGAAATCCAGAGGAGGGGCAACCAATATTTGGGGGAGGCCATGCGATCAAGTGGCAGTAGAAGCAAGCTCCTCTGAATTCAATGGGATTTACTTTCAGTTATGTGCAAATTTGGGGCTGAATCAAACCCACAAGGCAGTTCACAGATAAAGCCTACTATTCTGACCCTACTTACCTTCGAGTAAGCCCCGTTGAATTAGATACAACTTACTTCTGAGTAATAATAATTATTATAATTTCATCATTTGTACCCCGTCCATCTGGGCGGCTTCCAGCATATACAAAAACATAATAAAACAAGGTTAGGACTGCGCAGGAAACAACCCTTAAAATGCTCTAAATATTGCCAAGATCCTGGGAATGTTGAGAGTTGGGGAACCTCAGTAACTTCAACAGGGTGCTAGAGAAGGTATCATAACTAGCTAGCTCATGAATACAGGACAAGCTACCACCATCTGTGAAGAGGCCAGGTTTTTACAACACAGTTATCTGAAAAGTTAGACTGTCCAAAATATGCTATGTAATTTCAGATTCTCCTCACTCAGAGATACGTTTCAGTAGTGCTAGACACAGGAAACCATTTTATATATATAAAAAAGACACTTCCATCATTCACAAATGACTCACATTATAAACAACAAGTAGCACACGAGTCACAGCCTTACAGCACATATGCTTAGGTTATTGCTATGAGCAAACGAATACAGCCGTGGTTAAATATTTGATGTGAAAGGCATCAGGTTAAGCCTGCATAAAAATGAATGTTTTGATTTGAAATGAATGCTACCAAGCTTGCAGGGAGTATGAGAAATTGGTGGACATGTACCTTGAGAAAATTTGCAGCGTAATCCCATACATGCCCACTCAGAAGCAGGTCCCACTATGTTCCATGGGATTTACTCCCAGTTAAGTGGGTGTAGCATTGCTTACCTGGAAATAAGTCCCATTGAAGTGAATGACACTACCTTTTGAGTATGCCTGCATAGAGTTTAGCAGTAAGGCTGCAATCCAGTGTCCCCCTACCTGGGAAACATACAAGAGATTTGATATATGCAGCATTAGTGCAAAGCTCCAAAATGTATTTGTTAGGCTTCTAAAGGTCTCAGGACCTTCCTCATGTTTATTCTGCTATAATTCCAAAGCTCCCGATACCCAGAAGGCTTCCGGTTCCCTTCAGGGTCCTTCTGTCACACAAGAAAGGCTCCCCGTCTCTCTTTCCGATGCTCCTGGAACACAATCAGCCGAGCCTGCTAATGGCAAAAATGTGTGTTTATGCTGCAGCCTTCAAGGGGATAATAACCCAAGCCTCTGTGTAGCCGCTAAAGGGCTTGATTTGGAAACATCTGATTTCCCAGGACTTGTAAGGCATCCATCTCCATCACGTCGCAGAGCATCAGCAAGTGCAGAGCTAAGCGTCTCAGACAGGGATACATTCAACAGGCGCCTAAAAGCCATTTACTCTCTCTATAAAAGCAGGAGCAATTTCCAACATCATTGTCCATTAAGCCACATCGGAGAGGGAATAAAATAGGAGGGATTTACAATCGGGAGGCAAAAGGAGGCTATTTAGGACAAGCAACCGTTACAAACCATCACTTAATAGTAAACACCATATAGTTAAGGCCTTGAAATCTGGTTAGCAGTAATGACTCTGGTGTCAGCACTCGGCACATTTACTTGAAAGAGAGTCCCGCTCATTTCAAAAGAAAAGCTAATTTTGTGTAACTGCATGTGCTCAAATTTCAAAGGAGCACATTTCCAGTGATCCCACACTTCTTGGGTTTGCAGCCAAAATATTGCATTCAGTTGAAATCACTGGACAATAGTAACTTTGTTTAGAGTTACAGGGCCACATCAAACACCATGCAAAAGGACTTCTTCTTCCTATACTCTCTGCTATAACCCATCCAAATCTGCTCCAGAGAGTCGCCTGAAAAGATTTTGGGGGTGTGCAGAGAGCCTGAATGAGGAATGGGACTCTGTTCTGCCAATGGTGCCTGTTCTGTTGGTACATAACCATCATTGGATTTCATCCACAGTGTTTCCTTAATGTTACTACTGAAAGCAGCTCAAGACTTACTGCATTAAAAAAACCACCAAAACACAAATGCTTATGATGGACAGTATTACTGAGTGCCAGCACAGGGTACTTTTGCACATTATGCTGTGACAAACTTGCATTTCCTATATCAGACAGCCACAACCAATTCCATCTCCTGGTATTTTATTTACTTAATTGAATTTATAGCCCACTTTATCTCAAGGGCTCAAGACAGGTGACAGCATATTTCATTGTACATATTGGTCCATTTTGATTAGAGGATTCCAGTAAAAATAGACTACATAGAGGGGATCCAGGAATAGGGCATGACTACTGCATGTTGCAAAAGTCAATAAACAACTCTAGAATTATAAAATATTGGATTTAACAAATCCCAAGATAGCATACCCCTGGTTTATTATCTCTAGTACTTCAAGACCACCACAAAGGTGCCTGGCTTAAAACTGTCCACCAAAAACTCCACTCTTGCGGCCTATTCCCACAACACCTACCTATTATCGGCCTTACCAAAGCATACAGTCTAAGTTGCCAAAGTCTAAAAGATACTGAGCATCAGAACAACCTGGCCACTATAAGGAAATTCTGCCCATGGTACGATCAGTTTCCATCTGCCCATTTTGATTCTCTGGCTCCATACCTGCACAAACTAGCTATCCCAAAATACAGACGTGCTTTCACACTCGCAAGATTGAATGTTTTGCCATCTGCGCTACTTGAGGGCCGATTCCGAAAGATCCCGCCTGAGAAACGTCTTTGCCCCTGTGGAGACGGTAGAACCGAAACAGTTGCTCACGTCCTCCTCTCTTGTACTCTCTACAAAGACCTGAGGATCGAGATTATCACCCTACTCGTACTGACCATCCCAGGACACACAACCACTGCCACAGTGTCCTTTCTCCTGTCAGACCAAATGGAGAAGATGACAGCAAAGGTTGCTAGGTTCTTAGCAGGGGCAATCAGAATAAGGGCCACTATCTGACTGCTGATTCAGGATCCCAAACAGTGCTTTTATACTAAACATTGTAATGTTTTATTGTTGCTATGGCCATAGGCTGATGCGAATAAAGTTTATCAGTTTTCTGCCTTTATACCCGTGTAAATTGCTCCTACTCAAAACTCCATTCAGGAGTCATTGGGAGGGGCTATTTTGGATTGAGATGGCAGACGAGTTTTGAGCTGACTTTTGAGCTAAAGGTAAAAGTAAAGGAGCCCTGAATGGTTAAGTCCAGTCAAACTTGACTATGGGGTGCGGCGCTCATTTCACTTCAAGCTGCGGGAGCCAGCGTTTGTCTGCAGACAGCTTTTCCAGGTCATGTGGCCAGCATGACTAAACTGCTTCTGGAGCAACGGGACACTGTGATGAGTGCACGGAAATGTTGTTTACCTTTCCACCACAGCGGTACCTATTTATCTACTCGTGCTGGTATCCTTTCAAACTGCTAGGTTGGCAGGAGCTGGGACAAAGCAACAGGAGCTCATCCCAGTGCATGGATTCAAACCGCTGCCCTTCTGATTGGCAAGCCCAAGAGGCTCAGTGGTTTAGATCACAGCGCAAGTAGCACATGCAAATTGGGTGTCTTCCTGCATCCTCTTCTGTCCTCTTCTTGACCACCCATAAGTTGGCCACATCAGATGCTTGGTGAGGAACAGGCACCTGTGGCCACAGCCCTTTCTCTCCATATTCCACTCTCCTCTGAAATAATAATGCATTCTACCCTTGTACAGGTATTCTCCCAAGCACGCTTCATTAATGTGTCATACTCCAATGAAGGCCCAAGAGCTATTATTCATTAGTATGTTATCTATTATGATGCACATTCATTCAGGTGCCTCTGGGCACAATGAGTAGGAATGCCATACGGCACGCAGCTTCCCACTGATTTCTGTGGGACGATTCCAACCATGGTGATAACAATCTAGTTGTTTTCTCAACCTGGCCTTGGGAGCAGCGTTGCTCCCTGATATCTATTCTAAAATGGGAAACATGCAGATTTCATTAATTAGATCTGAGACTGTGGGAGACAGGAGTTTCCTGGCACAAAAGGGGACTAGTCCTGAAGACACAGAAAATGGGAATTTGGTCACAAGGCTCCCACTGGCTTTAACAAGGAGTCACACAACAACCGACATCTCCTGGAATGCTTAGAAATTCTAACAATGAGTGAACAAAAAGGAATCAGGTGGTTAAAAGTAAATCCATTTGAATAGGAGTCTAAATCCCCTTCACCCTATGGGGGCAATCAACATATTGAGCTTCCTGCTTTATGCCTATTGAGTCCCAGTGAATCAAGAGCAAACAATTTTGTGTTGCAGATTGGTTGAAATGCAGTGCGGGGGGGGGGGGGGAGGAGGAGGCAGGCAGGCAAGATCAGCAAGAAAAGTTGGTGTTTCCAAAATATACTATGCCAATCGCAGCTATTCCAACAAGTCATTACTGTCTGTGGTTATTGAGCAGAGTGGTAAGTAATCTGAGTTTTTATGCTCTAGAGAGAGAAGATGCCCGAAAGGAATTTGTAGAATATCCCTTGAGAAAATGACTGGGCATCCTGGGATTGCTAGTTATGTGTCTATAATTGAAAAGAGGAATTTAACAACCTGAATAAATAAAGAGCCTTGGCTGAAAAGCAGAGAGCGTTGCTATGCTGGAAAACTAGGAAAACAGACTGTAAATGGAACAAATGCATCTTCTCTGATAGACAGGCCAGAGAGGTCCCTATTATTATTGGCTGTGAAATTAGGCCTCCCAGAGACCTGCTCTTGTTATTAACTATGGTATGCAGATTTTATAGCTTCTTTCATGTTATTAGCACATATCTTGACCTCCACGCAGCAGAGCAAAGTGGTTCATCTCAGGATGGCAGGGTGAGGCCACCACCTTAGGAGGCAGATCCTGGTGGTCATGAGTGGCAGTGAGATATTGAAGGATAGAACTATGTAGACCACATGGTTGCTCTGCATCCCCTAAGCTAGCTTGCTGCCCTCAGGAGAATGCTGTCCCATCACCAGTGCTGAAGTAAAATCCAGTTGCTATTCCAATTCTTTATTTGGATTGGGAGTCGTGAGTGGAATCTTGTCCTTTGCCTCAAGCAGTTCATTGTCTTGGACTGGTCCTGCTCAGTGGTCATAAGAAGTACCTTCAATTGGCAATACAACAAGACAGCTGGTGAGGTTAGATCAGTGTTTCCCAAACTTGCGTCTTCAGCTGTTTTTGGACTACAGCTCCCATCACCTTGCAGGACCAGTTGTCATGGAGGATGGGAATTGTTGTCCAAAAGCCACTGGAGACCTAAGTTTCGGAAATGCTTAGTTGAATGCTGAAAAATAACACTATTAAAATGTTTTGAATCAATGGGTAATGTTCATCTAAGTCATAAAGGTAAAGGTAAAGGGACCCCTGACCATTAGGTCCAGTCGTGACCGACTCTGGGGTTGCGGTGCTCATCTTGCTTTATTGGCTGAGGGAGCCAGCGTACAGCTTCTGGGTCATGTGGTCAGCATGACTAAGCCGCTTCTGGGGAACCAGAGCAGCGCACGGAAATGCTGTTTACTTTCCTGCCGGAGTGGTACCTATTTATCTACTTGCACTCTGACGTGCTTTCGAACTGCTAGGTTGGCAGGAGCAGGGACCGAGCAATGGGAGCTCACCCCGTCGTGGGGATTCAAACTGCCGACCTTCTGATCAGCAAGTCCTAGGCTCTGTGGTTTAACTCACAGCGCCACCCGCATCCCTCATCTAAGTCATACTTAGGTCTAAACCACTGAGCCTCTTGGGCTTGCTGATTGGAAGGTCGGCAGTTCGAATCTGCACGATGGAGTGAGCTCCTCTTGCTCCGTCCCAGCTCCTGCCAACCAAGCAGTTCAAAAGCACGCCAGCGCAAGTAGATAAATAGGTACTGGCAGGAAGGTAAATGATGTTTCTGTGCGCTCTGGCACTCGTCATGGTGTCTCATTGTGTCAGAAGCGGTACAGTCATGCTGGTCACATGACCTGGAAAACTATCTGTGGACAAACACCAGCTCCCTTGGCCTGAAAAGTGAGATGAGCAGTGCACCCCTTAGTCACCTTTAACTGGACTTTACTGTCCAGGGGTCCTTTACCTATTACTTAGGGTGGATCCATTGAAATCAATGTGCACTAATCCGTTTAGTTCAGTGAGTCTATAGACTTGCATGGGACATTGCCCAATAATAGAATAGTGCCAGTTTGTGACATTATGGGATGCTTCAGTGTAATGCAGCAAACATATTGGGTGGGATCCAGAAGTGGAAGGAGCAAGAATCTCGAGTTCCTGCCAATGCACCACTCCAGCTGCAGAGCCTCACACCACATCCCATGCTGGCTCTCAGAGATGCATTTCAGGGGCATAGAATCATAGAATCATAGAGTTGGAAGAGACCACAAGGGCCATCGAGTCCAACCCCCTGCCAAGCAGGAAACACCATCAGAGCACTCCTGACATATGGTTGTCAAGCCTCTGCTTAAAGACCTCCAAAGAAGGAGACTCCACCACACTCCTTGGCAGCAAATTCCACTGTCGAACAGCTCTTACTGTCAGGAAGTTCTTCCTAATGTTTAGCTGGAATCTTCTTTCTTGTAGTTTGGAACCATTGCTCCGTGTCCGCTTCTCTGGAGCAGCAGAAAACAACCTTTCTCCCTCCTCTATGTGACATCCTTTTATATATTTGAACATGGCTATCATATCACCCCTTAACCTCCTCTTCTCCAGGCTAAACATGCCCAGCTCCCTTAGCCGTTCCTCATAAGGCATCGTTTCCAGGCCTTTGACCATTTTGGTTGCCCTCCTTTGGACACGTTCCAGTTTGTCAGTGTCCTTCTTGAACTGTGGTGCCCAGAACTGGACACAGTACTCCAGGTGAGGTCTGACCAGAGCATGAGGAACTGCAGGAGGAAAGAGGCAGGAAATCTTCATTGCGCAAACAGATCCTATCAGAATTGACAGCTAGCGCAGTGTAGCTGAACGTAAGCTATATGGAGAAACAAATCCAGATTGTTGAACGGACCTGAAACTCTTTAGACAGCCTTTGAGAAGTCACTGGCTGGGTTCATGCATAAAGCAGGCCTTCCATATGCGTGGCGGCGAAGTCTTGTACCTGTGTACTCCTGCATGTTTCCCTGTGGGATTGACAATAATCCATAATTTAGACATGATTTCTAAAGCAGGGATCACACCTAAACCAGGGGTCACCAATGCAACATGCTTGGTGGTACCTCTAATGAGGTCTGTGAGATGACTCAGAAAATATCCCCTGGGGGGAAAAACGTGGCTTAGCAAAACTGCAGAAATGTGCGGGCACCTGGAAATGAGTGCACAGTTGCGTTACACCTCCCCTGTCCCTTTTTCGTGCCATGCCCTGTTGTGCAAAGGCAAGGTTTCACTTTGCATGCTATCTAAACCAGGACTCAGGATTAAGCTCTCTCCTCAGGAGTGGGAAAGAGCAAAGAGGCAACGTGTAAGTAGATTCTGAAGAATCTAGCTCAGCTTTTCAGTTGTCAAAGGAAGGTTTTTTTAAAAAAAACCATAATTTCTGACAATAACACAAAGCACCCCCGTGCTTTGGTAGGTGCTGCGTCGGTTTAATAAAAGCACACGCTGGAACAATAGGTTCATCTTTGGACAGCGAAGGATTTGGGAGAGAATAAATTATGATTCTCTCAGGAGTAGGCCGGTAATGATTTGTGCCTGTCATCACTATTCCCTGTTTATCTGACCTATTAATAGAGGGCAAAATTCCGAAGAAATGTTTAATTAACATTTGTAATTAGTGTTACAATAATAATAATAATCCTACCTTGCTTTTAAGAAGAGGCAGCCCAGAGAGAAGGTCCAGGAAGAAAACAAGTTCTTCACCCTGCAATTATTACTGTTCCTGTGGGGCTCTTGTTCATCTCATTAACATCACAGTAGGAAGGTGGCACTCTGGGCAACTGTAGGGATTTGAAATGGCTCACTCCTGGGCAGAGAATGCTCTCTCCTCTCTCTCTCTCTCTCTCTCTCTCTCTTGGCTGAGCTTTGAATAGGCTTGACTATTTGACAACAGCACATCCCATCCAAGTGTTGTGGGGGGTGGGGGAAGATGTAGAGGCTCTGCATTTGAACCTGAGGAGAAATCTACACACTAATCCAACCGTGAGCCAAAACAGATGAGCAAATGGCCCCACAAAGTTCACTCACCCCCAAGGAACTTCGGCCACCTGTATCATCTTCCTGCTGTGTAGTAAAGAGGCTTTGACAACACATCTGGCACAGGTGCGATAAAATGTGTAGCAAAATGGTTGTTCATCACATACAGTGGTACCTCGGGTTACATACGCTTCAGGTTACAGACGCTTCAGGTTACAGACTCCGCTAACCCAGAAATAGTGCTTCAGGTTAAGAACTTTGCTTCAGGATGAGAACAGAAATCATGCTCCGGCAGCACAGAGGCAGCAGGAGGACCCATTAGCTAAAGTGGTGCTTCAGGTTAAGAACAGTTTCAGGTTAAGAACGGACCTCCAGAATGAATTAAGTACCTAACCCGAGGTACCACTGTACAGTCATTTTCCCTACTCCCACTGCAGAGAAGTGTAACTGCAGGGAGCAGTTCGGATTCCCTAAAAGACAATTCTCAACATGCACACGGCAGTAAAAATGTTACAACTATTATTTTTAAAATTGTGCTTAAACTCAACATTTTTCATCTGGCTTTTTTCTCCAAAACAAATGTGGTCTGTTTAAGCTTAGTCAATGTTTTTCTAAACATGCATTGGCTCTGTGGTTGTAGCTCTTTGCACACTTATCTGGGAATTCAAGACAGTGGTACCTTGGGTTACATACGCTTCAGGTTACAGACGCTTCAGGTTAAAGACTCCGCTAACCCAGAAATAGAACCTCGGGTTAAGAACTTTGCTTCAGGATGAGAACAGAAATCACGTGGTGGCGGCGCGGCAGCAGCGGGAGGCCCCGTTAGCTAAAGTGGTACTTCAGGTTAAGAACAGTTTCAGGTTAAGAACGGACCTCCAGAATGAATTAAGTTCTTAACCTGAGGTACTACTGTAGACTTAACTTCTGGGCATGTACATGATGGCACTGTGAAGGTACAATCCTTGTGTCCTTGTATCTTGTACCATGCTTCCTTTCATCAAAAACAGTGCAGCCTAATACTCTTTTCGACATGGGCAATTATTATGGCAAGCAGGTCTATTTCTCCATAAACATCTGCACCCAGAGTGACTGTGCAAGCTCTGAGCTGGATGCAGTATTGGGTTGGATGAGGGCTAATAAATTGTGTCGGAAAGACAGAGGCTCTTGGGGTATGTAGCTCCCATCTTTGGTAGAGAGCCGTGTTCCCCATTCTGGATGGAATCTTCTTCTTCTTCTTCTTTGGCGATCACTCGTAGCTGACTAAGATTGTCTTCCATAAACACGGTCTTAAAAGTGAGTCCGTAAGTGACTGTGGAGGCCAATTCCAGATCCACCCATCCTTCCACAGTGGGGACATTGGTTTCCAGGCGCGAGTTGATCATGGTGTGGATTTGCCAAGCGTGCCTTCCTCTTAGCACATTTCTCACTTGTATCCTGAGTCTGAGTGTCTTCAAAGCCCATGACACCTTTGGTAAAGGCTGTTCTCCAATTGAAGCGCTCACAGGCCAGTGTTTCCCAGTTGTCAGTGTTTATACTACATTTTTTAAGATTTTCCTTGAGAGAGTCTTTAAACCTCTTTTGTTGACCATCAGCATTAGGCTTTCCATTTTTAGGTTTGGAATAGAGTAGTTGCTTTGGAAGACGATCACCAGGCATCTGTACAACATGACCAGTCCAACAAAGTTGATGTTGAAGAGTCATTGCTTCAACACTGGTGATCTTTGCTTCTTCCAGTACACGGATATTTGTTCGCCTGTCTTACCAAGTGATGTGTAAATTTTTTTGGAGAATGACACTCCCTCTGAAGGATCGGGTACATAGTTTAGTGGGTACTTGTGAGTATATCTAAATATATCACTAGAGACCCAAGTGTCCTTTGTGGTTGGGAGTGTCTTCTACCAGCTTTGTCTGGTTTGTCAGTTTCTGGACAGGGATTTGCTAAAAGTTTACATTGTCTTCACTTACATGGTCTTTCTTTATGCCAGCTTATTCTGCTCCTTGTATTTTAGTTCCTCTTTTAACTGAGGAAGTGCAAATAAGGTTAGTTCACATTAAAATGCAATTTAAGAATCCCCCCCCCCATTGCTAGGCCATCGTGAGGGTTTGGCTGAGGTGAGAGTCAAAGCAGCAACTCTCATTGCTATTTCAAAAAGTAAAAACCAGGACACCCTAAAAATGTCTGTTTTACAATTTAAAGTACTCATTTTTACATCCTTAAAATATCAATGGCTTCCCTTCTTCTCTTTCCATGGTTCATTTTACATATCATAAATCCTTGCATATTTTACGAAAACTATACCATTCAGTATTCCATTATTACAGCCATCAAAACTTATTTACACTGTTGAATTTATCTTAATGCTGCCAGCATTTTCAGCTGTACACAGTTATTCCCCATATATTCAATGACCGTTTTGCAATATTCTCTAAATGTATGTTCTTCTTGTTCTCTTATTCTTTATGTTAAGTCTGGATTCTGTGCATATTCTGTAAGTTTAAGTTGTCATTCTTCTTTGGTTGGAACCTCACTCGTTTTCCATTTTTGGGCTAACGAAACATGGGCCGCAGTAGTAGCATACTAAATAACCTTTTTTTGACATCTGGGGATTTCAGTCTGAATTATCTCCAGTTGAAAGGACTCTGGTTTTTTGGGGGAAAGTATTTTTAAACTCCCCCCCCCCAATTCATTATGGATCATTTCCCAATACTCTTTTACAAGTCCACCACATATAAAAGAACGTTCCCTCAACCTCTTTGCATCTCCAGCACTTATCTGGAACCCCCCCCCCAAAAAAAAAAATTGTTTACTCTGTTGGAAATCCCCCTGCTGGATGTCAGTTATGCCTTTGAAATCCCAGAAATGTTCGGACGTATGATAGCCCTATCTTTACCACAGCCCACATTGCTAGCTGCTCATCTGTCTTTTATAAATTACTTGAGCTTATGTTGTTTTGGCTCCTGCAGTGTCTTGCCTGCCTTCTGTATACCTATAATTTATTTGCATTTGCAAATACACAGGGTTGCTTTTTAAGGCAGCAACAAATCTACATAGCTATTCACTACTGCCGCCTGCTCCAAAGAGACGTTCCACCACAAAAAGGAAATGAAGAGAAACCTTGTTAAAGAAAAATCTTCCAGCTAGCCGTGTCCTGTAATGATTCTTAGCCGAACTTCTGCAGGCGGACAGTGATTTTATGTGTGGCATGAGGTTTGTTGGAAATGTGCACTCCAGCTAAAAATAACAAGGCATAATGGGTCAAGCCTGAAGTCCCTGGTGGCATCTGTTTGTGCTTTGTAGATGAGAGAAAACACCATTTCTTCCCAAATGAATCAAGTGAAAAGTGGATGTCTTCTTTCATTTGGACAAGCAAAAAAAGAATTAGGTAAATGAAAAAACAAAACAAAAACAAGTCTCATATGGGGAAACGCAAAGAAGGAACTCTAAGGGCCGATTCACGAACGTGAGGGGAATAAAAGCCCAGAACTATATTATTTTGACTATCCACAGCTCTATTTTGGAAAGCTGCAGTCAGCCCTTCCACAGGGCCATGAGCATGGGTAGGCAAACTAAGGCCCGGGGGCCGGATCCAGCCCAATTGCCTTCTAAATCTGGCCTGCAGACAGTCCAGGAATCAGTGTGTTTTTACATTAGAATGTGTCCTTTTATTTAAAATGCACCTCTGGGCTATTTGTGGGGCCTGCCTGGTGTTTATACATGAGTAGAATGTGTCCTTTTATTTAAAATGCATCTCTGGGTTATTTGTGGGGCATAGGAATTCATTCATTCCCCCCCCAAAAAAATATATTGTCCGCCCCCCCCCCCAAGGTCTGAGGGATGGTGGACTGGCCCCCTGCTGAAAAAGTTTGCTGACCCCTGGCCATGAGCATTCAAGTTGGCCTGAGAAAATATCAGTGTAGCTCTGTTGAGCTGCAGAGTCGTGCTGCTGGGGCAAGGCTTTGGGATGGACGTCCAGAACCTCCTTTAGCATGGTAAGCAGGAAAGCACCCAAATGCACAAGGGCTGACTTATTGCATTTCACAGTAAGGAAAGCAAATCCCACCCAAAGATCTCCCTGGGCTCTGCTGCCTGATTAACTTATGTCCAGGGTCTAAAACATGAGTGGGGGACTGGTTCTACACCAGAAACTATCATGGGATAAGTGGCTGCTTGGATGGTGACATCAAAAGAGAGGTGATCCTTTGGTGAAGTTGTGGAGTAGACATTTGATCAGAGTACCTTCTTAGCTAATTTGTAGAGGACCTTGCAGCAGTGGCTGGAACATCTAGAACATGGGTAGGCAATCTAAGGCCCTGGGTCCGGATCCAGTCCGACTGCCTTCTAAATCCAGCCCACGGATGGTCTTGGAATCAGCGTGTTTTTACATGAGTAGAATGTGTCCTTTTATTTAAAATGCATCTTTGGCTTATTTGTGGGGCATAGGAATTTGTTCATTTCCCCCCAAAAAAATATAGTCTGGCCCCCACAAGGTCTGAGGGACAGTGGACCTACCCCCTGCTGAAAAAGTTTGCTGACCCCTGATCTAGAACATCTGAAACAATAAATAAAAATAAATACAATAAATAAAAATAAATGCATGCCTTTGGTTGCTTTGATTGACATCCTATGCTCTTTTAAAATGTGGGGTTTTTTTTGGGGGGGGGGTTATTGGGTTTTATTTTGATTATATATTTTGTGGTTTTATATTCTGGTTTTGTTCTGTGAACCGCCCTAAGACCTCTGGGTATAGGGCGGTATATAAAATAAAATAAAATAAAATAAAATAAAATAAAATAAAATAAAATAAAATAAAATAAAATAAAATGAACTAAGGTGAAACTGTTCAACACTCTTGCTCTTGCTGGGATGAGTAATGCTGTTACATTTTTTGTATTGACATGTGTTTTTTTGTATGCCATTGCATTTGTTATATGTCACTGTTTTACTATTGCTATTATTATGAAATTATTCCTGCGGTTGTTTATTTTGTGATGCATTGCCCTCTTAGTTGTAAGCCACTTTGAGCATAATTTTTGTGTGTGGAAATGTGACATGCCAATAAAATAATGCTGGTGGTGGTCCTCCGGAAGTTGTTATACTCGATATCCCATTGGCTCCAGCCATCACAGCCAATTGCCAAGGATCATGGGAGATGTAGTACACAAGTTCCCCATCCCCAGTCTAAAGTTACCTAACTGTACCACTGGCTGTACACAGATAAAGCTGTCTCTATTCCTGCATCATGGTTGATTAAAATGTTGATGTATGACTGTGGAGATGGCTGCCATCGGATTCTTGGCTGTTTCTCACAGGCATGAACATCACATGATCAACTTCATGATTCACAGTTCAATGTAAGGATTGACTCCATCTTTTAAAAAACCACGAAGCTTGAAGTGGTGTGAAGTGGTATGAATGTTCTATCTGTGGTGCTAGATGAACAACAAACCATTCACACATGTAACTAATCTCTTGACTGTGTGTGAGGAACATGCATGTATGAACCAAACCAGTTCTCATTAATGTTCCTCGCATGACCACGACACCATTATTGCTTGCTTTCAGATGAACCTGTGAACCGGCTCTAAACATAGGAATGGTATATTTGTTCTCTACCTAAAATTGGTTTTGATATATTCTTAAAAAGAAAGAAAAGATTTCTTAAAAATGTAACCTTGGTAATATAAAATGGGGGAAACAATCACTTCCTTCAGATTTGCAGGCCATACCTTTAAGTAGCTGAAAATTCTTAAATTGCTTAACTGTAGATGTCCACAATTAATCTTCTGTAATAACAGTTAATGGAAAATCTCTTTACAGACCAATGAGCTGTTGATAATAGTGTAGATATTACATTTGCTACAGAATGCTACCCCTATAACTGATTTAGCTGTTTCATTGAATCGTTAGAGTGGAAACCAACCATTTCACCCCTCTTTATCAAGACCAGATAAAATATACCCAATACATTTTTAACAGATGCTTCTCAAGCCTTCCCTTGAACACAGTTCTTCTTCATGACCTCTCTTGACAATGTTTTGCATTGCAAAAATGCCCTCATCATTTCTTATGTTGTTTAATGTATACGGACACATCACCCACTTTGTCATAATATTTTTGCCTTGTTCTATTATAGGAAAGAGTACACCTGTTAAGATAATAATAATAATAATAATAATAATAATAATAATTTATTATTATTTGTACCCTGCCCACTCTGGGTGGCTTCCACAAAGACCAAAAATACACTAATATGTCATACATCAAAAACTTCCCTGAACAGGGCTGCCTTAAGGTGTCTTCTGAATGTCAGATAGTTGTTTATCTCTTTGACATCTGATGGGAGGGCGTTCCACAGGGTGGGTGCCACTACCGAGAAGGCCCTCTGCTTTGCCTGTAGCTTTGCTTCTTGCAATGAGCGAACCGCCAGAAGGCCCTTGGCGCTGGACCTCAGCGTCCAGGCAGAACGATGGGGGTGGAGACACTCCTTCAGGTATACTGGGCCGAGGCCAGTATATAAGAATGCTAATATAAGAATGCTAATATATACAGTTCTCATTACACCACCAACAATTTTTTAATTTTAGTTTTAAGGCAAGCATGGGGAACCCACAGAAAACGCAACTTAAGCTTTCAGATAGTTTAACATAAGCTCCTAACACTGAGCCAAGTCAAATGAGAGCCCAGCTCACAAAACCCACTGCGAACACCAGGAGTTATTCTGGATCCGGCCCATGGTGCATCTTAAAGTACTCATCACCCAGCATCCATCTGAATGTAAACCCAATAACTAGGTCAACTCTACCATTGAAATCAGACAGATGCAGAAGTACTTTGCTAAAGCTAAATGGGACTTTATATTAAATTGCAAATATATACAATAGGCCTGATGGCTCCGTGAGCACCCACTTTTCTAGGATGCCTTTGTGAATAAGAGCCATTTATCCTTTACCAAAGAGTAACTTGATTTTAAAACCCCCGAAAAACCCTACTACAACACTTCAAAAGGTAGTGACTTTTATATCCGTCACCAAGAAGCATTCAATAAGAAACTGAAAATATTTTAGTCAAATTTCTCCCCCTGTATTCAGTTGTACACAAAGATATATTTAACAATGATGAGGAGAAAAACACTTTCACACTTAAAAAACCAAATCCAATATACTTATGGAGCTCTACATAAAGAGGGGCAGTTTCATTTTCAAGTAAGAAATCAGCACACATCTCCATTGCATATGTGATACTTGTCCTGATATTGAACAGAATGAGTGAGTTTCTTCATATGCAAACCTCTGTGCTCATGCTGTCCTACAGAGCTTTGGGCTGCAGCCAAAATAGTTACTTCCCACTGCAATTACTATGCAGTTTGTCTCTTCATAGGGACGCAGGTGGCGCTGTGGGTTAAAGCCTCAGCGCCTAGGGCTTGCCGATCGAAAGGTCGGCGGTTCGAATCCCTGCGGCGGGGTGCGCTCCCGCTGCTCGGTCCCAGCGCCTGCCAACCTAGCAGTTTGAAAGCACCTCCGGGCGAAAGTAGATAAATAGGGACCGCTTACCAGCGGGAAGGTAAACGGCGTTTCCGTGTGCGGCTCTGGCTCTGGCTCTGGCCAGAGCAGCGATGTCACGCTGGCCACGTGACCCGGAAGTGTCTCCGGACAGCGCTGGCCCCTGGCCTCTTAAGTGAGATGGGCGCACAACCCCAGAGTCTGTCAAGACTGGCCCGTACGGGCAGGGGTACCTTTACCTTTACCTTTTGTCTCTTCATATTAATTTCCCCCTAATTTTTAGGTGGCCATAGCAAACATTCCAAATGGCTGGCCCAAAAGACTGACAGTCTATCAATCGCTGGGAATCTAGGTTTCCTTCACTTTATCCGAGAGGCTAGTCAGATCTTGCATTTCACGAAATCCAGGACAATAGAAAAATCTCGACATAATCTACTAGTACTTCTTGTATGCAAGCACCATTAAAATAAAAGAGACCAAGTTGTTTTTATGCTCGAATCCTTTTCTGCAGTTTTACTCTGGTATTTGGATGAGTCAGAGGTATGCCTCTCCCCAGTTTTGCTGGCCCTGCCATTGCCAAGCCCCTGCCTGGGCCAGCCTAATCTATGGGCAAATGGAAGCGTACCTGTTGTATGCCTCCCTTTTTGGGGACAGAAAGAAGGTAGGGAGGGGACAGTGCTGGGACATCCCAGTATGCTCTGGATTCTCAGCTTGCCCATCTACCAGGCTTGACCTGGGGCTCTTTCTGTGGGGCCAGTCTGGTGTAAGTTGAGCAAAAGTACAGGGAGTGGCACTGCCATTCAAATGGTGTGTGTGCACCATGTCATGTGATCAGTTATGTGGGGTGGGACTTACCTGGGCCCCCCACAATATTTCATTCAAGTTGGTACCCCTGGTGACCAGTTAAAGCCGAAGATGAAGGAGTGGCTATTTGTTGTTTAGTCGTTTAGTCATGTCCGACTCTTCGTGACCCCATGGACCAGAGCACGCCAGGCACTCCTGTCTTCCACTGCCTCCCACAGTTTAGTCAGACTCATGTTGGTAGCTTCGCGAACACTCCAACCATCTCGTCCTCTGTCATCCCCTTCTCCTTGTGCCCTCCATCTTTCCCAACATCAGGATCTTTTCCAGGGAGTCTTCTCTTCTCTTGAGGTGGCCAAAGTACTAGAGTCTCAGCTTCAGGATCTGTCCTTCTACTGCATGCCATGCAGGAGTGGCTGTATCACTCCATTAAGTCCTTTTGCTTTCTCCCACCAGTTATTTGGATTACCTCTTCAGTCTGCTACTTTTGAATAGACTGTTTTAACTTGGAGCACGTCAATACGGGAGAGCAGAAGGCGGCTCGCCCACTTAATAAATAAATAAACACCCCTCCTCTTGATTTCCATAAGAGAATCACGTCGCTATTTGTGCCCCACTCCCCGGTCTCCCCTGAGTCTGCTGGCAGGCCGTCAAGATTTACATACCTTCCATCTGCTTAAATGACAGATTGAACAGCCACTGCTGTTGGTGAGGTGAATGAAAGTCAACCTCTGAACATAACTCCACGTGATGAGCAAACCTCTTCCAGCTGTCCCTAGGGATCTGAGCCTTTGTAAAATTCCTTATTTTAAGTCATGGAATGAAGGAGATGGCTTTTAGGACTCTTGTCTGTAGAATTATTAGAGCAAATAATTCTTTTAAAAAGAGAGAGAGGAAAGACAAGGCATTCGTTTCTACAAAAGGTGGCTTTGCTGTAGCACATGGGGAAGTTCTGTCATTTCATGGCGTAGGAAAATTCTTTTGCACCCAGTTTGAAAAGCAGATGCTGGGAAAATGGGCCTCGGTGAGCACAATCTGATTCATTTACGTTAATAGTTAAAAATGTCAGGCTTTCCCCTGCATTCCCATGTATATTCTGGAAACCCCATGCTAACATTGCTTATAATAATAATAATAATAATAATTTTTATTTATATCCTGCCCTCCCCAGCCAAAGCCAGCCAGGCTCAGGGCAGCTAACAACAATAAAATAATACAACATTCTAAAATCATTTCATTATAAAATTAATTCAAATCAAATGGATGGCAACCATTGGGCTAGAATTCTGTGAAGTTTGCCAAAGGAGGGAGTCAGGCTGTGCCCTGGCCAAAGGCTTGGTGGAACAGCTCTGTCTTGCAGGCCCTGCGGAAAGATGTCAAGTCCTGCAGGGCCCTAGTCTCTTGCGACAGAGCGTTCCACCAGATCGGAGCCACAGCCGAAAAAGCCCTGGCTCCGGTTGAGGCCAGCCTAACCTCTCTGTGCCTGGGACCTCCAAGATGTTTTTGTTAGAAGACCGTAAGTTCCTCTGTGTGACATACCAGCAGAGGCGGTCCCGTAGGTACGAGGGTCCTAGGCCATATAGAGCTTTAAAGGTTAAAACCAGCACCTTAAACCTGATCCTGTACTCCACCAGGAGCCAGTGCAGCTGGTATAGCACCGGGTGAATGTGATCTCGTAGCGAGGACCCTGTACGGAGTCTCGCTGCGGCATTCTGCACCGCTGGAGTTTCTGGGTCAGTTTCAAGGGCTCCCTCCCCTCCCCTGGGGATTTGCTATTTTGGGTGGGAAGGGTGTATTTGGTTATCAGCTGACAGATTTTGAAAAAAAGGTTGCTTGACCTTAAATGTATTACAGCTGATGCCCACTTACATCATCAAATTATCCAGTAAAGAGTTTAATCTTTATGGCTTTAGCCACTAACCATTTAAGATGAATTTGTTATGGTAAATGTCAGACAGTGGGTGAGTGCTGGCTTTCCTGGTAAGTCTTATGGTTTTGGGGAGCTATCTGGGAAAATTCTGACATTTATCTGTAAATCTGAAAGCCAACTGAGTGAGTATGACAAACAACCAAATTTCTTCCTCTTTCCATCATTTATCAGAAAAAGGATGACATTTATCTTGGTTTGGAAATGTCTAAATTGACATTTTCTGGTAAATCTGAGAGCCATTCAAATGTCCCCATGAAATGACTGGATGTCATCTTCAGTTTCTTTCCTTATCAGTGAAAGACAACCAGTATTGCTATTCTTGTCTTTTTGCTGTACCAGTATAATTTTATTGTATTGTGTTCTGTTCTTATCAACTGCACACCATCCTCAGAGATTAAGCTGAAGGATACATCATAATTTTTTATAAATAAATAAATTACAGCATAGAGTATTTTTTTTAATAATCTCTTGGCTCAATTTGCAAAATTTCAAGAACCACAAAATATTCACCCTCACCTCCATTGTTTACTGGGAATAGGTGTTTACCAGAAAAAAACTGGGAATGGAAAATTGACAGAGAAAGCCCTATAGATAGGAACAAGGAAGACAAATAAGTCTGGTCAAAGACTAGTCCACCCAGCTCCCCAGTCCATCCAAGTGTCCCTATTTTCCAGGGACAGTCCCAGATTTACAGAAGCCTAGTTTCTGGTTTGATCCCGGAATGACCCACTTTTCCTTAGGATTTCCCTATTTTCATCAGAGAAATGTTGGAGGGTATGGTCCCCTATTTACTCATTGCTGACTACATTTCCCCCAGTCATCAACATTGTGTTAGTATTTGTGTGTGTGTGTTAGGGTGGTGGTGGTAGGAATGCATGATGAAATTGGATCTAAACTGCGGTGATCCCTTCTTTTGAGCTAGAAATGGTTTAAAACTGGCTAAACCTATCCATTCTTAAGGAAATCAGCCCTGAGTGCTCACTGGAAGGACAGATCCTGAAGCTGAGGCTCCAATACTTTGGCCACCTCATGAGAAGAGAAGACTTCCTGGAAAAGACCCTGATGTTGGGAAAGATTGAGGGCACAAGGAGAAGGGGATGACAGAGGATGAGATGGTTGGACAGTGTTCTCGAAGCTACCAACATGAGTTTGACCAAACTGTGGGAGGCAGTGGAAGACAGGAGTGCCTGGCGTGCTCTGGTCCATGGGGTCACAAAGAGTCAGACATGACTAAACGACTAAACAACAACAACAATGTGTTTTGTGTGGAAGAACAGCCATATTTTTACAGACTTACCTATTTTGACAAGACATTAAGAATTCTTTTTAACAAACTAACTAAGAGACTTTAAATTAAAGTGTCAGTTGGGAATTCTGTTTCAGACAAGATGTTTTCTGAAGGATGGCTACTTGACAACAGCCAAGACGGTGGACAAGGCCAATAAACTTTATGAAATATTGAACGATGAGACTTCAGGTGCACCTTACAGATTGCAAGGGCTATTTTTCCATGGCAGAGATCTTTTTGAATAAAGTAATAACAACGGTGAGGTCAGCTTGTAGCAATTAATAATGGATACATTAAATACTATATGCGTATATTCTAAAGGTTGGGCAGATAATAAAAAGGGGGGAAATGATAGGAAAGTTAATTAAGGAAAGAGCTATTGGGTGGTTTTTCTTTTTTAACATGATGCTCATATTATAGCTGACTGCAGATGCTTATAATAAAATGAGATTTAATTACTAACAAAATGGGAGATTGGGTTGGATTCAGAGTAGTCCTTCCATTCCTGAAAGTCGCTGTGATCTACTTGAAGCATTCATGTAGGGCTTTTTTCCCCAGCAGGAACTCACAGAACTTGGTTCTGGTATCACTCAGGTGGGTGCCATTGCCATTCTATGAGAACAAGAGAGGTATTCATGGTGAGTTCCACCATCTCTTTCTCTAGAAAAATAGCACTGCTTCATGGAAGAAAGGTGAGGATTTTGTTGTTATCAATTTCCCTCCCATACTGTTGTGGAGGTTGCTACAACTCTCCAGATGTCCAAGGTACTTCAGATAGAACAGGGGTCACAGAAACTGCCCCCTTTCTTTTGGAGTTTGGTGTGTGTGTGTGTGTGTGTGTGTGTGTTTATCCTATACAAAGTATGCCTGGACATTCAGCTGCTTAATGGTGTGTCCATGTCACCCAGGAGATCATAGCTGCAGAGATAAGAAAAAAATAAATTGTTCTGTTGTCTGGAGAGCTCGCTTCCTGGTTTGCATTGAGAAGCTGCTTTCAATGGAGCTCAGCAACGGAAGTGCATAGCTGTATTGAGGCAGCCCCAACTGCTGAAATATAGCGCCCCTAACAAATTTTGCACCTGGGGCAATCGCCCCGTGGCCCCCTGCATACTATGCTATTGACAGCACAACCCTGCGCATGTTGACTCAAGTCAATGGGACTCAGGTAAGTAGGACTATAACCTGTGTTAAATAAAGAAAAAGGAGAAAAAGGAAAAGGAAGGAAAAAGCATCCTTTCTTTAAGTTGCATTGTTTCAATTATTAATTCGTGAGCCATGAGCCAAATCTGAACCTTTCCCTCCACGATGTTGAGGTCAAAGGAAAATAGCAGAGCCTTTGACAGCATTAGAAGAGTTGTCTTTCCCTCTTCAGCTTGTGTTGTCCTCATCAATGATGTAGGTTCTAAAACCATGGCTGCTGGGCTAGAAGAGAGAACACAGCAAGGGGGTTAAAAACAATAACCATAGGTCCATTTCTAATCATTTGGACAAAGAAAGGGAATACTTGGCCTTGCAATAAAAGAAATTGGAGCAAACCACTTTGAAAGACAAGAAGGCTGATTTGAGGGGGCCCAGATTGTTCTGTGGCCAGGTATATTGTGTGCATTTAGGAGGGAGGCTTGAGGAATTTGATCTTTAAGAATTTGGATGGGAGCTGCATGGATCCAAATTTAGATCACTGGCTTTTGGACTTCCTAATTATTCTGATGCAGTTCTTGTTTTTTTTAAAAAAAGGATCAAAATGCATTTCAGAATGCATGCTGCGAGAATTATTTTTATTTTAAAAATATGCATTTCATGTGTAGGGTTCCCATATTTCAAGAGGTAAAAATCAGTTTTTAGGGCAATCTCTGCCACGGCTGAGCCGGAATGAGAACTGCCTGTGCACAAAGAAAGAACAAACCAAAATCCAAGTCAGAACATCTGATTTAAAATGTACAATTCCCCCTGGATGGGCATGTAGGACCCCTAAAAGACATGTACAGGAATTCCCAAATGTATGGCAACCCTATTCAAGTGTGAATTTTTAGGTAGATTTATTTTTAATATGAAAAAAGGACAGAGCAGAAATACAGACTAACATTCAAAATAGATATGGACAGGAAACGGATTCACCCATCCTTAGTGTTTAGCTGTATATGTGCCTTGAATAACACAAGCTATTGTATTATTCTCTCCCCCCCGCACCTTATAGTACATGGATGTCTCACCTGCTTCTTGGAGACATTCATTACTCCATCTGCCTGCCATATTTGCAGGGGGATGGCAAAGCAGCCAGACTGCTTGACCCAGCGCGGTAAAACCAGACCTTGTAATTGATCCTGACAGAAAGGAACAAGGGGTTGCAAGAAGTTCAGAGACAAACAACATCTAGTGTCTTGGTAACGCCCCAGAGGTGAAAGCTGACCTGCAAAACACCCAGGCGCAAGGAGGTATCAATATAACAGCTTCTCTACAGCTTAACAGCTACGAATCACTTATCCACAAAGTCGGAGAAGAAAAGTACAGCCAGATTAATAAGAAGTGACTTGGGGAAGGCCTAAGAGCCGATGGATATAAAACACCACACTAAGCTGCCTTAATGAACATATTTTGAATTGAACACTGATAATAATAAAAAAGGTACGCTAAGCAGTTTGAAACATTGGGTTTTATTTTATTTCATTTTATTTATAAGCAGTTATAAATGGCTTAATATTTAAAAAATCTCTACGTGGTATACAAGATAAAACAATTAACGATATCATTAAGACAAAAATGTAACGTAAAATCAGTAAAGCATTCATATAAAAACATATACAAACAAATAACAGGAATTCAGGGGACTCCAACCAATGAAAAACAGAGTCTCCATGGATACGGAAAGCCTGGAGAAATAGGTAAGCCTTTAAAAGATATCCTATGCTTAGCATTGCTTGGCAAAGTTCCAGTATTATCCTATACATATCTCCCAAGCAGTAAGTCATATTGAATTTCTTAGGGCTTACTCTCTGTTACATGGGTACAGAAATACAAGCTAAGTTACCATGAAAATCAAAGAGTCTTAACTGAAGCCATGACTAACTTTTCGTTTAGGAGGGAGACAGCAGCCCCCGGCTGGTGGTATGGCAGGAAGAGGAGGAGAAGGAGAAGGGGGGAAAGCTATTGAAGCTGTTTTGCCACTGCATTTGGCTCTGTTCCTGGCTCTTCTGATGTCCTGACGCAACATCAGGATGACACATGTGCAACATCAGCTGTCCCATCTCCCTCACAAATTGGCACCTCCAGTTGCAAAGCTCGTTGGGTGACCTTGTGCCGGTCGCCGTCTCTTAGCCTCAGTTACCTGACTGGGTCACTGAGAGGATAAAATGGGTAGGAGAATTATGTCTGCCGCCTTGAGCTCCTTGAAGGAAAGATGGGATCTAATTTCTAAAATAAATAAAAATAAAGTTGCATTCTGAAATTTCACACTTCAAACAGCTATAAAGCAAGGCTTTCTTCAGTTCAGTTCTTCAGTTCTCAGTTCAGCTGAAAATTGCTTGCATTTGCTTCTTTTCCGAATGATGTGAAAGTGCTTCCCTGCAAAATAACCTTTGGGTGTGTCCTAGCTCACTACAGTCATACCTTGGATCCTGAATGCCTTGAGAGTTGAACGTTTTGGCTCCTGAAGGCCACAAACCCAGAAGTGAGTGTTCCAGTTTGCGAACATTCTTTGGAACCCAAACGTCCGATGCGACTTCCGCGGCCTCCGATTGGCTGCAGGAGCTTCTTACAGCCAATCGGAAGCTGCGCCTTGGTTTCCAAATGCTTTTGAAGTTGAACGGACTTCTGGAACGGATTCAATTCGACTTCCAAGGTACCACTGTACTGCAAAGCAGCCCTGATAGCTTTCCACTGGGGTCCTGGCTCAAAGATTAAAAAAAAAAAAAATTGACTAACATTAGAGGCTTCTTTTTCCAGCAAGTATAAGGCAGAGCCTCTTGCTTGCTCTTCAAACTCCCCTTACCCCATGGAGTAGACAGTCAATTGTACAGAGGCTGCGTGAACACGCCTGAAATTTGCATTACTCTATTTAATATACAAGGGACGCGGGTGGCGCTGTGGGTTAAACCACAGAGCCTAGGGCTTGCCGATCCGAAGGTCGGCGGTTCGACTCCCTGTGACGGGGTGAGCTCCCATTGCTCGGTCCCAACTCCTGCCAACCTAGCAGTTCAAAAGCATGTCAAAGTGTAAGTAGATAAATAGATACCACTCTGGCGGGAAGGTAAACGGAATTTCTGTGTGCTGTTCTAGTTTGCCAGAAGCAGCTTAGTCATGCTGGCCACATGACCCGGAAGCTGTACGCCGGCTTCCTTGGCCAATAAAATGAGATGAGCACCGCAACCCCAGACTAGTCCATGACTGGACCTAATGGTCAGGGGTCCCTTTGTTGTTGTTGTTTAGTCGTTTAGTCATGTCCGACTCTTTGTGACCCCATGGACCAGAGCACGCCAGGCACTTCTGTCCTCCACTGCCTCCCGCAGTTTAGTCAAACTCATGCTGGTAGCTTTGAGAACACTGTCCAGCCATCTCGTCCTCTGTCGTCACCTTCTCCTTGTGCCCTCCATCTTTCCCAACATCAAGGTCTTTTCCAGGGAGTCTTCTCTTCTCATGAGGTGGCCAAAGTATTGGAGCCTCAGCTTCACAATCTGTCCTTCCAGTGAGCACTCAGGGCTGATTTCCTTAAGAATGGAGAGGTTTGATCTTCTTGCAGTCCATGGGACTCTCAAGAGTCTCCTCCAGCACCATAATTCGAAAGCATCAATTCTTCAGCGATCAGCCTTCTTTATGGTCCAGCTCTCACTTCCATACATCACTACTGGGAAAACCATAGCTTTAACTATACGGACCTTTGTTGGCAAGGTGGTCCCTTTACCTTTATTTAATATACATTCTGTGCTTTTGAAAGGGGAACATGGGCCCTTATGCCCAGGAACCCCATGAATGCTACCCTGAATTCAAAACTGGAAATGGGATGGCGCTAAGTTCTCATTTATTTCACATAAAGCAAGATCATTCACTTTGCAGGCTCATAACAAGAGGCTGCTTCTCAAGGAGCAGGTTTACCCACAATGACACAGGAAAATGAAAGTAGCCACAAGAACAAGCCAAAGGATGGAATCTTAGCTTCAGCTCAAATGAACAGGAGATAATATTTAACCCTGTAATTGCGAGTTATTACAGGTGGGGTGCAAAGGTGCTAATGATGAATCAGTTTCAATTAATCACATGCATGCAATGTGCAACACTGATTGGAACTGCGTCTGAAAAAAGGGGCATTTGAAGAGACATCTTCTCCCAAACAAGTGGAAGCTGAAAGCAAAAACAGAGGCTTCATGCAGCCCACTTGCACTTTTAAAGACTGTTGCTCTGGTAGCTTTGTGAAGATTACTAATAAATATTCCCTGACCAGTGTTTTATATTCATAATAAATAATCTTAACAGGAATAATGATGATGATTGCCAGCAAACCAGACTTACCAGTTTGATTGCGCTCACTTTTCAATACGAACATTAAGAATGAGAGTTAATTTAAGTAGCATGTATTATTCAAGGCATGTCTTTTAAAACTTCTGATGGTATCATTAATATACACATATGGGGCAATTTTCAGAGAGATGTGTGTTCAGTACAGAAGCCTTTTCAAGCATGTAACCAAGTAATAATTCTTTCTTTTGCAAAGTTGTAATTAAGCTATTAAAAATTCACCCATAAAAAACATTAAAGTGTGTGTTTTCCCCTCTTTATGCTTCAGTACATGTTAAATATTCTGTAGATCTTTCAAGTTTGCATAGAAATGCCATGACTGCCTATAAAAATTGCCAAGAATTTGCCGCTGCATTTAAAAAAAAATGTGTCCAATGAATGTTGAAAATGATAGCTGCCAATGCAATTATACTTACCATCTATTTATTTATTTAGCTCATTTTATATTCAGCCTGTTTTCCTGGCAGAAACCTACAAAGGCGATTTCCCATCCACACAACGACCAGACTGAGACCTGCTTACCATACAAGGAAGGGTATCAAGGACTCTCTCACAATCTCAAGAGGTCCATCAAAATTAGTGGAACTTACTTGAAAGGAAACATACTTTAGATCAGGTGTTGCATTCCCGCCCCCCCCCCCTTCCATCAGAATATTTGATGATGAGGCTTGGCTTTCGGATCTGTAGCTCATAGCAGAATCCCTTAAGACATCATAGCAAGTTTAACAAACACATATACACACATGTAGATGCCTGTGTAAACAGGGACCTATGCATCTTTCTTCTTCTTGTGTAAGAATTTTTTATTAGTTTTCAGTTACAATAACCCAATAAAAGCCTCATTGCTAATACCAAATTATAATACAATTAATAATGCCAATTGTTCAGATGCCAAATCATATTAGTGCTAGAATTGATGATTTGATAATTTACTTTAACTCTGCATTCCAAAAACTTACACATTCCAATTACACACCAGTCAGAACAACAAACCCTAATACCGCAGCTGCAATTTTAACGACTTCCATTCGCATTAATGCATCAAATAATTTACAGTCCTACAGGCGAAGCCTTCACATTCCCTCTTTGTTCTTCTTGTGTGCAGCTATTTTTCTGTCCATGATGTTTCTTCCTGTCCTTGTACTGTATTATGTCTATCTTTTGTCACTTGTTGCTGTTCTCCATCATACCTCGGGCCTTTGCATCTTTCTTCAAACCCTCCCCCCCACCCCACCCCACACATTTCAACATTGATCCCACCATGTAAATGGTATGCAAACGAGGAGAACAACCATATGGCTTTCTTCAATATTATGAGAATCTGTCTGATCCCATTGCCTACATTCCCCACCATATAGTAATAGCAATAACACCCCTTTGCTTGTTGGAGGAAATGCAGGGTTATATTTCCTACCTCTGGCCTTCAAATGAGATTTTTCCTTAGTTTCTTCACTCAAGAAACAAGGGCTTTCCTTGCATTACATTGGCTTACTGATTTGTGTGTATTGGTAACATTTTTTTATCTGGGTAGAAAAAGGTTAAGATACTTACCCCCCCCCCATCACACCCTATATTTCTTGAGACCTAAAATCTTGCATTCAGCACAGTCACACATTTTCAAAAGTAGGCATTCCTTTCACTTGTACAGGTGCCTACCACTGTAGGAAAAAAAAAAATCTAAATCTAAGCAAAGGGAGATAACTTGTTTCCAGATTAAGTAAATGGTTACCAATTATTATTATTATTTAATTAATTTTGTATACTACACACAATCTGCATGAGGTCTTCAGGTTTATTCTCTAGAATCTTTAGTAGCACAGAAGGGCAAATCTTTCTTCCAGGGCTTGCAGAGAGTTACTACCAATCAGTAGACAGAAATGGGACACGGGTGGCGTGGATTTAGCGTAGCTTTTGGATTGGAGCCCAGCACACTTCCTTGCGTCTCTCAGCTCCCCGTCCACCGGCAGCTACTGTAGCAGAGCTTCCGCAGCGTAGAAACTGCTGCTGTGCGTGTGTGTACCGAATCAAACACACTCAGGCGTTAGTGCGTATATCTTTCAGTCTTTAATCATGTAGATAAACAACTCATAGATCACCCGGCGACAGAGCGCTCATTTTGCTCCTTTCCTCGTCAGAAGCACGGAATAGAAAAAAACACAGAGCAAAAACACTCCCCTCTGTGAAGCTAGCCACGCTTCAGGAACGTGAGACGTCACTCAGAACTTCTTAACCCTGTAAGTTCTGAATCTATCCACAGGTGGCACTGTGGTCTAAATCACTGAGCCTCTTGGGCTTGCCGATTGTAAGGTTAGCAGTCTGGATCTGCATGGCAGGCTGAGCTCCCATTGCTCTGTCCCAGCTTCTGCCAACCTGGCAGTTCAAAAGCACACCAGTGCAAGTAGATAAACAGATACCACTGCGGAGGGAAGGTAAACAGCATTTCCGTGTGCTCTTGCACACGTCACCGTGTCCTGTTGCGCCAGAAGCGGTTTAGTCATGCTGGCCACCTGACCCGGAAAGCTGTCTGCAGACAAATGCTGACTCCGTTGGCCTGAAAGCGGAGATGAGTGCTGCACCCCATTGTCAAATTTGACTGGACTTAACCATCCAGACATTCTTTACCTTTAGCTATATAGGCCAAAGAGTTGACTTAGCACAAGACTATACAATCAGTGTTGCTCATGCAGCCGTGTTCTTTATCACTGATTCTGGGCCAGGGCTAGGGAATGTGAGTGAAGCAACAGATGTAACTCTTACCATTGTACAGCAAGCTACACTTGAAACATGCACATGCACACGCACACGCACACAAACACAACCTCTATCCTCCTTTGAGGCAAGCAAGAAACATCATAGTTCAAGGACCTATTCCAGCAGAGGAGCGCTCAGAGCTGAGTTGGTGAAAGGCATAACTTGAAAAGAGTCCAGAGAACCAAACAGAGGCCTGGAGGTTATACTCAATCTTGCCCTAGGCTTTGGGAGAGTCTTGGGCAAGATGCTTCGGGGCCAGCCCAATACATTTTAAACCTGAGATAAACCACCACATGGCACCTGCCCCCCCCCCCCATGAAGAAGAAGAAGAGGAGTTTGGATTTGATATCCTGCTTTATCACTACCCAAAGGAGTCTCAAAGTGGCTAACATTCTCCTTTCCCTTCCTCCCCCACAACAAACAATCTGTGAGGTGAGTGGGGCTGAGAGACTTCACAGAAGTGTGACTAGCCCAAGGTGACCCAGCAGCTGCATGTGGAGGAGCGGAGACACGAACCCGGTTCAACAGATTACGACTCTGCCGCTCTTAACAACTGCACCACACTGGCTTTGAGTGCAGAAGGTGTGTGAGAGAGAACATCTACACCAGAAACATGAGGGAAATAAAAATCTACATAGGGAACAAGAGTGGGTGGGTGGGTGTGGAGATGAACAGCAATGCCTCTTATCTGCCCAAACCTATTGCTTACAGATATCAAGCAAGTTGTGGCTCTGCTCATCACAACTTCACCATGCCTTGGCCCCATGGCCCCATAGCCCCTTGGGTCATGTGAATGTCAAAGGTCAGTTGTGTTGTTTTGTTTTGCATGCTGTTTTGCAAAATGCAAATCTGGCAGAGTCACCTTTAAATGTGAACTGTATCAAATTTCTTCCCCATTCCTAATGTGACACAGCCGTTTGGGTTTGTATAGATTCTACTGTTTTCGGAGTGGATTGCATGAAGCTTCCGCTATGAAGTCAGATGCGAGTGATTTTACATATGTCACCATTACCCACTAAGAAGATTATCCAACTTTTTATTGTTTTATTGGTTTTTTTTAAGCACTTGTGTCCATTTCGATTGCATACGGTTATTTGTATGGCTTCTCTGTTCCATAGTTTTGAAATGGTAACATCAAGGACATTTTAAAAACAGCTCCCAGGAAGCAGATGGTAAATCACTGCAAATGGTGTCAGAATATTGCCTTGTGAAAGAAAATCCATATCGTGGTTCTAGAACAAGATTTGTGCTCCAATCTATTTTATAAATTCTCTCTTTTCCTTCACCATAATATCCCGCTCCACATGCATTGCGAGACCATCTATATTTTCCCCTTTGCCTTCTGCAGTAATTTGAAAGCTTCGAGGCCACCTGCCTGAAAGTCCACAAATGTCATGCAATTGTGAAAGAGGCAAAAATTGGAAAAGTTTGTGGATCATCTGTTTTGCATGCAACAGAGCCCATCTTTAGTCCCCATAACCTCCACATAAGCACAGGAGAGATCCCAGTCTGAAAGCTCAGAGAGCTGTTGTCAGTCAATGTAGGTTGTGTTGAGCTAGATGGACTAATAGTCTGACTTTGTTTACAAAATTATTGTACTTTCAACCTTACTGAATGCTTGTGAAACATGGAGCACTTATAAACGCTGTCTCCAACTCCTTGAAAGATTCCATTAACGGTGTCTCTGAAAATTTTTACACATCACTTGGGAAGACAGGAGAACTAACATCAGTGTACTGGAAGAAACAAAGATCACCAGTGTCAAAGCAATGATTCTTCCACATCAACTTTGTTGGACTGGCCATGTTGTTTGGATGCCTGATTATCGTCTTCCAAAGCAACTACAGTGGTACCTCGGGTTACAGACGCTTTGGGTTACAGACTCCGCTAACCCAGAAATAGTACCTCAGGTTAAGAACTTTGCTTCAGGATGAGAACAGAAATCATGTGGCGGCAGTGGGAGGCCCCATTAGTTAAAGTGGTACCTCAGGTTAAGAACAGTTTCAGGTTAAGAACAGACCTCCGGAATGAATTAAGTTCTTAATCCGAGGTACCACTGTACTCTATTCCAGACTTAAATATAGAAAGCATAATGCTGGTGGTCAACAAAAGAGGTTTAAAGACTCTCTCAAGGCAAATCTTTAAAAAATGTAGTAAAAACACTGACAATTGGGAAACACTGGCCTGCGAGCGCTCCAGTTGGAGAACAGCCTTTACCAAAGGTGTCATGGGCTTTGAAGACGCTCAAACTGAGGACGAAAGGGAGAAATGTGCTAAGAGGAAGGCACATTTGGCAAACCCCACCATGATCAACTCCCACCCGGAAAGCTATGTCTAAACTATGGAAGGATGTGTGGATCCAGAATTGGCCTCCATAGTCACTTATGGACTCACTTAAGACTGTGTTCATGGAAGACAATCTTACTCGGCTATGAGTCATCGCCAAAGAAGAATGGTCTGACTCAGCATGTGGCATTGAGTGTGATATGGTGTATAGCCTGGTCATAGGCAGGTTTGTTTGGAATTAACTCCCACTGAGTTAAGCACATAAGAAAAGTCCTGTTTGATCAAACCAAGAGCGGATCTATGCTCATGATCATGCTCACTAACTAAGGAAGGGTTAAGGAATGATTTCGCTAATGTAGATGGACACATAACAGCCTACTTTTTACATTCATAATGCATTATTACCTTGTCTTTTTATCACTTAAGTTTTAAATCATTTTATGCTGCTGCATCGGTGAAGCTAGGGTTTCCATATTTCAAAAAGTGAAAATCTGGCCAGTCGTTGAGGTTTTTGGCAAATTCATTTAAAACGATATGAGCTGTCAGACGTCTGGAGTTTCCCAGACATTAAGCGATTTCTGCCTGGACACTGCTTCTGATTGCAGTATTCTGGCTATGTCCAGGAACTTGTGGACTTATGGCAGCCCTAGGAACACTGCTCATATGTTTCTATGTAGTGTTTTACCTTTTTTT
Organism: Podarcis cretensis; assembly: GCF_951804945.1. Classification (NCBI taxonomy): domain Eukaryota; kingdom Metazoa; phylum Chordata; class Lepidosauria; order Squamata; family Lacertidae; genus Podarcis; species Podarcis cretensis. The sequence goes on along the minus strand of NC_137176.1, from coordinate 23,106,542 downwards.
TTTTTTACTGCATTCAAACTCTGACACTCCCCTACAATGGTATTTGAGGAGTGGTATTCAGTTCAGATAACAAAGGACATGGAGGGAGGGAGGAAGAATTAAAATGTGGAACAGAGGGTGGAGCAGAGCAACCAGCAACCAGCAGCAAGGAAAGAAACTGTGTTTTGGAAAATGGTGTGGCTGGGTATTATTTACATTTGATGGGGGAGGGGGAACCAGGTAAAAACATTTTAATTAAGAAGTATGCCCTGTGACAGTTTAAAATGACATATCTATTATCATTCTAATAGGGTGAAATAACATTAAACAGGTCAGTGTAGATGCAGCCCAGATGTCCATATAGCCCAGCATCCTGTTTCCAGCAGTGGTCAGCTGGATGTTTCTAGGAAAACAGAGGAAGAAGGGAATAGCTCTCTCCCATTGTTTGGCTCTGCCATCTGATATTCAGATGTATTCAGCTCTGAATACAGAGGTTCAGTTTAAGCTATCCTGAATAATAACTGCTGGTGCTTTTGAATGCTTATCCACATGAATTTGGCTAATCCTTTCTCAAAGCCCATTTGCCATACCCACATACTGAGGTGGCAAATTCCAACATTGAAAGGGAAGGTGAGCATTAACCGGCCAGGGCTCAGAGCGCAGAACCTTGCTTGATGCTTCTACGCAGCTGGCACAGTGTATTCCCAAGTATATGTGAATATAAGGCTGCAGCCTTAGGGAGCAAAGCCTGCTGAACAAAATGGGATATGGCTACGACATGCAGAGAATCAGCAATTTTTTTAAAAAAGAAGAAAAATATATATAGGGTTGTTGTTGTCTTTTCACTGCAAAGAACCAGATGTGCGGGGCTTATTGTTTGCCATTTGATTTGCTCGGCTGGTTACAGATACAAACAAAAACAAAAAACACCCTCATGAAACAGTCAGAACATCAACACAGGCTGGTTCTGCTGCTGTGCCGGTTGAATTCCAATGCATCTGTTGTGATTTGGAGAGGGATAGGGATGGGTAGGCAATATGCCTTCATCCTTTCTAATTCCTGGATCCAGCAAGGATTAAAGACTCTTTGTTTCTGCCCCCCACTCCTCCAAGTGGGCAAATGGCTTGGGGCCACTCTATCAACTGGCTGTTAGAAGGAGAAAAGACAAAGTGAGTTGTGTGTAAGATCCAGAAGCTGGAAAGAGGCTACAGGCTGGGCAGCTGAGAGACAGAGCCATGCCTGATTTCTGTTTGGCTCCAAGGCTGTGGCTGTGGGAGAAGCAAGCCCCTGTTGACATGTTAATTCCATCATAGGCTCAGGCTGGTATATATGTGTAAATAAAAAAAGGTAAAGGACCCCTGGGCAGTTAAGTCCAGTCAAACTTGACTATGGGGTTGCGGCACTCATTTCACTTTCAGGCCAAGGGAGCCAGTGATTGTCCAAAGACAGCTTTCCGGGTCAGGTGGCCAGCATGACTATACCACTTCTGGCACAACAGAACACCGTGACGGAAGCCAGAGCACACAAAAATACAGTACTGTTTACCTTCCCACCAGAGCGGTATGTATTTATCTACTTGCATTGCCATGCTTTCAAACTGCTAGGTTGGCAGGAGCTGGGGCAGAGCAACGGGCGCTCACCCGCAGGGATTCAAACCGCTGAGCTTCTGATTGGCAAGCCCAAGAGGCTTAGTGGTTTAGGCCACAGCGCCACCCGCATCCCTATGTGTAAATAAACCATATATCATCACTAAATAGACCATATATCAACTAGCCTAGATTAACTCCACATTGAGACAGCCAACCATAGTCATTTCCTCTAGATATATAGTCTGACTCATCTTCTTTCTTTTTAGTCCAGACACTCTATGTTTTTAGATGTTTGGTTTAAAACGGCTTATTCAAAATGGCATTTTGCTGAGTGTGTCCCTTTTATATGTGCTGTGTTATCACCAGTCCCTTTTAAAACTGCTTTTACTGCACTTCCATGAATTGCCGCTCTTGAGACTTGATGACGTTTCTGGCACAGCATGCCAAATGCTCTTCCACTTTGTTGTTTTATGTGTCGTTGCTGTAGATTTTGTTAGATAATGGAGAAATTGTAAGCCGCCAGGAGCTCCTTTTGACTAAATACGAGGTCTATGTTTTCAAACAAGCAACAATACGTTAAAAAAGCAAACCCTTTTCAATTTCCCCCCCTAGGAAAATAGGGCTGAACTTTTGATGTGCACAGTCAGCTTTTGGGATCTATAACTGCAAACTCCATTAAGCAGAGATTGCTGGAGGGTGTTTGCAGTGTAAATATGTCCTCATGGCTTCTTCAGCTTGGCCTTCTTTATTATTCCAGTCAAGGCAAAATAGAAGCTGCATTTAGAAGAGAGAGAGAGAGAGAGAGAGAGAGAGAGAGAGAAGGAAGGAATCTAAGGGAAGGCTGCAAATGCTGACACTTCAAATGTCCAGTTTAGAAAATCTGATGCCCACACTGCTTTTCATTCCCACGGCTCCTGAATGCATCAAACATTTTCCTTAAAGGACAGCTTGTGTCATTGCAGACCATGCTTCTGTTGTCTGGATCTACTTGTGCCTGCAGTCTTGTGACTTTTAATCACGGATGCTGTACCTGACTCAGTACTTATAGCTTCTTTTTCCTGCTGTTTTCCCCCTTCCTTCGCATCAGTGAAAATATTCCAAACACCACCTTAAACCAATCCCTCCCACAATTACAAGCAAAGGCAGCATACTTGGCTATGCAAAAACACACCAGCCTCACTATGACTGCTTTTCGTCTTTCCGCTCAAGCTGGCCATGGATTTTTATCAGTGATTAATTCAGCAGAGATTTGTTGCTGCGTGTGGGAACTACATGCCATTGTTTGGTAGGCGAAAGGAAATTTCACCGATGAAATGAAAGCAATGCATCTGATTCATTTTGGTAATGATTGGATTCGAAGTGGTGCTTCAGTCTTTATAGTATCTGTGTTTAGAATGAATGACATATTTCAAGGTTATGTTGTTTTCTGGATAATAACCAGCCAAGCTCTCCCACATTTTGCAGGTGAAATGAAAAATACTCGTGTGTCCTTGTATGTAACAGCCCTACGACGCTGGCACAAAAAGTCTCTGCTTGAACACCCAACCCCTTCTCTGCCTGTTGCATGATGCACTAATTCACCCTGCATGTATTGTACTGGCTTTTGAGGCTGTTGGGTAAGTGAAATAACCACATCCATTTCCTTTCCCTTTATTTATTTTTTAAAACATATAGCCTTCTCCCACCCCTCTCCAGGGTTTTAAAGTGTAAGAAAAAAAAGTTTAATTTCCCAATGGCTGGTTGTTCTTACTGATGTAAACCACTTTCCGTTCTCCATATGAACTGTGTTTGGGTTCTTAATTTGAAATGTCCTCGATGATTTTTTTTTTTGGGGGGGGGGGAGGGGAACCAGCACACGTTGATTGCAGAGCTCTAAAACTGGTGGACTGTCACCAACGTTAGTCATAATCCGAACAGACCCATGGAAATGAATAGACATGGAAATGAATGAACTTCCAACTAGGGCTAGACCTATGAGCAGCAGTTAAAAACAATTAGAATACTGCATGGAATGAAAAGGGGTGTTGCTTATTCAGACCTTTAAACCTCCCCCTTAAATAAATTCAAACAAGACTCAGATTTTGGTTTGGTTTTTGGCAGAATCTAGGCCACAACTTTATTGATTACAGCAAGTGAGTGGTTGCATAGGCTCTGGTTCGACTAACTGCCACCCAAATGCCCCCCTGGACTCAGGCATGGGCACAACCCCCTCACAGGGGTTGACCAAACCATCAAGTCCCTGGATTCCTTTAACAGAATACCCTTCACATAGGGATGGTGAGAGCGTTCTCCCATCCCTATCACCTGAACTCTGGTTCCCTATCCACAACCTTATAAGTTGTGACGATTTGCTACATGGCAGTGGAAATCCAAATGGCAACAGCCAATCAGCCAAGTGGGGGAAATTCCTGCCTTGCCCCTGTCCCAACGACAGACGACACACAATGGCATAGCAAGGTCAAGCACACAGCCCTAAATATAGGGAGAGGTGGGCGGGTGTTCCAATGCACACCCCAAAAGAGGAAGCTCTGGGTCACGTGCATAGGTATACGTAGGTCCCTTGATCCGTTTAGCATGCGTCCCATTGGCCTGATTAAACCCAGCATCAAGGGACCTACCAATTGGGTGTTGTGGCTATTCAATCGAACCCACCCAGAACACAGGGTTTGGTTGCCAAGTCTCACCACAACACGTGCCCTCTTTTAGGGAGGACCCGATGTAGTAAAGGATATGCAGATCCACAAGAAGCAAATAGGAAACCATGGAGAGTTGGGCTGGGAAGTCGGGGGATATGGGATAAATGAAGATAATTGTAGTATGCATTGAAATTTTGAAAGTGCAATTTTTTAAAATAAAGAATAGAATAGACACAAATACCCCAGGTCCTTTAATCTCAATGGATCTACTCTGAGTAAAATTTAGGTTGCAACAACCCCTGGTGTATGCATGTTTTTGCAATGTTGTCTCTGAGCTCTAGGGCAAAGATGGAAGCGAAGGCTCTGAAAAAGCTCAATATGGAGGCCAAATGGCCGAAATATTGGGAAATCTTGGAACAAGAGGGAGATAGGCAAGGGCTCTTGCATCTCTTATGCTCCTGTTTGCCATGCATCACAAATCTTGACATGAAGGGGTGTGAGACCAGTGGAAACGGTGTGTTCCCGGCAAGCTGATGGAGCTGAATGTTTTCCTGATGGGTGTTAAGGATTTGCCTGTCACCTTCACAGGAAATTCTGGTTGATCTCTGATGGGGAAGTGGCCTAGATTGCTACTCTCAGTCTCAATAACTCTTTCAAAAGGAAGTCCTGTCTAGAGCAATGACCATCCATTGGAGGTCAAAGGCGTCTTTCTATAGACAGACATCGGGCCCATGTAGGGGATGCAAAATAAGTGAACAATAAATGAAGCTCTGGTCAGCTGCTGGAATGCAGAGGAGGAAGCACCAGCAGTTCCAGTGGAATTGGTGATTATGAGCACGGCCAGCCCAATACATTTTGGCACCTGAGGCAAACTTTAAAATGGCACCTCCCTGCCATTCTGGGTTGTGGCATGATAATCTATATCAGGAACAAGAGGAAAAGAAAAATCTACGTCTGAAACAATGGGGTGTGTGAAGATCTACATCAGAAACAAAGATGGGGTGGGTCATATCAACCTTACCCAATGGTTGAACAGGGAATGGAGGGGAATGTGGGTGGAGGGGAATAGGCCCACCCTGAAACATGCCAGATGGGTGCAGACTCCAGGAGACCTCAGGGGCCAGAACCTCATTTCCTCCCTAGGGGTGGGAGGAGTTCGCCTATTCACCAAGACGCCACTGTGAGGAGCTTTTGAGGAGGCCTATACTGTGTTCTCTGTGACCATAGCTGGCCAATACATTCCTTGGAGGCTGGATCTGCTGCTTATGTGCATCTTGCCACCAGAGGCAGTTGTCTCACTGTGCTTCATGGGTGGGCCAGCCCTGATGGTCAGAGGTTGCTGACAAACAGCAGACACATTTCCCAGCAGTGTACACCCTCAACTTCTTTCTCCCAACTCCTCATTTCCATATGTACTGTAAGTGGAGACTGTTGCCAATAAGTAAGTAAGTGTTATTTAGCAGTAGTGGGGAGGGAGCAGTGGGCAGTGGGCCTGGGACTGGGACTGGGAAGCCATCCCTGCTAGCAATGTGGATACTAAAATGAAGGAAGAACTGTTCTCATTCAGACTAATTAAGAGGTTAAAATGCTTGAGTACTGAACTTGTGCCCAACAATGATCTGGACCTCACTGATCTGGTCTAATGAATGCTGACTACACAGATACAAGAACAGGACATCAGCTCAATGCTGTCTCATTATTAATTACTAGTATCGTAGGAGTTTCAGAGTAAATGTGCCCAACTTGCATAAAGAATGAGTTTTATGAACAATGAAAATTTGCATCATATGCCCTCCTTTTACTTTTTATTTTTGTCAGCATCACTCATTTTATTTGCTGTATAACTTAGGGCACTCAAACACATCCTCACAAGGTTTACTATAAACAATCCTGGTATACAAGGAAGATATCAAAGACTGAGATCACGAAGAATCATCAATTTATGAATATACCTGGGATTTATGCCATTTTAGACTGCAGAAAGGTATCACATTCTAATGTTTGGGGCAGTACGATGAAAAAAGATCCAGCAACCTGATCAATGTGCTGTGGTTTATCTTCTTCTTTGGATTTGCTAGGGAATGAAACAATGGATTGTTGAGCAGTTAATATTTCTCCTGCTTTTGCTGTGTACTCATTATCCATTGACAAATGTCAGGTTTGTTGGGTCTACCCCCCCCCCCCTCGCTCCAATACTCCAAGATCTAACAACCAGTTCCAGGTGACTGCAGATATGCACTTAGATTAAAGAACAGAGTGCCTCTGAGTCTTGGAATTTGTTTTCTTACCAGAACCTAACTGAACTCATAGTCCTTTCACTCAAACGCCCAGCCCTGGTTCTCCCAAGCTACATTTATTTCAGCCACATAATTTTGGTGGGCAGATTTACTTTGTTACTGCTATGGTCAAACAGCTGGGAGTCGGAAATCCTTGCCAATCGACTGCAAAACACCCAAAGATTCCCCCTGTACCTTTAGCTTCCCAGTGGGTGGGTCACCTTGCCCCTCCCCCTTCCTGTAAGCAACAGTGCCCCATATGCTGGCAAGCTAGTATAGCAGCTCTGCCCAAACCACGTCTTCTCTATTCCATCTCTTCTGTTTGTGTACACACAAAATTAATTTGCAACTAATCAGAATAAATGAGAAGGGTGAACAGATCTATGCTTATCCTTCTACACAGTGCTTTTTCTGGGGGGACGCAAGGGTATGCGAACCCCTAAACATTATGTGTTACCCCAACTTATGGACGGACGGACCAAAATGCCAGCTGTCTCGCAGTAGCAGTGTGGACTGGAGCTCCATCATTCTCCCTGCTGGTTCCTGGGGGGGGGGGGGAGTCTGGGGCAGCCATAGTGGAGGCAGCAGCACTGCCTCTTCCTCCTCCTCTTCGTCCTCCTCCTCTTCGTCCTCCTCCTCTGGCTGGGCTAGAGCCAGCTGGTGAGTGCTCACCCCTCCTCACTCAATCTGACCCCGCCATTGCCAGGGGCCTTCCCATCCTCTCAGCGCCTCTGCCTCTGCCTCGAATCCTTCATCTGGGGGTTGGGGAAAGGAAAGGGGTGAAGGGGAGGGGGAGCAGTCAAAATGAGAGTACCCCTAAACATTTTTAAAGAAAAAAAGCACTGCTTCTGCACCTGGACGCTTTATGCACACTAGGATAGATGGATCATCGTCACTTGGCACCCACAACCTTGGCTATTCTAGTGTAATCCGGCAGCATCACTGTGAAACTGCTCTTCTATTGATTATTTAATTTCTGTGCCTATTAACGTATTAAAAATATCTCCAAGCGGAGTATGAAAAACTGAAGCAACAACAGATTACTTAAACAAAATATTACAAAATCACACAGCTGCATTTCAGAACGTTGGTTTAATGCAAAGTCAAAATCAAAATCGATTCATTTTTCTTCTGACACACCGTCACTCCCAGCCTCCGGGTTCTCACTCAGGGTCCAAAACAACAACTCAGGTCACTCACAATTGTTTCACAATGAGAAGAGTTCCCAGCAACGGCGGACGTCACCCTAGTCTCTCATTCTAGACTTGCTTTTGGGGGCAGGCCAAAGTGAATGGTGCTTCTTCAGGCTGCCCACAGGTGTGTCCCATTCAGCTGTACTCTCCACACCCAGTTCCAGGTACAGCAGGTTTGTTGAGTTTCCCAGGAGGTCCACAATATGGGGAAAGGAGCCCCTTCCACTCACAGCTTTTTCTTCACTCTCTGCCCTCGCCTCCTCCTCCTCCAGCTGCTTTCTAGAGCTAGTGGAGGTCCCCTGGATGACTTCATTCTGAATTAGGCCTACTGCTTTTTAGTGCATGGTCTACAGAAATTAGACATCTTCACACATAGAATAGTGTGATGATTCAATCCATGTAGGCACCCATTTCAACAGAGCTCCCTAGGAGCAGGATTCACTGAATACTTCCCCGGTTTGGTGGGAGATCGATCAAAATAGTGGTGGGATTAGATGAAGCGATAAAACTTTCATGTTCAGTGCAGCCTATTTGCAATTTGTGTCATAGAATCTGTATGTGCAATTTATTATCATCATTAAATATAAATCATTATCAATGGATAAATGGGAGACAAAACATTGGGAGCCTCTGTCTGTCTGTCTGTCTGTCTGTCTGTCTGTCTCTTTCTCTTTCTTTGAAAATATGGTGAATGTTAGCATTCACATGTGAGTTTTGGTGCTTGCAGATGAATTTGTGACACACACACACAATTTTCAAAATATCTCCTGGTGAATGATGGCAGTCACTTAAGATAACAGCTAGTATTCAAGGGCATACCTCTGATTTTCATGGCATTTATGACAATTACATGGGATTGTTTTGGACATTCATTGTAACACATCTATGCTACTTAAAATCCCTACCGAATGCTCAAAATGAGGGTCCCTCCCTATTCAAGAAGTTCTTTATTAAATCAAATGCTTTTCCCCCCTCTTTCCCAGGCTAATTCAGGAATTAATCAACTCCGTTCTTTCTTTGCAAGAGGCCATCAATGGCTATGAAATGGTATGCATTTTTTTTTTTTGGGGGGGGTGAAGAATGTCTCCAAAAAGGTCCAGAAGGTTTGCCAACCCGAATTTTAAGTGGCACTTCTGAACTGTCCCTCCCCCGCCCCACCTCATTAAAAATAATGCATTAGGAGATTAGCAAGAGACACAGTAACTGGTTTAATAAGCTGCTTTTCAGAAGCTGTACTTGTGAAAGTGGATTCCATGCTTAGTGCTTTTGTGCTCTGTGCTAGAATACATTTGGTGCAGATGGTGGAGAAATTCGTTCTTTTGAAGTTATGTCCCTGGACAATATGGGATCTAGCCTTGGACACAATGTTTGCATTGTCTTTCTCAAGCCGGCATTCCATTTTCATGGAAATTCCTCCCATCTCCCATCTTTTTTCCAGCCGTTTCTGCTAAAGTCTTATTCCAGGGGGTTAACAAAATCCAGTATAATTTGCCTGCAGTGGTGAAGGGTGGGGATTTGCCAGCCTCCTCTTCTCTGCATCTTTTATACACGTGTGCATTTCCTTTCCCCCCTCTGCTCATATTGGGAGGGGGGATCCAAACCACACTCTGTTCTAGCCTGATATATCCCCTGCCTTGTCATCTCACTTTAAAGATAATTTTGCAGGTTAATGAACTTAAACGCAATGCTTTAAAATAATCACTAGAGATAACAGGAGGAAAATCAAGCTAATCCCAAGCCTAAAAGAGAATGTTTGATTCCAGACTTGCAGCCTCATTTAAATTCACTACTGGTAAGTCCATTGCTTTCCAGTATTGATCTATGATAAGCCATTTTTATTAATTTTTTCCCCCTTAGAAAAATTCAGCAGCATTAGTGGAGATTCAACAGTTGGGGAGACCAGCTGTTTGTTTTGACTGATTAACCCAATTTATCAGCCTTTCTTATTATAAAATGGGGCATCTACAATGACAGAACCCACACCTTGGCCTCTAACGCTGTAAGAGTCCTAGGGGCACACGGACACAGAAATCTGCCTGATCCTCAAATTAGACCATTGGTCCACCAATCTCAGCAATATCTATGTTGACTGACAGCAGCTCCCCAGCTAGCTGGGAATGTCAGAGATTGAATCTGGGATCTTCTGGATATAAGGGGCTTTACCACTAAACTATGGTCCTTCCTCCTGGAATTGGGGAAGAGCAAAAAGATTTTCCAATGAATTATCATAAAACATCCTCCACAATAATCAAACCCATTTTCATCTCATGCTATTCTGACTTATTTCCTCCCATCTTTTCTGTAATCATCCCTCCTGTGGAAATGTAGACTGGAAGCTTTCTTGGGGGTAGGAAACTATATTTTTTGTTGCTTATCTTATTCTGTAAGCGCTGGTTACAGAAGGCAGGATTTGGACATACATAAGGAGTTGGATCCAGACAGAATCATGATCACAGGAGACCAGTCTTCCCCAATCTTGTGCCCTTCAGATATTATGGACTACAACTCTCAACAGCCCTGGCCATTGGCTATGCTGGTTGGAGCTGATGGGAATTGGGAGTCCAACTGAACATCTGGGTAGGGAAAGCTCGAGTAGACCCATTGAAATCCATAGGACATAAGTTAATCATGATTCACTTAAGTCAGCCTTTCTCAACCTGTGGGTCCCCAGATGCTGTTGAACTACAACTCCCATCACCCCTAGCTAGCAAGACCAGAGCTCAGGGATGATGGGAGTTGTAGTCCAACAACATCTGGGGACCCACAGGTTAAGAACTGCTGATTAAGTCTTACTGATTTCTGTGTGTCTATTTTAAGCATGACTAAGGCTGGACCCAATCCAGTGTTAGCAGTGAGCCAGCTGCAGAAGAATACTTGTGAAGATGTTTTGCAAAGATGAACAACCATTAGACCTAAGTTCAAAGGGAACCTGTTTCTCCCTTTTCTTTTTGTTTAGAGCAGGAACTGGCACTGTAGTGCTGATTAAGAAAAAGAGAATGTTTGTGCTGCATTTATAAAAGAATAAATAGGCATACAGCCCACCTGAAGCACAGAAAGGGTGATGAGCAAAACAGATGTACCTATTAGCATTCAAATAGTTGATTGGATCTGTCATTTGCACCACAAAAATGTGTGCGTGTGTTTGTGAGTGAAGCTGGATTTACTCTCCAGGGGGAGAACATACTGTTCTGAGTTGCTCCAGTGCTTATGCAAATTTGCACCATTATTGTAACTCTGTTTTATTTTTCTTAAATAACGGCATGATGATCATCCCCACCTGTGACAGAACTAATCGCTAGTGAGAGTTGGGAGTAGAAATGAGAGCTAGGACCATTCCATCTATCCACCAAACTAGTGGTGAGCACTAAAAAATATCAGTGCCCAATTTCATCATGAACACAGGTTGCCTTTTCACATACAGGCCACAACACAAGGAAATTCTACCTGCAAAAGCCTGTTTCTGTACTCAGATCATCCTTGCTTGAGTGGGCTATTTGTCTTTTTCAGTGCAATAGATTGAATTAGTTCGATATTCATTCCCTGCCTGAATTCGAGATGTAGTGCTGAGTTCATGAAAATTTGACCATTCAATCAAGTAATGAAATGTATAGATTTACATAAACTCATTAAATACCAAATGTTGGTGCTTTGAGAACAGTTACAATTTCACAGGTTTAAAAATGCAGGTTTAAAATGTTTAAAAAGCAAACGTGTGGAGAGGACACCCAAACAGCTGGTTTGCTTCTGATATTTTTTTTAAAAAATGTCTGTCACCCTTGTTTTTCATTGGTAAGTGGGTTGTTTATGATAATCACAAATTCATATTTAAATGATCCAAATCCACAATATTATTTCAATACAGTCATGAATATTTGATGACAATTATCTATTGCATTTTGTAATATGTTGAGAAATATGCCAATAGAACATGAAATGCATAATTCGATTATCATTGGTGCAAACCTATGCTAGATACAGGAACAGACTAGAAAACACCTGGTGCTGCTGCTGTATAGCTGTGTGCGTCCCTTGCTGGGTTCTGTTGAAATGGCTTCTCCATGCTAACCAGGAAGTTACCTCTTCAGACAACAGAACTGTCGGGAATCAAGCTCATATCAGGAGAAACTGGCAACTCTCCCAGGCACCCGGCATGATTCCCTGTTGACCTCCCTGGCTGCATTCCCCAGCAAGATCCAGGCTAAGTCTCGATAGGTGATCCTTCTCAGCATGAGAAGAACACACCCCTCTTTCCTGCCCCCCCTGGGCAGGGGAAAGAGATAGACAGAAACGTATTTACATGCCTTTATTTCTGTCTTTGCAGGATTACAAAAAACGTGACTGCTCTCTTCAAGCTTCAGCAGTCAAGAGTCAAACACTTCCTGGACAGGAATAAACGGAAGAGCTCATATTACACTCTGAGCTAATTCCGGTGCTTCGCACTGTGAATTGACTGCCCCTCTGATTCCCACGGGCAGTCCCAACATTCCCATCATGTTTACTTTTCAAGCTAGCACTTTGCAGCTGCATTGCATCCATATCGTAACTCTTCATTTCTTATCTCTGTGGCTGCAATTGCCTGGGTGATGCAGACACCCTTAGCCAGCTGAATGTGTGGCCCCGGGCACTGGCAACCCATGGTATACCACTGTCTTAATGTATTCCCACTGCTAATGTCTAGGTGCCAGATGGCCACCAACAGGCAACAGCCTCTGGCACCAACTTTGCATGAAAAATGATGTGGAGCAAGTACGTAGAGGAAAGGCACTGAGCTTGTGATACTGGGGCGGAGGGGGATGGCAAAGGAGGATGGTGTTATGAGGACAAAAGTGTCCCGGGCTCTAGTCTAGAGATTTATGGGAACCCAGCAGCGAGTAGTACTGTTAAGAACAGGGCATGCATATTGGACTCCAGAGAGGAAGCCTGTAGTCATGGAGGTTCTGTTACACCTCCTCTTAAACTAGTAAACAGTTGGTTTTTTTTGGAAGGATAGTAATGCGGCAGGCTGTGTATGATAATTCAACTTCACACAAGAGCTACTTTCTCCTTTCTGACCAACCATGGGGCTATACAAATGCACTTTGTAAGTAAGGAAGAGTAGAGTAGTATATGTTTTGCTTTTTGCTTTTGGTAAATGTTACCCTTGGGGAGGGGGGAAAGGATAACAGAACCAAAACACAGAATTGGGATTATTACAGTGAAGACCAAGACTTGCTGTTTTACTTTTGGTATCATTGATGACTTCTTGTGCATCCCCCCCCCTGTATTTTAGACATGCAATTGCCCCACCCCCCATAACTAGCTGGTTTTTCAGGGCTTCTTCATCATCCTTTCAGTCCCAGAATAAAGGGGGGAAGGGGGGACAATATGGGAGGATTTTCTTTGGGTCCTTCTTGGTGCATTTGCACCGACAGACAGGCTTCTTAGCCGAAGCAAAGCAGAAATATACTTGTGATTCCTTTTCAAACTCGCGTTTTAATAGCTTGCATAGTCTGTGTTTTGATTCTTTGAAACGGTGCCACTTCTGAAGCAGCGTATATCTGTTATGCAAAGATTGCTGCGGCAAACACAGATTTTAATTAACAGAAGAATAAGCAGGTGCATTAAAAAACCTGAGAATATCTTCATCCGTTAGCAGCTATTGTTACGAGCACATCAAAAACGTACGTACGCCTTGAATTTTTTTTTCTTGGTTAAAGTTCTTTCCCCCATTCATTATGCAAACCTAATGCATTAGCTCTAGAGAGAAATGATCACCTTTTTATTTCTTCTTTTTGGAGAAATCCTTGCATTGTGTACCCAGGAGTACAGAGAGGCGATGCTATCAATTATCCAAAAGACTGCCTCATGTAGAATTGGTACTTTTGCTAAACTAGCTCACAATTATACCGAGGCTGTTCCCAATTAATTATGAATATATATATATATATATATATATATATATATATATATCCACTTGGCTTAGCTGGAAGGATATTTTTTCATCTTTTTTATGAAAGAAGGTTATCATCTCAGATTTTAAAAAGTCCATATTTTAATACATATAATCAGGTACCTTGTATGCATTCCACATATCAATACAATGTGAGCCATGATAAAGGCAAAACTGGATGTTTCCTTGGAAATTGTGTGCTCCTAAGTAAACAATAGATGAAATGTTGCAGTTAAAATGAAGCAGAAACTTCAATCCTCTAGGAAGCTCCCCATCGATCTCTGCATGAGTCACTGATCTGGGGCTATCTCTTTCCAATCAGAAGGCGAAGAGCTTTAGACAGCAACTAGATGCTGCTGATCTGACTCAGTATAAGACACGTTTTCTGTGTTGTGATTCTGTGGCTGCTGAGCACACTCAATCCTCAGTGCATTGTTTTGGGGGCTTCCTCCCGCTTTGTTTTACTTCCTGACAGTAAGAGCTGTTCGACAGAGGAATTTGCTGCCAAGGAGTGTGGTGGAGTTTCCTTCTTTGGAGGTCTTTAAGCAGAGGCTTGACAACCATATGTCAGGAGTGCTCTGATGGTGTTTCCTGCTTGGTTGGACTCGATGGCCCTTGTGGTCTCTTCCAACTCTATGATTCTATGATTCTACCCTAAACATTTTCTTTTGCAAACCTTGGCAACCCTCCCCCCCCCATTCCAAGGCTACTCATATCTCCTTCTACCTGAGCCTACCCAAACTCCTACATCAGTGGCATGTGGTGACATTTTCCATAGGGGAACAGTTGGGGCCAGAGGTGCCAGTTTCTGAGGGCAACGCATGTGTGACAGCTTCCTAAGCTGAGCAGAAGCTTCCTGAGCTTTGCTGGCTCTACAACTCCAGGCATTTTTGGATGACACTAATTATCTGGAAATAATCTTGCTTCCATTATTGTTCTGGTTACAGCTTTTTTTCAGCTGGAACTTGCCAGATCTCAGTTCCAGCACCTCTCATGTGGGCACCATTCCCATTATAAGAGAACAAGGGACGTGCTGATGGTGAGTTCCAGCACTTCTTTTTCTAGAAAAACTGCCTCAAACTGCCTTAGACAGGAGAAGGTAGTCTTTGTGAGAGTATGAAACCCTGCTAATTATCTGGGATCTGTCAGTGACTTCTAATGCTATTGATCATGGTATTATTTTGGACCAATAATCCAAGATGGGAATGGGAGCTCTCATATTCTGTTCAACTCTGCCAGATTGCATCACATTGATGTTATTGTCCCATGGCACCTGTGAAACGAGGTTCTGCAGGACTTTGTTTTGCTCCCTAAATTGGTTTATATCTATGTGAAATTGCTGAGTGTTGTCATCTGGGGATTTAGGGGGAGGTGTCACAGGTAAATTGATGACATTGAACTAGATTTATTCTTTTCATCTAATGCAGTTGAGGTGATGAGTGTGCTAAGTCTGAGGCAAGTATTGGATTGGAGAATTGATACACAGAAGGTCAAACCAGACGAGATGGTAAAGGTGAAAGGTAAAGGACCCCTGGGCGGTACAGTCATACATTGGGTTACAGACACTTTGGGTTGTGAGATTTTGGGTTGCACACTGCACCAAACCCAGAAGTACCAGAATGGGTTACTTCTGGGTTTCGGCCCCTGCGTATGCGCAGAAGCTCTAAATCGCACTTTGTGCATGTGCAGAATCGCCGAACCATGACCGGCAGGTGAGCAGACGCGGCGCTGTGGGTTATGGATGCTGTGGGTTGTGAACGTGCCTTCTGCATGGATCACGTTCGCAACCTGAGTGTCCACTGTAAAGTCCAGTCCAAGGTGACTATGGGGTTGCGGTGCTCATCTTGCTTTCAGGCCAAGGGAGCCGGCGTTTGTCCACAGACAGCTTTCCGGGTCATGTGGTCAGCATGACTGGACCACTTCCGGGGCAATAGAACACCCTGACAAACCAAAGCGCATGGAAATGCCGTTTACCTTCCCGCCACAGAGGTACATATTTATCTACTTGCACTGGCATGCTTTGGAACTGCTAGTTTGGCAGGAGCTGGGACAGAGCAACAGGAGCTCTCTCCATCACAGGGATTCAAACCACCAACCTTCTGATTGGCAAGCCCAAGAGGCTCAGTGGTTTAGACCACAGCGCCACCCACATCCGCAGATAAAGGTTCTGTTGGCTGGTAGTTCATCCAACAACCAAAGCAAATGCTGTGGATGAGATTGCAATCTCCCTAAGGCAGGACTGGTGAACCCCTGTCTCGTGAAGTGGATACGGACCACCAACCCACAGGAAGTAGCCTGCTGGTCAGGAGATAATGCTCTGTTGATTCTTTGGAGAGCGATCTTTAAAGAGCAGATAGAATGTTTCATCTCCCAATCAAAGTGGTAGGAAATGATGTAGCACTCCCAACCCATGCTTCCTGTCCCCATTTCTCCAAATGCTGGATCCATGGACACCTTCAGAATGTTTACTACATTGTAGGTCACCAACTCAAAGCAGTGAGCGCTATAAAGGCAAAAGATTACAGTCAGTACATTCAGTTTACAGATGTCCACGGCGTCTCTTGCTGCAAAGGCAGCTGCTTCTGAAGCACTTAATGCTATTTTCCTTTGTCTGAACAACTCTGAGCATCAATACCAAAGACAGACAAACAGGAGCTCTCTGTGAACTTTTGAAAATAGAAAGTCCTGTGCAGGAGAAACAAACATATGGATTAATCTCATTAAGGGGGAAAGCAGAGCACTTGAAACTTCATTCAGTTTCCCCATCTTCAGTTCCTCGCCCCCTTGTACTGTTCTTGTTTTTTCATGAGCTTTCCCCCCTGTTTTTAATGAAGTACAACTTCAAAAAAGAAAGAAAGAAAAGAAAAAAAGAGAAAAGAAAAAGAACAGAAATTCAGATCAGATCAGAACTATTTCCCTTAGAAATCACGTAGCACTCTTGCTGCAATGATCTATGACAGATGATGAGGAAATGTACAATATGTCTCGGGCCTAGCAAAATGGGAGCAGTGAAAAATTTGAAAACTTAAAAATGATAGATTGTCTTCCTGGAATTACACAAAATAACTGGTTCATTGTTAATTTAAAACCTGCCGCCTGGTGCATAAAAATTTAAAGCATTTAAAACCCATATGCTTTTTTAGCTGTAGGAAGATAGCATTATCTCAGTAGAAAAAAATATCCAAGTAACTTTCAGATTTCTGCTATCTGGGGTAAAGTTTATTTCTGCAGGAGGTGAAAAATATTTTTAATTGTTATATTTTATCTGCTGGACAAGTAAAATGGTTTCTTGTTTATTTTAGACTACTAGGAGATATATATTTTTTAGTTATTTAAATATTTATATTCCAACTTTTGGCCCTTTATGGGCAGCTAAGGCACCTCCCAACCTCAATTAAAACAACATATAATCCATAAAACGATAAAGTTTAAGAAAGAAGAGGAAGCTAAAAACTGGGAGGAAGATATTAAAAGCACAGAATTGGACAAAACCCTATATCCAACTAAGGCATAGAAGAACCAAAGGGCCCAATGCTGATTCAAACATCAATAAAGGGCAAATACATACCATAGATTTAAAGAACACTCAACATACATTTAAAGAACATTACTTCCCCACCTAAAAATAAATAAATTCTGGGAACTGTAGTTTTCCCTTTGCAGACCTATAATGTCAGTATCCTCTACAAACCACTTCTCCCTGATTTCTGGGAGGAAGTTGCAAGTTTCAAATGTTATTTGGATGTGCTGTAAATGTATGCTGTGGATCTGTCCAAAGAAGGGGTCAGTCAGGCATGCCAGTATAGGTTTCTAAAAATTTATTTATTGAACAGAATGTTTGTTGCTATCCTGCTGGCACAAGGAAAAAGAAATATAAAGAAAGGAGAATTTCTGGATGCCAAGAACCAAGTTTGGGGGAAGCACCCTTTGTTGAGAGAACCCCAGCAGAGTCACAATAAATGCAGCAAGGTAAAGCATGGAAATATAGGCTTGTTAAAAGGTAAAGGGCCCCTGACAGTTAAGTCCAGTCGCGAACAATTCAGGGGTTGTGGCGCTCATCTCACTTTACTGGCCGATGGAGCTGACGTTTGTCCGCAAACAGCTTTCCTGGGTCATGTGGCCAGCATGACTAAGCCACTTCTGGCACAACGGAACACCGAAACCAGAGCAGTGCACGGAAACGCTGTTTACCTTCCCACCGGAGCGGCATCTATTTATCTACTTGCACTTTGACGTGCTTTTGAACTGCTTGGTTGGCAGTAGCTGGGACCAAGCAACGGGAGCTCACCCTGTCACGGGAATTCAAACCGCTGACCTTCTGATCGGCAAGCCCTAGACTCAGTGGTTTAGACCACAGCACCACCCGCATCCCTATAGGCTTCTTAGACCTTTTAAATATGCCCAAAGTTCCAGCAGCCCTGGCTACAAGATCTTCAGGTGAATGGGGAGCTGCCTCTGGGGCCGGCCAGGGTGTGCTGGTTACCAGGATCTGAGGGGACTTAGGATAAGCAAACAAATGGATGAGGGGGCCCAACCAGCCATCCCCGAGCCCTTGCTGCTGGAAATGGATGGATGAGTGCTGGCCTTTCTTGTGCTTGTTGTGTGCAATGCCTGCTTGGGATCTGAGTGCCAGGCTTTCCACCCATGCAGACGTGAGGTGGCACCTCTTTTTTGGGGGTGTATGTAAGGGACCTTGGGACGTGGGTGGCACTGTGGGTTAAACCACAGAGCCTAGAACTTGCTGATCAGAAGGTCGGTGGTTCGTATATCCACGATGGGGTGAGCTCCTGTTGCTTGGTCCCTGCTCCTGCCAACCTAGCAGTTTGAAAGCACGTCAAAATGCAAGTAGATAAATAGGTACCACTCTGGCGGGAAGGTAAATGGCGTTTCCATGTGCTGCTCTGGTTTGCCAGAAGCGGCTTAGTCATGCTGGCCACATGACTTGGAAGCTGTACGCAGGCTGCCCCGGCCAATAAAGCGAGATGAGCGCCACAACCCCAGAGTCGGTCATGACTGGACCTAATGGTCAGGGGTCCCTTTACCTTTACCTTTATGTAAGGGACCAGGGGCAGCTGCCCAGAGAACTCCGAAGGAGAGGGGAGAGGAGACTGAGGGAACACTCCCCAAGGGATGGGGTTTGAAAAGGGATAGGGGGTGCCAGCTCCGCAGGCAAGGAGTGAAATAACTGGGCTCCTGAGGTTTCCCCATAGGGGAGCCACAGAAAGAATGCAGTTGGTCAAGGCAACCATGGACTCAAAAAGGTTTACAACCTCTGTGGTATGATGATACTGCAGTGGCCAACAGATATCTGTGGAAGAAATGGAAGGGTACAAGGACACGCTGCCTAGAACAGAGAGTTGCCTCTGGCATTTGCCTTGTCTATGTTGTTCCCTGCTGCTGATGCTCCCACTGTACTCTGTGAAACTGGCCACACGGAAGCCTTGAGAATGGAGGAACTTGCCTTTGGGTAAGGGTAATCTGGTGGCTTTGATTTGATGCATTAAAATCTTCATATCCCGCTCTCCTGCTTCAAAGGCAACACTCAGAGTAGCTTGTGAGAATTTCACTTTCATAAGAACAACAATATAAAGGAACCGGGAGGGCTTTTCATATATTTTTAGGTTCACCTAAGGCAGAAAATCTCACAAACAGCTCTCCCATTGCCTGACAACGGTCCAATTAAATAACTTAACCATTTGCTGCATTTTCTTGACACTGCGTAGGACAGCTTCCTCACTGCATAAAAATAGGGCTGGTTCCGAGAAGATCTGTTATATTGTGGCCATTTCTTTGACCACATCATCATCTCCATGCAAGACTTCTGCACCTTTACAGTCCCATAGGGTTCACATCATTTTCTGTTTGTCCACGAGCATGGCATAAGAACACTTATTTTCACACTGCAGCCTCTCGCTTGGAACGTCAGCACTTCACTGCCTGGCTTGGCTGACACAAATGCAACACTCTCTTGTTTAGTTAGGGATTCTGGCTAATTAGTTTGTGTGTCCCTTCATGTTTGCTGGGCTACATGAGGGAGAAATCTTGTTGTGCTCAGAATGCTGAGGCACATTGCATCTGGATTGCTTCACTTTGTCCATTTAAGCACCAAATTATCCTAGATTAAGCAAAGTGAGTTTGCTGCTTGATCTTGTTGACTCTTCCTTTGCTCCATTATTGCGAGCTTCCACCCAACAAATTATTTGAATTGTCTGATTGCTTTGTGTAGCAAGCAACAAATGGATCTAAAATCTGGTCTTGATGATGTTGAGCTTCCTTGTCTTGATGTAAGGTCAGCAGTTCGAATCCACACGACGGGGTGAGCTCCTGTTGCTTTGTCCCAGCTCCTGCCAACCTAGCAGTTCAAAAGTATACCAGTGTGAGTAGATAAATAGGTATGGCTGTGGCTGGAAGGTAAATAGTGTTTCCTTGTGCTCTGGATTCCGTCACAGTGTCCCGTTGCATCAGGAGCTGTTTAGTCAGGCTGGCCACATGACCCAAAAAGCTGTCTCCCTCAGCCTGAAAGTAGAGATGAGCGCTGTACCCCATAGTCAAATTCAAATGGACTTAACTATCCAGGGGTCCTTTACCTTTACCTGTACTAACAAATATGGTGGTTCAAATTATGAATGTTTGTTTCCTATGAATTTATATGACTTCCCCACCCTAAATGAGATACTTTGCTTTTAAAGGGTTTGCTTTTAAAGGTGAAATAATTTCCATTTTCTGAAACAAGATGTGAATGGATGCACAGCCATAATTCAAAATTTTCACTTTTTGAAATTTTGCAATGTGGTTGCCAATGAAGTAATATGTATCCCAAGTGCATAGGATTACACCTATTAGAAGGAAATAACACAAAATATGCATTACATTTGGAGAAATTGAGTTTATTAGTCACAACTGCATACAAAAATGTGGGTTTTTTGGTAAAATTTGCACTAAAATGATGTCGAATATTCATGAGATTATTTTCACTAATAGTATCAAATTGCTGTAGAAATGTGGAGAACAATTTAAGAGTGGAAAAATAAGGAACTGAGAGAACAGAAATTGACAGAATCAACCATCTCTAAAGTTGTTTGCCTCATTTTTGATCCATTTCTGTCGGCACTCACCATCTGAGTTCACAGTTAGAGAGAGGATTATCTCTATGTAGTGTGTGTAGTATATTTCACATATTGGGAAATGTAGAAAATGCTATGTTAATAAAAGAGCTAGCATCAAGTAGAAATGGAACAGGAGGCATAAACAAGTGCAGTGTGGATAAATGTTAGCAAGGCAATTTTCAGCATACAGAGAAATGAGGTGACAGACGATAGTATGAATGTTAATGTGTCTAAAAAGGAGCTAGTAAGGAGATTTTGGTTGGAGTTATGAAATACAGGGGTGAAGGGAGAATTCTTTAGTATAGATTCAGCCAGAATCACTCTTGGTTGAAGAGATTCTTAGAGGGCTTGCATGCTTGTCTACAAAGTAGATCCCCAATATATAGGAGGATTTTTTAAAATTAAAAAAACACACCTTTGAACAAAAAAACCTGGTAATTAAACTGTGTTCAGCGCCACCATCCCACTGTAACTTAGTGGCTAAATATGGATCAGTAACCCCTGAAGTCTGAACTGGCATCACTCAAAACTAAAATCTTTATGAGCACCTGCTTACAAAATCAAAGTTATGTTGGATGCATTTGTGTTCTCCGCACCATGGAACTGAAAATAACAAACCAGTATTCTCTTCTTCAGTACAGTGGTAAAAGGTAAAGGTAAAGGTACCCCTGCCCGTACGGGCCAGTCGTGTCCGACTCTAGGGTTGTGCGCCCATCTCACTTAAGAGGCCGGGGGCCAGCACTGTCCGGAGACACTTCCGGGTCATGTGGCTAGCATGACATCAGTACAGTGGTACCTCAGGTTAAGTACTTAATTTGTTCCGGAGGTCCGTTCTTAACCTGAAACTGTTCTTAACCTGAAGCACCACTTTAGCTAATGGGGCCTCTTGCTGCCGCTGCACCACCACTGCACGATTTTTGTTCTCATCCTGAAGCAAAGTTCTTAACCCGAGGTACTATTTCTGGGTTAGCAGAGTCTGTAACCTGAAGCGTATGTGACCTGAAGCGTATGTAACCCGAGGTACCACTGTATAGTAGACCTACTGCAAGTGTTGGGGTTTCAGTGCTGAACAACTCCTCCCTTGAGGAATGCTTTTGCATGCTATGATAGCAGAGTTGTCAGGCAATGAGCAAATGAGAGCTACACATTCTTTCATGCTCATAGTAGGGAAAGAAAGAACTGCACAGCTCCTGTACAGTGAGATATTAGAATAGTACCTTTACCGGGAGAGCACTCATCTTCATGGTCAGATATGAGATTCCCCTTTGCTCTTTACTATCTTATATACTGTGGATATGACTGCCACTGGGCAAATTTCTTGCAGGGGTGGAGTCTGAGGTTAAAATGGGGGACTCCTCAATTTGTGCTCTCAGGGTGGTCTTTATTTTGATGGGGTGCTTGTGCCCTGCGAGCATATGCCTAAGCAGTCCAGATTTCAAGGATGCCATTATGATTTCAGTCCCCAAAGAAAACAAAACCACTGCTGCCCTTGAAGCTTGTCACCATGCTGAGAACTGGGGACCATGCAACAGTGCAAACCTGAGCTAAGTTTTATTAGCTCCAATATTTTTGCTCCAAATGAAACCAACATGTCATTGGTTTTATTGATAGATTAATCAATGAAACCTTTGGCTGGTTTGTGGCAATTGTAATTAATCATCAAACTGATTTGACTTAGGGAGCTATTTTTGGTTCTTGCCTGTCTTCCTATATATAGAAAAATGTAAGGCTGTCGTCACGTAGCCTCCATTAGATGATTTGTAATCCTCATATGAAGCCTGGATTTGCGTGAAGTTACGGCAGGGTAGGGAAGCATAAGAGAAGGCAGGCTGCACCACAGCAGGGTTTGTAGCATGAGAGCTAGAAGGGAAGGACACTGAGAGCAGAAAGTGGTGGGAGAGGTCTCAATAGACTGGGAAGGGAAGGTGGTTTTTTTCTTTTAAGTTTCAACAAGGAAAATAGCAAAGATGAGTACAACACATAAGTTAACACCCAAAAGCCAACACAACATAACCTTTCTGAGCCCCTTTCTTGCTATACTGAAACCTTATTTTAAGCTGCCACTTTTTCCTCAATGTCTCCTGCCTCCACTTGCTCTACTGAAATTTTCACTATTGTTTTAAACCACGTTTCCTTTCAGTGATTCTCCATCCCTGCTTGCTCTACTCAGAGCTCTGTCAAAGTTTAAAACTATCATTTCCCTCTCTCACTGCTTTCCTCTACTTGCTCTACTCCAGGGGTGGCCAGCTCCCAAGAGACTGCGATCTACTTACAGAATTAAAAACTGGTAGTGATTTACCCCCCTTTTGGGGGGTTCAGGTGAAATTTGTTGAGCTTTTCTTAGGGAGGAGGAAAGCCCCGTTTTAATGGGTTTTGTGAGAGAAAGAGGAACAGCCACTCACCAACAGATCACTGGGGACACAAACAGCCTCATTGAGTAAACTCTGTCTTCCATTCTGCAGATTGTGCAACAATGGAGGGCGGGGTGAGGGGGTGGGGCCAGATTCTATTTTACCAACGCTAAGGAAAGGGAGCTAGTGATCAACCGCGATCTACCAAAACCTCCTGGGGATCTACCAGTAGATCCCTGCTCTATTCAAACCCTGGGTGTTTCTTTAAATACATCATTTCCCTCTCACTATCTCCCCCTTCTTGCGGTACTCAGATTTCCCCCTCTTCTTTTCCTCTGCTGCATTGTTTCAGAGAGAGAGAGGGGGGGTCTAGGATGCAGTGCCCTCAAATATTCCATAGCACTTTCCCGGGACTATGTGTTGTTTTCAATGTGGAGTTCCAGACTCAATGTCATTATTTAGAACATGCATTTGATTTATAAACAAACACCCATATACAATATGTATAACATCCATCAACTGAATGAAACTTTCTCTCACGGAAGAAACTGACAGACTTGTTCCTAAGCTTCTGTGCATCTTAAAGATGGGGCTAGGAATGTGAAAAGGGAGTTTGGCAGTTGCATGGGATGGAAAGGGGAGACTCAATGGTGCACACATGGGATGGTGCACGGTTGGTGAATGGACCAAGCAGGGGTACATATTAACTGTAATTTGGAATGGGGGAGATGGGCCTTCCTTCTGACAATAAGAAGCAGCTTTAGTAGATTAAATAGAAAAGTATAAGGAATTTCGGGACTCAAATTAATTTGCTTGTAGGTTATTGTTATTTTTATTCAACATAAACAGTCCACTGTTGCATATATACAACATAAAATAAAGAAATGGTTTGAAATCATCAATGGAACCCTACCTCTAAAAGCAAGGGACGCGGGTGGCACTGTAGGTTAAACCACAGAGCCTAGGATGTGCTGATCAGAAGGTCGATGGTTCGAATCCCCGTGACGGGGTGAGCTCCCATTGTTCGGTCCCTGCTCCTGCCAACCTAGCAGTTCGAAAGCAAGTCAAAGTACAAGTAGATAAATAGGTACCGCTCCAGCAGGAAGGTAAACGGCGTTTCCGTGTGCTGCTCTGGTTTGCCAGAAGCTGTACGCCGGCTCCCTCAGCCAATAAAGCGAGATGAGCGCCGCAACCCCAGAGTCGGCCACGACTGGACCTAACAGTCAGAGGTCCCTTTACCTTTACCTCTAAAAGCAACTGTCCCCTCATTGCTTCAATAACAGTAGCCGTAGACCCAAACAGAAAATCAATTCTCCTGTTTTTATTGAAGTTTTAAGATAGGGACAGGGAAACTGTGACCTTTCGGATACTGTTGAAGTCCAACTTCCATCAATGCCAACTAGCATGATCAATGGCCAGGATAGATGGGAGTTGTAGTCAAACCCGATCTGCAGTTCCACATGCTCTCTACTCTTGATTTAAAGCATTATTGTTTCCAACGCTGGAATGTCCACCCTGTTAAATATCTACACCAAAAGCCAAATGAAATGAACTTATTCCCAAAGCAATAAAACAGTATCTGACATTGTACAGAACACAAATTATCTCTCTGTAATGTAAAAGATTAGGCTTTCAGAATTTCAGCATTACATAATTGCTCCATCTAAGCAGTTTTTGGTGAGTGGATGCATTTCTATTAATAAAATTAAACTAGTGACATTTAGAAAAGAAATACTGTCCCAAACTGTATCATTTCAGACTATGAATATGGAAGAACAACAACCCCCCCTATTATTTGTACTTCGTTTCCTGCTTGGTACCTACCGTGTTGCATCAGTTGACCAATTATTCAGCATCATTTTCAAAAACGAGGTGCAAAAGGATTTATTTATGCATTTGGGTTGTCCTTAAATAACCCTTCAACTTACTTCAGGATCTAATTAGTTTTCACTGCTAAATGTTTAATTGGTGGTAAAGTGAATAGATGGCAAAGAGCCATTGGAAGGTGTCACCAATGTTTTTGGGCTCCTCGGCAGATTTGGAGCTTTGAGGATGTGTCATATGCATCTGCCACAAAATGGCTACTGTAAGGAGAGGGCACGACACAAAACAGCTGCCATGGGATGTGGCCTAATGCAAAATGGTTGCTGTGGGGCTGTATGTCTGCCACCAACTTAGATGACCTTAAAGGAGGATTGGACAAATTCATGGATAAGCACAAACAGAAGGTTCCTTTAAATAGAAAGGTGTCCTCTGACAGTCCTTCAAGTAGAGGACTGTCTTCTGTAAAGTAAGACATGTGGCCACAGGGCTACATCTTCCCCCGGCTGAGGCCTGACAACAATTTGCCTTTTACTGGATTGGTCGATAAATTTATATTACCAAATATGCTGAGCATTTTGAAAATGCCGAAGAAAGCATCGCTTTTTATTCATACTTTGGAAAACCAAAAATACGGCTCATTTGCAAAGCTATATTTGATATTTTGTCTTTCGTTCCCTGTTGCCATAACACTTCAAACCAAAATTGCCTCCACAAAATAAAAAGAAAGGAATAAAATCATTAGCGGGCAATTAAATCCCAGTCCCACCAATTAATACTGCCCCTCACTGATTAAAATTGGCCCTCACCAAGTAATCAACTAATGGTTTTGTTGATTAATCTACCCATTCCCCTGATTAAAAGCTCACAGCCCGAAATGCTTGCTGTTCAGTTCCTGCTTTTCTCTATCCATGTAGCAGACGAGTGGAGGCCGCCTCTTAATGCAGACATTATAAAACACTGCAATTTACAATAATCTGGTAGATATTGTGTGGGAGAAATGACTCCATTTAATGAAAACAAACAGGAAACATTACCCGATTTTAACAGGCAAAATGAGAATCTAATTAAGTAGCAGGAATGACTGGCTGGAGTGTCGCAGTGTCGTGTCTCTGTGGCATTTCTTTGCCGCAGCAATCCTTGCCAAGAACAATAAAGTAATGTGGCATTTTACAGACCTGACAGCTCCCCAACCCCCACCAAACAGGGAATAACTTTTATACTACTAAAGGAATGTTTCCTGCTGGCAAATGGGATAAATATACAAAATGATATCGAGGCAACATTTCTCTTCCCTCCTCTGCTTTTGTCAAGCTCTAATATAATTTGGTTATGTCTGATGTCTGTTCGTATTATCATGCAGAGACTGTGTTGTCTGAAATGCATAGTCTTTACGTCTGCCTGGCACAGACCACTGAGATAATCCACAAAGGTGCTGTTGAGCATACGGCAAATGGCTCTGTTGAGAAGCGAATGCGCAGGCAAGGGAAGAACTCCATGCAGCAAGAGCACCTCTGTGTTCCACCTTTTGAATAAAAACAACCATGGGAAGCCATAGAAAATGTGTGGCATAACTACTTGGTGTGAGCAAATGCCGCCCATGGAGACTTCCCAGCACACGTTTGTTCAGGTTGAAGTCCAATCCTGAATACTGAAGCAGATCTTAAGGCAGGCATGGCCTGGTGAATATTGTTCAAAAGAGGAGGGAAATGGCTCCTTTTTCATACTGAAAGTCAACTGGGGGGGTGTGCATTTGTGCTGGAAGAGTCAGATCCTATGAGTTTCTGTGTAGACCTGTAGCCCCTTAGATTTTGTCAGATTCAGGCTCCCAGTGGTCCGAGATAGTGTGGTGAATGGTTAGGGATGATGGGAGTTGTGTTGTTGTAGGCACCTGTCTGTCTTGAGATACAATGGAGTGCACATCCAGGGGTGAAGTCAAACTGCTGGAGAATCACAACAGTGGTTGCAGAGACCAGTAACTCATAACTGCTGCCTCCTGTGTTGTAGATTTATTGCTCAGATAAGCCCTGGTGTCCAGCCCACTTCGGCTGCGCAGCTCTGCTGGACTTCAAAGGCCACATTCCAAAGGCTCTGAGCAAAAAAAACGCAGAGTTTACGCAGCAGCAAGAGAAAGCTGCAAAAACTTCTTCAGAGCTTTCTTCAGTGTGCTAAAATAAAGTCCACTCAGGATATTAGCAGCTAGAAGCAGTTTATTTACAGCAGACTATCCATTATCTATCACAGCGAACAGCATCGTGAAAACACGTCCTCTCTCCTCAAAAGCGAAAGTAGAGAAAAAGAACAAAGACTGGAGACTCTCGGACATGACGTAGAATCTCCCCCCTCCCAACAGTGGGCAGTGCGTACACTCTGAGCTGTTTTAACCCTGTAAGCTCAGGTTATCCTCACACCCCCTCTCGCGCTGCACCACTGTGGGGGGGGGGTAAGTACAGAACTTACCCCCAACTCCAAACCACCACAAAACTCCCCATGACGCTGGAAGCTTAAAGGTTTGGTGAATCCATCGGCTAGGTTACTGTGACTGGCACAATACTTCAGCCGAATCAAACCTGACTGAACACTCTGACACACATTTTGGAAACGTATGTCCAGATGCTTGGTTCTGGCCTTAAATTGCGCAGATTCAGCCAATTTCAAACAAGGTTGATTGTCTTCCCAAACCGTGATGGGCAAGCTACAATCCCCATAGATCTCGTGCACCAAGCATCTATAGAACTCTAGTTCCCGGCACAAATCTGACAATGCACTGAATTCAGCCTCAGTAGAAGACAGCGCAATGAGACTTTGCTTCCGGGACTTCCACCCAACTAGTGACTTCCCAAACTTTACCACCAGCCCAGACACAGACTTGCGGTCCTGCGAATTTGCCCAGTCACTGTCCGCATAGCATGTGAGCTTCGCCTCACCTTCAGCTGGCAGCTTAAGACAGAAGTCTTTGGTATGCTGCAGGTAGCGCAGTACCCGCTTGATACCGTGCCAAGCACTCACACTGGGCTTTGACGCTTCCCTACTTAGCAGATTGGTAGCAAAGGCAATGTCTGGTCTGCTCCATTGGGACAGATACAACAGACTACCTAGAGCTGACTGAAAGAGCTCAGCATTCTCAAACTCGACACTTTCTGCTTGCTGGCTATCTTTCATGAAGTTCGTCTCCATGGGTGTCCGAACTCCTGCACAATTGGACATTCTGAACTTCTCAAGCAACTGTTCAATCTTGCCTTTCTGACTGAGCAAGAAGCTACCATCCTCAGTTCTCGCTATCTGCACGCCTAGGTAGATCTTTACTGCACCCAGGTTCTTGAGCTGAAACCGCTTCCCAAGCTCTTTGGCAAACTTCTGCACCTGTTTGTCTGTCTTTCCAATATGGATGATGTCATCAACAAAAAATAACACCAGTTCCTGTGAGTCTCCTGATCCTCTAAGGAACAAGCAACTGTCAGCAAGACTCTTCCTGAAACCTAGCTTCTCCAAAGCTTCATTCAGGCACAAGTTCCAATTCCTGGCCGACTGTTTCAGGCCGTAAATTGACTTGTGAAGTTTCCACACAGTACCTCGCTCATTGCCCTCAAACCCTGGAGGAGGAAGCATGTACAAATCCTCCTGGAGGTCTGAGTTCAAGTAAGCAACGTCCACATCAAAATGATGCACCAGCAACCCTCTTTGTGCAGCTATGGCCAAAAGCAAACGTAGAGATTCACTCCTACAGGTGGGAGCATACGTTTCCGTGTAATGCAACCCCCTGCGCTGCGTGAATCCTCTCGCCACTAATCTGGCCTTATACTGCGGTTCTCCTGTCGCTGTAGGCTTAAGACGGTAAACCCAGCGGCTACCCACGGCTTTTTCGCCCATCGGCAACTTCGTGAGGGAGAACACACCTAAAGACTCCATTGAGTTCATCTCCTTCTGCATCGCCTCATGCCATTTCCTGGCTTCTTCCTGAGGCAGTTTCTGAACATCTTCAAAACTCTCGGGTTCACACTGTGCCATTCCGACCCACACGCTAGTGACAGCAAACCTTTCAGGAGGCTTCCCCTTGGTCGTCCGAGCAGAACGGCGCAGCACCACTTCAGGAACCCCCTCTGACCCACTGGGGCCAGCCAGAACGTCCTTGGCATCAGAGAGCTCCCCCTCTGACTTACTGCGCCTTCTGGACTTCTCAGCCGAACCTGTGGGGGAAGATGGAGCACTGCGTTGCTCAATCTTCACAGCCTTGGGAGAAGTTCTCCCCTCTGCCTGCACTGGGTCTGAACTCTGAGCCTCGGCTGCAGGTTCAACCTCTTCCTCACCTTCATCGGCAGAGTCAAACAGACTCTCTGACAGGATGTCAGGGTTCCCATGTATCCTAGCCCAACCACTCTGCTCACAGAATTCAGCACTGTTGCTGAGCAGAATCCTGGACTGATTCCCTGACGGATAAGCAAACCTCCACCCCTTGGTCCCTGGCTCATACCCACAGAAAATCATCTTTTGGGACCTGGGTTCACCTTTCTTGCGTTTGGCCTTTGGTATGAGGACCCACGCCTCACAACCAAAAACACGAAAATAGTGCAGTTTCGGTTGCTTTCCGTGCAACAAGAAGTATGGGGTGTCACCTACCACTGAATTGAACGACCTGTTCAGAACAAAGTTGGCCGTTCGCCAAGCCTCCCCCCAAAAGCGCTGTGGGAGCCCGGCATCAAACAAAAGAGCTGCAGACATCTCCCCTAGAGTCCTGTTCCGTCTTTCCGCAATCCCATTCTGTTGGGGAGAGTGCGGAGAGGACAATCTGTGTTGAATCCCCTTTTTGCGGAAGAAACTTTGCAGTGCAGACCCGGTGAACTCCCCACCGCGATCGCTCTGAAAGCTTTGCACCCGTGTGGAAAACTGCAGTTCCACAGCCGCAATCCAGTCTTTGATTAGCGGTGCAGCCTCACTTTTGTGTTGGATCGTGAAGGTCCAAGAGTTCCGAGTATGGTCATCAATCAGAACCAGTGCATATTTGGCTCCGCCCATACTGGTCACAGACATGGGACCTGACAAATCTGCATGAATTAATTGAAAAGCCCTAGTGGTCACCCTTTCAGACCTTGGGTATGTGCACGTTTTTACCTTTGCAGACTTGCACGCTCTGCAATCTAGAAACTTAGCACAAGGTTTCATTTTGCACCCTTGCGTACACTCTGGGATCTTCTTCACTGACCCCCAGGACACGTGAGCCATGCGTCGGTGCCATAAGTGAGCACACGCATCATGAACTGGAACGTTGGCACACTGTGCTTGAGCCACCTCCGTGTCACCTGTACCTGCAAAAGAAGCATTTATCACAACCTGTCTTTACATTCAACACTGACTAGGTGCTGTCCATTCTTAGAAATAGAACACTTATTGTTCTCAAAACACACTTTGTAGTTTTCAGCAAGAAGGGCGCTGACAGACAGCAACGCGCAAGACAGTCCTGGAACAACAAAAGCCTGGATTGAATCCTGTAAGAAAGAACAAAACAGTGAGCCAGTCTGCGTGAGTGGGTGTTTAGTCCCATCTGCTAAACACACAGTCTTTCCAGAAGTTACAGAGGTGCAGTTCTCCAGGAATCCTGCAGATGGCACTAAGTGATGCGAAGCTCCACTGTCTATAACAAAAGTCAGCACAGCATCCTGTTGACAACTCTTGACTGCAGCCATAGAGGCTGCCAAATGTTTACATTCAGTGTCTCTGCCAGCTGCCTTCGGCTTGCCTTTCCCACGCTTTGAAGCAGAGCTCTTTATCTGGTTGCTACGGGAGACGGCCTTCGGCTGTTCCTGTGCCTCGACTGGACAGTCTCTCACCAGATGGGAGGGGGAGCCACAGCGATAACAGCGGCGACGCGTAGCAACAGCTCTCACAGCTCCCTCTTCAGCCATTCCTTTGTTCCCAGCACCCCCACCTTTGGGTGCACAGCCTGGGCCTGCACGCTCCCCAGCACTCTGGTTGTAGGCCTCAACATCACACGGCCCCTCGGAGACAAAGCAGCTACTCCCAGCTGTAACTTCAGGAACATGGCCAGCAGCCCCCTCTGGGCTCTCGGCTTCCTCCCTGCTCTCGGCTTTCTTAAGGCCCTGGTCTCTTGCTGAGCTTGCACACAGACTCCTCAGCAACTGCCATGCGGCCTGAGCCGACTCAACGCCCTCCACGTGGGGCAACAGCGAAACATCTATGCTGGCTTTCAACATGCAGAGCTCCCTTTGCATTCTCTGCTGTCTATCCTCCAGCAAAGCAGCCTCATCTTCAGAAGTAAGTGGCATGGGTGGGGCTGGCTCCTTCTGGGCTATACTCCAGAGCCCTGTGGCCAGAAACCACCCCCTTACTCTTCTTGACCAGACCTCCCAATTTTGCTGATTTAATCTCTCATCAAAGGGGACGTTGAAACTCTCCTGGAGTTCTGCCATCTCCTCCCCCGGTCCCCCCTTGGGGCTGTGGAGTACTCACGCGTACTAAACCGGCTCCGAGGATAGGCTTCTGGCGTCCCTTTGCAGCACACAGCTTGCAGCCAGCCTCCCTGCTTTCTCCCAGGCAGAGCTGGTCTTTTTCTTCCGGCAGCAAAAACAGCAGCGTCTCACTTTTTACAGCATTTGTAAGCACACAGCATTCCAAACAGGCTCTCCACCGGACATCAAAGCAGCTTCCTCTAATTGCAATTACTGTCCATAACCTCTCAGATAGTAGATTTATTGCTCAGATAAGCCCTGGTGTCCAGCCCACTTCGGCTGCGCAGCTCTGCTGGACTTCAAAGGCCACATTCCAAAGGCTCTGAGCAAAAAAAACGCAGAGTTTACACAGCAGCAAGAGAAAGCTGCAAAAACTTCTTCAGAGCTTTCTTCAGTGTGCTAAAATAAAGTCCACTCAGGATATTAGCAGCTAGAAGCAGTTTATTTACAGCAGACTATCCATTATCTATCACAGCGAACAGCATCGTGAAAACACGTCCTCTCTCCTCAAAAGCGAAAGTAGAGAAAAAGAACAAAGACTGGAGACTCTCGGACATGACGTAGAATCTCCCCCCTCCCAACAGTGGGCAGTGCGTACACTCTGAGCTGTTTTAACCCTGTAAGCTCAGGTTATCCTCACAGTTTTTGCAGTGGTAGCAGCACTGAAGCAACCTCTCTGGAGTGCAAGCCTGGGCAGAGTATATGGAGGTCCTGGGCTGATGTGGTCTAAAGGAAAGCAGAGCAATACATTTGGCACCAGCTGGGCTGCAGGAGTTGCTGGAAGGCACCATCCAACTGTCCTAGGGACTCCACTCTGGATTTGCGTAGAGTTTACTCCTTAGCCTTTTCTTCTCCTGATGATGTCCCACAGGACAGTGGGTATGGATTTTTCTTTGGGGTTCAGTTCTGAAGCCTTTCTCACAAATGAGTATAGCTGCAAGTAAGCAAAGGCTTAGGACCAGAGTTTTCCTTCTCTTCCCGGGTTGATGAGCTCCATCTGCCACTCATTTCCCGCTACATGCGCAGAAATCACCTTCTTGACTGTTGGACCCACTCTTGGTCTCATCTGCTCAAGTCACTGGAACCTGTCTTCGCATGCAGGGAAAGTCCCTAGCTCATTGAGGGTTTGAGACCCATAGACTACCCTCACCTGGTTTAGCTGGCCAGTCAAAGCCATTTCCCAGAGTGTGGCTGCCATTGCAAGCTGACAGCTTTGAGGAACCATACATGAGAGATGAGTCCAGGGTGGGGACCAAAGATGGACAAACTACCCCAGAAGGAGCACAATGTGCCCCCTACCAGAGCACTACCCCTCCTCTCACCCTTTAGTGGGGAGTTGTCAGCCATCAGCATCTCTTGGTGTAGAAACAGCAGCAAAATAGTGTCTACAGACATTCCCAGAAAAAGAAAAAAAGGAAAAGGAAAAGGAAAAGGAAAAAAAAAAGGTTTGTTTACAGATCTGGCACAGCAAGAGCCATTGATTAAAAAACCTACAGTGCTTTTACAGTTATTCCTTCTCCCATATGAGACCCTGAAAACTGTTGTGCTGTGTGAGTGGGCCAAGGGGTTGCTAATAGAATTCTCTGCATCCCCACAAGACTGCAGTTCCCGGGAGAAAATCAGAACAGTTTAACCAGTCTAAAACTGGTAACTTTGCACTGTAGATATTCCCCACCCCCACCCCTAGCAGCAATATTGAGATTGTTCTTCTTCCAGCTAGTACTTCTGTTATGAGTGCTGGGTTGATTATGGTTTTGTTGGTGTCATTTAGATCTGCATTATAATGATTTTTTTTTTTTTAATTGTCAGAAGCTGTGTATACTAACTACAGAAGAAAAATGCAGGGGGCAGGTGGAGTTGCCTTCGTTATGGCCCTTTGCACCATACGAACTGGGATCTTGATTTTTGTTTAATAGAGAAGGCAAACTGACTTCCTGAAAGTGCTCAGTGTTGTTCCAATTTGCCACAGGACTGCAGAGTGTCAGCATGCAGAGGGTCGGGAGGCCAGCTGAGCTGTCTCCTTCCAGTTGTCCCGCTGCAAAGACCATCAGCCTCTGCCCGATGTAAATCAGCGACCCGGGCTTCAAAGCCAGGGCACACTATCAGTAGAGCGAACTGTGCACACAGAATAGGTGTGAGGCTTGTGAAAGCATACTACAACTACAGATTTATTAATCATAAATCAGGACAAAGAAACATGTCATCTCTCTCTCGTCTTCTCAGAGAGAACGGGATAAAGCAAAAGCAATACACAACGGAAGTTCCCAGCAAGCTGTGCTGGAATGTAAACAGACATGTGACACGTAACAGTTCCACATGTCTGCTCCTTAAGGTGGAATGGAAATCTCAACATCGAGTACATGGAGCCTGTATCATCAACATAAAGTTAGTGTAAGATGCCAGCATTTATAAAATGGGGATCCTTGCAGTGGTACCCAGGGACGTTTAAAACAGTTCTAGCACCAGACAACATTAAGAGCCCTGTGGGTTTTTCGTGTTTATTATTTTTTTGTTTAGAAATTACCTAGGAGGAATCGCTTCTCAGTATATCTCCAGCATGCCAAGAGGCCCCTTTTCCATTGTTGATGGATCACAATGGCTGAATGAAGACAGGAAGAGAGTCAGAGCAGAAGAGTAGAGAACAGTCAATTATGTGTGAAATATGGGTTAAGCACCACCTAAGATATATATACATTTCAAGAAACATTGCAGCAGATGTAAAGTGGTGTCTGCTTTATGTCATTATGAAACAATGCTTTAAATCTCTAGGGTATCTGAGAAACATTGTGCCCCTGGAGGGCACTGCTTGCCCCTATTGGAAATATTGCCATCTTGGAAATAGGTGCTACCAGGCAAGAGATTATGGGGACATTGGCTTTTAATGGCAGTAGCAGGTCATGATGAATGACTCTGAGATAAAAGAGGAGGCTAACAGGAGACCTGGCTTGTAGTTGGTATATTGGCAAACAAGTCAAACACTGGAGAAAAATAATCCCCCCCAACAACAAAAGACTTGTGTCTTGATCTCCCACTCGGAACAAAATGATAATAATGGTCAGTTTTGGTCTAGGTGGACTGAGAGAGCCCCTTCTTCCATCATAGGTGGCTTTCCCACTTCCAGAAATTCCATCTTGAAGAACAGATCTGGACCATGGTCCGTTCTCTCTCTCTCTCTCTCTCTCTCTCTCTCTCTCTCTCTCTCTCATCCTAATTGTCTTAATTAGCTGTCAATTCACTCGTTTCCTCTCCCTGCCAAGTCATTCACCTTCTGGGCTTCTCCAGCCTCTGCTGAGTCATATCCAACTACTGCAGACATTAATAGAAGCTTCCCATGCTCTTTTCTATTGGCCAGGGCTGAATAACTCTGCATTCCTTACTGGGCAACCTTCCAAGGGATACATGGCATTGGTGGGTGAGACCAGAAGGGAAAAGGGGATGATGTAAAATGCACATTTTACAACTGGTAAAGGTAAAGGGACCCCTGACTGTTAGGTCCAGTCATGGCCGACTCTGGGGTTGTGGCGCTCATCTCGCTTTCCTGGCCAAGGGAGCCAGTGTACAGCTTCTGGGTCATGTGGCCAGCATGACTAAGCCACTTCTGGTGAACCAGAGCAGCACACAGAAACGCTGTTTACCTTCCCGCCAGAGTGGTACCTATTTATCTACTTGCACTTTGACATGCTTTTGAACTGCTAGGGTTGGCAGGAGCAGGAACCGAGCAACGGGAGCTCACCCCGTCGCAGGGATTCGAACCACTGACCTTCTGATCAGCAAGCCCTAGGCTCTGTGGTTTAGATCACAGTGCCACCCACGTCCCTTTACAACTGGACATTAGGCCATTTTCTACAAACCCTCACCCTCCGAGCAAGAGGTCTGATCAGAGTTAAAGACTCAACCAGGAAGAACACAATAACACTTGGGCTAAGAAGAAGGGCCAGTGAGGAGTGTGGCATGGGAAGAGTTATGAGGGCAAGATGGAGAGGCCTGGGGGGGGGGGCACATTGTTCTCCTCCCTGGCTGGAGCTTCTCCACCCTTGCCATGCAGTCTTCTGCCACCAATGAGTGGCTAACTGGCAAAGAATTCTCAAGCCAGACCAAGATTATATCCTATGAGTCACTGAACTTTGCAGTGACAAAATTTGTACAATGTCCCCATCACAAACATTTTGGATTTCAGAGGGAGGAAAAAAATAAATTAGATGGCTTGTCCCTGGAAGAAGACACCGAATATACAATAGTGTTGGAGATATTTATATAAATGTGCAATGGTGTGGTGTACAGGGGAGGGGGGGGAGGTGAGGAATAGAAGAGAAGTTAATTATGAGTAAGATCAAAGGGATTTCAAAAAGTGATCTATAAAAGCTCTAGCTTTTTAGTGCATGTGCTTTTCTATCTCCATTAATGATGTTCAGAGATCTGAGGACCTGCTTGTGAGCATTGAGAATAACAAGGCAAATTATTTGGTGGCGCTCAAGGGGGTTTATCAGGCTCCAACGAGGAAAGAAACAACAGCAAAACGGGAATGAGAAAATGAACTTTTGGGATTTGGGGTGATAGTCAATGTGGCCACGTGGTCGACGGCTGTGTAAGTATGAATGTGCACTCATCTGAGTTCAAGCCAGCTAGTGAAGTGGTTAGATTGTCGGACTAGGACCTGGGAGATCAGAGTTCAAATCCCTGGTGTGCCACAAAGCTGACTGGGAGCCAGTCTCTGCCTCTTGGCCTAAACTACCTCACAGTGTTGTTTGGGGACTGAATGAGGAAGGGGAGAACCATGTACACCACCTTGAGTTCATTGGATAAAAAGGTAGGATATAAATACAACAAATAAGTAAAGACCGTATTTTTCGCTCTATAGGACACACCCGACCATAGGACGCACCTTGTTTTAGAGGGGGAGAACAAGAAAAAAAATTCTCCTCCTCTCTGCGCAGCACCCCTTCAGCGAAGTGGCAGGAGAAACGGAGCCCCTTCCATTTCTCCTCCTGCTTCGCTGAAGGGGCGCTGTGCAGAGAGAGAAAGCTGTGCAGCACCTCTCCAGTGAAGTGAAGCCAGGCGAGCAAGAGGAATCGGTGCGCTCCAACCCCTCTCACTCTCCTGGCTTCAGCAAAAGGAACCCGAAAGGAACTCCCACTGTGCTTCGGAGACTTCGCGTTGCTATCACTGAAGCCATGGAGCCTGCATTCGCTCCATAAGAGGCACACACATTTCCCCTTAGTTTTTGGAGCAGAAAAAGTGTGTCTTATAGAGCGAAAAATACGGTAACTGTTGCTGAAATAAAGTGTCCCCATTGGTCCATACAGCCACGCACCCTTCAATCCGAGTCTCGCAAAGCGAGGACAAGGCTGGGATCAAAGGGCACATGGTTGCAGCCCACTTCTCATGCCGCCCTGCTATCCCCAAGCCGCTTTGCGAAGCTGGGATGTGATCTGAACGATTCACCTGATGAATTGTTCAGATCACATCCCAGCCTCGCAAAGCGTTGCAGGGCTGACAGGGCGGTGTGAGGAGTCAAATGGCAGTTCCCCCTAAAAAGATGCCCCCAGGGCCATCACCCTGGTAGACCCCCACGCTATGCCCTTGAACTCACTTGTTGAGTGCGGACAGCATTGTAGCCAGAAGAGGGTCATCGAGAAGCAAGTGGGAATTGCCAGCATATACTCAGGGAACCCCAAGTTTTAGAACATACATTGGTACCTCTAGTTATGAACTTAAATCATTCCGGAGGTTCGTTCTTAACCTGAAATTGTTCTTAACCTTAGGCATGCCTTCGCTAATAGGGCCTCTTGCTGCCGCCGCACCGCTGGCACACGATTTCCGTTCTCATCCTGGGGCAGAGTTCTCAACTCGAGGTAACTCTTCCAGGTTAGCAGAGTCTGTACCACTGTACAGTGGTACCTCTGGTTATGTACTCAATTCATTCCAGAGGTCTGTTCTTAACCTGAAACTGTTCTTAACCTGAAGCACCACTTTAGC
Source organism: Podarcis cretensis (assembly GCF_951804945.1). Taxonomy (NCBI): domain Eukaryota; kingdom Metazoa; phylum Chordata; class Lepidosauria; order Squamata; family Lacertidae; genus Podarcis; species Podarcis cretensis. The sequence goes on along the minus strand of NC_137176.1, from coordinate 23,069,222 downwards.
TAATGGTGCCTCCCACTGCCGCTGCACCACCGTTGTGCGATTTCTGTTCTCAACCGGAAGCAAAGTTCTTAACCTGAGGTCCTATTTCTGGGTTAGCGGAGTCTGTAACCTGAAGCGTATGTAACCTAAAGCGTATGTAACCCGAAGTACCACTGTAATATCTTTAGAAAAAAAGCTATAGTACCTCCCTAGTATTATAAGTAGGTCCCCAGCCTACAGAATGCTTAATATCTGCAGGGGGTGAGAGGATGGAATGGAAGAGAGAATCTTGGAAGAAGTCCTGGCTGGTTGTCCAGCTGGAACCCTGATCAGGAATACTCCACACACTGCAACGTTTTGTTGGAAGTTCCGACACACAAAAATTGCCTGTTGTGGATTAGGTTCCCAGGCCCAAGAGACTCATAACCTCAAAGGAGCATGTTTATGTATATGTCAGGACCTTCAGCTACTTTCAAATTACTGTTTTTGGTTCATGGGATTATTTTGCAACAGTGTACTTGCCTATACTAATATTAATTTACAGCACTGTACGACTCCCCTAAACATATTATTGGGCACTCCCTAGCAACATCCCTGGCTATTGGACTGGGTACAAATTGGCAGGCCTCAGATTATGCCATCAGGCCTGGCTTATATAACATAATTTCAGTTTTGGTAAATTTAGGCACAGGAACTAAAAGTGGTTTCTAGTCCAAGGCAGTACCGGACAACACTAACATTAGATATCAAATGCCTATCAATGTCACTCTTGGATTTAAGTTTTAAGGAAGGAAGCTGTAGGGAAGAGATTGAAATGTTCAACATAATTATCTTTGTAATTCCAACCGATTATACTTTCAAGAAAAGAAAAATTGAGGTTTGTTTGATGAGACCTCTGTATGATAAAATCATGTTGAATGGCATCTAATTATATTTCTAGATTCTCAAATGTCATTGATTGAGTATGGTATTCACTCTCTCTCCACCACCTCCCCGGTTACTGATGTCAGGTTAATCAGCCAATAATTATGTTACATCTCCAACTTTCTGAGCCAGAAGATTAATTCTATCAACGGCTCATCTGCTGCTCTCTCCATTAATTTAAGATGCATGAAAAACACAGTGAAAAGTCAAGCTGGTTTTCACTTGACCATCAGAAATAGCCAAGGAACTAGCAGCAGTGGAAAGAGGAGGCCTCCTAGAGCATCTGTGGAATGACACGTGAAGCCCATCCTGTCAGATCAGCATTTGTGGTTAGTTCCCATTGTGGGATGGAAAGCAGGGAGGTCAACAGTAGGTGGCACCAGAGAACCAGTGCCAGGAAGAGCCAACTAATTCTCATTTTGTCCTCATCCTTCTCCCCGTTGAGTCCTACTTAATAGCCAAGGTGGCTCCTGAGCAGTTTACAACACCATTTGCAAAAGAAATCACACACACATTGTTAAAATACACAATAAAACAATGGCATAAAACATTGATATAAGCCCCCTCAATTAAAATGTGCAATAAAACAAGTCCATTAAAACAGCACAACTGCTAAAGTTGTTAAAACAGCAATTGGAACAATTAAAATGGGAGTTTCAGGTCGGTAGAACAGGGGAACACAGCTATGTCTTCCAAGAGCCAAGCTAGAAGAAGGCCAAAACAATCATCATCATCATCATCATCATCATCATCATCATATTATTTATATGCTGATTGGGGCCTCATGGTGAGAAAGAACCTGGCTGTTGACAGCCAGTATGTAGCCCTTCTAGACATGGTTTTGTAGGCCTTCTAGGTCAGGATTTATTTGGAGGGGGCAGAACCGAGTTATCTGCAAAGCAATTGGTCAGTTGGTTAAGTTGTTGCTTTTTTACTTGTTGGGGGGCAGCTGACTTCTCCTGGTCCCCTGGCTATGCCCATGGTTCCAGGAGTGAGAGGGACTGAGCTGTCCTGAGACCCATTGGATTTTCTGAGCCAGCCCCACTGCCATCACATGACACCATGTGCAATCTAGGGTAGATTATTGGCCAGATACAGCGGTAGTCCCCCTGCTCCATTCAACCCGGCAGGGCAGCAGCCAGAGGTTAGACTGCACCCTAAATGATGCTGTAGCATTTGGCTTGCCGTATGTCCTCTTTTCCCAGGACACATCCTCTTTTTTAAGAAGGAGAGTTGTCATAGTGATCCATCGTTAACATGTGGCCAATGCGTTCTCTTTTTTGCTCTTCAACATATGGCAACCTTACAAATTTCCACTAGACTTCTGGGAAGCAAAAATGGCAGCTTCCAGCACTCCATCGAGCTCTGGCTTCCAACACCAGTGGAAGGAATGCTTCTGTAAAATTGGTGGGGCAAAAAAGTTGAACAGTGAGTTGTTATGGGGTAGTTATTGCCTCTTGGCCCATTCCAAAAATTTGGACCTAAAGTTCTCAGCAGGAAATGTTTGATAGGTCCACCATTTAGTCAGACATCGGAACCAGTGCTGCTGTTGAAAACGGGAAGAATTTTGGTGCCAAACCAACTGGTCCCATTATTACAGCTGCAACTTAACAGTCTTGTGAGATGAGTAGGAGGCAGTAAACCTACAATGATGCCTGCCCCAATTTGTATCTCTTGTCATCTTTCCCAAGAGAAACTGTGAGCCCAAAAGCTTGTTTAGTTTCAATCAACAGATGTTGGTCCCAATTAAAGGGATCAAATTAAAGTGCTTTTATGTGTCTCCTTTGCTGGGACCGGGATGATAGCAGCTCTCTAATCTAAATTGTGTCCTAGGAGATCTTTAGTGGGAAGAAGCAAGGGATTTAATTAATGTTCGGGCTCTTTGTAAATAAAATGTCTAAGAGACACAACTGTCTCTTACCTTCCTGTTTGTCTGTTGGCATTTTAACCCCAGACTCCTCCAACCCAACAGTAATTTATCAAAAGGGTTTTCTGTGGAAACAGGTAGTTAGAATGTTTGCCTGGATAACAGAATTATAAATAAGCAAGGAGACACCTGCTATTTCAATCCCAGCACGTTCCCTCTGTTTTATACATTTGTTGTTTTCATTTTCCCTTGAAGAAAAACACCTTGAGGAAAAACGCCTGTGTTGTGCTGAGATTTTTGAAATTGAGGCTTTTGAACGAGTGTTTGAAAGTGCGTTGAGCCTGTTTATAGTTGTGGCGGTCTAAAAGTTTAGCATAACTCTTTCTGACTTTATGTGGCTTCAATAGAGCTGGCTAATTGATGGGACTCATTGTTACATAATGAGTAGTATAACTTCTCCTTAACTTTAATTCCCTTAACATCCTTGTTCCTTTTTAAACGGTTATTTCTTGCGCTTTTTACACTGCTTCTTTTACTCCACACCAAGAGGGCTTATTTTATGATTGGTCATCAGGCCTGCCAGTTTTTTGTTTTTTGTTTTGGTGCAGCACTCAGTCACATGTTGTCATCAAAATTCCATCCTGCCCCCAAATGCACTGTGTATTTTGCTTTTCTAGAGGAAATGTAACATATCAAATAGGTGCCACCTCTATTGTCTTTGCAGAACCCTACTGAAGATCTCCCTTTTCCAACAAACCCTTCAAGTGCAGATTTTTACTCTAATCAAATATCCGTATTGGGTTTGACTTTGTTTTGAATATCCAAAACTATTATTGTTTTATACATTGCTTTATGTATGTTTTTATATGTAAATTTGTTTTATATTGTCGATGTTATTTGCTTATTTAACTCCTTACCCACCCAAAATCCCATGGCAGATCACAACAATTACAGCACAATGAGTAACATTCAATTAAGTTTTACTTAGAGAAGTCCCATTGAAATTAATGGACATGATTAAGAGAGCACTCTAAAGTATGGGAAGCCAACAATATCTTGAATTCATTTTTATAAATGCCATATTAGATTAAGTTCTGGTTATAACAAACCCCTCCCCCTTTTTGTAATGTACACATTTTGTTGTTCTGTTCTGTTTTCCACCAGGATACTATCTCTTGTTCTTCTTTTTTGTGTCTTACTCTGTGCACTTGTAATTCTGCACTTCTTCTTTCTCAATAAAGAATATCAAATAAAAAAAGTATGGAAAGACAGGGTAATTGACACTGGATTAAGTTAAGACATTGTAAAGTACACAAGATCCAAGGGATTGATGCTAGCATATCTCTGTCTGAGCCAGTGTTAGGGACTTACTATGGCATAGTCCAGTTGAGCTGGGAACTTGCCAGCTTGGCCAGAGTTCTTCTACATCTTAACTCACTCATCCCAGTGGATCTAAGGTTACGATGCATCCTTTGCAAGGTCCATTAATTTCAATAGATCTACCACGAATTAAGGAGGACATGGGTGGCACTGTGGTCTAAACCACTGAGCCTCTTGGGCTTGCTGATCAGAAGGTCGGCAGTTTGAATCCCTGCGATGGAGTGAGCTCCCGTTGCTCAGTCCCAGCTGCTGCCAACCTAACAGTTTGAAAGCACACTAAAAAGTGCAAGTAGATAAATAGATGCCGCTCCGGTGGGAAGGTAAACAGTGTTTCCGTGCGCTGCTCTGGTTTTGGTGTACTGTTGCACCAGAAGCGGCTTAGTCATTCTGGCCACATGACCTGGAAAAACTGTCTGTGGACAAACACCGGCTCCCTTGGCCTGTAAAGCGAGATGAGCGCCGCGACTGGACTTAACTGTCAGGGGTCCTTTACCTTTTTTTAAAAAAACAAGCAAACCACGAATTAAACTTAGTTTAATACTACCCAACGTCAAAAATATGTTTTAGTGATCCTGACATGCACTATTGTGGTGCTCTCCAGGGCTTTGCCAATTTCACCTCTAACACTAAACCATGGTTTTGTGTTATGTGTGAACCCTCTCCAGAAACTTAGCTATGCCATATTGCCTCTCTAGAGTGTTTCTATAATATGGAAAAAAAATATATTAAAGTCGGATTCTTCTTCTAATAACCCGTTAAAATGAACCAATCTAAGTGTGAAAATATATGAAATAACTTTTTCATATCAAAACTATTACTATAAATTGGGACGGATAGATTTACAGCACACAGCACAGTTCTAACCATGTCTGCTTTGAGGCAGCTCCCACTGAATTCCATGAGACTTATTCCCTCCCAGTAAGTGTGTATAGGATTAAAGGTAAAGGTAAAGGGACCCCTGACAATTAGGTCCAGTCGTGGCCGACTCTGGGGTTGCGGCGCTCATCTTGCTTTATTGGCTGAGGGAGCTGGCATACAGCTTCCAGGTCATGTGGCCAGCATGACTAAGCCGCTTCTGGCGAACCAGAGCAGCACACGGAAACGCTATTTACCTTCCTGCCGGAGCGGTACCTATTTATCTACTTGCACTTTGACATGCTTTTGAACTGCTAGGTGGGCAGGAGCTGGGACCGAGCAACGGGAGCTCACCCCGTCACGGGTATTCGAACCTCTGACCTTCTGATCGGCAAGCCCTAGGCTCTGTGGTTTAACCCACAGTGCCACCCGTGTCCTGTGTATAGGATTGTACCTTGGTAATGTCAAGCAGCAGATTAATCAACTCCCCCTTGGGTTGATTAACAGGGAAGAATTTAAATTGGGTAGGCCTTTGAGACAATGCCACACTTAACTTTTTGAGGCCGGCATAGGGAATGAAACAAATTGAAACAAAAATGAAAAGGATGGCCTTTTCCCTTCTAATGACTGCTAGCTTTGCTTTGCATATTATCACACATTTCCTTCAACACCTATTAGGAACCAGCAGCCGCTTTGGACTACATCTCCCATCATGGGTGCCAAATTCCTGGAACCCTGGGTGCCTGGGCACTCACAAAATTCCCCATGAAGGGGCTGGGCATCCACAAATTTCTGTGCCAGGGCCATTCACACTGCATGGCACCCACTACCCCACGGTTGTGGCACCAAGCTGGCATTCCTTTCTCCCGTCATCTCTGACTCTCGACCATGCTGGATGGAGCTTATGGGAACTGGAGTGCAACAACATCTGCAAGGCCACCACCCCGTTCATTCTATAGGTTTTGAGAATGCACACAGTTATTTAAACAGGCTTGTTTAATTGATGTATTAATCACACCAAAAGGCAGCTGTTTAGTCAGCTGTAATCTGTTGGCATAAATTCAGCTCAAGCTAATGTTTTGTGTCCGCAGCCTCAGCAGCAAAGGCTGTGTTAGGTAGGCCTTAATATCTTTTTTGAAGTCTTTGAAATCTGAAAGGCATGAGCTGGCTCTTCTGAATTGCGGTATCTCTGGTTAATTTTTCCATACCACCATCACTTGAGCTTCTGTAGCTCTTATCTTTCCCCTTTTTGCTTTTATGTTTCTAATCACATTTCCTAACTTGGATCACTCCGGGCAAAATGAGTCATGTTTCATCTGCAATATATATATATATATTCTAAGAGGAAGGAAAAACAAAACAAAATAAACCCCAACAACACCACACATTTCCTTGCTTATTGTTATGCAGAGACCCGGTTTCATTTTGCTACATCTCCTCTCAATTCCCCCCGCCCGCCTCCTGAAGACATTTGAGGATTAATTGTAAGGAGCAGCTAACATTTGCTTTCTTTCCCTATAGAGACAATCAATAAATGTACCAATGCAAAGTTCTTAAGCGTGCAACACTTGACAATTATACGTGCAGACACTTTTAAAATACACATGCCATAAATACCACCTCTTCATTAGCCAAGTGTGGTAGATAATTATCACCTGTGTGGAACAGTAATTTCTTTGCCCGCCAGATATTTGCACTTGGGGCGGGGTGGCTTTTAATTTTTACTCCGTCCATGTAAAAGACCTGCAGCTGCCACATACGTGTTTATACAGACCCTCCAACTGTCCCTGCTTTCCAGGGACAGTCCTGGATTTACAGAAGCTGTCCCAGTTTTTATTTGATCCCAGAATATCCTGATTTTCCTTAGCACGTCCCTATTTTCATTGGAGAAATGTTGGAGGGTGTGGAGTTATGCAACCCCCCCCCCCCGAGCCAAGGAGATACATAACTATACAACCTTTAGAAGACATTTGAAGGCAGCCCTGTGTAGTTTTATTATGTTTTTATATATGTTGGAAGCCGCTCTGAGTGACTGGGGCAGCCCAGTCAGATGGGCGGGGTATAATTAATTTTGTTGTTTTTGTTTAGTCGTTTAGTCGTGTCCAACTCTTCGTGATCCCATGGATCAGAGCACACCAGGCACTCCTGTCTTCCACTGCCTCCCACAGTTTGGTCAGACTCATGTTGGTAGCTTCGAGAACACTGTCCAACCATCTCGTCCTCTGTCGTCCCCTTCTCCTTGTGCCCTCCATCTTTCCCAACATCAGGGTCTTTTCCAGGGAGTCTTCTCTTCTTATGAAGTGGCCAAAGTATTGGAACCTCAACTTCAGGATCTGTCCTTCCAGTGAGCACTCAGGGCTGATTTCCTTAAGAATAGATCGGTTTGATCTTTCTGCAGTATTTTTAAATTATTAAAATTACATTGCGCAACCAACCTTTTGGAGGTCAAATAGCAGTGGTAAAAGGTAAAGGTAAACGGACCCCTGACCATTAGGTCCAGTCGTGGCCGACTCTGGGGTTGCGGAGCTCATCTCACTTTAATGGCTGAGGGAGCCAGCGTACAGCTTCCAGGTCATGTGGCCAGCTTGACTAAGCCACTTCTGGCGAACCAGAGCAGCACACGGAAACGCCATTTACCTTCCTGCCAGAGCGGTACCTATTTATCTACTTGCACTTTGATGTGCTTTCGAACTGCTAGGTTGGCAGGAGCAGGGACCGAGCAAGGGGAGCTCACCCCGTTGCAGGGATTCGAACCGCCGACCTTCTGATCAACAAGTCCTAGGCTCTGTGGTTTAACCCACAGTGCCACCCGGAGTGGTACTTTCTACCAAACTGGTGAAATGCTGCAGGAATTCAGTCAGGGCTCTTTCCCAGCTTTGCTTGGAAATGGCAGGGATTCAACTTGGGAAGTTTTGCATGCAAATCACATGTGGTCTGCCATAAGCTGTGGCCCCATCTTCATTCATGTTGCCATGTGTAATGATTCTGATCCGCCCCATTCTGACACATGAACATATGGACCTCAGCCAGCCATCACCTGAATTTTGCACTGAAATGTTGCCACAAACTTCCCAACAGTTTAAATGCATCCAAACACACTTTTAATGAGTATTTTGAGAGGAAATGCTGGTAAGCACACAGAATTCAATTACGTAGTCTGAGAATAGTGTTTTTTTGTGTTTGTTTTGAGACATAAACACAGATTTGATTGATTGATTGATTGATTGATTGATTGAAATTATATACAACCCTATATCCAGAGGTCTCAGGGCGGTTCACAGCACAAAATCAGAATATAAAACCACAAAATATATAATCAGTAAAAACAACAACACAATAACCCCCCTCCCCCCAAAAAAACACATTTTAAAAGGGCATAGGATGTCAATCAAATCAATTGGATGCAGTTTAATGTCCAAAAAGCACTTGTGAAAGTGATATGGATCAGAAATATTTATTCATTTAAAATGCTTTTAAAAAATAATAATGCTCCGTAGCCACAGGGGCTCCCAAATCAGGTTACAGCTCAATACGAAAGAGGTCAGTGCTTGGCTTACAATCCTGCCCTAGGTGGTGCAAAAGGGGGGGGGGGAGAGGAAGAGGGAAGCAGAAAAGCAAACCCAAACCCACACACCAGTTCTTATAATACCCAGTCAGGATTCTGCTTTTTTAAAAAACAAAAACAAATTTTTATTCTTAATGGCCATTAGCGAGAGACATGTTCCGCTCACGTTGTGAAAGGCAGTGCCCAGTGGGAAATTATGCAACCCTCTCACATATTATCAGCCCTGCTTATGTGACAGGTGAAAACTCAGACCTCCAACATCTGACGGCTGATGCCTCTGCCACACTCCAGGTTTTGTGCTGTTGATGCCACCACCACCTGTCAATGAGGTCCCCAAGGCAATCCATCAGAAAGCTACAGCCGGTCTCGAGGGACAACTGTAAGACAGCCTGTGTCCAATTCTGGGTCTGGCCAAGTGTCACATAACTGTGATGTTTGAGAGCATAAATACAGAGCTGGGGCAGGGGGGAGAAAGTGAGAAATTATCATGAGCACCTGTGTGTCACTGCTTTCTATATTGCTGTTGTTTCCATCAAGACTATTCCAGACTAGCGAGACATCTGCAAATGAACCCACAGATCAGAGCCAAAGGTTGTGCTATCACTCTGCACTGTAGTGGCAAAAGTTGGAACCAGGAATTTGAGCAGGTGAGGCGAGATCCATACATATGTGTATTATACTCAGGGAGAAAAGGCACAATTATAATGACACAAAGACGAAGGAGTATTGCCTTAGGAGACGAGACTGAATGACTCACTTTTAGGATTCCTTAAAAATATATATCTATATAAATTTTGTTACTGGAAAATCTGAATGCCTGTGAACACAGATTTTTTTTTTGTTAAAAAAATACCTTAAGCAGAAGCTTGTTAAGGCTGAAAAATCAAATTACAAAATGACAGGATTACATTTGCCAGCGCAGCGCTCCATTCCATCCCAGACAGCCATTCAAAATAAAAGCAGAATATATTTTAAATTTCCACCACGTCTTCCACCAGTGGTCTCTGGGGAGGAGGATGAGATAGAGGAGATGGCAGCTGTGCTTGCCTTTTGCTCTTGTGTGATTTTTTGGGGTTGGGTGGGTGGGAGGGGGGTGATGGGAGAAAGGTCACTGTGGATGCAAGTGGACACTTCCTCTTTGAAGGTGGCTGTGTAGAATCAATTCCTTTGCTTGGTGAAATACTGTTATCTAATGGAAAGTGACAAATATTGTTTGTTGTGCCTTCCTATAGCAGACATTGTTGTTTGGCTGTATTCCAATAACCTTCCAAGAGGAAATGCATAAAAATAGTGTGCGCATGCGCGCGCACACACACACATTGTTAAGCTATGAAATACTCTAGTCTGGTCTTTGCCAATCTGGTGCACTCCCAATGTTGTTGGACCCCAATTCCTATCAGCCCTTGCCAATACTCAGGCATTTCGGAGAAAACAACTTCCAGAACGGCATCTCCACCCCTGTCGTTCAGCCCAGAAATGGAGATCCAGCAGCAAAGGCCTTCTGGTGGTTCCCTCAGCGTGAAGTTATAGGGAACCAGACAGAGGACCTTCTCGGAAGTGTCGCCCTCTCTGTAGAACGCCCTCCCATCAGATGTCAAGGAGATAAAGAACTACACAACTTTTAGAGGACACCTGAAGGCAGCCTTGTATTGGGAAGTTTTTAATGTTTGGCATTTTATGATGTTTTATATGTATTGAAAGCCACCCAGAGTGGCTGGGGTAAGCCAGTCAGATGGGCGGGGTATTATTATTATTATTATTATTATAGCAAGCTCTAGTCTATGAGGAAAGTCCATAGTTTTGGGCAGAGTCAGAGTTGCTATATCCATGGATTTCTAGGAATAGTTTTTCATATGGTATGCCAGGGAAATAGCAACCAAAGCCTGCACCCACGTACTGTATGAGCCTTCCTTTTATGGATTTCTATGGTTTGTTCTTCTGGTTTTGCACCACTCCATCTCTGTAGCAGATGAATCTTTCTGGGCAAGATTGGAACTTCTAATCAGGATGCACAGATGCAGCAGACATGCCCATCTTCAATCTCTGCATGAGTTATTGCTCTGGACCTGCCTCCTTCCAGAAAGGAGAGGAAGGGCCATAGCTCAGTCACAGAGTATATGCTTTTCATGCAAAGGTTCCCACATTTGGTCCTTATCCAGGTAGGGTTGGTCAATGACTCCTGTGTGAAACCCTTGAGAGTCACTGTCTGTCAGTGTAGACATTATAAGTTAAATGGACCAATGGTCTAACATGGTACAGTGGTACCTTGGTTCTCAAACTTAATCCGTTCCGGAGGTCCGTTCCAAAACCAAAACATTCCAAAACCAAGGCGCGCTTTTCCATAGAAAGTAATGTAAAATGGATTAATCCGTTCCAGGCTGTTGAAAAACTACCCCTAAAACACTTCTCCCCACTGCTCCAATCAGCATGATCTTTTGATATCTCTCTCTCTCTCTCTCTCTCTCTCTCTCTCACGTCAAAGCAGCTGGACTGCAGAGCTCTGCCAGGACTCTTCTCCCCACTGCCACAATCAGAGCAATCTCTCTAAAAATGGAAGCACAACACTAAAAACGGAAGCTCAGGATTCAGGACATGTTCAACTTCCAAAAAAAATTTCGAGAACCATTTTTAAATTGTTTTTGTTTTGTTTTGTTTAGGTCAATGTGTCAATGTTGTGTTTTGTATTGTTTATATATTGTATTGTATTGTTTTTCCCCTTTCTTGTTTTTTTCCTTTTTGTCTTTTTTCTTCTCTTTCTTTTTTGTAAGTTTTAAAAGTAATAAATATTATTTAAAAAAAATAAAAAATTCGAGAACCGGAACACTCACTTCCGGGTTTGCGACGTTCGGGTTCCAAGTTGTTCGTGAACTAAGCTGTTCGAAAACCGAGGTACCACTGTATTAGAAAGCTTTATACATTCCTAGGGATATCCAGATCAGTGAGTTTTGTTTTCCCTGAATCACAGGGAAGTGGAGGGAGAGAGGAAGGGGCAAAGCAGCACGGATCTTTGCATGGCGAATTGGGATTTTCAGATTGGCCTACATCAGATTGGCTCCACTGCTGCATCTGGATTGTACCAAGCTCCCTGCTCCTGGCTATATTATTGGCACAATTTTTAATTACATAAACTATTTATACTCATTTATATGAAGAGGCCCACCCCCGAGAATCTGCTTAATATACAGATAGGAGGCATCCCTTTTTTTTAGTAGTTCCCCTTTCTTCTCATAATTTTCAGCTCCTATTAGCTGCATTCAGGGAAAATTCCAAAAGCATGGTCAAAGCCATGTTTCTTTCAACCCAATCCATGGTCTTTTAAATGTACAAGCCTATACCAGCTCACAAACCATGGTTTGTCAGAGGCTGCCAGGTCAGTATATGGTCTGAAGCTGGTTTGAAAACCAAAGTTTGCACTAACCACAGTTTCTAATTACATCTGAATTCACAAAACATTGGGTTGGCTCCAGATGTAGTCATAATTAGAGCAGACCTGTTGAAATCAATCAGACTAAGTTAATCAGGACTAATGTGACACAATGATTTCAAGTATGACTAAGGACTACTCTAGGTTCCAACCAATTAACAAACCACAGTGAGTGACTGCTGCTGTCGTATTAAGGTGATGCTGAACAATTAAGATGTGAGTAAATCTATGTAGCTGAATGCTAAGCAGATGGAAAATTAAAGTGTACAAGCATCTTCAAACCATGGTTTTTGGTTTGGAACCTCAAACAAAGTGTGGATTTAGCCCAAATCAATGTCTGACATGGTGCCTGAACTGAATAATTGTTCTGTGATTCCTGATTCCCTGAGCAATGGGATGTTCTAGAATGGTCTTTTACACGGTCCATTTCCATATAGTTTCAGGAGTTCTATGGCACACAGAGAAAGCATTGGAGACTTATGTTTTTGTAATATTTATTTATTTATAAATGAACTACAACTCCCATTATCCATGACCAATGGCCATGATTACTGGATGATGGGAGTTGTAGTCTAAAACATCTGTTGGGCACCAGTTGGGGGAAGCCTGCTTTACACTACAGACAAATCTAGTTTAGCCCAACTGTAGTGACCTGCACTGTATAGTTTAGTTGTATATGGTTTGCTTAAAGTTTAAAATTGTGTGCTTGTCTGACATGGTTATAAGCTCTTCTTATTAAAATAGAGTAGTTTTTTTTTAAAAAAATCATTTTTTTTTACACCTTTCATTATTTGGATTAGGACTTTTATTACGAATGAATCTATCTGATACTCATGTCAGCTGAGTTCGGGGTAGAAGGCTGACTGGTTTTGGGGTGACTGGGAAGTCTGATGTAGGAAAAGAGCTGTGCAGATGTCTTAATCCAAGGATGTGGAGCCAGTGTTGATGGACTCCAATGGTCAATGGTCAGGGATGATGGGAGTTGTAGTCTAGCAACACCTGGTGGCCCACAGGTTCCCCATTCATGTCTTAAAATGAACTGTCTTTTGACAGAAGAATCCCCACTTCTGGGCATACTCTTTAGCTCCTGGATCTCAACCATAAACCAGAATTGGTTTGTGGTGCCATAGCTATCTACTAAATATTATTTTGGAGCATTTACAACCAGATTTACAACCCTGTGACTTTCTTTGTCTATCTCAGAAGACGATGTATGTCTTTAAATAAGGCATCAGGAAGAGGTTGGAACACCTATAACATGATTTCCTAAAGGAAAAGCTGTGCTCTGTTGCCATTAGTCAGAAAACACATTGCCTGCTCTTGAAAGTGTAATGCCAAGAGCAATTCAGACTGACTACATTTGTAGCTTCACCTCCACCCTGTTGTTGTATTTCTCTGCAGACAAACAGATGCCAGTGTCTTCAGAGGTTGGCAGCGGTGATGAACTGCTAACACAATGCTGTTAAAAACAACACTCCAGTCACATTTTCCCCAGACTTTTCTGAAGTGTAACTGACAAACCACACACATCACAGCAGTGAATAAAGCTATCGCTGCAGAGCTTTCTTTTTTCAGAGGACATTTTTCAGTCCCCCTTTTCCCGCCCCTCACATTTTGCAAATTAAATTCTATCCAAAATTAGTTCACTGAATTTTTACACTACCAATCACGTGGGCCTCAATCGCTCCTTGCCCATTGTTGTCAGGCAGTTGCCTTTGCTGTAATGTCTACAGCACAGCACCTGCTAAACATTTTTTTGTTTACTTGCATCCCAATAGCTGCAGTTTATCCCATTGTTTGTGTTTGGAAGGTCATCCCTTTAGATCAGAGATGGGGAACCTATGAACATCCAGACATTGTTGGATTCCAACTCCAGTCAGTTTTAGGCAGCATAGCCAATGGTCAGAGATTATAGGCATTGGGAGCCTCTGAAGGCCTTCTGAAGGGTCGCTCACTGTGAGAAGTAAAGTTACAGGGAAGCAGGTAGAGGGCATTTTTGGCAGAGGCACCCTCTCTGTGAAATGCCTTCCCATCAGCCATCAATGAGATAAATAAGTATACAGCTTTTAGAAAACGTCTGAAGGCAGCCCTGTATAGGGAAGTATTTTTAATGTTTGATGGCTTATTAACTATATGTGTTGGAAGCTGCCCAGAGTGGCTGTGGCTGGGTGGGGTATAAATAATAAAATTATTATTATTGGGAGTCCAATGATATCTGGACAACCAAAGTTTCTCCATCCCTACTTTAGAGTTTCAGTAGCTTTTTCTTGTCAGAATTGTCAGAAGAAAGTTGAGAAGGCAAGGGACTAGAGGTCCATGGAGGCAACTCATGCATTTTGAGAGTCTAATTGAGGAAAGATACTGCTGACACCTTGAGGAGATGAGAGCTGAAGGTAAATCACAATTGAAAACCTTCCCCCTAAAGGAAGCCTGTACCTTCCCTCTGCCTGTTCAACTGACACCTTCATTAGGCCACGACTATAGTCAACTGTAGACTTAATCCTAGACCCATCCAGGCCCTATTTTGGTCTTTTCTCTCTTGTGGTTATGGTCATAAGAATGGGGAGGACAGGACCATGCTTGTGGGCCTCCCCCCCCCCCCATGGTGTGCCCATCATCACCTTCTCCATGTTGGAGGGGGAAAGTCTGAAGTGGGGGACCTGTTTTACACCTGTAGACTCCAGGCATGATTTCAGATTCAAGTTAATGGAATAGTTTCCTCCTTGGTCCTTCCCTTATCCTGTGTCACTTCCCCCAATTTGACTATCTAAATATGACCAGGGCTCTAAATGATTTGCTTTAAAAATTGCTTCAGAATTTTGTGGCAAATCATTTCTTTTTGACTTCCGTTCCAACTGTTCTCTTCATTGATGTCACAGGGCTTCCAATGCAGTGTGGGATAAGGTCCCAGCATGAATTCACTTCACAATCCAACATACTTAAATACATCTCCAGAGAGTAAGAGAAATGGAAATAGGTTATAGAAAGAATCAGATAAATGCTCTCCCATGTTATCATGTGCGTGGTGCCCTAGAGTTTAAAAGGTCCTATTGGGGTATCTAATGGACCCACTGCATCCTAAAACTGTTCATCCTGGCAGATATGGCTGTAGGGTTGCCCCCAAAGAGTTGTATTCAAGTAACTTTGACTCCTAGTAGAACCGCTGAAATTAATGGAGATGACTAACTTAGTTCTACTAATTTCAATGGGTCTACTCAGAGTAAAAGTTAGTTGAATGGAATAAAAGGTAAAGGTACCCCTGCCCGTATGGGCCAGTCTTGACAGACTCTGGGGTTGTGCGCCCATCTCACTTAAGAGGCCAGGGGCCAGCGCTGTCCGGAGACACTTCCGGGTCACGTGGCCAGCGTGACATCGCTGCTCTGGCAAGCCAGAGCCGCACACGGAAACGCCGTTTACCTTCCCGCTGGTAAGCGGTCCCTATTTATCTACTTGCACCCGGAGGTGCTTTCGAGCTGCTAGGTTGGCAGGCGCTGGGACCGAGCAGCGGGAGTGCACCCCGCCGCAGGGATTCGAACTGCCGACCTTTCGATCGGCAAGTCCTAGGCGCTGAGGCTTTAACCCACAGCGCCACCTGCGTCCCTAACGTTTCAAACGTTGAATGGAATGCTTAACTTCAAATCCCCAAACACTCCCTGAGAGAATTCTTATATACAGTAAACTTTAAATCACAAAAGATGTAGGCTTAATGTACATTTTAGAACCATGGGAAACTAAAGTTCTGAAAAGTGTGGCAACAGAGGTAGCGTTGGTGCCCTGCTGTATAAATGGTGAGAGAGCAGAACTAACATGATCATACCTACAGCCTGGCCCCTCACCAGACTACTTGGATTTGGAGCTGGTTGACTGACCAAACCCAAAGAGTGCTCATAGAGAACCCAAAGAGTAATGGTTCCTCATCATCCTGGAAAAATGTGAAAAGTGGGGTGCTGCAGGGTTCTGTCCCGGGCCCGTTGTTGTTTAATGTCTTTATAAATGACTTGGATGAAGGAATTGAGGGGATGCTCATCAAATTTGCAGATGACACCTAACTGGGAGGGGTAGCTAATGCTGCAAAAGACAGAATCAGAATTCAAAATGACCTTAACAGATTAGAGAACTGGGCGCAAGCCAACAAAATGAATTCCAATAGGGACAAATGTAAGGTTCTGCACTTAGGCAGGAAGAACCAGATGCACAAATACAGGGTGGGGGACACCTGGCTTACATGTGAAAAGAATCTAGGGGTCTTGTTGGAACATAAGCTTAACGTGAGTCAACAATGTGATGCAGCAGCAAAAAAAGCTAATGCTATCAACAACAGAAATATAGTGCCCAGATCAAAGGAATTAATAGTACCTCTCTATGCGGGTGGCGCTGTGGGTAAAAGCCTCAGCGCCTAGGGCTTGCCGATCGAAAGGTTGGTGGTTCGAATCCCCGCGGTGGGGTGCGCTCCCGTTGCTCGGTCCCAGCGCCTGCCAACCTAGCAGTTTGAAAGCACCCCCGGGTGCAAGTAGATAAATAGGGACCGCTTACTGGCGGGAAGGTAAACGGCGTTCCGTGTGCTGCGCTGGCTCGCCAGATGCAGCTTTGTCATGCTGGCCACGTGACCCGGAAGTGTCTCCGGACAGCGCTGGCCCCCGGCCTCTTAAGTGAGATGGGCGCACAACCCTAGAGTCTGTCAAGACTGGCCCGTACGGGCAGGGGTACCTTTATTCTGCCTGGGTCAGACCACACTTGGAATACTGTGTCCAATTCTGGGCACCACAATTTAAGAAGGACGTTGACAATCTGGAACATGTGCAGAGGAGGGCAACCAAGATGACCAAGGGCCTGGAAACCAAGCCTTATGAAGAGTGTTTGAAGGAGCTGGGTATGTTTAGCCTGAACAAGAGGAGACTGAGAAGAGATATGATAGCCATCTTCAAATATCTTAAAGGCTGTAAAAGCTGTTCGGCTATGGAATGGACTCCCACGAAAGCTGGTGGACTCTCCTTCCTTGGAAGTTTTTAAGCAGAGGTTGGGTCGCCATCTATCATTGATGCTTTGGCTGAGATTCCTGCATTGCAGGGGGCTGAACTTTTGGGTCCCTTCCAACTCTCAGAATCTTTGATTGTAGGACTTGGATTCTGAATGCCTGAAGATGACTTAAGGTATGTTGTTCTGGGGTGGTGAGATTCAATATAGCAGGTGGAGCATTTGCACTGCATAGACTTTTGATATCGCTAAGGAAACCACATGTTCCTTTCTGGACTTGATGCAATATTTTGTTCAGTTTGACTTTTTCAGTTTCTTTTCCTGTGACAGGTAGCACTTTAACACAGCAGGGATATATATCTGAATAGCTTCCACTTTGGTCATGTACTTACTGCTAAGACACTTTCCTCACCTTGACTATCTAATTATGATCTAATTATTACATCTGGGTACGATTACCCTGCACTCAGGCTCGATGGAGGGAGGCGATTTTCATTACAGAGTTCGTTAACAGCACGTTACATTATCTTATTCTGCTGTTTTGTTTCAGATGTGGGACTAGGTATTGCTCTAATAAATTATTCTGCAGCATTTGCAGTCCTGAGATTCACAATCTGAGTACTGGGAGGGGGAAAAATTGCAATGAAGGAAAGGCAGGGTCCAATATATCAAACTTGTTCTCCTCATTATCAGAAGATGCTGCAAAGGGAAAGGAGAGGTTCACCCTGGAGAAATCACTTTGACCTATATCTTTACATAGAAGTAAGCAACAAAGAATGTATATACAGTGTGACTTCCAGATAGATGGCCAAGTATTTTCTCTTTTCTCTCATCTGTCTGTAAATGAAATGCTGCATAGAAATAAAATATCCCTCTCCCCAAGACAGCGCTGGGAACAATCCCTTAATCATGCAGAATTAAAGCTTTTGTGGATTAGTGTTTATTGCAAAGTTTTCAAGATGTTAACAAGGGAAGAATCCTCCCTTCCCTATTACGTGTGGAATTTGCAAATTTTTGAGCAAGAATAGCTGTATGTATCTCCTTTAACCAACAAGGGAGTTGCTTTCTTTCGGAACGTGATTATTCTGGACATTCTGGCTGCACGGTCCCATGAAAGCTGCTCAGCTGTTTTGTCAAGGTCACTGTTGCTTATAAAATTTAGGACTCAGGGCAGGTCAACTCTGTTGCAGATTCTCCAAGTGTCCCTATTTTCCAGGGACATCCCTGATTTAGAGAAGCTGTCCCAGTTTCTGATTTGGTCCCAGAATGTCCCACCTTTCCTTAGGATGTCCCTGTTTTCATTGAAGAAATGTTGGTATGGAGTTATCTGACCCCCGAGCATTTGAAGGCAATCCTGTTTAGAGAAGCTTTTTTTTTTTTTTTTAAAAAAAAAAATGTTTAATGTTTTATTATAATTTTTAGATATGTTGGAAGCTGCCCTGTAAGATGTGTGGGGTATAAGCAGTATAATTGTCATTATGGAATGGGATGTCCCTATTTTCATTGGAGAAGTGAAAGGCCCTTTGATCCCGTTGACCCTCAATGCAATGTAATAACCAGACAAAACAATGAGAATATATTGGGACCAAATAGGCCACAAATTTATTGATTACAAATTTGAATGGATTGTCATAGGCATTGGGTACAACCATTTGAACTCCAGTGTGTCTTCTGGTAGGGTTTTAAGGGTCAACTGGCCCCGGGGGATCTTATGACCTACATCAAATAGGGGTACTCTCTGAGGGGTCCCCATTAGAGAGGTGCTATAGCCCTAGCCCCCTCCTGGGCATCCGGACAGAAGCAACTCCTCCTGGATTCCTTTAACAGGATACCCATTTCCATGGAGGGTCAGGCAGAGGCTACAACCTGCCCTCCAGCCAAGACTAAGGCTTATTCAGTGCCTAACCACACAAAGTTGAGATGATTGCTATGAGGCAGGTGAAAACCACAAGCCCAGAGCCAATTTACCAAGGGGGGAAATTCCTGCCTGGCCCAAAATACGGCGGCCAATGAAGTCCATAGCAAGGTTGAGCATGTGAAAAGCAATATACTAGTTAGAAGGTGGGAGTTCTGGCAATAAAACTGGATGAGGAGGCCTGGACAGGCCTCAATTTATCCCCTGGGAGTGGACCCAAATGATGCCTACCTGCTCAATTGATCCCACATCTAGGGAGGTTCTTTGCCTAAGCCTGTCTGCCTGTGGATGGTCCACTGGCAGGCAGGCTACATTCCGTAGTCCTGGCCAGTGAGCAGAGCCAGCAGGCTGCGTTTGCTGGCCAAGCACTCTCCCCCAAGTCGCCATCGCTGCGCTGCAGACTTGGACATGGCCAGGCAGCAATGGTAAGAAGACTTATGAGAGTGAACAGTGACTTCAGGTGGCAGATGCTGAGCTGTGGCAAGCAGTGTGTGTGTGGGGGGGGGCAGAGCTCTGTGGTGTCCCACAGTCTGCCTTCAGCTAGCCTGGTTCCCTGAGTTTCAGTGGAAGATGCTGCTCCATTTAAAGGGTAAGATTCAGCTACCAGTCTGGTTGGCATTTGTACATGGAATCAGGAGAGGTGGCTCAGAAAGACTGCCCTCATAAAGATGGGAGTGTCCAGATTGTTTTGTGTTTTAAAATTAGACACTCCCTTGCTAGTGGCACTTGAGAGGTCTGAGATTCTCCATACGTGGTAGCATTTACCAAGATTCAGCAGCTAAGACTTAATAACAAACAACAACAACAACAACATATTATTATTATTTATACCCTGCCCATCTGGCTGGGTTTCCCCAGCTACTCTGGGCAGCTTCCAACCAAATATTAAAAACAATACAGTGTCAGACATTAAAACCTTCACTAAACAGGGCTGCCTTCAGGTGTCTTCTAAAAGTCAGACAGTTGTTTATTGCCTTGACATCTGGTGGGAGGGCGTTCCACAGGGTGGGCACCACTACTGAGAAGGCCCTCTTCCTGGTTTCCTGTAACCTCACTTCTCACAACAAAAAAAATTCCTTCCAGTAGCACCTTAAAGACCAACTAAGTTAGTTCTTGGTATGAGCTTTCGTGTGCATGCACACTTCTTCAGATATCTGAAGAAGTGTGCATGCACACGAAAGCTCATACCAAGAACTAACTTAGTTGGTCTTTAAGGTGCTACTGGAAGGAATTTTTTTTGTTTTGACTATGGCAGACCAACACGGCTACCTATCTGTAACTCACTTCTCACAGCGAGGGAACCGCCAGAAGGCCCTCAGCGCTGGACCTCAGTGTCCGGGCTGGATGATGAGGGTGGAGACACTCCTTCAGGACTGAGGCCCAGAAGAAAGGAGCGGAACCACTGTATAACAGTGCCCCCAGCTCCCGGCCCCTCAAGACGGTCCAGAAGTTTGTTATGGTCGATAGTATCAAAAGCTGATGAGAGATCCAGCAGAACTAGGAAACAGCCAAGTGATGTTAAAGGGAAACTTAGAATATATGAATCATAGAACTGTAAAGTTGGGAGGGATCCCAAGGGTCTTCTAGACCTACTCCCTGCAGTGCAGGAATCTCAGTTTAAGCATCCATGACAGGTGGCCATCCAGCCTCTGCTTAAAAGCCTCCAAGGAAGGAGAGTCCACAAGCTCCCGAGGGAGTCCATTCCACTCTCTATCAGCTCTTACTGTCTTAAAGTTCTTCCTGATAGTAGGAAACTCCTTTCTTGTAAGCTGGTTTGAGTCCTACCTTCCACTGCAGGAGAAGACAAGCTTACTCCCTCTTCCATGTGACAGCCCTTAAGATATTTGAAGGTGGCTATCATAGCTCCAGGGGACGCAGGTGGCGCTGTGGGTTAAAGCCTCAGCGCCTAGGACTTGCCAATCGAAAGGTCGGCGGTTCGAATCCCTGCGGCGGGGTGCGCTCCCGCTGCTCGGTCCCAGCGCCTGCCAACCTAGCAGTTCGAAAGCACCTCCGGGTGCAAGTAGATAAATAGGGACCGCTTACCAGTGGGAAGGTAAACGGCATTTCCGTGTGCGGCTCTGGCTCGCCAGAGCAGCGATGTCACGCTGGCCACGTGACCCGGAAGTGTCTCCGGACAGCGCTGGCCCCTGGCCTCTTAAGTGAGATATGCGCACAACCCCAGAGTCTGTCAAGACTGGCCCGTACGGGCAGGGGTACCTTTACCTTTACCTTTTATCATAGCTCCTCTCAGTTTCTTCTTTTCCAAGCTAATCATACTCAGCTCCAGCTTGTGATAACTTGTCCCTTAATCTGGTAATAAAGTAAAGATGAGGCATGCTGGAAACAAAATTGGAGTTTTATTTATACACACTCAACAAGGTTTAAAGCTTAATGGTGACTCTGATCAGGCACTTTGTTTCAGTCACAATCACTTTTACAAAAGCAATAAAGGACTTTCCTTATGACTTTCACTTTAGACCTGGTTCTAATTAAAGTGATTTCTCCTAGAATGGCTATCTATTCTTCTATTTCAGTAAAACACTTCAAGCCCCTTTCTAGGATATTTTCGTGCCCTTTAGGGAAACAGTCTGGTTTCCCCTGACTAACAAACCTTTAATCACCCAACTGATCCCTTAGCCAAGCCCTTTTCATGCCCAATCCAAGTCCTATCTAACCATCAAGCAGCCAGGTTCTGTCTTCTAACTCTCCACTGCATCCTGATTGGTTGACATTCCACCCAGCCCAGATTGGCTGCAGGGTCTTCAGGGGGATGACCCAGTGCCCATCATCTGTCACAGTGACACTTTATCCTTTGCTTTGGGCAGCAAAAAAATCATCATCATCATCATAATCTGAGGCCAGCCCTGCTCTACAGTAATGACTCTGGGCATTCTACTGAATTTCTGAGAGTAGCTCAAGTGCAGACCTGGATTTTCATGGTAGGGGATCTGAATCCAATTTCACACATTTCCTCTGCGGCAATTCAGTCTGCATGCTTTGACTTTTAACAGAGTGCATTCTATTTCAAGCATCCCAACACAAATGTTGTTGAATTACTGCTTCCTACTTCCTCCTCCTCCTCCTCCTGGAAGAAGAAGAAAAAGTTTTCCAGTGATTTTAAAGGAATTTTGCCAAAATTTAGACTTCCGACAAAGGTTGCCATATGTCTGGATTTTCCTGGACATTTGAGCGACTTCTGCCCAGACACTGTTTCCAACTGTCACATTCTGGCTATGTTCAGATAATTCAAAATGTATGGAATGGAAATGGTACCTAGCATAAATAGTAAATTGTGTGTGTGTGTGTGTGTGTGTGTGTGTGTGTGCGCGCACACACACACACACACACACAGAGAGAGAAACTGAGCTAGGTGGACATATTCCTTCATAGCCAAATTCCTGTTTCATTTTGGTCCCTAGACTGAAGGAAAGCAAGTGGCCAGCTGCCTCTATCCTTTAACCCTAGATGCCAGCCATATACTTGCTCCTATACACTGCTCTCTGTTGACAATATGTGCATGGCTTTAAAAGATGGGATAAATTCATCTTGGATAAGGCTATCAGTGGCCGCTGGCAGTGATGACGTAGCAGAGTGTCTGAGGACTGGGACATTCGCAGAGAAACCAAAATGCTTGTTTACAAAGCTATTGTAGTGCCAACCCTACTGTATGCTTGTGAAACATGGACCACTTATAAATGCCCCCTCCAACTCCTCGAAAGATTTCATCAACGGCATCTCCGGAAATTTTTACATATCACTCGGGAATACAGGTGAACTAATGCCAGTGTAATAGAAGAAGCAAAGATCACCAGTGTCAAAGCAATAATTCTTCAACATCAACTTCAATTGACTGGTCATGTTGTTCAGATGCCTGATAATCATCTTCCAAAGCAACTGCTCTATTCTGAACTGAAAAATGGAAAGCGTAATGCTGATGGTCAACAAAAGAAGTCTAAAGACTCTCTCAAGGCAAATCTTAAAAAATGTAATATAACCACCGACAATTTGGAAACACTGGCCTGCGAGCGCTCCAGTTGGAGAGAAGCCTTCACCAAAGGTATCATGGGTTTTGAAGATGCTCGAACTCAGGATGAAAGGGAGAAACACGCTAAGAGGAAGGCACACTTGGCAAACCCTCACCGTGATCAACTCCCGCCCAGAAACCAATGTCCCCACTGTGGAAGGACATGTGGATCCAGAATTGGCCTCCACAGTCACTTATGGACTCACTGTTAAGACCATGTTCATGGAAGACAATCTTACTCAGCTGTGAGTGATTGCCATTTGGAGGCAGCAATGCTTCTAAATGCCAGTTGGTGGAAACCACAAGAGGGGAGGGTGCTCTGGTGCTTGGGTCTGTCATGGTCCGGTCGACAGGTGATTGAAGTCCCGGCTGAGGACGTCGGGACCGGGGGCAAGATGGTGGGGTGGGAGCAGGAACGAGAGTCCAGAAGCAAGGGGTCTGAGGGTTGAAAAGCAAGGAGTCACAAAGTCAAGGGTCTGAGGGTCAAGAAGCAAGGAGTCAAGAAGCCGAGGTCCGAGGATCAGGAAGCAAGAAGCCAAACACAACGAGGCAGAAAATGTGTTGCTCTGGCAAAGAACCAAAGGGAAATGCTGAACTTACTATATTTTTTGCTCTATAAGATGCACCAGACCACAAGACGCACCTAGTTTTTGAAGGAGGAAAACAAGAAAAATATTCTGAATTTCAGAAGCCAGAACAGCAAGAGGGATCGCTGTGCAGTGAAAGCAGCAATCCCTCTTGCTATTCTGGCTTCTGTGATAGCTGTGCAGCCTGCATTCGCTCCATAACACACACACACATTTCCCCTTACTTTTTAGGAGGGAAAAAGTGAGTCTTATAGAGCAAAAAATACAGTATATCCCTTCCCGGCTCTTGCCACCAGGTGCAGTGAGTTACCAAGCAGCCTCCCCTGTGCGGCCGCACCTTGCCTCTCCAGAACAACTTAGGAAGGCCCCAGTCCTGCGAAGCCCTACTGGTCACAGGGCCTGGCTCCTGCACACACTCCTGACATGGTCCTGCTAGCAGGCTTCCTACAGGCATCTGGTTGGACACTGTGAGAATAGGATGTTGGAGAAGACGAAGACTTGGCCTGATTCAGCTGGCTCTTCTTAGGTTCTTCAATGCTTCCCTCAAACATGCACTTTGAATCAAACTTGTGTTTTCCATGAGACTGGCCACATCCAATCTGAGTGGGTGCATTCAGCTACTCAATGAAAGTTTCCTTGTTATCGGCTTTTCAGGGATGCGTCTTGTTCTTTCAGTGGCAATTGAAAAAGACTGCCTTGACTGAAAGCCTGTCCCCAAGGGCTGATTATTTTTGACCAACAGAAGATGACTCGCATTGTCTGTTAACCTTAGTCTTTCATTACTGAAAATTATTTCCCCTAGTGTCACCATTGTAAACTGTCAGAACCCTTCCATACAACTTGAACTTGATTTCCAATGCATCTCATTTCTTCATTATTTTTTTTTAAAATCAAATCTGAATCTTCTGTTGTTAATCTTTGTTATGGGGAAAATAGATTAAATGCATTTAACTGTCCACTTCATTAACTTCTTGGTATAATTTATTAGACCAAGGAAATCATGCCAGTAGGAAATGTAATTGCTGAAATGGGCACAACCTGTTGCCATCAACAGATTTTCTTCTAGAAGCAAGTTACAGTTGCAGAAGATAATTGTTGTGTTTTAATTAGAGTTTTTATTAGAAGTGCTTTTCACTTTAGAAACAATTAAGTTATCAAATGAGATCTTACAGATTTACTGATGAAATTTTTGATCTCAAGCATGCAGGAGGTTTTTTTTTTTTGAGCATGAGGCTGAACGCTACATTACTGAAATGGTAGGGGAGGCATTTCCACACGACTGGATCCTCCTCCCTCCCTCCTCTGGTAATATCTCTGAAGAGATAGCCTGCAGGGTGGGTTTGCTGAATGACATGGCTTCTTCCCAGGCTACCATTGTCTTTTCCAGTGAAGCTGATTCAGGAAATAAATTTGCTCATCTGAACCAGGGTGATCTACACTCTCCTTAATTTTTCTGGCTGCAAAAATTATTTTGGGAGGCCATGTTCATATAGCTGTCACAAACTGGTTGTTTCTGTGCTTTTATGTTTGTACATATTTTATGGGCTAATAGCCGTAAATAAAGATTGAGAAACTGGTTGGACACAGAGGAATGGTAGGAGGAACCAGCTGGGGAGTCCCCAAGGGAAGGAGGCTCAGAGCCCGGGAAGTGGTGGTGGGACAACAATGAGTGGTCGCAGGGAATAGGAGGTGTTGTTGTTAGCTGAAGGGGTAAAAGGGCTTTGTGAGCTGGGAGAGTCTGTGACAGAAGTCCAGAAACAGAGGAAGATGCTGAAGCAGGGGAGGAGGGAAGCCAAGAGGCAGAGGTGAATCAGGCTGGTGAAAAGTAATGGGTGTCAGTAATGATGCAAAAATTCTGTCTAAAATGTATAAATTGCTGCTTGAATGGCATTTGAAGGACGAAGAGGTTAAGTTGGTTATGATCCACTGGGCCAAAGATTTTGGGTATGGTATACAGCTGAGTGAATGGGTGAAATTATGAAAGGAAGGTTTAAAATTTACTGCATGCAATGCACTAAAAGAAAATGATGTATAGATGGTATATTACACCTGTTAAGTTAGCGAAAATGTATAAAGCCAGTAATAAATGTTGGAAATGTAAAGAAAAAGAGGGAACATTTTATCACATGTGGTGGGAATGTAAAACGGTGACATGCTTCTGGGAGATGATATATAATGAGTTGGAAAAAATGTTGAAATATACATTTATAAAGAAACCAGAAGCATTTCTATTGGGCATTGTGGGGAGTGATATAAATAGAAAGGAATGTGAGCTCTTTTTATATGCAATAACAGCAGCAAGAATATTATTGGCCCAAAAATGGAAGCAAGAAGAGTTGAAGAATGGAGGATGAAGTTAATGGACTATGCAGAATTAGATAAACTAACAGGAAGGATTCGAAACCAGCGAGACCAGAAATTCATGGAAGACTGGAGTAAATTTATGGACTATTTGAAAAGTAATTGTGAAGAACGGATGACGTTTGTAAGGTTGCAATAAGTTTTGCGAGGAGTATTATTAGAAGTATTGTAAAAATGGACAAGGGGGAGGATGATTTGTTAAGAGATGTAAAGGCAATATAAAGTTAAGAAATGCATAAGAAGTGGTTAAAACGGTGGATCATCAGAGGTGCTGATGGAAGTCCAAAAAGATTGTATAAGTGATAAGTTTTGTAGTACATTTTATAATTTATATGTTAAAATTAATAAAAAAAAATATTATAAAAAAAGAAAAGTAATGGGTGTCTCCCCCCACTTCTGCTGTCCCCCCTTGTCTCCCAGAACCAGAAGAGGCATGAAAAGGGTGGAGATATCAGCAGCACACATGCACAGTATCTGATTGCTCAGAACAAACTCTGAAGAGGGCTGGTACTAAGACAGCTGTAGGGAGACCTTCAGTCTCCACAACTCCTATCAGGGATGAGTTGCTGTGCTCATTAAGCCTGATGTTGCTACAAGTCTGTGCAGATCATGTTTTTGCTAGTAAAGAGTTCCGTCCATTTTTCATGGTGCGCTTTACTGTTGGCTTGCTCTGACAATAGCTCTTTTGAAAGTAGTTGCCCAGGTCCCAAATTAGCTTCATGCAGAGATACTGGGGGAAGGGTATTTAACACCCATGCCCCTCTTTTATGCCCATCTCCTCCCACAGTGGGGCTAACAATAGCTTGGGTATGTGCGATTTTGAGCAGCCAAATAATTAATTTTTAAAAAATATATGTTAAGAGCTTGAACCACAACTCTTCTACAATGTGTGCAGTTTGGCCCTTCAAAATGTTTTAAATTGATAATTTTATACCACACTTTTTACTCCTAAGAAGGGTACCAAGATGTGCCTGGGAAAGGTCACATTTGTTTGTACCAGAACTGGAAGTCAGTGGGAAGTGGTTGCGACAGTGTGTTATTTTTCTGTATGCAAAACCAGAACAACCTACTTTGGGTTCAACTTGTTCGAAAAGCTGAGGCCTTTGAGAAACACAAGCAGGCAGGAGGACTTTGCACAGGCAGCAGCAAAAACCTGGGTGGTTTGTTGCTGTTTTTTTAAAAAAATGGAAATAAATGTGGGTTGTCTGTCACAATGAGGAACACTTGATAAGTATGCTTATCAACACTCTGTAGATAGCTGCCTGGAACAGATACAATCAATAAAACTAATAGCAGTGTGTCTTAATAGTGAATTGTGGTGCTAGGATTCAAGGAGATTCCAGTAATCTGAGATGCAACATTTATCTCCACACTGACCTTTCTGCCTCTGTGTCTATGCATTCTTGCAGATCCCATCATCTCCAGCGATGCCATCGTGATTGTTTTTGACAGAGTTGTTGTCAAAGGCAATGAGACACTTGACAGATTTTCTTGCAGGTGGCATGTTATACCTGTACCGAAGGCAGAGCTTCCTCTGTGCCATACTTATAACATGTCAGCTCTTTTAAAAAGAAAAAAAATAAACCCCACACAAAACCCACAAAAACCTGCTATGTCATTTTTTAAATAATAAAAAGTTCCAAGTTATATAAAATGAATGCGGTAGACACATTTTTAGAAAACATCTGCCGGTAGGGATTGTTAGAGCGGGGATGTGGGAGGAAAAGATTTCTGCTTTATAAGCAGACAACGCTGGTGAACAAAACATGCAAAAAAAGGTTTGCTCCACTGAAAAACACGGCCTCAAAAAATGCAGTGTGTTCATACAGCATATAGCACGGGTGGTGCTGTGGTCTAAACCACCGAGCCTCTTGGGCTTGCAGATCGGAAGGTTGACAGTTCAAATCCATGTAATGGTGGTGAGCTCCCATTGCTCTGCCCCAGCTTCTGCCAACCTAGCAGTTCAAAAGCACACCAGTGCTAGTAGATAAATAGGTACTGCTGCAGCAGGAAGGTCAACAGCATTTCCATGCACTCTGGCATTCATCACAGAGTTCTATTCCACCAGAGACAGCTTAGTCATGACCCGGAAAGCTGTCTGTGGACAAACGCCAGCTCCCTCGGCCTGAAAAGCGAGATGAGCACCGCAACCCATAGTCGCCTTTGTCTGGACTTAACCACCCAGGGGTCATTTATCTTAGTTTTACCTTTACAAGTATGTCAGTGACATACCAGTTGCCAGAAGGATACATGCTGCCTTAGGGTGAGCACTGTACTCGATTAATTGTGAAAGCATAGGCTTTAGGGAGAGAATAAAAAACATTCTCTCCTTACAATTAAAGTATAAATGTAAAAACATTTGTATATTACCAAACTCTCAATATTGGAGGTCTTTTTGAGATATGAACTATGAGCTGGCTTACAGTTTAGTTAAAGAAACCTATCTTTTTTAAAAAACAAAGCAAAACACAGCTGTCAATTCTTTCACTGCATCTATATATCAACTCTCTTTACAAAGTTTAGATGCTGTAACACATGCATCTTAACTCACACAGCTGCACTGATTAACTTAGTACCCCAATGAATCAACTAAAGTTTTAGTTGATTAATCTACCAGTTAAACTAAAAACCAATAGAAAAGAATGATAAAGCTGCCACTCCATGAGCATGAACTAGGTTGTATGTCACATGACCCCTGTTTTTGGAACCCAAGGGAGCTGGCAAAAGCAGTTTGGGTAATGGCAGAGTAAGAAATGTGACTGGACATGCCTTGTGTAGCCTTGTGGATCCTGATCATTGTCATTAAGCCACTGTCACTAGAAGCTGAGTAGTAATTATTGTCACTCTTAATCATATGTGTCTGACAGACAGGTAATTTCAACTAACATCTTGCAAATGAATTTTTGAAACCTTTAATGGTGGTAGTGTTCTCTTTGCACCAGGCACAATAAAGTCCTGATTAATTTATCATGAGTTCTAAAAATGACGAAACGTGCATATGTTTCTTTTTGATGCCAAATGCATACATTACTAAGATTGGATGAGAGCTGCCAAAAATACCCTATGGTCCAGCTCTACATTTCCTTGGAAACATGTAGAATGTTGAATTATGTTCCTCTTCCTCCTCCTCCTCACTTTGCTGGTGATTCTCACATGGGAAGAAAGGTCACTTGATTTGAATGAATCTACATGATCCGGTGATCATAAGCTACAGTGATGTGGAGCTGGGCCACAGGGAAGCATACTTTGGGAGCCGTCATCACAGCAATACATAAATTGGACATGGGTGACAGCTGCTTTGGCTAAAATGCCACACTGCAACCTAGGAAGTTTAATATAATGTAACTGAATTTTAGTAGAGTGACCAGATGCAACAAATAAATGGCACCTGTACCTTGGACTGGAGTGGAGAGGACTATCTGAAACTAATGAAACTTAAGCTAGAGGGGCCACAGAAATAACTTTAGTCCACATAGCTTAAAATTTGGGGGTCTAGTAGACCCAATTTAGAATCATAGAGTTGGAAGAGACCACAAGGGCCATCGAGTCCAACCCCCTGCCAAGCAGGAAACACCATCAGAGCACTCCTGACATATGGTTGTCAAGCCTCTGCTTAAAGACCTCCAAAGAAGGAGACTCCACCACACTCCTTGGCAGCAAATTCCACTGTCGAACAGCTCTTACTGTCAGGAAGTTCTTCCTAATGTTTAGGTGGAATCTTTTTTCTTGTAGTTTGGAACCATTGCTCCATGTCCGCTTCTCTGGAGCAGCAGAAAACAACCTTTCTCCCTCCTCTATGTGACATCCTTTTATATATTTGAACATGGCTATCATATCACCCCTTAACTTGACTCAATTTGACCATATATATTTTTTTGCATATATTTCAGCAATCCCATATGTTGTAAAGGTAGGCAATATGTTGTGGAACAACCCCACTGAAGGAGATAACAGTAGTTACTCAAACCTCATTGGTGGTTGCAAATGACAGTTCAAGCTTCAGGGCCCCCCAAATGTAGGTCTGCCACTGGCCTTGTGGTGATGTCAAAATGCTGCAGGTATTGCATGCCATAAACTGAAACTGGCAAAATCCCCTCTGCTATAAAACAGATTAAAGCTACACTTTGTTACATCTAATATGCATTTGCATATTAAATTTACATACAGTTTTCTTGCTTCTCTTTACTTGATGCACAACTTATTTATTTGGGTGTTTCTCATCTTGATGGTAAATTTGTGCTACTTGTGGAAAAAAATGACTTTATTTGCAATGGTGTTTCGTATACATGAATAAGGATCGTTTGTTGCATTGAATGACATTTGTGGACGGATGAAAAAAATGGTCTTTGGGGCCTCTAATTACCAGATATATCTTGCCTCCAAAGACAGAAATCTTCAAACGATGTTGTGCATTGGCCCTGTAGCGGCTGATGATATTATTGCCCAAAGAGAGCAAATGCTTCATTGGGTGGAAAGGTTAATTGTTTTATTATGTGCTTTCACATGTTGTAATGCTTAATAATTGTGTTAGAACAGAAATCCCCCACTTGCTCTTTTAGCTCCTATTTTGCTTTGGAGGAAAAGGGTCTTCATATGTTTGCCTGATACACTACAGAACCTCCTGATGGTTCATATGCACACACAACTATAGCAGCAGCAGTTCTGAAAAGGGCTTGTGAGTGGAATATCATGTTGCCTAGGGCTTAGTTAGCAGTATATACCTTTCTTCTGTAACAGACTAGTAGCCAAACTTTTAGCGTTGTGCCTACAAGTGTGTAGGCAGAATACCTAGAGCCTGAGATTATGCATGCAAAAACACACAACAACAACGTAGACTTCCATGCAGCTTTCCATGCTTCTGGCATCTATCTGCTGCAGCAAATGGTGACAAAGGTAAAAATCAAGGGAAGCAATCCATAAGCTGAACTACCTGAGTAGTTCCACCAATGCTTAGTTGGTTCTAGACCTAGGTGAATGGCATTGCTAGGGGAACCTGTGGGCCTCCTGGAGTAAATTCTCATCATTCCCTGACTATTGGCTGGCTAGTAGACTCGCAATATGGTGAACCGGGTTCGATTCCCTGCTCCTCCACATGTAGCTGCTGGGGTGACCTTGGGCTAGTCACACTTCTCTGAAGTCTCTCAGCCTCACTCACCTCACAGAGTGTTTGTTGTTGGGGGAGGAAGGGAAAGGAGAATGTTAGCTGCTTTGAGACTCCTTCAGGTAGTGATAAAGCTGGATATCAAATTTTCTGAGATTACTCATCCCCCTGCTTGCTGGAGTTATGGCACAAGACCGGGTATGTGTGTAAAACAACAGAGGCTGCAGTTTTGGAATGTGATAAAGAAAGATTCTGAGAAAGAGACGGTAGCTGAAAGCACATTTCTCTTGAGATATTCTGTGGATTCTGTGGAATTCCTATCTGTAGGACGACTAAGCCATCTATTCTCAACTTGTACATTTGTCAATGTACTGAAATATTATGAACTGCTGCATGTTGCCCATGGTTCTTCTTCAAAGGGAACCAATCCCAGGTAAGTGCTGCTCCCAGAACCTCTCACCAGTTGGGGAAAAATGGATCTGAAGGATATATATTGGAGCACTAAGAAGCCACCTTGTTCAAGGGACCTGTTTCTACCACCTCCTATGCCTGGTAAAATGCCATTATGATTTATTCTATGGATTCCAACTCCACCATTCTTTACACCTCCACACTTCCTTGATCCAAAGGAAAGGGAGACATAGAGTTACTGTTTTGGATGGCAGCCCATGTCTGTTGAAATGTCTAGTTACAGTCTTAGATAGAGATTCGTGGAAGAAGGCACCCTTTTTACCAAAGTCAAAGGAAGTTCTGTAATTTGGGCCTTCTGTGAATGGACAGCGGAAATCATGCCACTAAATATAGAGTCCATTTCATGAATGGAGCCACAATACATGCTTTCTTTCTTGTCTCAGCATATTTAGTACATAGCTTTGCCCGCCTGCCTCCCCTTCCATTCAAGCTGAGGGATAAATCTGAAGAAACGACACTCACTTAGGCATTCCACAAATCTTAACAAAGTTCCACAGACTCTGTAGACACCATGTTATAAGGCTGGAATTTTGAAAAGGTCACCCATTCTAAGAAAGAGAAAACATGTCACACAAAATCTCAGCTGGAAGCTGATTGAAGATTCACTATGAAAAATGAGATGAAGGTGCTGATTCCCCTCCCCCACCCTACCTTGTTTCAACTTTACCAAGAAATGTAATTACCTGTAGACTGTTGAATGTTTGATTTCTCTTCTGTGTATAATAGGATTTCATTTCACATTGTTTTGCTTTCTTTTCCGTTGCAATCATTTATGCCTTTACTGACGAGAACATGGGAAAGTGCCTAATGGTAGCATGAATTGCAGGAGGAAACCAGATATTCTCTACTGACTGTGTTCAGCATACAATTCTATCCTGCTGAATAAGATTTTATGCTCTACCAGGCTGAGGAAGGTGACTGCAGCTAACATTATACAGCTATTCCTACACATTCCTACCCGTTCTGAAATCTTTTTGAGACAGAAGGCCATTTCATTATCTCCTTTATCCCTAGACTGGCCATAGGCACCTTTTAGAGAGATCATAGAAAGTACTTAGGAGCCAGAGAGCATTGTTCTGCCGCCATTTTCTTCTGTATCCCCTCATGAGTACCTTAGCTGAAATGGCTACATTATGCTGGGGAAGGTGAGCTGTAGTATGGATCTAGAAAACTAGAATAGAATGCACTTGAAAGTTTCCCGTTGAAATTTCATTTTTCAAAGAAAAATATACCCACCTGTTTCTTCAAGGAGACTCAAAAGTGGCTAACAAACAGCAACAGTAACAGAATGAAACAAGCAAAATACCTAACATGCCCCGCATGGAATCATAAAATCTTAGAGTTGGAAGGGACTTCAAGGGTCATCTAGCCCAACTCCCGGCAATGCAGGAATCTCAGCTTAAGCATTCATGACTGATGGCCATCCAATCTCTGCTTAAAAACCTCCCAAGCAAGGAGAGTCAATAATAATAATAATAATAATAATAATAATAATAATAATAATTTATTTGTACCCCGCCCATCTGGCTGGGTTTCCCCAGCCACTCTGGGCGGCTTCCATGGAAACCAAAAATACACTAAAATATCACAGATTAAAAACTTCCCTGAACAGGGCTGCCTTAAGATGTCTTCTGAATGTCAGGTAGTTATTTATCACTTTGACATCTGATGGGAGGGCATTCCACAGGGCGGGCGCCACTGCTGAGAAGGCCCTCTGCCTGGTTCCCTGTAGCTTTGCTTCTCGCAATGAGGGAACCACCAGAAGGCCCTCGGCGCTGGACCTCAGCGTCCGGGCAGAACGATGGGGGTGGAGATGCTCCTTCAGGTCAACCACCTCTCATGGGAGTCTGTTCCACTGCTGAACAGCTCTTACTGTCAGAAAGTTTTTCTGAATTGTTTAGTTGGAATCTCCTTTCTTGCAACTTGAGGCCATTGGATCAAGTCCTACCCTCCAGAGCAGGAGAAAACAAGCATGCTGCCTCCTCCAGGTGACAGCCTTTAAGATATCTGAAGATGGCTATCATAGCTACTCTTGTTCAGGCTAAACATACCCAGCTCCTTCAAGCACTCCTCGTAAGACTAGTTGCCAGACCCTTGAACATCTTGGTTGCTCTCCTCTGCGTACCTTCCAGCTTGTCAATATCCTTCTTAAGTCGTGGTGCCCAGAATTGGACACAGTATTCCAAGTGTGGTCTGACCAAGACAGAATAGAGTGGTACTATGACTTCGCTTGATCTGGACACTATACTCCTGTTGATGCAGGCTAGAACAGATTAGCTTTTTTTTCTTTCTTTTTTTCTGCTGCAACATGCTGTCGACTCATGTTAAGCTTGTGGTCCACCAAGACCCCTAGCTCCTTTTCACATGTACTGCTAGTAAGCCAGGTGTCCCCCATCCTATAATTGCCAGTCTTCTACAAAAATGCCTGTTATGCTTTAAAAGAAAATGATATGAAAATGATGTACATGCAATGTACATCTAATGCCAAATAAGATGGCCAAGACTCTGTCAAGTAAGTGTTGGAAATGTAAAGATACTGAAAATTCAAAATGATAAACTTTTTAAGGAACAGTGGAGACTCTTTTTGGGGCTATTTGAGAAAGCAGTATAGTCAAATGAAATTGTGCACAGGATTCAAAATATGAGCAGCGGAAGGGAAATGATTATAATTGCAATAGAGGAAGTACGTATTAGATAAAAGTATGTTATATAAAGCAGTAGGGAAAAGAGTGGGAATAAAAACATAATGGAGGTAAGAGTGGGAAGTCTAATCGTTAAGGGAAATAAGTTTCGAAGTTGAAGTTAATTTATTAAAGTTTTGGAAAAACTGATGAAAAAAGTACACACACACATGCAAAAATGCCAAGAAAAGATTAAAAAACAAAAACAAGAGGTCCTAGCACACGGATGCATTACTGTTAAGATAATCCAGTCAGTGTTGTTTTTTTAGTGTTCTAGTTCTGGAGCAGCTCCAGTCCAGATTTTATACATACTGTAATTAAAATAATAAATCCTTCCCTGAATTTGTCCTTTGCATCCTTCAAGAGTTCTGCTGGCAGATGATCAGCCTATCTAAGATCTTCTGGATCAAGCCAATGGTCCATTGTAGCCCATCATCCTGTTTTCATACTGGCTAACCAGGTACCCATTGGAAACATGCAAGCAAGATCCAGACACAAGATTACTCTTCCCTCCTGTGGTTTTCAGAAAGTTTCCTGCTTCTGACTGTGGCAAAAACTAAATTTTTAGAGATCCTAGCTCAGTGCACCTTGCTACTGCCATACTTCAGAAGATTTCAGGAGTGGTTTTGTGGACAAAAATCAGACTCGTTAGTCATTTGCAAGCATGATCTATGCTGATTCATACAGAAGTACGGTGATCCCAGTAATCTGCTATAACAGTATAGATGCAACTGTGTAAATGATCACAGAAAGTACTCAAATGAGCACATTTAGTATCTCAAAATCAGTGCTCCGAAGATAGTCTGGAAACAACAGCTCTAAAGGAAAAAGAAATGGATGCAAAATTATTAGACTTTTTATACCTGAAGCAATTTGATATCCACTTGCTGTTGGCTATTTTCAGGACACCAGGAGAATCTTGGCAAAGAAATTCTGCAGCATTTTGTGATGAGGTGCTGTATGTCATTCTCAAGAAATATCCTCCCCTCAGATGGAAATAAAACATTTGATTTTTCAAGGTTCCACATGCATGGTGTATTATAAAATGGACAGCACTTGAGATCAACCTAATGAAAAAAGAACTCTTTCCTCCATACTAATAAACTTCAGCTCCTGACTGTTTTCAAGCATTGAACTGCTGAGGTCCACATAAATTCAGGTTATCCATACAGCCGTGCGGAAAATCTTTGAGATGAGTTCTTTATTAATAGCAAGACTGAGTGAGTGAGTCAGTCAGCCAGCTTAATGATCTGGCCCATAATTTGAATCCATTGGAAGATGCCTGTAAGTACCTCAGGGAGCTGAGATCAACCGTGACCTTGACTTATGGCTGCTAGAATTAAATCCACCCTTAATATATAGATTGATACAAACTTTGTTGCTCTGCAAAAGAGCTCAAAGCAGCAAACAGCACAATAGTCACAATTATGTTCCTTCTTTCTCTTGAAGACTGGCATATGGTCATTTCCTTTTAGTTTTGTGGAACTTAAAAGCTTGAAATGATGGGTGTGCTTGATTCACAAGAAGTGTTTTGTCTATGGGCACAAATGTTTGTTTCCTTTTTTTCTTTAAGGTGGAATACCAGGTTAGTAGTGATAGACAATATAGCTTTATTTTCTCTGGAGTCTTTCTCCAGACCTTGACTGCCACTGTATCCATCCATGATTCTCAATTGCAGTTTAGCCTGTTGAGGAGGAAGGGAAGATTGCTTATTTAAATGAGTTTTTTGTAGTGTGAATGTGTAGGTAAACCTATCCATTTTGATTTCTGTCAGTTTCTCAGTTTTCAATCTGAAATTCATTTATAATAATTAGTAATAATATTTTTTAATTTGTAGCCCGCCCTCCCCGGCTGAGGCCGGGCTCAGAGCGGCTAACATCATAAAAACAACACAAAGCATAACTTTAAAATAAGCAACCTACATCACAAATGTAACATACAACAATCATTAGGATAGTATAAAATAATAATAAGAATATCAACATATAAAAGTTAAACAGAAATTCACTCAACAGTTACAATAAGTAATTTCTAAACTGTAATCAATAAAACAATGTACATAAAATAATACAATACAAATTGAGAAGCAGGGACCAGGGGGTGGAGCAAGGCTGGTGGAAGAAGGCCTTGCCTGATGAAGTCTCTCCCTTCATTTCCATGTCCATTTTTTTTAAACACCCTCATGAAAATTCACCAACATTTAAGAATATTCATATTCATAGAAACGTAGGGTTGTTGGAAGGGATGATGGAGTTCATCTAGCCCAACCCCTTGAAGTGCTCAACCCCACGACCCTGAGATTAAGAGTCTCATGCTCTACCAACTGAGCTATAAAGAGGGGGTGATTGGTAAGAAATTTTTGCCCAGTATAAAAATTTTGCCAAGCAATTCCCCCTAATACAATACATTTTGTATGTTATTTTCACCAATATGTGCATTTTAATCCACATTTCCCACAAATATACCTTTTTGTATACAGTGGTATCTCAGGTTACATATGCTTCAGGTTACATACGCTTCAGGTTACAGACTCTGCTAACCCAGAAATAGTACCTCGGGTTAAGAACTTTGCTTCAGGATGAGAACAGAAATCGTGCTCTGGCAGCCTGGCAGCAGGGGGAGGCCCCATTAGCTAAAGTGGTGCTTCAGGTTAAGAACAGTTTCAGGTTAAGAACGGACCTCCAGAATGAATTAAGTACTTAACCCGAGGTACCACTGTACATCACTTGGCTGAAGAACTGCACTGAAAAAAATCAGAAAAATGCCATTTTTCAAAGGATAGCTGTATTTTAGTCTACATACTGTGCTGGAAACTGCAGATTTGGTAAGTTCACCTCTGAATACAAACATAATTGAATCCTTGCCCCCTTTCCTATGTATAGATGAGTGATCCTGGTGATTGTAACATCATCATCATGACAAGGTCTCTATGGATGAAACAGTCTGCCTTAGAAGTTACTTTTATGCTGTTTTTGACCTTATTTTTCAGTTGGGTAGGGGTTTCTTTGTACTGTTTTTAAAGCAGTTTTGACAAAATGCCTGTAAACCACCTTGAGCAACACACAAAAGTAGATTCATAATTAATAAATAATGCTTCTCTAAAACATATGTTTTTATTTTGTCCTATATTGAAAGATTTTTGGCAGAAGGTAACTGAAATTATCAACAGAACTGTGTGGAACAACCTTACATTTACAGAGCAAAATATCCTCTTGAATTATATACCCAGCACATGGAACCATACAAAAGGACAATATGAGTGGACTCTCCACGCCCTTACCACAGCAAAAAAACTGATACTGATGAATTGGAAAAATAAAAATGTAGCTCCCCTCTACGTGTGGATTGAAGACTTATACAAACTTGCAACATATGAAAAACTTGCATATAAACGCAGATTTGCCATGAACAAATTCAGTGATATTTGGAATCCATTTTTACAAGTACTGTAATACGTTAAGATCTGGTGAAGTACAATAACAACCTTGTAAAATATACAGTTTTGGGTCCCCCCCCCCCTTTATTTCCCCTTCTACACGGGTTCTGTGCCTCTTTTTCTTTCTCTATCTTTTATTTACATCTCACCGTGTTTGGCGCACATATAATTATGTACTTTTTGAACTTTCAATAATTTAGAAAAAATTAAATAAAATAAAAAATAGCAGTATTTTTCGGTTATCAATGTAGAATTTGCATTGTATTTCCTATACTGATTCTTTGTAGGGATTCATAAACCACTTAGAGTTGTCTGTTGAATTATGAAGTTGTATATAAAGAAAATATAAAGAAAACAAATGCAAGGGAAGTAAGCAATAGTTGTCTAGCAACCTGGGTCAAATCTGGAACTCTAGTTGCCAAACTCAGGTGGAAAGAGGCCTTTGGAGAACCAGGGTGGTGCTGTGGTTAGAGTAGCAATCTCAGTTTCAAATTCCCACCCAGCTATGAAATTCACTGATCAGCCTTAGGGCAGTCCCTATTTATCAGCCTAACCTATGTCACAGGGCTATTGTGAGGATAAAAATGGGTGAAGGGATCATTTATTCCACCATGCACTCTTCGGATAAAAGGTGAGCTACGAACACAATAGCTATGGAAGAGAAGCACAATGGTACTTGGCAGCACCTATTTTTGTGGTCTTGCTACCCCTGTGTTCTTTATTTGTCAGTGTTTCCACAGCACAACAAGCTGCTGACTTGGGTCATCTATATTTTCCCCTTTATCTGTTAAGTACTCAGGGCTCCTTCCAGAGGAGTGACAAAATTGACCAAACCTTTTGGGTTTCTGCTCTCCAGCTGATGATCCTTCAGCATTCTGTGAATCCAACAAGCATTATCATTCAAATTTCCTTTGATATGACATCTTCTTCACTGTTCCTCTGAGACAGCTAACTTGCAAGGAGGCAAGGATGTGAAAACCGTAATCACAGTAAAGTTCAATGCCTGGATAAACACCCCCCACCCCACCCACCATATTGAGTTGTTTATTTGCCATCGTGCCCATTGCTAGAGGAGCCCTTTGAGCTAAAAGGGATGTTTTGTTCTTTTCTAAAAGTGGCACATCACAGCAGGTTACAGGCTGGATCGCATCAAAAAGGCAACATAAAATAATGAGTCACAATTAAAGAGACGTTAGTGAGGAAGGGGCGAGTCTGCCTTTTTGATGGGCAGCTTTAGAAGGCAATTTGGAGAACGGAGTATATTGTAAGAATAGGTCATTTCAATTAGCTGCGATTCCTGTCAATCTGAAAATATTTCATAACCCCTCTGTTTCAGAAACCATTAGCTGGCTCCACACTGCGCACACTGATTTCATTTTATTAGAGTGTTTCACTTTCCTTTTTTTTTTAAATAGCTGCCTCATATTGGGAGTTATATGAGTTGGGGTTGCGGTTGTACGGCACAGATTGATTTAAAATCATTTACCCATTTCTTAACTTTTAGTAGCTCTTCAATCTTCCAGATTGAAATTCCTAATCCTCCTGGAGATTGTAAGACCATTTTCTTTTCTTTTAGTATCTCTTCTCAAAAATCAAGGTCAGGAACTAAGGTGTATATTGGATTCAATTCTTTTTTAAAAAAACAAAAATCCAAACCAAACCTCAAAGACACTGGATTGGTTCAGATGCTCAATTCCTGGTTAGGGAATGAGTGATGACTCTGCACCTCGCCTCCCCTCCCCTCCCCTCTTCTCTTCCTCTGGGCTTACATCCTGGTTTAATTAAACCACAGTTGTTCCGTGCAAAATGGGGGAACTGTGGTTTCATGTCATTTAATAACCAATCTTAAACCACAGTGTGAAGTTGGTTTAATATCCTTGTTAGTAAAGTGACATTAAGCCACAGTTCCTCATTAGGGGCATAATAACAGTGGCTTAATCAAATCAGGATACAAGCACCAAGAAGAAGAGTCATGAGGTGATGGAGAGTTCAGTCACATCATTCATTCAAAGCTGCTAAACTATGGTTTGGCAAAAGAACATTTCAGCATCCTAAGCTGATTGCAGGGTTTTGGAAATACAGTCAAACCTCGGTTGTCAAACATAATCCATTCCGGAAGCCCGTTCAGTTTCCAAAATGTTCGATAACCAAGGCACATCTTCTGATTGGCTGCAGGAGCTTCCTGCACTGAAGCAGAAGCCACGCCGGATGTTTGGCTTACCAAAAACATTCGAAAACTGGAACACTAACTTCCAGGTTTTCAGCGTTCGGGAGTGGAAACGTTCCAAAATTGAGGCATTTGAGAACCAAAGTTTGACTGTACAGTGGTTACAGACGCTTCAGGTTACACACCCCGCTAACCCAGAAATAGTACCTTGGGTTAAGAACTTTGCTTCAGGATGAGGACAGAAATTGTGTGGCGGCAGCGTGGTGGCCATTGGCTAAAGTGGTACCTCAGGTTAAGAACAGTTTTAGGTTAAGAACAGACCTCCAGAAAGAATTAAGTTCTTAACCCGAGGTACCACTGTACTGATAAGCCAAGAATTCCCCCCTTGCCCTCTAGGCTAACAACTGAAGGGCCAAATGCGCTCTCTCTCTCTCTCTCTCTGTGTGTGTGTGTGTGTGTGTGTTCAGATTTGGCCCTGGGGCCTCCAGGTGCAGATTCCTATTATAGTATATGGTATAGTCCTTTGAAACATGCAGCAACTTGCTGAAATCTCCAGCTGAGGACTAAAGTTGGTGACGGGGGGGGGGGATACTTTTGAAATTAACTGGAACCCCTGTGTACATATATAAAATGCTCTCATCATAGATTGGTGAACTCAAGAACTCAAGAATTTAGTAATTCATGAAATCAACCCAGCGGGTTTAGGTTGTGAGCTACTTGGAAGCATGGGGGCAAATTGCAACTTTATGAGCAGGTATTGGGCAGATACCAATTTGGTACCAGGCACAGCTTTACTAGTGACTGAACTGAACTGCTCTTTGGAATGAGAAAGTAATCATGGGCTGCTGAAGGCTGATACCTATTAGATAAGTTGATGCGATAGCATGGAATATTTGCCAGCATTCCTGGAAGTTGGGGAATTGTTCTAATGTTTACATTCCAGGTTCTGTGACAGAAGTAATAGTCAGTTTGGCTGGGATTAAAACCTCACAAAACCCTAGGAAAGTAACATGAATAACATGGTGGAACAGGCTGAGGCCTGAAAATAGATCCTAGGAGGTGTTTTTCTATAGTTTTCTTGTATTTATGATATTGTACATATTTTAGCACTGCTTTATATACATTTTTTCTTTCTTTCTCCGCATTCTGTCCATGTCTTAAAATTTGCTAGGGTGGATTGCGAAATAGGAAAAGTTCCACTGATCAACAATTCATCAAACAATATTCCATCTCACCACTGAAATAAAACAATTAAAGTCTTATATATATATATATATATAAGATAAATGTTCATAACTGCATATATAAACCACATGTCTGAAACCCCACAGAAAAGTCCTGAAACCATTTTGTTCCTCCCAAATAGACCTCATATATTTCTCTGCAAGGTCGAAGGAAAATGGAAAAGCCCCCCCCATTGTCTTATTGTTCACAAATCCTGTCTTAAGGGTATGTCTGTGTATGAACAGGGTGAGCCTGTGACCTGGCTCAGGAACTAAGTATTTATCATTACATAAGACTGTCCAGGCTCCCCAGGTAATCTAATCAAGTGACCATTAACAGGTAACCTGTCGGACAGGAGATAAAAAAAACGCACTCACATTTCTGTTGTAGACCACCCTTTCTGTGATGTAGGTATGATGTATCTGGGGGGTGGTCTTCAGCTACACCCCTTCTGTGATGTATGTATGATGTTTCTGGGGGTGGTCTTGGACTCCAGAGCGGGCAAATTAAAATGTCTATATAAGGGCGGGTACACCTTTGTTTGGGGTCCTCCTCCTTTCCTGCATGTGAGGGGAGCACAGGCTTACTAGCTGAGGGGAGATCAGGCTTACTAGCTTCTTTGCTTCTCAGTATTCACTGGTTGACATCTGTTATTTTCTCCGACCAATGGAGAACCTACAAAGGACTCTATAAGGGCTCTTGTGTTCCCCATAAGGGAATAAGGGCAGATTTTTGTTTATTACACCTCTCAGCCATGATTTCCAAGGCATCTTTAAGGATTTACTCATTTATCCCCCCCCCCCCAGGCGGGACAACATTGCTTACACATTAAATGTGCAGACAGAGCTGCCTGCATTTAAGGAAGAGGCATTGTCCCAAGAATATGCAACCTGTCTGTGTGAACATTTGGGCATGTATACAGAGGATCCAGCTGTTTGAAAGTGATAGCGTGAAACAGGCCTATTTTTAAAAAGGAGGAAATTGTAGTTAATGGCATATCTGCTGAAAGCAGGTAATTTTAATTATCTCCGATAGTTAGAAGCCATGAATAATTTATTACCTGGAGAACTGTAGTTCCCATCTCCCCTCCTTCTTCTCTCCAGTCTTTTTTATCCTGATGAGAGCTGATAATTCAGATCATAGTCCCGAAGGCTCCTCGATGGGAACGCTTCACTCCAGAGCTAATGGTGGAGACTACAGGTTTACTCCTGGATCTTCCTTTGGGACACGAAGGCTGGCAACATTAACCTAGCCGTGCGGAAATCCCTTGCAGACGACAATCCGTCAGGTCATATATCCACAGCTGTGACCAGAGAATGAATGACCTCCTGGAGGAGCACAGAAAGAAGAAATGCCATGGTACACCTGTCACAGCACAACTGGATGCCTTCAACGGCCCCAGCTGCAACAAAACATGTCTGTCCCGCATCAACCTCTACAGCCAAAGCAGGCGCTGTAACTTTCCAATGGTTTGATTTCACTCACAAAGGCTCTTTCGTTGTCTCCCAAGACAGATGGATGCCACCCAACTTCCTTTCAGAATGCATGTGTGATCCCCATCACTCTGGCTTCTTTCACTATTTTTCTGTCTTCCACTGCCACGCGCAGTTTGGTCAAACTCATGTTGGTAGCTTCGAGAACACTGTCCACCCATCTCGTCCTCTGTCGTCCCCTTCTCCTTGTGCCCTCAATCTTTCCCAACACCAGGGTCTTTTCCAGGGAGTCTTCTCTTCTCATGAGGTGGCCAGAGTATTGGAGCCTCAACTTCACGATCTGTCCTTCCAGCGAGCACTCAGGGCTGATTTCCTTAAGAATGGATAGATTTGAGCTTCTTGCAGTCCATGGGACTCTCAAGAGTCTCCTCCAGCACCATAATTCAAAAGCATCAATTCTTTGGCGATCAGCCTTCTTTATGGTCCAGCTCTCACTTCCATACATCACTACTGGGAAAACCATAGCTTTAACTATATGGACCTTTGTCGGCAAGGTGATGTCTCTGCTTTTTAAGATGCTGTATAGGTTTGTCATTGCTTTTCTCCCA
Organism: Podarcis cretensis; assembly: GCF_951804945.1. Classification (NCBI taxonomy): domain Eukaryota; kingdom Metazoa; phylum Chordata; class Lepidosauria; order Squamata; family Lacertidae; genus Podarcis; species Podarcis cretensis. The sequence continues at coordinate 23,026,246 of NC_137176.1, read as the reverse complement.
AGAAGCAGGTGTATTTTAATTTTGTGACTGTTGTCATCATCTGCAGTGATATATAATATAATATAATATAATATAATATAATATAATATAATATAATATAATATAATATAATGAATTAAGAGGCAAAGAGGGGTATCTTCATCCACTTTCTCCATTGTATGTGTGGATATATATGGAATATTTTTATATACGGATGCATTTTGCCTCATAGGTTTAGAATTTGGTGCCATTCAGTGAAACTGGTGGGCAGGAAATTCTGAGCCAATTCACATGGTGCATAATTGATTTGTGGTATTCGACTGAAGATGCAGTCATAGCCGCTAGTTTAGATGGATCAGACAAATTTGTGAAGGATACTAGCCATGATGGCGATGTGAGATTTTGACCAGCTTCGGCCCATCTGAAGCTGAAGCTGATACAGGCTCGTCTTATCTGGAGCCCGAACAGAGCGTCGTCACACACAGCGGAAGATAAGCAGTATGTGCCACATTCTTAACTTTATTTACACTTCTGTGCTAAGAGAATACAAACATGCATCTTGCCTCTGTGTGAGCAGAGAAGCAACTCCTCTCGGAAACAAAGAACACTGAGAGAAACAGTGAAAAACAGGAAACCAGTGAACGTCACATCCAGTCTCCCATTCCTGTGGGAACCCAACAGTACTCTGACTGTGGAATGCAAAACAATGTCCTGTGACAAGCATTTCGCTGCACAGTGAAGGAAACAGAAACCAACATCCTCCCCCTTTCTGTGAACATCACTGGGCAGCGTGTTCGTACAATATCAGTACAAACCCAACCCAACATAGGTACAGTGTTGATGCCTTGATACAACCTTGGACAATACATCAGCAGGAATTTCATTACCTGGCATATACCTGGCATATAGGTTCAGATTGGTATAAAGTAACTCCTATGTTCCAGAGTAATCAGAGTGGAAGCAAGGAAGAACTGAGCCTCTTTGGCAAACAGAGATGTTCATCTAGATCAAAACAGATCCCCTACTAGGAGCCTAATAATATGGGGTATGACTTGGTTGATACAGTAGATAAGTCAGTTTAGGAAGAGCGTAGCAAGATGCAATACTCCTTCCACTGTCTCTGCTGTTCATTCTGAGAGATGTACTAGAATAACACATATCACAGTCACATTGAACCACATTGCATGTTTTCATTGTTAAGGTTGAAATTTCCACTCCCCAGCCCCAATTTTGTACTGGGATTTAAGAAGCAGAAAAGAAAGAAAACCTTTTTTACACAGCTTACTTCTGAAATTTGCATTAAAATGAATGAGCCTAGTGCTGAGAGCAGAAATATGCATCTCTCTATCTGGCACATTCCCATAATTATATACACACATGCAGGTACACAGGCAATCATGGGACAATGATGGGTTAGATGAAGGTCAAAAGTTGCTAATATTCTTGGCATCTACATGGCAATGATCATGATTCCCCCCTGCTTTTTCTTCTTAACACTTCCCTGGCCCTGCTCTGGCTAGCAAATTATTTTAAAATGAGCTGTGGAGCTAAATCTCCTGAGGCAGTGAAACGGCAGGTGGCCTGTTTAGTCAGTGCGGTGGCACCTTATGAATAACTCAATTGATCTCCATATGCTTCCACTCACTCTTGCTCAGAGCAACGCTACCTCAAGTACTTCAGCATTCCAACATTTTGAGCTCAGAGACTCTCGACACACAAACAAATGAAACGCAGGGAAGAAAAGATGTAGACATGGCTTTGTCAGCCTGGCTGGATTCCATCCAGTGTCGAAAGCTGATCCAAAGCTGCATGGGCTCGAAAGGAGAAATAAGGAAGTGAAGAATAGGGATGCTTGCATGTGTCGTTTGGTCCGCAAACCCAACTGTTTAATGAAACAATCCTATCCACCAAAAGCTGGAGTAATGCAAGCCTGTGTAAATTAAGCTGGCATATGCTACATCAGATACAAATGCCACTTGGCAGTGGGGCTTCTGCTGGCTGAGTTGACCTAAGCCTGGCAGAGGGAAAGCAAGCCTTAAAAATAGTGTTGCACCGCTCTTTTTGCCGGGTTGCCTGGTCAGGTGACCAAGCTGAACGGCATTAGGATCCAGCCTAAGTCTCTTCCTCTGGTCCTGCCCTCCCCCACATCCCAGAATGCCCTGTTTACAGAGCTTTAACTGGCTTGGCGCAGCCAGTTGGGTCCTAGTTGACTTGGGATGTTGCCATATTTCTGGCTGAACTGAAGATGAAGGTGGCTCAGCTCAATCCGCTGGATTCTAACCCACTTATCATGGCGGAACTTGCAATAGGTTTGCTTCCTAACACTTCCCATATTATACAGAGATTGAGACACAGTCATCTTTTGGTTTTTGCAAGGCTTCCTCAACCTTGGCCCTCCAGGTGTTTTTGGCCTACAACTCCCATGATCCCTTGCTAGCAGGACCAGTGGTCAGATATGGGAATTGTAGTCTCAAAACATCTGGAGGGCCGAGGTTGAGGAAGCCTGGTTTTTGCGCTTCTCCACGATTTTCAAAAATGGTTTTCAATTCATTTTATTTTTTTAAAAAATGAAGATTGATGCAAAACTGGCATGGACTGGAAATAGCCTTAGCAAAGAATGCCTCAGAAGACCAAGACAGCAAAAGTTGGAAAAGAATAACAGATATTCTTTGCTGTGTGATTCTATAAATGTGCAGTTCTGGCATGGTACATATACCCAACCAGATGGGCAGAGTATAAATTGTTGTTGTTGTTGTTGCTGCTGCTGTTGTTGCTGTTGTTGTTGTTGTGATGGATGGGGTGGAAGGGGAGGGACACCAGTAGAGGAGTGAGAGGAGAAATCTCATAGCGCAGGAAAAGGGATTGTGCTAGCAGAACTGTTCAGTAAACCTGTGTTACTGAGCTTGTACTTGAGCAAAACCCCCCATATGCCTCCAAGGAATTGGAGGGTTTTCTGGTACACAGTCTGAAAATTGCTGCATGGAGATGCTTCCCCTCAAAGCATAAGAAGAGCCTGCTGGATCAAGCCAATAGTCCATCTAGTCCTGTTCTCACAGCGGCCAACCAGATGCCTGTGGGGAAACCACAAGAAGGACCAAAGGGGAAAAATCATTCTCCTCTCCTGTAATTTTCAGCACCTGGTATGCTGAAGCATTGCTGCCTCCAGCCATGGAGGCAAAACATAGTCATCATGGCTAGTAGCCTCCTCAAAGTCTTGTAATTCCACTTTGGGGTTTTGTTTTGTTTTGCAATCAGGTGTTGTATGAATTTTATGAAATAAATAAGCCCATGCATCCACCCATCCATCCCAGGGTTCCTTGGGGAGAAGGAAGGGTAACTCAAATAGCCAACATCTGTAGTGGGGTGCCTTCCTAATACAGTAGCCATTAGAAATCTTGGCAGCAAGTCTTATTCATTGTTACTCTGCAAAAAAGCAAAGAAGAAAACCCAGCATGAACAAGTACTATCCAAGCACTTCCCCCTAATCAAAGTATCAGGCCCATGGAAGGAATTTGCCATCTGGCGCCTGATATCCAAGCCTATCCTTATAAGATGTGTCCAATTAGAGTGCCAACAGCTATGGATTATGCTGTTCAAAAGGGAGGCCAAAGGCAGCATGCAACAGTGAACATCTAGACAAGCTATCCACAGGGGAAGAGCAATAAAACAGAAGGATAATGGTGCTGACGTATCGCGGTGCAGACTGCAGGCACAGATGACATCAGCAGGACATCAAGGCACAAACCAGTAAGAAACCCATAAACTATGTTTATGGGGAATAGCTTACACATAGCAGATGCAGTCACAGTGCTGCCTCCTTCTCGGTGCCACGGGCTTGGCAGTGGACTTGCTGATGGTGTTTCAAAGAGATGGTGCTTGCCCTTGTTGACTGCCAGTACAACGCTCATTAGTTCCTCTTCCTCCATGTGGGCTTCCTGTTATTTAGCTTTGTGTCCCCCATGCTCCTTCCAGCTTGTTAATAAAGTAGCATTATTTAGGGCTGCCATGTTCTGAAGGGGACGCAGATGGTGCTGTGGGTTAAACCACAGAGCCTAGGACTTGCTGATCAGAAAGTTGGTGGTTTGAATCCCTGCGACAGGGTGAGCTCCCATTAGGGGTCCCTTTACCTTTATGTTCTGAAGAGTGGAAAAGAGGACACATTTGCTGACTTCTATTTTTAGCTATGGATTGCTGTGATGACTCTAAAAAGGTAAAGGGGCCCCTGACCATTAGGTCCAGTCGTGGCCGACTCTGCGGTTGCAGTGCTCATCACGCTTTATTGGCTGAGGGAGTCGGCGTACAGCTTCCGGGTCATGTGGCCAGCATGACTAAGCCGCTTCTGGGGAACCAGAGCAGCACACAGAAACACTGTTTACTTCCCGTCGGAGTGGTACCTGTTTATCTACTTGCACTTTGACATGCTTTCGAACTGCTAGGTTGGCAGAAGCAGGGACCGAGCAACGGGAGCTCACCCCGTCGTGGGGATTCGAACTCCCAACCTTCTGATCAGCAAGTCCTAGGCTCTGTGGTTTAACCCACAGCGCCACCCGCGTCCCATATGACGACTATACCCATGAAGAAAAAGAGGACGTGTCCTGGGAAAAGAGGACATATGGCAACCTTATGTAGAGCTGAGATATGCACGCTGAACTCTATACCCACCCTCAATTTGTGACCCTGTTCTGGGCATGGCTCCAGCCTGAAAATAAAAGGAAGGGAAGTAGCTCAATTGTAGTGTGTCAGCTTTGCATGGAGAAGGACCTGGGTTCAGTCCTTGCAACCTCCAAGTAGAGATGGGAGAGAACCCACTCAGAAATCATGGAGAGCTTTGGCTAGTTAATGTAGACCAATGGCAATGGTAGAAGGACCAATGGCATGTGGCAGCAACCTGTATTGATGTGTTCTTTTCCATCCAAATGATCTTAAAATTGAGGATCTTCAAGCAGCAGAAAAAAACCTCTGGGAACATCCATGCAGGACTGTTAGAAGATTTGAAATTATCTGGAGTATAGTTGCATTTTGCTTTGAGTTACCATTTTGTGTTTTATATGATACCACAGGAAAGGGCCTGGCATTGCACAGGAATTGTAAGAAACAAACAAACAAAAATCAGCACAGTTTTTGAAATCAGTGGTTAAAGTCAGTGCAGCTTTGACCCTCCAAGAAGGCAGTTAACTATTTTAAAATGGTGCCTTTTAAAAATAATAGAATGATAGGAGCAGTTGGGTTCTTTCCGAATACAGCAGCATTTGCATTTTCTTAAAAGCTGAGCATCTTTGGCAGAGGATATATATATATATATATATATATATATATATATATATATCCCTTCTTTTGTGCAGAGTATGCAGAATTCTATAAGCTTCTCTTAACTGCAACATTCATCTTTGACAAATATACTATGAATCCTGGTATGTACATCCAAACTGTAAATGGACAGTTCATCTCCAAGTGTACTTGGCTGGAAATCTTAACAAATTTAGCTCTTTTGGCCAAGACTGGCACAGCTACAAAAAGCATTATCTGCACATTCTATCATTTGTAACCTTGGATGTTTTATTTTATCTTGAAACTCTCACTGTTAACTCCATCCTAACTTTCTTTTCCTGCATTCTGCTGCAGCAAGAAACTGGCTGCAGTCTGTTAACGGACAGGTTTAGCCATTTGGGTTTAAATTATGTTTGCCACAATGCCAACAGATCAATTACTTCCCTGAGTTGCAATGCACAACATCCGCAACATGATGCTGAAATCCCATTGAATTTACGATTGGGGTACAAGATCATGTTCCTGGTCAACATTACTCCTCTCCCCTGCAACACACACACACACACACACACACACACACACACACACACACAGCAGATGGAAAGATAAACATGAAGAAAACAGAAATAATTTTTGAAGATAGTCAAATAGTTATTGTTAACTATGGTACAACTACTTCTGGACAGAACCATTGTCCATTTCTGACTGCAGGTGGGTGTCACCTGTTTCAGCACTGCTTTGTGTTTTTAATTTGCTCTGAACTAATTTTAAGATGTATTTTTATTAATTGATTGCCTGTTTTGATGTTTTGATGTTCTTTGTATACTGTGTTAGTTTTATGATGTTAGCTGCCCTGAGCCCGGCTCCGGCCAGGGAGGGCAGGGTACAAATAAAAAATTATTATTATTATTATTATTATTATTATTAGTAATAATAATAATATTTAAAGTAGCATTTTGTTTTTCAGTATGCTGGAAGCCAACCAGAGTGCCTGGGGCAACCCAGCCAGATGGGCAGGGTACAAATAATAAAATTATTATTATTCAAAATTATTGGAATATCTCTGCAGATAACAAGATTATCACATTGGAGAGAAGACTGGAATAGAAATTGCTCAATTTGTGTTAGTAAGGTTTGAAAACAAACAAACAAACAACTTATGAGGAAACATGTTTTTTTTTTTAAGTGTGACTCCCTATCTGTTGTTTCAGTCGTCCAGCAAAAGTTGCAATGTGTGCATTGTATTCTGATCATGCATTTCAGCTTTGAGTAAGCATAACTCCCAAGATTTAAGTTTGGTTGGAAAGGCTTATAGACCAACCTCTCAGCGCCATGAAAATCTTGCCCCGTAGATTGCATTGTTGACATCATAAGCCACAATATTATTGTTCTGATTAAATCCCCTGGTGGGTAAATTTAATTCTAAGGACAGAGGAAAAACTAATTTTAGGGTGATAAACATTTCTTACTAACTCATTTTAACTATCCGCTTTTTAAATAATATCTCTATGATGCATTATTTATTTGTCTCTGAAGAGGTTTCACACTGTGGCCTGTTTCAAAACCATCTTACTATAACTACATATTTTGTCTCGGATTGATTTGTTGATGGATATGAAAGCTGACACTTTTGTAAAAGAGAATGCGATACAATCTAATTGGCTTTTGAATGATGGTGCCTCATTTCACTCTTCGTGATATATTCTGCCGTCCCCACTCCAACATTTCTTTTTTATCCACAGAGATTCTTTTTATCAAGTGATTCTAGACTAAGCTACTTTGGTTACAGCTGTTTATGCAGGAGACAAAAACAACAACCCCCCAAAACCACACACTTTCATGAGTTGTGTTTGTGTTTGTGTATGTGTATGTGTTTATCTCACTATCTATCTATCTATCTATCTATCTATCTATCTATCTATCTATCATCTATCCATCTATCTATCATCTATCTATCTATCTATCTATCTATCTATCTGTCTATCTATCTATCTATCATCTATCTATCTATCTATCTATCTATCTATCTATCTATTTGTCTTCTCCAGTTCCAAAATCTAATCAGGTAATACCTTTATTTTGTTGTTGTTGTTTACTTTGGTTACAGCTGTTTATGCAGGAGACAAAAATAACAATCCCCAAAAACCACACACTTTCATGAGTTGTGTTTGTGTGTGTGTATGTGTATGTGTATGTGTTTATCTCACTATCTATCTATTTGTCTTCTCCAGTTCCAAAATCTAATCAGGTAATACCTTTATTTTGTTGTTGTTGTTTAGTCGTTTAGTTGTGTCCGACTCTTTGTGAGCACTCAGGGCTGATTTCCTTAAGAATGGATAGGTTTGTTCTTCTTGCAGTCCATGGGACTCTCAAGAGTCTCCTCCAGCACCATAATTCAAAAGCATCAATTCTTCAGCGATCAGCCTTCTTTATGGTCCAGCTCTCACTTCTCACTTATGTAGATACTTAAAGCAAACACTGTCCAACCATCTCATTCTCTGTCATCCCCTTCTCCTTGTGCCCTCAATCTTTCCCAACATCAGGGTCTTTTCCAGGGAGTCTTTTCTTCTCATGAGGTGGCCAAAGTATTGGAGCCTCAGCTTCACGATCTGTCCTTCCAGTGAGCACTCAGGGCTGATTTCCTTCAGAATGGAGAGGTTTGATCTTCTTGCAGTCCATAGAGACTCTCGAGAGTCTCCTCCAGCACCATAATTCAAAAGCATCAATTCTATTCTTCCGGAGGCGGCGCGAACGGCAATGGCGGTCCTCTTCCTTTTGTGAGGAGGAAGCTCCGTGGAAACTGGGTCGTCCGCTACGGCGAAGCAGAGACCCACATCAGAAACCCACAGGCAGCAAGAGCCTGTGGTTTTGAGACTCAGCGGGCGCCAGAAGCAGCTCCCGAAACGCTGAAGGAACCCCGTAAGGGGCTCCGGAACGTGGAGGGGGTAGCGGCGCTGTGAGTCGTTTCGCAATCTACGGAGTGAAGCCGCGCTGCTGCTGCCGGTGAGCGCTGACCTCTTTTCCTGGAAACTTTTGATTCGGGAAAGCAACAACCCGTGAGTAAAGAAGGACTTTAAAAAATTTGAGACTAAATTATTTAATTTGGCTGAAAGCGGAGCGACGCAAAACAGGAAGTCCGTCTTCCGCTGTTACTGAACTTCAAAGCAAAGAGCTGGAGGAGTGGAGGCTTAAAAAGAATCTTTAGCCTAACTGATCTGAGCACCCACTGAACTTTTCCTTAAACAAAACAAGGACTTTAAGCATTTGATTCTCTGATTTTTATTTGTACTGTGATACCTTTCTTCTATTGGAACTACAACTTGAATGAGAAACCCAGGTGCTGGAGCTGCCTGAGCAACTTGAGCTGTCAGTTTTGCAGATCTGGCTATTGTGTATTAGAACTTACAACAATCTGAGGGGGTTTGGACTTGTTACTTTGAAACATCATTTGAAGCACCAGTATGCACTGTCTGAAACAATGTGGCTGTTAATACTAACTCTGCTTAAAACCTGCTATTGAAGGTTCTTGGACATTAAATTTGATTTTAGTAAATTTACTAGAATTGGATTCTTCCCTTAAGACACTTCAAGCTCCCCCTAGAGGATTTGGGATTTACAGCAGTGACATCATTTCACTTTCCTTTTCCCCGACCTCCTGTTTGACTGTTTTCCTCTGGGCCGCTGCTTTCTCATGGGAACAACTCAGCTTGACCTTGACTTTTAGATAACTCTGGAATGAGTGGCGCAAGAAGGAGGGGAAGAACTAGACAAGCAACTTTGACAACTTTAACCTCAGTCTCGCAGACACGTAGATCATCTGTACCTACTTTGCCTTCAGGGGAAGAAGCTGCTTCTCTGCCAAGGGCAGGAGAGGGAGAAACTGAACAGTTACAATTGGAAGATATGGCCTCAGGAGCAACTGCTTCTATTCTAGAGAAAATCTATGAAAAATTGGAATCTCTGGACAAGAGAGTGGAATCTCTGGACAAGAAAGCCGATGAACAAACAGCCAAAATTGATCAAAACACAGAATGTCTAAATAGATTAACTGGACAAGTATCACAGAACGCACAGGCAATTGGGCAGTTGACGGAGGCCACAGTAGAAAATCGGAAACTGGCTGAGGACAGTAGTCAAAAATTAGAAAATTTAGAACAAGAGGTAAGACCACTCTGCAAACAAGTAGGTGAACATCAGACCTATCTATCTATGATAGAACTGCGAAACCGGGAGAGTAACTTAAGGATAAGGTCGATACCAGAAGTGGAAGAAGGCAACTTAGCTGAGCTTCTGACTAAAGAATTTTCCAAGTTCTGGAATTTAGAGGAAAAGGACTTTAAAATTGTGTCTGCTTTCATGCTTGGAAGACTTGTAAAGAAAGAAAAGCCCAGAGACTGTTTGATAACATAGAGATCAAAGGAGGAAAGGGACAAGATTTTGGGCTTACACTACGAAAAGTCACTGGACATTTTGGATAGAAGAATTGAAATTTATAAAGATATTCCTAAACAACTGTTGGACCTTAGATCCGCCTATCTTGAATTGGTTAAACTGCTTAGGAGCAATTCAATTATCTTTAGGTGGGAATTTCCCCAAGGACTATCTTTCACCTTCAGAGGGAAGAAGGTTAAAATTAGAACACTGGAAGATAGAGATAAATTTCTGACCACATACGGAGAGGACCTTCAAAAAGGAATTGAACTACCCCTTGGGCCTGGAGCACCGGCGGTATCGGCACCCTTGGAACCTGAAGATTCAGTGAATAAGATACCACCCCTGGAAAAATAACCAGATTATTTCAGGATGTCTCTGCAACTTCTGAGCTGGAATATAAATGGCTGTAACATCCCGGAAAAAAGGAGGAAAATATTTCATATACTAAAAAAAGAACAATTGGACATTATTTGCCTGCAAGAAACACATGTGACTAGGCTCCACAGAAAAGTGTTAATAAACAAAAGACTGGGCCAGGAATTTATATCTTCGGACAGAGTAAAGAAGAGAGGTGTGGTCATATATGCAAAAGAGAGCCTGTCACCCAAATTCCTATTTAAAGACGAACATGGAAGAATTTTGGCAATTGAGATACAACATCAAGGAGAGAAACTTTTGATATTAGGAATCTATGCGCCAAATGAGGGGAAATCGGAATTTTACAAGAAGTTGCGTGAGACCATGCTGGATTATCTGGACTACAACAACATCATTTTAATGGGAGACATGAACGGGGTCGTATCAACCAACATGGATAAGTCACAAAGCCAAAATGTTACAAAAGATGGCAGACTACCAAAGACCTTTTTTGAAATGACAGACAATATGGATTTGATTGATATTTGGAGGACAAAGAACCCCTTGGGAAGAGAGGGAACATTTTTCTCTGAAGCCCCACTGACCTGGACAAGAATCGACCAAATATGGATATCTAGAGGTCTGGCACCCAAGGTCAAAAAGGTGGAAATCTGCCCAAAGACCTGCTCCGACCATAATGCAGTAAAGATGGACATGACACTAATACCAACCGGCTCCTTTAGATGGAAGATGAATGACAATTTGTTTAGAGATCAGGAGATTATTAAGAAGGCCCAAAAAGCTCTAAAGGATTATTTTGAGATAAACATGAACACTACGGTGGAAAAAAGAACCATCTGGGACGCAAGCAAGGCAGTGATGAGGGGGTTCTTGATACAACAGAATGCTGTAAAGAAAAGGACACAAAATGAGAGGAAAGATAAAATCTTGGAGAAAATTAAAGAATTAGAAAAGAAGCTAAGATTAAACCCGAAGTCACAGCCGACGCTGAGAGAAATTAAACTTCATCAAGCACAATATTCTAAATTGATAAACCAGGAAATAGAGTGGAAGATTAAATTAATGAAACAAAAAACTTTTGAATCGGCGAATAAATGTGGAAAACTGCTAGCTTGGCAGTTGAAGAGGAGACAAAAACTAAATACAGTTACAAATTTAGAGATTGAAGGAAGAAACATTCAGAACCCTGTGGATATTAGAAAGTGCTTCCAGAGATATTTCAAAAAATTATATACCCAAGGGCCGCAAGATGAGATTGAGATTAAACAATTTTTGGAAAAAAATGGATTACCAAAATTGTCACAAGAAAATAGATCAATCCTGAACTGTAAAATAACACGACAAGAGATTGAACAAGCCATTCAGAATATGAAATTGGGCAAATCTCCAGGACCAGATGGGCTGACCTCCAAGTATTATAAGACACTAAAAGACTATCTGATACAACCACTGATGGAGGTTAGCAATGAAATTATGGAGGGGAGGAGGGCGCCAGAATCGTGGAAAGAAGCCTTCATCACATTGATACCAAAATCGGAAGCTGAAAAGACACAACTTAAGAACTATCGTCCCATCTCTCTTTTAAACGTGGATTACAAAATATTTGCAGATATTCTGGCAAGTAGATTTAAAAAAGTTTTAAATGAGGTAATTCATAAGGACCAGGCGGGCTTTCTCCCAGGTAGACACTTGTTTGCTAACACAAGGAACATTATTGACATTTTGGAACTTTTGCAAACAGACATAAATACAAAAGCAGTGTTAATTTTTATAGACGCGGTGAAGGCCTTTGACAATATCTCCTGGAAATTTATGAAGGGAAATCTAAAAGAAATGGGAGTGGGACGGGGTTTTGAGAATGGGATTGATGCAATATATTCAGAACAAAAGGCTAAATTGATAGTTAACAATGTGGTTACAGAAGAGTTTAAAATTGAAAAAGGAACACAACAAGGCTGCCCTATTTCCCCTTTGCTATTTATTTCGGTTCTGGAAGTGCTCCTGAATATGATTAGAGGGGACCGGTTGGTGGAAGGAATTCAGGTCGGAGCGAAACAATATAAACTCAAAGCTTTTGCAGATGACCTAGTTTTGACCCTGCAGGAGCCAGAATCTAGTACGAAAAGAGTACTACAATTGATCTAAGACTTTGGTCGGGTGGCGGGATTTAAACTAAACAAACAGAAAACCAAGGTATTGGGAAAAAATTTGACAGATACAGAGTCAGAACGGTTTCAGAGAAAGACAGAATTAAATGTGGTCAAAAAAGTAAAGTACCTAGGGGGTAAATATAACAGCAAAAAACCTGAGTCTATTTAAGGATAATTATGAAAAATGTTGGTCAGAAATTAAGAGAGACTTAGATAGTTGGACAAAATTGAAACTTTCTTTGTTAGGCCGAATTGCTGCTATTAAGATGAATGTATTGCCAAAAATGTTGTTTTTGTTTCAAACATTACAGATTGTGGACAAGACGGAGTGCTTCCGGAAGTGGCAGAGAGATATCTCTAAGTTTGTCTGGCAGGGCAAAAAGCCCAGAATTAAGTTTAAGATATTAACCGACGCGAAAGAGAGAGGGGGCTTTGCCCTGCCGGACTTAAAGTTGTATTATGAGGCCGCAGCTTTCTGCTGGCTAAAAGATTGGCTACTTCTCGAAGACACTGATGTATTGGATTCGTTTTTTTTTTGTTTTTTTAATAATATTTATTAAAGATTTTCAAATATAACCAAAAAAAAAAAGCATCCAAATTTAAGGCCTTATTTTCAATATCATCTTTCCAGGACTTCCCCCTCCCCGCCCCCTCTTATATTCCAATTCTTTCAAATAGATTCAGCAAATTCTTACCCCAAATTTTAAAATTATTATCATTAACCCAATTTAAAAAATATTTTCCCATCCCCTAAAATCGACCTGTTCCCTTCCACGAGTTCCCCTCTTTAATATAAAATACAGATTAACATAAAAAAAATTAAAAAAAGAATAAAATATAATTTAACACCCTTTGGATTCCAAATTTCCCTCCCCCCTTTCCCGGTTGCGTTCCCAATGTCCGTCAATATCTACTGTCTCCTGGAGCTCCCACATCTAAGCCATAATCCTTCACCAGTCCGCTTTGCCGTCTTTTTAATAGTCTTTACCATCTTTTAATCATCTTTAGTTTCAAAATGTCCAATCTTGGAAGGGGTCTATCTTCCAACTTTGTCCAATTCTTATTACTCTTGTTGTTCTTGTTGTTCTCTCTTCTCCTCTTCCCCCCCCCCCCCCCGCTCTCCTGCACAAATGTTCTAATTCCAAAAAGCTTGTAATTCCTCTACAGAGGCTTTGTTATTCAGGAACAAAACATTACGTCAAGTCCCTTCCATTCTTCAATAGATAAATCTATTGTCTCCTTTAGTGTGTAGACCTCTGTAGACAAAATAGTGTTCCATTTCTGCAGTTTCCCAGGAGATAAAAAGTCCGATTCAAATTCCATGCCAGCGATACTTGTAATAACCCACAGCTCCTCTAGAGGGATTATAGTAACTCAGTTTCATTCCCGATCACACCCACCAGTCAAAGTAACTTATTATTCCTTGTTTTAAACAGTTTATATCCAATTTATAACAAATGTAACCAGCAAAGTCCTCGTAGCAAAGTTCTCTTTTTGTTCTTCAGTTTTGGCAGCTCCTTTGACAGCTGTCAAAACCTCTATTTCTCCTCTCCAGGCGCTCTCACGGATCGCTCCCGGGGTTTCCGGGGGGGGGGGTTGTATTTTAATTCATATTCCACTCTTCTCCTCCAGCCCAGCTTATAGTTTTCCATTGCGAAATTGATAACTTTATCCACAAAAAAAAGGTTGCACTCGATCTTAGTTGTCAGGTCCTTTGCTTCAGCTCCTCTACAACAGGGGGGGAGGTTGACTTCCTTTTTATACCTCCCCCGCTTGCTCCGAATTTAAGAAAAAAATTATTCCCCTTTTTAATCCAAGTTCCAATTACTCACGGGTTATTCTTTTAAGTCCAGATTTTCAGTGGAAGAAGTCAGCGCTCTCCGCCAAATGGCATGCGGCTTCGCTCGGCAGGGGAAGCAGAGGACTCACAGCACACCCCCCCGTCACCCGCTCCGCAGCCTTTAAAAAGGCTCCTTCGCGTGGTCGGGGGGGGCGCAAACGATGCCCGCCGAGTCACCATGCCCATGGGTTTCAGCGCCCATGGTTTTTGAGGGTCCCCACGTCGCCGGCGCGGTAGAACCCAGCCCCTGCCGAGCAGGCTCCCTCCGGAGCTCGGAGGGAGTCCGCCATTCGGCGATGGCGCCAACCCGGAAGTCCCTGATGTATTGGATTTGGAAGGTTTTAACAATGCTTTTGGTTGGCATGCATACTTATGGTATGATAAGGTTAAAATCAATAAGGCCTTTAAAAACCATATTGTCAGAAAAGCAGTGTTCAATGTCTGGACAAAATATAAAGACTTATTGGAAAACAAAACTCCAAGGTGGCTATCACCTCTGGAAGCTAAGGCCCGAAAAAGACCCAATATGGAGGCCAAATGGCCAAAATATTGGGAAATTTTAGAAAAAGATGGAGACAATTGGAAATTGCAGAGTTTGGAGAAAATGAAGGATAAAGTGTGAGACTGGTTACACTACGCTCAGATTAAAGAAGTTTTCAAAAATGACAAAAAGTTAGGGTTCCAGGTGGAGAAATCGAAATTGGAATCAGAACTGCTAGAACCTAAGACTAAGGTACTTTCAAGAATGTATAACTTGCTGTTAAAATGGAACACACAAGATGAAATGGTTAAATCGGCTATGATAAAGTGGGCACAGGACATTGGGTATAATATCATGTTCGAGGACTGGGAAAGGTTGTGGACCACTGGGTTGAACTTCACTGCATGTAATGCTTTGAAGGAAAATGTAATGAAAATGATATATAGATGGTACATGACCCCAGCTAAACTTGCCAAAATATACCATTTGTCTGATAACAAATGCTGGAAATGTAAAGGGAATGAAGGAACATTCTTTCACCTCTGGTGGACGTGCCCTAGAGTGAAGGCCTTCTGGGAAATGATATATAATGAGTTGAAAAAGGTATTTAAGTATACTTTCCCCAAGAAACCAGAGGCCTTTCTCCTGGGTATTGTCGGCCAGAGGGTGATAAAGAAGGACAGAACTTTTTTTCCTGTATGCAACAACAGCAGCAAGGATACTCATCGCCAAGCACTGGAAAACTCGAGATCTACCCACACTGGAAGAATGGCAGATGCAACTGATAGACTATATGGAATTGGCTGAGATGACCGGCAGAATCCGAGACCTGGGAGAGGAGAGGGTTGAAGAAGACTGGAAGAAATTTAGGATTTATTTACAAAAATACTGTAATTTGGTTGAATGTTAAGAAGGATGCCAGACCATAAATAATTGAGCACCACTAAATTAGACGTAATCTGGATGATAAGTGAGATTGAGGAAAATATAAACCTTTTGGAGAATTATTAGACTAAATTAAATGAATGAGACTTAAGAATGTAAACAAGATGATAAATTGCTGGAAAAAGTTTACAATGATGTAAGTGGGAGCGGGAGACGTGAGGGAGTCCAAAGAAGCTTTGAAAATATGTTATGATACATGTCATATTGTTTATTATTTTTGCATTTTGTATTTAAAAAATTTCAATAAATATTTATAAATAAAAGAAAGAAAAAGGTATTTAAGTATACTTTCCCCAAGAAACCAGAGGCCTTTCTCTTGGGTATTGTCGGCCAGAGGGTGATAAAGAAGGACAGAACTTTTTTCCTGTATGCAACAACAGCAGCAAGGATACTCATCGCCAAGCACTGGAAAACTCGAGATCTACCCACACTGGAAGAATGGCAGATGCAACTGATAGACTATATGGAATTGGCTGAGATGACCGGCAGAATCCGAGACCTGGGAGAGGAGAGGGTTGAAGAAGACTGGAAGAAATTTAGGATTTATTTACAAAAATACTGTAATTTGGTTGAATGTTAAGAAGGATGCCAGACCATAAATAATTGAGCACCACTAAATTAGACGCAATCTGGATGATAAGTGAGATTGAGGAAAATATAAACCTTTTGGAGAATTATTAGATTAAATTAAATGAACGAGACTTAAGAAATGTAAACAAGATGATAAATTGCTGGAAAAAGTTTACAATGATGTAAGTGGGAGCGGGAGACGTGAGGGAGTCCAAAGAAGCTTTGAAAATATGTTATGATACATGTCATATTGTTTATTATTTCTGCATTTTGTATTTAAAAAATCTCAATAAATATTTATATATATAAAAAAAGCATCAATTCTTCGGCGATCAGCATTTTTTATGGTCCAGCTCTCACTTCCAAACATCACTACTGGGAAAACCATAGCTTTAACTATACAGACCTTTGTTGGCAAGGTGATGTCTCTGCTTTTTAGGATGCTGTCTAGGTTTGTCATTGCTTTTCTCCCAAGAAGCAGGCATCTTTTAATTTAATTTTAATTTTAATTAATTTTAATTTAATTTAATTTAAATACCTTTATTAGGACCAACCAAAATAACACAACAAAGTGAGCAAGCTTTATAGTTCTACCAAACTCTTCATCGGGCAGAATGTTAGCCAATGTTAAGGGTGTGGAGGGTTAAGGGTGGGGGAGATAAAAAAATCTGGCTTGGTGTTGATAGCCACAGAGTCTGCATTTATTCATACTGCTGGCTTGCTCATTATGGTAAGCCAAATCAGGGATTATTGGGGTGGCACAAAATTGATGGCTCTGAGAGAGGAACTCACATCTGCTATGGCCCTCTCTTTTCTTTTTAACTCAGTACGGGATGGTAACTAAACCAAAGTTTGGCTTTGCATTTTGTCCAAACTAGGGATGGGGTAGAAATTCCATTCCATTCAAAGGCAAATGTACTTAAATCATATTTGTTCTTCAAATGTTGGATGTTGAATTTTGTAGTGCAGTTTTCCAACCAAGTAATACATACAAAAATGAATCTCCTGGGTAAAATGCAAACACTAGTGAAAATAGCATATGAAAATGCACTATATTGGGAGGGGGATAGAGAGAATGATTTAAAAAATGCACATATTGCCATATATATATATATATATATATATATATATATATATACACACACACACACACACACACACACATATACATACATATATATTGTTACCGGAAAAATCCGAGGGCTCCCTTGGACAAAAAGTAAAGACACCAACCAGAGTTAATTGGAACAAATCAGCAGCCTGTAGGCTTGGCCTTTATTGAACTGTTGCAACAGGGTGCTCCCCTCACTTGCAGGTGAGAGAATAGACACCGAAAAATGGTGTGCAAGACCTTATAAAAACTTTTGAAATTCCCCTCCTCTAGGTCAAGCCCACCCCCAGAAACATCATGCATACATTACAGAAAGGAGGGGTTGAGGGAGGAGTTGGTGGTAATCTGAGTGTCTTGTCACTCCTGGCTGGTTCCTCCTTTCCCCCTCCCCATGAGTCACTTCCAGGAACTTCCAGGAGACAAAGGGGAGTTTGCAGTTTCCTGCCCCCTGAGGGAAGATCTGATCAGTGTCCTTTGTTTCAGTCCATGCTGAATCCACTCCCATATGCAAGTTCTTTGTGATCTTGATTGTCTTCTGTCTGGGACCATCAGGGTTGGCATAGCAACTGGGCAGGGCTCCTGTGTATGTGCTGGGATGCTGAAGGGATTATGGCTGCCCTGTATCAAACCTTCCCCATTTTGTAGTCCTTCCTTCATGGAGTAAAATAAAAGTGGAACAGTGCAAATCCAATGTATGGTTGATTTTCTATGAATTTATAACAGAAGCATAGCGTATGTAGTGTGTGAGTGTGAGTGTGTGTGAAGTTTGTACAAACTGAATGATTGGGGTGGGGGGTTCCTGCTACAATATATATATGTATACACAGTGGTACCTCTAGTTATGGTACCTCTAGTTATGAACTTAATTCGTTGCGGAGGTCCGTTCTTAACCTGAAACTGTTCTTAACTAGAGGTGTGCTTTCACTAATGGGGCCTCTTGCTGCTGCTGCACCACCGGCACACAATTTCTGTTCTCATCCTGGGGCAAAGTTCTCAACTCGACGTAACTCTTCCAGGTTAGCTGAGTTTGTAACCTGAAGTGTTTGTAACCTGAGGCGTTTGTAACTCAAGGTACCACTGTATACTGAGATAAAAGGTAAGGTCCAGTCGTGACCACTCTGGGGTTGTGGCGCTCATCTTGTTTTATTGGCCGAGGGAGCTGGCATACAGCATCCGGGTCATGTGGCCAGCATGACTAAGCCGCTTCTGGAGAACCAGAGCAGCACACAGAAATACTGTTTACCTTCCCGCCGGAGTGGTACCTGTTTATCTACTTTCACTTTGACATGCTTTCGAACTGCTAGTTTGGCAGGAGCAGGGACCGAGCAATGGGCGCTCACGGCATTGTGGGGATTCGAACCACCGACCTTCTGATCGGCAAGTCCTAGGCTCTGTGGTTTAACCCACAGCACCACCCATGTCCCTGAGGCAGAGTCTCACTAAAATGCTGGTGAATCTTTCTGAATGATTTTGAGAATAAAAATTGCAAACGGATGTGGAAAAGTGGAGAAGTGAATTTATGAATGGAGAAATGAGAAAAACTGAAATTGGCACATTTACCTATCTCTCATCCAAACTCAGGACAATAGTTAATTCCTTTCCCCTATCACAGTCTGCAACCAAAAAACAACAACATGGCTACTGTTAGTTGGCTAAAGGTGAGAAAGATTAACCAGGATCTTAGGTTCAGGTGACACTCTAAGGCAGAGCATTTCCTAACTTTTCATGTTGGTGACACACTTTAACTGAAGCCTAGAACCTTCTGCATGTGAAGGATGTGCTCTGAGCAGCAGCAGCAGTAGTAGTAATTTTATTATTTAAAAAAACAGAAAAAGTTTATATAGTTTAAGCATTATCTAAGCCAGCCGTTTGGACTGAGGCACAATCATCTATAGCTAAGCCAAGCTAAAAGTTTGCTTATCCATCTTCTTCAAACACACATACACAAATAAAACAGCCATCAGTAAAACTGAATCTAACCCATTTCTAAGTGCAAAAAAAAAAAAAAAGAAGGAATGGCAGATGAATGCAATTAGAATAACATTGAATTACGTGTTGCTTCTGTTGTGATGTTCTTTTACATCCATCATCCTGGACGTGATGGAACATTGCAAAATCCTGCCAGTTCTATCCCTTTCCATGTGGGCCAAAGTTGCGCAGAGCCGTTTTGGAACCCCTGTGCTTCCTCATCTACCAACAGCATCCCCTTGAGGGCATTTCCTTTCCTTTTATGTCACCTCAAAGGCCCCAAAACCAAACAGACTTTCTACTCCCACCCCACTATGTGCTTTGACTTTAATTTCTCTGCACCTGAGTCCTCTCTGTCTAAATTGGGGGACATTTCATGTTTTTCTACTTCAGAAGGCTAAGCTCATTAACGTATGAAAAGTATCCAGATAACATGCTGAAGGGAAGAGGGAGAAATTTTATGCATAAGTAAATAGCTGGCTCCAAATTGTTTTACAGTCTCTTACACAGTTGCCACTGTGAACTGCCACTGTGGCAAACGATGTCCTTATTTTCCTTCTTCTCTTTCGGAAAGAGAGAGAGAGAGAGAGAGAGAGAGAGAGAGAGAGAGAGAGAGATACCATCAGCAGGAGGCTCTGAAATGTCAACTGTAATTAAAAATGTAATTTTCAAAGACATTTCACAGTTTATTCACAAAGAGAATGGCTTTCTAGCCTATGAACCTTTAAGCTGCTCGGCTGAGTCAACACGTCAGAAATTTCCTTTAGAATCCTCTCTTTTACCTCACATGCATGGTGAGGGACTTGTCAGGTTTGCAGTGAAGAAGTCACTCATAAACATGTGGGACTTGAAAGTACAGAAATGAGCCCAGGCGCCTGTGGAGCCGCAGGTAGGATGGGGCAGAACATGGCATCAGTTGCAGTACAACACAGGGCAACAGTGCTGGGATTCAAACAAGCCACAACTTTATTGATTACAGCAGGTTTGGGCACACACATTGGATGTATATCCTAACCAGTGCTATTTTTCTAGAAAAAAGAGGTGCTGGAACTCACACGAACGCCTCCCTTGTTCTCTTATAATTGCAATGGCGGCCACCTGAGAGGTGCCAGAACTGAGTTCTGGTGAGTTCTAGCTGGAAAAAAAGACCTGATCCTAGCATCAACTAGCCCTACTGCTGGATCACACTTGGCAGGGTTAACTAAAGTTAAAGGTTGCCCTATGCATAGCTGTCAACTTTCAGATTTGAAAATAAGGGATCAGCAGCCTCAAAAATAAGGGATCAGCAGCCTCACCTGTCCCAGGGACAGTCTAGCAGCAGGAAGCAGTGGGAAACGGTGCTGGAATAAGGGAATTTCCCACAAAAAAGGGAAGGTTGACAGCTATGCCTATGACATGCATCAAATCAGAGCGATCTCCCCGAGAACACTGTTTTGGGGTGCCATGGCCTGTCAGTCATCATCTGGGTATCAGGTCTAAAGTACCATATACTATGTAAAATAATGAAAGTTTACTACCTGCCTTCTTACTCCCCACCTCTTTCTCCCCAACCTTATACTGTATACATTAAAGTCTCACATCAAATATAACTGATCTGTAAAAAATGACTTTTTGATCTGAAAATAGAGGGGATATATGTACTTTTGTAACCCAAGAAAATATTTAATAAAAACATTTTTTTAAAAAAATACCTTCCCCAGGATCCTATTAAAGGGATTCCCTGATTCTGTGGAAAGGGGAATCCCCCCCCCCAACAGATTAAACAAAGGAGCCTACCTAATGCCTTATCTGCCATTACATTGTGACAGTTGCCATGAGGTAGGCAAAAATAATTGACAGGCTTGATTCGTCTATAGGCAGATTCCTGCCTGGCCCCAAATATGGTGACGAAAGGCTTCCATAAAAGGTTCCCCCACCATAGGGCCTGCCTGCTTAACCCTGGGCAGTCCACAAACATATAGCATTGGAAAGAGGTGGGTAGGGAATCCCACAATGACCTGAGGCTGGGTGCACCTGGTTTTTATAGCCAGGGAGTGGATGTTTTCCTTCTGGTCTGCTTCCAAGCCATGCTCTTAGATTGCTTGCAATTGGTTGCAGCCATGAGCATGCCCTGGCACACAGTGTGGCTGACAGAAGAGGGAGTGATGCCCTTCCCCAGCCATGCCAAAGCTGGGAGGAAACCCTGCAAAGAAGCAACAGCCATGCCAGACTGCAACCACCACTTTCTGCCATATGAGGTAAATAGTTTTGTGTCCTCCACCTTGCCCCCGGCCACTGGAGTTTTCCATCCATGCCAATGATACAGCGGTGCTCTATTTCAGCAATATTTCAGCACAGTGGTACCTTGGGTTAAGAACTTAATTCGTTCTGGAGGTCTGTTCTTAACCTGAAACTGTTCTTAACCAGAAGCACCACTTTAGTGCGCTGCCGGAGCACAATTTCTGTTCTCATCCTGAAGCAAAGTTCTTAACCCGAGGTACTATTTCTGGGTTAGCGGAGTCTGTAACCTGAAGCGTATGTAACCTGAAGTGTATGTAACCTGAGGTACCACTGTATTACATTTTCTAGGGATCTTAATTTACCATATTTTTCGCCCTATAGGACGCACATTTTCCCCTCCAAAAATGAAGGGGAAATGTGTGTGCGTCCTATGGGGCGAATGCAGACTTTCGCTGAAGCCTGGAGAGCAAGAGGGGTAGGTGCGCACTGACCCCCCTCGCTCTCCAGGCTTCAGGAAGCTCTGCGCAACCCTCAGGAGACTGGCTCCGAGGGTTGCGCAGAGCTGCCTGCAGTCCCGGGCTCAGCGCAGCTCTGCACGGCTATCGGGAGCGTGGTGCGAAGTCCCGCCCGGCTCCCAGTGGCTGCACAGAGTTGCCTGCAGTCCCGGGCTCAGCGCAGCTCTGTGCGGCCATCGGGAGCGGGGTGCGAAGTCCGGCCCGGCTCCCGATGGCTGCGCAGAGCTTCCTGCAGTCCCGGGCTCAGCACACTTCTCCCCATCGCCAGCCTCACAAGCTCGGGGGACAGCGGGGAGGCAGAGCACGCCTTCCCGCTGTTCCCCGACCTGGTTCTTCCAGCCCCGCACCTGGGGGGGGGGAAATAAAAATTGTTTTCTTTATTCCCCCCCCCCAAAAACTAGGTGCGTCCTATGGGCCAGTGTGTCCTATGGGGTGCAAAATACGGTATTTGCCCTAGGCATCTGTCCGACTGGTAAAGGTCTGACCATAAGCCTTTCTTCCATGATAGCACCTGTTTGGACATAAGGATGGGGGAGAAATCCACCCATTTCATATTTTTTTGTATAAACCTTTGCACCTCCCAAACCAATATGCAAACCTGGAGGCAGGTGTCCTTCAAAATCCACGCTTCCCTGAATCTTGCAGTGTAATTTTCCAACCAAAAACGTGCACCAAAAAAGCGCACACAAGGCGAAAGGCGTTTACAGAAACATCGTATATTAATGAAAATAATGTACAAACCAGTATTTTTTTTTCTATTACCTGATTGGACCACCTTGTTTTTCATAATGGCATAGCAAGTTCTTCCTTCAGTAAACTGAGGACGTTTTAATTTCTTTATTTTGCTGGGAGAGGGGGAAATGACTTGGGAAAATGAGTGGTGCTTTTTTCGTACTTTCCAATATGGAAGCTTCTCTCTGAAAATCTGACCTCTTTGAAAAGAGGACCTAAGGAAATGTTCCACTTAAACACACACACACACACACACACACACACACACCAAAACCCTGTAAACCTTAATTTGTTCTGGAGGTCCATTCTTAACCTGAAACTGTTTTTAACCTGAGTTACCACTTTGGCTAATGGGGCCTCCTGCTGCCGCTGTGCGCGATTTCTGTTCTCATCCTGAAGCAAAGTTCTTAACCTGAGGTACTATTTCTGGGTTAGTAGAGTCTGTAACCTGAAGCATCTGTAACCCGAGGTACCACTGTAAGCTGATCACACTTTATATTAAAACTATTATAAATGTGAGGAGAGAGGACGTTGTAAATGAGCTGCAGATTGTTTCAAGCACGTCAGTAGTAGGTGTTGTAGATATAAGCACTCAGTTCATCTTAAAGCTTGTCGCCATCCAAAGTAACACACCCCCAGTACTCACACACATAGCAGTTAGTCATTCGTGTATTAACCCTTGTGAAAAACGCTTCTTTGAAGCGTGATTCATCAATGCCTGCAGACAGAATAGTGACAAAAAAGAAAATGGGGGAGGGTGGGAGAAAGTTAGGGTGCCATCCTTGTTAAAATATGTTAATAATCTCCTGATGTTTCTCCTGATGTGAAGCAGTTGCTTCTTTTCCCCCCACAGCGTCGCAGACATCTGCATAAAATCACATAACCGACCGCAGCAGCCCTCAGCCCAAGCGCCTCTGCTTCTCAGCAGGAATCCGGAGCTTCCCAGAGCAGATTCCGTAATGAGAAAGTAATAGGTTGATTTTTAAACAATATTGATCTTCTAAATCTCATAATTGCTAAGCATTTAGCGGCGTCTGAGCGATGAGATGGCTCAATCAGTCCGGAGATGCGGGAAGAATATAATTTCATAGGACTGCGGAGCCAATCCTGTTTGCAATCGCGAGGTGGCTTTATCAATGACAAGCGAGCCTGTCGAGGTCAATTGCTGCGCTGTCTTTTGGCATTTAGGGTCAAACTAGATGTTGGTGATTTCAGGGTGGCGTTTTCATCAGGTTTAAGGTGCTGGTTTTAACCTTTAAAGCCCTATACGGCCTAGGACCCTCGTATCTACGCGACCGCCTCTCCTGGTATGTCCCACAGAGGAACTTACAGTCTTCAAACAAAAACATCTTGGAGGTCCCAGGCCACAGAGAGGTTAGGCTGGCCTCAACCAGAGTCAGGGCTTTTTCGGCTGTGGCTCCGATCTGGTGGAACGCTCTGTCGCAAGAGACTAGGGCCCTGCGGGACTTGACATCTTTCTGCAGGGCCTGCAAGACAGAGCTGTTCCACCAGGCCTTTGGCCAGGGCACAGCCTGACTCCCTCCTTTGGCAGTCTTCACAGAACTCTAGCCCAATGGTTGCCATCAATTTGATTTGAATTAATTTTATAATGAAATGATTTTAGAATGTTGTGTTATTTTATTGTTAGCCGCCCTGAGCCTGGCTTCAGCTGGGGTGGGCGGGATATAGATGATAATAATAATAATAATAATAATAATAATAATAATAATAATAATTATTATTATTATTATTATTATTCATGGCTACCTTTTCCTGGTCTGCACCCATGAATGACAGTGCTTTCTTTCACTGTCATTAATATTGCCTATCAAAATCAAGAGAATACATTATATTCCAAGGGAAAAACTAGATGATGTTCCGCTTATAGTTTGATTCTGTGTAGTTGCTGTTGTTTTCTTGCACAAGTAGCCAGTGGGTAGGGGGGCAAGCCAGATCAGGCCCGTGGTATGGGGGAAGGGGAGCTTTAACTCTTTGCCCCCTTAGCTTTCTTCTCAGTGTGGCTGATGAGTAGGTGTGGAGGGTCAATTCCATGGTGAGTTGTTACAACTTGCCCACGCTTTTTCACCTCTAGTAACATAACCTACCACCAGTTGCACACAACTCAGCCTTCTTAAATCAATGGGATCTATGTGTTTAACAACAGCACACAGGACTTCTGGTTTCAGACTAGAAACCAGGGCAAAATTTATCCCCCGGGACAAAAATTATCTTACCGGGACAATCTTTTGACTTTCTCCTTCCACAGTGAGGTAACAAAAATGAATCTGAATATAATTGTTTTGTTCAGTTCTTCGTGTGACCTCTAGGAGTAGAAACTCATTTGTATCTATGGCACCGAGGGCAACTTAGTTTTCTGCTTTTTATAGATTTGATTCTTCAGGATCCTCTAGCTTGAAATGCTCTGGAGACCTTGTTTAATTGAAAAAGAGGCACGCTTATGACATCAAAGAAACGTGTCAAAAACGGACTGTCATCAGAAAGCTCTCTATTAATCACATAGTCACCATCTTTTGTATAATGAAAATAAAGGTGGTGTTTTTAGTGCCCTTTTAGCTCCTACGAATAATTGCCACCTGGCATATTTTCCTTCCACAGGTCATGCTCCAACTTGAAAGATGCCCTCACCAATGTCACTCTAGAAGAATCACTCATTGGCTACAACTTGACTCAAATGGTTTTTTAAAACTGCATTTTATTTCTTTTAAAGATTGTTTATGGCAAAAGCAGATCTAGGGGACTATGACCAGTGTGGTCACACTGGGCTCGGAACTTCTGGGGCACTGCAGCAGATGCCGCAACTATGACATCCAACAGAAAGAGGGGAGCCACTGGATTTTGATGTCACACAGGGCACTGATGAAATTTGAGACAATGAGGTCCACCACTGTTTATGGAAGAGCATTCCTATGGTGGGGAAGGGACTAGTTTTCCCTCTGTGAGAGTGTACTGCACAAGGTGATTTAGTCAGTGTGGTGTAGTGGTTAAGAGCGGTAGTCTCGTAATCTGGGGAACTGGGTTCGCGTCTCCGCTCCTCCACATGCAGCTGCTGGGTGACCTTGGGTTAGTCACACTTCTTTGAAGTCTCTCAGCCCCACTCACCTCACAGAGTGTTTGTTGTGGGGGAGGAAAAAGGAGAATGTTAGCCGCTTTGAGACTCCTTCGAGTAGTGATAAAGTGGGATATCAAATCCAAACTCTTCTTCTTCTTCTTCCTCATTTGATTTCAGCAGTAAAACAACTGTATGTTCCCAGCTCAATTCTTTTTGTTTGTGTGTGTGAAACACCTCCTGCTCTGAATGAGTCAGGGAATCACATTTCCTGTTCAGAACACAAAGGCAATGTTCTACGTCCACCATCAGAAGCTATGCACCTGTGAAAACTAGTTCTTGGGAATCATAAGTTGTTCAGTAGAGCACTGCCACACTAAGGTACTGCTTCCAAGCTTCCGATGGGTATCTGGTTGGCCACTGTGAGAACAAGATGCTGGTCTAGATGGGCATTTGACTTGATCCAGTAGGGATCTTCTTAGGCTTCTGCCTATAGGTTTCTACCCATGTGCCAGAAATGAGAAAAGAAAAAAACAGCTATGTGAACTGGCTGTAGCTCAACAATTAAAGAAAAAGAACCATAGCAGCACAGACTTCATAATGATGTGTCCTGTAGATTCTCAGATTCTCAAACCTTTATTGGCATATGTACAAATTCCAGTAGGGTTCATTACAAAACAACAACAACCACAGCAACCACTCATCAAAACAAAACAAAACTTGAATCTAACACTTAAGTTAGTGTTGTGTAGGATTCACAAATCCTCATTGCGTGTTGCAGAAACCTGGCTACTATCTCCATCCTATCCCCATCCTGAGTAAACATAAGGAAATGTATCCTGTAGTCCTGTGATGTTTCTAAATACGAGGTAATTATAAGCTCAGGAGGCCCTCCCCTTCCATTTCCAAGTTCCTCTTCCTCAGTATTCTTTTCTCCATGTTGTTCTCTCCTCTCTTTTCTATGTTTTTCTATAAAATGGTATTCAGGGTAGGGTGCAGATCCCATCTGGGCCACCTAGGTTTAATGAAAGTTTACAAACGAAAAAGAATGTAAAAAAAAAAAATGCTGGTTCTGAACCAGAAATGGAAAACCTATGGGCTTCTGGAGGTTGTATGACTCCAGCTGCCATCAGCTCCAGCCAGCCTGGCCAGTGATCAGGGGATGATAGAACTCATAGTCCAGCAACATTTTGAAGGCCACAGGTTCCCTAACTCTAGTTTAACAGCAGCAGTATTTGTGACCTGCAAAATACTTGATTGTGTTGTAGGGACCACCGTCAGAGTCACACGGTGTTGGCTCGGTTTCCTTTCACTGTGAAACTAGACAGCAAGACAAAACAATACTGTATGTTTCAGAATCCCCACCCCCACCATGTAGCTGTCATTAGGTGCTTATGCAATTGTGAGCAGCAGAAAAGTAGCTCACAAGATTCTTGAAAGAATAAGAGGGTGTCTAGGAGGCATTTGCTCTATTAAGATGTCCTCTGTGTTTGAAAAGACTTGGAAAGCTGCTGTCTCACAAAGTTACAAGTGACATATTCATATTATGTGCGACAAGGAAGATTACATCCTTCTTTAGCTGCATTTCTTTGGAGAGTGAACAAGTATAGGAAGTGCTTTGAAGCTGAGGCATGACTCTCTTGTTTAGAAAAACAAGAGTTACCGTGCCATAGCCACTTTGCATTAGAATGTGGACACCCAAGCTGACAGATTGCAAAATGTACACAGGAAAAGAATGTTGATGGACCTCATAGCTGTTGGCCTAAACTGGATTTATTGCCTTGCTTCGTTTTGCCTTTCAGTCCAACGATTCTCGGTTACTAAAGGTTGTACTAATGCCAACAACAAAAACCAACACATTCCTGTAACATTCTTGATTCCTGAAAGATGGCTTTCCCCCATATCCATCAAGGCAATGGATGAGGCCGGAATGTGCATCCCCCTTGCTTCTGCAGTCTCAGGGCAACTGGAATTCCGAACATGTGGAGGAAAAGCAGGAGTGGCCAGCAGGATGGCAGTGCAAGGATGTCCTCCCTACAATGGCATCTCTGCTGCCCACCAGGATGGTGCAGGAGCTGGGCCTGGTGGTGGTGAGGTTGAGGCAGTGCAGGTACACTGGAAGGAACTCCAGATTGGCTCTACTGGTGTGTCCACACCTTCCCAAACTCTGTCCTACATTTTCCCAGTGATGCCACTGTCCTAAGGCTGGTTCCGCAGGGCCACCCCACCCCCTCCATCTCCTCCTGAGGAAGCAGGAAGCAAGCTCCCTGCTGCTGCTCCCCTCTCGCTAGTAGATGGGACCAGGTTGGGCTCCCCCTTGTCACATTTTTCTGGGGAGGCAGGTGTGGCGATCACACAGGGTCCCCAGACGTTTCACCGTCTATTGAACCCTGTCCCACCACTTTATTTCTCGCTGCCACCACCCAGGCCCTACCAGGTACAATACTGAGTCCAGTCAGGGTTAAATTGGAACATAAACATTTGTTTATTTATTGCAGTTTAACAAGCGTGTGGTTTCATAAACGGTATCGGTCAATTACAATCATGGGGTGCCTATCCAGTCCTATAACTTCCACTACCTGCTCTCACTCACTAAACCACCTCTCAGATATTTACTTGTCTTCCTAGCCCCTGTTCCTGACTCAGCTTATTTTGCTACACTAACTAAACCTACCCACAAACTCTATCCCAATTCACTCCCACTCCAACCAACCACCCAACTCCCAATGAACTTTGCCCCTCCGAGAGCTGGTTTTATAGTCCCTCTGACTCCACCCCCCTGGGTCCTGATTGGGTAACCTGTTTAACTATTTTACCTCCAACACTCTCATATGTTAACGTCACAGCAGGAGTTATAACCTCTCAGTGGTCCCTTGGCTGATGGCAGAGGACACATGTGCTTCCCTGCAGCTCTGCAGAATCATGAATTCTGCCACACATTTTATGTAGGAGCTCAGCATTATATTCTGTCTGCCTCCCTCTCCTGCTAGAGATAAATACTATATTCCACCCACCTACCCACCCACCCACCCCAAAATAATTTCTAACTTCCTGAGAGTATAAACAAAGGATGGATGTAAAGAAACAGCATTCTTGAGATTACGGATGCATGTTTTTACATTCATTAGAATGGTTTCATTGCACATCAGTATCAGGGTTTCCATGTGAATAATTTTATATGGCCACATCCTTGACTGCAAATAAGCTTAGTTATTCTTATTTATGCACTGAGGCCAATGCAGAGTTAGGTATGCTTACACCCCCTGACTTAAAGAGTTGTGACATTCCTAGCTCTGTGGATTATGACATCTCTCGGCTCAATCACCGAGATCATCTAGAGTACCACTGGTAGTTGCCCTCCATGTTTCAGAAGCCCAACTAGCTTCACATACAAGCTGATCATTTTGTGTTGCTGGTACTGTGGAATACTCTTTCAGCTGAGATGTTGCAGGTATCCTTGCCCCTAATTTTCAGATGTCCTTTTTTTATATATAATTTTATTTTTAAGCTTTTACAATATACAAAAAAATCAAAAATTTGAAACACTTTCATATATCTCTAACTTTGACTCCCTTCCCACTCTTCCTTCTGTTCCTTATTTTTATGCTGTTTTTCTACCTTTCCAAATTAAACCCAATTGTTATTTAAAGGTAAAGGTAAAGGTACCCCTGCCCGTACGGGCCAGTCTTGACAGACTCTGGGGTTGTGCGCCCATCTCACTTAAGAGGCCAGGGGCCAGCGCTGTCCGGAGACACTTCCGGGTCACGTGGCCAGCGTGACATCGCTGCTCTGGCGAGCCAGAGCCGCACACGGAAACGCCGTTTACCTTCCCGCTGGTAAGCGGTCCCTATTTATCTACTTGCACCCGGAGGTGCTTTCAAACTGCTAGGTTGGCAGGCGCTGGGACCGAGCAGCGGGAGCGCACCCCGCCGCAGGGATTCGAACCGCCGACCTTTCGATCGGCAAGCCCTAGGCGCTGAGGCTTTAACCCACAGCGCCACCTGCGTCCCTAAATTGTTATTTACCCTCCATGTTAAAATACATTTTTTTAAAAAAAATATGCTGCATGTTATTTATATTAAACATGCTAACATCTTAATTTGTTTACAGTACTTTTGCAAATACACTATAAATGATTTCCATTCTTTCTTGAAAGCTTGATCTTCTTGGTTTTCTTTCAGTGAGTTTCGCCATTTCTGCATAGTCTATTCATTTCTGTAACCATTCCTCTTTTGTTGAGTTGTTTTCTTCTTCCCATTTTTGGGCATATATCATTCTGGCAAACTCCTCCCCCACACACCTGGTCTTCTCTCTGCTCTGCTGAGACTTTGAAATCTCCCTTCCCACCTGGTGGGATGGCAGGTATCTGCAAGGGCCAAAGCCTCACCACACTGTCAGGTGGGTGGGGAAAGCACAGCATTAAGGAAAAACCCTTCCAGTGCCTCGCCACCTGTGTACTGTGCACTGGAACATCTCCCTTGTCAAGACTTCTGGCAAGAGGGAACCATTCCACAAGGCTTTGCTTCTGGTCTCTCTCTGCCCCTTAGTACAGAGGAGATCAGCAAGCATTTCCCTTCCATTATGCTGCCACTGAAGTCTTCCTTACCTGGATTGCTTCTCCAGTCATGGTGGAAACAGTGGTGCTGCCTCATGAGTGTCTGCTGCCTGAGGCAGCTGCTTCACCCCACCTCATGGATGAGCCAGCTCAGTCACTGGATTCATTCATGTGACTTCTTCTTCTTCTTCTTCTTCTTCTTAGTAGTAGTAGTAGTACCCCACCCATCTGGCTGGGCCTCCCCAGCCACTCTGGGTGGCTTCCAACAAAGATTTAAAATACAGTGGTACCTCGGGTTACATACGCTTCAGGTTACATACGCTTCAGGTTACAGACTCCGCTAACCCAGAAATAGTACCCCGGGTTAAGAACTTTGTTTCAGGATGAGAACAGAAATCGTGCAGTGGCGGCGCAGCGGCAGCAGGAGGCCCCATTAGCTAAAGTGGTGCTTCAGGTTAAGAACAGTTTCAGGTTAAGAACAGACCTCCAGAACGAATTAAGCTCTTAACCCGAGGTATCACTGTACATTAAAATGTCACACATTAAAAACTTCCCTGAACAGGGCTGCCTTCAGATGTCTTCTGGATGTCAGGTAGTTGTTTATCTCTTTGACATCTGATGGGAGGGCATTCCACAGGGCGGGCACCACTACTGAGAAGGCCCTCTGCCTGGTTCCCTGTAACTTGGCTTCTCGCAGTGAGGGAACTACCAGAAGGCCCTCGGAGCTGGACCTCAGCATCCGGGCAGAATGATGGGGGTGGAGATGCTCCTTCAGGTATACTGGAATATAAGGAGAATAAGGAGAATAAGAAGAAACATGTCCCACCTTTAAACACGATTCCAGTATGAACATAAGAAGTTGTCTACACAAAATCAGCGTGTTGATCCATCTAATCTGGTGTTGGCTTCTTTGGAAAACAGTTGTCCAAGGCTGCACGGAGAAGCCTTTTGTGGCCCTGCTATTCTTCCGGGATCCATAAACTAGATGTGCTGAGTCTGAGCATGGAACACAGGATTTTGCCACTGAGCTTGGGGACCTTATGACCTCCCTTTTGTGACATTTAATTTTATTTTTTTGCTGCAAAAAGGGAAGAGTGCAGAGGAAGGATGGAAGACTGTAAATTCCATTCCATCTAGTCATTCTCCCAAAGGGATTCACAGTAATTTGCAAAACCAGGTGGCCCGTGACAATGTAGGTTCTTTTTAATCTCCCTCTCTGGCTCTTCATCCCCTCCCTGCCTCCAATGTATCCTTCAGGATTCCTCACACTGTAGACTGAACATATATCTGGCACACTTAAATCTGCTGTTCCTCACTGGGGACTTCTGCAATTAACTTATTGTCCCAGAGTACAGATGAGTACAGAGCAAATTGGTACTGGGCAAAAGGTTGATTTGTATTCATAAAATGTTATCTCTTACAAAACACCACCCCCCTTTTTATTTTGTTAAAACATGACTATTAGCAATGAAAAAAACAATAACAACCCATCCTCTTATGAACATTTTAGTCACAATTTGTTGAATGATATGATGCTCCCCAAACTAGTAGCAATTATGGCAGTTTCCTAATGTTAAAATTCTCTTTGGGATACAAACACATTAAAAAATAAAAGAGACAGCAATGGCTGTAATGAAGCCCATGATATACTACATAGAATCTCTCAACAATATCAGCAGCCATGAAGCTAGGAATGAGTATTACAATGCAGTTCGTCTCTGAAAAGTTTCCAGGGAGCCTGTGCAATCAGGAATGGATCTTGTAATCCAGAGCAAGGAATGGATTCTCTCTGCATGTCCAGTGGCCTGCACAGTACTAAGGATGCCTTGCATTTATTTATTTTTACATTTGTATCTTGCCTTCCCTCCAATGAGATCAAGGTGGTTTACCTAGTTCTTATTCTCCTCATTTTACTCTCACAGCAATCATGTGATAGTGAGTGACTGGCCTCAGGTTGCCCAGTGAGCTTCATGGCTAAGTGGGGATTTGGTCTCCCAGGTCTTGCCAATTAGGGTTGCCATATTTCAAAAAGTAAAAAACCAGGACACCCATTAGAAAGACAATGATTGCTTGGTTTACTTGCTGAAGCATCCAGGACAAACCGACGCCTCGGAAATTCCTCTGGCCCAGATTTGCATAAAATGGACATGAGCAAATGTCAGGTGTCGTTTTATAAATAATTGCTATAAGTTAAACATAAATGCAATGCATGTCAGTATAGTTTAAAAGATTGTGACCAGTTGACCTGTGTGCGTACTCAGTCTCTTGTGCAGGTGCTAACTGTTGCCAGGCAACTAGCCTCTTATATGTTAGCAGCAGCCATGACGCTCTTTGCAAAGATATGGAGACTCTTGAAGGCACCATTAAGGAATGGCTTGGCAAAATATGGGGATTTGTCTCAATGGCTAAGTTAGCACACTATCTCAGACAACAGAGAGATACAGGGAAGAAAGACAAAGACACGAGATTTTATATATATATATATATATATATATATATGAGAAATATAGTACCAGAAAGAGGTTAGTACCAAATACCGCTTATGGGTTCCCAAGTCTTTCAGTACTAATTAAGATGGAATTATGATGTGGGCTGAGCTAATGGCTAAGACTCCCATAGGAATGTCCTTCTGATGCTATCATTTCTGTGACATAATATTTCATTTAAATTTGACAGCTTAGGTTGAATTTGAATTGTTTTATTTAAATTGTGTTACAATGAGGCTTCCAGCATTTTA
Organism: Podarcis cretensis; assembly: GCF_951804945.1. Classification (NCBI taxonomy): domain Eukaryota; kingdom Metazoa; phylum Chordata; class Lepidosauria; order Squamata; family Lacertidae; genus Podarcis; species Podarcis cretensis. The sequence continues at coordinate 22,993,296 of NC_137176.1, read as the reverse complement.
AATAGAGTCCTGTCTTCTGTACAGTAGGGCTATGAAGGAATAGGATTTTCAGCCATTTTATGTTTGATTTTTGGTGGTGGAACTTGACTTGTACAATGGTAAGTTCTGCACAGGAGGGTCAAAAGTTCACAGGGAGATTAAAAGTATGTTGTGTACAGTGTTGGTGGTGGAGCCATGTTCACCCGAGGAACCCAACCATTTTAACAGAGCAGTTTAACAGTCAACCACCATTTCCGAGAAACTCTGGAAACTGAAGTTCTGTGACTGGAATAGAGATCTCCTAACAACTCTCAACACCCTTAAGAAACGTCAGTTCCCAGGAAGCATTGGGGGAAGCCATGGTTGTTTCAAGTGGTTGTTTCAATGGTTGTTTCAAGTGCTCTAAATGTATAGTACAGATGGGGCCCTGGTCACATTCCTCCGCAAAGTACGCAAATGGCATTTTGTAGCTCTCAGTGACCTTATTATCGTTGCTGCCTTCATTATAAAGCAACATATAAACTCAGCATTTCCCCATATATTAATTTCACATATTTTTTAAAGGCCAGATCTGGCATATTTTTCCGCAGGCCGTCTAGCGTACCAAACAGCTAATGCAGCAGCCTGCCATGGGAGGAGGTCACTGTAGCATTCCCGAAATGCTCAATCTGAGCTCAGCAGAGGTCAAGCCCTTTCCCTTCTGCTTCTGCATTGTTTCTGAGATCCCGGCTGATGGGGAAGTTTCCCCTGTAATTTGGCTGTTGATTCAGCAGCTCTCAAGCTCCAGATGCAAGGGTTGTGTTTCTTAAGCAGGTTGCTTTCTGCATTCTTAATAGTTCACTCCCTCCTTCTCACACTCTCTGACTGGAATATTTAAATATATCCATCACTGCCACAGCTCACATCAAATCAGATGTTTATCAGACTTTCTCTCCTTTCTTTTAATTTAAAAGAGATGTAACAATAGTAACAAGCCCAGCACACAAAAAAAAAGAATGGGAGGAGGAGGGGGGTAAAACTCATCAATTCTGCTGAAAGACAGCTCTTCTGAAAATGACTGAAGGGCTGTGCCTGATTCATTTGTCTTCCCCCTCTTTTTAATATTTCAACTGCTATTGCCACCAGGGCCCTGGGTTTCAAATAAAAGAAGCTGCGGCGAGGAGTTGATTGAAAGGAACATCTTAACCAGACACCCCATCGAACGATCATTGAAGGACCTGGTGCATTTCAGAGTCATTGTGGTATAGGTGCTAGATTACTGTGTTTGGATACAGGATGTTCAAGGACAAGGTTCAAGTTGAAATCCATGCCAGGCCATGGTGCTCACTTGGATAAGAAATTGTCCCTCTGCTTTAAACTGGCTCTCATGTCATGGCCACCATATTGCATCTACAAGTGGAGCTTTCTCATAGCAACAGCTCTACATGCCAGCCATACGGAGGACAAAGGACAAAGTAGTGTGTGCGTGTGATATATCAGCGTAAATGCACCCTGCCAACAATACACTGAAAATATTTTTGGTAGCATCAAAATGGAAATTGTTACTGACTCCATCAACTAAAGACTAGCTTAACAACATGGTGCAATTCTAAGTCAGCACAATGTGATAATATCAGACAGAATCCACCCTGAAAGGACTTTTCATCAAAGAGTGTGAACAGCCATTTGTTAAATATTGGTTTGGACATTTTAATTTGAATGTATTTGGGACACATTTAGTCTCAAATGTGTATGGAGATGTGAGCATATGGTTTTCTTTTTCTACAGTGTGGCACCTCATCACTTCAACTAATGCTGAAAACAGCCTCAGCACGACAACAACTTTGTAACCAGCACAGGGACACTGAGGAACAAAGGAGAGGTACCTGTGTGCAAGGTCTACAGAAGTAGTAAAGAACCCTCACTTTTTTAAATAAGTGGGAAAGCGTGCAAAACAGCCCAATGTGAACTGAGCATGCTCAGTAGCCATGGAACTTTCAAAAAGAAAACTGGGCAGATTGAGGAAAAGGAATGGATGGCCACCTGGCTGTGGAGCATTTAAACATGGCAGGCTAAGTGGCTGGCTATTAGCATCAGTGCATTCCCTTTTCTCCTCCCTTCCCTCTTGCTGTTCATCTTCCTTCATCTTTACACAGTTTACTGCAATGAACAGTTGTGCATGGTCTCCCCCAGGGTTTGAGATGGGGGCAAAACAGGAGGAGGGGGGAAATAGTGCTGGTCAGCTGACAAATGAGCAGCAGAGGCTAGTTGAGAGAGCAGTCAAAGAAGTCAGAAGGGGGTTTGGAGGAAAGTGGACTGTGAGCAGACATCCCTCTCTCTTGTGTGTCTCTTTTTATTGTCCTTTGCTCCATTTCACTCCTTCCTTTCCCTCTTCCACCCAATGGATGAAGGAAGATACACACATAAAAAGGACAGCTAGAGCCATTTGTCTGGATAGGCCATTTCCTGTTTCACCACAATAATTTATTCTTAAATGTCCCCTGGGATGGAAGTGAGACCTGCTCCTATAAATCAATGGAGGAATCTAAGATTTTAATATAGTTGTGGCTGAATGGAACTTTCTGCTTGAACTTGGGTCTCTTTTAGTGTAGTTTTTAAAATGCCCTCCTAAAACAAACTCCAAATTAAATGCAGCTCATTCTCCCATACTTTTAGCTGTACAGTCGTACCTCAGAGGTCGAACAGAATCCATTCCGGAAGTTCATTTGACTTGCTAAACGTTCAGGAACCAAGGTGCAGCTTCTGATTGGCTGCAGGAAGCTCCTGCAGCCAATCAGCAGCTGCAGAAGCCACGACAAACGTTCGGGTTCCAAAGAACGTTCACAAACTGGAACAATCACTTCCAGGTTTGTGGCGTTCGGGAGCCAAAACGTTCAACTGGCAAGGCATTCGACTTCTGAGGTGTGACTGTATATTGCTAGTTAGCTGGGAGACAGCAGCAGCTTGTGGCAGCCCTGTGGTATAGTTCACACTGAACCCTCCAGGTCAGGCTCAGACTGGGTTTACAACAGCACTGCAGTTTGCAATCACACACATTGCACAGGACATAAGAGTCAAGTCATCAAATGATACCTTGATGCATGCAACCTTTTGCTCTTTCAGCTCCCTGAGCCAGAGGCTCACACCAAGCTTATTCAGGAGCAAAGCCCCAGTTGCAACAATATAAAACCAATTGTATGCAGTGCTACTTCTCTAGAAAAAGAGGTGCCAAAACTCACCATGAACACCTCCCTCATTCTCTTGGAATGGCAATGGTGTACACCTGAGAAGTGCCAGAACTGAGTTCTGGTGAGTTCCAGTGCGGGGGGGGGGAGGGGAGCACTGATTGTGTCTGTCTTGAGTTACTGGCTAATTAATTAGTTTGTGTGTGTGCATGAAGCTTGCATGTTCAGTTGTGTACGGAGGAAGGGATATTTATCAATTATTGCTTGCTTTTATTTCCTGCTTGTTTTGAAAATGGATGGCAGTGCTGCCTTACTCTCAGCACAGAAGTTGAAAAAGGACAGCAGTATGATATAGGATATTGAGCCATCCCAGAATCCTTCGACACTAGCAAAAACAGCAAGGTGAAACACACTACTTTGGGAGGTGGCATTTAGGGGAAATTAACAAAGGCAGGAATTGATGTCTGAATGGCGCAGCAAGACTTTGTAAAGTCTTGGCTCTCATAGAACCAACATTTTAAAAAGTGCTGTGCTTCAGGCAGCAGAACGTCTCCAGCCGACACCCTTTCTAACTATGAAAAGTTGCTTCTTGCTTGAATAATGAAACCAGAGCATCATTTAAATACTGCTGGTAGCTCTAGGGGCGGAAATCTGTCTGTGCATGAGGGAGTGCAAGGCCTTCAGCTGTGGCCACTGCTGTCCATGTACAGCTGCTCTTTCCTTTTCTAGGGCGTTTGTGCCACATTTGAATATGTATTTTCCATGACAAATTGTAACAGTGCACCACAAGCTGTTACAGCCCGTTGGGTAAATGATTAGCATTTCAAATATATTTGCAAACACTTATTTACTCAATAGATGATAATAGCTCTATTCTAGTTTAACCAATATTCCTACTGCCCTTTTAATAACGGCTTATTAATTTCTCCCCCCCACCCCATTCAGAAGGAGAGCATGCCAATTAGAAACACATTGGTGAGCTTATTTGTTCATGTCAAACATTTGCACAATATCCAGTAAATAAAAACATGGTGTAAACAAAAATCTATGATTGTCCGTAATGTAACTGGCACTTCCCAAATTACCTGTTTCTGTATTAACACACTGTGAACCAGGTCCAACATTCATGCAAAGCCTAAGGATGTGTCTTTAGATCAGGCTTAAAATTAATGCTGCTATTGTATCTGTCTGTCTATCTATCTATCTATCATCTATCATCTATCTATCATCTGTCTGTCTGTCTGTCTGTCTATCTATCTATCTATCTATCTATCTATCTATCTATCATCTATCTCTATCTATCTATCTATCATATCTATCTATCATCTATCTATCTATCTATCTATCTATCTATATCTATCTATATCTATCTACCATCTATCTATCATCTATCTATCTATCATCTACATGAACAGGATATGAACAGGATCCGTTCTGGAGCCCCGCTCACATCTAGAAGTAAACGTAACTAGTGATGGCATGTCTGCGCACGTGTGCGTCACTTTTCGCCGCTTCTGCGCATGTGTGTGCCGTCATTTTGAGCGTCTGCGCATGTGCAAGCAGCGAAACTCGGAAGTAATGTGCTCCGTTACTTCCAGGTTGCCATGGAGCGCAACTCGAACACGCTCAACTCGAAGTGTATTCAACCCGAGGTATGACTCTATCTATCTATCTATCTATCTATCTATCTATCTATCTATCTCTATCTATCTATCTATCTATCTATCTATCTATCTATCTATCTATCTAATCTATCTATCATCTATCTATCTATATCTATCTATCTATCTATCTATCTATCTATCTATCATCTATCTATCTATCTATCTATCTATCTATCTATCTATCTATCATCTATCTATCATCTATCTATCTATCTATATCTATCTCTATCATCATCATTATCTATCTATCATTATCTATCTATCTATCTATCTATCTATCTATCTATCTATCTATCATCTATCTATCTATCTATCTATCTATCATCTATCTATCTATCATCTATCTATCATCTATCTATCTATCTATCTATCTATCATCTATCTATCTATATCTATCATCTATCTATCATCTATCTATATCTATCTATATCTATCTATCTATCTATCTATCTATCTATCTATCTATCTATCATCTATCATCTATCTATCTATCTATCTATCTATCATCTATCTATCTATCATCATCTATCATCTATCTATCATCTATCTATCTATCTATCATCTATCTATCTATCTATCTATCATCATCATCTATCTATCATCTATCATCTATCTATCTATCTATCTATCTATCATCATCTATCATCTATCATCTATCTATCATCTATCTATCTATCTATCTATCATCTATCTATCTATATCTATCATCTATCTATCATCTATCTATATCTATCTATATCTATCTATCTATCTATCTATCTATCTATCTATCTATCATCTATCTATCTATCTATCTATCTATCTATCTATCATCTATCTATCTATCTATCTATCTATCATCTCTAATCTATTCACCTATCTATATAGAAATGCTTTCTGTGGGGATGGGCACCTGGAACAAATTTCAAACCAAATGTTTATAAATTTTCTACCTATGGAACACTTTGCAAATGGACTGGTCCATCACAGAATATAAAAACACAGGAGCCTGCTGGATAAGTCCAATGGCTCATCTAGTTCAGCATCTTGATCTCACAGTGACCAAAAAGCTGGAATGTGTGCAGAGGAGGGCAACCAAGGTGGTCAAGGGTCTGGAAACCAAGCCTTAGAAGGAAGGAGCTGGGTATGTTTAGCTTGGAAAAGAAGAGACTGAGAGGAGATATGACAACCATCTTCAAATATTTCAAGGGCTGTCACATGGAAGATGGAGCAAGATTGTTTTCTCCTGCTCTGGAGGGCAGTAGTCAACCCAGTGTCTTCAAGTTACAAGAAAAGAGGTTCCAACTAAATACCAGGAAGCATTTTCTGACAGTAAGAGCTGTTCAACAATGGAGCAGACTCCCATGAGAGGTGGGGGGCTCTTCTTTCCTGGAGGTTTTTAAGCAGAGGTTGGATGGTCATCTGTCATGGACGCTTTAGATTCCTGCATCACAGGGGGTTAGACTAGAAGACCCTTGGGTCCATTCCGACTCTACAATTCTTTGATTCTATGAACCCAGTGCCTATGGGAAGCCAACAAACAGGACATATGCACCTGAAAATAGCAGTCTCACCTGGATGGAAAAGGAAGAATATGGGAGAGGAGAAATCCAACTTTGCAATGCATAATCACGCTGGAAGACCCAACTCGGGTATTTCTTTTGCAACTAGTTACATGGTGCATGCGGGATGCGGGTGGCGCTGTGGGTTAAACCACAGAGCCTAGGACTTGCTGATCAGAAGGTTGGCAGTTCAAATCCCCGTGATGGGGTGAGCTCCCATTGCTCAGTCCCAGCTCCTGCCAACCTAGCAGTTCAAAAGCACATCAAAGTGCAAGTAGATAAATAGGTACCACTCCGGCGGGACGGTAAATGGCGTTTCCGTGTGCTGCTCTGGTTCGCCAGAAGTGGCTTAGTCATGCTGGCCACATGACCTGGAAGCTGTATGCCGGCTTCCTCGGCCAATAAAGCGAGATGAGCCCTGCAACCCCAGAGTCGGCCATGACTGGACCTAATGATCAGGGGTCCCTTTACCTTTACATTTACATGGTGCCCAAAGACATCAGCTTTAGGTCCGTCAAAGATGCATTGTTCCAGATCCCATGGTGAAACAAAAGGTTGCATATACCCTCTGTGACAGTGACCATAGTTATCATAGTCACCTCATTTCACTCCCTCTTTCACACAGCAAGGCCTCCTCTGACATGCCGGCCGCCAAGGTGAAAATACACTTATTATTGTCATTATGCCAAAGGAGGAATATGAAATCTTGTTGGCTGCTGCAAAAGTGGTTGGGCAACCCTGTGACCTAAATCAGCTCAACCAGAAATCCATTAAATGATTTAATTTTTGTCCATCCAGCTATCGATTGTGCTTACAGGGTAAAAGCGGCAGAGGCAGTGGCAGAGAAAGCCTGAACAGAATTATTAAAAGGAAAAAGAGAAGTGAAAGGATTGCTCATACGAGGGATCTGAAACAAGACATCTTTGACAGGCCTGATGCTGAGGTCTTCTTGCACCATGCCAGTGGTTGCAAAAGAGATACCAGAGGGACTCCAGTGTAATTCTGTGTTGCAAAGTTGGCTTTCCTCTCCCCGTTTTCTTTTCTTTTCTGTCAAGGTGAGACAGCTATTTTCAGCTACATGTGCCCTGCCTTTGGGCTTCCCACAGGCATCTGCTTGGGCATGGTGAGGGAAAGGATGCTGGACTAGATGGGCCTTTAGTCTGATACAGCAGGACTCTTCTTATGACAAAATCCAGCCAAAGTTAAACCCAAATGGATTCTATGAGAAAGCCAGGGCTCAGTCATTGACTTAGAAGAGTTATGAACAGGGGCGTCTTAAGCATATCTGGCGCCGTGGTGCAAAGATCCCTCTGGTGCCCCCCAGCAACTCCAAAACAAGGGAGGGGTAGTGGGAAATGTCCTCTGGCTCCCCCACCACCCTGATCCCTGATCCCCGGCGTGGTGGCGGCGATCAATCAGGAAAACATGCTGGCGGACATGCTCTCCGGCGTTGGGGTGCCCGAGAAGGCAGCCAGGGAAGGCTGTGTGCCGCCTTTCACCAGGAAGCAGGAGGATGACAACGACCAGGAGCAGGGCCATCTTTAGCAGATGCAGAGGCTTGGGAGGGAAGCTGCATGACCGCCAGCCATATAGTTGGGGGATCGCAGCTGGCAGGCATGCAGGGAAAGGGGAGGCTGCTGGCAAAGCTGCACAGCTCCCCCACTTGCTAGGGTGCCCCTGAGCAGCCGGCGCCCTGGCACAATGAACCACTAACACCAATTGGAGAGACAGCTCTGGTTATGAATTTGATTCCACCTAGTCTGGTATTGGGACACGGGTGGCACTGTGGGTTAAACCACAGAGCCTAGGACTTGCCGACCAGAAGGTTGGGAGTTCGAATCCCTGCAACGGGGTGAGCTCCCCTTACTCGGTCCCTGCTCCTGCCAACCTAGCAGTTCGAAAGCACCTCAAAGTGCAAGTAGATAAATAGGTACCACTCTGGCGGGAAGGTAAACAGTGTTTCCGTGCACTGCTCTGGTTTGCCAGGAGTGGCTTAGTCATGCTGGCCATATGACCCGGAAGCTGTACGCTGGCTCCCTCAGCCAATAAAGCGAGATGAGCGCCGCAACCCCAGAATCGGTCACAACTGGACCTAATGGTCAGGGGTTCCTTTACCTTTACCTTTTAGTCTGGTATTAACTCAGGATACAAGAGGCAAAATGGCATGTTGCAAACAACATGGCTGACCCCCCTTTCCTACACAACATGTGGCAGCTCATGCCCCAATATCATTCGTATGAGTATTTCGCCATACTTGGAAGTGGCATCTGCATAGTACGGTGCTGGGTAAGAGCAGAAGCAAAGCACAAAGGATATAAGAAGAAAAATGAACTGTCCCTGCAAAAAGGGACAATTAACAGGCTACTCAAGAGGCAATCAGAATTCAGCGACACATTCCAGGCAGGCCTAAACACACAGGCCACAATGAAGGGCCAAAACAGGGGGGCCTGTTTTAAAAAGCACCATTGCCCTGAAAAACCTCAATAACAGCTTGTCCAAACCCAGTGGACAGGCAGGTTTCCTAACTACATTTTATCGCTGAACAATTGCCACAGATCTGGCTGGAATGACTCAGCAAACAGTGGGATGACATGCTGGCTGTTCAATGAAAAGTGAGTGAACCCCCGGCATTTCTGGAGAAGAGAGCTAGTGTAGTTAGCTGGCATGCATAAAGGTAAAGGTAAAGGGACCCCTGACCATTAGGTCCAGTCATGACCAATTCTGGAGTTGCGGCGCTCATCTCGCTTTACAGGCCGAGGGAGCCAGTTTACAACTTCCGGGTCATGTGGCCAGCATGAAGAAGCCGCTTCTGGCGAACCAGAGCAGCGCACAGAAATGCCGTTTACCTTCCTGCCAGAGCAGTACCTATTTATCTACCTGCACTTTGACATGCTTTCGAACTGCTAGGTGGGCAGGAGCAGGGACCGAGCAACGGGAGCTCACCCCGTCACGGGGATTTGAACTGCCAACCTTCCGATCGGCAAGCCCTAGGCTCTGTGGTTTAACCCACAGCGCCACCCGCATCCCTTGCTGGCATGCATACCTGCACTCAGTTTACCGTAGATGAATCAAGTAAAGAAATCACAAGCATTTACTGTTGGAAGTTTTAACTCTTTCTCTGGGATGTTTGAAGGGAGGCAGATTTGAAGCTTGCAATGAGTCTCTTGGCACTGGCAAAAATAGAAATAGCTGCACAATGGGGGAAAGACAGAACTCTTTTATGGAAGTGGGGAATTGGGAAGTAGAGAAGCTGCTGGGAAATCAGCGGGTTTTGTTCCTCAAGTTTTAAACTGCATAGAAGAGTAATTGAGAAATCTCTTTGAGCAGGAATGAGGAATCTGTGGTCCTCTAGATGTTGCTGGACTACAACTCCCATGAGGCCTGTACATTGTAACTTTCCAAAAAAGAAAGAGAAAGGAAGAGATCACTTTCCAGTAAACACAGTTGCACTGCAAATCTGCTTCAGATTGTGGATCAGGTACAGTAATAGGAAACTTAGTTTCACTGGTCCCTGTAGGCCTCTCAAAGTTTCACAGTCAGTGCATGAAATCTGTGATTGCTTTGCGTGGCTTTGCCTCTGGACGTCTTGGCTTTGCATTAGTTCTGTTCCTCTTTGGTATATCTCTGGCTTAAGTTTGCTAGATAACCAATCAACTGAGAGGATTGATTTTCTCTTTGTAGCCAAGCCAAGCCAAGCCAAGCCTTGCTGGTTACCATGTATATGTTGGGCATATTGTGATGCCAACACTAACCATTTGCTTCCCAAAACGACTGCTCGGTAAATATAAATAATGGAATGAGGCTTGGGGAGGGGGGATAAATCTATAGAAATGGTCTTTCTTTGAAGATAAATTTGTTGTAGCCCCTAGGCACCATTTTGCAACACATTGCTCATTTCAATACGGTGCCATTGATCCTGACAAGGCGCCAGGCAAAAATGTTCCTTTTGAAGCAGACCTTTGGTTGACCTGATTGACATCCTATACCTTAAAAAATTTGGCTCTTCCTTTTTTTTTGGAGGGGGGTAGTGGTTATTGGGTTATTGTTTTTATTTTTATTTTATGTATTGCAATCTTTTCTGTGAAACCACCCTGAGGCCTCCAGGTATTGGGGGGAGGGTATATAAATAATAATAATAATAATAATAATAATAATAATAATAATAATAATAATAGACAAAATCCCCAAATCTATTCCATTCTTTATCCCTTCTGTCCTCGTCCTTGCCCCTCTGGAGAGTCATATTTTATCCCATCAGCAGATGACCACTGGAAGTGTGCAGGGTTTGCAAGATTAGAGAAAAAAGTTCCTTTGAAAGACAATATCAAAAAATAAAATAAAAAAGCACTATAAAAAAAAACTGAGTCAGAGAAGAGGTATAACTGGCTCAGACTGGCAGGGGCTGTCAGACAGGGGACATTCCCAGCAGTACCTGGAGAAACTGGACTGAACCAGGGACCTAGGCATGCAATGCAGATGCATTGACACTGAACTATGACCCTTCCCCTGAAGAAGACCACTTCACCCTGCTGCCGGTCAGGCCCTGCCTTGCACATTCAGCTGGAGATTTCTGGAAAAAAGCTTCCTCTCTAAGCATACAACTCCTCTATCTCTGAGCTATGGCTGTGTGACTGCCATGTTTGGATGCATGGCCAAGGCATCCAGCTGTTAACCAAAAGGTTGGTGGTTCGAGCCCAACCAGGGACAGCTATGGGCAGGATTTTCTGCATTACAGGCTAACTAGATGACCCTTGGAATCCCTTCCAACTCTACAATTCTATGATTCTATGGCTGTGCAGAAATACATTTGGATTAAGGATGTGAGCTTTAGCACCAGACCTTCTTTCCCAGGCATACTACTTGCCATTTTTATGCTGTAATGCCCAAATACACACTGCCATAGATTCCTTCCCACTGCCATCACTAGAGCACCATCTCTCGGTGCTGCCGGTTGCAGTTTCCAATCTGCCACCTCACCATCATTCCCTCAAAAAGGATTTATGGTATCTGCAGAATAAATAAAAATGGCATGATATTTTATTTTTATGTTTTTGAAAAACAGACACCATTTACATGAGTTATTTTAATAACCATTTACTTAGCAAATGAGCAGAAACACCTCCCCCTCTTCTCTCCACTTGTTTGCCTGGATGATTCATTCTTAACTTATTATGCTCTTATTGCATCTTTCGAGGCTGTATCTCAAAAGCTGATGACAGGAGCAGAACTAGAGTCCAAAGGAATTTTATGTACTGCGTGTTGGTGCTGCAGACTCATCCAGCACACAAGGCAAGTTAAGGACAAGTTCTGGCATATATTGATGCATACTGTTGGTCACCGTATAGATCCAAGGCACTTCTTATATCTGTACTGGACTGTTATATGTGGCTTGCAGCATATATACCAGGGGTGTACAGCAACTATAAAATTCACCTTGTGCTGTTGCGGTTGTGGTTGAGTCACTTCTTTCACAAAGCCTAAAGCAACTTACATAAAACAAAGTTAAGATAAACATAACCAACAAAAGCCTAAAAACACATTTGTATACATAAAAGGCAGGTCTTACTGATCCCACCCAGTGGCAAACTTCATGCTCCAGCACAGGGGAGCAGAGAGCAGGTGGGGGGGGGGGGTATGCCATGCGTCCTGGGGGCGGGGTACCCAGCATGGGCGGGGGCAGCCGCGATGGCACCCTGCTGAGATCACGCTGCCGGGAGCAGGGCGCTTCCCCCGCACTCCTCTTCCACCACCAGTGATCCCATCCCCACTAAAAGCAGACACACATTCCTGAAACTTGTCAAATTCATGGCCAGAGCTTGAGTAAAAAAATGAAATAAAATATTTTCCTGGTAATTTAAAATAGATATAGATGGTGCCAGGCATGTCTCCCTAGGAAGAGTGTTCCACAAACAGAGGGTTCATCACTGAAGAGGCCTGTCCTTGTACAGTGGTGCCCCGCAAGATGAATGCCTCGCAAGATGAAAAACCCACTAGATGAAGAGACTCGCGGAACGGATTATTTTCGTCTTGCGAGGCACCACTGTATTGGCACACTCCAAACCTCCTGTGGCACATGAAAAAGGATCAAAATGGAACCAATTTACAGCAGTACCTCGGGTTAAGAACTTAATTCATTCTGGAGGTCCGTTCTTAACCCGAAACTGTTCTTAACCTGAGGTACCACTTTAGCTAATGGGGCCTCCTGCTGCCACTGCGCCGCCGGAGCATGATTTCTGTTCTCATCCTGAAGCAAAGTTCTTAACCCAAGGTACTATTTCTGGGTTAGCAGAATCTGTAACCTGAAGCGTATGTAACCCGAGGTACCACTGTAATTTATGGAGAAGGAGAAGGCTACCAATGGATAGCAGCCAGGATGGCTCTGCTCTGCTTCCTTGGTCGACAGCAGATGGCTATTGAATACCAGTTGCTGGACACTGCAAGAGGGAAGAGGGTCTTGCACTCAGGTCCTGCTTCCAAGCTTCCTAGAGGGTCTTCTGGGTGGCACTGTGAAGAGAAGATGCTGGACCTCTGGCCTGATCCAATAGGACTCATCTTATGTTCTTATGCAATACATTGGATTTGCAAAGGAACTAAGTGCAAAGTAGAATGTTTGTGGGTGCAAATATCTCTGTTGTGTCCCACATACTTGTTTCTTTGATTTTCAGGTTAGAGTTTGTAATTCCAAACCTGACCGCCCACCCCAGGGGGCAGCCAGGCTGGAAATAGATTTTTGTTGTGATTATTCCTTATTTATCAGTATTTCATTTATACCCACTCCACTTTCCCTCCAAGGAGCTGAAAGCAGCATTCATGGGTCTCCTCCCCCCCCATGTAATCATCTTCCCAGCAACCCTGTAACTTAAGTTAGGTTGAGAAACAGTGATTGGTCCAAGAACACAGAGGGAGTTTCATTGCTGATTTTAACCTTACGGTTCGTCCACACGTATGCGTGTCCTGCTGGGAAAACCTGCTCTTTACCACTGAATCTTTACCAAAACATCAGTTGGGTTTCCATGAATTGATGTTTGCTTTGATTCAGCAGTAAAGGGAAGGTTTCCCCGGGAAAAGTGATGATGCAAACAGAGAACTTTTTGGGCCCATGCATAGAAATCAAGGACAAGCAAAATAACCCCTTGGACCCACGCTTTCTAGGTATGAGACAAGTGGAAGTTTCAGAAAGTCCTTAGTCTCCCGGATCCTAGTCCCTTACTGCCCCCTCCACTTTGTCCCACATTCTGGATGACATATGTAGAAGTGAACAAGCTGGGGAAGGGGCGTAATCTTTCCCTGCAGGTCTGGAAGTTTATGGAATCCATATGGAAGTTTGCGTGTTGAGGTCCCCAATCCACCCCCCAAAATAACTCACAACGGACACGTAATTTTTGTTTAAGATTTTTGGCATGATTTTGGCCACAACTTTATTAAAATACAAACTGTGAGTGGTTGTTTAGGCATTGGTTAAGACTATCTGTCCCCCCGCCTGGGGACAGAACTGACTTCCGGGCACCACCGAAAGACAGTGCGGGGGAAAGCAAGTCAGGGAAGAATTGGAGCTGAGACACAGACCCTCAACTCTCACCCGCCTGCTCCCCGAAGGCTTGCCGGCCCTAGTCCCATTCCAGGGATTGGACGAAAAGATGGCAAGCCCCAGGATTCCTTTAACGGAATTTCCTTTCCGCAGCAACCATGGAGGGGCAGGCCCAGCCTATCCTGAACCCCTCCATGGAGGGGTAGGCCCAGCCTATCCTAACCCCTCCTCCACCAGATTTATAACCAATGCCTAACCACAACCTTACAAGTTGTGACGATTTGCTACGCAGTAGGCAAAAACCACCCAGCCAGCCAATTTGCCAGGTGGAAAAATTCCTACCAGGCCCCTGCTCAAAGGCAGACGACCCCATGACAGGCATAGCAAGGTCAACGCAACAAACCCCTTATTCTAGGGCGGGTGGGCGGGTGATCCGTTGCACGCAGCAAAAGAGAAAGTACAAGGCTGTGTGCAGAGTATTTAAACCTTTTACCCCTCCCATCCAAAATTGCAACATAACTTTTGCCCCAGCAACTTGGCAATCCAATCAATGCCCCCCGGCCATCTTGAAGAACTTACCCAGCAACAAAGGGGGTGGCTCAGTAGACCCCACCGCAACACGTGCTCTCCCTGAAGGAGAACACGCTTTATGTTAACACTCTGGTGTGGCAATCTTAAGACTAATCATTTTAGGCTGAAATGCTTATTAGGGAGCAAATCCCATGGAATTCAGTGGGGCTTCCTTCTGAGAAATGTACAGTTATTGTAACATGAAGTCACATTCAGAATAGTGAAAGCAGCTAGCCCTTCTGAGCCAAGGCAAGACATTTCAGTGCTGTGAGTAGAAAATACCAAAATGTTTAAGTGTCCACAGTACAGTTGCAAGGAAAAAGGATGACCAGAAAACCAGAACCTGGCCTCCTAGCAGCCCCACCAGGTCCAGTGGGTACCAGCCATCATTGATGGTTAGAACTGCAGCCATAGCATCCCATATACAACAATTTCACAGGGCAAATTATGCGGGAAAATCCCACTGAAAATCACTAGGCTGCCTAAATCAAATGGTGTGCACTAGGTGATGCTGGTCCAATAAGGAAATTTATGTTATCCCAAGGTAAATTTAAATGAGACAGATGCAGCATCAATTATATATACATGGACACACTTGGCTGAACCCCTTCGTGAGTCTTTTTAAAAAGGTCTATGCTGTGTTGTCTTTTTTTCAAAGCCTCGGTTAAATTGGGCAGGTTATGTAAATGAAACACACTTCTCGGAGTGCAAACGTCTTAGCAGAAGCCTCATTTTGATGGGCATAAATGAGAGACGGTCAAAGTCAGGGCCGCTCCACACCTGTGTGCACATTGTTTGATCTCCCATCATTTGAACACGCCACACTTCTCTGTCAAATGTGCTGTCACTACTGTGTCTGCCCCTGACTTGGGTGATATAAAAGCTCTAGCGATGGTGACTGATCTGTGTTGGCTGGCTCACATGTCACTGACATCTGTGACAACTGTTGTTGTTCTGACTAAAACCACTAAAAAGGTCTTATAAGGCACATATAACATTTGTGATTTAGATCGTACTTCATTAGAGATTGCAGAAGCTTGTGCCACAGACCAAAAGAACAGTCTGTCGCGAATTCTTCGCTGCACTTTAGTAGAAATGCTCAGAGTTCCAGGTTCTTCAGTGCAGTATATTTATTGTGAGCTATATATACAAATATCTACAGGCTATAATACATGAGCAGTTCATACAGTCAAACAGAGTACAGTGGTGCCCCGCAAGACAAACGCCTCGCAAAACGGAAAATCCGCTAGACGAAAGGGTTTTCCGTTTTGGAGGCGCTTCGCAAAACGAATTTCCCTATGGGCTTGCTTCGCAAGACGAAATGTCTTGCGAGTTTTTCCAACTTTTTTTCCCTTTCCCCCCCTTTTTCTAAGCCGCTAAACCACTTATCAGCTGATCCGTTAAGCCGATAAGCCGCTAAAAGCCACTAAGCCGCTAATAGCGCTAATCCGCTAAGCCGTCAATGGGCTTGCTTCGCAAGACGAAAAAACCGCTAGATGAAGAGAATCGCGGAACAGATTCTTTTCGTCTTGCGAGGCACCACTGTACCTGGCTGCACCTTAAGGCAAATAGGAAGACCTTTCTATCTCTCTCTCTCTCTGACCACTCTGACTACACTCTTCTACACCACCCACTTACTGCTGGACAGGTTTCCCCTTTAAACCAATGACAGCCAACCAACTGACAGCACATTATTGCTGAGTCATTCTGACCCAGCACTTCCAAAGAAAGTATTGCAGGCTGATTGCATCAGCCAGTTGCATCAGCTAGCAAACTCAAGCCTACAGACTTACTATCTCACACAGCATTCTGTGAATCCCGACACAGTCATCGTCACTGCTTTTCTTTTACAAAAAAAAAATAATAAAAAATGTGCTGGTACTCAACATGAAGTTTTTACAGTAGATTCACAGATTTGTAGAGTTGGAAGGGACCCAAAGGGCCATCTAGACTCAGCTAAAGCTTCCATGACAGATGGCCAACCTCTGCTTAAAAACCTCCAGGGAAGGAGAGTCCACAGTCTCCCAAGGGAGACCGTTCCACTGTAAGTGCCACACTTTTAAACAGTGTTTTTCTTCTAGAAAAAAAGGCACTGGTACTGCATACCCTTCAGTATCCCCAGAAAAAGAAAACACAGATCACTAAAGTACAACAAGACTCTTATGGGGTGTTTTCCCCCCACTATGTCAGAGTACATTGGTTGCCTTTCATTGCCATTTATAAGCTTTGGACTATAGAATGCAACCAGAGGCTAAGAAAGGAAAAGGGGTTTTTTTTAGAGTCTGAGGGCCACATTCCCTTCTGGGTAGGCTTTTGAGGGCCACTCAACAGTGGTGGGTACAGGCAGAGGTAAAATCAAGCAGAGCAACAAATATTTGTTGTTGTTTAGTCGTTTAGTGGTGTCCGGCTCTTCGTGACCCCATGGACCAGAGCACGCCAGGCACTCCTGTCTTCCACCGCCTCCCGCAGTTTGGTCAAACTCATGTTGGTAGCTTCAAGAACACTGTCCAACCATCTCGTCCTCTGTTGTCCCCTTCTCCTTGTGCCCTCCATCTTTCCCAACATCAGGGTCTTAAAATATATCTTTGCATAGCAGGCTAGTTTCTACACATACTTGCCAATCACTCTCCATCTTCCATCCAGGGAAGCAAGAGTCATTATCAGACTTCAAGGACACCTTTCAGTCAGGCAAGAATGCTCAGGGTGCAAAACAGAATCAGGGAGGGGGTGCCCTGGGCAGAATTCCAAAGTCTAGGTAGAGAGTTCTAGAGGGTCATGTTTGGCCCCTAGCCTGTCGCAAGGGTTGACAGGGAAGTGCTGGGCCCCCAGAGGTCAATAAGAGGCCGGAGGCTCAGAATGCAATTGACTTTTTATTCACAGAAAGTAACACAGCAAGGTCTCCCTGGCTCAACTCCTTCAGCTTGAGAATTTTCTGGAAACTGAGCTCCAACCCTGCACCTTTCCCCTCTATCCTCTTACTCTGGAACTCTCCCCAACAGACGAAGATTACAACATGTGGTGAGCTCCTCGTCTGGGTCTGTCTGGCTTGTTGCTCAGCAGTATGTAGGACTAGAGCGGGGTGGGAGAGGAGGAGAGCCAGCAGGACAGAGATTATTCTGCCACAGGAGGGCAAGTATACCCCATGATTCCTCTCTGTCTGTGTCTGGACTCACACTGAGCCTCCAGCCCTGTCGTGGAAGCGTTTTCTTCCTTGAGAGCCAGTGTGGTGTAGTGGTTAAGAGTGATAGACTTGTAATCTGGGGAACCGGGTTCACGTCTCCGCTCCTCCACATGCAGCTGCTGGGTGACCTTGGACCAGTCACACTTCTTTGAAGTCTCTCAGCCCCACTCACCTCACAGAGTGTTTGTTGTGGGGGAGGAAGGGAAAGGAGAATGTTAGCCGCTTTGAGACTCCTTCGGGTAGTGATAAAGTGGGATATCAAATCCAAAGTCTTCTTCTTCTTCTTCTTCTGACCCCACCTTGATCGTTCCAACCTCCTGCTTCCAGCATCTCCCAGCTTGACCCTCCCCATTGTCCTGCCACCAGGACCCAGGTCTAAGTCCCTGTCTTCCCTGTCTTCCCTGGGGGGGCTCCTGGGGGACAGGCTCCCTGCACTCCTCATCCTGCCAGTCTCTGACATAGCCTGAGGTTCGCCACCACTGGGAAGTACCCTGTAATCAAGTCGGATGTGATGAACTGTACAATAAATAACCCCAACCACCTAGTGCAAAGCCACTTGTAATTTCCATTTAACCTTCCTTAAAATCTTTTCTTTCATCGTGTTCCATAATACATGACTAACATACCATGGTGATCTCCCCTGATCAAATGCAATTGGCTTGCATTATTCATACAGCATTTTATATTTTTGTCAACTTTTTTTAAAAAATGATCTGTTACCTTTTCATTAAAGATTACCTATATGGATGAGAGAGATGAATGCAGAAGAGTCTTTGTTTCAAAGAAGAGGGGGGTAGGAGTGAAGACTTTTGCTCTCCAGGCAGATTTCCTGGCACATACCCAACCTTATCTTCGTGGGGCTCCTGTTAGCGGTTGGTCTGTTACATTATGCATGATTGCTCACTGCTCCTGGGATGAGCAAACTGCACAATGTTTGGTTAGTGGCTTTCAATTGTATGCTAAGCCTTGCAGATTATTGGAGTTATTTAGGTTAATATAGTTGTTATACTTTTTATGACACTTCATTGCATCGTTATTAATAATGATGTCATGTTTGGGGGCAAGGATCAATATGATATTGGGCACATGGTGTTTACATACATCATTAGAATTGAGTGGAGGTTTAGTCTGCAGTTGAGCTTTCAAGGTAGGAGTCCGAGGTAGGAGTGTGGACTAAGGCTAATTGAAGGTGCTTAAAGGAAATTCTAAATTGGGTCATGGGTGATGATGTCCTCTAAGTGCTTACTTGAAAATATGCTTGAAAATATACTTTTGCAATTAGCTTTCGCTGAAAGAGTCTGGCTGAGACAATGAGTGTTTTGTTCAGAACATCTTACTGGGACTAGACAATTCACATTATGCTGCAGCAATGTTGGGGAACCACAGGCTTAATGTGGCCCTCTATAGCTTTCTGTCTGGCCCCAGAGGCTCTCAATAGGTCTTGCCCATCTCCAGGTCACATCCCTTCTTCCAAGGCCCCAGCCTTCACTAGTACATGCCCTCCTAAAGTACAAATCATTGAATTGTGATGATGCCTATTGCTTCCCTGAATGGCAAGATGTGAAGGTGGTGTGGAGAGCCTTCCCCCCGGCCCCCGAGTGTATCAGGTGTTAGGGGAGGTGTACTACCTTTGGTGGGGCATGTGCTGTGCTCCTTCTGGGATAGTTTATTCATTCTTGGTCCTCACCCTGCACTCAACTCTCACCTGCGGCTCAAAGATACTGTCAGCATGTGACAGCAGTCACACCCCAGGAATGGCTTTGACTGGCTGGCTAAACCAGGTGAGGGTAGCTGATGACCCTAATTCAAACCTTCAAGTGAGTTAAGCATTTCCCCTGCATATGAAGACACACTCTAGTGGATTGAGGGGATGAGATGAATAGTGGGCCCAATGGTCAAGAAGGCAGTTTCTGTACGTGCTGTAGAGGGAAGTGAGGGGCTCGTCGACCTGGGAAGGTAGCCCATCTAAGAGAAGGGAAACTCTGGCCCTCAACTTCTGCTGCTTTTCAGCTATACTCATTTGTAAGAAAAGCTTTGGAATTAAAACCCAAATAAAATGTATGCGTGCTGTCTTGTGGGACATCTTCAGGAGAAGAAACAGCTAAGGAGTAAACGCTACACAAATCCAGAGTAGAGTCCCTAAAATGGTTGGGTGGTGCTTCTTTCTGGTGACTCCTGCAGCCAAACATCTTGCTTTATTTTCTTTGGACAACATCAGCGATGGTGTGGGGGTGGGTCTTGTCATCTGGGCAGCCCAGGACCTTCATACACACTACCCAAGCTTGCACCCCAGGGAGATCACTTCAGTGCTGCTAACGCAGTGGCTTGATTTCACCCCCAGAGGCACACTCCATTGTCTCTTGAGATAGAAGGATGCCAACAATGCCAACTTTTTTTTTTTAAATGATCAGTTCCCCAGACCTCAGCCCTCCCCTATGCTCTTAGGAACTGGCAGAAATGCTCAGTGTTTGGAAGGCAGATTAGTGCCACACCACTGACAGTTGCTGCTTCTGTTACAACATTTAGGAGATTTATCATTCTGTCAGCTTGAGCATTTCTTGATGCTTTTGTTTTTGGTAACTCATTTTGGATCTTTGTGACTTTCCAGGCCAAAGAGAACAAGCTATTGAAACTCTCCTGTAAGCCTCTGACAACTCTTTAGCTCCCAGAGTGTTGCAGAGCCCACTTTGGTGGCTCATGAAGTCTAGCTAACCTCATCTGCTAAGTTCAGAGACCCTTCATCTGAACAACAACCCAGAAGTAGGCAAGTGTCCATTAGCACCTGGTAATTGCATCCCAATGGTGAAAGTAGCATGACTTTCTCCTGGCTTAGATCTGATTTTCTATCTACTTGTGCACTTTTCAAAATCCCCATGTTGATGCTGTTCAGCTCATGCAGAACTGTTAAATATTTAACAAACTTCAAGAGGGCTTTAGGCTCCCAACTCCCCTTGACAATAGCAGAAATTGTATGGCTAATTCCCTACCCAGCCCTTTGCATTTTGCATATTTCATTCGCTAACCGAATCACTTGCATTCACTGAATAATAGCCAAAGTTCTCTGTTAAGTGTCTGTAAAAGGAATTGGCAGGACCATCTTTCGTCAAGTATTCACCTTTTTACAGAATTAAAGCCCTGCTTTCCTATATTAGGCAGGCAAGAGAGTAACTCATCCTCTTCTTCTGCTCTCTGTCAAAAGATAAACGGCTGCTGTCTCTGAATGAATTAGCAGATGATGGAAACCCCACCCTTTGAAATGCTTAAATGTGGCCTCACTTGATCTAGGCTTGCTATTTCCACTTTCCCAGTTTGTGTGCTGGTGATTAGAAGTTAAGTGAGGGTCTCCACTTACATGTGATGCCAAAGGCACTGCTGTTGCCTTGTACCAAAAGTTATTTTCCTCCTCTAGCATGCACTAATAGGTTTTAACAAAAAAAAAGAGAGGTGTGTGTGTGTTAATGATTTCCTTGTTAGGTCTTCTCAGGTTTGAGTTTCAGCTCACAATTACTAAATATCATCTGCAGCACTGAGCCGCTGTAAACCAGAATTTGCCCTTGTGAAATCTGTGGTGTTACAGTACTAATTGGAAAAACAGGGTTTAACAATATAGCCTTATATTGATTCGTATACTATAAGGCTTTATTGTTAAACCCTCTCTCTCTCTCTCTCTTTGGTGATCACTCACAGCCGAGTAAGATTGTCATCCATAAACAAGGTTTTAAAAGTGAGTCTGTAAGCGACTGTACAGGCCAATTCTGGATTCACACGTCCTTCCACAGTGGGGACATAGGTGTCTGGGCGGAAGTTGATCACGGTGTGGATTTGCCAAGCGTGCCTTCCTCTTAACACATTTCTCCCTTTCGTTCTGAGTTCGAGCATCTTCAAAACCCAGGACACCTTTGGTAAAGGCTGTTCTCCAATTAGAGAGCTCACAGGCCAGTGTTTCCTAGTTGTCAGTGTTTATACTACTTTTTTAAAGATTTTTTTTCTTTTAGATTTGCCTTGAGAGAGTATTTGAGCCTCTTTTGTTGACCACCAGCATTACACTTACCATTTTTAATGGGAATGCAGCTGATAGTAGCTTCTACCTATTGTTGAAGGCTAGCAGATCTGAGCAAGGCTGGGCAGAGGGACACTTCTTCCTCATCCCCATCCCCTCCAGAAAAGTGGAACAAGGGTTTGTCCATCTCTCCCAAAGAAATAAGTGAGTTGCAGAATCATGCCTCAAATGGATAGGTGCATCTGGCATTACAAAATCATCTACCAAGGTTGCTAGCCCATCAATTATGATTTGTATTATGAGTTGAGTAGGCAGTCAATCTGGTATCCTGGGTCCTTTTCCGTTCTTGGGATGCTGTAACTGGGACTAGAATGCTTGCTCTGTACTGAACTTTGGGACTCACCTGGAAACCTAAAGATGAAGAAAGATCAATGGACGTGCTAATGCTATGAGCCCTTCCATCCTATGCTCAGGTTGTTGTTGTTTAGTCGTTTAGCTCAGGTTGTATATATGTGTAAATAAAACCATGTATCCTCAAGACACCACAGTCTCCACTGACCTTCATTCCAAGGAAACCAAACCCTGAGTAAATGACTGGAACCCCTGGAGTTTCTCACTATTCCAGGTTACAAAACATTTATCTGCCTGGTCCTCATGTGAGTGGCTACTGGGAAGTCTCAGTGGACCCATCAGGAAAAAAAAACATTTAATCCTCTCCAATGCTATTTTTCTAGGAGAAAGCGGTGCCAGAACTCACCAGGAACACCTCCCTCATTCTCTTAGAATGGCAATAGCATCCACTGAGCACCAGAACTAAGTTCCAGCGAGTTCCAGCTGGGGGGGGGGGGAGAGCCCTGGTCCTCTCTCTGTTACCATCCATGGAGGTGGGAGGGAGTGTTCAGACTCTCCACTTTATTTGATTTCATTCAAACTTTCAGAAAGTTTCTGAAGAAATCACATTCGCCTTTCTTTAAGCAGTAATAGCTTTGTTTTAAAAAAAGGTTTAAGTCCTTAATCACACTTCAAACCTATTTTCCCCCTTTATGGAAAAATTATTCTGCTGCTTTCCCCCTCCTCCACATTATTTGCCAAAATGGCTGAGGGATTGAACATGGCAATTTGACAGGGAAAATAGTGTTTTCCTTTTAAAAGTCAAAATGCTTTTGATTGTTCTTGGGGAAATTATTTCTGATTTGGTAGAAGTAATTGTGCATGTGTGTGAGAGAGAAAGAGTGAGAGAGAGTGAGAGAGCATGCAACCACATGTAGAGCTTGTGCTATCAGATCTGCTATTTAAAGTATTATTATTATTATTATTATTATTATTATTATTAGCATTATTATTATTACCATGACCACCATCCTGGCCTCCTTTAGGAGTGCAAATATTTGCTACTTTTATGCAGCCAGATATAGTGATTGCAAAAGGAAGCACATCAATGGTGGAAGAATATTTCTGAGAAGAGGATCAGAGAGAGTGATTCCTTTCTAAGGGATGGGAATCACAGCATGGAAGCTGCTTCACAGTGGAATCCTATATGTCTCCTCAGAAGGAAGGTTCAATGGGACTTCTAGGAAAGGGAGATAGGATTGCAATCTAATCCATAGGTGTGTGGATGTGGGTGTGGGTGTGGGTGGAGAGAGAGAGAGAGAGAGAGAGAGAGAGCGCAACTGGATCATATCTGCTTTTCACACCAATTGTTATTTAAATTTATTTTTAACAAACCCAAACTATCGTAATTGATAAAGTACATCAAGATCATTTAACATTAGTGTCTTTTGTTTAGAGTATCAGTGTCTACTTTACTGTCTGTAGCTTATTTTCCAAGTGAGAGAAGGTGAAGAATTTGAAGTGGGATATTTCAGTTTTCCCCCACAAACACTTCTTTTAACAGGTGGGGTACTGTACTTCTCTGCTGTTTTCTTCCCACCCTGGTAAGTTTAGTCTTTGTTCCATAATGTTAAGGCAAAACCAAGGATCACTTTAACCAGATTTGGCAAATTCCTTCAACCTTCTGGTTCAAAACTAACCATGGTCAGTGTTTAACTTTGGTGCAAGGGTAATAATGTTGCTCCATGGCTAGCTCTAAAAAAAGTAGGAAACAGAAATTTGCACATCATGATCCTCAATTTATTTGTGTGCTATGTTTCCATGGTAAACATTGCCCAATGTGGCTCACAGTGACATCAGAATAGGGCTTCCATGTGTCCTGGTTTTCCAGGAAACATCCAGGAATAAGGCTGCAAAATGATGTCTGGGCAAATTTTTGCTGAATCGACAAAATGTCCAGGGAAACCTGGACATATGTCAAGTAGGTCGATACACACACACATATTATATTTATATAATTATATATATATAATTTTGGGATGCGGGTGGCGCTGTGGGTTAAACCACAGAGCCTAGGACTTGCCTATTAGAAGGTTGGCGGTTCGAATCCCCACAACGGGGTGAGCTCCCATTGCTCGGTCCCTGCTCCTGCCAACCTAGCAATTCGAAAGCACGTCAAAGTGCATGTAGATAAATAGGTACTGCTCCGGCAGGAAGGCAAACGGCATTTCCGTGAGCTGCTCTGGTTCGCCAGAAGCAGCTTAGTCATGCTGGCCACATGACCCAGAAGCTGTATGCCGGCTCCCTCGGCCAATAAAGTGAGATGAGTGCTGCAACCCCAGAGTCGGCCACGACTGGACCTAATGGTCAGGGGTCCCTTTACCTTTTATATATATATATAATTTTAAAAAATCATTTTAAATCATTTTTTTAAAATGCTTTAAAAATGCCCCCAAAGCCCCAAACTTAATTTGGGGGGGCATGTTCCCCAACAACTTTGCCCCCCAAGAAACACCTCAACAACTTTGACCCAACAAACAAACAAACAAACAAACAAACAAACAAACAAACATGGACCCCCCCAACAACAACAACAACAATGTCCAGATTTTCACTTTGGGCAATATAGCAACCCTAAGAATACAGTAGAATAATATGATAACACACATTAATTTATTACATTCCATAACCATTAATTTACCCACAGGAGGAATGACCACTGTGAGGAGGACAGAGAGAAGAAACGGTGTGCTGCATTTACAGCAGTAAACGGGACATCTTCATCTGCCCTGGTTGCACCAAATCATGCCTCTTCCATATTGGTCTCTACGGGAGGTGCGGTAACTGTCCAAGAGTTTGGCTTCAGCCCCAAAGACACACTCTTGCATTGTCTCCTGAGAGAGATGGATGCCAAGAACAACAAAAGTTCAGAAGTGTAAATAGGCAGTGTTTCAAGAGGCCCCTGAGAAACCTCTCTTGTTAATAAATCCAGTTTTACAGTAAGACTGGACAATCCACTCAGAATGAATACTAAAGCAATCAACATGTTGATATGGAATCTGTATGAGCAGTGTATCAAGCCAAATAGTATGGTTTTTAAAAAGAGAGAACTAGTTTCTAACAATACATTTCAAAACAAATTCCGATAACGTTTCACATCGGATGGAAGGTGCAAGAGAAAGAAAGAAGAGAGAGTTCTTAGGCCCTTTGGGCACTCCTAAACTCTTCACTATGGTTAGGAAGCTGCCTATGTATTTCACCTCTTGGCTTCAGAAATCCAGGGAAGCACAAATGTTTGGGAGTTCTCCCCAGAGTAGACTTCTAAGTACTCGACTTTAGAAATGGCTACATGTTTCACCTTTGCTGTAAATATTTCAGATAATTTCCCCAGCAATGGTTCAAAGTGGAAAAGAGGCCTTTCTCCAGAGAACCTTTTTTTTTAAAAAAATGCTCAACAATCTCTAATCCACTTCTTGGGAAATATTTCCCAAGTGTTACATGCTGAACTGTGTTCAGCTGCGTGGGGAGGTTCTCCCAAATGAAAACTTACTACAGTGGTACCTCGGGTTAAGAACTTAATTCGTTCTGGAGGTCCGTTCTTAACCTGAAACTGTTCTTAACCTGAGGTACCACTTTAGTTAAGGGGCTTCCCCCTACTGCAGCTGCACCGCGACACGATTTCTGTTCTCATCCTGAAGCAAAGTTCTTAACCCGAGGTACTATTTCTGGGTTAGCAGAGTCTGTAACCTGAAGCGTCTGTAACCTAAGGAACCACTGTACTGTAAAAATATTGTGTGACACTCTTGCCTTCCCTCGTTTTACTTGCTTGCATCGATAGGATTAAATCCCATCCATTTCCCCCCCTTTTCAGCCTCTTAATTGTTTCCCATAAATGGTAACAGTATCCGATGTTCTTTCTTTTGCCTTCCTGGCGGAACGAGGCATTACAGAGTATGCCACCATCAAAGGATGTAAGCAGGAGAAGTGTACATGAACAACACCAACATCGAGGCAAGGCGGACCACTAAGAGAACTGCAGTTTCTTGTTTCCAGTTGCTTACATACAGAAATTCAATAAGCTTTAGCTAATACAACTCTCCCAGGGTCTTCCCCAGCTTCAAAAGGTTGCCATAATCTGTTTTTAGAACATCTGTTACAGAACTCGTGGTCATATAGCAACCCTTAGGAAACAACTCTATAAGACGAAGGGAGGGGGGGGGAACTCAGACAAAAACATGTGTACCATAACTCCTAAGTCTTATGCATTAAAAACAAGCATTTAAGCTTCTAATTGCTGCCTTCAGGACAGCAGTCTTTGCAATTTGCATGTCAATAGAAATTGTGCCTCAAGAAAAGAAAAGGGGGAGAGAGAACAGTGTGATTAAGACTTTGCACCATTGCTGGAGGACAACATTTTAATAACTTGGTCCCCAGCAGGGATGCTATAAGCACTCAATAAGAGGGTTTTCTGCTGTTGTTTTGCAACCTTTGATGAAATACACTAACAAAGAGTGTAAAAGAGGGAAGTTATAACCCTAGCGGTACAGAATTTTCAATGCATACCCTCCTCAATATATCCCAACACCTGTAAATTCTTCTCCAACTGTTTCAACAGAGGTCCACATTCCCTTCTGGGCATCTGTCAAGGACCACATGCCAGTGGGGAGCAGGGCCAAAGACAGAAGTGGGTGGAGTAAATTTTACCTGTGTGCCATAGGCTAGTTTCTAAACACATTTCTTTCTATCCTTCACCCGGACAATCAAAAGGCGCTATCCGAGTCTAAGACATGTTCCAACAAGGCAAGAACATCTGGGACTCAGCTACATTGGTCAAGAAAAAGATTTTTATATGCCTTATAACACTGCGAGAACAGATGGTGCAGTGGAGTCCCATCTTTTGCCAACGTGATTTAATAATAATAATAATAATAATAATAATAATAATAATAATTTATTTATACCCCACCCATCTGGCTGGGTTTCCCCAGCCACTCTGGGCAGCTTCCAACAAGATATTAAAATATAGTAGCCCTTCAAAATTAAAAGCTTCCCTAAACAGGGCTGCCTTCAGATGTCTTCTAAAAGTCTGGTAGTTGTTGTTCTCTTTGACATCTGGTGGGAGGGCGCTCCACAGGGCAGGTGCCACTACCGAGAAGGCCCTCTGCCTGGTTCCCTGTAACTTGACTTCTCACAGTGAGGGAACTGCCAGAAGGCCCTTGGCGCTGGACCTCAGTGTCTGGGCAGAACGATGGGGGTGCACACCCTCCTTCTGGTATACTGGACCGAGGCCATTTAGGGCTTTAAAGGTCAGCACCAACACTTTGAATTGTGTTCAGAAACCCACTATGAAGGTTAGAATGTGTTTTCCTGAAACACTTTTATGATGTGACTAGATCCAGCCTTGGTGTGTGAAGCAGGGTTATTCAGGGGTGTGGTTTGGGGAGAAGGCCGTGGCCTGGGGGGGTTTCAAGGGCCAAATAGAGAGGGCTGTAGGGGCACATTTCACCCCTGGCATGTAGCTTCTCCACTCCTGCCTTTATGAAACCCACATGCTCCACTCCTGTTTCCCTCTTACTTAGTGAAAAGATGCTACCACAATGGCAAGTCCTCCTTTCTCTTCTGCAATCTGAACATTTGAAGAAGCCAGCTGGCATTGTGCATGAATTGATACCCTCCAATATGGAAATAGGGACATCCTATTCAACAACAACAACAACAACTTTATTATTTATACCCCACCCATCAAACTGCAATGCCCCAGTCACTCTGAGCAGCTTCCAACTTATGTAAAAATGTAATAAAACTACACAGGGCTGTGTTCAGATGTCTTCTAAAGGTTGTATAGCTACTTATCTCCTTGGCTCAGGGAGTTACATAGCTCCATACCCTCCAACATTTCTCTGATGAAAATAGGGATGTCCTAAGGAAAAGTGGTGACGCGGGTGGTGCTGTGGGTTAAACCACAGAGCCTAGGACTTGCCGATCAGAAGGGCAACGGTTCAAATCCCCACAATGGGGTGAGCTCCCATTGCTTGGTCCCTGCTCCTGCCAACCTAGCACTTCAAAAGTACATCAAAGTGCAAGTAGATAAATAGGTACCGCTCCGGCGGGAAGGTAAACGGTGTTTCTGCGCGCTGCTCTGGTTCGCCAGAAGCAGTTTAGTCATGCTGGCCACATGAACGGAAGCTGTACGCCGGCTCCCTCGGCCAATAAAGTGAGCTGAGCGCCGCAACCCCAGAGTCGGCCATGACTGGGCCTAATGGTCAGGGGTCCCTTTACCTTTTTAAGGAAAAGTGGGACATTCCAGGATCAAATCAGAAACTGGGATGGCTTCTGTAAATCCAGGACTGTCCCTGGAAAACAGGGACACTTGGAAGGTCTGTGAACTGTGTGTCGTCTAAAACATGCACCAATATCCTCTCCAATGATGCAAGAATCCTTCAGCAGAACAGTGGCTGGCCAAAATGTTCCCTGAAAATGGAAACATTGAAACCTGCCATATAAGATAATTTAATGTCCTTGTCAAGCATCGCCTAGTATCCCCCTCCCCTTGTCACAACTACTAATAGATTTCTCTCTACATCTTTGCTGTTGTTCGTGTTGTTAATATGCCTTGGAGGCCTTGCAGGGTTTTGTCTTTCTGAAATGCATATACATAACGTGGGTGAACTTTGCTTGTTAGGGAATATAATCGGGAGCTGGGGATTTCTCTCTCCTATTCCCTGCTCTGCTCAAGAGTCGCTGGAGACATCTTGCAAGACTAGTTATTTAAGCATGACTGCTGCGTGGCTTCAATAGAGAGCTTCATTTCTCCTGAGTAATCTTTGGAAGGCTGGACTCAGTAGCATCTTTTTTTTTTCTTTCCCCGGGTGGAAATTGAAATGGCGAGAAACAGTTTGATCTGCCGTTGCCCAGAAGATGAGAATATTTCAGCAATTTATTAGCTGAATCTTATCAGCAGGGTGTGTACGTGTGTGCATTAGCTTTTTCCAAATCTACTGCAGAACTGTCACAGGGAATGCATAGGGGGAAATCGACAGCAAGCTTTCCAGAAGAAAATGCATTCTTTGGTAAAAATGTGCATTTGTCCCCCAGAGATGGGCAACATGTAGATAGCAGGATTTAGACACCTTTTGTGATCCATGGAGGATTGATTCAAACTGGGGATGCCATGCTTTATTTTTAATATATACTTCTACGGCTGCAATTCTGCACTCACTTCTTTGCAAGCAAGCCCCATGGAACTCAGTGGGGCTTATTTCTAGGAAGGCATGTATATGATTGTACTGCAAGTCCTTGCCTGGCAAACTTAAAAGTGAAAAATGTGATGGTAAATGGCTAGATGCAAAGAGTAAGTAAAACAAGAAGCACAAACACACACAGAGCTCAAATTTATCTTGCCCCAAGTCAGGCTGCTGTTTTAGCCACTCACTCCACCCAGCATATAGCTTGTCTCACTTCTTTGAGCCATCTGTTGCAAATAGATATACAGTGGGTTACATACGCTTCAGGTTACATACGCTTCAGGTTACAGACTCCGCTAACCCAGAAATAGTACCTTGGGTTAAGAACTTTGCTTCAGGATGAGGACAGAAATTGTGTGGCGGCAGCACTGCAGCAGCGGGAGGCCCCATTAGCTAAAGTGGTGCTTCAGGTCAAGAACAGTTTCAAGTTAAATTAGCAAAAATGTACAGAGTGAGCAACAAAGCCTGCTGGAATTGTAAATTAAAAGATGGTGAACTTTTCCACATGTGGTGGACATGCGAAAAAATGAAAAACTTTTGGGATTTGATTTATAATGAAATAAAAAAAATTGTTTAAATATAGATTCCCAAAGAAACC
Source organism: Podarcis cretensis (assembly GCF_951804945.1). Classification (NCBI taxonomy): domain Eukaryota; kingdom Metazoa; phylum Chordata; class Lepidosauria; order Squamata; family Lacertidae; genus Podarcis; species Podarcis cretensis. Next base: position 22,963,497 of record NC_137176.1, on the reverse strand, counting down.
AGAGGCTTTCTTGCTAGGGATATTAGGAGATGAAGTAAGGAAAGAGGATTGTAAGCTATTTATGTATGCTACGATTGCCACTAGGATTCTCGTGGCTCAGAAATGGAAAACCCAGGAGATCCCAAGTTAATGGAGTGGCAGGTGAAGATGTTTGAATATGCTGAGTTGGCAAAAATGACTGACAAGATTAGATACCAAAAAGTAACAAAGTTTGAAGAGGAGTGGAGTAAATTTGTTGTGTATATACGAAATAACTATAGAAGTTTAAAAAGTGTAGCAGGGTTAACTTAAATCTTGTGATGTGGATGGAATGTAAATAAGAATCCGTAAGAGTGGATGTTAATTTGTGAAAGCCGAAGCAGGAAAGGAAGGAAGTCCAAGTGCGACAAAGCGCAGAGTAAATAAGAAAACACTAAGATGTTGGATGCAAGAGTTTATGTTTTATTTAACTTTGTTTTTGGAAATTTGACTTATGTTTTTATTTGTTTTTGTTTTTGAAAATTTAATAACAAGCATTTTTTTTTTAAAAAAAAAGAACAGTTTCAAGTTAAGAACGGACCTCCGGAACGAATTAAGTTCTTAACCTGAGGTACCACTGTATTTATTTATTCATGAAAGTATTTCTGTACCAGCCTCTTGTAAAATATCAGGGTGTTATACAGCAATATCAAAACCTTTTAAAAAAACAAAAACCATTGAAAGCACTGCAGAATGGTTTCCGGCATGTAGTCAAAGCAGAAATAACTTTCATTATTTCTTTGACACCAAGGGCTCATCCATACTTACTTTTGTTCTGCATTTCTATGTACAGGTCCTGGCTTCCAAGTCCAAACACTTTTAGTTGATGCTGTTTTTGCTCTGGCACTTTCCTTGCAAAAACCCTCTCCTCAGAAAACCCACGTTGCCGTTTTGCTCCAATTCAGTGGTAAAAATCGGGTTTTCCAGGGGAAAGCAGCTGGGCAACAACAAAAAAGAACTTTGATACACCTCAGGAAAGTATGGACTTGTGCCTAGAAAGTGCAGGGCAAAAGGTAATAGGTAAATAGGAAATCAATCTTAGTTCCCACCAGATACTGGAGAACCCATTATGGTTTTTTTTTTTTTCATTTTAACAGCATAGGAATACATGGGAATCATGGCTCCAGTAATAAGCTTTACTAGCTGGGTAGAACATAACCTGCCTTGCAGTTGATAAACTGGGACCTTAAAACACACACACACACACACACACACACACACACACACACACAACACCAGGCTTTTACAATCTTATTTTTTTTAGACAGAGAAGCGGGGGAACCCTTTCATTCTTTCCACAGGGCAATTTTAATCTTTGAAACAAAAAAACCAAAACCAAAGAAACCCTTTTATGTGCAAGTTCCTTTCTAAAAGAGAAAAGGAGGGAGAAAGAGAATTAGACCACCTTTTCCGTGGCTTTAGCAGTGAATGAGTCCCATCTCTTAGCACCGAGTACCTTAGGGGCACTTTGCACTTAATCGCTGGATTCCCCCCCTCTGTGACACTCTCTTGATTAGTTCACTTTTTTATTGCAAAGTGAGGACTCCAGCCTGGCTTACAAAAGCATAATGCAAGAAGGTGTGAATTCTGCCCCCACCAAACCCCACCTCTCCCAGCTCTCGCTGTGAGTGAGAATGTGTGGACGGGAAGGGGGAAATAATAGAAACCTATTTTCTCGCTGACAATTTGTATGTGCATAAGGATTGTCTGCAGAGCAGAGGACATTGCTATTACAGAGCTAATGTTCTGCCTTCCTTGGGCTATTGCAGCAATGAATCTACCTTCAGCAATGTCTTTCTGCCTGTTATGTACTGAGTTGAATAGGATCCAAAATGCAGCAGTCTGATTGGTCCTAGAACAATAGGATTCAGAATGCAGCAGTCTGATTGGTCCTAGAACAATGCAGCAGTATGATTGGTCTGCAGGAGCTACCCAATTCAGCTCCAGGTTGAAGTGAATCCACAGCCTGATTGGCCTACAGGAGAATCCTGGAATTAGCCAATCACGTGCAGCCCATTGTGTAAATAATGTATATAAAGCAGATATTGTGGGAGAACTTCCATTCCTCCTCACCACTATGAGCTAAATAAAGAGCATGAAATCCACTCTCGACTCCAAGTATATTTCACTGCCTCAGCAACTTCTGAGGAACCTGGGCGTGTTTCTGTCACTTGTGCATGTCAGAGTGATTTGGAACGCCTTTTAGGCTGCATGCAGGTCACAAGGGATGCTCTGTAGGCACCATAGCTTTAAAGTACATTCAAAGCAGATGACTTCCCCCAAGGAATCCTGGGAAATGAAGTTTACCCCTCACAGAGCCACAGTTCTCAGAACCCTTAACAAGTTCCCAGGATTCCTTGGGAGAAAGCCATGTGTATGCAGCCCATAGATTTGCCAGATGCTGGCAATAGCTCTTCTTGACTTCCATTTCAAACAGGATACTTCAAGAACCACTAGAGATTTTAGTGTGAATATTCCTACTTCGCCTTTCCCAGAGCTGAAACACGGCTATGCTTTGACAGTTGCACTTCTATGAATTGCATGATGCAGTTTTCACACACGCCTAAAATGTGTAAACAAAAGGTTTTTTTGGGGGGGGGCACTGTGCACAAAAATAAGTATATTAGTGAAGTTAGCATACATTATATTTGGGGAAACAGTTTGCAAAAAATATCTGTTTGGGGAGAATTTCATACAGAAATGCATATATTGGGAGAACTGGGCATTAAAATACTGACAAATTTTTGTGAGGACTTAAAAAAAAAAGTCTCAATTTGATACAGAAAAAAAACCCTACCTAGTTCTGAATACGGCGACCAACATTGTCCATCGCGAGGTCTAATATGCAGCAAGAAGCTTACAAAAAAAATGGGGAAAGGCGGGTGGGAGATCTGATGGTGGCAAACTGGGGAAGAGGCATGGTGAGGCCTCAATTTATCCCCCCGGGAGCGGACCCAAACGATGCTTATTGGTTGGTTGTGGCCGCCCCCATGGGGAATTCCAGCCCATGAATGCCCACTATTGGCTTACCTGCTGGCAAGCTGGAATCCACTTTGGCAACCTTCACAGGTCACAAACATGGCCATTGCCAGGATGAAACTCTGCCTCACCATAGAAGGTAAGTGGATTTGTTACACCTAAAATAGTATTTTGTTATTTTGGCTCTCTTGCGCCCATCACTAAGAAGTAAACAGGTCAGATCTATACCTTCATAGAAGTGTTTTCTTTTTAAAATATAGCAAATAGATCTATTAAAAAATAAAAAGTAAAGCTTATGTTTTATGCTTTACCATTCCCATCATTTGCTTTATGGTTCGTATTGATAGGATACTATCTCTGCACCATAGAAGGCAATAGTAAAACATCCATTGGGTTACTCATAAGTGGATAGCAGTGGAGTAAAGCTTGAACTTTTCCCCTCACCTATGGAAAGATCTGGGAAAATTGATAAACTCTGCCATGTTTATATCTTGTGGGGGCATTTATGTTTTTACCCAAGTAAATCCCTCCTACGTGGGTGAGTGAATCATGCTTTTTTAACACCCCCACTGGGGGAAGAAAAGGGAAATACAGATTTAGGTTACAGGAAGTTGTTTGTTTATTTTATTTTTATTTATTTTAAACATTTATGTACTGCACTTTGTCAAAAGACCATAGGGTGGTTCACAGCACAGAACATAAAGAACAATACATGTCAACACTTAATATAATATCCATGTGATACAAAAAAAATTAAAGTTATATTAATCCAATCAATTCTAATAAGCATTACAGAGTAATTAACAATAGCACATAATACATAACAGACAATAGCAGTACAAAATGCATAAAGAAAATAACAAGTACATGCTAAGCAACAGTATCAAATTATGCATATCATCCCAGCAACAAACCCCATGATCCCTGTAAAATATATTCACTTTCCAACTTTTTGTAGTTCCCATTTGTCCTGTACTTTTAAAGCACTGTGATTCCACTTTAAAGAGCCATGGCTTCTTGCAAAGAATCAAGGGAACTGTAGTTTGTGAAGGCAGCTGAAAGCTGTTAGGAGACCCCAATTCCACTCACAGAGCTACCATTAATAGGGTTGCCATATGTCAGGGAAAACCCAGACATGTCCTCATTTGGGGAACCAACATGCCCATTCGGGCAGATTTTTACATTTTAAAGGAAATATTCAGGTGTTGGGGGCTTGGGCTAGGGGTGTTCTGTACTCTGCAGCTGCTGCCAGCCCAAGCCTGTCAATGGCTGTCCTCATTTTTGGTCTTCAAGGTATGGCAACCCTACATTTGCAGTATCGTTTAACAACCAGCCTCACTTTCAAAAGTGCCCTGTTATGGGAAGCTCACAGATTTATCATGCTCTGCAGAAACAATGAAAACTAAAGTTTTCCTAAACTAACCAGAGGCGTAGTCCTTATTCCCTGGGACCAATGAAACAACAATGTTCTACACTGAAAATTGTTTGGAAGAGAGCACAGGCACATCTTTGCATGCTCTTGAACAGGCTTCCTCAACCTTGGCCCTCCAGAGGTTTTTGGCCTACAACTCCCATGATCCCTATCTAGCAGTACCAGTGGTCAGGGATGATGGGAATTGTAGTCTCAAAACATCTGGAGGGCTGAGGTTGAGGAAGCTTGCTCTTGAACAATGGATATCTTGATCCTGAAAGCTGCAGGCAATTGTTCCCCCAACTTTTGCACATCCAGAAAAGTATATACATTTGTAAATGTTTTAATGTATATATATATAATTTTAACAGGAAATATTATTTTTAATGCAGACTATTTTAAATGTGTTGCCCTTCTAGTGCAAGCAGTTATTCTATTGGAGATCTATGAGTAATTAAGTTGATTAATTTCATTAGCTATTTGAAATAAATTATTAAATGGATATATTATTCACCCAGCTATGGGACTAAGCGGGTAATTTATGGGCATATTACTGGTATAATTTGATGGATTTCATGTTTTATAATAAATTATCCAATTTGTTTTTCATTATTCATCATCCAGATCTAGTGCTTATTCAGTTTTAACTCTTGAACTGCAGCTATTTCCAGACAGTTTATTTTATCTGGAGATTATGCATTACTTGCATTTTGTTTGCAGGGTAGAGAGAGATTGCTTATATCCCTGACGCTGAAACTCATAGATAGTTAGAATTATACTGAAATGTAAGAAATATAACTATACTCCCCAAAATGCTAAATCTTGAAAATTGATAACGCTGAGTTTCCTTCTGCCCAGTGATTTGGGGGTACTGTGAGTTGTAGGCTGTCAAGATTTTAAATGAGACCAAGTGAAGCATTCAGTGCTGCTGCTTTCAATATGGCAGGTCCACCATGTTATACAATAATGCATCTATCTTGACTACTGAGCGTATGCTAATTCAATCACTCAACGGGAAGCTGTAGGCAATCCTGGCTCCCTGGAAAGTGTTTATAAATATGAGTTGGTTGCATTCACATTTTTGCACATTTAGATGTCTACCCAAAACATCTTCAGATGGTGTACGCCTGCATTTCCCCCTCTATTCATGTAAGGGAGGGGGGCAGTTTCCATCAATCCCCCCTTCCGTCTGCAGTTCTCTGCCCCATATTCCACATCATTTCCATGGGTTCCCCAACCTGGAAGAGCCGATTATGTGTTTGGTTTTGTGGGGGGGGGGAGTGGGAAAACTCCATTTCGTGAACTTGGTTCCATCCTTGGAAGGAATATCTTGGTTCAAGCTCATTTTAAGAAGCTGAGATCCTTACCTGTCTACCACCTGATGTGGAAGACCAACCAGGGGGTAAACTGAACCCAGTGCACTGCTTCTCCTCCTAGGCACCTGGTTGGTGATATTTTGGCTGTGAGATCAGAGAGGGGATCCTACATGAAGGGATTGGGCATTCAATATTCTCCTCCGGCTAGCAGAGAAGCCTGTTTCTACACATGTAGGGATCTTAGCTAGGTCAGGATGTAGTCATGATAATGAGACTACACCAGTGCAAGGAGTACAATTTATTTTGACAGATTCATGTTATCACATTGACCATTTGTACATTCTGGCTTCACACAATTCCATCTCGGTGGTAAATCCAAAGAACAGGGAAACATGCCAAATCTTTTCATGAATCCCAAATCTCCCACTTTGGTATGTTTGTCCAATAAAAGGGGAAAAAACTCTCATCTGAAAGGTTGTATCTTTTAACCATGGAATATTTTTCTATGAATGCTAGATTCCCAAATATGCAGCCTTTCTGCGTCAAATTCTGTCAGCTAAGTATTACTTGGTACAAAATTCAGAAAGGGGAAAAATTGCAATTTATCACAAATACACAGCTGGTGCCTTCTTCTTCTAAGTGGCTGTTTCCTAATCTGATATCAACCTCTTTGCAGCCTTGCTATCTTATTGAGCTTTAAAATCAATAACAAATAGCAATGTTCACTCCCCCAAGAGATTAACCATTTATTCCAGCTGTGAAAAACAATTGAAGGTCAAAGCAAGAGAGCTTTTAATTTGTTTTTAAAGGAGTGTATGAGTTCCTGCCCAAAGGCATGGATGAGTGACAAAGCAAAGGACCCAATTGAATAACTTTCTCATAATTGCAATAAAACAGATCTAGCTTTATTGAAGAAGAACTAAAAAGGGGGGATTTGAAGATGAGGTTTTCTCTTTGAATATCTATTTCTGAAAGGTAATTGCTTGGTGGCTTTTCAGTGGTGGTACATTTGGGCTTCTCCAGGCATTAGTGGACTGCTGAAATGGGCATAGCGTTTGCTTGCCAGAAACTGTCAAACAGTTCACAGCCCAATGGCCAAAGCTGAGTGGCAGAACAATTGCTTTGCATGGAGAAGGTCCCAGGTTTAGTCCCTGAGTTATTCCCTGCCTGAAACCCTAGGAGCCTCTGCCAGCCTATGTAGACAATAATGAACTTGATGGTCCTGTGGTCTGACTTGGTATAAGGCAGATTAGAATAATGTAATCATAGAACTGTAGAGTTGGAAAGGACCCAAAGAGTCATCCAGTCCAATCCCATGCAATGCAGGAATCACAGCTCAAGAATCCCTGGCAGATGGCCATCCAACATCTGTTTCCAAGGAAGGAGACTCCACCACCTTCCAGGGTAGACCATTCCACTGCTAAACAGCTCTTACTGTCAGAGAGTTACTAGCCCAAGGTCACCCAGCAGTTGCATGTGGTGTAGTGGTTAAGAGCAGTGGACTCGTAATTTGGTGAATCGGGTTCGCTTCCCTGCTCCTCCACATGCAGCTGCTGGGTGACCTTGGGCTAGTCACACTTCTCTGAGGTCTCTCAGCCTCACTCACCTCACAGAGTGTTTGTTGTGGGGGAGGAAGGGAAAGGAGATTGTTAGCCGCTTTGAGACTCCTTAGGGTAGTGATAAAAGGGGATATCAAATCCAAACTCCTCCTCCTCTTCTCTTTAGTTGGAATCTCCTTCCTTGTAATATGAATCCACTGGTTCAGGTCATACCCTCTGGATCAGAAGAAAACAAACTTGCTTCATTTTCAATGTAACAGTTTCTCCAGGCTAAACATGCCAAACTTCCTCAACCATTCCTCACAAGGCTTGGTTTCTATACCCTTTATCATCTTGGCCACCCTCCTCTGCACATGTCCCAGCTTGTCAATAACTTTCTTGAACTATGCTTCCCAGAAATGGACACAGTGATCCAGGTGGGACCTGAACACGGCAGTTAAATCTGACTTTTAGATAGCAATAGGCTACTTTATTGGTGCCAAGACAAGCCATGTAGTATACAAGAGAGGAATGGCCAATGGGGGATAGGATGGGGAGCAAAGAGGCTTTCACCAATGTCCCCACCAGCGTCTGCACTGTGTAAAAAGGTAAAGGTAAAGGGACCCCTGACTGTTAGGTCCAGTTGTGGATGACTCTGGGGTTGCAGTCACCTCAAAAAGAAGAGTGGACAAATTCATGGAGGTGAAGACTAACAGTGGCTACTAACCACAATATATATGTTTTGCCTCTTCTGTTGGAGGCACTGTTTGAAATGACAGGTGGGGAAAATGCTGTTGTGTTAAAGTCTTCTTGCATCCTTCCAACAGGCATTTGGTTGTCCACTGTGAGAACAGCATGCTGGGCTAGGTGGACCATTTACCTGGTGGAGCAGGTTCTTATTGTGTTCAACTTACTTTTCCTAATGGCAGGACTGGCCTATATGAAAGGCATCTCTAGTCTGTCCCCCGCACTAGAACTATATTTTCCTGGAAACAGAGAATGACTATTTAGAAAGTTCAAGGCTCTAGTGCAGATATGCCCTGCCAGACAATGTAGTGTAATACTCTATAACACGAACAGAGAAAGGGAGGTTTTTGGGGGGTGTTTTCAGTTCAATGGAGAAGCGTGTTTATCTGAGCAAAGCAATAGACACACAAGAAAAGAGTCATTTCTGTTGTACAATAGCTCATCCTTGCAAATGGGCATTTAGCCTCATTTCTTTACAAAGTTCTCATGATTAATGTTTATAAGGATGTTTTAATTGTGCATCAGCTTGAGCACTTTGGCAGAAGTTTCTCAGTAAACAAGATTACCATTACCATTATAGCAGTGTAACCACATGAAGACAAAAGAGACAGACTGCAGATCCTAAGATCATGACTCCCAGGGGTCCCAAATTGGTTTAAGAGTCAACATATTTCCCAATGGACAGAAGGAGGAAAGATTAATAATGTCTGCTTCTCTGGCCCCCTTACTGCTCTAATGTATCCAGCAATGTTGATGTGTGTGTGTGTGATTAGGCTGTTGCATTTTTCTCAAAGCAATCTCGTTTCAGATGAGCCTGAGGCTAGTGGCACAGGTCCACAGCACTATAAAAACCCTGGAACATTGGCGAGGATGAACGAAGCCCTCGACATTCACAATGATCTATGTGTCTCTTGATCTAACATTCGTTTTTTACAAGACAAACGAGCAGGATTTAGTGATGCTGTCTTGGGTTAGAAATAGATATCAAGTAAGAAAAACAAAACAAAACAAGTGGCAAAAAACAAAAACAAAAAGCCACCATTCAAGGTAGCCCCTCCCACTTTATTTCTGATATTAGGTAATATGATGCAAATGAACTCCTATTTACACCCCCTCCGAGCATTCTTGCATTTCATACATGTGCTAATTGATTCAAGGACTGATTTATGTCCCTCCTTTGGGCCTAGACTAGAACTTTAGCAATAAAATATCTAAACAGAAGTGTCACATGTAGTGGGATGGAACTGTATCTTTGAAACTGGTGTCACTGCTGCTTAGCTGATGGTGTTGGGGCAAGGCCACGCAGCTGCACCAGTGCAGTGGTGTAGCATGGGTTGCTAGTGCCCAGGGCCACATGGAGGGTTGGTGGGTAGGAGAGAAATGGATGGAATACATGTGCACATTCAACTGCTTAATTGTGTCCGCATCACCCAGGAGATCGCAGCTGCAGAGATAAGAAAAGAAGAGTCATTTCATTTTCTGGATAGGCCACTTCCTGGTTCGCATGGAGAAGCCATTTGCAGCTCCACTGAGGCAGCACTACGTGTTCAGTTTTTGCACCCGTAACAACTTTGCGCCTCTCCCACACTATGGAACTGCACCAATGGGAGGATGGATTGGTGGTGGAAGTCCTACAGATGCAGCCACACAGCCTTGAACTCAGTGCCCCAGCCCTGTCTAGGAAAGGTACAGAGACACTGGTGTCAGGAGTGTGACTTTGTGACTTAGGGGGTCATGTTGGAGGGGAAAGGTCAGCACATTTCCTAGAGCAGGAACAGCCAACATGATGCCCTTCACATGTTATTGGACTCCAACTCCAATTAGCCCCAGTCAGTATAGACCAGTGTTTCCCAAACGTGCGTCTCCAGCCGTTTTTGAACTACAACTCCCATCATCCCTAGCTAGCAGGACCAGTGGTCAGGGATTTGTAGTCCAGAAACAGCTGGAGACCCAAATTTGGGAAACACTGGTCTACAGTTATCTTCAGTGTTTATCATTTAAGTTCAGCTCTGCACATTTCCACATAAGTTAATGAGTCCTCATGAAAAAGCCCTCAGCATTTTAGTGCAACCATATCCTAATATACACAGTTCTGTATGCAATTTTGCCCAGTATAAACATTTTTCTGAAGCATTCCACCCACAATATAATGCATATTTGTGTTCCCCTCCCCACCAATGTATGCATTCATATGCAAACTTTCCTCTGTCATATATGCATTTCTGTATAGATTAACTGCCTGTAGAACCAGATTGCAAAATTCAGAGAAGTATGAATGTTGAAGGGTGGCTAAGTTTCAGTTCACATGTTGTTTCAAAAAGTGTGAATCTTTCCCCCGTGTTAGGAAGGTAGGAACCTAAGAAGTTACCTAATACCGAGTCGGACTATGTAGCTCAGTTCTATCAACACTAACTAACAGTGACTTGTCAGGGGTTTCCCAGACCAAACTGGAGATGCTGAGGGATTAAGCCCTTCCCCAGGTAGCTGGTGTTACTCCTATATGGCTTCTCCTACCACCAAATTTTCAGACACAATAAAAGCACATGCCTAGTGTTGTATGCAAAAAGTTTAAAATGCTAAGTTTTAATGCTTCAAAATTCAAGAAGACAGGTTGATTCAATTATGGGTTTTTTTATTTAAATGTTTTCCTGCTATTATCTCTTCCTCACATTTCTGAATCAGTTGACCTTTCTATCTCAGTGGTATGGGACCACTGCTGATAAAGCATTATTAATATCTTAGTACAGGCACATTAATAATCCAAATGCAACACAGTCAAAACATATTCTATCCAGTGGGGCTCATTCATACCAGCAGCGCACATACCAGGTGTGGGTGACCTGTTTTCAGAATGACCCCTGCTTTCCTCTCTCCCTGTGGAAGCAGATGATGGAGGCGGTACACATTGGCTACACTGGCCTAGGCTGACAAGAGAGCAAAAGCCGTAAAGGATTGCCTGCTGTTTTTATGAGCCTGCATAGCTACTTTGGGTACCTGTGGGAGCTGCCAATACAGAGAGCAGCAGTCAGGAACCTTTGGCCTGCTCACCCAATTAGACCTACCAGGCCTTCCCATTGGACTCACAAGTCTGCTGCGAAGAAGACAGCCCACCTGCCCTATAGGACACTGAGTGTGGGGCAGGTAAAGACAAGGCTGGGCTAGGGAGGAGGCACATGCACAACACCTGATAGAGACATGTGAAAGTACTGCAGATATATCCCCCCCCCCCGAGGAGGAACCCAAGCTGATGTCAAGGGTCAGCACATTTTGGTGTCTACTGTGGCCAAGACGCCTGCCAAGAACTCACTACTGACCCCATGAGGCTCCCAGATGGCATTTCCCCATTCCAAGCATGCAAGTTGTGGGAAGTGTTGTTGTTGTTGTCGTTTAGTCGTGTCCGACTCTTCATGACCCCATGGACTAGAGCACGCCAGGCACTTCTGTCTTCCACTGCCTCCCGCAGTTTGGTTAAACTCATGCTGGTAGCTTCGAGAACACTATCCAACCATCTCGTCCTCTGTTGTCCCCTTCTCATTGTGCCCTCCATCTTTCCCAACATCAGGGTCTTTTCCAGGGAGTCTTCTCTTCTCATGAGGTGGCCAAAGTATTGGAGCCTCAGCTTCAGGATCTGTCCTTCCAGTGAGCGTGGGAAATGTAAGAAGATACAATTTCCTCGAATGTTAAAGTTTGCAGGACCAGTGCCAAATTAGTTAGTTTGTGCCAAATTGGGGATGCATGCCTCTCCAAGACATTTCTCTAGTATTATCTACAACCCATTTCTGATTGCCTCAACATTTTTTTTGGATGTTTTGCCCGAGCAGGAACCTTCAAAACCATTGGAAGCTGCCTTATACAAAGTCAGGCCATTAGTCTACCTAGCTCAGTATTGTCTACATCGGTGTAACAAGTAGATGTTGGGGACTCCAGCTCCCATCAGCCCCAGCCAGCATGATTGATGGTTAGGGATGGTAGGAGTTCCAGTCCACAACAACTGGAGGACAACACCTTGGCTACCCTCCTGTCCTTGTTGACTGGCAGTAGCTCTACCTGGAGATGCCTGGAATTAACTCTAGGGTCTTCTGCATGCAGAGCAGATGCTCAAGAACTCAGCTTTGTGGCAGCTCTAACATCAGGCTGCAATGTTCACTGTGAAAAGATTGGCCCAGTTTCCCTCACAGATCTTTATCCACATGGATTTTACATTGCAGCATGGCATCTTCTGTTTCTCAGTAGAGAATAGTTTTCTGCAAGTGAGGGGCGGAGGGGAAGCAAATGTTATGCTGAAACCAACCTCTTGCCAATCTGACTCAATATTTATTCCCATGATTAGTTGATGGGGTAGTTATCAAGTGATGAGCTTGTCTCCATGGGTGAGTACACTTTGTATTATTCACTTGAGCATAAAAGCTCTGTCCATGTGAATCAGCCCTCACTGTGAGACAGGTAATGCCATTAGCTCCTAATTGGAAACTCAGTAAATGGATGTTGCTTGCAAGCCAATTGTCATATTTGGGGCAAAAAGATAAGGAGGGGAGAATTTCCAAGTGTCAGCTCATTTGCTAACTTCTACTACACTTGCTTCTGTACCAAAACTTTTATTTTATTTTGGTGCTTCTTGACCCTATTTCTCTTGTGAATAGGACAACTATATGAACCTGCCTATCAGCAGGGATATGGGCCGGAGCTCAGTGCTAGAGCATTTGCCTTTCTCTGAGTAGGACTGAGAAAGATTCCTGGTCTGAAACCCTTGAGGGGTACTGCTTGTCAGTGGATAATACTTAGCAACATGAACCAATGGTCTGACTTGGTATAAGGCAACTTCCTGTGTTCCTAGGACAAGATGCGCCCATTTATCAGTGATTTAAGTATAGCTAATTCTGGTTTTAGGGACGCGGGTGGCACTGTAGGGACGCGGGTGGTGCTGTGGGTTAAACCACAGAACCTAGGGCTTACCAATCAGAAGGTCAGAGGTTTGAATCCCTGCAACGGGGTGAGCTCCCGTTGCTCAGTCCCTGCTCCTGCCAACCTAGCAGTTTGAAAACACGTCAAAGTGCAAGTAGATAAATAGGTACCGCTCCGGCGGGAAGGTAAACGGTGTTTGCGTGCGCTGCTCTGGTTCGCCAGAAGTGGCTTAGTCATGCTGGCCACATGACCCGGAAGCTGTACGCCGGCTCCCACGGCCAATAAAGCGAGATGAGCACCACAACCCCAGAGTCAGCCACGACTGGACCTAATGGTCAGGGGTCCCTTTACCTTTACCTTAATTCTGGGCAGGGAAGCCAAAAATAGTTTTGATTTTCACCCCTTCAGCAAAAACTAAATCTATACTTTCACAAATAGGGATCCTGAAGCAGCAGCAGATGCACATATATTATTATTGCTCAGGACCAGCTCTCTATATATGAACCTACCTGGACCCTGAGATCATCATCTGAGGCCCTTCTTCATGTGCCTCCTCCCTGAGAGGTCTGGAGGGTGGCAACACGAGAATGGGCCTTCTTTGCAGTGGCTTCCCTTTTTGTGGAATGCTCTCCCCAGGGAGGCCTGGCGCCTTCATTATACACCTTTAGGCACCTGGCAAAAGTGTTCCTCTTTAACCAGGCCATTGACTGACTGACATCCAATGGCATTTTAAGATGTGTTGTAGGAGGGGGGATAATCGGGTTGTCCATTTTTTAATCTGATTATGCATTTTGTGTTTTTATATTTAGTTCAATTTATTGTGTCTAGTGAACTGCCATTACACACAGGAAAATAATATTATTATTGTGATTTTATGTTGTGACCCGCTCTGAGGCCTGTGGGTATAGTGCGGTATACATGAAGAAGAAGAATCATTGTAATTATCATACCTGGGGACGGATGGCAGCAAAACAAAAAATGTAATGGCTTAATTGTGCAAGGTGTTCCAGAGTTAAACCAATGATATATATGATGATCAACAGTAATTTGGATAGGCACAAACTGATGCAGCTTTCAGTACTTTTGAATAGGTAACATGAACCTATCGAGATGTGATATTCCATGGCTCTGTTCTGTGGGCTTGCAGAGAGGGAGTTGCCTAAATGTTTTGAACACACTTTTGCAAAAAGCACTTTTACTGACATCTGTCCAAAGTATTAAATGTGTCCATGGAAATGTCCTCTGTCTCTCTTCCTCTCTGTCTTCCTCTCCTTCTGCCTCCACCCCTCTCCCTCCCTCTCCATGCTCCCTTTTGGCTCATCTGGTAGGTATCCTTGTCTTCTACTTGGGACAGGCCAATCTGTCAATCTGCAATCTGGCAGCTTCAGTTTCATGTTTCTCCACTCTTAGGTTCAGCTCCACATTTCATTCACTATTACAAAAACATGTCCTTCTGGAAATTCTATGCATTTTGCTGCATATTTCTCTTAATATGCACATGTTCGTTTGCAATTTTGCCTAATCAACCCAATTTTTGCAAAGCAATGTTCCCTATATAATGTATTCTATTTTCACTAACATATGCATTTGTATGCATATGTTCCTCCTAGTATATGCATCTTTGGTCCACATTACTTGACTGGAGAAACAGTAATGCAAAATTCAGAGAGGCACGAATTTTGAAAGATGGCTACATTTTGGTTCGTGTATTCCTCCAGAAAGTCTGAATTAGTTAAGCTTGCCTTCAGTTCTCACTGAATTGAATTTCTCCCCAGCCTTATCCCCCCACACACCTCAAATTACACCATCTATTCCTGACTGCAGCCTTCCTTCTTTGCAGCTCTCTACCCTTGGGGAAAAAAAATTCCCTTGGCATATATAGGTTTCCTTCTGTTGGTGCATTTAAATGCCCGTGAAAATACATCTCCTGATGTCATATTCTGAAACTGATCTCCCATCTCTACCTCTCCCCCTCCAGTTCTATTTTCTTCACTCAGATTGCAAACCTAAGGGCAGAACCTTCTTTCCATCTTCTCAACCACACCTAATTATTGTAGGCACTCTGGAAATAATAATAAAAAAGAGAGGGAATCAAACACTTCTTCTGCTGCTGCTGTTTGACACAGCTGAGTAAATGCAGAAATCACACAACAGAGGACCAAATAGGCCAGAACAGAGAGGGAGGGGGACTTTAAATAAGAGATCCTTTTGATAAGGAATCACAGAATATACAATGCTGTTGAAATATGATGTTCTTCACCCACAAAAACATTAAGTTTATGTAGCGGTACGGACTGGATGGATGGGCTTATTGGTAGCAATGCGCTTTTAAGTTATGGCAACCCTTTATCACTCTGTTATATCATTGCGGTTGCAAAAATCGTAACTGGAGCTCAAAACCAAGAGCCTGATAAATGGGACTTTAAAGCTGTTAAACTAGCACTGCCATAAAACCCCCCACAGAAATATGCAAATAGGTTTCCCCTTTTGGACACTGATAAACCATTTTGTGTACATAGGAACACTAAATAACGGTTCAGCCAAACACCATAACCTTTTAATAACTAATAAACAATATCTAAGAAGAGAACTAATATCATAAGAAAAATGTGGGGTATTGCTGCTCTGAATTTATTATTATTATTATTTTATCACTATAGCCACAGTGCCCTTACTGTTGACGAGGATTTACACAGCAGGTGACCTAGGGAAAAATGGGTCCCTGCCTCGGAAAGCTTACAGTCTACTTATAGACAGCAGAGGGTGGAGGGGGTAAATGAGATCAAGTATTCCATGGTGCTAGGGGATGCAGGTGGTGCTGTGGGTTAAACCACAGAGCTAGGACTTGCCGATCAGAAGGTCAGCGGTTCGAATCCCTGCAACGGGGTGAGCTCCCATTGCTCGGTCCTTGCTCCTGCCAACCTAGCTGTTCAAAAGCACGTAAAGTGCAAGTAGATAAATAGGTACCGCTCCAGCGGGAAGGTAAACGACGTTTCCGTGCGCTGCTCTGGTTTGCCAGAAGTGGCTTACTCATGCTGGCCACATGACCCGGAAGCTGTACGCCGGCTCCCTCAGCCAATAAAGCGAGATGAGCGCCGCAACCCCAGAGTCAGTCATGACTGGACCTAATGGTCAGGAGTCCCTTTACCTTTACCTTTTTATTCCATGGTGCTAACATCTTATTTATTTAGGAATGAACATGAAAACGGCTCACAACACTGAAATACAACAAAGTACATTTTTGTTTGGCTGAAGTTCTGAAAAGTGCATCTCTGTAATCACAGCTGATTCATAAAGCTTGGGTTCCACGCTACCTAGATCCCTTTGCAGAAGCGTTCTTGTTAGGGGTTGGGAATACGCTGCAACATTTTGTTGCAGGTCCCAATTGCTGTTACAGATTGGCCTGCTTCTTTAGAAGAGTTGCCATGATACTGCCATTCCTCTTCCTTTCCTCTCTCTGACCCTGACATACAAAATGGGAGGTAACAGCTAAGAAAAGATAAGCACAGTTCTCAGCCCAATATACTTTGGGATATATATATATATATATATATATATATATATATATGCATGCTAAGGTCACTGGGACAAATTCTACTCTCTGTAAATCTTAACTAATTCCACTAAGGCAGTGGTGGTTATATTACTTTTTCACAAGAATTAACAGCCACCCGGGGCCTGTTTAAACTTTCCTGGTTTGAAGAAGATAATCCTCTACCTATATACTGTACTCTGTGGAAGCACCGTCCATTATATTGATTCTCTCATTTCCTACCTTTCAAAGTGATTTTTTAATATTACCCCCTTTGTAGTACATAAATCTCAGTTGGATGCTGGCTGTTCATTCCGTGAAAGTTGGCTCCTTGCCTACAGACAGTAGGCCTTTTTCAGCTGCTAAGAGGGAAAGCACACAAACTCTGGACAATCACAGTTCATGTACTGGCTCTTGGTTTCAAGGTCTCCTGAGGAACTTCAAGGAACCCCCTCTTCTGTGGGTTCAATCTTCCCTGCTGCTCCTTTTCGCTAGCTTTCTTTCTTATTTATTCAGAACAGTTTAGATATCTTAAAATATCTCAAGGGCTGTCACATGGAGGAGGGAACATGCTTGTTTCCTCCTGCTCTGGAGAGTGGGAATTGAGGCAATGGCTTCAAGTTGCAAGAAAGGAGATTCCGACTAAACATTCGGAAAAACGTTCTGACTGTAAGAGCTGTTTAGCAATGGAATGGTCTGCCCTGGAAGATTTTGGACTCTCCTTCCTTGGAGGTTCTTAAACAGAGGTTGGATGGCCATCTGCCATGGATGCTTTAGCTGAGATTCCTGCACTGCAGGGGGTTGGACTAGATGATTCTTGGGGTCCCTTCCAACTCTAAGATTCTGTGGTACCAGTATACCTGAAGGAGCATCTCCAACCCCAGTGTTCAGCCTTCAGATCCAGCTCCAAGGGTCTTCTGGTGGTTCCCTCATGGATTCAGGCTAGGGTTGTCATAGGTCCAGAATTTCCTGGACACAGCCAGGATTTGGCCCTCAGAAGCAGTGTCTGGTGGGAGATCACTGAAATGTCCAGGAAAACTCGTATATATGGCAACCCATGCTGGAAGTGTAGATTTTGGCAAATTTTCTTAAAAATAGCTCAAGTACTTTTTTTGAGCTCAATGACTTTGGGCAAAAGCAAAACAAAACAAAAAACTCAATAAGTTTTGTGTCTGGATTCTCACAATATGGCAACCCTAATCCAGGCAGAAGGCCTTCTTGGCAGTGGCACCCTCCCCGTGGAACTCTCTCCCATCAGGTGTCAAGGAGATAAAGAACTACCATATTTTTCGCTCTATAAGACACACCAGACCACAAGACACACCTAGTTTTTGGAGGAGGAAAACAAGAAGAAAAATATTCTGAATCTCAGAAGCCAGAACAGCAAGAGCAGTGAAAGCAGCAATCCCTCTTGCTGTTCTGGATTCAGGGGTAGCTGCACAGCCTGCATTCGCTCCATAAGACGCACACACATTTCCCCTTACTTTTTAGGAGAGAAAAAGTGAGTCTTATAGAGCAAAAAATACGGTACATGACTTCTGGAAGACATCCAAAGGCAGTCCTGCATCAGTCTATTATGTTTTCATATGTGTTGCAAGCTGCCCAGAGTGGCTGAGTCAACCCAGCCAGATGGGGCTGGGTATAAATGTTGTTGTTGTTGTTGTTGTTGTTGTTGTTGTTGTTGTTGTTATACAACTTGGTTTTCAAAAAAACCAAAACCCTATGCAGTGTACATGAAGCCACAAACGGTGTTGGAGTGCTGGACTAGCGCAAGGGAGAAAAGTGTTGAAATCCCCACTCGTTCATGAAGCTCACTGGGTGACCTTGGGCCAGTCATTCTCTCTCAGCCTAACCTACCTCACAGTGTTGTTGTGAAGATAAAGTGAAGAGGGGGAGACCCATGTATGCTACCTCGAGCTCTTGGATATCAATGGGTGGGAGAGAGAATAAAAATAGGTACTATTGTGGCCTAGTCACTTGCCAGAGAGATAGAACAGGTGCTTCTCCACCTTGCCATAATTTCACTCACTTTGGGGGTGGGTGAGTGAGCAGGTGCAACAAGGGAAAGGAGATACAGAAGGGAATACAGTGGTACCTCGGGTTAAGAACTTAATTCGTTCTGGAGGTCCGTTCTTAACCCGAAACTGTTCTTAACCTGAAGCACCACTTTAGCTAATGGGGCCTCCTGCTGCTGCCACGCCGCCGGAGCACAATTTCTGTTCTCTCCCTGAAGCAAAGTTCTTAACCCGAGGTACTATTTCTGGGTTAGCGGAGTCTGTAACCTGAAGCGTCTGTAACTTGAAGCGTCTGTAACCCGAGGTACTACTGTACACATTTATATGATGTGCATTGCTGTCATTTCGGCTTACAGTCTAAATTAAAGTATTCTCCAAGTTTATGGCTCAGATTACCTGTGGTCAGCCTTAAAGCTTACCTGGATATATCCTTTTAATAGGAGAAACTTTCCTTCCTCTGACACCTCCCATCAGAACCATCCTTCCCTGTTCAGGGAAGTTTTTAATGTGTGACATCTTAGTGTATTTTTGGTCTTTGTGAAAGCCACCCAGAGTGGCTGGGGAAACCCAGCCAGATGGGCAGGGTACAAATAATAAATTATTAGCAACGAGGAGAAACTCTTCCCAGCCAGCATCTGGTAGCTAAAATAACGCGTGTGCACATGCAATAATCCACTGCAACATTTTGTCGTGGGCCCCCCATGTATAATAATAATCCACCAGAAGATTCTGTTGCATGCCCTCTATGTGATGATCTTTCTTTTAGTCTTCATATGCCCTGCCTCATTATCTTGCTGGCCCACTTTCCACCACTCTCAAACACAAGTTTTCTGTCTTTTTCTTGGCTCACTTATATCCTTTTTCTCAGTTTGTGCTGTGGTTTGAAAACAACAACAACGACCATCCAACAAATCTGGCACTTTTCACCTACACTCTTGAATGATGATTCAGATACCTCCGAAGCCGTTGTTTTCAGCTTTTATTAATTTTTCCCGGCTCGTTCTTTTGTTTTCCAGCTGACAGCCTGCCAACATCACCCTCTGGTGAATTCTAAAAAGATTTGGAGAGCAGGAGATGGGCCCAAAATTTCTTGCAGGCAGTTAACAGATCAGATTTTGTCACAGCAGATATGATACTACCCACACATCTCTATTTTTAAGCAACCCATGATATAAGCCTGCAATCATCTGTCATAGTCTTAGGGTACAATCCTACAAGTGGAATGGCTATAGGACGCGATCCAACTCCTGCTATGAAAAGTATGTCACGGCTGTGAAAATACCCCAGTAATGTCAGTGGCACACATTGCCACTGAAACAGCTAAAATGTGATGAAGTTATGGGTGGGTGGCACAGGGAAATAGCACGCAGGCTGTATTCTATACCTCTTTAGTACACTGCAAAATCTGTAGATGTGTGGATTTTGTGGCATGGCAAGTTCACCTCTCAGTGCGAGCTGAATCAGATCCCACACACACCTGCCTTCTACTTAGCTACAGTACTTCAAGTCTGTTCCTTTGTTCAGATTGTTACTTGGAAAGCGGGCACTTTGAAATTTGCCATTGATCCTTGTTTAGCGTGTTGGATTCAGAACAGCCTTGTGCAGTGGAGGTTTAACTCACAGCTCGTTCACACTTCCATTTGCCCCACCACTGTCCCCTGAGAAAACTCATGGTTTAAGCGTTGAGCCAATGGCCATTGGGTTTTCTACAGATTGCTATTTGTTCCAATTTATCACTAAAGAGTAGGTTTTCCAGGGGAGAACAGTGATGCCAAGTCAAAACCACTCAGACCTATGCCTAGAAAGTGTCAGGAACACATCTGCCCCAAGTAGAGAGGCACAGCATGAGTTAGGAAGCAGGAAAGTTTGCATTTCTCTCACACAGATGGGAGCAGTCCGCTGTCTACTCCCCCTCCCCCTGACACTGAGAGGAATGCAGATAAGACGCTAGCATGGATGGAGAGAAGCCAACTCGCTCAAGAAGCACAGGCAGGCTCAGAAAGCTGGAGGGGGAGCATTTCCTCACCGGAAGAGGAGGCAATTAATCCTATGAGCCCAAGGAGTAGACATGTGGGAAAGGTATTAGACAGGAAACAAAACCAGAAATGTAAGGGTCATAGGTTCAGGATATTCTGCAGAAGCAGGAAGAACTCCTTAGAAGGGTCAACTGAATCGTAAGGTACGGAAGCTCCAATGAAACGTCCGAGCCTGATTGTTTGTTTTGCAATAAATCTTCAAGCTAATTACAACTTGTGTGCTGTGTTATCAAGATGGCAGCCTGGGCTCCTGACAGAAAGCACAGGACAAGTGTGGATGAGCCCTCATGGTCATTGTGATAATTTATCACACAACTGTGTTATTGGGCAAGGTTCAAGGTAAAACTTTGGGAAGTGATTCCTCTGGCTTCATAAAATCAGGAACAACCCATGTTTGTCAAAGCTGCCATTGAATGTTGGAAAATCACAAAACTGAAACTTATGTTCTTACATAGCCTGCCACAGGATGAATATTGCAAGTGCCTGAGACCAGTGACTGATATAATACAATCTCTTCACTCACCAAGGACTCTGCAAATTGACTGTGGTTGTGCTTTTTCTCCTGCAGACCCTTAATCTACAACTAATTGACACAACTGAAAAGTTGAAGACAATATCATGTTGGTGTATATTTGCATATTAAAAGAAACTAATAATAATATGTGACATTAATCAATATGCCATGCTGGGTATACATAATGAGCTCCGGATTCTGTTGGGAAAGTAGTTACTGGGCATGCAAAAAATAACCTTGTTTTAGTATTCATTATTTTCAGTGTTACTTTTTTGTATAAAGGCACAGTGGAGATTTGCTACCTCGGCAACCTTAGACTGTCAAAATGCGTTATGAATTACAACAATTGATTCATTATTAGCAGGGCAAAGGTGGGGGGAAAGAACAGGTTTTCTTTTTCTCTCCTTGCTTGTATTCAGGCAAATGCACTTAGCTGAGATCTGTAGTCTACAGACAGACATTAACTATCCCACTGCCATGGGATTTCTGGTAGCTTCTCATATTTATTTATTTATTTATTTTATTTATATGAATATTTATGTACCACTCTTCACCTTAGGATTATAGTGTGGGGAAGAGAAAGCACAAATTTAATAACAACTATACTGAATTAAAATGACAACAGCATAAGAAAGCAACATTATAGAACAGTACAATGGGGGGAAACATGTCAAATTCTTGCAAACCATCCTACTCCACCCAAAAGCTTTGCAGAAAAGAAGAAGAGTTTGGATTTGATATCCCACTTTATCATTACCCAAAGGAGTGGCTAACATTCTCCTTTCCCTTCCTCCTCCACAACAAACACTCTGTGAGGTGAGTGGGGCTGAGAGACTTCAGAGAAGTGTGACTGGCCCAAGGCCACCCAGCAGCTGCATGTGGGGGAGTGGAGACGTGAACCCGGTTCACCAGATTACGAGCCTACTGCTCTTAACCACTATACCACACTGGCTCTGGAAAAGGTATGTACCTATCTAATAGAATGGAACAAAGTGGCAATATAATAATAATTATTAAATAAATGTGTATACTGTCCTTTATCTGAGGACCCCAGGGTGGTTTACAAAAACACATAGCAACAAACAAAAATAACACCTTCCTCTAGTTTGAATGGCCTAGGAGAAGATGCACCTCCAGGGGGAGGGAGTTGAATTTACATGGAGTCACCTCTGAAGAGGCCTCATGCCTCATTCAAAACAGGGGCCATTGGGAGAAGCACTTTTTATTTTAATGGGCAGCCAGACCCAATATGGGCAGTTATAGAGGAGAAATGAGGCAGCTCAAAAAAGAACATTTGGGCACTTCAAATATTCATGAGATGCAAAAGTTGTATTATGTGCCTCATAGATATCTAGGGTTAAGTCCATCATACAATGGGAAGAAGGAGAGAGGAGAACTTGAGGACACACAGTAATGGTGGTAGGGGATCGATCCACATGACTACTGTGGCTCCTCCACTCACAATAATGATGACCAAGGCGCTGCCACATTGGTAGCAGCCAATGAGAGTTGAAGGAAGCAGATGTAAAAGGAGGTCCATATACCCAAAGTCTTTTCTGTGTGCAATGACGTAGCTTAGCTCCCATGAAACCACCTGAGGTCTAGAAAGTTTGAGAAATTGAATTGCATCCCCAAATATATAATCAAGAGATTGTTGATTATACATTACTGTAATGAGGTGAGACCCTCCAGAAGGAGGCCAAACAGCTGTGGAAAGTGACTACATCATGTGCTTGGAGCACACAGTTCTTCAGACGGTAGTGGGAGACCTAGATGTACAGTCATGGTTGCCATGCCTCTCGATTAATGTTGCAACCAACCTTGAGATTTAGATGGATATAGGGATGAATGACTCAGTCTATTTCTCTTCTATGTCACTTTTAGATGTGTCCATTCATCAGTCAGTTTCAGCAGCAATCAGCGGCAGGATATGGGGAGATGGTTTGGTGGTGGTAAAAAAACACACAAAACTACACATATTTGTATATTTAAATAAACATTTTTTTCTTACAAAATCAGCATTTCTGAATCTATTCTCAGTTGACTACCTGTTTCATCTTCAAATATACATCTGTATATGTTTTTTGGTGTGATTTTTTAAAAAATGCTAAGAAAACCACACTGTAAAACTCTAAGAAGTGTGAATTCCTCATGATAACTGCATTCCTATTCACATATTAGTCTGAGAGTTGTGGGAACAGGTCGAGTTAATATCAGAATTTGCAAAGAAAAAGAAATCCTCAAGCATTTCTAGATAGATGCTGATGTCAGAGTAATGCAAAGTGATCTCACTATTCAGCAAACACTCCTCATAACCAACATCCTGTGAAGTAGATGTGGTTGAGTATCAGATTCAGTTCAGTTGGTATTTAAAGGCTGAACTGAACCTGATTAAACCTATCTAATTCACATTTTCTAAAACAATGCACAAATGGAAACACAGCCTTCCTTTGAAATTTGCGCTTATCTGAATTTTGTAATGTGTGCAAATAATGAACATACATGGGTAAAATATACATTAAAAATGCACATAGTAGTGTAAAGTACATATGAAAATGGTTTATATCAGGCAATACTGCTTTACAAAAAATTTGTATACGTAGCAAAATAGTGTTGCATATTGGGATAAATTTGCAGTAAAATGTTGATGAATTTCCATGAGGACTTTCTTAAAATGCAAATTTATGTGAAAATGTGGAGAACTCAAGACTGGGAATATGAGAGATGGAGATAAACTAAAGTTGACAGAGTCACACATCCCTAGGATGTCATAGAAAGAATGAGTGAGGAACAGAGCCGCAACTGTGCCGAGGGCAGTTAATTTGAAGAGCCCTCCACTGGAAACTATGATTCTTCTGATTTCCCTCCACCCCAAAAGAGAGAGAGATGTGAATAGTAAAACAGTTACCTGTTAAATCATATTGATTTCAATCACACTGCTATTGGCTTTTTCCATAACCATCCTGCTGTTATGCAATTTCAGATAAAAAATGAAGGGAGAATTTAATTTGTAAAGTTATCCATGAATATAGTCTCACCTATAGTGCTCGCTTCGGCAGCACATATACTAAAATTGGAACGATACAGAGAAGATTAGCATGGCCCCTGCGCATGAATATAGTCTCACCTATAATTAGGAAGGGAGTTGGGGGGGTGGGGAGGTACAGGAAATACTCAAAATGTTGGAAGTGTGCCTTGTATACCTACGAAAGCTTCATTCCCTGCTAAGAGAAATAAATGGGGTGCCAGAACCCTTGGAAGCTGCTGTGACTTAGATGTCATTGTTAACACATCTCCAGTGGAAGTGTCCAACACACTATCTAATCTGGTTTCATGGGATCAGTTTCAGCTTGTGTGGCCAGAAGACATGAATATGGTGCTTGTGGAAGGACACTGACCACAAGCTATATGGGGTTGATACCAGCCCCACAATGTCTGGGGAGCCACAGATTCCCCACCCCCAATTTACAGGATTAGGGCTGCAAGCCGGTGGCCACTTCTTTCAGAGTAAAAATGTCTAGGGTTGCACTGTAAAAGGATATTGAATTCTATCAAGCAAGGCAATTAGTATTTCTTTTTTTAACATGGAAGCCTCTAAACTTACACTGTCTTTTTTAGTATGTGGGAGCCTAAGGTCTGCTTAAAAGAACAAGGGAGAGGGGAACTGTGAAGAATGCACAGTGTATCCTGCCTTGTAAGCTTGTCTCTCAGCAAGAGCTGAAAGCTACAATACATGCCATGTAGGGAGTCTGCTAGACGCATGAAAGGAGGTAACAAGAAAGGAAATTCGGAAAACGTTGCTAAAACGACAGTCACTGTTAATGGCCCAATCACAAAAATTGTCCTTCAAACTGAAGTGTGCAGTAAATAGTAATGAATCGATGTACTTTGTCGGACAGATTTGATTTGTCTAGCAAATCCAAACTGACATATGCGCTCATTTACTCGTAGATAGCCTTTTGAAAATGCCATTCTGGCAAAGCATAAAAAAAAAAGGTTATTTAGATTAGGCGGAGTTGCAAGATGAGTAGTACCTCAAGTTCATTGGTTTACATGCACACTCATTTAATTTCTACTGCTCCATTACTCCGGGTGAAATTGTCCTTAAAAAGAAAAGAAAAGAAAGAGGAAGGTGCTTGTAAAAATGGCAAAGAGACATTAAAAAGGATATGGGGACCGATATAGTAATGCCTAGGGGTGTCCCCCCTTTTCTTTTAAACCCAAGCATAAAAAGGGAATTGGCACGGAGGCCATTTTATTACACATTGCAAGGATTGTATACAATTCAAACGGGGTGAAGTATCAGTCAAGTTGTAGTTTGTTCATTTGTTGGGGGCCTTTCCATGCCTTTCTGTGATGGGAGAGTAAACTTTCCCTCCCTGTGCACTACATATAACATTGTGGATCACATCCACTTTAGTGCTGAAACAATCAGTAACACAGCAATGCAATAATTCACCTTTGTTGGGTCAACGGTGGCTAGTGATGTGCAAAACCACCAGTGGCTCCTGAATGGTGGTGAAGGTTGGGTTGGACGGGGACTTCCATACCTTGAAGCACACAGAGAGCATGGCGGTAAAGGTAATATCATGGAATCATAGATATGTAGAGTTGGAAGCAGCATCTACTCCAACTCCGTGCAATGCAGGAATCTCAACTAGGTCATACAGGATGAGTGGCCACCCAACCTCTGCTTAGAAAAATCCAAGGAAGGAGAGGCCACCATCTCTCATGGGGGTCCATTCTGCTGTCAAACAGCTCTTACTGTCAGAACATTCTTCCAGATGTTTAGTTGGAATCACTTATCTTGTAGCATGAATCAATTGGTTCACGTCCTAGTATCCAGGGCAGGAGAAAACAAGCTTCCTACATTCTCCATGTGTCAGCCCTTTGGGTATTTGAAGTGGGCTGTCAGATCTCCTCTTGGTCTCATCTGTGATGACCTGGGACTTGGGCTTGGACTCAGAACTGGAGGAGTCTCGGTCTGCTCCGGATCCTCTGCCTCAGGCGGCATCTGAACCGAGTCTGGGGCCTGATTCTGAAGAGCCCCAGTCTGCACAGGTTCCCCTGCAACAAGCACCAGCTGAGCAGAATCAGGGGCCTGAGCCTGCCCTGGCTCCAGATGCGGGGATTACCTCGTTGCCCTCTGCTGGGCAATCACGTGCAGCTGCTCCACAACCAGTTGGGTCAGGAGAGGCTGAGGTGGCCTCTGGGTCTAGTAACCCGCCAACATCTCCCGAGCTGCGGAGACTCAGGTCTCAGGAGGAGTGCTCGCCTTCAGGAGAGACAGGGAGGTGAGTCACCAGGGGATCAGGACCAGCTGTTACCCCGTCAGAGATAAAAGGCTGCCGGACCCCGCCCCCCCCAGGTTGTGGGAGCAACATTGCTGCTTGCTGGAACCCTGTGCCTGACCTAGCCTGGTTTCCTGCCTTGGCCCTGTTGGACTGACTCCTCATGGAATCCTTGGATTTGGGACTGGACCTGGACCGAGTTGCTTGGGTTAACCCCCGGACCCAGCACATTATCTTTACCAGGGTAATTCCCTCAATTGGCACCCCAGCCAGTACTGTGCACAAGAACATAGGAAATTTATACTGAGTCCATCTAGCTCAGGGTTTCAGACATGAGTCTCTTGCAACCGTCTGAAAAAGCTGGGGGTTGAACCTGAGACCTTCTGTGTGGAAAGTAGCTGTTCTTCCATTCAGCTATGACCCTTATCCATCTTGAAAGTTCTCCTTTGGCCAAATTCTTGTGCATTTGCAAATGAAAGCACACCAGAGGATACATGGAAACAGAGGAGGTTGCCTTCTACTGAGTCTGCCCATTGGTCTTTCAAGCTTAGCATTGTCTTCACTGTCTAACAACAGTTCTTCAGCCAAGGGATATTCCCAGCTGTACCTAGATATGTTGGGGCATTTGCACATTAATTCATCCCCTCCTTCCTTCCTCCATTAGCAAAATGTAGAACATGCCTCTCGTGTTCTCCTGCAAATCACATTGCTAGTAATACAAATAAGAGGGGTAGCAGCAGCAAATTTAAAGAGGACATTTTAGAGAGATTTGCACCACTTGATCCTCCTAACTTAACTCGATATAACTATTTTCACTTTAAATTTCCTTTTTCAATGCTTGCTGTGATTCTTCAGCTGCATAAATGGACTCTAAATCTAAACAACCTACTGAAATTACGCCACTGATGAAAATGATTTTAACAGAGCATTTAATATAAATCAACTTTGGAGGTACTGATTCTCAGAAACTTGCAAAATGCTAAATTATTATGCAGCAGCAAATCCACAAAAGCATGCAGTTTAGTATTCTCAATATAAGGCAAAGTCCTCCCCTCCTCCCCCACTGGTCCTCTTTTTAATTGGCTTATCTAAAAAAGAAAAGCCAATACTTTTCAGACAGTTGGCAGCAAAATCCCTCAGGACTTCAGGAAGCATAATTCCCTTTTTAAAATTCTCCACATTTATTAATGACTTGGGGTGGGGGTGGGGGAAATCACACTTAAAATTGCTCAGTGGGTCTTCCCTCCTGTGTCTCATATTCTCAGCAAACCTCCAGCACTTCTTCCTTATTTCATCCAACTGTTAACCTGACTAATCGTTAGAAAACCCAGCCTCATACAAATCAGCTGTCGTTGAGAGATTGGCAACCTGGAGGGATTTCCAGAAATATTAATGCAGGATAGAGGGAGCCAATATGGCTGTCACAGAATCACTGTTTACATTTCCAGTTGAAGTAGCTGGTGCTCCCCTACCCATTCTGTCTCTGATTTTTCTCTTCCTCCTTCTCTCATGTCAGGCGGCCTGCTCACCACAGGGGTAGGGAGGAAATGACAGGAGTTCAGAGGACTGGTGTCAGATTTTGGAGATTTAAAGGACGGTGCTCTGTGCCCAAAATAAAAGGAAGCTGCTTATCTTTTTTTTGGCAATTATGCTTACACTCATGTCTTTCCTTGCAACAAGTTAAAATGTTGTTTTTGTTGCTATTACTCCTACTACTATTTAGACTTGTTATTTACTTGTTACTCAAAGATAGCCAAGCAACTTACAATAAATTTAAAATGTAAACATAGATACATTATACCGTTAAAAACAGAGCCAAACAACCCCCAAAGCCATTTGTGTTAGAATTCCTGCTCCATGATTGCAGTCATGGGATTGTTGTCTTTCACATGATGGTGTATGTTTTGACTCCACAGAGTGGGATGTCACGGAGACAGGATGTTTGTGTTACTGTGTTCCGTAAAGTGGGACTATTGCCCTTTGTTCTGTTTATCGTTGCTGTCTGGTGCTAGAGAGAGAGGGAGCCATGTTGCAGTGCTCCGTGTGTGTTTATATGTAAATAAAGTAGATTAGCCAAAATGCTGAGTTGCTGAGGTCTGTTATGCAAAGCTGCGAAGACTCTGAGGATCCCTAAGTGTGCCAGTGTTGGTTGGCATCGGTCGCTGTGATGTTCGGGCAGAAGAAAGCTTTTGAAGCTCCCAAACGATTGACCAGGAGGGAGGGAGCATGCTAGTCAGGCTTGTGTCTCTGCCAGGGTCCTACTCCAGTGTAGGGCTGAGCTCCTGACAATTTGAAGCTTTGGTAACACACTAGTAACAAACACTCATACACAAAAAACCCCACACACAAACAACACCATCATCTTGGGGGGCAATGCTATGACAAGATCTGCAGGGATGAGCAGTTTAGGATGTAGCAGATCTCTGGTTCAGCCGGTGTTAAGTCCCCAAACCTGGCTCAGCTGAAGACATACCAGCATAACTTGTTCTGTCAGGGTTTAGCTCAAGTTTCCTTAACCTCAGCCCTCCAGATGTTTTGGGACTACAATTCCCATCATCTCTGACCACTGGTCCTGCTAGCCAGGGATCATAGGAGTTGTAGGCCAAAAACATCTGATGGGCCAAGGTTGAGGAAGCCTGGTTTAGCTGAAGATGGCTGGGCTGAGGCCGGTGTAAATTCCCAAAAAGATGCATTCTGGAGGCTTGGTGGAGTGTGACCAGAGACAGGGGACTTAGATTGGATCCTAAGTCTGTTCAGTTCAATTACCTGACCTGGCAACCTGGCACAGAACACTGTTTTAAACGCTTGTTTTCCCTCTGCCATGTTTAGGTAGAGCAACAGCAGCAACAGCAGGGTTTGGATCTGATGTAACTTTACACATGGTTAACTTAGATCTTGGCCACACTTCTACTTGTCCCATGCATAGAAAGCATGGGGCTCAGCTGTTTCGCCCTCACTCCACTTCTATCCCAGGGAAAAACTGCTCTTTAGTGCTAAATTGGAGGAAACGTTGCTCTGGAGAAAACCCGGGGAAAAGCAGTGGGGGAAAGCAACAAGAGAAGTGGAAGTGTGGTTAAGCTTTAAACCAATTTAACTCACACCAGCACACTTTACACCAGATTATTGTGCATGGGATAGTTCCCGCAGTCTCCCAAAAGCCTGAGGGGTGGGAAAGAAGATAAGTCACATATCACCTATGGAAATATCACATATAGCAAAAGAGGTGTTCCACATCTCTCTACTTCACAGGAATGGCTTACATATATCAGTACCTAACGCTTTTCACACAGGGATGGTTCACATTTTAGTGGCAATCACTTTTATTTGGTAAATATTGGAAAACACTAATCAAGTAACATATCAGCCAAGGTCACCCCTCTTCTCCCTTACGGACATCTTTCAGAATGAGCAGCAGTGTTTTGACTGGAACCCCAGCCAGTTACCTGAATGTGTAAAATGAGTATGGCGGACCTGTCCCTGGAGACAGAACTTCCAGATAACCTCACATCCCCTCAAAAACAATGCCAGTCAGTGGAAGTGGTTAGCAGATCCAGCTGTGAGTCATTTGGTGCCGCTGAGTAATTAAATGGTGAGAAACAGGGTGGAATGAACCAGTCCTATGGTGCAGCGATCTTGCAAGAAGGCAGCAGCAAAGCAAGTGGCAGTCGACTCTCTGAAAACCTATCTAGTGCTATCTCACCTGACTTGCAGGTGGCATATTCAGTCTCACTATTAAGTAAGTGATGCTTAATAAGAGGCTGCTTAATTAAGCTCCAAAACCTTTAGAAAGGTCTGCATGCAGCAGAATTAGGACTCTTGGTCTGACTGTTATTGGCACCCCGATGAGCCTATTTTGCAGCAAGTTTTATAACTAAACAGGCAATGGTTCGATAATCCAGCAACCTTCATAGGTAAATAGGAAATATTTAAAACAGAGGCTGACCATCTGTTAGATATTTTGTGGTTGCACCCTGCATTGCAGATCCTTCTTTAAACAGGAGGTTGGACTAGACGACATCTAACTTCCTTTCCAATTCTGCGATTGTGAGATAGAATGTAAATTGTATTATAAATGCTGCGAGTTCTTATTTGCTTTGTTGCTGTTCTGCACACCACTGCAAGGCCTTGGAACTCTTAAAACTCTCAGAAAGGACTGCAGAAAAAGCCAATCCACATTGTGTCCCTAATGGATATTTTGACTAACTGCTTAGGTAATGAATCACTTCATCGGGAGAATGGAATGCCTATTGAAAAACTTACAGAATGGCTCTGTGTACTGATTGTGATTAAGGACTGCTGTACACTTTTTTGACCTTGTCAATTACCATGCTGTGTCTTTTAATGTCCCTTTCTAAAGATGGCAGTGGCTGGTCTCTGGTGAATCTACTTCAAGCGTAGGGGGAGGGTGAATGGCTCCCCCAGTGTTATAAGAACAGGAGAGAAGGGCTGGGGGAGAAACTGGGTTCAGTTCATTAAGTGAGCTTCTCAAATTCACACAATCAATGCAAGAAATGAAACACAGCAATGCGATGGAATTCACCCTTCTCCAGTTTTTGCCGTAAAGGTAAAGGGACCCCTGACCATTAGGTCCAGTCGTGATCGACTCTGGGGTTGCGGCGCTCATCTTGCTTTATTGGCCGAGGGAGCCAGCGTACAGCTTCCAGGTCATGTGGCCAGCATGACTTAAGCCACTTCTGGCGAACCAGAGCAGCGCACGGAAATGCCGTTTACCTTCCCGCTGGAGCAGTACCTATTTATCTACTTGCACTTTGATGTGCTTTCAAACTGCTAGGTTGGCAGGAGCTGGGACTGAGCAACGGAAGCTCACCCTGTTGCGGGGATTTGAACCGTCGACCTTCGGATCGGCAAGCCCAAGAGGCTCAGTAGTTTAACCCACAACGCCACCCATGTCCCAGTTTTTTGCCATGCAGTCCCCCAAAACCTGAATGGAAAAAAGTGAATGTAAGTCCAATGCTTACTTACCTGAGAGTAAGCCCCATTGAACACAATGGGGTTAACTTCTGAGCAGATATGTGCAGGCAATTGCATCCCTGATGTGTAAGAGGGAAATGTGCATATAAATGCACATATTTCTCATTATGTTGGTTTTCCCCAACCTGGTGCCCTACAGATGCTAAAGCATTACAGATCTGAACAGCCCCAATCAGCATGGATGCTGGGAGACATAGCTGAAACATCTGGAGGGTCTCTGGTTTACAAAGGCTGCACTATATCAGCATCATTCCAATGGCATTGTTGTAGTTTCAATAATGATGTGTTAATGTACTTATATACAGGGGATTTCTGAGATTAGACATCAGAGGCTTTCAGCTTTCAGCTTTCATTTCTCTGGTTCTATGCAGACATACAGCAAAAGTACTATCTGGGTCTTCATCCCAGAGTGCATGTTATCTCGCTAATCCACATGAAGACCTGGGATAAACTAGTTTGTAAATCAGAGTCTTCCAGGATCCTGGCTAGGATTAAGGGATGGATCCATCGTACACACAACAAGGAAGTAAGTTAATGCCAACAAATGTGACCTCGCGCCGTGCTCTTGTCGAAGAAAATCTCCTGTGTCCTTTAAAGGAAGGTTGAATAGATTTTGGCAAATCAATTTTACAGTTCTTGCACACATCTATGGTAATAAGACGATTGTTCCTAGAAAATGAAGCTTTTTATTTATTGTTTGCCTTAGTATAATTATAGTGTATAAGGCTGCAGTCCAATGCTTACTTACTTGAGAGTAAGAACCATTGAACACAATGGGGTTTACTTCTGAGCAGATATGTGCAGGCAATTGCAGCCTTGATGTGTGAAATGAGAACATTTTGGAAAATGAAAGTCAGACACATATTTAAAATGCCGCATGTGGGTATATAAACAGTTTTGTTTCTGTCTGCACAATTATGCACTGGATATGACTTCAAGAAGTCCCTGTTTATCATCTACAGCTACATAATGACATTTTACTAATGCTATTCTTCCAGGAGAATCATACCACTGCCTATTAAGGCTCGAAGCTGCACTCTTCTATGAAGTCATAAACTGTAGAAGTGCATGTGCGTATTTATATAACGTTAGCATATTATAGGTTAGAGCTTGTGCATTTTTTTTTTTTAACCTGAAGAAGAATCGTTTGGATGGTGAGGGAGCGCAAAGAGGGAAAACCTCTTTTATTTTAGTGATTTTAGGCTGCAATCTGATACCCATCTATTGGGGAATAAGCTCTATTTAATTTTATGGGGCTATACCTTGAGTAGACATCTATTTGTGCCATTATTATGTCTCTTGGTACCAGTTACTGACTGTTGTCTTCAGACCATGTTTGTGAGCTGCAGAAGTACTGGCTGAACCAGGAGTGAGGAACCTATAGCTCTCCACACGTTGTTATACCCGCAACTTCCAATTTGCCCCAGCAATCATGGCCAATGGTCAGGGATGATGAGAGTGGTAGTCTAATGACATCCAAAGCAGCTGTATTTGGGTTCTTTTGTTGTTTTGGAAAGTGCAAATTCAGAGTGTTTGCCTTTAAAATTAAGACTAAATCAGATTTCTGTTAAAACAGTTCCATCTCTGTAGCAGCAGAGGACGAAAATCATCCATGGATCAAAACGAAGCAGAAGAAAAAAATCTGGGCAGTGAATGACCCCAGAGATATCTCTTGTTGCTCCATGAAGAGTAGGGATTCAAGATGGCAAATGGAGACAGACAATACATCAAAGGGGTTTGGACTAGATGACCCTTTGGGTGAGGACCAGTAATTATTACTCCTGTGCGGTCTAAAGCTTTTAACGTGTACCTCTGGTTTAATTTAGAGAAATAAAGTGTGCCTTGAGACTCAGAAGACTGGGAAACGCTGGCTTAGATATGTCATTGCATAAATTCCATATTGACATACAGTATTTGCGTTTACATTCTGAGCTATAGGTTTGTCCCAGATAATTTCCACCTCTGCATAGGTTCATATTGACACAGCAGAGGAATCACATATAATCACTCCATTGTCTCAAAAATCATTGTAGGATGCAATAGCATCCTATTTAGGCTGCAGCATCTGGAAGTGAAACTGTAAACTTTCATGGGACAAATTAGAATGGGGATAATGACAGTCACAATAAAACAAAACATATTATATAAGACACGTTTTGGTCTCGTGTCATTGAGCATTACCTTCACTTCACAGATAAAGTGTAGGTAACAGCATCCACTTCCACAAATCACTAATCTTTAAGAAGTGCACATGAAACTCAATATTCTCCCTAACCATCTGGCTGCTGAAATCTCTCTTAATAGCAATGGTGGAATCTGAGCTGTGGCAAGTCTCCATCTCAAATCTGGTGGGACCAAAACTTCAATCTTGCCTCATAAAGGATGCTCCTGTCCATATCTATTACTGTCAGCAAAAGCACTGCAGCAAATAACCTATTTAGTGTCCATCAGGCAAAGGCTGCTTTAAGTGGATAGAGACAGGTGTCTGAAATATGACCAAAGCTTATTATATTAAGAGAAGACTCCAGGCTGAACTAAGTACTATAAATAAAGTGGTCAACCCAGAAGATTGACTTTCATGTTTAGCTTTTGTGCTTTTGTTAGAGTAGGTCAGCATATGGAAGCTTTGGTGGTCTATCCAAGTACTAGTTCAAAAGAACAAAGTCTGTCCTCAAAAGGACTGCCGAGAACATCTGGGTACAGTAACCAAATTTTCACATATTGTATCGATTTGCCTAAATATGTCCTAGCACAGCATTTGAAATGGACATCATTAGTCTAGCATCTCAATTTGCTCAGATGATTTTTTCACCTGCATCGGTACAAAATATTTCTTAAAACCATGGGTTGAATCTAATGTTAGTCCTACGAGTAGGCCTGTTGATGTTAATGGACCTAAGTTAGTCATGGTAATGTAATCCAATGCATTTACTCTAAGCAGGACAAGCATGGGATACAAACCAATGTTGACAGCATGGATCTATTTGCTCTCCATGAGTATCTCATAGCTAGGTGCAACATTATCTCTTCTCCTTAGCTGTGACGGGGGGGGGGGCACTCGGGATCTGGGGACTCCGCCTGTCCACACAATAGTAGTATTGACAATTGGCAGTATCCAGTTAATTTCAACTCAGAGTAGGCTCAGTGATATCAATGGACATACTTAACTTACCGGTAGCTCTATTAATTTCAATGGCCCTGCTCTGAGTATTACTTGGTTGGATACAGCCCAATGTCCATGAGCCCCATGCATCATGTGAAGAACTTTTTAGGTGTTGTCCCACACATGATTCCAATCACATGCTTGGTGAGGGAAGTGAGGGCATGCTCCTTGGCACTGTCCCCTATGACTGATTTTGTTGTTCTCCACACAGCCTCTTTGTGGGAAGCCTTCTTCACTCATGGAGGCTTCTAGCATGATCTAGAACTCAGGAAGATCATGGTTCTAAACCATCAAGGACCCTACAGCAAGGAGCTGCTCAAGAAAGGCTCAGCTGCACCAGGAAGCCTTTACTCCTTTCTGCCCAGAAAGATCCAATGGCCAGCCTGGGGAAATTATGTCATTGCTGAGCTGGAAGCTTCTTCACTGAGAACAGCCACCTGCTGTCCAGAGATCCAGAAGCAATGAAACTATGGCAGCAAAGCAGAAGGAGCATCATCCCATTCACACAGGAAACAGTGTGATCCTCTATTTCTTTGCATAAACAGATATGATTGATTATGTAGATATATTATCTCACTCACTATGTGTTTCCTGATTGGCTTCTCTCTCACTGGAGAGAGAGAGAGACAACGAAGGACATTCTGATGTAGGGTTTTGTTGAGGGGTGTATTTTTGGCACCAAATGCTACCCCTCTCAACCAAATGTCAGTATTCTCTTTCTCATTCTGCTGCTCCCAAACGTTTCTAAATCATTTCTTTACCTGCATTCCTCCACAGAGCTTCTGATGCAGGAATTTTGCAGAGAAGTCTGACAAATGCGACTTAACTGAGAGGCTGTTTTCAATACTGCTTTGCAGTCAGTGCAATCAATCACTGAAGGGATGAGCCTGTGGCATCTCCTGCTAGGCAGCGCCAGAGTCCCAGGGCCAGACACTGTCCTAATGAAATAAACAATGAGAAACACAGGAAAGTAAAGTGGGCTGAAATTGGTTTCTTCAGCCTTTAATCAGACCTGACTGGCAAAAATGAGTTCTCAGTAAAGGAGTCGAGTCCATGGCTTAATCCCAGATGTGCTCAGGACCTAATACTGTTTTATTGCACATGATCAGTGACATCCTTTAGTGATTGGTGCTGACCAAATGAAACTGATCATGGCAACAGGCAGCTGATATCCAGGCCAAGCAAGACTTTATGTGAAGAGTGCTTCTCTTTTCAGCTTAAAAGCATTGGCCGTCGTATCTGTCTTGTCCCATCAAACAGTTTCAGGGTTAAACTGCCCATTATATTTAATGTGCAGTATGCTAGTATGTCTCTTTTTCCCATTTAATGTGTGTGGACCACATTTTTTTACCGAGATCACTGTGCACAGGAATGGGAGGCTATCTTTTCCTTTTTTCCTGCTTCGTGATAAGTATTGCAGTGTAATTAACAGGAACGTGTGCACCAGATTCAACAGGGTCCTGAGCCAAATCAGGCATATTCAGAGGGGTTGGGGGGTTGGATGAGTTGGGGAAACACAACCAAGTTCAGTACCAGTCAGGTTGTTGCTAGAATTCCTGCTCCATGATTGCAGTCATGGGATTGTTGTCTATCAAATGATGGTATATGTTTTGACTCCACAGAGTGGAAAGTGATGGAGACAGGATGTTTGTGTTACTGTGTTCTGTTAAGTGGGACTATTGTTCTTTGTTCTTTCTCTTTGCTGTCTGATGCTAGAGAGAGAGAGGGAGCCATGCTGCAGGCTGCGAAGACTCTGCTGATCCCTAAGTGTGCCAATGTCTGTTGGCATCGGTCGCTGTGATGTTCGGGCAGAAGAAAGCTTTTGTAGCTCCTGAATGATCGACCAGGAGGGAGGGAACATGCATGTGTCTCTGCCAGGTTCCTACTCAAGTGTAGGATTAGCTACCTGAGTAATCTGTGGCTGTCGGGGGGGGGGGTAGGGTGTCAGGCAGGAAGGAGAGGCAGACATTGGGTGGGAAAACCTTGTGGAAAGAAGCAGGACAATCCTGAAGAAGCAGGACTACCCTGACTGCTGAGAGAAGGTAGAAGACCATCTCCAGAGTCTCCTTTCTGAGAAAGCCACTTCCGAACTGGAGAGGAGGTGGGGTTGCGGGCTTCACGCCCACCCCATGTGCACAGGGCTGGTTTGCAAGTGGCTTCCCTGCAGAGAACACTATGGACCAGGCAGGATTGGGACACCAGTCATGCCTGCTGCAGGGCACTCCTTTGTCCACTTCTATTATTTCAAAATATATATCCATGTATCCATATTATTATTTTATTATTAAAAACTATCTTGATCTGAGAACTGCATCTGAACATTTGGAGATGTGTGAAATTCAATAGGCAGTGACATTCCAGTTGGCACATTCATCCAGAAGGTTTGGGTTAGGTCAGTTTTGCATTGGAATTTGAGAAGATCAAATTCTTCAAGCATCTCTACCTGTTAGCCAGCTCTGTTCTCAGTATAAGTTAAAATTTTTGTTTTGTTTTTTGTTTGTTTTGAAAAGCATTGATTTTAATGGAAACAATCATTCTTCAGATTCTTTTCACCTGAAAATACAAACAGCTTAGCACCTGTGGTCCTGGCTGCTTTTGAATACGTCTCCTCTCCTGAATGGAAAATACATTATGTGGTTTCTTAGAAAATATAGGTATGGAGGTTCTTCTCTTAATCATTATGTTTTATGGTCTAAATCAGGATTCATTTGTATTTTATCCCCCATGCTCTAGCAATCTATACATTACCCCCCTCCCTTTCTGCCTGGATAGTTGTAATTAGAAAGTGACTTATTGAACTACACCACAAACAACACACCCACCCGCTTTTGCAACCAACACAAGAGTTGAAATGATAATAGCACAGTGTCAAAACAGTAAGATTCCTCTAACAATTACTCCCAATCTCTTCTAATAGATAGTTACAAATTCTGGTCATATTTTAGTTTCAAGGCATGAATAGGAAGCAATTAAACACACACGCACAAAACCAGTCGCAGAGTATTTCATTCAAGCCATGTCTTATTCATTCAAAATGAATTTCACCCTTTCTCCTGCATCCTGCTAAGAAGCTACGGTGTGAATCGTCGAAAAGGTGGAATTTAACACGTCAGATTTCCTTTCCAGATATAGCAATCCTGCTAAATGCTCTGCTTCCCTGCAGGGCTTTTGGGTGTGCTTACATCAGACAAGTGTTCAAAGTTATTCTGTCAGGTTATCTGCCACACAGTGTGTTCCATAGGAGAGACTGCCCTCGAGGGAAAACCTGTCTCCTTAAGTAGTTTACAAATTGATCTAACAATTTGGTTTAAAATCACATGCATAATGTGTGGTTTCCTATTTCTTGAAGTTTCTTGTTGTGTTCGGGGCTGAAGAATAAT
Source organism: Podarcis cretensis (assembly GCF_951804945.1). NCBI lineage: Eukaryota > Metazoa > Chordata > Lepidosauria > Squamata > Lacertidae > Podarcis > Podarcis cretensis. The sequence goes on along the minus strand of NC_137176.1, from coordinate 22,925,663 downwards.
AATGCCATATGATTCAAGAGACGAGCCACAGACAATTCCCCTTCCATGAACTGGGGACGTGGAAGAAAATCTTTTTATGGAGCAACCCTATGCACAAGAAGCTGTAAATCATGCCGGTGTAAAATTACATGAAATTTAAACCCCAATCAGCAGTGGGGCTTCCACTGCTTCTCTGCCTAAACTAGGGTTGCCATATGTCCGAAATTTCATAGCTGGGATCCGACTGTTTTAAGCAGTGTCCAGGTGGAAATCATTGAAATGTCCAGGACGTATGTCAACCCATGTCAGAAGTGTAGTTTTTGGCAAATTTCCTAAAAAATAGCTGGGGTGGGGGGAGCTAAAAAAAAGATAAACAACTTTGCCCCCCCAAAATTCAACAACTTTTGTGTCCAGATTTTCAGTTTTTGAAATATGGCAACCCTACCTAAACCTGGCAGAGGAGGAAGAAGCCTTTCAAATAGTGGAATTTGCTGGGTTGCCACATCATGTGACCAAGATGAACAGGCTGAGGATCCAGCCGAAGTCCCTTCCTGCTCTGATCCTGTCCCTGCCATGCTCCAAAAATATCTCGGGGGTGGGTGTGGGTGGGACTTATACCAACCTCAGTTCAGCCAGCTTCAGCTCAGCTTCATGACCTGGGATGAGCAAGTTATGCTAGCATATCTTCAGCTGAGCTGAGGTTGGAGGCTTAATGCTGGCCCAGCCTGACCCAGCTGCCTGAGCCAGTGATCCACTACATTCTAGATTGCTCATCTCCATGGAGCTTGCTATTAGGATTACAGTACCCCCTTAGCTTGCCTTTAAAGCTGAACCTCCCTGATTCAGACTTTCCAAAACAATGCATGAACTGAAACACAGCTCTCTTTCAGAATTTGCATTTCTCCATGTCTTGCAGTGCAGTTCTCTAGCCAAGTCATGCATACAAAAATGCATATACTGTGGTAAAGTCCGCATAAAAGTGCATATATTAGCAAAAGTAACAGAGGAAAATGCATCACACAGAGGAAATTGCTTTGCAAAAAATGTGTGTTGGGCAACACTGCAGAGTGGTCAGGTGGGCCACAGGGGAAGTTGCCCCAGGCACGAAATTGTTAGGGGCACAAAATTTCAACAACCGGTGCTGCCTCAATATGACTGCATAGTTCCATCACTGGGCTCTGTTGAAAATGGCTTCTCCATGCAAACCACAAAGTGACCTCTCCCGACAACATAGCAACTCTTGTTTTCTTATCTCTGTGGGACCTTGAGTTACAAACACCACGGTTTACAAACACTACGGGTTACAGACTCCGCTAACCCTGATGTAGTATCTTGGGTTAAGAACTTTACCTCAGGATGAGAACAGAAATCACACGGCGGTGGCGGTGGCAGTGGGAGGCCCCATTAGCTAAAGTGGTACCTCAGGTTAAGAACAGTTTCAGGTTAAGAACGGACCTCCGGAACAAATTAAGTTCGTAACCAGAGGTACCACTGTACACACTAAAGTGCCAGTGAATTTTCATCAGGACCTTTTGGAAAAAAGGAAGAAAAAGGCAGAAATGTAGAGACCTCCACTTTAGATTGGAAGGGATGAGAAATGGAGAGAATCTCAAATTTACAGATTGTCCCATCCTTACAATCTCATGATCAAGAGCCATTGTGATTCAGCAGACAGAAAGTTGTGCTGGATGCAGCCCCTGCTGAATTCTCGCTAGCAAATCACTATCTCTCAGGCCCAGGTCTCCTTCTGTGAAATGGGAATAATCAAGACCTATGTTGCAGGTTTGTTGTGATCAGAATTAAGGCCATGGATCCATTCATACTTCATTGAATTCCTGTGATTTTCCCACTCCCCTTGAATTAAAGAAACATCTCTCCCCAACTGCTTTGTTGTTGTTGTTTAGTTGTTTAGTCGTGTCCGACTCTTCGTGACCCCATGGACCAGAGAATGCCAGGCACTCCTGTCCTCCACTGCCCCCAACTGCTTAGGACCATGCCATTCAAGAATTGGTGGTTATTGCATGTGACCTCAGGCTGAACCCAGTTTTTGAGCTGTTTTATATAATTTTGTACTATCTTCCATTATCCACATGTTCCCAGCCTTCCAGATTTTCTTACAACAAAGCGACGGCTGCCAGAAAAAATTGTGTTACCTAATAACCAAATCCACTGTCTAAGTACTACTACTTCCAACAGTTGCATATTCTACTTTTCCTATAGGAAGGCATCATTTCCCCAAGAAATTTAGAACTGCTTCCAAACATCAGAAGAAACAACAAAATCCATGCTGAGGATCTGAGCGTTTCATGATAATATCTAAGATAAAGCTGGGATCACAGGAATCACATTACTGCTCCCTTCTGACTGAAACTGATCAATAAACAATCTGGCTTTCACCTGAAGTGCTAATATAAATAATCTCTGATCTCCGAAAAACTAAAGACCCCAGTAATAATCACTATTCACCTGTTCGCACATATTCACACATCTTGGGTGAAGCCAGTTTCTGCAAAAATTCACTTTGGTCATGGAGCTAGGACCCAGGTTTCTAGTCTTCAGTGTTTTGTGTGTGATGTCCCTATTTTTATTGGAGGGGAGACATCACCTTGCCAACAAAGGTCCGTAAAGCTATGGTTTTCCCAGTAGTGATGTATGGAAGTGAGAGCTGGACCATAAAGAAGGCTGATCGCCGAAGAATTGATGCTTTTGAATTATGGTGCTGGAGGAGACTCCTGAGAGTCCCATGGACTGCAAGAAGATCAAACCTATCCATTCTTAAGGAAACCAGCCCTGAGTGCTCACTGGAAGGACAGATCGTGAAGCTGAGGCTCCAATACTTTGGCCACCTCATGAGAAGAGAAGACTCCCTGGAAAATACCCTGATGTTGGGAAAGATGGAGGGCACAAGGAGAAGGGGACGACAGAGGACGAGATGGTTGGGTGGTGTTCTTGAAGCTACCAGCATGAGTTTGACCAAACTGCATGAGGGAGTGGAAGACAGAAGTGCCTGGCGTGCGCTGGTCCAGGGGGTCATGAAGAGTCGGACATGACTAAATGACTAAGCAACAAATGCAGGCAGGCAGGCAGGCAGGCAGGCATATGTGTAACACAGTCTGATGGTAGTGTAGCAATCTGTGCTTTAGAAGAATTCACAAGCAAGCTTGGACTCTTTGCACTGAAGAAAATCCTAGCTGTGCCACTCCTTTTTTTTTTAAAGCTGATCTTCTATCTGTTTTCAGTATGAATCTAATGAAGCCATTTGTCATTTGACAAGTTTCCTGCTCACTGAGGCTGCAGCGCTCTTTCTTCCTTTAAGTTCCCTGAGCCACAAAGTCCAACATCTGATATTTTCTTCATCTACACTATCAAGCCTTCAATCAGAGAGAGAAAGAGAAAAGGAGGGGGAGAGGGGGAAAGAGAGAGAGAATGAGAAAGAAAGACTTGATAGAAGCTCCACAGCAGAAAAAAAAACCCACTGAGCTCATACATCTCCTTGGATGGGTAGGAAGGACGAGGCGATGTAGACACAAAATGTCAGATAATTTTCTTTCTCATTCATTTGGTATAGTTTATGATCTGCGGTTTAGCTCAACATGATCTCCAGGAGTTTCAGGCATGTGGCCTTTCCAAGAATATAAATGTGTAGCTTCAAGGCTCCTGTATCTGCAGCAGTCTTTTTGGGCCACATCCATCAGAAATAAATGTATCCTTCCAGTCCAGGCAACCTCTGGGGGCTCATTAGTGATACAGAGTTCTAATTTTGATCTCATTTGCATCGTCAACCTGATTGCTCATTTTTGCGCAGGCAAACCCATCCAGCAAGAGGTCACCCTACTGCAAATTGGCAAATAGTCCACTATCTCCATTGCCTTAGATTTAAGGCCCTGTCAAAATGCTGTGGGACAATATAAAGAAAGAAAGGGGTCATCTGTCTGTCAACGAGTTTTATGTTTTTGTCTTCCCGGCTGAAACCGCGCAGCATGTTATGGCAGGCCAAACTCACCCAGGGCGAGTGTCTAACTGAAAAGCCTATGTCAGCCTTAAGTGCCATCATTTGCCAGCTGGCTATGTGCTACCAAATGGTGGAGATGAGCAGGGATGCTGTGTATCATGCCAGCAACTGCAGCTCTTCCAGGCCCTGGAGCCCTGTGTCCTTGTTGCTCCTCGCCCTTCTGCTTGCTGCCTTTCCACCACCCTCTTCTATCTAAGGAAGTGAGCAGCGACAAAGAGTGAGGAGATGGAGCAAAGAACAGTGAGATGGCACATTCTCCAACTGTCTTGCCCTCTTGGGTCCAACTGCAGAGAGTACCATGGCTGAGGAGCTGTGACAACAGTGAAGAGGAAGCGGACTCTCCCAGGTTTTCTTGCCCATGGGACCTCCAAAACCTGAAGAAGGCAAGAGGCATCCAAACATACCCATAAGAAGGGGTGGTGAATTAGTGGTTAGGTGAGCCCCAGGCCCAAGTGTCCATGCCAGTTGGCTTTGCTTCACCTATCATTCCTTTGGCCTTTTACCTGGAAGAACCCTTCAAATGGCCCTTCTCCCTAGGAACAGCAGAGATTAGTATCACTCTTCTCCCCTTGCTTTAAGGATGCAAAAGTGCAGTTTCAGCCCTCATTTCAGAGCCACTGCCAGTCTCTCCATCTCTTGAGACCTTCATCGCCTGCTGCCATGTGGTCCATTGCTATGGCCATGGAAAGCACTGGCAGTCATTGCCCCCTTCCTGACAGTGTGATGTGCAATGGTTGCGAACAGTGATGTCACTGTAGCTCATAATTCCCTCACTGAAAATATAGAGTTGAAGCTTAGACACTCATCAAGCTTGCCTTCCATCCAAAGTGAGCATTGCCATTCCCAGAGTTCTTCTCCGGATAAGATTGTAATCTGACACAAATAATAATTCCCTCCTTCCCTTATTTGTCAGGTGTAGCAATGGGGACAGGAGCAGCAGTTGTGTGTTGAGACCCCAAAACCATCCCCTCGTCGATGAATGAGACACAAGGACATGGATATTAGGTTAATGTTATTGGGCAAATTTTGGCCACAACTTGGTTACAGAATGTGAGGGGTATTGGCTTAGGCATTGGAAATGACATGAATATATCTGACTCCTGCCTGCCATGCAGGGAGTCCAGTAAGGGTCAACCATTGCTAGGGGGAGCCCCATTGATGCAAACCAACTCGAGCTCCCCCTGGGTTCCCAACAGGGTCGTGGCATGGCCCAGCCCCGGACTTCAGGAAAGATCCACACCCCCAGATTCCTTTAACAGAATACCCTTAAGCTTGGAGGGGCAGGTGATGGCCACACCTCCCCTCCTCCATCATAAGATCAATCAATGCCTAACCGCCAAAGCTTACAAAGTTGTGATGATTGCTACGAGGTAGGCAGAAACCAAATGGCCCATTCTGCTCTTGCCTGGAGGTAACTGTACCTACATCTGTGGCTTTGATGCTGCCAACTAGCTTCTCCTTTTTCTCCCGTTGAAAGACCTCCAAATACCCACTAAATGCCAAGGAAGTAAGAAGGAAAAATCTACCTGCTAACTCTGCTGTTGCTACTGCTAGTTTTTAAGAAAACAGCTTGCTTGAACCCAGTGGGATTAAAAGTGGGGATTGGAGCAGTGGTTGCTGATGTCACAAAGGCACTTGCGCATCCTTAAAGTAGGGAGAAAGAGTGAGTCCCCTCCTTGCTATTTTTAGGGAGAAGGGACATTTGGAATGCCCTATAGGTACCGCCCCGGCGGGAAGGTAAATGGCGTTTCCGTGTGCTGCTCTGGTTCACCAGAAGCGGCTTAGTCATGCTGGCCACATGACCCAGAAGCTGTACGCCGGCTCCCCCGGCCAATAAAGCGAGATGAGCGCCGCAACCCCAGAGTCGGCCATGACTGGACCTAATGGTCAGGGGTCCCTTTACCTTTACCTATGAAATAAAAGGTGAAAGGTTCTCCAGTCTGCTAGCATCTCCTCTATTTCACTTTCCACATGGCGCTCCCACACAGTGGTGAAGCAGTTCAAGAAAAGACAGACAGACAGATTTGCTAAGAAACGGAACATCGCTGGAAACAACTGTGCCCTGCATAAAATATGTGCATTTAAAACATTATCTCTCTCTGAAGAATTCTAGGCCGTAATAGGTTCCCAATACCACTGTAGTTTCGGCAACTTGCTGTTATTTATAATTAAGATACCACTTAGCTTTGCATTGTTAAATATTAAAGGGCCAGAGTTTTGTTAAGTTACATGGGCATCAGCCTCTCTGTTGAAGACTAAGAACAAAGCTCTGTCAAACATCAAGCTTTGTTTTATGGGATTTGAGTGACCAGATGATGAAAAGCAGTATATTCCTCCCTGAAATATAAATCTGAGACCCCCGGCAGAAGAAAGATAGCTGAAAGGCGGCCTCCTGCCTCACACTAAGTTTGCTCTCGGTGTGGAAAAATGATGACAGAGGTTGCATATTAAAGTCACGACCCGTCTAGTGAAGAAGCAGCATTTTGCGTTGAATAAACATTGTCAGAGCTCAGAGGGAGAGCAGTTTTCTCACTAGAACATCTTGGCATGAAACCCCTGTTCAAAAGAGGTTTCATTTCATTTCTTATTTATTTTAACTTGTGATCATTAATTAGGCTTTATAATCCTGCTCCAATTCTCCAACGACCTCCTCTGTGACATAGTTAGTAATGGAAAATTCCACTCAGATCTTTGTTTATAGGCTACACAGCGCTCTGTAATGATACATTTCACTAGTACAAATCATCCAGTTATTTAATTCATGTTTGCACTGGCAGTGTTTTAGGACTAGTTTATGTTAGTATACACTCTATGGCAGGAGTGGCAAATGTGTAGCCCTCCAGATGTTGCTAAAATACTACTTCCACCACCCCTTCCCATTGGCTATGCTAGCTGGGGACTGATGGGAGTTGGAGTCCAATAACATTCAGAGGCACCAGGTTAGCTGTCCTTGCCCTATGTTGTTGTTTAGTCATTTAGTCGTGTCCGACTCTTGTTGACCCCATAGACCAGAGCACGCCAGGCACTCCTGTCTTCCACTGCCTCCCGCAGTTTGGTCAAACTCTGCTGGTAGCTTCGAGAACACTGTCCAACCATCTCAACCTCTGTTGTCCCCTTCTCCTTGTGCCCTCAATCTTTCCCAACATCAGGGTATTTTCCAGGGAGTCTTCTCTTCTCATGAGGTGGCCAAAGTATTGGAGCCTCAGCTTCAGGATCTGTCCTTCCAGTGAGTACTCAGGGCTGATTTCCTTAAGAATGGATAGGTTTGATCTTCTTGCAGTCCATGGGACTCTCAAGAGTCTCCTCCAGCACCATAATTCAAAAGCATCAATTCTTTGGCGATCAGCCTTCTTTATGGTCCAGCTCTCACTTCCATACATCACTACTGGGAAAACCATAGCTTTTACTATACGGACCTTTGTTGGCAAGGTGATATGTCTGCTTTTTAAGATGCTGTCTAGGTTTGACATTCCTTATAGGATGAAACAAAGTCTTCAGTTCTTGACACCACCCACCTGTGCACATTGAATGTTTTCTATGAACTCAGTTTAGCCTAACATACTTACATATAAGAACAATACCATCTGACCATGAAACCTGGAACAAAAGGGGCAAACAGATCAAATGGGCAGGTTGAAGTGATGGACAACCATACACAATTGCATTGTGGGGGGAAAGAGCCCCATCTTCTTTATCATCTGATCATCCCAACTTTTTATTCTAGGTCCATCAGTGGACTTAAATAACTCTGATTAACTTAAGTCCATTGAATTAAATGAGTGCGTTCTGAGAATTACTTAAATACAACCGTGTGTGTGTGTATGCACATTTGAAAACAAAATTATTCCAATTCAAATGCACTAAAGAATCTATTTTTTCCAACATATTGACTATACAAGTAACATCTGTAGAAGAATGTGCTCAATAAAGCGTTTCCAATTTGGTTGAATTGATTACAGTATTGGCTTCCCTCTTTGATGCTAATATGATTTGTCAACATGAACACAATGGTGTCTTCATCGATTTTTATTTCCCACCCCAAAATGGTAGGAGCTGACAGCATTTTTCATTATTTAGTGCAATGATTTCTTGTGGCTGCGATCATATAAGAAATCATTTTGTGGTGCTGAACTAATATATCTTAAGTGTAATTTAATAGAAAAAAATATTGGGTCAAAAATTAATTTTATGAAAGTTATTTCTTTTGTAGCTACTTGGATTTTCCAGCATTCCAGTTTGCCGGACAGAATGATCCACCCACTCTCCCCCTCCTGTGCTACTCTGGAGGTTATCCTGACCCCCATGAGCTAATTTGGGAAGGGGGCACAGTGGAAGGAGGAGATCAACTCTGCTTCACAAGCAGAATCCTTGCACAGCCCATCCGCTGATTAGGTGAATCCTGCCCAATGATTGCTCAAACTCCAGAGTTTCCCTTCCCTTCTCCTGTTCATTCTGAATTTGCAGATCATTGCATCCACAAAGCACTTCTTCTAAAGGAAAACAATGGAAAAAACACATTTATTTAACACTTTGAAGCATTCAAAGCACTTCACACCCATTTTGTCAATCATCATTCAAACAATGCAGCAAAATAAGACAGAGTAGCAATGAACTGGCTCAATTTCACCCAACCTACCTGCACACCAGGGATATAAAACTCAGATGTGACCCATAATTGAGAAGAATTGTTATTTTCATGTGCTAAGTTCAGGGAACAATCAGACTGAGATGCAGCACTGAACATCTTGCAAAGGTAATCTATTCTTGTGACATTTCCCATCACAGTATTTTGCAGGCTCAGTAGGCGGGGACAGTTCAAATAAGGTTTGCACAGCAAATTGATGCTCTGATGCTCACCTGAACTGAACTGAACTTCCGAAGCTTTTGAAGTTCATCCATCAGCAATATTTTTGCATCCATGCACAAGGTGACTCCCATCAAGGGCAGAAGTAGTTGTTAGTGGAAGGAGTTGTCTCTCTTGAACACGGCACCCTATGTTTAAATGTTGTCACGTGATCTGAAGTGAAGCAAGGGAGAAAAAGTGCTGTCCATTTCTTTTTCCTGCAGCAATTCATTTATTATTATTTTTTAAAATATATTATTTTCTTGTAGGCTCCTGGAGAGACTGTAAGGGAAGCAAGTATATGACCGCTCTGCTGGGATTCTTGCAAAATGTTTCACTGCAAGTGAAAGAAAAACAGAGCAGGAAAAAATGAATAAAAGTCAGAAAATGCTTGGTTGGTAGAGATTCACAAGTTTCGTCATAGTTTCTGACTACAATCCTACACACATCTTCTCAGAAGTAAATACTACTGACTTCAAGGAGACTGATTCCAAGGTAGGTGTTTGTAGGATAGTACCCTAAAAACACATTGGATGTCAGACTATGCATATTATTTCACAGGCAACGTTAAAACAATTGCAAATGAAACTTCTTATATAACTACTAGGTCTCTGCAGAAAAAATAAGCAGTTAAGTCTGATAATTCTAATGGTTTGAGAGCTAATTTTGTCAGTGAAGCAATACTCTTTAAAAAAAGAAAACTCAACATATTTTTCATCAGTGTGCAACATACTACTAACTTGCTTTTAGGAGTTTAGTCCTAAATGGATATTTTCATAAAATAAGGTACAAAATGTGTTGTATGATGGAAATTTGTTTTGCAAAAATGTGTATATTAGGCAAAACTACAGGCAGACTTGTTTACTGGGATAAATACAGATTTAAATGCTAATGAATTCTCATGAAGGCTTTACAATGTTTTTTTTTTTTACAGACATGTAGTAGAAACAGCTAAAAATAGTTTTCAAAATAAAACAAAAAGTAACTGAAGACAGATTTTACAGAAAGCAAAATAACCATCTAAGGCAAAGGGACATTTCCCTCCTACTGGAAAACAAAATGTTTCCAACTGTTTCCCAAAAAACAGTTGCACTTGCATCTTGAGCCTAGACGTGAACATTGTCCAACAAATGCTGTTAAAGACATATTTATTATGCTCATTTTTTTTGTTTTAGGTTGCTGGATTCTTTTTGGATCTTAAGCTTTCCCTCACCACTGTGGCAAGATAAAGAACTTCAATGGGAGCTTCCTGTACTGTGCAGGCAGAATGCAGGTGACTGGCTGAATATGGACGCAGGTGGCGCTGTGGGTTAAACCATTCACTTTTTTCCATTCAGGTTTTGGGGACTGCATGGCAAAAAACTGGGACATGGGTGGTGCTGTGGGTTAAACTACTGAGCCTCTTGGGCTTGCCGATCCGAAGGTCGACGGTTCAAATCCCCGCAACGGGGTGAGCTTCCGTTGCTCAGTTCCAGCTCCTGCCAACCTAGCTGTTCAAAAGCACATCAAAATGCAAGTAGATAAATAGGCACCGCTCCGGCGGGAAGGTAAACAGCATTTCCGTGCGCTGCTCTGGTTTGCCAGAAGTGGCTTAGTCATGCTGGACACATGACCCGGAAGCTGTAACCGGCTCCCTCGGCCAGTAAAGCGAGATGAGTGCCGCAAGCCTAGAGTCGGCCACGACTGGACCTAATGGTCAGGGGACCCTTTACCTTTACTAGAGACATTGGGCACTGACATTAACCATCCCAATGGGCATGATCAACTGCAGCCTGTTTCTACATGAAGCACCCCTATGATGAATTGCTGCTTTGAAAAGTTCATGCAACATCTGCCATATTTCACATCCCCCATGCATTCATCTGGGCTAGAAATTCAGATTGCCTTTGACCCTCCAGATTTTTAGGATATAGGATTATCTGCTGTGGTTATGCATCAGACTTTGTGCTTCTTGGATCATGTACAGCCTGGCCGTACCTCCCACCATCTGACCACTGACAAGTTTCCAAGTGCAACTGCGGCACAGAAGGCAAATGCCTATCTCGTAGGTCACTGATGACTGCTACAAATCAAACAAGCATCTGCCAGGAGTTTTGAAATGGTAATTTTAAGTTTAAACAGTTTCCATGTGAGCAAATGAATCTGTTTCAGCAACCTTTATAACACATTCTGCTGCATTCCTTCGGTTTTGCCAACAATGTTGCATTACTCTCATTTTGAAGTTATTTTTTTAAAAAATCTGCAAATCACATGTGCAGAGTTTTTCCTTTCTCTTTCCCTTATTGTTATTTTCAGTATGTGGAAATTTCTCTTTCCACCATGAAGAACATTTTAAAAAAAAGGGTAGTGAATGGCAGTCCCTGTTACAGAGGACCTAGTTTTATTATTTATTTGTGTAAATTCTGCAAAATTAGTGTTCTTAAGTCCCCTCTCCCACCTTTTATGTGCTGGTCCTCGTACCCTTGAGGAAGGGCCATTGTTCAATGGCAGGACAGCTGCTTTGCATGCAGAAGGTTCTCAGTTCAATCGCTAGAGCCTCTAGCTAGAGCTGGCAAAGACACCCTGGAGAGCTGGTGGGAGTCAAAATAGACAATACGAAGACAGATGGACTGTTGATCTGGCACATTAGGCAGCTTTCTGTGTTCCTATGTTCCCTATTCCATGCTTCCTACAGTGTGGCCATGAAGCATGGGCTGAGTCTATGTGTGCTACTTCAGAGGTGTGCTACTTCAGAAGAACCAGCCCCAGTGCAGGCTGCCCTCCCATACCCTCCAACATTTCTCTGATGAAAATCTGGATGTCCTAAGGAAAAGCAGAACATTCCAGCATGATGATGATGATGATGATGATGATATCCCGCCCATCTGGCTGGGTTTCCCCAGCCACTCTGGATGGCTTACAGCATATATAAAAACATAGTAAAACTTCAAACATTTTAAACTTCCTGATACAGGGCTGCCTTCAGATGTCTTCTAAAGGTTGTATAGTTCTTTATTTTCCTTGACATCTGAAGGGAGGATGTTCCACAGGGAGGGCGCCACTACCAAGAAGGCCCTCAGCCTGGTTCCCTGTAACTCTGCTTCTTGAAGTGAGGAAACCAGCAGAAGACCAGTAGAAGACCCTCGGGGGATCAAATAAGAAACCAGGATGGCTTCTGTAAATCTAGGACTGTCCCTGGAAAGCAGGGACATTTGGAGGGTCTGCCCTCCCCCATGATGCCAGAGAGCCTGCGGATGGAAAGGGTGAGGGAGCAGACAGAAGTGCCTGTGTGCGTATGAAAGATGGAAATAGAGAGAAGCCCCATTTCCATTCCATGCCCAATAAGCACGGGTGCCTTTGCCCGGCGGTGCTGTGGCCCATAGAGTGCAGCAAAATACTGGGCAAGGCTTTGCCTTCAAGTCCTTTTTGGTTCATGGGGTCTAGCAATGCACAGCCTGAGGACATTATAATGATGAAACATCATGCATCATTTGTCAGACATTACAAGGAGCAAAGGGAGAAGAGACACAAAACAGTGTCAGCTCTGTGTCTCTTATGACTTCTCATCTGGCCCTGAGCAAATAATTTAGTTAAAATACTGGTATGTCCTATCCATGTAAATGAGGGTTGCTAACTCCTCTGAGTTATCAGTCTCTGGCTACACCCAAAAAACATTTCAGACAATAGTCCACCCTGGCTTTGCACTGCAAATCACAGTGTAACCTCTATGCAGCTAGGAGTATCTTTATAATAAATTTGTCCAGTCCTGGAGTCCAGAAGAGTTACTGCTGCCCAACGACATCAGTAATAACACTCCTCCACCTTTCTTTCAGCATGGCTGGCTTTAGAGCCAATTTGTCTGAGATTGCTTTGTGCTGTTTGCTCTACTGTAAATCCATAAAACAACTCCATATCTGAGAGGGGGGTGGAATGCACTGTCAATAAGAGAGCAACATAAATGTCATTTAGTTTCACCAAGAGTGCTCTTTGCAGGAAGGGTTAACACCATTATTACAAGAAAGCAATATTCTGACACCCAATTTTGCAGACAACGTATAATTACACTATTTCAGGGGGACATCACTTCCAACATGTGTAGGGATGTCATTGCGCCATTTAGAAACAAACAAACAAACAAACAAATGCACATAACTTATTGGCCTCCCAAAGAATTTAGCACAGGATTTTGTTTAAGTGAAGGCAGGGAATTGCTGTACTCATGACATATTCAAACCTATGGAAAAGGGGTCTGGCTATTAAAGTCATCTTAAGAAGGGATGGAGGAGAAATGTTGACCTTCCTGAAGTCAGTGTCATGGTCCTAAATGATACCATTAAACCAGGACTGAAGACTCATGCACTTGTACTGTCTTGTATGGTATATAACCCATGATACAAGAAACAGGGTGAGCCAAGAGGGGCATGAGAGAGGATTTTAAAAGTATGTGAAGTATGGAGAAAGTAGAGAGAGGGAGTTTTTCCTTCTTCTCTTATAATGTTAGACCCTAGGGGTCGTCCAATGAAGGTGAGTGGTGGGTAGCAGATTAAGTCTGGAAAGAAGCAAACATCTCTCCATGGAATTCATTGTCACAAGATATGGTTATAGCTAGGGATGTAAGAAGGCATCTTTTTTCTAATTCTGCACTGTATTCGCTGCATGGAGCACTGTTTTCATTCTACTGCAGTTCTTCCCCTACCAAAAAAAAAAAACAACAAAAAAAAAACCACTATGCTATTCGTATCACTGTCCATTGTGGAAGAATTACATAGTCATGTTATTCCACCTCATTCATCACCAGGCATGCAATGAATAAGCAGACACAAGCAATCTCTGCTCTTGTTCCTACTTTCATCAGAATTTTCTGGCATCCCTGGAGATGTCCAACAACTCAGATGGCTTTATAAAGGGGATTAGACAAAGTCATGAAGAATAAGGTTACTAATAACTGCTAGTCAAGTTGGCTATAAGCTGTCTCCAGTTCTTATGGAACATAAAAGGGAGAATGATTCTGTTTCCATGTCTTCTTTGTGGATTCCCCATAGGTAACAGTTTGACCATTGTGAGAGACAGGATGTTGGCCTAAGTGGATCTTTGATAAGACCCATCAGGGCCATTCTTATGTCCTTATTTGAAGTTCCAAATAGGTGATTCAGCTAATTTATTTGGGATTTCACAATTCAAGGCAAAGTCTAGGTGAGTCGGCATTAGTTCGTTCTAGAATTCATCTAAAGGTTTTGAAACTGCGTCCAGTTGTTCTGCATTCTAAGAACAATTGATGGTCCATTTCAACAATGACCGGGGGTGGTGTGGGGAATAAGTTTACAAAAGCTTTAAATATCAACCTCAAGACTTTACTTGAGGAGGATTATGATCACTTCGAACAAGCATATTAATGCATAGTGTGTTCTGGCTCATGAGAAATCATTCATATGAAGTGATACTGCGATGCTGATTTTGGATGCCATAACAGCATACACTGAGATAGATGTAGAATAACTTAGAACTCACCGAATTATATGTACAGCAGGTTCTTCACACCTATGTAAATTTAAAGAGATCACAGCACATCATGTGTGTGTGTGTGTGTGTGTGTGTGTGTGTATATATATATATATATATATATATATATATATATATATATTCTATCTGCCAATTCATTGCCATAAAATTAGTTGTTCCACAAAATGTCATATATGGATTTGTTACTTTTGCATCTCTCCTCCCCAGAAAAATAGGATGGTACAGGCTTCCCCTGACTCACGTTTTAACCTCACAACATTTATCCTTAGCACTGAGAGAGGGTGAGTGGCTGAAGAACACCCAAGGAGCTTTACAGATAAGCAAGACCTGTAACTTGCATCTGGCCCAAATATCCAATACACCATAATAGGTTTTGCTTCACAACAGGAATCCTCTGGTTAAAGACCAGCCACAGCAAAACACAAGACTAACTACAAGGAGAATCAGCCCATCAATAGCCAACTAAGAGATGAGGAAGAGGTGCCAGAAGATTTGTGAAAACGTTGAGGGACGAGTAGAGGACCTGGCTGAGTTTCCATCCTATCCTCAAAGAGTTTGTAGAACTGGGTGATTTATGAAAGAAGTGGTTTTTAAAATGTCCTGTTCAGGCATTTAAAAACACACAATAGAGATCACATGAGGGGGACAGGGAAAAGGGACAAGTGAGGATTCTCAATCAGGTGGGGAACCTATGTAAGTATGGCAGGCTTCCCACTGGAAAAAAAATCCCTACAACATACAAATGGATGTGGAGTTGGGATTGGTGACATGAAAACTGAGGAGGCAATGGGCTGTCTTCCATCCCAACATCTTATATGACTGAACATGGCTTTTGTAAAACAAGGATCCAGAGATTGACCCAATCTGATCTGCCGGTTGATTTAATCTGGCTCAAGTGGCAGTATATGTCCTGGGGTAAAACCCTAAGAAAAGCTTAGCAACTTTAATCCTAAAAAAAGCTCAAGGACTTTGGGGTTAAATCCTAAAAAAAGCACAACAACTTTGGTTGGCCCTCATGCATGCTCACTTCATCAAATCTGGCCCTCTTTGAAAAAATTTTGGGCACCCCGTTTTAAATTCTAAATAAAATCCATCCTGTGAATGTTTTCCTTTGTCTCTTAAAAGTGAGGGCAAATACTTATTCTACTAAAAAGTACAATGAAAGTACTTTAAAAGCAAGCCTTAAAAGTAAAGTGATCCAGCGGAGACTGAGAGTTGGTGTTTATATATTCAATATTGTTTGCCACATCTCACTGTATGGAAAGAGAACACCTGAGGTATTCTCCATTACGAGTTTTAGTCAGACATCTGCTTCCCTGCCATATCTAAAGCCAACTGAGAAACAAATTCCAGAGCTCAGATTTCAATATTACATTATCTCACGCATGTTCTGAACAAAACATCAGCCTTTTAGCTTGCCGTATTTGAGAAGGCTCAAACAGAGTCGCTGAGAAACAATCAACATTCAGAGAAGTTGAAATATATTGGTTGGTTGGAACTCTACTCCAGTCATAAATAATACTGCAATAGCCTGCATTGTCAGGGAGGGCAATTAAATATTATAGTAGTAACTCAGATATGTGCTCTATTTATACAAATGCAACTATTTCAGCAAAATTCAAGAATAAGCATCATGTACTTTGGATCCCTGGTCAAAGCTAGGCACTATATTGGCAAATCTCTGTGTTTAAATATGAGAGGGAAGATTATAAAAGGAGGTGATCAAAGCTGCCATTTATGTTTCATGTTTCATAGGATAAAATGTTTCATCAGAATGCACCATTCCCTTTCCTTCCCCCCCCCCCACCAAAATGCCCATTGAAATGATGCAATGCTGAAGGTTATTTTTAGTTTGTGTTGCATGGAACTATGTTTTACTCAGAGTAGGTCCACTGCAATTGATGAACACAACTAAGTGAGGTCCATTAATTTCAATGGATTTACTCTGAGTAAAACATAGATGGTTAACAACCTTTATTTATTTATGTATATGTTTTAGAAGCTGCTTAATCAACAACGACAAAAAATGGATAAAAACATAGTTAAAATTTATAGTCTAGTAAAAGAAAATATTGACAAAACCATCACCGTTAAAAGCAAATACCCATACATGTAAGAATTGTAGAACCCAAAGGTCATCTCATCCAACCCCCTGCAATAAAGGAATCTCAATTAAAGCATCCATGACAGATGGCCATCCAATCTCTGCTTTAAAAACTCCAATGAGGAGAAGCCCATCACCTTCCAAAGGAGTCCATTCCACTGTCAAACAGCTTTTACCACCAGAAATTTACTCCTGGTGTTTAGTTGGGATCTGACTTGTAACTTGAAGCCTTTGGTTCAGGTCATACGCTCCAGAGCAGGAGAAAACAAGCTTGTTCCATCTTTCCTGGGACAGCCATTTCAATATTTGAAAATGGCTATCATATATCTTCCCAGTCTCCTCAGGCTAAACATACCCAGCTCCTTCAACAGTTCCTCATAAGGCTTGATTACCAGATCCTTGATCATTTTGGTTGCCATCCTCTGCACACATTGTAGCTTGTCAATATCCTTCTTAAATTGTGGTGCCCAGTGCTGGACACAGTATTCCAGGTGTGGTTTAGGAGGCAGAATTGAGTGGTACTATAATTTCCCTTGATGAGGACACTAGACTTCTGTTGATATAGCCTAGAATAGCATTAGCTTTTTTCTGCTTTATCATACTGTTGGCTTATGTTAAGCTTCTGGTCTGATCACCCCACTAGACCCTTTTCACATGTACTACTGGCAAGCCAGGCATCCCCTATCTTATAGTGGTGCAGCTGGTTTTTCCTGCCTAAGTGTAAAGGTAAAGGGACCCCTGACCTAAGTCACGGACGACTCTGGGGTTGCGGTGTTCATCTCGCTTTACTGGCCGAGGGAGCCGGCGTACAGCTTCCGGGTCATGTGGCCAGCATGACTAAGCTGCTTCTGGCAAACCAGAGCAGTGCACAGAAACGCCATTTACCTTCCTGCTGCAGCAGTACCTATTTATCTACTGTACTTGCACTTTGACGTGCTTTCGAACTGCTAGGTTGGCAGAAGCAGGGACCGAGCAACGGGAGCTCACCCTGTCACAGGGATTCGAACCGCTGACTTTCTGATCGGCAAACCCTAGGTTCTGTGGTTTAGACCACGGCGCCACCCATGTCCCTTCCTGCCTAAGTGTAGGACCTGATATTTGTCCCTACTAAAATTTATGTTCTTTATTTGGGCCCTGCTTTCTAATCCATTAAGGTCATCTTGAACCCCGAGTTTGCCTTCTGTGGCATTAGATTAGATTAGATTAGATTAGATTAGATAAATTTATTGTCATTGTCCGTATATACACAGTATACACAACAACGAAAATCAAACACCCAAGACCGGATTCACATACACATTTGCACGTATCTCCAACACTCTCATCCTATTCAGACATAATCTATTAAAACATACATAATCCAGAATATAACACAACCTATTAAAAGCATAGCATAACCTAAAACCTATCTCATTCCTTACTACTCACTGCTTGCTATTTCTTACAACTGGCCCTGAGATCATTGTTTAGTGCAATCAGAGCTCTTGGATAGAAACTATTCAGAAGGCGTGTGGTTCGTGTTTTCATTGTCCTATATCTCCTGCCCGAAGGCAACAGTTCAAAGAGGTTGTGAGCAGGATGGGTGGGATCTCTCAGGATATTGTGTGACTTTTTCAAACTGCGAGACGTGAAGATCTCATTAGCTTCCAGTTTGATGTCATCTGCAAATTTGATGAGCATTCCCTCAATTCCTTCATCCGTGTCTTTTATAAAGATGCTGAACAACAATGGGCCCAGGACAGAACCTTGTGGCAGCCACTTGTCACCTTTTTCCAGGATGATGAGGAACAATTTGTGAGTACTCTTCATTGAAAGCAGAGATAAAATTAATAAAACTTTGAAAACAGATATAGGCAACAACAGTGTATATTTGGTAAAGACGAAAGCTTTCAGCATGTGTCCAAAACAATACAGCCAAGAGCACCCTTAACTGACTATGGATGCTTTTCAAGAAATCTTGCTTCATATTAGTTGAAGTTTCACTTAAAAACACAGAGAAAGAAAGCAATATTTCACACATGCACACAATTCATTTCCCTTCTGAAGCTCGCCAGCAATTTTTCTCTGGCAAAACATAGCCAAACAAGCAGGCTATTTCTCTCCAGTATTAAAATTCAAAGATACATTGCAACATATTTTGTCCTTGGAATTTATTATTAATTTTTTTAGAGGAAACAAACTCTAGAAAATAGGAATTTCTGTATCTTTTTCGTGCCAAGGAGATTGTTCTCCATAGCCGTAGCTCCAGGCTCATTCCATACACAAGGAACAGTAGCAGAATGTTAGGACAGATTGGAAGAACTTGCCATAAAAAACAAATGCTTTGAGTGGAAATGCATAATGTAATACAGATTTGATATGTGTAGCAGCAGTCCAGAATCTGTGCCAAACCAGCTCATTGAGGGCAAGCAATGCTCATTTCTTTCAACTTGTAATGACTGAGGAATAATTCCAAATAGGCAGTATGTTGGAAGCCGAAGAAACATTTGACATACCCCATGACCATTGGAGCCATGCAGGGTTGCAGAAAACAAGGTGATGCTGCTTCTCAGTCAGTAAGGAAAATATAAATAGGCTCCCAATCGCACAGCTTATCTTTTAAAATGCCTTATAAAACAAAACCAGAGGAGTTTTGGCAGAAAAAACAGTAAGTGAATATTTAGCTGTTAGGACAAGTCTATTTTTGTTTTACATTCTCTTGCTTTAGCTTTTGTGAACTTTGTGCCCTGCAGATGATGTTGAACTACAAATCCCATCAGCCCCAGCCATTACAGCTGTTCTAACTAAGGCTGATGGGCGTTGTAATCTAAAACCTTTGAAGGGTATCACATTGGCGAAGATTGTCATATTTGAAGTGAACTGAGGTTATTAGTCAAAGAGGCCTTTGTGAAAAAGCTAAAAGGCTGTATAGGCTTGGACTACTGCAATGCACTCTATGTGGGGCTACCTTTGAAGGTGACCTGGAAACAACAACTAATCCAGAATGCTGCAGCTAGACTGGTGACTGGGGGTGGCCGCTGAGACCACATAACACCGGTCTTGAAAGACCTACATTGGCTCCCAGTACGTTTCCGAGCACAATTCAAAGTGTTGGCGCTGACCTTTAAAGCCCTAAATGGCCTCAGTCCAGTATACCTGAAGGAGCATCTCCACCCCCATCTTTCTGCCCGGACACTGAGGTCCAGCTCTGAGGGCCTTCTGGCGGTTCCCTCACTGCGAGAAGCTAAGTTACAGGGAACCAGGCAGAGGGCCTTCTCAGTAGTGGCACCCGCCCTGTGGCATGCCCTCCCACCAGATGTCAAACAACTACCATACTTTTAGAAGACATCTGAAGACAGCCCTGATTAGAGAAGCTTTTAATGTTTGATGGACTTCTGTATTTTAATATTTTGTTGGAAGCCGCCCAGAGTGGCTGGAGAAACCCAGCCAGATGGGCAGGGTATAAATAATAAATTATTATTATTATTAGTAGTAGTAGTAGTAGTAGTAGTAGTAATTTATTCTTTATTGTGGTTCCCACTCTGATGCTTAAGGGCAGAATGCTATTGGAGGGCATCCCAGGGACCTTATCCTATCAATATAGCAGACACAGATGCGGCGTTGGAGAGGGATATTTAGCACTGGATTTCCCCTCCACTGCTACTGAAGCCTCCAACACCATGGTTTAATATTAGTAGGTCCAAAAAGGGTGTGTGTCAGGAGTACTTTGGACAAGGGTGGCACTGCGGTCTAAACCACTGATGCTCTTAGGCTTGCGGTTTGTAAGCTCGGCAGTTCGAATCCGCACAATGGGGTGAGTGCCCGTCGCTTTGTCCCAGCTCCTGCCAAACTTGCGGTTCCAAAGCACAAGTAGATAAATAGGTACTGCTGCGGCGGGAAGGTAAACTGCATTTCCGTGCTCTCTGGTTTCCTGCCACTGTGTCCCGTTGTGCCAGAAGCAGTTTAGTCATGCTGGCCGCATGACCTGAAAAAGCTTTCTGTGGACAAATGCTGGCTCCCTCGGCCTAAAAGCGGAGACGAGCGCCGCACCTCACGGTTGCCTTTGACTTAACCATCCAGGCGTCCTTTTTTCACCTTTTACTTTGGGGGCAATGCCTGAGTAGTAGTAGCAGATGACAAGGTGGGGCTCTGCCACTCTGCTGACCTCCCTCCAACTAAGTTGCTGCTGCTACATAGGACAGAGAGGGGCAGGGGTGACATGGCTGCAATATGGTGGTCAGCATGCTACTGACATGCCAGAGTGTTAGCTTTGCTCCAGCCTGTTTATGTGTGTCTATAGTCTGAAATGCTTCTACATGTAAAATTCTCCTTCCAGTTAATAAACTAGCACATTACGAAGAGGATTAGGTTAGCTTTCTCTCTTGATTGCACTAGTCTACAACATTCAAACTACATATCTTTTAGAAGACATCTGAAGGTAAAGGTAAAGGTACCCCTGCCTGTACGGGCCAGTCTTGACAGACTCTGGGGTTGTGCGCCCATCTCACTTAGGAGGCCAGGGGCCAGCGCTGTCCGGAGACACTTCCGGGTCACATGGCCAGCGTGACAAAGCTGCATCTGGCGAGCCAGAGCCACACACGGAAACGCCGTTTACCTTCCCGCTGGTAAGCGGTCCCTATTTATCTACTTGCACCCGGAGGTGCTTTCGAACTGCTAGGTTGGCAGGCGCTGGGACCGAGCAGCGGGAGCGCACCCCGCCGCAGGGATTCGAACCGCCAACCTTTCGATCGGCAAGTCCTAGGCGCTGAGGCTTTAACCCACAGCGCCACCTGCGTCCCCTCTGTAAAGACGTTTTTAATGTTTGATGTTTGATTATGTTTTTATATTTGTTGGAAGCCTTCCAGAGTGGCTGGGGTACAAGTAAAATTCTTCTTCTTCTTCTTCTTCTTCTTCTTCTTCTTCTTCTTCTTCTTCTTCAGAGACTGTTGGGATTTGAGTGCATCAGCCTACATATCTCATCCTGTGTACTTGGATAGTTGGGACACAGGTGGCACTGTGGTCTAAACCGCTGAGCCTCTTGGGCTTGCCGATCAGTAGGTCAGTGGTTCGAATCCATGCAATGGGGTGAGCTCCCATTGCTCTGTCCCAGCTTCTGCCAACCTAGCACTTTGAAAGCACACCAATGCAAGTAGATAAATATGCACCACTGTGGTAGGAAGGTAAATGGCGTTTCCGTGCGCTCTGGTTTCTGTCACAGTGTTCTGTTGTGCCAGAAGCAGTTTAGTCATGTTGACCACATGACCCGGAAAGCTGTCTGTGGACAAACGCTGGCTCCCTCGGCCTGAAAAACGAGATGAGTGCTGCAGCCCCATAGTCGCCTTTGACTGGACATAACCATCCAGGGGTCCTTCACCTTTTTTTTAACCTTTACCTGGATAGTGACCTCCACAGGTGGTTGCTCTCAGAGCTTTAGCTGACTGTTCACCAACCAAAGCGTCTATGACAGTGTGGCTGCATCACACACAGGTGGTTCTTAAGTATGGATGAATTTATGTTTGCTGGCCATTCACTTCAGTAGACTATTTGGAATCAGGTCAGTTAACGACGCCAGTTTAAACAGCTGGCCAAAGATGGTGTGTGTGAATTCCTCGTTGCCTACAATAAAATTAAGGCCAAATGCCATTTTCAAAGATCACCTTCTGCCACATGTCATGAATTCATTTCATATTATAACAAGGAACTGTTTGGACTGGATTAATCAGGAAGTTCCAACGAATTGTCTCAGTAGTCCTTCCAGACTTTAAAGTCTATGAACTTAGGTATTCTCTGAAATAGATCAAAACAGCTATCCTTCTTGCTAGCTAATTCTTCAGCATCCACACCAAGGTCACTAACTCAGACGCAGCTTAAGACTTCATGGCCACCATGACAACCATGGGGCTATCCCAACATGTCACCCATCTGATGCATGTAGAATGCCACACCCTGGATCAGGTTTTCTCAACCAGGCAGGGAGAAGGTGATCTGAATGTGCAGGATATTATCACTAGTTCCCTACTGAGACTAGATGAGCCAGTGATCTGATTCAGTATAAGACAGACTCTTACATTCCTGTGTACCTCACAGTTGCTTTTCCCTGTACAAACACGCTCACTGGTAACATAAAATGTGCAAATCACCTGAAAGAATTAAAGCTGGGGCAAATTGAGCATCCTCCAATACTGGGAATAATTTTATAAATTCTCCAAATTAAGCCATTAAATTACTGGCATCAACAGGGGTTTTCCTCCAGGTGTGAATACCATTTAGAGAGGAAGGATATTCCTTAGGGTTGCCCACCTGCTGCAGTCTCAAAATTATTACCCCTCCTAGTTGATGCTATTTACATTTTAAAAAAATATATGTGTCCACTAAATTCAAATGTGCATTGATTGTTACATTTACTCAGCCCTCAGGCTTATAGACTTCAGGGTAAATACTTGAGGTCACATTTTTTGAGGCTAATAGATTTTTGGCTGAACTGAAGCGGCGTGGGAGGAAGTTAAAAAAATGTGTGATTTTCTGTCCCCTCCCCCCCTTTAAAGGCTTCAACAATCTGTTTATGCCGCCAGGCAAAATGAAATGTAATTTAAAAAAGGCAAGCTTTATCCCATAAAAATAAGCAACGCAAGAGAAATAGGGCAATGACTACGGAGCAAAAATCTTACCAAGGGTCTTAATTTAAGTGGAATCACCATGTACACTGCTTTAGAAACAAGCAAGCCTGTCGCAACTCGCAGGTGCAAGCTTGGTGGGTGTCCTACTAAGAGACCTGCACCTGCACACTTTGAGGATTTTATGCTTTGGGATTTGTCTGCCAAAAGTGAATGCAGAGTTGGAAAAAGTTACTTAGTTTCAGGGAAAGTAGAGAGGTTTCCACACACCCACACACCCAAAAAATCCAGCTCATTATTTTCATCCAAAGGGATCAGATGCAGCCATGCATTTACCTAGGGAGGGAAGGATAAAGGGGTACAATGAGGAGCACCATTGCATTGGAAACTAAACCTCCTCCTTCACGATCCCAGCTCCAGAGAATCAAGCTTATTCTCTGTGCTTGTTTCAGGCCACAGAGGGCTGACCTTAACATTAGTCAGAGTGTGGCAACCACCTCAGGCGGTTCATTCATGGGCAGGAACAGCCTCTATGCTGCTGCTCCTGAGCCCCCTGCCCATTGTCCTATGTTGGAGCTATTTACCCCATAGGGCTGTCATGCACACCGCCCCCCCCCCCCCCCCCCCCCGTATAGCCTGTCCTCAGTACTGGTGCTGACATAAGATGGCCGTCCAAGTCAGCTTCTGTACATAGAATGTGAAGCAAAACATCAGGAAAGCTGCAGTGATACCAGGCTGAGGAGGGTGGTCCCACAGCTCCACCTGACCCATTGCTTCTGGTGGCAACACATCTTCAGTTCCATCATCCACGTCACCCCTGTTGTGGAAATAGAGCTTCTAAGAGCTGGCTCCACCATTAGAGGAACATGGTCATCTTAGGCAGATGATCTGAGGTTTCATGAAAGAGTAGTAAATTTATTAGTTACAATTGATTGTTCATCTATTGTGGGATCTTTCTTCCTCAGGCAGCAAAATAGCTTGGACAGCCTTGAATACTGTACCATTTGACTGGGGAGTAAGTGGACACCATTTGCTATCCTGCTATAAGTGGAGAATTGTATTGGAGAAGCCCTCTAGAGGCCTGTCACAATGGGTTTCAAGTTGAATTTCTGATTCCTGGTTGCATTTCCTAGACTTTCCTCCCAACCATCTTTCCTAATGTCAGACAAGTCCTAGCTGGAAGACATAAGGATCAAAGTACTGATTTTTGTAAGCCACACAGATAGTCTTTTTTGGCTAAAGTGTGGGGGTATAAATGCCTTAAGCAAGCAAGTAACTTAATACTGGCAAATGACAAGAGTGTGTTCCCAGAATGTGGAGACATGGGGCGATGACAGCAAATGAGAAGTAGGCAAAAAAAAAAAAAAAGACAGCTATCATAAAGGAAGAACATTTTTCACTGAGACAGAGTAAAGGGCTGCAGTAATAAGAAAAAAGAAAATGAGTGCCAGCAACTGCTACTGATCTTGCCCACCTGATCTGATAAATGCCAGCTACACAGACAAAGAAGTAGGCAACGTCTCAAAATTTAACAACTATGAATGAAGTAAGAGTTTCAAAGTAAGTTTGTCCAGTTTCTTTTGAAATGGTAAAAGCTGTACTATAATTATAATTTTTCGTTTTTACAATTGGTTTTCATAGCTGTGATACAAAATATAAGCACACAACCAAACGTAGTGATAGTACACATACCATATTGGCCCAAATATAAGTCCACACCCAAATAAAAGCCACACCTTTAAAATTCAAGGGGGAAAAGAAAAAAACAAAACCACAATACCCAAATATAAGCTGCTCCCTTAAAAATCCACAGGCACTCACACCCGTTCCATTTTACCGTATGTCTGTTTCAGCAGCGATATTGTAAAAGCCAATTTTTGTAAGGTTGCGAATTTAAGCCACACTTTAACTTTTCATGGTCAGAATTTGGTAAAAAAGGTGAGGCTTATATTTAGGCCAATATGGTACATGTATTGAGAGCCAGTGTGGTGTAGTGGTTAAGAACAGTGGACTCATAATCTGGGGAACCGGGTTCGCGTCTCCGCTCCTCCACATGCAGCTGCTGGGTGACCTTGGGCCAGTCACACTTCTTTGAAGTCTCTCAGCCCCACTCACCTCACAGAGTGGGGGAGGAAGGGAAAGGAGAATGTTAGCCGCTTTGAGACACCTTAAAGGGAGTGAAAGGCGGGATATCAAATCCAAACTCTTCTTCTTCTACACCCAGTCTCACCATCGTCATGTCTTTATACTATTTATTCCTCCTGTGTCATTTCATCAGGGATGTATGGTAGCATCCATCCAGTTGTATTAAGAGCCTATATTATGAGCCCACCATTTGCAAACTTTGCATCTTATTCAACCAGGTCATAACCAAAGCAAGCTTAGGGTTTTTTTTTTAAGATTTCATTGGCTATACTAGAAATGGATATACTCTGTGCACAAGGGATGCGGGTGGTGCTGTGGTCTAAACCACTGACCCTCTTGAGCTTGCTGATCATAAGGTCAGCAGTTCGAATGTGCACAACAGGCTGAGCTCCTGTCACTTTGTCCCAGCTCCTGCCAACCCAGCAGTTCGTAAGCACATTAGTGCAAATATATAGGTAGGTAACGTTGCAGCAGGAAGGTAAATGGCGTTTCTGTGCACTCTGACACTCATCATGGTGTGCTGTGGCACCAGAAGTGTTTTAGTCATGCTGGCCACATGACCTAGAAAAGCTGACTGTGGACAAACGCCAGCTCCATCGGCCTGAAAGCGGAGATGAGTGCCGCATCCCATAGTTGAATTCAACTGGACTTAGGAATCCAGGGGGTCTTTTACCTTTTACCTTATATTCTGCACTAGATGAATGCTTGGGACATGGGTGGCACTGTGGTCTAAACCACTGAGCCTAGGGCTTGCAGATCAGAAGGTCGGTGATTCGAATCCCCACGACGGGGTGAGCTCCCGTTGCTCGGTCCCAGCTCCTGCCAACCTAGCAGTTCGAAAGCACACCAGTGCAAGTAGATAAACAGGTACCGCTCCGGCAGGAAGGTAAATGGCATTTCTGTGCGCTGCTCTGGTTTTGCCAGAAGCGGCTTAGTCATGCTGGCCACATGACCCAGAAAAACTGTCTGCGGACAAACGTCGGCTCCCTCGGCCAGGAAAGTGAGATGAGCGCCACAACCCCAGAGTATTTCGTGACTGGACTTAACTGTCAGGGGTCCTTTACCTTTACCTTTTTTAGATGCATGCTGCTATCCAAATTCCCGTTGTGCTGGGCTGGATCTCTCTCTGTATTGCATTGAATGGAGGTGTCCCTCCACTCTTTTCTGTTGGCACAGCCAGCCTCCTGCCTAACAGGTGACGGAGTGGAAGGCTTACCAGCAGCACCCCAACTGGAAAAGCATGGTAGATAGTCCAGAAATGGGGCATTTCAGCCCAGGACTGGCTGGATCCCAAGCTGCACCCACAGTCTGTATTGGCTGGCATCAGTCCTGACCAGGGCCCAATTGCTGCACCAGCTTGAAACCGGCATAGGGATGAGGCCCAATCTACCTGCCTGTTCTGCCACTGTAAGCACATGCAACAGAAGCTCTGCCACTCTGCAGAGTCTTGTTGATGGCCTCAGCAGCACGTTGAGTTCGCAGTCTTGGCCAGAGGCAACCCCTAGTCAGCAACACTGCTGGGAACTGGCTTTTATATGCATAGGTTTTTAATACGTAGATTAGCTCCTGACGTCGTATATTAGAAATGTAGTACTTTATGCACAGTTCATATTATCCTATGTTGCATAGAGCGACATTGCCACCACAGTCAGCGTCTTAAAGGAACTCATTTGTGTGACTTCTGTTGCTAAGGCTTTTTCACTTTTAATTTGCACGGTGATCAAGGAAGGCACTCTTGTTTCCAGGACAGGGGAGAGAACAGCTGGCTTAAAATATGTGTACTGTGCTGCCACAGCACAGTGTGATCCTGCTAATTTAATTAAAATTCACTCGTATACATTGCCATTGCCACCTAAACGTATCCAGAAATTAAAGCTCTTGGGAGGTCATAGGCATTTTGCTTCCAAAGATGTATCCTTGTGCCAGAGTTCTTTTGCAAATCAAATACACCCTTTTTCACTTTGGAAGTTGTTTCTTTCCAACATACCTTCACCCTGGGGATGGAGTTTGGTATGCATTTAAAGAGACCCAATCTAATTTGCAGTCCCAAGACTTTTTGTGGATTGGAATGCATTCAGCAATTAAACTGCACTCTTTTCCAAATTTTGCCATGCAAGTTTTGATGCCAAAATTATAACAGAATGGCTATTTTACAAGAAAAATGCATTGCAAAGCAGTTTTTTTTGGGGGGGGCAATATATGCAAAATGCATACAACTTCAATGTAAGATGTGTATGTGTCTCTCTTTTTTTTTTTTTTTTGAAAAGGAACAGACTCACAATTTAGTGTACCCAAACTGACATGGAATGGAAATAAGCTGATACGTCCACTCAGGAAGAGGGTAGAACAAAAATAGCGATATTATACCTTTACATGACCAATCCTCTAAATGAATCTTTTGTAAGAAATATGAAACTCTGAATAAAACATGGTATACATCTCATCCATATCATTTTGTGAATTGGAGTGCATCGAAAGGGCTTGTGCTCTGACCCTCCTGTCAAACAGAGGCATATTTGGTCAAACTGCACAGTCCAGAACACAGTGTGCCCCAAGAAGAATGTTGATAGCCACATCTACAGATGCCGTGCTCATGCAAGCCAAGCCATGTGCTGCTGGGGGATGGGGAGAAAACATTTGTTGGAATTATTTTTCATGGGAGCTCCAAGTAGCAGTTTGCTATGAATTAAATTCAGCTATGGTAACTGGATGCCATCCTGATTAAAGACCTGTGTTAGGTTCTGGATGAATTTAGTGTTGATTAATGCACGTTTTCACCATCTGATTGCACATATTCATCATAAAAAGATGACAACATACAAGAAGACCAATCCCATTAAAACCAGGGCAGCCGAAGCAGCTGTTTCAGCAGCCTCTCCCCTACATGATATGCAGCATCTAGGATATGCAACAAATTCCACTGGAAGTAATATAAAAGGGTAGAACAGATCACCATCCCCTGCACTGAAATATCATTTGAGGGAGGATGTGAGGCTGTGTGGGCTCACTCCCAACAAATAGAGTGTCCACACCTTCTCCACCCACAAATCCAGCTGGCTTGAGAATGGGTTCTGCATACTGATGTGAATGGCTAGAGCTCTTCAGTGCAATAAAGGCTCTAGGCACTTCACACATGATTGACTGAGCTCAGGGTCCAGCTTACATGCCTCCATAACCCCTCTAATGTTTTCCTTCAGTTCCAGAGAGGGTTCTAACCTCCCAAAGAGACTGTCAAAAGTTTTCCTCGGTCCATTATTTTAGCAAAATGGGATAAATATCAATCCCATTATGACATTGGGAAGGCAAGGTAAAAGGGTCAGCAGCACAACTCTGTTGTATGGCAATCTGGGCCTTCAATCCATTTGTGATACTGAAGTCACTGGCAGAGGAAGAGGAGTGCTGGGGGAGCACACCGCCCCTGGCAGAATGATCCCAGTGGGGTGCCATTGTGGCTGCCTCCCCACCCATACTGGGTGCCATGCCCCCACAGGCACCATGCCATGCCCCCAGGATGCGCACCAGCCCCGCCCCGCCTGCTCCCTGCCCCCCGGTGCCGGAGCATGAAGTAATAGCCATGAAGCAATAGCATAGAGAGTTCCTATCTTCACAGGAGCCCCCAGGCATGTAATAGCTGTGTGGCGGTAAGTGTTCAATAGGTGTGTTGCCCACTGACTTCATCATCAGTGGCAGAAAACATGCTTTGCATATATAAAGGGCCAGATCCTATCCATGGCAGCTCGACTAGGGTTTCCATATTTCAAGTTCTGGACCCAAAAGGCATTTTTAGGGCAACCGTCTGATAGCCCCTCCGCTGCCCCAAACCCCAAACCCAGGACATTTGCTTTAAAATGTAAAATTCCCCTTGGATGGGCATGTAGGACCCCACCCCCACCCCCAAGAGGACATGTCTGTGAATTCTCAGATATATGTCAACCCTAACTTAAATCATTTTGTGTAACATGAAAGAACAGGTGCTCATGCAGAGATGCTGCTTGTTACATTAATGATTGGAAGCCTCAAAGCGTTTGGTAGATGTGTGATTGACCCAGGAGCTCTGATTGACAGCTTCTGAGATGATCTGATCATGGCAGCACAGGTTTCATACAGCACTACATTTAAACAACACTTGAATGTAGGGCACACTCACATGTAAGGCAACACTGAATGTAAGGCACACACTGTCAGGCTCCTGGTGGTTCCTCGGCAGTTTTCTCTCTCCCATGCATTATGTCACTTGACAGCAGGTAAATGACAAGTAGAGACAGGTGGAATTGTCAGTTTTAGTTCTCTCAGTTTGCAATGACTAGTGGACATTGCAAAAGAATAAAATTAACAACAGAATATTTTGTCACTATCTTCAAAGTAATTTAACATCACTGGCTCCAAGCATCCCATACTGAAATTAGCAGAATTGAAAAGTGCCTAGTATGGGACAAAGCATGAGATTATGATGATATTATAGGCATAGGTACTGTGTTAAGTTGATCGGATATTCTTGTTTTTCCTGATCTACCCAGAGGCTAGCTATCTTTGGCTTATTTTGTGAGGTATGAAAAGCAGCAACGTTGTTTTGTTTTGCTGAGGGAAAGGATTTCATGGAGGGCAGGCATATTTTCCCCACACTTAATAAGATTTCTTCTGTATCAGCCCATTGCCTTTTAACCAGAAGCTGAGCTGGTGCACACGTTGCCATTTTAATGTGACAGAAAAATGCTGTCAAGGTTCTGATATCTGTTCTGCAAATGAATAAACCTGGACCAATTTAAGAAAGCATGGTTAAGTGTTGCAAAACCCCTATTACACAATTCCCTGATAAAGGAGCACATTTGCCGACTACAAGAGCTTTCTGCTTAAGAGGATGCTTCTATAATTTTCTCCATCCGTTACCTAGCTGAAAAGACGCAGAGCAAAGAGCAATGTTGGCTGGTGCTTTATTGCTTTGTCTCAGGAATCCTCCTATTAACTCCCCCTCTTCACTGTCACTGAGAACAGCAGGTGGTAATTTTCCATTGGAAACAAGCAAGTATTAGTGGTTTACTTAGCTGCCATGCACAGCAGTTCTTGGGGATATTATAAACTGTAGGTCCTCTCTCATTTGTCCTTATTTATCCTGACATTGCCATTCATGACTGCACAGACATTGTAAGCGATGGTCTAATACCGCTTGTATAATTGCTTGGCACCCTCTAATATACTTGGATCCCTCAGGGTCAATAGATGCTTTTAGCTTGACATTCAGTCACGAAGGCAAGTGGAGTTTGCTTTCTTCTTCTCCTTCTCCTCCTCCTCCGCATAACTTATTGTTTTTATCCAGGTCTGTGCATGCACACATGAAGTCAATAAATCTCATTTGGACCAGACAGTGTGATAGCAGCCAAACTGCAGATGGCTGAAGAACACCAAAGGTATCAATGGGGCAGCACACTGATTTATTAAATGTCTACTGAAAGCAAAATCCCATTCATTCCGCTGAAGTAAATAAAATGCTGGAGTCTGTTTGGCTGAAGTTTAAAGCCTGGGTCAGCTCTCTGACAGATGTGGTCCTTGCTTTTTAAATGGGAGCATGTAACACAACACGGGAGAAGAGTAGAACTTGAAATATTTTGCTGGTCTGCACGTCTCTTCCCCTTCTTTATAAATGTCCTTCCTTCCTTCTTTCTTTTATCATGCTAGAGGTGATTGGATGGATGCTGAATGAAATACAAAGCTGAATTAACATGAGGAGTATTCTAACATATTCCTTAGGATATGCCCACACTTGATTTGTGTGAGAAGGGGTCCTACCCAAGTAGAACTCCTCCATATTAGACAGGATCTTGGGCTAGTCAGGATCTGCCCTTTTACCTGCATGCATAGATTGATATACACCCTGAATTTATTTCCGATCATAGATATGACTGTTGGGTATCACCAGCAGGCAGGTCTAGCACATAGGGGATCTGTAAAACATCTCACGTACTTATTTAATGTGTGTATCACCAGTATGCTGATGATACTCAGCTCTGCTTCTCAATTATACCTGATTCAGGAGAGGCTGTGTGGAGCTGTCCGTGGTCCTGGCCCAAAAGCATCAGTTACTGCACAATGCTGCGGCTACACTGGTGAAGGGAAGAGACTCGGGTCACCACATGATACCAGTGTTAAAAGACCTGCACTGGCTTCCAGTCAGCTACCAGGCCAAGTTCACTTTGTGCCAGGTTACAAAGCCCTGAATAACTTAGGCCCAGGGAACTTCAAGTACCGCCCTATCCTGTGCACCCCAAGTTGATCATTGAGATCATTGAGGAGACCACTATTAACAGTTCCCTATGGGCAAGAACTGCATGTCAATGAGGAGTTGTGCCTTCAGTTTTGTGGGCCCAGCTCTATGGAACCCCCTCTCGTAAGAAATTAAACAGGCACTGTCCCTGCCGACTGACACCAGGTCAAAACTGTTTCTCTTCAGGAGGTTTTTGCACCCTGCTCCTTCTCATATGTTTTTCTTTCTTTCTTTATTTTGAGATTTTAAATACTTGAGATTTTAATTTTCAGTGGTTCAACTGATGTTTTAAATTTTGTATATTGTAATTTTTGTTTATGAAAGCCACTTTGAGACCTAGGTGGTAAAAGGTGGGATATAATTCATTACTGCCTCTCATCCTGGAAGTCATATGCCCATCATGGCTGATACTCACTGGTAGCCTTCTCCTTCATGAATTTGTCTAACTCCCTTTTAAACCCATCATCACATCACATGACAGCAAATTTAAGAAGCCAATGGTGCATTATGTAAAGGACTGCCTTTTGCCTTTCCTGAACTCTCCTATCAGACTCAGTAGATTATCTTGGGTTCTTATATTACAAGAGAGGGAGGAAAATGTATCTCGGGGTCTTTCCACACTTACCATATATAGTGCTATAGTTGCTGGGTTCTTTTAGATGATTTGGGATGCTGCCACACAACATCATCATTATTCAGCTAGTATCCCAGAACGACATGCTCAAAACCCCATTTTCTTCCATCACAAAACTCTGACTTTTGTGAAAGAGCCAGAATGGATCCTCAGTGTTTTCATATGTGTACAAATATGCGTACAAATATCATCCCAGTTTCTGTGTGGAAGCGGTTGGGGTTGGTGGCCATGGATTGGGAGACATCTGCTTTGAGCCACTTCCCTCTGAACAGTGCAAGCTGTCAGTTCGTGAGCTCAGTTCAGAAGAGAGATGTGGTAGACAGAGTCGATGGTACTGAGTCAAGGTACTGTTTCTGACAGCAGTCATTAGCTGCAGACAAATCACAAAACCAGGTTCACCATAGCTCAGGCAGACAGATAGTTGTTCTTCTACTCTCCTAAACTCCCACAAGATTAGAATACTAGACATTAAATAATTTTTGGAAAAGCTGGCTATTCCTGTGCACATGCTCATCACTTTAACATTTACTGGCTGGAGGAGCAAGAAGGTATACAAGGGGTGTGACTACAACCACAGAACTTTTCTCAATTGGGGCACAATTTCCCATTAGTGTGGAAAGGAAAACCCTGCATTCACTCTCTAATAAGAGTGACTTACTCTTACAAACACCTACAAATTCAGTCTTAAAAATGGCAAATCAAACAGTCCCTATAAACCACTAAAAATGGTTAGTGCAGAAAGGCCCCCTCTCCACTTCCACCTCCATCACATCAATGATATCTTTTATTCCACTTTCAAAAGATCTTCCTTAACCTTTTGAAACCATGGCATAGTCTGAGGGCACAATATAGCAGCAGTCCTGTGTTTAGATAGGAACTCCCTGTACATTTGGCTCTAGCCCCTGAAAAATTGTGCTGAGTCAGACTTCAGTAGCATCGTGTTGCCTCAGTGTCCCAAGTGCCAATGGAACTAGTTTTGTTGATTCATAGGACTCAGACAACTTGCAGCATTCTATATTCTCATGCTTTTCCTGAAAAATCAAGGGGGACCTGACACAACATTTTTCTGATCTTCTGTTGTGATTTAGAAGTTTCTTATTCTCCAAAGAAGAAACTGCTGAACACAAAAGCTATGGATGGCCAAGCACTTCTGATATTTTCTTTCAACACTTACTTTTTCTGTGTGAGTGGAAAAATTCTTGACATTTCCACAGATGAACAGCCAGTCATCCTAGCAACCAAAATGAAAAAAAAGTTTCATAAATCACATTAGAAAGGCACCTGTCTTTCCTTGTTCCTCACTTTCTTTATTCTGTGGTTTGCTTTGATAAGGAAGATGAGCATCTTTGCAAAGTAGGAAGGAGACAGCAATTAAAAAACTAGAACAACTGACAAAATCTACATGTTCTCAAAGTGTATCTGTGAAAATACCTTCCCCCCTTCTCCATCTTTAAAATCAATTCAGTGCAGAAGTCTATTTGGACTTACCAAACTGAAGAAGAACATAGGGAAAGTCCTCCTGGATCAGATTAAAGACTTATCTAGCCCAGAACCCATGTTCTCCACAGTGACCTATAGAAGCTCACCAGCAGGACATGAAGGCAATAGCGTTCTCCAGCTATTGTTCCTCAGCAACTGGATTTCAGAGTCATGGTGCTTCTGATTCTGGAGGTAGCTACCAGTTTGTTTCCAAGTTCAAGTGCTGATGTTAACCTTTTAATCTCTAAATGGCCTGTGGCCGGTGTACCTTAAGGACTGCCTTCCTCCATATATACCTTCCTACATGTTCTTACATGAGGGATATGAGGCCCTACTCTAGATCCCTCAACACCATGAAGCAGGACATATGGCAACCACAGGTAGGACATAGGTTTTCATAAGTATCTGTGGGTCACTGTTTGAACAGGATGCTGGACTAGATGGGCCATTGGCCTATCTAACAGGCTTTTCTTATGTCCTGGCCAAGTGTGGTGTGTCAGGCCCCTATCAGTATATGGTTTCAGGCAAGTGATAAAGTTGTGGCTGGATAAAAGAAAAAAAAAGGTCATTGGTTGATTATTTTCCTGTTTGGTGCTTGGCAGAATTGGATTGATTACTCTCAAGCTTTATTATGATTGCATTTAACTTGTGAATTGCTTTTGCATTTGAAATACTGTCCTGGTATTTTTGACTGGTTAGCTTCCTTGAGTTTCTCAGAAAGCAAGCGAATACAGTGGTGCCTCGCAAGACGAAAAGAATCCGTTCCGCGAGTCTCTTCGTCTAGCGGTTTTTTCGTCTTGCGAAGCAAGCCCATTGACGGCTTAGTGGATTAGCGCTATTAGCGGTTTAGCGGCTTTTAGCGGCTTATCGGCTTAGCGGATAAGCGGATAAGCGGCTTAGCGGCATAGAAAAAGGGGGGGAGAGAAAAAAACCCGCAGGAACTCGCAAGACATTTTCGTCTTGCGAAGCAAGCCCATAGGAAATTCGTTTTGCGAAGCATCTCCAAAACGGAAAACTCTTTCGTCTAGCGAGTTTTCCGTCTTGCGAGACATTCGTCTTGCGGGGCACCACTAAATAAGCTTTTAAAATAAATAATAGCACATACTCATCATGCCTGCCTAGCAGCCATTGATAGTTGTACCCTACATGAAATTTCCTAATCCAACTTTAAAGCTGACCAAGTTGGTGACCATCACTATATCTTTGTGGTAGTGAATCGTGCATCCTGTTCTTCCTAGAACTGCTCCCTGAAAAGATGGGCAATATATCACGATGGCGTAGCAGGCAATCCAGCCAATTATGTTTCTAAAACATCCTTCCCTAAGTCCAGAAATCGCCGAAGAATTGATGCTTCTGAATTATGGTGCTGGGGGAGACTCTTGAGAGTCCCATGGACTGCAAGAAGATCAAACCTCTCCATTCTGAAGGAAATCAGCCCTGAGTGCTCACTGGAAGGACAGATCGTGAAGCTGAGGCTCCAATACTTTGGCCACCTCATGAGAAGAGAAGACTCCCTGGAAAAGACCCTGATGTTGGGAAAGATGGAGGGCACAAGGAGAAGGGGACGACAGAGGACGAGATGGTTGGTTAATGTTCGCGAAGCTACCAGCATGAGTTTGACCAAACTGCAGGAGGCAGTGGAAGACAGGAGTGCCTGGTGTGCTCTGGTCCATGGGGTAACGAAGAGTCGGACATGACTAAACGACTAAACAACAACAACAAGTCCAGAAATGAGGCAGCCTTAAGTTCTTTGGCATATTCTTTCTCAGCTGAAATCATTCAAGGAAGAGTTGGGATGGCAGTGAGGAGAAACATTTTATAATCTCTGCTTTTTTGTATCTAGGAAACTGTTAGTTTTGAAAGCCGATGTTTCAGCATCAAAACTGAAACCATACTTTGGGTTCAAGTGTGGTAGGGAAGCGGTTGCTTGCTCCTCTTTTATCTATCGAACAAAACAAGCCTGAGACAGCTTGGCCTGAGGGCAGAGGCCCACCTAGGAACCAGAACATGAAGTTTCTGCTCACTCAAGCAGTGTGAGTTGTTTCCTGTTTGTTTGTTTTCCTGAAGTCCTTTACCCTGCCGAAAGATAACAGCTATGTCTTCCTCAGCTGAAAATCTCTCCCCACACAACACCTTGATCTGCATGCACCAGAATATCCTGTTTACCTGGAGGAAGGCCAGAATATTTCAACACAGAAAGCAGGGGAGATGGGGGAAATCAGAAAACAAACAGCTTTGCGGCTTCATCACTGCATGATTTAGCAGGATTAAGACAGATTTTTGTTTGTTTGATTTACTATGAAGTACTTACTATGAAGTAGCTGTTTACTTTATAGTGAGAGTCCCATTGGACTAGTGTTGAAGATGAAGTGAAAACTACAAAGCAAAAGCAAAACTAATTAATAACAATGGTGATGTTCATCCTTATGCATTCTTAAAGTAGAGCCATTGTCCATTTAAATGGGTCTCTGCAGACTTAGCTGGATCTCACCCAGTAAGGCTAACAAGTAATTCTTAGTTCTCAATAAAATAATTGGGTGGTGGCAGCTGTCGTAAATTCAACGGCAGTGTGGAAGCTGGTTAGTAAGTAAGTGAAGAATATCACCCACAGTGGTTCTGTGGGTGACCAGTGTCTCATTTACCCAGAATTGTTGTTGATAAAGGTAAAGGGACCCCAAACCATTAGGTCCAGTCATGGCCGACTCTGGGGTTGTGGCGCTCATCTCGCTTTATTGGCCGAGGGAGCCAGCGTACAGCTTCCGGGTCACGTGGCCAGCATGACTAAGCCACTTCTGGCAAACCAGAGCAGCACACGGAAACACCGTTTACCTTCATGCCAAAGCGGTACCTATTTATCTACTTGCACTTTGATGTGCTTTCAAACTGCTAGGTGGGCAGGAGCTGGGACCAAACACCGGGAGCTCACCCCATCGTGGGGATTTGAACCGCCAACCTTCTGATCAGCAAGTCCTAGGCTCTGCAGTTTAACCCACAGCGCCACCCGCGTCCCATTGTTGTTGATACTACCAGGCTAAAGAACTGATCTGCACCAAGTAGCATCAATTATCAAGCTGGGAGACATAGGAACATAGAAAGCTGCCTTACTATGAGTCAGACCATTGGCTAATCTAGTTCAATATTGTCCGCACTGATTGGCAGTGGCTATCCAGGGTTTTCCTACTTCCCATTCTTCTCTGAATAGGCTGGGAATTGAACCATAAACCTACTCTATGCATACTGAGTAATTCCACAGAGTAATGGTTGTTTTAGATTTAGAAGGTTCAGATGAATGAAACTTGACTCTAGCTACCTAATTTCCATTTTCCCCACCTTCAGTGTACAGATAGAAATCACTACCTACCCCTTCACTGGAATAATGCAACTTGGGCAAAGTGTTCACTTTATTGGATAACAGGGATCTGCAAGCAGGCAAACAGAAATCCGAAGGATATGTGTGGTCACTCTCTAACTTCCGCTGAGAGTACCCCATCCTTTCCACCCTGGTTCAAACTGCTGGTTCAAGTAGATATTGATTTATACCTTCCATTTATAGCCTACCAGCTATAAATGGGGACCAAAGGAGCCCATGGTTATTGCAGCCCATGTCTGCTTTCACTATGGCTGTGTGGCGATTATGAACAATTGAAGCAAATGGAGAACAAGAGGGATGCAAAGTTAGTTAAGTATTTTTATTGATTTACTTGATCAGGGGGTGGGAGTAGCTGCCCCCACTGGGTCTTTTGACTATGCCCAAGTTGGAGCCCCCCCCGGGGGGGGGGGTTGGGGGGAATGGCCAGGTATATTTTGCAATATGTCACTGGTGCAATAACAGCACATTGGCAGGTAGTTTATACCGAGCCATTCAGACATCATTCTGCTTTATTAGTGGTTCTGTGATACTTCCTTAATGTCACCACATCACTCCTATCTGGAGGGACATCCTTGCACTATAGTGCATCGAAAGCGAGACAGTCCCACTGGAACATTTGTTTTACTCAAGTTATAGGATTTCACAAGGAAGCTATGGCATATACAGCAATTGAAAATGCCCCCCCCCAAAAAAAAACTTCTGAAAGCACATAGAACCAGTGGCGGAGCTTCATGCTCTGGCACCAGGGGCGGAGAGCAGGTGGGGGTGTGACTGGCATGCATCCCGGGGGTGTGGTGTGCCCCGGGGGTGTGGCACGCTGCCTGCAGGGGTGTGGTGCATGTCCCAGGGACGTGGCGCGTCACCTGCAGGGGCATGGCAACCAGTGGGGGCGGCAGCCACAATGGCACCCCACTGGGGTTGTGTTGCCGGGGGTGGTGTGCTCCCCCCGCCCCCTCTTCCTCCGCCAGTGCATAGAACCACCCTGAGCACAAGTTGCCACAAATGCACAATTAAAAGGACCTCTGCAGGACCCCCAAGGTATTATTGATTTTAACAAAGTCATTGTCTTAGTCTAGAACAGCAGTTCTCAACCTGTGGTTGCCTAGATGTTGCTGGACTACAACTCCCATCATCCTTGAGCTCTGGGCTTGCTAGCTATGGGTGATGGGAGTTGTAGTTCAACAACATCTGGGGACCCACAGGTTGAGAAAGGCTGGTCTAGAACCAACCCATAGCCTTCAAAAAATAAAATAAAAGCTCACCAGCATAGAATAGCAATAGAAATCCCAGTCAAACAATCAGGACTATGGTGAGCAATAGATATGTTAATAGAGGTTCACCTCTGAACAAACTTATTGCCATCAATAAAGGAAGAGTGCATTGTTTTGGTCTCTTGCAGTCCACTGGAGTTCAGAGTTATATGCTCCCATCAACCGTCTCTTTAGCTGTAACGTAACAACTACACTTGCCCTTTGACATGAAGATCCATGGTTCAGTCCCTGAGCAAATAACCACTTCAGGTAAGATAATGTCTGCAACAACAGTCTGTGGGACTGGCTCTTATCAACTCAAAAAGGCTGATTGACTTATGAATGCTGTCAGGCTGGAAAGAAGGAATTCTGCCGAATGAGCTACTAGAACAAAGCAAAGAGAATTGTTTGAAAATGCTGTACTGATGTGCCTGTAGTATGCTTTGGGGTAGGGATACACCTTTCCTCCCAAAGGAGCCAACCATAGCAAACAGCAAAGCATTAAAGCAATACAAATCAAAATTCACCAAAAAAATTCCTAACATTTAAGAACATTAAAAACATCTAAAAACAGTCGCATATCTTCTCAGCTAGCAATTGCAAAGTTCTCAAGAACTGTATATTTCAGCCATCAAAGGTCTGAGTGGATAGGAATGAATGATAAGTAGTGCTTAAGTGTGAGTAAAGCTCATCCGCATGTGATCTTTACATGTTTATATTAATGCACGCATGCAACTCCTTCCTATAGTCAAATGTGCTGCCAATGCGTGTCTGTGAAGCCTGTCAGCGATGGGGGCAGGACTGGCTTCTGCTGCCATCCTGACACATTTATGTGAAAAGTGAACACCTCTTGTTAATTCTGAATAAAAATATAGTCTTCTCTATTTACACCCCAAATAAGCTGAAATGCCATTGTTTGGGCTTAATAGTTTGTTAGCGGACCATGCCACAGGGTCATAGGCGCCGACTCCATGGGGCCTGAGGGGGCCCGAGCCCCCTCAAAAATTCGAGAAGCGGGGATTCCCCCTAGCTCATTAATATTCACCGCCCAATCAGCTGCTGCAAAGGGCGGGCCCTCACAGGTTCACTTAAGGTCGGGGCAGCCCGGGGCTCGCCCCTTTCGTTCCCCCAGCAGCAGCGGTTTGGAGGTCTTGGCCCCCCCCAATATTTTTTATAAGTCGGTATGGGCCCCCGCCCCCCCAATATTTTTTATAAGTCGGCGCCCCTGCACAGGGTTGCTCACTGCTCAGCGCACATTGGCAAAAGGAATGAGTTTCCTGGGCAAAGTCTCTGGGACTGGTATCATTT
This sequence comes from Podarcis cretensis, assembly GCF_951804945.1. Taxonomy (NCBI): domain Eukaryota; kingdom Metazoa; phylum Chordata; class Lepidosauria; order Squamata; family Lacertidae; genus Podarcis; species Podarcis cretensis. The sequence continues at coordinate 22,886,188 of NC_137176.1, read as the reverse complement.
AATAGAAATCTTTCTGTGTTCCATTTATATTGCTTTATCTTGTCTGTTTCGCTCATTCATTAGGGAGAATTCTGTTGCTAACAGTGAGAGAGAAAGAGGTGAGGGATGTGAATCGCCGAGTAAAAACCTTATTAGCAGCCATTCATCAAATTTAATTATTTCTGGAATGGTGCCACCAATTACTTTTTGGCATGCTGGTTTAAATTGCATTTTTATACCACTAGTTGCCATGCAAATACGTCATCAGAATGATGCTAATTGAGTAACCACTGGAGAGTTTCAGCCTGACTTGATCTCAGCTCACACTGAAGAAGAAAGGGAGGGAGGGAGGCAAAGCATGTTATTATGAATGTTTCTGATGCAAAAGAGCATGTTTTAAGAGCCCAGTGTGTCCTGCTTAACATCAGGGATGCATGGCTTGGAAACGGTGAGGGGAAACAGCTGAAAATGACAACCATTTTCATACATTTCTGACTTTAAATGGGTTGACAGCTATAATAATTCACTATCCGTTCGCTCTCAGAAACCCACACTCCTTTGATGCCGGAGCACAAAGTGAAAGGTGGTGTTTGACAAAGAGGCAGCCAAACAGGAACAGAGGAGGAAAGAAGATTGTGGTTCACCATAAAATCCATTAGTGTAAATAACTCTGACTGATCCATAACCCCACTAAGCTGAAGCGAAGGAAAGAATGCAAGAGAATTTAGAGCTAGTGCCTGGAGTTGCCTTCTCCTGCTATGGGAGCAGGCCTGATCAGTGATTGTTCCCTTTTCGTTTTGTTCTTCTGCCGCCTGACTGCTGGGGATATCAGCCACACCAAAGCAAGTGGAGAAGGAAAGAGACCAGCTAGAAATGTTTATACTGAAAAACAAAACTGTTCTTGTCCTGGGATATGAGTCTTTTCCTATCAAGGAATGATGAGTGAATCTGTCAGTTTTGTTTCCCCCTCAATTTCTCATTTTTCCAGTAATAACTTCAGTTATTCACATTTCCACATCAATTTGTGATTTGTTAAAAGTCCTCATGAAAACTCACCTGCATTTTAGTGCCTTTCTCCCTTAATATTCAGTTTTGCAAGCAATGTCCCCTACTTTAAAGCATATTTATACATTCTTTTCACTAATATATGCATTTATATGCAAACTTTCTCAGAGTATAGGTATTTTTAAACAACTTACCCAGCCAGAGAACTGTACTGAAAAATGCAAAGGAGTTGAAATTTTGAATGATGAGATGGCTGAGGATGGCATCTTGCTACAGAAAGCATGGATGAGGTAAATTCTCCTTTACATGTGAACTGGAACAGATCCCTCCTTCTTTCCTATCCCTACTACAAACAAAGGGACAGTGTCAACTGCATTATTTTGGGTGTGGGTGTGTTGAAGCGTTGGTTCAACAAAATGTCTTCCTCTACCTGCAATCACCCACTTGCTCCCTGGTGATAATCCCAACTGCTGCCCAGAGAAGAAAGAGCAGACAAGAGGAGGTAGTCACAGCTACAGTTCCTTCTGCTTATTCGGGTGGTGGGTAGGGAAGCCATGACACTTTCTGACGTTGCTGGACTCCTAATTCCCTCCATCTCTGGCCATTGCTTATGCTAGCTGGGGATTATGAGAGCTGGAGTCCATCAGGAGTGAAACCAGTTCCCCATCCCTGCCTCTGTCCCATTGTTTGCTTGTGCTCTCCTCCTAGTCTAGAGGGACATAGTGGGCAAACAGGTAGCAGTGGTAAGAGGAGCAGCAACAGGGCCAGTGAGTTTTGTTGGTCAGCAGTGTCCTGTTCCTGGCTAAGGTTTGGGGTTTAGCAAGTGCCTAACAATGCCAGTTCCCTGCCACCAGCCCTGGTGGCAGCCAACTGAGTACCACAAGCGTTCAAGGGAGAGCCTTCAAGATTCCAAACCTGGCATCTGTTCTCCCAGTTGAGAGACACTGGCAATTTGTGAGAACTCACATTTATTGTGAACCAGGCTTTAGCTCATGGGAAACAGTTGTAGGATCAATCACATCCTTTAGATGCAGCAGGTCTCCGGATTCAATACCTGGCATCTCCTGGTAATGCTAAGAAAGACCCCTATCCGAAACCCTTGAGAGATGCCTCCAGTTAGTGTACACTAGGAGCAGCCAACAAGGTGCTCTCCAGATGGACTATGACTCTCATCGGTCTCAACCAGCATGGCTGATGCCAAGGGATGGTGGGAGTTGTAGTGCTGCAACATATAGAGGACATCACATTGGCCACCCTTAGTGTAGGCAATGCCGAGGTAGATGGCCCAATGTTCTGACTCTGTACCAGGCATCTCCCTAGTGGGGACCATCTCTATAAATAATGCACTATTGTTTCAAGCACACATTTGGTTTGACATATAATGAGAAGAAAGTTAAATTCTTTTTGAGCTGCAAATCATTCCCTTCTATCTTGTCAAAAAATCCCCAACAGACTGATAAATGCCAGAGTGTAGCGATTTTGAGTGACAACGGGAGCCGGCTGAATAAGAAGAAGAAAATGTGGATAATTTTGTAGAAATAATGCCTCCCAACTTAATTGGACAAGTAATTCAAGATGAATAATTTGAGAAGCGCTTGTAAGAATCCCACATTTGCTTCTCATTTTAAAGAGAGAGTTTAAATGTGTGTGGCACCACACAGTAGGTGGATGACAGGTTATGAAAATGAAGGTTTATACAATACCTATCCTCGGGAGTGTATATGTAATACCAGTTGTACCCTATCATCAATGTCACATTGAGACCACAATGAATGCTAAGAATCGTATACAATAATAATGAACTCGTTCTCCTGAGAGTGAATCCTTCTGCAGCCAAAAACGTTGCCAGCTATGCAGAAGGGCAAGGTAACAGCAGTACAGAAGCACTAAAATATTTCTTTTGGGGGGAGGGGTGGACTCCAAGGAGCATGCTCAGTGGGTGTGTCTGTTGAGGAAGGTGGGTAAGCAGGAAGCTAGGGAATCAGGATGGAACCAGGTGTGAAAGCTTGATGTCAGATGTGATGGGACGTAGGTTGTTTTGGTTAATAATAATGATAATAATAATTTGTATACCACCCTTCTTCCGTATATCTCAGGGTGGTTTATAACATAAAATACAAGGAAAAAAAAAACAAAATCCACAATAAAAGCAGCGGCAGCAGCAGCAACAATAACAACAATAACACAAACCAACAAAACAACCCAGGAAAGCAAGGCGGGAGAGAATGGGGTAGGTGAACAACTTTCAAATAATGGCTTGGCAAATAAGCCTACTTTCATTCTTTCTGCCTTTCTTATTTTCAGGGAGAAACTATTCAGCTCATTTCCAAGAGGGAGAAGAAATTTGCCCATCAATAGTTATATTACTGGTTCTCCCATGGTGACGATTATAATTCAGAACCTTGAAAACTCAGGGAAAGAAAGAGAAATATTAACACAGGTGTTTATGACTCTAACTAGAATATAAAAGAAATATATTTAATCTAGCTACCAAAGGTCATTTCTTGAATATATTTCTCTGGTCACTTTAGACTTCCAAGTAACTGGGAATAAATTAAGCGCCAGGACTCCACAGGAACCTTAAGAACCTCTCAGAGTTTAGGCATATAATGCCAAACAGCACTCCATGCCCTTGGCGATTAAATAAATCACAGTTAGGAAAACAAGGGGAGAATGAAGACTGTACATTCTACTGTGTGTGTGTTGTTCCCAAGCTGGGCAACCTTCATTGTTAACCTTTACATAATATGAACTTCCATCTCGAGGAGAATCTATCTAAAGTTATAGCAGCTGGCAGAAGACATTCTGGTATTCCAGCTGCTACATTTGTACCAGGGCAATTTCACCACCACCTCATCCCTCTCCTTCCTGGAAGATGTCCTGGCGATGACAGTAATGGGAGGTAAGGCAAGCAGCACCAGTGCTGCTGCTCCTAAGACCCCACAGATTTGGGTGAATGACCAGTGTTGGGTGAGCTGTGAGTTTGTTTTTGCCCTGGGTGAGATCCAGGGTAGGTGGTTATTAGCAGATGTGAGGAAACCATTCAGTTAAGCTCCAGATCACAGGAGGCATGTTTCCAGCTACCCTACCCCTTGCCCTTGGAAATCAGAAACTACTTAGGAGAGGGACTGTGAGCAACATCATAGGAGGGGTGTTTCTAGGACTATGGTGAAAGTGTGAAGCTCCCTTGCTATTTCCCCTATTGGATCCTGCATGTTGTTTAGCTAATTTTGTTAGATTTATAGTACAGTCGTACCTCAGGTCCTGAACGCCTTGGGAGTCGAACGTTCTGGTTCCCAAACGATCAAAACCCAGAAGTGAGTGTTCCAGTTTTCGAACATTCTTTTGGAAGCCGAACATCTGATGGGGCTTCTGTGGCTTCTGATTGGCTGCAGGAGCTTCCTGCAGCCAACCAGAAGCAGGCTTTGGTTTCTGAATGTTTCAGAAGTCAAATGGACTTCTGGAACGGATTCCATTCGACTTCCAAGGTATGACTGTACTCGAATGTGGGGTTTTTTGTATGTTATTATATTTGCCATGTTGTGAAATTGTTAATATGTCAGTGGTATTGCTCTGCTGTGTTATTATGAACTTGTTTTCGTAGGGTTGGTTTGAAATGCATTCCTGCTTTCTTTATTGTCAGCTGCTTTGGGCATGTCATTTGCGTGTGGAAAAGGGGCGAACAAATAAAATGAATGGATGAATGACCATGAGATTTTGAGAAAATTCCATCCCTAGCGGGGAGGAACATAAAACTGTCATATGTGTGTGTTTGCTGTCCAACAGGCATGGAAATCCATGCATGGGCCAAATGATTCATCTATAATTACCAGTCCAATTACTTTAGGAGAGTTGGAGAGCCATTTGAGGGCAGTAGACTAGGAGGGAAAAGATAATGGGTTGTGGGTTCTACTGGGTGATCAATACAAAATATAGAAAATATAAGAAGGAATTTATGCTGGATATAGAAAGAGACCAGGAACTTTTAGAGGGTCTCATACACCTGAACAATAAAATAAAACCCTTCTGATTGTCTGGATGTCATCAATGTGTCTGTAAACTTTATAGGAAGGAAAGTCTGTACCAAAAACAAGCTCTTCATAGGTGTTGACCTACAAAGCTGTTGACCTCTGGCTCTTTTTCAGCCTAACTGTTCAAGCTCTAGTAAAGATATCGAAGGAGAACTTCTACAACCCTCTTCAGACAGAAACAGCAGATGGCCCCAGCTTTCCTTTCTGATGCCTGCAGTTCCAGATAATAAGAGACTTTCCTTACCTACTATAATTCACATCACATCTAAGGGTAGCAGACGGTACTTTGTCCAAGTGAAACAGTCTGTGGCATTGTCAATAAACTAAAAACATATCGTTCTTAAAAAGAAAAGAAAAAGTTTTTCTCCACAAACACACTTGCACATTTGCCAGGAATGATTTTTTTTTAAAAAAAAATCACTCCCACAAATCTATCCTTGAACAAACAGTCCTTTGTGTCATTTGTTTCAGATTCACATAAGATTGTTTCTCTGGGTGAAGGTACAAAGTTATTAAAGTCTCCGTAATGGAAAGAAAGTTGTTCAGTGCTGGTATCTTTCATCAGGTGGGCTCAAGCCATGGCCAAGACAAGCATTTAGCAATTATTTACACATCCTTGACTCATCGATGGTGAGATAATATCTAAAAAGGGATGCAAACAATGAACAACCCCCAAATCGTTTAGTAGTCGTTTGTTTTTGTCACTGCATCCAAAGGAAGCTGCCAAAATCAGCATTTCTGAGAGCTGAGCCATGCTTTAGTTTTGAATTGGAGGCAACTGTCATTATGACACCCTGAAGGAGATGAGCTGTTACATGAAATGCTTAGCACCAGGTATGACTCATTTCTCTGGATGAGTCACTGTTCTGGTTGTGACCCCTTTGAGGAGAGGTGATTCTGTTTGCAGTTCTGCATCAGAACTGACATAGAGGAATTACTGGTACCTGCCCACAATGGATGGCGGCTGGTATAAAATAAACATTGAATGGGAGAGCATGCAACCTTCCCTCTGGATGAAGATCTGGGGCTCACTTTACTTATGTCATTTCTTGGGGCACATAAGTTGGGCATTAAAGGCTTCATTCATTCTCCCTCTATTTTTCAACATTCTGACATTTTCTTCTTTCTCACCTTCATAGCCCATTAGTTATAATTTTAGCCAGGGCTATTAAAACAACAACAACAACATGCTCATTATAAGACAAATAGAAGATAAGACAGTACCCAACAACTCTCCCGACCCAATGATTTATGTGTTTTAAGAAGGCGAGAGAACAATTTTTGTTTCTTTTTTGCTTTGTTTTCTTTTTCATTCCCCGAGGTTCTCCAGGAACAGGTCCTGCCACCAATGAAATGCACTCTGAGCAAGTTCAGAGGCATTATTTCTTTAAATATGTCAGCAATGGTTATTTAAATTTGTGGCCTGCTTTCTAAACTACTATTAATGGGAAAAATAATCTATTTAGATGTCATGATATCGACAAAGAAGGTTCTATGAAGAGGTTTCTTCAAAAGCAAAAGAGAAAAAAGTTGCAAGTTAGAAATCTCAGTTTGTTTGAGTACTTTCAAATGAGATCATTGGTACAGGAACATCTTAGAAAACAATCACACACAAATAAGCAAACACATTAGCTTCTATTCAAATATGAAACAGAACTGGAAAAAATAAAAGAATATATGGTGAAATGGACACAAAATATTGGGGGAAATGTTGCTTGGAACATCTGGGAAAATCTATGAAAACTAGCTCACAATTTCCCTTCAAATATGGGTATTATAAAATTGTTTCAAAGTTATGAGCAGATGGTACACTGTACCAGCAAAGTTAAATGAGATTAACAGAAAAATTTCCATCTTTGTGTTGGAAATGTCAAGAAGAGAGAGGTGATTTTTATTTAGCTTGAATATTTGCATTGCAAAATATGGAGAAGTGTGCAGTTTGAAGAATGATCTGGGTATTAGTCTGGAAAATGGCAGTAATTTTGGTCTGCTTAAAAAAGTTTTCTTATGATTCAGGCAGTCCGTATGTTCAGCTGAACATTCTCGAGTCATCAGTCCTTGAGTTATGTATTTTTACATATGAAGCAATGCTTAGCTTTGCTTTCCCATTAATTAATTTCACCCTGCTTTTATTATTCATTATTATTTATTTCATTTCCAGGCTACATAGTCTCAACTGTAAGGATTGAGAAACAGAATCTAAATTACCCTTTTATCCCACAAAATCTAATAGAGATTGAGCCTGATCTCTTTTTAATTGAACAAGGGGTAGCTTGATTGCTAGTTTGGAGTAAAATGATTCCCCCCCCCCATATAATTGTTTTTCTTGTTAAATATAATTTAGTTCTGCAAATAATGCTAATATAATTGCTTTTCAAAAGAGATCAAATCCTCACAACAGACACAAGTACTTCCCCGCAGCTCAGTATCCCACAAATAGAAATTAGGGAACCCACACAAAAAGTGTAAGGGGACAAAGAAATAGGGAGTTGTTGACAGACTTATGCGTTATATGCATCTTAATTGCACTAGCACTTTAATTCCTCCGTAATTGCTCTTTAATTGCTTAGATTTTCATACATTTAAAAAGCAGTTAAAACCACATTGTGCTCTGCGAGACAATCTGAAGCATTTACTGTAGACATTTTAAAGAGATCATGTAAAGAACAATTTCACAGCCTCTATTATAGTGAAGAGTTTAAAAATTACACATGACTAATTTTATTTCAGTTACGCATATAAATTATGGTAAGGGTTTTGGGTCCCCCCCCCTCTCCTTCAAGCTGCTGGGTCAGAAATGTTGGAATTTTGAAAATTCTTTTGTGCCCATAAAAATGGTCTCAGTGGAGAGTGGAATGCGGAGGCACTGCCATTTTTGAAACAAAGCTATTTCACAGGTTTGAATACACTTGTAATGAAAGCTGGAGAGAAGGATGGATGGATAAATCACACTGTTTCTTCTCTGGATCACTGATATGTTTGCTGCTCTGTGCTCCTTTTAGAGGAAGGGTGGGGCAGACATTAAATAAATCATTATTTTTAAAAATATTGTGTTCAGTCATAAATACATCACGCCTGTTTCTGCATTAATCTGATACTGTTTTACGAAAAAAATCTGCATACAATGTGTATTTAAATCCTATTTCAAACATATTCTGTCTCAAAATATAGATTCTTAAAAGTATTTCTCCTCAAAGTACAGCTTTTTGTGATGTGAGGATAATGAGGGTTTGTACCCAGTGTTTCTTTTCTTAAAAAAATTGTTTGGGGTACTCTCATTTTGACTCAAGAAAATCGCCAGGAAAGGAAATGAGGCTGCCATTGGAGGTGGTAACAACGAAATTGAGCAATCACCGTACTAGATTCCAACTCCTACTTCACACATTTAATGTTTGCTTCAGTCTGAGACTCAGGAAGCACTGTGACAGGAAATGAGGCCGCCAATGGGGGACTGGTGATTCACCGTGTTAGAGAAGAAACTATCCCGTTAGATTCACAATTTTTTTAGAGGTATGCGTACCCCCAGAAAAAAGCACTGTTTGTACCCAATGCAGTTGTCCTGTCAGCACAAGGATTTCTGTTTGCACAAGAAGAAGAGTTCAGATTTGATATCCCGCTTTATCACTACCCAAAGGAGTCTCAAAGCAGCTAACATTCTCCTTTCCCTTCCTCCCCCACAACACACACTCTGTGAGGTGAGTGGGGCTGAGAGACTTCAGAGAAGTGTGACTAGCCCAAGGTCACCCAGCAGCTGCATGTGGAGGAACAGAGATGCGAACCCGGTTCCCCAGATTACGAGTCTACCGCTCTTAACCACTACACCACACTGGCTCTATCACATTGGTTTTATCACAATGGGACTTTCTGTTCCAATCCTCCCCACTGAATGTGCTGTGAACCATGCACAAATTTGAATCAGTGGATATCGGGAACAGATTTAGGGGGCATGTGAGGAGGAAGATGGGGGTAAATCCCTGTTTACACAAGTGGAAAGGTTTGCACTGATGGGGGTTAGCAGTGAGAATGAGAAAGGCAAATTCCATGTTAGGGATCTTTAGGAAAGGAATGGAAAATAAAACTGCCAATATCATAGTGCAGTTATACAACTCTATGGTGGGACCACATTTGCTATACCCAGCACAGTTCTGGCGGCCTCACCTCAGAAAGGATATTGTAGAGTTGGAAAAGGTTCAGAAAAGGGTCACGAAAATGATCAAGGGGGTGGTGTGACTCCCCTATGAAGAAAGGTTGCAGCACTGGGGACTTCTTACCTGAAGGAGCATCTCCACCCTCATCGTTCAGTCCAGATACTGAGGTCCAGCTCTGAGGACCTTCAGGTGAGAAGTGAGGTAACAGGGAACCAGGCAGAGGGCCTTCTTGGTGGATGTCAAGGAAATAAACAACTACCTGACTTTTAGAAGACATCTGAAGGCAGCCCTGTTGAGGGAAGTTTTTAATGTTTGATGTTTTATCGTGTTTTTAATATTCCGTCAGGAGCCGCCCAGAGTGGCTGGGGAAACCCAGCCAGATGGGCGGGGTATAAATAATAAATCATTATTGTTATTTAGAGAACAAGTGTGGTTCTCCATGGCATGGAGAAAGTGGACAAAGAAAAGGTTTTCTCCCTCTCTCACAACACTAGACCTCATGGGCATCCAATGATATTGAATGTTGGGAGATTTAGGAAAGATAAAAGAAAGTATCTTCACTGTGATGGTCTGGGACTTGGACTCGGAGCCAGAGGAGTCTCAGTCTGCACCGGATCCTTTGCCTCAGGCATCACCTGAACCAAGTCTGAGGCCTGATCCTGAAGAGTCCTAGTCTTCACAGGTTCCCCTGCAACAAACACCAGCTGGGCCGAGTCAGGGGCCTGAGCCTGCCCAGCTCCAGATGTGGGGATTACCTCGTTGCCTTCTGCTTGGCCATCACTTACAGCTGCTCCACTACCGGTTGGGTCAGGAGAGGCTGAGGCAGCCCCTGGGTCTAGTAACCCACCGACATCTCCCGAGCTGCAGAGACTAAGGTCTGACAGAAAGAGAGACCTGAGTACTTGCCAGAGGAGTGCTTGCCTTCAGGCAAGACAGGGAGGTGAGTCGCCGGGGGATCAGGACTGGCCATTACCCCATCAGAGATAAAAGGCTGTCGGACCCTGCCCCAAGCTGCCTTGAGTCCCTGTCAGGGAACAGAGTGGAGTATAAATAAATTTTAACACCACCACACAAAAGCCTAGAGGCCAGTGGTCCAAGATCACGTCATAGCTGTCAACGTTTCCCTTTTTTTAAGGGAAATTCCCTTATTCCGAATAGGATTCCTTGCAAGAAAAGGGAAAAGTTGACAGCTATGGATCATGTGGTTCCTACTGATGGAACCAAATAAGAAAGCAACTTATTTTTCCGCACTTCACCATTCCCCAAATATCTTCGTTCTTCCCTCATTCCTCATGCCACCTTTCTGAAGCTTTTAAACAGGCGTTGTTAGATTTGTGGTAAAAATGCCACAAAATGAAAGATTCCTATCAATTACAATTGTTATCAGTATCCCAGGCTGCTGCAACCTCTCCGCCTTGGTGTTCAGGTTTCTTTGTGTTTTTTTTAACTTTCCTTTGAAAGCAGCTGTCCGATAAACAGAAGACAGGCATTAAAAAGAAGGCACTGTTTCTTTTCGCTCATTCCTCCGCAAACCTAGCAACATTCCTGCCTCTTATGGCACTGCTTCCAGTGCTGTTCAGTTCTGTTTTGAAATGCTGCAAGACAGACAGCGTACTGGCTGCCTCTGCTTCTTTGATCTCACAAGATTTAATTAGGGACACCAACCAGGTCTCGCATGTTTGAGGCCTGCAATTGAAAGGGTGGAATCTGTGTTTCATGTGAAGCCTGACAAATTGTGTGGGTTTGTTTGTTTTTTTATGTGGATGTGGGTCAGAAAGGCACATTGTTTTATCACCACTGTCAGATTATACCTAAAATATTGTCAGGAATGGGAGTTGCATGGAGAAAGAGGAGCCTTCAAAAAGCTCTGCTTTCTACAGCTTTTTGGGAAGAAGTCAATACTGGTCTTTTGCATTGACGGTCTATTCCTAAGGACTCAAAACTGAGATGTTACTACAGTCGCTTAACTCCTACCAATCAGTTTTGAAGTGTTGAGCTTGTGTGTGCAATGTAACATGGAAGGAGGTATTGCAATGTAACATGGAAGGGTATCCCCACCCTGATTAATAGTAATAATAATATTTTTTTATTTTTTTATATGCCACCCATCTGGCTGGGTTGCCCCAGACACTGTGGGCGGCTCCCAAAAAATATTTAAAAAGCAGTAAGACATCAACAGTTAAAAACTTCGCTGAAGAAATCCCACTTGCCCCTTCTCCATTCCTTCTGTCAGATCATTGGCACTATAGATAGCAGTATCATACCACTTCAAACAGCCAAATATTTCTGAGTACAATAGTTTGTGCAGAGAGATATTAGGAGACCCTCTATTCCCCTCACAGAATGAAATTTCCCAGTGTGATTTAACAAAGAATTCCTCTACTGATGGATTTTTCCTAACCATTCTCAGCACTCTTAACAAACTATTCCCAAGATTCGCTGGGGAAGCCATGACTGTTTATCGTGAAATGATACTGCTTTCAATGTGTGATGCAGAAGAGACCTCTGAAGAGGAAACAGAGGTAGTACTTTGAAGAGCCATGCCGATGGATAGTAGCCAACACACTTATGCAGTGCACTATAGTTCTGAGTGAAAAACCTTCCTTTCACCCCAGTTACTGGACTGTTTGACAAGGATTTCACATACAACATGCCTCAGTGTATAAATACATGTTCAAGATTCGTACCCTTCCCCTCAGAACTAGCATTCTTTATTAGTAACCTTGAAAGCCAAGCGTTGTTGCTGAAGCGTTTTTCTTCCTCTTTGGAGTGTGCAGCAGTGAATAAGTAAATGCACAACTGGTTATCAGGCATTCATCACAACTGATTGATGGGTTACATTATCAACTCGCTTGTCGCTAATAAGCTGCTTTTGTATTTGCCTGCTTGGAATGATTACCACCTCTATAGCAGGTTAATTTAGAAGGTCGCTTTATCAGACAATTTGCTATTGATAAAAATCTGTAGACAACCAATTAGGTTTCATTTACTTGGCTCACTAACTTGTCAGGCTAGTCCACTCCTGTTGCATAATTGCAAGAGGAGAGGGTAGAGTCAGGTACTGTGTTACTTCAGCGATATATAAATTATTGAGGAAAACATGCACCCTGCATAGTTCTTTGTAGGATTATTTGATTTGATCTAATTTTATTTAGTTAGTTAGTTGTAAAATTTCTTCTCTGCCTTTCACCATAGGTCCCGGGATGGGCTTCAACTGCATAATGAATAGCATTGAAACTCAATTTGTTTTTCCTCATCCATCTCAACACTGCAGCCTGGCATTAGTTCAGGATCTGCACAGCTTCTCCCAGTTCAGGTATAATAGAGTTGAGTGCCCTAAGTTTTCTAACAACTGCTTCCAGTAGCTTCGTATAAATACTAAACAGCATTGGAGATGGAGCAATCCCTATGGTGCCCCATAATTTAACAGCTGAAGGGGTTAAAAGTACTATCCTAATGCTAGTCTCTGGACTAAGTCCTGGAGATAGGACTAAAACCACTGTAATACACTGCCCCCAAATCCTTTCCCCCAGAGCTGGTTCAGGAGGTGTCACAGACAGTGGCGGAGGAAGGGGGGTGCGGTGGTGGTGGTCTGCCCTGGGTGTCTTCGCTGAGGGGGTGACATTTTGAAGTCGTGGGTGCACGGCACGCCGAATGTCTGCCATCGGCGGCTCGCTCCGCCCCTGGCTGCAGGGCACGCTTGCCGCTTCATGTACCCAAGCACCCATTGCGCACCTGGGAGGGCACCCTCCATGCCCTACCACTCTTGGGAGCGCGCCCACCCTGGGCAGCACAGGCATATGCTCCATCACTGGTCACAGAGGTATGTGCAGGACATCCACAGGGCAGGAAGAGCATGAGGCATGAAGTGCAATTAGCTTTTATTCACGGAAAGTAACAATGCAACAGAGTTACTCAGGCTCGACTCATTCAGCTTGCGATATTGCCCTTCCCTTCTAGCCTCCCACTCTGGAACCCTCCCTAGCAGATGAAGGCTGTGTCAAGGGGCTGGGCTCCTCCTTTTGGTCTGGCTGGACCATTGCTCAGCAACATGAAGAACTCTCCTAGGGCAGGGTGTCATAGGGGGAGAAGAGTCAGCAGGACTGGGACTGTCCTGCTACTGGGTAGAAAGGGCAATCTCTGATTCCTCTCTGTTAGAGTCTGTGCTCACATTGCGACACTCAGCCTCTAGCACTGTCCTTGAAGGGCCTCTTCCTTCTGACTGTTCAAACCTCCTGCTTCTAGCACCTCCCACCTCATCCCTCACCAAGACTGCTCTCCAGTATCCCACCACCATGATCCAGGATCTAAGTCATCTTCTGTGTGATCTCAGAGGGATTCTAGGTCAGGTGGCACCCATCCCTCTTCCTAATCCAGCCAGTCCCTGACAGGAAGATACCATGGTCAATAGTATCAACAGCTGAAGAGAGATAAAGGAATATGAACAAGATCTCATTCCCCCTGTTCCTTCCTCCACAAAGGTCATCCATCAGGATGTCCAAGGATGACTGAATCTCATGGCTACACCTGGACCCAGATTAGAATGGATCTAAATAATCTGTGTCATCCAATAATTCTTACAGCTGTCCCACCCACCACAACTCTCTTCACCACCTTCTCTCCAACTAGTCAATAGTTGCTCCAGCCCATGATGCAGACCTGGTTTCTTTAGGATCAGCTGTACCACTGCTTCTTTCAAGACAGTATGAAACATCCCCTCATATAATGAATCATTGACCATGCTCTGGACTCTGGACTCAACCAGTTGGAAAGCCTTCTTTTAGATTCGATAAGCCAGGAGGGACAGGGGTCAAGAGGGCACATAGTTGGACATAATGCACCTTGTCCACATAATCTAACTATATAAGCTGAAACTGTTCCCACTACACATCACTGATTCTGGCACTGGCTACTTCAACCATAGCTGTAACAACTGGAGCAGATAGTTGTTGATGGCAAATATGACATTGTGAGGTCTAGATCTTATTAAGGTGATGACCTTTTGTCTGATTTGAAGGTCATGGCTGCAGGTAAACTCTAGGAAGACCACACCAGCAGGGGGATCTCATCCTTCACTTTTTATTCTTAAATGTATAAGAATGCTGCTGTAATTTGCCATGTTTGACTTCAGGTGCTTCCAGATGCATGCTAGCTGTGGGACCGGCGATCCTACTGCATACAAGTTTTGGAAGGAGCTCCACACGATGACATTGGAATCAAATGTCCTGGGGGTGCATGCAAAGGATTCTCAAACCTATGACACAATCCAGCCTGCTCAGACTGCACAACCCTGTGCTGCTACTTTGTGTATGTGGTGGTAGCAACGCCACAAATAACTTGATTGCCAATATGCATTTCGGTGAATTGCCTGCTCTTAGTAGCCACCCAATTTTCCAACCTTCAGCAGCCTGGCAACCCACCCACGAAGCTCTGTTCTAATATGGAGAGGTCTGCAAATGACCTCAGAATAGACCCCCTACCGTAGATTGAGCCTGACTGTTGAAACACTTTATCAAACATGTACAGCACTAGCACATGAAGGGGCTGTTCTAGGAACCACCTGCCTGCATGACTACGCAGCTACAATGATTGAATGATTTCCAAGATGGACAAAGGTTAGGTGGACAAAATCCTAACTTTCAGACATTTCTGTTTCCCCCCTTGTGCCAACGATTCAGAAGGCTGAGATGTGTTGTGCTGCTAAGAACAAAACAATTTGTTTGAAACTGCAGGAGAGGTGATTACATTTTGAGGATATTCCCATTTTCTGTACTCCTGCTTGTTGCAATACCCACTTTCCTTTTGCTCAGGGCTGGCAGTTCCTTCCGTCACAACATAACTTTGCCAGATCCAAGGAAGTTGTTTGATTTATATCAAAATGTTTAATTTGACTCATTTGGCTCTAAATAGAAACAATTGTGTTAATTTACTCGACAATGCTAAGATGATTCCATAGTCACCAATCATTGCAGTTGTGAAAGGTCCATGGTCTCCTGTTGCTCTAACTGTATTGTTCCTAGGGATGGTCGAAAAATTTCATTCAGTTTCTATTTTGATGCGGACCTACTTCATTTTTACTTCCTGTGGTGACAAGTAAACTGGAATAAAACTGTGCTGTTGTTTTGGTTTTGGTTTGAAAATCACACTTTTCAAAATTTCTTGTCAGTTTGCCAACCTCAAAAGTGCTTACGAAATATTTCAGTTAGGGGGAGACATGCATAAAAATGAATGCATGTGAAGCAAATATGCAAAACCATGTGGAAATGAGGAGAGAAAAGACTGGGAAAATGAGAAACTGAGAAAAACTGAAAATGACAGATTCACTCATCCCAAACTGCAGTTGTACACAGATACATGTATATGCAATTTTTGATACGAGAATTCTCAGTTTTAGATTGCCTCATGCTACACACTGAAAATGCAAATTTCATCTCCCCCGACCAATCCCATGCTGGATGCTAACACAACACAGTGGAAAGTTTTTGTCTTAAGAAGTTCTGCTTTTCTGAGTTCTCTCCACCTCACAGTATAGTTTGTAATTAGGAGTGAAGATTATACAATTTTGACTGCTGTAAGGGACGATTGCCAAGATTCTATTTTCTGCAGCCCAAACAATTTGAGAGGCTGCAAGAGAGAGAAAAAGAGAGTCCGGGAGTGTGTTAGGGTACTTTATCATGAACTTTGGCAAAAAGAGAAACCCAAAACTGGGTCTGGGACAGATCAGTAATTGGACAGAGACAGATAAGAACGGAGGATGGGTGGGGGAATTAAAGATCATCAGATAAAAGCCCTTCCTGCTTTTCCATTCCTGCTTTTATGTGAGAAGTAAGTTTTATTAAAGATAAGAAGTGGTGCTGAAGGATCATAGGGATGTTTGCTTTGAACATTTATAAGACAAAAGTCTACAGGGGTCCCCTCCCCTCCCCGTGTAAGTTTTATTGCCCTTTGCTTTTTTGTTTAAAAGTGGTTGACACTTATATGAACTTGTTTCACTGTGTTTACAGGCGCACTGTAGCCCAGGGATTGGGAAACAGTGGCCGTAGAGTTGTTTGGATTATGTAGGGTTGCCATCCGTCTGAGAAATCCTAGACATGTCCTCTTTTGGGTGGCCAACAGGCCCATCTGGGAGGATTGTCACATTTTAAAGGAAATACCTGGGATTTGGGGAATTTATTTATTTGTGGTACGGGCATCTCTGCATGCCAGAGCTGCTGCCAGCCTGAGCTCTTTTCCCAGCTTGGGCTGGCAGCTGCTCAGGCTGTCCTCTTTTTTTGCTTTTCAAGATATGGCAACCCTAGGATTATGTCTCTCATTTCCCTTGACCATTGGCCATACTAGTGAGGGTTGACAGGAGATGAAGGCCAACACATCTGAAAGGTCAACAGATTCTCCATCCCAAGTGTTGGTTGCTGGAATTACAATCGGAGCTCAAGGTAGCAAATCAGTGATAGTACAATACATGACACTAGACAATGAGTAATGACAATGACAATTGATGTCACTGACATCAATAATGGTTCACAAAGGAGCCCATGAACAAAGTGCCAGGTGGTGTGATGCCACTAGTTTGGCTGTGCAAATTACACACACACACACACACACACACACACACACACACACAGTCTTTTAAAAGAGGCCCCATAGAAGACATGTACTCTGTATCCTTGGGGCCTCTTTTAAAGGACTCATCCTGTATATATATCCTGCCCTTTTACCAATAAAAGAATTTGTATTCATAAATTATCAAAGGGGAGAGACAACTTCAGTGTAATTTGTATGGATGTTCGTGCTGGATTGTGATGTACTTAACTTAATTTTGATGTGGCCAAGGAGTATTTGAGAGTGTAATTTCTGTTCAGGATCATATATACGTCAATGATGACATATTTACAGAACACGAGCTTTGACTTTGACCCAACATGTTCTCTGCATTAAAGTGAGAGAAGAAGCTACACTTGTTGCATATCTCCCAGTTATCCAAGGCACATGACACCAGGTACTGGCCTTCTCTGTTCTGCATTCATCTCAATGCTCTCAGATTTAGAGTTCCTGGAAGAGTCATTTGCTTCTTCCACAAATAACCCACAATAGAACTGTATCATATTGCTGGCCATCGTAAAATATTTCATATACTTTTTTTAAAAAAAATGAAGGACTACATTGCTTCATAATGCATGTATGCAATAGGATGAAGTTTCTCTGGATAAGGCAATGAATCAGAGGAAACTGTACATGAATCCAAATGCTAATATTTTGGCGAATACTAGAATAATATGACAACCAAGTTGAGGTTATATTATTTCCACCAAAATCCCATGATTCTGTAACACACACACAGAGAGAAAATGGACATTGTGGACAGTGGCAATTCTATGGTACTGCCTTTGATTCTTGGGAATGACACATAGGCACCCCAAGTATTGTGTGTTTAGTTGCAATGAAAGACACACCATAGTACAGGAATGTCAAAGTGCATCACTCTTTCATAGCCAAGAGACGAAACTTCTTGTTTCTTATGCTTCTGCTGAGCTTGATTCCGTCTTAATGCCAGACTGATTGTGAGGGCATCTCTTCTTTGTCCATTATCCTTCGGGTGGTGCTTTTCTCCCATAACCTCATCACATAACACATCTGTTTTATTCCTTGATATTACATATTTCTATGGCTCTCTCATTTTCATAAATAGAGGCCCTTGTGCTACATCTGGCACAGATATGATATCACTCATCAGAGTCAAAAAATAGTTGACCCTTCTCACCCCAAATACCTTTGATGTGTCGCCTGAGTTTTGCACCCAGTCCTAGAGACCTAGTTTTCCCTTAGGTTGTCTAAAGCCTTTCATTTTCCTTAGACTTCCTTGATTGGGTGAGTGGGTGGGTCATTTACAACTCTGCTCTGTCATTTCCATAAGTAGCAGTTGATCAAGTTCTCTTCCTGAACTATTATTTATCTCTTTTGAAGTAGCAGCTCCGACTGATTACTGGGGGAAATCAAGGTAAGCCCCGAGATGCAATTGCATCATGTTACAGAATAGATACGTGCTTTCTTTAAATATTATATAAACTGAAAACAGCTGGTGGAATTCTAAAACAGAAAAAAAATAAAATCGTACTGGCAAAGTACTCTCCATGTACAAAGTACACCACCACTCTCCATGCTGCTCTGTCCCATCTGGAGCAGCCGGGGAGTTATGTGAGGCTGCTGTTTGTGGATTTTAGCTCTGCTTTTAACACTATCCTCCCCCATAGACTGGTGTCCAAGCTAGAGGCGATTGGACTCTCCAACTCCACCTGTCTCTGGGTTTTGGATTTTTTGTCAGAACGTTCTCAGAGGGTTAGAGTAGGGTCACATATGTCCAAAGCCCTTAGCCTTAACACCGGCTCACCACAGGGTTGTGTGTTGAGTCCCCTGCTCTTTACTCTCTATACGTATGACTGTACAGCCATCTATTCCAGCAACAAAATCATCAAGTTTGCTGATGACACTACGGTGGTGGGGCTCATTTCAGGAGGGGATGAGTCCGCCTATCGGGACGAGGTGGAGCGGCTCTGTGTTTGGTGTGGAGAGAACAATCTGGCTCTTAATACAGCTAAGACCAAGGAATTGGTGATGGATTACAGGACAAAAAAGGCGGTCATTCAGCCCTTGTATATCAACGGGGAACGGGTGGAGAGGGTGGCGGAATTCAGGTTTTTGGGAGTGACTATCGATCAGGGCATGACTTGGAGCGCAAATACCACTGCTCTGGTGAAGAAGGCTCAGCAGAGAATTTATTTCCTCAGACTTTTAAAGAAGAACAATCTGAGTGAGAAACTGCTGGTCCTTCTACCGAGGCTCCATAGAGAGCATTCTCACATACTGTATTTGTGCTTGGTTCTCCAGTTGTACAGCTAGGGAGAAGAAGGTGCTCCAGAAGGTCATAACCACAGCCCAAAGGATTATTGGTCATCCTCTCCCATCTTTGGAAGAACTGTACGGTTCCCGTTGTCTTAGGAAAGCAAACAACATCCTGCAGGATGCATCTCACCCGGGATACAGTCTGTTTGCACTACTGCCTTCTGGCAGGAGATATAGAAACATCAAGTCAAGGACAAATAGACTGAAAAATAGTTTCTATCCAAGAGCTGTGGCCTTTTTGAATGCTGTAACTCGATAGTGTGACCTGGGAGTTTGATGGGTGTGGGTGTGGGTGTGGCTGGAATGTGGTTTGTTTGGTTGTTGTTGCTGTTTTGCTTTTGTTGTTTTTTTAAGGGATGACATCCAATTTCGTTGCACTGTGCAATGTTGCACTTGTGTAATGACAATAAAGAATCTATCTATCTATCTATCAAAGGTGCGCAACCTCCTGTTGTACATCAAGAGTAGGGAAAGTTTGTGGCTTGCGTAATTTGATTAAATAATATAGGGAGAATTCCCTGAATGCTAAGATCCAGATTTGAGGCAGAAAAAAGGACCATCCAAAAGCTGAGATGGGGGGGGGGGTATAGAGTAACAAATTTTGTTTGAGTAGGGTTGCCATATTTCATACAGTGAAAATCCAGACAAAAAAGTTGTTTAGCTTCTGACACGGGTTGTCATACATCTGGATTTTCCCAGACATTGAAGCGATTTCTGCCTGGACACTGTTTCCGATGGCTGAATCCTGGCATTCTGGGCGTATGGCAACCCTGTGTTTGAGAAACCTGTGATCATGGTGTTCTGCTCCATCAGTACTGATCTATTGGATACTGCAGGGTTGTAACTTGTCTCCCATTTTGACATCTGCATGAAACCAATGACATCATCTAGACATTTGGACTGAAGTATCGTCACTATGCTGATGGTACCCAGCTCATCCCCAAACACTGGGAAAGCATGACTCCCTCCTCCATTATCTATCCAGGTTTCAGTAATACACTCCAGGTCAGTAGGCTTCTGCAATATCATCCTGGGCGGCAGACCTTTCTCATACAGGGACCTGGCTGTCAGAAGCTCCTTAAGGCCCAATGGGTTGCTAGCATGGGGATATGATCAAAGGCCAGCAGTTGCCTTTATCTTTGCGGATGGACTTAAAAGTCCCCTAGATCAGTTACAGACGTCAGCTTGATCCTGAGCATTTGGTGGACACATTCAGCTTTTATTTACTTAATTAATTCCATATAGGTAGATGTGCTGCAGCAGACACGAACCACATCATGAGATTCTCAAGGCACCTTAAAGGCTAACAGATGAAATGTTATCCTCAGTCTATCTATGATCACCCATACATAAACACAGCTACAGAGCATATACACGATAACAATTCATGCATGTGGCAAGTGAACTCTAGTCCATGAAAGTTTATGACATAATAAATCTGTTAGTCTTGGGTGGGGGACACGAGATTCTGTTTCATCTCTGCTTTAATTGAATGCCATTAATCTAGCGAAAGGATGGCAACAGAACTAAAAAGCAACGTCAATTAGCAGGCGACTCCTTTTTTGTTTTGTGACTTCAGCAAAGCTCCAGAAGTGTCAATTATGAAAATATGAATACAGCATGCACTAGAATAGTTGCAATTGATACCTATGTTGATATCAGGGACATTTGTGGTTGCACTGTAGGGCTGTTAGCTTTCTGACACTATTCCTGAAAGCGGGAACAAAAAGAAAAGTGGTTTGCAGTTATTTATGTTTTCATGAGAACAAAGCATCTAAATACAGCTCAGGCAGAAGCACCCACATCTATTTTTTTTTTTAAAAAAGAATATACTTTATAAGGCTTTGCAGAGAAAATGCTGTAGGTTTGCAGACGGTTGATCTACTGCTTAAGAATTGCTGAGCAATGAAATCAAACATTGGATTCATTTAGCAACAGATATGATCTGTTGGAATGTCCAGGTGTTCTTGCTTTATCCTGGAACAATCTGCAGAATTCCTTTTATCTGAGGGAGTGTTTGCGAATGCCAAAACACTGGGGTTGTTTATGCAAAGGAAGAGTAACTGCATATTTTATCCCTTAGCCTTTGATTGCATTAGCTTCAGTGATGGCAAATTCTCTTTGAAGAAAGATCTATGTATGAACATGAATCTGAAAGAGAGAGAGAGAGAGAGAGATTGAGAAAACCTTTCTGCCTGCAGTATGTACAATAGTTCAAATTGCAGCTAGTTGGCTGATATTTTCAGTTTAAAACTGGTTTGTTCTAGCAGAAAATATATGGTTTCACAGCTTTAACAACAAATGCAAATGACGTACAATCTGAACTTAATGATCTTATGTCTCCTTCTTTAGATGGAAATGTGTATTACTCCACATACTTCAAAATGTGTTTTGCCAGTCCTTCTGCGTTTTGTCGCCCATTTTGTCGCTGAAAGGAGCATGGGACTTCTGCCCCAAATGCCTACTCTCTTGACACCACTGATGCTACTCTTGTCTCTCATTGGAACTCCCTGAACTCCTTCTCTGAGTAAGTCTACCTTAGACAGGTGCCCTGTCCTGATAGATTTGTTGTAGCTCTCGGGCTTCATTCTCTGTTTTTAATTCCCATTAGTCAAATGGAAATTCCCTAGGCTCAGGGCCAGTTCATGTGGGCACCAAACGTGTATCAGCATATGGATGCATCTGGGACTGTGAATGAAAATTGCATAGCTGTGTGACAAGCTACACAATATTGTTAAGAGCAAGCTCTTGGACAATCTTAATAGCTACAATTGGAATACGGATAGCATCTACAGAGGACAGTGTATTCATGTATACTGAATGCTCTCATTACTTTTGATAGATGGTGGAAGCAGGTAGGGAAAGTGAATCTTTAGAAATCATAGTGTTTATGTTGCAAAATTCGCCTTTCCCGTATTTTGCAAGTCTCTCTCTCTCTCTCTCTCTCTCTCTCTCTCTCTCTCCCGCTGCAGTGTAATTTCCCCCCTTTCTTCACTGATGCTTTGCGATAGAAAGAAAAGGCTAAAGCAGAAGGATGACTGCAGGTTTATAATGTCGACGACAGCAGAACAGAAATAGGGAAGGAAAAAGAAGGGGCACCATACTGCAAGTGGTCACTCGAGGCCAATAAATTATGACCACAACTATAGCCAGTGTCATTTAAGTACTCTTTAGTTTCTGATGATAAAGCACTAGCTTATCACCATGCTGACAACTGCAAACCTCTGTGGCCTCAGCTTACAGCCTGTCCATTTGTTACCCGGCCAGCCAAGCTGCACTGAATTTAGCACAACTCAAGTGGGTCATAAGCATGAATAGGTAAAAATATTCCCTGGGCTTCCAAATGGCAGGTCAGAGGCTGGGGAAGGCTGCACAGTGATATATGAACACATAGCCCTGTTCTTCTATTTGTCAGCTGCTGATAGGGCTTGCCAAGTGACCAAAAAACAAAATGAAAACAACTTGACCTGGATGTGGGGGTTGCTGGACAGTTTTTGCTTGCAGAGAAGCAGGAGGTTTGTTTGTTTTTTTGTTTTCAAAGCTGCACACCTTGGATTGAGGAGATAGGAAGCCTTTTCCAGACAAGGGTCACATTACCTTTTGGGGACCACATAACAGTGGTGGGTTGGGTGAGAAGCAGAAGTGGGTGGAATGAAAAATAGCAATTTTATCTTTCTACCATAGGCGAGTTTCTATGTACTCACAGATCTCTACCGCTCATCTAGAAGAGAAGAAGAAGAGTTTGGATTTGATATCCCACTTTATCACTTCCCAAAGAAGTCTTAAAGTGGCTAACGTTCTCCTTTCCCTTCCTCCCCCACAACAAACACTCTGTGAGGTGAGTGGGGCTGAGAGACTTCAAAGAAGTATGACTAGCCCAAGGTCACCCAGCAGCTGCATGTGGAGGAGCGGGGAAGCGAAGCCGGTTCACCAGATTACGAGTCTACCACTCTTAACCACTACACCACACTGGCTCATCTAGGCAAGCAAAGAGGTCAAGGGCACATTCCCAGCAAGCCAAAACAGACAAGGAGTGTGGAAACCAGGACTTGCAAGGGGCATGGACTGAATACAGGGTCATAGGTCTGCTTGACAGGTCTGCTTGGTGGTCCTACCATGAGGCATATTGAGGCAGCTGCTTCAGGCGGTAGTTGCTGAGAAGTGAGCAGTGAGCCTTCTGCTCACCCACTTCTGCTTCTGACCCAACCCATCAGAGCCCTGCCCCGCTTAAGCTAGCTTGCTCCCCTCAAGTTTGTGGAGAGATAATTTCCTGCCATCAAGATTCAAGGGCTTACCCACCCTTCCTCTTGTTCCACAGCTTTCCCCTGGGAAAAACACACTCTTTTACGCTCAGTCAGAAGTGGCAATCGAGTTTTAAGCAGATTGCTGTTCATTCCATTTTAGAGCTAAAGAACAGGTTTTTCCGAGAGACTTCCGGGTTAGCGCCTCCGGCAATGGCGGAGTTCCTCTGATCGGGAGGAACTTGCTCTGTGTAATTTAGGGTCTGGCTGCCATGGCGAAGGCGGAGACCCACTAAAAATCGCAGGCGGGAGAAGCCTGTGAACGTGGGATTCGGCTGGCACCTTTTGCGCCTCCCCTACTCACAGGGAGACCCGGTTTCGGGTATCCGGAGCGATGTGGGGTGAGCGGTGCGGTGCTTCGAATTGACTGCTTCTTTCACGGAGTGAAGCCGCATTGCTGTTGCCAGAGAGCGCTGACTTTTTCCTGTGGACAATTTGAGTAGAATGGAAAATTGGATTTTTAAACGTCTTAATTTGGCACCGAAACGGGGAGGTTTCAAACAGGAAGTCCGCCTTCCCCTTTTGTAAATAGATTGAAGCAAAGAATTTGCAAGCTAAAGTCTTGGAAAGTCCTATGTAAAGGATTAAACTTCCAACGGCTAAAATCATTAAACCCCCCTTGGAGGCAGGAGAAGAGGGGGAAAATTTTGGATCGCGTAAGCCTGCAGGAGAGAGTGAAGAAAGTTGGATCACCACCGCTCTGAACCTGGAAATGGACTGCTAGTAAGACTGACGTTTTGGGAAAGTTCATTGACTGTGACAGTTAGTTAAATAAGAGAAATACATTGTTTTCATTGTCTCCTTCTGCATTTAAAAAGGAGTAAAAGTAGCTGAAAATTGAAACTAATTTTACTGCTTGAACTGTGCTTAAAAGGATTGATACAAACAGAAATTGTTTCCCTCTAGAGGGAGCCTTTGAAATTGTTACAAGAGTTGGGCTGGTGGAATCTCCAGCTGCAAGAAAAAACTGTGAGATTGACCTTGGATTGCTTGAGAATGTCGACAGAAGAAGCCTTAGTGATTACACTGTGCAAGATAAGTGAGTCATTGGAACAGCTCCATAAAAAGATGGACGTGATGAATATTAAAATTGATATTTTGGGACAAAAAGCGACTAATTTGGGACAAAAAGTGAACATCTACACAGAAACTATTCAGGAACCAATGCAGGAATCTATTCTGACATGCCAAATGGTGGAGAAAGCAAGGGAGAAAGTTGTGGTTGTTGAACCTAAAGTAATACAAGTGGAGAGGGAGAGAGCCCCAGCCTTACAGAGGCAACTTGATGATTACAAGTTGTTGCCCTCTATGATTGAATTCAAAGAAAGTCAGATTGGAACCCTGCTTGGACTGGAGAAGGAAAGTTGGATAGATCACCTCATGCAGGGATTTACTGACCTTTGGGATCTGGACCTGGGTCAGGAGGAAATTGGAGTTGTGGGGACCTGCAGATTTGGAGGGACTTTGAAACACGTCCTGAAATATCTTTTGGATTTTAGTTTTAACCACGGAGATGTGGATGACATGTCAAGAAGGAATAAAAACATTGTTAGGTTGGAGCTCCCTCGAGACCTACTCTTCAGCATCAAAGAAAGGAAATTAAGAACAAGATCAGCAGAAGACAAAGTAAAGTGTATGTATAAATGCGAAGAAGACTTGCAGAAGGGACCTGGAAAAGAGTTAAGAGCCTCGGACAGAAGAGCACCAGGTTGATGGACTATATGGAATTGACGGAAATGACTGGCAGAATCCGAGACCAGGGAGAAGAGACGGTGGAAGAAGATTGGAAAAAGTTTAAAGTTTATTTATAGAAATATGGTAAAATTAATGAGTGTTAGAAAAATGTTGAAATGAAATTATATGGCCTTAGTAGAAGTGTTATAAGGAGTTAAGCATAAATAAGTATTATAGTATTAATGGAAAATAAGGTTAAAATAAGTTAAGATATTTATATGACAAAAAATAGTGAAAGATGGAAAGGATTTGCTGAAACAATTAATAGAAGTGGAATACAAAAAGGGAGGTGAGAGGAAGTCAATGAAACAAGGGAATGAAAGATAGGGCATTGAAATGGTATGATGTATGTTTTTTAATTGTTTTTGTTCAGTTTTGTTTAATTTAATGCGTTAATGTTGTGTGGTGTATTGTTTATATATTGTATTGTATTGTTTTTTCTTTTGTTTTTTCTTCTTTTTTTCTCCTTTTTTTTTCTTCTTGTTTGTAAGGTTTAAAAGTAATAAATATTATTTTATAATAGAGCTAAAGAACAGGTTTTCCGTGGAAAGGAGCGGAGCGAGTGGGAAACCACTTGGACCCGTGCTTTCTAGGCATGGGATAAGCAGAAGTGTGGAAGTGCCCCAAATAAGAATCAACTCTGGTTGACTTCTGTATTCGGAAGGCAGAGCTTATCTTTTGCCTCTGGCAGCCAGTTGTATGGGCCACTTCTGGTGATGTATTAGATGACAACAACCAGGGCAATTCCACACAGGAAGCTGATTGACTGAAGTAGTAGCCATATAGCTGTTACGTGGCTGCAGTGATTTTAACCAGGACAGCGGATCAGACATACATGAATGAGGCTGGCGGGCTTAAAACTGGGGTGTGGTGGTATTGGGTTTTTTTCCCTTTTACTATTATTATATTGTGCATTTTGTGTTGTAAACTGCCTTGTGGTCTCTCGATGAAGGGTATAATAATAATAATAATAATAATAATAATAATAATAATAACTGCATCCATGTGAATCTCACTTCAGAAGGGCCACCCCCCCCCCCAAAAAAAAGTTTGGGTTTAACTGTATACATATTTATTTCCAAAGACCACCATGTTTCTCCTATGATCTAAAATGTATTGAAATCTGGAGGAACTCCTTCCTAATGGAATTGCTCATGGCCTCAACAATGCAAATCATTAAGCAGTTTTAAAAACCTACAACACATATTTCAGGTTGCTTTCCCCTAAATTAGGCAAGTTTTTGTCTGTGTGTGTTTTGGAATTTATGGGTTTTTTACCTGCTGGACTCTGTACTGCTCTTTCAAACATATTGCTATGGTATCCGATGTAAAAGTAGTGTTCAACAGCTGCCTTTTAAATTGTAGTTATATTTTGAACGGCATTGTACGTTTATGATAGGCAAGCTATATTGGTGTAGCCTTTGCCTACCACCAAAGTAACCTGTAATTAAATACACATGGACTTGTATATATATATAAGGGGCATGCATTTTCCCTCCAAGAAATCAGCATTATTGCTCTGGTCTGAAACAATCCAACAGCTGCTTGCTGCTGAATAATTGAAGCAAAAGCTTTCCTATCCGTATAACTCGAATTCTGGACTTCCTTATTCATGCAGTCTTGCATTATACTTTCTATTAATCTTCTTTTGCAAAACAACAACATCCCACAATTGAACTCAGAATTCTTCTGTTTATGCTTTCCTCTATTATAGATATCTCTTGATTGCAGGCACATTTCTTTTATGTTAGAGGAGCTAGGGAGAGTGTTGCACTTGCTACAGGCTGTTCATTTTAGGCAATTCATTGTGCACAGCATTCCTCACCAGTTCTGGTATTTGGTTCAGAGCTAATATTCCTCAGAATCTCAGCTTTGATTTAAATACATCCCATTTCTTGGCAAGATCCATTGAAGTCACACTGCAGGCTTTGGAGTGCTAGAATGTGCTCTAAATGGGGATGGCTTTGAAGGGTACCTTGAGATTTCGGCTAAATGGGGCACGGCAACAAGTGACTCATTTCCGAGGGCATAACTAATTGTACTTGAAAACTCATGAACCCTGATGGCTGTTTGGAAAAAGAAAAGAAAAAAGCCACTCTAGGAGGAAGCAATTTAGACTGAATAAGTGGCCTGGGAGGTGATTTAACCTTTTCCCTATTCTCAACGTCTGCACTCTAAATCACCCCCCAAGCTGCTGCTGAATTCTCAATGCTTGCTTGTGAGGCACATTTGGAAACCTGCTAACCAGAAAGTGGCTTGGGGGGTAGGGTTTTTTGGGCTCTTTGGCACGAAGAAGTGGGTGAGGAACATGTAAAACTCATCACCTGACACTTCTCTGTTCTGTATTGCCCTCTCCTAAAATAGCTTTTCTCCCCTTCCTTTGAAGAAATCCTGTTGGGGTTCATTACTCATGTTTGTGGGTAACATATAGTTAGGCCCTCAAAAATTATTTTCCCAAACTCAAATAGTTGCTCTCCAGCCTGTTGCTGGGCTCAATTTGAAGAACTCTTATTAACTTTTACAATCCTGCGCAATATGAATCCAGAATTATGCTTTTTTTTTTCATCTATGCTACCCTCAGATTCAAGATATTTGGAGGTTGTTTTGCTCAGGGCGTTGGTGAAGCACAGCACATTGTTATAAGGAGCAGGGCCTTTTTATTAATGACTAATGGCGCTGTGGGTTAAAGCCTCAGCGCCTAGGACTTGCCGATCGAAAGGTCGGCGGTTTGAATCCCTGCGGCGGGGTGCGCTCCCGCTGCTCGGTCCCAGCGCCTGCCAACCTAGCAGTTCGAAAGCACCTCTGGGTGCAAGTAGATAAATAGGGACCGCTTACCAGCGGGAAGGTAAACGGCGTTTCCGTGTGCGGCTCTGGCTCGCCAGAGCAGCGATGTCACGCTGGCCACGTGACCCGGAAGTGTCTCCGGACAGCGCTGGCCCCTGGCCTCTTAAGTGAGATGGGCACACAACCCCAGAGTCTGTCAAGACTGGCCCGTACGGGCAGGGGTACCTTTACCTTTTTTAATCCTGTGGCGTTGTGGGTTAAACCACAGAGCCCAGGGCTTGCCGTTCAGAAGGTCAGTGGTTTGAATCCCAGCGACGGGGTGAGCTCCTGTTGCTTGGTCCCTGCTCCTGCCAACCTAGCAGTTTGAAAGCACATCAAAGTGCAAGTTGATAAATAGGTACCGTTCTGGCAGGAAGGTAAACAGCGTTTCCTTGTGCTGCTCTGGTTTGCCAGAAGCAGCTTAGTCATGCTCGCCACATGACCTGGAAGCTGTATGCCGGCTCCCTTGGCCAATAAAACAAGATGAGTGCTGCAACCCCAGAGTCGTCCGCGGCTGGACCTCATGGTCAGGGGTCCCATTACCTTTACCTTTTAATCGTGTAGAACTCCCTGCTTATGAAGAATCATTTGGCAAGTTCACTATATTCCCCCCTGTAATTTTCTTATAAAAACATACAACGCATCAAAATATCAAAAATGCATGCTCCTCATCCAACTTGAGGAGGAAGGGTTGGTAGCATAGCAGCTCTTGGTACCGGTGTGCCTATCAGTACCTGCTGTGGTACTCATGAAAGGTGTTGGTAATGTGGGTGACATTTGGAAGTTTACCACACCTCAACCAGTGTGGTGTATCAGTAGGTAAATGTAGGATGAATATGAACAATGATTTAGCAGCTAAATCATCATTTGTATTCACCCTCTATAAATTCTTGTCCCTTGTGTTACACAAAAGTATATCTTTTTTAATTTTTAAAATATCATCTTTTACAATTACCAATAATAGATCCATCTGAAAGCAAGGAAGTCCCTTCATACCTGAGATGCAGCTGGAGATCATCTAGAGGACTAAGATAGGATTATAGCTCCATTTTAATGTTTATACTTCCAGATAAAAGCTGTATCACCTATACAACTGGAGAGATAAGATGGCTGACAGCACTAAGCTCCCTTCACTAAGCAATGCTGAAGGCTGCCTTTTCGACAGCCTGGGGCATTCTTCATGATTAAAGAGAAGTGGAGAGGAGCAACTATTGCTGTTGTGCTTTGATTTATTTTTCCCAAAAAAATAAAATACTGAAATAATGTTAACACTTACCATTTCTGTGTATATCTTAATAGTATTAAGCATCTCTCCTTGTAAGCAATTCAGACAGGAGTTAACTTGCCAAGCTGAATATGCATCATTCCAAAAGGGGGAAATAAGAAAAGCTTATGTGTAACCTGCAAACAGTGGAATACAGGAAAATAAGAAGCTCCCTTATACTTCTTTCCAAAGCTGGCAAAAGAGACAAGAGCAAGCAGTCTTCAACCACTGGGATGTGTGGGAATAGAGACAAGAGCTGACTGGGTGGCAGTTCAGTCACTACCACACACAGGTCCTCTGGAGAAACACAAAGGATAGGCACAAGGAAGAAAGTGCCTAGCGACCATTCTCCATGTTCTACCAACCCACCAACCCACCCTGTTACTGTGGCTACGGCCATTACCAACCTGGTGCCCTCCAGATATTTTGGAACATGCAAGCTAGGGTTGATGGAAGTTGTAGCGCAAAACATCAGGCTGGAGGGAGGCAGGCTAGAAACTGCAGTTAGATCAAAATTCAGCCGCTTGGCTACTAACAGCAACCAGGCATCAGGAACAAATGAGGAGTGGTCAGAGGGAGCAGACTGGCGGGGGTGGTGTTATAAACAAAATCTGCCCTTTTTCCCTTATGGGGTATCCAAGAGCCCATATAGAGTCCTTACGTTGGTCACCTGTTGGTAGGAGAAAATAATAGAGGCCAACCAGAGAATACTGAGAAGCAAAGCAGCTAGTAAGCCTGATCTTTATTGATCTGCTGCAACAGGGTCCTCACTCACCACACACTGGAGGGAGGAGGAACCCAGAACAATGGCGCGCAAGGCCTTATATAGACTTTTGAAATTGCCACCCTGTAGATCAAGACCACCCCCAGAAACATCATACATACATCACAGAAGGGGTGTAACCTAAGACCACCCCCCAAATACATCATACCTACATCACAGAAAACGCGGTCCAAAACAGAAATTTGAATGATGTTTTTCCTGTTTGCCAGGTTATCTGATTGCCTTTCCTGATTGTCTTTCTTGATAGTCTGTCACCCATTATCTGACTGCCTTTCCTGATAGTCTGTCACCCATTAAATGCTGATTACTCAATTCCTGAGACAATGGGAAGGCTCCCTGACCCCTCCCTCCCTCCTTGCAGGTAAAACATTTGGTCAGTTTGAGAATCAAACTGGTTTCAGGTCAGTCTTCCTGTGCTGATCTATGTACGTGCTTGGTTGGTACACTTATGAACATTACCATATATCTAAGACCTCAAAATTCCTATCACAGTGGTGGTGTTGGAAATGGAAGGTGCAATGGGGTTTAGTGAGCAGGAAGAAGCTGGGGCCGAGAGAAGTCCTGATTCAGTGGCTGGAGAAGAGTGGGGACAGGAGACCGAGAAGAAGCAGGCTGCTGAAGAAACCAAGGAGTCTTTCCTCCTGCTGCGACCAGCTCCCCTCCCTGCTGCTCTCCCAGAACATGCAGAGAGGTGAAAAAAGCAGAGAGACTGGTTGTGTGCAGACATAGTCTCCGACTGCTTGGAGAGGAGGAGACTTCTCGCAACTGCCTCATTGGAGCAACACCTACAGGGAAGAGTTACTGTTATCAGTAGGCCTGAACTCATAGAATCATAGAATAGAATCATAGAATCATAGAGTTGGAAGAGACCACAAGGGCCATCGAGTCCAACCCCCTGCCAAGCAGGAAACACCATCAGAGCACTCCTGACATATGGTTGTCAAGCCTCTGCTTAAAGACCTCCAAAGAAGGAGACTCCACCACACTCCTTGGCAGCAAATTCCACTGTCGAACAGCTCTTACTGTCAGGAAGTTCTTCCTAATGTTTAGGTGGAATCTTCTTTCTTGTAGTTTGGAACCATTGCTCCATGTCTGCTTCTCTGGAGCAGCAGAAAACAACCTTTCTCCCTCCTCTATGTGACATCCTTTTATATATTTGAACATGGCTATCATATCACCCCTTAACCTCCTCTTCTCCAGGCTAAACATGCCCAGCTCCCTTAGCCGTTCCTCATAAGGCATCATTTCCAGGTTTTGTTGCTTTGAATAAAGAGCTAACTTCACTCACACCAGTGTTTTGTTGTTTTTTTATGGCTGACCATCAACTGACTATGGCTTCTGACATTGGTTGGCTTAAGGCAACAGCAACAAAAATCTCTTGCTCAATGTATATTTTAAAAGAGATCTGTTGCTTCATAAAAAGATCTATTGGAGTCAAAGTGCATTGTGGAAAATGACTTATTCTAGATCAGCCTTTCTCAACTGGGTAGATCCTTTGGACTACAAAATCCATCATTCCCTTTCACAGTCTGTGCTGATGGGCATTGTAGTCCAAATCATTCAGGGGGCACCATGTTCAGGAAGGCTGGTCTAGACCTTCAGAGTCTTTTTTAATTATTTTTTAAGTAAAATGCTGAGGGTATCTAAAGCAAATACAACAGGGAGACAAATTAGCTATTTTTAAGCAATCTCAGAGTTTCCTTTGTATCCGAGTTTCTCTCTTATATAAAATGATTAAAAGGGATCAAATCGTTCAAATAGCTCCCCAAATTCTAGACCTGCTTGAATGAGAGTAGGAGGGTGGGGGTGGGGAGAACCCTTTCACTGAAAAGATAATTGGCATATTAAGCTAATTTTTTTATTAATGTAACACAATTTTAAAATACATCTTGTCTCACCCAAAGCCAGCATGGAAGTTTTTATGTCATTATGATGTGACTTCCCTTTTTAATAATTCTCTGCAGGATCTACCTTTTCATGGCAGAATTGAGGTTTTTATTCACTTATATTTATCCTGGATATCACACAGATTTTACATTGAGAAAATTGGATCCTTGACTTTTGAGAAAGGACTAAATCAATCTATTACCCTGGGTGGCTGGTGCTGTTAAAGCGGCTAGGCATGTGCACATAATCCCGAAATATGCACAGCAGGCTGCTCATTATCTGTTGAGCAGCTGGGCACATGCAGGTAATTGGGCAGCCTGCTGAGCAGATCTCTGGACTCAGGCCCAGAGGCACTTCATCTTTGGCATTCAACAATCCACTAGGGAGACTCTGTGGTAGAGCATCTGGTTTGCATGCAGAAGGTCCCAGGTTCATAGGGCTGGGAATGTCCCTGCCTGCTACCCTGGAGAGCCAATCAATGTAGACAATACTGAACTAGATGGTTAGACTGGTGTGGCTCGCTGTAAGGCATCCTCCTCTTCCTTCACAAGCCAGTGGATCATTTATTATTATTATTGTGCCAACATGATTGCAGAAGATTGTGGCAGAGTACAACACATACTGTACCTGTATCCTTCGGTCTCCACTGTGTGTGCACACACTTTAGAGCAGGTCTAGGGCGGGAGTGGGAAATGTGTTGTTGTGCTCGTGGTGCTGGTGTGTGTGTGTGTGTGTGTGTGTATG
Source organism: Podarcis cretensis (assembly GCF_951804945.1). Lineage (NCBI taxonomy): Eukaryota > Metazoa > Chordata > Lepidosauria > Squamata > Lacertidae > Podarcis > Podarcis cretensis. The sequence continues at coordinate 22,853,592 of NC_137176.1, read as the reverse complement.
TATGTATATATATATATATATATATATATATATATATATATATATATGATATGCAATGTCCAAACCAGGCACAGGCAAACACTGGCCCTCCAGATGTTTGGAACTACAATTCCCATCATCCCTAGCTAACAGGACCAGTGGTCAGGGATGATGGGAACTGTCGTCCCAAACATCTGGAGGGCCGGAGTTTGCCTATGCCTGGTCCAGACTCTTTACAGTGGTGCCTTGTTCTCAAACACATTGGCACTCAAACAACTTGGAACCCAAACACTTCAAACCTGGAAGTAAGTGTTCCAGTTTGTGAACGTTTTTCAGAAGCCGAACGTGCTCCATTTTGAGTGTTACGCTTCTGTTTTGAGTGCCACACTTCCATTTTGAGTGTTACGCTTCCGATTTGAGTGCCACACTTCCGTTTTGAGTGTTACGCTGAGGTCTATCAGCTTTTGCTATTTATTTTGCATTTTTGTTTTTGTGGCTCTTTTTTGTTTGTTTTTGTGACTATGTGGAACCCAGTTCAGCTACTGATGGATTGATTGTGTGACTGCAGTGCATTGTTTATTGCTTTCATTTTATGGATCAGTGGTCTCATTAGACAGTAAATCTCATGTTAAATTGATGTTTTAGGGGTTGTTTTTAAAAGCCTGGAACGGATTGATCCATCTTGCATTACTTTCTATGGGAAAGCGCACCTTGGTTTTGGAACGCTTTTGTTTTGGAACGGACTCCCGGAACGGATTAAGTTTGAGAACCAAGGTACCACTGTATAGTCAAACGAACTTTACTTTCATAAACATATAACTGAGAAGAACACATCTACAATCTCATGCTTATTCACTTTGTTCCTTTCTCCTTATTAATTAACGTTAGAGGATCTTCCTCTGTCTGCTTCATTCCAGACAGACTACACCCACACACTGTCCTCAGCAACATCCAGAGAAACCTCTCTCAGCAGCCATTCTCCACACACACACAAACAGAAAAAAAGTTAAAAATGACAGTTACTTGACTAACAGTCACAACAGAATAGAATGTCTCTCTCATGTGACTCATAGTCAGCCAATCACATGAGGGAGCTACTGCCAAAGGAAGAAAACCCATGCTAAAAAAAACATGCTAAACATTACCCAAGAATCCCTTCAGGATTCAGCCTCAATTTATTGGCTCACACCACCTACTCCATCACCTGCTCCAAGCACCAAATATATCAAATGCTTCTCCTGATTCAGATGGAACAGAGAAACAGAACTGTATGCTGATGATGCTTCTCTTCAGATCTCCTGATGACAGCTCCCGGAGGCTTCAGGTAGATGTTAAATCTTCTTCTTTGGTGATCACTCGTAGCCGAGTAAAATTGTCCTCCATAGACATGGTTTTAACAATGAGTCTGTAAGTGACTGTGGAGGCCAATTCTGGACCCACACGTCCTTCCACAGTGGGGACATTGGTTTCCGGGCGGGAGTTGATCACAGTGTGGATTTGCCAAGCATGGCTTCTTCTTAGCACATTTCTCCCTTGCGTCCTGAGTTCGAGCATCTTCAAAGCGCATGACACATTTGTTTCCCAGTTGTCAGTGTTTATACTACTTTTTTTTAGATTTGCCTTGAGACAGTCTTTAAACCTCTTTTGTTGACCACCAGCATTACACGTTCCATTTTTAAGTTCGGAATAGAGTAGTTGCTTTCGAAGACGATAATCAGGCATCCACACAACATGACCAATCCAACCAAGCTGATGTTGATGAATCATTGCTTCAACACTGGATATCTTTGCTTCTTCCAGTACAATGATATTAGTTCACCTGTCTTCCCAAGTGATGTGTATTATTATTATTATTATTATTATTATTATTATTATTTTGTAAAAAAGAAAAGATGTTAAATAGCATAGGGCACAAGACAGAACCCTGTGGGACACCACAGGTGCCAGACAGTAGCCTGTCATAACTACTTTCTTGAAGGTCCCTGAAGATTGTAGCAGAACTACAGTGCCCCCAACCCCACATTTCCTGAGATGGTCCAGACAGATACTGTGGTCAACAGTACTGAAAGTTGGTGAGAGACCAAGAAGAACAAGCAGGGTCGCACTCCCTCCATCTCTTTCCTGAGAAACCATGGTAACCAAGGAGGTTTCAGTACCATGACCAGGCTTGAGGCCAGACTGCAATGGATCCAAGTAATCAGTTTCCTCTAAGCATGCCTGAAGGTGGACTGCTGCCACCTTCTTGAGCACTAAATTGCCCTTGCTATATTCTCTCAAAGAACTGTCATCATACCAAAAGTCCATTTTGTCCAGTCCTTTATCTTCAGTAGCAGCCAGCAAGTTTCTCCCAGATAGCTCACAGGCGAACGACTGATTCTCCATTTCTCCCTTGCATATACTAATGAGAGATCCTTAGTTTGGTGTGATTGCTTCATAAACTAATACATGATTTTCTCTCTCTCTCCTCGCCCCCCCCCCCCAATCCCCGGCTTGAAAATATGAAGGCACCAAAGGAAGAACATGTCTCATTATAAGATTCATTTTGTGCGATTGTCGCTTAATGTGCACGCAAGATAGCATGAAGGAAAACTTTAGAAATTACCCTCTGTTGCTTAAATGAATATGTGTGTGTACTTCAACTTCTTCCAATTTAGAGGCAGATAGTGTAAAACTAGCTCCAAGAATGTGACAGTTTTGGCAGTGATGCTTCATAGCACACCTGCATATTTCAAAAAGCAACATTCCTGACACCTGCAAATCCAGATTGGAAACAAAGCCAGAAACCTCCCCTCAAAATTGTGCATTTTAAGCTTTAGGAGCTGTTTCTGCTGCTTTTTCCATTGCGTTGCCATACACCCGGGTTTCCCCTGACATTTTTCTGGATCGGCAAAATTCCCCCAGATGCCATTTTTACACCCGAAAACCAGGACATAGCAGGAATTTTCCTGACATATGGTGAACCTATACCTGCATTGAGAGAGAGAAAAAAATAGACGTCTAAACTGCTAGTTCCCAACACGAGTGCATCAGGTAAATGTCTTGGATTCCAAGGGTGGAAAACTTTGAATGCTGTCTACAGACACGGAAATCCATATGGGATTTTCTCAAGGGAATACGAGGAACAGGGAATCTATGCAAACATGGTTGTCCACTATGCACTTTGCTGCAGTGTCAATAAACAGAACTTAAAAGAGAGTGCCTTGCTAGCAAGGCATTATCTGTTATACCTTTCCCTACTTTCTTCAGTTCCTTGCTTAAAAAAAAAAAGTTGTTTATTCATAAATAAATAACCATGAAACATGTCTGTTCTACAGTTACCAGGAGATGGTTTTTGGTCTTTTTCTTACTAGGGTTTTGTACACACTGTAACTTTATAGCACATCTTTTCCCTCAAAGGTTTCTGGGTGCTGTGGTTTGTTGAGGGTTGTTGGATTTTGTGACTCTGTGAGGAGACTACAGTGCGCAGAATTCTTTGAGGGGAAGAATGTGCTTCGAGTGTGCTTTCAAGGTATAGTGTGTACATAGCGTAAGGTTAGGCCATCCATTTAATGAGTGGAGGTTGCTCTGTTAGAGCGAATATCACACACTTTTGCCCCACCAACCTCAATTGCCTTCAATCAGCCGAAGCCTAGCTCCCTTGCTGTTGGGTGTCTCCTGCTTAATCATAGAATTGTGTAGCTGGAAGGGACCCTGAGGGTCATTGAGTCCAGCCCCCAGCAGTGCAGGAAACTCAGGTAAAAAACATCCATGATGTATAGTCATCCAACCTCGTTTTAAAAACCTCCAAAGAAGGAAAGTCCACAACCTCCCGAGGGAAACTATTCCACTGTCCAACAGCTCTCACTGACAGAAAGTTCCTTCTGATGTTTAGTCGGAATCTCCTTTCTTGTAATTTGAAGCCATTGGTTCGAGTCCTACCCTCCAGAGCAGGAGAAAACAAGCTTGCTCCATCTTCCATGTAACAGCACTTGAGATGTTTGAAGATGGCTGTCATATTGGTTTTCTAGAACTCATCAGATAGTAAGATGATATTTATAGGCAAGCCTAAACACACACATCAAAAACCAACAACAAAACAAACCCAAAACAAAAACCTTGCTGTGAAACAGATCTGAAAACTAAACAGTAAAGGAATATAGCACTCCCAATATGCTCCCTTGAATTCATTAACAAAATTACCAGACTGGGGGGGGGGGAGGACCCACACCTCAATGTAATGCTATGGTATAGGAAGATATCAGGCCTACACACATGCTCTGGAGAGAATTCTCTTTCTCTCACTTTCCCTCTCCCTCTCATCTTACTGTTCTAATGTATAAAGATAATCTGTGTTGTATAAGAAAGTTCGCACCATCCCAATAATTGCACTTTATAAAACTTCAGAGGTTGTGTGGATAGTGTCATTACATTGTGTAGTCAACAGGTGGCACTAGATTTAGTTATACTAGGGACTCAGCTAGATTGGTAAAGAAAAAAATGCCTTATGTGTGTTGTATATGTTATATAACACACCGACACCAGATGGCACTGTGGAGTCCCCTCTTTCCCTACTGGATTTCCCTGTATGAGTTTACAACACGTTTCACTGAATTGCTTCTTTGACTTGTCTAGATCTAGCCCAGGTTGGAGTCAGGATTGGTATGTTGCTGTTCTGTTTTGATTAAGAGACACAATAAACTTCTTATTTAGTTATCTGACTGGGGTGCCCTAAATTTCCCATGACAGCTATTTATAATGCTGCCCATCAGATCTATTGAGAGAAAATTACCCTTTACATATCACACTTCAGACACATGGCTTCGATTGTTAGTTTCTGGGTTTAAAAATAAAAAATAAGCTTTTCTCTGTTTCTTTGCTTGATGTTGGCTCCTGTGTTATCAAAAATGTACTGTGCTGTTTTGTCTGCAGTGTGCTGCATTTAAATGGTTTTTTGATCAGATTTGGCCTGAAATCCACTGCCATTTCCACTTCTTTTGTATTCTTTTCAAGTTGAAGCACCTAAATTTGTACCTGCATATTGTATTACGTACATTCCCCCCCCCCCTTCTGGGTTCTCCCCCCCTTTCTGTGCTGGCAAGCTGCTAGCAACAGACTTTTTATGGAGTATTTGATTATACGTTGAGGGAGAAACAGCTTAGCACCATGTTGTGTAATTAGAACTTCTCAATAAAATCAACTTTGTTTTGTAATATCATGTGTCCTGAAAGTACAATTTGCCCTTTCCAAACAGAGAAGAGATAAGAACAAGGTTATTAGATGTTTGCCTTACTGCAATAATAGGAGTGACCATATATGTGTGTATGTGTGTGTGTATCACATTTGTAGCCTGCACTTCTTCCAAGATACAAGCCCATGAGTTAGTGGCTCTGGACCAGAAAATACCTTGTGGATTTCATGGCTTAAATTTAATAACAATAAGAATAACAATATTTCTTTATTTATACCCCACTCACCTGGCTGGGTTCCCCCAGCCACAATGAGCGGCTCCCACCAGAATATTAAAAACACAATAAAACATCAAACATTAAAAACTTCCCTAAACAGGCATGTGGCCCTGGACTTCTAGGATCTAAATCCAATACTCTCTCACTGCACCACACTGATTTTAATGTGTACTCAAACTGGCAAGTTTACTCCATACAGCACACTCACACAACAGCTAAATTCTGGAAAAGCAGATCAAAACTGTTGTTGGGTTATACCAGGAATGGGGAATCTGTGTCGCTCTGGGTGTTGTTGGATTCTATCTCCCATCAGCCTCAGCCAATATGGCCAGTGGTAACGGAGGATGGAAATCCTAGCAACATCTGGTGAGCCATAGGTTCCATCTCCCAGGGTAATCAAACATCAAATGTATCATCATCTTCTGAGTAGCCCACCAACTTCCTCTTGCCCACCCTTAATGCCAGCCTGAATGGAAAGTTAGAGATCAGTTATCTTGCAGAATACCACAGCCCTTTCAACAACAGCTTTCTGTTTCATATATTATTGGAACTCTCCCACTTGATGGTACTAAGCCATTTCCTCAGGCACTGGATGCCTTTTTCTAGATTTGTCCCTTTGAGATCCATGCAGCTCTTTGGGGCTTTATGCACCCCCATCTTACTTGCGGTTTTACAAGAAGCAGCTGTTGCCTCTTCTTTAATAATCTTGCAGGTCGTTGAGGAGCCTGAGGGACCCCACCATCTGACATCCGCGCCTGCTTCTAAATATACACCTGCACATCATGTTTTCTTGGGGCAATAGTAGAGCAGTGGGAATCTCATTTCCTTTGGCACAGCTGCACTTTTATCTTTTGCCTTCAAAACTTTCTGTAATTCTCACAGTTTTCAGAAACTTGTTTATTACTGTTTATCATGTTTTCCAACACAAAAGGTCGGCTTCTATCCCTGCATAATGCCTCCGGTTTAGTTAAACCTGGCAGATCTAGGTGGATGTACTTCCTGGAGACAAGGCTACATTCTGAAAATCACAAGATCGTGAGAAATCATAATTATATTTGTTGAAGTGCAAAAAGAGGAACACCAAGGCACCATATTTGAAGCATTTGGGAACCATCTGCAGTTTGTGAACTGCTATGTGGCCGTCAGGGCTCATTTATTTTTCCGTTGTGACACACTTTGAGGAGGTGTCAAGAATGAGACTTTGGGCTCATGTGTACTCTCCCTAACTCATCCCTCAAACCCCTCATTAAATATATGGTAAATGCCCAATTCATGGGATCCTATGATCTCCAAGGGCAAATAGCAATAGATTGCACTTATTTGATCCCATTTATATCACATCTTTTTTCTTACTTGAAACTCAAGATGGCATCCATGGAGTTCCCATGGAATCTTCCATCTAGGCATTGAGCAGACCCAGATTTGCTTAGCTTCTGCAACATGGCTGAATCTTGTGCCCTTAGGCCATGTCCTGGCTCATTTCTTTAGCTTTTCCAGATTTTTTTTCTTTCTTTTTCTTTTCTGCTCTAATTCCCACTCAGGTGCTAACTCTTACTAGCCAGCTTTACTTTTTCTACAGCTTTACTATTACATTATTTCTGTTCCCGGCCTGGTCCATTGGTGGAATGCATGTAAGCATGCCCTGCCCCATTATGGCCCGTTACTTCCCACTCTGCCCCTGTTCTGTCCCACCCTGTTCCCGTTCTGCCTTTCTCCAGGTCCAAAAGGACCCATGCATTGACAATCACACATCAATTGGACGTGCCTAAAATGATCGCCACCTGTAAATCCTTTCCCAGGCTCTTGGCCAATCAGATGAGTTGTAGTGTTGCATTTAAGTTTCAAGTTGTCATAGTTTGTTAGATTTCCTTCCCCTTAAATATGTTAAGGCTCCCAGCTTTAAGTTTCTGTTCCCTACTTAAGAGAGAATATAATGAAAATGATTTACAGGTGGTGCTTGACACCAGTCAAGCTTGCAAAAATTTATCATTTGCCCAATAGTAAATGTTGGAAATGTAAAGAGATTGAAGGTACATTCTTTCACCTTTGGTGGACGTGCCCAAAGATTAAGACCTTCTGGGAGATATCTATAACGAAATGAAAAAGGTATTTAAATATACCTTCCAGAAGAAACCAGAGGCCTTTCTCTTGGGCATGGTTGGCCAATTGGTGCGAAAGGAGGATAGAACTTTTTTTATGTACACCACAACAGCAGCAAGAATACTCATTGCAAAGTATTGGAAAACACAAGATCTACCCACCCGGGAAGAATGGCAGATGAAGGTGATGGAATACATGGAACTGGCTGAGATGACTGGCAGAATCCGGGACCAAGGAGAGGAGTCGGTGGAAGAAGATTGGAAAAAATTTAAAGTTTATCTTCAAAAATATTGTAAAATTAACGATTGTTAGAAAGATTTTGGGAAAAGAAAACTATGTGGTTTTAGCAGAAATGACATAAAGGATTAAGTAAAAATGAATTGATGAAAGAGAGAATGTAAAATTATAGTATATTAAGACAAATTATTAAGATAAAAACAAGGTTGGAAGGATTTGCTGAAATAACAAATTGAACTAGAATACAAAAATGGGAGGTGTGAGGAGGTCAAAGAAATAAGCAAAGGAAAGAAAGCTATGTAAAGGTTTGATCTGTTCTTCTTTAATTGTTTGTATTTTTTCTGTTTTTTTCTGTTTTTTTCTTTTTCTTCCTTTTTTCTCTTTGTAATCTTTAAAATTTGAATAAATATTATTTTTTTAAAAAAGTTTCTGTTCCCTAGACTGAAGTGCTGTGTGTGCACGTGTGTGTGTGTATTTGTGTGCAAGCATCCTGGAACTTTCTGAACTATCTGCTCAGAACAGCCTGTGTTGTTCAGAAAAGAATTGAGCAACCAACACACAAAATGCTTGAAAGGCTTTACAACAAGCTTCCCAACCTAATGCTCTCCAGATGTTGATGGACTCCCATCAGCCCTAGCCAGCATGGCCAAAGAGATGCTGAGAGTTACAATCCAAAAACATCTGGGAAATGTTGGGTTGGGGAAGGCTACTTTACAACCAGTTAATTGGCATTATATCAGTTACATCACCCAACAATGGAAGATTATGGAGAACACAGCAGCCATCACAAAAGCCAGAAGGGGGGTTTGTGCAGAGAAAACCATTCCATCCAAGCAAAGGAGGCAAGACAGCAAACTCACATCTTGTTTAATGGTAAGTAAGTCACAGGACTGAAGATGAAAATATTACAGATGTCTCCTTCAGTGCATATATATTGCATGTATTCAAGAAGAAATAAGGCCTATATTTGGACCCTCACGTTTTAGACCTGGCTGATTCCAAAAGAGGATATGTCTTGACTCCTCTTCCACCACCAAAGAATGCTTGTTTGAAGATCAACATTTCCATAGTCCCCTGAAAAGCCACAGCAGTGTGATGCCTTGAGTGACATGTTTATTAGTTGCAAAATACAGTGAATAAAAGTGAAGGAGAGACCTCAAATAGCTAGGCTGCTTGCCGTGACTGCAGATTGTATTTCCATTCTGTTTGATTGCCAAATAATGGTTGGTAGGTTATTTTGCAGTCTTCAGACACTTTCATGCAGCTTTCTGTGAGGGGAAATTACTCATCTCAGTCTCACTGGCATACCAAGGGAAACAGATATATTACTTCATGACCTCTGAGCAGCAACTCTTTCTATATGTTTTAATAAGAAATCTATTGGACTGGTTTTGAGGATGGATTCAGGAGACTAGTTTCCCCATTATGCATATATGTATATAAACATCACTGTTAGTTAAGGACCAGGTATAATTTCTGAAGGGCCCAATATGGTGGCCTCCTATAATTTTGAGAGCATGGTGACTTAACCATATGTTGGAGCTGTTTCAATAAACATATTCTTCATAGATACTTGTCTAGTACAATATGAGCTTTAAAAAATGGTGGAGAAATGAACTAACTGAAACTACACCAAGTTCTGAGTTCCTGAAGAAATCAGTTCTAATTGCCACATTCTGTGTGACATTTGGTAAGTAGAACTAATCACGCCATGAACTCTCCCCATAAATTCCGCAAGCGACATCACTGAATTCATATAACATTGCTGTATCCTGCTGTGTCTAACTGTTTCCATAGAACCTCCTGTTGCCTTGAGGCAAAGTGTGAGCCAAGAAGGTATTCTTAAGCAAGTAGCAGCACATTGATCTGAATTTGAATCAGAGGTGGGGCACCTTCTTGGTTCCATGAGCCAGATCCTTATCAGGATTGACCTTGCAGACCAAATGCGACAGGTGGCTGGGACCCCCAATGGCCGCCACATGATTGACAGGTCCATTATCCCTAGCAGCATGAGGAATCTTGCTAGTCCTATACTCTGTACTTTGGGAAGCACTGAACATACAACCTGCAAAGCACTTTTGTCTCCTCTCCCCCAGGAGTGGGGACAAAAAAGCCTGCATTTCACAGATTTTCTTTCCCTGCACACATCTGTTTCTTCTGAGAACAGCCAAACCTAACAGACTTTAACCCTCACTCCCCTGTCAAACCTTTGGAATGTGCTGAACATACGGCTTCAAAAGTGCTTCTTTCTCCCTTCCCCTTTGAGGAAGAAGCTGGCCTTTTACAGGCTATTGACCATGTGTGCCTGTTTTTCTGCTTGGAAATGAGCAAAAATTAACCTCCACTCATCAGCTGTTGAGCAAGTGTTCTGTTCTGCTGCATTGACAACAGGTGCCTTTTTCCTGCTGGGAACATATCAGAGGCCCAACTCTTTCCAGCGCTCTGTTCCCAAAGTGGCCAACCAGATGGCTAGGAGAAGCCCTTAAACAATATATGAGGCCAGAGACCTTTCTCACACATGAGGGGAACAATGCCTGGTGCCTCTGAGCCTAAAAGGTAATACATAGCCCATCAGGACCAGTAGACACTGAAAGCCATGGATTTGTATTAATCTCCTTTCAAAGCCACCCAAGTAAGGCCTTAACTATACAGTGGTACCTTGGGTTACATACGCTTCAGGTTACACACTCCGCTATCCCAGAAATAGTGCTTCATGTTAAGAACTTTGATTCAGGATAAGAACAGAAATTGAGCTCCGGCGGCGCAGCAGCAGCAGGAGGCCCCATTAGCTAAAGTGGTGCTTCAGGTTAAGAACAGCTTCAGGTTAAGAACGGACCTCCAGATCGAATTAAGTACTTAACCCGAGGTACCACTGTATACCCTCTGTTAAATGTTCAGAAAAAGTCAGAAGCTCAAGGCAGTATAAGTTCCTCAACTACATTTATTCAGCTTTGTCAGTGACAATGGCTCACTCATAGGAAAACAAAACCCAAACTCACAGGACTACTCAATAAAAGCCCCCACATGAACTGACTGTTGACAGTTGACAGTTGAAAGTGCATGCGCTTACTAGCCATTAGAACGTTCATCTACCAATGCTTATACGATTGGCAAGAATGTGCCTTGTAACATAAAAAGCGTTAAACCCAATACATAACACCCTCCAACATTTCTCCAATGGAAATAGAGACTTTCTAAGGAAAAGCGAGACACTCCAGAATAAAATCAGAAACTGAGATGGCTTCTGAAAATCTGGGACTGTCCCTGGAAAGCAGGGAAACTTGGAGGATCTGTGTCTATAACAGGCTGAAACTGAATGAATCATAGAATCATAGAATCATAGAGTTGGAAGAGACCACAAGGGCCATCGAGTCCAACCCCCTGCCAAGCAGGAAACACCATCAGAGCACTCCTGACATATGGTTGTCAAGCCTCTGCTTAAAGACCTCCAAAGAAGGAGACTCCACCACACTCCTTGGCAGCAAATTCCACTGTCAAACAGCTCTTACTGTCAGGAAGTTCTTCCTAATGTTTAGGTGGAATCTTCTTTCTTGTAGTTTGGATCCATTGCTCCGTGTCCGCTTCTCTGGAGCAGCAGAAAACAACCTTTCTCCCTCCTCTATGTGATATCCTTTTATATATTTGAATGTGTACATTAGGCTTTTTTATTTTTGGACTCTTGTCTTCATGGTGCTCATCACTGGCTTGATAGATGGAGAGGCATCATTAAACATGTATATATCACTTTCTGTATAGTGGGGAGCAGCATGCAAGAGGCCTCAGACAGAAGTGTGAAGCCATTGCTAAGACACAGCATGACAGGAGTCGGGGAATGGGAGAATGCAATGTGGAGATTTCCCTAGAGAGTATGAATTATGAGAAACAAAACAGAAGTATCCTTTATTAGGTTAACTGATTTTGTAAATTGAGCTGGTACTGTGGGAAAGGAGATATCTTTCATTGGAACAGCTGTTGACATGTGTGCTGCCACCAGGAGAAGTTGATTCAATGAAACGCATCACTTTACAGTCTCTATCTCATTCACTTTCTGCGGCAAAACTGTCTGTGCTAAAACCTGTAAATGAGCTTGATGACTGTGGGTGGAATCCTGCTTTCAGTGATGTGTGGGAAAGCCCTGTTGACTCCAGTGAGGTGTTTGAACGAATCATGAGTGCTGCAATCCTAGATTCATGTTCCTGAGAATAAGCCACAATGAGCTCATTGAGGCTTAAACTGAGTATTGCGTTGTTCTGTAAGGGCACAAGCCTTAATTCACGAGGGGTAATCCAATTTTTTAAAAAAAATTTTTGTATATTAATGAGAAACTACCTGTTTTGCACTTCTTGAACCAATATGTGTACCGGACACAATGATATTTTGAAATTCTCTGAATTTTGCAATGCAGTTCTCCAACAAAATTAAGTATAGGTAAAGGTAAAGGGACCCCTGACGATTAGGTCCAGTCGTGACCGACTCTGGGGTTGCAGCGCTCATCTTGCTTTATTGGCTGAGGGAGCTGGCATACAGCTTCCGGGTCATGTGGCCAGCATGACTAAGCCGCTTCTGGCGAACCAGAGCAGCGCACAGAAACGCTGTTTACCTTCCCGCCGGAACGGTACCTATTTATCTACTTGCACTTTGACGTGCTTTCGAACTGCTAGGTTGGCGGGAGCTCACCCCATTGCGGGGATTCAAACCACTGACCTTCTGCTCAGCAAGTCCTAGGCTTTGTGCTTTAACCCACAGCGCCACCTGCGTCCCTCAAGTATACAACACTGTAAATAGTATTATTATTATTATTATTATTATTATTAGAATTAGAATTTATATACTTTCCTATACCCAGAGGTCTCAGGGTGGTTCACAGAAAGTATTAACATAAAAACCACAATACATAAAAAGGCATAGGATGTCAATCAGATCAACCAAAGGCCTGGTTAAAAAGGAACATTTTTGCCTGACACTTAAAGGTATATAATGAAGGTGGCAGATGATTAGTAGGGAAAATAAACATAAATATGCATTTGTTAGTTAAAATCAGTGCTTTTTGTAAAAAAGAAGAAGAAGAAGAAGAAGAAGAAGAAGAAGAAGAAGAAGAAGAAGAAGAAGAAGAAGTAGTTTCGGGGTACTCTCATTTTGACTTAAGAAAAACCACCATTTTATAGTTCAAATCGGGAAAAGTAAGTACAGTAAATAGACAAAAGTAAAAAGAGTCACAAAATGTTTAGTGGTATGCGTATCCCTGGATCTCCCCAGAAAAAAAGCACTGGTTAAAATAGCATGTGAAATGCATTGTTAGGGATTATTGGTTGCAAAAGTGTGTATATTACTCAAAACCAAATATAAAAATGTGCATATTGGAAGGAATTGACACTAAAATGCCAACAAATTTCATGAAGATTTTTTCTTTAATTGTAAACTGCTGCCAAAATGTGGAAAACTGAATTTGCATTTGGAAAAAAAGAGAGACTGAGATAAACCAAAACTGACAGATTGATCAATCAATCCCTAATCACAACATAGGCACAAGATGGTCAGCACTCAAGAATATTCAAGGGAAGCAATTCAGCCAGTGAAATGGAATTTACGGGTACACAGATATATAGATGAAGTGCATCAAAATAAACCATAAATTGCAAGAATAAAAATGTGCTGGTTTTATCTTTGGAGTAATGAAGCATATTCTAGTGATATATTTGTTTTGCTTCTCTTAATACTGAGAAGGTTGTTTTTAATAATAGGATCTTTCACCCTGCATGCTTCTTTAATATCTGAGCATGCCACAAACAGTAACAGGTATATCTTCAGAAGAATTACCTCCTGGAGAGATGTTATTTCCATCCTAACTGCACTGACAGAAAGTTTCACTTACAAAGAAGCCAAGGTTTTCATTTTCATATTTGAGGTGAAGCCTTGCTTTTTAACATTTTCCAGGCTTGCAAGACCAGTCTGTCACATAAATACTGAAGGAAAATATTACATTAGGGCAACTCTTTCATCTCCAAAAGGGTTGTGTGAATCCTTCCAAGATAGGAATTGGTGTCTTTTTCATCTCACCTTGTGACAGCTGATACAGGTTACATCCAAAAACTTCCACTTAAACCACTCTAATAGCCCACTTTAGCGTTCATAGCTTCCCCCAAGCAATTCTTGGAGTTTGGTAAATATGAGATGGATTAGCTTTCTCTGAAGGTTCCGTTAAGCAGTCTGGGGCAACTCCTGGATCCAACTTTGAAGCTTGAGGGTCAGTTTACCTCTGTGGCTAGGAGTGCCTTTTACGAGCTTTGGCTGGTGCATTAACTTTGACTGTTCCTGTATCCTTCAGGACGGACTATTGTGTTGTGCTTTGTGTGGGGCTACCCTTGAGGCTAAGGGACGCAGGTGGCGCTGTGGGTTAAACCACAGAGCCTAGGACTTGCCGATCAGAAGGTCGGTGGTTCAAATCCCTGCGACGGGGTGAGCTCCCGTTGCTCGGTCCCTGCTCCTGCCAACCTAGCAGTTTGAAAGCACGTCAAAGTGCAAGTAGATAAATAGGTACCCCTCCAGCAGGAAGGTAAACAGCGTTTCCATGCGCTGCTCTGGTTTGTCAGAAGCGGCTTAGTCATGCTGGCCACATGACCTGGAAGCTGTACGCCGGCTCCCTTGGCCAATAAAGCGAGATGAGTGCCGCAACCCCAGAGTCGGCCACGACTGGACCTAATGGTCAGGGGTCCCTTTACCCTTGAGGCTCGTTTGGAAGCTTCAGCTCAGTTGTTATCAAGCATTGGCTACTAACAACACATGACACCTGTGTTGAGTGACCTGTGCTGGTTCCCAGTATGCTAGTAAGTTATCCTTAAGCTCTTCCTCTTGGTATACATGAGGCCAGTCTACTTCAGACATCACCATATAGTGGTGTAACAGAGCTGAAAATTCAGCCAGTATATTTCACATCTGGCAACCAATGGACCCTTTTGGTTTCAGATAGTACATGGGTAGACAACTCTTAAAACTGTGGGGTACATATTTTCATGGCCCTCTAGCAGCTATAGCGGCCCATTTACCTGAAGTAATGTATTTAGCATTAACTCTGGAACTGTATACTCAATTCTGACCAAACCAAGCCTCCTGATGTATATTGTGCTCTAGGAGGCTTAGTTTGGTCAGAATCAAGTACAGTGGTACCTTGGGTTCATTCTGGAGGTTCGTTCTTAACCTGAAACTGTTCTTAACCTGAGGTGACACTTTAGCTAATGGGGCCTCCTGCTGCCGCCACACCGCTGCCACATGATTTCTGTTCTCATTCTGAAGCAAAGTTCTTAACCCAAGGTACTATTTCTGGGTTAGCAGAGTCTGTAACCTGAAGCCTCTGTAACCTGAAGCGTCTGTAACCTGAAGCGTCTGTAATCCGAGGTATCACTGTACACACTTCCATAGTTAACATTAAATACATTATTTCAGGTAATGCTAATTCTAGCTGCTAGAGGGCCATGAAAATTTGTGTCCCAGGCTTTTTACATCCACCTACCCATGTACTGTTGGACGCAGGTGGCACTGTGGGTTAAACCACTGAGCCTAGGACTTGCCGATTAGAAGGTTGGCAGTTTGAATCCCCACAACGGGGTGAGCTCCCATTGCTTGGTCCCTGCTCCTGCCAACCTAGCAATTCAAAAGCACGTCAAAGTGCAAGTAGATAAATAGGTACCACTCCGGCGGGAAGGTAAACGGCATTTCCATGTGCTGCTCTGGTTCGCCAGAAGTGGCTTAGTCATGCTGGCCACATGACCCGGAAGCTGTATGCTGGCTCCCTTGGCCAATAAAGCGAGATGAGCACCGCAACCCCAGAGTCGGCCACGACTGGACCTAATGGTCAGGGGTCCCTTTACCTTTACCCATGTACTACCATCTGAAACCCGAGGGGCCCATTGGTTGCCAGATGTGATCCCCCCCCCCAGCTCTCTTACCCCACGAATATTTCTTATACCCCAGCTGTTTACTGTCACTGAGGCACACCTGATGATGCTTGACTGTCTGACTGTCCTCAGCAAGAAATTGTGCATTTAGCATAGTGGCACCAGAGTTATGGAACCCTACCTAATGAAATCAAGCTGGCACTGTCTGTAATGAGTTGTAGGCGCCAACTTGAAGCTCTGTTACTTCAGCAAGCCTTCCTGCGAAAGTGATTTACGATTTTTATAACCTTCTTGTCAGATGACCTGTTTTCTACTTCTCTTACTTTAACGTGTTTTGCTTTGATGTGCTTTTGTTTTTTAATTGAGATTCTTCACACTGCCTAGATATATTTTTTATGAGTTAGCAGTATAGTCAGAAAAAAATTAAATAAAAATAAATTAAAAAGCAATTGCGAAGCGCTTGAGGACAATTCATTGAAATTAAGTTGCAATGAATTGAACAGGACTTCAATTTAAAGACTGGGAAGACAGGTGATGCTGGTTTTGGAAGCACTCATTGCATTGCAGGAACTGACAATCCACATGCCACATGTAGCAGTTCAGTTGCTCAATATGCTTTAATATGACTTATCAAAGAATATAGTTTATCTCCATTACTAGGCTGCTATGTTTAATATTCTAGTTAACTTTTAAGTTAACCCCAGATGATCTACTCACATTCTTTGTCAGTGTCTCTTTACAACGCTGATAGGCGCTCTTCCATCTGCTTATTTCATTTCCCATCAACATTAATCCTCTTAAGATAAAAAGTATGTCATTTACAACATGTTTGCAAGAAATGGAAAGAAGTGCTCTTACATGCTGAAAGACGTAAGCAATTTTAGAGAAACTGCCAGACATTCAATCCATTTGATGCTGTGTCTACAATATTGTATGCAGAAGATAAAGAGAAAATACAGTGATCTTGTTGTAGGAAGATTGTTATGATAGAGTGAGAATCATTTTAGCAATGATTACAAGGGGGACCATTAAGGAGAGCATGAGTGGCAGTCAAGCTCACCCTGTATTTCAGACCTCAGGTGATTATATCCTGGCTATATTTATCTCTCTGCGGTCAAGTGGTTTTATGTTCTGGGTATGCACGAGAGCTGAAATTAGATTGCAGAAAATTTCACCATTTTGCAAAAAAAAAAAATCACATTTGAATTTTCATCACTAAATTAAACGCTCAAATTTTCCAATCAAAATTTGACATCTAACACTTAAGCTCACCTCTTTTGACTCATTCGTATCAAGACTACATAATTCTTTGGTGAGTCATCAATCATATACCATCAAGCATTGATCACAGCCACAGGTCAGCTGTCAGTTGTTGTCAAGTGTTGCCTGCTACTCTGAAGTCTCCAGCTGCCAAACACACATATTTAATATCAAACACTTGGTTAATATCCAGAGAATACTTATCAATTTATTTAGAACATTTCTTCTGCACCCACATTCTTCAGCCACAAAGACTCCAAGAGGGTCTTATGCACAATTAATTTAAACAAGACAGTCCTTGCATATAGGCTGGAAATCTAAAAGACACAACAGAAAAGGGAAAAGAGAGGGAAGGGGTGGGGTGGGGAGCAAACTTGTGTACCAATTCATAAAGTTAACTAGTAGTTTTTTAAATGATCAGCTGGAATGAACACAATTCAATACTGAGAGGCATCTCATAGACCTGGCCTTTTAGCAGAGTGGATTGAATGACTGCTGGCTCCCAGTTACTATCAGTTGTGTTGGAAAGTGGAGGCACTCTGGTCAAGAGAAATGAGCTAAAGCAGAAATAATAGTTCCGCTTCTAATACTAATACATCTCTGAGCACCTTATTCCAGGTAACAATAAGAAACTCTCTAAACTCACAAAGTAACAGACAAAGTTGTGGTTAAGCCAGTTTTCAAAAGTGGAAGCTTGAAAGTAAAGTATGCACAGAAAAAATAATAATTGAAAGGCCATGCTAATCACAAGTAGAAGAACAAAGGAAGTCAAAAGGGCTTAGAGGAGACCTAGAGGGGCAGTAGTTATTGCTATGTATTCTTACAATTCAGGGTTTATTCAGTGAAATTATTGTTTTACTTATATGAGTGTACATGGTTACCCGCCTGTTCATATTTGCTATATATTCAATTATTTCCATCAAGGCTCGACTAAATCATCTGCTTTCTTCAGCTGTTTTCCATACTGATATCAAGGATGCAGGAAATTGACAAGGGTTCTCCCATGAGCCATATTTGGGTGCTGGGTGCATGAGATCACCTGACTGTTCTTTCTATCTGTGGAATCTCCAGAGAGACATTTGTGAAGGATACGGAGCTGCCACAAGCTGTCTTTGAAGGACAAAAATCCCTTAGGAAAGCACACTGGTGTGGAAGAGGGATGGATCGTAATTACAAATTCCCAGGAAAACACAAATTAATATGAATGTGCATGCATGCACACATGCACCCTTGCTCTCACACACAAAATAATGTTTTGCCCCAAGGTACTTCATACCTTTAATTTTCCTCAAGTATGCCTGTCCATACTTGATATATTAGAAGCAATGTCACAGAAGCCATGGGGAGAAACCAGCAGAAATTAAATTTGTGTGAAATTGTTTCCCACGTTGCACATTCTCTTTGTCTCTTTTCCCGCCTGAGACACATGCTTTTCTGTGTCAGAGGTGTGTGTGAGAGAGAGAAAGGGGGGGAGGGGGATAGTAAGCAAGTACCCAGAGGATGCACACATTTGTGCTTCGTGCATTTCCCCACAAATTCATCAAGAAACTTTTGGCTGAAGGGAAGGATAAAGAATGCAACACATTCAGACCTTCAGCTTGGCCACAAGCTTCTATGCATTGTAAAGAACAATTGTTAAGCTTCCGGACTGAGCACACCTCCCACGCATGTTCCTGGTAAACTAAGTAATCACATCTACAAATGTGCACATATTTTGGATCCACTAACCTTTAGTTAGTTTTGCTAGATATATCTTTAAATTGCTTCACACTTGAGGGGCAGCTGGAAATTGTCAACCTGGGATGGTCAATGGCTAGGGATGATGGGAGCTGTGGTCTGAAATATCTAGAGGGCACTGAGTTGGGAAAGGTAGGATTAAAGAGTGTAGATATGCCAAAGAGCTTGATAAACCTATTCAAAACTAGCTGAAGTGAAACCAGGTGCCCACCACTTCATAAATAGCTCTGTTTCCTCAAGAATTCAAGTAGGACAAATCTAATGGCACACACACAACACCACCCCTCTCATTTCACCCAATAAATTAATGATCGTACACTCTTTTTAAATTGTATCTGCAGGGACTCAGGAGGAGCAGACGCAGCAGGAAATCAGGAAACTCAAAACCTCCATACACAACAGCATAACACTTCACACACACACACACACATACTTACTTAGGGTGTGCATGTCTATAGCTATCTATCATCTATCTGTCTGTCTGTCACATGATCCTGTCTAGAAGTGTGGAACCTGTGAAGGTCACAAGATTCCCATCCAGACCAACAAAGTCAAGGGTCTCTTCCTTAATTAAATCATGGCTGGTGTTAACTTTATTAGCTAATGGTTCTGCTTTTAACAGCATGGACTAAAGTGCAAGATCTCCATCTGCCACTACCTGTTCTTCTGAGATAAAACAGATGGCAAAGTTAATGAAACTGAAATTAAACATCTCAAGCTAGACTTAACATCTACTAAATGATCTCTCTCCCACCCCCTCCCCCACCCCCGCTTCCACTTCATTGATAGAGGAGTGACAGAATACCATGTGGAACCAATCAATTACAGTTTGGAAATCCTTATTTAAGATAACAGAAGAGGTAAATGTCTGGTAGCGCACAGTATTCTAGTTTTCACCGTCAACCATGTCTAAAGTCTCTAGAAGCAATTTTCCAAGTTAAATTTTCCATCAACTGGAGGACTGCAGTGAAAGCTTTATCTGCCTGAAAACACACACACACACACACACACACACACACACACACACACACAGAGAGAGAGAGAGAGAGAGAGAGAGAGAGAGAGAGAGAGAGAGATGTAGAACTCTTCATCCTTGCCCTCAGAAATCTCACCAAATATATAAGGAGGCTGGAACAGCTGCACCAAATGTTCTAGAAACATGAGGGGATATGTCACAATGCATTATCTATCTGTACCTGTACTTTGAGTGTACCATAGATACATACATACATGCATACATAATTTTATTTGTATGCCACTTTTCCATAGTTCAAACCATGCTCAAGACAGCTTACAACATGGGTAGGCAAACTGAGGCCCAGGGGCCAGATCCAGCCCAATCAACTTCTAAATCCAGCCCACGGACGCTCTGGAAATCAGCGTGTTTTTACACGAGTAGAAAGTGTCCTTTTATTTAAAATGCACCTTTGGGTTATTTGTGGGGCACAGGAATTCTTTCATTCCCCCCCGCCAAAAAAAACCATATAGTCCGGCCCCCCACAAGGTCTGAGGGATAGTAGACCAGCCCCCTGCTGAAAAAGTTTGCTGACTCCAGCTTACAACATGAAAATAACATTATGTACAGTGGTACCTCAGGTTAAGTACTTAATTCGTTCCAGAGGTCCATACTTAACCTGAAACTGTTCTTAACCTGAAGCACCACTTTAGCTAATGGGGCCTCCTGCTGCTGCCATGCTGCCAGAGCACGATTTCTGTTCTCATCCTGAAGCAAAGTTCTTAATCTGAAGCTCTATTTCTGGGTTAGCGGAGTCTGTAACCTGAAGCGTATGTAACTTGAAGCGTATGTAACCTGAGGTACCACTGTAATTACAAACATAACAAAAGTAGCCATAAGTAATAAATAAATAACACATCAGATGTACACAACCAAATTAAACAATTTCCACATCTAAAAAACACCCAACGCTAAAATTAAGATCATTAACAGCAGCAAACATAAATAAATAAAAAATCCTAAACAATACTCCAATCTTTATTTCCAATACCTTATTTCCACCAAGGACCCCTTCCATCCTGACAAACCTTTTCACACACTGAGCAGCATGAGAATGTAACTGTTAGACAATTTCCCAGAGCCAAGTTGTGCACCATGAGAAACATCATGGATAATGCCAGCAATGTTCACCTCTCCTATACTGGTGACTTCTAGATTCTCATGACAAATTGTATATAATAGTGAAACGTATGTATTAGACATGCGGCGGCAGCTGTCACATCAGGCTGCCGCAGAGTTGGGACGCAGCACTGCTCAGACCCAGCTCCGTTTCACAGCTTTCCTCCCAGATCTTTTTCCCTAAGGAGAAAGGTCCTTATAAGGACTTGGCTGGCGCAGCTGCATTTGAGCAGCAAGCCATGCCCCCGCCGAGCTTCCCTATTGGGTGCCCAACTGGGGAGGGGCGTGGCGCCAGCCTTGGAGTTGAAGCAGGGGGCAGAGCGCCCCCTGCATGACGCGGGAATCGTCTCCCGCTCACAACCCCTTCCCTTCCTGGGAGGAGGAAAGGCTTTACTTTAAGAACTGGTGCCTGAACTTGTTTTCTTCTTCCTTCATCTGTTTTCCCTTTGTGCTGTCCTTTGGAATTTAGATGGTAAATGCAAGGGCAGGGAGGGTCTTGGGTTTTTTTACTGATCTGTAAGCCACCCTGGGAGCTGAAGGATGAGGTGAAATGGATTTACAGTGGTACCTCAGGTTAAGTACTTAATTAGTCCCGGAGGTCCGTTCTTAACCCGAAACTGTTCTTAACCTGAAGCATCACTTTAGCTAATGGGGCCTCCCACTGCCGCCGCGCCGCCGGAGCACGATTTCTGTTCTCATCCTGAAGCAAAGTTCTTAACCCGAGGTGCTATTTCTGGGTTAGCGGTGTCTGTAAACTGAAGCGTATGTAACCTGAGGTACCACTGTATATAACATACACATATACACTAATACTGTGAAGGGCGAGAAAGGAGGGGCCCCTGACCAGGCAGGGGTTTAAATTTCCCAATCAGTCCAATCAGTGTTGGTAGGGGGCGTGGCCACCCTTGGACATGGCCCTGCCCAGTGTCAGTGACACGGCTGGGACAGCACGAGGGGGACATCAATCTCTGCCCCCTGCCAGATCACTGCAGGAGCCCAGATGCCTGGCCACAATCAGGGGCATACGAAGTGGGGGGCGGAGGGGACGGTCCACCCTGGGAGTCACTCTCTCTCTCTGTGTGTGTGTGTGTGTGTGTGACAAGATGGCCCCTGCCTCCCCCCAGCTGTAGAGCAGCCAAGGGCTCGCACAGTCAGTATGGGCATTGCCTCTCTCTCACGCTGTCCACACGGGCTGCCTCTCACAAGGCGACCATACAGGCTGCCGCTCTTGCACTCCAACCATACAGGTGTCCATACGGGCTGCCTCTTGTACGGCAACCATATGGCCTGCAGCGCATGCACACTCCGTACGGGATGTTGCACATTTGCAGTCCGTATGGGATGCCGCGCGTGTGCAGTCTGTACGGGACGTCACACTGGGCGGTTCGCCCTGCCCCTCAGCGTCCCGCCCCGGGTGCCGGAGGGGGTTACTCCGCCACTGGCCACAATGCTGCCCACCAGAAAAGGTGAGCGGACTTACTGCTGTTCACTGCCCTGAGTGCCTAGTAAAAAAAGATAGGGGGACATAAGTGAGTAAATAAACCCATTTCAGGAGTGGGGAATCTTTGGCTTTCCAAATGACACCAGACTTCACCTCCCATTATCCCTGATCATTGACTATGATGGAGTCCAACAAAATATGGAGGGCCACAGTTTCTCCACCCCAATCTATTTCATGCCTAGAAAACCTTAGCACCTGTACATCATATATGGATGGCTGGTTGATCAGCCCAGAGAATAAAATAATTGTGCTGTTGAAGACAGCAGCTGTGGAAAAGTAAAGCCTATGGGCGCATGTTGCCCACTGCTGAGAAGATGCCGTAACAATGACTTATTGGTTAATCAGTGAGAGATAGTCACACATCCAACATCTGGCTAGACATCGCACTCCAGCCAAACATTTAATATTTGTTCATTCCTATTTCCAAGTGACAGTATCACCTCTGTTTCAGAGCCTGCATGGTCAACAGATTCTTGGTTGACAGAGGCCACAACGTACATTGATTTCTTCTTACACCGTAGTTTCATACTGGGCATCAGAGTTTCACATGGTTTTGCTGTCGCTGGCTTCTCAAACCCTGTTTACTGGGGCTGTACATTATAGACTAGGAAAAAAGGATGAGTTTTTATGGAGGATTGCAATCTGCATCCAGGGGGGCTTTCTCAGTATTTTGATAGTGGGCACAAGAGAGTCCCTTAAAACACTCGTGTTTTACCCTAAGATTTTAATTAAGATTCAGGGGCTTTAAAAGCAAGTAACGGATTTGTTAACTGAAATCTGAAGAACATTTCATTCCCCCTTCTTCCTGCCTCCTTATCTCCCTAATTTTGCAATTAATTTAATGGATCTCTGGAACATGAACTGTGCATACACCAGCAACAGCAATAGAAGCCAATGGCTGGGGGGGGGGGTAAAACAAAGCCCACATTGTGTTTGTATGGATTGGAATTGTGGATATTTTAATTGGGATTTTTCAGATGTGCCAGAAAGCAAAGGTATGGTCAAATGCTCTTTGTATTCAGTAGGAGAAAGATATCCAATTCTTACAACCCAATACTTGTGGAATTTATAGAGGGAGAAACCATTACTGGACCCGCAGAGGTCTTGCTGGTTTCACTGCTTTAGGAACTGTGGTTTAAGTATCTCTAAAAGTCTCAGTCGTCTTCCTGATACATATGATGGCACTCACACAAGGCTTTGATGGCCATAATAAGCTGACCATTAGCTTCTATGGAGAGGCTAGCTCAGCATTCATAGCGACCACCACCATTGAATATAAAGGAGCTGTCTTCACATAATAGACTTCCATGTGAATTTCCGTGTTCTGGATGGGGGTGCTTGGATCAACAAGTGCTTTGTTTGTGTGTCAAGGTTCTTCGTTCTGACATACAAAAACAAGGAATAAAGGATTCTAGTGTCTTTTGTTGCAGATTGTTCAGACTTGGTGTGCTATTATAGCTATGACAAGAACACACTTCAAATTTGTGTTTGAAAACAGCTGTGGTTAACTTTTATCTGCCTTAACATTCTGAAAGCTCATGTCATTTTTTTTAAGCATAGAACGTGTTCCAATAACCTTTGACCTTTAACTGAAACTCAATCGCTCTACACTGTTAAAAAGATATTTTGGCATCCTTAGGTCTTTTCTTTCTTAAACTGCCAGGAAAATGATACTTCATCTCCTCTTTCTTGTGATAATGTTTATCTTGGTTTTCAATCCAGGTAGCGTCTGTGTCAGAAGCCGACAAGCTGCCTGTACTGTAGCTCCTTTGGATAGATCATCTTATCTTGATGCCTTTGCAAAGTTTATCCATAAAATGTTACAAGTTGTGTGAGTGATCGCTTTTCTCTCCAGAATCTCCGTCTTCACTTCAATCTTCCTGAGCATCAGGTAAACAATAAATCCTCTCAAGGCATATGCTCCTTCAAGGGCCAGGACAATTAAAATGTTTCAGAGGAGGGTATAGCATTGTTATGAGGCAATCTAATCAAGTGTTAACACTCCAGGTTTTCTGCCAAGGTGATGTCATTGACGTGAGACACAGGCAGGCGAAAGGGATGCCATATTACAATGATAATGGCAGTGGGGAGAACACAGGACTGACTTGGAATTGGAAGTGTTTGGAAGATCAGAGTCAAAGTCATTGATTATGTGTTGCTTAATTGATTCTGTGCTGCTTAATGCCACAGATGGAATGAGGTGGCCACAGTCACAATGTGGTCATGCTGTGAGCCAGTGATGTGAGCCAGAAAAGAAAAGAAAAAAGACTTTGGATAACAGTTTGCTTCCATTTGGAGATTCAAGCAGTTCACTTTGGTTTGGATCCAAAGCAGAGGTTTGCTGTGGTTCACTTCTTAAAGTTTCAGAGACCTTTCTAACCAGCTATAATGGGGAAAGACCATGTAAGGTAAGGGATGCAGCTGGCGCTGTGGTCTAAACCGCTGAGTCTCTTGGGCTTGCTGATTGGCAGGTTGGTGGTTCAAATCCTCACGACAGGGTGAGCTCCCATTGTTCTGTCCCAGCTTCTGCCAACCTAGCAGTTCAGAAGCACACCAGCACAAGTAGATAAATAGGTACCGCTGCGGCTGGAAGGTAAACGGCATTTCCGTGCACTCTGGTTTCTGTCGTAGTGTTCTGTTGTGCCAGAGGCAGTTTAGCCATGCTGGACACATGACCCGGAAAGCTGTCTGTAGACAAATGCCAGCTCCCTCAGCCTGAAAGCGAGGTGAGCACTGCAACCCCATAGTTGCCTTTGACTGGACTTAACCATCCAGCGGTAACTTACCTTGACCTTAATGGGAAATCAATAAACAGCTATACTTTTTTATTTCTTTGACACATCTGGATGAAATCTGTCCCTTTTGATTAGATTATGCCAAATTTCAGATGGATAGATCCAGTGACGTGGGTTGTATGCAAGGTGTGCTTAGGGTTGTTGTTGAAATAAATTCTCCTTCTCAGCTTTCCCTTGTACGGAGAGCTTAGGAACACAGGAAGCTGCCTAATGTAAAGTCAGACCTTTTGTCTACCTAGCTCAGGACTGTCTGTACTGAAGATCTCTAGGATTGCACATAGTGGGATATTCCCTGGATGGTAAGCATGTCCTAAGTGCTCTACTACTGAACCATATCCTGTCCCCTTCAATTTTATGAGTGGGGACCATCTGCAAAGAAGGAATTCCCCACAGGCATATTTTTTAAAATATATTTTTTATTAGTTTTCAATTACAATCCAATAATAGTTTCATTATAACAATATCAGTTTATAATACCATTACTAATACCATTTGTTCAAATACCGAATTATATAATTTAGATAAAGTGCCCCCCATGTGCTAGAATTGATGGTTTGATTATTTTCTTCATTTCTGCATTCCATAATCTTATTAATTTCAATTACATTCCGGTCATAATAATAATCCCTTATACAACAACTGCAATATTAATAACTTCTATTTCTGTTGACACAGTAAACGATTTATAATACTACAAATGAGGCATTCAGACTATATCCTTGTTCTTCCTGTGTGTGGCAGTTATTCTGTCCATGGCGTTTCTTCCTATCCTTATGAAATGCTGCGCCTATCTCTTCCCAGTTGCTGCTGTTATCCATCATGCCTTGGGCAGAGCTGATATCCCATTGTTCCAGAAATTTCTGCAGGCATATTTGAGGAGATTCATATGATCATGTTCCACGAATTTAAATTTCTTAATGAAATTTGTGTTAGGAAAAAATGTTTTAATTCATATGTAAATAGGAAAGTGAGTTTCCCAGTCCATGTATCTGTCTTGCCCCCAATATTTTGCACAAGCAAAATCTGGGGTTGAATTTGGGACTCCTCCTATCTCTGAGAAGCCTTAAGAACAGGCTCCAACAAAAAAAAAAAAAAAAAAAAGAACAGGCTCCAACAACAACAACAATTTATTTATACCGCACCCATCTGGCTGGGCTTCCCCAGCTACTCTGGGCGGCTTCCAACAAAATATTAAAATACAGTAATGCAACAAACAATAAAAGCTTCCCTAAACAGGGCTGCCTTCCGATGTCTTCTAAAAGTCTGGTAGTTATTGTTCTCTTTGACATCTCTTGGGAGGGCGTTCCACAGGCCCCTAGGTGCCTGAGCATCCACAAATTTTAAACAAAGGGGCCAGGACCCCCAGATTCTATTCTGTGACATGCACATGTCCTACAACAGGGTTGTCCAACTGTTTGACCACAATCGGCAGGTTGATCCCCGGACGATCATGGTCTATTGCTGGATCGTTATCACTCGCATTGCTTAGAATCATGTCTTCGCCCCTCTCGGTCTTTTCCAGTGCCACGTTGAGTGTGCGACCCTTTGTTGTCTGCTGTAGCGCTGCTTTAGTCTGTTAGTGGCTGTGTTGTTGGTGAGTGATTTATTTTAATTCTGCACACTTACTGTTTAAAAAAAGGTCATCAACTTTGTGAAGCCCTCCCCCCCTATAAAAAGGTCAAGAACTTTTTGTCGTTGTTTAGTTGTTGAGTCATGTCTGACTCTTCCTGACCCCATGGACCAGAGCACGCCAGGCACTCCTGTCTCCCACTGCCTCCTGCAGTTTGGTCAGACTCATGCTCGTAGCTTTGAGAACACTGTCTAACCATCTTGTCCTCTGTCGTCCCCTTCTCCTTGTGCCCTCCATCTTTCCCAACATCAGGGTCTTTTCCAGGGAGTCTTCTCTTCTCATGAGGTGGCCAAAGTATTGGAGCCTCAGCTTTAGGATCTGTCCTTCCAGTGAGCACTTAGGGCTGATTTCCTTCAGAATGGATCGGTTTGATCTTCTTGCAGTCCAAGGGACTCTCAAGAGTCTCCTCCAGCACCATAATTCAAAAGCATCAATTCTCCGGCGATCAGCCTTCTTTATGGTCCAGAAGCTCAACCAATTTGACCTGCCCCCCCACAAAAGGCTCAACAACTTAGGCCTGCCCCCTAAAAAAAGATCAACAACTCTGAACTCCCCCCCCACCAAATGGGTAGATCACTCCCCCCAGAAGTAAATTGCAGTATCTTGGGAGTTGGATGTCCCTGCCCTATAACATGCACACATGACGTCAGCATGCTGGAGTGTTTGCTGACATGATGCACGAATGTGCACATGCCAGAATGACATCGGAATGCTCCAGGCACCCACTGTCACGGGGTAAGGCCTGACCTCAAGAAAATCAATGCTATACTGTATAGAACATTAATGTCTCACATCGAATATAATGGATCTGTAGAAAGGACTTTATGATCTGAAAATAGAGATGATGTATGTACTTCTGTAACCCAATAAAATCTTTAATAAAAACAATTTTTTAAAGAAGATAAGCAATGCTTGTACTGCTGCAGTTACTGTTCTGCTGCTGCTACTTCTGTTGCTACTTATTACAGTGGTACCTTGGGTTAAGTACTTAATTCGATCCGGATGTCCGTTCTTAACCTGAAACTGTTCTTAACCTGAAGCACCACTTTAGCTAATGTGGCCTCCCTCTGCTGCCACGCCGCCACAGCACGATTTCTGTTCTCATCCTGAAGCAAAGTTCTTAACCTGAGGTACTGTTTCTGGGTTAGCATAGTCTGTAACCTGAAACATCTGTAACCTGAAGTGTCTGTAACCCAAAGTACCATTGTATTCCAGACAGAAAAGGCGATAGTATTACAGTGGTACCTCAGGTTACATACGCTTCAGGTTACATAGGCACATTATCAACCCGAGGTACCACTGTACAACCTACAGAACAAAGAGGCACACCTGTTGTTGCATCCACTTCTGTCTTTGGCCCTACCCATGTAGCCCTGGGAAGATTCCCCATGAGGGAATATGGGTCTTGGGCTGCAAAAGACCCCTACACCTGTATTAAAGCAGTTCAGAAAGGCTGGCATTTCTCAGGGGTGTGTGCATTTCCTATGCATTGCTAGGTAGTCGTTGGATTTTTGCCCAAAGCAAAATTCAAAATGAATTTGGGATTTTTCCTCAGGAGAAACATGAAAGAATGTAAAAGGTAGCCCCCAAAAGACCAAAAAATGCTTCAGAGGTTTCTCAGGAGAGTCTCATACCCCCCCCCCCCCAAACACTCATGATCAAAACATGTGCACTGCCATTCAGTTATTGCAAGATGCCTGCATTTTGACGTGAGTATTCTGTATCCAAGAGCTATGAAATGAATATTTCACACAAGTTACTCAATCATTTTCTTAAAAGAAAACTAATTTTCGAGTCACCTTTCTGGGGCAAACATCTAAACATTGTTTCTTCATGTAGCATCAGTAAAAGTTGATTTGGGAAGTCAAAACTAAGGTTTTGAAAAAGTTATGTAAAGTAGGAGCTAAAGTAATATGCTCTGTGTTTAACCCCTAGGAGTCTAGACAATTTCTGGTAAGGGAATTTATGTTAAGAAGCGGTTCTGAAGGACATGTTGACAGAAGATAATATTATTTATGCTTCAAAATAGTTCAGCTCTTAAAATTTTAAATAGTTCAGCTGGAATGCTGTTAAGGTGCTACACTCAATATGCCAGCAAGTTTGGAAAACTCAGCAGTGGCCAGAAGATTGGAAAAGATCAGTCTACATCCCAATCCCAAAGAAGGGCAGTGCCAAAGAATGCTCCAACTATCACACAATTGCACTAATTTCTCACGCTAGCAAGGTTATGCTTAAAATTCTACAAGGAAGGCTCAAGCAGTATGTGGACCGAGAACTCCCAGAAGTGCAAGCTGGATTTAGAAGAGGCAGAGGAACCAGAGACCAAATTGCAAACATGCGCTGGATTATGGAGAAAGCTAGAGAGTTCCAGAAAGACATTTACTTCTGCTTCATTGACTATGCAAAAGCCTTTGACTGTGTCGACCATGGCAAACTATGGCAAGTTCCTAAAGAAATGGGAGTGCCTGATCACCTCATCTGTCTCCTGAGAAATCTCTATGTGGGACAAGAAGCTACAGTTAGAACTGGATATGGAACAACTGACTGGTTCAAAATTGGGAAAGGAGTACGACAAGGCTGCATTTTGTCTCCCTGCTTATTTAACTTATATGCAGAATTCATCATGCGAAAGGCTGGGCTGGATGAATCCCTAGCCGGAATTAAGATTGCCGGAAGAAATATCAACAACCTCAGATATGCAGATGACACAACCTTGATGGCAGAAAGTGAGGAGGAATTAAAGAACCTTTTATTGAGGGTGAAAGAGGAGAGTGCAAAATATGGTCTGAAGCTCAACATCAAAAAAACAAAGATCATGGCTACTGGTCCCATCACCTCCTGGCAAATAGAAGGGGAAGAAATGGAGGCAGTGAGAGATTTTACTTTCTTGGGCTCCATGATCACTGCAGATGGTGACAGCAGCCACGAAATTAAAAGACGCCTGCTTCTTGGGAGAAGGGCAATGACAGGCCTAGACAGCATCTTGAGAAGTAGAGACATCACCTTGCCAACAAAGGTCCGTATAGTTAAAGCTATGGTTTTCCCAGTAGTGATGTATGGAAGTGAGAGCTGGACCATAAAGAAGGCTGATCGCCGAAGAATTGATGCTTTTGAATTATGGTGCTGGAGGAGACTCTTGAGAGTCCCATGGACTGCAAGAAGATCAAACCTCTCCATTCTGAAGGAAATCAGCCCTGAGTGCTCACTGGAAGGACAGATTGTGAAGCTGAGGCTCCAGTACTTTGGCCACCTCATGAGAAGAGAAGACTCCCTGGAGAAGACCCTGATGTTGGGAAAGATGGAGGGCACAAGGAGAAGGGGGCGACAGAGGACGAGATGGTTGGATAGTGTTTTCGAGGTTACCAGCATGAGTCTGACCAAGCTGCGGGGGGCAGTGGAGGACAGGAGTGCCTGGCGTTCTCTGGTCCATGGGGTCACGAAGAGTCGGACACGACTAAATGACTAAACAACAACAATGCTTCAAAACCATCACGATTTGCAGACTTTGGATTAATGTCACTGTTTGTCAAACTGCTATGCCAGGCAGAGCAAAGAGATATATGCAGAGAGAGGGAGAAAGAAAATAGAAAAAAAATTAACAATTCAACGGGGGATGGCTCAGCAGCAATGCGTAACTTTTAAAATTGTGGGAATAGCCCAGTAGCAATATGCATTTATTTGGTGTGAGTTAATTAGCTAAATAACCCTAATGATAACAAAACTAATACACACCAATAACATAAGCTTATGACTAGTAACTCACCTCCTCTGAGGTGACCAACAGAACTCTCAAGGCTACCATTTTTAAAGGGTCCTAAGCAGTCTCCTTGCAAAGTGAACGAAAATAGAGCCATTAAAAAAATTATATAGGGAATACTGTCTCCCAGGTTCCCAGTGTTAGTCAACCTCCTAACAGGCCTTAATTTATTTGACCAACCTGTACCCTCACCCTTCCCAGCCTCACAGCAGCAAGCACAATAGCGTTATACAATAATTAAACCATAAAAGCTGCAATTATTTGTTTATACATTTATATGTAGAATATCTAAATCGTTCTGCTATTAGAAAGCATTCCAATTGGTATACAAAATATTGTTATTTTGTCCACCGACAGCAGCGAGCTTTCAATAACCTTCTAAGGAATATATCCAGAGGCAGGGATTTTCATTTATATGTACTTTGCTCTGCAGTTGATGGGTGGTTAGAGGATTCACAGCAGCTATGTGATTCCCACCTTTTACTGCCTCCCAAGAAAATAAGAGTGAAATCATCATTGCTGTAATCAATTGAACCCAGCTGAATTTGTACTGAAACCTGTACTAGGGGTAGTGCTTCAGTGGGTGCAATCCTATGCACTCTCATTTGGGAACAAGTCTCATTAAACTTACTGAAGCTTGCCTGAGTGGACACATATCAGAATGCACTGTAAAAGTACCAGTTTTGGGTTAGGGATGATAGTGAACAGACCATACAGGAACCAAACTGATTCAGATGCAGCAGAGATGGGGAATCTATCACCCTCCAGAGGTTCTTGACCAGGCATGGGCAAACTCGGCCCTCCAAATGTTTTGGGACTACAGTTCCCATCAGCCCTGACCACTGGTCCTTTTAGCTACGGATCATGGGAACTGTGTTGAGAATTCCACCTTAA
This sequence comes from Podarcis cretensis, assembly GCF_951804945.1. Classification (NCBI taxonomy): domain Eukaryota; kingdom Metazoa; phylum Chordata; class Lepidosauria; order Squamata; family Lacertidae; genus Podarcis; species Podarcis cretensis. Next base: position 22,822,232 of record NC_137176.1, on the reverse strand, counting down.
GGAGCAGATGTGTGGAACTGTTATGTGTCACATGTCTGTTTACATTCCAGCACTGCTTGCTGGGAACTTCCATTGTGTGTATTGCTTTTGCTTTTCCCTGTCTCTCTGAGAAGATGAGGAGAGAGAGAGACAACATGTTTCTTTGTCCTGATTTATGATTAATAAATATGTAGTTGTAGTATGCTTTCACAAGCCTATTCTGTGTGCGGAGTTCGATCTGCTGATAGTGTGCCCTGGCTTTGAAGCCCAGGTCGCTGATTTACGTTGGACCAGAGGCTGATGGGTCTTCGCAGCAGAATGGCTGGAAGGAGACGGCCCAGCTGGGGCTAGCCAGCTGGCCTTGCGGCCCTCTGCATGCCGACAAGTTGTAGGCCCAAAACATCTGGAGGGCCAAGTTTGCCTATGCCTGTTCTTGACTTACAGCTGCCATCATCCCTGACCATTGGCTATGCTGGCTTGAGCTGATGGGATCTGGATTGCAACAACATGTGGGGGAAGCATAACTTCCCCATTCCTGAGATCCTGAGATAAGGGATCCAAAAGTCCAAGTCTAAGTCCAAGTTTAGAGGTCAAACTCCAGTTCACACAATGTGAGGAAGTGCTGCAGCAGCGCCATTGTTCTCACAGGAGCCAACTCCTAGGGGCCGTGGGGCCTTCGGCCCTTACAATAAAGCATTTGAAAGCGGAGGGCCCCCACAAAGTTGATGGTCATTCCCATTCAAATGGCGTGTGTGCACTGCATCGTGTGGTCAATTTTGCAGGGTGGGGCTTATCTGGGCCCCCACAATATTTTATTCAGGTTGGCACCCCTGCTTGTTCTACTATACAGACAGCTTCTGACAGGAGACGCACTGGGATGACCGCACAGAGACCACATTTGTGTGGTTCCCTTTCCTCGAAAAAACATCAGGCAAGCCAGGACTTTGTGTGATTCTGTGCTGATGTGGAGAGCTACATCTCCACACTGAACGCTGTCCCGCATGGTGAATGGGAGAAGCTCACACTTCTCTACCGTTACACGGCATTACTGTGATTTCCAAATATATCTATGGCTTGGTAAATATCAGTCAATCACTGCCAGATGCTGTTCCTTATAGCTTTCCAATTTATTTGTCATAAAATTTATATACTGCTTGACTGTAGAAAACAACAACACTCCAAGAGGTTATTGGCATGGCAGTGGAAAGAACAGAGATAATAAGAGAATCCGAGGAAGAGCTGTACCACAGTAGAGTACAAGCAACTCCCCATTTATGTGGGGGGTTACATGCCAAGGCACCACATATAATTTGTAACTCATATATGATTTGTAACTCATAACTGCATATATTTGAAACTCCAAAAGGCAAAAACGTTCCTTTTTTAAGCAGGTCTTTGGTTGATTTGATTGACATCCTATGCCCTTTTAAAATGTAGGGGTTTTTTGGGGGGGGTGTTATTGGGTTGTTTTTATTTTGATTATATATATTGTGGTTTTATATTTTGATTTTGTTCTGTGAACTGTCCTGAGACCTCCGCGTATAGGGTGGCATATAAAAAGGTAAAAAAAAAAAAAAAAGGTAAAGGACCTCTGGACAGTTAAGTCCAGTCAAAGGCGACTATGGGGTTGCAGCTCCCATCTCGCTTTCAGGTCGAGGGAGCCGGTGTTTGTCCACACACAGCTTTCTGGGTCATGTGGCCAGCAGGACCAAACTGTTTCTGGCACAACAGAACACTGTGATGGAAACCAGAGCGCATGGAAATGCCGTTTACCTTCCCACTGCAGCGGTACGTATTTATCTACTTGCACTGGTGTGCTTTTGAACTGCTAGGTTGACAGGAGCTGGGACAGAGCAACAGGAGCTCATTCCGTCATGGGGATTCGAACCACTGACCTTCTGATTGGCAAGTCCAAGAGGCTCAGTGGTTAAGACCATAGTGCCACTCATGTCCCTGGTGGTATATAAATTAAACACACACACACACAAACACACACACACACACCATTGGAAAAGCCTGTAAACACCCTCTACACTACTGGAAAGCCTTGAACAACCCTTTTAAAAACCAGCAGCACTTACTGGACTGCACCAAACTCCACCACAATTGCTCCCTCCAAACTTCCTTGCTCAAACTCAAACTCTCCACAGGCCTCAACAGTTGGTGCAAGGGCTCCTAAGATTGTACTTGCAAAGGCTCGTGGGACAGCCAGGCACTGCTTTTGCCATTTATAAAGTCACTTCTAGGTTCGGTGTGATGTGCGTATGTGCGGTCACATGTCAATCAGTCATTGCCTATGCCTGTTTTGTATGCTGAAGGTTCCTGGTTCAGACCCTAGTGAACTGGCAATGTCTCCTGCCTGAAACCCTGAAGAGCTTCCACCATTCAGTGTAGACAACACTGGACAAGATGGACCAATGGTCTGACTTCCTGTAGAAGAGCTTCCTGCATTCCTAAGTGGTGATGGGCACTGGGAATCTCCGTCCACAGGCAATCTTTGAAAGCCAGCTGCCAATAAGGACATTTCAAGCTTCTATAGCAGTTTTGTAGCAGTTAGATCTGGCATGGCATCCCAGCAACATTCTTACATGTACCAAATACAATAATGGCACGGTTTTAAAAATAGTACTTCCAAAGATTCTCTTCCCTTCACTTGCAGAAAAGGCTAACAAATTACATAAGAGTCTTACCACACACTTTTTTTATCTTTTTAAAAAATATTGGTGTCTGCAGAACTCAAAGACAGGTTGTCTTGTACTGTTTCTTTCAGTTTTCTTTCTTTTTTCCCAAGGCAAAAGTGACATTTCATGTGTGAAGGCAATCTCTTTTGCAGCAAAATTGTGACATTTCTCTGAAATGCAGGGGGCAAACAAAGCCACGCAGAAAAGTGCTGTTATTTGTAACTTTTCTGATCTTTTCTGTAATGGAATAGATCATTGCTCTTCTAACTGAAGCAAAGCTTTGGTCGATGGGCTGAAAGCACTATATAGCTAGACAAACAATACCAGATCCATCCTGGAAGTCAGGGGGCATCAAAGAAATAGTTGAGAGTTTAGAGAGCAGTTTTCAAATATGAGATCCTGAGTATTTGTTTTCTGAGTAAACACACACAGAGAGAGAGGGGGGGGGGAGAGAGAGAGAGTTGACGTTATCAAAAGGGCAAGAGTGTGTGTGTGCTACAGTAAACAGTAAATATCAAAAAAATAGCAAGATCTCAAAAATTTAATACAACCAGAAGGTTAGTGGTTGTCCAGAGATAGCTGTGAGCAGGATTCCTGCATTGTAGTTGGTTGGGCTAGATGTCTCATGGAGTTCTTCCAACTCAACAATTCTATGATTCTGTATCTCATCTCCATTGTCTTTCCTTTGCCCCAATGGAGCCACTCTTAAACAACATTCTGTGTAGGATGGCGTTCAGCAGACAGATGAGAAAATAAATGCATGTGCAAAAGCAGGAATTCCTTGTATCTTTGGCTGGTAAAACGAAATATTAGGGCAGCTTGGATAACTGTCACCATATGGAACCTACCCCATAGCTCAGTGAAAGAACATCTGCTTTGCATGCAGTAGATCCCAGGATCAATCTTTGGCATCTCCAGGTAGAGTTGTGAGAGATTCCTGGCTGAAGCCTTGGAGAGCCACTGCGAGTCAGTGTCCACAAAACTGAGCTAGTATTGGCAGCTTCCTACATTCTTATACTGTGTACAACATGGGAAGAAACATAGTTCAATGGTAAAGGTTAAAGGTAAAGGGACCCCTGACCGTTAGGTCCAGTCATGGACAACTCTGGAGTTGCGGCGCTCATCTCATTTTACTAGCCAAGGGAGCCACCGTACAGCTTTCGGGTCATGTAGCCAGCATGACTAAGCCGCTTCTGGCAAACCAGAACAGCTCTTGCAAACGTCGTTTACCTTCCCGCCAGAGGGGTACCTATTTATCTACTTGCACTTTGGCATGCTTTCGGACTGCTAGGTTGGCAGGAGCTGGGACCGAGTAACGGGCGCTCACCCCATCGCCGGGATTCAAACCGCCAACCTTCTGATCGGCAAGCCCTAGGCTCTGTGGTTTAGACCACAGTGCCACTCCAATGGTAGATGGTAGAACTCAGTAACAGAGCCAAAGCTTTGCATGCAGGCAGTACCAGGCTCAATCCGTGCCATCTCTAACTAAAAGGATCAAGTGTAAGGTAAATGTATCTGTCTGTCTCCTCTCTCAGAATAGACAACACTGTGTTGAATTGGAAAAAAAAAATGTTTGATATGGTATAGGCAGCTTTATATGCACCTGTGATATCAAACCGCAGTTTGAGGGAGAAAGGTGGCAAGGCACCTAGGATTCAAGGATCTCCCACAGAAACCTACAAATGAAGAGCTTCATTTACTGAGGTTCCTAAATAAAAAGTAGCTATATTTTCATTACAAGTTCCTGCATTCTCAATTGATTTGACTCTGATCAAACCAAGAACACAAAAGTGAGGTTAATAATACAGGCACCTAGTAAAATGGTATGGGGATGAAGGAAGAAGGGAAACAGTAGGTGTTTTGAACCTGAAGGAATATTTCTAGAAAGGAATAATTCTGCTAGAGGACAGAACAGTCAGTCCCAAGCAACACAAATGCCGTTCCATTTCTCAGCATTGATCGGTCTCTGTACCTTTAATATTATTTATAGAGATTTTGTACAGTGAAACATATATCCATTTTTATATGACACAGTGCACAATGTTCACAATGGAAAGCAACTGACAAGTTCGAGCTTTCCATGTATGTTTAAGGGATGTCACTCCCATATATCAAGTGCCATTTCTGCCATTCTTAGGGCCCGGTCCAATTATTTGTAGTGAGTTAGAGATGCTTTGCCAGCACTTCTGGGCCAGGAGGGAAGAAGAGGTGACAAGCAATTGCCTTTATGTGGAAAGACTTGCCTCTGAAAGGTACCATGTGTAGTTGTAACTCTCAGACACTGCAGAGCAGATATGGAAAATCTGTGGCCCTCTGGATGCCATCAGTTCCAATCAGCATGGCTAATTGTCAAGAATTTAGTCAACAGCTAAAAGGTTACAGGTTTCCACCTATTGGCAGCACCTCCACCTGGAGGCCGAATCATCATCATCATCATCATCATCATCATCATCATCACCATATCTAGAAAATACATGAAGTTAATACGCACCATTCCAAAATAACAGCATATGACCTTGCATGCAGGCTTACAAACAAAAATTATATACGCACAATTGCCCTTGAATTTGCATATCAAAGTATGAAGTCAGATTTAAACAGTACATACATTCTGAGTATTTAGGAATGTGGGATAAACTACTGTGAATATTAAAATATATAACTCTAAAGACCCCCCCCTGCTTTTTTTTTTATTTTCTGCAAGAGTTCTGGGTTCAGGAGAAGGAAGGGAAACTCAGAACTCACTGGGTGACTTTCAGCATTTGTCTCCACTGATCCTCAAGCTATGCTAAATCACATGATTTTTGTGACGATCAAATAGGGGTTTGCTGTTCAATGTTAGAACATGGATATAAATTGTAATACAATACACTAAAATCAAGTTGTTCGTGGCTGTGGGCTTTATGTTAGGGTGGGAGGAGGGATTGCGATGAACTTTCATGTGATGGCCATTTATCAGGTTGAAAAAGAGCATTCAAATGCAGACAGGCTACCATTGACTAATCACCCTTTTCTCTATCTGGGCCTGTTAGTTCCATGCCCATCTGAGCAACTCCTGACCCATTTCAGGAGAAAATTGAGGTTAAAGGGCTGTCTCCTTCGTGGTAGGCCCTGCCAAGTTAAAACAAACCTTGCTTCCCTGGAGTTCATTTTATGTAAACTCCCTCTTGCTTTAAACGTCAATTTGAAGCATGGTTCCAGGCATTAGATCATCCCTTGGTGGGCAGGAAGGCAGGGAAGCATCTGTTATTAAAGTCTGGTGTTCTGATAAGTGAAACACATGGCTTCTTTTCATATAAAAAAAGGGTGGGGGAGAGAGAGAAATACAGTGTCATTTGTTTCTTATCTGCCTCCTCCTTTCAGTGAAGATCTAAGCATCTTAGAAAAATGCTTACTTGTTATTGGAAAACGGGTGTGGGGGAAGTATGGGATAATAGTAGGTGATATGCTTTTCATCCCATTACAAGAACTCTAAGATATGCTTTTCATCCCATAACAAGAACTCTAAGTAAGCTAGGGAAGCCGGATCCCCAGATATCTTACACTTTCAACGATCCCTTTATTTTTCTAGGAAAAAATGGTGCTGGAACTCAACATGAACGTCTCCCTTGTAAAACAGTGGCTCCAAGTCCCAACCCAGCAAGGCAGTCCAGAAGGGTACCATTGTTGATAGTATCGAAGGCTTCTGAGAGGTCAGTCAGTCAGTTTTATTGCACATAGCCAAAGGCTGCTTCAATGTACACAGAATCATTCGACAATTAAAAGAAAATATACTGGATTGATACAAAAGACTTAAAACATTTATATTATGAAAACATTACGTACTCTAAACAGAGCTATTAAAGTACCCCAATATACAAATCAAGACATTGAAAAATAAAATTCATAAGCTAAAATCATCACATGGCCACTAATATATCAAAAAACAATGTCAATTAATACAGTGTGCAATTTATACTCGGAGTTTGGTGACAAAGATAGAGCATAGCCTGATGTAGATAGATAGGGTCAAATAAATTCATCTCCTTTACAGTTGATGGCTACCTTGGCTATATAATTTGCTCTAATTTTCCTAGCAGCAGTTGCAAAGAGTGCTACACGCCAGGTCACATACTTATCTGTGTCTGCGAGGAGATATAAAATCATGTTAGAGGCTCCCAAACGGGATATTGGAAACCGATCAATAATTATCCATTAGGGACTAATTCAGGAAGGGCTTTTTACATCATCCACAATTATGCATCTTAGAACCAACTCAAAGGGTCCTGTACCGACCACCTGGAAGACAGAAGATGAATCGCTTGCAACATTCTTGTGAGTTTGTTTATTCATTTTGGACAGATTAAGGGGATGAGTTACAGTGAAAGAATGTGAGGACTGCTGCAGATTCACTGCTGCTCAGATCACTGGACCAACCCCACTCTGAGAGATAAAGATGACATCCATCAGAGGAATTTCAGAACAAATGGTTTAAGTGCAATCTGTCACATGTCTGATATTCCAGGTGGGCTGTAGAAGGAGAATGGAAGAGCTGCTCGCTGTGTTCAAGGTGGTGCCCTTCAAATATTGTTGGACTCAATTCCCATCAGTCCCAGACAGTGGGTCAGAGTTGATGAGACCTGTAGTCCAGTCACATCTGGAGGGCCCCACATTGGCTATCCATGTTTTACAAAGTAAATCCAGAACCAGTGGAACTGTTTGCCAAAAGCAGCAAACGCAGAAGGAAACCGTTCCAGTAATAGGAAGCATGCAAGGCTAATACAGTGCAATGATCAATAGGTCATTCACAATGAGTTTAGGCTCACAGTTATGACTAGTGGTTGCCAATCCTCCACCACACTGGACACGCTCTCTGCTCAGTGTTCTATCATGATGAAGAATCAGGCAGAGGAAGCTTTAGAAGAAGGGAGTGGCAGACACCAGTTGCTGCTCCTGCAGTTGTGTGTTTTGCCACCTATAAAACTGGGGGTGATGTTAGACCAGTCCTCTGTGCTTTTGACACACAGCAGTAGTGGGGGTTTCTTTCCAGCCCGAGGGTTGCTTTCCCTGTTGGGCAACCTCCCAAGGAACACATGATAAGGGTGGGTGGGGCATAGGCAAAAGTAGGCGGGGCAACAAATGCAATTTCCGACCCCCCTTTGTCCATTAGGCTGGTTTCTACCCTTACTCACACCTCCATCCTCCATTCTCCATCCTCCATCCATAGACATTATTGCAATTCAAAGATACATTCTAGCCAGGCAAAAAACCACTTGGTGCAAAGCAAAGTGAGAGGTGAGGCTTGTGGGTAAGGAGTGTGGCCTGCAGAGAATTTGAGGGGCCAGATAACAAGGCCTGGAGGTCCGCATTCAACCTCTGGGCCTCAGTGTCCCCAGCTCAACTAGTGGGACAAGTTGGGAGGACATTTCCTTCACACCTAGTTTGGGCCCTGTGATGATTTTTCTTGTTATAACGGGTTGATTTTACTGATGCGCTTGTTGCTCATTTTAAGAGGGGTGAAAAACAGCTTTTTTAAAAAATGTCATCACTGTATTGCTTTACCCAATGTGGAGGAAAGGTAAAGCACACTATTGTTCTTCCACCATCCACTACAACCACACTAGGTAGTTCTGTGATCTCCTCCATTTTAATCTAAAACAGCATTTATTAAGCTCTGCTGCTGTGAGGCTGTGGAGGGAGCCATCATCCCGCAATTCTGTCCCTCCTTGAAGTTCGCACAATCCTCATTAGTGCCAATTAATAGGCAGTGAACGGAAAAGAGAATCCCAGGGTGTTTATAGTTTTCATTTCTCACACCAATGCATTTAAGGAAAGTCTCATAAAGGAGATTGTAAAGTTTCTTTTAAGCATATATCGCTCATGCAAGTTAGAATTCTAAGTTCGTTGCTATTGCTTCAACTGGGATGCTCAGAGCTCGCCACTTATGAGCGAGTCCAATTGCAGTCAGCGCTATTTGTTCTTATGCATGCTTAAACATGGCCTCAGTGTGTTTCTTACCAATGAGAAAATGGGGGTGAGGGAAGGAATCTTTCAGCCACAAAAGTATGGGCCTACAACATTATTTGTTAATTTGCTTGTTTGTTTATCAATGATGTTTTCATCCTGCTCCTTATCTTGTTCCATGAAGCTCAGGGCAGCATATAGTTCTTCCTCGTCCATTTTATCCTTTCAATAAGCCTTTGAAGTAGGTTCATCGCGGAGCTTTTTCACAGTGCAGGCTGGCCCATAAAGGCAGATGGCATTCTGCCTGAGCATATACAGTCTGGCTTCAGACAGCCCTATCTGCCCATCTTCTTACAACCAAACCAGAAGAGATAGGATCTTATACTGCTGAATTTATTAACTTTGTTGTACAAAATTTGGAAATTAGATTGGTCTTTGGGAGTTACAGCTGAAGTGCGCTTAGTTCGTAAGCTACCTTGGATGAATTATTATTTGGAAAACTGGTACACCCACATTATTATTATTATTATTATTATTATTATTATTATTATCACCATTATTATTATTATTATTATTATTATTATTATTATTATTATTACCAGAATTATGCATTGGATGTTATTCCAGAGTAGGCTTCTTCTTTGTGGAACAGGAATTTAATAATATGAAGCACCCATCATTCCTATGCTGGACCACAAAGCCATCTTCCTAGCCGCCTTACTTGTAAAGCTTAGATCCTTACCATACTCATCCAGATCTTATTCCTAGTTCCTTATCTTCTCCTTCTTGGTTATCTTTTCAAATACAGAGAAAAAGCTGCTATAGAGTGGAGAAAGGAAATGTGGTTGTATGAATCAGTTGATTATTTGATGGCTACAGGGTTGTGAATGTATATCTATTGGCCACAACTTGATGGGTTACAAACAGCAAACCAGTCTAAAACATTTCCCTAATAAAAAGGTAAAGGTACCCCTGCCCGTAAGGGCCAGTCTTGACAGACTCTGGGGTTGTGCGCCCATCTCACTTAAGAGGCCAGGGGCCAGCGCTGTCCGGAGACACTTCCGGGTCACGTGGCCAGCGTGACATCGCTGCTCTGGCGAGCCAGAGCCGCACACGGAAATGCCGTTTACCTTCCCGCTGGTAAGCGGTCCCTATTTATCTACTTGCACCCGGAGGTGCTTTCGAACTGCTAGGTTGGCAGGCGCTGGGACCGAGCAGCGGGAGCGCACCCCGCCGCAGGGATTCGAACCGCCGACCTTTCGATCGGCAAGTCCTAGGCGCTGAGGCTTTAACCCACAGCGCCACCTGCGTCCCATTTCCCTAATAGTTAAAGTTAATATATCCTCCAAATAAAACTATTCATCACCTATTGTGGAGATCCATCTTGACAGTGCTGAGATGCAGTCTGACTGTTAACTGCTTTTGGCTTTACCAAGACTTAAAGCATATCCTCTTTGTGACATCACACATGACATCAGAATGGCATGTTTGCATTCAACCTAGACTATCTCCATGCCAACAGCAATGGCCAGTAAACTTCTGCAACCCAGTAACCATCAGCCTACATCAGAATGGCATGTTTGCATTCAACCTAGACTATCTCCATGCCAACAGCAATGGCCAGTAAACTTCTGCAACCAAGTAACCATCAGCCTGTTTCTATCTAGACTACAGTGGTACCTCGGGTTACATATGCTTCAGGTTACATACGCTTCAGGTTACAGACTCCGCTAACCCAGAAATAGTACCTCGGGTTAAGAACTTTGCTTCAGGATGAGAACAGAAATCGTGCTCCGGTGGTGCGGCGGCAGCAGCAGGAGGCCCCATTAGCTAAAGTGGTGCTTCAGGTTAAGAACAGTTTCAGGTTAAGAACTGGCCTCCGGAACAAATTAAGTACTTAACCCGAGGTACCACTGTATTGGATGTTCATTTTTTGCTCTCACAATCAAAGCCTGAAGAAGAGCTGTATATAATCTGAAAACCTGCTTCCACTGTTAAAGAAAACTAATTGCCAAGGACTGGGCAGAAGAGGAGTGGTGGAGACCCCCTCCCCATCCTGATGCTTCCAGGGAGGAGGAAGAGGAAGATAGTTTAGATTTACAACAGGGGCTTGAGGAAGGTCACAGCTCAGAGGCAGATGAGGGAGAAAGTTGGGAAACAATGGGAGAGGAGGAGCAAGCAGAGCTGGAGCAGCAGCTGGCTGACACATTATCACTAGAAAGCATTTCAGGCCCTCCATCTCCCAGAACCCAGGGAGCCTTAAACTTAGGAGAGCAAAGAGCTTGAAGACAGAGGGAACTTAGAGGCACCTATAGAGGAGGTGATGATGTTGATGAATGAGGAAGTGGGAAAGACGGGGGGGGGGGTGGAAATTCACTTGGGACAACACCATTATCCAAGAGGCTGGGTTCTATAGCCTCTCTAAAGTTTGAAATAAAAAAGGACTGTAATAAACTTTTCCTTGTCTTTATACTTTCCTGGGCAACCAGCCAGGAGCCACTGACATCGTTTGAGTGAGTCACAGTGATTTATTAAATCCACAGATAGAATTCCATCTCCAGTTCCATTTCTGTCAAACATACATTGGTTACATCAAAATCTGCCCAGGTCCAAATACACAATGTTAGGTCAATAGTTTGATATGTGTCCGTGATAATGATGTGTATACATTTTGCACTAACAGTCTCATTGCAACATGGGTTTTGTAGTCCTGAAGCGGCATTTATGCATAAATGTTTCTTCATGCCTATGAATATTTCAGTTGATATTGCATGGGGCTTGCATGGGTTTGGTTCAAAAATCTCATCGATTCTTGGTACAATATGTGATATCGTGGATTTGGGTGACCAAAACCATGTTAATCAGAATATTCCTTCAGTCTTTTGTCACAGTGGAAACTGACATGTCGACTTTATTTCACTAGTTTGGAAGAATAGGAGAAAAAGAATTGCATTAAGGTGATAGGTATTCATGCTTTACTATGTATTTTTCAGCTTTTATTAGTATACAATGTAACTGTTGGAACCACTTGAAATTCCTTTTTTTATCATTGTACTTACAAGAAATCATATTACTGTGTGGAAAAAGGAGAGACAATAAAATGTAAATACTTTCTCATGGGCACTGCTATTGCCTGTTTAAGTTGAAAATTGCAGTATTTAAGGCTCATTATTTACTGTATTGTAGCCTTTTATAGACAAGCATATGGTTAAGTTATTATTGTCATTAAAAAAAGAGATGATTTAACTAGCAGCTTAAAGCTTGTTTTCTTTTTAAAAAGGAAGTTTGTGGATTCATGCACAAATTGTATAATAATTACTCCTTTCAGAAAACTAGATACACACCCCCCCTCAGGCTTTAAGGCTGCAATCCTACGCACACTTAACTTGGAATTCACAGTTGCATTGTAGGGTTTAGTTCTACAGACACTTGAGGAATTTGCTTTGTGCTTTGTAAATTCTAATATCAATTCTGATTCACATCTTACTGGGCTCAAATGAATTGAGTTCCCTCCCAGGTTTTCCACTTCCCGGATGGTCTAATGCAGTTCTTGGCTCAAAAATATACATATTTTGAGAGAAAATGAATTGAGAAGGCATATTTTGAAATTGTGTATGAAAATATGCTTTTAAATACTATTTCCTGCAGATATTTCTTTTAACTAGCAAAGTAACGTAGAAACAAGGTAGAACAGGTTTTGTGATAGCTCAGTCAGTAGAGCAGTAGGTCGCGGGTTCAAGTCCCACATTGGGCAAAAGATTTCTGTATTGCAGGGGTTGGACTAGATGATCCTTATGCCCCTTTCAACTCTATAATTCTATGCTTCTATGAGTTACACCCAAATAAAGAGGTGGCAAAAAGTGGAAGCTTTTGCAAAATGTTTTTCCTTTCAATTTAAGCTGCCTGTTTTTTTTATATTCAAACGCTGAATGAGCCATAAGCTTGTTTTCATGCAATTATTAGGAAAATGCAACTTTAGCCATGCCCAGCTGTGGGTATTAACTTTCCAAAAACCTCCTCTTTAGAGCTTACTGTTTTGCAGGCTCCCAGAAAAACTGTCTGACATGCATTGCATAGCCCCAGTCTAATCAAAAATAATGTCATTAAAAAAAATGCTGCATAGGTGTTTCTTTCCGCTAGACTACACACAGCATTTTAAGTTCCTGTGTAACTTTCCCCACCCCCTTTGGGATCGTGACGCTTGCAGAAGGCGTTTCATGCTTCAGGAAGCATAGATTCGCAGGCTGCTTGGGTAGCCTAAGAACGGCACAATGCTAGGATGCTCTTCAGAAGGGAATCCGTAGCAGCAACATGCTGATCAGCTGGGACTCTAAGAGAGAGACTTAGACTTTAAGGGACTCTAAGGGAGAGTCTTATAAGACTTTTAAGGACTTCATAAGTGTTCTTCATGCTGGATTTATGTATAAGCTAAACAAGCTATATGGGACGCGGGTGGTGCTGTGGGTTAAACCACAGTGCCTAGGACTTGCCGATTTGAAGGTCAGCGGTTCGAATCCCTGCAATGGGGTGAGTTCCCGTTGCTCAGTCCCTGCTCCTGCCAACCTAGCAGTTTGAAAGCACGTCAAAGTGCAAGTAGATAAATAGGTACCGCTCCAGCAGGAAGGTAAATAGGTACCGCTCCAGCAGGAAGGTAAACAGCATTTCCGTGCGCTGCTCTGGTTCGCCAGAAGCGGCTTAGTCATGCTGGCCACATGACCTGGAAGCTGCACGCCGGCTCCCTTGGCCAATAAAGCGAGATGAGTGCCGCAACCCCAGAGTTGGTCACGACTGGACCTAATGGTCAGGGGTCCCTTTACCTTTACTAAACAAGCTATAGCTTAGGGACCCACTCTCTTGCCCCCCCCATGTAATTGTATTTCACTATTAATATAATTCTTATTAATTGTATTTCATGTCCAACAGTTACTTTGATAAAATACATATTTTGTTATGTGCAAATGGCTTCAGATACCTATTAGGTCCATAAATTACCATATAACATATATTCAACACAAAAAACAATGACAATTTGTTGTTGACAAAGGACAGCTGGACATATAAAGGGCCCCATTAACCTTCAGTAGCTTAGGGCCTCATCAAACCTAAATCTGGCCCTGACATTTGGTAATGTTCCCTGGTCATCAGATATGTCCTTTCAGATTGCAGGAGAAGGGGAGGCAAAGAGACTTTAATGAAAGGGACAAGGTTCTGGGTTAGCGGAGTCTGTAACCTGAAGCGTATGTAACCCGTGGTACCACTGTATTGACTTGGGCCTAATCATCTGTTCTGAGAGGATGAGAATGAATCCATTCCCTATTGCTGTTTGCACTTAGGTAGGTATGGAGGTTTATATGAGGGTTTATGGTTCCTGGTTCCTGGTTGTTGATAAATAAGTTTCACTGTATGAAAAAAATCTGTCAGTTCAGTTTCTCCCAGTTTGCTATTTTTTTAAGCCCTAAAAAAAGTTTGCCAGCATTTTTGTGTACATCTCTTCCAATGTACACATCTGTGCATGCAATTAAACCTATTATACACAACTTGCAAACCATTTCCCCTAATGTAACACAATTTTGTATCTGTGTACACATTTCCCACTGATATATGCATTCTTATCTACAATTTCCACAAACGTATACATTTCTGTACTTTTTCCAGTGGATGGAAATTTGGCCTTACCTGCCCCTCCCAAAAAACTGAAGTGTCTTCAGTTAAAAGGGGCTTAAAAGTGCCATCACTTTGGCTGAGCATGCCCCCAAGCTTTCTGGGGTTCTTCGAAGCACAGTACAGGCATGAGAGGCTTAAAAGTTATCGTTTTGGTCACGGTTCATAAACAATTCTATTTACGAAAAGCCAGGGACTCTCCATATTATTCCATATTCTTGCCTCTGGAATGATCTGGGCACTCTTCCTGGCTTCTAGCCTGCCCTGCGGGATTTTCCTTTGCTGGCTTGAATATCCAGTTACACTTCTCAAAAACAAAAAGGCAATGCCAGCGAGCACAAGGCACCACAGACAGTTTATATTATCCAAAGGCTGTTCAGTCGAGCCCATTACCCCAGTCATGTGGCTCCAGAGCTGGTGTATCATTTCACCTGACCACATATTAATGATGTGTTACAAGCAAGGGATGTGAGCCAATGAACTTTTAAGCTCATAATGGGCTGTACTGGGGTGAGGAATACTAACAGGATAAAACAGAAATTAATGCAGGACTAGATCTGTAATTAAATTCCCAGAAACAGAAAATGTAAGAAAGGTCACCAGATTGGCGTGCGGAGTGTTACTGAGATTTCTTTTCTCCCTGCAGAGATAGGGAAAACATTAGAGGAATTCATCTTGAGGGGAAACGTTCAGGTTAAGATCGCCGGGAGAAACAGGTACCTGTTTGACAGAGCCTGAGAATTATTATACACATTAAAAGCCTTATGAGTCAAAGCAATTTATACGTGTTGAGTTACATAGCACATGAATGCAAACACTTTTTCCTCTTGCGCCGTTGGGCCATCTCTCACATAGACAAATTGCCCCCACCTCACTGAACAACCCTTTAACCAAAAGTCTCTTTACCTTCCCCCTTAAAATTTTAGCCCAGAGTGTCCTGCAGGGGACCTTTATGAGGCCATAACTAGTAGGTTGGAGTCTCAGACAGGTTTTCTTTAAATAAACAATAAAGATTTATTTGAGGCAAGATTGTAAATAACATGAATAGATTCAACTTAGGTTACTTCAGGAATACAGTGCAATTTCACTTTAATTCATCCTCAGTTGTTTTTGCTTTATAGATTTGGTTCCTTTATATGGTGATATTTTCTTTCAGTTATCTACCATCCTTTAACAATTCTGCTCCTGAGGTACTTTAAGTAATAGACCAAAGGGCTCTCCACACCCCCTCCCTTCACTGGGTCTGAGAGTTTCTTCTTTTCCTTTGGAAGAATCTCCCCCCTCCAGACTAGATTTGAGTCCCAAGTAGGCTGTTGCTTTGCAGCGCCTACTTCCTTCTTCTGGCTCAACCTCTGCCTCCCAGTAAAATTCCAGTCTATTCCTCCTACAGGACACCACACTCTGTCCTTCACAATACGCTCAGAGCGGAAGTTGTTTTTTCTCCCCAGAACCAACTCTTTTGCCCATTCACTCTTTATACCTCAGTCTGTCTCCTAACCTGTCTCCCTACCTATCTCCCAACCTCTCCAACCTCAATTGCAACCCACCTCAACCACAACCAAAAACTTCAACTAACTGACTCTCTTCAAATCCTCTCTTTTTAAACTCTCATTCCTGGAACCACAGCCAATCAGAGGCTGCCATTTGTTAACCATTTTCTGACAGGGAAAGAAAGAAGAAGAAAAAGAAACACGTGTTGATTCAACCTGTCCAGCAAAACCAACAGATCTCACCTGGTTCTGTGAGGCATTTTGTGCAGAAAATTACCCCACTCTCTCCTTCTATTTCTTTATTTTTTTTAAGTGTCCACTGTTCCATTTCTCAATCCAATGAACCCATCCTTGCAGTCTCTCTTTTTGCATTTGAAAGGCTGGCACATGGATTTTGTGTCACAGTTCCTTCTTCAACACAAGTCACTCCCATGGTACATAGGTAATGTTTTTAAAAAAGAAATGTGGGGTGGGATGATCAGATAGGAAGTTAAATATATATGTGATCTTATTCTCTTTATACTGGACCAACACTGAAAAAACAAACAAACCCTAATGTCATTTGTGTTTTATATTCAAAATTTCCCAAAATTTATGCCATGCAATTTGGGCCAACTCTGAGCTGAAAAAATGCCCGACTTTCCCAAGAATCTACAGCAGCACAACACAGAAAATGGAAGACGCTTCTATCAAATAAGGAAAAGGGAGTTGAACTACACACACACACTTACACACTCACTCACAAAATTCCCTATGATCATTAATACTATAATCCATGAACAAGCATTTAGCTTTTCAAAACTCACAGTAATCTCATTCAATGCCATGTTAACATTTTTAAAACCATAGTGGGGTATCTATTCAGGATTATATTTCTCTTCAACAGTAAATTACATAAATCTTTTTAAAGAGCTCTCTTTATTGCTATGGTCCTTGAAACAAGAATCCTCTAAATAATAAGAGAGTGAAATTTTAATTTATAATAACAAACATTCTAACTATGCCCCCTTATTGTTGATCTTGCTGCTTCAGGCCAAGGTGGTGATGACAAAATTCTGTCATACCAGAATCTGTTGATTGGCTGCATTTCCACTTCGAATCTTGCCCTTTGGACCATTTCCATAATGGCATTTTGAATAGGGCACCTTGTTCTAATGTAAATGAACAAACCACCCTTCTGTGGTCACACACACACCCCTACGTTTGTCCTTGGTTCTATCTGAAGTATATTCTTTCCTGGAAGATGGGATTTGATAGTTTGTACATTTGTTGTCCTTTGTGGTTGTGGTTTTCAAACCATTTTGTGTTTCATTTTTCCTTCTCTGATTTGTGTGCACTTTCCCAACTTGGTTCACTTTGCCGCATGTGGAATCTTATTTTCAATGTGCCCTTCAGGTTGCCTGAAGCTGGGAGTGAAATGACAGGAGATGGATGACTCCACAAGCCACCCTGTGGCCTTCTTGTACATTTTCACTGAATCTACCTACTCTGGTCACTGTAAAGACAGGCAAAGAGGCCAAATGAATGCCAACCAGCTTTTGAAAATTGAGATGCAATTGAGCCTCCTCTACAGGACAGCTAAGGCTGAGACTTGCTGGGTTACTGATGCTACTGATGCCTTAAAGTTACTGCTGAGATTGCCTCTGAATGTGCATGTAGAAGCGGCCTTAGGACACAGTGAGTAGCTACAACAGGGTTGGGACACTTTTTCAGTCTGAGGACTGCATTCCACTCTAAGCAGCCTTCCAGGAACCACTTGCCAATGATGGGTACAGCCAACCAGAGGCAAAAGTAGGCTGAGCAGCCAATGCGATTTTTACCTTTGTACAGAAGGCTAGTTTTGATACACCCCTGCATATGTTCTAACCACTGCTATTCTTCTAGAAAAAGTGGTGCCAGAACTCACCATGAAAACTGATCACATTGCGCGGACAGGCGGAGTCCCCAGATCCCGAGTGGTCCCCCCCGTCATGTGGAATAACGACTCTAGACAACGTGCTATGGGATTAAATTGGCCACAACTTTATTAAATTTCAAATGTGGGTAGACCTTGGCTCAGGCATTGGGCGTTCTCCCTCCCTAGTCCCCAGCCGGGGACCTAGGGAGCATCAGGGTTATCCAGTGTGTGTGGGGGGGATGGGCCGGCTCTGGAGAACATATGTTCAAGCAGAGATAGCCGCCCCCGTTACGCCGCCGCAGGGGAGAGCAATGACGACCTTTCGGCGTACGGCCAAAGCCTCCCTTCAAAAACCCCTTTAACAGGGAACCCTGGTATCGCCGCCGCAAAGAGGAAGATGGACTAAAGGATTCCGCCCAAGGCCTGATACCGCCACCCGAGACCGCAAAGATTGCGGTCTCGCCGCCAAGACTACCTACATCTGAAAATCCCCTTTGCCATCCTCCAACCAGTCAATCAGGCCATGCCTGATGTCGCTCAGCCAACGCTCGTTACCACGGTCCGATAGGTGCACGCCATCGGGCCGAAATAGCTCCTTCAGACCAGAAAATCATGATGTTGGGGTGAGCGGCATGTACGCTTTCCAGGTCCGCGATCGCTGTTTTGATCAGAATTATGCTTTTTTTGCACGACCAAGTCATTTTCGCCAAGGTGGAGCACAACCGCGTTTGGCGGATGGCGGAACGCAAGTTCGTGACGCAACCAAGGGAGCAGGGCATCCCATCGCATTCCACGTTTGCACGACCAAGTCATTTTTGCCAAGGTGGAGCACAACCGCGTTTGGCGGAACGCAAGTTCGTGACGCAACCAAGGGAGCAGGGCATCCCATCGCATTACACGTTTGCACGACCAAGTCATTTTCGCCAAGGTGGAGCACAACCGCGTTTGGCGGATGGCGGAACGCAAGTTCGTGACGCAACCAAAGGAGCAGGGCATCCCATCGCATTCCACGTTGGCCGAACCAGGAAATGGAGATCTTTGGCTGCAGACCCCGATGTTCTCCGCCTGGACCAGTAGTGGCATGGATGGCCGCCCAATGCACTATGCTGTGGCCGAAGATCCACACATGTTTGGGGGTTGAGCCTGAAAGAAAGGATTATATGGTATCTGTCAGTGTCTGCTGGTTGTTTCGAATATAGCCTTTGAAGGCAGCTGAATGCCACCGCCCCATTGCTTTTATGTGTTCTGCCAGGAGGCCGCTTGCAGCTGCCGAGGTTGCTGCACCAATACAAAAGGAATGCCCGGAAAATTGTGCCGGGTCGCCTCCACAAGCATGGATGGCCTTACGCAATATTGAGACAAATTGGCAACGGGTCATGGGGCGGCCTGATGCATGAATGAGGAGGGGGCCTGGTCCCGGAGGACTTACCTTCAGGAATTTGCGTGTGTCCGCGACAGGGCATGGTCCAGTGTGTGGGGAGGAGGCTAGACTTAGCGTGGAACCCCTACCTAGTTGATCGGTTTTGGAGGCTTGGATTTTGACTTGTATCATGCGCCTGTCAAGGTTGATATCAGCCACCGACAAGCCCCTGCGATGAGGTGACAATGTGCCCCCTATGCACTCCCCGATACGGAGTGCACCAAAGAAGGATAGGGAGAAGGCTGCCCTGAAGAGCCTGACCTCATAGTTGGACCAGCAAATACTGGGGAGCGCATCCCAGATCAGCCGGAGGATCTCTATGGTTACTGGCCTCCTCTTATCTGGAATGGGCGGGTGGGAGCGACACCACCCTGCAATAAGCTTCCTTACGTGGAAAGTGTTACAGGGGTCTGGGAGCCAAAACAGTTGCTTAAGTAGGAGATGGCGGCCTTGTGCAGGCTGATGGTTTTAAGGGCCATGCCCCTACGCTTTAGGTGAACCAAATATTTTAGCGCATCAGACTTCTTAGCTGTACGCCTGCGACGTAAGCCAAACTTATGTCTGAACCCCTCGAATTGGGACCATGCTCTGGTGTAGGACCGCAGCGTTGATGGTGCAAGGGCGCTCAGAACTCCTGCTGTCACTTCTCCTGTCCAATTTCCCAGAGGTCCTCCGGAAAGGCTTCTGGGAGTTGATCGGCCTCGGGTGCTAGGTCGCGAAAGCGCTCCATCTGAAAGCGAGACAGGGCATCTGCAATGTCGTTATTGAGGCCCGGGATGAACCGCGCAGAAAAGGAGATGTTACCTTTCAGACATTCCAGCACGAAGAGACGGAGCACGCGAATTACCCTGTTGGATTTTGCGGATTGCTTCGCAATGATTCTTACCACCGCCTGGTTGTCCGACCAGAAGCACACCCTGGTGTCCTTGAGGAGGTCCCCCAAACACGGAGAGCCACTAGGATTGGAAAGTTAAGTCACGTGTAATGCCCTCCTCGTGCCAAGATGTCGGCCAAGGCTGCGCGCACCAGTGACCCCTGAAGTAAGCGCCGAAGCCAAAGCGACCAGAGGCATCAGAGTGCACCTGTAGCTGTTCCTTAGGCAGCAGGCAAGATTGGCCAGGGGCAGGTGAGAGGTTTGGCTGACAGAATCCAGTTCAATACCCAGATATGAGATGACGGTGGTTGGACCTTCAGTCTTGTCCGCTGCCAACGGGATGCCCAGTTCAGCTGCCAGCTGAATGAAGCATGCCAGCGCCTCAGCGCACGCGTCTGAGCCCGCTGGCTGGACGTAATGGGAAATGCGGTGGGACCCTGACCTGCGGTTCATGGCCCATTCCCCGAATGTGCTGAAGGTTTCAAATGCAGCGCATGCGGTGGAACAGCCCATGGGCATAGCTTTGTCAAAGTACCATTGGTCCTGGAATTTGAAACCTAGCAACCAGAAGTCCCCGGGGTGGACTGGTAACAGACGGAAGGTTGATTCGATGTCACATTTTGCCATGAGCGCGCCCGGGCCACATTCCCTAACCAGCCTGATTGCCTGATCAAGAGATGCATATTTGACTGAGCATTGTTCTTGGGGAATGGCATCATTTACTGACCCACCCCTTGGGTAAGAAAGGTTATGTATTAATCGAAACTCGCCTGGGGCCTTCTGAGGTACAATACCTAGTGGAAACACTATGAAGTTTGGAAATGGAGGTTCTGTGAAGGGACCTGCCACTCGCCCCAGCAAGCGTTCTTTGGTAATCTTCTTCTCGGCAATGTGTGTCATATCTCGGACAGACTTTTGCTTGGGGGGATTGGTGCATGAGGGGGTGCCTACCACTGGGATGCGGAAGCCTTCCTTAAAGCCCTCCTCAATGTATTTTGCTGCCTCTTTATTGGGGTACTGGTGTAACAAAGGCAGCATTGCTGATAGAGATATGGGTGAGGGGGCTAGGGAAAGGAGAGCTCTATTTGCGGGCATTGTTTTTGCTTTGCTGAGCGCCAGAGGAGCCTGAAGAGGCTCCGGCCTCTCTTTTGTCTTGGGATGTGCCTGCGCCTGATCCGCGGGAGCCTCAAAAAAGCTTCTTCCCCCGAAAACATTTCATGGTGGGGTGAGATCCACTACAGCGCTCGCATTCATGAGCAAATCGACATTTTTCTCTGAAGCAGGAGCCGTTGTTGTACTCCCAGCAAGATCTCTTGGGGGCCTTGGATTGATATTTGGACTGCTTCACATTGTCGGGCCCTTTCTTGAAGAGCGGCGACACCAACTCAGACCACACGTCATCATCTTTGATATCCCATCTAACTGTGTCGTCCACTGCCGCCCGTTCCCTGAATGCCTGGTCATAGGCGAGTGCCGCCTCCCCCCCAGATATGGCTTCAGCCTTTAGGATGATGAGTAGGTAGTTGGTCAGGTGCCAACCCCTGTCAGGGTAACTAGCGACTATAATACCCATGTAAGTGGTGTATGCAGTGAGCCAATTACGAAAGGTACGCTCAACACTCACTTTTTTATCTTTTTTCCTCTGCTCGGCGGATTTAGATTTTAGGGCTGTCGAAGCGGCAGGGGATAGCAGATCAAACAAATCCATGAACTCCCCATTAAGGATGCGTTCCCGCAACTTCTCGCGCAGGCGAATGCCTGGGGGCTGGTCGGTTCTTTTGTGGTTGGATTTCCTAATTCTACCTCTGGAGTCAATGCCCTCCTCCCCGCACGGCGCAATAGCACCATGTTCACGCCTGTGCCTCCGGTTGCGGCGCCCCCAGACCCAGTGCGGCAGCCCTGGGGCGTCGGGGCCTGTAACCCAATAGCCTTTGATGCTCCCCCCCTGTTCACTATCAGTGGAGCTGGACCTACCTGAGGAACTAGATGATCCAGACGAGTCCCTCTTGGACTTGTGGCCCCTCCTCCTGGATTTGTGGTGCTTCCTCCCGCGATGACGCGATCTGCGCGACTCAGGGCTCTTGTCACTCTTGTACCTGTCAGAGGAGCTGGAACGGGGGGACCTACCTCTGCGCCTGGTGGATGCGGATGATGAGCGTGATCCCCCTTCCTGAGCACGGCGGTCAGCGGAGCTGCTACTGCGCCCTCGCCTGCGGCTGTGAGGTAACACAGAGCGCCCTCTGTGTGAATCCCGCCGCTCAAGACGGCGCCTCAGCCGGGCAATGGTCCTATCCCTACTGTCACCACGCGCCGAGTGCGAGAGACTGCTACTAAGGGAGGAGCGGGTAGAGGAGGAGCTCTCTGTACGTCTCGGCTTGGCAACCGACCCCTTGCTGGTGTGGCTTGCCAAGGCTAGTGGGCTTATGGACCCAGAAGACCCTCTAGGTGCCGCTGCCCTCTTGGGTGCGGTCTTCTTGGGCTTGGCCTGCTCCTCCCTGGTCGGACGCGCCTTCCGCTGTCCAGTCGCCTGTCTCTGGGCAGGCTTGGTGGGCGCGCCCCTTACAGTGCCCCTTCTGGTGCGGGGAGGAGAAGCAGCCTGATGCTTTGGCGGCATGGTGTGGGGCTGATAGAGTGGGGTATGCTAGGGAATCCGGAAAACAAGGGGGGGGGCAATGATTGGTATGAAATGCCAGCTATCAACTTGCAAACACACACTAGTGATAAAGGTAATGGTACAGATAATGGGAGGGGAGGAGATAAGGCAAGAACTGAGTCACAGCAGGAATCGCTACTGAAGGCTGCAAAATAAAACAAGCAATAGTTTAGAAAATCACTGCACAGATTCCAGTTGAGGTCCATTGGCGGTCTCCCCTCGACGATAATGAGCGCGATGCCTGCTGTCCGCTGCACCTGCTGGCAAGTCATGGTGGTGATATGTAAAACCAATACGTACCTAATGAGGCTATAGGTGTGCCTGAGGACCACCGAGGCATGACCGCTGCCATGCGGCCAGATCCAGGATGGCTGCCGCCATGTGGCCACCAGCGCAATGGCCGCCGCCATGCGGTCACCATTGAAATGGCTGCAGACATGGGGCCACCCCCAAGCAGGCCCTGCACGCCCCCAACAGAGACCAGTCCTACAGTGGGTTGGCAGGGCCCCGTGATGTGGCTCCACCCCCCGCCACACAGTTTAAGGGGGGGTGGGGCAAGCAGGGGCCCACACTGTCCCCCGGGGCCGACTCGGGGGGGGTATACCCGCCGGCTGCAGAGATCCCCCCTGCTGCCCAGGGGAGGTTCAGAGTTGCCAGCGGCCTCTGCAGCCGGGGGAGGCAGGATCGCGGGGGTGGCAGGAAGGCCCCCGCCGCCCAGGGGAGGCTCCGGGGCCGCCCAAGGCCCGATTAGGCCGCGGAGCCTCCCGAGGCCCAGCCAGGCCACCCTGAGGCCTAGCTAGGCCTCTGGAGCCGGGGGAGGCCATGCGGCACGGCCTGCGGCCCCAAGATCCACCCTCTATTGTGTGGGCAGGTAATGCCTCCCCTTACCTGGCCTGGTTTCCCTGGCAACGCTTCCCCCAGGTGGGATTGGGCAACTCACTGGGGTAGGCGGGGAACTCCAGGTATCCCACCTGAGGGAAGGCAAAGCCTATGCTGATGGGGCCACTCCAGATCCAGGGCTGCACGCGTCCACGCAAAAGGCGCCCCCTGTTTTAAGTGGGGAGCGGTCATTGTTGTTGTTTAATCATTTAGTCGTGTCCGACTCCTCATGACCCCATGGACCAGAGCATGCCAGGCACTCCTGTCTTCCACTGCCTCCCGCAGTTTAGTCAAGCTCATGCTGGTAGCTTCAAGAACACTGTCCAACCATCTCTGTCGTCCCCTTCTCCTTGTGCCTTCCATCTTTCCCAACATCAGGGTCTTTTCCAGGGAGTCTTCTCTTCTCATGAGGTAGCCAAAGTATTGGAGTCTCAGCTTCAGGATTTGTCCTTCCAGTGAGCACTCAGGGCTGATTTCCTTAAGAATGGATAGGTTTGATCTTCTTGCAGTCCATGGGACTCTCAAGCGTCTCCTCCAGCACCATAATTCAAAAGCATCAATTCTTTGGCGATCAGCCTTCTTTATGGTTCAGCTCTCACTTCCATACATCACTACTGGGAAAACCATAGCTTTAACTATATGGACCTTTGTTGGAAAGGTGATGTCTCCGCTTTTTAAGATGCTGTCTAGGTTTAGGGTTTAGCAACACTTTCGCCCTCCATCTCTGATGCCTCAATGCCAAAGACCAAAAGGCCCCTTCAGAATTCTTCTGGTAGCAGCTCCCTTGTGAAGGCTCTCAGGGCTGCACGATGGGGCAAGGCAGGTGGAAACAGTCAGCCCTTGAAGGCAAACTCAGATTTTCTCCCCTCCATATCTGGAGGACACCAGGTTGTCAAAGACTGCCACAACTGCTGGAGCTGCAGAGAGGAAGGGTGGAAGGAAGCAAAGATAGTCTGGGTCAATGCTGAGGTAAAGGACCCCTGGACAGTTAACTTCCAGTCAATTTGGACTATAGGGTGCGACCCTCATCTCTGCTTTCAGGCTGAGGGAGCCAGTGTTTGTCCACAGACAGCTTTCTGGGTCATGTGGCCAGCATGACTAAACCGCTTCTGGGGCAACGGGACACTGTAACGGAAGCCAGAGCGCATGTAAACACTGTTTACCTTCCTGCCGCCGCAGTACCTATTTATCTACTCGCACTGGTGTGCTTTTGAAGTGCTAGGTTGGCAGGAGCTGGGACAAGGCAACAGGAGCTCACCCTGCTGTGTGGATTCGAACTGCCAACCTTACAATTGGCAAGCCCAAGAGGCTCAGTGCTTTAGACCACAGTGCAAGTATTTGTTCATATGGCAGTGTATGTGACATTTTATAGAAGTTGTAAATGAGCAAAGAAGGCAGGCCCTATCCCAAGGACCTTTCCATACAAGATCAACAGTGAAGAAGAAAACAAACAGGAGAGAGGTGGGAATAAGGGAACAAGTGATGGATGTGGTCAAATACAGTTACATAAACTTCCACCAACTTCAGCGGTGTGTGTTAGCTGTGCTGCTTCCTGGAAATAGAAAACCTAGACACAGTTATTGGAATAGACAAAGACTGAATTCCTCAAGCATCCCTAGTTTGCTTCCAGGCTCAGTTTCAAAGCTCTAAATGAAATCTGAAAGACTGCTTTATTCCACAGGAACATGACCATGATGTTCTTTAATTTATATGCCACTGAATTACAAAAGTGGTTTCTAAGTGTCTTGCAAGTATAAAGCCAATTGCAAAATACACAATATACAATGACATATAGCAAGCCAATCAAAACATCACAAAGTTAAAACAGCAATTTAAGAATAGTGATAGAGATATAGGAAGCACTTCTCCAGGAAGCACTTCTGAGGTGAGGCAGACATCTTTTAGAGAAAGGAGCTTCTCAGTTTTGGCCCTCCAGTTATAAAAACCCTTCTGTGAACAAGTTTGTTTATGCTACATGTTTCTGGTATTTCTTACCTGCCCTTCACTCTAATTTTCCAGGGTGGGTTTCATAAACTAAATTAGAGTCCCAGCATACAGAATCCTCAACCAAAGGAAAACACAGTACCTACTATTTGTCAAACAAGAAATGACAGGTGGCCTTGCTCCCTTGTCACCAGAAGTCCCACCTCTTTTATATAAATTTTATATGGCTTGATATAAATATTATATATACCATATTTTTTTCCGCCCATAAGACACCCCCTATGTAGAAGAAACCCTCTATTAGGGGGGACTCAGGGGGGAGATATATCCCTGTATAAGATTCCCCCCTAATTTTTGACATTATTTTTTAGAGAAAAAACCTAATGTGGGCATAAAAATTATTTCCACATATAATTTGTATATAATCATTTGGGCTTTAAAAACAACAACCCAGCAATGCACAGGTAGTTCAGATGTAAGCTGGTGCTCAATGCAAGAAACAATCCTATGCGGGTAGAGTCCTTGCATAAATCTGTTTAAAATGGATTCCTCCTCCATCTTTACTTCCAATGGCCGGGGTAAACAGGTGCATCTGTTGACCAAATGCCATCATTATTATCTTTTAGTGCCAGGCAAAATCTATTTTCTTCTGTTGGCCTTTCAAAGAATCAGATTAAGCTTTTATTGTATTTGTTCCCTGTTTAAAATGGGTAATTTGTTTTAACGACTTCTTGGTTTGTTAGTTTGCTTGTCTTACTGTAATTTTATTTAAAAAAACAAAAGTTGCTTGTTCATTGTTTCTCTGTAATTCTTTCACATTTAGCCATGTAGTTTATTTAATTATTTATTTATTTACTTGGCTAGCCTCCTTAAAATTTTTGTAAGAAGGCAGGATACTGAACGCAAACACACTTGGTTGCAGCTGGGAATGAGGATCAAGGGGTTAATTTTTTTAGTTTAGTTAGCATAAATGCTTTGGGAGAAAAATCGGTGCTCACTAATTTCAGAAGATACAGTTTGACATCCTAGCAGATGTATACATTAAGTAGCACATTATTCTAAGATTGCCTCAACGCGTTAGAAAAAACTACATGCTGAAAATATTCTATACTCTAATTAAAAGCCGGGGAGTGGGGGAATCCAGCCAGCTTGACCCTAGCTGCTATCCTGTTTAAATAAATCTATACCTCATTTAGTTTGATCGAAGGGAGACAGGTATTTTGGAGTGAAATTATTGTTTCATTCGGTTTCATCATTAGCCTCTGAGTTTTACAGTCTCCAACTGATTCAGTGGGAAAATTTCCCTACAAATTCCTTCCCTCCACAGCATCAAAGTCAAAAAAAATATGTTGGTAATTTATATGGGTAAAGTGTTATAATTTTGATGCATAGTCCCAACCATACCTCCAGACTTCCACCACCATCATCCCTCTCCTTTAGGCTATGAGAATCTGCTGCAGGCCTGTGTTAAGAACCTTGGAATGGAGTTGAATGGTATCTTGTTCATTAAATCACTGAGTTATCAACACTTGCACAGAGCAATGAAATTTCAGCTGGCAACACAGGCAGCAAGCAAGCTAAAGATTCATCAGCCCAAAATCCAGAACCCTATATGTGATCCAATGAGCACGCAGAAAACTTGTGCTGGGCCAGTAGTTGTTTCAAGGGAGGCAGTAGATAAGTATGTGCAAATAAATGTGCAGCTGCATGAGGTACCAGTAGTCTCATACAAAAGTCTCTAACGGGAAGACTGACAGCCAAGGCCTAGCCATCGCAGCAGTGCTAGGTTGGCAGGAGCTGGGACAGAGCAACGGGAGCTCACCCCATCGCACGGATTTGAACCACCAACCAATCGGCAAGGAAGCGGGTGGCACTGTGGTCTAAACCACTGAGCCTCTTGGGCTTGCTGATCGCAAGGTTGACAGTTCGAGTCCACACAATGGGGTGAGCTCCCGTTTCTCTGTCCCAACTTCTGCCAACCTAGCAGTTCAAAAGCACACTAGTGCAAGTAGATAAATAGGTACTGCTGCAGCAGGAAGGTAAACAGTATTTCTGTGCGTTCTGGCTTCCATCACAGTTGCGCCAGAAGCAGTTTAATCATGTTGGCTGAAAGCTATCTGTGAACAAACACCGGCTCCCTCGACCTGAAAGTGGAGATGTGCGCAGCACACTTACCATCCAGGCGTCCTTTACCTTTACCTTTACCTTTTACAACTCAAAGGGAAATGCTGACTGAGCTGCAGAAATGCATTAGGAGCCACACAAGCATCTTAGGGGTACAGATCAGGTCACTTTACATGAAACAAAAAAGTTCCTCCATCATCCCTAATTGTTACATGATGTCTTGTTATCCAATAGGCAGGAGATCTCTCTTGAGCTGCAGCCAGGGTTGGAAGAAGCTAAAATTTCCCATTGGCTTCGACAGGTCTTGAATTAGATTTCCTTACAAGAAGAGACTGATGGGATTACTTGCAGTTGTATTAGCATGTCGTCTCACCACTCTAGATAATGCCTCTTGCCTTCCTTGTATTAATCTAAATAAATCAAATTATGTCTCCCCTTGCCTTGTTGCTGCAAGGATCATCTAAGTGTGTGGCATATGTCACCGCATTGTTTCTGAAGCATGCATTTTAATGCTACCTAAATACCTCCTGTTTGTGTTTAGACTCCTCAGGGGCCTGAAGAACGAACTTTCTCTGCCCTGGAGGGAGCTGCATCCTCCAGCAGAAGGTAATGAGGAGGGTTGTGCCCTTGGTGTTACTTTATTTGTGTGTGGCAGATGCTCTCGAAACAGCTGGAAGGAAACCATTAGCATTCCAAAGACGCATGTTGGAGTGTCACATTGCAACATCTTCGGGAGCATCTGAGTCCTGAGGCAGCAAATATCTGGACAATGAAATATATTTAAAGGGATGCTGTCGGGTTGGAAACCAGTCAATCTATTAAAGAGAGGGAAGGAGGCAGGAACAGAAATGAGTGCCCTAACCGACTGCAACCAACCCCACCCTGAGCCCTCTGATCTCTCACATTGCCAACAAAAATTAAATTCCTTTCTACACAAAAAGTGCTCGTAATGTTCATAGGTAAAGGTAAAGGTAAAGAGACCCCTACCATTAGGTCCAGTCACAGACGACTCTGGGGTTGCGGCACTCATCTCGCTTTATTGGCCAAGGGAGCCGGCGTACAGGTTCTGGGTCATGTGGCCAGCATGACTAAGCCGCTTCTGGCGAACCAGAGCAGTGCACGGAAACGCCATTTACCTTCCCACCAGAGTGGTACCTATTTATGTACTTGCACTTGATGTGCTTTCAAACTGCTAGGTGGGCAGGAGCTGGGACCGAGCAATGGGAGCTCACCCCGTTGTGGGGACTTGAACCGCCAACCTTCTGATCAGCAAGCCCTAGGCTCTGTGGTTTAACCCACAGCAAAATGATGAAAGTTTACTGTCTCCTTACTTCTTTCTCTCTCTCTCTTACCACTTCTTTCTCCCAACCCCATATTGCCTATCACAGTAATATCTCACTCTGAATGTAAACAACCTGTATGAAGGACTCTATGATTTGAAAATAGAGATGTTGTATGTATTTTTGTTACATAAGAAACATTTTTAAATAATAAAGAAATCTACTTAAGACATAGGAAAAAGGAAAGAAAGAAGCATCTAAAAGCAGAAAGATAAGCACCATGCTCCTTCTAGGGTAAGTTTTCTCTCTTCAGTCCCTACCCTGTACTCAGCTCTCACCTGTGGATCCTAAAACCTCCAGTCTAGGAAACTCTTTTTAAATTTCTCCAACATTTCCACCCTTTTGAGGGAAGGTGGGAAATAATTAAGTAAATAATAACAACAAGGAGAAGATAGACTGTCCATGTGTGATAACCACTATCCGTTTATTGGTGAACTATTTTAATGCAGTGTTTAGAATTTTATTTTATTTTAGGGCAGAACATAAAGATTTGAATAAAGAAAGAATATGCAGTTCCCCTCAAAGACAAAGGGGAAGTATGTCAGCCAAAGTACCCTTCTGGGTGGCTTAATGAATAGTGAAGCTTTCGGTGAGGTATTTTGAGGAGTTAATCACAGCCTGTACAGTGGTGCCCCGCAAGACGAATGCCTCGCAGGACGGAAAACCCGCTAGACAAAAGGGTTTTCCGTTTTGGAGGCGCTTCGCAAAACGAATTTCCCTATGGGCTTGCTTCGCAAGACGAAAATGTCTTGCGAGCTCCTGCGGTTTTTTTTCCTCCCCCCCTTTTTCTAAGCCGCTAAGCCGCTTATCAGCTGATCCGCTAAGCCGATAAGCTGCTAAAAGCCGAAAAGACGAAAAAACCGCTAGACGAAGAGAATCGCGGAACGGATTCTTTTCGTCTTGCGAGGCACCACTGTATTTGGCATGACTTTGGTTTTAATAATCCTCTTTTTTATTCATGATAAATGCCAGTACTTCTGGAGAAAGCAACCAGTGTTGCTTCCTCTCTCCATATTTCAGGAAGCTACTGAAAGCTGCTCTGGACATTCAGGGAGACAAGAAGTCCACTTTAGACCTGCTTCCTGTTTTGTTTTTGTTTTCTTAGTTTGTAATGCTCAAAAGGGGAGCTCCTGCAATTCCATGCAGGGACAGAATGGATTTAGCAGTGTGCTACTCCTGAGCACTCATTACAGCTTTCTCAGACAGTATCTGTTGGCATGCAAGGCACATTCCAAAATGTGGCCATTATTTTTATACTAAATTCCTGTTTCAGGACAATATTTCTCTTCCCCCTCCTGCTCCAATAGTCATATTAATCAATAGTACTTATCTCGCGAAGCAAGGTATTCCCTATAGACACAGGAGATTTAAGATTCAAAAGGGTTCAAGGACTGGAGTAACGATTAACAAAAATAACTGTAGAAATTGCATGGAAGGAAACAAGGATTCGTCGTTATTTAATGAAAACTTAAATTGACTTCTCAACCCAAAAGGGATTAATTTAAATTTTTAATCTCAATGTGTCCATATGGAGATAGTCAACTCAACCTTTTCACTCATAAACTCTGGATAGGGAGTGTGTGCGAGAGAGAATATATTTTCTCAACGGTTTTAAGCAGGGATATTTTTAGAGCTGCTTCGACATCACACAATCCTCCATTTCTTAACTATTCTGGTCCTTAGAAGGATAGGGAAGTGGCTTAATTTCTGTTTAGAGGATTCATTTCTGAAGCAATGGTGTTTTTTGTGCAATGTTATATATGTCTACTCAGAAGTAAGCTCCACAAAGCTCAATGGCAAGTGTGTATGGGATTATAGACTTTGTTATATTTCTAGTTTCCGCTGTACTGTCACAACACTGAAAATAAATAAATCCCAAACGGCCACACAGCCCTGCAGGCCCAGCCTACTGAAAGGACTCAGAGTTGTATCTATTAATCATAAGTGTCCAGTTCTACAGCACATTTTGTCTGGCAGGTGCATGTCAGCATTATAAAGGGATTTAGCTCATAAACCACATTTTCTTTGAGGTTGCCCACAGATTGCAATATATTTGTTAAAAAACACACACAAAACAGCCCAGGGTTTCAAATTAATCTAGCAGACAAGCAAAATCATGTTGTCAAATTAACTCCACAGACCCACATCCCCCCTGAATCTGATTTTGTAAAAGTATGACTATAAACAAAGAAAAGATGCGTGGTATCACAAGAAAATATAAATTTAGGATAAAGCGGGGCCAGATGGGCCATTAGGCAGAGTGAGGCAGTGGCCCCAAGTGGCTGATTTGGGATATCAGCAGATGGTTAGTTATTTGATTTATTTTTATAGCATTTTTGTTTACCCAGAGGAGAAGTGTTTCATGGGATCTGCTGCCTCAGAAGGCAAAATAACTTGGCTGCCTTGGGTGTTAAGCCATTCCTTCCAACATTTATCTGATGAAAATAGGGACGCCCTATCTCATAATAATTATAAGAATATTGCTATTGATATCCCGCCCTTACACCAGTTTACCTTACACCGTCTTGCTTTATGCCAACTTCTTGTGTGTAGGATTGCTCCCTAAACTTCTAAAATACAGGTTAGACTGAATTGTTCTAATCTAGTGATACCAATCCCCACTTGGAAGCCGATTTCTATGTGCAAAAGCAACTGCAAAATCAATTTCAACTGCTTCATCAAGAGAGGGGGATACCAGAATGTGAAAATGGCCTCCTGGAATTCCGTACTCTGTTTTCAGGTCATGAAACTGGGGTGCCTACTTCGCTGAATTGTTCCAACAGTTGGGCTACGGGAAGGAGATAAACCTATCCACGGAGAAAATTCACTTTGGAGAAATTTTCAGGTTAGTTCATCCTGAACGAAACCACATTGTTAGTCCACTGTAGTGCATGAAGGAAGCCATGACAGGAAGACTGGAGGAGGAAGGGTACAAGATCACTGCTTCCTTCAACCATATTAAAATGATATTAACCACTATTCAAATATCTGTGGGGAATTTTCTCCCTGGGAGTAACAACTGATAGGTAGTAGCAACTGAAATTCTTCTCAGTTAATGGGAGGCAAAATGAGGAGCAGTATTTTGTCAAATGCTTTCATGGGTGGGAGCCCAAGAAATATTCGTTCAGAAACTGCTTCTCTGAGTAAATTCAACCTTCTGAGGAAGTTCTGCTATTAGGCAATGATGGGTAGAAGATCACCTGACCTCCTCACATACTCCCCCCCCCTTACCCAATAGGTAATGACATTTAGGTTGGATCTAGACACATCAAAGAGAGGTTTCAGTTAAACGTGTTGTGAACTTTGTATGAAAAACCTGGTTGGCAAAAACAGAACTCCACGGTGCCATCTGGTGTCGCAGTGTTAGAATGTATAAACAACACATATAAAGGGCTTTTTCTTTGCCAGTGTAGCTGAGTCCCTACTGCCAGACTTGGGGCATGAATAAGTTCAGGCGCTGGGAAGAAGTTGGCCATCAATTCCATTGGACCAGAATCAGGTGATTGGAATTGTGAGATGGAGCACAAATTGTAGGTTCCACAGTCATTTTACCTAAAACAGTCTCCCTACGATCAGCCTTGTCCCGGTCGTGAATTGAAGGAATATTAAGTCTTCTATACGTTCATAAACTTTTGAGTTTTTTTAAAATCCAGGATGGCTCTCAAACATGCAGTTCTCCACCTATTTTCTGAAGTGGTACAGTCTTAGGAAGCTGTACCATGTGATGCCACCCACCTTTGCAGCTCTCAGATAACCGAAAAGTCTCTCAATGTCCTGATTTGAAGGGTATCTTGAAAGTGGTGGGGAGAGGCCACAGTTTTTCCACAATGGGAAATATATATTTAAAAACCTATTTCACAGCTTGTCTGTCACTTCTGTTTTCTGCTCGGCCACTTGATGTAGAGAACTGAGTAATGTCTCATTTGCTGGTTTCAGGTGGCCATGTCCCAGGCTACGCTCATTTTTTACTTCAAGATGCAGGCAGTGATGGATTTTCCTCCACCTGTCTTATTTTTACATGTTTCTGCTGCAGCATTTTCATTATTTCATTGCAAGTGTCATTTCATTATGTTAGCTGTCAGCATTTTCATGATGAACCCTGTTTTTCAGGGGATTATAATTATAACTCATCTGAAAGTACATTGAACAGGAATATAACATATGGTATTTCATCCTGGAAGGCACTTTCTGAACAAGTTTTCAAAATGTCTTTTTCACTCGCCACAGACTGCATATCATCTTATACTATGCCATAAAATATGCATGTGAATAAAATTATTATTATTATTATTTCTGTGTGTTTCCTAACAAAAGGAATTGAATCAATTATATGGTCTACTTTCAAATGCATTTCAATTGAGCGGATGAGATTAACATAAAAGGGTCCGGAAGTTTCTAAATTTTTTTTAAGGAATAAACTGTTTTTAAAGTTTGATCTACTTCATTTCTCTTTGATCCAAATCTGAAAACTTTCTCCTCCTTCCCATCTTCCCTGTTAAAAAAAAAAAAAGGCACACACTTATATTCAAAAGTTTCTTATTTCTTTTTAACACTTCTTCTCTGTCACTTTCTCTACCAATTATGGTCTCATGTTATTTTTTTTAAAAAAAACCAGAAGCTTTCCCCCTATCTTTTTATTGGCATCTGCTCTATGGAACAGCCAGACCAGTTTTGTGTTGTTGTTTTTGCTTACAGTTTTTCAGTGAAAAGGGGAGATCTAATGGTTCTCAAATGTCATCTCAGATTATTCTCTTGATGATGATGATGATGATTTTAAAACAAACTTTGGCTTTGAATAACTGTGGGGGTTTTTAATGTGTGTATTATTATTATTATTATTATTATTATTTTACACTTGTCATTTTATATTTTATTCAATTTCGCCATGAAGCTTCTGTTGTAAATGAATGAAAAAATAAATGTCCTGTTGTAGCTGAGATATGGTGGTCTTCTCCCTGGGAAGTAAGCTTGTCACTAGTCAATTATTAGCAATGTGTGTTTTATTTGATTAGTGGATTAATAAGTCAATTGCATTTGTGCAACTTTGTATGTGAGTAAAATAATAGCAGTGAAGCAAAAGTGAATACTTCATTCTAAGATAAAGCGTGTTCTCCTTCAGGGAGAGCACGTGTTGCGGTGGGGTCTACTGAGCCACCCCTTTGTTGCTGGGTAAGTTCTCCAAGATGGCCGGGGGGCATTGATTGGATTGCCGAGTTGCTGGGGCAAAAGTTATGTTGCAATTTTGGTGGGAGGGGTAAAAGGTTTAAATACTCTGCACGCAGCCTTGTACTTTCTCTTTTGCTGCGTGCAACGGATCACCCGCCCACCCGCCCTAGAATAAGGGGTTTGTTGCGTTGACCTTGCTATGCCTGTCATGGGGTCGTCTGCCTTTGAGCAGGGGCCTGGTAGGAATTTTTCCACCTGGCAAATTGGCTGGCTGGGTGGTTTTTGCCTACTGCGTAGCAAATCATCACAACTTGTAAGGTTGTGGTTAGGCATTGGTTATAAATCTGGTGGAGGAGGGGTTAGGATAGGCTGGGCCTACCCCTCCTGTGGAGGGGTTCAGGATAGGCTGGGCCTGCCCCTCCATGGTTGCTGCGGAAAGGGAATTCCGTTAAAGGAATCCTGGGGCTTGCCATCTTTTCGTCCAATCCCTGGAATGGGACTAGGGCCGGCAAGCCTTCGGGGAGCAGGCGGGTGAGAGTTGAGGGTCTGTGTCTCAGCTCCAATTCTTCCCCGACTTGCTTTCCCCCGCACTGTCTTTCGGTGGTGCCCGGAAGTCAGTTCTGTCCCCAGGCGGGGGGACAGATAGTCTTAACCAATGCCTAAACAACCACTCACAGTTTGTATTTTAATAAAGTTGTGGCCAAAATCATGCCAAAAATCTTAAACAAAAATTACGTGTCCGTTGTGAGTTATTTTGGGGGGTGGATTGGGGACCTCAACACGCAATGCAGATGTGACTTACTGAGGCCACCATCAGCCAAAGCCGAAAGCCAATGCATTGCTTTATCAAACTAGCATTAGGCCCCAACACTGCACAATATGAACCAGACTATGTGACTACTCTACAGAGTTCCACAGCAGGAAGTACAGCTATTGGTACTCAGCATCCTGGGAAATTCAGCTTGCATTCTGAAGTGGGGTGGGAAGGGTTGTCGGTTCTTAGAGGGTATAAATATAAGCTTGTTGAATGTATGAGCAATGGCTTTGAGACTGCTGGAGAAGGAGTTGAATTGGATCGGGCAGGCCTCAGGGTCTCATTCAGTTCTTTGCCACTTTCACGAGCCATGATGACTATTTGGGATTGATTTTCTTTGCTTTCCTTTGTTTAGCAAAGATTACATAAGGGTCTGCCTATTGACCACTGTCTCAGCATCGAAGCTAATGGGCTGTGCTGTAAGTGGACCCTTCATAAATTCCAAACATCAAATGCTCATCTGATAAGTGATTGCCTTGTATGGGGAATAGTGGCAGCTGCACAGATGGTTGAATTAATGGACTCATCTAAGGATGTTCGGCGTCAATATAGAAGGACTTCGGCCTGGGGTTCTGACCGCTATAGCACAACAAAGCCACAAAACATTTGCTAATAGCACCATGATTGCAGACACACACGCCCCATATCTGACACAAAATTAGTCTGAGAAAACTGGTGTAATAACTGGATAGGCACATATTAATGTAGGTTTGTGTGGGAGAGAATTGATTATGAATCCATTTCTTCTAGGCATTACAGCATGCCCAGTTGTGCCATCCTGTGTATCACAGGAACCAACTGCTAGCAGCCAAGGTCCCTTCGCCCGCCAATAAAATATTTGAGGAGGCTAACTCTCCCCCCTCCAAAAAAAGTTGATGGGCATTGCCATTCAAATTACCTATTTTTTTGCTCTATAAGACTCACTTTTTCCCTCCTAATAAGTAAGAGGAAATGTGTGTGCGTCTTATGGAGCGAATGCAGGCTACGCAGCTATCCCAGAAGCCAGAACAGTAAGAGGGATTGCTGCTTTCACTGCGCAGTGATCCCTCTTGCTGTTCTGGCTTCTGAGATTCAGAATATTTTTTTCCTTGTTTTTCTCCTCCAAAAACTAGGTGCGTCTTGTGGTCTGGTGCGTCTTATACAGCAAAAAATACAGTATATGTGTGTGCTGCGTCTTGTGATTGATTATGGAGAGTGGAACTTACCTGGGCCCCCTCAATATTCTATTAAAATTGTTACCCTTGATGTGTACAGAGTTGCAAGGCACAGTCCAACCCCATTTGGAAGTTCTTTTCACCTGGACTCCAAAAATGCATCTAAAAAAAACCCAACCTCCCAAATCTGGCATCTTTCAGAGCTTATTCTCAACTCAACTACCAATATGCCAGCATCACAGATAGGTAATATGCTTGGTATCAGGATGCAATAGGAGAAACATAAAGACTATGTTCATACAGAATACCAAACCATGGTTTAATGCTATATGGACAAGCCTCATGGGCTCCTCACTTCCGTCCCTCGTCTGAGGCTGGGAGGAGAACTGGTAAGTTTAGTTTTGCTTTCAAAGAATCTTGGTTTGGTGTTACATCCAAACCAGGTACTAGTTTTTTTTTTAAAAAAACAAACAAACCAACAAACAAGGCTTAATTTCTAAATAAGCCAGCCTAAGAAGCTGGCTTGTTAAAGTAGCTCAGGCTCATGAAGACTTAGCTACATAGTGCTAAACCATGGTTTAGCACAGGGGTCAGCGAACTTTTTCAGCAAGGGGCCAGTCCACTGTCCCTCAGACCTTGTGGGGGGCTGGACTATATTTTGAAAGAATAATGCCCCCAAAATAACCCAGAGATGCATTTTAAATAAAAGGACACATTCTACTCATGTAAAAACACGCTGATTCCCAGACCATCTGCAGGCCGGATTTAGAAGGCGATTGGGCCGGATCCGGCCCCCAGGCCTTAATTTGCCTACCCATGGCTTAGCATTACATGCAAACTGAATTTATAGTTCTGGGTGTCTACTATCAACAAATCCAGACAAACCATTTAAAATTTACAGAGGGCTCTGATGAATTTCTGTAGACAGAATTCAAAGAGTTAACATGGACATACTGCATGATACTTGCCTCTTATGGAAATAGGCTCCTTGTCCACAATGACACACAAACGCCCCAGATTTTGATTCTTTGCAGTTTAATGCATGGGCCTGTCTCCATCATTTTATCTTCCTGTCACTGCTGGTACTTGTTTTGCTTCTCCTTCTTCTTTTAAATCCTCTTTTCCAAAAATTGTTTTTAAATGGGGATTTAGTAGTATACTGTGCAGTCAACAATGGATCAATGTCACCTTCCAAGGGGCTATTATACATCACATTACAAACCATAGACACTGATATGCAAATACTCTGGATGCCTCTATCATTTTGCAAGAATGCAGCGTAAGGCAAATAAGCATGCTTAGAGTTGTTCCAAAGATGGTGAGAAATCTTCTTGTGATGTGATGCTTTACCTTTTCTAAGAAGGTGCCTCTGACATGAAGATGTTGGTGCCTCTTCCAAGCTTGCACTGTCGGTCTCCCCAGAGCATTGTGGGAAATTTGAGTTTAAAATGGCAGGAACCTTCCCAGTCCCAGCCGCTGTCACCACTTCAGTCCACAGCTGGAGTAGCAAGCCAGTGAGTCAGAACAGGCATCAGTGCCACTGGTAATTGCCTGAGAGTGTCTGGGGATGACTTGGCACTCTATCTCTCTTTCCCTCTCTCCTATCATCTATCTATCTATCTATCTATCTATCTATCTATCTATCTATCATCTCATACTGATAGATCACCTTGCATACAAAATCACAGGGCAGTGTACAAAAGAGATAGCACTGAAAACAATACAGAATAGCCATAAAAACGACTGGCTCGTCTTAAAAGCTAAAACCATAGAGTATGCCTGAATTTGTTGACGCAAAGAAGTCTCCAAGATCTGAAGGTTAGAAGTGAAGATATCTGCCAAATCTTTGCTTAAAGAGCATTTCACAGCATGGGATCAGTAGCACCAAATCCCCAACTTCTAGTCAAAGCCACTTGGGCTTCTGAAAAATGGGAGACACCATTGTTGCCACAGTGTGGTGTCTGAAGAAACAACTGTGACCAAGGAATGAGTAATAGCAAAGAGTAATTTTGCTGGTAGGTGGTCTAAACCACAGAGCCAAGGGCTTGCCAATCAGAAGGTCAGTGGTTCGAATCCCCACAACGGGGTGAGCTCCCTTTGTTCAGTCCCAGCTCCTGCCCACCTAGCAGTTCGAAAGCATGTCAAAGTGCAAGTAGATAAAGAGGTGCTGCTCCGGCGGGAAGGTAAACGGCGTTTCCGTGCGCTGCTCTGGTTCGCCAGAAGCGGCTTAGTCATGCTGGCCACATGACCTGGAAGCTGTCTGCGGACAAACGCCGGCTCCCTTGGCCTATAGAGTGAGATGAGCGCCGCAACCCCAGAGTCGTCCGTGACTGGACCTAATAGTCAGGGGTACCTTTACCTTTTAGGCTGCAAGGAGTACAACAAGGTAAGCAATGAGGAAACCAGGGAAGTCAGTTAGCAATTTGGTTAAGACACAAAACACTTTGACTGAGGGCCTAAGTCAGAGACTGCAGATGTAGAAAGCTGTGGACTCATACCAGCTTTTGGAGATCCTCATTGCAAGTCAGCTATTGGATCAGTCTGTTTCCTCCCACTGATGTCTTACCATAGGTAGCCATTGGAGATTTGTGGTTTTGTATTTTGATTTTATCCTGTGAACCACCCTGAGACCTCCAGGTTTAGGGTGGTACATAAATTATAATAGTAATAGTAATAATAATTAAATAATAATAATAGTAGGAGTAGGAGTAGTAAAAATACCTTCTGGCCAGCTGCATTGGTGGTGTCCCAGTGCAGCAGGCAGCAGAAATTGAGTTGCCCCTTCTGGAAGGCTTCCGTGATGGTCTGGAGAATAAAGCACATGGCTTTGGGTGTCAATTGAGATATATCATCATATAAACACACCCACAACAGATTCAACAACTCTACACAGGTTGCAATGTATATTTTGGATCCTATTCTCAGTGTGTGTTACCCACAAAAATTGTCCCTTATCTGAGAAGCTGGAAATTTCCATCATTGCTGCCCTGAAAAATATCTGGATCCTTGTTACAGCAAGATGGACAAATCTGGAAGTATTACCGTACTTTAATTTGCTTTTTATGATGTGTGCCTCAAAAGCAGCAGACATTATGGACACACCGAGTGCTGTTGAGTTATTGGTAATTCAGCAGCAAGAAAACTGACAGTGATCACAATTCCGTCTGTTGTTTACCCTGAGGATGTCCTCAGCAGCAGAAAATGAGGATTTTGACCTTATTGTTTGACTTGCTTCCTATAAGCAGGTTGCAATTACAGCCTACTTATCATTTCCCCTGCATAATAAAAAAAATACAAGGTGGGGACTTCAGTACCACTAATGAGAGTTTCGATCCAGATGCTGACTTTAAAAAAAAAAAAAGTTAAAGCATTGCATGAGATAAAGCTACCAATTCTTCTGCTTTCCCTAGCAGTCAAAAACCTGTCCAGCAGTTAATGCACATTGGAGCCATAAAGGCTAGAGATAAAGAAACACTTTTTATGCTAATTCTGTGTCCGCCAGATGGTTACCAGGTATGAGATGCTTCCATGAAAGTGGAGTCAATTTCCTCTCTGCATTTCTTTCTTTGGGGTTCTGCTTCTAAGTCTGGTCATCAAGATACAATTCCCTTTTCATATAAATGGCATTTATTCACTTTAAAGTGGTAGTGCACCACAACAGGGACTCCATCTCTTCCAAAAATTGTGTGGCAAGGCATCCCCCTTACTCCCCAATACCAAGAATAAGAGACTGGCAACCAATACTTGGGCGAAATCAGCCCACAATTTCCTTGACAACAGATATAAGAGGTTTGGTATAGGCATTGGGTAAACCCCACCCCTTCTGGCCCACCTACCAGAAGAACTTGCATTCTGGGATCAACCGAAAATTTTTGAGGTGCTCACATTTCTGTTTTTAATGGTGTGGCACTGGTAATGTTTGGATCCATGGTTATTCCAGATTGGGATAACTGGAATATGCTAAGTAACGATGAGTGGATTCAGTCACAATCAAAAGCGGTCATTAAGGTAAGCACTTTAGATGTGTAGAAAGCAAAATACAAGTCTTGTTTTCTTTTGTGGAAGTCGGGTCATTATTGCTGTTGTTTAATTACCTTTAGGGTTTTTAAAACTCATTAAAAAATTTAGCAGTGTGCTGACTATAGTGTGCTCCACTATACCCTTGCTGTATAGCTCAGTTGGTTAGAGCATGGCGCCAAGGTTGCAGGTTTGATCCCCCTACGGGACAGCTGCATATTCCTGTCAGGAGCTCGTCCTATACTCAAGAAAAAGAGAAGAGTTTGGATTTTATATCCCACTTTATCACTACCCTAAGGAGTCTCAAAGCGGCTAACAATCTCCTTTCCCTTCCTCTCCCACAACAAACACTCTGTGAGGTGTGTGGGGCTGAGAGACTTCAGAGAAGTGTGACTGGCCCAAGGTCACCCAGCAGCTGCATGTGGAGGAGCAGGGAATCGAACCCGGTTCACCAGATTACGAGTCCACCACTCTGAACCACTACACCAAGCTGGCATACACTGGACCCTGGCAGAGACATATGCCCGACTGGCATGTTCTCTCCCTCCTGGTTGATCGTTTGAGAGCTTCATAAGCTTTCTTCAGCACGAACATCACAGCGACTGATGCCAACTGACACCGGCACACTTACGGATCTGCAGAGCCTGCGCAGTTTGCATGACAGACCTCAGCAACTCAGCATTTTGGCTAATCTACTTTATTTACATATAAACACACACGGAGCACTGCAACATGGCTCCCTCTCTCTCTAGCATCAGACAGCAAAGAGGAAGAACAAAGGACAATAGTCCCACTTCACGGAACACAGTAACACAAACATCCTGTCTCAGTCACTTCCCAAGTTGTGGAGTCAAAACATATACCGTCATGTGATAGACAACAATCCCATGACTGCAGTCATGGAGCAGGAATTCTAACAATTCCTGCATTGCAGCAGGGGGTTGGACTAGATCAGGCATGGCCAAACTCGGCCCTCCAGATGTTTGGGGACTACAACTCCCATCATCCCTAGCTAACAGGACCAGTGGTCAGGGGTGATGGGAATTGTAGTCCCAAAACATCTGGAGGGCCGAGTTTGGCCATGCCTGGACTAGATGATCCTCGAGGGTGGCATCTAACTCTATAATTTTGTGATTCTGTGACACCTCTAAGGACAAATCAAGCCCATGTAGAGCAAGAGCTACATTTCTTGTCCTTGTTAAACTGTCAATACTAGCCAAACAGGGATCAATTTAACAGGGGAACACTTTAGCAGGGTAAACAAAACAAAACAAAATCACAAAAATCATACCTCCTTTTTATGTTCATTCAGATTTTCTCAAAACACTCCGCTTGGTTCAGCCCTAAGCCACAATTCAAATTAATTAGTCAAAATGATAACATATTGGAAATCAGTACGTTGCACTTGGAAGCGAATTGTTCACACAATAGGTGAGCTCAGGAAAATGGCCCCACTTAAAAATGGCTAACCAACCTGAGCAAGACTGATTATAATTGATTCTTTGTCCTCTGATGAGCAGCTTGTTCCATTTTCCCACCCACTCTTTCTCCCTTTTCTAAGTCCAATAATCAGTTAACACCATCTCAGGTAGATTTAAGAATAAAAGGCAAATTAATGGCCTTGACTTCTCTTTAAAGGGTCATGTCAACAGTATTCATTTGCAAATACCTCCCTTTGTTCCTAACCTCCATTTTTAAAAGAAAAATGAAGTAAAGTATCTGCAACTGTATCTGTGCTAAAACAACTCAGACTTTTCCGATATCAGCAGTATTGCTATAACCCCATCCTGTCCTCGTTTTTCCAGTACCCATTGCAAAAAATGTTTGCTCGTACACTTATATTTTCCTCACTTCAGTTGCCCTCACTTGCCCCGGTGATGTCATCACAAGGAGAGGGAAACAGCTGATTTTCTTGCAAAAACAGCTGTGCCATCTTTTCCCCTTTAAAAGCAGATCAAAATGACAGTGTGTGCATGTTGGCTTATATGTTTTCTAGCTGTAATTCAACATACATGCCCTGTCATTTTGATCTACTTTCCTCCGCAATATTAACTTTATTCAGTAGGCTATAAATTTATCACTCAAAGGTGCCAAGCTGTATTGGCCGGGCAGCAAGAATTTTCTTGAGAACAGAGAGTACTGGAAATGTATGGTGTTTTTTTGTGTTTTTTGTGTTGTTTTTTTTGCTGTTTTGGCAGTAATTTTTATTGGTCTGTGTGCAGGTTGAGAAGGCAGTCAGTCAGGGCAGCACGGGTTCCCGCCAAAATAAGTGGGGAACTCTTATGAATGTACTTGACTTCCACACTCGCAGCAGACTGATGGAAAAACACACTTCATTTCCTTGTTACAGTTTCCACCAGATCATATGACTGTTTAATTGGGAACAAAACCCATTGTGTGAAATTGAACTTACTTTCAATTAAGTGTCTATGGAGTGCAGGTTTACAGTCCAATGCCTACTTAGTTTGTTTAATTAGAAGTACATTTCACTCAGTTCAATTGGTACTTTCTTCCAAGGTAGTGTATATAGAATTGCAGCCTTAGTGTATAATAATAATAATAATAATAATAATAATAATTTTATATATATATATATATATATATATATATATATATATATATATATATATATATAAATGTCTACCCTGCCCATCTAACTGGGTTTCCCCAGCCCCTCTGGGCCACTTTCAACAAAATATTAAGATACAATAGTCTATTAAAAGCTTCCCTAAACAGGGCTGCCTTCAGAAGCCTTCTAAAAGTCTGGTAGTTGTTTTTCTCTTTGACATCTGGTGGAAGGGCGTTCCACAGGGCGGGTGTCGCTACCATGAAGGCCCTCTGCCTGGTTCCCTGTAACTTGCCTTATTGCAGCGAGGGAACCGCCAGAAGGCCCTCGGTGCTGGACCTCAGCGTCTGGGCAGAACAATGGGGGTGGAGACGCTCCTTCAGGTATACTGGGCTGAGGCCGTTTAGGGCTTTAAAGGTCAGCACCAAAACTTTGAATTGTGCTTGGAAACGTAATGGGAGCCAATCTAGGTCTTTCAAGACCGGTGTAATGTTGTTTTGGCAGCCGCTCCCAGTCACCAGTCTAGCTGCTGCATTCTGGATTAGTTGTAATTTCCATGTCACCTTCAAAGGTAGCCCCACATAGAGCACATTTCAGTAGTCCAAGTGAGAGATAACTAGAGCATGCACCACTCTGGCGAGACAGTCCACGGGCAGGTAGGGTCTCAGACTGAGTACCAGATGGAGCTGATAAACAGCTACCCTGGACACAGAATTGATCTGCGCCTCCATGAACAGCTGCGAGTCCAAAATGACTCCCTGCGCACCTGGTCCTTCAGGGGCACAGTTACCCCATTCAGGACCAGGGAATCCTTCACACTTGCCCACCTCCTGTCCCCAAAAAACAGTACTTCTGTCTTGTCAGGATTCAACCTCAATCTGTTAGCCACCATCCATCCTCCAACCGCCTCCAGACAATTGGCCAACACTGTACTTGTATTAATGTTTCTTTTGGGTCATCCTGAACAGTACATCCGTCTTTCTATATATATTATCTTTTTTTGTTTGTTCAGCAATGAATATGGTGTTGTTGTTTTTCGGGTGGGGGTCTTACTGAAGAACAGTGGGGATTTGAAAATTTGAGCTGTTCTGTAATATGGGTCTTAAATAAATAATGGCCTTACTCTGCGGGGAAAGCAAATAATGAATTTTAATGTCTATTTCAAGAAAACTATGCACAGTGAAATG
This sequence comes from Podarcis cretensis, assembly GCF_951804945.1. NCBI lineage: Eukaryota > Metazoa > Chordata > Lepidosauria > Squamata > Lacertidae > Podarcis > Podarcis cretensis. The sequence continues at coordinate 22,778,443 of NC_137176.1, read as the reverse complement.
AATTCCAAACCACATATAAGGCTCATTTGACATCCTATAGAAGATGGTCAGGGGAGAATGGCAAAACCAAGGCATGGTTGGTTAGGACAATCTACTTTCCAGCATACTGACATTGTGTAATTCCATCCATAAAGAGCTGCCTTGTTGGCACTTCTGACATTAGAGCTCTGTTAACAAGTCCCCTGGGTACAGGATAATGTTCTGTGACACTTACACATAGTCACATTGTTAGAGTTTTTCAAAGCCTTTGAACACTTTCCAAGTTGATACAGTGTTAAGTAAATTGGATGTCAGCTGAGTCAAAGATTTGTGTGTATCTGCTATTGACACTGTCACCCAAAACCTTTTTTTTTTAATAAGTTGTTTAATGTCAGGATCTGAAGAAGAAAAGCAACACAATATGCTCTGCCTTCTCCATGATAATGATTATCATCATCTCTGCTTGGGAGGGAGGGGGAGACATTGTAATTAGAGTAGTAAGCAGACTAATATGTTAGTAGTTTTATCCTTTCCCATCAATAACCTTTGGTCATCCAAGAAAGGCATAGACATGGAAGGATTCAAGGAGGAGTACAAAAAGCCCTATCCATTCCTTTGTTAATTATGAGGTGTGCTTTTGGTGTAATTTTCGTTGTTCACTTCATTTGGAGGGGTCAGTTTTGCTACCCTGATAGGCCTTTGACTTCCACTGCCTGGGTCAGGGACAGGATTTGAGTCTGGGGGTGTCTACTTGTCCCCTTGGAACAAAATGGACTTTGATGATGAAACAGGTTGAGGGATCAGCTATCCACCAAGCCCTGTGATTCTAATGACTTTCCTTTGACAATCATCTTTAGATTTTTAGCTTTCATCTTGAATTTGAATTGTATTTCATCAGTTTGAATTGTATTTCATTGGTTATTACCTTGAAGTTATTTGGAATATGCTCATTATATCTCTCCAAGATTTAAAACAACATTTCTGCATGATATATCTTGGACAAAATCCTCGGTGGTACGGCTACTGTCTATTCTCTAACCCAACATGAAACACATGGTCAAAAGTTATTATCTTTTGACTGAAAATGGAATACATACTGAAAATGGAATACATACCACAGTCTTGAGTGCTTTGTTTCACTGCTTGTCAAGCCGGGTCAAAAACTACAAAGAAATGCGACAAAGAAGCCCTTGCCTCTATCAAACCATTCTTTGTCAATGGATAATTTTATTGTGTAAAAAAAATAATATAATCCAGGTGGACTGCGCTACAAGCGCAGCCAAGAAATGACTCCTGAAGAGGACATTTCAAAGGAAAGCAAATCTGCCACACACACTCCGCCACCCATAATCAGCACTGATATGTTCAACCAAGGACATATTGACAACGACAAAACTAATGAAACAGAAGTGGTGCAGAGCATTGGCAGGGATAGAGAATCAATGAGAGGTCATGATAGCATTAAAATAGGATAAAGATGGACACCAATGGAGAATAGTAAAGGAGAGTCAGGATGCTGCAAAAGGGACCTCTCCCATGAAGGTGTCCAAGGGGGTGGAAAATACCTTCAAGCATGCCTGCTTTGAAGGATGGGTGAATGAAGTTCCCTGTTTCTTGAGGGGGAGCCTTTTGATCACTTTTCCTTTGCACCGTATGATATATTTTCAGGTTTTTGTTAGCGGTGGCTTTGCCGCTGTGGAGCTGGCTACCCAAAGTGATCAGCAGGTCACCTCATTATTAGAATTCAGGCACAACGTGAACCCCTTTTTGTTTTCCCAGGTATTTTAAACTCAGGTAATGTCGTCTTCTTCTTCTTCTTCTTTATTGTGTTTTGTCACTGTGCAGTTGGTGGGTAAAACAAAGCTATTTAGCAGTCATCTCTGTTGAATAAATTTAGCTCTCTGTGGGGGTGTTATTCTGTGGTTTACAGACTTCAGGTAGACACCATCATCAGGCAGTGTAATACCAGTGGACATAGTAGCAGAAAGATCTCAGTAGCAAGTGGAAACATCTGGAAACCTAGGGTTGTTTATTTTGCATTAATCCTAATGCTTCCCTTGGTTGCCCTGGGCATTTTCCAGTCTGCAGATCTGGAGCAGCAAGAGGAACATCTAGAGAAGGATTAGACAATAGGGCAGTCTTCACATGTGGCTGGACTGCTAACAGCCTTGACTGGCCATGCCAGATGGGGCTGGTGGATTACACGATTAAGGGATTAATTTCAAAGAGAAGAGATGGGTCCTTTAGAATTTAGGAGCTCTAGACTTCTGTCTTCTTGGAGTTGACAGAAGTAACAGGGTGACTATTCCCTGGATATGCAGAGGGAGGCAAATATTAATGGAATCATACTTGTTTAAGAATACTGTTGCAGAAAAAAAAAACTTGTTTTACAATTCTAAATATTCTCATGTCTCCGTTTCAGTTGTGAAAACTTTTTTCAAAGCAGAATTGTTCAGCAAACATTTCTTCCTCAGCGTCAACATTTGCCACCTGAAGATTTTGCAGGAGCAACCAGGGGTTGATATGAACTGACAGCTGACATGCAATAGTAATCAACAATTAACAGCATCTGACACGCTGTTCATGTCATGCCAGCACACAATATTTTACTATTTCTGGCAGCTTTAGTGCAGCAACAGTCTGTATTTGGCAACTGGCACAAGTTGGATACTTGGACAGCAAATATTAGACATGTGACAATTAATATTTGCATGTGACTTCATCAGACTGCTTACATGCACCAGCATCCAGTATTTGACAGCACCTGATAGATTATTACAAAATTTAGTAAAATTTATATTAACTGGGTTGTATCTGACCAAGTTAAATTGGGTATGACTATATTGGATCCCACCATGTGTAGACCAGGCTTCCTCAAACTCGGCCCTCCAGATGTTTTTGGCCTACAACTCTCATGATCCCTAGCTAGCAGGACCAGTGATCAGGGATGGTGGGAATTGTAGTCTCAAAACATCTGGAGGGCTGAGTATGAGGAAGCCTGATTTAGACAATCAAAGCAAAGCAAATTTTGGGTGCTGCCATCAAATATTGTTTTTCGAATTAGAACTGTGAAATTTGAAAAGTTGCTGGATGCTACCATTTATTCCAAAGCTACCTGAGAACCATCTAAACAGATGAAAAAGAAAATGTATCATTAATGCACACTGGCTGTCCTTGATCAAAACCCTCAGAGTAACAACTTCCAAGACAACATAATATGTCCCGATCAAGTAAGCAAGCTCTGAAAAAATACAGTATATTAATACTGTTTACTTTTTAAAAAGTGCTGCAGAATGAACTCAGCTGGGCTCCAGGAATGAAGGGAAAATGTATTAAACCACAGCAGCATCTCAACACTCAGAGTGCCCATTTCATGTTAATTACATTTGCAACCACAATGAGACTGGAAGATTACTTGCCTAAGTGTGTGTTCCTGGTGATTACATTCAACTGACATTAATGGTCCTGGCAGCTATATACATATATTACAAACCCATTTAAAGTCCTACCCTCCCTTGTAGATGTTTCACTTGGATCTCAGTGAATGGCATAAATCATCAGCTAGGGAGAAGGATGATTAAATGTTGGGTTTCTTTCATTAATAGGAAAAAGACTAATGAAATAATCCAATTTTGGAGGGCTTCTTTGTTCTTCACACCTTTTCTAATTAATAACAGTCTGCTGGAAATTTCTTTTCAAAGATTTTGCTAAGATGTATCAGTTGTCTGTGGATTTGGTTACTAAGGCTATGTAGTGGCCTTTCTTGTTTAGGAGATGAGTACCATTGTTCTTCAGTTGTGCTACTGTGTATACAACACTTGGCAAAATTAAATAAACCCTTGCCTCAACTGGAATACAGATCAGCAAAGAAGAAAGTTTATCACACTTCATAAATATAGGTTCAGATGATTGTGCTATTCACATGACGTTGGCATCCGTCTGTCTCGAGAGACAATAGAGTGTGTCTCCAGGGATGAAGTCAAACTGCATAGTGAACTCTCCAGGGTGCAAGCCTGGGAAGAGGTTGACAAAGTCTCCCTTTTGGACCTGGTGATGTGGTCCAAAGGAAATCACAGCAATACATTTGGCACCAGCAGGAGTTGCCGGAATGAGGCATACAAGATGCCATCTAACTGTCTTAAGGACTCGGCCCCACTCTCTTGGGGGCCCCCCCAAAAAAAATAAAGAAAAAAACTGCATGTACATTTCCAAAATATAATATAAAAAGCAAATAAAATAAAACCTACATACAGCAACTGTGTTTTGTGTTGTGTAGGCTCCTATAATGTAAGTAATGGGCCCTGCCTGCTAGCCTGCTCCCTTAAGTATCACAATTACTTTGATAATATACATATTTTGTTATGTGCAAACGACTTTAGATACCTATTAGGTCCATAAATTACCATATAGCATATATTCAACACAAAAAAAACAGCGACAATTTGTTGACAAAGGATAGCTGGACGTATAAAGGACCTTATTACCTTGAGTAGCTTAGGGCCTTATCAAACATAAATCTGGCCCTGGTTTACTCCTTAGCCCTTTCTTCTCCAGAAGATGTCCTTCAAGACACAGGACAGCCTACGCATTTGAAGCTTTCAGCATCTGGTGTGTGTTCACTACATAACCTTTGTCATCCAATGGAGTAATTCAAGTCATTAATAAGAAGGGATTCAGTGTTATTTGATTTTATTATTATTAAGTCATTTGACGCATCCATGAAATAGTTTTAAAAGTAGGAGTTCCTGATGTTGAGGAATTAATTACACAAAAAACATTTACTCTCTCCTGTGAGGGCCACATCCCACCAAACCCCTAGGAAGCTAGTCTATCTCTTATATATGGAAATGATCTCCCTGCTCTGTGGGAGAGGGCCTCCTGCAGATACCATCTCACCAGCTTGTCCCTTTTGTATGAGATAAGATTTGGGCCTTCAGTACAGTAGCACATCACCTTTGAAACTCCCTCTCATTACATATCACCATCTCTGTTGTCTTTTTAACACCTACCAAAGACCTTCCTTTCTTATCAATGCTTTTAAGTTGAGATCCAATTGGACTGGAAATTATTTTCATATATGAAATTGCGTGGTTTTTAAAAAATAGACTGAATTGTTTCATATCTGTCTTATTGTTGATGCTTTTATTGTTAAAACACTTCAAGATATTTAAAGGGAAGTAAATCATAAATGGGATATTTCTAATGCCAAGCCACTTTTTTATTTTTAAAAAATCCTTTGGAAATGCTATATATATATATATATATATATATATATATATATATACACACACACACACACACACACACACACACACACAAACATAATGCATCCTAATTCTGCACACAGTGTAAAAGATAAACAGCATTTCCGTGCGCTCTGGTTTCCGACATGGTGTTCCATTGCACCAGAGGCAGTTTAGTCATGCTGGTCACATAACCCAGAAAGCTGTCTGTGGACAAACACCGGCTCCCTCAGCCTGAAAGCGAGATGAGCGCTGCAACCCCATAATCACCTTTGACGGGACTTAACCATCCACGGGTCCTTTACCTTTACCTTTTAATTCTGTACAACTTGTAAATTCCACATCTCAACGCTGACTGATTTAAAAACAAAGCAACACAAAAACAAATATAAGATAAGCACTTACAGATTAACAAACTACTCTGCGGTGATCTCTCGTCATCTGGATAGGCTCAAGATAAAGGTAAAAGGTAAAGGTACCCCTGCCCGTACGGGCCAGTCTTGACAGACTCTAGGGTTGTGCGCTCATCTCACTCTAGAGGCCGGGAGCCAGCGCTGTCCGCAGACACTTCCGGGTCACGTGGCCAGCGTGACATCGCTGCTCTGGTGAGCCAGAGCCGCACACGGAAACGCCATTTACCTTCCCGCTATAAAGCTGTACCTATTTATCTACTTGCACTTAAGGGTGCTTTCGAACTGCTAGGTGGGCAGGAGCTGGGACCGAACGACGGGAGCTCACCCCACCGCGGGGATTGGAACCGCCGACCATGCGATCGGCAAGTCCTAGGCGCTAAGGTTTTACCCACAGCGCCACCCGCGTCAAGATGCCAACCCCTTAATCCAAGAATCAATTCCCATCTTTCCTTTACATAATTTCTTGCTGCAGGAGCACCACGTGAACATTCTCTCCATAGGTTCCATTTATTAACGACAAGATCATTTTTCTTCTCTAATTCTCCTTACCATTAATGGAATTAGGGTAATTAATTTATACTTTGTGGCCAAATCTTCAAAATCCATTGCTGGCAGCTTAGGTCATTTCCAGTACTGTGCTACTGACATTTTTTTGTAGCTGATCAACAATTCAAAATTAATCCATTCTATATCTGAGCAACCCATCGAAGATTATTTCCCCCTAGCATATAGCAGAAAGTATATCTGAAGCAGAACACAACCAAATGCCATGTTTTGTTTTAATGTTCTGATGATATGCTGTTTGTTTTTTAGACTGTACACTACTTAGAGATTTTTGAAATATTAAGAGGTATAGAAATGCTTTTAAATAAATGAACATGTTAATAACAAAGCAAAGAAACAAATAGGCAATGACACATGTTTCCCTCTTTCTCTCTTCATTTTCAACAGCAGAGAAACAGTCCCTTTTGATGATTTGTCAGCAGCTATTTTGAAAGTATTCACATATTCGCTCCCATCCCTCTCAGTTTCGGAACAGATTTTATTTGCTGTTGTAGCAGGAACCCCCCACCCCAATCATTCATTTTGTACAAACTTCACACACACTCACACTCACACACTACATACGCTATGCTTTTGTTATAAATTCATAGAAAATCAACCATACATCGGTTTTGCACTGTTCCACTTTTATTTTACTCCATGAAGGAAGGACTACGAAATGGGGAAGGTTTGATACAGGGCAGCCATAATCCCTTCACCATCCCAGCACATCCACAGGAGCCCTGCCCAGTTGCTATGCCAACCCTGATGGTCCTAGGCAGAAGACAATCAAGATCACAAAGAACTTGCATATAGGAGTGGATTCAGCATGGACTGAAACAAAGGACAATGATCAGATCTTCCCTCAGGGGGCAGGAAACTGCAAACTCCCCTTTGTCTCCTGGAAGTGACTCATGGGGAGGGGGAGAGAAGGGAACCAGCCAGGTGACAGGACACTCAGGTTACCACCACAACTCCTCCCTCAACCCCTCCTTTTTGTAATGTATGCATGATGTTTCTGGGGGTGGGCTTGACCTAGAGGAGGGGAATTTCAAAAGTTTTTATAAGGTCTTGCACACCATTTTTCTGTGTCTTTCCTCTCACCTGCAAGTGAGGGGAGCACCCTGTTGCAACAGTCAATAAAGGCCAAGCCTACAGGCTGCTGATTTGCTCCAATTTACTCTGGTTGGTGTCTTTACTTTTTGTCCAAGGGAGCCCTCGGATTTTTCCGGTAACACTGTCCATGATGTCATCACACAGCAGCTTCTGTCTGACAGGATCACGCTCATTAAAAGTGGCCCCTGATTGACTGGGAAGACCCAAACTGACTGAGATCACCAAGGGAGCATTGCCCTCACTATGAATTGACTGCTTGCCATCAATAATGTTAGCACTTTGCCAAAATCCTGGCATCAGCATGCTTGCTACATGATCCCTGGCCGGGTGGCATTAGCTATGCGACTAATTGTGGAATGAGAGAGAGAGAGAGAGAGAGAGAGAGAGAGAGAGAGAGAGAGATGCAACAAAAAGGAAGGAGAAAACTGATGCAGTAGCAGCCAAGGGATCTAATGGCACAATGCCTCATAGCTTCAAAGCTGCCCAGGCTTCCTTGTGGCTTCTGTTTACATAACAGAAAGCATGCACACTAATTGCATCCCCACAATTAGCATCACATTAATTTTGATTCTCATAATTTAATGGCAGGCCCCCAAAATCATCCCCCATCCGTTCCCCTGCAACAGTTTGGATGGGAGATGTATTTTGACATTTTCAGAGGGACGTGAGAAAATTTTCACAATTCCATGAGAGAGGGATCTGGGAATACTTGCCTTGGATATCTTTTATGAGAGAATGTTGCTTAATGGAAGAAGGTCACCAAGGGTTTATTAATTTAAGAAGGTTGCCATGGGTTTATATCCTGTGAGCAGGGCTGACCCACCCATAGGGCAAAGTGAGTTGACTGCCTCAGGTGGCAAAATCCACAGGGGCAGCAGATCTAGCCTCCAGGGAATGCATCACCCACTACTGCTGTTGCCTCCTTGGCGCTCCACTCAGGTTCCCATACAGCAGCTTCTGAGTGAATAGGAGACACTGCTGGACTCCTCTCACCCTTTTCCCTGATGTACATCTTTATTTTCTCCTTGTTCCTGATGTAGATCCTCACTCACTCCTTCTTTCATGGTGGGCAGCTGGGTTTTGTGGTTTGCCTCAGGTTCCAACATATCTTGGGCTAGCCCTGCCTTTAGGGTGGGCCATTCTGAAAGCAGCAAGGAGAGTGCAATGTTGACCCTACCCCCAGAGGGTCAGCCATCCTGATGCCTATTCTGAAAGCACTCTCCATGCTGCTTTAATAATGGCCTAATCCCTAAGAAATGAGGTATTGCAGACCCCCCAAGCATCCCTGTTTCCCAGGGTCAGTCCCTGATTTACAGAAGCCCTCCTGGTTTCTGATTTGATCCTGGAATGTCCCACTTTTCTTTAGAATGTCCCTATTTTCATTGGAGGGACGCGGGTGGTGCTGTGGGTTAAACCACAGAGTCTAGGACTTGCCGATCAGAAGGTTGGTGGTTCAAATCCTCGTGACGGAGTGAGCTCCCGTTGCTTGGTCCCTGCTTCTGCCAACCTAGCAGTTCGAAAGCACATCAAAATGCAAGTACAGTGGTACCTCAGGTTACATACACTTCAGGTTACATACACTTCAGGTTACATACTCCGCTAACCCAGAAATAGTGCTTCAGGTTAAGAACTTTGCTTCAGGATGAGAACAGAAATCGTGCTCTGGCAGCGAGAGACCCCATTAGCTAAAGTGGTGCTTCAGGTTAAGAACAGTTTCAGCTTAAGAATGGATTAAGGTACCATTGTACATAAATAGGGAGGTAAACAGCATTTCTGAACGCTGCTCTGGTTTGCCAGAAGCTGCTTAGTCATGCTGGCCACATGATCCGGAAGCTGTACACTGGCTCCCTAGGTCAATAAAGCCTTTACCTTATTTTCATTGGAGAAATGTTGGAGGGTATGGAGTTATGCTACCCCCAAGCCAAGGAGATAAATAACTATACAACCTGAAGACATCTGTATAGGGAAGATTCTTTATGCTTAATGTTTTATTATGTTTTTATACATGTTGGAAGCTACCTAGAGTGGGCGAGCCAGTCATATGGACAGGATATAAAAAAATAAAAGGAGTAGTAGTAGTATTGAATGTGATGTCTCTATTTTCACTGGAGAAATGTTGGAGGGTATGGAATCTTCATCCCCCACTCCCGCTAATGGCCAAGACAAACAAAGAAACAAACCTCAAACCCAGTTGGGCTGGACATTTTGACCCAGGTTTAGCTGTATTTCTGTCTTGCTTTCAGTCTGTGGCTTGCCATCTTAGCCGATTACACGTGGGAAATCTCATCCTTTCTTCCTATGATCTTGCAAGGTAGGAAGAGGCAGGAAGTCAAAGGAAAAGAAAGCTTTCAATGGGGGTGGGAGAAACTGCATTGGAGCACCAGTAGAAGGATGCAAATTAAATTATTACCTTCAGAAAAAGGGGGTGTGATGATCAATCAATGAATTGATTATGTGCCACAGTACTTTAATTATCTCACTAAGATGTCTAAAGCAGGCCCATTAGTAATTGAATAATCTATTATGCTTGGAAGATTTATCAATGGCAAGTATAAATAGATTGCATTTTCCTGTTTTCTTTTACAAGGCAGCTTAAGTTATCTAACAAGTGGAAGGAAACAAAGACTTCAGCACTCCTGACACAGCATTTGTTGTATAAGGAACAAGCAGCTCACCTCTTCCCTTAAATCTATTTCCACTGTCTGAAAGGCCTGGTATGCTATGAGCTAAAAGCCTTCCATAAACCTCAGAGCATATATAACTGTACATAAAGAGCTGAACTTGATTGTGTGTAGCTTTGTTTCCTTTCACGCTTTACCCATGATTTCATTCAATCCCAAGAGCCTTGAGACCTTTCAGTTGACCTTACAGCTAGTGTGAATGGGAACAATGGTGTTATTCCATCCTAAGAACTCCTAAGAACTATCTATCTCTTGACAGATACAAGCAAATGTGCTTTTCAACACATAAGCAGGAATGTTATTTCAGATTTCAGCCATGGTGTGCAAGTTTCCATAGAAAAGTCGCCTGTCATTTGGCTGAGATCCATAGCAAGGTGATTTTGCTCCGGGTGCAAGTAGATAAATAGGGACCGCTTACCAGCGGGAAGGTAAATGGCATTTCTGTGTGCGGCTCTGGCTTGCCAGAGCAGCGATGTCACGCTGGCCACGTGACCCGGAAGTGTCTCCAGACAGCGCTGGCGCCCGGCCTCTTGAGTGAGATGGGCACACCAACCCCAGAGTCTGTCAAGACTGGCCCGTACGGGCAGGGGTACCTTTACCTTTTTTATACTAAAGATTGAGAAAGCAGCTCACTTTAAAGGCATTTTGTATGATTACTCAGCATCTTAAACAACATAGTCTTGAAGCATGTTAACGACTAACAAATTTTCTTATGGTGTAAGATTCCATGAACTAGAGAACACTTCATTAGAACCATAGAGTGTGTTGTGTATCTGATGAAGCAGGCACTAGTCCGTGAACGCTAATCCCATAATAATATTTGTTAGCCTTTTAGATATCACAAGTATATTCCTTGTGGAACGCCCTCCCATCAGATGTCAAGGAGATAGAGAACTACACAACTTTTGAAAGACATCTGAAGGCAACCTCCCTGTATTGGGAAGTTTTTAATGTTTGACATTTTATTATGCTTTTATATTTTTCTGGAAGCCACCCAGATTTTTTTTTGGGGGGGGGTTAATAAAAAATTAACAACAACAACAACAACAGTAGTAGTAGTAGTAGTAATAATAATAATAATAGATTATTATTTAAATAGTTCAAGCTGCCCCACTGCAGATTTTGTTAATTTAATAAAGTTGTAGCCCTTTAATTATACAAAGCAATTGCCCTTTTCATTTCTGCTGTACGCAAATGGGGCCAATACATTCAGAAACTGCACTCTTGGTTATCATTTGTTATAAGGAATTGCAAGCAAATGTTCACTTGGCTCATCTGAAAAAATGTGGATGCTGAAAATGATTAATCTGAAGTACCATGCATCACTTTGGTAGGTGACCTTCTATTTTCAGACAAGTCATTCATTGAACAATAATTGCTGCTTTTTGTTGCTTCTGTTAAAAAAAATGGAAGAATTGTCGTTGACTAACACACCACACCACAAAACCAATTCCCTGTGAAAACCACAATAATAGGGGAAATTGCCTACTACAAATTAATAGGAAAAGCCTTAAAGGTAAGAACATAATTGAGACCTCTAGTTTGATCGTCCAATGGAGGGATGGTGGTTTTTCATGTCAGATCACTAACCCAATATCATTAATGTGAGTTCTGATATTTATATTTTCCCCATCTATGAAGCAAGTAACTCCAAACAAGTATTCAGTTACTATTGTGTCTTTCTAAGGATCCCAGGTCAATCTACATGAGCTGAATGGTGCTTACATGCTCAGGGTGCAGCTATCCCTCAGACTAGTTTCTAACTGGCTGCACTTGGCTATAGAGATAAATGGTGCTCATTCAGTTGAGCAGCAACATGCAAACTAAAGTTGTGGGAGGAATGACAGCCTATGCCAGGGTCAGCAACCTTTTTCAGCAGTGAGCCGGTCTACTGTCCCTCAGACCATGTGGTGGGCCAGACTATATTTTGAAGAAAAAAAATGAACAGATTCCAATGCCCCACAAATAACCCAGAGATGCATTTTAAATTAAAGCCCGCATTCTACTCATGTAAAAAGACCAGGCAGGCCCCACAAATAACCGAAGAAGCATTTTAAAGAAAACGACACATTCTACTCATGTAAAAACACACTGATTCCCGGACTGTCCATGGGCCGGATTTAGAAGGCGATTGGGCCACATCCAGCCCACAGGCCTTAGGTTGCCTAACCCTAGCCTATGCAGTATAGAAGAAGAAGACTACAATGACAACAGTCATAAATTGGGATAAACTTTGGCCACCACTTGATTTAAGAAGCCAAACAAAACCCAGAGCTGCTTAGCTGTCACTTGTGAAAGGGTCCAACATATGTTCAGCTTTTTGTTTTTGTTTCATCTTCCACATGTTCTCCACCTATCTGACATATCTAACAAATTGGGAGGTGTTTCACACATGGTTCTATGGTTCTTGGTGATTCATGCTTGATGACCCTCAGCTGATCTGGCACCTCCTTGTCCAAAGGAGCATGTCTCAGAAAAAGCATTGGATGAAATTGTGGAGGGTAGCTCTGCCAGTTGGCTTATTAGCCATGAATGCTAGATGGAACCTTAATTGTCAGAAGCGATACAGTTTTGGATTCTAGATGATGGAGGCCTCTTGCCTGCATGCCTTGCCTGTGGTTTTGTCAGGCTACGGGGAATATCATCCCTCCCGTGGTGGCAGCCAAGAATCAGAGATACGATAAAAGCTATTACCAAGCAATTTATGCAATAATTCACAGAGAGCGATGAAGGAATGCAGCCTTCCCTAAAAAAAATGGCATTGCTCCAAGTAAAGTCCCACCACCTTTGTCTCCCCTATTCTACATCACTCCTGAATAGTTAATCTGAGCTTTCTGCCTCTGAGCTCTCTGCTCTACTACCTGCAATGCCCGTCTGATTCTGGGAGAGGGGGGTCAGGAATGCTTTCCAAGGACACTGAGCCTGTCATCTGTCTCTCCCCTGGTGCCTCTTCTTCTTCCTGCTGTTCCTCTTCCAATATTTCCCATCTTCTGCCCTCTGCAGCCTCTGAACTATGCCCTTCTGCAAACCACTGTTCTAAATCTATACTGTCCTCAGGAAGGTTCAGGAGAAGGGGGGGGGGGTCCCCACCATTCCTCCCCAGTCCAGCCCCTGACAGGTTTTGCTGGATGCTCCTAGCTGGATGGTTGGACTACCAGGACCTTTGGAATGATCCATGATGATAGCCCTTCTTCTAATCCTGTGGCTCATTCCCATAAACAAGTTTCATAACTAAACTACAGTCAACAGCGCTCTTTCTCTGCTTCTAATGTGCAGAGGTATCATAATACTAAAGAGACTATGCTGCTGGTACCAACCTTTGCTGCTAGTATAGCTTCCTTCCATCCCTAATGCATGTACATAGTGTGTGTTCCATCCATATTGTCTGTTCATCTAAGCTGCATGAACCTATATGTGTGTAGGCTTCCTTGGAAGCTGGAATCCTAATTATACAGAAGGCATGCAGGGTTCCAGGATGTTGTTTGAAGGCACTGGATACAGCCACTTTGATGGAGCCAAGCATGTCTGTGTCTGGTAAGTACCTGGACAGGTGACCACCTGGGAACCACATGCATGCTGCCTTGGGTTTTGTGATAGAATAAAAGTCAGATATAAATGTAAGGAAATAAGAAAAATAATGCAGGCTCTTCCCTTTATCTTCCATAACCAAGTACTCATGTATTTAAACAACCAAGTAAAATATCTACACACATGCGCATACCTGCATTCACTAGGCTTAATTCTACTACTTTAATAATGCATATCTTTGAGATGTAGTCTTATGGGGAAATCAATAATGAAATAATAGAAATTAATAGTGGCTAAGATTAATGGAGTGATTTGTTTGCCTTCCAGATGAACATAATCTTATAGGCACATTTTAACACAGTAATGGATTGGCCAGACCTCTTTAGACCCATTATAGTCCCCTTTGAATTAAAGTACCCTTAGAGGGGGGGTGGGCTATTCAAGTATCTGTCATTTTAAAAGTATTTAACTAATGCCCAATGAAAATAAATCTACAACAAATTGAAGAGACCTTCCCGGATCCATCAATCTAATTTTGTTTCGCTTTCTAAAAAGCAGATTAAGTCCACATTCTTAAATATTTACATTCATGATCAAGCCTGGTAGAAATACATTTTTGTTCTTTTAGCAAATGTATTAGATCAAGGACATGAATGAGGAAGGCACATGCTGTTCTCTTTATCAACAAAGCTCAAGGTTCACAGGAGCCTTGCAAACAAGGTACCAGGAGAATCCTATATAAAGAGATGCATACATCAGGACCATGGACAAAGGCTGAAACCCTATGCACCATATTTGAAAATACAGTGGTACCTCTGGTTACGAACTTACGGTAATTCATTCATGAGGTCCGTTCTTAATCTGAAATCATTCTTAACCTGAGGTACCACTTTAGCTAATGGGGCCTCCCGCTGCTGCCATGCTGCCGGCGTGTGATTTTTGTTCTCATCCTAAGGTAAAGTTCTTAACCTGAGGTACTACCTCCTAGTTACTGGAGTCTGTGACCCGAAGTGTTTGTAACCTGAGGTGTTTGTAACCCGAGGTACCACTGTAATACTCTTCCAGGTAAGGGAAAATGCCTCTATGTGCCCAGAGTTTTCTGCTATTTCACCCCATAGTGTTGGATATTCATGGAAACTTAAAAAGGTAATATAGAAATATGTCTGGAATTTCGGAACAACTATGCATGCATGCATTTTTCCTTTGGGTGGACAGTGGGGAGATTTCAGCTTTCAGAATACTTGCACAAGAGTTTGTGCATCCAGCTGGCAGTCCCGGGAAGGTCAGAGCCATATTATGCAGTCCCATGCAAATATTGCAAAAGACAATGCTGGGGGAAATTATCTGTAGCTCGGTTTGCAAACTCTTGTGCAAGCTGCTCAAAAATAAAGAATTTAATGTGGATTGATGGACAATCTCTTGCTAAACCTCAAAGAATTCTGTGCAAAGAATGCAAAGCACCCCCCTCCTTCTCTGCAGGATGAGTCCATTTAATGCAGAGGTGAAAATGACAAGGGATTTGTCAATTTCACCTGTACAATGAAGAAGCCTCCTAGACATGCTTGAGGAAGAGTTTGTTCCTGCAGTTCCAAAAACGTTTTCCCCACCAAGCAGACATGAAATTGCACATAGGGAGGGCCTTGGATACTCGTCCACATGAATGAGAATACAATGTCTGCATTGCAAATTGAAGTTAATGGATTACCACAGCACAGGGGAGAAACGAGGCTTTATTTCACTCAGGTCGAAGACCCAGTTTGGCACACACCCCATGCACATTTGTGTACGCGCGCGCGCGCACGCACACACACACACACACAGGCTGGGAGTCTCAATGGCACCCCTCTGGAAACTTCACCCAGGGCAAAAAAACCTGGCTAGCCCCACCCTCCCCATAGCTACCACATCATTATTATCTAGGATTAAAGGTAAAGGTAAAGGTACCCCTGCCCGTACGGGCCAGTCTTGACAGACTCTGGGGTTGTGCGCCCATCTCACTTAAGAGGCCAGGGGCCAGCGCTGTCCGGAGACACTTCCGGGTCACGTGGCCAGCGTGACATCGCTGCTCTGGCGAGCCAGAGCTGCACACGGAAACGCCGTTTACCTTCCCGCTGGTAAGCGGTCCCTATTTATCTACTTGCACCCGGAGGTGCTTTCGAACTGCTAGGTTGGCAGACGCTGGGACCGAGCAGCGGGAGCGCACCCCGCCGCAGGGATTCGAACCGCCGACCTTTCGATCGGCAAGCCCTAGGCGCTGAGGCTTTAACCCACAGCGCCACCTGCGTCCCTTTTATCTAGGATTAAGTCCCTCTAAAATCAGCGAGACGAAATTACTCACTGTCCTCTGAAGTCAGAGTATCCCTGCCACCCATGTGACACAAAAATAAAGGGCATGATTTTGATAAGAAATATGGTTATTGGAAAAAGAGATCAGTGCCCCTTCCTCTTTCCACAGTGGAGAACAGTAGAGACCATCATTTGTAGTTTGACCCCTCCTTAGGGCTTTAGTTTCAGAACATAAATATTTCACTTGTTGTCTCACTTGTAGCCTCAAAGCATAACACTTTGCTCGCAGAATACTTATGACTTAAGAAGGCAGTCTTAAGTGCTTATCCAAATCTATGCCATACAGCTTCCTCCTCACATCATGGGATAATTATCTATAAGGCATATTAATTCACCTCAAATCTCTGACCTTTCAATGTGAAAAATAGTTCTGAAAGAATAGATGGAATCTCTAAACATGAAAGGGTGAGTATTATTACTACCGAGCTTTTCAGAATCACAGTATAGTTAGTATTATCCACATGGCTAGTGAGTTATAGGATATTTTTTTTTACAAACGTGGAAAAATCAAGAGAGAACGCTTACAATAATCCTTTTAGTAATCCCCAAAGCTGCTTTTCAACCTTCACTTTTTACGTTGAAAAGCTAGCTCTCAAAGGTTTTTAGGACTGGTTGTCCATTTGAACATGCATTCCTAGAGCGTCACTCTTGTTGATCTATTCCTCTTCAATGGCGTGTGTTCTGGCCTATGTGTAAAGCACAAGAACAAGTCTGCATAATGTCATTCAGCACCTTGGCAATCTCTATTCTTGACAAAGAGTCTGATGTTTGGGCTCTAACCTACGTGATTCCGCTGCATACCAAGACCTCCTGCTTATCTAATGTATTCTTTCATGTCATTGAAAAGGACACATACAGACACATATATTCATTCCTCTATAAACATAGTTGAAAGGAATGGGGGAAACTGGTGCACACATTACTTCTGTATGCAAATCAAGTTACAAATAGAGATTTGGAGTGGAACCAAAGGCTGGCTGAAAAGTGGAGATGCTATTAGAATATTGAGAAAGACTCCAGATGGACATAACCTGTGTCTACAGCTAGCCCCTTATATTCGCCTGACAGATAGCAAATCCCTAAATCCCAAACAATGACAGAAATTAAAACTGGCCTTCTGGAGTTTTGACTTTTCCTCGAGGCCATGAATTGGCCATTTTGCATTAGAAATGTACTGTACATAGCAGATTATGTAAAAATAACCAAACCACTAAAGATTCTTTGAGTGGTGCTGCTTAATACTAGCACTGAAATGAGAGGCAGCTCAGCACTTACATCTGATAAATTACATATATCCAAAACTGTAAATCAGATTTGGACATATTGAAAAACACTCACATCAACCCCTATAATATAGTCTGTTGATAAAAACTAGGGTTACTGATGTAATTATAATCTTTCAATGTAATTATAATCCAATGGTTTTGATAGTTTATCTGATCCTTATGTCTCAAAATAGAACTTTTTGATTGCTAAAATTTCAACATTTAAAGCTCCCTATTTTCATTGGATAAATGTTGGAGCGTATGGAGTTATGCAAACCCCCATTGTACCACTGAAAATGTACGCTATGAAATGTAAAATATCTATATGGATTTATCTATATGGATTCTCAATGTAACTGCATAAAGGATTTTAAATTCTTAGTTGGGTTTAAGTATTAATTCAAACATTAACCAAACAGGAAAGCTTACTAAAACAAGAAGTCCATTCAAACAAGATGCCCAAACTGGGGAAAAAATGATATATTTTTTTTAAAAAAAACAACTTCTGAAATATCTGTTGGAATGAATTGTAATACAAAAAAAGAGATGTGTTTGAGCTTGTTCAGATGTACAGAGATAGCATATGGTACAATCTTCATTGGACTCTACCACAAGTTTAGAATACAGGTGGGAGATTGCATGATAGAATATACACACATTGAAAAAATACACTGCATATGTCAAGGAGAAAAGTTTTAATTCTATCTACTGTTATAGTCCAAATGCCATCAACTTATTTTATCCCTGCAACTCTGATTGCCACAAGGTTGCACTAGTTTCATTTGTTCTAATGGGCCGAAAGAGATGTGCAAATATACGAAAAAGAGCAAAATAGAAGCAGCAGCTCAGGAGCGCCAGTAACTCCAGCAGACCCACTGGCACAAAGCCACCAACTGTTGGGATGCTAATATCTCCTCCTGTGATCTGTCACTGCCCTCCTCTTATAGGGCTCTCAAATCAGCAGTAAAGATTTTAAGGAAGATTTTAAAGAGCAATCCCAAGGGATTGCATGAGAACTCCCATTACTTCTTTACCACTTTGTTTTATGTCATCAGCTGTGATAGATAGATTTGCTTTCTGACATGGTAGAAGAACGTGCAGGAGCTTTCAGTCAATGTCAACTGCTGCGTTGAGGAGTATTCTGGGTTCCTGTTTGGGGACAGTAGATACTGGCAGAGAGAAGAGCAGAACAATTATTTTTAATAATGGCACTGCCTTCTACACTGTTACGTGTCTTTCCAAATCTAATCCATTTTTTTTTTTACTGTTGTCAGTTTTGTTTAAAAATATGTTCCAAATCTTATATATTTTCACAATCAGGTGAGAACGCCTGAAGTCTTGCTCCAGGCACCAGTGCTGCTGAGCATCTGGACTAGTATATTGCGTGGCGAGATCCCGCCTCCCCCTTGGAAATAAAGACACAAGACACCAGTATTTTAGGTTAATGGGCAAAAATAGGCCACAACTTTACTGATTACAGGAATTGAGTGGTATTGGCTTAGGCATTGGTCCTATCAACTAACCAGCTTCAGTCTGATTGCTTAAAGACCGGCAAGGGTTAACCACCAGTAGGGGGAGTCCTGCTGATGTACATCAACTAGGAGCTCCCCTGGGGTCACCGCTCGGGGGCGTGCCTTAGGCCCACACCTCCATAGGCTTAGGACAAGGTCACGCCCCCTGGAATCCTTTACCGGACCAACCTTTGATATGGGGAAAGGTGATGGCGCTTCCTCCCCCCCACTCATCTGCATAACAATACCCTTACCAATGCCTAATCGCCAATGCCAAGGAATTTGTGACGATTTGCTACGAGGTAGGTGAAAAACCAAATGGCGGGTGCCAATTTGCCAAGTGGAAAAAATTCCCACCAGGCCCCTTGACGGCGACCAACCGAAGTCCATAGCAATGTCAAAGAGCCAAACCTAAAGGGTGGGAGGGTGGGAAACCGGAGCAACTGGGGCGCTGAAGCAGAGAAAGAGGGAAATCCTCAGCCACGCCAGCCCTAAATAGCATGGGCCATGCCTCCCAGGCCAGCCGATTGGCTGGCAAGGGAGATGACGCGTCCGAGGATTCCCCTGCTCTCGCGGGGGCTGCAAGCCAGCCCCCACGCATGTGGGGAAGGGCATGAAGCCCGCAACCCTACCTCCTCTCCAGCTCGGAAGTGGCTTTTTAGCAGTGAAGCTACACCAACAGTACTCCAATCTACAGCATTGTTACCATGTTCTCCTCAGTTATCATATTTTTCACCATCAGCTCTTGGAATTGACTCAACTGCAGATCATTAAGCTTGGAATATTATCCCCCCACCTTTAATTCATAGGGTCATGATTTTTCTTTGCAGCCTCAGGGCCTATCGTAAAACATTGAGTCACATTCACTCATGCCCAATAAAACACCCTATGATTGACTCACTAATCCATAGATCTACTGTGTATGACATGAGTTTGAATGGACACAGGGTCTGCTGCATGGTTGGACATTGTTGGGGAAGTACACCCCAGCAAGGGGCCCACTAACAAGACATCTGCTTCTTCTTTCCATATATAGTCAAAATAAGAAAAATATAATGCCAGTGTGATAAATCATAAAATTGTAGAGTTGGAAGGGACCCTAAGGGTCATTGGGTCCAACCTGCTGCAGGAATCTTGACTAAAGCATCCATGACAGGCTTAAGAACCTCCAATGAAGGAATCCCTCTTCTGAGGGAGTCTGTTCCACTGTGAATAATGAGAAATGGGATGCTCCTTAATGAGGGTCCTGGTTGCGCGCAGGCCCCTAAGGCACCCCCACTAGGAGAGTTGTTGCTGGCCGTGGCCCAAGCCTTAACCGTTAGGCCCCAGGATCGCGCCATGCTGTTTGGGCCAATTGGGGTGGTCGGTGCGATTCCTGGGGCCTACAAAAGTGGCAGTGTGCCGTAACTGGGGGCACTTGCTTCGTGCTGCTGAATACCCACTCTCCCATCCCTATTTGTAGGTTTTGCTGCTTTGGCCTTGCTTTGGAGCAGGGGCTGGGTAGGAAGTTTTTCCATTTGGCAGATTGGCTGTAGCCACTTGGTTTTTGCCTACCCCCTTAGCAATCGTCACAACTTTGTAAGGTTTGGCAGTTAGGCATTGGCTTATTGAAGTGTGTGGGAGGGGAGGTGCGGCCATCACATGCCCCTCCATAAATAAGGGTATTCTGGTAAAGCAATCTGGGGGTCCTGGATCTCGTCCGAAGTCCGCTTAAGGGGCTAGGGCCATGCCAGGACCACAGAAACCCCAGGGTGAGCTTCATTGGTCTTCATCGATGTTGCTCCCTCGTTTGGTATTTACCCTTTCAGACCTCCAGCCAGAGAGGTAGGAGTCAGATGCAGTCTGTTGCCACTGCCTAAGCCAATACCACTCACTTTGCTGTAATCAATAAAGTTGTGGCCTAAATTTTGCCTGATAACTTAAACTAAAAATATGTGTCAGTGTGAAGTTATTTTCAGGGGAAGGGCTTGGGGGCCTCAAAGCACAACAGAATTCACCTTTCCTTATTGCAGAATTTGATTTATTACAATGCAGAATTCTGCTTTTCCTTCAAAGGCTTGGACATACATAGCATTCCACGCAAGCCAGATCACCATCGCTCAGAAGAACTGAAGCTGCTTCTCACAAGCTCACTTGGCTTATAGAAAGGACATTAAATCTTCCTACTGACAACCCTATCGGGTGTGGGAGAGAAATAACTAACTATACCACTTTGAAGAAGCCGCTCTGTTATTTCCAAAACATTAGTTTTGTTTTGATATACAGCCAATGCAAGTTTGAGGGGAGAGTGTGGAGTTTTGCCCCTCCTTGTTGCTTTAATATCTGTGGATCAGGCTTTTATCTGCTCTAGCAAAACTCTTTGAGGCATGTGAATTAAAATAAAATTAAAAAAAATCACAAGATGGAGAGGCACTAGGATACAGCTCTTTATCATCCCCTGCGCCTATCCTCATTCAGGCTTGAGGCACGTATAATCACCACGTTACATAGGCTGTAAGGCAAATAACTTTGAAAGGCTTAAATGAAAAGCCAAGGACAGAGTCTTAGGTTAAGTGAGTGTCTCTCCCCTTCCCTTCATTTTCATTCTTTCTGGCACATTACAGGACAAAGTCCATGTTATGTGGAAGAGACCTTTTAGGACACACCAGCACATTTCCCCCCATCATCTCAAATCCCAACCATCCGTGAAATCAAAGCTCAGGCACGTTCCTCCTATGAGACCACATTTGTAATTACATTGTTTGGGAACAGCGTTTTATCTGTTTATCCTCCTGTGGAGCATTTTCTGGTGATCATTCATCCAGTTTCATTATTAGAGAGAGGCAGGGAAAAATAGAAATAGAAATCAAAGAGAAGAACACCCAATATACAACACTGACCTGAACTACAATGGGAACATTCTTTAGGCTCAGGCCTGTACAATATGTGAGAGCCATCACCAAGGCAAAGGCAGCCCACCAACATGGCTGACTCCACTATTAGGGTTAAGTAGCCCACCTAAGCAGTCAAGTTTAGATGGCACTAAAGGGTGACAAATGGAAGATCTCTCTTTTAAAAACGAGGATGTTCTTTGCCTGGCCCCCACAAATATCCTGTTTGCTCATTAGTGTGGTGTAGTGGTTAAGAGCGGTAGACTCGTAATCTGGTGAACCGGGTTCATGTCTCCGCTCCTCCACCTACAGCTGCTGGGTGACCTTGAGCTAGTCACACTTCTCTGAAGTCTCTCAGCCCCACTCACCTCACAAAGTGTTTGTTGTGGGGGAGGAAGGGAAAGGAGAATGTTAGCCGCTTTGAGACTCCTCGGGTAGTGATAAAGCGGGATATCAAATCCAAACTCTTCTTCTTCATTTTGATAAACCTTTTGTTTTTTTTGTTTTGTATTGCATTGCATTTTTTGCTTTTTGCTAGTGACTACAAAAATAGGATTTGTCTATAGCAGCGGTTCTCAACCCGTGAGTCTCCAGATGTTGTTGGACTACAACTCCCATCATCCCTGAGCTCTGGCCTTGCTAGCTAGGGAAGATGGGAGTTGTAGTCCAACAGCATCTGGGGACCCACAGGTTGAGAACTGCTGGTCTATAGGATCGTTGTCACATTCTGTAGTGGATGGCATGGTAGGGGGAAGGGACTTACCTGAGTTCCTGGCAGGTGAGTCAATGCCTCTTGCAGGAGGGAGATGGGTGAGGCAGTGGGGAAGGTAGCATGGTGCAAACACATTGAAAGGACTGCAGGATTGGCTTCACTTAGGCGTTTGCACTGCACCTACCGTGCTACCACCTTCCCTTACCCCTCCCTTTACCCTTTTGGTAAGCAGCAACAACTAATCTGCTGGGAGGTCAGGTGGGTGCCTCTGCCCAACACATTTTCCACTGCCAGTCATGCCACAGTGCATGCCACAATGCATGGCTGGCAGGCTGCACTTAGCTTGGTAGATCACAAGTTGTGCAGGCCTGTTCTGGTTATTTTTGTTCAAATTGGTATTTGAACTGTAATGCCTGTTTGGGATTATTATTTTTTTGTAAGTTCAGCATGCAAAATCTAGTCACTACTCTATGCGCCCACAATTCTCCCCCCCAAAACAGCATATGGGTCCTGATAAATAATGTGGAGTTTGCTGTTGATTTCAATCGGATATGGATTGCATCCCAAAACCTCGTCTATAATACGGTTGCTATATGTCTGGAATTTCCCAGATATAGCCCGGTTTCGGCAGTCAGAAGCAGTATCCAGAAGGAAATTGCTTATATGTCAGGGGAAATCTGGGCATTTGACAACCTATGTCAGAAGCATAGGTTTTGGCGAATTTCCTTTAAAATAGCTCGAAAAAGCTCAACAACTTTGCCAAAGTTGTATCTGAAAAGTTGTGAACTGTAGTTCTGTGAGGGAGACAACACAATTTTCAGCAACCTAACAAAAATCACTGGTGGAGGAAGAGGGGGGGGGAGCGCACCGCCCCCAGCACCACAACCCTGGTGGGATGTCATTGTGGCTGCCCCCCCCCCATGCTGGGTGCCACATCCCCAGGTGGCATGCCACATCTCCTGGGACATACGCCAGCCATGCCCCCGCCTGCTCTGTACCCCATGAAGTTCTGCCACTGACAAAAATGGAAAATCTTCAGCAAAATTATTCAGCAATATCCATGTGAATTAACATGATATAGAAATAACATATGTTTACAACAGGGGCAGCCAAAGTAGTGACCTCTAGATGCTGCTAGACTGAAGCTCAGATCATCCCCAACCATTGGGTCAATTGGCACAACCACTGGGTCGTTCCTGCAAAAAAATGTGCTTCGCTAAATGCGCTCTCCTGCAAAATACACATTTCTAAACAGATTTAGAGACATGAGTTGACAAATACAGGGAGAGTGAAAGCCAGTGGATAAGCGATCTGTGCATCAGCTCAGGAGGTGTTGATCAGGTCAGTTCATCATACCAGAATTCACAAATATTGAATTCCTAAGGAATCTCTAATTATCCACCAGGGACCACTTTGCCAACAGCAAAGAGCTGAAGAGCAGCACCCCAATCCCCGGATTGAATCTACATTGCCAAGACTAGAAACATTACTAATTAAACAGTGATGATTTAGAATTAATAGCACAGTGAAGAGAAAGCAACTTAAATGGCCATTTTTACACAGGTATTTGAGCCTGGGAGAAGGAAACCAAGCCTTTAAAATAGAGTTTGACTTACACCACCCTTTTTGCTGGCATATGTTCTGTCTGGTTGCCAGGTCATATGACTGAGCTGAAAGAGGTTTGGAATAGGTAGAAGTTTCTCTTTGTTCTATTTTATCCCTTCCAGGCCCCATAATACCTCCTTCTAAAGACTTGTGCCTGTTTACATTACACTACCTTCTTTGATGATCACTCATAGCCAAGTAAGATTGTCTTGCATAAACACAGTTTTAAAAATGAGTCTGTAAGTGACTGCGGAGGCCACTTCTGGATCCACATGTCCTTCCACAGTGAGGACATGGGTTTCCAGGTGAGAGTTGATCATGGTGAGGGTTTGCCAAGCATGCCTTCCTCTTAGCACGCTTCTCCCTTTTGTCCTGAGTCTGAGCATCTTCAAGATCCATGACACCTTTGGTAAAGACTGTTCTCCAGTTGGAGAGCTTGCAGACCAATGTTTTCCAGTTGTTGGTGTTCATACTACATTTTTTTAGATTTGCCTTGAGAAAGTATTTGAACCTCTTTTGTTGACCATCAGCATTACAGTTTTCATTTTTAAGTTTGGAATAGGGTACAGTGGTACCTCGGGTTAAGTACTTAATTCGTTCTGGAGGTCTGTTCTTAACCTGAAACTGTTCTTAACCTGAAGCACCACTTTAGCTAATGGGGCCTCCTGCTGCCGCTGCTGCACTGCTGCTGCACGATTTCTGTTCTCATCCTGAAGCAAGGTTCTTAACCCGAGTTAATATTTCTGGGTTAGTAGAGTCTGTAACCTGAAGCGTATGTAACCTCAAGTGCATGTAACCTGAGGTACCACTGTAATTGCTTTGGAAGATGACAATCAGGCATCCACACAACATGACCTATCCAACAAAGTTGATGCTGAAGAATCCTTGCTTTGACACTAGTGATCTTTGCTTCTTCCAGTACACTGGCACTAGTTTGTCTGTCTTCTCAGGCGATGTGTAATTTTTTCGGAGATACTGTTGATGGAATCTTTTGAGGAGTTGGAGATGGTGTTTATAAGTGGTTCATGTTTCACAAGCATACAGTAAGGTTGGTAGTACCATAGCTTTGTAAACAAGCATTTTGGTTTCCCTATGAATGTCCCAGTCCTCAAACACTGCACTCCAGTCAAGGAAAAGCTGCCCTCATAGAGCTCAGATGATGCTGGATTTTGCCAGAGCCAGGATGAAGGACTTATGCCAGCATACGCCAAGATCACTCTGTTCCACACTTGCTCATTCTGGTGGATCTTGGGTTTGGATCAAGCTGTTAGGGTTGTGCCAATGCTAATCCTACTCAGAGTAGACCCATTGAAGTTACTGAATGTGACTAACTTAGGGTCATTAATTTCAACGGATCTACTTTGCGTAAAACCTGGTTTGGTACAACCCTTCAGCTAAGTTTCCTGCACATTTCTGAGAGGTGTCAAATTGCAGAGGCGAACTACTTAACATATCACTGTCTAATGACCTGCAATAATGAGAAATCCTAACAGTATTACTGTATGCCTGTTCATATAGCTATTTATATCAATTATGCACAGTTCTGCTTCCATTCCTACTGCTGCTTAATGTGATTTAACCCATTAAACAATCAGTCGGAAGTTGCCAGGATGATTACAGGATTATATCGCAGCGGTGTGCTTTGCTGCAAAGGTTATGTTTTTGAGCACGGCCCTTCAGATGCAGCTGTGACACCTCAGGAAAGAAACTGAGAGCTGTGGGGCTGGCTGTGTGTGCCAAGAAGAGGGAGCAGGAGGGAGCAGCATTAGGCCATGGAACACGTGCTACAACCTTATGATTTGAGGGCTGGTGCAGCATCATATCTAAGAGTGTAAGTTGGGATGACTTCAGTTTTGATCCTGGAATATCCTGCTTTTACTTAGGACACCCCTATTTTCACTGGTGAAATGTTGGAGCCTATGGAGTTATACGACCCACCCCCCAAGCCAAGAAGATAAATAACTATACAACCTTTAGAAGACATCTGAAGGCAGCCCTGTATAGGGAAATTTTTTAAAGTTTAATGTTTTTATACATGTCAGAAGCCACTCAGAGTGGCTGGTGCAACCCACACAGATGAGTGGGGTATAAATAATAAAATTGTTGTTGTTGTTTTGTTGTTGTTAAAAAGGACGCACCTATTTTCATCCAAATTTCTATGGAGTTAAAAAAAGAAAACCATTAAATTTCATTCCATTGTCTCCTGAAAACAAGCAGAAGGCAGAAGGATCTTGTTTGCACCTGGTGTTTTCGTTAATGTTATGGGCATCATGGGATTTGAAGGTGTAATTATTATTGGAAACATAGGAAATCCTCAATAAATGTTTTACCCATAGCTTCATTGGGGGATACCTAAAAGACTGTCATATACCCAAGTGATCACTACGCTCTACAGGAGAGGGCCTCCTGCAAACCATCTCCTCAGGTGGTCTATTCTGCACATTTAGGAGCCAGTTCTGACAGCACATAATCATTGGAACTCGCTCTTGTTATATATGTGAGATCACCCAGACACTACCTCTGTTTTCCTTTTGACATTTCTTGAAAGAACTTCCTTTTTCAACAAGCCTTTTAAGAAAGTCCCAGGTTTAATTCCTGTCATCTCCAGGCAGGGCTGGGAGAGACTCTCAGCTGAAATGTTGGAGAGCTGCTGCCAAACATGTTTGTCTCATGAGAGCCAGTGTGGTGTAGTGGTTAAGAGCGGTAGACTCATAATCTGGTGAACCGGGTTCATGTCTCCGCTCTTCCACCTACAGCTGCTGGGTGACCTTGGGCCAGTCACACTTCTCTGAAGTCTCTCAGCCTCACTCACCTCACAGTGTTTGTTGTGGGGGAGGAAGGGAAAGGAGAATGTTAGCCACCTTGAGACTCCTTAGGGTAGCGATAAAGCAGGATATAAAATCCAAACTCCTCCTCCTCCTCCTCCTCCTCCTCCTCCTCCTCCTCCTCCTCCTCCATGCTTTCTTCAATTTGCCCCTTGTTTTCTAGACACAGGTCTGAGAGGTTTCTTTTCTTCTGTCTTGCCACTTTTACTGGGGAAACCAGCTGTTTACCACTGAATCAGAACAAATGACAATCCGCAGAAGACCCAACTGACGTTTGTTCCAAATCAGCGATAGACAGATGGTTTCCCCAGGAAAAGTGGCAAGACAGAAGAAAAAACCTCTCTGACGTGTGTCTAGAAAACACGGGCTACATTGAAGTGTGCATGAGCCCTCAGTGTGGACAATACTGAGCCAGGTGGATCAATGGTCTGACTCATTATAAGGCAACTTTCTATGTGCCTGAGGTGTATTTTCAAAGCATCAACTTCCCCACCTCTTGCCTGGCCCTCTATTCCTCCCAATAAGCAGCAGTGACTTAGAATGATCTGAGTTGTGCATCGCTGCTGCAGATGGACAGAGTAGGTTGCATGAGGAATTCTTCCCCCTTTGTTTCCAGGGCCGGAAAAATGGTGATGCTTCCTTTCCACCCATAGCTGTCAACTTACAGATTTGAAAATAAGGGACCAGCAGCCTTGAAAATAAGGGACCAGCAGCCAAAATAAGGGACCTGCAGCCTCACCTGTTCCAGGCACTCCAGTCTTCCTGTCCTCCTGCAGTCTGGTCAAACTCATGCTGGTAGCTTCGAGAACACTGTCCAACCAACTTTGTAACCAGAGGTTCAACTGAATAGAATCTGAATCACATGCACCACAAGGCCTATGCAGCCTCAACTTAAGATGGCTCCCCGGCCTGCCTTTGCACTGCAAAGTTTGCAGCAGCACGTGCAACAAAATGGCGTCCAGCATTCAAAAACCCCCTCAGCTTGCATTAACTAGTCACACACAAGGCATGCAAGCTCCACCCCCCCAGTCGTTCTTAGACTCCTTATTGGGTGAGCAACACAGCCAAGCAACACAGTTGGAGCCTCCCTCCTCCCTGGCCAGCAGGGAGGGAGGGAGAGGAGCTGCTTCCTTTGAAATTTAAGGGACATCATTTAAGGGACATTTAAGGGACATCCATCAATAAGGGACAGCAGCGGGACATGGCACTGGAATAAGGGACTGTCCCTTCAAATAAGGGACACTTGACAGCTATGTTTCCACCTCTTTAATCAAGGGGAACAAGGGGAAAATCCCATAGAGTTAGGGAGACGGTACACACATCAGGGAGAAGGGCACTCAGTTCACTGGCATCTCTGCAAGTATCCCAGTTATGTTTCAACTGCCTTATAGCTTCCACCTTTTGTGTACAGCAACCTGAGGATTTCTCCATTTTGACAGATGGGAAAATCTGTCTGGCAATCAGCAACAAAAGTCAATTGAATTCAGAGGGAAAGTGAGCAGGTGCTCAGCATCCCCTCTCCCTGGAAAACAATGATATCTGAAAGTGCTTAATGTAAATTTATTGTACCCTTACTCTGTTTCTTGACTGGATATATATATATATATATATATATATATATATATATATATATATCATATAAAAATCGACAGCATATGGTTAGAACAGCATATGGTTAGAGCCACATTTCAGAAAAAGGAATCTGCAGCTATTTCTTCACTTCATAATTATAGCATTAAATATTGTGTTTACTTTACAGCTCTTCATAACCTTTGCTTGCTGTGTAGTATTAACAGGCTTAATGTCTATGAATTTCTGTGCGCAAGGGAGGGATAGGGTGTGTTGAATGGGAAATCGCAACAACAACAACAACTGGCCATTGTGCTCATTCTCCTGAGGCAGAATGTGTACAAAATCTGTCCACAAAGAGGGAATTGTGCCCAGTTCCCAGTTAATATTCCCAATCTTGTATATTATCTAGTATATTGCCTATTGAGGTACACACTTTCCTCAAGGCCTATTGATGTCTATTTATGGTGACCAGAGAACGTGCGTACCTGCTGAATAACACCTACATTATTTGCTATGAAATACCAGTGCATTAAGGGACGCAGGTGGCGCTGTGGGTTAAACCACAGAGCCTAGGACTTGCCGATCAGAAGGTCGGTGGTTCAAATCCCCGCAATGGGGTGAGCTCCCATTACTCGGTCCCTGCTCCTGCCAACCTAGCAGTTCGAAAGCACCTCAAAGTGCAAGTAGATAAATAGGTACCGCTCCAGCAGGAAGGTAAACGGCGTTTCCGTGTGCTGCTCTGGTTCGCCAGAAGTGGCTTAGTCATGCTGGCCACATGATCCGGAAGCTGTACGCCGGCTCCCTTTGCCAATAAAGCGAGATGAGCGCCCCAACCCCAGAGTCGGCCATGACTGGACCTAATGGTCAGGGGTCCCTTTACCTTTACCTTTACCTTTACCTTTACCAGTGCATTGCATAGGATTCTGTGACATGCTCTAATTTGCATACCCAACACATGAGATTCATTGGCATAGGAGTCAACTCTTTGTTAATAATAATAATAATTTTTACCCTGCCCATCTGGCTGGGTTTCCCCAGCTACTCTGGGCAGCTTCCAACAAGTGATTAAAAATACATTAAAACATCAGTCATTAAGAACTTCCCTAAACAGGGCTGCATTCAGATATCTTCTAAATATCAAATAGTTGTTTATTTCTTTGATATATGATGGGAGGGTGTTCCACAGGCTGGGTGCCACTACCAAGAAGGCCCTCTGCCTAGTTCCCTGTAACTTTGCTTCTTGCAGGGAGGGAACCGCCAGAAGGCCCTTGGAGCTGGACCTCAGTGTCCAGGCAGAACAATAGGGGTGGAGACACTCCTTCAGGTCTGAGGCCATTTAGGACTTTAAAGGTCAGAACCAACACTTTGAACTGTGCTCAGAAACGTACTGGGAGCCAATGTAGGTCTTTCAGGACTGATGTTATATGGTTTTGGCAGCCATTCCCAGTCACCAGTCTAGCTGCCACATTCTGGATTAGTTGTAGTTTCCTGGTCACCTTCAAAGGTAGCCCCAATATAATATTTGAGGGAGTCGGCTCCTTCCCAATTTGATTGGCATTGCCATTCAAATGGTGTGCAAGTACCATGTCATGTGATCAGTTATGCAGGGTGGGACTTACCTGCTCCCTCCCAATATTTTATTCAAGTTGGTCATTGACTAGGCCTCAACATTGATTCCCCACAGTGTTGTTTCTGCTTGAAATGGTTGCATCCACAATGTGTATTTTCAGGCAGTGGGGCATTTAGATCATGTTAGACTGTGGACATAATGGTCCTCCAAGGATTCCTCTGTTTATATGCTTATGTAAATAGCTTATTTCAAAATGTGGGAAGCCTATATTACTAAGTTTTTTCCACCCTCAGCCCAGCCACCTCTGCTAATTCTAGACCTCGGCCCCAAAGTCCTGCCCTGGTGCCACCATTGACACTAGGGAAACTTGCCCTCCTTTAATAATATTCTCATTGAGCAATCATGAGTCATGCTTCCAAAGAATCCTTTAATTTCCCAGGCTCTCTGGGATGTTAGGATGCTGCCAGCAACTCCCAGTTGGTTGTCCAGGAAAGTATAAAGACAAGGGAAGGTTTCTTACGGTCCTTTTAAAATCAATATTTATAAAGAGAGGCTATAGAACCCAGTCTCTTGGATAATGGCATTGTCCCAAGTGAATCTCCACACACACACACCCGTCTCTCCCACTTTCTCATTCATCATTCTCTTCGTCTCCTCTACGGGTGCTGCTACATGCCCTCTGAGCTCTTTGCTCTCCTACTTTTAAGGCTTCCTGGGTTCTGGGAGATGGTGGTCTGGGATGCTTTCTAATGACAACATGTCAGCCAGGTGTTGCTCTGGCTCTCCCATAATTTCCCAACGTTCCCCCTCATCTGCCTCTGGGCTGTGACCTTCCTCAAGCCCCTGTTGTAAATCTATACTGTCTTCCTCTTCCTCCTCCCTGGGAGCGTCAGGATGGGGTGGGGGTCTCCACTGTTCCTCCTCTGCCCAGGCCCTGACAATTAGTTTTCTTTAACATTGGAAGCAGGTTTTCAGATTATACACATCTCTTCTTCAGGCTTTCATTATAAGAGCAAAAAAATGACCATTCAATAGTCCAGATAGAAATAACTGGGTAGTCAGGTTGATGGTTACTTGGTTGCAGAAGTTTACTGGCCATTGCTGTTGGCATGGAGATGGTCTAGGTTGAATGCAAACATGCCATTCTGATGTCATGTGTGATGTCACAAAGAGGATATGCTTTAAGTCTTGGTAAAGCCAAAAGCAGTTAACAGTCAGAATGCATCTCAGCACTGTCAAGATGGATCTCCATAACAGGTGATGAATAGTTTTATTTGAGGGATATATTAACTTTTAGTATTGGGGAAACATTTTAGATTGGTTTGCTAGTTTGTAACCCATCAAACTGAAGCCAATAGATATACATTCACAACCCTGTACCCATCGACTTTATGTGTGACTTTGGGACCGATTCATACATTTCCTTTCTCCACTCTGTAGCAGCTTTTTCTCTGTATTTGAAAAAATAACCAAGAAGTAGAAGATAAGGAATCAGGAATACATGCCCTCTGTCTTTGAGCTCTTTGCTCTCCTACTTTTAAGGCTCTCTGGGTTCTGGGAGGTGGAGGGTCTGGAATGCTTTCTAAGGACAACATGTCAGCCAGGGGTTGTTCTGGCTCTCCCATGATTTCTCAACTTCTCCCCTCATCTGCCTCTGAGCTGCTTCCTCCCTCAACCCCCTGTTCTAAATCTAAACTGTCTTCCTCTTCCTCCTCCCTGGGAGGGTCACGCTGGTGAGGCAGCCTCCACCATTCCTCCTTTGACCCATCCCTGACATGGGACAAAGTATGAAAACCACTATCGTGCATCTTTCAAAAGAGTGCTCACCTGGAGACAACATCTTGAAGGCACAATGAGAAATACATGTATGTGGTATGCATGCACTATAGAGTCGGGGCAGTATGATCTAGACATGGTGCTGGTGGTATTTATACACCATTTATAAGACTGGTCATTTACAATATTCCAGACAAGTGATATTGCTGATTGCGGTTATCGAAAAGCAGACACATGCTTTCAATCAGACTAAATAGCCCCAGAGAGACCCACATGGCGAGAAGCACTGATGTAACATATTGCCTCCAGGTATCCGAAACAGGTTCTATTCTGAAATAATTTAAGCAATCATGGGCAATGGCAACTTTTTAACCTTTGTAAAATGCTTTATACCCATTACCCTTGAAATCATACATTACCATGTCACTGCAGTGGCACTCTCCGTGGAGCAATAACATGGGCTTGACATATAGCCTCTGTAGGCCATGGCTGCTGTTTTCACCTTTGCAAAGGGCATTTCTTCTCTCCATCTTAAATTCCAAACCTTGAGAATTAACATTGTGCCCAAAAGGGCATATATAGTGAAGACTGAGCAGCCATTTTGCAGGGCTTCCCCCCCCCCAGCAGGAACTCACTGGAACTCAGTTCTGGCATCTCTCAGATTGCCATTCTAGGTGAATGAGGGAGGTATTATTTATGGTGAGTTCCGCCACCTCTTTTTCTAGAAAAACAGCACTGAGTAGAATCTTTAGAAATGGAAGCAACATTAAAGGAAAACTCATACCCCATTTCCTTTTACCATTCACACATTCCACACAAATTGAAACTGGGTGTGTGAAATGAGAAAGGCTCCTCTCTCCCAACTGACTCCTCTTAGCTCTCTTATTTAGGGCCTCACACACCAGGCTAGGTGGGGCGTGTTATGTATTAAGATTAGTGGCAGTCCTCATTTAGGGCCACCAGTGTGTAAATGAAGGGTTGAAAACTGTCACTCCTGATTGTAAGAGCTGACAGTAAGAGCTGTTCCTGACAGTAAGAGCTGTTCGACAGTGGAATTTGCTGCCAAGGAGTGTGGTGGAGTCTCCTTCTTTGGAGGTCTTTAAGCAGAGGCTTGACAACCATATGTCAGGAGTGCTCTGATGGTGGGTGTTTCCTGCTTGGCAGGGGGTTGGACTCGATGGCCCTTGTGGTCTCTTCCAACTCTATGATTCTATGATTCTATGATTCTATGATTGGTTAGCTAGTTGTGAGTTGTTACTGTTTCAAGTTACTTAGTATTATATAAAGCAGCCAGCTAGGTTGCAGTCAGTCTGATTCCAGGAGCAGTTCTAACTGCTGCAATAAAGAGCTGTGAATCCAACAGAGCTGTGTCCTTCGTCCATCTTTTCCACTATTTAACAGTGCGTACACACCACAACCCTTTTGTAGTGATCAGTTATGTCAGGCGTATGGAACTTCAGGATCAGAAGCCAACAGCATTCCCTCAAACCTATCTATCTGGTCCTTGGGACTCACCCCACACCTCTCTCCAGCCACACTTCCTCTCCCCAGTCTTCTCACTGAATCTCCTAGAACATTTTTGAGTTTGACTGGCTGGAATGTGTCCTTGAATGCTGATAATACTGGATAGAGGAGTGTGTGTGTGTGTGTGTGTGTGTGTGTGTGTGTTTGTGTAAAAACCTGTACAAAGGTAAAAAAATACATTTATTGGAACACCCACTTTTTTCTCTGGTCCCAAAGGTAGCTCAGAAGTGAAGGTGGCTGAGAAGTGTTGCCCACCTCTGACATGTGGTGAAGTCCACTCCATATCCCCTTTATTCTCCTTTCTAGGGTTGCCATATTTTGAAGGGCAAAAAAGAGGATGTGGCGTTTGCCCATTCCTTGTGATTTTGTTTGTACAGAGGGATGGAAATGGTTGATGTAGATTGACTAATGAGAAAGCTCAGAGGCGGAACCTACCTGATTTTGAGGCTCAGCCCAGGGGTTTTACTATTGGGAAATAGAGGAGTCAGAATCAGACAGAGGCAGTAAAAGTCAAACATAGTGGTTGTGACAGTTAGAGCGAGAGACAGGGATAGAACTGAGAGAGAAGGGTGTGACAGTGTGAGATAGTGCCACATCTAGTTAAGGGCACGGATTTAAGAAACCGTTCTGAACATATTTAAAACTTTTTGTTCTTCAATAAACTTTAATCTTTGTTTTTGACTTTACAATGTGACTGAGACTCAGTATTTCACCAGAAGAAACCTGGTTGGTGGCAGTGGAAGAATAAGTAGTGGTGTACAGGTCAATAGTCCATGAAATGACCAGGGGCTTTGTAAGAACACCACAAAGGACTATGGCAACTATCATTTTAAATACTCCTACTATATGTAGGCTATAGAAGCTGTGATATATTGCTGAGGGGGGCAGGAGAAGAGAAGAGAAGAGGAAAGCAAGTCTTCAACCGCCAGTTATATCTATGTCCCATCCAGAAAGTATAGCCAGAGACATTTTGGCAAATTTAAAATATCCACCCTGAAAAAGAGGACATGCCCTGGAAAAAGAGGACACATGGCAATCCTACTTGACACAGTACCTGCTTGTGTGAATGAGGCTACTACATTTCAGCATATCACCTCTTGGCTCAATCTGCACTGGTTTTCCAGAGGATGACTTGAAACTGAATAATATATCAGATGTCTGAGGTGCAGTAGAGCATCTGCACAATTGGTCAGTGGACTGAAAATGATTTAAATCAAGATGGCTGTGGCACACCAAGTCACAACACTGAAATGGTCGTGCGCAGGGAAACCAAAACTTGTTTCTGGCAACTTTGTGGCTTGTCTCAGTAGCCCCTTCTGAAAAACCAGAAAGCTTTCTCCCTCAAGTGCATGGCTAATGAATGAAGCTTCTCCCTATTCTCTGCTGTAACCCACTCCTCCTTTCTTCTCATTTCACGTGGAAAAAAGGGTGTCTTGTCATTTGGAAAGAAGGACCCGCAATGGAACCAGAAAGATTTTAAACAAAGGGGACTTGGGGAAATTCCTCCTTCATCTCTTCTGTGTGAAAAAGGCTGCTGAGAGAATATTGTGTTGGAAAAGCTGACCATAATTCCGAGGGATGCAAAAACAGATTTCATTTGTGCACCCACATTTTACAGTTTTGGGATTTTTAAGGAGGAGAAAAGAACCACAAGCCTGGTCACATCACAGTTGAGGAATAGAGATAGAGGAAGGATATATTTGTTCTGCTTTTTGCAGTGTTGGGGATCAATGTGATGTTCCAAACTTGATTCTGGATGGGGCAGCGACTCCCATGCAGATTGTACTGTTCTCCGGATTTTACAATACATTGTCGGTGCAAAAAGGTGTGCCAAAAATAAATATATAAAAGTGCATTGGAAGTGCATATTTTTCTAGTAAATACATTGAAAAGCGTTGAAATGTGTGTGTTTTTTATTTTGAAAGTTCATATTTTATACAAAATGCTTGCATAAAATATAACTTAAATGAGTGCAATGGGATGAACCAGACAGAAGAGGAAGGAAAACTCTTATGGCCAAGTGCCAACAAGACCAAAATGGGGTGAAATGAGCCCCCCCATCTCTTTCTACTCACTACACATCTCTTTTAAAATCTCCACAGCTCTTTGCAGCAGATCTTGGAGTGCTGCAGATTTGTGAAAATAATATTCCAAGCACAATGGACTGTTGCCCAATGACCTCCCTGCATTTGTGTTTTTTAAATGCAGTGTGAACTGTAGTTCTTTGCAGCTGGCATCCATTTGTCTTGGGTGACAATGCACGATTGCACTTTCAGGAGTGAAATCCCAACCATTGGAGAATTGCAGCACCTGCTGTGGCTGTGGAGACTGATATGAGGGAGACAAGTTTTGTTGCAGCTGGGGCAAATGAAGGCGTCCGGTTGTGCTGATGCAGGTACAGTGGTACGTCAGGTTAAGTAGATGAAGAAGAAGAAGAGGAGGAGGAGGAGGAGGAGGAAAAGGAGTTTGGATCTGATACCCCACTTTATCACTACCCAAAGGAGTCTCAAAGTGGCTAACATTCTCCTTTCCCTTCCTCCCCCACAACAAACACTCTGTGAGGTGAGTGGGGCTGAGAGACTTCAGAGAAGTGTGACTGGCCCAAGGTCACCCAGCAGCTGCATGTGGAGGAGCGGGGACGTGAACCCGGTTCCCCAGATTACGAGACTACCGCTCTTAACCACTACACCACACTGGCTCTCTTACTTAATTTGTTCCGGAGGTCCATACTTAACCTGAAACTTTTCTTAACCTGAAGCACCACTTTAACTAATGGGGCCTCCTGCTGCTGCTGCGCTGCCGAAGCACAATTTCTGTTCTCATCCTGCAGCAAAGTTCTTAACCGGAAGCACTATTTCTGTGTTAGCGGAGTCTGTAACCTGAAGCGTATGTAACCTGAAGCGTATGTCATCCGAGGTACCACGGTATGCCATTGCATTTGTTCTTTCTGTGCTCCTCCCAGTGGTTATTCCTCCTCTGGTCACTGCTGCGGATACAAACCTGTCTGTCTCCAGGCACTACAGTCGTCTGCAAGGGGTTCCACATACCGAGATTAATGTTGGCTGCTTTCCTGGCAGGTTTGCAGTTCTAAGGTAGTTCTAAGGTGCTTGATTATAAGGTATCAAATAAAACCAGAATTTGCAAAAATGACATACATTAAATCAAATATATTGTTTTGAGAGACTATTCATGGAGGGACGACTTTTCAGTGAGCAGACTGCATCGTGAGATTGGACTGTATGTGAAAGAGCTATATTTGTTCTCCGCAACCCTTTGATTTCAAACAACTATCCAGAGAGTCAAAAATGTTACAATTTGAACTAAGCAATTTCGAGAGGCGATTTCACATATGCAATCCAGAGGCCTTCGTGCAAACTCCTACAATTGCAATGATTCCGTTATCTCATTTCAGCCGCATAGCATACTCATTTCAAAAACAATGTGCCCCCTCACCTCAACATTTGGTGCACAGAATAAGCTAAGAGCCTTGTCAAAATAGGCAGTGCAGGGGAACCCTGATAGCTACATTAAAGCGCTACATCTTAAACATGTAGAATGCAGCCTTGTATTTCTCACTTCAAAGACCAGATTACACCCGCTAATGTTTGAAACAACATTTCGTGTTATTTCCTTTTCCTTGAAGTTGTAGCTATCCTCGACGAGAGGGTGCCACATTACAACACAGCCCAATTTTATACATTCAGGATTTACTTATTTTTGCATTGCTTAAACCAGTGCTTTTTTTTCTTTCTGGGGCATCAAGGGTATACATACTCCTGAACATTTTGTGAATTGAACATTTTGTGAATCTTTGTACTTTTGCCCATTTACTGTATTTATTTTCCCCGATTTGAACTATAAAATGGTGATTTCCTTGAATCAAAATGAGAGTACCCCTTAACGTTGTTGTTTATTTTTTTTTTGGGGGGGGAGCACTGACTTAAACTTGCATTCACACAATGTTTGTCACTGTAAACTATTGCAGCTTCCTTACTGCGAACTTCATTTCCACTTCAGTCCATTAAAAAAAGCCTCTGCTGAAATAATCTCTCTTTCACTGGTTACAGCTATTGTGTCTCTCTTCTTCCATCTCTTTGCTGGTTCCCAGTTCCCACTTGCCTTAATGTCACTTGTCGATTTCTGGCTATGGGATGTCTCTAAAAAATGACATTTCTGTGGAGCATTAACTAATGCCAGACCAAACATCTCCTCCCTTGCTTGTGTCTAGTGACAGTGGGGGTTGCAACTTCTGGGGAGAAGCTTTGTAAATGCTAAAACAGTTTGAAGCTTAGCATTATTTTTTAGGTGATGGGGGGTTTCTCTCCCCCAACAATCCTTTGCCACTGCTTCAAGCAGAGTAGCTTAGAAGCATTTTCCTTCTTAACTGGAATACAATGTCACAACAGAAACAATGCATTCTTGCCCTCGTTGACCAGGACTTCAGACCAGGTCTAGAATCCTCAAACCTATGTCTGTAAAATACAGAAGGTCTTGCCAAAGCCGTTGGCAAAGTGGAGAGGGAAGCATGGAGATCTTCCACATGATGGTGGTCATTTGTATCATGAGATCTTCAGTACAGAATCAGGGATGTCCAGGTAACGTAGACTGTATCCACCCCATTTTTATCCTCTGCACAGTGCCTACCACACTGCTAGTACTGGAGAAAGGTTACATATGAATTAAAGATTCTAAAAGAGAGCCCTCAGAAGCATTTGTGAATTGCTTCCCAAAAACACCAATGCCCTACTGTCACTGGTCAAGCCATTCCTTGAGGAATAGATCTTCAGTGAATTTGATTAATTCCCCTTTAAAGTCATCAAAGATGTTGGCCATCACTACAGTTAGTAGGAGCAAATCCCATAGTTTAGTGATGTGTGAGAAGAAGGGCTTCCTTTTCTCTGACCTCACTCTTCCACCATTCAGCTTTGCTAGATGATCCTGGTTTCTAATTTTATGAGTACTGTTGTGCCAAACCTTTTTCTCCATTTCGAAACCATTCTCTGTGAGGTGCCTTGAGTGCTCTTTCTTTCATTCCACAAATCATCTCATCAGTGAGAGATGGGTGCCCGTGCTTCAATCAAAGCCCAGGGCAATATTTCATGAGGTAACACCTTCCATAGAGCTTTTTTAGACCAGAAAGGGAGGCCGCAGAGTGCTGGAAATATGTTTACTGGGAAACACACACACACCACACAGGGACCTCAGAACAATAAAGTAAACTCAAAATTCTGTACCCGGAAAAAATTCTAAATACGTTCTGATTTGCATTGAGAATGAAGCATCAAAATGGAAGCATCTTTCACAGGGCAAAGAAACTTTTGAAAAACTGGATGGGTTTTTGGCACAGCACTAACTATGTGGGAGAGCAACTTCACCCTATCTAATTTTCCTATAATTTCCCTGCTCACCTTTCATCTGAACTTAAAAGCCCTAAACAGTAAGTTGCTCCAGCCCCTTAGCAATGTTGGTTGTCCTTTTTTGTAACTTTTCCAGCTCTGCAGCACCCTTTGTGAGGTGTGCTGACCAGAACTGTGCACAGCACTCCAAGTGAAGTCAGACTATAGATTTGTATAAAGGCATTATTATATTGGCACAGCAGTTTTATTTTCAATTCCTTTCCTAATGATCTCCAACACACAGTTCACCTTTTTCACAGCAGCTGCACATTGGGTCGACATTTTCATTGATTTCTCCACCACAACCCCCCTTTCCTGGTAAGTTACTGCCAGCTCAAACCCCATCAATGTATATGCGAAGCTTATATTTTTTTTAATTTTTGCCCTAGTGTAGCTAACTTTATGTATGTATGATGGTGTTGGTGATAGAATAGCTGAACTGTCTCACAAATTTTGGCCTTAGTCTTCCCGCATTAGCATGTCTATGTGACCTAGCTACTGTCAAGATGCATAACACTTAGGAAGGGATGTTTGGGAACACAATATGTTGTCATTACTAGCTGTTCAGGTGAAAGTTTGTTGATTAATTAAAGCAATCCAAGTAAAATGTTGGAAATGATTGTGGGTGCATCCTCCAAGCTTGTTTGGCAGACCAAATGCATGAGGGAACAACTTGTTTCCTTGTGAAAGGACCAGAGGCATCAAATATGGGCTTAGGCGAGGGGGAAAAATCCACAAATCTCTAATTTCTGGGGAACTGGAACTCAGTGCAAATGCTCATCGTTGCATCTGCATTTATTTGGAATATAACCCTATTTGAGCAGACTGGTTCTTAGCAATCCTTTCTGCTGCTGGAAATACATGTAATTCCATAAGAAAGAACACAATAAACCTGGGGCCTGAAGCCTTTTGAAGTGCTAGCTATATGAAGACAACTCTGGGAAGATTATGCTGTGCCTTCTGCCAATCGGAAAACCAGGAATAAAACACCATCCCTCACCTCTCCCACATGCATATGAACACATGAAACAAAGCTCTGCAGCAACATGCATTAGAATTTTAAACTAAACAAACATGGCATTCCAAGTACAACACGCAGGTAACTAGGAAGCCGATCAGAACTTTCCCACACAGTCAACTTTTCATATAGCTTGCCTTCCTAAAATGCTTTCTTACATTTCAGATTTATCAGTTTTGCTAAGTGAAGGCTACTTGTCCATTCTGATAAAATATTATCCTGCGAACTGCAAAGTACTCATATCTGCTTTCAGTGTGGGAGGTACGACTTTCTTTTTCCATCTTGGTCCCAGTCAAGGTCATGCTATGTAGACCATACGACGCCTCCCTAACATTGTTGTAGCTCCAGTATCCTGAACAAGGCTAATTGCCTTCCTCCCCTTCCATTTTTTCTCTCCCAACCCCACCCCCATAAACCACCACCACTTACAGCTGTCTGCCTCACTACTCACAAGAACTCACAAATGACCTAATCACATTTATTCTCCAGACACCGACCGTCTCTCACGGGGCAACAAGACAACTTCAGCAACAAGGTCACTTTTTGCTTTGTTGGAGAGTTCTTTTTGTTAGCAATAGTGTAAGCACAACCTTGTCGGTATGTCTTATGCACACACACACATCTTTTGGGTCACATACTTTTTGCCATACTTCTTCATTAAACAGAAAACACTTGGCCAGCCACTGTGTTATTTTTATTTCAAGAAATGAATTTTCACCAGCTTGCTGTGAAGTCTGTGATAATTTTTCATTGGATGTCCCCGCACCTGCCCACAGTTTTTAAAATTGATTTCTTTAACTGCTTCAAGGAACTTCAGCTAACGGATAGATTATATGTTTGGATCTCTCTCTCTCTCTCTCTCTCTTCTCTCTCTCTCTCTCTCTCTCTCTCTCTCACACACACACACACACCATTAACCAGTTTTGGCTTAAATCAACATAAAAATGGAAATTTGGAGTTGGTCCTCAGACAAAACATGTGAGGGTTTTTGAGGGAATAATTGTATAGAATTCCTGAGGGAGATTTAGTATATTCTCTGTTTCCTATGTTCTAGGCCCTGGGCCCAAACATTCAGAACATTAGCAAATCCTGTGTGTCAATCATGGCTAAAATCAAGAGCTCTGCTTGCGTCCTTTCTGTTGAATTATTCTTCTGCTTACAAATGGTTGGGAAAAACAAGGTGACTTCAAATGCACCGTCAGGGTGTATTAAATGACCATCTGGTGGCATCCGAAACCCTGTTAGCGCTGTGATTCAGAAGCACTTTTTAAAAATATATCTCTGAAAACATGTTAAGAATACTCTTGAGAGTTCCCATTCATATCCACTTAAGTGAATAGATAAACAGGATCTACCTAACCTAATTGGGAATAAAAATCAATACGGCTTCCTCTTTGCCTGTCAGCTATATCCCGTTCCTTAGGCTGCATATTGCTTAGGCTACAAACAATTTAGTAGAAACCTCCACATAAGCTTCCAATTTATTCTGTTCATCCCTTGGTCACAGCCATCAGTTTAGTTTAATAAACGGACAAAACCACAGGAGAACATCGCATTAGAAGAAAAGCAATGGCTAAGTGCATTTTGTATTTTGAAAGGTCCAGCTTGGTGAATACGGGCATAGCCTTTTCAGCTATTTTGTTTGCTCGAAGTTGCTACTGTTGCTGCAAGAGAGTTCATACAAAGAGTTATGAAAATGTCTGCACATTGTCTTTAGACTGGTCCCTTAAGTGGTGAGTTTTATGCCAATACACACACACACACACACACACACCCTATGGGCTAGGCTACTCTGGGCCAGAAGGCCCTGTCCACAGGTTCCATTGAGCCACCAGAATTTTTAGGACCTCTTTGATGTACCTATGGAAGGGGAAGAAATTTGATTCAGTTCACATTTAGAGATGAATTTGCATAATTTGCACATTCAAAAACAATGCATGAACAAAACAGCTATCCATCTAAATTCACACTTCTCCAAATCTTGCAATACAGTTCTCCAGCAGAGTAATGTGTACAAAAATGAACATACAGTCATACCTTCGATCTCGAATGCCTTGGCTCCTGAACAAATTGGTTGTGGTTCAAGGACCCGACCCCCGCGCAGTGGAATGAAACACAAGGACACGTGATATAAGGTTAATGGGCAAGAAAAGGCCACAACTTTATTGATTACAGCAGTGAAAAGGTATTGGCTTAGGCATTGGATGTCTAAAACAAGGGGGGTTTATTCACCAGTAGGTGGAGCCTGTTGATGCTAATCCAACTATAGGCTCTCCCCTGATGTCACCGAGGGTCGTGCCATGGCCTCCCACCAAGCAGGCATCGGACAGAATACACGACCGCCAGATTCCTTTAACGGAATACCCAAAAATGGAAGGCATAGACGATGGCCACACCTAGCCCTTCGACACACCACAACACATTATTCCAATGCCTAACCTACCCACAAATACCACAAAAGTTGTGATGATTGCTACGAGGTAGGCAAAAAAAACCAAAAAGCCTAATGCCAAATGGAAAAATTCCTACCAGGCCCCCTGGACAACCAGGGCAACCAACCTAAGGTCCATAGCAAGGCCAATGAACTAAGACCCTGAGCTCAAAGGGAGTGGAGGGTGGGTGACTCGCGACGGGACGACGGAGAGTGAGGCCGAGGAGGGGCTGGCGCCGCAGCATATAGGCTGCTGTAAACGCCCCCTCGGAGGCACCTAGTAGGGTGCCTGCCGATAGGCGTGGGCGCCAGCCAGGTGAGTGGGGGAGGCAGGGGGCTAACGCCCCCTGCTAGGGGCGGAGCTCGGGCTCCCGCCCACAACCACTCCCCTCTCTTCCAGGGAGGAGAGTCCTTCCGGGACAATTGAAACCCCAGAAGTGAGTGTTCAAGTTTTCGAACATTCTTTTGGAAGCTGAATGTCCGACTGGGCTTCCACAGCTTCTGTTTGGCCGCAGGAGTTTCCTGCAACCAATCAGAAGCAGCGCTTTGGTTTTGGAAGTCGAATGGACTTCCAGAATGGATTCCATTTGCCTTCCAAGGTACGAGTGTACTAGGATCAAATGTGCATTTAAAAAATAGTAAAGATAGCATATACATTTAGGGAAATTGCATTGGAGAAATGCATATATTAGGCATTATTGCAGACAAAACTCTACAGTCAGGAGAAATTCACACTAAAATGCTGGTGAATTTTCATGAGGATTTCTTAAAAGAAAATAAATTGTGGGGGAAATGTGGGGAACTGAATTTAAGACTAGAAAATGGAGAGAAACCAAGATTGACAGATTTATTCATACCTAGATACAGCTACAACTTTTGGCAAACCCAGGCTAATACAACTGATATTCAATGATAGAAGCAACAGTGTAAACAACCTTTTGAAATGAGGACTTCTTGATCCCAGTTGCACATATGACTTATTACTTCTGAAAAAATATATTTCTTGAAACATTGTTTTATAGTAAGGTAAGGCTAGCTTTGTGTACTTGCAGCAGATACTATTACAGAGCACTGGTAGCATGTGTCATTATTATTATTTTTTAAAAGAAAACATTTTATTTTCCGGTTGCTTAAAGTTACTTGTTCATACTATCTGCATAATGAATTGTCCTCTTGGAGGTGATAAATTATTTATTAGAGTAATGAACAGATCAATCAGGGCAGCCATGTAGCTGCAACACAGAGCTTTTGGCAAAGTGGGGTCTGGATGTTTACATTTATCACCGGAAAGCCTTGACTTTGATATAGACCTTTGAGAGGCATTTATTAATCATGATCTCATTACAGTTTGGGGTAGACTAATAGCTTTTTATTTGTCAGAACAGTGTCTGATGATTTAGCACTGTTGTCCAAAAGTACAGGCTTGGTTCTGCTATTTAACCTTCTGTACAAGTTTTGAAGATCGTCTTGTATCCATTTAGGCAAAGGATGCTATCCCTGCCTGGCCTCTGCCAAGCACTCCAATGGCATCTGTTTAGCAGGAACAAATGCAAGGTGTGAATGCTTGCACACAGAAAACCTCTCAGGGCTCATCTGAGAAAACAACCTCAAAACATACATCTGAGTTGCAAGAATGCACAGTGGACCTATGCAAGACGATGCAAATACAAGCAGGCTCAATGACTGTCAGTAGGTGCATTGGGGCAAAACAAGCAGACTGCATTGGGTAAGACTATTGAGGGAAGGAAAACACTTTCTCTACCCCAGGCGAGAAATGGGGATTATCAGGAGCAAGGAGAACAATTTAGCCGCCAATCAAATTTCTTCACCACCTTCACAACCACGGAGTGAGCCAGCAGTGGTGGTGTGGTTAAGAGCGGTAGACTCGTAATCTGGTGAACTGGGTTCGCGTCTCCGCTCCTCCACATGCAGCTGCTGGGTGACCTTGGGCCAGTAACGCTTCTCTGAAGTCTCTCAGCCCCACTCACTTCATGGAGTGTTTGTTGTGGGGGAGGAAAGGAAAGGAGAATGTTAGCTGCTTTAAGACTCATTCAGGTAGTGATAAAGCGGGATATCAAATCCAAACTCTTCTTCTTCTTCGACATGAGCATTTACCAATGTTTGATTACCTTTGTTGGTAGTTTGTTCTGTACCTGTGCTCAAACTGTCTCCTTTATCTCTTTACTGCTCTTTGCTCTGGGGTAAACCACAGAGCTTTCTGAACTTGGTAAAGGACACTCAGGGGAAATTGTGTCAGCCACCCAGGTCATCAGCCCATTCCACAGATTAACCAGATATGTGACAGAGGAGTCAGCTGTGTCAACAGAAAATAAATAAATCCCCAGGGCCCTCTGAAAACCAATTAGATCAATTAGTCTCTGTGACAGACCATTTTAATATACCCCTCCCTCCAATCACAGAGAAAAATGCCACTGGGTATCTAAAACTCACCAGGAGGTGATCTGACCATGACACAGTGACAGTTTTAATGCCCCTACAATTTCAGATCACTCCCTGCCCATACTATTGTATGCATTTTTTTTTACAAATTTCAAAGGCTATTTGTGTTTCAGTTTGCACATCTGTTGAAAAATTGCGAATTAGGGAGTTTCTTGCAAAAATACAAACAAAATCGATTTTTCACCCCATCCATAGGTAGTGATGATAGCAAACACTCTCAAGTCAGAAAACAGCCTATAGATTTGATTCTGTCCCCTTACCCTGAGTTTTCAGTCCTTACTTGTAAGGGGGAAATGAAGAGGAAGCTAAAGTCCTGACTCTTCAAGCCAAACCCAGTGATCTGACAGCTCTAGACCAAACTGATGCTCAATGGATGTTGCTTCCAAGAACATGCACTAGGGAACACAGCCTTAATTACTTCCACAACCAAAAAAATGAATAAAGGAAGCCATGGGGTGTGGAAACCATAGTTATTTCAGGTCCTGGCATCAGATATTATGGATCCCAGGTGTAGCTCCTCAAAATACCTGCCAAAGCAACTGCTTCACAGTCTAAATATTCTCAGAACTGTGCATATTACTCTGGGAACAGGCCCAACTTTTTCAGAATA
Source organism: Podarcis cretensis (assembly GCF_951804945.1). Taxonomy (NCBI): domain Eukaryota; kingdom Metazoa; phylum Chordata; class Lepidosauria; order Squamata; family Lacertidae; genus Podarcis; species Podarcis cretensis. The sequence continues at coordinate 22,733,449 of NC_137176.1, read as the reverse complement.
TGGCACCAAGCCCTTAAGAGTGGGAAGATACATATTAGGCACATTAAACATCTTTTAGAGCTTATTAGAGAGAGAGAGGGAGCTGGGATTTAAGATAAGTGTGTGGTTAGAAAACTCATCTAAATACACCTCTATCTGAAAGGTGAAACAGTGTGTACTATATCGCTTGAAAGCAATGAGTGGGAATTAGTAGCTATGCCACAGGCTTACAAATTATTCAGATCAGATTTGGCAGCGCGCTCATTGGAAAAAAGCATGCTACAGAAGGAAATTCAGTGAAGAAATTCCATTAAGCCAGCCCAATGCTGTTAGGTCATGCCCTGCAAGGCTCCCAGAACAGAATCCAGCCAATGGGAATAAATTGATTTTAAAAGGCAGGTGAACTGTCTGAGCTGATCTGTAGGCTGATGAATGTCAGTTACATTTGTTTGTGAACTGCATTTTATTTTAGAAGGGTAACTTCTTGGGGCAGGAACCTCTCATCTGGCTTCCACTCTGAACAGCAACAATGGGGTGCGGGTGGGGACTCAGGTCCAATGGCTGAAGGCGTCTCCCCAAGCCTCTTGATCCTGCATGCAAGATTTTCCCAGACCACATCCCTCACTGTTTCTGCTCTGCACCCTCTTAAAGTATGTTTGTCTAGCTGAAAGGTCTTTCTGAACTCTGGTGATGCATTTTGCTTGCATGGGTGGAGAATGGAGAGATGTGAATGTGTCTGCTTTTTATTTTTGTATTATTATTATTATTATTATTATTATTATTATTATTATTACATACCCTTCAACATTTTTCTAATGAAAATAGGGAGTTCCATCATCATCATAATATTCTTTCTTTATGTATACCCCACCCATCCAACTGGGTTGCTCCAGCTACTCTGGGTGAATTCCAACATATATAAAAACATAATAAAACCCTAAACATTAAAAAAAAAAAAACTTCCCTATATAGGGCTGCCTTCAGATGTCTTCTAAAGGTTGTTGAATTCCTTATCTCCTTGGCTCAGAGGTCACATAACTCCATACCCACCAACATTTCACTAATGAAAATAGGGATGCTCTAAGGAAAAGTGGGACATTCCAGGATCAATTCAGAAAGTGGGACAGCTTCTGTAAATCTGGGACTGGAAAATCTGGGACTGGAAAATAGGGACACTTGGAGGGGGGGGGGAGAAGAAGGAGAAGAAGAAGAAGAAGAAGAAGAAGAAGAAGAAGAAGAAGAAGAAGAAGAAGAAGAAGAAATTTCCCTGTAACACAGCCACTTGTAAAGCCAGTGTGGTGTAGTGGTTAAGAGCAGTGGACTCGCAATCTGGTGAACCGGGTTCTATTCCCCGCTCCTCCACATGCAGCTGCTGGGTGACCTTGGGCTAGTCACACTTCTCTGAAGTCTCTCAGCCCCACTCACCTCAGAGAGTGTTTGTTGGGGGGGAGGAAGGGAAAGGAGATTGTTAGCCGCTTCGAGACTCCTTAGGGTAGTGATAAAGCGGGATATCAAATCCAAACTCTTCTTCTTGTAAAGGGGAAAAACGATGTTAGTCCCCACTTTTGCTTTCTGTTCCCTCTACTTCCTACCCTTCCTACCTTCATATGAAAATGAGTTTGGTCTAGCGTTGAAAATAGAAGCTTGGAGAGCATTCATACAAATTTGAGCTTTCATATAATCTGGAACACAGTGACAAATAAATGTTTTCATAAATAAATAAGTGTCCTGGGGGGGTAGCTGGTTGCAACCCTGAGCACGAGGACTCCTGCAAGGTGAGATGAAGACACACATCTTCTTGTAGATTCCACTTATCTCCATATAATTCTAAATACCATTTCTTCTATGAGGGATTCAATTGTGGTGAGCAATATTAAACTGAAATGGTGAAGGTTTCTTTCTCTGCGTGAAGCTTTTCCAGGAACATGGGCATTCTTCTTAAACATATGCACAAGCCCCTTCATGTTTCGTTTCTCTGTTTCCAAACCCATCAAACACGTCATGTTTTTTCAAACATAATGTGAGCGGTAACCTTCACATGAAAGCTGAGTGACACACTCCTCAGTTTGTTCCTGTTGTGCTGGTGCAAGATACATTCCCATTAGCATTTGGCTGTAGACCTAAGTAGGCGGAAGACCTCTCTCGCTCCTCCCCAAGCCTGCAAAAGGGTTAGAATGAAAACACAGACATCATATGAATCAGAGACCCAAAAAAATAAAAATAAAACAACCCTCATGCTGGTTAACTGAGATAAAAGCATAATTTATATGTGCCACATCACAGCCACTCCCCTCTATCTCTAAGCTTTAACTGAACTAGGGAATTAGCATGGCACTGCCTGTTTCCAATAAGCTTGTGCCCATTTCATTGTACTAGCCCCTGAAAAGAAATATTTTTTTAAAAAAAATTAAATGATTCCTGTGGCACATCTGATATCAACAATGCAGTATGACTGAAATTATAGACCTGTTTTTCACACACCGAAGCAGCTTCCCTCCATTTGCTCACGAGTAAATCAGTGGGGCTGAAATCACACATCAGCTTTCAGAACGAGGCAACTTGATGGGAGTTCTTTTGGCTACAGTTTGCCAAAGTTCAGTTTGACCCTGAAGCGTATAATCAATGGACCATCCTCCATCCCTTCAGAATGCAAGTGATTCAGGCCTCAGGGAAAATTTGCACTCTGTCAAAATTGCACGCACTGTTGTTGTTGTTTTTAGAGACCTAGTTAGGACCGTATCAACGTGTCTAAAGAGAAAGCCAACTCGTGCTTCAATGGAAAGAAACTGAGAGCACCAATCTCTCTTCCTTTCCACATGAATAAACAGCTAGAGATGAGATCACATGGGAGTTTTTGGATGGAAACAAGCCAAATCACACTTTACTCTAAAATAAGTCAATGACACATTGGTCTCCTGAGTATGCTGTTGAGTTGGCAGGAGAAGGAAGAAGTAATTCTGCCTTATACTACCTTGTACCGTGGGTTGGTGTTGTTCAGGTACACTTATAATTCATTTTCTGAGTTACCAAGAGACAAGAAAAAACTTTCCAATCATTCAGCAATTCACTGTGTTTAATGGGGATTACTCCTGGGTATGTGTGTACAGTCTCTCAATTTTGCTCTATCATTTCTCACTACATGCCTAGTTCACTTGACCATCTTAAGGGGACAGTTACTAATGCCTTCCATTGATGGTTCGAATAATCCCAAAAAGTTTCATCCATAACTGATTTGTGATAGCTTTTCTCCTGCAGAAACAAACTGTCATAAGACTTACAAATGTCACAGAGTTTGGGCAATTATGGATTTATCCCGCACAGGCAAAACATTCAAGGAACGGTGAAGGCATTTTGATGACCGTACATGTTTTTCAGGCTACTGAGGTTCACCTAAAGCTACCCTTCAAGAGAAACATAGAGATCGCTGCTTGGGCAAAACATCTGAGGAATCCCATGGGAAGCAATATATTTTCTATAAAGATTTCTAAAACAATTTAGTTGGAACTTGGCAAATCCCTGCAACAAAGATGATCGGCACATTCAAGAATTCACAATGGAAAGAATCGTATTGATGAAAAGTTTTATGCTGCCTTTTCTATTCTGTCCTATGGAATTGTTTTTATTATATTTGATCTGTATCTTAATGTATTTTTAAAAGAGATTTTTATTGGTGCAAACCACTCTTACTGGTGATGGACCAATCAATCAATCAATCTGCCAGCTTGGGTGCCCTATGCTCCGCTCACAAATTTTAAATGTATAATTAATGGTGGTGTTCTTATTAGAGGTAAGCAAACTGACTTTTCTGTTGCTTATTGGGAGGTATATGTGCCAGCTTCCTGTTTGTTTTCCCTCAATAAAATATTTAGAGAGCAAAAACAATGTGTAAACTGAGTGTCCTTTTCTCGACACACATATTTATAAAATGTTAAAAAGGATTTGCTTACTCACTGACTGTGAACTCCCTGTTCTTTGTTATATCACTGAGAAGCTTTGTTTTCTTCTTTTTCTGAGTAATGAGTTCATTCATTCTTTCCCGATACAGGTATCTTCTCATCTGTAAAATGATATTATTGAAAAAAACCCTGTCTCTTGAAATAGTGATATTCCCCTCACCCTTTTTAACCAGAGGACATTGGAAGGTTTTATATACTGCATAGTCTGAGAAATACCCCAAAATGAAGAAAATAAATTTTTGCCTGGGGAGATCAGACAAAGAGACAAATCACAAATAAGTGTTTTGGGTAAACTAGGGCCACAATTTTATTTAGTAAGAACTGTGCAGGGCTTCACTAAAAACTCTCAAGCCACTTAGAGACTCAGTCTGCTTATTCATTTGCTTATTTTTACATTTATACCTCATCTCTCCTCCCAAGTTCAAGGTGGTATATTTGGCTCTTCCACTCCCGTCTTCACAACAAATTCAAATTGGTGAGGTAGGTAAGTTGAAAAAGGGTGAATTGGCCCAAGGTCACCTAGAGAGCTTCATAGCCAAGTGGGATTTTGAACCCTGGTCTCCCAGGTCCTAGTCTAATACTCTTATCACTACACCAATAGGATATGACGAGCTCACCTGGCTCTTGGGCTGAGGAGTAATCACACTACTGCTCCCATTTAGTAGGGTGTAGCTATACCTACACCCTATTCTTTCCTGCAGTAACCTACCCTCACTGATCTCACATCTCCAGGCAAGTGCAGCAGGTGGGACCCCCAAACAATCCATGCCCATTGCACAGGTCAACCGGTCCTTTGTAGCAAGTTCTGAAAATCCCCAAGTATCTATAAGGTGCCTCTGAGAGCGCAGCAGATTTCTAGCTATCCCTGGGACTCAGCTATGCAGCTGCAAGTAAAACGTTTCAAGTGTGTTGCAAAGTGCATTATACAAATGTGACACTAGATGGCGATGGTGGGCTATGGCAAATTCAATATATTTTTCAAAACGTTTTGTAAAAAAGCATTTTAAAAATGTTTTTTAGATTCCACCCTGGACCTCCCACACACCACTGTCCATTGCAGCCATCTAATGAGCTACCGTACTTAATAACAAGAGTTCCATCAAGGACTAGCTGAAGCCAAAAGGGATCAACTGTAAGAAACCACAGAATACGTTTGACTTTGGCCAGCTACGAGATACTTGAAGGGTTGTTTTTTTTTTAGAAAAAGGCTTTATTTTTATTTTCAAGTTACAAATTAAGGAATTTTGTTACATTTTTTTTAAAAGCAACACATTCCTATCAAAGTTACCGGCCTACCATTAAAAGCCAATGGTTTGTTGTTTGAAATTTAGCATTTGCCATGGATTGCTGGAAATGGAGTTTCCAAAAAATAATTTGTGCATGATTTCTTCAATTTCTTAATAGTATTCTTGATTTCACTTGCCTGTCGTGGAGGGTTCCCCTTAAATAGCAGGCAAAGCTATTCCATCCAAAATTGAATGGCCGATAAGCCTTCCTCAGATCTGGCCTGTTAATTCATTTCCTGACCCACATGACCATTCCTGTATGATTTTATAAAATCTCTCCCTTGAATATTTTAATCAATTTCAGCAAAACAAACAAACAAAAAACAGTTCTTTGAAGTGATAAGAAACTGCTGTCTAAGCTTGAGCTGATATGTTTATATAGGAGCAGAATGAAATGCATGTGTGAATTCACCACCAAGGGTTTTATGCAGTAGGTAATTTTGGTTTCCTGGTAGAAAAGTGCTTGGCAAGAGCTAAGCTCCAGTAAAGCAAAACAAGAAGCAGTCTTTCTTCAGAGTCAAAGAAAAATGAATTTGCTTTGCTGTTTCTCTCCAAATCTATTTTCGTCCCTTCGCAGCCTAAGAATGTCTATCCCCCAAGACCAAATAACAAATGAACTGTAGCAGAGATCAACCTCTTATGTGCAATATAGCCAAAAGAAAATTGGATCTCTTCAGTCCTGACACTTTGCATTCTTTGTAAAATGGAACCCTACAGCAACAGCAGGTAGAAAGATTGATCCATCTACTGCCTCTTTTTATCTGCCTGCCCCCCGCCCCCCAATTCGGTTCGTATACAAACATTTTCTAAAGTGCCTTATTTGCAACACTTGAACCCTTTCTCCTGTCCTCCATCCAACTAAACCAGATTTTGCTCTATTTGAATTTTCAACTTGAAGTTGAATGGAAAAGGGGATGGGAAATCCAATTGGTGGACTACCATTTATGAGTACAGTTCATCCATGGCAAGGCTCTACACCAAGTAGGGACTGAGATTGGTAGCGGTGGGGCTTTGTATGTGTTGCCTCGGGCACAAAATCCTGAGGGGGTGCAACCAGGGGAAAAAGATTTATCAAAATCCATTTGGAAGTATAAAAAACCAAGAATCAAGCACAAACTCCTAATTGATAAAATATATATAGAGATAGGTGGACTGGCATTACCTGATTCAAATTTATATTACGATGCGGTCTGCCTAAACTGGCTAAAGGACTGGATTGTGCTAAAAGATGGAGATTTGCTGGACTTAGAAGGATTTAATAATCACTACAGATGGCATGCTTATTTGGTGTATGAAAAAGGGAAAGTGCATAGGGGATTTATGAATCATGTTATAAGAAAATCACTATACATAACATGGGCAAAATATAAGAATCTTTTGGAACTGAAAACACCATGCTGGGCTTCTCCTTTAGAAGCAATTACAATAAAAAAAGAAAAAATATGGAAATAGGTTGGGCCACATATAAGGATTTGATAAAGGAAAAAGATAATAAATTGATATTAAAAGACTATGAGGAAATCAAACAACACCTAACAGGCTGGATCCAGTACCACCAATGGCATGAAGTGTTCAGGGCAGATAAGAAAAATGGTTTTTTAAAAGAACCTTCATTATTGGATAAATCATTGTTACAGAATAATATCAAAGTAATATCTAAAACTTACAATACATTATTGGAGTGGGAGGTTAAAGATGAACAGGTCAAGGAGGGAATGACCAGGTGGGCTTTAGACATAGGGAAAACAATCAATTTATCAGTATGGGAAGAATTATGGGCAAAGAATAGAAAATTTACAGCCTGCAAAGCGCCAAGGGAAAATGTAATCAAGATGTTTTATAGATGGTACTTAACACCTGCCAAAATAGCTAAAATGTATAAAACAAAAGCAAACCTGTGTTGGAGGTGAGGTAAAGCAGAAGGGACACTTATACAAATCTGGTGGACCTGTGAGATAAACTTATAAAAATGCTTAAATATAACTTCGTGAAAAATACAAAAGCTTTCCTATTAGGAATAACAGACACAGGTATAGCAAAAGAAGATCGGAAAATATTCCTTTATGCCACAGGCACGGTGAGAACCTAAATTGCCAGAAATTGGAAAAAAAGAATTTGTGCCAACAAAAAAGGAACAGCAGGATACATTATTAGATTATATTGAACTGGCCAGATTAACAGAGACAATTAGGAGTTTAATTTTGATAATTAAATTGTCAATGGTGGTGGGTTTGTTTGTATGTATGAGTTGTTGTGGACTATGTTGTAAATAAATAAAATAAATAATAATAACCAGGGGGTCCTTGTCCCGCTCCGGCAGAGCGCAACCTGGCACTCATCTCTGCGGCATCAGGAGGATTTGCCCACCAAGGACTGCATCCAGTGGCATAGTGTGGGGGGTGCAGGGGGGCCTGGCCGCACCAGGCGCAACATCTGGGGGTTAGGGTTAGGGGGCGCAAATCCACGGGTTAGGGGGCGCAAATTACTTGCCTTGCCCCGGGTGCTGACAACCCACGCTACGCCACTGACTGCATCGGCTGGCCTGCCTCTCCCCAACCCCAAGCAGGCAGGCAGGTGGTGCAACGTTGCCCCACTTGGCTCTCATGAGGAGGTGCTTGCCTGCCTCGGGTGCCGCAACCCACGCTACGCCACTGCACGGATGCACCCTCCCAAGAACCCCTATTCATAAAGCTGTCATCTGCACATGTGCAGCCATCCATCCATATTCAATAGTTGTCTCAACTGTACACAGCTTGGCTTAACTGCAAAGAGAATGTACCTGAAGTTTTCAAATCACTTGGAAGCTGCTTTGAGGGAAAGCACATCAAAGGGTAGTATAGCTCAAAAAAAAAAATAAAAAAAATATTTGGGATTATGGCTAACGTTCTATGCACACAGCTTCAGAAACCTGCAGAGGGAGCACACTCGGTGCAGAGCAACCTATCACAAATTCACAGCCAGAATTATATATATATATGAATGAGACCAACTAAGTTTGTTCTGGGTATAAGCTTTCATGTGTATCTCAAGAAGTGTGCATGCACACAAAAGCTTATATAGTGGTACCTCGGGTTAAGTACTTAATTCGTTCCAGAGGTCCATTCTTAACCAGAAACTGTTCTTAACCTGAAGCACCACTTCAGCTAATGGGGCCTCCTGCTGCTGCCGCGCTGCCGGAGCACGATTTCTGTTCTTATCCTGAAGCCTGAAGCAAAGTTCTTAACCTGAAGCACTATTTCTGGGTTAGCGGAGTCTGTAACCTGAAGCGTATGTAACCTGATGCGTATGTAACCCGAGGTACCACTGTACGCAGAACAAGCTTAGTTGGTTTCTAAGGTGCTACTGGATAACTTTAAAAAAATAATAATATTTATTTCGGCTGTGTCAAACCAACACAGCTACCAGCCAGAATTATGTAATTCATATTTTATTCAATAGAGGTCGGCAAGGCTGCTTAAATATGCCAGAGTAAGGAATATCAGTTTCTGAGGCAGCAACGGAGTGGCGTTATGGAGAATAATGGAAATGACCCTATTTATGACCATGTTCCAGGAACATTGCCTCACCTCTTTAAGAATCTTCAAGATTTGTTGACCAGGTCCAAGGAGGACAGATAGAAGTCACTCATAAAACATGAAGGCAACCCTGTTTAGGGAAGTTTTTAACGTTTGATGTTTTATTGTGTTTTTAATATTCTTTTGGGAGCCACCCGGGTTGGCTGGGAAAACCCAGCCAGATGGGCGGGGTATAAATAATAAATATGAAGAAGAAGGAGGAGGAGGAGGAGGAGGAGGAGGAGGCGGCATTGGATACCCATTCTTGATGTTGTCATACATGCAACATAATATGGCACAATTCTGAGGTGGCAAAATAAACTAAAGCACTTTAGACTGTCAGGGTGGGGGTGTGTGCATCACATTGCTTCCTTCTACATAACCCCCCCCCCAAAAAAAAAGAGTTGGATCCAGTCCACCCATTCTGATAGTATAAGGCTCCATCAGAAACAGTGCAGCTTGGGTCCAACCCAATGACTCCTCCTTGGTGGTATAAATCAGGCATAGCTGAGAAGAGGCTCAGCTAAAACTTACATTTCCAACGCACTCATTTTTATTCATAAGTTACTTTCACAGGAGTTGCCTTCAAAAAAGAGGACATTCTCCCTCACCTGCAGTCTGAAATAGTGCAGTCCACCTCCTCACAATTCTACTGCCTCATTTTGCTGCCTGTATAGACCAGGCTTTTGTTTCTCTAAACCTTGCCTGACATTTTGACTCAACTGAGAATACGTTAGCTTGCTACAGGAAAGCTTATCGCATCCCCACTTCAAGATAATGTGGAATGTTTTCAAAACTTTGGAGGAACAATGGTAGCTTCTCATGGTAAAGCATCAAGAATAAGTACTTAAGTAAAGAGATGAAATATCTTTGACCTTCACTATGCATTTCATTAGCAGTAGAAGATAATCAGGTCAAATGGCTTTTCATTTCAAAGCAGCAGGTCATGCCAAACATAAAACGTACATTGGTGCAGAGAGACACATTTTATGGATGAGCTCTTTTCTTTGATGTACTGTTTGAAAGTCACACTTGCTTCCAGATAAAAATAAAATAATCACCCTTATTACTATAGAACAATCTTCTTTTTTTTTTTTAAGTCCTCTCTTTTCCCGAGTTTATTTTATCTTTCCATCCCATGCATTTTAATGCTAAAAGGTAAAGGTAAAGGTACCCCTGCCCATACGGGCCAGTCTTGACAGACTCTGGGGTTGTGCGCCCATCTCACTTAAGAGGCCAGGGGCCAGCGCTGTCCGGAGACACTTCCGGGTCACGTGGCCAGCGTGACATCGCTGCTCTGGCGAGCCAGAGCCGCACATGGAAACGCCGTTTACCTTCCCGCTGGTAAGCGGTCCCTATTTATCTACTTGCACCCGGGGGTGCTTTCGAACTGTTAGGTTGGCAGGCGCTGGGACCGAGCAGCGGGAGCGCACCCCGCCACGGGGATTCGAACCGCCGACCTTTCGATCGGCAAGCCCTAGGCGCTGAGGCTTTTACCCACAGCGCCACCCGCGTCCCACACATCAAATATAACTGATCTGTAAAAAAAAAAAAAAATGACTTTTTGATCTGAAAATAGAGGGGATATATGTACTTTTGTAACCCAAGAAAATATTTAATAAAAACATTTTAAAAAAAAATACCTTCCCCAGGATCCTACTGATCTGTAAAAAATGATTCGAACCGCCAACCTTTCGATCAGCAAGTCCTAGGCGCTGAGGCTTTAACCCACAGCGCCACCTGCGTCCCATTTTAATGCTACCCATAATTTAAAAATAAGACTTAGATTTAATAGTAGTGTAGTTGTTTTAAAGAGTCTTAAGCACTTCACCAACATCATCTTGGCATGTTTTACAACATTCCTGTAAGTTAAAGCGGTACAGTGGTACCTCGGGTTAAGTACTTAATTTGTTCCAGAGGTCTGTTCTTAACCTGAAACTGTTCTTAACCTGAAGCATCACTTTAGCTAATGGGGCCTCCTGTTGCCACCTCGCCACCGGAGCACAATTTCTGTTCTCATCCTGAAGCAAAGTTCTTAACACGAGGTTCTATTTCTGGGTTAGCGGAGTCTGTAACCTGAAGCGTATGTAACCCGAAGGATATGTAACCTGAGGTACCACTCTATTGCTGTCCCCATTTCACAGATGAGTGGACTGAAGCTGTGTGGCAAAAGCTCTCTTCAGATATTTGATATGAGAGTGAATATATGAAGAGAAACCAGTGCATAGACTCTACCTTTGCCACCAGGTTCATTGCCCTCCACAAGTTGGAGGGCAGATCTCTAGAGTGGGGAGCCTGCGTTACCTTGTGCATGTTCCCCTTGATTTACCAGGGTTGTGGCATGCCTACAGTGGCCGGCTCCTTCTTCTCCTCCTGGTGCAGAGGGGAAGGTGGGTTGAAGCAGCCTCCCACTGGTCGTGGTGCCAAGAGGAAGTGGAGGAAGAGCCACCACCCACTGAGCTTCACTGTTGTCATGTTCGACTCCATCCCCAGATCCTCACAATGTATTGACGTCCCACACACAGGATGTCATGACATTTGCAACAATACACATGCAACAGCAGGACATCACAACATCATGAGTGTAATGTCGCCCACTCCCTCATCACCCTCACAAGTTGGTACCTCTGCTCTTGGCGGACCTATGTTGGCAAGGAGCTTCATAGGCAGCTGGTAAAGGTCAGCTGAACCTTAGACACACGTAGGACCACAAAAAAAATGACCCATCAGAAGACCTCCATGATTGAGGCACAGCATGAAGAGTCAAGATGATTAGGGCTTTGTGAATTGCAACAAGAACCTTGTGGACTAATTATACTTACTTTGCCAAACCTTTATTAGGCATCTCATGTATAGGCCATCATAAAACATCCATATATAAAATATTTAAATATATACAAATAAACAGCCATGTACGATATGCAACAACAAGGATTTTCATTGGAATTTCTTCCCGCTAAATAGTGCCATTCACCACTTTGAGAGATACTATTGACAAAAACTCAGCTACCCTTGCAGTTACTTCCAGGTTACTGTCAGACAGCTAGAATCTGATGTTTTCATTGTGCCGTGATGTTAAAGGTAAAGGTAAAGGTACCCCTGCCCGTACGGGCCAGTCTTGACAGACTCTGGGGTTGTGCGCCCATCTCACTTAAGAGGCCAGGGGCCAGCGCTGTCCGGAGACACTTCCGGGTCACGTGGCCAGCGTGACATCGCTGCTCTGGCCAGAGCCAGAGCCAGAGCCAGAGCCGCACACGGAAACGCCGTTTACCTTCCCGCTGGTAAGCGGTCCCTATTTATCTACTTGCACCTGGAGGTGCTTTCGAACTGCTAGGTTGGCAGGTGCTGGGACCGAGCAGCGGGAGCGCACCCCGCCGCAGGGATTCGAACCGCCGACCTTTCGATCGGCAAGCCCTAGGCGCTGAGGCTTTAACCCACAGCGCCACCTGCGTCCCGCCGTGATGTTAGACTACCCCAAAAACGGGATAGCATGCATTTGTGTAGCTGGTTGTATATGGACAGTAGAAAAGAATATGTCCTACAGTTTCTGGCACATTCAAAGAACATCCACAATGTCTATCATTTCCGGGGATGTTTGAATATCTGCCCTTGACAAAAGCCGAAGGGAAAAGGTTTAGTCGGACTAACATAAAGGCCCTGCATTGGACTGGAATTATTAATTTTGAGATATGTGACCCTGTTATCTGTTGTATTTAAAACATAGAACTTGGGCGAGCAAATTTTATTTACAGCTGATTCGATGTTTTGTTTTTCAATGTCCCTTAATCTGGTTTGAATATTGCGACAAATATATTGCTCACTTGAATTATAAAAGAGTTCCTAGTCAATGCGAATAGATTTTGCTATGTAAGAGTTGGAACCATCTGGATTTATAAGAGTCCTTAAGAGAGCAAACTTGAAGGCTGGCAACGAAAATGGCAATGAAACCAGTATTTTATAGTGCTAGCCCAAACCCAGTATTTCATTGTGTGTATACCTAGTTTTGCACACAGAACTGCACACGTCTCATACTTGATTAAACTTGGGAGCCCCAGTTATGTCTCAAGAAACTTGAGTGTATCTTATCTAAACCACTATTATATGCTTGTATCCATATTGGGATCCCAAAAAGTAGCTGGGACTACACTGTAGCTTGAAAAATCTGAATAGCAACTGGTATAAATTGGTTACCTTCCTGAAAATAAAAGTGAACTACTGCTAAAGAAGTACACTTTGTCTGTTTTATAGCACTTGTGCAATGGTTTGACCAACCTAAATTGCTCTGGAATAAAATTCTGAGATATCTGTACATTTTTACTTGCTGGACTAATTATAAAGATGTTACACTTGCACTTTAAAATTAAATAACAAAGCAGTACAATTCAACTAGTACAAAACCATTTCCAAAGCCACAGCAATATAATAGCTAGATGGACAATTGATCCAATCCAACAGGGCTGTCTTATGGTCTTATGTTTTTATGAGCCACTCAGTTTACTCCAGTGACTAGAGTTTAGTCACAGAATTCTAGAGGCAGGTCAATAAAAAGATGGTTGTACTCCATTAACAAAAAAGACTTTAACATGTAAGAGATGGATAGCTGGGAAGAAAAAAAAACTTGTAGATCAAGTTAAACAGAAAGGGTTTGTGGAGCAGGTATTGATCTGTTTGGACTATGAGAAAACAGATTTAAGAATGTAACTGAACAGTGTGAATTCTCTCAATGTATCACAATTAAAGAAACACCTGCATTAAATCACTTTTGAGCTGATTTGCTGTGAAAATGTACACATCATTCAGCGACCCTTAAAAAGCCAACAAGCCACAGGTGTGCATCATAAGATCACATGTGTGGATATAATTGTGAAGAATGTGGCTATTGTTCTCAGTCTATAGTGCACCTATTTCAAAATTTGGCTGTGCATCTATGAGCTACTTCGTCATAGTTGGATGTGCACCAAAGCAAAGGTAATTGCTTTGTGAGGAAAAAATAGAGAGAAATGGAGGTACACAAATATATTTATAACCAACTTTTAAAACTCATTAAAACCAGTTTAGAGAAGCAGGTGAACAAACAACCATTACCTGTTTCCTAGGGACATAACAGAAATGAGCTTCTAATAGAAGCTACTTGAAGAAGAAACAGTGAAAGAGACCTTTGTTGCGCCAGATGTTGCTTATCTACAACTCCTGCCACCCTTGTCCATTGGCCCTTCTTACTGGGGCTGATTGGAGTTGTAGTTCAGTAACATCTAGAAACATCTAGAAAAAGTAGTGATGTATGGCAGTGAGAGCTGGACCATCAAGAAGGCTGATCACCGAAGAATTGATGCTTTTGAATTATGGTGCTGGAGGAGACTCTTGAGAGTCCCATGGACTGCAAGAAGATCAAACCTATCCATTCTTAAGGAAATCAGCCCTGAGTGCTCACTGGAAGGACAGATCGTGAAGTTGAGGCTCCAATACTTTGGCCACTTCATGAGAAGAGAAGACTCCCTGGAAAAGACCCTGATGTTGGGAAAGATGGAGGGCACAAGGAGAAGGGGACGACAGAGGACAAGATGGTTGGACAGTGTTCTTGAAGCTACAAACATGAGCCTGACCAAACTGTAGGAGGCAGTGGAAGACAGGAGTGCCTGGCGTGCTCTGGTCCATGGGGTCACGAAGAGTCGGACATGACTAAACGACTAAACAACAACAACAACAACATCTAGAAGGTCAAAGATTCCCCACACTCACATTGGAGGTTGGATGAAAAACCTCTGGCCAATAAGATATTGGGGGACTTTGTAAAAAGCCTTACTGAAATCAAGATATACTACAGCCACAGCATTCCCCTGATCCACTAAGCTTGTAACTCTATAAAAAAAGAGAGAGAGAGAGAAATGAGATTCGTCTAGCATGACTTGTTTTTGAGAGACCACTGCTGGGTCTTAGCAATCACATCATCTTTTTCTATCTTTCTCTGACTGTTTAATGTTCTATTCTAGGACTTCTTCTGATATTCACATCAAGTTGACCCTTAATGGAGAATGGTCAGTTATGTTCCAGATTACTCCCAAAGAATGCTTGACATTCTGTACAACCGTGGCATTTATTGCTTATTCAAGGGTCAACTATGGCCTAGTCCTGCAGAAAATGGATTTCAGAAAATGAGAGTTTTGCTATGAAACACAGTAACATGCAAGATTGTGCCAAGGTCAGTCATATTGTATACATGAAACAGTGTGTGCTGATGCTATACCGGTGCGTATCACCACCACATTGTTGTATTCTTTATGTAAACAGAATATTTTGATTTATTTACCAACATAAGGAGCACAAATGAGGTTGGAGTGAGTTGGGATTAAGGAAAAGAGTTCCCCAATAAGCAGGGACTCATTCTGTCTTTCTTGTCTCACTTCAGTATAATTTACCAAGTAAACAAAACTATGGTGTCACTTTGAATAGAGAACTTCTGGACAGATTTTATAACACACAACAAGGGTTGTGTCCCTACTCTAGCATACTGTACTGGATTTTGTAAAAGGATAACCCTGTTGATTCAGATAGTTTCTTCTTAACGCCTTTGTTAAGCAGCTGTTATTACCTTGGGGGAGAAGCTTGATATTCCCAACTGCATGAATTTTGAGCAGAACTTATTTTGCTCCCTGTGGCATCCATTTTGTGTGGAGGCTTGATGTGGAACATGCTGCCCGCAAAGAGAGCAACATTTTCCCACTCTCTCTCCCCCCCCACCTTGTCCCCAAAGTGTATGTGGCTTTTTGTTTTGTATGGAGGAGTGAAACCAGCATATACTCTATACACAGTGCGAAAGATAATGCGATTTTCATGCTGACCTTCTAATGAGATGTTTTTGATGTCTTGCTGTTTCCTGTAGAAGCAAATGGGTTGCGGCTCAGAGAATTCGCATTGTTAATGGGACTGTGTGTTATCTGCTGACCACAGAAAAAGGGGTTAATGTAAGACCATTTTAACTGCGTGCATAAAAGCTGGTTTTATGACCCCCATAAACACTGCTAATCACAGTGAAGTGATCAGTGACTTTCAGCTCATTTTGATCTCCTTAGTGCATCTCGGAAATAATACTGAAACACTTCAAGTCTTCCCCCCACAAACAAAAGGATGGCAATGGTAGATTTCAGGAAACTTGAATGCTGATGGGAATAATGGGTGCAGGAAAGCGGCATTCACCAATAAAATATTCCACATATCTGCAGATCAATTTCAAGTTTTACTTATTGAGATTTGTAGCTCCATCCTCAGCATGTTAACTCAGAAAAAGCTTCAATTGATTTCAGTTGGGCTTAATTGATTTCAGTTGGGCTTAATTGATTTCAGTTGGGCTTACATTCAAGGATGTATGTTTAGGATTGCAGATTAAGGGCCAGTTCCTGTGACCTATTGCCCATGTACAATACGTATTGCATCTGGGAGTATGGTAAGCCTACATTTGTCCTATGCACCCAACTACCAGTTGACCTATAATTGGTTAAATGTCCATCTGGATTGGGTAAAACCAGGACTCGTCAATGTTTTCTGGCCTGGATGCAACATTAACCCCAAACTGCATTTGGGGACCCAAATATTTGTATGTCAATAGTGCTTCTGTTGCAAACTATCTTATTTTTTATTTATTTTTATAATATTTTTTAAATTTTCATTATAACAAACATTACATATAGATAAACATTGAACTTCATAATACTGTTTATACATTCAATAAAATATCCAAATGTGGGATTTCTCAAATCCTTTGACTTCCCTCTATCCTATCCCTTGGTTCCATTATTTAATGGTTACTTCATGCATGTCCAAATTATATTATCCATCTAATTGTATCCAATTTTTTCTTTTATTATAATAATGCAAATGTTTCTTAGAATCCTGCTGATGTATCAACTTGTATATAATGCTTTGAAATATATACATTAAAAACTTCCCATTCATTTTTGAATTTGTTATCGTCCTGATTTCTGAGTTTCTCTGTTAATTTAGCCATTTCTGCATATTCAATTAACTTAATTTGCCAATCTTTTTTCATAGGAATCCTTTCCTCTTTCCAGCATTGGGCTATCAATACTCATTGGGCTGTAATCGTACACATGAAAAGATTTTTATATTTTTTTGGTATCTCCTTTCCTATAATTCCTAATAAAAAGGCTTCAGGCTTTTTAACAAAAGTTATTTCAAACATTTTTTTTCAGTACATTGTATATCATTTCCCAAAAGTGTTTTTTTTTATAACTTTACATTGCCACCACATATGACAAAATGTACCTTCTACTTTTTACACTTCCAGCATTTTCTCTCTCTTGATTTGTACAAATGTACTGTTGTGACCTGTCTTAGATCAGGCCAGGGCCTGGTAGTGGCACCCAACCCAGCAGCGGAAGACCTAAGAAGGTATCATATTCCAAGTCAGAGCATTTGTTCATCTTGCTCAGTATTATCGACAATGATTAGCAGAGGCTCTCCAAGATTTCAATCAGAGATGGTAGCCCCCCCTACCTGAGACTTTGTGTACTCCAAATAATTGCCCTACCATTGAGCCATGGTCCTTGCTTCAAAGACCAATGGGTAAATGACTGTCTGAATGTAAAGTGACACTACCAGATAAACAGTTCATAATCTCTCTGGATACAATACAGACATCTCTCAGTAGTGAACTATACATTTGGGGAAAGTGAATGTTGAGTGTTTGTTGCATCCATATATGAAGTGGGACTGCGGAGTGCATGAGGAAAAGGAATAATAGAATACAGAGTTGGAAGGGTCATCTCATCCAATGCCCTGCAATGCAGGAATCTCATCTAAAGCATACATGACAGAAGACCACACAACCTCTGCTTAAACCAGGTCTGTCAATTCAATATATTTTTAATTAATGAGTTTCCCCATTTGAAAGATCCCTGGAAGCCTGGAATGACAACATTTTAAAATACATCCACAAGTTGCTCCATTTCTTTTCCCTTTCAAAGCTTATTGTCAAAATGAAAGAAAGGAAAGCTTGAACACAGGGCTGTGTGCAGTATAGAGAAAAAGCTCTGAAGTAAATAATAAAGAGGAACTAAATATAGCTCCAATTACTTTGTTAAATTAAGTCAGTCTCTAGGTTCATGGGGATTTTTTAAAAAAATAATAATAATAATCTGGAGGTGGCTATGCTTGAAGGAACGAATTATAACTGGTTGATTCTTCAGAAGTGTGCTATGCCAAGAAGAGGTCATAAGAAGAATTTGCTGAATACATCCTGACTTGTTATAGGATTTCTGAGAAAAGCCTTTACCTGGAGCACTAGCATAGTGACTGCATACAACATCAAAATTACTCATTTTTTTCTTATCCTTCCACCCATTGCTTCCTCCAGATTATTTTCAATCAATTCCACCCTCGCCTGCTTTCTCCTTGACCATTGTTGCTATCTGGTGACTCACCAAGTGTCACAATTTTCAAGAGAGAGATGTGGAGGGGGGACATTTGCAAGGAAGAATAGCCTTAAATGGACCAGATTTGGTACACAGGGTTTATGTTGCCTGCTTCAGTCTGTAAACTCAAGTAAGTTTGGACTGATGAATTCCAGGTGCTAAGTCATTGTATTTGTCTTCATTCTCCAAGAATAACTACAAAACATCACATGATCACCTTGGGATCAATTCACATATAGATGAAAAACCTGTCTTAGATCCTCCATCATCCATCTGCCCCACCCCCTACAAACATCCATTTTACATATAACACATGGATGACTTTAAAAAATACCATTTACATTTTATGCCCATTGTGCAGACCCTTTGAACATACTGTGATCAAAATACAGATGTTGGTGGTAGTTTCAGGTCTTGATGGGCTTCACAAAACCTCTGGGCTTTCCTCCCAAAATGGCGGTGTCTCAGAGGACCACGAAATAAGTTCATTCATTTCAAATCAGAGAATTGAAAAGGGCCCAAAACTCTGGCAGTGTTTACATTGGCTTTTTCATTCATACTCCTTGGAGTTCTTACTTCTGTGGAGCAAACTAGATTTTTAATAAAATAAATAAATAAAATAAAATAAAATAAAATAAAATAAAATAAAATAAAAGGCACAGGTAATGGTGCATTCAGTTGGCAATATGCCCCTGTTAGAAAAAGGGTTCAGTCTTTTTACAATGCTACTTCCGCGATGAATAATAATCCACATCCCTCTGCTGCTATTTAATACATGACAAGAGTCATACAGGGAGATGATTTAAGTTTGTAACCTCCAAGAATGAGCTTTTCACCTGCTCTGCTCTCCTGCCTGGGACCTTTCTAAGGTGCTTCTGCCAGGACAGTGGCAGTTTGACTCTCTAGAGAAGGGGTAGCTAACTCCATGATTGTTGAACTGAACCATCAATTTTGGTGGCATTAGCAAAAAAAGATTTATTTTTAAAGAAAACTAGACACAGCACTGGGTTGTGTGTGTGCCCATTGCCTTCTCCCTTTGGTCTTTACACCAAAGGGAGAAGAAGCAGTAACTTCTGCCCAGCTCATCTTCATAGATCAGCTAGACATGGTGGCATTTGTACCTGTTTTTGTGTGTGCATGAGAGTGTGTGTAGTATTGCCTTGGAATCTGACCTCTGGTAGACCAGCCAAAGGTGATTGTGGGCTTTGGTTCAAAAAGGTTATCCACTCTTACTCTAGGGTGCTTACTTCTCCCTTTATTGAATTTTTCATTTAGTGGAAGGAGGAGACTGGTTTTTGCTTTTAGTGTCACCAAACCATGGTAACTTTGTTCTTTTGAAATCCAGAGAGACAAGTGATATCCCAAATGCTATAAGACTTTCAATAAGACACGTCAGAGATCAGATCTGGGTTTACACACCTTTCATGTAACATATATTTCATATAGTCAAGTATACATTAATATAAGGTTACCAGATTTTTTTCAATTATTCCAGTGACACTTTACAGCTTCAATGGATTTTGTATGGAGACTGATTTGTAAATCCAGGGACTGTCCCCGGGAAACAGGGACGTCTGGTAACCTTACATTAATACATTGGTACCAAGAGGTTCAAACACTCACGCATTCACACAAATACTCATACAAGGCCCTTCATGTGGGTTGATCAAACCTCACGCAAGAGCTGTGGGTGTTGGGTTGTAGTGCTGGTCCTGGTGACACTGTGGGCAGGCAGTCCCCTTTTTATAGTCTTCTTCCTCCTTTGATGTCCATGGGTTGGCTTGTAGAAGGACTGAGTCTCCACTGTTCTTTCCTCTTCTCCTTCTGGACTACAGTCAACTTTGCTGTTGTACCTCAGAAATACATACAACGTTTTTCAGGCCTTTATCATCTGTCCGTGGCCCACCGCCAGTTCCTCCTTGTCTTTGTTCTTTTCAGAGGATATTTATTACTGTTGTTCATTGCCAGTTCCGTCCTGTTTTTATCAGGGGATTTTTGCATCAGGGGATTTTTGCTTTCAGTAAGCAAAAACAATGTTCTTTTGGACACAGTTATACATTCTTCCTTAATAAAACCAGTTTCTCGCTTTGCCAGCCAGCATATCATGCTTTGCGAATTCGCCATCTTCTTTGGACCTAACATTCACACATGACATACATACATGACATTAGGAAGGCTATGTTTAGTTTTAAGGGTTTTAGCAAACTACTTTTGCTCAGAGTAGACCCAGGACTCATCTATATTAGTAAAGAAAAAGTGTTTTGTATTGTGTTATAAGACTGTGACACCAGCTGGTGTTGTGGAGTCCTGTCTTTCGTCAATGTGAATTCACACGATGAGGTTTACAACACTTTTTTGATGTATCTAGATCAGCCTCACTGAAATTAATGCACACCCTCCAACATTTCTTTGCTGAAAATAGGGACGCCCTATTCAATAATAATAATAATAATAATAATAATAATAATAATAATAATAATTTATTTGTACCCCGCCCATCTGGCTGGGTTTCCCCAGCCACTCTGGGTGGCTTCCACAGAGACCAAAAATACACTAACATGTCACACATTAAAAACTTCCCTGAACACATTAAAAACTTCCCTGAGCCTTAAGATGTCTTCTGAATGTCAGGTAGTTGTTTATCTCTTTGATATCTGAAGGGAGGGCGTTCCACAGGGCGGGTGCCACTACCGAGAAGGCCTTCTGCCTGGTTCCCTGTAACCTCACTTCTTGCAATGAGGGAACCGCCAGAAGGCCCTCGGTGCTGGATCTCAGCATCCGGGCTGAACAATGGGGGTGGAGACGCTCCTTCAGGTATACAGGACTGAGGACGTTTAGGGCTTTAAAGGTCAACACCAACACTTTGAATTGTGCTTGGAAACATACTGGGAGCCAATGCAGATCTCTCAGGACCAGTGTTATGTGGTCCCAGTGGCCACTCCCAGTCACCAGTCCCAGTCACCAATAACAATATTGATTATGTTAATTTTATTATTTATGTCCTGCCCATTTGACTGGGTTGCCCCAGCCACTAAGGGCAGCTTCCAACAACATCTGAAGGGTCTCAGATTGGGAAAGGCTGGCATTCATTCAGCAGATCACAAGCCATGCTGTCCTGTGCTTATAAGATCACTGTGAAAAAGACACTTACAAATGGGAGGTGAAAGGTAATTATTACTTCCTGGCAAAAAACCCAAAGTCAAACTCCACCAACCACCCCCCTTTTTGTGCAACCTCCTCGACTCAGTTAGGGCAGCAGAGTCAGATGGTCTCGGTAGTTAGCTCCAGGGGAGTGCTTTGTAGTTTTGTCTCCTTTAATTACTCCAGTAGCAGTTCAATGATTTCACAAATGGAAAAGGCTTTTTTGTCTTGCTAATCTTCCCCGAGATAACTGGCCGTATCATCTTCCTCAGTCTGTTTACCTTCCGCGGCAAGTGCATGTCAGAGACTTTATGCATGAATTGGGCGATGCTTTCCCCTTTGAATCCAAACAAAGGACCTTATAGAGGGTGAGGTACAGGGGAACTGAACTTGCTCCATTGTACGGTGCCCTAACCCAGTAACACTGGCCTACAGAAATATAAGAGAGAAGGGAAGAAAGGGAAAATCAATAGGCATTTTAAGATTTCATTGTTGGTTCCTTTACTGCCTTAATTTGTTGTTGTTCCTGTGCTTTATCTTCCAGCTGTACATTAGACATCCATTCATTAGAGTACTTCTCACACTCTTTGGTTTGAGAGAATCTGGTCAATTCTACTGACAAGCAATGATGCTATTGCTGTATTCTGATCTTATGCTAGTCCCGCAGAAGTGTAGATACTGCCTTAAAACAAGCAGTCTTTTTTCTTTCTTTTTTTGCTGTCTTTGAAGCAGTCTCTCCCTTCCTTTACTTGATATATATTTTTATTTGCTTTGTCATATCATAAACACAAAGATAAGGTTTATAAGAGTCAAAAAAAATGAAGGAATAAGTTACATTTCTACTAATATTCATTTATATATGTCTTAAAGGTAAAGGTAAAGGTACCCCTGACCACTAGGTCCAGTCGCGGACGATTGGGGTTGCGGTGCTCATCTCATCCGAGGGAGCCAGCGTTTGTCCGCAGACAGCTTCCGGGTCATGTGGCCAGCATGACTAAGCTGCTTCGGGCGAACCAGAGCAGTGCACGGAAATGCCATTTACCTTCCCGCCAGAGCGGTACCTATTTGTCTACTTGCACTTTGACATGCTTTCGAACTGCTAGGTTGGCAGGAGCAGGGACCGAGCAACGGGAGCTCACCCCGTCGTGGGGACTCGAACCGCCGACCTTCTGATCGGCAAGCCCTAGGCTCTGTGGTTTAGACCACAGCGCCACCCGTGTCCATAAATGTCTTAGATTTATGTTATTTGTCTTTCTTATTATCCTGTATATGACTACAACACCGTCTTCCCCCTCCTTTAACGATCTCTCCAAGGTTAACACAAACACAAAGTTCAAGCAATAAAATACAAGTCACAAAGGGTTTAACAGCAACAACATGGCTGTTTTAATCAAAGTAGACCCAATGAAATGACTAACTTAAATCCAATAACAGCTCCTCCAAGTGTTCCTATTTTCCAGGGACAGTCCCTATTTTCATTGGAGAAATGTTGGAGAGTATGGTAGAACACCCCTATTTTCATCAATGAAATGCTGGAGAGTATGGAGTTATGTGACCCCTGAGCCAAGGAGATAAGTAACTATGCAACCTTTAGAAGACATCTGAAGGCAGTCCTGTATAGGGAAGTTTTTTGATGTTTAATGTTTTATTATGGTTTTATATATGTTGGAAGCAGCCCAGAGTGGCTGGGGCAACCCGGTCAGATGGGTGGGGGTAAAAATATTAGTGTTGTTGTTGTTGTTGTTGCTGCTGCTGCTGTTGTTGTTTAGGACAGCCCTATTTTCATCAGAGAAATGTTGCAATTTATGAGCTTTGGCATGTAGCACAGGATCCAATCCTAATGTCGAATGCACCGGCCAGCAGCCTGGCAAACTCCGGTTCTCAGAACGGCATCAAAAACTGCAACTCAAGCCTCAGAGACCTTTAGAGACTGAGTACGCAAGCCAGCAGAGATAAGGGCGGACAGAGGCATATGTAAGCATATTTACAAGTGTTTTATTCAGCATCAACATGTCTGCTTCCCTTCATGTCCAAGCAAACAGCATAAGCAAAAGCTATATACAATGGAAGTTCCCAGCAGGATGCTTGAAGTAAACAGACATGTGACGTACAACAACTCCACATGCCTGTTCTAAAGGTGGAACGGAACAATATCCTAAATGTTTCAACAGTATAAATCCATCATGATGTGCTATTACCTCATTGATGTCATTTTGCAGAATACAGCTGGGGCAACGGGACACCAGTCTGGAGGAGCCCTAAGAATCTATTCTGCATATATGATACGTTTCATAAGAAACCAATGTCTGCACACCAGTGATGTTTTCAATAATTGTTCATAAGCTTTTGTGCAAAATTGATTCAGCTTCCTCTGTGTCTCTGGACTATACTTTACCAACTGTTTGTGCAGTTTATACTGAGGGGAAATTAATTAGCTGTTGAATAATAATAATAATAATAATAATAATAATAATAATATCTTTATTGTGGCCCAACGACCCATAACATGGATTCAGAATAAAATGCAGATTCATACAGACGACCCCCCAGGAAAGGAAAACCGAAGTGTTATTTGTTTAGTCATGGGTATGTTGATCTATGTATGGGTATGGTATGTATGTATGGGTATGGGTATGTATAGTATGGGTATGTTGAGTCTACATCCCAATCCCAAAGAAGGGCAGTGCCAAAGAATGCTCCAACTATCGCACAATTGCACTAATTTCTCACGCTAGCAAGGTTATGCTTAAAATTCTACAAGGAAGGCTCAAGCAGTATGTGGACCGAGAACTCCCAGAAGTGCAAGCTGGATTTAGAAGAGGCAGAGGAACCAGAGACCAAATTGCAAACATGCGCTGGATTATGGAGAAAGCTAGAGAGTTCCAGAAAGACATTTACTTCTGCTTCATTGACTATGCAAAAGCCTTTGACTGTGTCGACCATGGCAAACTATGGCAAGTTCTTAAAGAAATGGGAGTGCCTGATCACCTCATCTGTCTCCTGAGAAATCTCTATGTGGGACAAGAAGCTACAGTTAGAACTGGATATGGAACAACTGACTGGTTCAAAATTGGGAAAGGAGTACGACAAGGCTGCATTTTGTCTCCCTGCTTATTTAACTTATATGCAGAATTCATCATGCGAAAGGCTGGGCTGGATGAATCCCTAGCCGGAATTAAGATTGCCGGAAGAAATATCAACAACCTCAGATATGCAGATGACACAACCTTGATGGCAGAAAGTGAGGAGGAATTAAAGAACCTTTTATTGAGGGTGAAAGAGGAGAGTGCAAAATATGGTCTGAAGCTCAACATCAAAAAAACAAAGATCATGGCTACTGGTCCCATCACCTCCTGGCAAATAGAAGGGGAAGAAATGGAGGCAGTGAGAGATTTTACTTTCTTGGGCTCCATGATCACTGCAGATGGTGACAGCAGCCACGAAATTAAAAGACGCCTGCTTCTTGGGAGAAGGGCAATGACAGGCCTAGACAGCATCTTGAGAAGTAGAGACATCACCTTGCCAACAAAGGTCCGTATAGTTAAAGCTATGGTTTTCCCAGTAGTGATGTATGGAAGTGAGAGCTGGACCATAAAGAAGGCTGATCGCCGAAGAATTGATGCTTTTGAATTATGGTGCTGGAGGAGACTCTTGAGAGTCCCATGGACTGCAAGAAGATCAAACCTCTCCATTCTGGAGGAAATCAGCCCTGAGTGCTCACTGGAAGGACAGATTGTGAAGCTGAGGCTCCAATACTTTGGCCACCTCATGAGAAGAGAAGACTCCCTGGAGAAGACCCTGATGTTGGGAAAGATGGAGGGCACAAGGAGAAGGGGGCGACAGAGGATGAGATGGTTGGATAGTGTTTTTGAGGTTACCAGCATGAGTCTGACCAAGCTGCGGGGGGCAGTGGAGGACAGGAGTGCCTGGCGTTCTCTGGTCCATGGGGTCACGAAGAGTCGGACACGACTAAACGACTAAACAACAACAACAACAAATGTTGATCTTTGATTCGTATGACTACTGAAAGAAACTTTGCCATGGCCACTATGATATCATTGGACTTGTCGTCCAGAAGATATTTGATATAGTAGGCTTCAGATTGACCCGGCCAATTTGCCAATACAGTGGTACCTTGGGTTACATACGCTTCAGGTTACATACACTTCAGGATACAGACTCCGCTAACCCAGAATAGTGCTTCAGGTTAAGAACTTTGCTTCAGGATGAGAACAGAAATCGTGCTCCGGCGGCGCGGCGTTAGCAGAAGGCCCCATTAGCTAAAGTGGTGCTTTAAGTTAGGAACAGTTTCAGGTTAAGAACGGACCTTCGGAACGAATTAAGTACTTAACCCGAGATACCACTGTAGTGGTTTAACCAATAGCTCCCTAGCTTGATCACATTGTCTGTAATGCAATAAAATATGCCTCGTGCAGTCGACGTCCTGAGAGCACACACAGATCCTATTTTGATAAGGGGTGCCTCTCAGTCTGCCATTTAACACTTCTGATGGGAATACATTTAATCTGGCTTTGGTGAAAACATGCTGATATGTTGGTACAAATTTCTAAGATATGCAGGTGTCTGAAACTTGAACCCATAGTGAATTCCTACTGCTAATGGGCCACAGATAACATAAGATTGAGATTGGAGATTACTATGTGATATGTCCCAGAGTCTTTGCCTCAGAGATTCAAGGGTGGTATTTGTGAGGAGAATCAGAACTTACAGGGTTAAACAGTTCTGAGTGACGTCTCACATTCTGAGGCGTGGCTATGTTCACATAGGGGAGTGTTTCTCTGTGTGTGTTCTCTCTTTCGCTTTTGATGGAGAAGCGGAGGGATGGCAGCCAATTCGCCGGGCTGATTTATGTTGTTATTCTACTCATTAAAGACTATTGGAGATAAGAGAAAAGCCTGCATCCAGTTTGCTTTATTTTCCACACACAGCAACAGTTTTTTCCCCGTTGCGTGAACTCTGCTAGAACTAAGCTAAGAAAGCTGAAGTTGTTTTGACCGGCACGGACAGCCAGTGGCGCAGCAAGGAAGTGTGCCGGACGCCATTTTATCTAACAGTATTATAGCTCAGATAGTACAGGAGAGAAGGTGGCATACCAATTGAAGTGGCTTTTCTAACCATAATTTTCATCCATGAGCTGGTAAACTCCTCGTTGTTTAGGTATGGAAGTAACCCCTTCCCTAGGCCAAAGACTGAGATCTTGAGCCAGTATCTCAGGGCAGCCCACCATGCTTTAGTTGATAGAGGACCTTCACCTGTTTCTAAAAATAGTATTGCATTTGGAACACAATTTGGAACTTGTAGGAGGGACCGGAGAAACTTTGCCTGGAAGCCATTGAACCTGGAGAATGAGCCATTGGACCAGATGTTTGAGGCGTAGAAGAGTTGAGAGACAGATTTTGCATTCAATACCTTAATGACTAATGGAACATAATGGCCTCCCCTTGTATAAAAGAATTAAAGTATAGCTAGTTTGCTTACCTCCACCTTTTGATAGGCGGTCTGCCAATGATGTTTCCAGGACTTGGAATGATGGAATAGAAGCCCTAGGTACCAGAAGAATTTGGTCTGCTCTAGTTTGTGACAGTCCAGTACCCATTTACTCGGGGAGAATCTCTTCTCAAACACCAGGACTTTTGATTTTTCATAATTGATGGATATCCCATTACCAGAGCAGTAGTCTGAGAATTTCCTTAGTTGGTAGTTCAGGCCAGGTCTGGTTCGGGAGAGGATGGCCGCATCTTCTGCATACAACAAGAGAGGAGTCTTTCTTGCCCCTATTTTTGGAAGATGGCCATCAGGGTCCATTAAGCTTGCCTCTAAGTCATTCAGAAACAAACTGAACAAAGTAGGGGCCAAAACACATCCCTGTCTCACTCCCCTGTCCATCTCAATACAGTCCAAGAGGTGGCCCTGCAACCCACACCTAACCTGCAAATTGCTTCCACAGTACAGAGCTTTAATAAGATATAGGAGGCGTTTATCCTTCAGTACTAGATGTAATTTGGAGCATAGTTGGAATCTGGGGATGGAGTCAAAGGCAGATTTCAGGTCCTTAAAGGCTACAAAGAGTTTTCCCTGCTGTTGGACAATGCCTTTTGTCGGATGTGATAATCAAATGCAGGGAAGTCTATGCATTTGAGAAAGGCCTCCATTGATAGCATGGCTGCAATTCATGAAAGAAGCTTATGTGCATTTGCAGGAGTATAGTACTTAAGAGGCAAGGTCCCAGTTTTAACCAATAGCAGTTTTATGCCTGCATTATATTTCGCAGTGAAATAGGGGAAATCCTGTTATCTTTATAAACAGTTATTAACAATTCTTCTACTCTCTCTTTGTCAAGTGGATCATTTTCATTTGCAATCTAATTAATTTCACCACCTACGTCTAGCCTGCTTTTGAGGAAAACATTTAAGCAATGTTCTTAATTAAAAAGTGAAATGCAATATAAAAAAAATCAAATCTTAATTCTCACATGCTTTTTCATACATGGAAATCATATTATTAGCTAAGTGATACATTCTCCACTTTTATTGGTTATAAATTGCAGGCTGGGTACAATTTGTTGTTTTAAATTAATTCCCTTGCTCATCCTCCATATTTTTTTTATATAAAATATTCACAGAGATATTGCAAATTCCCTTTCGTGACCAACATGATCTTTGTATGAATTCTCATAACAGTCAGCTACAACGTACATTCATCTTTTAAGAAGCTCTGTAATAAAATCACAACAAATTGCCTCCTTGTAAAGAACAACCAAGTAAGCAGTAAAAATGATATCATGTAAAAGGTTGTACATGTGTTCCTTTTCCTTACAGGCTGCTGCTGATGGGTGTGGCCTGATGCTATGCTGTCAGGATTCCATTTTATACTTGAATCAGCGCACATGTGCTCACAAATCACGGGGCTTTGCATTTTTGTTGCTCTGTCCAACACCTATTTTAAAGTATGAAATGATTGTTAAAACAGAACTTAGAAATATTAATATTAATATTAATATTAATAATTTAATATTTATACCCCGCCCATCTGGCTGGGTTTCCCCAGCCACTCTGGGCAACTCCCAACAGAATAATAATAATAATAATAATAATAATAATAATAATAATAATAAGATAAAACATCAAACTTAAAAACCTTCCCTAAACAGAGCTGCCTTCAGATGTCTTTGAAAAGTCAGATAGTTATTTATTTCCTTGACATCTGATAGAAGGGCGTTCCATAGGGTGGGCACCACTACCAAGAAGGTGCTCTACTTGGTTCCCTGTAGCTTCACTTCTTGCAACAAGGGAACCTCCAGAAGGCCCTTGGAGCTGGACCTCATTTTCCCGGCAGAACGATGGGGGTGGAGACGCTCCTTCAAGTTTAGTGGGCTGAGGCCATTTAGGGCTTTAAAGGTCAGCAACCAACACTTTGAATTGTGCTCGGAAACGTACTAGGAGCCAATGTAGGTCTTCCAGGACTGGTGCTATATGGTCTCGGCGGCCATGTGTCAGGCAGAAGATTCTGGGAGACAGCACCACCATCATCAGATGCAGGGGAGTAACAGCAGCCCCCCCCCCGCACTACACTTCCTGAGCCCCTTGTTGGAGATAAAGAACTATGTTATGTCCCAGGCACTTTGTGCACCTGCTGATCTAACCTGCTGCACTCAGATGCACTGAAGGCACTATCCCATTGCAAGCATTTAAGTAAGATTCAGCTGGCAGTCTGGTTGGCTTTTGTACACGGAATGGGAAGACCATGAATCTTGTCCTTTGCCTCAGGCAGCAGAATGTCTTGGCCCAGCCATCGATGTTTGTAGAAACCTCCCCCCCCCCGCCCCCAGTTTGCAATCACCCTTGCAATCAAGGTGGTCAAAAGCAACCCAATGAGGAACCAGAATGCCTGAGCACTGGAAGGAGGTGGACAGAAGGAAAACTAGGGAAGATGAGGAACGGTTTTGAAATGGAATGGAAAAGGGTGTGCGTACACTTGCAATATTTTGTTGCCGATCCCACTTTGTACAGTATAAAAAAAATTAAATTATCTGGAAAGGACTGTTTTTGTCCTACCCTGCTAAAAGCAAATCTCGAGATAACATATTGTCATACCAATTTCAGAACATTTACCATGTCCTATGATTTGGATTTACAATGCACTTCCCCCATGTGTGCCTAAGGCTCCCTTTCACAGCTTGGCAGATGGGAAACATGCTTGTCAATTGCCAAATTCCCTGATGCCGTTGCCATTTTAGACTGTTGAAACACAGGCAACAAATGAGAGACTTGCGTGGTACTCAGAAAGATAAGAAATTCACCAAGGGATAAGCCACAATATTTCTATTAGTCTTTATCCTTCAGTTGCTACTTGTAGAATCCCGTTCCAATCTTTTTGTAGAGGCCATGAAGATGTGATGACAGCTGCTAAGGCTTCTGCACAAGCAACAGACTTCAGTTCCCATCTTTAAAGACTCACATTTATTACAGGGACAGAACCTTTCCATTATCATCTAATGTTTATAACTGCCTGGGCAATTAACTAATGGCGTTTTTAAAATTCCATCCTCGGCCATCGTCATTTAATAAGTTTCTTTTGTGAAGCGTTTTTTATGATGCACCAAACCACTGTCACTACCATGTTTTCCATTTGTTAGGATTCCCTTTAAAGCTGATAGTAAAGGTAATAAACCCTACAAAAGGGGATTAAAGTTGTTCTATTTAACTTGTTTATTGATTTTTATTTCCTTCGGAATACCCAAAAGCATCCAAGAATGCAATAAACAACTTCAACTGCGTAGAATAAAGCATCACTTATCTGGCCTTCTCTAATGCAAACCCTCCATTCATCTTGACAAAGCAAATTACCATGCCAATAGCCCACTGTTATCACACACATAGTGTAAAGGGGTGGGGGGAGTAGGTCCTAAGAGTTCATTCACTATGACAACCTGGCAGTGCAGTCATACTCTAACATTTTGCTAAGGTTTTGGGAGTTTTTTGTGGGGAAATTTATTGAGATTCAAAAAAGAGAGGGTTGTATCCAGTGTTAGTAATACTCAGGGGGTGGGTCTACACACAGGGGGAAAATCGCTATGAATAAGGCAGAAATTAAATTGTTATAACAACAAAAAAACGCTATGGGAAATCACATAGAATTTTTGCTTACTCTCCAGCACCATCTGGTGTTGCATGTTTATAATGCATTTTTTGACTAATGTAGCTGAGTCCATGGTACACCACTTGAAATTCATGGGGATGACTAACATAGGCCCATTAATTTCAGTGGGTCATAGTGGGAGACAACCCTAAATCTTCATCCTGCTTTTCTGCTAAAAGAACAACACTCACAGCAGTGTGATCAGGTGCGCATGGAGGTAAGCTACAAAGCGGACAGCAGCTAAGGTCAAGTTTATTAAAATGTGCCTCCTTTGTGCCCCCATATAAATCCACTGCTCAGTCATACACAGAAACCCATTGCATCTTGGTTTTCGAACAGCTTAGTTCTCGAACGTTTTGGCTCCCGAATGCCACAAAACCGGAATTAACTGTTCCGGTTTGCGAACTATTTTTGGAAGCCAAATGTCCACCGGGGCTTCCACGGCTTCCAATTGGCTACAAGAAGCTCCTGCAGCCAATCAGAAGCCACACTTTGGTTTCCAAACATTTTGGAAGTTGAACGGATTCCATTTGACTTCCAAGGTACGAATGTAATAGTCACAATGATGATGGTGATCTAACAACAACAACAACATTTGTCAGTCACAGCTATGCTTAAACCTTGGATTTCTCTATTATTTGCTATGGGAAGCTATTTTGATCAATGTGTGTGAGTCTTAACTATTATGTCTATCACCATGTCCATCCCTGGCAGCTCTGTGGCTTCAGCAGACTTTCACATCCTGCCCCAGAGCATCATGCAGTGATTTTTCAACAAATATTATCTCTCTTCTTTCCCTTTCTTGTCTCCCTGGCTGGTCCCCAGGGACTTCATCCTGCAAGGCTTGACAGGTTTCATCTATCCTGGAGGGGAGAGCTCAGTGTAGAAAATTTACAACCACCCTGAGAAAGTAATATTCAGTATTTCTTTTTCCATATTTTTTTATTGATACTTTCTCATGATTTTTTAAAAAAACAACACAAAGGTAAATCTCAAAAATCTTAAGCCTTGTCTCAGACAGAAAGGGGTGGACTCTCCCAGATCTCACCTAGGAATTTCCCTTTCTTCTTCCAGTCTCCCACCCTGGGAGATCTTTTCATTCATTTATTCATTTCCATAAAATTAGAAAGCAGCTCTCAGTATTAACCACATTACCATTTGCTGTCAGGTCTGGGCTATAGGCAGCAGTGTGAGGAAAGTCAGAAGCCACAGGACAAGCCAGCAGGACAAGCCAGCAGGACCAAAGAGTACGGAGTCAAGAACAAACCAGGAGACAGGACCAAGAGTCAAGTCAGAAGCAAAGGATACAGGAACATGCCCTACTATATTGCTCAAATGAGAGTAAACTTGGATAGGGAATCTGTGACCCTCCAGATGTTGCTGTACTTCCTGTCCCCTGATATCAGCCCCAGTCAACAAGACCCCAAACCAGGAATGATGGGAGTTGTAATGCAACACCATCTGGTTCCCTATCACTGTTTTAACCGGCACAAGAAGCCCTGCAATTTCCCCTTCACACCTGGGGGGATATGAAGCTTGGGTCCAATCTTGAGGAAACTAATCTGCTGAGGCCAGGGGTAGGGAACATGTGGCAGGGATGATGGGAGTTTCAGTCCAGCAGCATCTGGAGGGTTAAAGGTTCCCCACTCTGGGCTTAGACAGAGGCTCTAACATGTGATTTAGTGACTCACCAGATATAAAGGCTCCTAGTTGAAGCTCCAGAAATTTCTCTGCACTAGAACCCAATTCACAGCCCAACGGGTAGAATACACTGTGTCTACTCTCTGTATCACAGAGCTTTAAGTCTAGATGTGGAGACCTAGTTTGCCTAAGGGGCATCAACGGACATTTTTGATGTAGCCAGTGATTGATGCATAATAAAAGCCTACTGGATTAGACTAAAGGCCCACCTAGTACAACACTCTATTCCAGGGGTCAGCCAACTTTTTCAGCAGGGGGCCGGTCCACTGTCCCTCAGACCTTGTGGGGGGGCAGACTATATTTTGGAAAGAAAAAAAAAGAACAAATTCCTATGCCCCACAAATAACCCAGAGATGCATTTTAAATAAAAGGACACATTCTACTCATGTAAAAAACACACTGATTCCCAGACCATCCGCAGGCCGGTTTTAGAAGGCAATTGGGCCAGATCCAGCCCCCGGACCTTAGTTTGCCTACCCATGCTCTATTCTCACAGTGGCCAACCAGATGCCCATTTGAAGCTTGAGAGCAACAGCACTTAGTGGTATTGAGAATTCAGTGAATTTCCCAAGGCCATGAAAGATATTTGCCATATGGCTGTCTGATACGGAAAAAGGTGTTTGTGATTTGTGTGTTTTTACAGGCTTCTCAATGTGTGTGAAATGCCTGGAGTGCACAAAGTAACACTGAAACCCATATCAGTAGCTGAAGCAGAAAGGGGGCAGGATTTTCACAGCCCATGAATAATCCCAGGCTGCGATAGTCTCCTGCCTTACATGTCCCAAGGCTGGGGAATGAAGTTAGAATGTCTCCCTTCCCTGTGCTGGAAACATTTATTCATTTTCCAAGTGGTCCAAGGAATAGTGAGTCCTGGACTCCCTACAATGATGATTTTGCCCACCTCTCAAATCCAGATTCCTTCTGGAGCTGAATCTTCACCCTGTGCTTACACAATGTTTCCATTGTCCCTACTAGTGCTGTGAACATAATCTGAACAGCAAGTAAGAAAGCTTATCAAAATCAACCTTTGAACTCCAGAAGAATCAAGGAAAGAATGTAGCATGGAGAGAGAAGGAGAGAGGGGAAAAGAGAGAATCTGTAAACAAATGGCTCCTTTTTAGTTATTGTGGGAACAGAGAGATGGAGACTACTAAGGTCATCTCCATGAATCAGCTCAACTCAAGGATGGTTATAAATAATTGTAGAGTTGTTCTAGCAGTGGTGTCAGCTGTGCAATGTTTTGCCTTATTTTACTAAATTTCTAGGATTCAACTTACTGGATGGTGGATAGCTAGGGATTGCAGGTAGACTTCATGGGGAGGGGCAAGAAAAGTAGGCCAAAACTACTCTTGTGAAATGCCACACGTTTCATTAAACTAATATAATGGGGATGGGAAACTGCCCTTCTACACTGATTATCACAGGTTCTCAGCTTTCAGTTTTCACTGAATATGTAGACATGTCACAGTTCAATTTAAAATAATCTTATTTGTTTGTCTTCAGTTTTCTCCCTCTAATGAAAACTCTCTAAAATTTTGCAAGCCTTGATCAACATATTGCGACCTGAACATGGGGTGACTTTGCCTGCTGGCGCAAGGTCCAGAAAGTGGGATGGGGGACAAAGTAGCATCCCTTTGCTACTTGCAAGATCTTGCAGGATGCTGACCACCTTACAGAATCTCATGCTTGAGAGGAAGGGCTGAGGTCTTTAAAAGGCCTCACGCTCAAGGATTTGGCCATTTTACCCCATTAACATCTGACCCACCTACCCTCAAAGTTAGAATCTCACTGAGCTATTTGCATAACCCTCCAACATTTCTCTTATGCAAACAGGGACATCCTATTCCATCATCATCATCATCATCATCATCATCACTTTCTTATTTAAACCCCCCCCCCATCTGATTGAGTTGCTACTCTGGGTGGCTTCCAACATATATAAAACATAATAAAACATTTAAAAACTTCCCTATACAGGGCTGCCTTCAGATGGCTCGGAGGTCAGATAACGCCATTCCCTCCAACATTTCTCTGATGAAAATAGGAATGTCCTAAGGAAAAGCAGGACATTCCGGGATCAAATCAGAAACTGGGACAGCCTCTGTAAATGAGGGACATCCCTGGAAAATGGGGACGCTTGAAGGGTCTATATTTGGGCCTCTCTTTGACAGGGCCAGAAATGAAGTTTTTCTTCCAGTCCGCAATTGCCCCTCAGTTGGTTTCCCCTCAACACTTTTCCCTCAGAGCCAAGATGCCCCCTCACATGAATCTGTTGTGCTTCCCAAGATGCTTCTCCTTTGTCAGACGAAGAATGTGGCACTGCTCTGATTCAGATGATTCCAGGATGTCTAGGAGCATTTGCAGCACAGATAGTGCTCACAATTTGACCACACTTGCTGTTGCTGCTAGTGTTACTTGTAGGGGAAGTGTTAGAGGGCAATGGGAGGCAGCGGCGGAGGCAGCTGCTTGGGCGCTTGACCGATAAACTGCGTTCTTGGTAGTGGTGTCTTATGTCTTATGTGTGTGTGTGTGTGTGTGTGTGTGAGAGAGAGAGAGAGAGAGAGAGAGAGAGAGAGATATTGCATGTTACAATGGTGCAGCCAGCCATGGTTCTGTAGTGCCGCAATTTCTTACAGGGGAGTATGAAATTCCAGTTTTCAGTACGTGTCCTTTGTACTTAGGGAATTAATCTGCCTTGAATATAGAAAATATTAACCTTTGGTCAGCTTCAATCAGATATAGGCACCCCTTCACTTAGGAGGGTTATTAAATCCATTAGGTAAAGGTAAAGGTACCCCTGCCCGTACGGGCCAGTCTTGACAGACTCTGGGGTTGTGCGCCCATCTCACTTAAGAGGCCAGGGGCCAGCGCTGTCCGGAGACACTTCCGGGTCACGTGGCCAGCGTGACATCGCTGCTCTGGCCAGAGCCAGAGCCAGAGCCGCACACGGAAACGCCGTTTACCTTCCCGCTGGTAAGCGGTCCCTATTTATCTACTTGCACCCGGAGGTGCTTTCGAACTGCTAGGTTGGCAGGCGCTGGGACCGAGCAGCGGGAGCGCACCCCGCCGCAGGGATTCGAACCGCCGACCTTTCGATCGGCAAGTCCTAGGCGCTGAGGCTTTAACCCACAGCGCCACCTGCGTCCCTCTATTAAATCCATTAGGTCTGTGTAAACATACTGCAAGATCCCTTCCATGTTTGCAGCGCTGCCCCGAAGTGACCTGTTAAATCCACTTGATAGTCCAGCTGTAGGCGCTCGTCTTCCAGGCAGAATGAAAGGTGCACCCACTGATCTCACTTCCTTACTATCCCCTTCCCACCCCCTCCATTGTTTGCCCGCCTGCCTCCTTCCTGTCCTCTCCCCTGCCTGCTTGCCTGCCTGCCTGCCTCCTCCAACCAGGACAACAGTGTGCCACCTGCCCTCGACTCCCAGGACTCCCGTGACTCCTGAGCTGTAAAAATGAAGGGGAAAGGCTGTTCCCCCCTTCCCCCAATGGCTCGGGGTAGGCTTGGGAGTCGCGGGCGGGCGGCATGCCGAATGTCACCCCCCTCAGGGATGACACCCAGGTCCGACCGTCCCCACCGCCCCCCTTCCTCTGCCTCTGATGCGGGGAGTGATGTTGTGTGTGAGAGCCTTGGGCCTCCCTAAGCCGGGCAGAAGCTACCCAGGCTTGGGCCTTGCTGCAGCTGCCAGCCTGGACCTTGTCCCACCTTGCCTCATCTAATACCACACTCCAGTTGGGCCTTGCCACCTCTGTCTTTATGAAGGAGTGACACCATTCAATCCTCTGTAGCCATAGAAACGTATTATACCATGGGGAAGGAGTTGCCACACCACTTGGATACTATATTGGTTCACAGGCCTATTCAGCTGGGCGGCTCCTTTTTTCCTTGTCTTAAGCCTTGGGGAAACTTCAATCCTTCCAGCTTCAAATGCTTTTGCATGTCACACGTTTGCTGGTGTGCATTAGCACATTCTTTAGAATCGGTAAACAGAACAGTATCAGATCTGAAAACAAGTCTGATCTCTTTCCAATTCAGAACATTATGCCATATGGCATCGCAGCATGCCACCTTTTGTCAGTTTGCCGCGTGATGTTATTCCACATAAACTACAAACATCACCTCTGAAGTCAGCTACAATATGCAGGGGGTTGCACTTCTCTTTTTAACATCTGCTGACAACTTAAAAGCAGTCCGGAAGCATTATGGAACAGTGACAATGATGGTTAGAGATTGTAAGGAGAAAAGAGGGTTGCATTCTTTCCCCCCCTTTTTTGCAGGCAAATATTCATGATTTTTGTGTGTGTCTTCTTCCCATGGGCGGAAACACTTCTGAAAAAGTGATTTGTCAGGAACTTTATGTTTGTTGTTATTTATTAACATATTAATAGATGTTTGGTCTAACGTGGATTTTACATTAACTGCTTAACTTACTATCAGATCCCTACTTTGTTACAGTGGTACTTCGGGTTACATACACTTCAGGTTACATATGCTTCAGGTTACAGACTCTGCTAACCCAGAAATAGTACCTCAGGTTAAGAACTTTGCTTCAGGATGAGAACAGAAATCGTGCTCCAGAGGCACGGCGGCAGCAGGAGGCCCCATTAGCTAAAGTGGTGCTTCAGGTTAAGAACAGTTTCAGGTTAAGAACGGACCTCCAGAACGAATTAAGTTCTTAACCTGAGGTACCACTGTAGTATCTTCTTACTGCAGGGGTTTTATCATTATCATTATTATTTTACATTTGCATTGTTTGGTTTAAATGTGTGTCATGGAGCACTGACTGCTGAATTCCTCTCACTTTTTAAAGTTGCTCGACGGGGGAGATATTGAGTGTTTTGAGGGGGGAGGCTTATTTAATTTCATTGTACACAGGTTGTACAATGACAATAAAGATATTATTATATCTTGATTTATTAGATATAGGCAATTGCTAATTTTATCACTGAGCTTTTCTGGCTATGTAGAAAAATGCAGGAAGATGTAGCCAGACCTAAAGCAAACCCCGACCAAGCAGTTATCAAGTACTGTTAAAACATGCATCTATATTTAGGTCCTGCCATTGACCTATAACATGCACTAATGTGTTTTTTTAGCAGAGGTCTGCTTCCCAAGTCTTTTGTTCCATTTAATCTGTGTGAGCTTCTCTGCAAATATCAGCCCAATGGCATGAAAAGAAACAATGGCCTTTTCCAAAGTGAAAAGGATGCAGCTTTGGACATTCTGCCTTTACAACATTTTTCTCAAAGGCACCTGCTATTACAGATCATCCACAGCCCCCCCCCTTTCCCCTTCTCAGTTTGGGACACAAGTGTCCCGACCTGGAGACCGGTAGCTTTAAACTTACAGTGCACTCATTGACAATTACCGTACTTTTCCGTCTGTAAGACGAGGGTTTTTTACTCTAAAATTATGTTAAAAAATGTGCCTTGTCTTATACATGGATAGTGAATGGGGTGGACGGGTGATTGGCTGCAGCTGCAAGCAGGAGCTTGTCAGCGAGGATTGTTGGCGGCTAGAAGGGCTGCTTTGGATTGGCTGCTGATTGTCTAATTGGGTAGGTGATTGGTTTATGCAGCAAATACTACTGTGGATTGGCTGCCGCTGCCGTGATTGGCAGCTGCTGTTCTGGGATGCGTGTGATTGCCAGTGGACAGCTTTTCTCAGTCAGGTAAGAGATTTTTTCTGGGGAAGGGTCTGTTTGTGATTGGCTGTCGCTGTGGCATGTGAGCGATTATCAGCTGCCAGTGATTGTCAGTGTCGATGCTGTGTGTAAGCGATTTTTGGCAATTCCCCCCCCCCCCCAAAAAAGCTGTAAAACTCTGGTCAATTCCCCCACCAAAAAGCTCAACAACTCTGAGCCATCTTCTCCCCCATTTTCTTAAATTTGAGTCCCCAAAAATAGGGGGTGTCTTATACAAGGGGGAGTCTTATAGACAGAAAAGTATGGTATTTCTTTCACTTCCAGACTCATGAAGAAAGCAGCTAACTTTGTTCAGGAATTTTCCATTGACTTCTCTCATGTATAAATGCAAACATAGCAAGAATCTGCTGGATCTGGCCAGAAGTCCATTGAGTCCATCACACTGTTGTCACACAGTGGCCAACAAGATGCCCATGGGAAGCCCCTGAGTGGAAACCTTGCCCTTTTCTCCTTTCCAGATTTTCAATATCCTTTTTGAGGTAGGGTGACCAGAACTGTACACAGTATTCCAAATGCGGTCATGATTTTTTTATCATGGCACCATGATATTGGCAATTTTATTTTCTATCCCTTTTGCTATTCACTTTTAGATTTAAGACATGCATTTAAATATTTGGGCTTATTATTAACTGTTTCACTTTGTATCTAATTTTGTGTTATTAAAATAAATGAGAAGCAACTTTGAAGGCGAAACAATTTTATGAATGCTGAGGTAACTTTGGGAGGCACTGCTGAATTAAAACAAGGTTTAAAAGGAAGTTAGCTTTAATTCTGAGAGAAATTTGAGGGAAATTAACAAATTTCAATAATTTACCAAAACCTAGTGGGGGCCAATCAACTGACAACCAAACTACAGCTATGAAAAGCAGAACTTGGTGTAGGTACATGGTCAGCATTTCACAATTTCAGCAAAACAAGTGTCAGTGACTAAATAGAAATATTTGCAGAATAAGCAAATGGATAGTGTATATGCAGACACATCAAAAATTGTCAGTTAACACTGATACTGAGATAGAGCTGGGTCAAAACCTTTACCCAGGAGGAGTGGTTATCTGTCAAGAGGATGTCTACCATGACATTTTAGACTAGGTACAAGGAAATTGTAATGCTAAGCTAGTTTCAGTTGCACACCGACCTGAAGGAAACTCTTTTTGCCACCATGGAGTAATGGAGGCTCTGGATTATTTCCGCATTTCAGAGGGTTGGACTTACATGATCCTAAGGGTCTCTTCCAACTCTATAGTTCTATGATCCTATGAATAAAGTTTCTTGTACTGGTCTTGCTGCACTCAAAGGAACCTGGCTTAAATATATTTCAGAGGGAAGGAGTGGGTGATATAAACCTGACTACCACATCTCTCTTCCAGAGGAGGCTGACAGCACTAAAAGGCAAATGTCCGAGAGAAATGATGGTAAGTCTTTTCCCCAGGCTCCTGGAAATACCAACTGCTGGTGCAAGTCTTATTGATGGTGATGAGGATTTACCATAGGAACCTTGTTCCAAGTAAGTTCCCAGTGCCATTACCTTTCTTCTACCAGTTGAGAATATGCAGTTGTCCCATATGGAGATCGAACCTGTAACCTTGAAATTATTGGGACCATGCTCTAACCAACTGAGCTATCAGTTAAGTTTCATTTTTGCTTTGTATTTATGTACTTAAGCCTAGACCGGCTTCTTTTTATAATATGGAATTCTCCCCCCCCTTTTTTTTTGCTACATTGTTGATTTTGTTATTTTGCATTTACTGACATGTTCTGGAGTTTTGTTTTATCTATCTCTGTCTCTGTCTCTATATATCGAGACAGAGATAGAGATAGAATTATTTAATTAATTAATTAATTAATTAATTAATTATTATTATTACTGGAAATTATATACCACCCTATACCTGTAGGTCTCAGGGTGATTCACAGAACAAAATCAAAATATAAAGCCACAAAATATGTAATCAAAATAAAAACAACAACCCAATAATCCCTGCACCCCAAAACCCACCACATTTTAAAAGGGTGTAGGATGTCAATCGAATCAACCCAAGGCCTTGTTAAAAAAGGAATGTTTTTGCCTGGTGCCTAAAGGTGTATTATGAAGGCGCCAGATGAACTTCCCTGGGGAGATCATTTCAGAAACAGGGAGGCACTGCAGAGAAGGCCTGTTCTCATGTTGTCACCCTCTGGACCTCTCAAGGAGGAGGCACATGAAGGAAGGCCTCAGAAGATGATCTAAGGGTCTGGGTAAGTTCATATGGAAAGAGGTAGTTCTTGAGGTATTGCGGT
The DNA here is from genome assembly GCF_951804945.1 of Podarcis cretensis. Lineage (NCBI taxonomy): Eukaryota > Metazoa > Chordata > Lepidosauria > Squamata > Lacertidae > Podarcis > Podarcis cretensis. The sequence continues at coordinate 22,693,257 of NC_137176.1, read as the reverse complement.
CCTGAGGTATTGTGGCCTAATATTCTCTATCTTGAATGTTTGCTGTAAGCCACTTTGGACACAGCTTGTACCCAGTCAGTCAATCAATCAATTACAGTGGTGCCCCGCAAGACGAATGCCTCGCAAGACGAAAAGCTCGCTAGACGAAAGGGTTTTCCGTTTTTTGAGGTGCTTCGCAAGATGAATTTCCCTATGGGCTTGCTTCGCAAGATGAAAACGTCTTGCGGGTTTGCTTCCTTTTTCTTAAAGCTGTTAATACCCGGGGAATCCGCGCTCCGCAAGGCAAAAAAATCGCAAGATGAAGCAACTCGCGGAACGAATTAATTTCGTCTTGCGAGGCACCACTGTATGTACGGAATGTCTCCATCAGTGCCTGGTTATCATTGGGACTATGGGAGAGGGAGGTCAGCAGTAGGTGGAGCCAGCACCAGTGGCAGGGAGAGTAAGAAGGCATGCAAGTGGGAGCTGGTTGGGGGCAGACTGAAGCTCATGGGGCAGTGCCCCATTCATCCTAATGAACCAGCCTCTTGCGGGATAACAGTTCCTATCATCACTGGCCATGCTGTCCAACAACAAGCATATAGTTTTATGCATGGCATGGAAAAAGTGGAGAGAGACAAGGTTTTTTCCCTCTCTCATAAGAGTGGAACTTATGGAAATCCAAAGAAACTGAGTGTTAGAAGACTCAGGATGGACAAAAGAAAGTACACACAGTTAAACTATGAAACTCATCTTCACAGATGTGCTGGTCCTGTGGGTTACCCAGGAGGCAGGATCCAAGTCCAGTTCGTGGTCAAAGGTGCAATGTGGAGGCAGTCCGTAGTAGCTGAAGCTGGGTGCAGGGCAGGGAGTTGGGAGAAGTCAGGAACAGGCATGCAAGCAGGGAGCCAGGGCAGGTCAGGAGCTCAGACAGGAACTAGCAACCAACATTGTTGCTCCCACAACTTGGGACTGGGGCTGGCTGGCTTTTATCTGCCCTGAGCCTCTGGTGACTCGCCTCTCCTGGTCTGGAGGCGAGCACTCCTCCTGCGGGAACATAGTTCCCTCTGCCTCTCTGCCCTGAGCCTCTGCAGCTCAGGAGAGGCTGGAGGGTTACCGGACCCAGAGGCAACCTCAGCTTCCCCTGACGGGGCTGAGAGTGGAGCACCTGCAGGCAATGGGTCCTCCATCACCTCAGGAGCCAGAGCAGACTCAGCTGATGCCTGCACCTGAGGATCCAGCACAGGTGAGGACCCTTCAGGCTCAAGCCCCAGCCCCGGCTCAGCTGGTTCTGGAGGCGGGGAATCCTGTGCAGGCTGGGATTCCTGAGGTTCAGCATCCGAGTCCGAATCCCAGGCCATCACAACAGAAGACACTGATGGTCGTCAACTTGGATGGCTTTAAATGAGGATTAGACAAATTTGTGGAGGAGAGTTTTATTGATGGCTATAAGGCATGATGGCTATGCTCTGCCTTGATAATCAGAGGCAGCAATGCTTCTGAATACCAGTTGCTGGAAACTGCAGGAGAGAATAGTGCTATTTTGCTCAAATCCTGCTTGCTGGTTCCCACAGGCGATTGTTCAGTCACTGTGAGAGCAGGATGCTGGATTAAATGGGCCATTGGCCTGATCCAGCAGGCTCTTCTTATGTCTTAACTGGAAGCCAATAGGTTCTCCATCCCTGATTATATTGTGCTTTCATATTTTGCATGTCCCCAATTATAAAGAACTGTCTTGTCCCATTAATTACTGTTCATTAGGGATGTGGAAACCTTTCATTCTTAAGAAATTGCTAGACTACAACTCCCATCATCTCTGACCACTCCCATTGCTGGCTGAGGCTGTTAGAGGTTCATAGAGTCACAGGTTCTCCTCCCCTGTTGCATGTATAATTGGCTATATTTTTGTACACAAAACTTAAACGAGGCGTAAATATTCCTTAGGCTGCCTGCATTCTTTGGGTCCTGGACTTCACATTTATAAGAAGGGGGAAAGAGAAGAACTGGTGGGAAAGTGCTGCCCTAAAATGCAGGCAGAGCAGACGTGACATGAGAAATATACTTCCCTGGAAAGAGCAATATTGATTTTTATAGTGATTGTTCTGCAAAGGGTTTCATCCAGTCCTGGCAGCCATTCAAAATCTACATCTAAACAGAACTCCTTCTGTCTCTTTTTCAGAGTGATGATACTGATCCATTTTCCCCATGTCAGGAAATAAGAGTGTATTCTTAATGAAAAAGGCACTCTAAGTATAAAATATTTAGAGATTACACACTGGAATACTTACTGTTTCTTTCTCCCAACTGAGGGGCTCTAATGTTTGTTTATCCCCCCCCCCCATATCAACACCAACGAGTGGATCGACCAGTCCAAGATAAAAAAGAAGAAGAAGAAAGAAAATGGCATAGCTCCTTCATCCATCAGGAACACATCTTTTATTGAGGAAGAGATTTGAAATTATTGATGAGTCAAGGTGGGAAAGTTGTTGGAAGTTCATAGATTTCAAACTGCATAGTGAGTGTGTCACTAGTTTTCCTCATTTTAAAAATATATCTCTATATTTATATATGATTTATTATCATCATCATTTATATATTTATTTATTAAATTACTATACCACCCTTCACCTAAAGATCACAAGGTATGATGATGATGATGATGATGAAAAATAACACCAGTCAAGCTTTTCAATTCACCCACATGTTCCTAAACGCTTCCTACATTACTCTAAACAATAACCCTACATGTTTTACCAGAAGATAGCATTTACAACATAGAAGTCCTACAGACTCACAAAACATACAGGCAAATCAAAGAGACGAAAGGGTGGGGAAGGTGATTTCAGAGAAACAATGGTTATACAGTGGTACTTCGAGTTACATACGCTTCAGGTTACATACGCTTCAGGTTACAGACTCCGCTAACCCAGAAATATTACCTCAGGTTAAGAACTTTGCTTCAGAATGAGAACAGAAATCGTGCTCCGGCGGCAGCAAGAGGCCCCATTAGCTAAAGTGCTGCTTCAGGTTAAGAACAGTTTCAGGTTAAGAACGGACCACCAGAACGAATTAAGTACTTAACCCGAGGTACCACTGTATCCCCTCTCAGATCTAGACCCTATCTGCTGTATACACCTACAGTTGTATCATATCACTTTAAGCAGTCATCCAAAGAATCTTGGGACCTGTAGTTTGCTAAGGGTGCTGGGTCTTGTTAGGAGACCTCTGCTCCTCTCATAGAGCTATAGTTCCCACAGAGCTGTTATGCACACAAACACTATCAGGTGCGCTGGCTTACCCCACAATTGAGGGGACCAGTGCCCCGCAACATGCTCACATCACACACACATGCTGTGTGGGCAGGTGGGCCCATTGCACATGGTGTGTGCACATCACTGTGGGATACTGAGGGGGTCTGGCCCCCTCATTGAAAATGGAGGGGGGGCAAGGTCCCTAAGTCCCCGCTAACTAGCATGCCTGAACACTGTCAATGCAGGACAGAAAGTGGAAGGGAAAAGGCATTTTAAAAAATAGGTAACCAGGCATCATAAGCAATACATTCAAATTACAGATACAGAAGGTGTACAAGCAGATTCAGTGTAAGGCTTCCTAAATGAAAACATCTCTTGCCCACGCTGACTAGACCTATTCATTAAATTACCACTGGCAAATATAATGTGGGAATGGCACCCACAAATGCACACATTTGTGGAAATAACAAGGCAAATGGATTTTATGGGGAAATTGCTTGCAAAAATGCATATATTAGACAAAATTCTGTACAAAATGCAAATAGTAAGAGAATTGCTTTCAAAAATGTGTGCAAACTTCATGCTGATTTTTTTTAACTTAATCTCAAACAGATGCAGAAGTGGGGGTGAAGTTTGGATTACTGGGAAATGAAAAATGTCAGATTCATTCATCCCTAGCTTGGGACAAACAACTGCAGAGGGAGGGAAACAATCAGTTTGTGACTTAATTGCGAGGGTTTGGAGGCATTTGGCTGGCTGGCTATTTAAAGAAAAATGTTAGACTTGTTCAACTTTTGTCTGATTCAGCACCAAGGCCAGTTCTTACCTTCCAAATTTTCTTCCCCCACCTCCCCACCCTTCCAACATGCCCACATACCATTTTATAGACTATAAAAATCATAGAATCACTGCCCTAAATCATTTTCTCTAACGTATAATGAGGCAGTGGAACTCATACCCTATTTCAATGAGGACACCAACAAGTTTACTACATCCGGGAACCTCTACAAATCTGCTCCCCATAAAACTATCAGGAAAACAATGCTACAGCCAACTGACTTGGCTCTCAAGCATTTTGGTTTCTTCAGGTATTCAGAATAAATCAATTTGCTAACCTGTTGGTGCTTCTGTCTATAATCTAATCCTGTCCACATCGCTAGAATAATTCAATGCATGCCTCTAGCCTGTTAGCAGTAAAAGAACAAATGCCAGGGAAATGTTGCTCATTCAGCTCCCACCTTTTTATTCTTATTATTAAGCATTCCCCGAGATAGTGCCCTAGGAAATGAATCTTTATGCTTTTTAATCTTTTGGTCTTAAAGAAGCATAATTGAAATCCTCCGTCTGGAATACAAACAGGGTATGTTTTACCTCACTAAGCAGACATGATTACTGTTGCTCTGCTGAAACCCTGTTGCTTAAACTATCTGGGGCTTTCAAATCACATTGTATATCCTTTCTCTCCGCTGCACAGAATGTGTGTGTGTGCTTTTGTGTTTGTGTTTGTGTTTGTGTGTGTGTGTGTGTGTGTGTGAGAGAGAGAGAGAGAGAGAGAGAGAGAGAACGAGAGATGATAAAACAAACAAGGCAACAGGGAAGAAATCTCTCCCCCCCCCCCATATGTTGGTCAAGCAGAATCATCAGAGGTTGAAGCTGACAAAGTATATAAATCCCCTCCGGTCCCTATTCTATTAGATAAAGCAGCCTAACAGAGAGAAATGAAAACTGGGATGAACTTCTCAAAGGATGTTTGATAAATTGACATCATTCCAGGCAATTTGAGGTAATACAATCTTGATGTCTGAACAGTGTAATTACTAGATATGTCGCCGGCCTCTCTCAAACATGCTGTATCAATCACCAAGAACCATTCCCCAAGTATGAAATATCAGTTTGCTTCAGAAGAAGAAAAAAGTGCAGCAGAGAAGAGCTAAATATTGAGGTTGCTTTCCTTCCTGTATTAAACAACTGGAACAATTATTTTTTATCTCGGTGAAGACAACAACAGAGTATACTGGGACCTTGTCAAAGACTGGATTTTGTAGTATCTTATTTGAATGAATTGCTGGATACTTTTTCAGTCATTATTATAATCACCATCATTAGTGTATTTGTTATTATTAATACTTTGAATTTATATAACATTGTTAAGGAGCTTCATATACTGTATCTCAGTAAATCTGAGGAAATCTCAAGAGAAACAGTATGATTTCAGTGAACAGTCAGATTTTCTCCTCAATTCCTTCACCACATAGCAAAAAAACAAAAACAAAACAAAAAAACAAAACAAAACAAAACAAACAAAAACATATTTCTCATTCACCAGATATAAATGTCCAAAACAAACCTCATAATATGTACTGGTAAATCTCAAAGTTATCCAAGCACATTTGAATAAAGAACACATTCCATCTGATTTACATTGTTTACTGGTAAGTGGCAACATTTACAATGTCAAGGCTAAAGTTAAGCTTTGTGACACAATTATTTCTGTCATTCACACTCCACTCAGTACACAAACCAGTTAGGTCAAGTCACTATCACTCCACCGTCCACCAGAGCTTTGGTTACCCAAGAAGATGGAGACTTCTGAGGGTGATGGCAAAAGTTGTATGGCATATATATATATATATATATATATATATATATATATATATATTCAAATTTTAAAAGTTACAAAAAGGAACAATAAAAAAGAAAAATAACAAAAACATGAAAAATACACACAAACAATAATAAAAAAACCCAGATCAAACCTTTAACATAGCTTTCTTTCCTTTACTTATTTCCTTGACCTCCTTACACCTCCCTTTTTTGTATTCTAGTTCAATTAGATGTTTCAGAAAATCCTTTCCATCTTTGTTTTTATCCTAATAATTTATCTTAATATACTGTAATTCTCGTCTTTCACCAATTAATAAATCAATTTTAACCTAATCCTTTATATCATTTCTGCTAAAACCACATTACTTCATTCCAACAACCTTCTAACATTCCTTAATTTTACAATGTTTCTGTAAATAAACTTTGAATTTTTTCCAATCTTCTTCCACCAACTCTTCACCTTGGTCTCGGATTCTGCCAGTCATTTCCGCCAGTTTCATATAGTCCATCACTTTCATCTGCCATTCTTCCCGGGTGGGTAAATCTTGTGTCTTCCAATACTTCGCGATGAGTATTCTTGCTGCTGTTGTTGCATACATTAAAAAAAGTTCTGTCCTTCTTTGGCACCAATTGGCCGACCATGCCCAGGAGAAAGGCCTCTGGTTTCTTCTGGAAGGTATATTTAAATACCTTTTTCATTTCATTATAGATCATCTCCCAGAAAGTCCTAATCCTTGGGCATGTCCACCAAAGATGAAAGAATGTACCTTCAGTCTCTTTACATTTCCAACATTTATTATCAGGCAAATGATAGATTTTTGCAAGCTTGACTGGTGTCATGTACCACCTGTATATCATTTTCATTATATTCTCTCTTAAGGCATTGCATGCCGTAAACTTCATACCTGTGGTCCATAACTGTTCCCAGTCAGCCATCATGATATTATGTCCAACATCTTGCGCCCATTTAATCATTGCAGATTTAACCGTTTCATCCTGAGTATTCCATTTCAACAGCAAGTTATACATTCTTGACAAATTCTTAGTTTTGGGTTCTAATAGTTCTATTTCCAGTTTTGATTTTTCCACCTGAAAACCAATTTTCTTATCCAAATTGTAAGCCTCCATTATTTGATAATAATGAAGCCAGTCTCGCACTTTGTTTTTTAGTTTTTCATAACTCTGCAGTTTTAATCTGTCTCCTTCTTGTTCCAAAATTTCCCAATATTTCGGCCATTTGGCCTCCATATTGAGCTTTTTCTGAGCCTTTGCTTCCATTGGTGACAACCACCTTGGATTTTTATTTTCAAGCAAATCCTTAGATCTTATCCAGACATTAAACAGTGCTTTCCTGACAATATGGTTTTTAAACGCTTTATGTGCTTTGACCTTATCATACCACAAGTATGCATGCCAACCAAAAACATTATTGAAGCCTTCCAAGTACAAAATGTCAGTGTTTTCAAGAAGCAGCCATTCTTTCAGCCAGCAAAATGCAGCCGATTCATAATAAAGCCTAAGGTCTGGCAGGGCAAATCCACCTCTTTCTTTAGCATCGGTTAATATCTTAAATTTTATTCGAGGCTTCTTGCCCTGCCAGACAAATCTAGAGATATCTTTCTGCCACTTCTTGAAACAGTCCACTTTGTCCAAAATTTGCAATGTTTGAAACAAAAATAACATCCTTGGCAACACATTCATCTTTATCACAGCAATTCGGCCTAGCAACGATAACTTCAAATTTGACCATATTTCTAAGTCCTTTTTCACTTCCGTACAACATTTTTCATAATTATCTTTAAATAAATTCACATTCTTAGCAGTCATGTTAACCCCTAGGTATTTCACCTTCTTATCCAATGTTAATCCTGTTCCTTCTGAAACTTCTCTCTCTCAATCTCTGTTAAATTTTTCTCTAAAACCTTAGTTTTCAGCTTGTTCAACTTAAATCCGGCAACCTGACCAAATTCTTGAATCAATTCCAATACTCTTTTAGTACTAGATTCTGGCTCCTGTAATGTCAATACCAAATCATCGGCACATGCTTTCAGTTTGTACTGTTTAGCTCCGACTTGAATCCCTTTAACTAATTGGTCCTTTCTAATCATATTTAGCAAAACCTCCAGGACCGATATAAAAAGCAATGGAGAGATTGGGCACCCCTGTCGTGTTCCTTTCTCAATCTTAAACTCTTCTGTAACTACATTGTTCACAATTAATTTAGCTTTTTTTCTGAATAAATTGCACCTATACCGTTTTCAAAACCTTGGCCTACCCCCATTCCCTGTAAATTTTTCTTCATAAAACTCCATGAAATGTTGTCAAAGGCTTTCTCCGCATCCACAAATATCAAAACTGCTTTGGTATTAATCTTCAGTTGTAATTTTTCTAAACTATTAATTATATTCCTCGTGTTGTCCGACAAGTGTCTCCCCGGGAGAAAGCCCGCTTGATCTTTATGGATTTCTTCTGCTAGTACCTTTTTTAGTCTTTTAGCCATAATGTCAGCAAAAATTTTGTAATCCACATTAAGCAAAGATATGGGGCGGTAGTTCTTAAACTGTGTTTTCTCAGTCTCTGTTTTCGGTATAAGTGTAATATATGCATCCTTCCACGACTCTGGTGCCTTTTTCCCTTCCAAAATTTCATTACAAATTCCCTTTAAAGGCTGTACTAGCCATTCTTTCAAAGATCTATAATATCTTGAGGTCAAGCCATCCAGCCCTGGGGATTTGCCTAGTTGCATATTTTGGATGGCTCCTTCAACTTCCTGGTCAGTTATTTTATAATTCAACATTAGCTTGTTCTCTTGAGAGATTTTTTGTAATCCATTTATTTTCAAAAAATGATTGATGTCCATTTGCTTCTGAGTTTCCTGTGTATATAGTTGTTTAAAATACCTCTGAAAAGGCTTTCTAATCTCCACTGGATTCTGTATAATTTTTCCTGCTACTTCCAGATTTGTAATGGTGTTGAGTTTCTGTCTTTTTTTCAATTGCCAAGCCAGCAGTTTTCCACATTTATTTGCCAATTCAAATGTCTTTTGTCTCATCTGTTTGATTTTCCATTCTATCTCCTGGTTCATCATTTACATATATTGTACCTGGTGCAACTTTATCTCTTTCAGGATCTCCTGCGACTTTGGTTTCACTCTCAATTTCTTTTCTCCTTCCTTTATTTTCTCCAAGATCTTATCTTTTTTCTCATTTTGAATTCTCTTTTGAATCGTGTTCTGTTGTATCAAAAATCCTCTCATAACTGCTTTGCTTGCGTCCCAAATTACTCTTTTCTCAACAGTGGTATTCATATTTATCTCAAAATAGTCTCTCAAGATTTTTTGGGCCTTTTTAATCACTTCTTCATTCCTAAACAAGGTGTCATTCATCCTCCATCTAAAGGAACCAACTGGTGTTAGTTTCATTTCCATCTTCACAGCATTGTGGTCGGAGCAAGTTTTAGAACAAATTTCCACTTTTCTGATCTTCGGGGCCAGTCCCCTAGTTACCCAAATTTGGTCAATTCTTGTCCATGTCATTTTGGCCTCAGAGAAGAAAGTTCCCTCTCTTCCCAAGGGGTTCTTAGTTCTCCAAATATCAACTAAGTCCATATTGTCAATCATGTCAAAAAACGTTTTTGGTAGTCTACCATCTTTTGTGACTATCTGTCTCTGTGCCTTGTCCATATTAGTAGACACCACTCCATTCATATCTCCCATCAAAATCATATTGTATTCCAAATAGTCCAACAGAGTCTCATGTAACTTCTTAAAAAAATCCGATTTTCCCTCATTTGGTGCATAAATACCTAATATCAAAAATTTCTCTCCTTGTGATTGAATTTCAATTGCCACAAATCTTCCTTGATCATCTTTAAATATGAATTTCGGTGATAGGCTCTCCTTTGCATAAAGTACCACTCCTCTTTTCTTAACTTTGTCTGATGAAATAAATTCTTGACCTAATCTTTTATTACTCAAAATTTTCCTGTGTAGCCTTATCACATGTGTTTCTTGTAAACAAATCAAGTCCAAATGTTCTTTTTTTAATAAATGAAAGACTCTCCGTCTCTTTTCCGGGGAGTTGAGTCCATTCACATTCCAGCTTAATGCTTGCAGTGCCATGATGTAGTTACTCTGCTTCTCCACCAACAGCACCCAATGCTTGATCTAGTTCTATCAATGGAGTTTGTTTCCCTGTTTTCAGGGAACTTCTGTCCAAAGCTCCAGGCTCTTTTCCAAGTTCTTTCTGCAGATCTTCTCCGTGGTCTCTCAAAAACTTGTCTTTTTCCTCAACTGATCTTATTTTTGTCTTTCTTCCTTTAAAACTAAAGGATAGACCTTGGGGGAATTCCCACCTAAAAACGATCTTGTTCCTTCTTAAAAGGGCAACCAAATCTCCAAAATTGGACCTAACGTCCAAAAGATGTTTTGGAATATCTTTAAAAATTTCCACTCTTGATTGCAGAATTGTCAAAGGATTCTGAAAATGCAGACCCAGAATTTTGTCTCTCTCTTCTTTAGATCGGAGGGTAATCAGACAGTCCCTTGTCTTAATCTTCTTTCCTCCTCTTCCCAGTCTGAAGGCCCTCACGATTTTAAATTCTTCTTGTTTCAAATCTGATTTCCAGAACTCTGCAAATTCCTGTGTCAAAAAGTCTATCAAACTGCCCTTCTCCACTTCAGGTACTGCTCTAATCCTTAAATTTGTCTGCTTTTCCTTAAGTTCAGTCATAGAAAGCGTCAATTTATGGTCCTCAATTTGCCTCTGTAGGTCTGGGACTTTCTCTGTCTTCAATTGGGTTATCTTAAATTCCACGGCAGCAGCCTTCTCCTTAGCTTCATCTGCAGTCTGTCAGGTCAAAGTAGATTCCTGTAACAATTTCTGAATGGATTCTGTATTCGTGTTCACCTTTTGTCCCAAACTATTTAAACTTTCTGTATTTAAATTCATTTTAATGGTTGCTGCATCTACTTTCACTTTTGTCTCATCCACTGTCGTTTTTGTCTCTTCGACCCTCTTATTTCTCTCTTCAACCCTTTTGTTCAATTGGTCCAAAGATTCATTGATCTTAGCAAGTGCAATCGCTAAAGCATCTTCTGATGACATTCCACTAGAGTTAGGTTGTGATGGTACAGTCGCAGATGAAGTAGAGAGACCAACAGCAGATGGTCTTCTCGCCCAATTCTTCCCAGACCTTGTTGTTTTGTCTGGGAGTGACAAATCTACTTTTTCTTTCCCATCTGCCATAACACTTAAACAATAGGAGAGCCAAGGCCAGTCCCAGCTTACGCAGTTCGTCTCTGAAGAGTGGAAAGTTCCCCTAGTAGCAATTGACAGTTTCAAAGTCTTCCTCTAGAGGGAAACAGTTGCAATAGTCCAAGAAAAATTCAAGCAGTAAAAAAAAAGATAAACAATTCCAATTTTTGTTACTTTTCAGCTACTTTCAATAACTTTCCCTCGTTATTAAAGACAGAAGAGGAAAATTAACCACAATGTATCTCTCTTGCTGAGCTAGCTGTCAGCAAGCCGCCTGTCACAGTTAATACGCAGTTCAAAGCACACAGTCTTTTGTCTGTTGGCAGCCCGTTCCCATGTTTTGAGTGATGGATTTTGAGCGATGGATTTTGAGTTCTTTCCCTCTCTCTGCAGGTATATATAGTCCAAGACTTCTCCCCTCCTTCCCCTGCTTTCTTGGGAGGGGGGTTCAATACTTTTTGTGTCAGAAATTTAGCCTTTCCAGTCAATTTTCCAAGGCTTTGGCTTGTAATCTCTTTGCTTTGATCTATTTACAAAAGCGGAAGGCGGACTTCCTGTTTAAACCTTCCCCGCTTCGGTGTCAAATTAATTCTCTTTGAACTTCCAAAATTCCCCTACTCATGGGTAGTTGGTTTTAAGATCGAATTGTCCCAAGAAGAAGTCAGCGCTCTCCGGTAACGGCTGTGTGGCTTCGCTCCGAGGAAGAAGCAGTCGATTCACAGCACCGCGCCATTCACCCCGCTTCGCTCCAGAACCCGTAGTCAGGGTTCCCCACAAATTGGGGGGGCGCAAAAGGTGCCTGCCAAATCCCCATGCTCACAGGCTTCACCCGCCTGTGATTTTTGAAGGGTCCCCGCTTTCGCCGTAGCGGTAAGACCCACTTCCCTCGAAGCAAATCCCTCCTAGTCAGAAGGATTCCGCCATTACCAATGGCGCTAAACCCGGAAGTAAAGTTGTATGGCTTTTAAATGGGAATCTAAGGGCATTTAATTTTTATTTAAGTTCTTTTTTTTTCAAGCAAAGACTCTGTTTCAAGTGGCAGCTGGATAGCCTGACTGCAAATGGGACACAAGTGTCCCAGGGGACAGTGCTACTCACTGATGAGGCATAAGTCCTAGCAACATTCCTGGAGAAAAGATGGCTGCCCTCACGCTACGACTTGGGACCATGCAATGAAGCAGAACATTGAAAGATGTAGGACATACTAAACAAAGTACTTCTTTATACAGTGCATAGTTTAACTATGGAAGAGGCTCGTAGATGAGGCAGTGGTGGCCACCAACTTGGACAACATTTAAAAGAAGATTAGACATGATGGCTATTTTCTACATCCATAAGCAGAGGCAATACACCTCCGAATACCAGTTGTTGTACATCACAAATAACCAGAGTGCTGTTGTACTCAGACCCTGCTTGTGGGCTTCCCCTGGGCACGGGGTGTGTTGTGGGGGGCACAGGGGTTGCCCTGGGCGCAAAATTGTTAGGGATGCAAAATTTCAACACCTGGTGCTGCCTCAATACAGCTGTGCACTCCCATCTCTGGGCTGCATGGAAGATGGCTTCTCCATGAGAATCAGGAAGTGACCTCTGAAGACAACGGAATGCCTCTTCTTTTCTTACCTCTGCAGCTGCAATCTCCTGAGTGACCAGCAGTTGAATGTGCATGTATACTCGGTATGTTTCCCTCCCTCCCACCCTCATCTGCGTGACCCCGGGCGCTGACAACCCATGCTACACCACTGCATGGGTATCTGTTTGACCATCATGAGAACTGGATGTTGGACTAGATGAACCACTGGCCTGATCCAGCAGGGCTCTTCTTATGCTTTAATTTTTAAAAATGAAGTTGACACTAGGCCAGAAAAAGGGTCTTTTTGAAAAGACCCAACTTCTCTTAAAATGCTATGTCTGCGTCACCCACAATGAACACCAGGCAAATCTGTATTCAGATCCTGTTCCTCTGTATTGAACTTATATCTTGAGAAGAATGTGCCTTCAGAAAGCCAAATGATGCAAGTAATCTGCCACAATTTTAGGCTAAGGAAAGGCGGGGATATCTTGCACTCTTCATCAGGCAATAACATGCAAGTTATATTGGATGCTTAATTTTTCATGTCTTGCTGATGTTGTGAGATTATTCTGAATAATGTTTGCCTCTTGTAATGGTCTTTGTGCAGGCAGTTTTATGGTGCTATTCGTTCCATTTGTTCTAACACCCTGACTTTGTAGGTATGTAGGTAGCTTCAGTGAGAAACAGATTAATTTGTGCCAACATAAGTGCACCAGTATTGTGTATTTGGCAAAGTCAACCTGTTATGTTACCTAACATTTACAATCTCATTATAGAGATTGTTGTCAAATAATAGGGATGCATACTATACTGAATTGTGGACTGTTCTGCTCAGGGGTGGGGGTGGAATCCCTTCACAAAGGAAAAAAAATCTGTGCCAGGAAAAAGGTTGCAGACTAACCTTTCTGATACGATTTTCTAGGCCCCAGGAATGCTTTTGTTTTTAAATATGAGGATCATCCAAACTTACAGTTAGCATCACCTGCAGCTGAGAGTAGCAGACAGTTCAGAGAAACATTTGCCACTTGATTCTCCTGCACACATAAAACAAGCCTTAAAAAAACCACTCCAAACAGCACCAGGTCACCCACCTCTAATGGGGAGGGGACAGTGGTGTTTCCAACATTAGCAGGGATGAATTTGCTTGACTCCTTTACCTGAAAGAGACTGAAAGTACTCTCCTGAATTGGAGAGTGCAAAATTGAGAGACCCTTTTATGTGGGGATCTGAAGACCGAAGGATTATAAATTTGACCAAGGTGGAAGCTGGAGCCATGGGGACATTTGGACTTGAAAGGAGCATGAAACAAGATTTGGAGTACCCCATAGGCTTTACCTTTAAGCATGGAGGACTGTCTGGAAAAAATATGGATCCTGTTGGGCCAGAGCCTCTCCGAGATTTGGGGTTTAACATTAAGGACTATCAAAAAGGCCGGCAGAGAGGAATTGAAAGAGATTTAAGAGCCTCGGACGTGAGATCTCCAGGCTAAACAGTACATTAGACTGATGAACATTTGTTGGGGACTGAAACCGGGAAAGGGGCGGGTGGAGTCTGGGAATCCAAAGGGTACATAACTATAACTTGCTTTGTTTTTACTTTGTTTTGCTATCTGTATGGAATTTGGGAAAGCCGTGGAAGGGAAATTTTGGTCGACTTTAGGAAGAATGTTGAAGAATGAGTAATGATGTATAAGTATCGATGTTTAAGTTTGGATATAAGGATTTGTTGAATTAATAATTTAAATTGGAATACAAGAAGGGGAGGTGTGAGGAGGTCTGAGAAACAAGTTAAATGAAAATAAGTAATTGAAATTTTATGTGTTTTTTAATTGTTTTTTAAGTTTTGGATTTTTGTATTTCTGTTATTTTTTGTCTAATTTTGTTTTTTGTGTGGTTTTTGAAAATGCTAATAAACATTCATTAAAAAAAAGAGAGAGACTGAAAGTAATTTCCCCAAGAGGAGGGGCAAGGAGGTCACATGAGGCGAGGTGACCAATCATGGGGAGCAGATTTGCCCAATTAACAGATGTTTGGACCCATTCTCACCCTCTTTCTGCTCTATGTTGCCTTTCTGTCCTCCCTCTACAATATGGACTTCTGCCATATGCTTCTTCTAAGGGCCAAATAGGCATTTTGGGAAAGAATTCTCACACCTGGAACTTTGTCTCTCCCTCCTACTTTACATTGTGGAATGCTCATTTCTTCTTTTATGAATCTCAAATGGTTGACAGTAGTTCCACTGTCTGATCTGGTGAATCTAGTTTAAATGGTATGGGCTCACACAGTTGGAGAAATCAGACACAACTGGCAGGAGTGCTCCTAAATTTATTGGGTTAATCAGGCCCAATTGGCACTGGTTTTCTTATTTAACATACTCAATTTGGCCTGGTTGGCAATTGTTTTCTGTTGAATTCAGTCATATTGGTCTCATTGCCATTTAGTGTGGGCAGGTGAGCAAATGAAGATGCATCCATATGCCACCCTGAAGCATTTTAGGGTTGTGGACATGTGGTCATCACTTCTTAGTGCAGACTGGGGGAGATTGCAGCATCCACAGGGATGCAGTGTCCACACTGGATGACGACTGTTGTGGAGTCATGCTGGACATCCGTGCTGTACATCCTTAACCTTCTCACTCCAAGGCTTACCTATGTGATTGTAGCAGGGAAAGAGAAGTACACCCAGTCATTGGCTAGGAAAACACTGAGTGCAACCGCTGGCATACTCAGAGGATGAAAGAGAGGAGCTCCCCTCTAAACAAGGAACAAGCTTCACCTGCCCTCACTTCTTCTTCTTCTTCTTGTTTAGTCATTTAGTCGTGTCTGACTCTTCGTGACCCCATGGACCAGAGGATGCCAGGCACTCCTGTCTTCCACTGCCTCCCACAGTTTGGTCAGACTCATGTTTGTAGCTTCAAGAACTTATTTATTACTCACTTATTACCTCACTTATTACCGTATTTTTCTTTGTATAAGACTAGGGGTTTTTTATTTTAAAATAAGCTGTAAAATTTGCCCTCGTCGTATACATGGGTAGTGCAGAGGGGGGTTGGGCGTTTGGTTGCTGCTGCGAGCAGATTTTCTGCAGTGACAGGGTGGGTGATTGGTGGCTGTGTGAAGAGCTGTTTGCAATTGGCTGCCTCTGTGGCAATAGCGGAGTCGATTGGTGGCTGCAGGTCTTTGGCGATATGCACAATCTTTAGCAGTGGGTAACCCACATCCTAAAAAGCTCGAAAACTCTAAGCATACCCCCCAAAGAAGCTCAAAAACTTTGGGCAATCACCTCCGAAAAAGCTCAACAACTTTGCCAGTGATGGGGCATCTGGGAGTTGGATTTAGCGCATGCGGGTGAGTGATTTTCGGCAATCCCCCCCTCCAAAATAGCTTAACAACCTTGGGCAATCCCCCACAAAAAAGCTCAACAAATCTGTGCCATTTTCCCCATTTTCTTAAATTGGAGTCCCCCAAAACAGGGGTCGCCCTATACATGGGGGAGTCCTGTGGACGGAAAACTACAGTAACTGGCTCTTGATTTGCAGATCTTCTTATGCTCTGCTTCAGTAAACACAACCAATCCACCAATCTGCTGCCTCTCAAGTCCTCCTCGGGGGGGGGGGGGTGTGTGGCAAAAATTTGAAGAGACAGACTCCTCTCACACATAATGTCTGGTCTTCATTTTGATCCAGGTCCACTCCCCTTCAAACTGGGTCCAAAATAAAATGAGGTTCACACTCCATATCTGCTGCTACCCTGCCCAGTAGCAGACACTGAGATGCAACCTTTGGTCAGCTACATCACTGCTGCTTACTGTCAGGTAAAGGGGAAGGTGGTAGTGAGGTTGCTGCAATAAAACACACTAGTGCAGTTAATTCAGCATTCCTGCTGGTGTGTTTGCACTGCACTGACCTTTTTGCCTAGCCTACCTTCTCTTCCTCCCAGTAAGCAGCAACAATGCAATGAACTGTAGGTCAGCTGAGTGCCACAACCATACCACGCTATCCACCACTGACTTGGCCTTCCCTGCCAGCCACCCTCCTACCCTATTTTCCAAGACAAAAAGCTTTACTTTTTGGAAAGGGTGTGCCTTAGCCTCAAATTGTGCATGGGGCATTGTTTCCTGCCAGGGCTCATGTTGGTCCTTGTAGAAAACTTAACAAGCCTTCCCAAGTCCCAGCAGCCAGGTGAATAAATAGGCTTAGACATGCTTAATTTTGCATAGGATTGCAACAGTAAAAAGCCCATATATGCCCCCCCCCAGCTGCTGAACTACATTCTGTGGTCACATAAACCCTGATATATCAGATGAACCATTAGGGCAATGCATTCTGCCAATCACATTTTAATCAAAGGAGGATCAGAGGACTGTGACACTGGCACATCCTAGAATATTGTCTCTGAAGATGCCTTATTCATACAATACAGCCCAGAAGCGAGAGGGGAGACTTCCGCTCTCACCCCAGAAAGCTGAGTTATAGAAAACACCCTAATGATTTATCTGAGCAGTGTTTGCACTGTGATCAAAAGAACATCATATCTGAGTCCAATTAAAGCACATCGCAATTAACTGGAAGCCTTCAGAAATAAAACTTCAAAAATAAATCACGGAAGGTTGGGATACAAAAAAATGCAACACTACTCAGCCTAACAGCTGCTACAATCTTCTTTGTTACCAAACCCTTCAGCATTGAAAAGATAGCAATAGATATCAGTGATTTACAACTTAGTGTTAATAAACATGTAAAGATCCCCCCTCTTTCTTTTGCTGGGAGTAGACAGAATTTATGAGCACACAATCTGCAATTTTGTGTGTGTGTTTTTAAAGTAATGTAATAAAAAGGATCCAGTAGGTTTTGGTTACCCCCTTGTACTGCACAGATTGTCTTTCTTGAATGAGTATCCTGGGTGGTTGTTCCCATGTTTTCTATTATTTGAGCCAACCAGGAATAAGCAGGGTAGTTTTCCCATGCTCTTGTTTTGTGGCTCACGATGTCACGCTGGCCACGTGACCCGGAAGTGTCTCCGGACAGCGCTGGCCCCTGGCCTCTTAAGTCAGATGGGCGCACAACCCCAGAGTCTGTCAAGACTGGCCCGTACGGGCAGGGGTACCTTTTACCTTTTACCTATAATATGAACGAAATACAGGAGATGCAAACCACAAAAGTTGGCTGCTTCTGAATCTAGGTCTGGGAGGTGTGGAGAAGCTGGAAGTGATGGCAAGCTTTCATCTGAAGGGAAGCAGACAACAGATGATGGTGGGGTTGCATTCTACAGCTCTTCTGTCCTCTTTCCAACTGAGTTGCTGCAGCATACCTGGACAGAGAGGCAAAGGGGTGCAATGCTAGTGAGGCTGTCACAGTGCAAAAGTGCTGGCAGGAGCACGGGTTGGTTTCACTGGTGCGTTTGCACTGCGCCACCACCCACCACCAAAACCCTTCCTCTCTCTACCCTGGCATGCTGCAGCAACTCAGCTAGATGGAGCTCAGGTACGTAGTACAGCTCTACTATGCCACCCACTGCTGGAAGCAGGCAGTACTCTAGTCCAGGGATAGCCAATGTAGGGTCCTCCATGTGCTAGGCTCCAACTCCCATTAGACCCAGCCAGATGGGCAATTATCAGGAAAGATCTGCATTGTGGTTCAACAGCACCCAAGTTATGTGTGATGGGGATGAGTGGCAGAAATGTTTTCATCTTTGCCATGAAGGATGCTGAGCCAAAGGAACTTGGAATCTCCACACATGCACAAAATATTGAGGATAGTTGGACACCGCGGGAAGAATATTAACTCTGAAACTCAAACATTTATCATCTTTCCCAGAAAGGATGAGGCGCCCTCGGTTTCCCCACTTGCTTTGTGCTACTACCTAAGTTGTGGGGTGAAAGAGACAGAGATGGATGAATCTGTCAATTCTGGTTTCTCTCAGCTTCTCATCTTTCCAATCTTAAATCCAAATCACCACATTTCCACATCAGTTTCTATTTTATTTTATTTTTTAAGACCTCATGAAAATTCACAAACCCAGTCAGATAGGTGGGGTACAAATAAATTACTATTATTATTATTTGTGGATTTTTGAAAGAAATTTCTCCTTGTATGATTCATTTTTCCATACCATTTTCACAAATATATGTATACCTGCTCAGGTAGGATCCAACTCCCAGAACTCCCTTTTGGGTCCTGTGGGAGTAGCCGCTAGCCTGAGATAGTGAGCTGACTTTCCACACTTTCTACCAATATCTTTGATACCAAACTTTTCTAATGTTTCAGGCCTGTAGTTGTTCAAAAGTAAGTGTAGCTGGATGGAAAGGCAAACAGCAAAACAACATTCAATTAGTGTAATAGTCTAGATTTGCATTAAAGAGGGAGGGGAACAGGCTGTCAGTTCTTCTTAGAAATGGAACACAGAGCTCTTTCTCTTTTCACGCCTTGTGGAAGAATTGTGCATTCAGAAACTCCCAAGGTTGCTTGTTGGCTAAACACAGCAGACCGGTCCCTTCAAAGCATTCCTGGTATGCATTGCTGCTTTGTCAATGTATTACAATGCCACAACACACACACACACATACACAGATACACACAAAAAACACATTGACATATCTAGCTGCTCCATGATCATTTCTCAAAGCAAACAACTTTCAGTGCTTGCAAATTAAAATAACTTGGCTAGAAGAATAAACAAGCCCATTTTGATGAATAGCATGCAGGTTTCAATTACATACTTGCTATTGTATTGAAGGGTTTTTTAAAAAGAAGACAATAACTTCAGATGTTCTGGTTAGTCGGAGAAGCATCTATTCATAGTTTGTGACATCAGATCTTTCACTATGCTGATCCTGCTTCAAGAGTTTGAGTACACTTATTTCAAGAGCTTGAGTACACTTATTTCATCAGCCTGGATCCTGAAATGTCACGAAGCAAACTAGAAGAGTGCTCCCCCTACCAGATTGTGTCCCAACCCTGGGGTTCCTTGAAACTCATCAGGGGTTTTGTAATGATAGGTAAAGGTAAAGGGACTCCTGACCATTAGGTCCTGTCGTGACCAACTCTGAGGTTGTGGCGCTCATCTCGCTTTATTGGCTGAGGGAGCTGGCGTACAGCTTCCGGGTCATGTGGCCAGCATGACTAAGACACTTCTGGCAAATCACAGCAGTGCACGGAAACACCGTTTACCTTCCTGTTTACCTATTTATCTACTTGCACTTTGATGTGCTTTCGAACTGCTAGGTGGGCAGGAGCTGGGACCGAACAACGGGAGCTCACCCTGTCACGGGGATTCGAACCACCGACCTTGTGATCAGCAAGTCCTAGGCTCTGTGGTTTAACCCACAGTGCCACCCACGTCCCTTCTTTTGTAATGATACAATCAGTAATAAACAAGCTTCTGCAAAAGGCAGCTTGCCCACCATTATCAATCTCTATTGTCAAGCAGAAGGGCACTGCAATGGAGGCTCATTCATTAGGGCAAAAGGGACACTGTCCCACCATCCCCAGTCTGCCCTCGGCCAGACGCCACCTGCATATCTTCTTACTTACAACCAGCCTGCCATTTTCCCCCTTCTCTGTCTCTGTGTTGCCCTTAGCAGGGAGGATGGGGACAAAGGTTAAATTAGTTGGCTCCACCTACTGTTGGTCTTCCTGCATTCTGTCCCAATATGGACTTGCCACTGTTAAAGCATTGGATGTTTTCCTGATCACACACATCCTGGAGTTCCTGAAAGGGCACACCAAGATTTTCTAGAACTTTCCCTCTGCAAAAGGGAAATGTGACCTTGTGAGCATCCTCTGTGGGGATACAAAAAGGTCTGCACCCTGTCCTGCTGTGGCATTAGAGTTCTGAGGCATGCTGGGAGAGGCTGTGAATCTTTAAGAACCACATCCCATTTTCCCCAACGTGCTTGTGGAATGAGGAGCAAGCTGCAACAGCCCTGTGACTGGCATGGCCTGTTTCCCTCCCACTGGAATCATATCCTATTGGAATGGTATCCCTTAAAAGGTAGTCATTTCTCCTTATCCATACCACACATTTTCTAATACTTGGCAGAGCTGCTTCCCCACTCCAAACCTGTAGCAACCATGATCAGGGTTCTTCTACAGCCCATTTCTCCCTTCCCCTCCCCACCACAAACTTTTTCTCATTTCACATATCATGTAGATGTGGACTTTCAACATTCACATATATGTGCATTGGTTAGGGAGCTCCATTTTGATCCCATTGGTAGTCTATTTTGGTTAGGGGATGTATGAGAAGCAATAATTCCCCCTCCCTGCCCATAAAAAACAGACAAAGCAAAAAAACAAGGGGTCTAGTGCTCCATACACACTAAAATGCTTCCCTATCATCTTCAGTCTGAACATTTTGCTCTCAGAAGATGCGGTTGCGGTTAATGATACCAATCAATCTGTGCTCTTACAACTGGTTTCATTTCCGCTCAGTGGTGCCGTTAATGTCCCAAGAAACATTAAGGCACTAATTCATCAGGTAAGTATTTACCTTTCTCTTCCTTTGGAGAAACACACACACATAACACATGCAGCCTCCTTAGGAAATGATTTTTTTTTTAAGTGTCTATGAAAATGGAATGAATGTTAATTACACTCAAACAGTGAATGGCCATCTAAACTTAGAACTGCTTGCTTCTTACAAACGCAGGGGAACAAAACCATTTCTGTTATTAAAGGAAAACCTAAAGGTTATGACTTTGATGTGTGGCTAGTTGAGTAGTCTTGGCTGTATCTTAGTGGGCCAGTTGCTCAACTAGAGAAGTAATGTGTGTTTCATATGTCAAGGAGCAGCTCAGTGCAAGGTCTTTAGGTCCCTTTGGGCAAAAAAGACAAACAAGGCAGAGATTAGATGGTAGCCAGTGGGTGATCATTGAATTGTAGAGTTGGAAAGGAACCCAAGGGTTATCTAGTCCAATCCCCTGCAATGTAGGAATCACAGCTTAAAAATCCCTGGGAGAGAACCATCTAACCTCTGCTTGAAACTCCCAGTGAAGGAGAGTCCACCAGTTTCTGAGGTAGTCTGTTCCACTGCTGAACAGCTCTTACGGGCGGAAGGTTCTTCCTAATGTTTTGTTGGCATCTCCTTTCTTGCAATTTGAATCCACTGCCTCAGGTCCTACCCTATGGAGCAGCAGAAAACACGATTGCTCCATCGTCCATTATGAGATTACACTTGCTGCAAAATCAGTCTCAGGAGAGCATTTCTCTTCCTCCTCCACCAATTTCTCTCCCACACACTCCAGGGGGAAAACAAGGTCACAAAATCTCCACCCCAACAAATGTGAAGGGGTAATATACAGTGGTACCTCGGGTTACATACACTTCAGGTTACATACACTTCAGGTTACAGACTCTGCTAACCCAGAAATAGTACCTCAGGTTAAGAACTTTGCTTCAGGATGAGAACGGAAATCGTGTGGCAGCGGTGCAGTGGCAGTGGGAGGCCCCATTACCTAAAGTGGTGCTTCAGGTTAAGAACAGAATTCCCTGGTGTTTCCAAACTACTCACTTCTGTGGCAGAAAGGATATGTTGCTTTAAACTTGTAACCTACAGTGTCGTGACAGCTGTGATGTCCATGCTTCTTCCATGTAGCAATGAGAAACAGACTCAGTGGGGCAACACCTTCCGAGCACTCAGTTTGGTTCAGGAATGCTTTCATGTTTTCATTGATTTGGGGGTTGTGGAGTGGAGACTCAGAATGAAAAACTCAAGCCAAAGCAAGGAGAGCTTCAGTGAACTCCCTCACTGTTGGAGTAAAATCCCAATCATCCCTGACCTTTGACAATACTGTCTGGATGGAGCTGATGGGAATCTCAAGTATCTGGAGGGCACCAGGTTGGGGAAGGCTGACATATGAGGCATGAGGGGAAAACACCATTTAGTTAGGAAGCTCACTTACAAAGATTTGTTTTTGTTTTTTTTATAGAATATTTATTAAAATTTTCAAAAAATAATACAATGTAAAGTGAAAAAAAGAAAAGAAAAGAAAAAAGATTACAAAAATACAAAAAATACAAAAATACAAAGGTAATTAAAAACGCATAGAATTTCCATTATTTATTTTCTTTTAACTTATTTTCCAGACCTCCTCATACCTCCCTTTCTTGTATTCCAATTCAAATTTTTAGTTCAACAAATCCTCACCATTAATTTTTACTTATTTCTAAGCATTACAGCTGGAAACCACTTAATTTCTGTCCAACATCATTCTAACATTCATTAATTTTACAATATTTCTGCAGATAGTCTTTAAACTTCTTCCAGTCTTCTTCCGCCGACTCTTTTCCCTGGTCTCGGATTCTGCCGGTCATTTCTGCCAATCCCATATAGTCCATCATCTTCATCTGCCATTCTTCCAGAGTGGGTAGATCTTGTGTCTTCAATATTTTGCAATAAGTATTCTTGCTGCTGTTGTCGCATACATAAAGAAAGTTCTGTACTTCTTTGGCACCAATCGGCCAACCATGCCCAGAAGAAAGGCCTCTGGTTTCTTCAAGAAGGTATATTTAAATACCTTTTTCATTTCATTATAAATCATTTCCCAGAAAGCCTTGATACTTGGGCACGTCCACCAAAGATGAAAGAATGTACCTTCAGTCTCTTTACATTTCCAACATTTATTATCAGGCAGATGATAAATTTTTGCAAGCTTGACTGGGGTCATGTACCACCTGTATATCATTTTCATAATATTCTCTCTTAAGGCATTACATGCCATAAATTTCATACCGGTGGTCCATAAGATTTGAACCACTGGTGCTGAAATAAAAACTGTGTGTATGCAAGTCTGAAGTCACCTTTGAAAATATCATTCTTTACTATGAGTTTCCTTTTTTTTTTTAAATAAAATTTTTATTAATTTCCAAATTTTTAACATAAACAAAAACAACATAAAAACAAACACAAAAAATCATATTTTCTTAACCTTATTTCCATAACCCTCTTTTCCCGGACTTCCCCATACCTTCCCCTTTTTGCATCCTTAATTTTAAACCATTATTCAGCAGCCCTTCTTAGCCAATTAAATAAAATTTCATTCTCCTTTTCAATTCCACCCTAAAGTTAAACACAATTTGCCGCTGCAATTCTACGTCTTCTTTTCCCTCAGCATTTTAGCACTCCTCAATTTTATAATAGTTCTTAAGATACATCTTAAACTTCTTCCAGTCTTCTTCCACAGTCTCTTTCTCTTGGTCGCGGATTCTGCTGGTCATTTCTGCCAGTCCCATAAAGTCGATCACTTTCGCCTGCCATTCCTCCAGCGTGGGTAACTCTTGTGTCTTCCAATACTTTGCTAGAAGAATCCTTGCTGCCGTAGTAGCGTACAAAAAGAAATTCTTATCCTTCTTCGGCACCAGCTGGCCGACCATACCCAAGAGAAATGCCTCTGGTTTCTTGTTAAAGGTGCACTTAAGCACTTTCTTAATTTCATTATAAATCATTTCCCAGAAGGCCTTAATCTTTGGGCAGGTCCACCAAAGGTGGAAAAAGGTACCTTCAGTCTCCATTCTTTACTATGAGTTTCCTTCCAACCTAGGCAGCTTCCTTTTCATCATTATTTTCCCCAGCCTTACACTTGTAGAATATGCAAGAGTAGCAAATCCTTTTTCAATCGATCAGAAATTAGCAGCAGTTATCCTGAAAATCCTTGTGTGTTCTATCAGCTTCCTAGGGGTGGTTTTTAAAATGCAAAGTGGAAACTGGCTTTGAACTCCTTTAATACCTCCTTTGCACATCGCACTGTCAGTGAATTTTGAATCCTTCAGCCACTCACATCCATATCATCCTCGTCACAATAGCAACCATACTGTATTACTCGTCACACAAGGTATTGAAGATATTTTGTCAAAGTTGTGGAACTGTACTGTGCAGGAGCTGAAAACTGAGGTGAACTGTGGTGATTTTATTCCTCCATTAGTTGAAGCACGAGTTGAACAAAGCACCCCAAGTTGGATCAGGGTCCCCAAAAAGCCTCATGCCAGCCTGTTTTGTTTTTGTTTTGTATTATCTCTTTCTCTGTGCCCTATATCTCTATGTTTTGCTATGTTTCTGTACTCTAGGTCCATGGACTTTGCAATAACCAAATCTGTGGATGTTCAAATGCTACCGTGGATGTTGTTGTTGTTGCTGCTGCTGGTGCTGCAAGGAGTGGGGTTGTCATAAATATTGCCTGCAGAGCTCTGGGCTTTGTTGTTGTTGTTAAAAGCACAGCAACATGCTTCCGTATTGTTAGGTGTAGTTTTAAATTTAAACACTGAACGTGAAATTTTACCTTCATATTCAAATACTTTAGACACCTTTTGATTTCAGCAGGTATCAGCCCTTGTTAAGCAGCGTACGTCTGAACTCACATGCACTTCCAGCATGCATATCAACCCAAAATATGCATATTGTTGTAAAATTGTGTCATTTTGGACCAGTTTTCCTCGCATCCCTACCCTACAGAGCTGCTGCCCACCAGAATAGACAATATTGTGCTATATGAACCAACAACGATCTATAAACCACTTTCTGTATGCATCATATTAGATGGGTGTGGATCTGAAATACTGATTGGCTTGTTATGGCCCCAATGGCCCCAATCCCTCCTTGTATATGTGAAAGTTTAAGTCACGCCCCCCCCCCTCAGCCTTCTTATTAAATTTCAAAATCACTTGGTTGTGCTGTGGCTCTAAGGACTGTTGTGATTGTGATCTTCTGTGAAGAGTGAATGGCCAATTCAGAAGTTGCCATAATAAAATATTATTCAATTCAGCAGTGGCCCAGTAAGGTCTATCAACGGGAAACCTATGGGCCAGGAGGAGAATTACCTGGTTTCTTTGCAAGCCCATTTTGCCCCTCCCTGGGGACCCTCAACACTGAAATGAAATAGTTATGCCAATTGCTTGAGCCACATGGTTCCTGCTTTCTCATATTGCTGGCACGGTGTGTGACTAGACTACATGGAAGCAGCTCCCACAATTTGATGAAAATGTAGCAAGAATTTGGCCACAGTCATTCAGGGATGCTAAGTTATCTCAGCTCATATGCACAAAAAACTCTTCCCCTCAGTTCTATGGTTATAGATCTATATCATCTATGACTATATATACCTTTAACTCTCCATGTGTATGTGAGCAGCACCAGGCCTGACAGGTGGGTGTTTTTACTAATGGTGGAAATTCCTTACCTTTGCAGAAAAATAGCACGATCCTATAGTGTCCAACAAGACCCCTCCCCAAACTGCCACAGATGAGAGTGCTGAATATGGTCCTCCCCTCCTGAAAATTAAAAACATACCTAGCATAGTGCAGAGCTAGTCCTGCATTCATTGGAGACTTGTACAGTGGTACCTCGGGTTAAGAACTTAATTCATTCTGGAGGT
Organism: Podarcis cretensis; assembly: GCF_951804945.1. Classification (NCBI taxonomy): domain Eukaryota; kingdom Metazoa; phylum Chordata; class Lepidosauria; order Squamata; family Lacertidae; genus Podarcis; species Podarcis cretensis. The sequence goes on along the minus strand of NC_137176.1, from coordinate 22,667,234 downwards.
CCGTTCTTAACCTAAAACTGTTCTTAAGCTGCGGTACCATTTTAGCTAATTGGGCCTCCCACTGCCACCACGCCGCTGTGGCGCGATTTCTGTTCTCATCCTGAAGCAAAATTCTTAACCCAAGGTACTATTTTGGGTTAGCAGAGTCTGTAACCTGAAGCATCTGTAACATGAAGCGTCTGTAACCCAAGGTACTACTGTACTGTGAACACAACTTATGAGATATCAACAGGTATAGTCTTGCTAGGCCCCTTTCTCTACCGGCTCCATGGGGCCACTGGTCATGAGTCTCTGCTAGACAGAGGGACAAAAAGAAGGACAAAAAGGAGGTAAGGAGAGTATGGATAAAGTCTAGAGGGCCAGAGTTGTAGGTGAGAGTTGGGAGGGAGGTGATGGGATTGAGGATGGATGGGAGGAGGGAATAAGAAAAGAAAAGGAGGTGGAAGAGGGATAGGCAGGAGTTGTAAAGATGCTTGAGGAATTTCATGCTTTGCAAAATGCAATACAAACTAAGCTGATCCGTACCTCTTAGGCTAATGTGCGGATTGGAACTTATATTATGTTTCTTACACTTAAATCCATTTTTTCCTTCCATTTATGGAACCTCAAATGGCCTGTGGTTCTCAAGTGATCTTCCATCCAGGTACTGACCAGACCCAGATCTGATCTCAGGACCTCAGTGGCTAACCACCATAACTTCACCATGGGGCCATTAAAAAAACAACCGCCACCATGTGCGTTGTTGTTGTTTTCAGATCAGGAAGTCCAAGCATCTGGGCAGGCTGCAGAATGCTGAAGAGATGTTCAGAGAAAATAAGTACATATATACACACACACACAATTCATGACTGGCTCTCATCAATGCTGTAAACTCAGGCCCTCATCCATTGACATTATAAATAAATTCTAAAGTATCCTGACAATATGGGGTGGGGGTGGGGAATCCTCTTCAGCAGGGGATGAAAGATTTCAATAAATTAGAGGTCAGTTTTTGGCACAGCACTTAAAATAAATATCCTTTCCACTCCTTTACTGAACACCCTAATAGCCTGAGTCCTCCTAGTTCCTTGTTGTAGGACATAACTTTTGTTCAAGGGGGTTCTTCCCCTTAGGGAACATCGCTCAATAATGGCTTACATGGAAGGAGTAACAATAGTGGTCATCATTCTATAGCCCTTTTATCACAATTGTTCATTAATTCAGTATGATGCTTGCTTGAAACCAGCCATTTCCCCCTCAGATTTCTATCTCCTTGTTGCCATTCTCGGTTACACATGCTTTTCAGCTGGTGAATAATGTAATCAGATAAGAAACCAAGAGGCCAGAAAAGATGTCTTGCATTTGCATCCTGCCCACCCCCAAAGCAATTTACACAGATGCTGCTGCTTCAGTATTGGGTGAGGGGGTGGCGCTCTATGTTTTCAAGGGGTTTGATGTTGTTCCTCATTTCAAATCTTTGTAATTCATTTTGGGTCAGAAGGCTGATTGCTGTTAATTGAAAATTCTGTTCGTTTCTTCCACGTTGGATATTTTTCATCAAGCAGTAATTCTAATGGAAAATATAATGGGGAATGACATATAACTGTGTGATTGTGAGATCAAAATAAAATCACACACAAATAGGAAATCTAGCACTCCTGAGCTTGTTTGCAGGCTGGACTGCAAATCCCTCACTGGATCACACCTTTCTCTGAATATGGCAATGCCATTTTTGTGTTCAAAAATGTGCACAAATTATCTCTCCCCCCTCCCCGTAATATTATGAAAAAATGTCTATTTTAGAGACTAGTACATTTTATAGGCTAGTACACACAAAATGTGTACTTTTCTGCTTCATGAATTTAAAAGCATGTATTTTACAAAGGGGGTTGTACTTTATGGGGAAAATGTGCACAATTGTATAGAAAACGTATTCAATGCAGGAGGGAATAGGACAGAGTGGTACACAAGGGGGTGCAAGAAGCAGGAACAGAATTATTACTAGTGAGATTGAAATGGCATGGAATTAGCTGCTTCACACTTCCCAGCACACACGCACACATGTTTGTTTCCCGTTGATGCAATGTCATGCATGTAGGTATGTTTTTCTTTCTTTTTTAATATTGTAACCACAAGGCGCTTTCCCACTTTATCAGCATCACCCCTCCTAACTGAACGACAGTTGGGTGAGTAATGCCCCTGTGATCAGTTCTGTCCATGTACCTGCAATCTAACTGTGTGGGATATGCCCCAGGCAATCTGTTTCTGTTTGGATCAGTGTTAGGGCTCTGCACCAGATTTTGACTGAGGGCCTTGATGAAATGGGCCTGTTGAGAGGGATTTGGGTATTGGTTGAGTAGGGTTCAGCCAGCCCAAGATCACTGTGAGTCACGTTTGATGGTCCAGAGTGATCCAGGGCTGTTAGGGAGGAGGACATTGAGCAGAAAAGAGAGGCAGGCATCAGGCAGCAAAGCTCATCAAAAAGGACAAGATCCACCTGAACAGCAGGTAGCTGCATCTTTCTGGGGAAAGGTAGGAGCCCACAACACACTGACTCTCCTTCTTACCTTAAGGACCATCACGCAATGCTGATGCCTCTTTTCAACATTTATTCAATGCAGGCACTGATCCTGCAGAGTGCCTCTCTTCAAGCAGCTTCCCTGTAGGAAAGCTGCTTGCGAGGAAGCAGCACCCTACAGGATCGGTGGAGGCATCAACCCTGTGGAGTGCAGGATGCTCCTCCACAAGCGCCTTCTCTGCTTGTGAAGGAGCACCTTGAATGATTGACTCCCCTTGCTTTCAGTTGGGAGTGTGTACAGAGGGAGATGTATCATCATCATCATAATTTATTATTTATACCCCGCCCATCTGGCTCCTTCCCTATCCTCCTCCTGGTCATATGTTTAATTAGCATTTGTAAAAACAACAACAACAACAACCCCTAAACAAACATTGGCCCCACCACACATCTCATTTGTGACTAGTGGTTCTGGGTTGGTCCAGGTTGACTTCGCTTGGTGGGACGGGGCTAAATTAGGGTCACTGAGTGGACAGTATGAATGGATCAATGATATATCATGTCTTCACTGCCACAACATCTGTTGTATTGTACTGTAAGCTGCTGGGAGAGATTAAGCCCAGGATGTGGAAGTTTGTAGCCCCCCAGATGTTGAATTATATCTCCCATCAGCATCAGCCACTCTTGTGGGTGCTTGGAAAGGATAGGTGATGTAGTCTAATAACCTCTGGAGAGTCACAAAGTTCCGCATTCCTATGGAAAGTGTGCTTCTATACTTCTTATAGAAGCCAGTGTGGTGTAGTGGTAAAGAGCGGTAGTATCGTAATCTGGGGAACTGGGTTCGCGTCTCCGCTCCTCCACATGCAGCTGTTGTGTGACCTTGGGCTAGTCACACTTCTTTGAAGTCTCTCAGCCCCACTCACCTCACAGAGTGTTTGTTGTAGGGGAGGAAGGGAAAGAAGAATGTTAGCCACTTTGAGACTCCTTAAAGGGAGTGAAAGGCGGGATATCATATCCAAACTCCTCCTCCTCCTCCTCCTCCTCCTCCTCCTCCTCCTCCTCCTCCTCCTCTTCTTCTTCTTCTTCTTCTTCTGCAGCATCTGATGGGGAATTTGTGGTCCTTAAGACCATGGATGAAAACACAAACCATTGCTGTTAGAAAGGATGGGTTTAGAGCATGGCAGACCTTAACAGTCACTGTCCTGCTTCCCAGACACATGGTTGCACTTTGGGTACAGTGATGAAAAACTCTGCACTACTCAGAGTCTCTAGGGCAGGCATAGGCAAAGTCCGGCCCTCCAGATGTTTGGGACTACAACTCCCATCATCCCTAGCTAACAGAACCAGTGGTCAGCGGTGATGGGAATTGTAGTCCCAAACATCTGGAGGGCTGGAGTTTGCCTATGCCTGCTCTAGGGCCCCGTTTAGAAATCATTTGAGAGGTACCCTTCTCCCAATTTTGTGTATATTAAGGGAACGTGCACCTACAGACACAGAGATTGCTGAAATTAATATGCAAAAATGCATTCCAGTAGGAGCGATTGCTTGAAAAAATGCACTCTGTTAGGCAAAACATATAGGGGAAATTTGGAGCAATATTTATTTATTTATTATTGAAACTATGATACATTTTCTTTACAACTTTTTAAAAAGTAACAAATGGATGCAGAAATGTGTCAGACTGAATTTAAGATGGGGGGGGGGGAGGGAAACTGAAATTGAAAGATGATCCCTCCATGCTAACTTTCTTTCTTTTTTCCCCTTTGGGCAATGGGGATAGGCTTGTGGGAGGTGAACATCTATTGGGTCCTTTGAGTATTCTTTTCAAATGCTCAATAAATAAACAAATAAACCTTCAAGGCTTTTGAGTGTTCAGTAGGAATGCTCAAAGGGTTTGATTTTCGGGGTGAGCTCCAGGCTGCTTTCATATCCTTAAGGATACAGCACAGAAAGTGTGTGTGTATAATTCTTGCGCCCCTCCTTCATAAATTTGAACATAGAAACATTTTTAAACAACTAAAGTTCTACAGGAGCATGAGAAAACTCTTATTTTTTAAATGTTTGTGCCCATTTGAGGTGAAATTAATAATATGGGGTCAAATTTAGCTGTAAATGACATTTCAAGGTGAAAAACTATGGGTGTGACACCCAACAGATGAGCAGTTTACGCCCTCTAGCCCCTTTGACTTCTACATCCCTCCTATAATATGTACAGTGGTGCCTCACAAGATGAAAAGAATCCGTTCCGCGAGTCTCTTCGTCTAGCGGTTTTTTCGTCTTGCGAAGCAAGCCCATTAGCGGCTTAGCGGATTAGCGCTATTAGCGGCTTAGCGGATAAGCGGATAAGTGGCTTAGCGGTTTAGAAAAAGGGGGGGGAGGGGAAAAAAGTTGGAAAAACTCGCAAGAAATTCGTCTTGCGAAGCACCTCCAAAACAGAAAACCCTTTCGTCTAGCGGGTTTTTCGTCTTGCGAGGCATTCGTCTTGCGGGGCACCACTGTACTGTTTGTATTGCCAAAACCTGGGCAGGTGAGCTAGGCAGGCCAACACTCACCCAGTTTAGTTGTTTTGGGTGCAGCAACATCAGAGATCAGAAGGGAAGGGGCGTTGTTGTCATCCAAGCAAGTTCTACCACAAGACCAGACCATTCTTGCACTGAATTTGAGGGTTTGCCCCGGTTTGGGGCCGAAGACAGAATATCCGTACTGCTGGTGTACTGCCCAGTCAAAGGCCCAGTAGCCTTCCTGGCTGAACTGGTGGAAATGGTGCCAACTGAGAGATGTCAACACCCGTGGCAAAGCTCTATAGTGGAAGGATCTGGTCCTGCATGTTGCCAGAAGCTGCTCCTTCTTGGGTGCCTTCCCCTGCATGCAGGGAACCCATTCTCAATGCAGCAGTACTGTGCAGGATTGGATCCTCCCACAACAAATAAGTGGGAGGATTTGATCCTGTCCAGTTCTGGCCACTGCTCCTTTATGAGTGGTTCCCTGAACTCAAGGGTTTCCCCGGTAAGCAAGGAAGCAGCAACACCATGCAAGATTTGATCCCCCTTCCTAGGGCTTATAACACCCCTTTAAAGCTCTTCGCTCCATCTCTCAAATTGCTTCAGGGATGGATCTGGGGTGCAGTGGGCAGCCCTTAGGGCAGCACACATGGCGAATTGGCCTGGACTGGCAGCCACAGATCAGGGATGTAGGCTTTTATTAGAGGAGTCCATGCACTATATGTATGTGTGCATAAAATATTGCAGACCCTCCAAGTGTCCCTATTTTCCAAGGACAATCCCAGATTTACAGAAGTCATCCCAGTTTCTGATTTGATGCTGGAATGTCCCACTTTTCGTTTGTTGTTGTTGTTGTTTAGTCGTTTAGTCGTGTCCGACTCTTCGTGACCCCATGGACCAGAGCACACCAGGCACTCCTGTCTTCCACTGCCTCCCGCAGTTTGGTCAGACTTATGTTTGTAGCTTCGAGAACACTGTCCAACCATATGGGCTCTTATTTTTACCCTTATGCAATTTTAGGTTTCACTGTGAAGATAAATAAAATTAGCCCATGTCAATGCATTGCAACTTTCCAAGTAATATAATGTCCAACTTTTCGTTAGGACACCCCTATTTTCATCAGAGAAATGTTGGAGGGTGTGGAATAGGAGTTTCCCAGGGCTTTTTTTTAAAAAAGCCAGAACTCACTGAAACTCAGTTTTGACACCTCTCAGGTAGGCAACATTGCCATTCTAAGAGAACAACTCCTGAGCAGTTCCGGCACCTCTTTTTTTCTAGAAAAAATAGCACTGGACATCCCTATTTTCATCAGAGAAATATTGGAGTATATGATATTGTTTTATTGATGCGTTCCTGCCCTGGGAAAACTTGTTGAAGGGCAGGTTAGAAATACTATAAATAAATACATTAATATGTTAGGGTTTCCCTTGTTTTTTCTTCCTCCAGCTCTTGATATATTGGGGTCCCATAAGCTTTAAGGCTTGGCCTGCCTCTGAAAGCTGTTACAATTGGTCTGTCATAGATTTATGTCCATAAAGATCTGCAGAGCAGTCACCTCTCTTGCTCTCAGAGGACAAAGCTCTAGTTTTTTCTGGGTCTTTTTTTCTGACCTTCTCTGTCCATTCACTCTGTGCAATCAATTCATCTTTTCCCATAGAGTTGACAAGTGGGACTCTATTGCACCAGTTGACGTGTGTGTCAAGGATTTCCCTAGCTAGTTACCCCCCCCCCTGCACACTTTTCAGTGCTGTCACAGCAGAGAAATGGTAGAGGAGAGTGGATATTTCATGACGAAGGTTGCAAATTGACTAGAGGAAGGAAAAGAAGAAGCAAGTGTTGGTTGATACTTGGGAAATGTAAGTAATTCGAAGTATTCAGCAGGCCAATATCGGCTCTTATTTTTACCCCTATGCAATTTAAGGTTTCACTGTGAAGATAAATAAAATTAGGCCATGTCAATGCATTGCAACTTTCCAAGTAATATAATGGCCTTTTGCAGATCCTGGAAGGTTTAATAAGACTATAAAAGGGTTTTTTTCTGCTTTCAGTGAGATTAGATTCCTGGCTTGCTAGACATGGTGGTACAGCTATTGGTGAAATATGCTACATTTATCAAACATCACTGAAAATAGGAAACCTTTAGAGAAGGCACATTGCTTATATTTGAAGTGCAATAAAGCATTATTCCAAACCAAATGGACTCAGAGGAGAAGAGCCTAAAGCTAGGCTGTGTCAATGCATTACAGCTGTTTTCTAGAAAGCTCAGAATATCCATCCCATGATATATAACATCTATATTATAAAATATACCTAGCAATTCGGTTTTTTCATGGTTTGTGAAATGTGGGCTCCAGTAAATCACCATAAACCCAGTAAATCATTGGTGCCTTCCAAATGTTCTTGGACTACAACTCCTATCATCCCTGACCAGTGGCCATGCTGGTTGGGTCTGATGAGAATTGGAGTCCAACAGGATCTGGGTGGCCATAGGTTCCTAGCTCTCTGGGAATACCCAGTACCGCAATATTAGTGCAGTAGCAACTTCTATTCCCTATTTTTTATGAACATCTTCACTCTCCATGAAAGAGGCATTCTTTTTTCTGCCTCCTTCACAGGGAGCAGAAGATTTCAAGACATGTTCTGAGAAGTGTACAAGATAGCCATGTGTTCTTCAGTGCTTTTTATTTTTAAAAACCTATCTTCATGAACTCCTGCAGCATTGATCTTCTTGTACAAAGAGCATTAGCATGACAGCTTTTCCTGGAATGATATGGCATGTGATTGCATGGTCATTCTAGGAAATACTGTGAGGGTACAGCACAAATGAGATATGCATGTGTGAGAGACAGCCCACATAACCATTGAACAGCTTCCAAGTCATCTTGTCACTGAGCAGCTCATTTTCATGGCCATTGTGCATATCTCCCTAAGAACTTGACTCCAAATCTCCATTTTGTCTGAGAAGGAAAAGGTGAGCTGAGGTTTAGGCTTTAGCATGTTTGATTGGAGCGACTTGAACATCATTATTATGAGAATTATGGAAAATGCAATGGCTTCTTCCCTTCTAGGTCTCCAGTGCAGTTACATCATCCAGGCTGTGTTCACTAAATGGCTAGCTGAGACCACTGCCAAAGGAAAACATTGTCTCAGGCAGAGCAACCAGACTACAGAAAGTCACTGGTGAGTACTCTGAGACAACATTATGGTGAAATAAGATTCTCCAGGCTTGCCTCTTAGTATTTGGAGACCTTCAGGTTAGAAAAGGAATTGCATGGGTTACACATCCAGAGTGCTTGAGGCTCAGGAGAGTAATCAGGAAGGCCTCACTCAGCATCTCAAGATGTAGCCTGATAAACACAAGCTGGCAGTACATTGATTCCAGCTTAGAGCAGGGCCAGGCACAACCTCAACTATGCCTACTTTAAGGAGGCTGCAGAGCAGCTCCTGCCCCAACCAAATCAGGCACGGCTGATAGTGTGTGTTGCACATCTCCTTATGTTAATGTCTTTCTTCCATGTGTCACTCATTATTTTTTTTGTAGTAGACATCACTACTGTACTAAAAAGAGAGGGTATTTGTGACATGTTGTTCTCCTATTTACATCATTGGGAGTTCAGTAGGCTCATAGGAGCCAGCTCCTAGGGGCCAAGGGGTCTTCGGCCCCCTAATAAAATATTTGAGGGGCCCAGGCCCCCCATGTTGATAGGCATAGCCATTCAAATGGTGTGCGTGCATCACATCATGTGATGAATTATGCAGGACGGTGCTTACCTGCCTCCCCCCAATATTTTACTCAAGATGGCACCCCTGAATAAGCTCATGATTCATATCTGACCTCCAAAATCACTAATGTTTAACTTTGTGTGTGCGTGCGCACCCACTCACCCCAAAGTGCTTTCTCTTAATGTGTGAGTTTCAAAACAAACTGAAAAAGTCTTGTCAGCAGCACCTATCTTGTCCATTACCTCAAAACTGCTTGCCTGGCAACTTAGCCTGTTTGGTCAGTGTTTGTTCTGAGAGAATGAAGAGAAACCATTAAGTACATTCATCCTCAGTGATCATCTTGCTATAAGGCTGAGCAAGCGAGGGACTGTCATCTGAAGTGACAGGGCTCGGAGGCACTGTCAGGCTTCTGTGGCTGACCTATCAGTGAAGCACCATTGTCCCCTGCTCGAGTGTCAGGGTGAACTATCATTACCTCTCTCTGTTGCACAATGAAAGGAGTCTTCCACTTCCCTCCAAGGATAATAGATGGTATTCGTTCACTGAAAATATATTCAGTGAATAAATGCATAGAAGGAAGCATATTATAGCCACTTATCCTAGAGTCAGTGTCTGCAGCATTCTTCTCAAAAACTACCTTTTCTTTGAAGCATCTTGGATTTTTAAACTTTGGCGCAATGAAGAATTACCAGAGATGGTGTAGATCAGCTGCAGGCCAAATTTAGGCCTCAGGCCTTTCAGCAAACCACAATCCTTCCCACTCTCCATCCCTCACTGGCTTGGCTTCAACCCTCATTGTGTTGTGGGTGTGTCTTTCTTTCGTTGGCCTTGCTGTCCTTGAAATATGATAGTGCCTCTGACTTGCCTAGATGAAAAGAAACATATGGATTTTACATGGCTTGATTGTAGCCTACTGCACAAAGTCACAAAAGTTGCTTTATCCATTTTGTTGCCTCTGGTCATACCTGCCACTGATATGCAGCTCCCATAAATTTGACCATCAGGGAATATGGTCCTCAGGCTGAAAGAGGCTCCCCAGTGCTGATACAGCTATAGATAATGGGCCTTGAAAAAAGAATTACCTTTTTTGGAAAAATAATGTTATTCAATTGAATATTCAGTATAATTTGTACTTTATAATTTGTTATAAACTTCATTTGTATTTTGTAAATTTGATATAAAAGTGATGATTAATTTTCACCCCAATCCCAAATAAAGCCCAACTGTGCTTGGTTCCCAGTTCCCTTTTTAATATTGCATCTTCCTTCCCATCTCTCTTTCTCATGGCCCTCTTCATAACAGGACATATTGATTTCCCTTACCATTATCTAAGATTTTAAGTTGTCTTTCATCATTACCAGTTCTGAAAGAGTACTTGGATTTGTTTCCACTACATTGAACTATTTTAGATCACTCCCAGCCTTAAAACTGTGGCCAAACATTCTTCTGTGGACTTATCAAGAAGCAATATCAAAAGCGCTAGATGTGGAGAAGCACAGTCAAAGCATACCACCTTAATTTAAAATCCATGGGAACCCCCATGTTTAATACTAAAAGCATATGTGGGTGTCCCAGGAGAAAGACCATTGTTCTTTCAATGTCTGGAATATATTGTGGTGTGAACACTCATCTCCCTATTGTCCATGGTAAAAAGGTTTTAAAGGGCTTTCCATTGCTTCAACACCTTACAAAACTTGTTTGACCAGATATAAAAGAAAGGAGTACTGTCTGTACACCAGTGTCTGCTTTAGTTCTCTTAATATATATATATATTGTCTGCCATTATGAAGGAAATAATAAAAGGAAATGAGACCTTCACAGAGAAAGCCCAAAGGATTTTATTATCCAAAGTATCCTCTCCACAATTTTCCTTCCCTATTAAGGCTTTTCATATTGTTTACCAATCACACTTTCCCTCCAGACAGTAGGTTGGATACAGGTTGGTTGTTCTGTGAATGGAAAAGGTCATTTCGTTTATGGAAGGAACCATGAAAGTTTCACAGTGAAAGAAGAGGGGGGAAAGTAACTGTCCTAAGTCCCCTCATTCCCCCTCACACTACCTCTCAAAATTTTGGAAGTGTCTTCCAACTCTCTAGGGAGGTTTTTCGGGGGAGCACAGGGGGTGGTAGGGGGAGAATGTACCATCATTCATGTTCCCTTCTTCCTGTGCCAGGAGAGCTCAACAGAGTTCAATTCCAAGACACAGTTCCCATATCACTAAATATTACCCCTTTGTTTTCAAAAGGAATCAGTTCACATATTCACCTGTAAGGCAAATATAGATTAAATCCAATGATTGAGATGTTTCATCCCATTTTAAGGGTTACACTTCAGACCATTTTTTCCAGCTCCTCTTCTATTTAGGGTCCAGCTTTCAGCTGAGTTGAGGAGTGTGCTATGACAACAATAAAAAATCAACAGCTATGACCTGTTATGAGGCCCAGTGTCACAACCTAAGCAGGCAAATATATTTATGCCACTTCAACAAATGCAATGCAACAATCCAGACCTCAAAGCCCTTTGCAGAGCCCCAAGCCACAGCACCAGAGATTCATGTTGCTGTCAACCTTAACAATAGCAACATTTACGCACAATGCTGCATTCTATCATTGTATCATAATGGAATAATTATTAAAGCATTGCTAAGCAAATGTTACACACAGAAATAGATGATCTTGTAAACTTCAAACACCTGCTGATCTTGTTTACTCAGCTGCATGTCAGCTACAGTCACTGTTTAATCTCCTGAAGGAAACAGAGATGGCATATCGAAAGTCAGGAGGATCATGGGTAATGAGTATTCGAAGGTATTATTTTTTTTAAAAAAAAATATTTGATCAAGGATTTTTCTCTCTGTGCAATATGCTACAAAGTCTTTGGTGTGTTTTGCTTCGGAAGTCTTCCTGTCTCTAAGTATTCTAATTATATCTCTTCCTCTGGATACATTTACTTTCTTTTTGTAAATATTAGAACGAGATGTCTATTACAGCTACTTCTGCAATTAAAGTAAAAATGTTCTGAGATGTAAAAGTGATCATAAAAGAAACCCGGTAGCAAATATGCTCTAGGAGAGATAGGGAGACAAGTTTCAATGCCAATCAAAGGGTGAGAGGCTAAATTACAATTAATTAGGTAGAAGACAGCAAAGATCAGACTGCAAATTAGATGCAGAAAAGAAGATACTAATGTTAGATTATTGTGCATTATCTTTAATTTTTCAACATTTCCTGTAAGAAACCTTATTTTGTAAATTAAATGAAGGGTAAATGTATTTTAATGCCTGCCTAGTTTACACAGTGAAGGCTGATCTATTATGGCAAATAGGGCACTGCCCCACCAAACACAGCTGATTTTTTTCAAGTGCACCTGCTTTCTTACCTACAACCAGGCTGGAAGGTAGTCCTAGTTATCTGTTGCCTCCTCCTTTGCAGTTTTGCCCTTGTAGAACTCAATGGGGAAGAGGTTGGAGGCAAAAGTGCTAGGATATAGTTCCATTCCACCTTAAAAGGAACAGGCATGACTGTTGTGGGTCACATGCCTGTTTACATTCCAGCACAGTCTGCTGGGAACATCCGTTTGTATGTTGCTTTTGCTATACTGCTGTTTTGCTGGACACAAAGGGAAGCAGACATGTTTTTCCTTTGTTCCTGAACTATGCTGAATAAATGCCTGTAAATAATGCTTACGCATGTCTCTGTCCGCCACTTCCGTTGTGAGAAGTTATTCACTCTGCTGATAGAGCGTGCTCAAGTTTCTGAAGGCTTCTGAAGCTACGAGTCACTGATTGATGCTGTTCCAAGGGAGGCCGGAGTTCGCCTGGCTGCCGGCCAGTGGTTGGAGCCAGCTGGGGGCCTGCCTGATGCCCCTGTCTCCCCAGCAGCATCCCAACAAAAAGTACATGTCCTTGGTTCTGACTCCTCCTGCTTTTGGCCTCCCTGCTGACTTCTGCCCTATCAGTTCCAATGGGCACCAGCCACCACAGAATATGTATCCAATAAAAGCTGCTCATTGGCATAAATGCCTAACAGCATAACCCTGCATGTGTGTCAGCTCAGAGGTAAGACCTACTGAGTCCAATAGCGATTGTTCCATGGTGATTGTGTACAAGACTGAAATCTGTAAAGCAGCTAGTACTTGACTTTCCAGCTCTTACAGGAGAGTGTCATTGTCATGAAATGTTCACAAATGTTCTAAGGACTCATAATGTGTCAGCAATAGAATTTTATTGCATATTGCCACTTCTCCGAAGGAGCCGTTTGAAATGGAGGAAAAGCTCCGCAGAGGAAGACAAGAGATATATGTTGTTGGTCATTTAGTATTTATTCAAAAGAGCCAAAGTTTGGACTGCATTTGGTGTAAGTATAATAGTCAGAGGGGAATGCATAGCCACATACATTAAAGGCCTCCACCATTCAACGTTGGTCTCCTTAGAAAGCTCAGTTTCAGACATTGAGTAGAAGTCATCTGTATTAATTTGTTTTTTGAAGAGTCATTCCAATTTCAATATAGATGGGTCCTCCCACCATTATTATTTATATCTTGTCATGAAGTAATATTGCTTGTTGGCAACCCTTATCTACAAAAGTGGTTATCTCCCTTTCACAATTCATTGTTTCCCAAAATGCTATTTCGCATGTCAGTTTTGCAAGTTAGTTTGGAAATCTATTGCACACTTGAAGATGCTTATCCACAGCTAAAAATATGTAATTTATGCTCCTGAAAATGACAAATGTAGATAGCCACTGTATGTATCCCTAGCTAATGGCCGACAGTAGTTATTAGTGATCACTAGAGGAAGGTAAGCAACTCTCTGTTCCCATACCCTCTTTTGATAGGAAAATTATCATTGACACACTTAACCCTCCAACCTGCTGTCTCAAGGCATTTAGAGAATAATGGGATGGTGGATTTAAGCATCCCCTGATCAGAGGAAGAGCTTGCAATAGCCACAGCTGTCTCATTCTCTTCCTGGCAGTATGGAAATTATACTTCTATCGTATGAAAATGAATGCCTAACAGCGATGGCAAGGGATAATATTTTCTTATTCTTTTTTTCTGAACAGCACATGAAAATTCCTTTCTGTTTCTAGCAAAGAGAGAGTGCACAACTCGTAATTACTTTTTTTAAATTCTCTTAGCTCTACTTTGTACAGCTCACTGTCACTTATATGTTCATTTCAGGTAGCTCCAATCAGCTTCAGGTAGGAGGGAGAGAGAAGGCTAAAGCTGCAATCCTAACCCTTGCACTCAGTCAATCAATTCTAACCCCTGTGTCCTATCAGGATTTCCACTCCATACAATGTCAGAAAGAGGCCTTCAGTGTGGTGGCATCTATCCTTTGGAACTTCCTCCTGTTATATATCAGATAGTCACCTTCAACCTGGTCCTCTAAATGTCTGTTCAAGATCTTCCTCTTTTGACAACCCTCCTAAGGACAGACTTTTATCCCAGTTGGTATCCATATTGAATTTGAAAACAATAGTTTGTGTGTGTGTGTGTGTGTGTGTGTGTTGTTGTTGTTTTAAGTTGTTTTTTTCAGTGTAATTGTTTTTAATACTTTCTATACATGCATATCTTTTAGCTGTTTTTATACATGCAATGATTCTATGCATGCTTTTATAGTATTGTAAATTGCTTCAATGTGCCCCATGGGGAAGAATAATAAAAATTATCATAATTATTTATTGAATTGATAAAGCGCCCTATACCCGCAGGTCCCAGGGAGGTTCACAGGATAAAATCAGAATATAGAATCATAGAATCATGGAATCATAGAGTTGGAAGAGACCACAAGGGCCATCGAATCCAACCCCCTGCCAAGCAGGAAACACCATCAGAGCACTCCTGATATATGGTTGTCAAGCCTCTGCATTAAAGACCTCCAAAGAAGGAGACTCCACCACACTCCTTGGCAGCAAATTCCACTGTCAAACAGCTCTTACTGTCAGTCATCAAAACCAATCATATAAAACAACAAAGTGCATAATCAAAATAACAACAACAACCCAATACCCCCAACACATTTTAAAAGGGCATAAGATGTAGGTTAAAAACAGTTAAAACACTACACACACACACACACACACACACACACACACACACACAACATTAAAGAAACAACAACACCACATTTACCTAGTAGTAAACCCCATCTTATTCTTGGGCTTTACTATTATCTGTAAGTAAATGGCTTGTCATCTAACCATGTAGGCAAGGTTAGAATTGCCACAGTAAATCTAGCTCCCACCTCCCTGTATAGAAGGTTGATGGATGCAACTTATCTTCTTAAGACTATGCCTCCATAGCCAGAGCTGCTTCACATGTGTGCAGTTGGAACTGGAACAAAAATATTAAAAACAATAACATAAATAAATATGTGTACAGTGATTAATGCTTTTGAATTCTGAAAAAGGGGGGAGAGGAAAAATCCTGATAGCAGATTTCCCTCTCTCTCTCTCTCTATGTTCAGATACATAGTGGGGAAGCAATAGCAGAAAAGGAGGAAATCCACAAAACCAATCAAATAAATTGAACATGATTAATGGGTGCCATCAAGTAAAATTCATAATCTCAGGGTAAATAATATTCCATGAATTTACAGCAAATGTACCACAGGGCAAGAAGCCATTTGGTCTGCAGCCAGGTTTCCGGAGGTACAAGTCATCTTGTCACTTGTCCCGAAGGCAAGATCCAATTAATTAGTTGCTTTTATATGCTGTACTTCCTTGCAACAGCTCAGATCCAGGCCCTTGTAGCTTCACCGACTGACATCAGGCATGCACTTCCCCATGTTCATATATATATATATATATATAATAACCCCTGGATGGGCGACTATGGGGTTGTGATGCTCATCTCGCTTTCAAGCTGAGGGAGCTGGTGTTTGTCCAGTGACAGCTTTCCGGGTGGTGCTGTGGTCTAAACCACTGAGCCTCTTGGGCTTACTGATTGGAAGGTCAGTGGTTTGAATCCCCGCAACGGATTGAGCTCCTGTTGCTCATTCCCAGCTCTTGCCAACCTAGCAGTTCGAAAGCATGCCAGTGCAAGTAGATAAATAGGTACTGCTGTGGCAGGAAGGTAAACTGTGTTTCCATGCCCTCTGGTTTCTGTCATGGTGTTCCGTTGTGCCAGAAGCAGTTTAGTCATGCTGGACACATGACCTGGAAAGCTGTCTGTAGACAAATGCCGGCTCCCTCGGCCAGAAAGCGAGATGAGTGCCACACCACATAGTTGCCTTTCACTGGACTTAACCATTCAGGGATCTTTTACCTATATATAGGCAAATTCTAGCAGCAGGTATTCGGGACATTACTCTGTCCCATGGCAGTTTGATAGAGGAGAAAGCTACTATCTTAAACTCTATATTGTACCAACACTGTAGCTGGTTGGGAGGGTCATATTGCAATTACAGTCGTACCTCGGGTTACAGACGGTTCAGGTTACAGACTCTGCTAACCCAGAAATAGTACTTCAGGTTAAGAACTTTGCTTCAGGATGAGAACAGAAATCGCACGGCAGTGGCACAGCGGCAGTGGGAGGCCCCATTAGCTAAAGTGGTACCTCAGGTTAAGAACAGTTTCAGGTTAAGAACTGACCTCCAGAATGAATTAAGTTCTTAACCCGAGGTACCACTGTACCAGCTTAGTAAGAATCAAGTAACAGAAGAGGATGGTAGTGCTCTAGCTGGTCCTATAAGGCTGCTAACTGTGTCCTGGCTTCTCAATCTATTTATCACCCTTAGAGCATCCATCCTCATTTGACTGCCTCACTGTCTACTTGACTCCAGACCACCAAACATTGCTAGGAATCAGACACATATTCCTCAAACCTATGCTCTCAAATATGTTCAATAATATTCAACATCATATTGAATATTAAACATGTTCAG
Source organism: Podarcis cretensis (assembly GCF_951804945.1). Classification (NCBI taxonomy): domain Eukaryota; kingdom Metazoa; phylum Chordata; class Lepidosauria; order Squamata; family Lacertidae; genus Podarcis; species Podarcis cretensis. Next base: position 22,650,625 of record NC_137176.1, on the reverse strand, counting down.
AGAAAGAGATTGAAATTAATGAACACGACTAACTTAGGTCCATTAATTTTAATAGGTTTGCTCTGAGCAGAACTTAGTTGGAGGCAACCCATACTGTGCAAAGTTGCCCTAACACAATAGGTATCAACTCTCTTCCACACTACCATTTGTTTTGTTTTTTTTAAATAATATTTATTCCAGTTTTAAAAATTACAAAAAGAAAACACTAAATTAAGCAAGAAAAAACAAGACAATACATCACTATGAATACAAACAAGCAAAAAATAAAAAACCCCAGAAAAATACAAACAATTAAGAAAAAAACAAAAAAGAAAAACAAAAAAAAACAAATCAAACCTTCTCATAACTTATTTTTCATTTGCTTATTTCCTTGACCTCCTCACACCTCCCTTTTTTGTATTCTAGTTCAGTTAGATATTTCAGCAAATCCTTTCCATCTTTATTTTTATCCTAATAATTTATCTTAACCTACTGTAATTTTACACTCTCTTCTTTCACCAATTAACTATCCATTTTTACTTAATCCTTTATATCATTTCTGCTAAAACCACATAACTTCATTCCAACATCCTTCTAACATTCCTTAATTTTACAGTGTTTCTGTAAGTAGTCTTTAAATTTCTTCCAATCTTCTTCCACCGACTCTTCTCCTTGGTCTCAGATTCTGCCAGTCATTTCCGCCAGCTCCATGTACTCCATCACCTTCATCTGCCATTCTTCCTGGGTGGGAAAATCTTGTGTCTTCCAGTACTTTGCAATAAGTATTCTTGCTGCTGTTTGTCACCCACAGTTCATACATCACAATGACTTCCTTTTTATTGTATTGCTTCTCAGGGTTGGGTGATAGCAATTCACAAGAAACCAAGGCAAGCAAGAGACTTAAAAAATAATAAAAAGGTGTTAGGCACTTACCATCAAAGGGAGTTAATGTCAGAAAACAAAATCTTTTCTTTTGACAATGATAGTAGGACCACTACTAAAAGCTATGCATGTCCACTGTCTTGTTGTCATCTTAGATACGCACTCAAAGAAAGATTCCTTTCTAGTTTCTGACATCTGCTGACGTATCGAATAATTTTTATTCCTGTGACATCTATTGTTCCATAACTTCTGTCGATTGTTTCATCCAGGAGCATGTTATGAAGAATGTGATTGGGAATGTCAGGCAGTTGTGATTATATGAAACTGACTTACACCAAATCAAAGCCTTCTAGCCTCTCTCTCTCTCTCTCTCTCTCTCTCTCTCTCTCTCTCTCTCTCTGTGTGTGTGTGTGTGTGTGTGTAATGGCCATTCTGAAGTTGTATGAGGGGTATCAGTGTAGCTGTTCATAAAAGTGCTTTAATTCAAAATATGCATTCATGCAGTCATTCATTCCCAATCCACTGGCTGCTGATTACTGGTTACTTTGTCAGGGAAGTCCAGGTGGGTTATTGTCTGTTGCACAAGGAAGCTTCTGTAGAAGAGCAGTTCCTGCTTGTTCAAGAGTTGGATGCTGTTATTATCCTCTTCAGTCAAACACCAACTTTTGGAATTATGCCTTCTCTGTCTCAAATATTGTTCATCTTCTCCTGGATTTCCTTATCCTGTATACCAAATTTGTTCATCTTCAGCCACCGGCAGCTGCTGGTATTTTTCAGCAATGCTCCACGGCAACATGTTCTCTGGCTGAATGGTTACTCATACACATTCACGCAATATATATATATATATATATATATATATGCAAAAGCAAAACCCAATATGGCTACACTTAAGCTAACTGTATGAAGCATAAAGTTAAATATATGAAACTAAATATTTACTGTTGTATATTGCAGAGGTACAGAGGTTCTTTCAATGGTGAACAAGTTATTTTTCTTTGATTGTTGTCTACCATTACTGATTTTCTCACAAAGGAACACCTCATAAAGCTCTCAGGGGACACCCCTGGAACCATTTCCAAATCACTGCTCTATAGGATACTTTGCACCAAAACTTCCTACAGTTCTTCCCTCATTCAAAACTTGGGAGTTTAGAAAAGTAATCCCCATCTGCTAGGAACAGTTGGCTTTCGGCGGATAACAATTAGAAGCCCCCCTTCCTTTTGATGATGCAGTGTTTTTAATTTCATTCTGTGCAATAGAACCATTAATGCTTCATTGCGTGGGGTTAAATTATTACAATGAGTTGCTTCCACAAATTAAATTCCCATTTTAAAGAGTTGTTTGTTTAGCATTTGCTGATTGCAAGTATGGACACTGTATAGACATTTGGTTTTAGACAGATCTAAATTGAATTTGTTGAGCAATTAGCTCATATTATCTACCCCTTTGATAATATGGAGGGTTTCAGGCTATTTTATAACTATAACTCAGCTAAAAAATATGAAGCAGCACAGCTGGTCAGTTGTTTCAGCACCATGGAGAGCTCCCAGTGTTTATCTTCCAGCAACAAGGTTGGAAATGAAACAAAGGCCTTTTAAGCCTCTGCCTCCAATCCCCAGCTCCTAGGCTCCATCGCTTTGGGGGCCAACTTTCTGTCCTGCAGATGGCTAATTCTCCTGCATTCCGTGGCCTCCTACCCATTGTGCTACTGGCACCATTGGACTGGTGAGCTGTTTTGGGAGGCACTTGGTTCCCTAAAATCCCAGGGGGAGGTTCCTGGCAGGATCCTTGCTCCATTCTACAGGCCCTATTATTGTGGCATTTGGTTCAGCAGGCTAAGCACTGCCAGCCTCAGTTTCAGTGGTCCCCTGATCACTATCACCTCCAACTCAGCATCTTGGTCATTGCTGAATTTTGGAGCCACGACATACCCCAATAAGGTACAAATAAGTGGATCCTTAGCCTATGTCATCAATATGTCTTTTCCCAAACAAAAAAACAAAAACAAAACCCACACACCTTAGGTTTTGAAATTATGCACATGTACCAAAATAAATTAAACAGCAATTCTGTGCTGCCTGGGATCGTAGAATAGAGCACACCTGCCTCTCCAAACTTGGAGAGAAAGTCTGTTGGCAGAGAAGGAGCTTTGCCCTTGCAAGCCTTCCCTTTGTGAGTGCAGAAATGTAAACTGCCTTGGCTGCTCCACCATCAATGCTCTGAAGGAAGTAATGGGTAAGAACCTAGAGGCAGAGAGGGAGGGTGTGTCAGAAGAAAAAAGAATTGATGTGTGTGTGTAACTTTGTATTAATGCAACATTTTTATATGTAACTGTATTTTTTTTTGTATAATTTTGTTTAAGATGTTTATAGCTGCTTCTTTTGTGTCCACTGCTTAGAGATATTTTTAATATATTAAGTGGTATAAAAATTAAATCGTCAAATCAAAGCCATTCCATTACCTTACACACACACACACACACACACACACACACACACACACAAACACATACACACCAGACTGGGGCAGTGGAGGAGTATGATAGGCCTGAAGCAGGCACAGCTATTTGCTTCCACTGACACAAATGGAAAAAAAAACTAGGGGGAGGATAGTCCATGTCGTTCAGCCTTTATTGGCATAATAGGGAGGGTGGTCAATATCAAAGAAGAGGACAAATGTCACCATGAAATTTAAGTACATAAGAGCCTTTGTGGATATGGCCATTTGCCTATCTAGTCCAGAATCCTGTTCTCATAATGACCGATCAGATGTCTATGGGAAGCGTGAAAGCAGAACCTGAGCAGCACTACCTCCTACTTGTGACTGGAGACGTTGGAGACAATGGATACCTTCTTCTGGATTAATATGAGCCTTGGAGAAGTTCAAATTTGGTGGCTCCATAGCTTCATATTCTCATTCACCTACCTCATAGGATTGTATGGGAATATACGCATAGGTAGAGGTAAAGGGACCCCTGACTATTAGGTCCAGTCGTGGCTGACTCTGGGGTTTTGGCGCTCATCTCGCTTTACTGGCTGAGGGAGCCGGCATACAGCTTCCGGGTCATGTGGCCAGCATGACTAAGCCACTTCTGGTGAACCAGAGCAGCACACGGAAACGCCGTTTACCTTCCCGCTAGAACGGTACCTATTTATCTACTTGCACTTGACATGCTTTTGAACTGCTAGGTTGGCAGGAGCAGGGACCGAGCAACGGGAGCTCACCCCGTCATGGGGATTCGAACTGCTGACCTTCTGATTGGCAAGTCCTAGGCTCTGTGGTTTAACCCACAGCGCCACCCGTGTCCCCATGATATATACACATACAATGTACCAATTGTAGTGATGGAGCCAGACTTGTCCTTCTGCAGTTCCTTTCACCTACCAGAGCAGTTATCAGGGAGGGGGAATTTTCAAACATTACCACCCCACTTCATCAAATAGATTTACCCCATGAACAGATTCTGATTCACTGGAACTCTGGATCCAACTTTCTGAATTTTGAATGGAAACATTACAACCCAAGGGTACATCTTTAAATGTTTTAAATCCTCCTGATATCTATGAGAGGGAGTCAGGGGCACATCAATTTCTTCTGCACGCAGTGGGGTGGGTGCAACCAAAGTCTCACATGTTGACCTCAAAGGATGGGGGAGCTCTTAGGGTAGATGAAATTTGGTAGGAGGCATTCCTTTAGTGGCAAATGTTTAGCTTCTCAAAGAAAAAAACCTTGGCCCAGATGAACTCAGTTTTTACAGCAAGTTTTTACCAAGGACTGCCGTTCTACTGCTTATAGAATCCACAGTTTGAGCATGTCAAGGGAAAAACGGGTAATTGGTTTCCCCACTGGGCTAAGAATACTTGGAATAATCACTCTGGATAATAAGTATCCATTTATCTTGTTGGCGCTCTCTCACTTTCTCACTAGTTTAAGACTCTTCCTTACTACACAGCATGGGTCACAGTCATTCCAATACTCAACACTCTACCGAGATTGCTCTCCCCATGTTGTTTCTAAGAGCTTTTCTCAAGTGTTGTTCAGTTCTCTCTCAAGTGAGTCTGACAATTGTTTTTGAGTCTTGCATTCCAGTTGCTGCATCACTTTGGCTTCAAAAGTTTTCCGAGTTTAGTCTTCCTCTTTTCTCTCCTCCTAGGGATGGGTAGATCTGTTACTTTCTATTGTTGTCGGTTTATTTCTGCACTCTTAAGCTCTCCACATTTCCACATCCATTTGCAATTTTTTAAATAAAAAAATGCACTCATGAAAATTCAGCACCATTTTAGTCTGAATTCCTCTTAGTACAAAATTTGTCCCAATGTATACATTTGGGCAAAGCAATTTTCTGCAATATTCTGCATCTTCATATGCTATTTTTGCTAATATACCAATTTTTATGCACGCTTTGCCCTAGTATTTGCATTTTTAAAATATATGATTTGGCAGGAGAACACCATTACAAAATTCGGAGAGCAACACAATTTGAAGCGTGGTTGTGCATTTGTTTGTACACAGTTCTGGAGTGCAAATTTGATTAGATCATCTATAAATGGGAAGTGAAGTGAATGTCTCCACCATCCCTATCTCTCCCCACCCCCCAATAGTCTTCTGGGATTCTGCCCAGTGTTTACACAATGATGACCTCCCCATCACCTTGCCCTTCTGCCTACAAGGTTGTGTAGTGACTCTGCCCCACCCAGGAGGCCTCTTCTGTTTCAAACTAATGCCCACAACATGAAAAACAGGCCCTTTATTTCATGTATATTAAACTCCAACACTTATGAGTACAGGTTGCATGGAGGGTCAAATATTGATCAGCTGTGCTAGTGAACTTTAATTGAAGCTGTTAACATTTCCATTTTAAGATGCTGCTGCTTATGGGGTTATTTTAAAATCAAGAGTCGTGTGGCCAAACCTGATCTGTTCTCCTTCTGTATTCAACTTGGCTAGCTAGCAATAAAAAGATCAATTTAGGAAGGTCAGAGTAATCATCCATAGTATATTTATGTACTGAATACATCACTCTCATCTAATTTATGCAGATCAATAACTAATCCAAACAGGAAAGTAAACAACAACAAAACCAACTTCCATATCTGCAATGTGCAGGTTTTGATATTTTTGTGGATAACTTCTGATTTTAAGAGGATAGGAATGCTGGCTGATATTTTAAAAAATCATTTTTTACATATCTGTAGAATAATATTATTGTCTCATCCACAAAACTAACTTACATCTCAACTGCTGAGGTTTGATATGCTTCTCTGTTAGGAGGTAAGGTATGAAAATCTTTTTGTGAAATGTTTGAGGTATGCAAGAGGGAATCAGCTTGTTGCTATGTCACTTTTATATGTGTTCATTTGTAAGACCATTTCACCTGACTTCTACATGGGTCTCTGTGTGTGCAACAAGAAGGAGGGTGTTACTGTTAGAATTCCTGATCTATGATTGCAGTCATGGGATTATTGTCTTTCACAAGACAGTATATGTTTTGACTCCACAGAGTGGGAAGTGACGGAGACAGGATGTTTGTGTTACTGTGTTCCGTGAAGTGGAATTATTCTCCTTTGTTCTTTTTCTCTTTGCTGTCTGTTGCTAGAGAGAGGGGGAACCATGTTGCAGTGCTCCATGTGTGTTTATATGTAAATAAAGTAGATTAGCTAAAATGCTGAGTTGCTGAGGTCTGTCACGGGCATGATGTGCAAACTCTGTGGATCCCTAAGTGTGCCGGTGTCTGTTGGCATCAGTCGCTGTGATGTTCGGGTTGAAGAAAGCTTATGAAGCTCCCAAACAATCGACCAGAAGGAAGGGAAACATGCCAGGTGGGCATGTGTCTCTGCCAGGGTCCTACTCAAGTGTAGGCTGAACTCCTGACAGTTACATCTAAATTCAAACACATTTTGAAAGGTTTTCTCTCAAAATATGCACTTATCTTGATGTCAAGAACTGCACCACAACAAAATAGCCTGCTGGATCAGGCAATGGCCCATCTAGTCCAGCATTGTGTTCTCACATTGGCTAACCAGAAGCATGTAGGAAGACTGCAAGCTGGAGATGTGTGCAACAACACTCTGTCCAACATGATTCGCAGCAATCAGCATTCAGATCTATGATGCATCTGGCAATGGAGGCAGAAGACAGCCATCAGTGGCCATTGATTCCTTTGTCTTCCATTATTTTTTGTAATCCCCTTTTAAAGCCACCCAAGTTGCTGGCCAACATTGCCTCTGGTGGGACTGAATTCCATAGCTGAATTACGCATTGTGTGAAAAAAATACTTTCTTTTATCTTTTCTGACTCTTCCAACCTTCTGAGAGGTGTAAAATCCAGTGAATAATTGTGTTGTGATCTGTACATTTGTCAGAGCGGTGTGGATCATGCCATTTTTTGTATCAGTATCGACAACGATCAATCTCCTGAAGCGTTCCTTAGGGCCTGGTGAGGCAAATGTTAGTGTAGACAGGGAAGCAGACAGCAGGGAAAGCAGCAAAGAGGGGTGATTCATTGGCTTCCATCAACAAACAAATTAAACAGACCGAGGCTGTGCAAATGCCTTTGGAGTTATAGAGAAGAAAGTAGATTCAGCTATCCAGAAACATCTAGGACTCAGATTCAGGAGCATGGCTAACCCTACCATTAGGCAACATGAGGCAGCTGCCTCAGGTGGCAAATGCTGGAGGGTGTGGGGAAGCACTAGTAATCTATTTGGCCACTCCCACTTTTTAAAGGACAGAGCTGTATGCGCTACATGATCTTTCCTGTGCCCTCTAAACTTGCCTGGTGCCCTCAGTTGTAGCAGAAAACACTGCCTTGTCAGCATTGTTGGAGACAAATTCAACAATTATGTCCCTTTCTGTAGTCTCCTTGGCGTCAGGCAGGAAAATATCTTGAACGGGTCTTAAACGTCCTTCCATTAGCAGACTGGACTGGCCAACATAAAGCAGTTCCTAAGAAGGATAGAATTTGCATCTGCAACTCTGTATCAGTAGAAGACATAACTCAGGTACTCCTTGAGTGCCCTTTCTATAATGATCTCAGAAACAGTTATGTCCACCCATTACTAAGATCGCAGAAGGTCATCTCTTGCAAAGACCTGTTTTTTGCTGTCTGATGTTGAGAGAGATATATCCTTTAGAACATCAAAATTTCTTGTTAAAGTTTTATAGATTCTTGTAACAAAACTTGAAGGGAGAACGGGAAATGATTTCTCCACTAGGGGTTGGGGAGTAGAAATGTAAACCATTATTCATAGCAGTACTGTTGTTGTTGTTGTTGTTGTTGTTGTTGTTGTTGTTGTTGTGCAATGGCGGCTTGCTAAACACCAATAAACCAAACTGACTGATCTTGGATGGGTTCTGTTTAAGAGGCTTCTGGGTTTGTGTCCTAGGTCAGACATGTGGAACCTCAAGGCTGGGGTGGAATGTACTCCACACAAGTCTCTGTCTAAACCTAGAAACTGTCCTCAGACCATGACCCCTCCGCAGGCCACATTTCTCAATAGCTCCACTTCATACCCTTCTGGAGTGCTCTTCTGTGACTGTAATGTGTTCTTGAGCTGTGATAATGCCTCTTGCTTGTCTGAATGCCGGCGTGTGCATATAGAAACATTGGCTTGTACATGGCTGACATTTGTCATACCTGTTGCATGGCAAGTCCCCCTCCCCCCTTGAGAAATAAAGACACAGGACACGGTATATAAGGTTAATGGGCGAAAAATGGCCACAACTTTATTGATTGCAGGAATTGAGCGGTATTGGCTTAGGCATTGGTCCTATCAGCTAACCGGCTTCAGCCTGATTGCATGAAGACTGGTGAGGGTTAACCACCAGTAGGGGGAGTCCTGCTGATGTACATCAACTAGGATCTCCCTCGGGGATCACCGCTCGGGGGCGTGCCTTAGGCCCACACCTCCATAGGCTTCAGACAGGGCAACGCCCCCCGAAATCCTTTACAGGACTACCCTTTGCTTTGGGGGAAGGTGATGGCACTTCCTCCCCCCCTCGTTTGCATAACAATACCCCTACCAATGCCTAACCGCCAATGCCGAGAAGTTGTGACGATTTGCTGTGAGGTAGGCGAAAAACCAAATGGCAGGTGCCAATTCGCCAAGTGGAAAAAATTCCTACCAGGCCCCTTGACGGCGACCAACCGAAGTCCATAGCAAGGTCAGAGGGGAAACTAAAGGGCGGGCAGGGTGGGAAACCTGATCAGCTGGAGAGGTGAAGAGAGGGTGTCCTTGGGCGCGCCAGGCATAAATAGCCCAGGCCACGCCTCCCTGACCAGCCTATTGGCTAGGCAGGGAGCTGACGTGCCCGAGGATTTCCTCATTCTCGCGGGGGCTGCGAGCCAGCCCCCGTGTGCGTGGGGAAGGTGCAGGCCCGCAACCCCACCTCCTCGCCAGTTCGGAAGTGGCTTTGCCCCACTTTTGCTTCTGGTCCTGCCCACCACTGGGATGCAGCTCTCAGAATGTTATCCAACAGGAAACGCAGCCCTTGGGCTGAAGAAAGGTTCTCCACCATTGTCCTAGTTTGAGATGCCTCCATTTCCCTCCTCCAACCAGCAGCCTTTCCTACCGATGCCGAGATAATCAGTGGATCTCACCGAAGCCTCATGGCACCGGAAAGCACTCCATTTTTCTGGAGTTCCATGAACTAATATAACAAGCAGGCTTGAAGTAAATACCAGATGAAGCATTCACAAACACATATGCAGCCGGCAGAATGTGTAACTGAATTGCCATATGCCAAAACAAAATAAAGATATTCATAAATAAAAACAATCATTAACATGCACTGCGGCTTCCAGCAGGCATCTGGTTGGCCACTGAGAGAACAGAATGCTGGGATAGATGGGCCTTTGGCCTGATCCAGCACCAGGGCTTATATGTGTTGCATATGGTTTCATTTTACAACTAATAAGGACTTTTTTCAGCCAGAACTTGCCGGAATTCAGTTTCAGCCCCCTCAGGTGGGCACCAATGCCATTATAAGAAAACAAGTGAGGTGTTCATGGTGAGTTCCAGCACCTATTTTTCTAGAAATATAGCACTGCAAATAACTGTGTATTAAATCTTCTATTGTACTTTTTTTGTTTGACCAAGGGTGTCCTATTTCCTTGCGGAACCATTTTGTAGAGAACAGACTGGGGAGGAGAACAAGGGGAACCAAGTTACGCAGATATTAAATAACTTGTTAAAGGTCACACATTAACTCAGCAGAGGTTAGTGGACTGAATGCCCAATTCACTTTGAATTTTTCACTGAAGATTTTTATGGCGATGCCCTGAACTACCAAAATAACTATGTTCCCCCTGCTCGGTAACCTTTCTTTTTCTGCTGTGATCTCATCAACTATCAAATCTCACTGGGGGGACAGATCAGTTCAAGATGAAAAGCTTCCCACTAACATGCCTGTACAGCAGGAGGTCAGCGCTGATAATTCAGCAGGTAGCTCTCTTCCCATTCTGACCTTGCTGAAATTCCGGTGTGAACAAATCCCATACTTTAAGTCTAATATACTGGTGTCCTCCACTTGCACATGGTAATTCCAGGTGTCAATAAACTACTGTGTTGGCTTACTGTAGCAGGGTCTGAGCATCAGTCATTAATAAGGAGGACATACCCATTTATTGGGAAGCGGGAAGCGGGGTTAAACCACAGAGCCTAGGACTTGCAGATCAGAGGGTCGGTGGTTTGAATACCCACGACAGGGTGAGCTCCTGTTGCTCAGTCCCTGCTCCTGCCAACCTAGCAGTTCGAAAGCACATCAAGGTGCAAGTAGATAAACAGGTACCGCTCCAGTGGGAAGGTAAATGGCATTTCCGTGCACTGCTCTGGTTCGCCAGAAGCGGCTTAGTCATGCTGGCCACATGACCCGGAAGCTGTATGCCGGCTCCTTCAGCCAATAAAGTGAGATGAGCGCCCCAACCCCAGAGTCAGCCATGACTGGACCTAATGGTCAGGGGTCCCTTTACCATTACCCATTTATTACTCAGAAGCCTTTAGATCACACCAGACAAAGGATAGTACTTTTGGATACTTACCAGTCATGAATCCACAGAAATGGGTGAAAAAGTTCTCTACAGGAAACTCTTCTGAAGATGGCAGACAATAATCAATGTGTGTGAAGGTGTAAAACTATCAAGAGCTTCACAGCTCTATTGGGATTGGGATTTGGTTGGCAGGCTCTGGTGGAGGAGGAGGAAGAAGAAAGGAAGTAGGGGCTGAATTTCAGGAACCTAGGTTGGAGGAGAAAGGACCCCCCCCCCTTTCCTCCTGACTTCAGTCACTTTGGAGGGGAAAGCAGGGATGCTGGCTCTCACCTCCAACCTTGCTGCAGAGCACAGAGCCTCAGTAGGGGCTTTGGAGTACTTTGGGTGGGGAGCCTGAACAAGAGGCAGCAACATCTGAACAGAAGGCTGGGTGAAGCAGGAGTGCCAGCTTGGCCTCACAACTGTGGGTGTCCATGGCTGTGGCCCTGGCACTGAAATTTGTGGGTGCGCGGCCCCTTCATGAGGAATTTTGTGGGTGCTCGGGCACCCAGGGCCCCAGGGAGCCAGCACCTATGTGTCAGGGACTGGACTGAAGAGGAGGATGAATGATGGAGATCACAGCCCACCTTCTTCTGTAGCTTCCAGAGAGGAGGAAGGCAGTGTCACATTACAGCAGGGCTTTGAGGAAGATAACAGCTCAGAGATAGGTGAACAGCAAAGTTATGAGGTGTTAGGAGAACGAGGAAGGGAGGCAGAACAGCTAGCTGACACATCACTTGACAGCATAACTGACCCCCCTCCCAAAACACAGTGTTCATTAAGGGTGCAAGAACAAAGGGCACAGAGACAATTATCCACAGGCGAATGCCATAGAGGCAGGTGTTGTTGCTAGAAGGGAAGGGGGAGGAGTTCAGTGAGAGCAACGCCATCATTGAGGAATGACTGTATTTCTTGTCTTTCACCACGTTAACAGAATAAAATCATAAATAAGAACTTTCTTGTTTCCTCCCTGCTTCTTGCTGCCCCCGGGGGAGGGAGAGAATTCCTCAAGTCTGACACTATGGGATGAAGCATTGTAACCTTTGCAGAGGAAGCCCACTTGCACCGATGGAGGGTGCACTTGCAATCGTGACATTCCAACAAGGCAAGAGTGTCTTGCGAGTGAATGTGCAATGCCCCATTTTAAAAAACTTGTCGCGAGGCACAGGGAAATTTGTTGGCACATCTTTGTCACTTTGTCCAAGTTCCAAGCTTCTTGCCCTGCTCCTGAACTCCTGAACTGTGTCTCGATAGCCCCATGTCTGCTGCCAAGACCGTGCCATTATTTGCCTGAATAAAGATCTCTTACTTCCAATTAGGAGCCTCCTGTCTGGGCATGTTGGATGGGAGTCAGGACAATAGCCTCACCTCAGAAAGGATGCTCATAATCACATAACCTATTGAGCCATGCATTCACCTTGTCTGTCTATCTGTCCCGCAAAAAGCACTTGCCATTTCCACTCCTGTCACGAGAAAAATGCAATTTCCTTGCAAAGTGGCAAGGAACTGGCAATTATCAGAGGGTGGAGAAATTGAAGGGAGAGGGAAACACACACACACACACACACACACACAGAGAGAGAGAGAGAGAGAGAGAGAGAGAGAGAGAGAACAAAAAGGAGAACTTTACTTTGAAACAGTGAGTTGCATCACAAAATTTAGCTTTGGAAACAGAGTACGATCATTTTCACAAAGAAATTCTGATGAGTGTCAAGGAGGAACTTTGAACAGAATAAAAACATGAAGCTGCATTTCACAATTTTTAATAAAAAATGTATTAATGCTATGAATCACCAAATTAATTATGATTTGAGAAAATTACAAGTTTCTAAAGCAAAGTGATGACAGAGAGCTCTTAACTTTATGGTTCCCAGTAGTATTTGAGTAATTACAAGAATACAAATCATATCCTGTAGCATCAGTTACAATTCCTAGCCAAGTCTCTGAATTCATTGGCAGGACTACGCGAAGCATCTGGAATGCTTTAAAAGTTTCCATACTCGCAGTGAATTCCCAATGTTTGCTCACACAGCCTTTGTGCACAGAGATCCACCTATGCATTTTTAAAATTTCAATCCACCTTCTGAGCATTGCCAGTATGGCTGCCATACAGATTTCTCACAGGATGTTGAGAGATGTGTGTGAAGGCTGTATACGGAGCAGAGCATCTGAAGACAATCTGAGACAATGTGCAGGTTCACATGGCAGCAGGTGGTTCTCCAAGCCTCACCACAATCTCAACGTACTTTAAGCTCTAATCAGGAAGGAGACATGTGTGCAATTAGGCTTCAAAGATAATGCCCCTTTCCTCACGTAAGAGTGTTGCAAGGTTCATTCTGCATGTGCATTGACTTGGCACAATGCACCTCAGACATGCAGAAGGGGTTAGGCCAGGTATAGGCAAACACGGCCCTTCAGATGTTTTGGGACTACAATTCCCATCATCCCTGACCACTGGTCCTGTTAGCTAGGGATCATGGGAGTTGTAGTCCCAAAACATCTGGAGGGCCGAGTTTGCCTATGCCTGGGTTAGGCTCTCTCCAAGTGTCACACAACAGCAGCCAAATCATCCAGCTGCAGCATAGAAGGAGGAGAGAAGCAGAGCTGTTTCATTGCCACTGCTGCCTTGGTGCCTCCCTCAACTGCCATGACGCAGCCACAGCCATCAGAGGTGGCCATTAGGAAGGGGCCGTGCCTTGTATCTGGTCTCCTGTCAGCCATGTCATTATGCTTAGTGAGAGGGAGAGAGAGGTGGCAAAGAGGTTGGTGTGGTGCAGTCGCAGTGGTAGGAGAACTGAATTAGTTCTGCCACTGTGTTCACACTGCACTGACCTCTCTGATGTCTCCCCCTCCTAGTAAGCCCAGTGAAGCAATTCATTGGAGGCTATGTGTATGGTACCAGTCTTTGTTGTGTTCCATATGGATGTCTGAACTGTCTCCATCCTAGATGTTCATGGTAAGAACGGTGACTTTAAGAAGTGGTGCCTGAGCTTTTGTTTTAACCCCTTCCCCCTTCCCCCTCCCCTTATGTATCATATCCTTTAGATGTTAAGCTTGGGGATAGGGACTGCCTTACAACTTATCTATGTAAAGTGTTCCAAGAACATTTTTGGCTAATGACTGGTGGTAAAAGTGCTTTAAACAAGTATATAAATTCAGCGTAAGAAACGATCCTGCGAACATCACACACATATGACTCCTGGGATCAGAGAGAATGTTCAAAAGCAGAATTTGGTATATGAATGCCCGGAGAAATGAAAAATGAGAAATGTCATTCAAAAACAAATTCAGGAAACAGGATCTATGCCGCAGGACAAGACCAAAAATACTCAAAACCAAAACCTGACTATGTCTTGCAGCCATTACCCAGATGGCACATACTGATAATTAAACCATGCCTGGACCTCTGGCAGCTGTCAATCACAGCATGCATAATGAACATAAAGCACCTTCAAATTTATCTTACACAGAAATCACTGCATACGTATTACCCTCCTCGTGTGAATGCCCCCCCTTTATTATGCAGCGTTTGCCCTGTCAGAATGACTAGTGGCTTCTTTGATGCTTAGAATTTTGTTTAGTTTTTAACCAGCACATTACAAAATGAGAGGCTTTCCTATACATCACAAAAATCAAAACATCTGGCACCTGACTTTTTTCAAGTGACAGCTGTCAGCATTTCACAGTACATCAATCACTTGTTCTCTTTTCCTCTCTTTATTCCAGCATTCATTTCCATCATGTACAGTGTGGTGAATAATGTACAGTGGTACCTTGGGTTAAGAAATTAATTCATTCTGGAGGTCCGTTCTTAACCTGAAGCACCACTTTAGCTAATGGGGCCTCCCGCTTCTGCCACGCCACCACCGCACAATTTCTGTCCTCATCCTGAAGCAAAGTTCTTAACCCGAGGTACTATTTCTGGGTTAGCGGAGTCTGTAACCTGAAGCTTCTGTAACCCGAGGTACCATTGTACATGCAAGTATACACAGGTCTGCTACCTAAGCAGACCTCCCCTCACACAGGGGGACTGATCCTTCCTCTCCTCCACCCTGTAGCCCCACCATGTTCCCTTTCTGGAAGGGCTCTAAATCTTCTGGAGCACACTCCTTGAGTGCTTTTCCCAGGCTGGAATGTGTTAATGGATGGTGAGCAAGGGCATATAGGAAGTCACTTAGGAAGGTAAGTTTTTCACCAATTCCTCCCAATTTTGCCTCTGGCTCCATCCACCAGAATGGAAGTTGGTACTTGGGCTGAAGAGGTTTCCTCACCTGCCATCCTAGAAGAAGGCTAGAAGATAGCTATGCACGTTTCAAAATGGAAAGTGGGACTTCTGCTGTTTGTTGTAGCTAAAGGAACTGTAAAGGCTGAACACTCCTCTTCTATGCATCAACCTTGGAAGTGGGTGTTCCATAGGGTAACCTTTCTCATTCACTTCATTTGAAGGGGCAGCTCCACATGCACAGAAAGGCATCAAATAGATCAGGGATGTCCAACAGGTCAATCACGATCTACTGGGAGGGAAACCCTGGGGAGGTTTTGGTAGATCATGGTTGATTGCTGGGTCTTTTTCCTTAGCATTGTTAAAATTGAATCTGGCCCTGCTCCTTTGTTTCACAATCTGCAGAATGGAATACAGTGGTACCTCGGGTTACAAATGCTTTGGGTTACAAACACTTCAGGTTACAGACTCTGCTAACCTAGAAGTAGTACCTTGGGTTAAGAACTTTACTTCAGGATGAGAACAGAAATCGCACGGCGGCGGCATGGTGGGATGGCGGCAGCAGAAGGCCCCATAAGCTAAAGTGGTACCTCAGGTTAAGAACAGTTTCAGGTTAAGAACAGACCTCCAGAACGAATTAAGTTCTTAACCTGAGATACCACTGTACGGAGTTTACTCAGTGAGGCTGTTCGTTTCCCCAGCGATTTGTTGGTGAGTGACTGTTCCTCTTTCTCCTCCAAAACCCTTCAAAACGGGGCTTTCTTCCTCCCTAAAAAAAGTTCAACAACTTTGACTTTTACGCCCCCCCAAAAAACAAACAAGGGTAGATCACTGCCAGGTTTCAATTCTGTAAGCAGATCACAGTCTCTTGGGAGTTGGCCATCCCTGATATAGATGGTCCCAATTTAAACAATGAGAAAGGTTTTACATGTGCAGGAACTTAGTTTGAATATGCCATGGTGGCATTGGGGTGGCGCTGGTGGGGCTGCCTTGACTCCTGGTTTCTTCACACACAGTGCATCTCTGCCAGTTACCAAGAGGGAAATGGGGAGAGGCAACAGGAAGCTTAGCAATGGTGCAAACACAATGGCAGAGACAATTGGAAGTTCCCAGTGCTGTACCCACACCACAATGAGCTCCCTGCTGCCTTGTCCCTACCTCTCTGTGTTGGGAAGTCAAGAGAGCAACACAGCACTCAGAAGTTCTTATTCATGAAAGGTGACACAGAGAGACACACAAATTGCTTCAGATAAGCAATGTCAGTTCAACCCACAGCACCTCCAAGTAACTCATGGAACTATTGGCAAGGTATTCCAGTCTTTCATAAATGTTGCCATCTGCTTCCTGGGGAGGAAAAGGGCAAAACTGTGATGATAGCTAGATAGACAGGAAGGAGAAGATCCACCTCGTGTAACCATATTGTTATTAACAAATTGCAATGTATGCCCTGCTAATTAACTTAGAAAAATGGAATATTTTCCTGTCTTCAGCGCACTAAATGGAGGTGGAAAGAGCTTCTTACACTTTGGTTTGCTTGTCTGTAAAAATTAATCCCTTCTAAATATTCAAATGCATATTGCAGATAAATATATATAATAATCAATTATTTCCTATTTAGAAAGAAAGCTACTGCTACTACTGGGCAGGTATCTGTGGTCAGATTCAACTGAAACCCACAACTATGTTTGAGAATATAACATTTGAACCAGATGATCAAATGCTTTGCGGTTGGAGTAATATTAAAACAGAGTTCCACCGGTTCTACTGTATTTTGGGGACATTGAGAATTTGACAATATGTTCCATGCCTCATTTGGCACAAAAGTTATTAGACTGCAGTCACAGCTCAATGAGTAAATCCACACATTTTATGGTTAGCGACCAATGTAATTTGTCATAACTCTGGTCCTGCTGGTGGTTTGGCTTTACCTGCTTAAAATATTGACTCATCTAGCAAAGGGGCTTCTGTTATTTCAGCAAAACAGCTCATCTTTTCCACCCAGGTTCTGTCTATCCCAGTACAATGCAAACTTGAATAAATATAGGAAATGGAGAGCCAGAAAAAGTCCTCTCTCATTCATATCTTACGGGTTTGCCCATTGTTTGTATCTTTCTGAAAAGATCCTTATTTATATTCATTGTAGTAACTTGCTTTGGGGGACAGCCAGTTTCTTCTTGTTTATACTGAATTTCTTCAATGCCAGTCTGAAGCTTCATTGTGGCTAAGAAGATGGACATGTAATGTAGTCCAATGCTAGGTGCACCATGTAATCCTAATATCTCGCTTGGGAGAAGGAGACTCTAGCAATGAAAAGCATCTTCCTGGAGCGGAAGTCAAAATAACAGCTGAAGGAACACATTTCATCTTAGATGCTGAGAAGAATGAAACATTAATAGAGGAGACCCTATTAACTGCATGGCCTTATGATTCCTTATGTGGTGATACCTATAGTATGAAATATTCTCCCTTTGGAGATAAGCCAAGCATCAGTTTCTGGGTTGTGCTTTTAAAGAAAGTCTCTTTGCTCAGGCATTCCCAGGCCATGAATGCCAGTTTTCAGCACTTTTGTTTTCTATAGTTCAGTGTTCTTCCACTCTGGATTCCAAATGTTGCTAGACTACAACATCCATCATCCAGCTAACTTGAAGGTCAGGGATGATGGGTGTTGTAGTACAACAACATCTGGTAAGACCCAAGGTTGAAGAACACTACTGTAATAATTTTTCATTTTATTTTTTTACTGATTAGTATTTTACTGATATGTTTTTATGGGTATATTTTATTGATATATATTATGATTCATTTCCAGAAAGACATCTACATCTCCAGAAAGACATCTACTTCTGCTTCATTGACTATGCAAAAGCCTTTGACTGTGTCGACCACAGCAAACTATGGCAAGTTCTTAAAGAAATGGGAGTGCCTGATCACCTCATCTGTCTCCTGAGAAATCTCTATGTGGGACAAGAAGCTACAGTTAGAATTGGATATGGAACAAATGATTAGTTCAAAATTGGGAAAGGAGTACGACAAGGCTGTATATTGTCTCCCTGCTTATTTAACTTATATGCAGAGTTCATCATGTGAAAGGCTGGGCTGGATGAATCCCTAGCTGGAATTAAGATTGCCGGAAGAAATATCAACAGCCTCACATATGCAGATGACACAACATTGATGGCAGAAAGTAAGGAGGAATTAAAGAACTTTTTAATCAGGGTGAAAGGGAAGAGAGCAAAATATGGTCTGAAGCTCAACATCAAAAAAATGAAGATCATGGCCACTGGTCCCATCACCTCCTGGCAAATAGAAGGGGAAGAAATGGAGGCAGTGAGAGATTGTACTTTCTTGGGCTCCATGATCGCTGCAGATGGTGACAGCAGCCACAAAAATAAAAGACGCCTGCTTCTTGGGAGAAAAGCAATGACAAACCTAGACAGCATCTTAAAAAGCAGAGATTTCACCTTGCTGACAAAGGTCAGTATAGTTTAAATTATGGTTTTCCCAGTAGTGATGTATGGAAGTGAGAGCTGGACCATAAAGAGGCTGATTGCCAAATAATTGATGCTTTTGAATTATGGTGCTGGAGGAGACTCTTGAGAGTCCCATGGACTGCAAGAAGATCAAACCTCTCCATTCTTAAGGAAATCAGCCCTGAGTGCTCACTGGAAGGACAGATCCTGAAGCTGAGGCTCCAATACTTTGGCCACCTCATGAGAAGAGAAGACTCCCTGGAAAAGACCCTGATGTTGGGAAAGATGGAGGGTACAAGGAGAAGGGGACGACAGAGGTTGAGATGATTGGATAGTGTTCTCGAAGCTACCAGCATGAGACTGACCAAACTGCGGGAAGCAGTGGAAGACAGAAGTGCCTGGCGTGCTCTGGTCCATGGGGTCACGAAGAGTCAGACACGACTAAATGACTAAACAACAACAA
Organism: Podarcis cretensis; assembly: GCF_951804945.1. Lineage (NCBI taxonomy): Eukaryota > Metazoa > Chordata > Lepidosauria > Squamata > Lacertidae > Podarcis > Podarcis cretensis. Next base: position 22,631,580 of record NC_137176.1, on the reverse strand, counting down.
CAACATGATTCATTGTTACATGGTAACTTTTTCATTGATTATAAACCACTTCAGTATTCTTTGGAGTGAAAGGTGTTAAAGAAATAATTTTATAAATAAAAAATAAATACATACTACTCCACTGAAAACTTAATATTTCTCTAGATATAAGGGTGACTCCAAGCCTAAAGGGCCTTGACAAAAGTGTCCCTGGGCGGCCCCCCTGCTCAGTCACTCATCCACAAGAAACTTAACAGGTTGCAATGCTATGCTCCAAGAAACATTGGGCAACTAGTTCCAGCTATCCTTTTAATTTCCCAGAATGGTTCACAGCAGTGTGAGGTCAGGGGCACTGTAGGAAACCTAAAGTAGACACCTGACATTGTTTGAAGTGTCAGGCCAGAAAATAATTAAAGGGACCTAAGGAATGCGTCACTAGCAGCCCTGTTCAGGGTGCTGGGATGTCCTGGCAGCTGCCCAAGTATACCAGGAGAGAAAAGAGGATGGTTTCGATGCAGTAACTGTAGCTTGTAACAGAGCTGTTAATGAAACAGTTTGGCAAGCTCAGCCTAGAAGGTGAAAAAGGGGGAAGCAGCAGGAAGAACACAGTCAGGTCCGCAGGCTCTCTACCCCATGGTGGGCCAGGGAACATCAACAAATCAGCGTAGCACCGACTATAAGCTGGATCACAGGGTAGCCACAATTCTGAGTTAAAGCTGATTGTTAATAGATAATGAGGAGAAGAGTTCTGAACTTGAGAGAATGATGTGCTCACCAAAGGGCTCTGGAAGTAAGGGAACCTGGATCACTGAAAGCATGTGGGGTTAGATTTAGAAGAGAGAAGAAGGTTAAAGTCAAAGGCCTTACAGTATAGTCTTACAGAGTCATCACAATAAATGACAACAGCATTCCATGTACGAATGCAACAAAATGGAGAGCCATTACTAGACAATAAAGGGGACCCCTGACCATTAGGTCCAGTTGTGGCTGACTCTGGGGTTGCGGCGCTCATCTCGCTTTATTGGCCGAGGGAGCCAGCGTACAGCTTCTCGGTCATGTGGCCAGCATGACTAAGCGGCTTTTGGCGAACCAAAGCAGCACACAGAAACGCCGTTTACCTTCCCGCTGGAGCGGTACCTATTTATCTATAGTGGTGCCTCGCAAGACAAAATTAATCCGTTTCGCGATTCTCTTAATCTAGCGGTTTTTTCGTCTTGCGAAGCAAGCCCATTGACGGCTTAGCGGATTAGCGCTATTAGCGGTCTAGCGGCTTTTAGCGATCAGCTGAGAGGCGGCTTATCAGCGGAACAGCTGATAAGCGGCTTAGCGGCTTAGGAAAGGGGGGGGGAAAGCGGAAAAACCCCGCGGGAACTCGCAATTTTTTTTTGTCTTGCGAAGCAACCCCATAGAGAAATTCGTTTAGCGAAGCGCCTCCAAAACGGAAAACCCTTTCGTCTAGCAGGTTTTCCGTCTTGCGAGGCGTTCATCTTGTGGGGCACCACTGTACTTGCACTTTGACATGCTTTTGAACTGCTAGGTTGGCAGGAGCAGGGACCTCTGTGGTTTAACCAACAGCGCCACCCGCGTGCCTACTAGACAGTAGACCAGTGTTAAAAAGCACTGGATGACATAAAACATCTAAATGCATGCAAACTTAATTTATAGCTACCTTGTAGTGTAGACAAATTGAAGATTCATTTGAATGGAAGCCTTCCATGTAGTGATGGCCATAAAATCAGATGAAAACATGTTTTGCTGGCAATGCAACAAAGCTGAAGAATAGCTATGCTAGAGCAAAGGAAGTCTCCTTCAAAGAGCTCCAAAGCCCTGAAAATTATTCAGGAGTACACTTCAGAAAAGGCCAACAGCAAGTCAATTAAAACTGCAGTTAAAACTGCAAAACACAACATGGGAGTAATGTTTACTCATTCGATTAACAAAATAGAAATAACCATATGTGTGTGATTGCAAATAAAAAGAATGATTTAAACACACAGAGAGACCGTTCTGTCTTCATTTTTTGTGCATGGATCAAGAGTGGGAATAAAATCAATGAAGCCTGTCATGTTACAAAAGAAATAGATCAAGCCAATATATATGAACTGGTTTTACAAGCCAACTTTCTTGGTTAATTTTAGATTTACATTCCTCAATCAAAAGTGCCATGCCTAACTATTGGAAGATTCAAAACATACAGGGGTTGTCAAGATAGATGCACGTCAAACTTCCTCACACACCCCCTTTCTTAGTAAACTGTCTTGAAAAATGGGAAGTTCTTATATAAAGAAGTCTTAGCCAGACAATGGAAGCCAGTCAGTGGGACCAAGGGTAGACAGTCCAAGGGTAGAAGTCCCATAGTTTGGGTACAGCCACCGAGAAGGCTCTTTCTCACGTTTCCTGGTCATTCTAGACCAAGCATCCTCAAACTCAGCCCTCCAGATGTTTTGGGACTACAACTCCCATCATCCCTAGCCAACAGGACCAGTGGTCAGGGATGATGGGAATTTTAGTCCCAAAACATCTGGAGGGCCGAGTTTGGGGATGCCTGTTCTAGAATATGCCATGGTTAGGGTAAAAAGAGCTTCCCATCAGATTTCAGGGCAGGTTTAGTCAATGTGACATGCTTCAGATGTTGTTGGACTACAACTCCCATCACTCCTGGTCATTGGCCATGTGATATGTGGCAGTGATATTTCAATAGTTTAAGTGTCTTTCCCTTTTCTGCTTTTCTTGCAACCAAGTCTTAAAAACCTGAAAAGGTTCCACTGAGGATAGCAGGTGGAGCTCAGCATATAGAAGGATATTCTTGCTTTTGTAAACAAAAATGGCCAACACTCTGTGAACTTGACAATGAACAGTACCAGAATGAGGGTGGTGCAGGCAGGTCTCCTGCACAGGGCACTGAACTGTGGAGGCACAAAATTAAAAAGAGCCATAATTGAGAGGATCCATTTGGGGGCACCAAATTTTGGCCTCGCTCAGGGTGCCGTATTACCAAAGTTTACCAAAGTCTATCCTGTGTGAGTGCCTGGAGGCGGTTGGAGGTTGGATGGCGGCTAACAGATTGAGGTTGAATCCTGACAAGACAGAAGTACTGTTCTTGGGGGACAGGAGGCGGGCAGGTGTGGAGGATTCCCTGGTCCTGAATGGGGTAACTGTGCCCCTGAAGGACCAGGTGCGCAACCTGGGAGTCATTTTGGACTCACAGCTGTCCATGGAGGCACAGGTTAAATCTGTGTCCAGGGCAGCTGTTTACCAGCTCCATCTGGTACACAGGCTAGGACCCTATCTGCCTGCGGACTGTCTTGCCAGAGTGGTGCATGCTCTGGTTATCTCCCGCTTGGACTACTGCAATGCGCTCTACATGGGGCTACCTTTGAAGGTGACCCGGAAACTACAACTAATCCAGAATGCGGCAGCTAGACTGGTGACTGGGAGCGGCCGCCGAGACCACATAACACTGGTCTTAAAAGACCTACATTGGCTCCCAGTACGTTTCCGAGCACAATTCAAAGTATTGGTGCTGACCTTTAAAGCCCTAAACGGCCTCAGTCCAGTATACCTGAAGGAGTGTCTCCACCCCCATCGTTCTGGCCGGACACTGAGATCCAGCGCCGAGGGCCTTCTGGCGGTTCCCTCACTGCGAGAAGCCAAGTTACAGGGAACCAGGCAGAGGGCCTTCTCAGTAGTGGTGCCCTCCCTGTGGAACGCCCTCCCACCAGATGTCAAAGAGAACAACAACTACCAGACTTTTAGAAGACATCTGAAGGCAGCCCTGTTTAGGGAAGCTTTTAATGTTTGATGTATTAGAGGATTTTAATATTTTTTTGGGAAGCCGCCCAGAGTGGCTGGGGAAGCCCAGCCAGATGGGTGGGGTACAAATAATAAATTATTATTATTATTATTATTATTATTATTATTATTATTATTACCCCTGCAGTGAATATTGCAGGTTGAACACTTTGCCTTGGTAGAAATATGAGGGATGGGGGGTGGGACATACATTTGCTTATACCAGGGCTGGACCATCGATAAACCAAGATGAGGCAGCCGCCTTGGGCAGCAGCATCCCCAGTGGCAGCAGATTCAGCCTCCAAGGAATGCATTGCCCATTGTGCTTCCACAAGCTCATTGGATGTTAGATTTGCCTCCTCCTCAGCAGCTGCTTCCCGCTCCATGGTCACCTCTTGTGGTGTTCGTACAGAGTCTCTGGTCATTTCATGGACCATTGACCTGTACACCACTGCTTTATTCTTCTGCTGCCACCAACCAGGTTTCTTCTGGTGAAATACTGAGTCTCAGTCACGTTGTAAAGTCAAAAACAAAGATTAAAGTTTATTGAAGAACAAAAAGTTTTAAATATGTTCAGAACGGTTTCTTAAATTCGTGCCCTTAACTAGATGTGGCACTATCTCACACTGTCACACCCTTCTCTCTCAGTTCTAGCCCTGTCTCTCGCTCTAACTGTCACAACCACTATGTTTGACTTTTACTGCCTCTGTCTGATTCTGACTCCTCTATTTCCCAATGGTAAAACCCCTGGGCTGAGCCTCAAAACAAGGTAGGCTCCACCTCTGAGCTTTCTCATCTACATTAACCATTTCCATCCCCCTGTACAAACATAATCACAAGGAATGGGCAAACACCACACCTCTACAGGGGCCTCTCAATGAATAGGAGACACTGGCGGTTTCCTCCCATTCCTAGGAAGGAAATCGTATAGGCTGCACTTTGGGGGTCTCCTGAGGTCTGCATCTACCTTTAGCTATCAGGTAAAGTTGATTTCATTCCTCACCCTTGTTCCCAATGTAGGTCTTCATTCCCCCACTTCTTCCCTTGCTGGTGGGGCGAGTGGACACATTTTGTGGTTTGCTTCAGGCACAAAAATGTATTGGGTTGGCCCTGGCTTATACATGACAAACTTGCCTACATTCTTTAATACATTCTGCCAAGCCTTGCACAAAATGTGCTTTCTGAATAATTAAGAGTTTGAAAATGTAGCAGGGGGTGGGTCTTCAAAATAGCCTGTGTGCTAATTCTACTGATGCGAATTGTCATACCTGTCCAGTTTAAGCTGTGTGAATTACCTAGCTAAAGCAATTATTGTATCCTATTGTCATCACATCATTAATTCTCTACAGGTTAAACAAACCCGGCATCATACTTGCAGATTTCATCCTGTATCAGCAACTTTCCCGGCAACTTGTTTTAATACAAAGTAATTGAATCAACCAACCTCCATTTGCTATTCAAGTGTGGCGTACACAGCACAATGGGCAGGAAAGGCAGTTCTTTGGAACAGGGGCTCTTGTTATCTGAAGCTGGCATCCTACCAAAACAGGCAGCCAGAGAGCCCTCTTCTGCATATATTTTTTTGCGGGGCGGGGGTTGGGGAATGAGGGTGAATTTTGATGATGTGGGAGCAAAAGTCACTGGCATTCTTCCCAGGTCCTTGCTGATCCAACTGGAAAAAAAATAATATTGTTAGGAAAATGTGTATCTTAGGGGGAAAGTGCATGAGAGATGAGGTGCCTTTGTCTCCATCAACATCAACTTTCAGGAAGAATTTGAAAACATCCTCCAGTCACGCAGTGGCTGACGAATACTGTTCCTTACAATCCTGAGATCACTGAGATAACATTTTTAACAGCAAATGGTTTTGTTTTGTTTTGTTTTTAGAATGTTTTAATCATTTTAAAATGTTTTTGGGCTGTTTTGGTTTGTGGATATGTTTGCCAACGTGGGCTCCTTTCAGAGGAAAGATGGGATATAAATTCTACAAATAAATAAATATTTTGGAGCCGGGATCGGTGAATTTTCGGTGTTCTTGCCTTTCCTCGGTTTTCCCGTTTTAAGTTCCCTTTTCCACATTTCCACAAAAGTCAGCATTACAAAAAGTTCTCATCTAAATCTACCAGAATTTGAGTGAGAATTTCTCCTAAGATACACATTTCTTCTGCAAAATTTTGCCAAATTACACATTTCCCCCTATATGCACACTGCCCCATTATATGCCTTTTTCTCTGTACATGTATTTTTGTATGCATTACTTCACTGGAGAGCTGCATTGATAAATTTGGAGAAGTGCAAATTTCAAAGGGTGGTTATATTTCCGTTTTTCATTGTGTTTTAGAAAGTGCGAAATAGGTAGACTGGCCTTTCAATGAGAAGTGAAGCAACTTTATCCTCCCATTCTTACTGGGGAGAAACAAAGTAGTTAAGTTTCAGTCCCTTGTGTGGCTCCCCCTTCCTTGCTGAAAACTGCTTGGCAAGATTTTAGCTTCTTCAAAAAGAAAAGAAAAGTTGGAAGATGCAAGAACTACCTACTCTGGAAGAATGGCAAACAAAGGTGACGGAATTTATGGGATTGGCTGAGATGACGGGCAGAATCCATGACCAGGGGAAGGAGACAGTGGAAGAGGACTGGAAGAAATTTAAAATATATCTTAAAAACTGTTGTAAAATTGAGGAATGTTAAGATGTCAAGGGGTAAGAAACAGAGAATTACAGCTGTAACTAAAAAAGTAAAGGAAATTTAATGAAAGGGAATTAAGATAAATTGACCAAAGGGTTGCTAAAGAACCATAAAACAAGGATGCAGTGATGGGGAGGTATGGGGAAGTTGAAGGAAAGAAGGTGTATGAAAATACGATTATGAAGTTATACTTGTCTAAATGTTTTGTATGTTTTTGTTTTGTGTCTTCTTGGTTTTTATTATGTGTTTGAAAAATGAATAAAAATTATTTTAAAAAAAATCAAAAAGAAAAGAAAATAACATCACTCAGAGGGCTCCATCTGCTCTGAATGCCCTCCACTGGATTTCAGGAATCATGGTTTTGTATCAGTTACAGAATATCTAAGAGTCAATTTTGTAAAAAGAAAAAAGAAAAGAAAACTCTGAGAGGGAGAAGCAATGAAAAAGTAGGACGAAGGAACAAGGAAAGACTCCTGCAAGTGGCGAGGGAGCAGGAGCAGGAAAATGTTACTGAGGTTGACCTGCATAATGCACACCTGGCTCCACCAAATGTGAAGCATTTTTGGACTCCAACCCGAAGCTGACCACAAACCATTTCACTAACTTGACTATTTGACAGGGATGCAGCATATTGACGCTGCTTGAAATGAGGCCATTTTTTTCCCCAGGACCTCTTTTGCTGAGAGATCCTCCATCTGTCGGCATATTTTGAAGCCCAGCCTCAGTGGGTCACTTTTAAAAATTTGCACGCTTTTATATAATTTAAGGCTCAAACATCCAGCCAATGACACCTTCTAACTGGGATACTTTTTTTTTTTTTTTTGAAAGATCTGTATCTCACACTGTAGGACAGAGAAGTGAAGCTCAGAATACGTATTTTTCTTTTTTTAAAAAACAAACACCCTTTAAAATGCTTTTTGCTCTTTCTGTCACAAACAGTATCGACCCTGAGTGTGGGTTTTTATGTCACCTATATGATGCCTGCAGGGGCACATGTCCCCACAGACCCACAGACCCACAGACACCATCCTTTGTACCCTCAGGGTATCTCCCCTCCCCACTGAAATTAGATTTGAAACAAGTACAGTGGTACCTCAGGTTACAAACACTTTGGGTTACAAACACTTTGGGTTACAAACTCGGCTAACCTGTAAGTGGTACCTCGGGTCACGAAATTTGCCCCAGGATGAGAACGGAAACTGTGTGCCAGTGGGAGGCCCCATTAGCAAAAGTGCACCTCAGGTTAAGAACAGTTTCGGGTTAAGAACGGACCTCAGGAATGAATTAAGTTCATAACCCGAGGTACTACTGTATTCTATTGCAACCAACAGAATGGGGGTGCTGTGTGTGCACATCTGTGTGTGTTGCCCAATAAATTTTATTTGTTTCACAAATGGGCCCATGAGCAGAAAGCGTTTGGTAACTCCTGCCTAATGTTGACAAAAATGGAAGCACACGAACACACACTCCACTTTGCATATATCATTTATATCCCACCTTTCTTCCAATCGGCTCAAGGTACATAGTCCTCTCCCTCCTAACTTTATTCTCACAACAACCCTGTGAGGTAGGTTAGGCCAAGGGACTGCGACTGGCTCAAGGTCACTGCATGAGCTGAATGTGGATTCAAAGTCTTGTGCCCTGCTGCATGGACTTCCATCCAGATAGGAACCAGACCTGGACCTATATAGCTTCAAATCAGATCCTCAGGACGAGAAAACTAAGATATGTACGTTAAATGGGACAATGTTGAAGCACTGATGCAAACTATATCTTCACTCCAGGCTGGGCTGGGATTACCCAGTCTCTGAAACCCTGGAGAAACACTACTAGCCAGTGTAGACAGTACTGAGATGTCAGAAGCGAGAGCTTCCTATGTTATGAACGTCTTCTGAATAAACACACATCTCTTGCCCTTCTTCGCCCCATCTCCTTTTTTGCTTCCATCTTGAAGTTTGCTTCCTTTTGGAGTATGCTTCCTTCTACCCCTTTAAAATGAGCTAGTAAATGTCTCATTTAGTTATTAGCCTGCAAGGTTCCCTCATGCTGCCATGGCCTTAATTATTGCAAACTCTAGGTCACTTTGCATAGCCAGCCATTGATTACAGCCGGCGTCATCTATGCCTACTAACTACAAGTTTGTTTCACCCATGTAAAGGCACTCTGGGAAAACATTTTTTTTTTTTTTAAAAAAAAAGAGATGCTAAACCAATTTTGCAATGTCTTCCCAGATGTTAGATCCATTAAATTCAACTGAACTTACTCCCATGTAAGTGGATATAGGACTACACCCAGGGCCAGATTTAGGTTTGATGAGGCCCTAACCTACTGAAGGTAATGGGGCCGTTTATATGTCCAGCTGTCCTTTGTCAACAACAAATTGTTGCTGGTTTTTGTGTTGAATATATGCTATATGCTTAATTTATGGACCTAATAGATATCTAAAGCCATTTGCACATAACAAAATATGTATTTTATCAAAGTAATTGTTGAACTGAAATACAATTAAGAAGAAGCATATTAATAATGAAATACAATTAAGAAGTATATTAATAGTGAAATAATTATTAAGCTCTAACTTAAAATGATTTTTTGTTTTGTTTTTCATCTTATATTTTGGAAATGTACATCCAGTGGTTTTTTTCTTTAATTTTTTTGGGGGCCCCCAAGAGAGTGGGGCTCTTAGCTATAGCTTTTTTAGCTTACAATAAATCCAGCACTGACTACACCCCTCAGAATCTTTGCAAAGAGCTTTCTGGATCTGTGCGAAATAAACAACTTTTTCAAAAAATAAATAAATATTTGTGTCACATATATGGCAGATGCAGGTAGCCTGCGGGATCAATTCAGCTTTTGGCTTTCCTTAGCATGATCCCGAATGCTCCTCGACATCTTCTCTGATCAAGGGCTGCAGCACATGGGAAGAACAGTGATCTGCCAGTTCCTCTGTTCCTGTCCTAACACCTTGCTTTGGTCCCCTACTAGGCTGGGAGAAAAGGAAGCCACTTGCCCCCACCTGCCCAGCACAGTAAGGGTGAGAATGGAACAGGAAATGTGCAGGTGTGAGGACTTGTGCGGGTGGAAAATGTAGGGATGGAGCAGAAGCAGCTTGCTGGAAATGATGCAGCCAATGATCCACTAGTTTCTGGCGGTGGTAGGGTGGGTGTCCCTGTTTCTTACCGGAAGGAAAAGTGGGAGCTGGTGTAGAGGTTGGTGCAGTTCAAGTAGATCTGTGGAGCCAGTCCAGAATACCATCAGTGCATCTACACAGCGCTGACTTTCTCATCACCACTCCCTCTGCCAGGCAGCTAGCCTAATGGATCTAGCCCACCTGGATTTTTGGAATGGGGAGTGCATGGACGGGCGCGTGAAAGAGAAGGGTATATAAACAAGGAGGTGAGTGGCAGAAAGAGAAATGGGATATCTATTTTTGTCTGGTTTTTTTGAGTGTATGCATGAGAGAGAGATTATTTGACAATATTTATGAGATTTTTCATATCCTCACACATACCCCTTAGGAAAGGGGCTTCTGGTTCCACTCTGCCTTGATGGAAGCAGCCCCCACGACCACGGGAGATTGTTGGCAAAGGAAAAATAAGGATGGTTGAGGGTACCGGTAATTGTCCTTGCAAATTTCCCCCAGGGACAGGGGGTAATTGTTTGTGTTTTTGTTTTTTTAAAAATATCCCCCAAATACTCATTTTACATCTTTAAAATATCAATGACTTCCCTTCTTCTCCCCCCCCCCCCAGGGGAATGGGTTTCACTTGCAGTTCGTCTTGGTACCTGGCTCTCACTCCAGCATGGAATTTGGGGGGCAGGGAGGCGCTGGATGCAAAAGCATTTCACCTGCCGGAAACCCTCCAACGATGCCATTAAGAAGCAGAGGTTCTCCTGTTAATTAGAGCTTAATTAGACTAAAGTACAGGCGCTTGCTAGAAGAGATGAGTTCACAAACTGCAGAACAAAATCAACTGCAAGGACTTTAAGGTTTGAACTTGAGATAAGACTTCATCCAGTACCCCTTAGGAAAGGGCCATTTCCCTAAGCCCCTCCTAAACAATATTCTGCACCATTTTTGTTTGCACTGTTCACCATTCCTGCTGCTCAATGCTCTGTAATAATGCTAAATTCAGGGCATTGTGCACAATGCAAAATAGTGGCCAGGCTGCCATCACTTGTAGAGTTAGCAGTGAAACAAAAACCCGTAGGAACCGAAGGAAGGAATGGTTGCAGACAGTGGGATTTTTTAGTTTAGAGAAAAGGCAAGTAAGAGATGACATGATAGAAATTCCTAAAATTATGCATGGAGAAAGTGAATGGGGGGGGCTATTTCTCTTATAAGACTAGACGATGCGGACATCCCATAAAGAGGAATGTGGGAATATTTGGGGCAGATAAAAGAAAGCAATTCTTAACAGAACACATAGTTAAATTATGGGCCTCACTCCCAAGGGAGGCACTGATGGCTGCCAACATGGATGGCTTTAAAAGAAAGAACAGAACAAACCTCCTTACAAAGGATATACTTAAATGTTTAAAAGGGGGAAATGTAGATAAGATTCAAATTCCTGGTATGACTTCCTTGTATCACTATAAACTCATTACTGCAAATTGCTGTGTTGTAGTTTTTCCTCAAAGAGCATCTTAATGATGCAAATAAGCACAGCCTTTTCCCTTTATTTAATATAATCCTGAAGACAGAGGAAATTTTCCACATTTATTTTATATGGGAAGCTAATGTCAAAAGTGCAATCAAATTAAAAGCTGAATGCAGGTGGAATATAAGAACACTCTTCAACCACCTACTGATCAAATAATTGCTAGGCAAGTGTTGCTATTACTGATTCCTTTTTTAAAAAAAAACCCTCAGATTTCAGGTGATTACAAAAAAGTTACTTTTACATTTCCTGCAATTAGAGGAAACACAAAATGCACCTGTTCTTTCCAGTGTGCTACTAGCATTAGGGCTAGAGGTTAATGTGGAATATCTCACCCTCTAAATGCATTTGTAGACTAAATGCCCAAATAATTTAATAAGGAATAGCTCAGTTCCTCTCTCACATGACTTAATAGCAGGATGCTCCTTGAAATATTAGGGCATGGGGATTAATTAAGACAATTAGAAAGAGGCATTGTGCTTTATTATGATAGGCACTGTGGTATTCAACTACATTTTACTCCGAGTGCAAATATTGAAATTAATGGGCCTAACTTAGTTGTGTTCATTAATTTCACCAATATGTGTGTGAGCCTATTGTACCCTGGAACTCTGAAGAGGGTAATGAGAAACAAGGAACAATTGTCAGAGTGGAAAGTGCTGGGAGGGGGGGCAACAGGGCAGCTCTCCTGCTGTTCCTCCTGAATTCCTAAGCAGTTCCCTTCTGTTGGAAGACAGAGCTATGTGTTCCACACAACCTACTCACCAGCTCATAAACAAACCTTCTGGTGGAGGACCCTCTCCTATCTTGTGTAAAATAAGAGTCATCTTCTAGCCCAGGTGATTTCTGTCTGTGGGATGAAGGATGGTACCATCTTGTCCTTAGCCTCAGCCTGCATAATTATTTGGGCCAGCCCTGCTCTTCCCCATGCATAAATTTCCACTCAGTGTCCACCTGCCATGGTGTTCGATATTTTTTTGTAGATCAGGGATGGGGAAACTCAGACCCAGAGGCCAAATGCAGCCCTCCAGGCCTCTCTGTTTGGTGCTTGGGTTTCTGCTCAGGGGGCATTCCCATCTCAGCCATACCTCTCCCCAAACCTGCTTAGTTTGTTTTCCCAGCTGCATCACCCCCACCACAGAATGAACACTTCTGCCCAAGGTATAGGAGCCCACGATGTGTTAAGAAGCAGCCAGCAAGAGAGAGACTCACATTCCTCTCAGACAGCTGTAAGCAGCCGCATATCAACTCCCCCTTGAATTGATAATGAAAGGAATGCAGAGAGTGGGGTAGAGAAATGCCAACTCTCTCAAGAAGCACTGGCAGGTTTGCAAAGCAGGAGAAGGGGCAGTTCCTCACTGGAAGAGGAGTTAATTAACCCCTGGAGCCCAAGGAGCAGGTTATGGGAAAGGTCTTAGTTAGAAAACAAAGCCGGAAACATAAGGGTCATAGGTTCACGATATTCTGCAGGACACGGAAACACTCCCCAGAAGGGTCAACTGACTCATAAATCACAGACGCTTGATTAGAACAACAGAGGCGATGACTTCCGGGTTGGCGCCTCCGGCAATGACTGAGCTCCTCCGATCGGGAGGAACTTACTCCATGAAAAACAGGGTCTGACCGCCACGGTGAAGGCAGAGACCCATTGAAATCACAAGCAGGAGAAGCTTGTGAACCTGGGATTCGGCTGGCACCTTTTGCGCCTCCCCTACTCGCGGGGAAACCCTGTTTTGGGGATCCGGAGCGACGTGGGGTGAGTGGCGCGGTGCTTTGAATCGACTGCTTCTTTCACGGAGTGAAGCCGCATTGCTGTTGCTGGAGAGCGCTGACTTTTTTCCTGTGGACAATTGGATTTTAAACAACTACCCATGAGTAGAAGGGAAGATTGGATCTTTAAATATCTTAATTTGGCGCCGAAGCGGGAAGGTCATAAACAGGAAGTCCGCCTTCTGCTTTTGTAAATAGACTGAAGCAAAGACGTTACAAGCTAAAGTCTTTGAAAGCTTTTGACAAAGGATTAAGTCTCCATCGGTTAAAAATACAAAAAACCCCTTGGAAGCAGGTGAAGAGGGGGAAAATTTTTGAACTTAATAAGTCTGCAGGAGTGAGGGGAAGATCAAATTACCACAGCTCTGAACCTGGGAATGGGCTGCCAAATGACGTTTGGGGAAAGTTCATTGACAGAACGGATTTGACAGCCAGCTAAAATAAGAGTAAGATACTGTTTCCATTGTCCTCTTCTGCATTTAAAATGGAGGAAAAGTAACTGAAAATCGAAACTATGTTTATTGCTGAATTGTGCTTGAAAGAACTGATACAAGTGGAGACTGTTTCCCTCTAGAGGGAGCTTTTGAAACTGTTATAGGAGTGTAACTGGGAGATCTCCAGCTGCAAGATAAGGATTCTGAGAACCAGAGATTGACCTTGGACCATTCAAAATGTTAGGAGAAGTTATTGTGTCTGCATTATCTAAGATAAGCAATTCGCTGGAAGAGCTTCATAAAAAGATGGATGACATGACTTTTAAAATTGACAATTCGGAACAGAAAGTGACTAATCTGAGACAAAAAGCGAGTACGAACACAGAAATAATTCGGGACCTGGCACAGGAACCTACTTTGGCAGAACAAATGATGGAGGAAAAGGAGAAAGTTGTTGTTTTTGAACCTAAAATAACACAAGCGGGACCCTTAGTTTTACAGAAGCAAACTGAGGACTATAAATTGAGGCCTTTTATGATTGAATCTAGAAAAAGTCAGATTTTGAGGACTGGATCCCGGCTTGGACTGAAGAAGGAAAGTTGGAAAGATCCCTCTATCCAGGGATTAATTGACTTTTGGGACATGGACTTGGATTTGGAGGAGATTGAAGTTTTGGGGGCCTTTGGGTTTGGAGGAATCTTGAAATATGTATTGAAACACTTTATAGACCCTAGCTTCAACTATGGAAATTTGGCTGAACTGTCCAGAAGGAATAAAAATATTGTTAGGATGGAGTTTTCTCGAGATTTGCTCTCAAGCATTAAAGAATATGAAGAAGATCTGCAGAAGGGACCTGGAAAAGAGTTAAGAGCCTCGGACATAAGATCTCCAGGTTGATGGACTATATGGAATTAACGGATAGGACTGGCAGAATCCGAAACCAGGGAGAGGAGTTGATGGAAGAAGATTGGAAAATTTAAAGTTTATATATAGAAATATCACAAAATTAATGAGTGATAGAAAAATGGTGGATTGATATTTTATGGATTTAGCAGAAATGTTATAAGGAGTTAAGTATATATAAGTATTTTAGTTTTAATGTTAAAATAAGGTTAAAAAAATATGTTATTTATAATATGATAGAGAATGAGATATGATAGAGATATGATTTATAATATGATAGAGAATAGAGAAAGATGGAAAGGATTTGCTGAAATAACTAGTAGAAGTGGATTACAAAAAGGGAGGTGAGAGGAGGTCGAGGAAACAAGGGAATGAAAGAAAGCGTATTGAAAAGGGGAGATGTATTTTTTTTAAATTGTTTTTGTTTTGTTTTATTTAGGGTTAGGGCTAGGGAGTGGGTTTTGTTTAGTTTAGTTTGGTGTGTTTGGTTTGATGGGTTTGGGTTGTGATTTGTATTGTTTGTGTATTGTGTTGTGTTGTCTTTTTTCTTTTTTTTCTTTCTTTTGTTTTTTCTCTTCTGTCTTCTTTCCTTTTAAAAGTAATAAATATTATTTTTAAAAAAAGATTGGAACAACAGAGGCTAATTGTTTGTATTGCAATCTTCAAGCTAATTACGATTTGTGTGCTGAGGGCCTTCTGGCAGTTCCCTCACTGCAAGAAGTGAGGTTACAGGGAACCAGGCAGGCAGAGGGTCTTCTCGGTATTGGCGCCCACCCTGTGGAACGCCTTCCCATCAGATGTCAAGGCAATAAGCAACTATCTGACTTTTAGAAGACATCGAAGGCAGCCCTGTTTAGGGAAGTTTTTAATGTTCAGTGTTTTATCGTGTTTTTAATATTTGGTTGGCGGCCACCTAGAAAGGCTGGGGAAACCCAGCCAGATGGGTGGGGGTATAAATAAATTATTATTATTATTATTATTATTATTATTATTAATCCTAGGCTGAACCCTGTCATGTGTCAGCCCTCCACCAATGCCTATGTCAAATTCAACCTACCTCTGGAATCAATAAAGTTGTGGCCTGTTTTCAAATCCCACAATTGTTCTGTTCAGTTGGTTCACGTTCAAATGTTAGGCCTTGCTCCAATGGGTGGAGGTCACTGTGAGAGGGTCCACAATATGCAGACCAATTAATAAGGAATATATATACAGCCATCATTAACAACAAATATCAAATCAAAACTTTGAAAAATCTATTCCATAGACAAGATTCTATAGTTTTCTCTTTCACGTGGTGGGGTGGTAGGAATCTTTTAGTTATACCAACTTGTAGAATAATGATAAGTAAACATGCCACTGATCAAAGGCACATAATTATCCTCTCTCACAACAATAAATGTAGACGAGGATAAAAATTGACCTGAAAAATATCAAATTCTTTGCAGATGCAGACTTTATTCCACAAGGTGCTAAATTGTGTTGTCAAGTGTCTTGTAACAACTGATTATTATTGATTCACTGTTGTCAATATAAAAAAAGAGGGGGGAGTTTTCTAATGGGAGCCAAGCCATTAGCAGACGAAGTTTCGGAGCTGTTTCTGCTTACCATGTAGCGTATATTCAACAGAAAAAACAGCAACAATTTGTTGTTGACAAAGTACAGCTGAACATATAAAGGGTCCCATTATGTACAGTAGATTAGGGCCTCATCAAACCTAAATCTGGCCTTGCTGGTATAACTATGACTATAGTGGATGAAACAGACCACACAGAATTATATCCTTTCCCCACCTAAAATGCACCCATCAGATAAAAACATGATATAAAGGCAAATTCTGAGTAGGTGAACTGGGGCCCCACAGAGACCAGAAAGTGTTTAGCTGTACACTCTTCAAGAGAACTTGATAGCTTTGAAAAAGCTACACAAGTACCAGATATTATTTGGCCAAATACCATAAACCTCATGACCGCAGAACACAGAAGCCAAGAGCTTAGTTGGATGGAGAAAAGAATTACAGAAGGCTAATGAGAACAGATTAAAGAGGATAAAACTGCCAGAGACATAAACCCACAAGCTTCAGGGCATAAGTCATCCACAAATTGACAGAAATAAAAAGTAATCAAGCTGTAATAACCGATGTGAGACTTTCTTGAAGCTTCCCATAAATAGAATGGAAGTACCTGCCTCAGTCAGTAGCATGCTTGTTTCTATGCTGCAAATAGAAATGCCCAATTATTTTTGTAAAAAAAAAATGCCCTCATGTCCTGCTTGAGGGCTTTTCATAGGAACCTGGGGAAAAAGATGCTGGACCAGAAGAGCTTCTTCATATGTTCTTCGTGGCTGGAGTGGCTTCTTCACAAGGGATGGAAATGGTCCATATAACTTTCACATTATCATCTATCTTACTCATAAATATACCCCTTTCTAATTCTGCATTAATCCAACAACTGTTCTCTTCTAAAAGGAAACGGCTTTAAAAATCCTCCCCCCAAAACATAGAATTTACAAAATGACCGCATTTCAATTGTCACAAACCATATTAAAGCATTGCAGACCCTCCAAGTGTCCCTATTTTCCAGGGACAGTTTGGGATTTACAGAAGCTGTCCCACTTTCTGATTTGATCCCAGAATGTCCTGCTTTTCCTTAGGATGCCCCTATTTTCTTCGGAGAAATGATGAAACATATGGTAGGCTGTCTCTATTTTCATGGGAGGAAATGTTGGAGGCTATGGAGTTATGCAACCCCCAAACCACGGAGATAAGTAACTAGACACCTTTATTTTATTTTATTTGCAAAAAAAAAATATTGGTTTTCAACATTTAAAACATCCCATAAACACATAAAAACAATCAACAAAGAAAACACAACAATAAACTAAACACATATAAAAAAGATTATTTCTTCTAGTACCCAACTTCTTCACATTAATAGGAGACTTCCTCAAATCCCCTCTAATGGAATTTCATTATATCACTTTTATAGCAGTTCTCCAAATCATATTTCTAATAATATTGACTCCTTTCATTTACAAAACTCTTCTCCTTTACTATTATTTCAATCCTTAAGTAACTAGACACCTTTAGAAGACATCTGGAGGCAGTCTTGTATAGCGATGTTTTCTTCATGTTGAATGGGTGGCGTAGAAATAATAAAATTGTTGTTGTTGTATAAAGGTAAAGGGACCCCTGACCATTAGATCCAGTCGTGGCCAACTCTGGGGTTGTGGCGCTCATCTCGCTTTATTGGCCGAGAGAGCCGGTGTACAACTTCTGGGTCATGTGGCCAGCATGACTAAGCCGCTTCTGGCGAACCAGAGCAGCACACAGAAATGCCGTTTACCTTCCCGCCAGAGCGGTACCTATTTATCTACTTGCACTTTGACGTGCTTTCGAACTGCTAGGTTGGCAGGAGCAGGGACCAAGCAATGGGAGCTCACCCCGTCCTGGGGATTCAAACCGCCGACCTTCTGATCAGCAAGTCCTAGGCTCTGTGGTTTAACCCACAGCGCCACCCGCGTCCCCCTTGTTGTTGAATAGGACATCCCTATTTTCATGGGAGAAATGTTGGAGGGTATAGCATTGTGTTTTGGAACTCTCTAAAATCAAGGAGTAGATCTGGAGATATTAATACCACCTCCTTGTCATGATTGCATCCCTACATTACAGCCCTATATATCAGAGGGGCTCTCCTGTCTGATATTATTTATGTACCACTGCACCACATGGTACAGGTGGCAACCATTTTGTGTGCCTCCAATTGACGTGAGACCAACACACGTGTCCTTTTGGACCCAAAGGAGGGGAGAACGGGGGCAGAACGGGTGGTGGTAGAACAGGAAAGAATGGGGGTGGGCAGGATGGGGCAGAGTGGGCTTACACATGCTCCGCTGACATGCACAGGGGCCAGGAACAGAACCCCCTCGCAAAATGGTTGGCGCTTGTACTTTAATATAATGCTTAGCAAGAAAGAAAAGTCCCTGCCCTGATGGGCCTGCTATCTAAATTTTGACAATAGTGAAGAAAACAGAGGAGAGGGTAGCATAAATGCAAATAGCAGATAAGAGATAAGGCTGTCCTAACCCCGCCTGCCTGGAAGTAAAGCCCACTGAATCCAATAGGGTGTTCTTCTGTGTGGACATGCTTCAGATAATCAGATTGTGCTGTTGGGCAGTTTTCAGAAGTGACATATAACTTCAATTTCATTGAGATTTCAGTGTGTGAGGATATCTATAGAGTTGGTGTACATTTAAACTGGTGTTGCTTATCGTGAGCCTGTAGGGAGATAGGTCTAGTTTGAAATTGTAAGGCCCCATGATTGCATTTGTCACTGCTAATATTTGCCATATGGCAATAGCGTGATGAAAGTTTCATGTTAAGCTTTCCTGGCTTGACTGTTAGCTGCATAATAATCATGCACCAATTGTATAGCATCTGTCTCCAGAAGCAATACACTGGGTCTTCTGTGTGCAATGAACCAATAAATTCAGTACAAAAATGTTAACTATTTACTTTTCTTATAGGCAGCAGTTTGTGTGTTTGGGCAGTAAATACTTCCCCACGGTAACCTCATAATCCACATTCTGTACCAATAAAATCTCATGTATTCAGTCCATTTCCTCAAGAAATTTTTACATGTGTTTGTTTTAGTGCTGGGCCAATCATATTTATTTATTAAATTTATATTCTGCCCTTCCTCCCAAAGGATCTCAGGGTGGCAATCCCTCTTCATTTTTGTGGGAGCATCCGCACCCTGTGATAATGGAGAGGGAATACCAGCTCCTTTCTATATGGGTGGAAACATCATTTTAAAAAATACTCCCCAACACACACACACACACACACACACACATGCATTTTGGGGTGGTGACAGTTTACCTTGAGGAGGAATGGAAGTTCCCCCAGAATGTCTGCTTTATATATATTATTTACACAATGGGCCCCACGTGATTGGCTAATTCCGGGATTCACCTCTAGGCCAATCTGGTTGCAGATTAACTTCCACCTGGAGCTGGATTGGGTGGCTCCTGTGAACCAATCAGACTGGTGCATTCTGGACCCTATTGTTCTAGGACCAATCAGACTGCTGCATTCTGAATCCTATTGCTCTAGGACCAATCAGACTGCTGCATTCTGAATCCTATTGTTGTAGGACCAATCAGACTGCTGTCTTTTGGATCCTATTCAACTCAGTACATAACAACCTTACAGATGAAATGTAGTTGAGGGTAGTTCCCCCTCCCTTTTTAACTTGTTTTTGTCAGTGAGAGGTGTGGCTGGAAGTGTCATGAAGACCAGATAGGAGGCATACATTCAATCCCTGGGCCTAAGGTTCCCAATTTCATTCCAAAGTGTAAAAAGAAAAAAACACACACATGCATTCACACACGCGCACACACAGAGAGAGACCTACCCTCAGCCGTTATGTCTGTAAGTCCTGGATTTCTAAGAAATATCTGCCGCAACATCCCAAACTACACAGCAGTTTCTTTTCACTCTGCCCCACTGCCATTCTGCGAACGGTCAAGCTGTAAAGCAATCTGACATTTTGTCTTGCCCTTAATTTCTTCAGTTCACGTCATTTATCCTGCTTCTGTTTGCTATGAGAACAATGAGCTACCCTTCTTCTTTGACCTCTCAAAATCGTGCTGAGCCCGCTCATTCATTATATATTTATTGCATTATTATTCAATTCTTTCTTTAAGGGGTCGCCAACCTTTTCAGCATGTGCAGGAACATTCGCAAAATGGATAAACACACACACACACTGCAGCCAAGCGCATACCACAACCTATTCTATTGGCTACAACAGAATGCTTCTTTCAGGTCTAATTCCAGCAGGGAGGATCCTGTGGACACTAAGGAAGGCCTCTATGTGCACATGTGTGCCCATGGGCACCACATTGGTGACTACTGCACTAATAAAAACAGGGTGGCACACATGACTTCCTCCCTGCCCCATCCTTAGCTTGCTTGCTTGCTTTTTAAAAATTATTTATAATTTTCAATTACACTTTTTTCACATTCATACATTAACCAATACAACTATACTTCCCTTCCCTTGCTCATTTTAATTATCCATTACTACTGTATATTACTCCACATTTTTCTATTTCCCTTTCTCATTGTACCTCTGCTTAATTTATAGTGCTGAATTTACTCAGTGCTTATTTTTTGTAAAAAAAAATTTGTTTAGGGGTACTCTGCTTTTCCTACTCATATTGAAATGCTGCCCCTCAAAGAGGCCAAACTTAGATTCACAAAATGATCTGTTTACAATGATTCTTCAGTTATTCTACAAACATTTTCCAATCTTCCTTAAAAAGTTCTTTCTTCCTAGGTTGCCATTTCGGTAGTGTAGCTCAAAAGCTCACTCATTCGGTTTTGTTGCTGTTGAGATTTCACAAAAAATGCCCAGATTTTCAGTTTTTGAAATATGGCAATGCTATTTCTTCCTGTTATTCTGTTTGTTGAGTTTGCTAATTCTACATACTTCATCAGTTTCATCTGCTACTCCTCCTTCTTTGGTACAGTTCCCTCTCTCCATTTCTGAGCATATATCATATGAGCTGCCGTAGTTGTGTTGAGAAACAAATTCTTTTGATACCTGGGGACATCTGACCTTCATCTTTATCTTTTGAACAATTCACCCTGTGAATTGGGTGAGTGATACTGACTGATGGAAGGCTCGCCAGGGAGCTTTCTGACTAGGTCTGAATGTGAACTCAGTGCTCTCCAAGTTTGACACTCTAACAACTGTGAGGTAATAATAATAATAATAATAATAATAATAATAATTTATTATTTATACCCCGCCCATCTGGCTGAGTTTCCCCAGCCACTCTGGGCGGCTCCCAATCAGTGTTAAAAACAATACAGCATTACAATACAGCATTACATATTAAAAACTTCCCTGAACAGGGCTGCCTTAAGATGCCCAGGGTAAAGGACCCCTGGACGTTTAAGTCCAGTCAAAAGCAACTATGGGGTGTGGCACTCATCTCGCTTTTCAGGCCAAGGGAGCCGGTGTTTGTCCACAGACAGATTTCCAGGTCATGTGGCCAGCGGGACTAAACTGCTTCTGGCCTAACAGAGGACCGTGACGGAAGCCAGAGCGCATGGAAATGCCGTTTACCTTCCGGCCGCAGTGGTACCTATTTATCTACTTGCACTGATGTGCTTTCAAACTGCTAGGTTGGCAGAAGCTGGGACAGAGCAACGGGAGTTCACCCACTGCACAGATTTGAACCGCTGACCTTCTGATCAAAAAGCCCAAGAGATTTAGACCACAGCACCACCCACTCCCTTGTTAATTGACTCTCACAACTGGGTCCACCCATTGCACCCGTAAGAACTTTTTTACCTTTGGGATATGGATTCAGAAGCCAATTCAAAATTCTGTGTATTTTCTGTATCCCTACAAAAACCACATGCATTTTTCTACACAAACATCCTACTAAATGTTCAGGTTCCCCCCCCCCTCAAATACAGACCTAATTTCTAAGTGAATCAGTGCATAGTGACAGGGGCTATTCTGGGCTCTGTTAACGGTTCCTTCTTCCTGCAAATGTGATTTCCCCACCCTGTGCTGTATGTTCAGTCATTCCCTCCTCATCGCTTATCTTATTGATTTCTGGACTTTATGAAAGAAATCATATTCTTTTTGATTCGTTTAGAAAATAGCTTCATAGAGGGGGAAAATAAAGTGTGCTGGGTTTGTAATAAGGATGGATTGGAGTGCTGAATATCAAGTTGCTGGCAAAGGCCGGATATACAAAGGACATCTGAGGAGTGCATTTCAAGGCAGAAAGGACAGTTGGCATGAAGTTGCCAGCCCTTATTATCCCATCCATATTCTGACACTTGCGACTTGGTTTTCTCTCCTGCTCAGTCCCTCTCACTGTTAATATGCAAACCTCTGGCTCTCCTGCTGTTTACTTCCTTCTGCTTATGATCCCATCCACCCTGGACCTTATGCTTGAGGTAATGCAAAGGCTCTCAGCTGCCTTGAAGTAAATCTGGGCTTTGAAAACTGTTGCCCCCATACATACACGTATATACGTTTGTATCTTAATATTATCTTCCAGAGATTCTGACAAATTTTATTATTATTAATAATAATAATAATAATAATAATAATAAATTATTTATATCCCACCCATCTGGCTGGGTTTCCCCAGCCACTCTGGGCGGCTTCCAAAAAATATTAAAATACAATAGTCTGCTAAACATTAAAAGCTTCCCTAGACAGGGCAGCCTTCAGATGTCTTCTAAAAATCTGGTACAGTGGTACTTCAGGTTAAGTACTTAATTCATTCCGGAGGCTGAAACTGTTCTTAACCTGAAGCACCACTTTAGCTAATGGGGCCTCCTGCTGCTGCTGCGCCACCGCCACGCAATTTCTGTTCTCATCCTGAAGCAAAGTTCTTAACCCGAGGTACTATTTCTGGGTTAGCGGAGTCTGTAACCTGAAGCGTATGTAACCTGAAGTGTATGTAACCCGAGGTACCACTGTAGTTGTTTTTCTCTTCAACATCTGGTGGGAGGGCGTTCCACAGGGCAGGTGCCACTACCGAGAAGGCCCTCTGCCTGGTTCCCTGTAACTTGGCTTCTCGCAGTGAGGGAACCGCCAGAAGGCCCTCGGCACTGGACCTCAGTGTCCAGTAAACTCAATAAACTGATCAAGTGCTTAATGCTATCTCCCAGAGATTGATTGTTATGCATCTTATAAGCTGATCAAATGCTTCATGGAGCTATCCTATACATGCCTACTCATGTTGGTGAGTATAGGATTGAGGTTTATATGAAGTCTGTCCTACAAAGGATTAGATATCAGACTGCAGTTCCAACCTCCCTTGGCCATTAGACATGCTATTTGGTGCTGACAGGAGTTGCCATTCCCAAACTGAGGAAAGCTGGAGTTGCCAAACTGGAGTTGCTATTCAGGCTGGGGAAAGCTGGACTGGAAAATAACTTTTGTTCATAGTCATTTTCGAAGTGGGTGTTAATTTAGTTTTTACTAACACCTCCTTAACATAAATGCAAAAGCATATTTGGCGAAGGCTGTGGCTGCAGTTGCATAAATACTGTGAAAGGGGGGGGGGAGAATTGTGCTGCAAAAGCTACTTTAGGTCAGGATGGCATCTAAGTGCTGTGACAGGAACCACAAACGAGATGGCTAGCTTGACCATCTTGTATCCAGCTATGGCAGCAAGCAGAACACTGGCACCCTTTCCAGAGGGCCCTGGGCACCCACATAAGTTTTGCTGTGGGTGCTTGGCATTTGCCCCCTGCCTTTGCTGCCACCCACCTCCTCCTCCAGTGCATGGAGACAAAGGCCCCAGTCTAGTTGCTGCCTCAGTGCCAGAGCATGTGTGCTATAGGAGCCAACTCCTAAGGGCTGTGGGAGCTTCAACCCCCCACAATTAAATATTTGAGAGGACTGGGCCCCCATAGAGTTTATGGCCAGCGTGGTGTAGTGGTTAAGAGCGGTGGACTTGTAATCTGATGAACTGGATTCGCATCTCCGCTCCTCCACATGCAGCTGCTGGGTGACCTTGGGCTAGTCACATTTCTCTGAAGTCTCTCAGTCTCACTCACCTCACAGAGTGTTTGTTGTGGGGAAGGAAAGAAAAGGAGAATGTTAGCCGCTTTGAGACTCCTTTGGGTAGTGATAAAGCGGGATATCAAATCCAAACTCTTCTTCTCTTCTTCTTCTTTATGGGCTTTCCCATTCAAATTGTGTGTATGCACTGTGTCATGTGATCAATTATATGTACAAGGTAGGGCTTACCTGCCCCCCCCAATATCTTATTCAAGTTGTCACACCTGGTGCGCGCCACACCGTCATGACAGCAGATGTGATGTCATTGATGTCACGCCATGTCACGCAACGTCATGATGGCGTTGTGTGGTCCGCGCCACTGTTAGGCACCCACAGTATGGGGCCCAAGTCAAAGCCCCTGAAGCAGAAGGGTGATCATATTTCCTGGAACCCAGCTTGTCATGAACTTAATACAGCAGTGAACCAACTGCAACCAATAAAACTTCAAGGCTAATTCTTCGTCTCCCTCTTTGCGGAGGCCTTGATATGGCTTCTATGAGAGAGAGAGAAAACCAGTCATTTGATAAGAGAGCTTGGAAATGAGAAGCAGGGTGCGCACATGAACCTGCAGGGAATAAGAGTTTTGGTTTGGATTGGCAGGCCGGCATGCCAATTGATGAGAGAAGAAGGAAATGGATTGAGGCTTTGCTACAGTTCTAGAAAAAGAGGTGCCAGAACTCACCATGAATGCCTCCCTTGTTCTCTTTAATGGCAATGGTGCCCACCTGAGAGGTGCTGGAACTGAGTTAGAATGAGTTCTGGCTGAAAAAAAACCCTTCCATTGAGGAGTATTTGATGCATGGAAGAAAGAAAGAAAGAAAGAAAGAAAGAAAGAAAGAAAGAAAGGGGGAGGGAGGGAGGGAGAGGCATGTGTGTGTGTGTGTGTTTTAAATAATGATTACCTCGTTATCTTCTTTCCCCCAACTCCTGTCGATTACCAATATATTGCCAATATATTAATAAAAAAACAACACCGGAAGGATCTCACACCTCAATTTTGTCCTGGTAATGGCTTATTTAGAGACATCCTTGCTCAGCAAGGCATTTATAGCTTTAGGGAAATCTGAGTTTCCTCCACATGTGTTGCTGGAAGCCTCTCAAGTTCCAGCACAGAAGTTTTCAATTCACATAAGAGGTCAACGCTCTGACAGCTTTAAACTCCCATTTGCTGCCCAACTTCAGAGCATAGCTGTCAATGTTTTCCTTTTTTTAAAGGAAATCCCCTTATTCCGAATAGGATTCCTCACAAGAAAAGGGAAAAGTTGACAGCTATGCTTCAGAGATCTTTGCAGGCAACCATTGCAGGCACCGCCAAGAATGAGCAGGAAATTAAGGAGATTGAGAAGCTGACTTGGGTGCGTAGGAGCTATAAGCTGAATCAGAGAATCATAAGGACATTTGAAGTGTGTAGATGGAAATTGTCCTGGGGCAAAGAGAAGAAGAAACATCTGTAAGTCTGGCATCTTTTTGACTGACTAGTTTGCTGGACATAGTATGCGAGCTCTGAGGGTTACTTCCATTTTTTAGTCCAATGCTTAGCACAGCACAGAGGCTATCAGGGGACCACATGCATTGCCTGCTTTACGCCTACCTTGACAAATGACCTTAGGCAAGTCTCTTAACCTCATTGTGCCTCAGGCATGATAATAGCTGCCCACTTCTGTAAAGTGCTATAAGAGCTTGGAGAGAGGGAATCAAACTATGCAAAAAATGCAAAGTGCTTTCTTTTCTTAGCTACTTAAGTTACTAGATATAGATACGGCCAGGTTTTCTCAGATGATATTAATGGCAGCCCATGTCCCTGTGTAAAAGCGGGGTAGAAGCTGACCTTCTGTGACTGGCAGAATCCGGGACCAAGGAGAAGAGTCGGTGGAAGAAGATTGGAAAAAAATTAAAGTTTATCTTCAAAAATATTGCAAAATTAAGGATTGTTAGAAAGATGTTGGGAAAAGGAAATTATGTGGTTTTAGTAGAAATGACATAAAGGATTAAGTAAAAATGAGTTGGTGAAAGAGAGAATGTAAATTATAGTATATTAAGACAAATTATTAAGATAAAAATAAGGTTGGAAGGATTTGCTGAAATAACAAATTGAATTAGAATACAAAAATGGGAGGTGTGAGGAGGTCAAGGAAATAAGTGAATGTAAGCAAGTGATGTACAGGTTTGATTTTTTTTTA
This sequence comes from Podarcis cretensis, assembly GCF_951804945.1. NCBI lineage: Eukaryota > Metazoa > Chordata > Lepidosauria > Squamata > Lacertidae > Podarcis > Podarcis cretensis. The sequence goes on along the minus strand of NC_137176.1, from coordinate 22,605,576 downwards.
AATCTTTTTTCTTCTGTTTTCTGGTTTTTGATGATTTTATATATATATATATATATGTATTGTTTCTTCTTTTTTATCATTGATTGTTATTATTTTCTTTTTTTCTGTAGTCTTTAAAGCCTTAATAAAAATTTATTTAAAAAAGAAGAAGAAGAAGAAGCTGACCTTCTGAGTACCACCATCACATGAATACATCACCATCAGCAGCAATCTGTTGTTGCTTTATCCCCAAACCAAAAGAAGAAGAAGCAGGGAACATGAGGCCTGGGGAACAAATGCAGACCTCTAGGTTTTTCTATCCAGCTTGTGGGACTCTCCTTACACAAAGGAAAAAAACGCTATAAATAAGTCAGAAATTAAGTCTTTATAACCAAAGAAAAAACGCTATGTAGAAATCACATCGAAAATCTTTTTGCTCTCCTGCGCCATCTGGTGTTGCATGTCTACAACGCGTTCAAAACATTGTTTTTTGAGTAATGTAGCTGAGTCCACCATGACTCAGTATTATCCAGAGTATTCTTCAGTGATAGAATCATAGAACTGTAGAGCTGGAAGGGATCCAGAGAGTCATCTAGTTTAACATCTGTGTAGCCAGTGGTTTACTTCTAGGGGTTTTTTTTCTATCTTCCTGGGCCATGGCCTTCAGCAGGATGGAGCGATGGAAAGAAAATGCACGCCTGCACCGCAAGGCTCTTTCTACCCAGAGTCTCATAGTTCCTTGCTGTGGCGAACCTATGGAAAGAATGCCAGAGAGCCCTCTCTGTGGGCATGCGTGCCGTCGCCCCAGCAGGGCCATAGCTTCTGTGCTGGGGGTAGGGTAGGAGGAGAAGAGGAGGGCTCGCACCATCCAGGGCCTGGTGAGCGAGTGAGGGGCTGAGTAACATTGACTTTCAATGCACCAGGGCCTCCTGCCAGTCTGTTTTTCCTACTCAGGAGTAAGCCTCCTGGTGTTCAGCAGGGCTTAACTCCCAGGTCAGTAAGCATATAAAGATGGCAACCTAAGAAGAGGCTGCTGGGTTTACATTTTGCTGGGCTTTCCCGCAGAAGCCAACAGAGAAATTCATTTCGTGGAGGCTGCAATCAAACGGCAGTTGAAGACACAGCAAAATTTGCTGCTGCTGCTGCTAACATTATTTATACCCAGCACATCTGGCTGGGTTTATTTATTTATATTTATTTGTATATGCGCACACAGACAATCATTATTATCTTGTATTAAAACTGGGAGAGGGTGGCTCTTAGTACAGCCCTCCAGTGTACACTAGTGGCCAAAATTGTGGAACCTTCTGGAAAAAATGTATTTCCAGGGTTTGATGGCTCATAACACCGCTTTGTTTTGGAGTAATACCAGTGCCTTTTTCTGTGGGGATGCAATGGGATGCATACCCCTAAACATTTTGTGAATTTAACGGGAGAAGAAATTCACTGTATTTCCCCCCAATTTGAACTGTATTTATTTCCTCTCAGTGGTGATTTTCTTGTGTCAAAATGAGAGCACCCCTAAATATTTCTTTTGAAAAAAGCACTGAGTTATACCATAAAATTATATATCAATGGAAAGATAATTTAATGAAGAATGTAATGCAGTAACTTTCATGAAGGATTATTCATTACAACAGCAGTCATAAATAAGAAACGTGAAACAAACAGAAAAAAATGAGATATACAGTGAGTTTGGGGTTGCAGTTTGGGCACTCGGTCTCTAAAAGTTTCGTCATCACTCCTATAGTTGGAAGGCTGTCTCTGGCGGTCCCCTTTGTACCCAAATGACTCAGAAGGAAGGAGCTGTGGCCCGTGGCTTTTTATAAGATTTGGCAACTTCTATGTCACATTATAGGGACGCAGGTGGCGCTGTGGGTTAAAGCCTCAGCGCCTAGGACTTGCCGATCGAAAGGTCGGCAGTTCGAATCCCTGCGGCGGGGTGCGCTCCCGCTGCTTGGTCCCAGCGCCTGCCAACCTAGCAGTTCGAAAGCACCTCCGGGTGCAAGTAGATAAATAGGGACCGCTTACCAGCGGGAAGGTAAACGGCGTTTCCGTGTGCGGCTCTGGCTCTGGCCAGAGCAGCGATGTCACGCTGGCCACGTGACCCGGAAGTGTCTCCGGACAGCGCTGGCCCGTGGCCTCTTAAGTGAGATGGGCGCACAACCCCAGAGTCTGTCAAGACTGGCCCGTACGGGCAGGGGTACCTTTACCTTTTACTTTATGTCACATTATGAATCTTTGCATCTGGACATCCATTGAGATCAATGGGGCTTACGTACACAAGCAATTCTGTGCTGAATCGTTGCAATAACCAATAAGGCATTCTAAACTAGATTAGCAACATACATCCCAGTTGAAAACATCAAGTCTCTTGAGCACGAGGGCAAGAGCCCTCCTGGCTATAAAAAGAGTGCATAATTAAAGCACTTTGACTAATCAGACATCAAAGGGCAAAAGATACAATGTGGAATTACTTATACCTTGAAAGAACCAGACAGCTGTGATGCAGAAACAGGGCTGTGGAGAGCTGGCTTTGAATGCTAAATGGAATGTATATTAACTGTCCACTCGACAAGAGCAGAATTTCTCCACGGGAGAGGTTTCATTCTAGTCAAGGGTCTCCTTGCCCTACCTGCCAAAGGAGGAGAGGCAATGTAACAGACCTACACAAGACAGAGCTCAGCAGGGGCCCCATGCAGCTAAGCGGACTGCTGCAACCAGATTGACACATGGAGGAAGATTTTGTGGCTTGGGAAAGGTGAGGGAGCCTGAAATGGAGAAGGGAATGAGTTGCCACCAAGCCTTGGATTGGCCTTGAAAGAGTGTCTTGGATCTAAGTCATGGGTGTGGAAGATCAGGATCAGGGGGCAACTTCAGACTCTTTACTTGGCCCTCGGAACTGCCAAGAGGCCACATCCTCTCAGTGGCAAACGAAGGGGAGTGTGGTGGGGGCGGTCCACCCCGGGTGTTTTCGCTGAGGGGGGTGACATTTGGCGTGCTGCCCGACCGCGACTCCCAAGCCTACTTTGAGCCGCCAGGATAAGGGGGAGAGCTGCGTTGCTTTGCCAACGGCATCCCCCTCTTCCCCCTTCGTTTTGACAGCTGGGGGAGGCTTCGGAGTCATGGGTGGGCGGCATGCCGAATATCCGCCATGGGCGGCTCACTCTGCCTCCATGAGTGGCTCGCTCCACCCCCGTGGGTGGCTTGCTCCACCTCCGGCTGCAGGGCGCACACCACTCTGTGCACCCAAGTGGCTATTCCACATCTGGGAGGGCATCCTCCATGCCCAGCGCCCCTTGGGGGAGCGCCCACCCTGGGCAGCGTGGGCATATGCTCAGCCGCTGCATCCTCTCTGCCTAGAACACACCCCTTATTGGCACAGGCTTACTGAGAGGGCATCATGAGAATTTCAGGAAACACCCAGGAAGGAGACCACTGGAGAGATGATTTGTGGAATGAAAGAAACACTCTGTGGCCACCTTGAAAATGAAGTAAACACAGTGGCAAATGAAATTAATGGACTATGCAGAATTAGACAAATGGACAGGAAGGATTAGAAACCTGTGGGACCAGAGATTCTTAGAGGACTGGAGTAAATATTTGAATTATCTGAAAAGCAATTGTAATAAACAGATTACGCTGGTAGGACTGCAAGAAGTTTTGTAAGAAGGATTATGCGAAATATTGCAAGGAAGATTATGAAGAGAATATTAGTTAAGGATAATTAAAAGTAATAGAGAAATTAAGAAATGCAGAGTAAGTGATAAAGAATGGAAAATCTTCAGAGGTAGTTGACGGAAGTCTAAAATATTGTATAAGATAAAAATGTATGTTAAATGACTGTTGGAAATGATATGTTAATAATAATAATGTATTAAAAAAGAAAAGAAAATGAAGTAAACACAACAGCTAAACCAGTGCCGTATTATAAAAATCATTGGCCTTAGGATACTGAGAGGGGCTCCTTTAACTGGTGATTGTGTGTACATAAATGCATGCAAGAGATAAATAAATACATAGACCACACCAGTGGTGTGAAGACCACAGGGCTCGTGCCAGGGAATTTTTAACCTGCTTGATAATCCAGCCCTGGCTAAAACAGCCTTAATCTCCATTATCAGAAAATAAAAAATATCAAATGAAGCAGATGGCTTGTATTCACCGAAGCACAATTGATAACCAGAAATATATTGCTTTTAAAAGAAAAACGCAGCAATGGGAGAATTACATCTAAAAAACAACTATGCTGGAAAGACTGCTTCTTTTCATCATTCAAGCTGGAAACTGATTATGAACCTTTCCCCAAGGTATTGGACACTATCATTCATTTAGAGGAACATGAAAAAGGCTTTGTTGAAATGGATGTTTTACTGGTGATCTGTAGCTGTTGGTACTTTTTGCTATTCCTTATATTTATACCTGGTTGAAAAGTTATAGACATACAACACAGATACTATTTGTGGTCTTTTTATTTGTTGTGTGAACACAAACTTGAACCTGGATGAGTTTCTAATATTCAGACACAACATTTCACGTTTCCTCTCTAGATTGTCTTTCCAACCTGCAGGGACACGGAAGGTGGACAAATTGCTATGAGCATTGTATTCTCAAACATCTTCCCTAGCTAACCATTTGCCACGTTATAAAAGAAGTAGGCTGTAGGCAGAAGAAAGATGCCTACACAAAGAGGAGGGGGAAAATGGCAGCTTACCACTGAAACGGAGGAGACCCCTGTGTAATTTTATCCACATAGTTCTGCCATTGTATGGCAGTGTTGACCTTTGAAATGCCTGCTAGGCCAAAATAAGATTATCGTAGAAAACCGACTCTCATTAAAGTCTTTTGGTGAGATCCCTCTAGTTTGTTGTGCCCCCCAAGTGGGGAATAGAATGAGCTGATCAGACATGTAACTTCTGCTGAGAATTAAAATCCAGAAGTAGAAAACTAAAGCTACAAATCCAGTCCTATCACCAACCCTCAGGCTTTCTACAGTGGGTGGGAAGAGAACTAGCAACAAAACCCTTGAAGTTGTTATTTTTAAGAGAGGCAGCATAGTCATTTTACCTGTAAAGCACAAGCAAATTAACTTTATTTTTCAGTAAAAAATAATAATCTGGACCTCTCCGTGTTCCCGTTAATCAATAGCTTCCTTAAAAGAAAGAAAGAAAGAAAGATGGGCAATACAACCCTAGGGCATTAAAAAAACAGAAAAACAAAACAGTAGAAGCACATAAAAAGTGAAGCGGGGAGCCTTACATTTTTAGAGATGCAAAAGAACCATTGAACTGCCACAGTGTACATGTGTGCATGTGTACTGAAAACAGATTTGAGCCATAGGAATTGTGATACTTCTGGCAAAAGCTGCATTTCTATTCTAGAAAGCATCCTGGTGTAGCCTCAGTTCTTGAGTATTGGCTGGGGCAAAATTCACACAAGGGCAACTGTAGGAATGGATCTAAATCCCAAAAGCATCAGCCGGGGAGGGGGGAAGGGAGTCCAAAAAGCAGCCAATAGGTAAATCAAAGGGCAAAACTCAGTAAAACAGTCCAGAATCAAGCATCATGCAAAGGCAGAGGTCAGACAAAGAGGATGACGATGGTTATTATTTTATTATTTATACCCCACCCACTCTGGGTGGCTTACCTGCACTGATGATAGTCATTGTTTGGGGGACTTTTATCCATTTCCGCAGTCACACAATCAATCAATCAATCATAAAACAAAGAACAAGCCACTGTCACAAAAACGAAAAAGCCACACAAACTAAAACACAAAAATTAGCAATAACAAGAGCACCAAATATAAGCTCCAAATATCACCTCAGAACACTGCAATAGGAAATAGAAAGCTTTGATTACAATGGGGGGATGCATATTTGCAGTATAACAGTGAAAACGGAAGCTCAGGAGCATGTTTGGCTTCCGAAGCAAAGTTCGCAAACTGGGACACTGACTTCCAGGATTGCAGCATTCGAGTTCCAAGTTTTTCAGGAATTAAACTGTTCGAAAACCGAGGTACCACTGTACATTGCTTGACAATAAAAAAGCAAGAATAAATTCATGGGAAGGGAATAGCTAAAGGGAAAGGTGCATCTGTAGAGTTTAACCTCCCAAAATCCCACAAAACGTCAAGAAAAAAAGTTTTTCTAACCCTACAAACAGCATGTGCTTGGTTCAAAAAGTATCTGGAACTGATGAGAGCTGTGGTCTCAGGGGTGGCAGTTGTCTTAGGGGAAAAGCAGTTACTTTAGTTTCATTTTCTTTTCTGTTATTTGAAGTTAAGCTAGGCCCAGGACTGGTCTTGGCTCTGATGAAATTCTCCACCCTGTTTGACTGCCTGGTTATGAAATTATTGCAGTTCTTCTTACAAAATAGATGGTGTAATCAAAATATTCCCACTGAACTCTCTTCTACACTGCTGTTCCTGGCACCCCTGAGATAACTGGATGAAATTATGTTTTTAACTATAACTGTTTTTAGACGTTTTAAAGCACAATTGCTTTTGGAGTGTTTTGACTATTTTAGAAAAAAAAAAATTCTATTGTGAGTGTCTTTGCGGCCCTGGGCTCCTTTGAGAGGAAGGGTGAGATAGACATTCAGAAAATAAATGAAGCCATCCAAATAATTACCCCAGTTAGTGATGGGAGGATCTGTCAACTTTGGTACTCTGTTTCTCTCTTTTTCAAGCTTAACATTCTGTTTCCACTTTTTGCATTTTTAAAAAAATCCTTATGGAAATTCACCAGCATTTCAGTGCATTTTTAAAAATAATATTCTTATAAGCAGTTTTGAGTAATGTATACATTTTTGCAAGCAACTGAACCCAATATAATGCTTTTGGGATGCATTTCCCACTAATATCTTCATTTTTATGCACACTTTCACCTAATATATGCATTTTTGCAAACGTTTTTTGACTGGAAAACTGCATCACAAAATTCAGGTAAGCGTGAATTTCAAACGACCACTGTGCTTTGTCTTGTGTATTGTTTCAGAAGGTGTGAATTCAATACATTTGGCTTGAAATGCAAATTGAATTAAATTTATCCTCCATCTCCACTTTCAGCAGTCCCTCCCCACTGCGAAGTTTCCAATCTAAGTTCAACCTAGTGTGGCTAAATCTGCCTGCATGGGGTGATCTGGATTTAGGGAACGATGGGGAGAAATGGAGTTAAGCACCCCTCTTCCTGCTCCTAATCCTCTCATCGCAGAGCTGCTTTTGTTAATAGAATTTCTGTGTAATGTGTAGTTTGTACCTTCATGTCTGCTCAGAAGTTCCTAGTAGATTTTCCCCACCATCGTTAGCATTAGCATCTAATTTTTATTCATTTGCACCTTTAAGCATTACATTCTATCCCACTGATCATTACTACAATCCTCCTTGTAAAGCTTTCGTTTAAAAGACACACAGAGAGAAAAAGAATGTGAAGAGAAGGGAGTTTGCCCTTTCATGTCTCGGCTGCATGCCTGTCACAGCACACGCATGGAAGATCTAAGTGAATGGCTTCCTTTGATATCTCATCCTCAGAATATTGTGCCACATCTAGGAGTGTGGAGAATAAATAAGGAAGCCACATTTTGAACCCATTTTTTTAAAAAAATAAAAAATAAAATAGCTCACGATGTTCTAAATCTCCAACAAATAAAAGCGACTTGTTTATTATGTGGGAGCTGGAAAAAAAAGATTTGGCATTTCTGTGACCATTTGCATCGAATGCACCCGCAAATCAAAACACATTGCATCATGCTCCATTCGAGTTTTCATGCAGCAATTAACCTTGAAGGAGGACAGGATCTTCTCATTTTCTGTGAATATTTAGAGCAGTCTAAAGGATTCTATTCCACTGAAGAAAAGGAAGGGTGAGCTACAGGAAGCGAAACCCAATCTTCTTTTTCCCAAGATCTGCCAGAGCTTTGTCAATGTCATATCCTCTGAGGGTTGCATGCTCCTGGCTCCAAAATATGCATGGGAGAAAGAAGCTCAGAAAATGTTAGTTCTCCCATCACAGTGCAATAATCTTATGAAAAGATGTGTTTCCTGAAACAGAGGGGTTATTATTAAGAATGATGATGGTCATAACATTATGTTCGCTGACTGGGAAAGGTTGTGGACCACCGGTATGAAATTTACGGCATGTAATGCCTTGAGAGAGAATATTATGAAAATGATCTATAGGTGGTACATGACCCCAGTCAAGCTTGCAAAAATTTACCACTTACCAGATAACAAATGTTGGAAATGTAAAGAGAATGAAGGTACATTCTTTCACCTCTGGTGGACATGCCCAAGAATTAAGGCTTTCTGGGAAATGATATATAATGAAATGAAAAAGGTATTTAAATATACCTTCCTGAAGAAACCAGAGGCCTTTCTACTGGGTATGGTAAGCCATGTGGTGTTAAAAAAGGACAGAACTTTTTTTTATGTATGCTACCACAGCAGCAAGGATTCTCATCGCAAAGTATTGGAAGACACCAGATCTACCCACTCTGGAAGAATGGCAGATGAAGATGACAGAATACATGGGACTGGCAGAGATGACTGGCAGAATCCGAGAATAGGACAAAGAGACAGTGGAAGAAGATTGGAAGAAGTTCAAAGACTATCTTAATAAACATTATAAAATTAATGAAGGTTAAAAAGATATGGGTTTAAAAATCAGTGGTTTGCAGGGGCATTGATTAAGGGAAAAGAATAGAAATTAATAAAAACTATGGGAAATGTGGGAATGGATTTGCTGACAAGATAAATGAGATTAGAATACAGAAGGGGGAGGTGTGAGGAGGTCGGCGAAATTAGGTTTAGAAAATATGGTTTGAACTTATACTTGTTTTTGATTTGTTTGTTTATTTGTTTATGTCTTTATTGTTTTCTGTGTTTATATGTCTTTATTCAAAACTTTAATAAATATCATTTAAAAAAAAAAAAGAATGATGATGGTCATCCATTCTATAACTCTTCACATTGTTACATGCTCCCCTCTTCCTTGGGTAGGGGGGAGAGCCAGGGTAGCAATGCATGTGTTTGGATTCCTTAGGAGAAGAGAAGCCTTGATTTACAAAAGTAGAGAAAAGGTGGAGGCTAACACATTCCTTGCAGGCTGAATACCCTTTGCTCCACATCAGATCCCCAGAGTGAAGTACCAGCACCGAAAGGTGGTGCCTTCACAGCTAGCTTTCATCTTGCTTGCTCTGTTTCACAGTGTTGCTATTCTCCAAAGTGCAGTTCCCTAACACAGATCCTGTGGAACGCCCTCCCACCAGATGTCAAAGAGAACAAACAACTACCAGACTTTTAGAAGACACCTGAAGGCAGCACTGTTTAGGGAAGCTTTTAATGTTTGATTCATTACTGTAATTTAATATTTTGTTGGAGGCCGCCCAGAGTGGCTGGGGAAGCCCAGCCACATGGGTGGGGTATAAATAAATAAATAAATTATTATTATTATTATTATTATTATTATTATTATTCTACTACCCAGCTTCCCCAAATGGTTCTAACAAACCAGGGAAGATCTGCATTATCAAAAACACACCTTTTAACAAGCAGGCCCATAAAGTGAGCTCCACTGACCATTTAGGAATGCAAGTGGGAATTGCCATTTTGTAGCTAGTCATGGCTTCTCCCAAAGGATTCTGGGAAATGTAGCTTGCTGAAAGTGCTAAAAGTTGTTAGGACACCCTATTCCACTCACAGGGCTACAATTCCCAGAGTTACCCGGGAATGGGAGTTGATTAATAAATCACTTTGAAAATTATAGCTCTGTGAGGGGAACTTGCAACACCCTTAATAACTGCAAATGCCTCTCAGCACCCTTAACAAACTAAACTTCTCATAATTCTTTAGGGGAAATCATGACTGTTCAAAGTGACACAATACTGCTTTAAATGTACAGGGCAGGTGGAGGCCCCAGACATTATTTTTACAGATTCAGCCAATAAAGTGATAGTCTGCCAGGTAATTCTTACTGAGTCTGAAAAGTTAGTGAACTCAGCGGGCTACTTCTATTGACCTCTGTGAGATTTACTTCCAAGTTAATGCATTTAGTATTGGTGCACCAGTCACTGCCTTACAGATCAAACGATTACCTGTTTTCATACTAGCCGCCGCAGTTTATAGCAAGTGCATTTGGACCAAAGGGACAGCAGTTCATTCTTTCCAGGTTAAGTTTAATTCCAGTGCCACAAAGATATATGACATGTCCATCCTGCCCTGTCAAAGAAGAATCACCATAATAAAACAGCTGTGCTGTGGACGAAGAGGGAGCAGAATTAACCTGGCAAAAGCCATGTCACAGGGTTGCAGTGAAACCTTTCCAGTAAAGCAACAATACAAAAAATAAAATAGAAAAATACAGAAGTTCAAGTTGGTGCAACTCATCACCACAAGCTGGCATTTCTCTCTGCACGATTTCTGTTCTCATCCTGAAGCAAAGTACTTAACCTGAGGTACTATTTCTGGGTTAGCGGATTCTGTAACCTGAAGCATCTGTATGTAACCTGAAGCGTCTGTAACCCGAAGTACAACTGTATAAACCACCCCAGACTCTGTGTTCATCACCTGAGCCCCTACTTCATGTGCCTCCTCCACGTGAGGTCCAGAGGGTGACAACACGAGAACAAGCCTTCTCTGTAGTAGCTCTATTAAATCTGGGCAAACAGGTAAAATTGCATTAAAATGCATATATTAGGAAGCATGCACACTTGAGTGAGGATAAATTCTCATGAGGGTTTTAAAAAAAACTGATGCAGAAAGGTAGAGAACTGAATTTAAGCATGGGAAAGTGAACCTGATCTCATTTTTTGACAGAATTACAAGCCTGGTAGATGAAGGGAACGCAGTGGATGTAGCCTACCTTGATTTCAGCAAGGCATTTGACAAAGTGCCCCATGATATTCTTGTAAAGAAGCTGGTAAAATGCGGTCTTGACTATGCTACCACTCAGTGGCTGACTGACCGAACCCAAAGGGTGCTCATCAATGGTTCCTCTTCATCCTGGAGAAGAGTGACTAGTGGGGTGCCACAGGGTTCTGTCTTGGGCCCGGTCTTATTCAACATCTTTATCAACGACTTGGATGATGGACTCAAGGGTATCCTGATCAAATTTGCAGATGACACCAAACTGGGAGGGGTGGCTAACACCCCAGAGGACAGGATCACACTTCAAAACGACCTTGACAGATTAGAGAACTGGGCCAAAACAAACAAGATGAATTTTAACAGGGAGAAATGTAAAGTATTGCACTTGGGCAAAAAAAATGAGAGGCACAAATACAAGATGGGTGACACCTGGCTTGAGAGCAGTACATGTGAAAAGGATCTAGGAGTCTTGGTTAACCACAAACATGAGCCAACAGTGTGACGCGGCAGCTAAAAAAGCCAATGCAATTCTGGGCTGCATCAATAGGAATATAGCATCTAGATCAAGGGAAGTAATAGTGCCACTGTATTCTGCTCTGGTCAGACCTCACCTGGAGTACTGTGTCCAGTTCTGGGCACCACAGTTCAAGAAGGACACTGACAAACTGGAACGTGTCCAGAGGAGGGCAACCAAAATGGTCAAAGGCCTGGAAACAATGCCTTATGAGGAATGGCTAAGGGAGCTGGGCATGTTTAGCCTGGAGAAGAGGAGGTTAAGGGGTGATATGATAGCCATGTTCAAATATATAAAAGGATGTCACATAGAGGAGGGAGAAAGGTTGTTTTCTGCTGCTCCAGAGAAGCGGACATGGAGCAATGGTTCCAAACTACAAGAAAGAAGATTCCACCTAAACATTAGGAAGAACTTCCTGACAGTAAGAGCTGTTCGACAGTGGAATTTGCTGCTGAGGAGTGTGGTGGAGTCTCCTTCTTTGGAGGTCTTTAAGCAGAGGCTTGACAGCCATATGTCAGGAGTGCTCTGATGGTGTTTCCTGCTTGGCAGGGGGTTGGACTTGATGGCCCTTGTGGTCTCTTCCAACTCTATGATTCTATGGTTCTATTCTATGCTTCGGTTGGCCAGACTTGAGGCTTGCAAGTCGCCTTTTTTTGCAACTCAATGTCATTAGAACATGGTGTGCCCAGTGCTTTTTTCCTGAGGGGACTCAGGGGGATGCATACCCCTAAACATTTTGTGAATCTTAGTTTGGCGGCATTGAGGAGCAGTATTTCCATATGACAGTGTTTTCAAAGCTACCAACATGAGTTTGACCAAGCTGTGGGAGGCAGTGGAAGACAGGAGTGCCTGGCACGCTCTGGTCCATGGGGTCATGAAGAGTCGGATATGACTAAATGACTAAACAATTATTTCAATATGACTAGAAAAATGAGAGTACCCCTAAACTTTTTTATATATATATATATTCAGTCCTTTATACAAAACGTGGGTGGCACTGTGGTCTAAACCACTGAGCCTCTTGGGCTTGCTGAACGGAAGGTTGGCATTTCGAATCCCCAAGATGGGGTGAGTTCCTGTTGCTCTGTCCCAACTTCTGCCAGCCTAGCAGTTCGAAAGCCCACCAGTGCAAGCAGATAAATAGGTACCGCTTTTGTGGGAAGGTAAACAGTGTTTCCGTGTGCTCTGGCTTCTGTCCCGGTATCCCGTTGCACCAGAAGTGGTTTAGTCATGCTGGCCACATGACCCGAAAAGCTGTCTGTGAACAAAGGCCGGCTCCCTCGGCCTGAGAGCGAGATGAGCGCTACAACCCCATAGTCGCCTTTGACTGAACTGTCCAGGGGTTCTTTACCTTTACCTGCTCCTCATAACCTTTCCTCATTTCAGCAACCTAATTTAGGTGGTGTGTATGTGTGTTTTGTTGTTTTGTTGTTGCTGCTGTTAAATAGTTGACAGTCAGAAACTGATCCCTTGTGAACCGTCGAGATATCTACTAGCAGATCTCAATCTATCTTCCACCCACCCTTTGCTGTACGAGATGTGGCTCTCCAGGATCTCAGACAGCCTACCTGGATGTATCGGGAGCTGAACCTGAGACCTTTTGCATGCAATACATGTGCTATAGCACTGAGCTATGGGCCTCCCCGAGCGTTACTTGAAATAAATACAACAGCTATTTCTTGTCTCACCAATCAAAGGGTAAACACTGTAATGTGCTCTCAAATCCTTTGTGTAGCATAGTCATTCCCAAACTGTGTCCGTGAGAGAACTACTAGTCAGAAATAAATTAGTTTTAAGATATAAGTCTCTTGGGAAGCCCAAGTGCTCACCTAGGAAAGAGATTTATCTGGTGCTCCCCCCCCCCTTTTCTTCTTTTTTTTGCATGATTAAGTGCTCTGCCCTTGCTTTACAGTCATTCTCCATTGGGGCAAAGGGCAGGTAATTTTGCCGTGTGTCAACATCGGATGCAATCTAGTTTTTCCAAGCCTCCTGCTTCAAGATGCTGGCAGACACAGGCTTGGAAAAGAATTAAGCAGGCTTGTTTCAGCCCACCTCCAAGGAGAGGTGAGTTTTAAACTCCCAAAATAGTTTTCAGCTCAGATTTCCATTTGATCTGAAGAACAATTAACTGCTCCACCTCTGTATGGTCCAACCTGTAATGTCTATAGCAATGGCTTCAGGCAAGGAATCCCTGCAGGGGCAAAATCTAGGGAGCCTACTTCTCACAAAGGATATCCTCTCCATCTTCCAGTACCTCCTATATATGGTCCCTAGAGCTTTGGTCACCCAACCACATCCAATTGCAAAAGGAGTCCTTTCCATGAGTGTTATGTATTTGGTGGTCTCTGTTCACTTGAGCTTGAGCCTGGACTAAGGATTCTGAGCCCCTGTGTTCTAATTCAATACATGATATCCAATCACATAGCATTATAAGGTTTTGTGCTACTGCCATTGGCTCTTAAGCTCTGAGTTATGATTTGCAGCTTGGGGGTTTAGACAGCCAATCACGTTGAGAGTGGGAGTGGCCCAGGCCTTCAGAAATACATCTAAACAGTTGATTTTCCCCTGTTGTTCAGTTCTATAAGCTCAATAAAGTCTCTTGCTGTTATCCCTGTGTCTCGCCTGGTAGAAACCCACCTACACTTCAATGAGGGTAACAGAAAAGTTTCCAAGACCTTGGATTGGAAGAATCTTCTCAGTTCCTCTGATGGGTTTGGGAAGTACTTGGGCAATTTCACAGTCAATCCAAGGAGAGCTCTGGAAAACCTATCCACCTCTACTTCTGTTGCTGAGAAGTCACAGCTTTTCCTGCTCTCAGAAGAATCAAAGCACAGTGACTTATAAAATAGAATTCTTGGGGACCTGTACTAATCAGTGCTCCCCCCCTATAAAAAGAGGTGCCAGTACTGGGTACCCATGAGTACCCCTGGGGAAAGCACTGGTACATATACAATGCACTTACGCAATGTACTTCTTGGCCTGTGGGCGCAGGGACTTGATATGGCCCATGGAGGCTTCCTATCCGGCCCCCAAGGCCTCTTCTTCTGAACTGCACCGTGTCCTCCTCTACTCTCCTCTTGGCTGTATAGGGAGAGGAAAACAGGTAGCTGCAGCTGCTGGGGGGCTGACCCAGGTTGGGCTCTTGGGAAGTAAGGGGGAGAATAACTTGTTGCCTCCACTTTAATCCCAAACTGGATCAGGATTGTCAGTCCAAATGTGACATGTAGAGGGACCTATCTGGATTGGAACCACAATGGGAGACAAAGGTTAAAACCTCCCACGCACACCCCATACCAGGATCCCTATCTGAATTAGCCCTCTGCCCTCCAGGACCTAGTATTTGACTTGGGTGGGGGAGAGTGTAATTGGAGTAAATGAGAAGCTTTCTCTTCAATTCAAAGAAGGGAGCGTGTGTGAAAGATAGAGCATGCACATGAAATAATAGATGGATACAGTGGTGGACATGCAAGATAACAAAAGTATTCTGGGAAATGATTTTCAATGAGTTGAAAAAGATGTTAAAAATAATATTTGGGGGGGGGGGGGACCAGAGGCTTTCCTACTAGGTATTTTAGGTGCAGACATTCCGAAGGAGCAGAAACAACTATTTATGTATGTGATGACAGCAGCGCGAATACTACTGGCCCAGAGATGGAAAGATGATAAAGTTCTGACCAGAGACGAATGGCTGATGAAGATGATGGACTATGCCAAAATAGCGAAACTGACCAGGAAAATCAGAAATCAGGAATAGAAGAACTTTAAGAAGGAATGGGAAAAAAATTATAATGTACTTAAGAAAACACTGTAAACAACTAAAAACTTTGGCAGGATTTGAGTAATGCTTGTAATATATGAAGAATTATGGTAAAAATGGGTTGTTTTTAAAAATAGAGAAAATAAGGGAGGCAGTTTTGGGGGGGGGGGGAGATTGATAATGGTAACCATGGAAGGATGGAGGGGAGTTGAAGGATTCAGGGAATGTTGATGTTGATATATAATGTTAGAATTCAAATTGGTTATGTAAAGCTCAATAAAAATATTTTTAAAAGAAAAAAAAAATGGATGGATGATGGGTAGATGAATAGGGCATGTTTCTGTTTGTTATTGGATGGATGTGGTAAAATATGCATGTGTGAGAGAGGGGTGATCATATCCACTTTTGCCTCTAGCTCTACCCACTGCAGGTAAATTACTCCCAAGGGAATGCAGCCTTTAAAGGAAAAATGTTCCCCAGTGCTCCTCAAAAATTGAAGCTTTTCCAGTGAAGGAATGGTTTCACAGTTTTAATTCGGGGAGGGGGGAGTGTTTTCTGCAGATAGCAAAAGATTATGAAACACTGCTGCTGAGTAGTTATGTGGACAAGTGTTAACGTCCTTTCAGAAAGTTCATCAACTCTGGTGTGTAAGGAGTTGATCTTACAAATCTGGGGTTCTCAACCTTTTTGAGCCTGTGGCTACATGTGGGAATTTGATAAAGTGTTGTGGGCACAGGTCACCAAATGGTTGCTGCAGGGTATGGAAAGGAAAGGAGGTAAAAAGTGAATTAAGAACGGTTCCTCTTGCATTTGCATTATTTCTACATGGCAGTTTCCCCAGGTCGCTATGAAATTGCATATCACACCTGTCCTCATGAACTTACGTGCAAAAATCATAAACCACAGATATTAATGGCAGCAGTGACATTACCATCACCTACAGTTCTTTTTCAGACAAAAATCAGTATTTACAGGTACGGTATTGCAATTACCAACATGGATTTTGTTTTTCATACACAAAGTCACCCCAATCAGAGCAGTCATGTGGTGAAGAACAAGTTAAAAACCACAGGCTTTCTTTTTAAAGAAGAAGACAGGAACCTAAAATAAAATCAGAATGAATTTAGCATGGAAGGAAGTGCAGTAATAAAAGATCTGTTGAAGTATGAGTTTTAAAACAACAGGAATAATGCATCAAGGTCTTACCAATAACATTCTTGCTATATATAAAGGTGATATGGGGGATGGGAGCAAGAGAGAAAGAGAGAATATAACACCAATAACACACACACTTTTCCATATCACAAAAAAAAGAGCTGGAAAGATTAAGAGAGGATTTGGGTAGGTGAAAGACAGAACTATGACAAATACAGAGTGCTGTGCTCTTCCCGTTCCCTCCACCTTTTCAAAACATTATTCAAGACTGATGAAAAAGGGCATTCTGCAAGAGCTCTAGATAACAGCAGAAGGAGAGGCAAGCCGATGAATTATGTATGGGAGCCCCCAAAAGCACGTAAGTGCTTTTTCTTG
Organism: Podarcis cretensis; assembly: GCF_951804945.1. Classification (NCBI taxonomy): domain Eukaryota; kingdom Metazoa; phylum Chordata; class Lepidosauria; order Squamata; family Lacertidae; genus Podarcis; species Podarcis cretensis. The sequence goes on along the minus strand of NC_137176.1, from coordinate 22,588,933 downwards.
TCTTTTCCAAAACCACCCAAGAGGCCACAGGGATGTGGAGAGGGGTTGATGGTACTCAGTCCTTTTCAGCAGCAAGCAGGCCTGCGCGGACCAAGAGGCTTGTTCGTAGCATCGCGTACACATGACCTGACTAGATATGTGCCACCTCTCTGGGGCTATAATATGAGTGATTGGTGCTGAAGGGCGATACGGAGGCAAACGACATAAAGGTCAAGGTGTACAACAGAAGTAAAACCCACTGCGGGGATTGCGAAAGAGCTGTCCCAAACCTGAACGTGAAATGTAATCTCTTCGCTGCAATAGGGCAAGTCATGCTCTGCTTCCAAACCACCTCTATCAAAGGTGTGTGTGTGTGTGTGTTTTAATCCTTATGTTTTCATTCCAGAGCAGAACTTATTCAGCATCGAGATTTAGGCTAGGACTGCGACAACACATCCACAACTGAATCAAGGAACCTACGGCTGTCAAAAAGACTGAGCAAGCCTCAAAATGGGGCATGTGCGCCGTGTTCCATTTGGTGGGCCAGAAGTTACACAGGCCTGATTCAGAACACAAGGAGACATCACCTAAGCGATGCATGCTGCAGGGTCAGGTCCCAACCCAAGTGGGGTCTGTGTGAAAGTGTAAAAGCATCTGAGATTCCCTCCCCTGTGACAAAAGGACTTTCACCTCCCCTATGTTTTCGCTTACCCTAGAACATGGCAGTCGTTTCATGATTACATGAAGAGCAGGACACAACATTACAGAAGAACCAAATGCTCATATTGTAGCAAGAGGCTGCTTTTAGGTAAGGGGTTATTTTAGGTAAGGGGTTATTTTAAGGGATGCGGGTGGTGCTGTGGTCCAAACTACTGCACCTCTTGGGCTTGCTGATCAGAAGGTCGGCAGTTCGAATCCCCTTGACGGGCTGAGCTCTTGTTGCTCCATTCCTGTTCCTGCCAACCTAGCAGTTCGAAAGCACACCAGTGCAAGTAGATAAATAGGTACCACTGCAGCAGGAAGGTAAATGGCATTTCTGTGCGCTCTGGGACTCATCACGGTGTTCTGTTGCACAAGAAGCGGTTTAGTCATGCTGGCCAAATGTCCGGGAAAGCTGTCTGTGGACAAACGCCGGCTTCCTCAGCCTGAAAGCAAGATGAGTACTACCCTCCAAAGTCACCTTTGACTGGACTTAACCATCCAGGGGTCCTTTACTTTTATGTTTACCTATTAAGATATGGGACACATCCTCGCTAAGGACAAAGCTGGTTTCACAAGCATTCCTTTGCCCCAAGGAATCTTGGGAACTTTAGTTTGGGGAGCAGCATTTGAACTCCGTAACTGAGAGTTCTCTGTATCCACATCAGACTACCACAGGGGACAATACTGTATGCAAAGACAGGTAACAGCTCTCTCCAATTTCAGATTGGGGTCTCTCTCTCTCAGCCCTCCATGAAGATGGCTGGAACTCAACCTGACAGCTTCTGCTTGCCAATCAGAATTTCCAACATTGACGTTTTCCCTGTAGAACATAGGAAGCTTCTTTCTACAAAGTCAGACCATTGATCCAACTAGCACAGTACTGGCTGGCAGCAGCTCATCAGGGGTATGCTCCCCGGCCCTACCTGTAGACACCAGGGACTGAGACCTTTCACATGCAAGGCATGAGATCTATCCCTGAGCTGTGACTATAATTCCTAGGATTCTTTGGGAGAAGCCATAATAGAATGGTGTAAAACAGGGATCAGCATTTTTTTTCAGCTGTGGGCCAGTCCACCGTCCCTCAGACCTTGTGGAGGGCCAGACTTTATTTTTGGGGGGAAATGAATGAATTCCTATGCCCCACAAATAACCCAGAGATGCATTTTAAATAAAAGCAGACATTCTACTCATGCAAAAACACCAGGCAGGCCCTACAAATAACCCAGAGATGCATTTTAAATAAAAGGACACATTCTACTCATGTAAAAACATGCTGGTTTCTGGACTGTCCACGGGTTGGATTGAGAAGGCGATTGGGCCGCATCTGGCCCACAGGCCTTAGTTTGCCTACCCATGGTGTAAAATCTATGATTTGGTCTGTCCTTATAGTCACTCCTTTCTTGTTACTCTAAGCGAGCAACATTTTGGGAAAGACTTTAGGGATGCGTTTTTAAAATAATGTTACATTATGTTGCCATGCTTCAGGTTTTAGTTATTTCTCCTTTGTCTCCAAAAATGAGACTGCATTCAGAAAATTCAGCATCGAGATTCAGAAAATTAGCATGTTTTTTGAAAAGCAAATTGTAAATGTGAGGCACGGATCCATAGTGGAACCATGATATCGGGATTGGGGATGGAAGGCTTTGACTTTTTAGCTTCACTGTAGTCCCAGTCTGGATCAGCCTGCCTCCCCCCCCCCCCCCGCATGCCTGCCATTTGCATGTAAGCTTTCCCCCCTCAATGTGGAGAGGAAGTCTGGATCAGGACCCCTTAAAGCTCCCCGCCTCCACAGCAATTTGCTTTTTTAAAAAAAATGCTGTTTACAAAATTGCAGAAATGGCATCTAGTTTGCCCATAAAAGTTAAATCTCTGAGTGGATAGTAGATGTGCTCTTCATTTTAACGCACCTGCATTAATGGTAACGTGCCAAATAAAGTGCACAGCTTGCGATTTCCAAGCAGGGAGCGATCTTCAGTGTGATAATAGGGGAGTGACAAAGTACACAATTCCGCACACTTATTTTCATCTGCCAAGCGTCAGGAAGGTTGGCAGGTTCCACAGTAACAAACAAAGCTTAGGACTTCATGCAATTCTGCGAATCATTCCATCATAAAAGTGATAATTCTCGGATAAAGCTTCCTTCCTTCGCCTGTTGTTTCAAAACACACATTACAACATTTTGAAGAGTTGGGCCATACTGTGAAATGCCCTTTTTTCTATTAAGATACAAAGGCACTTTAGGGAGGCATTTTTATTTTGAGTCCTCTCTCTTTATCTGCGTGGCTTGTTCTGCATGAAACCACATTGCTTAGAATCAAGTATCTCATTTCTATACAAAGATAGCACTTTAATCTGTCCCTTTCATAATGTACCAGACTCGAGAAGCCCCTCTAGTCCAGCATTAAGAAGCCATTCAATTCATTTGCAATCTTAATGACCAAAAAAAGAAGAAGGGGGAAAAATGAAAATGATGATTGCTTGTTTGTTAACAAAGGGATGGTGTGGTTAGCCACTGGAAAGACTATTAAGCATCATAAAATTGCCCTTGAAATTTGACACTTCAAATAGCTCATTTGATATGTTATGTATCCATTTGCAAGGAAGGAAAGGGGGGTGGGAAAGGAAAAAAACAAACCCATGAAGCTATTGCCAATTACAGCATAGTGATTCATTAGATAGTTCACTAAAATGATTTAAGAAAGAGATGAAATGGCTAGGCAAATCAAATCAATTAAAGATACAAGAGGACTGAAGTGAAAAGTGACCTCAGTCCAGTTGCAGCTAGCAACAATTAGTCTCTCCTAGGTAAATAGAACATTTCTAACCAAATAACAACCTGACTGGTAAAAACCATATACTTCTGAATGATAGCAGTCTGATGCAGCCCTGAGAGCTGTAAAGAGTGACACCTTATCTCTTGTGACAGGCCAGCTATATTTTCAGCCCTGGCTGATTGCGAAGAAGGAAGAGGGATAGCACGCCAAAATCTTGAATTCTAACTGGCCAGTCATGACCTTTGTGGGTAGCAGGGCACTTTGAACCAGAGCTCAGTCGGCAGTTGTATTTGTTTGTTTGTTTGTTTGTTTGTTTGTTTGTTTGTTTGTTTTATTATGTATTTTGTGTTCTCATTTTGTATTTATATGTGGTGAACCGCCTTGTGGTTCTTCAGGTGAAGGATGGTATATAAATGTGATTAATAAATAATAAACAAATAATTGCACACATCCATAAATTGCCATCAAGTTGCAGGAATTAGTTTTTAAGGAAAGGCGTGCTGAATGGATCCATTTAGAGCACAGAAGCAGTGAGGAATAGAATGGGTTCTTAATGCTTTCTCCATGTCTCCATTCCAAATCAGTCCCAACCTTCCCACTTGCAATGTTCAAAACATAGTTTGAGACTGAAATAAATACTGTAACCAGAGGTGTATTGGAAACACTGGAAGACTTAAAGTATCTCAATGAGGTATATTGGCCTGGCAATAATTGGTCCTTCATGTCACCATTATATGTGGCCTGTCAGAGAAGAAGCGTTTCACTATTCTCCTAAGTCTGACTGTAGTTTAATGCTAAATCACACTGACTTGACTGCCTTCCAAGCCAAAATTCCTAATTCACGGGAGTGTTCCCTGTTTTGAGATAACACAGCTGCAGTACATTGGGAGGCTCCCGAAATTAATTACGTTGCATACGTGCTGGCCCAAATCATGAGTCCTCCCTGGTGTCAGGTATAGGTAATTTAGCAAATGCACCTCATAGAGGTAAGCTTTAGCACTTGATCTAAGCTGAGATTTGGCACAGAGCTGGAAGCTGGCATGGGTGCTTTGGGGTCCATTGACCAGATTGGGGTCCTTTCTGCTGCTGTATCCTTGGCGCTCCCAGGAGCTGAGTGAAGGTGTTGTATTACCTGCTTGCACGTTGGTATGTTATTACTATTCTTGTGAATAATTTGCATGCTATTGAAAACATTTAAAGACTTTTTCAACACTTGATGTTTGCTAACAAATCCCTGAAAAAGAACCCCTTTGCCCAGGGGTGTGTGAAGGGGGTGTGGAGGGGGCGGGCCACCCCGGGTACCACTCTGGGGTTGTGTGACAAGATGGCCTGCTGCCTCCCCACAGCTGTAGAGCACCCGAGGGCATGCACACAGTCAGGCTGCCACTCACACGCACCATCCATATGGGCGTCCATATGGAATGCCACACACGCACAGACGTCGTGCGTGTGTTGCCAGGCGGTTTGCCCCGCCCCTTGGCATCCTGTCCCAGGTGCCGGAGAGGGTTCCTTCACCACTGCTTTTGCCTTCTGGCTTTTAAGTTAATTTTCCAAACGTATCTGCCACATGTCCAGAATATTATCAATTCGTCTGAGATGATACAAACTAAATTTGACTTCAGGTGCTGCACACTTGTTCTACTTGTACAGGGAAATATGTCACTTTCTAAACAGATTCAAACATGGAGCCACACTGATATCTCTGATCCTGTCACTGAAAGTGACAAAAGTTGGAGGATATATGAAATGTGTCTGTAATTAGCTGTTTCCTTCTTTGAGGCATCATCTCTCTGTTGCTAATTTTCTGCTTCTGAACAGATAAATAGACATGCCCCTCTGGGGTTTTTTTTGGAGGGGGAGGGAATGAGAGTTGTTTTTCTAAGCAACTGTTAGGATACTGTTTTCACACCCTCATCATGCAAATTCAAAGAAAAAAGACTCCAAAACAGTGAAAGGTGAAAAAACTGTAATATTAGATTTGAATTATCTCTTGTTTTGTTCCCCCAAGAGCCTGTGTGGTTGGAATGTTGAACTAAGGCCTGCATACCAGAGTTATAATTCTCACTTCACCATAAGACTCACCACTTCTCAGTCAAACCTATCCCAATTGCTATAGGTTGCTTTAAATTTCATCTTATGTAAGTTGCTTTATTTTCAGCCCCACCCCCTCCCCCAAAACATTTCATCTTATGTAACTATTCCAGCATGAATTCAATTGCTGGAATAGCCAGGTTAGCATGTTAATGGCCTGCTAAATATGAACAAAGGAGAGAGGCTCTCCTTTGGGAACAAAGCAAGTAGCTCTGTGACAAAGGGGAAATGGGTGGGTCTCCCTCCCTGGTTAGTTAGAAGAACAAAAGGCCAGAGTCGGGAGCTGAGTGCTGTGAGCTAAAAGCAGGGTGTGAAAGTGCCGGGTTGAAAAGGCAGAGAGAGAGCCGAGCCTGATTTCTGCTGGAAACCAAGGCTGGGAGAAACAAGACCCCCTTGGGATCTTAATGCTGTGAACCCCTTCAACATAGGCTTGGGTTGTACAGTATATATGTTTAAATAAACCATACACCACAAAGACACTACAGTCTCCTCTGTGCCTTATTCTTAAAGGAAACACGAACCCTAGGTAAGCACCTGGAAACCCTGAAATATTGCACCTCTCAGAGACTGGAGTGGCATGAAACCATACAGTGGTGCCTTGCAAGACGAAATTAATCCATTCCGCGAGTCTCTTCGCCTTGCGGGTTTTTCGTCTTGCGAAGCACAGCTATTAGCGGCTTAGCGGCTTAGCGGCTATTAACGGCTTAGCGGCTTTAAGAAAAAGGAAACAAACTCTCAAGAACTCGCAAGACGTTTCGTCTTGCGAAGCAAGCCCATAGGGAAATTCGTCTTGCGAAGCACCTCAAAAAACGGAAAACTCTTTCGTCTAGCAAGTTTTTCATCTTGCGAGGCATTCGTTTTGCGGGGCACCACTGTATTAAGAAAAAAACCAAGCAATGGAAGGCAAATGGGACATCACTGCTTCTTTCCCTTTCACAAACTCCAATAAAACTTCCACAATTCTTTGATTAAAATTTGTTAGCAATGCTGAGAAGCTGAATGAACCTGCTTCGTGCTGGAGAATGCATTGACCATTTTTGTGCCGCAGCACTCTGGTTGAAATGATGCTATATTAAATACTTTTGTATCTGTGGTGCTACAGAGAGATGGTGGCATGTTAAATATTTGCCTTTCAGTTCTCGCAAAGTGAGGCATACAATGAGGTAATATGCATCTCTTAATAGACCGGCAGTGGGTGCTCCAGGTGACCTGGTGGCCCTGGGTAAATCATTATTGCTCAGGGGAACAAGGTTATGCAGCTTGTTCAAGTGTGTATGTGTTTGTGCATGTAATCAGACATTAATCTTAAAAGGTATCCCCATTTTGCATCTTAGAATAAAATCAAACAAACAAGTTCAATTGACCCGAGACAAGAATTAGCAATTGAAATTTGAGCCCACTCAAGATGCTGGTTGGAGGGTGGGAGGGTCAAGCCCTTGATGGGAGATCATAGGACTTGGATGAGGCCATGACATGGGAAGTGAAGCACAGAAGAGGTGCTGCTCATAATTGAGTTCAACAAGCATGAAAAACAATGCTCAGCTGCCTCAGAGGAGAAGTAATCTGGAGATAAATAAGTAACAACTATTTTAATGGAAAAACAAAGATGGAGGAGAGGTCTGGCAGAGAAATCTGGAAGAGAAATGCATTAAGAGAAACACCCTGGTGATTATTGAAATTGGGATGTATCCATACTTTAGTAACAAGTGGTTGAATAGAGTCCATCATGTTTGGTCAAGCCACAAGGTCTCTTGGGATGGTTGGTGAGGAATTTCAAGGCTCAGATACTCTTGGAATGGGCAATACAGTGGTGCCTCGGGTTACATACACTTCAGGTTACATACACTTCAGGTTATAGACTCCACTAACCCAGAAACAGTACCTCGGGTTAAGAACTTTGCTTCAGGATGAGAACAGAAATTGTGCTCCAGTGGCATGGCAGCAGCAGGAGGCCCCATTAGCTAAAGTGGTGCTTCAGGTTAAGAATAGTTTCAGGTTAAGAACGGACCTCCGGAACGAATTAAGTACTTAACCCGAGGTACCACTGTACATAACTTTTGCTCTAATCTTTGGCATGATATTACACCTCTGCTGTGGGAACTGCACTGCTGCCAAAATGCTGCCAGATACAGTTCAACGTTCTGCTTTTAGCATTTGAAGACCTAAACATCTTAGAACCAGGTTGCTACCCTGCCTAGCAACTGCACTCCTCAAACTGCTGAGAGGTCCTTGTGCCCTAGAGGTGCACATAGCTGGCAGTGGAAACTGGGCTTTTGGTGTTTCAGCTCCAGCTGTCTAGAATTAAGTATCAGCCAAAATTAGACGAGCACAATGTTTATGCACCTACTGAAGACATTTTTTATTATTATTCAAGAAGACTTTCCATGATGGATGACCCCATCACTTATGGAATATTGATTGCATATTTGCAGTTATGATTTTATTGTTTTTAGTTTTCTAAAAATGATTCTATTGCTTTTAGAAATCGGGTTCCGTATTTTATCCTATTTTTATCTTGTAGATGGCTTTGGTGGCCTCTGGCTGGGAAGCAGTTTAGAAATCTGTTAAATGAAATGAATCAATCACTCATAAGAGTCATCCAAATGTTGAAGACCAATCCCGGATTTAAAAATAATCCCCAAGGTGGCCATGCATTTTCACTACAACTTCAGCATACTGGAGAAAGAAGAAGAAGAAGAAGAAGAAGAAGAAGAAGAAGAAGAAGAAGAAGAAGAAGAAGTGGAAAAGACTACATAGCAAAGAAAATTGGGAATGCAACTTTATGAAACCCAGACTTTGTTGCTGTTTTTTTTAATACAAAAAATCTAAATACAAAGACTATATTAAAACAATAACTCATAATAAGCACAACAAATTAGTAATAGCAATTGAAAATATAAAACAGCAGGAGACAAGGAATTATGCATGAATAATGTTATGTAAATCAGTGCATCTTGATTTCATGTGTAGTTGTTAGTAGTTATGTGCAGTGGAGATGGGCTAAATGTCATTATGAGGACATTTTTTTGCCTTATATACTCTAAACCCTGGGCCATCACTAATGTAGTAAGTGAAGATTTACACTGGACTTTCCATGTTTCATTAACTACAACGAGTATGAAAACCACACTGTTCATACACTGTATTGCTAACATTATAATACACTGTATTATAAATACAGCAATGAAATGTTAAAGAAGCCATCTTTGCTGTGCTGCTACCAAGTCCTGAATTCCCACTCCATGTTTTAGGGTGTGTTTTCTAAGAGGAAGTATGCTGTTGGTTGTTCTTGTAGGAGGTAAATCTCTAAAACTGTAATTAGGGAAAGAGTTATGAATTATCAATGGCCCAAAAGCCCCTGTTGAAAATCCAGGCTGGTTTAATTATCCAGCCCATTGCATTCCAGCTCACAGCACCAAAGCTTTTAAATCTAAGACTATAAACCCTAGATAGGGAGTAAATATTTTTCCAGAGAACCACATTTATACAAATTGCTGTAAAACGTTTGATTACACGTTATAAATATATAGATATATAGATGCATAGATAGATCTAGGCCCTAAAAAATTATGGATGTCAGTGGCACAACCATGTCTAATGGCTGTCCAGAGAAAATGTTCAAATTGCTTTTCCACCTGTGAATGCGCGTTCCAGCTGTTTTGTATCATACACAGCCCATATGAACACTCAGCACTGGGACTGCAGAAATGTATTTATGTTCTCATTTTGTATTTTTCATCTTGTGAACCATCTTGGGATCTTCATACAAAGAGCGATATACAATTTATTTCATTTTATTTTATAATTTTTATTATATTAAATTAGAATTTATTATTAATTTATTATATTATATTATAATTTTATAATTAATTTAATTTTAATTTTAATTTAATTAATTTTAATTAATTAAATTAATTAACTGATAAGTAAAGGACCAAAGAAAACTAAATCTTGGCCTAGTAAAATCAAGGAAGCAAAGGAAGCAGAAGTTGTTTCAACTCACATGTTCATCTTTGGCCAGAAATGAGAACTAGTCAAACACATATGACTATTTGAATTCGCTTTGTTGTTGTTTTGAAGCCTGGTGATAATATGTAATTCATGGCTCTATTGTAGTGTTTTGACGCATATGACTATTTGCATTCGCTTTGTTGTTGTTTAGAAGTCTGGTAATAATATGTAATTCATGGCTCTTTTATAGCGTTTTGACACATACATCTTATATTGGAATGAAGTTACATAACTAAAGGTAGGCGTTTTGTTTTGTATTACAGTGGTACTTCAGGTTAAGTACTTAATTCGTTCCGGAGGTACGTACTTAACCTGAAACTGTTCTTAACCTGAAGCACCACTTTAGCTAATGGGCCTCCTGCTGCTGCCGTGCCGCTGGAGCATGATTTCTGTTCTCATCCTGAAGCAAAGTTCTTAACCTGAAGCACTATTTCTGGGTTAGCGGAGTCTGTAACTTGAAGTGTATGTAACCAGAAGCATATGTAACCTGAGGTACCACTGTATTTCCAAACCTAAGGCAGAGACCTCTTCATCCACCCAGTAAAGCTTGCTGGGACAAAAGCTAGTTGAGACCAAATGTCTTCCGTTGTTCTAGAAAAGTTGAGATAGCGGATTACTGTTGTATCTCACCAGTGATGCTGTTTCACAAAAAGCTACACTACAAGTCCTGCTCCACCTTACTGGAAAGTGGGCTTCTGTCATTCTGCAGACTTTAGAGAGAAACTCTCCTTCAGAACGCAGTGGCCTAGTGGGCCTATAATGGATAAGGTGGCCTCTCAAGTAACCTGGTCCTGAGCTGGATAGGGTCTTATAGGTTGTACAAATAATCACTCTAGCTTGTGAGACATCACATCCATTTTGCCTCTTTCATCTTCCTACATTTGGACAAAGCAAATAAAACATAAGGCAATAAAAACCAGTCCTTTGGCATACAAATTAGTGTTCTAGCTTCATTTTGTGGAAGGGTAAAAGTGAAGGCAATATATAATTCCATTACATACATACATACATACACACACACACACACTTGATGCAAGCTGCTTTCCTGACTGGTGACTTGGACGCTTTCGGCAAGATTTCTCACTTTCCATATTAAATAAAACAATAGATTCCTGTTCACAGACTTCTGATTTCCTGTTGCTAATTAGGCTTTCAAAACACCCTTTTTACAAGTGCAAATGGACTAAATCTATAACAAAAATGTCCTGGAGGTACAAATAGATTTTGTTCATTTCCTGTGAATAATCTCTTTCTGTCTTTGACATCCTGTAGTATAGCTTAACTCCCTGCCCCCCACCAAAGCCATTCTCCTCTCACAAACGTTTTATCCTTACTCAGGTGCCATTTGAGACAGTAATGCACAGTTCAATCCCCTACACTTTTCACTTTTTTTCTTTTCTTTTTGAAGTTGTAAATATCAATCAGCTAGGTTTTGTATGCTCTGAAGCCCAGTAGAAAACCACTCACTTAGAGGCATCTATGTACCCAAAGAGTGGCAAAACTTCAAAACATCTATTGTGCTTTCTCCCTTGTGACATGCAAAACATGTTTTTCGTCTTGTCTTTCCCTCATGCACACACACGTATGCACGCACACAAACACACACAAAATCTTTGTAATAAAGTATCATAAACAAGAGGAGCCCAAATGGCACTTGAGAACTGAACTATAGAATCAGCACCATTGTGGTCCATGCTTATTGTTAATTTTAAGTATTATATATTGAATTTTTAGTGCTGCCATTTTTCTTAGAGAATATTTGTTGATAGGTGGCTATTTGCATTAATCAATCTTTTTTTTTCTTGGCAGCTGCTGTTCATTTTTGTTTGACAATAAACCATAATCAGGGGGTACCACCTTCCCACACTTAGAAATATAGCCTATTAAGAAGGCTTGATAACTTCTCATTGAGATGCTATTTTTCTGAAGAAACCAGAGGCCTTCCTTCTGGGTATTGTCGGCCAGAAGGTGTTAAAGAAGGACCGAACATTTTTTATGTATGCAACAACGGCAGCAAGGATACTCATCGCTAAGAATTGGAAAACTCAAGATCTACCCACACTGGAAGAGTGGCAGATGCAGCTGATAGACTATATGCAACTGGCCGAGATGACTGGCAGGATCCGAGACCTGGGAGAAGAGAGGGTTGAGGAGGACTGGGGGAAATTTAAGACTTATTTACAGAAATTCTGTAATTTGGTTGAATGCTAAGAAGGATGCTAGATCATAAATAATTGCCTACCATTGAATTAGATTTGATTTTGATGATAAGTGAGAAATAAGGAAAATATAAATTTATTTTGGAGAATTGTTAGATTTTATCTAAATGAGCGGTGATAAATATTGTAAACAAGTGGGTAATTTGCTTGGAAAAAATCTTTTGCAACGATGTAAGTGGGAGCGGGAGATGAGAGGGAGTCCAAAGAAGAGACGAAATTATGTTATGATATAAGTAATTTTTATTTATGCATTTGTATTCAAAAATCTTAATAAATATGAAATTTTAAAAAAAAGAGAAATGCTATTTTTCTGTCTACCAGAGGGGGTAGGGAAACACAGTTTGTAGAGTTCAGCAAAATCTGTGCCATTTGATTCTGCTGAAACTTTGAGACCCGAAGGCTGGGTGATCCACCTGCAATACAGCTTGAAGCTCTCAAGATCACACAGTTCACCAGTTGAACAGCTGAGCTGTTTCAGATGCAATGAACAAAGAAAAAAAGGAATTATCAAAGTGTAGCCATGCCAGATTATCTCAGTAACAAAAGGCCATGATCCAAGCACTTATAGAATTGGTGTGCATCAAAATTCCCAGCATCCTCCACCCCAGATCCCAATTCAACCTGGCAGTATGTACATGAGAACAATTTATGCACAGAGCACCACTCTCAGAGCATGAACAGAGCCCATTGTCTTTTTTTTAATAGATTTTATTAAAGTTTTAAAAGTTACAGAAAAAATAGTAATAGTTAAACAAAAAAAACACAAAAATAAACAAAACACACACACACACACACAAATCCAACCTTTACATAACTTTCTTTCCTTTGCTTATTTCCTTGACCTCCTCACACCTACCTTTTTTGTATTCTAGTTCAATTAGATATTTCAGCAAATCCTTTCCATCTTTGTTTTTATCCTAAAAATTTATCTTGATATACTATATTTTTACATTCTCCTCTTTCACTAATTGAACAGAGCCCATTGTCAAGTCTACTGTAATAAGTTCATGCACACACACACACACACACACACACACACCACATTTGTGGCCTGCCCAACTTGTGACACACTAAGTCAAATGCATCTCACAAGCACTATGAACTGCCATATCTTGGTGGTGTGGGGTGTTCAGGTTGCTGAATTCCAAGCTTTCCAGGACTTTGCCACATGCTTTGGCAGCAATTGCATACTGTAGAGTCCAGATGCCAGCACTTCTAGAGATTTTTGGCTCAGTGAGGAGAAATCCTCCATTCATTTATGAAGGCTTATGAGAGTACTGAGGAACAATTGGATATTTGGCCTATGCACACATACAATTCTCCTTCCTTTGTACAAATGACTTAAAATGCTAAGTTTGGGGGCAATAACTGGTTTCTTCTCTCCAAAACCAAGTCAGTTACAGCTAGGGGTGGGGGAGAAATTCAATTCAGTTCACAGTTAAAAGCAAATGTACCTCTTCTGAACTTTTTGAAAGAAGTGGCAAACCGAAACACTGGCATCCTCTGAAATTTGCACTTCTCTGAATATTGCAGTACAATTCCCCAGCCAAGTAATGAATACAAAATGAAACAAGAAGAAGAAGAAGAAGAAGAAGAAGAAGAAGAAGAAGAAGAAGAAGAAGAAGAAGAGCAACAACAACAACAACAACAACAACGCTGGAGTAAAATGTGCATAAAAATTGATACATTCATGAAAATAAATTATCAAAAATGATTTTACATTGGGGAATACTCTCCATATAAAAAATGTTTATACTGGGAGAAATTTGCACTGAAATGCTGATGAATTTTCATGGGGATTCTTTAAAAAATAAAAAGTGCTTCACAAACTGATGTGGAAATGTGGAGAGTTAAATTTAAGATTGGAAAAATGAGAAACTGAGAAAAGTCGAAATTGACAGATTTGCCCATCCCTAGTTATAACCTAGAATGGGTCTTAAGGATTAATTTGAAAGAAAAGAGAGAGTGAGTTAGCAGCAAGGAAGTCTTCTGGAAGCACATGGAGTTGGTGGCAGAGGAGTGGTGTCATATTTGTAATATTTAAGAAATTTATAGATGAAAGAAGTAATGTGTGAGCCTTAAATGTCAGCTATATGCACAACTAGAACAGAATAAATGGCCAATGCAGGTGTGATTTATCGATTAACTTTGCACAGTTTGAAACAAGCGATTGGCTATTTGCATTTCCAGTTTGTGGTAATAAAACTCTAACTTTTTCAATCTAAACCTTCTTCTGGCATTAGTGTATGCCTGCTTCATCTACCATCCTACTGGAAATTAACTTGGGGAGGAGATGCAGGGGGGAATCTTAAATAAACAATTTTGTTGCCTGTCAAAAATGTTCAGTCTTTCCAAACTACAAATATTTCAAAGGTAACTATTTATATAAAGAGCTCAGCCCCACTGAATTTTTTTAAGGCTGCAGTCTTAATGCAAAACCAGATTTGCCTCACACAAAGTGGAGAATGGAAGTGAGGTGAAGCACTCGTCAATTGACAATAACTCTTCTCAGTAAGGAAGAGAAGATAATAATAATAAAAAAACCTAGATAGACCCTGATCTAATTCCAAATATAGACTTGCTCAGCACAACACACATGCAACCAGGGACCATGTCTGGAGATGTCCATTCCATGAAACATTCCAGTCCACAAGCAGACACATCCTATCAACATCTTACCAACGCCAACTGGAGCCATATTGAATGAGTCATATTTGAATGTGTAGAGTAGGACTGGGGAACCTTTGGCATTTTACAAGTTGCTAAACCCTGGCCATTTTCCATGCTAGGTAGGGATGGGAGGAGTTATGCCCCGAGGCCCCCAAACCCTTCCCCAAGTAAATACAGTGGTACCTTGGGATGCGAACAGGGATCTGTTCTGGAGCCCCATTCGCATCCTGAATGGAACGTAAGATGCGACGGTGCATCTGCGTGTGCACGGGTCACGTTTTTCTGCGCATGCGCGTGATGTCATTTTGAGCGTCTGCGCATGCGTAAGCAGCGAAACCCAGAAGTAACATGCTCCGTTACTTCCGGGTTGCTGCTGAGTGCAACCCGAAAGCGTTCAACCTGAAGCACATTCACACTGACACATAATTTGGTTTTAAGTTAATGGGCAAAATTTAGGCCACAACTTTATTGATTACAGCAAAGTGAGTGGTACTGGCTTAGGCATTGGTAGCAGACTATAACTGACCCCTGCCTCTCTGCCTGGTAGTCTGAAAGGGTAAACACCAAACGAGGGAGCAACATTGATGAAGATCAACTGAAGCTCACCCCTGTGGTCCTGGCATGGCCCTCGCCCCTCAAGTGGACTTCAGACAAGATCCAGGACTCCCAGATTCCTTTACTGGAATACCCTATTTCTGGAGGGGCAGGTGATGGCCGCATCACCCCTCCCACACACTTCATTAAGCCAATGCCTAACTGCCAAACCTTACAAAGTTGTGATGATTGATAAGGGGGTATGCGAAAACCAAGTGGCCACTGCCAATTTGCCAGATGGAAAAATTCCTACCCGGCCCCTGTTCCAAAAGAGGCCACCAACCAATATCTGAAGCAAGGCCAAAGCAGCAAAACCTACAAATAGGGATGGGAGCACTGCCGCTTTTATAGGCCCCCACCAATCACACCACCTGCACTGGTTGGCTCAAATAGCCTGGTGTGATTGTGGGGCCATAAAGACAAGGCCTGGGCCATGCCCAGCACTTTCAACCTGGCAGATGTTGTCTTAGGGGCCCATGCACAACCAGGACCCTCGTTAAAGAGGATCCCATTTGTAGTTCGGCAACCTCTGGAGAGCCAGAGGACATTGCCATCGCCCTTTCTTAACAGCAAACTCAGTAGGTGACTGCTGAGAGGATTGTAGCTGTAATATGGCCACCAGGAAAGAAGAGGGAGGTATCAGCATGTTCTGGAGAAAGCCATGGTTTAGAGGAGTACAAAAATATTTTTGGGGGGGACTCTAAGGAGAGAACCCCCCCTCCCAGGCCTTTAAGTATTGAGTATGCTGAGTGGCAACAAAACACCGGGAGATATGGAAAAGCAGGAGAGGAGGAAGAATGGAACTCTAAACTGGAACATTCCATACGGCAACATTTTGTTGCAGCTACAACTTGTTCAGCCTCTGTATGTGGTTCCTAAAGCAACAAAGGGAATTTGTGCACTGCTTTCGTTTGCATGCATATGTCATCCTAGCTGACTTGGCATTCAGGCGTACAATATCACAGACAGCAAACGGGCATGTTCAGTTTCGTGTGTGGCTAGGTGTGTAGCTTTCATAAGCAGCAGCCTATGTGCAATATGATATGGCCTCTAGAGTTTTGCTTAAGCCATGGATGTGCAGAGAATGGCAAAAGAGAGATCATTCCCTCCCATCCTGTATGTGTGTTTCGCTAGTGTGCACTGATAACAACACCATTTATGATACAAGTTTGAACACTAAGGGCTCATTTAGAAAGGCACTACTGATGGCTGTATACAGCTATGATTGCCTTCAGACATTGTTCAGACATTATTAAAGCAGCAGTACCAGCTGAGTGAGCAGACAGAATTGCATTTGTCTGGTAGGACTTCCTGTGATGTTTACCTCTGACTGGGATACATAAACAAGTCCTTCTTTGAATGTCAACTGAATGCAGACACGACTTCACACTTGGTAGACTGGTGCATCTCTGATAAGGCCCATGGCATGATCTCATCATGAAAACTTAATCAAGTCCAAGCCTTGGCATCTTTAAGAAACACCAGCAGCTTGATGCTTGGGAAAGTTGGAATGCTTCTCTGTGGCTCTCTCGGTAGGTGCATTATCATATAGCCCCCTTTTCTGCCCCACAGAAAGTAGTTGTCTGGGAAATGAAGGGTGGGCTGGTAAACAACATCTCTGAAAGAAGCTTCTTCTGAGATTTTATATCCTGCTGGTACGTCTCAATAGAACCTTTGTAGAAGCTTCCAGCATTGAAACCCACAATACTGCTGAAGACTGTCAGCAGTTCACAATACACAATATTATGTGTATTGCAGCTCAAAGAGCAGCCCGAAAAGGGAACTAACTGAAGACAGGAGGATCAAAAAGATTAAGGTAAAATGTATAAACAAGGCGGCAGTGGTTGTGGGATATTTAAAATGTAGTCAAACCAACAATTCATGTTTTGCTAGATAGGCACATGATAGGCGCTGAAACTCACAGAGCTTTCCTGTAAGTTTGCTAGAGAGGACTCTGTGAGAGAATCTCCCACTGTGCCCTACCAGGGGGGATGGTGTAGCTATATATATTATCTTACCTGTCGGGGCACATCTTCTTTTTCATCACTTCCCACTGAGCCAGAGATGTGAAAGCATCTCCAGTGCTCAGACTCCATTTTAAGCTGGACTAAAGTATGTCTTTGTAACTGAATTACCATTTTAAGCCTGCCTGAACAAAGCTGCTGTATCTGTTACTCTTCAGCTAGTATTCTGAGTAAATGTTATTTTTTCACCTTTTACAAGACTGTTTGTGTGATTGAAGGGGGAGGAAGGGGAGAAAATACCAGGAGAATCCAGTTTGCCTTAAAGCATCTTTGATTACTTAAACTGAAAGGCTAAAACTAGCCTATCTAGGCTTCCATTTTAATCTGCAAAGGGATGCACTCTGCTGAACCCACAAAGAGGAAGTAAGTGTAATATCTAATAAAGATATTCTCTCCTAGCATCCAATCACATCCCTCCAAGTAGCAGAGGGTGGAAAGGAATCCAGCACTATTTTTCATACAGTGGTACCTCCGGTTGCGCATGGGATCTGTTCTGGAGCTCTGGTCGGATCCCGAAGTATTCACAACCAGAGGTGCCGCTTCTGAGCATGTGCGCACAGCAAAACCCAGAAAAGTACTTCCGGGTTTGTTGCGTTCGCATCCTGAAGGATACACAATCAGAGGTGTGTGTATCCAGAGGTACCACTGTATTTTATTTCCCAAAGCTTGCCCGTGTAAGATGTTTATCATCCTTCTAAACTGCGCAACAGAGCAGGTCGTTCCATGGGGAGGGAATTCAAAACTACAGGCACCACCGCTGAGAAGGCCCCCTCTCTTCTGCCTGCCAGTCTAACCTTGAACGTGGTCAGCATTCGGATTCAAACCTTCCCTTGCCATATGGAGAAGGTCATAAGAGGAAAGGCATTTGGGAAGGCCAAAGAGGGAAAACTCTGACCCACAACCTTAATTAGGCTTGATGGAGATACTAAATTGGCTTCTGAGGAAATTTCCCGTGAAACATGCCCATGTGCCTCACACCTCATCTTAAGACTACAGGGGAGAGGAGGGAAGGGGCAAGTTTAATTGTACCTCTTAATGAGGGTGAAAGAGGAGAGCACAAAATATGGTCTGAAGCCCAGCATCAAAAAAACGAAGATCATGGCCACTGGGCCCATCACCTCCTGGGAAATAGAAGGGGATGAAATGGACGCAGTGAGAGATTTTACTTTCTTGGGCTCCATGATCACTGCAGATGGTGACAGCAGTCACAAAATTAAAAGACACCTGCAATGACAAATCTAGACAGCATCTTAAAAAGCAGAGACATCACCTTGCCGACAAAGGTCCATTTAGTTAAAGCTATGGTTTTCCCTGTAGAGATGTATGGAAGTGAGAGCTGGACCATAAAGAAGGCGGATCACCGAAGAATTGATGTTTTTGAATTATGGTGCTGGAGGATGAGATGGTTGGACAGTGTTCTTGAAGCTACTAACATGGCTTTGACCAAACTGCTGGAGGCAGTGGAAGACAGGAGTGCCTGGTGTTCTCTAGTCCATGGGGTCACGAAGAGTCGGACATGACTAAACGACTAAACAACAACAAAAGAAGTTTGCTGGCTATGACCCACACTGTTTAGGGGTTTATACAGTTCATAACCCCCTTCATGGATCACTGCCTTGCCGTGGCGAAGGGGCTTGAAGAACTCAGAGAAGCTATGAACTATGCCGAGCAGGGCACCCAAGATGAACAGGTCATAGTGGAGAGTTTTGACCAAACGTGATCCACCTGGAGGAGGAACCGGCAAGCCACTCCAGTATCCCTGCCAAGAAAACTCCATGGACAAAGACAACAGGCATATAAAAGTTATGACGCTGGAAGATGAGCCCCTCAGGTCGGAAGGTGTCCAACATGCTACTGGGGAAGAGCGGAGGGCAAGTACAAGTAGATCCAGAGCTGATGAAGCGGCTGGGCCAAAGCCGAAAGGACGCTCAGTTGCGGATATGCCTGGAAGCGAAAGGAAAGTCCAATGCTGTAAAGAAAAATATTGCATAGGAACCTGGAATGTAAGAACCATGAACCTGGGTAAGTTGGAGGTGGTCAAAAATGAGATGGCAAGAATAAATATTGACATCCTGGGCATCAGTGAACTAAAATGGACGGGAATGGGTGAATTCAGTTCGGATGACCATCATATCTACTACTGTGGGCAAGAAACCCGTAAAAGAAATGGAGTGGCCCTCATAGTCAACAAAAGAGTGGCAAAAGCTGTACTGGGATGCAATCTCAAAAATGATAGAATGATCTCGATACGAATCCAAGGCAGACCTTTTAACATCACAGTAATCCAAGTTTATGCACCAACTACTGGTGCTGAAGAAACTGAAATTGACCAATTCTATGAAGACTTACAACACCTTATAGAAGTGACACCAAAGAAGGATGTTCTTCTCATTATAGGGGATTGGAATGCTAAAGTAGGGAGTCAAGAGATAAAAGGAACAACTGGCAAGTTTGGCCTTGGAGATCAAAATGAAGCAGGGCAAAGGCTAATAGAGTTCTGTCAAGAGAACAAGCTGGTCATCACAAACACGCTTTTCCAACAACACAAGAGACGACTCTACACATGGACATCACCAGATGGGCAGCATCGAAATCAGATTGATTATATTCTCTGCAGCCAAAGATGGAGAAGCTCTATACAGTCAGCAAAAACAAGACCTGGAGCTGACTGTGGCTCAGATCATCAGCTTCTTATAGCAAAATTCAAGCTTAAACTGAAGAAAGTAGGAAAAACCACTGGGCCGGTAAGATACAATCTAAGTCAAATCTCTTATGAATACACAGTGGAAGTGAGGAACAGGTTTAAGGATTTAGATTTGGTGGACAGAGTGCCTGAAGAACTATGGATGGAGGCTCGCAACATTATACAGGAGGCAGCAACGAAAACCATCCCAATGAAAAGGAAATGCAAGAAAGCAAAGTGGCTGTCCAATGAGGCCTTACAAATAGCGGGGGAGAGAAGGCAAGCAAAATGCAAGGGAGATCGTGAAACATACAGGAAATTGAATGCAGATTTCCAAAGAATAGCAAGGAGAGACAAGAAGACCTTCTTAAACAAGCAATGCAAAGAAATAGAGGAAAGCAATAGAATGGGAAGAACCAGAGATCTGTTCAAGAAAATTGGAGATATGAAAGGAACATTTCGTACAAAGATTTCCATAATAAAGGACAAAAGTGGAAAGGACCTAACAGAAGCAGAAGACATCAAGAAGAGGTGGCAAGAATACACAGAGGAATTATACCAGAAAGAAACGGATGTCTCATATACCCCAGGTAGTGTGGTTGCTGACCTTGAGCCAGACATCCTGGAGAGTGAAGTCAAATGGGCCTTAGAAAGCACTGCAAATAACAAGGCCAGTGGAAGTGATGGTATTCCAGCTGAACTATTTAAAATTTTAAAAGATGATGCTGTTAAGGTGCTACACTCAATATGCCAGCAAGTTTGGAAAACTCAGCAGTGGCCAGAAGATTGGAGAAGATCAGTCTACATCCCAATCCCAAAGAAGGGCAGTGCCAAAGAATGCTCCAACTATCGCACAAT
The DNA here is from genome assembly GCF_951804945.1 of Podarcis cretensis. Lineage (NCBI taxonomy): Eukaryota > Metazoa > Chordata > Lepidosauria > Squamata > Lacertidae > Podarcis > Podarcis cretensis. The sequence continues at coordinate 22,568,328 of NC_137176.1, read as the reverse complement.
TGCACTCATTTCTCACGCTAGCAAGGTTATGCTTAAAATTCTACAAGGAAGGCTCAAGCAGTATGTGGACCGAGAACTCCCAGAAGTGCAAGCTGGATTTAGAAGAGGCAGAGGAACCAGAGACGAAATTGCAAACATGCGCTGGATTATGGAGAAAGCTAGAGAGTTCCAGAAAGACATTTACTTCTGCTTCATTGACTATGCAAAAGCCTTTGACTGTGTCGACCATGGCAAACTATGGCAAGTTCTTAAAGAAATGGGAGTGCCTGATCACCTCATCTATCTCCTGAGAAATCTCTATGTGGGACAAGAAGCTACAGTTAGAACTGGATATGGAACAACTGACTGGTTCAAAATTGGGAAAGGAGTACGACAAGGCTGCATTTTGTCTCCCTGCTTATTTAACTTATATGCAGAATTCATCATGCGAAAGGCTGGGCTGGATGAATCCCTAGCCGGAATTAAGATTGCTGGAAGAAATATCAACAACCTCAGATATGCAGATGACACAACCTTGATGGCAGAAAGTGAGGAGGAATTAAAGAACCTTTTATTGAGGGTGAAAGAGGAGAGTGCAAAATATGGTCTGAAGCTCAACATCAAAAAAACGAAGATCATGGCTACTGGTCCCATCACCTCCTGGCAAATAGAAGGGGAAGAAATGGAGGCAGTGAGAGATTTTACTTTCTTGGGCTCCATGATCACTGCAGATGGTGACAGCAGCCACGAAATTAAAAGACGCCTGCTTCTTGGGAGAAGGGCAATGACAGGCCTAGACAGCATCTTGAGAAGTAGAGACATCACCTTGCCAACAAAGGTCCGTATAGTTAAAGCTATGGTTTTCCCAGTAGTGATGTATGGAAGTGAGAGCTGGACCATAAAGAAGGCTGATCGCCGAAGAATTGATGCTTTTGAATTATGGTGCTGGAGGAGACTCTTGAGAGTCCCATGGACTGCAAGAAGATCAAACCTCTCCATTCTGAAGGAAATCAGCCCTGAGTGCTCACTGGAAGGACAGATTGTGAAGTTGAGGCTCCAGTACTTTGGCCACCTCATGAGAAGAGAAGACTCCCTGGAGAAGACCCTGATGTTGGGAAAGATGGAGGGCACAAGGAGAAGGGGGCGACAGAGGACGAGATGGTTGGATAGTGTTTACGAGGTTACCAGCATGAGTCTGACCAAGCTGCGGGGGGGCAGTGGAGGATAGGAGTGCCTGGCGTTCTCTGGTCCATGGGGTCACGAAGAGTCGAACACGACTAAACGACTAAACAACAACAACACAGTTCATAACAGAGATGATTCAGTCATAAAGTAATAGATTATTTTTTACTTTTGTGGATCATTGACAGGTAACACAGCTCTGTGTTTGCATGCCTGCATGTTTACTGTTCTCTCCTAATCTTTATCTTTCATGACCAATGCTCTTGAATGTAAACACTTGTTTTTCTCTGCTCCATTCACTTCTGTTCCAGGACTTTGGAATCACATGGCGTGAGGCTCTGCAAAATAAAATGTTTTGTACAGATAAAGGTACCACTGTGGTCCTGCAATAATGAGTAGCAGGCTTCCAGGGAGCTTTGCCCAAACCTCTCCAAACTTGTAGAAATGGTCCAAATGAAAATTCTCATGGGGTGAGCCAAGGTTAAAATCTGGCAGAGATCAGAAGCGAAGAGAATTCCATTAACTCCGTCTGCGGGTCCGTTATCGCAAGCTGCCATTTGATCAGGCCTTGTCTCAGCTCTGGGAGGTTGGCAGTGGTACGAAAGGTTTTCACAAGTTGGAATGAGTTGTGAGTGCAACTACAAATTAATTCTTCCTTATGCAGAATTAGACTGTCAATCACTTTCACAGAGGGTTAGGAATATGCTCACATTCCTCAATGCAAGAGTACTTCCTGGATTTCACTAGTTGCTAATGCAATACTTTGCCACTTTTATGATCTCGATAGGAGCAGTCTGATGCCCCTGAATATATATGATCATGTGGATTCAACTTTCTGGTAATGGTCATTATAACAACTTACTTTTGATCATGTGCTTCCCAGGCTCCATCCATCAGCCAAAGACCGAGCAACTTCATTGAGTTTTCTTTCCCTCTCCCTGGTAGGAATCATATATCATAGAAATACAGTGGTACCTCAGGTTAAGTAATTAATTCATTCCGGAGGTCCGTTCTTAACCTGAAACTGTTCTTAACCCGAAGCACCACTTTAGCTAATGGGGCCTCCCGCTGCTGCACGATTTCTGTTCTCATCCTCAAGCAAAGTTCTTAACCTGAGATACTATTTCTGGGTTAGTGGAGTCTGCAACCTGAAGCGTATGTAACCTGAAGCGTCTGTAACCTGAAGCATATGTAACCAAAGGTACCACTGCATAGACTTAGAAGGGACCACGAGGGTCATCTAATCCAACCCCCTGTAATGCAGGAATCTTTCACCCAACATGGGGCTTGAACTCACAACCCTGAGATTAAGAGTCTCATGTTCTACCAACCTTGCAAATGAAAAATAAAAAAATTCCTTCCAGTAGCACCTTAAAGACCAACTAAGTTAGTTCTTGGTATGAGCTTTCGTGTGCATGCACACTTCTTCAGATACACTGAAACAGAAGTCACCAGACCCTTCTATATAGTGAGAAGGTGGGGAGGGGTATTACTCAGAAGGGTGGTGGGATTGGGTGATTGGCAGATAGCTGTGATGAGCCTGTTGACGACTCTTAACGACTGCAATAGGTCTTACAGGAAAAAGCAAGGGGTGAGAAGGTGAAAAATGGCTTTGTCATGTATAATGAGATAAGAATCCAATGTCTTTGTTCAGACCAGGTCTCTCCATGGTTTTAAGTTTGGTAATAAGTTGCAAATCACCCAATCCCACCACCCTTCTGAGTAATACCCCTCCCCACCTTCTCACTATATAGAAGGGTCTGGTGACTTCTGTTTCAGTGTATCTGAAGAAGTGTGCATGCACACGAAAGCTCATACCAAGAACTAACTTAGTTGGTCTTTAAGGTGCTACTGGAAGGAATTTTTTTATTTTGTTTTGACTATGGCAGACCAACACGGCTACCTATCTGTAACTTGCAAATGAAGAAGTTGTGACTGAGTTTGCTTTTTTCCTTGCTCATCCCAGTCCTCATTCCTTTTGTGCCACATGTCTTTCAGTCTGTCAGCCAGAGGCAATGGATTATTTGAGCTTACTGATTGTTGCAAATCATCCTGAGAGACGTTTTTCAGATGAATATTGGGATAAAAGCACACTATACGAACAGACACGGTTAGCAGCAGCAGCAATCACCACAATCCTGCTTCACTTATATGCGTTTCCTTTCAGTTAAGAACAGAAGAACAGCCCTGCTGGGTGAAACCAAAGGTTCACCTATTCCAGCATCCCACTTCTCACAGTAGCTCGCCAGATGCTACTGGGAAGCCCCCAACCATCTTGCCAGACATGGATGAAGGCAATAGCTCTCTCCTGCTGCTTATTTACCTCCCAGAAACCGGTCTTCAGATCCATTAAGTGTTAGGCATTTTATGATGGAACACTGAGCATTAACGTAAATCCTAGCAAATTGACAGAAAGAAGAGCGTCTAATCAAAGTCCACCTTGAGTCTCCTGAGCCGCTGTGTACAGATGGAGTAATTGGAGACTGACGTTAGTTTGCTAAGGCCTGGTGGGGCCCCTTTCCTTTTTACCTGACTGCTTCATCCGCTGAGCGTGAATAATTTGTCATATGCATACAGCTAATTGTCTTTTGTGTTTATTTTAGGAGCTCATTATGAAAACTACATAAATGACACTGAATGAGGTGTTGACTCAGCATGAACTATTATGGGAAAAATACACAACGCTGTGCGGAATTGCCTTTTGCATGGCAGACAGTGATGAGTAATGAGCGCCACTAATGAAGTATAGCAAAGAATCATTAAGAAAAAAAGAGGAAGGGGGAAGCGAAAGAATGCCTCCTAATTGTTTTATTTATTTGTTTTTGAGCGTCTAAGGCATTTATCACTTTTGTATCTGGGTGCCATGTCGTACAAATAAATCCAACATGAAGGAAGCATTCACCATAATCCATGAGCCTGTCAGAGCAAAACAACTACATATTAAGTTAAATCTGTAATTTATCATTCCATGGTTTCTTCCCACTCTAAATAGCTGATGTGAGTGGGTTGGTAGGGCAGCGTAACATTTACTCTCACCCTGCAAGCCTGAGGAAAACTGCACACTCGCACCAGGTATTTCTGTTAGGCGAGAAGCTGCCAATTGTGCCAGTCTCAGCTTCCTTACCTATGGCATACCACCCATCATTTCTCTGGTAAAAATAAGGACATCCTATTATTCTTATTCTTATTTTTATTCTCATTCTCATTCTCATTCTCATTCTCATTCTTATTCCCTGTCCATCTGACTGGGTTGCCCCAGCCACTCTGGGCAGCTTCCAACAAATATATAAAAAAAACTTACTGTAACAACTTCATGGTGAGTACCGTCACCTGTTTTTCTAGGAAAAAAGCACTGGACAGAAAAATTACTGAAGTAATGTATCCACAGTGTTTGGAACACTTGAAAACAGCATGTCAATAATAATAAATAATAATAACAAAAATGCATAATTGTTCTTTATGGTACAATCAAGAAAGGTCTCTGCCCCTAGAACCCAACCCTAGAACCTCTGCAACCTAGAATCCAAAGGTTAATAAATGAGGTGAGAACAGTGCTTTTTGTATAGCTCTATTACATCACTGCTCAAAGTGTCTAGTCAAGTGATCTTCTTCATCAAAGTATAACATTTCTTTAAAACCTGAAATTCCTCCTAGGGATGGCATTGTAAACAAACATATAATAACCAAAAGCTGCAAAAAGAATTTGGCTAGCCCATTCCATCACAAAACAAGCACACTGAGCCTGGAATGCAGGCAAGAAAACAGTTAATATTGCCATCACTTGCTTTGCAGGGATTAATTAGTAGGGGGAGGAAGAGATAACAGCAGGTATAGGAAACACAATCATTGCCTGTGTCTTAAGTCAGAGGAATCCGAGCTGACAACGAAAAATCAGCTTCCCGCAAGGTTTTCCTATAGGTTTGCTATTGTTGCCTGGTTAACTTTAATAATAGCCAGCCAATAGGAAAATGAACCAGCAGGAGGTGGCATTCCTGTGAGTCAAGCCAATCTTCAATGAGGCCTTCAGCCACCACCCGCCAGCTTCTTCCTGGCACCGGAGGAGTGAGGGACTGAAAATAAGACACAACATTCTAAAGAACACGCCAGATGGCATGAGGTTTCCAAAAGGTTGGTCACATCTGAGAAGTCATCTTTTCTGACTCTGTTATCAAAGTCACTTTCACAAACACATGAATTTTGATTAGACGGTTTCTTGTCCTTTTTGTTCTTTTTTTATTCACTGTTTTTAAAAGGACACACACACAGACACACACACACACACACATGGTCAGGAAAGCACGGACACTTCTCTCAAAGTAATTGAAGCATCCTTTGCAAATTCCTTCCTGGAGACAAGGGGCTCCAGAATGCCCTTTGCAACTTAATCAGCCTGCTTAAAGTTCTCTAGTAGAACAAAAGCCTTTCCATGATTGCTTTCTCTTTGATATTGAAAACAATAGAGGAGAGAAATCACGATAAGAATCCCAGACTGATTATGGCAGTGCAGAGTGAAGTGTGTATTAAGAAGTCAAACTTTTTAGAATCATGCCTGATAGCAGTGATTGCGGATTCTCTTGCAACTGCTTGATTAAAAAGAACAGGCCTCGATGATCCTCAAAAAGGAGTGTATGAGCTCAACAGTATTACAGTAGTTGAGAACACTTCGGATTTATCTTGCGCTTTAGGGAACTCAAAGCACTTCGCAGGCATAGCGTCAGAGTGGAGTTTGATGTAGCAATAAAAGAATATGTGCAGAGAACAAGTGTCGGCTCATAAAATGGGACTTCTACCTCTTTCTGTGAGCTCCCTATACCTGTTCTGGGGTTCCCCCTATCCCCCAGAGCATATTTAGAAGGCATGGGGTGCACAGAGGGGGGAAAGTTCTGTTGTGCAAGTGGACCTCATGCCACATACAACAACAACACAGTCCAAAAACTTCTCTCTGAGAAGCTCCTTTTCCCAACACACTTAGCTGGCAATTTCTCTGCTGGCTTCCCACAAAGATGCTGAGGTTCTCAGGCTTGAGTTTGCTGCTCATGAGAGATTTGCTCTGGTTTCTAGTGATGAATCAAGAGGTAGCCTAAAACCCTCTGAAATAGAAAAACACCAGTCTTCCGCATTCACCTAGAGTGGAACCTCTCACTTAATGCAATCTTTTCTCTTTGCTAATGTATACTTTTACATTTTTTTAAAAAAAAACAAACACACAAGCTATTTTTGATGTCTCCATTATAGACAACAGGGAGATATCTAAAGTCTCAAGTTTTCAGAATCTGAAATGCAATGGATATTTAAATGGTCCAAAATGAATCAGGCTCCTGTCTGTAGCACTGAAGTGGAATCTGAAGTGACACGACCCTATTGCATAGTTATGGCCTGAGTTTTGTTTATTGGTCACACGAGAGTCTAGCACATAATATATATCAAATAAGGGACGCAGGTGGCGCTGTGGGTTAAAGCCTCAGCGCCTAGGACTTGCCGATGGAAAGGTCGGCGGTTCGAATCCCTGCGGCGGGGTGCGCTCCCGCTGCTCGGTCCCAGCGCCTGCCAACCTAGCAGTTCGAAAGCACCTCCGGGTGCAAGTAGATAAATAGGGACCGCTTACCAGCAGGAAGGTAAACGGCGTTTCCGTGTGCGGCTCTGGCTCGCCAGAGCAGCGATGTCACGCTGGCCACGTGACCCGGAAGTGTCTCCGGACAGCGCTGGCCCCTGGCCTCTTAAGTGAGATGGGCGCACAACCCCAGAGTCTGTCAAGACTGGCCCGTATGGGCAGGGGTACCTTTACCTTTACCTTTATATATCAAATAATATCTACTTAAGGAAACTCCATGGAATTTTAGGCATCGTGTGGCTGATATTTGTTTACAGACTGAGCTGTTTCTTTTGCTGGAGGGGCGGACAGGCAAGAAGCACTGAGACACACATAAATGTATTTCCTCCCTTTCATTTTAAGTAAACATACCCACCCCCAAAGAGATGAATTACTTGTTGTGTGATAGCCTTAAAATATATTAAACACAATAAATCTATGCCTGCAGGGATCGTGTGCAGCAGAGACTGTGGGTTTTAAATGAGGGTGGGTTCTGCCTGTGAAGAAATTTAGTCCAGTCATGATTTAAATAAACAAAACACTTGTTATCAGCATCACAGAGATGAGATATTTTAGTTGGGGCAAATATATATATATACTGCTCAGTGATCTAATTCACAGCGAGATATAGCCAAAGGGAAGGGATGACAAGAGATTAAGGGAAAACATAATATCTAAAGCATACATTAAGCATAATTAATAGCTGAAAACAAAAACAAAGAGAAAACCTCATCCCCCCCCCCCCCAAGGACAGTGCACTGAAATAAATAAATACATCAAAGTCTCATGGTGTTACATATTCATTAAATTAAGGGTGGGATACTGTGTACCCCAGCTGGCCATCTATGAGGACTTTTCCATATGTTGTTCTAGACAGATAAATCAGTAGAAAGATGATAACTTCACACATAAGGACTAGTGCTTTGTTCAGGTGCTGACAGAGGAAATTTAGGGACTCAGATACATCAGTAAAAAAATAAAATAAAATAAATGTGTTATAACACTGTGATACTAGATGGCACTGTAGAATTTGAACCTTTGCCAATGTGATTTCCCATTATTTGCTTTACAATGCATTTTCCTGAAATTATTATTTTTTTATGTGTCTAGATCCAGCCTTGGGGGTAAGCCTGGGGAGGGGGGAATCACAACATAATGAAAAATATGTTCACGAACGAGTGGAGATTGAGGAAATTACTGGCGTGGAGACCCAAGCTTACGGCATTGCTATGATTGCAGTGCAGGCAGGACTAGTCAAGCTTGGCTCCCCACTAGGATGTTCGTTGCTGGAAGTGAGATAACCCCATATGCTACGAACTTGTACAAAAGGAGGCATCAAACTTACAAGCATGTCTGGAACGATGAATGTGATATGCAGTGCTGTACAAAGGAAGTCTTGCATTAAAATGAGGGTGGGGTGGGGGAGATTGTGTGATACATACAAGGCTCTGACCTCCTCTGCAGGCAAAGTATTTTGAGCTGCTGAAAGATGAAGGTCTCACATCTCTCAGCAGGATCCGAAGCAGGGCTGGTTTTGCCATACAACAGGATGAAATGACAAAACCACAGCAGGGTAGGTAATTTCTGAATGGTGCAGCAAGACCCTTTAGTGTTGTCCCTAGCAGAGATTTTAGGTGGGTTTGCAACCATTTGGACTTCTCACCCAACAGGCACATTGGAAGCTGTTATATACTGAGACAGAACATTGGTCTGCCTAGTTTAATATTGTCCACACTGATTGGCAGTGGGGTTCCAGATGTTCCAGGAGACTTTCCCCAGCAGATGCTCAATCTGGGCTGACACTATAGATAAGATGGGTGATAGAAAAAGTGTTCCATCAGATTCACCATTAAGGTGGAGCTAAAACTGCTCCATGCCCTTAGTGATACTGACTCTTAAGAATCAAGCCTATTCCTTCCTGCAGAGGCTCATTCTGCCCACTAAGCCCTGTGGCTTCTTCAGCTTCTGACACCTCCTCTTCCCAGCCTTCTCACTCTTCTCCCTTTGACCACTCATCATTGACCCACCACCAATCCCCAGGTTCTGAGCCTTATTCCCTTGGGGGTTCCTCAGATGATTCCTCCTGCTATTCCTTTGCATCCAACTAGACCATGTGTCAGGGTGCTGTCAGCAGCTCCCGGTTGGTTGCCCAGGAAATTATAAAGACATGGAAAAGTTTCTTACAGTCCTTTTTTATTTCAAGCTTTTCAGAGAGAGGCTATAGAATCCAACCTCTTGGATGAAAGCTTTGTCCTGAGTGAATCTCCACCCCCCATCTCTCCCACTTCCTCATTCGTAATCATCATTACCTCCTCTACAGGTGCTGCTAAGTGCCCTCTGTTTTTGAGCTCTTTTTTTTTTTTAATTAATTTTTTAGAAAAATTTTCTTTTACAAATTTAAATAACACATTCACATACACTATAATGCCAAATTCTTTTGGACTTCCCCCCGCTCCCTCCACAATCCTCATAATTTTATATTTATTTCACATTTCCTTTATAATTGTATTGCCAGTTAATAAAATCTTTACAACTCTTAACCCTCTCGCAATACCCTTTCTCATCACAAAGCCTCTTTAAATCCAACTAGCGTTGTCTGTTCATCACAAATATTTTCCAGATAAATCGTAAACTTTCTCCAGTCCTGTGTGAACTTGTGATCTTTCTGGTATCTAATTTTCCCTGTCAGTTTATCTAGTTCAGCAAAGTCCATCAATTTCCGTCTCCATTCTTCCAATGTTGGTAATTCTTCTTGTTTCCATTTTTGAGCCATTAAAATTCTTGCCGCAGTCACCGCATATTGAAAAAGTTTATAATCACTTCTATTAATTTCTCTTCCTGTAATTCCTAACAAGAAAGCTTCTGGTTTCTTCACAAACGTGTATTTAAACAACCTTTTCAACTCATTATATATCATTTCCCAGAAGCCTTTTACTTTCTTACACTCCCACCACATATGGTAAATTGTAATTCCAGCCATTGAGCAATTTCTGTTATTAATTTATCTTTTATATCTTCTCCTTGAACCTCTGGAACTGCTCTCAATCTTAGGTTCACCTCCCGTTGTCTCAATTCATTCATGGAGATTGCATCCCATAACTCCTCCTGTGTTTTAGTCATTTCTGAAATTCCCGCTTTCATCTTCTCCTCTTCTTTTTTAACTTCTTTTATCTCCACTTTTGTCTTTTTTAATCCTTCCTCAACCGATTGTGTTCTCTTACTAACTTCTTTTATTTGACCTTTCAACTCTTTTACAGTATCATCAATCTTCTGGTCCATTTTACCTATTTTGTTATCCACCTGCTCAATTCTAGTATTTACATGTTCTAATTTATCCTCCAAGTTCTTTTCACTTTGTCTAATTTCTGCAAACATTTTTAAAATTTCGGATTTGAAATCTGCCTCAGGTTTTGAACCCCTTCTTTCTCCCGGTGTTCCTCCTTCCCCAGCTTTCTTCTGTGGGTGAGACATTTTCTCCTCCTCCTTACTTTCTACCAGTTCCCTTTTTATATAAAACAGTCCCACTATCCCCAGTTGGATCCAAACCTTAAATTATACTGTGTCCCTCCTCATAACAATTCTTATCTCAAATATGTGAATGACACTTTTTTCCAAAATTCAATTCAAGAAAAAACAAATACCACTTTCATCCATTCAAAGTCCATCCAGCCGAGTCCCAAGTCTCAATATAGTCAATATAATCAGATACAATCCAATTAAACTCCACAGTTCAAATTGTCTATAAGCGTCTTCTTGCCACCAATTTGGCTATTCCATCAGTGTGGGTATTTGTTTAAATATGACCCAACTTTTACCAATTTGCTGGAGTTAGAGAGAACCCAAAGAAGAAAAGTATCCAAAACGAGACAAAAACAATCTTCTGCCACCAATTAGGCTAATCCTTAAAATCAATGTAAATGGGAAATCTTCTGCCACCAAATAGGCTAATCCAAATTTGTGTACATCAATAATCCCAAAGCCAGGAGATTTATCAGAAAAAAAACCAAAAAAAAGATCCCGAAGAGAACAAAGCAAGTAACAAAAAAAACAAGTTGTTGTATATCTTCTGACCACTAGGGGCAAGGTCTCCAGGCCGTGTTAAATTGCTCAAATAATTAAATTGTTCAATAAAAAGAAATTGCCGTCCAAAAAAAAGAAATTAAGTCTTCAAAAGAGTGAGCCGAATTATATTTAATCCTAAGCGCCAGTCCAGATCAATTTAAAACGAACCTTCTTTTCTCTGCAAACATCAGACAGTCCTGTATAACTTTAACAATGGAGTCTGGAAATCCCCTTTTATTGCGCAGCTTTTATTTCACCACCGCACCAAAGTCTGATTAAGACAAGTCAATTTCACAAGCCCCCCAAAGGACTTGAACAACTCCGTCTTGCTCCTCTGTCCCCCCTTTTCCTTTAAATCTTCCTTGATAGCTAGTATCTTCCCAAAAAGGTTATTTTGTTCAGTTAAAAAGGGGGGAAGAAACAGCAGCCGCGAGCGGTAACTTACTTTCACTTTTAATCGCTTTGTTGTTTCTATGCGTCTGAGCTGATTGCGGACAGAAAGCTGGTCTCGTAGCTTCCAATTTTTCCTCCGGTTTCTTTCCTTAATTTTCAATATTCTTCTTTATATCCAATTAAGTCCGAATTTCTTTCAAATCGAGAATTGAGAGCTCTCCTTGCAAGCTCGGGGCTTCGTTTCTCGGAGGTAGCTATGGCCTCCCTGCAACCCGCTCTCCCCCCCGCCGTTCTCGTCGCTCTTATTAAGAGCTACCTGACGGCCGGGAGGTTCGCGTTTCGGCTGCCTGCGGGAACCTGAGTGTCAGGACACCCTCCTGACACTACTTCAGGGGGTCACTGCGCCCTGTGACACCCCCAATCCTCCGAAAAACTCGGGATTCCCCAGGAGGGAAAATCCCCGCTTGCGCTCGGATCGCTGTCAACCGGAAGTCCCACCTGTTTTTGAGCTCTTTGCTCTCCTATTTTTAAGGCTCTCTGGGTTCTGGGAGATGGAGGGCCTGCAATGCTTTCTAATGACAAAGTGTCAGCTGGGTGTTGTTCTGACTCTCCCATGATTTCCCAACTTTCCCCCTCCTCTGCCTCTGAGCTGCTACCTCCCTCAAACCCTTGTTGTAAATCTATACTGTCTTCCTCTTCCTCCTCCTGGGAAGGGTCAGGGTGGGGACATGGTCTCCACCATTCCTCCTCTGCTCAATCCTTAACAATTAGTTTTCTTTAACAGTGGAAGCAGGTTTTCAGAATATACACAGCTCTTCTCCAGGCTTTGATTATGAGAGCAAAATTTAAACATCCAATAGTCTAAATAGAAACAACTGGGTAGTCAGGCTGATGGATACTTGGTTGCAGAAGTTTACTGGCCATTGCTGTTGGCATGGAGATAGTCTAGGTTGAATGCAAACATGCCATTCTGATGTCAGGCGTGATGTCACAAAGGGGATATGCTTTAAGTCTTGGTAAAGTCCAAAAGCAGTTAACAGTCAGACTGCATCTCAGCACTGTCAAGATGGATCTCCATAATAGGTGATGAATAGGTTTTTTGGGGGATATATTAACTTTTACTACTGGGGAAAAGTTTTAGATTGGTTTGTCAGTTTGTAACCTACAAGGCCAATATATATATACATTCACAACCCTGCATCCATCAAATTATCGACTTTATGTGTGACTTTGGGACTGATTCATACAACCACATTTCCTTTCTCCACTCTATAGCAGGTTTTTCCTCTGTATTTGAAAAAATAACCAAGAAGGAGAAGATAAGGAACCAGAAATATGTGCCCTCTGTCTTTAGGTTCTTTGCTCTCCTACTTTTAAGGCTCTCCGGTTCTGGGAGATGGAGGGTCTGGGATGCTTTCTAATGACAACATGTCAGCTGGGTGTTGTTCTGGCTCTTCCATAATTTCCCAACTTTCCCCCTCATCTGCCTCTGAGCTGTGACCTCCCGCAAACCACAGTTGTAAATCTGTACTGTTTTCCTCTGCCTCCTTCCTGGAAGGGTCAGGATGGGAAGGTGATCTCCACCACTCCTCCTCCTCTGCCCAGCCCCTGACACCACGATACTTACAGGTGAATTCAATGTTGCTGGGAAATGTGCTAGTTAGTGCTGTGAAATGTAGCCAATGCCAGGCATGTATTCATCTCAGCAGCACCGTCACTTTGTGCTTAGAATTTACCAGGCGGCTTTCCTGCCAGACTGCGTAGCATCAACCATGTAGCTATTTGAGATTACCTAAATAATCCAATTTGTGGGAAAGCAGCTAAAGGGGGAACAGTACAAATCCTGTCTTCGTCTCAAGAATGGAGTGTCAGTAGAAAGAAAATCTATTAATTCTCCTGCAAAGGTGAAACAGCACAGATAAGAAAGACTGGAGCCACAAAAGCTTTGGTTCTGGACTGTAGCTATGAACAACTCATTGCCACAGGCTAGTCCATATCTGAGCAAACATGTCCTGAGGTAACAATACGTTTCCTCAAAGGACATGTTTCATCCTGGCTACTTGTACTTTTTCCCCTTCTCCTCTCCCCCTCACGCATTCATGTTTGGACATGGCCAAACGGTAATTTGAGTTTGCATTACCTCTACCTGGAAGCGAAGATTTTTGCTGGGGAAGGTCTTCCATCTTGCTGACAAGCTCTTCTCAGACACAAGAAGTGTCGAGCCATCTCAAGCTGCCAAGTGCCAGCCCCTAAGGCAATATTGACATTGAAAGGGAATGGCAAAGTGTTTGCGATTTGTTTTCCTGTGACATACTACTGAGGAACGAGGGTCACTTTCAAAAAAGTGTAGGCATGCCGCCTAAAAATACAGTCAGAGGAATTTCAGCTAATATATTGGGGAAACTGAAAATGTCTCAAATCTCTACCAATAGGTCAGTGATATTTAATTAAATGGTCCTTTCCTGCAGCATGTCTTGGATGTCCTTCAGTGCATTGTCCAAGAATTGTACTTGCTTCCAGACCTATGAAACAACATGAAGCAATGAGATTCGAGCATCTCCTCACTTGGTATTCATTTATCATTTGCTTCCCAGTAGTAAGACAAGAGGAGAGTTCTCCAAATAAGAATATTAGGAAGAACGAAACACAGACATGCATTGGAATAGATGCAGCGTGTGGTGAGTACTGGATGAATTAATACAACACCAGACCTAACACATTTTGAGCCAACTGGCATAAAAAAAAAAAAATTAGTTTATTCACATGCATCATGAATTGCTACAGCCCACACTGCTGGAAGGGAGCAAACCAGCGAACCCAATCTCCTCTCTGGTCCTCACTGCTGTCCCCAAGTGGTTTATATATATTTCCTGGCTTTCATTAAACAGCCCTTTAACTTCTGGAACTGATTGACTTTGCCCACTCACTGTACTGTGCCGTGTGGTAACACAATTAGGCACAGGGTAAAACACAAGGCATCATACCAAAGTCAACCCAGAAGAAAATTAACTTTTACTGAAGGTTTTTAAAAGGCAGCAATTTGAGCAGGGGCAGATTTCAGAATAGCTTTAACAATTAAACATCAGAGCAATAAAGACACATCAATATATACCTTAATCTAGACTTTCTCTCTACTTAAAGCAGTTTCAGCTCATCCTAATCCACTGGCCAGCTGAGCATCTTTTGTCTCTGGCGCATGAGTCCTCTGCAGCTTTCTAGACTGATGTCATTTTCCTGGTTTTTAGCTCTTTTCTCCATCATTATTCCAACTCTCCTCCTAGTCACTAATTAGATTTACCTATGCAGGTAATTTCACTCCCCTCCCACCTCTTGGCCAATCAGAAATGAAGCTGAGTTTTGTTTTCCATAATATTATGTAAGCAAATATCTCCCTTGGCTTTCCCCCCTGTTTACCACAATATTTTAAGGTTTCAATTAGCACTATTTTAGCATAGATCTGGTAGGTCACCTTCAATGGGGGTGGGGGGTGGGAATCCCACGGGCAAGCAGAAACCACTGAGGAAACTCTGTGTCTAATAAGAGCAATTACTATCTCAGAAACTGGTGGAAACCAAGGAAGGACATCATCTTCTGATTGCAGTTCCTGTTGGAAAATTTTATTCCACCTTTAGCGGCAGTCATGGAACTGTTGCATGTCACACGCCTGTTTACATACCAGCACAGCTTGCTGGGAACTTCCGTTGTGTGAATAGCTTTTGCTTTTCTCTGTCTCTCTGAGAAGACAAAGAAAGAGACAACATGTTTCTTTGTCCTGATTTATGATTAATAAATCTGTAGTTGTAGTATGCTTCCACAAGCCTCATGCCTATTCTGTGTGTGCAGTTCACTCAGCTGATATAGTGTGCCCTGGCTTTGAAGCCTGGGTCGCTGATTTATGTTGGAGCAGAGGCCAATGGGTCTTTGCAGCGGGACGGCTGGAAGGAGACGACTCAGCTGGGGCTAGCCAGCTGGCTAGCCAGCTGGCCTTGTGACCCTCTGCATGCTAACAGTTCCTTGGGAGCTCATGTGAAATCCTGGCTCATTAAAAATCCTGGTTCCAAGCGACATGCAGCTTTAAAATTAAGATGAGCACTTTAATTCCAGCCCATAAACTGTTTATGGTGGCCTGAGGTACAAACAAATGATGTTATTCATGCAATTAGCAAGTGCATGCTTATTCTATTTTTATTTTTAAAAGTAAATGCTGAGGTGATCCCCTTCCCTTCATGCCTGACTCCAATCCAGATTCCTGCCCTACCCTATGCCTGTGGTGACTTAAAGAACACCAACAAAATGTTAATATTATTATTATTATTATTATTATTATTATTGCTTGAAAAACATCATGTAGCCTTGAAACCATACCCTCGCAGGTGAGCTATACATTCAGGAAACATCCGCTGCATTTAAGGAGCATGAATGTTTTGGAGGTAGCTATGTTCTGGGGGCAGATCCCAGCCTCCAAGCTGGCAACACTTAGGTAAAGGCACATTCTTAATAAGCCTCTTCGCAGTAATCTTGATAGACCTCTTCACGGCCAAATGCACAACAGGGTTTTGTATACATTGGCCTTTGTCTTTCCAAGATATAAATAAAAACTATATCCTTATGGACTCCTAACAGAAGATAGCTCAAACAAGTGAGCCATTCTAAATAAGAATGATGCCTAAAACAGAAAGCAACGCAGTTCATGTGCGTATTTTCAATGAGCATTTCTTTTAATTCTACAGAAAGTGAATCAAATTCATCGCTTCACAGGCAAGAGGTTTTATATATATATATTTAAAATAATATATTCTCCTCAAGAACTGAAGTAGCCATCCTCTTAACTGCTTCTCCAACTTCACAGTAAATAACAGAGAATTTTTTAAAAAAACAAAACAAAATGAAAACAAAAATGTGAAAAAATTTTCAAAGATAAAAGTTCAAAGTGAAAGTATACAAAAGAAAGAGGAAGAAATATGATCCTTATATAGAACAACTGGGACTAAGATTTTATAGGGGGGCAGGCAGTTAAGTGTGATTTCTTTCTTGTGTCTTCAAGGCTGCTAAGAAAATAAGAAGGTCCATCTAGGCCAAGATTCTAATCCAGCATTTTAATTCATTTTTAGATCCGTTGTACTGAGTCTCCTGTAGATATGACTGTAATTAAGTGGTATGCCAAATTGTTAAAATAAAAACAAATCCTGTAGCCTGCTAGAAGCTTCTGGAAATCTAAAGAAGCAATACCCCTCTCTGTTGTTTGCCACCACTTAAATAATAGATATTCGGAGGCATTTGTCCTGAGCCTGGAGGTAACGGATATAAAACATAAAAGGTTTAATGCTACTTGTGTTTGGGTTAGGAAAGATATTGCTATACTGATGCACTAATCCAGTAGATACGTCTCTTCGTTTGACTTTCTAATTAGATAGCTCTTTTGCTGCATCACTAAGGCTAACATCATGATGCTGTTTAGTAGAGGAATTTCAGCAAGGCTAATCACAGCCCATGGGATGAAGATTTTAGTAACTCTGTTTTTCACACATCTAAAGCTATCGTGTGGAGCAATTTAATGCACCAGAATAACATAGGACCCTGTCATCGCCTAATGCTTCAGTTCTTTTATGTTGGCAACATTATGAAACGGCTACTTTTCTTCCTCTTCTGTTAATTGGTTTTAAAGGCAAAAGAAATATACAAATAAAATCCTCTTCAAAATGCAGAGAAATATGCCAGCCCTCTAGGTTTGATAAAGTATGTGAGCAGTGCAGGGAAAGTAGCAGGAAGCTATATAAACAAGAGGCAAAGCTTTGATAATTATTGGATGAAGTAAAGATTACAGTGTCACTAATAACTCAAGATGCCAGGAAAGCTCAATGAGCTTGGACTGGAATGTCAGCTTTGGGGACTTTTAAAGCTCACCTCAAAGAAAAGAATATTTTAAAATCTGAACTGGATAAGGATTCCTAGCTTCTTCCTCCACTTGCTCCTAACACATGCCTTGGGGAGTATTTCCTGCTGATAAATTTTGTAGGTCCCCGGATTCGAAGCAGAGAATTATGATCCATTAGCATATGTCATTGCTAGCAAAAGAGAGGTCTTGTGGCATCATTCCGGTGTGGAAATGAGTGTTCTCCCCTTCTCCAAGGCTTTTGGCGAGTTAGTGTGACTGGTATGCAGGGTGCACAATGCATTTTGACTCAGGACCAGCCTGAAGGGACAGAACTTGATGTTAAAATGTGGCCAAACATCCCACAGGGGAATGAACATTTTGAACTCTCTTCCCTTAACATCACACAGAGTAGTATCCACAGGGAGAAATTCTGAATACCGTATTTTTCGCTCTATAAGACGCACCTAGTTTATGAAGGAGGAAAACAAGAAAAAAAAATATTCTGAATCTCAGAAGCCAGAACAGCAAGAGGGATCGCTGCACAGTGAAAGCAGCAATCCCTCTTGCTGTTCTGGCTTCTGGGATAGCTGCGCAGCCTGCATTCACTCCATAAGACGCACACACATTTCCCCTTACTTTTTAGGAGGGAAAAAGTGAGTCTTATAGAGCAAAAAAACCGGTATATCTAGTGATAGACAATGTCCTCCTGATATCCAAATCATTCTCAGAAGTCGTTGCTGAAATACTGGGGAAGATGGAAGGGAATTTAGTTAGCACTTCCTTGTTTTCTAGGCAGCTCTAGCTCTTTCCTCAAGTGATTTGACAAATATGCTACCAGTAAGTTTATGGCAGGGTGAGGTGGTGGTGGTAGAACATGTAGAAATGTTTTTCTATTAAAAGATGGTTCCAGAACATTCCCACAGGGAACAAAACCACTGTGGCTTTCATTCATCAAAGTGCTCCTCTGCCATTTGTCCATTCAGAAGGAGCATTCTTCCAAAGTCTAGTTTCACTGGGTGTCTAACAAGGCAAAGCTAAATGGAAGTTTTCACCTGAGCAAATCCCTCCAAAGACAACAGGAAATTAGGGGAACTAATGAAGCCTTCAAGTAATAATTGGAAAACATTTGCTTTGAATTAGGCATCCCTCTAAGTATAAAAAGTGCCAAATCATTAGCATCAACTATGAAATGAGAGTTGAATTTTATTAACTCCCAAGGAAGAGAGACTTTTAACGTTTCAGTTTTGGGATATGATTCTTCAGCTCTGAAAATCTGCCTTGAATCATAAAGCCTGAGCAGTTTAACACAATGCAATTGCTACATATCATAGTTACAAGACACATTGTAAGAGCTTTCCCGAACACTAGTGCTCTCCAGATGTTGTTCGCATAATCAACACTGGTTGGTGCTGATGAGGGTTGGAGTCCGACAACATATGGAAGGCACCAGGTTCATGAAGGCTGCATTATAGCTAGTATAGAAAAGGTAAGTTATGTAGCTGGGCTATTGGAGCTCATGGACCAGTGTGGCATACTCTGCCTGGCAGTGCCTCTCCAGAAACTCAGGCCAGGTTCTATAACAACTCTGCTAACCCAAGTGAGAGCTGGACCATAAAGAAGGCTGATCACCAAAGAATTGATGCTTTTGAATTATGGTGCTGGAGGAGTCTCTTGAGAGTCCCATGGACTGCAAGAAGATCAAACCTATGCATTCTTAAGGAAATCAGCCCTGAGTGCTCACTGGAAGGACAGATCCTGAAGCTTAAGCTCCAGTACTTTGGCCACCTCATGAGAAGAGAAGACTGCCTGGAAAAGACCCTGATGTTGGGAAATATGGAGGGCACAAGGAAAAGGGGACGACAGAGGACGAGATGGTTGGATAGTGTTCTCGAAGCTACCAGCATGAGTTTGACCAAACTGCAGGAGGCAGTTGAAGACAGAAGTGCCTGGGATGCTCTAGTCCTTGGGGTCACAAAGAATTGGACACGACTAAATGACTAAACAACAACAACCCAAGATGCTAAGGATTGAACATGCTGCCATATGCTTATATATACCTGTTCGATCACTGAGCTATAGGCCCTACCTACAAAAGATGGTTTTGGATGCTGTAAGGTCACCTTTACAACCCACCTCACCACACACCATTGCTAACTAGGTATCCTGTGCCTTGTTTTCCTTTTCAAAACTTTCCATACATCTCCCTTGCAACTGCTTCAGCTTCATTAAAATGGTTACAAAAGAGACATTGCACATTCTTGGGTAATTCATGAAAACCTTTAATAAACATTTTTTAAAAACCTGCTGCATGCAATTTTCTTATGATTAGCTCAATCAGGGTATATACAGTTTGGGTCTCCAGCTTATTTTTTGGACTACAACTCCCTCACCCCTAGCTAGCAGGACCAGTGGTCAGGGATGATGGGAACTGTAGTCCAAAAACAGTTGGGGAAACCCTGAGCTGAATGAACATTAATGGGAGTGAGTCCCAACCAAATATAAATGCTTACCATGGAATTTGCACTCAACAAGTGCCACACAATGTCCATTCTGCATTTGAAATGAGACATTCCTTTAGAGTGGCAGCACCTGTACTGTGGAACTCCTTGCCTATGGATATTAGGCTTTCGAGGTCTGCTGAAAATGTTTCGGTTTTGGCAGGCTTATTCTGACACATGATTTGGTGGCATCTGCTCTCAAATTTCTTTCAGGTATTTTACTGCTTTTAGATGTTTTTGACATTTCTTAAATGTTTAAAATGCGTTTTTATTTTTATTTGTCTTTGTATTGCAGATGTGTTTGGAGCATTGAGCGCCTTTGGGAGGAAGAATGGAATTTAAATGTAATAAACAGAGCAAACAAACAACCAATCATAAAAAAATAATAATAATGGGAGAGGGAATTAGTATTACAACATCATGCTTTTCCCCCAACCCAGTGCATGGTCATTAGAATATGCCTTCCTTTGTCCTCGGCCTCCAGACCCACACCAGCTTGCTCCTCCCATTCAACTCTACAGGAGGTTCCCTCTTCAAATGTTTCCACTTGACTCAGGAGCTAGCTATACATACAGATCAGGAAGTGGTGTAAACATGAAATTAGCCACAATCCGTATGCACCCTGCATCTTGTGTTTTCATGCATTCTCCTGTTTCTCACCCCCATGCCCCCCTCAGCTTTGGTCCAAATTGAGTGAAAAAGGAGAATTACCTGGCTCTGTTTCAAGATGGTAATATGTATGTACACAGGCAAAGTGTAGGAAAATCCTCCTCAGGCTTCTTTATATATAGTCATCTTGTTAAGAAAAGGGTCGTTTATAAATGTTTTCATTTTTTTTAAAAAAGTAGGCACTTCCTGCCTTTATTATAACCTCTAGAGTAAGCAGCCATCCTCCAACAGCAAGCTTCCCCCTTTAACGTTCTTGTTACACCTAAGCACACTTTTATTTCCTTCCCCCTCATCTTTCCATGTTAAATCCATTCATTACTCAATCACTTCTGTGCTGCAAATGGCTTCCACTCATTACACACAAAGCAAGAATCGTTTATGAATAGATTGCCTCTTACTGTCAGAGGGCTTACCAAAGCACTGGCCTCTTCAGCAAAAGTGCAACAATTGCCAGCATTATTATTATTATTAGGATTAAGACTTGTTTGTTGTAGGGCAGTTATTTTGCTAGGCAAGTGTGGCAACGGACTGTAATTTTTTGAAGAAGTGGGATTTTAATTTTATCCACCCCCCCCTTTAGTTCTAAGAATTTATTTTCTGTTATTACTTTAAAATAAAGTAAGAACACCATAAACACTTTTTACTTAAACCCAATTGAAAGAATAGATAGTGCTAAACCTTGGAATCAGTGTGTGTGTGTGTTGTAAATGAACTCCCTTCACTTTGGAGCAGCTAAAATGTTTGTGAGTCGAGGCCCCGCTCCCGGCTTTGTGATGAAATAAGACACATGGAGACAAGTAATTTATGTTAATGGGCTGAAAAAGGCCACAACTTTATTGGTTACAGAATGTGAGAGGTATTGGCTTAGGCACTGGATGAGAACAGACTATACTTGACTCCTGCCCACTCTGCAGGGAGTCGCACAAGGGTTAACAACCTGTAGGGGAAGAAGAAGTAGAAGAAGAGGATTTGGATTTGATATCCTGCTTTATCACTACCCGAAGGAGTCTCAAAGCAGCTAACATTCTCCTTTCCCTTCCTTCCCCACAACAAACACTCTGTGAGGTGAGTGGGGCTGAGAGACTTCAAAGAAGTGTGACTGGGATAAAAACAAAGATGAAGGATTTGCTGAAATATCTATTTGAATTAGAATACAAAGAGGGGAGGTGTGAGGAGGTCAAGGAGATAAGTTGAGAAAGGGAGTTATATTAAGGTTTAATTTTTTTTTGTCTTTTTGATTGTATCTTTATTTTTTTGCTGTCTTTGCCTTTTTTATTTTTATTTTTCTCTTGGATATGTTTTGTTTTTGTATATTGTGTTCCTTTTTGTAATCTTTTAAAACTTGAATAAATATTATTTGGAAAAACAACAACAAAGAAGTGTGACTGGCCCAAGGTCACCCAGCAGCTGCATGTGGAGGAGCGGAGGTGCGAACCTGGTTCCCCAGATTACGAGTCTACCACTCTTAATCACTACACCACACAGGCCCCCAACAAGGGGGAGCTTGTTGATGCGAATCAACTGGAAGCTTTCCCCTAGAGTCACCGGAGGGTCAGGCCATGGCCCTAGCCACCACCTGGGCATCGGACTGGAACCACGACCACCGGATTCCTTTAATGGAATACCCTTCAAGGAGAGGGGTAGGTGATGGCCACAACCTCCCCTCCAACACACAACATATTTCCAATGCCTAACCACCAAACCTTACAAAGTTGTGATGATCTGCTATCTGCCAAGTGGAATAAATTCCTACCAGGCCCCTTGGACAACCAAGGCGACCAACCGAGGTCCATGACAAGGTCAGGTGCAGAAGCAAAACCTAGAGGGAGGGAGAGAGTGTGATGGTTTGTGTATGCTCTTCGCAATAAGCACCCTCTGCTCATGCAGAGAGATATTTACATTCTTTATTTTACATATCTACAAGCAGCACAGTACAATCATGCATCCGAATCGTCCGGTTCAGATTCAGGGAGTGGTCTTCTCCTGCTTCTCCTCCAACAGAAGAGGCGGGGGAGCTTCATGGGATGTCTTTGATCCCTGTGCTTTAACCCTCTCCTTTCCTGTGCTGAAAGCACAGGCTTAGGCTCTCCGCCTGTTCCTGAGCTCCCTGTGCGGTGCTGGGGCTCTGCTTCAGCATCAGAGAGCCTTCCCACCTCCTGGCACTCTCCCTCTTCCCCTCCCATCACTTCTTCTCCATCTCCTTCTGACTGTTCCCACTCTGACTCTTCTCTCCCTGACTCAAAGGCGTTCCTTGGCAGTCCTGTAACAGGGAGGGAGAGTGATCTGAGGAAGCCTGGAAACAAGGAAGGACTCGTGGGCCCGCGGCCATTTTAAAACGGCCAAGCCACGCCCACCAGACAGCTGGATTGGCTGGCTGGGGTGCATGGCGCAGGCCCAGGACTCCATTGATGCAGGGGGGCAGCCACACGCCCCCTGCGAGTGCAGGAAGCGATTCCCGCTCACAACCCCTCCCCTCCTGGAAGAGGAGAGGCTTGGCCAAAATTTGGGTTAGCTTAAAACTAGCTTCTCTCAGTGAGAGAAATCTCCAATATTCCACATTGCCTGGTTCTCGGTGTTATGTACTGAAGTTATCACCCTGGGCCAGCAGGGCGATACTGTAGATAGTTTTCACTCAGGTCCACGTCAGCTATTTTAGGCGGGAAACCCTGGGTTGTTGTTGCTACAATGTTGACAGCCGGCTGCCTATAAAAGCAGGCTGGCTGAGCTGTTTGCTGTTCAGTTCTGTCCAGCTTAAAAATAAAGAGCTGCTCTGGAGAAATCACTGTGTCGTCTGCTATGTTCGCCCACAACTTAACACTCTCCTCATCCACTTTTGTATTTTGCAGGGGAATGGGGGGGGGGATGCACAAACTGTGTCAATGAGTTCATAAACATATTTAAAGCACGCCCAAAAAAAGAATCCTGGGGACTGTACCTCTCAAAGAGGTACAGTTCCTAGCACCAGTAACAAACCACAGTTCCCAGGATGCTTTATTTTCTTTTTTTTGGGGGGGAGGGAGATTTTGGATTCCTAAATCCAAAAAGGGATTGCAATTTCATAATTAATTACCTGCTGCAGCTATTAATGTGTTATGTTTTTCTTTATATTTTATTTATATAACCTCTTTTTTTGGGGGGGGGGAGGCAGAAGCATTTCACCGCTTCCTAATCATGATTTATGATGTCAAACAGTAGTCTGAACTCTTCAGCAGCAAAGCTGTTTGCTAAATAAAAATTAATCTTAATTATGGTTAAACTAGAATGGCATCGTCAACCAATTCAACTGTTTCTAAATTTTGCTAACGCTTCTGAAAGGAAACAAAAAGAGAGAGGAAGGGAGAGGAGGAAACACACAAAAGGAAAGCAAACCCTCATTTGGAAGCAGGGAGATTAACAGCTTTTGGCTATTACTAAAAAAATATGTCACTTTGTTAGGAGCAGCCTATCTAAAAACAAAAAGCCAACAGTTTTCAACAGCAGAATTCTCTGGAAGGAAAGACACATTCACAAATACTTCATGTGAGTGTGGAAAGAAAATCTTGACTGAAAGTAGAGAAGAATAGGCTTGCAGGCCAAAGATGATAGACCTCTGACCTGTTTTAACAGAACAGTTTGTATGTTAACATGCTACTTCTGAATATTGAAATGAGCCAATGTATGCGGAAGAAAATACATTGTGCAGGTTTGTGTATGTGTTCTTCATGCTATCTCTCTGCTTTTCCCATAACCATTTTGTTGGTAAGGTGAAGAAGGTAGCATCTGAAAGCTGGTTATGGTGGTGGTAAGAGCAGGGCTGCCCCCAAAATGAGGTCAATTGATGGCAGCCATCTTGGGCAGTAGAATCCCAAGGTGGTTAAATGGGACAGGCTGCCCCGAGTCGGGGGTATTACAGGCTATACTTGCTACCTTTACTCTGAGAGAGTTAAAATGCAGAAATATTTCTTTCCTGAAGAACGGAAGAACACCTATACCAGGGGTAGGCAAACTAAGGCCCGTGGGCTGGATGAGGCCCAATTGCCTTCTCAATCCGGCCAGTGGACGGTCTGGGAATCAGCATGGTTTTTAAATGAGTAGAAGGTGTGCTTTTATTTAAAATGCCTCTCTGGGTTATTTGTGGGGCATGCCTGGTGTTTTTACATGAGTAGAATGTATGCTTTTATTTAAAATGCATCTCTGGGTTATTTGTGGGACATAGGAATTCGTTCATTTACCCCCAAAAAATATTGTCCAGCCCACCATATGGTCTGAGGGATAGTGGACTGGCCCATGACTGAAAAAGGTTGCTGACCCCTGACCTATACTTTCTATAGTAGCATCTAATGTTTATCTCTTTTGAATTGGGTGTGTGTCTGAAATTCCTAGCAGCCAAGAAGGGCAAGGATCAAGAGGGCATGGAGTCAGCTGGGCTCCTTCAAGTGTCTCATCCTCATCCTCTAGCTACAGAAACTGAAACATTGTTGGCATCAATCAGTTCCAGTCAGCATAGGCAGTGGACGAGCACAATGGGAGCTGGAGACTGACAACATCTGGAGGGCCCTGAGTGGTGAAGCAGTTGCTTTAGTCAAATTTCATAGAATCATAGAATTGTAGAGCTGGAAGGGACCCTAAGGTCATCTAGTTCAAGCCCCTAGGATGGAAGAATCTCAACTGAAGCATCCATGGCAGATGGCCATACAACTTCTGCTTAAAAACCACCAAGGAGGGAGAGTCCACTCACACCCAAGGGAGTCCGTTCCACTATAGAACAGCTCTTACTGTCAAAAAGTTCTTCCTGATGTTTAGCCGGAATCTCCTTTCTTGTAACTTGAAGCCATTGGTTCGAGTCCTACCCTCTAATGGTTTAAAGTTTCCATTCTGTTTACCCATAGTAGTTATCTATGTCCAGGTGTAATAATAATAATTATTATTATTTATTATTTATACCCTGCCCATATGGCTGGGTTTCCCCAACGACTCTGGGCGGCTTCCAACAGGAGATTAAAAATACATTAAGGCAGGGACCCTCCTTTTGGATAAAATGGAGTGACAAGAACTAACTTAAAACCATGGAGAGACCTGGTCTGAACAAAGACATTGGATTCTTATCTCATTATACATGACAAAGCCATTTTTCACCTTCTCACCCCTTGCTTTTTCCTGTAAGACCTATTGCAGCCGTTAAGAGTCATCAACAGGCTCATCACAGCTATCTGCCAATCACCCAGTCCCACCACCCTTCTGAGTAATACCCCTCCCCACCTTCTCACTATATAGAAGGGTCTGGTGACTTCTGTTTCAGTGTATCTGAAGAAGTGTGCATGCACACGAAAGCTCATACCAAGAACTAACTTAGTTGGTCTTTAAGGTGCTACTGGAAGGAATTTTTTTATTTTGTTTTGACTATGGCAGACCAACACGGCTACCTGTCTGTAACAAGAACTATGTATACCATCATGAGCTCCTTGGAGGAAAGGTGAGATTAGATATAGATAGATGATAGATAGATAGATAGATAGATAGATAGATAGATAGATAGATGAGAGAGAGAATGCATTGCAAAATTCAAATAAGTGCAAATTTCAAAGGAAGGCTGTTCTTTGTTCACATTTTGTTTCAGAAGATGTTGTTAGGCAGGTTCACCTTTAATTGAATTGAATTTATCCCCTAACCCTACACCCAATTAAGGATAATATTCAAGAAACATTCCAGAGTTTTGCAAGCAAAACAGAGGTGCCCCAAAGAGTTTATAATCTAATTTGTGACATTACGGAAGAGAAAGGAAGAACGTGGTTTTTTTTTTAGCCATGCCCATCTCCTTTCTTTCAGCAGTGGGCTATGGTTCTTGAACTCGTAACCTCATAGGCTAGCAGGAGCACTCCACATGACACCCGCAACTCAGCAGGGAATATGCCGATAATTGCGAGTGTGACTGCAGCTTCCCTCATCTTACACATCTGCCACAAAAATATTTCTGCAGCCTTTAAATATTCCCACTAATGATTCATCTTGCATGACCCTAAGCCACACATTCATAAAAATGACTCCCTGCATCTTTTACCTGCGCTGAATATCAGCATGGCAGCTCAGGGAGAAACAAATATAGGCCTTTGTTAAATGCAACTGTGGATAATTAATGATATATGCTCATACCATCTATTCAAAAGAGGTCCAAGTTTAAAATTACATCCAAAAGCCGCTTCGGATTGAGGCATACTGGCAGATGATTACATACATTTTGCACAGTGTGTGATCAGTACGTTACCCATTATATTTGTGTACATAAGCAAACAAACAGCAGGAATTTCTTCCCCATTGGAAAGGGGATGAAACAGGTAGATTAAAGGCCCCTGCTTCATTTGTCAAGACATCTGAGTGCCTTATGAAGTTATGCACTATAACTACCAGTAAGCAAAACACCAGAAAAAAAGTATTAGAGAATGCTAGGTTATACATTTTATTGGGTCCATATCTGTGTGTGCCATTTAGAAGTTTGAACATCTTGAAGCAAAAGAACAGGATTTTTAATAGAGGGCAAGAAAAAGTTTTAAATGATGGAAAACATAGATCTGTCTCACATTGCTTCATGCAAACAGATAGTGCTTATTTCTTCAGATGGTATCCTCTGTATGCACACTAAATAGTGGAGGGGAACCAGGATCATGCTTGCTGGACCAGACCCTGATGTCATGTGTGCCCCCCACCCCCACCCCACAGCCCCACCCCCTGACTTCCATGCATTCAGTGTAACATTTTCAGATATAATAAGAATAATAAATATTTTTTTTATTTATACCCCACCCTTCCCAGTTCAGAAAACTGGGCTGAGGGCGGCAAACAACAAATTTAAAACACTTAATTGATACAACAAAAAACAGCATAAAATACAGTATAAAACATGAATAACAATAAATTCAGAATTTGAAAATCAATTTAGGGGGGGAATCCATCCAAGAAACATTAGATGATCACCAGGGCTAGCTGGCTTAGTCCTATTTGGGCCAGCGAGGAGACCAGGGGAGAATTAGCTGTGGGATTCCAGAGCAGGTAATCTTCATAAAAAGGGGAGGGGGAGGGAAGGAAGGGGAATAAAAGATCAGGCTAAGTTCAAATTGAAAGCCAGGTGGAATAGCTCTGTCTTACAGGCCCTGCGGAAGGAAGTTAAATCCTGCAGGGCCCTGGTCTCATGGGACAGAGCATTCCACCAGGTCGGAGCCATCACTGAGAAGGCCCTGGCCCTGGTGGAGGATAATCTGACTTCCTTAGGGCCTGGGACCTCTAAACTATGATTATTCATGGACCTTAAGGTCCTCTGCAGGGCATACCAAGAGAGGCCGTCCCGTAAATATGAGGGCCCTAAGCCACATAGGGCTTTAAAGGTCAAAACCAGCACCTTAAACCTGACCCAATACTCCACCAGGTGCCAGTGCAGATATAGCCCTATGCCCTCAGGCCTGGCCCTCAGGTTCTGTGCCAAAGTACTCTCGCGGTCCACTTGGTCTGAGCGGTTGGACCAGCCTGAGCTCGATGGAGCCGCTCTTCAGAACTAATGAGCACAGGGGAGGAACAACAACAGACAGACAGACAAAAAAATACTACCCAGATGTTGCAGAATGGTTGTGGGGTGCACTTAAAGAAGCTGTCGTTTCTCAAAGAAAGTGTCAAGGAAAATGACTAATCTCTTGTTTCAGTTTCGATGCAGTGGACATCAGAGTGAAAAGATGGAAGAAAGAAGGTGGACAAAGCAGTGCTTGGATTTAAGCTCTTGAGGTGTTGTTACTCTGCCTCCTCCTCCGCTAAATTAGTGAAGCAAATATAATCTAGCTTTAAAGATTTAAGTATCTGCTTTCCTTTATAAAGTTCCTTGCTAGTTGGTAGTCTAGGGGAATCAGGATGCTTGGTGTTATCGTGGATTCATTAGGGTAATCTTAAAAAAAAAAAAAGAGTGAAAGAGATAAGGAGAAGGAACAATTATTTTCTTATAGGAAGTTGAGCGCGTTTATGAGACTAATTACTGCATTATTTATACTCAACGAGTAATTTAAAGGGCTTGCCCCTTCATAGAGCTGGGCAGATAATGAGAATCAAAGTCTGAAAACACTCTAATGAGAAAAATCAGAACGCTCATCTCCCGCACTCCTTGCAACAGGGACCTGATTCTTGGTCCTCTGGAAATATTTGTCAAAAATGAAATACACGCTCTGAGGGGAATTCAGATTTCACCTCTCTGCGAAATATGAGTCTGTAGGGAAATGCACACCTCATAACCGATGAAAATGTAAACATTGAGCTATGGAATCATAGCTGGAAGATATATCAAGAGTCATCAAGATAACACCTACCCACCTTCTAAGGACCCAGCAGACTTAAATAATCTCACCCACATTTCTAACATATTATTTCCTGCTTACGCAATTGAGGTCTTTTCCAGATGATTGCATATGATTGTATGTAACAGCAATCATAAACATGTCTACTCTTGAAGTAAGTTCTGTTACTTCCACAGAGGGATAGGTTAGAATTTCATTTGATTCCCCATTTTAATACACGCATGCTCCACTTACATAATTCATATTTCCCAAAGTAATATGTGGCTCTAAATGCAGCTAAACCCTCAAAATGTACCCTTCTATGAATTTTGCAATCCGGTTCATTACAAAATTCATCCCCCAAAGTGTATATTAGTGGGAAAAGTGCACAGTAGGGGAAATTGTTTGCGGGGGGGGGAATGCATATATTAAAATTGCATACAAAAATGTGTATATGAGGAGAAATGTGAATGGATATGCTGACAAATGTTTCTGTTGTATTTTTATTTTTTAAAAAAATTGCTGACAGATGCAGAAACGGGGCAAATTGAAACAAATACTGGAAAAATGAGAAATGGAGCAAACCTGAAATTTTCAGATTTGTCCATCCCTGTTTCCAGGTATCATAGGCTTGTGCCAAAGTTGTTTAGTTGGTTATCTGTTGTGATGCATTGTATTTGATGTGCATCCTGACATAGTAATAGTGCAGGCCAGAGATTGGCAGTTAAGGGAGCCATCCAAGCCCAAGATTGGCAAATATGAACAAGTTAGGATCCAGTGAATCTCTGGTTTATCTGATCAATTGCCAGTTTCTGGGCTATGCTGTTGTAAGTCTGAGATACTGGCCAGCTTAGCTGAGATGGGTGGTTCTTATGTCAGTGTAATTCTGAAAAAGTGGGTGTTCCAAGGGAGTGGTTGGGGTGGGGGACTACTGTAAAACCATCTGTTGCCAGGAGTCCAAGAACATCTGTGGCCCCGCTTCTGTGTCCTAAAGTGACTCGAATGGTTTTTTAATATCTATTTCATGAAGAAGAGGGGAGATTACCTGCATTTTGAGTGAAGCCATTTGCATGAAACCACCAGTAGCCATCAGTGGCCCATCAACTAGTGACACCGTGTAGTATCAGCAGATGACTGCATGCATTCTGGCTATATGCACTGCACTACAAATGGCCACAGCATAGAGGCCAGGGAGAATAGGAAAGAACTTTGAATTTGGGTAGGGATTAGTGGTGCATCTCAGGGAGCCGTGGAAGGAACAAATTGCCGTAGCCTCTAACCCACTGATAAATTGCATTCCCAGAATATTCTGAAATGTCTGGGAGTGGAAAGGGGAAGACTTGTGTAAAGTTCTATGCCATTATTAAATCTCATTCACCAGTACACATGGAACTTCCCTCCAGTGGCCTGCAAAGTGGGCAACTTGTTATTATGCTAGAGTGCCATCTAGCTGATTCACACAGTAACTGACATCCCTACATTTCTCCCCTACCCACAGTATTGCAACTGAAGAGGGATATCTTCTCATGAGCAAACTTGTGAAGTGTTGAACATCCAAGCATGGGTATGCAAAATTTGAGTGATTTGTCTATTTTTAGGGTTAATGCACTATAGGAAAAGCACAGTAAACCCTAAGCCTGTCAAAAGGCAAGCAAAGAATTCATTGTGGAAGATCCAGTTTTAATGTGTGAACTGCATGTTGCACACATCCTTAGCAGTAATTGCTCAGTTTCATATCTGATGGTTAGCTATTCTCATGAATTTTTGCACTAGCTATTCCTGCTCCTACTTTCCTTGACAGCAGCAACAAGTGAATTAGTTGCCATAATGGGCCCAAATATAGGGTGGGAGTAAGGTATGGATGCGGGTGGAGCTGTGGTCTAAACCACTGAGCTTGCCGATCAGAAGGTTAGCGGTTCAAATCCCCGCAACGGGGTGAGCTCCTGTTGCTCAATCCCAGCTCCTGCCAACCTACAGTAGCAGTTCAAAAGCACGTCAAAGTGCAAGTAGATAAATAGGTACCGCTCCGGTGGGAAGGTAAACAGCATTTCCATGCACTGCTCTGGTTTTGCCAGAAGCAGCTTAGTCATGCTAGCCACATGTCCCGGAAAAAACTGTCTGCGGACAAACGTTGGCTCCCTTGGCCAGTAAAGCAAGATGAGCGCCACAACCCCAGAGTCATTCGCGACTGGACTTAACTGTCAGGGGTCCTTTACCTTGACCTTTTAAAGATATTCTCACTCCTGTTCCAGTCACTACTACACAGAATCATATAATCGCCGGGAGGGACCTGATGGTCATCTAGACCAACCCCCTGCAACACGGGGATATTTTGCCAAACATGGGGCTCAAACCCACAACCCTGAGATGAAGAGTCTCATGCTCTTCCAACTGAACTATCCTGCTCCATTTCTTACTGTTTCTGTCATTATGTAAAACAAAGGCTATTGAAACAGTTGTGAATCTTCAGAACCCAAAAGCAAGGATAGTGATACCAGCTAATCAGGAATTGCATAGTAGCTTCATGGCTACATAGTCAATGCAATTGGACTACATTTAAGGCAAATTGTGCCCTTTCAGAGCAAGGGTGATCCATCCTGAATCTGTTTCTTTAAATGCAGTCATTCAAAATTGCCAAACCAAAAATAGCTGTAACCGGGAGAGTTTCCACTGAGTTTTATGGTTTTGTGTTTTTATATGGTTGTAAACCGCTGTGATATATTTTTGATGATGCAGCAGTATATAAATATTTTTTAAATAAATACATAAAATTAAATTCTTCTTCTCAGCTGTCTGTGCACAGCATATATATATATATTGAGCATATATTGAATCAGACCTTTGAGTGCCAAATGGAATGCCAACACTTTCAGAACCAGGCTGGCACAGCAAACAGACCTGGATTGGGCCTGATGCTGGCTGGCACTGACTGAGCGTGGCTCAGGCTTCAGTGAATTTCAGCTCAGCTCAGCCCCATCCTCCTAACTCCTCATTTGAGTGTCAAGACCCAGCAACCACCCCCTCATAGAGAATAAGACACTAGGACACAGATATTATGTTAATGTTACTGGGCAAATTTTGGCGACAACTTTATTGTTTACAGACTGTGAGTGGTATTGGCTTAGGCAGTGAATGGACCAGACTATGACTCCTGCCCTTTGCGCAGGAAGTGAGGTAAGGGTAAACCACCAGACAGGGGAGCCCCGTCGATGCGGTCCAACTTGAGCTCCCCGAGATGTTCCCATCAGGGTTGTGTCATGGCTCTAGCCCCGCCCTGGGCTTCGGACAAGACCACACCCCCAGATTCCTTTAATGAAATACCCTTAAGCTTGGAGGGGCAGGTGATGGCCACACCTCCCCTCCCCCATCATAAGGTCAAACAATGCCTAACTGCAAAACCTTACAAAGTTGTGACGTTTGCTACAAGGTAGGCGAAAACCAAATGGCCCCATGCCAATTTTGCCAAGTGGAAAAATTCCTACCAGGCCCCTCAATGGCAACCAACCAAGGTCCATAGCAAGGCCAAGGAAAAAGAAACCTGTAAAAGAGGGAGGGAGGGCGAGGGTTTGAAGACACCAGCCAAGAGGAAGCCCTCCGGCTCACGCCACAGCTTAAACAGTCCCAGCCACACACCCCAGCCCCAGGACAGGCCGGCTGGCAATGATGTGGCCGGGATTCCCCGGGCAATGTGAGACTTTGTCCCCCGCCCCTGGAGGAGAGGAGGTGGCCATGTGGTCCACCGCAACTTCTCCCCACGGGGAAGTGGAGCGGACTTGGTGGCTTTCTGCTGGGCTCCACTGATAAGGATACTGCCCGTGAACCTTCAGCCCACACATTTGGTGTCTGGTCAGCTCAGCTCAGCCAACAAAAGCAAGTAGAGGATGTGTTTGTTCAAACCTCCAGTCCACAACCAGGCATAAGGGGTTTCTCTGGAGTTTTTGGGGTTGCAACCTAAATAGCAAAAAGTGCATGGCATTTGTACGTAATATTCATAACTGGGATTTCAAATGCTTCTGAATGCTAGCACAGTCAACATTTCCCAGGATAAAAATGTTTCTGTCACATGACTCCATTTTACCCTTTTCGGCACCCATTTGGTGACTAAACTGGAAGTTTGACAGAGAAATTAAGGTTGCAATGCACCACAGTGGATAGTGAGTTAGAGGCAAGTTGCATGGGTATCAGTATTGTTCTAACTAGCAATTGACATGGTAGAAAACGCTTAAGAAACTAAAAACTTCAATCTTTTTTTTTAATTAAAAAGAAGACAGAAAGTACACATTTGCATTCTCGTTTGCTAACAGGTGCAAAAGCTAGTAAGCAAATGTCTGGTAATCCAAGCTATTAGGTGAAAGAGGAGTATATGTCTTCTGGAACTGGCATTCAGTTTCGGTGTTGTTGCTTTTCTAATAACAATTTTCATGAGTTCATCTCATAATTACAAGATCTGCTTCATACTAGAATTGCCGTTGTCCCTTTTTGCCATCAGTGGGACCAAACATTGCTGCTATGAAAGAGCACTTCCCAAATTTCAGGTCCTGCAGAACACTTATTTTCTGAACTAAAGGCACACTCCACAACACCTAAAAAGTTTTGCTAATGAAGTGCAGAAGGTTGCTGCTTTTGCAGCATCAAAAATGGCCGAGGAGATGAGTGAATTTAGTGGATTTGCATAGGGGAGGGGGGAGAGCCGGTATTTAGCTGCAGGTGTGCTCATGCCCAACGAGGCTACTGGTGTGTTTTTTTGTCTTTTGCAGTGGGTACCACTGGACAAAAGCAGCCAATGATGCCCTGCTTTCCCCCATATGTGCACACTATAGTCCTTTGGATTTAGAGCCTGGTGTGGCATCAAGGCTTATGTCTTCATCACACACTGCCTCGTGTGTTCACTTTTGCCCTCTGTGTTCTGGATGCCCTTTCTTGAAAAAGAGTCCCTCCACTGAATCCTGTATATGTCTAGATTTCCATCAGTTTTTTTAATGGATAAAGCCTCTCATATATTACCCATTTTTACAACATGCTTTATAGTCTATTTTACAGCCAGGCTGGCTACTTCACTGTATGTAAAATCTTGTGGTGTATGTAATGATAGAATAAACAGAGACATGATATAAGGATGGAGAGAAAATGGTCTGAACAGTACTACCAAAGGGTGGAAAAGGAGCTCAATCCATTGGAAGCAGGAAAGCTGTGGGGCGTAGCCAACTAGGTTTGAGTAAACCTACTGAAGATATTTCCATACTATATTTTGCCTAAGGAAAGTGCAGAGTTTCGATGCATAACAACAAAAACATTTCTGTATCAAAGCAGGCGGAAGGGATGGGTAGAGGCACACACAAAGGAATATTCCTTTTTTCATAAGCCTGCACATATTTTCCCCAAACACAGACAATCTTTCTGAACAGCACAAATGCTTCACTAAACACTGCCAGTGTTTGATGTCTCCGTTAGCAATCTTCTCAACAGGAGAGGCCAAGTCAGAAACCGGCAGCGGTTAAAAGAAAAAAATAATGTTTATGGCATCAACAGCATGAAAATATGAGCTACCAATTTCCTGAGCACCTTCTGGCAACAGGTGCCCATTCTGACAATCAGTAGCAACCAGGCACCAAGTGCTAGAAATTGACTGAGTTTGATATATATATTTTTTCAAAGTTTTTTTTTTAAAAAAACCTTCTTGTGCTTTACTGCTTTTCTTAAATCCTGAGCTCACTAAAACATTTGAGAATTCTCACTAATTCTTGAATCATCGTTGATTTGAACTAATTCTAAGCTACTCTGTCCCAAGAAGTGACGTCAGTCAAACAGGACAGGATTCTAGCCGAAGTGAATTAAGTGTGTGCAGATCCCAGGGACGTTCAGAACCCAATAAGTCAAGCAGAAATGAGGTTTTAACCGCCGGTTAAATTCAAGCAAAGCAGGTTAGAGACCAACAAGCAAAGCCAGACAAAGTAGAGAACAAAGTCCAGAAAAGAAGGTAGCACATTGGAGATCTCCAAATGGAGCCTAGGCCTGAAGTCAGAGGAGGCAAGTTTGAATGTGCTGTAATAACTGAAGTCTGAGCCTTAAGTAGAATTGTAGCTTAATCTACAAAGCAGATAGGTTAAGCTTCTCCTCTTAAAGGGTCCCAGTGGTGTCAAAGATGGGTTCAGATTTTCTGAGATTCACATGTGTGTGTTTTTATGCATTAGTGAAGCTTGCATCTAAAATACGTGCCAGGGAAACATTAGCCAAACACTGCCAAGGAAGGAGAGAGACAAAATTAAGACTATGACATTAGGCAGTGAGTAACAACCACCTCACTACACAATGATCTGTTCACTACACCCTGGACCTACCTAAACTACTCTCCATGGTTGACACAAATCAGCATATAATAGACTGTACAGCTGCAAGCATCTTGTCCACATTTTCAGGCACCAGTAACTGACACTGATCCCACAAAATAAGGCAGAATGGTTTATCGGACACCTTGACAGACACTGTATCAATGGTGGAACTCAAGTCTGCATGGAGGTGGCAAATTTTGTCCTCATAGTGTATTTTGGCAACTAAAACTGGTTTAGGTTATATTCATACTAGGTAACTAAAGCTGCATATGCATCTAATGTCTTATGAGATCACCCTCATTTTGTGAGCCAAAACAATATGGCTCAAGTGCTATTAACCTCCATGCGAGCAGTTATAAAATCATAAAATAATATGCATGGCTTTCAAGAGTCCTGTTGCATTTTGAAGGTCTTTCTTTACAGGTTCCTAAAGGGGCTTCACATCCAAAGAATTTCCATATATGTGAAGGCCATTGCTGTGGGAAAGATTTTACTGAATCACCCAATCTCACTGCTAATATGGAAGAACTTTTATTTTCCATCAGAATTGTAGATATTAACATGACAGTCCCTTGAAGTGATGATGAAGTTATGAAAACTTGGTCCCATAATAAAAAAGTAAAATGCTTTGCAGAATGATTGAAATAAAAATTAACTTCACAGTTGAACAGGAGACATTTTCTGCCCTCCAGATATTGAATCCCATACTTCTAAAAGAGCACATGCAATTTTCATATTTTATAATGTCTAATGAGTAATATATGAAAAAGTAATGAAGACTCTTAAATATTGATATATTTGCTAAATTAAATCTGTGTCCAGTGAGTCAGAGGGAACATGACTGAATATGGAAGAAATTCTGATGTAAAAATGGACCCCCATCTTGCTGGTTCCTAGAATTTTAATATGGATCTATTTTAATTCAGCATTCTTCATAAACACAAGGCTGTATCCTCATAAGTCTGTGAGGATACAGTCTCAAATTTAGAGAGGTCCATAAACCAATATTTTAAGATATTGTAAGTCACTTACGTTGGATTATCAACTCCCTTTTCTCTGAGCGACTTCTTCCATCTCATCTTGGGAAGAGTGGCTCAGTGGTCTAGTTTAAGCCAAGGTTAGGGAATTTGTGGTCCTCTAGATTTTGTAGGATTCCAACTTTCCTCAGTCCCATCCAGCATGTCCGATAGTTAGGGATGTTGGGAGCTGTAGTCCTACAACATCTGGAGGGCCATAGATTCCCTATCTCTGCTGTTAGTGGTAGAAGGGATAGGGCTCACCAGATGTTGGGCTCCAACTGCCATCAGTAACAGTTCAGCATGGCCAGAGGTCAGGGATGATAGGAGCTGTAGTCCAGAAATATCTGGAGTATAATTGGTTCTCCACACCTGGTTTAGGCCACACATTCTTATTTTTTTCCTCATTGATAACCCTGAGTTTATGATTTTGAATCTCAAAGTCCCTCTCACTGAGATAAAATGAGATTTGTACCTTGTTTTAGTTACTGCTTTATTTTTTTTTAATGGAGAGAGGGCAAATATATGTGTGCGTGTGTGCACACACATGCATGCCATATTGACTGCCTTGAATGTCAGACAGGACAAAAAAAAATAGTTTACAGAATAACAAGTCTTGCTGAAGCAGAACCAGCTTGGCTTCTGCAAGGATATATCTTGCCTCTCTAGCTTATTAGAGTTATTTGAGAGTGTCAACATATAGCATATAGTTAGAGGTGATCGAGTTGACCTAGACCAGACATAGTCAAACTTGGCCCTCCATATGTTTTGGGACTACAACTCCCATCATCCCTAGCCAACAGCACCAGTGGTCAGGGATGATGGGAGTTGTAGTCCTAAAACATCTGGCTGGCTGAGTTTGCCCATGCCTGACCTTGACTTACAAGAAGCTTTTGGTAAAGTCCTTACCAAAGACTCCCGAGCAAGCATAGCAGCCATGGAATAAGAAGAGATGTCCTGTTAAAAGGAAAGAGGGGGAATGCAGCCCTCCTCACTCTACTGTCATCTTGATGGCTTGCCAGTGGTATTGAGATGCTACAGCTGGGGCTCCCCTCTTGCTTGTAGGATGGGCTGCATAGTGGCAGATGAGATGTTGGGACCTGGTTGTGACATCTATATAGAGGCAGGTGATTGTATAAATGTTGTATAAATTGATTGTATAAATAGATTGTATAAATGTATAAATAGATTGTATAAATGTCCACTCCATCTCAGTCTACTCTCATTCAGTGAGAAGGTTTGAAGGGAGCGTGTAAGCATGTTTTTACACTCCTCCCCTTAGTTGAGAGGGACGCAGGTGGCACTGTGGGTTAAACCACAGAGCCTAGGACTTGCTGATCAGAAGGTCGGCGGTTCAAATCTTCACGACGGGGTGAGCTCCCATTGCTCGGTCCCTGCTCCTGCCAACCTAGCAGTTCAAAAGCACGTCAAAGTGCAAGTAGATAAATAGGTACCGCTCTGGCAGGAAGGTAAACGGCGTTTCCGTGCGCTGCTCTGGTTCGCCAGAAGTGGCTTAGTCATGCTGGCCACATGACCCAGAAGATGTACGCCGGCTCCCTCGGCCAATAAAGTGAGATGAGCGCCACAACCCCAGAGTCGGCCATGACTGGACCTAATGGTCAGGGGTCCCTTTACCTTTACCTTTTACCTTAGTTGAGAACGCCACTTCAGATCTTCCCAGTGACTGTAGGAAGGAAAAGGATGGAGCCACAGGGAATGGTATTCCCAAACCTCTGGTCCATCCACAGATACAATTAATGAACATCTAAGCAGAACTAATATCTATCTTTTCTGATATAGTGACACTACAATAATATTATATGTATACAGTTGTTATGCCAATGCAATGGAGTGAGCATTAAACCACCCACGCACAACTAGTTAAAAGTGGCTGCTTTGATAATTTGCACAAGGAGGAGAGTAATAACAATTACAGGAGTCTTTTATATGCATTATCTCATCCAATGAATCTTACCTGGTAATTTTCATTTTTTATTGAAATGCAATAATGGTCTGAAATAGCAGTCTTTCCATTCCAGGCTGTGATCTTTAAGACTTAACAATGCATTACAAAATAAGACTCTCACATGTTTGATTCCTCATACTCTCAAGGAACATGAATCTTCCACAATTTGATAGTTTTAAATAGAGGTAGACAAATTTCCAATGAAATATGTAAGTCTCACTTGCCAAATTAATTTAAATTCAACATCAGACAACAAAACTGAGCTTAAGCTTTATGACTAATGACCCCAAGCATAACCCCAAGGCCACAATCTTGTGCACATGTAATTTGGAGGTAAATCCCATTGAATTAATGGTATTTCCATTTGAGTATAATCTGAAAAGAAACCAGAGTATACATCTGAGTAAATAAGAAAAGGATTTCAGGCTTCATGAGTTACTGGCACATTATGCTGATGTGCAAATCGTATTCTCTCATGTTGACATCTTAGGTTATTGCGATAGAACTAATCCATAGGAGTAGATGATTAGTCATTATTGTTGCCTTTTGAGCTCTGCAGGAATATAGAAACATAAATTAGTGGATACCTGTGTATCAGAGAAAGAGATTAGAAAGCAATTAATAGTCTTTAAACATGTTCCTGAAACTGCCACCTGGGGAACCAGTTACCATGGGTTGTTTTCAATGGAGTTTTACTCAGAGTAGACCCATTGAAATTAATGAGGATGACTAACTCCCTCAGCCCCCGTATGACCAATGGTTAGTGTCAGGAATTGTATTGAAGAGAAGGAATGGTGGAGGTCTCTCCCCCCCTTTCCTGTAGCTTACAGTGAGGAGGAAGGCAGTTTTGAATTACAATAGGGCTTTGAGGAGATAGCAGCTCAGAGACAGGAAAAACAGCTGAGTTATGTTGTGTTAGGAGAAGAAGAAGGGGAGACAGAGCAGCTAGCTGGCACGTCAATGGTCAGCATACCCAACCCCCCTTCTCCCAAAACACGCCATTCATTAAGGGTGCTAAAACAAAGAGCACAGAGACAATTGTCCATTGGAGAACGCCATAGAGGTGTTGTTGCTAGAGAGGGAAGGGGGAGGAGTTCAGTGCGAGCAACTCCATTATGGAGGAATGACCGGGATTCTTTGTCTTTTACCCTGATGACTGAATAAATCACACATAAGAACTGTCTTGTTTCCTCCCTGCCTCTTGGTGCCATCGGGGAGAAGGAAAGAGTTCCTCAAGCCTGATAGTTAGGAACGATTAGAGTCTCAGCCCAAAACATATGGAGGGTACCAAGTTGATAAGAACTGCTTAAGGTGGGCTGGTGGTCCAAAGTAGACTATATACTTATACTAGAAACTAATCTTTAAGTCAGTAAGAAAGCAGACAGGTGTTGTCTTCTAAGAACAGACCCATTTTCTTTAGGCCACATACTTAGTGAATCTGTGCACCTTATCTATCACCAGTTGCACTTTCAGAGTTCTCACCATTTTGGAGGCTGGGAGGAAGCCTGAGGTTACAGCCCCACACTTCTTCTAGAACAGCCTGTACCCACTTGGGGTTTGCAGATTTCTGGACTATAGTTCTCATCACCCATTATCATTGGACACACAGCCTGGGTTTGATAGAGGTTGTAGTTCGATATCTAGGCTTGGGGACATACTCTAGGGTGTGGAACTAGTTGCCGACTACAATAAGGTTACCATATTTTTTCAATGAATCCAGGGACACTTTTCAACTTCAATGGATTTTGTATGGGGACTGAGGTGTAAATCTGGGGACTGTCCCTGGGAAACGGGATGTCTGGTGACCTTAGACTAGAAGACTCAGCTATACAGCTGAAAATAAAATGCTTTGAATGTGTTGTAAAGGCAATATACAATAGTGACACTAGATGGATGACAGTGAGCTATGCAAAATTCAATGTGTTTTTCCAAATGTTTTTTTTAAAAAGCATTTTCACAGTGTTTTTTATATGTGTGTAGATTCCATGCCAAAGTTAAAATGCTGTTATCATTGTTGTAGGTCAGTGTTGGCCAAACTCGGGTCTCCAGCTGTTTTTGGACTACAACTCCTATCATCCCTAGCTAGCAGGACCACTGGTCAGGGGTGATGGGGATGCTAGTCCAAAAACAGCTGGAGACCCAAGTTTGGCCAACACTGTCCTAGGTATAAATGCCACTGGAGAGATATTACACAGGGACCTATTACCTGTTCCGTTATATAATTGTACAGGCAAATCATGGCTCCCACAGTGCAGTTGATCAATGAGGTATGATCCAGACATTAAGCACTTTTGATGCCCATTGATTGCAATGGAAGTATGCAGAACATGCATTGTTTTCCCATTGAAGTAGTCAAACTTAAAAGTGCTCAATTTTGGCTGGATTGTACCCATTGCTAGAGAGTAATGGTGAGCTATAGCAATTCAACAACACATGTTTACAATGTTTTTAACATGTGTGTAGATTCCACCTAGGGTAGGCAAACTTACTGCCCTGGACAGAAATCACTGGAATTCTTTAATTCCAATGGCATGGCAGCACATCTTGTGGGAGTTGCATGCGTGGGAGCTGGGCAATAGCTCAGCCCCAGGTGATGCAGACTCTGGGACTTCCAGCTAGGAGGCAAACTCTTTGAAGAATCCCTGTGCATCCTTTTCCCACAATGAAACATCAATTCCCTTAACAGAAATATACAAGAAAACAACCGGCGCTACTGAGCTACAGTCATATCTGTGCATGTTTAATACCAAACCCTAGAATTTGAAATGGCTAATTAAAGACATTAGCAAATGTCAATACAGCAATATTTTAATGACTTCAAGATAATCCCACAGCAATCAATTTAAATCAAAATGAGTTTATTGTAAAGTGCCAAAGGTGGAGAAAATGCTTCCTTTGCACTACAAAGTACAGATTTCTGAAATGAATAACGCCTGTTCAGAATTTAACTAGATAATTACTTCATTTGCATTTGGTAAAGCGATAAGAGGAATGGAAAACGACAGCTCAGTGGGAAATGATGTTAAGCGTTAATAGATGACATGCACAAGACAGCAGTATTCAAACTTTTGTCATTTTTAACAGGGCTCTATTTGAAAGAAATACATTTATTAACCTCAGTGCCCCAGTAGGGGAGAAACAATGAAGAATAAAGGTATAACAAATGAAGGAGTAGCTCATGCCATGCCTGGATTCAGCATACTATTCAGATCCTGAAGAAATATGATATGTAAGCCTCTTCAGACTTTACCACAATTTGTCTGGTTCAGTTCACAGGAAAAATATTATGTCGTGGACTGTGACAGCATGGGCTATAGCCTACACCGAGAGAGGGAACGGAACAAGCAAACAGGCAAACGAACACCACCATCTTGTTAAATTGATATCTTCCCCCCACCTTTGGCCACCACCACTAACCACCCCTTTAAATTTTGTGAATGTAACTGTCCCAACCTCCTCCTTGTACTAAAAGTACACTAACAGGTAGACTAGGTAGAGTGGGATAGAAATTAAGCAAGGGGTGAATAGCAAGGGCCCATTTTCCCCCAAACCAAACTGTCAGTTCAGTTAAGGTTTTGTTTTAGTTAAACAGTCTTTGATAAAATAATTTTGGAGGGGGGAAAATCACACTACGGTTTGAGTAAAAGGTAAAGGGACCCCTGACCATTAGGTCCAGTCATGGCCGATTCTGGGGTTGCTGCGCTCATCTCGCTTTATTGGCCGGCATACAGGTCATGTGGCCAGCATGACTAAGCCGCTACTGGCGAACCAGAGCAGCACACGGAAACATCGTTTACCTTCCCGCCAGAGTGGTACCTATTTATCTACTTGTACTTTGACGTGCTTTCGAACTGCTAGGTTGGCAGCAGCAGGGACCGAGAAATGGGAGCTCACCCCATCACGGGGATTCGAACCGCTGACCTTCTGGTCGGCAAGGCCTAGGCTCTGTGGTTTAACCCACAGCTCCACCCGCATCCCCTCACAGTTTGAGTAGTTACCCATAATAACCAATAGCAGCAACAGAACCCCAGTGATAAACACATCAAGCTAAATCTATTCTAAACTGTTTCCCTAACCAAGCTAATACTTGTCAACTTGCATCCCTTGGTTCAGCTTCTGAGTCTTCTCCTAGTTTCGGGTGTAGTGCCCAACAGTACTGTCTTAACCCTTTCTGGTATCCCAGCCCTCTTAAAGTGTTTCAGCCCTTTTTCTCGCTAGTAGTGCTTTGCCTCAAAAAAATTCTGACCCCTTATTTTCTACCTTGACATATATAATTCACTGCCCTCTCACAACCTTTTAGCCTTCCAGTTGCTGAATTGCAAGACTCGTCGGTCCCAGCAAGCATGCCCAATGGCCAGGGATTATGGAAGTTGTAGTTCAGCGACCTCTGGAGGGCCAACAGTTCCCCATGCCCGTGTTAGCCAATCAGAAAGAGACTGGAGTTTTGATTAAATTTCTGTTTCCCTTGAATTGCTAGGATCCTAGGCTAAACTTTTGACTTTCATTTGCACAGCCACCCCCTGACGGCAAACACACACTATAAGGAAAGATACTGGCATCTGCCAACTGAAGACAATACTATTCAGATGAGCCCTGGTAGTGCTCTCCTTCTGTTGGATTATGTCTCCCACCTTTTTATTCTAAAACTGAATCCTGAATATATCCAGGGCTTTTTTTTTCCAGGGGGAACTGTGCTGAGACTGCTGCTTTCCTAGTAATAATTGCAACCAGTCTCTGAACCTCAAATGGCACCTCACTTCTCTCTCTCTCAATGCTGGGTAGAGGAAGCAATTTCTATACTTCCACTTTTTATTGGGTTTTCCAATTGACTATATATTGGGAGTGGTATATGGTACAAATCCCAACTTTAAAGGGAGAGTTCCATGGCTCTAGAAAAAATTATGAACTAATTTAAATAACATAATCCTAGAAAAGGGAGAGGAGAACCAGGATGAAAAGGTAAAGGAAGTGAAGAAAGGAGGAATTTGCTTAGTTTATTTCTTTCACAATCTTTACAGAAAGGCAGTCCTGTTTCACCTCTCGATTTTTTTTTTTTTTTTAAAGAGGGGTGGGTGGGAGGGAAACAAATTAGAAATGTCTACCACCAAGTTGAGGCTAACTTCCTGATAAGGCTTTTGTAAAGGAAATTTGATTCTCAGAACTCCACTGGAATTCTTTTAATGCGTCAGCAAAATAAGAGAACTGCTGAGACAATTTACTTTGCTGGAACTCTCCCCCCCACCCGCCAAGTCAGAGTTCCAAATATAAGAAATGATTAAGGGAATTATATACCCTCAGCAAGAGATTAAAATAAATGCTACCATGAAACGGAAGGTGATGGATAAAGGTACCACCCATGGGCACTGCAATCTGTGGCCACTCGGATAGAACTCTGCCTTAAAATCTTGGACAGTCAGTACCATTCTGAGCCAGTGTAGTGGTACCATGGTTTGTGAGACAAGGACTAAAGAGAAGCAACCAGCCATTTCAAATCACTGGGTGCCCATAGGCTGCTCTTACTCTGACGGACTCACAGGGTTGTTGTGAGGTTGAAATCGTGGGAGAGGGAACAACCGTATACGCTGTTTCCTCCTCATGGGAGGAATGGCAATATATACCGTATTTTTCGCCCTATAGG
Organism: Podarcis cretensis; assembly: GCF_951804945.1. Lineage (NCBI taxonomy): Eukaryota > Metazoa > Chordata > Lepidosauria > Squamata > Lacertidae > Podarcis > Podarcis cretensis. Next base: position 22,524,846 of record NC_137176.1, on the reverse strand, counting down.
ACGCACTTTCCCCCCTCCAAAAATGAAGGGGAAATGTGTGTGCATCCTATGGGGCGAATGCAGGCTCCTTGGCTTCAGCGATAGCAACGCAAAGCCTCCGAAGCCTGTGCTCCGGAGGTGTCACGTTGCTTTCGCTGAAGCCAGGAGAGTCTGCTCTTTGAGGATGGTGGTGCTTCCCCCCATCGCCAGCCCCAGAGGATCGGGGGGCAGCGGGAAGGCGCACGACGCCTTCACGCTACTCTCCGACCTGGTTTGGAAGCTGGCAGTGGGGGGAAGCACCGCTTCCCCCCATTGCCCAGCCCCACAAGCTGGGTTGAAAAGCCCGCAGGAGCCGCGCAGCCTTTAAAGAGCGTGCCGCTCTTGGGGGCTTTTCCCCAAGGAGAGACAAGGGACTGACTGGTTGTTTCAGTCCCTTCTCCCTCCTGGTCGAAAAGCCCGCAGGAGTCGCGCATGGCTCCTGTGGGTTTCGTGGGAGGTGGGGGAATTCCACCACCTCCTGCAAAAGCAGGGAGAAGGTCTTGGAGTAGCTCCCAGAGCTGCGGGGGAGGATATTTTTTCCTTGATTCTCCCCCCCCCCCCGAAAACTAGGTGCGCCCTATGGGCCGGTGCGCCCTATAGGGTGAAAAATACGGTAATTCAAGCAAAAAAAACCCCCCAAATAAATAGCAACGGCGCATGAAGATATTTAGGATGGTTTGGAGGTCATCCTCTGAGAGTGCACACAAAACGTTGTCATCAGCATACTGATGCTCTATGGTGAAAGTTATGGTAACCTTACTCTTTGCTTTCAGCCTACTCAGATTAAAGAGCTTTTCATCTGTTCAATATACGATTTCTACTCCGGTGGGGAGTTTCCCTTTGACAAAGTGTAGGATCATGGCGAAAAAAATAATAAATATAAGTTGGGACGATGACACAACCCTGTTTAACACCTGATCCCACTATGAATGGTTCACTTTGATTTTTTTTTTTCTCAATAGATTTTTGTTGAGATTTTAAAGGTTACAAAAAGAAAAAATAAAGAACATATTTAAACAGAAAAAAAATAAAAATACAAAACAATACAAGAACAAAGGGAAAAAAAACAGAAAAAAGATGCAGATAATTAAAGGAAAAAAACAAATCAATCCTTTACATATCTTTCTTTCCTTTGCTTATTTCCTTGACCTCCTCACACCTCCCTTTTTTGTATTCTAATTCAATTAGATATTTCAGCAAATCCTTTCCATTTTTGTTTCTATCCTAATGATTTATCTTAATATACTATAATTTTACATTCTGTTCTTTCACCCATTAACAATCCATTTTCACTTAATCCTTTATATCATTTCTGCTAAAACCACATTACTTCATTCCAACATCCTTCTAACATTCCTTAATTTTACAATGTTTCTGTAGATAAACTTTAAATTTATTCCAATCTTCTTCCACCAACTCTTCTCCTTGGTCTCGGATTCTGCCAGTCATTTCCGCCAGTTCCATATAGTCCATCACCTTCATCTGCCATTCTTCCCGGGTTGAATGGTTCACTTTGAGAGCCATTGTTATCTGCGATTGTTGCTGTCATATTATCATGGAGGAGTCAAAAGATGTTCAAAAATTTATCTGGGCAGTCAATTTTCAGAAGGACAGTCCGCAAGGCATTACTATTTACAGTGTCAAAGGCCTTGGTCAGGTTTAACAGCCAGAAGTCCTTGCACCAATGGAATGAATGTGTTGAATATCATCCAGTACTTTTCTTAAGGTGCCTCTGCCTGATTTGGGGGCTGCTCCCATGCTACATCCCACCTTCTGGGTCCAACCCAATGCATCTTTCTAGTGATGAAGCTACAGGTGAGTCATTGCCATTATCTAAGATACAAGTGGTTATGGAACAGTTTCTTAGACTGCTATTGATATGCTACTGATTAGATTTTTTTTTTTTAAGGGGGCTGACCCAGTATGTTTATGAAACCATAAAATTGGTTTGATTGGGAGGTATACATAATAAATGAGGATGAAGCTGATGCCAGCAAAATTGTCCACAGTTGACTGATACATAATTAGAGAAAGTGTCAGAGCAGAGTATGACTGACCCTCATCATGCATTTTAATTATGGTCTTTAATTGCCTTTTTCAATCCTATAAAAACCAGTGGCCCACGTCTCTTTACCAGCCACACCGATTGAGCCAGTGTTTATCACCGGTAAAAGAGTAGAGGTCGCTTTGTCTTTTAGCAGAGATTCCCAGAATATATTCATCCCTTCCTAATAGACAACTAAAACTTCAAAGCCTACAATGTGTTGTTTTTGAAAGGAGCTCATTTGGATGACAGCATTCTTGGGGAATTTTCACCTGCTTAACAGAACAGCGTGAGGAGAAAGTACAAAGGAAATATTTTTAATTTTTTGTTTTTGGAGATCTTGTGCTGAAAACTTAATAGCTGGCAAAGGCCATAATTAAAAGAGGACTCCAGTTGTTTTCTAGGCCCCTTCAAAGCCACAATTTTAATGGCTCCTGCACCCCCTTCCAGAGATCTGTTGTTGCAGATATTCAAGGGAGTTAATTCTGTGATGCTAAAGATGCAAGTTAAATTGTGACAATTCAAAGGGCCCCCTAGAGTACTATACATCCACGACAGAGGTAATCTAACATTCATTAGGCAAGAGGAAGGCAATAATTATTTCCTTTTTAAAAGAGGGGGGATCAATGTATCCATATGGGTTAGATTACCTGCATCCAAAGGAAATGGAAGCTGTTCTTTTATTTCCTAGCAATTAAAATATTTGATGTCAATCTCCAATAATGGAGCTAGTCTAAGATCAGAGAGCTGGCCAGACTACCTTTGCAAAGTCTGCCATTGGTGAAGATTTAGAATTCTGATTTTGAAACACTTCCGTTTCCTCTGAAGGTATCAAATTTGAATGCAGCTCTATAGGGGTGTTCAGGCATTTCCTTGAACATGCAAACTATATCCATGGATGAGGGGTGGGGGCAGAGATATGCAAACAAGCCTTGCCCCCAAACCACTGTCTGCTTCAGTCACTGATAACGCAAGGTCACTGATTGTGTAAGGTGTTATACTTGCATTCACATGAACACGAGCAAAAGCTCCCTGTAAACTTTCTCCATTGAACACAGGGAAGGGCGGGGATTTAGCAAATGGAGTTATGTGCATGGAGATATTAGGGGTGGACTTTCTGGCAAATCCCTGCTTCCTGTTCACAGGTTGAGACAAATGCCAAGCAACATATTAGGAACAACTGTCTCACCAGTGGTACATGCTCTGGTTATCTCTTGCTTGAACTACTGTAATGCGCTCTACGTGGGGCTACCTTTGAAGGTGACCTGGAAACTACTACTAATCCAGAATGCAACAGCAAGATTGGTGACTGGAAGTGGCCACCAAGACAATATAACATCAGTCCTGAAAGACCTACATTGGCTCCCAGTATGTTTCCGAGTACAAGTCAAAGTGTTGGTGTTGGTCTTTAAAGCCCTAAATGGCTTCGGCACAGTATACCTGAAGGAGCATCTCCACCTCCATCGTTCAGCCCAGACACTGAGGTCCAGCTCCAAGGGCCTTCTGGAGGTTCCCTCAGTGAGAGAAGTAAGGTTATAGGGAACCAGGCAGAGGGCCTTGTTGGTAGTGACACCCGCTCTGTGGAATGCCCTCCCATCAGAAATGATATTTTGTAAAAGTTGTGGGTGAAGGTCCCCCCTCCCCCGTTAATGATTTGGTCTGAAATTTGTTTTGCTGTTCGAAAACAGGAGATAACAGTGAGCATTTAATTTATATAAAGTAGTGATTCTAACAAAACAGAACAAATAAAGTGACATATGGAGCTGTATTCAACTATTTTTTACTCAGATCCACTGAAATTAATGGACCTATATTAATTTCAGTGGATGGTATTCAATAATAGTACAACCACTGAAGATAATGGACATGATGAAAGGAGCGATGGGAACTTGACATAAAATACAGGACTGGAACTACTGAAGGCTGAGTTGGCCTAAGCTTGTAATAATAATAATAATAGTAAATAATAATAATAATAATAATAATAATAATAATAATAATATTTGTATCACCCCTATCTGGCTGGGGTGCCCCAGCCAATCTGGGTCGCCTCCAGCATATATAAAAAAGCGTAGAGATAAATAAGCCTTTAAAATAGAGTTTTTCTTACACTACACTTTTTGATGGTGTAAGTTTCAATAGGTTGCCAGATCACATGACTGAATTGAATGGAGTTTGGATCCAGTGTTAGTCTCTCCTGACCAGTCCGGCCTCCACCACTCCCTAGGAAAGTCCACTTCTCAGGGCATTCAAAATAACCCAGCTAAACTCAGAACTTGCTGACTGAGTCATATATCCACCACATCCTATAATACTCATTCCAGTGGATGGTTAGGATTATGCCCTAAATTTGATTCTTCAATTTCAGTGGATCAACTCTGAGTCAGACTTAGCTGAACACAACCCAATGAATCTATTTTAAGCAACATTTAGTTGAAACACTACAGAAACGCTGTGTGTTTAAAAGCTAAATCTATGGATGAGTTTACGCAGGCTGTATAAAAGTAGAGTATAATGGAAAATTAATTACAAAACACCTTGAACTAAATGCCTGAGCTATGAAGCTATAAATTAAAGTTGTAATAGTACACAGTTAGCGAAGGCTACCAAAACCTGTAAAACAAACAAAACGTTTTATTCTTATAATTATGGAGTGAAAAAATAGCTGCAGATTGTTGTTCCTCAAACATGTGGTTTTAATTCCATGTTGTGTACCAATACAAAAAGCAGGTCAGGAAACAGAATAAGGAAGCAATCAAGCCCAAAATTAAGCAGCTTAAAGTCTCAGCGCTTTCAATGGAAGAGTGATGGTGAACATCACTTAATTTTCTGTTGAGATCAATGAATGATGGTTGCCAGATAGCTTTGTGTGTGCGTATGTGGAAGAAGAAGAAAATATTTAAGTTATTCTTTATCCTGTCTAATCTGCTATGTACTTTGTAATAACAGATAAATGGTTGTTTCCCCCAGGATTATTTAAACATGGTCATGGTGATTGTGATCCCCTAATCTTCAACATCAACTTCGTTGGACTGGCCATGTGGTTTGGATGCCTGATGATCGTCTTCCAAAGCAACTACTCTATTCCAAACTTAAAAATGGAAAGTGTAATGCTGGTGGTCAACAAAAGAGGTTTAAAGACTGTCTCAAGGCAAATCTAAAAAAATGTTGTATAAACACCAACAATTGGGAAACGCCTGCGAGCACTCCATTTGGAGAACAGCCTTTACCAAAGGTGTCATGGGCTTTGAAGACACTCAAACTCAGGACACAAGGGAGAAACGTACTAGGAGGAAGGCATGCTTGGCAAATCCACACCGTGATCAGCTCCTGCCTGGAAACCAATGTCCCCACTGTGGAAGGATGTGTGGTTCCAGAATTGGCCTGCACCATCACTTACGGACTCATTGTTAAAACCATGTTTATGGAAGGCAATCTTACTCAGCTACGAGTGATCACCAAAGAAGAAAGAATCTCAGCAGAGTCTTCAGTGGGAAGAGTGGAATACGTCAGATAGGTATCACACAGGCCAGGATCTTCTTAGTGTTGATCCCAGTTTGAACTTTGTCCCAAGTGATTTACCCTGAGTGATGGCCTTATCAGTATAGGCTTTGAAACCAGCCTTTAAAAAACATTTATTTAGTTCTGCCCCCCCCCCACTTAAAGGCTTTATCATACTCTTGGGCTGAAGCTGTTTTTAAGCTGTCAATTATAACTAGTTAATCAGCATGGTGTATTCTTGGGCTGCTAATCGTTTTTAGGCTGCCTTTTTAAATGAGCGCTTTCAATTAAACATGATATTATTCTATGTTTGTTTATGTAAGCTGCCTTTTGGAAATTTTACTGCAAAAGGCAGCCTAGATAGAAGAAGAAGAGGAGTTTGGATTTGATATCCCGCTTTATCACCACCCTAAGGAGTCTCAAAGTGGCTAACATTCTCCTTTTCCTTCCTTCCCCACAACAAACACTCTGTGAGGTGAGTGGGGCTGAGAGACTTCAAAGAAGTGTGACTAGCCCAAGGTCACCCAGCAGCTGCATGTGGAGGAGCGGGGAAGTCAACCCGGTTCACCAGATTACGAGTCTCTTAACCACTACACCACACTGGCTCTATATACTTAGTATATATACTTAGTTAAATAAAGTAAGTTGGAGCACTTCAATCTGAGGGATGTGTGGCGCAGTAGCAGAGATTATTCACCCCCCCCAAAAAAAAAAAATCACACACAGCACCCTCTCATTTCAGTGCCTCACGCAGGCAAACCAAATGTGCTTTCCTAAATCCACCTCTGCTATTCTGCAGATGAACATGGGTATCTGCCCTCCAACAAATACTCTTTTGCGAGAAATTGGTGTCCGTAACAGTTGAGGAAATTTCTAACTCATATGACAGATGTCCTTCTACTTGTTATGCCCTAACAAGTTCTCCATCATTATAAACTTTAATAAGGGGGCCCAAACTTCAGAGCAGGTTGACAGAAATGAAGATGATCTTTTCTTTAGGACTTAAAGATTTTAATAATATTTGTAGACAAGGGCAGGGAAACTTCCAAGGTTCTCAAGATTGATGTGGGACAGCTTCAATACACCATTCTTCACTGCTGGAGGAGTCCAAGGACAAATGTAAACTTTAAAGTCAATGAATTTCACCTACTGCAACTCATACCACTTTGAATTGTGTGGGCTTCAGAAGGCTATCAGCAGTGTACATTGCTGCATCCAATTTGCCACAGAAAAACCAGGTGACTGATTGTCTGGTTGTGCAGGACACACTACAGAAACAGATTACAGTGGTACCTCGGGTTAAGTACTTAATTCGTTCTGGGGGTCCGTTCTTAACCTGAAACTGTTCTTACCTGAAGCACCACTTTAGCTAATGGGGCCTCCTGCTGCCGCCACACCTCCGGAGCACAATTTCTGTTCTCATCCTGAAGCAAAGTTCTTAACCCAAGGTAATATTTCTGCGTTAGCAGAGTCTGTAACCTGAAGCGTATGTAACCCAAGGTACCACTGTACAGTGTTCCACACACTGTCTTGGCCACTGATTCCATTTTTATTGTGAAGTTTGGTCATGTATAATAATTTGTAAGCTGAGGACACCTTGCATCCCACCACAAGAACTTAGGCCAAATTTGATATTTCCCACTTCTCTTTCTTTTTTCTTTCTTTCTTTTACATTTGATTAACAGATAATAACCAGTAACAGAAGTCAATAAAAAGGGGGGGGGGATATGTTGAGGAAAGTACAGATTCCAATTTATACAGCAGGCTTCATGAAAATTCCCAGTTACATTACAACCCATAAGGAGCTGAGAGATGACTGGAATAAAGCTAAAGGCTGTAATTCAGGTGAGAGGAAATGTTGGCCCTTCAGATGATGCAAAACTACAATCCCTTGCTACAATGCCTGAAAAAGGCTGAAATCTATGCATCAAATGAATCAAATTATCATGTGTGTGTATGTGTTTGATTGTTTGAATTTGTGGCCCCCAGTTTGGGTATTTGATCATGAGCCGACATGATCAGGATTTTTAGAGCAAAACATCAAAAAGGGTAAAATCCCATAATCCCTCTATTGACAAGTAACAGTCACTTTCCCATGACACCTCCATTTCACAGGACAATTTGGAAGTTGTGGTGGCCAAACACAACCACACATGACTTTCTGGGACTCAGCATTCACTTCAGCCAGCCGCCAAAAACCTTCCCTCAGCCAAACTGTTTCTCTCATAGAGAGGGAATTTCTCCAAACATCTCCCATCTTAGACCCTTCTCTCCCAGATTGTCAGACATTTTACATCTAGTATTTTCTCTATTTATGAAATAAATGTATAGGAATCATACATGCTGGTTTTCTTTTGTTTGATTCTCATCATTATTAGCCCTAAGAATGATGGTATCTGAAATGAAAGATGGCTTCTCATATGTCTACCCCTAGATCTGCCTGTATCACTAGGCCAAACTTGGCATACTTGAAAACACCTGCTATAGCTGCAAACAAGCTAATATTTTAACAGCTGCTCTAGCCTGATTTGGTTAGTTCAGCATATCTGTACAGCTGGAAGAAGGCCACCCTTCTGCACTGGTAATCACAGTTTCTGGCTGCTCTGACTGAGGGTCACACAACTATTAATTTGTCTCCTGTGATAAGGAGAAAAGAGGGAACTCAGTACTTTAATATTTTCTCCTTGCGAGTGAGTTCCCCTCCCCACCCTGAGATTGTAACAAGAATTTTATTTCCCTTTTACCAGCATTCCCATTCTGCCTGCAACTTTGCAAAGCAACGTTAGTGCCTTTTCATCTCTCTTTCTTTTGCAATCCTATTGGAAGAAAAGAGAAAAATAAAATATAAATCTTGGCAGCTGACATTAACAATAAGAATGTTTCATCAGGTAAAAGGTAAAGGACCCCTGGAAGGTTAAGTCCAGTCAAAAGCGTCTATGGGGTTATAGCGCTCATCTTGCTTTCAGGCCAAGGGAGCCGCTGTTTGTCCACAGACAGCTTTCCGGGTCATGTGGCCAGCATGACTAAACTGCTTCTGGTGCAACGGGACACCATGACGGAAATCAGAGTGCACAGAAACACCATTTACCTTCCCGCTGCAGCGGTACCTATTTATCTACTTGGACTGGCTTGCTTTCAACTGCTAGGCTGGCAGGAGCTGGGACAGAGCAACGGGAGCTCACCCCATCACTGGGATTCGAACCACCAACCTTCTGATTGGTAAGCCCAAGAAGCTCAGTGGTTTAGATCACAGCGTCACCCATCCAAGATGGTTGGGATGACTGCAAGGTGAGGGCTGCATGGATGCATTAGTGGGAGTGCAGGTTTGGTTCCGCTGGAGCAGCCACACCGTTCCAACTTCACCACTGCACTGGCTTCCATTGTTGTAATAAGTGGCTGCAACATCACTGTCAGGAGGGGGAGGGGCAGCATGGCACCACCTCAGTATGCCTGCTAGGTTGGCAGGAGCTGGGACAGAGCAACGGGAGCTCACTCCATGATGGGGATTTGAACCGCCAACCTTCTGATTGGAAGCCCAAGAGGCTCAGTGATTTAGACCACAGCACCACCAGCGTCCCAGTAAGGTTCCATCAATCCCTATTTAAACAGATTGATATACCGTATTTTTTGCTCTATAAGACTCACTTTTTCCCTCCTAAAAAGTAAGGGGAAGTGTGTGTGTGTCTTATGGAGCGAATGCAGGCTGCGCAGCTATCACAGAAGCCAAAACAGCAAGAGCGATCGCTGCTTTCACTGCACAGCGATCCCTCTTGTTGTGCTGGCTTCTGAGATTCAGAATATTTTTTTGTTCTTGTTTTCCTCCTCTGGTGCATCTTATAGAGCAACAAATACGGTGCACAGTCTATATGACCAGTCACAAACCATTTCAGGGGTCCTTCCTGCTTGAGTCATCCTGACCCGCAGAGATTTCACTTCACTTCTAACAAGCCCCAAATCGCTTTAAGGTTTCAGATTGGGATTTGGGATGCTTCCAAATATGATGCACCTCATTAGAAAAATCCACCAGCATATATTAAGGTGGCAATTTATACATTGCCAAAAAATGCCTAATTGAAAAAGAGGACAAAAAGACACATAAAATATGATCTCCTGGTATTCTTATTGGTTTGACAGTTACCTGAGATATCACTATAAATGTCAGATATAGTATATGGAATGGATGTACCCCGTTTGAAGGAGACTAACTAGTCAAAAAGTATTTTCTCAATTGACTGCCAAATACTTGCCACATGTTTCAAGTGTTGATTAAGCATTTATGGAACTACTTCTTCAAAGAAGACCACCTGTTGCCAATATCGCTGTCTTTTCAGCAGCAATTTAAGCCTTTGTAACTAAAAAGAACTCGGGACGCAGGTGGCGCTAAAGGTTAAAGCCTCAGCGCCTAGGACTTGCCGATCGAAAGGTCGGCGGTTTGAATCCCTGCGGCGGGGTGCGCTCCCGCTGCTCGGTCCCAGCGCCTGCCAACCTAGCAGTTCGAAAGCACCTCCGGGTGCAAGTAGATAAATAGGGACCGCTTACCAGCGGGAAGGTAAACGGCGTTTCCGTGTGCGGCTCTGGCTCGCCAGAGCAGCGATGTCACGCTGGCCACGTGACCCGGAAGTGTCTCCGGACAGCGCTGGCCCCTGGCCTCTTAAGTGAGATGGGCGCACAACCCCAGAGTCTGTCAAGACTGGCCCGTACGGGCAGGGGTACCTTTACCTTTACCTAACTAAAAAGAAATCCACATTTGTTGACGTGTTGCTGTTTTAACATACTGTGATACATTATATCTTAGCTTTATTTTTCTATTTCATTTCAAATAACCCTGAAAGTACAGCTAAATATACATTTTTTAAAAACAACAACAACGAGTAACTATAATTCAGGCCAATAGGATGGAAGAGAAGTTTGATTCAGTACACATTGAAGCAGACTCTGTCAAATTCACACTTTCAAAAGTGAAATAAAACAAAGAGCTATGCTTTGTAATTCTGACTTTTCCAAATGTTGTGATGCTGCTCTCCAATGAAAGAATATCCATGAATATGAATACATTGGGGAAAGTGTGCATGAAAATGAAGATATTGGTGAAAATTGCATTAAAAAGGCATTATAGTAGGTAAAATCATTTTCAAAAATGCAATTTTAAAATTTTAAGCAGGGGAATGGAGAATCTTCTCAGTTTGATGGTGATGGGGGGTAAGCCCTGGCCAAATGATTTTTTCCCCCTCTTTTCTTTTTTGCAAGGATTCTGAACAAGTGAGGGGTAGGGTTCTTTCTTGTGCTTCCCCCTTGCCTTCTCTCTCTTCCCTTTCCTGCCTTCCTCCAATGGCTGGCAAATGTGAGCTTCAGGCTGTACTCTCTGCAGAAAGAGCTCTGTGGATCAGAACCACTGACCACCAGCGTGGGTAAAGGAAAAAGAGACGGCTTGCAGTGCTGCATCCAAACAACACTTCTTGCTGTAGAGGAAACATGCAAGGAGGGGCTGGATCTCCTGCTGCCTTTCCCTTCCTCCCCAAAGGGAGGGAGGTCACCACCAGCCATCTAGCACTGGAAAGAGTGGCCGTGGGGCGCAGGGGGTTATGCTAATGTAAACAGCTTTGCAGAACCCACGATCCTCCAGCGTCCTCCACTGGCTCAGAGGGAGGTTAAGCCCAAAGCGTTCAGTCCCCTTCCTTTTTGCAAAGATCTGCTAGGTGAAATGGAAGAGCATATGTTGCCAAACCACCAGTGGCAACACGAAAACAACAACAACACCCAGACATTTTGATAGGGTTGCCAAAGTGAAAAGATGTTGAGTTTTTGGAGCTTTTTAAAAGGAAACTCGCCAAAAATGAAACACTTCCAGGAATGGTTTCCATACATCTGGGTTTTCCGGACATTTTAGCCATTTCCAAAAATCCTGCCCAGACACTATTTGCAACGGATGAATCCTGGACATGTCTGGGGAAACCAGGATGTATGGCAGCCCTAATCTTGCCACCTTGGGTGACCCTGCTTGGAGTATGGGACTTTCAACAACTTCTCTCGCAAGGATCACAGGAATGTGCAAACCCAGTCACCATGACAAGGTGATGATCCCATGAGTGAGATTTGGGGCTGAACTACACAGCAGCAAACAGAATGTTTTCAATGTATTGTAAAGTGTGATATACAAATGTGACACTAGATGGCGAGAGTGAGCTAGGCAACATTCAATGTATTTTTCAAAACATTTTTTTAAAAAGTATTTTCACAGTGTTTTTTATATGTGTATTGATTCCACCTTGGATAGGACCCCTAACTTGGCTGAGAAAGAGAGAAGAGGAGAGGGAGAAGGAGAGGGAGAGGGAGAGGGAGAGGGAGAGAGAGAAGACCTGAAATACAGCACAAAACTGCATCAATACAAGTTGTAACATTTTACATTGAAATACGGGGCAATCCTGTATTATACAGGACAGGTGGCAACCCTAGGTGGAATACAAATTAATAGAATAGAATAGCAGAGAATAGAATATACTGCAATCTAGAGTTTTCCTAGTCTGAGAGGGAGGTGAAAGTCTGGGCTGTATTTCTGGGCACAATTAATTCACTGTCCTTGAGTCCAGCGCAAAACTACTATTAGTAGTACTACCACCATCAAAATCGTTTGGTGAATACCAACAGCACCATGAACTTCATTTAATTTAATTTAATTGTATATATTAACATGTGATTGATGCTTTGATCTGTTAACCTTTAGATTTCCGGCCCATTCAAAAGTGCCCCTTTCTAGAAAGATCACATCAACAGAATTTTCACCCATCTCAGGATGTGCCCCAAACTCCAAGGTAAATGCAGCCAATTAACTCAAGCTGCCAAAAAACAGAGAATGAAATGCTCACACAGAAATATCTCCCATCTAGATGCTTTAAAAATTACAGTCTGTTCTGAAGAAACCCAAGTGCTTGCAAGTTCCCTGACCTCCATTATGTGCAAAGGTGAAAAAGTCCAGAGAAGAAAACAAATCTATAATCATAGCCAGAAACCTTATGTTTATTCATAAATGGCAGCACTTGGTGAATTCTCATTAACCGCACTCATTACTCATTAGGTGATGATCCCTGGGTCCTTAGGTTGAAGAGTGCTTTGAACTGTTTCTTCCCCTGTTTTTAATTAATCTTTGGGTGGGTAAATTCGGTAATTTCATTTAATGTGACTGGTTATGAAGCCAAGAAAGAAAGCAGGCTAGTTTAGGCAGTGAAAGTTTGTGTAGGCAATAAGAGCTGTTTGGAGAACCTGTGACGTGGAATGAAGTCTATGCTCATGCACCAAGTTGATAGTCTCCACTTCAATCTCCACATACCTGTGATGTGCCATGCTAAATGCAAACCAGCAGCCTGTCTTAAGACCCGTCAAGTACTTGATGAACCCCCTCTTTGCGTCAGGGACTGGCTGAATGACAAAGAATACCGGGAGACTCCAGCCAAGGACCCCCTAGGAAAGCCACTGGGGAAGAAGGCTCAGACCCATGGGAGTAATTGTGGGACACAGAAGACAGATCAGAGGAGGAGGGAAGCTGGGAGGTGGAAGACACAGGAGGCTTGAGGAACAAGAAGTTCCCCTGACACTTTGTTCTGGTTTGTTTGGCAGAACCAGCCAGGCTGCAACATCAGGAAGATCATGGAGCTTCTGGATTACTGAGAACACCAGAATTCACCCACTGAATTCATCCTATGAAAAGGCCACCATTTTGAGGATTTGCTTTTTCCATCATCACTGCTGCCTGTAGTGTGGCTGTCCACAAATGCATGAAGCACAGGAGAGGCAAGAAACAATGGGCTGTTGGTTTATATAGAGATATAGCTAATTTTCTCTTTGTTTTATTTAACCACCAGCTCCGGTGGTACCCCTGCCACTGAGAAAAAATGGTAGGATGATGGTAGGTTGCTCAGAAAGGCTTGGAAGGCTGGTTCTGGCCTAGAGGTTGGCGGTTCCCCATCCCTCTCTTAGATGCTCACTGTATCTAGCAGGCAGGACAGTATTTGTGCTACATGTCACAGCTGAAGTGTCCCATTGCAGAATGACTGAAAATACAGCAAAATGATATTATTATTATTATTATTATTATTATTATTATTATTATTATTTATACCCCGCCCATCTGTCTGGGTTTCCCTAGCCACTCTGGGCGGCTTCCAACAAAACACTAAAATACAATAACCTATTAAACATTAAAAGCTTCCCTAAACAGGGCTGCCTTCAGATGTCTTCTAAAGGTTTGCTAGTTATTTTTCTCTTTGACATCTGGTGGGAGGGTGCTCCACAGGGCAGGTGCCACTACCGAGAAGGCCCTCTGCCTGGTTCCCTGTAACTTGGCTTCTTGTAGCGAGGGAACCGCCAGAAGCCCCTCGGCGCTGGACCTCAGTGTCTGGGCAGAACGATGGAGGTGACACACATCTTTTATGGAAAATTACCAGGTCAACTCAAGATCCTGGTTCTTACTTTCGAATGTTGTCTTGGTTATATACACCATAAGCTCCTCCTGGGGCACCCTCTTGTGCCCATGTAGTGAAAAGTCCCTGAACCTTGAGCAGGGAGTATCATGCTCTTTCAGTGCACAATAACCCATCTCACAAGTTCATGCTGTCCCCACCAAGAAGCCCCCAGGCCAAGTGGAAGGGGCCTCTTGTCACCTTTATCAATATGCACAGTGCTATTTTTCTAGAAAAAGCGGTGCCAGAACTCACCACGAATGCCTTCCTTGTTCTCTTATACTGGCAATGGCGTCCACCTGAGAAGTGCTGGAACTCAGTTCCGCCGAGTTCCTGCTGAAAGAAAAAGCCCTGATTATGCAGATTGTGTACAGGTGTGTATTTTATAATAATTGCTACAAAAACAGAACTGGGTTCATTCTCAGAGTGCTCATTCCTTTTAGAGAGTCAGTGTGGTGTAACGGTTAGAGTGTTGGACTATGTGAAAACATTATTTGAATCTTCACTCATCCATGAAGCTCACTGGGTGCCCTTGGGCCAGACACTATCTCTCAGAGTAACCTACCTCACGGACTTGTTGTTAGGCTGAAATGACAAGAGGAGTTCCATGTACACCACACTGAACTCCTCTCAGGAAAAAGGTGGTCTCTGAATGCTAAGAATGAAGATGAGGGAAGGGAACATAGCTGCGTAATCTGTGATTCATGTGTGCAAAGTCACACATTATAAAGTTGTAGACTTTTGACTAATTGAGTGCAAAAATCCCAAAGACGTACAGTAATAAATGCAGATCTTGAGTTGATCTGTGCTCTCCATTTCTTTTTTGCATTCGACTGCAACATCCTGGAATCCAAAACCTAAACCATCCCTATCTGCTTTTAAATTTTTACAGCTGGGACTGCATTGTTGCTATGAACAAAAGGGGGGAGAATGCATCTGTTCCAAATTGACATGCTAATGCCAAGTCCATCCTATGAGCAACAATTTTGTCCTGTCCCCATCTGTAGGTAGATAGCATTGAGTTGAAAAATACAAAAGTCAATTTGTCATTCTTTCATTCAATGAAAGGGCAAACCACTTATTCAAATTTCACTCCCTTTCCACCTTTTCAGAATATGTAATGTTGGAAGTTTGAAAGTGGCTCTGAGCTGAAATAAAATGGTTTTAATTAAACTAAAGGCAAGAATGGAAAAGGCAATTGTCTGTACTGTAGGGAAATAGGAAGATTTCCATCATCTAAGACAGTAAATGCAAATGAATCACAAGCTAAATAAAGATGAAGCCTGCAGCTTTGCAATGCAAAAGCAGAGAACAATTCTTTCCTCCAAATTAGGCATTTTTTTCTAGTTTTCCCCTTGTGATCAGTGTGTGTTCAGCTGCTTTTAAAAAATGGTGTTTACGCTAATGAGAATTCTTACATTTTAAGTTATTTTAGCTCTTTTGCATGTTGAACTATGGTTGTCATTAGGCTTCATATAAAACAAGGCTAAATATATGTTTGTGCAAGAAATTCATTAATCTGATTGTGGTTCATCCACAAAGTTGTGGAGTACAACCCCAAATTGGACCTAGAAACATTCTGACAGGTTAGATATTCAGAATTCTAGAGCTGAAGGCTGATACAGTTGTACCTTGGTTTTCAAATGCCTTGGGAGTTGAACATTTTGGCTCCCGAACGATTGAAAACCAGAAGTGATTGTTCCAGTTTTTGAACGTTCTTTGGAACTTGAACATCTGACGTGACTTCTGCAGCTTCCTATTGGCTGCAGGAGCTTCCGGAACGGATTCCGTTCAACTTCCAAGTTACCTCTGTATTCAGTAATATAGAATCATTAGGGATTCTCTACAGTTCACTCCAGAAACTGAGAAATATAATAATTGCAATAAGTCAATTATACAATACATTAAACTTTCAAAGTCCTTCCAGATATTTAGCATATTTCCTTACATACAAACATACAAGATCAATATTTTTATCATTTTTATTATTATATTTTTCTCTCCCTTTTCCTCCAAGGAACCCAGGGTGTTATATATGGGTCTCCCTTGCCCAACATTTTACCCTCATCACAAGCTTGTGCGACATGATAGTGACTTGTCCATGGTAATCTAGTGAGCTTCAGTGCCAAATTTAAAAGCACACATTCTACTCATGTAAAAACACCAGGCAGGCCCCACAAATAAATTATCTAAAATGTTCTAATCATTTGTTTCTGTCATGGGCAATTTCAACACAACTTTTCAGACCTCAGAAATAGCAACGGTTTTTAAAAACTCACATCATTTATAATGAGGTCCAAACCCGCCCCCCCCCCGCCACAAAAACACAAAAAGAATTCACAGCAAGGGGCTTGTCTGAACTTGTCTTTAAGTTATTCATTAGGGTAGTTATATGGTGAGATCATAATGTCTGCACTATTTTTTTCATAACTTACTCGCCAGGTCCAGAGAGAAGTGAAAAATACCCACAGGGAAGAAAAGTAAGTAAAATAAAAAGAATTGTTGTTGTTGTTTAGTCGTTTAGTCGTGTCCGACTCTTCGTGACCCCATGGACCAGAGAACGCCAGGCACTCCTGTCCTCCACTGCACCCCGCAGCTTGGTCAGACTCATGCTGGTAACCTCGAAAACACTATCCAACCATCTCGTCCTCTGTCGCCCCCTTCTCCTTGTGCCCTCCATCTTTCCCAACATCAGGGTCTTCTCCAGGGAGTCTTCTCTTCTCATGAGGTGGCCAAAGTACTGGAGCCTCAGCTTCACAATCTGTCCTTCCAGTGAGCACTCAGGGCTGATTTCCTTCAGAATGGAGAGGTTTGATCTTCTTGCAGTCCATGGGACTCTCAAGAGTCTCCTCCAGCACCATAATTCAAAAGCATCAATTCTTCAGCGATCAGCCTTCTTTATGGTCCAGCTCTCACTTCCATACATTACTACTGGGAAAACCATAGCTTTAACTATACGGACCTTTGTTGGCAAGGTGATGTCTCTACTTCTCAAGATGCTGTCTAGGCCTGTCACTGCCCTTCTCCCAAGAAGCAGGTGTCTTTTAATTTCGTGGCTGCTGTCACCATCTGCAGTGATCATGGAGCCCAAGAAAGTAAAATCTCTCACTGCCTCCATTTCCTCCCCTTCTATTTGCCAGGAGGTGATGGGACCAGTAGCCATGATCTTTGTTTTTTTGATGTTGAGCTTCAGACCATATTTTGCACTCTCCTCTTTCACCCTCAATAAAAGGTTCTTTAATTCCTCCTCACTTTCTGCCATCAAGGTTGTGTCATCTGCATATCTGAGGTTGTTGATATTTCTTCCGGCAATCTTAACTCCGGCTAGGGATTCATCTAGCCCAACCTTTCGCATGATGAAATCTGCATATAAGTTAAATAAGCAGGGAGACAAAATGCAGCCTTGTCGTACTCCTTTCCCAATTTTGAACCAATCAGTTGTTCCATATCCAGTTCTAACTGTAGCTTCTTGTCCCACATAGAGATTTCTCAGGAGACAGATGAGGTGATCAGGCACTCCCATTTCTTTAAGAACTTGCCATAGTTTGCCATGGTCGACACAGTCAAAGGCTTTTGCATAGTCAATGAAGCAGAAGTAAATGTCTTTCTGGAACTCTCTAGCTTTCTCCATTATCCAACGCATGTTTGCAATTTGGTCTCTGGTTCCTCTGCCTCTTCTAAATCCAGCTTGCACTTCTGGGAGTTCTCGGTCCACATACTGCTTGAGCCTTCCTTGTAGAATTTTAAGCATAACCTTGCTAGCGTGAGAAATTAGTGCAATTGTGCGATAGTTGGAGCATTCTTTGGCACTGCTGAGTTTTCCAGACTTGCTGACATATTGAGTGTAGCACCTTAACAGCATCATCTTTTAAAATTTTAAATAGTTCAGCTGGAATACCATCACTTCCACTGGCCTTGTTATTTGCAGTGCTTTCTAAGGCCCATTTGACTTCACTCTCCAGGATGTCTGGCTCAAGGTCAGCAACCACACTACCTGGGGTATATGAGACATTCATTTCTTTCTGGTATAATTCCTCTGTGTATTCTTGCCACCTCTTCTTGATGTCTTCGGCTTCTGTTAGGTCCTTTCCACTTTTGTCCTTTATTATGGAAATCTTTGTACGAAATGTTCCTTTCATATCTCCAATTTTCTTGAACAGATCTCTGGTTCTTCCCATTCTATTGCTTTCCTCTATTTCTTTGCATTGCTTGTTTAAGAAGGTCTTCTTGTCTCTACTTGCTATTCTTTGGAAATCTGCATTCAATTTCCTGTATGTTTCACGATCTCCCTTGCATTTTGCTTGCCTTCTCTCCCCCGCTAATTGTAAGGCCTCATTGGACAGCCACTTTGCTTTCTTGCATTTCCTTTTCATTGGGATGGTTTTCGTTGCTGCCTCCTGTATAATGTTACGAGCCTCCATCCATAGTTCTTCAGGCACTCTGTCCACCAAATCTAAATCCTTAAACCTGTTCCTCACTTCCACTGTGTATTCATAAGGGATTTGACTTAGATTGTATCTTACCGGCCCAGTGGTTTTTCCTACTTTCTTCAGTTTAAGCTTGAATTTTGCTATAAGAAGCTGATGATCTGAGCCACAGTCAGCTCCAGTCAGTTTTGCTGACTGTATAGAGCTTCTCCATCTTTGGCTGCAGAGAATATAATCAATCTGATTTCGATGCTGCCCATCTGGTGATGTCCATGTGTAGAGTCGTCTCTTGTGTTGTTGGAAAAGCATGTTTGTGATGACCAGCTTGTTCTCTTGACAGAACTCTATTAGCCTTTGCCCTGCTTCGTTTTGATCTCCAAGGCCAAACTTGCCAGTTGTTCCTTTTATCTCTTGACTCCCTACTTTAGCATTCCAATCCCCTATAATGAGAAGAACATCCTTCTTTGGTGTCACTTCTATAAGGTGTTGTAAGTCTTCATAGAATTGGTCAATTTCAGTTTCTTCAGCACCAGTAGTTGGTGCATAAACTTGGATTACTGTGATGTTAAAAGGTCTGCCTTGGATTCGTATCGAGATCATTCTATCATTTTTGAGATTGCATCCCAGTACAGCTTTTGCCACTCTTTTGTTGACTATGAGGGCCACTCCATTTCTTTTATGGGTTTCTTGCCCACAGTAGTAGATATGATGGTCATCCGAACTGAATTCACCCATTCCCGTCCATTTTAGTTCACTGATGCCCAGGATGTCAATATTTATTCTTGCCATCTCATTTTTGACCACCTCCAACTTACCCATGTTCATGGTTCTTACATTCCAGGTTCCTATGCAATATTTTTCTTTACAGCATTGGACTTTCCTTTTGCTTCCAGGCATATCCGCAACTGAGCATCCTTTCGGCTTTGGCCCAGCCGCTTCATCAGCTCTGGATCTACTAAAAAGAATACTGAACAATTTATGGAGTGGTAGGCAACAAATGCATCAGAACTGTTTTCTCTTTGCAATAAAGATAATCCTCACTATTGATGAACTAACAAAATGCAGCAGACATTCTGTTCCGGTGCCCACGCAGACACTTTGTTTCAGATGTTTTAAGGCAAGGGTAACAGGCCTGAGGTTATCCCATTTTTACCTTTGTAGCAACCCCTGAGTCAAAAGTTGGCAACTGACCAGAGAAGTAATAATAATAAAAAGACTGCTGTTTTGAGTGGGTGGGTGTTTCAGTCTGGTTGTGAGAAAAGTAAGGCACATGGCCTTATATCTAATGTTCATCATCATCATCATCATCATCAGCTGTGCATCTTAGATAGCTTTTTCTGCTTCCCATTCAAAATGGCTGAACTCTGTCTCCAGATTCAACTCCAGATTCTGGCCCAGTTACCAGAAATTTATATTTCAAGGGTTAGCAGGCCTGACTGAGCAGGGTTGGGAAAGATATTTGATTCAGTTCAAATTTCAGTGAAAACCTAAGCTGCACAATATACAAGCACAGTTGTCCTTCAAAATTTGTGCTTCTCTGAATATTGAAATGCAGTTCTCCAGCTAAGTCATGTGTACAAGCACTGCCTCTCTGAATACAGTGGTACCTTGGGTTAAGAACTTAATTCGTTCTGGAGGTCGGTTCTTAACCTGAAACTGTTCTTAACCTGAGGTACCACTTTAGCTAATGGGGCCTCCCGCTGCCGCCGTGCCGCCGCTGCACAATTTCTGTTCTCATCCTGAAGCAAAGTTCTTAACCCGAGGTACTATTTCTGGGTTAGCGGATTCTGTAACCTGAAGCATCTGTATGTAACCTGAAGCGTCTGTAACCCGAAGTACCACTATATAAACCACCCCAGACTCTGTGTTCATCACCTGAGCCCCTACTTCATGTGCCTCCTCCACGTGAGCTCCAGAGGGTGACAACACGAGAACAAGCCTTCTCTGTAGTAGCTCTATTAAATCTGGGCAAACAGGTAAAATTGCATTAAAATGCATATATTAGGAAGCATGCACACTTGAGTGAGGATAAATTCTCATGAGGGTTTTAAAAAAAACTGATGCAGAAAGGTAGAGAACTGAATTTAAGCATGGGAAAGTGAACCTGATCTCGTTTTTTTGACAGAATTACAAGCCTGGTAGATGAAGGGAACACAGTGGATGTAGCCTACCTTGATTTCAGCAAGGCATTTGACAAGGTGCCCCATGATATTCTTGTAAAGAAGCTGGTAAAATGCGGTCTTGACTATGCTACCACTCAGTGGCTGACTGACCGAACCCAAAGGGTGCTCATCAATGGTTCCTCTTCATCCTGGAGAAGAGTGACTAGTGGGGTGCCACAGGGTTCTGTCTTGGGCCCGGTCTTATTCAACATCTTTATCAACGACTTGGATGATGGACTCAAGGGTATCCTGATCAAATTTGCAGATGACACCAAACTGGGAGGGGTGGCTAACACCCCAGAGGACAGGATCACACTTCAAAACGACCTTGACAGATTAGAGAACTGGGCCAAAACAAACAAGATGAATTTTAATAGGGAGAAATGTAAAGTATTGCACTTGGGCAAAAAAAATGAGAGGCACAAATACAAGATGGGTGACACCTGGCTTGAGAGCAGTACATGTGAAAAGGATCTAGGAGTCTTGGTTGACCACAAACTTGACATGAGCCAATAGTGTGACGCAGCAGCTAAAAAAGCCAATGCAATTCTGGACTGCATCAATAGGAGTATAGCATCTAGATCAAGGGAACTAATAGTGCCACTGTATTCTGCTCTGGTCAGACCTCACCTGGAGTACTGTGTCCAGTTCTGGGCACCACAGTTCAAGAAGGACACTGACAAACTGGAACGTGTCCAGAGGAGGGCAACCAAAATGGTCAAAGGCCTGGAAACGATGCCTTATGAGGAACGGCTAAGGGAGCTGGGCATGTTTAGCCTGGAGAAGAGGAGGTTAAGGGGTGATATGATAGCCATGTTCAAATATATAAAAGGATGTCACATAGAGGAGGGAGAAAGGTTGTTTCCTGCTGCTCCAGAGAAGCGGACACGGAGCAATGGTTCCAAACTACAAGAAAGAAGATTCCTCCTAAAAATTAGGAAGAACTTCCTGACAGTAAGAGCTGTTTGACAGTGGAATTTGCTGCCAAGGAGTGTGGTGGAGTCTCCTTCTTTGGAGGTCTTTAAGCAGAGGCTTGACAACCATATGTCAGGAGTGCTCTGATGGTGTTTCCTGCTTGGCAGGGGGTTGGACTCGATGGCCCTTGTGGTCTCTTCCAACTCTATGATTCTATGATTCTATGAGACACTGAGAGAAAACTGAGCATGATAGATTTACTCATCCTTTTATGGGACCCTGTGACATAGTGGCTGGGTGTGGAACATGTTGCCGAGAGAGGAGAGCGGGAAAGGCCCAGTGTGCAGACAAAAAACCTTCCAATGGTGCAGTGCTGGCCCACCCATGTGGCAAGGTGAGGTGACTGCCTTGGGTGGCAGGTTCCACAGGGTCAGGAGATCCGGCCTCTTAGAAATGCATCCATCACTGTTGCTGCTATGGCTGCAGTGGCAGCAATGGCTGTGGCACGCTCTTTGGAGGACCTCCATAATGCTGTCTCTGCGTCCGCTTCTCAGTGAATAGGAGGCGCTGCTGGTTTGCTCCCCCCCCCTCCAGGGAGGAAATGGCGGAGGCTGCCCTCTCCTAGGGTCTCCTGGGGTCTCCCAGGCTCTGCAACCACTTGGCTTGATTCAGAGCAGGCCCCTTTCCCCAGGCCCATGACTGTATTTGATTCATATATACAGTAGTACCTCTGGTTAAGAACTTAATTCATTCCGGAGGTTCATTCTTAACCTGAAACCGTTCTTAACCTGAGGAAGCACTTTAGCTAATGGGCCTCCTTCTGCCGCCATGCCACCACCGCATGATTTCTGTTCTCATCCTGAGGTAAAGTTCTTAACCTGAGGTACTATTTCTGGGTTAGCGGAGTCTGTAACCTGAAGTGTCTGTAACCTGAGGTGTCTGTAACCCAAGGTACCACTGTGTGTGTGTGTGCGCGCGCACACACACACACACACGCATGTGTGTGTATATATATAAACTGTTTTACAATTTAGAATGCTCATTTAAACATCTTTAAAATACGTCCCTTCTTCTCTTTCCATGGTTCATTTTGCATATTATAAATCCCTGCATATTTTACATAAACTAAACCATTCAGTATTCCATTATTATCACATCCATCAAAACTGTTGAATTTATCTTAATGCTTCCAACGTTTTCAAGTATACACAATTCCCCCCCATATATTCAATAAACATTTTCCAGTTTTCTCTAAACGTATGTTCTTCTTGTTGTCTTATTCTATATGTTAATTCTGCAAGCTGCACATATTCCATCAGCTTAAGTTGCCATTTCTCTTTAGTTTGGACCTCGCTCATTTTCCATTTGATTCCCACTTCAGCTATCAGGCAATGTTGATTTCATTCCCTGCCTTGTTCCTGGTGTTGATCTTTATTTTTCCCTTGTTCCTAGTGCACATCTTCACTCACTCCTTTCTTCCCTAGTGGGAGAGGAGGCATTTTGTGGTTCACCATAGGTGCCAAAATTTCTTGGCCTGGCCCTGCATCAGTGGAACACAGTAATCCAATGTTTGCTTTAGCTTCCTATTGACATCTGGGTTCAGTTAAACATTTTGGTCAGGCATAGGCAAACTCATCCTCCAGATGTTTTGGGACTACAATTCCCATCATCTCTGACCACTGGTCCTGTTAGCTAGGGATGATGGGAGTTGTAGTCCCAAAACACCTGGAGGATGAGTTTGCCTATGTCTGATTTTGGTGATTACCTAAAATATATAATTAGCCGGAGCATGGCATATATGTATAAGAGGCGATATCTACCTAATATTCCACTATGATTAAAATCCAGCTTTTAAGTTTAGGGATCTGTTTTAACAAAAGAGCTGCTGAGTAAATGCAGAGAACAGTTATTGCTTCTTGCTCTTCAGATGTAGAATTCTGTGAATTTCACTTGAGGCTTGTTGAGGAATTGTAGCATTTGGTTCGCCAAGGATAGGGTGAGACAGGGTGAGATGGGATGCATTCATCGTCTGTTACACTATCTGAGTCCTTGGGATTGTGTGGGCAATAAATAAGTAAATAATCCTTAGTGTGGAGATATTTCAATAGATCAGCAGAAGATAGACACCAGCTCCTGTATTCGCAATTCTTTTGCTAAGAAGCTGTATTCAGATATAGCACATTTATCAGTCAATAAAATGGAAGGTGCTTCTCCTGTGAAATTTTACGCTGCCTGCAAATTGCTCTCCATCCAGTTACATACGTTCCAAACTGAGAGCACGTTTGTGATAAGATAACAACTGCAGGGTGTGATGGGATAAAGGCACAAACAGTTGTAATAGCTTCCTGATTGCAAAAATAGAGCAAGTCTGAAAGGTTATCTGTATCCACCATAGGCAACTTCTTGATTTCTGGCCTGTTCCCACATTGAAATTCAGATGAAAAATTGCAAAGGGGCTTTCACTTGCCGCGGACTAATAAGTACCATTACCTGAGGCAATTTCCAGTTCTGAAGTGTGGCTGCGTTCCCTGACACCACACAGAAGGAAACTCCAGCAGCTATACAGTGCCTGCTGCTTATGGCATTAAACCCTTCGGCAAAGTGATGTGATGATAACTTTAACTGGTAACAGGCATCCTTTGCCACAAAGATATTTTTAAGAGTTGATTGAAAGCCCTTTTTCTGTCCTGCCACTTTAAAGAAGGTGGGCCTGTCTTTGCTATAAGCAACTGGCTGCTGTGTTGAATAGACTCCTTTGTAAAACACACACACACACACAATAGCTTCCCTGGTGCATTGCCTTCAATAAAGCGAAACATGGGCGGGTGGGGAGGGAGGGAAGCAGGCAGGGAGAGATTTCTGTCAAGAAGAAAAGTCAGCTCAGACATTCGAAGGGGGAACACTTTGCCTACCGCTTCTGTGAGGGACAAAAATTCGTATGGAAGCCAAGCGAGGAACATCATTAGTGCACCTAGATCAAAGTTATGGTATCCCCCTGTCAGCACATACACTTTAGAAAGGTACGGCTTCCTAGGGGTATGTGAGCAACTTTTGACTGCTCCCTCATGTGCTCACAGAGTGCAGATAATCAAGTCTAGGCAAGCAGCTGGGTTCAGGATGAGGGGCAGAATTTGATGCGCATATTCAGGAATAGCTCTGAAGGATATTCAGGAATAGCTCTGGGTAGATTGGGGAGGGGAGGGGAAGGCAAGCAACCCGCAAAGTTATACGAGATCCTGTTTTTGTTGTGAAGTGGAATGAAAAGGCAGCATGCCAGAAACTAGGGTACATAATAGAGCACATTATCGTGCCACTCACAAGCAACACAAGCAGGAGTTGTTTGGGAATAATCTGATAATAATTTTCAAACTCTAGTGCCTTTGTAGAGTGGGTGGAAGAAAGGAAAGCTGGCACAGGGTGTGGGGGGGGAATATATCAGCACCACTGAACAAGAGGAGAACCCGCAAGGAAAACATAAAAGACGAGCCCCATGATATCTCTCTGGTGTGCCTGTCTTTGCTGTAGTTTTGACTTTTTCCCTGAGCTGCAAAAGTTGTGCAGGCTTCCGCCTGCCCCCCTTACTTTTATTACTTTGAAAGTTGATAAGGAGGCAGCTGTGAAGTTTATGTGTATAACGATAACAGCGGCTTTTCTATCTGTCTTCCTTTAATCTCCTGTTCCGACTTCTTTCCCTGCAAAGCCTGTCGACCTCTTTCCCCCGTCCCAAGGACAACACAAAATGTCGCCTTGAGTGGCCACACAGTTTGGAGGTGTGTGTGTTAGGTTTTGTGCAGTTATCAGCAACTGCAAATACCAGGTGGATGTCCTCCATCTGATCTGTGCCACTTTAGTCCGCCGGTGTCAGCCCACATGACTGAATATTTCTCCACACAAAAATAGAAAAACAAAAAGGAAAGAGAAATGAAAACCTTCCACATAGAAACTAGATCTCAGGAGAAAGAGTTCTAGAGCCCAGACTTTTCATTGACATGCCAAGATTTTTACGTAGAAGGATGTGGGAAACAGGATGGAAGCGAAATCACATGAACCCCTCTCCTTCCTATGCAGGCTTAAAGGTAAAGGTAAAGGTACCCCTGCCCGTACGGGCCAGTCTTGACAGACTCTGGGGTTGTGCGCCCATCTCACTTAAGAGGCCAGGGGCCAGTGCTGTCCGGAGACACTTCCGGGTCACGTGGCCAGCGTGACATCGCTGCTCTGGCCAGAGCCAGAGCCAGAGCCAGAGCCGCACACGGAAATACCGTTTACCTTCCCGCTGGTAAGCGGTCCCTATTTATCTACTTGCACCCGGAGGTGCTTTCGAACTGCTAGGTTGGCAGGCGCTGGGACCGAGCAGCGGGAGCGCACCCTGCCACAGGGATTCGAACCGCCGACCTTTCGATCGGCAAGCCCTAGGCGCTGAGGCTTTAACCCACAGCGCCACCTGCGCCCCTTATCCTATGCAGGCTTATACCTTCATAAAAGACTTTTTGGATCAGGGAGAATGAACATGGCAAGGGAGGCTGTGTATTGCTTGTGAAGAGTTTACTGGAAAGAAACACAACACAACATGGTAACCCTGAACCAAGAAAGTAAGCTCAGATCCTTGCAGAAACCAAGAGCCTCAGGAAGCATTCAGGTGCCCTCAGACTGTGGCAGAAAAATGGAAGCTTATTTAGCAGAGAAAGAAAACTTTAGAGAAACCGGAGGGCAGATTGGGAATCTTGCACATTCTTATGGTACCATCTTTTGTTTTCACAGAAGCTTGTCTGAAATATTCTCAGAGTCCTGTAGTGATTTCATGCTCTTTATTGCAGCTTGTAAAACACTGATTGAATTGCCCCCCAAACCTCAGGCTTTTATATACATTATTTACACAATGAGTCCTGTCTGGTTGGCTGATTCTGCTTTCCTCCTGGAGCCTGATTGGTCTTTTCCTGCAAGACAATCAGTTGTCGCATTCTAGGATCCTACTTGCCTATTGTTCTAGGATCCAAGCTTAGTACATAACATTGTCAGATTTTGATATTCAGATGACACGCTTAGTAATTTACCTTATTATTGTTGCCTAATTCTTGGAATGGAAGCATTCTCTTTTTTATATATATATAAATTTTTTATTAAGAGTTTTTTTTAAAAAAAACACAATAGAAAGAAAAAAAACAGCATATGCAAATAAAAAACAGAAAAGAAAAACAAACATAATATTTGGCATCGTGTAATAACCAACTTTTCTTCATTTTTGGGCTTCCTCACATCTCCCGCTCCTGCATTCCATATTAATAAAACTTTAGCCAGCAATTTATCACCTTGTTTCCATTCTTATTATACACATTTTCAATAGTTTGTCCCTAACTTTGAATATTTTATCTAAATCTTAAATACCTAATTTTAACATAGTATTTATTCAAAATTTATTATTCTCATAGAATTCACTCATTCTCATAATCTTTTCAACTAACTTTATGGTGCCCTGTTGTTTTCGAATCTCTCATCCTTCTTAACACTCATATAGTTTACAGTGTCTTTGTAAATAGTCCTTAAATTTCTTCCAATCCTCCTCCATTGCTTCTTCTCCCAGGTCTCGGATTCTGCCAGTCATTTCTGCCAGCTCCATGTAGTCCATCAGTTGCATCTGCCATTCTTCCAGCGTGGGCAAATCTTGGGTTTGCCAATATTTAGCTACAAGTATCCTTGCTGCTGTTGTTGCATACATAAAAAATGTTCGATCATTCTTTAACACCCTCTGGCCAACAATGCCCAAAAGGAAGGCCTCTGGTTTCTTAGGGAAAGTATACTTAAATACCTTTTTCAACTCATTATATATCATTTCCCAGAAGACCTTAACCCTAGGGCAAGTCCACCAGAGGTGAAAGAACGTTCCTTCAGTTTCCTTACATTTCCAACACTTATTGTCTGGCAGGTGATATATTTTTGCTAGCTTGACTGGGGTCATGTACCACCTGTATATCATTTTCATAATGTTTTCTTTCAAGGCATTACATGCCGTAAACTTCATACCGGTGGTCCATAACTTTTCCCAGTCAGAATGGAAGCATTCTCATCTTGTATTTGATTCAATGTCATGATTCAGAATCCCAGATATGGATTTACCAACATTTAACAGAAAATTGCACTAATCCTAATTTTGCAATGCAATTGTCTGACCAAATAATATTTAGAAAAAAATGCATATATTATGAGAAAGTACACCTGAAAATGAGGATATTCATAACAATCACATACTAAAATGTAATGTATTAAGGAAAATTGTGTAGAGTAGTCAAAACTGCATATAAAATGTGTTTATTAGGAGAAACTCACACTAAAATAGTGATAAATTTTCATGAGCATTTAAAAATAATAATCTCTAATTGCTACAAAATGTGGAGAATTGAGCAGATCCTGTCATCCCTGCTAGCAGCTGATTGTTTGGTCTTCAGAAGCTCCTTTGAAAGTGTAATGTTGCACAGCACGTTGTCTAGGCAGTTCCTGCAAACCCCTTTTCTCCTGAGCCACATTTTTTGCTGCCCCACCACACCTGATATTATATTGTATGTGAGTTGTAGGGCACACGGGCAAGGCTTGACCAAAATGGGCTCTGGTGAGCATAATTAGACTTATAGGCTGGAGATTCCCCACTTCTGATTTAGATGAGGATATGCTTCAGCTCTGAAACATCATTCACAAACATACCTAGCACCCAGAAGATTGCATATACAGTGGTACCTCAGGTTAAGTACTTAATTCGTTCCGGAGGTTCGTTCTTAACCTGAAACTGTTCTTAACCTGAAGCACCACTTTAGCTAATGGGGCCTCCTGCTGCCGCCTCACCGACAGAGCCCGATTTCTTATACTGAAGCAAAGTTCTTAACCTGAAGCACTATTTCTGGGTTAGCGGAGTGTGTAACCTGAAGCATATGTAACCTGAAGCGTATGTAACCCGAGTTTACCACTGTACAGGTCACTCACAACTTATGTTCATTTACCTTGTGCACATTTACCTTTATGTGCTTCACAAATAAACAAATACAGTGGTACCTCAGGTTAAGAACTTAATTCGTTCTGGAGGTCTGGAGGTCTGTTCTTAACCTGAAACTGTTCTTAACCTGAAGCACCACTTTAGCTAATGGGGCTTCCTGCTTACCGCTGCACCGCCACTTCACGATTTCTGTTCTCATCCTGAAGCAAAGTTCTTAACCCGAGGTAATATTTCTGGGTTAGCGGAGTCTGTAACCTGAAGCGTATGTAACCCGAGGTACCACTGTAAATAAGTGTAAAGGGCAAAGAAAGGGGGCTGATATCTGGAAATTACTTTGGCAATTCCACCCACCATTGAACCCAATGTGTTTTGACTATATGTTATCCAGCGCCGAGGGCCTTCTGGCGGTTCCCTCACTGCGAGAAACGAAGTTACAGGGAACCAGGCAGAGGGCCTTTTCGGTAGTGGCGCCCGCCCTGTGGAACACCCTCCCATCAGATGTTAAAGAAATAAACAACTATCTGACTTTTCGAAGACATCTGAAGGCAGCCCTGCTTAGGGAAGCTTTTAACATTTGATGAATCGTTGTATTTTAATATTCTGCTGGAAGTCGCCCAGAGTGGCTGGGGAAACCCACCCAGATGGGCGGGGTATAAATAATAAATTATTATTATATTGTATTTTGGCTTAATGTGCTATTCCCAGAACATAACCCCCACGTACGTTGGGAGCCATCTGTAGGGGTACCAACTGGAACAAAATAGGGGGGCAGTTAAGCCCCGCCCCACACAACTGATCACATGATATGGTCACACACACCATTTGAATGGCAATGCCCATCAATTTTTGGGGGGGCAGCCCCCTCAAATATTTTATTTTGGGTGGCAAAGGGCTCTCGGCCCCTAGGAGTTGGCTCCTATGGTCACTTGTATATATTTTAAAGTCTAAATCTGACCAAGCATTACTATCTCTCTTTTGTTCTTTTCCTCTGGGGTTATGCAGATATGTAAAACATTGGGAGAGACTGCGGTGGAGTAGAAGTAATGATAGTAATCTCAGGAATGGATACGGAAGACTAGCAACAGCCACAGTTTGCACGAATTGTCATTTGCCCTCTAAAGCAAGTGGATACAACGATAAACAAAGAGCTTCAGTTACCTAATTAGCAAGCAACAAATGCATGTAATAAAACTTTAATTAGTAACTATGATATAATTTACTTTTGATGAACAACCAAACAACTTAATCTGCTTTTTCTATGTCACTTTAAACCCCCCTCAGTCCTCTTTCAGAGCTCTGCATTGCACTTTGGGGAGGTTAGGGCTTATGAGTCTCATTCGTAAAATGAAGTTCTTGGAATAGTTTTCCTGTTGATGATTTTTTATTTGGAAAAGCAATGGGAATATTAATCTCAGAAAGAATGCATCTAGGTTTATCTATTCATTCTTATTAGAGAAGTGCATGACAAAATTCAAAGCTGTGTATTTCAGTTGAGTTTTGGGTCTAAGAAGTGTGAACTGGGAGGATTAGACTGAAATGTGAGCTGAGTGGAATTTTTCCTCCATCTGAAATTAGAGTTCTTTCTTTCTGAAATAATTTTTATTTGATTTTCCAAGTATAGAGTTATAACAATACAAAATACATATCCATATTTAGAGATTTCTCTGAATCTCTAGACTTCCCACTTTCCCCTTCATCAGTCCTATTATAATCCTTTTGAGCTGCATATTATTTCATCTTCCAAATTTTATGTCTCTCCATTTTGTCCATAATATTTTCTACATTACGAGCGTTATTGCAATCCTGCTAATGTTTTCATCTGCTTACAGTGGTCTCTCAGGTAAATTATAATTCCCCCCCCCCCCCATTTTTAATTGAAATTTTGGTCTTCTTGGTTCCTGAGCTTTCTGGTCAATTTTGCCATTTTGGCATAATCCAAAAGCTTAATTTGCCATTCTTCTCTGGCAGGGACTTTGTCTTCTTTCCATCTCTGGGCTAGTAACATCCATGCTAATTTCTCTACTGAAATTAGAGTTCTAAGCTTGCTTGAGCGGAACTCTGCTCACCAGAGGCTTCGACTGATGAACAAGGGCAGAGGTGATTTCTGCCAATTGCAGTTTCCTCCTTCAGCCCCCTGCGCCTCCCACAGTCTGCTCCAGAAGGTTGGAGGACCCTCAGTAACAGCATGGGAGCTGGGACAAGGGGCACAAGACAGAAGGGAAATCTGTAAGAACCCATCTACCTGCATGCTGCCACTGGGAACATTTGCTGGATTGGAGTCCCTTCTGTGAACAAAAG
Organism: Podarcis cretensis; assembly: GCF_951804945.1. Lineage (NCBI taxonomy): Eukaryota > Metazoa > Chordata > Lepidosauria > Squamata > Lacertidae > Podarcis > Podarcis cretensis. The sequence goes on along the minus strand of NC_137176.1, from coordinate 22,494,049 downwards.
GAGCAGTTTGTTTGTTTGTTTTTGTTTGTTTGTTTGTTTAAAATGCCACCCTTCATTCAAGGATCACAAGGTGGTTCACAGTATTAAAAAACAACAATCCAATCCATCCATTTCCAGCATGGCAAGTCGATATTTTAAAGCTGCTGTGAGTTTTTATTGTACATCACTGCTATTTTCTTATCACTTGAGAGGTTTTTCTTTTAATTCACTGTAGGTGGCCCCCAGGGATGCTGACTGGTCACAGAAAAATGGGAGATAAATTTTATTAGTAAAAAAAAATCCTAAATAAAGCAGCTAGATTAAAGAGTTGCTGTACTTTCAAAAAGCATATTTATAGGTGAAGAGGGAGAACTATAATCCATGTGTGTCATTGGCTGTGGGTAGAGAACCAATGTTGGCCACTATTCTAGTTTAATTAACATTGTGGTGTACTCTGGACCCAAGCCTTTCTGAGCTTCTATACCAGCAGCAATTATTTGAATTTGGCTCAGAATATATATATATATATATATATATAGAGAGAGAGAGAGAGAGAGAGAGAGATATTCTGTTGGACTGGGAATAGAAGAATTCTGCTCAGGTGTGTTTCTTGGGAGATGAAGGGAGACTGGCATGAGCTAAGGACAATGTAGATGGGCCTAGAATAATTATCACTTTTTCAGGGAATTAGTTTGCAAGATACTAAAGCATGCTTTAATATAACTGCAGCAATTATTCACGGATCATTCTGATTAGCAGCAAATCTGAGATGCCTTCAGGGGCCAACTTTTCTACTACTTAAGCTGCATCTTCATTCTTCAAAGTGTATTGAATATGCTTTGCCATTCCAGCAGAGAGGTGCTCACTATTCATGTTTTCAGTCGTGGGTTCTGCAGAATTATATCCCTGCACTTAGGCTTGCATAATCATTGTCTGTGAAACACAACATGGCTTTTCAACTCTTAAAGCAAAGTTTTAGACATTGTTTCAAAGATCTTTCTTAACAAAGAAAGAAGAAGAAATACAGCCAAAGGGTGTTCTGAATGTTAATTTGAACTTGGAAGCAATTTCATATTGGAATGGGTGCAACATGGGTGGTAGGACTGTATACTAGATATTTCTTGAGTGCTCCTATGGCAAGTTTATACTGTGCTTTTTGAGAACTAAACATAGTTCTGTGTGTTCAGATTATGGGAGGAAAGGTAGGGGGCATTAATGAAATACAGTTGTACCTTGGTTTTCCAACAGCTCAGTTCGTTTTGGCTCCTGAACACTGCAAACCTGGAAATGAGTGTTCTGGTTTGCGAACTATTTTTGGAAGCCGAATGTTCAGCAGGGCTTCTGTGGCTTCCGATTGGCTGCAGGAGCTCAGTGCAGCCAATCAGAAGCCACACTTTAGTTTCCGAACAGTTTGGAAGTCGAACGGACTTCTGGAATGGATTCCTTTCGACTTCCAATGTACAACTGTACAGAAGACCTATCTTATGACTCCCTGAAATTCAAGCGCTGACACTTCACATCATTTATCTTATAGTAATCCTTTTCTTACAGAGGCCCAGTAAAACAGGTCAGTATAGGGCACTTCCCAGTATTCTGTCACACTCTAAAGTGACTCAGGATTATAAACCTAGTTGCAGATATGCAGATGTGAAGGAAAAGTCGCACACACAAAAATGTAGTCTAATGCATGTGTGCACTATGAGACATATAATGACATGCATCACAGATACTTGATGTGCAGCAGATGGTGGTCATGTGCATTCATTATATCGTTTTGGGCACCTGGCTTAAAAAACCCCACAGCTTTCAGCAAGTACATCACAAAATGGTGTGAATTTCAAAGGACAGCTGCATTTCACTGCACATATTGTATAAAGAACTTTGAATTAGGCAAAAGGAATACAGTGGTACCTCAGGTTAAATACTTAATTCGTTCCGGAGGTCCGTTCTTAACCTGAAACTGTTCTTAACCTGAAGCACCACTTTAGCTGATGGGACCTGCTGCTGCTGCCGCATCGCCGGAGCATGATTTCTGCTCTTATCCTGAAGCAAAGTTCTTAACCCGAGGTACTACTTCTGGGTCAGTGGAGTCTGTAACCTGAAGCGTATGTAACCTGAAGCGTATGTAACCCAAGGTACCACTATACCCGTATTTCTCACTCCATAAGATGCACCTAATTTTTAGAGGAGGAAAACAAGAAAAAAAGTATTCTGAATGCAACAGTGGATGTGTGATTTTTTTGGTGCAGGCTGTAGCCATGGACATACTATGTGATCTGATGGTGAATTTGGGGTGACCCAGTGTAAAACTCCTGAGGATCCATGTGGATCCGTGCATTGTAACCATGTTTTTTTTGCACCATTGTGGCCCACGAAACAGTGGGTGCGTGGTTTTGTTGGTGCAGGCTGTAGCCATGGACATGCTATGTGATCTGATGGAGAATTTGGGGTAACCCAATGCAAAAATCCTGAGGATCCATGTGCTTTTATCTCCCCCTACAGCAGCCTCCTTTATCTTTAGAGTCCTTTATCTCCCTCCCAATCCCTTGCCAATAAGCTGCTCAGTGGCTTTGTTTCAAAAACTCCTTCCCTCTTTCTAAAAAACAAAAGCACGATCTGCTTTTTGCCCCTAGGCAATTCGGCTCCAGGGACCACGCATTCGCTCCATAAGACGCACAGGCATTTCCCCTTACTTTTTAGGAGGAAAAAAGTGTTTCTTATGGAGTGAAAAATACGGTAGCTCCTCCATCCCTACATGTAGCTACTGCAAAGTGATGGTGAATATATTAAGACACAAATAATCATCTCCCTGTGAACAGTTTTCCAAAATCAAGGCAGAAAGAAGTGATTGAATGTGCTGTGAATGATTCCCTAGAAAAAATGTTTAACAGTTGGATGTACCTTCCCTGCTCCTCTATCTCTGCCAAACGTCACCTCCTCTAGGCACATGGAAGCCTACTAATTTATTGTTGTCTAAGGATCTAAAGCACAATCTGTATGATGCATTATATTTTCCCAAAGCCACAGAATTAAATCTATCAGATTCAATTATATGACTGACAGGAGACGTTCCCAAAGATGCTTAAATGCATCACAATAGTCAATAAACCTATACTCTGAATACAATAGGTGCAAAATGCTTTTGTGGGCATCTTTTGTTTCCAAAACAATGCCATGATTGTGTAATTCAGCTAAAGGGCCTTGAGGGAATTTGAGTGTAATCAAATATGACAGAACAAATAGAACAGCAAATGCACTGGCAAAGGTCCACATCGCTGAAGGTGTTCGTGCCTTGATATTTAAAAATATCCTTCTCTTTCTCACATTAAGGCTACTGAAGCATCACATGCAGCTATGCAGACCAGTGCTATTTTTGCCTTATCCCAAGAGGTTCTTAAGACAGAAGCTGGAAACCAGTAGCTGGTCGCTCTGAAGCTAGGTAATTTTAGACTCTTACAAGGGCCCCCTCCTTAGGTGGTAATGTGCAGGACTTTGCTATCTTCAAAATGGCAAAGCAGCCCCATGACGTTTGCGGGCACTTGTTCATTTTCTTGAGTGGCCATAGATGTCTCTCCCAAAGTCCTGCCCTAACAGCACCACTGATAATGGGGATGGTGCTATCATTAGCTTATGTTAGAGACAATATTCTCTTTCATGCACTCCAATTCTGTCTCCATTTACCTGGCAACACTTCTCACTGAACTTAAATGTGACTTACTTTGAAGGAGATGTGAAACTGTAATTTATGTAGTTATTTGCAAAACAGCAGGAACAAAAATAAAATAAAATGCAGATCATTAATTTCATAATGGATGCTCTAGTTGAGATTCCTGAATTACAGGGGTTGGACTAGTGATGACCCTTAAAGTCCCTTCCAACTCTACAATACTACAATTCTGTGATTTATTGCAAGAGTGAGAATGGGCTTGCATTTGATGATAGATGGCTTGATCATAACGCATTGCAGAAATATGGTTTTAAGAAAGCATATTTAAACATTTATGGTGCACCTAGTGAAGTGGATATAATAATATGTGTTCATAAAGGTGGTACTAATACAGAGAGATCAAAACATTTTAGCACTGCCACTTTTCTACAGTTACACCTAACATTCACGAAAAGCATTCAGTCTGAAATTATAGTCATAGCTTCCGATGTTGTGCATTTACTGTTTCCACTGGAAAAAAAATGGCACCCACAGTGCTCTGTGAATGTTGAGAATCAAAATGTTAATTAGCTTTCATGCCATCGAGCTTTTATATATCTTTCCTCATACATGAAAATTTTCTTCAAGCTGATATCATAGTTGACACCTCAATATTGTTACATGCCACTCAACCCATGAGCAGTGCAGGATTCCTTGGGGCCAATTCCTCACTCAGGATTCATGGTTTTTTTGGACACTGTCAGGGAACTGCCATCGGAACAGGGAAGGGAGGTAGAGGGGCCGTTGGGATACAGGGATCCTACAAATGTCTTGTGAAGCAGTTCCTCTTCCTGTGGTGGCGAAAGGCACGCCTCCAGTGGGGAAGAGGGAAAGGGGTCAGGGGATGCTGCTGGGAGCCCCAGCACAGCTCCTGGTCAAGCTGGCCAGGAGGGAAGCACGTCTCTTCCATTGCCCACCTTATGCAGAGGGGTAAAGCACAAAGAAGGAAGGAAAAGGCTGGAGGTGACAAAGTTCTTATGTTGGGGACAAAACCGGAAAAAGCCACTCCCGGATTCTGCTAGCAATTGAGGTGGACATGAACTTTGGGGTTCCACACTGTAAATAGTTTTTGCACCAAATAAAACCTGTAAAAGACAGGTGAGAGTCCTGCCTCGTTACTCGCGAGCAACCACCCCTGCCATCTGACAGACACTGTGGTGTCTTTAAGATATATATTTTATTTACACATATATACAACCTGAGCCTACAATGAAGGGGTTCAAAGCATTACATCCCAAGAAGGTCTCATGTCTCTGATTGCTGTCACCTAATAGACTGACACATTTTTCCTCAATCGTGCCACAACCAACTGAAATTGTAAAACTTCCTCCTAAGAGAAACTATGGCTTTGTCTTCAGACGAATGATCTCAGAGCTCAGGGAGGAGTAGTATCTATTTACCAACTGGCAGAGATTCTTTGCTTTGTCAATCGATTTCTTGATGGCTCTGCATCTTCTCTTTGTCCTCTTTTAATGGTTCATCCCCTACTTGCATGCACCGCTTCTACTTCTCAAACCAGTGGTGAAAGTGCTGCTTCTTCTTTGGCAATCACTTGTAGCCGAGTAAGATTGTCTTCCATGAACACAGTCTTAACAGTGAGTTCATAAGTGACTGTGGAGGCCAATTCTGGATCCACATGTTCTTCCACAGTGGGAAAAAAGGTTTCCAGGTGGGGGTTGATCATGGTGAGAGTTTGCCAAATGTGCCTCCCTTTTAGCATGTTTCTCCCTTTCGTCCTGAATTCGAGTATCTTCAAAGCAACCTTTGCTAAAGACTGTTCTCCAATTGGAACGTTCACAGGCCAGTGTTTCCCATTTGTCAGTATTTATACTACATTTTTAAAAAAGATTTGACTTGAGAGAGAGTCTTTAAACCTCTTTTGTTGACCACCAGCATTACGCTTTCCATTTTTAAGTTTGGAATAGAGTAGTTGCTTTGGAAGACAATAATCAGGTATCCGAATAACGTGATCAGTCAAACAAAGTCTGATGTTGAAGAATCATTGCTTCAACACTGGTGATCTTTGCTTCTTCCAGTACACTGGCATTAGTTTGTCTGCCTTCCCAAGTGATATGTAATTTTTTCCGGAGACACCGTTCATGGAACCTTTTGATGGACTGCTTCTAATTCTCAAACCAATGGTGAGAGTGCAGAGTAAATGGAACCATGTATACAGAATCAGTGTGAGTAGAGTGGTACCTCGGGTTAAGAACTTAATTCATTCCGGAGGTCTCTTCTTAACCTGAAACTGTTCTTAGCCTGAGGTACCACTTTAGCTAATGGGGCCTCCCGCTGCCGCCGCACCACCAGAGCACAATTTCTGTTCTCATCCTGAAGCAAAGTTCTTAACCCAAGGTACTATTTCTGGGTTAGCGGAGTCTGTAACCTGAAGCATCTGTAACCTGAAGCATCTGTAACCCAAGGTACCACTGTAACTGAGTTTGCTAAATGAAAGCTATCTGTGTGTTCAGATCTGTGACACTGAGCTAACACTGATTGCTTCTAATAAAAAAATTCATTTCAGTCACAGAAATGCATATCCCAAGGACACAGTGCTAAGATATCTGGTGTCCAACCATGTAGTCTATAAATTGTGGTCAAGACAAAGGTGCTTTGGATTGAATCATTTGGACATCTCACCCAGTAGTGCCAGCTGTAACTGTGGCTTTTCATGTTCGTTCCAAGCCTATCTTAATAATATACTTTATATCAGCTTTTGCCAACCTGGTGCCCTCCAGACCTTCTAGAATACAAGCCCCATCTGAACCATCCAACATGTCTGAAATTTGGGGATGATGGGAGTTGTGTTGCAAAACATCTAGACTGCCACAGCTTTCCTATGTCTCTGCCTTAGGGCCTTGTGAATACAAAACTTGTGCTCTACCACTGAGTTATGGGCCATCTGCATAATCCACTACCTTGTGGACATATGGGCCTGCAACTGCCCACTTGGGAAACTCAAGCTCTAGCTGGGGAGCTTTCCCTTTCCAAGAATAACAATGGGAGAGCCCTGCTTGCACTCTAAAATGGTGTCATTCACAAGTCAAAAACATGCACCTGGAGACAGGAAAAGCACCAAGCTGTAAGTCCTTATGTTTGTTGTTAATATTATTTCAATATTATTCTGGAATAGTTAAGAGTGAGGAAAGCTGAAGCCATGAAATCATCATCGGTGGTTTATCATGCAAAATATAACATAACATGGCACTTTAGGCAAATTGTGCCTCTACAACAATCTTTTATTCCAATCAACAGTAGCACTTAACATATTTTGTGACAAAGAATACAACTTGCAATCATGCAAATGAGATTTCTGAGGCAAATTAAGGGGTGCGGGTGTTGTGTGGAATGATGATGAACTTTTGAGGCAATATATTGAAAGCAGAGTAACCTATCAGTCTAATCTGAATCAGGGGAACCTGTGGTCTTCCAGATATTGTTGGACTCCTATCAGGTCCTTCCAGCATAGCATAGCCAGTGGTCCGGGGTGATGGGAGTTGCAGCCTGTCAACATCTGGAAGGCTACAAGCTCCTCACCTCTCACCTTAATAGATTACAACAGAATTTCAATTCTAAAAAGTGAGGTGAGTTAGGCTGGTAGATCCTGACTTGATGCTAGGTGAGTCATGGACTCAAGGCTTCACCAGTCCACACCACTAGCTCTCAGACTGCCACTCAGTGCTAAGCACCTGTGGAAAGTTGTGGTCCTGGTTACCCAGAATCCCTGGACAAGGTCGGCTGTTGCTACCTCACATAATGTGCTGGTTGACAGGTGAACAACAGGTAATGAAGCTCCCAGTTCTCTAATGGCATTAGGAAAGCCACCTGCAATATAGAGATGATAATACAGCTCTGTTTTAAAGTTCACCGAGGGAAAAATATATGAAAATATAGTTGATCTCCTTCATATCTGTGATCAGAAACTTTTGGCATATTGAGGTGGTGCCGTGCTGCCACCAACACCACCCTGACAGTGGTGTTTTAGCCACTTATCACAACAATGGAAGCTAGAGTAGTGGTGAAGTTGGAACTGTGTGGCTGCTCTAAAGGTAAAGGTAAAGGTAAAGGTACCCCTGCCCGTACGGGCCAGTCTTGACAGACTCTGGGGTTGTGCGCCCATCTCACTCAAGAGGCCAGGGGCCAGCGCTGTCCAGAGACACTTCCGGGTCACGTGGCCAGCGTGACAAAGCTGCATCTGGCGAGCCAGAGCCGCACACGGAAACGCCGTTTACCTTCCCGCTGGTAAGCGGTCCCTATTTATCTACTTGCACCCGGAGATGCTTTCGAACTGCTAGGTTGGCAGGCGCTGGGACCGAGCAGCGGGAGCGCACCCCGCCGCAGGGATTCGAACCGCCGACCTTTCGATCGGCAAGTCCTAGGCGCTGAGGCTTTAACCCACAGCGCCACCTGCATCCCGTGTGGCTGCTCTAGTGGAACCAAATCTACATTCCCACTAGTGCATCCATGCAGCCCTGACCTCACAGTCATCCCACCCATCTTGGATGGGTGGCACTGTGGTCTAAATCACTTGGGCTTGCCAATCAGAAGGTTGGCAGTTTGAATCCCCATGATGGGGTGAGCTCCCATTGCTCTGTCCCAGCTCCTGCCAACCTAGCAGTTTGAAAGCATTCAATTGCAAGTAGATAAATAGGTACCACTGCAGCGGGAAGGTAAACTGTGTTTCCATGTGCTCTGGTTTCCGTCACAGTCCTCTGTGTGCCAGTAGTGGTTTAGTCATGTTGGCCACATGACCCATAAAGCTGCGGACAAATGCCAGCTCCCTCAGCCTGAAAGCAAGATGAGCGCCACACCCCATATTCAGCCTTGACTGGACTTAATCATCCAGGGGTCCTTTACCTTTTACCATCTTGGTAAGTGGTTTGATGTGAAACATCATATTGTGGCCGTATCCAAGCCTGTTGAGAAGCATGAGGTGAATTTCTTATGCCTCTATCACTTCCCCAGATCTTCACCACTGACCTCAGTGAAACTGGAAAGAGGTTGTGGTGGGTGGGTGGGTGGACAACAAGCAATTTCAAACCAGACCAACATGTTAGAAAGATCTGGATCTGTTTTGAAATGGGCTGGGATGTTTCATCCATGAACCTCATCATTGCCACTGCACTGCCACATCACTAATTAAAACATCTACCTAAGCAAGATTGCTATTGGTGTATGGAACCTATGAAATAAGGAGAATTTGTAACATTGCTTGGAGGTACCCAGTAAACAGTCATTAGGATGGGGCACAGCAACTACTGTGCCAGAGCAAAACAAGACTGTAAGATAATACTCCAGTATTAGAGGTGAATTGCAAATAGATTGTGATCAGGTAGCTCATCAAAAAATCAACCTGGAGCATGGGTATCACAAGTGGTACATGAAGTAAGAGTTCATCAATATCAGAACTGCACTAGTCCCTGCAATGCTGCTAATTCATGCTCCCTGACTCATTAGAATAGTGGCAGAATGACGTCCAAGTTCCTAGGAATGACATATGTACTCTAAATGGCACTAGAACTGAGATGCCCAAAAGGCGGTCTAGCAAGAAGTAAACAAGGACCTTGGATGGGCACTTATTTGGAAAGAGATGTTTGGCTTGCTGATCACTTTCCTTTTCAAAAGTAAACAGCTGCAACCCACCAGAAAGCTAGGTGCACTTGACGCCACTGATTTCAGTGAGCTTGAGTACACTCAACTTTCTGTTGGACCGTGGCCACAATCTATGATGCTTCTACTTCATGCTTTATAAGCTGAACAAACTGAGGACTGGCTGTCATTCTGTCAGGAGCTCGTCCTACACTCGAGTAGGACCCTGGCAGAAACACATGCCCGACTGGCATGTTCTCTCCCTCCTGGTTGTTCATTCAGGAGCTTCATTAGCTTTCTTCTGCCCGAACATCACAGCAACCGATTCCAACAGACATTGGCACACTTAGGGATCAGCAGAGTCTTCGCAGCTTGCGTAACAGACCTCAGCATTTTGGCTAATCTACTTTATTTACATATAAACACACATGGAGCACTGCAACATGGCTCCCTTTCTCTCTAGCATCAGACAGTAAAGAGAAAGAACAAAGGACAATAGTCCCACTTCACGGAACGCAGTAACACAAACATCCTGTCTCCGTCACTTCCCACTCTGTGGAGTCAAAACATACACCGTCATGTGAAAGATAACAATCCCATGACTGCAATCATGTAGCAGGAATTCTAACATGCCATATGCTATAGCACTGAGTCAGAAGGATGGAAGATGAAACATGACCCTTTCAAAATTCCCAAGGAATGGTCCATTATAAAGGATCAATCTTGCTAGCTGTGGGATAAGGCCTAAGGTGTCATCTTGGGTGACCAGCTGCCATCTTGTGCTTGTCAGTAACACTGCTGTAGCCTCATGATTCAAAGGGTAGCAAGTAAGGAGAACCATAGGAAATAGGTTGAATCTTTTCTTTTCTTTTAGCCATTAAGTGTTTGTTACATTTTAGAACACAATTCAAACAATAACAAGGGAACCCCTTCCACTGACCTTGTCTCATAATATTTTAAAAGAGCTGCATCAAAGGCGGTTCACGCAGAAAGGCTGATAGTTAGCGATATGAAAAATTCAAGCGGAAACTTGTAAAATGAACCAAGAAATAAGAACACAATTCTAGAGATCATAGTTTTGGTATTGGAATGAGTATTCATGCCCTTCTCACCGACCCACCACCTCCTTCAACAGCAAGAATATAATTAGAGCTGAGTCAAAACAATCTTATTTAATTTCTTTTCTTTCTGTCTTTTTTCATTTTGCTTGTGTTCACTGTTGTTGAAAAACACCCTCCAAGATGTGATTAGTATCTAAGACATGGACAAAAGTGAGAGAGAGATGCCTGATTTTCATGTAATTTGCTTACCTGTTAGATGAAAAGCTCTCATCAAACATGCAAATTTCCACATGAAAAGCAAAACTCTTGAAAAAATCAACCCCATCTTAGATGCAACAGGCCAAAGCAACACCTATACTTTTCTATCCCTCCAGAGATTTACAGAACTTGCACTTGGACTAGAATTCATAATCTAAGGATCATGTTCTGCTTTGGCCTTTCAACACTTTGAAGATCAAGATAAAGCTCATACTAATAGGAGTAGTAGTTTTGTTACCACATAATGCTACACACGTACACCGAAGGAACACACATTGTTATTTTTAACCTAGAGATGGGGCTGTCACCCTCTTGGGGTCTTTGGGAACATTTGAAGACTGGAAAACTGCCATTGGCACTCCACAACTAAGCACACATCATAGCTCCTATACTATCATTTACAGTAGAAAGCTTTTTTCCAAGCTGAATTTCAGTGGAGGGAGGGAATGCAGGACACCAAGGAAGGCCTGGGAAGTGGAGAGAAGGGTCACCATGGGAGCCAAGGAAGGCCTCAGTGGGCACCCTGAGGGCATCCCGTTGGTGACTCCTTGAACCAGATCGTGGTGCACCACAGCAAGCAATGTTGTTACCAGGAGGAGGAAGGAACCTTGAGAAAGCAAGCCAGAATTCTGAGCAATTGAATATGCAGTTTAGTACAAAAATAGATTAGGTATTCAGATCAGATTATTTGGTTAATTCTATAGATGAACCAGATGTGGAGCGCCAAGAGAAATGGAGTATGGAGGAGCTAAAGGGCAATCTACACATCTAATCCTATTGAAATAACAAATTGTATGGGAGGAGCAGCTGGAAAGGGGGATTTATGCCAAATAGTGAGATGAGAGGGCAAAAGACACCACAGAGACATGCAGAGAGTCAAACTGGGTTACAGAAAGGTGTCAAATGCAACTTGTTTCTCATCCCTCAGGCTTAGGCAGAGCAGCAGCTTTGCTGGTTAATGGAATGGGAATCTAGTGCAATGTTACGCCAGCCTAACAGCTGCTTTATGGCAGCTTCTTGGGCTTAGGATTGCTTCCTTGGACTGTGTTGCCTGATGGCTGTTTTGATGTCAAGGTAATACCACACACTTCGTTCCAAACAGCATTCTTTATTCGAGGCTATATAACAGTTGATGAAGTTCCAGAGGTGCCTTCCAATGTGGGGGGGGGTGTTTGTGAAGAGGCCACTGACTCATCTGCACATGGAATAATTCTGAATTGTCTTCCTTTACAGAACTGTCTCTTCTACGGTGCTCTTCAAAAGAGTGTAGCGAAAGATGGAAATAATGGACAATTCGTATTCCACACATTTGTGTGTGTATTTGTGTGTGTGTTTTAAATGCCCGTTTTAGAAAAACCTTCAGTCGAACAACAAGTGGAATTATGAGCGGAAAAACTGTAACAATTGGCACTTTGGCGAAGCCTTGGATAAAGGGGGCGGGGGATGAAGTCAACTGCATTATGCAGTTGCTGAATGCTTGACATTTCAGAGAAGTTAATTGGCCAGGTAGCAACAGGCTAGCATAATGGTTGCAAACACAAAGACATGTGGGTGTGTAATCATCCACCCACAATAAAAAGCACCTGCACTTTTGACAGATTTGTGGGAACTACTACACAGCATTTACTTAGTGTCCTTCACTCATGATTTTTTTTTAATTGAAACATGAGCTCAGGTATGACCAGTGTGTCCTCTAACAAGGATATCCAAGGTGGGGCCTTCCAGATGTTGTGGACTACAATTCCCAGCAAGCATAGGCTAAGGATTATGGGAGTTACAGTCCACAACATCTGAAGATTACTTACCATGAAGGTGGCCATATCAAACAATGGCCATGATCCAGCCAAGAATTAGCACTTCCAAGGCTCCAGTTCAGTGTAATTGCTTGGGAGACACAGTGCAACGCAAAACATGTTTACTCAGCGGTAAATTATGTGGAGAAGGGGACTTCATCCCTAGGAACCGGGTTTAGGATTTTTTCCCTTATCTCTCTGTTCTTTCCCCCCTCCTCTGTTCTTTTTCTTTTCTTGTTCTCTTTATTTCTCTCCTCTTTTTGTCTTTTATATTCTATTTTTCTCTAGAAGCTATTTTATTGCATTATGAAGAAAAGAAGAAGAGTTTGGATTTGATATCCCACTTTATCACTAGCCGAAGGTGTCTCAAAGCGGCTAACATTCTCCTTTCCCTTCCTCCCCCACAACAAACACTCTGTGAGGTGAGTGGGGCTGAGAGACTGCAAAGAAGTGTGACTAGTCCAAGGTCACCCAGCAGTTGCATGTGGAGGAGCGGGGATGCGAACCCGGTTCCCCAGATTACTAGTCTACCGCTCTTAACCACTACACCACACTGGCTCTCTGAAAAGGAACAGTGTTTGGGATTTCAGCCTGGAGTCCCATGGATTTCAGTGGAACCTACTTTGAGTGAACATATATGTACTATGGGGTCACTCCATGTTGCAGTATTTTGTTGTGGGCCTCACTTGTTTGTTTGTTTGTTTTAAATTAACTTGAACAATGCAACACAGAGCTCAACATGTTGTTCACAGGAAATTGGATTCTGGCCAGTATCATCAAACCAATATTTGCTCATTGGCAGTCCAATGCCAGAAGTGTTTATGATAATATATTAAATTATGACAATTATACTTTGTTTGGTGCCTTTGTTTAACCTTCCAGTCTCTCGAGCTGATGTTCATGATCGTCAGACAAAGTTGCGGTTGCCCTTTTTTGTGTGTGTCAACACTGAAAGAGTGCAAAGCTATATAATTAATATAAAGCCAAATAAAGTGGAGAGGGGGGAAATGTTATCCACTCTGCTGCTTGGGAAGAAATTATACCCTAATAAATGAATTCCTTGTTGATCCAATTTGTATTGCTGGTGAACTGTTGAGGTTCTACACAAAGGTTAATTTTCACATCAGTTCTCTGTGACGTTCCTTTATTTTTTTTCACAGAATGTTCTCATTCCTCCCGCCCCACCATACTCTAAATGTCAAGACGTTGTGCATTTCCTGTGTTCAGCTCTGGCATTACTTCCCAAAACAGATGACATTAAAAGTCAGTGATGCCATGAATTTTCTAATTAAAATGAAATAATAAGAATCTAGTTAAAAACTGGCTGTGCAGCTGGACTCATTCACATAGCATGTAAACATAGATGGTTATGAATAGTACCTTGAAAATGATCGTTCATATTATTATTTTTAACCATGAGGTCCCAGAGGCTCTAAGTACCTGATATATCCAGATGTGACAGCCCCTCCCCTGGGAAATTCATGAGGTTACATATCAGAGGTGCCAAATCTCTTATCTTTTTGGCACTTATTTAAAGATATTCCCTTTTCAACAGGCCTTTTAAGTAGAGATTTCCACCTCAATCTACACCTGTATTGGATTTGAAATTCTATGTGAAATAGAATAATATATGTTGTTGTTTAGTCATTTAGTCATGTCCGACTCTTTGTGACCCCATGGACCAGAGCACTCCAGGCACTCTTGTCTTCCACTGCCTCCCACAGTTTGGTCACACTCATGCTGGTAGCTTCGAGAACACTGTCCAACCATCTCGTCCTCTGTCGTCCCCTTCTCCTTGTGCCCTCCATCTTTCCCAACATCAGGGTCTTTTCCAGGGAGTCTTCTCTTCTCAAGAGGTGGCCAAAGTATTGGAGCCTCAGCTTCAGTGAGCACTCAGGGCTGATTTCCTTCAGAATGGATTGGTCTGATATTCTTGCAGTCCATGGGACTCTCAAGAATCTCCTCCAGCACCATAATTCAAAAGCATCAATTCTTCGGCGATCAGCCTTCTTTATGGTCCAGCTCTCATTTCCATACATCACTACTGGGAAAACCATAGCTTTAACTATACGGACCTAATATATAGGTGTCCTCAAAATGCATGTCCTAGTCAGGCACAGGTTGTAAGTATGTGTAAATAAACTATATTTCGTAAAAACACTGCAGTGTCTACTGTGCCTATTTTCCCTGAAGGAAATGCAACCCTGGGTAAGTACCTGAAATGCACTGGAATCTTGTTATCGCTTAGCAGAGATTGGAGGTGGCATGTAACAATATCATGGGAGGATTGGGATTGCATTGTATGTCCAACTGTCTTTCTCCTTTTACTCCTGGATGATTTCCTATACAGGTTTATACAGGATTTTCTATAGAGTCACCAGAAAGCAATAATGTGCTGATTAAAGTTAACAAACTTGAACTTGATTAAGCCAAGACACTGGTGTGTTTGTGTGTGTATGCATGTGCTTATGCACAAGCTCATGTTAGGAGTCCAACTGACTGGTGATTTGACTGTCCTAGATGGGATCACACACCTCCATAAGTTTCCCAGGTTGGATATCTGCTGTCCATTAGGACATTTGCTAAAACATTTTAGTTTACAAGGCATTAGGGATGCTAGGCTATACATTATAATCACTGTACTGCTGCTGCAACTTAGTAAGTTTATTTGCATGGAGATCCTATATATGTCTACTCTGAGGTAAACTCAATCGAATTCAATGGTATTTACTTTCAGCTGACATTGCATAGACCTAAAGCTTTTCATAGTATGTTGGACTAATGGATTTTGTGGTATTTTTTCTTATTTTGATAAGTAAACATGTTTTTTTATGGCAGCTGGGAACTTATAAATTAAGTAAATGCCTCAATGTGATCAGGTAACCGATGAGCTACTCACTAATAGTATATCTGATATTCTTAGAAATCTGGATTGTTTTATTCTGGAAAGAGAAGATTTATAAAGCTTTTCCTGTATATGCACAAACACACAAACCCCTTTGTGTTTCTGCCTGGCTGCAGTTAACCAAAGGTAAAGGTAAAGGATCCCTGGACAGTTAAGTCCAGTCAAAGGTGTTTATGAGGTTGTGGCACTCATCTTGCTTTCAGGCCAAGAGAGCCGGCATTTGTTCACAGACAGCTTCCCGGGTCATGTAGCCAGCATGACTAAACTGCTACTGGACTGGGAAGGAAGCCAGAGTGCATGGAATTGCTTTCTACCTTCCTGCTACAGCAGTACCTATTTATCTACTTGCACTGGTGTGCTTTTGAACTGCTAGGTTGGCAGGAGCTGGGACAGAGCAACAGGAATTCACCACATTCCACAGATTCGAACCGCCGACCTTCCGATCAGCAAGCCCAAGAGGCTCAGTGGTTTCGACCACAGCGCCACCCACTCCCTTACCAAAAGACACTGGAAACAATCACACCATCATTCTCTTCCATGTTGTTGGGTGGAGCTAGACCAGTTTTCCATCTCCAAGTCGCAATCCTGAAAGGACAAGCTTACAAGGAGTTAAAGTGTTCCCTGTGCTTTGTATTTTAAATTACTTTTGGAAAAAAAAGTAATATCCATATTGTACCTTGAAGGAAGACCTAAGCTGTAAACTTTAACTGCACCCTGAGTTGGCAATCATTTCACAGGGACAAGACACTGCAATGGAAATTGCTCTATAAATAAGATCCCTTACAGAAGAATTAAAATGGAATTCATATTATTGATGTTCACTAGCAGCCATAAAAAACACAAAAGACAGCCAGGAAGTGGCACTTGTTTCAAATCACTATCTGACGCACCTGAAGGACACCCTCAAAGTCGGCTTTTGATCAATGGTGATGAATCTGTTCATCCGGCTCTTTGGGTAACTCTAATGCATTTGGAAACCTTGAGGAAATACAGCAAGGCAGAAGGAGATAGGATAGATATTAGCTGCACCTACAGAGAGTTCCATTTGATCATTTATTCCAAAATCTGCCCTTTTACAATGAAACAATGTCAAGCTAAACATCTTTTTGTTGGGTTACTTTTATGCCTCTCTTTATTGGGCAGACTCCCCAGGGAGTTACAACCTCCCGCAACCTGACAAGAAAGCTATAATCATGCTGTTTGCAATAGAGTTATCATCTCCAATGCTGGCTCATATATTTCATAGACCGTGCCAGGAAATGAACTGTAGTCCCGTTGTCACTTCATTCCTCTGCTTGCTCCGATTGGTCGCTAACGTTGTGCTGGAATCCCTGCAAATCTATCAGAACAAGCTAAGTATTGCTCGAAATTAAATGTATAACCTGTTAATCTGAAACAGGGCAGGGGAATGGCTGGCTGTTCACATCTTATAGTTATTGAGGGAGGGGGCTTATTTTTATGCTTTGGTATATCAGGATATATGAAAGAGGAAATACTGGCAAGGGATTAGATTCCTCCAGTGCTTCAAACCATTTTTTTTTAAAAAAAGAATTCTGCGATGAAAAGAAGCTAATAACATAACATCGTTTTTCAAAGATGGATTTGATTAGTGAAGCTAAACACACACAGAGGGCGGGGGGGGGGGAGAAATACAGAACTTGGTTGCTCTTATAATTCAGACAAAGCAGAAGCCAAGCATGACAAGCCAGGTCTATTACAGCATGTGATATTTATAGTGAGGTGTGATTGATGCCCAATTGTTAGCAATGACATTGATGGGGCTCCACGCCTAGCAGGTGCTGCAAATGTTTCAGTTTTGTTTAAACCGGCACTTATTTTTATTTGCTACTCTAGAAAATTATTTTGAATGAACTTAGTGCCTGTGAAAAGGGACAGATTTATAACCTCAGAAACTTAAACACGGTGTTAAAAAACAACCACCACACAATGGGCACATCTTGGTCTCATGGGCAGTTTTCCTGTGCAGTTTTCCAGAATCATGTATATAAAAAGGAAATTGTGCTAAATTTAGCCTCTAGGCACTCTCAAATCAGTTTGTGACAATGATCTACAATGCAGATTCTTCAAAAGAAATAACTAAAGGTATACATTTCTATTAAAAATAAAATAAAATAAAAGTAGTATCTGTTCATACACAGTGGATTTCTTTTTTTAAAAAAATGTAAACAATGCTTAATGAGTTTTGGGGAAGGAATAATTGCTTATTTTACGAATGTTGGTAAATGGCAGTTGACGTTGGTTGACTCTGTATCTGAAGTCCATTTCAATCAATATGAGTAGATTAGGTCTATAGAACAACCCACATGCCCAGGGATATTGGACGTGGGGCTCAATGGCAATTGGCCATTTGGCAGAGCTGGGTGTGGTTGCTTACTCAGTTTCCCAATGTGAGGGTCACTACAGGTTACAGAGAGGGACTAGGCAGTGGGTTGGGTGGGATGGGTACAGTAGTGGAGTCAGTGCAACCCATTACAGTGAACACCTAAGTATATCTTGTAAGAAGCGGAAATGGGTAATATTTTCATCAGCCACAAAACCAGACCATTCCTCATCAACAGAATTCAAGGTCAACGCTGCACATACACGCTGAAAACTTTATGTAAAGTAATTTGATTATGTGAATTTAAGTGTCACCCCCATCAAATTGCTTAGCCTTAACCTTGGGCTTTCTAAACGATTTATACACAGCTCAAACTACTAAGGTTCTCCTACAGTTAAGCGCAAGGAAATGTCAGATGTAATGGGTTATGTGAAGCTAGTGATTTTTAATGATGAAGTCCAGACTTCTTCATGTTCAGAACATTCTTGTAGATCATTTCACTTCTCGGAGAGCAAAAGGTAGACATGAATGAGTGACAGATTAGTAAGAGAAAATCAGAATCATGCTTCATTACTTTAAGAATGGTGAGTAACTGTGTGTGGCTTCCAGAGTTGGTTTATTTTGTCCATTAGACATGTCCATGCTCTTTTAGATAGAGCAATTAAATAGATCATTAGTCATTTTATGGAGTGTCCACTCAGAAGTCAGAGGGAAATTGTTTCTCTCCTGCAAGAGGAGCTGTATAATTCACTGATAAAAAATCAGAATCCCTCCCATGAGATAAATTGTGCATCAACTGGCTATAAACCTATTAAAATAAAGCCAAACCATCTATTCACCATTGTTACCATCAAGTATGCATAGTAAATGAGTAAAACATGCTTGACTCAGTTTGGTTGTAGATCAGAGCAAGTTCATTCCAGAAGATGTTGGGCAGGGACCCAGCTTAGTCTGTTGCAAATATGAAGATGATGATGATGATTAGAATTTATATACCACCCTATACCTGGAGGTCTCAGGGCACTTCACAGAACAACATCAAAATATAAAACCACAAGATATAAAATCAAAATAAAAACAACATCCCAATAACCCCCCAATAATCCCCCCTTTGATCATTTGGAACATCCATCCTGGTCGTCGGATGAAGAGTCAAAGAGAAAAGCTAATGAAGCCTGATAGCTGAGATTGTACTACTCACTGAATGGATACAGAAGGAGCAGGGATGGACAAAATTGTCAATTTCAGCTTATCCCTGTTTCTTATTTTCCCAGTCATAAATTCAGTTCTCTATATTTCTGCATAAGTTTATTTTTATTTTTATTTAAATTCTTCAGCATTTTGGTCCAAATATACACATTTTTACAAGTAATTTGCCTAACATGCACAATTTTGCAAGCAAATTCCCTCACTATAATGCATTTCTGGATGCGGTTCTCATTAATGTATGCCATATGGTACAAATTCATTCAGCATAAAACTAAGTCTGAGAGCATTCTTCACCCTCACGCAGTGCCGAGAACATTGTGGACTATGCACCCTTGTGCAAATTAATTGAAACAAACAAATTAGTTTATTATACAAAACTCACATATACATGCACCAAATTCACATACATGTACATTAGTAACAGATATGACCTCCACTATTTTTAAGCAGCATTTGAACACGGTTTGGCATAGAGTCTACTAGTTTTGAACAGTCACTGTTGCTTTTCGGATCTCTTTACCACACTTGAATCAATGATTGAATCATGAATTTCTTCACTACTTTTGATGTGTGACAGCGGGCTAGGTCCTGCTGCAATATCCCAGTACCATCAGGATACCTCTTTTCCAGCTCTCGAATAACTCTCTTTCATAGAACCTCAATATATTGTGGTGAGCGTATCACTCCTTCTATTGGCTGCAGGCTTCCGACACCATAATGATCAACTGACTTTTTGTGTTTGTTTTGAGTACAGGATTACGAGTAAGATAGAAAACATGCTTTGTTTCAGTTAATTTGCACAAGGGTGTATATTTGACATAGATACCAAACCTGCTTGTCATTGATTTAAAATGTCAGCGTCACACTTGTTTGTTTTGTTTGTTATTATTATTGTTCTTTTTTTATGTGCCATAAACGGGATGTAAATATTTAATTAAAAAATTATTTTCATTAATGTATGTTCTATATTGTGCTCCTTCTGGGATAGTTTGTCCACCTTTGGTATTCACCCTGCATTCAGCTCTCATCTGTGGCTCCTAGAAGCTGTAAGCATGTAACAGCAGCTACAATCTGGGAAATTAAGAAGCTGCATACACATACATGACACAAGAAAATTAGGAACGTTTTAGGTCTTGTATGTTTGTTTTTAATGTTGCTAGAACAAAGAACCCTGGAGCTACTTGTCTGAAATTTTGCAGGGATAACTCCCTCTTAAGGGGTGAATATTTCCAGATAACAATTTGGATCCAGGGTCCAGATCAGATCTGGATTGATCCTATATGAATGAGGATCCAGTCCAATTTGCCAAATAGTGCTCCCAAATCAGTACAGTCCTAAACCATATTAAACATTGCTAAACTTGCTGTGCAAACAAAAAAGCACTTTTTTAAAATGGAACCGATCCTACTTAACGAGTTTCTGTCAACGAGACCATGTTGAAATAGGTAGAGATTCTTTAGAAGAACACCCATCAGACTTAAAGTCTTCAGAAAGAAATATCACAGTGATGATCAGGTTTTCTGTCTATTAGAGAGTTTTTTCCTCCTCTAGCGTAGCATCATTTCATAAAGTCCTGACACTTCCTTTCCTTTGTGATGACACCCAAGAGAGCTTTCTTGCACAAAAGGCTGAGTACTACATGGCTCCATTGGTTAGGCTCATAAATGACAAGAGAAAATTCATGTGCATGTTTAGAGGAAATTGGCACGTAACCTCTTCTAACAATAATGGGAACTAAGCTTGCAAACTCTATTTCATAAAGGTGAAGCTCCACTCCAGGAGCAAAGCACATTCCATAAAGCATTAATAGATCATTAATCTTGCTCCACTTTCTTGACCTACTGATATCATATAAATAGCACTCTCCACCACTACCATCTCTTGCTGGCATTCTAGTGACATTTTCCAATTCAGCTCGAGCTACTCCTTCTGGTGCCCTGTGCATCCTTAGTGCCTCTGTTTTCGGTATAAATGCTACAAAAGAACTGTAGTGTAAAAATAGCAGCTGGGCATTCTGATCCTTAACTTCATAGTCCTCTGTTTGGTAGACCCCACACTGATGCAGGCTATGAAATACTGAATGTGAAGCCTTCTCCTTCTCCATAGCTCATCTTGTATTTTGTGACCTGAAGGCAACACTCAATACCCTGCAAAAACAAAGCCTTTCATAGCATTCTTCTGAATGCCAGGTACAGCTTGCTGACATTAGAGTGCAATGTCCATTCAAGTGCTAATTACAGGCCACTTATTTCTTATAGCTTTGTGCATGACGACTATTGATTACAACCAACGTTAACAGAGAGCCACAGCATCCACTAGTCTTTTGTACTCGTATAGAGCTGACAGGGTACAGGACATAGATGTTGCTGTTGTAATAGTTGTTGTTACAGCAAGATTAGTGCACATCAGCCTTCCTCAGCCTCAGGAGTGCCAACTCTCCCCCCCCCCCAGGGTGGGCACATCACATGATGCATCGTGTGATGTCATGTGATGTGCCCCACCCAGCAGGACATGCCGTGGGGAAAGGGAAGCAGAGCGTGGAGCCCAGCGTTGCATTCTTACTCCTCCTTCCTGCTCGATGCTGCACAGGGAGAAGGAAGCAAGCATGCTGCCGGGCTTCATGGTCCACCTGCTTCTCCCTGAGGCATGCACCTGGTGGGGGCGGAACATGCTGTAGTGGAAATGTGGAAGATAATTGTATTTTGAGGAGTTAGGTGGCATGTCCCTTTCCCTTTAACATCCCCAGTTTGAGGTCTGCTGGAGTCTTGTGTTTCACACACCTGTCGGGAGTTTCTTGGGTTCTTCTGTGTTGCAAGTGCTGGCTGGATGCCCGGCTGCAGGTAGTTGGAGACTCTCAGCCGCTCTGTATTAATCATGAGTAATGCCAGGTGCACTTGATTACACCAAGGCAGGCTATAAAAGCCATAGGTGGGAGGGGCCCTGTGAGCTTCTGCCCAGATCAGAGGACCTGATGCTGGGAGACCGACAGTCGGGGTCTCTCTCCTGCTGTTCTACCTGGGGCTCCAGGCAACTGAAGGGGAGATTGGGTAGCCCCTGTTGGGTATGTTTTATGTTATGCTTTGTATACCTGCTGTTTATTTTGTTAATAAAACTGTTTTGGTTCCCCTTCCACCTTCTCATTCCTTTTGTCCTGATATCCTTGGAAAGAACTGCTGTATTTGGCAGTACACATGCATAGGGAGATCTTCATCCTTGCTCCTGGGTCCTGGGTGAGGCCTGGGATGTGCGGAGGGCAACCAGTGGTCACCCCCCCCCCCAATATTGTGGAGGCCTGGACCCCCTGATTCAAAATATTGAGGGGGCTGATGCCCCTAGCGCCCCCTATACCTGGCACTGATACTCAGCCTGGAGCCTGCCAGATCTTTTGGACTGCAGTTTCCATAATTCCTCACTCTTGTCCATGCTGGGAGTGGCTGATGGCAGTTAGAGTTAAAACATTTGAAGGGCACCAGGTTGGGAAAAGCTGGTCTACATCAGGGCATTTTACAGAGAAACAGAAGCAAAGTAACTCTCAGCAAAACAGGTTTCTGCCCTGGAACTTGGTGTGACTGGAAAAAATGGCTCTGTCAGCTGACTTGCATCCACGTGAGTTTCTCGCGTCGTGCCAAAAATTAACAAACAACTTCTGCAGCAGGTTAATAGCTTGCTTTCTTAAAAATCTCCTTTTTGACATGTAGTACTATAATGTTTGGAGAGACAAGATAGCAGGTCCTGCACAAAACAGATATTTAGTTTGTTGCTTTCAGTCCTGCTAGCACAAAATGTACAGAAATTGAGATTTAAAATAACAACAACAACTATGTATTCTGTTAACCACTCAGAGGGTTTATTTGCAAAAGAATAAGATGATAAAGCATTAATGAAGAATAAATTGAAAATAATAATAAACAAGAAACTCTCTACCATGCATGAACTGTTAGTTAAAACCTGGACAATATTAACATGCACTTTGGTTTGTACAAAAAGTGGCACACTTTTCATCTGAAGATGCTGCTGGGTTTGGCACTATGACAGATATACAATTACAGCAGACTCTATAGTAATCCATTTATATGATGCTGATATTTTGTAATTCTATGTTATTATTGTATTATACATTTTATAATATAATTATGATTAAATGATAGCAATGGTACACTTCAGTACAGAGCATTAATCGTATATATTGCATTTGCTTTAAAGCTGTATTTTCAAAAATATTCTAATAAAATGATTTTAATAAGTTAATAAAGCATTGAAATAAAAGGAGCCAGCTTCCTTCCATTCAAAACTGAATCCCGAGATTTGGACTCTTTTAGCAACCAACCTATTTCTGAGTTTTTAAGGTTTTCTAACCACATGTCTAATAAATGGCAGTCATTTTTAATGCTGGCGCCTAACAGTTCTTCAAAATTTGTTTTCAGAACAGCTGCAGTGTCTACATTGTTCTACAGTGTAGCGCAGTATGGTGTTTGTATGATCTCTATCATTGTATCACCTAAGGATTTGTTAATGGGTCATCAAGATGAATGCCAAGCAATCTGCTATTGACCGGAATATTTCTGAAATATATTGACCAGATATTTCAGAATTTTTCAGATAGTGGGTCTGAATGGTGTTTAGCAGAAGAAATGAGATGGAGGGGTTGTCTAACCAAAAGATGCAGTTAGCATAGGTAGGATGCTCAGATAATTCTGAATTCACAATGCGTATCCTTCCCATACAGTCTCATACTAGCACAGCCCTGTGTTTTCTGTAATCTCTGCTTATCCAAACATTTGAATATTAAAATGTTATGAACATGGCATTTGAATGAATGAGGTTAGTCTCCCTCAGGTCTCTACATCTTATGACGCATACAGCTGACCAGCTAGAATATAAATGAGCTCAGCTACTCTTGCTTGGAGGTGTACAGTGGTACCTCAGGTTAAGAACTTAATTCGTTCCGGAGGTCCGTTCTTAACCTGAAGCTGTTCTTAACCTGAGGTAACACTTTAGCTAATGGGGCCTCCCGCTGCTGCCACACCGCTGATGCACGATTTCTGTTCTCATCCTCAAGCAAAGTTCTTAACCCGAGGTACTATTTCTGGGTTAGTGGAGTCTGTAACCTGAAGTGTCTGTAACCTGAGGTACCACTGTATTATGAATTAAGTGCCATTTCTGCCAGATGTTCTTCTCCAGTTCAGTACAATGAGATGTACTAGGGGGCGCATCGGAAGATGGCTGACAATAACATCTCTCTGACCCACACGAGGTAATTTGGCGGCTATGATGGGAGTAATTAGCCTCCCTACCCCCCCCCCCAGGATGGTGGGGGGACTGCCCTTGCCTGCTGTGCCCTATACCACCCCCAAATTTGTGGGGATGGGGGCACTAGGCACAAAGCCCTCCTGTGGGATTCTGGCGCTCCTGGACGCCGTCCCTGATCCGTGCCACTAGCTGCAAGAACTTCAAAAGAAACAATTTGGATGAAGGAATGCACATATTTCAAGGAAGGAGGGGGAGTAAAGACTGCTAACAGAAGAGATCTCTGATAAAACAAGACAAGAATAAAACATGAGAAGATACACCAAGATACGGTATGGCAAATGACTGATGGGGGAGGGGGAAAAACTTTCCTTTCTTTTCTTATGTGATTAAACAAGAATCCACTCCCCTCACAAGTCAGAAATGTCGTTTTAAGGACTTAAGCTGTGGATTTAAGGCTGTGTGGAGATAAACTTTCGAACCAAAGCATGTTTTAAGAAGAGCGTGGAATGTATAAGAGCTTTGGAATGACACAGTTAAAAATGCCGTCGCCATATTGGGAAGTTCTGTCGGAGGTCTTGAGTCTGGGAGGAGAAAGAGAGAAATAGAGCTGTTTATACATTGTGGGTGAAACTCCTCAGAGGGACTTAAGAGCGACAGTTTTGCATGATGGAAAGAGTGATGTTATCTATGAAGGTGATGATATATGGAAACCATCCTGATTTGAGGATTGGAAGAACAGAAAAATTCACACAGGATTATTATTGGTGTTTATCGGCTTAAGGAGACTATCAGAAGAGATCATAAAGAAAAAAGAGAAAATATATGAACAAGATGTGATGTGGAAACAGCAAGACAAGACTGGATAGAATTATGAACTCTGTTTGGACTGATTTGGATTGATTTGGACATTAACGCAGTAGCAAGAAGATGATCAGAATCCCCCTTCGGATCTTGAAATATGGGTCCCCCCAACAAAATTTAAAATTCGGCTTTGTAATTTGGAATTTATGTGATGTGATTTAATTTGATTGGCTGGTTAATATATATATATATATATATATATATATATATATATATATATATTTAAAGAGATGTTGTGAATGTGTTGTCAGCATCAGGTCAGTGCCCAGGGCATTATTCCTGGGTTGCAGGGGGTTGGACTAGATGACCCTTGTGGCCCCTTCCAACTCTACAATTCTATGATTGCTGGAACCTTGCCTACTCCCAATGGAGGCGGATCCACTGAGACTCCGGGGGCACAGCTCTCCCACTGAAGAAGATGTCAAGGGGTCTAAACAAAAATCCTCTTCAAATCTCAAACTTACACAATATTTCCTGTTCCATATGTGTTACACTTATTTGAACTTAGAGGCATTTCTATCAATCTCCTATTCTCTGGCCAATCAGCTCTCTGCATCATTCAATCAGTCCTAAGCCAAAAGTATTGTAATGGCAAAGAAGAACCAAAGTGTGTTAAGGAGTAAGCTATGTTAAGTGCAGTGGGTCTTACTTCTGAGAAAATGTGCTTAGGATCATGCCATAAATTGTGCCATGTGAAGGTTGTCACTGCTGTCTTGTGTGCGGTAAGATTCACTGTATCGATCAGGGCACTGTTTCTATGCCACTAAAACAGTCAGATGTGGAGGAAGCAGGGCTTTTTGTTTCTAGCAGGAACTCCGGCACCTCTCAGGTTGGTGCAATTGCCATTCTAAGAAAACAAGAGTGGTGTCCATGGTTAGTTCTGTCACTACTTTTTCTAGAAAAAATAGCACTGAGACCAAGTTTAGAGCCAGTGGAGTGGAGTGGTCAGAGTGTTGGACTATACAGTGGTACCTGGGGTTACATGCACTTCAGGTTACATAAGCTTCAGGTTACAGACTCCGCTAACCCAGAAATAGTACCTCAGGTTAAGAATTTGGCTTCAGGATGAGAACAGAAATCGTGCTCCGGTGGTGCGGTGGCAGCGTGAGGCCCCTTAGCTAAAGTGGTGCTTCAGTTTAAGAACAGTTTCAGGTTAAGAACGGACCTCAGGAACGAATTAAGTACTTAACCTGGGATACCACTGTAACCTATAAGACCAGGGTTTAAATCCCTACTCAGTCATGAAACTCAGTGATCTTGGGCTGGTCGCTGTATCTCAGGCTGACATACCTCACAGGTATGAGGTGAGGATAAAATGGAGAAGGCGAGAACCATGTACACCACCCTGAGCTCTTCTTGGAGGAAAGGTGAAATATAAATGTTGAAACAGCAGCAAAAACTGCTGGGCACCTTTGTTGTCATATTTTGGCACCAGGTAAGGACTTCTCTTCCCACCACCACCACCACCCCTGGCTTTTGATAGACTAAGGGGATGTTGTTTGTTATTAGTGTGCTGCCAACATTTCTTGTATCTGCTATGGTAGTTGTTTGGGGTTTTCATTTTTCTGTTTTATTGTATAACAAACTTCTTTCTGTCTTTAACAGTGTTGTAAGACACTCCTTAGCCTTTTCTTTGCAAGGGAGTGGAGGTTGAGGGTCAGATTTTTCCTTCTCTTAGATGGCCTATTTTACCAGGTTGCCAGGCCCCATCTTCCCCTCAATTCCCTCTACAGCATTTGCGGAAAACCTTCTTGACCATTAAACCCACTATTGGTCTCATCTGCTCAATCTGACAGAGCATGTCTTTGCATGCAGGGGGAATTGCATTGGGCAGGGGGAATTGCCCAAAACTTATGATAAACTGATGTACACAAATGGGGTTGCCATCCTTGTTTCTACTTCTTTTTAAGAAGGCTTATGCATCTTTAATGGCAGTGGAGAAATTTAGTAGATGAAACATTTCCTGGTGAGGGAAATTTCTCCAGGCCAGGCTGATATTCAAGGAGCTGAGCTAGAGAAAAATACAGGAAAACTATTTTGTTGTTATTCTTTTCCTTAGTACTTAAACTTTGCTTCGCAGAAATTAAAGCGACACGCTTAAAGGATTACGATATAAATACTGACAAGACACAAGAGGAAAAGAGGAAGGGAGGACAGAAAAGGAGATAAGGATATGGACAATAAACGTGTGATTTATAAAACATAGGTGAAAGCTGGAAGTTCTGTTTTTTTAATCCTCCATCTCCCCCAATTTAATTTACAAAGATAACATTTTTTTTAAAAATGTTAAGGGAGGAAAGCCCAGATTAATGGTTAGGTTGTAGGGAGTATTTTTAAAACACAGTAGAACCATGATAGATAGCAAGGGAAAGAGAATACTGATCACAGGTGTGTGTGGAAGAAAATAGCATCAATAATGAGATTGATAAGAGGAAGCTGACCCAAAGCGATCACAGAGGTAAAGCCAGAAAAGATAACAGAAGAACAATAAGATGTGTTCAGGAATTCAGTCAATGATGAGACAGCATAAAGCAGATGTGGGGAGACTTTGGACCTACAGAGGCTGCTGAATGACAACTCTCATCATCCCTGGTCATTAGCCATGTCTGCTGGGGCTGATGAGAGTTGTCACTCAGCAGGACGTGGAGGGCCACAGGTTCCCTACACCTAGCATTAAGTATGTAGGGTGTGGACTCCAATGTCTGTGGCTCAGCCTATCCTACTCTCAACCTTTCTGTGTTGAGTGGGAAGGTTTGAATGGGACGTCTGAGCAAATTCAGCTGTCTCCCTCTCCATACACACTTCACGGTGTTGTGCCAAATAGATAGCACTAAATGAAGACTAATTTCTGAGCATTTTCAAGCACTATGGCTATCTTAGGTATTGGGGGGGGGGTAGTTGTTACGATGTTTTGTTCATTCTGATGAACATATAAAACATATGAACATATAGAAAGCTGCTTGACCCAGTGAAAGCCATTTCAAATGTGAGTGAAGCTGGACAACTTCCATATCCATTCCTTGCTTTCAAAACAATAATAATTGAACCTTGAGAGGGAGTGAAGTTGGCATAACAGGGTCTTGGCAAAGGACATCATTGGCTTTTGGCTGGTTTTTCTGGCCAAGTTTCAGATAAGATGGGTGTAATGGTTATAAGGGGTTGCTCGTGCATAAGTTACCGCCACTCCTGGCTAGGTAGCCTGGTTAAACCTGTTCTGGCTGGACAGCCCTTCACTTCGTGGCTGTTCAGTCGCTAGCAGAATCCGTCAGTGGCCGTTTCTTGAACTTCTTCCAGCAAAGAAGTTCTTTGATGCCAAGTCTACGCCTACTTTCCCTGCGCGGAAGTCTTCTGCGCAGGGTGGGTGTGGGTAGCGGAGGACCCGTGCTCTCCCCGCTGGTCTCCAGCGAAGAGTCTTGGAGCCCCCTCGCCGATTCTCCCATCTGCCCTCCTCTATCCCTGGTGTTACGCTGATTTCCTTCCCCAGCCGATGAGCTCCCTCTCTCCCTGCTGGGCCCCTCTCCAGCATCGCTTGAGAGCCTTGCCTCCACCTCTGGCTCCGATGTCAGTTCCCTGACAATGGGGGAGATATGGGAGTCAGCTTGAGTGTATTTTCTACAAAGAGCTACAATTCTGAGATGTTTTAACAGTTAGTCCTTCTTCCCAGGGTTATCTGTATCATGGACCTCAGTGGTCTTCTTCTTCTTCTTCTTCTTCTTCTTCTTCTTCTTCTTCTTCTTCTTTTCTTTTGTCGTTTAGTCATGTCAGGGTCTTTTCCAGGGAGTCTTCTCTTCTCATGAGGTGGCCAAGGTATTGGACCCTCAACTTCAGGATCTGTCCTTCCAGTGAGCACTCAGGGCTGATTTCCTTCAGAATGGATAGGTATGATCTTCTTGCAGTCCATGGGACTCTCAAGAGTTTCCTCCAGCACCAGTGGTGCTTAGCTCAGAGCAATGTACAGTTTCTTTGGCATGAACCTCCACCAGAAATTGTGACAGCAATTCTGAAGCAAAGTATTTCACATAGTAAGGTGTTAAGTATTTCATTAGTTAAGTGTTTCATTTAAAAGAAGACGTGAGAGAGAATCAGAACAGGTAGAAACCACACAATGTTTCTCCCAGCAGAGAAGCAACTGTGACAGCGGAAATCCCTTCCAAACCAAAGTAAGACACTTTTCAGTTTTATTAAGTGCTACATATTAACACAAATGCAAATAAATGTCCACAGTATCTTTGTAAAGCAAGAGGGATTGGGAGGGGAGGGGGGAAGGAGGACAACCAGTTACACCCCTGTCACTTCATCGGCCTCAACCCTACCAGGTCCAATGCCCACTGAATAGATTTATTATTATTATTTTGTAGGTGAGAAAACTGTGTATTGTTGTTGCATAGCCTTTTTTATTACGTCATAAACAATCTGTATCTAAACTGTTGCCAAAGTCTCACCAGGGTTGCCAGATTTTTCCTGGCCTCTCTCCTGTGTCTTGGACATTAACAGGAATTTTGACTGATCTGGATGATTGAGGGTTAAGGTTAGCAGATGTGGGCAAGGATTTTAAGTTATAGCTCCAATAAAGCATATTATTGTAAGCACTGCCAAACAATAAAAAAAATGTGTTACTGGTTTGTTTGTTTTTAAATATGTTGGAATACAATTCTTGCTAATGGCATACACTGTTGACAGATTCATTGCCACCAAGTTCTCACAACAGAGTTTGTCCTTGCAGAGTTGCCCCTTTGTAGGCTCTTCACTCTGTATGGGTTCCAACAGAGTAATTCTGCAAATAAATACAGGAATAATTTCCTTTGCCGGGAACACAGAAACAATTGTGAGGTTAAAAGCTATCATTTTAGCATAACAGGAAAAACAAATGAGCTGGCTTTATTTCGTGGGGAGGTGGTTGTTCTTTGAGATGTTTGTTTCTGAAATATACTTGGAGTCCTGTAGTGATTTCATGCTCTTTATTGCAGCTTGCAAAACAGTGATTGAATTGCCCCCCAAACATCAGGCTTTTATATACATTATTTACACAATGAGTCCTTTCTGATTGGCTGATTCTGATTCCCTCCTGGAGCCTGATTGGTCTTTTCCTGCAGGCCAATCAGTTGTTGCATTCTATGATCCTACCAGCCTAACAGGCTGATTAGCTTCCTCCTGGAGCCTGACTGGTCTTTTCCTGCAAGCCAATCAGTTGTTGCATTCTAGGATCCTACTTGCCTATTGTACTAGGATCCAAGCTTAGTACACAACAGTTTCTGAATGCTTTTCTGTTTTGAATTGTGTGATTATGAAGTCTACAAGGCATTAGCAACAACCAACTGATCTGATATTAATTTTCACATACAACCCATGGAATGCCCATATTTGATAGGAACAGAGGAACAGATATAGATACAGTGGTACCTGGGGTTACAGACTCCACTAACCCAGAAGTAGTACCTCAGATTAAGAACTTTACCTCAGGATGAGAACAGAAATCGTGCGGCAGCAGCGGGAGGCCCCATTAGCTAAAGAGGTACCTCAGGTTAGAACAGTTTCAGGTTAAGAATGGACCTCCAGAATGAATTAAGTTCGTAACCAGAGGTACCCTAACCCTAACATAGTTTATATAATTACATAAAATACATTGCCATTCCATGATTCCATGATTCCAGTTTCTTTTTACATTATCTTTTTACACTATTTTTACATTTATTTTTACAATTTATTTACATTATTCCAATGTAAATGGTGGAGGGAAATAATCAATTATGTATACTTCACAGACTGAAAGCAACAATAGTAGTGAATGTCAACAATGTCAATAGTATTCTATGGATTGATTTCCATTCTGGACATGGGGCAAATTACTACTACTACTACTACAAAAATACAAACACTGGCAATTTCTGATCCTGTTGCCATTTTCATCAGAATGGTATGGCTTCCCTATCCTCATTTGAAGATTCATTCAAAGAAGAGAAAATCTGTCATCCTTTGTCAACTTGTTGGAACTGATAACCATTACAGTGCTCAAATGGACACTTTCAGCCTCTTACTACCATGTTGATTTTTGTTCATTTTTTTCCCAGCTGAGCTTCTCATGCAAGATTTGAAGATTGGTGTTCGTATCATGCTTTTGTAGTATGTCTTGCTGATATCTTGCCTGCAGTTCGGTAGCAAGCACAGTGGGGTGAAGCCATAAAGGAAAACACCTCCAACACAAAGATAGCCATAGCACAGCTAGCTTCCTGTACACAATTTCTCTGTTCCTGTTGACTCAGGATGTAACACGCTCTATGTGATGGATAAAGTGGTAAGGAAATTCCCCTTTACAATGTTTCTCTTTTGAAGCTGCTTCTTAAAGGGAGAGAGAAATGTTAGAGTCTGGTTCCATTTCATTTTTACCAAACTGGAAGGGGCTGAAATATCTTGCCTTGTGTGCCACTCGACTTAGAGAGCAAAGATTTGCATGGCCATACCTTACACACATTTACTAGGGAGTAAATTACAATAAACAGTGAGGTTTCAGTGGGAAAAAAGTCCAACCTAATCTCAATGACATTTAAGTATCCCACATCATAATTAAGCAGTTTTGTGATTGGACCAGTCTTTATTCAGGTGCACCTCCGAGGGCCTTCTGGCAGTTTCCTCACTAAGAGAAGTGAGGTTACTGCGATCTAGGCAAAGGGCCTTCTTAGCAGTGGCACCCACTCTGTGGAACACCCTCCCATCAGTTATCAAGGAGATAAAGAATTCCCTAACTTTTAGAAGACATCTGAAGGCAGCCCTGTATCAGGAAGTTTTTAATGTTTGACATTTTACTATGTTTCTATATGTGCTGGAGGGACGCGGGTGGCACTGTGGTTTAAACCACAGAGCCTAGGACTTGCTGATCAGAATATCGTGGTTTGAATCCCCACGACAGGGTGAGCTCCCCTTGCTCGGTCCCTGCTCCTGCCATCCTAGCAGTTTGAAAGCACGTCAAAGTGCAAGTAGATAAATAGGTACCACTCCGACGGGAAGGTAAACAGCGTTTCCGTGCGCTGCTCTGGTTTGCCAGAAGTGGCTTAGTCATGCTGGCCACATGACCCACAAGCTGTATGCCGGCTCCCTCGGCCAATAAAGCGAGATGAGCGCTGCAACCCCAGAGTCGGCCACGACTAGACCTAATGGTCAGGGGTCCCTTTACCTTTACCTTTATATGTGCTGGAAGCCACCCAGAGTGGCTGGGGAAACCCAGCCAGATGGGTGAGGTATAAATAATATTATTATTACTTATTTAGACAATTTATATACTGCTTAATCACAATTGTCCATAAGCAGTGTCATTATACTCAACAATACAATCAAGATAAAGTTAGTTTTAAAACTATAGCACCAGAAATGACTTAAAATGCCTGCTAGAATAAGAAAGGTATTCAGTAGGCACTGGCAGTTCAGTTGAGAGGGGTGCTGTGTAATTTTGGCTGAAAGGGAGTTCAGAAAATTGGGCCTGCAATAATGAACGCCCAGTTCTTGTGGATACATTACTGTAATCCTAATCATATATACTTGTAGGCATGTCCTACTAAATCAATTAAACTTATTTGTTGAGGAAGCAAACACAGTCATGATCAAACTGTCAATTTTAGAATGTAACATTTCAGAATAAGCAGGAAAAGTGATGGGTATATCCGCTGAACACTACAGACTTGTGTCCAGGGTTCCCTTCATCACTCTGGAAGCATCATCCTTTGGTTTAAGGGGGTGAGGAAAGTCTGATAGGCTGGGCACAGTGTGTTATGTACTGAAGTTCTCACCCTGGGCCAGCAGGGGGATACTGTAGATAGTTATGCAAATGAAGGATCGAAAGTGACGTTCAGTGATTGGATAGTTTTAGAAAATTGTTACAGTTACGTGGTACTGGAGCTCTATATAAGCAGGCTGACTGAGCCCTTCAGTTCAGTTCTGTTCTAGCCTCTTAATAAATAAGAACTGTTTGAAGAATCGCTGTGTCGTCTGATATGTTCACCCACAACTTAACACAGAGAAGCAATCAAAATGAGCTCAAAGCCACTGATCAGAGATGAGCAGGTTTATGGGGGCCATAAAATCACCTTCAGTGCATGCAATTAAACAGTCCTGCTACAGTAGCATTAACAATAAGAATTTGCAAAGCCACAACAACCATTACTGAGCCCAAAAACAACATTTACCCTTGATTGACCATGCCAGCAATAAATATGGCCAAAAGTGGGTGTCATGCCACACTCAAGCACAACAAAAATTATTACTATTATTTTTTAAATCTGCATACCACACTTCATCCATAGATCTCAGGGCAGTTCACAACATCTACTTTAGAGGATCCAGATTAGGCCACCTCTGCTCTTTCAGAATAAACATCACATCAAAAAAATATCCCATGGCGTCATGGGCCAGTGGAAAGTTAAGACACAGTTTTTCAAGTCAAAGTCCACCATATTGTTTGCTATGCAACACTGGTTCACTGAATTTACTAGTCAATTGATCAGTTATGTTACCTGTGAAGTCACAAATGCCATTTGGCATTGCAATAGAGAGAGCCAGTGTGGTGTAGTGGTTAAGAGCAGTGGACTCATAATCTGGTGAACCAGGTTCACGTCCCCGCTCCTCCACATGCAGCTGCTGGGTGACCTTGGGCTAGTCACACTTCTCTGCAGTCTCTCAGCCCCACTCACCTCACAGAGTGTTTGTTGTGGGGGAGGAAGGGAAAGGAGAATGTTATCCGCTTTGAGACTCCTTAGGGTAGTGATAAAGTGGAATATCAAATCCGAAGTCTTCTTCATTATGATGTCAACTTACAGCAAATGCAAGAGCGGTGATCAATATCTGGCTAGTTCATTGGCCTACTATTATCAATGTTTTGGACCTACCAAATGCTGAAGCTTAATCCGGACAAATTTTAGTATACAACAAAGAATAAATGGATTCCTGCCAAAATCTCATTAGGTAGGAAGATATGGTACCTAAACAAATTGCATTTATATTTTAAAAGATGCTCCCTTTTCATTTTGAAGCATTTTCTGGATTGATTTTATGTGCCAACAATTATACAGGGGAATGTAAAACTTATTCTGATTTTTTTTAAAAAAAAATGCAAGTTGGGACAAGCTTGTTTAGCATTTCACTGCCATTAAAAGATTAACACAGGACCTGTTGTATGGGAGGGGCCAAGTTATATCAAGTCAGTTGGACATGGAATGGGTTTCATTCTTAACTTGCATAAACGTTTCTCCTGAGAGTTCACAACCTCCAGCTACCCATGCTGGATTTGTAGTGGCTATATCAGATTGTTTATCTGATTTAATCAGTGTTTTTTCGGGGGGGGGGGATTTGAGGAAACTCACCACAGAGTTTACTTGTTTATTGTTAGCCCAGTTGCAGTGCTTCCCCCCGCTCGGCTGTGCCTAAATGTAAGATGTGGTTAATAAACTCTAGCAGACAATGTCGTTGATTAGAAATGGCCACAACTTTATTGATTACAGATATAGGTGGATTTTTGGTTCAGGCATTGGGTGTACAGTTTCAGGAGCTTGTCCTACACTCAAGTAGGACCCTGGCAGAGACATATACCCGACTGGCATGTTCCCTCCCTCCTGGTCAATCGTTCGGGAGCTTCAAGAGTTTTCTTCAGCCGGAACATCACGGCCACTGATGCCAACAGACACTGGCACATTTAGGGATCCACAGTCTTCACAGCTTGCGCAACAGACCTCAGCAACTCAGCATTTTGGCTAATCTACTTTATTTACATATAAACACACATGGAGCACTGCAACATGGCTCCCTTTCTCTCTAGCATCAGTTAGTAAAGAGAAAGAACAAAGGACAATAGTCCCACTTCACGGAACACAGTAACACAAACATCTTGTCTCCTTCACTTCCCACTTTGTGGAGTCAAAACATACACCGTCATGTGAAAGACAACAATCCCATGGAACAGAAATTCTAACATACAGTATATGAACTTAATCCATTCCGGAAGTCCATTCTTAAACTAAAGTGTTCTTAAACCAAGGTGTGCTTTCCAATAGCAGCGGGGGACTCAATTTACAAATGGAACACACTCAACAGGAAGCGGAACATATTCTGCTTCCAAGGTAAAGTTCCCATACCAAAACACTTACTTCTGGGTTTGCAGTGTTCTTAATCCAAGTTGTTCATAAACTAAGCTGTTCTTAAACCAAGGTACCACTGTATATCTGTTCCTGCCCCCCAACACACACACACACACACACAGAGAGAGAGAGAGAGAGAGAGAATGAGAGAGAGAGAGAACTCAGTTCCTCCGAGTTCCTGTTAAAAAACCCCCTGATTTTTAATGTTTGCCATATTCTGATAAGCAAAAAGAGGACACATTTGCCGACCTCTACTTTTAACTATGGGTCAATATGACCCATGAAAAAGAGGATGTGGCCTGGAAAAAGAGGACATATGGCAACTCCACTTTTGAATTCCCGTATTTTCCCTTGTATAAGATGCCCCTGTATATAAGACGCCCCCTATTTTGGGGGTTGCAACCAATCACCCAGCCCCACAATGCACTGACTGTGTATAAGACAAGCCCCGTTTTTAAACATTATTTTTGAGTTGAAAAACCTAGTCTTATACACAGAAAATTATGGTATATACTGTGACAATGGCACGTGAGAGATCTTTGTTATTGCTGTTCTCAATTATGCTGCAATTTGTAAAACAATATTATTATTATTAATACAGGAGGATAAAGCTGTAAATATGCCCACTCCAAGAAACTTAGAATTACATTATGCATTTGCAGATGGAGTAATTCATGCCTGTGTCCTTTTATATGCAGGAGACGATGCCTTAGAAACTTCTATCTGGTTGCCCATTTGCTTATCGTGAGCCCCGTCAAGAAGAAGGAAAGAAATGTGCATTGTTAGGTCTTCCTAGCTTCAGACTAAATAAAAAATGCAGTTTGTTTGATCTAGTATGGTAGATACGTCTTCGGGGATTGATTAAAGTCAGAGGTACATGGTGCTACATTCCTCGTGTGTATTTCATCATCAAAGGATTCTCATTTAGCTCTTTGAATAAAATATGAAGATAACCGATAAAGCACCTGTGTCACTGCTAAAATCCTTTGAACCAATATTTATTAAAACTGAAAGCAGAAGGGAGCAAATGAAGACACCTTTGTATTAAAATGAGCAAATCAGTCTGATGGAGCAGATATCTTTTGATTCTGAGATTTAGATCCCTTATTTAAACTGAAGGTACCCAAAAAAAAAGTTCATGACATTGGGGGATGGGGAATTATGGAAATTATGTTTCCATAAAAGACTGAAATGGAGATCAGCTTCAAGGCACAGGCAACTCCACAGAAACTCATTTGGTGGAGCAAATGGATGGTAAGACCCAGTTTTTTGCATACAAAATCCATGTTATACATGAACTTAGAACAGTTGTACCTCTGGGTACGTACTCAATTCGTTCTGGAGGTCCATTCTTAACCTGAAACTGTTCTTAACTTGAAGCACCACTTTAGCTAATGGGGCCTCCTGCTGCCACCGCACTGCTGCCACAGCATTATTTCTGTTCTCATCCTGAAGCAAAGTTCTTAACCCAATGTACTATTTCTGGGTTAGCGGAGTCTGTAACCTGAAGCGTCTGTAACCCGAGGTATACTGTATTTGAAAGCTGGGGAAGCAAATGGGGCAGTGTGGAATATTTCAGAGGTGTAGATTGGTACCCCCTTGCTACCCCATGGAGTCACCCCTGTACTGAGGAGAGAAGGGATCTGTTCTTCATGACTGCAACTTATCTGTCACAGAAAGCACATTCTTCCATTGGAATAAGTGGTGTGGATTGGTTGCAAATTGTGAGCTCCACAGCTGGGAACTTTTAGAAATGTCTGATCAAATCACTGAAATCTGTCTTTGCAGCAATTTCTTTCTTCTGAATATGCCAGAGTTTTTCATTACTTCTGTATGAGTCTCTGGGAATATCTTGATTGGTACATTATAGATAATGACTTTTTAGATACCTGGAATAATAAATATTAAATGGGGATCATCCGATGGAGTAGAAAAATGACAGTACAGGGCTTTATAATTATGCTCTATCTTGGCTAAAATATTTTCACAGAAAAATGGCTCCCTCACTAAACCTGCCTAAAGGGCAGTATATCATCTTATGGAGATGATTGACATTTCAGTGATGAAACAATTGAACTGTGGCTCAGTATCACCTTATCTGCTTCATCTATCTTAATACTTCAAAGCCCCTTAGATATCCATAAATAGTTCAACCACGTTGACAATTCTTAGGGGCTAATGCATCTTAAAATATAATTGGGCCTGCTCTTTCATTCCTAGAGGTCCAATGATGTCTTAATGATCTTCTGTAAAACAGATCATTTAGTAATCTACCTGCATTGTTTTAACACGCCCAAATAATTCCACCCTTCATTCTTCTTAACCTTCCAGGGAAGGCTGGTGTAAAACAACCTGGTATAAGTGAAGATGGTGTAAAGTTACACCACATTAAAAGCTGCTTCAGCAGTGGGGCTACTGCTGGCTGAGGCAGATGAAGCTTTAAAAATCATGTTTGAGTTACACCACTGCCACAAACTTAACTTGTGGCAGTTTGTGAGGTCACATGATGCAACTGAACAGGCTAAGGATCCAAGCAAAGTTCTCCCCTGCCACAGCCCCAGGACACCCCATTTTCAGCGTTTATGCTGGTTTAAGATCTGCCAGGCTTGGTTGAGCCAGCTGGCTCTCAGCTGAACTGAGATGGAGGAGATACACTGGTGTGTATCCAGTGGCGTAGCGTGGGGGGTGCAGGGGGGGCCGGCCGCACCGGGCACAACATCTGGGGTTAGGGCAAATCCACGGGTTAGGGGGCGCAAATCCACGGGTTAGGGGGTGCAAATTACTTGCCTTGCCCTGGGTGCTGACAACCCACACTACGCCACTGTGTGTATCCAGTTTAGCCAAGGCTGAAGGAGTAA
This sequence comes from Podarcis cretensis, assembly GCF_951804945.1. Classification (NCBI taxonomy): domain Eukaryota; kingdom Metazoa; phylum Chordata; class Lepidosauria; order Squamata; family Lacertidae; genus Podarcis; species Podarcis cretensis. The sequence continues at coordinate 22,456,121 of NC_137176.1, read as the reverse complement.
GCCCAACACAGACTGACTGCACTGAGAACCTCCCAGCTTACTTACATATCTGCTGGATCTAACCTGCTCATCCCAGCCAATCCTGCTATAGGATTGCTCCCTTAATCTCTGAAGCCTCACAAAGAGGCCAGCAATTAGTAAATCGGCATTGCTATGCCAAAGTGCTGTTGGAATACAACTAATGTTGTGGGGGCAGGAATTCAATTCAGTTTGTAGCAAGAGCACACTTTCCAAATTCTGCAGTGTATATATATCCAGCCAAGTAATGCGTACAAAAATGCATACACTAGGGTAAAGTATGCATATAAGTGCATATCATAGAAAAGTACATTATATAAGCAGGAAATCACATGCAAAAATACATATTGCAGGAGAAATTTTAATGGGGGGGATGGACAAACGGATGTGGAAATGTGAGAACTGAATTTAACATTAGGAAAAAACTGAGTGAAAATGACATTACACCCATCCCTCACTTCCGCTCCCATGATCCTTGACTATTGGACATGTTGTCTGGGAGTGATGGACATTTAACCACATCTGGAGGTCTCCATGTTGGTACGCAAGGTTGCCACACAGAGGCTATTTTAAGGCGGTGGAACCGGTTCCCCCACACTGGGAGCCAAGCAGAGAGGGCATTAGGTAAGCATTTGCCCACAGGAAGGAGGCATGAGGGCTCTGACAGGGTCCTAGAGTCCCCCTTCCCCTTCACAAAGCCTAGTAAGCATCTGGCCAGCTTTGGGAAGGAGGTGAGAGGACTCTAGCATCCTGGCAGACCCCTTGCACCTTCTTCCCAAAGCTCAGGATAGCATTGGAGTTGGGGGGAATGCCAAATTTTGGCTTAGTTCAAGGTGCCATAGTACCAATGAATGCTCCAATATACACCTACATGGGAACAAGCCCCACAGGACTCAATGGGTCTCACTTCAGAGTAGGAATAACTACATTTAATAATAATAATTTTAATTTGCCATTTTTTTTAAAAAAAAATATTATTTAGACATGCATACAAAACAGTAATGGACGCGGGTGGCGCTGTGGGTAAAAGCCTCAGCGCCTAGGGCTTGCCGATCGGAAGGTCGGCGGTTCGAATCCCCGCGGCAGGGTGCGCTCCCGCTGCTCGGTCCCAGCGCCTGCCAACCTAGCAGTTCGAAAGCACCCCCGGGTGCAAGTAGATAAATAGGGACCGCTTACTGGCGGGAAGGTAAACGGCGTTTCCGTGTGCTGCGCTGGCTCGCCAGATGCAGCTTTGTCACGCTGGCCACGTGACCCGGAAGTGTCTCCGGACAGCGCTGGCCCCCGGCCTCTTGAGTGAGATGGGCACACCAACCCCAGAGTCTGTCAAGACTGGCCCGAACGGGCAGGGGTACCTTTACCTTTACCTTTACAAAACAGTAATGCACATACACTTACAGACAAAAAAAGGGGAAAAGGTAAGGGAAAGAGAAAAATACATAAAATAGGTAAATAATAACACACCCATGTGGCTTCCCTCTGCCAGTGCTTATCATCTTTCTTACTTTAAAGTTCTTATTTGCATTGCAATTCATGTATCTCTACCTTACTTCTCTTATTAAACTGTTATTTTTTCTAGATCAGCTTTACAGCTTAGTCTAAACATATCAGCATGCTATCTTTAGAGCAGTGTTTACTCATATATTCTTCAAACCATATCCATTGTGACCTTAATTTCTGATTTGTTTGATATCTTATTGCTGCAGTTAATTTCGCCAATTCTATAAATTCAGATAATTTATATAACCAATCCTCTTTTGTGAGTATATAATTTCCTTTTCAATTCTTTGCAAGTAGTAACCTGGCTGCTGCAGTTGCATATAGAAATATTTTTTTTTCTATCTTGGGGTACCTCATTTCCTATTATACTCAATAAAAATGCCTCAGGGTCCCCCCCCCCCAAGAGATTCTGAACATCTTTTTTAGTTCCTCATGGATGCAACTCCTTTTTTCTTTTTTCTTTTCTTTTTCGCAGCCCCACCATAACTGTATCATAGTACCTTCTACTTCCATGCATTTCCAGCAAAGATGGATTTTGTCTTGTATATTTTGGCAATCTTTGATGGTGTCATATGCTACCTGTAAAACATCTTCATGATATTCTCTTTTATGGAATAACAGGCGGTGAATCTTATATCAATTTTCTTTCCCACTGGTCTAATTGGATTGCATGTCTGATATCTTGGGCCCATTCGACCTGTACTTCTTTTATTTGTTCATCTTTTAAATCCTACTCTAATAATAAATCGTATACTTTAGCTAATTTTTTTATTGTTTCTTAATAATACTTTTTGTAGTTTCGATTCTTCCTTTCCAAAGCCTGATTTTTTTATACAAAGTAAAGACATTGTTTAATTGGTAGTATTGAAGCCAGTCTGTGAGATGGTGCCTTATTTCCTCAAATTCTTTTAACTTCAGTTGGCCTTGTTCTTCTCTTACTAATTGACTATACAGTGGTACCTCAGGTTAAGAACTTAATTCGTTCCGGAGGTCCATTCTTAACCTGAAACTGTTCTTAACCTGAGGTACCACTTTAGCTAATGGGGCCTCCTACTGCCACTGCACCGCCGCCGCAAAATTTCTGTTCTCATCCTGAAGCAAAGTACCTGAGGTACTATTTCTGGGTTAGTGGAGTCTGTAACCTGAAGCGTCTGTAAACCGAGGTACCACTGTATGTTGCCCAATTCCCTGTCATATTTAATTTTTTTTTAAATAATTTTTATTGATTTTCCAACACAAATAAAAACAAACAACACACTCACATACACAAACAAAAACATATAAACATGTATAATTTCATAATCCTGTTTCCATACCCCTTGTTTCTCATACCTCCCTTTTGCTGCATCCTTATTTTTAACATTTTTTTTTTTAGCAATTCTCCAATAATTAATTATTTAATTCACTTTCATTACATTCCTTTTTCTTTAACTTATTAGTTACAGCTGCAATTCTCTATTTCTTATTCCCTGACATCTAACACTCCTCAATTTTACAATAATTTTTAAAATATATCTTGAATTTCTTCCAATCTTCTTCCACTGTCTCTTTCCCTTGGTCACGAATTCTGCCGGTCATCTCTGCCAGTCCCATATATTCAATCACCTTCGTCTGCCATTCTTCCAGAGTAGGTAGTTCTTGTGTCTTCCAATACTTTGCGAGGAGAATTCTTGCTGCTGTGGTAGCGTACATAAAAAACGTCCTATCCTTCCTTGACACCAATTGGCCGACCATGCCCAGAAGAAAAGCCTCAGATTTCTTAGGAAAAGTCCGCTTTAGGACTTTCTTAATTTCATTATAGATCATTTCCCAAAAGGCTTTAATCCTCGGGCAGGTCCACCAAAGGTGATAGAAAGTACCTTCAGTCTCATTACACTTCCAGCAATTATTATTGGGCAAATGATAAATTTTTGCAAGCTTGACTGGGGTCATGTACCACCTATAAATCATTTTCATTAAATTTTCTTTTAAGGCATTACATGCCGTAAATTTAATACCGGTGGTCCATAACTGCTCCCAGTCTGCAAACATAATGTCATGACCAATGTCTTGTGCCCATTTAATCATAGCTGATTTCACCGTTTCATCCTGTGTATTCCATTTTAGCAGCAATTTATACATTCTTGACAAATTCTTAGTATTGGGTTCTAACAATTCTGTTTCTAGTTTAGACCTCTCCTTCTGGAAGCCTATTTTCCTGTCCTGTTTAAATGCCTCATATATCTGATGATAATGTAACCAGTCTCGTACGTTAGGCTTTAGTTTCTCATAACTCTGTAATTTAACTTTTTCACCGTCTTGTTCTAAAATTTCACAATATTTTGGCCAATTAGACTCCATATTAAGTTTTTTCACCTCTTTGGCTTCCATTGGTGACAGCCACCTGGGAGTTTTACTTTCTAACAAATCTTTATACCGCATCCAAACATTATATAATGCTTTTCTAACAATATGGTTTTTAAAACCCTTATGTACTTTTACCTTGTCATACCATATATATGCATGCCAACCAAATCTATTATCGCCCTGTCATATTTAATTTTTTAACTGAAAAAGCTTCTTATGGTGACAGCCACCATGGTGTATGCAGTTCCAATAACGGTTGGCAAGTTGTCCACACCTTATACAAAGCGCTCCTAAAGATGTGATTGGTGAAACCTCTGTGGACTTTTACTTTGTTGTATCCTAGATAGGCATGCCACCCGTATCTGCTGTTGAAGCTCTCTAGGTCCAGTATATCTAATTTTTCCAATAGAATCCAGACATTAATCCAAATTAGACACTTGGCTTCATAATAGATTTTGAAATTTGGTAATGTGAATCCTCCTCTCTCTCCTGTCTATCAGTAGTTTGTGCTTAATGCAAGGTTTCTTTCCTTGCCAAACAAATTTTGTCAAGGCCATCCTCCATTCCTCAAAACAATCTTTTCTTGTTATGAAAAGCTCACCTCCTCTACTTCAATGCATAGTCTGCATTTAATTTTAAGGAACATGTACATGACTATCAGCCCTAAACAAGTAAATAAAGCAATGGCTATTGTGTCTCAACTTGTTCCTCATTGCCGTTTAAAAATGGCCCCCATTTAGCTGCAACAATAGCACTGATGTCTTCCTGGATAATTCTGTTTCTCGGTTCAGTGCAGGGACAAGGTGAAAACACATGAGGTGTTATTAACAGCATTATTGATGCCTTGTGATAGGTTTCCTGATAAACACACTGGCTGCTGTTTCTGCAGTTAAGAGACTTGGGAAGAATTTTTTTTTCTACACATGGCAAAGTTTAATCACACCTAAAGTATGGCAAATAGCAATATCATAAATGCAACTGAAAATATGACTTTCTGAAATGGCTCTCCGTAATCCTTTCTGGTAATGTTTTGCTATCAACCTTGACCTACCTTCAAATCTTTTCTTTCCTGCTCCCAATCCCATTTCTACCACCTTACAAAACTTATGGAGAAGGTGGGGATGCAAAAGACCAGGCATCCAGTTGCCCTTGAAACCAAAAATGTTGGCCCCAATTAGGGATGTCAGAGAAATCTGACAAAAATGGAAACAGGAGAGGAAATCCCAGGTGCTTACTCATTCATCCCATGTCCAGAATTGAAAATAATTCAGAAATATGATCAATATTTTTCAGCTGTGGACTCATGCTGGGATAAAATTGAAAGTGTGCATTTATTAAGTGGAAATACAAATTCTGGTTTTGTACCTGTGTCGAATGTCCTGAATTTAGGGAAATTGCAGGCGTCATCAAGCCTGGAGTGCAATGCATTGAGACTTCTGCCAGGTTGTCCTAGTTATAAGAAAGCTGGTTTTATTTATTATTAGTATACCCCACCTTTCTACCATGGCGATCAAAGCAGAATTTTTAGTTTACCAAGGCCAGGGGTTCTCAAACATTTTAAACAGGGGGGCAGTTCACTGTCCGTCAGACATTGTTGGGGGCTGGACTATAGTTTGAAAAAAATATGAACAAATTCCTATGCACACTGCACGTATTTTATTTGTAGTGCACAAAAAACAGGAAAAAAACAATACAATATTTAAAATGAAGAACGATTTTAATCAACATAAGCTTATAAGTATTTCAGTGGGAAGTATGGGCCTGCTTTTGGCTAATGATAATATAACAGCAATAATGAATTTCTATGATAACAGCAATATGTCAGTGCCCTCTTACCAGTCACAATGTGAATGAGGAGAAAATTGTCTATGTTGAGGATAACCTTGTTTGATTTCTTGTTGTTAAGTTGTGGGTGAACATATCAGACAACACAGCGATTCTTCAAACAGCTCTTGTATATTCACAGGCCAGAACAGAACTGAACTGAAGGGTTCAGTCAGCCTGCTTATATAGAGCTCCAGTACAACATAACTGTAACAATTTTCTAAAACTATCCAATCACTGAACGTCACTTTCGATCCCTTATTTGCATAACTATCTACAGTATCCCCCTGCTGGCCCAGGGTGAGAACTTCAGTACATAACACTTGTGATGTTCAGTTTTCTTGTCTGCTACTTCACAAAATACTAACCGCCGCACGGGGGGGGGGGGGAGAGAAATGAGAACAGAGCCTCGGCTGAGGTAAAAGTAAAAGCCATCCCTCCCAGTGCAGGCTAGGCTACTCACCCCAGGAGTGCTGCCACCACAAGCCCAGCCAATAACTCCTCTGGGGTGAAAGAATAGGCGGGTGAGTGTGCGTGTGCATGTTTTTACCTCAGGCCTTGCCGCCGCTTCCCTTCCCTTCCTTCTCCAGATGGCAGCGAAGGGCTCCTCACGATGGTGCATGTGACGTCGATGACTTGCTTCTTCCTTCCTTTCCTTTCCACTTCCCTCACATGTTCGCGCACCCTCCCTCCTCTCCTTTCCTCTCCTCTGTGATGCATTTGTTGCAATCGCCTCACATGGGGCTCCTGGCGTATGTCCTGGTCCCCGCATGCAGTGTATGTGTGGGAGAATGGAAACACACATAGACCATAGCTGTCTTACAGATTTGAAAATAAGGGACCAACAGCCAAAATAAGGGATTTTAGTCAACCAGCTCCCGAGCCAAAGGCAGAAAGCCCAGCCAGCCCAGCCAGCCCAGCAGCCAAACGAAGCCTCAAGTGGTGGTTCCCAAAGCGCAGCAAAATGGCAAAGAGGGTGCAGCAAGAAAAACCACCGTCACCTCTCCACTGGGAAGCGCTGAGCAAAGGCGAGTTCCCAGGCAACACGGCCGATTTGAACAGCACAAGGCATGCAAGCTCCACCCCCCAGTCATTCTTAGACTCCTTATTGGGTGAGCAACGCAGCCAAGCAACACAGTTGAAGCCTCCCTCCTCCCTGGCTGGCCGGGAGGGAGAGGAGCTGCTTCCTTTGAAACCCGGGAAATTTAAGGGACATCATCAATAAGGGACAGCAGCAGGACACGACACTGGGATAAGGGAATTTCCCGCCAAATAAGGAACGGTTGACAGCTATGACATAGACCCGCTAGACAGTGGCAGGTTCTGTAATTGCTGGATGGGCTGGGTTAAGGACCCTGGCAGGCCAGATAGTTTGAGGACCCCTGCCCAAGGCACTGATCAGATCCAGATCTGCTTAGCATCTGTGCATGCATACGACACAGAAATCACTTAATTAATTATTGAATTTCTATGAATGTACAACAGAGATCAATAGAAGAGGAAAATTAAAATTCCAGAAATCTCACGCACTAAATAAAAAAATAAAAATGGATGAGAGGAACATGGGGAGTAGGGAAGGAAAACATATCTGACAGCCAAAGACTTCTTTGTTGTTAGTTTTGATGCTGGCTGTTTATGAAGACACAAACCCTAAGCAATATATTATGCAGATTAAACAAGGAAAAAGCAGATTGTCACTCAAGTACAAAAGGAAGTTTTATTTCATTAAGCATTTATTTTAAAAGGCGTTTGAACAATCCGCCCTTTAGTCATCATATAAAAGCTTGACATAAAATATTCTTCCCCTAACAATGCCTTTGCATCCATAATTAAATAACCAAAAATGAATTTCCAGCATCAAACATTCTACCATTCAGCTATTTCAGTATCGGACTGGAGAAAAATGAACTCCTAAATGAATACAAAATAGAGACAGTCAAAAATCTTTTTCTTTTTTTGAAAGAATGTCCAGCTTTGGAGATCCACCAGCATAAACAAGTTTATCCAAGAACAAATTGAAATTGAATCTGTGTTCACGATTAGGATGCATTCTGTGCATGCTGCATTGCTTTGAATAAGCTATCCATCCTAATGTGCATATTGTCACATCCACATTCTTGCTCAACTAGTTACACATTATTGAGGCATGCCTAAATATGGATTTGTTCTAGATATGGTGTTCACTTAGGGAAAATTCCTATGCACAATACACTGGCATAAAGGAAGACAGTATAAATTAAGGCAGCATAAAGTTACAGCAGCTCCAAACCCTGTTCAGCACAAAATATATTGTGATTTTAAAATAGTGCAATTTGTGAGTTTGGACCTGTCGTGCAAAAAATCAGGCAAAGGCCTGCCAAAGTCACAGTTTGGTCTGCCACCTTGATTCACAATGGTGCCCAGAATCTAAACATTGATGACATCTGTCACCCTCACCTTGGGAATCCTTGTGCTAAGTTTGGTGATGATTCGTGCCAAAAAGGGGGCAGAGTCATGCCAAAGTCATATTTGGGCCACCATCTTGATTCAAAATGGCAGCTGGCATCTGAAGGTTGAGAATTACTGTCGCCCTCAGGAAACCTCATGTTGAGTTTGGCGATGATGTCTTGAGAGGTGTCTGAAGCTATGGGGAATTAATTCTTTCTTGACAAAGCACTCAGTTTCATCAGCTCCTAAAGTTCAAGTAATATACACAGCATTATTCCCCACTAACTAGTTGCCTAGACAACCCATGACTGCAGACCTGGGCCCTAGCTCAGACAGTTGGAGCAACAGCCTAGCTCCACCCCCATTCCTTCTCAGCCCCCATTGGCTGATGTGGTGCACTCAAGCCCTCAGAGGCTCCACCTCAACAGCAGATCAAGCTGTTCCCTTCACTTCAAGCCTCTTCTTGAACAGAGAGACAATGGAGGGGGGGAACTCAGGGAATTCCTCAGACACAACCCTTTCCCAGAGCTCTGCAGGCTCTCCTGGTCCCAGGACCTTCTGCAGCTCTTCTCTTTCCTCCTTCTCTCTGTCTCTGCCTGCCCTGTCTCCTGCTCCTGACCCCCTTCTTCTTCCACACCCAGCAGCTGCTGCATGGGTGGCACAGAACCAACAAATTACTGGCCCCTTCCCCTAGATCCTTCTCCTCTCTCCTCTCTGCCCACAACCCCCCAACACTCCTCGTGTCCCTCCTGTCCCTGACATCACCCTATTTCTGGAGATGACAGCTTGAAAATTGTGGAGAAGAGTGCTTTGAATTCCTGTTGGTTTCAGTGAGATTACAGATATCTTCCATGCTTTCATTGCAATCAAAGGGACTTGAAAATACTAAACATTGATAAGTTCATGTCCGGTGCACCTACGCACAACTCAGAATATTTTTAGGATTATATAGTTAGATTTCATACACGTATTTGATTTAATATTAACATAGCATGTTTGACTATGATAGTCATTTGATTTAACAAGGAAAAAAAATTGATTCTGTCTCAGCGGAATAGTACTGTATGCACACACACACACACCCTACCACTGCAATGATAGATGACATAGCTAATTCAGTGTAGCAAAAGGTTAATTCAGCAATTTCATGCCTCCATTTCTTCTGAGAATGTATCAGCTTCAGTTCAGACTGCATTAGCTCCATTGTGATGCTAAGTTATGGTCTGCCTTGAACTATCTAGAGGCTCTATTATTTAATGTATGTCTTGTTGGGCAGTCACCTCTGGCCTGATGAATTTTGTTTGCCCATATGCTCCTTGTATGGCACAGTGTAGGCCAAGTAACCAAGCCACCATCAGATACAATGCTCAATGTGGTCGTAGCGGTGAAGAACTGGTATGGTTTACTTTCAGATTAGGCTTGTGGTGCTATTTGATACTATTTGATTGCAGCAGTAGCAACTGTTTGTGAGGATGGGGATGCTTACTTAAGCTACTGATAGCTGAGCTGCAGCTTCTTAACAGGAAGGGGAGAAGCAAGGCAGCAGAGAGGTCAGCATGGTGCAAACACACTGGCAGAGCCAATCTGGCACTACTATTAGTAGTTTTGCACCATGCCAACCTTCCAGCTGCCTTGACCCTCCCTCTCTTCCTCTTCCAACAGAGACTCAGCTGTTGGGAAGTCAGATATGTGCCTCTGCCCCACGATGCCAACTTCAACTGGATACTGGTCTTAAAATAAAGGGATCCAACTCTGAAACAATTAACAACTACTATCAAGCCTTATATTTCCAACACTAACCAGCACCTGTAGAGGTGGTGATGAGGTTGACAAATGAGCAAGTGGGAGAGATGCAGGGTATAGAGTGGAGAAAGGAAATGTGGTTGTGTGAATCAGTCCCAAAGTCACAGATAAAGTTGATTATTTGTTGGGTGCAGGGTTGTGAATGTATATTTACTGGCCTCAACTTGATGGGGTACAAACTGGAAAACCAATCTAAAACTTTCCCTCAGTAGTAAAAGTTAATATATCCCCCAAATAAAACTATTTATCACCTGTTATGGAGATCCATCTTGACAAGGCTGAGATGCAGTCTGACTGTTAACTGCTTTTGGCTTTACCAAGACTTAAAGCATATCCTCTTTGTGACATCACACCTGACATCAGAATGTCATGTTTGCATTCAACCTAGACTATCTCCATGCCAACAGCAATGGCCAGTAAACTTCTGCAACCAAGTAACCATCAGCCTGACTACCCAGTTGTTTCTATCTAGACTATTGGATGCTCATTTTTTGCTCTCATAATCAAAGCCTGAAGAAGGGCTGTGTATAATCTGAAAACCTGCTTCCACTGTTAAAGAAAACTAATTGTCAGGGACTGAGCAGAGGAGGAATGGTGGAGACCCCCTCCCCATCCTGACCCTACAACAGGGGGTTGAGGGAGGTAGCAGCTCAGAGGCAGATGAGGGGGAAAGTTGGGAAATCATGGGAGAGCCAGAACAACACCTGGCTGACATGTTGTCATTAGAAAGCATCCCAGACCCACCATCTCCCAGAACCCGGCAAGCCTTAAAAGTAGGAGAGCAAAGAGCTCAAAGACAGAGGGCACTTAGTGGCATCCATAGAGGAGGTGATGATGATGATGACGAATGAGGAAGTGGGAGAGATGGGGGGTGGAAATTCTCTTGGGACAATGCCATTATCCAACAGGCTGGTTCTATAACCTCTCTCTGTAAAGATTGAAATAAAAAAAGGACTGTAAGAAACTTTCCCTTGGCTTTGTATTTTTCTGAGCAACCAGCCAGGAGCCGCGGACAGCATCCTGACATCATCAGCATTTTACTGGATGATAAGTCTATCAATGGCTGCTCTTCATGATGGCTGCGTTCTCCCTCCACTCTTGGAAGCAATATGCATCTGAATACCAGTTGCTAGGAATCACGGGGGAACAGAATCACAGGCTGAATCCCAATTCCACAAGGTGCATACCAGTTGGTTACTTTTGCTCTTTCATATTAGAATGCTGGTGGTCCCTCTTCCCCTTTATATATTTGTCAGGTTTTCCATAGAGGCTGCAGGATTTAATTCCTCTACAGTATAATTGCACATAGAGTTTCATGAATGACAAATAAGGATTTAGGTCTTTAAAATCTCTGACAGCAGGGAGATATTTTTAGGTATGAAAGCACACTTGTTTGCAGAAATGCACCTTCAAAAGTTTTCATCTTCTTAAGGACACATTATAATGTAAACCACGGTAATCCCCTAGGGAGGAATTTTCGAAGAGTGTGACAATAGTGTCTTTATTTTTAAAAAATGCAAGAAGAACACAGTTCCATTATCCAAGTCGAAGTATTCAGGTATGGGCATTTAAATTTCTGTCATAAGGTTTGGAGATGACCTTGAAAGATAGCAGCATGGGGGTATGGCTGGATTACCCTGGACTGGCAATGGGATTCCTAACTAGGATGGGCCTGTGGCCAAGGGTGATGGTAACAGCATCTGGAGGGCCACAGGGTGCCCCCCTCCTGAGATCCAGGAAACTTTAAATGTAGGTAAAGGACCCCTTACAGTCAAATCCAGTCGCAGACGACTCTGGGGTTGCGGCACTCATCTCGCTTTACAGGGAGGGAGCCTGCATTTGTCCGCAGACAGTTTCCGGGTCATGTGGCCAGCATGATTAAGCTGCTTCTGGTACAACGGAACACCGAAACCAGAGCAGTGCACAGAAATGCCATTTACCTTCCCACCAGAGTGGTACCTATTTATCTACTTGCACTTTTGGTGTGCTTTTGAACTGCTAGGTTGGCAGGAGCTGGGACCGAGCAACGGGAGCTCACCCCATCGTGGGGATTCGAACCGCTGACCTTCAGATTGGCAAGCCCAAGAGCAAGTGCAAGCCCAAGCCCACCCGTGTCCTTGTAGATGTAGAGGAGCATTCAAAAAATTATTACCTGACCTGCAGTCAGAAGGATACAACTCATCATTCTACCACCTTTGGCTTAACACTTCACAGTACAGAATGTGTAGAGTGCCTTATGTGATCTGTTCTGATATTATCTGAACTCTGCTGTCAGCATGACGGAAACCCAATAACTTGTGGGAGGAATCATATGGCTCAATCTGACTCATCTCTGTGCCGACTGTCACATTTCCCCAAACTGTGGTGAAATTGGAATTAAGAAGGAGGTCTTGCATGGACCACAGTCACTTCTTTTGATGTTGCTTCAGAGTGGCAGTAGAGAGGACTGTGCTTCAGGGGTTACTGTGACATCCTGGTAACATCAGTTAAGAGTGAGTAGCTAGCCCCGTTGATTTTGATGAACCAATAAGTAAGACTAACTTTCTCTGGATTGGGTCACCTTGACAATTTTGGCAGGGATCTCAAAGAAGAGATATGGACATATGCAAGAGAAAACAAACAAACACACAGCTGGAGCACTTTTCAGTTTTCATAGCCAAAGCTCCCACAGCCAAATATATAACCCAGTGAGCAGTTTAAAAAGCAGCATGTCTACTGGCTGATGATTATTCCTTTTGTATCCAGATTTCTCCCACTAAGGATTTCAGGGAGGAATATATGGAGTTATCCTAGTTATCCTTCTATAACTATCATGTGGCTAGGTTGGAACAGTGCTATTTTTCTAGAAAAAGAGTTGATGGAACTCACCATGAATGCTTCCCTTGTTCTCTTATGATGGCAATGGCGCCCACCTGAGAGGTGCTGAAACTGATGCATGTTGGGTTTACCTCAGTCTAAGAACAAGCACTAAACTAGATACCACCCTGGGCTTCTTTGGAAGAAAGGGCAAGATTCAAATTTAGCGAATAAAAATGTATAAAAATAGATATCTCACCATCTTTTTTTTTTTGGGGGGGGGGTGTTTCTTAAGAGCAACTATTGCAAAGGGCAATTTGGATCTGGGATATAGCAATTCCTTAGTGCAAATCCACTCCTCCAGAGCTACTATTAGCCATGAAAAGGAAAACATAGCAGTGAATAAGCATATCATACCTGTCTTTTTCTCCCTTAATAATGAATATCTTCCTGGACAAGAGTGATGTGACTCCTCCTTCTCAGCACTGCAGCCCCAATCCAAAGCCTGAAGCTGTTTTTACACAAAGGTGGGAGGTGGTTAGAGATATGTGACTGTCAGTCTGGGCTTCTCTGCTTCTCATTTTTCCACTCTTTAGTTCTCCACATTTCCACACCCGCTTGAGAATTTTAGAATTTAAAAGCCCTCAAGAAAATTCATCAGCATTTTAGTGTAAGTTCCCCCCAATATACACATTTTTACAGAGCGTATTTTCCATAATACAATGCATTTTTGTATATTATTCCCTATAAGATGGTGCATGTGTGGTGGAAATGCGGAAGACAATTGTATTTCAAGGAGTTAGGTGGCAAGTCCCTTTCCCTTTAACATCCCCAGTTTGAGGTCTGCTGGAGTCTTGTGTTTCACACACCTGTCGGGAGTTTCTTGGGTTCTTCTGTGTTGCAAATGCTGGCTGGATGCCCGGCTCCAGGTAGTGGGAGACTCTCAGCTGCTCTGTATTAGTTCCTGTGGCGTTTGCCTCCTAGGATGGGTCAAGGAAAGGTTTAAAATGGGTATGATGTGATTGGCCAGTGAGAATGCAAGGGGGGAGTAAAAGATAGAGTGGGAGCATTTGAAAGACAGTTGAGGTTTGTCAGTTGGGAGTTGAGGTTTGTCAGCTGGGAGTTGAGGTTTGTCAGTTGGGAGTTGAGGTTTGTCAGTTGGGAGTTGAGGTTTGTCAGTTGGGAGTTGAGGCTTGGGTGTTGGAGAAGGAAGAGGGTGGATTAGGAGTGGGTTGGTAGAGTTGTATTGTGAGAGCGTGAGAGGAATTGTTAGGTGGAGTCAGATAGATAGTTGGGAATAATTCAGTTTGAAGTTGTTAGGAACTAAGATTTAAGAAACCATCAAGAGAAATAAATGGAAACCATACGCTTGTTCCTGCATTTAAAAATAAACTTGATTATTTGTTTATGTTAACAACTGTCTGGACTCCATGTGTCCCCGTGAGAAGCGGGGTGGTGGCAGAGAAGAAAGCAACCACAGTGGTGGCACAGGGTGAAATGTCCGGGGGCCCTGTGTGATCGCCACAGTTCCATCTTGGGGTCCTGGGCTACTCATGAGTAATGCCAGGTGCACTTGATTACATCAAGGCAGGAGGGGCCCTGTGAGCTTCTGCCCAGATCAAACGACCTGATCCTGGGAGACCGACGGTTGGAGTCTTTCTCCTGCTGCTCTACCTGGGGCTCCGGACAGCTGAAGGGGAGATTGGGTAGCCCCTGTTGGGTATGTTTTATGTTATGCTTTGTATGCCTGCTGTTTATTTGTTACTAAAACTGTTTTGGTTCCCCTTCCACCTCCTCATTCCTTTTGTCCTGATATCCTTGGAAAGAACTGCTGTATTTGGCAGCACAGCATGTTTGCTTATTTTTGCTAATATATGCATTTTATGCACATTTTACCCATATATATGCATTTTTGTACATATTACGTGGCTGGGGAACTACAGGGCAAGATTTGGAGGGGTGTTTCAGTTTGTAGATTGTTTTGGAAAGAGCAGATTAGGCATGGTTGCCTTTAAATGTGGATTGAATCACATCTCTGTACCCTCACCCCCAGTTCGTTTCCAGAGTGAGACACTTGGGGAGAACTGATGGGTGATCTCCAGTTAACGTCTAGTTTGGTCTCCACTCCACCAGATCAACTCTTTGAGTTCCAGTGACTCTGTGCTTTTCAATAAGAAGCATTACATTATTCAGTAAATTGAGGCCATTGGAAGAAACGTTTGCGAAGAGATTCTTTTTGGTTTATTTGTTTGTTTTGATCATCTCTTCCTCATTTTCAGGTCATTTAAAAAAAAAATCATATGTCAGATATTATTTGTGAAGAGAAAATCAGATCAAATTATGTATTTGACCTTTTCTCCATATTAAAATTCTTAATAAATATTTTGATTGTTTGTTGAGACTTCGCTGCCAGATAGTTTGCATTGATTTGAATAATGAGACATTCGCCTACCTTCCACTTGGAGAAGAGTCTCGAGGGGGAGGGGGGGGAGAGGAAAAACCTGGTGCCATGACAGCTTGCATTAATAAGCACAAAACATTATGTTTTCATCTCCAGCTTGGTCTGTGTGCTTGTTTCTCATTTGAATATGCACAGGATGCTTTCTTGCCATTTTAGCTTCATTTACATTTTTCTAAGGGTAAATGCTTCCATGATTGAAAATGGCCTGCTCCCTCTATCACATTGAAATGTAAGGTTCAGTTAACATATATTTATACCTCTCTTTTTTAAAAAGTCATCACAGGATTAGCACTCTGTGCATCCTTTTTCCTTCCTTGGTTTGCTTTTGATGGCTGAACAAACAGCTGGGCTAATATATGAAAATATATATAGAAAACAGTCACCAACTGTTTTAAGAATGCCACTTTAATTTCTTCTTCTTTTAATTCAGCAGTTTCAAGAGTACCTGCCACAGAAATGTCCTCTAATTATCTGGTGCACAGCACCTTTTGAAATAACTAATCATACAAAGGGATGTTTGGGCAAGTATTAGCATGTATTTTCAGAATACAGGAATATGATCAACCATTTTTCTGTTGTACTAATGCAGGTGTGAGGAACCTTTGGACCTCCAGATAATGTTGAACTACAACTCCCATCAGGCCTAGCTAGGTTTTTTTTAAAGGTGTTGGGAACCGTAGCTCTGTGAGGGGGAAATTACAGTTCCCAGGATTCTTTGGAAGAGGTTGTGTGCTTTAAATATATGCTATAGCTCTGCTCTCAGATTGTTTCTTTCTGCTATTTCAACAACATAGTTATTGTAGGAATATAATTGACCTGGGGTGAATTTTATGTCCTTCTGGTTCCTTTCTGTTGTTCTGGTTTTCCCCCAAAATATTTTAAATGGAATAGAGAAAAAGCAGCATGTTGTACTTAACTATCCAAAGAAAAGCATTGTCAATTGCTGGTTAGCAATTGTTATTTGTGTGCCCACCTGGAGACCCCCTGACCCCAGGTGACACCTGGGTGGAATAATGACTCATGACAATGTGTCATGGGATTAAAATTGGCCACAACTTTATTACACTTTCAGATTTAGGAAGACCTTAGCTTAGGCATTGGGCGTTTATACCTCCCAGTCCCCGGCTGGAGATCTGGGGTACATCAGGGTTCAGCAATCTGTCTGGGGATTGGGCTGGCTCTGGAAGATGTATGTTTAAGCAGAGAGGCCCCCCCCCCATTTCACCAAAACACAGGGGAGTGCACTGACAATCTTTCAGCATATGGCCAGTGACTCCCCTCAACACAACCCCTTTAATGGGAAACCCTGGGATCGCCGCTGCTGGGGGGCGTGTGTCACCGCTTCATGCCCCCAAGAGCTCCCAGGTAGGCTCCACCCCCTTTATGCTTAAAGAATGGACCCTACCCTTACCTGGTCTGCTCCCCTGGCTCCGCCTCCCCATTCGCGATTGGTTATTTGAAGTGAGGTTTGGCAGGAACCTCAAGGTTTGCGACTTGCTGAGATGGTCCAGCAACGCTTTGCCAGGAGTCATATAGGATCAGGGGTGCTGTGTGTGGACACACAAAAGGAAGTCCTCCGTTTGATGTGGAGAGTAGTCATTCCTGTACTGCTTCAATATGTCAGAAAAGTGATACATTGATGATGATGATGATGATGATGATGATAATTCATTTATACCCCACCCATCTGGCTGGGTTTCCCCAGCCACTCTGGGCAGCCTCCAACAAAGTATTAAAATACAGTGGTCTGTTAAACATTAAAAGCTTCCCTAAACAGGACTGCCTTCAGATGTCTTCTAAAAGTCTGGTAGTCGTTCTTCTCTTTGACATCTGGTGGGAGGGAGTTCCACAGAACAGGATATACATTTCCCAGTCCAAGTATATCACTGGTAATAAAAGTTACAGCCACTCATCTCTGACTCACCCTGCCCCCCTCTTAAAATTCCTTAACACATATGGAATTCACAGAATCACTTTTCCTTAATCTTGTGCACATAACATATGTGTGCTGAGAGATAACCTAGTGCAGGAAACGCGAAAGTAAAACAACCCCAAGCTTAACTGTGTCATGCTAAAATTGTCAAACCAGCAGCTGTACCTGCAAAGCAACCATGATTTATGTACTCTTTGCTCTTAATCAATATTGTAAGGTGAAAGGTTTTCTAACACAATGGAGAAAAATTAACAGCAATCATAAATCCATCCTTCCCGGGAAATCTCAGAATTTATAGGGGTTAATGAATTTGTCCCGTTAGTCACTAAATAAAATGCATCCCCTTGGATGATGCGGTGCCATTTCTTAATTAGGAACCCACAAAAGTGCCATGCAAATGTACATAATTTATTCTCATCATATTGTTGAACTGGGAATTTTGCCAATGAATAAAACATCTTATTCTGGTGAGGGGGGAAAAAGGGAAACTTACAATTTTGAGTTTGATGAGAGAGACCTATTCCTTAAGCTGGCATGCTCATAAATCTAAATTAGTGTGAAAGGCAAAGTCAGGATAATTTTTAATCAGTCTTCCAGTGCAGGGTTAGGCAGAGGCCTTCAGACGGTGATCGCTTAATAAGGCAAAGTGTATGAAAGCCATTAACAGCCAACCTATATATGTTTCATTGTCAAGCTCCTTTTTCTTTCATAAGAAGCAAATGGTTCTACTATTAAGCCATGTCTTTCTGTTCATTGCAGAAGGTGAATGTGATGTTTAATGAAGGAAAGGAGTCTAGCGGAATTTAAGCTGAGAATTCCACAGTTGGCCTCCTGACAAAATGTAAATTGGGAGTTTAAGCTGGCACGTTAACCAAATAAATCTGTTCTCTTGGGAAAGTGTAGCATAAGTTCAGTTTGATTATTGGACATGTAACTAGTAGGTTGCAAAACAAGATGCAACTGATAGGTTACAAAGTAACCAAATGCAACAAATGTTTACCGTGTAGTCAACTGGACCTGCTCTTTTGGAAGGTCCAGTTGTGTAAAATTGTAGCATGTGATCTGTTTGATTTCTGGCAGTGTAACCAGTATATTGTATGCATGTGTTTGGGGGGGGGTCTAGGAGATCTTCTCTTGAACCCTAGAATTCTTCCGGGCCTACAACAGTGATAGGGATCAGTTTTTTTGGTTGGTTGTTTTATTGACTTGTGGTGCCTCACAATACAAAAGAACAATGTTGGGATGCTGTGAACAAGATTTGCAGGTTCTGATATGAATGGCACAGGTCTAATTTTGCTGGGAAAGTGTTCTGGATGTGCAACAGGTTTATATTTGTGGGGTGGGGGTGGGGGAGTGCCAACTGAGTGCCAAGCTCATCTGAAGGTTGTAATGAAAGGGTCGTTGCCAAAGCCTTCTTGATTTCACATCGTAACATATATCTTTCCCAATAGGGAACATGGCACAGACTTTTCCTCACGTCAAAGAAAAATAATATATAGTCCTGTGCTACTGAGCTAAGTGTTGGATGTTTTCAATCTGAGAGCTTGCCCTGTCCAAACTGAACTGAGTCTAAACTGCACCCAGAAGGCTCATCAAAGTGTCAGAAACCCATACAAAGTTGGCATGAATAGCTGATCACTGATACATCATGAACGTAGGAGGTCCACTGTCCTTCATCCTAAAACCTTTATAGACCAAGCTGCTGGGTAGACAATACTTCTCTCCTGATCTGGCCCAACATGTATAGGCAAACCATCCTAATTTGCAATTTCTGAAACAGAATGCAAACTGAAACACAGCCATCCTTCAAAATGTACACTTCTCCAAATTTTGCAGTACTCCAGTACTCCAGCCAAGTAATGTGCACACAAATGCATATACTAGGGTAAAATGTGGTTAAATATGCATGTGTGAGTGACAATAATTCAAAAATGCATGTTATTAGGAAATTGCTTTGCAAAAAAACAACAACCATGCATATCAGGTAAACAATGTACAAAAATATTAGGAGAAATGTTCACTAAATGTGGATGGATTTTGATGGGGACTTAAAAAGAGTCACAAACTGAGATGGAACCAAAAGCAAGATGAGAATTGGGCATTTAGCAAAACTGGCAGATTTGCCCATCCCTACCCATCTCCGATGTATGTAGGTGGAGATGTATGCCAGGTCAGAAGGGAATGCTCCCCTCTACATATTGGGATGGATTTGGAGTGTGTGTGGTATTTTCTGATCTGGTCCCAAGTTACAGGAATCACATGTTTAACCCTGAATCCATCCATGGTAATTTCCACCACCCATTTTGCAGTCTATGATGTTCTTATTCTGTAGGGGCTTTTGAGAGGGCTGGCTAGATAATGTATTGTTTTTGCTGCTGCTGTGGGTCCTTTTTGTTCCCCTTCTGCTCTCTTGCTGACATTTTATTGCTTTTAACAATATTTTAATCCACTTTTGTTGTATTCTAAATTGACGTTTACGAGAGATGCTTTATTTTCAGGAAGAAAAGCATAATAGAAATTAATAAAATGGACCCACACAACTTTTTAAAACCCAAAATCTCTTTAGCTCAAAGAGGGAAGGCAACTCAGAAGTGGGAGGGAAAATGACTAAACCCTTATTCAAGCAGTTAACAGAAAAGATTGTCATCTTGTGTGTGTGTGTGTGTGTGTGTGTGTATTCAGTGCTATTTTTCTAGAAAAAAAGAGGCGCTCACCATGAACTTCTCTGTTGTTCTCTTAGAATGGCAATGGTGCCCACCTGAGTTGCTAGAACTGAGCTCCAGTGAGCTCCAGCTGGGGAAAAAAGTCCTGTGTATGTTCCTCATTTTTCTATCATGGGATACTTTCAGTCAATGCAATGAGATGCCCATAAATTGCCATGACCTGAAGCTTTGGATGAATGAGTAAATTCCAGGGATATAAAGGGCTCTGAGATTATATATATAGACATTATTTTGAGCCTCCTTGTGACCATGAAGCTTCTGGCTGCTGTGATATTAATACATTTCAGGGAGAGCAGGGAATCCAGATGCTTATTTCTGTCTAGCAAAAAGCCAATAAAAAGGTTGTTTATGTTTTCCAATTTAATTGCTTGTAAAACTGAATCAATATTAATCATACTAGCTGGCAAAGAGGTAAGTGGAGACGAGGAAACCTACTGTAGGAATGGCAATCCGGCATTAAAATCATACAGCTGCAAGCCTGACAGCAGTCACTGACAATCTGAAAATCCATTTTCCTTCCTCTGATATGCATATGGTTACAGCTTGCTTCTCAAATAAATCTGATCAACATTTTGTGGGATGTGAACATTTTCCCATCTGGTGGATTGTTCATGAAACTCGTTTGCTCTGATTTACTGGGTTTGGGAGGGACACATCAGTGTGAATAACTTAAAATTCAGGGTTGGGATGGGGGGGATATTAGTTCCCCCCTCTCCTAATCCCTTACCTGCCCTATAATCTGCTTCTCCTTTTCAGAAACAGATTAATTTATGCTCTAAAGCTAACATGCCAGGCTTTATTTGTTTGTGAACGAGGTGTGCTAAAACTAATTTCAAAGATTCTGACTTGCTAAGGATGTGTGTTTTTAAAAGGTGGTGTGTTCGGGGAACTGTTAAACCATTCCATTTCTTTCCTATAAAGGAGAGATGCTCTGGTTGGCCTTGGGCCAAACACTATCTATCAGCCTAACTTTCTTCATAGCATTATTGTGAGGCAGAATAACCCTGTATGTTGACTTGACCCTCTTTGAGGAAGGGCAGAATACAATGTACTGTAATAATGTACTGTTGTTTGCAATGGAGTCAGGGTTCCATCCAGGGCTGAGTAAGACCAGCCCTGCTTTTTTGGTAGCTAAAACAATGAAATGATATGTTTTACCAGTGTGGTGTAGTGGTTAAGAGCGATGGACTCATAATCTGGTGAACAGAGTTCGTGTCCCTTTTCCTCCACATGCAGCTGCTGGGTGACCTTGGGCTAGTCACACTTCTTTGAAGTCTCTCAGCCCCACTCACCTCACAGAGTGTTTGTTGTGGGGGCAGAAGGGAATGTCAGCTGCTTTGTGACTCCTTTGGGTAGTGATAAAGCGGGATATCAAATCCAAACACCTCCTCCTCCTCCTCCTCCTCTTCTTCTTCATGGGAGGGAGGGAGCAGCCATTGTCAATAATATGGAGCTGGATGGACCAGTGGTCTTGACTCAGTATAAGGTAGTTTCTTGTGTCTATGAACTGAGGAACTCTTGGATATCTGCCTCAGAAGTTCCACATGCTGTACAGGACGCTAGGCGTGCACACTCATGTGTTGTGGGACACTATCCACTTGACACTCAGTTTTGCAGAATGGGTGTGAGATCTAGAAGATGTCCAAGTCCTGCAGATGAACATTGTAGGGTTAGATTGGTGGTGTGGGAAGTTTTAGCTGAAGATGTGTTTTAGAAATTGTCTAAATAAATTCATAAGAATATAAAAGTGCTAAGCACTGCAGCCATCAGTTTGATGCAGGAAAGAAATCCACCAAGGAGAAAGCCTTGAGACTGAGTATTACTGTTGATACAAGGAAAAAAAAAAACACTGCTCCCTTTCCCTTATGGGGTACCCAAGAGCCCATATAGAGTCCTTTTGTAGGTTCTCTATTGGTAGGAGAAAATAACAGACCAACCAGAGAATATTGAGAAGCAAAGCAGCTAGTAAGCCTGATTTTTATTAACTGTTGCAACAGGGTGCTCCCCCACATGCAGGAGAGAGGAGGAGGACCCCGAGCCATGCATGCAAGCCCTTATATAGACATTTTAAATTGCCCACCCTGGAGTCCAAGACCACCCCCAGATACATCATACCTACATCACAGAAAAGGCAGTCTACAACAGAAATCTGAGTGCGTTGTTTATCTCCTGTCTGGCAAGTTACCTGATTGCATTATCTGGGTTTTGGCCACTCTTTTGTTATTATAACTACTTAATTCCTGAATCTAGGTCACAGGCTCACACCCTGTTCATATCTTGAATGTGCCCTTAAGACAGGATTTGTGAGGAAAGAGACCATGGGGAGGTTTCCCACTTTGACCTTGCAGAGAAATATTTGAGTTCAATTTGTTCAGGACCTTTTCTATATATATATATATATATATATATATATATATATATATATATATAAAATCTCACCTTAAAATTCTTATAGCAATTGTACATTGTACGTGGCAACTTCTGAGGATATTACTCGCTATCCCTTTTCATGTTATTTACACTTTTCACTATTACACTAGTCTTTGAAAGTTCATTAAGGAAGAGAAGGAAGAAGTCTACATGTGGCTGGCATAGTTCTCCTTGGGTGTGAATTTTGTTTCCAAGTTAGCAAGAGGAAGGGCAGTTGAAGGATAGGAACATTTCTGTCTTAAATTTCCCATAATAGATAAGCCAATGTGTTAAAGAAGAGAAATAAATCCCAAAACAGGGGCAATAAAGGACAATTTAATTAGAAATCTGGCAGCCAAACTATGAATTTTATGTCATCACACTATGCTAAATTGAGTTTCGCCATCCTCCACTCATCCACCCCCCATGGCAGAATTTTGCTTTTATATCCAAGAATTTCTTGGCATTGTTGTGTATAAAACTCATAGGCTTTGTTCTTGCCAAGGCCAAATGCAGTTTAACTTAATTAAACACTGTTTCTATACTGATAGGAGTTCATTTGCACCATGTCAATAGTTAACCAGTTAGGTAAGTGTGATGAGAGAAAAGATCTATTATGTACAACTACAGGATCAAGATCTTGTGTCAGAACTGAAGTCTGTAGATAAACCATCACTGGGTTGCAAAAATCTGACAGCAATTTGTGGAGACTGGATGGCTTGTAACAGGCATGAGGTTCACGTATGGGGGGATCTCAATTTCAGATATATGTTCATGGTTTCTGAACTGGTGGTGACTGGCCAGGAATGAGACCTTCGGGTCACAGTAGGTAGGTCTATGAATATGAATATGATGGCCCAGTGTGCAGAAGCTTAAAAAAATATATATGCAAATTCCATGCTAGGGATCATTAGGAAAGGAATTGAAAATAAAACTGCCAGTATCATGAGATTATGCAAATTTATACGCAAGTGCATTTGGAATACTGTGTACAGTTATGGTCCCTTCAACTCAAAATGGATATTGTATTGTTGGGAAAGGTCCAGAAAAGAACATGTTATAAAATTATACATATCCTTGCCTTGTCTATCTATCATGTTATCAACCAATAAATTTGTGTATGTTTATTCAAAACCTGCCAAGGAGTCCAGTTCATTTTGTTGTCTTTTTAGATAATTTGTAAGAAGCTCCTGTTCTTCCTTAAAGTCACAGTTGTCCTTGTCCCGCAGTTTGTATGTCAATTTAGCCAACTCTGCATAGCTCATCAATTTTTATTGCCACTGTTCTTTCATTGGGAATTTTGCTCAAATATTTTCAGTCCGGCAATAATCTCAAGTGCTAGATGGAGGCAAGCCTTGGAGGCTGCTCTGCCTTGTGCAATAAGTCATCATACGAAATTGGTGAAAACTGTGCACTTATGATTGTTCCATGTGATATCTTACTATGAAAAGATATTCCTCAGCATAGGCAAGTTGGACCTTAGGATATTTTCCTTACAATAAACATCTTTTCACAAAGATACTCCAAGTATCAACTAATTCTGTCACCGTCTCCAAACAGCATATAGGTAAAGGTAAAGGGATGCCTGACCATTAGGTCCAGTCATGGCCAACTCTGGGGTTGCAGCGCTCATCTTGCTTTATTGGCCGAGGAAGCCGGCGTACAACTTCTGGGTCATGTGGCCAGCATGACTAAACTGCTTCTGGCAAACCACAGCAGCGCACGGAAATGCTTCTTACCTTCCCATCGGAGTGGTACCTATTTATCTACTTGCACTTTGACGTGCTTTCGAACTGCTAGGTTGGCAGGAGCAGGGACCGAGCAACAGGAGCTCACCCCATCGCGGGGATTCAAACTGCCAACCTTCTGATCGGCAAGTCCTAGGCTCTGTGGTTTAACCCACAGTGCCAACCGCGTCCCAAACAGCATCCCAAAATATAGTAAGGCATGAAAGCAATGTGGGGATGAGATATACACATTTTATTTTATTTTTGCATTTATGAAACAAATAACTTTCCTCTCTAGGAAAAGCAAACAAATACATGCCAGCCTTGTCATTCATTTTGCAATGCGCTAAAAGATCCATTGCCTTTACCTCACGGCAGTTTAATGTAATGCAGCAATCATTTAATTACACAGCTTTGAAGTCAAAAAGAGTTACGTGCTAATAAAATGCAGGGAGCAGAATGCTGAAGAACCAAACTCAGTCACAAAAGACCGATAATTTCAAAGTGGGAAGGCATTACTAGACAAAGATCATTAAACCATGTCAGCAAAGTAATTAAAGAAATCATTAGAAGCCAACTGAATCCCAGGGATGGCAGGAGACCAACATAAATACCAATGCCCCTGAAAAGCTGCTGGATGTGGCTAAGGACACAGAAACATTCCAATGCATATCACCAAAATATGACCTTTACCACACCATTTAGTTGAGGAAAGGATTGGATTTGATCATAAAACTGAAATATAAACAAATATTTATACATCATTTCAACAGGCAGTCACTGCTTATTTCTGCATATGCCACAGAGCACCAGATAGACAAAAGCTAGGACATCCAAAAACAACAGCAACACCCCAACTATATTTTTGGAGAGAGAGTGGGGGGGAAATAGTGACATTATATTATAGAGTCACTAGGTGGCACTGGACTTAACTGCATCTGGGTGGAGTCAGGTGCTTCCTGTTGCTGTGCTGTCTTGTTTTGTTTAGGCAGGAAAGTTATTCCTGACTGGCATGTCTCCGAAGCAGTGGCATAGCATGGGGGAGCCAGAGGGGTGATTGCCCCAGGTGCAAAATTGTTAGGGTGGGGGGCATAAAATTTCAACTCCCAGTGCTGCCACAATACAGCTGCGTGCTTCTGTAGCTGGACTCCGTTGAAAACAGCTTCTCCATGTGAAACAGGAAGTGACCTCTCCAGATAATTGAATGATTCTTCTTTTCTTATCCCTGTGGCTATGTTCTCCTGAGTGACATGGACACTGCTAGGCAGTTGAATGTGCACGCAACTCTGTCAGTTTTCTACCCTTCCACACATCCCCGCCGTATGGCCCTGGGCACTGGCAATCCACGCTATGCCACTGCTCTGAAGACTCTTTAACAGTGGAAGGCCACATGCTTTGCATGCACAATGTCCAAAGTTCAAGCCTTGGCCCCTCTAGG
Source organism: Podarcis cretensis (assembly GCF_951804945.1). NCBI lineage: Eukaryota > Metazoa > Chordata > Lepidosauria > Squamata > Lacertidae > Podarcis > Podarcis cretensis. The sequence continues at coordinate 22,430,719 of NC_137176.1, read as the reverse complement.
TTTTGTTTTTTTTTTAAAAAAAAGTATCAGGCAGAGGTCTGAGACCCTGCAGTCCTGTCATCCTTCCACTGGTCACCACCTGCAAAATGGTGCCAGTGTTGTTCCATCATCATGGAGATCACCCTTTCAGCCTGTGGAAAGCTCTGCTGTCCAGCCTACGATCTATTGGATGCTGAGACAACCCCACTGTCATCACATGACGGCATCAGACCTGATCTGGGGCCAAATTCTGTGTTCCCTTCTACCCTGGCTGCTGTGCATGACAGGGCTGATGATGTGGTGGCGGCTGGGAGGGAAGAGTACTGGATATGTCTCCTAGCCACAAGATGCTAGCAATTTTAAGGACCATAGCTCTCTTAGAACACATCATTCATGCACAAAGGTTTTCACGGTCAACTTTCATTTAGGGCTGAGAAAGATCCCCATTTGAAACTTTGGAGAGCTGCAGCCAGTCACTCTATTCAGCACTCAGACTATGGCACAAAGGCAATGGGTAATATATGTCAAAAGTTGGGCAGTGGAAGTGAGCAAAAGACATCATCATTAATTACTTTCAAACAGCAGCATAAGTGTGTCAAGGTTGTGCATTGCCTGCAGACTTGGAAGTTCCTTCTTTGAGCTTGTCACAAGGGATCCCCCTTTCTTTTCTTCTGCAGTAATATATCTCAAAGCATCTGTGTGATGCATGACTGTAATCTCAGCTTTGCAGATGTTAATGCTCAGCTTGTTGCATGTGTTGAAAAGTCAAAAAAGTCCATTTATACAGAGTACCTCTGTACTAAAGCAATGCGGCTACTCAGATGAGATGGGAGAGCTTTGTCTTGAAAGGTTTTGGATTTAGAAATTGGCACACGTGGCCAGATATTTTGAGATATATTTGTAACATTCAAGTCATGTGACTTTCTTATATGAGAAGAAGCAGTGGTGTGCCTTCATAGACACAGATTACTGAACTGTGAGACCTAACTTCTTGACTTCTACTTATGCCTAGAGTTGCTGCTGAGGCTGCAATCCAATACAAATTTGCAGTGCAATTGAACTAAATTCCATGAAACTAACTTTTAGGTAGATACATACAAATATTGCTGTACTGTTGGTAAACATCTAACCTCAGAAGAAACATGGAGGAACACTTGGAGGATCCTGTCCAAAGAAAACACTCAAAGAATTTCCCATGAAACAAAAAAAACCCCTAACATTTTGTAAGACAAATAGGTGGAAGAGAGCGGCACTGGCGGAAGAAGAGGAGTGCAGGGGGAGGGCCCTCCCACAGCAGTGTGATCCCAGTAGGGTGTTATCGCGGCTGCCCCCCCCCCCCATGCTGGACATCCCACCCCCACAGGCGGCATGCCCCACCCCCAGGACGCGTGCCCTGCCTCCGCCTGCTCTCCGCCCCCCAGTGCCGCAGCATGAAGCTCCACTACTGGGGAGGGGTTCACATGCATCCCCTTTCTCATACCCAATGAAACTACTATTAATATTCCTTTGTTATCAGGCAGATTTTAAAAAATAGATAAAGGGACCCCTGACCATTAGGTCCAGTCGTGGCCGACTCTGGGGTTGCGGCGCTCATCTCGCTTTATTGGCCGACAGCCAGTGTACAGCTTCCAGGTCATGTGGCCAGCATGACTAAGCCACTTCTGGCGAATCAGAGCAGCACATGGAAATGCCGTTTACCTTCCCACCAGAGCGGTACCTATTTATCTACTTGCACTTTGACGTGCTTTCGAACTGCTAGGTTGGCAGGAGCAGGGACCGAGCAATGGGAGCTCACCCCGTCGCAGAAATCCAAACCACTGACCTTCCTATTGGCAAGCCCTAGGCTCAGTGGTTTAACCCACAGCGCCACCCGTGTCCCTATCAGGCAGATTACTGGCTAACAATTCAGAAGGTTGGCTCTGTGGCTGATATAGAAACATTCAAAGTGGGTATTGCTGGAGTGGGGATGTGGCATAGGAGAGAGGGAGGGTCCAAAGGGCCAGAAAGAATGACCTGGAGGGCCACATTTACTCTTTGGGCCAGAGGTTCCCCATTACACTATTGCTGATCTAAATATTGCAGCAGTTTAGACATGCTGTCACAGAAAAGTACCAACTCCCAATCAGTGGTAAGAACATAAATTAAAGAACCTTAGTAATATGTGAAACAAGTCACCAAAGAAACTGTGTTAGTGTGTTGATATTGCAGTAGCCCGTGCACAGCGGAATGATGAGGAGTACGTGCCACATACTCTATATTACTTTATTTACACTTCAAAGCTGGTAGATTACAGAAAAACATCTTGCCTCTGCCGGAGCAGAGAAAGCATCCTCTCTCCTCTAAAGCACGGAGAGAACACAGTGAAAAACAGGAAACCAGTGTACGTCACATCCAGTCTCCTTTCCCGTGAGAAACCCAACAGCAACTGACTGTGGAATGTAAACACCTGTCTCGTGACAAGCACTTCGCTGCACAGTGAAAGAGAGCAGAAACCAACAGTCCTGCAATTCTACCAAACAACTTGCTTCAGAATCTTGCAGACATTTCACTCGTCCATGGCCCTCCAAATTCTCCATAAAATACAGGCCAAAACAACTTTAGTCTGGGGTGAACACTGCGAGAGTAAAAGGCAGCAGGGTATTCAGGAAGGCCAAAGCTTTGTGAGCTCAGACTTGCTTCACATGCTAGACAACTGCAAAACCAATATGCAGTAACAAGGATGCATTTGTCATAGCTCCCCGCCTAGGAGTTCCATGAGCTTGTATTTTTAAAAAATAAAATATAAAATGTCCTAAAATGATGTGTCAAGGATGGAGGGCATTAAGTGAGTCGAGGACTTCCTATTAACAATGAGTGCATTTAAAAGGGCCTCCTGAATGAAGAATTGCCTCCTTGCCTCCTTGAAATAGGAAATGATAGATTATGACTCGATGGCTCGATGGCCCTTGTGGTCTCTTCCAACTCTATGATTCTATGAACATATGGTGAGAAGAAAAGTTTAGATGCAAAATATAGCACATGCACTGAGGGAGCAAGAAATAACAATGAAAAGCTGCCGTCCCACCACTCACTAGACTGATGTCCAACTGGAGAGGTGTACAAACATAAAAATCAAAGCTGCAAATGTATCAGGGGTGTTTCACCCCCTGTGCAGATGAATCTACTTTCAATGGGATTTGGCACCGTGTGGGTATCCAAAATTATTCTGAACTTCAAAATGTGATTACATGACTGTAGTTGCAGGGGTTTAGATGTACTGTATGTGTGTACAAACACTCTGCTCTTGGGACAGATTCAGGTCCAGTTCATGCTTTACAGAATTTAAGTGATATCCATGGAAAAAGAAAACAAACTCCACCCCCTCCTGAAGTTCAACACATTGCCCTTGTAATGCAGAAAGTATGCAGTTTAAACGATACATTTCTAGTTTTCACAGTGGGCCCTGGCCATAGATCCCTCAAAGGCCCCAAGGCTTGTCACTGGCATAGCTGTCAACGTTCCCCTTTTTTAAAGAGAAATTCCCTTATTCCGAATAGGATTCCTCACAAGAAAAAGGGAAAGTTGACAGCTATGGTCACTGGTCATTCTCCCTCATACCACTACCAAACCAGCTGAGGCAACTAAGAGAGACTACTGTCCTTACTGCTGCATAGAAATAGCATCTGATTCTAACTGGGCCCAGTGCGAGTAGTTGGGGACAAACATCAGAAGCTGTCTAAACTGCAGAGCTCAAATTGATGTCCAAGCAGAAGCTACAGAGCCAGACAGCTGTTGCTTAAACTATCTGCTGTTGCTCTTGGCAGTTCTGTGGCTGTTGCTCCTCCTGTTCTACAGCCCCTGAGGGTAGGGTGACAGTGATCAGGCCTCTCTTTCTTGTTCTCTCGCCATAAAGCAAAAGCCAATTTTGTAATGAGAAAACCAAAAAACACTAGCACAGAAGATTACTGCCCTCCCAAGCTCGCCCAATAGCTACATCTGCTTGGTGAAGCAAAGCTTTGGGACATTTTTTGCTTAAAGAGACAGGCTATTCTAGCAAGAACAAACTGAATTGGTAACCTTTGCTTAAGAGTACCTTCAACAAGTATCTAGATAGCCTTTCAAAACATTCGTTCCCTGAAATTAACCCCTCCATTTGGAAATGAAACCAAAAGGTGGCCAGATGTTCCAATCTGACTTATTTTCTCCTTTAATTAAAAAAACAACCCTGCTGTCTAGGTGATTGTTGTTGAAGTGTCCTTTTCAACTCATTTGCCATTGTTCCCATCTCTAAAAAAAGCAACAACACCCATCATGTAAGAGGAAACAACATTATACTATGTGTGTTGTCCTTTTACAAGGGATGTAATGGAAGCAGCTGGGTTTTTTAAAGCCACTTAGCACCAAATTTTGGCAATTCCCAGCTACTCTGAAATGTGTTCTCACCAGTGTCTTTGATGCCTTAACAACCCAAGAATATGTAAGGCCTTTATGGGAGGAGAACAGAAGTATTAAACATTTTTGCAGGTTGGAAGGGCAGGACTATCAGCGAGTGGATGCAGCGCTGCTTCTCATTCAGATCAAATGGAGAGGATAGGCATTGTGGGGCAGCCACACCAAGGACTAGCAGAAACTTGAAGAAACTCCCACCCCTGAGCTTGGGCTGTAGGAAGGAAACAATTTTCCTTCCAACCTGTGTTTATTACATGCAGAGGTGCTTCTGTTCCACTGAAGGCCAACTTCTGACAAAAACAACAATATTTGTCTTGCTGTCCACTGTGGTGGAATTTTACATAATTAGCAATTATCATTGCATGACCAGGCGTGACAGCCCCAGCCCCCAGGGAATGTGGGAAAGGAAATAAAGACTCTGACAATGTTATGGAATTAAAATTAGGCCACAACTTTATTCAACTTCCAAATGTAGGAAGACCTTGGCTTAGGCCTTGGGCGTGTATCCCTCCCAGCCCCCCCCCAGCTGGGGGAACTGGGGCTCATCAGGGTAAATGGGATATGGGGGTGCTCTGCGAGATGTAAGTGTAGTAGGCAGCCAAGCCCATATCCCCACACGCAGGGTAGTTCGCTGACAACCTTTCAGTGTATGGCCAGTGACACCCATTTATGTACTGTAACCCCTTTAGGAGGGGACCCTAGAATTGCCACCACAGGGGGTTGAGTCACCACTTACCCCCCCCCCCCAATTATAGGGAAGAAATGACTTAAAGGATTCCACCCAAGGCCATAAAGACTCTCCTCCCTGAAAGAGAGGGGAGTGGTTGTGGGCGGGAGCCCGAGCACCGCCCAGCAGGGGGGCATTTGCCCCCTGCCTCCAGCTCACCTGGCTGGTGCTCACGCCCCCCTCCTGTGGCCATCCAACCAGGTGCCACGGAGGGGGCGTGTTCAGCAGCCTTTTGCTGCAGCACTAGCCTCTCCCTGGCCTCATTCCTCATCGTCGTCCCGTGGCGAGTCACCCACCCTCCACTCCCTTTTAGTTAGGGCCTAGGTCATTGGCCTTGCTATGGACCTTAGGTTGGTCACCCTGGTTGTCCGGGGGGCCTGGTAGGAGTTTTTCCATTTGGCATTAGGCTTTTTGGTTTTTTCGCCTACCTCGTAGCAATCGTCACAACTTTTGTGGTATTGGTGGGTAGGTTAGGCATTGGAATAATGTGTTGTGGTGTGTCGAAGTGCTAGGTGTGGCCATCGCCTATGCCTTCAATGTTTAGGGGTATTCCGTTAAAGGAATCTGGCGGTCGTGTATTCTGTCCGATGCCTGCTTGGCGGGAGGCCATGGCACGACCCTCGGTGACAGCAGGAGGTGAGCCTATAGTTGGATCAGCATCAACAGGCTCCACCTACTGGTGAATAAACCCACTTGTTTCAATCCAGTGCCTAAGCCAATACCTTTTCATTGCTGTAATCAACAAAGTTGTGACCTTTTCTAGCCCATTAACCTTATATGTCCTTGTGTCTTCATTTCACTTCGCGGGGTCGGGTCCTCGAACCACAACCGCCCAAGTTGTGACGAATTGCTATGGGGAAGACAAAACCTGCCAATGCAGGAAAATTTCTTCCTGGTTCTTCAACAGCAACCAATCAAAGACCGTAGCAGCGCCCACTAAGCAGGAAGAATAATTTAACCTGTAAACAAGAAACATTAACAAAGGGAGGGTTGGGAGGGTGAATCTCCAGAGCCGCCTGCCTGACTAATACTGGCTCCTCCTCCTATTTATAATGAGTCTGGCCCCACTTCCTAGGAAACAAAATTTAAAGCTGAGGCTGGGCGTGAACCTCTGAATAATACACGGAAAAGCAGGCCAGCCCCCTTCTACTAGCAAGTTCCCTGGGAACTGTAGCACTGCATGCTATCCCGCAAAAGGCACCCACAATATAGTGTGAATGCTCATTATGCTACTCCATGCTGCTCATTTCAATGCAAAGGCTGTTTATTTCAATGAAAAGGAAACACAATGCAAATAGGGGTGGAGAAAACATAACCTCCACCACCAGTACTAATAGTATTTTCTGGACAGATTTCCATTCTGGATGTGGGATGAATTGGTGAACATTGGCAATCCCTGCCCTTGTTTCCGTTTCCATTGGAATTCTTCAGCTTTCCTAGGTAAAGGTAAAGGTAAAGGGACCCCTGACCATTAGGTCCAGTCATGACCGACTCTGGGGTTGCACACTCATCTCGCTCTATAGGCCGAGGGAGCCGGCGTACAACTTCCGGGTCATGTAGCCAGCATGACGAAGCCGCTTCTGGTGAACCAAAGCAACACACAGAAACACCGTTTACCTTCCCGCTGGAGCGGTACCTATTTATCTACTTGCACTTTGACGTGCTTTCAAACTGCTAGATTGGCAGGAGCAGGGGCCGAACAATGGGAGCTCACCCCGTTGCGGGGATTCGAACCACCGACCTTCTGATCGGCAAGTCCTAGGCTCTGTGGTTTAACCCACAGCACCACCCATGTCCCTTTCAGCTTTCCTAGTTTAGGCTAACTTTGTAAAAGGAACTGGGCGACTTATTGTTCTGCCCTTCTAAAGACTACAATCAAATTGTGCAGGCTAATGTTTTAAAAACATAATCATTGCCTGGCAGACGCAATACGTTTTCCCCTCTACAATGCCCATGGGCTCCTAATGGCTCATCCCATGATTCCGAATAGAAGAGGAAATGAAAACTAGAAATATGTTTTACATCTAATGGGGATAACTTCAACATATTTTTGTCTCTTCATTTCAGTAGACTTCTTGTTGCTTTGGGGGGTCTTGAAAGCTTTATTACTAAAACACCTCACAGTCCTGAGGGAAAGTGAGCAAGCTGGTGTTACAGATGGGAACAGCGTAGAAAGGATGAGACTATCAGTGTATCATCACCATGAAAGGAGAATTTCTTATAGCAAGCAAAGTGCATGCAATGCCCTAGCTTTCTTCTCTTGCATTCATAAGGGTATGTTTCTATAAATCCCATTTTTCAAAACTACTAGCATTTATTTCTCATACACCATAGCACACAGCAGCGTGGCAATAATTCTAAACAAAACTTTTAAGGAAATTGTGATTCAATGGATTTATATTTTAGTCGGGCTTCTTCATACTCTCCATCTGTCCCTCCTTTTTCAAAAAACCAAGGACATCCTCTGTTTTCTGCTACCTGTCTGTGTTAAATCAATGTCCCTATTTTGCCTCTGGGTGAGATTTTGGTTAATAAAAAAAAGGGAACTTTTTTTTAAAAAAAAACAACACCCTGCTTTTCTGTGCTTATTACACAGGGTGCAAAAATTAAAATAACATTCACATTGAAAATAAAATGTATATGTACAAAAATACATTTAAAAGAATCTACAAGATAAGTCACCAAATCAGTCTAGGTAACCCTGATGGATGGCCTTGACTGCGGGCCATCCATCATTCCCTGGTCAACTTTTAATTCTATCAGCCATGGTAACCTTGTTAACCGGATTTGTGGGATGGGAACTGTTGACACTGTGCTCCAGTGGTCCCATTTCAACCTTCAAGACCATTCACGGATGGTAGCTTAGAGTGACTGGCTGTTGGCACCCAGAAATGAGCAACAGTATACCATCTTGTCCCCAGTGCTTTTAAACATCTGTTTGATCAGATATTTCGATATTCATTAGAGTTGGAGCAAGGTGTCACTAGTGTGTTGATGACACTCTGCTCTGTTTCATCTTAGTGAGGCGAGGCTATGCAAATGTTGGACCAATGTCTGGTGTCGGTGATGAACTGGATGTGGGTCAATAAACTAAAACTGCATCATGGTAAGACAGAGGCCCTGCTGATCAGTGGTACCCAGGTTCAAAAAAGTCAGGTTGCCTGTTCAGGCTCCCATTCTCCCTGAAGGAACAGGTTCATAGTTTGGGATTGCTCTTCAATTCATCCCTGTCAGTGGAGGCACAGGCGTCCTCAGAGGCTAATAACATTTTATTGCAGCTTCACCTGGTATACTAACTATCCTGAGCAGGATAGTTTGAAGACAGTGGTACATCCCTTGGTAACCTCTAGATTGGAATGCACTCTGAGTGGGGATACCATTGAGGTTAGTTTGGAGATTGCAGCTCATGAAGAATGCTGAATGGAGCTGTTCCACATCAGTTGGTGCTGAAAATTCTGCTGGCTACCAGTACATTGCCAAGCTAAATTCAAGGTATTGCTGGTAATGTATAGAACCCTAAATGGCAAAAGGTCAGGTTACCTGAAGGACTTCCTTCTTTATACACCAGCCTGATCACTGTGATCATTTTAGTGAAGCTCTGCTGACAGCCATACAGTTCTCACATATTCACTGAGCTTCTATGCAGACTAAGACATTTAGAGTAGTGCTACTAGTACTTTAGAACACTGTTCCCATTGATATCAGATAAGCACCCACAATTCTCATATTTTTCTGCCTGTTAAAAAGTTTCTGTTTTGCCTAGTATTAGGCAAATTAGGATTAATTTGATTCAGTGTGAGTCATTTGTTCTGCATTGTATGATTTTATAATTATATGATGTTTTATTGAAGACCACCACACTATGTTTTTGAGTGAGTCGGCTGTTCAGAAATACTTTTATAAATGAATCGGTAATCTTAGGAGAGAGAATTCCTGCGGGGGGGGGGGGGGAATCAATTTCCCTTCAGTTTCTTCTTAAAATAGAAATACCTGTCTTTTCCTCTTTAAATGGAAACAGCTAATGATTCACTAACCATCACATTTCACTTCTCACCAATTCTCAATTATGCAGCCCCGGGGCAGAAGATAAACAGAAGATAATGGTAAGGCCATCTGTGTGTCACTGTGGCGATTAATGAGCCTCAATTAAATGCAACTATAGAAATGCAGCAGTGGGCTGTTTATTTGTAAAACAAGCAGTGGCTTCTGATAGGAACTGAATGAACCACTGGTGTACTGAATATGTGCACTGGAGTTCATTTTTTTTTTCTTTTAAAGAAAAATCCATGCCAATGATGTGGTGCAAATCAGAGAATCTGGCTGCATTCAGAAGTTACAAACTACCTGTGAGCAACTGGTGTGAGCTTCTGGCTTGTGCATTCCTCTCTTCCCTTTTCTCCTCCTCCATCACACATAAGGAAAGAAAAATTCAAAATGTGGTTTGGAACAACCTGCAGTTTCCTGTTGCACCCAAAGAAGCCAAACTATGGCTTGTGTAAACAGTAGGTAGCTAACAAACTGAGATATCAAGCCCAGATTGCAATCAGCTCCTGTTCCACTGGGGATCATTTCTAATTGCCCCAGATGAGTGGTTAATTTCATGCCTGCATTACTCATGTTCAAGGCATAATTCTTCATTTCAGAATTTGAATGCTGCCTGCACCAACCCACAACCCTCTATCTTTTATTTTCAAGCCAGCCAGGAAGGATACAACATAGAATTTCAGTGAAGACCAAAATATCAAAATGAAAGTTGCTGCACACCTTCAGGGTATAATTCCGTAGTTCAAGGCCAAGCACCACATTGATACCCAAACCAGAGCCTATAGTAGGAGTGGTTAACCCCCACCTGAAAAGCCTAATCTGGCCCTCCAATATGTTTTTTTCCACCCCCACCGAAGATCCCACCATAAATAAAGTAGATATACTACTAGGGTGGGCATAATCCAGTGCCCTGATCCTGATGCAAGTCACTCCTCCCTAGTCATCAGCTTGATTATTGGTTGGACAGAGAGAGGATTAACACAACCCCTCCTTAGACCACTGCACAGATAAGCTAAGGAGTGGGGGCTGGGGGCTTAATTGCATTTTTGTTGGTGTAAGGTCACATGACTGACCGGGGGGGGGGAGTAAATGCAAGTCTCTCCTTGCTACATCCCACCCCCACCATGCCCCAGGAATGCCCCTTTGGAAGACCTACCTGGCTGAACCCTATCTGTGCCAGCATAGTCTTCGTTTAGCTGGATTGAGGGAGTAACACCTGCATACTTCCTAGAGTAGCCCAGAATCCAGCTATGTCAAACCTACTCACCCCAGCAGATCTCGAGTTAGGGTTGTTAAGAAAGACACAGAGCTACCACTGCTCTATGTCTCTTTCTTCCTCTTCCACATAAGGTCTAGTTAAACACAATATGTGACATGATCTCATTGTGTGGCATGTCTTGATGCTTGAGGATTTCATTCAGTCTGCATTTTTAAACAAGTCAACCTGTTTTGCACTTCATGTACTAATGCACATTTTGGAACACAGTTATCTTCTGCTTTTCCTACTTCTTTTTGTGGTATAGTTCTCAGCCCCACAAAGTACCAACATGCATATTTCAGGATAAAGTGCTTATGAAGTGTGAATGCAAATGTTGGCTTAGCTTTAAATATATGTACCATGGATTGTGTGGAAATGGAACAGAACACATGCAAACCTGACACAAATTGGAAATGCAATGCTCCAGCTATCCCCATCTGTGCCCTTTCCCAACATCAGCAGCCAAAGACATGAGTTATAGCTGTGGCAACACAGCATCATGATAGCTCATCACCCCTTGTGCTCAACTAGCTGTTAATGAGGAACAGCCAGAGGAGAGTTATGGAGAGCTGGCAGCCCCGTCTCCCTTCGACTGCCTAGTTAGACCCTTATATCCTGCCAGAAGACAACTGTCCCCTTGCTGGTGTAGTTTGCAATTGTTCTGATCTTTGAGGAGCATCTCAGAATTTGTCACACATTGTTTTCCTTTTAAAATCCCATTAACCTTCATTGAAGTGTCGGAGAAGGAAGTTACTTTTAGATCTTCCTCACTAGACAGGAAGGCTTGGGGGAAATATCCACTTATATTAATAACCTTTCCCTGATTCTGTTTAATGGCCAGACCCTAATATAATCACTGCTCAAACACTGGACATATTTCAGGCTGTAGTTTACTGGCAAAGTTTGTTTCCATTGCTGAATCTAGACACCTTGTTTTCCTCATATTTTGTATCAAGCATGTGCTGGGAGGGGGAGGATTACAGAAAGGTGGGGAGAGGCTTCCTCTACTAATTTAGTGCCTTCAGCTAAAAAAAACCCATCTGCTGGATTCCTAACAGGAGAGGAGAATCACTTTGCACTTGAAGGCCACTCTCCCTGCTGGGCAACCTTCCAGAGGGCAAATACCAGGGCCAGAGGCAAAAGTGTGCAAAGGAACAAACACAACATTTTACCTTTGTACAGTAGGAGAAGCCAGGGAAAGCCAGGAAAGCAAGAAGCATTAGCAGAGTTCAAGGACATAGTCCAGGACACATTGCAGTTCAAGGATTAATCAGTAGCATCAACATCAGTATTATTCTCTTCTTGGCACTGTTGTCATCATGGGAGAGAGGAATTAATAGCTTGCCATTCAGATACCTGAAGGAGCCTATTTCCCTGTTTGTTTCCCCAGATCTTCATAGGAGGCCTTTCTCTGCATTCCAGAATCATACATATTATGTTCATGGTGTGTGTGTGTGTGTGTGTGTGTGTGTGTGAGAGAGAGAGAGAGAGAGAGAGAGAGAGAGAGAGAGAGAGAGAGAGAGAGATTATGATTATGTAGTGCTAAGTGAACCAGAAACAACTGATGTCGGTCTGTGAGCGCTTAGAAAAAGGACGCTATGATTACCAAGACCCAGCATGGGTTTCTCAAAAACAGGTCATGCCAGACAAAACTCATTCCTTTTTTTATAGAGTTACAAGCTTGGTGGATCAGGGGAATGCTGTGTATATAGTGTATCTTTATTTCAGCAAGGCTTTTGACAAAGGCCCCCACGATAAGGTAACTGTTAGGTGAATTTGTAGCTGGTTAACTGACCAAACCTAAAGGGTACTCATTAATGGTTCCTCATCATTCTGGGAAAAAGTGACAAGTGGGACAAAAATAAAATCAAGTGGGGGGGGGCTGAACAGCCAATGAGAGTTGAACATGTTCAGTAGCCATGGAAGCTGGCTAGCTATTGGCAAATATTAGGGAAGCCTGCAAAGTGATGGGAGAGTAGAATAGGATGGAAGAAGTACCTCGGAAGATGGCTAGATGTAACTCTAAACAGGAGCAAACCATTGTTGCAAGGCCCCCTTGTAAAAAATACTCTGCAATTTATTTCCAAAACTAGCAAATAGTTAAGCATCAATCAACATCATATACAAAGCAGAATATCTTAAAACAGAGGTAGTAGTGGTCAAATTTCAGTTCTATAGGGTCTACTGTGTTATTTTTACTAGAATCCCAATACAGTGGTACCTTGGGTTAAGAACTTAATTCATTCCGGAGGTCCATTCTTAACCTGAAACTGTTCTTAACCTGAAGCACCACTTTAGCTGATTGGGGCCTCCCGCTGCTGCTGCACCTCCGCCACGCGATTTCTGTTCTCATCCTGAAGCAAAGTTCTTAACCCGAGGTACTATTTCTGGGTTAGCAGAGTCTGTAACCTGAAGCGTATGTAACCTGAAGCGTATGTAACCCAAGGTACCACTGTATCTAGCAACTGGTGCAAAACAACAACAACAACAACAACCCATGGACATAAGTCTGTTGGGTCACTTAGATTACATGCATATGAATACTCACACAGGAGGAATGAAGACACATGCCAAAGCCACATCCCCTCTGGTCCATCATCATCATCATCACCTGGTTTACACACACACATCCTGAATTTGTACAGGGTTCCATGAATCTGAGCAGAGTTAAGTGGGTACCTAAAAGACTCTCATGGAAATCGACAGCATTTTAAAGAGCTTAATAATGGCTGGATTGTGCCCATAATTGTCAAAACTGATTTGTGCATTTTTCATACTTGCACTGGAGATATAGGGGAGGGGGATCTCTCTTTGCACTTTGAATTCACTGTGACAGATGTTGTCTCTTGCAGAGCTGTTAAAAATCTGTATACACTTTGTTTCTCCTAACGTATGGTACAAAACGTCACTCTATCTAAATTCCATTAACACTTTTGGAAATGTGAGCATTTCCCCCATCTGGTGGAAGGATTATAAAATTCATTGCATTGATTTTGCAAATCTGGAAACAGCTGGAAAGTTGTGTTTTTTATTAAAGTTCTCCAGATTCATATTTGCAAAAGATGAGGCTTAAGCAATCTTTCTTAGGGGCCATAATATGCTCTCCATTTCTCAACTGTACAGTTTCTTTCTAAATGCTAATAAACCAGGTGGTGCAATGTTTAGCTATCATTCTGCCCATTAACCTCTCTTGGTGCAAATAGTTATAGCCTTATGATTTAAAAGATCTCTGCAAGCATTTTGGAACCGGATTTCTCCCCACACCAGCCTGCTTTTATTTTCCATATCACTCCAATATCTCTGTGTTTCCATATTAAGAATTTGGCAATCATCTGAATTTCAAGTAAAACACAGCATGTAATTGTGGTTATTGTAAAGCAGGGTTTTCTCATTACACTGTGTCTTCCCAACATCACAACCCTGCAACTAAGCACTGTGCCTGAGATGCACAGAAGATGCTTCCTTGTCTCGTCTTCCCATTACTGTAGTAATGCCTGGGTGCTAAGGAACAGGTGGAGCCAATCACATGAACATCTTACTAATAAACAGGGACATATGATGGTGATTTTGGTGGGATTACTTGCCCCACCCACATGGCTCCAGGCTTTCAAAAAGGTTGCCCAGAAGATAATGGGGCTCTTGGACTGAAAAATGTTCCTCACATCTTGCTTTAAATCAGGGTTTCCCAAACTTGGGTTTCCAACTGTTTTTGGACTACAGTTCCCATCATCCCGGAGTACTGGTCCTGCTAGCTAAGGATGATGGGAGTTGTAGTCCAAAAACAGCTGGAGACCAAAGTTCGGGAAATCCTGCTTTAAATAGTCAATGCTACATCCATATAGAGAGACTCCAAACTTCCTTGCAAGGGTTGCAAGGAACAGCCACGGTTTTCAGTTGATGAATGAATGAGCTCCATTTTTATCCCTGAATAATGAAGGGAGGGTGTTAACAGAGATGGGACTCATTTTTACATTTATAGAATCAGGGAATGGTTTCAAAAGAGCAAAGAGAATATATCCATCTGATGTGACCATTGAAAGCCTGATGGATATAATCCTTAGGTAAGAACAACCTGAAGGGCTATTAACACTTTTCCAACTGAATAACATTGAATAAAAGGTGTGCTCTGGAAATAGTTCCTCTTTATTCCTGACAGTCAGGGTTGGAATTCAATCCTTTATATCTAAAAGATGCTTAAAAGGTGGCCAGAAGGATGCTATGCAGTTAGAAATGGGGGCAAATTTGCTTTTGCTTGCATTTCAATGAGAAACTACCTAATTCACACTTCTCTCTTTTTTTAAAAAAAAAAAATATTTATTAAAGTTTCAACAATTACAGAAAGAAAAAATAATCATACCACATTAAACAAAAACAAAACAACACACCACAATATAAAAAAGAGGAAAAAGAAAAAAAAACAGAGAAATAAAACCCATTAAACAAAAACAAAAACGCAAAAAAGAAGATGCATCAGATCTCCTCATTACCATTCTTTCATTAGCTTATTTCCTTGACCTCCTCACACCTCCCTTTTTTGTATTCTAGGTCTCTTATCTATTTCAGCAAATCCTTTCCCTCTTTTGAAATGTTTGTCCTGTAAATTGTCTTAATATAATGTAGCTTTACTTTTCCTCCTTTCACCAATTAACAGTCAGTTATTCCCAAATCCTTTATATCCTTCCTGCTAAAATCATATAATATTGTTCCAGCATCCTTCTAACAGACCTAATTCACACTTCTCAAACCAATAAGCTATCCTTTGAAATTTGCACCTACCCATATTTTGTGACACAGTTCTCCAAACAAGCAATGTTTACAAAACTTTGTATGTTAGGGCAAGGTTTGCATAAAAACCAATATGTCCATAAGTATAGCTTATGAAAAAGTGTTATATTAGGGGAAATTGCTTGAAGAATGTGTACATTAGTCAAAACTGCATACAAAAATGTGTTTATTAGGAGAAATGAATGCTAAAATGCATTCATTTTTTTCATGAGGTTTTCCGCCAAACAATAGTAATAATTATAATGCAAACTGATGCAGAAATGTGGAGACCCAAATTTAAGATTGGAAAATGAGAAATTCAAAAATAAAGATGAATTTGTCCATCCCTATAGATAGTGGAGAAAATGAGCTATTTTTGGATAGAGATGAAGAAATCTTAGTATTTCCTCACAGGTATATATTCTGTGAAGGTACATCCCTTAATTCCAAATTATGCTCCTCTTCAAAGGAACCTTGAGCTATGAGAGGCCCCATTTCAATTCAAAATAAACCAAGGAAAAAGGATAGACCTCAGGCTGAAGGCAGGTGTACTTATATGCTTGTCCTCTGATGTCAATTATCTTTTGCCTTTCCCTCCATTAGCCCAGCACAGGATACATGAGTGGGAGGTGGAAAGGGATACGGTTGTCACAGTGGTCTATCAGGGTGGCGCTGTGGGTTAAACCACAGAGCCTAGGACTTGCCGATCAGAAGGTCGGTGGTTCGAATCC
The DNA here is from genome assembly GCF_951804945.1 of Podarcis cretensis. Taxonomy (NCBI): domain Eukaryota; kingdom Metazoa; phylum Chordata; class Lepidosauria; order Squamata; family Lacertidae; genus Podarcis; species Podarcis cretensis. The sequence continues at coordinate 22,414,788 of NC_137176.1, read as the reverse complement.
CCGCGCCGAGGTGAGATCCAGTTGCTCGGCCCCTGTTCCTGCCAACCTAGCAGTTTGAAAGCACGTCAAAGTGCAAGTAGATAAATAGGCGGGAAGGTAAACGGCTTTTCTGTGTGCTGCTCTAGTTTGCCAGAAGAGGCTTAGTCATGCTGGCCACATGACCCGGAAGCTGTACGCCGGCTCCATCAGCCAATAAAGCAAGATGAGTGCCGCAACCCCAGAGTCGGTCATGACTGGACCTAATGGTCAGGGGTCCCTTTATCTTTACCTTTATCATTAGCCCAGCACAGGATACAAGAGTGGGAGGTGGAAAGGGATACGGTTGGCACAGTGGTCTAAACCACTGAGCCTCTTGGGCTTGCTGATCGGAAGGTCAGCAGTTCAAATCTGCACGATGGGGTGAGCTCCTGTTGCTTTGTCCCAGCTTCTGCCAACCTAGCAGTTCGAAAGCATACTAGTGCAGGTACCACTGTGGTGGGAAGGTAAATGGTATCTCCATGCACTCTGGCTTCCATCACAGTGTTCTGTTGTGCCAGAAGCGGTTTAGTCCTGCTGGCCACATGACCTAGAAAGCTGTCTATGGACAAACTCCAGTTCCCTCGGTCTGTAGTAAGATGAGCACTGCATCCCATAGTTGCCTTTGACTGGACTTAACCACCCAAGGGTCATTTACCTTCATTTACCTTTTTTATGTGAGTGAGAGGTGGAAAGGGAGAGGAAACATCTCCTCCCCGTGGCTGATACATTCTTCTCCCCAATCCACAAATGTTTTATTGGGTTCCCATTGGTCATTAATTATCCTGCTCCAAACTCCTGCCTTTCTCCTCTCCACATCTTTCTTCTTGTTTTCCTTTTCCCTTCTCCACTGAGCATCTTGGGAAATCTAAATCTGAGGCCAGGCTACAGAAACTCTGAGGAAGAGAGAATTCTGAATACAAACAAGGGTATGAGCTGCAATTCTTAAGGATGTAATAATATGCTGCCATGCTGAAGCATCCATCCACCCATGCTCTGTGGCAGGCTGTGACTCTTAAGTGTTGCTGCAGTATTCAGGCATTAAGCTTTAGCTGCATCACTGCAGCTAAAAATACCATTTTATTCCTGGAGAGTGTGGCACAGCTCGCTAGATATAAATTCCTTTACCATTAGTTGCAGCCAATGAATCCTTGGGTTTTGTGCTAAGACAGGGGCACACAAGACAAAGCACTATGAGAGGTACTTTTTTTTAAAAAAAAAATCTTTACCAAATCAAGAAAACCATGGTGCTATATTAACATCAGAATACCATTTAAGGTCTGTGTTTTCTTTTTAACTCATTGTCTATAGATCCCTGTTTTCTCTCTACATCCCACATCACTTCTCTTTTATCAAGCATGCAGATACCTCTCTCCAAGGTGCTGAAGGGAGAATACATTGTATCCCCGCCAGCTCCATTTAATCCTCACAACTTCTCTGTAAGTTAGAGCAGACTTCTGCTGTTTTGTTTCTATGAACTTCATAATGCACACTTCCTTCTCCGTGTCTGTATCTCCCAGGCCTGCACCCCCATGTCTCAGTGATGTCTTTTTATGCTTCTCCGCCACAAAGATTTATACCACTTTTCTCGGTTTCCACATCCATAGGTCTCAGCACATGTAGGAAGTGTGTGTGCACGTGTAGTAAATTGAGCTAGATACAGAAATAATAATAATAATAGTAATAATAATAATAATAATAATAATTTTTATTTAGACCCTGCCCTCCCCAGCCAGAGCCAGACTCAGGGCAGCTAACACCAGTAAAATTACAGTAAAAACATAATAGGGGGAGGAACCAATTTAAAATACAGGTTAAAATGCAATTTAAAATGCAGCCTCATTTTAAAAGTAACCCATAGATCAAAACCATAAGGGGAGGGGAACATAAGGGAAACATAAGGGTCAGACTGAGTCCAAACCAAAGGCCAGATGCTATTATAGGAGCATTGCCCCATCAGCTTTATTTAGTTGTGTCCATCCTAATGAATTCTGACCCCTCCCTCCTCAAAGTAGTCTGGTGATTGATCACAAAAAAGTGCGGCTGGGGAAAAGTCAGAAACCTGTTTCGGACTTAAAAAAACAAAAAACAAAACTCAGACAAATCAGTACTACCTCACAATGCTCTCAGCCCAGCTATGGCCCTGTGTGACTAACAAGAAGTGCCTTGGAATTACTTGGACAGTGGCTAATTCAATTAGGTGCCTAACTTACTCCTTCCTTCTCATCCTCTCTTTTTAAAGTCCCATTGAGAGAATCTAATAAATGGCCTGGTGAAATTGCATTGTGTTAGTGCTTATTTTGTCTTCAAATCGTGCAGCTATTGAATTTATATTGGCCATAGGTAATTAACGTAGGGATGCTGACTGCTAACACAATTTTTCTCTGCTTTCGCTGATGTCTGTCAACTGAAATGCTTATAATTTCAAAATGTGTATGTCGGTGGGGAGGGGGGGTGGAGACGGAGAGATGTAGCAATTAAAATTTCATTCATGCAAGGCTGTACGTAATAAAATTTTAATATGCTCATGAGTATTATCTTTTTTATTGATGTAGTATGCCATAAGTACATTTGTCACAAGAGATGAGCTTAGGTCAATCTATCCCACCTTCTTGGACTTGGGTTGGCTCACAAGGTAATGCATGTCATTTGATTTCTTTATGGTTAATTAGCATACACATGAGTGACCATTGAATGCATGAACTGATGCCACTAAAAAGCATTCTGTGTCTGAGGTACCATATGTCTGAGGCAGCATAAGCCACCTGGTAGATATGTGGAGAATAATAATAATAATAATAATAATAATAACAACAACAACAACAACAACAACAACAATAATAATATATCTAGTCCTCCTTACACATGCATATTCATAGATGAGTAAACTCTGTCTTCTGCCATCATTCCTGTCACCCTCTATAGCTCTATAGCTCAGTTGTTAGAGCAGTGTTTCCCAACCTTGGGTCTCCAGCTGTTTTTGGACTACAACTCCCATCATCCCTTGCTAGCAAGACCAATGGTCAGGGATGATGGGAATTGTAGTCCAACAGCAGCTGGAGACCCAAGGTTGGGAAACACTGGGTTAGAGCATGCTGCTGATAATATCCAGGTTGCCTTTTCAATCCCTATATGGGACAGCTGCATATTCCTGCATTGCACTTGGACTAGATGGTCCTCAGGGTCCCTTCCAACTCCCCAATTCTTTGATCTCCTCTATGATCTCCACTAGTTTGCAGGAGTGACTGTCTGATGCAATGAAAGCTTTGTACATGTGGAGTCTCCCTACACATTGTTGAACCCTGGGGGGTGGGAAGGGATGGGTTTTCTCAGGCAAGAGGATGCTTCCCTGTTGGGATTTATCTGCAGACACCCATACACACCTTTTGGGTTTTTGGTTATTTTCTGGAAGCAGTAGTTACATTAAGTGCAGGGCTAAAAGGCAGACTGTTAAAACCCTTTACAAATTAGCAAAAGGAAAGTTGATAGGAAAATGCAAACACAAAAATACAATGAATTGTTGTAAGAGTGTGCTTCAGTAATCGATTTATAAATTTTACAATGTACAACAAGAAGACAAGACATGTCATATGATCCAACATTATGAGAATGTAGCAAATAGGCTGCAATCCTAAACATCCTAAGCATTCATCCTGATGGACTTGCCCAAAGCCTACATAGAGGCTAAGATTATATTAGGTCTTTATTGACCATTCATTCTCATTTGTTTGTAAGGAAGTTATACAACAACAAGCATTCATCCTGATTGGCTCGTGTGGTTTTTATATCACTTCCTATTAATCATTTCTTCATTCAATACTTTAGAATGCATTTCCTGTCATTTTCCTACCCTCAAAAAGCCTATTGCTGCTACCAAGGGGGTTTGATGCTCTATGTCATCAGGGAGCTTTAATCCATTTCAATTGCACAAACTCAACATTCCAGTATGTGCTTGAATCCCTCTGTAAAATGCTGACAATCTGGAGGTGACCTGGGTTTGAGTTCCATTGAACACATTGATGCTAACTGCAGAGCAGGCATGTTCAGGGTACCACCATAACCTAGTAAATGTAGAGTAAAGGACTGAGTAACAGTATATCAATATGCTGAATTAGCAATCCTCTTCTCAAAAGGCCACAAATTCACATTAAGATGCTAACTGAAGCACATACATGCCCAAATACAGCACACAAATTTGAAGTGGGCTATTAATTTTTACTCTACAGTTTACATAAGCTGGCAGGAAAGAACTCATAAGAAAAAGAATGTCAAATGAATATAGTGTGTGATCAAACTAACTCTATTATTCTTTTTGGCCAAAAATAATTATTATCACCATTATAAGAATGCAGTGTGATCTTCAGCTAAACCCCTAATGTCAGGTATTTTATAATTATCCTCCAGGTGCAACAGATGAAATACTATTTCCTGTGGAAAGTTTTATTGATTTTTTTTAAAAAAATACTCACACACACTGTACAGAAGCCAATTTGGAGCTAACTTTAATATAGTTAATGCTATAATACCTAACTTCATCAAGGTCTCTTATGCAAATCTCTCTCTTTATTATTTGACCAGAGGGAACATGGCCAGGTTTCATTTTTAATTTATATTGTTAATCCCAAGGGCTCCTGGGACGGAGAACTGGAAGATAAAGTCGTGATACATTTTAGGAGTTGTACACAAAATGTAACATATGGGGTCATTGTTGCCTATGTAGCTGGAACTGTCAGTGCTATATTGCAGTTTTACAGCCAGTATGCTGATTACTACTAAGGAGGAACAGTGTATTTCACGTGGATGGGAGCAACTGAAAATCTTGCCATCTGTAGAAAGAGCCTTCCCAGGCTCCCTCTTCACATGACTGCTGGTTTGCCTATGCATTTAGCATCAATGTGTGTGACAGGAGATATATAGCAAGCCAGCATGGTTGTATGAGCATGGAATTGGAGGTGAGATGCTCCAAGATGCTTGGTTATCTTTTTGGCCCTGAAGATGCTTGGTCATCTTTTTGACCATGAAAAAATGGCTCAGACTCAGTTTCATTCAGGGCACCATTGTGATTTGCTTGCAACATTTTTCTGAAATCCACCCTTGAATTTTATGGCACAGGGAAGGGAAGAAATCAAACCAAATTAATCAATGAGTGGGTGATATCTGACTAAGTCATTTTCAGAGTAGATCTACTGAAATAAATGTGATAAAGTTTGTCATCATTAACTGAAGCCCATTTATTTCAATGGGTCTACTCGGAGTATGACTCATTCACAAAACACTTAAAACACCTCTCTGTTGAAAAGCTCTATCACTTGACAGCAACGAGTTTCGCTCAAGTGCCATTTTAAAAAGTGAGTCACAGAGAGCCAAGGTTTCAACCTTTCTTTAATAAGTCCGCAGATTACTGTCATCACCCCTGCACACATACATCCCTTTCACCACTTAGCAGCTGAGGAGGAGCACATGGCAACTTCATGGGGTTCAAGGGCCTCCAGTTGCTGACCCCTATTTTGTACCGTGTCAGGCTGCTGCTAGCAACTCCCAGTCGGCTGCCCAGGAACATACAAATGCAAGGATTTTTTGTTTTGTTTTACAGTTTGCTTTTTATTCAGCATTTACATAAGGTAAAGGTAAAGGGACCCCTGACCATTAGGTCCAGTTGCGGACGACACAGGGGTTGCAGCGCTCATCTCACTTTATTGGCCGAGGGAGCTGGCGTACAGCTTCCGGGTCATGTGGCCAGCATGACTAAGCCGCTTCTGGCGAACCAGAGCAGTGCACGGAAACACCATTTACCTTCCCGCCAGAGCGGTACCTATTTATCTACTTGCATTTTGATGTGCTTTCAAAATGCTAGGTTGGCAGGAGCAGGGACCAAGCAACAGGTGCTCACCCCATCGCAGGGATTCGAACCACCAACCTTCTGATCGGCAAGTCCTATGCTCTGTGCTTTAGACCACAGTGCCACCTGCGTCCCAGCCCTAACTTAGTTAAGTTTAAGCTTAGTTAAGTTTAAGCTTCTATAGAGAAGCTATAGAACCCAGCCTCTTGGATAATGGTATTGTTCTGAATGAATTTCCACCCCCTGTCTCCCTCACTTCCTCATTCATTAATCTCATTGTCTGTCCTACGGGTGCTGCTATGTGCTCTCTGTCTTTGAGCTCTCCTACTTTCAAGGCTCACTGGGTTTGGGGGGGTGTGCATCTAGAATGCTTTCTAAAGACACTGTGTCCATCAGCTGTTGTCCCCCGGTGCTTCCTCCTCCTCCTCCTCCTCTCCCATTATTTCCCAGCTTTCCCCCTCATCTGCCTCTGAGCTGTGACCTCCCTCAAACCCCTGTTGTCAATCTATACTGTCTTCCTCTTCCTCCTCCCAGGAAGGGTCAGGATGGGGAAGCAGTCTCAACCTTTCCTTCTCCTCTGCCCAGTCCCTGACATATCATCAGTTTGATTGAGACTGCCATCCCTTGATCACGCTTTATTTTTGATGGATTCTGCCCTGGTATGTGCAGAGCTCTTTTTTTCAGCCAGAACTCGCTCCGGCATCTCTCAGGTGGGCGCCATTGCCATTTTAAGAGGATGATGAAGGTGTTCATGGTGCGTTGCAGCACCTCTTTTTCTAGAGAAATAGCACTGGGTATGTGTGCAAGAAACTCCACAGAAACCAAGGAACAGGAAGTCTATATTGCAGCTGAACAGAATCACTGCATGGCTCCTCCTTACAGGAGCATAGGAAATTATAGCAAGTCATACCATTGGTCCCTCTAGTTCAGTATTGTCTTTCCTCTAGTTCAGTATTGTCTTTCCTGATTGGCAATGCCTCTGGAGTTTTAGGCAGGGAGCTCTTCCCACCTCTATCTGGAGGTGTTGGGGAACCTGGGACCTTTGGCATTCAAAGCTAATGCTCTGAGATATGGCCCTTCCTCCTGGAGCTTCTAGCTAAGGGGTCAGCAAACTTTTTCAGCAGGGGGCCGGTCCACTGTCCCTTAGACCTTGTAGGGGGCTGGAGTATATTTTGAAGGGGGTAAAATGAACGAATTCCTATGCCCCACAAATAACCCAGAGATGCATTTTAAATAAAAGGACACATTCTACTCATGTAAAAACACCAGGCAGGCCCCCCAAATAACCCAGAGATGCATTTTAAATTAAAGGACACATTCTACTCATGTAAAAACACACTGATTCCCGGACTGTCCATGGGTCGGATTTAGAAGGCGATTGGGCTGTTATGTATGCTACAACAGTGTCAAGAGTCTTGTTAGCACAAGGATGGAAGAACGAGGAAATCCCAACGAAAGAACATTGGCAAGATAAATTGATGAACTATGCAGAATTGGCCAAGCTGACATATAAACTGTGTGACAAGGACAACCGTGACTTCAAGGAAGAATGGGAACTTTTTACAGATTACTTAAAAAGAAAACAAAATGACTTTGACTCCTTGGCAGGTTTTGAATAAACATCCCCGATTTTTTAGTTGAATACAGTGGTACCTTGGGTTACATACGCTTCAGGTTACAGACTCTGCTAACCCAGAAATATTACCTTGGGTTAAGAACTTTGCTTCAGGATGAGAACAGAAATCGAGCTCTGGCAGCACGGCAGCAGCAGGAGGCCCCATTAGCTAAAGTGGTGCTTCAGGTTAAGAACAGTTTCAGGTTAAGAATAGACCTCCAGAACAAATTAAGTACTTAACCCAAGGCACCACTGTATATGATAGACAAGGCAAGAATGTGTACAATTTTTTAATATGCAGAGAACAATATGTGCAAAGAAACCAAAGAGGGGAGCTGAGGGAAGTCATGCGGGGGGAGGGAGGGGGAGGGGGAAATGATGTAATTGATTATTTGGACTGATAATTTGTTATGTTGAAATTGTTTAATAAAAATATTTTTTAAAAAAGAAGAAGAAGATGAAGAAGAAGAAGAAGAAGAAGAAGAAGAAGAAGAAGAAGAAGAAGAAGAAGAAGGCGGCTATTGGGCCGGATCCGGCCCCCGGGCCTTAGTTTGCCTACCCATGTTCTAGCCAAATGCATCATCTTCATGGGACAGACTAAGGAGAAGAATGGTTCCTTGGTTCAATCCACCTTTGAAGTACAGGCTGTTAACTTGGTGGGCAGGGCGCTACTGTGAGGTTGTACTTGCTGTCACCTCTGAGGTACAATTGATCGTCTCGGAAAGGAGCATGGTCATCCCAAATCCTTTTTACCGGCTCACCTCCTGTGGCTTTACCAGCAGCCTGATACACACAAATGTAGCAGGTGAAGATTTCCAATTATCTTCACTCCAGGAAAAAAAGTTTTCCAGTGCTTAAGTGTCTGTATGTCAGAGTTGCTAGTAGAGACACCACATTGGGACCAGTTAAAAATAAAGATTTCAGAACTGTCTTCATGGCTCAAAGGGGGGGGGGGATGGAGTTTCTAATATTTCCTAATTTTCTGCTTTATTACCTGAATTAAAACAAAAAACAAAAAAATCAGTTCCTGATCATATCCATCTGGCTTATCTCATTAAAACAGTCTGATTGAAATTGCTTTCCCTGTGGCTTTGCTCAGTCTATATATTTACTTTGCCTGTGGGGATCTGCAGTTCAAGGCTCCCTGCCCTCCTTCTCCCACAGTCTTCTCAACTTAGCTTATAAGAAGGATTTAAAAGTCGGAGATTCTCTTATCTTTCAAGAACTGAAGTTGGCTTTATTATACCACTCACTGTGACTACACACACACACACACACACACACACACACACACACGAGAGAGAGAGAGAGAGAGAGAGAGAGAGAGAGCACACCTTTTTCTAACAACAGCAAATGTAAATGTAGCTGAAGCACAAACAACTCTAATGCATAGAGTAGAAAGAGCATATACCATATGTATATTTTGAATGCCAGCATATTATGTACACTGTATTGGTAAGAAATAAAATAAAGCAAAACAAAAGATGAGTAGATGGAAATGCGGCCCATTGCTACACATATTTACACTGATATAAATTGCATCAGTATAAATTAAATCTTCATATTCCCAGAGGACCTTCTTCATGGTGCAGCAAAGTCAGTTAGTGCATTTTATGGGGGGAGGGGAGGGAATTAGTCATTAAACCGGAAATTCAAAAGTGAATTGAAGAATGCTGATGGAAGTCGGGTTTTATTAAACTGATGGAATATTGCAGAGGCGATCCATTTCCTCTGCAGATTATTACTTGATTTGTGGTCAGACTCTATGTATTTTAAATGTATGGGTGGGGTGTGTGTGTGTGTTTAAGAATTCAAGTGGTACAGAAATGTGGTAAACTGAAATTGAGATTAGAAAAATTATAAACTAAAACAGATTAATTTTTCCATCCCTGATCCTACCCCCATGTATGTAACTGCAGGAGTAATGAATGCCTAAATAGCAGCCCGAAGCTGAGGAGAAATATTATTGAGGTTAATATGGTAAATTGCAAATATTTAATGGGTACTTTTAACTGCATTAGTTCTCTCAACCAGTGTGTGTGTGTGTGTGTGTGTGTGTGTGTGTGCAATATAGCTTTATTCTTTTTTAACCTTTTGTATATTGTATATTGCATATTAATATTATTATTACTGTATATTTTAATGTAAAGACATATTTTGGTTGTTCCTGTTCCTCAAAATTGTGAGTTTATGTGTATTCCTGTTGTTTTTATGACCCTGATGGCCAAAACAACAATGATAAGTGACTCCAAAATTCCTAAATAGGGTTGCTATGGCAAATGCTAGTGACATTACACCAAGATGTTACTTGGTTTAATGTCAAAATCAATGTCGAAATATCAGGAGAAACCATGAATGCAGCCACAGTCTTAGGATGTGTTACATTATTTCAACTTTCCCATTGCCTCTCTTTTCTCATAAGCAGAACAGAGAGACACAGACCCACACACACACAGCTAAAGTTCTGTGTCTCTTCTGTGCAGCGCCGTGAGATGTGCTAAACGAAGGAGCTACAGGCTGATTAATAATTGAAAATTAGTCTTCCTCAATTCATGGAGGAAGCACCAGAAACAATTGCTCCTGTTCTTCAAGTTTTATGTCCACATTCCCATGGAGCACATCACCGCCTTTAGCAATTTATGACAGACACATTGGCAAAAAAGGAAGCAAAAAGAAAAAGGAAAAAGAAGGAAAACAAACAAGGTGTGACACAATAAGTCAGCTCTAACTATTATCCCCAGAGCTCAGGCTGTGGATAAATAGCTGCACCTAACATTGCCATGTGGAGAGAATAATAAAATATTCAGTATGCACCTGAAATGTCAAGGATTGTGGCATTTCAACAAGTAAAAGAGTCGAGAGGGAGAAGTCGTTAGGCACATCTTGATTGTGTCATCATGCCTTTCCAATGAGAAATATGAGAGAATGATGTTTACTTTCCATACTCACCATTTGTCTGTTCGCAATTTGCACAACAAAATTATAGCCTTTAGGAAGGAAGGCAAACAGCTTGTTATTTACTTGTTTTATTCTGGTCATAAAATGCAGATTTGCCGTACTAAAGGATCAAAATGGCCCAGGGACTAGTCGGAAGACAAATCATTCAGTTCTACTGTTGCATCTACGTGGCTCTGGTCCTGTGAGCTGTCTGGATTGGCTATTGCATAGTAATTATTCAGAATTTGTTTTGTTCTTTGGAGCAATAGTAAAAGTATAGAAATAGAACAGAACATTTGATAGGTTAAAGATTGGGAACAGGAATGACTGGAAGACTGGGAAGGGGGTTGACTACAAGAGTGCTGAGTCCCTCATGACTGCAATGGGAGGCAAAAGGCTAAAGACAACACAGTGTTGGAGTTGTGCAGATTTGCCCTATTGTGGATTACATTTGCAGGCATAGTAGCCCTTCCAGAGTGAAGTTTGCCAAATTACTATCGAACAGGCCTAGCAGTGTTTGTAGTGGGTACTTTTAAATAAAATAACTATTTGTTTATTGTTGGAAGCACTTATAACTTTCCATTTTGGGGGAGAATTATATGGAATTTGCAGGCACTGTGACATTGTCTTATGGGATGGATCCCAACAAATTTCAGAGGGATATCTGCAGTTCCCATGCAGATTGCACTGCAGTATTCTGTTATGTACTGAAGTTCTCACCCTGGGACAGCAGGGGGATACTGTAGATAGTTTTCACTCAGGTCCACATATGCAAATAAGGAATTGAAAGTGACATTCAGTGATTGGATAGTTACAGAAAGTTGTTACTGTTACTTTGTAGCTGAGCTCTATATAAGCAGCTTGGCTGAACCCTTCAGTTCGGTTCTGTTCTGGCCTGTAAATAAACAAGAGCTGTCTGAAGAATCACTGTGTCATCTGATATGTTCACCCACAACTTAACACTAACCTAGAGTCTATTATCACTCAGACAAACTCCCACCTGACCGATCATCAGCCTCTGGTGCTTACATGACCTCTACCAAACCCTCGTTGCACAAAGACACAAGCAGAATAAGCTCACTTCAGAAACAAAATGGTACAGATCAGGCTGGGTTGCTGCTGTTTCCTCTTGCTCCTTTCACTTTGATGCCTCCTTTGTACCCGTTGAACTCTTAATGATAGCTGAGGACTCCAGTTTAAAATCACATAAAGTTTCCTTGCAAATGTGTGGTGCCATATTAATCACTGAACGAGGGCTGATATCATCGGAATGTAGCCTGCCACCACTGATGGCTGCAGAATATCTGATTGATATTCCTCGCTTGTTCAAAAAGTCTTGGTGCCACGTATAACGGACTTGAATAATTATCCACGTTGGTCATGCTGATTTATCAGTGAAGTTAAAATACAAAAGGCAATTAAAGAAATTCAATTCCCTTGCTCCATTCCATATGCTAATTTACTGTCTGCTTCTATCCCTTCGGATTGCTTATTCAGTGCTTCAGTTTCCATTCTTTGTTTTCATCCCCACTACCACCACTCACTTTCCAGATCGCAAGTGCTCAAAGTTCCATTTATTTTTTTAACATCTCTTTTTGGTTCTTCTTTCTCATGAGATGAGGTCGCTTACTTTTGAAATGATCAACCACCAATGCAGATTCCAAGGTTTAGGGGGCTTTGGACAAGTCAGCAGACCCCCAACCTCTTTCCACTGTGCCCTCACAGCACATGTGTTTGTGATTCGAGGACCCGATCCCCGCTTGGGGAATGAAGACACGTGGACACAGTATATTAGGTTAATGGGCAAGAAAAGGCCACAACTTTATTGATTACAGCATGTGAGAAGGTATTGGCTTAGGCATTGGACCACGAACAATTTGACTCTACCCACTCGGAGAGGGGTGAGTCTGATGAGGGGTTAACCACCAGTAGGGGGAGCCTGTTGATGCAAATACAACTATAAGTTCTCCCCTGATGTCACTGAGGGTCATGCCATGGCCCCCCCATCACACAGGGCATTGGACAAGATCCACGACCACTGAATTCCTTTAACTGAATTCCTTTACCCCAAAAGTGAAGGGGTAGGTGATGGCCACAGCTTGCCCTTCCATACACCAACAACACAGGAATCGTCTCCCGGTCACAACCCCTCCCCTCCAGAAGGAGGAGAGGCTTTTCCGAGACCTGGGAGAGGAGAGGGTTGAGGAAGACTGGAGGAAATTTAAGATTTATTTACAAAAATATTGTAATTTGGTTGAATGTTAAGAAGGATGCTAGATCATAAATAATTGCCCACCACTGAATTAGATCTGAATTTGACGATAAGTGAGATTAAGGAAAATACAAACTTTTTGGAGAATTGCTAGATTTTATTTAAATGAGCGGAGATAAGATTGCAAACAAGTGGGTAATTTGCTTGGAAAAATTTTTTGTAATGATGTAAGTGCGAGCGGGAGACGTGAGGGAGTCCAAAGAAGTGACGAAATTATGTTATGATATAAGTAATGTTGTTTATTATTTATGCATTTGTATTCAAAAAATTTAATAAATATGTATAATAAAAAAAACAGAAGGAGGAGAGGCTTTATCTGAATACCCCCTACTCTGGAAGCACAGCTATGACCCCACTGCCACTGTTGAATCTCTGCATCCTAGTCTGTGGAGTTTTAAAGAGGATGGAGGAGGCACGCCTATGTATATATCTCTCTTGCTGCTGCTACTAACACCAGCACCACATCACTGAGTCACTAATGTGCCAATATTCTTTAGGCATGAAATCTGAGTCAGAGGCCAACTGCAAATTCTTGCAACAGAGATGCCTAGAGTAACCTCGATAACTGTTAAAATTATTTCCCCCTACAAACTTTAGGCCATTGCTAATTCTACCCTTGTTTGATTCTTAGTGAGCCGTGAAGACAGGCTAAGAAAGCATGACCTAGATTCAACATTGTACGGAGAAATCCTCACAAGGGACACTTTGATGCATGTATGCTAATTAGACAATGAAACGGTTAATCAAAAGGGAAATGTATTTTGCTATCCAAACTTGGGATGATGCATGCTACAGCAGCATCGTAAATCACAGATTACGTTCAGAGGAATAATTTATGATGACAATTTCCCCCCGGCTGAATTGTTATAACCACTTTCCTTGTTGTCTACAATGTTATGGCATTGCACCTATTAATTTTACTATGAAAGTTCACAAGTGGACACAACTTAACATGCAAGTCAACACTGCAGAGGAGGTTGGAACTTTGTGTAGGCACTGTTGAGTAACAAAAGCAAAAAGGGGACATGACTTTCTCATAATTATCATGGCTTTGTGCAGTTCAACCTATGAAATTCACACAGCAATCCTAAATAAAGGAAGCTGATGCAAATTACACCAGCTTAAATTCAGCAGATATAATTTTCCCTTGTTCCAAATACTGGTCAGGAGTGAGGCTACTTCTGGCTTAGAGGAACTAAGCCTGAAAAAGGTAATAATAATAATTTCTTGGCTGGAGTGCAAAATTCAGAGAAATGTGAATTTCAAAGATGGTTGTTTTTTCATTAGTGTGTTGTTTTGAAAAGTGTGTATTAGGAAAAGTCACTGTTAAATGTGAATTGTATCTCTTCCTCATCACTAATCAGAGTATACAAGAAGGGTTTCTATGCCTTGCCATGAGGGCATGGAAGAAGAATTGTTGCTATATTAAGGGAGCAATTCCATAGCAAGATCCACTGGGATCAGCAGGCTACGATTCCCTGTATCACCAGCTACACCATCATCTTCAGGTTAGCCAAAAATATGCTGGCATATCTCCCAGTTTCTAGCTTATCAGGACCCAGCTGGCTCAGCTGAGACAAGCAGATCTTAAGCCCTGAAATAGGGGGCATTCTGGGAGCCTAGCAGAGAGGAGTTAGGCTGGATCCTAAAACCATTCAGCTTGAGCATGTGAGCTGGCAATCCAGCATAAATTAAGACATCAAAAGGGTGGTGAAACTCTATACAATTTTAAAGTTTGGTTTTCCATCTTCCAAGCTTAGGCAACCTCAGGTGGTAGTAGCCCTGCTGCTAAACAGAGATTGGTTCTAGTGCAACTTCACACTAGCTTAACTTCCATCAGTCAGTTTCTTATGTATAGGTTTGCTCCCAAAGGCAAAAATAAAAAGCAAGTTTTAAAAATAAAATAAAATATGTAATTTGGGAATGTGCGTGTGTGTTTTAAGGGCCTGCTGTTTGTTCCTAGTACAAAAAACCAACAGAAAGACAGACGTGTATGTGATGCTCACAGAGAACTCAGTAGAGAGGAGGGATGGTTTGATGGTCTATTGACCCTGTGCCACCACTGTGATTGCTTTCTTCGCTGCCACCACCCCGCTTCTCACGGGGACACACGGAGTCCAGTCAGTTGTTAACATTAATAAATAATCAAGTTTATTTTATAGGCATGAACAAGCTTATGGTTTCAGTTAATTTTTCTTGTCAGTTTCTTAATCTTAGTTTCTTTATTGACCCAATGTTCCTAACAACTTCAAACTGATTATCCCAACTATCTGACTCCACCTAACAATTCCTCTCACTCTCTCACAACACTACTCGACCAACCCACAGACTATTCCACCCTCTTCTTTCTCCAACTCCCCACTCTCAATTGACTTTCACACAACTCCGACTCTAACTCTAACTCCTCCTATATGTTTCCACTGGCCAATCACATCACACTCATTTTAACCCTTTCCTTATGACCCACCTAGGAGGCAAACGCCACAGATGGTTTCTCTCCCTTCTTTCTAAGCTTTTGCAGAAGGCATAAATAGTACCTCGCTGCTTCACTGCAAAAGCTGACAGAAAGGCAGCTCTCTGTACATGCTGCAAGATTCAGGGACAAGGAGCGATCAATGGCCACCATGAATGATGTCTAGCTTTTAAGCCAAGTCAAAAACTGTGGGCACCTGTGAGTAGGCAATGGGGTGGTTTCCAGCTTTCATTAAAAATTGATGTTGCTAGAATAAATGTTGAAACTTTTCACAATGACATCTTACATGAGAGACAAGACTCTTTCATGTTATATTCATGCTATTCTGATTAAGGAAAAAATAATGTATACGGGGACAGGGGGACACAGAGTGACTTGCATAAAGACTACCAAGGACTCCTTTTAGGGACTCAAGCATGCTGCTCAGTTAAAGCTGCTGGGGAAAATTAAATACTCTTCACTAATTAGATATGGGAGATAATTTAGAATTTGTTGTGATGTTCCAAGGATGTGTGGAATTTTGCAGAGTTAGGCACAGTTCATTCATACATCTCTTCAAACATAAGGATGACGTTTTCTGTTTGTGGGAATCTCACCCACTCAAATTAGGATTCATAATCAGTAGAGATAAAAGGTAAAGGTAAAGGTACCCCTGCCCGTATGGGCCAGTCTTGACAGACTCTGGGGTTGTGCGCCCATCTCACTTAAGAGGCCAGGGGCCAGCGCTGTCCGGAGACACTTCCGGGTCACATGGCCAGCGTGACAAAGCTGCTCTGGCCAGAGTCAGAGCCAGAGCCAGAGCCGCACACGGAAACACCATTTACCTTCCCGCTGGTAAGCGGTCCCTATTTATCTACTTGCACCCGGAGGTGCTTTCGAACTGCTAGGTTGGCAGGCGCTGGGACCGAGCAGCGGGAGCGCACCCCGCCGCAGGGATTCGAACCGCCGACCTTTCGATCGGCAAGCCCTAGGCGCTGAGGCTTTAACCCACAGCGCCACCTGCGTCCCAATCAGTAGAGACAGGTGAATATAAAAGTTTTGCTTCTCTGAGTTTCGCATATCCAGTTGAGAGTTAAGGATAAGCCCTGGAAGCAAAAATGTGAATACTAAATTGAATACCAAATACTAATACTAAGTGAATACTGCCCACACACTGGGTTATGGAAAGAAGGTGAATGTGATAAAAGCCTTAGCATGGGTGGAGGTCTTCATGTGTTCCAATACTCACAAAGCCTCTGCCTGGCATTGGTTTTTTAAAACCTGGAATTAACTCAGAGTGATCTGAAGAAAGAAAATATAAAAGTGCCCCAAACATTATCAGAGTGTACTCTCCTCATCAAGTAGATAGAGTCCCCATACAGCAGGGGTTAGGCAATGACTTCCCGATCAGATGGTGATTGTTTCGGACAGACTTGAATTCTGCCATTTATTTTTTCATGAGTTCAGCACCGTAACTTAATAATAATAATATTATTTATACCCTGCCCTCCCCAGCCAAGGCCGGGCAATAATAAAAACAAGTTGAATGAATACAACTTAAAAACAAAACTAAAATACAACATTAAAATACTGAATTTAATGAAATTAATTTAAATATTAAAATGTAGCCTCATCGCAGGAGGAGAAAGGAAAAGAAAAAAGAAAGAGGGGGAAAGAATCAAATTGGCTCCAAGCCAAAGGCCAGGCAGAACAACTCTGTCTTACAGGCCCTGCAGAAAGAAATCTGATCCTGCAGGGCCCTGGTCTCATGAGGCAGAGCGTTCCACCAGGCCGGAGCCAGAGTTGAAAAGGCCCTGGCTCTGGTTGAAGCTAATCTAACTTCCTTAGGGTCCTGGACCACTACAGTGTTGCTATTTATGGACCTTGAGGCTCTCCGTGGGGCATACTGGGAGAGGCAGTCCCATAGATACGAGGGTCCCAGGCCATGAAAGACTTTAAAGGTCAAAACCAGCACCTTAAAACTTAGGCATAGATGTCACCCACTTGCAGATGAATGTGAAACTATTTTTAGTGGCCATTGAACCTCTCACATGCCTCTCCCCATTGCAGATTTGGATGGAAATTGGCCATACGAAATGAAACCAGTGCTCTGGGGTCACTCTTTTAACCAAACGGACAGCACAATCTTATATGTACCTCTTCCAAAGTAAGTCACTTTGAGTTCAATGCAGCTCACTGCCAACTGAGCCTAGGACTGAAGAATAAAATTCCTTATTTCTATAACTGTAGATCAACTACAATTAGCTACAGCCAATGAAGCTGCCTGTTCCCTCTTACCACAAAGTTGCTACTACAGCCATTGTCCACCTGCAAACTATTTCATAACTCCTCTAATCATCAAAAAGTATGTCCCTCATCAACCAGAATTATTTTAATGCTCTGTCTTTGATGCCCAATAGTAAATCCTTATCTATTCCAAGAAGCAGTTCCAGATGTATCCCCCTCGCCAGCCAACAGCGACTTTTCCTGATCATTTTAGTTACCCGGTTGATGAAGTAGAATGTTTAATCAAAAACATAGGAGGCCTATGTAGAAGATCAAAGGATTTGAGACAGTTTTCTGAAGGTTCTCCCCCCCCACACACACACACAAAACCAAGATGTCTCAAAGCTAGCCTTTAAAGCTAGCCTTTCACTTCCCTCTAGGACTTGGCTGGGAGTCAGTTTCTTTCAGCTACTCTGCAGAACTTCTTTGGGCTGTTGCTTTAAGGTTCGCTTGAAGGTTCCATGGTATTCTCAAAACCAAACATTTCCAGAAGCTGTGTTCACTCTGCACAAAACTGAAACAAAATCTGTGCAACTGGGTTGGGCTCAGATTCTAATGAAATGTATTCTTCATACTTTTGGATATAAATTTATTATCATTGTTAACAAACAATAGAATACCTAGTTTCATTTGCAGCCAAATTTGTAGCCTAGGCATATCAAATTCCTTCAAACTTTGACCTGGAGCTTTAATCCCAATGAGTGACCTCCACATTATAGGCCTGAGTAGAGCTGCTATACCCAAGAACATAAAGAATTAATAGAGGTTTCTCAAACATATGGGTTTTTATGTAGACCACCTTCACCTGTAAGACTGGATGTGCATGTGCTGTTTGAGAAAATAGATTGACCTTCCACAACACATCATCATTAGAGTTTCTCATGTGCAACATTTGCACAATGGCTCTACTTGTGCACAAATGATTCCATTTCTGTGATCCACGCGACGGTCACCTCCAGACTGGATTATTGTAACTCACTCTACGTGGGGCTGCCCTTGAGACTGACCCAGAAACTCCAGCTGGTGCAGAATGCTGCAGCGAGACTCCTTACAGGGTCCTCGCTATGAGATCACATTCACCCAGTGCTATACCAGTTGCACTGGCTCCCGGTGGAGTACAGGATCAGGTTTAAGGTGCTGGTTTTAACCTTTAAAGCCCCATACGGCCTAGGACCGCCTCTCCTGGTATGTCCCACAGAGAAACTTACGGTCTTCAAATAAAAACATCTTGAAGGTCCCAGGCCACAGAGAGGTTAGGCTGGCCTCAACTAGATCCAGGGCTTTTTCGGCTGTGGCTCCGATCTGGTGGAACACTCTGTCACAAGAGACTTAGGGCCCTGCGGGACTTGACATCTTTCCGCAGGGCCTGCAAGACAGAGCTGTTCCACCAGGCCTTTGGCCAGGGCACAGCCTGACTCCCTCCTTCAGCAATCTTCACGGAGCTCTGGCCCAATGGTTGTCATTGGTTTGATTTGAATTAATTTTATAATGAATGATTTTAGAGTGTTGTGTTGTGTTGTACTGTTGTACTGTTGTATTGTTGTTAGCTGCCCTGAGCCCGGCTTCGGCTGGGGAGGGCGGGATATAAATTATTATTATTATTATTATTATTATTATTACCCTCAAGGCCACCCTATCCTGTGTAGAAAAGCAGAACAATGAAGCTAGCTCCGGCAGCCCAATGCATAATGGGATTCCATGAACATCGCACAGAGATCTTCTTTTTCATGTTGCACAGAACATCACTATGTCGCATGCAAGGTCATTCAGTTTGTATTTAGGGCAGGCTTGTGCAAAGCTGTGACCAAATGGCGTCTCAAAATCACCCACCATTTTTGTGTGGGCAGAACCTGATGACAGCGTTTCCCCAAATTTCTCAAGAGGAGGAGAAAGTAGCCAACCATTTCTCAGGGCATGGCTTGCTATGAACAGTAATATAGCTTTGCCCCCCCCCCATCCCCAAGGTTTTTGTTTTATTTAGCTTTCTGTTCTTGTTGCAAATGAAGGTGATGAAAGGAATTCCTTTCCTCACCTGCTTAACACATAGTGTAATGGTAGTCTGTAATTTCATAGAATTGTAGAGATGGAAGCAAGAGTGCCAACTTGAACAAAATACAGTGGTACCTCAGGTTACATACACTTCAGGTTACATATGCTTCAGGTTACAGACTCCGCTAACCCAGAAACAGTGCTT
The DNA here is from genome assembly GCF_951804945.1 of Podarcis cretensis. Classification (NCBI taxonomy): domain Eukaryota; kingdom Metazoa; phylum Chordata; class Lepidosauria; order Squamata; family Lacertidae; genus Podarcis; species Podarcis cretensis. Next base: position 22,395,178 of record NC_137176.1, on the reverse strand, counting down.
CAGGTTAAGAACTTTGCTTCAGGATGAGAACAGAAATCGTGCTCCGGCAGTGCGGCGGCAGCAGGAGGCCCCATTAGCTAAAGTGGTGCTTCAGGTTAAGAACAGTTTCAGGTTAAGTACGGACCTCCAGAACGAATTAAGTACTTAACCTGAGGTACCACTGTTTTGGGGGGGGACAGGTAAGCCCTGGCCCACATAATCGATCACATGATGTGGTGCATACAAACCATTTGAATGGCAATGCCCATCAACTTTGGGGGGCTCCAGCCCCCTCAAATATTTTAGGGGGCAAGGACCACCCAGCCTCTAGGAGTTGACTCCTATGATTGGAAGGGACTCCTTAGTTTTAGGCCCTGGGTCACATGACCTGAGAAGTTCCTTAGCCCCTGAGTTTCAAGAGCAAGCAGAGTGTTTTAGAGGCTCCTCTGAATAAAACTTCTCCATAAAAAGTATTCCTTATTTGTGGTGCCTGTTATTGGACCCACAAACATTACACGACCCGTTTGCTGCTTCTTGCCTTATTTCAAGTGCTGTTTGAATGGCATGACTGCTGCAAGGATATAGCAGGCAGAAGCATCCTTTTTAGTACTTTCATAATAATAATAATAGCACAGTGACAGATTCATTTTCCATCCATAAGCTGGCTTCACTTCACCTCCATGGCACTTTGAGATGCATTAAGATTCCCTTGCATTTCCCTCACTTTTTATGTTAAGGCTGGGTATCCAGCTGTTCTCTTAATTAAGCATGCTGCAGGCAAGAATCTGCCTTTATGTACCTGATGAGAAAACTGTTGTAACTTTCCAGTGACTAGCTATGGCTTGGAGACAGAGATTCACAAACTAATGTAAACAGGCGCTCCCTTCAAGAGAGCACCAAAAACTGTCACGTTCCAGATGAGAGATTTCCCTCTTGTTAATATTTTGCCACCACAAATTATGTGTGTTTAGTACTGTTGCTTAAAATTTTTGCCACCTGACAAATAGTGTTAAGACAACCAATTTACATCCAAGCACTTCCTGGGAGCAGAATTATTGAAATCTTGACATTTTGTGTCTGTGGGTCTGTAAAATGCCAACACTGGAGAACAGCTCATTATTTTCAGAGGAGAGGGTGCTGTGTGTTTGGGAAACCATATTATCTTGGGTTTTTTTTGTCAACTGCATGGCACTTTTTAGAGCTGAGGAGAGGGGAAAATCCTTTATGCATTCTTACATACCGAATTATTTTAGACAATATAAAAGGGAGTCGACTCCGCAGAGCACCTTCAGAATAGAATTGCTACTGAGTTTTGTCTAGAGAGGAAACTTTGAGGCATATCTGGGGGAGTCTGGCTTAAGCAGAACAGTTAAAGAAATTTGAGAGAAGTCAAGAGCATTTTGATGACACAAGTGACATTTCTCAGGGGCTGGCATTCCCATACATTCTCACAAAGGGCCCATGGAAAACATGGATTCTGGTTGTCTTTCAGGTTGTGCAGTGGGCATCTAAGCAGCAGCTGCTCTGTTGTGTGGGGGAGGGGGAACTGTCTACATAGTGGACAAGGCTGACAAGGACCAAAGCTAAATTGCCCAAGAAATTCATCTAAAGTCAGTATCACTGTGAAGGAGCAAGGCAAGTAGAATGGAGCTGTGGTCCAATTCTTTTACCCTCAACCCAACTACCTCTGTGGTAGAGCATTTGCTTTGCATGCAGGTTCAATCCCGGGCATCTTCAGGTAGGACGAGGAGTGAACAATGAATGAAAGCCTGGGGAACTCCTGGTCAGTGAACAGACAACATTGAGATAGGTGGACCAGTTGCTTGACTCATTATAATGTAGCTTCCTATGTTCCTGTTGTGTTGTTCTTTTGTGCTGCTCTTGTGTTTGGATGCCTTGAAGACCCTCCTCTCAATATGGTGTAGTGGTTAAGAGCGGTAGACTCGTAATCTGGTGAACCGGGTTCGTGTCTCTGCTCCTCCACATGCAGCTGCTGGGTGACCTTGGGCTAGTCACACTTCTTTGAAGTCTCTCAGCCCCACTCAGCTCACAGAGTGTTTGTTGTGGAGGAGGAAGGGAAAGGAGAATGTTAGCCACTTTGAGACTCCTTAAAGGGAGTGAAAGGCGGGATATCAAATCCAAACTCTTCTTCTTCTTCTTCTCCTCCTCCTGCTCCTCCTCATGATTTAGAATTCTGAAAGATCAGAGCTCTGAAGTGCACCAGGAGAATTGCCTGCTTCAGAAGGAACAGTCAAACATGAGAGCAGCCATGTGGGAATTAAAACTATGGTTCCCAAAGATCCATTCTACTCACGTTGCCCCTTGATAGGAATAAAGCCTAAAGAGGGATTAAACATGTAAGGGAATGTGGAGGTTCCTACATGTAGGAAGCACCTGAAGGATTAAGAGTGCAACAAAACAATTCTGCTAAGTGTTGTGAAATGTCTGAGGCTTCCTCACCATATGATGCTATAATGTTTAGGACTAGGAGTATGTGTTGGATTCTGAGGAATGCCAAAGGGTAACAAAATGAATGTGATTTTAATAAATAAAAAAATGGAGTCTCTAACAACAAAAGTGATAAAAAACCCTCTGCCTCATCCCTAACGTTTTCACATTCTTCTAAAGAAAGAAGCAACACACTTCTAAATTACCTGCAGCTTCTGAACAGTCCTGAAAACCATTCTCACCTAGAGTGCATCATTGTTAGTTAGCCTTCTTCAACATGGGTCATTCCAGATGTTTTGGCTAAAATTGCCATCATCCCTGACCATTGCCGTACTGGATGAGAGTTGTAGTCCCATGACACCTGGAGGGCACAAAGTTGGGGAATGCTGCAGTAGGCAAATCATGGTTAACAAAGCATGGATGGCTGAGGCAGTGGTGGAGGAAGCCGCTCATGCAACTGGAGCAGCAAACATGATGCACACCCGGGGCAGGGCACTCCACCCACAGGGGTGACATGGGTGGCGCCCCATACTCCCGGGGGTGCCAGTGCCACCCGCCAATTGCACAAATACACCCAGTGTATTTCTCCTTCCTGTTGCCCTGATAGCCACAGCCAACATGAGCTGCTTTCCCTCCAAACCGTTACTACAGCAATCAGCCGGGTCCAATCCCTTCCGGCTTCTCCTCAGACCACACTCTGCAGTCCCATCCCACTTGGCCGCCCATCAATCCCATCGTGATCCCGGGAGCGCATGCGGACAGGCACGTCAGGGAGGGGTGTATTTGTCTGTGTATGTGTGTGTGTGTGAGAGAGAGAGAAGCTGATGGAGTTAGTGGCAGCTCCCTCAGACCACTGGGAAGGGACTACCAGTTTTGCAGGGGCCTCTGTGGCGGTGACTGCAATCCCTCCTCCCCGCCCAGCTTCTCCTTCTCCATACACGCACCTCCTCCTCCTCGGTTGCCAGGTGAAGCAGGAGGGTGGTCTGAAGGGGGAGGGACCAGCCAATGGACCAGCCGGGCCTGGAGCCGAGCCCAGAGGAACCGCTGCCTCTGGGGAAGGCCTGTGGAAATGCAGGCTTAGAACCAAGGTGCAGCAGCTGTCACCAGCGCCGCAGCCAGGTCCGGGGCACCGGGTCTCTCGTCGGAGGGCACTGAGGGAGGATGCTGCCACTGCCGCTGCCCAGAGCCTGAGGTGGCACCTCTTTCCTTTCCTCCCTCTTACTCAGTTGCCCTTCTCTCTCTCTTGTATTTCCCACCGCACCTCAATTCTCTCTCGCTCTCTCAGCCTCATGGCCTCTCCCTCCTTCCCGCCCGGGGGCATTTTGTCACCCCTCCTAGGTGTGACACTCGCAGTGAACTGCCCCCTGCCACCCCTTGTGATGCCCCTGGGCTGAGTTCAAAACCACATTTGCCACGGAGAAGCAAACACTGTCAGCTCACCAGCTGCAACCTAGCAGCAAGCTTAGATCCCTGAGTACTGATTCACTATGAGTCTTAGAGAAGTGTAACTGCATCCAGTATAGGAAGAATGACCAAACTATGAGATCTAATCTATCCCCCCATCACCACCCCCTCTGCCTTGGCTAGACTAAGGTACATAAGCAGGAAGCGATGGTATCTATAGAATCTATACTTCCATCACATTCTATGGTGATCAAGGAACTTATTCTAGAATCAAGCTCAACAGGTGAAGAGTTAGGGTTATGCAGATAGGAGAAAACTCAGTGGCTGGAGTCTCAAGGAGAAGGTTTAGTGGTATTTTTGAATGGACCTCTTTACCTTGGCTTGCTTACTTCTGGATAAAAAAGCTCTGAAGTTCAGACACTGCTGCAGCACAATTAAAACATGTTCTTTTATGCTGATCTCGGGTGGCCCAGCAATTATGAGAAAGGAGGCTATAAGGAGATACAGTGCCTCCCTTTCTCAAGAAAGGGGTATTTTTGACAGACATTTTGCTGGCCACACACTGGTTTTTGTTGTTGTTATTGTTGTTTTTTGTAGTTTAATCCTGAAAATGTCCAAGACAGGCCCTTTAAATTTAAACATTGCAGTAAATTTAACTCACTGAATTTCAAAAGAACCCTCCTGCCTAAATTTGGAGACACAGACATACATACATAGTAATGGGCTTCCAAACACAGATGTGATTTCCTGTGGCCTCTCTTTGGAGGCTGAAATGTTCCACGTAGCTCTGAATATTTCACTCTGCTTTTTTGTTTTTTACCCTCCACACATTAAAGCAATATTTTGAGGATGCAGCATCTGCAAGCTTATGTCGCTTTAAACCTCGTGTTTTTGCATGGCATTGAGTAATTCACTTTAAATAGCACACCTGGTTGACAGCCATCCGTGCTCATAACACTCAGCAAGCATTCCACTTGAATGGGTGAAGTGATTCTGGAGTGCCGTTTAGATGGAGGAGATGGCCATAAGAAATAATTGTGCTAAAATTGCTTTTCGCTAATTGTTCCCCTGAAGTTCCTTTGCCTCCCCCTCCTTTAAAACAAAATGTACATTTTTGGTTTGGTTTCACGTCTTTACAAGATGGTTTTGTTTTAAGCATTCCCTTTAAATAATTTTTATTAACCGGCCAATCAAATCAAATTAAATCACATCACATAAATTCCGAATTACAAAGCCGAATTTTAAATTTTGTTGGGGGGACCCATATTTCAAGATCCGAAGGGGGATTCTGATCATCTTCTTGCTACTGCGTTAATGTCCAAATCAATCCAAATCAGTCCAAACAGAGTTCATAATTCTATCCAGTCTTATCTTGCTGTTTCCACATCACATTTTGTTCATATATTTTCTCTTTTTTCTTTATGATCTCTTCTGATAGTCTCCTTAAGCCGATAAACACCAATAATAATCCTGTGTGAATTTTCCATTCTTCCAATCCTCAAATCGAGATGATTTCCATATATCATCACCTTCATAGATAACAGCGCTCTTTCCATCATTAATTACAGAACTGTCATTCTTAAGTCCCACTGAGGAGTTTCACCCACAATATAAAAACAGCTCTATTTCTCCTCTCAAACTTAAGTCCTCCGACAGAACTTCCCAATATGGCGACGGCATTTTTAACTGCGTCATTCCAAAGCTCTTATACATTCCACGCTCTTCTTAAAACATGCTTTGGTTCGAAAGTTTATCTCCACACAGCCTTAAATCCACAGCTTAAGTCCTTAAAATGACAATTCTGACTCGTGAGGGGAGGGGATTCTTGTTTAATCACATAAGGAAAGAAAGGAAAGTTTTTTCCCCTCCCCCATCAGTCATTTGCCATACTGTATCTTGGCGTATCTTCTCATGTTTTATTCTTGTCTTGTTTTATCAGAGATCTCTTCTGTTAGCAGTCTTTACTCCCCCTCCTTCCTTGAGATATGTGCATTCCTTCATCCAAATTGTTTCTTTTGAAGTTCTTGCAGCTAGTGGCGTGGATCAGGGATGGCGTCCAGGAGTGCCGGAATCCCATAGGAGGGCTTTGTGCCTAGTGCCCCCATCCCCACAAATTCGGGGGTGGCATAGGGCACAGCAGGCAAGGGCTGTGCCCCCCACCATCCTGGGGGGGGTGTAGGGAGGCTAATTACTCCCATCATAGCCTCCAAATTACCTCGTGTGGGTCGGAGAGATGTTATTGTCAGCCATCTTCCGATGCGCCCCCTAGTAGCCCCCCAAGCATTCCCATCCCTCTACGTTGGCATTGGCAGATCTCCACACAGGGTTAACAGAAATGCATGCCACCTGAATTCTGGGACGGATACAGGGATGTTTAAAATGCTTTCCTCCAAATTTCTGTTGTTATCCTGCTGATTGCTCTTCCTTCTCCCAACATTACAGCAGCATGTGAATGTTGAATGATCTGCTTGCAGTAGAGACCTGGGACAGTGGCATAAGCCACACATTTTCATGTATCAAGACCAAAATGTTTTTGGAGCCAGGGAGCTGCTCCACATACCAATGGCTTTAAAAGACCGTAGAATGCTTTGAATTTCCACAACTACTTACCGTAGTAGGAACTGAGGGTGGCTACGTTTTAAGAGAACACATTTTCCCATGTGAGCCAGTCTGTTCACAGCTCTGCTGCACCGCCCAGCCTGTGGAAGCAACTCTTCCTCCTCCTCCTCCTCCTCCTCCTTCTCCTTCTCTTCCTGCTGCTGCTGCATTTATTGATCTATTTATATCCCACCTTTTTCCACACAGGGACACTACTACAGAGTTCAATGAGACTTATTCCCAGGTAAGTGAGTATAGAATTCCAGCCTGTATTATTATTATTATTATTATTATTATTATTATTATTAATCATCCATATTCTAGAAAATGGATGATAATAATAATAATAATAATAATAATAATAATAATACCCCACCCATCTGGCTGGGTTTCCCCAGCCACTCTGGGCAGCTTACAGCATATATAAAAGCATAATAAAACATCGAGCATTGAAAACTTCCCGATACAGGGCTGCCTTCAGATGTCTTCTGAAAGTTGTGTAGTTCTTTATCTCCTTGACAACTGAAGGGAGGGTGTTCCACAGGGAAGGCACCACTACCGAGAAGGCCCTATGCCTGGTTCCCTGTAACTTCGCTTCTCACAGTGAGGGAACCAGCAGAAGACCCTCAGAGGAGGACCTCAGTGTCTGGGCTGAGCAATGGGGGTGAAGACGCTCCTTCAGGTATACTAGGTCGAGGCCATTTGGGGCTTTAAAGGTCAGCACCAACACTTTGAATTGTGCTCGGAAATGTACTAGGAGCCAGTGAAGTTCCTGTGAAGATTAATTCAGACCACATTTCTTGAAGTCTGTTAAAGCCAACTGCATTCATCATACTTTAAGGAAAACATTCTGCCATCGTTTTATACTGCAAAGTAGATTGAACTTTTTGTTTTTGCTCTGTTTCCCGGATTTAATATGTTTGGCTGAGATTATGTTAATTAACTTATATTAATCAACCTGCAGAGGATTTGAGCTATTTCAGGGAGCTCTGTTTTGATCTGAGTATCTGAGTTCTTGAAAACGTTCCTCTCATTGCCCTAGTTGCCAAGGACATTGTTCAGGACACTGCAGAGAGGCAATCAACGAATTTGGATGGCACACTGATCTTTCTAAAAGAAACCGCAAGAGGTAGAAAGACTGAAAAGTGATTAAGGGAGAAGATCGGAGCAGTCCTATAGCCGGGTCTGTTGGGTTGAGCCGTTTAGGGTCTCCAGCTCAATCAGCTGATTCTCATCTCCAGTGGCATTAAGTTCCCAACCCTGGCACAGCCAAAGATACACCAGCCAATGGTGTTGTATGGGGGGGGCAGAGGGGTGGTTGCCCCAGTTGCAAAATTGTTAGGGGCGCAAAATTTCAACAACCAGTGCTGCGGAAATACAGCTGTGTGCTTCTGTCTGTAGGCTCCATTGAAAATGGCTTCTCCATGTGAGCCAGGAAGTGTCCTCTCTAGACAAGGGAATGACTCTTCTGATCTCTATGGCTGTGATCTCCTGGGTGACACAGACACCAATAGGCATTGAATGCACAGGCATAAGCTGTCTGTTTCCCACCTCCTCCACACAGCCCCGAGCCCTGGCAACCCATGCTACACCACTGACACCAGCATAACATGATCAGCCAGGGTTCAGCTGCTTTAACGGAGGTTGGCTTAAGTCCCCTCAAAGGAGTGTTCCTAAACAAACTGAGGTGGGAGGCTTGGGCTGGATCCTAAGACCATTTGCCACAATCACATGACCTGGCAACCCTGCAGAGAACACTGTTTTAAAGCCGTGTTTTCACTCTGCCAGGCTTGGGTGGAACAGCGGCTCCATTGCTGAATGGGGATTGGATCTGGTGTAAATATACGCCATCTTAATATACACTGGTTTGCTTTCTGCCAGCTTTTTATGCATAGGATTGCTCCCTCTGATCATATGAGTTTCATCTTCAAAATTGTAGGGTCGCCACTGAGACAGAATTATATTTTTCTACCAGAACAATCCTTTGAGGCAGTTACTAGACTTGACAAAAATTGGGGGAGAAAGAAAAATATGTTGTTGTTTTTGCAATCTTTTATTTCTGTGGTGTTTTACCAGCGCATGGGAGCACATGTGCACATCGGCAAGGCACTGAACAAAAAGAATTTTGAGGCAATCAAATGGATGATCAGATCAAGACTGCATTACTACTGCTACTACTACTACACTCAAATGCATTTATAAAGTAGAGGGAAGAAAAGATTGCAAACAAACAAAATGTCCAATTTCAGAATTACTTTTAGGAGCTCTCCTTATCGACACAAAATTGTGAAGGAGTGAAACTCAGACCAAAGGATTTCATCCAACCAATAAATAAACAGAAGAGTGGAAACACTGTTATTCTTAATATGGATAATTGAATTGGCTGGGACCAACCATTTTACAGGACGCATTGGCAAAGCTCCACAGATTTAGCCCTAAGCAGGTGTACCAGTTTGCCCAGAGTAGAACACGAGCCTGTTGTTTCCCTCATGATATTGCATGCCATTATACAGTATCTCACGCCCATCTTTCTGGCACTGCAGCTTCTGTGACTGCCAACCTAGAAGGCAGGAAGCATTTCCTTCACAAAGCAAAGTCATTCTACACATGCACACGGGCACTTGGCCCTTAAACAAAAACCCACTTCTTTCTCCTTGGGTGAAAGAAACCCTGCACGTGCTCTCAGGCTGCCAATCCAATGTTCCAAAATGCACAGCAAACCTGATGCAATGTGATGGCATCTATACATTATGCTGACTAATGCATTTTACTGTTTGTAATGCACAGTTTTGTTTTGTTTTCTTAAAATAATGCTTTTATATTGTCAGCCACCTTGGGGACTCCTTCAGCTGAAAGGCAGACTATAATGAAGTGAATGGATAACTAATGTATTTCATACTATTTGGCTGTTGCCAGAGGCATCCTAAGTAGTGCAGAAGCAGTGCTTAGAGTCAAAACCATTTGAATCGCCTTGGCACATCCGACATGCTAGTTTTATGTGAGCCAGGACACCAATCTGTCTGGAAGAGTGAGGTTTGTGTCTGAAATTGATGACCTAATAAGGGTTTATCCACTTTCACCTTTCTTCTGCTCTTTCTGGACATGGTCTGCACTTTAAAGCTATGTGTCTCTGCATCTCTCCCCTTTTTTCCCCTTTGGAACTTTCTGTGCAAAAACTGCTCTTTGCTGTTGAATCAGAGCAAATGGCAATCTGTGGGGAGAAAAGACCAGGCTTTTGCAGGGAAACTCCAGCGGCAAGAAAGACACAGAGTTTGAAAGTGTGAACATGTGCGTGGAAAGCGTAGGGCAAAAGTTTAGTGTGGATGAGTCACCTAGAGCTAACCCAACAACAAAACTCCCTCTCCCATAGACCCTTGTGACACACTATTTGAGTGGGGTGTGTAACGTAAGTACCTAATAATTACAAGCAGATTTTTATTTTTATTTTTAAAGGAACAACCCTATAATAAATATTAGCAGTGCACTTTTCCATCATCATTCTCAGGTCTCAAAATCAAGAGAACACTCTCTGTCAAATATTTTAGGGCCTAAGAGAATGTTTGAAAATATTCAAGCACAGAGGAGATTACTGGTTAAGGTGGGTCTTTCTTAAACATTTCCCACCCCCTCCCTATCCTGAAATTATCTTTGCTGCTTCTCGGAGCATTCATTGGCAGCCAGTCAGGTTGCCATTTTCTTCCACAATTTCTTGGCAATGCTAATGCTAATGTCATGATACATAGTGGTGGGGGGAAGGGAGTAGCAAATACTTACCCTCCAACATTTCTTCAATGAAAATAGGGACATCCCACCGTACTCTCCAACATGTCTCTGATGAAAATGGGAAGTCCTAAGGAAAAGCGGGACATTCCAGGGTCGAATCAGAAACCAGGATGCCTTCTGTAAATCTGGGGCTGTCTCTGGAAAATAGGGGCACTTGGAGGGCTTGCAAGTACTTCAAGTAAGAACATTTATGTAAAAGATAAACAGAAAAAAGACAGAAAAGATTTAAGAAAGATGCTGGCACCGCACATTTAATGGGAAGCCCCTTCTCCCCTGAGCTAAAATATTTTACAACTTTCACTTAGCCCCTAATCCCCCCCCTTCATACTTTCAAGCTTTCTAGCACCTCAACAGTGCAAGAAATATTAATAAAAGATTATACTTTGGTGCAGCAGTAACATATTGCTAAAGCGGGGGGGGGGGGGACCCACACACACCAAAAACAAAAAAAAACCCAGAGATTTGCACACCAAATACACTTCTAAGTGCTTTATCCTTAGAAGCTGCATGTGAAAGAGTCATCCCTAATCATTTACTTTGCCGCAATACAGAGCAACCTCTGGGTAACCACAGAACTAAAAAGTCAACGACCTCATTAGTGGTATCTGACCAAACAGGAAATAATAAGGAAAGCACACCTTCTGGTAAGGCTTCAATGAATAAAATATATGGAGGCATGAAACGAGCGAGGTTTGCACTGTGGGTCAGCAACAAACCAGGGGGCCATTTTAAATCACCTACCATTCTGCCCTTTCCTCATAATCGCCAGCCCTCTCTTCACCTTTCCATTGCTATGCCACCTTTGCTGCCCATGGAAATGAGGGGACAGTGGTGTTTTCCCCCTCCCTCCTTTTCTCAAGTCCATATTTTTTTCCTCTATCCTTTCTGCAAAGTTTTCTGCAACAGGAGGAAGAAGGAGAGCTTTGCATGGCAAAAGGGAGGCCATGTGACATATTTCAGGATGTCAGTGTTGGCCTAGGGGTCAGGGCTGCCGCCTTTCCTCCACGGTTGAGGGTCAAGATGGCTGTGATGTTGAGAGGCAGGAAAGGGAAGGTCTCCCAGGGTGAGAGACAGGCAGGGTCGCCATATTTCAAAAAGTAAAAACCAGGACACCCCGAAAGTCATTGAGCTTTTTTAGAAAAAGCCACTTCCACCTTAAGGAGGTGGTGGAGTTGTGGGCTTCACGGCCCCTCCATGTGCGCAGGGTGTGGGAGGCCAGCACCGCGTGATTGGGGGATTCCCAGCTGCATCACACCCTAGCCAGCCAATCGGGTTGGTCCGGGGGTGTGGCCTGCCCCATAAAGGCAGGACACAGCCAGGGATCTCCCTTTTTGTCCACCCGGACTTCAAGCAGATGGGCTGGAGTCAGTTATAGTCGGTTAGGTCCAAAGCCTATGCCAATACCACTCATCACCTGTAACCAATAAAGCTGTGGCCTTTTTTAGCCCATTAACCTTCAATAATTGTATCATGTGTAATTATTTCTACCTGGGGGGTAGGGAACTCACCACACAATACCCCCCAAACCAACAAATTTTTGGTTGACTTGCCAAAGATCCAAGACAAACCTTCACCGGAAATTTCCCTCAGACGCCACTTCCACCTTTGAAATCCTGGTAGTGTCTGGGGAAATCCAGATGTATGGCAGCCCTAAAAAAAGGAAAGCTCCCAGGAGAGAGCTGAGAGGTTCCCCCCTTCCTGTGTGAGACAAGGGTTAGGAGCTATCTTTGAGTTAGGACTCTGTATTCTCTCTCTGAGGGCAGGGCAGAGTGACCTGGAGGGCCACATTTGCTCCTGGGACCTAACATTCTCCACCCCTTCTCCAAAGTGACATGTTCCACACTGACCTTCAGAAGAAGGAAAACTACAACCCTTCCTCAGAGCTTAGTCCTAGAGACTACTGTTTCTCCATTTTTATATAAAAAAAATCTTAACAAGCTTCTTGTTTGGTCTACAAGACCTCTTTACACAAGTACGTCCCTGTTGAGTTGTGACGTGGTGGGTGAAGCTTAATTCATTAGCTTCAGCTAAGCTCTTTGAGAGGCTATGTAGAAAAGTATTCCATCAGGCCAAAATTTATTATTAATTATCATCAGAGTTGGATGGATTTAATTCATGTTTGATGCATCGCCACAGGGATTTACATTTAACGGGAAAGAGAATCAGGAATGTGGATTACAACGAGTCGTCGTCCCCCCCCCCACTTTCCCCCCTCCATAAGCTTTGCTACTTTGTGGCCTGGAATGATTTTGCCTTTAGTAAGCTACACAGAACTTTAATCTTTCTGCTGGGTAACGCTCCCTTCTCGTGGATCCTGGATCTGAAGTACATGCAACACTCACAGTCAATTCCCCACTAACTACTGAGATATTGCCCAACACTCCCTATTTACGAGGGGTAGTCTTCATTTTCTGATCCCTGTTGCTGTCCAAGGTAACTTGTTAATACTAAGTTACTACCAAATCACCATTCAGGGTTCACCACACTTCCCAAAACCTCTAGAACACAAATGTCCACATTACACAAAACATGCACATTAACATGCGAACATCAAATTACACCCTGTGTCTTTCACAAAGTGTTGGATTTTGCAACTGCAGACATCATCCTGTGACTATTATGTAATAGATGTAATGTAGTATTTTGCAAAAAAATCTGTAATTAGAATATAAACTTAAGCAAAGTGATCATTGACATTATGATTTTCTCCCCAAGTTGTAAAGTGTTTCCTTTTTGCAAGAATATACTGTACCTCGCAATACCAATTTAACTTAATTGGATGCTCTCAAAGGCAGCAATGCTATTTGAGTGTGTGTTTTAAGTGGTGTGTGTGTGTGTGTGTGTATTCCTTAGGAAGTTGGATCAAGAAAAAAGTGAGGTGTTTGGGGGTTTTTTAGTTAAGAGGAAGAGGAGATAGAAGCAACTCAAAATGGTAGCTGTTGAAAATACATTCAAACTTCATTTTGCAGACGGAATCCATTCCGGAGGCCCGTCCGCAAGCCAAAAATGACGCACGTCAAAGTGCTGCGTCTGCTACCCACACGGTGTGATTTAGCACTTCTGTGCATGCGCGAGCGACAAACCCAGAAGTAACCCATTCGGGTACTTCTGGGTTTGCAGTGGACGTTCACCGAGGCAGACGCAAGCAGAGGCGGATGCAGAACGATGTTTGACTGTAAAGGCAGGCAGCTAAGGGTCTGGCTGTCTACTTCAAGTCAGTAAAAGCCAAAAGGCACTTGGTGTGCAGTTGCAGCACAGGGGCAGAGGCTGGGTAGCCACAGCAAAAGTTTTGTGGGTGCCTGGGCAGATCCTGAAGCTGAGGCTCCAATACTTTGGCCACCTCATGAGAAGAGAAGACTCCCTGGAAAAGACCCTGATGTTGGGAAAGATGGAGGGCACAAGGAGAAGGGGACGACAGAGGACGAGATGGTTGGATAGTGTTCTTGAAACTACCAGCATGAGTTTGACCAAACTGCGGGAGGCAGTGGAAGACAGGAGTGCCTGGTGTGCTCTGGTCCATGGGGTCACAAAGAGTCAGACACGACTAAATGACTAAACAACAACAACGGGCCCCCAGGGCCCCCAGAAGTTGGCACCTATGGACCTTTGTTCTTAAGCTCAGTGGAAACTTGGAAAAGCACAGAGTCCCCCAAGACTAGAGAAATATCACTGTTGTTACTGAAACTCTTCCTCCCCCCCCCCCACTTCCAATGTAATTCTACAGATGTTTTGTCCGAAGAGATGCCCCCTCCCCCAATTTGCTTCAAGTTCTGTGTTATGCAGAACTTGGGTGGAAAATTTAGACAAAGGTGAAATAAATAAACAATGAACCCTCACATCCTAGTTCAGAAGCATCTTTGGAGGCAGTGCCAGACACACCGGCAGGAACACACTTTGCTCCTTTGAGCAGGCAGCCAACTGTGCTCGACTTGAATATTCACGAAGCCGCACTGGGCTGTAACTCAGAAGCAAAACATTTACAAATACTTGTGTTGTTCCACAGGGGAAATCTGCATAGATTTGTCACTGTTTTGACATTAAACAGTTTTGAAATGCTGAGCATTTGGGTACCTTTTAAACCATTCAGTTGTAAACTGCAGTAGATTAATCTAAGGTACTTATGTAATTTGTTAGAAGTTGTGTAAATTACACGTTCGAAGAAATGCATACTTTATGTTCCGTCAGTCGGTTTTGTCAGATACATTATTGGCGCTCTTCTCCTTTGCCTTATGTACGCTTCTCTTGGGCATATATACTGAAACGCTCAAGTGCCTTCCTACAGCTATTTCCTGAAGCAAATAATATATTTACATTCTCATTCCAGTAAATAATGTCACGGATTTGTGTAAGTAAATCCACTCCCAGTGCACCTTATCTCCAAGACAGGAAATAAGGATGGATTGGACATGCTCATTTTAATGTGTCTCGGCACTATTTTTAACCCCTTGACTGCTCCATTTGGTTAAGCAGGCATACTCAAAAGGCCGATAGAAGGAAACAAGGATTATCATCCGGTTACAACTAATCATATAACATAGACACACTAGGTTGGCAGTATGGGAAGCTGTCTCATGCCAAGTCAGACCATTAGCTCACCTAGCTCAGCATTGCTCACGCAGACTGGCAGCAGCTCTCCAGCATTTCAAATATCTTTCCCAGTCCCCACTAGTGACATCAGGGATTTTCTACGGGCAAAACAGATGTTGTATTACTGATCTAGAACCCTCCCCCAACTACAACCCTCTCAGACTGTGGGATGTAAAACACAAGAGCAGTCAAGTACAACATTCCTAGAGTGAACATGTTTACACATGGGGAGGAATGTTTGTCCAGCCAGCAGGTAAACTTCCTGTTTCCTTCTGGGCTGGGACAGACTTCCTCTGCGTGTGACTAGAGATGGGTGTGGCCTCACCTGTACAGGTAACAAAAGCATAGGACTGGCCACCATCTCTCTCTCTGTGACTACTTTCATCGAAGAAGCAACATCTGCTTAGCCAAAGATGCTCTCTTGGCCTCCAGCCAAGAGAGGACAAAGGGACTCTCTCCTTATGAGATAGTTTCCAGGTGTATGCTACTTTTCTAAGATAAGTCTGCCTTCTGGGATCCGACTGTGAACAGAATGTGAGTAAACTCTTTTTATACTTTTATAGAAGACTGTGTCGTTGTTATATTTTATGAGGGAATAAGGTGAAAATACCAGAACAGTTATTATAGAGGCTTTAGCGAGCCTGAGCAAACACATCCGCTGTGAGTTATTATAGAGGCTTTAGCGAGCCTGAGCAAACACATCCGCTGTGAGTTTAAAAATGCGAATGTTACTCTGCTAAATTGTGAACTTGTTAACACAAGTTGGAAAGGCCATAATCAAACGATATATCCTCTCCTGCATCCCTGAACATTCCCACATGGACCACAACCTTTGTTAGCAAAGTCATTTAAATAACATAGAGTCCAGAGACAAAAGAAGTCCTGTTAACACTTCGATGCAACAACTGAACAAAAAATATGTATAATTTCAGGTGAACAGAACTGAGATGTTTTGTCTTTCTTACTTCAGGCCTTGTACATAACAGAGAGACTTAAATACAGATAAATGCAGATAAATACTCCCTCGGAATCATAGAAATGTAGAGTTGGAAGAGACCCCAGGACTCATCTAGACCACCCGGTGCGATGCAGGAATCTAAACTAAAGCATCCATGACAGATGGCCATCCAACCTCTGCTTAAAAACTTCCAAGGAATAAGAGTCCACCACCTCTTGAGGGAATCTTTTTCCACTTTCCAACAGCTCTTACTGCCGGAAAGTTATTCCTGATGTTTAGTCTGAATCTCTTTTCTTGTAACATGCATCCATTGGTTTGGGTCCTACCTTCCAGAGCAGGAGAAAAGAAGCTTGCTCCATCTTCCATGTGGCAGCCCTTTAGATATCTAATATTTGAACCAACAGCAAACATAATTCCAGTCTGCCTGGTTGCTAAGAGACACCTTCATCACCACCACTCGCTTAGTTAACTAACTTACTGAAGACAGAATTATGTTACAAATTGAATGTTTGCTGCTGTTTCACCATATCCCACTGGTTCCCTCCTTTCCATCAGGTTTCCATTATGCCTGTTATATCTATTCTGTCTTTTAAGACCTAGGACTCCAGCTGCCCCATCTTGGCTCAAAAGCATTTAGCATTAGCATATCAACACCTATACACAGTGTGTCTCTACAAATGCCTTTAGCACAGGGGTAGGCAACCTAAGGCCTGGGGGCCGGATGTGGGCCTATAGCCTTCTAAATTCAGCCCGTGGATGAGCTGGGAGTCAGCGTGTTTTTACATGAGTAGAATGTGTCCTTTTATTTAAAATGCATCTCTGGGTTATTTGTGTCAGGAGCTTGTCCTACTCTCAAGTAGGACCCTGGCAGAGACACATGCCTGACTGGCATGTTCCCTCCCTCCTGGTCGATTGTTCAGGAGCTTCAAAAGCTTTCTTCTGCCCGAACATCACAGCGACCGATGCCAACAGACATCGGCACACTTAGGGATCCGCAGAGTCTTCACAGCTTGTGTCCCGTCCGACAGCCAGCATCCCGTCTGACAGCCAGGCCAGGGAGAAGTGAGTACAGCCCGCCAGACCGCACAGCCCGACGGGGCAGGGGAGGTGGGTGTGCAACTCAGCATTTTGGCTAATCTACTTTATTTACATATAAACACACATGGAGCACTGCAATATGGCTCCCTCTCTCTCTAGCATCGGACAGCAAAGAGAAAGAACAAAGGACAATATTCCCACTTCATGGAACACAGTAACACAAACATCCTGTCTCCGTCACTTCCCACTCTGTGGAGTCAAAACATATACTGTCATGTGATAGACAACAATCCCATGACTGCAGTCATGGAGCAGAAATTCTAACAATTTCTGGGGCCTGCCTGGTGTTTTTACATGAGTAGAATGTGTGCTTTTATTTAAAATGCAACTCTGGGTTATTTGTGGGGCATAGGAATTCGTTCATTTTCCCCCCAAAATATAGTCCGGCCCACCACATGGTCTGAGGGACAGTGGACCGGCCCATGGCTGAAAAAGGTTGCTGACCTCTACTTTAGCACATGTCTTGTCGTATGGCATGTGAGCCTCTTTGACTTGTCATCACGTCCCCGTGTACTCTCAATATCTAGCTTTTGAGACCCACTCTATTCCTGCAATTTATTTTTACTGTTTTTAATGGTGAGTTTTAGATTGTTCTGACCTGCCCTGGGATCTGGCGATGAAGGATGAGCAATAGTTATTGTTATCTTTATTACTATTATACCCCTCCTCATTTGGACCATCAAAAACAGTTTCACCCTCACCCTTTAGGGGAAATTCATTCTGAACTGGGCACATCTCAGATCCTGTTGACTTTATATCATTTTGGAGAAGTGCAAATTTCAAAGGACAGGGATAGATTTGCATTAAAATTTCAGACCCTCCAAGTGTTCCTATTTCCCAGGGACAGTCCCAGATTTACAGAAGCCACCCTGGTTTCTGTTTTGATCCCAGAATTTTCCCCTTTTCCTTAGGGCATCCCTATTTTCATTGGATAAATGTTGAAGGGTATGGAGTTATGCGACCCCCCCAAGCGAAGGAGATAAGTAACTATACAACCTTTAGAAAACATATGAAGGCAGCCCTGTGTAGGAAAGTTTTGTGTGTGTGTTTTTAGTGTTTAATGTTTTATTATGTTTTCATATATTTTGGAAGATGACCAGAGTGGCTGGGGCACCCCAGTGAGATGGGCAGGGTATAAATAATAAAATGATTATCATCATTATTATTATTGAATAGGGTATTCCTATTTTCATTGGGAAAATGTTGGAGGGTATGCAACCTCCCACAATTCTAATCCTTCCCCTGCAGGATATAATTAGCTTTCCTCCAGTCAGATGGGTGGGATATTTAAAACAAAACAAAACCCTGTTGTTGTTGTTGTTGTTGTTGTTGTTGTTGTTGTGGAATAGGACATCTCCATTTTCATTGGAGAAATGCTGGAGGATATGAAATTTGAACTGGATGAATTTACACACCCACCCACACCCCAGCCACCCTCAGATTGAACTCAGATTGCATCCTTATCCAGTCTTTTGTATGTATCACTGTGCAAAGGAGCATAAACATAGATGGATGAGTAAATATTAAATAAATACAGTGGTAGGTAAAGGTAAAGGGACCCCTGACCATTAGGTCTAGTCATGACCGACTCTGGGGTTGTGGCACTCATCTCACTTTATTGGCCCAAGGGAGCCAGCGTACAGCTTCCGGGTCATGTGGCCAGCATGACTAAGCTGCTTCTGGCAAACCAGAGCAGCGCACGGAAACGCCGTTTACCTTCCCGCCGGAGCTGTACCTATTTATCTACTTGCACTTTGACGTGCTTTCGAACTGCTAGGTTGGCAGGAGCAGGGACTGAGCAAAGGGAGCTCACCCTGTCACGGGGATTTGAACCACCAACCTTCTGATCGGCAAGTCCTAGGCTCTGTGGTTTAACCCACAGCGCCACCGGCGTGCCAAATACAGTGGTACCTCGGGTTAAGTACTTAATTCGTTCCGGAGGTCCGTTCTTAACCTGAAACTGTTCTTAATCTGAAGCAGCACTTTAGCTAATGGGCCTCCTGCTGCTGCTCCACACCGCTGCCACATGATTTCTGTTCTCATCCTGAAGCAAAGTACTTAACCTGAGGTACTATTTCTGGGTTAGCGGAGTCTGTAACCTGAAGCATCTGTAACCCGAGGTACCTCTGTAGTAAAGACTCTAGGCCAAATCCTCCCTCCAAGGTTCAGCATTGACAAACATGGCACATAATGTACACGATACAGCTAGGAACACAGGTGCACAATGATCTTTTATAGTCCAGACCTTCACTGCATGCTTATAGTCAGGGTATCAGTACTGTGGCAAGCAGCAGCTAGCTGAAATTTCCTCATCCTCTTTCTACTCTTCCACCACTTCCACCCAAACAAGCATCTGTGTACCCTCCCCACTTCACATGAAATCAGCTTTGCTATTTGTCTAAGAGCGTTCCAAATTCCACCTAGAATTATTCAACTGCAAAAGCTGGTGCTAATGAACGAACACCTTCTTACTCGTTATCTCAATTCGGACTTAAAAGTGTGATATGATTTAGGCATTTGACAGTGTATTCAGCTTTAATCATACACAGCATATTAGACTTCCAGCCTCCTCCCTCTCTTTTCCCAACTCCATCCCTGAAGTAGGAGGTCAGTAGTAAAAGTGAGAGTTCAGTGCTTTGGAGAGGTGCTGTGATTTTGTGTGCATATAAGAAACATGCAGAGTTATCAATCTGCAGATACAATGGAGGAGTTTTGACTACATGATCTTCAAAAGCTTGATATTCACCAATCACAACACTATGTATAACTTATCTATCTATTTATTTTAGAAAACCAATACAAAATAAAAGTTGCAAGACTAGGAAAAAATAAGTTTTTACCTAGCACCAAAAAGTTGTCAATGTGTCAGGGTTGGGGGAAACATTTCACAGAAAGAGAGTCTCTCTTCATTATTGCCATCCACAGAAGGAAGGCCCCAAGGGACCATCTCATATTTGCAGGTGCCTTTGTAAACACTGGTCAAACACCAAATGTATTTAATTTCAGATATTGATAATTAATCACAATGTTGAGTTTGGCAAAAAAATAAATATTGTTGTCTCCATATCCGCTGTGTTATTAATATTTCATTCCCCACCATTCCAACTAAACGAAAATTGCACTTGAAGAAGGAAGACTTGTTTACCACAATTGACATTTCCTCAGATATGGCTGGTAGGAGCCGTCTTCCTGAATAATGACACAATTTGGGGGTGCTGTCATTGTGAGAGGCCAGGGTAAGAGGTTTTTGGAATCCAAATCTATTCAGATCTAATGCAAAGAACACAGTCGTGAGAGGTGCCTCGAGGCTCCATTTGATTTGCCTTTGGAATATCAAATCACCCAAGAGTCTAAGATGAGCTGAGCTGACACATGAGCGCCATATACCGAAGGTGACAGAACGCCTTGCTTTTGATTGTGCTCAGACTTCACTGCTCTGCTCTTCATCTTCTCTCATTTCCACACAACTCCCCAGGTTGCAGGACTGAAGGCTCTGTGTGAGACTATGGGAGGCATTTGCTTCCCCAAATTGACAGCTAGGTGAACTTGGGGTGACTTGATCGGCGTGTTGGAAGGCACAGAAGAGAAATTTATTTGGTTCATATTTTAAAGTGAACCAACCTATTTTGCCAGCCCGTGACGTTTATCTGGATTGGGACACAGCTATCAGCTGGATTACATTACTCCATTTTTGGGTGATGTTGTTTCAGAACAATCCTGTTGGAGGAAGAACCAGGAGAGCTCTATAAGTGTGCTCTTGACTGCTCATTTATAGCCTTGGTTTGAATTCAATCCAGGCTGCAAAAAAAGAGAAAAGAACTGCCTTCTTTTGCAGGTGCAGCTCAAGCTATGTCTGCAAAGGAAGAGGTTTTCTTGAATTCAAGGTGGGGAATGCAAAAGACGAATTGAGAGCATGCTCTAAACACACTCCCCACTCTTCCTCCACAGCTGAAAGTCACAGCTTTGTTGAATGTGGTGCTTTTTTTCCTCTGACGATACAAAGGCACCATATTCAAAAAGTGCAGCCTTTTAGCCACAAGGGAAGAATTGAAAGTGCAACTCCTTTTAGCTGTGGCTTGGAGGTTGAAGCTACAGCTCAAGCTTCCCCATGTTTGATACCATATATGATCTCAACCTGGTAGGCCTCATTAGACTCTAAGGCCAGAGATTTCCCACCACTAGTTTAATACAAGGGATAACTCAGTGTCATTATTACGGGCATTGCTCTTCTCCCACTGACAGTTTAGAACACGATGGGGGGCAGGCAACACACAATGCGATAATGTAACATCATATTAAAATAGGGATTTGTGGGAAGAAGGGAAAGAGATCTCAGCAACTTCATGTCTTTCATAGCATTCAGTTCCACGCTCAATTTTATAAGCCAGCAAAGGAAATCCTCATGAAAGGAAAGCTGTCATTTCTAGCCTCCCTCACTGGATTGGGACCCATATGGTCCTGCTAAATACAGAAGTGCCAAAGCCACAACCGATTTATTGAGGTAGGAGCTTCACATTTGCACATCTGATACCATTCCAGGGAAGGAAGGGCAGGTATAAGTTTCCTAAGACTAATAACAATAATAATAATAATGTAGGGGGAAAATTTTAGTACCACTACGTTGTCACTGGATCTCAGCTTAGTTGAAGTTTCAGTGCAAATTTGGAGGTTCCAGCTTGATCAAACCATCTAAAGAACATGAAAGGGAATCAAAAAGAGCATGTGTAAGATTAGCAAAATCTATTGGCAGACATTCCCCACACCCCAAAACTGAGGTGTGCATCTGCTGAAGAGGCGTTTAATGTTATTCCTTGCTGCACTGCAGAATATGTGTAAGGATGTGTTTTCCATCTGCAATGCAAAAGTGGATTCACATTTTCACCTGTTGCCTTGGGGCAATATGTTCTTATTTTACCATTTTACCTTTAAATCTGTGTACATCAAAGGCAAAGTTAACAAATATGGTCAGAGTTAGAAAACATATGTGATCTGAAAATCTTTTTGAGGCATAATTGAGTGTTTTATTTATAAATTGCTGGTGCACCAAGGTACAAGATAGTGCAGAATCATTTCATTTACTGGGTATCTGTATACTCTGTCTGATTATTCAAGCAGAGGAGTTTAGCATTTGTTTTTACACATGGTTGGCTGTTTTATGTACATCAGACTGATTGTAAATAGCAATTTTACTTTTAAAAATAAAAACAATAAAAACAGTATTGACCAGAATATTATTCTTCTGCCCTTCAATATTTTCATATTTTCTTATGTTGTGTTCAACTTTAAATAACTACCTATTATACATCTAATTTCCCAAAAAGAACAGGAAAATGAGATAGACTATTTTTGGCAATTAGGGAACATTGAAAGCTTTAGAAAAAAATAGTCCCCCCCTTTCTTTTGCCTTCCCAGTCAAGATGGATAGTCTGCCTTTATTCATTAACCGTAGCCTTAATTTACATATGAACAGAAATTTCTTTCCTTAGGAAATTGTCATCATTAAAAAAGAATACCTCATTAGCCACACTGATTGATTTCTTTCGACAATAACTCATCACAAATTAACCAAAATATAAGAAAAATAATGCTTTAAAGTGTGTATTAATTTCACTTATCTCCTTTGACTAGTCATAGCCTTTCAAATGCAAATCTTAAACGAGATGCAATTTCTGATGTTAAACTGTATCCCGTATCCATGCTAACATTCTACTAGAAAATGAGTTCTGGCCAAATGAAATGATTGCATTAACATATGCCATGACATTTAAAACAGCTAGGTGGAAAATCTGGGTCCTAGTTAGAGGGTGTGTCATAGGGATGAGGCTTCAGTGCCTTTGTATCCATATATAAAGTTTCAGTAAAGAGTACGCACATCAGTTAACAATAAAGTAGTTCAGAATCATAGGCATTAAACTAACATTTTCTGGAATGCTCTTCCCAAAGTGGTTCACCTACCCTTTATTTAGTTGTCCTGTTGGCAGAAAACAGACTTTCCTATTTCTCTATGACTTTAAAAAGGTAAAGGTAAAAGGACCCCTGACCATTAGGTCCAGTCGTGACCGACTCTGGGGTTGCAGCGCTCATCTTGCTTTATTGGTCAAGGGAGCCGGTGGGCAGCTTCTGGGTCATGTGGCCAGCATGACTAAGCCGCTTCTGGCGAACCAGAGCAGTGCACAGAAACGCCGTTTACCTTCCCCCCGGAGTGGTACCTATTTATCTACTTGCACTTTGATGTGCTTTCGAACTGCTAGGTTGGCAGGAGCAGGGACCGAGCAACGGGAGTTCACCCCGTCACGGGGATTCAAACCACCAACCTTCTGATCAGCAAGTCCTAGGCTCTGTGGTTTAACCCACAGCGCTACCCACGTCCCTATGCCTTTTAGATATAAGATATTGATCGTTTCTGCCTGGGTTTTTTATGTTGTTGCCTTTTCATTCCTATTATTATGCTTCTTTGCATCAGAACTGTTCTGTATCAAAATTGTTTTTGTGTTTGCTTCTTACCTAGAACGCCCTGGGAATTTGCATCAAAGGATGGCATGAGAATACGTAGAATGAATAACTAGTAAGGTGGGGAAGCCGTTGAGAAATGTGCAATTCTTGCATATTAAGGCTGGGCCAAGCTGATGGAAGAGGAAACAGGAAAATAAGCAATGCACAACCGTGTTGTGATATGAAGAAGTTAGAAGCACAAGCGAAGGCAAGTCTGAGATCTTGAGAGAGACAATTGGGCAGAACATGTACACTGATTCATCTACCACATCCATGCACTGAGAAGACCCAGACTTGCTTGGCTTCAGCAAGGTGGCTGCCTTGGGTCCCTTCAGAGTCATGTCCCAACAGGTCAGAATGCAGTCCCAGAGCACAATGCATTTACGTAGGTCATCAGAGAGGAAAGTAGATCTGGACATCAATGAGTACAGCATGCCTTAGTGGAGGCACGTCCAACTCCCAAGAGACTGTGATCTACTCCCACTATATATAAAAAAAAAAACAACTGGCAGTGATCTACCCATTGTCATTGCCAAGGGTTGTTGATCTTTTTTTTTGGGGGGGGTGGTTTGATCAGAGTTGTTGAGCTTTTTTGGAGAAGGGGTGGTTGTTTAGCTTTTTTGGGGGGAGGGTGACCCAGATTTATTAAGCTTTTCTGGGGGATCAATCAGGAGCACCCCGGAGGTCCTGCAATCTACCTGGAACACCACTGTGATCTACCAGTAGATCACGATCTACCTGTTGGACATGCCTGCCTTAATGGAATCCTCTGCATTCTCAGGAGCTGCTGTTGCGTTCTGAATGAGAATGAGGGAGCTCACTCTTAGATGGATTCTTAAGGCGGAAAACGCTGTATAATCTGTGACCCTCAAAGCCTAACAGAAGCTTATGTGCTTTACAGCAGCCTATGTCCACCATGAGCTCAATAAAAACCCTGTTTCAGTGACCAGCCCCAAACTACAGAATTTGGGATGTTGTCAGGCAGCTGGTAACCACGAGTGGTGAGCTGCATTCGGCTTGGTGCATCACTAGTTCTGCAGACCAAGATCAAAGCTGCAGATATCTCCTTTCCACCGATGAAATGCACCTCAAACACTGTTGCATTCAGTTGCCTGCAGCAGGAGACATTATCTGAAAATCTGTTTCTTTCCACTGCAATCGAACACCGTAAAAAGGAAAATGCCTAAATCATGTTTACAGTACACTCTAACTTGGAGCTGATGAAAAGAAATTGAGCTGTGCATTAACTTGCTGGGGAAATTAGCACATAAATTAGACCTCAATCAGATCTTCTTGTAATCAAGTGATTAATACAGTCATACAGAAGAATGTTTATCTATGGCATGACACAAAATCTCTGTAATCAACACACTACAACTGAATATCAAGGTCTTTTAACTGTTAATTGCAAGGGGAGGGAAGTAAAGATAAACCCTGGAAAGGATCTTAGATGTCCTTTTAGCTATTGCATAAAGGTTCTCATGGCATGTTATCAGCCATGATACCAGTGTTCTATGGGCTTCAGTTATCTGCTGGAATATTTCTCCTGCATTTTTTCCCAACTATTAATTTTTGGGGGTGGGGGGTGGGAAAATTGCTTTCAAAAACTTTCAAAAGTGGAAAGAAATTTTGGCAGAATTCTCCTGGGTTTTTGTTTAGCTTACTGTTAAGGTGGTGAAGGGGTGTTTGTCAGTGTCCATGCTTACATTTTTCAAGTCATCTCTCTAGTAGTCTCCACTCTGCAGCCTTCCTGGTGCCAGAATTTCCTGGGACTAGGGGAACCATGACATCCTCAGCTGTAAGCAGAGGAAGGTAGAGAGGTTGCCTACTGTTCCTACTGCATTTTTTAATGCAAATATATATATATTTAATAAAAAAGGGAAAAGTTAAGACTTCATTTAAAAATGAAAACAGTGATGACACCACTCTCAGGTGCTTGGCATCTTCTATTTGGTGTCTTGGGGAAGATCAGGGGAAGATGTCATGGTGCTTTTAAGATCAGAAAGCACAAGAAGTTAGGGAGGCTGCAAAGCACTGGAAATACGTTTAAAAGAAAGAAAAATTAACAGGTTGGAATTCAACATAACACTAGCATGAAAGTTCCATCAGTGCAATGATTTCTCCTTTAGCAATGAAACTTTCTCCCTGTCTCCTCTTCCTCTCGTGTCTAATGAAGACTTAAAACAAACAAACAAACAAACAAGCAAGCAAGCAAGCAAACAAACAAACCTCCAGCAGGTATTTTAATTGATGGTTGATTTTACTGCTCCCCCCCCCCCTGAAGTAGGCAATTTAGGCTAGTGGTTTACCCTTCTGGAGATGGACAGACAATTTTACAAAATTCGTTTTGCATTCCATGAAGCTAAGTGAGCACCTAGTGTCCCAGGAGGTTGTGAGCAAAACCCAATCAAGGTATGCTGAAGAACTCAACCTTTTCAAGAATCTACTCAAGTACATTTATCCAAGAACCAAGCAGAGAGAGAAATACAAAAACGGGAAATAGCTTTTTAAAACGAAAGTTTTCTGCCTATCTCACGAAAAACAAAGAGAACTGGGCAACTCAGCTATCTCCATGGAGGGGCAGGGGTGGTTGAAACAAATATTCTTAGCAGTGAAAACTTTTATCATGAACTATTTTGGGACTCTGAAATCTTGACGTCCACAAGAAAGCTGGTGAACATTATGGATAGCCTTTGATGCCCCTCCTCAATATAAATGAACACAATTATGCTCTGTTTAGAACATGATTACCTGTTTTTTTTTAAAAAAAAACAAGGAATGGTCCATGATGCCATGGAATATGAGGCTTTGTGTTCTCTGAGTGTCAGATGCCATCTGGAAAAACTGCTGTGGTATTCATAAAAGCTATGGCATAAATAGGCACTAAAAATGCTAAAATATTTTAAAAAAAGAAACTGTATCTATGCAAAGATACCTACTGTCCCCAGCCCCTTGCTCCAGTGAAGAGGTGTTCTATCACTTCCAGATGATCACTCTGCTTTCGGTAAGGACAGTAAAACATGAACAGAACAAAAGATGTGCAATTAGCTTCTTGGCTGAACCAAAGACAAAGCATTAGGAGCAGTTTAAAGATCTCCTTTGAATGTGTCCATCTGTTCATTATGAGTTTATTTGGCATGCTGAACTTCTTCCAAATAGACTTAGTCTTTGCTCTCATATATCATTATTTTTGTTGAAGTTTCTATATTCCAAATGAAGCACCATTGTGGGTTCCTTGTGATTGACACATTGATTCATTCCCAGCAAGGGTCTTCTAATTAACATGACCTTTTGATAAGGTGGGAGATACTGGATGAGACAAGTGCTCTCAGGAGAGCTATTAACAACTTCTGAGCAATTGCTAATGTTAGAGAGGTTCTATATGTGGTTTTGTGTTGGGTTTTTTAAGAATAAAAGTTTGGAAACTAATTGACAAAGCATGGATATATTGCACACAAAAAGAAGAACATTTAGAAGAACTGATAAGTTAATTAACCCCTCACAAAGCAAACATTTTCACATTAGGCAAACTACACTTTGGGCATTAGTTAATCACCCTCATAAAATGCAAGCATGAAATCATAAGTCCACCTGGACCACAAAACAAAACACAGAGACACAACTTCATCTGTCATAAGTTAACATTGTTTCACACACCATAACAAGTGGGCTTTGTTTCTTCACGTCAGATGGCATTTGTACCAAGGGAATTCTCATTTCCCTCACCATCTGGTCCCACACACGGTGACTTGATTCAGAGATGACAATGTTCTGTTAATGGGACCTGACAATTATTTTTCTAACTGAGCAGCCAACAGGCTCGGGAGACTTAAGAGCCAGTGCAGGTTCAGGGCCAATGCGTGTTAAAGTCAGCACCAACAAACACGGTTTCTGTTTTGCTTTCAAAGGAAGATGGAATCAAACTTTCAACAAGTTGATCTTTATCTGTGGACCGTGGGAACTGAAATCCTCACCAAGTACACTCAGTATCATAGTTGCGACTTTACAGAAATGTGCTTTTTATTCTGAAGTGCATGAAAGATGACAACCAGAGACTGCAGAGTTGAGGACTACATAAATTTACAAATGATGATGGGAAATTATGATCCCTCCCATTGATTTTCTTCCATATCTCTGTGCTTAAATAGATCATCCAAATCTTCTTCAGAATTGGCATAATGCAGATTCTGGTGGCAATCCTCCTCAGTAGACATACATTTTGGAGCATCAAAAACAATTGAGGATCTCATGGCTGAGGCCTCTGAGGACAGAGCTCATTCATTGTAACCAGTCCCTCTTCTCCAGAAAAGTATATTAAATGCATACGATAATGCATATAGTAATTAAAATATGAACTTTTCATGTGTTACGTCAATGAATCTGAACAAAATGGGCCTGTGTTTGATTGCCAGTGAAAATAAAGTGGACTTAGGTTGATCTGTGCATCACTAAGAGCAGGTCATTGCTGAAAGAATACAAGGCAGTTATCATAAGAGCAGTTGAGTCAGGATGGAGTGCATTGGGTATACAGAGAGGTAATAGCTGAAATTACCTCAGGCACTAAAGATTTCACATATAACAAGCTTCCCCACATCTGGCTGTATATTCCCCTAAATAAGGACAGTTTTATGAATTCAATGAAACTATGAGTTCAATGAGACTTATTTCCAGGTAGATGCATGTGAGATTGCTGCCTTAAAGTCAGGCACAGTTAAAGAAATTACACATTGAAGTAGAGCTGAAAATAGCAACACAATATTTTGCAATCCATTCATGAATAAGAACCTTATACATTCAATAGAAAATCCTTTGCTGGAGATACTAAATTATTTGATGGCATGGAAGAACCACCATTAGTATCTGTCAGCTCAGGATCTCCAATGTATGCATTTGGTTTTCTTACATCTTTCAAAGGCAGTACAAAATGGCAATGGCATTTCAATATAAGATGTTGTTTCTTGTCCTGGCCAGCTGTTTAAATCTCCTTCTATGAGTTCTGCGAATGATTTACTGTAACTTGTTATGCTGATGGCTAAGTTTAATAGATGCAAATCAATTTTATTAAATGCCACAGGAGAAGAAAGGTCAAAGTTGGCAATGGAAGTCAAAAGCAAAATCCTGCATATGAGGATCCTAATAAATGAAGTGTGTGAATGCATAAAGCATCTCCTTCCATGGTGTGTTCTTTTCTGCCCTGTGCATTCTAAAGTCCAAATGCACCCTTCTCTGATTGGCGGTTATCATGTTTATTTGCTTTGCTTACAGCAGTAGATTAGCATGTAGCGGCAGCCATGGAGGGAGAAAGAGGCTGCAAGGTGCACGAGGTGGGACAGGGGAGCATAAAAACTGGCAAGTTACTGATGTGGTTATGCAGGGGACTCAACGGTAAAAGGAAAATCATTCTGCATATTTGTGTATTGTAAGTGGAATATTTCAATCCTTTTTGAAAAGTAAAAGGTTGCAGAATAACAACTAAGCATCATGCCAGCTATGCAGGTACAGGAAATAGAAACAAAGTCATAAAGAGGGATGGGACAATCTGTCAATTTCATTTTCACATTTTTCCCAATCTTAAATTCAGTTCCCCACATTTCAACATCAGTTTGCATTTTTAAAAAGGTTCTCATTAAAATTCATAAACATTTCAGTGAAAATACCTCCTAATAAACATATTTGTGTGCATTTTTGCCTAATATACATGTTTTTTTGAAAAACAATGCACATCTTTATGCACACTATACCCTACTATATTAATTTTTGCATATATTATTTGGTTGGAGAAGTGCACTGCAAAATTCAGAGAACTGTGAATATCGATGGATATTGAAATGCATATCATTTCAGAAAGTGAAAATTAGGTAGAGTTACCTTTAAATGGAAACTGAACTGAATTTCCCCACATTCCTGCTCATAATCAGTATTAGTTTGAATGACAAAAGGAATATTCATGTTTACTAGATCAGTGTCAGAGCTCATAACACATTGAAGAAATGCAAACCTACTAGGTTCAATTTATGAACCAACTAATTTCAAGTTTCAGCACCATCACTAGTTGACCCAGGTAGATCAGAGAGTAACAAGAATTTGCCGTTTGGCTTGAACTGCCAATGCCACATAAGTTAGTAGAAGAAAAGTTGTTCGTGTGTGTTGTGTGTGTATAACGATAATCTTACATCTTTCTACTTAAAGCAGGAATAGCAGAGTCTTCTGACACTTCTCCATATAAGTACCTATTCAGACAAGAATCACTGGAGGCATCTCAAGCCATAACCCATTTACAGTGAAACTAATTCAAGTTTCATGTTAACGTACCTCATTCAAGCAGGAAGGAATTTGAGACAGTTAAAACCCTTACTCCATTTTTTTGGGAAGCATTACTTAATTTAAATTGTCATTGCCTGACACCATTTAAAGAAGGAAATTAAGTCTCCCTATGCTTGGCTAGTGAATGCATGCTGAAGTCTCCTTCCACTTATTTGAATGAGACATAAACCTAATTATGGAGTCACGGTCGAACAAAAAGGCTGGGATTTCAGTTGGAAACATTAGAAATATAAATTAGAGTGACCATGGCCACATCATGTAAGTAGATGCCCAGCATCTTCCTTACATGCCCAAAACTACAAATCTAATTTTGTTTCTGGTATCCAAAAGAATGAATGGTGATAAAAGGCATCTGAACTGCATTTCAGTAAGACACCCTTTTAGTCCTTTGCCCCAGAAATTGCTAATGTGTTCAGAGCCAACACAAAACTTGAAATTGTCATAATTGTGTCTCTTTCTACTCAATGCACTTGTATTTGGTTAGTTAGCTGCCTTTTCCCACCCCAGCCTTCCTACCAAACGATCGGAGTGCAGTAATAATAAAATAATAATAGAAAAAACCCATCAAGGCACAAAATAAAATCTGTACCTTCCAGGAAGCGGAAGCTCACCATTCCCTGAAGGCCTAGAGAGAGAAATAATGTTTAGCCATCAGTGAAAAGGTGTGGAGGACGGACACAGTTCTATGAAGGACAACATATTTATGGATTCACCACAGAAAAGGCCTGAGTTCATCTACCTGCCAAATGGTCTATGTCCAGGAACATTAGGAGGGCCTCTCTAGCAAATCTTGGTAATGGAGAAGGCATTTCTGGAAATGCATGGTTCCAAGGTCATTCAGGACTTTAAATACTAATGTTAGCACCTTGAATTGCGTACTGTGCATTACTTTCAGAGTTGGTATTAGATGATCCCATTCTGTCACCCTGTTCAGTTTCTGGACAACCATTCTCTGCACTAGCTATAGTTTGGTTCTAATAATAATCCTTCCTGACACAATCTTATTATGTCTGTATTTAGTGCTTGTAAAGCAGTTGCTGCTTTCTTCCGTGCAGCAGCAATGGTCTGCCTAGGACCCAATAAATCATCTGGTGTTTGTTTGTTTGTTTGTTTTGCTGCCAAGAAGGGACGGCAAAAACACTCAAGGCAAGGATGGCAGCTTGAGTTCAAGGATGGCAACTTCTCTTCTCATGAATCGTTCTCCAGTCTGCCTTTCACTGGGTCACAAAGCATGGAATTTGAAAACAACACACATGATTTCATTTCATAATATGCCTTTGGGATACATCATCATTTTATTGCTTCAGTTGCATCCATAACTGTAAAGATTCGATACTTGGTTCTGGCATTTTGTTCTTTAAAGGCCAAGATATTCATGAATTGCAAAGAGAAAAAGAAAAGAATCTGACTGCTATGATGATATGTGTTTTCGGCCACATCCAAACAGGACATTTTCTTGATTTGAAACACAAATGAAAACATGCCACTTATGCAAACCGTATTTTTAAAATGTTTTTGCAAACTGCCCAGGGAACTTCGTTTCATGCCCAGGACAAAAATGGAATGAATGACCAATATATATATATATAGTGTATATAAGAAAATCAGCATCCATCTTAATTGAGCATGATAAACTCCCAATAGCTATTGTGAATCTTTTCAAGAGGAGTATTTACAGACTACGTGCCCCAGCATGCAATGGTGCCGCATTAGAACTTTCAAGGCAAGGAGTGATATTGCCAGAAAATGACATGGAAATTATGCCCTGATTTCTGGGAGGAGACTAGAGGATTGCCTTGTGCCCATTCATTTCAACGGATCTACTCTGAGTAGGATTAACATTGGGAAACAACCCAGCTCCAAATTTATGAGGGTTTTAGGATGAGAGCCTTCTGGTGAGCCCCTTGCTATCTGGGTCTGGTGGACTTCTTCTTCTTCTTCTTCTTCTTCTTCTTCTTCTTCTTCTTCTTCTTCTTTGAATTGTGTGGTTCACAGATTATCTGTGTGTGGTGTTAGTACTCTAAGCAGTGCTGGGTGATAGCTATGCCAGGCACTCAAAATGATGCTAAGCTGGGAACATTACAGGAAATTTACTAACTTTGTTAAACTTTTATTAGGCATTACAAATATAGGTCATCATAAAGCATCCACACACACACACACACACACACACACACACACACACACTAAACAGCCATGTAAAATTTGTAATAACAAGGATTTTCATTGGAGTTTCTTCCTGCTAAATGGTGCCATTCACCACTCTAAGAGATACTATTAAAAACTCAGCCACCCTTGCAGTTAATTCCAGGTTTAGGATAGAATCTGATAACACGGGAAGTTTAAAAGGGTGGAAACATGCAGCTGCATGATGCTGTTCAGAGTGCTGAGACAAAAGAAGGATGGATAGAAGGAAGGGGGGGGGACAATTAAGGAGGGTGCAAGACAAGCATCAACAGCAGGCCCTGGCAACTACCCAATAATTCTAGGTGCTGGAATTCCCTAGATGTGCCGCTATGTGAATGTTTACACTAAAGTTAAATTAAGTTAAAGGATCAAAAATTAGAAACATTCAATATATATACATTCTTCTTCTTCTTTGGTGATCACTTGTAGCCGAGTAAGGTTGTCTTCCATAAACACAGTTTTAACAATGAGTCCGTAAGTGACTGTGGAGGCTAATTCTGGACCCACACATCCTTCCACAGTAGGGACATTGGTTCCTGGGTGGGAGTTGATCACAGTGTGGATTTGCCAAGCGTGATGTCCTATTAGCACATTTCTCCCTTCTGCTTTGAGTTCGAGTGTCTTCAAAGCCCATGACGCCTTTGGTAAAGGCTATTCTCCAACTGGAGTGCTCGCAAGCCAGTGTTTCCCAGTTGTTGGTGTTTATACTACATTTTTTAAGATTTGCCTTGAGACAGTCTTTAAATCTCATTTGTTGACCACCAGCATTATGCTTTCCATTTTTAAGTTCGGAATAGAGTAGTTGCTTTGGAAGACGATAATCAGACATCCGCACAACATGACCAGTCCAACGAAGTTGATGTTGAAGAATCATTGCTTCAACACTGGTGATCTTTGCTTCATCCAGTACACTGATATTAGTTCGCCTGTCTTCCCAAGTGATGTGTAAGATTTTTCAGAGACACCGTTGATGGAATTTTTTGAGAAGTTGGAGATGGATGAAAACATATAAGTGAAAAGTGTTCTCCTTATTACAGAGTTGAGTACCTGAGTCCCTCCAAAAGTTGTTGGCTCCAACTCCAATCAGCCCCAACCAACATAGCTAATGGTCAGGGATATTGGGAACTGGAACAATATCTGGAGGGCCACAGATTCCATGTCCCTGTCTTTTTATATGAACTATTTATCATATTCCTGATGGACTCTGAAGCTCACTGAGTGTGTTTGACCAAATCACTTTGTTTCAGTTTGATTGGATACTGAAAACATTTCTTTTGACATTCCAGGTCTTTTAGATAGGACAAATTAACGGCAAATCAGAATCAATACTTGTGATTTTGTCCTGCAACATGACAGGATGCGTAGGCAAGTTCATCAACCTCCATCACAGGGATGTTGTGAGATTCATGACAAAGCAAGGATCTTAAACCAGGTTCACATTCATTACAGCATCATGCTGGCTTCCTCCAGTCCCCCCACCCATGTTATTTGAGAGAAATACAAAGCAACTCTAAGTAAGTGAGAAAATACTTTGGCCCTTGTAAATTCTTTAGTGAATTATGGTGACATCAGCAACAAAGATAATAAAAGGGAATGTAAATGGAAACTGTATCACATCACTAGATCTTTGTGCATT
The DNA here is from genome assembly GCF_951804945.1 of Podarcis cretensis. Classification (NCBI taxonomy): domain Eukaryota; kingdom Metazoa; phylum Chordata; class Lepidosauria; order Squamata; family Lacertidae; genus Podarcis; species Podarcis cretensis. The sequence continues at coordinate 22,361,684 of NC_137176.1, read as the reverse complement.
ATGTGGAGTAATGAGTTTTTCGACTTATAGTAGCCATAGTATCGCCATGTGGCTCTACTGCAGAACTTTAATTAAAAACTGAATACCCACAAGATCAGAAGTCTTAATAAAGATGGGAGAGATCAAGGCCACACATTTTGGAAGTACAGAACAACAGCCTTTAATTTGCCATTATCTGGAATGCTGGATCTAAATTTTCACGGAGAACCCAATCTTATCTCATACTGCAGCATTTTCTGGAAAGGGGAAAGGTGCAGTAGACATGTTGGCACACATCCTAGTTGGCCCAAGCTCTCTTTGTCCTAAAAAAACCCCAAAAAACAAAACTGTGTGCCCTTGAATCCTGTGGTCACATATAAAGGTTTCCTCTCTAGCTTTGGCAGCTGCTGATCCAGCTCAGAGACATTCACAACATTAGAAGATCTGGCATGAAAAGCTGAAAGCATACAATTGCAAATTTCAACTATTCTGATTTACTCAGGGCTGGCCCACCCATGAGGTGGACTGAAGCAGCTGCCTTAGGTGGTGGAATCCCATGGGGTAGCACCCACACAGGCACCCTGCCTGCTCCTGTTATCACTGGGGTTGTGTGGTGGTGGCACTTTCTTCGGGAAAGATCTCCCAAATTCTTGTGAGTGTTACACCAGATATTGTGAAATTTCACTGGAAGCCCCCATGCCACCCTGGTAAGTGAGGTTTGGAAATCACAGTGGGGAAGATCAGCTTTCCATTTCATCCCAGGCAGGAAAATGGGATGGGCCACCCCTGGACTAGATTTACATGACAGATATCTGGAGGTCTCCTAGCCTTCACACATGTCCGTTATATTAGGCAAAGTTGAGTAAACTCAATCCATGGGCCATGGGCCATGAAAGATGAAAAGGCCTCTGGGCTTCAGCATGCCCTCATGATGTCATCAACATTCCCATAGAGTCCTGTATCTCTGTTGACCAAATCCTATATTTTCCAGAATTAGGAGGAAATTAACTTGCAATAAGGTTACAGATCTTTACGTCAATGCATCTTCAAATGCTGTGACTCTGCACTGCTCTTGCTTGCAATAAATGCTAATGTGAAGGTTGGCAGTCAGACTGCATATTCAAAATCTACATCCACTGGACCAGGATTTACTGTGGAGTAAAAGCACTAAGGCAAGCAGAATGGGTATTTTTTCCCCATATCCCTGCTACTTTAATCCAGTTTGGGGGGCTCTCCATAGGAGATATTCGCGGTTATCGACTTTTCTCCGTGAATTAATTTAAACAAATATTTGATCAGTGCAAGATTGTTTTCTCTGAGAACACAGCTTCCTCTATTTTGTACATTCAATAGACTAAGCAGAGGAAGAAGAGATTAAATGCTTTGTATCAGAAACTTTGATGCAACAGATAGGCATGGTTTGGTGTCTTCTTTAAGGAAAAAAACATTTACTCTAGCAAATTTTCATGATGGTTCCTTAAGATCTAAATGAAATAAATCAAATTCAGGTTTGATTCAAAAAAGTAATATAACTCTCTCTAAGGCAGGAGTGACTAACCAGCGGCCTAGCAGATGTTGTAGGATAACAGTTCCCATCAACCTTGATCATTGGCTAGTTGGTAAGATCTGGTGAAACAGGAAATGTCATAGCTCAGTTACCACTGCTTTGCATACAGAAGGTCCAGTGCTCAATCGCCAGCACTGACAGTCAGTGTAAATAATGAGCTAGATAGCGCTATGGTTGAGTTCAGTGTAAGACACCTTCCTCTGTTCCTCTGTTAGGAGTTCTAGTCCAACATCTGTAGGGCCACAAGTTAGCCACCCCTAGGGGAAGCATTTAACAAGGACAGTCCCACTGCTGGAAAACCTCTGCTTTAGGTTTCAGCTGATTGAATTAGACCAAAAGAAGAGTATATGGAGCAAGGAAACCTCAGAAGACTTTAAGAATGGAGAACTATAGATGGGAGGATATGCTCCATGGGACGTGCAGGACACAGACTATTTAAGTCTCTAGCAACCAGGATTTTGAATCAAATATATAAGCTGGTGCAGGGGAGCTGCAAATGGAAGAACAAGCTCATCTGGAGCTGCTTGCAGAAACCATATCTTCAGGATAACATATACCTCTTATTATTATGTTTAAAAGGGCAACCACAATGTATTCTTTTACTTATGAAACACCATCTTTCTGCAATTTGCAAACTGGCCTTGAACATATCCGTGTTGCTGTGAATCATGTACCATACATATTATTTCCCTAGTATGCCTTTGCTCCTCCAAAACATGAATTGCCACTCCCACTTGGAATTTATCCAGTTGCATTGTTATTATTCTTCTACTGTGTGCAGCTGTCCACAGAAAGACAGGTATGTTGAAGGCCATACAGTGGTACCTCGGGTTATGTACTTAATTCATTTCGGAGGTCCATTTTTAACCTGAAACTGTTCTTAACCTGAAGCACCACTTTAGCTAATGGGGCTTCCTGCTGCCGCCGTGCCGCCGGAGCAAGATTTTTGTTCTCCTCCTGAAGCAAAGTTCTTAACCCGAGGTAATATTTCTGGGTTAGCGGAGTCTGTAACTTGAAGCGTATGTAACCCGAGGTACCACTGTATTATGCTGCAGTCACCATGACTATTTATAACTATTTAAAGCTTCAGGTGCTGCCACGTTTTGTCTAAAGCAAAATACAGATAGAAAGTTGGAAGCTGTTGTTCAAGTGGGGCTTCCAATAAATTCCAAGCAAAGCAAAAAAATAAATAAAAAAAAAATAGTTTTGTTAGAAGTTCCACTGGGGTTTCTGCACAGTTCTGGCTGCCACCCAATATCATGTAGAGTGACATTCTGAGAAGAAGCACGGGGTTCCTGCTCAAGGAATACTTGGGGAATAAAACGAAAAGCAAAGGTGTTTTTGTAGGACTAGCAACATTTTCTGAAGCTTTCTGCATATCTAGAAGTTGATACTGAATTTTGCCTAAAGTAGAATGGTTGACATCCATCTATCCTGGGAGACACAAGGAATATCAAGGTGAATTCTTGGTGCTTCCAAAATGTTGCTGATTTTGAATGGGAGTCAGTCACATCAAGGTTACACAATTAATGCTGATTTGCATCTCTTGCATAGCAAACCTGCTCCCCCCCCTCAACCCCCTCCTCAGACTTTTGTGATAAGGGAAGTGACAGGAAAATGCAGCAGGAAATGTGGAATAACACTTGCTTTGACTCATTGCCTAGCCTCCCTGTGAAGCCAATGCCATCTAATTCCCTGAAACTAAACAGGATGAATGCTCAATATACTGGTTGTCAAGAAGTGCTGGTGGAGATATCATTTCATGTGGAACATCCAAAGAATTTCAATTCGGGGGGGGGGGGGATTCCCATAGGATCCACACATTCCTGCTCTAAACAGGGAAAGAAATCTGCTTCCTAATACTACAGGGCATGTAGCTCAGAGCTTCACTGCATGCCCGACACATCATTCTTAAACATGCTGTTTGGAGACAAACTGGGAAGTCTTGAAGACCTTTGTAGTTAAAAAAAAAAAAAAAGTGCTTTTTATTTTTACAGGAATTGACTAGAGAACATCTCATGGTCACGCGTCACTTGCATTAGCTGTACCTGACAAGTTACTCTGGTTGGAACTAACTTCGCATGCATAATTAATCGAGTGGTGCATTCCCACCCCTCAGCCCTTACAGGTTTTTACTCAGATGCTAAAAGGGAAAATTTATTCATGTGTCCTCCTGGTTAACATCCGGGGAATTGCTATAAAGCTAAGATTACATTAACTAGCTACAAATCCTCTAAACCTCCATGACTGCCGCTTACATGCTCTGCATTTGGAAAAGCTCGTTGTGACACTTAATATTTTCCTTAAGGAGAGAAAGCATTAAATCTTTACAGAAGGACCATTTCGTCTTTTGACAGGGAGGTTAAGGCACCAGCCATTTATTTCCTCACAGTTCCACAGTCTGTTGTCCTGGAAATTGGGTAAATTCTGAGAAGGAATAACATCCACCCAGTGTGATTCTATGATCCTAAGACTAAAGGCATTTTAGTCATTATAAATGGTGACAGGGCCCAAGGGTGGGGGTAGAGGTGGGGAAAGGAAGGACACACTTTTCAGAGGGCTTGGAGGTCCAGGGGGAATCAGCCCAGGCAACAGCCTCTTCCCAGGGGGAAGATGGGGCTAAATTATAGAGCATGTTTGAAGATATCTCTATAAACGTATTTCCTTGTGCATAAATGTTGAGCTTTTGTGCAATATGTTGGAGCAAATTAGAAGCAAAACACAGCAGATAAAACACAGCATTTTGAACAGAGAGTTGCCAAGCCATACCCTCCAGCATTTCTCAAATGAAAATTTTGTTGTTGTTTAGTCGTTTAGTCGTGTCCGACTCTTTGTGACCCCATGGACCAGAGAACGCCAGGCACTCCTGTCCTCCACTGCCCCCCGCAGCTTGGTCAGACTCATGCTGGTAACCTCGAAAACACTATCCAACCATCTCGTCCTCTGTCGCCCCCTTCTCCTTGTGCCCTCCATCTTTCCCAACATCAGGGTCTTCTCCAGGGAGTCTTCTCTTCTCATGAGGTGGCCAAAGTACTGGAGCCTCAGCTTCACAATCTGTCCTTCCAGTGAGCACTCAGGGCTGATTTCCTTCAGAATGGAGAGGTTTGATCTTCTTGCAGTCCATGGGACTCTCAAGAGTCTCCTCCAGCACCATAATTCAAAAGCATCAATTCTTCGGCGATCAGCCTTCTTTATGGTCCAGCTCTCACTTCCATACATCACTACTGGGAAAACCATAGCTTTAACTATACGGACCTTTGTTGGCAAGGTGATGTCTCTACTTCTCAAGATGCTGTCTAGGCCTGTCATTGCCCTTCTCCCAAGAAGCAGTCGTCTTATAGGAACATCCTATTCCATAATAAAAACCATACTTTTATTATTTATACTCTGCCCATCTGACTGGGTTGCCCCAGCCAATCTGAGTGGATTCCAACATATATAAAAACAAAACAAAACAAAACATTAAACTTTTTTTAAAAAAACTTCCTGATACAGGGCTGCCTTCAGATGTCTTCTAAGGGTTGTATAGTTACTTATCTCCTTGGCTTAGAGGTCACATAACTCCACATGCTCCAATATTTATCTGATGAAAATAGGACATCCTAAGGAAAATGAGGATCAATTCAGAAACTGGACCGGCTTTTGTAAATCTGGTACTGTCCCTGGAAAATAGGGACGCTTGGGCGGTCTGCCTACTTGCACCTCAAGGCCCCCCAAACCCACTCCTCAGGATAAAGACACAATAATTAAGGTTAATGTTAATGGGTGTAATTTAGGCCACAACTTTATTGATTACAGAATGTGAGTGATATTGGCTTAGGCATTGGCAAACAAGACTAAATCTGACTTCTGGCCTGCTTTGCTGTAAGTCTGCTATAGATAAACCCCAAAGGGGGAGCCCTGCTGATGTGAACTGACTCAAGCATCCCCTGGGTTCCCTGGGGTCGTGGCATGGCCTTAGCCCCTCTGTGGGCTTCAGACAAGACCCAGACCCCTGGATTCCTTTAACGGAACATCCTAGAGCATGGAGGGGCAGGTGATGGTAGCACCTCCCCTCCCTTACACACTGCTATTCCGATACCTAACCGCCAAACCTTACAAAGTTGTGACGATGACTGAGAAGTAGATGAAAACCAAGTGGCCAGTGCCAATCTGCCAAATGGAAAAAAAATCCTACATGACCCCTATTTGAAAACAGGCGACCAAACGAAGTCCAAGGCAAGGTCAATAGCGAAACCTGAAAAAAGGGATGGGAGGGCGGGAGAACCGTGGCATGAGGCAAAGGGGAATGAAACGGCACTCAAGCCTCCTGATTGGGCGCTCAGTACTGTGACATGGCCAGGACACCTTGCCATGACGTGGGACGTTGTCCCACCCACTCCGCTAACCCAGAAATAGTACCTCGGGTTAAAAACTTTGCTTCATGATGAGAACAAAAATCATGCTCCGGCGGCGTGGCAGCAGCTGGAGGCCCCATTAGCTAAAGTGGTGCTTCAGGTTAAGAACAGTTTCAGGTTAAGAACTGACCTCTAGAACGAATTAAGTACTTAAGCCGAGGTACCACTGTAATCAACACTTATCCTGCAGGTCTTTCTGATCAATTTCTTTGTGAAATGTTGCATCAGAAAAATAATAATCTGCATTTGTATTAATTTACTTTTTTATGAATTAAACTTACTAGTCACCCAAAGGGCTCCAAGCAACTTACATTAAAGACGGATAAATTCAAAGGCATTATACCATGGGAAAAGAAGAGGTGTGTGTGTGTGTGTGTGTGTGTGTGTGTAATTATATAATATGTTAATATCTCACACAACATACAACATTTCCCCCTCCTTAACCTCCCATTCCAATCCAAAAGTTTGACATCAAGCCATATCAATCAATCAATCAATCAATCAATCAATGTCAATCAATGGTGAGTTGGTCCAGGGTCTTCCAGGGATAGTCCAGCGTCTCTCCTCTCCCTTCAGGAGTGAGCAGTAGCAAAAGCAGCACGGGAAAATGGAAAAAGCTTAACTGCTTTGCAGGGATCCTGACAACTGCTCCATTCCTTCTATTGGTGGCAGGTGCAGAAAGTAGATACCATTTAACCTCTAGCCACCCTTGGCGTGTTATAAACTCCTAAAATAAAATAAATAAATAATATGGCATATGATGCCAGAAATGATATTGCACCTAGCTCAACCCTTGGCAGCATTACAACTTTTCTATATATAAATTCATATATTCATATATTCAGGGTTTTTTCCCCTCTCTCACTTTCTCTGATGGCAGAGAAGGGTGAAGATTCAGTAAGGGATAGAATCAAATGAATATTAGAGAGATAGGCGAGGCCAACCAGCTTCTGCAGCTCTGCATCTATTAGCAACTTGATACCCAAGAACTGGTCGGCATCTATCACCATTTATCAAAATAATTTCATCTACTAATTGCTGTATATCAAGTCGCTCTTAAATGCACAGCTACAGAGGCTTGCTGAAAGGTTGGCAACCCTCAATGTGGGTAGCTTGTTATGGAAAAATCCAGTTGTGTTCGCTGTATGGCTAATCTATTAATTTTTATTCCATTCCATTCCACATATTTCCACAGCAGTGTGCGTTTGTTTCTTAAGTTCTCATAAAAATCCCACAGTAAATTTCCTAAAATTAAAAATTTCACATGCAATTTTGCCTAATATACATTTCTAGCCCAAATATACCTTCCCCTAACATAATGAATATATATAATGAGAGAGAGATTTTTATATTAATATTTTATTAAGAGAATTGCATTTATGAAAAGATAGAGAAAAGAGTGAATGAGAATGAAAAATAAATACTGTTACATTACCATACATATGTGTATATTCTTATTATCCTAATACACATATAATTGTCAGAAACCTAATATATTCTGTGTAAACTCATTTCAAATATCATTGTATTCATCCAAAGAAAGTCTGCTTCTGTAATCTATTTGTTCCTATGTTGCCAATCTGGTCATGCAGTCAATACATTAATTAAGGGGAATTGTATCTCTATTCTTCCAATTCATCAGTATCAGTCTCTTGGTCATCATTAGACATGTAGAATCCATTTTCTCTGTCCTGTTGTCAATTTCCATACAATGGGTATATAGTTCACAAACATATTCACCTCTGAAAATTCAGCTCTGAAATCCCCCCTCCCATAGTGTCTTGTTTATGTAGTATTTTCTCCCAAAACTTAGTGAGTGTGGGACACAGTAAAAGCATATGTTTCCAAGAAGCATTGTCCATATTGCATCTCCAACAAAGAGGTACATTAGCTAGGCCTTTCTTATACAAAAGTAAGGGAGCCCTATAGATCCTAAATAGTATTTCCTGTTGTATAAGTCTAAAAGAGATAGATGATTATAGATAGAGATAGAGATAGAGATAGAGATAGAGATAGAGATAGAGATAGAGATAGAGATAGAGATAGAGATAGATAGATACATGATAGATACATGATAGATACAGTAGTACCTCAGGTTACATATGCTTCAGGTTACAGACTCCGCTAACCCAGAAATAGTGCTTCAGGTTAAGAACTTTGCTTCAGGATGAGAACAGAAATCGTGCTCCAGCGGCATGGCAGCAGCAGGAGGCCCCATTAGCTAAAGTGGTGCTTCAGGTTAAGAACAGTTTCAGGTTAAGAACGGACCTCTGGAATGAATTAAGTACTTAACCTGAGGTACCAATGTAGATGATAGATAGATAGATAGATGATAGATAGATAGATAGATAGATGATAGATAGATAGATAGATAGATAGATAGATAGATAGATAGATGATAGATGATAGATGAATAGATAGATAGATAGATAGATAGATAGATAGATAGATAGATAGATAGATAGATGATAGATAGATAGATAGATATAGATAGGTGATAGATAGATGATAGATAGATAGATAGATTAGATAGATGATAGATAGATAGATAGATAGATAGATAGATAGATAGATGATAGATAGATAGATAGATAGATAGATAGATGATAGATAGATGATAGATAGATAGATAGGAGAGAAACTTTACCTTTTTTACACATTACTTGGTTAGAGATCTCCATATCAGTTTGTATATTACTTTGGAAAGTGTAAATTGGGCAGGGTCACCTTTAAACATGAATTAATTCAAATGTATCCCCCATCCCTACTTTAGTGCACACTATTAAATGTATAAGGGCATGTGAAAAGTGTCATCTGGTAATATGCTCCAAGTGACACATCAGTATTAACTTTCCACAGATGTTTCCTGATGGTGTAATACTTTGTCCTTGAAATAAGCCCTCGTACAGGAAAACATCTGTTAGAATTTCAAGGGAAGTTAAAAAGATTTGGCTAAGATTAGCATATGCTTGCACAAACTTATGACCCACTAAACCAAGCAGCAATTCGTGCAGTTTCAGGCAGCTGGTCGATAATATATATATGTGTGGCTTTCTGATTGGACAGAATCGTGCAATACATATAATGATATTTCTGTACCATGGTATTAATCACTTGATTGAGATCTAATCTATGCACTAATTTCCCCAGCAAGATAATACCGAGTTCAATTTCTCCTCATCAGCTCCAAGCAGCAGTGTACATTAAACATGGTTTCAGAATTTTCCATTTGAAGGGTTTTGATTGCAATTGGAAGAAAACAGATTTGTGAGAACTTACTACTTTTATCTGGAATTGCCATCCATTGTTCACTCAAAGGTTCAGATGGCTGAAATTTGTACACGTCCTATATTACTGTACACACGTTATAAAGAGTACAGGTAGAAGTGGTGTCTACACATGCTCAAGTGTGGGAACAAGTATAAATCTGTTGATTTGAATAAGTTGGATATTATGTACACAGACTGTGCACATTAATTGAACATTGCACATTAATAAATGTGCAGACTTTTTTTAAAGAATGCATGAAATGTTTTCATTTAAATTATATCTGTTTCATGCACACATTTTTTTTGGGGGGGTACGATGCGATACTTTTCAATAAAATACACAATTTCCAATGTTTTTCAATGCATTCATCTGGGAAATATTCATTTTGTACCCATCGTTTATGTAAAACATGCATTCTTGTAAACGCTTTCATGCACCGAAACTGCATCGCAAAATCTGGAGAGGTCTGAGATCCAGCTGGGAGCTGTGTTCTAATCCACAGGTTATTCTACATCAGCAGCAAGCCTTTAGTATCCACTGCCCCCTGATGCCAGAAGGCTAGCTTAAGCAGTGCTGCACAGGTGTTATGATATACACAGCTTTGTTTTCTCCCTGTCTCTCAACATCTGCCACTCCAGGCATCTGCATCACTCTATCTAAGGACAGGGCTGGCCCTCTGGCCCTGATGAAGTCATAAATTCTAATGCTGTCCATCTCTGCTCGCCTTCCATACAGCAAAATATGTGAAATAATGAATGTATTTGCTCAAAACACACACACACTGCAAACTGGAAATTGTCCACTGCAGGCTACTCAAAAATCAAGCAGGTTTCTCCAACTGAAAAAGGAGAAAAATACAGATAAGTTATGGAACAGGCTGCAGTACAAAAATAATGCTTTAATTAAAAATCCCATTCTGTATATATGTTCACTTGAATGCAATAAAGTTAGAGAGCAGAAAGCTGCATATTTTGTTCTTTCATGTGAATGCTCTGCCTGATTTTGTCTTGGTTACTAAAGCCTGAGAAAATGTGTGCGCAATAGAAAGATACCACTTGGATCAGAAAGATATTGCTAGGATTTAAATTAGGAATGCTCTGTGAATTAAGACACCTTTCTTCCGTGTGTATTTTTAGGGGATAAAACATTCAGACTTTCCTGGAATTATATAGTTTAAAGGCTGAAGTCCACTCAGGATCCATACTTACGTGAATGCAGCTTTACATAAACTGCATGCATGCAAATAGATGTGACAAGCTGAAATCTGATCCAAGAGCTGGATATTTATTAGGACTGTGAACAAAATTCAGCCAAGGCCCATATTCCAGATCAAATCAGGAATATTTGGAGAGCCTCAGATGATTTAGGTACACATAGACACATTGCTGCAAGTTGAGTTGGATGAGTCCAGAGCTATCCATAGCTGTCAGGAGGCATGATATTGCAGAGGAACGAGAGGTGAGCAGGACAGGAAAACCACAGGTAGAAGGCCAACTATTGCCTGTGAAGTGGCTGTATCTTCCCAGGAGAATGTAGACCAAAGGACCACATCTCTCCTTCCTGCCTGACTGTTGGTTTCTGCTTTCTTCACTGTGCAGCGAAATGCTAGTCACAAGGCATTGTTTACATTCCACAGTCAGAGTTGCTGTTGGGTTTCCCACGGGAATAGGAGACTGGATGTGACGTACACTGGTTTCCTGTTTTTCACAGTTCTCTCGGTGTTTTCGAGGAGAGAGGAGTTGCTTCTCTGCTCTCGCAGAGGCAAGATGCATGTTTGTAATCTCTCAGCATTGAAGTGTAAATAAAGTAAAGTAAAGTATGTGGCACGTACTGCTCATCCTTCCGCTGTGTACAGGACTCTTCAAATACAACACTGACACCCCACATGATCAATACCTCTACTGAACATCTCTGGGATGTGGGTGCTCATTGCTGGATTAAGAACACTGTGGGTGGTTCCGCCACACAGGACACTGAGCCGAGGGGTCACAAAATATTAATAAATAAAGAATGGTTGTGAAATAAAATTTGTGTATATCTGTGAAGTGTTTTGTAATGTTTTAATCGTATGGGCTATACAGTCGTACCTCTGCTTAAGTATCCCTCCGGTTACGTAAACTTCGGGATACGTAAGCGGTGAACCCAGAAGTATATTTCCGGGTTTTTGCTGCATGCGCATGCACAGAAGCGGTCCCTTCGGTTGCGGAAACCTCAGGATCTGGCCACAGCTCCGGAACGGATCCCATCCGCAACTGGAGATACCACTGTAATATGTTTTTGAGACCTGTTTTTGTTTGTTTGTTCTTGGCAATAACCTGTATTTGATTGACCAATAAAATCTGATAATAATGATGATGACATAAGAAATATTTGTGAGGGAACCAAATTTTGTCATCGCTCAGGGTGCCATCTGTCATCTGCCCCTGGGGTGCTGCTTCATTTCATGAAAGCTGCTTGCAAAGCAGCACTACACGGGATTGTAATCCTGAATGGTGGTGGTAGCTGGTGCTCCTTTTGGAGTGGCTTGATCACATGAAAGAAAGCCACCCATGAAGGAGAAGCACTGCACAGGATCAGATCCCCATACTTATCATGTGTTAAGTGGGGGGATCAGATCCTGTAGGGAGCGGTTGTTGGTTTCAGGAGCTCAGCTTACACTCGAGTAGGACCCTGGCAGAGACAAATGCCTGACTGGCATGTTCTCTCCCTCCTGGTTCGGCACACTTAGGGATCCGCAGAGTCTTCACAGCTTTGTATAACAGACCTCAGCAACTCAGCATTTTGGCTAATCTACTTTATTATATATAAACACACACGGAGCACTGCAACATGGCTCCCTCTCTCTCTAGCATCAGACAGCAAAGAGAAATAAAGAACAATAGTCCCACTTCACAGAACACAGTAACACAAACATCCTGTCTCTGGCACTTCCCACTCTGTGGAGTCAAAACATATACCGTCATGTGAAAGACAACAATCCCATGACTGCAATCACGGAGCAGGAGTTCTAACAGTTGCTCGTTCACAAGCAACTTCCCATGAAAGCGGGAAAGCTTGTGCACTTAAACATTTTTAAAACCCTACTTTATGTTGAAATAGGCATTAAAAACCCAGGGAGGGATCTAGGGTGAGGTGAGACAGGGTGAATCTGCCTGATCTGGGGACCATAGGGACTATGCGTACCCCTAACTTTTATATGGGTAACAAAAAACAAAAAACAAAAAAAGCTTATTTTTTTCCACCAGAAAGAGGAAAACAAAGGTGGACTGGGAAATGGATATCACTAAAGCTGAAATCCTAACCACAAGAAGGAATAAGCCCCATTGAATGAAAGAGGGATATGCTTCAGAGTAAGCCCATGTAGTATTGATTCTTTCATTACTGAAATTGAAGTGGCACTCCCACCTTCTTCTTGTTTGTTTTCTGAATGATTTTTTAAGGCATTGTTATATTTTTGATGTGATTACCCATTTTTAGTTTCTGGGAGTTGTGGCTTTAAATATACAGAAAGTCATGTCCTAATCCATAACATAAATTCAATGGGATTTGCTCCCATGTAAGTGCATAGCATTACAGTACCCAGGCAGTTCCAAGTTTATTTTTATTATTTTATAATACTGGTTGGGAATAGCAGACAAAGAGTTCACCGCAAGAACAGCACATTCTTACATGACAAATGGCAAGCCATCTAGTAGACTGATTCAAAGTGTGATATGATCTAATAGAGCTAACAAGAGAGAGTTTCCAATACTGGACAATGAAATTCAGAAGCAGAAAACGTTATTGCTTTTCAGGACAGCAATATTGCAATCACTAGACTTGCCTATTATCACAACTTTAGATGACTATAGTCTTGTTCTAAGGAGAGTTATAGTGGAAACAGGAGCTTTTAGTGGTTCAGATGCCACCCATTATAGCCTATTCCTGTGCCTAAGCAACTTTTTAATTATAGCTTTATATAAGAGAGGATGAAGTATGGGTAGACAAAGCCACTTCCGAGCTGGGAGGAGGTGGGGTTGCAGGCTTCACGCCCACCCCACATGCGTGGGGGCTGGTTCCAGCCCCAGCGAGACCGGGGGGAATCCCGGCCGCGTCATCTACCCAGCCAGCCAATCGGGTGGCTGGGGAGGCATGGCCTGCCCTATTTAGGGCCGGCGCGGTCAGGGCCCGCCCTCTTTTCGCCGCACCAGATGACCCAGCCGATCGGTTTTTCACCTACCTCGTAGCAACTTGTCACAACTTCTCGGCATTGGCAGTTAGGCATTGGTAAGGAGGGGTAAATAGGGTGGGGGGGAGGAAACACCATCACCTCCCCCCAAAACTGAGGGTAGTCCGATAAAGGATTCCAGGGGGTGTGCATGGCCCTGTCCGAAGCCTATGTAGGTGTGGGCCTAAGGCATGCCCCTGAGCGGTGACCCGGGGGAGCTCCTAGTTGACCTGCCTCAGCAGGACTCCCTCTAATGGTGTTAACCCTTCCCGGTCTTCATGCAAGTGGACTGAAGCCGGCTAGTCGATAGGGCCAATACCGCTCATACCTGTAATCAATAAAGTTGTGGCCTAATTCGCCCATTAACCTAATACTGGGTGTCTTGAGTCTTTATTTCTCCGGGGGGGGGGGGACCGGAACTCGCCACACAATTGTTCTCCTCTTTTAAATCCTATGGTAGAATGTATTCTGGTTCTCAGATTCCGCAAGTCTTTCAAACCATGTGTAGATCGCCCAACTAGTTCTAGATTAAATTAGAGGTTACAGACTAAGGCTCATAAATCTGTTCCACTGCTGAACAGCTCTTACTTTCAGGAAGTTCTTCCTGATGTTTAGTCAGAATCACCTTTCTTGTATCTTGAAGCCATTGGTTCAAGTCCTAGCAATTGTAAGATAGTCTACTTAATACTGGCTCCTATTCTGAGTCATGCCTCTCCTTGCCAACTCAGCCAGTCCATTAGAATGATACTTCTGATTGTGTGTCAATTATCATCTATAATGTAGGCTGCATCAGAGAATCATTATGAGTCCTTACTCTTTGTTTAGGGTGATGCCACTGCCCATACAGTATCAGGCTTGTACACTATTAGAGACTTGGAGTTTTAGATCCATCCAAGAAGTTGGGTTCTTTAAGGGCACATTAATGTGTCCCAGCCCATAGTGGTAGAATCTAATATCTTGATCTGTAAACTTAATAGCTCTTAAATGGCATCACACATTTTCATTTTCTCCCAAAGTGTTTCAGACAGACACCCTTTCTTTTGTTTGGGAGTAGTACATCAAAGATAGCACCACCACTGCGGTTATTACTGCATGTTGGGGAGATTTGCATTGTTAGATACTTCAAACGCCTAAAGAAAAGTGCTCTGGCAATAACGAAAACTCCCAAATGACACAATTTGCATGCTTGTGATGTTTACACTTCCAAAGCCCTTGCTTTAATTCTTCTTGGCTCTCTTCTGCTTCAACTGTGACTTGTAATTCCCTTAAGGACTAAAGTGGAGAATGGAGAATTTAAGTATGCAAATAGACTTAGGGTTCGAAGTTATACATTGTACAGGGAATTTGCATAATTTACAACAGTGCAGTCTATGGGAGTCTATGGGAGATGTCCTCAAAGTTTGAATTGTTTTAATTACAACTTTCAAATGCCCACTTTGGATATTTTTCCTTAGCGAAACTTCAAAACAAAGCACTTGCATAAAAGGGAAAACTTAAGGTTCATCCCCTCCATTCCCCCCCCCTTTCCAATAAAAAATGAGTTTCCAGAAGTAGCAGTCCTAGGATGATATTTAGCCTCTGGAATGCTGTTTAGTCCTAGAACCTTGTACTGAACCATACTCCTTGAAGTTCTTTAAATGGTACTCAGAGATTGCATAGCTATCTGGTCTATGGCTGTGCACATATTATACCTTCAAAGCATATTCTTTCCCACAAAGAATTCTGGAGAAGCCATAATTTGAAATTTGAAAACCTCTGAATTTTGCAACGCTGTTATCCAGACAAATAATATGTACAAGGATGCATATACTAGGATAGAATATGCATTAAAATGTGCATACTGGTGAAGATAACATGCAAGAATGCATTCTGTTAGGGGAAATTAGTTTGTGAGAGTTCAGACAACAAAATTGCATACAATTAGGAGAAATTCACCAATAAATGCTAATGAATTTTCACAAGGACATTTTAAACACACAAACACACACACACAACCTGTTGTGGAAATGTGGAGAACTAAATTTAAAGATTGGGAATTACGTTTCTCCCAGATGCATATGCAATCTCATTGCACAGTTATATACCTGTTTCCACAGAGGTAAGTTCTACAGTGCCAGTGTGACTTACTCCCAAGCGAATAGAGGATTGTAGCCTTAGTCTTACAAAAGTTCATTTTTTTGTGTGAAAAGAAATCCAAACATGAAATTGGTGTAAAAGGTGGGGCGAGTGAATTCTAGAAAAATGATGGAAAAGCTATTTCAGAACATAGCGGGCTCTCCTTCTAAAATTATCGAGCCAGAGATTTTAAAAAGAAAGCTATGAATATTACAAAAAAGAAAATGTCTGGGTGTTGACAGCATTCTTAGTAAGGTGATACTGGCATGGAGAGAATCTGAGGACAATTGCTGAGGAAATCATATGTATGGCTGACAGGAGACTGTTACATCTTATTGACCTCTGTGAAGAGGATGAGCTGGTCTTTCTCTCTCTTCCCTCAGAAGACCTTGAATGGATGACTCAATAATAGATATTGGAGGTAGAACTGGGCCATAGCTAAAGTGGGGACTGGCGTGGGTAAGAACAGCTTGGATTTATCTGTGGGAAAGGCAAGAAAGAGGAGGAAGTTAGGAATGGGAAAGATGAAGAGCATTAGGCCACTATGAGGGAGAATGTTCCACATAACAGTCCCATTAACTGTAGCCACAGTGATAAAAGTGGAGACAGACAAGTTAATGAGCTAATTAATGGGTGCCCTGCTAATAATGATGGAAATGTGTAGCTTTCAGGGAAGGAAGTGAAACTGTGTTAAATCTTATAGCTTTCACATTTTCATTCATTATTAGCAGTGAGCCAGATGAACCTAAAGGGCACTTTTAAGTGCCCCTTCCCATCCATTAATGGAGATGAAGGAGGGGAAATTAGGCTGTGGGAAGAAGCGAGGGAACAGCAGCTTTTATATTCATATTAGAACATACAGCTAAGGAACAGGAGAGCCAGTTGAACTTATACATAACAATGAGCATTGCTAGAGAAGATCCAAGGCCTTATGGAATCCTTTTTTCCCTAGTCATTGGAAGAATAATTATACTGAGATGTCAGAAGCTACCTTGGAGCTGAAACTGGGTTGCCTACTACCCATAATTTTACTGGTACAACAAATGAAAACACAGCATGGTAATTGTGATTACAGAAAACATAGGAAGCCGAATAACTGTGATCATGGAGAACATATCCTGAGTCAGATCATTCGTTCATCTCTCTCAGCATTTTTTACATGGACCAACAGTTCAATCCTGAAGAACGACATTTCCTACCCCTTTTATAAATGGCTAATATGCTGCATCTGCATCTACCCAAAATTTAATTCTGCCTGTGACATTGTTTTGTTTTGTTCCTGCAGTACCTTCAAATTTCAAATAAAAAATTTATCTTTGGGAATTTTGTTCTCAAAACTAGGTCACCATGACTTCTAGAGAGCTTAGCTCTAAGAAAATCACCCTGGCTTCAGGAGATACAAATCTTAATGAAGAGAGCCAAAAGTGTCTTACTCTATAGAATAGGTTTATTACTGATTTATCAGTTCATTATCCCCCTAATTTATAAATCTGGAAAATCTGATTAACTTCTCTACTATCCTTGTGTCATCATCCACCAAACCCTGCATTAAATTCACTAACAAATTATAAACCCATTGAAATTCTACTCAGAGACGAACCAGCCTAGCTTTGAAAGGGAAAAGAAAAGAGCCCCAAGCTATCAGTTCCATAGATGAAAGCAAATGTTTAAACAGGTAAGTTATCAGATGATTCTGACCCCTGTAGTGCTCAGTTTAAGTAATGATCATAACCTACACTTAAGCTGTTGTTTGTATACTTTATATGGAACATTGACATGAACGTACCACTATCCCATTCATAACATGGGCAGCCGTGTGGGGATACACAGGACACCAAAGCAAGCTTTGAAAAGGGGCAGGATTTGTTACTTTCTGGAAGAGGGGGAAGGAACTGGAGATCTGTGGGAATGTTCAGGGATGCAGGAGAGGATATATTGGTTGATTATAGCCTTTCCAACTTGTGTTAACAAGTTCCACAATTTAGCAGAGTAACATTCCCCTTCATAAACTTACAGCGGATGCATTTGCTCAGTCTCGCTAAAGCCTCTATAATAACTGTCCTGGTGTTTTCCCTTTATTCCCTCATAAAAGATAAGACACGACACAGTCTTCTATAAAAGTATAAAACGAGTTTACTCACACATTCTGTTCACAATTGGACCCCAGAAGGCACACAGGCAGACTTAACTTAGAAAAGTAACATACACCTGGAATCTATCCCATAAAGAGACAGTCCCTCTGTCCTCTCTTGGCTGCAAGCCAAGAGGGCATCTTAGGCTAAGCAGATGTTGCTTCTTTGATTAATGTAGTCAGAGAGAGAGAGACATGGTGGCCAGTCCTATGCTTTTGTAACCTGCACAGGTGAGGCCATGCCCACCTCTAGTCACAGGCAGAGAAAGTCTGTCCCAGACAGGAAAAAACAGGAAGTTCCGACTGGCTGATCCAGACATCCCTTTTTATGTCCACTCTAGGGATGTTGTACTTGACTGCTCTTGTGTTTCACATCCCACAAGATCTGCAATTTGTAACTGCATTACTTTAAAAGGCTCTCCATTCACAACTGGAACATTATGAAGATAAACGGCACAGATTGAACACCTGTATGCTGAACATGCCCTCTCCTCATAGAATTGTAGAATTGTAGAGTTGGAAGGGACCTCAAGGGCCATCTAGTCCAACCCCCTGCTATCCAGGAGTCTCATCTAAAGCATCCATGACAAATGGCCACCCAACCTCTGCTTAAAAACCTCCAATGAAGCAGAGTCCACAACTTCCCAAGGGAGTCCATTTCACTGTCAACCAGCTCTTACTGTCAGAAAGCTTTTCCTGCTGTTTAGTTGGAATCTCTTTTCTTGTAACTTGAAGCCATGGGTTTGAGTCCTACCTTCAAGGGCAGGAGGAAACTAGCTTGTTCCTTCTTCTATATGACGGCCCTTGAGATACCTATCATATCTCCTCTTTTCCAGGCTAAACATACCCAGCTCCTTCAACTGCTCCTCATAAGGCTTAGTTTCCAGGCCCTTGATCATCTTGGTTGTCCTCCTATGCATACGTTCCAGCTTATCAACATCCTTCTTAAATTGTGGTGCCCAGAATTGGACACAGTATTCCAGGTGTGGTCTCACCTAGGCAGAATGGGCTGCTACTATTACCTCCCTAGATCTGGACACTAGAATAGCATTAGATTATTTTTTTTTGCTGCCACATCACACTATTGACTCGTGTGTTAAGCTTGTGGTCCACCAACCTTCATATGCTTAGTAGGGCACTCTGTAGGGTGTGTCTACAATATTCAGCTGAATGCAGTTTAAAGCCCCCCCCCCCGACCTTTGCACTAAATATGCGAAGGTCAGGGGAGGAGGGGGCATATCTGGCACACAGACAATATTTGGGGCAGAGGTGGCATGTGCACAGCCAGTCCTCTAAACACATATTGATTTCTCTGAATAAGACTCCTGCTTCTCCTTGTACTGTAATAGAGGGCACTGGGTTCTTCCCTGATGGTTATCGCCCCCCACCCACCCACCACCCCTCTCTCTCTGTGGATGGGAACTTGTTGGGTGAAGTGAGCTATGTATACAGCTGCTGTCAGAAATAAGGAACTCTGAAACAAAACTCATCATACAGTTCTCTGTGTCTGGATTTGCATTATGTATGACACATATTTTTGGTATAGACTAACAAGGGTAACTTGATGGGATTTATATTTTTCTACATTCTGAACTAGGAAAAGCTGGATTCTGCAGCCTGCATAAATTATGCAGACTAAGCAATTTCCCCAGATTTCTCCTGTGTTGCATGACTTATTCATTTTTTTTCTACTAGTCACAGAGCAATTCAAGGCCCTAAAACCCAACTGCTGACTACTGCAAAGTTTTCTCTGTGTACCTTCTGACTACGAAGATTCTGATAGGCATGACATTTGCAGGCATATATTTCTGACACTGTGGACTAGAAACGTACCAGGGTTTTTTAAACAGAAAGCTACTTTTTTCAGGAACCTTAATTTCACACACAAATGCCACAATGTTATGTTTTCTCTGCTTGTGTGGATTTGTCGTCTACACAATCTTAGCTAAAATATATCTTTGACTGCATTTTTTCCATTGCGATGCTCAGTGTGTTTATTTCAGCAGTGATATAAGACCCACTGTTCAATGTTATGTTGTCTAAGCAGTGGAAGATATTCAAGCTTCTCCTAAGCCGCTTATTTATTTAGCTTCAATTAAAGGACAAGGGAGAGCTTTGCCAACTTTGCCATTTCCATCAGCATGAATTATTAATTATTTTAAATGCCACTTTGATTTTTTGATGAAAAGCAACCCTTAAAAATTCATAAATAAGCATGCATAATGTCTGCTCCAATTACTTTAAATACAATGTCCCCAAATGCTGTTTAATGCATCCCTTATGTATTTCTGGTCAATAATTTTTTAAGTAGATGGCTTTATAATTTATTCCCCCCTTTTATTGGAAGTTCATATTTCAATCTTGTCTTATCTCTATGGTTACAAATTAAAAGAAACAAATTACCTAGCAATCTCAGTGGATTGTCGGAAAACATTCTGAATCACAATATCCATGACAAAAGCACTTTAAAAAAAATTGCAACCATCAAAGTGTGTTGCCTTTAATCATTCTAAAGTAGACGTTCAAAGGTTTGATTAAATTTACTTTTGATTTGTTGGAATTAAAAGGAAAACTGCCAGCAGAATGAAAAGCAGAAATGCTAACGATTTGTATTCCAAATCACTTCCCTGGGATCAGGAGCAGGCAATGGGGAGTGGCAATGCTGCAGACCTGACCTCTCAGAGGTGTTATTACTGCCCTCAGCCAAGCCCGTGAGAAGGCAGGGTGGAGTGATGGGGCAATTTGGGCACACTGGCAGAGCCAACCCAGTGCTCCTGCTGGTGCACCCAAACCACCCCCTTCTCCCAGTCCTGTCCTCCCCACTTTCTGGTACACTGGGATCACAGTCTATGGCACTGTCACTCCCTGCCTACCACTCCTGACTGGAAGATCTTAGCTTAAAGTTCTAGCTATGTATACATAGGGTGTGTGTGTGTGTGTGTGTGTGTGTGTGTGTGTGTGTGTGTAATGTCAGGTATGGGGAGCTTCCATCCCTGCAAATTTTGCTGAACTACAACTCCTGTGCCCTGGACGTTGGGCCAGCTTTCTATGGCTAATCAGAGTTCTGTCTTCTGTCAGGTCAAACATTCCTCACACCTAGGTAAAGGTAAAGGGACCCCTGACCATTAGGTCCAGTCATGACCGACTCTGGGGTTGAGGCACTCTTCTCACTTTATTGGCCGAGGGAGCCGGCGTACAGCTTCCGGGTCATGTGGCCAGCATGACTAAGCCACTTCTGGCGAAACCAGAGCAGCGCACAGAAACGCCGTTCACCACTTTATCTACTTGCACTTTGACGTGCTTTCTAACTGCTAGGTTGGCAGGAGCAGGGACCGAACAACAGGAGGTCACCCCGTCGTGGGGATTCGAACCGCTGACCTTCTGATCGGCAAGTCCTAGGCTCTGTGGTTTAACCCACAGCGCCACCCGCGTCCCTTCTCCTCACACCTAGGACTCAGCTAAACAGCTGCAAATAAAACATTTTAAATGTGTTTTAAATTTCAATACACAAATGTGACACTAGATGGTGTCAGTGAGCTATACAAAATTCAATGTATTTTTCAAAACTTTTTTTAAAAAAACCTTTTCACAGCATTTTTTTATATGTGTGTAGATTCCACCCTAGTCTGCAATAATACTGCATCATACAGAGCTGTCAAACAACTAACCCCCACATTTTCCATGATCTATAAATGAGGCATTTGTTAGGTTTAGCACATCTCTCACACACGACACAGCAAGCTGGCAGTTTAACCCCTTTAGCTTTAGTTGGCAATTACAGGCTTACAGCAAGCAGAGCCTCCCACAGCTCATTCTTCACTATCGGAGTCAGTTGACTCGACTGGCTCCGGCCCCTTCCAAGGCCAGATATATGCTGAGCCCACTGCCGCTTCCAGCTGGTCTTCCTTTGCTGTAATCGCTTGCTCCACCTCCTACTTCTGGGAGACTCAGGTGCAGCCAATTCCTCCTCTTCTGGAGTTGAATCCAATCCCCTACTACCACCTTCCTTCTCCTGCATCTCACTGTTGCTTTAGGCAGCCTTCTGTTTTCCTCTGCCTCTTCCTTCCCCTCTGCCGATTCCTCTCTGCGGGCCATGTCTCTGACAGCATTGCTCTGATTCTCCTTGCAAAACTAAAGTTGGACCTCTTCTGTGGTGACACTCCATAGGATCTCTTCCCCCTCAGCTCTTCCTACCAAAACATATGATGGCTTTGCATTGTTCTGTAGGGACTGATAGCCACTGTGACATCGTTTGAAGTGAACTCAGTTATAATGATTCTGCATTAGTTTTAATTCCATGGAAGTGTGTGTGTGAAAGCGAGAGAGGGAGGCAGAGAGAGAGAGAGAGGAGAGAGAATGGGGCACTATAAATTTAAGAGATGCAATTAAAAGAGGTAAGCAGATACATTCAGTTGAATGATAGCTAATACATGTTGGGTAATAGCTAACCCAGATAGATTTATCACCTCCTAGCTTGAAATAATTGCCTGAGGCAAATGATCCATGATGATTGATCACATGATAACTGGTGGTGGCATTTTCACATGTTTAGGTTAGCAAGCAACAGCCATAATTATCTCTTGAGTGGATCTTTAGAGGCTCCCCCCAGTATTCAGCCATGCTGATAAAACTCCATCCTTTTGATGTGAGGGTGAAAAAGAGCACTTAACTGGATTAAAATATATAATGAAAACCTATTCTCATTCTCTAAAACAGCCTTTCTCAACCTGTGCGTCCCCAGAGTTTTTGTTGAACTACAACTCCCATCACCCCTAGCTAGCAAGGCCAGAGCTCGGGGATGATGGGAATTTTAGTCCAACAACATCTGGGGACCCACAGGTTGAGAACCACTGCTCTAAAACAAGACACGTTGCTGGAGACCAGTTCCCATCATTCCTGACCATTGGCAATTGCCAATGGAAGCTGGAGTCCAATAAAATCCTGTTGGAGCCAGCCATCAAAAGTGGTTTAGCATAGCAAAGAAAGAAGACACAATGAGGCAGTGAGTATTTTCATAATACTGGAGGGCAGCTCCTTCCAGCCTTTCTCCTCCGGCAACTTTTTATTATCTCCTTTGTTCTCCCAGCCGCATGGCCGTTTTCCAAAGTCTCCTGTTACCTCATCCGGTCAAGGCTTGACACTCCCCTCTCCATATAAGGTAATCATTGCCCAGAGGAATGTCAGGGGGCACCCTGCAGTTTTTACAAGCCTCTGCCTTGCCTGTATGACTCCCACAAAATCCCCCAAACCACAGGTCTGTGTCCTACAACGTTCTGCTGCCCTATTGGGAAAGATAGTTGCAATCGGTTAACAATTGCTAACAGGCATACATTACTGTGGTGTCTTATAGAAACTCCCATCCGTCTCTGATAATTTTTCGAATACCAATCCTATTACAAATTCCCAACTTGTGACCTGAGAAGCTAAATACACCCCACCTGTAGCACATGCATAGCAGTTCACCGGGAGAGCTCAATAAACCTCTGGGTACTGAAAAGCAGTTAGAGTTGTTAGGAAGACCTCTATGTCTGCTGGACTGCTGTGTTGAGTTGGTGGGTGACCAGTTATAGTTTAATTTATTAATGTGTTTAATTTAGTATACCTTTATCCTGCCCTACATCTTAAGATCCCGGGGTGGGTTTCGAAACAATTAAAATGCAAACAAGGTAAGAAACAGACAGAGCGGATAAAAGATAGCAAAAATCACCAAAGATCAATAATTTTTTAAAAAATAAAATTCTTATAAGCAAACAGAACTCCTTGCTAGCAAATTGTAAAAGCCTTGGTGAAGAGGTAGGACTTAATCTTGTAACAAAATGGCAGCAGATTCGGTGCCTAGTGCGGGAATTCCACTTCTGGAATGAAGGTCTGTCCAAAAAACATAATTCAGGTATCATAAAGACATGCTACAATCAAAAGAGAACCAAATGCTCCATGGGGAAAAGATGACATGGCCTACGTATTATTTAGTCTTATTTTGGGCTGGTTCACACACTTAGGGAAGCCCTCCTGTATTCTCCTCTGGGTCACCAGTTGAATCAAATGGCAACTTCAAGCAAACATGGCACAAGGGCTGTGGCGATCACACAGGGTCCCCGGACGTTTGACAGTCTGTTGATCCCTGTGCCACCGCTGTGATTGCTTTCCCGCTGCCACCAACCTGTTTCTCTCGGGTACACACGGAATCCAGACAGTTGTTAACATTAACAAATAATCAAGTTTATTTTATAGGCAGGAACAAGCTTATGGTTTCAGTTAATTTTTCTTGGCAGTTTCTTAATCTTAGTTTCTTTACTGACCTATACATTCCTAACAACTTCAAACTGATTATCCCAAGTATCTATCTGACTCCACCTAACAGTTCCTCTCTCTCTCACACAACACAACTCGGCCAACCCACAGACTTATCCTCCCTCTTCCTTCTCCAACTCCCAACTCTCAACTGACTTCCACACAACTCCAACTCTAACTGTAACTCCTCCCCTTGGGTTCCCACTGGCCAATCACATCACACTCATTTAACCCTTTCCTTATAATCCACTTAGGAGGCAAACACCACAACAGCAAGCTCCAATAATGGTGTCAAGTGGTCCTAGGATGATTGTACAGAGATCATTTGGATATGTGAGCCAGTGTGATAGGCACTGCTTCCTGAATAAGTAACTTCTTTTGTTGTCAGCCATGTTGTCATTCTGTTCCAGACATGCCCGTAAAAATCTTTGACTGAGTTTCTCTCATCCTTGCATGAAGACGTTGTGTCACAGGTCTGCAAATAATAATAAAAAAGAAAGCTGTGAGGCTTCTATTAAATGCTTATCTACTATTTTAGCCCAGTGCTCTGGCAAGCTGGGCTGAATTTTTTGATCCTCTAGTGTACAGTCTTTCCAAGGGACTCTAGCTATTCTAAGTAAATGTAATTGCTGACAAAATCCCTATGCAAGCAGTGCAGTGAATGGCTCTGTGATTAAAGATGGTCCTCAAAGACCTTCTGATTACCATTGTCACAACAAGGGAAAGCTTTAGCTGGTGGGAGCCAATTTGACTACTCAACCAAAGGTTCAATTAGCCCCTTTACTGATGTAAATTACTAACATCATAATCTCATACTGGGCATTGTACAATGCATTATCACTAACGAGCTTGGGTCTGAAACGTCTTATATCTTCACTGATCCTTTACTGCGAATGTAACAAACTCTCTATAAATTATGAGAAGACAAAAATTTTGGTCTTCTCGAATGGTTGGAAATTAGAGAAATGGAAAATAAGAGGGCAAGAAATCCAACAAGTGAAAATCCATAGATATCTGGGAATCTTATTCCAGAGCAACTTAGGGTGGGCAACCCATCGCACAAATGCCATAAAACAGGCAAAGTGCATCTCATCAGCAGTTGCCCGTTTTTATTATCAGAAAGGTAATCAATTTATTCCTGCGGCCAATCAGATATTTCAAGCAAAAGTGCAATCCCAGATATTCTATGGTATCCCGCTATGGGTCCAAGCATATAACAGTGATATAAAAAAGATTCACTCCAGCTTTTTGAGACGTATTCTTGGACTCCCTCTTATGATCAAATATGAAACAATGTGTGCAGAAATAGGCATACACACAATGGAATACTGGGCATGGTCCACCTCAATAAAGTATTGGTTACGCTGCCATTTTCGCTGCCCTCCATCAAGTCTGCTCGCTGATTTGCTCAAAGACCCTTATAAATCAAGATGGTATCAGCACCTTGAAAAAAAAATTGAATCTTTAGGCATCGAGCTGGAGCTCCTGTACAATTCTAATGAGCAATATATTCTCCATAATATCCTAACTAGACTAAAGGATGTCGAGAGACAAAATATTATGGCAGCTGTAAACAAAATTTGCTCCCCCAGATTCTACGATTTAAATATCTTAGATTGCAGAGCCAATTACGTCTCTAAATTAATAATCCCAGCCCAACGTAGGGCTTTTATGCTGGCCCGTTTGAATGTTTTTCCCTCAGCATTTGTCTGGGGAAGATATCAAAACATTCCCAGAAGCAAGAGATTCTGCAGATGTTCTATGAATGTCCCGGACACTGTAGAGCATATCCTCTTTCATTGCCCATTGTACAGTACGCTCCGTCAACGCGTGCTGTCCCCCCTTTCGGGTGGTCTGGAACCCCAGCAAGCTGAATGTGTGGGACTCTACCTATCCGACGCTGACCAAAGGGTAACGGCGGGGGTAGCTGAGTTTTTGGCAGCAGTCCTCCAAGGAGCAGGCTAACAAGGAAAACCACTGATTCTATATGTATATATTTATATTTGTATGTAGCCAACTCCTGCCTTTTTATATATATCTCAAGGCTTTTATATGTTATTTTCCTTTTATGGTTTTACCTGCATAATGCCTAATAAAGGTTTGATAAGTAGTAGTAGCATTATTTGTGACATTACACAAAGCAGGATAAACATCCATTCAGTTTCCAGAATTGCACCAGTGGGAAGCAACTTTCTCTAAAGTACAACTAATATTTGCAACGGTTGGAAACTTGCATCTAAATATAAATGCCCAACTGTATTTACAGATGTGTGGTTGTTACCTGTGACCGAAGTAAGCGGTCTTGCTAGGGCAAACTAAAATAGAAGCTTTAGAAGGCCTTTATAAACTTCTTCCTTACTAAAAAGGCATTGCAAGATTTTTATTTAAAAACAGGACAACAGAAATACCCCCTCCCAGGTTCACATTATATTACCCAGTCCAGAAAATATGATGTTTATCAATATGCCCTATGAAATGCAGGGAGCCATTTCAGAAAGAAAAGTGATTAAAATCTGATTAGTACAATTAGACAGCTGTTTCCAGGGATATTATATATCTGAAAGGATCGCCATCAGTTAGGGGAAATATACAGCAGTCTGGGCAGCAAGGGCAGCCTAATCTAGAGATTTGTGAGTTGCTGTGGTTTTGGCAATTTAAGCTGCCAAACTCAGGGAACCAGAATTCCTGTGAGTTCACATAAGGAGCCATGGTTAGGGTGGAATCTAGACACATATAAAAAACACTTGGAAATGCTCATTTATAGATAGATGATAGATAGATATAGATAGATATAGATAGATAGATAGATAGATAGATAGATAGATAGATAGATGATAGATAGATAGATAGATAGATAGATAGATAGAATTTGCCATTCGCTCACAATCGCCATCTAGTATCACATTTGTATAATGCACTTAAAGCACACTTAAAATGTTATACTTGCAGCTGTATAACTGAGTCCTAGTTTAAAAATAGATGCGGAAGCATGAGGCACATGCATGTGACACTAAGGCATAGTTTGCCATTGTGTTCAAAAAGGCCCAATGTGTAGAAAATGTGCAAGAGAACAGAAGCAGCCATTTTAATGTGTGTGTGCGTAACCACACATAGGTGCACAATTTCATACTATCTGAAAAGAAAAAAATCATCTCGGAAGGAATGCAGATGACAACAGAACGGAAAGAGAACATGTCAAGCACTGTCCCGCTCAAATGCAAGTGCTTTTTGAACATAATATTCTTCTTGATCATAATGAAAATGAAGTTAAATTCATTGCTATCTGTGGCTGCACAGACACATACATGAAAAACCCCACACGGAAGAAATAGACAAATGACACAATGAAACAAAGTTAAATCAATGGGACTTTGTGAATAACATTCCTGGCTTAAGATGCACTGAGGAGAAAAGAGACACAGAGACAACCCAACACATTTGAGTGCCTGAAACAGAAAATCAAACCGTGGTGGTAAAATAATGCAAAATATCAAATAATTGAACAATTTATGCCTTTCCATGGTACCCTAAGTCACTGAAGCATACAATTTTATCCTACCTAATAGGCTAGCACTGACTGAGATGTACCCAATGCAGTCACTCCACTCATTATCACATTTCATAATTATGTGGGTGTAGATGACAAAAATATGTTCTGCTAAGTTGCCAGCCTTGTTACTGGTTCCACACCTATGAATTTAAGAATACCGCACTACTTTAAGCAAGTGAAATTTCCCTCATAATTTATGCTGGGGTGAAATGCTTCCCCTATGAAATTTCTGTGTCTCTGTGTTAAAATCACGGCAGCAGGGTCAGTAAACAAAAAGAAGGAAATATTGCAAATATGTTGTGTTGTTTAGTTTCAGAATATGTGAAGAATCTCCTCATGCACAAAGCTTTTAAGACATTCCTGAAATAATCTCACATTTATTGTTGAGGGTCTTTGCTTAAGAATGTAGCACATTTTTGTGTGTGGTGAAACTATGTCATTATATATAGTAGAATCTTACTGTCATCTACTCTGAGGCATATAAAAAGAGAGAGAAAAGAAATGATAAGATTACCCTACATTGGTCCATGAAATGCAAAAAAGGAAAGTAAAATATTGCTGCATTCCGTTGTACAGACCTGGGGAAATGGTGTATCTTCTGACTTTACTAGACAGGATTATAAATCATGTGCTGTAGAGATTAACAAAGCTGCTTCAATCATTCTCTCCTCCTTTGGAGCATTTTCCAGCCTTTGGATAAGATCCTGTAAGCAGCAAGAGTTACTGAGGTATTTAACAAAAATGCATTAGCACCGAGGATAAGGTGCATTTTTGATGCTATACATAATTGACATTAATGCTGCAAAGTCCATATCAGCTGCCCTAACATGCACCTACAATTCCATTACCTCTGTGTAGATTAATTATTTGAGCTTTAGATTTCGTTGAGAAGGGCTTGGATAATATAAATACTTTATCCGTTTATTCTAGCCTATCTTGCCTGTCAGAATGAAGAAATTCGATAGTGTTCTTAACGGAAAGATGGAAATTCTTGTTTTGTACTCTTGCCCTTGGAAAGCAGCAATGCTAATAGATCGCTTCAGAGTAGCAATACTAATAGACAGCCTTGCCTTGCATGTTTCCCTAGGAGATCATAAAACATACCCAGCAAATTATGTTATATTTCACGTATGTTTAATCTGTGCACAAGATAGCATAATAAACATGTGCAACACTGAAACTGTATCTCATTTTTTGAAAAAATGAAACAATTAATTAAGAGGGATTTCCCAATATCATATCAGTGATTCATAATTTACTTGAAGTATTCTGAGACTGAACGTGTAGAAAGTTTTTGGGACTGGGATCCAAAAAGCTACTTCAGGGGTGGGGATATTAAGGGTGGGAACTGACCTCAAGATTTGATTTAGACTTTCATTTAGTGCTTCCAAAAAAATCTGGCCCAACTCAGTCTAAGATAGTCCATAATATACCTGATTCAGCTTGTGTTCTGTCTGAGTCTGTTTTATCTCCCTCTCCCTTTACTATGGGGAATTTTATCAAAGGCCTGTAATTTTTTTTCTTTTGACAGAAGTGGATGAAATTTACAGGGGGAATTTTATCAAAGGCCTGTAATTTTTTTCTTTTGACAGAAGTGGATGAAATTTAGAGGCATGCAAGCCCCTCCAGAGTATCTGGAGGATGAATCTGCCCATTTCAGTTTCTCTCAGTTTTTAATTTTACCAGTCTTATGTTCACTTCTCCGCATATTCTTATGCATTAAAAAATACAAATCCTCTTGAAAGTTCATCAGTATTTTAGCGCAGATGTTTCATAATATGCACATTTTTGCCAAGCAATTTCCCCCGAATACAATACATTTTTAATCATTTCACCATTTCTTCATTTTCTGATATTTTGTCTCAGGACCAAACTAGGCACATCTCTGTGAAGCATATAAGGAGTGTCGTTTTTTCTTTATTTTCATGAAAAGCAGGTGCAGAAGGAGCATTTTTTGTCTGGATCATGGTATGTGGGGAGGGGAGGTTGAATTCTTTCTTCCCCAGCCACAATCCTAATGAAAATGGTCCAACTTGGATTGGTGGGGGACAGGGGTGCAAAATATTGGGGGGGGGGCAGATACGTCCCACCCCACATAATTGATCAGAAGATATGGGGCATGCACACCATTTGAATCACAATGCCCATCAACTGGGGGGGGGGCTGGCCCCTCAAATATTTTATTGGAGCAGCCGAAGGGAACTCGGGCCCTAGGAGTTGGCTCTTATGTTATTGTTTAGTCGTTTAGTCGTGTCCGACTCTTCGTGACCCCATGGACCAGAGCACACCAGGCACTTCTGTTTCCCACTGCCTCCTGCAGTTTGGTCAAACTCATGCTGGTAGCTTCGTGAACACTATCCAACCATCTCGTCCTCTGTCGTCCCCTTCTCCTTGTGCCCTCCATCTTTCCCAACATCAGGGTCTTTTCCAGGGAGTCTTCTCTTCTCATGAGGTGGCCAAAGTATTGGAGCCTCAGCTTCACGATCTCTCCTTCCAGTGAGCACTCAGGGCTGATTTCCTTAAGAATGGAGAGGTTTGATCTTCTTGCAGTCCATGGGACTCTCATGGATCTTATGGCAGGGGGCTAATAGAAGCATAGCATAATTTTCTCATCATCATATACCTGAGGAGGGAAGGGATGAACTGCCTCTCCTCATCTTCTGTGGTCTTGATGAAAATCCCCACTCATCTGCTATTATGATTTCTTTCTATGGCAAAAACAATTTTACCATCACTTTTTCATAATGTACACCACATACCACCTTTTTCCTTTAAAAAAGCTGTTCTTTTTTATCCCTTCTGCTACATAAGATCATAAATAATGACACAAGGGGCGGGTTACTATGGACTTTTATTTGAGACCACTGGTAAGGTGACATGAACATCTAAGGTTTTCTTCTCTATCTCCTCCAAGATTGCCTTTGAGGAATTAATCAATAACCCCATACATCATGCTGCAAGGCCCGGTCATCATCAAACAAATCAAGATATTTTTTTTTTATTTTTTAAAAACCCATCCATAAAACATGCAACCCTGACATAGCAGACACATAAAAGCAGCTATTTCCAAATGAGATGTGAGAGTTCTGGGGCATTCTAAGATCTGCTGTCTCTTGAAACATAACCTATCTACAAGGACAGTTGAGATGTGCAACATCAGTCTTTTCTCCTTTAGATTGACAGTAAAGAATATTAGCCAAGAGACCTTAACCTTCCTACTCAGATATCAGGACCCATTACTAAACACATTACTCTAATTTGCCAGTTGACCTCAAGAGTTGGGAATAATCAAAGCACACGCTAAATTCAGATGAAGGCATTCCTTAAAACAAGCTAATTTATATCTGTTCCGGACACAACTTTACTTGCTGCCCCCTTGTGCCCCCTAATGGTTAAACAACAAGGCTTCCTATGCCACCAATTCACTGTGTTTTAATTCAGAAGCTGCTTTGTCAACCTTGTCTGTCTCTATTGAGTTTACTTGTGAGATTGTAATTTTAATTGATGTAAGTCACATTAAGTTATGTGTATGCACCAGAAAGGCAGGACAAACCTTTTCAAAGAAAGAATTAGAAGGAGAAAACACATCCACGAGGTAAGTTCTCACACTCACCCACAAAAATCACCCTCTGAAACATGATCCCCCTCCTTTCATCACATGCCAATAAAACTGGAGAAGTCTCAGTTGAGCCCTAGACCTAGATTCCTGATTCCTAATTTTCTATCTATAGGACAGAAGTACCCACCATTAGTCTAAATGACATATAAAATGATCCTGTTCAGTCTTCCGGGTTCACCTGGAATTTCTATATATATCAATTTTGAGGATGTGTGTTTCTTTCTTTCTTTCTTTTTTAATGCAACCTCCATTTTGACACATATTGTGGGCTGAAACAAGAATGCCTTTTTTTCTTTGCCACTGAACCAAGAACACTACTCTATTGTTTTTCCTTTTTTACACAAATTGAGTCAAAATTTCTCAGAAAGCATTCTTCCTGAGAGTATTTGAAATATACTCAGAGTCGAGAGTGTATTTCATGCTCTATATTCAGCTCACAGTGGCAAGGAGGAATGAAAGTC
Organism: Podarcis cretensis; assembly: GCF_951804945.1. Taxonomy (NCBI): domain Eukaryota; kingdom Metazoa; phylum Chordata; class Lepidosauria; order Squamata; family Lacertidae; genus Podarcis; species Podarcis cretensis. Next base: position 22,330,097 of record NC_137176.1, on the reverse strand, counting down.
CTCCCAAAGTATCTGCTTTATATACATTATTTACACAATGGGCTGCACGTGATTGGCTAATTCCGGAATTCTCCTGTAGGCCAATCAGGTTGTGGATTCACTTCCATCTGGAGCTGGATTGGGTGGCTCCTGCAGACCAATCATACTGCTGCATTGTTCTAGGACCAATCAGACTGCTGCATTCTGAATCCTATTGTTCTAGGACCAATCAGACTGCTGCATTTTGGATCCTATTGTTCTAGGACCAATCAGACTGCTGCATTTTGGATCCTATTCAACTCAGTACATGACAGTATTCCTGAGATTCTTCCTTTTCTCATCTCCCCCCTCCCCCATGCATAAAGAAGTATTCTCACCGTGGACATTATTTATACTCAATGTGGGAATGGTAGGGTGCAAGGGACAATATGACTCGCAGGGCTAAACAAATTTTGAACTAGGCCAGCCTTCCCTAACATAGCACCCTCTGGGCATTGTCTGACTCCCACCATGTGTTATAAACATGCAACACCAGATGGTGCTGGAGAGCAAAGAAATTTTCTATGCAGTTTTACATAGTGTTTTTTCTTTTGTATTATTGTATTATTTATATGATGTTAGCCGCTCTCAGGGCGGGGTACAAATAACAATTTATTATTATTATTATTATTATTATTATTATTATTATTACAGTGGTGCCTCGCAAGACGAAATTAATCCGTTCCGTGAGGCTCTTCGTATAGTGGTTTTTTCGTCTTGCGAAGCAAGCCCATTGACAGCTTAGCAGATTAGCGCTATTAGCGGTTTAGCGGCTTTTAGTGATCAGCTGTTAAGCGGCTTATCAGCAGATCAGCTGATAAGCAGCTTAACGGCTTAGGAAAAGGGGGGGAAGGGGAAAAAACCCGTAGGAACTCACAAGACATTTTAGGGAAATTCGTTTTGCGAAGCGACTCCAAAACGGAAAAACCTTTCGTCTAGTGGGTTTTCCGTCTTGCGAGGCGTTCGTCTTGCAGGGCACCACTGTATTATTATTATTATTAACAATTTAATTTCTGATTTATTTATAGCACTTTCCCCCCTGTCTGTAGATCCACCCATATATATATATATATATATATATATATATATATATATATGCATACATAGAGCCATACACACACCCAGTGTTAAGTAACCTGTTCTGAATAAATGCATCACAATGTGTTACAAGTATAACTCATATCCCCCCCCCCAATGATGCTGGAAACCTCCCACCCTTGCTGCATAAGATTTGCTCACTAAGGCACAAGGCTGGTTCATGCCGCTGACAAGATATTCAGTTGATTTCGATTCATCAAGGAGCTTACTTCTTTGTGCAGTTACATTATCAGGGATTCACTGTCACAGATTGTTCATATCACATCCCAGACAGCCTTGCCTTGTTAGGCGATAAGCTAATGTGACAACAGGGGATGATCTATGATAGCAAATCTGCAGTAGCTCCTTCATGCAAACAAGTGATGTAGTGATAGCACAAGATTTTCCATGTAGAAAACCATGTGCTACTCAATATGTGAATAAACAGACAGTGATAGCAGAAGCTTTGTTTATGCTTTGGGGAGATTTATGTCTTATGGCAATCCTAAAGAACATTCCTTTCATGCTACCCTCCACATGCCAAGATCAGTCTGCAAGGAAATGTAAAAAGGTGCTCTATGTAAATGCACCCCTATTATATAAAAAAAACTTATCCCACTAGCCATTAATAAAATATCACAGTGACCAACACCAGAGCCTAAGTCTTATCATTTCCTTCCCAGAAGCATTCCTAAGAATGTTTTAATAGTGTCTTGGAAATCCTATACAGCGGTACCTTGGTTTACAACCATAATCCGTTCCGGTGGTCTGTTTGTAAACCAAAACAGGTTGTAACCCAATGGGGCCTCCCCTCCAAAAATTGTTCGTAATCCAAAAGAAATAATGGGTTGTAAACCAAAAAAAGTTTGCAAACCGGGACATGCATTTCCGGGTTTGGCATGTTTGTAATCCAAAATGTATGCAAAGCAGACTGTTTGCAAACCAAGGTACCACTTTATATACTATCTGAAAGAGCTATTGTGGGGATTGCGGATGCAGTGTGGGGGCACACCCTACCTCAGCATAAGACATGCCACAGCATGTCTAGCCACCATGCCCACTCTCTGACCTTTGCCTCCCTCACAGAAAGCTTTGCTTAATGTTTCACCTGGCTCGAGCATGATGAGTGAGGCAGACTTTCAAGTATCAGGGGAACATTTGGGGAAGCACCTGGTTTGACGCGTGTATCATTTGTGCTAGAAATGTGCCCTTGCTGGAAATATGTTAAGTTCAGGGTGATTTCACTACTGTTTCCAACTGTTGGTTTCTGCTAATAAAAAGAGGCTCTGCAAAGCTAGCCGGCAGCTTGCTTGCTCCTGCACAGCTCACATGCATTCAACTCCTGTGTCGTCCTCCATTATTTCTACAGCTATGACATGGATTTCACTGATGAAAAAAGATGACTTCACCACCACCACCTTATAGGCCTGAAAATCGGATCTGTAGCATACTAATTCCAATTCAATTTCAACCCTCATTCTTCATCTATTAGCATGGGGCAGGGGCAAGAAAATCTTATGGCAAAATCTGCCAGGATGAGCAGCTTTTTAGGTTTGTCTACACATGTACTATCTGAAACCAAAGGGGCAAATTGGTTGCCAGGTGTGCCCCCCCCCCAGCTCTCCTTTCCCACTTCATACTTTTCAGGGCTGAATAATTTGGTGATCTAGATGTAGAAGATGAAGAATTGCAGGAAGAAGAGGAACAATTCTTAGATTCCACCATTCTTAGTTGTAACAGAATAGCCACCCACAGTGCTTTCTTCTTCTTCTTCTTCTTCTTCTTCTTCTTCTTCTTCCCTCTCCTCCTCCTCCTCCTCCTCTTCCTCTCCACCTCCTCCTCTTCTTTTTCCTCTTCTTCTAAAAAAGTGTTTATTTTTTTTTAAAAAAAATGTTTATTACTTTAAACACTACAAAAAAAGAAAGAAAAAAGACAAAAAAACAATACAATACAATATAAAAACATTACACAGCACTAACACCATAAACTAAACAAAACAAAAACACTTTAATACACATCATACAATTTCAATGTCATATCTTTCATTTACTTGTTTCAACGACCTCCTCACACCTCCCTTTTTGTATTCCACTTCTGTTGATTGTTTCAGCAATTCCTTTCCATCTTCCTCTGTTTTCTATCCTATAATTATCTTAACATATTCTAACCTTATTTTTCCCTAATACTCTAATAATATATTTATACTTAATTCCTTATAACATTTCTACTAAAGCCATATAACTTCATTCCAACATTTTTCTAACATTCATTAATTTTACAATATTTCTATAAATAGTCTTTAAACTTTTTCCAGTCTTCTTCCACCGACTCTTCTCCCTGGTCTCGGATTCTGCCAGTCATTTCCACCAGTTTCATATAGTCCATCAACCTGGTGATCTTCTGTCCGATGCTCTTAGCTCTTTTCCAAGTCCCTTCTACAGATCTTCTTCGTATTTATACAAAAACTTTACTTTCTCTTCTACTGATCTTATTTTTATTTTCCTTCCTTTGAAGCTGAAGAGTAGACCTTGGGAAAACTCCCACCTGAAGATGATTTTATTCCTTCTCAGCAAGGCAGCCAAATCTCCGTAGTTAGACCTAAGATCCAAAAGGTATTTTGGGGTGTCTTTAAAAATTTCCACTCTTGGCTGTTGTACTTCTAGGTTCTTCTGGTAGTGCCAACAGTCTCTTATTCTGTTCTTCTCTTTTTCCTCTCCTCTTCCAAGTCTGAAGGCCCTCACAGTTTTAATCTCTTCTTGACCCAAGTCCAAGTCCCAAAAATCAGCAAATTCCTGTGTGAGGAAATCTATCATACTTTCTTTCTCCAATTCAGGTAAGGCTCTGATCCTCAAATTTGTTTGTTTTTCTTTAAGCTCAATCATAGCAAGCGTCGACTTATGGTCATCCAGTTGTCTCTGTAAGGCTGGGACTCTCTCTCTCTCCAATTGTGTTACATTACATTCAGCAGCAACGGCTTTCTCCCTAGCTTCCTCTGCAGTCTGCCATGTCAAAGTAGATTCCTGTATCAATTTCTGGATGGTTTCTGTATTGATATTCACCTTTTGTCCCAAATTATTTATACTTTCTGTATTTAAATTGATTTTAGTAGTTGCAGCTTCCACTTTCGCATTTGTCACGTCTACTTTCTTGTTAAGCTGTTCCAGTGAATCATTTATCTTATTTAATGCAACAGCTAAGGCCTCTTCTATTGACATTCCTCTTGATTTTGAATATGCTGGTACAAAAGCAGTAGTAGAAGAAGCAGGGGGGCCTGATGTTGAGGCTCTCCTAGATTGCTGCCAAGTCCTCCCAAACCTTAATGTTTTTTCAAGAATTGACTGGTCAGTTTTTTCCTTTCCATTAACCATAACACTTAACCGATTCAAGGTCAGTCCCAAAGTCTCACAGTTTTTTTATCTTGCAGCTGGAAATTCCCCCAGCCCAGCTCTTGTAACAGTTTCAAAGGCTTCCTCTAGAGGGAAACAGTTTCTATTTAAGTTAGTCAGTAATGTCCTTTTTTAAAAAACACAGCTCAAGCAATGAAGTTAATTTCAATTTTCAGTTACTTTTACTCCTTTTCAAAAGCAGACGGAGACAGTAGAAACAATGTATTTCTCTTATTAGCTAGCTGTCAACAAACAATCGCTGTCAGTGAACGTTCCAAAAAATGTCAGTCCTGCTAGCAGCCCGTTTCCAGGGTCTGAGCGGCGGTATTTTAACTCGCTTCGCTCTCTCCCACAGGCTTATTCAGTTCACAACTCCCCCCCCTTCTCCTGCCTCCAAGGGGGGGTTTAATATTCTTTACCAATGGAAATTTAGTCCTTTACAACAGGCTTTCCAAGACTTCAGCTTGCAGCCTCATTGCTTCAGTCTATTTACAAAAGGGGAAGGTGGACTTCCTGTATTGAACCTCCCCATTACAATACCAAATTAAACATTTAGAAATCCAATTCTCCCGCTTCAGCTTTACTCACGGGTAGTTACTTTAGAATCAAATTGTCCACAGGAAAAAGTCAGCGCTCTCCGGCAACAGCTATGCGGCTTCACTCTGTGGAAGAAGCAGACAATTCAAAGCACCGCGCCGCTCACCCCACGTCGCTCTGGACCCCCGAAACCGGGTTTCCCCGCGAGTAGGGGAGGCGCAAAAGGTGCCCGCCGAATCCCACGTTCATAGGCTCCTCCTGCCTGCGATTTTTTACGGGTCTCCGCCTTCGCCGTGGCGGCCAGACCCAAATTCCCACGGGGCAAATTCCTCCCGATCAGAGGAATTCCGCCATTACCGGAGGCGCCAACCCGGAAGTCCCTTCTAAAAAAGTGTTTAGGGGTACACTCATTCCATCTGAGACTCAGGAAACACTGTGACAGGAACTGACGATTCACCATGTTAAAGAAGAAACTATTTTTTTTAAAAAAAAATAGTTCCTTTCCCAGTTAGATTCACAAAATGTTTAGGGGTATGCATTCCCCTGAGCCCCCCAGAAGAAACAACACTGGCCATCACTCCCAACACCTCTTTTCATCCCTTTATGAAAACCCACCCATACCCAGGAGGTCTCCACATCCAGAAGGTCACCCACAAAGCAACCCCCTCAAAGAACACAAAGTGATATTTTCTGCTTATCCTGCAAGGACGTAATGAGACGACACCTATTAATTTACTTCCACAAACTCAATCAAGGGTGGGGAACCTCAGACTCTGGGGCCAAAGGCAGCCCTCCAGGACTGTATATTTGGCTTTCAGAACTCCAAACCACATCAAATGCCACACCCTTTTGGCTCTACTTTGTACCATGAATTAATGTTGTTGTGGTGGTTGCTTTATTTGTCTCCTGCCCATCTGACTGGGTTGCCCCAGCCACTCATCCTGAGTGAGCATTCTCAAAAGTCTAAGAACAAATCTGATTGGTCACTCGCTTTTCTCCCATGCCAACCTACCAACCAAGCTCAACCACAGTGTGAAAATTGCAATTTTTAAAACTTGCTTTGGCCTGGAAAAAGCTCTGCCTCCTCCCTGCCAGAACTGAGTTCATGTCCTTGGCACACTGAAGGGTGCATCATTTCTATGTGAGTTACTGGAACTAATTTTAGACTTTCTTAAATCAAGTGTAAGGGTCAGTTAGAAAATGCCACTTATTTTATTTCAGTACAATTTCAGTTTCTCACACTTGCTTTCCTCTTCAATTTCTAATAAATTCCTTAAATTAGAAACCTGGAGCAGTGTGATGAGCCTTGACTTCAGCGACCTCCACCACACCAACTCTTCTGTTAATGGTATTCAGTTGCTAGAAAGGGAGCTAACTTCAAACGGTCTCATTCTCCTTTAAGATACAGACGGGTTGAAGTTCCATGTGTTCAAACTGGTAAAGTGGTGATGACACCACTCATGTGTAAATTGCACAAGGGAACTTGTCCTAGCTCACAAGGGAGGCAGAAGCTAAGCCTATTTATAACAATATTCCTTTCCAGATCTTTCCAGTGATTGGTTAAATACAACTGAAGAAAACATACATGACACATGTTTCCCCTCCAGTTTTGATTAATTTTACTTTGCCTTCTGCTACTAACAGAATTTTTCCAGCTTATTTGGCTTACTTGTGAATTCCATAGTGGGATTTGGGAGGTATCTGTATTGCTTTAAATTCATTTAGTAAACCCCAAGAGGGTTTCAAAAGCAAAGCTTCTTAGCAAGGGATTGCCGACTTATTGATGAGAAACAGTTTGTCTCTAAGCCTCACATCCTCTCCAGTCCAATGCAATTCTCTTCCTCAAGGAACTTCAACTTGTTTATCAGACTTACTAATAATATCCAGAAATACATTTATGGGTTAACTCTACTCCTCATCATTTAACGTAAAAGGTAAACTACATTGGTTCTCCCACTGACATAAACATATATGGAGATTCTAGATTTGTTGATTTGCTGGATGGAGTTGTTATGATGAAAGCCACTGAACACACACATTTAAAACGCAGGAACTAAACATCTTGGAAAAGCTCCAAATCCAGTTTCCAAGCATAAATTTATTCACATTTTTAAAACCCTGCCCATTCTTGAAAATGCAGAATGTATAACACCACCGCTGTAAAAATGAAATGGACGTAAAAATCTATGAAACGATCTTTCAGAGATGTAGCTAAGAGCTTATATAAAAGCAGGGGCCATGCACATTTGTTGAAAAGATAATGTTTGTGTGTGTGTGTGTTGAATGTACAATGCTTAGACAGAAACACAGCCAGCTGCTGCCACCAGCACCATATGAGGAGGGAAATGCACATTCTGCATAATTCTGAGAAGGCTCATGTCATGAGGATTCTGGGAGTACAATACAAGTTCCAGGATAAAGCCCATCCAGGCCAGAACTACCAGGAATAAAATTACTCAGAACAGAGAGGGCATGCTGGAAAGTTTCATCATCAATAACCTGTAGATGTCAGAAATGACACCAAGCTTTAAAAGAAAAGAAAATCTAAATCATAATCAATCTCCATGCTAAATATTTACAGCATTAGCTGATAATAACCAGTATGGCATTTAGTCCAGATGAATCTCCAATACATTGTAAGAATCAGGTGGCCACACCTCCGGTGCCCAGAATCAACCAGGGACCCTTGAATGAAGGAGCACTACACATCTGAATCAGTATGTGGGTAGAAACCTTTCACACGTCAACTGAAGCATGATCAGTAGCCAGGGATGGTGGGAGTTTTAATCCAACAACATCTGAAGGGATTGGTGGCTGGTGCCCATTAAGACTGGTAGGGCAGAAGGCAGGGAGACAAACAGTAAGTGGAGCCAGAACCATTGACAAGCTAAGGCAACTAATTCTAGTTTTGTCACCACCCTCCCTGCTATGTTCTTCAAGGGCGAGGAAGAAGGAATCCAATAGAGAGTGCCATCCCTTTGATTGGTTGCATGTAGGAAAATGGGAAGAGTGAGGTTGGTGGGGCACTGCTTGGCACCCATTAAGACTAGTAGAAACTGGTATGTGGACTAAAGGTGCTCCTTTGCTCTAAAGGTGAAATTCGAGCACCTTTGCTCTAAAGGTGAAATTCGAAAAATTAGAATATCGTGGAAAAGTTCATTTATTTCAGTAATTCAACTTAACAGATGGAACTAATATATGAGATAGACTCATGACATGCAAAGACAGATATGCCAAGCCTTTATTTGTTATAATTGTGATGATTATGGCGTACAGCTGATGAAAACCCCAAATTAACAATCTCAGAAAATTAGAATTAGGAGGAGGAAAGATGAAGCCAATGAGTGAGGCATCCAGTAGAAGCAGAAGCAGCAGCTGGGAGGGAAGGGAATAGAAAAGCAGTGGTGACAGGGAAAGACAAACAAGGAATGGTGTGGGAGGGTGGGCATGTTCTGTCGGTAGGGGAAATGAGGCAAATCCAAGAAAGTTCAGCCTAACTTCAGAGAGGGTTCAGCATAGCCACAAGACCCATGATTTGCCATTTTAACTTAGTCTGAGACACAGTAGCAATCTTCCCAGCAGTTGGCAGAGTGAAAGCCCATCCTCTTTCACAGCTGGAGAAGAATCTGGCATCTGTGGTCTTAATGGCCAGATGGTCCCTCGTGCCTTCAGATCCATCCTTCAACTACACAGTTCTCATTCAGATGATGAGCTCTGATTCCTCCCCTAATTATCAATCATTAGAATACCAATGAAAAACAACAACAACAATGAGAGACAAATACCAGTCGAATTTACCTTGACATGTACTCTGCCTTCAGGGATTTGGGTAACTGTCTTCAAAAGAAGAGTCGAGAGAGGCAGAATGAATATTTTAAAGTGCTTTGATTTCCTTGGGCAAAAAGAACAGATCAAAGCTGTGTTCTTATTTTATTTTTTATTTTTTTTAAAAGTAATAACTCAGGCTTTCATTCCATTAACGTTCTAAAGGCATCAAATAAAATGCATTAGAATATGAAAAAATAAATAAAATCCAATGTCATGAGAAGAGAGTGTCATTTTAACAGACACAGTTAACACGTTTTGGTAGCTCTGTGTTAACCCCAGCCAACAATGACAGGGCAGTTTCTCTTCTCTCTCATTCCCCCCACATAATTACTAATTTTCCTCTGTTGTCAGGAAGGCTGTACAATGCCCTTTGAGCATTTCTTCTTAACCGAGCCAGCCACAGAATGCCTCAGGAAACCATGTAACTCCAGCAAATTTTCCACGGTTCCATCAGATGCTAAAAGATGTATTATTCTGAGTGGAATCAAATTGGTCTCTCTAGTACTCATGCACCAGCAGGAGGCATCCAGTAATGGAGGAGGAGGGAATGCCATTTTCACTTATTTCCCCTCCCACTTACAGCCTCAAAGCATCCCTCCCCACCCCCACAGCAAAAAAAAAAAAAATCAATTCAGTTTAATGAAAATGTTCCATGGCTTTTTCCTAGAAAATGATTGCATAACATCTCCCAACGGTTACATTGTATGAATTCACAACAAATATTAACTGCCTGCACTGACTTGACCTCCGATCAAGCTGTTTGGGGAGGGGCAAAGAAGTGGCGATCTTTGCATGATGTAAGCGCACCAGCTGGAGCACTGAATTGGCTCTGCTGGTGTGTTTGCACTGCACCAACCTTGCCACCACCTTACCCCTCACCTGCACCACTGATGACCATGATGGGAGGTCAGGTAAGCAGCATCACATCACTATCCACTACTGGTTTATTGTCTTATAGCAGGGGTGGCCAACTCTCAAGAGACTGTGATGTACTTTCAGAATGAAAAACTGGCAGTGATCTACCCCCACCTTTTTGGAGTTCAGCTGAACGTTGTTGAGCTTTTTTGGGGGAAGGAAAGCCCTGGTTTTTGGGTTCAGCTCAAAGTTGTTGAGCTTTTCTTAGGGATGGGGAAGGCCCCATTTTTAAGGGCTTTAAAATAAAACTTTTTGGGGGGCAAGTTCTGTTTTTTGGGGGCGTGGCTGGAGTCAGTTTTAGCAACACTAAGGAAAGGGAGCCAGAGATCAACCGTGATCTACCAAAACCTTACAGGGATCTACCAGTAGATCACAATCGACCTGTTGGACATCCCTGTCTTATAAGTACTGATTAAAAAAACCCTAGGAAATCTTAGGAAGCTGCTGAATGAACCAGATCAGATTATGAATCTATCTAGCCGAGTATTTTCTGCTCTGACAGTAGTTCTTCACAGTCTCAGGAAGAGGTCTTTCATGTCATCTGGTACCGGATCCTTCTCAAAAACTGGATATATCAGGGTCTCAAACTGGAACTTTCTGTATGCAGAGCATATGCTTTGCCACTGAGCTGGGGTTGCTCCCCATAACATAAAACTACTGCAAAACCTCTCTTGAACTTCCTACAGATGTTTCACAAGAACAGAAGGAATACTTCACATGGGGTGTGTCTGTTTTAGGGAAATGTTTATGTCACTGAGCATTGCCAGGTGAATAAACCCACTTCATCTATTCTACTTATTGGTGAAACAAACAAACCCTTGCAAGTGGGTGAGACAGGGTTGAACTTCCTAAATTCTTCCTCCATCACCATCTACCACCCACAAACCATCACCATCTACCACCCACCATCTACCACCCATCTACCACAAACCTATGAAGCTGGAATCCTTCTGGAGCCATGGAGACCTTTCTGCAAGATTCAGAACCCAGGAGCTCAAGGTTCTAAATCACATGGAGAACAGCCATTGAGTACAAAAGACTCCTCACCGCAAATACTTGCCCTGTGATTCATGAAGAAATTGTGATGGGGGACTGCGAGTCACCCCTGCTTTCCTTATTCATGTGTCAGTTTCGAACATTAGTAGAACAGCTGAAGTGGACTATAGTGCTAAGCCATTAACACCATTCACAAAGCTGGAGCCAACCACTGGTTCCCATAGCTCACCACCAGTGGAACAAAGTTATTGCAACAAAGTCGGGATTGAAAAATGCTTTTGGCTTGAATCCCACACATAGGCTGCTTAAAAGCCAATTAAGTCAATGAGACATAGCAACCTAAATATACACTGGGCTGCAGCCTGACACCACCCTTGGTCTTTATTAACCTCATGCAGGATCAGGTCTATATTAGTAGTAACAAGCTGGCTATCATGACTTCTGTGGCCCTGCTCTGCTGTATTCCAGGCATTCAATAGATTTATTCATAGAAACCAAGATAATATAATGGATATTTCCAAATGATGCACAGTTGTTTGCTCTGTGTTTTCTTCTCACCTCATTAACTGAGAGAATGAGAGCATCAAACATTGTTCTCTCCCATCCATTTGTGTTGATGGTACATTTGCAAATATAAATCCAGTTTTGATTGAATGGCGCATGTTAATACACTATTAGCAATCACTACACTCATACTCTAATTGGCTTCTAAATCTGAAGATCTTTGAAAGTGTTATGTTATTGAGAGGAACTTTAGTGCTTTATGCAGAAAATCAGGACTCCGTTTGAGCCAGTGTTTTACAGCACTCCATCGCAGGACCCAACTTCAATATTCGGTGTTGATTATCTGTACTCAAAGAGGGTTTCTCTATTCTGCTATTGAGCGTTCACTTAGAGGGATATAAGGCACCCAGGGCAGCAGATGTGGGTGGGTAACAGGTGAATCTTTTGAGGAGTCACCCAACATTCAACAGAAATATAGCCATAGTACTCCTGTAGCCATATTTCACACATTGCATCCCCCACTCACAAAGGAGACTTGGATACAAATAGGTAGCCACTGTGGTGCCCTCCAAATACATTTGGACTGCTGCTCCCATAATCCCTGAACTTCACCATGGTAACTAAGGCTGATGGGAGTTGTAGTCCAACAACATTTGATGGACACCACATTGGCTATCCCTGATGTAGATTCTGTTAGTATCTCTGAATATTAGGGGATGGGCCAAGCTTTCAGACCTCCCATAAAGGTAAAGGGACCCCTGATCATTAGGTCCAGTCGTGACCGACTCTGGGGTTGCGGCGCTCATCTCACTTTATTGGCCGAGGGAGCCGGCGTATAGCTTCTGGGTCACGTGGCCAGCATGACTTCTGGCGAACCAGAGCAGCACACGGAAACACTGTTTACCTTCCCACCAGAGCGGTACCTATTTATCTACTTGCACTTTGATGTGCTTTCGAACTGCTAGGTTGGCAGGAGCAGGGACCAAGCAACGGGAGCTCACCCCATCACAGGGATTCGAACCGCCAACCTTCCGATCGGCAAGTACTAGGCTCTGTGGTTTAACCCACAGCACCACCTGCGTCCCTCAGACCTCCTATAGTTTGTCTCTAATTTTGGGAGGAGGTTAAGGTAAAAGTGGGGCCAAAACTCATTCCTCACTTTTGCATTTGGGGAGGGCCTGATGAAACATACCAATTGTTGGGTCAATTGCCACCATAACTGTTCATTCCAAGGGGCATTCTGGGAGGAGGATGGTGGCCATTAATCTAGCAGAGCCGTGAGGGAGCTGTGGTGAGCCTTCCTTCCCAAATAATGCATCCTTCCCCCACTCCCCAGCCAAAATGTGCTGCTACATACATAAACTACAAAGAGAGACATGAAGAGGGTTAATCTTCACTCAGCCCTAACACTTTTGCAAAGGGAATAACAGAAAAAACCACCCTCAAAGATCAGTCCGCAGCTGTCTGCTTCAGAAGTATAAGGCATGCCATTAAATTTGAATATCCTCTGTTGGGTATTAGGTGGAAGTTTTAGGGTCATTTCAAACATTATATAAGAGGAAACACAGACAATTTGCTTACTTGTTTGTATTTACCTGGTCCTATATTCTATCTATCTACTTATCCAGTGCTTTTTTTCCTAAAAAAATAAAAATAAAAATAGGGGTACTCTAATTTTGACTCAAGAAAATCACCATTTTATAGTTCAAATTGGGAAAAATAAATACAGTAAATGGACAAAAGTACAAAGGTTCACAAGATGTTTAGAGGTATGCGCCCCCCAGCACCCCCCAGTGCCCCCCCAAATCACTGTACTTATCTATCTATCTGGATTTTGATGTTGTTAGCTGCTGTCAGCATTTTTAAAGGAAAGTTAGAATATAAATATAACAAAAAAGTTACTAAATTGTGCTTCCTGATGAGTGCAACTGCAGGATACTGCCTTGTCTCGTGCATACTTTATATAATACACAACCCAGCTATTCTTCCAAGCATTCTTAAGAATGTGTATGGTGTATTTTCCTCAACACTGGCTTGCCATACTCAAATCCTGTATGTGATTACAAGCCACTCATCAGTCATCCTGTCTGGACTTGTAGCTTGCGTGGTCCTCTAATTCATCAGGTTACACTTACCAGCTGCCTCACACTTGGGGTCTGATTTGACCTCTCTCTCAAAGAGTTCTGGCACCTGATTGAAATTGCCTGCTGCTCCCCCCCCTTCTAACCATCAGCTGCTGGCCTTTCCACCCATTATTTTTCCAGTGGGATCCCTTGCAACCCTGTAGCATTGGGCCTTCTGTTATTCTATCTTCCATCTGAGAGCATATGGGCTCCCAGAAAGGGACAGGCTCTTTCATTTGCTAGTGTACCACAGGTATCAGTCTTGCCACATCCACAGCAAAGGTCAGCCATAATTCCCCCTTATCAATCAAAATCCCCTCTGTCTGCTTTGCAGCAATACTGAAGACAGGAGGCACCACCTCAAAAAACATGCCATAGATTGCATCTTTGAATGTGTCCTTATGTTGAAATCTATTTTCACATGCAATGCTAGCACATCCTGGGGGAAACATCATTGTCTCACTCCAGATAAACCACAAGCTACAGCCAAGGTTTGTCTTATGGCTTTGTACTATTTGGAGGAGACAAATCATGAGCCCAGGTTAGGCCATCATGTTATGCCATCATGCAGCAGCAGGAGGACCAAAGGAAGGTTGTGACCTCCTCTCTTGCAAGCCCATATGCTTATGTGTCCATACTAAATCATGGCTTCCCTTAGCGTTACATGCAAACTGGGCTTACGTCTGGACACTTTATGGAGATTTGAATGGTCTCAGTCATGCTGACCAGACTACAAAGGCTATCACTCAGCCAACAAGCTGTTAAACTGTACACAGTGATTATTTCCATAGCAGAGATAGGTTGCTTCAGAACTGTGGCACCCAAAGCAATTGTCTGGGTTGGCTCTGTAGCTGAGCTAGCCCTTGGCGCGCGCGCGCACACACACACCTTCTGTTGAAATTATTTACCATTATTACAGAGATCCATGCCTATGCATGCACACATAGTAAGGAATACAGTAAGGAACCAACAGGGAAACATGAAAAAGGGTCCCATGGAAGCCCATGCCAATCCCCTCCTGTGCTACATCTGTGGGGCAGCAGGTGTTGGTAGGGAGAAGAGATGGCTTCTATGCAGATGATACATGCTTCTTTTGTATCTACTTTTCAGCCAGTGTATGACATTTGCAGTCAATTAATTTCCCCCATCTACTGCTAAGTGTTTATCTTGGCAAATACGATATCATCGGGTATGCAAAAGAGCGACACAATGGATGCATTGGACTCTATACAGAATGGGGAAGAATACTGGTGCACAATGTCATAAAAAATGTTGAAAGTATTTGCATAAAATGAAAGCAGGGGAAACCCTCCACCTCTTCTGTATTTTTAATATTTTTTTTGAAAAAAATGGGGGAGGAGGAAAAGGAGAACAGGCATACTAATAGAAATGAGATACCAGATTGTAGTGACCACAGGTTATCCTTTGTGCAGTGAGCACATTAAGACAAGGACAAGCATTCTTGCTCATAGATACATTTCTTTTCTCTCTCTCTTCTACCAAGGAAGCATATATGGAAGTAGGAACCAAATAATGATAAAAATAATTGAAAGGATCTCCTGCATATACAAATCGCCTTGCCAGAGAGGAAAGGATGCTGCTGCAGTAGATTGGCTAGCAGGTGGCAAACCAGCACGAGCACAGATTTTAAATCACATGTGTTTCATTTTGGGGTTTCAGTCTGAATTGTAGCTTTAATACTACAGAGGCTGAGCAAGAGATGAAGCTGCCAGGCCTTAGAGACCAAGGCATCCAGCTCTGGTTATTGCATTATTACAAAGCAGCAGGATGAAACTCATGGATATGACTATGCAGTTTTTAGGGAAATTAAGTTGGTTAATTTGCGACTTCTAGAGGCCGGAAAGTTGTTTCAGAAGTCTGAAAGTTGATGTATGTGTCTTTTTTTATTATTATTGCTTCATGGCGGGGTGCACTGGTGCACTGAGGAGCAGGGGGAAGAGTGATGTGTACCTTGAAAAATAAAACTGCACATCTGTCACTTATAGAAACAGAAGAGTGAATCAATGGGTTCATCTCCTCACTGGCAGCAGCTCGATGCTGGATTCTTTCCCTGCCCTATATGAACCTAGGGATCCTAACTAAAATGTTTGTGTGTGCAAAGCACATGTGCTGTACCACCTGGATTATCCATGAGTGAATGTGACTCCTGACAGATGTTCTCCAACCCTTCTCTATGTACTACAGTCAGGGCAGAGATTGCTTTGGAAGCATGTGTCCCTCTCTCCCCCTTGCTTCATCAGTAGTGGGGAAGTTCTATTTGTCCTCCTGCTCCCTATAGCTAACGAACCTTACTTTTCCCAGGGATGTCCCAAAAAGAGAGCTCTTACTCCATCAGGAATCCTGGCAGACCACACTATTCAAGTTATCCCATGGATTGTTGGTGATAGTTGACCCACTTGCCTCCATACAACTCCCAGAAGGCAAGGGCAGCGGAAAGACATCTTCAGCCCTGGCTAAAATTATCCTTCAGCTTGACATGCTTAAGAACTTGGGACTAATGACATTTATCCTTGTCACTTTTACAAGCAGGCAATTATCCGTGCGGAAAGCAGAGCAGGACATCAGGGTAAGGTCTGGTGGCAACATTGTTCTTGCAAGTCCATGTCCTTAATTTCACTGGCTGCCCAATGGTCAGTTTGGATTAAAAGTTTCCTGAATAAAGGAAGGCTGTTTGCTTCTTAGTGCAGCACTAATGCTGCAGTCACTTCAGCCTTCATCGGTACTTGCCCAAGTCTGTTTCCTGCCTAAAGCAGAGCTTAATGGCTCCCTCTGCCTGATACAGCCAATGCTTTAAGAAGTCTTCTTTCTAGGGCCAACCTAAATCATTTGGCTCCCTAAAGTGAAGGAGAACATGGCTCCTCTCCCCATAACCACCACGTTCCATATACAGAAACCAGCTGGATGAGAAGTTGGGTTCCACTTGGACTCTGGCAATGGGACAGCTTCTTCCACTGCTGGAAGTGGTTCACTTCGCCTACCTGAAGGGCTGGCCTTTTCTATTCTGCCTCCAGAAGCAAGTCACCACTACATGGTTCATGAAGCTACCCAAAGATACCTCTCTTTCCTTTCTCCACCTTTTCTCTAGTGCAGACAGTTAAAACACGCTCATGATTCTCAAGCCTAGCTCAGACAGGACCCCTCATAATTCTACTACCTCCTCACACACATTTGTCCATTCAGGTTTGATCAGGAATGACGAGGTGTCAACCCTCCAGCAGGTATAAGGTACATTTTTAAGCCTGGGGGCCACATTCTCTTCTGGTCAACATTCCAGGGGCCACATGCTAGTGGTGGGCAAAACCAGAAGTGAACATGGGCAGAGCAACAAATGTAAATTTTACCCTTGTTTCTACAGACACCCACAATCTGTCTTTTCTCCACTGGGACAAGCAAGAAGCATTATCAGAGTTCTAGGGCACATTTCAGTCAGGTCAAAAACACTCAAGGGAGGTGAAAAACAAGTCCAGTGGGAATCATGGGGAAGGTATGTCCCCTGGGGAGAGCCCTGAGGATCATATAGAGAGGCCTGGAGGGATGTTTTTGGTTCATGGGTTTGATGTTCCCATGGACTGCAAGAAGATCAAACCTCTCCATTCTTAAGGAAATCAGCCAGCCCTGAGTGCTCACTGGAAGGACAGATCCTGAAGCTGAGACTCCAATACTTTGGCCATCTCATGAGAAGAGAAGACTCCCTGGAAAAGACCCTGATGCTTGGAAAGATTGAGGGCACAAGGAGAAGGGGACGAGAGAGGATGAGACGGTTGGACGGTGTTCTCAGAGCTAACAGCATGAGTTTGACTAAACTGTGGGAGGCAGTGGAAGACAGAAGTGCCTGGCGTGCTCTGGTCCATGGGGTCACAAAGAGTCAGACACGACTAAACGACTAAACAACAACAACAACAATATCCCTGTCCTACAGGCTGGGTTTAGGCTGCAAAGCAATGCCATCCCCTGCCTCTCCAATGGCAGTGCTTTATTCTGTCTGAATTATTATTATTTTTTACTGGTTTAAAAATAAATTTAAACAAATATTACCTAGCATAACCGCTCCACTGAGATTATTGAGTGGTTGATATAACAAGGTCTTGAATTGTGTTATATGTTTCTTGTTTATATTTTCATTGTCCACAGTTGCCCAAGCGCTGGTTTTGAGTTTTGAGTACTGTAGTTTCCCCCCCTCTTCAGTCTATTACATGGATAGCCAACATGGTGCCCTTCATATGATGTCAGATTACAAATCCCATCATCTCTGACCATTGGCCATGGTGGCTGACGCTGATGGGAGTTGTAGTCCAAGAATCTGCGAAGAGTCCCAAACTGGCTATTCCTGTTCTACTACATTCACAACCTCGTTCTTAACTTTTAAAATCCAGGGACTTCCATATTTCTGCTTTGACAAAACAAGGTAGAGGTCTTATCTTCATTAAGAATACATGGTAATGACAGACATATTTGCAGAACTGGCCCAGATCATATACACTAGTATTGATCCTATTCTCTTATGTGGCAAAAACGACCTGTGAAAATTACGTGCACATTTTATCACTCTCTCTGTTGCTAATGTTCAGGATATGAATGCCACTTTGCCACCCACACAAAAGTGAGAAGTATTCGCCCAGTCAGGGGAACCCCAAAGTTTGCAAAATACAAAATCTCTCCATTAAAAAAGCAGACTGTACCCCCACAAATAGAGCCTACTGAAAACTGAGCATTCAAAGTTTGAACTATGAGTGGAGGCGGTACTCCATGCCGCAATCTTTTTGCTCTTGTTTATCTTCTTTAGTTACTCAGGCTGCAGTAAGTCAGAGGCTCCAAAATGTGCAAATTCATAAGGATTTGCTTCATTTTTTAAAAATGCCAGCTGACTTTTGGTTCATCAGCTCCCCCTCCCCTAGCAATCTTCTGCGTGGTCCCAGATCACTCTTCATAAAGTTCCTCACTACCTGGAGTGCCATTTTCCTACACAGACTTCCAGCTGAGAGATAAATGAACACAACTGACCTGCTGATCCACAGGATGGTATCATGCTAAGACTTTTTCCTTCCCCCCAGCTGTTGCTTTAAAGGTCACATCCAGGAAATACCTTTCCCACCGCAGACTTTCTGTACTCGTTTTCAGCGAAGATCTTGAACTGTCCTCTCCTCTGCAACTTTTGGCAACTTCATTACTAGCCTTGGAATTTATGAGGAATCATTTAATCCAGAACAGTGCTTGAGGGTGTAGCATGCAGGCATTGAGGGAGGTGAAGTCATAAGTTCAATGCAGCCTCCAGTTTTGCCGCTCTTTGTTTTGTTGGACTTCAAATTATTGGAATGGGAATAATAAGAGAAAGAATTAAGATTCAGTCTTGATAATTTAAATTAGATAGAATAGGGGAACGCTGGTGAATAATATAATTTGCAAATATCAAGAAAGAAATGGATAAAAGAATTATGTTTAATTTACAGCAATGTTTAGGGCAGGGGTGTGAAACCACAGGCTCTCCAATATCCAGAGCTTATGGTCAGAGGTTCTCTTTAGAAATGGCTGGTCTGGATAGGGTTAAGCCCTCAGTGCTCCCACTGACAGTTCATTTTTTCAGCTTTGAAAGACTGCTAATCACTGTGGTTCAAATTAGAAATGTGAAGGGCATTTAGTGTTTAAAGCAATCAGGCCATCTCTACGGCTTGCCCATTTAAAATTAAAATAAGGATGCTTACTAGGGAAACAGCACCGAAGATTTGGCACATTACATTCAATCATGCTCTGCAAAATAAGAGAAGAAAAATAAGGAGGAGGGTGGAAGCCACACAGGTCTATGCTCCTGAATAATGGTGTACACGAGTTTTGATTTTGCCTCCCGCAACTTCCCCTATTCAATGTGTGGATTGATGATAACAAAATAAAAACCACAAATTAGATATGCATCCTGCTCACTAGGAACACATGGAAACCAATGCAAGTTTAAAATATATACCTAAGGCATGTGAGAGAGAAGTTAGACCAGCTTCTTTTCTTATATTTCCACCTTCTTATTCCAAGAGGCTTTTGGGGAACTGACTGCTTTTAATGAAGTAGCTGGTTCTGTCCTGCTTTTATTGTGATTTTTTTAATTTATCTGTATGTTTTCAATACATCTAAATGTTTCTAATCACCCAGAACCCATGTCAGAGAAAAAGATGGGGTATAAATAAATTAACCACCACAACAGAAAACCCACAGAAGCTGATCTGATCCATGCTCTGATAGGAGACCACCCAGGGTCCCTACATAACCACCTTGAGAAAGGCAGGGTATAAGTGTTATAGACAAATGAGAAATGAGTTTCCATTCTCCTGGAGTTGTTTTGAATGGTTCCTAAACAAAATGGATTGATCCATATGGTGTGCAAAGATAACAGCCCCCTTTTGAAGAACCTGCAGCATGGAGGACTTTTCCAATCTCATTCAGTTGGACATGCTTAAAACCCCTCTTCAGAAATTAGTGCTAACAGTAGAAAGGGTACAAATGGCAAGCTGAGGTTGGGGCTTGCATGCTTGCCCCTGGCCACTCCTGGGGATGCAGGGAGCAACTGATCTAAGGGATTTGCTACCCTGCCTGTCACTCTATTTATAATGATCTTGTTTGTGCTGATGCTGATTGGAATTTATTGTACCTTGGTTCTCGAACTTAATCCGTTCCGGTTGTCTGTTTGACTCCCAAAACAGTTTGGAAACAAAGGGTCAGCTTCTGATTGACTGCAGGAGCTTCCTGCACTCAATCGGAAGCTGCGGAAGCCACGTCGGACGTTCGATTTGTTTGGGAGCCAAGCCATTCGAGAACCAAGGTACCACTCTAATGGACGTTTCCAGGCAGAGGAAGGACCTGAAATGAAATGCCTTTTATTTTCAACAGCCCCAACCCCAGCCCCAGCCAAGAATTTACATGGACACTCCAAGGTCTCAACTCTGGAGATATCGAGGGCAAGGAAGCATGCACAAGCCCCAAGCCCATCCTCCGCCTGCCCCTTGACAACTTTTTGTGATTAGTGCAGAAATCTGAAGAGGGTTTCCAAACATATTCAGCTGAATGTGCCCAGAAACCTCTGCACAAACAGGAAGCCTAGTTCACCAGGGTTCCCAATTGTAGTGAGCTTTTATAAGCATGTTCAACTGAATACAATAAAAATCTCCTCAGACTTTTCTGCCAATTGTACGGAGGTCAGAAGAGTAACCCACACATCTGGGAATACTAGGGGCTCATGCATGCCCATGGGTGTCCATAGTTTAATCCTTCTTGCATTCAAGAGAATGGCTGGAGACTAATAATAATAATAATAACTATTAGATATATTTCCATGCCTTCTACACTGTCTCATGCAAGCTCACAGCTACTGACTTGGCTCACCCACCAATTCACTCATCAGCTGACAATCTCTGTGAGTGTTTCAAAGCTGTTGCACTTCTTCTGCCACAATGATTTGTTTTAAATCCTTTCACTTGGTGCTGTGCCCTTAACAATCACACCCATTCTCGGGTGTTAGCAACCTGTTATTTGCCTGGCAGATTATCCCGCCCTTTTACAGCACTTTTCACACTCCTGGCAGTAGAAAAAAACAATCTGGATGTGCGTGCTTCCGGAAAGGAAAAGAAAATATCAATGTGAGTGCTTTAAGAGAGAGAGAGAGAGTTGGAGGCAAGAATCTGTTCCATCTCGCTCCCTACTTCCCCCTCTCTCTGAGAGAATGGAACAAGAAAACCAAACATGCCATATCCCTTTGACATTAAGAGGCTTCAGGCTTGCTTTTCACAAGTGGTCAGTGTAATTCCTGTGAATGTATAATTTATTGATGTCTGCAGAGTGCTTTGGGTTTCTCTGGGAGGGAAGGTGCTATATGAATGTAGATGTTACGGTTCTCTTAGGAGAGAAATTGCATTAAGAAGCAATTGGACTCCCTTAAGCCATGGCATTCCAAGCCAACAGCCATCTCCGGGAACCTAACGAGTCATTTCAGAATTGTTTTGGGATGGAATGATTATTCAAATAAGAAATAGGTTAACCAAAACTTCCATAACACCAACCAATCAATTGCTTGGATGCTCAAATAAAGACCAGAGACCCAATTAACCATTAACTCTTTGTAGGACACATTTTTAAAGCCCTGCAATGATTTCAGTAGTACTGATTCTGAGGATGAAAGCAATCAGAGTTTCCAATATCTACAGTCTGTCTATGGAACCCAAGAGCTATGTTCTACATGCACTGCCAGTATGCTACCAGGCCAGGATCAAAGTCATGAACAACTTGGGTTTAAAATACCATAACGACTGCTGGAACCCTTATATTCCAGCTTGACCACAAAGGCCATCCAGAGTAACACTGTTGGCTGTCCCCCATGTCTCAAAACCTCAAGTGGAGTCAAGTAGAAATCATGTATTTAGTGTGACTGGTGGAATCCTTTTCCTGTGGAGATTCGACAGTCATTCTCACATCTCTTGAAGGCTTTTTAATGCCAACAGAATGATCTAGTGTTTTCATTTCCTTTTTAGATGCACCAGTCATTTTTGAGATCATTTTGGTATTATTTTACATTATTTTATGTTTTATTGTATTTGCATACATTGTGTGCAGTGCATCAATATTTTATTTTATTTAAACACTTCTATAAGTAAACAGCATCTTAAAAAGTAGAGACATCACCTTGCCAACAAAGGTCCGTATAGTTAAAGCTATGGTTTTCCCAGTAGTGATGTATGGAAGTGAGAGCTGGACCATAAAGAAGGCTGATCGCCAAAGAATAGATGCTTTTGAATTATGGTGCTGGAGGAGACCCTTGAGAGTCCCATGGAGTGCAAGAAGATCAAACCTATCCATTCTGAAGGAAATCAGCCCTGAGTGCTCGCTGGAAGGACAGATCGTGAAGTTGAGGCTCCAATACTTTGGCTACCTCATGAGAAAAGAAGACTCCCTGGAAAAGACCCTGATGTTGGGAAAGATGGAGGGCACAAGGAGAAGGTGACGACAGAGGATGAGATGGTTGGACAGTGTTCTCAAAGCTACCAGCATGAGTTTGACCAAACTGCGTGAGGCAATGGAAGACAGGAGTGCCTGGCATGCTCTGGTCCATGGGGTCACGAAGAGTCGGACATGACTAAACGACTAAACAACAACAGCAAGAAGTAAACAGCCATGGGTTTCAATCTCTCTGTCAGATCCTGTCCCAAAATAGTTAGGGAACATATTGTATGCAAAACCTAGTCCATTCCAAAGTTAGTGGTACATATATAAATGGTTTCCTTCAATTCACAAAACCTCTACAGTTGAGGAATATTCATGGTGTCAATCACATACACTCCATCTCAAAAATAAAATTAAGTCCTTATATAAATTCATATTCCTCTTCATGCACATTTTCCCTATTGCACACATTTCTGTACATAATTTTTGCCTAATATATGGATTTTTTTGCAAGCAATTCCCCATAGTACAATGGCTGCTTGTACACTCTTCTCATTCATGCCTACATTTTTACATGTGATTCATGTAGAAAAGCATTACAAAATTCAGAGAAATTTGAATTTTGAAGGCTGGTTGCATTGCGGTTAATCTATTGATTCACAGTGTGCAAATGCCGTCAATTCACATGAAAATGAATTTCCCCCATCCCTATCCAAGATGCAGTTCTTAGTTGTTAGCACAAACTTTTACAAAAAAGAAAAAGAAAAAACCTTGTGGAAGTGGTAGTCATATAAGAAAAGGTCAGGAGGGTTGAACAGAACAGAAAGTAACTGATCTGCAGAGAGAAGGAGGATTGGGAAAGCTCACTGGATACGAGCCAAATTCTACCTTCTTAGCAGAGCAACAATGTCTCTCACCTTTCAAGTTTCTGAAACTACCCCTGTGTGTAGGGAAGGAAGAAAAAAGAGATTGGTAGGGTCAGAAGCAAAGATTTGAGGCTGCAAAAGAAAAGCCACAATGCGAAGTTTAAAAGCTATGGTCTGTTAGCTCGAGACAGCGGGAAACTTGTTGGGTGCGCAATCTTGGATGAAAGCAGTTGCGAAGGTCACAGCTTGTAACCCAATTTAATAGCTAGATGAGGGGGATCATACAACTGACCTTGCCTTTTGAAGCATGGGGAGGAAACATTGGAGCTAAAAATATTGCTCTGTGAAGTCAGGTTACTGGCGTTAGTGCTCAAATTGTCAAGTGTGGCTGCACACAGGTAGGCTTTTGAATGAGGTTAAACAGGCATGTCTGTCTTTTCCTAATGTTGCTTTAAGCTACACCACTGGCTACCCATTTCCCCCCTTTTATTAAGCTCATTTTTTTTACAAAGGAGGATTAACACCGAACAGTGCTTCATCTGTGATTTAGACACATCACTTTCTATATTGATTGACAAAGTGGGATGTCTTCAAGAGGACATTCCAGGGGCAGGGCAGATTATGTTCTCCCTCTCAAACTATCTTGGGCTGCAGGCTGTGCATATCCACATGTGAGTGGTGCTGTGGTCTAAACCACCGAGCCTCTTGAGCTTGCCAATCAGAAGGTCGGCGGTTTGAATCCCCATGATGGGGTGAGCTCCCGTTGCTCTGTCCCAGCTCCTGCCAACCTAGCAGTTCAAAAGCACACCAGTGCAAGTAGATAAATAGATGTTGGCTATTTGCAGTATGGTAGCGCTGCAGGGAGCTTGCTGGGGAGACCATGCATTAAAAAGGGACTCAAAAATAACTTAAACAAAGTTTTAATAGCAAAAACAAAAACTCCATTTACACTAAATACATCAACAACAAACCAGACCCAACCACCAACCCATCCCCCAGGGTAATGGGAGAGCTAGGTGCTGCTCCTTATATACTACAACCAAATGCTGGCACACCTTAATCAGTACAACTCAGCAGCACCTGCTATGTTTCACAGCTGTAAAGCTGGGTCTCGTTATTTTGCTCTGGCCCCTTAAAGACATACACATCGGGTGGAACAATGATGAACCTTTACATTTAAAGAAACCATTCAACAGCGGGAAGGTAAACGGCATTTCCATGCACTCTGGCTTCTGTCACAGTGTTCCGTTGTGCCAGAAGCGGTTTAGTCATGCTGGCCACATGACCCGGAAAGCTTTCTGTGGACAAACGCCGGTTACCTTGGCCTGAAAAGAGAGATGAAAGCTGCAACCCCATGTCACCTTTGACTGGACTTAACCATCCAGGGGGTCCCTTAGCTTTTTACATTTTATCCACATGCCCACTCATGCCAGGGAGTATTTAGGTTAGTGTGCAGGTGTTAGCCCTGGGCCCACAGAAATTGAGGGAGTTGTACTAGCTGAGCAGGAATCTAAGCACAGTTCATGCTCAACTCAATAAACTACTGGGCAGGACTGGGCACTCATCCTGCCTGAAAAGGGTCCCTTTCAGCATGCAGCTTGGTAGAGCTATAAAAATTGAGGCTGTACACCCAACAGATTGGCCCTACTGATGCACTTGCATAAGCCCAATCTTACCTCCACCCCAGCTTGGTGCAGGCAAGCAGAGGTGATGGCAATGTCAAGAGATCGCCACCCAACCCCACATGCCTCCACTGTATCACTGTCGAATTCCCCTCTTAGAGAACCTTTCAGAGGTTGAAGGGGCTGCTGTTCTTCATCAGCAGAAAGGTTATTGGTGGAGACTTAATTATGGCATCTCCGCTGATCCCCTTTTGTTGCCCTTATTAGGCTTGACAGATATATTTTGCCTAAAGCTCAGCTGAAAGCAAATTCGAAGTTTCCTGCTCGAGTGAGGTATCTGAGAGATTTCAAGGGAAAGCAAGATGGTTCCAAGAGGATTAGAAGAAAAGCTAAGATGAATTTTGCAGATCCTGTGTAATTACAGAAAATCAAGGAAAGCTGCTAATAGCAAGGGAATGACTCCTGCTCTCCTTCTTTACTGACATAGCTGTATGGTTGGTGAGAGAGGTTGGAAGCACGTATCAACACATCTATTTACTTATTTATTTTCAGATCTTCTTCATTCATCCACTGCAACTGAGAGTGCAGGGCAGGTCATGTGCCACGCTCTGATCTGCCCTCCAGCAGATTGGTACATGTTATGGACCGGCTGGATGCAGAAGAATGGTGGGAGGCAAAGCTGGGAACCCCCAGCGGAAGAAGGCTCTCAGAGCCAAGGAATTGGTGGTGGAATGATGAAGAGTGGTCAGAGGGAGAAGAGGCAGCTGACTGGGAGGTGTCAGAAGCTGAAGAGTTAACAGGATTTAGTGAGCAGGAAGAGGCTGTGGCAGAGAGCAGTCTGAATCAGAGGCTAGAGAGGAAGGGGTCCCAGAGGCAGAAATCAGGCAGGATGCTGAAGAATCCAGGGAGTCCCCCTCCTGCTGTGACCTGCTCCTCTCCCTACTGGTTTCCCAGAACCCAAAGAGGTATGAAAAGGGTGGAACAAAGACAGACAAGGTAGAGAAGTATCCAGTTGCTTGGGAAGGACCCAGAGACTTATCAAGCTATATGGGAAGTCCACAGTCCTTGCAACTGCCTCATTGGGGCAAGACCTACTGGGAGGAGTTGCTGTTCTCACTGGACCTAAGCTGTTTTGTTTCTTTGAATAAAGAATTAACTTCACTGACATCTTGTGATGTATTCCTGACTTTCTTCTGAAACTACAGCTGGAAGGCTCAGGAAGAAAAACCAGGGGACTGTTGTCACTGCTCCCCACCAAGCATCTGCCACCTGAGGCAGTCATTTTCATCTTCCTAATGATAAAGAGGATAGTCTGAATTCTTCAAAGCATCCTTTTTGTGAAGTATAGGACTTTTTTCACAGTGTGCCATGTGCTTTACAACCTTTAGCATGCTTGGTGTAACAACACCCTGATGTGATGAGAACTGTTGCACTTGTGTTATGGACAATAGACGATATGGATGCATCCTTTGACATTAGTAATGGACACTAACGGGAATCTGGCTATTCCAAGGGGCTGGAAAGCAAGCCACATTCACCTGCAGCAACCTGAAGCAGGTATGTCCAAGATGAGCCTAAAAGTAGAAAGGGAAATAGTAAAGTAATATGAAAGAATTCAAAGCCACATTATTCTGATTGTTTCATTGGCACCAGAATTTCTGCCTGCTAGATGGAATGATACTCCTTTTCCTCCCCCTATGCTCTGTTCTGGGGATTCTCTTGACCATCCAGAGCAGATTATATGAGGCATAGGGGGCAGGCAGGGAGACAGAGAATTCACACCTAATTTTTCAGATGTATTTGAATCAGGGACTTATTTTTCTCTCAAATGCAGCACAGGAGTTTGTTTAACATTCTGTAGTACTGGACTGCAATTGGTTTCAAAGATTTAGTACAAGACTTTGGTACTTGAGTTTTCATATATCTGCGGAAAGAAGGAGGCAGAGAGCGAATGCTCCAAAGGTTTTGTCTCCCATTTGTGATGAGTTCAATTGCTTGGTTCTGCAGTCATTGTTGCACTTCTGTAGTTTGAGGTCATGCTCACCATTTCTGCGGGGCCAGAACCCTCACGAGAAAACCAAATGGAGATGTAGAAGCAATAGTTTATAAATAAATAAATATAGGAACTGGGTCAAGGAGGTTGAAATTTTATACTGAAGAAAAGTTGTCTTTTCCTGACGTGTTTGAAGCATGGATGTGTATTTACAATTCCCCGCTGCTTTCTATTTTAGCCCACTGTGTTTAGCCAGAGGGAATTTGGGTCTTTGGCTACCCAGAGGTACAGTACTTTAACAAGAAGAGGAAAGGAACACATTGGGGCTTAGACAGGTCACGAAGCATTACTGTCAGTCCCATGAAAAAAATAATAAAGCACCGTGAAGTGGAATAAGCCCATAGTTCTCTTTCAAAACTGTGAAGAAAACCAAGCCTTTTGCTCAAACAATATGAAAAAAAAAGATATGGATTAAGCCTGACACAGAATTGAAAACCCAATAATTCGGAAGGAGAAGGAATTTGACTACCCAAAAGGAAATATTGTTTGGCTATAATCTCTGCCACATGGTTTATACTGTGAAAGCTGCCGAAGCAACAGAATTGTGTCGGTGTGTCCATCCTGTTTCTGAGATTTGAAGAGGGGAGAGGTTGGTTGCTAAATCCCACCATATCAGACATGAAGATTCAAACACATTTTGAGCTTTACAGAAGCTATGTGGTGGTATCTCACACAGCAGTGGTGTAAGGTGGGAAAAGACTGCAGACATACGCAATCATTATTGGCATGCAGTTGTGTCGTGGAAGAACCATAGTTCTTTGGGAGATGAGATGCATTGCATGTAGAGGATCCAAAGTTTAATCTGTGATATCTCTGGCTAGTGCCGGGAACAACCTATGTCTGAAACCCTAGAGAGCCAGGATGAAGAATGAGTTAGATGGCTTTGCCTAACACAAATTCCTATGTGGGTCCACACCATGTGTGCCCATTTAGATGTGAAACACTCTAAACATCAGTGGCCCATACATAAATGGCCCATACATAAATGCACACTTCAGAATGTGTGCAGCATCACCCGAAGAGGTTGGTCACATGCAGTTGAGTAGAAGAGCGACACCTCTCTATGTAATGGCCATCTTAGAGATACAACAGTGAAGTCAATGTGCACCCTCCACCCATTTATTTTGGAACCTATTACCTTTGATGCATGCATATGAGAATTTTTGCACTGACGCCAACAGTGCAACACCCTCCCAGCTGAAATAAGTGATGCCTCATCAGTATTGATATTCTGGTTGCTTTTGAAGATTCGCCTGTTGACAGAGGCACTGTCTTGATCTATTTAACCAAGTCTCCTGTTTTAAAATGCCATTGTCTTACTGCCTCTTTGAATCATGTGCTTTTAAATCTTAATGTCTTAATGGGATTGTTTTGTTATGTATTTTGATTATGGCCAATATTTTATTTTTTCTGCCTTTTAACAAAGTTGTGCAGTTAGGGTGGTAGCCAATGCTATGCTTATCAGAGCAGACCTATTGAAATCAATGAACGTAACTAACTGAGGACTATTAATTCCAATGTGCCTACTCTGAGTAAAACTTAGTTGGAGACAACCCTTGGTTTTCATGTTTTGTACACCACTTAGGAGCCAACTTGGCATTAAACAGTATGCGAACATGTTGTTTCAAGTATATGCCCTTTCCTTCCTTCATTCCTTCCTTATTTATTAATAATTTTTATTGATTTTCTTTTCTCATAACAATACAACTTCCATTTTCACCCAGATTTGTATTTCTTAGGGATAACACTTTCAGCATTGTGTTTACTAACACTCACTATCTATTTATTTCTGAATATTTTGCATGGTTGTCAAGAATGATTAACTATGATTATGTACTGTTCATTGCAAATGGGGAAAAAATGTACTAATTTTTTACACCAAAAATATTGTTTGGGGGTTGCTTCCAATGTAAGGATTGTCCTGCTGGATTAGACCAATGGCCCTTCAAGTCTGGAACACTTTGCTCGCTGTGGTCAACCAGATGTCTATGGGAAGCCTACAGGTAGGACCCAACCACAGCATTTTCTCCTCTCCTGTGATTTCCAGCATCTGGTACTCAAAAGCATAAAGACTCAGAGTGTGGAAACAGTAGTTGCTGACATCCTTTACCTTCACAAATTTGTCTAATCCTTTTTTAAAGCTATTCAAGCTGGTCATCGTCACCGCCTCCAGTGGCAGTGAATTTTATAGTTTAACCATGTGTATTGTAGTTTTTTTTAAAGCTTCTTCAAGCAACAACTCTATGCTCACTTGTGCATGGACCATTGTCTTTTATCTTTCAAGTCTGTTCTTTCCTGTTTCTACATTAAGCTGTTGTTGGCTTTCTCAGGATACAGTAGAAGAATGTGCCTATGAAGGAAAAGTCAAGCCATTGCAGAGTTACAGCGCCTGCTATGGCTTGTAGAGACTGATATGGGAGAGACATGTTTTGTTGCAGGTGGGGCAGATGAAGGCACCTGGCTTTGCTCCTACATGTGCACCATGGCATTTCTTCTCTCTGTGCTCTTCCCAGCATCTATCTATCTATCTATCTATCTATCTATCATCTATCATCTATCTATCTGCATTTTAAACATTGATTTTTTAATGGAGATTCTCTTAAGCTTCTCTTAAATGTGTTTTCTTACAACATTTCTAAATGCATTTTCTGGCAAAATTCACATTTTCAAAATGCAATGTTGATGCATTTTTTGAATGAGAACTTTACTGCTGTGTTTGAAGAAGTGTTATTATGTTTATATCCTTGTAATTTTGCTTTTGTGTTTTCTTTTTGTATTATTTGTTGATTTTATTCAATGCTTGTTTGTATGATGTATAAGCATAAATAAATATTTTTTAAAAAAAGAAATTTAAAAGCAAGAGTGAGAAGTGCAAAATCTGATTGATAGTTATAGCCCAACCACACATTAATCAAAAAGGCATGAATTATGTGGTATTTGGACACGCTGTCAGTTCTTTGGCTCACAAGCTCATTTTAGCCCATGTCTAAGCCCCCTGGGGCAGAGAGAACAGAATAGCCATGATCAGATCATTTGAGGTTACTCCCTGGATCACTCTTTATCCCAGAATAAATTGATAATCCCACGTTTAGCCTGATTACCATCAGTCACTGCATAATTAACTTCTGCCAGCAGAGAGTTGACAGAGACAGTCAACCCACCATTTTCTTTCACAAGTTGAATCAGGCCAGTTTCTGAGTTCCTCAAGCACCCCTAAATGTAAGACAGCCACCCCAACAAAATACAAAGGAAGTGCAATTCCCCAAAATGATAATTGGAAGGGAAGGACCATAGGAAAGTGGTAGACCACCTGCTTGGCATGCAAAAGGTCCAAGAGTCAGTCCCTAACATCTACTTTTAGGACTATATCTGTCTTGGATCTAAAACCCTGGTGAACTGCTAGTCAGTGTAACAATATTGAACTACAGTGGTAAAGGTAAAGGTAAAGGGACCCCTGACCATTAGGTCCAGTCGCAGACAACTCTGGGGTTGCAGCGCTCATCTTGCTTTACTGGCCGAGGGAGCCGGCGTACAGCTTCTGGGTCTTGTGGCCAGCATGACTAAGCCACTTCTGGCAAACCAGAGCAGCACACAGAAATGCAGTTTACCTTCCCGCCGGAGCAGTACCTATCTACTTGCACTTTGACGTGCTTTCAAACTGCTAGGTTGGCAGGAGCAGGGACCAAGCAACGGGAGCTCACCCCGTCACAGGGATTCAAACCGCCAACCTTCTGCTCGGCAAGCCCTAGGCTCTGTGGTTTAACCCACAGCGCCACCCGCGTCCCTCTGGTTAAGAACTTAGTTCGTTCTGGAGGTCCGTTCTTAACCTGAAACTGTTCTTGACATGAGGTACCACTTTAGCTAATGGGGCCTCACGCTGCTGCTGTGCCACCGCTGCATGATTTCTGTTCTCACCCTGAAACAAAGTTCTTAACCTGAGGTACTATTTCTGGGTTAGCGGAGTCTGTAACCTGAAGCGTCTGTAACCTGAAGCGTCTGTAACCTGAGGTACGACTGTAGATAGGTCAGTGCTTTGATTCCATATAAAGCAGCTTCCTATATTCCTATGATGGATTTCTCTTTCTAGAAGTAATAAAATTTGCTCTTTGGACACTTATTCCCCTGAAGATGACTGTTTACTTAAAATGCATCACAACATTTTCCAATAAATATTACATTGTGCCATATGGGATTCTCCCTCTTTCCCCCCTCAGTGTTATTTAACTGCCTCTACCTTCCTATGCTGACATACATTTGATTTGATTTGATTTCAGTGGGATTTTTGTTGACTTAATAGGAACGAGGACTTCTCAGACATATTCTTGCTTTATTTTCTTTTCGTCATTACTTTAACTATGCCGAAACAACGCTCCGGGATCTTTTGTGTCTTGACTTTGTCCAAATGGTAATCTATGCTGTTACATGTTATCTTGCTTGACACCTTGCAATTTGCCAAGCATAATGCAAACGTTCCCCCCGAAGACCTGAAATATTCAACACTTCTATGATAGGTGACACACAGCAAATTGCAGCTGAGCCATCACCTCATGCTAGTTTAGTTTAGAGGAGACACGACTCTTATAATTTGCAATTCCTTGGTTGGAAAGCTGTCGTGTAGCAAGAACTGAAGCAAAGTAAACAATGGGAAATGGGAAATATATATATGAATGTTCCAATCACATCTTACCTTTTTCAAAAAAATAATAATATTGTTAGTGCAAAAAAGCCAAATGAATTTGGACAGGGATTTTGCCTCAGTAATATGATTTAAAGATCTCTAGAGTCAAGTGGCAAAATGACTAACATAGTGAGCCACACCATTGGTCCATGTAGTCTAGTATTACTTCCTCTTCCTGAAGCAGTTAGTAAATCAAGGTTAGGCCTGCCAGCGCTAGTTTGCTGAAAACAGGTCTTTGAAGCCTTATGATGTCTTCTTCCCACTTGATTCAGTGGGAGACCTTCTCCACAGGAGCATAACTATCCCATCTTTATCTCAGAGGCCACAATGTCAGTCTTCAGCACTTACTTGATGGTTGGATGTGCGAGGTCACTCCCTAAGACCTGCTTCTCTGGCAGATAAGGCTTCATTTCACAATTAGCCATTGGCTGCTGAATGTGAGACCATGTCATGTATAGGAAATTCTTTAGCTGCATACAGACAAGGCCTTATTCCAATTTCTCAATGTCTTACCTGATCATCTCCCCATTTTCTGTATCTTTCACATAATCTTTCTACTTCCAGAAACCTTGCAGAAACTAGTGGAAGTTTCATGCACATTCCCTTGTTAATTGTTCCTGGGCTGGGAGGGGCGGGGGGCAGAGTGCTTGCAATCTACTAAATAAAACTGAAGAGATGAAATTTGTGGTGGTATGAAAGAGTACAGTGATTTTCTGTCATTTCAACAGGTGAATCATCGGAGAATAGAAGCACATCTCAGCATAAATGGTGAAGGGGTAGCAGCATGTTCAATGATGTCTGTTGTTGTGTCACATCATGCCTACATGACACTATGGTGATCAAAAAGCCACAGTTCCTTAGTGCAAGAGGTAATGTAGTGTAAAATGAACATTAGAAGAACAGAAGTGCTAGCATTATACCCAGGAAAACTAACACAACAACCTCTGTCTCATTGTATCCACTGATCCCTTTGTCGTCCTCCTTACATTGGGTTGCTTATGGGGAAGATGGGCCTTGGAGTATCTTCATGGATACTCCAAGGATACTCATGGATGCTCCATGGATGTCCAGACTTCACTGGTATGTCTCCATCCATCACAGCTTGCTCACCTGAGGTTTTCATGCAGGTCTTGCCCCTGGATGAGCTCCATTCTTCATTGGGGTGGCTCCATCCTTCACAGCCTGCTCTCCTACTGCCTAGGGTTGTGTGTGGCTCCTGCTCCTTGTTGAACCACATCGCTCTAGAGAGGAACCTTTTAAAGATTTCTAGAGTAAGATGAGACAGCCTTGCATCAGCACTGAGGGGTCCCATGTCGCTTCCAGCGTGCCTGTGCAATTGGGCTAGCAAAACAACAACAACAAACCTATGGTTACGTGAAACATACTCAGTAAACACACAAGATGTAACTGGCTGTACTTTTGAATAAATAAAGTATAGTATTCATAGTATCAAATTGTAGATTCAACAGAAGTTTCATAAAGTTCAATGAAAAAAGCAGAAGACCCAGTAGATCAGTTCATTCTCTAGTCAGGTCATGCATAAGGTCCATACATGTATAAGTGTCTATTCCACCTGTCTGTTCGTAGAGTCCAATAATCCACTGTCGGAAGATCTAACGTCTTTTTTCTCTGTCCCAACGCATAAAATAAATCGAACACAAAGGAAGATAGGTGCATTGTGGTTCAACAGTGCTTGTAAACAGACTAGACAACTTCTTGGTAACATCTACAAAGAGTATAAAGCCTCTGGGGCAACGGTCTTGCCAAAAGAATACTTCCAAGCAAAATCGGCCTACAAGCAAATTCAAAAGGGAGCCAGACTGGAATGGCAAGTGAATCAATGGCGGGCAATTATAGAAGCCTCATCAGCACGGAACTCCAGACAATTTTGGCTCCTGGTAAATAAAAGAACTAAAAGATACCCTTTAACTATTATTCCCGCCCCGGTTTGGGAATCATATTAAAAAAATTACTTTGCCACAACTGACTGTATTGTTAACACAAGAGACGAATTTCAAGATCAGCTTCCCCTCTGGCCCCCCACCGATCCGGAAGACATCCATGACTTGATCGTTAAACTCAAAACAGGGAAAGCGCCTGGGCCAGACCTGATCCCGGCAGAAGCTATAAAATACCACGCGGACTGGTGGGCCAAAGTCCTGGCGACATCTTCGATGCCGTTAACAACTCTGGAATGATCCCGGAAGTATGGAAGGACGCTGTTGTCATTCCAATCCACAAAAAGGGCTCACCAGATGACCTGGGGAATTACAGAAACATCAGTCTGCTCTCAATAGTGGGGAAACTGTATGCCCGCTTCTTGTTGAACAGACTTATCCAATGGGCCGAAGAGAAAAAATTAATTGGGCCCGAACAAGCTGGATTCTGCCCAAAACAGTCAACAATTAATCATATTCTAATTTTACAGCATCTTGCCTGGAAATATTCCACCCCAAAGGGTGGCCAATTCAGTGTGGCATTCATTGACCTAAAGGCAGCATTCGATTAGTATCCCCAGGAGCATCCTCTGGGAAAAACTCACCCGCTGGGGCATCGACAGAAGGCTTCTCTGGCTAATAATCAAACTCCATGAGAACTCAGCAGCTAGAGTGAGATTCACCCCAGAGGGTGACCTCACCAATTCAATTCCCATTAACAGAGGTGTCCGACAGGGTTGTATATTGGCTCCACTCCTGTTCAATTTGTTCATAAGCGACATGAGGACTCCCCTAATAGAGGCCCAAGAAAGGATTCATGCACCCCGCCTAGCACTTTATCGCTGCCCTTTGTTACTATATGCGGATGACGCAGTCATTCTTTCTTTTTCTAGAGTAGGTCTCAGGAGGGCCTTAAATTTTTTTGGATCATACTGTAACGCAAATTCCCTTACAATTAATTATGGAAAATCTAAGATCCTGATTTTCTCAAAGAGCCGGAAACTCCATAATTGGAGAATTGATGGGAGAGTCATCGAACAAGTCTATAGATTCCAATATTTGGGAGTTTGGTTACAACATAACCTTAGATGGAAGGCCCATGTAGCCTATGTTACAAATAGAGCCAAAGCTATCTCCTTGGCGATCTTGCGATTCTTCTTCACCGATGGGGCCCTTCATATCCCATCGGCGTTGGAAGTCTTCAAGGCCAAGGTGATCCCGACAATTGCTTATGCCATCTCAATTTGGGGGACTTTTGTCAACCTATCTCACCTGGAGGTCATTCAAAATCAGTTTTTAAGAGGGATATTGAAACTGCCCAACTGTGTAAGTAATACAGCGTTACGCATGGAACTTAATACTGTATCCCTGGAAAATGCTCTGTGGAAGCACATACTTTGTCACTGGTTATCTCTATGGCACAATCTCCCAAACTTATACTTGATACAATGTATGTGGAGAGATGATTTCCAGAGCCCATGGGTAAAAAATTTACAGCTGAAAATTACGGCAATGGGAATCTCCCCATCCAAATTACTAGAGCAGGACATAGTCCCAGCTAAAAGAACAGTAACCTGTAAACTAGAGGAGATGGACTTGCAGCAGAAAATGGTCTTGGGCAATGGTACCTGCTCACCTCTAAATCTTGGTTTATTACCCCTCTTAAGGCTCCCAAACTATTTGAATTCCTTAACTTCCTCAGCTCATAGATATGCCTTTGTCAAGGCAAGATTTAACACCCTCCCATCGAACGTGCTGAGAAATAGATTCTCCAATGGACAGATATCGCTCTTATGTGATTGTAATTGTGGGGCACCGGAATCGTTGCATCACATAATTTTTTACTGTGCTTTTCCCTTACCGGCCAGGAGCAAGTTTCTTGCTCAATATCTTAAGGGAATCGCCGATGATTTGATTGAAGCCAAACTGAGATATCTACTAATTGATGATGACCCCCTAAGATCACTCATGGTTGTCAGATTCTTGATCAGCGTCCTATCCCTAAAGAAGAGAAACGGACTCCTGTGTGGCTCGGATAATCCTTTTAAACCATGATCTATGTTTTAGGTGATATCACCATTGTTTTAAACCATGATCTATGTTTTAGGTGATATCACCATTGATATCCTTGATTAATTTATGAGCAGAGGGCGATGTATAGGTTACAAATTTATTGTAATGTATGATGGTGGTCTTTGTCTTTGTTTTTGTTTTGCTTCGGTTCCTGTTTGTCTTTTGTAAGTTTTGGCGATTTGGAGGTTTAAGTATATTATGTTGGTATGGGAAACTGTCGTGTAACGGGCCAATGGCCGTAATAAAGATCAATCCAATCCAATCCAATCCAATCCAATAATCCACATGAAGGGTTGTTACAGTTCCACAGAATCCTTTCACAAAGTCTAAGAGAAGGATTTCCGGAATATTAGCCTTGTTTCACCATCCTAGGCTTCATCAGTAGAACAGGCTCTAGATAATGCAAATAAATTTAATATTGTAATCTCATACATTTTTACAGCAAAAATAATATTTAAAAAACTATAAACAACTGTACATACCAAATGTAATATTACAGGATAGTGGATCTTATAGCATAGTAGTGGTTGCAGTAAGCAGAGCCACAGAGCTGGTGAAGATGAGAAAGTAGTGTAGCTCCCAACACCCAATGTTTCTATAGGTAAAGGTAAAGGTAAAGGGACCCCTGACCATTAGGTCCAGTCGTGTCCGACTCTGGGATTGTGGTGCTCATCTCACTTTATTGGCCGAGGGAGCCGACGTACAGCTTCCGGGTCATGTGGCCAGCATGACTAAACCGCTTCTGGCGAACCAGAGCAACACCATTTACCTTCGCGTCGGAGCGGTACTTGCACTTTGAGGTGCTTTTGAACTGCTAGGTTGGCAGGAGCAGGGACCGAGCAACGGGAGCTCACCCCGTCGTGGGGATTCGAACCGCCGACCTTCTGATCGGCAGGCCCTAGGCTCTGTGGTTTAACCCGCAGTGTCACCTGTGTCCCAATGTTTCTATACAATATGCTTTAACTGTTAAGCCTGCCGTGCATTCTGTAATATGAGATCAGAACCTGACAATTTCTTTTGTTTTTGTTTTTTTTTATAAATATTTATTAAGATTTTTTAAAATACAAAATGCAAAAATAATAAACAATATAACATGAATCATAACACATTTTTCAGAACTTCTTTGGACTCCCTCACGTCTCCCACTCCCACTTACATCGTTATAAATTTTTCCCAGCAATTTATCATCTTGTTTATATTCTTAAATTTTGTTCAATTAATTTGATCTATTCTCCACAAATTTTATATTTCCCTCAATCTCACTTATCGTCAATTTCAAATCTAATTCAGTGGTAGGCAATTATTTGTAGATAAATCTTGAATTTCTTCCAGTCTTCTTCAACCTTCTCTTCTCCCAGGTCTCGGATTCTGCCAGTCATCTCGGCCAGTTGCATATAGTCCATCAGCTGCATCTGCCACTCTTCCAGTGTGGGTAGATCTTGAGTTTTCCAACTCTTGGCAATGAGTATCCTTGCTGCCGTTGTTGCATACATAAAAAATGTTCGGTCCTTCTTTAACACCTTCTGGCCGACAATGCCCAGAAGGAAGGCCTCTGGTTTCTTAGTGAAGGTATACTTAAATACCTTTTTCAACTCATTATAAATCATTTCCCAGAAGGCCTTCACTCTAGGGCAAGTCCACCAGAGGTGAAAGAATGTTCCTTCATGTTCTTTACATTTCCAACATTTATTATCAGACAAATGGTATATTTTGGCAAGTTTAACTGGGGTCATGTACCATCTATATATCATTTTCATTACATTTTCCTTCAAAGCATTACATGCAGTGAAGTTCAACCCAATGGTCCACAACCTTTCCCTGTCCTCAAACATAATATTATGCCCAATATCCTGAGCCCACTTTATCATAACCGATTTAACCATTTCGTCTTGTGTATTCCATTTCAGCAGCAAGTTATACATTCTTGATAAAACCTTAGTTTTTGGTTCTAACAATTCTGTTTCCAACTTCGATTTCTCCACCTGGAACCCTAGCTTTTTGTCATTTTTAAAAACTTCTTTAATCTGAGCGTAATGTAACCAGTCTCGCACTTTATCCTTCATTTTCTCCAAACTCTGCAATTTCCAATTGTCTCCGTCTTTTTCTAATATTTCCCAATATTTTGGCCAGTTGGCCTCCATATTGGGTCTTTTTCGGGCCTTAGCTTCCAGAGGTGAAAGCCACCTCGGAGTTTTATTTTCCAATAAGTCTTTGTATTTTGTCCAGACTTTAAAAACTGCTTTCCTGACAATATGGTTCTTAAAGACCTTATTAATCTTAACCTTATCGTACCATAGATATGCATGCCAACCAAAGGCATTGTTAAACCCTTCCAAGTCCAATACGTCAGTGTCCTCGAGAAGTAGCCAGTCTTTTAGCCAGCAAAAGGCTGCGGCTTCATAATACAACTTTAGGTCTGGCAGGGCAAAGCCCCCTCTTTCTTTCGCATCAGTTAGTATCTTAAACTTAATTCTGGGCTTTTTGCCCTGCCAGACAAATCTAGATATATCTCTCTGCCACTTCCGGAAACACTCTGTCTTGTCCACAATCTGCAATGTTTGAAACAAAAACAACATCTTTGGCAATACATTCATCTTAACAGCAGCGATTCGGCCTAACAGAGAAAGCTTCAATTTTGTCCAACTATCCAAATCTCTCTTAATTTCAGACCAACATTTTTCGTAATTATCCTTAAATAGACTCAGATTTTTTGCTGTTATGTTTACCCCTAGGTACTTTACTTTTTTAACCACAGTTAATTCCGTTTCTCTCTGAAACTGTTCCGACTCTACATCTGTCAGATTTTTCCCCAACACCTTAGTTTTCTGTTTATTTAGTTTAAATCCTGCCACCCGACCAAAATCTTGGATCGGTTGTAATACTCTTTTTGTACTAGATTCTGGCTCCTGCAGGGTCAAAACTAGGTCATCTGCAAAAGCTTTAAGTCCAAGTGCCTTTAAACTGTAAGATGAGAGAGAAGGGGCCTTGAAACAACAATTGGATGATGCCTGAGTAGGCATAACAGTTCTCACTGTGGTGAAATGCAATGTATTTTTATTTAAATAATAGTAATTATTTCTAAATTTGCATAAAAACATGTAAACTTAGCACATGCAAATACTATGCAAATCTGTGTCTTTTTTGTGACGCAGTATTGCTCTGATGGCAATGCCTACATGACCGCCCTGCTCCCTGAGTAATGCACATTTATTGGAAAGTTCAAAGAATCAGAGAACTGTAGAGTTGAAAGGGACCCAAAGGCTCATCTACTGCAACCTCCTGCATCCATGGCAGATGGCCATACCAGCTCTGCTTTAAAAACTCCAATTAATGAGAGTCCACCACCTTCCGAAGGAATCCGTTCCACTATGTGTATAAAGTATTCTGATTAATTGACATAAATCAGAGTGGGGACTTCGCATGAGTCCCCACTGTTCCCATACACACCTGCACTACAGGGTGTTCACAAAAGTCTCTTCCACATGTACAGCTAGCACCTGGGACTAGACACTCATGATGCCCATGTGTTGGGATGAACAACCATTATCTTTTCCCAGTGACGGGGGAAAGTACTTTCCCAAAAGTACTTAGTGTACTCGTCCAAATCCCCTGTTGCAAAGCATGGCTACTGCACTCCCTTCTCCATGGTTGACCAGGAAGAGTTAAGCTATAGGTCCCATCTGCACTACCTTAGTTTGCTAAGAGCTACAGTTTTCAGAATGGTTTAGCAATCAATTCTTCTTCTCAGGGAACTGTAGGAATTGTAGCTCTGTGAAGGGCATAGGGGCCTCCTAATCTCAACACCTTTAACAAACTAGAGCTTCTGGGATCCTTTGGGAGAAACCATGAATATTTAAAGTGGCATAATACTTTTAATACTTTTATAAATATATTGTGGATGGGATCAGAGTCCACTTCATGGACTATGGCAGGCAGCCACTTCTGCTGAAATAATAATAATAATAATAATAATAATAATAATAATAATGATGATGATGATGATATTTACTTATACCCTGCCCTCCCCAGCCAAGACCGGGCTCAGGGCGGCTAACAACCAATAATAAAAACAAGTTGATTGAAATAAAACTTAAAAATCAAGATTAAAATACAACATTAAAACATTAAAAAAAATTAAAATGCAGCCTCATCACAGGAGAAAGGAAAAAAGAGAAAGAGGGGGAGGGAGTCAAATTGATTCTAAGCCAAAGGCCAGGCGGAACAACTCTGTCTTACAGGCCCTGCAGAAAGAAATCAGATCCTGCAGGGCCCTGGTCTCATGAGACAGAGTGTTCCACCAGGCCGGAACCAGTGTTGAAAAGGCCCTGGCTCTGGTTGAGGCTAATCTAACTTCCTTAGGGCCCGGGACCTCTAGGGTGTTGCTATTTATGGACCTTAAGGTCCTCCGTGGGGCATACCGGGAGAGGCGGTCCTGTAGAAACAAGGGTCCTAGGCCATGAAGGGCTTTAAAGGTCAAAACCAACACCTTATATCAGACCCTGTACTCCACCGGGAGCCAGTGCAGCTGGAAAAGCACTGGGGGAATATGCTCCCATGGCAGAGACCCCGTGAGGAGCTTCGCTGCAGCATTCTGCACCCGCTGGAGTTTCTGAGACAGTTTCAAGGGCAGCCCCACGTAGAGTGAACTACTGTAGTCAAGCCTGGAGGTGACCGTCGCATGGATCACTGTGGCTTACATGGTAGTCCCATTCTCTGACCACTCTCATCAGCCCTCTTTGCATCCTGATCCTTTAGTCCAGCGTAATCACGCAGTCTGAAATTGATTCAGTCTCTTGATTAACTAGCCACCTATTGCCAAAGGATTTTCTCTTCCTTAAAATGTGTATTTACCCATGCAGCTTTGCTGACCAAGAGCTGCTTCTCATGAAAAAGGTACAGGCCACCATTTCTCATCTTTGAATTCGGCCCTTATATCCAGTGCTATTTTTTCTACAAGAGCCAGAACTCACCATGAACTTGTTTTCTTAGAATGGTTTTCTGACAATTTCTTTTGAACCTGACAATTTCTTTTGTTTTGTTCTCAACAGAGACCTCCAGGAAAACTAGTTGCTGACTAGGATATGAGATGTCTGTCTGCCCAGAGAGTGAAGTTGTTCAGTGGCATAAAACAGTTTTCTTTTTCCTTAAACACAAACAACCATATATTTATTAATGGCTGTATTTCCCGAGACCAATAGTTTGAGGCTTCATTAAAATTTCAAAAGATGGAAAGGTTTGATTTAGCTTTGCCTTGGGCTGAAATGAACAACAAGGTTGCATTTCGTTTGCTACAAGACCCCAAAATTGAATCACCACATTAAAATAATTGTGTATGCCCAAAAGAGCATTCTTTCACGTGTTCATTAAAAGATAATTTCCCATTCCTTCTCATTAAACTAATTAGGAAAATCTTGCCTTGCTCTTTTGTGAATATTGATATAAAAGCATCTCCTTGCTCAAAATGAATCACTGAATGTTCCAGAGCTTTATATTATGGATTATATGACATTCTATTTTCAGGTTGCTTAGATATTCCTCCCCACACCTTAAGCTATGGCTCCAGCTTATGGACAAGAGAATAGCTTGGTTTTGCCTGAACTCGCTTTGGAAACTTATGAATACTCAATAAAGCATCATTCTTATTTTTGAGCTATAATGATTAAATTAATGCCCCAAATGACGGCATCTTGGAGGTGTTTTAATGAATCCTTTAAGGAAACACTCAACTGTAAATGCCACTTCTCTGTGCCCTGATGAATATTTTTAAAATAAATACAAACCCTGGGTGATATTCAATGTTAGGCTTCTATCAATTGTAGCACATGTTTTAAACTATGTTTTATGGCTATTCAAGGACTGGTCTTACTATATTTTGTATGTTGTAAACCACATTAATATACTTTAGGAATGTGAGGATTATAAATATTTAAATTCTAAGCTATGTATTTGGTTCCTAGTTCTGCTTGGTAGAATTTGAACTTCTAGTAAAACTTCAAACACAGATACCTGTGCTGTGCCATATCCCAGTGTCTCAGGTCAGTAACAGTATGCTGGCTGTTTATCCTGCTTTGCAGAGCCCAGAACTATATATTGGAAGACCTGTCAGAGAACAGTCCTCTATTTGAAGGGCTGCCTGGCTAAGGAGGTGAGAGAAGGAACCATCCTGTATTTTTGCATTTTGCATTTACTCATTGAATTGACCTTGCGATGGCTGCAGTGGTCAACATATTTTGGGGCTGGGTAGGAATTTGCCTAAGGGGACGCAGGTGGCGCTGTGGGTTAAAGCCTCAGCGCCTAGGGCTTGCCGATCGAAAGGTCGGCGGTTCGAATCCCTGCGGCGGGGTGCGCTCCCGCTGCTCGGTCCCAGCGCCTGCCAACCTAGCAGTTTGAAAGCACCTCCGGGTGCAAGTAGATAAATAGGGACCGCTTACCAGCGGGAAGGTAAACGGCGTTTCCGTGTGCGGCTCTGGCTCTGGCTCTGGCTCTGGCTCTGGCTCTGGCCAGAGCAGCGATGTCACGCTGGCCACGTGACCTGGAAGTGTCTCCGGACAGCGCTGGCCCCTGGCCTCTTAAGTGAGATGGGCGCACAACCCCAGAGTCTGTCAAGACTGGCCCGTACGGGCAGGGGTACCTTTACCTTTACCTTTTAGGAATTTGCCTATCAGGAGAATTGGCTATGACCTGGGGTTTTTGACTATCTCATAGCAATTGTCACAACTTTGGTAGTTTAAGCATTGGGTAACCTTATGATTGGTTGGAGTAGGGGTTGTACCCTCCAGAAATAGGGTATCCCATTAAAGGGATCTGTTGCTTCTATCCATTTGCCCAGACTGGCTTGGGCTTCAGTGCTCCTAGAGGCAGCATTCCCTGTGGGGATCCCCCTATTTGATGTAAGTCATGGGAATCCCCGCCTTCCGGGTTGACCCTTTCACACATGCTTAGCCAATGCCTATGCCAAACCACTTCACCTGTAGTCAATAAAGTTGTGGCCTCATTTTTATCCCATTCATTGGTGTGGTCTCTTTTATTGGTAACTCATTTGAGTGGTGGGGGGGGAGGTGTGTGGCCTGGGCCTGCAATTATTTCCACATTTGCATA
Organism: Podarcis cretensis; assembly: GCF_951804945.1. Classification (NCBI taxonomy): domain Eukaryota; kingdom Metazoa; phylum Chordata; class Lepidosauria; order Squamata; family Lacertidae; genus Podarcis; species Podarcis cretensis. The sequence continues at coordinate 22,287,449 of NC_137176.1, read as the reverse complement.
TCTGTGACCCCATTGGCCCTCTTTTTTGGTGATGACTTCAAAGCCAGCCAAAGTAATGGCTTGTGTATAAAAAGAAAATCGCTCCATTCCTTAAAGGTCAAAGTTTCCCGAAACCTGTATATTCCACATCATGTATTAAGTTCAGCAGAAAAAGTCCTGCTATTTGGTGAAGGCAAAGGTGATGGTAATGAGATCTAGGGCCTGTTTTCTGTAATGCTATTTGTGTACTAGGGACGTCTTCCTGGCCTTTTTGAAACCTTGTGGAATTCAACCTCTCACTATTACCATTGTTTTGTCACCAAACCCTTTTGCTTTCTAGATGGCAGAATCCCACTCTCCTTCCCACCCACCCCCACATTGTTCAGGGGGTTCTCCTGACCTTCCAGAGTGGATTTGGGAGAGCAGCAAGGTGCACAGGAGGAGGGGAGCATGGGGTGGGGTGGGGTAGGAAGATCTGTCACCAGTGGGAGTCCTTGTGCTGGCTTCTGCTAGGACACCGGGATAGTTGAACGCATCCCCAAATATTTATATCCTGCTTTTCTATTTAACAATGACAAAAATAAGTTGACAAATATAAAATGTCCAATTAAAAAAGAAAATGCACAGATATAAACTGCAGCAGCAAAGGATGGGTAAAAACACACACAATTAAAATCAAATAGCTCTTGGACTTATTATTCAGCAGTGGTTAAGACCTTCATGTTTAGGAGGGCTTTTCAGACCCCAAAAAGGTAGTATAGGTGGTTTTTATTGCATTGCATGTTTAATCAGATTTCTTGCTTTAAAGTTGCTTTATTTTGTTTTCACTGCCATGATAATCAATTGTGGTAAGATCTAAGAAGAGAAGACGAAAAGAAACTATCAAATGATAAAGACCTTTCTGCATTTGTCAACCTTTTCAAACTGTGCAGACCCAGATCAACCCGTTAATGCAAACAGAAAATTATCTCACGAGCACTGATGGCTCCCAAAGACTTTGAGCTGCCATTACTGCTCAAAAGGTTTCCAGTCTTGTATGCTCTTATGAGTATTAATGCACAGGTATTGCATAGAAATCCATCTGCTTTACACAACGGCTAACAGAAGTAAAACCACTTCGCTGCTGTGCTGGCAATTACTAGCACGGGAGTGGAAGAGACATCGCAGTCACAGATGGGGAAAATAAATATCCCTTGTTCAAAAAGTACGCATCTGAGATGAAGCTAACCCGCCACAAGATGGCAGCTAAAGGCAGCAAAAGTGATGTTACAAAAACTACAAAAGTAATGTAGCTTGGGAAATTTGATGGATCCGTTCTAAACCTGCTTTCTTGTAAAGGGGAAATCTATATTACCTTGCTGAATTGAAGAAAATAAGAACCTTATTCTGCATCTTATCATCCATTTGGTTGCTCATTGTTGTTCCTGAAGAACATACAGTCTGAATTTTAGTAGTGGAGGACTTCACCGAGAGAAAGGATGGGGAAGCAAAGTTATAAGAGGGAGTTTCAGCTGGAATGGCAAATTAATGCATCCTGGAGGAAGTCTTATGGAAGAGATAAGCTTTGAACTGGAGGAGAGACATATGGGCATCGTGCAGATGTTCTGGAAAGTTCTGGAGAGACTCTCAAATGTGATTCCCTACCTGAAGACTGCATCACATTGGCTGGGTTGGGCTACCCCTCATCTACCTCTAGCCATATTTCCCTTTCAGGGTAATTGGCTTTTCGCTTTCCTGAAGTGGCAGTGACTATGCTTTTCTCTCTCTTATCCGAATCTTTCTTCCCCAGCAGAGAGATTCACTGAGAGTGTTTCCATCCCCCTGGCTCTCAGTTGCTTCCCATCTGCACCTGGCTTTCAAACCCTGCTATAGTCATTTGGATGGCTATGTGTCCTGCTTTACAGAGGACGCTTCACCTGCTGAAAAGATCTCAGAAGGAGTCCTCTGTTTGATGGTGTCCTCTACTGTCTAGTCCAAGTGCCTTTAAACTGTAAGATGAGAGAGAAGGGGCCTTGAAACAACAATTGGATGATGCCTGAGTAGGCATAACAGTTCTCACTGTGGTGAAATGCAATGTATTTTTATTTAAATAATAGTAATTATTTCTAAATTTGCATAAAAACATGTAAATTTAGCACATGCAAATACTATGCAAATCTGTGTCTTTTTTGTGACACAGTATTGCTCTGATGGCAATGCCTACATGACCGCCCTGCTCCCTGAGTAATGCACATTTATTGGAAAGTTCAAAGAATCAGAGAACTGTAGAGTTGAAAGGGACCCAAAGGCTCATCTACTGCAACCTCCTGCATCCATGGCAGATGGCCATACCAGCTCTGCTTTAAAAACTCCAATTAATGAGAGTCCACCACCTTCCGAAGGAATCCGTTCCACTATGTGTATAAAGTATTCTGATTAATTGACATAAATCAGAGTGGGGACTTCGCATGAGTCCCCACTGTTCCCATACACACCTGCACTACAGGGTGTTCACAAAAGTCTCTTCCACATGTACAGCTAGCACCTGGGACTAGACACTCATGATGCCCATGTGTTGGGATGAACAACCATTATCTTTTCCCAGTGACGGGGGAAAGTACTTTCCCAAAAGTACTTAGTGTACTCGTCCAAATCCCCTGTTGCAAAGCATGGCTACTGCACTCCCTTCTCCATGGTTGACCAGGAAGAGTTAAGCTATAGGTCCCATCTGCACTACCTTAGTTTGCTAAGAGCTACAGTTTTCAGAATGGTTTAGCAATCAATTCTTCTTCTCAGGGAACTGTAGGAATTGTAGCTCTGTGAAGGGCATAGGGGCCTCCTAATCTCAACACCTTTAACAAACTAGAGCTTCTGGGATCCTTTGGGAGAAACCATGAATATTTAAAGTGGCATAATACTTTTAATACTTTTATAAATATATTGTGGATGGGATCAGAGTCCACTTCATGGACTATGGCAGGCAGCCACTTCTGCTGAAATAATAATAATAATAATAATAATAATAATGATGATGATGATATTTACTTATACCCTGCCCTCCCCAGCCAAGACCGGGCTCAGGGCGGCTAACAACCAATAATAAAAACAAGTTGATTGAAATAAAACTTAAAAATCAAGATTAAAATACAACATTAAAACATTAAAAAAAATTAAAATGCAGCCTCATCACAGGAGAAAGGAAAAAAGAGAAAGAGGGGGAGGGAGTCAAATTGATTCTAAGCCAAAGGCCAGGCGGAACAACTCTGTCTTACAGGCCCTGCAGAAAGAAATCAGATCCCGCAGGGCCCTGGTCTCATGAGACAGAGTGTTCCACCAGGCCGGAGCCAGTGTTGAAAAGGCCCTGGCTCTGGTTGAGGCTAATCTAACTTCCTTAGGGCCCGGGACCTCTAGGGTGTTGCTATTTATGGACCTTAAGGTCCTCCGTGGGGCATACCGGGAGAGGCGGTCCCGTAGATACAAGGGTCCTAGGCCATGAAGGGCTTTAAAGGTCAAAACCAACACCTTATATCAGACCCTGTACTCCACCGGGAGCCAGTGCAGCTGGAAAAGCACTGGGGGAATATGCTCCCATGGCAGAGACCCCGTGAGGAGCTTCGCTGCAGCATTCTGCACCCGCTGGAATTTCTGAGACAGTTTCAAGGGCAGCCCCACGTAGAGTGAACTACTGTAGTCAAGCCTGGAGGTGACCGTCGCATGGATCACTGTGGCTTACATGGTAGTCCCATTCTCTGACCACTCTCATCAGCCCTCTTTGCATCCTGATCCTTTAGTCCAGCATAATCACACAGTCTGAAGTTGATTCAGTCTCTTGATTAACTAGCCACCTATTGCCAAAGGATTTTCTCTTCCTTAAAATGTGTATTTACCCATGCAGCTTTGCTGACCAAGAGCTGCTTCTCATGAAAAAGGTACAGGCCACCATTTCTCATCTTTGAATTCTGCCCTTATATCCAGTGCTATTTTTTCTACAAGAGCCAGAACTCACCATGAACTTGTTTTCTTAGAATGGCAATGGTGCCCACCGGAGAGGTGCTGGAGCTGAGTTCTGATGAGCTCCAGCTGAAAAAAAAAAGCCCTGCTTATAACTGTCCATATCTTATAGTTCTGCAAATATTGTATTATATAGGTCCTAGCTGTCATGTCACCGTGGTAAGTAACACAAGAATTGTTACACTAATGTGTCCAGGTCTCAGAGGGCAGGTGGAAATTTGCCCGAAGAAAGATGTCTATCGTAACCAATAAATGATTATACAAACCACAGATGGCTTAGATTTCTTTCTGAACCTTATATCTCATTAATAATGACAATACAAATCTTATTTCTTGAAATCCCCCCTCCCTTTTTTCTTATGCTATATTAGTGTCTAACTGAAATTTCAATGAGCCCTGACACTGGGTTAACAAGCCTTTGCTGTTAGAAGCTTTTCAAGATAAACTTGCCAAAGCACTTTCCATTTGCCGTGGATAATGGTAGGCAGCTAAACCATTAAGGTAATTACAAAGAGAAAGACGTGAACTGAGGTAGTTTGTCAGAGCAAGGAAGTGTAGATCTAACTTAATTGAATTTCTTGAATAAAAAATGTATCAGCCAAGACACCAAGCTGAATTTTAAGTAGCTCGCTCTGCCCCTGTAGAAGACTCATTATAATGGAAAATGATGAGCAAAAGAAGGATCATTTCAAGATGCTAGATTCTGAAACTTCACTTAAACAGTATGGTAAACAGAGTTCTCTTAAGGTACCGTTATCATAACTGTGGAAAATCTAAATACAAATGTTACCCATGCCTTTCAACCATAATCGTTAAGATTTTCATAAAATTCATGACTCTGTTTTCCCACTAACAGATTCCTAGTCAACTGTTAAGCAATATACATTTTAAACACACAAGCTGCCATATACTGAGTCAAACTATTGGTTCATTTTGCATGATAACATCTGTCCTAGCTGGCAATGTCTTTCCAAGGATCCAGGGTACCTTTGGTGTCAAGGGTTGAACCTTGGGACCTTATACATTCAAAACAGGTGTTTGACCGCTACTCTGTAAACCCTGATATAGTTCTGAACTATGCCTCCTCCCCATTTTAGCTTGCAGAAGAAAACATGAAAGGGGAAGAATAGCACATACTTGTCATGAGTTTTCACCTTAAGCAGGGATGGGAAACCTGAAGTCTCATCTTTCCTGGCTATTGGTGATGCTGGCTGGGGCTGCTGGGAGCTGGTGTCCAACAAGATCTGAAGAGAACCATGTCAACTACCTGTGGTAACAGGGACAGGGAACCGGTGTCCCTCAGATATGTTGTTGGACTAGAGCTCCCATCATCTTTGACCATCGACCATGCTAGATGTGGCTGATCAAAGCTAGAGTTCAACAAGATCTGGAGGACCACAAGTTCTCATTTCGTGTTCTCAAGTTATATTTGAGTAAAATAGTCAGGCTCCTGCCCCCCCCCCAAATATGTGAGTGAGGCTGGGTGGGGGTGATGCAGTAATATTGTTAATAAGATTCAATTTTTTTGGCAGGAGGGCTGCATGTTTTTACATTTCTGATATGGCTTTTAGTAGAGACTTCCAATTCCAGCATACACAAACAGTGACCCAAACGCTTTTTGCTATACAGGTGTCTCCTCATTTACATGCATTTGACTCGTCCATGACCGGGGATATGTGTGGCACTGGGAAATAATTAAATAAATGGAATTAAACTGCAAAAAGCATGAAAAGGGCAAAACCGGCTTTTTAGATGGTGTCCCCCACTGCACACGATTTCACATATATATGCAGTACCTGGGAACATAACCCCTGTGTAAGTGGGTGTTCCATTTTCTTATTCGTTGTCATTTTGGTATTCCTGAAATGGATATAGATTATCATGCCATTCACTATCAGACATATAAAAGCATGGATAGTCTTGGGTACTTGTAAATTGCAACTTCCCTTAAAATTCATTTTTGATACATTCAGGCTCTTTCTAAGGATGAACTTTACAATAGTGATTGTGCCGACTCCACTGGCAGAAAACTGTGTTACAAAGGCAATATGAGATCCTCACAACCTGGGGCTAATAGTGATTCTTAAGAGCATGGAAATACATGACTGTGTCTCTAATTATGGTCCTGGCAAGTCTGTGTGCAGCTGCCAAAAAGGAAAGAATTACCCAGCTTCTGCTTTGTTAACTTAAATACAGCTAAATGGTCAACAGTTAAAACTGGCCAGTAAATCACACAAGGTGCATTAGTTATCAGCAAACAGGTAATTCACAGACGATTCTAAGCATTGTGGTTTAAGGCCTACAGGCCTGATTTAGTTTTAAGTTGGAGGTTTGAGAAACTCACTAAGGCTATGATGGTTTGAATTCATACAGTGATTGACACTTTCATGTTATAGCTGGTGGAGGCTCAGTGGAAGACTCATCACAGGGAAGTCATTTTTATGGCATCAACAAAGCAAGGCCAATCATGTTTAGGGCCTTCCTTAACTGCTTCCTACAGATAGCTTCCAATGTCAGTTGCACAAAGCCATTTCTTTGCCTAATCGTTGCTTCCTTGCCTGATGTACTGTTCTAAGAAATTTTATGGTTACCACTCAGATCCATGTCCATATCCATGAGGACATGTCACAGTGAAAACTAATTCTGACAGCTGCTATAGAAAGGGCAAAATTTTCCATATTGTTAATTAGAAAAGGAAAGTACTACACTTTGGGGGATCATTTAGTCCAGGCATGGCCAAACTTGACCCTCTAGCTGTTTGGAGACTTCAATTCCCATCATCCCTGACCTCTGGTCCTGTTAGCTAGGGATGATGGGAGTTGTAGTCCCAAAACAGCTGGAGGGCCAAGTTTGGCCAAGCCTGATTTAGGCTTTTTGTGCTAAATGGTTTTCTTTTTCTTTCTTCCTAAATTTAAGGTCTAATCCCCCTGAACTCATAGCCTCTTTAAGTGACTTACATCATGTACAGTAGTTGGCTCCTCATCTATTTTCACTTCATTTCTTTTCTTTAGTAAGACGCTGAAGGTACCTGTTGCTCTGTAGAAACAGAATAACAAAGAAATAAAGTTGCACTAGTACCAAACCCTGTTCAGCAATTGGGTGGCTGCTGTTGTTCTCCCTAAGGTCATGTGACTGGGCTAATACAGCCAAAGTGACCATCTGTGATCCTGACACCACCATGCCCCTGGAATACCCCTTTTGAAGAAACTTGCACCTGCTCTGACTCAACCATGTTTGGTCCAGCCTGATCAGTTGGCATAAGCAAGGTCTTCATATCTATGGCTGGAGATCTGCTGCATCCTAAACTCCTCATACCCATAGGATTGTTCACTAAGTCACTGTTGTACACCAGCTCTTGTGAGAAGCTATACAGACTATACACAATGGTGTTTCTATTAAGTACTTAACCTGTGTGATTCAGGATAGTTTCTTCAAAATTAATGTTTTTATTGAATACTTCCTAAATATTGATGTAGAGGTACAGATGTTTGACATTTGCAAGTATGCTGAGCAGGTTTCCTACAGCTACCTTCATCTCAAGAAATTGTCATGTGAGCACTGACATATAAAAAGCTCTTAACTGATTACTATATTTGTTTTCTTTCAGCTTGACCTATAAGCTAATTAGGTCAATCTTGACTTCAGTTTGAAGTCACTGGTACTAAATAAGATGAAATGCTTTTACATTGGCTTAACTAAGAGGGGACATTATAGCACAGCATTCATTTTTTCTACTCTTGATCAATTTTATCTAGAACAATCACCACCCTGCTCTTCAATTCCAAGCTATTTCAGACTGAATCCATTCCATAGGTGTGTGTTTTAAATACATCAGCTAAAAGTATTTTAGTGGAAAGCCCTATAATTAATATTATAGTGATTATACTGATTGGTGTTGCTGATTGGTTAAGCTCAGTGCTTGATGGTGAATTAGGACAGGATCTTATGCAAAAGAAGCTGGCGTAAACCTGCTTCATAGCTCTCAATTTCAGTGTATATCAAAAGGCCAAATGGGCTCCGCTCAGTGTTAGAAGTGAGGATTGGCAATGCTGTCAGTTTTAGTATCTCTCGCTTTCTCATTTCTTCTATCTTCGATCTTAGGTTCAGTATCTGCATCAGTTTGCAGAAAATCCACCTGCTTTACTTGTGAAAATTCATCAGTTCATGCAAATTTCTACAAGTATGCACATTTTTTCTATGTAATTTTGCCTAACACACACTCTCTTTTTTTTACAAAGCAGATTTTTCTTATATAATGATTTTTTTTTGTATGTTATTTTCACTAATGTATGCATTTTGGAAAGAATACTTGGCTGGAGAACCGCATTGCAAAATTCAGCGAACCGTAAATTTCAAAGGATAGATGGGTTTTGGTTTATATACAGTATAGTTCCAGAAAGTGAAGAGTAAATACATTCAGCTTTAATTGTAAACTGAATCAAATTTCTTCCCCATCCCTAAGGAGCAGCTTCCATAAGTACAATCATACACATGATCAAGGATACTGTATGGAAGCTACTTATCAGTCTGATCCCAAAGAGCCTTAATAGTTGACTTTTTGCCATTTTTACACTAGAAGCCCACTTCTGAAGTGCTCCAGTGTGGTATGCATTATCTGAAAAGACAAACAACCTTGGTGTATTGAGAAACTGCATCTTTTCCAAAGCAACACTACTTCTGAGCTGTGCAATCGAATTATTCTTTGGCATGCCCTTTTAATCCTTCGCGCTTTCGTGATTTATGGTTTAATACATAAAACAGAATAATTTTAGGAAAACATTTAAGTACTTTTGGGAAATTAGGACCGTTTTTGACTAGATGATCTGCAGCTGATAGAAGTTTCAGATGAAGCATGAACTATTGTGGCCTAGTGATGACAGGCCAAGAACAAGAAATTAATTGACAGTCTTTAATGCAATTTATGCATTGAAATTATCCTGGGAAGGTTACTGGACTCAGACAAGATTTATTGGTTCTTGCTATTTTTAAGAAACAAAAATCTGATAAAAAGCCCCCCACCCCATCACTTCTTTTACTACAGAGTGATTCGTGATAATTTTAAGAATACATTAACACAATGGCTCACCAGCTGCTACTCTTCTGTACATATGTAGAATATTTAGGCTATAATCCTTTACCTGGAGTAAGCACTGTTGAATTCAATGGGACTTATTTCTGAATACAGTGGTACCACTAGATAGGCACACCTCTGGTTGTGTATCTTTCAGGATGCGAATGCGGCAAAATAGGAAGTATTTTTCTGGGTTTCGCCATGTGCGCATGCACAGAAGTGCTAAACTGTGCTGCATACATGTGCAGAAGCGGCACCTCTGGTTGCGAATTCCTCAGGATGCAGCCGGAGCTCTGAAACAGATTCCATTTGCAACCCGAGGTACCACTGTAGATCTGAATAGCAGGGTTTGAGAACATGTGTCCTCACAGATGCTGCTGAACTCTAACTCCCATTGGCTATACTGACTGGGGCTGATGGGAGTTAGACATATCTATAGAGCCACAGGTTCTCTACCTAACTGTAGAGGATTACACGGAGAGTGAAATGTCTGGAAAATGCAAGACAACCTGTTTTTGTATTTGTTTAAAATGTCATTGTACTTTGGGAAGGAAGAAGATGCTTCCTATTATAATGTTCCAGATGTCTGAAAGCAAGCACACCTCTATGTTCGCCTAGTCCTCCTGCAATACTTCATTTGTGTGGGCAGAAGCACCATCAGAAAGGGGACAGAAAGGAGCTGGCAAAAGACTGTGTTTGGGGAACCTGAGATCTGCTTAAAGCTCATTCCTCACATCTCCCAAAGAGCAGGATTCAGTCAGGAAAAGGCTGTGGTTAAGGGTCATTGGTGATATCATCAGCCGGTAGGATAGGGATGCAGGTGGCACTGTGGTCTAAACCACTGAGCCTCTTGGGCTTGCCAGTCAGGAGGTTGGCAGTTCGAATCCCTATGACAGAGTGAGCTCCCATTGCTCTGTCCCAGCTCCTGCCAACCTAGTAGTTTGAAAGCACGCCAGTGCAAATAGATAAATAGGTACCACTGTGGCAGGAAGGTAAACGACGCTTCCATGCACTCTGGTTTCTGTCACGGTGTTCCGTTGCACCAGCAGCGGTTTAGTCATGCTGGCCACATAACCCGGAAAGCTGTCTGTGGACAAACTCTGGCTCCCTCGACCTGAAAGTGAGATGAGCACCGCAACCCCATAGTCGCCTCTGACTGAACTTCACTGTCCAGGGGTCCTTTACCTTTACCAGCCAATAGGACAGCTATCTTCCTCAGCTGTCTCCCCTCTTTCCATGTTTAACTTAAGGCAGTAAACCATTTGAGGGCATCAATGGGTCCATCTCTAGTTTGGGAGCCTCTGGGCCAAATGTATACTGCAAATAAATGTTAATAATAAATAATGTCATTTAGGCATAATCCTTTGATTTTAGGCAATTGTAGTGCATTCAGCTGAGTCCCCAAACAAGTCTCTCAACATGTTAAGTTTTCTGGAATAGAAATGAGAGAAAAAACCATCTATGACTTGGGGTACCACAGTCATTTTATATTACATTGAGCAGAGATTAATAGAAAATTAGTAAAAAGTAGAGATTTGAACTCCATCCTACACAACCTGACCTGATGCCCTTCAGGTGTTTTGGATGCCAACTCCCATAAACCCCAGCCAGTGCATGCTCAATGGTCAGAAGCGACAGAAGCTACAGTCCCAAACATCTGGAGTGTCCAAGCCTGAGAAGGGCTGATCTATCCACTCTACTACACTGGCTCCATGAGAAACAAATCACCCTTTCTTAAGCTGAGAGAAAGAAACAGATAAAGAAATAGTCTTAAGTGTACTTCAAGTTTCCACTGAGACTAGTGATAAAAGCCTGACTTTGTTTATCCCAATTTGCCAGACCAATTCTTGGGGAATTATGACCTCCCCATTTGTTCTCCATCTATCTTGCCCTCTCAGCAGTGTTGCTGGACTACTGTGGGATGTGGAACTGGTGCCAATAGGCTTTAAAATGAGTACTCTAGTCTACTGAGACTAAAGTGACAGTTTCAAACCTTGAGAGTGTCACCCTGCGGAGAGCATAGTAGTGCGAGGGTGACAGTGTCAGATGATTCCATTGACAGAAACCGAGGACAGGGCAGGCACATGTCAAAAGAGAGAAGGGGAGAGATTTGTCCTGAGTCACCAGGGAGGCACTGGCACAGAGTATCAAGGGAAACAAAAAGGGTTGCAGGGATAAAAAATAAAAAAAGGCCTTGGTTTCAGAATTCAGTGAAAGGAAATGCCTGTGAGATTTCTCTGAGAGAAGTAGAACCAGGCTCTGGAGTAAAACCCTGGAAAGTAAATGTTGTTCATCTTGCAGATTCCCCTCCTCGTTTTCTCCAGTTTTGACATCAACAGCCATTACACCTTAAGGCCAGGGCTCAATTCCTTGAGGGTTCGTGAAGACAGACAATCAGGTACTAGAATCAGCATCCCGATCGTCATGTTTCATCAAAAACTGAAAACACGTTCTGTGAAAATATGTTCAGAAGTGTGTAGGTAAGGTATGATGAAATAACAGATGATAGAGGGAAGTATGAATAAGCATTCTTGTCTTTTCTAGCTTCCTGTCCCTCCTTAAAAGTAGAAAAATAAACAAACCCCAAAATGTAAACAAAGCACAAATTAAGACTATATTGTGTGAAGTAAAACAGGCTTCCTCAAACTCGGCCCTCCAGATGTTTTGAGACTACAATTCCCATCATCCCTGACCACTGGTCCTGCTAGCTAGGGATCATGGGAGTAGTAGGCCAAAAACATCTGGAGGGCTGAGTTAGAGGAAGCCTGAAGTAAAAGAATTAATGCAGTTGGGCCCAACTTGCTGAACTGAATCAGTTGGCAGAATTCATTAGCCCAGAATTTAGAGTGAATTTTAGTAATAATTTTCATACGTTTACAGCACAATCCTATGCAGATACCTCAGAGTAAGTCCCATTGAATTCAGTGAAGCAGAAAACAAATCCTTTAGGCATCATACAAAGTTAAAAAAAGAACAAAAACAATAATGAAGCTACATTCCAGTCCTCTGCATGACCATTAATATGTACCAACTTTTTGACTCATAGAAAATCCTGTTCCCAAGTCATATTCCAGGTTTTTTAAAAACAAACACAATAAGCTTAGCATACAACCAACCACCATAAGAAATATATACAGCAAAGAATAAAAATAGCCATTATGTGTTAAAACCACCAAGCATACAGCTGAAGTGTAAAACCATATCTTGAAAGGCAAGCTTATCTAGACCTGGGTTAAGGGTAGGCTGTACCTCAGTGATCAAATGTGCAAAAGCTCCCAGATACAATCTCTAAGTCTCTAGTGCCTGGGTCAGAATGACTCAGTAGTAATGTGCTGACAGTTGATTGGCTGTCATCGGTTTAAAAGGGAAACGCGTCCAGCAGTAAGGTGGTGGTGTAGAGGAAGCGAGAGCCTTCCTATTTGTCTTAAGGTGCAGCCAGGTACGCTGTTTGACTGCATGAACTGCTCGTATATTATAACCTGTAGATATTTGCATATATAGCTCACAATAAATATACCACACTGAAGAACCTGGAACTCTGAGCATTTTTGCTAAAGCGCCATGAAGAATTTGCGACAGAGGGGTGGAGCCAGGTAGATGGGAATGTTTTGGGGCAGAGCTGGTGCATATCTCCCTCGTGCTTGTTAAACATTTTTTTGAGATTCAATAAGTTTTTCTAAATGCCCAAAAAGGGTTAAAGAGGAAGTAAACTCCAAATAAGATACAATTTAAAGTAAAGGAATACAGTCATACCTCTTGTTACGTTTGCTTCATGATACATTTTTTCAGGTTGCGTCCCACGGTGGCCTGGAAGTACCAGAAAGGGTTACTTCTGGGTTTTGCCACTTGCGCAGATGTGCAAAATGACATCACATGCCGGTGCAGAAGCGGCGAATTGCGACCCGCGTGTGCGCAGACGCGGGTTGCATTCCTTTCAGGTTGCGAACAGGGCTCCGGAACGGATCCTGTTCGCAACCAGAGGTACCACTATACAACGGGCACTAAATTGCAAATGCAAATTTCACTAGTTTGAGGACACTTTTTAAACTTTTATAACCTGGTGATACTTGCTTGTACTTTATGTAATATGAATTTGAGCAGAGATTTTGTTGCAAATTGGGGCAGAGGTTAGTAACATTTATTTTTTTTCTCCCGAAAAATGTGTAATTACATTGGAGCTATTGTTATTTATGTAATTCAAATAGGATTGAAGGAACCATAAAAAAGGATTTCTTGCTTTCAGCTAAGTACTGTATGTAATTATACAATTACTGTTTTCATATCTTGTAATGCAAATTGTACCTAGATGTTATTTTAAAATTACATTGTCATATTAAAATGTGTTCATTCTGTCACTTTATAAATAGATGTCTCGTACGGTTATGAATGCTGGTAAATGAAGCAATTAGTATGCAAAATGTCAGAGTCTCATTGTTCACCCTCCCCCCTCGTGGAGTTTCTAGTCAGAAGTGCCATGTGTAGGAAAGTGAAGGTGTTCTGAATTCAGCAGCACTCACACAGTGCAAAGTTAGATCACACAGTAGAAAGAGTTGGGGAGAGGAAATTAGAGGTGGAGGATGTGCCTGTGCTGCCATCAGTTTTATGAAATGTATTGAGATGTTTGTTTCAGACAATTTCAAGAAGGGGTGGGTGGGTGGGTGGGTGGAGAGAAGAGTAAGAGAAGCAAAACAGGTGTGAAACAGATTGTCCCAATCCCTGCTCTTGGGTTGCATTGTTAGTAGACCCCTCACAGAGTTCCCTGTGAAGAGAGATGCATTGTTAAATCACTCTGCAAATTATAGCTCTGTAAAGGGAACATGCCCATTCATGGATCACTGCCTTATCGTGGTGAAGGGGCTTGAATAACTCCAAGAAGCTCTGAGCTATGCCCTGCAGGGCCACCCAAGATAGACAGGTCATAGCCAAGAGTTTAGACTAAACGTGATCCACCTGGAGAAGGAACTGGCAATCCACTCCAGTATTTTGCCAAGAAAACTCCATGGACATAGAAAAGGTGAAGCTTTGAGAAGAAAGTGAGAGTTTCCAAGGCATTCTCTGGTTCATGGGGTCACGGAGAGTCGAATATGACTAAGACGACTAAACAACAACAAGGGGAATATGGGGTCTCCTGACACAGAAGTCAACTCCTAAGGCTGAGGTCCTTTCATCCCCCAATAAAAGGCTGCTCCCCAAGAGTTGATGGGCATTGCCATTTAAATGGTATGTGTGTGCCATGTCATGTGATCAATTACATGGGGTGGGGCTCCCCTGCTCCCCCCAACATTTTTCCTGTTGGCACCCCTGTCTCCTAGCAACTCTATGCACCCTTAACAAGCCACAGCTCCCAGATTTCTTTGCGTGAAGGCACGACTCTTTAAAGTGGAACCATAGTGCTGTAAATGTATATAGCGATTTGTTTTTAATTTGTTTTTGTTGTTATTGATTTATATTGAATAATCATTAGGTTTCAGTATCATATGACAGGACAACTCCATGTATCATAGAAACGAATGGAAATCAATAACAACAAATATACTGTGGCTTTTTGAAATGCTTAAAGTATACAAAGCATACAAAATATGCCTGAGACTTAAGAAAGCAGACAAAACTCAAGAAAGACCGCTCAGTAGTCTAGACCTCATGTGGAGATCAACAAAGTGACATGTGGACTGACACAGCTTTCAGTCAGGCTCGGTGGACAAAGGTCCTGCTGAGGTAACAAATCTCCAGGGAACACCCACTGAGCCCAAGCGCCACACAGGAAGACACTAGGGTCCCCTTGAGAAAAAACATCACATCACAGCGTCAAGCAACCGAAAAAATGGGGTGACAAGCTTGTGGGTGGTAAATAATTGTGTTTTCTTCTGTCAAGAAAAGCTTTTGGTTCTCTGAGAAAATGTGCACTTCCAATTGACAGAAGGGAAGTACATATTGGAGGCTATAGGAAATTCAGAGTGAAGACCTGTTCACCGCAGTGGACCTAGGGTCATACATCAGAAACCCACCATCACAACCATGCAGAGAAGCCCCATGCAGGTAAGTTTGTGTGCAAGCAAGACCTCTGAGAGAGTGTTGTTGTGAAGCAATGGATCTGTATCACTAAGCACACTCCACTTCCCAGAGTGCACTGAGGGCATAGCTGGGTTTGGGATTTGGTTTCCTATAGGTGGAGATGTTGCTGGAGGCAAATTATCGTTAGGAATGGGGTAGAAATTTGATCCAGCTCACATTGGAAGATGAATTTATAAAATGAAAATATTCCAAAACAATGAGAACTGAAACAGAGCCATCCTTCAAAATTCACACTTATCCTAACTTTGCAGTTGTCTAACCAACCAGTGTTTACAAAAAATGAACCTATTACGGGAATGTGTGCATTAAAATGGACATATTAGTGAAAATAACATACGGAAATGTATTCTATGAGGGGAAGTTCCTCGCAATAATGTGTATAGTAGTCAAAACTGCATACACAACTTTGTACTGTTTATTAGGGGAAGTGTTATTCAAAATGTTGCTGCATCTTCATGAGGATTTTTTTTTTTTTAAAAAAAATGCAAATTGCTACAGAAATGTAGAGAACTGAATTTTAGGTAGGAAAATCAGAAACTGAGAGAACTGAAACTGACAGATCTTCACATCCCTACTTGCAATATTCGAGTTGGTTCACAAATATACAAGGAGACCAGAGGTGGAGGTAAATGGCTCAACACACCCCCAGCAGCAAAAGCCATTGCTCCCCACCCCATAATATACCGTATTTTTCGCCCCATAGGATGCACTTTTCCCCCTCCAAAAATGAAGGGGAAATCTGGGTGCGTCCTATGGGGCGAATGCAGGCTTTCGCTGAAGCTTGGAGAGCGAGAGGGGTCGGTGCGCACCGACCCCTCTCACTCTCCAGGCTTCAGGAAGACATCCGCAGCCTAGGCAGCCCTGCTGGAGGTCCGGCAGGACTGTCTAGGCTGCGGATAGCAGCCTGCTTCCCGGAGCGTCGGGCGCCCTGAAAGCATAGCACCCGGCGCTTCGGGAGCACATCCGCAGCCTGGGCAGCCCTGCAGGAGGTCCGGCAGGGCTGTCTAGGCTGCGGATAGCAGCCTGCTTCCCGGAGCGTCGGGCGCCCTGAAAGCATAGCACCCGGCGCTTCGGGAGCGCATCCGCAGCCTAGGCAGCCCTGTGGGAGGAGTTCTCCGCAGGGCTCCCCACGCTGCGGATAGCAGCCTGCCGTCCGGCGGGCTGGGCGCCCTGGAGCAGAGCGCCCCACGTGCCGGGCAGACATCCGCAGCGTGGGGAGCCCTGCAGGAGTTCCCCGCAGGGCTCCCTACACTGCGGATAGCAGCCTGCCGCCCGGCGGGTGGGGCGCCCTGAAGTAGAGCACCCCGCGCGCCGGACAGACATCCGCAGCATGGGGAGCCCTGCAGGAGTTCCCCGCAGGGCTCCCCATGCTGTGGATAGCAGCCTGCCGCCTGAGGCAGACATCGGCCAGCCCCACAAGCTCGGGGGACAGCAGGGAGGCGCAGCGCCGTTCCTCGACCTGGTTCGGTTTCCCCGACCTGCTTTTGGGGGGGAAATAAAGGGAAAAAAATTCCTTTATTTCCCCCCCAAAAAACTAGGTGTGTCCTGTGGGACGGAGCGTCCTATGGGATGAAAAATACGGTAACCAAAGAGACATTCAGCACCCCAAGAAGTTTCCAACCTTCCTGAGGTAAAAACTAGCCTTTCTTCCAGACACCTTTTGGGTTGGGTATGACCTCTACCTCCAAGGTAGGCACGGGGAACCTGTGGCCCTCCAGATGTTGTTAGACTCAAACTCCCATCAGCTGAAGCTGACATAGCTAATGGTCAGGGATGATGGGAATTGTAGTTGCACAGCTGTAAGGCCAAATGTGTCCACCATCCTGCTTTAGTGGGCATTATGTAGGAGCAGAGCTTGGCAGGCGACTTTCAAGGCCATCTGTTCTGACTACCATAAGGATTAGAATTCAAACGTGTGTTTTGCAATGCAGTATCCAATAAGGGATTTAAAAGATTAAATAGAAATACATTCATGAGTTGTCCATTTTGAACTTTGGGAAAGGTTGTGCTGCCATTTTCATTTAACAATGTCTCTCTTCCTGGGAATTCAGAAATATCCAGTAATGAAATCTCTTCATACAGCATAATCAGTTGCGTGTGGCAAACCCAGAGAGATCTGACCAGCTCAAATAAGGTTTAGGTAAGCAGCTGAACTTTGAAGCCTTGCTGACTTATACATATCTAAAGCTCGCTCCTAAAATTATTCCAGATCAGAGCCATCCTATTTTCAAAAATCTCATTCATCAAGTAGCTGATTTTTTTATTTATTTTTAAAGTATTGCTTGATCTCCACTGGGCACTGTTGTTTTGCTACTTCAAAAGATGACACAATATCAGCAAAATCCGGGGGGAAACCCCCATGAGAACAGCAGTGAACCAAAGTTCATGAAAATCACTAAACACCAGAGGTTGAAATACTGGTCCTAGTCTACCCAGCAAAACACAAACAAAGAAGGAAGTAGGCAAACACCAGCTGTTCAAAAATCTGAGTCAGCCATTTGTGCAGCATAGTTTGGCTATAATTATTTGTTTAGAGAACTGGGATTTTGGATAACAAACTTTCTGCTGGTAGGACCTGCATGTGTTGTGTTTTTGTGTTGTACACTGCATCATAGGAATGGACAAATATGTCAACCTTGGTTTCTCTCAGATTCTAATTCCTCTAATCTTAAGAATAGGTCTGCACATTTTGTATGTTCGCAACACTGATTTATGCACTGTAATGTGCACTTTACCAAAGTATGTGTAATTTTTTTACACATTGCTTGGCTGGAAAACTGCATTGTAAAATCTGAAAAGTGCACATTTCAAAAGATGCAAATTTCAGAAAGTGTGAATTAAGCAAGTTTGCCATTAATTGCCAGCTGCATCAAATTTATCTCTCATTCCTACTGCCTTGCTATAGTTCTTTTAAAAGCATGGTTTATAAGTATTAAAAAGCTCAGGACCACAATACCTCAAGGACCACCTCTCTCCATATGAACCTACCCGGACCCTTAGATCATCCTCTGAGGTCCTTCTTTGTGTGCCTCCTCTGCGAGAGGTCAGGAGAGTGGTAACACAAGAACAGGCCTTCTCTGCAGTGGCTCCTCATTTGTGGAACCATCACCCCAAGGAATTTTAACTGGCACCTTCATTATGCATCTTTAGGTGCCAGGCGAAAACGTTCATCTTTAACCAGGCCTTTGGCTGATTGACATCTAATGCCCTTTTAAAATGTGTTGTGGAAGGGAAAATATTGGTTGCCTTTGTTTTTATTATGTATTTTGTGTTTTTTATATTGTAATTCTATGTTGTGAACTGCCCTGAGGTGTAAAGTAAAGGTAAGATAGGTAAAAGACCCCTAGATGGTTAAGTCCAGTCAAAGGCGAATAAGGGGTGTGGCACTCATCTTGCTTTCAGGCCGAGGAATCCAGTGTTTGTCCACAGACAGCTTTCCGGGTCATGTGGCTACCATGATTGAAGTGCTTCTGGTGCAACGGGACACTGTGATGAGTGCCAAAGTGCACAAAACCGCCGTTTACCTTCCCGCTGCAGCAGTACTATTTATCTACTTGCAGTGGTGTGCTTTCAAACTGTCAGGCTGACAGAAGCTAGAACAGAGCAAAGGGAGATCACACCATCACGCAGATTCGAACTGCCAACCTTCCAATTGGCAAGCCCAAGAGGCAGAGTGGTTTAGACCACAGCGCCA
Source organism: Podarcis cretensis (assembly GCF_951804945.1). Taxonomy (NCBI): domain Eukaryota; kingdom Metazoa; phylum Chordata; class Lepidosauria; order Squamata; family Lacertidae; genus Podarcis; species Podarcis cretensis. The sequence goes on along the minus strand of NC_137176.1, from coordinate 22,268,643 downwards.
CTCGTGTCCCTGAGATGTATGGATATATTGTAGTATACTATTTATTTATTTATTTATTTATTTATCTTCTTTGGTGATCATTCATAGCCGAGTAAGATTGTCTTCCATAAGACATGGTTTTAACAATGAGTCCATAAGTACCTGTGGAGGCCAGTTCTGGATCCATATGTCCTTCCACAGTGGAGACATTGGTTTCCGGGCGGGAATTGATCACTGTGTGGATTTGCCAAGCGTGCCTTCCTCTTACCACATTTCTCCCCTCCATCCTGAGTTCAAGTGTCTTTAAAGCCCATGACACCTTTGGTAAAGGCTGTTCTCCAACTGGAGTGCTTGCAGGCCAGTGTTTCCCAGTTGTCAGTGTTTATACTGCATTTTTTTAGATTTGCCTTGAGACAGTCTTTAAACCTCTTTTGTTGACTGCCAGCATTATGCTTTCCATTTTGAACTTTGTAATAGAGTAGTTGCTTTGGAAGACGATCATCAGACATCCACACAACTTGACCAGTCCAGCGAAGTTGATGTTGAAGAATCATTGCTTCAACACTGGTGATCTTTGCTTCTTCCAGTACACCAATATTAGTTCGCCTGTCTTTCCAAGTGGTGTGTAAAATTTTTTGGAGACACCGTTGATGGAATCTTTCCAGGAGTTGGAGATGGCGTTTATAAGTGGTTTCACAAGCATATAGTAAGGTTGGTAGTACAATAGCTTTGTAAACAAGCATTTTGGTTTCCCTGCGAATGTCCCAGTCCTCAAACACTCTGTACTTCAGTCAGGAGAAAGCCGCACTCACAGAGCTCAGGCAATGCTGGATTTTGGCATCAGTGTTGGCCCTTGCGGAAAGAAAATTGCCTAGGTAGCAGAAGTGATCAACTTTTTCCAATGTTACACCATTGAGTTGGATTTTTGGCGCTGCAGAGGGGTTGTTTTGTACTTGTTGGTGCAGCTCTTTGGTTTTTTTGAAGTTGAGCGATAGGCCAAACTTTTCATAAGCTTCTGCGAAGATATTTAGGATGGTTTGGAGGTCATCCTCTATGACGGAAGTTACAGTAACCTTACTCTTTGCTTTCAGCCTGCTCAGATTGAAGAGCTTTCCATCTGTCTCATATATGATTTCTACTCTGAAGGGAAGTTTCCCATCGACAAAGTGTAGGATAATAATAATAATAATAATAATAATAATAATAACCACTCCCCACATCAAATGGGGGGCACCCTTTGCATGGTCGCGCGCAACTCCCCGGATCCCAGTGCAGCTCCTGGTAGTTCGGGCTGGCTTCATCCTCCCCAGGCTGGATACCTGGAGGTCTCCGCCTACCTCAGCCAATCGCCCAACCCTGCCTTGGGAGGCGTTGCCAGGGGATCGGCCAGGTAAGGGGAGGGACCACCCTGCCCACACAACAGAAGGTGAATCTTATCTACGAAGCGTCAGTTGGCTCCAGAGCTTCTCCCACCCTCCCCTCCTCAGTTAAGTCTTCTTTTGCAGATTAACTTCTTTTCCACAGGTACGCAGGCACTGCTACATCAGGGTTGCTGTTGAAGGGCCGGAAAGGAATTTTCCTGCATTGGCAGGTTTTGCCTTTCCCATAGCAAAATGTCACAACTTTGGCGGTTTCAGGCCTTGGGCGGATTCTTTTAGTCTATCTTCCTAAATGGGTGTGTGTGTGAAGTGGTGACTCATGCCCCCTTGCAGCGGTGATACCAGGGTTCCCCGTTAAAGGGGTCTTGAGGGGAGGCATTGGCCATACGCCGAGAGGTTGTCATTGCTCTCCCCTCGAATGGTGGCGAAACAGGGGGTGGGCTCTGTGCTTGAACATATGTTTTCCAGAGCGAGCTGAATCCCCACACATTCTGAATAACCCTTATGTCTCCCAGATCCCTGGCTGGGGACTGGGAAGGATAAATGCCCAATACCTGAGCCAAGGTCTCCCTACATCTGAAATTTAATAAAGTTGTGGCCAATTCTAATCCCATAGCACGTTTTCTTGTGTCATTATTCCACTCAGGGGTCGCCTGGGGTTGGGAGGACTCCGCCTGTCATAATAATAATAATAATAATAATAATAATAATAATAATACAGATACTGTATTGTTAAAGAAAACTGTGTCCAGAGGATGTTATGCATGGTGTACCTTGGGGAGGGGAAGGGGAAGCTAAGAATAAAAGTAATGGTGATTAAACATTCTGTCTCTATTTATGTATCAATTCAAATCAGCTCTATCATATTCTGATTCTGGTCAAACCTACTGTCTGTTTTGCAGATTAGTAAGGGAAGGCAATATAATCTGGGCTAGTCACAGGGACTGCAATTGAAAAGTTGTTTGGTCTCATCCTTGCCATATTATGAAAAATTGTATTGATTGCTCCATTGTAACTGGGTTCCCCCCCCCCCCTAGGACTCTGACATTTAATCCCTGGAGCAATTTCCTTTAGCACATAAAAATAGAGATAGCTCAATACATCAGGTGGGTTTTCCCAGAGTCTCTGGCCTTTGCTCAGGACTTGAGCATTGTCTTGCTTAGAGGTAATGTAATGTAAGATTCCAGACATTCAGATACTTTTCCAACGAGGAAGTGAGGGGGAACCATGGTGAAGGACTCAATGTTGCCTTAAACATTTTTACAACCAGGAGCAAATAAAATGTCCAAAGGGATCCCTTAAGCAGGGATGGAAACAAATTTTATTTGATCTGCACTTTTATGTTAAGAACCTAATTTTCAGCTTCTAGACTCATGGATAGATTGGAAAGTAATATATTTGTTTAGACTGTGCATTTCTCCAAATCATATTATAATGGTTTTTGGTTCAGGGATAGCAAGGCGGGTTGCACCAAAGTGTTTTGTTTAAGATAAATGTGTTTTGAAATGCATAAAGGTAAAGGTAAAGGGACCCCTGACCATTAGGTCCAGTCGTGACCAACTCTGGGGTTGTGGCGCTCATCTCGCTTTATTGGCCAAGGGAGCTGGTGTACAGCTTCTGGGTCATGTGGCCAGCATGACTAAGCCGCTTCTGGCGAACCAGAGCAGCACACGGAAACACTGTTTACCTTCCCGCCAGAGCAGTACCTATTTATCTACTTGCACTTTGATGTGCTTTTGAACTGCTAGGTTGGCAGGAGCTGGGACCGAGCAACGGGAGCTCACCCCGTCGCGGGGATTCAAACCTCCAGCCTTCTGATTGGCAAGTCCTAGGCTTTGTGGTTTGGACCACAGTGCCACCCGCATCCCTTTTGAAATGAATGCATTGAAATAAATATGAATTAGCCAGCTAGCATGGTAAAAAAAAAAAAATACATTTTAAAGCCCTTTTTTAAAAGAAAAAAAGGAGGAAGCAACTTCTATTCATGGAGTAGTGGGATGGAGCAGGCTTACAAATTTACGCGCAGACAAATGAAACCACCCAGAAATAGATTGATCATTCCATCACTACCCCTAAAGCCACAGGTGGCTAACCTGTGGCCTTTAAGCCATATCTGTGTTCCTGCACAGAGTTTTTGTGGACTCCAGAAAAGGTTGCTTTATTTACTGAAATTCCCTAGCATGAATGTTTCTTTTAACATGGCATAGAATGCCATGCTTTTTTTGCTTTTTTTTTTGCAAAGTTTTAAAAAGTTACACAGGCCTGAATTGTTTGATTGCCATACATCAGAAATGGGATACAATTTTGTGTAACTACCATGCAGTTTTAAAAAACTTTTTGTTAAGTATAATAAATTTTCATTGTGGTAATGAAAATGAGGTATACGTTTTAATGTACAGAAACAAATTTTACATTTATAAGACAGACATCGTTCTATAGATACATAGACAATGTCACTGTTTGGAAAGGTCAACTGTGTTATTTTTCCATCAGTGAGGGGAGGAAAGAAAACTACATCCCATCAATTTGAGGAATTACATAGGATATGGTGCTGTCCACTGTGAATTGGATCATTTCATTTATTACTGTGCCATTTCTACTGGAATACATTACATCAAGACAAGACTTTCATATCTGGAATATTGATGCTGGTATAATTTGAAGAGAGAGAAGCTTTTTTATTTTTTTATTTTTATTCAAAGTTATAGCAAGACATATTTTCCAAAAACATATCCTTATTCCCTCCCCATTTTTCCTCCCCCCTCCCCCCACAAAACCCATCCCCCCACCCCACCCCCCGACTTCCCTCAGTTCCAGTCTTTGGTTTCTCCAATAATGCTATTTTCTGCATGTTACAGAGTTGTATAGATCCTTCAACTGTTTAGCTAATTATTATCAGTAAAAAAAAATAAAAATGTGGATGTTTATTCAAAACCTGCCAAGGAGTCCAGTTCGCTTTGTTGCGTCTTCAAATACTTTGTGAAAGGTTCCCATTCATCCTTAAAGTCACAGTTATCCTTGTCCCGTAGCTTATGAGTCAATTTTGCCAGTTCTGTATAATCCATCAATTTTTCTTGCCATAATTCTTTAGTTGGGATTTCTTCAGTCTTCCATCCTTGTGCTATCAGAACTCTTGCGGCCGTTGTCACATACATGAAGATGTTTTTCAACTTTTTTGGCAGGTCTTTCCCTACGATCCCCAACAAAAATGCCTCGGGTTTTTTAACAAATGTTAGATGGAACATTTTCTTCAGTTCATTGTATATCATTTCCCAATTTTTTTTTAATTACCTTACAATCCCACCACATATGATAAAATGTTCCCTCCTTTTCCTTACACTTCCAACATATGTTTGAACTAGTTTTGTACATTTTCCCTAACTGCACTGGTGTTGTGTACCATCTATACATCATCTTCACGTAATTCTCCTTCAATAGGGAACAGTCTGTAAATTTTAAGTCAGTTTTCCATAATTTAACCCAATCCTCCATCATGACGTTGTGACCTACATCTTGTGCCCATTTAATCATAACTGATTTTACCTCTTCATCTTTCGTCTCCCATTCTAATAGTATGCTATATGCGGCCTTCAGTAATTTCACTTTCCCTTCAATCACTTCCGTTTGAAACCTAGATCTAGTATAACTAAATCCTTTCTTACAGTCGTCTTTATATGTTTCATGTAGTTGTCGATAATGCAACCAACTCTGAAAACGGTCTTTGATCTCATCATAATCTCTTAATTTCCATTTCCCATCATGTTCCTTTAATATATCAGATGCATATGTGAGCCATTTTCCTTTCTTTCCAAGTGGTTTGAGCAGTAATGCTTCATGTGGTGAAAGCCACCACGGAGTCTTTTGTTCCAATAAGTCTTTATATCTCTCCCATACTCTCATTAATGATTTCCTGATTATATGGTTGTAAAAGCTTCTATGAATCTTCCCTTTCCCGTACCATAAATATGCATGCCAACCAAATCTGTTGTCATGACCTTCTAGTTCTAATGCCTCTTGCTTGTCCAATCTCATCCAGTCCCTGATCCATACCAAACAAGCAGATTCGTAATACAATTTAAGGTCTCGGAGGGCAAACCCGCCTCTATCTTTTACAGCTGTAAGTATTTTATGTTTTATCCTTGGCCTTTTGCCCCCCCCCCCCCCGATAAATCTTAAAATCTCTTTCTGCCATTTTTTAAAGCATTCATCTTTCAGGATGACTGGTATTGATTGAAAAAGAAATAGCATTTTTGGCAACACATTCATTTTAATCGCTGATTAAATCGCTGATCCCAGTGCAGCTCCTGGTAGTTCAGGATTTAGTTATACTAGATCTAGGTTTCAAAAATACCGTATTGGCCTGAATATAAGCCTCACTTTTTTTTCACAAATTCTGACCGTGAAAAGTTAAAGTGCTGCTTAAATTAGCGACTTTACAAAATTGGCTTTTATTATATCAGTGCTGAAACAGACATAAGGTAAAATGGAACAGGTGTGGGTGCTTGCGGAATTTTAAGGAGTGGCTTATATTCAGGGATTGTCCTTTTTTTTCCATTCCCCCCATGAATTTTAAAGGTGCTGCTTATATTCGGGTGCGGCTTATATTTGGGCCAATACAGTAAGTCAGCCAGGTTGCTCTTCCAAAGACCGCAGTCTGATTTTCAGGATTTCACAAAATTATTCAATGAATGCCTTCCTTAAGCCATGTGGAATGTAGGTGCCAGGTGCGATTCAGGTTCATCCAATGCCCAATGCTCAGAAATTCCCTGAACCAAGACGCAGTCTGCTTCAGTTAAGGGGGTAGGAAACGGAAAGAATTACAGTGGTGCCCTGCAAGACGAACGCCTCGCAAGACGGAAAACCCGCTAGACTAAAGGGTTTTCCGTTTTGGAGGCGCTTCGCAAAACAAATTTCCCTATGGGCTTGCTTCGCAAGATGAAAATTTCTTGCGAGTTCCTGCGGGGGTTTTTCCCTTTCCCCCCCTTTTCCTATGCCCTAAGCCGCTTATCAGCTGATCCGCTGATAAGCTGCTTATCAGCTGATCCGCTAAAAGCCGCGAAACCGCTAATAGCGCTAATCTGCTAAGCTGTCAATGGGCTTGCTTCACAAGACGAAAAAACCGCTATACGAAGAGCCTCACGGAATGGATTAATTTCGTCTTGCAAGGCACCACTGTATGGGGAAAAATAGGGCCAGTCTGAAGTTAGAACTGGCTCAAAATTGTGAGCAGAATGAAAAAAAGGGCTGGAATTCAAGATGACTTCTAGGGTGGAGGATGAAATTGCATTGTAGATTAAGGAGGAGCTCTAGCATGACAGAAGGCAAATGGCAGCTGTAGCAACATTTTAAATTATTAGTTATTATATTTATTGCTCACAGCAAAGCAACCTGTGAAGCAGCACCCACACCCCAGGGCAGGCATCCCCAAACTCAGCCCTCCAGATGTTTTGGGACTACAATTCATCCCTGACCACTGGTCCTGTTAGCTAGGGAAGATGGGTGTTGTAGTCCCAAAACATCTGGAGGGCTGAGTTTGGGGATGCCTGCCCCAGGGGATTGATCCTGTGGGGTGGGGTGTCAGGATGCAAGGAGAGCTGCAACATGGGATTATCTTCTCCTGGGTAAATGCAGCCACCAGATAGGTAGGTCTCAGCCTTTTATGTGAACTGCCTCCCTCTCCTTTCTGCCTGATGCCCATATGTTCAGTTTGGCCTGGGCCCCGGCTGAATCCAGTGCCTACCACTGTGACGGCATAATTCATTGTACTAACATGACAACTTCATTGAATACAAACGCATAACCAATTTAAAAATTAAAATAAAATGCAGGTACCTGAATTGCTATAGGTAGGCTTGTCAATATTTACCTAATGTTTGGCAGAGTACAGAGGTTATTGCCATCACTACCAATTTACATTTTTGGTTTTATTATGCTTGGATCATTTATATATCAGTTAAATTTATACTGGAGATTCCAGGAGAGCATATCTCTCCCTCTCTCTAATCTTCCCCATGTCTCCATCTTGAAACTCACTAAAAATCATTGTGACAACAGCACCATTCTAATGATGATTCCCTGCACCGAAGATGTAAAATACATAGGGCACAGTGAAGGTTCTCTGTCATTCATCCAACCTCAACAGCTGATGTCTTGATGGAGTCATCTTCATAGCACTCACTCATCTCAACTGTGGCTATGACAGGCAGAGCAAAACTCACAAAATGATACAGGAAAACGAAAAAGTCATCAAAAAAAGTGGGGATAAAATTGACAGCTGGTAGAAAGAGCAATTAAGCAGAGGCAAGAGTGTGATGGTTGTCAGTTGAGTGAAAGACAGTACGCCTCTCACACAAGTTAATATGAAATTAAGTTAAGTGTTGCAAAGGCAATCCCATTATTGTTTTATGTAGCTTTTAGTTCTCCCTGGATATTTACACATTTTTACAAGACTGGCCACTGGAATTACATGTGGTATGAAATCTCAGCCAGTTCTGGTTCCTTATTGAGTATTCCTATATGAAACACACATCCTTTCTTGTACATCCTTTGCATTTTAAAGTGTATGCCTAAAACATATGAGGAATATTCTTAAAAAGAATATAATGTGTGTCTCTTCATATGCTGTGAAGCATTTTGGTTCAGGTAGAATAGGTAAATTTTGGATAGTGTAGAATATTACATTTCCTCTTACACTCCAGGCCTAGATGATCTAGGTCATAATCTGTGTGAGCCTGAGGAAAAGGAACAAGGAGTTTGACAGCTGTCAAAGGAGCTGTCAAATGGGCAGTTAAAGTTAAAAATTTTACTACTTAATATCTCTCTGGACTAAACGTGTTACATTTGAATTAAAGTGGTTGGGAACAAAGTAGTAAATAAACAACAAAGTAACGGATTGTTGGAAAAGGATTAACAAGTAACCAGAATCCCCCTAGGGGGAACTTTGAGACATTACAATGGCTTCAGATGGAAAATTACAGGCTGAGATAGAAAGAATGTTTTTTCTCGTGGGAATATTGCAAGAGCAGAGCATGGCTATGAACAAAGAACTTATGACCTTGACTTCTAAAACAAGCAACTCTGCTGAATGCATAAAGGACCTGACTGGGAAAAAATCGGCAGCTGAACCAGAAGAGATATCTTTGGAACTGGTGGAGAGGGAAGAAGGAGTGGAGAAAGTACAGGTGGAAAATACCAACCAGAAGCCTATATTGTTAGAACATAAAGAAGATCTTTGGATTACAAATCTGCAAAAGATGCGAAAGATGAAGGAGGAAGCCCCCGGAGTACTTGGAATACTGGAATTTAAAAGAGATAAGAAATATGATCGGGACTTCCCCCTTGAGTATGGGAGATCAGTTGACCTTTTGCAGCAGCTGCTTTTAAGTATTTTGGATGGAAGAAGATTTGATGTGATTGTGACAGAACTCCTTCGAGACCTGAGGATCAACAAAAAGGGCTACCAACAAAATCGGCAGAGAGAGACTGACAGAGATTTGAAGGCCTCGGATGTGAGGAATCCAGGCTAGAACTGTTTTTGAGGACATTTATTTGGGAAGGGACGGAAACCGGGGTAGGGAGGGAGGGAAGAACAGAATTTTAAAATTTTCATGATTTTTGTGTATGGTTATTATGACCTATATCTAATGTAAAAAGGGGGAAATTTGTGGAAGGGAACTTGGGTCGACCTTAGAAAAGGATTTAATATCTATAAGAGAATTGGATAAGTAAAATTTGACCAAGTAAAAAGAGCTAAGTTTAAAAATAATAACAATATGTTAAAGATGAGAGACAAGTACTTGCTGAGCTAACTACGGGAATTGGGATGTATGAAGGGGGGTGGGGGGAAGTCAGGGAGTAGGGTTAAGAAAGTAAGGATATGAAATTATACATGTTTTGTCTTTGTCCTTTGTGTGTTTGTGATGTCTTTATAAAATGTGAAAATCTAATAAAAATTATTTTAAAAAAAACAAAAAAACAACAGAACTCTTTAAAGAGGAAGAAACAAAATGAGAAGAAAGATAAGATTTTGGAAAAAATAAAAGAAGGAGAAAAGAAATTGAGGTCTAAACCAAAGTCTCATGAGATTTTGAGGGAAATTAAGTTTTATCAGATGCAGTATATGGAACTGATGAACCAAGAGAGAGAATGGAAAATTAAGCAAATGAGACAAAGGACATTTGAATCAGCAGACAAATGCGGGAAACTTCTAGCATGGCAATTGAAGAAGAGACAAAAATTGAATACAGTTACAAGTTTGGAGGTGGAAGGAAAGAACATCTACAAACCAAATGAGATTAGTAACTGTTTTCAAAGTTATTTCAGAAGACTATATGCACGAGGGCCGGAAAATGAAGGAGAAATAGAAGATTTTCTTAAGAAACATGGATTACAAAAAAATTCGCAACAAAGTATGATGGTCTTGAATGAGAAAATAACAGAACAAGAAATAGAGGGTGCCATCCAAAATATGCAATTAGGGAAATCTCCAGGACCAGATGGACTAACCTCCAGATACTATAAAGCTTTGAAGGAATGGCTAGTACAACCGTTGAAGGAGGTCTGTAATGAAATTTTAGAGGGGGAAAAGGCACCCGAATCGTGGAAAGAAGCATTTATTACACTTATACCAAAGACTGAGACTGAAAAAAACCAGATTAAGAACTACCGCCCTATATCATTACTTAATGTGGATTACAAAATATTTGCTGACATTTTAGCAAAAAGATTGAAGAAGGTGTTGGTGGAGGAGATTCATAAGGACCAAGCAGGTTTTCTCCCAGGGAGACATATGTCAGATAACGTAAGGAATATAATTGACATTATGGAATTGTTAACAGTTAATATTAATACGAAGGCGGTTTTAATATTTGTGGATGCGGAGAAAGCTTTTGACAATATTTCTTGGAGTTTTATGAAGAAGAATCTCCACGGGATGGGGGTAGGTCAAAGGTTTGAAAATGGTATAGGTGCAATATACTCTGAACAAAAAGCAAAGTTAATTGTAAATAATGTGGTTACTGAAGAACTTCTTATAGAAAAAGGGACACGACAGGGGTGCCCAATATCCCCATTACTTTTTATATCAGTCCTGGAGGTTTTGTTGAATATGATTAGGGGGGACCAGCTGGTTAAAGGAATTCAGGTCGGAGCCAAACAATATAAACTGAGGGCATTTGCAGATGACTTAGTATTGACTCTACAAGAGCCAGACACCAGTACGAAAAGAGTTTTAGAACTAATTCAAGTTTTTGGTCAGGTAGCAGGATTTAAGCTGAACAAGCAAAAAACTAAAGTCTTGGAGAAAAATCTAACAAATTTTGAAAGAGAGAGGTTTCAAAGTGAAACTGGGTTAATGGTGGCAAAGAAAGTGAAATATTTGGGGATTAACATGACATCTAAAAATGTGAATTTATTTAAAGACAACTATGACAAATGTTGGACAGAGGTAAAGAAATATCTAGAAATATGGTCAAATTTGAGGCTTTCCTTGTTAGGCCGAATTGCTGTAATTAAGATGAATGTGTTGCCTAGAATGTTATTTTTGTTTCAGACATTACAGATTGTGGATAGATTGGACTGTTTCAAGAAGTGGCAGAAAGATATATCTAAATTTGTCTGGCAGGGCAAAAAGCCCAGAATAAAATTTAAGATATTAACTGATGCAAAAGATAGAGGGGGGTTTGCCCTGCCGGACTTAAGATTGTACTATGAATCGGCAGCTTTCTGCTGGTTGAAAGACTGGCTACTTCTTGAGAATACAGACATTTTGGATCTGGAAGGATTTGATAATAGATTCGGTTGGCATGCATATATATGGTATGACAAGGTAAAAGTTCACAAAGGATTTAAAAACCATATTGTTAGGAAAGCATTATACAATGTTTGGATTCGATACAAGGATTTGTTGGAAAATAAAACTCCTAGGTGGTTATCACCAATGAAGGCTAAGGGGGTGAAGAAGCTCAATATGGAATCTAAATGGCCAAAATATTGTGAAATTTTAGAGCAAGAGAGTGGAAAAATTAAATTACAGAGTTTTGAGAAAATAAAGTCCAAGGTACGAGATTGGCTCCATTACTATCAAATACTGGAGGTGTTTAATCAAGACAGGAAAATTGGTTTCCAAGTGGAGAAATCAAAACTAGAAACAGAACTATTAGAACCCAATACTAAGAACTTATCAAGAATGTATAACCTGTTGTTGAAGTGGAATACACTAGATGAGACAGTCAAATCAGCTATGATTAAGTGGGCACAAGACATTGGTCATGATATTATGTTTGCTGACTGGGAACAGTTATGGACCAGTTATGGACAGTATAAAATTTACGGCATGTAATGCCTTAAGAGAAAATATTATGAAAATGATTTACAGGTGGTACATGACCCCAGTCAAGCTTGCGAAAATCTATCATTTGCCCAATAACAAATGTTGGAAATGCAATGAGACTGAAGGTACCTTCTTTCACCTTTGGTGGACTTGCCCAAAGATTAAGGCCTTTTGGGAAATGATTTATAATGAAATTAAGAAGGTACTTAAATGTACCTTTCATAAGAAACCAGAGGCATTTCTTTTGGGCATGGTCGGCCAATTGGTGTCAAGGAAGGATAGGACTTTTTTTATGTATGCCACCACAGCAGCAAGGATCCTTTTAGCAAAGTATTGGAAGACACAAGAACTACCCACACTGGAAGAATGGCAGACGAAAGTGATTGACTTTATGGGACTGGTGGAAATGACTGGCAGAATCTGTGACCAAGAGAAAGAGACGGTGGAAGAAGATTGGAAGAAATTTAAAGTATATCTTAAGAACTGTTGTAAGATTGATGAGTGCTAAAATGTCAAGGGAAAGGAAAAAATAGAATTATAGCTGCAACTGATTGATTAATTAGCAGAAGAAATTGGAAAAAAATAAGTTATTATTTAATTGGAGCGAAGGGTTGTTGAAAAAATTTAAAACAAGGATGCAGAGAGGGGGAGGTAAGGGGAAGTCTGAGAAAGAAGGTTTACGAAAAAGAGGATTTGAAATTATACTTGTTTATATGTTTTTGTTTGTTTATGTGTGTATGTTATGTTGTTTTAAATTTGTGTTGGAAAACTAATAAAAATTATATATAAAAAAAGAGAAAGATCCTGATCTGGATGAGGACAATGGCAAGGTAAAATCTCCTCTCTCCCTCCACTTGATCAGTCCAGATCAGGTCCTTAGTTAAAAATGAAGTGTGCAAGGTCCAGTCTTCATGCTTAACACCATGTCTAGTTTGATGTTATGGCAAACAGATTACCTCCTCCCCCCAAAATTTGGGCTTTAAATAGCAACATGAGGAAAACATGATGATTCCCCCCTGCTCCAAGAAAATTTGAAGTTCTATCTACAAATACTGGTCATATTCATTTCTCCAATTGGAATCCCACAATCTCCCTTCCCAATATTATTTCTCAGTCTGTCACTCCCTCTGCCCTGAACCTTTCAGTCTCTTTGACAGTCTCAGCAGGCTGGCCCCAGGCTTCCTCTGCACACAAAAGTGCAACAAAAAGATCATGTTCAGAACATGTTGCTAGTGCAACAGCGCAGCTCTCATGATGAAAAGCCAATAAGCCTTTTGGGTGGCAATAAACACCCAAGCTAAAGATGTTTGGCTTTAAGGGACATGTTCATTTGAACTTGTTCATGAATCAATCCAGCCTGTTTCAGGCAGCACAAGAAATATCTGTGTTGAAACCAGCAACATATCTAAAAGCTACTTTGTTGTAATTGAAGTTTGGTTTTCTGATTTAAATCACCTTCACTGCGTCGCATGCATGTGCTTCATATTTTTGTTTGATATATCCAGCACATTACCTTAAAATACATTTTCACTAGGAAAACTGACACATGTAATCTAAACATTTGGGGCTATCTAGTGTTGGAACCTTTTGCTTCCAGATGATGCTAAACTACAACTCCCATCAGCCTTAGCAAGCAGGGTCAAAGATTCCCCACACCTGATCTAAGTCAATTACTAGTGCTGGGCTGATACACTCCCCATTTTGCAGCCCAATTCACTGGCTGCAAAAGGAGGTGACATTTTGCTGATTTTGGGGAGAGGTTGCAGATGTATGTTGTGGGTCTGTATCATTTTGCCTGTGTTCATTCAATAAAAGCCTGACTAATGCATTAATCCTTTTTTTTAAAAGTAAGTATTTATAATCACATTTAAATACGTATTTCTGAACATGTTTTCTCACTAAATGCATGTTTACAAATGTATTTCATTTGAAAGTACACATCTGTAGACAGTTTAACAAAAAAATACACATTTAAAAATGTGTTTTGGCACACAGTTTGAGAAAGAACTGCATGCAAAATTCAGTGAAGTGTGAGCTCTGGAGAATACCTATGCACTCCTCCAGGCCACATACTCAATCAGCATCCATCCTGATTTGACTGCACAAGGTTTACACAGCGGTTAGATCATGTCTTTATTGTGCATTCAATCCAATTTGTTTGAGGGGCTGTTATACGACAATGAGCATAAATACTGCATTCGTTCATCATTCTTTCACCCCACACCCTTCAATGTATTTCCCTATCACTTTCCAAACTGCAAAAAGTTTATTTTATTTTTTGTGGTCTTAAAAGTTGAGTTGTTGTGCTACAGGGACAGAGCCCTTTAATCCACTTGGACTGTGCATACCTAAAGTTCTGATATACATTTGAATCTCCCCCCAAAAAATGTTGTGTCAGAATTCACAAAGATAAAACTCCTTAAGCATACTTGGCGCGGGATGAATTTCAGGGAGCAACACTCAGTGGCCCTCATACTGTTTCTTTTTGGCTGTCAGCCACCATGTTTATTCGCCCTGGAGTGATGTTACATCATATCTCTGTTCCTGGTGATGCTTGAGGAAGGAGGAGAGTCTCAAAGTACCAACAATTCACAGCAGCTCACCTAGTGGCCTGCATTTAGCTCAGTGGGTCTCCATTTCCTACAGCCCTCATTTACCCTGCCATGGCAACAAGCACGGTGTAAAAAGTTTAGGTGATAGCTTTGCTAAAGAGTATTCATGCACTTTGCAGCATCAAGTTCATGCTTCATCTGTTGATGTGCTCTGGCTTTTGACACTTGGGAAACTCAACAAGATGCTACAACATATGTGTTAAAAAGGGATCAATATTGGCTGGACAAATTTTGTGAGCAATTTTTTATTTTTATTTTTTTTAAGGCATTGTCTATTATAGGTGAGAAAACAGCCCATAAGCATTTGCTGATTTCCGTGGAAGAGAACAAATACTTTTTGAGACACTTAAGCCAAGGTGGGGGGCAGATCTGTGGAGCTTGTAGCAAGACTTCTAAAACACATCAAAATCCTCAAAGGGTTCAGTTGCTACAATACTGGAGATAGGTTAAAGGAGTCCATTTCTCGCACAGCCAAGTCTACTGTGTCTCAGTTGAAGAGTGAGATAATCCAATAAAATGAAGAGTGAACTTTAACATTGTTGCAAATGAAAATATATTGTGAGAGAAAAATCTACTACTGTATAACAAATTAAAACTCGCCACATCCAGCTCAATGCAAAATAGATTTTAAAGTCTCCAGTTGTTATTGAAAATGGGTGGAAAATAGCAGGCTGTTAATGACATTATAGTAGCTCCTCTTCTGTGGCACTCTATTATTATAGCGCTTGACAATGTCTGGTGTCTAAACTGGTGTTGGGCATAGTTCTATGCTATCGTATAAACGCAGTACATTTGGAGATAAAAAAAATGAGGTACTGGCATTCATATCTTTATAAAAACAAACACGCCAAGTAAACTTGCCAAAATGTACAAGAGAGGATCCAATGTTTGTTGGAAATGTTCAGAAAAAGTTTTGGGAAATTGTATACGAGGAACTGAAAAAGATGGTAAAACTCACCTTCCCGAAAAGACCAGAAGCCTTCTTGCTGGCAATAATAGGGGAAGAAATACCAAGGAAAGTAAGAAATTTATTTTTATATGCAACAGCGGCCACAAGAATAATTTAAGGAAAGATTGTTCCGACAAAGGATCAATGGTTGCAGAAATTAATTGAGTTTGCGAGCTTGATGGCCAAAATAAGAAATTATGATGGACAAAACAGTGATAAGAAGGAAGGCTTGGGAATATTTTGGAGAATATTTTAAAAAGGGTGGTATTAAGTAGCAAGTGGGATAAGCCTATGATCAGCAATAGACAAGATAAGGGATCAGAAAGGTTGGGGGGGGGAGGGAGAGATGAAGAAATACATGGATATGTAGCAAACAAAAGAATATGAAATGGGATGTCAATGAAAGATAAATCGGGAAGTCTATGTAAGATAATGATAAGATGAATGGATGTATTATGCAAACTGAAAATGTATATTTTTTAAAAAAAAAAATAAATAAAATTGTTGTGGGTGTCAGCACAAAATGGCCGCCATCAGAACCACCAAAAAATAAAATAAAAGAGGTGGTGGTACTTCACATTGCTGAGTACCATCACACACAAAAAGCATTGTAGGAGGGAGACTCTCCTTGTGGTGTAAGTGTTTGATTTGGAGTGTCCCAAAGCTTACTGCAGAGTGTGTGTGTGTGTGTGTGTGTGTGTGTGTGTGTGCGTGCATCACATAGAGAGAAAGGAAGAGAAAGGGGACACAGATTTGCATGAAGGTTGTATGCATAAACTAATTTATACATGCAGATGTAGATCCATAAGCATATTAAGCTGCATAGAAATAGAAATATGCCTCACACATTTTAGAGCCAGGCACTTCTAGATACCCCTCCTCCTGACACCTCTTGCTTTACTGAAGCAGAGTAGATAAGCCAGGAGCGGAGCCAAAATAATGTCCTAAAGAAGGTCAGACTTCACCTTGAGTCTTCTGAACTCTGTGGAGGCAGATGTTTTCTAGTCATCGATCACTGTCAGCCTACCCCACTTCTGCAGAGAAGCTGCCCTTTAGTGTATTTGTGATGAGAGGAGGGGAGATGAAAAAGGATTTATTCAGGGTATAAATATTCAGAGCGAAAGAGCACCTGCTGGTGAGTAGAATCATCTCTGATGCAGACTGCGAATCTTATTAAGGCTAGGCTGAAATTACATACATACCAGTTTCCTGAAAATATTGTCTCCTTGTGGAAATGGGGGCTAATTTTCTGATTTTTTTATTTTTTATTTACAGTGGTGGGGGAGATATTTCTCAGTTTTTCTGGAGTTGCTATTTATCTTACTGAATTTTGCTGAGAAGCACAGCTTCCAGGAAGTTGCAGACAGAGCCTTTGTGGCACTTTCCACCAGAAATGGTAGACCCCATTTCTTAAATCCCTCCCTTTGTCATGTCTTCCCTGCCCTGCCAGAAGTGGATCAACGCAACCAACGAAAGTCAGAGGCCTTCCTGCCCTTCCTTGCCTCTCTGAGATATGTGGAAAGTACAGCCATTCACGAGAGGATGTTTCACCACCATTAAATCTATATATGATTTTTATGGAATGTTAGTAGTTTATATTGTTTTACACTATACTGTATTTCAACGTTGTTAGTGGGTTGCGTATTGCAGAGGGGGTTGCTTTGTTATCTGCCTGGAGAACTCCTGTTACAAGGCAACTAAATAAATGCAAGAAAACAAGCAAACGTATGAAATAAAATCACCAATACCAAATGTCTTAGTAAACAGCAGTATATATACAGTTCATTTCTGGAATCTTACGCTTTCCCTAATGCCTTACAAAATGACAAAATGCATATGTGCAAGGCCTGATTATGAACACAAGAACAAGCATTTATTACCTTGTCTTTTTTTTAACTAAGCATAAAGTACTACTTGGCAGAAAATTCAGTACTGCAGCAACAGAGAATATCTTGGTGCTAAATTTCTATAATCTTCCAATCTCTCCTTTGAACATAGGCCATCTCTCACGTAGACTGGCCATCTGCAAATACGATTAGCGGTGAAATTCTGTAATTATACAGCATTTGGGTGTATTTTTATCATTATGCCATCTTCTATTAAATATTATGTTTGTGGCTAATGGTGTCCTTTTCCTCCACGTCGAGAGCGCATTTTGTCAGATTGATCGTGCAATAACTCAATATGGCTAATAATGTATGTCGACCATTAAGATTAATAGTGTTCCTGGAAAACTGATAGAAGAAATGCCACAATTCATATGAGCAAAAATCTTTTTGGTTATATAAATGTCCTAATTATATTTAGTTTCATTAAACTAAACATGAATAAATCACCTACTCAGGGTGTATAAAGGTTGAAGCGTGATACTAAATTGATTTTATGTCCTAACAGGACACACTTTACACTTATAAACTTGCTGGAGAAAACAATTCATGAGGAAACAGACAGAACTAGCCATCCATCTACAAAACAGTGACAAGTGAGCTCAGGAGCAGATGTCATGATGGGGCAGTGAGGCTTACTCAACCTCCCGAAAGCTGTTCCCGATAGGAGGCAGAGGAAAGGAGTGAGGCAGTAGATACATTAAAGGTAAAGGTAAAGGTACCCCTGCCCGTACGGGCCAGTCTTGACAGACTCTGGGGTTGTGCGCCCATCTCACTTAAGAGGCCAGGGGCCAGCGCTGTCCGGAGACACTTCCGGGTCACGTGGCCAGCGTGACATCGCTGCTCTGGCCAGAGCCAGAGCCAGAGCCAGAGCCGCACACGGAAACGCCATTTACCTTCCCGCTGGTAAGCGGTCCCTATTTATCTACTTGCACCCGGAGGTGCTTTCGAAATGCTAGGTTGGCAGGCGCTGGGACCGAGCAGCGGGAGCGCACCCCGCCGCAGGGATTCGAACCGCCGACCTTTCGATCGGCAAGCCCTAGGCGCTGAGGCTTTAACCCACAGCGCCACCTGCTTCCCCGATGCAAATGCATCAGCAGAGACAATAGGGCTCTCTTGGTAATGTGTTTGCACTGCACCAACCTCCCTGCTCCCTCTTGGTAAGCAGTGGCAACTCAGCTGCTGGGAGGTCAGGTCAACACCACCACCTTCCACTACTAGGTGAACCTCAGATTGTATGGCAGAAGCTTTCTCAGTTGTTCAATTTGGTGGTTCAATGCAGTTTCACTATTTTATGATGCTGCTTCATTGCCAACCAGGCCTGGGCAATATCTGCTTTTCAACGTTGATGATATATCACCAGCTAAACATTTCAATATATCAATATATCATGGAATCTGGAATAAGGATGGAGCTATGTAGAGGCACCTGTTGGTTTCACTCAGGCTGGATATAGACACATCAAAGAAGCGATTCAGTTAAACGCGTTGTAAACTCATACAGGGAAATCCACTAGGGAAAGATGGGACTCCATAGCGCCATCTGGTGTTATATCGCCTATACCAGAGATGGCCAACAGGTCGATTGTGATTGACTGGTTGATCCCCGGGAGGTTTAGGTAGCTGGCTCCTCCATCCGGCCCCAGCCCCTTGCCCTGTCCTCTAGATCACTAGAATGGAAGACGGAGTTCTCACTGTGAGGCTAACTGTTTGTTGACTGATCTCTCTTTTTATTAGACCTGAAACAGCCCCCCCCCCCGGGATGTTCCTTTCTAAAAAAACTTTGACCTGAAAACACCCCCCCCCCCAAGGGGTAGATCACTGCCAGATTTTAATTGTCTGAGTAGATCACAGTCTCTTGGAAGTTGGACGTCCCTGGCATATAAAACACATATAAAATGCTTTTTCTTTACCAATCTAGCTGAGTTCACAGTTTTTTCAGCATTGCCATTTTTGCTTCCACCTGCTTTTGAAATTCTCTGTCCCCTGAAGCAGGCAGGGGAAAGCTGAGCCTGCAGAGTTAACAGGGGCAGCAGGAATCAAGAGAAACATTGGCTGACTTCACAATTTTCTCCATATTGTGATTTTTGCATAGGACACCCACACCCACACACCCCATGGTTTATGATATATTGCCAGGTCAAAAATTATGAAACCGATATCACAATATGGAATTCAAGCAGGTTTGGGACAATATATCGCCTAGCCCTATTGCCAACATTATTTTCTCCTCCCTGCCTTCCTCTTCTGATCCTCTCAGAACTCACAAGACCAAAAGTAACTAAACCAATACATTCGATCCTCCTGTTCGATGATGATGATGACTTATTATTTATACCCTGTCCATCTGGCTGAGTTTCCCCAGCCACTCTGGGCGGTAGTATACTGATACATTTAGCTAGCCTTTTTTCTTTTTGTTTCTTCTTAAATTTGTTACTGTTTTTCTTAAAAGCAAAATAAAATCCTGACCAAGAACCTCCACATTCATCTAGAAATTTCACTTTGGGCAAGCTTTCATAGAAAATTTATTCCCACACCTTTTGGTAAATTATTGAACCTAAGCTGTTTATCCTGTCAATTCATGCCAAAGGGTTGCCTCTAGTTTAGGCTGGCTCATCACCTGCAACATTCTAGGAAGCTCTGTTGTCTCCCTTGCCGCCAAGGCCAAGAAGATTGCAGGGTACCAGAGACTGGATGTTTTCAGTGATGGCTGCACATCTTTGGAACATAGTCCAGAGTACATATGATATCTATCTTTAAACAGGTATTTAAAGCTTTCCTGTTTTGCTCAGCATGTGCTACATTTGTTGCTGCTTTTATATGGTCATTTTGTTTAAAATTAGTTGTATTTAGAGTTGTGATGGTTAGAGTGGAGGGGCCTGTGTGGGGGACAAGCAAGAGTGGGTTTTCTCAAGGTGTGAGGCTGAGGAAAGTGGAAAACTTCCCACTTGGGAGCTGGGGAGATTCACTTCTTTGTATGTGGATTGAAGATTAGCAGTTTGGTGTGTGTGATAATTTCTATTGTCTTCCCCCTCTCTTTTCTTCCTTCTCCTCTTTTGTTTTGTTGTTTTTCTTCGTCTTTTTTCTTTTTAGATTTCCTTTGTTCTAGGTATAATTTTATTGTATTGTGAACTCTTTAATAGAATTCCTACCAAAAAGAAAAAATAGTTGTATTTAATTTACTGCCTGCTTTGTTTTAAATATTTATATCCAAGAAATGTGGAGCCCTTTCTTTAACTATGTTAATGGCCAAAATCAAGGCCTGCTCAATATTCTCAGTGGAGGGGTTACATTAAGTAATATGTTTGAATGTTGAAATGTGTAAGTGTATGTCCAGAGACGATGGATAAAACAAAACACCATTAGATGTGCTGCTGGATAAGTGTTTAATGGCTATTGTATTTGTTTAGAAATTGATTAAAATGTAAAAATAAAATAAAATAAAATAAAATAAATGTTTGTAAAGTTGCCTTGGGAGGTTTCTGGCCTCGAGAAGTGGGGTAGAGATTTGTTAAATAAATAAATGTCAACACCAGAAGCAGGAACCCATAAACGATTTCCTATCTATATAAGACAAAAAATTCTGTGCAGCTCATGACAGCAAAGCACTTTGTATATTTCATGTGTTTTATAAATGACTGCCTAGAAAAGCAGCCAGACCAACCAATCCTAAGGCTATGAGACCTAATTCACTTAAATTGCTTTTATTTGGATCTTAATGGTACAAAGAGCATAAAATAAAGTCGAAAACTATTATCTGCAAAGTTCAGCTTTACCCTGCTCTAGATGTTCGACAAGCTGAAAGAGAATCAATTAGGGTTTTGTTGTTCTTGTTGTTGTTTGAATTTGTGCCATTTCTGAGATATCGGACTCTGTTGTCTCTCGGGTCCAAAATGACAAATTAAAGAAAAAATTTAAGAAGCCCACTCCATTTTCTGTTGAAGAGCTCTCTGTTCTCTTCTGGACAGCAAGATGCAAGGAGCCCTTTGAAATAAAACGTTGCCCATAATTTGCACTGTATTTGGACATCCCCCAGATAAATTAGCAATGTTTCTTTCATATTAGTCAAATCTATCACGAGTAGGGATGCAATATTTATCTAGTTTTATTATCTTTAGAGTAATCCATTAAAGGCTAGACTGCACAACCCTACACTCAAACTGCGCCATCTAGAAGGCTTCAGCTAGGAACTGGCAAATCTGTCCATCTTATTTTCTCTCAGTTTCTGATCTTTTCGAGTCTCAAACACAGTTCTCCACATTTGCAATTCAGTTTGCATTTTTTTAAAAAAGGTAAAACTCTCATGAAAATTCACCATTCATTTTAATGCAAATATTTCCTAGGTTTTATGTTTTTGTAAAGCTAAGGCAGGTTTTATGTTTTTGTAAAGCTAAGGCAGCCAACGTGGAAATGTGGACAATGGAACTTAAGAGTGGAAAAATGGAAAATGGAGAGAAACAAAAGTGACAGATTTGTCCATCCCTACAGCTGGCAAGTAAGTGGTTTTACACTGGCACCATTTTCAGAAGGGGGGACTTACAGCACAATACGGACTTTATTGCAGGGTTTCCCAAACTTGGGTCTCCAGCTATTTTTGGACTACAATTCTCATCAACCTTAGCTAGCAGGACCCACGGTCAAGGATTATGGGAATTGTAGTCCAAAAACAGCTGGAGGGCCAAGTTTGAGAAACCTGCATTATTGCATACTGCCAAGATAACCAAATCTAACCTAATTCGGGATTGCTGAACCCATCCATCTTTTTATTTGTATACTGCCTTTCCATAATTAAATCCATGGTCAAGGTGGCTTACAACATGAAAAACCTTACATAATTACAAACATAACTAAAGTAGTCATAAACAATAAATTACCGTATTTTTCGCTCTATAACACGCACCTGACCATAACACGCACATCGTTTTTAGAGGAGGAAAACAAGGGAAAAAACATTCTGAATGAAACAGTGGATGTATCATTTTTGTGCTTCATGCTGTGGCCACAGACATGTGATCTGATGGTGAATTTGGGGTGACCCAATGGAAAAATCCTGAGAATCCCTGTGGATCCATGCTTTGTAACCACGTTTTTGCACCATTGCAGCCCCAGGCAACAGTGGGTGCGTGATTTTTTGGGGGCAGGCTGTAGCCATGGACATGCTATGTGCTCTGATGGTGAATTTGGGCTGACCCAATGCAAAGATCCTGAGGATCCATGTGGATCCATGTTTTGTAACCACATTTTAAATGGGGAGGGAAGGAAAAACACAGAACGGACAAGGAGCACGAGAGGGGTGTGCAGAGAAGCAGCTGGCTAAGAATGCAGGAGAGGGGTATAATGGGAGGGAGGAAAGGAAGGCAAAAGTTTTCCCTCACCTACCCACCCAAGCCAGCCAGCTCTCTCTCTCTCTCTCTCTCTCTCTCTCTCTCTCTCTCTCTCCCTCCTGCATGTTTTCAGCAGCACGGAGCACAAAGACGACACTCTGCTTTCCCCTCTGCTTGTCTGGAGGGGAGGGGCTTTCCCTGCTCTTTGTTCCGTTTGAGCAAACACAGCAAGGAAACAGAGGTGGGTGGGCAGTAAGACCCTGAGGCAGAATGCAGGAAAGCAGCCGCTTCCTCTTTTCAGGTTTCCCTTCTAGGAGACGCGCGATTTGATTTTTGCCTGATTTTTTTTGCCTCCCCTTGCACCATTTGGCTCCAGGGACCACACATTCGCTCAATAACACGCACAGACATTTCCCCTTCCTTTTTAGGAGAAAAAAAAATCTGCGTGTTATAGAAGGAAAAATATGGTATAAGGTCACATAAATCAAAGTATGATCAAAAAAGAAAGATACAACAGAGTAATATCAAAGACAGCAACAATCTCCCCCCACCACAACGAAACCCCATGAAATAATACCCCAACCCAAGAGTCTGTTCAGCAGCCTCAGCTTCATATCTTGAATCAATCAGGGCTCCAGCTACCCAGGCCAGGTGAGAAAAGACCTGCACGGCAGGTTTTCTAGAATTCACAGCCAAGAATCTTGAGTTGTTCAAGAACAGAAACTGAGCGTTTGGAGGTCTCCTGCAGCAATTAGCACACACTATGGTGAGTCCACAAAATTTTGATTCCCTTCCACCCCCTGCTATTAAAGAAATAACTTTTTTAAAAAACGTGGTCATCTTATCCTTATAGCATTCCACCTCCCCCAACCAAAAGTCAATAGCATTCTCCAATGATAGGGCAAGGCTTAATTTGCATTTTTTTTGCACCTCCAACCCCCCTCTAAAAAAAGTGCAAAGAAAGAAAAAAATAGCCGTTTGAATCCTATTTTATTATAGGATGGTAGGCTAGATGAATTCCATACTTAGGATTGTATCTAACCAAGTTTTACTCATATCAAACCTACTGAAATTCATAAACCTAAGTTAGTCATGCCCATTACTTTCAATGAGCCTACCAGGAGTAGAGCAGACATTGGATACAACCATTAAAGTTAGTGTCTTCTATAAAATATAATATAGTTTGAGATAGTGTTGTATTTCAGATGTAGATTTCTAGATTGTTCATAGTTTCTCTTTTGCTTATCCTGTTTTACATTAGAGGGATGGTGCTACTCCTTTGTTCCTTGGTATTAACGTTCAGGACACTATCTTTTGAATGATATGCAGCCATCTGTTAAGGTCACTGTCTAATAGGCCGAGGGTTAGCCTTTAGGTAAACCAAAGCATCCTTTGAGTGATGACCTTGAGGTTAAGAAAAAGCATCCCATCCTGGTTCCAAGAAAAGCCAAAATATTCTCCAAAGTGTTTACCCTCAACCAGCTGTTTCCTCACAGATTTAAAATTTACCCTCCCCAACTAAAATTCATCCTCACCATTTCATGAGTTGATGTAATCTACTATAGGGGTGGATAACCTGCGACTCTCCGAATGTTTTTGTTCTATAACTCCCAACAGCCCTAGCAAGCAAGGCCAACAATCAACAAAGGTGGGAATTGTAGTCCAAAAACATATGAAGAGCCACAAGTTAGATACCCTTAGGGGTGGGTGACAAATTTGATTCCGTTTGCAATCTAAGGCACACTTCCTGAAACAATAGGTATTATTAGAAACTCACACTCTTTTTACCACACATCAGGAAGAACTTTCTGAAGGTAAGAGCTATTTGACAGCAGAACAGACTACCAAGGGCGGTGCATTCTCCTTCATTGGAGGTTTTTAAGTAGAGGTGGGATGACCATCTGACATGGATACTTTAGTTCCGATTCCCACATTGTTGGGAGTTGGACTAGATGGCCCTCAAGATCCCTTCCAATTCTTCATTTCTTCCAACTCTGGTTTGGTCATGTACACAGAATAGAAGATGGAAGAATCCCTAAGGATATTCTCCATGTGGAGCTGACTTCAGGCAGTAGGCCTGTTGGCAGACCAACTCTGCCTTACAAAGAAGTCTGCAAGCGTGACGTGAAGGCTGGCAACCATAACCCCACTGTATTGAAATACCCTGCAGGCGACCACAGTGCCTGCAGACAGACAGGTCATGTATTCACAGCAGTGGCAGTAGGAGGATTGACCACTGGGAAGAGTCAGGGCTGGATTTAGGTTTGATGAGGCCCTAAGCTACTGAAGGCAATGGGGCCCTTTATATGTCCAGCTGTCCTTTGTCAACAACAAATTGTCACTGTTTTTTGTGTTGAATATATGCTATATGATAATTTATGGATCTAATGGGTATCTAAAGCCATTTGCACATAACAAAATATTTATTTTATCAAAGTAATTGATGAACTGAAATATAATTAAGAAGACGTATGCAACCAATCCATACAGCATGTAAGGTAAAGGTAAAGGTACCCCTGCCCGTACGGGCCAGTCTTGACAGACTCTGGGGTTGTGCGCCCATCTCACTTAAGAGGCCAGGGGCCAGCGCTGTCCGGAGACACTTCCGGGTCACGTGGCCAGCGTGACATCGCTGCTCTGGCGAGCCAGAGCCGCACACGGAAACGCCGTTTACCTTCCCGCTGGTAAGCGGTCCCTATTTATCTACTTGCACCCGGAGGTGCTTTCGAACTGCTAGGTTGGCAGGCGCTGGGACCGAGCAGTGGGAGTGCACCCCACCGCAGGGATTCGAACCGCCGACCTTTCGATCCCGGTGATATTTTAGGGAGCAGGCTGGCAGGCGGGACTCATTACTTACATCATAGGGGCCTACATAGCACAAAACACTGTTGTTGTATGTGGGTTTTATTTTATTTGTTTTATTATCTTATATTTTGGAAATGTACATCCAGTTTTTCTTTTTCTTTTAAAAAAAATTGGGGGCCCAAGAGAGTGGGGCCCTAAGCTATATTTTCTTTAGCTTAAACGTAAATCTGGCACCAGGAGGACCCACTCTGGAAGAATGGCAGATGAAGATGATGGACTATATGGGACTGGCAGAAATGACCGGCAGAATCCGAGACCAGGGAAAAGAGTTGGCGGAAGAAGACTGGAAGAAATTTAAAGACTACTTACAGAAATATTGTAAAATTAATGAATGTTAGAATGATGTTGGACAGAAATTAAGCGGTTTCCAGCTGTAATGCTTAAGAGATATGAAAAAAAAAGGTTTAGAAATAAGTAAAAACTAATGGTGAGGATTTGCTGAACTAACAATTTGAATTGGAATACAAGAAAGGGAGGCATGAGGAGGTCTGGAAAATAAGTTAAAAGAAAATAAGTAATGGAAATTCTATGTGTTTTTAATCATTTTTGTATTTTTGTATTTTTGTTATTTTTTCTTTTTTATTTCACATTGTATTATTTTTTGAAAACTTTAATAAATATTCTATATAAAAAAAGGAGGAATGCAAACAGAAGAAAGGTCATGGTACACCTGTGGAAGTGAAACTGGACGTCTTCACTTGCCCTGCCTGCAGTAAAACATGTCTCTCCCCTAATTGGTTTCTACAACCATAGCTGGCAGTGTAACATGTTACCCCTGATGGTGTAGTCTTCTGTTGTTTCTTGAGACAGATGGATGCCAGCTAACAATTCAGTTGCAATATGGCCTGTGCATACATGATAATCACATGAGATTTGCAACATCAACCGATTGCTACCTATGTAAGGGGCCACAATGGATCTTTCCCCATAACTCAGATGCAGTACTTTTCGGTAGAGTCTGTCCATTCACACATTCAGCTGTCGGTCAGCAAATGTGAAGTCATCAAAGACAGACCAATCAATCAGCCAATCTCCATTGCATGTGTGAGCCAAGCCTATGACTGCCTAATTTGCCTCCCTCTCTGCAAGCTGGGCCACACAAGCTGATGGGTAATTCAAGTATTTCAGCCTCAAACCAGCGCGGTTTGATCACGGAGGAAGTCTAGGCATGGGAAACGGCACAGAGAATGGATCAGAGCCTGCTGATTAAACTCAGTGACACTAATACACTCCCCTGAGCACAATTAAAAGGTAAAGCAAGTTGCTGGCGCACCTATATACATAAGCACTGAACTGGCAGACAAGGCAAGAATTATTTCAGAGATATAATGAGAAATTTGCTCCTCAGAGATTTGCCATGCAACTATGATGCATAACTTTCCATCTATCTGAAAAACAAAATAAAAAATAGCAGCTTTATACTCTAACAGACTACATAGCGCGGGGGGGGGGGGGGGCACACACCAATAATTAGATGCCCAGGAAATATTGCTTAGCTATCTGCTGTCAGTGGGAATCAGAAGGTACCTCATCTTTTCTTACTGTAGCAACAGCTGACTTATTTGTAAGCTGAATATGCTCAAAGTTAATTTCATGTTATAGTAGGTTTATTATTAAATGTTAAGTCCTGGTTTATTTAATATAGTTTGTGCAAAACAAGGATGGCAGGATGAGGCACATTAGTCATCCATTTCAGATTCTGCCTTTTCTCCCCAATTGTCCCCTGAAGAAAGTGTGTGTGTGTGTGTGTGTGTGTGTGTGAGAGAGAGAGAGAGAGAGAGAGAGAGAGAGAGAGAATGTCATTTAACAGGCTAAAAGAGTGAATGTGTTCATGACAAACAGCCTTTGGTACAAAGAAAGATAATTGAGTCACATATTATGCCATGAAGTTTTAATTTTTTTATGGTTATGAAAAGCTTAGTCTCATGCCTGAAGGTTCTGCTGTCTAATTATATATTTACAGAACTTTACATGCCAGTGTTTTAATTAGGTCTGGGTAATGGACTGTATGTTTTGTATTGACTTATATGCTGTAAAATGGTGTGAATAGCACTGCTTTGTAAAAACAAAAACAAAAAACCCACCTTATTGCATAGTTATTTATAAGAAACTCATGGTACAACTTATCCTCACTGCCATCTTTTAACCCAGGCATGCCAGTTCCAAGCTGAAGTAAAACCTCAAAATTTCAACCAGGGCTATAGTCATTCGGGTTCATGGGAGGGTTGCCTACCTGCCCCATACATTTTTGTCTCTGTCATCATCCTTCAAGTCAATCAATATATCAGAGGAGAGTGTTAGAGTCTTTTAACACATGTACATAACTGTAGAAGCCTGCAGCTCAACTATTTATTTAGGTAAAGGTAAAGGGACCCCTGACAATTAGGTCCAGTCGTGGCCGACTCTGGGGTTGCAGCGCTCATCTTGCTTTATTGGCCGAGGGAGCCGGCGTACAGCTTCCAGGTCATGTGGCCAGCATGACTAAGTCGCTTCTGGCAAACCAGAGCAGCACACGGAAACACCGTTTACCTTCCCGCCGGAGCGGTACCTATTTATCTACTTGCACTTTGACGTGCTTTCAAATTGCTAGGTTGGCAGGAGTGTTGCGGGGATTCAAACCGCCAACCTTCTGATCGGCAAGTCCTAGGCTCTGTGGTTTAACCCACAGCGCCACCCGCATTCCCAACTATTTATTTACTCAGGTACAAAAACTGAACACCCATTGAATGCAACGAACATCCCTATGGTGAGGTCTGAAAGAAGATTCATGCCAGAATAGAGGGGAGAGCTGGATGGTCCATACAGACCTCAAAATAAATGCAGATTTCTATTAAAGGTCCCTGATATGTTTTAAGGGGAAAATGCTCAGTCTTTTACTTTGTAGAATGGTGTTCTGCTGCCCGCCCTTGTATGTGCGCACACATACTCAATGAATAAAGAAACAAATGAGATATTGTTAATGAAAATGAGTGGAGTACCCAAAGGAATAAGCAAAACATTTATGCATATACCTCATTTCTGCAGATCAGGCTACTGAACCTTCTTGTGCTACAATTTCTGAAGAGGTTTTCTGTCTCTGCTTATTATCCGAAGGAGCTATCAAGTCCACAGTAGCGAGAAACAAAAGCATTGCTATCAAGATAGGATTGTATACAAAAACTAGTTGTACTCAGAACAGAACCGCTTAAATGGACAGATGTGACTAACATAGGTACATTAATTTCCATGGGTCTGTTCTGAGTAGAATTTAGTTGAATGCAGTCCATAAGTCTGATAGATTTTGGCCAATAAATACTTCAGCACTGCTGAACAACACACATCAGTTCCATACAGTTATTTAACTGCAAGAGCTCTCCCAACCTCTACTTCTACTATGATAAATTGCTATAAAACTGACAAAGGAATTGACATTTTTAACTGCTGTATGCAAGTCTACCTACTGAGAAGATTTGTTTTATGGAGTCATTTAAGACACTGACGGCTAAAGATATGGGGAGAGCTATTCAATCCTTGAGTTGTGTAGTGTTTTCCAGGTAATAAACTTACACCCAAATGACTTGGGACACTACTGGAAATGGTTACTTCCGTTAAGCTTCATTGCCTGTGTGTTTCAGTGCCCCAAATGAATATGTATAACTGAAGAAATAAGCATTTCAGTTGCTTATTTATACTGTGCGGGGATTTTTGACAGACCAAAAGATTAAAAAGATTTGTTCCTCAGCTCTGATGCATTCCACACAATTCAACTGGAAGTCTGCTGGAATTCATGCTTCTTCTTATTTCAAGGCAGGATTATTTTTCTTCTGATAATCATAATAAAAAAAGCTAAGATAGAATTATTTCGTATAATACTGATAGAGTAGCACACATATCTTCGCACTGCCTACGTACCCAGGGACATGTCAAAATACTTCACCAAGACTGTCATGCTTTG
The DNA here is from genome assembly GCF_951804945.1 of Podarcis cretensis. Taxonomy (NCBI): domain Eukaryota; kingdom Metazoa; phylum Chordata; class Lepidosauria; order Squamata; family Lacertidae; genus Podarcis; species Podarcis cretensis. Next base: position 22,239,386 of record NC_137176.1, on the reverse strand, counting down.
TGGCTCAAACATGTCACTTTGTGGGCATTTCTCCGCAGAAGCTAATTGGTTATTTAATGATACCTCTGGATGCCTTGATAAAGTATCATTTCTGGACCACATGATCCTTGGAATGATTGCTCAGTTTTTAAGCATCTGAAAAAACAACAACAGAGGAACAAAAGAGAGGAAAGAAACAATTACACATTCCATGAGGGGAATGCTTGATTGCTATAGTAGCTCTTCAAGGACTGGCAGGGTCTATCCTAGAGGGTCTGGGAGATTCAGATGCATAAAGGCTATTTGGTTCAACTTTGGGTTGTCATAGATGGCCTGCACAATGTTGGTGAATGAGGCAGAAAATCCAAATAATGGTAGAGCCATAAGATAAATGGATGCATTGCTGCATTCTGATGGTATCCCTAATTCTGATGCCAAAAACAAGGCACTTCACCTTGTCTCATAGAGGAGCTGGTTTCATATGCCATAAGGAAGAACCATACCCCCAAAAACCCTTATATTTCTGCTTGGTATACAGGGCAAGATTTGCACCATTCCACACTTGAATGCACAGAAGCCGACCAATCTTACTTTATGTGATTAATTGCAATGCCATTACCTTATTCTACAGTGTTCATTTCAATTTGAAATCAGGCCCTTTACTAGGGGCAGGTGGCTATTTTCCCTATTGGGCAAGCTTCTGTGGGCAGGGTCAGAGGTAAAAATGTGTGCAGTTAGAAATGTAAATTTCACCTTTGCACAGTAGGCAAGCTTTTGCACACACTCCCACACTGTCATAGCCCTGTCCAAGTCCTGTTGCCAAGCAAACAGGGGCTAGATATCTCCAAGGAACACTTGCATGAGAGCAGAACCCACATACAAAGTTAGACAGTCCAGAGATCAGGGAACCCACATCATCACAGGGCCAAGGGTCCAGATGGAAACAAGGAAGTAGTAAAGAGGAGCCAGGAACAACAGACATTGTTTCCAGCATCTCATTGCGGCTGAGATCTCTGTTTAAGAAGCCTGGAGCCAGCTAGTTCTCATCAGTGCCTTCTCCCATCTTTGAAGGCTGCAGGTGGAGTCATTCCACCTTCTACCCCTTCAGACTGTTGTTCAGCAGGTGAAAATGACTCCTGGCCTATGACACACCCCCTTTTCTATCCTCCTTCCAGGTGAGCAAGAGGCAATATTGCATCTCAAGGACACATTGCTGCCAAACAAAAATGCTCAAGGAGGGTGGAAATTAAAAGCTGTGGCCTGGGAAGTGTGGGTGCAGCTTGGGGGAAAACCTGAGAGCCAGATTTGGCCTCTAGGCCTGAGCTTCCCCACCCCTGGCATATGTCCCAGCTTCCATGTTTGTAAAGGTAAAAGGTAAAGGGACCCCTGACCATTAGGTCCAGTCATGACCAACTCTGGGGTTGCAGCACTCATCTCGCTTTATTGGCTGAGGGAGCCGGCGTACAGCTTCCGGGTCATGTGGCCGGCATGACTATGCTGCTTCTGGTGAACCAGAGCAGCGCACTGAAACGCCGTTTACCTTCCCGACGGAGCGGTACCTATTTATCTACTTGCACTTTGACGTGCTTTCGAACTGCTAGGTTGGCAGGAGCAGGGACCGAGCAACGGGAGTTCACCCCGTCACGGGGATTTGAACCACCGACCTTCTGATTGGCAAGTCCTAGGCTCTGTGGTTTAACCCACAGTGCCACCCACATCCCTTCATGTTTGTAAGCATGCCCCAAACTTTCTCTGTTGCACTCGGAGCAACTGACACTCAAAGGGAAAAAGAAAGCAGAGAGTTTTCTCTCCAAGATAGCAGCCAGGGAGACAAATCACGAGGCAATGGTATGGAAAATGTAACTACTACATGCAAGCACTGCTCTAATGAGAGGTCCAAATAGCCTGATGTGCCACTCCAAAGGTCAGTAATTCAATCTGATGTCTGCTACTTGAAAGTGAATTGAAAAACCATCTCGTGGTGCATATTTGAGAAGGTACAGTGTCTAGAATAACAGGTTACATTCCCATTAAACTGTAATCACATTATGGGCTCGGAAACAGGTGCATGACACGATTGTAAAATGAAGTCGCTTGAGTGACAGAGCCAGGGAAGTGCTCTTGAATACGCTTTGGCTGATTCTCAGGAACCTTCTTTTCCTCCACCCAAGTTGCCTAGCAGACTTATCAAAGATAGCAGGGAGCAGGAAGATGTGGATAGCAGAAGGCATCTTCTTTGGAAATTATTCACTCTCATGCCAGCCTCCAGCTATCCTGCAAAAGTAGAATGATATTCTCGGAGAGTGCTTAGCTGTATGTGGGTGTGCATGCCTGCGGGTGTGTATGTGTGAGTTATCTGAGTGCTTAGGTATGTGTTTGTATATACGAATTTTCTCTTGAATCAAGGGCATGGAATGTGATTTCCAGTCTGTTGCACACCCCCGTAGATCTAATGGGTGAAATCTGAGCCTTTGCATCATTTTCTGTGACCCTTATGCCCCTGTCAGAAGAGAACCGTGGCTTTTTTATTATTACTGCTATTATTACAGCTTAGCTCCATGGAGCTGAATGGTGTCCTGTCACTCTAATATTGCGGTGTGACTCCCCACCCCCACCTTCCATCTTTTTTTCTTTTTTTTCCTTTTTTTATAAGGCTGTTACTCTAGGGATTAAACTGGGGGAGTTTCTGAGTAACAAACTCAACAAAAAAACCTCCCGCAGTTCAGACCTTGAAAATCTCAGAGGATTTTCCAAAGACATGGGTGGTGGCAGGAGTTCAGGTGCATGCTAGAATTTTGCAGATTCATAGTTACTGCAGTGAATATCCTAATGAAGGTTTCAACTTCCCCTGTTCCCTGCTCTGTTTCCCTTTATTAGCAGCCTGGCACATGGAAATATAGCAAGCGATCATAATAATAATAATGATGATGATGATGATGATGATGATGTTATTTGTACTCCACCCTCTGGGTGGCTTCCAATGTATATTAAAACACAATAAAACATTACACATTAAATGGTTTCTCTATACAGGGCTGCCTTCAGATGTCTCCTACAGATTATATAGTTACTCCTCTCCTTGACATCTGATGGGAGAGCGTTTCACAGGGTGGGTGCCACTACTGAGGAGGCCCTCTGTCTGGTTCCCTGTAGCTTCACTTCTCACAGTAAGGGAACCGCTAGGAGGCCCACAGTGTTGGATCTCAGTGTTTGGGTTGAATGATGGGGATGGAGGTGCTCCTTCAGGTATACAGGTAACTCTCTCTCTCTCTCTCTCTCTCTCTCAAAGGAAGCAGGTGTCTGAAAAGGAACAAGAAGGCAAAGGGGGGGGGGTGTAGCTGAAAACAGATGGTGATGTGTTCATTACATAAACAATTTTGTAATTTGTCTCATACCCGCATCCCAAATAATGGTCAGAAGGTACACGAGGCATCCAGCTTGCTCAAGTTAAGCAGGTCAGGATCTGGTCAGTGTCTGGAAGAATGGCCTCCTGAGAACCCACATATATGCTTCCTTGGGCTCTATGATGGAAGAAAATGGGGATATGAACATCAATAAATATTACTGACGAGAGAACAGTATTCCTGAGGCTGTGTTGAATCCTAAAGAGAAGGTAGGGCTGGGAGGGAGGGATGCCTTAGATGTGGCATCACAGGGAGAATTATGGTTCCTGATCATGTGGAGGAACCTCCTTGCACATGCACAATTGTATGTGCACAGGCTCATTTCATACTAATGCCAAATGGATGGGCATATCGGGTGGGGCTAGCAGATGCTATCCTGCCCCCACCTGCCATTTCAGTACAAACACGGTAGGAAACAGTGAAGACTTTATCTTTGGGATGGCAGCCAAAATACAACCTTTATTCACTATACGTACCGCCCAAGTGAAGATGAATGGGGGTGTTATCAAATGGAGGAGCTTACCGTATGTAATAATTAATATTGGTCAATTTCAACATTTTGGAGTTTCTGATTCACTTTTCTCCAAGATACATAGATTTAACCATATTTCTCTAATAAAGACCTTGTTTACTACTTAACTGGAGCAGTCACTAGGAATTCACAGATTCATAGAATCATGGAGTTGGAAGGGACTCTGAGGATCATCTAGTCTAACCCAAATATGCAGCTGTCCCTTACTAGACTTGAACCTGCAACCTTGGCAGTAGAAGAACCACACTTTGTATAACTGCTCTGTGCTACACAGAGTAATGAGGTGAATTGGGGTGACCTATGCTGATTGTACACTTCCTTGAGTCAAACCACAATGTCAGCAGTGTGTCCGAAGTCAAATTAGAGTCACCACAAATCCTCATGTCATTCTGTTGCTGCTTTTCTGTGTTCTCTACTTTTTTTGTACACTATGTCTTATGTCATTCTGTTTCTCGACTTTAGGTTTACAGGCTTTCCAAGAAGTAGACTTCTCTAAATGCTACCTGTAGAGTACTGAAGGGCTTGGGGTGACTTTTTATTGTTGCTGTTTTTAAGCCTGAACTGTGGATTATCTGTAAAAAAATATTAAATGGTTTATTCATGTTTTTAAAAAGCCCTCTGCTCTTCTTGGGCAAGGAAAGAGAAAGAAACATCCAGAGCTCTTCAGCACACCACATGAAGTATTAAGGACAGACTCACCTTGTAATGCTTATTGGAGAACATCCCTACCAACACAAACAAGCAGCGGGAGAGATAAGCCGGGCAGAATGAAACTGATGTTAAATAAAAATGTACAAACAAGAACACACACCACTTGACCGCCTCTTCATTATTTTGAAGTGAGAAAGGACAAGAGACATGCCCTGCTTCCCTCTTCCCTCAAAAAATATGAAACTGAAATGGATTTTGAAGTGCTAACTGGCCTAAGAAAGATTATGTGGATTATGGAAGAACACAACTCTACTTCTCTCACAAAAGCCCCAAACCTGCATCAGATTTTGTGCCTGCAAATTTTATCAGATTCTGCCAAGCCACCACCGCCCTGCCTAAAATATCCACTAAGAATGAATGGGAATTACCTCTCACCACTTCTACAAGGGCCAATGGTTGTGTCCCCTCGTGTTCCACCTTCATCTCTGGTAGCCATAGCACACTCGCTCGCCAACCATTGGTGGGGAATTCCCCTCAGCCAGTAGGGTAGGGTTGAGGGGCAGACTTCCAGCTGTGATTTCATGACCCCTGGGAGCAGGCCTAAGCATCCTGATTGGTTGGTTGGGCCCACTCCAGGGGAACAATCAACCCAAGTCTGCTAGCAGCTGTCAATCTGGCCTACCATTCGCCGGATCACTCACGTGGCTCAGGTCCTGGCTGTAGCACCGCCCACTGATGAAGGTAAGCAGACATACATAACAATGCTACTAATGAAATACACAGTTAATTCAGAATGAGGGAGTTGCCCTTGACATTCTTAGCAGCAAACAGGAAGGAAAAGAGTAAGCTTTTGAGGGTCTCTCAGGAAATATTTGGGGTCTCTCTGAAAGTCCCCCTTTTCAAATTCCCTCCCAAACATTCTCCTCAGCCCTGTTTATTTCATCTCACCCATCTTGCATACTGATTTATTTAGTTGGTCTGCATTGCTGGGGTTTGCCAAGCAATTTAAATGGAATTTTATAATGACTTGGATGTATAATCATTTACTATATGTTGGATGGAAAGATCAAGGAACATGCACAAAAACACCACACTTTTCTCGCTACGTGCACAGCACTAACTGAGCCACCGTTCAGAACCTTTAAAAACAGCTTTTGTGCAATCAAATCCCATTGAAGATGCTGTAAACATTTTTGTGGGTAACTACTAATCGACTGGCAATTGCTAAATGGACGAGCTCCTGACATTTGCCAACATGATCTTCTACTGCAACCTTCTGCTCAAAAAGTATGATTGCACTTGTTTCACTTCGAAGCATTTCAGCTCTATCATTATGGCAGGTAGAAAATGTTTCGGTGTCAGCTATACCCAGATTGCAGCTTAAAATTACATTCATGGAGCTGCATATCAGGAGGCTGTAATAGGACTATTCTATTTGGTAGACAGATGTTTAGATTGGACAATGCACTTGAAAAGCACATCAGACACCCAACCGCTAAGTGTCACACTGCAGCTACAAGCTTGTAGTTTTAGGCCCAGCCTAGGTAAGACATTTTATTAGGTCTAGGTGATAGCACAGTCTAGTGTTGACAGGAACTTTTTTTTTAAGACATAGCAATATGACACCTTAGCTCTGGGATTTTGTGTGCATTTGCACGTTTACAGAGGTAACAAACTCTTTTTTAAAAAATACAGAAAACATTTGCAAAAAATAAAAAATGTAACAAACAATGCTGTTCCTTGCTGTGTTAGACTGCAGTCCTAAACTTTCAATGTTTATGATGGTGGTGATGATAAGATTGTAGGTAGTTGCCTCTTTATCAGCTTCTTTCCACACCTTGGGTAAGTTAAAAATGGTTTACTTACAAATTCTCCAGTGGTCAGATTCATGTGATTTTCCATGCACCAGGCAGTAAAATGTAGGTTTATTAGAAAGTGGCACAAGTTCCTAAACTATTGGTATAGGAACAAGAAAGAGTCTAGTCAAAGCCGTGTGGCTGAACTGGAGCAACCAGCTTAGACCTCCTCACACTCTTGAGTTCACAGGTAGACTGGGGGGTGGGAGAGAAAGACAAAGGTTTGATTACCTATTTCTTCTCAATGTAAGGGAAAGTGATCTAGTTAAGCATGGCAGGCCAGCTTACTCTATGATATTAATCCCTTGATGCATTATTTAAAGTTTAGCATGTTGGTTATATGAGCCTGGTTATTTCACAAAGAAGACTACTGCTGGTGGAGGTGGTTCTGCTTCACCCTAGTGGCAAGGAAACTACTGCCAGTGGTTCTCTTAGCGGGAAGCAGCAGCCACCATGCCCTCCGCAGTAAGTGGAGCTAGTGCAATAAAAAATGAACCACCACCCATTACTCCATCCTGGCTAGGAGGAGTCACCAGGGCTTCAGAAGTCATGGTGAATCTAGTACTTCATGCTTCCCTAGCTTGTCATTCAAATTTCTCTGCCTGTTTGTGTTTCTTTTTATGGAACAAGAGAGATGGCAAACCAAGTGCTTGGCCAACTAATAACTCTGTCCTCTGTTGCTGTTAGTTGATATTCTTCTAAGGCAGCAACAGATATGGCGTTGAAGGGTTGATTTTTCAAACTGGTGTTTTTCTGATACTGGACTTCTGCTGCTGCAATCAGCATCTGGTATCCGAGCAGATGAGTCAGATGGCAAGAAATGTACAGTCATACCTTGGTTTGCAAACTCTGTGGGTTGCACGTTTTTAGGTTGTGGACTGCGCCAAACCCAGAAGTACCGGAATGGGTTACTTCTGGGTTTCAGCGCTCGTGCATGCACAGAAGTGCCAAATCACATCACGTGTGTGTGCAGATGTGGCGCTGTGGGTTGCGAATGTGCCTCCCGCACGGATCATGTTTGCAACTCAAGGTATGACTATTGTTTTTGACCACTTTCATAATGTTGCAGTTATGTATTTTTTTCATGTTGTACACCACCTTAAGCATGTTTTGAGCTGTGGAAAGGCAGCATACAAATAAAATTATGTATGCATGCATGCATTTTTACCTGGGAGTACAAATGGGTGTATTTCAGTCATAGCCATGCATCTTCTGCAAAAAGCAGATGTGCAGAGGTTTTATTTACAGAGCTTCTGCCAACCAAGGTCACATCTCCTGTTCCAGACATTCATTTCGGAAATAATTAGACCATGTGCACCATCATAATAAGTTGGCCACCTGTATGTTGAAAAGCAGAAAACTCCATTCATCGTGGCCAAATCGCCATTTGTCAAAGCCTGTTTACTTTTTTTTTAATTCTCTGGTCAAGGAACATTTCCATCAACCAGGTGCAATCTGTTGCTGAAATGAGTGAGATCAGCTGTCCAATCGACTTCGGGAAGAAAATAAATTTTATCCTAATTGAGTCACAAAATAGACACTTTCCTCTCATCGTGTCATCCTGTCAAGCAGGCAGACCATCGGGTGCAATCGCTGTTGACAAAATAGACAGGAGGTGCTACATTAAAATGTATTGCCACAGCAAACATTGTCTATCTTCTGTGGTCGTAAAGTAAGTGAAAGTCACTCAGAGGGTAAGTAAGCAAATAGAAGGTATAATTGGTATGAATATCCTGATATTCATATCCTAAATCCAGAACAGAAAGGGTGGAGGGTGGGGAGCACATTTGTTAATTTGTCTTGGTATTATTATTATTATTATTTAAAAAAAAAAAAAAACATCTCAGAAGAATTTGACATGGATTTACCAACAAAATATGACAGCCTTGTATGAAGGGAGAGTGGCTGAGCATACAGAACGTCCTACAGTCAATCCCCACCATCTTTAGCTACAGCTGGGAGAGACTCCTGTATGACACCCTGAAGAGTTACTGCTAGTTTGTGTAGACAGTATTGGACCTAATGGACCAATGGTCTGATTCAGGATAAGGCAGCTTCTGATGTGACATTTAGCCAGCCATCTCCATGCCATTTCTCTACACCCGACATGAGTGGCTAGCAATGGGCAGCGGGTGGGGAGGAGGAAGAACTGTACATGATAACAGCACCATGTCATGGATAAATATGCCTAAAAGACATGGAACAATGGGAGATGCAGAAAGGGTTCCCTGGACACAAACTGCTGCTGTAAGCTACATGAAAATATTTTGTTGTTGTTGTTGTTGTTGTTTAGTCGTTTAGTCGTGTCCGACTCTTCATGACCCCATGGACCAGAGCACGCCATGCACTTCTGTCTTCCACTGCCTCCCGCAGTTTAATCAAACCCATGCTGGTAGCTTCGAGAACACTGTCCAACCATCTCGTCCTCTGTCGTCCCCTTCTCCTTGTGCCCTCCATCTTTCCCAACATCAGGGTCTTTTCCAGGGAGTCTTCTCTTCTCATGAGATGTCCAAAGTATTGGAGTCTCAGCTTCAGGATCTGTCCTTCCAGTGAGCACTCAGGGCTGATTTCCTTAAGAATGGATAGGCTTGATCTTCTTGCAGTCCATGGGACTCTCAAGAGTCTCCTCCAGCACCATAATTCAAAAGCATCAATACTTCGGCGATCAGCCTTCTTATATTTTACTCAGCTTTAAATCTCACCCTGAGATTTTCGTTCACATTTTCTCTCAACGTTGCATATAATCACAACCTGTTGGCAAATGAATAGACTCGTAGCCATCACTGGCATTCTTCACAAGACTCAGCACTTGCAGGTGATGACTGAAGCAGTAGCAAATGACCAGGGTGGTGCTGGTGGAGGAACACGTGTGACTTCCAGTCATCTGCATTGCTGCTCCAGACCACAATGGGGACGGGGAGGCGTGAAGCAGGTGTGGTGCAACAGGAGTGCCAGATTGGCTCTGCCAGCGTGTTCCCACCATGCTTACCTTGTCACCACCTTGCCCCTCCACTTCTCCATCGCAGGGCCACAGGTGAGCAGAGTTCAGATGAGCAACACTGTCCTACCCTGCTGCCTGCTATATGACAGAAGGTTTTCCCCTAATAATTAGTCAGCATGCATAAGACCTAGACAACTACTCTACATCATTAGATTGTTTTGGTTTTGTATGAGTTCATTCTACTTCACAATACCATGATTCTTTTATATATTAAAAAAATGGGGTATCAGTGAACCTGGTTTATGTAATCAAAGACCAACCTCCACTCTTTTAGAGGAAATGTGGGTTTCCTGAAACACTCCACTATATCTGGTGGGCCTGTCCAAAGATTCAAATATTTTGGTTTTTATCAGTTTGGTATACTATCAGCAGAACACTGTACATTGCAGAAAAAGTCCCATTAAACTGAAGAGGGTTTACTCCCAAGAAAGTGTACATAGGATTTCAGTCTAAAAGTAATTACAAGGTACCATTTCACTCCACTTGAATTATATTTGCGAATTTGAACAAAAATAAAGTTCTCCATGTTATTCAGTCAGTTAATTTCTCTTTTATTTAGTGCAGCCCAATTTGTAACTGTGAGACGCTGGAAGTGAGCTAAAATCTAATCCGTTCATGCATCGCTGGTGCAAGTTCTGGGAAGAACCAATCATGGATATGCTTTTCTCATGACTTCAGAGTTTTCTGATTGTGGGAAATGCAGTTTCAAATAACTAGCATGTGCAGGTGTAGTTAAATGCATTATGAGTTAAGACCACAGAATAAGCTGTTGCTAGACTTGACCAGGTTATAGCCCCTCACATCCAGTGATGGGCAGTTAAGGAAATTCATTTGTTCAGCTTCTTTCCACTATCCATTCTCTTCCACCATGTGAATCTGACAAGGCAGGATGAACCGGATAAGAGTTCCAAGTCCTGACTGTGTGTTCAGAAATGTTTTTACCAAGTTCTTTAACCAAGACTTTCAACCTGCGATTTTTTATGCTGCACGGAAAAGCACATGAATCTGACCTTTGAAGTTTGTAAGTAAACTATTCTTTTAAACTTACCAAAATATGTGGTCTTTGCTGAGCAAAAGTGGTAGAAAGTAGGGGAAGTTGCTGTAAGTGACTTAGAACAGGATATTTAAAAGCTCTAACCATCTATATTCCCACACTTCACTTTGCTATGTGTTTTTGTGTTTTTAAAACCTCTGCTGGGTCTCTCTGTCTCTCTCCTGTCAGAGAGTATTCTGCCCTGTGTTTGGATCTAGGGATTCATCCATGTCCACTTTCATGTATCTTATATACTAATACACACATAAACCCAGACTGATTGCTTTTTGAATGGGTAGTTATGACTTCTCAATTATACAGAGTCAAAAAAGTCATCAAATACTCAAAAGACTCAGATTGATAGATTTTTTTGTGAAATGCTGCAGCTCTTGGATGTGGCAGAGCTTTTTATGGGTCTCTGGGGGAAATACTTCAAGTTTTGTAACAGAACTGAGGCATCTGATCAAGGCCTGTATTTTAAAATGAGCTTAAATATATATTTGCAAATGTTTGTATGTTTCATGCCAGGCAGAAACCAGCTGGCTAAGTACTTTGGCAGTTGTTTATCTTCCTGCTCTCCTGAACAAGGCCCCCCCTGATTTATAGCAGTAGCAGGAGACAAGTTTCTCAAAGTTGTAAAAGGGAATTACAGGCTGGGAGCAAATGTTACACTGACCCTACATATTACAGAATACAATCAAGCTGCAAAAACACTAATTAAGAGTTGGTAAATAGTAAGATTTATTGTTTAACAGAAAATAATACCATGTGCCTCCCATCAGACTCTAGCCATATTTTCCTAAGGTTTAAGGTATACTGAGAGAGTTAAAGGGCAATAAATTTTGGGAAGAGCTAATGGGAAAAGCAGCTGGCTGGGAAAGGGGGGTGTAAACTGAAGAGGCTTCTTTTGAAGCTGTTTTTTACTGAGTTCCTTTTTACTTTGCAAAGGCCTTTTCTTCTAAAAAGCGTAACTATGTTATGTATGAGATTTGTTGGCTTAATGTAATTAGGCAAAGTATTTAGAAAGTAAGAAATGTTAGATTCTTATGTTAGATTCTTATTTCATTGATGGTGTGTGAGAATGTGAACCCAAGATCTCTGTTTAGATAGAATTTAATACCACGAGCCATTTGTTTTAGCCATTTGTTTTGGAATGCAGGGGCAACAGGGGCAAAAGGTGATCTGGTAATTAAGGTGCCTTGTCGAGGCAAATGTAAGATATACGGCTACTTGTCTGCCATTTATGGATAGAAGGAAATATAGCTCTTTGCCTCCCATAAAAGGTAATAGGAAATGGGTGTATCTTTTATGATTGGTTCTAGCAAACAGCCAATAGGAATTTCAACCAGGCTGATTGGACAGAGGCAGCCAAAGGAGGAGCAAGGGGGCTGGGCTGAGGAAATATAAGTGCTGGCCATCAGGGCTGGAAGGGGCAGAGCTTTGGTAACCATATACCACTGCGCCTATCATTTATTTGTCCGACAAATAAATTATTATTTTAATTTCTCTATTGCTGCGTTGAATATTTCATTCCTGCTAAGCGTTAACCACAAGCAGGGTGCTACAGAACATGAGTCAATGAGCCTTTGCTCTACTTTAGGAATAAAATTGCATTGTTTGTCTCTTCCTTTGTCACTTTCTTCTTCTCTGAATATATGTTTTTTTAAAAAAATTCTGGTGGTTGTTTGTGTCAGACCCCTCTTCAAACCTGCTTTGCATCCCCCCCCCAACTGTTTTTGCCTGACTTGAATATGTCCTTCAGCTCTGATAATACCTTTTGTTTTACATGGAGGACAGAGAGGGAAATGTGAGTGCATGCAGAAAATAACCTACTGCACAAAAGTCAACATTGCATTTGTTGCTTTGCTCACTTTTGTATCTGCTCCTACCCACCAATGGAAGGTTGTCCATAAGGAAATGGGGTCCATGCATGAGCTGAAAAGGTTTTCCCATCCACGGAAAGCATGACAAGTCAGTTTAGCACAAAGATGCGATGGCTGGCAACGTAGCCCAGGGATGGCCAGGGGAAAGCAATGATGACAAGAATGCAAACAGCAAACAAAAACTGAACAGCAAACAAAGCTCAAGCAATATGGGTTAGTGGTGTTGTCAGAGGACCGACGTCAAGGGCAAAGTAATAAGCACTCAGAGTCAAAAAGCCCACAGAATAGATCAGTCCAAAAAAGCCCACTGAACAAATAAAGGTCACTGATATCAAAATTCCACATGTTTTTAAAGCTGTTTTTGTAGCTGAGCTAATATATGAATGACAATAATTTAGGATGGTAGTGAACAAGCTTCAGGTCTTTCCCCTTCTCATTTTGCTATGCAGATCACACGAAAATGCTGCACAGCAAATTGGGCTGTTACTGTTTTTCAATTCTCCAGAGCTTTAAAAGCATCTCACAGAGTTGTGAGGGAGTTTTACCTAAAGCAAATAAAAAATAATAAGAAATAAAAAAATTGAGGCAAATGTACATGTTTCTTCCTACTCTGTCGAAACATCTGAGGGATTCTGAGAGAAGCAAACAAGTATTTCAAGAAGGCTAGTGAAATTTGTTAGTGGTGATCTGACACTTCTCTACCTTCATGAGTTTATTGTTGTTGTAGTTTGCATGGCCACCCCAAACCAAGCAGGGTTGCTCACGTTTCGCAACAGCTGTTCGGGTTGGGTGGGCTCACCTTTTTAACCTAACATATTCTGCTTGGGTTTATTTGTTGTGTTACTTGGTTTGAGATTCTATACATACACACACGTTGCGTAGAAATAGAAATGAATAAATAAAATATGCTTACAGAGCATCCATAAATAAATAGCACGGTCAGAAATAAAGTGGAACCATTAAGACAACATATTCTGGCCCTTTGCAGTTTTGCTTTGGTAGAGAAAGGAGTCCAGTTCTTATTAAGTGAGTGTGAGATTATTACAGATAAGGAAAATCTGCGAATTTGTAATTAAGTTTCCCATAGCAAAGCAAATACTGCCTCCTGGTGGCCATTTCTTTAAAACGTGTCTCTCATTTAGCAATATATGCCTAGACGTTAGAAAATACTTCTGAAATTGTGGGTTAGAAGAATACCTTCAGACACTGCAGGTAGAAACTTACTTATTGACTGGCTGTTGCACTTCCCAGATGTTCTGATGCCATTCACTAGCATTTTATTGTGATTTTTCCTAATGGCATGCAAAATGCAAAGCTCCTTTTTCACGAATATAATGCATTTGTGTATTTTATTTTCACTGATATACAGTGGTACCTCTGGCTGCGAACGGGATCCATTCCGGAGGCCTGTTCGCAACATGAAAAGCCCGCAACCTGAAGCGCCATATCTGTGCAGGTGCGTGGTGCGATTTAGTGCTTCTGTGCATGTGCAAGCAGCGGAACCCGGAAGTAACCCTTTCCGGTACTTCCGGGTTGCCACGGGACACAACCAGAAAAAACGTAACATGAAGCAAACATAACATGAGGTATGACTGTATGTATTTCTGGAAGCACTTTCCCCTAGTACAGTGGTACCTCAGGTTACATGCGCTTCATGTTACATACGCTTCAGGTTACAGATTCTGCCAACCCAGAAATAGTGCTTCAGGTTAAGAACTTTGCTTCAGGATGAGAACAGAAATCAGGCCCCAGCAGCGCAGCAGCAGCAGCAGCAGCAGCAGCAGGAGGCCCCATTAGCTAAAGTGGTGCTTCAGGTTAAGAACAGTTTCAGGTTAACTACGGACCTCTGGAACGAATTAAGTACTTAACCTGAGGTACCACTGTATATGCATTTGTTCCAACAATCCTCCCAGGTCTCCTCTATGGGTGGTCCAACTCTCAAAGGTAGCTCTTAACCAGGGGTCAGCAGACTTTTTCAGCAGAGGGCCTGTCCACTGTCCCTCAGACCTTGTGGGGGGCCGGACTATATTTCGGGGGAAAGAAATGAACAAATTCCTATGCCTCACAAATAACCCGGAGATGCATTTTAAATAAAAGGGTACATTCTACTCATGTAAAAACATGCTGATTCCCGGACCGTCTGTGGACCGGATTTAGAAGGCGATTGGGCAGGATCTGGCCCCCGGGCCTTAGGTCGCCTACCCAAGCTCTTAACCCTTGTCACACAGAGAAAGCTATCACCCGCTAGCTTTCCTTCCTTCTCCCACTCTCCCACCCTGGGAGATCTTTGCTTCCCTGCCTTTCACTCTGGTTCCTGCCACCAACCATCTACCCCCTTTGTGTGTGCGCACAGTCCTTGGACTCCAACAATCGCCCAGAGCAGAGGACGCCACAGAAAAAGCAAGAAAAAAGCAAGAGAAGAATTTTTTTTAAAAGAAGAAAAGAAAGAAAACTAACAAGGACTCCCAATTATCCTTCCGTCAGTTACAGAAACTAAATTATTAAAAACATTCACTCTTTCCAACTTTCTGTTACGCAGTATTTCCCCCATCTTCTGACAGGAGCGAGCCAGCAGTAAATCGCACCGTACGCATTGGTGTTAACTTTTAATTAGCAACAACACATCCTGGTCAGAGTGTCAGGCCTAATGAGGACAGGAACTCACCCTCAGTAGCTCAGTTGCTGAGACTGAAGGTCCCTGCTTCCCCACAGCCATCTATGTCTCTTCCTTTCCAGGGTCCCATCCCCCGCCCCGCCCCCCCGCCAAGAAGCAATCATAGACTATCCTAAGAAAGATATGCTAATATGCCTAGAATAAAAATGTAAAGTATATGTATGAACTGGAAAATAAAAGAGATAAAAGAAGTACAAATAATGATACATTCGGAGAATGCAAGAATAAATGTGGAGATAGAGATTTAAAGAAGTCGAATTGTGGTGGAGGGAAGCTGCGGGTGGGTGGGGGGAATACTATACAATGGTACCTTGGGTTACAAACGCTTCAGGTTACAGACTCTGCTAACCCAGAAATAGTACCTTGGGTTAAGAGCTTTGCTTCAGGATGAGAACAGAAATGGTGTGGCGGCGGCATGGCGGCAGTGGGAGGCCCGATTAGCTAAACTGGTGCTTCAGGTTAAGAACAGTTTCAGGTTAAGAACAGACCTCCAGAACGAATTAAGTTCTTAACCTGAGGTACCACTGTACAATAAGTACGTTTGTTTTCAATGCTTTTGAACTGTGTTGTTTTTTTTTCCAATTGCATTTTTTCTTTCCATTTGGTGCTCTGCTTCTGCTGTATTTTTAAAATAATAATAATAATAGAAGACTGTTTCTGCGGACTGTCTTTGCTCCTCCTGTTTCATGTGTCTTCTGGTTCTGGGAAACCAGAAGAAGGGAGGGAGGGAGGGGGGCTTGCTTTAGCACATGGGTAGGCAAACTAAGGCCCGGGGGCCGGATCCGGCCCAATCGCCTTCTAAATCCAGCCCACGGATGGTCCAGGAATCAGTGTGTTTTTACATTAGTAGAATGTGTCCTTTTATTTAAAATGCACCTCTGGGCTATTTGTGGGGCGCAGGAATTCATTCTTCTTTCCCCCTCCCCCCCAAAAAATATAGTCTGCCCCCCCACAAGGTCTGAGGGACAGTGAACTGGCCCCCTGCTGAAAAAGTTTGCTGACCCCTGTAGCAGGAATGGGACACACCCATATCTTTCACCAGCCCTACTCATTTCTGCCTCTTGGCCTCTCTCCTCCCACCCTCCTGCTTCAGCTTCTCCCTCTGCTTCTGGACTTGTCTCTGCCACAGACTCTCCCAGCTCACTAAACCCTATTACCCATTCCACTTCTGCCACCTCCTCTTCCCGGTCTTCTCCCTTTCCCCTCTCTGAGCACTCATTGTTGTTCCTCCACCACTCCCTGGGCTCTGAGCCTTCTTTCCTTGGTGGTTTCCCCGCTGGTTCCTCCCACCGTTCCTCGGCATCCAAGCACCCCATGACATCTTCAGATCCAAATGTTTAAATACTTATCAAAATGTTAATTTCTGCTGAACCAGGAAGCTGTGGTTGAAGTGGAAGGGCCATGGCTCAGTGGTAGAGCTTTGCATGCAGAAGGTTCCAAGTTCTATCACTGACATCTCCAGGTAGGGCAGAGAGACAGAGAACCATGGGGAGCCACTGCCTGTTGGTGTAGACCAGTTTCCCAAACTTGGGTCCCCAACAGTTTTTGGACTACAAATCTCATCATCCCTAGCTCAGTGGCGTAGCGTGGGTTGTCAGCACCCGGGGCAAGGCAAGTAATTTGCGCCCCCTAACCCATGGATTTGCGCCCCCTAACCCGTGGATTTGCGCCCCCTAACCCTAACCCCCAGATGTTGTGCCCGGTGCGGCCGGCCCACCCTGCACCCCCCACGCTACGCCACTACCCTAGCTAGCATGACCAGTGGTCCAGGTTGATGAGAATTGTAATCCAAAAACTTCTGGAGACCCAAGTTTGAGAAACCCTGGGGTAGACATTGCTGAGATAGATGGACCAATAGTCTGATTGGCACCTTCTTCCCACCCACTACAGATGAGGATTATAAATCAGCATCAAACTGAGGTATGCAATCCTGATTTGTAGGAGCATTCAAACCACAGTTTCCCAGTTTTGAGATCATGGGAAACTGTGGTTTAGAAAACGTGGAAGAGATACGTGTGAGAAGATGAAACGGGGTCTGGGAGAGAGAGTAGAAAGGGAGAGTGCTCAAACTCAGCAAAATATCTTATTTCTGAATCTGGCCAATGTGTCACTGAGGGAAAATACAAGTGTGTGACAGCTTCTGGGCTACTGATTCTACTGAACCATGCTGAAAATAGGCAACTGTGACACAGATTTGACTGAATTTGGCTTCAGCCAACAGATTTTTCTGTTCAAGTAATTTGGTTCAACTCTGAAAAGAGGAAATTGATGAAATCCTTCCTGCAGGTTTCACATCTGCAGAGTAATGAAATTTACTGTAGAACTAACTTTTAAAAATAGGTCAGATAAGCTTGTTTTTAAACATGCCTGTAATATTTCATATTTCCATTGTCAGCTCTTGTTACCCATCTACCACCACCTTTGCAATGGGTGGTTTTAAAATTGCCTAAGGAAAATGTTTGGAAACACTGTTTTGCAAAGGGGCCACATTCTAAGCAATTCGAACACAATGCTTTTGCTTCTGGTACACTAATTCTTGACAATTCTATACAGACCAAATATTATTTGCTCTTTTGCCTTCCCCCATTGTTTTCTGCCAACTATCAAAGGCTAAACAGAGGATGTTGGCCGAAAGAGATAAATGCTATATAAGAGTGGGATGTTTCATTTCTCCCCTTTGTCTTCCTCCACAAAAACAAGAACAAGCAAGATTCAGGAAAGAACAAAGCAACAGACACACAGAGAACACCACCTCATAACACTTTTGTAATGTTAAGTCCATTGTTAGCTTCAGTGCAAACCAACAGCCAGACCCTGCAACATATGCCAAGGCCTTATCTTTCTGTTCAGCTCATCCCGGCCGTTCGATAAAGTCTGCACTACAGGAAAGCACAGTGAGAATAATGGGAATGTGCTCTTACTCAATAGGCTTTGTGAATCCCTTTGCTCTGGAGATAATGGACATTGTACTACAGAAGCCTTTCTTGGTCCTCAGAGGGGTGGTGTGAGGCCTGCTGTGCTGCATGGGATCACGTTTTTGTAAGTCTGTGGAAAGAAGCAAGGGTTCAGGTTTTACATAGGGGTCCAAAGATACAAGAGACACCCAGGGTGAAGGATGAAAGAAAGAGATACTCTCTGTGAATAAACCTATGAATCTGTACCTGGCTGTGTGCATAACAGAGGCTTTGCCCTAAGGGTATCAGATTGAATTCTTTCCAGGAAAGGATGGGTATGAGTAATGCCAATTCCTCTGGAGAAGAGACTTCTGAATAAGAGGTTGCTGATATGAAGAAAGTTACTGTGTAGAGATGGAAAGATTTATGGTTCCCTCCACTTTGATGTGTGTTTATTCATAAGTCTACTGCAACCTATTTTGGCAGACGTCTGTGTTAAAAACAAACAAACAAACAAACACCAGATGAAAATTTGCATTCAAATACATATTTCTAAATGTATTTTCTCTGAAAACACACAATTCTTAAAAGTATTTTATCTCCAAAGACACATTTTAACTGCATTTCTATATTTACAAGTGTGTGTGATAGATGGGCAGAGAGAGAAACAGACAGATAATAATGAAAACATCAAATAGCACTTTAGACAAGTTTGTTCTAGATCCTGCTAGGAAGCATTTGTGGCAAAATTCTGGTTCCATTAATACAAACACATTCGTTTGTGACTTGTTTCCATTATGGGATATCAAGTCATGTATGTGGCATCATGGCCACCTGATGAAGAAAAAAAGGAAATAAAAATGACTTTTTAAAAAACCTATCATTTTCCCCTTCCTCCTCCCTGCCCCACTCATTTTTTAACTACTTAAAAACTTCAGATGAAGCACTGAAAGAAAGAAAAAGAGATACAAAGGGAGGAGTGTTCCAAAAGTGCACAGCTTCATTTATCAGCCTTTATTAAAAGTAATAGAAGTGCTGAATCCAATCTAGTGTTACTTTGGGAAACATAAATCACATCTGTCAAGATCAAGTACATCTTTGCAACACTGCTGCCCGAGGATTAAAATTTAATTTTAAGAAAATGTTTCTAATGAGAGCAGCTCTTTCTTGGATAGCGAGGAAGGTAATTTGCAAGTGTGCCATATACTGTGTTGAAGAAGTCAGTAATTGTGCTTGAGAGTGTTTGGCCAAGCACAAAATAAATTAAAGGAATTGGTGGGGTTACTGAGCTCAGGCATCAGTAACCTTATTGACCTTGCAAGGTATAAAGGTCGGGTTTCATGGAGGGTAAGTTCTCCTTCCACTGTGAGAGACAGCATGCCTCTGAATACTAGCTATTGGGAATCACAACTGAGGAGAATGTCATGGTATTTATGTCTCGCTTGGGGACTCCCCATAGGCATTTAATTGTCCACTGTGACAACAAGACGCTGGCTGATCCAGCAGGGATCTTCTTAGGTACTCTTTAGTACAAAAGTTGTTTTGGGTGATGGTTGTTCACCCTTCTGGCCCTAAGGATCTTGGACATGCCAAGGCTTCAGCTCTGGCTAAACCGCAAATGCAAATGCAAATGCAAATAACAACAACAACAACAACAACAATAACATTTTATACCCCACCCATCTGGCTGGGCTTCCCCAGCCACTCTGGATGGCTCTCAACAGAATATTAAAACATGATAAAACATCAAACATTAAAAACTGAAGGGCTGCCTTCAGATGTCTTCTAAACATCAGATAGTTGTTTATTTCTTTGACATCTGATGGGAGGGCGTTCCACAGGGTGGGCACCACTACCAAGAAGGCCCTCTGCCTGGTTCCCTGTAACTTCACTTCTCGCAGTGAGGGAACTGCCAGAAGGCCCTAGGAGCTGGACCTCAGTGCCTGGGCAGAATGATGAAGGTGGAGATGCGTCTTCAGGTATACTGAGCCTAGGTCATTTAGGGCTTTAAAGGTCAGTACCGAAGCTTTGAATTGTGCTCAGAAACATACTGCTAGCCAATGTAGGTCTTTCAAGACCAGTGTTACATGATCCCAGCAGCCACTCCCTGTCACCAGTCTTGCTGCCGCATTCTGGACTAGCTGTAGTTTCCAGGTCACCTTCAAAGTTAGCCCCACATAGAGGGCATTGCAGTAGTCTTATGGCACTCTGCATTTCCCCTTTAACACATCCCATTTTTCCTTTCTTTGCCTTCAGTCTTTTGTCTTTCTTATCCCTTACTTTATGCGGCTGCTTGGTCCAACCGACTCTTTTCTTTTCTTCTGTGGGGAAAAGGGGGACATGATATATTACTGGCCCTCTCTGTGGTTGTTCATTTATGTTTTTATTGAAGTCAATGCAAATCATAGTAGGGGGGGGGGGAAAGGTACTCTAATGCATATGCAAATACATTGGGTAGTATAAAAAAAGTCACCATATTCAAAGAAGGATTTCCGCCAGCACAACAGGACTTCTTCTTCACTGCCCCCAATGTGCCAACCCCACAAAAAGAAACCCTGCTCTTGATGGTAGGAAGAGGAGGAGGAGGAGGAGGAGGAGGAGGAGGAGGAGGAGGAGGAGGAGGAGTTGAAATTTGCACTTGATATCCCGCCCTTCACTTCCCTTAAGAAGTCTCAAAGCGGCTGTGGCGTTTGCCTCCTAGGTGGGTCATAAGGAAAGGGTTAAATGAGTGTGAAGTGATTGGCCAGAGAGAAACTGACAGGAGGAGTTAGAGTGAGAGTCGGTGTTGTGTGGAAGTCAGTTGAGACTTGTGTGGTGAGAGAGTGAGAGGAACTGTTAGGTGGAGTCAGATAGATAGTTGGGATAATCAGTTAGAAGTTGTTAGGAACGTATAGGAAACTAAGAAACTAAGATTAAGAATAGGAAAATTGACAAGAATAATTAACTGAAACCATAAACTTGTTCTTGCTTATAAAAATAAACTTGATTATTTGTTAATGTTAACAACTGTCTGGACTTGGTGTGTACCCGTGAGAAACGGTTTGGTGGCAGCGAAGAGGCAATCACAGTGATGGCACAGGGATCAATAGACCGTCAAACGTCCGGGGACCCTGTGTGATCGCCACAGCGGCTAACGATCTCCTTTCCCTTCCTCCCCCACAACAAACACTCTGTGAGGTGAGTGAGGCTGAGAGAAGTGTGACTAGCCCAAGGTCACCCAGCAGCTGCATGTGGAGGAGCGGGGACGCGAACCCGGTTCACCAGATTACGAGTCCACCGTTCTTAACCACTACACCATGCTGGCTCTCGAGGGAAACCCAGAACACATTGGGGTGCATGGAGAAGATAAGGGGGAGGGAAAGTCCTACAACGCTGACAGAAGTCCTTGCAGTGAAAGGACAACTTTGTTGGATGCAAGCCACTATTTTAAAAGGGCTTCTTCTACCAATCTTCCCTTATGGCAAAAGAAGAGCCTGCTGGAATAGACAGATGACTCATCTAGACCAGCATCTTGTACTCACAGTGGCCAATCAGATGCTTGTGGGAAACGTCCAAGCAGGACACAAACACCCTCCCCTGCTGTGGTATTCAGAAGCTGGTATTCAGAAGCATTACTGCCTCCAACTGTGGATGCAGAGCAGAGCAAAATAGGAGTGGAATAGGGACAAGTACCAGAAAAAGAGAAACACAATGGACAGCTCAGTCAGTTAAAGCCTGGTGCTGATAATGCCAAAGTTGCGGGTTTGATCCCTGTATTGGACAGTTGCATATGCCTGCATTGCAGGACCTAGTTGAACTAGATGACCCTCAAGGTCCCTTCCAACTCTACAATTCTATGATTCTACATGTGAAAAGCAAATTCACTATATTGTATACTATAGTACAGAAGGTTGGCAGTGTGAATCTCCACGGCAGAGCGAGCTCCCGTTGCTCTTTCCCATCTCCTGCAAATCTAGCAGTTGAAATGCATACCAGTGCAAGTAGATAAATAGGTACCACTCTGGCAGGAAGGTAAACAGCATTTCCATGCTCTCTGGTTTCCATAACGGTGTCCTGTTGCACCAGAAGCAGTTTAGTCATGTTGGCCACATGACCCGGAAAGCTGCCTGTGGACAAACACCAGCTCCCTTGGCCTGAAAGTGAGATGAGCGCTGTGACCCCATAGTCTCCTTTGACTGGACTTAACCATCCAGGGGTCCTTTACCTTTTTACTTTTTTTACAGCAGAGTATATGTTACATCATGAAGAGTCGGACACGACTAAACGACTAAACAACAACAATATGTTACATTAACTCTGATGTAAAAAAGTAAAAAGGTAAAGGAGTATATGTTACATTACACGGACACGGGTGGCGCTGTGGTCTAAACCACAGAGCCTTGGGCTTGCCAATCAGTATGTCAGCTCAGTACGTTGCTCAGTTCCAGCTCCTGCCCACCTAGCAGTTTGAAAGCACGTCAAGTGCAATAGATAAAAAGGTACTGCTCCAGCGGGAAGGTAAACGGCATTTCCGTGTGCTGCTCTGGTTTGCCAAAAGCGGCTTAGTCATGCTGGCCACATGACATGGAAGTTGTCTGCGGACAAAGCCAGCTCCCTTAGCCTATAGAGCGAGATGAGCGCGCAACCCCAGAGTCGTCCATGACTGGACCTAATTTGTCAGGGATACCTTTACTTTTTTATATGCTACATTAAACAAACAAAACCTTGGGGATAGATTATTCTTGTCACTGTTAATAATGATTTCTAAAATTGATTTCTTTTTTTCCTGAGCACTGTACCAGATAGGAAAAAGCAGGCTGTCCCTGCCTGTAGGTTTATGGATGAATCACAAAAGGGGAGGAGGGAGAAGAGGGAAGAGAAAAGGTGTTACGATAATGTCCAACTGGAATGCAATCAGCTCGGGGAAGGGAAGAGCCAAATGGAATGGCTCCCACTGTTCCATATTCTGATAGTGTAGTGAAATTCTGTCATGGGGTGGGGTGGGGGGGACCTGTTTGAAATAGGCCTGCACAGCATGCAGCCAAACATAACTCACCAACCCATATAGGCCGTATTCACACCGTACATTTAAAGCACTGTTGTATCACATTAAACAATCATGGCTCCCTCTGAAGAATTCTGGGAGCTGTGGTTTGTTATGGGTGCTGAAAGGGGTCTCCTAAGAACTCTCAGCATGGTTAACAAACTTCAGCTCCCAGAATTCTTTGGGGAAAGTCATGCTTGCCGAAAGTGTTATCATAGTGCTTTCAGTGTTTGGTGTGAATGTGGCTATAGCGATGCACAATGGATATTATAAACTTCCTGGAGTTTTGGAACCATAAAAATGGGGGAGCAGGATGCTGCCAAGCAGTAGAGTCTCCAGATGACTTCATAGGGCACAAATTATGCAGGCTTTTTGTTTTCGTTTTTAAAGAATAAAATAATTTGGAAAAGTGCAAAATATATTTCACGTCTTCATAGCCACAAGATGGAGCTCCTGTCCTTCGACAGACTAAATTAGCTAAAAGTTGCCTACATAAATGCATTTACTCACCAATTTGCTTGGAAAGCGCTCTCACGCTCCCCACCCCCTTAAATTAATACCACTACTTGAAGTCATTAAATGATGGAAAGAAGAAGAAGATGACACTGGATTTTAAATATCTGATTAAATTAAAAAGAAACAAAGTAATGGCCACTTTTGTAGCTAGTGGAATGACAGCTTTATTGTAAATTAGCGAATGTTGTAAATAATTAACCTAATAAAAATAAACTTTGGCGACTGGGTGTATTAATCAAGGGCTTGCCTCTAATATCATTAACGCTGTTGATAGTTTCAAAAGAGCTTCATCCAAAGGCCAATTAAATCAATTAAACTTTGTTTTGTTTCAATGGGTTATGTCCTGGGCAGTATTCAGAATAAAGTCCATGGGGAGCTGTTTTAAGACAATTGCCCTGGATCAACAAATATGCAGTGTAATACTATAAAAATCAAATCTCACATAGTATGTGTTTTTGTTTGGATTTGAGCATGTGTAGCAAAATCCAGCATTTGGCTACCCAGTGCCAACAGGGAAAGGCTATAGCTTACTTGTAGAGCACCTGCTTTACATGCCAAAGGTTGTAGGTTCAAAATTTGGTATCTCTGGCTAGAGCTGGGAGTGTCCCTCTTCTGAAACCTAGAGAGTGATTGTTAGTAAGTGCAGAAAATACAAAGTTAGATGAATTAATGGTCTGGCTCAGGATAAGTCAGCTTAAAGGGAAAAAGTACCCCTGACTGTGAGGTCCAGTCATGGACGACTCTGGGCTTGAGCGCTCATCTTGCTCTATAGGCCGAGGGAGCCAGCATTTGTCCGCAGACAGCTTCTGGGTCATGTGGCCAGCATGACTAAGCCACTTCTGGCGAACCAGAGCAGCGCACGGAAATGGCATTTACCTTCCCGCCAAAGTGGTACCTACTTATCTACTTGCACTTTGACATGCTTTCAAACTGCTAGGTGGGCAGGAGCTGGGACCGAACAAGGGGAGCTCACCCCGTCACGGGGATTTGAACCGCCAATCTTCTGACCGGCAAGCCCTAGGCTCTGTGGTTTATACCACAGCTTACTATGTTCCTAATTGGATGATGTCTCTCTCATTTCCCTGCAGTTCCCATCCCAGGGGAGAGGCCATGATGCGGGAAAATTGCCTATAGCTGCTGGCATTCATGACCGATGAAACAGTGTACAACCCAGTACTAAAGCTGTCACTGGATATTATCTGAAGTTATAAACAGGGCTGTTTCTGTTCATAGAATCAGAGAATTGTAGAGTTGGAAGGGACAACGAGTGTCATCTTGTCCAACTCCCTGCAATGCAGGAATCTTTTGACCAACGTGAGACTCAAACCCACGACCCCGAAAGTCACATGCTCTACCAACTGAGCTATCCAGAAATGTATGTAAAACACCTAAAGTGTTCAAGGAAACACTTGAGCACTTGAAATGTTGCCAAGGCTAGCAATATTTCTCTGAGAGATTTGACACATTCTTAAAATTGCAACCAAATTTCACCTCAAGTAACATTCCAGGGTGATTTCTCTTAGCAAAATCATGGTGGACTTCCAAGATGAGTGAAAAGCATCTGAGTAAGGCTAGCAAAAATTCCTCAGAGCCATTTGCATGTCCCCACTGAATACCACTGATATTATTGCTATTCTTCAAGGAAATTCACTGAGGGGGGGGGCAGAATCCTTGTTTTCATTAACAACTGCAATTTTACTACTGTGCATCAGGTGGAGTTATCCTCTCATTTATTCCTCAGGAAACCTAACTAGCTTGATGGAAAACGCAGAATTATTTTACCAACATTGGTATTTCAATCATATAAAATGTGGGGCATTTGACTCTCTCTGCATGCAGATCATCATCTTCCATTCCAGCTGTGCGGTGCATTCTGAGGCCCATTAATTGCCTTTAAATTAGTTGGAGGGGGGTTAGTTGAGTCTGCATTTTAATGTGAAGCTACATAATTTGCCATCTTTGAACAAATACACGAATCAAATACACAAATCGCAAATGCATCCAAATTCACACTTCTCCGGAATTTGGGAAGTGGTTTTCTTATCAAAAATGCACCTAAGAGGAGAAAGTCTGCCCCCCCCCCCAGTGTGCACATACTTTTGAAAATAGTGTACAAAATGCATCACACTCTGGGAAATTTCTTCCATGAATTTTCCAGATTTTTATCGTTAAAATGCAAACGGATTCAGAAGTGGAAAGAAGTGATTTAATGTTGTGGACAAATGAGAAACAGATCCCTACCAAACAGTGACATTATTAATGCTACACCAATGATCTTCTTTCCTTCCTTCCTTCCTTCCTTCCTTCCTTCCTTCCTTCCTTATTTGCTATAATTATATCTCACCTTTCCTCCAAGGGATTCAAGAAAGCATACGTGTTCTTCCCTCTCCTCGATTTTATCCTTGCAGCACCCTTTGAAGTATGTGAAGTATAGAGAGAGTGATGGATCCATTGCCATTCTGTGACATCCATATTGGAGTCAGTGAGAATTTGAACCTGTGTCTCATCAACGCTTGCAAGTAATCATTTGATGCGGCAGTTATCAGGCATCCCTTACACTCTTGGTCTTTGGATTGTTACGTTATTCAGGAGAGTGGGTGGCGCTGTGGTCTAAACTACTGAGCCTCTTGGGCTTGCTGATCGGAAGGTCGGCAATTCGAATCCCCATGATGGGGTGAGCTCCTGTTGCTCTGTCCCAGCTCCTGCCAACCTAGCAGTTCAAAAGCATACCAGTGCAAGCAGATAAATAGGCATCACTGTGGCGGGAAAGTAAGCAGCGTTTCCGAGCTCTCTGGTTTCCGTCATGGTGTTCTGTTGTGCCAGAAGCAGTTTAGGCATGCTGGCCACATGACTTGGAAAGCTGTCTGTGGTCAAACACTGGCTCCCTTGACCTGAAAGTGAGATGACTTAACCATTTAGGGGTCCTATACCTTTTACCTTTTTACCATATATATGTTTAGAAGAAGAAGAAGGGGAAGAAGAAGAACCAATTCACTGTCCTCTCACCCATCTGCCATCAGAATAATTGGCCATGATATTGCATCATCTTCAGATGAGAGCCTTTTAGTACACACATCTGGGAAGTTAATGCAGAAAAGGGTCAGTAACCCATTTAAATGACTCCACAGCACACTCAATGGTGCTCTTAGATGAATGGAATACAATTAACCCGGCTGCTGAAGTTAACTGCGGAAGGCAATTTCTCATATGGCAGAGTTCCACACACCACACGGTTAAGTGAGGTTTTTCTTCCCCCCGCAATATCAAATAACTTTCCATTGAGGGAATGCCCTGCCGATGTTTTTCGAAACCTCTAATTAAAATATTTAGCTAATTATTTCCTGGTATGAAAGTAGGCGGCAAAGTCACCGAAAACATGGAATGGAAAACAAGCCCAGGAAGAAAAGGAAAGGAGGAGGGGGGGGGGAATGAAACTCAACAATGCAGAAAAGGGTAGTTAAGGCTCACTGCAAAGATGCCTGAAAGAAAATCAGGTTGTAATTTAAAATAACATCTCATTAGCTTGTTTAATTACTCTCTGCCAGTGGTAATTGATTTTAAGGCTGAAAACAGAAACACACAGTACTTAGGAAAAAAAGTAATTTTTACCTCTGGTAAATTGGAGACAAGATAAAGGTTCCAACAAAGATGAAATATGCAGTTCCAATTACATTTCATTAAAAAGTAGCAGTGTTTGTTCGTCCCTAATATGAGAGCAGTGTTTGAAAACTTTTGGTACTGAACCTTTATTATATTGATCTTTATTGATCTTTCTTTCCCCCTCTGAGCATCCCAATTTTTACACACACTAGGCTCAGTCCTATAAAGTGTTTGGGGAAAGGGCCACAGGGAAATCACAATCTCAGCCTCAATCCCTCAGTGGTAAAGATCTCTGCCTGAGATCTGGGCATGTCAGAGATTAAATATCCCTTTGCCTGATGCAAATGACCATAGAGTCATATAATTGTGGTTGACCTGAGGGTCGCCTAGTCCAACCCCCTGCAGTGCAGGAATCTCAGATAAAGCAGGGATGCTTGAAGATTTCAGGCTTTGCAACTGCTAGATATGAACAATCCTGGGCTGCATCTACACAGCTATGAGAAAACGGTCTGAAAATGCTCGGGGGGGGGGGGGGAGGACATTTTAAAGCTCATAATGGAAAATTTAATAGAGTGCTTATTTCAGCTCTACAGCGCCATCTGGTGTCACAGTGTTATATCTCATTTAAAATATTATATTTTTACTAATGTAGCTGAGTCCCAAATCTGCACCTCCTGGACTGTGGGTTGCAGTTGAGAATGTAGGTCACAGCTTGCATTTAAAACATTAAAAACATTATTATACAACAGTCACCGCTTTCCCCCAAAGAATCCTGTGTATTGTAGTTAATTAAGGGTGCTAAAAGTGATTGGGAGATTCTCACTCCCCCAATACAGGAGAGCTACAATTACCAGAGATCTCTGTGAAAAGCAATTGATTGTTTAACCACTTTGGGAATTGTAGCTCTGTCAAGTCAATAGGGAGCTCCTAATAACTCTCAGCATGCTTAATGAACTACGGCTCCCAGAATCCTTTGGGGGAAGCTGCAACTGCTTAAACTGGCATCATATTGCTTTAAAGTTTAAATGTATAGTTCAAATGCATCCTTGGATACCGACCAGCTTCAACACTTTCTGAATGTTCTGACACATGCCTTGGCTTGAAAATGTATCAAAACGAACCTAAAAAGGCACATTTCCAGATAAAAGCCTTTAGAAAGGTTTGGGTTTGAGAGAAAACAGTTAAAGATACATGTTTAAACATGGGTCTAAATTTGAATTTCCATATGGATTTAAAAATAAAATGCAATTGCAGCTCAGTGCAGGAATGGCACAGAAGAGGCGTATACAAAGTGACAGAACCCAGAAGGAGGCTGATTCAACCATCTCTAGAAAGAACACAATATAAAATATTGCTTTGCTGCTGCCTCCTTCCTCCACTTCTGTTTCTCACGTGGCCTCAAGCATTCCAGAGTAGCCTGTCATTCACTTCTGTTCGCTGTGGGGGAATGCTGTCGGATAATGAAGAAAGCAAACCACACAGAAAGAACCCTTTCATGTAAAGTGGGAGGCCAAAAAAAAGGCCATTTTCTTTCACTCCCTCCCCTTCCCCTAGTGCAAATATGGGCCTTTTGAAATTCTCCGTCTTCATTTAACACAAGGAAATAGATGTGCTGTCCTCTGTCCCTTCTGTCACATCGATAGCAGCTCTACGATTCATTTCTGCTCATGTTCTGACAAAGTGACAAAGGCACGAGCGTTTAGAGTTAAAGCCATCACCAGTTATGTCGCTCACCTCCGTGACTCGGCTGCTTGGAACCCCTTTAGAAGTTCTGTACAAGGAGCTGATTCTGATGTGCACGACGGCTTTAAACTTCAGAACTTTGACTTTTCTCAAAAGAGGAGGGGATCTGGGTCCCTTTGCCACTACATGTGCAGAGTAAGGAGATTTAACAGCAACAAGGGAAGATAAATTCTTCAAAGGGATATGAGCAGGTAAGTGGAAGGTGCCTGCCCCTGAAGTCTCAGTGCCCCCTTCCTTACAGTAGGCTGAAGTTACTGGTAACCTCTACTGGTAGTAGTTTGTATCTGAATACCAGGTGCTTGAAACTGCAGGAGCAGTGGGTGCTGTTGCGCTCAAATGCAGCTTGTCAGCTTCCCATAGGCATCTGACTAGCCACTGTGAGAACAAGATGCAGGAGAAGATGGACCCCTGGTCTACATATCCTCCAACATTTCTCCAATGAAAATAGGGACTTCCTAATATTATTATTAGGGATGCGGGTGGCGCTGTGGGTTAAGCCTACGACTTGCCGATCAGAAGGTTGGCGGTTCGAATCCCCACAACGAGGTGAGCTCCCGTTGTTCAGTCCCTGCTCCTGCCAAACTAGCAGTTTGAAAGCACATCAAGTGCAAGTAGATAAATAGGTACCACTCTGGCGGGAAGGTAAACGGTGTTTCTGTGCGCTGCTCTGGTTCGCCAGAAGCGGCTTAGTCATGCTGGCCACATGACCCGGAAGCTGTACTCCGGCTCCCTCGGCCAATAAAGCGAGATGAGCGCCGCAACCCCAGAGTCGGACACAACTAGACCTAATGGTCAGGGGTCCCTTTACCTTTATTATTATTATTATTATTATTATTATTATTATTATTATCCCACCCATCTGACAGGGTTGTCCCAGCCACTATAGGTGGCTTCAAACATATATAAAAACATAATTAAGCACTGGAAAACGTTTCTATACAGTGGTACCTCGGGTTAAGAACTTAATTTGTTCTGGAGGTCTGTTCTTAACCTGAGGTACCACTTTAGCTAATGGGGCCTCCTGCTGCCACCATGCCGTCGGAACACAATTCCTGTTCTCATCCTGAAGCAAAGTTTTTAACCTGAGGTACTATTTCTGGGTTAGCGGAGTCTGTAACCTTAAGCGCCTGTAACTTTCAGATTTGAAAATAAGGGATCAGCAGCCTCAAAAATAAGGGAATAGCAGCTTCACCTGTCCCAGGGACAGTCTACGGGATATCTAACAATCCGGGATAGCAGCGGGAAGCAGCGGGAAACGGCGCTGGAATAAGGGAATTTCCCGCCAAAAAAAGGGAAGGTTGACAGCTATGGTCTGCAACCTGAAGCGTCTGTAACCCGAGGTGCCACTGTAGAGGGCTGCCTTTAGTTGTCTTCTAAACGGTGTATAGTTACTTATCTCCTTTTCTCGGTCACATAACTCCATACCCTCCAATGGAATTAGGGACGTCTGTCTTGCCAAAGGCAAGGTGGATCTTTTAAAATGAGGTTCAGAAGCAATACAAAATACCGAAGTGAGTGAAAAGATTCAAGGTTTTATTCTAAAACAGTAAGCAATGTATACATACCAAGCAAGCACTTCAGTCTGCCACTTGGAAGCTCTCAAGAAGCGGTGAAGTGACTCCCCCTGGTAGTCTCACTTTGCATGGCCCTGCGGCCGATCAGTCCATGCACGAGGTTCAGAGAAACACTGCCCAAACCGTCCAATGTTATAGATAGCTTGTGTGGCTTTCAAGACTGACTACATGCAGATCATCCATTAGCCACCCCCTCCCAATGCTCACTTTCTCAAAACAATGTCCAACATCAAAGATGGTGCCCAGCACTATCCTCCCAAACTGATTAAGACAGCTGTGGGTGGGTGGAAGGAGTTTCACCTCCTCCCAATGTTCTCAAACATCTAAGACTGTTCTCACACCATCAAAAAACTTAACAAGATCAAGGGAAGGGGAAGGAATAGAGGCATGAAGGGCTCCGTGTTAGATCACTAACTCCTCCATACAGTTTGTCTTACAGATGCATTTCTCATACGACGTCCTACCATACATTCCAACATTCTTCTGATGAAAACAGGGAAGTCCTTAAAAAAGCAGGACATTCTGGGTTAAAGTCAGAAACCAGGACAGCTTCTGTAAATCTGGGACTTTCCCTGGAAAATAGGGACACTTGGAGGCTCTTACTTTCTTATCTACTGCTGGTGGTTTTTTTAAAAATATAGGTCTGTTTTCAGGGGGTCGGGGAAGCACCAACTATCCATTACTGATAGAATCATAGAATTGTAGAGTCAGAAGGGACCCTGAAGGTCATGGGGTCCAACCCCTTGCAATGCAGAGATCCCAACACACAGTCCCCCATTCAATATGAAACTATACTGGACCCTGCTTAGCTTTGCAAATGTGCTAGCAGTTTGATTGCTGCTCCACTAGGATATATTGCACCACTGTGTTCTGTGTCTTTAAGAGACACATATACAGTAGATGCCCTGTGCTATCTACTAGAAATTTTACATATTTATTTTTATTTACCTATTTACAGGGTGGAATTCAACTAATGAATCCTGACAGCCCTCCAGTTGTGAAACGAGGTTCCCCTTCTCTGCCTGCACCCCTAAATTGTCAAGGGAAGTGTCAGGAGAACCCCGTAACAGTGTGCAAGTGGAGGAGAGGAGGGGATTGTTGTGTCTGACAAACCAAACTGTTTGTGCCATTGGAATAATCAGAAGAGTACAGCATTAAATTCCTCCCACAATCTGCACTTTCATGAACATATATCAAGGTGCTATGCAACATATAAGAATAAAGTCAGCGAAAAGCATTCACACACAAACACACACACAAATAAATTTAAACATCCATAAATACATAATAGTTAAAATGAGAAAATGCATAAAGATTTTCCTGGATGTATAAACTGGGCTGCAGGTTGCCCAAATGGTTTTACCTGACAATTTCTTCAGCATCTTCCAAAACTGCTTAAGAAGACAGAATGTTTGTGGATGTTTGAAGACACCTAAATCTTTGCAAAGTACCTGCATTGAAGTCACCTAAATTGGACTGGTTCAAAATACTCTCCTGTCCATATATGCAGCTGCCTTCACTTGTCATATTCCCTCTGTGGGTGTAATGCTTGAATTCCTTTCCACAGAGTGCTGGTTCAGCTATAGATGTGTGCATGGTTGGGTATGACAATTTTCTAGGCTGATATGTCCCTCCAGGAGTGATGGAGATGTGTGGGACAAGGCCTCCTAGGACTGGCCAGGAGGCTAAGGGTGAGGTGTTGAAGAAACCAAAGAGCAAAAAGGTCAAGGACCTCAGTGGGGAATAACAGCTTCCTTACCCTGTTTCTTGCGTTGATTGGATTCAACCAGCATTCTCAGAACCCCTTTGGGTGTTGTTTTCTTTGAGTCTAGAGAAAAAGAATTCACTACCTCTTTTTCATATATGGTGCTGAAGTGCCGTCATCTCCCGTGAATTGAGATGGTGCTCCTTAACCCATCAAGCCTAGTTTTTGAACACTCAGTTTCTGTAGTTGGCAGGCTCATATCAAGTATGACTTATACATAAGTATTAATCGTATTTATATATTAATGTTTTTCCATTAATCATGCTCAAGACATCAGGCACTCTGTTTGAGTGGGGTGTGTTCCACCAAACCAAAGAGAAGAATCTGGACAGAGATTCCTCAAAAGAAGAAATCAGAATTGCTTGGAAGAAACCTCCTCCATTCATTTCTGATCTCCTTGCATGGGCTGCTACCCATTCAAGGTGCTGGTTTGAAACCTAACAGCTTTAGGACCAGGATGTCTGAAGAATCACATTCACTTTCTAGATCCTATGGTATACTAAGATCATAAGGAGATGTGCTTTTTGCCCATTCCTTTGTCATGTGAAGTGCAGAATGTAAGTGTACTTGATTGTGTCTTTTTGATGGTGGCACCCAGGCTATAGATTTTTTTTTTTTTTCTGAACAGTTCAGATCCCTTTGCCCCTTAGCATATTCAGGGAGAAGGTGAAGAGAGTTCTCCTGGGACATGCCTTCTGTGACATGCATTGATGCTGTTTTCTCATGTTTTTTTTTCCTGGTTGCTATTGGTGATTATTATTTATTATTGTAATGGAGTGCTATTATTTGTGTTTCCTGCATATTTATGTTCTTATTAGGGTTGTTCACTTCCTCCACATGTTTACCCAATCAAGAAGGTGGGAGGCAGTTTGGAGACACAGCAATACTATGTGAGTGGGGGGCAAAATGGTAAGATCAGGGAATGTTTCAGGTTTGTAGTAGCCCCTCCTTGTGCCAGCAAACAGTAGTCAGGTCCTTAAATCACTAGAGCAATGAACAGATGCTTCTGCAAAAGATATATCCACACACACACACACACACACACACACACGCACACACTACTTTTCTGCTTTGAATTTCCATGGCTTTATAAGTCTATATCCTGCAAATGGCACTCAAATGTAAAGGCTGCCAAAGTTCTGAAGGTACATTTGCAATTTGGGTGCCGTTACTGTTCAGCGCATAATCTCCTTCGTATATTTCTTTGAAGAGAAACTAATTGTAGTTACTGCCTTGTGGCTTTGGGGGCCTTCGAGACACCTTTATAACCAATCAAGGTACCTCCTCATTTTGGAGTTAATGAGCCGGGAAGATGAAATACTTGTTTAGCTTTCTAAGTTCCTTCTTCCAATGCTACGCTCATTCCTCCAGCAAACCTTATGAAGTGCCAAATTAAATGAAACCTACATTTGGCTGGTAATGTCAAAGCAATCTTCATATGAAAAGCTGATTGAATCCATCCTAATGGCGGACTATTATATCTTCATGCAGCTCCTTATCTCCATGAATTATGTGGAAAATAAAAAGAGTGGAGGAAGTTGCTTTTAAATGGATTCATCCCTGTGATATCCTGAAGGGTAGGCCCATGAAATAAGCACAGTCATCTTTTTCAAGTCGTGTTTCATCTGTTTGCCTATAATTGAGAGACCAGAGTTCAGCTATCTTCCTGCTCTCAAGAAAGGTAGAAAATTGAGGTGTGCAAGGTTGTGGCTGTGTTGTTACCCTTAGGAACTTTTTTGATAATGTCCTCTTACAGGAGTCTGTAGAATAAACAAACTTGCCAGGGATTAATACCACAGAAGGAAGTGTCTAGAAACAAATCCTTTTTTTAAATAATAAAAAATTGGATAGGACTTTTGTCATTGACTCCAGTAGGAGGTAGACTGTGTCCATTGGGTGGCATTCAACCAATTTTTACTCAGAGTAGACCCACAGAAATTAATGGACATCACTAAGCTAGGTCCATTATTTTCATTCTGTCAGCTTTGAGTAAAATTTGGCTGAATTCCATCATTTTTTTTTTTGTTAGGCTTAAGAGATGGAAAGATTACTGTTAATGGGGCTTTGCAAAGAGGCAAAGTCTTAGGCACATATAGGCCACGTTCACACCATATATTTAAAATACTTGAAACAGTCATGGCTTGCCCTAGAGAATTATGGGAGCTGTGGTTTGTTAAAGGTACTGAGAATTGTTTGAAAGAAGCCCCTATTCCCCTCCCAGAGCTACAATTCTCAAGAGTGGTTCAACAATCAATATCTCTTCACAGGGGACTAGGGAATCCTGTTCCAGTTGTCTTCACAGAAGCAGGGAAGAGACAAATCTAGCTTTAAGGAAAACCAGGCTTCAGTTCTGACCGAGATGATGGTGACAGGGCCAAACAACACCAAAGCCACTCAACTCAAAGAAGTAATGAGGTATCCAGTGGAGGAATGGGACAGTTCTCTCCTGAGTGTGGTGGCAGTGGTGAACTGGCAAGACTTGCAGTTGTCTCCCTCCTCCCCTGTATAAAGAATTTAGACTTTTGAGGCTTTGGTTTGTGTTCCAAATGTCTTGGCTCCACCTCTCTTCTCAGCTCCCATTGGGGAAGTTGCAGGCTCCTATAGAAAATACAATACACATTTTTAGCTGAAGATACCTTAGCTACAATTCTTGACTGTCACCAAATAACAGGGTTCCTCCTCTGGCAAAACACCTGAGAAACACCCAAGGAAATGAATTTAAATAAAATTAGCAAGTAGGGTGGTTAACACCTATCCCTAGGTGCCCACTCTGGCAAAACAAAGATGGAGTGGGGGAAAGTCTAGCTGTGGCCGCCAAGCATGAATTTCCCAATTGTTCAGACCAGCTATCAGGTCCAAGCTTTTATAACTCACTACTGGTGTAAAAAGGGCTTTTTTGGCCTGTGTTGCACAGTAATTTCTTCTTTTCTTCATAGCTGTGTGATGGTTTGAACTATAAATTCCTATTTTATACGTCACAGGTGAGCCGAGTCCTGATACTAGAGCTATCCCCAGTCATGCTCTTCCTCCTCCTCCTCACCCATGTGCTTCATTTGAACCCCTGAAAAATGTCCCCCTTTGCAGGGTTTCTAACTGTGGATAGAGCTATCCAAGTGTACAGCTACATATCTGAGTGATCTTTTCTGGTGTTCACTGAACACTTGCAAGTGGGGTGAATTGGGTCTGTCACTGGGGTGCCACTCTGCCACTCGTGGAACAACTAACTTAATGGGACTTAGGTAGTAACTGACATTTGCTGAAGGCAATCCAACCTTCAAAAGGAACTCAAGAGAATTTCAGTAAGGCCAGCAAAAATGTTCAGGGCAACTCTCTAAGCATCACCTTTCTTCCTCAAAGAAATATTGGACTGACCCTCATGCCACCCCCGAATGCCTGGCTGGTTTAATCTTCCTCAGTGTCCATTTCCAGGCTGTAAAGGTCCTGCCATCTCAGCTGCATTTTCCCACCCACACGCACACACTTAGCGATGTCTAGAGTTAACGATTCCGGCGCTATTTTTGTCAAGTACACTGGAGTTTTCTATTGCTGTTAATTAGAGTTCAGATTAATCTCATTAAAGGGTTCTTGTAACTTTTTTTTCTTTCTCCTCTTTGAGAGAGGGCCAAGAATTCATTACCTGGAGAAAATAAATAAATGCTGCAATTCACATTGCCTAATGGGATGTCTAGAGTAAATAAAAACCACTTAAGACTGATTGACAGGGGATCAAAATGGTCCTGGCCTTAGACATACTTGCTCCTGAAGCAAAAGGTCATACCTGGAGCTCATTTTCAATGCAGATCGGAGGCAGGAAAACAGCACCCATCTGTAGCTTGTGTTTTAAAAGGCTCGGGTCACACTGTTCAAGATGTGAGAAATGCACACAGACCTTTATTATTTGCTTTTATTCTGCAGGTCTTTCTACAAGTCCTGTCCATTTTCTCCCTCAGTTTCTCTTTTTCCTTATCTCCTTCACTTCATACCCTCAAACCTTCCTCAGATGAAAATAGGGATGCTGGCCTGGGCTTTTGAGGTACAGCATCTGCTCCCTCTCCAGACAGCTCTGGTAGGTGCCCAGCTCCACCTATGGCACAGCCACTTTCTTCTGCAGGGTCACCACCTTGGCACCATGCTTCAGCTTTGGCTATCCTTCAGCTTCCACCACGTCTCAACACCCAGCACCTCCTCCTCCTCCTCTGAGGTCAGGGCAGGGATGCAGATGCAGCAGCTGAACAAATTAAGTCAGAACCAAGTGACTATAACAATGCTCTTCACAGTCATGGCTGTTATGTACTGAAGTTCTCACCCTGGGCCAGCAGGGGGATACTGCAGATAGTTTTCACTCAGGTCCATGTCAGTTATTTTAGGCGGGAAACCCTGGGTTGTTGTTGCTACAATGTTGACAGCCGGCTGCCTATAAAAGCAGGCTGGCTGAGCTGTTTGCTGTTCAGTTCTGTCCAGCTTACAAATAAAGAGCTGCTCTGGAGAAATCGCTGTGTCGTCTGCTATGTTCGCCCACAACTTAACAATGGCAATGGCCTCATGGACAAGCCTTTGCTTCCCCACCCACTGCTTTGTTTATGGGAGACTGGGCAACTGAGGGGAAATGGTGAAAGACTTTCTTAGGGGCATTCACATGATCCAGATCTTGTTTTCATAAAAACAGGAAGTGGCTCCATATTGAGTGGGGGAGGGAAGGAACGGGAGGCATAGATCTAAGAAATGTGTTGGGAGATGAACAGACCTGAACTTCCAGTAACACGTTGGAACACTGTACTGAAGTGAAGGCCCCTTGGGAACTTGGGACTCGGTGTGACAAAGTGAGAAGCCGTTATGACTTAAGGATTTTCATGACAGTCCTGGCATTTTGGGGGCAGTTGAAGACTATGTCACTTTCTGCCTGAGCACCTTCGGAATCAGCTCTATAGAAATCCCAAAGTAGGAATGAGGAAACCTTTTCAGGCCAGGAGCCACGTCTTCTTCTGGACGGACTTCTGAAGCAACATGCCAGAGCTGGATGCAGCCAGAAGCAAAAGTGGGTAGAGATACGAATGCTAATTTACTCACATGTCCGTCATTATTGATCATCCGGGAAAGCAAAGAAGCATTATCAGACACATTCTCACCAGACAAAAACACACAGGGCTAGCAGTGGGTGTGGCCTGAAGAGAAGTGCTGTGGCCTGGTGAGAGTTCCAAAGGTTGCATTTGGCCTCCAGACCTGAGGTTCTCATCCTTGCAAAATGAATGTTTTAAGCATATGGAAACTGAAGTTTAGCAGGGATAGGGAACCTCAGACCTGGGGGTTGAATAGTCCTCTCCATCCATCCCTTGTGACTCTTCCCCGGCCACTCACATCTACCCAAGCCACACACCTCATACCAGTCCTGTTCTCTCCCCTCCCCTCAAACAGGTTTGAATGTTCTCTTGAACTGGAGTTGTTGTTGTTGTTTAGTCGTTTAGTCGTGTCCGACTCTACGTGACCCCATGGACCAGAGCACGCCAGGCACTCCTGTCTTCCACTGCCTCCCGCAGCTTAGTCAAACTCATGCTGGTAGCTTCGAGAACACTATCCAACCATCTCGTCCTCTGTCGTCCCCTTCTTCTTGTGTCCTCAATCTTTCCCAACATCAAGGTCTTTTCCAGGGAGTCTTCTCTTCTCATGAGGTGGCCAAAGTATTGGAGCCTCAGCTTCAGGATCTGTCCTTCCAGTGAGCACTCAGGGCTGATTTCCTTCAGAATGGATAGGTTTGATCTTCTTGCAGTCCATGGGACTCTCAAGAGTCTCCTCCAGCACCATGAACTGGAGTAATGCCTGTTGTATGCCTGGGCATAAAGATAGAGGTTTATGTGGGTGCAGAAACCTCTGGATTTTGTATGGTGGAATGTAGTCTACTGTACAAAAGTAAGAGTCAGACCCACTGCTCTTTAGCTTTTGGTCCCACCCAGTTTTTGCCTCCAGCCCTGTCCACCATTGAGATGTGGTCCCCAAAAGTTTGACCATGAGGAAATACAGACCTCAGGCCAAAAAAGAAAAAAAATTCCATCCCTGGGATTCAGTGTTGACCACCAGTCCCAGGAACCATCTGCCTAAAACAATTGCATCATGGTAAAGGTAAAGGTACCTCTGACCATTAGGTCCAGTCACGGATGACTCTGGGGTTGCGGTGCTCCTCTTACTTTACAGACCAGGGAGCCAGCGTTTGTCCGCAGACAGCTTCCAGGTCATGTGGCCAGCATGACTAAGCCGCTTCTGGCGGACCAGAGCAGCACACGGAAACGCCATTTACCTTCCCGCCAGAGCGGTACCTCTTTATCTACTTGCACTGGCATGCTATTGAACTGCTAGGTTGGCAGGAGCAGGGACAGAGCAACGGGAGCTCACCCCATCATGGGGATTTGAATCACCGACCTTCCGATTGGCAAGCCCTAGGCTTTGTGGTTTAGACCACAGCGCCACCTGCGTCCCTGCATCATGGTAGTGCTGTCTAAATTTGCCCTGATTAATTCAGATCAGTATATTTCTGACCAGTGACCATTTGCTATGGGTTGCAACATCAGAAAGATGATTTTTTTAAAGTTTGTTTGGCTCTTTCTTCAAAGATATGAAAAGGATGGGAATCCTATCTATTCTAAAATAAATGAATTGCTGTTAAATTTAAGTTGTCATAAGCAATTCAGCTGTATATTTCATCTCTGAGTTTTTATTTTAAGAAGACAAGCATTTAACTTCTCCTGGATTTCTGCAAAGAATCATCTGCTTTATGGGATTATATTAACATTCATTATGGGATATTCTCTCTCTTGAATCTGTCTGTATATCTGAATCTCATTAACCATGCATTACTAGTTTTCCTGGAAATTGCTTTCTGCGTATGCACTGTATAACTGCTAGGTGTTATTACTAGGCAATATTATTATTTTTGCTGTCTGCCTGATACACAAATCAAAATATGGCACATATAAACTTAATAGGAAATTTACTTTCTGGAGCCCATATTCTGAGAAGGAATTGATTCGTATTCTCTGAGCATAATCCCCTGGGACCACCTCTTGTATCAGATCTGTTGAACTGAACAGAAATGGCACAAGATGGCTTGGATATATCCCATTCATTTCAGTAGGGCAGCTGCAGGTGGATTGTGTAAGGGGAGTCAGACTAGAACATTTCAGGGTATGTCACGAGCTCTTCCACTGAATTTGATGGGTGCTCCCTGGAGATAGAGTTCTGGGAAGATTGTTCCTCCTATGAATTCAAGCTCCAACACAATCATCACTTTCGTTTAAAATAAAGGTAGGAGTCCCTTCTCAGTCAATTCAAGCACGGCCGAGAATCCACTTCCTTCACGAGATGACTTTGCTTGAGCAAAGACGTTTCTTTTCTTGCTTGCTTTCTTCCAATAGAAATAAGTCACCTGGAAGATATAAAAGGCAGGTATGCTGCAAATATCCATGATGCAAATGTCAGTTTGCAGTGAGACATGTCTGTGTCTCAGGTGGTTATTCCACACAGCTTCCATCATCCAGCCTTGGCACACTGAACATGCAAGCTGAGGCTGATGGGAACTGAAGTTCAACAGAATCTGGAAGACCACAGTTTCTCCTATTTTAGATTACTACATCTCCATCGTTACTTCTCCCCTTATTTATTTGCCCCAAATAAATATTATAAAAAGGAAATAATCATTACTTATATTGTTATTTTTTTTTGGGGGGGGGGGTTGCCCGAAAAGTGGGGTGCAAATAAACTGATGGTGAGGATTTATTTCCTTATTGGATCACTTCCAATAAAGCATTCCAAAGTGATTTAACAGTATTAACCCTATGTAAAAACAAATTTGATACATCTGGCACCATATGTTCTCTCTTTCATTTTTATCATTCTTTTACTTTGCCAAGCTCTTTCTTTTAAAAACATAAAGCAGAAAACCATAAAGTCCATATTGTCCAGAAAATAAAGTTGCATTAATTCTCTTACTCAGAGGCCACAACCCCTCTCTATGGCCAGTGTGGTAAAAAATAGCATATCCAAAAAAATTCCATAAAGCAGTGATTTCTATTTCCAGCCATGACAGTCATGACCGATGGTGCAGGAAATCAATAGCCTGTTTGAGTTTTTAATCTTAGCTGCCCATATTTTTCACAGATCTCTTGTCACCAAAGGCTTCACCCTTCTCGGCAAGAAGCTGAGGAGGAAGTGAAGGATGGGTCACGTTATCTTTCCCTGCACAAGGAGAAGTTAGATACAGGTTTTCCAAAATGTCTCTGCCTTCTTTCCTTCTCTCTTTAGTCTCTCTAGTCCAGGCTTCCTCAAACTCAGCCCTCCGGATGTTGTTGGCCTACAACTCCCATGATTCCTAGCTAGAAGGACCAGTGGTCAGGGATGATGGGAAGTGTAGTCTCAAAACATCTGAAGGGCTGAGTTTGAGGAAGCCTGCTCTAGTCTCTCTCCTACATTGTGCTAGAGATTTATATTGCACAGGGGTTCGTCCAATAAAGAACTCTAAGTCATTTGATAACTTCCAGCTGTAAACCCATGGGGCAGGGGTTGGTCATACAGCACTAAGTATCCGCTGCTAGAGGTATAATGGTGGTCAGTTTGAACTATATGATTTAAGAATACCAATTTCTTCTTGCCCCAAAGGTGGGCTGACACTGTGGAAAGCATAATTTCAATTCTTTTGAGAGAGCCATACTTCCTAAATCTGATTTTTCAAAGGGCCAAGGAAATTCTTCTCAACTTGTGATCCACCCACCCAAATGCAGCCTGTTACCCACATCTGGTTGCCAACCAAAGGCTTGCTATACTTAATTTTGTTGCCTGCCTTAGGATGAAAACAAAACACCAAAAGGACAACCACCAAGCACCAGATAGACCATGCTACAGGGCTGATTGACTGTGCTTGGTGAGACACAAGATGCGAAGAGCTGGCTAACATGGTACTAAAATATTAGACTTGCATTGAAATTTCCAGTACAGCAAGTACAACAATTAAGGAATTTTGAGGGAACATGAAGGAGTGTTGATAAGACTGATGAAATATCTCAGGGGATGGGGAAAGAGCTCCAAAAGCATGGGTGCACAGAAGTCCTTGAATATACCTAAATGGGCTCCCTGGACTGCACCCACACCTGGGAAGAAAGATCCAAGACGCTGGTCATTGGATTAACTAGAGCCACAACCTTTTTAGATTCAAACACCACTGAGATGTGCAACATACAGTAACATACAGGACACTATAATAATATAGGAGTTGCCTATGAGACTGCCCTAACTTAGGGCAGGAATGAGGAACCAAGTGGCCCTTGGGATGCTGTTGGACTATTGTTGGCCACTGACCATGGTGGCTGGGAGTGATGAGATCTGGAGTACAGCAATGTCTGAAGGACCACAAGCTCTCATCCCTGACTTGCCCATCTTGATTGTGTGGTAGTATATGGCCTACTTCCTCCTCATCTGATCATGCCTTCTCAGCTATTGAGGGTGTCCTTCTTGAGTTACTGCCAGTCCTGTGTTCCACAATTCTAGGTGTGCGAGTCAGGTTAAATCCCAAAGGAGCGTTTTTACCCAAAGGGAAGCCCCTTCAACATCTTAGTGCATCAAGTTGTTGTTTGTAACTGTTACTTGCATAGCCTTGGCACTGATTGCCATGTCACATCCTAAGTAAACAGTGAAGGGTAGGTGAAAACAATGACTTTCTGGTACCAATTTGGTTGATGGATAAATAGTTCCTACCTAGCTCTTAAGCAACGTTGTGACCCAACAGGTGAGTGACTGTACACTGCAACAGGTTGCAGAAAGGGCTTGCTGATGAAAGGATGGGCTTATAGAGCCCCATGTCTCCTGTCTACATCTGGGGTCAGATACGGGTTGGGCAGACTGAGCAGTACTGGGGCATATTAGCTTCAGCTCATAAACACAAAAAAGAGCAGCATCCCTATGCTAACTTTATAATTTGTGGATTTGTATTTCCTGTTGAATCTTCTAAGGAATGATAAACCCCATTTGGGAAGTTCTGCCAGTTAAGCTACTTTGCATGATTTACATCAGATGGTACCATTTTGAAGAGATGCATAAGAGTGATTTTCAGTCACCATTCATGAGATATTCCTCACTTCTGATTTGGATCTGAT
This sequence comes from Podarcis cretensis, assembly GCF_951804945.1. Taxonomy (NCBI): domain Eukaryota; kingdom Metazoa; phylum Chordata; class Lepidosauria; order Squamata; family Lacertidae; genus Podarcis; species Podarcis cretensis. The sequence goes on along the minus strand of NC_137176.1, from coordinate 22,197,125 downwards.
GAAGTAATGGAATGAGAAATAATCTGGAGAACTTGTCAACAACTCTACTACATTATAATCCAAGTTTTAGCTTCATAGAGGAATTTTGTGTCTTTAGTTCATACCGGGTGTTTTTTGTTTTTGTTTTTCGCTAGTATATTAACCTTTTGGCCATTTGAGTCTTCTATGTACAGTTGCAATACATATTACATGTTTATTATTATTATTATTATTATTATTATTATTATTATTATTCCATAAAATTTATACAGTGCTTGGTTGTAAAAAAGCACTTCATAGCAGTTTACAAAGAGGCAAAAACAATAGAATCAAGAAAAACTCAAACACTAAAACAGATTAAAATTACCTCAACTTTCTAAGCCTCTGAGTAGGCTAATCTAAACAAGAATGTTTTTAGCAGTTTCCCCAAAAAGTACAATGAAGGTGTCTGCTTGATCTCAATAGGCAGGGAGTTCTTTTATGTTTCGTTATCTATTGTATTGCTTGCTATTTCTAACAATATCATCCACTGTTTCTTATATTGTTTACAGGTTCTGTTGACATTGACTGCATGCACACACACACACAGCATCATGGGAACTGTAGATTACCCTTCACAAAGCCACAATACACAGCACCCTTAACCAACTACAGAACCCATAATTCTTTGGGGTGGAAATTGCTTTAAAAATATGGCGTGCAGACAAGCTTTGTCTGTGGTTTTCTGTATTAGCTTTATGGACCATGAATTTAGTCCTGAATCCCAGCTGAAAGTTCAGAAACCAATGCAGGAAGACAGTGGAAAAGATTGTGATGGATAGACTTGTTTGAGAGATGGATGGGATCAGTCTGACAGCTTCCATCAAAGATTTTATTTCCTAGATACTGGTGATTAAAAGCCTAGAGTTCCTTCAATCTGCCTGTCTATGTTGAGACAAAGAAGGTGCTGGTGGTTTGACACCAGTGTGAGAAATACTGTATTTGTTTTAGGATCTATTACATTATCTCAGACTTCAAAATAACTTGCTCTGTGGCTATTAAGCAATACTATAATCGGCTTCCATCCACAGGGGTGGCCATTCATCCATGCTAGCTATTAAAGTGTCAAATATGCAACAGCAGGCAGATGGGCAAGTGTGTGCATGAATCAGATGAGTAATTATTATAAACTGGAATCTTGCTGGCAGACCTGGCTGGCTCTCTTAAATGAATAAATTAATGCAGCACACATTCTCTGCTAACACCTTTGCTTTCCCCTGCTCCTTTCCTCCTCAGCTTGTTTTTCTCCACCTTTTCTCCATTACACTTTGTCTATTTCCAGATGTACTGCACTGAAATACGAGGAATCCACTTGTGGTTGGAGAACCAAAACTGGCCAACAAGGACCAGTGCAAGTTTTAAAGAGGCTTACATCCTTGAACTTTTAACTAGGAATGGTTATCACTTGTGAAACTCAAGGATGATTGACATTACGGGGAGGGGGAATCTATCAGACTTGTAGTGGGTGGGTGAGATAAATACCTTAATAATCAAAAGCAATTCCATAAATTTTGCAGCAAACTTCATCATGAAGATATCAACAATGTCTTGTTGTTGTAGTTTTAGTGTTTATAATATTAACTTGTAAGATATGGATTTGTTTTTGTTGTTTTGTTTTAGTTTTTGAATGTTGATTTTTGTGTTGTTGTGTGGAAAATACTAATAAAATTCATTTTTTTTAAAAAGAAGATATCTAATCCTGACCAATTTTCCCCTGTCCCTTTTCTTGATTTGAAGGAGGAAAAGCATAAGTGTGGAATATTCTCTCAGCAGAGCTCTTGCTTGTTTCTGGCCTCATTTTAAATTAATTGCAAAATGTAATCTGGTTGCACCTTTAGTATAAGGCAAGGCTGCGTAAAATGAATTCCCTGCCTTAGCAAATAGATAGGGAAATAATAAAAAGTTATTGTTGACTTCAGATTCTCTGCCGGTTTTCTCTTTAGTGATTTGCTAAAAACATTGTTTTAGACTTCCACATAACGTACTGCACCGGGAGGGAGGGAATAAAAAGATGGCTAGATAACTTTTTACTGCTGCTCCTCGTCGCACTACATCAAAAGGAGGCAAGGAATAGCATGTGGGTGGTTATCACAACTAATAATAACACCTCATAAGTATAAGATATGAATTTATTCTGGAAAGCAGCATACAGAACTCCTCCTGCACACAGGAAGAGGCATATGTCTGTGTGCATCAACAGAAACCTATACCATGTACTCAGGTTCTTGTGGGTAACTATGGGAAAACCACATCTTATGCTTCCTTACAACCTGTTTTGCAAACGTTATATTCAAATGAAGCTTGGTAATCTGGAAAAGCAATGTAGATTAGAGAGCTGTATTTATAGGTCCTTCACCAAATCAATGAAGTTGAGGTGCTTGAGAAACCAGGGCAGAACTGTAGACAATTATGCTCCAGCTTTCCTTTGGCTGGGTTTTAATGCTGGCTATGCAGACCAGTGGGACATGGGTGGCACTGTTCTCTAAACCACATAGCCTAGGGCTTGCTGATCAGAAGGTCGGCGGTTCGAATCCCCACGATGGGGTGAACTCCCGTTGTTCGGTCCCAGCTCTTCCCACCTAGCAGTTTGAAAGCATGTCAAAGTGCAAGTAGATAAATAGGTACCGCTCCGGCGGGAAGGTAAACGGTGTTTCCATGTGCTGTTCTGGTTCACCAGAAGTGGCTTAGTCATGCTGGCCACATGACCCAGAAGCTGTCTGTGGACAAACGCCAGCTCCCTCGGCCTATATAGCGAGATGAGCGCGCAACCCCAGAATCGTCCACGACTGGATCTAACAGTCAGGGGTACCTTTAGCTTTACCTTTTTATGCAGGCCAGCACATCCCCTCATGTGCACCAACACTCTGAAAAATTAATTGTCTTGTTATTAAGAAAATTGGGCTAGCACTCATTTCCCCTCTCCTGATTTGTGTGTGGTGGGAGAGTTCACTTTCACACCGAGCTTTCACAACATATGTGTTCACCTCTGGGGTGTATGGAGTGTTAAGGGAGGGGTAGTACTTCTGGTGGGGGACACTTCATGCTCCTTCTAGGGTAATTTGTGCACCATTGGTCCCCTCCCTGCCCTCAGCCCTTGCCTCTGTCTCCTGGAAGCTTTTAGTGTGTGACAGCAGCCACATCACAGAAAAAGGCTTTGACTGGCCAGCTAAACCAGGTGACTGTAGCTGATGGGTCTCATACCTTCAGTGAGTTTGGGACTTCCCCTGCATGCGAAGTCAGGCTCCGGCAGATTGAGTGGACAAGACCAGTAACTCTAACACCCAGCTGATGGAGAAGAGAACTTAGCTTTGCCTGCAGAAAGTAGAATGCCCCAGGTTCAGTCCTTGGCATATCCAGGTGTGTGGGTTTTTTTTAACCAGGTATCAAATGATGGCCTCTGCCTGAGACTTGTGAGGAAGCTGTTGCCAATCAGAATTGACAATATTGAGCTAGATGAATAAACAGTCATGTTGTTGTTTAGTCGTTTAGTTGTGTCCGACTCTTCATGACCCCATGGACCAGAGCACGCCAGGCACTTCTGTCTTCCACTGCCTCCCACAGTTTGGTCAAACTCATGCTGGTAGCCAACCATCTCGTCCTCTGCCATCCCCTTCTCCTTGTGCCCTCCATCTTTCCCAACATCAGGGTCTTTTCCAGGGAGTCTTCTCTTCTCATGAGGTGGCCAAAGTATTGGAGCCTCAGCTTCACGATCTGTCCTTCCAGTGAGCACTCAGGGCTGATTTCCTTTGGAATGGATAGGTTTGATCTTCTTGCAGTCCATGGGACTCTCAAGCGTCTCCTCCAGCACCATAATTCAAAAGCATCAATTCTTTGGCGAACAGCCTTCTTTATGGTCCAGCTCTCACTTCCATACATCACTACTGGGAAAACCATAGCTTTAACTATACGGACCTTTGTTGGCAAGGTGATATCTCTACTTTTTAAGATGCTGGAGGAGGAACCGGCAAGCCACTCCAGTATCCCTGCCAAGAAAACTCCATGGACAAAGACAACATACTGGCCCAAGCTGGACCAATGCTGAGAGTTGAACCTGAGACCTACTACATGGAAAGTAGATGCTCTGCTATTCAACCACTGCCCTTCTCTGTGCCTGAACAATGCATTGGAAACAGGAGCATGGGGGGAGGAGAGAGAGAAAAGGAAGAAGCAGCTCTATTAGGACTCAAGTGGAAGATGAGCCAGCCACTGAGGAATGGGACTTGGGTGAAAGTTTATCATCTGCTGTGACAAGGAACAGAGACTGACCGACTCTTTGTCACAATCCAAACCGCTCCTACCAACACTAATCAACCTGGGATGAATCGACCATGTAATTGATATTCATCAGCAGGCAATTCTGCTGGAATAAATATGCTGTCTTTTGCAGCATTCATCTTAATTTCCCCTGAAATAGCTGCAATATGAGATGGGAGGAAAGAAAGCCTGGTCCTGCTGTGCCCTTCTCATAGGCGCCCTCTGGACCTGTATGCCTATTTTCATCCCGAGCTAAATTGCCTTCTTATTACCAGGCTTTATTTCCAGAAGTGTGAGACTGCTATTTATTTTGTTAATACTTTCAGAGCTGGTTCTGTGCGCTGATTTCTGCGGCAGAAATTACTGTGGCTGGGATTCAGAGCGAGAGGGCTCCTGGCTATGAGAAATGAAAGGATCCTTTTGCTACGGTGTGGGGAAGTCAGTGAGTACGTGTACATGAGGCCACAGGCAGGCTCAGGCAGGACCACAGGGGCTTCCCATCTGGCATCTAATAACAAGGATGCCCTCCTTATAATGTACCATTTCTGGTTTCCCAGGCATGGGGAAAGAGAAAACTCTTTTTAAGCTGTTCTGTCTGTCAGGAGGGAGTGCTCTCTCTCTCTCTCTCTCTCTCTCTCTCTCTCTCTCACACACACACACACACACACTATTTCTCTTTCTGTATTGTGCAGTCTTTTTTCCTATCCCAAATCAGGACACTTTCTGATTTTGTTTTTAAGGACACTCCTTCCTGTTACCTTAAACATTTTTTTTTTGCCACACTGATTTTGTTTAAAAATAAAAAAGACCTCACTAAACCAAAAACAAACCAAAAACCAAAAACCTGGACATGCAACTGTCAGGCACATTGTAAGCAGACTTCCCATCTTCCCATGCTTACAAGAAACTCCACCTAAGGACATCATAGGATTTTCAGGACATTAAAGCACCCAGGAAGGCTGCAGAGTGCAGATTACTGGAGAGACAAAGTGTAGAATGAAAGGAAGGACACTGTGGAAATAAGATAAGTGCAACAATAAACTTACATCTCACCCACTAGAATTTCATCAGTTTTTTCTCACCCTTTTGATAATTTTCACATGCAATTTCTTTTCTCATTAATTGCTGCTAGAGAAAAGGGAGCGGGGAGGAAGGAAGGAGATGTTCAGCACTGGTTATTATTGGTTTTGCTCTAATCCCCTGATAGCTCAGTTGGTAGAGCATGAGACTCTTAATCTCAGGGTTGTGGGTTTGAGCCCCACATTGGGCAAAAGATTCCTGGATTGCTGGGGGTTGGACTAGATGACCCTCGGGGTCCCTTCCAACTCTACAATTCTATGATCCTGTCTGTCACTTCTAATCTGCTTTCCCTCATTATTCTAGAGAGGAGCAACTCAGCTGCCACCAACAGTAAGCAGTAGCCATCTTATTACACCCCACCCAGTGTGAGAGCCAGTGTGGTGTAGTGGTTAAGAGCAGTAGTCTCGTAATCTGGGGAACCGGGTTCACGTCTCCGCTCCTCCACATGCAGCTGCTGGGTGACCTTGGGCCAGTCACACTTCTTTGAAGTCTCTCAGCCCCACTCACCTCACAGAGTGTTTGTTGTGAGGGAGGAAGGGAAAGGAGAATGTTAGCCGCTTTGAGACTCCTTAAAGGGAGTGAAAGGCGGGATATCAAATCCAAACTACTACTACTACTACTACTACTACTACTATTCTTCTTCTTCTTCTTCTTCTTCTTCTTCTTCTTCTTCTTCTTCTTCTTCACCACCCCGCAAGGCATTACCTGCTGTTGGTGGTAGGCAATGACTTGGAAGGATCTAAGATACCTGTCACTTGCCATGGATGGGAGTCAAGCAGCTCCCTTACAAAAGTGCCATGAGGGGTGTCTGGCAATATTAATGGCCTGGAGCAGTGAGATCCTTGTGGGTGGATGGGGAAATGAGAGCATCCTAGGCATAAATGTATGGTGCTACTAATGCCCACAGGGAATTGAAGTCACACAGTTTTCAAAAGTTGCCCTTAGTCAAGAGATCATGGACATCACTATTGGCATAAAAGCCCCAGCTTTGAAATGTTACTGTCAGAGCTGCCCAAGGTCCCAGCTGCCCAAGGTCACAGAGGACCAACGCCAGGTCGTCGTTATATACAAAAGTCTTTATTGAAGTTCAGTTTCCATTCCAAAGCTGTAGCGCGCAGCTCTACGTCTTAAACCCTAGACCACCGAAGTTCCGTCTGAATCTCCTCCCCCCTGACACCAGTTTAAGATTCTAGCCCTGCTCCACCTCTTCCTCTGCTCTCTTCTCCTCTGGGTCCTCCTGTCCGCTGGGGCATTCCCCTTTCTGGACTCTTCTGACGCTGAGTCCCCTGACTCCTCCCCCTGCCTCCGGCGGGCTTTAGGACCCGGTTCCCAATCCTCGTTCTCTGCTGCCCTGCGCCCCTGTACTTTTGAACTTGGCTCTCGCGCCAACCCAATGACCTTCCTCCTGACCGTTACACTGCTTCTGTCACTGCTTCCCTCTTCCGGGATGCTAGCTGGACCTGACCTCCCCTCCGTTGCCTGACTCTCCGATGGAGGCGTGGTCAGCCCTGACTCCTCTTCTCTCCCTGCTGGGGGAGACGCTACCCCCGATACCTGGGACTCTTCCCCCCCACTATGCTCAGGTGGGGAAGCTGGTCCTGATCTCCAACTGCTGCTCTGGGAGTCCCCGCTGGCCCCTTGCTTCTGGAGTGTCCCCCTTGGGACCCCCCTTGCCCTGGCCACCGGCGCCCCCTTCTGTGAATCTTCCGATTCGCTGGAGAGGCACATGGAATCTCTCAGGCCACTGTCATCTTCTCCTACGCTGCCCTCAGATTCTTCCCCTTCGCTCTCCATCTCCCCTCTTCCCTGTGCTTCTGCTCCTGAGCCCCTGACATCCATCCCCCCCTCGAAGCCCCCCTTCCCCCCTCTCCCTCTTCTGGTGTGGGTTCCGGGTGCTCCAGTGTTGTGGGGGTGAGTGCAGGATACAGTTCATCTCCCCTGGTGTGCAGCCAGCCGGCTGGATCCTGCCAGTCCGTGATGGGCTCGTCGACGTCGATCTCCTCTGCTTCCATTTCTCTGCAGGTGTGCTCGAACCCAGGATCCTCCCCCAACACGCCCATGTCCCCCTCTCCCCCTGTTGCCTCGGGTGACGTTGCGTGCAAGGGCCCTCCCGGCAGTTCCCTGCTCCACCCCACTTCCGGTTGATCTTCCCACCAATAAGAGCGGTCTGTGCCAAACCCTGAGATTGATCCCTCTGGGGAGGTAGTCTCTGGCGCCGTTTCCTCAGCTGGTGAGAACCGCTGGAACGTCCTGGCTGAGAGTGTGGGTGTGAAAAGATATTCATCGAAATAATCTGCCGGCATGGGTCTGTGTGGGAAGAGTGCATGAAACTCGTCTTTGAGTAGTGCTCCTCCACGGCATAGTACGGTACCCACCTGTTGGCGCTGGCCGGGGTACCTTCCCTGGCGAGGAGATATTCAACCCCCTCCTCCCCCCATCTCGAGTCTAAAATCTCTGTGACTTCGTTGAGTGGCTCTGCTCTCGGTGACCCCCCATTCGTGGGCGCCTCGCTGAGCGGGCCTGGTGCGGTCCCTGGCGCCTGAAACCTGTGGGGTGCCTTGTAGGGTGTGAGCACTGATCTATGAAAGACCGGATGCATTCTGGAGCCCTCCAGGAGTGTCAACCGGAAGGCTACTGGATTGATCTGTGCCTCGACTTGGTAAGGCCCTAGCTGCTTGTGTCACTGCTTCCCTCTTCCGGGATGCTAGCTGGACCTGACCTCCCCTCCGTTGCCTGACTCTTCGATGGAGGCGTGGTCAGCCCTGACTCCTCTTCTCTCCCTGCTGGGGGAGACGCTACCCCTGATACCTGGGACTCTTCCCCCCCCCACTATGCTCAGGTGGGGAAGCTGGTCCTGATCTCCAACTGCTGCTCTGGGAGTCCCCGCTGGCCCCTTGCTTCTGGAGTGTCCCCCTTGGGACCCCCCTTGCCCTGGCCACCGGCGCCCCCTTCTGTGAATCTTCCGATTCGCTGGAGAGGCTCATGGAATCTCTTGAGCCACTGTCATCTTCTCCTACGCTGCCCTCAGATTCTTCCCCTTCACTCTCCATCTCCCCTCTTCCCTGTGCTTCTGCTCCTGAGCCCCTGACAGTTACATTTGGGATGCTTCTGGTAATCTGATCTGTCACAGCACACAGCCAAGTGGAAATGACAGTGAATGACAATAACGGGTGGGGTGGGGTGAGGAATAAGAGTCTTTCAATACAGCTCCGAGACCCGAGGACCTCAATCATCTGAACCACAAATCCGTTAAATGATTTAACATTCTGTATCCAAGTGTGGGCTGCATTTATGCCAGGCTGTGTACCCCACCACCTCCTCCCAAAATCAAAGGACAGGTATAAATAAACCAATCAATACAGTGATTGACACAAGCCACGCAGAAGAAAACCTCATCCATCCGATTACTCCCAGGTAGCTCTGGCTCCAGGAATTTGTGGTGGCATTCAGATAATACATTATCAGTGGACCTCCCACCCTTAATTTTTAAAGAAACTAGATATCTAAACTGAGAAGCCTCTTGTGCTGCTTCTTGCTTTTGTGCGTGTTCTTCTCAAAGTGGAAAAAATAGCAGCATGCAAGTTGCTGGGCCCTTTGCCAATTTTAGGGTCTTAGATTTATCTTATTATCTTCCAGCCTCTGGATTTGGCCCTCTTCTCACATCATATTGGAAATATAATTATAATTATTGTGCTTTAATATCATTGCAAGTGATCTTCCTCTGCCACTGATGTTTCCGCATATCTCTAATAGACTAGCTGGTTTGCATGTCAAATAATAATACGTGGCATTTTATATATCTTTTTTTAGTGTTGCTATTGATTCGCCTACATTGGGTTGTATGCAATGGTAGTCCTACTTCAGAGTAGGCTCACTGACGTTATTGGACATGACTAGCTTAGGTTCACTCATTTCAGTGGGTAGTATTCAACTAAGGTTTACTCAGAGTGCACCCACAGAAATGAATGGAACTAAGTCTTGTCCAGCAACTTTACTGGGTCTAGTCTGAGTAAAACTTAGTCGGCTACAACCCTTTATTTCAGTTATTCTTTTAACAACTCTTTGAAATTTGCCAATCTTTCTATCTACATCATTGCAGCAGCACTGATGGGGAGAGGGGAGTCAATTGAGCCAGACAGATCAGTTTGCTGTATCTAAAGTCAAATTATTGCCCTACCCAAATGATCATTATTTCTGCATTGCAGGAAGCTGGCCTAGATGACCATTCAGATCCCTTCCAATTCTATGATAATCTAACTCAGTGTTTCCAAAACATAGATTTCCAGCTGTTTTGGATTACAGCTCTCATCACCTCTAGCTAGCAAGACCAGTAGTCAGGGATGATGGGAAGTGTAGTCCAAAAGCAGCTAGAGACCCAAGTTTGGGAAACACTGATCTAACTAAACAATGATTTTGGCACTTATGAGCAATACTTGAGTTTGCATGCTTCCATATCCTCCTCCCCTCTCCTTTGCATGCATGCGGAAAAGCTTTCACTTTCACTTTGAAACCACAGTTCTGTATTATGTATGAACTCGGGGAACTGTGATTTATTCTAACCAAGGTTTGCCAAACATTTCATGTTCAGACTTGAAATGAGTATTCAGCACCAACATTTGCAGAATGGGGAATGGTGCGTTAGCCAATTCTTATAAGATACAAAAGTATAGCCATTAGCCCCGATGCAAAGCTTCAGATGCAGTTTGAAACATGGAACTCCTGTATGTATGGTCTGCCTACTCAGTTTAAGGGCATGGCAGGAGGATGCAGGAGGCCCTACCTCTGCAGAGAATCTAACTCCACTGAAATAACTGGGGCCAACCTATACATGTAGCAGCCTCATACACACTTTGGATCCTCCATGACTACAGCAAATCACTGAACCAGAGGCTTGTGGGGGACATATTATTACAGGAGCCTAAGTTCCACACTGGAACTTTTTATCATAAATAAAACATTTGAAAGAACAGATTGACATGTTTTGCATTTTCTCCTTAGCTTAATTTGTGAGAACCTGTATGCTGTCCCTGCTAAATGACCATTGGCCCTTTCGAACTCATGAATCAATGTGTGAATCATTTACTCCATAATTAATTCCCAGCTAATTAGCCATAAATGGCTTTGACCATGTCCCTCAAATATCAGCAGTCATTCTGAGTGCACAACCTGTCAATCAAAAGGAAATCTTTTAAAAGCACAATACTACTTGTGGATGGATTATTAAAAATCCGTCTGTATACGTCTGTACATGTTAAATTAGTGGAGGTTGACAAGAAGAAAAGTTGCCTAAGCAAAGCATAGTTCAAATACAAGCATATAAGAGAAGAATATGGCAGATTTATTTATAGACAAACAATACCCAAGTGGGGCTTTTGGGGGAGGGTGTGAGGTGGGGATGGGGAAAATTAATTCCGTTCACATTTCAATGCAAACGTATCTAATCTGGCAGTTCTGAAACCAATATGTAAACAAAAATGGAGCTATTCTTCAAAATTTGCACTTCTCTGAATTTTGCAATGAAGGGATGACCCATAAAGTGCTAGGATTTACACCTGTGAACTGGAACTTCTCCCTTCTGCCTCTGTGCACACCCCACACCTGCCCAGATCTGATCCAGAGGGTTAGGAGAACCCACAGAACAGATTTAGGAAGCGTTCAGGTGGGGAAGAGGAGATCCTTACTCGGTGGTGCTGGTGGAGGAGAGGTGGGGGGGGATTCCATTGCAGAAGTGTAAATCCTTGCATTGAGGGGACCCCTTATCTCCAACCAAAAAATGGATACAAAAAGGTGTATATATGAAAATAACATACCCACCGTAATAAATTATATTATGGGAAAGTGCTTCCAAAAATATGTCAGGCAAAAATTGTGTACATGCAAAATTGCAACATTGGGACAAATGCACCCTAAAAATGTGAATTCATTTGTGTGTGCTCAAGCAGATACAAACAAATAACAAACAGATAGAAATGGGTGCAAAAATAGGCAAACAGAATTTTAAAATGGGGCGGGGGATGGTTAAGAGGCAGAGAGAAAGCCAAATTGACATATTCATCCATCCCTGGTTTTGAGGATGAGCAGCCCTACCTGACAGGAACTGTGGATATTTTGAAAGTGCTGTCTTAATCTAGAATTGCAGGCTGCAGAATAATTGTCAAGTGTGGGGGATACAAGTGTGCTTCATGCCATTCCAAGTTTTAGGGGAAGGGTAGTACATCAGTTACATAGCATCTGCTTTGCATGAGAAAGGTCCCAGGTTCACTCCTGGCATCTTCTACTGTCAGGATGTTGTTGGCGGCTCCTGGCTGGTTGCCCAGGAAAGTATAAAGACAAGGGAAATTTTCTTACCGTCCGTTTTTATTTCAATCTTTACAGAGAGAGGCTATGGAACCCAGCCTCTTGGATAATGGCGTTGTCCTGAGTGAATCTCCACCCCTTCTCTCCCACTGCCTCATTTGTCACCATTATCATCTCCTCTGTGCATGCCGCTAAGTGCCCTCTGTCTTTGAGCTCTTTGCTCTCCTACTTTCAAGGCTCGCCAGGTTCTGGGAGATGGAGGGTCTGGAATGCTTTCTAATGTGTGCTGGTCCTCAGTGTGGTCTGAGTCCGGTCCTGGGTCGAGGGTCTGGAGGCTGTCTGTCAAGGGCAAAGCGGGGTCCAAGGCAAGGAGCCGGGCGTGGTCAGGAACTCCAAAAGAGCAAGTCAGGGTGCTGGCAGGAACAGGTTTCCAGAAATGTTGCTCCCGCAACCAGGGACTGGGTTGACTGGCCTTTATCTCCTCTGGGGCCTAGGGTGCTCCCGGCCCACAGGTGACTCGCCTCTCCTGGCCTTAAGGCAAGCACTCCTCCTGATAGAATTTAGTTCCCTCCACCTCTCTGCCCTGAGCCTCTGCAGCTCAGGAGAGGCTGGAGGGTTACTGGACCCAGAGGCAGCCTCACCTTCCCCTGACAGGGCTGGGAGAGGAGCACCCGCAGGCAATGGGTCCTCAATCACCCCCAGAGCCAGAGTGGATTCATCTGGTGTCTGCTCCTGAGGATCTGGCACAGGTCCGGGCCCTTCAGATTCAAGGCTCAGCCGGCCCTGGAGGCGGGGACTCCTGTGCAGACTGGGATTCCTCCGGTTCAGCCTCTGAATCAGATTCCCAGGCCATCACATAATGACAAAGACTCTCCTCCCTGGAAGAGAGGGGAGTGGTTGTGGGCAGGAGCCCAAGCTACGCCCCTAGCAGGGGGCGGTAGCCCCCTGCCTCCCCCACTCACCTGGCTGGCGCCCATGCCCATCGGCAGGCACTCAACCAGGTGCCTCTGAGGGGGCGTGTTCAGCAGCCTATGTGCTGCGGCGCCAGCCCCTCCTCGGCCTCATTCTCCTCTCTGTCGTCTCGTCGTGAGTCACCCACCCTCCACTCCCTTCAAGCTCAGGGTCTTAGTTCCTTGGCCTTGCTATGGACCTTAGGTTGGTCGCCCTGGTTGTCCAGGGGGCCTGGTAGGAATTTTTCCATTTGGCATTAGGCTTTTTGGGTTTTTCGCCAACCGCGTAGCAATCGTCACAACTTTTGTGGTATTGGTGGGTAGGTTAGGCATTGTAATAATGTGTTGTGGTGTGTTGAAGAGCTAAGTGTGGCCATCGCCTATGCCTTCAATTTTTGGGTATTCCGTTAATGGAATCCGGCGGTCGTGTACTCTGTCCGATGCCTGCTTGGCGGGAGGCCATGGCACGACCCTCGGTGACATCAGGGGAGAGCCTATAGTTGGATTAGCATCAACAGGCTCCTCCTTCTGGTGAATAAACCCCCTTGTTTTAGACATCCAATGCCTAAGCCAATACCTTATCACTGCTGTAATCAATAAAGTTGTGGCCTTTTCTTGCCCATTAACCTTATATCATGTGTCCTTGTGTATTCATTCCACATTGCGGGGGTCGGGTCCTTGAACCACAACGTGTCAGTTGCTGCTCCAGCTCTGCCTGCTCCTCCTCTCATATTATTTCTCAACTTTCTCCCTCATCTGCCTATGAGCTGTGACCTCCAGCAAACCACTGTTGTAAATCTATACTGTCTTCCTTTTTCCTCCTCCCTGGAAGGGTCAGGATGGGGAGACGGTCCCCACTATTCCCCCTTTGCCCAGTCCCAGACACCTACAGGGCTGGGAGAGATTCCCTGTGTCTGAAATTCTGGAGCACCATTGCCACCATAGACAATACTAAGCTAGAAAGGCTGCTTCTGATGTCCCTGTGTCCCTGATGCATATTTACACTTGTAAACATGGTTCTGGAATGATGTATGAGATAAAATGATGGGGGCACTTTGATACTTAAAAAATCTGTGGGAAAGGGTTTAACACAGTGCTTTTTTTCTTAAAAAAATCTTTAGGGGTACTCTCATTTTGACTCAAGAAAATCACCATTTGATAGTTCAAATCTGGAAAAATAAATACAGTGGTACCTCAGGTTACATACACTTCAAGTTACATATGCTTCAGGTTACAGACTCCGCTAACCCAGAAATAGTACCTCGGGTTAAGAACTTTGCTTCAGGATGAGAACAGAAATCATGCTCCGGCGGTGCAGTGGCAGCAGGAGGCCCCATTAGCTAAAGTGGTGCTTCAGGTTAAGAACAGTTTCAGGTTAAGAATGGACCTCTGGAACAAATTAAGTACTTAACCCGAGGTACCACTTTACAGTAAATGGACAGAAGTACAAAGATTCACAAAATGTTTAGGAGTATGCGTACCCCTGTGTCCCAACAGGGAAAAAAGCACTGGTTTAACATACAAGCACATTCCTGCCCCTACACTCTAAATTGTCTCCTCTCAAAGCCGATGTTTAATAAACAAAAGCAGCCATTGGGTTTTATTTTTAACATAAAGGTAAAGGTAAAGGTACCCCTGCCCGTACGGGCCAGTCTTGACAGACTCTGGGGTTGTGCGCCCATCTCACTTAAGAGGCCAGGGGCCAGCGCTGTCCGGAGACACTTCCGGGTCACGTGGCCAGCGTGACATCGCTGCTCTGGCGAGCCAGAGCCGCACACGGAAACGCCGTTTACCTTCCCGCTGGTAAGCGGTCCCTATTTATCTACTTGCACCCGGAGGTGCTTTCGAACTGCTAGGTTGGCAGGCGCTGGGACCGAGCAGCGGGAGCGCACCCCGCCGCAGGGATTCGAACCGCCGACCTTTCGATCGGCAAGTCCTAGGCGCTGAGGCTTTAACCCACAGCGCCACCTGCGTCCCATATTTATTTATTTATTTTTTTAAAAAAAAAAATAAAATAAAAAATAAGCATCAGCATTGTAATGTCACCTCAGGAACACACCGTTCTGGAGGGTCGAATTTGATCTTACCCATAAATGCATGTTTTGGGGGTGGGTATGTTATTTTTAACATACCCACCCCCAAAACATGCATTTATGGGTAAGATCAAATTCGACCCTCCAGAACGGTGTGTTCCTGAGGTGACATTACAATGCTGATGCTTATTTTGTGAGGCCTCACTGACACATGCAAATTATCAGCCGGTGTCACTATCATTGTGTGACAGCACAAGGCACGCATCTTGCATGAGCTGATCAGGCACTAAGCCTGCCTGCATGACAGGTTGCCATGCAATGATTCAAGCCAAGTTATGAAAGAAGAAAAGGGAAGCTGGGAACCAATTTAGGACATTCCACCCTCCAGACAAGTAATGCAAATAGGTTCCATGACAGGATTTCACACATTTGTAAAGAAGAGAGATAACAGGCCTTCATAAAAGGGGGGGGGGATCTACTAAGCTCTGGGCCCTTCTTGAAACTTTAAGGCAGGTGGTCTATGGGTAAAAGGTAAAGGTAAAGGTACCCCTGCCCGTACGGGCCAGTCTTGACAGACTCTGGGGTTGTGCGCCCATCTCACTTAAGAGGCCAGGGGCCAGCGCTGTCCGGAGACACTTCCGGGTCACGTGGCCAGCGTGACATCGCTGCTCTGGCCAGAGCCAGAGCCAGAGCCAGAGCCAGAGCCGCACACGGAAACGCCGTTTACCTTCCCGCTGGTAAGCGGTCCCTATTTCGAACTGCTAGGTTGGCAGGCGCTGGGACAGAGCAGCGGGAGCGCACCCCGCCGCAGGGATTCGAACCACCGACCTTTCGATCGGCAAGCCACCAGTTTAATTCACAGTGGTGCAAATGGAGAAACGTAACACGTATCATATCATATCATACATTAAAACCATCTCATACAGAATTCTGGGATCTGTAGTGTACCCCTCAAAAGACCACAATTCCCAGCACCTTTAATAAACTACAGTTCCCATAATTTTGGGGGGAACTCAAAATCATGTGCTTGAAACGTGTGCCTACTTAAAATTTGAAATTGCCATTTACAACTTTTACGGCTGCAGTGCAGAGCCACTATGATGCGGGTGGTTTAGCAAACAATCATCCTGCCCAATTAACACTGGAAATTTTAGTTTTGTGAGGGGAATATGGACCTCCTACCAATTTTCAGCACCTTTAATAAACCACAGTCCACAGGATTCTTAGGGGAGGGGAGCCATGGCTGTTAAAATGGCGGTAGTGTAGTGTTTTAGATGTATGGCGTGGATGTGACCATAATCACCAAAAGACTTTAGCCCAGGGTTAGGGAACACGACTACTCTCCCCACCATTCACCTCCCCTTTGCTGGGAGATGGAATAAGATTGCCTGAAATGATTTGGGCATGGTGTTACGCTCACAAGCAAAATAAAAAAAGGCAACCTTTGTCGTGAGGAAAGAAGAGCTTCCTCTGTATGAATAAATATGTTTGCAAAGTTTCTTTGTGAGAAAGTAATAACGACATCTCTTGTCAGGATCTGAAACGTGTTGTTCCTCCCCAGCCTCCTTCCGAGAGAAAGAAATCTCCAGGGTCGTGATGCTCTGCCTTTGAGGAATTGACAAAGCTCCAGAGATTCCGAGTTTAAAAAAAGGCCCGCTTGCCATGTTTATCACAAATGACAAGAAGGAAATGCAGAAAAGGCAGGCACTGACATGCACGGTCGGTGTTTCTCATTTGGGAGGCGGAATCAAAAACCTGACTGCTATGATGTGGAAACTTTGACCTCGTAAACATGGCTGGGAAGCGAGGAAGAAGGATAAGTTCTACTAAGGCCCTCCAAAAAAAATAAAACTGTTCAGTAAGTTGCATTTGCCTTCTTGGGGAAACTTCAGCTTCTTTTCGTACGGTGGCCACATGCTCACAAAATGCATTACAGCCCATTTTGCGTGTGTGTTTCAGCACTGGGGAAGCAGGAATAATAATTTTTAAAATGACTCCCCCACCCCAAGCAAACAGGCCAGGCTCTCACATCCCACAACCCCACAACCTATCCCCATACCTGTCTAAAATAATGCCTACCTTAATTCCTATAACATTGCACTTGAGGAGAAAACAAAAACCTGACATCCACTCCTGACATTGGATCATTCAGTAGCATTTACTGACAATGACCCTATGCAGCAGGGGTACATAAGGGGTACCTCTTTCAGACAACAGCCATATTGGCATCCGGTCAACCTTCCAGGTGCAACAGGCCAGTGTTGGGCCTGACCAAGGATGGAAGTGGGCGAGCCAGCAAATTTAAATGTTACCTTTGTACAGTGAATTAGTTTCTATACATACTCACACACCTTTCTCTTATCTTTCATGCAGGCAATTATTAGGCATTATGGGAGTTCAAGGCCACATTCCAGTCCAGTGCTTGAAACATTCAAGTAGGTCTGGCAAGGTATGTGAATTGGGGAAGGGGTGCAATTCAGGATGGGTTTGGCCTGGGGAGAGTGCTGGGGGCCAGATGGAGAGGTTTGGAGGGCCAAATTTATCCCTTGGGCTGAGGTTCTCCATCTATGTTGTATGAAGCTGCTTGTGATCACACAAATATTTTTTGCAAAGCTCATTTTGATACATAGTCATCATCATGATCATCCATTACAGACAAAATAATTTAGACAAGGAGAGGGCTACCAATGGCTTCTAGCCATGATGCCTATGTTCTGCCTTGACGATTGGAGAAAGCAATGCTTCTGGATACACCAGCTGCTGGAAACCATAGGAGGGGAGAGGGCTTTTGTGCTCAAATCCTGCTTGCTGGTTTTTCCCAAGCATCTGGTCAGCCTCTGTGAGAACAGGATGCTGGACTAGATAGGACCAGTGGCGTAGCGTGGGTTGTCAGCAACCGGGGCAAGGCAAGTAATTTGTGCCCCCTAACCCGGGGCAAGGCAAGTAATTTGTGCCCCCTAACCCGGGGCAAGGCAAGTAATTTGTGCCCCCTAACCTGGGGCAAGGCAAGTAATTTGTGCCCCCTAACCCCTAAGCTGACGCCGCTGCCAGCTTCTTCTTGCTGCTGCCTGGGCTGGTCAGGTGTGGTTCTCTCCCGCGCTCAGCGCTGCGCTGGGCGGCCGCTGCACTGTCCCTCCCCCAGATAGTCCCTCCCTCGCTCTCTCTCTGCTCCGCACCGCAACGCACGCCTGGCACCCTCCCCCTCCACAGTGGGCGGCGACCCGGCAGCTTGGATCGGATTCGCACAGCCAGCACTGCAGTGAGAGAGATTGAGTGAGCCAGGTAGGGGCAGAGAGCTGCGAGTGCGAGCGCGCCCCCCCCCCAAATGTTGCGCCCAGTGCGGCTGACCCCCCCTGCACCCCCCACGCTACGCCACTGGATAGGACAGTGGCCTGATGCAGCAGGTTTTTTTGTGCTAATGTCCCTAGGCAGAAAAGGGATTTTGCTTTTTCTTTATGCAATTTTGCAGGTTAACATTGGATGGGACAAAACCAAAACATTACGGCATGTGTGACTATGTCAAAAAAAGTGGAATGGTCTGGAACTTGAGAATCTGTATACTCTCCTGCCATCCTCCTCCCTGCCCAATATGTCCCATGATTCACCTTCCAGCACTGAAGCTCTGTCATAGGGGAACCAGCCAATGATCATTTTGCAGTCTCGCAAAGGAGATGTTACAAGGTCATGATTCTCTCTCTGAGGGTGGACTTCTGTATCCACCCATGGAGATGGATATCTGAAGAACCTAAGGCCCCTGGGCCACCCTCCTTAGGTAGATAGTATTTTCACATAAGAAATTTAAATGGAATATGAAATGGTTGTGAAAATAAATAAATAAGAGGGTGAAGTAGTCAGAGGAGCAATATTATAGGATAAGTGGGATGCCCCAAAAGAAATATAGTTGCCTTAAACAGTCATTTTATAGCAGCTGCATGAAAGGTGGACAGGAATAGGAAATGGGGAATTGTGACCCTTTCCCAACAATATTTGGATTGTAATATCTTACTGATATGATTATATAGATATTCAAAGTTAAGGTTGAGATTGGCTAATATGAGCTCTGATATGAGATAGGTATCAAAAAGGAAGCGAATACAGGAAGAAATAACCTAACTTGCCCTTACTCTACAGTGGATTGCTATAAAATCCCACTAAGGTGTTTCTTGGAGTATTTTAGGTGGGGTTTTAAAATGATAAAGTCCCATCCAAGAATATTCTAAGAAATATTATGGGGCAATTTTATGGTAATAAACAGAGCAGAACAGGCTATGGAATGTATTGCCAGTGAGAGAAATCAGTTCTACTTTTACTGTAATGTCAGAAGTTGTCAAAATTCCACATATTATTTTAAAATATGCTCTTAAAATACTGGGAGAAGCTAAAAAAAGAGAGAGGTTAAGATTCTTCAGCTAAGGTGGAATATACTTGAAACACACTTGGTAGATTAGGCAAAAATGAATTGGAATTTTTGTTCACCTTTTTGCGATGTGCTAGGCTTTGTAATGAAACTCAGCAGCCAATGGGGGGGCCACTAGGTGGCGCATCGGAAGATGGCTGACAATAACATCTCTCCGACCCACACGAGGTTATTTGGAGGCTATGATGGGGGTAATTAGCCTCCTTAACCCCCCCAGGATTATGGGGGGGACGGCCCTTGCCTGCTGTGCCCTATACCACCCCCGAATTTGTGGGGGTGGGGGCACTAGGCACAAAGCCCTCCTGTGGGATTTTCGGCACTCCTCGACACCGTCCCCGATTCACGCCGCTGGTTGCAATGATCTTTAAAAGAAATAATTTGGACATGATTAATTGCACATACATCAAGGAAAAAGGGGAGTAAATACTGCTGACAGAAGAGATCTCTGATAACAAGACAACAATAAAATACGAGAAGAACGTCAAGATATGGTAATGACTGAGGGGGGAGGGGGGAAAAACCTGCCTCTACCTTTTTATGTGACTTAACAAGAATCCCCCTCCCCTAATGAGTCAGTAATTAAGGACTTAAGCTGTGGATTTAAGGCTGTGTGGAGATAAACTTTCGATCCAAAGCAATGTTTCAAGATGAAGCTGGAAAGCTAAGAGTTTTGGAGTGACGCAGTCAGGAAAAAATGCCGTTCGCCATTTTGTGAGGCATTGTGGGAGCGCTTGGGTCTGGGAGGAGAAAGAGAGAAATAGAGTTGTTTACATATCGTGAATCAACTCCTCGGTGGGACTTAAGAGCGACAAATGCCAAAATTTACGATGGAAAAAGTGATGTTATCTACGAAGGAGATATATGGAAACCATCTGGACTTAGTGGAGGAACGGGAAATCCACACAGGATTATTACACTTGCTATCGGCTTAAGGAGACTAACAGATGAGATCGTAAAGGAAAAAGAGAAATTATACGAACAAGATATGATGTGGCAACACCAAGATAAGACTGGATAGAATTATGAACTTTGTTTGGACTGATTGGGACTGATTTGGACATTAACGCAGTAATAAGAAGATGATCTGAATTCCCCTTTGGATCTTGAAGTATGGGTTCCCCCAAAAAAATTTAAAAATTTGGTTTTGTAATTTGGAATTTATATGATGTGATTTAATTTGATGTGATTGGCCAGTTAATAAAAATTATTTAAAAAAGAAAAAGAAAGAAACTCAGCAGCCAATGGCATAACTGATAATGGTTTTGGGGAAAAAGTGGCCCATCATAAGTGGAGCTGTGAATATTTTGAAAGTGCTAGAAGTACATGTTGCAGAGTACTTGTGAAGCCTAGATAATCCAAGAATCATTGGACCCACCGTTGCCTCCATCACTTTCATGACCAGGTGCCCTCCCTGTGGAACACCCTTCCTTCAGATGTCAAGGAGACAGAGTACAGTAGTACCTCGGGTTACATACGCTTCAGGTTACATACGCTTCAGGTTACATACACTTCAGGTTACAGACTCTGCTAACCCAGAAATAGTGCTTCAGGTTAAGAACTTTGCTTCAGGATGAGAACAGAAATTGTGCTCTGGCAGCGCGGCGGCAGCGGCAGTGGGAGGCACCATTAGCTAAAGTGGTGCTTCAGGTTAAGCACAGTTTCAGGTTAAGAACAAACCTCCAGAACGAATTAAGTACTTAACCCAAGGTACCACTGTACTATACAATTTTTAGAAGACACCTGAATGCAGCCCTCTATCAGGAAGTTTTAATGTTTGATGCTTCATTATGTTTTATTTATTTTGAAAGCTGCCCAGAATGGCTGGGGAAACCCAACCAGATGGGTGGGGTATAAGTTTTATTTTTATTTTTATTTTTATTTTTATTTTTATTTTTATTTTTATTTTTATTTTTATTTTTATTTTTATTTTTATTTTTATTTTTATTTTTATTTTTATTTTATTTTTATTTTTATTTTTATTTTTATTTTTATTTACCCAGCTGAAGAATGCCACAGTTCAGGGTTTAATGTGCACAGAAGAACCTCCAAACTCCGTCGGGGACATGTCCCTTTGCGGGTGAAATTCTTCTCCATCATCAGAGAGTAACTTCTGTTCCTTCCTTTCCCCTTCCAACTACAGGATCTAAGAGTTACAATCACACTGCAAAACTCCCAATACTTCTCAGAGACATTCCACATAGCCATGATATAGGCAGCCAACAACCAGACCTCGTGAAAGCGCTGAACAACATCTCTGCCTCCCTCCTCGGCATATTTGATGGTGAGCAACAACTTTTCCAATACTTCCCCATTAACTGAAAGAACGTCTCCTGCCAGGCTAACCTTCCTAGTTTTTAAGATAATCAGATAGGCCTCTACAGCTGATTTCAAAGTCTGCTGAATTTCTAAGCATGGGGGCCCGGGGAAGGGCCTTCTCCTGTGGTCACCCCATCTGTACAGAGTGACGTTACCTTGGAGGTGTATCATGCTTCAACAATGCTGCCTTTCAGTTAGAAGTGAAGATGCACCTCTTTGCTCAGGCCATTGGGAAGAGGTCAGGTGCATACATAGGAAGCTGTCTTAATCAAAAGTCAGGCATTTGCTCATCTAGCCCATGGGTAGGCAAACTAAGGCCCGGGGACCAGATCCAGCTCAATCACCTTCTAAATCTGGCCCACGGACGATCGGGGAATCAGCGTGTTTGTACATGAGTAGAATGTGTCCTTTTATTTAAAATGCATCTCTGGGTTATTTGTGGGGCATAGGAAATTGTTCATTTTTTTCTTCTTCAAAATATAGTCCAGCCCCCCACAAGGTCTGAGGGACCCCTACTGAAAAAGTTTGCTGAACCCTGAGATTCTAGCCCATATTATCTGCACTCTCCGACAGCGAATTTTCAGGATTTCAGATAGGAGACTTTCTCAACCTTACCTCAATATTTTGGGGGTTGTATTTGGGATCTTCTACATACAAAGCAGATGCTTCTGAGACTCCTATGAATTGCAGTTTGTGTCTGATTTTAATTGTCCCTGTTGCTATTTGCAGTTTATTAATGATGTTTACTCAAGACATTATTTGTTTTGTTGGTTATAGATTGCAATGACATATCATTCCCCCCCACCACCAAGGGAGGTAGAGTCAGAAGTCAGCTACAGGCCCAGAATTATCTAAAGTAACATTGACAACTGCATTTGACTGCCTCAGAGAATTGCCTCATGTAAGGTAAAAGACCTATGATGCAATACCAGAAGTGTATTAAGTTTCTTAGCATTCAAGTATATGAGAAATGAAAATAAATAAATATAAAAGGCTATTAAAATAAACTGATATGTGAATGCATGTGAGGTAAAATGTCTCTTGGATGTATAGTGTACACTGACTATTTTATTACATGCACTATATAAATTAGCACAGAGTACTATTTTTTAAACAAATACTAATAGAGGAATTGAATACAGATTTGTCAGCCTCATGGTTTCTCCCCCCCCCCCATTTCTTTGTGCTCTGGAAAGATGTTATTTTAATGAAATATTTATCTAGTCTTTTTAAAATACAGATTTTGGCCGAAAAACACTGACTGCTTAATGGGAAGGGTAAAGTTTAATGAATATATAAAAGAACTTCTCATAAATATCATAAAATTCAGTAACAGATATTGCCAGTTTAAATTAAACCAATAAAGTACAATGGAAAGGGCTCCATAAAAAATTGATTGAAACAAAATGAGAGATGTGCTGAACGTGTTGAGTACAATTCTGTTTCTCGGCCTCTGGAACATGCAAGAAGTGAGCCAGAAGTGTCAGATTGTGGAGCAGGCCTAAAGAACTTGTAACCCACCAAGCTACATTTGGCCTACCAGCTGTGTATTGTGACCTTCCTGGTGCTTGATAATTCCCTTGTATTTGTGGTTTTAGGTGGGCCTCATCAACAGCATAGCAGTGGGTTGAGATTGGCTTGGTGGACGCCATGTAATGTAGACCTGCACTATAGCAACTATCTATCATGAGGGACCTATGAGCTCCATCCCAAAGATTCCTAAAATGTTTAGCCAATTTTCAATCTACACAAAAAAATGTAATAGTGAGCTGACTGTAGTAGCCATGACCCTCATAACAGTCATGTGTTGAGGAGCATTCAAAGTCCTTAAAAATATATTAGCAGGTATATCTGTCTAAAGTTTCCATCTTGGGATGTTCCTCCTCAGGTGAAACTTTTAGAGGAGGAAAGCAAAATCATTTTCACGAGACTGGCAAAACTGCCCAGGTGAATTTGATGCATGTCTAGGTGTACCCAGTGCAGATTGTGCTGAACCATTGGTTCATTTACCTGGGTACCAGTTGAAGTATGTATCTCCGACAGAAGAGAAGAACAGCCCCTTATCCCATATTTTACTCTACCACAGAAGAGTTCACCATGGCTCCATAGTGTTCCTTATTTTTATGAAATCTGGAACTTAATGTACCTACAATGGCATTGCTGATTGATGATCGTGGAACCATTTGCACATGCCTGCTCGTTCCTCACTGATGACAACATCAAGCGACAATTTGCATGGGTAAAAAAAGCCATCACATCTCAAACGCTGTAACTCTTCAATGGAAGTGGTTCATACATTTAGATGCGAGTCATATTCAGTAATCAAATCAGGTAGGTGCATGTGGGAAGCAGCTCTGTGTGAAAGATGAATCCACAGCCATCCATTCTGTCCCTTTCAGTTACGTTAGCATGGCATGAGGGATGCTGACAGGGACGAATGGTCTATGGTACTATAGTCTGTGTTGTTTGTGCATAACTAGCCTCAGCCTCATTCCTCAAAAAATTCTGTCATCTATCATTATTATTGTCAGTTTGCAGTTGCCATAAATGTTGCATTGCTTACTTGCATGCATGACCTGTAACACTACAAGCCAAACACAGCCCATCAACCGTGCAATGTGGCCTACCAGGTAATTGAAAGTAGGCAGCAAAACAGTGCACAGCCATTAGGGATGGATGAATCAGTCCATTTTGGTTGCTCTCAGTTTCTCATTTTTCCAAATTTAAATACAATTCTCCACGTTTCTGCATCAATTTGTGGTTGTTGTTTCAATCCTTGTGGGAATCCATCATTACTTTATACACATTTCTCCCAATACACACTTTTTAAAAAGCAATTTCGCCTAATATTGACATTTTGGCAAGCAATTTCCCCTAATATAATGTAATTTTATACACACTTTTTCGTTGGGGAACTCTGTGAAAGTGCAAATTTCAAAGGACTGCTGCATTTTGGTTTATGCATTGCTACTGGGAAGCGCAAATACAGTATGTTCATACCAGAGATTTAATGTTGGGGGGCTACTGGGGCGATTGCCCTGGGTGCAAATTTTTTTAGGGGTGCACCTCTGCATCTGCTGCCCTGCTCAGAGGCACTCCCCTCTTGCTCATCCACCTCAACTGAGCAGCACGCCAAGTAGGAGCTGGGAGAAGACAGGCCCTTGCATCGCTAAACTGTGCAGTGTCCCACGCTGGAAGAGGAAGGCGGGCAGATGGCGAGACATGACATTGGTGGTGTTCCAGCCCAAGGAGAAATGCACACATGTCCTGCTAATGCTCCACAGCTCCATCCAACAGCAGCAGCAGTGCTAAATGGGGACATTGGTTGGGGAGTTCAATACTTGCATTAGGGGGCACAATACTTTCCTTGCCCTGGGCACTGGCATCCCATGCTATGTCACTGGTTCATATGAAAATGCAAACTGAATCAAAATCCACCCCCCTCAAAAAAATAAAAAATAAAAATAGCCACCATACATGGCTGGTAGGTGATCTTCAGCTTGGTGGGTCACAAGTTATATAGCCTAATTCTAAATCTTTACTGTGACAAAAACAAATAGAACGGAAATGGGAATAATGTTCTTGGGTGACATGACACCCACATTTCCTCACAACACCCTTCTGTCTTTAGGCTACACCACTCTGATTGTGGGAGAGTCGGTAAAAGCATTATTGAGGAATTGTCCTCAGTAATTAAATTAAAGCTACTTTGGGCTTGCTAAAATGCAAATTAATCTTTCACGGTGGCAACATCGTATTTGCAAACACCTGGAGGGCGGAAGGAAGGCAGTAAATCATTTGGAAATTTAATACATGTTTTAACCTATAAAACAATAGGAGAATACTTCAAAGGAGTTCCACATTGCCGCTCTGCTGTTCTTGCCAAAGCCACATAAGCCTCAAAGCTGCTTAACAATTCCACAGTGGAGGGAAAAGGTTTGTCAGGAGAGCTGTACCACATTTTGGAGTTTTTTTTTTATCCTTCTGAGCAAGGAGTGGATAAAAGAAGATCTCTCTGGAAAGGAAGGCATAAAACCCATGAGCTCTGCAAAAGGAAGCAATCCACAGTAAAGCCCAAGCCTCAGGGCCAATTTAGACAACACATTCAGAGATGCGGCTTTCTCTCCATTGTGGCTTTCCCCCCCTGCGAAACCAGGGAAGTGGTCATTTTAGTGATGCACTAAAAAGTGTGGCCAAGCTCACACAACATGGGTGGGGAAGTGGGTTGGATGTAGTGGACAATGCAATAAATGTACAATATTGGCCCATGGTCATACAACCTTCTCGGTCCTCCTTGTTGATTCAAGCAACAAAATGATCATAGTTCAAGGACATATTCCAGCCAGGATAAAATAGTGAAGGCAGGTCCAAAAGAAAACCACACATATTTGAACGGCAACACCCAACAACTGGGGGGCAGTCTCTTCAAATATTCTACTGGTGGAGGGGAAGAAGTCCCCTTGGCCCCTAGGAGTTGGCTTCTATGGTGAAGGGTGTGGGAAGGGGAGAAGGATTGTGGCTGGGATGGGTGTGTGGCTTGAGGAGAGACCTGAGGGCCAAATCCCAAAGCATATTTCTCACTCCTTTCTCTTCTGAAATTCAGACCTTTGGGGGCTCATCTACTCTTCAGGAGATTGCTTCATGGTCCATACATTACCAACCCACCGGTACTGGACAGATTATTATCTTGGAATTTTCATAAAGTCTACCAAGGACTCTAGGAACCTCAGTTTGAGCCTCTATATTTGGTCTTCTTCAAAATTAAGACCCTCAAAGTAATCTACTTGGTAGCCATGTCTCACAAAACCTCAGAAGCAAACACACTGTCTATAGGGAACAGCATCTGCATCTTCCATTGAGAAAAGCCTGTATTTCATCCCATAGTCAACACAACATTCCACATACAACAGGATCCAAGACCCCTCCCCCTTTTGTCTTAAGTTATCTCATCCAACAGAGAAGGCCTGGAACATAATACTAAATAAAGTAACCCCCATCTCACTGAAATAACTGGTTTGTCTTACTGACATAAACACAAACACAAATACACACACACACACAACCATTCTCTTTTATGTTGAAAGCTTTCCCCCCTCTGAAGGCATACAAAAATAATTTGCTCTGATATTTCCATTTTTCTAGATTTTTTTTCCATTGCCGAAGTTTCATTTTGCTAGGGAAATTAGGTGCAGAGAGAATTTTTATCTCTCAGCCGAGCTCATTAAAAAGAGCTAGTTGTAAAGAAAACCATTTACAATAATGAGGCGGTCCCTTTTGACTTTGTTGATGGCTGTCAACCACCGCTATTCTTTTTCTTAATAGGTAGTTCAGTTCTCTAATTAGGACTGTCATGATTTTACATAACCTGTAGCATATTGAGTGGCTGGAGTTTTCTTTCCACTGTATAGACTTTTTATTAACTTTTTATTATTCCTGAAATACTGGCATTGTTTCTGAGAAGAACTTCTGTACAGTGGTACCTCGGGTTACATACGCTTCAAGTTACGTACGCTTCAGGTTACAGACTCCTCTCACCCAGAAATATTACCTCGGGTTAAGAACTTTGCTTCAGGATGAGAACAGAAATTGTGCGGCGGCGGCGCAGCAGCAGCAGGAGGCCCCATTAACTAAAGTGGTCTTCAGGTTAAGAACAGATGCAGGTTAAGAACGAACCTCTGGAACAAATTAAGTATGTAACCTGAGGTACCACTGTAGTAAGAAATTACTAATTCTATGAATCACATGAATCCACTGATGAAAGGTAGTTTTGTAGCCAGGTAGGGTAAGAAATCTTGGGTTGATGAAGGACATGTGCATTACTATTCATGGATTTTGATGCTCTCCAGCAATGTTGTCTGAAGCAATAATAGTATGGACTGATAGTTTGCACTGGAGAGTGTGGAGGAGGCAAAGGTGACCCCAGGTGCCTAAATAGGGGGTGTAAGAAGAGACAGGAGATCTGTATCACCTTGACATACACGTCTGTGATTTTTATGATAAAGTTCTCCAACCCCAAAAAATGCATATAAAAATGTGCATATTAGGGAAAGCTGCACAAATACATTCATGAAAATACTGTATAAAAGTGCATTATATTAGAGATAATTGCTTACAAAAATGCATTTATTTGGGAAAGCTGTGTACAAAAAAAGGAGAAATTGTATGAAAATGTGTATGAAGTTTCATGTGCATTTTCTCTTCTCTTTTCTACCCCCCCCCCCCAAAGAAAAACCACCCCAAACCTGCAAGCTATTGTGGAAATGGGACAAACTATACTTAAGACTGGAAGGAGAAAACTAAGAGGAATCAAAATTGACAGATATGTCCATTCCCTACTAATGCAAAAAAGCAGCAACACCATACCTCTAAAAATTCAATTCATAGTTTGACTAAACCACCCTATTATTACAAAGAAGAACAGAAGAAAATGTGTGATTCCTTTCTCATTCAGTAGTGAAAAGGATGAAAGGATGAAAAGGCCAATTTATAGCAACAACTATTTCCATCTTTCATTAAACTATGGCTCCTAATAAGAATAAATAAGACAATTTTAGGCCATTAACCATCCCCTAATTCAGTGTCTGTGAAGATGTTTCCCTTTGTATAAACAACATTAATGGTGCTGCGGGTGAAATCTCACCTGCCGTTATTTATGAATTCGTAGTATCTTGATGCATACATTAATCACATAATAACATACATTATTATTCCTACTATTGGCACCCAGAGGTTTTCTAATTTGATTTCATTAAGTGAATTTGGAGGTTTCAGCATGGGGTAGCACAGCAACTTGTCTACAGTATGTAATTGTTAAAGATACAGGGGAAACAGGCTGAATAGAAAATGAAAATGCAATTAACCTTCAAAGCTTTACTGAAAACCGAAAAAAGAAAGAAAGTTGAGGTAAAGCCAAGAAAGAACATTGAATTACATTCCCTGAATGTCTATAGATAACAACATCCATTAGATATTGAATCTACAGGGATACAGCTATATCTATAGTTATAGTTACACTATCTGCATCTTGATCTAAAATCTCTTATTTACAGGAGCTCATGTCCAGAGACTACAGAATTTGGTCTATGGTTTCGATTTCCCAGTCTCTTTTCAGTAATGGCCAAGCCCTTCTTATGGGCTTCTCATAGGCATCCAGTTGTATCTAGTTGGCCACCCTGAGACCAGGATTCTGGGCCTAATGAGCTACTGGTCTGATCCAGCAGGTTCTTTGGTTCTTATGACTAAGTTCTCTATGCTTTTGACAGCTCATTGACAGGAAATAATTCAACAGACACAGCTCTGCCCGGGACACAGTACTGCATGAACCCAGAAAACACTGAAGTAGTTTTTCTCCTGTGTTTCAGTCACAATCCCAAGACAAACCTAGAGTTTGCTGGTTTTGATCCCCTCTAGAAGGTGAGGTGGACTACAGTGCAGCTTCAGAGTTAACCTCTCTCCTGGATGTCAAATCAAGATCCAGTAATGAATGAGTTGCTTCAATAAGGAGTCTATATACTGAGGGGTATACATGGTACACAGTCATATTCTTCTGTAGGTCAGATGAGGGAGAATGAATGCAAGGAGAAATGGGCAGCTTAAAGCTTAAGGTCTGTTTTGAAACATGGCCGTGGATTATGACCTAACCCTGCAACTGAGTATGCCCTGTTGAAAAGTCCCATAAGCCAGTGCAACTGAGACTCCTGGAAACAAGACACAGCCAGGTTGGGCCATTTGGCTATTATGAAAAAGTGATTAATCTGAGGATATTGTGCGGAAAGAGAAACCATTGTATCTGTCTATTCGGGGATGCCTGCAGTGGGTTGTCACAGGTCCAAGACATTCAAGGGGGTACTATTGAACTGCATCTGAATATAGGAGTTTGTTATAGGCTCACAGCACTGCCTCTTCTGTGTGCAGCATTGTTCCTCTGCTCACATACACACTGCTTTACATACGTTTGGTGGTGACCAGCATTTGAAGACACAAGTCTGCTGCCATCACAGCTCTGCTTGGTTTTCCCATATAAATCAACTGAAAACTATAAAGGAGTTTGATTCTTTTGGTTCTTCCCCAAATCTGTCTCTTCATTTTATCTCACGTCTTCTACTATATTGATGCATCTACATGCAAAGTTCCCTGAAGGAAGTGTAAAAATAGCAAGGTTACAAAGGAGACAGATATTTGAAGTATTTCAGAAGTACAGAACAGCCATCTTTCAAAAGTCCATTTCAGAAAGTGGGTTATGTACATTTCTGTGTTCCGGCGTAACGGAGACTTATACCTTTCTTTCTTCTCTCATGATCCTAGTAAATAGTTGCTGGTAGTTTTTTGTTTTGCTTTTTTTGGTTTAATCTGGCTATTAAAAGCCTTGAAGATTTTCCTTCTTGCTTTTGAAGATTTTCTTTCTACAGTCACATCATTACTTTACAGCAAGTTAGTGCGTGGGACACTTAGTTTTTGCTATTGTTGGCATCAATCTCTCTCAAATGCACACTCCAGTGGAGGATTGCACCTTTAGGAGTGAAATCAAAACTGTTGGAAGGTTACAGCACCTGCTTGGCTGTAGAAACCAATACAGCAGAGACATGTTTTGTTGCAGCTGGGGCAGATAAAGGAGTCCTGTTGTTCTTCTGCAGATGCACCATGATGTTTCTTCTCTCTATGCTCCTCCTTGTGGTCATTCCTCCTCTGGTCACTGCTAAGGATGCTTGACTTGACTGCGATCATCTGCAAGGGATTCTCACCTGGTGGGGTTTATTTTGTCAGCCTTGCAGACATTGCTGTAATGCAAAGCAGGTCTGCCAATGGGCCTGAAGCCACCTCCCCATACAGCATGTACCTGGGGATCCTGCTATCTTCCATTCTGTGTACATGACCAATCCAGCATAGACACCACTGAGACAGGAGTGCAAACATGCTGGGAATACAGGCTTGGGAGAGCACATTTGTGTTTGAGACTCTGTCCTGCCATGTGTTGCCCAAAAAATGTCTTCCAAGTGTGTGGTCACCAATGCTGAGATGTGGAGTGCTGTCCTAAATACTATCCAAATCCATAAACAAACTAACACAACAGGATCCAGAGACCCATGGTTGAAGAACTTTGACCTATAGGAATAGTGTGGCTCACTCCCAACAGAGGTCTTCAAGAAGAGGCTGGACAGCTGTTTGGGTGAGCCACAGCTCTGGATTTCCTCTTTTGAAAATGATGCTGGAGCTTTGATTTATTTCACCTTGTACACAGCAAAATTCTGTTGTAGGCTAAGATATGGAATTGAGAAGAGCACATAAACTGGAGTGACATGCAGTGATGCACCTGTGAATCATGCGTTCAGCCGAGATTTTTCTGAGGTGCTTTATTAAGGTACATTTACTTGAGTGTTCTCCTTCCCATTACTACTTCAGTAAAATATTTTAGCAAATGGAGCAGTGCCCATGCCATTCAGCTCAGAAGCTGCTGGTGGTGTTAATTTCACCAGACAACATGGTCATACTAAAAGGCACAGAGAAGCTGTGACTGTTACTGAACCAATACAGTGGTACCTCAGGTTAAGTACTTTATTTGTTCCAGAGGTCCGATCTTAACCTGAAACTGCTCTTCACCTGAAGCACCACTTTAGCTAATGAGGCCTCCTGCTGCTGCCACGCCGCCGGAGCACGATTTCTATTCTCATCCTGAAGCAATGTTCTTAACCCAAGGTACTATTTCTGGGTTAACAGAGTCTGTAACCTGAAGCGTAAGTAACCCGAGGTACCACTGTATGCGGGTGCCCCTCCATGTAAGGCCAAAAAGATGCCTCACATTTATGTTACTATAAAGAGCTGTTATACCCACCATCCTATTATTATTTTTTTGTATTTATGAGTAGCTGTTATCATGAAATATTATTCAAAGTCCAATAAACTTGGGTTTCGGCCTAGAGATGCAGATCTAACACAGATCCGCATCCAAAAAGTCTCAATACACTATTAAAAATGACATGTTTACAGTTTTACCATGTACTAATTATTTCTTTGAGAAGACAGTAACCATTAGAGGAGGATGGGGAAATAATTCGGAAATAAATGCAACATTCATTGTGGGAAGGGTTCCTTGTAAGGCATAAATCACATCTTGTATAAATGAAATATGATCTTAATAAAAATGGGTGGGGTTAAAGCTATTTGTTTGGTTTGTTTGGTTTGTTTTTTTTTAATGCAGCACCTCAGTCTGTGTGCTTCTGAACATGCACAGAGCACCCTTTCCCCAATGCTGAATTCTAAAATCACACCTGCCTAATGGCTCAGGAGCATGCCAGGCAGAAAACTGCAGAAAAGCAAGGAAGTTCTCATCTTCAGACTTTAAAAGCTATAGCCTTTAAGTCATGGGGGTAAAGTTTGGGAAAGATGGAATGGAGGAAACAACTTATAGAAAGCTTCAGGTCACATCTGGACTTAGAGCAAGTTGCATGACATATGCCATTATTGCAATAAAATCATCACCCACAGAATAATAAGGAAGAAGAAAAAGTCCTTTTAGTTCTCCCTCCCCTGAGAAATTATCAACTCTAAGGTTGCCTAGCAACAAAACCCCTGGACCTATTTGTCTGTAATTTGGAATATTTTATCTACTCAGCAGGGGCTAAATAAGTACAGGGCCTGCAATTTTCATCTACATCTGTCAAAAGGGGTGGAAAACTATAACCTTAAATATACATATATCCCATAATACAGCGTGCAGAAAGCATAAAGCTTCATTTTTCTAAATCAGGACTTGCACCCCCAGCTAAATTGAAGTACTTTGGCTGAAATCTTGCTCTTTTCCAAAGTGTTCAAGTGGGGCTCTAAAACCAGTATCTACATAGCAAAGATAAATAAAAGAATAGTGGGAAAAAATTAACAAGTCATCTGACTTAATTTCTCAAGCTGTAGTGATGTAGCCTCCAGAGGGAGAGAATTCCCCAATTTTGTACCACAGGAGATACATACTTAATAAGGAATTGTCAGCTAAGTCTCCCATGAGGACTTCTGTGCACTTGGAAGCTTATGCTGGAGAAGGTGTCCCTTAAGGTATGCTGTATTAAAAGCAGTGTTTGTAAAATATAGGGCTATTGCTTAATATTGATACTTGGAGAACAATTCCTCCTATAGTCACCATGTCTGTCATTTCTGAATTCAGAATTAGTAAACTAGACTCCATGGTGGGAACAGATCTAGTGGAAGTGTCCATAGCATGGCCCAGTCATATTGCATGGTTTCCGTTTCCGTTTCTGCAGACAGAGGATATTGACAAGGCGCTTAAGATAGTATGGCCTGCTACATCTATTCTTGATCGTTGCCCAACTTATTTATAAGACTTAGCCAGAAGGTGTTGACTGGGTGGATCAAAGGGGTGGCAAAATGATTCTTTGCAGGAGGGGTAAATTCGAGATGGATTGAAAGAGGTAGTGTTCTGGCTCATCCTCAAAAGGCATTCCATGTGTCCCAAGGCATATGATAAATACCGTCTGGTTAAAAATCTCCTCTTCTTGAGCAGTGTTCTTGAGAGGGTGGTGGTCAGGCAACTTCAGACATGCTTGAAGGATATGGGTTATCCTGCTTTATATAATTCAGGATTCAGGCCTGGGTTCAACACTGAAATGACTCTGGTAGGCAGAGGAAAATGGGGAAAGTTTATTCTCTTAGATCTCTCTTTGGATTAAAGGTAAAGGTAAAGGGACCCCTGAACATTAGGTCCAGTCGTGACCGACTCTGGGGTTGCGGCGCTCATCCGGCTTTATTGGCCAAGGGAGCCGGCGTACAGCTTCCGGGTCATGTGGCCAGCACGACTAAGCCACTTCTGGAGAACCAGAGCAGCGCACAGAAATGCCGTTTACCTTCCCGCTGGAGCGGTACCTATTTATCTACTTGCACTTTGACGTGCTTTTGAACTGCTAGGTTGGCAGGAGCAGGGACTGAGCAACGGGAGCTCACCCCGTCGCAGGGATTCAAACCGCCAACCTTCTGATCAGTAAGTCCTAGGCTCTGTGGTTTAACCCACAGCGCCACCTGTGTCCCTTCTCTTTAGATTAGCTGAGATCAATAGATCACTGAACTCAATAGATCGCTTCATCCATAGCATCTATGTATAAACAGATGAGCAGAATCTGGATAAAGGTGAGCATGTATATAATGTGAGATTGGAAACATTTGTGGTCCCAGGGGTCACATTCAGTGGTAAGTGAATATATGCACCTTCATCCTCTCACACAAATAAACAGGTGGAGAGACACATGCTAAGTTGGATCAAGACTGAGTTATGCTTAGAATAAACCCTTTGAAATCAATGGGACTTATGCATAACTAGCACACCCCATTTTAATGGGTCTACTCTAAACATGACTAAGTTTGGAGCCAACCCACTATAAACAAACAATAGAAATTTTAACATCGCATAACCACTCGTATAAATGAATAACATTTCAAATGAAAGCCAATCACATCAAAGCAACAGACAGAGTGGCAGATAAAAGACCAACAACAGTCAGCCGGCTCTTCTGAAATGTAGAGAGATGTGAAGGAAGAGAGATATACTATTTTCCATATACTATATTTACTATTTTCCAGAAGGAAGAAGAATCAGCATTGGCTGAAGGATCAGCCCCCGTACCTGTCCCAGGCCACACCCCCGCCAGCAGCCCATTGGCCTGCAAGGTAGGGGTGGGCCAAAGACACCCAGTTACCAGGTGGGTGGCTCCCGGCCAGGTAAGCCCCTCAAGGGGTCACAAACTCCGCCCACCTGTTGGGAGGGGGTAAGCAGGAATTTCTGTATGATACTAATATACAGATAGTCCTTGTTCATTGTTTAGCTCAGGTCTGCACAACTTGTTGCCCATAAAGCTAAGCACGGCTTTCATCGTCACCAAAGCAAAAGAAAACAATTTATGATAGTTATAGTAATGTGTGTATTATCTGCCCAGGACTGCAAAAGAGGACAGGTTTCTAGCACCTTGCTGGAGAGCAAGATAGAGTTTGGTAGTACACAAGTTACACAAGTCTGATTTAGTCTATTGCCTTCAATGAGATTATTCAGTTAACTAAAATAAGCAGGATTTAATCTATAGTTAGAAAACACCAGCTGCTCAAGTAGCATCCTGGTAAGTACAGCATAATGATCTCCCTGGACCAGTTCAAAGCATCAACAGCTGCACATTAGTTTCCCAGTTTGCTTGCTGCCTTTTGCATTCTGGCTCCCAAACATTTGTTCAGTTCATAAAATGTTAGGCAAAGTATTGGTTGATTTGAGTCTACTTTCAATTTTCTCCCGCTTACCTTTTATGTTTAGCAGATGTTGGTAGGAAATAATTAGGCAATGAGCCAGAAGACTTAAAAACTTCAGCATTAAATTATAGCACAAATGCATGTGTGAAAATTTACATTAGACATTTTCTCAGAATAATTATGATACAATTGCCTAATAATGAAGTTTCTACATTTCTTCTAACAGATGGCCAGGAAGTTAAAGTATACCAGATCATGGTTAATCAGCAACCTTAATAACCATGGTATTCACAGCTATCAATCTGTTCTTTTGTCTTAGAAGTTGGTAGAAGCAGTAGCTGATGCCAATCTGAGATCACATGAGTATTTATATAATTTTATAGTCTGGAGATTTCTAAGTATTTAGGACAATAAACAGCTTTACTACCATAGCGCCATAGACTGATCGTATGAAGCTCTGTCTCTCAAAGCAGAACCAGAAGGGTACAAATCTGAAAAACAATGTGGAACAGGACAGGCAGAAACAGGCAGGAATTTGTTAGGGTTAAGATGCTGGAAGTCTAGAGAAATAAGTAGCAAGTATTTCAGGACCCTGGGCAGAGTCCTCTCAAGTCTGTCTTCTTAACTTACTGCCCCTATTACTGCCTCACTACTTTCTCCTGGGGAAACCAAGCCTTTAGTGCTGAGCCACAACAAATGGTGACTGGATTTTCCACAGATTGCCATCCACTCCTTTTGAGTGCTATAGAGCGTGTTTTCTAGAGGGAAGTGGCAAGGCAAAGGCAAAAGCGCTTGGACCCCTTCCTACAAAGCACAGGACAAGCAGAAAACTTCTCAGACCCATACTTTCTTAGCATGGGACAAGCAGATGTGTGGATGAGGCCTGAGCCAATGGCTTCATTGCCTAGCTAAGGAACCTAACTGGCCTTGGCCCAGTATACCTGAAGGAGCGTCTCCACCCCCATTGTTTTACCTGGACACTGAGATCCAGCGCCAGGGGCCTTCTGGCGGTTCCCTTACTGCGAGAAGCCACGTTACAAGGAACCAGGCAGAGGGCCTTCTCGGTAGTGGTGCCCACCCTGTGGAACTTTCTCCCATCAGATGTCAAAGAGATAAACAACTACCTGACATTTAGAAGACATCTGAAGGCAGCCTTGTTTAGGGAAGTTTTAAATAACTGGTGTTTTAATGTATTTTTAGTCTCTGTTGGAAGCCACCCAGAGTGGCTGGGGAAACCCAGCCAGATGGGCGGGGTACAAATAATAGATTATATAACCTCAAGGGACCAATCTACCCCAGGCATGTTGCTTGCTTTGGTGCACTAGGGCCATGGCAAGATCCCTGGCACTTGAGTATACTGGCCCTTTGCTGGATTAGGGCTTATGGTCTGCATTCTGTGTTCTGTGCTCAGGAGCATCAGGCATCTCAGTCTCAGAGGTCTCTAGCATCTTGGGCTAGCAGTTCTTTGCTTCAGTGGTGGTGCTTGGGTCCAGTGCCTCCCTTGTCAGCACTGCTATTCTCTCACTCTCTGTGTCTATGTGTGGCAACTGCTGGACTCCAGGATAATGTCACTGCCTAGTATTAAATCATACAATTAATCCAACTACCTCCGTATTGTGTGTTCCAGCTTGCAGGTCACGGTCTGAGGCAAGCTTCCCAGCTCTGCCGTGTGAGATTCCTTTACCTAGAGAGACCACTATGTTTCATTCCTTTCTTCCTTTACCTAGAGATGCCAACATTTGAACAATGAGATATTCTACATGCAGTATAGTGTATACTCCTCATAAGTTATGCAATGTTTGAACAACTGTAGGGCTAACAATGCTTCTTGTTGCAGTCCTTCAAACATATTCAGACATACCCTCTAGTCCTTCAGGTATATTCAGACATGCCCTCTTTTTGAGTTCTTAAGCCTTGGGGAAACCATGGCCCTTCTGACAATATACTTCAGGGCAGCTGCCGGGTAAATTCAGCCCCAGTTTTTAAACTGATGTGGCTGAAATGCATTCTTCCCTGCTTCAGAATATGACCACTGGTAATTATTAATTCTCAGCGCCAATCTAGGGATGCTTAAGGAGTTTGCAAATTATGAGAAAAACTGACACAACAAGGTTATCAGGTTTTTTATTCAATTTGTTTTGGGTGGGGAAAGAAAAGCTGGTCACATTTTAAATTCATAAAGCATGATGTGCGGAACATTAAAGAAAATGCACTTCCATCCCTGTTGTCCTATCAGTCACTTAACCAGCGGCCCAATTTTCAACCAACAGCCCTTTGAGAAAAGCATTCAATTCTGCTACACTGCTAAAGTTAGAAGCCCAGGCTTCCAGTGGGATGTCATAATAATACCACACCAATTAACACAGCATTGCAGCCCTATAGGATAGCATGACCTTTTTAGTAATGCTTTATTGATGTGACAAACACAGAGGCAATATGGCCATGCATCTTAATGATGTCTGACCTAAATCTATATAATTATTCAGTTACACGCACTGCATTCTAAAGATATAAAGATATCTGGCCCCATTGCTCAAGAAAGCAGCCCCT
Source organism: Podarcis cretensis (assembly GCF_951804945.1). Taxonomy (NCBI): domain Eukaryota; kingdom Metazoa; phylum Chordata; class Lepidosauria; order Squamata; family Lacertidae; genus Podarcis; species Podarcis cretensis. Next base: position 22,159,977 of record NC_137176.1, on the reverse strand, counting down.
GCTGAGTCTAGATTCTTTAACATTACTTATACCTCCCCACCCCACCCAGAAATTCCACTCAGGATCCTCCAGATTGATTTCAAATTTCACTTGGGTTAAATTGAGCAGCAACCATTAAGACATTTCCCCTGTGTACAACTCCCGCGAGATATGATGCTAATGTCAGTATAGAATTAAAAACATTCCTGACACATTTGAACACTTGAAAGTGCAGTGGCTAAGAATGTGTCAGGCTTGTCAGGGTTTGAATCAAGATGCCTTCTTCTCTGGGAATGCTGAAGGGCATGGATTGGGGACTACAGACACTTCCAGATATGACACTATAAGTCACCAGGGGAGTATGTATCTCAAACAGAGCACTCAATCACCAGCACTTTACCAGCCTGAGTAATCTGCATGTCCTATAAAACTGGCTAAGGGATGCAATGCAATGTATCTAGGCTACAGCAATTGTCAACTGGCCCAATAGGTCCATCCCAACTCACTGAAGCCAGTGAAGCCTTAGTTTTAAGATTGCCCCATCAGTCTGAAAACCTTGTTGCTTTGAGCAGCAACAGAAGACAGCTGGTCTAGAGGTGTAGGTTGGATTCAAAAGAATCCAAATTGTGAGGTGAACTGGGGTGCCTATGAGGGATTTGTGGCTTGTCAGAGGTGAAGCAGGATTTGTACACATCAGAGGGGGGATCCCTGAATCACTCTTCGGTGATGTGGATATCCAAATGTTTTTTTTAAAAAATGCTGCAGACAAGCATCTGCTGACAGCAAAAGTATCAAAAGGAGAGGAAAGACTTCTTTTTTTTTAAAAAAAAAAAAGGCTAAAGTGCTGCATGCCAAATGGGACCAAGGAGTGGAGACACATAGGGCAAAGAGGAGATGAGTGGGGGAATGGGTGAAAGATCAAGCAGGAGACAAAGTGAATGAATAGGGCAAAGAAACAGAAAAGGGAGAGGTGATGATGATGATTATACCCTACCAATCTCCATCTGGGTGGGTTTCCCCAGTCACTCTGGGCGTCTCCCAACAGAACACTAAAAACACAATAAAAAAAATCAAACATTAAAAAACTTTCCTAAACAGGGCTGCCTTCAGATGTCTGTTTAGTCAGATAGTTGTTTATTTCCTTGACATCTGATGGGAGGGTGTTCCACAGGGCAGGCACCACTACAGAGAAGACCCTCTGCCTGGTTCCCTGTAACCTCACTTCTCGCAGTGAGGGAACTGCCAGAAGGCCCTCGGCACTGGACCTCAGTATCTGGGCTGAACGATGAGGGTGGAGACGCTCCTTCAGGCATACCAGGCTGAGGCCCTTTAGGGCTTTAAAGGTCAGCACCAACACTTTGAATTGTGCTCAGAAATGTACTGGGAGCCAATGCAGGTCTTTAAGGACCAGGGTAATATGGTCTTGGCGGCCACTCCCAGTCACCAGTCTGGCTGCAGCATTCTGGATTAGTTGCAGTTTCTGGGTCACCTTCAAAGGTAGCCCCATGTAGAGCCTATTGAAGTAGTCCAAGCAGGAGATAACCAGAGCATGCACCACTCTAGTGAGACAGTCTGCGGGCAAGTAGGGTCTCAGCCTGCATACCAGATGGAGCTGGTAGACAGCTGCCCTTAACACAGAATTGACCTGCACTTCCATGGACAGCTGTGAGTCCAAAGAAGCTGGATGGATCATGTATGGTGGGTCACAAATACACTATACATTTTTAGCACCATGATATCACTTTAAATAGTCATGACTTCCCCCAAAAAATATGAGAGCTGTAATTTGTCTAGGGTGCAGAGGATTATTTGAAGGCCCCTCTTCCCCTGCTAGAGCTATATTTCAGAGAGCTCCCTGTGAGGAGAGGATGTAGCTCTGGGAAGGAAATTGGCCCTTCTAACAAATGCTAGCACCCTTAACAAACTACAGTTCCCATGATTCTTTGGGGGAAGCTATGAGCACACAGTGCTTGTGGCTTGTGTGAGAAAGGGAAAGAGTGTGTGGTGGCTCTCTTCATGGTATGTAGCCCCTGGAAAAATTTACTCATCCCAATATAGACAGAAATACCACTGCAAGTATGGCTCCCTCCATCATACACACATACAGTGATACCTCGGGTTACATATGCTTCAGGTTACAGACTCCGCTAACCCAGAAATATTACCTCAGGTTAAGAACTTTGCTTCAGAATGAGAACAGAAATCATGCTCCGGCAGTGCGGCGGCAGTGGGAGGTCCCATTACCTAAAGTGGTGCTTCAGGTTAAGAACAGTTTCAGGTTAAATACAGACCTCCGGAACGAATTAAGTACTTAACCTGAGGTACCACTGTATGGCAAACAGAGCAGGGCTCAGAAGAACAACCCATGGTCCCAAATGGGTGGTGAGTGTACATAAATATCAGGCCCACATAATCCTTTGCACCCAGTCAATTCCCTACTGAAGTTTTCATCAAGTTACTATCACCAATTTCCTTTGTCAACATCTCCCACAGACTCTTCAGAAGCATTTCCATCATTCACAAAAAAAAGTGGAGACAAAAACAATTGGAGCTCATTGTCATTGAAAATATTAAATACATTTAATCTCTCCCCTACTGTGTTCAAATTGTTCCAGCTCATAAAAATCCTTTTTGGAATAGGCTGAGTCCTTGGCATATTTAGTTCCCATTAGGATGAGTTGTCTCTCTTCCTGGCAGTTTATTTCATTATGTAAATGATGTGTGAAGGAGACAATATAATGTATTAAAGTATAAATGGGCCCCCAAATCCAGGAGAGAATAAATTTGTTGTGTTATAGGTTGTTGTAGATATAAAAGATCATCCACTGCAGGGAACTGGTATAATGAATTATGCCGCAAGATTTCTGCTGATCTACACAGGCTGCGGATCCAGTAAATAGCAGAAGTCTTCCACAACCTGTGTGCTCTTCATTTGTCATCACCCACTGCCTTTCCATCACGTTTATGGGGTCACAGGCCCTAAACTGTGCAATCACCTGTATTTCATTAAATGCCTTGACTCCTCAGTGTGCCTCAACAGTGTGTTGTTATACAGACCTGCTAAAAAAAGTGATCCCCATTGCATAGAATGTGGTATGCTCTTCAGGTAAGTAGGTATAGAAAACCCTTCAAGTTGGACTCCACCACCCCCCAAGTTCCCCCATAAAACAAACAAATAAATGGGCAACTTCCCAAGCCAAGGGAAGGGCTTTTGGAGGTGCCTCTTCGCACCCATCTCCATACCAGTCCTCTCACTATGAAAGTCATCCCTGCCACCCAGACATACTGTACTTCGCCTCCCTGTTATTCTGTCCTTACATCCCTTTATAAGCAGAATGGATAGCAGTGGCATGAGAGGAAAAGCAGAGGATTAGTAATTTCTTCTGCATTTCTAGTTCCTATTCATGTCTACTGCACTATGGGCAGTTAGTACAAGGAACTTCTGTACATCTAGCAAATGGACCCAATAAAACCAATAATGACTTAAGAAGAGCCTGCCAGTTCAGGCAGAAGGGCCCATCTAGTCCAACATCCAGTTCTCACAATAGCCAACCAGATGCCCATTTTAACAACAGCAACAACAGCAACAATAAGGCTCATAGGAAGCCTGCAACCAGAACCTAAGCTCAGGAGCACTCTCCCCACTTTTGATTCCAAGCAATTGCTCAATCGCAGCTTCACAAACCATGAAGCCAGGAAGATATGTCTGATATGAGCCAACAAAGCCATGCAGAGGTTCATGGTGTGAGCAAATGAACACATAGAAGTAGGATCAAGGTCACATCTGCTGAATCTGCCTCCAACCTCCATGTCTTCAAGTTTGTGCTTGCAAAGGAGTCTATAACAGTAGGCTGCTCTCTGTGCAAACAGTGGCTTAAATATATGAAGGTCAGGGGTGGACAATTGGGTGCAGCCCCAATCCCACACATTTATTTGTACTCTGAATAAACGCTTTCTACACAAGACGAACAGAGCCTAGAGCTTGCCGATCGGAAGGTCGGTGGTTCGAATCCCTGAGACGGGGTGACCTCCCATTGCTTGGTCCTTCTCCTGCCAACCTCGCAGTTCGAAAGCACGTCAAAGTGCAAGTAGATAAATAGGTACTACTCCGGCGGGAAGGTAAACGGCGTTTCCATGTGCTGCTCTGGTTCACCAGAAGCGGCTTAGTCATGCTGGCCACATGACCCGGAAGCTGTACATCGGCTCCATTGGCCAATAAAGCGAGATGAGTGCCGCAACCCCAGAGTCGGTCACAACTGGACCTAATGGTCAGGGGTCCCTTTACCTTTACCTTACACAAGACCAGCCACACAAAATTAGCTTTTGGAACCAGTTCATCCCCATTTTCATTGATGGGAAATTTGCAAATGTAGTCAATAAATTAATCCTGGTGATTGCAGATATAATAATCTGAGGAGAGTGTTCTTGTATTTATTAACCTTCAATCTCTCTGATTCTGTGAGGAAACTAGGCTAAGAGACTGAGGCATGTGCAAAGAGCTCCCCTGTCACTACTTACTAGTAGCTCTTTCTCTTTCCTTTAGCAAAAAAGAAAAGCCATCTGTTTAATTTCCAATATATGCATAAAGCTCAAATCTAAACCCACACATGAACAAAATTATTCCATTCTTTGTCATGGGCTAGGGTTGAATATCATCAGTCCAGTATGATCAAGACAGGAGGTAATATCTGGAATCAGTTTGAGGTAGAGTATCTCAAGGCACATACAAATTTAGGAAATGCTCAAACAATTTTCTAAAGAAAAAAATACAGGTTTTATTAAAACACAATGGCCCAGAACAGCTACAGTATTTTTCATTTTAGTTTGTTATGTTTGTAATTTGAGCCTACCTCCCCTCCCGCCCCGTGATTTTAGAGCAATGTACATAGAACTTACCCCACAAGTGTCCCGGAAAAATTGGGACATCCTGTTTTTTATCATGAGAAAAGGCAACCATTTTGATTGCGGTGATCTCACACAATTCCCCCCCCCCCAAAAAAAAAGCACTTTTGCAGGGTTGTGATCTCATGCAGCACTCCAAAACTTGTGGTTTTGGGTTCCATCCCTGTAAAATCAAAATTGTGCGAGATCATGGCAACCCAAAGGAATTGTGCGAGATCATGGTAACCCAAATGGCTGTCATGCTCTCATGACAAAACATGGGAAGAGGCGTCCGGGAATATGGTGTCCTGGATTTTGGCTTCAACGTATTATGGGTATGCATAGCTCCCTGCCCCCTTTTATCCTTGCAACTGTCCTGTGAGGTGTGTTAGGCTGATAGAGGGAAACAGTTATATGTGACCGAAAGTGCAGTACAGATTGCAATGCAATCCACACTTCAGCTGAAATCCACAATGCACATCAATGTGCATGTTCACCAATTGTTTAGATTGTGGAATGCATCTAGATATACAGGATGTGCACAGGACCCACAGTTGATCTGTGCATGTCACTGTACAACAGAACTGAGAATGGTACTTGTCTTATACTGCTAGTCAAATGTGGTGGTGGTGGTGGGGGGGAGCTGAAATGAATCTGCTTCCTATAGCAAAATGGCTCGCAATGAAATTCCAGAATTGCAGTGTTTCCCTTCTCCCATCTCCATTTGTTGCATTTGTGCGTCAAGGTCCCGAAGACACCCCCCCCCCCGAAAGAAAAACACAATTGACACTTAATTTTTGTTTAAGGTTTTTGGCATCAACTTTATTCAAATTACAGCAATGTGAGTGGTTGCTTAGGCATTGGTAGCACTAACTGACCCCGCACGGGGACAGCTCTGACATTCGCACCCCCCGCGAAGTCAGCAAGGGTAAGTCACCTGGGGAGAGAGACGGGACTGGGAACCATGCCTCACCTCTCCCCAGAATGCTCCCAGGGGCTTGCGTGGCCCTAGCCCCTTGCCAGGGGGTTTCGGACAAAAGCATGGGGGAGACCCTGGGTTCCTTTAACGGTAAAACCCTTCAGCAGCAGCAGCAGCATTTTGGAGGGGCAGGCATAGCCGAATCCATACCCCTCCTCCAACCAATTCCAAGACCAATGTCTAACCGCAAACCTTACAAGTTGTGACGATTTGCTACGCAGTAGGCAAAAACCAAGTGGCACACACCAATCAGCCAAATGGACAAAATTCCTACCAGGCCCCTGCCCCAAAGCAGACGACCCCATGACAGGCATAGCAAGGTCAAGCAAACAGCCTAAAATTAGGGAAGGGAGGGCGGGTGAGCCGAAGTAAGCAGCGAAAAGAGGAAGTTCCTCGCTGCAAGCATTGTATTTAACAAATAGGGGTGTCAATCAGCAAATGGCAACATCTAGATTTCCCCAGTAACAGCCCACCCCTGCTTAAAGGATGGCCAAACCATTTGCCTAGTAACAGTGAGGTGTCTTGTCAGCCCTGCCCACAACCAGTGCTCTCCATGAGGGAGAACACACTTTGTTTGTTTGCTTTTCCCTGGTACAGCCCTGTACACAATATGGAGAAAAATCTCACAGACACAGTTAGGAACTTGTGAGTCCAAGTGTGTAAGATGTTTCCTTCCCACTTTTAACCTTGAATGTGTCTTCATATCTGCCTCAGAAAGACATGCTAATCTTGTCGTAGCTTGCTCAGTGTTAGATTAATCCTTATAAAAACTAGCAATGGAAATTTAAATTATCAACCCTAAACCTTCTGACAGCTATACCAGAAGTCTGGAATTATAACAAAGGGCATGGGCATTAAAAATTAAAAAAAGGTTGACACTCCCTCCCTCCTCACTATATATATATATATATATTTCTTCACCATCACTGTTTCATTATAGAGCTTCTGTGTTTCTGTGAATTTTATCCATGTTCAAAAAAATAAATAAATAAGTGAAATATATGTTCATTGACCCTTCTTAGTTTTTAGCATTGACTTGCTGAAAGAGGAAGAAAACACCTTTGTTTTTAGTGCCACTGAGATTTCTGCATTGCAGGGAGTTGGACTAGATGACTTTCATGGTCCCTTCCAACTCTACAATTTTACGCTTCTATGATTCCCCTAATACAGAACAATTGAACCAATTGCCCCAACAGCACAAACTGAAGAAGCAGCAAATTGTCATCGTCACCAAATTTTTCCATAGTCTTTGTTTTAATTTATTTTAAAAGTTTTTTATTAGTGCAGTGTCAAACTCTCTCCTCCCTTTCTGCAACATTTTAACACATTCCACAAATATGTGGGAATTAGATTTTATTTAGGAAAAATAAATTAGCTTAATGTTATCTTTCACACCTGTGAAACTTAATAAATGATAGCTTATTTAGCAGTTATACTTAATTCCCATTAACAGAGCTTATGCGAAAACTAGAGACTGGGTTGTCAAACCCTTTTGGTCCCAGTCCCCCCCCCCCATTTCCCCTTCTATTAAATCTACACAAGACAATCTCTTAAAGTTTAAATAACAATAACTTTTACTCACAGTACCCTTGCACTTGTTAGATTAAATATATATGTACAAGGCAGGCAGGTACTACTTATGTTACAAGTGTGTTACACAGATTTATCACCAAAATTCTCACAGACTCTGACTAACTCTGAGGCAGGCAGCAGCAGAACTGAACAGACCTACTGCTCAGCAGCTCTAACAAGACAAAAAGACTGTTATTAACTGACATAACTGCACCATCTTACACAACTGCCTCAGGCACAACGTGTATGTCCTCAAAATATTCTTTCCTAGAACTTTGCACGTCTTGTGAGTCTTAACCCTTAATCTATTCAGTTTGGATGCTGATACTTCACACGGCCTTCTCTCTGTCGCCTAAAGGCATTTCTCCATCTTCTCCACACAGAGGTCCTACTACTTGCTTGTTCTTCTGCTTGCTTCAAATATAGCTGAATTTTTAACCTCTCTTGCAAGCCTGAGTTCATTCTGAGCTTTAAACTGCCTGACCTTCTTCACCCTGGAATTGTCACCCTTTTGTCCGTTTCTTATACATGCTCTTCTTAAATCTTAGCTCATCTGTAAGCTCCTTATGAAGCCACATTGGTTTGTTTAGATCCCTCCCACCTTTCTTTCTTGTTATCTGAATTTGTGTCTTCAATATTTCCCATCCATCTTAGACTCTCTTCTCTTTGAGTATTTCAGGCCAAGGGCTCTCACCCAGATGTTCCTTAAGCTTTTTGAAAGCAGCCTTCTTAAATTCCAGAATACATGTCCAACGGCATTCAGCTTTCCCTTGTCTGTATATCATGAAACCCAAGAGGACATGATCATATCCTCAAATAGGTGGAGATAAGGTGAAGGAATATAGAGGGGTGGCAGCAACATGTTTTAATACCATTTAGTTCAGCCGACAAACACAACTTGCATTCACTCATGAGATAATTACATGGTGAACATTTATATGCATGTGAGTGAGGAACAAAAGTTACCGTTAAACATTGTGGAAACACCTGCAAATCTCCAGTAAGCCTCCTCTATTAACCGTAGAAAACTCAGTGCTACAATATTTATGGCTGTCACAGTAGGCAATATGGTTGTCATAGCAACTCATCTACATATTGTTGATTTGATATGACATTTTAATAGTCATCTTAATCACTGATGTGCTATACTGGAAAAAAGAGACTTCGGGCCTAAATAATTAATTTTATTAGGATTTTTCTTTTTCTTCTTTTTACTAAAGGCAACAAGGGCTGTTTTAAACCACCAACAAACTAAAGAAATCCCTCTATCCTTGATGGAGGGGGGTGGGGATTGACAATGATTATTTTTCTGTCTCCAGTGAAAGAAGGATCTCCACTAGAGGATATTTTATTTATTTTATTTTAAAAAACAAAGACCCTCAGGAAAGTATAGAAGACAGAATTATCTGGAGAAGTGCAAAACATGATAAAAGGTAAAAGAATGACTGCTCCCAACATCAAATGGGGGGTGCCTTTTGCGTGTTCACGGCAGTCCCCCGGAGCCCAGTGTGACTCCTGGTAGTAGGGGCTGGCTTCGCCCTCCCCAGGCTGGATACCTGGAGGTCTCCACCTACCTCATCCATCGCCCAATCCCGCCTGGGGAGGCGTTGCTAGTGGATTGGCCAGGTAAGGGGGGGGGCATGAAGCGGTGACCCACACCCCCCTTGTGGCAGTGATACCAGGGTTCCCCGTTAAAGGGGTCTTGAGGGGAGGCATTGGCCATATCCTGAGAGGTTGTCAATGCTCTCCCATCCAACGGGGCGAAATGGGGTGGGGGGGCAGGCTCTCTGCTTGAAAATATGTTCTCCAGAGCCAGCCCAATCCCCACACATTCTGAATAACCCTGATGTCTCCCAGATTCCGAGGTGGGGACTGGGAAGGATAAACGCCCAATGCTTGAGCCAAGGTCACCCTACATCTGAAACTTAATAAAGTTGTAGCCAATTTTAATCCCATAGCACATTGTCTTGAGTCATTATTCCACTCGGGAGTCACCTGGGGTTGGGGGGACTCTGCCTGTCCATGCAAAAGGATAATTCATGATCCAGAGGACTTACTTTGGTATCAAAGCAGAATAATTTTCAAAACATAGAAATAGTCATTTCACAACTTGGCATTTCAGCTCCCCCATTTCTTTTTGTTCTTAATCTGTTTCTTCGAGTTCACATCAACTTAATAATCATCCCTTAATGACTTTCTCTAAAGGGTGACATTTTCAGACCCAAAGGATAAGCCTGACATTTGCAGATATTATACGCCAGATTCCAAAATTCTAAGTCTCCCAACAAACTCTTGATGTTATTTATTTCAATATGCTGAGGTCATCCTCCAATGTTTCTTAGTCTAAGCTTCCATGTAAGGAAGGGCTTCATTGAATAAAATGAGGAATTCACTTTTCCATTTATAAGTGTGTGTGCAATTTTCTTGTGACGTCTACCTTTTGTCTCTTCATGACTAATAGGAAAATAAAATAAGAAAGCTCAGACACGTCTCTGAATCTGTCCCTCTTTGATAGAGCGTGTTCTCCCTAACAGAGAGCATGTGTTGCGGTTGGGGGAACAAGCCACCCTGCCGTTACTGGGCAGATTTGGTGAGGAACCCAAGCCTTTAAGTGGTTAAAATTGGGTTGCTGGGGAGTTTTGATTGTTGCCATTTTGGAGGAGGGGTCAGAATCTTTAAATACAGGGGCCAGACGCTGGACGTCCTCTTGGCCGTTTTGCACCGGATCACCCACCCTCCCTCCCTTTAATAGGGTGATTTTTTCTTGATTGCTTGACATTGCTATGCCTGTCATGGGGTCGTCCGCCTTTGTGCGGGGGCCTGGTAGGAATTTTGCCATCTGGCTGATTGGCTGGTGCCATTTGGTTTTTGCCTACTGCGTAGCAAATCGTCACAACTTATAAGGTTGGCGGTTAGGCATTGGTTAAATTGGTGCTTGGAGGGGTAAGTGCCTACCCCTCCAAATGATGTGGAAAGGGAATTCCATTAAAGGAATCCAGGGGCTTGCCATTCTTTTTGTCCTTGTCCCTGGCATCGGACTTGGGCCGTGCAAACCCCACAGGAACATGAGAAGTGAGGGACTGATGCCCAGCTTCATTTTCTCACTCAATACTTATTTCCCACGCTGGCTTCCGTTGGTGTCCGGAAGGCCAGCTCTGTCCCTGAGGGCAAGGGCAGATAGTCATAACCAATGCCTAAGCAACCACTCACTTTTTTTTTGTATTTTGAATAAAGTTGTGGCCAAAATTATGCCAAAAACCTTAAACAAAAATTGATGTGTGAAGTGTGAATTTTTGGGGGGGTGGCAATTTGGGACTCAACACGCAATTGTTGGTGCCACAAATATTAAGAGGCAACAAGTCTTTGAAGTGCACCAGTTAGAAATAGCTCTTTCTCCCTTTGTCATGGTTGGAACTAGATGTTTTAAAAGTTGAATGTCTGCCATTCAAAGCAGCAGCTGTGTGTCTTGTTCCAACTAGCAACTTTTAGAAATTCAGATTGTGTGCAGCGTGATGTCATCAAATATCAACTTTTCTCCCACTTCCTGCAAACAGAAACCACTGAAGGGTGCAATGAAGAGTAGGGACATACAAAGGCATAATTTCCATTCCAGTTTGGTTTCCAACCCTAGTTTGGTTTGCTGTAGATTCTAAACACAACACTGGGGATCCTATCACACTTCTCCTACAAAGTGCTTGTTTTGGTTCTTGGGTTCTTCTTTAAAAAACAAATAAGCTGTCTAACGAAGCAGATCATCTGAAGATATTCTAACAACTGTAAAAATTGGTGTGCAGTTTTTGTGAAGCAAAACCTCAAGGAGTAAACGTAGCACACAGGTTGACACTATAACCAACCAATAGAAGAAAGGAAGGAGACAGTCCAGAGCAGCACCCAACTAAGTCATACTCAGAGTAGACCCAATGAAACCACAGAATGCCTCTCTTGCCCAGGTGTTATCTTTCCAGGGACTGAGTAGGGGTTTTTTTTTTTTTGGGGGGGAGGTTATTTGATTTGCTCTTGATGCATGTATTTATTTGGTCTGTTTGGTATTCAATGAGGGCAGATAAGGGGAACTTAATTGACAAGCACCCCAAGGTACCATGGGGTTTAAGGGCACTCTCGGATCACCTTCCACAGCGTTTGGGAGATCAGGGTGGTGCATAACAAGAAGTACAAAGAAGTTGCTTTTTGAAAAGAAGCCAATAGAAATATAAGACAAGACATTTAGGCAAGAAGAGGAAACATCTTTCAGAAGGGATTTAAAATGAGTAGGGGAACTGATGGTCCAAAGAGACACGACTAGCCTGTCACCTCAGGTGTAATGTGCCACTTTTATTGGAGCTACATGTACGTTTTATTACACAGGGGTTCAAAACAAAAGTGTTTACCCTTTAGCTATCAGCTTGATAGACAATTCAACTAGTGCAGCAAGCCATAAATATGGCTCTCGCAGGTTACAGAAAGATTTACTAGGAACTAAAGTTTACCTGTTATTTTTTGTAAAGGCAACTCTCAATTTGCCAGCGTGCATGCGCCATGTTTTTCACCGGAAGAGGGCAGAATGGGGCAGAACAGAGGCTAGGTGGAATGGGGCAGAATGAGGCAGAGTGGGGTATTCCTGCTCCAACAACACACACAATAACCTGGAAAGTAACTCTCATGTAATTGGTGTGTGTGTGTGTACTAATATGGAAATAAAGTGATCTCATTAGATGAAAAGAGGCTTGGAAAATTTCCTCCTTGGGAGCGAGAAATGGCACTTGGGGATATTGAATTCCAGCAATGCCACACCAAAAGCTGGGCCTCAGAACATAATAAAACCCTGTTAGATGAGGCCATGAACACATTAAGACCAGTATCATGTTCTCGCCTGCCAGTAGGACCTGAGCACAGCAGCACTCTCCCCACCTGCAATTCTCATCAGTTGGCATTCAAAAGCATATTGCCTCTGTCCGTCAAGATGGAACATACCCATCAGGATGTATAGAGCTTAATCTTTTTATGATAAATCACCAACGAAAGTTCTCTCTCTCTCTCTCTCTCTCTCTCTCTCTCTCTCTCTCTCTCTCTCTCTCACACACACACACACACACACACACACTTCAGCTACTCTTGGGGTTTGTGCATATACTGAGCTGACTGAGCTGCTTGGCATCAGCATACAGTATAGCTGATCCCTCCACCATCTTGCAAAAAGCATGCAAAAAAAAAAAGTTTAACAAGATAATACAGTTAATTAAAACCGTATCTTAATTTCAGGGCCTCTGAGTTATAATATAAACCAGCAAATCAAAGACAGGGAACCTGTGCCCCTCCAAATGTTGCTAGTCTACAGCTCCCATCATCCCTGACCATTGGCCATACTGTCAGGGACTGATGGGAGTTGGAGTTCCAGCAACATCTTTTTCCTCATCCCTGCAGTAAGTGTATGTCTTTTCTTTTGCCTGTTGGCTCTCAGATTGGTCATAACCTTGTCTCGGAGTATAAATTTCTGGACTAGGTGGAGCCTTGGTCTGATTTAGCAGTGTTCCTCTTATGTTCATACGCTACAGCAGCAAATCAGCATATGATATTGTTTGACAGCATGCTGACCAAAAAGATAAATTACATCTCCTTAAAAACCTTTACAGCAACCCATTATTGTAGATGTTGTTTGGAAGCTTTCCCCCAAGACGCCTTTCAAGGTGCTTCTCAAAAGTGACACCAGAGGACACAGAATAAAGTTAAATGTGAGGCTGAAATCAAACTTCCCTTGCTTTTGCCACTATCTTTGACAGCTGCCTAGAAGCAAATCTACAGAAGATAAGACAGACGCTAACCATCACTGACAGTACGATAACGATGCCCAGTTTAATGCCAGACACATGGAGAATTGATATGATAATGACAATGGTTTCACTGTTAATCAATACAATCAACTTCCTGTTAACTTTAAGGGTGCATACATACAGACTGCTATTTTTATGCACTTTCCTAATAGTAAGCCTCACTGAACTTTCTACTTTTAAATAGAAAGGTGCTATGTGTGGAGCAGCCCTCTGAGTTGGTTCAGAAGCTGCAGTTAGTTCAAACTATAGGAGCCAGGACTTTATGTGGGATGGCTTGCCATTTCTGAGGGATCCACAAGGGATGCTGGTTGGTTCTAACCTTTAGGAACTTCAGGAACTTTATGGACTGCCTTCTCCCATATCAACGTGCTTGAACACTAAGATCTTCCACCGGAGACCGTCTCAGAATGCCACAACTATCAAAGATCAAACATGTGGCAACAAAGGAGAGGACATTTTCATCTGTGACACACCACTTGTTGAATTCCCTCATCAAGGACAGTTGCTTGGCGCCCCTTTTGTTATCTTTAAGGTGTGAGGATAAGAATTTAGGAAAAAGCTAAACATCCCAAAGACTAGCAGAGTTCTCCATATCCATACATCCTAGAAAAGTTTTGTTTTCTTACGGAAGACAAAGATAAGTGTATAGCCACGAATCAACAGATTCCTAAATACTGCCTGGGCAGTAAAACATTGCCTATCAGTTTCTGCTCTTCCCAGGAAAATATACACAATCTTCGATCACATTATGTGTTCTAATTACTTTTTATGCTATAATTGCTTTGATTGTTTTAATTAAGATACAGTTTTAATTAACTTTATTATCTTGTTAAACATTTTTCATTGTTAGTATTGGATAACCTTACTTAAGTCTGGTTTGCAAGATAAGCCTCAGCTCCACATGTTCTGGGTGACATATAACTTCACTTCAAGGTCTAGTATTTAGCTTCTCAGTTAGAATCTGAGACAATAAATTAATTCAGTGAAGAATAGCTTTGGTTCATTTATCCAGGAGGTTGATAGATGGCACCCAATCCAACAGTTCAAACATCATAAGCTTTATTCTCTAGTGGAAGTCATGAAATATCTAACATCCCCACATAATCCCTCCCTTAAAAGAAAAATGTGATGTGTAAATGTAAACAAAAGTTTTCACTAAAATTTGAAGCCGTGTTCAGGATGGAAACTACATACTTCAAATTACATATGCCCCGATTTTTCTATTAGGGACAGTCCCAATTTTCTTTCAGTCTTTGGAAAATCCCTTTCCCTAGGGGTAGATTAAAGTTTTGTTCAGCTTGCATTTTTAAGTGAACTGACCTAATTCATTCACCCCTTCCCCTAACTACCCACAAACAGTGACAAATGTCAAGAGGTAATTTGTGTACATCTATATAATAGCGGATCTACAGTTTTATATATCCTGAAGCTTGAACTGTTATGGGGGCACCTTCGCAACAAGCAACAATGTCTGGGTAACCACTGTTATCTTCTTCAATGGGGTTATTCCACATCAGATCACCTTAAAAACAACAACTACTACTACTACTACTACTACTACTACTACATCTCTGATTTTGAATAAAATTGGGTGTACTGGATTACCTCACATGTCAAAGTTAATGATGTGAATAAAAAAAAATCTATGCCATATAGTTTTTAAGTTGGGGGGGATGGAAATTAGGAAAAATTGATATACATGCCTGATGCATCATAGAATGATTTGAGTCATTCAGCTCAAATTGGGTCTACTGGGATTAGGGGCCCTGGAGCTTAAACTTCATTAGTTTCATAGTAGACCAACCCCTACAGCTGTACAGTGGTACCTTAGGATGCAAACGGGATCCGTTCCAGAGTCCCGTTCGCATCCTGAATAGAATGTAAGACGCGACGGTGCGTCTGCGCATGCACAGGTCGCGTTTTGCCACTTCTGTGCATGCGCATGGCATAATTTTGAGTGTCTGTGCATGCGCAAGCGGTGAAACCCGGAAGTAACACACTCCGTTACTTCCGGGTTTCTGCTGAGCACAACCTGAAAGTGCTCAACCTGAAGCACATTCAACCCGAGGTATGACTGTATATGAAAATGGCAAAGTCCAGGAATAGGCTGATCTGCCAATCCTTAGACTCTAGAAGGATGGGAGTGGGATGTGGAATCATCACATCTTTCATGCACAAACGTATACTGTCATGTGCATTACCACTACGACCACATGTTGTACATAGCCTATTTTTTCACTGGCTACACACAGTGAGGATTATTTTTTATGTCATGCTCTTCTAACTTTTTACATGTTTGAGTAAAGAATTAACACCCTCTTGTATCTTTTCAAAAAAACAAACAAACAGTGGAATATAGACTTGGCTAATGCAGGCACAAAGTAAATGAATGCAGCATACAGCTGAGGAAACCCATAGCGCTGCCTAATGGGCAGACCTTGGTATGAAAACAGGCGTACTAAGAGGTGTCCCTGTTTTTGAAATGTTGGCAAGTAAGAGCACGGATGGGTCACTCTCCCAAAGGATCACCAGACGCTTCAGGATGCACATTTGTACCTAATGAGGACTCAGCAGTTTTTATTAAATGAACTACAATGGCTACCAATTCCCTCTCCCACATTCACACCCAATTTGAAATGCTTCTTTGTAACCTTTAAAGTCCCAAAGGGACACCCATTCCCATACCCTCTACCCTGGTGTTTACAACCTTTGGAAGAGAGATTGGTGACAATAAGGAAAATTGTAGTTTCCCCATAATTATTTAATCACCACTGTGAGAACACTGGACTAGATAGGTCTTTGGCATCATTCAATAGGCCTTTTTTCAGTCCTGATGCCTCATCTCTGAAATACTGTTCCCCTATCTTTCAAGGATCCCTCACTGTTGTTGTTTTTTAAGTACCTGCTGATTTATAGGATTTTAAACTCTCAAATTATATCGGGTTTCTGTTGCCTATTGCTTCATTTGTTGAAAGTGTTATTATAAATTTATAGCTGCTTCACGAATCCTTGTGATTAAAAGATGAGGTACAAATGCATACATACAGACATAGGTTTTGCCATACAGCTGTCAACAAACTGGCCTAACAATTGTAACTACAGTGGTACCTTGGGTTAAGAACTTAATTCGTTCTGGAGGTCTGTTCTTCACCTGAAACTGTTCTTAACCTGAAGCACCACTTTAGCTAATGGGGCCTTCTGCTGCCGTTGCACTGCCGCTGCATGATTTCTGTTCTCATCCTGAAGCAAAGTTCTTAACCTGAGGTACTATTTCTGGGTTAGCGGAGTCTGTAACCTGAAGCATATGTAAACTGAAGCATCTGTAACCAGAGGTACCATTCTACTAGGATATTTGGAGTCTGCTGGTTAACAACTTTTTGTTTTCCTTGACTTGTCTGTCTCAACAGAAAATGGAGTACACTTCCAGGGGTGAAGTCAAACCACTGCATTAGCAGCAGCAAAGTGACCTCCCTGGGGCGCAAGCATACAAGTGTGTATGGAGGTCCTGGGCTGCCCAGACAACAATCACACACACCTCTCTTGGCCTTACTGATGTGATCCAAAGGAAAGTAGAGCAATACGTTTGGCACCAGCTTGGCTGAAGGGGAGTTGCCGGAAGGAGGCAGACAAGGCACCACCCAACTATTTTAGGGATTCCACTCCAGATTTGTGTATAGTTTTCTCCCTAGCCTTTTAAAACCTGATTTTGCACTGCATGTGTAAAGTCCGCTGCTGTCATTCCTCTTATTTATGGAACCATTACACCAGCCCTTCAAGCCATTGTGGTGGAATGGTCTGGGAGTAGTTTCATTAATGGGCAAAAGTACCCTCTGCTAAAGCAGAATTTGGTTAAATTGAGTTTAGATTACTTACTGTACTCCTGAAGTGGTAATAAGCAGTCTAATTGATGCTTTCAAAGGACCAACTGACTGATCATGCCATTTCATTACTCCACTAATGGTGCTGCGCGATAGATGTTCAGCGGGACAAAATGTCATCAGCTATTCAGCTCACAAACCAAGAGAGGTCAGCTGCATCCTGTAGCGACTGAATATGAAACTACTGTAAAATTATTGATGCATTGGAGAATTAGAAGCTATGCTATTAATTTAAGGGCTAGGGTTAAATACGTGTGTGTGTACATTTATTCCAGAATTATATTCTTATCCCTCGTGCAAGTTACGCTGCAGAAATCTACAGAGTTCATAGTCTGAAGTCTGATTTGAGCTACAACATGTAAATGATTAATTGGTTAGACTAATCTGTTAGGGACATTTGATGGATGGAAAAGGTGGTCCTCATTAATTGTAGTAGACACATGTGCACATATACTGACACAGATACACTCTCCCAGGAGAGGCATTCCCTCCCAGGGGACTAGGCAAGGGGAAGCACATGCCAAGATTATGCTTTCCATGCACTGGTACTGCTAGTACTGCATGATGCAGATAAAATTTAAGTGAAAGTCTCATGGGGCGGGGTACAATTCTTAAGGTAGTCATGGGGTGTTTGCTAAAAACAGACTTTCACTCTGTAGATCCTGTAAAGCAGTGAATGACTGGTTATTTGTAAATATGACTACAGCACACAACAGGCTAAGTCATAGTGACCCCACTGTAGGGTTACCAACTAGAATAAAATATTGGGTGGGGGCAGGTACAGCCCACCCTGTATATTCAATCACAAGACATGGCACCCACCCACCCACCATTCTAATGGCAATGCCCATCAACTGGGGTGGTGGTAGCCTCAAATATTTTATTGGTACGTCAGCCCCTAGGAGTTGGCTCCTATGTCCTGGGGTAAGAACCTGGCTGTTGCAAGTATTCCTGTATTTTGATTATAGAAACATTTCAGGATGTGGAATTCAAAGGTTCAGAAAGAGCCCGTTGTCAGGGACTGAGCAGAGGAAGGATGGTGAATACTGCCTCCCCAGCCTGACCCTTCCAGAGAAGAAGGAGACATTTCAGAATTACAAAAGGGGTTTGAGGGAGGTCACAGCTCAGAGGCAGATGAGGGGGAAAGCTGGGAAATAATTGGAGAGGAGGAGGAGGAGGAGGAGGAAGCACCAGGGGAGAGATAGCTGACAGACCCACCCACCCAGAACCTGGCGGGCATTGAAAGTAGGAGAGCAGGGAGCTCAGAGGCAGAGGGCACATCTCAGCACCTGTAGTGATGGTGCATAATGGGAGAGAGGGTGGAGGTGGAGACTCACTCAGAGCAACGCCATTATTCCGAGAGCTCACATTCCCAAGCCTTTCTCTGTGAATATTGAATAAACACAGGTGGTAAGGACTTTTTCTTGTCTTATCCATTCCTGGCAACCTGCCCTGGGGGTTGGTTCCTCTGCTGCCTGACAACCATTGAAGAACCCCACCACCACTGAAATGAAGTCACTATACAGAAATAAATACTCCCCCCCCCCCAATATCAACCACCCACCATTTCCCCTAAAACACATTAACCTGATGCTTCCAAGGTGCAGTGGAGAATGCAGTAAGATTCAATGGCTAATCCAGTTAGGTTCTGGATGAGGTTCTGTAATGAGTGGGTGCTCTTTCCTCCTGGGCCACAGAAGACCATCAGAAGGGGCATTCTCCATTCTGCAAGCTATACATTCACATTCACACAGAGATCATGAGAGGAAACATTGTCCTTCAGGTTAAACAGTTTGCCCATTTCATACTGGACGATGCTTTGACAAGAAGCCTTATGGAAATTCCCTACACATTTTATGGCTTTTTGTACAGTTATCCGATACTCTGAAAACTCTCCTTTTCCAAGGAAGCTTTGGACTTTTTCAATATCATTGACACTGCTGCTACTTTAATAGTACATCTTCTCCCAGTCTGCACATTAGTTTAACTGGAAGACTTTCTGAAAGTTTAAATTAAGATTTTGAGTGCCGCTGAACTTTGGAATTACATTATCAGATATATTATACCAGCAGGTCGATACCAGTAAAAATGCTAATTATTACTTAAGTCCAAATGTAAGTTGAGTTTTCAAAATGCAATAAAGTCAGATTTGCTAAGTATTTTTATAATGTCCTCCTCCAAATGTCATAAAATTTTAAGATACTAATAATTCTTCTTCTGCTGGCAGCATTATGAATTATGAACAAAGCATATTCTGTCTTTGACACAGCTGTTGAAGGTTGCTTTTAGTGCAAGTAAAAGCAGAAGTTTCATCACCCCATTGTCTGCAAATGCGACATTTCCAGAGTCACCTTAATTCTGAGCAATAAATATGCACTGAAAAAAACTAAGTGGAAATGGAAAAGAAATGCTCAAAAGAGAAAACAGGAGAGAGACCAACAGATATGATGCTGAGCTATATTTATTTTGATTCCATATATATGAAAATAACTCTTAAACCAAAAGCTTACTCTCTATTAAGAGTGTTTCTGATTGCAGACTTAACATGTTTTTTTAGCAATATTTGGCAATATGCAACTTCTTTTCCAAGATTCACAGTGAAACTAAAAAAAAACACTTTTTATTCTCTCTCTAAAAAACTATTTTTAACAAATACAGTTCCAACAAAGCAAATGAAAACAACTGAAGTACATCAGTCCAGTTAACATAGTTTTTTTTTTTGGGGGGGGGGGGTTAAGAGCATCATAGAGTAATTTTCTTTATTGTTTAAGGTTTTATTTTCAGGTGAGAGAAGGTGAAGTGTTCAAACTATTTCAGAAGTAGATCCTTTAGCTGGTATGGTAGTATACTTGTTGATGTATCTTCCCCAGGAAAATGGAAGCTGCAATCCTTATCACATTTATGCAGGAGTTTGTTGAATTCAACAAAGCCTACTTGTGAGTCAACATGGTTAGGTCTGTGGTGTTCTGCAAACCACACTTTTAAGATTCAAGAAATATGAAGAGCGGAACTTCATCATACAACTCTAGCTGGATTGTTTTACTTCAGCCTGCAGCTGGGGGAATTGCAAACTGGTGTGCTTGCCTATATTAAATCGTCCTTTTGCACTGTGCCTGATTTGAAGGTGATGTGAGACAAGTTAACCTATATGAAGCTCTGTATGGCTTGCCAGGGATACATGATCCAAATTATACTGGAACATCAGATACATGGAATTACAAGTGGCTACAGGGAAGTGCATGCCCATTCCTTTCAAATACAGCCTCAATCAGAAGAATTAACTTCTGAATCAAAAGTTCTACTAAACACCTCAATTTAAATGTGTAGATGGCTTCCTAAATTCATTTAGGGATTACAGATCATAGGTATTTTATAATGTCTCCATAATTCATGGTTAAGGAGTTAAGAATAAGACACTATGGTAAGATATTGGAAACCTTCATAAATCAGATTATTATGATGAAGACTACGTTAAAGATTTTACAACTGCTGGCTCCAGGTTTTGATGAGACTGTAGACCAAACACCTTCCATCGACTCCATACCCTCAGTGAGTCTACTTCCATCTCCAGCTGTTTTTGGACTACAACTCCCATCATCCCTAGCTAGCAGGACCAATATTGATAACAGCAATAATAATATGCAGAAAATTGTGGCCATTTTATCAGTTATGAACTTTGGCAACAGAATTGCTCTCATGTAAGCCACAAACGTGTTGCTTTCAGCACGAAATCATTGTTAAAAAGGGGACATGCAGAGACTCTCAAGAAAAATTGAACATGTTTAAAGAATTACAGACAGAGGCACATTTTGAACAGATATTTCATAGAATTTTTTAAAACTTGCAAAATAAGTGAGTTTGGTATTGTTCAGTTTAATAGTAGTGAAGGGACCTTGTTAATTTCTGCACCAGCTGCCTTAGCCACTAAATAGGTGCACCTGTGACCTTGATGTCTTTTGTTTAATCATTTGCGATCCACAGTGGCCAACTTTCCATATAGGCAGATATTATTCTGAAGTTTAAATCACATCATATCCCTAGACATCCAAGTTCCAAGTCCCCAAAATATTAATTGGTGACAAGCATCATCAGCTTTAACTCAGTTAATTTCAAATCCCAAGGAGTGCCTGGAGATTTCATATGGTTTTTCCCTTGGTGCTAATTACTGGATTTCTATATTTATAAGAGAACTGGCATCTCATGAATTTCACATTGTACTAGAATCTCCATATGTGCCTGCTATCCTCCTAAATATAGCAAAAAATGTAATTAGCACTAGAAATATGCATTAAAATATGAAGGTTGATAAATAAGTAGGGGCACTGTTTGTTTATGAAAGTACAAAGCAAAGATTTTGTTTGCTACCCCATGTGGTTTGGATACCCTAATACTAGTTGGTTAATTATAGCCTAATTTAAAGAGGAAAACCTCTTAGGTTCAGCCACCATTATACAACATAGCACCCTAATTGGCTTTCCAAAACATTACATCCTGTCTTTCTTAATCAAAGGCATCAGCGATGGAAATGATCATGTATCTATTCTCTTTTCACATGCAATGGGATGAAGAACTGTAGCTCCCTAGAAGTTGTTGGACTCCCATCAGCCCCATCCAGGGGATCAAAAGTCAAAGACAATGGTAGCTGAGAATCCAACAACTTCTGGAGAGTCTCAGCTTTCCCACCCCGATATACAGACTTGTATCAAAAGTATCACAAAGTCTCATTCCACCAGCACAAGGATTTATGCTTCTCCACATCTCTCTTCATGCACCTTGTAAATCTGTTCTGGGTTGTCCCTCAGCCTTCCAGAGAAGATTTGGGGAGGGCTCAGAGAACACACCATGGGAAGAGAAGAGGGAAATATATCTACTTGCTCTAATGGAACAAAGAGACCCACAGTATCAGCCTGTGCTATCAACTAGAAGGCATGTGTGGCACACAGAACAGATAAATAGTCCCGACAACAAATTGCTACAATATATGTTGACGTTCTAGTAGGTCTGCTTCTGTCCAAGGTGCTAGCAAGGCAGTCATGCCTTTTCCCAGGAAATAAGCAATAAGGACATCTAGAGCAAATCAACTCACTCTTCTCTTTCTTAGGTTTTCTTCTCTCTCCCCCTCCCCTTTCTGACTGACACTCAACATTCTACAGCTCTTGAAGGTCACTGAGCATATTTGGTTTTCATTGGGCTAATATTTGGGGCTTTGGTCTCTTGGAGTTCTGCCACTCCTTAAAATATTATACTTCTATATGCCTCAAGATTCACTTAGTTCATGTTGATTCATCTGCCTTGTTACTCAGTGGTCCTATTTTAACTCCAATGCCACTCAGCCACCTGAATTTGATACTGTAAGGATGATGTGTCTGTTAGTCTGAACAGAGGAATGTCCTTGTACTGTTCTGGACCATGGATCCACCTAGCACAGTGCAGTGCATTATAACTAGCAACAGGTCTTCAAAGCCTCAGATATTAATGAATCAATTAACATAATGTTGAATGCCAGAGTAGGCATCAAAGGCATATACAAAATGAATAAAATAAAATAAAATAAACAGATCCATTAAAATATAAATATCCAGAATTGAAATGCAGGGGAAGTGATGATCCATTGCTGTTATGTGCATTCAAGTGCTGGTGAAACCAGAAAATTAAGCATGCCAAAATCTGTGCTGGGAAGTTGCCATAATTCACATATTGGTTCAACATGTAGTATAAGATAGCTATAGGTTCGTCAAAGGGAAACCCAATTCTCTCTGCTTTTTTATCATTGTAAGGTAGCGCAGGCTGTGGAGGCAATCTATATAGATTGTACTCATGAGTAGAACTGCCACCATTAATGTATTGTTGTTTTTTAATGTTTTTAAGATTTCATTGAATAACAAAAGTACATACAGCGTCTCTGCTTTCAGTTCATAGAGTCCTTTCTACAAATCAGTTATATTTGACATGAGACACTGATGTTATAGACATTATGAGGCTGGAGGAGAAGAGAGGTGGGGGGATAGAGCAGGGGAGAAAGAAGGGGGTACACAGTGTATGTGTGAGCATCATGTAGCTAGGCTCTTTTTCCATTCCTTTATTAGTTTTTATTGACGGTGAGTGAGGTGGGAGGCAGAGCATGGTTGGTTGCCTTCAGTTGACTGCAACGAGTCTTGTTTGCATGTGTGAGGGGGCAGGGCATTTTTGTGGTCAAATTAGCCATATCAATGTTGTTGACTTGCTGGGCTGTGTATGTAATAAAGGTGAGCCAAATCAGGTTGAAGGCATCCTCTTTTGTTTGTCCCCATGCTAGTTTCAGTTTCTTGGTTAGCTTTTCTGGTATTATGTCTTTTGATTCCAGCTGCTAGGAATCACAACTGGAGGGCTCATCCTTTATGGTAAGCAAATAGCAATAGACATAGCATCCAGCTGCAAGTGGCACTGTGTAAGCAAGGCTTTTTAGTCGACTCCAGGTTTTTGATTCAATAAGTTTTAATTAAACAATTCAATATAAATGGGTAAGGGAAATCAGAAACTGAATAAAAATAAAAGTAAAAAGTAAAATCTAGCTGATATCACACAGGTACCATTTTTTTTAAAAAAAAAATAACATCAGCACTTATGAAACCTAGCAGAGCAGCAAATGATCAGGGAGGACACCAGGTGCTCAGATGAAATCAGAACAAATTTGTATTGGCTTATACAAGTTCCTCATTTGAATGTGAAAGTCACAACTTCTCCTGTGAACCCATGCCATTTTGAATGCTCCACCAATTGTGAAGTTCTTTCACCCCACCCCACCCCATTCATTCACTATTTCTGTATTCAAGGTGAATGGATGTCAAGAGTGATACATTAGATCTAATACTAATATATTCATATTGAGGAAATGAAGGACAGTTAGTTGAATACAAGTGGACTAGAGGAAAATAAATGACAGTGTTCAAGGAGCTTCAATTAGAAATGCATGATTGTCAATCATCCATGGTGTTTCGCAAGCCTGGTCTCCAATTATATGAAAAAGATAAATGCTTATTTTACAAGAAATATAGTTTGTATATTAATTTTAACCTTTGTTTTGTTTTGTTTTTAAAAACCCAGTCAACTTCCAATTCATTATGTGTGGACAATTTGCAAAGATTCTAACCTGTTGTAAATTTACTGGTACCTATCCATCCATCCAAATATATATGTAGGTGGATAGCTCGCATATTTAAACATGCAGATGCCATTGAAAAACAGAGCATCTACAATGCTGGGGCTGGGCCATGAATATCAACAAGGTTCAAGCAGCAGACATTAAATTCCTGGGAGTGGTATGGTTGGGTAGAGTCAAATTTATTCCACAAACTGTGGTGGAGAAGATTCAGATGTTCCCAATACTCCAGAGGGTGAAAGCATTGCAGCAGTTTGTGGGGTTGCTGGAGTACAGGCGAACCTTTGTACCTCATTTGTCACAGACACTGAAACCACTGAAACCATTTGCTCAAGAAGGGAATTATCTGGGACTGAACCAGAGAGGCTTCAGAAGCTTTTACTAAGGCTAAAGCCCTCGGTTTCCAAGCTGTGCATCTTCAGGCTATTGACACAGCCTCCCCTGTGGAGCTGGATGTCACCGTCACAGAGGATGGAATGAGCTGGGACCTGTGGCAGTGCCAACATGGCAAGCATATGCCTCTAGGGTTCTGGTCACAGTTGTTCAAAGAAGCGAGAAAGGCAGTGTGTGCTGTATTACATGCATAGTTAGCCATAGAGCATTTAACCAAGGAGCAGCTTGTGGTGATACGCACTGGCAATCCCATAAAGGGTAGAGAGCCAATATTTGGCTAAATCTGGAGCTGTACAGACACCAACACTGACTCAGTGGTGTGGTTATCTGTAACAAAGGGGATAGCTGCCTGCATCGCCCCTGAGTCAGGAGCTTCAAGCTGTCATGGGGCCTGTCAGCTATGCCCAATTTCCAGATGAGATGGTTCCACCTCCACAGATGCCCAAGGAGGTGCAGGGAGTAGAACAAGTCCAATTGGCTTGGTATACTGATGGCACTGCCAGAGGAAAGGCCCCAAGTGGGCTGCAGTTGCTTATCAACCATACAAAGAGCAGATATGGTGTGATGAAGGGGAGGGGGCATCCAGCCAGTGGACAGCATTGCGAGCTGTATGGATGGCAATCATGGCTGAGCCTTCCTGCATAGAGATCTGCACCAATTCCTGGGCAGTCTTTAAAGGACTGACAGTACGGGTGGCCCAGTGGCACCATGATAACTGGGAAATCAATGGGAAGCTGCTGTGGGGGGCTGCGTTGTGGAAGAACATCTGCAACATGGTCCCTCTGCACTCCAAGGTTAGAGTAATGTTTGTAAGTGCCCATAATCCTCTATTACTCCCAGGGAACCAGGAGGCCAATGCATTGGTAAATGTGAGGCCCATTACAACAGAGGCCAAGTGCTTGGAAACTGTTGCTCATGAGAAAGCTGGGAACCGAGGAATGACAGCTACATGGTGAGGCGTGCAAATCCAGAAATGACTGCAGGTTCAGGATACCATTGACAAGTGTGCCTTGTATCAATAGGTTAAGCAATGATCCCCTATTCCCAGCACAATGGCTGAAATCAAGAGGCCCAGGGCACCTTTGGAGGTGTGGCAAATAGAGGTCATTGCCTAGTAGTCAGGGGTACAAGTATGCCCTGACTTGTGTGGACACATTTACAGGTATCTTAAGAGCCTTCCCAATGTGGAAAGCTGACCAGAGAGTCATTGCTCTCCAGCTTCAACTTTTTCTTCCACCATCAGTGTCTTTCCTTTTTATTTTTAAATTTAATTTTAAAAATGACATTATGACCAATTCCCTCTTTCCTACTTCTTCTTTGTTTACCAATAACTCTTTCACTGAACTATATGAAAGCCACTTCCTGATTCTATCAGAGAGTTAAATCATATGTGTGTATAGATAACTAGGGATGGGCATTAGATTTGGATGAATTTTGAAGCGAAGCAGAAGCATTTTTGACTTCTCAGAGGCAAGTCAGTACAAGGTGCCATGAATCAAAGCAGGGACCCCTGAAGCACCTTGTAGTGCTTTGGCAATCAAGACATCAAAAAAGTGCTGCAGGCAAGTGTCTCCTGAAAGTGAAAGTAATGTCTCTAAGCTTGTCATAGTGGCAGGGTGGGCTGATAGGGGGGAAAGAGCAAACATCAGAGTGGGGAGAGGGCAGAGAGGGGAAACTCTCTTGTGACTAACAAATATAGCTTGTAATCAAAGGGAATGATTCTGTCAGTGCTCTTGAATCTCACAGCTTTGGGGAAGGGAGACTCTTTGCAAGAACAAAAGTTATAGAGGATGGAGAGGGGAGAGAGAGAGGGTTCCGTTGCTACTGACAGGTCAAGCTTGTGATCAGAAAGAACAATTCTACCCCCAAAGCGAATCCCCTTTTTTCTTCCCACCTCAGAATCAATTTTAAAAGTGCCTAATATAAAAGCCCCAAGACTTGTATCTCTGCAATCTAGCAGCAGTCCACTCCCACCCCCCACCCCCCCGCTAAACTTAAGGGCAGTTCTCTCATGTCTGCAATTTTAAGTAAATTTCTTTTTTTTCTACCTGCCTCAAAACTATAACAGCTGCCTTTTCAGGAAAATGACTGCAGCTATCATTATGAGGCTGGCAGGATCCATGCCCTCAGAAGGGATAAGCATGCCTGCAAATGTTATCCAATTCTAGCCCACCCCCTATGACTCCATTTTGAATCTAGACACACACATTTTAGATGCCTCCGCTACAAAGGTCCCAGAACGTATTCACCTATAATTTGGCAAGTTTTACCCACTCTGGAGGAGTCAATGGGCCTGCAAATTTTCCCACGTTAAGGGTAGGGGAGAGACAAAGTAGACTCAAAGAGATCTTAAATTGAATCAGATTGTCTGTGAATCACTTTAGACTACAGCAACACATCCCAGTCTGAATCTCATCTTGTGGTCAGTACATTCCCCTAGTGAATGCCATAACTGGTGTATTGCCAAAATCAACTTGAAGCCAGCCTTAAAGATAGCCTTGAGGCATGGCCTTGAAGCACATCTAAAATGTCTGCTTAGCAATGAGAATTCTCCCCAGCAACATGTGTGGAGGAGAGTTGTGGTGGAGTGTGAGGCAGCCAACATTGGTCAGAGTGTCTGCCAGAATATGTGAAAATCTGCAAGCCTCTCTAGCCAGATGGCTGAAGGGAGCAGAATTGTATATACTCATGTTTCTTATCTTATGTGTAGACCAATAGTGTTGTGCAACTTGTAATGTAAATAACAAAGACTTCAGAGAAGAACTGGGTGAGTGAGGTGGTTATTCCTGTCACAGGAATTCATGAAGGGAGGGCTGGACTGCTGCTGCTGCGAAGATGCAGTAAGACTTTCTGAGTAACTCTGCTGAGACAGTGAAATGAATCCCAGGAGCTGGGGCTCAAACGCTAACAGTAACCATGTCAGCAGCCATGAAGTTTGGTCATGTAAGTGTTTATGCCAATGTTTGGTCATGTAGGTGTTTCTCTTATGACACAAACTTATGTGTATAGGTAAAGGTAAAGGACCCCTGAACAGTTAAGTCCAGTCAAAGGCAACTATGGGGTTGCAACGCTCATCTTGCCTTTAGGCCAAGGGAGCCAGTGTTTGTCCACAGACAACTTTCTGGTCATGTGGACAGCATGACTAAACTGCTTCCGGCACAACAGAACACCGTGACGGAAACCAGAGTGTACAGAAATGCTGTTTACCTTCCCGCTGCAGTGGTACCTATCTATCTACTTGCCATGGTGTGCTTTCAAGCTGCTAGGTTGCCAGGAGCTGGGACAGAGCAATGGGAGCTTCCCACATAGTGAGGATTCAAACCAACAATCTTCTGATCGGCAAGCCCAAGAGGCTCAGTAGTTTAGACCTCAGTGCCACCCACGTTTGTCTGTGTACAAATGCCGGCTCCCTCAGCCTGAAATGCAAGATGAGCACCGCAACCCCATATTCACCTTTGACTGGACTTAACCATCCAGGGGTCCTTTACCTTTAGCTTTATGTGTATACTAGTGCACATATATCTATCAAAATTTAGCAACAAATGATATTTTACAGACATCCTAACAAAT
Source organism: Podarcis cretensis (assembly GCF_951804945.1). Taxonomy (NCBI): domain Eukaryota; kingdom Metazoa; phylum Chordata; class Lepidosauria; order Squamata; family Lacertidae; genus Podarcis; species Podarcis cretensis. Next base: position 22,131,759 of record NC_137176.1, on the reverse strand, counting down.
TAATTTCTTATAAAGTCTATTTGCAACAAAGAAAGTAGGGACTTAACAATGACAGTATTCTATGCAAAATAGACATTGATTACTAAGCTGTAATTGTAGTTTTGAAAAATTGCATTTGCAAGCTATATTTATATAGCTTTCATCTGGCTGCAAAAAAACTCAGAACAATAAAGCCATTTGGTTGATTTACATCCCATATTTGTTTTCATGGCAAATACAGCACTGTCAATCAGATGCTGACTTTCCCAGCTTTGTAGCTAACCAGATTTTCTAAAAATAATATACCAATAATAATAAAATACAATGAAATCTACATAACAGAAACTAAATTAGTTACAGTTAGGGTGGATAATTTTTTAATGCAGTTATCTACTTAAGATATATTTCTGCCGCAATCAGTCATTAGGGTTTATCTACTTACAGAAAAAAAATCACTTTTGTAATAATTTATATTTATGCTTCATCTTCAAATTAGTTGTCATTCAGTGCAAATTCATCTCTTTGAATGAATGCACTTGTCAAACACAAAGATGCACATTTTAATGAGCAGGGAACATCAAACTGTACAAGCTCTGGAAGAGTAATGGGCTTTAAAGAGGCAATATCATGTTAAAACCATCTTAATATCATTAAACATTTACACCTATGGATGGATGAATTTGTTCATAAAGGTTTGGTCATTTTTGCACATTTCTATCCATAATTATGTCCCATTGCTTTCTGGTTTATTGTGCAATTTTTTAACCATCAATCCTCTGAAGTATGTGTATCCTGTTACAATCTATACTGGAATGTATATTGTGCTTTGTTTACACTTCTTAGAATTGTGCCACATTGTATTTGAAGAAGTTCAAAAGCTGCTAGTAACGAAGTCCAATATGCACAATAGTCTGAGATGTGTGGAACACACATACTGGAATTTGCACAAACTCAGTTCTGGCTCCTGCAAGGGGATTCTTAGCTAGATGGGAGGAAAAGCATGCAGATGGGTGCTTCATATGAAAATCTCTTTCCTTATTCAACCGATAAAGATGCACCAACATGACCCTTTAAACAAAGCTCAATCTGACAATCAGCTATTTGGAAAGGAAAGCAAAAAGGTGGATTGAATCACTAAGACAAACAGAAGTTGGATTGAATCACTAAGACAAACAGTTCTCATTGCTGAGAAGAAAGACTTAAGCTGCAATCCAACACACGTTTACATGCAAAAAAAAAAAATTTAGCAGAGTTTCAGCCATATTTTGTGCAAAGACTATGTTAGGCCCTGTTAGGGAGGAAATATGCAAAAATGGGAAGATCATGTGCCCAAGGTCTTCCTTATCACTCTCCCTCTCCCTAAGGCACAATTTGTGGCCTTCCAGATGTTAGACTATAACCCCATCATCTGTAGCAATTTGCATTGCTGTCTAAGGGTTGATGGAAATTGGAATCTTACAACTTCTGGAGGCTGTGTATTCCCCATCCCTGCTTTATCTCATGTCTCATTGTAACAAAAAAGAGAGGAGAGAACTAGGTGTGGAGAGTTCCTAACACCACATTCCCTGCTGGATACTCCCATCCACTTCAGGATCAGGAATAGACAGGCTGAATAATTTCTCCATTACATTAAATTCTGCCCTTTCCTCCAATAAGTTCAAGGTGGCACACATGGTTCTCAATTTCTCCATGCTTTTCTTACAACAACCTTGAAAGGTAAGCTTGGCTGAGAGACACTGGCCCAAGGTCTCACTGTGAGTTTCAGCAGAGCCAGGATAGAGAGACTTATGCTGGTTTATCTCTGGCTGAGCCAGGGTTGGTGACTTACACCAACATAACCCCAGCAGAGCTGTAACTTCAGATTCTAGCTCAATCCTAGAATCATAGACTACGAGGGTCATCTAGTCCAAACCCCTGCAATCTTTTGCCCAACATGGAGCTCAAATCCACAACCCTGAGATTATGAGTCTCAGGCTCTACAAACTGAGCCATCTCAGGTCATCACAGTGGATCTTGGGTTTGTATTGTTCCCTAATTTAGGTCCATAAATTCCAATGGGTCCACTGAGTAGAAGTCCAGAGTCTGAAACTATGTAATTGTGTGACTGACTGAGGCAGTGACAGGGAAGCTGCACCCTACATATGATGTTACATTGCCAATGGCGAGTTGTAGACCAGCAACACTTGGAGGGCCTCTAAGCTAGCAGATATTTGCCTAGAAACCTGCTTCCACATGCATAGCAGCATCAGGCCTCTTGGGTTTCATTTATTTTGCATAAAGTTCACTGTACTGCTTTTGCAATTACTACTTGTGCTATTTCCTCTTAGCAGATGAGGACCAGACAGGCAATTTGGGTTTTAAGGACAAAAACAACCAAAATAAAATAAGATAAAACCTACAGCTTTCCCTGTAACTCCAGTAGCAAATCATAATATGGAACTAAGACCTAAGCAGCTGGTGTATAATACAGTTGTTATAATTAGCATTTCCTGTACCTGACTAGAATCTGTGAAAAGAAGAAAGTAATAATTACTCTTTCCTACCTGATCACCAAGGATTCCAGAGGGAAATGGAAATGGGACATTTTCTTGGAAGACTTTGCATACACAATAAATGGCAAAGTTTTAAAGGTGCCCAGATTTGAGCACTCTAATCAAAATGTCATTTAATGCAAATTTCCACAGTGGTATCAACACAGAATTAGAAATTTGACAGTGAAGTGTCTTCCATAAATAAATAGTTAAAGAGAAAGTTAGGATATCAGTGTCTTATGCCTGGGATCTATTTGTGTGTTAAACTCCTTCCTCTTTCATTATTTTTTTTAAATAAAGAACTAAGGGTGTCAAAACACATCTTTGGTGAATGATATTGTTGCTTCTGCCACCTTTTTTTTTAAGCTTAAGCCAAGAAATAGTATTCTCTATGAAATGTAAGTATATTTGCATAATTTTTTGTAGTAAGTCTGATTTCATGTATAATGCATATGTATTTTTTATTTAATTGAATATCTAGAAGTGCGTTAAGTTATTTCTAATAAGATTTGGTTTGAATTATTATTAGTGAATATCAATATATGTATCAAGGCTTTGAGATTAGACCACTGAAGAAGCCTGGAAAACTATCTTGGGAGTGTGCTACCTGCAAGCCCCAGTAAAAGGGCCCCATCGGGGGTGAACAGCGGTCTCTTGATTACTTAGACTGCCAGGACAAAACAGGTGCAAAATGCCGGCACCCTGTCTACAACTTCATTTACATCCATCTACAACTTCACTAGCATCTCTCAGTATTGTGAACAACACCGAACTTACCTTTTGTTGGTATCTTCATGAACTTACCTAAAGAGATAAAGAAAACAGAAGACTGAGTTAAGCATTTGAAAAATCTATTGAAATCAGACGTTATAAGTTCATCTTAGACTGGGTAGTTCACAAGTTTCTGTGGCTTTGCACATGGTTTTGTATTTTTCTCAGAAGATTGATAAAGAAGAGTTTGGATTTGATATCCCGCTTTATCACTACCCTAAGGAGTCTCAAAGCGGCTAACATTCTCCTTTCCCTTCCTCCCCCACAGCAAACACTCTGTGAGGTGAGTGGGGCTGAGAGACTTCAGAGAAGTGTGACTGGCCCAAGGTCACCCAGCAGCTGCATGTGGAGGAGCGGAGACGCGAACCCGGTTCCCCAGATTACGAGTCTACCGCTCTTAACCACTACACCACACTGGTATAATTATTTTGGTAATTATTGTGTGTATATTAGTCGCCAAAGTGCTGCATGAGTCGTACTACCTTTTTAAAAAAAGTATTTAAAATTATTTCAAATGCTTGTCATTATGTCTTAAAAGAAGGGTTAGCTGTTAACATAAAGGAAGGGGGGTCATAACTTGGTGGTGGAGCACAGATTTTGCATGCAGACGATCCCAGATTCAATTCCTGGCATCTCCAATAAGAACAATATTAACAGAAGGATCAAGTGTCCGGTGGTTGTCACCTAGGGCAACCTCCCAGCACAGCAGGTAACTCACCATTACCCACATTACCCAATATCTGTCAACTTCTAACTAGAGAGTCCATCAAGTTTCAAGGCCGATCAGCCACATATTTATTGTGCGTAGCCAATGGCTTTTATAAGAAAAGAAAGAGGGAGGAGGTGGGGGAGGAGGAGGAGGACTGGCACCAGTGGGACAGTATTGGTGGAAGAGGGCATCAGCTGGACTTTGCCAAGAGCCACCTGAAGCCTGGAGCAGGTCCTACCCGCATGGTTTTGAACTCTTGCTTTTCCAGGTTTCTAAAATGTGCAGGGAATCTACATAGGTGGAGTGTGATAATCTGCACTCCAGGCCAGTGCAGAGCTGTGGGCTAGGTCCGGATTGCAGGAAGAATGCTAAGAGACACAAGAATGGCCAGTTCTAGTGCTCTTTATTAGGAAAGGAATAGACTTACAGAGAAAAGCAGCCTGTCAGTTCCTCTTGTCCTTACAGATGTGGCACGGATGCAGTGGTAGACCGGAGGAAGGAGAGGGCTTTGTCAAGGATGCATACATTCTTTACACAACAGAACAGCATACGTCACTGATGTTTTCCCTTTCTGGGCTCTGCGCTGAACCTCCCAGGTCCACAGAAATAGGTGACATCCAAGGAAGCCAGTTAGGGACGCAGGTGGCGCTGTGGGTTAAAGCCTCAGCGCCTAGGACTTGACGATCGAAAGGTCGGCGGTTCGAATCCCTGCGGCGGGGTGCGCTCCCGCTGCTCGGTCCCAGCGCCTGCCAACCTAGCAGTTCGAAAGCACCTCCGGGTGCAAGTAGATAAATAGGGACCGCTTACCAGCGGGAAGGTAAACGGCGTTTCCGTGTGCGACTCTGGCTCGCCAGAGCAGCGATGTCACGCTGGCCACGTGACCCGGAAGTGTCTCCGGACAGCGCTGGCCCCTGGCCTCTTAAGTGAGATGGGCGCACAACCCCAGAGTCTGTCAAGACTGGCCCGTATGGGCAGGGGTACCTTTACCTTTACCTTTACCTAAGGAAGCCAGTTAGTGAATATCAAAGCAAGCTGGGTATAAGCTCAATGCTACAGTTTCTACCAGTTAAGGATGGGGTCATCTTGACTATCCACTTGCCATAAGCAGAGCTTCTTGAACAATCCACCACAGTAGAACAGACTCCCTGCTGTTTTCTCTTTTATCCTTTCTCTTCTATGATACACAGGTTGAGACCCTACCTGCCTGCGGACTGTCTCACCAGAGTAGTGCATGCTCTAGTTATCTCCCACTTGGACTACTGCAATGCACTATATGTGGGGCTACCTTTGAAGGTGACCCAGAAACTGCAATTAATCCAGAATGCGGCAGCTAGACTGGTGACTGGGAGTGGCTGCTGGGACCACATAACACCCATCCTGAGAGATCTGCATTGGCTCCCAGTACATTTCCGAGCACAATTCAAAGTGTTGGTGCTGACCTTTAAAGCCCTAAACAGTCTCAGTCCTGTATACCTGAAGGAGCGTCTCCACCCCCATTGTTCAGCCCGCACACTGAAATCCAGTGCTGAGGGCCTTTTGGCGGTTCCCTCATTACGAGAAGTGAGGTTACAGGGAACCAGGCAACGGGCCTTCTTGGTAGTGGTGCCCACCCTGTGGAACGCCCTCCCATCAGATGCCAAGGAAATAACCAGCTATCCTATCTTTAAAAGACATCTGAAGACAGCCCTGTTTAGGGCAGTTTTTAATATTTAATGCTGTATTGTTTTTAACACTTGATCGGGAGCCGCTCAGAGAAGTTGGGGAAACTCAGCCAGATGGGCGGGGTATAAATAAATATTATTATTATTATTATCTGAGTTTAATGTTAAAACCCATACTGGGGGGAAGGGAAGTTTGCACATTTTATTTTTATTTTTATGTGGACTCCACAGTATTGGTTGCCTCATCAGTACCACTTAGAACAGGCATCCCCAGACTCGGCCCTCCAGATATTTTGGGACTACAACTCCCATCATTCCTAACTAACAGCACCAGTGGTCAGGTATGATGGGAGCTGTAGTCCCAAAACAACTGGAGGGCTGAGTTTGGGGATGCCTGACTTAGAACCATGAATTTGGGATGAGTATTGGAGGGGGTAGGGTCAGTGTAATCTTAGACTGTGCATCAAAAAGGTGCTTAAGGGACTTTTAACATCACAATGACCTCGGGTTAAGAACTTAATTCGTTCTGGAGGTCCATTCTTAACCTGAAACTGTTCTTAACCTGAGGTACCACTTTAGCTAATGGGGCCTCCCGTTGCTGCCATACCGCCGCTGCACAATTTCTGTTCTCATCCTGAAGCAAAGTTCTTAACCCAAGGTACTATTTCTGGGTTAGTGGAGTCTGTAACCTGAAGCGTTTGTAACCTGAGGTACCACTGTATTGATTGAATTGGTTCAGACAATCAGCAGTTGGTCATCAAATACATCAAGATCAAGTGAGGGACTTGCATGTGTGAACCAGGTCTGGGACATCTCCATTTCCAAATCCCCCACAACTAAGAAAAGCTGAATTATCTGAAACTGCTTTATTAATAGGAGGCCTAAAGTCAGTGATAGATAGTCCAGGGAATACTGAAGCATGGCCTCCCATCATTCAGCCATTAAACTAACCCTCTACATGACAATGTCTCTGGAGCATCAATCTGTTAAAGGACTAGCAAGACAGGTGACATGTGTTCTAAAGAGATACAGTAACTAGTATACTAACAGATGGTGAAGTGCTTTCTCAGTGGGAATCCGCTTGTATGTAAAACAAACCCATCTAGCAGCTGCTAAATCTCAAATTTGCCTTTAATAATTAATTAATATGCAATTAACAGATTGACTGTCCTTAAAATTCCAAATGGATTGTGTAGTTAAACCCATTACCACACTTGATTTATTGTGTTTGCTCAGTTAAATTACTGCATATTAATAAAAATTAGAGCTGACACAGTGTCAGTTTTCAATCATATTAAAATGGAAACTCTCAGAAGAGTGGGTACACGTGGGATGCCATCTTAAAGCATGGTGCAATTTAGAGAAGCAAAGCATATTAAAATTATGGTGGTTTTTTTATATTAAAAAACCTAATTATAAGCTACATTTTAATGGAATTCCTCCCCCCCTCAAAACAGTTTGGCAGGGAATTTTCTTAATATATTTCATTGCAGGGTTTTCTGACACAGGAATTCTTGGTCCCTCCAACATTCTATAAGCAATAACTAATAATAATGAATATTGTTTACAACAGCAACAACAAAAATCGAAGGAGCAATCTTATACAAGAGAAGCTGGAATAAAGAAAGCCAATGTAAGTCAAGTTGACATAATGTTATACCAGATCCAAACTTGCCTGCACCATCATAGGTAGGGCCGCCCATATTTCAAAAAGTGAAAATCCGGACACAAAAGTTCTTGAGCTTTTTTATTAGTTTTGCCCAAAGTTACTGAGCTTCTTGGGCAAAATCACAAAAAGAAATGATGTTTTTGAGCTTTTTAAAATAGTAAAATGGCAATAAACAGCACTGCTGACATGGGTTGCCATACATCCGGATTTTCTAATGTTTTCCATCCAGACACTGCTTCTGACAACAGTATTCCAGGTATGTCTGGGAAATTCCGGACGTATGGCAGTCCTAAATAGTTCTCGGTGCCACAGTCACTGTCACTATTCCTTTCCCAGTTACCTGGCAGAGACAATGGTAACAAAAAAGTCTAGCTGGATATCCCTCCCTAGATCCTTAAACACAGCATCCCTCAAAGAAGGAGTCCTGAAACATGAGCTTTCTTTTAAGCTTTCCCAGTCTGCATCTATTTAGCAATTGTTAATGAGGATGTTTTAAAGATGTTATTGTTTTATCACTTGTTGCTTGCTATCCTGGACTCCTTTGGGAGGAAGGGCGCAACAACAACAACGCATTTCCAAAGTGCACTAATGTGCCCTAGAGAACTACATTTCACAGGTGCCTGGAATGTTGCTTTGAAGCATTCAAGGAGAGAGGGCTGAGACTCCATGTGTTGCGGGACTACTCTCCCATCATCCCTGGTCATTGGAGATGCTGGCTGGAGTTATGGTAGATGGGAGTCCAACAGCAACTAGGAGAATCACAGGTTCCACATCCATTTTGTGCAGCTGGCATGTCTGTGTGTAAGGGAAGGGGATGGTTCATAAACATATAAGAAGGGATGGGGAAGAAATTCAATTCAATTCACATTTAAAGGGTTATCTATGTAATTTGCATTCTCCAAAAGAATATGAGACCGCAAACACTGTCGTCATTTGAAATGCACGCTTATCTGAATTTTGCAATTCGGTTCTCCAGACAAGTGACATGCACAAAAATGTTTGTATTATGGTAAAGTGCACACACCCAAACACACACACAGTTCCACACAAAAATGATTTCTTTCAATTATTACTTTCACTAATGTGTACATTAGTTAAAAAACCCCAAACAAAAATGTGTTTGTTAGCAGAACAAACTAAAAAATTAACCACAAATTGCTGCAGAAATGTACAGAGCTGAATTTTAAGACTGGATAAATAAGAAACAGAGAAAACTGAAATTGACAGAGCATTCCATTCCTACATATAAATAATGGGGCTAATCTTGAGATGAGCAAAAAATAAATAAATGTTGCAATTCCGAGCAATATCCGAGTGAAAGCCATTTTTATAAAAATCTCTCTTTTTTCCAAAGATCTCACCTTCTCCCATCCACCAAAGTCCAAAATTATATATTTATTATAAAAGTGAAAGTGATAAATCAGTGGACCAAACACTTAACACCAAATGTAGAGTATGTCGCCATTAATTTTCCATTTCTGAGATTGGCAGAACTTCATGCAGATTTCAGTATAAATATGAGAGGGCCTTTTTATTTTTTTTATTTTTTTGCATCCATTTAGTATGCAATCAGGACCCAGGAGGCAAGAGTGGACCAATCATGAGATGGGAGAAAGCAAGGGAAGCGAAATTGCCAGTTGTTATTTCCCTGAAGAGAAGGCTTTTAAACTGTCTAATTGAACTAAATTTGAGAATAAATCTATAATTAAATCATAGGGCAAAATGTATGCATAGAAATGCCAATGGGGGGGGGGGAGGGACTTGTTTATAATCTTCCAGCTCCCACACACAATTTCTGAAAATATGCCCCAAAGCCTAAACACAAAAGAATACAGAATGATAGGGAGACATTTAAAAGCAAACATCGGCTGACAAAGCTGCAGGTTGGACTTCTCTGGGTAGCAACTTCAGATGTGAGAAGTGTAGGTTAGAGGGTGGGAGCCTCATGTACACATGCTAGGAATATCAAGTGATTTTTCATTTCCATATTCTCATTTCTATATTCTTTCATAGGGTTCCAAAGACACCCACAGGTTGTTGAAAGGTTATTGAAAACACATGGGGTGGAGAAGTCAAAAATATATATACACACATGGAATAGTTAGGTGCCTAGCATTACAACACAAAACTTATGCAATTGGCCAGCACCTTAAAGGAAAGCCAAGTACCAGGGATGGGACTATAACTTGCACCATCAGAACACAAAAACGTGCCTTATTCCACATCTGACTATTGGTCCATCTGGGTCAGTACTGTCTCTAGCAGAGCTTCCCCAAACATGATCCGTGGACCAGTAGTTATGGATTTATGGCTGAAGTCAGGAGGTGACACACTCATAACATTAAATATTCACTTTGATTTTCATTGTATTTTAATGGCTTCTCTTATTTCTTGCATTTGCATTGCATTACAATCTGAATTCTATGGAATGCAATAAAATTAAATATATAGGAAATAAAAGAAGCAATAAAAATACAATTAAAAACCAAGCAGCATCTAGCAAAGTACATTACAACAGAGAGGAAAATCATTCAGTGATGCACCTAGACCCTCAGTAATTTTCAAGTGGTTTATGGTGAGGGGGAGAGGGGGAGTTTGGGATCCACTGGTCATTCTCTATAAAATAGTAGTAGTTCTCCCACCACTACATAAAAACATGAGAATAGGGAATAAAATAAAAGTGGGAACAGGGCAAAATTAAAGCAAGTATTTTGACTTTTAAATGTGGAGCAGGCATGATCACGCTAAAAGGTGCATTATTTTATGCAAAATAACAACTTGGAAAGCCATGTGCTTGCAAAATTGCATATCCATTTTACCCATTCCATGCCCCAGGATGCATTTTCACTTTTAAGTGGTATGGAAATTTCCACAGAAATACAGGCAAAGTTTTGTGCGTATTCCCTATCTTTAGTTTTAATAACGGAGTTTAGCTTGGAAGAGCAGATCACCTTTTACAGAACAAAACAGCAAGTTTCTTTGTAAAGTTCCCTGCTGTGGAAGACCTCAGCTCACCTCTGTTAGTTAATTAAAAATGATTGATTAGTTCTGATTAACATAAAGCAAATTGCAGCACAGCAAGTAAGGAGAAAGATGAACTTTTCTCAGACTGAACCCAAAGAAATTCATCCTCCTCTTCCTGTGATTTCATGGTTCCATGACCAAGTTCATCATCATATATTTATTGCTGAATTACATTAAAAGCATACATATTAATATTAAGTGGTTACACTAGTTGTGTGGGATTCACAGGAGTTATATCTGCCAATTAAGCAAACAATTAAAACCCTGCAATATTCATACTGTAAGAAAATGATAACAGATATCATTGGAATGTCTCCATAAATGAATGTTTTATCCAACTACAGTAATGAGTTCTCTAATTACACTGGGATGTTGCACGAATTAGAATTAGATCAAAGTGTGAAAAAGCCCTGGACAACAGCAAATTCATGCCTTGTAGTCATTTATGTCCAACTTAAAGAAGCTCTTGATTTATCTAATTATGTTTGCTACATAATCTAAATGGGAAACCCCATTTTAGCTTGAGTCACACATCTCAAAGGCACTTTCTTTTAGCTTAAGTATGTTGTGCAAAATTGTGACTGCTTACATATGCGATGGTGCGTGAACATCAAAGCTAATGACCAGGTTCCCAAATACTGTGAAAGTGATTCTACTAATTGACCAAGAATGTTTTTAGACTAATATACAAACACATGTCCAAAGTCATGATGCATTGTTAACTATTTCTGTCCTGGCCCAACTCAGCTAAGGAAGCCACATGTCTGATAGTTAATAATAATAATAATAAATTTTATTTATACCCCGCCCTCCCTGGCCAGAGCTGGGTTCAGGGTGGCTAACATCAGTAAGATTACAATAAAAACATAATGGGGGGGACAAATTAAAATACAGGTTAAAATGCAACCTCATTTTAAAAGTAGCTCATGGATCAAAACCATAAGGGGAGGGAAAACATAAGGGTCAGACTGAGTCCAAACCAAAGGACAGGTGGAACAGCTCTGTCTTGCAGGCCCTGCGGAAAGATGTCAAGTCCCACAGGGCCCTTGTCTCTTGTGACAGAACGTTCCACCTAGTCGGGGCCAGTACTGAAAAGGCCCTGGCCCTAGTTGAGACCAATCTAACCACCTTGCAACTTGGGACCTCCAAAGTGTTGTCATTTGTGGACCTTATGGTCCTCTGCGGGGCATACCAGGAGAGGCAGTCCCATACGTTATGTCTTTATTGACAAAAGAAACATTACAGCAATTGCTATGGCACTCTGGATGCACACATACATGCCTCTAGCCACTAGGCAACTGTCCCCTACAGATTTGCAAACCTTGCCCCTCTGCCAGCTTATAAACCATTCCCTGACGAAACCTGAGACTTCTCCTGCTTTTTCCAAGTCCTTCCAGGTTCTAGGAGACAGTGGGGTTGGGAAAAGTGGGAAGTCTACTGACCTGCCTGTCACCTAAACAGCCTCTTCTTCCATCATATCCTGTATTACTTCCTCCAGCTCTGATTGCCCTGACTCTCCTTCCTTCTCTTGTCCTGGTTCCTACTTTGTAGGCAGCATTAAAGCCATAAATCGCTGGTCTCCTCTCCTGGTTCTCTGCCTCTGCAACACACACTCTTTGGAGCCCTGCTAGTCCCTGACAATTTTTATGAGTGAAATGAGTTTCAAAAGTAGCAAAGAGCTACAGTCCAAAGAATTATTTTTTTTACCAAAAAAAATCCATTCAGTTTATGAGGTCCTTCATAACTCTTTGGATCTTGGCCTGTGGAGAAGCAAGGGAACTGGAAACTTCTGAAGATTAGCTGAATGCGTGAATATTCCATATCTTCTTTTGCTGGTGCATAAAAAAGGTCAAAATAACCTGGAAGCCATGTAAGTTGGAGTGTTAAAAGTGTAATTTGAAGAATATTTAAAACATTACAAGAGAACTTGACTATGAGAGCTTGTTAAAAAAAAAAAAAGTGGAACAGACACGGGCCTTGGGTCCCCCTCAACATGGAACATAACTTGGAAGACTCAGATAGATGAGGAGGAGGAGGAGGAAACAGGGGATGGGTGGAGAACCATGAACACAGGGATTGTGAGTTTAGGTCTTTCCCTTTCTGACCCTCCTTTGGAGTGAAAAGTCACACTGGGAGCTAAGGAGGGCATCAATCAGTTGATGGAGATGGTTGAGCAGGAGGCAGCAGTGGCTGAACTGGAATTAGAAGGGGACAGCATAGTCTTGCAGTGAGGATCACCTCCATAGAGAGGAATGCACTCACCCACCTTAATATTTCTGTCCTGCTTACAAGTAAAAGCCTATCTCCTTGTGTTTTGGGTGGAAGTCAGGACAGGGACAGCATTCTGCTCAATAAACCCAAGAGCTAATATAATTGAAAGGGTGCTTAAAAATACAGCTGATGTGAATGGAAATTGCAATAGTGGGGACTTTTAATATGGGGAATATAATATTACGAGGGCAGTTATTACTTATTGAGAGACTGAACAGACTTTTAAATTCACATAGCCATATAGCTTGGAAATACAATTCACTATCTTGAATAGCAATTTGCATCCTAGGGATATAACATGATTTAATTTATTTAGTAGCAATTATGTTCATGTGTAGACATGCATACAACAAAATTTAGGGCCCGATTAGGCAGATACATTGGCCTCATTATATGTGCCCTCAATCAGATTTTTAAAAACACAAGCAAGGGAATAGGGTTTTTAAAAATGCTATGATCCGCTGCTATGGTGCTAATACAGACATGCCCCCATTTTTAGCCTCATTATTCAGTTATGTTACATTTCCTAGTATGTTTGGAACTTTTTAATTGTCCTTACCTGATATAATCCCTGAAGATGACTTTATCCTTTTTAAAAATACCTGTTTTATTGCCAATGTTTGTTCTAGGGCCTCCTGCTGCCACCGTAGCACGATTTTTGTTCTCATCTTAACCCGAGGTACTATTTCTGGGTTAGCGGAGTCTTTAGCCTGAAGCTTCTGTAACCCGAGGTGCCACTGTATGAAAGTGTTTTGTTTTCCATAAACACCTCATTGGCATTCTGTGGTTGTTTTAGGCCCAGTGAGCTATTGGTTGGGTCAAAGTAGAGCTCCATTTGAGCTCTTGTGTGTCTGCAGGTGGAGGACAACAAGCAGGAGCTGATCACCTCCTGTGGCACGTAGTCAGAGCAGGTAAGAGGTTTTAAGATAGAATGGAATTCTTACCTGAGGTAGTGTTGGGATGTGGGCATCCCTTAGTCATTGTTGCCGGGCATGGACTGCAGGTGCTGGAGGGAGCACCCACCAGCTTGGCTGGTATTGTACATCAGGGTGAACATTGACCAATGGGGCCATGGTGTGTCTGTTGAGTTCATATACCCAAGGTCCATGTAGAGGGGATGGCATACTCTCCAACATTTCACAGATGAAAATAGGGACACCCTATTCCATAATAATAATAATAATAATAATAATAATAATAATAATTTGAGCCACTTCCAATATATTTAAAAACATAATAAAATCTTTTAAAACTTCCCTATACAGGTCTGACTTCAGATGTCTTCTAAAGGTTGTATAATTACTTATCTCCTCGGCTCGGGGGGTCACATAACTCCATAGCCTCCAACATTTCTCTGATGTAAATAGGAATGCCCTAAGGAAAAGTGGGATATTCCAGGATTAAATGAGAGACTGGGACGGCTTCTGTAAATCTGGGGCTGCGCCTGGAAAAGAGGGAGACTTAAAGGGTGTGGGAGGGGGGACCATTAGGAAACTTTGCTTTTGGAAACAAATGTTTTTGGAGGTGTTTGGCTCTTCATAGAGAAACAAATACAAATGGCTTCCCACTGCCCTTATAATAAATAGTTTATAAACCAAGATATTCCCAGGACAGCATTAATTATATTTGAAGAAAGGAAAAATGTGACCATAATTAAGTTTGACCTGTTCCATAATCATTCTAATTCCTCTGTGTACAATGTATGAAAATAAAACACATTCTCCATAATAACACATTTTCCATCATAGTGAACAATCAGAATGCTGCTCTTTTCTTTCTTTTTTCTTTTGGTAATGCTTCACGAATTATTAATTGAAATTATAAAGTGAAAACGGATTACTTTCTGAGGGCATTTGCATAAGATATATAATTCTATTGACATGGCAATATATTAAGTTTCTTAAAACCCCTGACAAATAGTTGAGGGAAATATTTAACTATCTTTAGCCATCAACCATGAACAAATAAGCTACACATTACATTAATTAAAACATTCTTGTGTCCAGCTGACTACCTCTTTCTACTGGGCTGCAAAAATTAATCAAAACTCAACTAGATCTTGCTAATCTCTTTAGCTCCTGATCAACAACTTTTCGCATTTGATATTAGTCTTGTGTGCAGATATGGAACTCTGAAATTGTCTAATTATTACCTGTTCTTGTTCTGTTTATCTGTTCCTTAAAGAGGGTGGCTGGGATCGAAGGAACTAGCCCAAAAGCTTGAGCTAGATAATGTTCTCGAGTTTCTTCCAATGCAATTACTGTTTTCTGGAACACATCTGAGATTATGAAAGTTTTAGAGCTAAGGTGCAAGTTCTTAAAATAAATTCTTTGTCTTGAATTTGGGAGGTAGGTGAAAAGTTTCCTAAAACTGAACTGCCTTTACCTTTAACACAGCTGTTAGTACCTATTTATATGATCCTGGTAAGAGTGGCATTTAATAATAACCAATCTCATATAACCAACATGCTTAAGTCTAACTGATGCATGAAAGGGGTTAAGACCATAGAGTAAGCTCTCCTGCTAGGCTTACATTGGGAGGAAGGGTTCTCAAGCTCTTTGTTCTTCCATTCAACCATGTGAACCATACCACTAAGGATATCTACGTTGGATGCTCCAGGTTCAGACAGCACAGCTTAAACAAGCCATATTTGTGTTTCTATTCAAATAATTTAGAAACATTTACCATTTTGGAACCTATGTTTTATTGCCTGTGTATTTCTAATGGCTGTATGGGAAAACACATGAATCTGACCTTTGAAGTTTGTACATAAACCATATTTAACTTAATGAACATGTAGTCTCTGTATCTTTCTCTCACCAAAGATTACTTGCCCCAAACCTGGATCTAGGCATCCAAATCATTCTCTTTTTTATTGTAACATATATTTTTCTTTAACCAAAAACCAACAGCAATGTGTATAATATTGTATATAACATACAATAATTGTTCAAATTTTAAGTAGAACTGGCACAAAACATTAAGGAGTAATATGGGCATTAGATACATCCATGTGGATAAACTTGACATCGATATATTGAGAAAAAATTCATGTCTTCCTATTAACAGGGTGGCAAAGTTATGAAGAGTTTTGTCTGGTCTTAGCTCTATCTAAGGCCCATTGGTTGTTTGCACCTCTAAGAAAGAACAGGAACACAGTCCATTAAATGGTTATGATATATAGTGGTATCTCTGGTTACGAACTTAATTCATTCTGGAGGTCCGTTCTTAACCTGAAACCGTTCTTCCATATTGTCAGGAAAGCATTGTTCAATGTTTGGATAAGATACAAAGACTTATTGGAAAATAAAACTCCAAGGTGGTTGTCACCAATGGAAGCGAAAGCCTTTAAAAGACTCAATATGGAGTCCAAATGGCCAAAATATCGGGAAATTTTGGAACAAGAGGGAGACAAATTGAAATTGCAGAGCTTTGAGAAACTAAAAAATAAAGTGCGAGACTGGCTTCATTATTATCAGATAATGGAGGCTTATAAATTGGACAAGAAAATTGGATTCCAGGTGGAAAAATCAAAATTAGAAACAGAATTGTTAGAACCCAAAACCAAGATTTTGTCAAAGATGTATAACTTGCTGTTGAAATGGAACACTCAGGATGAAATGGTGAAGTCTGCTATGATTAAATGGGCACAAGATGTTGGACATAACATTATGTTTGCTGACTAAGAACAGCTATGGACCACCGGTTTGAAATTTACAGCATGTAATGCCTTAAGAGAGAATATTATGAAAATGATTTACAGGTGGTACATGACCCCAGTCAAGCTTGCAAAAATTTACCATTTGCCCGATAATAAATGTTGGAAATGTAAAGAGATTGAAGGTACATTCTTTCACCTTTGGTGGACGTGCCCAAGGATTAAGGCTTTCTGGGAAATGATCTATAATGAAATGAAAAAGGTATTTAAATATACCTACCCTAAGAAACCAGAGGCCTTTCTTCTGGGCATGGTCGGCCAATCGGTGCCAAAGAAGGATAGAACTTTCTTTATGTATGCGACAACAGCAGCAAGAATACTCATTGCAAAATATTGGAAGACACAAGATCTACCCACCCTGGAAGAATGGCAGATGAAGATCATCGACTATATGGGACTGGCAGAAATGACCGGCAGAATCCGAGACCAGGGAAAAGAGGCGGCGGAAGAAGATTGGAAGAAGTTTAAAGATTATTTGCAGAAATATTGTAAAATTAAGGAATGTCAGAATGATATTGGATAGAAATTAAGCGATTTTCAGCTGTAATGTATAAAAGATATGGAAAATAAGGTTTTGAAATAATCAAAAGAATCAGTGGTGAGGATTTGCCAGACAAACAAACTGAATTGGAATATAAGAAAGGGAGGTATGAGGAGGTCTGGAAAATAAGTTAAATGAAAATGAGTAAATGGAAATTTTATGTGTTTTTAAATTGTTTTTATTTTTTTGCATTTTTGTACTTTTGTATTTTTGTTTTTCTTTTCTTTTTGTTTTACAATGTATTATCTTTGAAAACTTTAATAAATATCTTATAAAAAAAAGAAAGAAACCGTTCTTAACCTGAGGTACCACTTTAGCTAATGGGGCCTCCCACTGCTGCTGCACTGCCAGTGCGCGGTTTCTGTTCTCATCCTGAGGTAAAGTTGTTAACCCGAGGTACTACTTCCAGGTTAGCAGAGTCTGTAACCCGAAGTGTTTGTAACCCGAGGTACCACTGTAATTGGGCGGCTGTTGTTGTTTTTTTTTAAAAAAAATCTAATAAGGGAGCAGTCAAATCAGATTAACATCACACTCTTTCAAGTGTGCATTATGGTTTTCATTAGTTACAACATATAGAGCACAACAGGCTGAATGGTAATGTTTGTAACAAATTTCTTTACTGGTTGCTTCCTAACAGTCCAGAATGTACACCATATACAATCCTTAAGCAAGGTATATAACCTATTTAATTAAATCCAATGCAGATATATTCCTTCCTTTCTTGATACATTCTTGTTTGAGTTCATATATTACACAGTCCTCGAATGTGGTTAAGGAAAGGTCCCCGGAATATCACGGACAATACAGCTGATGAGGTTGGCTTACATAAGTAGCAGACACAGGCAGGCAGGCTCAGGCAGCTGGGTTGGGTAGAACAAGGTTTCAGATATTTCCTTGTTTTGCCCCAAAGGGCTTCCTCAGCTGTTAATAGTTCTATATAATATAAAAACCTTATGTCTTTCAGCCATTCTGCAGATAATGCTCCACTTACATTATCAGTGCTGGAAATTAATATTGATCACTGATTCCCCAATGATTGCCACTGATCAACTGATAGCTTTTAGTGAGATCACTGTCCTGTGCGCAGTATAATTTAAAAGTGCCTTGCTAATTATATACGTCTAACCCTTACAGCCAGGGTTGTCAGAACACATGGATTTCAAAAAA
Organism: Podarcis cretensis; assembly: GCF_951804945.1. NCBI lineage: Eukaryota > Metazoa > Chordata > Lepidosauria > Squamata > Lacertidae > Podarcis > Podarcis cretensis. The sequence goes on along the minus strand of NC_137176.1, from coordinate 22,113,718 downwards.
TTGCCTTTTACTTGAAAAGCATCTGTAACAGAGAACTGTGAAGCAACCAGGCTAGAGTACTTAACAGATGGTTTGTCCAATGGTATAAAGTGCAAATTGCCTAAAGGGGAGAGTAAATTTCACTACAGATGCTATGGAAGCTCAGCAGTCAATGTAAAGGATCTACTGTCACAGTCAGAGGAAAGGTATTTGACCTGGAGCAAAGTGGTTAGAATTTGTCAAGTGTTACTATGGCACTACCACATGCCACTGCCCACTTGGAATCTAATGGACTACACATGTAAAAATTGTGAGCCACTAAGGCAGGCTTCCTCAACCTCAGCCCTCCAGATGTTTTTGGACTACAACTCCCATGATCCCTAGCTAGTAGGACCAGTGGTCAAGGATGATGGGAACTGTAGTCTCAAAACATCTGGAGGGCTGAGGTTGAGGAAGCCTGCATTAAGGGGCTCACAGCTCACTAGCTGTGTATGGAGGGGCTGATCAAGAGCTAAAAAGCAAGGCTAAAAGCTCTTGCAGCAGCAACAATGTAGAGTGGGAAATCAGCTGGCTGGAAAAGGGTTAAGTGTCTCCCCCTGCCACTTTTTTACTTAAAAACAAACAATCTCAAATCTGATTTTCTTTGCGTAAAGCGCTCATTGGGCCTTACATGCTTGCAAATGATCCAGTAGACTAGGAGTATACCAGGAGTATTTTCCTAATAAGAATCATCTCATTATTCAGATTCTACTACAGCAGCAAAACTCATCTGGAAGGTCAGTGAGTCACATTCAGTCTATCATTTATCATTAAGGATGTTTGTCAGAGTGCGGAACAAATAAATACTAATAATTTATTTTCAGCGTGCTTGGTAAAACATTAATTATTTTCAGCAATTAGGGCACCCCTAATGAGCAACAAATATTAATTCATCTAACAAAGTTCACTTTTATTTTAGATGCTCACCGAGATAATTAGTAAACTTGCTTCATTCATTAACAGTTCAAATCTCATTAAAATGCAAATGGTTAGAAAGGGTTTTAGTGTATTAGAGGGTGTTTGTTGACATTCATCATGCTAAACAATTTCGGTCCCTAATTAATTAATTTTTTAAACCCTGAAAATTGCCATTTGCTTTTGTGGAAACAGCTGCTGAAAGGTTGCTGCTCACATTGCCTGTGCATTGAAAAAGGCTACGAGAAGGTTATTTCTTTCCTCCTGCACATCTTTGCTGACACTGCTGCTTATTCCTATTAACTGTGGCAACTCGTGTGATGCTGCAGGCAAGCCAAATCTGATACACATGTGGTAGCAAAACCACACCCAACTGGGTTAAATGGCAGGTGGGCAAATGAAATTGATGAATGTGATGGCGGAATAGTTTCTGCCTATCACCCAAAATAACAGCAGGACCACAAAACAACACTGAAGCTGTGTGATTAAGCTAATCTGTCTTGTTTTCCACAGAGATGACAGTTAAGTAGCATCAGGGCCGTCTTACCCATAGAGGCTAGTGGCGCGGGGCACCAGGGAGCAGAAGGGAAGAGGCAGAGGCTGGATGTGGCGCCTCCCGGCATCAGCTCACCACCCTCGCCCGCCTCCGCTATGCCGCACCGAAGCAGTGCCACACCCGGAGCCTCCATCTGCCATGGCCACCCGCCGCTCCACCCTCCAGCCGCTGCCCGCCTTCTCCAGTCTCGCAGGCAGCACCACCCTCCCTAAAAAACTCTGGGAAATGGGGGGGCGGGCACCGGAGGGAGCTTTGCACCACAGTGGCGGATATGCTTAAGACGGCCCTGAGTAGTACACAATTTTATTTTTATTTTTTCACAGAATCTGTATACCACCTTAATTCTTTAAAACAACAACAACCACCTTGTTAGTGGCATAAATTAAACCAGTGCAAATTACCCCTACATCCAGTACTGTTTTTCTAGAAAAAGAGGTGCTGGGACTCACCATGGATGCCTCCTTTGTTCTCTTATAATGGCAATGGCCTGAGAGGTGCCGAAACTGAGTACTGGTGATTTCCGTCTGCAAACAAGCCCTGCCTATACCTGTCAGGAGTGCATGCAGGAGCCAGGCCCTGGGACCAGTAGGGCTTTGCAGGACTGGGGCCTTCCTAAGTTTGTTCTGGAGAGGCAAGGCGCGGCCGCACAGGTGAGGCCACTTGGTAACTCGCTGCAACTGGTGTCAAGAGCCGGGAAGGGATATAAGGTCAGCATTTCCCTTCCTGGCTCTTTGCCACAGCAACACGTTTCCTGCCTTGCTGCGTTTGGTTTCTTGTTTCCTGATCCTCGGACCTCGGCTTCTTGACTCCTTGCTTCTCGGTACCTTGACTTCTTGACTCCTTGCTTCTCGACCCTCGGTTCCTTAACTTCGTGACTCCCTGCTTCCTGACCCTTGCACCCCTGGCTTCTGGACTCTTGTTCCTGCTCCCACCCCGCCATCTTGCCCCCGGTCCTGACGTCCTCAGCCGGGACTTCAATCGCCTGTAGACCGGACCGTGACAATACCAAACTCTTTTCTGGAGTGAGGGTACTGTCAACCTAAGCCCAGTAAAGGGGGGGTGCCTTTAAATTAGAGTTTGACTCACACCACCCTTTTTCATAGAATTGTAGAATGAGAAAGGGCCACAAAGGTCATCTAATCCAATCCCCTGCAATGCAGGAATCTTGAACCCATGGCCCAGAGGTTACAAATCTCATGCTCTGCAGATTGAGCTTTGCTACTTTTCTTGCTGATGTAAGTTCTGGGATGCCAGGTCACATGACTGAGCTGAATAGAACTGGGATCCAGTGTAAGGCCCCCCTCCCATGAGTCTCCAGAAATCTCCTTTTGGGGGGAGTTGGCGTAACATCTGCTGCTCGTGGCTCAGTTGTCCTGGCTGAACTGGGATGCAGGGCTGAGCCAGGACGTGGGGTTTAAATCTAGTATAGCCCATTTGTGCTTGCTGAGCTGGAGATCAGCTGGAGCCTCACTCCCACACCTCAGGTCCTGGGTTTGCATTACTACCATAGAGAGGACCTCTACAATAACACTAAATGCACTTTTTTATTATTTCCAATGTCTAATAGACTGCTTTCCACCACAGATAGCCACAAAGGTGGTTTACACAGAGACCAGCAAAAATAATTCTTAAAACCCCATCAATCAAAATAGTACGGTATTTAAAATAAACAAAAAGAACAGGTAAAAAAAATAAGTCCAGTGTATAGGCAAAGTACGCCCATATTAATGAATAGCTCCAATTCTTTATTGTAGGCATTTGTAATATACAGGATCTGCCCTTCCCTGATGTCGTCACCACAGGCATTTAGCTAGCTAAACAAAGAATCTATGCATCCCTCAACTGAGGGAAGGAAAAGCCACCAGTTTTGTCACTAAAGGACAAAATTAGCTGGAAAGCATATTAAATTAACTTATTGTAACACAATGAAAGGAGTCTTAAACCAGATACTTTTTTGGGCGTGTGTGTTTTTCTTTACAGGACAACAAATAGTTTCTTCATATGACTGCTTTTTCTATTCCTCTTTTTGAGGGAAGTGGGTGGAGAGGGAAGACTTTGTTTTAAAACAAGCAGGAACAAAATAATTCCTCACTTCAATAGATTTTTATAACCGGGGAAAAATTTAAATTGAATTCCAATCATTGTGGCAGGTGGAATTTGCGTGTTTTTCTTCCTCCAACGGCAGCGAGGGAGATGATTATCGCTCACAATATATTTGAATAACCGCCGTGACTCTTTCTACCCAAAGCACGGGGAAGTAGATAAAGTCAACAAAAACTGAATACACAATGGCTTTAAGAAAACTGTTTTTAAATCCAGACTGAGCTGTTGCACATTTATTTGATGCCCTGAATAGAGGAGCCTCTTTTGTAAAGAAAAAGTTGGAAAGTTCATGTATTGGGAATGGGAGTGCCCTCAACAGACCAAACATCTGGAGAAACTACAGAATACCAATAATTATTCTACAAGCAGTGTTCTAGCAATGATGCTAGAGGACCATGCAGCAACATTCCTAAAGTCTTTAGGGGCCTATTTCCTGAGCCACCGCTTCACTTTTAAAGAGGGGAAAGAAATGAGGGAAACATCTGTGCTCAGAGCACCTCATGAAAGGGTTAGTGAATAATGCAGTTGCCCACACAAATCCCCACCCCCCATGAATGTCTTCCTACTCCCAAACTTCAGCTGACATTTTGCCCCCTTAAGGACACTGAGAATTTTACATTTGAATATTTTACACAGTCCTAGAATAGCTTTTGCTAATGCGTACGGATATCAACCTTCCTTGTAATACCGAACTCAGGTGTGCTACAGAACTGGGGCCAATGAGATACAAGGAAGGTACCTGCACACTCAGGTAAATCCCAAGCAGGGGTGCCACCTTGAATAAAATATTGTGGGGGCCCAGGAAAGCCTTGCTCTGCATAATCAATCACATGATGCAGTGCACACACAACATGTGACTGGGAATGCCCATCAATTTTGTGGGGGGCTGGCCTCCTCAAATATTTTTTTGTGGGGGCTGAAGTGCCCACAGCCCATAGGAGTTGGCTCCTATGATCCCAAGGTATTTTGAAATACATTTTGAAAAGAAAAAGAAAAAGGAGGGTTATAAACCTCCCTAAAGAAACAAGCCCCATGGTAGCTAACAATGACTAGTGGCTTCAAGAAGCCACCGAATGTTGTGTACTATTTGGAAAAGAAAGAACAGCAAACTTGGGAGAAGAAGAGAAGAATGAATTAGTTGGCTCTGCGGCCCTTGTAATATCCTGGGGGATGAATTAGTAGGCTGACTGGAATTCTAAACACAAATGCGCTGCAGTTAGCTTGTGAGGACAGAATGCAATATTTCCCTGCAAGTCCCATTTGTAATTTAAATTGGCAAGACTTTCCCTTAAAAAACAAAACAAAAGCTGCACTAAATCCAATGCATATTTTGTTTGACTTTGAAGTTTAAATAAAAACATAATTATTGTGTCTGTCAGATGGTTGCAGATCTAATTTAAATACTTTTTTGTTTGCCTCTATTGACTAGTTTCTTTTTAAAGGCCGCTGCAATTAGCATTCAAAAATGTGTTCATCATTAACCTTCATAATCAGAAGTGTGGTAAACAAAAAGCAATATTGGTGGGGTATCCAGGAAAATTAAATAGAGAATGGCTTTCTGTCAGCAAAATATCTTACACCTCTCATTTTATGGATGCAGGTGAGCTACTGTTTTCCAGCAACTCTTGTCAAGACTCAGTTCAGCAGGCTGACTTTGCAGCATATGCAAAGGTGCTAGGATGACTGTGAGGTTTGTACTATGGAGCTGTGCAGTGGGGAGGATCCCAGGGAAGGCTTAGATTAGGTGAGTTTTCCAATGCCGAGCCTTATTCGGACTGGCAACGTCAATGACTGGGTTGAATATAGTTGTAAAAAGGTAAAGGTACCCCTGCCCGTACTGGCCAGTCGTGTCTGACTCTAGGGTTGTGCGCCCATCTTGTACACGCAAAAATTGTTTGTGTAACTTCTGGGCCCTCTGCACTGGTTCTATACTCGCATAGTTACTTCAGTTTGCAATGTTGTTAGGCTGCACACCTATGCACTTACCTGGCAGCAAGTTATATTTTATAAAACGGGAGGAGGGCTTACTTCTGGGGAAACGTGTATAATATTAGGCTGTACAAATATTCCTAAGCACACTTTGTGTGGAATAAGTCCTGTTTACCTATCATAGACCTATACCTGGGTATGTGTACTTGATCATGAAGCTGAATGTATGAACTGAATTCTTTGGGGGTGGAGAATGTGTTCTGTGTTTGCGGTGATACACATATGCAGGTGATAAATATACATGTGTGACTCCTCAAGGTGTCTAGATCTTTTTAACACCTGTTCTTCTTGAACTGCCAGAGGAGGTGACAGGACATAGGTATGGATCTCTTGAAAATGTAGAAGTACTCCCGACACAAGATTCAGCTGTTGACCTGCTATCTGTACAGCCTACACGGGTCGGCAAAGCCCTCGATCTGCAAAAACCAGCTGAACATCATGATACAGCAGCTGATCATCATGATACTTGCAATGGTGTCATCAAAGATCCTCTGGGCCAAATCAACCTATTGGCCCCCCAGTTAAAGCCATCACACCTACCTAGGGACCAGCGACCTCAAACCTGGAACCACCAAGCAGAGCAGAAGGAGGAGGAGCCTAACTCAAGAGCCCCAAACCACCGGAAAAGAGATTGACTGCCATTATTTCCACCATCACCCTATTTCCACATTCTATCTTGGAACATGGCGGGATGGTTATCTAAGCAGGGTGACGTCGACCTTCTGGACTTCCTTACAAAATTTCAGATTATTTGTTTACAGGAGACATGGTGTCTAGATCTCCATGTCCCTCCTCTCCAGGGATATGAAGCCTTTGCTACCCCTGCAATAAAACCAAATTTCCGAGGACGACCTAGTGGTGGCTTAGTCACCTTTGTTTCCATCAAGCTAAAATGCAAGGTCCGGCAACAGCGGTGGGTGAAGAGTAACAACCTACAAATCCTACTTATTTCTAGCAGTGAAGGAGGAGACTTCCTCTGCTTTAATATATATATCCCCCCCATAGGCACCCCTTCCCAGTCGTCACAAATCTGGGAAGATTTAGAGTTATGTTTGGAGAAGGCTGAGCTAGAATTTCCTGGCATGGATATCCTGCTGGCAGGTGATTTCAACGCCAGGATAGGAAACGACATTAATACGTACTGCTCTAAATCCCAATTACTGCCAGAGGCAGATTGGTTTATTCCCTGGTCCTCTGACGACAAGATCTTGAATAAGGCAGGCATTACATTAATGGAGACTGCCTTCAAACATAATCTGTACAATCTGCATGGTACCCATAAGGACAGGTCAGGGGGTTTCTTTTCTTTCCTTGGGCCTAGAGGTGCGAGCGTTATTGATTATATCCTGGTCTCCCCAAAACTTTTGGAGAGGTCACAGGGCTTTAGGACTTTCAACAGAACTGAGAGTGATCACCTCCCTATATCAATCTCACTAATTCCCTGTGGTTTGGAGGATCCGCAACACCGTAATCACTGTGCAGACCCACCTCCAACTCTGGCCCTACGTAGGCGGAAATGGAACAGCGACCTGGAATTCAAAATTAAACTACACCTGCATTCATCAGATTTATTGGCCCTGAGAGACCAATGTATTTTATCTAATTCTGACCCCTTTCTAATATTTCAGCAGGTCTCAGAGTCGCTCCTCCCACTACTTACGAACTCCAACCCTCCCAAACAACAAAATAATACGAGGGCCTGGTTCGACAAAGACTGTAGGAATCTAAGATCTTTGCTTAGGAAATTGCAAAATAAGGTAAAACAGGAAGGGACCCTGTCCTCAGTAGAAAACCTGCGCAGGTGGCGCTTTCACTATAAAAATACTTTAAAATTTAAGAAATCCCTCTATAGAAAGGAACAATGGGAGGCACTCGACAAGGCAATCAAATTGCGGGACGATAAAAAGTTTTGGGAAATAATTGCTCAGGGAGTCTCACCCAAAGGGAAAATTGTAACCAACAGTATTTCATCTAACATATGGTACCAACATTTTTCATGGCTATATTCAGCTCCAAATATTGCTAAACCGAGCCAGTTTCCTTCTATTAAAAACGATCTATTAATGGGCTGGGATCCTGTTACCGAATCAGAATGTTTACAGCTAATTAAAACACTCAAGAATGGCAAAGCTCCTGGTGAAGATATGATTCCTCCTGAGGTGCTTAAACTAAATGCCCAGTGGTGGGCTGTTTTATTAGCTCAACTCTTTACGGCAATAAATGATACATGCAAAATCCCAGAAAACTGGAAACTGAGCCTGGTAGCCCCCATCTATAAGAAGGGAGACCCCCAAGACCCCTCAAACTATCGCCCCATAAGTCTCCTGGACATTGTGTATAAACTTTACACTCGCCACCTGCTAAATAAATTGGTTGACTGGGCTGACCACTCTAACTTGTTTAATCCGGAACAGGCAGGGTTCAGAAAGGGCCATAGTACAATAGGCCAATGTTTGGTACTACAGACAATGATAGATAAGTATACAAAGACACATAAGAGCAAACTTTTTGTGGCTTTTGTAGATCTCACATCCACTTTTGACTCAATCTGTAGGGACAAATTATGGCAAAAACTAAATGACACAGATATTGATAGACAACTTCTCAAAATACTTAGAGAGTTACATTCAGACACCACAGTTAAAATCAGAACTGGGATGTCAGGCAACTATACTGACCCACTGCCACTGGGGAAAGGGGTTAAACAGGGCTGGTTGTTAGCGCCGTTCCTCTTTAATTTCTATATAAACGACATTGTTCAACATATGGCAAAGTATAAGTCATCAGCCCCTGCCCTGGAAGGCAAACACCTGAATATACTGCTATATGCTGATGACATGGCGGTCATGGCACTCACTCGAAGGGGCCTACTCAGCATGCTGGAGGGACTCGCAGCTTATTGTTCCCAAAACTCTCTAAAGATAAACTATGATAAAACAAAAATTGTGGTATTTACTAGAGCTCGCCACACATTTAGATGGTCTCTAGATGAACACAAAATTGAACAATGTCTCCTCTTTAAATACCTCGGTATCACTTTCCAAGCTACATCTAGCTGGTTTGCCCACTTCAAGACTGTAGCCCTTCTAACACGTAGAACAACTGGTGCTCTGCTCAGCTTTTTTTATTCGAGGGGTGGGCAACTGGTGACCCCGGCACTAAAAACTTTTGTTGGAAAAGTGATTCCACAGATGTTATACGGAGTAGAACTCTGGGGATGGAATCAGAAGCTGTTAGATCGGCTTGAAACCTTCCAAAATTTTTATCTCAGAAGAATTCTAGGCCTCCCTCAGAGTACTCCGGCAGCTCTCCTAAGAGTGGAAGTAGGACTACCTTCTGTGTCTGCTAGGGCCCATTTAAGATTCTTGCGTTTTTTCATCAACCTTATAGATGCCCCGAACACCCTATTGGCTAAACAAGCCTTTGTATCATTACAATATAATACCACTTGGCACAAAAGTCTATTAGACATTCTATCCAGATACAACTTAAAAAGGTAAAGGTACCCCTGCCCGTACGGGCCAGTCTTGACAGACTCTGGGGTTGTGCGCCCATCTCACTTAAGAGGCCAGGGGCCAGCGCTGTCCGGAGACACTTCCGGGTCACGTGGCCAGCGTGACATCGCTGCTCTGGCCAGAGCCAGAGCCGCACACGGAAACGCCGTTTACCTTCCCGCTGGTAAGCGGTCCCTATTTATCTACTTGCACCCGGAGGTGCTTTCGAACTGCTAGGTTGGCAGGCGCTGGGACCGAGCAGCGGGAGCGCACCCCGCCACAGGGATTCGAACCGCCAACCTTTCGATCGGCAAGCCCTAGGCGCTGAGGCTTTAACCCACAGTGCCACCTGTGTCCCACCCAGATACAACTTACCAGAGTTTAATACTCTCAAATTGTGGAGCCCTGATAAAGTTCGGGAATGGATCTTTGAAAAAGACGCCTCTTTGGACTCCACCAAGATAAAAAACTCTGGGTTTTCCTACTGGTTCCCACGAGTAAAAGCAGTTAAAATCTGTGCCAACTACTTGGTGGAGATCACTGATCCCACCCTTCGGAGAGCTTTCACCATGGCACGGCTTCAAACATTGCCAACTGCTTATCTGACCGGTAGATACACAAAAACCCCAGTTGAACATCGTTTATGTCCTTGCCTTATGAAAATTAAAGAGGATCTTACACATTATTTCCTCTATTGCCCCATTTACTCGGGCTTTAGAGACGCATTGCTGCAAATTATACCCATCTCTATAACCAGTCCTGAAGATAGAGTAAAATTTTTGTTAGTTGATGCAAACCCACACATTACCCATGTGGTAGCGGTCTTTGTGATGAAGGCCATGAAAGCCAGGGAAAGATTTATGAATGACAATGTAAAGACCCCTTCATCGTCTGTTTAACTCGCTGTTCGTTTTCCCTCCTTCTCTACTTTGTGGGAAGAAGGTTTTGTTGGCATAGTATGTAATGAATTTTAATATTTTTTTTAACTACTGATTTTAGTGTTGATTTTTGTGCACAGGCATGGTCCTCACAATAAACGGATTTGCTTTGCTTTGTAGAAGTACTCCAATTTTAGCATGGCGTAAAGTAATGTGGGGGTTTTTATTTCCCAACGTGTCTGTTCTTTGCAGGAAGTGTGGCCTGTTTAGGGAAGTTTTTAATATTTAATGCTGTATTGTTTTTAACACTTGATTGGAAGCCGCCCAGAGTGGCTGGGGAAACTCAGCCAGATGGGCGGGGTATAAATAAATTTATTATTATTATTATTATTATTATTATTATTATTATGCAGGAACTGCCTTCTTCCCTGTTGGACCCACTCTTGGTCTCATTCACTCAATTCACTGGAGCCTGTATTCTCATGCAAGGGAAGCCCCTAACTCACTGAGGGTTTTCAGATTTATTTAAGACCCACCAGAGACCTTCCAGAGCTACTATTCTCAAAGTGGTTAAACAGTCATTCTCTCTACCAGGGAACTCTAGGAACTGTAACTCCCATGAAAATCAATATAGGGCTCTCCTAACAATTCTCATCAACCTTAACAAACCATGGTTCCCAGGATTCTTTGGGGTAAGCCATGACTATTTAAAGTGGTATCATAGTGCTTTAAATGTATGGTGCCAATGGGACTTTGTTTTGGCACCCAACACACACTTGTTGGGTAACTGTAGCTCTTCATCATCCCCTGATGAGTATACCTTGTATTATACACATTCTTTGAGGCATTCATGTTTTACATTTGTAGAGGCAGGGCTTTTTTTCCAGGCAGAACTCACCAAAACTCAGTTCCAGCACCTCTCGGGTAGGTGCCATTGTCATTCTAAGAGAATGTGGGAGGTGTTCATGGTGAGTTCTGGCACCTCTTTTTCTGGAAAAATAGCACTGTGTATGTTTAAAACATCCAATGTGTACATCTTAAAATTAGTGTGCAGTCCTTGAGCATGGGCTTAACCCTGAATCATTGAGATTTTAAAAAGCTATTGATTAATCCATTTTTAAAAAACCAAATGCACTCTCACTCTCAGTCTCTCTCCCTCTCCCTCTCCCTCACACACAATTTTTCCTTTCATTTTCAACTGAATAGTTATGACACAAGTGATTCTTACATGCTTTGCAGAAGTGCTGTTTAAGAGTAAATACTATCTCCTCCTTCCTGTTTCCTGCAACATGCAAAGGGAAGTGTCATGCTATTGAGTTCATTCATTCTGAAGGATAAAGAAAGCAATGGAGTCAGGGTGAAGGATTGGGAAAAAGCAGAGACCAAGCCCACTACTTTCTTTGACAATATTAAAATAATATTTAACAAAATTAAAAGTAGGGATGGATGAGTTAGAATGCAATCCTATGGCAAGGTCCACTGGGATGAACAGCTTACAATGTAGTAGATTTCTGGCACATCCAGCTGATTTCCCCTCAGCCAAAGATATATTGGCTTAATTTATTCATCTCTCCTTAGGGTCATTCTGGGTGAGGGATCAGAGAGAGGAGACTTAGGCTAGATCCATTCAGTTCAGTCACATGACCTGGTGACCTGACACAGAACACTGTGGCAAAGGCTTACTTTCCCTCTGCTAGACTTAGGCAGAGCAGCAGTCTCACAGCTGCCACACAGGGTTTGAATCAAATCTGGTATAATTTTACAGGGGTTTAACTTACACTGGCTTGCTTTACACCAGTTTCGTGTGCAGAGGATTGCCCCTTTAGTTGTTTAGGGCTTTAAACAGCAATGTTGGAACCTTGTATTGGTCTCAGGTACAGTTGTCTTAAAACATGAGTTATATGAGCTCTAAATAGCACCCTGACCAATAATCTGGTTGCTGTGTTTTGGACCAGCAGATGTCACAGTTCTGAATCAGGAGGAGTAAGGGAAATTTTGTGATTTGTGCATGTGCAGAAATCTCCTAAGCTGAATTGCAACTGTTCATGTACTGGTATTTATGCAGTGGCATCAGCATCCAGAGTTCAGCAAATCTCTACTTTTGCTACCTGGTGTGATTGCATTGCCAACTTTCCCTTCTTTATAGTAGCAGTTTCTCATTTTATCTGTAGCAGATAAATTTTGTCCATAACGATATACTCAATTAGATCTCTTATTTCTGGAGCGTAATTCTTGACTATTGGCATATTACTTTAAAATAGAACACTGTTGGCTTTCCAAGGCCAAGCAGGATGTGTGAAAAGAATTACTACCATTGTAAATTAATAGTGAGGTTGTAAGGAGGGATATAAATTGCCTTGTATAAAAATTTTACTATTATAGAGAGCTAACATTCAGTTTAATATCAATAAACTTGATCATGTGTTCTCTCCATTTGGCAGGAGGCAGGATGCAATAACTCCCATTGTGACACCGGTATGGGACTGTGTCCTCAGGAACGGGCAAGCCCATTGCAAGCAATAGGTACAGAGCTTATATGCTTTGCAACTCCTCCTCCGTGTGGGTAAATTATGCTGTTTTCCAGCTGTATAGCAGCACGCATTGCAATGTCTGACACAGCAAATCTGCTGGAGGGCAGTGTTACCATAGAGCAGCCTCTCTCTTCCATTTTATCCACCACATAAGCCAACAGGCTGATCTACAAATGTTGATGGTGTGCAGCCAACATCATCCCTGATAATTGGCTATGCTGACCCAGATCTGATGGAAGTTACTGTCCAATCACTTCTGCAGGTCACCATGTTACCTATCCCTCCTCTAGTAGATTGCCTCTAGGAATATCCATTTTGTCTGGGAAAGGAGGCCTGTGGAGGTTTAGGGAATCAGGACAAATAGCCTTCATAAGCAACTCTTGACACTCCAAAAAATTCAGCTGCCTTCCTCTCTAGGTAAAGGTACACCTGTCATGGACGACTCTGGGGTTGTGGCGCTCATCTCACTTTATTGGCCGAGGGAGCCGGCGTACAGCTTCCGGGTCATGTGGCCAGCATGACTAAGCCGCTTCTGGTGAACCAGAGCAGCGCACAGAAACACCGTTTACCTTCTCGCCAGAGTGGTACCTATTTATCTACTTGCACTTTGTGCTTTTGAACTGCTAGGTTGGCAGGAGCAGGGACTGAGCAACGGAAGCTCACCCTGTCGCAGGGATTCGAACCACTGACCTTCTGATCGGCAAGTCCTAGGCTCTGTGGTTTAACCCACAGCACCACCCGCGTCCCTTGCCTTCCCCTCTACCTGGCCCCTAATACATTGAAGGCCTTTCAAGAGCCACGAAAGAAGAAGAATTATGCCTGAATCATTAAGGGGGGGGGGAATCCTAGAAAATATAGGTGCTTAGTTAGCTATTGGCAGCTATTCACAAAAATTAAGGTGAGGAACCTCCAGCCCAATTATGCAACCATAGTTTGTACTCAGTACCCATGACAGGATCCAACCAGTGACATTGATGTAGCTTTCCCTTCTTTTATTTGTTTAACAAAACCTGCAAACTACTTAACTGTTCATAAAACATCTAAATGGTTTCCTTTCATCTAGGAAAATAAATTGTTTGAATAATCATATGAATGGTCAGCTCACCTTATCATGTATGAAGATCAGCCAAGTGGCTAATATTTGGTAATAAATTGTGGGTTACACATTCCTTGACCACCGAGGAAGACCTCTCAGGGGCTGAAATGTGTTTGGTGTCAAGTATAAATCTATGCATTGTTTGGCACACCAGCTGGGTGTAGGCCTTATTCTGGATAGATAAGAACATAGATAATTGCTAGTAATTTTACCCATCTCTTTAAGAAGAAGAAGAAGAGGAGGAGTTGGATTTGATATCCCGCCTTTCACCCCCCTTCAGGAGTCTCAAAGTGGCTAACATTCTCCTTTCCCTTCCTCCCCCACAACAGACAATCTGTGAGGTGAGTGGGGCTGAGAGACTTCAAAGAAGTGTGACTAGCCCAAGGTCACCCAGCAGCTGCAGGTGGAGGAGCGGAGACACGAATCCGTTTCCCCAGATTACAAGACTACCGCTCTTAACCACTACACCGCACTGGCTCTCCAGTATGAACTTTATAGCAGTTCATACTTCTTTTGTGATCAAAGTTGCACAATATTTTTGTATACATTTTAGCAGCACATTGGCGTGCATTCAATGCCCATGTCTAATGTAGGTCTAGTAATTTCAGGGGGTCTACTCTGAGTAAAATTTAGTTGGAGACAACCCTTTATGCAGTGCTTTTTTCCTGGAGGGACACAGGGGTATGCATACCCCTAAACATTTTGTGAATCTTGTACTTTTGTCCATTTACTGTATTTATTTTTCCCAATTTAAACTATAAAATGGTGGTTTTCTCGAGTCAAAAAGAGAATACACCTAAACATATTTTTTTTAGAAAAAAGCTCTGCCTTTATGCCCCCCCCTTTTTTTTTTGCTCTCAACCACTTCTGTGTCTAAGTCCAGTTTTGCAAGTGGAGATTTGCATACATTTCTGTGTATGTTGTATATATAAACAAGCATTCATAAAATAATTGTAAACAAAACAGAGCAAAAAAAAGTGTTAGCTACAGCAGGCAACCTTGGGCCTGTGCCATTATTTCTGTTCATTAAAAAAGTGTTTTAGATAATTGGTATATCTGCTTTTGTTTCCACCCAGTGATAAAAGTTGGTGAAGTTAGTGACTGAAGTCTGGTTGAAAACATCATTTGTTTTCATGATGAATGGGAACCACATATGCATGGAAATGTCTCTCTTAGTTAACCCTCTGATAAAGTGACTAGCTTCCTACCTTCCTTCCCCTTAGAATTAGCCAAGTAATTGCTGTCTCAGTCTGAAAACTGTTAATGATTTGCTGTTAGTTAGTTAGGTTTTTGTAATAAACTGCAAACGTTTACCCTACACTTTGCTTGATAGCTAATTCCCCTGATATTTGGTTCCACATAACTCTCAGCTAAAGATGCAAATACATGTTTGATGGTTTTTTAAAACTCAAAGTTATCTCAAAATGCATTTTCTGATGTTTGTGTTCAAAGGAACAATGTTCCTTTGTGTAATTTATTCCTCATACCTCCAGCACAACTTTTTCTTTTGCTCCCAGGGCAGCTAACAATGCAGCAAAAAACAAGAAAAGTACATTTAGAGAAAACAAATATGAAAAAAGTTCTCACATTTTTCTGAGTCATTTTAGGATAGCCAAGCTGATTTCTGTTGTACACTTTGTCATTTCTGACAAAGTAAACAGTAATGGTGAAAGTCGGAATGCAAATTTAAAAGAAAAGGAATGGAAGGGAGAGCTCTTATTAAACACTGCATTAAGGAGATTACAAAATGAACCCTGTTAGATACAGCCCAGATTCATTTTTATTCAAAATGGCTCCAATTAGCATAGATCTGATCCTAACAGGGAATTTGGTATCCAGACAAAAGTTAGGATTCTGTTTACTGGAAGGTCTTCAAAAAAGAAGAGGTGTGTGTGTTGGTTGGTGGGTTGGGATGGAGATCAAAAATAAAGCAGTTACTGTAAATGTGTCTTTCATTTTCCTGAACCACTGAAGAGCTTCTCTTTCTATTAGCTTACAGAGCTCATCTGTCTTTGCTTCACTGAATACACACAAAGAATTCATACAAAGTACATGCTTATGCAGAATTTATTTTACCTACCTCTAGCATAAAAAATAACCTCCCCCTACCCCATCTTTGGTTTGAATTCTAGCTTCTGTAGGGAAAAATAATGCCCCTCACAAATCTCTCGACCATCTTCAATATTTAATTTTTATCATTAGCTCTTGCTTCCCTTTCATTAATGTGTATAATATATCGTCAGACCTTTTGAATTGCATGGAAAAGGAAATAAAAAAAAGAAAAAGAAACACTTCAAATGGCAAACTGGGAGCAGAGAAAGAAATGATTGGTAGGTTTCATCAGCCTACATTCTTCTATGATTTATATTCTTGTCTGCTGAATAATTCAGTTTAGGCGACAATATCTTAAAGCAGTCTCAATGAAGGCACTTCTTCTCTCATATGCATGAAGTAGAACTTTTTGCTTTAATGAATATAGGAAAAAAAATATGTTGGGATTATTGTTTCATGCTTTTTAACAGGGGCACTTCCCTGTTAGGAGGAAGTAAAAGAGAATTACAAACTGGGATCAAAATAACTACCTTAGTTGTATTTATTTACTTGGGGAGTAATCCTATACACAGGAGGGATGTGGGTGGAGCTGTGGTCTAAACGACTGAGCCTCTTCGGCTTGCCGATCACAAGGTCAGCAGTTTGAATCCACGCAACAGGGTGAGCTCCCATTGCTTTGTCCCAATTCCTGCCAACCTAACCGTTCGAAAGCATATCAGTCTCAGTAGATAAATAGGTACCACTGTGGCAGGAAGGTAAACAGTGTTTCCATGCACCAGAAGTGGTTTAGTCATGCTGGCCGCATGAGTCAGAAAAACTGTCAATGGACAAATGCCGGCCCCCTCGGCCTGAAAACAGAGATGATTGTCGCAGCCCATAGTTGAATTTGACTGGACTCAACTTTCCAGGGGTCCTTTATCTTTACCTTATCCCTATACACAAGAAGCTGGTGTAAGTTAAGTCAATGAAAAGTTACACCAGATTGTGAACTTCCTTGATATTTTTTTAAAGGAAGATGGTACAGGAATGTTTTAAATAAACAAACAAATTAGAGCACAGAAAGTATAATACCTAGAACGAAGAGGCCTTAATTTTAGCGTATTTACTCAACGAGCCTCCTTGAGGAGGGAATCTTACAACCAAGTCATTGTCACTGAAAAGTCCCTTTCTCTAGTAACTGTCTGCTTCACCCCATTCAGAGAAGACAGCTGAAGAAAGGATTCAGAAGATGACCTTAGGGTCTGGGATGTATGTGGTAGCAATGGTTTTTTTTGGGGGTAGCTGAGGTCCAAGCCATTTACTGCTTTAAAGGTTAATATGAACACTTGGAATCCAGTGCAGATTTATTTTTTATTTTATTAATTTATACCCAGCTGTGGAGAACTGTCAATGCTGTGGCCAGGGCCCTGCGCTGTTCCCTTCTCCAGCTGCCAACAATGGAAAAAGTCAGTAAGGAGAAAACACCACAGGTGAGATATGGCTACTTTGTTGTTTAGCAGGGGCCCTTTAAAGGAGTTCCTGAATGGAACAGGAGGAGAATCTCATGAAGGAGAGAGAGGGACGTATGAAGCCTAGCATCTCACTTGCAGGAATTGACCATACTTTACAGTCATTGATTGGACCTGGCTGTTATGCTGTGTGGAAGAAGGGAAGGGAGCTTAACTCTCATATCAGAGGTCCCTGCCACAGTCTTCTGAGTCTGGGCTATACTGGGAGTATTTGAGTGGCGATTCCCGCCCCCCCCCCCCATGGAATAACATAAAGACACAGGACACCGGAATTAAGGTTAATGGGCGAAAAATGGCCACAACCTTATTGGTTACATGTAAGAGCAGTATTGGCTTTAGGCATTGGCCCTATCAGATTATCCGGCATAAAGCTGGAAGTGGTTAACACAACAGGGGGAGCCCCTGAGATGCACATCCCTAGGTGCTCCCCGAGGGGTCACCGCTCAGGAGCACGCTTTAGGCCCTAGCCTCCGTAGGTTTCGGATGAGGCAACACACCCTGGAATCCTTTATCGGACTAGCCCTCAACATTTGGGGGAGGTGATGGCGCTCCTCCCCCCAACTCATCAGCATAATAATACCCCTACCAATGCCTAACTGCCAAAAGCAAAGGTGTTGTGACGTTTTTGTTACGAGGCAGGCGAAAAAACCAAATGGCTTTAAAAACAATGCCAATTAGCCAAGTGGAAAAACTCCTACCAGGCCCCTTGTGGCGACCAACCAAGGTCAATAGCAAAGCCAGAGGAAAGCCTAGAGGTTGGGTGGGTGGGAAACCGCAGCTGAGCGAGGAAGGAAAAGGGCCGTTCTCGGGCCGCACCAACCTTAAATGACCCTACCCCCGCCCCTGCAGCCAGCTGATTGGCTGGCCCAGGGTATGACGCGGCCTGAGGATTCCCCTGATCACGCGGGGCTGCAGCCAGCCCCGCACGGATGATGGTGGGGCGTGAGCCCGCAACACCCCCCCTCCTGATGTTGGGAGTGGCTTTATCAGGCTAAAGATCCATAGCAATCAGGTAAGTATGTCAGAAAAAATCTGATGAAATTGGAACAGGAAGCAGAAATTGCTGCAGTTTGTGTGGTCATCTGGTGGTCAGGAATGGAAATTGGGCAACTGAATATTCATGTGTGGACAAATGTCTGCACTTTGTTGAGAGTCTTTAATGCTTGAAGTATAAATCCCAGATTTATACAGAATCCCAGACACAAATATTGGCTTTTCTGCCTTGTCTTATTGAATATAGACATCTTTGAGCATACAAATGGGTAATGCCACACACAGATTAAGAGGCCTGCCTTGTCAGCAGAAACTGCTTTGATATGCAGTGTGAGGAGTTGCAGGTATAAAAAAACCACCCACAGATATATCTACAAATACTGCAAATCTAGCAGAAATGAGTTAGCCATGCAATAACTCCACATCAGCTCCGTCCATTATACTTAAAATGTTGCCATTGTAAAAGAAACCAGAAAAGGGCAGCGATATGGGGTATGAGCTCAAATTTACGAGATAACATCACCCATAAAAGTCTCACAGAAATGCTGTATATAAATCATTTGCTCTAATCTGTGGCCTAGGAAAAGTTGAAAATGAATGCATTTCCCTCCTGGAAAAGTGACCACAGGAAATAATTCTTCATGCAGATACATTTTTTTAAAAATATATTTAAAAAATCTAATATTGTTGTGAGTTTCTTAATGTGCTTCCTAATGAGTTGCTTTTAGGTGGCAAACTTTAGACCATAATAAACCTAGAAATGAGCATCTCAATAACATCAGAACCTTCTTTCAGTATTATAGTCTTCCATTTAGCAACACAGGGGGCAGCAGGGACAAGTCCCTCTCTGCCTCCATCACCATTCTCTCCATGATTTGGTGGGTGAGCTTCTGAAGAAAGGGGAGTAAGGTACTACTGTTTTTCCAATGCCTGAGGTTTCTTCAGGAGAAGGTTGGGATATAAATCAAGTAATATATAATTTAAATATCATGTTCCTCATAATTTAGAACTCTGATCAACTCAGGCAATATGCCGCAAGACGATCTAAGTTGATCTCACTTGTCCATTAGCCACAGAAACGAAAATTTTAATTTCTGAAATGCTTTGCAACCTTAAGGTGGTTGTTCCCCGCCCCCCTTACAATTAACATAAGAACATAAAATGAACCCTTTTGGGTTTGTTCCAAGGATCCAAGGCTCATGCAGTCCACCATCTTGTTCTTACAGTGGCAAACCACATGCCCATAGAAAATCCACAAGCAAAACCTGAGTGCATCAACATTTAAAACAAACAAACAAACAAACAAACAAACAGTGTATCAAAGTTATGCCCCCCCCCAAGGTTGCAATTATCTGGTAAGTTCCAGTGATATCAATGAGGCCTACTTCTGAGTAGAGATGTACATGACAGCACTGAAAATTAAAATGGACAGGAAGATACTTAAGCACATTCATTAAGCAGTGAAACCTCCCATTTGTGATATTGATTACAAGGTACAAATAGTTGTGAGTGCCTTGCCTCCTTTCTCAATACTTCACACATGACTTCCCATATATTTAATTTTACCTTTTTGTATTTCCATTTTGCTTTGTCTCAAGCTTTGGTTATTTTCCAGTCCAATTGTAGTAAAGTTAGTGTCTGTTTAGAAGCTGTTCCTTGGTCAAGCAACAAGAGTGAGGCCTTGTGGGTAACCAACAAGCCACAAGGACCATGGGAAATAAGTCTTGTCTCTTTAACCTCAGACTAACAGGCTCCCAGGGTGTGAGAGGTTTACTATGGGAAAGGAAACCCCTGATTTAATGAAAGCTTTGACACCTGGGTCCGAAGTTATGTGTATTCCCTCAGTGATGTTATCTGGCCTTGATTACCTGGGAATGTGCATCTGCATAAACTCCATGGGAGGGAGGAAACCCCTTTGATTTAGGCTCTAGGTTCTTAATGAGACCAGCTGCCAGAAGTTATATTGATTAGGTCGCAGACCGGTCATTGGAGAATTTGAAAATAATCAGGAGTTATGATTGGTTTTGGGGTTCCGAGCTATGTGCAAATTGGGGATAAAAGATCTTGGGAATGGCTGAGAAAGCGTGCTCTGCAATCCGCAAATCACCCGACTGCTGATGTTCCATCTAAGTAGCCGTCCTTTCGTTCTTTGTGATGGAGAATTGCGAAAGCCTCTGAATGCAGAACATTGAAAGGACTTTAACTATTCTATCTGTCTCTTAGACGTGAGTATGTAAGTCAGTTAGATTTTACAATGTTCTTATTTTCTTGCTTGTAACTTACTAAAGAAGTGCCTGCTATTTTTAGCATGTTTTCTTATGTTCTTTTAAAATAAATTTTAAAGAAGAAACTGTTTGGTTTGTGTGCCTTTCCGGGGGGAAAAGCTAATTCCTGGCCTTACGCTTGGTTACGCTCTACTGTAGAATTTCTGTCTGCAAGTCTGTGGATACAACTTTTGGAGTGGGGAGAACTAGTAATAATTGGGCACAGCCTTCTCCCTGGGTTGTGGCTCTGAGTTCCCCGGACCAAAGGGAGTGGTGGCAGCCTTACCGGTTCTAGTTTGTTCTGTTTTTGTAAATGTAAACGTGCCTGCCAACCCTGCTCGAGAAACCTGGTCTGGCCGGAGAGCAAAGACAGGTGAGGGAGGGGCGAGCGGTTGGGGGCAAGTTTACCACACCAATTTTCTGTATTTTTTAAAAAAACTAAAGCACAGAGGTTGTGGGAAAATACCTGAGTTCAAATTCCCACTTAACCATGAAGTTCATTTATTTATTTTACCTTATCTTAACTTAATACACTACAGTTGTGGGTATAAAATAGGCGCAACCTGCATTGGTCTTCCCAAATTCTTTGAATTAAGGGCAGGATACCAATATGCTATTCTTAATGATGATGGAGAAGTGGATTTATGAATGTGATGTCAGTATTGAAAGCCCCATTAACTATGGACCCCCAAATCTAATCTCACTCCTTATCAGAGCTTCAGTAACTCCTCTCTGCTATTTACATGACGTACTTAGCAATGATAAATGACAACAAATGTGAAGAGGAGTTGTTAATGTATCCCAGACAGGCAGTTTTGCAAAGAGCTGACACAAGTTACGACAAGGCTAGACCATCATCAGCTAAATTGTTTACTATCAACACATCTTAAGGCAATTCTGCTGGGCGCAAAGAATATGGCTAATGCTGAAATTGGATTGTGTAACAATTCATTGAACAGGCAATCATCAGCAGCAAAGACCTGAATGTCATTTCCCCAACTAAATTTCTTTAAAGCCAACTATGATGAAGGCTAAGGAGAGCGAGAGAGTGCCATGTGAATTAAGACATCTCCATTATACATGCCTTTAAAGCAAATAATATCCCAAGTCAAGGCAGTATGGAAAAGAGACTGCATACAAGGATCTAGATTTTGGCAGAATCAATAGGGAGCTAAGCTGCTGCTGTGCTAATTTCCATCTCAAAATTGTTTGTTTCTTTAGGGCTGAAAGAGCTAGTCAGATAATCATTACCACAATCTGGCAGTACTAAGCTTATCTGTGTCAGGGTACAATCTATGAGAATAAATTTACATTGTTCGCATTATGTAAATGGAACAGCAGCATTTTTCTACTTGTCTCGGTGATGGGTACAGGACAAAAAACAAAGGAGAGAAGGCAGCAACGATATATATTTTCTTCATTTTTGCCATGACTTCCCATGGTAGCTCCACTACTGAAGGAAGCTTGATGTAACTTTGCAGCAGCTTAACTTACACCATCTTGTTTTGCAGCAGCTTCCTGTGCACAGGATCTCTCCCTAAATGAGTTGATGATTCCAGGGATGCCAATATACCATCTGGTATGCGACATGATTTTTTTCCTAAAGAAGACGTCAAAGAAGGAAATTGAAAAAGCAAAAGAAGGAACACAACCACCATCTAAGAGATGACAGTTCTCATCCCTGCCATATTAGATTACAGTGTGAACAATGTATATCGTCATAGTGTCCCTCTTCTAGTGTGCAGACTTATAAACTAGATGCTCCTTGGTTATAATAATACATTTGTATTATTCCAGGAAAATGCTGGAAAGCTGTACATAGTAGGCTCTCATGCCTTCTGACCATTGATCACAGCAGTGCAGCTTCACAGAAGAATATACATAAATATTGGTATTGGACACAAAAAATACCAGTGTGTGAGAGAAAAACCATGATACACCCACAAATGGGCTAAAGCTGTTAAAGAATAGCTAGTGTGCAGTGATATTTATATTCACTCCTATCCTAAGGTGCTTTATGTAGTACCAATGGGTTTCCCTTGCCAATTCTTGTGGTCATGTTTTTGTTTGTTTGTTTGTGGGTGTCCTGTCTGATTTTGCTCATTTCACTCATCCTACTGAAGCCCAGTACAACGCCAGCCACATAGTTCAGAAGGGGGAATGGCGGGGGAAAGGGAAATATCTGTTGCATGAACTTGCCTTCCACTTGTGTAACATTGGATACCACCTAAATTGGTACTTATGCCACATGTTGGTACATGCCAATGGATCAATTTCCTGTCAGTAAACAGGTCAACACTGGCAAGACAAAGCATCTTCATTGCTTTTATGTACCCCATTCACAAATCTCACATTTCCACATGCATGTTATCATATCTATATAGTCCACCCCCCACCCCTTATGTCTCACTGTTTCACTTTAACTGTTTATTGTCATCTTTTCTAAGCAGACTAATTTATGCTGCCTTGCTGCTGGCTCTTCTGCCAGTTCCAGGAATGGAGCAACTTGCTGAATGCCAAGCAATCAATCAGCATACCGTCTAATCCAGAAGTAATTGAATAGCATCCTGGGTAGTTGCTAAGTAACCAGTTTTATTTTTTTACCTCCAGGGAATCCTTTTCGCATCAACTAGTGTGCTGAAGAATTATCCTGTTTGTCAGTCACAGAAGCACTACGTACTCTAGGCTTAGGTTGCACACTCATTTCAGGCAGACTTTTTGTGGCCTCGGTGTCACCCTGCATAGACTAAAACCTGGTCTCATAAAACACCAGATGAAGTGGTAAACCTACGTCAGGACAGCATTGCTTCAATATGGAGATGGGTACATTTTTCTGCATTAACCTGCATTTAAAAAAAGAAGAAGAAGAAAAACACCTCCCCAAATGCATATTCAAACTGCTGCAAACTGTGTCATAACATTTGGAGAAGCACAAAATGCAGTGTTGAAGCGCAATTGTTCAAGAGATGCGGATCTGGTGACTTTGTATAGAAATGTGCAAATAGAAGATTCCTCAAGCATCTCTGCCTCCTCTATAGTCATTTAAAAGTGAAAGAAAGAAAACCCATAGCATTTTTCCCCTAACATATTGTTTTCTGTCTTAGTCTTATCCCTGATATTTTCATTTTTCTATGTTGAGGAATATTTTTTCTTCTCATCATGCAAACCTCCACCCGCAGCCACAGATTCTTTACTCCAGAGCCATATGTTTTCTACATAATTCAGTATTTGTGGGAACAAAGGGCTTATCCACACTTAACTTTCCTCTGTGCATTCCAGGCATTCCACGTCAGCTAAGTACACTACTTAGTGAAAGCTGGACCATTTGTAACCTATGTAGCCTCTTGGACCTCTTATTTGCTGAAGAAGAAATTTTGAAACAGTTGGTTATCCAGGAAGGACTGTACTGCTACTGCCTCT
Source organism: Podarcis cretensis (assembly GCF_951804945.1). Taxonomy (NCBI): domain Eukaryota; kingdom Metazoa; phylum Chordata; class Lepidosauria; order Squamata; family Lacertidae; genus Podarcis; species Podarcis cretensis. The sequence continues at coordinate 22,089,901 of NC_137176.1, read as the reverse complement.
GGAGCACCAACTTCTTTCGGTGTGTTCACTGCTAAATATATGAATAAGTTGTGGATATAACCAGGCACATCTGTGCTGTGGTTGGGACTTTATACTTGTTTTGGAAGGCATGTTGCCTCAAGCTTGAATCATTCTCTGTTTGATACACCATTGAAAAAATCCCCTACTTTGGGAAATTCTCTGAAGTCACATTATTTGGTGTTACCTAGTATACATTGTATGCCACTTGACTCTATACAGCTACTAAATTGTATCTTCATTCAGAGTGTTGTAATCAAATTATTAGCCTATTATTTGGTGTTACCTAGTATACATTGTATGCCACTTGACTCTATACAGCTACTAAATTGTATCTTCATTCAGAGTGTTGTAATCAAATTATTAGCCTGTCGTGTTGCTTTTAGGTTGCCCGATTCCATGTTTTAAAGCAGCATCTCAGAGCGCTCCCTCTTCTTTTGCCCCGGAGCTTCCCCCCATGAAAACCCACTCTTTAAAGCTGAATTGGAACAAATGGCAAACCTGAATTACCATTTGTTGCACTTCAGCTTTAAATAGTGGGGTTTCTCAGTGAAAGCGCCAGAGCGCACGCACACACACAAAAGATGGCCCCAACATGGAGATTTATGCCTGAAAAAAGGCAGGGCAAAAAGCAAGTGTAGATAACCTTGAGAGTATTCCCAAGAACACAGTCAGCACTCTCCTATTACAGGGGTTGATTGACAGTGGCGGACAAGCTTTCATTCAGCAATATGTGTCTTCTATCACTGGTCATGTCACTGAGGGTTTCTCTAAGTTTCCAAAGAGCCTTAGGGTTATCCAGAACCACAACTTGAGACAACTGATGCCTTTGGATTAGTTATATGTTTTTGGATTCCCTTTTGGAGGTCCTCAGATCCTTCCACTGATAGGGTATGCAGAAAAATTGAGAAAATAAAAATAAAGATGCATTATATACAAAGAAATGTGTATAATGGTATAATATTGTTATTCTGCTGCTCTCATACTAATTCAGCGAACCATTGGCTCTGTTGTCTCTAGTGTTTACTACTGAAAATTGAATTTATACCAACACAGAAAGAAGGTCTATCAAAAGGCACCATCCTGCAAGAATGAACAATGAATTTAAAATATCAGTTTATTGTCCAGTCACATTATTTCTTCCTGACATTCTCACTGTTTGTTTCCCCCTTAAGCTTACAAAACCAAAACCAAGAATTCTGAAGCTGGTAAATTCACATTACCATTCCTGACAGATCACATCTTTAGGGATTAATTAAAAATAATAATAATGTTGAAATCCCATTGTTCATTTCTTGCACAAAAGAAAAGGGAAAAAATCATAGGCTGATTATTTTCATCTGTGCTAAAGGTTGGATTTGATCAGCTTATTTCTCTCTAATATGCCTGGAAGGAAAAATATTCATTTGTTTTGGCCAGATGGATGGGGAACAATTTTGCCACACCCAATTAAGCTTTCCTTCTGCTTCAGTCTGTGTGGCACTAGAGATTGAGAGTTGAGAGTCAGACAGAAAACTTTATGTTTCCCATCTCAAAACTCCAGCCACATTTTTTAAATAATAACACTGCTGTGACCTTGGAAATATACCAGTTTTTGAATCATGGCGTGCATATTTCCTGCCTTCCCCCTCAGGTGCCCTAAGCTATGGCCCAAATACCAGTAAAAGAAAATATGTACAATATAACAATAGTTTATGCTTTGAATCAAGTTGGCACATTTTGTAGCTTTAGCCCTCCTGAATTAACTGTAGGATATTTCATTACAGTGCTATTTCCTACATCTTTAAAACCAAATTTTAATGCACGTCTGCACTCGGTGGTTTGTGTGCTGTGCTAGGTAGGTCTCTAGGGGCTGGGAGCCAAAACCCCAGCCATAACTAATAATTAGAGTCTCAACTATATTGCAGGACAAGGAATTCTGCGCTGGGGGAAAAATGAGGCTTAGGCGAATGGAAAATGCAAGGCATGGCTGTATACAGAGAATAAAAGCTGCAAATGGCTCATTTGCTCCTTTTCCATTTGCAGAATGGCCATAAAAATGCCAGACAGATTGATTTTTAGGCAAACACTAACACTGCAGTAAAGTAAAGATTAATTCGCAATATTCCTCTAGCAAGGCTGCATTTCAGCCACATTTCCAATTCTGCGCAGATCGAGTACGCTTTAATTTCAATGGGAGAGCAGCCATGTCATGCTTGTATTTTAAAGGGAATAGACCTTTTCTCTCATTGACAAAGGCAAAGAATGTGGCTGTATTAGTTCATACAAGAATTGCTTTCTGGGATAATTAAGGTTTTATCACCCGGAACATTCCATGCAAACTGACGAGGGGAACAAATCTAGAATGCTGCAGCCAACTGACCGCTGGATAAATTGTAGTATACATCTCTCTTTTTTAAAGATGCCATGAATTGAAGTCCCATGGCTTTGGAAGGGGCACAGAATACTTATTCTTCTTTCCAGTTGAATAGCTGTATTATGACTATTTGGTGCACAAACTAGCAGTGAAATGTAAAGCATAATAATAAAAAATGCCATAGAATATTTTATAAGGCCACCATTTTCAATGTCACTGTTAAGGGCATATCAATATATATGTATTTTTTTATCTCCCCCTTTTCATTAGCCATAAAGTATAACTTGGTCTGAAATGTAGCCTGTATAATAATCACATCCATCTTCACTCACAGGGAGTGAAAAGTATAATGCAGCCTGTAGGTTTTGACTCCAAAATTTTCAGTTCTAAAGCAATCCATCATTTGGGGGTCTTACCTATTTAAAATAATGTTTCCTAATTGTTTTAACAAATGATGTTACTATAAAATTCACCTAATGCTTTGGGGCATAGCTGTCGTATATGGAATGCTATTTATTGTGATGTCTAAATGAAGCCATTTTCTGGAGTTCCGCTCATGACATTTGTGAGTGGGGGAGGAGGCGAGAGTGGGGCTGTTCTCCCATGTTCTGCCCCAAACTTCCTTCCTTAAAAAAAAAATAAATAAATAATTTTTAAGTACAAATTAGGAAACATACATATTTACAATACAAAAGAAAAAGAAAATACATATAACCAAGGAGGAAAAATAGGGAATACTTTGTCTCTTCATATTTACAGTTATTTATACCTCTATAAAATGTTATTCACAATAAAGGAGTGAAATGAAAGAAAAGATATGAGAAAAAAGAAAAAAAGAACAAAATAATTGAGAATTTTAATTTCTATGATGCCTGGAGAACAAAAAATCCAAGTGCTAAAGACATAGCCCACTACTTGGAGGAGGAAAAAATCTGGGGGATGAATCGACACAATATGGCTATCAAAAAAGTTGATGTTGAGTTTAGAAAAAGCAGAGATACTGAATAGATCGATATCAGATCACAATCCAGTATTGGTATATATGAAATTTCAAAATCATACTAAGGGAAGGTGGAGAATGAACGAGGAGGTATGGAGAGATGATCAAAGGGTTAAAAGGGCTAAGGAAATATTGAAAGAATTCTATGAAATAAATGAAAATCAGGATACGCCCAAACTTCCTTCCATGTGCTGGAGGGAGAACCTGGTCTATGCGAGCAAACTCCACATGTGATCACACACCGTTCTAAATCACACAGATCCTTAAAATATAGGCAGACTTCAAGTCTCCCCCTCCAATGTGTGGAAGATGGCGTGACTAGAAAATGTGGCTTAACTAAGCTGCTGTGTGAGCCAGGTGTTATAATGTTGCATAATACTGTTTTATAATTTTGGACAATTTATGATAATTTAGAATTTAAATGTATTTTAATGTAACGTTTGATACTTCCAGCTGATGAAGGTGAATACATAGAAATAGGGCCCTGTCCTAGTTTCTGATCCAAAATTGACTTCTGACTTCTGCTCAATGATTGAAACTAAGATCTTCACATCAAATCTTATTATGGACTAACATGAACTTATCTCTACTCATAAACTCTTATCTTTAATACTGTAATGAATTATTGTGTTATGCATATCCTTATGAGTTTGAGTTTGTAATCTCTGTTTGAGTTTGTAATCTCTATTTGAGTTTGTAATCCTTGTCAGAATACATACTTTTGAATGGATTAGTTTTTGTTACAATTGACTATTGATTTGCGAGTAGGGACCACTCCCACTATTGAAACTTATATTGGCCAGAGTTCTTGGTGTACTTTTTTCTTGGTATATTTAATAACAAGAACTCCAACTTATTTAACGTGAGAGTCAAGTGTGGCAAAAAGCAATATATAAATGTTTTACATCAATAAAATGTAAAATACATACATGTAAATGTGAGGCAGGAAGCCAAGATAAATTAAATTGCTGGCTAATGTTTTACTGCTATCGAGAGGAAACAATTGATGCCAATCGCTGATGTTGACAATCAAATATCTGCCAAATATTCACACTTCCAAAGAATAATTGACCCACATTAAGATGACAATTGTTTGGATGGTATTAATTTCAGTTGCCTCTGAAACATACTGGAATTAGGAAAGAACCGAATGCTCAGTTACTTTCACTGGGATTTGAGTTTGATCTACTCCTGTAACCGAATGAGATGAAAAGAAACATACTAGAATTCTGTGATAGTAGAATGGCATGTACCACTTCAAACGCGGGGTGTGTTTCTCTTCTTTGCATGCTCCTTTGTGATTTTTAAAAAATGCCCTAAACCAGCATATTTCTTTCCAATCTCCTAGGGTTGTGTTTTTTTGTTAAGAGCATAAGAATATAAGAAGAGCCCATCCAGTCCAGTAGCCTTTTCTCACAGTGGTCAACCATATGAGAAACCAGTGAGCAGAACATGAATACAAGGACATTCTTGCCCTTTTCTGCACCTTTTCCAACTCTAAAATAGTCATCCTCAAGGTACTCCAAATGTGGTCACACCATAAATTTGTGTAACATTATGATATTGGCAGTTTTATTTTCCTTCCATTTCCGAATGATCCCTAGCTAGGAATTTGCCCTTTTCATGGTCACCACATACTGGCTTTGGGTGGTCTGTTTTAATTGATTTTAAAATAATAATCATAATCTGGAAACATTTTTAAAAGAATGGCATTTCCCACCTGTAGCACTAACACCCACAAGTCTCTTCTCAATTCTGTTGCGTGTGTAGATTGAAAGGTGTGTGTGTTCCCGTCCTCACAATTTGCATTAGTTCAAAGAGATCCCAAGGGGCTCGGACCACTTCAGCATACCAGTCAAACTTCCCCATTTCGATTTAAGTTGTTAGACACTTTGATAACAGTTAATACTTCCTCATTTGCAGGGCTGTGACACACAGACACATTTTGAAGTTGTCCTTTTACTACAGACAGAGGGATCATTTTAATTGCCAATGGCAAGCCGTTTGATGGGATCAGGTTACGCAGTCAAGGAGAGAAATTACAGCTACTTATGAAAAAAATATGATGTGTGTTTAAGCCAAATTGAGTTATTTAATGAGGGCTTTAGAAAAATGGATCATACCCCCATCGTGTCACTTAAGCATATTGAGTGGCTCAGGGGAAAATAGTGTGTGAGAGCTTTAATTAATTTCCACTAGCAAATCCTCTGAGATACAGAAGTATGGCTGGGATAGGGAATCTCTGGCATTTTCTGTTCATAGTATGTATGGATTTCAAAGACGCAGAAGTACAATAAAAGGCATCCAGATCAACACATTTAGCAGGAAGTTTAAATTTCAAACATTTTGCTAGTTGATACCCGCTGTGCTATGTTTGAAGTTTCTCGGAATAAAACAACAGCTTTTACATGGTGGTTTCTGAATATTCAAACAGCATTATTCACCTACACTATTTCAGTAATTATTACAATAATCCTATTATTATCCAATATTATTAGCCTCATATTGCAGATGGAGGCTTAGCTGAGAGGTGAATTAATGCTATAGAGTTAATTTCAGCTCACTTTCTGGCTCACGTCACCTGGCCTTAATCAATACATTTACATTGGCTTTCATTTTAGGCTCTGATGTATTTGCATTAAAATTCATGCAAATATAGGCAGAGGGGTCATTCTATTTGCCAGCAATATGCATCCAGTCAGCTGTGCAAATCAAACTATGATTATTCAGTTCAGAGATGGGGAACATGTGGCATTCCAGGATTTTTTTTTCAGGGGGGGAGGTTGCATGGTCCCATGCAGGTTAAGGCTGGTGAGACTTCCAAAAATCTCCCCTTTTACTAGAGCAGGGCTAGCCAAATGTTGTTAGACTACAACTCCAAACAGCCCTATCCCACACAAAATCAATGATAAGGGACCTCAGTGGGGAGAGCATTCCACAGTTGGGGAGCCACAACTGAAAGGACTCTCTTTACATCTATTATTCTTAATAATAATAATAATAATAATAATAATAATAATTTATTATTTACCGTATACCCCGCTCATCTGGCTGCGTTTCCCCAGCCACTCTGGGTGGCTTCCAACAGAATATTAAAATACAATACTCTATTAAACATTAAAAGCTTCCCTAAACAGGGCTGCCTTCAGATGTCTTCTTAAAGTCTGGTAGTTGTTTTTCTCTTTGACATCTGGTGGAAGGGCATTCCACAGGGCAGGTGCCACTACCAAGAAGGCCCTCTGCCTGGTTCCCTGTAACTTGGCTTCTCACAGCGAGGGGACCACCAGAAGGCCCCAGGCACTGGACCTCAGTGTCTGGGCAGAACGATGGGGGTGGAGACGCTCCTTAGCTGCAAGTAAGCCTCTCTTTTTTATGAACACTATATATATATATATATATATATATATATATATATATATATATATATATTAGAACATGAGGATCTAGATAAAGCAAATGATCCAGCATTGCGTAGAAAAAAATGGACACCTGAGATAGCAATTGCAGTGGAGAATAGATTGAATTCACTTGTGGTACGACAAGGTAAAGATTCATAAAATGTTCAAAAACCATATTGTCAGAAAAGCAATATTTATTGTTTGGACAAAATATAAAGACTTACTAGAAAGTAAGACCCCGAGATGGTTATCACCAATGGAGGCTAAGGCCCGGAAGAGACTCAATATGGAGGCAGGCTGGCCGAAATATTGGGAATTAATAGAAAAAATTGGAGACAAATGGAGGTTGCAGAGTTTGGAGAAATTAAAGAATAAGGTGCAAGACTGGTTACATTACGCCCAAATTCAAGAGGTTTTTAAATTGGACAAAAAGATAGGATTCCAGGTGGAGAAGTCGAAATTAGAGACAGAACTGTTGGAACCAAAGACTAAAGTATTGTCGAGAATGTATAACTTGCTGCTTAAATGGAATACACAGGATGAGACTGTTAAATCAGCCATGATAAAATGGGCTCAGGATATAGGGTATAACATTATGTTTGAGGACTGGGAAAGGTTATGGACCACCGGAATAAAATTCACGGCATGTAATGCTTTGAAGGAGAATATTATGAAAATGATATATAGGTGGTACATGACCCCAGTCAAGCTTGCAAAAATATATCACCTGTCTGATAATAAATGTTGGAAATGTAGAGAGGCTGAGGGGACATTCTTTCACCTCTGGTGGACATGCCCTAAAGTGAAAGCCTTCTGGGAAATGATCTATAATGAACTAAAAAAGGTATTTAAATATACCTTTGTTAAGAAACCGGAGGCTTTCCTCTTGGGCATTGTCGGCCAGAAAGTGTTAAAGAAGGACAGAAGCTTCTTTATGTATGCGACAACAGCAGCAAGAATACTCATTGCAAAGTACTGGAAGACACAAGACTTGCCCACACTGGAAGAGTGGCAGACGCAATTGATAGACTATATGGAACTGGCTGAAATGACTGGCAGAATTCGAGACTTGGGAGAAGAAACAATGGAAGAGGACTGGAAGAAGTTTAAGGATTATCTACAAAAATATTATAAGTTGTATGAATGTTAAGTATTTGCACGATTTAGAAAATACCAGCTCCAGCGAATAGGCTTTGTAAAATAGAAAATTAAGTTATAAGTAAGAAAAGGTTAAAATTTAAGGCAATATTTTGTTTAATTTTAAGGTATGAGCAATTGACAAAAATTATTTTAAATTTAGAAGTATAATATGTGGAAAGTACAAAATAAGGTATGAAATAAGATAATAATTTGCTGACATTCTGATTATAAATAATGCAGGGTAAGGAGATGCGAGGAAGTCCAGTTAGTTATATAAGAAAAGTTATATTGAATGGTTGGTTATATTTTTCTCTTTTTTCTTCTTTATTCTTTCTTATTTTTTATTTCTTTCTTTCTATATGGTTTCTTGGTGTATTTGTCTTGGTTTTTTGGTGTAGGGATTTTGTATTATGTATTTTGAAAATTTAATAAAATATTTATATAAAAAAAAGAGAATAGATTGAATTCACAAACTGCAATTAAGTTAAGATCAATTATAAGAAATAATTTATCAACAGATTCCTCCCTGGCGGCTTACAAAAATCTCACTGAGTCCTTGCAGGATGTGGTCTCTGTCAACATAAACTCAGCCAGCAAGCCACACACTGCTAAAGGGCGCAGTTGGTTTGACCAAGAGTGCCACAGAAACACCGGACTATAGAAACACCGGACTAAATTACTTACCTCTATCTTATTTCAAAATAAAAAAAAGTATAAAGCCCTTTTGGCCTTAAAAAAAAAAAAAAAAAGGCAATCCGAACAAAATTCCTGGTCCCTGCTATTGAATGCCTCACTAAACAATGAAACTAAACTCTTTTGGCAACTGGTCTCCGACTCAATGAAAAATAGTTCTTCAGCCCCCAGCTGTGACATTCCAGCTCAGGTTTGGGAGAACCACTTCAGAAATATATTTATGGAAAATCCAAACCTCCCTTCCAGCTTCCAGGATGATGACAGGGCAGAATTGTCACTGCTCCCTAGGCTGGTTACTGTGGAGGAAGTCCATACATTAATTGGGAATCTGAAGAGTGGAAAGGCTCTGGGGAAAGACTTTATCCCAGCGGAGTTGATTACATCAAACTAGCACTGGTGGGCTCCGCTTCTGGCAGCACTTTTTACGGTAGTAAATAACTCGGGTAAGGTACCATATAGCTGGAAATATGCTATAGTAGTCCCAATCTTTAAGAGAGGCCACCCAAATGTACCTTCCAATTATAGGCCAATTAGCCTGCTCTCAATAATTGGGAAGCTGTATGCCTGTTTCCTCAGTAGCAAACTGACAACTTTTCTAAATGAACACAATATACTATCTGAAGCCCAGGCAGCTTTTCGTGAGAACCATTCAACAACACACCACTGTCTAATGCTGTCCTTCCTAGCCGAGAAGTATACCAGGCCTCTAAAGGGCAAACTCTTCGTGGCCTTCATGGATCTGAAATCAGCATTTGACTCCATCCCCAGATCCCAGCTATGGTCCAAATTAAATCTGATTTTGCAGGACAAACGACTTCTCTTTCTTATAAAAGCCCTGTACAATGGAACCAAACTGCAGGTCCAATGTGGTCGACAAGGACAGCTATCGAACAGCATCAAGATGACTAGGGGGGTGAGACAGGGTTGCATTTTGGCCCCCACATTGTTTTCTCTGTTCTTAAATGACCTAGAAGAGAACTTAATGGATCCAGATGGACACATTCCAAAAATAGGAATGAGAAGGACCCCCTTGTTATATGCTGATGACGCCGCCATCATCTCACGTTCCAGACAGGGTTTGAATTATCTACTGAGGAAATTTTCTGATTACTGTTCTGGAAATGGTTTATCCATTAATTAAGAAAAATCTAAAATTTTAGTTTTCGAAAGAAGCTTCTCTCGGTCTAAATGGGTGCTGGATGGCCATAACCTTGAACAGATAAAATACTTCAGTTATCTGGGGCTCACATTCCATCATACAGGATCTTGGAAGCACCACTGGCAAAACTCCCTTCAAAAGGCGGAGATTACAAAGCTAGCCATACTCAGATTCTTCCTCACAAAGGGCGGCAAATATGTTCCAGCAGCCTTAAGGGTTTTCAATGCAAAACCCGTTTCCCAACTCCTGTACGCAGCAAATGTCTGGCATAATGGGGACCTGCCAAAGCTAGATGGCTTTCAGGCAAAATTTCTACGATCTCTGCTGCAGGTACCCAACTGTGTCCCCAACTCTGTACTTCTGTCAGAAGCTGTTGAATGCCCAATTTCAACTAAAGCGTGGTGGGCTGCCTTAAAACATTAGCTCGGGATTTCAGTGTTTAATCTAGGGAAGGGTTTGTACCAACATCTGACCAATGAGGAATTTGTCAGCAAATGGCAGAAAACCATGGCTAAAAAAGCTACCTCTATTGGTCTGTCTCTCCCCCCCCCAACTGTATTACCTGGGTTATGAAGGCTCCCAAAAGATGTTAAAGCAAAGATTATGGGATAATGCACACAGTGACTTGCGATCTCGATCACACACAGTCTGTAGTCTGCTGGCAGTAGGAGTACAATATGGGTATGTCTTTAAGTTAACATCTTACAGTAAAAACCTGACAGTACCAAACTACTGAAGGCTTTTCACCAAAGCCAGACTAAATGTCTTTCTTTCTGCAGTGTTGGATGGCAGGTTGAGAGGAGTTCCTTACCAGGACAGACTTTGCTCATGTGCTCAAGACGTCGATTCCATAAAACATATTTTGTTGCATTGTGCAAAATATGAGCAAGCCAGAGCTGAACTGATTCTACCCTTGCTGGTACCTCTCCCGGGAAAATCAGAGGCTCACTATGTCAGGTTCCTACTGGAAGACCGGACAAACGCTAGAACATTAGCAGTGGCAAAGTTTTTATCGATGGTTGAAAGAACAAATGATCCCTATATTCTAAACAAAATGCTTGTTTAACCTGGAGGTAGGCTGTATGAATTGTGCATTGCTTTGTAATGATTTGTTGGGTCTCTGGACCGTAATAAAGATTGATGATGATGATGGTGAGATATATATATATATATATATATATATATATATATATATATATTCCATGTTTGATTTTTCAAGCTCTAATTTCTTGGTCTGTCTGTCACATGCCTATACCATGGGTGGGAGGCAGAAATATGAAAAAAGTATTGAATGCAAATACATGGTTAGGAATTGAAATGAAATACATAGTGGCCAGCAGAACGATTAAAATATAAAGAGAGAAGGTAATGTCCCCCTACTGGGGAACTTACACCTTTGGATAATTTAAATTAGAGAAACATAAAAGCAGACAAGCACTGGGAGAGCGAGCCTCAGAAAGCTCATTGAGATGCTCCTCAGTGTTGTGGCAGCTGGTGAGCTATAAATGGCTGTGGCTTATAGGACCATTCTCCTGAAAATTCAGGTTTATAGCCAGGGATGCTCCTCAGTAGCCAGAGTAATGGTGGCCAGGGATTATTTATTTAATCATTCTTTTTTTCATTCTGAGATGCTACAGCTAATTTTAATTGAGAACTAAGTCCATGGTATCATCCATGGTGAACTCCAGTCTGATGAGCTCCTCCAGGGCAGGAAAATACAGGGTTTTGATTTTTGGTAGGCTGAGGCCTTGGGCCTTTCACAACAAGCATTCAACTATATTCATTGATACGTCTCTCACATATATTTCCATTGGGTTGGGGGGGTTGTGTTTAAATGTTGAGTTCATATGCTTTCGTTGCTTGACATTAGCAAGTTTTATGACCGCAAGTTTCCTTTGCATCATTCGGCGACTCAGTGCTATTTTACACCAAATATCCTTCTTTAATAACAACATTAGCATAGCTTCATGACAGGAGTCTGGCTAAATTATTCAACTGGTGACGTCCTGTTTTATCTGCTAGCTTGTAGTTGTTTTCTTCGAAATAATAGAGCTATTTATTATTTTTATGCATCGGTCATATAAAAGCACTATCCTGTACTATCTCCAAGGTACTAAAGTACTATAATATCACTTCTAAATTTCGGTGTCAAACCACGGGCAAACGGAATGAACCAAGATTAAGAAAATATGTCTGCTCCACAGCAACTGATAATTTTTCCCCTCTCATGAATAACTTTACAATGATTTATACTCACTATGAAATCACTCTGATAAAATAAAAATAATCAAGTTAAGGTTTATCAGGTAAGAAAGTTTATTGCACAGTTATTGTGAAATGCTGACCTGCGATAATACCATTTAGAAAACAGTGCCCTTTTAAATCTTTAGTTCTGTTGTGGGGAATATCAGTCTCACTGCATTTTGGCTCTACAGAGCTGAAATGAGCTAAAGTCTGGAACTATATAATAATACAACTACTGTGGTATGCTGAAAGGAAGGAAATTGGTTAAAATGCAGAGTATACACGTAAGCCTTGAGCACTTTCGGCAAGGTGTTTTTCAATAAAGCAGGACTTTTAAGAGGGTAGGTCTGTTGCGTACACTCACTAGCTCACAAGTTCTCATTGTATAGTGAAGGAGAGGGAGGGGAAATATCCAGGGCTGGTCCTACCAATATACATAGTGAGGTAGCTGGCTCAGGCAGCAGGTCTGATGGCTAGAGAGTCAACAGATCAGTTATGCTACATGGCCTGCCCTGCAAACCCTAAGCTAGTTTACAACCCTTTGAATTCAGTGAAGGACTTTTGTCCCATCACCAATATTGATGTAGGGATCAATTGCCAGCCTAGTTAGCTTTTGTATTTGGAATGGGCGGGGAGACACTATATTTTCCTTAACCTTGGGCAGAAACTTGGGCCAGCCCATTACATGACAGGTGCTGGGCTTCAGGAAGCCTCAGAGAGATATCCAAAGCAAGAAGGCACAGGCATTTGGAACTGTGGCCTTAGGGGAAATGTAACCCATGCCATTACCCTCATTATTAAGAGCAGGAGAATACAAAAAGGGAGTCGTCTGGATTGTCTAGCTCAACAGGTAGGTCCAGCTCTACCAATAGTGAATGGGGGGAACATTAAGGGCTCCTGGGTCACAGGCCTACACGCCCCTGAGCTGCTGCACTGGATTTGGTGGTGCTGCAACAGGAAGCACAGGCAGGACCACGTCGCTCTTGCACCATGTGGGGAAGAGGGTATTGACTCCAGGGGTCGCATTATGGAGTCAAACTTCAAGAGAACCGACCAGCCCCCAGGCATTGGCCTGAACAAGAAAATACAGGAGCGCATCCTCAGTGGGGAGTTTGTGGAGCTGTTTTCCTTGCTATCCCATGCTGCTTCGACGAGCCTAAAAGCCAAACCTGCCGAGCGGCAGAAAAAAGACAAAAAAGTGAGTGTCAAGCGTAACTTCTGTAATTGGCTGACCACATTCTTCACCTACATGGGAGTGATAGTGGCCACTTTTCCTGACAAGGGTTGGCACCTGACCTGCTTATCATTTTAAAGGCTGAAGCCATGGCTGGGGAGGCAGCGGCACTCACCTACGACGAAGCATTCAGGGAGCGGGCGGCAGAGGATGACACAGTTAGGTGGGATCTTAAGGATAGTGATGCATGATTGGAGTTGGTTGCCCCATTCATCGGAAAAGGGCCCAACAACTCAAAACAGTCTAAACCGCAATCCAAGGTCCCCAGAAGATAGTACTGGGACTAAAACAATGGTGCCTGTTACAGGGAGAAATGTCAATTCACTCACAACTGCAAACGCTGCAATGGATCCCACCCCACCACAAAATGTTTTCGGGGGAAGAAGCCTTTTCAAGGTTCACACAGATCAGGCACAGACACACCTCAGGATAAAAAAAGAGGCTGGAGCCCCCGCGGGCTCCTCTGGCCCACAGCAAAATAGAAGCAATACCCGCAAATAATGTTCTCCTTTCCCTAGCCCCCTCACCCATATCTCTTTCAGCCATGCTGCCGTTTCTCCACCAGTACCCCAACAGAGAGGCAGAAAAATACATTGAGGAGGGCTTCAGGGAAGGTTTCCATATCCTATACCCCTTCATGCACCAACCCCCCCCCCAACCAAAAGTCTGTTCGAGAGATGTCGCACATTGCTGAGAAGAAGATTACCAAAGTGTGCTTGCTAGGGTGGGTGGCGGGCCCATTCATGGAACCTCCATATGGCTGCCCCATGACCTGCTGTCAATTTGTCACAGTGTTGTGCAAGGCCATCCATGCCTGTGGAGGAGACCTGGCACAATTTTCTGGGCATTCTTTTCATATTGGTGCAGCAACCACAGCAGCTGCAAGCGGCCTGACAACAGAGCACATAAAAACAATGGGGTGGCGGCGTTCAGCTGCCTTCAGAGGCTACATTAGGCACAACCAGCAGGCACTGACAGATACCGTATAATCCTTTCTTTCAGGCTTGACTCCCAAACATGTGTGCATCTTCGGCCACAGCATAGTGCATTGGGCAGCCACCCAGGCTGCCACTGGTCCACCTGGCGAACTCCTGGGTCTGCAGCCAAAGGTTCTCATTTCCTGGTTCGGTCACTGCAGAATGTGCTGGGATGCTGTAGTGGAAATGTGGAAGACAATTGTTATGTGGCATGTCCCTTTCCCTTTAACATTCCCAGTTTGGGGTCTGCTGGATTCTTGTGTTTCACACACCTGTCGGAAGTTTCTTGGGTTCTTCTGTGTTGCAAGTGCTGGCTGGATGCCCGGCTGCAGGTAGTGGGAGACTCTCAGCCGCTCTGTATTAATTCCATCTCAGGGTTCTGGCTAATCATGAATAATGCAAGGTGGACTTGATTACATCAAGGCAGGCTATAAAAGCCATAGGTGGGAGGGGCCTGGATAGCTTCTACCCAGATCAAAGGACCTGATGCTGGGAGACTGACAGTCGGGATCTCTCTCCTGCTGCTCTGCCTGGGGCTCCAGGCAGCTGAAGGGGAGATTGGGTAGCCCCTGTTGGGTATGTTTTATGTTATTCTTTGTATGCCTGCTGTTTATTTGTTAATAAAACTGTTTTGGTTCCCGTTCCACCTCCTCATTCCTTTTGTCCTGATAGCTTTGGAAGGAACTGCTGTTTTTGGCAGCACAGATGCCCTGCTTCCTTGGTTGCATCACAAGCTTGTGTTTCATCCCCCGCCCAATGCGGTTGTGTTCCACCTCAGCGAAAATGACTTGGTCCTGAAGCAAAATGGTGACGGAGGTAGCAGCCTAGCCAGAACCTCCCGCCTTCAATTAAGCTTATACAGCATTAAAGCCAAAGTATGGATAAGAACCTTATGCACTTGGCTAAGACTTAACAATTCGCCGGTTGGACTACTTTTCCTGATGTCTCTTGACAAATTCCACTCTAGTTGGAGGAAGGGCATTCTCAGAAAATTGGCCACATATGGTCTCTCCCCAGAGTATTTATTAAGCTTAGAAAGGGGAAGGGCCAAGAACATAATCAAAGAAAGACTCAGGGACATAGAAGCCCAAAATGATTTTAATCAACTTCCGATAACCTATAAACCCCTGTACAATTCCCAAAGGCCCCATCTAGCAAACTATCTAAAAGTTCTAGACAATGCAAAACATCGATGAGCATTTTCTAGGACCCGCTTTAACGCTCTCCCTTCAGCTCTTCTAGAGGGAAGATACAACAAAATACCGATCAAACAAGAAGAAAAAGAGTTTGGATTTGATATCCTGCCTTTCACTCCCCTTCAGGAGTCTCAAAGCGGCTAACATTCTCCTTTTCCTTCCTCCCCAACAACAAACACTCTGTGAGGTGAGTGGGGCTGAGAGACTTCAAAGAAGTGTGACTAGCCCAAGGTCACCCAGCAGCTGCATGTGGAGGAGCAGAGACTCGAACCCAGTTCCCCAGATTACAAGACTACCACTCTTAACCACTACACCACACTGGCTCTCAAAGATTATGTCCCTGTAACAGCGACGAAATCGAAACCATCGGGCATGTCATCTTATACTGCCCTTTATATCGAGACTCAAGAAAGGAGCTGATCGAACCGATTCTGAGGAAAATACCTTGTAGTACAGATGACACCTATATCAGACACCTCTTAGCCGATAAAGAGCCCGAAATTAACAGGCCTGTGGCAAAGTACTGTTACATTGCAACAAGAATAAGACGAGCAATGATGCCAGCAACAGAGTTCAAATTGTAAACATCGAAGGAACGATAATAAACAGTAGCGACATTTGAAGTTAATTTTTAAAACCTTAAAAGACGAAACCTGGTCATAAATATAAGCACCAATTCTGTGAATTGGCCATATTTCCACTGTTATTTGTAGCACAATACTGCTTATAATGTCGTATTTCTTTTATAAACTGCTTTCTGGTCATTGACCGTATTAAAGATATTATTATTATACTTGGTCATTCGTAAGAGCATAGTGCTGATCAAAACAGTGATTGCAGACTGGGAAAGTTTACATGTCACGAACCCCAATACAACAATATTCTGGTCAGAACTTCTACTACATTTACAATGGTCTGGCAACCTCAAACCCACCAGACTTAACTACACTGTTGAAAAAATCAATAGGGCACTGCGCTCGGCAACCACGCGTATGGGAGGTCAGGTTGTGAAGCATTCCAGCATTAAAGTATACATGAAGGAACTATTCAGGCCCGACAGAGTGCACCTGTCAGGCCTTCGTAACGAGCGTTAGCTGAGAGAAATCAAACATGGCCTGTTGGATTGGTTGGCGGATGGTGAAGGGTCTTTTCAGGTGTAGGTAGTCTTGGCGGTGAGACCACAATTTTGCGGCCTCAGGTGACGGTATCAGGCCTTGGGCAGAATCCTTTAGTCTATCTTCCCTAAATGGGGGTGGGCGTGTAGCAGTGACCCATGCCCCCCTTCTCTTTGCTGTGGCGATCCCAGGGTTCCCCGTTAAAGCGGTTGTCTAGAGGAGAGGCTTTGGACGTACTCCTAGAGGTTGTCATTGCTCTCCCCTGCGGCAGTGGCTTAATGGGGGCGGGCTCTCTCTGCTTGACAATATGTTCTCCAGAGCCAGCCTAGCCCCCCCCCCCACACACACACTCTGGATAACCCTTATGTTCCCCAGATCCCCAGCAGGGGACTGGGAGGGATAAACGCCCAATGCGTGAGCCAAGGTCTACCCACATCTGAAACATAATAAAGTTGTGGTCAATTTTAATCCCATAGCACATTGTCTTGAATCGTTATTCCACATGGGGGCCACCCAGGGTTTGAGGGACTCCGCCTGTCCACGCAATGTGCCATCCCAAAGCCAAACCAAACTTCATGCATTAAATCATATTGCAGAGCCAGAATCTAAAGACACTAGTGAAGTCTGTAGATCAGTATGTGGCAACAAAATCCAGCCCTTCTGGACAGCAGTTCTACAAGAGATATGCAAAATAACTAAACAGGTATTAGAACTCACCCCAGAATTGGCCCTACTGAACATCTTCTAAGAGCATAATGACCACTCACATTGTAGAGAGCTTATAGCCCATCTACTCTCAGCAGCCAGAAACCTCATAGCCAGACACTGCAGAGACCTGTCAGGAGTAAACATGGACCAATTGTATCAAATGGTATGGGAAATGGCCTTACTAGAAAAGCTATCCAATAAACTGAAACTGACATGGGGACAAATAAAAGAGGACACCTTCACTCCAGTATGGCTCCCCTTTATCACATACACAGCCCAACAAGGGTTACCTATACATAGAAGATTTGTTTTCTATCTTTTAAATTTAGTATATTTCAAAGTTTTTCAACAAAGTCTATTCTTTTAGTGCCTTTCTCTGGGATCATCATCTGGCTTTCCATTTACTGAAGCATTTGCATCCCTTTGTCCAAGCAAGCTGAAAGCACTTGTATATTGAAATAAAAAAATCAAGGTGTGTTAGCAATAAGGGCTGCAGTAAAAAAACCCACCATCCTATTATGCTTGAATTTGGAATGCATGTATTGTATATACAGAAACTTAATTCTTTCTGGAGGTCTGTTCTTAACCTGAAACTGCTCTTAACCTGAAGCACCACTTTAGCTAATGGGGCCTCCCTCTGCAGCTGCACCGCCGGAGCACGATTTCTGTTCTCATCCTGAAGCCAAGTTCTTAACCCAAGGTACTATTTCTGGGTTAGCGGAGTCTGTAACCTGAAGCGTATGTAAACTGAAGTGTATGTAACCTAAGGTAGTAGGGTAAAGGGACCCCTGACCATTAGGTCCAGTCATGACCGACTCTGGGGTTGCGGCGCTCATCTCGCTTTTATTGGCCGAGGGAGCCGGCGTACAGCTTCCGGGTCATGTGGCCAGCATGACTAAGCCGCTTCTGGTGAACCAGAGCAGCGCACGGAAACGCCGTTTAACTTCCTGCCGGAGTGGTACCTATTTATCTATTTGCACTTTGAGGTGCTTTCGAACTGCTAGGTTGGCAGGAGCAGGGACCGAGCAACGGGAGCTCATCCCATCGTGGGGATTCGAACCGCCGACCTTCTGATTGGCAAGTCCTAGGCTCTGTGGTTTAACCCACAGTGCCACCCGCGTCCCTGTATATATACATATATATACACCCACACAACTTTATTGTGGTCCATAGACCCAAAATACAGAGTACATTTTTAAAAAATTGACATTGTCACTGACGTTGTCTTGTTGCACTAAGAACGTATTAACATCACACCAGCAAAAAGGCAGAATATTGGAAGACAACAAATCAGGTTAAAATGAAGTCATATTATGCACAACAGTTCCATATCCATTCTTCCGATTTCCCAATTTAATTTCAGTGTGGCAGGAAATAGTGATAGCATATTTAATTGAGACTGCCCTCTGGTACTTGTCTGGGCTGATAAGTATTACCACTGTTTAAAACACTTCCTTTTCTTAAGGCACATACGATGCAGTGCTGTACCACAGAGTGATGTGTGCAAACACTTCCTACAGGCTTACAAGAGAGAAGCAAAGAAAAATATCTGAAGCTCTTCCTGAGCTAGCTGAGCTGGTCTTGGGGCTATAGCTACATCTTTCTAGGCTTGTTGTGCTGGGTGACTTCCACATTCATGTTGAGACCACCTTGTTGGGAATAGCTCACAGCTTCATGTCCTCCATGACAGCCAGGGTCTGTCCCAAATAGTATCTGGTCCCACACATGCTGCAGGGCACCCTCTTGTTGTCATGGGGTTCAAACTCACTGGAACTCAGAATCTCTGCAGGGTTGAGTGATTAAAATGATCAGCTTTAGGAGACCAATGAATCCGAATTGTTTCTTGCCACCCTAGCAGGTGATACTGTCAAAGCCTAAGTTGACATCTGGAATAGAGAAATGACTAGGCTGGCTGATGTGGTCATTCTCAAGTGTTCCCTCCCATGGGGTGGTGCCAAGCTAACCCCCTAATTTACTGGTGGTGATGAAATGAAGGACACAGAATAGAGTGATAATGGCAAAAAAAAACTTGGAAGAGTCCATTGGAAGGCCAACTCAGTGATAGTGGTTAATAAATCATTCTTTTCTACCACCATTGTGCTGGCAAAGAGTCATCCAGCAGACCTGCAACGGTCTATTAAGTGCAGCCCCACAGGATCACTCAAAAACTCACTGTAAAAATAAATAAATATGCATGCCACTTTGCAGACAAAATTGCTGTTATCCACTCTGACTTGGATCCTGTGGTTGACACAGGTCCTGTGGATCACTCAAATCTGCATTTCTCTTATTTTCACAACTTGTTCTGCAGTGGTCAGGAAGAGGACCACAGTTTTGTCACAGGCCTTGCTATGTAGGCCTTGTCACTGCCCTTGTAATGCAAACATAGGGACTTTCTGGATGCAAAGCATATGATCTACCAATGAGCTACCGTCAGGTGTGATCTAATGTATGAAACAGAGTGCATGACTGCAGTCTCAGTCCCTGACCTTGGTGTTTTCTTGTGCAGAAGTAGGGTTGCCATATTTCAAGCACTGAAAATCCAGACAGAAAAGTTGTTGAGTTGGTTTTGAGCTATTTTTATGGGAAGTCAGCAAAATCGGCACTGCCAGCATGGGCTACCCCACGTCCACATTTTCCCAGACATTTTGCCAATTGCCCGGACACTGCTGCCAACTGTGGTATTCTGGATATGTCCTGGAAATTACGGATGCATGGCAACCCTAGCAGAAGGAGCACTGGGTACATATACTCTTCTGGCACAAACACTAGTATAGATAGAACTTAATGGAATAACTTAATTAGAATCAGGACTTAATGGTTTGACCAGTGGGTCCTTTAACTGGTCATGTGTATTCCTTGTGAAGCACACACCTAACATTTTACTTCTGTCCAGTATCCCATAACAACTGTTTCTACATTTCAGATTTTAGAGTAAAAGCAGAAGAAAATTTGTTGCATACCCAGGTGCAGAATATTTGCCACCTAGTGCACTGCCAATCCGCCCCTTGAGGTGATCTGACTGGCCTGTTCAAGCAGGCCTCTGCCATCAAATGGCAGTTTAGCCACAGGGGGAGGTACTGAGCATCCCACCCATGGCCAAACAGGAAGGAAAATGGCACCAGGATCAGGCCACAGCTGTGCTGGGTAGAAAAGACTGCTTCATTGGCGCTCCAGCTAAGCAGGGATATTCTAACCCTGATATAAAACACTCTGAACCCGTGCCATTTCACACTTAAACTCAATTAAATCATAGCACAATCATGACTTCAGAAATATAATAAGTGTTTGCTCTTTCCACCCCAATGCTTAACACATTTTACCTGCCAATAAGCGCCTTCAATTGTAGGAAAGAACAATACATTTCAAAACTAAAAATAATAAAATGATCCTCTGCAGCATGTACATAAAAAGTGGAGGGGGGATGATGATGTGGTGACTATGGAAATGGAGTCTGGGGTTCAACACAGCACTAGACCACTAGCCAATGAAATCATATCATAAAGTTTCCTATCATAAATTTAGTCAGCTATTTCCTGGCCAAAATAATCAAACCAGATTCTCACACACACACACACACACACACACACACAGAGAGAGAGAGAGAGGGGGGGGGGAAAGCCACAATTTACAATGTCTAATTAAGAATAATTTATTAAAACATGGGGAAGTAGGATATGGGGTGGCAGAAATAATAAGGATTCCAGAAATGACCTGGGGAAGATGAATTTGTGCAGTGTGGAAAGGAAATAAAAAATGACTCAAGGGATCATGCAGCCTATAAATACTTTCAAGGTGAGAATATAAATGAAGGAGGAAAATGAGTCAGTAGAGCTGGATGGAGCTTTCAAATCAAAAGCCAAAATCTAAAAGCAAATCACAAAGATGATGATAATATATGAAGCAATCAGTAGTTAATTTAAGGCCAATATACTGTAAGTATGTGGAAGTTTTACATTCACAATTTCCCATCATATTTTATGAAGTGCCTGAACATCAAACAACCTCACCTTACTTAAAACACACACCCACACCCACACACATACACACACCCACACACACACACCAAAAGCACAAATCAGTTATTGAATGTCTTTTCCTCATATACTGAAACAGCTAAAAGATTGCTAATATACAAAATAGGAATAGCTTTGCTGGCTAAATAAATAAAACAAAATATAACAAACCGGGCAGTTGACTATTATTTAGATCTCAGAGAAATGAAGTCCAGCTTTGCTGTTATAGTACCCTAACTGAAGAAATGAAGCCTGCTGTTGACTATATTTATTAATTTTATTTAGCCAGGGGTCGGTGCATTTGTGTGGGAGGCTGATTTTGCTACTTCTGAATCTTCTCAAAGAAACTGATCTGGAGGGTCATAATCCTGCTTCATTCTTGTTGGAACATAAGACACTTTATGTGCATACTAATGTAGTACTTGTGCACACTATAATAGTATGTTGGTGTTTATGTTGATGTATGTGTGCAAGGTAAAAGGTAAAGCTTGTAGGAATAACAGAGGACGACAGGAGGTTGGATGCAGGTGAGCTGTGCAGAAGCACTCTGGCAAGCATGCTCTAAGCAGGCTGCCGGCTAGTTCGGGAGAGGCTCCTTTTATTAACAGAAGTCAACAATTGGAAACAGTAGTGAAACCAGCATCTAGACAGCATCTTAAAAAGTAGAGACATCACCTTGCCAACAAAGGTCCGTATAGTAAAAGCTATGGTTTTCCCAGTAGTGATGTATGGAAGTGAGAGCTGGACCATAAAGAAGGCTGATCGTCGAAGAATTGATGCTTTTCAATTATGGTGCTGGAGAAGACTCTTGAGAGTCCCATGGACTGCAAGAAGAACAAACCTCTCCATTCTGAAGGAAATCAGCCCTGAGTGCTCACTGGAAGGACAGATCCTGAAGCTGAGGCTCCAATACTTTGGCCACCTCATGAGAAGAGAAGACTCCCTGGAAAAGACCCTGATGTTGGGAAAGATGGAGGGCACAAGGAGAAGGGGACGACAGAGGATGAGATGGTTGGATATTGTCTTTTAAGCTACCAGCATGAGTTTGACCAAACTGCAGGAGGCAGTGGAAGACAGAAGTGCCTGGCGTGCTCTGGTCCATGGGGTCACGAAGAGTCGGACACGACTAAACGACTAAACAATAAAGTGAAACCACTCTGAACATGACGTATTTCTATCTAAGCACATTTCCAGCATTAGTGAATACACATGTTAGCAGCTGTTTCCCTAAAATGTTTCCCGATACTTGATTACATCTGCATCTCCACTCATGCTCCAGCCAAGTGTTATGTCTAGTAACCAAATCTGTGGGAGGACAAACGGTCAGGGGAAAAACCTTGTCTTCTAGCCAAGAGGCGAGAGTTCAGGGAGTGTGGGCGCAAGGCTCCTTGGCACACTGTTGCATGCTGGGCACGAGGTGTGCCTCAGCACAGCAGAGCGTTACCTCCACAAAGTTAAACCGTTAACTGAATGGTTAAGTCCAGTCAAACTTGACTATGGGGTGTGGTGCTCATCTCGCTTCAGGTTGAGGGAGCTGGCTTTTGTCCATAGACAGCTTTCTGGATCATGTGGCCAACATGACTAAACTGCTTCTGGCACAACGGGACACCGTGACGAGTGTCAGAGCGCACGGAAACGCCATTTACCTTCCTGGCCGCAGTGGTACCTATTTATCTACTCGCTCTGGTATGCTTTCGAAATGCTAGGTTGGCAGGAGCTGGGACAGAGCAACGGGAGCTCACCCCGTCACGTGGATTCAATCCATTGACCTTCCAATCAGCAAGCCCAAGAGGCTCAGTGGTTTAGACCACAGTACCACTCATTCCCTTCTGTGTACATGTATCATACAAAAGATCCAGGCATGAACTCCAAAGAAAGCAGAAAGAGATTTAAATAATGTACTACTACTCAAAGACCTACGGACCTGGACTTAATTCAAACACAACTAGTGTCAGAATGGGGTTGGTGGGGTGAATGGAAGGTACCAACAACTAAATTTTAATATAGAGACACAGTGACAGCAACAAGAACTAATAAAAAAATGGATTAGAGAGGCTGGATTTTAGAAAAAGAACAGTCTGGATTGGAATAAGGTCATATAAGCAATAGAACAATCAAAATGAAGTGTAAGGCCTGCATTGACCTAGTGTCTTTGAACTGACCAGCAATATGAAACATTGATGAGTGCTGAACTCTCCTAAGACTCTACATCACACTTTTAAGTATAGGACTAAAGCATATATTAATAGCAACGTCAATAAAACAGCATATATTGTCTCACAGGAATAATGTGCTGGAGAAAGAAATATGGTAAAGCAATTTTCAATGAAAAAGCATTATCTCCCCAGATGTGCTTACAGGGCGACAAGGTATCTGTCTGTCTGTCTGTCTATCTGTCGTTCCTTTTTCTTTTCTTGGTAAAGAACAGTTTAGTTTTGGTTTATTTTTTTAAAAATAATAATAATAAAATATTTTCCCTCCAATTAAAGAACACACACAGGCACAAAACGAATACTGTTTGTAGCTTCTCTTAGGTCCATGGGCTTTGTAGCACTGGCATTTTGAGCATAATGTGAAAAGCATTTTAAAACTCTGGGATTTCTCTAGAGTGTTCACGTTTTCAGAACAAATTGGGCAACTGACAAAGATTAAGTCTCCAGATCTCAGAGAAATAGTTAAAAATCAAAGCTCTCTAGATACCAAGAGAAAAGCTATTACAAATACTTGACTCGGAACCCAAACATTTGTTGTAAAGGCATTCAAAGGCCTCAGAGAGAGGGAGTGTGTTTTCCAAGCATTCTGCCAGCTTTTCTAAATCTGGATTCTAAACAAAACTAGACATAGGATAGCGTTTCAAGCCCAAGTATTTGAGCTTCAGAGCTTTGTTAACATTTCATCTCAGTGGGCTTTTGTGAAGTCTGTAACCAAATGTTAGGCCTGAGAAGATAACTTCAGATAAAATGGAATAGTCTAGTATATGTAACGTGTGAGAAATAAACTGGGAGTTGAAGGTGGTATCACTTACTAGATTAGCAACAACAAAAGCAGCTTTGCTGTTTATTTCAGAGGGATAATGATAACACATCTAATTTGAACTTCTCTACCCACACGGTTCATATATAAAATGTACACCTAGGAAAACACTGAGAACTGAACAAAGAAATTACAGATGAACTGAATATTCAATGGGAAAACAGCTTTCAAGCAATACCTTGGTCATGAGTGTATTTGGTGGTGGGGAGGGGGTGAATTATGGCTTCTCACCTAGCCTTCTTTCACACCTGTAAACATCCACATGAATGTGTTTGTTATTCAAGGATTTGAAACATCTATCACATATCAAACATCACATCCACAGGTTCCACATCATCTCAAATGAATAAACCTCAAGCTGAAAAGTATCTGAATAGTAATTCCTTGAGAGATGATAGCCACACGTAGAGATGTGAATGAGCTCACAGATAACAATGGGGTGATGGGTCACATCTGCACTTGGCATACGGTGAAATCTTCAACTCTTTGCAGGAAAATATGAATGAGCTACACTAGGATCAAACTTTATCCTAGGGTGACTTGGTTACCAGCATGGCTCAGGCAACCAGGTCACTCATTGGCTACATTCACACTGTGGTAGCATGCAACTAGCTAAATGGTTACTAATCTGGCTCACACCAAACATTTGTTCACACAAATTGTTCTGAGTCATCTCTCCTTCCTTGCTCTTCTGTCAAACTTCAGATATCCCTGTTGTTGTATCGCGAATACTGGTTGTAGTGTGGCGATTGCAGCTCTTGTAAATATAATCTTGGAGAAGTTTGACCAATTGGTCAGTTACCTACTCCCTCTTCCACCTTTATGTTAATCAAGGTTAGAATGCTTAACAAGGCACTGACAACAGAGGGTAACACAGAATCACAGAGTTGGAAGGGACCCAATGCAATGCATGAATCTCAACCAAAGCATCCATGACAAATGACCATCCAATCTCTGCTTAAAAACCTCCAATGAAGTAGAGTCCACCCTCTGAGGGAGTCCATTCCACTGGTGATCTGCTCTTACAGTCAGAGAGATTTCCCTGGTGTTTAGCTGCAGTTTCCTTTCTTATTACTTGAGGCCATTGGTTTGGGTTTTACCCTTTGGCGCTGGAGAAAACAACCTTGCTCCAAAGGAAGCTTGCCCCACAGTCATAGCTGTCAAGTGTCCCTTATTTGAAGGGACAGTCCCTTATTCCAGCGCCATGTCCCGCTGCTGTCCCTTATTGATGGATGTCCCTTAAATGTCCCTTAAATGATGTCCCTTAAATTTCAAAGGAAGCAGCTCCTCTCCCTCCCTCCCTGCCAGCCAGGGAGGAGGAAGGCTCCAACTGTGTTGCTTGGCTGTGTTGCTCACCCAATAAGAAGTCTAAGAACGACTGGGGGGGGGTGTGGAGCTTGCATGCCTTGTGTGTGGCTAGTTAATGCAAGCTGAGGAGGTTTTTGAATGCTGGACACCATTTTGTTGCACATGCTGCTGCAAACTTTGCAGTGCAAAGCCAGGCTGGGGAGCCATCTTAAGTTGAGGCTGCACAGGCCTTGTGGTGCATGTGATTCAGATTCTATTCTGTTGAACCTCTGGTTACAAAGTTGGTTGGACAGTGTTCTCGAAGCTACCCAGCATGACTTTGACCAGACTGCAGGAGGACAGGAAGACTGGAGTGCCTGGAACAGGTGAGGCTGCAGGTCCCTTATTTTGGGTGCCGGTCCCTTATTTTCAAGGCTGCTGGTCCCTTATTTTCAAATCTGTAAGTTGATAGCTATGCCCACAGTCCATAGTTAAACCATGGGATCTGCATTTCACAAGGTGTAGTGGAGGCCACCATGATGACATTAAACAAAAATAGAGAAATGGCTAAAAGTCATGAAGACTGTGCAGAGACAGTGGGCCTCTGAATACCAGTTGCTGGAGGGAGGCAACAGGAGAAAAGGATTTGCCCTGAAGCTTGTGAGTTTCCCATGAGCAACTGACTGACACGTGTCGGAAACAGGAATATGCTATCTAGACACAACGTAGCTTCTGATCAGACTCAAACGAGCATCTAGCATTTTTGCTTTTATGCAACTATTGACATCTTTTAAAGAGGGCTTTCCCTGAAGGGTAACTCATTCACTTTATATTATACAGAATTTCAGTAATTTGATGCAAGAGCCACTTTCTAATCCTTAAAGAAACGAAATAAAATCCTCACATTGTGAACTCAGACATTAAGTGTCTAATAGATTAATGGCTGAATGTGTTACTTCTGACCTATAAAATATGTCAAGTAATGTAAGTGAAATATTTGAAATAAAATACATGAAGTGCTAACAAACTAAAATACCTTCCAAGGCCTTGCATGTATATTAGCTTTCTACTGTACAGATGCTTTTCCAGGAAAAACCAACAACAGTGCACTTAATATTTTTGACAGACACAATAAAGATATACAATGCCTTCAAAGTATGGGTTGCTCTAAACCTCCATGCATTAGTTTCCAATTTATTTGCAGTCTTCAGAGCCAAAATGACTTCATAAATTGTTGTAATGAGAAACATATTTACAGACCTAGGAGTAAATTTACCTCATATTCTATTCATATATGCATTATTAATATGTGGGGTTTTTTTCTGGGAAAAATATATATTAAAGCAATGTGAACTGCAATATCAATTTAACCCTATTCCTATTTGAAACTGAACAAGTACAACTTATACTACCTAAAGAACAGCACAAAATTCTAGTACTCTATTTTAATTAACATGTCACTTACCAGAGAAGGTATCTGATTCTTGGGTCATTATCTATAACATCAAGCCCCTTGCCATGTTTTACCCTTTTACAACTTCAAATGGAGTCATTATTATGGCTTTGTACAGGGCTGTAGATTTGGAAATGATTTTTTTATATATATAAAAAGAATTGAATTACCCTCAAAATATAGTGTGCAGTTGCCTCCCCTTTCATTTAATACATTCTATTGCTGTTGGCTAACTTAGTACCAATTCTGCACTGGTATTTTAAATAGGTCTCAAAACCTTTCAGGGAGTTAAGGACTTTCTCTGCATGCAAAGACAGGCTCCAGCCCATTGAGCGGACGAGATCATGAGTGGGTCCAATGGTCAAGAAGGTGGTTTCTGAATGTTCTAGAGAGGAAAGTGAGGGATAGAAGGAGCTTGTCAATTTGGGAAGGTAGCCCATCAAGAAGAAGGAAAACTCTGATCCTAAGACTCTGCTGCCTCGTGGGATATATTCAGAAGAGAAGGCTAATGTTGGCAAGGATGTGTTCAGGAACAGAACCCAACAAAGCAGTGTAGAGTTTGAAGGTGAAAAAGGAGGAGAGGAAAGGGGGAGAAGCAGGGGAGGGGAGGGATGGAAGTCAGAGTAAAGAAAAGAGGGGAGAGAGAAAAGGAGGGAAGGAGAGGAAGGAGAGGAAGGAAGGAAGGAAGGAAGGAAGGAAGGAAGGAAGGAGAAAGAAAGAAAGAAAGAAAGAAAGAAAGAAAGAAAGAAAGAAAGGAAGGAAGAAAGGAAGGAAGGAAGGAAAGAAAGAGGGGAAGAGGGAAGAGACAAGGAAAGATGAAAATGTTTGGTTGCAGTAGTGGTGGTTCAAGTTATAGTATGAGGTAAAAGACCCCTGTGGAGGGGGGATTGCTAATGAAAGTGTCTGGGGAGGTATGTGTATGTAGATTTTAGGGTTAGGAGGGTAAGAGAGACTAGAAAAAAAGACTAAATCAAAGAGGAAAAGCGGGGGGAGAGAGATGAGAGATCTGAAGATGTTGAAGTTGTGATGCCTGTCAGTAGTATTTGTATATCAAATGCCAAAGGTAATAGCAGTGTAGAAATGAAAATGTATAGAGAGCTCTTTTGAGAAGAAGAGAAGGCTAATGAGTAAACCCTACACAAATCCAGTGTGGAGTACCTAAGATGGGTGGCTGGCACCTTGTACACCTCCTTCCAGCAACAGAAGACCACATAAAACAATTTAAATGCCTCAATGTTAGTACCATGTTTTCAAGAGCTTCATTTTCCATTCCCATTTCTCCAGTCTGTGCTTGTACATGTGCTTTTATGCCAAAAGTGACAGATTTGTCCATCCTTAGTTGTATAAGAATGGAAACACATTTTGTCCTAATGCTTGAGAACCATCTTAGTTGGATGTAAGTAAATTATTGCACTAGTGGAATGACTCCCACAATTTCACTTCCCCCTTCTCTCTGCATGTGCCCCTCAGATCTGGTCCAGGGTTCCCCCCCCCCCAGCCTGTAGAGCAGACTTCCTGTTGATTCACATAAGTCATTCACCCCATGTAAGGATTTAGTTGGATACAACCCCTTATATTTTAATGTATTTTTAATCTTTGTTGGAAGCCGCCCAGAATGGCTGGGGAAACCCAGCCAGATGGGCGGGGTACATATAATAAATTATTATTATTATTAATTATTATTATATTTAAGTAAAGGGCACAAGTCAATATGAACTCTGAGAAAGAAAAGTTCAAACAATGAATACAACATGAGAATTAGATCTGATTTGCAGTTGTACTTCTTTGAAGTTTCTAAGATGGAGAAAAGAAACAGCTATTATTTACATTAAAAAGCCTCAGTAGAATAAGGGAATCCTCTGAAGGCAAAATTGATTATATATACCAACATAAGCACACTGTATTTCGAGAACAATATAAGGTGTCAGATTTTCCATGTGTTTTTACTTGTTTTAAACAAAACTGTTTGCACTTGTTTCTAACATTAATCTGGTGTGTTTTATTTCATCTAGATTTTGGCATGCTACTGCTGTGTTATTTCTGTTAACTACAATGGTGTCTGTGAAGATTTGCTGGAGTTACTTTTGCAGAATTCTATTTTCAGTTTATTAGCATTCAGCTGAAGAGAAAAAGGCAATGCTACTTGAAACAGTGCCTCATGCTCACAGAGCAGAAACATATGGTGGTTGGCATGCCCAAAGAGTGGAAGTGATAGCAGTAGTTGTTGTCATCATTGTAGTAGTAATAGTAGTAGTTACTGGATGAGGTTCTGCTGTCCTTGACAGAGCACTTTTGCTGTCTGGCCTACATATGTAGTAGAAGGAGATGGCAAGAATCCACTGCCACTTCAGACTAAATATATGTGTAATGTGCATACATTATGGGGACGCGGGTGGCACTGTGGGTTAAACCACAGAGCCTAGGACTTGCCGATCAGAAGGTCGGCAGTTTGAATCCCTGCGACAGGGTGAGCTCCCGTTGCTCGGTCCCAGCTCCTGCCAACCTAGCAGTTTGAAAGCATGTCAAAGTGCAAGTACAGTGGTACCTCGGGTTACATATGCTTCAGGTTACATACGCTTCAGGTTACAGACTCCACTAACCCAGAAATAGTACCTTGGGTTAAGAACTTTGCTTCGGGATGGGAACAGAAATTGTGCTCCGGCGGCGTGGCAGCAGCAGGAAACCCCATTAGCTAAAGTGGTCTTCAGGTTAAGAATAGTTTCAGGTTAAGAACGGACCTCCGGTACGAATTAAGTACTTAACCCGAGGTACCACTGTAGATAAATAGGTACCTCTCCAGCGGGAAGGTAAACGGCGTTTCCGTGCAATGCTCTGGTTCTCCAGAAGCGGCTTAGTCATGCTGGCCACATGACCTGGAAGCTGTACACCAGCTCCCTCGACCAATAAAGTGAGATGAGCACTGCAACCCCAGAGTCGGTCACGACTGGACCTAATGGTCAGGGGTCCCTTTACCTTAATGTGCATACATGTGCATTACTTTGCTGAATGCACTAGTTATTTGGATTCAGTGGCAACAATGCTAGTGGGAAGTTCAGTGCTTTTATTAAGTAACAGACTTGAATACAGGATAAAAAGCACATGCAGAGAGAAGGGGGGGGGGAGATAAAATACTTCCCCATTCAGTATTTGGGAGCTCCAAGGAATGGTAGCAGAGACTCCAGCCAGTTATTATGCACCACCCAGCTGGTCAGGGTCTACACCAAAGCTCAAAGGTCAGACCTCATCAGGAACCTTGGACCCTTAATGGCAATGTGCTGTCATGGGCCAGGAGTCAGCTTCGCCTGCCAAACAGCAGCCTGAAGGGGGAGAAGGTGGAATGAATCCACCTGAAGCTGATCAGCCTTCAAAGACATGGAGGAGAAGGTGCTGTGAGAACTAGCTGGCTGGCTTCAGCCTTCTTAAGAGAGCTTCCAGCAACTGGGTCTCCCCAAGGGCTCGGTTGCTGCACAGTTAAGAACAGAACTGGGCCTCCCCTCCATTGTTGTGAGAGCCCACATTAGAATTACTAGTTTTTATTGTAAATTAATCAAAGCCCCAGGTTCCCTTTTAGCCAGGCAAGCCTTTTTAACTTGTTCCCACAGCAATAAATGGTCCAAGGCCATGGAGTCTATTACTGCACGCTACTCCCTCCCAGATCTTGACACGCTGTCAGCTTGGGACCAACATAAAATCCGGGCCTGGATTCTTACAAGAGACGAGGCCATGGACCGGGCGCAGTCCACCACAGCTCGCCTCTCCAGGTGGCTCCCTAAAGTGAAAGTGGTAAGATCACTTGCCAACTACTTGATAGACCTGACGGAGCCCAATTTGAGAAGAGCGTTTACCATGGCCCGTTTCCATTCTATACCCACGGCCTTCCTGCAGGGGATTTATTCCAAGACCCCTATTACTCAGCGTCTATGTCCATGCACAATGAATGAAGTAGAGGACTTCATACATTTCTTTTTCTACTGCCCTATTTATGAGCTAATAAGAACTAAGCTCCTCCGCTTGATCCCGTCCACCATTACATCTAAGGAAGACTGTTTGAAATTGCTTCTTGTGGACGCAAATCCCCAAGTTTCACGTGGGGTGGCAATCTTTATAGTGCAGGCCTTGAAACCCAGGACTACTCTGACTGGGTAGTGTGTCCTAGACCTGGACCTGCTTTAATTCCTTTATTACCTTTTTAACCTAATGTGCCGAGCCTTTTTTGGGGGGCCATTATATGTTCTATATACATCCGCATTCTAGATTCCCGGCCCCGGCAAATAAATCTATACATTATTGTCTTAGGGTAATTTAAATGTCATAACCCCAGTAATATCGTTTCGAATTTTGTTTCGTTGCTTGTCTATAGCATTTTTGTTTTATCCTGCTATGGCTGTATGCTAATGCAATAAAGGTTTGATTGATTGATTGATTGATTGAGCTTCCAGCAGCAGTCAGACACTGGAAACAATGCTTGTAGTTCCTGGCCCTACCCTGCTGCTTCTTGCTCATCCTGACCCCATGATCATTGGATTCCCTGACCTCTGGACCATCTGACCACATGGATTGCTGTTTGTCCAACCCTAGGACCAGACCAAACCTGACTTTGGATGCTGCCTCTGCCTCCAGGCAAGTACACCTCAGAGACTCTTGTGGTTGGCTTGACTCCACTGAGCTCTGCATGTTGTTGCTCAGCAATGAGACTATGTCATGTGTTGGCTGGCTTGATATCTAAATTCCTGTTACACAGCTCCAATATACAAGGGCCAGACACTCCTTTGTGCACCTATCAAATGATCATCTGGAGATAAGACCTACAGCCCTTAAATGGACCTCCAACTCGGCCCAGCAGTTGAATGAACTTCTCTGGTCTGATCAGCTCCAAATAAATAGGGCTTCCCTTATGCAGGCGGATGAGCCTCTACCAATATATGACGATTTAGTAGAACTTTTAAAACCAACACTAGCTCGGTTCCCCACAAAGTATGGTAAACAGTTTCTTCACAAAAAATGGTTCGATGAGGAGTGTAAAAACTTCAAGAATCATCTGTATAATGAATGGTTGGCATACAGAGCACCAAATGACCCCATGCCAAATAACCGTCTTATCACCCTCAAGAGAAGTTACAAAGCCCTATTAAAGGAAAAGAAGCTCGAGGCAGAAAGAAATAATTGGAACAACCTTCTGATAGCTGCAGAGAATAGAAACCCAGCCTCTTTTTGGCAGTTAATTTCCAGATACCTGGGTAGGCCGCTTGCAAGAATAGAACCCCACATCTCAGCGAACACTTGGGAAAGATACTTCGCCGATCTGTATGCAGCCCATGATGCCTGCAGAGATATGGTGGAGCTGGAAGCACTGCCCGATTGGGACCCAGTTACATGCCCTGAAGTTGAAACTCTCATGGACCGATTCAAAGCAGGCATGGCCCCCGGTGATGACCTTATATCCATTGACACCATCAAAGCAAATAAAGATTGGTGGATCCCACTTCTAGCAGCACTTTACACATATATAAACAAAACAGCAAAATTTCCTTCAAGCTGGAGCTCTGCGTTGATTGTATTAATACATAAGAAAGGCCCACGTACAGAGCCGAGCAACTTTAGGCCAATCAGCTTGCTAAATGTCATCGGGAAAATTTACTCGAGGTACCTGTTAAACAAAATATCGAAATGGATGGAGGACGACAATATCATTGCCGATGAACAGGCGGGCTTTCGCCCTGGAAGATCTACTACAGACCAAATATTAACCTTGAACCACCTGGCGGAAAAGTATGCCGAAAAAGCCCCAAAGGTCCTTCACGTGGCTTTTATTGACCTTAAGGGGAAGGGAGATGGCGCCTGAAGCAAGTCTCCTGTGAGCCTCAGCAGAGTAGGAGTTTTTTTTAAAAAAAAAAAAATAAGGGAAAAAGACACATTCCCGGAAAAAAAGCTTATATCCCAGCCAGATAAGGACTCTGGGAGTCGCCGGACGGCATTTTAAACATCCTCCCTTCCTTTGAGGCTCTTTTAAAGCCCTTTTAAATCCCGCTGAAGCCAATCTAGTCCAAGCTCGAAGCTGCACGACGAGAAACTCCCCTGTTCAAGATCTAAATAGACCTAAATTGCCGGCCTGTGAGGGTGAGGGTGAAGACGCCGACTTTCATATGAACAGACAGTGAAATATACCCTCACGGCAAGTGCCGGTTGGCTAGAAGGAAATATTTGTCACCTGAGTTGACGTTGAAATACTACTCCCCCCTCTTCTCGATATCTGAATTATGGGATATGGGAACTTCTTAGAGATTCCGAGGAGGTAGTCCCCACTCCCTTTCCGAGATCAAAACAAACAAGGGTCGAACCATGTCACTTTAAAGAAGAGAGTAATTTACTGGATTGTTCCTACATGGTAGAAACGCAGAACCGTTACAACCCACTGATTGATTGCGCATCAGCACTTAAAGACGAAGATTGAATAATTCCACAAACAACAAGCGATGTGGCCAACAGTAAGAGTGTAGTCTCTCCTCAGAAGGAGGAACTGGTCCTTGGCACGGCCAATCATATGACATTTGAACAGTCCCATTTAATAATCAAAACCTTGCACTGTATATTCAAAAGACTAGATGATCTTACGTCCCAGCTGCACAGCCTCCAACAAAAGCTAGTTACTACTTCCCCAGCGTCAGCCGGTGTTAAGTCCCTTGAAGAGAGGAAGGGGATGAGGAGTTTGTCCTTAAATAACAAACGTACTGACAAATTTAAATACAACCTTAACCCTCAATTAGGTCATCAATCCTTGATCTTAACACCAAGGATCTAGATCTAGAGGGGTTCGACAATAGATTTGGATGGCATGCCTATTTATGGCATGAGAAAAGGAGAGTCCATAAAGGCTTTGAGAACCACATCTTCCGGGGTCCTTTAATTGAGGTATGGGGCAGGTATAAAAACCTATTAGAACCTAGAACACCACGTTGGTTATCACCTCTAGAAGTCATGAGTGTAAGGAGAACTAATATGAGAAGTAAATGGATAACATATGGTCAATTGTTATTTAAAGAAGGAGGAAAGTGGAAAATAAAACCGTATGAGCAGGTAAAAGAACATGTATATGATTGGATGCACTACTTCCAAACAAATGAGATGTTTAAGAAAAATGGCAAAGAACGAGGTTTTACGGATAAGGAATCGAAATTTCAAAGTGAGGTTATAGATAATGATGGTAAAAATTTATCTAAAATGTATAGGCTGTTGTTAGACTGGAATTTGGAAGATGAAGAAGTTAAGTCGGTGATGATTAGCTGGGCCAGGGGTGTGGGTCATAATATACAATTTGAGGACTGGGAGAAACTATGGAAGGAGGGTCTAAAATTCACTGCTTGTATGACGTTAAAAGAAAATATGATGAAGATGTTCTATAGATGGTATATGACACCGGTAAAATTGGCAAAAATGTACAAGACATGCAATAGGTGTTGGAAATGTAGGGATAAAGAGGGTACTTTCTACCACATGTGGTGGGAATGTAAGAAAGTGAAAGACTTCTGGGAGAAAATATACAATGAGTTAAAGAAGATCTTAAAATACACATTTATAAAGAAGCCAGAAGTCTTTTTGTTGGGAATAGTAGGAAATGAGATAAAAAGGAAAGACTGCAAATTCTTTCGATATGCAATCACAGCCGCAAGAGTGTTACTGGCCCAGAAATGGAAACAGCAAGAAATACCGACCGTGGAAGAGTGGAGAATGAAATTGTTAGATTACGCAGAGTTAGATAAATTGACAGGGAAGATTAGATACTTAAGAGACCAAAAGTTCATCGAGGACTGGGGGAAATTTGTGGAATATCTGGAATATTTAAGTGAAGGACAGATGACGCTTAAGGGATTTAAAGAAGCACTGTAAAAAAGCAAGAAATATTGTCTAAAGGGAATAGGAAAAAAGAGATAAATAATGTCAATATAAATTTGAGAAATGTGTAATTAAAATTATGACTATGGATGATTTACGGAACAGCTGAGGGAAGTCCAAAAGAGAAATAAGTTATGAAAACGATGTGAAATTAATGTATTTTGTTTTGTTTTGTTTGCTGATGTTGATTAATAAAAATTATATGCAAAAAAAAAAAAAAAAAAAAACACCAAGGAAAGTGAGCCTAACTATACAAAATGGGGACCCAAGATGGAGAACTCTGGGGGGTGCCAAGGATCTCCTAAAGGTGCTTTTAAATATGGAGGCAACACAAATTGACCTCTGTGCAGTCCTTCCCCTTGTCCATCATCATAAATCCCAGAGAGTCCTGCTTGCGTTCCAATCCACAAAAATTCCCACTATTATACTACGCAAGAAAGCATTTTTGTTTCGCTGGGGGATAGTACCAACGAGAGCCCCTACTGTTGGAGGCAATATCCAAAGAGGGCTCAAAATCTGCTAAACCCGATCCACCAGCGGTCACCGGAGGGGGTGTTCTACCCCAGGAGAAGAGCTATGTAGCCTCCTCTCCCCTAGTAAAGAACAATGACCATCCGGAAAGTGGCCTGACACCACCAGAAGAGATCAAACTCATTGCCTCCTTTGCAGATTTACCAGTGGTGGAACAAAAAGAAATTATTAAAAGATTGGAATTGCTTAAAACCCAACTTATTAGGAAGCTCAGCACCAGAGTACTCATGTACAGCGAATATGACTCTCTAGAAGAACCGGATCATATGGATCTCTCAACATCTAATGCTAAATGTATGCTGGCAATGGTGGAGAAGATACAACCCCAAGAAGTAATTACCAGTCCTTCCCTCCAAGTAGAACAACCCTCTGTGCTCTTAATAGATTTACATGACCGTCCATCGAAAAACATACCTGAAGAAAGTAGCACACAACAGGAAAAATCCCCTTCCACACATGCCAGACCTGGAACCTTCTTATAGCACTGACCAATCAAGAGAAGAGGTGCCTTTGCCAACCTTCCCAAATAGCTCTCTCGCCCAGCCTTATCCCTCTTTGTGGAGTATTATGGATTCAACAGTAAGACCAGTGACGGAACTGATTGAAGACCCAACAGGCCACATAAATCATGTAGCCCAAAAGACCAGTAGCAGGCTACAGAGAGACCAAACCCCGGGTGGCCCACCAAACTCTTTTGGAAAAGGGGTCCGCCCCTGTTCAAGGTCCTACTCCTAGTAGTTTGAGTGGCCAAGCCCAACAGTCAGATGACCTTGTAAATCCCACTCAGCCTTTACGAGAGGTTTTTCAGCAGAGGAAGATAACTGATTTTTTTATGGGCTCTCCTCTTCCCGTATCAAAGTTGAGCCAATTTCCTGAATGACAGTCAATTGGAGGAACGGGGAAACCCCAGCCTTCAATATTAAGTTGGAACATTGCTGGATGGAAAAGTAAAGAATTAGATCCAGAATTCCAAAAATATATTAATTCCTTTCTTATCATACTATTACAAGAAACTTGGGTGGAGGAGGAAATTGAGTTAAATGGCTTTGAGTTTATATGTCTGCCTGCTAGCCCGTCAATGAATGGTGGCCGCCCTAAAGGTGGCCTTACAATTGGTACCTCCCTTAAACTTCGGGCTAAACTTTCACTAGTGCATGCATTTCCGCCTTATGCTATTACCGGACTGATTTCTGGTGGAAACTTCTCTTTATTGGTTACAAATGTCTATTTCCCTCCGGGAGGGTTAGCAGCTGATCTTACTTCTAGATGGGAATCCCTAGAGGATTTTTTACTCTCTTGTTATCTTAAATATCCCAATGTCCCCTCCATTACTGGAGGCGATTTTAACGCTCGGATAGCCTCAAATTGGGAGGCTCTTAAAAAGTCTAAGTGGTGGATTGACCCTGGCGCTCAAACTTATGATCTAGCATACACCCCCACTAGAATATCAAAGGATGTAAAAGTCAATAAGGTGGGTGTGATGCTTTATCAGATGACTCTACGCCTTAATTTAATTATATTAAATGGCAGGTGTCCTCCAGACATACCAGGAGAGTTCACCCACCTGGGGCTAAAATCAAACAGTGTTCTCGACTATGTTCTGGTTTCCCGGGATTTATTTTTGAATGTCACCTCTTTTAAAATTGATAATGCTCAATTTAGTGACCATCTTCCCCTGACAACCAAGTTATGTGTTGACTGGCAGTTGCTCGACCGCTCCCACCCAATCCGGGTGACTGTGGAGTCGTCCACTAAAACAAAGGGGACTAGATGGTCCCCTGCCCTCGCTCATAGATATATGGATTTTATCAGAGAAAAGTTTCCTGGTGATCAGCCGGATGTAGGAATAGTCCCGCGTGATCCTATTACCTGTTTGAATTTTTTTTCTTGCCTGATAGAGGTTTTAACTTGCTTTCTTACTTCTCCAACCTATGGAGTTAAAAATGATAATTTTAAATTTGGCGCCCCTTGGTTCAACTCTGTTTGCAAACTGGCCAGACTCCATCTACATACAATATATAATGACTATAAACTTTCTGGCGCTCCGGCCTTACCTCCATCTTATTCCCTGGCTAAAAAAGCATACAAACAGGCCCAGAAATCGGCCAAACGGGAGTGGCATTTAAATCGTTGGCAGACTATAATTTCTGACTCAAAATCTCATAACTCCCGGAAATTTTGGTCCTTAATAAAGGGAAGAAACATGAAATATCCCTTAACGGTGATCCCGGCCCCTACATGGGAGCAGTTCCTGAGAAAATATTTCTCAGTGGTAGAAGCTCCAGCCACTCATTGGAGACCTTCTAATCCCCTTCCCGTCTGGCCCAATACCGACCCTGCTGAAATCCTAGAATTGATAGCTGAGCTGAAAACTGGTAAGGCCCCTGGGCCAGATTTGGTCCCTGTTGAGGCTATAAAGCTTCATTCTGCATGGTGGGCAGGGATTTTAGCTAAAACGTTCGACGCAATAAATGCCACGGGCTTAATTCCAGGAATGTGGAAGGAGGCCATTATAATTCCTATCTACAAAAAAGGTCCTCCCGGTGACCCAGGGAATTATCGGAATATTAGTCTGCTATCGTCCATTGGGAAAATATATGCCCGTTTTTTGCTGGCAAGGTTGATGAAGTGGTCAGTTGAGGCTGACCTGATTGGACATGAGCAAGCTGGATTTAGATTAAACCGATCCACAACAGACCAGGCAATTATTCTTTATCACTTAGCCCGGAAATACTCAACACCTAGACGGGGCCAACTTTGCGCAGCTTTCATAGATTTGAAAGCTAAGTTTGATAGTATCCCGAGGAAATTACTATGGGATAAACTTGCCAGTTGGGGAATAGATAGAGGGCTCCTGTGGCTTATCTCCCAACTTCATGCCGGGTCCGTGGCCAGGGTGAGATTATCCCCTGCTGGAGACCTGACTAACCCAGTGCCAGTAAATAAGGGTGTACGCCAGGGTTGTATTTTAGCGCCGCTTCTTTTTAATTTATTTATCAGTGATATGAGGAACCCATTAGCCGTCTCACAAAAATTTATCCACACCCCTCGTATAGCAGATTACCGTTGCCCTTTACCTCTCTACGCAGATGATGCTGTACTACTCTCTTACTCTAGAGTGGGTTTAAGGAGGGCACTAAAGATTTTTGCGACATATTGCCATTCTAATCATCTGTCTATCAATCACACCAAGTCCAAAGTACTGATATTTTCAAGGAGTCGAAAACTTTATTCATGGAAACTGGAGGGAACGAAAATCGAACAAGTACACAAATTTAAATATTTAGGAATTTATTTTCAATATAATTTAGGGTGGAAAGCGCATGTTGAATATCTTCAAAACAAGACAAAAGCCCTATCACACTCCCTCCTTCGTTTTTTCTACTCTGAGGGGGCCTTATTCATCCCTGCGGCCCTGAAAGTGTATAGCATTAAAGTGATGGCCACAATGGCCTATGCTGCACCTTTATGGGCTGCCTTTGCAAACCTCTCACCTTTAGAGTCTCTTCAAAGCCAATTCTTACGCCGACTTTTAAAATTACCAACATGCGTAAGTAATGCGGCTATTCACTTAGAAATGAAGATCCCCTCAGTGGAGTTAGTTATATGGAGGAGAGTTTTGATTTATTGGATATCCCTATGGCATAAACTCCCGAACCACTATCTCATTCAATGCATGTGGCGAGATGACTTCACAAATTTGTGGTCAGGAAAAATCCATGCCAAATTGCTGTCCTATGAGATCTCGCCCACTGAATTGCTCAAACTGGATCTAAATGTGGCAAAAAGGTGTATAAATCAAAGGCTGGATGATGCGGAGCTATACCAAAATTTCGTAGCTGGTGGTGGAGCCTGCTCACCATTAAATTTTGGCATAACCCCTATCTACCGTGCTCCGTCCTACTTAACATCGCTTATGGCCGCGTCTCACCGATATGCCTTCATTAGAGCTAGGTTCAATGTCTTTCCAACAAACGTGCTGAGACACAGATTCACTAAGGGCCAAGTCCCTTCAATGTGTGCTTGTGAAATGAAAACATCTGAATCTCTACATCATGTTATGTTTATCTGCCCTTTGTACAGTTCAGCCCGTGCTAGTATACTAAATTCTATAATCCAGCCTATGGCTGACAAACCAGTAGACCTACAGCTTGCCTGGGTTCTTCAAGATGTGGATCCTTATATTACCCTACAGGTTGCTAAATTCCTAACAGCCGTCCTCTCGTACAAGAGACAGAATGGAATGTTAGCTGACTATTGATAGCTATAAGAATTTTCTATAACGACATCAGATATTGATTTTAGTGTAGTGCAAAAAAAAATAATAATCTTAATCTTAAACTTTTCTTATGAATGGCTAATATTTGTCCTTGTGAGTTGTGAACTGTGTTATACTATTTGTGGCTTGTACGAGTCCGCTGTTTTATTTGATTTGTTTTGTTGTGTTGCGTTTCATGATGGGCGTAAAGCCGAATAAACATTTTTGATTTGATTTGACCTTAAGCAGGCATTTGATCGAATCTCTAGAAAGCAGCTATGGACAAAATTGGCTGCTACAAAGATCGATCGTCGTCTCCTTCATCTGATTATCAGCCTCCATACAAACACCTTTTTGAGAATCAGGCTAGACAATAAAGGCCTAGTCTCCACCACTAGAGGGGTAAGACAGGGTTGTCTACTGGCCCCAGCATTGTTTAGTTTTTACATTAACTCATTGGTGTCTCACATGGCCAACGATGCATTCCACCCCCCCAAATTAGCAGGCCGATCTCTGAATGTTCTTCTGTATGCGGATGACGCCGCACTTCTTGCCAGATCTCCTATTGGACTGAGGAGAATGTTGCAAGCTCTACAGGAATATTGTGTTCAGCATGAGCTCCAACCCAACTACGCTAAGACCAAGATCATGGTCTTCTCTGCCCGACCGAGACTCCATCGATGGTCGATGAACGGGACTCCCCTAGAGCAGGTTAACTGCTTTAAATATCTGGGACAAGTAATACGGTCAAATAGGTCTTTTCTGGCCCATAGAGACTATATAACAACTAATGCATCTAAAGCTGCCATCCAGATCAGATCTCTATATGCTAAGAATCAGGCCCAATCAGTGAAGCTAGCTTTGAGACTCTTCCAAATGAAAATCCTCCCCCTTCTTTTGGTGGGCATCTCTTTAGGCTCCCGTAGGGATTTTTTGAAACTGGATTCTATTCAAACGCAATTCCTTAGAGCCATCCTTAGGATTCCCCCCTTGGTAGCGGGTGCGGTCATGAGATTAGAGGTCGGCTGGCAAGCTCTGCGGTACGTGGCCTTGAAGACGAAGCTCTGGCTATGGCTCAAGCTCTGTTTTAAACCAGTGGGTATTGCCCCCTTGATATTGAGGGATGATTTCCAATCATCGTGGGAAAGGGAGGTCATTAACGAGGTTCAATCCTGTGGATTGTCTCACCTTTACTTTGAGTCTATGACGTACAAGCAAGCTAGAGATGTGAACTCCCGGAGACTGAGTGATATTGCCAGACAAGAGGACATAGCCCAGGTAAAACCAGGGATGTTCCTAAGGGACCAGATTTATCGGACCATACCAGCCCCCTACCTTGCAGAAGTCCACTATGTGGAATACCGCAGACTTCTTACAGCGGCTAGATTAAATGTCCTTGACTCTGCGATATTGTGGGGAAGGTACAGGGGAGTACCATACGCCCAGAGAACCTGTCATTGTGCTATCAGTGTGGTTGAGTCCACCGAACACATTCTCTTGACTTGCCCTTCTTATGCAGAGCTTAGACAAAATTTTATAGACCCACTCCTATGTCAACTTAGCTTCCTACCCGGAGAAAACCAGGTTTTACACTTGCTGAATAATGTCACTAGAGCTATACTTTTTTTGGTGGCCAAATTTCTTTTTTTAGCCTTTAAGCGTCGCAAGACCATAATTGACTGTATTGATATGGGGCTATCTGTTTAGCCCTTTTTAGTGTTAGCTAAGCTCTAAAATCTTTCTGGGTGTTTTAACTGTGTATTGAGAAACGTATTTGTATTTTTTTCTGACTGACGGTCGAATAAAAGGTTGTTGTTGATGATGATGATACAAGGGCCAGTATACAGCATCAATCTTATCCTGACAGCAGCTTCTGGCCCTGAAACTTTGAAGGTGGCACACCCAGGTTTAACTATAATTTGGTCAGAACTCCTGCAACAGTAGCAGTGCTGTGGTGAAAGGGAGCCTGCATGTATCAATTAGGCCTTGTGGAAGGTAAACTCAGTGATGTGATGTACCATGGAGTGCCTGGGTGGCAGAGTCATACAGCACCCAGGCATTGTTTTTAACAAGATGGACTTATATTGTCCAGAAGGCATGCACCTATCACCTGCCAACAATGAGTGTGGGTTCCTAGATGCATACTGAAGCCTGCAGGGTTGGCTGCTGCTATATGTGGGTCTGTGTGATGGCCTGGGACTCAGAC
This sequence comes from Podarcis cretensis, assembly GCF_951804945.1. Classification (NCBI taxonomy): domain Eukaryota; kingdom Metazoa; phylum Chordata; class Lepidosauria; order Squamata; family Lacertidae; genus Podarcis; species Podarcis cretensis. Next base: position 22,047,989 of record NC_137176.1, on the reverse strand, counting down.
TCGGACTCGGAACCAGAGGAGTCTCAGTCCGCACCGGATCCTTTGCCTCAGGCGGCATCTGAACCTAGTCTGGGGCCTGATTCTGAAGAGCCCCAGTCGGCACAGGTTCCCCTGCAACAAGCACCATCTGGGCCAAGTCAGGGGCCTGAGCCTGCCCTGGCTCCAGATGCGGGGAGTACCTTGTTGCCTTCAGCTAAGCAATCACTTACAGCTGCTCCACTACCAGTTGGGTCAGGAGAGGCTGAGGCGGCCTCTGTGTCCAGTAACCCACCGACATCTCCAGAGCTGCAGAGACTAAGGTCTGAGAGAAGGAGAGACCTGAGCACTCGCGGGAGGAGTGCTTGCCTTCGGGCAAGACAAGGAGGTGAGTCACCGGACTGGCTGTTATATATATATATATATATATATATATATATATATATACACAAAAATTGTGGCCATTTTGAATTCAACTCTAGAACGTTATGAATTTTTCCAGCCCAAAGGGGGAGCAGACAGGCCACAGAACCTCCAATGGCAGCGGGTGTGTGTGTGTCCATCTATTGCCATGTAAAGCAGATGGTACTATTTTTAACCTTAAATGCTAAAGAGAAAATCAGCATGCCATAGATTTTATTTATTCTAGTCCTATCACTTAAGTGGGAATATAACAAGAAGTGGAAAAGACACTCATGTGCATCTTTGCATGCCCTTACCCAAGTGCTCCATAGTCTCTTACTTGAAAAATAAGCAGAATATGCCCTACTCCAGCGCTGAACAGCAATTAACCAATATTTACTTCTGTTGATCAGTGGATTGCACAACAAGGCCCATGTGAGTGTTTGGGCAAGAATGTAAATGATCCAAACTGATGTCTTAACAGCTGTGATACAGCAGTCATCAATAAATTAAAAGTCACTGTTCTATAGAAAACCTATTTTGAGGAAAAACCATGCAAATGTATATAGATGTCCAACTGCCTGGGGCTGCAACTTCCATCTGTCCTAACCAACAGTCAGGATTATGGATGTTGAAGTCCAGCAATACCCAGAGGACCACAGGTTCCCTGTACCTCCTGTGCAGCCATATCCTATTCATTAGGAATATGAGTTTCTTCTAAGCACTCTGGGGTTGACTGCTGATACAGAACTGGCGGACTGTTTTAACAGCATGTGGTATAATGAATAGAAAATGATCTTGAACCAAGGGAATCTGCATCCAAGTCCCTACTCTCTGATGAAGCGTACTGAGTGGTCTTAAGCTGGTCACCATGTCTTAGACTACATTGCGCTTTGCTCAATACCACACCCAAGGAACAAATCACAAATTAAACAATTCTGTATGTGATTTACAAAAATCCATTAACAACAATGTGCAACATTTCAACACGTTCTACATGGAACCTGTTCAAAAAAAAGTGCAAAATGTCATTCTGAGGTTGGGGACGATTTATTGGGTGGAACATTGAATTGCCATTACATAGTTCCTTCATAGGCCGACCAGAAGATTTATGAAACAAGAGATTGAAATCTGGGTATCTCCTTTTGGAAGTTTCGTCGGGATCACACCAGCACAAGTATACACAGAGTCTTTCCCATAGACTTACCGGTATTTCAGGAATATGTGAACTGTTTGGCTTTGTGGTTTTTTGTTTTTTTTTGTTTTTATTGGTTTTTACAATATTATCGACAAACAAACACACAAAACGAACAAACATAACAAACATAAATCATAACATTATTGAAAATAACAGTTATTAACTTTGTAAAGCGACTTCCTCATTTTCTCTTAATTGAATTTCATTGCATGTCCTTATAACGGTTTTCCAAATCCCAATTTTTATACATTTTAACTTAAACATTAACATCTTTAAATCTTCTCATAGTATTAAACATATTATTTTGTCAGTTAACATAAATACAATCCTAAGCCATTTAAATATCTGGAAGCTATTTCCGGTTAGTTTAACTTAACAAATTTAGCTAAATAATCATCAAATTTCTTCCATTCTTCATGATATTCCTCCTCCTTCTGGTCGCGGACTCTTCCGGTTAGGTCGGCTAGCTCTGAAAAATTCATCATCTTCATCTGCCATTCTTCTACTGTTGGTAGTTCTTGAGTTTTCCACTTTTTAGCTAACAAAATACGAGCCGCAGTTGTGGCATACAAAAATAATTTAACATCTTTCTTGGGTGAACTGTTTGGCTTTGAGATATTGAGTCGTGTATGTCATTTTTACTTTGGCATTGTAGATATTATTTAACATTACACTTTGCATGCAGCAGGATTGTGTGGCTAAAGTAACATAGCCTCTATACACTGCCCTGAGCTCCCTGGGGAAAGGAAGGGATACAAACGTGATGAATATTACGGCTATATCTTCACATTCTGCTCTGCATACCTTCAGCAACCACATTCCTTGACATTGAAATGAGACCTGGTTAAGCGATGGCAGTGCCTGGTGGATTTCTTTCAATTTCTTCAAATCAAACATGCGATGGCAGTGCCTGGTGGATTTCTTTCAATTTCTTCAAATCAAACATCTTATAGATTTTCTGCTAAAAGGCAAAACTCTTCAGGGTACCCGTTTCAGACTGAATGCATAATTAAGTGGTCCTCATTTCAGGTACATGTCTTAGCAGCAACCAAAATAATAATTTTGCTCCTAAAGATCACCTGACACAGCCTCCTCTCCTTTGGTGAGACTCTGTCCTCTTGAGTTCAAGGCAGACCTGCTGAGTCTGGCACAGATACAAGTCTGGGGTTCCACTAATGTACTTTCTGGGATACAAATAAGAAGTAATTTAGGAGAGGGAGAGAAATATTAAGTCTATTGGCTCTGCTTGTGGTGTGGAGGGCACAGTTAACCTATCAATCACAACTGGCAGACGGGAGGCTCTTCTGTGCATTTCCTAATTATATAGTGCAAGAGCCAGACAGTGAACGATGTGTTGTGAATGTGTGTGCGTCAGTGGGAAAAAGCAGCCTGCACTGTACTGAAATGTACATTTCTAAGTAAAGGGGGGAAATAATTTAAAAGGTAATAGTAACTCTCAATGTCCTGGCCCAACATAGGTCTCATTCTGCCAGCACAATATTTTGCAAACCAGTCTTTCAAATGGCCTGCAGGTAGATATGGGTTCAGCAGAATTGCTCTTATACAGGCATAGGCAAACTCAGCCCTCCAGATGTTTTGGGACAACAACTCCCATCACCCCTAGCTAACAGGACCAGTGGACAGGGATGATCAGGATTGTAGTCTCAAAACATCTGGAGGACTGAGTTTGCCTATGCCTGCTCTTAGGCATTTAAATATCCACCCTGAGAGAGATTGTTTATGTACTACATTCCAGTAGTAGTGTTATAGCATTGTTCTTCTTTTTAGAAGTACACATAATTACTAGGAAAAGTGGATGTCTCACATGCCTTGGTTTCCATTAGCCATCATTATCAGCACCAAAGACTAATGGCTATAAATAACAAGCATATAAAAGCTTTTGAACACAAGAAACCTAATAAACCCATTACACTTGAGAAAACATGTATTTTCTAAGCAAGCAGAGACAAGCTTTTCAAAAGGTACGTTTAGACCGCATTTTTCCCCAATCAAGTTATTTAACATTTCCAGGAAAAAAAGCTGTCTTTATTCTAGGCTGACAGTGCTGGAAGCAATGTAACTGATTTTCTTGGAAACTTATTTAATTTGCTTCCAGAAATTTGGAGGATGTGAATATTTGCTGGAATTGGGGAACTGTCTTTTTTTAAAAAAATGTGTTATAATGAAAGGTAACCAAAACACATACACACAAAAACCCACTTTAGACAGAAATAGGATACATAGCTATGGTATCACCCAAAGGAATGTTAAATGAACGTTTATGAAGATTAAGGTAAAGGTAAAAAGGTAAAGGTCCACTGTTTACTGTACTATTTTATGAAGAAAGTGAGGGGATAAGACGTTTGTATCTAGAGATTGCATTTGTCCCTTCCAACAGTCTTCAAAGCACTGGGATAGGATAGGACAGTGACTTCCCCCATTGTATTGCTCCACCAGTCTCTTCACACACCTGCCTCTTCTACCTGCTGCAACCAAGCAACACTCAACTTACAACTCAGAACAGAATAGAGAGATGGGCCAAGATATAGCTAGGAGGAGGCACAAATGACTATATTCTCTCTCTTTGCCTTGAGGTATTTAAAGAGCGAGACATCATTAGACATCATTTTTGAGCAATACCTGCAGAACATGTGAGGAGGGTATTAACTTATATTGTATCATGCAAAATTGGTCGTACAAAATAACCTCAGAATGGGGTGCAATCGACTCCCAATAGAATACATAACTGACAATAACACACCAAGTTATGTATCAAGAACCTCAAAAAATAAAACGTAACTACACAATAAGTATAAAATTAAGAATAGCAGGCACAGAGGCCAATGATTTACTGAGACCAATCAGCTTTTGGGGAAGGGAGAGCATTCCAGACCTGACTGTTCACCCCAAGAATGTCCTTTCCCCTGTTATCACATATCAAATTAATGGGGTGGTGCAGGACCATTAAAAAACATGGGCACTTTCAGACAACCAGATTTTTTTCCTTTGTTTACAGGAAGGTTAGATGGCATTGCATCAAAGCATGGACATTTACTTTCCTTATCATAAAAGTTAGATCTTTTGGGGACCTCACAATCAGCTATATCTGCACAACCTGAATTTGTCAGTATTTGATGAAATTCTACCCAACTCCATTCATTTAATCCTCCATAAATGGAGGCAAAAATATCCAAAAGTCATATTGTATTTAAGAGGTGATTTCAGAGTTGTGATGTATCATTTTCAAATTGATAGATCTTATCTGTAGCAACTAGACCAACATACTCAAGATGACAAGATAAATATTTAATCAAGAGATCTTCTTCTTTGGTGATCACTTGTAGCCAAGTAAGAATGTCTTCCGTAAACATGTTTGGGGATGGGTTTTTGGAAGAGACCTGTGCTCGTGAATTTGTTTTATGTGTGTAGATCAGTGCACGCTAACCAACGCACAGTCTTTGCAGTAAGGCTCTATTCCAATGGCATGCGTATCATGACGACTGGTAGATTCTTATATGCATAAGTCTTCATCTGCCTTCACAGCCATTGTAACATACTGCTTGTTATCATCCGCCTGTTCTGCCATTGAGGACTTCTTGGATCATTCTTTGTCTAGCTCCTCCCCTTTGACCTTACCACCTTGGGTGACCCTGCTGGGAGTACAAAACTCCTGATGGCTTCGCCCACAGGGGTTATAAGGAACGTGCAAGACCACTCACAGTGACAAGGTTATGCTCAAGCAAGAGATAGCACTATATGGGCAGATAAACTAACCAGAGCATAGATTGTACCTTGAACACAAGTGCTCATCTCGGGACAGGAGAATACACAGCAACTTTTTGTTGTTGTCATTCCAGATCCCATTTGTGCCAATGGTTACTCTAACAAGTTGTAAAAATAATAATATAATTGTATACCAAAATTCTGAATTGGATATTATCCCCCTGCCCACCTCAGTTCCCCGGGGCAACTAAGGTAAGGCAAAACTTCTACTCAGCTACCTCTGGGAATTAATGCGTTTGCAAGGCAGACTCACCACAATGGCATTAATAAAAAAGCAAAGGTATACTAATGGTGTGGTGCTAAAAAAAGAAATAAATAGCAATAAAGTTCATTCCAAAGTTAACAGCAATGAGAAGAAAATAACAAACACATAATAATTATAAGCCACGGCCCTCAACTGTAGCTTATACACAAAGGTAATAACAGTAACAATGATGTATATGCCCCCATTTTGTTGGTAAAAGGAGTCTTTGTGGAGCAAGTGCATTATCCCAAGAAGCCAACTAATATCTCATATGCTAGAGCAAAAACAAGAACTCACAAAGTTAAATGTTTACAGCTTAAAGAGAGCCTGCAGTTTATGACTCACCAGGCTAAACAACTCCACGTATAATGTGCCACCTGGAGTTTAAAACAGCCCCTATCTTTGCTACCAGTCTGGGACTGCAAAACATGGTATGAGGCACACAGCACCAGGAAGACCACAATGTGCATAGTGGGCTGTGTTTGGTTTCGTGTATAACAGCATGTGAAGGCCTGGTGTAAAAAAAAGGAGAGAATTCCCCTGTGTGAGTGCCTGAGGGCCCTGCTCTTGCCACTCACCACCTGGCCTGGGGCGGGGCCTGAAGCCTCAAAAGGACTGCTCTGCTGCCCAGGAGGACTCCCCTGTGTGAGTGGCCTGAGAGCCCAGCTCCTGCCACTCACTCACCTCAAAAGGACTGCTCTGCTGCCCAGGAGGACTCCCCTGTGTGGGTGCCTGAGGGCCCTGCTCCTGCCACTCACCACCTGGCCCAGGGCGGCACCTGACAGGCTTCAAAAGGACTGCTCTGCTGCCCAGGAGGACTCCCCTGTGTGAGTGCCTAAGGGCCCTGCTCCTGCCACTCACCACCTGGCCCAGGGCGGCACCTGACAGGCCTAAAAAGGGCTGCTCTGCTGCCCAGGAGGACTCCCCTGTGTGAGTGCCTGAGGGCCCTGCTCCTGCCACTCACCACCTGGCCCAGGGCAGCACCTGACAGGCTTCAAAAGGACTGCTCTGCTGCCCAGGAGGACTCCCCTGTGTGGGTGCCTGAGGGCCCTGCTCCTGCCACTCACCCCACTCACCACCTGGCCCAGGGCGGCACCTGACAGGCCTAAAAAGGACTGCTCTGCTGCCCAGGAGGACTCCCCTGTGTGAGTGCCTGAGGGCCCTGCTCCTGCCACTCACCACCTGGCCCAGGGCAGCACCTGACAGGCTTCAAAAGGACTGCTCTGCTGCCCAGGAGGACTCCCCTGTGTGGGTGCCTGAGGGCCCTGCTCCTGCCACTCACCCCACTCACCACCTGGCCCAGGGCGGCACCTGACAGGCCTAAAAAGGACTGCTCTGCTGCCCAGGAGGACTCCCCTGTGTGAGTGCCTGAGGGCCCTGCTCTTGCCACTCACCACCTGGCCCAGGGCGGCGCCTGACAGGCCTCAAAAGGACTGCTCTGCTGCCCAGGAGGACTCCCCTGTGTGGGTGCCTGAGGGCCCTGCTCCTGCCACTCACCCCACTCACCACCTGGCCCAGGGCGGCACCTGACAGGCCTAAAAAGGACTGCTCTGCTGCCCAGGAGGACTCCCCTGTGTGAGTGCCTGAGGGCCCTGCTCTTGCCACTCACCACCTGGCCCAGGGCGGCGCCTGACAGGCTTCAAAAGGACTGCTCTGCTGCCCAGGAGGACTCCCCTGTGTGGGTGCCTGAGGGCCCTGCTCCTGCCACTCACCCCACTCACCACCTGGCCCAGGGCGGCACCTGACAGGCCTAAAAAGGACTGCTCTGCTGCCCAGGAGGACTCCCCTGTGTGAGTGCCTGAGGGCCCTGCTCTTGCCACTCACCACCTGGCCCAGGGCGGCGCCTGACAGGCCTCAAAAGGACTGCTCTGCTGCCCAGGAGGACTCCCCTGTGTGAGTGCCTGAGGGCCCTGCTCTTGCCACTCACCACCTGGCCCAGGGCGGCGCCTGACAGGCCTAAAAAGGACTGCTCTGCTGCCCAGGAGGACTTTCCTGTGTGAGTGTCTTGAGGGCCCTGCTCTTGCCGCTTACCATCTACCTGGCCCAGGGCAGGGCTTGAAGCCTCACAGGGACTGCTGTGCTCTGCTGCCCAGGAGGACTCCCCTGTGTGTGTGCCTGAGGGCCCTGCTCTTGCCACTCACCACCTGGCCCAGGGCGGCGCCTGACAGGCCTCACAAGGATGGTTGCTGTTACTGCTGCTGCTGTCCAGGAGGACTCAGAGGGGCGCAGAGTTCTTTTTAAAATGATTTAAAAAATTTCTTTTGAATTTTTTGTATGTGGGGGTGGGGTGGGGTGGGGTGGATATTTGGTTGGGCCTGGGAATTTGTTTGATTTTGGTGTTTTTGTAATTTTTACAGTTTTTTGTTTGTATTGTTTTACTTTTTTATTATTTTAAGGTTTTATTTTGTTCTTAAGGGGAGGGGTCAGGGCTTCCGGGGAGTGGGTCACAGCCAACAAAATGGCTGGGGAATGTTCCACAGGGGGGGATGCACTAGGACAACCGATCTCAGTGATCACGGGTAGGAGGAGGAGTTACGCTAAGACCAGACCATGTCGTTACAGAGGAGGCAGGTTTAGTCGTTGTTTGAGGACTATCCCTGCCTCCGGGTCTGGTCCTGACCGGATGGATACTAGAATCAGCAAGGGATACCCACATGACCTGAAGGTGCTGCTGTGCAATGCCAGGTCAATGATTCATAAAACCACTGCCATCCATGACTTGATCATGGATGGAGGACTTGACCTGGCATGTGTAACAGAGACTTGGCTGGATGAAGCAGATGGGCCTGTCCTTGCCGCTGCTTGTCCACCAGGTTTCTCTTACGCACAGCAACCCAGGCCTTGTGGGCGGGGAGGGGGGGTTGCAGTGATTTTTAGGAAGTCATTAGTTTGCACCAGGCGTCCTATTGGGAAGACCCAGTTCTCTGAGTGCATGTTCTGGAAGTTGGGCAATAGGGGCAGTACAGGATTCCTTTTGGTGTACTGACCACCCCGCTGCACCAAGGATTCCCTGCCAGAGCTGCTTCAGGTCGTGGTGGATGTTCTCCTGGAGACACCTAGTTTGGTTGTCCTAGGGGATTTTAATATCCATGCCGACACGACCTTACAAGGGGCCACTCGGGACTTCGTGGAAAGCATGGCCTCCATGGGGCTGTCCCTGAATAAGTCTGGCCCAACCCATAGCCACAGATATGCCTTAGACTTGGTTTTTACCTCTATGGATGTTGGTGATCTGACACTAAGTAAAAGCGAAATGAAAGAAGTGCCATGGTCAGATCACTTCCTGGTGCAACTGGACTTCTCCATGCCCCATCCCCTCTGCAGGGAGGTGAGACTGATTTGGATGGTCCGCCCCTGCCACTTAATGGATCCAAATAGTTTCCAGAGAGTGGTAGGGGATGCTTTATCCCATGTTGATGGCCTTTCAGCCGATTCCCTGGTGGCCCGCTGGAATGCGGACTTAACCAGGGCTATTGACTGTTTGGCTCCGAAGTGCCCTCTCCGATTGCATGGAGCCCGGACAGCCCCGTGGTTGCCCCGAGGGCAATGAAACAATCGTTGAGACGGCTAGAGCACCGGTGGCGGATAACTCATTCTGAAGCTGACCGGACACGGGTTAGAGCTTTCTTTACCGCCTCTATTGCATCTGCAGAAAACAGCAGCAGGAGACGTTTTCAGGTGGTTCGCAATTTAGCGGAACCACGTGTTACATCGGGGCTCAGTACGGGCCACATGATCTCCTGCAATGATTTTGCAAAGTTTTTTGCAGATAAAGTCGCTCAGATTCGGGAAGAGGTAGACTCCACCGTCGGAGCAGGGCCGTGGTGGGAGAGTGCTAGAGTCCTCTCTAGTCAAATTGTGTGGGATCAATTCCAATCTGTTACCTCCGAGGATGTGGACAGGCTGCTTGGACGAGTGAAACCAACTACCTGTCTCCTTGATCCTTGCCCATCCTGGCTTATAAAAGCTAGCCGGGAAGGGCTGGGCGATGGGCTTCGTGGGGTGGTGAATGCTTCCCTCCGTGAGGGAGCCTTCCCAGACCCGCTGAAATAGGCGGTTATTAAACCCCTTCTTAAAAAACCATCTTTAGATGCGGCCACGATGGCCAACTATCGCCCAGTCTTACATCTTCCATTCTTGGGCAAGGGGATTGAGCTAGTGGTTGCTGAACAACTCCAGGGACACCTGGAAGAAGCGGACCATTTGGATCCCTTCCAGTCGGGATTCAGGCCTCATCATGGGACTGAAACTGCCTTGGTCGCACTGGTTGATGATCTCTGGCAGGCTAGGGACAAAGGTGAGAGCTGTTTCCTAGTTCTGCTGGATCTCTCAGCGGCATTTGATACCATCGACCATAACATCCTTCTGGACCGTCTTGAGGGGTTGGGAGCTGGGGGCACTGTCATACAGTGGTTCCGCTCCTTCCTCCTGGGCCGTGCTCAGAAAGTGGTGGGGGGGATGAGTGTTTAGACCCCTGGGCTCTCACTTGTGGGGTGCCTCAGGGTTCTGTCCTCTCCCCATGCTTTTCAACATCTACATGCAGCCGCTGGGAGAGATCATCAGGGGGTTTGGTGTTCATCAGTATGTGGATGATACCCAGCTCTACTTCTCTTTTAAATTAGAACCAGTGAAGGCAGTGAAGGTCCTGTGTGAGTGTCTGGAGGCGGTTGGAGGATGGATGGTGGCTAACAGATTGAGGTTGAATCCTGACAAGACAGAAGTACTGTTTTTGGGGGACAGGAGGCGGGCAGGTGTGGAGGATTCCCTGGTCTTGAATGGGGTAACTGTGCCCCTGAAGGACCAGGTGCACAGCCTGGGAGTCATTTTGGACTCACAGCTGACCATGGAGGCACAGGTCAAATCTGTGTCCAGGGCAGCTGTTTACCAGCTCCATCTGGTATGTAGGCTCCTATCTGCCTGCGGACTGCCTCGCCAGAGTGGTGCATGCTATGGTTATCTCCCACTTGGACTACTGCAATGTGCTCTACGTGGGGCTACCTTTGAAGGTGACCCAGAAACTACAACTAATCCAGAATGCGGCAGCTAGACTGGTGACTGGGAGCGGCCGCCGAGACCATATAACACCGGTCTTGAAAGACCTACATTGGCTCCCAATATGTTTCTGAGCACAATTCAAAGTGTTGGTGCTGACCTTCAAAGCCCTAAACGGCCTTGGTCCAGTATATCTGAAGGAGCATCTCCACCCCCATCGTTCTACCCGGACACTGAGGTCTAGCACTGAGGGCCTTCTGGCGGTTCCCTCACTGCGAGAAGCCAAGTTACAGGGAACCAGACAGAGGGCCTTCTCGGTAGTGGCACTCACCCTGTGGAATGCCCTCCCACCAGATGTGAAAGAGAACAACAACTACCAGACTTTTAGAAGACATCTGAAGGCGGCCCTGTTTAGGGAGGCTTTTAATGTTTGATGTAGTACAGTATTTTTATTTTTATTTTTGAAGCCGCCCAGAATGGCTGGGGTATAAATAATAAATTCTTATTATATTATTATTATAGTTATAGTTATTGCACAAATAGGCCCCACTCTGTCCTAGCAGCTTGACATAGTTCACCTGTACTTTCAAAAAGCTTCAGTAAGGTACTTACTTACCAAAGTAAGCTTAGCAGTCAAGGAATAACAGGGAATGCCTTCCTGTGGCTTGGGAACTGGTCAAGTAGTAGGAAGCAGAGAGCAGGAATAAATGTTAAGTTCTCTGAATGGAGAGATGTACAAAGTGTGCCCTTACCCCTTTCAAGAATCAGTATTGGGACCCATGATTTTTAACCTGTTCATAAATGATTTAGAATGACTAGTGGTCAAGGATGTTGATGATACTAAATTGTCCAGGGACATAAAAACAAAAACATATTGAGGAGCTGCTCATGGAGCTCTTAATAAACTGAGCAAATGGGTAGTAAAATGGCAAATGCAATTCAATGTGAACATGTGTATTTGGGGGCAAAAAACATATATCTTAATTTCACATACACACTAACCAGGATTCAGATCTTAGTGTTGTAGTAGAAAGCTCAAAGAATATGCCAACCCTGGATGTGGCAGCTGTGAAAAGGGCAAATCCATGCTATGGATTAATTATGAAAGGAATTAAAACTGCTGATACCATAATACCCCACATCCTATCTGCAAAACTTAACAGTTTTAAAATACAGATGCAAGACTGAACATACCTAAGGGTCATTTCTATCACATTCCTCTTGAAAAAACGATTGTTTCCATGTGGAGACTATAAACTATTGAATCAGCAGTGCATGTACTGCTAACTTGTTCTCCTTATAAAGACCTGTGTAATGAGGTTTTCACCCCTCTTCTGTTATCTATACCAGGTCATTCATCCAGTGCTACAGTGTCCTTCCTTCTTGCAGACCAAGATTACTAGGTGACAGCAAACATGGCAATTTATATACCCGGGCAATTAGAATAACATCTACCATCTGACTAACCTGTTTAATGCCTAGGAACGCGGGTGGCTCTGTGGTCTAAATCACTGAGCCTCTTGGGCTTGCTGATCAGAAGGTTGCCAGTTCGAATCCCCATGACAGGGTGAGCTCCCATTGCTCTGTCCCAGCTTCTGCCAACCTAGCAGTTCGAAAACATGCCAGTGCAAGTAGATAAATAGATACCACTGTGGTGGGAAGGTAAACACTGTTTGTGTGTGCTCAGGCTTTCATCACGGTGTTCCGTTAAGTGGTTAAGTGATGCCGGCCACATGACCCGGAAAGCTGTCTGTGGACAAACGCTGGCTCCCTCGGCCTGAAAAGCAAGATGAGCACCGCAACCCCATAGTTGCCTTTGACTGGACTTAACTGTCCAAGTGGTTCTTTTATTATCAAGGTTAATATACCTGTCCTCTAGCTGCTCAGCCAGACATCAAATTGTCTCCTGCTGGACTATGTCAAAGTTCCAATAAGGCTAGCATTATTCCTACAGTTTCAGGTCAACTATCTAGACACTTCCACAGTACTTGGTATTCAGATAAATAATGCCTTTGAACATGGTCCATCCATTTCACCAACAGCTATCTATAAGAATATCCCCTGTGAATTCTTCCAATCCCTTTTAGAACTGTTGTAAGAAGTCAGTTCACATTAAGTCTTTCAAAGTAGCATTCCAGCACTCTTTCCTTTGTAGCACGCCAGTAATGAAAGACAATTTAAATCCTGAAGTGTGTGGTAATTTCCTATGTAATTCTTAGGTCTTAAGATTCTTCTAAGACAGTTCTTGGAAGGAAATGGGCTTTCCTACGGAGCTGAGGGTTTTTGATAAACTCAGTGGGAACTATCCTATGGGACTGGAGTATCCATTTCAGTGCTTTTCTAATTAGTGAGAATCTGCAATGCATGAATTCATGAACCCTCCCTGTGAATTGAAGAGTTGCCTAGATCGATTGGACATAGCAACTTGATTTTATTCATACAATTTTTCTTTATTTCCACTAGATGGAGCATTGTTACTATTCTCGGGTTTTCTTAAACTGAGCTGAATTTTGATAAGGTAAAGAAAAAGACTGAGCTGCACGTATTTAAATGCAAAATGTGGATCATGCATTCAATTTTCAAGCATTTTTAAGATCTCACATTTTAATTTCAGCAGGAACATGTCTTTATTATTCACTCTCCTTACTGACCCACAGAATCTGTGGGTTCATACAATTGTAGGCTACTGTAAAAACCAAAACAAAAATATGACAAAGTCATGTAGTGCTTTTAATACTTTGTTGGGGCAAATGGCTTCATACATGCTAGCTTACTTCACAAAGCTTCCTAATAGATTCCAGAATATTCTGGGAGAAAGACCAGAAAGACCAAGGGATCTGACTCTGACATTCCCTCTCCCCTGCTATGAAACACCTGCTGCAATGACTCTGCTCCTCACGGGTACTTTTTGGGGAGGGGAAATATTATCCCCTACTCCCAATATAGGCTCCATTAGCACACACAGAGGTTCCTCCTGAAACAGCAGGAAGCAGAGAGGGGCATTTAGTAGTCATGGCATCCAGCTCTGTCTCACTATTCTGCTCTGAGTTTGTTGCTTTTATTTTTATCTGAAACTTATTCTGAGCGTAAGAGAGACTTATTTGGATTTTCACTATTTGTCTGTAGAGGGTTTTTGAGAGAATTTAGGGAGTGCACACATATAACATTGGCCTTAGGATAGTCTTTTTAACTAGCTTATTGTGAGGAGCTGGTTTTTGTTCAGAAAAACAAATTCTCCACGCCAGCTCAGAACTCGTATAACATTTAGTTCATTACCTCATAACAACTGAGAACAGTTACGTTTAAAGAGTTGGGAGACAAGGCAGTCAATAAAATATTTATAGACATTGTTAGAAAAGACTAAAGTTCCTGCTCTCTGTTTCATTGTGATCAGTAGCCTAATAGTTAAATGTGGGCAATGAAACAAAAAATGTTATTAGAGAAGCTGCCAGTTCTTCCCCTAAAACTGGTCTTGAAATGAAGATGAAATTTCTTCCTCAGACAAGACTGCACATACATGTTAAGGGTTTCCAAGAGGTTTTGATCAGAGTATTTGCTACTGGCATTTTGGATGAAAGTGGGTAGGTAGTATTAGCATAGTTTTATGCAGATGCCAGGCAAACCTTCCAGATTATTCCATAGATCATCAGCAGACAGCTTGCAAAAGAGAGAAAACACACACCAATAGCAATCAAGGTGTCCTTTAGCTAAAAGGTGGGGCTTTAGCTAAGTGTATATAAAAGACCAATTCTTCATGCATTTCTACCAAGATTCAATTCACCTGATGAAGGAATATACCAATTTAGTGTTCCAAGGGTAAAAGTTCCATAAACTAGACACTGTAACAGATAAGGTCCTGTCCTGTGTCCCAGCTAAAGGAGCTTCTGAATTTCTCAGGACAGAGAGTAAGTCCTCCTTTATCAGATTTTACAATCAAATGTATCTGCATGATTGCTAGTTAGTATAAGAAGAGGTTAATGATCAGAGTTCTAAACTGCTTGAGTAGGCTCAGTTCTTTTCTCTCCCCCCCCCCTTTTATTAAATATTTTCTTGTTTTACAGAAGTATGTGTAATGTAACATTTTTACAAATCAGTTTCATTTATTGTGACACTGGGGGGGGGAGGGGGGTTGAGTAGGCTCAGTTAGGTCATGCCACATCAGGGAAGAAGTCACACATTTCTTATTTTCCTTTCATTATGTAGCCATAGAGGGAGGATGTGCCACTCAATAGCACCCAGCTTTAGACATGTGTCTGAAACGACCTTGCCGTATTACACCTAACAATAATTTTACCTGCATTTCTTATTGCTGCTGCATAGGACAATGCATTACTGGGACCTCAAATAAGTAAGTAAAACATTTTTAAACTTACTTCAGTGTGCAGTCTGTGTCACTGCATGAGGAGCAAAAGGGGGTCAGCTTCTTCATGCAGCTGAATAGAATAAACAAGGTTTAATGCCCTGCTTGTATGCTTCATTGATGTGCCCAAATATTAGGATTAGGGCTTTCTCACATTGCAGAGTGTGCTAAAGCCCTGCACTTTGAAAACGGGCAAAAGGTAGATAAAACGATTGGGTGTGCAAAAAGCAACTGCAAACAGATGAAACCTGTCCCTCAAATTGACTTTTCAAAAATGCTTTGCATTTTACCCATTTTCATTGGATCTTTCTGGTATTTGGCCATTATATCAACACATCAATTTTTGGATCAAATTTCAGGTTGTTGCAACAAACAATATTGATAGAATTATTACAAAGTTCAGGATTTGTAACAGAAATACGGTTTTCTTGTCTGCCATAATTGCAGAAGTGCTCTTGCACTAAGTAAAGAAGTGAAATCTAGTTCATAATGCTGTTTACATATTAGGTAAAGAAAGGCAATAGACATTGTCCCTTTAAACTGAACACTGTAATTGTAAGAAGAATATTGCCCAGGCAACTAAAGTCTCTTGCTTTATTTAGTGTGCATTACTGATGTGTACACAGACTGCAAAACTAAAAAGTCCATCATTGTGTTGTGTTCCAATATTGTTGGAAATATTTTCTGAAAAACAATTTCAAACCCCAAGTTTATTCATTATTGTGAAAATGTGGCTTGTAAAGATAATTCTCAAACCCACATTATTTTGTTATTCAAATATCTGTTCCTACAGTTCAGAATTCATTTCAAATTCACTATCAGTTTCGTATTAACTGGGCCTGTGTGGATTTAGTAAAAGTACTCATTGCATATTAATACAGATTCTGATCATTGTCAATTTCATAGGGAATAATGAAAGAAAGGATTCTTCTTTCCCTTCACCCTACACATGCTGCATTCCATTATTTGTCTTTGTCCTTCAATCTAAATTGTTTAATCTTCTAACATTTTGAGGATCTTCGGGCTTTCTGCCTCCATCAGGAATTGTTACTGTCTATATTTTGAATGTGGAACCTCTTTGTGGTGACTCCAACCTTCCACTGTCTTCAGAGTTGGAAGGGGAAAAAAAGATTTTTTTGTTTTTGTTTTCTAGGGGCCCATCCACATCAGACTTTACTGAATATTAGCCACCATTTGCATTCCCATTACATTTTCATAGTCCATATTTTGAGGTTTGTAACTTTATGCTTGCCAAGAAAAAGCCAAGTCATGGCTGATTAATGGGAGGTGTGAATCAGAGGCAAAATGACTCAGCACAAGTCATAGTATAATTAGCCACGTGTTTGTAACAAGCTGATAGGGTTCAGGTGCTGGCTAGAACCTAACCTTCCTGTGATGAATCTCTGTTGGATCTCTACTGAGAAAGTGCTTTGCTGGAAAGACCTTTGTTGCTTTGTGGAATGAGAGGCAGGCACAGGCAGAATCACTTTCTACTTGAACATAGTTATTCTACTACCAGTCAGTAAAACATACTGTCCTTGCTGAGCTTACTGAGCTGTCCGGCATATTTCTTCTATGAACAGTGTCCCGAGTTCAGTTACATACTTCTTGGGCTGCCTGCACTCTGTGCACACGCCAGCACACATGATACAGCCCTCAACCATCACCAAATTTAATTGTATCAACTGCAAACCCAGGCCTCCGGGACATTGCAGCTGCTGCTCACATGAGTGCTGGGAAGACCGCTCCCTCTCCTGCCAACTCCATCTGGCCTAGGGGGCAGGGCCTGCACTCACCACTACAGCTTAGAGGCCTGAGCAGCTACCTGCAGCAAGGGACAAAAATGGTTTTAAATGTTTTAAGTGCTTTTAATTTGCTGCACCTTAAATGGTGGTGGTTGTTTTGTATAATAGTATTTTATTTTTTTTTATTTTATTTCTGCTTGGGGCGGGATAAGTATTTAGACAGGGTGGGGAATAGTTTATTTTGAGCACTATTGTTTCTTGCTTTGTTTTTATTTTTGTTATTCTGATAAGTTATTATATAGTTTGTATTTTGCATTTTAAGGGGAAGGGTCAGGGCTGCCTGGGAGTGGGCCTCAGCCAATAGAAAAGCTGGGGCAGGTTCCACGGGGGGGATGTATTGGGAGACCCAATCTCAGTGATCACGGGCAGGAGGAGGAGTTATGCTAAGACCAGACCATGTCATTACCGAGGAGGCAGGCTTAGTTGTTGTTTGAGGACTATCCCTGCCTCCAGGTCTGGTCCTGACTGGAAGGATACTGGAATCAGCAAGGGAAACCCACATGACCTGAAAGTGTTGCTGTGCAATGCCAGGTCAATGATGAATAAAACCACTGCCATCCACGACCTGATTGTGGATCCAGGATTTGACCTGGCATGTGTGATAGAGACCTGGTTGGATGAAGCAGATGGGCCTGTCCTTGCCGCTGCTTGCCCATCAGGTTTCTCTTACGCACTGCAACCTAGGCCTTGTGGGCAGGGAGGGGGGTTGCAGAGATTTTTAGGAAGTCATTAGTCTGCACCAGGCGTCCTTTTGGGAAGACCCAGTTCTCTGAGTGCATGTTCTGGAAGTTGGGCAACAGGGGCAGTACAGGATTCCTACTGGTGTACTCCAGTGGGGTTCACAAATTGTTTTGCTGTTTTAAGGTTGGTGAATCAGTCTCCACTTTCTGCTGTACCCAATACTTCCTTCCAGGCTTCCATTCTCCCCACCCACCCAGGAATGTTCTTAACTACTTCTGGTGCCTGTTTCACTGGAGGTTCGGTGCCAGTTGTATACATTTTTTTCCAGGACTGCAGTAACCTGTTGCATATTACCTGTTGACTTCTGGTTAGGATGGTGGCAAGGATGTTTTTGGCTGAGCTCCTCAGTTTTAACTAGGTTTGTTTTCTTTCCCTTTTTTATGTGATTAGTGCCTACGCCTCTGGTTTTAATACTGCTGCTGCCTCAACAGTTATCTATTTTATTGGGTGACAAGGACCAGTTTAATATTGTTTTATTCGCCACAGAGCCAAAATCATTCATCAGTTTTACGTGATAGGCTACGAGAGAGCTTCCAGTTTGCACCAAAGTCTGGAGAAAAGAAATGTCTTGCCCACCCCCCACTCTGCCCCACTTAAATGTCAGCTAATACTGAAGAATTACAGAGGTAGGTCTGGGTTTTTCTGCCTCCCGTCTATTCCTCCCATCTCTATTTTAGAATGAGTCCCACCCACAGGAAAGCAAGTTCTGGAGATGGGAGAATTGGTGTGAGTTACTCTTTTCATGCACCTAGGGTTTAAAGCAATACATATCTGGGACCAACAGTTTATATACTTAAGCTCCACTTTTGCTCTTATCTGTACTTTTACCCCCAAAGGACAACCAAGGGTACTCTACTCCTTCTTGAGTGGAGAGGAGATTTTAAAGCGATGAACGAAATTGGTCTTAATTATCAACCACAAACTACTACCATTATACCAAATCAGGAATTCAAATGTGTGTTGCCTTGACATGGATGATACTATAATAGCCAAGGAGGATAACTATATATCCTCTGGGGCATTACTCCAGACCTTCATTGTAGGTTAATTTATTGGCATGTAGGAGGTCTAGCTAAGAAAGTAACTGATAAGGTGATAGTTATCTTTTTAAAGGAATACTCCATTATCTGCCTCCAAGTAACCTGGTTATGTTTGAATCAGGTGTGTGGTAGTGGGTTAATCACATATGTATACTAAATACATATTTAAATAAATAAAGTATCAGTTGTGTTGATCAGTGTAACGAGCCCTAATATCCAATATGGAAACATATATAACTGTATGGGCAATTTATCTGGAAGACATTTGTATTTCAAGGAGTTATATGCTTAAGTCAGGATGAATAGTATAGATTCCAAAGATTTCTCTATTCCGGGGGGGGGGGGTATGGCAGGGATGCCACCCGTTGCCTGTCCTGTTTGCCCTCTCAATTGAACCATTAGCCATCTTCATTTAAAAATAATCTGTACATAAAAGGAACAGAAATAAAAAAGGAAATGCATAAAATAAGTCTCTTTGCAGACGAGATAGTAATTATGCTTTTAAATCCTAAAGATGCAATACCTGTATTAATGAAAGAACTACACAATTAGGCAAAGTGGCCGGATTCAATATTAACGAATCCAAATAAAAAATAATGTATATAGACATTCTCACGGGTGGGTTTTAAAATCTGCCACAAGGCAAACTATTTGGGAAATTTGTTTTGTGGCACACAAAAAATTAATTGGCAGAATGATCACCTGTTGAAATAAGCTATTGATGCCAAACTGCTGGTTATTTCCTGTTAATCCAAAATGTATGTCAGTTTGTATGTCAGTCAATACCGAACATGCTTAGTTTATCAGAAGAGACAAGGCCCCATGTAAGACAGAGTTGTTGATTTTTGGTGTGTGCGTTTGTGTTGTTGTTGTTTTTTTTTAAAAAAAATCCTGGCTTGCTTTCTTCCTTGCTCTATAGGTTTGAAACTTGGCTTTGTAGTGTGAGGACTTCACAAGATTAATGAGAGATTTATATGAAGTGTCCAAGAAGAAATTGCTGCCTCAAGCCTTTGAACACATCCAGCCATGGTGGAAGATCAGGAAAATTCTGAAGCCCACAGAAACTGGTGCAGCAAAGGCATATCCCCCAGATCTGTACTTCTCCACCAGCTACATGTCTAGATTAGGAGTCTTCCTGCCAGTCTCAGTACACAAGCTGTTTTAAGTGGACCAGCTAATATTACCCTCTTTCTACTCAAAATGTAATTTCCCCAAAGACCCAACAAACACATACTGCTGCTCTACGAATTTGAAGCAAGAGCGAAGCTAAACGACCTAGGAGTAAATAGTCTCCTGGACAAAGCTTTGGATAAACTTGACACTGACATAAAGACACTGGAAACAAATTTGCCCTTCAGTTGCTTGGTAGGGCCACGTACCTCAGTCTAACAAGACTTTTGATAACTTAATTGTTTTAACTTTTAATTTGTGTGCGGGTTTTGCTTTTATTATTTGTTTTTTGTTTGTTTGAGAAAATGGAGAAGACAGTAACAGTAGGTGGGCTCCAATCACAGTGGTTGGGGTAGAGGGGAGGTAGGAAGTGGGATTTTGCTGGTTTACCACCAACCTCACTGGCCTTGCCTGAGCTGACAGAGTTGGTCTCAATGACAGTGTTGAAGACTCCCAGACTGTTGATTTTCAGGGATATCCATGCAGAGACGATTGGCTCTGGGGGTGGCTCAGGACTTCATGGATGCCATGATAACCACGGGACTGTCCAGCATAACATCAGCCCAACACATGTTGGCAGGCCATACTCTGCACCTTGTTTTCTCAACTGGGCAGGAAGAGGGTGATCTGAATATTGGGGGGGGGGTTATTGACATCAGTTGCTTGTCATGGTTAGATCACTTCATGTTGAAATTCAGGATTTCAGTACCTTTTTTCCCCCATCTGCAAAGACAGGGGACCTATTAGGATGGTCTACCATCAACAACTGACGGTTCCAATTAGCTTCCAGACAGCTCTGGGGGATTTTCCAGATGATAGGACTAGTATTCCTGTTGACGTCCTTGACAATTTGTGGAATGCCTCAGACCACTTACATGATTGCTGAGTGCCCCCTCCCACTTTGTGGAGCCCACTTGGCTCCTTGGTATACCGGAGAGCTCAAGGTAATGAAAGTGAAGGGAGGATCAGTCAGAACCTCAGTCTTTGCAATGTCTCTATCCTGGGGATTTGTGCCTGCTGGTTCTCTGTGTGTTTGTATTCTGATCAATAAAAGTTAATTGCACTCCAAACCAATTCCCTATCTAGATTTGTATGCGGGTTTTGTTTTCATTGTTTTTTGTTTGTTTTGTTTTGTTTGTTTGAGAAAATGGAGAAGACAGTGAGAGCAGGTGGGCTGCAACCACAGTGGTTGAGGTAGGAAGTGGGATATTGCTGGTTTACCACCGACCTCATTGGCTATGTCCCTTGCCTGAGCTGACAGAGTTGGTCTCAATGACAATTTTTAAGAATCTATATAGGGAATTGCTCTCAAATGGCATCTAAAAAGACGAACTGGTTCAAGATATGATGATAAAATGGGCCCAAGACTTCAGATATACCATAGAATTAGAGAAATGAGAAAACCTTTTGAAAAACGACATTAAGTTTACAGCCTGCTACCTAATTAAAGAAAACTTTCTAAAAATGGTGTATATGTGGTATTTGACCCCTTCAAAATTGGCGAAAATGAATTTAAAAAATCAGCAGCAGGTGTTGGAGATGCAACCAAAGGATAGGAATCTATTCCACATGTGGTGGACATGCCCCAGAATTAAATTATTCTGGGACATGATTTATGAAGAATTTGAAAAAATGCTAAGATACACCTTTTTTTTTTTAAAAAGGAATGTTTACAATATTATTATCCCAATATTATTATCCTCCAGAAACAGAAATTATCCCACCCCTAATGATAAGATCATCCTACAACAAGACATGGAACATTGGAGGACTACATCTAGCACAGATGGCCTACAGACAGAATCTACACTTACTGAATGGGGCTATACAAGGAGATTATCCTGGTCAATATACATATTGGTCAGGACACAAACTGTCAGCGATAGACTATTGCGTTATTTCCCAGGACTTGATTCCTAGAATATCTAAATTCACCATTACAGCAAGAGCCGAAAGTGATCACCTACCTTTATCCCTCGTGTGTGATCTACCCTTTGATCTGCCCAAACTACAACATAGATATCAACCAGAGCTAACACCCGGAACAAGCCTCAAGAAAATCAAATGGAATGGACAAGTGAACGAGCAGATATCTAACTGGTATAAAGCTGATGAGAGCTATCGTCTCTCAAAAGCAATTATGGAACGGTGCTTAGAAATAGAGGAGAGCGCCCCGAACATAATGACAACATATGAAATGCTTATACAAAAAATTCAAGAGTTTGTTGTAAAACCGAATTCCAAGTCTCCCTACTATAGGAAAATTTCCAGGGAGTGGTTCGATCAAGAGTGCATAGCCTCCAAAAAATCATTGATCCACTCCTTCATCGGTCATAAGGATAACCCAACAGAGGATAACAGACAAAAGATGCTTGAAGCCAAAAGAAGCTACAAAAAACTCCTGACACAAAAGAAAAGGTACGCAATGAAGTTATTATGGCAGCAATTGATAGAGGCCTCCAATTCCAGTAACCCATCATTATTCTGGAGAATCGTTGCTGTACAGCCGGATAGGGGCCTATCACATCTATCCTGCTGCATATCAGTGAAAGCCTGGGAAACACACTTTCATAATCTTTACGAGGAACCTAGTGATGAGTCCTATGTATTAGACATACCGGAAGATCAGATTCAGCCAGGGCCAGCAGTCTCAACAGCAGAGACTCATCTGCTGATTGACCAACTAAAGAACAGGAAAGCCCCCGGAATTGACTGTATACCAGCGGAACTTTTTAAAACCAATGCGACCTGGTGGGCCCCCTTGCTAGCCTCTCTGTTTACATATATAGATAGAACTGCACAGATTCCACATGACTGAGGGACTTCCATCATTATCCCAATTTACAAAAAAGGCTTGAGAGATGATCCCTCCAACTACAGACCTATAAGCCTCCTGAATATAATAAGTAAATTATATGCTAAACACCTCAGTGAGAAACTGTGTGAATGGATAGAAAGGGAGAAGATTCTTGATGATGCACAGGCAGGATTTAGACAAGGGAGATGCACAATGGATCACTGCCTGATCTTACAGCACCTAGCTGAGAAATATACGTCACATCACAATCAACACCTATTCGCAGCATTTGTAGATTTTAAAGCAGTCTTTGACTCCATCTCAAGAACCCGACTCTGGGACAAACTCAACAAAACATCTATAGACCGACGTCTGCTGCTACTAATATTCAAATTATACAACAACACACGACTTCGTATAAGATGTAGTCAAGAAGGTCAACTTTCTAATTTCATTAGAACAACAAAGGGAGTTAAGCAAGGATGCATTTTGGCCCCCTTTCTGTTCAACATCTATATAAACTCCCTAATAGACCATCTACAAGGAGCGGATACACACGCCCCAAAACTAGCAAACAAAAAACTGCCTATCCTACTCTTCGCAGACGATGCGGTTATACTGTCCCAGACTCAGATGGGCCTCAAAAGAGCTCTTAACAGCTTTTCCCAATATTGTAGAGAAGAGAAACTAGCAGTGAACTACCAAAAAAAACCAAAAATCATGGTTTTCTCTAATAAAAGAAAAATATACAGATGGAATTTAGACAATCAGGAGATTGAACAAGTGACATGCTTTAAATACCTAGGAGTTATATTCCAAGCATCAAGGAAGAAGACTGCCCACATAAATTACAGCTCCTCTACAGCACAAAAAAGTACAACAGCAATCCTAAGATACCACCGCACAATGGGAGGAAATTTCATTCCTGCTACAATTAAACTATTTGTTGCAAAACCAACAGCACAAATATTATACGGCGCACCACTCGTCTCCCTCTCTAATCTAGACCCATATGAAAAGATACAATCAGGCTTCCTTAGATCACTCCTGCAAACACCTAAATGCACCCCAAATGCCGCCCTACGACGGGCTTATACAGTATTAAAGCCAAAGTATGGATAAGAACCTTATGCACTTGGCTAAGACTTAACAATTCACCGGTTGGACTACTTTCCCTGATGTCTCTTGACAAATTCCAATCTAGTTGGAGGAAGGGCATTCTCAGAAAATTGGCCACATATGGTCTCTCCCCAGAGTATTTATTAAGCTTAGAAAGGGGAAGGGCCAAGAACATAATCAAAGAAAGACTCAGGGACATTGAAGCCCAAAATGATTTTAATCAACTTCCGATAACCTATAAACCCCTGTACAATTCCCAAAGGCCCCATCTAGCAAACTATCTCAAAGTTCTAGACAACGCAAAACACCGATGGGCATTTTCCAGGACCCGCTTTAACGCTCTCCCTTCAGCTCTTCTAGAGGGAGGATACAACAAAATACTATTGAACAAAGATTATGTCCCTGTAACAGCGACAAAATCGAAACCATCGGGCATGTCATCTTATACTGCCCTTTATATCGAGACTCAAGAAAGGAGCTGATCAAACCGATTCTGAGGAAAATACCTCGTAGTACAGACGACACCTATATCAGACACCTCTTAGCCGATAAACAGCCCAAAATTAACAGGCCTGTGGCAAAGTACTGTTACATTGCAACAAGAATAAGACGAGCAATGATGTCAGCAACGGAGTTCAAATTATAAACATCGAAGGAACGATAATAAACAGTAGCAACATTTGAAGTTATTTTTTAAAACCTTAAAAGACGAAACCTGGTCATAAATATAAGCACCAATTCTGTGAATTGTCCATATTTCCACTGTTATTTGTAGCACAATACTGCTTATAATGCCGTATTTCTTTTATAAACTGCTTTCTGGTCATTGACCGTATTAAAGATATTATTATTATTATCCCAAAGGATAATAGAGTCTTTCTGTATGCAATAACAGCCGCCAGGATTGTGACTGCAAAATATTGGAAAAGCAACACAATTCCAGCAAAAGAATAATGGTTATTAAAGTTAAGTGAATATCTAGAACTGGCAAAATTAACAGAAATAGTAAGAAACCAACCAAGTGAAAAAATCAGGAGATTATGGGATGTCTTTACAAATTTTAGGAAGAAAGTTGGTTCCCAAAATTATGATTGGCTTAGACTAGATAGAAAACTCTACAGGTCTTTCCACAAAGTAAAAAATGATTACAGACAACCAAAATATGAGATTATAGAACCCTTATAGCGGCCAAAGGAAGCCAACCTTTTTCTTTTATTTCTTTCCCCCCTGTATATCTTTATTCTTTTTCTTTTCTTTTTTTTACTTTGTATTTTTGTATGCTTTTTGTATTTTTAATTTTGCAATTCATTTAATTGTAATCCTTTTCGTATGTATGTAAAATGTATATAGTAAATAAAAATTGAAAAAAAAAATATAATAAATAAATGCACTCCAAGCCTCTTGTCTTTTCCTGATCTGTGGTGGCTGGCTGGCTATCTTGACAGCCTTGACACCAAACCAACTAAGTGGCAGTGAAGACAAGGAGGAAAGGAAGCTGTCAATAATAAATTAAAATTGCCTTTGATGGAAAATTCATTTAAATTCATTCAATTTTTTGAAATTGACCCTCAAGTAAGGCCAAAGATTTTATATGGATAATCAGTTGATCAAACAAGTTAAAGTCTTTAAATACCTTGGCCTTATTTTTCAATCAAAGGGTCATAGGGAAATCAGAAATATGCAAAGGAAAAAGCGTCAACTCAGTTCCCAATGAGTTCCTTTCATTTTCCAGATCAGAAGTGTTCCATTTTTAGAATATGTTAATGACTGGTTACATTATCGCCAGGTCAACGAAATGTTTAAACAAGACTCTAAAGAAAAAGGATTTGATGAAAATGGATCAAAGTATGAATTAGAAATATTAAGTAATGATGCAAAAATTTTGTCTAAAATGTATAAATTGCTGCTTGAATGGCATTTGAAGGATGAAGAGGTTAAGTCGGTTATGATTCACTGGGCCAAAGATTTTGGGTATAATATACAGCTGAGTGATTGGGTGAAATTATGGAAGGAAGGTTTAAAATTTACTGCATGCAATGCCCTAAAAGAAAATGTGATGAAAATGATGTATAGATGGTATAGTACACCTGTTAAGTTAGCAAAAATGTATAAAGTTAGTAATAAATGTTGAAAATGTAAAGAAAAAGAGGGAACATTTTATCACATGTGATGGGAATGTAAAAAGGTGAAATGCTTCTGGGAGATGATATATAATGAGTTGAAAAAATTGTTGAAATACACATTTATAAAGAAACCAGAAGCATTTCTATTTGGCATTGTGGGGAGTGATATAAATAGAAAGGAATGTAAGCTCTTTTTATATGCAATAACATATAAAAGTGGCCCAAAAATGGAAGCAAGAAGAGTTACCGACGATTGAAGAATGGAGGATGAAGTTAATGGACTATGCAGAATTAGATAAACTAACAGGAAGGATTCAAAACCGGCGAGTCCAGAAATTCCCGGAAGACTGGAGTAAATTCACGGACTATTTGAAAAGTAATTGTGAAGAACAGACGGCGTTTGTAGGGTTGCAAGAAGTTTTGTGAGGAGTATTATTAGAAGTATTGTAAAAATGGATAAGGGGGAGGATGATTTGTTAAGAGATGTAAAGGCAATATAAAGTTAAGAAATGCATAAAGGTAAAGGTAAAGGTACCCCTGCCCGTACGGGCCAGTCTTGACAGACTCTGGGGTTGTGCGCCCATCTCACTTAAGAGGCCAGGGGTCAGCGCTGTCCGGAGACACTTCCGGGTCACGTGGCCAGCGTGACATCGCTGCTCTGGCAAGCCAGAGCTGCACACGGAAACGCCGTTTACCTTCCCGCTGGTAAGCGGTCCCTATTTATCTACTTGCACCCGGAGGTGCTTTCGAACTGCTAGGTTGGCAGGCGCTGGGACCGAGCAGCGGGAGCGCACCCCGCCGCAGGGATTCGAACCGCCGACCTTTCGATCGGCAAGCCCTAGGCGCTGAGGCTTTAACCCACAGTGCCACCTGCGTCCCTAAGAAATGCATAAGAAGTGGTTAAAATGGTGGATCATCAGAGGTGCTGATGGAAGTCCAAAGAGATTGTATAAGTGATAGGTTTTGTGGTACATTTTATAATTTATATGTTGAAATTAATAAAAAATACTATAAAAAAACAGAAGTGTTCCATTTTTATATCGTACATGGAATTAAAAGTTCCAATTTGCAGCATTTGTAGGGTTCTCATGGACAAATGTATACCCCTTCCTCTCTCATATGTCTAAACTTCCACCTTCATGCTATACTGTAATCTATATACTTTCTGACAAATGTAACATCCTTTACAATACAGTATAGTGGTACCTCGGGTTACATACGCTTCAGGTTACATACGCTTCAGGTTACAGACTCCGCTAACCCAGAAATATAGTACCTCGGGTTAATAACTTTGCTTCAGGAAGAGAACAGAAATTGTGCTCTGGCGGCGCAGCAGCAGCAGGAGGCCCCATTAGCTAAAGTGGTGCTTCAGGTTAAGAACAGTTTCAGGTTAAGAACGGACCTCCGGAACGAATTAAGTACTTAGCCTGAGGTACCACTGTACTGGTAAAAAAACAAGTTGACCTCTTTGTGTCAAATGACATGACGTAATGTGTTTTACAACCAATAAATTTGCAATTAATATACAAGTGTTTGGCAGGGATTATTCAGGTCCAGTAAAAATGCATCCTTGACAATCTTTGTTTTTAAAAAAGTTCCATAGTTTCTATTTCACATGACAGATCCATCTCTTCTCCCTGTTACATTTTGTACAACTCCGTTTGCTGTTGTTGTTGCTGCTGCTGCTGCTGCTATTCCCACTGTAAATGAATTTCATTAATCTAAAGGAAATAATTATAATGGAAGAACATAAAATATCAGATTATTAAGATGATATCTCCCTCTGTCTGAATGGGTTAGTTCAACCCATTCATCACCACAGGGCAACATTTGTGTTGCTTAAGGAAGAATGTGTTCAGAATAGAAATCTGCAGATGAACAATGGTACAAAGGGACACACAATAGCAACAGAAGCCAATCTAAAGACTGAGAGGCACATGAGGTATGCTTGACCTATTAATTCGGTTCCTGCTTAACATACTTAAGAGGTTGAAGCATTGGGCACCTGCACATCACCAAACAGACACATTACTTTCATCACCCTATAGCAACTGAGAATTGCAGGACTGTGTAGATTACACAGACATAATTTCAAATGTTTGAAATTGTTTGAAACCTTCAAGTTGCCATTAAAAGAAAAAGAAAAGACAAATTCCAGGTGTTACTTGTGTATACATTCATGGCTGATGTTGCCCAGTCTATTTTCTCCCTTTTTTTCAGCATCTTGGTTTTGCTTCTTGTTGGAGAAAGGATATTAATTTGGAGTTTACGTTCTTCACTGTTTAAACCTTTTTAATTTGTGGTAATAACACTTGCACAGTATGGCCTGTGCATTGTTCTTATTGTGTACGTGTTAGGATTACATTTTTGGTGTTTGGTGGGGAGAGAAAAGCGAAACATATACACCAAAGTACAGTGGTACCTCGGGTTACATACGCTTCAGGTTACATACGCTTCAGGTTACAGACTCTGCTAACCCAGAAATAGTGCTTCAGGTTAAGAACTTTGCTTCAGGATGAGAATAGAAATCGTGCTCTGGTGGCGTGGCGGCAGCAGGAGGCCCCATTAGCTAAAGTCGTGATTTAGGTTAAGAACAGTTTCAGGTTAAGTACAGACCTCTGGAACGAATTAAGTACTTAACCTGAGGTACCACTGTATTCTTTTACTGGAGATATTTATTACTATGCGGTCATATTCTTAAATAATTGCTTTTGAATTGTTTGCATTTATGGGCGATGGTGTGCGTTATTCTGTCGCACTCTTTTTTTTTAAGCTGAAAAGGTTCCAGAAACCAGTGCATGTGCTTAATGTTCATATTTAATCATTTTGTCTGGCTACAGCATCTTCAGAATCCTGGCATAAAAGGATTATCCTCTCGCATAACATTAAGACCTATGGCATTCTAGTATAAGGAATCTGGCGGCCTCAGCTGGCATGGAATCCTCCCATGCAGTATGTTTCGGTTGTGGTCATTAAAAAGTGAAAATAACCACTGAATGCTGGAGAAATTAGAATGATGTTGGCACATTCCTACATATGTGATAGACTCAAGAGGCAGCTGGAAGCTACTGCAATCTAATCGTGGAAGACGTTAGCACCTAATTTACAAATATTGAGTAAGGCCAGTTTTATATATTTGTCATAGACAACCTATTGAATTTCACATTTTTTTTTTCTTGTTTATCCTTGTGTAAATGTCACAGCTGCTTTAATATGGTTCCCCCCCCCACCATATTTCCCTTATTATTCCCCATTTATGTTTACAGGGCTCCACTCCCCCACAAAGAAATTGCAACTATGAAAATCAATAAAAATATTATTTAAAAAAAAATGCACTCTCCCCCTACTTTCGAGTCATTGCTGTCCACATCTTCTGACATGTTCTTTGCTCATTTTATGTGTTCGCTTTCTGGATTATATTCCCTTGGATATATGGAGAAAGTATCTCTTAAAAAACAAGAAATCACATTGGAGTTTGTTTTTAGTTTGTTGCAATCATTAAGCAAATGAGTCAGCTTCTCAAGCATCACTGACAGTTGATAGTATTCAATCAAGTTTCCACATATTAGTGTCCACTCTAAAAGTCCCCTTACAAAGGCATGCTTTATCACATGTGGTGGAATTGTAAAGTAACTAAAAGATAACCTTTGTCAAGAGACCAGAAGCCTTTTTTGGACCAGAAAAGACCAGAAAAAAACTTTTTATGTATGCTACAACAGTGGCTAGGATATTACTAGCCCCAAAATGGAAAGACGGAATATGCTGACCTACATTGGCTCCCAGTATATTTCTGATCACAATTCAAAGTGCTGGTGCTGACCTTTAAAGCCCTAAATTGCCTTGGCCCAGTATACCTGAAAGAGTGTCTCCACCCCCATCCTTCTGCCCAGACACTGAGGTCAAGCACTGAGGGCCTTCTGGCAGTTCCCTCACTGCGAGAAGCCAAGTTACAGGGAATCAGGTAGAGGGCCTTCTCGGTAGTGGTACCCACCCTGTGGAACCCCCTCCCACCAGATGTCAAAGAGAAAAACAACTACCAGACTTTAAGACGACATCTAAAGGCAGGCCTGTTTAGGGAAGCTTTTAATGTTTGATGGACTATTGTATTTTATATTAGAAGATTTTATAATCGTTTTATTTTAAGTTCATACTAGGTACTAGGTGAACACACATGTCCTTTGGGAAATAAAACATTTTAAGCACTTTCTGAAATTTCATATCCAAACATTTCATCTAACCTTTTAAAGAAGATAGCACCTCTTCTAACCTTAGTACCTACATGCACCTGGCATATTTGAGATAGCTGTCTTTTATTTCTTCAAGCTTGCATTATTAGTGCGTCATAAGGAAATATTACCTTTCAATTCTCACATCTTGTATTACATTACAAAGCTTCTCAGTTGACAATACTGAACTCATGCTAGTTTCCTTCTTTCAATTAAAAAAGATCTGTAAGTAAGTAATTATCAGACAATCAACTATGTATTTATTGGTTTGTTATGCTTTTGTTTTTGTTCTTTTATGTATTTTGTATTTTCCTTTTGAATTTTCTCATTGTGAACCACCCTGTGATGTTTGGTTGAAGGACAAGTCTATTTTAATAAATAGTGTTAAGAACAATAATTTAAGGTCTGTTCAGTCTGTGCTGAATAACCAGCATCTATAATCAAAGGTTAATAATAAAAATAATACTCAGTGCTTTTTTTCTAAAAAAAAATGTTTAGGGGCAGTCTCCTTTTCCTACTCATTGAAATACTGCCCCTCAGTGAAGCCGAACAGATTCACAAAATGTTTAGGGGTATGTGTACCCCTGCGTCCCCCCAGAAAAAAGCACCCATGATGATGTTAATGATAAAGTTAATGATAATGATGTAGTAATAATAATAATACACACGAAAAGTGTAACAGACTATGACAAAGAAACATCTTTCAGAAAGCTAATCAGGAACCACACCTCAGCCAAAACATTTGAATGTAAGTAACTGACAAAACAAAACAAAATTCAAAGTTTGAAGGCAAAGGAAACATTTACTAGATCTGTTTGTAAAAACTAACAAAATCTGGAGTAGCTTCCTTCCCTGAATAAACAACTTTTTATAACAGCTGTCTTGCCTGATTCAACTGAACTAACAAGGGGAAGGGATTTTTGCTATGGGAAGATGGTAAAGAACCGATTCAGAACACAGATGGGAAGTCCAGCTGTTTGAAAGAACCGATTACTATTTTTCAAAGCAGACCATCCCTTGAAGATTTTAGAAACCAGAAAAATAACAGACCATTGGTCTTTTAGCATGAAGCCCTGCACATGGACATAAAAGAGCTTAATTGTCTTTTGTCAAGATCCCTTAGCCTACCTATAATAAACATGCTGCGGTAAGGTGCTAAATTAGACTTGGAAAAAATAATACAGCAGTTATTTTACTATTTATAAGATCCAATTAGTATGGATCATTATTATTGCAGCATTGTGATGGATTTAGACTTCACAGCTGGTTTCTAGAAAATAAATGGCTATTACAAAGCCAAGCCACCATTTGTGAACTCCTGGTACTAGATATTTTACATTCTATTGTAACCAGGCCTCCGACCTTGAGAACAGTGTGGGCTACGGTTATAAATTCAACAAAAACAATGTTCATGGTTTTCACAATGAATTTTAAATTATTACTCTGCTTTTAAGAGTCAGATCTATTAAATTTAAGGCAAAACTCACGGCTTGCACTGGTTTTTTTTGTTTTTTTTACATTTACAGTGGTGCACATTCTTAATCTCATCTAAACAACCCTGCGAGTTTGTTATTATTTCCACTTCACAGAAGAGGATTACAGGGATGAAAAATTAGCTTGTTCAAGCATATACACAGTGAACAAAGGAACTCAGGGTTAGAAATGAGGTTTCTTCCATTTGTCAAAAATGTCATCCCCAGTCAGTCTCATAGCTTGCAAAGTTAAAAAGCCATTATTTCTTGGAGAACTTTAAGGTGATTCTGGTTGTGTAAACGTTGTTGTTGCCCACTTGTAAGGTGGATGAGCTCTCTTAAAGTTACAGATTCATTGTGGTATAGCCAGATGTTCAATGCAAGTCCTAATGCTCATGGGGAGAGAGAGAAAATACTTGTATTAATTCCTCCCTCTAACCAAATATCTACATTCTTCTTCTAAGGGATAAATCTAGTTCATCTATTGAGCGATTATTCCAAAATTCTTCAAACTGATTATGTAGTCCTTCCCTCCATCCTGAGACTCAAGGATATGAAATGTTCTGGATTCTTTTGTGGCCTTAAATATGGATTGCAAATTCTCCCACTTTATGCTATCTGGCATACTAGGCCCCTAAAAGAAAATATCTAGAACATCATTTGGTGCATAAATATTTATGCATCCTTAAGTGGAGTGATCACACGTAATAAACTCTCAAGAGATAGGCAGAATCTGAAGAGGAGTTTAACAAGGTGTGTACCTAGATGTGTTCTGAAAAGCATTTAACATTTACTTCTAATCTTTCTGTGGAATATTAAACTGAAAGCAAAGTATGTGAAGCTTATAATCCGCCCTCTTGCCTCGGAACCACATTGTGTCATGGTTATCTTTATATGAAATCTCACAGGTTACAAAACAACTTGTTTACTTGACTGTATCATTAGTGTCCCTTATTAGTCTCCTCATCTATTTCTCTCTTTTGCATGTTACTTTTGTAACTGTAAGCCTTCAAACAGAGCCTCTAATACTCCCCCCTTTTTTTAATTGCACAGCACCTCACTGAGGCAGGCTTTTAAAGTACTGATTTGAACACAAGATAGGTATTCTAGAAAAGAGATTGATAGTAATGAAACATTTGTTAAATGGCAAGCGGAAAAAGCTGGTGCTCTGTAGACTCCCACAGAGTGTGTGAGAAACAGACTGTACTTCTTGTCTTATCCAAATGTTTCTCCTTATGTGAGAAGGATCAAAGATAAAGATTTCACATTAGCCTTTTATTTTTATTTTTTTAAGCCCCCAGAGAGCAAGAAACGCAGAAGGTTTTGCATGGAACGCTCTATTTGCAAATTGTTTTACAGAGCACAGCATCTATTTTCCATTGTCACCAAGCCATTAAACTCAATCTCCTCATCAGCTACATCAACCATGACCCTAAAATCTTGTATTAAAAAAAAAGCTATGTTGCTTCCTATTAAACGAGTCCTATCAATTTATGATTCTTTCTGCATATTGCGAGCGAAACTCTGGAGCAGATGAAAGCTGCTTTGAAACAGAACTACAAACTTTAACCCTAAGTCTGGCTGCACTACACTTACTGGGTTAGGACTTAAATACATCAAAGGGTATTATCACCACCCTCTTATCTTTCAGGAGTTATTACTCTTATTGACAGCATTCATGAATGATCCTGGTAAAAGATAAGGTATCAGTCTGAAAAATAACCAAGTTAGAAAAATCATACACATTTAACTTCTTCATGTAACAAGAGTGTGATTCTCCTGTTTTCCTCTTCTCACAAAATTGACCCAGAAAGGGAGGGAAGCATATACAGCAAAAACATTTTCTGCATGCAATTTCTGAAAAGCATTTTTTCTTTCTATGCAAAAGTGTTAGGTAGTTTTCCAAGGTACGTGGCAAGCTTGCCTCAAGTGCTGATTATCAGAATTTTTTGGTTTAATTAAAGAATATACAAAGACGTGGCCTTCGTTTCATTGTCTAACTAACACTGCAGTCCAACTAACACTGTAGCCCTAAACTAACGCACACCCTCCCAATACCAGCGACTGAGGCTTCTCAATGGCTCCTCCCCCAGCCAACCTCCTAAAATACTCTTGCCTTTCAAGTGAAATATAAAACCTGGATTGGATTAGCTTTCAGCTACTCAGAAATACTGGCTAGGATCAGGAAATGGATTCATCACAATCATCACAACTAACAGCCTGATCCAGGCATGTTTTCTCTGAAGTAAATGATACTGGGTTTACAGGAACTTGCTAATTAGCAAGTGTGTTTGCAATTACAGCCTAATTCTCCTTGATCTGAGCACCTGAACAAAATTTCCTGGTGCTACAGGTACCCTATTACATAGAAAGTCTAATCTTTATCAAAAACAGGGGGGCATTTTATTTAAATAAACAGAGAATGTGCAGCTTACTGAAACACCAGCTGTTCCAAATATGGCCCAAAGCAACCAAAATTTAGTGAAGGGGATAATAAGAAGGTCAACAAACAACTGTGGTATCACAGAGGCGTATTTTTACTAGGGTTGTCAATTTCTTGCTGATTGTGTTCAGGTGTTTTTCATAGCTGCCTGAAATGCATAAAACCCCCAAGTGCAGCTTTTCTGTCAATTTATCTTCTTGTAAGGAAAAACTTTACTATTATAAACAAAGGGGTGGGGGCAGTTTTAAAAGTTGGCGATTCTAGCTTCTGGAATTGCCGCTATTTTATGGTGCTTATTCCTTTACCTAATCAGGGGCAGCTTTCCCTGCCATGGAGAAGCACGGAGGAAAAAACCTATTTCCTTCCATAAATCTTATGTTTGTAGTAATAACAAATACTTGCTTGGCGCTTTCTGATAAAAATATGATGCTTTCAAAGGCTAGGCAGAGAACCAGAGTACTGTTTATCTGAACCTAATATTATCAGTTAATGCTTAGATTTGGCATCAATCAGTTTGATTGCAGCAATTAGCTAGTGATGATTCTCGCAAATCTCCTAAAGCTTCACCTACTCACTTTTTTGAACGGGAAGCTGTTTTAGCAGCACATGCATAGCAGCCTTTAGAAAAGTTTGGCAAATGTAGGGTGCAGAAAGGGCTGTGTAATACACAAGCCTACTAATCTGTATTGCTGCTGTAGGCCTGCTGGATGCAAGTCTTATTAGGAAGAACAATGTTCTGCATCTGATGCAATGTGCTCAGATCTTATCAGGACAATGATTTTATTAGAGCTAGAGAAGCAACAGCCTCTTTTCTTATCGTGAGCAGGCTAAAATCCATCTTCCCTGCAGAAAACCTTTGACATCTTGAAATCTGCAGTTCTTTGGATGAACAATAACACCATTACCATTTTAAATTAGTTTTCAAATTAACGTGGAGTTTAAACTTGGAAAAGGTGGGGTGCAAAATGAATTGAATTATTAATAGGCATGCATAGGATGGTAGCCTTATTTGATTGGTTTTGAGTGACAAAGATGAAACATAACTGGTATGATCTTCCAACCAATTTCACTAAAAAAAGTTTCCTCTTTCTAGTCCTAAATCTATAAGGTACCCCCCCACACACACACTTGGGGGACCTATTTGACAATATTTGGCCTTAAATTCCAAGGCACTCCATGTCCTGTTGGCTAGCAGAGTTGCAGAAGAGTATTTGGAGTTGGCGCATCTGGTAGGGATAAATCACGCAGATGCAAAAGTTCATTAGCAAAAGAAGAACTTTTACTAAAGGTTTTACAGTTTCGTTACCAACCTCCCCAAAAAACTTCAGAAAACTTAGCAGAGATGAGAGGTACAAAATGAAAGTAAGAATAAGAAACCAGCCCACTGAGCTTACAGATTTATATTTCTGGCTCAGTGTGACCTTTCCATTTCCAACTGCCTCAGCAGAAAAGAACAGAACCTTCCAGAATGAACCAGTATTCCCCAGTATTTTCCAGTTTCTGCTCACCAAGACTTTAGCCACAACACTATCCACATAAAAGTAATGATTTTTATTTAAGCTTTCTAATCGCTTAAAATGACTTGGTGTAGACTGGATATTTTGGAGATTTTCCTTCTTGAATGGCCTCCATATGAGGATCAAACATCAGACATTTTCACATACTTTATTTATTTACATAGAAGATGTAAAGAATATGTCATAATGATGGCATTTGCTTCAGGATATATGTTGTTTCATAAAGCTCTGGAAAGCAAGCAGACTCTTCTAGAATACTTAAGATACATCAAGACCATAATAGCTTACCTAAAATTCTTTCCCATCTGGTTGCATTCTGCAGCTCAGCTTTTCCAACAAAGCATTCAGTTAAGAAATTTCATTTTTTATATGTATAAAAAAGGGGAGAAACATAATAATTGTTGACTGTCATATTATTGCCTTTTATTAATCCCCGGGAGATAACGGATACAAAACAGAAGTACACTTTAAATCTGTGCCAGAAATTGGAGCACAGAGAATGGAAGAACAGTGATCACTATTTTGCAGAGAAATAAACAAGAAGAAATCCCTGTTTGTTAAAAGCCCTGAAAATATTACACGAAGCATCATCTGAAATCACAACACAATCACATTTATTCAGTCTTCCCTTACTTAGGACATCCAAACTATAACAGTACTTAACACTTTAGGGTGTTTGAAACATCTTTGCTTAGTATACATTTTTTTAAAAAAACAGTATACAGGGTGAGGCCTTTAAAAGAGGCCCCGTGGATACAGAGTACACATGTTCCACGGAGCCTCTTTTAAAAGACTCTCCCTGTATATGAATCAGTTTTACATGGTGTTAAACTATTAGTCATTATTCAGAGTTGTTTACTTTCTTTGGCAGCTCAGCTGCTCAGTGTCTTTTGGAAGAGCTGCTTAAGGAGTAATAATAATAATAATTTTTATTTATATCCCGCCCTCTCCGGCCAGGACTGGGCTCAGGGCGGCTAACATCAAAGTATATAATGCATAACAACATAAAGTCTAGCAATTGATTAAAATACAGCTTAAAATCAAATTAAGATCAGAATAAAATCAGATGGCAATCCACGAATTATAACTATAGGGGTTGGGAACATTAAGTGTTCACCAGGCTCAGCTATTTGTGCTGGTCTTATATGAGCCAGTGAGAAGAGTTAGGCCACTTACATGCAGGGTCTTTCTAAATCTCATTTAATTTCTTTCCAATTTTTTTTTATAATTGTCATCAAAAAGATTGATATTTTTCATTGTTATTTTAATTCCTAAATATTTTGCTTTTTTCACTACTGATAAACCCGTTTTTTCTTGTAGTTCTTTTTTCTACCATAGGTTTTTGACCATTAGCTTCATTTTCGATCTATTAAGTTTAAATCCCGAAACCACGCCAAATGCTGTTAGTTTTTTCCATCGTCTGGGTCCTCAACTGTTAAGATTAAGTTGTCTGTGAAGGCTTTCAATTTGAAACTCTTTTGGTCTAATGATATCCCTTTAATTCCTTCTCCATTCCTCAGATCTGAGTTAGGTATTTCCATAGTTAATATGAACAGTAGATGAGAAATAATAAATAATAATAAATTTTATTTATATCCCGCCCTCCCCAGCCGAAGCCAGGGTCAGAGCAGCTAACAACAGTAAAATGATAAAACATTCTAAAATCATTTCATTATAAAATTAATTCCAATCAAATTAATGGCAACCATTGGGCTAGAGTTCTGTGAGGATTGCCAAAGGAGGGAGTCAGGCTGTGCCCTGGCCAAAGGCCTGGTGGAACAGCTCTGTCTTGCAGCCCTGCAGAAATATGTCAAGTCCTGCAGGGCCCTAGTCTCTTGTGACAGAGCGTTCCACCAGATCGGAGCCACAGCCGAAAAAGCCCTGGCTCTAGTTGAGGCCAGCCTAACTTCTCTGTGGCCTGGGACCTTCAAGATGTTTTTGTTTGAAGACTGTAAGTTCCTCTGTGGGACATAGCAGGAGAGGCGGTCCCGTAGGTACAAGGGTCCTAGGCTGTATAGGGCTTTGAAGGTTAAAACCAGCACCTTAAACCTGATCCTGTACTCCACCGGGAGCCAGTGCAGTTGGTATAGCACTGGGTGAATGTGATCTCGCAGCAAGGACCCCGTACGGAGACTCGCCGCAGCATTCTGCACCCGCTGGAGTTTCTGGGTCATTCTCAAGGGCAGCCCCACGTAGAGCGAGTTACAATAATCCAGTCTGGAGGTGACCGTCGCATGGATCACAGTGGCTAGGTCAGGGCGAGAGAGGTAAGGAGCCAACTGCTTAGCTTGGCGGAGATGAAAAAATGCCGCCTTTGTTATAGCTGCAATCTGTGCCTCCATGGAAAGGGAGGTGTCGAAGATTACACCCAAACGCTTAACGGATGGTGCTGGCACTAATTGCACCCACGTAAGAGATGGGAGTTGCCTCCCCAATCCCATATTGTCCCAACCCAGCCAAAGGACCTCTGTCTTCGAAGGATTTAACTTCAACTGGCTCCCATGTAACCATCCAGCCACAGCTTCCAAATATCTGATCAGTGTGTCTGGGGCCATGTCAGGATGGCCATCCATCAACAGATAGCGTTGGGTGTCATCAGCATACCGATGGCAGCCCAACCCAAAACTCTGGACAAGCTGGGTGAGGGGGTGCATAAAGATGTTGAAAAGCATCGGGGAGATATTGAAGCCCTCAACAAGCTCAGTCAATGGGTCGCCAGGGGGAGCAAGGTCCCGCAAGGCTTGGCAGAATCTATCAGGGTCCATCAGCCTCTGCGGGCGAGTCCAAATTGGCTCGCCACCTAAGCAGGGTGAGGGTGGAAAGTCAATCCTGGCTTTCAGAGCGTAGTGATCAGACCATGGCACACACCAAGGAGTGGCGCGATGACAATTCCCCCCCAAGCGCCACCCTCTGTCCCCGACCAGAGAGAAACGAGTGCAGCCATTGAAGGACTGTGCTCTGGATCCCCACATCAGCCAGGCGGTGGTCCACGAGTTTGTGATCGATCATGTCAAAGGCTGCTGACAAGTCTAGAAGAATCAGCAACCCTGACCCGCCTCGATCCAGCTGCCTGCGGAGATCATCTGTTAGGGTGACCAGAGCTGTCTCGGTCCCATGACCAGCACGGAAGCTGGATTGGAATGGATCCAGAGCTGATGTTTCATCCAGAAACCCACCAAGCTGTTCAGCAACCACTCTCTCAATCACCTTACCCAGGAACAGAAGATTCGAAACCGGGCGGTAATTGGATAGATCTAAGGGATCTAATGATGCTTTCTTTAAGAGCGGGTGCACCACTGCCTCCTTCACCCTGGGAATGTCCTGGTGCCAAGGGACAAATTGATGATATCCCCTAGGGGGGCCCGCACCTCGTCTGGACATGCTCTAATCAGCCAAGACGGGCATGGGTCGAGAGGACAGGTGGTGGGCTTTCCAGCTCAGAGGCGTCTGTCCACATCGGCTGGGGATATCTGGTCAAAGTGGTCCAATACTGGACCCGATGACAGTCGAGGGGCCTCCAGTTCCGTTATTGTATCCAAATTGGCAGGGAGGTCATGGCGAAGCGGCAGTACCTTCTCTGCAAAAAAGCTCGCAAATGCCTCATAGCTGTGTGTCCAATTGTTATTTAAATTTGGCTGTCCCTTGAGGGACGTTAAATACTAAATAATTGCACTGGGCAAGAGCTAGCGGATGCAATGGAAGCCGAGAAGTAAGACTTCTTAGCGGCCTTCACTGTCATCTCGTAGGTTTTCATAAAAACACTATAAGATGTTCTTGAGGCTCCATCGCAGGCACCCTGCCATACTCGCTCTAGCCATCTGAGGTCCCGCTTCATTTTCCGGAGCTCCTTGGTAAACCGGGGAGCCCGGTTTCTGCGGGGTCACAGAGGGCGCTTAGGTGCGATCTCATCGATGGCTGCCAGGAGCTAGATATTGAAGCCCTCAACAAGCTCAGTCAATGGGTCGCCAGGGGGAGCAAGGTCCCGCAAGGCTTGGCGGAATCTATCAGGGTCCATCAGCCTCTGCGGGCGAGTCCAAATTGGCTCGCCACCTAAGCAGGGTGAGGGTGGAAAGTCAATCCTGGCTTTCAGAGCGTAGTGATCAGACCATGGCACCTTCATCGAAGGAGACATGATCAGATTTATACCTATGCCAAAGATCAAATCCAGCATGTGGCCTGCTTGATGCGTGGGGCCCGAAACAAACAGGGAGAGCCCTAGTGTCGCCATGGAAAACACCAGGTCCAGAGCCAGTGAGGAGGGAGTGGCATCAGCATGGATGTTGAAGTCCCCCAATACCAATAGGTTAGGGAACTCCAAGGCCCAGCCGGCCACCGCCCCCAGTAGGCCTGACAGGGTGTCTGCTGTTGCACTAGGTGGCGGTACACCAGCCAGACAGCCAAGCTCTCCTCGGAGCCCCGCACTAGGCCAACACATTCAATGCCAGGGATCGATGGCGATGGTAGAGCCCTGAAAGAACAATCTTCCCGGATTAATAATGCCACCCCTCCCCCCCGGCCCACAGTCCGCAACTGGTGGAGGATGAAGAAACCCAGGGGTGCCATCTCTCATAAGGTAACTGTTTCCCCTTCGCTCACCCAGGTCTCCGTCACACAAGCCAGGTCGACCCCCTGCGAGGTAAAGAAATCTTGCAGGGTGGCGGTTTTGTTGCCTATAGACCTGGCATTGCACAGCACCAGTGACGGAGGTGAGTAATCCTTGCTCACCCTACCCTCGTCCCTCCACGGTAGCAATCCCAAGCCTCATACTAGCCTCCATTGATGGCAATTGATGTTATTCTTTTCCAGCCTAGTTATTCTGCTTATAATATCAACAACTCAATAACTCTAATTAGTCGAGTAGAACAAGCCAGCCAAACATCAGCTACCTCTCTGATTGTATGAAACTATTATATTCTTTGTCAGCCTACTATTATAATATTAGACAAACCAATTAATTAAATTAAAAAATAAAAAATAAACTCCAAAACATTCCACAGCTAAACGCCGAGTCAAAGCCTGAGTCAGAGTCAGTTCGGAAAAAGTTCAGAAGATTAATTAAATTGTTTAGAGTTACGGGTCCTTGAAATAGGCGGGGGAGGCAGCTGTTAAGCTGTTCGACTTTGTTAGATCTAATTTACAGCACCAACTTCACAAGGTCTCTGATATAAAACCCCAGGTTGCCAAACTTTTGATAAGCAGAGGGTTAAAAGATTAAAAAGTTAAAAAGTTGAAAAAGTTAAAAGGAGTAGGAGCCCCCAACATCTAATTGAGGAGCTCTAACAGGAGCGTCTTACCTCGATGCCATCTTGCAAACAAAGCGGGCAACTCTGCCTTGTTCCTTTTTCTATTGAGATATATTATGTTTTCTCATTATTAATTATCAAATTGGCTTTCTGGTTTTCATAGAAAGCTTTTATAACCCCCAGTGTGGTCAGATCAATAATTTCCCTTAAAAATTTCCATGATATATTATCAAACACCTTCTCTGTGTCCACTAACATAAACACAGCTTTTTTGTTCGGCTTTGAATCTAGATATTCAATCAGGTCCAACACCACTCTCATGTTGGTTTTCATATGACAATCCGGGAGGTCTCCGACCATTTCAAAGAAGGATTGTGGAAGTTTTCCTTCCTTTGAAGCTGTCTCCCTTTCTGTTCTGTCTAATTCCAATGAGGTGACCCCATTGAGGTCCCCCATCAGAATCATATCCTCATTGTTATGTTCCAGTAGTTTTTCTTCTAATGTTTTAAAGTATTTTGTTTTGTTTCCATTTGGGGCATACACACCCACCAGTATTAGTTTTTCTTTTCCTCTTGTTAGCTGCACTCCCAATGTCCTGCTCTCTTCATCTTTAAAAAATAACTTACCGTATTTTTCACCCCATAGGACGCACTTTTCCCCCTCCAAAAATGAAGGGGAAATGTGTGTGCGTCCTATGGGGCGAATGCAGGAGGCAGGCAGGCAGGAAAAGCTCCCCAAAGCCGCACACAAGCTCCACGCGGCTCTTGCGGCTTTTCCTCAGGAGGGACAAGGGACTGACGCAGCCAGTCAGTCCCTTCTCCCTCCTCTAGAAAAGCCCACAGGAGCCTGTGCTCCTTAAAGGGTGTGCGGCTCCTGTGGGCTTTTACAGGAGGTGGGGGTATTGCCATAGCTGCACGCAGCCTCTCCCAGCTGGAGAGGTGGCACGCGGCTATGGCAGCAGCCTCTTTAGCTGTGCGCCATCTCTCCAACCCGGAGAGTGTGCGCGGGGCTAAGGAATAACCCCGCGACCCTCTCCCAGCTGGAGAGGTGACGCGCAGCTTTGGAAGCTGCCTCTTTAGCCGCGCGCCATCTCTCCAGCCCGGAGAGTGTGCGCGGGGCTGAGGAATAGCCCCGCGACCCTCTCCCAGCTGGAGAGGTGACGCGCAGCTTTGGAAGCAGCCTCTTTAGCCACGCGCCATCTCTCCAGCCCGGAGAGTGTGCGCGGGGCTAAGGAATAGCCCCACAACCCTCTCCCAGCTGGAGAGGTGACGCGCAGCTTTGGAAGCTGCCTCTTTAGCCGCGCGCCATCTCTCCAGCCCGGAGAGTGTGCGCGGGGCTAAGGAACAGCCCCGCGACCCTCTCCCAGCTGTAGAGGTGACACGCGGCTAGGGCAGCTGCCTCTTCTATTTCTTCTCCAGCTTCACTTGAAGGGCGCTGCACAGTTCTCCCTCTCCGCGCAGCACCTCTCCTTCGCAGGAGAGGTGTTGCGCAGAGAGGGAGAACTGCACAGCGCCCCTTCAGCCACGCGCCTGCCTGGAAGCTGGAGGAGGAACAGAAGGGTCTCCTTCTATTCCTCCTCCAGCTTCCCAGCGAGGCGCCTGTCCTGCGAAGCCGGAGGAGGAACAGAAGAGTCTTCCACTGCATCCCAAAGCCTGGGGCGTGCTGAGCTCAGCACGCCCCAGGCTTCGAGCTTCGCGCAGCTCTCCACAAGCCGTGGGAGCCCAGTGCGACTTTGCACTGGGCTCCCACGGCTTGCGGAGAGCTGCCTGTTCTAGGGGCTGGGGTCGGGGGAAGCTCGGGCTTCCCCCTACCCAGCCCCGCACCTGGGGGGGGGGGATAATTTTTTTCCCCTTTATTTCCCGCCCAAAAAACTAGGTGCGTCCTATGGGCCGGTGCGTCCTATGGGGCGAAAAATACGGTAGATTCTATCTTTGGGTTTATGTATACAACAATCCCTCTTTTTTATGTGAATCTAAGGCAATAAATTCTGCCCCTAGTCCTTTATTTTTCAGGACTCTCTTATGCTTCTTAGCTATGTACATCTCCTGGAGACAGATGACATCCCAATTCTTCTTTTATAGAATGTGTTCAGTTTTACTCCTTTTTATTATTTAGTCCATTGTTATTCCACGAAATGATATTCAAGTTCATGAGATTTATTAATGTTGATTTTCAAAGTAAATTACAAGCTAAGTGATGAATAAAAGAAAAAGAATTAAATTTGGTCTAGAAATTTGTGTATTACTGTACTATTTAGTATAAGTTTCTTCTACTCTACCCCTGTGTTGCGTTCGCAAAGTAAAGGAAGGATTGGACCCTGATTAAAAACAAGACAGGAGGCTTTGACCAGCAAGGCTCTCGGAGAAAGTGTGTAAACCACACCCCTCACCAGGCCATTTTATTAACAAAAGAATCCTTCATACAGTGCTCATGAGAACCAATCATATTTCCTCTGAGCATTTCATCAAACCCCACGTGGGGAAAAAGTTACACGACAACACTAATTAGCATGCATATATTTTGGGGTAAATAAGTTGAGAACTACAAAGGGGAGCATCTGGCAACCCCAGAGGTGAGAATATAAACATGATAAGAAGGATGGCCAGAAAGACCGGATCACTATCACCTTCATGTGAGATCTGTTTCCTGGCTCCAGGATTAACATCTTAACAACAACAACAACAACAACAACAACAACAACAACAACAACAATTTATTATTTGTACCCCACCCATCTGGCTGGGTTTCCCCAGCCACTCTGGGCGGCTTCCATAAAAACCAAAAATACACTAAAATATCACAGATTAAAAACTTCCCTGAACAGGGCTGCCTTAAGATGTCTTCTGAATGTCAGGTAGTTATTTATCGCTTTGACATCTGATGGGAGGGCGTTCCACAGGGCAGGCGCCACTACCGAGAAGGCCCTCTGCCTGGTTCCCTGTAGCTTTGCTTCTCGCAATGAGGGAACCGCCAGAAGGCCCTCGGCAGATAAGATAAATATATAAGAAAACTACATCAAAGAAACTGGCCCACTATCTTTATGGCCCAGGATGCCTGCCTGGCGAAGCAACTGCTGTGTATGTGACATGTGAGGAAGAAAGGAATGGAACAGGGGTGCAGGGGTGTAGACTGATCAAGAATCATATCAAAATAGTTTAATCCCAGTCAGCACAGTGCTTTCATTGCTGACACAGATGGCTTACTCTATATCTGTTATAATTCCTCATAGCAATCCCACCTGATCACCACATCTCTGGATATTTGCACTCCTACACCCCTGTAGTTTCCAACTCCTCTTCTCTCTCCTGCATGATTTCTCCTCCCAGTTCTCTCTTGTATTTTCTCCAAAACTTCCTAACTTCCTCCAGAGTTCTAAGGGTCTTTCTTCTATCTTTAAAAGTAATGGATATCCCTTCCGGGAATTCCCATTTGTACCATATTGCATTAATTCTTGGTGTGTCTGCTAGTGCCTTGTAGTTTTGTCTTTTTGTCTTTGTATCGTCTGAAATGGGATAGGTAAAAGACACAGAACTGGGAAAACCTGCAACCTTTCATTTGGAGTAAAGGTGTATTACCAAAGGGGCATTTTTGGAGGGAGTGGTTGGAACACAATCAAAGTTGAAGGGTAGATATTTTATTAAATACCCCCAAGGAAATCTACAGAGCATTGCTATTATCTTACACCCCTGGTGATGTTGGAGAACCCCTCAATAAGTAATGAGCATGGCTCCTGCAGCTGGATCTTTCACTATGCAGCATTTTCCAGTTGGTCTGGCATAGAGGTTCCTAATAGCAGAGGTTTTCTCTGGGTTTATATGCCCTTGGGGTTACATAAATCACAGCTGGCATTGCAGTGATAGATCCATTCCTACCAAAGTAAACAGTTGGTGGTACACGAAACACAGATGGTGTTCAGGTGACACATCAGTTTCCTACCAGATGAAAGGCTAATTAATACTATGAAGGAATTCGCCATAGGTAACATCCAAGGCCAGTTTCTATTTCTTATTCCAGGCTCCAGCCAAAGCCTTATCTTAAAGATAACCATTTTCACACAGCGCAATCTGAATAAATAACTTGGTGTGAGAAACTAACACATTATATAATGAACAAGAAATGGAATGAATAAGAAATGGAATGAGCGCCGGGCCAACAGGAGCTTTCTGCACTGAAGGGGAACAAGATGTGCAGTTGAGGGGCAGATACGAAACAATGGTATT
Source organism: Podarcis cretensis (assembly GCF_951804945.1). Taxonomy (NCBI): domain Eukaryota; kingdom Metazoa; phylum Chordata; class Lepidosauria; order Squamata; family Lacertidae; genus Podarcis; species Podarcis cretensis. The sequence goes on along the minus strand of NC_137176.1, from coordinate 22,003,118 downwards.
CTGCAATATAGCTACATATTGCCCAAATTCCCCTTCCCTCAGTGAACAGCCGGGGGTGGCATCACTTTCCTTTGCAATAGAGGGGGACTGGTGCTCCTGTGATGTTGGGAGACTTTAAGTAAGTAAGTAATTATTGTGTAACACATTTGTATACCATAAAGTGTTCTGTTTGAAATCCTAAAAATGCAAATTTAAAACCACAGCAATAAAAATGTTTGATAATCAACAGAACAATAGCATATATATATGTGTGTGTGTGTATATATATATATATATATATATATGCTCAATTATCCTAAACATAGCCTCCAAAAGCTTGGGGAAACCATATATCCCAAGAGTATAATAGCCATCCATGCCTATAGGGGCAGGAAGTTCTATAACTAGGGTGCAAACAGGAAGAAGGCCTTTCTCCAGATCCTCATGCAATGAGCTGTACTCTTTGGTCAGACAGTAAAGCCACTTCCAACCCTAGGGAAGGCTTCCCGCTCCGCTCTCAGCCCCGCGCATTCAGGGGGAATCCTCTGCCGCGTCATCCCCTGGCCAGCCTATCGGCTGGCTCAGGGGGCGTGGCTTGCCGCTCTTAAGGCAAGCGCGGCAGAGGAGCTTCCTCTTTGCCGCCAATCAGCTGGGAATTTAGATCGCATCTGATCTGTTTCTCTTGCTTCTTTGGTGAATTTTGCTCGACATCTCTAGAGCAGGAGCTGGGCATGCCATGAGCGAATGACAAAACAGAGGGTCCAGTCACAACCATGACATACTCCACTTAAGGAGTTCATTGTACAGCTTTTGCCCCTTAGGAAGGTTACCCTCAGACAAATCCAGTCGCTCCTAGGTCACCTTAACTTCACCTGCCAGGTGATAGCCCCGGGCCACCCCTTCTGTGGGCATTTGGCGAGATTGTCAGCAGGCTTACGCTCTCCCCATCACAGGGTCTATTTATTGAAAGCAGTTAAGGCTGATCTGGAGGTTTGGCTGGAGTTTATGGACATGTACAACAACATTTCATTATGGCAGGACAACCTGTCACTCCAGGCTGACTTTCAAGTTCAATCGGATGCAGCGGGTTCTCTTGGGTTCGTGGTTTATTTCAGGGGACAGTGGTGCGTGCAACCGTGGCCTTCTTCCTGGCAGGGCAAACCCATTACACGCGACCTTACCTTTCTGGAAGTTTTTCCAATAGTGGTGGCGGTGCATTGTGGGCAGAGGAGTTCAAGGATCTCCGGGTGTGCTTCTGGACAGACAACCAGGCCGTGGTTTCCGTACTCACTAGGCAATCCTCTCGTTCTCCGAGGGTGGCAACTCTACTGAGAGCATTTGTCCTTTTGTGCCTAAAATTAAATATTTATTTCTCGGCTAAGTTTGTACCAGGAATTAATAACAATATTGTGGATGCTTTGTCTCACTTCCAGATGGATTGCTTCTGCTCGTTGGCGCCAGATGCTCAGCAATTGCCTCAACCATTTCTGGAACACCTCTGGAGCCTTGGGAGCGAGAAGTCCTAAAGGGAGTATTAGCTTCAGTTGCCCCATCAACGCTTAGATCCTATAAGAAAGCCTGGGCAGATTTCATGGCATTCCGTAATAAATTAGGCACTGTTACTCAGGACACTCCCCCGAAAAAAGCAGAGGTGCTGAAATACTTAGTGCATTTGCGGGGAATGGGCCGTGCACCTAAGACCCTTAATATCCAGTCTTCAGAGTTTTCTTTCTTTTGTAAGGCCCTTTATTCGGTTGATCCTTGTGCTGACTTCCTAGTCTAGAAGCTTCTGGAGGGCTGGCGCAGGCTCCAGCCTCCCAGCACAGACGGTAGGAGACCCATAACCTTTGACATCCTGAGTCAAATTCACAAAAAGCTATGGGATGTTTGTTGATCCAAGTACGAAGCACACCTATTTTTGGCCGCATACTCCATCACCTTTTTCGCCGCCTTGTGCATTGGTGAGGTGGAGGAGGAGGAGGAGGAGGAGGAGGAGGAGGAGTTTAGATTTGATATCCCGCCTTTCACTCCCCTTCAGGAGTCTCAAAGCGGCTAACATTCTCCTTTCCCTTCCTCCCCCACAACAAACACTCTGTGAGGTGAGTGGGGCTGAGAGACTTCAAAGAAGTGTGACTGGCCCAAGGTCACCCAGCAGCTGCATGGGGAGGAGCGGAGACGCGAACCCGGTTCCCCAGATTACGAGACTACCACTCTTAACCACTACACCACACTGGTGGTGTGTAATGATCAGCCCAGTCTTATTGCCTGGGGGATCCTTCTAAAGGATGTGACATTATCTCGCTCAGACCTAGTTCTCCACATCTGAAGCTCCAAAACGGATCATAGCAACTCCTCTTATAGCAACTCAAAAGAAGGGGCCATGCCCAGTAAAGGATACAAGGTGTTTCTATATTTGAGACCAAATGCCCCCGGCCCCTTCTTCATACACGAGGATGGCTCCCGCCTTACAAGACATCAGTTTACACGCGTTATGTGCAAGGCAATTGCTGCATGTGGTTTTCCCCCTGTGGAATTTGCGGCTCATTCATTTCGGATCGGGGCAGCCATGACAGCGGTACACTTAGGCCTCCCAGCGGAAAGGATAAAGGATATGGGGCGGTGGAAATCAGACGCCTTTAAAGGGTATGTTCGGTGATCCTTTATCATAACATTCAACACCCTCCTGATCCCTCCTTGTTATGTTCTTTTTCTTTTAGGTGGCTGGGCTGTGCGTGTCTGGATCATTGGCCATAGTATTGTGCACTGGGCCAGAATTCATGCTGTTAACTAGGGTCAAGGAGGAGCACTAGAATTGCCAGAGAATGTAGAACTTTCCTGGATTTCTCGCTGTGGAATGCGCTGGGCAGAATTTCTGCCCGCGGTGAAAGCTAGAGTCGCCAAAGATGGTCCACCGGATCCCCTTCTCATTCAGTTGGGGGAAAACAATTTGGCTTATAGGAAGGGTGTGGACGTAATGTGGAACATTTACAATGATTTTGACGAATTGAAAAATACTTACCCAAAGCTAGTCATAATTTGATCTTCCCTGTTAGAAAGGTGCAAATGGAGAGATTGCAGATGTCCTATTGCTATTAACAAGTCCAGAAAAATACTGGAACGCTCAGTGGCTCGTAGAGTGGTGTCGCTGGGGGGGACGGGTCATTGACCACCCCAACATTCGATTCAGCAATGCGACCCTCTACCATGGGGATGGTGTACATCTTTCCAGCGAGGGGAACGATGTCTGGCTGGCTGACATTTCTGTGGGGATTAGGGACTGGTTGCAGGTTTGAGGGTATTGGCGAGCTTTTGCTCGTGTGGCCGTGAGGCATTGGCCGGGGTATTGTTATGTAGATGGATGGGGGGAGGAGCGCCATCACCTCCCCCGGTTGCGAAGGGTAGTCGGGTAAAGGACTCTGGGGGTGTGGCCCCGTCCGAAGCCTAGGGAGGCCAGGGCCCAAGGCACACACCTGAGCAGTGACCCCAGGCAAGAGCCTAGTTGATGTGCATCAGCAGGGCTCCCCCTGCTGGTGTTAACCCTTCCCGGCCACTCAGGCATACAGCCTGAAGCCGGATAGTTGTTTAGGACCAATGCCTAGGCCAATACTGCTCATTTCCTGCAATCAATGAAGTTGTGGCCAATTTTCGCCCATTAACCTTAACTATGGTGTCTTGTGTCTTTATTTCTTCTGGTGGGAGGTGGGAACTCACCACGCAAACACACACATGAACACATATGACTGATCTCATGGCTCAGGTCAGTGGTTTTCAACCAATGTGCCGTGGCACCCTGGGGTGTCTTGAATGATGGTCAGGGGTGCCACCGGCAACACTGCCCTCTTTCCTTCCCTCCCTCCTCTGATGCCCTCTTGCATCTCTGCCTCCTAAAGGCTTGCACAGCTGTTGATTGCAGCAGCCCTGGCTGCAAACTCTGCAGGTAAATGGTGCCCCTGGGGCTGGCCAGGGACGAGGCACCTCCTTTGAGGTGTCAGGGGAGTTCAGAGATCGGGGTGGTGGTGATGGCTGCCCAGACAACTCCCAAGGAGAGGCGAGAGGAGAGGATGCTGAGGGAACACTCCACAAGGGAGGGCGTTCAAAAAAAAGGTGAGAGTCTGCCAGCTCTGCAGCCAGGGGGTGACATGACTGGGCTTCTGAGCCCCACAGGGGTGCCGCAGAAAGAATGTAGTTGGCCAAGGGAGCCGTGGACTCAAAAAGGTTGAAAACCTCTGGCTTAGGCTGATTAGGGTGGGGAGAAGCACTCAAACAAATGCCTAGGTCCAAGACATTTTTGGCTTTATATATTAATGTTAGCATCTTGAATTGGGGCTGTTAATGTATTGACAGCTAGTGAAGATCCTGTAATACTGGTGTTATGACATCAGTCAGTCGGTGCTCTTGACATTACATTCAGCACTAGCTGAAACCACCTTCAGGTGCAGCCATACATAGAGGGCAGTTTATAGATCATGCAGAAAGGCTATCTCAATCCAGACCTCAATCCAGGTCTGGTGATCTACTCAGAGCTAGAAGTAGTTACTCTTTGCCCAAAAAAAGCCACTTGGGCCTCAAATGACAGACCCAGGCCCAGGAGTACCCTCAGAGAACAAACCTGCTCTTTCAGAATTTCCACAACAGTGAGAATAGGACAAATTCCCAATTCTTTGATATGAGAATCATTCCAACCCCTACCTTGATTTCATCCTAACACCAATCACTACACACTGAAGAAAAAGAATAAATATTATGACGCTTAACAGGGCTCTGGGTATGGAAGTGAGTAATCTCCACCCAAGCTAATGCCAGGAAACACAACTGAGGCTTTCTAACAGCAGAGTAGGGTTGTCAGGCTCAGATTTTGACTTGAAGCTTTGGGATATTAGCCTCCCTTGAATGGTTTACAAGAGAAGAGATAAAACCTCAAGCAACAGGAATCAGAAGCAAGGGTCAGGTTGCATTTTGCTTGGCTTGCTGAGAAATATTTATGTCGGTTCTTCTGTCAGTCTATGAGCTGCCAGACATAGAGAGGCTTTGACCCTGACCCTTGCCACTGCCGCCTACATTTCCAACAGCAGCCACCCCCACCTAGACATTACCTCAGGCCTAGCATCAGCCCATGGCCTCATTGTGTATGGCTAATTGCTTCTTGGTCACCTTCCCTGAGCCTATCGTGTTGAGTAGTTTGGAACCGCCATTTTAAATTTCTGCAGTGCCTTGGAGTGACACTATCTTGAGGCATTGTAGGGATTGTTCATGTTACAAATTCATGCCATTCAGCATGATGACACCATTGGAGAAGACCAGCTAGAGGGCACTTTCCCAGGTCCTCCTCAAAACCCAGAGTGGGCTCTGAGCCACTCCTTCTTTCCCAAGGCCCTCCCCTGCTTCTCAGGGTCTAAAGATCCTGGCAACCGAAAGCAGAGTAGAAGGTAGCACATTTCCATACACTTTTGGTATTTTGGTAGTTTAAAGAATGGCTTATTTTGGAGGAGTTCACTGACTTGCAATTCACTGACTCTCTCACCCCTCCCTGGTTAGGAAACTTTTGAGACTTCCTTTGCATCTATAGAAATTATTCCAGAGACAGCAGGAGTTTCTAAAATAGATTAAATTAATGTGCCAGGCTCACTTTCTCACAGCATGCTTCAGTTTAATTGATTATGCTATACCCAAAGTTAAATTACTAATATCAGTGGTTAGAAGAAAATGAATATTTAATACAAAAAATTCCTTTGTGTAGTCATAATAAATTAATCTATTTGAATAAGATATAATTTGTAACAGGCATTAGAAACCTTGTGTGTGTGTGTGTGTGTGTTTCAAATTGCCTCAGCACAATAAATATATCCATGTATTATTTTCTTTTTGTTCTTTTGTTTTTGTTTTTTTGTGTGTGTGTGTGTGTGTTGTGACAGAGGTGTGATTGCACCCTTTCAATCTTACTCTTCGGGATTTTGAATGCCAAGTGTAGCTCAACAAAATGCTAGATGTGCCTTTTAATGCAAAAATTACATGAAAGAAAATATTTGGGAGCGGATGGTGAACGCTCCAGTTGTCCTCACAGCCTTGGAAGTCTCATCCACAGAACATATTAGCCTGTCAAACATATTTACTAGCCTACATGTACAGTGGTACCTCAGGTTAAGTACTTAATTCGTTCCGGAGGTCTGTTCTTAACCTGAAACTGTTCTTAACCTGAAGCACCACTTTAGCTAATGGGGCCTCCTGCTGCTGCTGTGCCGCCGGAGCACGATTTCTGTTCTCATCCTGAAGCAAAGTTCTTAAAGTGAAGCACTATTTCTGGGTTAGCGAAGTCTGTAACCTGAAGCGTATGTAACCTGAAGCGTATGTAACCTGAGGTACCACTGTATGCAAATTACATATAGAGGAAATTTGTGGGTCCAATGGGGGAAAAACAACAACAAACACAATTATTAATTGTACATGTCTCCATCCCTAGTCAGGCATTCATGCAGAGAATACAGTGAGTATGCTAGAACAGAAGAATGCACATGAGTACAATAGTTTCACTCACCCGTTCCTCTCATCTTCTGCAAACACAACAGCTGCTGTCTGTAGTGGGCAAGACGGTTGCAGAAAGGTATCATTGAGTTTAAAAAAGAGAATGGGGGAAAGGGCATGGAGCTAATTTCTGAATAAGGATAAAGATTATCAAAAACGTGGCTCTTCACAAGCCTTAATTTCAGTGTACTTGAGAGATTGAGGGTGCATAGCTATACACAATTACCTGTTGAACCCAATGTGGCTCACCTCTGAGTAGACATATAGAAGATTGTGCTGTTAAAAAGTTCCATAGTGCATGCTGATTTCAACTCAGTTCATTGAGGGAGAGGGGAAGGAAACACTTCAAATACCCCAAATGTTAATAATAAGGTTAGCATCATGCACCCAGGTATTGTTATGGTAAATCTCAGAAGTGTGGTGAATGTTTACCCTTACTAGCAATTCCTAAGACTTCAGGAGCTCCAGCAGGAAAGATCAGAAAAGTTTCTATTAGGCAGCTTGTTTTAACATAGTAAATGATGAAAATGGAGATGGCAATTGGATGTCCAGCTTGTAAGACTCAGTTGTATTTTCCCCAATAAGTCTTTTCTCCAGCTCAGAATGTTAAATGAGAATCCAAATGATAACCATGGGTGGTGAGCAGTCAGTGGACAGAGTCTCCAGTGACAGTTGTTTTGTGGGTTCATGTTCAGAATCTTGCTTTTCTCCATGTTCACCCCTTTACTCTTGTTGAAGTTCTCATTGATTGCTCTGAATGCATCCAGAGCAGCCAGTTATCTTCTATCTTCTGTGTTTAGGTCAATAAATTATTGTGATAGCTTCTTGGAAATGATTTATGTTTATACCCCTATCCAGATCGAAAATCCTCTTGTTCTCAGGTGTATTTGTCAAATAGGAGGGAAGGTTTTTCTCAGTTGAATTTTCTACCTTGGCTGGTACCGTGGGGTAGATGCAGGGGAGGGAAAATTAAATCACAGAGCAATGGAACAATGTACATGTGTGCCATCATACATGTGCCAACATCTTGAGCTAGAAAAGAACTCTTAGAAAACAGCTGTTTTTGTTTCGTTTTCATTTTGGATGGTGAAGGAATCTCTAAGAAAGGACCTGAATTCCAAGTAGATTTCCAAATCAATGTGAGTACACCCATTGCTAATTCGGATATTTTAGTCATCACTTAATAATTACTGATAACTGTCCATGTGTACCCAGTTTTAAAATGCAACCAATTTTTACAGCAAGGGTAAATATGTTTCAAAGTACAAGTTTTGGTTGCTAGATAAATAAAATAAATCTTCCAATATCCCAACTTATAATTGGGTATTGATTAATCAGTGCACCACATCAGTAATCACAAAGAAAAAGGGAGAGAATTGATTATAGTTACAGATTGTTGTGCTTTGGCTAGAGGAGAAAGCATAGCCCTGTGGTAGGCCAACTATTTCCATTCAAAATGGCCCAGGTTCAATAACTGGAATATTCATTTAAATAATAAAAAGGAGCATATATTATTATTAATAATAATAATAATAATATCTTTATTTTCAGTGTACAACCTGTGTACAATGAAATTAACTGAGCCTGCCTCCCCCCACACAAACACTCAATCTTATTGCACTCTGTGTGTTTGTCACACAACACACCAACCCCGAAAGTCAGTTGCACTATATTATTTTCCGTTCAGCAGCCCAACAGCCCACAGATAGAAACTATTTTTTTAGCCTGTTGGTACGACTGATTATACTTTCATATCTCCTGCCCGAGGGTAGAAGATTAAAGAGGTGCTGGCTGGGGTGTGAATTGTCCCTGAGAAATTTTCTCACTCTTCTAAGGCAACGATCCCTTGCAATGTCATCTAGTGGGCTCAGGGGACAGCCGATGATGTCATGTGCTGTGTTCACCACCCTCTGTAAAGACTTTCTGTCCGTGACTGTCAAGCCACCGTACCACAGTGTGATACAATATGAGAGAACACTTTCTATTGTGGACTGCTAGAAGGAGGTCATCAGTTGTTGTTTAACATTGTTCTTTCACAAGACCCTGAGAAAATGGAGTCTCTGTTGGGTCTTCCTAACCACCTGAGTTATATTGTTTTTCCAAGTGAGATCTTCACTAAGGTAAACTCCTAGGAATTTAAAGGAAGAGACTCACTCCACACAACCCACCCCTGATATACAACAGGGCTAGTTCCCCTCTTTTCTTGCGAAAGTCCAACACCATCTCCTTTGTCTTGCTAATATTTAGGTGCAAGTTATTCTCTAAGCACCATGTAGATACTTTTTGATCTTAGAACTTGGAGAGCCTCTGCCAGTCACAGTAAATAATACTGAACTAAATCAATGGTATGAACAAATCTAAGATAGCTTGTGTGTCTCCTGATTGGAAGGAAGAAGAGCTTCTGAACTTGGGCAGAAGTAATTACTCTGTTGCGAGAAATTATTATTATGTACAAAATTACATGACACTGAGCCTTTGTTTATCCAACACCCAGAACTACCTTCTTTGTTCCTTTGATTTACAAGCAAAGTAAATGTTAGTGACCACAAGCAACGGATGAGTTACATAACAAAGGAGACAAGGTGCTCTGCAAAAACTCAGCACGTGTAAAGCACTTTGGGACCTTTGTAAAAATACTCCACAAAAGAACTGTTCTGGAATTGTATCCTATACTAATCTTGCTCAGAGTAGGCCCATTGAAATTAATGGACTAAGTAAAATTCATCAATTTCAGGTGGTCTAGTCTGAGTAGGACCAGCTTTAGATAGCATCCCTAGTCTTTTCTTTAAAATTACCATGCATTAATAACATCTGAGTAATAATAATAATATTTTTTTAAAAGAAATATATCCCACCCACCTTGTTGGGTTTCCCCAGTCACTCTGGGTGGCTTACCACACAACAAAGCATCAAACAGAACAAATAAACAACAAACAAACCAAGAAACCAATAATAATAGCAATAATAGCAATACTAAACAATTTACACTTATACCCAAATTAAAATAACTGCCAACCCCAACTAAACATTTAATCCACATCAACCCGACAAAAACAAAACACAGGAAGCACTGGCAGAGGAACAGGGGGGCAGGGGGAGCACAACGCCCCTGGTACCATTGGGGAGGGGGGTACCATCGTGGCTGCCCCCGGGATGCACGCCAGCCATGCCCCCGCCTGCTCTCCGCCCCTGGTGCTGGAGCATGCAACTTTGTAACCGACAGGAAGCAAAACTGGAACCTTTTAAAACATTTATCCAGTTGTCCCAATCCCAGAGTTGTTCCAGCAATGTCCCTCCAGCCTCCCAGGGGCCTCTTTTAGGAAGGACACAAAGTAGCTTTTAATCCTAAGTACAAATATGCATCCATGAAATACAAGGAAATAATAGAAAAATGAAATTTAAACAACATCAACAATGTAAATAAATAAAAATGTACTATGTATTTTGGGTCTATGGACCACAATAAAGTTGTGTGTGTGTAAATAAAAATGCAATACAGTGCCATGCATTTCAAATTCTAGCATAATAGGATGGTGGATTTTTTACTGTGGCCCTTATTGCGAACACAAAAAATAAGTGAGTGCCAAGTCAAAACAAATTTATTTGATTATTAATACCATGAAGAAATATCATTTTGAGTCACTATTTCCATGAGGGCTAAATATCACACCTGTAGTCCAATGGCTCGCATTATAAGTCTCTCCAGTGTTGGGGCAATGTCAATCTAGCTGCAATGAACAAGTGGCCAATTGTTTAGCTTTTATTTTTTACTTCAATATACAAGTGCTTTCAGCCTGCTTGGACAAAGGGATGTGAATGCTTCAATAAATGGAAAGCCAGATGATTCCAGAGAAAGGCACTAAAAGAACAAGTTTTGCTGAAAAACTTAAAATATGCTAAATTTAGAAGTTATAAAACAAATCTTATATGTATGGGTAACCCTGGAAGACATTGGGAGAAGGAAAGATATCGCTTTCTTTGAGCTGTTTTTATTTTGTTTTATTTAGATGGTCAGGTAGTGGCAGGAAATACAACCAAGCTGCTTCATATATCCCAAAGCAACATACATTTCGGTATGCCTCACAGAAGGTAACATTTCCATAACAACAGATGGTATTACTGAGTTCACTGAGCCATTTCAGATATTTTGAACTCTTCCTTGTGGTGAGGCCCTGTGTATGCAGCCATGTAGAGGAAATAACTCCTGACCCTTTTGCATCCATAAATACAGACGCTTCTTCCTTCGTATCCATTTGAAGGAATCCACTTACACATAAGCAAAAATAGGAAATGCAGCCCTGAAAAAAGGAGGTGAATATTTTCATAAAATACTCATTTACATAAATTTAGAAATTATTACTATGGTTTAATAGTGGTGCAGTATGCCTAGCGCATAGGTTTTCAACCTTTTAGAGTCCCCTAACCAACTACATTCTTTCTGTGGAAGCCCTGTGGGGCTCAGGAGCCCAGTCATGTCACCCCTTGCCTGCAGAGCTGGCAGCCTCTCACCCTTTTCCGAACGGCCTCCTTTGTGGAGTGTTCCCTCAGCCTCCTCTCCCTTCTCCTTGGGAGTCCTCAGGGCAGCCACTGCTGCCATCCCTGGTCTCCACTGCTGAAGAAAGACAACCTGTGCCATTAATGATGATTGTGCAACCCGTACAGCACATAGGTGACAATTATTCACACGATTAATATTCTTGTTCAAAAACATTTTTTCACCATTTATCTGATTTGTGAGAATAAGACAACTACGTACAAAGTGCCATGAAAACTTATAAGCTATCTAAAATAAAGTGAACTTGCAGTGTCAGATTTTACTAAGTTCTTACAACTTCTTGACTCGGATTTTGCTTTTTCTTGTTTTTTAGGTAAGTTCAAGACGAAGGTAGGTAAGTTCAATGATGTTCCCAGTTGCTGTGAAGTGCAGATGGCAGACAGGGTGCCAGCGTTCTATTCCCATTTCACCCTAGTAGTCCATAAAGTTGAAGAGCTGCTATTTCGCCCCCGACAGGGCCAATTTATTGGGGTTGGCTGATAGCCCACTCCCTGAGCACAGTTTTCTGGGCTTCCTCAGTAGTCCTCAGTAGTCTCAAGCCATTACTATGACTATTAGTGCTAAATGTAGTTAGAGAAACAATTTATTGGCTTAAGCATAAAGAACTGAATAGCTTAGCAAGGTAGCCATGTTTGATTACAGATATATATCATATATATATCTGTAATATATAGTAATGGGAGATAGAATGCTGGCATCCCTGGTCTCTAAGGTGCCCCACCACCATTCATCTGCGGAGCTTATAGCCAGGGCTGCTGCATACCGGGGAGGTCACTTCAGGTACTGCTAATGGAACAGTTTGACTTCACCCCTGGAGGCACACTCTATTGTCTCTCAAGACAGATAGATGATGTAATGGTTCTAGGGGTTGCTCGTGCGTAAACCGGCGCCACACCTGGCTGGGTTGCCTGAGTGAACCTTTTCTGTCCGGACAGCCACTCGCCCGTGGCTGTCTCTATCGCTGGCAGAATCCGTCAGTGGGCGTTTCTTGAACTTCTTCCAGCAAAGAAGCTCTTTGACGCCTAGTCTCCGCCTACTCTCCCTGCACGGAAGCCTTCTGCGCAAGGAGGGTGTGCTCTCCCCGCTGGTCCCCGGCGAGGACTCATGGGACCGCCTCGCCAATTCCCCCATCTGCCCCCCTTCTCCACTGGTGCTGCGCTGATTTCCTTCCCCAGAAGATGGGCTGCTTCTCCCCATCCCGGGACACTCTCCGGAATCCCTCTGGAGCCCCCTCTCTCCCTCTGGCCCCAATGGCAGTTCCCTGACAGATGACAACAAGAACAACAACACAACAAGGCTGTACCGACTGGGGTGATGGGAACTGCAGTCCTGAATTTTTAGATGTTGTCAGGTTGGTTAAAGCTGCCGTATAGCATGGACATTAGTCCCACTTTTCATTGTTCTGCCTTTAATTAGGGAAGGAGAAGCTTACATTCATTGGATAAAAATGTCTACAGGAGGCAGAAGACATGTGGAGAATGTTCTCTGTGGCACATTTAATTATCCAAATAGGTTGGATAATTTAGAAATGTATGTCTGCATGAAATTACAAAGGGAGGTAATTGTGAAGCAGCCACTGCAGAAAACGGAGAGTGTGTTTTTCTTTTCTTTTCTTAATTGGGAAGGGGAAAGGAGGTAATATTTCACATTTGAAACAACGAAATCCAAAAGCTTGCTCTTAAAATCTTCACGGTTGTAGGTCTTAGGATGGAGACTTTCATCTCTACATCTGAATACCAGGATTGAAATATAACATTTACATTTCATGATTAAAACATAAAATACAGCAGCAAGGCAAAATGCATAAGTAAAAGGAAAGGTTTGTGCCAAGGATGGTTGTATACAATCTCCAAGATTAGAGAAGTGGGTGGATCAGTCTAGTTCTACTCTTGTCAGTTTTGCATAGGTGAGAGTTGGAAGGCCACACTTTATAAATGTGATTGAAATCCCCTTTTAAAGGCATATCAGCCACTGCTTGATAGATTCTCCATGATTTGTTTCTATAATCCTTTTTCAAGACCACATACTTAATGACACTGAGTAAGAAAGTATGGGGGACGCAGGTGGCACTGTGCGTTAAACCACAGAGCCTAGGACTTGCCGATCAGAAGGTCGGCAGTTCAAATCCCCGCGATGGAGTGAGCTCCCACTGCTCGGTCCCTGCTCCTGCCAACCTAGCAGTTCGAAAGCACATCAAAGTGCAAGTAGATAAATAGGTACCGCTCCGGCAGGAAGGTAAACGGCGTTTCCATGCACTGCTCTGGTTCGCCAGAAGCGGCTTAGTCATGCTGGCCACATGACCCAGAAGCTGTACGCTGGCTCCCTTGGCCAATAAAGTGAGAAGAGCGCCGCAACCCCAGAGTCATCCATGACTAGACCTAATGGTCAAGGGTCCCTTTACCTTTACCTTAAGAATGTATGGAGTGTTGGAAGAAATAATCTTCTTTTTCTATCCTCTCCAATCAGTGAGTAAGGCTCTCACATTATAGGAAATGGAGAGGTAGAGGAGAAATCTCTCTCTCCAACTCCTGCCTTCTTACAAGGGGCCACAATTTCCAAGAGAAGTAAAATCTTTGGAATCCTTCAAAATTCACTTTAGGCAAAATACTATCTCTACGCAAAATGTAACATGGAACAGAATCCAACTGCTCACTCTCTGCCAGCGCAACCTTTCCATTCACATTGCTATCTGATTTAATTTTATATTTATGTCCCACCCCCATTTGCTTTCCATTTCCTTGGCACTCAAATAAACAAGATGGAATAATGCAATAACAACACAATTTACATAATTTATGCAAAAAAATACATAAATTGTGTACTTTCATGACTGCAGACAGTTAATCCAATAATGTAGGCTTTTTGGCAGAAGACAAATTGCAGTGGAATGAAAACAGCGCTGTATGTAATGAATATAGGGCAGGACATAAAATGGTGCCTTCTTACATACCTACCTCTTCCCATCAATGTTAACTCCTTCAAAGGTGGCTAACTCATGTAAACAAACAAAGAAACAAACAAACAAACAGTAAAATCCTTAAAATAAATAAAAATGGCAGTGCAGTAAAATTAAAATCAAAAACTGTAGCTACAAAATATAACAAACAGGGGAGTGAGAGAAAGAACCCTGTTATAAACAACTATAGCAAAATGAAGAATAAGATCATGTTTTTAAAAGGCTTGGGAAAATAAAAATCTTCACAGGATGTTGAAAATATATATCAGGTCATGCTAAGGCAAAGCATTGTTAATGTGGGCTATCACAGCAATAGATGTCCACAGGTGGGGGAAGAGGGCAAGTACTCCTTGCAAATGATGATGGGTTGCCAGCTCCCTAGCTTTCATTATTATTATTTTTAAGTAAGTTTCAAGCATTTGTAGAATCTCAGATACGGGGCAAAATGTACAGGTACTAAATTTCTCTTCTTTCTTTTCATTGTTTTACTTTGTCCTCCTTTCAAAACATTCCTGCCGACACTCATGATTTCAACTGAGAAGACCCAGTCGATACCCACCTCACCCCAGAAAGATGGGACATCTAGAAAAGGACACACAAAGATTACCTTAGTGTAGAGGTGGCTTGCCTGTGGCTCTCTATATGTTGCTGAACTCCCATAATCCTTGAGCATTGGCAACATCACAGCTTAACCAACCCTGCCTTAGCTTTTGTGCTTGTGTTTCTGGAAGTAGGAAATTATTGTGGAACCCATGTCCCAGAGCATGTAGGAGTGGAAAGGTAATCTTGTTTAATCCATGTGGAAATTCGATATACTTTTGCTCATTCCCTTTCAGTAAACCATTCTTGTCAGGCATTTCTGTTTCCATCAGCAACTGGCACCCTAAAATATTGCAGGTGTTAGACTTTCTCGTTGTTAATGACTGCAGTCAGGTGTTGGAGGAGAACCATCCATCAAGCACAAGCTGTTTGGTTTAGTATTACAGAAGTGTGGTTCACAACCTTACACCGCTTCTGAATTTTTCAGAGGTGTTAGAAAAACACAGTCCTCTATTATTACATGTAAAGCACAATATCGCCTTGGTTGATCTTTTTGTAGGTTCCTTCTAGAAAAACAAGGTGGAGAAAAGAGGCTTCCTGTCGCCTTTTCCTACTACAGAGAGAATAAAGAAGTTGCACTATATTTTATGAAGCATTATGCAAAGTAAATGGCAGAAATTTCAAGAATCCGCATGGAGAAGAGAGAGTACACACACGCATGCACAATAACTTTTAGTTTTTAATACCATTCAAAATGCTGATGCGCTGAAACAAAGAAAATGGCTTACATTAAAAGCCAGTGGAGTTTAGCAAGGACATGGGAGAGTCACCAAAAGCAAACATACACACATACATACATACACACACACACACAAAGCTTGCAGAAGCAAACCCCCAATTTATCCTCCAACTCCCATGCTCAATCTAAGTCAGGAGATAAATATTTGGAATTAATACAGTAAGAGGACTTCCAATGGAGGCTCATTGGTTGTGAAACCAAGATGAAGCTGGACTTACTGTATGGTTCAAGGATCTCACATGAGTGTTCACGATATGTTTCACTACAAGTGATCAGAAAAGGGATCATAATCGAACTGTGTTTTGTGAATGTTGATAGCTGTCCTGTGCTCTGTGTTAGAAGAGGGGGGGGGATAAGTAGTAGTGCTATTACTATAATAGTTGGTAGAGACAGGAGCCTTGGTTTATATAAACAGAAGGAAGCTATTAATTAAGAACTGGTTTCATACTTGTGCTACAAATATTAATTTACTTTTTTAGATGTTAAGATGTGTCTAAGCAGAGATTTCAGAAAACCAGGGATAGCATGCTGGAATGAGCATGAATGAGGAAGGCAACAAGAAAAAAAGGGGGAGAGCCCTTGCCATTTGTCTAAGAGAAAGAAGAAATGTGCACTTTTAAGAATATTAAGGGTACATTTCAAAAAGACATCCTGGGATTTAGATGGAGAACATCCATTATCATCAATGGGAGTTGAGAGGCTCTCTCTCAATGTGCATCTTTGAAAATACACCCTTTTTGTGGAAGAGGCACAAAGAGTGCTGTATTGATCTTTTCTTTTCTTTTTCTTTTTTTCCAGGAACTGCAGTAACCAAAGACATGTAAACAAGATTTACTTATGGGCTCCTATAATTCAGTAAGCACAAACCTTTAAAAAAGAGTTCTAAGAAATTGTTAATTAAGTCACACCATCAAGCTCATATATCACTAATAATTATGGAGCCTTTTTAAAGGTTCTTTTGAATTGAGCACCTTACCAAGATGCACTATAACAAAAACATGGTCACAATGAAGAAGGGGAAATGTGGGTACTAAAATTTCAGAGAAGAAGGGATTCAAATGTTTTAAACATTCTTTCTCCAAAGATGAAAGCTTCTTTTATAGTGCAAATATTTCTTAATTAAAACGCCACATTTAATAATCATGTTAGATGAGTTTGCTTGCATTGAGACTAGCCTAAGGATAGCTGCACTGTGTATTCTTCACTTATAGTACCAGAAATGTATGAGGATGGCTGAAAAGTTCACAGCTGAAATCCAAAATCAAAACCAACTCCATTCTTCAGACTGAGAATGTTTTAGTCACACATTGTACAATACACTGTCAATAACCTATTTGTATAAGGAATAGGGAAGCTTTTGGCAAATTGCTCATGCTCAGGACTCCATAAAAAATTAGGGTTTAGAAAACAAACAAACAAAATTTGACATTTACTAATGAATCTGTTACACTTTGGAAACAAGACCAGAAAATCCAGATCCCCAACATTGAAAGATAAATTCAAATGATGATAATTTTGAAATCATTTCTATTTTCACTTCTTGCTCATTCAAATTCAAAATAAGTCACAGTTCACATTCAAGAGTTCTATCCTTTGCATAGCAGAAAAAAGACAAAAGATAAATAAAATTGCAGAAAGGCAATTTGTTAGTTTGCAATCATGATTATTCTTGATACAGAAATTGCATTTAGTATGATGGCATTTGCAATCCAATTGGACTGGAGCCAAAGGTGCCTTTCTATTTGTTGAAGTAGTCTTTATGTTTGTGGGTAGGCCTTTAATTCAGAGGAGGCTGAATTAAAAATGCACACTGGCTTGTAAGGAGATTAGCCCTGTTTCCGCTCTCAAAAAGGAGGCGGGTGTACTTTTGGGGACAATCAACAGTGATTTCAGAAAAGAGTTCAGCATCACTTCTAACGGGAGGACATTACTATATCTCCAGATCTCTGCACCGTACAATAATTGTGGCACAATCTTCTTTTGAAATACCTCAACTGAGGGGGGCAACTAAACTCCCCCCAAAAAAACTCTGGAAAACCGTAATAAAGAGTGAATAGAGTGAGAGGATTTCAATTTAGCTGTGAATACTTGTGGTGTCCTGGACAGTTTTGAATTAAAACCCAAGCCCAGGTACTTATAATAGCATTGCTGTTCAATAGGTTTATTGTCCAAATTCCATCGGTGAGATTTTCTCTTCTTCCCCCAAATCACCACTTTAGTTTTAGAATGGTTGACGGTTAACTTCTCTTTTGTGCAAAAGACATTCAACTTTATCAGAAGTCTCCCCATCCCAATTAAGGTAGACCCTTATGAAACAATTACCAGAACTAAAGGTCTTCACCTCCTACTTTCCCCTACATTTCCTCCCCAGCCAGATATTTTCCAAGCAGCCTCAAACTACACCCGGGGTGGGTGGGGGGAATCTGTGCCTGTTGTTTGGTTACACACATAGGCTTCCATGTCTTTGGAAGACAGTGAGGGAGAGGAGCTTAGTATAAGCTCCTGGGACACTTCATCAGCTAAGTCTGAACTGCTTACTGCCCTTGGCTCTTCTTGCTCTCTAAAGCCTGTTGCCTCTTCACATCAGAGCCAGTGTGGTGTAGTGGTTAAGAGCAGTAGTCACGTAATCTGGGGAACCGGGTTCGCGTCTCCGCTCCTCCACATGCAGCTGCTGGGTGACCTTGGGCCAGTCACACTTCTTTGAAGTCTCTCAGCCCCACTCACCTCACAGAGTGTTTGTTGTGGGGGAGGAAGGGAAAGGAGAATGTTAGCCGCTTTGAGACTCCTTAAAGGGAGTGAAAGGCGGGATATCAAATCCAAACTCTTCTTCTTCTTCTTCTTCTTCTTCTTCTTCTTCTTCTTCTTCTTCTTCTTCTTCATCCAACCATCCCTCCCTCCCTCCCTCCCTCCTCTGACCTATCCTCAGTGTCACCACCATTCCCCTGGCTCTGAACCTTCTTCCACTGACACTTCCCTAGGGGATTCCTCAGCTGGTTCCTCCCACTATTCCTCTTCTTCCAGCCAGTCCCAGATACCCAGCTCCCTGTGCCATCAACACCATAATTTTTGGAAGGCTCCTTAAAATTCTGGAGCAGATAGTGGGGCAGGTTTGGGGGGGGGATAGATAACCATATTCTCCTCTCTCCCATTAGCAGATGATAAGAGTGCCATTTTCACAAGCCATACTGTGTTCATTGTATCTTAAGTGGGGATGTAGGAAGACACTGTTTTCCTTTCCACCCTGTACACATCACATGCTACGCTGCTTTCATTCAGCTGCAGTTCACCTGCAATTTTCATCCCCCTGTCCACTGTGGCTAAATTATGTGACTTCCATAATTTATGCACATAATTACATAAATAACATTGCTATTAGACCCCATTCATTCCAATGTAAAGGAAACAGTGCTAATGAGTGGGAGTGGGGATAGAGCATAACCATTTATGTATCGATTGCAGACTGAAAGCAGCAACAGCAGTGAATGCCAATCATTTGCTGGATCGATATTCACTGAAGATATAGATGAAAAAGCAAACATTGGCAATTTAGGCTCCAATTTCCATTTTGGATGGACTTCTCTGACACCCCTAATCTTAATAGTGCTAACGGTGTCTCAAGTTCTGAGTTTTTCATATTCCAAGTTCTCTACAATATACAAATGTAGCTTGCTTCAGGATTCCCCAGTTACTGAAGGGAAGGTCAAGGATGGTATTTCTTCACTGAGCGCTTAGATTATAAGTGAGTGATTAGACTTTTTTATTTTTAAAACTTAGTTTCTTCAACACTGTATGGCAGGCAATTACAAAATATCAATAACCAGCTCTTATTGCAGCTTGGTAAATGACAAAGGTCACTAGTTAGAATTTCCCCAGGTAAATAAATGGTAAATGTCACATTTACACTCAAATAACTATACAGCGAAGACAGTGGCAATGGGCCAATTCTCCTGCATTTTGGATATGTGCATTGTTTTTCATTGCTCAAACATGTGGCAGAGTATATGAAATGAGTGAGTGAGTGAGTGAGTGAGTGTGTGTGTAAGCAAGAGGGTGCATGTATTTTAAAAAATCATTGTCAAAGTAAAACGCCAATGGGATGCACTGTAATAAAGCTTCACACACACACACCCTAAAGCCCCAACAACAATGGTGAACATTGCTGAGCACACACACAAAAGTTATGAAAAAATATATAAAGCATCCAAACAGGTCCAACCCAAATCTGCAGCAGATGTATAAAATTTCCCAGAGAACTTTAAATTGTTTTCTCTCTTCCTTCCTCTGCTACTGGCATGTGTTAGTATGCTGCAGGTCGGTAACTTAACATCACACAATACATCCAGCTAATGAGATTGCAGGAGCATTGTGCCTCTCCATCATTTTCTTATCAGTGACAGCCAGTCCATTAAAAGCTGTAACCCTGAGAAGTGAACTACAGTCCTTAACTTTTGCATTCTGAAAATGGTCTTCCCTTGGCTGTTAATAGATAAGATGGATGCAGGATTCTGTGACAGTTCAGGACACTCGCCCTCCAAGAACTGTCCTGAAACCAACAACAGGCTTATTATCTTCTGTTAGAATGGATCTTTCCCCCATCGCCCAAGATCTACTAAATTCTTTGTTACTTCTGAAAGATCTGGTCTTATCTAGCATTAGTCTCGTATGTTGTGGATCCTAAAGACTTATTTTAATTTGCTGGGTTTTTTTAATAGCAACCTTATCAATAAATGCAGACCTGAAAATATATTTCTCTTCTCTGCACTATATATGCATAAACAATGCAGCTACTAAAACCCAATATTCAGGAACCGATTTATTCTAATGCAAGACCCATGATTCATTTAGGTCTGGCCTGCACAACATCTGAGCTTCCAACACACCCACTGTTTATTGTCCCCTCCCAGATGCTTGACAACCTCATAGTTTCAGAAGCCTCTAGTAGGCAAGAAAAATAGGAGGCTTATCAATTACTTGGTTGACCACCGTACATGGTTAGCAGGCTACATTGAGCTTAGAGGGCCACAGCTTGTGCAAGCCGGACTTAGGGGCCATTCCTATGCACAAGAAGCTGATGTTAAGCAAACCGGTGAAAATTCAGCCAGCATAATTTTACACCAGATTCAAACCCTGTTCAAGAGCTCTGATGAAAACTGGCAGATGGAAAACAAGCCTATTAAGAAGTGGTTTGTATTGGGTTGCATGGCTGAGCTCACCTGGCTGAGCTGTAACGGACTTAGAATCCAGTCTAAGTCCTTCCTATCTGGTTCTGTACCCATCAAGCCCCCTGAGTACCCATTTTGTGGGATTTACATTGCAGCTGAGCCAGAAAGAGCAAATTCTGTTGGTTTATCTTTTTCTGAGCCAGGTTTGGAGACTTAATGCTGGTTGAGCTGGGACTCAGCTGACTGAGCCAGAATTCCACTGCAACCTATGCTGTTCATTCTTGCTATAGGATTTCCCCCTAGTCCAGAGTTTCTCAAACTTGGGTCTCCTCCTGGTATTGGACTGCAATTCCCATCAACCCTGACCACTGGTCCTGCTAGCTAGGGATGATGGGAGTTGTAGTCCAAAACCTTCTGGAGGCTTTGGATAAGAAATGTAAAGAATTTGGTAAAAAGTTTATCTATTTTATCTGAAGGAATATGCCCATTATTATAATCATTCTCACTTTATTACTCTGTTCCTTTGCTTTTGTTATTGAATGGTTCTGTGGTTTTAATTCTATTATTTCAGTGATAGTGCACCTTGTGATATTTTTGTAACCTGCCCTCGGTAGCATTTGGTGAAATTTGGGCTAATAATAATTAGTATGTTCCCACAGAGCTGGGATGTGTCTGTTTATATGACTTTGTGAAACCTCATGTACATTGACAGTTCAGTAATGCTGACAACAGTAATAATGATATTAATAATGACAATAACAATGTGATAATGACGATGACATGATAATAGTAATAATAACAAATATATTCCTCCAAATAAAATGGATAATGATTTTACGAAACTACTTAGATGTCTTCTCCAACATATCCTAAAAGCTCAGGTCAACTTGCCATAATGACAGTCCTGAATTGTTATATGGACAAACAGTGGACTGTTCTAAGCCACTTCATCACTGTCATAGAGGAACAGAGAGGATCTGCTGTACTGAAACACAACTTTAAGTCTATCTTTTTTAAAGGAACCAATTTTGTTCTGAAGTACTTTTGAGATTTTGTCTGTGGTATCACTTTGAGAGCTCCCCTTTCTGTTTCTTTTACTGTTTTCCTTTTGAAAAAGAGAAACCTTTCAAGTCAACATTTTCTAACACACAAAGGCCTTTTCAAAACCTCTGGTTAAATGTATCAAGCTAAAGCTCCATTAAAAAAATAAATAAATGTGAGACTCCATCTGGCAAAGAATCCACAAAATGATATTTGCAATCCTCTACACATTTTTGTGTGTGGAGTAAGGCTCATATTATTCAGCAGGACTTACAATTGACTAAATATGCATGAGATTGGGCTGCAAACTAGGTATATGTCAAAATCATCTGCTCACATTCATCCCCTTTCTTTCCCCTTTGCCTCACCCAGAGGGCGACTCACCAATGAATACCCTCTAACATTTCTCCAATGAAAATCTGGATGTCCCATTCCATAATAATAACTTTAATATTCATACCTCACACATCTTACTGGTTTGCCCCAGCTACTCTGGGCAGCTTCCAACATATATAAAAACATAATAAAACATGAAACATAAAAAAACCTTCCCTATACAGGATTGACTTCAGATGGCTTAGGAGTCGGATAACTCCATACCCTCAAACATTTCTCCAATGAAAACAGGGACCTCCTAAGGAAAATTGGGACATTCCGGGATCAAATCAGAAACTGGGATGGCTTCTCTAAATCAGGGATGCCCCTGGAAATTAGGGACACTTGGAAGGTCTACCAGTGAGGCAAGGTGAGACTGTTACCTCAGACGGAAGAAACGAGACTGAGGAACATGCCACTTGCCACCTCCTCCACTGCCACAAGGGTGTTTTGCCTCAAGCAGTAAAATGCCCTGGCCTCACCCTTCCTTGTCCTTCCTTTGTTCTTTCCCTATCTAATGAAATTAAGGTTGTAAGCTCCTTGAGGCAGAGACCTCTCTCTCCTGTTATCCTTTCTAGTATTATATACATCGACAGCACGTTTAGTGACAACTTCAATCTTTGGTTTATTTTTATTTATTTTTTGTAAATCACATAAAGGTTCTGTTTACATCCGGATTGTATATACATTTTGTTGAACATAAAATAGATAATAATAAATAGAGATACATAAAGAATGGTTATTCACCTCCCAGAGCTAGAATTTCCAGAGTAATTTAACAATCAATCCCTCTTCATGGGGAGCTCTGAGAAATGTAGATCTGGGAATGTGGAGAGGCTCTCCTAATGATTCTCAGCACCCTTAACAAGCTACAGCTCCCAGAATCCTTCATGGGAAGCCATGACTGTTTAAAATGCTATCATCATACTGCTTTACATGTATTGTGTGAATGTGGCCTTGCCTCGGGATTAGAGAAGGTTCTTGCCTCACCCTTATATTCCATATAAATTCCTACTGTAAGTGAAGCAAGTTTTGCCAACAATAGCTGCTACAGTATTTCTTCTACTTTATTACCACTGGCAACCTCAGGGTAATTAGCTAATTAATATGGTAATAATATTAGAAGGGGGGGAACCATCAGATGTGGTATTAATTAGTCATATCAAATCCTCCTTGTTTAATGAGAAATTTTATGGCCCAAGAGAAAGGAAAATTAAATGAAGGTTTAAAGGACTGGTTAGTAAATAGTTCTGTTTGAGCTGAAACAATATTCTTTGTTTATGAAAAAAGAAAAGCAATCTGAATGATGCCAACTTGATGTGTGCAGTTGTAATAGTTCTGTACTGATGAGAATCTGGAATGAAAGTGCTCTCTTGGCACTGCATGAAATGCAGAGATCTTCTAAAGGAGCCAGTTTACTTAACTGAAGTAAAAACTGATTGATAGTTTACCTCTCTTTGAATGCATAAATTCTTTCTGATGTGGAAATTAACACATCATATTGCCAATCTTTTTTCTTTTTCTTTTTTAAACCGGTATTTAAGAAGCAGTCAGCCGCAAAGGTCTGGGTATGATAAACAAAGTATGTTGCTCTTTAAAATAAAAATAAAAATGAGTGTGATTATATCCCTGTTATTGTGCTTGTAAAAGTAGCAACATTATTAAAATTTGTAGCATCTGGAAAGGTTATTTTTGCTAAAATCCTGGTGGCCTGGTCCTCGTAAACTGGTCATGATCCAATGAGCTGTGAACAAGCATTATGAGGTATATAAAATTCTGCAGAGAAAGTGGTAGAGAGAAGTTTTTCTCCCTCTCAAAGCTAGAATTTATGGACATCAAATGAAGTAGAATGTTGGAAGATTCGGGACAGACTAAATAAAGTACCTATTCATATAGCATGTGAGTAAACCATGGCATTTGTTCTCAGTAGAGGGACCAATGGTCGCCAACTTTCATGGCTTTTAAAGGGGATTAAATGAATTCATGAAAGACAAGGCTGTCATTGGCTACTAGCAATGGCAGAGGCAGTATGGCTCTGAATAACAGCTGCAGGAAATCAGAAATGGGCAGACTTCTGGGTGCTCAGATCAGTCTTTGGGACTTCACATAGGAATATGGTTGGCCCCTGTGAGAATAGCATGCTGACTAGATGGGTGATTGACCAGATCCTGCAGTTGTTATATTATTAACCTGGTTACATACCTTTGATATAAAGGTAAAGGTAAGGTAAAGGACCCCTGGATGGTTAAGTCCAGTCAAAGGTGATTATGGGGTGTGGTGCTCATCTCACTTTCAGGCCAAGGGAGCCGGTGTTTGTCCACAGACAGCTTTCCGGGTCATGTGGCCAGCATGGCTAAACTGCTTCTTGTGCAACGGAACACCATGACGGATGCCAGAGTTCACAGAAATGCTGTTTGCCTTCCTGCCGCAACAGTACCGATTTATCTACTTGCACTGGTATGCTTTCAAACTGCTAAACTGGCAGAAGCTGAGACAGAGCAATGGGAGCTCATCCCATTGCATGGATTTGAACTGCCAACCTTCTGATCTACAAGCCCTCAGTGGTTTCGACCACAGCGCCACCCGCATCCTGTACCTTTGATGTACTGAAGACTGTACTAGATGCTTTAAGCCAAACCAAAATAAAATTCCTTCATAAAGAAAGCTATGTATTAAGAAGATTGTCATTCTTAATGGATCACCTCTGTATCCAAAGCTAAAGTTTAATATGTTGCATGTCTACCCAACAGTGAGGGCTACTGAGTTTTTTCTATGGGACTTGTTCTCAGGTCAGTATATAAAGGGCTGCAGCCTAAGTTAGTTGACTTTCTTGACTAAATTCTCTAATTGTCATTAGTGACTAAATTAATAGCCATGATAGTTAGCTATTCCCTAACTGTTATCAAAGGGAAATAAAGCAATTTGCTCCGTTCAGTCTCATGTTTGTTTGTTTGTTTGTTTGTTTAGTTAGATGTTCCCTTTCCAAATAATGCTCAGGCTGTTTACAAAAAAGAAAAGAAAAGACAAAATATAATGGTAGAACAGAAATTCAATTTTTAAAAGAATCTACAATATCTTAATATATAGAATGTTGTAATAAAGAAAACAATTCATCCAATTACAGTACCCCCCACCCAAACAATCCTCACTTGTCAATGTTAATCTCACAAGAAATCAATGAACATAGCTGTCAACTTTTCCCTTTTTTAAAGGGAAATTCCCTTATTCTGAATAGGATTCCTTGCAAGAAAAGGGAAAAGTTGACAGCTATGTCAATGAATGGCAGCTCATTAGTAAAAATAAATAAATTTGTAGTTGAAATCAGCGGGCATTTCTATTATAACAAAAGAAAAACTAAACACCCCACAGTTTTCATTACAATATGACATGAATATGAAACCATCCACCCGTTTGGGGAACTGATGTATTCAAGTCAGTGGTCCATATTTTTTAAAAAGTCACATTGGTGATAGTCTGCTGTGGTTTCTGCCATAGGTGCCTTCAGGACCTTCTCCATGAAATTTGGGATGCTAACATGAGCCTGATCACAGAATCTTACAGATCTCCTTGTGACGATGCTGCTCTAGGCTAATTTTGGAGTTCTCAGCTATTAGCTTTTTATTTTTTTGATCCAGCCATGCATTTCCCACTTTAAAGACTGCTTTATGTTGACATTTCAGATGCTAGGGTCAGTGTAAAAATGTGTTTTATTTTAGTCTGGGAGAGAAAAGGCCTAGAATGCCAAACAGTGCAGAACTTACAATGTATGCTTTTGGCAAGCACAACAACAACATAAAACCTGGTGCTGCAACAGATTCCCCCCTCCTCAGTTGTTTCAAAGTGACACAACCCCCTTAGTTCTGTGTCTGAAGAATTTCAATCAAACCAAGGAGCTCAGCCAATCCATGACATACAAGGGGATTTTGTGATAGATGGGAAGTCTAACATCTCATAAACCACTAAGTCCAGAAATGAAATATTTCATTCAGCAGGATCCCAACATACTTTGGGCAGGGAGAATAAAGTTCTAACTATAGCAAATCAAAAGATTTAGGGCTCCTTTCAAGTGGAAGACAGGAGACAGAGGAAAGCTAAGGCTCCTCAACTGAGAATACGCCTCTCAGCAGTGCAGACAACAAAAACAGACTTGTGAATTCATAGGAAGAGTGGTGTTTATTTTCTAATTTGTTTGTTTAGAATGCCAATTCTCCCTATAATAATAATAATAATAATATAATAATAATTTATTATTTATACCCCGCCCATCTGGCTGGGCCTCCCCAGCCACTCTGGGCGGCTTCCATAGAAAGCAAAAATACAATAAAATATCACACGTTAAAAACTTCCCTGAACAGGGCTGCCTTAAGATGTCTTCTGAATGTCAGGTAGTTGTTAATCGCTTTGACATCTGCTGGAAGGGCGTTCCACAGGGCAGGCACCACTACCGAGAAGGCCCTCTGCCTGGTTCCCTGTAGCTTTACTTCTCGCAGTGAGGGAACCGCCAGAAGGCCCTCGGCGCTAGACCTCAGCGTCCGGGCAGAATGATGGGGGTGGAGACGCTCCTTCAGGTATACTGGACCGAGGCCGTTTAGGGCTTTAAAGGTCAGCACCAACACTTTGAATTGTGCTCGGAAACGTACTGGGAGCCAATGTAGGTCTTTCAAGACCGGTGTTATATGGTCTCGGCGGCCGCTCCCAGTCACCAGTCTAGCTGCCGCATTCTGGATTAGTTGTAGTTTCCGAGTCACCTTCAAAGGTAGCCCCACGTAGAGTGCATTGCAGTAGTCCAAGCGGGAGATAACCAGAGCATGCACCACTCTGGCGAGACAGTCCGCAGGCAGATAGGGTCTCAGCCTACGTACCAGATGGAGCTGGTAAACAGCTGCCCTGGACACAGATTTGATCTGTGCCTCCATGGACAGCTGTGAGTCCAAAATGACTCCCAGGCTGCGCACCTGGTCCTTCAGGGGCACAGTTACCCCATTCAGGACCAGGGAATTCTCCACACCTGCCCGCCTCCTGTCCCCCAAAAACAGCACTTCTGTCTTGTCAGGATTCAACCTCAATCTGTTAGCCGCCATCCATCCTCCAACCGCCTCCAGACACTCACACAGGACCTCCACCGCCTTCACTGGTTCTGATTTAAAGGAGAGGTAGAGCTGGGTATCATCTGCATACTGATGAACACCCAGCCCAAACCTCCTGATGATCTCTCCCAGCGGCTGCATGTAAATGTTGAAAAGCATGGGGGAGAGGACAGAACCCTGAGGCACCCCACAAGTGAGAGCCCAGGGGTCTGAACACTCATCCCCCACCACCACTTTCTGAACACGGCCCAGGAGGAAGGAGCGGAACCACTGTATGACAGTGCCCCTAGCTCCCAGCCCCTCAAGACGGTCCAGAAGGATGTTATGGTCGATAGTATCAAACGCCGCTGAGAGATCCAGCAGAACTAGGAAACAGCTCTCACCTTTGTCCCTAGCCCGCCGAAGATCATCAACCAGTGCGACCAAGGCAGTTTCAGTCCCATGATGAGGCCTGAATCCCGACTGGAAGGGATCCAAATGGTCCGCTTCTTCCAGGCGTGCCTGGAGTTGTTCGGCCACCGCTCGCTCAATCACCTTGCCCAAGAATGGAAGATTTGAAACTGGGCGATAGTTGGCCATCATGGCCGCATCTAAAGATGGTTTTTTAAGAAGCGGTTTAATAACCGCCTCTTTCAGCGGGTCTGGGAAGGCTCCCTCCCTATCTGCAAAGTATTACAGCAGGCAACTATATCTAGGGGATATAGTTGATCGGCCCCATCCAACATTGTCAGTGGCTGATATGATGAGTTTTGTAGTCCAATATAATCTGGAGAGCCATCAGTTCCCCATTTTACTAAATAAGGGCGTGTGTTTTTTCATCTGGAACTCACTGGAACTCAGTTCCAGCACCTCTCAGGTGGGCACCATTGCCATTATAAGAGAACAAGGGAGGCATTTGTGGTGAGTTCCAGCACCTCTATTTCTAGAAAAAACGGCACTGACTAAATGAACCACCTGATTACTTCCAGTGACAAAATACTTGCCGGATGACCTAAAGCAGTGGTTCCCAACCTTTTTTTGGTCATGCCCCACCTAAGCATATCTAAAATCCTGATTTCCCCCTCCTCTGTGACATATAATTCTTCTTATTCAAAAAGTGAACTCCTATTCACATGGAGGAAACCTAAAAGGCCATTAACTTGGTCTAACTCATTCTTGAATTGCCCCCCCCCCATTAAAAATCAAATTGTCCCCCTGTGGGGCATGTGCCCCACGTTGGGAACCATAGGCCTAGAGAAAAGGATTTCCAAGCCTGCCTTTATTGTTTAGAGTTGGTGAATAGAGGATACTTCCACACTGAAGCTGCTCTTGGCTGACTAATTATGAGGGATAAAGAAGGAAGCTATCTGAGATGCACAGACTGAAAGCAGTTCAGCATGTCAGAAGCCATAGGCTGAAGTGGACTTGTTTCAAATGAACCATAAAATTTATCCCAATTTCTTGGACAACACACCAAACTAGGATTAATCAAAATTGGAGCAAACGCTTCCAAGCTCCTCCTTGATCCTGAAAGCGGTGGTGGACTTTGGGGGTCTCAAATTTCAGTGGTATTCTGTGGGACTCCAAAATATGGAGCCCCTCCCTCTCTCACACGCTATTCTAAATCATAGTTGTGGTGTCCCTGGCAGTATCCCTGAGGCTCTACGCCCAGTGCTGAAGGGAAGAGGAATAGAAGCCTGTCAGAAGACCTGCTCCAGGTGATATTCTGACATGGTTAATGGGCTCACTGATACTAAAAAACTCAAAGGGACATGATCTACCCCACATTAAACCATTTTACATCTTTCTGATATCAGAGGGGAGAGAGTTCGGCGTGTGCTTTTAATGAAGGAAACTGAAAGGTACTGAACTTTGGCTTGATCACGCCTGAAGGGCGAAAGAAATATACAGATTCATATATTTGCAGGGTCTTGCACTCTACACCATGGGATGTGTCTGCTAGAACATCAGTAACAAACGGAAATAGCCAATGGCAGTGTTACAATGGGAGCACTAAGCTAAAAGTAGCTGCTTTTTTAACTACAATTAGAATTCTCTGTGTCCTCAGGAATTATAGGTTACAATGAATGCTCTAATCCTATAAAAAGAAAACTTTAATAATGGGGATTCCGTTGGAAAGGAAACAGTGGAAGGAACCGTTTTTGCTCTCCACTCCAGCGCTACTGAAAGCTATAACGCAAACCAGCAAAAGTGTTTTCAGAGAGCAGGCAAATTGTGTAAGTCATTCTCTCATGCATAGATTTCAACCAGTCATCGGCTTAGAAAATGACAGCAGCCTTCCTGTAAGCGAAAAACAATATCTTGTAAATGTGGCGATTGAGCAGAAACATTTCTTTTCTACACCACTTGTGCCTCCTCTTATTCCTAAAGAGTAAATGTGATTCTAACAGTCCCATGGCTGTTCAATTAAAAGTAGATCCCATTATTTTCAGTGGGGTATTGCGTGGACAGGTGGAGTCCCCCCAACCCCAGGTGACTCCCGAGTGGAATAATGACTAAAGACAAAGTGCTATGGGATTAAAATTGGCCACAACTTTATTATGTTTCAGATGTAGGGAGACCTTGGCTCAGGCATCGGACGTTTATCCTTCCCAGTCCACAGCCAGGAATCTGGGAGCCATCAGGGTTATCCAGAATGTGTGGGGATTGGGCTGTCTCTGGAGAACATATGTTCAAGCAGAGAGCCCGCCCCCCGTTTTGCCGCCGTTGGAGGAGAGAGCAATAACAACCTCTCAGCATATGGCCAATGCCTCCCTTCAAGACCCCTTTAACAGGGAACCCTGATATCATCGCCGCAAGGGGGGCGGGGGGTCACCGCTTCATGCCCCCCCCCCATTCAGGAAGATAGACTAAAGGATTTTGCCGAAGGCCTGAAACCGCCAAAGTTGTGACATTTTGCTACAGGAAAGGCAAAACCTGCCAATGCAGGAAAATTCCTTTCCGGCCCTTCAACAGAGACCATGACGTAGCAGTGCCCGTGTACCTGTGGAGAAGAGGTTAACCTGCAAAAGAAGGCTTAACTGAGGGAGGGCAGGGTGGGAGAAGCTCTGGAGCCAACTGACGCTTCGTAGGTAAGATTCGCCTTCTGTTGTGTTGGCAGGGCGGTCCCTCTCCCTACCTGGCTGATCCCCTGGCAACACCTCCCCAGGTGGGATTGGGCAGTTGGCTGAGGTAGGTGGAGACCTCCAGGTATCCAGCCTGGGGAGGGCAAAGCCAACTCGTACTTCCGGGAGCCACACTGGGATCCGGGGGGGGGGGGGGGCTGAGCGCGACCACACAAAAGGCACCCCATTTGATGTGGGGAGCGGTCATTCTCCCTAATAAATGTGTGTGTGTGTTTAGGATTGCAGCCATACTTTGCCCTGAAATTTGTTCTTTATATAACACTTAAGCTTTAGCTGATTTTAAGTATGCTTTTTATTCTTTCTGGAGCTCCAAACAAGGTAAATCTATTTCTGAGGAAAGAAATAAAATGAAGGCTACATTTGGTGTAGTCATTGGGTGGGCAGGCTGCAAACTAATGGGGCAATACTCTACATATCTTCTTGAAAGGAAATCCTGTTCAGTTCAATAGATTTCATTACTAGTATAAGATTTTAGCCTATATTTAGCTCAGTCTGCAATCCTGTGCTATTTACCTGGGAGTAATTCCCATTGAACTTAATGGGTTGTGTATAAGAGTGTACTTTTAGTTCCTATGTGAGTAAAATTGCAAATTCACAGTGATCACAATGGGACATAATACAATTAATTTATCCTGCCCATTGATTTGGGGAAAGGAAAAGAATGGAACAGTGCATAATTTAGCCCGCATCCTGGTTTTATTTGTTATTTCATATGTTTCATATGTTGTGTTTGTGTGTGTACAGTGTGTACAGTTTGGTAAGAAAAAAAACTCAAAAGCAGTTTCCAAATAAGAAAAGAAAAAGAAGTCATTGTAGGTCAATGCCTTTTGACAGTTTACAAGGAAAAGTAATTTTCAGAATAAAATCTCTCCTCTTACTATATCTCTTTGTCCCCCTACCAGAAGGTATCACTGTCATTCTAATCATGCACTTTTTAAAAAGCATTTCCTCCTTCTTCATTACATATTTCTAAAAGCAGATGGGAAACAGTTTCCATCAGCCCAACAATGTTTTAAGAAGGTGACTCCTATACTGAGCAGGGCCAAACCTAGAATAACCAAGCAGAAGCAATTTTTAATCCCCCACCTCCTGTTCAGGATATTCTAGACTGTATGCAAAAACCCATGCATGATTCATGAGTATTTATACAGTATGTAAATGGTATGTAAATGTGTCCCCTGTTTGGAGACAAAAATCACTGATGCTGAAGGATACTTTGTCTTTTCCAGGTGAATGGGAAATGTTCTAAGTGCAGCAAACTTCAGCTGCCAAATATTGGTCCTGCAATTTTGATATAATTTGCAAATAAATATGTTTTCCCCAGTGGAAAGCAATGGAATACATTGCACTAGTTAAACGCCTTTTTGCCGAGTGGGGGTGGATTTTGGCACATGCATGCAAGCATATAAATCCACATGTAAGCACACACTAAAGTATCATGCGATGTGCAATCTGTCATTTCACATACTGCAACTGATGAATATACAGTGGTACCTCGGGTTACATACGCTTCAGGTTACAGACTCTGCTAACGCAGAAATAGTGCTTCAGGTTAAGAACTTTGCTTCAGGATGAGAACAGAAATATTGCTCCAGCGGCGCGGCAGCAGCAGGAGGCCCCATTAGCTAAAGTGGTGCTTCAGGTCAAGAACAGTTTCAGGTTAAGTACGGACCTCCAGAACGAATTAAGCACTTAACCCGAAGTACCACTGTATTATTACACATTATTCTGCTAAATAGTGGACCATAGAGCTCTTTAACTCATGCAACAGCAACACTGCCAGAACAGCCTTCCTAGCTGACTGCAAAGCCTAGGCAAGATCATTTCGAGAGAAACGCTCCTTCAGTTACGTGGGTATTAAGCCATTTAGAGCTTTCTACATTTATAACAGCATCTCAGATTAGGCCCAGAATTTGAATATACTCTCTAAAAAAGTTGGGCTAGCACAGAAGCAGCAATCTTTACTGTGCCAGGTCCAACCATTTTTATTTTCTCTTTATTGTGAAATCTTTTATGGTATGAGGCAATTTAGACATTTAAAAAATAAATAGTATAATTAATTCATTGAACTATGGCTGCTTGCCTCCTATCCCTTGATATCTTGTGAGGTGGAGGAAAGTTTGAACCTATGAATCCAAGTCCTGTAGCTGAGGAAAACTGAACCTTGACGAAGGGATGTGGCTCGTTGGTAGAGCAGATTTATTGCATGTGGAAGGTCCCTGATTCAACCCCTGGCGTATCCAGGTAGGACTAGGAGAGAACCCTACCTGAAGCCCTGGAGGACAGCTGCCAATCAGTGTAGACAATACTGATCTAGGGGGACCAATGGCCTAACTTACAACAACAAATCTTTATTACAGTCGTAGACCAGCATAAGGAAGGAGGGGTACAATCATTTAAAATCTAAAAAATGTTTTAAAAAACTGAAAGGAGTTAAAACAGAAAATATGTATAAAAGTCTATAAGAATCCAAAAGAAGCTAAAAAGAAAATAAGGATTAAGAACATTAGACAAGAGTGGAAGAGCGTAAAAGGTTAGTATATATAAAACTATAGCTATCAGTCTACAGAGCACTCTAATACGAGTGCTCATTATATCTAGTTTGTGGCATGGGTCATCATCCGAGAAATTCTAAGCGCTGCTGTGCAGTATCTAGCAATGTTGCATGTTGTAGCAGGGTTGGTATCTGAAAGCAGCAGGGAGGTATAAAATTGTCCTGTGCGCCCATGCAGTGATAGTAAGATGAGGCTAGTACAAATGTCTCTATAATAAAGACACTGGAGAAGCACATGCTCTGTTGTTTATATTTGTCCAGAGTCACAGGGTGTTGTCTCTCCATGTAAGCAATCTTCTTTTATCGGCCTTCAAGGACAGCCGAGGGGAGGGCATGACATTGAGCCAGGGTGAAGGCCCTCCGGTGCTTAGGGACTTTGAGTTTAGCTACATATGCCTAAAGGGAGGCAGAGTACCTGAGGGAGTCATTGGAAATAAAAGTTGGGGTCCTGGCTAGATCCAATTGGCGCTCAGTGTCTTCAACTTGTTGTTTTATGAGAACTTTAGCCTGTTCTACTCATGCTGGGTAGGAAACCTGGAGAGAAGCCCAGGGTTGAGATAGCCTGTTTCCATGTGGATTGAAAAGCATCATTCATAGTTAGCGGGGCAAGGCCAAGGGGAAATAAAGATAGTCTGAGCCAGTAGTTCAGTATGGACACCCACACTCTAGCCTTCACTTTTATGAAACCTGTTTCTAGCCTCAGGATGGCATTAGGGACACATTTTGGGACTTGAAGGGCTAATCTTAGAAATGTGGATTGTACAAGTTCTAGGGGTGCAAAATTGCAGAAGGGGCCCAGCTGGGCACCATAGAGAAGTTATGGCTTAACTTAATATAAAGGTACCTTCCTATGTTCTTATGTTGCTAAACAGCCATGCTGCACCAGCAGTTTGGAAGTCTCTGTAGTTCTGTCATTTCATTCTTTATCAAAGCAAAGGTTGCCATATTTCAAGAAGTAGAAATCCAGACACCCCCAAAGCTGTTCAGCTTTTTTTTTTAGGGAATCCCAAGCTTTCTTAACAAAAATGGGGAAATAATAATAATAATAATAATAATAATAATAATAATAATAAAAAATTTTATTTATATCCCGCCCTCCCCGGCCGAAGCCGGGCTCAGGGCGGCTAACAACACTAAAACAGTGCAACATTATAAAAACATTATAAAAATTAATTAAAATCAAAATTGATGGCAACCATAAACTAAAGTTTTGTAAAGATTGCCAAGGAGGGAGTCAGGCTGCGCCCTGACCAAAGGCCTGGTGGAACAGCTCTGTCTTGCAGGCCCTGCGGAAAGATGTCAAGTCCTGCAGGGCCCTTGTCTCTTGTGACAGAGCATTCCACCAGGTTGGAGCCGCAGCCGAAAAAGCCCTGGCTCTAGTTGAGGCCAGCCTAACCTCTATGTGGCCTGGGACCTTCAAGGTGTTTTTATTTGAAGACCGTAAGTTCCTCTGTGGGGCATACCAGGAGAGGCGGTCCCGTAGGTACAAGGGTCCTAGGCCGTATAGGGCTTTGAAGGTTAAAACCAGCACCTTAAACCTGATCCTGTACTCCACTGGGAGCCAGTGCAGCTGGTATAGCACCGGATGAATGTGATCTCGCAGCAAAGACCCCGTAAGGAGTCTTGCTGCGGCATTCTGCACCCGCTGGAGTTTCTGGGTCAGTCTCAAGGGCAGCCCCACGTAGAGCGAGTTACAATAATCCAGTCTGGAGGCGACCGTCGCGTGGATCACAGTGGCTAGGTCAGGGCGAGAGAGGTAAGGAGCCAACTGCTTAGCTTGGCAGAGATGAAAAAATGCCGCCTTTGTTATAGCTGCAATCTGCGCCTCCATGGAGAGGGAGGTATCGAAGATTACACCCAAACTCTTAACGGACGGTGCTGGCACTAATTGCACCCCTGCAAGAGATGGGAGTTGCCCCCTCAATCCCATATCATCCCGTCCCAGCCAGAGGACCTCTGTCTTCGAAGGATTTAACTTCAACCGGCTCCCATGTAACCATCCAGCCACAGCTTCCAAGCATCTAATCAGTGTGTCTGGGGCCGAGTCAGGATGGCCATCCATCAACAGATAGAGTTGGGTGTCATCAGCATACTGATGGCAGCCCAGCCCAAAACTCCGGACACCTGGGCGAGAGGGCACATAAAGATGTTAAAAAGCATCGGGGAGAGTATCGCACCCTGGGGCACTCCACACACCAAGGAGTGGCGGGATGACAATTCCCCCCCAAGCGCCACCCTCTGTCCCCGACCAGAGAGAAATGAGCGCAGCCATTGAAGGACTGTGCCCTGGATCCCCACGTCGGCAAGGCGGTGGTCCAGAAGTTCGTGATTGACCATGTCGAAGGCTGCTAACAGGTCTAGAAGAATCAGCAGCCCTGACCCGCCCCGATCCAACTGCCTGCGGAGATCATCTGTTAGGGCGACCAGAGCCGTCTCAGTCCCATGACCAGTGCAGAAGCCGGAAAAAAATAATAATTATTGGTTTACTTGCTGAAGAAACCGCCGCCTTCCAGAAATTAACCCTGGACGTTACTTCCGCCTTTGAAATCCCAGTAATGTCCAGGAAATCCTGGCTGTATGGCAGCCCTATTAAAACACTTCTTCCCACTGTAGACTTGAAAGTGCGGGGGGAATGATATCTTTCCAGCTCCTGTGCTCTGGGCATATGCAAAAGATTACGGCCCTACAAGTCCTGCACGTAAAAATTCACATCATGCCTTTAAATTTCTTCAGTGGCTCAGCTCAACGATAACTCGATAATAAACGGCTTCTTGCAAAGGGCAGAGCATTAGCAAAAGTTTACTTTGAGGCCTTTAAAATTCTCCTCTCCTTTCTCTTCTTCTGGATCCTCAGGGGACGTAATCCCTTAAAATGTAGCTCATCCTCAATTAGCAGGAAGAACATATGTACATTCTCCATTAAAATCCCCAGGTATCGTACGATGCAGTTCACTTCAGCTTTTACAGTTAATTAAAGCTCCGTACCCATTTTCTGATACTCCAGCTGGCTGTGGAGAGTTTTAAAGCAGGAAACACTTTAGTGATTAGACTGCTGAAAAGCTTGATAATAAACATTAATGGTCACACGACTTTATTCTTGTTCGTCTGCAGTTACAAAAAGTGCCTTGCCATTAACTTAATTTTCGTCACAACAGGATAGGTTTGAGTTGGAAACGAGGTGGCCAACACGCTTGCCGGCGTTAGAAGAGGCTTCATTTAGCAGCATTTATTGGAACCACCAGAAATATTATTTGGCTTGCGGTGGACAGCTAGGAATTCAGAGAATGTCCTAGAGAAAATGAGGTATCTTTCCACTGGGAGACCCTTGCAATCACAGCAGGAAGCTCATCCATTCGTACTGCAGCTGAAGAACTAAATCAGGGTGTTGAATAATGAAGGTGTAGGCTGTAGCGTATACAGTCTAGTGAGCTGTCTTGAGAAATAGCTTGCACAAAGATAATATTTTGTGAGTTTTGAATCATTGTTCCCATACAACACCCTTCTGCTAGGTCAGCAACCACAATTTTGGGACTAGGAGAGGTCTTCTAACAACTGGAGATGTCTGGAACAAATAAATATAGGTGTGGGCTTTATTTATTTTTTAAGTCTTAATTTTTCTCTATTTATCTCCATTATTCGTATTTCATTATTCGTATTTCTGCCTTCTATGAGTGTGGGCAAGTTAAGCTACAGGAATTCTCTCCATCTTTGCTTCTAGAAACTCTAGATATTATTGCAAAAGAGGGTGGCCATATGTCCTGCTTTGCAGAGGACGGTTCTCTTGTTTAAGTAGTGTCTGAGTCATGTCTCTTTCCAAGATAAAGAACCCTAAGAAGGAAGAGTAGGGCCCTTCGAGTTTCCCATCAACAGCTAGAGACTCCACCCCAGACTGAGCAGACACACAGTCTTCCCCACTATGGCAAGACATATTGTACATACATTGAAATCATAACCATTATCATAATCATTATCATAATCATACATTGAAATCATAATCATAGTTTGCATCTTACCATATAAATTAGCATAGGCAAACTTTATGGAAATTTGTCTGTGGCGAAGGATTTCTTCTTCTGCAGCATGAAACAGCATGTCCAAATCTGCTCCGTAAAACATAAATTCTAAATATATTGTAAGATCTGGAAACATTTCAATGGTTCTCCCTCCCAGAGACACACCTGCTCTTTGGGTTCCTATTCCTTCTCCTCCCCCCCCCCCAATTTCTCTTTAGGAGTGAGTGGAGTGGTGTCATGATGTCTGATGATGATGATAAGTTATTTATACCCCACCCATCTGGCTGGGATTCCCCAGCCACTCTCGGAAGCTCCCAACAGAATATTAAAAACACGATAAAACATTAAACATTAAAAACTTCCCTAAACAGGGTTGCCTTTAGATGTCTACTAAAAGTCAGGTAGTTTTTATTTCCTGGACATCTGATGGGAGGGCATTCCACAGGGCGGGTGCTGCTACCAAGAAGACCCTTTGCCTGGTTCCCTGTAACTTGGCTTCTCGCAGTGAGGGAACTGCCAGAAGGCCCTCGACACTGAACCTCAGTGTCCGGGCAGAATGATGGGGGTGGAGACACTCCTTCAGGTATACTGGGCTGAGGCCGTTTAGGGCTTTCAATGTCAGCACCAGCACTTTGAAATGTGCTCAGAAACATACTAGGAGCCAATGATGGTCTTTCAGGACCAGTGTTATATGGTCTCGGCGGCTGCTCCCAGTCACCAGTCTAGCTGCTGCATTCTGGATTAGTTGTGCTTTCCGGGTCACCTTCGAAGGTAGCCCCATGTAAAGCGTGTTGCAGTAGTCCAAGTGAGAGATAACTAGAGCATGCACCACTCTGGAGAGACAGTCTGCAGGCAGGTAGGGTCTCAGCCTGCGTACCAGATGGACATTGGTGTCAAGATGTGCGTGCTAGGATCCTGGGGTGGGAGGCATAAAAGATGGGGCTGTGCACCAGTGAAAGCATTGGATTGGCTTTGCTGGTGTACCTGCAAAGCCCCAACCTCACCACCACCCTCCCTCACCCCCACATCATCCTAGTACATTCTAGCAATGCTGGTGTCAGGGGGCCAGCACCATTCAACTATGCCAGCTACTTCTATGACTCTTGTGAGTTTATTTTCAGTAATATTAAACAGCTTCTCTCTGCAGAGCTCTCTGGGACTTCAAATTAGGACCTTCTTTGTGGTGACTCCCAGTCCCCCTCCCCCCGATGTTAGACTAGCACTGACATTAGTTATGTTTTCAGCACCAGGTAAAAATATTTCTTTTTCTGTCGACTTTCCAGCTGAACAGCTCAGGACAATGTATATGATAGCTGAAAGGTGGACCATGCCAGATTTTATATAGTTATTGATTGCTGTCATTTTAATAGATTTTATGATCATTTTCATGTTTGTGTGTGTTGTTGCCCCTCTGAGATCATTTCGTAATGACAGGTAGGATACAAATGTTAGAAATAAATAGATTTTTTTTAAAAGAAAAGAACCATAATTCACATAAACATTGTGAGGCAGTAGCAGGGTGCAGGAAAACTTAATTCAGCATCTAAATGCAATCAGTAATGAAACAAAATAATCTAGTTAGAGTGTTTACAAAATAATTAGCCTCCTGGTCTTATCTTTCATGCATTTCCCCCAGACAGTTTTTGTCCTTT
Source organism: Podarcis cretensis (assembly GCF_951804945.1). Lineage (NCBI taxonomy): Eukaryota > Metazoa > Chordata > Lepidosauria > Squamata > Lacertidae > Podarcis > Podarcis cretensis. Next base: position 21,964,762 of record NC_137176.1, on the reverse strand, counting down.
GTTCCTGTTGTCTCTTGTCACATAATAATAAGAGCTTTGCAGAAGTGTAAAAAAGTTTGAAGCAACTATGTCAAGAAACATTGGACAGTTATTTACATATAATTGAACAGACAATAATCCTCCCTAATTATACGCACCACAATCTAACCAAAGTTATATACTTTTCCATTTGTTTCAGTAGGAGAGATATTCAGCCTGATGCTGTGCCACTGTGTCCTAGCAATACTCTTAGGAGAACAACAGTGGCTATGGGTTGTACTCAATGTCAGTTATACTCAGAGTAGGCCCATTGAAATTAATGGACATGAGTTAGTAAGGTTCATTTGTGTTAATAGGTGTACTAAGCATTGGATACAACTCTATTTGGCAGTGTGGTGCATTGGTTAGGGTGTTGGATTAGGACCTGGAAGAAGATCAGGGTTCAAATCCCCACTGAACCATGAAGCCCAATGGGTGACTTTCATCCAGTTACTGGCTCTCAGCTTAGCCTGCCTAACTTAACCATGCATGTTTACTTAGACATAAAGCTCACTATGTTTAGCTGGGCTTTCTCCCAAGCAAGTGTGTTTATGAGTGCAGCTCTTTTGGGGAATCAGTTCCATGGAACCCAGTGGAATTTACACAGCGGGTGGCGCTGTGGGTAAAACCTCAGCGCCTAGGACTTGCTGATGGCATGGTCAGCAGTTTGAATCCCCGCGGCGGGGTGCGCTCCTGTCGTTCGGTCCCAGCGCCTGCCAACCTAGCAGTTCGAAAGCACCCCCGGTTGCAAGTAGATAAATAGGGACCGCTTACCAGCGGGAAGGTAAACGGCATTCCGTGTGCTGCGCTGGCTAGCCAGATGCAGCTTGTCACGCTGGCCACGTGACCCGGAAGTGTCTGTGGACAGCGCTGGCTCCCGGCCTATAGAGTGAGATGAGCGCACAACCCTAGAGTCTGTCAAGACTGGCCCGTACGGGCAGGGGTACCTTTACCTTTTAAACATGCTGGAAGTTGTACTGCAAAGTCTCACATTGGCCAGCAATTGAGCAGCCGCTTGATGTCTAAAAGTGCCTTAAGCATTTCTGTGATAACCCCTTTTCAAATGAAAAGGGAACACATGGCATTCCTATACATTCCACAGCTAAAAACACGCGTGGCTCATTCGTATGCACGCTTATCGAGATGCAAGTTTAAATATGGGTTTAAATATGCATAGAATTGGTTTATTTGTTGGAAATAAAGCCCATCAGTTTCAGGAGAACTTACTGTCAATTGTAACCATACTGACAGTTTCAGGACAGTTTGAGACTTGCCAAAAGATTCTCATCCGACTAGGAAGCTCATCCATATGTGCATTAGAATCTCTTGTTAGAACTCCATGTGCCACAGTAGTGATAGGTAAAATAAAATACAAGGGCATCACCTGGCCACAGTTCAACCTTTCTAAGAATAGGACTGAGTTGATGTTTTTTCATGAACATTTTCACCCAATAAGAAAAGCATCCTCTTTTCATCATTTTTTCCCCAGAGTGGGATGGTGCACATCACAGCAGCAGGGCTGCAATCCTCCTTTACCCCCCTGTTGCTCAAAGATTTTTGGCACTGTGTGGGCACATTGTTGATGTGTCTGACGAACCACCCCCACCCGCATCACCCTGTTAGAATTCCTGCTCCATGATTGCAGTCATGGAATTTTTGTCTTTCACATGGCGGTATATGTTTTGACTCCACAGAGTGGGAAGTGACAGAGACAGGATGTTTCTGTTACTGTGTTCTGTGAAGTGGGACTATTGTGCTTTGATTTTTTCCTCTCTTTGCTGTCTGATGCTAGAGAGAGAGGGAGCCATATCACAGTGCTCTGTGTGTGTTTATATGTAAATAAAGTAGATTAGCCAAAATGCTGAGTTGCTGAGGTCTGTTATGCAACTGCACAAACTCTGCAGATCCGTAAGTGTGCCGGTGTCAGTTGGCATCAGTCGCTGTGATGTTCGGGCTGAAGAAAGCTTATGAAGCTCCTGAATGGGAGGGAGGGAACATGCCAGTTGGGCATGTGTCTCTGCCAGAGTCCTACTCGAGTGTAGGCTGAACTCCTGACACTGCCTATTCAGCATGCCTGAAAAAGGCCTAGATGTGCTTATTGACATAGGCTTGCTTAGATTCACCATGGGATGGGAGGTTCTGATTTGGCCATACATATATTGTATGTGCATTGATCCTCTTCCCACATGTACTGAACATGTGGACATTTGCAGTGGGTGGTGGGTTGAGATGGATATGTTGTAAATGGATTTATCCACTGAATTTGGCACTTATGTCCCACTTATGTCTTAGCCACTTGTGTATTGTAAGCAGGGCTGGATTTAGGTTTGATGAGGCCCTAAGCTACTGAAGATAATGGGGCCCTTTATATGTCCAGCTGTCCTCTGTCAACAACAAATTGTCACTGTTTTTTGTGTTGAATTTCTTAAATTACTTACATAGGAGCCTACACAAAATGCTGTTGCTGTGTGTAGGTTTTATTTTATTTGTTTTTTACCTTATATTTTAGAAATGTACATCCAGTTGTTCTTTAGTTTTTTTTGGGGGGGGGGGCAAGAGAGAGTGGGGCCCTAAGCTATACCTTGTTTAGCTTATAAGTAAATCCAGCACTGATTGTAAGGTGTGTGTCTTTTTTAAAGATAGAACTAAAAAATTCTAATTATATACAAAAAACCTCCATATAATACTATATCACAGCAGCATAGTTTCTTATGGATTAATGCATGAATATTTGTTTATACTGATTGTATATTTATTATACTGGTTACTTTAGGAAACCTGGAATGAATATGTGTGTGTGTGTGTGTGTGTGTGTGTGTGTGTAATATGCATACAACACTTTGTGTATAATGCATATAATGATGCACATCATTTGCAAGAATTGTTCAACAAAATACCCTCATTTCTCTTGAGACGGCTACTGTATGGGGGGGGAGATTGAGGTCCACCCACTCAGCCCTGACCTTGCCACCACTTTCCCCCTCCAGTGGCATAGTGGGAGGGGGTAGAGGGGCCATGGCCCCAGGCACAAAATTTTGGGAGGAGGCAACCAGATCCCCACCCCCAGGCACTAGCTTTCGACATGCAGAGGGCTGGGAGGCCAGCTGGCAAGCCCCAGCTGTGCCGTCTCCTTCCATCGGCCCGTGCTCCGATGTAAATCCGCGACCCGGACTTCAAAAGCCAGGGTACGCAATTAGCAGAGTGTACTGTGCACAGAGAATAGGCGTGAGGCTTGTGAAGTCATACTCTAACTACAGATTTATTAAACATAAATCAGAACAAAGAAACATGTCGCCTCTCTCTCTCATGTCGTCTCAGAACAGCAAAAGCAAAAGCTATACACAAATGGAAGTTCCCAGCATACTGTGCTGGAATGTAAACAGACATGTGACATGGAACAATTCCACACATCTGTTCCTTAAGGTGGAACGGAATTCTCAACACTGGCTTCCGCAGCGATCCCCATCTTACTCTGGCAAAGGTGGTAGAGCAGGTCAGATCCACGGTTAGCAAGCAGGCAAGGGGCAGCCCCATTGTGGCCCAGCCTGGCATTCCTCTCTGTGGGTGTCAGGGAGCTTTGCTTGAGAATCGCCACATCAACCCCTGCACAGGCAGGTAGGTACTACAGTGTGGCCTCACTTGGCTCCAGTGGGGAGCACTCTGGTGGCATTGGCGGTTTGCCTGCCCTGGGCACAGGCAACCCATGCTACACTGCTGCTGCCCCTTCTCCTCCTCTTCCTGGAAGGCAACAGCCAGGTTGCTGCTGGAAGGCTTTTCCTTCAGCTCCGCCCCAGTAAGTGATTCCCTGCTGTCTATATCGACTTAACAAACAGAAATCGGCAGCAAAACCAGACTTAGCCATGTGAGAGAATCAGTTTTGTCAGGCTTAGAGGCTTTGGCAAAGCTCTAGCACTGCTGCACTCCTGCTTCAGTTAAGAAGTGGCTGAGTTGCCTTAGAAAAGAGCTCGATCTAACTGTTGCAGTTCAGGCTACAGAAAAGAGGGTTAAGGAGTCGTTTTCTCACATCTGGGTTCTTAAGGAGGGTGAACTGGTGTGGGGCAGGCAGGGTGAGCTGGCATGTAGCGCTGATGTTGCTGACCTTTCCGTCCTTTTTCAGCGGTGCAAATGCCCCCTATTGAGTGTAGTGAGATCATGTCAATGAAAATGAAAGGACTTCTCGAAGGGTTTCTTGGTTCAGTTCTTGCCCTTCATTTTCCACTCCTTTATGTGTCAAATAATATCATGGAAATATAAAGCTCTAGGCCAGCCTTCCATCATGGAACATTACTTTGTGTTGTATTGACACAATGTTTCATTTTTGTAAATGAACAGGTTGCAATCGTCAATGTATTATGAAAGGATGCTTTAACTTGTTTTAATGTAGGTCAAAATCCTTTTGGGGTTTGGGGTTTTTCTTCTTCTTCTTCTTCTTCTTCTTCTTCTTCTTCTTCTTCTTCTTCAGTTTTGTTCTAAGTATTATACCACCATTCTGGACATTTCAAAAAGACTTCCTCCCACTTCAAAGACTGCCTTTAGGAAATTGCCTGAAGGTTTTAATTTCTGAAGGGAAAAATATCAGTTCACCTCTCTAAGTGTGTGAGTAAGCACATTTGCAGACTTGGGTTCAGTGGGAGTTTTCTTATTATATTTTAGATCAAATCTCTACTATAGAGGCCAAGTCAGAGGGTCAGTACCTCCATGTGTGAGAAGAGCCTTTGTCAGGAACCAATAATGTTTCCTTCCCTCAGATAACTTCTGCCTGGCTACCATTATAAGTTAGCAGAGCTTTTGTATAGGTACATAGGAAAGACTCCTAAAAATAAGCAGGCATTTCTCTGTCTTGCAATTAAATGTAGTGTTCACTCATTAACTTCCACCCATTCTATCTACTATAAACCTCCCCCCCCCTACAATCTTCAAATCCAGATATTACAACTTCATTTTCTCTTTAACGCAAAAAGTCCATAAGTTTCCAATCCTTAATAAATATCAGTAATGATTTTTCTCTAATTAAACATGTTAACTTTGCCATCTCAGCTAAGTCCAATAATTTTATCAACCATTCTTTCATAGTAGGTTGGGCTGTATCTTTCCATCTTTGTGCATATAACAGTTTTACCACTATATATTGGAACTCTAAGTAGAATATTCAATGGATTTTGATTTTCCTTTCATAAAGAGGGATAAAGGACTAGTTAGAAAATTCTGAAGACAGTGTGGCCATAGCTTCAAGCCATAAAGTTTCAAGAGTTCCTTAGGAATAGAGCAATCATCTTTTTAAATTCACAAATATAGTGAAAACCTAGTGGCATCCATAACTCTGCTGTCCTGCTGTGTGCCAAAATATATCAATTTGATGAAAAGTAAATAAGAAAGATTATTCTGAATCTTTCGTTTTTAAAATACAGACAATTTAAGAGGGATGAAATATTTGGATTTAGAATGGGTGATTCTGTTGATATCCAGTTTTGTTCCTTGCACATGTGTTCACTTGTAAGTTCATTCCATTCCATTCCATTCCCATATTTAAAGTTTGCACTGAAATCCACAAATAAGTTAAATACATAATTTTAATGGATTGTCTCTCAACATGCACAACCCTCACCTGCTTTGTCCCAGCAATCATTTTAAAAACATATTTCAGTTTTGTGTTTTTAGCCAAGAACTGCATCAGAACATTCAGGAAGTGTGAAAGCTGGTCAAAAACTCCATTTCAATCTGTACATTAGGCCAGAAGGTACAGCAGATCAAAATCATTCAGGGAGATCAAATCCCTCTAGGTTCCCTAGTTGGGTTTAAACTGATTTCATCACACAATTAAATGCTGGAGGGAAGAGTGGAGTTGGTTGTTTTGTTTTTCATTGTACAGAAGTCTCATTAAAAAAAGGGGGGAAGCTTTGTAAAGGACACCCTTTGTTGTTGTTTTGCTTCAAAGCTTAGACAGAGGTGGCTGCATAGCAGCACCTCATCAAAACTGGCTGGAATTTCCCGCTAGTGTGCTGTGCTTTCTATAGCTATTAAACTCTGTGGCAAGCCAAATACATTTGGCCTTGTAGGCTGAGCCTTAATCCACATGTGCTCATTTAAATGGGAGGGGAACCCAGCAAGAAACGAAGAAGCCAGCCTGGCTGAATTCTTTTTTTTTTCCTCCAGTTTGACATAGTAAATCACTTTGGTAGCACAGTAGCTGGAAACAGTGAAGTGAGGACTACTCAAGTAAAGGTCAGTCCTGCTAAGCCAAGCAAAAGGCCTCTGGTACCCTACCACCACGTAAATAAAGGGAGCAGCATGTCTTGAAGTCACTTAAAGGTTAAATGAGGCCTTGGCAGAGATATAAATAAACTGAAAAACAAGTAAACAGAAAGGAGAAGACTCGTTCTGAAAGAAAATTAAGCTTGCAGCAGATAGAGAATGGATTCTAGTAAATGACTGCAGGGAGTTCTGCCAGTAAGGCCAGGAGGCATAAGATTATTTTATAATGTTGCTGCATAGGAGCAAGAAGGTCACCAAATGGCTGGGACATGTGTGGAAATTTGTCCATAAAAATCCATGGCATTTGACTGGGCGAAGAAGGGCCAGCTCAGCTTGCCTTCCCAGATGGCTTTACCACAATGATTTCCTTTGGCTCCTGCTGCTCCCTTTTTCTGGGGTGGGGTGGGGTGGCGGGAACACATCCCCACCCCCAATGTAGTTGGCCTCTCATGAGCCTCAATCAGCATGGCCAAAATTAAAGAATCAAAACCACATAGAATAATAGAGTCATAGAGTTGGAAGACACCCTGAGGAATATCTAGTCTCAACCCCCTGCAATGCAGGAATCTCTTCCAAAGCATCTATAACAGAAGACCATCCAACCTCTGCTTAAAATCTCCAACGAAGGAGATTCCACCACCCTCCAAGGGAGTCCATTCCACTGCTTCTCACACAGGCTTCCTCAACCTTGGCTCTCCTGAGGTTTTTGGCCTACAACTCCCATGATCCCTAGCTAGCAGGACCAGTGGTCAGAGATGATGGGAATTGTAGTCTCAGAACATCTGGAGGGCTGAGGTTGAGGAAGCCTGGTCTAACAAGTCTTACTATCATCAAGGTCTTCCTAATGTTTTGTTGGAATCTCCTTTTCTGTGACTTTTATTCTGTAACTTTAATTAGTTTGAGTCCTACCCTCTGTAGTAGAAGATAACAAGCTTGTTCCATCTTCCAACTTAGATGTTTGAAGATGCCTATCATATCTCATCTCAGGCTCTTCTTTTCCAGGCTAAACATACCCAGCTCCTTCAACCATTCCTCATAAGGCTTGGGTTTCATTCCCTTTATGATATTGGTTGCCGTCCTCTGTACATGTTCCAGCTTGCCATTGTCCTTTTTTAAATCATGGTCCTCAGAACTAGACACAGTACTACAGTTGTGGTATGAACAAGGCAGATAGAGTGGTCCTATTACTTCCCTTGATCTGGACACTATACTTCTGTTGATGCAGCCTAGTTTTTTTGCTTCTGCGTCACACTGTCTACTCATGTTAAGCCAGTGGTCTACTAAGACCCCTGGATTCTTTTCACATGTACTACTAGCAACCCAGGTGTTGCCCGTCTTATATTTGTAAAGCTGGTTATTCCTGCCTGAGTGTAGAAGCTGACATTTGTCCCTACTGAAATTCCCTTTTGTTAGTTTAGGCTCAGTTCTCCAATCTGTTAAGGTCATCATGAATCCCAATTCTGTCTTCTGTGGCATTAGCTACCCGCCCCAGTTTGGTATCATCTGAAAATTTGATGGCCATCCCCTCAATGCCTTCATCCAAGTTGTTTATAAAGATGTTGAACAGCAACGGGCCCAGGACAGAACCCTGCAGCGCCCCACTTGTCACTTTTTTCCAGGATGGTGAGGAACCATTAGTGAGCGTTCTTTGGGTTCAATCAATCAACCAGGTGAAAATCTACCTCACACTAACCTCATCCATTTTACATCTGAAGGACTTCAGGTTCCTCATGGCTGCTTTGCACCTATTCAGGGAGAGACAAATCATTCCAAAACACTTCTACATGTGTTCACATATAAGTTCCTCCTGTTTCCATATTAATCTGCAGAACAAAACAAAAAAGGTGGAATAATGTATGAAATCCAGGACGTAACTACATTCCAATCTGTACATCGGTGCAGGAAGTGAGAATAAAGTCAGTTTGTACTGGAATTCATAAAGATCAAATTTCTTCAGCATAGCTAGATCATTGTCTCTATCTACTATTGCATCTTCATCCTCATTTCAGCCTGCTGCCTCTTAACACCTCTCCATTTCAGTCCCATTGAGTTATTTGTAGGAAGGAACAAAATGGACTTCCAAATCATTATTCTTTGGAGACAGCAGGTATGACTTGGATGCATAAATTGCACTGCAATCCTATGTCCATTGACTTGGGAATGAGCCCCATTGAAAATATGACTAATGCCTGAGAAAACAAGCATGAATTTTTGCTGTTATGCACTGAAATAAATTTGGGGGAAATGCATAAACAGCAGGTTTTTGCCTTCGTTTCAAAGCTGATGAAATATTGGTTTTCTGCATATCATGGCAAATCAGGAGCTGAGCTCAGGAAGGCATGTTCCGTCTCCCTTTAATGCCCCCTGTAATTCTAAAGAATTTGAGTGTGGCTTTTCAAATCATAGGTATTGAGGGAAGAATGGCTAGCATTAGCCATAGTTTGCACCAGTGCATCAGTTAAGCAGTACATGGTTAAATCCTAGCTAGAAAATGGAAGATGCCATCCTGTCAAAACAGCATGTCAAAACAACAAGAGCCTTCAAAATTTCAGCTAGATGGCCCCATTTTTAAGAATTAGTTTTGGGAGTACATGCATGCATACTTAACTGATGGCATCATTCCCTTTACCCTAAACTCACTGGAGAAGCAAGGAGGAGGAGATGGAGGAGCATCACAACTACTGTTGGAAAACCAAAGCTCTCTCCCATTGAGCCCACCAGTCCAATTAATGGAAGGTTCAGGGGCCAGAACATGGGGCCATCATTGATACTGTGGATTCCATGTGATACTGAAGTTGGCCCAATACAATTTGTTTCAGAAAGCGGAGGAGGGAAGAAAAGGCAATGCATTCTCCTGAGGCTGGCTCCTAATTTGCAAACCAGGGTTTGGAGCTAATGTTAGATCTGGAATTACATTTCGTTTCTCCCCTCCCCTCTCCTCTCCCCATCCCCCTTCCCTTTTGTTTCTCAATTCAATTTGTGACAAATTAATAGCTTTGCTATGACTGGTCAGGTAATAAAGTGTTTTGCAGACCTTTAAAGTGCCTTTTCACATTTCATTTTCAGACACGCTATCCAGACAGAAAGCTGGGAAGGGCATATTAAGTGCAGCATAAAAGGTGAATCAGGAGAGGGTCACTTGAACATGACAGTTTTAAAATGTAGCACTCCTATCCACAGTCAGACTGGTTATTTACTGCGTGCTCATAGCTGTGTGTGCTGACTGTTGTTTGGAAAGCATAAATTTCAGAAGCTCAGAAACATCAGAAGGGTAACGTAAAAGTCTACCTACTTCTGGCCATGAAGATTTACACAGAGCAAAGGCAGTGTCAGAAATGTTTGTCTTTCGTCTTAGAACAAATTTTGTGGCTGATGTCAGGTCAACTTTTATTTCTCTCTTGTATGTATGTTTGCTTTATAGTCCCATTTTCAAAGGTGTGTATTAAAAGGGCAATCGGAGGTCATGGACTCGGATGAATGTTATGGGATGCAATACAGGGTTGGCACAGCTCAGTAGACAGGGCAAGTAAGTGCTTGGGACAACAGAATTCAAGAGGTATGAGGCTAAAGTCCTAGAGAGAGGAGTGTAGTTGTTTACTTCCCACAAACGCCAATGAATGAGGAGATATCAGGATCTAGAAGCCTGAGGGGCAGGAAGTGCGAAGCACTTTTCATGCTTCCTCTGACTTTATTTGTTCATTTATTCCTTAGCGCGAGTTTACTCTGCCCTTCAAAAGTGTTCCCAGAATGGTGCATAAAGTAGAGAGGTGGAGGAACAAAAATGCAGCAAATCAATTAAATACGAAGCATATGGGAGAAAATAGGCACAGCAAAATCTAAAGATTGCATCAAAGCCTTCAGCAGAAGTAAAAGAAGCAGAGATCTAAAGGTCTGGGGAAATAAAAAAGAATCCGTCCCAGGTACTGAAAGATCCAAGAAGAACATTCAACCAAATGACCTATAAAGTAGGTGAAATTTGCATTAAAATGCTGATGACTTTTCCTGAGAATTTTACAAAATATATTTTTTAAAAAAAAAAAAAGTTTGTTTTTTAAAAGAATTCCTGTAGAATATAGAGAACTGATTTTAAGATTGGGAAAATGAGAAACTGAGAGAAATGAAACTCATAGAACCTTCCATCCCTTCCTGGAAATTAGCATGTGTGTGTGTTTTTTTTGTTTTATTGGTTGCTTCTTATGTTCTGGTTATACCCTATTGAGTTAATTGAATACCTGTTTAGAAAAATAAGAGAAAATACAATAAAATAACCCCCCATCAGGAGGTGCCAGGTGGATCTTTCTTAGGAGACCATTTCATAATTAGAAACTTCAGCTAGCACAGATGATAATAGAAGAGAGAGCTGTTTAATATTGTAGTGTATAGGCAGGCACACATAGGATGGGGGTAAATTTATTTGGTTTGCAGTTTAATGCAGTTCAAATTAGCACTTCCCAAACTAATACACAAACTGAAACACAGCTGTCGTTTGAAATTTGTATTTCTTTAAACGGGATGCAGTTCCCTAAACAAAACTGGTATATAAAATGCATTTAATAGGAGAAATAAATCACATATAGATTAGAGCACACATTAGTGAAAATAATCTACAAAAGGGGCAAAATATTATCATATTAGTGTAATTTGCCAGCAAAATGACATATAAGGTAAAATTGCATAGGAAAAATGATTATATCAGGAAAAATGTGTGTGAAAATGTGTGAGTACCTTCGTATGAAAATATGACCAATGTGGAAATTAGGCACACTGAACTTAAAAGTGGGAAAAATGAGGAATGTTGAGAAACCAGAATTGGCATATTCATCCATCCCTATGTAGGAATAGGCAGGCTGTCAAGGACACTGGTCCCACATTATGAAGAGTTTTATTTAAAGGGCAACACAGAGGTCATGGTCCCTTGCAAATGGTATTGAATGTGATGCCTTTAGAAAGTTTTGGCAAATATTCTTATGCACTGTTGACTCATCTGAGTAACCAGTGCAGGCAATTCTCAGTTAGTACTTTGGGATTTGGCCCTGTAATGAACCAAGACCCTGTACAATTGACAAAACAGTGTAGTAATGAGATGAAAATATGATGGAGCCAAAACAGCAGGTCCTTATCCTCATTCTAATCATTTAGGAGCAGGGGAAAGAGGCTGCAAATGGAGAAAACTGCAATGGAGAATACTCTTAGATCTAGATCTAGTATAACTAAATCCTTTCTTGCTGTCTTTATGTGTTTCATATAGTTGTCGATAATGCAACCAACTCTGAAAGTGGTCTTTGATCTCATCATAATCTCTTAATTTCCACTTTCCATCATGTTCCTTTAATAAATCAACATATGTGAGCCATTTTCCTTTCGAATTGGTTCAATGTTCTCAACTGCACACATGCACACTGGGTCTGTCATCGCCTGCCCTCCTTCCCAAGGGGAGTTAATGTACTTTCAACAGCTTCTCAATGGACACAGATTCTAGATCTGAAACTTTTCTTCAACATAGGAAAACAAAGAAAATGCTTACAACCATCTCCTGAATTTTGTACCGCTGCTCTAGGACATAGGATCCCTGTCATACACAAAAAGATGGCAACACTGATACGCATTTACATGTAGAAGTTGTAATAAATCTGGGGTTGTCCCATGAGAGCATCTCTAGCATATGAGCTAACAAGAAAGTAACATATTATATTAAAAAATAATTATCTCAAGGTCTGCTGCCAGCTGAAATGCATCAATCTTCCCTGGGCATAAATTGGAGCAGAATTACAGCTCTACAAAGATGTCTTTAAAGGTCGCTAATCAGGTAAATCTCTTGAATGGTGTTAGACTTCATTGGGAAAGTGCAAATTGCATAATTACCTGCCTTTTCTAAAACTGATCTAGTTTTAGGGGAGATCACGCACCAAATTCTGTTTCAGCAGTGTATGAGCTAATGGATTTGATACGGCTGTAGCAGCCCTAAGAGATTATATGCAAGTGATCATGTATGCACAGACATTATTGTTTTTGAGAACATTTTCCAATCATTTGAGTAGTCAGGAATGGTAGTCAAGAATGACTTTACAATTTCCTTGTCCATGAAAAGGGAACAGTACCTTGAATTCTTGCCATGAGAGGATCCTTTGTTGCTAGCTACCGCCCCCACTCCCTCATTGCATTTCATTAGAGACACTCAAAACTCATTATTCTATCAACTCAGTTGATCTTCCCACCTACACCATTAACATTTCCACCTTCTAGAATTGTATGCCTTTCAATTCTCTTTGTTTGTTTGTTCATTTATTTGAATGAGATGCTCTTGGTGGCTGGCTAGCCGCCTAGCACACTAGGATTTTCTAAAGTTCAAAGTTTTGACCTTCTTTCCTGGAGTTACTTTGGAGGAGGAGGAGGAGGAGAAGAAAAAGAAGAAGAAGAAGAAGAAGAAGAAGAAGAAGAAGAAGAAGAAGAAGAAGAAGAAGAAGAAGCCATAGCAACAAAATAAAGTAAAATGCACTGAAGATAGAGGTAAAAACTTAACTATAGAAAATACATTTTGGAGTTTACATCAATAATCAAATAATAGATCTTATTTTAGTCGCCCCCGCTAAAAACCCTGCAGTTTTTGCTGATCATCAACCTGTTGGTCCCCAGATGTTGTTGGACTACCACTCCCATCATCCCTGAGCCCTGGCCTTGCTAGCTAGGGGTGATGGGAGTTGTAGTTCAACAACATCTAGGGACTCACAGGTTGAGAAAGGCTGTGCTAAAAAAAAGCACACAGTAGCAATGGTTGAGCGACCTGGCATGGAAAATGACAGAGGGGCAATAATCTCACTCCTCAAATCTTTATAAAGAGTGCAAGCCAGAAGCACATGAGCCAGTGCCGGATTTACGTATAAGCTAAACAAGCTGTAGCTTAGGGCCCCACTCTTGGGGGCCCCCAAAAAATTAAAGGAAAAAACCTGGATGTATATTTCCAAAATATAAGATAAAAAACAAATACAGTAAAATAAAATCTACATACAGCAACAATATTTTGTGTTGTGTATGGACCTATTAGGTCCATGAATTACCATCTAGCATATATTCAACACAAAAAAACAGCGACAATTTGTTGTTGACAAAGGACAGCTGGACATATAAAGAGCCCCATTACCTTCAGTAGCTTAGGGCCCCATCAAACCTAAATCCAGCCCTCACATGAGCCACTGACTCAATACTGGCATGTCCACAATGGACTTATAAGAGTTTTCAATGAATATTATGCTATCCCTCAATCTAATGTTCCTCTGAAAACTGTAATAGATAGATACTATATAGCTTTTTTACTGTACAGCTGCATCTGATTTTACTGTACAGCTGCATCTGATTATGTGAGGTAACACCCTTCTCACTTTTGAACCAGATGATACAGATGATCAAGATGAGAGCCAGTGTGGTGTAGTGGTTGAGCGGAGGACTCGTAATCTGGTGAACCGGGTTCGCTTCCCCGCTCCTCCACATGCAGCTGCTGGGTGACCTTGGGCTAGTCATACTTCTCTGAAGTCTCTCAGCCTCACTCACCTCACAGAGTGTTTGTTGTGGTGGAGGAAGGGAAAGGAGAATGTTAGCTGCTTTGAGACTCCTTTGGGTAGTGATAAAGCGGGATATCAAATCCAACTCTTCCTCTTCTTCTTCTTCTAGCTACTGGGGGGGGGGGAACCTCATAAAAAATTGTAACTGAATCAGCTTCCTAAGGAAGCTGAGGCTCTTTCATTCTCCTCCAGTGCCAGGTGAGAAGAGAAGCCTTGAAATAACAGCACAGATTTATGGCAGCCGTCGGAAGTCAGGCAAGAAATGAGGTACTTGTCTTGTTATTGGGCCTTACTACTCATGATGGAAGAGTCATCAGAGCAATGGAAGGTGTGAAGACATTTCTGTTGATCCAGAGGCAATTCTGTTTAGGATAGCTGCTCACTTTTGAGAATCCTGGAGCATCTATATCACCCATCTACTCATTCTTCTTCCTCACCTCACAATAGAATTAAGACATGCTTCCTCCAAAATAAAGAACCTTGTATACAACAGGTAACTTCTCCTTTGTTCCGTACTTGTTGGTTTTTATATTCTTAGGCTTGTTCTTAGCTCACTCTTCATCCCTGCTGTCATCAGCATGCATTGTAAGGGCTTGCATGGGATTTATTCTTTTTGTTTCCATGGCAGCAGGAAGTATCAGATTCTTCAGATATGGAAATCTCCATTTATTTGGGCACACGGGAGGGAGAGACGGCTGCCGAAAGAAAGTGACTTTAGATTTTGCAAATCAGAGCTTTTAACACAAACACACATATAACCTGAGCCAGTTGAATATTTCATTTATTTGCATTTGATCTGGAGCTCCTTTTGTGTTTGTCTGTCTCTATGTGTAACAAATTTGTCTCGAGTTTCAAGGCAGCTATCACTCCTACCCTAATATATACATTGTCTTTGGGGAAACAACAGGTAGACAGCAGTGATGCCATCGTATTTCAGATAAACTTGACATCAGATCATCAATGGATAGCAAAAAATAATGGACACTGGTCCCCAGCCCAGATAGCTGTTTGCTTACTTGTTAAAATGACATATAGCCCAATATGAATTCATACCATCTTTTCTTGTTATTGGAAGACACAAGATCTACCCACCCTGGAAGAGTGGCAGATGAAGGTGATGGACTATATGGAATTAGCGGAAATGACTGGCAGAATCCGAGACCTGGGAGAAGAGTTGGTGGAAGAAGATTGGAAGAAATTTAAAGATTATCTGCAGAAACACTGTAAGATTAATGAATGTTAAAATGATGTTGGATTGAAAATAAGTGGCATTAGCAACAAAGTTAAAAAGAGTATGCAAAAATGAATTGATAATGGGTGAAAATATAGAGTTATAATATGTTAAGATATAGAGTTAAGATAAATGAAAGAGGGTAAGGATTTGCTGATTTGAATATATTAATGGGAATACAAAATGGGGAGGTGTGAGGAAGTCAAAGAAATAAGCTAATGAGTTTAAAGTTATAAAAAATGGATTTGTTTTTAACTTTTTTATTTTATTTTTCTATTTCTCTTGTTTTTTGTACCTTGTATTTTTGTTTGAGAGTTTTTTTTTTCTTTTTCTGTTTCACTATGTATTTTTGTACTTATGACTTTGTAAAATCTTAATAAATATACTCATACCATCTTTTCTTCGGGGGGGTGGGGAGCAGCGGTAAGTTCCACTTGAGTTTCACTTTGACCACCATCACATGGCTGCCCCCATGCCACATCTGATAACAAAGTCAATTTCTATACATGTGGCTAAAGCTAAAGCTGAGCCAAAATTTCTCAGAAGTCTTTTTTTTTCATGAGCAAACGTCTAAGATTTTTGCTCTCTTTTTCTCACTCTCCAAGAAAAAGAAGACAATTTTGCATAGTTTCTACAAATCTTGCTTAGGTGTAGGTGGGTGGGTGGTGTTCTGCCTTCCCAATTTCCTCCACTCCCATTCCAGAGGATGATTCTAGATCGGGGGCAGTATATGGTTGGAGATGCAAAATGGCAGCCTGACTGCCAATGAAAATGCTACTGTTATCACTCACAGTGGCAACAATAAACATTGGGAAACAAATTAAGAATCTGTGCTAACTCCCTGCTAATGGCACCTCTCCCCGCCCCCCCCCAGCATCCAAGAATATGTTGGATAATGTTTCTGCCCCCAGAATAAATTCAGTAAAATCTTCCATCCCACTTTCTCTGCCTATTAATAGAGTGGATAAATTTTTGAAAGGCCATTTGCTAACAGCTCTAGCTAGGGCAGATTGCACAGCTATACACCATGCTAATGATGCTGACCCCACTAGGGGAATGTGTCCTTAGAATGACATGTAATCACACAATCTGCCTGAGCTTTCATCCTAAGGGGAAGCTGCATATGTTTCCAGGGACACCACAGGAACTGTGCTGCATATGTTTCCAGGGACACCACAAGGAACAACCGGAATCGCAACATTCATCAGCTTCACAGGGGTGTGGCAGGCACCTACAGTGTTAGTGCTGAAAATTTATTCAGGGATTTTTATGCTTTTCATGAAGCTCTGAAAATTTTTGGATATTTTAATTTATTGTCACTGGCTTTTTATTGCATGCGCTCTCTCTCTCTCTCTCTCTCTCTCTCTCTCTCTCTCTCTCAACTGCCTTTCTCATGAAAAGCAGTACAGTGGTACCTCGGGTTACAGACGTTTCAGGTTACAGACTCCGCTAACCCAGAAATAGTACCTCAGGTTAAGAACTTTGCTTCAGGGTGAGAACAGAAATCGCACAGCGGCAGCGCGGCGGTAGCGGGAGGCCCCATTAGTTAAAGTGGTACCTTAGGTTAAGAACAGTTTCAGGTTAAGAACGAACCTCCAGAATGAATTAAGTTCTTAACCTGAGGTACCACTGTACATTAACGTGACAGGTTAACTGGGGGTTACGTTCCGGGGATCGTGCCTAAAAGCAAAATTGTGTATCGTCAAAACACATTGGATGCAATGATGGGTGGGCTTGCCAAACCTTCCCCCCTTTAATCTTTTTTAAAGAAGTTTGCCAAGCACATAAAGCTGAATGTGCACAAGTTAAAGTGTGTAAGATGCAGGCTTGGGATGCCAGTGGCAGTTCGAATCCCTACGATGGTGTAAAGCTCCCGTAACTCGGTCCCAGCTCCTGCCAACCTAGCAGTTTGAAAGCACACCCAAAAGTGCAAGTAGATGAATAGGTACCACTCCGGTGGGAAGGTAAACAGCGTTTCCTTGCACTGCTCTGGTTTTGCCAGAAACAGCTTAGTTTCTGGGCCACATGACCCAGAAAAACTGCGGACAAACGTCGGATCCCTCAGCCAGTAAAGCGAGATGAGCGCCACAACCCCAGAGTCGTCTGCAACTGGACTTAACTGTCAGGGGTCCTTTATCTTTACCTTTTTAAAATTACAGGGTTACTATATGTAAGTCACAGCCCAGCATTCCTTGGAATTCTCCAAAGCAAAAAAACCTCACTGCAATTTTGAAATCGCTGGTTAAAATCAGAGCAGTCTTGGAAGGTTCAGTCTGCCCCTAGATTCAAAATGGAAACCAGTTGTATCTAAACAAAAACAAAAACACTGTTCTTTGGTGTCAGAGACCCTGTGAGGAATATGCCGGTGAAGAAGATCCCTAGACTCAACTGGGCTGCATCCTGGATAGGTGGCTTATTCAGTTGAGTTACACAGGTATGAAAAGAGGATAGGCCTTTCTTGATCAGACCAAAGGCCTTGCCTCATAACCCCATGTAATTTTTGTTTCCATTGCAAAATCATTGCTTTCCTTCCCATGTGCACAATTCACAAAATTCACTTAACTCCATATCAAAATCTTCACTCGAAACACAGACAACAATCCGTGTAACTCTGACTGAAGTTGGTTAGATTTATTTCCATGTAAGCATGCTTAGACTCATTGTAACACACTGCATGCTCAATTGGCTTGTACATCCAGCTGCCATTTTCTTTTTCTGTGGACCAAGAAATAATATGACATCTATTTGAGGTATGCCTAGTGTCTGGTTTGTTCTTCTTCTTCTTGTTACTTCACATGGTGAGGTAGTGTTGAAATTCCACAGCACATAATCCTTTCAACAGGTAATATTTCTGGCATGTCTGATTTAGCAACAAGGTATCAAACCAGCAATATGGGAAACTCCACAACAAAAATATCTTAAGGTCTGAATCTGGATCATCTACATTGTAATCCTTCATATTTTCTGGACTTCCTGTATCAGTCCCCAAGCTCATTTACAAATTCTGGAATGAAGCTAATTAAGTACAGGAAAAAATATTTTTGCTAAAATATTGGAAAATGCTATATTAAACAATCTCAAGATGGAAAATGCCGATATAATATAAAATAAATCTTACTAATGAAGCTCACCGTGCATCAACTCATTCTTCTGCACTTTTATGTGCAGTAGTGGTTAAATAAATGCTCTGATTAGCATCTATGTTATATTGATTTGAGAGACTGGTTTGGTAGGTGCTATTAATCACTATCTTGGCTGTATCAAACTCTGAGCTCTGAGTACCAATCTACTGTGTTCCAAGTTCTAAATATGGAAGATGTGCTTCTTATCTCTTCATATTGGGAAAAAGCAAGTTCACAGTAACAACAGATACTGGGAGTCCATCACTTTCCTGCATAAAACAGCTTTCTATCTTAAGTGGGAGAAAGAAAGAATTAATAATATTTTGCAGCAGTGGAATATACCTCTTTTACAAATTTACAGATAAGGACCTTGTGTGGACCAATAGTTCTCAAGCTATGTTCCAGGAAAGAATGGAATCCCTTGGAAGCTTATCGGTGATTTCTCAATGAGAAGCTGAGTTTATGGTAGACCCTGAAAGGCAATTTGCCCACAATTACTCACCATCCAATGAAACTTGAAGTCTAAGAGGCAAATTAGGAGTGTTCTGAAGTGCACTTTTAAAATAGGATGGTAGACTATAGCATTAAAACTTTTGACTGTAGCACTGCAGACTGCAGGTGGAGGAAACATCTTTGTACAAGTGCTCTAAAGTCCTCCATGCATGTGGTGACATGAACATTGGTGCAATCCCCACTGCAGGAGAGGCAAACCATAACAATAACACCCTTCTGCACCATCTAGAGGGGCTGGGAGCTGGGGGTACTGTTATACAGTGGTTCCGCTCCTTTCTCCTGGGCTGTGTTCAGAAAGTGGGGGGGGGGGATGAGTGTTCAGACCCCTGGGCTCTCACTTGTAGGGTGAGTCAAGGTTCTGTCCTCTCCCCCATGCTTTTCAACATCTACATGCAGCCGCTAGGAGAGATCATCAGGGGGTTTGGGCTGGGTGTTCATCAGTATGCGGATGATACTCAGCTCTACCTCTCTTTCAAATCAGAACCAGTGAAGGTGGTGAGTGAATGTCTGGAGGCGGTTGGAGGATGGATGGTGGCTAACAGATTGAGGTTGAATCCTGACAAGACTGAAGTACTGTTTTTTTGGGGACAGGAGGTGGGCAGGTGTGGAGGACTCCCTGGTCCTGAATGGGGTAACTGTGCCCCTGAAGGACCAGGTGCGCAGCCTGGGAATCATTTTGGACTCGTAGCTGTCTATGGAGGCACAGGTCAATTCTGTGTCCAGGGCAGCTGTTTACCAGCTCCACATGGTACACAGGCTAAGACCCTATCTGCCCGTGGACTGTCTCGCCAGAGTGGTGCATGCTCTAGTTATTTCTCGCTTGGACTATTGCAATGTGCTCTGCGTGGGGAGACCTTTGAAGGTGACCCGGAAACTACAACTAATCCAGAATGCGGCAGCTGGACTGGTGACTGGGAGCGGCCACTGAGACTGCATAACACCAGTCTTGAAAGACCTACATTGGCTCCCAGTACATTTCCGAACACAATTCAAAGTGTTGGTGCTGACCTTTGAAGTCCTAAGTGGCCTCGGTCCAGTATACCTGAAGGAGCATCTCCACCCCCATCGTTCTGCCGGGACACTGAGGCCCAGTGCCAAGGGCCTTCTGGTGGTTCCCTCACTACGAGAAGCCAAATTACAGGGAACCAGGCAGAGGGCCTTCTCGGTAGTGGCACCCGCCCTGTGGAACCCCCTCCTACCAGATGTCAAAGAGAAAAACAACTACCAGACTTTTAGAAGGCATCTGAAGACAGCCCTGTTAAGGGAAGCTTTTAATGTTTGTTGGACTATTGTTTTTTTAATGTTTTTTTAATATTAAGTTGTTGTTATAAGCTTCACAGTGGCTTGTCTCTTCAGCAGTACATAAAATCAGTGCCACAGATTCAGTGTTCTTGGACCACCTGTGCAAGGGCTTTTGTTCCAGCACAAAGATGCAAAAAGAGGTTGGGCAAAGAGAAATTCAGTGCGGAAGAGGCAAACTTCTTTTTTTAAGCTTGTCTCTTCAGCTTGTCTCTTCAGCTTGTCTCTTCAGCAGTGCGTAAATTCAGTGTTCTTGGACCACCTGTGCAAAGGCTTTTGTTCTAGCACAAAGATGCAAAAAGAGGTTGGGCAAAGTGAAATTCAGTGCAACAGTTTTGCTAGCAGATTTCATGGTGCAACAGCTTGCACAACCAGAAGCATTGTTTATTGTGGGTCATCAAGGTATTCCATGTGTTTGTGTATGCATGATGTTTCTTTCCTTTCCCGACTGATGTGCTTGATCTGATTTTTTTAAAAAACAAAACAAAACAAACCCTTGTGTCTAGTTGCACAATTAGTTGCACAACAGATACTGCTAGGGTAACTAGCTCATCACTAAGCAACATTTAATTTAGCATGCTGTTGAATTCCATCCCCAAATTTTCAAAGCAAATATGCAAATGTACCTCAAGAAAGTTGAGTTTTCAAACAGGTAGGCAGTATTCATCGTGGCAGTAAAATGCTAGTTTTATAGCAGACTTTTTTCACTCCGTTCCATTTCCATAAAACAGCATACTTACAAGATGTTGCCTCACTCAATATAAGCACTCATCAAATAAAATGCCGGGCAAATGTCCATATTTGCAGGGCCTGTGGGATGAGTTTATTAGAAACCATTTTAACACACAGGCAAAGATGCTTTTCAAATCCCCTAAATCTATATGACAATGTTTCATCCGCCATGTTCATTCCTGACATTCCTAAATCTCTCATATACAAATATCTTGCACTTTTTTTTTGATACTAATTTTTCTTTTCCCCATGCTCTCTTTATGATTGCCATTTTTTAATTTGCATTAGTTATGTTAGAGAAATCAGAGACAGGAGTGGAAATTAGGGTGATGTGAGGCGGGGGGAGACAGAAAAGTAGGGGGTAGGGAATGTAATGGAGTACAGTGGTACCTCGGGTTACATACGCTTCAGGTTACATATGCTTCAGGTTACAGACTCCGCTAACCCAGAAATAGTACCTCGGGTTAAGAACTTTGCTTCAGGATGAGAACAGAAATCGTTCTCTGGCAGGAGGCCCCATTAGCTAAAGTGGTGCTTCAGGTTAAGAACAGTTTCAAGTTAAGAACGGACCTCCAGAACGAATTAAGTACTTAACTCGAGGTACCACTGTACTGTCGATATGTATCACTCCATATTGCTATATGTCTTTATTTATGATCATAAATATAGTGTCAGGAGTAATTGCCCCCCCCCAAAAAAAAATCTCCTCCCTACCAAAGTAAGACTTCAATATCTTTTTGGAGTAAACCTAGACAGCCATGAAAATGGTCAGGGATTATAGGAGACACAGTCCAACAACATGGGGAAGATCACAAGTTCCTCATCCCTGTCATATATTCAATTTCCCTGATGCTTGAGCAGCAACTGATTTCATGGCATGTGAAGCTTCCAAAGGAATGAATATTTTTATAGAACTGGTCCAGAGAAATTCCATATACAGGGAGAGGGAATATTCCTGGATATGTATACTGGGACGTATTTAGAAAGTGTTAGTATATGTCCCTATGGACTGTCGCCTCTTTAACTTAGGTAGTAGGATAATGGATCCTTGTTTTCCCACTTCTGGAATGATGTTTTGCCTTAAAAAAAGAACATATGCTACACAGCCCAAGAAACAACATATTTTCCTTCTGCAACTGCTGCCAGCCAACTGCTCTATTTAAATCTAGTAGGATGGCAAGAAGATTATCTCCCCCCCCCCTTCCTTCCCCTTTGGGTATCCACCATCTGCTTTTTGTTGTTGTTTTTAAATTGAAACTCTTCCTGATTAAGAAAGGAAACATGCCAGCTTTATTCTGGCTTATTTTTAAGGTCTAGCATGCTTATTCAAAAAACATTAAGTAAACCACAACAGGCTAGCTTTGGATTTACCTATAGGCACTATGTATAGTTAAATTGTGTCCTCCCTAAAGGACATGATTGCGGTGAGACCTGGAGACTGACCACCTGTGTTGTGGGTGGGTAAGATTGGTCAGCCACAACACCCGATTGGTAGGTCCCTCAATGTTGGGTTCAATCTGGCCAATGGGCCACAGTCTAAATGGGTCGAGGGACCTATATATACACATGCACATGACCCAGAGCTACCTCTTTTGGCTCGTGCATCGGAACACCTGCCCACCTCTCCCTACTTTTAGGGCATTGTGTGCTTGATCTTGCTATGCCGTTGTGCGTCGTCTGTCATTGGGACAGGGGCACGGCAGGAATTTCCCCACTTGGCTGATTGGCTGTTGCCATTTGGGTTTCACCTGCCGCATAGCAAATTGTCACAACTTGTAAGGTTGCGGAAAGGCACTGATTCAGGTGATAGGGATGGGAGAACGGTCTCGCCATCCCCATGTAAAGGATATTCCTTTAAATAAATCCAGGGACTCACCTGGTTTGGTCAACCCCCAAGAGGGGGTTGTGCCTGTGCCTGAGTCCAGGGGAGCATCTGGGAGGTGAACATAGTCTTTTCCTGGCTTTTTGCCTACCCAGGTGTTCACCCTTGGCTGACCTATGATAGAGCTCTGGGTCAGCGCTGCCTGCAAGGGTGCAGGGAGCTAGTCGAACCAGAGCCTATGCAACCACTCACCTACTGTAATCAATAAAGTTGTGGCCTAAATTCTGCCAAAAGCCAAAACTAAAATTTGAGTCAAGTGTGACTTTATTTAGGGGGGAGATCTCTGGGTCTGAACACGCAAAAGCTATGCAGAAACTGAACAATAAGCCTCCCCCCCAACCCCTCTAGCTGATCTTTTGCAATCTCTCCAACCCCCTTCACTGCCCTACTTGGTCATAAATCTTATTAGTCTCAATGCCTAATGTGTAGAGCTGCATTCACATAGCCAGGTGTTCTAATTCCATAACATTTCCATAACTGTTAATTCCCACATTGTACCTGAGTTTTCACATGATGTAAAAGCCACTTCTGGAAACATAGCAAAATCTAGTGCAAGTTTAGTGGTCATTTTTGCTTCCGGAGGGGGGCGGGGAGTTTACAAATAACATGAAAATGAGTGCCAAACTTGTGCTATTCATGTTGGCTTTTGCACTGTTTGAAAGTGCATATATACCGGTAATGCTGAAATTAACAGTTAAGGGAATGCCAGAATAGTGTACATTGAAATGAGTTCAGTGTTTTATGAGACTTACAGACCCTCCAAGTGTCCCTATTTTCCAGGGATGCCCTGGATTTTGAGAAGCCGTCCCACTTTCTGATTTGAACCCAGAATGTCCCCCTTTTCCTTAGGAAGTCCCTATTTTCATTGGAGAAATGTTGGAGGGTATGGAGTTTTTCGACCCCTGAGCCACCTGAAGGCAATTCTGTATAAGGAAGTTTTTTAATGTTTAGTGTTTCATTGTGTTTTTATATGTGTTGGAAGCTGCACCAAATGGCTGGGGCAGCCCAGTAAGATGTTGGGGGGGGGTATAAATAGTAAAATTATCATTATGGAATGGGACGTCTCTATTTTCATCAGAGAAATGTTGGAGAGTATGGACTTGCATATGGCTGTGCTTTGAAATACTCGAGATTTTATGAAATGTAGGCTTCGACTATAAGTGTCGTGACTCACAATATAAGGTGAAGGAACTTTTGTAAATTATGCTACGTTTGATTTCGACAGAGCATTCATTCTCTTACGTTTTACTCTGCTGAGAAGAGAGTGATGAATTAAACAGAATATATGCATACTCTTTAACTCTCTTTTTAATGCATACCTGAAACAGTTCATCATCCCCAATCTGAAAGAGAGATGGAAGAAGTTGGTCGGCCTAAAAGCAAAAGTTATTTCTGAAGAGTGCCGAGACGAGAAAGTAGTTGTCTTTTTGTCTTTGAATAAATGTGGCATGGATAAACTAAATTAAAAATGGAATGTGTGAGAAATCTGACTGCACCATATATTTTGACTGACCTTTTTTTGTCACCAGAGAGAGATGCTCGAAATTATATTATATCTTATAATTATAAATATAATTAGGGCATGACCAAGTATTGTTGTTGACTGATGAGTCAGTATATACCAACTTCAAAGTCACTGCGTTATCTAAAAAGCAACAAATGCATTGCATGCAAATGTAACTAAGGAAGCTCTGATGGATTTTTAAAAAGAAATAAAATGAGTTTAGAATGGAGAGGCGGTGAGGGAGGGGTGCTAAAACTGTTCTCTGCCTGATGGCTTTACATTCCAAATTGCCGTGCCAGTTTATTTTACTTTTCCAGGTAGCAACAACTGTGTTATCCGAGGAACCACTTACATGCAAGGGGGTGGGGGATAAGGCAAGCTATAAATTAATTGTTGGCTGTATTTTATCCTGCCTTGTGCTAAAGATCTCACAGAAGAGGCCTGCACACAATTAATGTATTTTATCCTCTCAACCACCATTGGGCCGAGAGACTGTAACTTCCCCAAAGCAAAGACATGCATGTGCATTTGATAGGAATACAACGCATCTCATCATTGTAGGGAAAACTCTGACTGGATGACTTGTGTGCCTGTTTAATCTGTTGTCCCTGGTTCTAACTGTTGATGGGTAGTGTCAGGACCTCTGCTCTCCTTCTTATAAGTCTTCTTTGTTTTTAAAACGGATTTGGATGGATAGTTCTTCAAACTGAGGACTCATTCAAATACAGTGGTACCTCTAGATATGAACTTAATTCGTTCCGGAGGTCTGTTCTTAACCTGAAACTGTTCTTAAATAGAGGTGTGCTGTCACTAATGGGGCCTCTTGCTGCCGCTGCGCTGCCAGCTCATGATTTTTATTCTCATCCTGGTGCAAAGTTCTCAACTCGAGGTAACTCTTCCAGGTTAGCGGAGTTTGTGACCTGAAGCATTTGTAACCTGAGGCATTTGTAACTTGAGGTACTACTGTATAGGATTGTCCCCTGTAATGTAGGACACCTGGTCACCCTATTCTTTAGAGCAGAGGTCAGCAACCTAAGGCCCATGGGCCACAAGCGGCCCACAGAGATCGTTTAACCAGCCCACGAGCCACCTCCGAACCAAGCCGCCTGCTCGGTGAGTCCCCCTGTGCTGCGCTAAACCAGCGCAGTGCGGTGCGGGGACTGGCTTTCACAGCACTGGAAATCGCATCTGCGCAGACAGAGATGGAAACGCTAACGCACGCGCGCAATCAGGCCCAAGAAGGGATCTCCGCTGGAGTGAACTGGCCCAGGTGAGGTAAACCTTGCCAACTCCTGCTTTAAAGACACTTGCCATGCTTTTTCTCTGCAATTTCAAAGGCAGACCCATCTAAAGTGTGTTACAGTAGCCTAACCTATAGATTCCTGGCACACTGAAAATGGGAAAAGGGTCTTTGAGGTGGAGCCTTGACCCTTTGTTTGGATTTATGGCAGGGTTTTGTGTTTGTTTGTTTGTCAATGATGGATCTTAAAACTAATCAAACTTTAATGGTCATTTGGGTGTTCAGATGATTGTATTGTGAGTCACCCTCTGGATTTAATTTGCCATGGGGCAGGATATATATTTGTTACATAAAGCGTTTTCTCCTTCATGGAGAGCGCGTGTTGCGGTGGGGGCCGCCAGGACACTCCAAAGTTGTGGGGCGGGCTAATTGACCATTGGCCACTGATGCGACTGGGCTTCCCTTGTCGTTGGGAAGAAGTTAACGTTGCCATTTGTTGATTGACAACCAGAAATGCTAAAACTCTTTGCACAAGGCTAGGGCTTCCTCTTTTCGCCCGTGTATCGGATTGCCCGTCCCCCCCTCCCTAGAATTAGGGTTGTTTGGTTGACCTTGCTATGCCTGTCATGGGGTCGTCCGCTCTTGGGGCAGGGGCCCGGTAGGAATTTTGTCCATCTGCCAGATTGGCTGGGCCAGTTGGTTTTTGCCTACTGCATAGCAAATCATCACAACTTGTAAGGTTGCGGTTAGGCATTGGTTTATGGTTTGGTTGGTTGAGGGGCATGGATTGGCTGTGCCTGCCCCTCTAATGCTGCTGCTGCAAGGGATTCCATTAAAGGAATCGGGGGCTAACTATTGCTTGTCCACCCTGTCAAGGGGGCTTGGGCCGCTGCAAGAGCTCCTGGCTGCATTTGGGGTGGGCTGAGGGCAGGTTCCCTGCTCCGTAGCTAGCCCCAAGTGTATTCCCCTTTTCTGACTTTTGCATGTGTGCAGAATGTCAAACTGTCCCCCATGGTGGGGGCAGCTAGTCGCAACCAATGCCTAAGCAACCACTCACATGTTTGTATTTTAATAAAGTTGCGGCCAAAATTATGCCAAAAACCTTAAACTAAAATTTGGGTGTGATGTGTGAGTTATTTGGCGTGGCCCTGGGGACCTCGACACACAACAACAACGGTGACAAAAACCAGCCCACAGTCCTTTCCATTTAGAACGATCCACTCTGTTGAAGTTCTTCTATCATCCAGATGTTAAAGTGGGCTGCATAATTCAGAATATCCAATGAGGAAATGTAATATAAATTTCATCTGCTTTCAGCATCCCAGAAGCCTAAACAGAGCAGGAAAAAGGTACGCCGGATAGAACACCTACCAAGTATTCATTTCACATTCACGGCATCCCAGTAAATGAGAGAAAGGTATGATAAACTGATGCATGAATATAAATTGGATGATGCTTCCACTGCAGGACATCAACAAAGTGAATTGGAAAGCAAGACGGCAATCATAGATTACATTTGGTGATTTCGCCCAGAAGGCTTTAGTTGTTCCAACCGGCAATAGGCGTAGAGAATTCAAAAGACAGAATGAGGAATTCCAAGCTTATAAGAAATGAGTCAAAGAGCAGAATGTTACTCCTGGGTACCGTACTGTATTTCAAAATGCTTTTCTCCATCATCCCCTTGTAAATATATTTAATATATTTGGATAGACTTGACCAATTTGTGAAAAATCAAGCCTGGCGGGGGGTGGAGGTGGAATTGATTTGCAGTGGGGAAGAGGGAATCAAACCTGCAAACAGAAAAGCTAAGTAAGACAGTGAAAGGTTTATAATAAGGAATCCGATGCTGTTCTCTAGACTGGATGTTTTAAAGTGGAAAATGCTCGTCCTGTTTTAAGCCAGAATTGCTTGTGCACCTAACAGAAAACCGCTTAGACCTATGTAAAAAACTGCTCAGACCCATACTGTCCAGGCAAGAGACAAATGGAATTGTGGACAAGCCCTCAGTAATCTTCATGGCTGAGTCCACATTTAAAGCTGCTTCTCTCCAGTCTGAGTCATAGAATCATAGAGGTGAAAGGGACTCTCAGCTAAGGTCTCCAAGTCAGATGGCCACCCAACCTCTGCTTAAAAATCTCAAAGGAAGGAGAATCCACCACCCTCTGAGGGAGTTCATCCCACTGTTGAACAGCTCTTACCTCTTGTTGTTCTTGGGTGTTTTTTTCAAAAAAATTATTGATTTTCCAGATTTTTTTTTAAAAAAAACAAATAAACTAACAGACAAACATACATCTCCACCGTAATTAAATCAAACTTCATAACATTGTTAAGTGGCTTCCTCGTATCCCCCTGGTTGAATTTCAGTATATATCATTTTAACGGTTTTCCAAAACCTAAATTCTTAAAAGTTTAACTTAATGACTTAACATCTTTCTTTCTTAACAATTCAACTTTAAACATATTACTTCATCACATTATAAATTTAAATCCTAAGCCTATCTGGTATTTGCAGGCTTTCCAATTAGGTTAATTTAGCATATTTAACTAAATAGGCTTTAAATTTCATCCATTCTTCCTGGTAGTCCTCCTCCTTCTGGTCGTGGACTCTTCCGGTCAGGTCGGCTAGCTCCGAAAAGTCCATCATCTTCATCTACCAATCTTCCACAGTTGGTACTTCTTGTGTTTTCCAATTCTTAGCTAATAAAATTCGAGCAGCAAATGTAGCATACAAAAATAATTTAACATCTTTCTTGGGCAGTTCCAAACTTGTTATTCCAAGGAGAAAGGCCTCTGGTTTCTTAATACATGTGCATTTCAACATTTTTTTTCAGTTCATTATAAATCTTCTCCCAGAAGTCTTTCACCTTGGGCAGGTCTACCACATATGGAAAAAGGTACCTTCTTTTTCTTTACATTTCCAGCAGAAATTATCACTATTGTGATAAATCTTTGCTAATTTTACAGGAGTTAAGTACCATCTATACAGCAATCTTCTTCTTGTTGATATTTATACCCCTCCTCTTTCCCAGAGAAGAACCCAAGGTGACTTGCAGATTAAACTGAAACAACTAAAAACACTGAAAAAAGAATCATTAAAAAGCAATTAAACATTTGTTTGTTTGTCCCATATCTGGGACAGAAATCAATCCAGCAAATGCAATTGTTTTGTTGTTGTTGTTGTTACTGCTGCTGCTGCTGCTGCTGCTGCTGCTATCAGTACACAAATGATATGCAACTGACTACACCCCATTTTCATTGTCTTTGATTTGAAATGAATGGGGTGGAACGACATAATGACAACATAACTTATATAACTTTGCCCCAATAGACAGTGAGATGAATAATATAGCTTTTGGTGGAAGACAAGCTGCAACAGAATGGCAACAGTGCAAGGAATACAGGATGGGATAAGGAACAATGCCTTCTTGCATCCCTATCTGCTGCTGATAGATGACCAAAAAGGAGACACACACAGCAGTGATTGGCCCTTGAGGGGCTTATGTTTTGATAGCTGTTGAAAGAGGCATTCAGACATTTCATCCTAAACAAGCACCACAGTTGATGAAAATACAGATATGACCATCTCAACAGCACACACATAAGGCTGTAGTTGTTTCTCTTGGGTCCATTATTATTATTATTATTATTATTATTATTATTATTATTATTTGTTTCAGTGGTACCTCGGGTTAAGAACTTAATTCATTCTGGAGGTCCGTTTTTAACCTGAAACTGTTCTTAACCTGAGGTACCACTTTAGCTAATGGGGCCTCCCGCTGCTGCCACGCCGCCAGAGCACGATTTCTGTTCTCATCCTGAAGCAAAGTTCTTAACCTGAGGTACTATTTCTGCGTTAGCGGGGTCTGTAACCTGAAGCATCTGTAACCTGAAGTGTCTGTAACCCGAGGTACCACTATATTGTTGTTGTTGTTGTTGTTGTTAAATGTATTTTTATTAAAGATTTTCTTGGTCTACAAAAGTATGTGCAATGTCTCTCTCTTTTTTCAAGCAACATTTTTATGGATCAGTTTTCTTTGTTGAGACATTAGGAAGAAAAGGAGGAGAGAGGTGGAGGGGGAGAGGTGGGGGGGTCGGGTGGTGATGTTTCTATTTTACTTAATATATGTGGGGTTTTGTGTCAGCGTCCCTTGTTACAGGTTCTTTGCTATTCACTTGTGTTCCTTTGGTGGTGAGAGAGGTTGGGATTGGCCTAGGGTGTGAGTCCAATATTATTTTAAACTTTTATTTATCATCTGCTTGTAAATCCACAGTACTCTGTTGCAGTCATCTTCGTCGTCGTCCCCCTCCCACCACCCGTTAAGATCAAGGGCAAGAACACATATGTTTGTTTGCAGAATATGCTTCAAAAAATTCTGACTGGTTTCAAGATGAAAAGACAGGGAAGTAACTCAGCATGTACTGTGGAACGGAATGGCTGGAGCAGTTTGACAGACCCTTTAAGATGTCATTTTTAAATAAGGAGGTGCTTCAGGTTTTTAAGCTTGCTAGAAACCACTTGGGCACCTAAGATCCTTCAATCACAGCATTCTGGTCCAGAACAACTGAGTAGAGGTATTGTTTTGTCTTCACACACAAAATATGCTCCTGTTTTACATTGACAATGCTTTACAAAAAAAGGAAACACACACACACTACTGGAATCATCCATCATGATAACAGAAAGGAAGCAGGATAGTATTCAGACAGCTCTACACCCAGAACAGCTATACCCTCACAAATAGGTGTAGTAATATACCTGTTTTCTGAAATTTCATTTGAGAGCAATTTGGATGGGAAAAGCAGAAAGATGCTTTGGGAATAGGATAATAAAGGTTAGCCAAAAAGTCTGACTTAATAGGGGACTTTATAAATAGTGATATCATAAAAACTGCTCTTATTTTAGAGACATTCCTATTGTGCATTTATCAGGAAGCAGCAAGTACTCATTTGCCTTTCATTTACTTTTTAGCTACCTGCCTATTATTCTTTCTTATTTCCTCCCCATCTCTCTCATTTTCTTGCATCCAACTACATAACCATCCACCCCATTCTTCTCCTCCTTTTTCAAGCTGGTTTATGATACTTACCTCTCCTTTTGTAAAGCCTCCTGTCATATCAATTGAGATGTACCTTTCCCAGAACCACCTGAAGCTTCTCAGACAGATGGAAATGCAACATGAAGTAGGGGCTCTTTTTGAAGATCTACAAAGGAATCGAAGAAGTATGACTGATACTAATTAGAGGCAGCAACTTTAATACAGCCTGAAGACTCAGGAGTTTCTAGCAGCAAGATAATTGTCCTTCTTCCTACTGTCTCTTTCTTCTTCTCCTGATTACTCTTCATTATGGAAGCAGATAAATAAATGCCAGTGAAGAGATAAAGGCCTCATGTGTAACTGTTTGTTGCAGTCTTGTTGCAAAGTGAGAAGACCTCCCCTGTTTGTGATTAATAATAATAATAATAATAATAATAATAATAATAATAATAATAATATACCCCGCCCATCATGCTGGGTTTCCCCAGCCACTCTGGGCGGCTTCCAACAAAATATTAAAAATACATTAAAACATCAGTCATTAAAAAATTCCCTAAGGGCTGCCTTCAGATGTCTTCTAAATGTCAGATAATTGTTTATTTCTTTGACATCTGATGGGAGGGCATTACACAGGATGGGCGCCACTACCAAGAAGGCCCTCTGCCTGGTTCACTGTAATTTCACTTCTCACAATGCAAGAACCACCAGAAGGCCCTCGGTACTGGACTTCAGTGTCCGGGCTGGAACAATGGGGGTGGAGATGCTCCTTCAGGTGTACTGGGCTGAGGCCATTTAGGGCTTTAAAGGTCAGCACCAACACTTTGAATTGTGCTCGGAAGCGAGATTGTTGTGGGTTGCTGGATTTGACAGTGTGGCTCTGAATACCAGTGTTGGGAGTTTCAGGTAGGCAGAGTGCTATTGGGTTAATTTCCAGCTTGCAGACATCTCACAGACATCTGGCTGGCCACTGTGAGAGCAAGATGCTAGACTGGATATCCCATTTGCCTGATCCTGCAGGATCATTTTATGTCCCTATGTTGCTGGTGCTGAACAATGGGTAAAGTGGATGGCCCCATGACAATGCTGACTGAAATGCATCTTGGGTTTTGAATGGACTTTCCCCCTGAGCCAATATATTTTGTTACGTATGAGGTCCAATTCATAGAGAGATCCATGCTCTTAACCTATGTGCTGGATCATGGCAAAAGCAACCAGAGCATGTGTAACACCAGCCAGTCAAAAGGCATTTGGAGAGTATCACAATGTAGAGAAATTAAAAATCACTCAGGTGCCTTTTTGATTCACTGAAAATGACCTTATTCAGTCACCCTAACATTGCATGTCTTCAGAGTGCTCCAGGTTATCATCATGAGCACATGATAATTAGAAATCTGACACAAGGGTATGTGGACTGTCTGGCTAAAGTAATGAAATGTAAAGCAAAGGGTGATGTAATAGGTAGAAGGCACATTCATGATGTGTAAGGGATGTCAGAAAATTCTGACAGAAACAAGAGTGGAAATTGCCATGTCTGGAACAAAAACCAATCCAACAGGTACATTTCCTTTGCACTGAAATGAATGAAGTGGAATAACAATAATAATGTATTTTACGCAGTGAATTACATGTTACATAATTTTGCCACAGCAGACAGCAAGTTTAGTATCTAGCTGATCAGGTTTTTTTATGGAAGATGAACTGCAGCAGAAAAGAAACAGGGCTTCATGCCACAATTTCAGCGTGGAATGGAAGATGTTGCCTTCTTACATCCTTAAATGTAGCTCTAACATCTTCCACATTGACTTCAAATAGTTACTGAGATGAAAGAAATATATTGCTATTTGCTCAGCCTCTTGCATGAGGAAATAGTGTTTCTTTGCTCTTTCTGTGGGCAAACATCTAGTTAACTATCATAATATACCTGAGATAAGGAGAATAGTTTGAATGGACTTAGATCTTTACTTAGGTTCTATACCACAGGGAGAAAATACTGTGCTCAGCTTACATGTTCACATCAGAAGCATCTACAAACATAGATAAAAATAACTGCAAAGGGATCCAGGTAGGCTGAAATATTTCTGAACAGCATTTTGATGGTCCAGAATCTGTAAACCTGTGACATGCTTCACTGTTCTTTTTCATTTGTCTCTATAGTTTAAGCTAGATGTCAAGTTGCTCCTAACTCCCAAAGAGAAAGCTGGGCCAATTCAAATTATTCCGTTGGAGATACTCTAAGAAATTCACTTGACAAGCTAGTGCATTCCCTCCAAATAATCTCAACTTTGCAATGGTTCCCAACCCCATTGTGTGGGGAATGTTATTTATATGGTGTAATTTTTGAAAGTAACTAATGGTAGGCACAATAAATTCACAAATAGGGAGCCCACAGGGTAATGTTCATGAAAGGAGATCTCCATACAACTCAATATTTTATTCCTTCTCCTCTCCTAGGCACAAACTCTTTCTTTCTTTCTTTCTTTCTTTCTTTCTTTCTTTCTTTCCTTCCTTCCTTCCTTCCTTCCTTCCTTCCTTCCTTCCTTCCTTCCTTCTTCTTAATTTTGTATACTGCCCTTCATCTGAAGATCACTGAGCAGTTCACAACATAAAAATACAAAACACAAAATACATAACAAAAAACACAGATAAATCAATAACCCCTCTCCCTTAAACACATTTAATAGGCCATAGATTATTTAATCAACCCAAAGGCCTGGTTATAAACTAATGTTTCTGCCTGACACTTAAAGATAATGTTATGAGTTTGGGATGTTAAGCTACGTACCAGACCCATCTGATCCCTCTATCTAGCAAGTTTTAGAAGGCTTTTCATTATTGGAATAGCCAGGCTAGCCTTCTGGTGAGATGGTAGCCTGGGTGAGGAGACTTTAAAGAGGATTAATGGGCCCCGTGAGAGACAGTAAATATGTGGGTCCCTCTCCCTCCATGGAAAAGACCAGAGTTTGGAGCAAAGGTAGCAGTGATGTGACCTAAAGATAAAGCTACAAACTGGAGAGAGAGCCAGGGCAATGTTTGAGAGCATTGTTTGAGTTGAGGCTGTGGCTATGGAAGAAATTTTAGAATATCCAGCCTATTGTCAGAATTCTCCCCCTCCCGATGGTTTCAAGGAGCTGGGAGGAAACAAGAAAGCTTTTACTTATGATTTATTCAATCACTGCGATAACAGGCAAAGAATCCCAGTCTTTCCTCCATAATGAAGTTGCTCACTCTGGCTCCTCCTCCTTTCCCCTTTCCCAACAGGATTGGCCCCTACGGAAGCCTCCCGTTGACAAACGCCTCTGTGTATGTTGCTCTTGTACCCTTTAAGACAGTCGTGTTTTAGGGGATGGGGGATCCTCTATGCTGTCTAATGAAGTGTTCCCTGGCTATTCTGTCTTCCCCCCTTCACTTCTCCTAACTCTGCATAGCTTGGCTGCTTGCCCCTCTCTGCCTCATTATCTCCCTCTTGGCTTGGCTGCAATTCAATGTTGTTTCTCTCTCCCCTGTCAGATACAGGAGAATGGGGAGGCAATCTCCACCATTAAGCCTGCCTCTCCATTCCAGTCCTTGACACCTACTGGCATCAAGCAGGCACCTGCTAATTTTTCCTTTTGTTTATGGAAGCCTATCCAGACATACAGAAGTTGACGTGTGCTTTAATCTGTTCTTATCTTAACTGTTGATTTTAATTAAATTGCAACTTTGACTTTCATGGACAATTTGAACGTTTGTTTGTTGACTTTGCAACCCACTTAGCAGTTGTATTAACAATCAGGGGCTATATAAAATTTGCTAAATAAATAATCTATTAGAACTCACCCAGTGAGACAGTGCCACCATGCAATGACTTTTGAATTTTTATTTATTTACCGTATTGGCCCGAATATAAGCCGCACCCAAATATAAGCCACAACTTTAAAAAAATCAAGGGGGGAAGGGGGGAGACATTACCCGAATATAAGCCGCTCCCTTAAAATTCTGCAGGCACTCATGCTCCCGGGCTGCTTCCTGGGGCAGGGGGAGCCGCACTGCTTTCTTGGCAGCCTTCCCCCCTCCCTTCTTTCTCATGGCTCTGGGGAGGCTTGGGAGCAACAGGCAGGATGGGCACCGTTGTCCGCCCCCCCCCTACAGCATTGTGGCGTCATCCTGTGCAGGAGGGATGGCACTCTTCATTCTGGCCTTCGAAGGCAAGGCAGGGCCACAGACCTAGAGCAGCTGTTTCAGCAGTGATGTCATAAGGTTGTGAATAAAAGCCGCATTTTAACTTTTCATGGTTTGCATTTGGGGGGAAAAAGTGTGGCTTATATTCAGGCCAATACGGTATTTATTTATTAAGTTTGTATACCACCCTTCAACCAAAGTTCTCAGGGCAGTTCACAGCATAAAAATACAAAATTAAAAACACAAAATACATAACAAAAGCAACAAGGAGAAAGCAGTAGTACCAGTAGTTTCTGCTGGCAGAGGCAGTGAAACTGTTCCAATAGACCATGGGTCAGCAAACTAAGGCCCATGGGTCATATCAGACCCGAATGCCTTCTAGATCCGGCCCGTGGAGGGACAAGGAATCGCCACGTGGATCAACAGTGCGTGGATCACCAGCGCACACATTCTTTTCCTCTCTCTCCCTCTCCATCACACGGCGGCACTTTTCTCCTCAGGGACGGAGCAATCTAATCTCACACCAGGCGCCATCAACAGCGGGAGTGGCAGTCGGCTTACCCACCTGCTCACCTCAGCAGGGTGGCACTGTGAAGGTGGCGTGTGATGTTGGTTGCCGGCTGCTGCGTTTTCCTCCTGCTCCTCCTCCCTCTCCCTCAATCCGCCCTTCCTTCTTTCTCCACACCCCTTTTCCACGCCGCTTCCTCGCATGCTTCCTTCGTCACCGCCTGCCTGCCTGCCTGCCTGCCTGCCTCTCTCCTTCATTCCTTTTTTTTTTTTTTAATAATTTTTATTAACTGGCCAATCACATCAAATTAAATCACATCATATAAATTCTGAATTACAAAGCCAAATTTTTAAATTTTGTTGGGGGAACCCATACTTCAAGATCCAAAGGGGAATTCAGATCATCTTCTTATTACTGCGTTAATGTCCAAATCAGTCCCAATCAGTCCAAACAAAGTTCATAATTCTATCCAGTCTTATCTTGGTGTTGCCACATCATATCTTGTTCGTATAATTTCTCTTTTTCCTTTACGATCTCTTCTGTTAGTCTCCTTAAGCCGATAGCAAGTGTAATAATCCTGTGTGGATTTCCCGTTCCTCCACTAAGTCCAGATGGTTTCCATATATCTCCTTCGTAGATACCATCACTTTATCCATCGTAAATTTTGGCATTTGTCGCTCTTAAGTCCCACCGAGGAGTTGATTCACAATATGTAAACAACTCTATTTCTCTCTTTCTCCTCCCAGACCCAAGAGCTCCCACAATGCCTCACAAAATGGCGAACGGCATTTTTTCCTGACTGCGTCACTCCAAAACTCTTAGCTTTCCAGCTTCATCTTGAAACATTGCTTTGGATCGAAAGTTTATCTCCACACAGCCTTAAATCCACAGCTTAAGTCCTTAATTTCTGACTCATTAGGGGAGGGGGATTCTTGTTAAGTCACATAAAAAGGTAGAGGCAGGTTTTTCCCCCCCCTCCCCCCTCAGTCATTACCGTATCTTGACGTTCTTCTCGTATTTTATTGTTGTCTTGTTATCAGAGATCTCTTCTGTCAGCAGTATTTACTCCCCTTTTTCCTTGATGTATGTGCAATTAATCATGTCCAAATTATTTCTTTTAAAGATCATTGCAACCAGCGGCGCGAATCGGGGATGGCGTCGAGGAGTGCCGAAAATCCCACAGGAGGGCTTTGTGCCTAGTGCCCCCACCCCCACAAATTCGGGGGTGGCATAGGGCACAGCAGGCAAGGGCCGTCCCCCCCATAATCCTGGGGGAGTTAAGGAGGCTAATTACCCCCATCATAGCCTCCAAATTACCTCGTGTGGGTCGGAGAGATGTTATTGTCAGCCATCTTCCAATGCGCCACCTAGTGGCCCCCCCTCCTCTCTCCTTCATTCCACCCATGGCGTTCAGGTGGGCTGTTGCGGTGGCCACACAGCGATTCTTCAAACAGCTCTTGTTTATTCACAGGACAGAACTGAACTGAACTGAAGGGTTCAGCCAGCCTGCTTATATAGAGCTCCACCACAATGCAACAGTAGCAGCTTCCTGTAACTAGCCAATCACTGAACTGCACTTTCAATCCCTTATTTGCATATGTGGACCTGAGTGAAAACTATCAACAGTATCTCCCTGCTGGCCCAGGGTGAGAACTTCAGTACATAAGAGTCTTCTTCTCCATGGTGCCTCTTGGGAAGCAGCAGCAGCTCTGTCTGGGTAAAAGCTCTGTCGACGCCCCGGTTCCCCTACCTCTGTCCGCAGCTCCTCTGCCAGGGCTGCTGCTTCTGTCTTCACGGGCCAACGCAGCCTCCTACCTCGCCATGGCGCCTGGCTGGCTGGAGAAGCCCAACTGTGGCTATTGGGATGACAACTGGGACAGGTAAAGCGAAGCATGTTCAGGCCTCTTGGGGGAGGGCGAAAATTGTTACTTTTTTCTCTCTTCAAAATATAGTCCAGCCCCTCGCAAGGTCTGAGGGACAGTGGCCCGGCCCCTGCTGAAAAAGTTTGCTGACCCCTGCAATTGACAGTGGTGGTGGTGAACATTTTTTTCAGGAAGCTGAAAATGGTACCTTCTATGGGGAAATCAAAGGATGACAGGAGATTTTGGAAAGTCGAAAGAAAATGATTTTCCATACAGCACATAGTTAAAATGTGGAATTTACTATCTCAAGACGAGATGATAGACACCAACCCAGATGTTTTTAAAAGGGGGTTAGACAGATTTGTGGAGGATAAAGTTATTTTTTTTTAAAAAAAAGAATGGTGCTTTTTAAAGCAAAATATGGACCGCAGGTTTCCGTGTATGTTGTTTACAATGTTTCTTCACATCTTCATAGCTTGCAACCCTTCTCCAGAAATCAGAAAATAAGCCTACCAAGAGCTGACCAGAGAAGAAAGAGATGTGTGTTTTTTTAAGTGTGGTGACACAAACTTATTTGTCAGAGATCAAATCTCCTGTGTGCAGACTGATGCAGCTTTTATTTTGAGACTTTGATAATAACATCAAATTGCTATTGCACTGGGGTGCACCAAAACAGCAAAGACACTTTTAAAAGTACAGCACAAGAGGAGGGATAAAGGCCTTGAGAAACTTGCTGCTTTCACAGTTAGCTTAAAGACAAAATGTGGAACATTTTTTTCCAAGACATATTGCTGAGTCTGGACTCTATCCAACATAATGCAGTAAGAGAGGTAAATTGTAGTAGGAGCAATACTGCTGACATTCTCTCTCTCTCTCTCTCTCTCTTCTATTTCCCCTGCAAACTTCTAAAGCTATTTTGTTCTTCTGTGTACTTCTCACAGTGCTTGGAGGATTAATATTATCCTGTAAACTCATCACATACCTTGTATAAATAAAGGAAATGCCTTAGTCTAGTTAAAGCTAAGAAAGGTAAAGGACCCCTGGACAGTGAAGTCCAGTCAAAGGTGAATATGGGGTGCAGAATTCATCTTGCTTCAGGGCAAGGGAGCCAGCATTTGTCCACAGACAGCTTTCCAGGTCATGTGGCCAGCAGGACTAATCTGCTTCTGGGGCAACGGGACCTGTGGCATAGCGTGGGGGTGCAGGGGGGCCCGGCCGCACCGGGCGCAACATCTGGGGGGGCACGTTCGCCGCCTCCGGAGTTGCCGAAGAGCCTCGGGCGCAGGCTGTAGCAGAGCCCCATGTCTCGCGGAACCGACGAGCTGTGCGCGCGTCCGGGCTGAAGGCGTCTCAGCACTCGCCGCGGTCCCCGCGTGTCAGGGCCGCGGAGGGTGCACCAGGCAGCCCCTCCTCACAGCCCCGCCGCTGCCACTGCTGCTGCAGCTGCTGGCCCATGTTGCATTTTCCTTGCCTCTCTGCCCTCCTCCTCCTCCGGGCAAGCGGCGTCATTTAGGCGGCAGTGCCAGCGGCAACTCGCCTCAGATCACCTGACACAGACCCGCCGCCCCGTGGCTACCTTACCGTAAATACCCCAGCCCAGGCAGCAGCAAGAAGAAGCTGGCAGCAGCGGCAGGTTAGGGGTTAGGGGCACAAATTACTTGCCTTGCCCCGGGTTAGGGGGCGAAAATTACTTGCCTTGCCCCGGGTTAGGGGGCGCAAATTACTTGCCTTGCCCCGGGTGCTGACAACCCACGCTACGCCGCTGAACAGGACACCGTGAAGAGTGTTAGAGTGCATGGGACAGAGCAATGGGAGCTCACCCCATCATGGGGATTTCAAAAGCCAGCCTTCCAATCAGCAAGCCCAAGAGGCTCGGTGGTTTAGACCAGTGTTTCCCAACCTTTTTTGGGCAAAGGCACACTTGTTTCATGAAAAAAATCTTGAGGCACACCACCATTAGAAAATGTTTAAAAAATTAACTCTGTGCCTATATTGACTATATATAAAGTAACTCTCTTTAATAGGAATCAAATAAACACAAAGAAAGTATTTTATAATTACTTTATTATGAAATAGTAAGTAAACAGAAATATGAAAAATTATAAAATACTTTATTCAGTGCGCCTTTTGTCCCTCTCCTCGAAATGCTCCAACTCAATGTTCCTCCGCGGGCTGGCCATTGGAGAGCCGTGTCGCCCACACCGCAGCCCAATACAATATGAACCCTCCCCTCGCAAGCGGCAACCCCTCCACACTCCCCACCTTAAGCCTCCACACGCGCCCTGCCCAAAGGGATGCCCGCCCGCGCGCGAGGGGATCCTTTACCTCAGCATCCCGCCAAAAAAAAAAAAAAAAAAAAAAAAAAGAGGGTGGGAGACTGCGGTCCCTCAGAGGCTGGGCATTAGGAAGAAGCAGCTGCCTTCATCCAAGCAGGAGCAGCAGCAGCTGTAGCTGTAGTAGCGCCAAGCTGTGCCGGGGACTCCGTGCCCATGAGGGGAGGGAGGGGAGAGAGAGGAGAGGCAGCAGGTCGCCCTCTTAAGTCACGCGCGCGCAGGCACCACCACACATCCCTTGCGCCCTCTCGCAGAGCCCCTGCTCAGCACCTCCCGCCTCGGGGACGCCCGTCATGAGCCGCTGAGAGGCCGCCAAGCCTCCAGGCTGCTCCCATTCAGCCTTAGGCGCGCACCCGCCTCGGGAAAAGCGGTGCTGGGAGGCGGAGAGAGAGAGAGAGAGAGGACGCCGCTGGCCGCGTCCCACCCTCAGTCAGTTGGCTCGGAGCTACTGAGGAGAGGGAGGTGGGGACGACGGCGCGTCTGTTCCGCTCGGGGCCAGCGCGCCCCCGCCCCCCCTCTCCAGAATCCCCAACTAAATACGATGCGCTAAGGGAGGGGGGAGAACCCACCCACAAAGAGGACGCCTTTCTGCAGGGCGCCTAAGGCCTCTCGCCGCCCGACTTGCCCGCCTCCCTCCCACGGCACACCAGGCAACGTCTCGCGGCACACTAGTGTGCCGCGGAACACCGGTTGGGAAACACTGGTTTAGACCACAGCGCCATCTGCTCCCACCTTAGCCTAAGGCCCTATCAGCACTATACATCAAAAGCAATGCCATACCATGTTAAACAGCCATAGTTTCCCCCAGATCATCTTGGGAACTGTAGTTTGTTGAGAGTGCTGCCGGTTGTTAGGAAACCTCTATTGCCCTCACAGACTTACAATTGCCAGAATTCCCTGGGGAGAATGATTTATTCTTAAACTAAACTGGAAATGGTAGCTCTGTAGGCATCTCAGCCACATAATGATGGGAATCAAAGCTCCTATCTTCTGCATATAATTAAAAAAATGTGCAGGGTAGGGTCACTGTCCTATTTCTTGATCCAAGGATGTATATTTGAAGGATAGAATCATTTGAAACAAACAGATCCCATATATATTATTCTGTGAAGCGCCACGAAAATCAATGGAATCATCATCAACAAAAAAGGGAACTTTCTCAAATATGTGTAAACCAGTGGAATTGAACTCTGATTAATCAATCTGTGAGCTAAATGTTCCTTAAATCTTTTAGAGATTTTGAGATTTTTTCTCTCTCGAATATATTTCAGAGAAGTCTCAATCACCAAGAAGACAGTCTGAAGGACATAATTATACTAGGTTGGAGTTGTAGTTAATCACTTTTTAAAGAGTGAAGAGGGCTTGATGGATTTCTTTTAATTAAGCTTTGCAAATGACTTGGAGGAAAATATAAATAGCTCTTGCAACTTTCTTTATATTTTGCTGTAGTTTTCTACAGGGGGCTGAACATTCCTGAAATACAGCATTACGATTACAGAAATGGCATACTATGTACAAGTTTTTAATGTCAGAGTCTTTCAGAAACTCGAAGTGCACATTGCACCATCCCTACCAAGATGATCTCCGTATCAACCACTTTCTCATAAATAAGATCAATGGAAAAATATACCATGCTGAACAAAATATCACAAGCAATAGTGCACATCCACTTGCAGCTCACCTTATCTAGTATTTGGTGCCCTACAATCATCATCATCATCATCATTATCTAGAGATGAACCAGCAAATGTCCATGTTTGTCTCTCACAACTAAGTGTGTAGATACCTGTCAACAGATTGGTTATTAGGTAAGATCAGAAATGCACACAACTGATTTGTTGTTGTTGTTGTTTAGTCGATTAGTCGTGTCCGACTCTTTGTGTGGTTGTATGAATCCGTCCCAAAGCCACACA
Source organism: Podarcis cretensis (assembly GCF_951804945.1). NCBI lineage: Eukaryota > Metazoa > Chordata > Lepidosauria > Squamata > Lacertidae > Podarcis > Podarcis cretensis. The sequence continues at coordinate 21,923,603 of NC_137176.1, read as the reverse complement.
TAAAGTTGATTGTTTGATGTGTACAGAGTTGTGAATGCATATCTACTGGCCTCAACTTGATGGGTTACAAACTGGCAAACCAATCTAAAACTTTTTCCCAATACTAAAAGTTAATATATCCCCCAAATAAAACTATTCATCACCTGCTATGGAGATCCATCTTGACAGGGCTGAGATGCAGTCTGACTGTTAACTGTTTCTGGCTTTACCAAGACTTAAAGCATATCCTCTTTGTGACATCACACATAACATCAGAATGGCATGTTTGCATTCAACCTAAACTATCTCCATGCCAACAGCAATGGCCAGTAAACTTCTGCAGCCAAGTAACCATCAGCCTGACTACCCAGTTGTTCAGATCTAGACTATTGGATGTTTAATTTTTGTTCTCATAATCAAAGCCTGGAGAAGAGCTGTGTATATTCTGAAAACCTGCTTCCACTGTTAAAGAAAACTATTTGTCAGGGCCTGGACAGAGGAGGAATGGTGGAGACCTCCTCCCCATCCTGACACTTCCAGAGAGGAAGAGGAAGATAGTATAATAATAATAATAATAATAATAATAATAATAATAATAATAATAAATTTTATTTATATCCCGCCCTCCCCAGCCGAAGCCGGGCTCAGGGCGGCTAACAACATTAAAACAGTGTGACATTATAAACATTATAAAACTGAATTAAAATCAAAATTGATGGCAACCATAAACTAAAGCTTTGTAAAGATTGCCAGAGGAGGGGGTCAGGCTGCGCCCTGACCAAATGCCAGGTGGAACAGCTCTGTCTTGCAGGCCCTGCGGAAAGATGTCAAGTCCTGCAGGGCCCTTGTCTCTTGTATAGATTAACAACAGGGGTTTGAGGGAAGGAGCAGCTCAGAGGCAGAGGAGGGGGAAAGTTGGGAAATCATGGAAGAGCCAGAACAACACCCAGCTGACATGTTGTCATTAGAAAGAATTCCAGACCCTCCATCTCTCAGAACCTGGCCTTAAAAGTAGGAGAGCAAAGAGCTCAAAGACAGAGGGCACCCGTAGAAGAGACGAATGAAGAAGTGAGAGAGATAGGGGGTGGAAATTCACTTGGGACACCACCATTATCCAAGAGGCTGGGTTCTATAGCCTCTCTCTGTAAAGGTTGAAATAAAAAAAGAAGCTTTTCCTTGTCTTTATAATTTCCTGGGCAACCAGCCAGGAGCTGCTGACAGCATCCTGACATGGAGTTCAGTAGCATCTGGAAGGCCAAAGGTTTCCTCATCCTTGGTGTAGGGAGAGAATGATTGAACTGGACTCTAGATGGTTTGAGGTATATAACATCAAAGGGGTTGGGGTTCAACGGGGCACAAGCCCCCAACCTAAAGTGTTTTGTGTATCTCCAAACACTTTAGTGAAACATTTACACACATCCCGCCCAAATAAAACTCACACAGATTGGAAGACTATAGGGGAAAAAAAAGTTTAATACATTTTTTAAAATGACCTCTTAGTATTAATGGTATTTCCATGCTCTCCCATAAGCAACAATTATCTACTAGAATGTGAAAAGGACTATTTTGTACTATTGGTTTTGTTGTTGTTTAGTCGTTTAGTCGTGTCCAACTCTTCGTGACCCCATGGACCAGAGCATGGCAGGCACTCCTGTCTTCCACTGCCTCCTGCAGCTTGGTCAAACTCATGCAGGTAGCTTCGAGAACACCGTCCAACCATCTCATCCTCTGTCGTCCCCTTCTCCTTTTGCCCTCAATCTTTCCCAACATCAGGGTCTTTTCCAGGGAGTCTTCTCTTCTTACGAGATGGCCAAAATATTGGATCCTCAGCTTCAGGATCTGTCCTTCCAGTGAGCACTCAGGGCTGATTTCCTTCAGAATGGATAGGTTTGATCTTCTTGCAGTCCATGGGACTCTTAAGAGTCTCCTCCAGCACCATAATTCAAAAGCATCAATTCTTTGGTGATCAGCCTTCTTTATGGTCCAGCTCTCACTTCCATACATCACTACTGGGAAAACCATAGCATTAACTATACGGACCTTTGTCAGCAAGGTGATGTCTCTGCTTTTTAAGATGCTGTCTAACTTATTAGAATCACTCAAATTTGATTTACAAAAATATTGGCTATCTTAGATTATTAAATAACCTCCTAACCATGATGGCTATGATGATGGCCTCCCACAGGCATTTGGTTGGCCACTGTAAGAACATGATGCTGGACTAAATGGGCCATTGGGTTGATCCAGCAGGTTCATATTTATGTAAGCTTTTGTACTTAGTACTTTTGCTTCACGTGCACTGAAAAATATATTACATGGTGAAATGTTGGTCCTCATAAATGCCATCAAGAGGTACCACAGCTCAGTGGCATGCAAGAAGTCCCAGGCTCTGTCCCTGGCATCTGCATTTACAAGAGACCCAGAGAGTAGGTGATATAAAAAGCTCCTATCTGAAGCGCCAAAGAGGTCCTGCCACTCAGAGTGGACAGGGCTAAATGAAAAAAAATAGCTTGAGCTATGACTGCTTCCTATAACCAGATTGACCTAACAGATACCCTCCAACATTTCTCTGATGAAAATAGGGACGTCCTATTCTATGCTAGTAATAATAATAATAATAATAATAATAATAATAATAATTTTATTCATACCCCACCCATCTAACTGGGTTGCCCCAGCCACTCCGGGCCGCTTCCAACATATATAAAAACATAATAAAGCATTAAACATTTTTTTAAAAAAACTTCTTATTCAGGGCTGCCTTCAGATGTTTTCTAAAGGTTGCATAGTTACGTACAATGGTGCCTCGCAAGACGAAAAGAATCCGTTCCGCGAACCTCTTCGTCTAGCGGTTTTTTCGTCTTGCGAAGCAAGCCCATTGACGGCTTAGCGGATTAGCGCTATTAGCGGTTTAGCGGCTTTTAGTGGCTTATCAGCTTATCGGATAAGCGGATAAGCGGCTTAGCGGCTTAGAAAAAGGGGGGGGAGGAAAAAACCCCGCAGGAACTCGCAAGACATTTTCATCTTGCGAAGCAAGCCCATAGGAAATTCGTTTTGCGAAGCACCTCCAAAACGGAAAACTCTTTCGCCTAGCGAGTTTTCCGTCTTGCGAGGCATTCGTCTTGCGGGGCACCACTGTATTTCATTGGCTCAGGAGTCACATAACTATATACCCTCTGATGAAAATAGAGATATCCAAAGCAAAAGCAGGACATTCTGGGATCAAATCAGAAACCAATATGGCTTCTGTAATTCTTGGACTGTCCCTGAAAAATGGGACACTTGTAGGATCTGCTAACAAGTCCCTTTAACAGTAGCAATGCAAGGCCTTCCACTTGTGTGACGGGCTATCCTTCCCTCTTCTTCCCACACTCCTTTCCCTCCAAATTGGCTTGATAGGAGACTCCCCACCCCACCCCAGAACAGTGCAGTAGGGAGAGGCAGGATTGATAACGCCAAGGTTGCAGGTTCAATCCCTGTATGGACCAGCTGGATATTCCTGCATTGCAGGGGCTTGGACTAGATCATCCTCAGGGTCCCTTCCAACTCTACAGTGCTATGCTATGATTGCTCACCATTTTCTTCCTATTTTGCTCTCCATTTGTCTTCATGGCATGCATTGCAAATGTGATTTAATTTGAAGATAATTTTACTGGACCAAGAGAGAAAGTCATCGTTCTATTTTGCCAGCATATTATATCGCCGATCCATTTTGGCATGAAGTGGGAATCCTCCCAGGGTGGCAGCAAGCTGGGACTCAAATATTCCTGGGAGTGACCTGTAAAGTAGGAAAGGGGATCCAAAAATAGTGATTTACATTGGAATGGGAAGGACTTGGAGTAAGCTAATGGCAATAATTTGAAGAGCTAATGAAAGCTAACAGCTCATTATCAGCTAATGATAGCCATTATAAAATATGCAAATGGAGATAAAGGTCTTAACATGGTCTTAACCTTTGGACTTTGGATAGACTTGGCATTGTAAATTCATCCAGGCATGTAAGCTGTAAAATAAGTGAGAATTTGCACTCTTCTGGCATTTCAAAGTTGCTTCTTACCAGGAAACAAATGTAAGAATGTAAGAAGTGAGCCCTATTGGATCAGATCTAAGCCTCATCTCGTCCAACATCCTGTTCCCACACTGGCCAACCCAATGCTCATGGGAAACCCACAAGCAACAGAACCATCTCCACTTGTGATTCCCAGCAGCAGGTATTCAGAGGCAAAGGTTAAGGCAAAGGACCCGTGGATGGTTAAGTCCAGTCAAAGGTGACTATGGGGTTGCGACGCTCATCTTGTTTTCAGGCCGAGGGAGCTGGCGTTTCTCCACTGACAGCTTTCTGGGTCATGTGGCCAGCATGACTAAACCACTTCTGGCACAATGGAACACAGTGACGGAAGTCAGAGCACAAGCAAACACTGTTTACCTTCCTGCCGCGGCAGTGCCTATTTATCTACTTGCACCGGCGTGCTTTCGAACTACTAGGTTGGCAGGAGCTGGGACAGAGCATCGGGAGCTCACCCCGTCATGGGGATTCGAACCGCTGACCTTCTGATTGGCAATCCCAAGAGGCTCAGTAGTTTAGACCACAGCGCCACCTGCAGCCCCTATTCTGAGGCATACTGCCTCCAACAGTAGATAGTTATAACATGGCTGTCATGGCTAGCAGCCATTGATAAGATTTCCTCCATCAGAGGTGGATTTAGAGAAGTGTGATTGGCTTAATCTCACTGGGCACAGGCGGATCCCTAGGGGCTCCACAGGGGATGCCACAGCTATGATTTAGAATGGAGAGTGAGAGTCAGGGGGTGCCAAATTCTAGCACTGCACAGGGTGCCACTGGAAACTGAGGCCCTGCCTCCATGAATTTGTATAATCCTCTTTCAAGCCAAGCTGTTGGTCATCACAACCTCTTGGGGGAGCAGATTCTAAAGTTTTAACTATGCACTACATGGAGTATTTTGTCTGTCCTGAATCTTCCATTATTTAGTTTCAGTGGATGGTGCCAAGTTCCAGTATTATGATAAAGCCTCCTGTGGATGTAAAAGATAATGATTCTGGCATCTACATATTGCTCCCACTTTCCTTATAATACCCTTAAAGGGGATTTCCCTATAAAATGTAGTATAAACACTGACAATGGGGAAACACTGGCCTGCGAACATTCCAGTTGGAGAACAGCCTTTACCAAAGGTGTCTTGGACTTTCAAGACACTCAAACTCAGAATGCAAGGGAGAAAGGTGTTATAAGGAAGGCATGCTTGGCAAATCCACACCGTGATCAACTCCTGCCCAGGAACCAATGTCCCCACTGTGGAAGGACGTGTGGGTTCAGAATTGGCCTCCACAGTCACTTATGCACTCATTGTTAAAACCGTGTTTATGGAAGACAATCTTACTTGGCTACGAGTGATCGCCAAAGAAGAAGAAGATTGCATTGTATTATTTTTTTCTTAGGACCACGGGGCACCTGCTGAAAGCAGCAGCCCAGCATCCAGTTCTGCTTTCTCTTCCCATAACATTTAGTCAGGTAAACTCACAGTGTGATGGGATTGGGTTGTGTGCTCCTCTGCCCCAGCAGCAATGCATAATATAAACTGAAGGGGGACACAAAATGCTATGCAATCACATCACACATGGTATTATTGGGAGAAAAGGGGGGAAACTGGTAAGTACCTTGAACAACGTTTCTCAGATCGAAACCTTAGTACTCTATCCACACACAAAATCTTGTAGCAACTAATAGATATACTGGCCTAGCTGCATGGCTAAATGTGGTAGAATGAAAAAGGAGAAATATGGCTCGAGGATGCCGAAACCATGATCGGTGTTATTGTTCAGTACAACTGACACATTTTGGCACAATTGCCTTTATGTAGGCCTTATTCTCGTATGTGATTGCAAACTTGCAGAGCAAAAGTTCTCATTTTGGCCTTGCCGGCACTTGATCATAGGTCCATCCTGTCCTGTTGTGTGCTGTTCCATCCCACTGTACACATTTTCCACTCACACTTTTTACATTAATATTTTTAAGCAAATAATATGCTGTTTATTTTTTTATATACCGACCCCTCTCGCTCTCCAGGCTTCAGGAAGCTATTTGCAAGCCTTGGGAGCCTGCGGGAGTTCCTGCCGGGCTCCCAAGACTTGCGGACAGCAGCCTGCAGCCTGAAACCCGGGGAGCACAGCAGAGCAAACCCCGGGCTTCGGACAGATATCCGCAAGCCTGGGGAGCCGGGCGGGAGTTCCCGCCGGGCTCCCCAGGCTTGCGAATAGCAGCCTATTCTGGGGGCTGGGGTCGGGGCAAGCTCGGGCTTCCCCCACCCCAGCCCCGCACCTGGGGGGGGGGAAATATATATATTTTTTCTTTATTCCCCCCCAAAAAAAACCTAGGTGCGCCCTATGGGCCAGTGCGCCCTATAGGGCGAAAAATACGGTATTTGCCAAATATCATTCAGATGAAGTTCTGAACTAAACCGTGAACTAAAGTGAACCAAACTCAGGGTAAACATGAACTGGAATTAGTTCCTTTTTGGATGTGTCAAACTTGAAATAGTTGCTTTTGAAAACAGACTTTTGAAGCTCTGAACAGGACTACCTTTAATATTGTGGTTGTGTGATTTGAGGATCACTGCTACTAGGCACTTCTATTCCACTATTTGTTCAGGTCAATTTATTGGCTGGTCAATCATCTGCAGCATCGAAAAGATGGGAATTCTAATATAATAGCATCAGATCCAAGGCTTGGTTAATTAGGGCATCCTGGTTATGTTTTGACATTAGCAGAGTTTTCCAAAAATTAGAAATCCAAGCAATCTATATGAATGCTAACTGAATGAACCAGATTCCCCTCCCCAGCCCTTAGGCCACAAAGAAAGTAACTCAAAATGACTTCACTGAATAAGAACCCTTTTTGTCATTACTTTCATGTGCTGCTTGCAAAAGATAGTTGAGAGGATGCAGCTATGACCAAAAGACACATTTGTATTGAATGTGATTATGGCATTGTCAAAAATATGGTCTCAGTGATTAATTTGTCAGACTGCTAAAAACACATTAAATAAGAACCTGGGACCATAATGAGCAGAGAGATTGCCAACATCCAAGCTAGCGCATTATGGATTTTTTTTTTTTGGGGGGGGGGGTAGGATTTTCTTCCAATAAATTATTGATTGCCTGCTAACCGATTGCTTCTTGTTTTGCTGGAGACAAAATCCTTCAATATTTCTTAATAGCTTGTTGTTTTTTTTATAAATCGGATGAACATATTTTCTTATTAGCATGGGATGAAAGACTGCCAGGAAATATACAGGGGTCATTATTAAACTGTGTAATCCTGATTGATTGGAAGGTTTCAGCCTTTCTGGGAAGCATAGCATCAGAGAGATTCATCTCGTATTAGATCTTGTCTGCTCCATTAGACTGAGGGGCCATTTTTAGCATTGGCTTTAACAGTACAGAATTAGCTGAATGGCAGAGCGTGTTCTCCCTGAAAGAGAACACGTGTTGCGGTTGGGACATACAAGCCACACTACAGTTACTGGGTAGGGGATAAAGCCAAACCATAAAGGGTTAATTGTGTTGCCAGGGAACTTTGCATGTTGCCAATAGGGGAGGAGGGGTCAGAGGCTATAAATACAGGTCGCCTCCACTGGGGCGTCCTCTTGGCCTCTGCACTGGATCACGGAGCAGTTCGTTGGAGCTGGTTGTATACAAAACCTGTTCTTATTCGCTGCTTTTATTTCTCATTGTTTGTTTTCAGCCCTTCGTTCCTCCCTTCTCCCTTCTTTTAATTTCTTTTCCTTTCATTGCCTTCCCCCTTCTCTGTCTCTCCCTATTATCCCTTCTTTTTATCCGTTTTCTCCCGTTTTGTTTAGTCGTGGAGAGCCCGGTTTGAGGGTAGGGGTTCGGGGGGGGCTCTCTCCCCGGCTCTTTGCCCCCCCCCTTTTTTCGTCGCCCGATAGGGAGGCTAGTGGGCGGTTTCGGTAGGAGCGTTTCGTCCTCCCCCCCCCCCATCGCCGCGCCGCGGCGAACGTTTTTCTCTTCGGCGGCTATCGCAGGCCGGGTAGGCCCTATACTATTTTCTTCGGCCGTCGCCGAGCTCGCCTGGGGTCCCGCCCCGCGATAGCGCGGCTGCGGGGGAGGGACGCCGGTCGTTCCGGCGTCTGCCGACCGCGGGGGCGGCGGGTGACTTGCCTGCCTCGCGCCGGTTCGCGCGAGGTTGTGGGGCCCTGGGGACTGTCCTGCGCGTTTGCGCGGCTGCGGCGCGGGGGTCCCTAGTTCGGGGGGCTGCTGTAGGCCTTGCGGAGCATTGCGAGGCCTGCTTGGCCTCGCGTCAGTGCGCGCGGGCTTGCAGGGTCCTGGGGCCTGCTCCGCGTGATTGCGTGGCAGCGGTGCAGGCGCCCGCTATCGGGGGCCTCTACAGGCCTCGTTGAGCTTTGGGCGGCCTTTCGGGTGTCGCCCCAACGTGCTTGGGGCCTGCAGTGACTCAGGGGTTTTTGCTGACGCGGCTTGGGGCCTTCTTCTAGCCGCTAGCGGAATTGCTGTGTAATCACTGTTGACGGGCAGTAGGCCTACTGATTGCTTCTGCCAGCCGGCCCCCTAGTGGATGTTCCCGGTTTTTGCGCTTGGTTACGCGGGCTCCCCCTTGTGGCTCTGAGTGGCGTTGCGCCTCTTATTGCTTTTACTGGAGTGGCCGGCCTCACACTCCCCCTGCTGGCCGTTTGAGTATTACACCGTCATTGTTTAGTTTTCAGGCTATTGAGGATAGCCAGCTATAGTTGAGGCCTTCTGGTTGGCCTAAGCGCTGCAGCGTGCTGGTGGATTTTGGTTTACATTAGGCTCCCCATTGGCTTGTTAGATAGATAGATAGATAGATAGATAGACAGTTAGATAAGACAGATAGTCAGTGGCTTATATTCGTTCTTTGTAATATTTCTTGTTCTTGGCCTAGACTTTTTTCTTGTTTTATTTGCTGCATTTAGGTTACATTTGCTGTACTGTGGTTCATTAAGGAAGCCGCTGGGCAGTAGTTGTGTAGGCCCAGCAGTGGCTATACTGCTTCAATTTTGTTGACTGTTTGGCAGCTGTGGCGATATTTTGAATTTTAACGGGTTCTGCTTTCTTCCTGTTAGCAGGTATGGCTCCAAAGAAAGCTGCTGCTCGTTCTGGTTCAGCCATTGCCTCAAAACGGCCTATTAGAGGCCCTTCTCAGGCACTCCGTTCTCCCGCTTCCAGCCAAGCAGTGGGGAGAGTGCAATCTTTGGTAGCAAGCATGGCTGGAGACCCTGCGGCCCTTTCGCGCTTTGCAGCAGAAATGGATGGCGTTTTGCAGCGTTGTTCCTCGCAACCCTCCACATCTGGAAGGCCGCCCTCTTCAGCACTGGTGTCATCCCCAGCTTCGCAGTCATCTAGTGACGACGAGAGAGAGGGTTTTTCATCGGGGGGCTTAATTGCGAACCCTCAATTGTCCCAGTCCCCTGACTTACCGGCAATTCGGAACCAGCCGCGGAGGTCGGGCCGACTCTCTAGGCGGGCCGCTGAAAGGAGTGCCCCATTGGCGGTTTCCACTCGCCGGCGTACGCCGGCTCGGCCCCCAGCCGACGTTGCATCGGGTTCTGGCATCTCACGCGTTGTCTCTGTGCAGTCTGTTTCAGTTCCATCCCGGCGGAATCCTGACTCGGAGTCCACTATCGAAGATAGTCTCCCGGTTCCTGCCAGGAAGTCGTTAGGGGGAAAGCGTCGTCGCAGGAGGTCATCCCGGAAGCGTGCGAAGCGGAAGAAGGATGACTCTTCTTCCTCTCCTTCAGGTACGTCTTCGTCTAGCTCTGATGATGAGGGTAGCAGCATGGAGCTTTATTGGGGCTTTGGCGAATTAGATTCTGGGCTCCCACGGTGGGCTTGGGAACGCAGATCTAACACTCATCGGGCAAGATATGGGGCTGTTCAGGAATGCAAGGATGGCGTGTTGGTTCCTGACGTAAAGGTCTCCACTAACTCAGCCAGGGATATTATACCCGGCTCTCATTTGTCATCAAAATTGCGGTCCAGAATACTAAATGGACGCTACATTGATATGTTCAAGTTAGTCCCACCCTCTGAAGATCAAGACAAGGGAAGCTCTTCTACAAAAAGACGGGCAGGGTCCTCTGCGGTTGACAGGACTTTCGAGCGTTGGCTCGACTGTTTCCAGGTCTTTGCTGGCATAGTTATGGCAGCTTATCTGCGGAGGTCCCTTCATTTGCTGGTCTATCTATCCATTGTGCGCTCTGCTTTCACTAAAGCTGGCGAGAAAGCCGCGATTAAATATGATGAGAATTTCAGGCGCCGTGCTGCTAAGATTCCTTCCGCTCGTTGGGATCGGAAGGATCTTGACGTGTGGACTACTTACGTGGCCCCACTTATTGATAAAAAGGTACCAGAGCAGCAGAGGCTGAGAAACTTTACTTTTAGACCTGGCCGACGCCTGCCATGTTGGGATTTTAACAGGGCCTCTTGCCAGCGCCTAACTTGTAGGTTTGCACACATTTGCGAAAAGTGCAACGGAGCGCACCCCGCTTCCTCTTGCTTTGGTGGTCGGCGGCCCTTTCGAGGGGGAAAGGGGGGTTCTCAGCAACCCCCCAAGTCCGCCCCCCCCACCTCATCAACCTCAGGAACAACAAAATAATGCACTGACTTCTTTGGCCTTTACTCCTGTTCGTTTGCCGGCCCTGCTATTGTGGCTTCGGCGTTACCCGGATAAGGAGGCGGCACTATATTTGAGTGATGGTTTTTCTGTTGGTTTTCGTATCCCGGTAGCCATGCCTCCTGTGGCTAGAAACCCGTCTAATCAGAAATCAGTTCGGGACTTACCTGAGGTCGCCCGAAAGAAGATTACAAAGGAAGTGGCCTTGCATCGGATGGCTGGCCCTTATTGTGCCCCTCCATTTCCTAAGCTGCATGTATCCCCATTGGGCATTGTGCCTAAGAAAGCTCCTGGAGAGTTTCGTTTGATTCATAATTTGTCGCATCCTAGGGGCACATCGGTCAACGACGTTATTCCTCCGGAGCTTTGCTCAGTAAAGTATGCATCCCTTGATCACGCGATCAAGATGATTCGGAAGTTTGGCCATGCTGCTTTACTGGCAAAGTGTGATATTGAGTCGGCATTTCGTTTACTGCCTATTCATCCGGAGGATTTTTGGCTACTAGGTTTTCAGTTTGAGGGTAATTATTACTTTGACAAAGCCATGCCTATGGGCTGTTCGATAGCATGTGCTGCTTTCGAATCCTTCAGCACCTTTTTAGAGTGGGCCCTTAAGGAGAAAACAGGGCTGGGCGGAGTCACTCATTATTTGGACGATTTTTTATTGGCTTCAGATTGTACTACTGGCAATTGCTCGGTGTTGTTACGCGCATTCGCTGACCTTACTGAGGAATTGGGGGTGCCTTTAGCGGCGGAAAAAACTGAGGGTCCTACGACCCGCCTTACTTACCTGGGTATCCTTTTGGATACGGTGTCCCAAACGTCCAGCTTGCCTAGGGATAAGCTGGTTGCTCTGAAGAAGGTTATAGGAGAGTTGCTCCCGTTGAAGAAGGTGTCCCTACTACAGCTTCAATCGCTATTAGGTCACCTTAATTTTGCTTGTAGGGTGGTGGCCCCTGGCCGCCCATTTTGCTCCCGTTTGGCTCGCCTCACTGCGGGTTTGAAGGCCCCTCATCATCGGGTTCGCCTCTCTAGTGAGGTGAAGGCTGATCTAAACATTTGGCTTGAATTCCTAGAGGAATTCAATGGGGTGTCGTTATGGCAAGACACGCTCAACTTGCACAATGATTTCCAGGTGCACTCAGACGCAGCAGGTTCCTTAGGTTTTGGTCTATATTGGAGGGGCAGATGGTGTGCCATGCGTTGGCCTCCAGATTGGCAGGGAGAAGCCATTACGCGGGACCTAACTTTTCTCGAGTTTTTTCCCATTGCAGTGGCAGTGCACTTGTGGGTCGATGAATTCAGGGACCGTCGTGTCTGCTTCTGGACTGATAACATGGCGGTGGTGAATGTCTTGGCTAAACTGTCGTCCCGTTCTCCTAGGGTGTCAGCCCTGCTGCGGGCTTTTGTTTTGCATTGCTTACGCTTTAACATAGTGTTTTCTGCCCGTTTCGTCCCTGGGGTGTCTAACGAAATTGCTGATGCTCTGTCCCGTTTTCAGATGGAGCGGTTCAGACTTCTGGTTCCAGAGGCTCGGTTACGTCCGGAATATTTCCCGGATCATCTCTGGAGCCTTGGCAGGAATTAGTTTTTCAGGGAGTAGCGGCTTCTATTTCCTCTTCTACTCTCAGGTCATACACAAAAGCTTGGACTGATTTTTGGTCTTTTACGCACAGGTCAGCTGGGGAAAGGAGGTGGGCCTTGCCATCCACTTCTCAGGTGCTAAAATATTTGGCGCACCTGTTTCAGCTGGGACGCGCGGCTAAGACGATAAGGATTCAGGCTGCGGCCATTGCCTTTTTCTGTAAATTTTATTTTGATAAGGACCCTTGCGCGAAGTTCGTGGTGCGTAAGGCCCTGGAGGGGTGGGGTAGGCTATGTCCTTCCCAGCCAGCTACTCGCCACCCTATATCATTTGATTTGCTTTGTAAAATGCGCAAGAAACTGCAAGAAGTTTGCTGGTCCAGGTATGAGGCTCGCCTTTTTTCGGCAGCCTTTTCTATTGCATTTTTTGGTGCTCTGAGGGTTGGTGAACTCGTTTGGGAGGAGCACAAGCATGGCCGTTCCAGGGGACTTTTGCTTCGGGATGTACAGTTGTTCCCGGCGGAGCTTAAGCTCATGATTAGAAATTCAAAGACGGACCAGAGAGGGAGGGGAGCCCTTCTTCGCCTCCCTGCCACTGGGGGGGCGGGACCTTGTCCGGTTAAGGATATTGGAAAGTACCTGGCTATACGGGCCCCTGGGGAAGGTCCGCTGTTGAGGCACGAGGATGGGTTGCCCCTGTCTAGGCGCCAGTTTGCATTGGTGATGCGGAAGGCCATCGTGGCCTGTGGTGTTTCTGCTAGTGGTTTTGCCCCTCACTCTTTTAGGATCGGGGCCGCCACGACTGCAGCACATTGGGGCCTCTCTGCCAGCAGAATAAAGAATTTGGGTCGCTGGAAATCTAATGCGTTTAGAGGCTATGTTCATTAACATATGTTTCTTCTATTTACTTGTTCATCAGGTGTAGCAGCAGTTCGTATCTGGATGGTGGGGCACAGCATCGTGCATTGGGCCGGCATCGAGGCCAGGCAGTTTGGATTGGGATCGGGTCTCGGCCTTCCTCGTCACATTCACGTGTCATGGCTGTCCAGAAGGGGAATGTCTTGGACAGAGTTCCTGCCGTTGATTAGGAGGCAGTTGGGCGCGGAGGGGCCGCCCTCGGCCATTGTGGTGCAGCTGGGCGAGAATGACCTGGTCTCCATGGGCTGTGTTAGGTTACGCACTGCAATCCTGAATGACCTGGAGGTGCTGCGAGCAATGGTGCCGACAGCAAAAATTTTCTGGTCCAAATTTTTACAAAGGCGTGGTTGGAGAGGCAGTCATTGCCCAACTGGGATTGAGAGGGCCAGGAAGCGTATTAACGCCGCGGTCTCAAAAAAGGTTTTTGAGCTGGATGGTGATGTGATTTCTCATCCTGAGATTCTTGCTAAGGATGAATCTCTTTACAGGGATGATGGGGTGCACCTTTCTGCCTTAGGGAATAAGGCGTGGCTGGGGGCTGTGGTAGCCAAGCTAAGGTCTTGGTTGGGTCTGTGAGTGGTTGGCGGTGAGCTTAGGGCTCCATTGGCGGTTAGGCATTGGTTAAAATTGGTTGGAAGAGGGGTAAGTGCCTACCCCTCCAAATGGTGGTGCGGAAAGGGAATTCCGTTAAAGGAATCCAGGGGCTTGCCATTCATTTCGTCCTTGTCCCCGGAGTCGGACTTGGGCCGTGCAAGCCCCACAGGAACATGAGGGTGAGAGGTGTGAGACTGATACCCGGCTTCATTTTCTCACCCAATACTTGTTTCCCACGCTGGCTTCCGCTGGAATCCGGAAGGCCAGCTCTGTCCATGGGCAAGGACAGATAGTCATAACCAATGCCTAAGCAACCACTCACGTATTTGTATTTTAATAAAGTTGTGGCCAAAATCATGCCAAAAACCTTAAACAAAATTGATGTGTGAAGTGTGATTTCTTGGTGAGGGTGGCGTTGTGGGACTCAACACGCAAAGCGTGTTCTCCCTGAAAGAGAACACGTGTTGCGGTTGGGACATACAAGCCACACTACAGTTACTGGGTAGGGGATAAAGCCAAACCATAAAGGGTTAATTGTGTTGCCAGGGAACTTTGCATGTTGCCAATAGGGGAGGAGGGGTCAGAGGCTATAAATACAGGTCGCCTCCACTGGGGCGTCCTCTTGGCCTCTGCACTGGATCACCCGCCCACCCTCCCTTTAATGGGTTGGGGTTTTATGGTTCGCTTGACCTTGCTATGCCTGTCATGGGGTCGTCCGCTTTGGTGCGGGGGCCTGGTAGGAATTTACCATTTGGCTGATTGGCTGGGGCCATTTGGGTTTCGCCTACTGCGTAGCAAATAAGTCACAACTTGTAAGGTTGGCGGTTAGGCATTGGTTAAAATTGGTTGGAAGAGGGGTAAGTGCCTACCCCTCCAAATGGTGGTGCGGAAAGGGAATTCCGTTAAAGGAATCCAGGGGCTTGCCATTCATTTCGTCCTTGTCCCCGGAGTCGGACTTGGGCCGTGCAAGCCCCACAGGAACATGAGGGTGAGAGGTGTGAGACTGATACCCGGCTTCATTTTCTCACCCAATACTTGTTTCCCACGCTGGCTTCCGCTGGAATCCGGAAGGCCAGCTCTGTCCATGGGCAAGGACAGATAGTCATAACCAATGCCTAAGCAACCACTCACGTATTTGTATTTTAATAAAGTTGTGGCCAAAATCATGCCAAAAACCTTAAACAAAATTGATGTGTGAAGTGTGATTTCTTGGTGAGGGTGGCGTTGTGGGACTCAACACGCAACTTCTTTCTCTGCTACCTGGTAATGTAAGTCTGTGATCTTGGGAGAGGAGACTATTACAGTGTGACTCCAGTTTCTGACACGGAGCAATGGTTCCAAACTACAAGAAAAAAGATTCCACCTAAACATTAGGAAGAACTTCCTGACAGTAAGAGCTGTTCGACAGTGGAATTTGCTGCCAAGGAGTGTGGTGGAGTCTCCTTCTTTGGAGGTCTTTAAGCAGAGGCTTGACAACCATATGTCAGGAGTGCTCTGATGGTGTTTCCTGCTTGGCAGCGGGTTGGACTCGATGGCCCTTGTGGTCTCTTCCAACTCTATGATTCTATGATTCTATGAATACTGTGGAGAACATAGGGATTGACAGATTGCCAATTTATTCTCTCTGTCAGTTCATTCATAAGTCTCTCCCATGCCCACATTAAACGTTTGTATTTAAATATGTATTTTTTTATATCTCAGTCTATGAATTTCTAAATGTACTTTATGTGGCTAAATATTTTATGTATGTAGATATGTTAAATCTGCGTTTCTTAATGTATTATTTCCCAAAGGCTGCATTTTGGACACAGTGTGGTGCCTAGCTCAGAGAAGTGCAAGAGCAGGGTGATAGTTAAGTTTCTAGTCTGTGTATTTGTCCAGGACAGATGAGGTGGGGTGAAAAACTCACCTCAGGTGATGGAAGTGCAAGAGGTGGGAACCCACCTGCCCCACCATTTCCACACCTTGCAGAATGCTTCCCCCATCTCACTGAGTTCAGCAAGACAGGGAACTTTCCAGTGGAATTGTGTGATGGCAGAGGGCACAGAGAGGGCAGAGGGCACCATGTTCCCACTTTGCAAATTGGGATGGGCCACTTCTGGTTAAGGATTTATGAATTAAGTTTCTTCATTTTAATATGCAGCCTAAATGGAATTCTCTTAGAAGAAACCAATGTGGGGACTTCCGTCATGCGAATTCCACCATTACTGGGCAGCTTGAGAAAGGCCATGGCTAAGAATGGAGAAGAAACTGGATTCCGTTTGCATTTAAAACATACCTAATTCACACTTCTCTGATTTTTGCATTGCAGTTCTGCAGCTAAGTAATGTGGACAAAAATGCGTATACTAGGCTAAAGTGGGCACAAAGACTCACACATCATAAATAAATGACATTAAAATACATTATATCAGGGGAAGTTGCTTTGGGAAAATGTGTGTGTTAGGAGAAATTCACAACTAAAATGTGGAATAATTTTCATGGGGGCGTCTTTTTAAAAACGGAAACTCTTGTTTGAAACATGGAGAACTGAATTTAGGATTGGGGAAAAATGAGAAGCTGAGATAAACCAAAGTTGACCAATTCCTTGCCATAGTATAGCAGCACTTACACCAAAATCTGAATTCCACTAAAAGAAAAATAAATTTTCAACAGAAGTAAAAAAGAAATATACAGTGGTACCTCGGGTTACATACGCTTCAGTTACAGATGCTTCAGGTTACAGACCTCGCTAACCCAGAAATAGTACCTCGGGTTAAGAATTTTGCTTCAGGTTGAGAACAGAAATTGTGCTCCAGCGGCATGGCAGCAGCAGGAGGCGCCACTAGCTAAAGTGGTGCTTCAGGTTAAGAACAGACCTCCGGAACGAATTAAGTTCTTAACCCAAAGAACATATATATATATGACTGTACAACCTTAGTCCAAAATCATGCTACAGTCATATGCACACTTTCCTGAGAGTAATCCCTAGTCCCCACACTGCATAAACACACACAGAATTGCAGCATTTGCATTAGGTAGCTATGACTGCATACAGAAGGACTGTGAACCTTTAATAACTTCTTTCACAGTAGTGTGGATTTTATTACTTTTCGTTTGGTTTTTGCAAGGTGCCCTGAGACTCTTTTTAATATTTAAACACCCATATAGTCCAAATACAGCATTTCTGTGATCCACAATGGAGTGTGAGTGTGTTTTGGAAGAAACTATGCAGAGAGCCAAAAATGGCTTGGTGTTTTCCTTTGCAGTATTTTCGGATGCCAAAGAAACAAGCGGCTTTTAAGACAGATTGGCAGCTTGGCTTTTTGGCAACGGGAAAAGATTTTGAAGGAAATGAATAACAGTGTTCTGCATTCATGTCCAGGAAGGTAGTTTCATACAGAGGGAACAGTAAGGATGAGTGGACAGAGTAACCTAAGACAGCAGGGAACCCAGTGCTTGAAGGGGTGTTTGGGATGGGATCGGAAATTATCATACTTAGAAGTATAGAATCATAGAACTGAAGAGTTGGAAGAGGCTTCAAGGGTTCCAATGAAGGAATCTCAACTAAAGCATCCATGACAGATGGCCACCAAACCTCTACTTAAAAACCTCCAATGAAGGAGAGTCCACTACCTTCTGAGGGAGTCTGTCCCACTGTTGAACAGCTCTTACCATCAGAAATGTCTTCCTCATGTTTAGTTGGAATTTCCTTTGCGTGTTAAAATCCCAAGGAGCTTCCCAATAAATAAAGACACAATTGACATGGAATTTAGTTTTAGGTTATTGGCATAATTTTGGCCGCAACTTTATTGATTAGTGGTTTGTTTAGGCATTGGTTCCTGACTAGCTGCACCTGCAAGGCAGCACTGACGACTGGACCCCACCATATCATCAGTACAGGTAAACACCGTGAAGGAGCAATGGTCCAGAATCAGACTCAAACTCACCCCAAATGCTCCCAGGGACTCTTGTGTGGCCCTACCCTCCGAAAGGGGTCGAGAATAGCATGGCGAATCCCTGGATTCCTTTAACAGAATACTTTTGCACATTGGAGGCTCCAGACCACCTTGAACCAATGCCTAAACACCAAAGCTTACAATGTTGTGACGATTTGCTACGTGGCAGGTGAAACCCAAGTGGCATCGGCCAATCAGCCAAATGGGAAAATTCCTACCGGGACCCTGCTCCAACAGCAGATGACCCACGATGGCATAGCAAGGTACCCCTGCCCGTATGGGCCAGTCTTGACAGACTCTAGGGTTGTGCGCTCATCTCACTTAAGAGACCGGGAGCCAGCACTGTCCGCAGGCACTTCCGGGTCACGTGGCTAGCGTGACGAAGCTGCTCTGGTGAACCGGCACCAGAGCAGCACACGGAAACGGCGTTTACCTTCCTGCTATATAAAGCGGTACCTATTTATCTACTTGCACTTAAGGGTGCTTTCGAACTGCTAGGTGGGCAGGAGCTGGGACCGAACGACGGGAGCTCACCCCGCCGCGGGGATTCGAATCACCGACCATGCGATCGGCAAGTCCTAGATGCTGAGGTTTTACCCACAGCACCACCCGCGTCCCGTAGCAAGGTAATAGCAAGACCCTAAGTATAGGGAGGATGGGTGGGTGATCCAATGCACAAGGTGAAAAGAGGAAGCTCAATGCATCATGCAGCAGAATATAAAGGTCCCTCGGTTAACACACAAAATTCCTCATTGGCCAGATCTGCCCAGCAACTGAGGGACCACCAATTGGGTTGTTGCGGCTATCCAATCACTCCCACCCACTCAAACAGTGGGGTCAGTCCTAATGAGCTCACAGCAATGCATGCCCTCTGTGAGGAGGACTCGATTTCTTGTGACTTGAAGCCATTGGCTTGGCATGCTACACGTCAGTGGCATTGTCCAGGTTGGGATGAATCCACACCATATACAGTGGTACCGTGGGTTAAGTACTTAATTCGTTCTGGAGGTCCGTTCTTAACCTGAGACTGTTCTTAACCTGAAACACCACTTTAGCTAATGGGGCCTCCTGCTGCTGCCGCACCACCAGAGCACGATTTCTGTTCTCATCCTGAAGCAAATTCTTAACCTGAAGCACTATTTCTGGGTTAGCGGAGTCTGTAACCTGAAGCGTATGTAACCTGAAGTGTATGTAACCTGAGGCACCACTGTATTGAATGCATATTCAAAGCACATGCCTTCCTGGAAACTGTACTTTCCTCCTCAACACCCTTAAAATATAGACATGTGCTTGAAATATAGAATCATAGAATCATAGAATCATAGAGTTGGAAGAGACCACAAGGGCCATCGAGTCCAACCCCCTGCCAAGCAGGAAACACCATCAGAGCACTCCTGACATATGGTTGTCAAGCCTCTGCTTAAAGACCTCCAAAGAAGGAGACTCCACCACACTCCTTAGCAGCAAATTCCACTGTCGAATAGCTCTTACTGTCAGGAAGTTCTTCCTAATGTTTAGGTGGAATCTTTTTTCTTGTAGTTTGGAACCATTGCTCCGTGTCCGCTTCTCTGGAGCAGCAGAAAACAACATTTCTCCCTCCTCTATGTGACATCCTTTTATATATTTGAACATGGCTATCATATCACCCCTTAACCTCCTCTTCTCCAGGCTAAACATGCCCAGCTCCCTTAGCCGTTCTTCATAAGGCATCGTTTCCAGGCCTTTGACCATTTTGGTTGCCCTCCTCTGGACACGTTCCAGTTTGTCAGTGTCCTTCTTGAACTGTGGTGCCCAGAACTGGACACAGTACTCCAGGTGAGGTCTGACCAGAGCAGAATACAGTGGCACTATTACTTCCCTTGATCTAGATGCAATACTCCTATTGATGCAGCCCAGAATTGCATTGGCTTTTTTAGCTGCCGCGTCACACTGTTGGCTCATGTCAAGTTTGTGGTCAACCAAGACTCCTAGATCCTTTTCACATGTACTGCTCTCAAGCCAGGTGTCACCCATCTTGTATTTGTGCCTCTCATTTTTTTTTTGCCCAAGTGCAATACTTTACATTTCTCCCTATTAAAATTCATAGGGAGAATTCATATGTGTTGGATATGTTTTTAATGTTTCATGTGGATCTTGTTTTTGGTGTCTAAAACTTTTTTGCTTAAGAAAAATGACATTTTATCATGTCTGTTTGTTTTTAAAAATCTTTATTTTATCTATATTTAAATAATCAGGGCAACTGAATCCTAGTTTAGATATTTTTCTCTCGTGTGAAAAGGATGAAAGCAGAACCACTCTCACTAGCTACACTTCCTCCCTTAAATCTATGCTGCTCCACACATCAGCAAGCAAACATCTGTATCAAGGAGTACAGCTCCTTGTGCAATTAGAACCCTGCACATTGTCATGACCAGGAATTCTGAGATGCAAAGTAGATCCAGGGAGGAGGAGATCTTCCCTATGTGGATCCACTGGCACCAGCACCTGCCTCTCATCCCCTGGACTCCAAAGAGACAACTCTGTCATCAGTCTCCAATGACTAGACCACAGACTCCTCAGAAGGTCAAGAAAGACCTCACCACAAGAGGAGTAATCACATCCAGAACTTCAAATGTTTGTGATAAGTGGGAAAGAAAGATTCCAGGAAGAGTCTTGCATTTTGTATGTCCTTCAAACCAGAGTTATCTCCTGTTAGTCTGTGGGTTAGTCTACACATGCATGCTCCTCAGCTGATGAGGGTGACTGATGAGGACGACCTCAGGTGACTTTCATATATCCATGAACTAAAAGATAAAGGTAAAGGTACCCCTGCCCGTACGGGCCAGTCTTGACAGACTCTGGGGTTGTGCGCCCATCTCACTCAAGAGGCCGGGGGCCAGCGCTGTCCGGAGACACTTCCGGGTCACATGGCCAGCGTGACAAAGCTGCATCTGGCGAGCCAGCGCAGCACACGGAAACGCCGTTTACCTTCCCACCAGTAAGTGGTCCCTATTTATCTACTTGCACCCGGGGGTGCTTTCGAACTGCTAGGTTGGCAGGCGCTGGGACCGAGCAGCGGGAGCGCACCCCGCCACGGGGATTCGAACCGCCAACCTTTCGATCGGCAAGCCCTAGGCGCTGAGGCTTTTACCCACAGCGCCACCCGCGTCCCACTATCCATGAACTAACACAGATCAAATACCATGGGGAGATCATATGTACCATTTCACAGCACTACACTTTTCTGTGGAAACTGGGGACAAAGGTCCGAGTAGGGGAGCCAGTGGGGAAGTAGATGAGAAAACAGGCAGTTGTCTGTTGCTTCCTTTCCCCACACCACCCTCTCTACTCTAAAATGTGCTGTGAGATCTGACAGAGGCTTAGATCTACTGCCAACAAGAGGTGATTGATTGGTAACATCAAAGAAAGACCCTGAAGAGGAAATGTGGGAGGTAAACAGATGAAGGATGGTGACCTTGGAAATTATATTTTGAACTGAAAAGAAACAGGCATGGCTTATGACTGGCCCAACAAGATTCCCATTATTCTGCCTCCTTGAGGGGATAAAAGGGTGGAGGTAGAGTCAGGCAAGTCAACAATACTCAACCAGCAGGCTACATTTGTGTTGGTGTGTCACAAGTCTGGCAAGAATGATTTGAACCCATCAGTTTGTTTTTTATTTGATTGTGATAATGTCTGGAACCAGTCTGGCCGTTCCTCTGCTGAAACGTCTAGCAATTCATAAGCTCAATGAAAATCCCTTTAGCACTACTTAGTTGAGTCAATCTGTGACTAGTACAGGAGTAAAGCTATTGATTCGACTTTAAAGCTCAGAGGGGGAAAGTCTTGTTAGAATGCTAATGGTATTTCAATAGGTCAGCAAATGGAGGGAAACCGTGGAAGGGAGACGTGTAATCCTCACAGCTTCCCCACCAATGGTTGGCCCATTAGCTTCAACCAGAGCATTCCTTTGGCGCTCTTTGATGATTGGACATGCATGTCAATAACTTTTAACAATGGCAATTTGTTTCTAGGTTGAAAACTTCAAATCAATCAAATGTGCATGCAAATAGCTCTATTAAATCTAATCTGGATTGCAGAAAGAGGATGCTTAAGGAGATAATGAAAATTGAAGCTTCTCTTTAATTATCTCTATAAAGTCTTTTGCCATCAGCATAAAAATGCAGTTAATGCTTTTTGAGTAATAATCAACTATTTAAACAAAGACAGTAATTCTACAGTTCTTGTCCAATTTATGGCCACAGATCACAAAGGTACTTAAGCACACACCTCACTATGAGCACAAGAATAGCTACATTGACGGCCTCTGGAATGACTGCTTCCTTTAACTCTGGGCTTCTATGTTTCCATGTGATGTGCAGTCTCCTGCAGTAGTAATTGCTTTCCCCTTTCTTTCCATCCTCATCACAGAAAGCATTTTTTCCCCAGCTATTAGCATGATGGACAATCTTCACAATTTGGAATGATGCAGTCATGGCTTATTTAGCTTGCAATCTCAGTAGGGACAGAGTGCCAGTTTGACAAAAAGCAATGCAGAATCACCTGATCTGCACCATCTCAACCAGTTCACGGATCAGATTAGGTTCTACTCTCGAATCTGCACTTTGATTGATCTCCATCTTATCATATTCATCTCATAAAATGTGTCTCCTCTGCATTGCTTTTTAAAAAAGTAATGAGCACATGATCTGGGAACTTAAGTTTTAGGAGAAGCCGGCAACAGGAGTGGTGTAAGTCAAACTATATTTTAAAGGCTTGCATTCCCTCAGACAGGCGTGGGCCAGATCAGCTAGCAGCACCCTTTCTCTGCAATGGAATTTGGATCTGTTGTAACTTTGTGTTGGCTTAATTTATGCCTGCTTTCTGCATGTGGGGACCCCGAGACCACCCCCTTGTTGATGAATAAGACACAAGGACACAGATATTAGGTTAATGTTATTGGACAAATTTAGGCCACAACTTTATTGGTTACAGAATGTGAGCGGTATTGGCTTAGGCAAACAAGGAAGTGAGCCAAAAGGAAGCTCTCCAGCTCTATTTAAATGGGGCCTGGCCATGCCCCCCCCCCCCAGCCAGCGGATTGGCTGGCAGGTGAATGACATGGCTGGGAACCTCCAGGGTACATGGGACTTCGTCCCTGCACCCCCGGAGGGAAGTGCGTGGCCACGTGGTCCACCACAACTCCTCCCCACTGGAAAGTGGAGTGGATTTCCAAGCCCCAAAAGGATTTCTCTCTCTCTCTCTCTCTCTTTTTTAAAAAAGACAGGATTTGATTAAATTTCAGGCTTGAGAACCAAGGGGTTATGGATCCTGCCCACTTACAGACTTTTTGCTATCGTTTTCTTGCGAGGGCAAACTTTACTGTTGGGTTTAGTTAAAATTCTCTTATTCCCTCACTTGTTTTATAAGCAATCTGTATGAAAATGGCATATGTGAGAGAGGTGACCCTAGGTAAGAGGAATGTTAACCATATTTCTGTACTGGAATACTACTGTGATTTTGTAGGTGGTGGCAATGTGATATTACTATTCATATAACTAATTTTCCTTATGCTGCTGCAAAAATGAGATTTTGTAATATGAACCAATTTTAGAGTAAGATTTAGAATAAAATTACCTCTTTTCTAATTGGGAAGTGGAACAGAGCTTTTAAGCATATAAGCTCTTGATTACTTGGTGAGGAGTGCCTATAAAGATCTTATTGGACCAATTCCTAATTTGTGTTCACTCCCCTGCAGTTGAAATCAGCCAGAGCTTCAGTTTTCCAACCCCCTTTCAGCTTTGTTCTTTCAACATAGCTGTGATATTGGAGCCTATGTGTTTCATGTAATCCGATTGATATTGATTCATCATTAGTATAATTCAGCTGCCCAGATTCAGAAAGATGTGTTGGGGCTTCTCCTCTTTATACCAAGGTATAAAGCTGTTTGACAGTGGAATTTGCTGCCAAGGAGTGTGGTGGAGTCTCCTTCTTTGGAGGTCTTTAAGCAGAGGCTTGACAACCATATGTCAGGAGTGCTCTGATGGTGTTTCCTGCTTGGCAGGGGGTTGGACTCGATGGCCCTTGTGGTCTCTTCCAACTCTATGATTCTATGATTCTAAGGTTAGATTGTGGAGACCTGTTTCCTCCATAGGGTGAATCACCTTATTGGCATCTGTGAAACTCAATAATAATAATAATTTTATTATTTATACCCTGCCCATCTCGACACTTCTTGAAAATATGGATTGGTTACATTTATATCCCCCTCCCTTTTTCTCCAAGGAGCTCAAGGCAACATACATGGTTTCCCCCCTCATTTACCGTAATGCCCACAACAACTGTGAGGTAGTTTAGGCTAAGTGGCAGTGATTGGCCTAAGGCATGCATAGGCAAACTCGGCCCTCCAGATGTTTTGAGACTACAAATTCCATCATCCCTGACCACTGGTCCTGTTAGCTAGGGATGATGGGAGTTGTAGTCCCAAAACATCTGGAGGGCCAAGTTTGCCTATGCCTGGCCTATGGTCACCCAGTGTCAGGAATCCAGGTTCCCAGCTTGATAACACAGTAAGCGTAGCTAGTTAAAAGGATGGCTTTACTGCAAAAAAACAAACAGCTCCAGACAAAGCCTCTGGCACCATTACTCAAGATGAGCCTTCTGAAGACTCCTTATGACGTTGACAGAAGATACTGAACTTATGAACCTTATGTCTTTTGTTTTGCTTCCTATCTTACAGCCCTCCCATTCACCAACTTCTCGGAATTAATGGATCATCTCCCACCTCTTCCTTTTCCAATAGGCTGTCTCTGAATTCTTTCGTGCCTATTTGTGCTTCTGGCGAGCTTTGACTGAGTTCTAGCCTGCTCTCAGCTACTGTTTTATCAGCCGGAATATCAAGGTCAGGAAGAGCCGAAGTCTGCAGCTGCTGGCTCTCCCCTGCCTGACTAATATCAAAGACTCTCTGTTCCTGGCTGCTTTCTGCAGTTGGCTGCAAACCTTCGCTTGGAGCTGGCTCATTCCTGACACTCAGTGAGCTTCACAGCCAAGTGGATATTTGAACCATGGTCTCCCAGGTCCTAGTCCAACACTCTGTCTGCTATGTCATGACTCTCCATGTGGCTTGATAGCAGCTCCTGACGGATCACACTGGACTGATGGTGTTCCTAGCTGGGATACCATCATAGCCATTTAGGCAAAATGCCCCAAGTATTTGTGGGCAAAACCACTTCAACCCTGGGGTGGAATATACAGAAGGCTATTTCAAAATAAGGGGACCCCTTAATAATTTCAAATGTATTTGTGGCTTGATGATGTAGATCAATGATATAATAATAATTTATTCCTTTATTTAAGACTATCTTGATACCGCTTAATATATATATAATATCTAAGTTGTGTATAGCACATTTTAAAAGCACAAATATCACAAAATAGACAATAAAACCATTGATACCAACTACCAAGAACAGCAATGAAAGGTACAGAAATGCAACAAAGCATTATAATGTACACAATACAGTGTCTATTTTTAATAATCAAGGAAAGACTGGGGGAAAGATGTGCCTTCAGAAAGTTGACTGAAGCAGGTAACAAATGGAAATGGCAGAGACAGCATCATATTATGTAACGTTAAACACTACCAGGTGCTCAGGTGATCAGACCCAGAGAATGGCAAGGACTGTAAACCTTAAATAGTTGGGCACAAAATTAAGCAAAAACAGCTGGCTCCTGCCAGAGCTTGGGACAAAACCCCCCCCAAGTGTCCCAATTTTGATCAGCAGGATGTTGGAGGGTATGGAGGCAAATGAGAAATGGAGATGAACCAAAATGAACTGCTGTACCCATCCCAAGCAATGGATTCCAAAAAATGGCAGTGGCACATCTCACTAGGCCCAAGCCCAGTCCACATTTATGCATGCTAATGACATCATCAACTGCACTGCTGCATCAGCAGAGGCTTAATGAAGAGGATCCAGGGAGGGGGATGTAAAAGCCTGGTACAAAGGCAAGAGAGAGAAATAAACCCTTGTCCTTCATTAATTAAGCATAGCCCTTAATTAAGAGGAATGGAAGAAACTGCAGCATTAGCAACATTAGCAAGTAAGCCTCCGCATGCTTTCAAAGGTTTTACTATATAAAGTTCTGCATGATTTTTTTTGTTATGACCTCTCCAATAAGTCAAAGGATCCCTGGATGGTTAAGTCCAGTCAAACTTGACTATGGGGTGCGGTGCTCATCTCGCTTCAGGCTGAGGGAGTTGGTGTTTGTCCACAGACAGCTTTCTGGGTCATGTGGCCAGCATGACTAAACTGCTTCTGGCACAACAGTACCCCATGATGAATGTCAGAATGCACGGAAATGCCGTTCAACTTCCTGCCGCAGTGGCACCTATTTATCTATGTGTGCTGGTATGCTTTCAAACTGCTGGGCTGGCAGGAGCTGGGACAAGGCAACGGGAGCTCACCCTGGATTCGAACGCCCGACCTTCCAATCGGCAAGCCCAAGAGGCTTGGTGGCTTAGACCACAGCGCTGCCCGCGTCCCTCTCCAATAATGTGAGTCTGACATACCATACATTTTACAATGCCCTAATAATAAAATCCCCTGCCCTCTTTTAATGGAGAATACAGCATGGGTACAGCATTATTGGAGAGAAAGAGAATCATGAGGATGTCCTATGCACCTTGGTCAAAAGAAATATTAATGGTGATGTGGTTTTCCAGAGTTTATTCTTATTGAATGTTCTGTGATCTTCTATCCTTTAAAAGACCAGTTATAGGGTATTCCCTTATACTGGGATTTATTGCCAGTTGTTCACCTGTTCTTTCCTTTGACAGGGAATATATTGCTTGCCACAGTCAGCAAATGTGTTAATGGCAGAGTAAGACCTGGAATTGCACCAATGTTCCTGTCAATCAAGCAAACTGTTTGGGTTCTAGCTTAGTACCTTCAAGTCCTCCCTGTAAGTCAGCATCCTGACTTACCCTTCGTAGTACTTATATCAATTTGAATAATAAATCATAGTTGCTTTATGGTGATAGAACTGAAAGCTACTTTCTCATTTAAAAGCTTTCATCTTTATGATGTTCTATATAACGAATATCACAGCACACTAATGAGACTGCCGGCAACTCCAGAAGATGTATGGCTGTCTAACGTGGCTCCTTTTCGTCCCTGATAAAAGACAGCATGAATTTATCAGTTTCATAATTTCCCTTTACTGATATGGATATATAGATTAAAATTCATGGCTCTTTAAGAGAACTGTGAAGAATCCTTCTTGTTTAGTAATGTTCTTAGCATTCCAGGTACCTTTTATGTTTTCTCATTTAGAATGATATACTGCATTTTCCCTGCAGTTGGTATTTGTGTAAGTGCAGAAGAACCACATGTGCAAAAGTTATTTAATTTTTAAAAACAGCATTAAGTACTGAACTAGAGAATAAGGGACTTCATTTATTTTATTCACAGGATATTAATGTTCACCCCCGAAAAGCAATATTGAAAGTAATGGACTGAATTGCTAATGCATGTGCGCTTCAGATTCACCAGATCTTCCCAGAGGGATGGAGAAGAGGTCATTTTTTATGTTTCATAGAGGGAGAGAGAAAAAGAGAGAGATGTAGCAAGTCAATCAAGTCAGATAAAATACTTGGACAGTAAAAGTGCTGATGGACAACTAGGCTTTCACACAGGGAAATAGTGTCTTAGTTTTATGGAAAATGAAGAATGATGGTATGGATGTAAGATGCATAACTGCAAGTCCAAGTCGAAACACAATGAACTAGTTTTGAAAGGGTATGAAAAGAATAACGGGCTTCACTCAAAGCAATGTTTGATGGTAAAACAGCCTATGTGTGCAACTACTTAAGCAGGAAGTATTTTATTTTATTTCACAAGACAATACAAGACAGTATTGTAGATGATAAAAAGTTAAAAAAATAATAATTCATCACCTGCACTGATGATAGTCATTGTTTGGATGAAGGGGATTTTATCCATTTCTGCAGTTATTCATTCAATCAATCAAACAAACAAACAAGCAGTAGCTGAACAGGGTTCCACACAGTCACAAAAACAAATTAACCGAAAAAGCCTCAAAAACAAAAACGCAAAATAAATAGCAAAAACAAAAGTGCCAAATTTAATCTGTTCTGGAAGTCTGTTTGACTTCTGAAATGTTTGAAAAACAAGGCACAGCTTCTGATTGCTGCAGGCGCCCCAGAAACAATAGCCGACAGTCACATTGGATGTTTGGCTTCCGAAAAATGTTCAAAAACCAGGACACTTACTTCCGGGTTTTCAGTGTTTTGGAACCAAGGCGTTTGAATACCAAGGCATTTGAGAATCAAGATACCACTGTACTCCTTTAGATAGAGACTTGGCACCAGCAAAGTCCAGATCTAGGCTGCAGGTTCAAATGTAGTTCCATGCACAGCACATAGTCCAGCAGCAACCAGGAGGTAGGAATCACACAGCAGAAATTTTGAGCAGCAGGCAGACGTTGCTGGTCTAGCCCTCCTTATATAGCCAAGACAATCACATTCTGGCCAGATACCAGTTACAGGTTCAGCAGCTACCATGGAGATCTGGCCAGGTGGAAGCAATCGGCACTTACATTTTTCCTGGGCAAGAATAAACCTTCTTCAACATGGTGAACCTGCAAGCGACCAAGGAACAGATTCACAATGGTGTTGTGATGTTGAGTGAGAGTATCCAAAGGATGTTGACCTTAGTCTAGTCAATTAACTCTTGCACTTCCACCTGTACGTCAAACAAGCTCACCTGAAAAAGAAAATTTCAGCCCCCAAGGTGTGTAACAAATAAAATTCCAGGAGAATTTTTTTTTTGGGGGGGGGGAGGGTGGAACCCAGATTGCTCCTGTGTTTAATGGTTACAAACTGTACTTGCAAGATATCAATTTCCAGAGTAACAATTTCCAAGATCAGTTGTCTGCACTAAGCATTCTCGGCACAGAAAATGATAACCTGTGACTTAACCGATTTTAATGATATAATTGATAGTTTTGCATCCAAAAGTGCTTGAAAGAAATTATTCCGACTTCGTACATGACATAATGTCATAACAAAGATATGATTCCCCTATATGTGTCTTCAATAATTCCATACTTTTGCAAATATAGTAAAGGTTATAAATTTATAAACAATTTTTTATCAGTCCTAAAATTTCAGCAATGTTCTACTTTTGTTGAGTAAATAAAGAAAAGAAGAAAGTTTTGTTTCTCACGGTCAGATGCTATTAAGTTTGGGCCTCCCATTGTCTCCTAGCCCAGAGCCTCCAGTTGTTTTAATCTGGTCCTGCATGAACACTCCCCCCCTCTTTCCGTTTTATTTAACGTATATGTGACTCTCGCCTAAATTATAAGCTAAGAACAACAGCTTTAGAATGCAATTTATCCTTCATACACCAATGGATTCTAAAATGCCACAGGCTATGCACGCTAAATGTAAAGGCTAAGCTATAATTGCCACTCTCCCCCTCTCTTTAAGATTAACATTATTATTTATTTATAGTGCAATATACCAGCACTGTCATTCACCTTCTGACTGTGCTACTGCAGTCGGGGCGGGAAACTGGATTGTATAGCTTCCAATAAAATTGACTAACTAGTTTCAGGCTGAAATCCTCTTACTCATGAGTAAATCTCACTGCAATCAATAGAACCTGCTGCACAGATGCATTTAGGATTGTTATTTATATGGAAGAATTCCCCATATGCAAATTGTCTTATATACACGTCTCATGTTGCTACAGTCTAACCAAAGGGGCTTTGCACAGTTTATATATATCAAGGGTGATGATATTGGAGTGTCAGGGACTAGGCAGAGGAGGAATGGTGGAGACCGCCTTTCCATCCTGACCCTTCCAGGGAGGAGGAAGAGAGTATTGATTTACAACAAGGGGTTAAGGAAGGTTGCAGCTTGGAGGCAGATGAGGGGGGGGGGAGTTGGGAAATCATGAGAAAGGCAGACAACACCTGGCTGAGGTGTTATCATTAGAAATCATTCCAGACCCTCCATCTCCCGGAACCCGGTGAGCCTTAAAAGTAGGAGAGCAAAGAGCTCAAAGACAGAGGGCACCCATAGAAGTGACAAATGAGGAAGTGGGAGAGATGGGGAGTGGAGATTTACTTGGGACACCACCATTATCCAAGAGGTTGGGTTCTATAGCCACTCTCTGTAAAGATTGAAATTAAAAAGGACTATGAAACTTTTCCTTGTGTTTATACTTTCCTGGGCAATTAGCCAGGATCTGCTGACAGCACCCTGACAGCAGGGAGCAGAGAGCAATTGCCATTCAAATTACACACCTTCCAACCTTTCTTGAGAAAGGAAATGTGGTTGTATGAATCCGTCCCAAAGTCACACATAAAGTTGATTATTTGATGTGTACAGAGTTGTGAATGCATATTTATTGGCCTCAACTTGATGGGTTACAAACTGGCAAACCAATCTAAAACTTTTTCCCAATACTAAAAGTTAATATATCCCCCAAATAAAACTATTCATCACCTGCTATGGAGATCCATCTTGACAGGGCTGAGATGCAGTCTGACTCTTAACTGTTTCTGGCTTTACCAAGACTTAAAGCATATCCCCTTTGTGACATCACACATGACATCAGAATGGCATATTTGGATTCAGCCTAGACTATCTCCATGCCAACAGCAATGGCCAGTAAACTTCTGCAGCCAAGTAACCATCAGCCTGACTACCCAGTTGTTCAGATCTAGACTATTGGATGTTTAATTTTTGTTCTCATAATCAAAGCCTGGAGAAGAGCTGTGTATATTCTGAAAACCTGCTTCCACTGTTAAAGAAAACTATTTGTCAGGGACTGGGCAGAGGAGGAATGGTAGAGACCTCCTCCCCATCCTGACACTTCCAGGGAGGAAGAGGAAGATAGTATAGATTAACAACAGGGGTTTGAGGGAAGGAGCAGCTCAGAGGCAGAGGAGGGGGAAAGTTGGGAAATCATGGAAGAGCCAGAACAACACCCAGCTGACATGTTGTCATTAGAAAGCATTCCAGACCCTCCATCTCTCAGAACCTGGCCTTAAAAGTAGGAGAGCAAAAAGCTCAAAGACAGAGGGCACCCGTAGAAGAGACGAATGAAGAAGTGAGAGAGACAGGGGGTGGAAATTCACTTGGGACACCACCATTATCCAAGAGGCTGGGTTCTATAGCCTCTCTCTGTAAAGATTGAAATAAAAAAAGAAACTTTTCCTTGTCTTTATACTTTCCTGGGCAACCAGCCGGGAGCTGCTGACAGCATCCTGACATGGAGTTCAGTAGCATCTGAGAGGCCAAAGACTTCCTCATCCTTGGTGTAGGGAGAGAATGATTGAAGTGGACTCTAGGTGGTTTGAGGTATATAACATCAAAGGGGTTTGGGTTCAATGGGGCAATTAAAATAGGCACAAGCCCCCAATCTAAAGTGTTTTGTGTATCTCCAAACACTTTAGTGAAACATTTACACACGTCCCGCCCAAAATAAAACTCACACAGTTTGGAATACTATAGAGGGGAAAGTTTAATACATTTTGGTATTAATGGTATTTCCATGCTCTCCCCTTCTATCTACTAGAATGTGAAATGGACTATTTTGTACAATTGGTTTTAGTAGCATTAATATAATAGCAATGCATATCTGCCCCCTTGAACCTTAATAACATTCATATCTAGCGATATATATCTGCACCCTTGATCCTTTACCAGCAGGCTCATAAATCGGGAAGAAAAAGTGACCCAAATAAGGTATCCAATAAATCTACAATGAACGTGAAGGACATAAAACCAATGCTGTGAAAGAGTGCAATCACTTTTACCAACGCTTTAAAATCTACAGAGGGGGAAAGAGTGTGTGTCTTCCTGAATTAGTGTTAGCTATTTTTACATCTTACTGTTATTGTGCGATTGAGTTGATTGCAGGTCATACACTTATAAGCTGTAATTTGACTTCAGTGTTCTCCTGACAATTAATGGATGTGCAGAAATAGCCCCGGTCCTCTAAAGATGATACCAATTCTCTCTACTTGCTTGGAAAATCTACCCACACCAGGTTGGAAGAGCATCCCTTGGTCTACAGAGATGACCAGATCAAACCTCCTTCCATGTGCACTCGGAGCCCATAAGGCAGGAATCGGAAAACTTGTGCCCTCCAGATGTTGCTGGAATTCAACTGCCATCATCACTGGCCATTGGCCATTCTGGTTGGGGTTGATGGGAAAGATGCCCTTTAACAATTTAAGGTTCACAAGTTCCCCATCTTTACCTTAGGAAAACCATTTAACTCTCATGTCAAATGTTTTGCACTATTTTAAACCCTCCATTAACCTCTACTTGGATTCAGTTTCATTCATTTATTTGAATCCTGGTTTTCACTCCCAACAGTTCTCAAAACCAGGAAAATTTAAATTTATACAGTACAGGTAAAATCATAGGACTCTGAAGAAGAAAACGGATGATGGACACACAAGCTGAAATCTGAGCCGACTTTTAAAAAAAGAACACATCGTAAAAATACAATCTGCAAAGGAAGACACTGCCTACGTAAAAGGGGCAAGCTTCTGTTAGGAAGCTCATTCTAAAACTGAAGGGGGAACCCCCAAAAAAGTCATCTTGGGGCAGCATTCTAATGGATGGTGGGATTTCCAAACAGTTTTAATTCCCATTTGGGAAGTTATGTAAGGAAGGAGACACTGTCCCTGGTATCTTGTGCCCAGACCATAAAGAGCTTTAGAATTGAGCACCAACACCTTGAATTTAGAAACCAATCAGCACCCACCAGAACTCATGAAGAACAAGTGGCATGTGTTTTATCTGCAGCTAATGTGAGATATTAAATCAGTCTGCCTTGTTTTTTTACTAGCTGCAGTTTCCAAAATGCCTTCGAACAGAGTGCATTAGAAAGACTCGAAACTTGAGCAGTGTGGGACATGTGGTCCTCCAGATCTTGCTGGACTCCAACTTCCATGTCCAATTTTCCAGAATAAACAGAGTTGAAGTCCAGTAACATCTGGAGGGATGCAAGTTCTCCATCACTGCTCTAGCATGCCCTTTTGTGTTTAGGGTCTTCTTTTACAGCAGGAGTGGGAAACCTGTGGCATTTAAACAATGACTTCCTCAATGCTTTTTTCTAAAAAAATGTTTAGGGGTACTCTCATTTTCCTACACCTATTGAAATACTGCTCCTCAGTATTAAATCCACAAAATGTTTAGGGGTATGTGTCTCCCTGCATCCCCCCAGAAAAAAGCACTGGACTTACTTATAAATGCTGTTTCCAGCCTCTAGCTCCCTGTTTCTGGCTCCCTGCTTGTGGGATGCTCTCCCCAATTAGGCTTGCCTGGTGCCTTCATTACCTATCTTTAGGCACTAGGCAAAAACATTCCTCTTCTCCCAAGCCTTCAGTTAATTAAACAGTCTATGGCCTTTTAAGCTGTGTGTGGGGAGGGTTTATTGCTTTTGTTTGTTGTTGTTGTTTAGTCGTTTAGTTGTGTCCGACTCTCCGTGATTCCATGGACCAGAGCACGCCAGGCACTCCTGTCTTCCACTACCTCCCGCAGTTTGGTCAAACTCATGCTGGTAGCTTCGAG
The DNA here is from genome assembly GCF_951804945.1 of Podarcis cretensis. Classification (NCBI taxonomy): domain Eukaryota; kingdom Metazoa; phylum Chordata; class Lepidosauria; order Squamata; family Lacertidae; genus Podarcis; species Podarcis cretensis. The sequence goes on along the minus strand of NC_137176.1, from coordinate 21,890,309 downwards.
AATACTATCCAACCATCTCGTCCTCTGTCGTCTCCTTCTCCTTGTGCCCTCCATCTTTCCCAACATCAGGGTCTTTTCCAGGGAGTCTTCTCTTCTCATGAGGTGGCCAAAGTATTGGAGTCTCAGCTTCAGGATCTGTCCTTCCAGTGAGCACTCAGGGCTGATTTCCTGAAGAATGGATAGGTTTGATCTTCTTGCAGTCCATGGGACTCTCAAGAGTCTCCTCCAGCACCAATTTGTTTGTTACCACGTGTATTTTTGTGCTTTTATACTGTGAATCTGTGCACCTGTAGCGATTTATTTACGCTTGCCACATGACTCGGAAAGCTGTCTGTGGACAAATGCTGGCTCCCTTGGCCTGAAAACCAAGATGAGCATTGCACCCCACAGTCGCCTTTGACTGGACTTAAGTGTCCAGGGGTCCTTTACCTTTTTACCTTTACTGTAAATCTCCCTGTGATCCTGGGAAGAAGGGCAGTAGAGAAATTTAATAAATAATCATGATTATGCAAATGTGGCTGAACGACAACACATGGCCAATGGCATTTCCCTTTATATGCATTTCACCTTCTAGAAAACTGTGAGAAAGCCCCAGCATGTACAGAGCTCTTGTGCATGGCCATCATACTGAAAAAAATTAAACTACCATCCCCATTCTATCATCTTGCAAATCTCGTTTTTAGTAAGATAGTTATTAAATTTCAAGTTAAGCTGAGTTCTTTAAATAACAGCAACCCACCTCTCTCTGTCTCTGTCTCCCACCCCTGTATTAGTCTCCCAGGCCCTCATGAATAAAGCTTCCTAATTTGTAACTTACCATTTGATTGCTTTCCTCTCTACTGCATAACTATTACGTTTCCAACCAAAGCCTCTATATCCAGAGTCATTAGTGGTTGCTGGGTATTATCTGTGAAATTCTCAAGGAAGTCATCAATCTTTATTGTGCAACTCTTTTTAATCAGTCCACTTGTTTTCTAACAAGAAAGAAACAAAAACGCTAGTTCAGTATAATGACCAATCTTATGCACTGCCCCCTTTCCTGTAGCCACCACGCCTGCCTTTAAGTTACACTTCTTAAGCCATATGGGTTTGGGTTTTTTTGTGCTACTTAATGAGAACTATTTTGCTCTTTATGCTTGCGGGAGGGGGATGCACAGATGTGTGAATTGACTCACATGCCTTCTTTACCATCATAAGTTTATTATTATTATAATTTCTAGATTATGAAGTATGATTTATGAATTGCCTTTTACATCTGTCTCAAGGTGATTCAAAAGGCTAGCATGAAAAGAGCACGAAAAAATAATCTGAAGATAGCTTTAAAAACAATAGAAAATGACCACTTAAGGCTGAGACCTTTTCATCTAGCTGGAAAACCTTTGTGCCACATAGTACAATGTGTAAAAGGAAACCTCCATACCTTGGGCAATTATGTGAGCTGCAAATGAGGGCCAAAGCTCATTCATCATTACACATAGGAAACAGGTTTTCTTTTAAGTAGCTGAGAATGGTGAAGCACAAACATTCTGTATTGCTAAGTGGTTCTGAATTTGAGCAGTGTCAGTCCTGTGTTTATAGAACACCCACAGAAATGCAGTGGAGCAAGAATAAAGGTAAAGGTACCCCTGCCCGTACGGGCCAGTCGTGTCTGACTCTAGGGTTGTGTGCTCATTTCACTTAAGAGGCCGGGAGCCAGCGCTGTACGCAGACACTTCCGGGTCACATGGCCAGCATGACGAAGCTGCTCTGGCGAGCCAGCACCAGCGCAGCACACGGAAATGCCGTTTACCTTCCCGCTATAAAGTGGTACCTATTTATCTACTTGCACTTAGGGGTGCTTTCGAACTGCTAGGTGGGCAGGAGCTGGGACTGAAAGATGGGAGCTCACCCCGCCGCGGGGATTCGAACCACCGACCATACGATCGTCAAGTCCTAGGCACTGAGGTTTTACCCACAGCGCCACCTGCGTCCCTTTGGGGCAAGAATGTGTCCTCCTAATTCTTTCACCAGATATTCTATGGCTTCCTATGGGCTTCAGTTCTTCCCTTTTTCCTTTCCCTTAGATTTCTAGTACAGTGGTACCTCGGGTCACAAACACCTCAGGTTACAAACACTTCAGGTTACAGACTCCACTAACCCAGAAATAGTACCTTGGGTAAGAACTTTGCCTCAGGATGAGAACAGAAATTGCATGGCGGCGGCAGCGGGAGGCCCCACTAGCTAAAGTGGTACCTCAGGTTAAGAACGGTTAGAGGTTTTCAGGTATGAATTAAGTACTTAACCAGAGGTACCACTGTACATTTTCCTTAAATGTAACACAACACTACTGCAAGTCAACGTAAATCACACCTTGATTTAAATTGTTTGTGTAGGAAGTCCAGAATAAAAAGGAGGGCACTTTAACATAGAGAGAGTATTCCACCATATCAGTTGTTTTTTAGTTCCTTACAGTTCTCGTGGTCCACACAAAGCATCATGTAAGGCAGGGGTATCTAACTGTTTTGTTTTTGACTCACGGGACACATTTACAGTCATGCACCCCTCTGATAGCAGAGACATCACCTAGCAGAGACGTCACCTTGCCAACAAAGGTCCATATAGTTAAAGTCATGGTTTTCCCAGTAGTGATGTATGGCAGTGATAGCTGGACCATAAAGAAGGCTGATCGCTGAAGAATTGATGCTTTTGAATTATGGTGCTGGAGGAGACTCTTGAGAGTCCCATGGACTGCAAGAAGATCAAACGTATCCATTCTTCAGGAAATCAGCCCTAAGTGCTCACTGGAAGGACAGATCGTGAAGCTGAGGCTCCAATACTTTGGCCACCTCACGAGAAGAGAAGACTCCCTGGAAAAGACCCTGATGTTGGGAAAGATGGAGGGCACAAGAAGAAGGGCACGACAGAGGGTGAGATGGTTGGAGCATGTTCTCGAAGCTACAAAAAAGTTTGACCAAACTGCAGGACGCCTGGCGTGCTCTGGTCCATGGGGTCACGAAGAGTCGGACACGACTAAACGACTAAACAACAACAACCCCTCTGATGGCCACATGCCACCAGTGGGAAAGATCAAGATCGGCACATACACAAATACATGCACACAAACATTACACATACAGGCCACACACGTATACTCAATTCACATGCACCTTCACCATTTGTACGCACACAAAAATACACACATACAACACACACATTCACCAGACATGCAGTCTCATGTTAGTCTCTAGCCCTGGTAGGGGGGCTAGAAATGATGTCTTTTATTCTGCAAATATCACACTCCAAAGCAAAGCTAGTCAATGTTGTTACCTCCAGATATTGTTGAACTACTTCCATCAGCCCAGACTAGTGGTCATGCTGACTGGGACTGATGGAAATTGTAGACCAGCCACATGTGGAGACAACCACATTGGCAACTCCTGCTCTGAAGGGTATCTAAAGAGCAGACAGAGACATCTTCTATCTCTGATCTCAAAGAGTGAGTTAGGGCAGGGTGAATACTGCCTTTTACTTTAAAAGAGCAGTCAGAGAAGGCTTATATCGGATCTCAGCACTGTGGTGTTTAGCACCGAGATTGGAGATAAACGATCTCTCTGCCTGCTCTTCAGAGGGGATTTTTGTGAGATAAAATGTCCTGCCTTTTAGAGAGTGCTCACTAAAGACCAGGCAGTGTGCTTTATTTCCCAATCAGATGGGGATCTTGGAGGGCCAGATCTCTCCTATGGTCCATAAATTAGCCACCCCTCTTGTACAGGGATCTCAGCTCCTCTAATGGTTTCTCCTTAAGGATCAAGTTAGACATGACATGGGTTTTTGTTTAAAACATTTGCACCCCCCGCCTTTTCTCAAGACAGCTCAATGGAGCTCAAGACAAGGATAAAACCATAAATTAACACTTTAAAACAACTCTTACAATGGAGCACTAAAACAGCAATAGGAAATAATAGAGTGCAGCAGTAATAAAAATGCTTCGACAACCAGAGGCAGTTTAAAAAACCCATTTGGTAAGACAGCAATTCACATCCCAAATGCCTTTCTAAAATGGTCTTTACCAGCTTGTGGGAGGCCATTAAAGAGGAGGTGAGAGGGGGCTCCCTTGGCTATCTGTACCTTGCCCCCCATGGAGTTAAGAGCAGTTTCAGAGAGTGGCAATTTGGGGAAATGGTATGGGAACGACACATTAAGAATCTCTGCCGTAAAGCAGTCGAGTGAGGCTGCAGCAACAATGCATAAGATCCTGATCAGATTATGGCCAGTTTGGGTTAGACTTCGCAGTGGTGTCCAAACTTCTTTCAAAGAGGGCCAGATTTGATAAAGTGAAGGGCCGACCAAAGTTGACCTTTTTTTAGGATTGAAGTTGTTGAGGGTTTTTAAAGGATTTTACCCCAGGAAGCAAACTGCCACAGGGACCGGATTAAGCCCCCGAAACAGACTTTGGACATGCCTGGGACTGTCAATGGGCAGGGAATACTTCTAGCCCTACCCAGAAGAACCAGGGACTGAGTCATTGGGAAAGCAGAAGTCTAAGACACAGGAACATCTTTAAAATAATTCATAATTTTGTTAACTGGGCAGGAACTCCAGCTGGTTTTAGTAGTGGAGAACCACAACAAAGGCAGAAGTCTTGAACAGTTCTAGACGTGACACAGAGCGGTTGTGGCTTAATGCAGAGAGAGAGTCTTCATTTATGACAGGGATGGGAAATCTGGCACTTCAGATGTGGTTGGACTTCTGCTCCCAGCATCCCTGACCATTGGCCAGACTGGCTGGGTCTAATGGAAGCTGGAGTTCAACAACGTCTAGAGGACCATTCCTAGTTTATAGAGCTACATAAAGTTTGTCATGGCACTTAGAAAATGATAGTTTTCATCTGGGGCAGCCAGCAATTTGTGGCACCAAAGTTACAGTTCTTCAAGTGCAATAAAATAGTTTGTACTGGATGACAGGTGGGGTGGGGGTGGGAGTGGGATGGATTTTCCCCACTCTAACTCATGTGTCTCTAATTTACTTAATTATTTCTGTCCCATCTTTTCAGGCTAAGGCTTCACAGGGAACTTTCAATAAAGATGGTAATAAAAACAAAACAAACTAACCTATTTTCCTATGCATAAACCTATAAAAGCAAGATCAGATCACGAAACATAATAGCGATCCAGGAAAAAGATAAATAAAAAGCTTGGTGGAATGAGGGGGGGGGGAGTATTTATGGACCATATAAAGGTTACATAAAAGTGGATCCAAAGCAAGGGCTCAGTGGAGGGAATTCCACAAATGTGGGGCCACCACTGAAGAGGCCCTGCCATTTTTCTTAGGCTGGCACCTTATAGAAAAGCATTTGAGGTACCTTATAGAAAAGCATTTGAGGGCTTATCCACACTTACCTTTCCTCCACTCCTTCCAAGAATGGTCTGTGATTTAAACCTCTGTGTCTGAGTGCCCCTTTCCAGTTTTTATTTTGTTTCTTCTTTGCTCCAGAGCGTTCACTATGAAAATCCTCTGTTTGAATCTCCATCAGATCAGAGAAAACGTCAATCCATGGAAAACGAGAATTGCTCCAATTCAGCTTTATAGTGCGGTATTCCGCCCCCCCCCCCCCAAGAAAAGCTTGGGAGAATAAATAAATGAATGAATGAACTGCTTGGACATGGAGCATGAAACATGGACCTCTGCATGGAGCAGGGGGAAAGGTAGGATAGTACCAGGTTCCTAGAACAAAATCTGCATCATTCTGAAGGAAACCAACAACTCTGCAAAACTGACACCATCATGGAAGATGTTTCTAAAGAAGAGCAGGAGAAGTGATGTAGTGTTGCTGGTAGGCAGTGTAAGAAGTGGCAGAGGCTGATGGGGATCTGGGTGGTGGCCCCAAATTTGCCACCTGAGTCATGATCCTTTGTCCCTAAAGTGTGTCTCTTAATATCCTAATATGGGAATGCCATGTCTGCCTTACCAAATTTGGTCCATGGCAGAAACAAAGCACTGTCTCCCATCTGATAAAATGATGTTTCTCATATTGCTTATTTTGTACAGTTGATGACACCATTGTGAAAAACCTCATGTTATCTCATGGGAGGCATCAAATTGTTTCCTCCTGTGACAAAAGTTAACCTTTAGAAAGACTGGAATATATGTACCCTTTCAAGATCTCTGGTTTTTCCCCACTATCCCTGTTAGATAGAGAACCTGCCACTGCCATTATTTTTGAATACTGTAAAGCATTCTGATTGTTCTCAGTGGCAAAAGTGGTTTCTATTTATTTATTTTTAATGCATGTTGCAGTAAATGCTCCCTTGCAAAGGGTTGGAGAGGGCCAATTCATTTTTCATAGGCCACAACGCAATAAACCCATGTTTTACAACTGTTATCTGTCACCCACATAAATTATTGGTGTCTCGGTATTGAAAAGAGCCGTCCTCCACCACTTTAATTTCATTAAAACCAAATCTCTACACAGGCGTAGGAGGCAACACTTTAATGATATTAGCTAAAGAAATTGTATCCGCTCCTTTGTGCTAATGCTACATGACATCTGTGAAGCACAAATAGTTGACATCCAGGATGTTAATCTCATTAATGTTTCACATGAAGCTCAGAGTAGGGAAGATATGATCCTTGAATATTGCCTTCTTAACTTGGAAGCAATAATATTGATCACTGTTCCGCGAGGCTGGAGACAGACAGTCGTTTGCAAGAACAGTGAGAGTGGTGAAGAGAGCGGTTCTTTATGGTGTTCACACATCGTACTAGTGTTCTCTGGCTAAACATGGATTTCAGGTTTTTAAAACAATACTAAAAAGGTCAGTTTATCATGGGCTAATGAGGGTTAAACAAGCTTACAGACAATGAACAGACATTCCTTAAAATACCTTAATCTTTCTGGAGAAAAGCCTACCTGTGTACTTCTTTGAGCTAGGGATGGTGGAGAAGTTAGATATGGGCAAATTTATGTAATTTGCGGGTGGCGTTGTGGTCTAAACCACTGAGCCTCTTGGGCTTGCCAATCAAAAGGTCGGCGGTTCGAATCCCTGCGGCGGGGTGAGCTCCTGTTGCTCAGTCCCAGCTCCTGCCAACCTAGCAGTTCAAAAGCACCCCAATAAGTGCATGTAGATAAATATGTACCACTCCAGCGGGAAGGTAAATGGTGTTTCCATGCGCTGCTCTGGTGTTGGTGTTCCATTGCACCAGACGCAGCTTAGTCATGCTGGCCACATGACCCGGAAAAACTGTCACGGAGCGGACAGATGCCGCTCCCTCGGCCTGTAAAGGGAGATGAGCACCGCAACCCCAAAGTCATTCACAACTGGACTTAACTGTCAGGGGTCCCTTTACCTTTACCTATGGAATTTGCACTTCCTGAAACATAAGCAAATATCTTCCAAAATCTGCAGTTCTCTGAATTTTGAAACCCATTTCTCCAACGTCTGAAAATGTATAAATATGCATATATTAGGAGGAAATATGCATAAAATTGATACGCTGGTGAAAATAATAAAAATGCATTCTGTTAGGAGGATTTACTTGCAATTCTGCACCTGTTCAGTTTGGTCATGTGACCTGGCAATCCAGCACACAACACTATTTTAAAGGCTCCTTTTTCCTCTGCAAAGTCTTAGGCAAAGCAGCAACCCCAATGCTGAACAGTGTTTGGCGATGGTGTAACTGTACAGTGGCTTAACTTACACTGGCTTGTTTAATGTCACCTTCTTGTGCACAGGATTCTTCTCCATGCCTTTCCAATGTGTATTAGCAGTTGCCTTTCCAGGTGTCCTGAGCTAGGAAGCATGTTTAAAAATGATCTCAATGAACTCTGATCATTCAGTAATACTGCAAAAGGCAGTAATATGTGTGTGTGTGTGTGTGTGTGTGTGTGTGTGTGTGTGTGTATAATGTGAAATCATCTTGCATTAAAAATATTTAAGCTATTGCAAAGGCTGAAAAATGGCAGCATCTGTCTCTCTTCATGGATGTTATAGCCTCATTTATGCCAAAAATTTTGGTAGATCAATATTTTCTCAAAACAAGACACCTCTCTTTCCACACTCCACCCCCCCCCAAAAAAAATATGGAACCACCTGTTGTGTGATATGGAATTGTGTTCACTTCATACTAATACAACAGGTATTTGGTTTTCCTGTGAGAATTTCACCATGAATGATGACTGTAAAAAAAAAAAAGTACCTTATCATCCTTGTGGGGGCAGAGGGTGTTATTAAATAATAATAATAATAATAGCAATAGCCAGAAAGTGCTTCCTGCAAATTTTGCTAAATGGAGCCAAATAATTCTCTAAGCAGTGGCTAATGTTTGCACAACTCTTGTCTTTTCTTATCTCTCCACAAAATGCTTACCACAGGGAATGGTGAGTGAATGAGTTTATCACAAACAATACAACCTCTTCCCCTTCCCCCGCAGTTCATGGTCAGACTTGTAAAACATTTCTCAACTGAATTGGAAAAAAATATTATCAGTTCCAATGCATAATGTTTCCTATATGTCAATCAAATATAACATCCTTTTTAAAGCCTTGTTTTAAGGTGGCTGGCCTCCTATCGCAGCTGCTTTTAGAACTCATAAAATTACAATGGTAAAATAGAAACCTGATGCTTAGCTAGTTCACTTCTAGCATTGTATTATTTACCTCATTTCCTTAGCCTCAAACTTTATTACATTTACAACAGGCCATTTATCAAAGGAGTTCAAGGTAGTATAAATAAATCTTCAAACCCCATATTATCCTCACAATTCTGGCCCATAGTCATCCAGTGGGTTTTTATGGCTGAAGGGAGAATTCCAACACTCTTTGGGGATTTATTCATATCCCATCCCTTTCCAAAATACAAAATGTCAATAAACTGAAATTGTTCCATATTGGCCTAAACCTAAACAGTAAAATCCAGTGCCCTACCTCCAGAAAAGAATGCTGCAATACCTCTGGTGAAAGCTTAGATTTAACTTTTTGTTAAGTCTCAAATAGGAAGGAATCTGACAGAAGAATATGTGAAGAAACTACCAAGAACTCCTGAGCCTTGACACATGGACTCTATAGCTGAGACAGCACTCTGCTGATCTTAGAGATAATACTAAAATATAGGTAACAAGAGTCTCCAACTGACAAATTTTGCTAATCCCTTCAAAACTTTATTTGCTTCCCTTTGAAATTCTTTGGTTGATTCTCCAAATGGATACTACTGAAATTAAGAGGACCCAAGGGGAGAAGAAGAATGCTAAGCACTATATAAAGGGAGAGAGAAAGTGAGAGTACAGTGGTACTTTGGGTTACATATGCTTCAGGTTACATACGCTTTAGGTTACAGACTCTGCTAACCCAGAAATATTACCTCGGGTTAAGAACTTTGCTTCAGAATGAGAACAGAAATTGAGCGGTGGTGGCGGCAGTGGGAGGCCCCATTAGCTAAAGTGGTGCTTCAGGTTAAGAACAGTTTCAGGTTAAGAACGGACCTCCAGAGCGAATTAAGTTCTTAACCCGAGGTACCACTGTAGTTGGATCTGAAATTTTGCTTTTGGTAAAGTTCAGTAGGAATTATATTCCCTAGCTCCTTTAACCTTGACCACTATGTAAAGTGTTCACTGTCTCTGTACTCCTAATCGATACTAATGAGTGGCAGGTGTTACTGAATGCACAGCTCAACTGCCAATCTGCCTGTGATCCTCTAGATGTCATGGGACTCTCAGCTCCTAACATCCTGGACCATTGGCCACTTTGGCTAGAAATGATGGGATATGGATTCCTATATATGGAGAACCCTATGTTCACCCTCCCTGCTCTGAAAGGATGTCCTTTGTAAAATACAATTATTAATACTTGCAGAAGGGGAAGAGGGTACATTCCCCCAGCCACTTAAAAAAACAAAACAACAACAGGAAAAATCTAGAAATCCAATTATGATATTAAATTGTCAGTGACTTTTTTCTTTTATCCTCAAAACTTCAGCCCTGATCACTCCTACTTTTAAAATTAGAAAGAAGAAGGATGAAATCACCTTGGATGTAGCAAACTAGTCTGGTATATAATATAATAGATTTTGGTTGTATTATTAGTGAAGGTCAAGCCAGAATTTTGCTTTACCCAGTTGGCTTCTAAAATATTGAAGGTTAGACTGATTTCCCCATCTCAGAAGTTCAAGAACAGCACATAAGGACTAGAGAATACCCCAGCCTCATTAATTAATCAAGTCATGTCACAGCCGATCTTGTTAATCCATCCTTGGAGGAAACTCAAATGATGTTTCAATTCTCTATGCAAGACTAGACAGAAGAGTGAATGGTGATAATGCTATACAATTACAGAGATGGGCAGTGTTGGTGCCACCAGAAATTATACTAAAGCAAATTCCTTTCCCTCCAGCTATTCAGAGATTTTATTACTGTTTTCTTTAAAAAAAGAATGTTATCTTTGCAAACTAATCTGTTTGGAGGACAGTAGTAGACCTCTGTGTTTATTCTAAACAGCCTAAGGCTGTAGCTCCATGGACCCCATGGAAAAGTAATACTTTAGCGAATTTAAAATTATGCTGGTGTGATGCCAAGCAAAACAGTTTGCCATTTGTAGTAATCATCAGAGAAGAGGTTTTGCAAGCAGTCCGAGTCAATCTATCTTTATATAGTGTCTTGTGGAGTTGTAACGAGAGCAGCACTCTGCATGAAACAAGTGTTATAAGTTCATCCTACTATGTATGAACTCGTTTTGATGTTATGAGGTGGGAGCTACTTCGGGATATGCCTGCCTACCATTGCCCCAATAACATCAGAAAACATAGCCTAAGCATGCATTCAGGTGTGGAGATTATTGTGTTAGTTTTCCTGGTCATAATGCTCGCTCTTCTGTTTTCGATGGCTAAATGGCAATAGGCATTTTTAATTGCATGTGGAGGTCCCCAAGCCACCCCTCAAAATAATTCACAAATCACACATAATTTTTATTTAAGGTTTTTGGCATAATTTTGGCCACAACTTTATTAAAATACATAATCTGTGAGTGGTTGCTTAGGCATTGGTTATGACTATCTGTCCCCCCGCCTGGGACAGAACTGACTTTCCGAACTCCCTCGGAAGCCAGTGAAGGGAAAACAATATTGGGGATCAGTTGAGCTGAGGCACAGTCCCTCACCGCTCACCCACCATGCTCCCCAAGGCTTGCCGGCCCTGGTCCCATTTCAGGGATTGGATGAAATAGTGGCAAGCCCCAGGATTCCTTTAACAGAATTCCCTTCCACACCACCATTGGAGGGGCAGGTCCAGCCTATCCTTACCCCTCCCCCACCAATTTTTATAACCAATGCCTAACCACAACCTTACAAGTTGTGACGAATTGCAAAAACCAAATGGCACCAGCCAATCAGCCAAATGGACAAAATTCCTACTAAGCCCCTGCCCCAACGGCAGGCGACCACATGACAGGCATAGCAAGGTCAACCGGAACTCAGGGCGGGCGGGCGGGCGGGTGATCCGATGCACTCAGCGAAAGAGAAAGCAAAAGCTGAGTGTCCCAATATTTAAAGCCTTTAGTTCCATCCACCAAACTGCAACATGCAATTTGCCCCAGCAACCCAGCCATCCAATCGTTGCCCCCAGGCCATCACAATTTTACCTGCCTGGCAACAGAGGGTTGGCATGGCAGACTCCACCGCAACACGTGCTCTCATTTCAGGGAGAACACGCTTTGCCAAGAGTTCAGTTTAAAGGTACACTTATTTATCCTGGGGTTTATTTTAGTTCTAGTGTATTCTTATAACAACACACATAGCTTTCGGCTTACCTGGGACCTTGACATTTGCCCGAGGACAACATGTGCTGGCTCCAGGGCTGTTGAGCCTATTTTTTACAAGCAACAGATGAAGTGATAAACACAAATTTACGGAGAAGGCAAGACACCCTGTTCTTGTTTTCTCCGAGCTCTTGTTTTCTACACAGAGGCTTCTATTTATCAGGGAGGGAGGAGTCATTATTCAATGGTGCAATCAAACATGAGAACCACAACCCATAGTCAGAAGTCACGTGGCCTGGTAATAGATTTCCCATCCTGTCTGAAAGGGGTTAGATGGGGCTCAGAGTTGCCAGATATGAAGGATAGTTGCCCTCAGTGGCATAGCGTGGGTTGCCAGTGCCCAGGGCCATGTAGTGGGGTGGGAGGGAAATAGAAGAGTATGCATGCACATTCAACTGCCTAATGGCATCCACATCACCCAGGAGGTCACAGCCACAGAAGTAAGAAAAGAAGAGTCGTTTGGTTGTCTGGAGAGCTCACTTCCTAGTTCACATGGAGAAGCCATTTTTAACAGAGCCCAGTGACAGAAACACACAGCTGTATTGAGGCAGCATTGGGCGCTGAAATTTTGTGCTCCCCACTCTATACCACTGGTTGCCCTCCCTCAATCAGAACTCCTCCTGGTGAGAGGCTAACATTTCAGCTCTCTAGAACTAGCTTTAACTCCTTTTGCCAGTCAAGCTTGATAATCTTCCCCTTTTATAAGACCAGTTAAAGGAGAGTGTTAACAAAAATCCAGCTTAATACAAAATCCAGGTGAGTCTTTAATTGGTACACTGCTCACATTTCAAGGTTGGTAGCCACACTTTTCAGCAACGCCTAAGGCTTTATTGATTTGATTTTAAAAGTCAGATGGAGCTTTAGATTGTGTGTGTGTGTGTCTATAAAGCAAACAGTCAGTCTCACTCTCAAAGAATGAATCAACCAAACAATACTGGTGGATGTTGTGCATAATTAGTGGCAGCATTTAACACAGTGGCATCTACAGCTATCATATACAGTGGTGCCTCGGGTTACATATGCTTCAGGTTACATACGCTTCAGATTACAGACTCCGCTAACCCAGAAATAGTACCTCGGGTTAAGAACTTTGCTTCAGGATAAGAACAGAAATCGTGCTCCGGCGGTGCAGCAGCAGCAGGAGGCCCCATTAGCTAACGTGGTGCTTCAGGTTAAGAACAGTTTCAGGTTAAGAAGGGACCTCCAGAACGAATTAGGTACTTAACCCGAGGTACCACTGTATATGGAAACTGGCTACTTAGAGAAGAGTCAACATCTCTGCAATCGGAGTAAACTTGTGATGGCCTGGGAATCCGATTCAGAGGCTGAACCAGAGGAGTCCCAGCCTGCACAGGAGTCCCCGCCTCCAGGGCCGGCTGAGCTGGGGCAGGGCCTTGGATCTGAAGCGCCTGCACCTGTGCCGGATCCTCAGGAGCAGGCACCAGGTGATTCCACTCTGGCTCCAGAGGTGATTGAGGACACAGTGCCTACAGGTGCACCTCTCCCAGCCCTGTCAGGGGAAGGTGGAGTCTCCCCCTGGGTCCAGTAACCCTCTAGCCTCTCCTGAGCTGCAGAGGCTCAGGGCAGAGAGGCGGAGGGAACTGGTTTCTCCCAGGAGGAGTGCTCGCCCCCAGGAGACCCGCCTCCCCTGGCCTCAGAGAAGATAAAGGCCAGTCAGCCCGGTCCCAGGTTGCGGGAGCAACGTCATTGAATACCTGCTTCTGCCCGGACCCAGACCTGTCCTTCCAGAGTTCCCATCCCCGCCTGGCTTCCTGCTTCGGATCCCGCCTCGCTCTTTGTGAACTGTTTCCAGACTCGTGACCCAGGACCGGACTTTGATCATGCCAATGGTAACCTTCCCCCTGGGACGAGCACAAAACTAAAGAGGGGCAAGACATGGTTCAGGCATTGTTAACGAGTCCTTGCAGTTTGTTGAGGAGGTAGGAAACCTTCAGCTAAATGTCTTGCAGGCTGCAGCTGCAAGCTTGGGGAGAGAGAGAGAGAGAGAAGCAAACTGGCTCTTTCTCTCTAAAGTAATTTTCTCTTCCTGCCTTTGGAGGACCAGGAGGTCAATAAGGGATCCACAGGATATGGTTCTCAGATGTGATCCCATATTTATAAAACAGGCTAGAGGTGATCTTTTCAGAGCTTCCACAACTGATTCCATGGTGAGTTATGCACAGCCCACTGCTTGTGAAGCTTCCTCTCCTACCTTCCCTCCCGCTGTTGTCTTACCTTTGTGTACCAGAAAAGGGCAGAAGGAAGCAGAAGTGGAAGAATGAGGCATGGAAGCAGCCTGTGGAGACAGGAGCTGCCTCTCAGTTCTTTCCTCCCTGCACTTTTGTAGGCAAAAAGGAGCACATCTTTCACCTAAGGAGAAATTGCATTGATGTCTTGCTTGCCACCTCTATTTTTTTACTTCTTTATTATAAACATCAGGAACACAGGAATCTAGCACTCTTGACTTTCACTATTAACTGCCTGCTCTGCCTGACAGTGAGTCTCCAAAGATTCAAACAGGGATCCTTCCCAGGTCTACATACAGATGGAGTCTGGACATTCTGTGTGGAAAAATTGCCCCTTACTGCTGAGTTCCCAACCCTTCCCCATTCTTGAGTCCCACCTTTCTGGCAAAGGCTCAAAGCCTTGGACACCTCAGAGTGCAGTAAGAAAGCCATGAATGTAACAAACATATTTGCATAAATTGGTGCCCTCGTGTGTGAACTCGGCTGTGTGCAAAGCTGTTGCAATACAGTTGTGCTTCTTTGGAAAAGGGCTGATGCAGTTGCATCAAATTCCCATCAGTCATGGCAGCTGCATTGCACAGATTCATGAAAATAGTGTGTCAGGCTTCGTGGAATCGGATCCCTCCCCCAGTGGCAGTAAATGAGCAGCTCAAATGAAAGGAGCGTTCTTACCAGATAAGTTCTTTAATGATCACAGCGAGAGACAAGGAATGCATATCTCTAAAAGAAATAGCATTGCTCACAGTAAAGGCTCACCCCCTCCGTCCCCATTAGTCTATGTCATTCCTACGTCGGGTAATCTGAGTTTGTTGCCATTACAGTTTCTGTTCTGCCCTTCTAGTCTTGGTCGAAGGGGAAGGGTCAGGAATGCTGTCCAAAGACACTGAATTTGCCAGCTGTCCCTCTCTTGGTGTTTCCTCTTCTAGCTGTTCCTCATCCAGTATTGCCCAGCTTTCCCCCTCTGGACTATGCCCTTCTGCAAACCACTGTTCTAAATCAATACTGTCCTCCTGCCCTTGGGAAGGTTCATAAAGGGGGGGGGGCAGTTCCCACCATTCCTCCTCAGTCCAGTCCTTGACATAGTGTCACAGCATAACTCAGACACATGTTAGGATTCTTGCTCCGTGTTTGCAGTCATGGGATTGTTTTCTATCACATGACTGTGCATGTTTTCATTCCACATAGTGGGAAGTGACGGAGACAGGATGTTTTGTGTTACTGTGTTCCGTGAAGTGGGACTATTGTCCTTTGTTCTTTCTTTTTGCTGTCTGATGAGAAAGAGGAAGGAGCTAAGTCAGAATGCTCAGAGTGTATTATATGTAAATAAAAGTAGTTTAGCCAACATGCTGAGCTATTGAGTCTGTTACACGAACCGCTAATACTCTGCAGGATCCCTAAGCATGCTAACGCCTTTTGGTATCAGTCGCTGTGAGGTTTGGGTTGGAGAAAGCTATTGAAGCTCCCAAACGAATGACCAGGAGGGAGAGAACTTGCCAGTCAGGCATGTGTCTCTACCAGGGTCCTACACGCGAGAAGGATGATCCTAACATGGCTATGGGCCCAGGGATCAGGGCCACAGACTCAGTATGGCAAAGGACGCCAGAGTGTGTGCCTTTTGTTTAATTTTTACTGGCCACAGGGCATTCCAATATCTTCCCTCTTCTCAACGGCTCCTTAATTTCATTAGGCATAGGTGAAGCAGGGCTCCCAGCTCAATCAAAGATAAGCTGGGGTACCTTGCTTAGCCAGAGCTCAGTGAGCTGAGCCAAAGGGGCATGGTGGGTGCAAGAATGGAGAAAGAGGACTTAGCCTGGATCCTAAGCCCATTCAGCTCAGTCACATGACCTGGCAACCTGACTCAGGTCACTATTGTAAAGGCTTGCCTTCCTTTTGCCAGGCTTAAGCATCAGCCCTACTGCTGAATGGGGTTCAAATCCAGTGTAACTGCATGCTGTCTTAATTTACACTGGCTTGCTTTATGCCAGTTTCTTATGCATAGAATTGCTCCTTAGATCTCATGTAACTCAAATAGATAAAAAGCATAGCAATGTATGTACGTGCATGAATTCACATTTATTTATTTTCGTTTATTAAACAAAACCTACAAATATAGATATGCCCACTTTCGCTTCACTTAAAAAATAATTTTAAAACCATCTGGATTTCTGTTTGCATAAATAAAATTGGAATGAAAGATTTGGGCCCTGCAAAAAAAAAAAAAAAAAAAAAAAGCAATTGTGATGGGGTGGGGGACACACACCTCTTTTTATCAACCAGCCTTTATAAAAACAACTTTAACTGTAGCATTTTGTAGAGGAAAGGAAAATTCAATAAGCAAAGGCCAGCTCATTTCAACAGTTCATAAATTTGGATCTGTTGTCTCTGCATCCAGGGGAAAGCTGTTTATTTTTATGTGCATTCGGCGACTATAAAAGAAGAAAACAGGAGAACGTTAAAAAGTTACATCCGCATAATTTATGTTTTGCAGGCTTATTGATTCCCCATCACCACAACTGCCACATGAATTTCATTACAGTCATTTGTTTCCTATTTGAAAACAAGCAGCGTTCAAATGGTAATTAATATATTTGTGAACTTTGGCACTTCGTTTGGCTGGCCGGTGTCATTAATTTTTAGTGCAATTGACATTTTGGAACACCACAATCTTGATGAGAAAAGGTGAGCAATTTTTCACCTAATCAATTCCCCTTTATTTGAAGGGGGCCATTAACAAGAATAGGCAGGACAATCCCTGGCCTTTGTCAGATGCTCATCAGAATCTCCCCTCTCCTTTAAGGGAAAGTTTCCATTATTTATTTTCATTTGAATGTGTCAGAATGAAATCAGTGATCTCAGTAACGAATCTTGATTAAAAAAACAACAACTTTCTAGAGCTATCATGGTTTATTTGGGAGGCTATTATCACTTATCATTGCCTAAATGGTACTAAGCTCTGTGCAAAAGACCAATAAATAACTAAATCTCTCCATAAGCTTAGAATCTAACGGACTGGACACACGGGAATAAATGCTTAAGGAACAATGTGTAAACCAAGCAAACACAGGCTGGATCTACACTGACCTGTTTAATGTTATTTCCCCCTGCTAGAACAATATTAGATATGTCATTCTAAAACATCACAGGGCATACTTGTTAATTAAAATATTTTTTATCTTTTTTTGGTCAAATATACGTAATACCCAGCCACACCATTTTCCAAAACACAGGTTTTTTCCCCTGCTGCTATTTGCAGGTTGCTCTGCTTCACCCCTCTAGTGTCAAAATTTAAGTCTCCCTCCCTCCCATCCATTTGAGGGCGGTCAGAGTTTGAACGCAGTAAAAAAAGGTAAGACATTACATAGTGACATACAAGAATTGTTTCACTGAAAGCAGCATAAAATGATTAAAAATTAAGTGATAAAAAGAGTGACGAAACCCGGAAGTAACCCATTCTGGTACTTCCGTGTTCGGCGCAGTGCGCAACCAGAACACATGCAACCTGAGGCGTCTGTAGGTATGACTGTACCTGATTTCTGGTTGAAGCCTGGTTGGGTCTCAGACAACTAATAGATGGTCTCAGGGATTGGGCAAGGATAGTATGCAGTCCTTAAGGTATCCTGGATTCAAGCTGTTCAGGGAAATGATATAGTTCTGTATGCACAGGTTTCTGGTTTATATCAGATTAATAAACCTGGATTTTATGCAGGCAAGAATCATTTCACATGCATCTGATTGATGCGCAAGTGCACACACATGTCTAGTGGCAACCTAGAAGTGGCCAAAAAGGGGGGGAGAATGAAGGTGGGGCAGGGGTGTAATAAGACGTGACATGGCGTAATAGGTTTATGTGCACTCCACCATGCGAATCAGGGGTTGGCTGTAAGTTAATTATGAGTAAGCTCCATTGTCTGCCTCCTTTTTCAATAGCTTGCTCCAGGATGGAAACTCCTCAGCACACTCAATTTTATACGAGGCGTTTCTAAGAACTAGCATATGGTAGGCACTGGAGTGGTGAAAAATGATTGAAAAACAATGATGTCATGGTGGTGGTGATGAGCCACCATCTCAGAGCCACCATTTTACCAGCCTGTTCTAGCTACATTCAGGTTTTTCAAAAGTATTTTTTAGTATTTGTAAAGTTATGATAAATAAAACCAAAATACCATTATGAGATGGTATCATCACACTGAAAGCTTCCCTATTATCACTCCATTTTGTTGACTGCAAATTTGAGGAAATGTACAGAATGATAACATCATGCTGTTAATTGTTAATTACGGTACATAGTTACTATGTTACAGGGATGTGGGTGGCGCTGTGGTCTAAACCACAGAGCCTAGGGCTTGCCGATCAGAAGGTCGGCAGTTCAAATCCCTGAGACGGGCTGAGCTCCTATTGCTCAGTCCCAGATCCTGCCAACCTAGCAGTTCCAAAGCACGTCAAAGTGCAAGTAGATAAATAGGTGCCACTCCGGCGGGAAGGTAAACGCCGTTTCCGTGCACTGCTCTGGTTTCACCAGAAGCAGCTTAGTCATGTTGGCCACATGACCTGGAAGCTGTCTGCGGACAAACACCGGTTCCCTCAGCCAGTAAAGCGAGATGAGCGCTGCAACCCCTGAGTTGTCTGCGACTGAACCTAACGGTCAGGGGTCCCTTTACCTTTAAGGTTATTATATATGTTTTTGTTGTATTGCAGATTACTTTGAGATGTGTCACAGAGATTCAGAAACAAAATGGAACGAATGGAAGAAGAATGATAATGACAATTTTAATTGGCATTTTATCTAAACATATGATGCTTTTAGCAAGATTCAGGCATTTGTTGTTCATGATTACTGGCTCCTGACATAGGAATGGTTGGGGTTTTGAACTCACAGTCTCCAGGGTTCAGGCTGAGGGCAATTACCAGACTTGAAGTGCTATGCCAAAGGGTACAGTGGTTGGTCTTTTTATCACACCCCTGAAATGACTGCATATGCACTGGATATTAGAAAGAAGAAACAGAAAACCCAAAAGCCATGGTGAAAATAGTTATCAAAGCAACCTCCATTAGGTGAACATCTGGGCTCTTTTTTTTTATGCATTCAAGGCTATACTGCTAAGGACTTGGAAAGAAACACACACAATACAGCCTTGCCAATTCAAATCATCTCTGTGTGTTCAAAGACAGTGGAAATAATGCAAGGCGGCTTGCTTTGTATAACGTGATCAGAAGCACTCAGGCCATTGAGCCAAAATGCTGCTGTCTCCTAAGCCTGCTGTGAATGATGAGGAAGCTTGCTGTGCAAGACCTACATAATTCAGGCCTGTGGCTTTGAAGGGCATATTTTGCCTCAGCAAGGTCTATGATATCCTCTGATCCTTGTCAGATCACCTGATGCTAGTGCGGCAGAAGATACTCTCGCTGGAAATAGTTGCTCTGCCGCTGCTAATACGGTTTTAATTTGCAGGTTTTAAGAAATGAAGTGCTCCCCACTCCCCATCACATTTATTTCATTAAAACTTGGCATGGCTATCTTTTTTTTTGCTTGGTGCAATGCTTGGTGCAATGCAGACTTAACCAACATGGTGCACTCCAGAGGTTGGGTGACTACATCTCCCATCATCCCTGACTGTTGGACCACAGCAGTTGAGAATGATGGGAGTTTGAGTCTGCCAACTTCGGTGGGGGGCACAACTGTGGCTATTCCCAGTGTAATCTATCCCCTATCCTTTGGAGTTTCTAGTCCCTATGATTTTGCAGAAACATTCCTAGGAGGAAAGGACAGTAGATTCTGCTCAAAAGCAGAAGCAGATGTTTCATAAATTGTGTAGAACAAGCCAAAACATATTTTTTAATGTCGCAAAGTTTTACACATTCAGCATTATAAATATTAATCTTTATGTTAAAAGGCTAGTTCTTACATTTATCATTACTAATTATTGCTTGACTCAGCAATTATTATTGTAACCTGAAAAGATGGTCCCTTCAGATGAAGAGCCGTCTCCTAATTTAGGGATCTTTCAAACAATATTAGCATCCCCTAGTTTACATGAGTAATAGGAACATCATCTTTTTTTACGGGATCATATTTCTTCCAGCCTTCTTTTACAAGACCATACATTAAAATAGAAAAAAAAAAAATGTGTCAGAAGAGATAAAGAACCTTTTCAAAGATTTATTGTGTTATATATGTTAATGGAAAATATCAATTCTATAAAGAGACATTAACATTGATTTGTTATATCCAGCAGCTTATGAAATTGGAAGGAGGATTAAAGATATCAAGCAAGCAACAAATAATTTAATTTTCTGTCATTTTACCACTGATGCTTCATTCCCTGGACTTGCTGTATGATTTAATGAACCTAGGAACAGGAAACCCAGGCTGCTGAGATTAGTAATATTCAGTTTCAGCCTTTTTTATCATTTTAAATAAGACATATGAAAATGAGATAAAACACCACCTAAGACGCATTGTTTTCTTTCTCAATCAATGACACAAAAAGCTATTACTTCCCCATTTCAACTTGATGTTGTCATCTACCATCTTACATGGCTAAGGAAATCTCCTGAGTGGTAGATCAGAGCTGTCACTCTATGACTTATTTCATATAAGATGCACCCCTTCCTGATTTGTTTCCTGACTGAAAGTACAATCCAAACTCAAGATCCATTGGGATAAGCAAATCTAGAATAGGAGGCTAGCTGAGCACGGAATCAGCTGGGGCCATGCTCACTGAGTCCTTCATCCCTGCTCAGCCAGTGGAATGCCAGCATATGTCCCACATCCCGGACTCCCCTAAACCTGGCCGATTCAAGGCAGGGGTAGGTAAAAGGAGACATTCTGGGGGTGGGGCAAGGACAGGGTTCTGTTAGACTTACGCTTATTCATGGAATCATAGAATTGTGGGGTAGATGGCTATCCCATTGATGGCTATCATATTCCAAACCTCTTTCAGAGCCATTGTGTAAGCCAAACTCTATTTTAACAGGTTGATGGACTTCCATTTCATGCGGCTCAATGTGGTGCCTTCCATGATTCTAGATTCAGGTAGGTAGCCATGTTGGTCTGACGCAGTTGAAATAAAAAAAATAAAATAAAAAAATTGTCCAGTAGCACCTTAGAGACCAACTTCTTAGTGTCAGGAGCTCAGCCTACACTCGAGTAGGACCCTGGCAGAGACACATGCCTGACTGGCATGTTCTCTCCCTCCTGGTCATTCTTTCGGGAGCTTCAAAAGAGGTTCCCACTTTGTGGAGTCAAAACATACACCATTGTGTGAAAGACAACAATCCCATGAATGCAATCATGGATCAGGAATTCTAACACTTAGTTGGTCTCTAAGCTGCTACTGGACAATTTTTTTGTTTTTTTGTTTTTTGTTTATTTTGACTGTGTCAGACCAACACGGCTACCTACCTGAATCTATTTTAACAGCTTGTTTTCCCTCTAGGCAACACTTATTGTTGTAGTAGTAAAAAAGGTATTATTATAATTATTTAAAAATTATTCATCCTAAGGTCCCAGAGTGTGTTACAACAATTTAAACACAATGTTGAGAACAGTTTTTAAAAACTTCCAATCACAAAACAAGGCAGGTCCTTTCATATATATATATATGTCAGGGGCTCAGGAGCAGAGGCACAGGGGAGAGAGGAAATGGAGAGCGAAGGGGAAGAATCTGAGGGCAGCGTAGGGGAGTATGAGAGTGGCCCGAGAGATTCCATAAGCTTCTCCAGTGAATCAGAAGATTCCCAGAGGGGGGCGCCGACGGCCAGGGCAAGGGGGGTCCCAGGGGGGACACACCAGAAGCAAGGGGCCAGCGGGGACTCCCAAAGCAGCAGCGAGAGATCAGGACCAGCTCCTCCACCAGAGCATAGTGGGGGGGGGGGGGAAGAATCCCAGGTATCAGGACCAGCTTCTCCTCCAGCAGGGAGAGAAGATGAATCAGGGCTGGCCACGCCTCCATCGCAGAGTGAGGGAACGGAGGGGAAGTCAGGTCCAGCGAGCCTCTCTGAAGGGGGAAGCAGTGACAGGAGCAGTGTAACGGTTAGGAGGAAGGTTGCCGGCTGGGCGCGCGCGCCAAGTTCAAATGTACAGGAGCGTGGCACAGCAGGTAACCCGGATTGGGAACCAGGTCCTAAAGCCCGCCGGAGGGAGGGGGAAGACTCAGGGGACTCAGCGTCAGAAGAGTCTAGAAAGGGCAAGACCCCAACGGACAGGTGGACCCAGAGGAGGAAAGAGCAAAGGAAGAGGTGGAGCAAGGCTAGAGTCTTAAACTGGTGTCTGGGGGGTGGAGATTCAGACGGAGCTTCAGCGGTCTAGGGTTTAAGACATAGGGCTGCACGCCGCGGCTTTGAAATTGAAACTGTGTTTCAATAAAGACTTTTGTATATAACAACGGACTGGCGTTGGTCCTTTGTGAGCTGGGACCTCGGGCAGCCCTGACAACAATTTAAACACAATGTTGAGAACAGTTTTTAAAAACTTCCAATCACAAAACAAGGCAGGTCCTTTCATATATATATATATATATTCCACATGTTATAAAACAGGTAAAGACATACGTTTTCAGCATTCACCAAAATTATATAATGAACGAAGCCAGGCATACATACATGAACAGGGAGGGAGGTTAACAGCTTGGGGGCTGCCACTGAGAATGTTCTGTCTTCGGCCATGCACCCCCCAAATTCCATCTATAGGAAAGGAGGTGGTCTTTTAGGAATTTGGGGTCTGAGTCATTTAGGGATTTAAATACAGCATCATCTTGACTAAAGCCGGATAATGAACTGTCAGACAGTGCAGCTGTTTTAAAGCAGAGGTTATGAGAGATCTAAATGGAAACTTCAGGCAGTAATCTGGCTACTGCATTTTGGAACAATCAAATTTTCCATATCTTCTTTGAGGGCTGCCCCACATACAGTACATTGGAATAATTCCATCTAGAAGTTATCTGAGCATGGAGTACAGTGGCTACAGAACAATTAAATACACAATTTTAATCGACCACAAAATCATGTGATGAATCAATTTCCATTTATTTCATCGGGGTGCAGCCGTAGCAAAATCTCACCCCACCGTTTCAAGGAAAAGTGAGATACAAATGCAATGTGCATTTGCAAACCAATTTCGCATCATTTTTTGCTTTGTTTTTTGTACATACAGTAAACCTTCTGGTTTCTCTAGCAATACTAATCAACAATATACATATATAACTGATTGTTGTCTGGCTCCTGAGCCTTAGCTATAATGGTTTCTGGGCACAAGAGCCTTGCAGCCATGCCTAGAGGCATTTCATAATGAGGGTAAAATCTGGGAAGAGTGAGGGCACTAAGAATCAAGGTGGAAGAGCATTCTGCAGGAACCCCCCCCCCACTCCAATTCAAATGCACTAGAAATCTCTGCAAGTACACAGGAATGAGGCTGTCAAGAAACATAAATTTTCCTGGAAGAAAGCCAGTCTCCCTCCTGAGTTTCTGACAAGCAAGTTTTTCATTTACTGGATGAAGCAGTGCATGATTGAAATAGGTGAAAACTTGCAACACCTTTTGCCATTAATATAAATGTTATCAGATGTCTGCTGTGTTCCAATCATTCTTTTTTCTGTCTTTTTTTTCTGCCAATGAAACACAACGAAGCATAAGCAAGAGTTTTCCTTGGTGTATAACAGTTGGACTGAACAGTATTATATACCCACTTTGCACTTGAAGGCTCACTCAGCAGAAGGCAAAAAAGATGGCACTGTAGAGATGATTCTGCACCCTCACTGCAGGTGTGAAGGAGGACAGGTTGTGGAGCACCTCCCCAAGGTAAAGGTAAAGGTACCCCTGCCCATACGGGCCAGTCTTGACAGACTCTGGGGTTGTGCGCCCATCTCACTTAAGAGGCCAGGGGCCAGCGCTGTCCGGAGACACTTCCAGGTCACGTGGCCAGCGTGACATCGCTGCTCTGGCGAGCCAGAGCCGCACACGGAAACGCCGTTTACCTTCCCGCTGGTAAGCGGTCCCTATTTATCTACTTGCACCCGGAGGTGCTTTCGAACTGCTAGGTTGGCAGGCGCTGGGACCGAGCAGCGGGAGCGCACCCCGCCGCAGGGATTCGAACCGCCGACCTTTCGATCGGCAAGTCCTAGGCGCTGAGGCTTTAACCCACAGCACCACCTGCGTCCCTCTAGCACCTCCCCAAAGAGCCAAACAAAATCCTGTTTTTGCTGTTGCTAATGCAGGGTAGGGATATTTGAGGAAGCTGATTTATGTGAAAACCAATGTCAACTGATCTGACACCTCTTGGTCAAATGTGCGACTTGCAACCTCTTTATCCTTCAATTTGGGCATTTCTCTGAATTTTGCAATACAGTAGAACCTCTACTTACGTCCCGCTCTACTTAGGCCCGTTCCAAGTCACGACCACGGCACACCCAGAAGTAAACACCAGGTTTGCCGTGATTTGTGCATGTGCAGAAGCAGCTGCCACCGTCTGCACATGCGCAGAAGTGGGCTGCTGCCGAATGCGCCTGCGCACAATGGCGCTTCTACCAGCGACCCATTTCGCCTTATGGACGGTCCTCAGGAACGGATTGTGGTCATGAGTAGAGGTTCCACTGTATAGTTCTTACTTCAAAAATGTGTTTTAGAATTGTTTTAAAAGATAATAGTCAACGCTCATATACATTTTTATGTGGTATATGCATAGTCAATGTGGTGCAGAGGTTAAAATGCCAGACTGGGACCTGGGATACCAGGACTGAAATCCCCACTCATCCATGAAGCTCACTAGGTGACCTTGGGTCAACTTCTCTCAGCTGAACCTACAACACAGGAGTATTGCGAAGATAAAATGGGGAGGAGAGAACCAGGTGCCATGTTTAAATCACTGCAGGAATTGTGAGATATAAATGTAATAAAGGTAAAGGGACCCCTGACCATTAGGTCCAGTTGTGACCGACTCTGGGGTTGCGGCGCTCATCTCGCTTTACAGGCCAAGGGAGCTGGTGTACAGCTTCTGGGTCATGTGGCCAGCATGACTAAGCCGCTTCTGGTGAACCGGAGCAGCGCACGGAAACGCCGTTTACCTTCCCGCTGGAGCGGTACCTATTTATCTACTTGCACTTTGACATGCTTTTGAACTGCTAGGTTGGCAGGAGCAGGGAATGAGCAACGGGAGCTCACCCCGTCACGGGGATTCAAACTGCCAACTTTCTGATCGGCAAGTCCTAGGCTCTGTGGTTTAACCCACAGTGCCCCTCGCGTCCCTATAAATGTAATACTAATGGAATAAATACATTGCTATAAAGTATGTATTAAGAGTTGCCTTTTCCAGTATAATATGTACTTAGGTGACAGGGGGGGAATGAGAACCTGAAAGGACCTAAAACTGACAGATTTTATCCAGAGATTGTGCTCTGTTTGTGTTGGGGGGTGGGGTGGGGAGAGACAGAGAGACAACACCTTCCATGTGCTAGCTCTGGTTTGGGAACTTTTATATGTTTTCCTGAGTTTGGAGGATGAAGAGGGATCTGAGAAGAAAAACGTACCAAGCTCAAGGGAACTGCCTAGGTTTCACTCATCTCTACACCAGAGCCAATTCAGGGCTGATATTATTTTGCTGAATGTCTGGAGGACATCTGGTAACATAATCCAGTTCATATGAGCAATGATGCTTTTAACAAGGGATCAACAATATCTCACTCAAAGGTAAAACAGATGTAGTTATTTGCCACAGACAACTGCTGAAAAGGTTTATGTTGCATATGGTGAATAGGAACACCTGGATTATCAGAGATTCACATTTTTATAACTGTGCACACAACTCTCTAATTAAGGAGAATGTGATTTCACAACACAGGAGCATATGTCACCATCAGATTTTCTTTAGTAAGATTTCTTAAAGATCACTGGAACCTACCAACTGGTTTGGACACTTCCACTAACTAGTGAAATGCAAGGGAAGGAATGCAGCTGAACTAAAATTGAAGTGCCTCACTTTTCTAAGTGATTAGAATTAAAAAGTACCGTAAATGAACAGTTCATAATTGAAAAACGAACACGAAGAAACCCTACAAAATATGTGATCATCCTTATTTCTCGTTCTTACCCCAAGCACAATGAAAATCATTCATTCACTTCTGTGTGTTGTTCTATAAAGTCCTCCGGTGCTGAAAGCTTTGATTTTATGCTGGTAATGATTTCACATTAAATAGGCAGTGGCTCCCATGGAAGGAAATTTGTTTTTGTCTTTTTGACTTGCATTTGCTAATATTTCAACAAGTTCCTATTTTCTGTGCCCTTGATTAGAAGCAAAATTCCAATAACTTTGAGCATTCTGCTGTATGATTAATGCTACAAGATGGCACCATATGAAAGAAGCTGGAAGAAATAATGAGGCCAACTTATTAAAGTACACAGTGGATAAGGCAGCTCAGCATATAAGTAAGGGGAGGGCTTTAATTGGAGGTTTAATGAAACCACACCAGATTCTATCCTTAGGCATAGGTCAGCTATGCTCTGAAACTGACAAAATTGGGTACTTACTCAAATGAGTTCTTTATTTTGATTTTTAAAAGCTACAACATTCAGACACTTCAGTTGCAAGCAATAGGGTCTGCACATTCCAAAAGCACCACACAATTAAGTTTTTCTGGCATTAGTTGAACTTCCATTTCAATAGCTGGTGCTGGCCTTGATATAACTCGAGTTGTGCCTACGTGTTATTCTTAATAACTGGTGGTTTTGTAAGGAATGTGCTTTCAGTTTGCATTCTTAGTACAGAAAGTATTGATCTGATATGTAAATATCTTTCTTAATTCTACTTAATTCAAGAGGGTTCTGGAAGCTTCTCTGTGTGAAATAAGCTTCATAGTGTTTGGGTTATTCCTTCAGAGAAGCTTGAGTACAGCTGGCTTAAACTGGTTCTGTTATCTCTTCTGTCAAGGTCATGCTGACTATAAAAGTAAGGCGAGAAGGAGCCTGGGTTTCATTTTCCCTTTCTATCTCTTTTCCTTCTGGTATGGTGTTCTGTACATAGTATGCTTAGTGTTAAGGTTTAGACTTATAGTAAGTTATTGTAAGTTTAAGTTGAGTCTGCTGCAACTGGATTTCTTATGGACTGTGCCAATCCTGAATGTATTGGATTTGTGACAATTATGCTTATTTGCCTTCAGTAGCAGTATGGTGTTCTGAGTCATTTCAGAACTTTTCCAATTAATCACTACACTCACCACAAAAATCCTACATTCAGGACGGTCAATTTATGTATTCTCAGGGAGACGGGGCTCATATTCTCAAGGCAGTAGTACAGCATGACTGCTGCAAGCATAGCCAAGTGCTGTAACTATGGTCACATCTGCACTATACAGTCATACCTTGGGTTACAGACACTTCAGGTTGCGGTTTTTTGGGTTACGGACCGCTGAAATCCGGAAGTACTGGAACGGGTTACTTCTGGGTTTCGGTGGTTGCGCATGTGCAGAAGCACTGAAACACAACCCGTGCATGCGCAGTCACACCGCTGCAGGTTGCGAATGCTGCGGTTTGCAAACGTACATCCTGCACAGATCGCGTTCGCAACCCAAGCATCCACTGTACATTAAAAGTAGTAGCACATCACTTTAAACAGTCATGGCTTCCCCCAAAGAATTCTGGGAAGTGTTGTTTGTTAAGGGTGCTGAGACTTCTTGGGAGACCTCCATTCCCCTCTCAGAGCTTCAGTTCCAAACGTTCTCTGGGAAGGAGGATTGGTAGTTAAAGCATTCTGGAAATTGGCATCACCAAGCAAGGAAGAGACACATGTGCACAGCTGTCGTGACAGCATCAGTCACCTGCAGTGAGCATGATCAGTTCATATATTGACGGAGGAGGAGACCACTAGTCACAGTTAAAACTAGAAGTAGATCCAGGCGATTATTTTGTTTTTTTTCCTTTTAAAAATGGCCATACTGATAGATTATAATTCCCATCAACTCCAGCCAGCATGGCTAATGGTCAGGGACGATGGGTAGTTGTAGCCCACATCTGGACAGCTTCAGGTTTCCCATCACTGCTTTAAATGGAAACTGAACCCTTCTACTGTGCTGGTCACACACACACACACACACAAATACAAACAAGGGAGCTTTTCAGTTTTGTGAGCCAGACCGCTTAATCAAAATGTCAGCACAGAGAACTCTTATCCCACTTGCACAAACAAAATACAGGAGAGATTTCTTCTGGCAATAACCTCTAAACTGAAAAGGGCATTGACAAGGGATATAGTTGGATCATGCAGTCATCAGCCAGGTTGTTAAGAGCCAATCAGGGTATGCTTTTTGGAGCACAGAGGATTTTTTATTTATTTATTTATTTTCAGCCAGCAGTAAATGGGAACAGGCAGGTAGGAATAACCTAAGGTGACAGAAGCAAAGGATATTCTCTGTGCATGGGTCTAGGTTGGGACTTAAAGCAATTTGACAATAGAAACTCTTCGCTGTGACTTTTGGAAGGTACATTGTGTGAGATCTAACAGCCTAGGATTTTAGGCAGCCACCGAAATCATAAGCATTCAAATTTCTGAGCATATTGCAGTGAAACTTTCATGGATAGCATGTCAACCAGTGTCAACATAATTGTACATAACAATATTGGGATGCGGGTAGCACTGTGGTCTAAACCACTGAGCCTCTTGGACTTGCCGATTGGAAGGTTGTTGGTTCAAATCCTCGCAATGGGGTGTGCTCCTGTTGCTCTGTCCCAGCTCCTGCCAACCTAGCAGTTCAAAAGTCCACCAGTGCGAGTAGACAAATAGGTACTGTTGCGGCAGTAAGGTAAATGGTGTTTCCATGCACTCTGGTTTACGCCCCAGTGTTCTGTTGCACCAGAAGCAGTTCAGTCATGCTGGCCACCTAACGCGGAAAGCTGTCCGTGAACAAACACTGGCTCCCTCGGCCTGAAAGCGAGATGAGCGCCGCAACCCCACAGTCACCTTTGACTAAGGTTACCACATTTTTTCAATGAATCCAAGGACACTTTTCAACTTCAATGGATTTTGACCTGAGGCAAGGCAACTCCCTTTGTTTCTAAAGGAAGAACTTCTGACCTCCTCAGGTACTTAATAGAAAGTGAGAATGGTGGCACTACTGAGGCAGAATGCTCTTTGCCAAATTGGTGACTCTGGCAAGTGCTGTCACATTCTAGAACTGACCCTGCAACATGATGAACAACTCCTAAGCAGTTATGAGATGGAACTGGAATAAATGACTCCTTGGCACTTACAGCCAGTAAGTGGAGAGCCAGTGTGGTGTAGTGGTTAAGAGCGGTGGACTCGTAATCTGGTGAACTGGGTTCGCTTCCCCGCTCCTCCACATGCAGCTGCTGGGTGACCTTGGGCCAATTACACTTCTCTGAAATCTCTCTCTCTCTCTCTTTTTTTTTTTTAATAATAATTTTTATTCGTTTTTCAAACAAATAACAAAAGCAACACAAAACAACACAATTTCCAACTCATCGTTTCATACCCTTCTTTCTTTTGACTTCCCCATACCTCCCCATCCCTGCATCCTTGTTTAATGGTTCTTTAGCAACCCTTAGGTCCATTATCTTAATTCCCTTTCATAAAAGTTCCTTTAGTTTTTTTGATTACTGCTGCAATTTCTTTACCTCTTACCCCCTGACATCTTAACATTCATCAATTTTACAATTGTTCTTAAGATATATTTTAAATTTCTTCCAGTCCTCTTCCACTGTCTCTTTCCCCTGGTCACGGATTCTGCCCGTCATCTCGGCCAGTCCCATAAAGTCAATCACCTTTGTTTGCCATTCTTCCAGAGTAGGTAGTTCTTGCGTCTTCCAATACTTTGCCAGTAGAATTCTTGCTGCTGTTGTGGCGTACATAAAAAAAATCCTATCCTTCCTTAACACCACTTGGCCAACCATGCCCAAAAGGAAAGCCTCTGGTTTCTTAGGAAAAGTCCACTTAAGGACCTTCTTAATTTCATTATAGATCATTTCCCAGAAAGCTTTAACCTTTGGGCAGGTCCACCAAAGATGGTAGAAGGTGCCTTCAGTCTCATTACATTTCCAACACTTATTATTAGGCAAATGGTAAATTTTTGCAAGCTTGACTGGGGTCATGTACCACCGATAGATCATTTTCATAATATTTTCTTTTAAAGCATTACATGCAGTAAATTTGATACCGGTGGTCCATAACTGTTCCCAGTCAGCAAACATAATATCATGACCAATATCTTGTGCCCATTTAATCATTGCTGATTTCACCGTTTCATCCTGTGTATTCCATTTCAACAGCAAGTTGTACATTTTTGATAAGTTCTTAGTATTGGATTCCAACAGTTCTGTTTCTAATTTTGACTTCTCTTTCTGAAATCCTATTTTCCTGTCCTGTTTAAATGTTTCATTTATCTGATGGTAATGCAACCAATCTCGAACCTTAGGCTTTAATTTCTCATAACTCTGCAGTTTCACCCTTTCACCATCATATTCTAAAATCTCATAATATTTTGGCCATTTAGAGTCCATATTAAGCTTTTTAACTTCCCTAGCTTCCATTGGTGACACCCACCTGGGGGTTTTACTTTCCAGCAGATCTTTATATCTAATCCAAACATTATACAATGCTTTCCTTACAATATGGTTTTTAAAACTTTTATACACCTTTACCTTGTCATACCATAAGTATGCATGCCAACCAAAGTTATTGTCATACCCTTCCAGGTCCAAAATGTCAGTGTTCTCAAGAAGTAGCCAGTGTTTTAACCAGCAGAAAGCTGCCGATTCATAATAGAGTCTTAAGTCCGGCAGGGCAAACCCCCCTCTATCCTTTGCATCAGTTAAAATCTTAAATTTAATTCTGGGCTTTTTGCCCTGCCAGACAAATTTTGATATGTCTTTCTGCCACTTCTTGAAACAATCCATCTTGTCCAAAATCTGCAGCATCTGGAATAAAAACAGCATTCTAGGCAATACATTCATCTTAATGGTAGCAATTCGGCCTAACAAGGAAAGTTTCAACCTTGACCATATTTCCAGATCTTTCTTTACCTCTGCCCAAGTTTTTTCATAATTATCCTTAAATAAATTCACATTCTTGGATGTTAAGTTTAACCCCAGGTATTTTACCCTTTTTGTTATTTCCAAGCCTGTTTCATTCTGAAAACTCTCTCTTTCTTCCATTGTTAAGTTTTTTTCCAACACTTTCATTTTTTGTTTGTTCAATTTAAAACCTGCTACTCGACCAAATATTTCAATTAGTTCTAATACTCTTTTAGTACTAGTGTCTGGCTGTTGCAAGGTCAATACTAGGTCATCTGCAAATGCTCTTAACTTGTAATGTCTAACTCCGACCTGAACTCCTTTAACCAACTGGTCCTTTCTAATCATGTTTAACAAGACCTCCAGGACTGATATAAAAAGCAAAGGGGATATTGGGCATCCCTGCCGTGTACCTTTTTCTATGGGTATTTCTTCTGGTACCACATTGTTTACAATTAACCTGGCCTTTTGTTGAGAATATATTGCACCTATACCGTTTTCAAAACCTTGACCTACCCCCATCCCTTGGAGATTCTTTTTCATAAAAGTCCAACAGATATTGTCAAAGGCTTTCTCCGCATCTACAAAAATCAAAACTGCTTTCCTATTAATGTCAACATCTAACAACTCCAAAATGTCTATAATGTTCCTCACATTGTCTGACATATATCTCCCTGGGAGAAAGCCTGTTTGGTCCTTATGAATCTCATCTATCAACACTCTTTTCAATCTTTTTGCCAAAATGTCTGCAAAAATTTTGTAATCCACATTGAGTAAAGATATAGGGCGGTAGTTTCTAACCTGGTTCTTCTCAGCTTCTGTCTTCAGTATAAGTGAGATGAAAGCCTCTTTCCACGATTCAGGTGCCTTTTCCCCCTTCAGGATTTCATTGCAAACTTCCTTCAATGGTTGTATTAAGCATTCTTTCAGCATCTTGTAGTATTTAGCCGTCAGGCCATCTGGTCCTGGTGATTTTCCCAATTTCATATTTTGGATGGCACCCTCTATTTCTTGTTCTGTTATTTCCTCATTTAGAGTCCTTTTACTTTGTTCTGGAATTTTTGGTAGGCCGTATTTTCTGATGAATTCTTCTATTTCTTGTTCATTAATTGGCCCTTGTGCATACAATTTCTTAAAAAAGCTTTGAAAGCAATTGTTTATCTCATTAGGTTTGTGGATAATTTTTCCATCCATTTCTAAACTGGTTACCGTGTTCATTTTCTGCCTTTTTTTCAATTGCCATGACAGAAGTTTCCCACATTTGTCCGCTGATTCGAAGGTTCTTTGTCTCATTTGCTTTATCTTCCATTCTATTTGTTGGTTCATGAGCTCCATGTACTGCATCTGATAAAACTTTATTTCTCTCAGAATCTCATGAGACTTTGGTTTGGACCTCAATTTCTTCTCTCCTTCTTTTATTTTTTCTAGGATTTTTTCTTTCCTCTCATTCTGTTGCTTCCTCTTTATAGAGTTCTGTTGGATTAGGAAACCTCGCATCACGGCTTTGCTTGCGTCCCAAATTATTCTTTTCTCCACATCTGTTTTCCTGTTAATCTCAAAATAATCTTTTAATGTTTTAAGGGCCTTCTTGTGAGTCTCTTCATCCTTAAATAGGGTGTCATTCATTCTCCATCTAAAGGATCCAGTTGTTGTTAGTTTCATCTCCATCTTCACCGCATTATGGTCGGAGCAAGTTTTTGGGCATATTTCTACTTTTTTTGTTCTTGACGCCAGACTGCTAGAAATCCAAATTTGGTCTATTCTTGTCCATGTCATTTTTGCCTCGGAGAAGAAAGTTCCCTTCTCTGAAATCTCTCAGCCCCACTCACCTCACAGAGTGTTTGTTGTGGGGGAGGAAAGGAAAGGAGAATGTTAGCTGCTTTGAGACTCCTTCAGGTAGTGATAAAGCAGGATA
Organism: Podarcis cretensis; assembly: GCF_951804945.1. Taxonomy (NCBI): domain Eukaryota; kingdom Metazoa; phylum Chordata; class Lepidosauria; order Squamata; family Lacertidae; genus Podarcis; species Podarcis cretensis. Next base: position 21,857,356 of record NC_137176.1, on the reverse strand, counting down.
TCAAATCCAAACTCTTCTACAGTTCTAGTTTGACATGTGTGGGGAGGAATATCAGGGCCTCCTAACAGCTCCCAGCACCTTTAATAAATGTTTTGCCTGGATCCTCTGGCTCTACACACTGTTTCAACATATTATTACAAAAGCTGGGTGCCATCCCCTCCTCTCTGCTGAGCGCTAGCATGATTCCAGGAGGGAGGTTCCAGGGGCTCACCCAGGGGTTATGCTCCTTTGGAGAATTGAAGACACAGCAGAGACTGTCATAGCTTTTTAAAAATACGATGTATTCACATATTTACACCTTCAGTCTGCATGGAGGGAGTCCAGATCTTCCAGCGTGGTCATCTCAGTAGGGGCTTTTCCCCACAGCGGTGCAGCACTCCAGTCCAGTTCAAGGCATCTCTCCTAATTCTGCTGTTCCTAAAAAACTAAGTCTCCTTTGTTCAGTTGCGCCTAATGGTCAGTTCTTTTTATGCTCCGAAGTACTAATGGTTATTCCCCCCAGGTGTCACTTAGCAAAGGAGTTCCCCTGACTTCATCAACACTTGCTGATTGGCTAGGAGTAAAGACTGGTACACACTTAGGACGCTTACCTAGGTTAAATAATTCTCACATGCTAATTGCTGATGATCAGAAGTCGGCTGACATATTACAATATGCATGGATCTTGATAGGATTCTCAAGGTCTGACACAATCTTTACACATAAACACTAATTAAACACCTCAAACTCCTTGCATAAACTTTTTTCTGATACATATCAAAACTGTCTTATAGCATATCCCATTTATAATGTACTAATTAAATCCTAATATTTACTAAATCTAAACATTTAGCATCACAGATCCATTATAATATTTTTGGCAAGGTTCCCTGCCTCATAATATCAATTTGACACCTTTGCAACATTGTTTTCAGAGCCTGCTTAATTTTCTGTGTGAATTATTATTGTTGTTGTTGTTTTAAAACTGATTGCATCTATATTTCAGTTAATTTTCTGCCTACCTGTTTTCAAAAGTTTGGTTTTTTACCAGCATTTTAATGAATATTTTAGGTCAACTGCTTAGATGTTTTTGTGGATCAAGCGGTATATACATAAAACAAGCAAAATAAATAAATTCTGCTTCAGCCAGGTGGTTGTCGTATAGCCAGGAATGTTTAGCAGTCACGTTTTCTTGGAGCAAAGGACACAGCAGATAGATGTGGCTGTTTTCCCATCCCCAAATTGGAAATTCAATGCTTCAAGTCAGCTGCCTATCAGAAGCTCAGGATGAGCTGAATTCACTGGTGCTCGAGTTTGCTAATCCTTTTGCTGCCGAGACACACAGGCCTAGTGTTGCATATATTACCACTGTATTTGATATGGACCCCTCCTGTTCATGCCTGCTGAGTCTGTATGTGAATTCAGCTTGTGTGCATTTGCACCTGCTGTTCCGCCTAACCGACTGCTGCTTTCCAAACTCAACAAGCTGCTGGCGAGTGATGCATGTGCTCTGTTGTATGTCCACAGCTATTATCTGCATGGCGGAAATCAGCGTACCTAAAAGGATTGTGCAGAGAAGAGTCATGTCCTTGTGAGGGGCTTTTTTGGTATACATTAGCTGCTGAACTGATTGGCTTTCGCTCACTATAAAGACAAAACAAAACACACAATGACAATAAATTATGCAGCATAATGTAAACCAATCAATAAATGAATATTCTGAAATGATAGGTAGCGATGCTCCTCTGTGTGTGTTTGTTGCTGTTACTTCCAGTATCTCTGCAAGCAGCGTCATCTGCTGAAGTTTGAGTACCTCTTGAGAGCTTGTTGTAGGCAATTTCCTACAAATGTGTCTGTTAATTAAGGTCACCTTTGCCGACTGGCTGAGATAGAAGATTCAGTTGCCTAATTTTGACAGAGGTGGTAAACCTGATTCTGGGCTGTGTACATTCAGACTACTGTTGGGAATCCCCATGAGTGAATAGACTTATGTTTCTCTGGCACATTAATCCCCAACATGCAAAATTTTAATGATGATGGAATCATTTTGTTTTGAGGAGCTGTCTATAATATAAGCCCCTACCTGGAAGTCTGATGTCATACTGCCCAAACACAGGCTTAATAACTCAACAACTGTTAGGAGACAGCCAACTGTAAATCACATGAAGCAAACAGAATTAACTCTTTATTAGAAAATTTAAAAAAAGGATCTGCACAGGAGTATGTGGTCTAAACCATGGAACCTCTTGGGCTTGCTGATTGGAAGGTTGGCGGTTCGAATCCATGCGACAGGGTGAGCTCCCATTGTTCTGTCCCAGCTTCTGCCAACCTAGCAATTTGAAAGCACACCGGTGCAAGTAGATAAACAGGTGCTGCTGTGACAGGAAGGTAAATGGTGGTTCCATGCACTCATCATGGTCCTCCATGCGCCAGAAGCGGTTTAGTCCTGCTAACCCCGTGACCCGGAATACTGTCTGTGGTCAAACTCTGGCTCCCTTGGCCTGAAGCTAGATGAGTACCGCAACAAATAATCACCTTTGACTGGACTTAACTGTCTAGGGGTCCTTTACCTTTTACCTTGAAGCAGTTTTGGAGACTCACCTCTCATCTCCCTACACACACACACACACACACACACAGCCCTTCAACATCCCATAGAACAAGCTGCCATTGAGCCTAGAAACAATGCAGAAAACAGTGTTTGTCAACCCAAAAAAGGTTCAATGTGTGGTTTAGCATACTGCATTGAGACTCTTGCACCACACAATCCTCAAAAAATTACTTGATGTGTGCAAAAGGAGTAGCCTCAGAAAAATATTCAGAATGTCTTTGAGGCTCCTACATAGACAGGTGGGCCAATGAAAATTTAGGTCTTGATATCTGAAAGCCATCCCACACTGAAATATAGGCAGCATTATACACATTTTTACAAGTGTCAATGATACTTCTTCCACAAACAGAGTAAGTTCCATGTCTAGGTAGTCTCTCTATGATCCGGCAGTGAGTACTTTGAAAAAGTGACACCAGTCACAGTAATTGGGATTGTTTGCGATACACTAACCACACAAAGGATACAGGTACATACAATGGATAGAAGTTTCATACAATTCCATGTAAGCTGTGATCTAACATCATTCTTAAATATCAGGAGTGTGCCTGATAAAGCAGTAAGTCAACTGTTCACCTCTGCTGAAGAAAATAATCACATTTGTAATTGAGACAATTTAGATCTCATTAGGAGAAAGTTATGGTTTAGTTGTAGGTTAAGACTTTAGATTTAGTATTTGATGCCAGCATTTCAAGCTGAAGCCATTAAAGTGTCTCTTTCAGTGATGGATATTGTCTTTTGTAGTTTCAGGTACAATAAAAAAAAATCCATATTTCTCTGGCAACTTCTGCATCCAATCATTATCACTCATTTCAAAACTCTACACGTCAATAACTTAAACAGGGTACATAGAGAATTATGCAGTATGAGGGTTCATAAATTTGCAGATATGATTACCCTGAGAGCCAGAGAAGAACAGTGAAAATGTCACAAAATGATATGGAATAAATGTTGCTGCAATTTGGAAAAAAACCAAGGGCCCCTTTCTTTGGAAAACAATGCTATAATTTAAGATTGTGTCTGATTTAGCATCTGTGCTAGAAAACATGCTCTTTCAAAGGCATAACTGACAGCCAATTCAGTGAGCTACAAAGAAGCACAGAATGGTCTTACTGGTGGGATACAAACCACTCAGTTTGACATTTCGTAATGTTGCACATCTTTTGCATGACAACAGAACACTCCACCTCAATAATAAGAGCTGTCTATTTCAGCCAGAAATTCCAGCTGTTTCCATTCCATTGAAAGACAGGGCATTTTTAATGGTTTGCTAATTGGATCTACAAATGTGATGTAGCCACAAAGAGGACAAAAGCAATTCTCAGATGTTTCAAGCATGATATTTCTAGTAGGGATAAGAGATTTGTAATATCATAATATGATGCACCGTTAAGGTCTCATTTGCAAGTTCCCATGTCATTTAGAAAACTGTTGAATAGCCTCTCTAGTTAAGGGCTTAAGAAATGTCCCTCTATCTTGTCTGGCTTCTCTCAAACTTCATCAGATGTCTTGCCCTGAGAAAAATCTTCAAATTCATTCTGAAAATTTGTGACAACCATGCTCAGAAAGCAGCACGTGCACAGATGTCAGCCACATTGAAAAGGAATTCCAGGGGCTGGCAGGCACTGGGGAACAAATTAGACAATGTACATTGAACCAATGTCTCAAATAACTTCTAAAATTAGTAAATGCACACAAGCAACACCCCTTGGCTGGTTTGATGGTCAATGCAAAGTAGCTAAGAAAGTTCTGACCAAGGCAATTAGGGATTCAGATAAGAACCCATCAGAGTAATCCAATGGAAAATTTGATCAAATGTAGATTGGAATACAAGAGTCTGCTCAAAAACAAAATAGGTGAATATATGAAAAACCCAGTGACAAGGCCTGAGACTACCAGTAAGGGAAAAGAGGGAAGACACATTCTGGGCACTGGTGACCTGGTACTTCAATGGAGTGAGGTCATCACAGGAAGTCTCAATACATGCCTTTGATTGGGTTAAATATTTCTCCAGGGTATTTGGTGGTCATTCTGGGTAGTCACATATACCAGCAGTGTATAATGAATTTCAAACCTACCTGAGTGGAAAACAGTCTCCTGTAATGAGATGTTGTTGTTGTTTAGTTGTGTCCAACTCTTCGTGACCCCATGGACCAGAGCACGCCAGGCACTCCTGTCTTCCACTGCCTCCTGCAGTTTGGTCAAACTCATGTTAGTAGCTTCGAGAACACTGTCCAACCATCTCGTCCTCTGTCGTCTCCTTCTCCTTGTGCTCTCAATCTTCCCCAACATCAGGGTCTTTTCCAGGGAGTCTTCTCTTCTCATGAGGTGGCCAAAGTATTGGAGCCTCAGCTTCAGGATCTGTCTTTCCAGTGAGCACTCAGGGCAGATTTCCTTCAGAATGGATAGGTTTGATTTTCTTGCAGTCCATGAGACTCTCAAGAGTCTCCTCCAGCACCATAATTCAAAAACATCAATTCTTTGTCGATCAGCCTTCTTTATGGTCCAGCTCTCACTTCCATACATGACTTATTTCCTGTCTGAAATCAAATAAAGCTGCTGGAGAAGATATGTTCCCACCTGAGCTCTATAAGAAAGACTTAGAATGATGCCTATCCTGACTTATTAATCACCAAAAACAAAATGGGTCAAATGCCATCTGGATGGAGTATTAGCCTAGTTGCCCCTGAAAAACTAGCAACATTACTATGTCATAAATATAGTGGCTGTGGATCCAGGATATACGAGGTGAATTATATGTTCATGCACATGCAGGGAAACATAGATACAGAGTGGGGGAAAATGGGGCTAAAAGACTATGAGTCTTCCCCAGTACAAACCTATCTGAATTCTCAGGTTATCATCCAAACGCCTTCTCTGACATTATAAGGCAATAAATGCATGCATGCAATAATAAATAATAGTGGGAAGCCTGCCTCATTTCTATGCAGTGCCCAAATATATTTTAAGACAAGAACAGAATGGCCTAGTAACAGCAACCATCACTGGTAATAATAATATCATACTGGCTATGTTGTCCTAATTCAATACCTACAGTATGGCAGGGAGTGGAAAGAATCTATAGTCCCAACTAAATTAAATAGTGTGGATAATTTCTTGTTCTGTATTGATGACATGGAGCCACTTTTAGATGTCCTTTCATGGAAGATTAACGCTGGGCCTTTTTGATGCCAGATTTATTCTCTTGAATAGAGACCGACCTATCAATTCTATGTAAGCCATTGTTCATAAGTGATAGTGTTTTCCATGTTGGAGGAAGTGTAGGTGAATGAGCCCTTGATAGGATGGGTGATAGTCTTGTAACAGAGCTGTCTGAATAAGAACAGAATTGACACCTGGGTTTCTTGCAGGGCCTAGACCCTGGATTGTTTCTTTGTATGGTAATCTAGTATCACTGAAGAAGCTGGTATTCTGACCCGCATATATGATCTTTCTTTAATCAAATGCCCCCCCCCCTTTTATTTTATCATGGGTTCAGAAGTACTACACTCCAGCAGGAATTGTGTCACTCCCTTGAATAGTGTGAGACAAAGCCAAAGTTTTTCAGTAACTGAACATTTCTCAAGGACGTTTTAGGCAACACTAATCCCCCAATGAGTGTTACAGTAGCAGAATATGATATCCTGAAGCAAATTTCTGTTTTTCAGTCTTAGAGGCTCACCTCCCTGGGGAGAAAAGTCTTTTTCCTGGAAGGTTCAAATAGTTCAAAGGAAAAGGAATAAAAATGAAATGTGTTACTTCTTAATTGTTTTTAATGTTGATAACCTGGGAAGAAAGAAAGAAAGAAAGAAAGAAGGAACTTATTGCTCTTCACTTCCGTTGTTGTTTTATGTTTGCCAAAAGGGATATGAATCCAAAATAAATAAAACAAACGTCTTCCTTTTACTCAATCAAAATACATTATTCAAACTCCAGGATTTCTTCACTGAAGAAGGGAAGACAGCCACTCCACATGATAGCATTTTAGGCATCTGTCTGATTTTTTAAATAATCAGTTTGAAAATGCTGCTTATTGATTTGATTTTTATTTCATTCTCACTGTTGTCTGTACAATATCCAGCTCTTTATCTTACTCTCAGCTTCCTATTGCATCTATCTAGAACTACTGTAGCAACAACAGGACTGAGACACAATATTCTACCCAATGGTTGTGCATGATGGATTGTCCCTTTGGAAATCCATCTTGTAGAACAGTCCCTTTTAAAATAAAATTTTGTATTAGTTTTTCAAAATACCCCCAATAATAGCCAAATTATAACAACAACAATTAATTCCCAAATTATACAATTATCAAAGTGCCAATCAACTTCCAATTAATTTATTTTAGTTAAAGTGGCTCCCCGCATGATGGTTCTGGTGCATTTCCGATCTTATATCACTGTGTTCCATAATCTTAATTAATGACAGTAACATTTCAGTTATAATAATAATCCCTTAGTCAACAACTACATACTGTATTTTTTGCTCTATAAAACTCACTTTCCCCCTCCTAAAAAGTAAGGGGAAATGTGTGTGCGACTTATGGAGCAAATGCAGGCTGTGCAGCTATCCCAGAAGCCAGAACAGCAAGAGGGATTGCTGCTTTCACTGCACAGCGATCCCTCTTGCTGTTCTGGCTTCTGAGATTCAGAATATTTTTTTTCTTGTTTTCCTCCTCCGAAAACTAGGTGCATCTTGTGGTCTGGTGCGTCTTATAGAGCGAAAAACACGGTAATTAATGATTTCAATTAGTGATGTTATAATATATAAATTTATAAAGCTTTAAGTGAGGAATTCAAAATATTATGTTTATTCTGCCCTGCATGTGAAAACTGTTATAGCCATGGAGATTCCTTCTGTCCATATACAGTATTGTCTCTTTCACTTCCCATTTGTTGTTTTCTCCCATTGTGGCTTGTGGTAGAACTGAATCTCAAAGTTTCTCAGAGGTCTTATCTCTCTGTCCCTTGCTTCAGTGTCTCAGAACAGGCAACAGTCTGCTAGAAACCATTCTGTCTCACTAGTAAAACATGCCACAGATCTTTGCCATTTTTCCTTCAGCCTAGGAAAAGCTGGGCAGTTGTCAAACACACTAAAGATTGAATACTCCTTTCCAACTCCCAAAATCTCTGCAACATTCTTATCACAGCCCCAAAATTCTTTTCCTTACAGCAAGAGATTTATGGCCCAATTAAACTTTATCTTAGATTACATTTCGTCAGTAGCACACAAAAATCTCAGTCTCTTTTTCCTTGTCTGTTGTTTTTAAACAGAGGTGAGGGGAATTAATGTCTTTCCAACCTAGTCATACTTGAGCTTCTCCTTTTTTAATTTCAGATAACACAAATTTCTATTTTTGCTTGTTAAGATCAGTATTACCCCAATGTCCCTTCCTCACTTGTAAATATCTTTTTATCTTATATTCTGTAGAGAGTTGCTGAATCATAAATATATAAAAGAAACTTAGAATAAACAAATTATGGGTTTCCCTCTCCTGAACTGACTCTCATACTGGAAAAAAAATCTTATCTCAATTCAAACCTTTGATCCATGTAGTTGGTCTATTCGGCAGTATGTTGTTGCAACCCTTTTCCATCATGCACTGGTATCTTAAAGCCAATTAAAGATCCAATTAAATGAAGAACCTCTGCTATTTAATGGCAGTGTAGGAGAGTTTTCACCAGATAAAATTTTTTGAACTCAGCGCCTCCTTGCCTCCCACATTCCATGCTAGAGCAAGATCGAGGTACCGACATGAACTGCAAGTAAAGCCCATTCCCCCTGTCCCTGGGGGAAATTTGTAAGGATGATTTACCCTCTATCATCCTTGTTTTTCATTTGCTGATATTCCCCAGCTGTCGTGGGGGCTGCCTCCATTAAGGCAGGTGGGAGTGGAAGCCCATCTTGTAGAAAAGTCCTAAGTACTCTTAATTCAGTGGTCACCCCACGTGTGCTCAATAGGATCGGCTCCTTAGTAAGTGTGTCAATGTTCTTTAAGATATCTCTGAAGACACCAGTGCTTTTTTCAGGGGGTACTCAAGTGTATGCAGAACCAGCACCTCTTTTGTTGTTAAAAAGAGTGGCGCTTACTGCAACAACTTCTTGGTGAGTACCGGCACCTATTTTTCTATATATATATATTTTAAAAGTCAGACAGTATAAAAGTGGAAAAGTTAATACACTTAGCTACTAATATATTCACAACAAAATTGGATATGAAATCCAAATTAGGGATCCCCAGAGTGAGGACTGCATAGGCTTCTGACAGAACATATCCCAGGAAAAACAGCTGCTGAGGACACTGTTACACAATTAAAACCAGAAATTATAATACAAAACATCTGTAGTGATTTTTTTAACCCCATAAAACATCATCTGCATTAGGGCACAGCTGTATTCAAAATCTCTGTATGTGTGATGATAATTATGCTATTGGCAATAATTGCCTTTTCTGTTCTTTAAGTGTTATGCACATAGATACTACCGATAAAACTGGTTGGACTGAGAACCACAGTACTCAGAAACTTGATTAGTGAACTGTAGGGTTGCCATATTTCTGGACAGAAATGTTGGTGAGCTTTTATTTTTTTTGGGGGGGGGAGTTGTTGAGCTTTCTTCTGCAAAATCACAAATTGGACATTTTTGAACTATTTCTGAGGAAAATCAGCAAAAATGACACTGCCAAGATGGGCTGCCATATGTCTGGATTTTCCAGGACATTTACGCTGATTTACACCCAGATGCTGCTTATGGAAAATTCTGGACATATTGCAATCCTAGAAGAATCAGCTATAGCTTTTCTGAGAGTTAATTTTCTATTTAAATTTGTGGCCTCTATCTCTGAAATGTACCCAAGGATGACCGAACCTAATAATTCCAGTTCCTCTTTGTTTCTCATTTTGATAGTCTTAGTTTCAGTTCTCCATTTTTTTTTTTAAGTCTTCATGAAATTTCACCTTGGCGCAAATTTCTACTAATAGGCACATTTGCTTGCAATTTTGCTTAACTCACTCATTTTTGAAACACCTTTTTCCTAATTTAATACATTTGTGTATGCTATCTTCACTAATATCTGCATTTCTATGCACACCTTACCTTGGTATATGCATTTTTGTGCACATGGCCTGGCCGGAACTCTGCACTGCAAAATTCAGAGAAATGTGGACTTTCAAAGGAGGGCTGTGTTTTGGTTTGCATAGTGTTTTAGACAGTGCAAATTAGGTAGATTTACCTTTAAATGCAAGCTGAATCCAATTTATCCCCTTCCCTGAATATGCCATTTCCCCAGTAGTATAAATATGATTGCTACATGTGTAGATAACTGTCTTTGGGTAATAAAAGTTCACTGAAAAAAGATAATTTAATAATAATAAAAAATAGTCCAGTGAAAGGAAAAGAGTAGATTAATTATGGAAATATTGCTATTACATTAAGAACCTCAAGCTACCCGTGTTATAAATGGTACAAGAGATATTATTGGCAGGATTAATTATATCAGATTTGTTCACTTAATGGCTTTTCTCTGTAAAGAACACTGTCAAGGGGATAATCTACTGTTACGATTCCAGAGCCCTTGAATGCAATAGTGGTGAGAGGAGGGCAGTCAGGGTGCTGGTACCCTTCATCAGGGTCAGGACCAGAGAGATGGGCCCTTGGTCAGTACTTCACCTGACCAACCACTGCCACTGGCCAATAGCCATGATGGAGAAAGGGTGGCTGGTGTGTTTGTTGGGGAAAGGAACCCAACACAGAGGAGGAAAAATGGCAAGGGATGCATCTATCCAGTGTTGCAGCTCTGCTGACAGAATTGACTTCTGTGCTCGCAATGGAGATTTCTCTTCTTCCATTCTCCAATCCACACTCCCTCCAAATCAGCTCCAAAGGATTGGGGGACCCTCCAGAGCTGACTGGGGGCAAACAGAGGGACATGGGAGCCAACTCCTAGGGGCCAAGGTCCCTTGGGCACCGCCAATAAAACATTTGAGGGGCCTGACCACCCAAAGTCAATGGGCATCCCCCTTCTAATGATATGCGGGTACCACATCTTGTGATCAACAATGTAGGGTGAGGCTTACCTGGGCCCCCCAATATTTTATTCAAGTTCGCACCCCTGCAGAGGGAAGAAATGAAATGAAAGTCTTGTTGCACAAATAGAACTGCACTGGCTCAGCACTGGATACAATCCCCAGAAGGGGAGCCTGTCATAAATTGCAAAACATTAAAAGTTTAAAGTGAGTCTCATGCTGTACAGTTTGACAGGATTGATGACTGTATAAGGAAGCACACGGCTCATTTGGGCTCAGTGAACTTGATGGATGCATTTGTTGATTCGTGCAGAATAGGACACTCATTCTTTTCTGGAGACACTAGTTGCATGCTCATATAGATTGTACGCCACCTTGAGCTCCTTGAGAAAAAGTGAGATATAAATAAAACAAATATACTATTATGAGATGTTATCATTACACTGAAAGCTTCCCTATTATCACTCCATTTCGTTGAGTGCAAATTTGAGGAAATGTACAGAATGATAACATCATGCTGTTAATTGTTAATTACTATGTGTTACACATAGTTACTATGTTACAGGGACGCGGGTGGCACTGTGGTCTAAACCACAGAGCCTAGGGCTTGCCGATTGGAAGGTCGGCAGTTCAGATCCCTGAGATGGGGTGAGCTCCCGTTGTTCGATCCCAGCTCCTGCCAACCTAGCAGTTCAAAAGCACGTCAAAGTGCAAGTAGATAAATAGGTACTTCTCTGGTGGGAAGGAAAATGGCATTTCCATGCGCTGCTCTGGTTCGCCAGAAAACAGCGTAGTCATACTGGCCACATGACCCGAAAGGTGTCTGCGGACAAATGCTGGCTCCTTCGGCCTACAGAGTGAGATGAGCACACAACCCCAGAGTCATCTGCGACTGGACTTAACGGTCAGGGGTACCTTTACCTTTACCTTTTATGTGTTACTGAGGAGAAGCAGGTATGAGGCTGTTATTTTTGCTGTTAATGCCTACTCATTATCTAATAGATAAAGCCTTAGGTTTATCCAACCAGAGGGGTTTTTTTAAGTTGAAAAGAGATACCGTATTTTTTCGCTCTATAGGACGCACCCAACCATAAGATGCACCCAGTTTTAGAGGGGAAGAACAACAAGAAGAAAAATTCTCTCCCTCTCTGCGCAGCGCCCCTTCAGCGAAGCAGCAGGAGAAATGGAGCCCCTTCCATTTCTCCTCCCGCTTCGCTGAAGGGGCGTTGCGCAGAGAGGGAAAGCTGCCCAGCGCCTCTCCAGCGAAGCGAAGCCAGGAAAGCAAGAGGGATTGGTGCGCACCGATCCCTCTTGCTCTCCTGGCTTCAGCGAAAGCAACGCAAAGCCTCCGGAGCACTGTGGGAGCTCCCACGGTGCTCCAGAGGCTTCGCATCGCTTTTACTGAAGCCATGGAGCCTGTATTTGCTCCATAACACGCACACACATTTCCCCTTAATTTTTGGAGGAGAAAAAGTGTGTATTATAGTGCGAAAAATGCGGTATTTGTGTCATACATTTTGTCTAAATACAAAAGTCAACAGGCCAACAGCAGCATAAAGTTGATAAGTAGAAGCAGGATTTAATTTTGATTTGGACTAATTTGGGGATATATTTTACTACGGCATGGCAATTCAGCCACTAGGTGTCACCCAAAAGAACTGAGAAGCATCTCATTTTTGCTTTTGTTTGCTTTTGCTTTCAAATTCAGATTGTGCCACATATCCTCTTTAACAGGATTCAAAGCTCGTTTGAACTCTGTAGGCGGCATAGCCAATTATTTCAGAAGCCATCGGAAGGCTGCATAATAATATGTCAGGTGTAAAACGATTAAAATGAATTTACTGTAAATACAAGTCAACAACTATTCTCTCAAGTGCAGCATTTTGGCACGCTATCCTTCAGGCATGGTAACCTTACCTTGTCACATAAGGGCAAGGTGGAGAACTCCCTTGAGGTTGAACTTCCATGGACGGCACACCAGTGGTAGACAGGGCCAGAAGGAAAAGTGGGTGGGGGAATGGAGATTACATTCTACCCAAACAGAAGCTAGAGGCCTCTACACACATCCTCTCTCCAGGCAAGCAAGAGTCATTATCACAGTTCAAGGACTTGTTCCATACAGGAAGAAGTACTTGAGGAGGGCACAGGTCCGTGACATGGGGAAAGTCCCAATGGCAGAATAGAGAAGCTTGAAGGACTGCATTTTACCCACAGTTTGGAAGTTCCCCAGTCCAACAAAAGGTCCTTGTATTTCTAGAGCTTATGTATTACAGGAAGGAAGTTGATGTGTGTGTTTGACACTCAAGGAAACATAATAAGCTTCCTTCTATCAACAAACTATTAGTCCATCTAGTTCAGTGTTGTACAGCTGACTGACACATCTTCACCCTTCACTTTTGTACTTAACTTTGTGAGTTTCTACATCTCTCCCTCAATGTGAGGAACATGAAGTGTATCCCTCCTTGGTGGTTAATGCCTTTCTTGAATGCCTTTCTTGTGGGACGCAGGTGGCGCTGTGGGTTAAAGCCTCAGCGCCTAGGACTTGCTGATCGAAAGGTCGGCGGTTCGAATCCCTGCGGCGGGGTGCGCTCCCGCTGCTCGGTCCCAGCGCCTGCCAACCTAGCAGTTCAAAAGCACCTCCGGGTGCAAGTAGATAAATAGGGACCACTTACTGGTGGGAAGGTAAACGGCGTTTCCGTGTGTGGCTCTGGCTCGCCAGAGCAGCGATGTCACGCTGGCCACGTGACCCGGAAGTGTCTCTGGACAGCGCTGGCCCCTGGCCTCTTAAGTGAGATGGGCGCACAACCCCAGAGTCTGTCAAGACTGGCCCGTACGGGCAGGGGTACCTTTACCTTTACCTTGAACTTGATGCACACACAGTTCAACTGACTTTTACTCAGAGTAGACCCACTGAAAGGAATGGACCTTGCTTAATCATGCTCATAAAATTCAACGGCTCTACTCTGACTTAAACTTAGTTGAATGCCACCCTTTATTGTAAGCAGAAAAGTCAGAGAGGGGGCCATTGATAAATCTCTCCCTTGAAATAGGAGGCAAGAAATGTACCCTAAAATAACAATGGACTGTTTCCAATGTTTCCTGCCTGCTAGCACAAGGGCTCTTGCACCAGTGGACAGGTGAGTTTTAATGCTGACTAACAATGACCGCTCCCTGCATAAAACAGGGGGCGCCCTTTGCATGGACACGTGCATCCCCCTGAATCTGGAGCGGCTCCATCAACACAGGCTTGGCTTTGCCTTCCCTCAGGTGGGATACCTGGAGGTCTCCGCCTACCTCAGTCAGTTGTCCACTCCCGCCTGGGGAAAGTGTTGCCAAGGAGACCAGGCCAGGTAGAGGAGGGACTAAATGCCCACACAATAGAGGGAGGATCTTACCTGGGAATCCTCACTTGGCTACAGAGCTGCTTCCACCCTCCCCACCCTCAGTTAAGTCTTATTTTGCAGGTTAACTTTTCTTCACAGGTATGCGGGCGCTGCTACGTCAAGGTCTCTGTTAAAGGGCCGGAAAGTAATTCCCCTGCATTGGCAGGTTTTGCCTTTCCCGTAGCAAAACATCACAACATTGGTGGTATCAGGCCTTGGGCAGAATCCTTTATCTTCCTCTTTGCAGTGGCGATACTAGGGTTCCCCGTTAAAGGGGTTTCTGAAGGGAGGCTTTGACCATACGCCGAGAGGTCGTCATTGCTCTCCCCTGTGGCAGCGGCATAACAGGGCGGCTATCTCTGCTTGAACATATGTTCTCCAGAGCCGGCCCATCCCCCCCCCACACTGGATAACCCTGATGTTCCCCTGGTCCCTGGCTGGGGACTGGGGAGGGATGAACGCCCAATGCCTGACCCAAGGTCTACCCACATCTGAAATATAATAAAGTTGTGGCCAATTTAATCCCATAGCACATTGTCTTGAGTCGTTATTCCACATGACAGGGGGGGGGGCACCCGGGATCTGGGGGACTCCGCCTGTCCATGCAAAGGAATCCAGTGCAACAGTTGCAGAATCTTTTAAACAAGAAAGTTGCCAGCAATCTGCTTATGCATTCTCTTACGCAACAACATTTGGCTGGTACAGAATGTTAATATGTTGCTAAGTGACTTTAACTGAGTGATACCCTGTGCTACTGAAGTACTAGCTAAAAAGCTTAAATGGTACCTTGAGTTACAAACGCCTCAGGTTACAACTGCTTCAAGTTACAGACTCCGCTAACCTGGAAGAGTTACCTCGAGTTGAGAACTTTGATCCAGGATGAGAACAGAAATTGTGTGCCGGCAGCGCAGTGGCAGCAAGAGGCCCCATTAGTGAAAGCGCGCCTAAGGTTAAAAATGGTTTCAGGTTAAGAACGGACTTCCGGAATGAATTAAGTTTGTAACTAGAGGTACCATTGTACATGCACAGTCCAAAGCACGCTGGTGGTTTGAAAAGTCTGAAAATGGTGTATTTGTCTATTTACGAAGCAGTAAATTTAACATGCTAACTGTAATTTACAACTCACGGAGCTACAGTTACCATGGTTTACTGGAGACCACACTGAGGCACCTCTGTCATGATAGGGGATTTCCTAGACCAGCTTCCTGGGGCTATGAGGCCAGGGAGGGGGAGCAGGGAAAAGACCCCCTTTCACTCAACCTTTATTGAAATTGGCAGCCATGCTTGTTGGCCGATGTCTACTTCTGTCCCTGAAGTGCATACCCTCCAAGATTTCTATGATGAAAATATGGACATCCTATTCCATCATCATCATCATCATCATCATTTTATTAATTATACCCTGCCCATCTGACTGGGTTGCTCCAGCCACTCTGGGAGGTTCCCAACATATATAAAAACATATTCTCACTTTAAACATTTTTTTAAAAAAATCCCTATAAGGAGCTGCCTTCAGATGTCTTCTAAAGGTTGTGTAGTTACTTATCTCCTTGACTTGGTTGCATAACTCCATACCCGCCAACATTTCTCCAGTGAAAATAGGGACATCCTGCCATAACCTCTAACATTTCTCCAATAAAAATAGGTATGTCCTAAGGGAAAGTGGGACATTCCAGGATCAAATAAGAAACCGGGACAGTTTCTGTAAATCCACAACTGTCCCTGGAAACTAGAGACACTGGGTGCGCCTGAAAGGCTTTATGTTCTCTTTGTTCATCAGGAAGTGACGAGAGAATTGGCCCATGGTTAATAAAACAGAAGAGAACTTTGAGAATGAGATAGAGCCCACTGAGCAGTCCTAGCTTGTGAGAGTTAAACAAGTTTGAAATCTATTGAGTGACAGGCAGGAGGAAGAATAGAGCCTCTCAAGAATGAACAGGATTAACACAAAGACCGAGTGACAGACAGGTCCCATTGAGAACAAATCTTGGAAATCTTTCTGAATACCAGAAATGTGGTGATGCTGTGAGTTCAACAAGTCTCCAGGAAAGCTTTGCAAACATGTAAGTGCTGATCCAGGTTCGGGGAGATGAAGCAGTGAGCTTTACACTTTATAGGTTCCTAATATTAAAAGACAGTGGATAAAAGGAGGAAAAGAGCCAAACAAGGTCACTGCTAATCTATCTATCTATATATTAAAAATATATATCTATGGATTTGATTTTTGTTGTTTTTTAAAAAAGAAAAATCACAGCGTTCTTGTGATATCATTTAATTCTGTTACTAAAACACATTTTGTATTCCATAATCAGATATCAGGCAGCAAAGCAAAATCCTATCTTGGTGTAACAAGTCTTGGCTCAATTTGAACCATTTTTAGAAAGGTCAAATCCACACTATATGTTTAAAATGGCTTCCCTCAAATAATCCGTGGAACCATCCGCAGTGCTATAATTTCCAACAAGCTTAACAAACTCCAGTTCCCAGAATTCTTTGAGAGAATATTACAGGTTTGACAATGGCTTTTCTAAAATATGTTACCTACCATTACATAGAGAGTGTAAGTTACTACTTGCAAGGACCCATAGCCACATAATGATATGATGCATGGATATTGGTAATAATTGTCATACACCATATGCTGTTAGAATCATAGAAGCAGATCTTTATAGTTGGAAAGGATGCCAAGGATCATCTAGTCCATTAACATCTTAGAGAGTCCATTCCACTGTTAAGCAGCTCTTACTGTCAGAACGTTCTTACTATGTTTAGTCAGAATCTCATTTCTTGTAACTTGAAACCATTGCTTCATCTCCTACCCGCCAGAGCAGGGGAAAACAAGCTTGTCCCATCACCCATGGCTCAGCCCTTTAGATATTTGAAGATTCCTATCACATCTCCTATCAGTCTCCTCCTATCCACGCTTAACACACCCAACTCCCTCAACCATTCTTCATAAGGCTTGGTTTCCAGATTCTTGATCATCTTGGTCACCCTCCTCTGCACATGTTCCAGCTTGTTAATATCCTTCTTAAATTGTGGTGCCCAGAACTGGACACAGTACTTCAGGTGTGGTCTGACCAAGGCAGAATAGAGCAGTAGTATTACTTCCCTTGAACACCAGGCTTCTGTTGATGAAGCCTAGAATAGCATTAGCTTTCATTGCTGCTGCATCACACTGTTGATTCATGAGCTTGTGGTCTACTGAGACCCCTAGATCCTCTTTACATATACTACTCACAATCCAGGTGTTCTCCATTTTACATTTGTGCAGCTGGTTCTTCCTGCCTAAAGTGCAGAACCTTACATTTGTTCCTATTGAAATTCATTTGGTTAGTTTTAGCCCAGTTCTCCAATCTGTTAAGCAATTAGGTTGCTAATTGATCACATGGATCCTGGTGGATCAAAAAAGTTTTTTGAAATAATAAATGCATGTATTCACGATGGAAAGAGAAACATGCTATTTTTTTCTCAAAAATTATAACGCCAGCCTTATTATTTCTATGGACTGATTAAAGCAGGCTTTTAAAATAGTTTGAACGTCTTATGTGATAATGTCTGTGGGGTTTTTGTAGGTGAACGTGCTTTATGTTCAGTCAGCTATTGTTAAAGAATGCTCTAATTCTTTCACAGTACTTGAAACACAGTTGTATTCTATGGGCGTGTTTAATCAGAGGTAGCATGAATGATCTCTTCTTGTTGTTGAATAAATAAATAAATGACACACAATTTCACACGAGTCAACCACCACACAAAAATGTACACACTCATCCATATTATGAACAATGCAAGGAGAACCAATTAATAGTGGATGTGGTGAACTACTGAATGGTTAGGAATTACTGTACAAATGTACAATTACTTTAGAGGCATACAGGGGCTGCTTGTTTGAAATCCCCCATCTAAAAAAGGTAACCACTTTTAACTGTGTCCATTATCTTCTTTTGATCTACATCTTTATCTATTCTTATAGCTAATGAGGAACAAATTACTTATTACTCAAGAATGACACTAACTACCCACTCTTGCGCAAAAAGGAGAATATTACAATTTACATTTAAATGAGATCTGAAATGTTAATGAACAGAGTCGGTATTCTAATTATCTCTACAAATACATTAAGGTGAACTTTTTTAGATGAATTGCTCCTGGAGTCTTGTTCCAGCAGTGTCCGAAGCAGCTCTTCTGCTCTAGTTACATCCAGTTAGTATTTAATGCTGCAAATTGCAGTTCAGTGCAAAGAACTACCCTGCTGAATCAGACCAAAGGTTTGCCTCATTGAACATTGAAACTTGCCCCATCTTGTTTCTCCCTCCGGCGACCATTAGGCAGAGTGAGGTGGTTAGCACAGACAGGGAGGGAAAAACAAACAAACCTGCGTCTATCTCATCATTCTCTCCCAAACCTGGCTCTACCATTAGGTTTAGGTTGTTTGTTTTTTTTTAATGCATGAACCACTTCCCACCTTTGATTTACAGCCAAGGCAAGAAAAAATACATTAACAATCATTACTTTAAAACAGACATCACAGCACAAAATGTTATCATTGGCCCAAATACCCATGGAAACTAAAATGTATTTGCTTGGCATCAAAATGATGACAAGTCTGGAACCAGGTGGGCATCCCTCAAGAGAGAGCATTCAAAAATAGGGGAAGAAGATTGGGAAAAAATTTAAAGCATATCTTCAAAAATATTGTAAAATTAAGGATTGTCAGAAAGATGTTGGAAAAAGAAAATTATGTGGTTTTGGTAGAAATGATATAAAGGATTAAGTAAAAATGAATTGATGAAAGAGAGAACGTAAAAGTACAATATATTAAATCAAATTATTAAGATAAAAACAAGGTTGGAAGGATTTGCTGAAATAACAATTTGAACTAGAATACAAAAATGGGAGGTGTGAGGAGGTCAAGGAAATAAGTAAAGGAAGAAAGTTATGTAAAGGTTTAATCGGTTCTTTTTCTTTTTTAAATGATTGTATTTTTCTGTCTTTTTTACTTTCTATTTTCTTTTGTAATCTTCAAAACTCTGAATAAATATTATTTAAAAAAAAAATAGGGGACTGTTACAGAGAATGCCTATTATTTTGTCACCACCTTCCAAATGACCCTTGGTAATGCTTTGTAGAGAAGAGCCATAAAGCAAGTAAGGTGTGTTCCTCAGGCAGTTGGTTGTGGGTGTCATGAAAGGACGGGGAGTTGTTAGTTATTCAGTTTGGGTTGTAACCAGTGCTATTTTTTTTTCTGGAAAAAGAGGTGATGGAACTCACCACAAACGTCTCCCTTGTTCTCTTATACTGAAAATGGTGCCCACCTGATGTCAGGAGCTCAGCCTACACTTGACTAGGACCCTGGTAGAGGAGCTTCAAAAGCTTTCTTCTGCCCGAACATCACCTCGACCGATGCCAGCAGACACCGACACACTTAGGGATCTGCAGAGTCTGCGCAGTTCGCGTGACAGACCTTAGCAACTCAGCATTTTGGCTAATTTACTTTATTTACATATAACCAACACACGGAGCACTGCAACATGGCTCCCTCACTCTCTAGCATCAGACGGCAAAAAGAAAAAAACCCAAAGGACAATAGTCCCACTTCAAGGAACACAGTAACACAAACATCCTGTCTTCGTCACTTCCCACTCTGTGGAGTCAAAACATATACCATCATGTGATAGACAACAATCCCATGACTGCAATCATGGAGCAGGAATTCTAACACCTGAGAGGTGCCGGAACTGAGTTCTGGCTGAAGAAAAGCCCTGGTTGTATCCAAAGTTCTGCTGAGCAGTGCTTCCTGATAACACAAGAATTTCCACTTGCACTATGAGCTTTTCCTCCATCTCCTCCATGCACCCCCTAAATCTGTTCTTGGATTCTGGGAGGGTAAGGGGAAGTCCCATTGCACAAACCAAAATTCTTATACTGACAGATGCATTAGTTGTATAGTGCCCTGCATTGTTGTTTTATTTTTCATCCCAGAAAGAGATACTTGCAGAACTTTTTGGTCTCAGGCACACAACATCCTTTTCTCTCGGGCAGCAAAATGTCTTGTACCAGTCTTATGCCCTTGTAAAGCTTTGAGAGAACTTGGAGTGAGTCCCTGGTGTCTCTCCTTTTCCTCAAAGATGAATGATCTGCCTCCACCCCCCCCCAATGTGTCTAAAGAAAGGAATAATATTTTCTATGGGGTGTGGGAGTGCTTTTTGAAGGTAACTGTAATTGCGATTCTTTTTTGAGGAGAATTTGAAACACTTTCATTCTAAATAAGTAGCTCTTCTCTTTCTGTTTTAAAAGCCCAACAAACAGCTAATTTGAAACTTGCTTCTTGTGATTAGGCTCTACAGAAGTTCACATTTTAATCAATTTAACTAGTGACTCCAAAGTGCAAAATGCATTTTAAAAAAACCATTTTGTAGGATGATGATGAGACTCCTGGTTTTAACTGCAAATGGTTAATTTCTTGAAACGATGTTAAACCCAGCAAGAATTCTGATAAGAATATTGCATGAGTCACAGGTTTTGGATAATGCATTTGTGCAATTCACATCTAAATCTTTCCTTTTACTCATCTTCACCAACTCCTGCTTCTATTCATCTTTTAAATAACATGTTAGATAAAGTGAGATTTTGAAAGAAGAGCTTTCTGGAATTTTGGGTTGAAGTTTTAAAAAAAGTTCAACTTTATTTAGAAAGCCTCAGTTAATGTCAACTATATATGCAACACCTGGTAAAATCACTATGTAATGTGAATAAAATGTTTCACAATGGATATAGAAGTAATTGTAGGTTAGCTGCTTATTGGTGATATAATATGGTGCAAAGGAATGGCAACCAAGGTCAGACAGATGGGGCTGAATGCTGAATGGAAAATTAAAAGGTTGTATTTGCGTTTGCAAACAAAAGCAAATTGAAGAACATGCCTTCCAAATATTTATTTTCAATGGTTTTGAAATAAAAAATGAGCAATTACAGCTCATATCACAGCATACCAAATTAGGAACAGGAAGGAAAACAGAAGAATGTGCTGTTGAATCATCTGATAGCACCTCCAATAAAAACTTATTCCAATAATTATATTACTGTTTTCAAAGCAACTGCTTAACATTTTTTTCTATCTTAGTATCCTATTTTTAAAATCATAATTTTAAAAAACCTTACCTCTAGAAGGGCAAGACCTCAGAGCACATTGTGGCATATGTATGGTTCAGTCACTAGTCCTCAGCATTCACCCGAGATGTTGGATAACTACAGTAGTACCTCCGCTTGATGGGACGCAGGTGGGATGGGACGCAGGTGGCGCTGTGGGTTAAAGCCTCAGCGCCTAGGACTTGCCGATCGAAAGGTCGGCGGTTCGAATCCCTGCAGCGGGGTGCGCTCCCGCTGCTCGGTCCCAGTGCCTGCCAACTTAGCAGTTCGAAAGCACCTCCAGGTGCAAGTAGATAAATAGGGACCGCTTACCAGCGGGAAGGTAAACGGCGTTTCCGTGTGCGGCTCTGGCTCGCCAGAGCAGCAATGTCACGCTGGCCACGTGACCCGGAAGTGTCTCCGGACAGCGCTGGCCCCTGGCCTCTTAAGTGAGATGGGCGCACAACCCCAGAGTCTGTCAAGACTGGCCCGTACGGGCAGGGGTACCTTTACCTTTACCTTTTACCTCCGCTTACGTATCCCTCCGGTTATGTAAACTTCGGTATACATAAGCGGCAAACCCGGAGGCATATTTCCAGGTTTTTTCTGTGCACGCATGCACAGAAGCGGTGGGTCCAATGTGCACAGACGTCGTTGCAGAAACGGTCCCTCCGGTTGCAGAAACCTCGGGATCCAACTGGAGCTCCGGAATGGATCCCGTCCGTAACCAGTGGTACCACTGTACTGCTAATCCAGATAGACAGTGCTGGGCTTAGGAAAACAACAATCTGATTCAGTGGAGTAGATCCAGCAGAGTACTCAGAATTGTTAGGAAAATTAAGGGGAAGGGCATAGAGTAGGCATTGGCAAACTTGGCCCTCCAGATGTTTTGAGACTACAATTCCCATCATCCTTGACCACTGGTCCTGTTAGCTAGGGATGATGGGAGTTGTAGTCCCAAAACATCTGGAGGGCCAAGTTTGCCTATGCCTGGCATAGAGACTTTTTCACCAATTCCTCCTTTGGCCAGCAGTCACCTTGAGGTGAGATGTAGCTCAGAGATAGAGCATTTTCTTAGACAGTTCCCCATGACTGGGAACCCTGATAATGTAGACTTTCCAATTGTCAGGTGGCTTCATGAGCATACTTAGAAACCCCTTTCAGACTCAATATGGGAAGGTCGAGCATGAGGCAACTGCTTCGGGTTGCAGAGACCCTTCCCCCCTGCTTTCACCACCTACAGAGAAGCAGTGCTACGAGTTGCACCAGTTTTCATGTGAGATCGTGTCATTGTTATCACTGCGTCCATACCCTCAACATTCTGCTGATCAAAACTGGGATGCTCATTTTTTGTTCAGATCACTTGTAAAGGTAAAAGGTAAAGGACCCCTGGACAGTGAAGACCAGTCAAAGGCGACTATGGGTGCGGTGCTCATCTCACTTTCAGGCCAAGGGAGCTGGCGTTTGTCCACACACACCTTTCTGGGTCATGTGGCCAGCATGACTAAACTGCTTCTGGTGCAACGGGAAACCGTGATGAGTGCCAGAGCGCACGGAAATGCCATTTATCTTCCTGCAGCAGTGGTACCTATTTTTCTACTTGTATTGGCATGCTTTCGAACTGCTAGGTTGGCAGAAGCTGGGACAGAGCCACAGGAGCTCACCCCATCGCATGGATTCGAACCACCAACTTTCTGATTGGCAAGCCCAAGAGGCTCAGTAGTTTAGACCACAGCATCACCCACCTCCGTAGTCTGATCTCTTGTGGGATCCAATTGACTCATGCAAGACTGCAAGACACAAAATGAGCGTCTATTGGTCCAACGCTCTGGTGTGAGCCAGCTGATTCATGCAAGAGCATGAGACCGAAAAACGAGCATCATTTGGTCTAGTGCTCTGGCATGAGCCAGCTGAATTGTGCCAGAGCACTGGACCAGTAAACGGGAAATTCTGGGATCCAATCAGAAACCAGAATGGCTTCTGTTATTCCGTCATGTCTTGCTTAAATTGGTATGGTTGATGGTATGTTCTTCACAGGCACTGCCAGAAACCAGGTAAGGAAGTTTCAGCAGCAATGCATGCATGTGCTCACCCCTCCCACCTTTAGCTCTCATATATTCAGGCTGAATGCCTCAAGTGAGCTTAGGAGTTAAACCATATAAAACCCTGAAGTAGTTTTGGGCCTTAAATTGGATTCAATATGGCAGCAGCAGGCATTTATGGAGGAGAAAGGTAGGCAAAATGAGACACACATGCACACATTCAAATTAGGCAGTAGAGTTTGCAGAGTAATTTGCTTGTTTCTTGATACTTTTGGGTACCAACTCCTTTATACTGTCATACCTCGGGTTGAAGTAGCTACAGGATGAATAGTTTCAGGTTGAGCTCTGCGGTGACCTGGAAGTAACGGAGCGCGTTACTTCCGGGTTTCGCCACTTGCTCGTGCGCAAACGCTCAAAATGATGTCAAGCACACACGCATAAGCGGTGACGCATGCGCAGAAGTGCAGACGAGTATTACATTTACTTCAGGATGCGAACGGGGTTCCGAAACAGATCCCGTTCGCATCCAGAGGTACCACTGTAGATTCATGAACGGGGATAGAGGGTCTCCTTTTGCCACTAGACTTATATTTTCAAAACAATATTCTGTTCCAGTCTTTAATTAAGTATTATTACAAGAATCACCACTGCCACATCATCTGATTATCTGTGGCTCTGCCTCCTTTAGAGGTTCTCAGAGAGTTTTGCTTCATCAGGCCTCACTGTCTGCCTAAGGCTCTGTGCTGTAATATATACCATGCATAGCATAACACTTAATGCAATCCTGGTATGAATTGTTACTGCATTCATGTTCCATTTTCTGCGAGTGTATTTTTTTGGTGAATTTTAAAAGGGCAGCCATGTTCGTCTCTTGAAGAAAAACGAGCAGGGGCTCCTTAAAGATTAACAACCGTGTTGCGACATGAGCTTTTGTAGGCAAGAGGCTGTTTCATCACAGCATTTCCCCCCATCAGTTTTGTTGTGCCCAGAGCAATATTTAAAACCAAAGGGTTTTGCAAGCATAAATGAAATTAACACCCCATTGTCTCACCCTGGAAATATCAAAATGGTAGAGTGAAGAAATAAAATGGAAATGTTGACCTAATATATATTGTTTAGATATATACCCATAGATATTAAATAAAGTTTTTTATTTAGCATTTTTTATAGCCTGTGTCCTCAGCCGATGCTAAATGAAATGAAAAGGCCCATATGTACAGCTAGTTAAAACAGACCCAATTCATTGAAATAGGTTGCACGTGCACGCAAACTTATAAGCCTTCCAGTCAGAGTGGGGAAGAATGCAAACCACTAGAAACCTTGCGCATCGCTTCCAAACACAGCTTCCAAACACCAATGTTCTGCATCATCGACCTGATGACAGAAAGCAAATTCACACCCTAGTCACTTGCTTTAGAGATCTTCCCTGCAGGTCAGGGAAGCTGCCAAGATTCACAACATTTCCAGGCCTAGCTGTAAAATTTGATGCAGGAAGCTTAAGTCCAGAGTATGAAAAATGCTGCCTTTTAAAATAATTACCTCACAGAGAGAAAGAGGGGGGGGACACCCCCAAAGGGCAAATGAGTTTGAACTTTGGTTTATGCAATGACCCTTTTCAGAGGATGTTAGTGTCTGCCTTTTTCTCTGTTGAGTAATGAGAGGTTGTATTTGAAGCGGATGATTCATATAACGTAATCGGGGATTTAGACCAGGGGTAGCCAACCTAAAGCCTGGGGGCTGTATACGGCCCAATCACCTTCTCAATCCAGCCTGTGGACAGTCCAGGAATCAGTGTGTTTTTATATGAGTAGAATGTGTCCTTTTCTTTAAAATGCATCTCTGGTTATTTGTGGAGCCTGCCTGGGGTTTTTACATGAGTAGAATGTGCGATTTTATTTAAAACGCACCTCTGGGTTATTTGTGGGGCATAGAAATTTGTCCATTCCCCCCCCCAAAAAAAAAAAAAAAAATTAGTCCGGCTGACTACATGGTCTGAGGGCCGGTGGACCAGCCCACGGCTGAAAAAGTTTGCTGACCCCTGATTTAGACATTAAGGTAAAGGTAAAGGGACCCCTGACCATTAGGTCCAGTCGTGGCCGACTCTGGGGTTGCAGCATTGATCTCGCTTTATTGGCCGAGGGAGCTGGCGTACAGCTTCCGGGTCATGCGGCCAGCATGACTAAGCTGCTTCTGGCGAACTAGAGCAGTGCACAGAAATGCTGTTTACCTTCCCGCCAAAGCAGGAAGTATTTATCTACTTGCACTTTGACGTGCTTTCAAACTGCTAGGTTGGCAGGAGCAGGAACTGAGCAACGGGAGCTCACCCCATTGCAGGGATTCGAACTACCAACCTTTTGATCGGCAAGCCCAAGAGGCTCAGTGGTTTAGACCACAGCACCACCCGCGTCCTACTAGGGTTAACCTAGACTTTACCCTAAATAAGTGGTCATCAGCCCAAGTTCTCCCACAACCACTAAATGGAAACCGACCTTCTGATTGGCAAGCCCTAGGCTCTGTTGTTTAACCCACAGCACCACATTAGAAAATAAATAAATCATTGCATTTTAATACAAGCCAGTTGGATTTTGTGGCTAAATTCCTCTGTCAGCAGCACCATACCCTTATGATTTTTGGACCCTGTAGTGGACCTTCTGGTAACTGTGCTAGAACTCAGCCCTTGGAGTCATTGAGACGCTTGGCTCACTGCAGGCCCCGCGGTGAGTGCCGCTCAGCATTTTGTCACACACACCCCCTCAGTGGTGACACCCAGGGCGACCCGCACCCACCGCACCCCTTTCCTCCGCTCCTGCACATGTGTATTTTATGGGGAAAACAAATAGAGTGCATCCAAAAATGTGCATCTTAGGGAGGGAAAACATATTAAAAGTGTATATAATTCAAATGCATTCCCCCCCCCCCATGCAGTTCTTGAAAAATCTTCAGAAGATGGGATGGAGTGGACCAATGATTGTATGCATGCAAAACTGACATGGAAGAGAGATAGGCTGATTCATCTGTACCTAGAGAATATCCCATGTGCCTTGGAGAGCTCTTGATAGCTTTTTTTAGATGGCATAATTTCTTGGAGATAGATTCAGCATAATATAAAGATATCTGAGACACATTGGGAATGGCATGACCTAAATATCATTTAAGGCAAATCATTTAGCAGTCCAGACGTTCCCCTTCTAGCTTGTATTTAAAATGAAATTAAATGTTTTCTCATTCCTGGAGAGAGGCTTGTCGGATAAATAGAGAAAATAACTATTATGGCATTTAAGGATAGAGTTCTCCCAAAGCCAGTTTGATTATTTAAAATCTCCAATTATTTGTTTTTCAAAACTTTACTTTGACATGCCTTTCCCAGCCTTTCATGTGTCTTGCATAGCTTCAGCAGCGAAAACGTTTCATCAAAAATGCG
Organism: Podarcis cretensis; assembly: GCF_951804945.1. Taxonomy (NCBI): domain Eukaryota; kingdom Metazoa; phylum Chordata; class Lepidosauria; order Squamata; family Lacertidae; genus Podarcis; species Podarcis cretensis. The sequence continues at coordinate 21,830,771 of NC_137176.1, read as the reverse complement.
CTAATTTTAGGATGCATATAAAGTGACAGGTGAGGGGGATTCTTCATGAAATATTATGCTAAATTCTCAACTCTGAATTTAAATATGAAAGTTACTAAATTCTTATGAGGGAATATACACGCAGGAAACAAACAAAAGAAGTGATCTCATGCATAAAATGTGCTGAAATGAAGTGCGTGAGGCAAAATTTATTTCCCAACTTCTTCATATTTCATCACATTTTATAGCTTCTTGTTATCCATAAAGTCGATGGAAGCATCTTAATAAAATGAACTCTAAATCCTTTGTCCTAAGGTGGCATGACATTTGCTTATATTTCAGAGGAGAGTCAATTTAAGCATTCTCTATTTAGGGAGAGAAAAGGGGAAATATCTGCAATGCACATGCTACAAATTAATGCCACAAGCAGTAAACTTTTAACTTGGCAGTCGCACAGCCATAAGTTAGGAGATAGAAGTGTGCAATCTGATTTGCAAAGGCAAATTGCATTCAGAGCCATGGGGTGTGTGTGTGTGTGTGTGTGTGTGTGTGAAAATGGAGCCTACCAATCTATAACTTCAAAAGTTGGTTTTGATGTATTCAGAATGCCCCCATTTTGTAACTCCCACAATGTTTTGGGCCTATCGGCTGTGGCAGTGTTTATGTGTCAGGGGCATGATGACTACAAAAAGAGAGAGAGAGAGAGAGAGAGAGAGAGAGAGAGAGAGAGAGAGAGAATATAATAGTGATGAATATTCAGATAAAATCCCGCAAAGTGGCATAATTTTTTCTTGGCAGTGAGAAAAAATAAAATATACCCCCCCCCCTGGAAAAATGCCTTCTATGAAAGGTTCACTCAACTCATGTTCACATGGTCAGCTTAGGTGTTGAGTGATTAAGTCACAAGAAATGTATATATTCATGTGTTGGTTGCTCCTTGCAGTTGGGTCGCTAAAAAGAGACTATAGCATCCCCCAGTACTACTGTACCAAGCAGGTCTCAAGGTGTGCCACACAGCAGGTGAGTGATGGAATGGGGATACAGTGGTACCTCAGGTTAAGAACTTAATTCATTCCGGAGGTCCGTTCTTAACCTGAAACTGTTCTTAACCTTAGGTACCACTTTAGCTAATGGGGCCTCCTGCTGCCACTGCACCACCACCATGCGATTTCTGTTCTCATCCTGAAGCAAAGTTCTTAACCTGAGGTACTATTTCTGGGTTAGCGGAGTCTGTAACCTGAACTGTCTGTAACCTGAGGTACCACTCTACAACTGGTGAGGAAATTGGCTGGAGAAGCCCCACCAGTCTTCCCCCGCCCCCATTGCGTCAAGGTATTTTAAGGTTAAGCATTAGTGGATTTCCCCATACATTATAGTGCAATGTCCCCTCCACAAAGAATCTTGGGAACTGTTGTTTGCTAAGGGGGCAGGGAATGATAGCTCTTGGTGGTATCCAATTCCCTCAGCTGATCTATGTGAGGATTTACATGTGTGCAATGGGACTTCTCCTCTCTCCTCCCCCAGAGTTTTATTGATGTGAGCATAGAATCGTGCACATCGAGTCCAACTGCCTAAAACCCCACACCAGTGCTCTGGTAAATTACAGATTGGATGGTTGCAATGCACTCTATAGAAGGTTACCCCTGAATGCTACCCAGAAAACTTCAAGTGCTCCAAAACACAGAGGCCATATTACTAGCTCGTGTTGCGTTTACAACTCATATAAGCTGCAATGGTTGCCAGTTCATTTCTGGACTCAGTTGAAGCTGCTGATGCTGGGGCTGAAAGCCCTAAACATTCCAGGCCCCCTATGTTGGAGAGACAGCCTTCTTCCTTACAGACCCTCTTGGGTGTCAAGACCAGCGCCTTCTTGTTAGTTCCACCACCCCTAGAAGTTTGGGGTGGTGGCATCTTCTTTGGCAGCTCTTAACTTGTGGGATTTCCTCCCCACTGAGTTTCATCTTACACTTTCACCATACACTTTTCAGCAAATGTTGAAAGCAGACCTTCTTGCCCTGACCTTTGTCACCTGGGACGTGTTTTTTCAGAAACCACCCTATTGCGACTGTAATTTCTTTTAACTGTTACTTCATACAGTATTCAATTGCACATTGTTATATAACCTGACCTGGAACCTGGGTGGAATCTAGACACATATAAAAAACGTTGTGAAAATGCTTTTAAAGAAACCAAACATTTTGAAAAATATATTGAATTTGCCATAGCTCACTATCGCCATCTAGTGTTTCATTTGTATAATGCACTTTACAACACACTCTTAACATATTATTTGCAGCTGTATAGCCGAGTCCCTGCTGGTGAAGGGCAGGTAGTGAAGTTTAACTGCCATGTGGTACAGCCAGCTGCCCACAGGTGCAAATGGCTTTGCAGCAATGGCTTCTACTTGCCAAGATTCTACTGCATGGCTTAGAATACAGGAAGATCAACTCAAAGAAAAGACTTCTTCTAGATCAGCCTGGTATGAAAAGCCCCCGAATGCTGCTGAGGTTAGCATTTCTTCTCTTCCCAGTCCTTTAATCAAGTACAATCTCTCCCTAATTTGCTGCAGCTCATTGTTTTATCTCCCTTCCAGCAATCTCACATCTTTGCTGCTTGTAAAAAGGAAAGGAAAAAAGGTGGGGGAAGCATCTTCAAAGTAGCCCAAATGTTTGATATCTCTGTTTAGTAAGTCCTCTGGAGTTATGGAACGAGGGCACTAAAGCAATCCATTTTAAAGCAATCTAAACTTGGCTCAACAGACGCAGCATAAAAGTGCTCTTTAAGTCTTTAATGGCCCAATCCTGAGACTTGCTGCACCAGCAAATAAGTGCATGGGGTGTTGTACGCAGTGCCATCACAACTTCACAAATCATTACATTACACTCTCAGTGCAGGGTTGTTTGGCCAGAAGTATAAAGAGATGCGCCAGAACAAAATGTTTTAGGATTGGAGTGCCAATTGGTTAGAAGTAGCCCTGCCCCTCTCGAATCTACAAACATGAGTCTGACCAAACTGCGGGAGGCAGTGGAAGACAGAAGTGCCTGGCGTGCTCTGGTCCATGGGGTCACGAAGAGTCGGACACGACTAAACGACTAAACAACAACAACAGCAGCAGCCCTGCCCCACCAGGTAACTATTTTTGTCTATGGCTCTACAATACAGTCATAGCTTCAGGTTGTGTGTTTTCGAACGGGTTACTTCTGGGTTCCATGCTTTGTGCATGCACAGAAGCGCCAAATTGCGACCCGCACGTGCGCAGACGCGTTGCTGTGGGTTGCGAACGCTGCGGGTTGCGAACGTGCCTCCCACATGGATCACATTCACAACCCGAGCGTCCACTGTAGTACCAAGTGTCTACACGCTTCATCGTTCTTATAGCAGGGACCCGAACTCTGGAGTGCAACAAATGAATGTTATTTGCCAGGGAAGGCAGCTTATGCTGGGAAATCCATGTCGGTGTAGATTTGTGCATGTGAGATTAGGCAAGCAAGCTGACTCAGGGGAATGAGGAAAAGTCCCATTTCTTCTCAGCAGATGCAGATATGTGTGTGGGTTTAATGTCTCTCCCACACAATTCCAATCTCTTTCTGTACACACACACACACACACACACACACAAACACACACACAAAAATCTCCATGGTTTTTTCCCTTAAAAATGTTTAGGGATACTCTCATTTTCCTATTGATATTGAAATACTGCTCCTCAATGAGGCCAAACTTAGATTCACAAAATGCTTAGGGTTATGTATTCCCCTGCGTACCCCCAGAAAAAAGCACTGATATATATTATTTATCATTTTCATTTTCACAATATGAGCACAAATCAAAGAAAACAAACCATACATTTATCATAGACTTCCCCCCCCAGCATGGTTCATTTCAATTTTCATTTTTTGTTTGCTGCATATTCTAAAAAGGTAAAGGGACCCCTGACCATTAGGTCCAGTCATGGCCGACTCTGGGGTTGTGGCGCTCATCTTGCTTTATTGGCCAAGGGAGCCGGTGTGCAGCTTCCAGGTCATGTGGCCAGCATGACTAAGCCGCTTCTGGCGAACCAGAGCAGTGCACAGAAACACTGTTTACCTTCACACTGGAGTGGTACCTATTTATCTACTTGCACTTTGACATGCTTTTGAATTGCTAGGTTGGCAGGAGCAGGGACCGAGCAACGGGAGCTCACCTCATTGCAGGGATTCAAACCTCCGACCTTCTGATCAGCAAATCCTAGGCTCTGTGGTTTAACCCACAGTGCCACCCGCATCCCCAATGCATATTCTAATTACTCCTTATTCTTTCTCCTCCATTTTTTCTCCATTTATAAATTCAATCTAATCCTGCTAATGTTTTTAGTTGCTTACAATTTTTTTTAAACATTCCACATTTTTTTCCTCGAGAAAAATCATCAACATTTTGTTTGTTACCAATTTTGTGTAATATACACATTTTCACAAGTCAACTTCCCGTAAAATAATGCATTTTGTCTGCTATATTTATCAATACAGTATGTGCATTTTATGGACACTTTAATCCTGTATGTGTGAGGGAATGGCTTTTTTTTTTTTAATGGAGAAGTGTGAATTTTGAAGGATAGCTGTGTAGACATTTTTTTTTCCAGAACGATGTTCTGGAATGGCTCCCAGGTGCTCACTACACATGGGCCTGCAAATCAAATAATTTTTGCTGTACAAAATCTGCTAAGGACTAGAGAGAACTGTGGGAAAAGAACTTGTCTAAAGTACCTTAAAATATTTGAGCTGGGGGTATTTTACCTGTACCATCGCATATGCATTGCCATTTTTAGCCAGTAGGTTTTTTTGGTTTTTTTACCACTTTGCTATCACAAATAACACTATAACATGCACTGCAGGAGTTGTTTTGTTTTACAAAACCTGATCAGATGTCCATATTTCCTGTCAGCCTCCGACTGAGCAAAATGTTTGCAGCTCTGACTTTTAAGGGAGGAGGTGATATTACAATTTGCAGTGATTCTTGCAGTGCAGCTGCTACTTTGGGGGACCAGGAGGTGAAAAATGAGTTTAGGCTCACTGGACTGAGAATACAAGAGCAGAATAAAGACAGTTCTTTCCATTTTGATAACCAAAGGCTGAAACGGAGAACGTTGCACCTATTTTCGCTGCTGTTACACCATCTGCTTCTGCCTTTTGAACTGATTCTTTTTAAGCAAAATGAAAAAGTAGACGAAAATGAAGTTTTCTCTATTCTTTTTCCCAGTTCCATTTTTTTAAAGTTTCATAAATCATTCTTTTTTATTAAGGCACATCAGGTCACAATATGAACTCAATTAGGAAGCTAAATCTTACCTTCTGGCACATTCAGAGAAAATGCTAGGAACTTGAGAGTGGAATTAGAGAGATATAACAGGATAGAAATTTGTTCACAACCTACAATAAATGGTAACATTTGCTTTTGATGGGGGAAGAGATCGTGTATGAATATATTATAATGGAATGAGGGGCAGTTTTATGGTTCCCTCCCCTCAACCAACATAACTCTATGATTTTAGTTGCCATATTGGGTTTTGGTCACGAGAGGTGTAATGGAACCATCATAATTGTTAAAAATGAACTGCATGCCTCTTACAGAGTGGGCAAGTGTACCTTTTTCATTTTAAATGTTGTTTCTCAGTGGGTGGCTGACTATAGGGGGCCATGGGGGATTGAGCACCCACAAAAATTTTGTTATGGGTGCTCGGCACCCACATCACGAGGCCTATGATATGACTTCCAGTGCCTCGTGAAGCACTGGAAGTTGCACAGAGGTGGCATCCGAGGCATCACAGGGCCTTGGATGTGGCTTTTGGGGTCTCCAGGCTATGGGTGTAGCCATGGGGGGCAGAGAGGGGCAGCTGCCTCCTCAATCAATAAAAATACTTAACTAATGGAGGTTTAGCCACCGTAACATAAAGCCTGCCCCCCCTTTAAAAATATCCTGGCTACACCCATGCCCCATTACATTGCACACCACTGGGCACCCACAATCTGCGGCCCAAGTCAGCACCCCTGCTCCTGGCTGTAGAACACAATCCGTTTAAAGTGACCAAGAAGTCCTTCTTCCATTAGGCCAAGAAAACCAAATGTCAAAAGGAAACAGCTTCAGCCCTTTGCCCCTTCTCTATAGCAGGGTGAAAGTGACAGCTGGAGAAATTTACAGCTTTATCAGACCTGTGACTGGGCTCCCTTTCTGCGCTAAAGGTAGAAGGCAAGCCAAGAGATCGTGCTATTTTTAACTCAAACCTTATATCAGAGATGTGGAACCTGTGGCTCTCTAGATGGAAAACCTTGTGAGTCCATTATTTCCCATATATTAGGAAGTATATCTGTTTGTGTGTGTAGAGTAACATTATTTTTTTTTCTTGATAGCTGATTTATACTCCTTCTAAGCAGGCTTAAATTTATGCAGCTCAAACAATATGAGCTCAATAAAGCTTACTTTATTATTATTCTATCACCGACCCCAGATACTGTCTTCAGGTGCCCTATCTCCTTCCATTACCTGCCTGTCTGTAAAATTAAATCAGAAATAACATCATAGTGAAAGTGAGAATATGCAATCTTAAAAGGCCTGGTCCATGCTGTGATTAATAGGTTTGCCACTTCTTTCCGAAGCCAGTAGCATACATTTGTTATCTGACCCTCTACTTATCCCAGTGCCACAACATCAGTACTAAAACACAATGCGGTTGGACACCTGCCCCGAGCGCAGCAACCCCCCCCCATTGAGGACATACAATTGGAAGTGTTGTTCTTTTTGTGTTCAGACCTTTAACCCCCCCCCCCTTTAAATAAATTCAGACAAGAAATTTTTGGTTTGGTTTTTGGGCAGAATTTAGGCTACAGCTTTATTGATTACAGCAAGTGAGTGGTTGCATGGGCTCTGGTTCGACTAGCTCCCCGCCATGCAGGTAGCGCTGACCCAGAGCACCAGCATAGGTCAGCCAAGGGTGAACACCTGGATAAGTGGAAAGCCGGGAACAGGCTATCTCCACCACCCAAATGCCCCCCTGGACTCAGGCACGGGCACAACCCCCTCACAGGGGTTGACAAAACCACCGAGTCCCTGGATTCCTTTAACAAAATACCCTTCACATAGGGATGGTGAGAGCATTCTCCCATCCCTATCACCTGAACCAGAGCCTATCTGCAACCTTACAAGTTGTGACGATTTGCTACATGGCAGGTGAAACCCAAATAGCACCAGCCAATCAGCCAAGTGGGGAAAATTTCCTGCCGTGCCCCTGTCCCAACGACAGACGACACACGGCGGCATAGCAAGGTCAAGCGCACATCCCTAAAAGTAGGGAGAGGTGGATGGGTGTTCTGATGCACGCACTGAGAAAGGAAACTCTGGGTCATGTGCATAGGTATATAGGTCCCTTGATCCATTTAGCTTGCATCCCACTGGCCTGATTAAACCCTGCATGAAGGGACCTACCAATCAGGTGTTGTGGCTATTCAGTCGAACCCACCCACAACACAGGGTTTGGTTGCCAGGTCTCACCGCAACACATGCCCTCTTTAAGGAAGGACCCAATTTATTGGCAAAGCACTCAGTTACATCAGCTTCCAATCACATGCACCATTCCTGCTACAGAACTAGCCAGGAAGCTCCCCCTTCAGACCTGTGTTCTGACCCAGACAGTTGGTGTAACAGTGCGCCACACCTACCTCAACAGGTGTGGTGATAACTTCTGCATGGCATATCCAGCTGCTCCTTTAAGCCACTTCTCATCCTTGGAGACAGTACAGGAGGGGATGGAGAAGTCTTTCTGGGACTGTGTCTTCCTCCTCTGTGCTTTTCTGCAACTCTTCTCCCATCTCTGACCACCCAGCCTCATTCCTTTCCCACTGCCTCATGGGTGGCACAGAACCCCACAAATCACTTGCTCCTCCCCCTGGATCATCATCCTGTCCCCTGCCTCCTCTCCCCACCCTTCAGACATCTGCCTATCCCCAACAACACCCACAATTAAAATGAGCACCTCCAACCATTTTTACCATCACGCTCAAATTTACCTATCTGTAACTATTTAATTCTACGTTCACTTGAAGCAAATTGAAGTTAGGCTTCAGTAATCTACTCAACTAGGGATGAAATTTTCTGACAAGCTCAATACTGATCTATGGGTACATATATATATATATATATTCTAATTCTTGTCCCTCTCCTTGATATGAAGGGAATTATTTTTAAATTGGTTCTTCTAAAAATGCAGACATTTCTCACGTTCTGTGTGCTTACTATGTGTATATATAATCCTGGTTTCTTAAAGTAACCAGCACATAAACCGATACGTGTATACTTTTGCATGTAATTAAGGTAAAGGTACCCCTGCCCGTACGGGCCAGTCTTGACAGACTCTGGGGTTGTGCGCCCATCTCACTTAAGAGGCCAGGGGCCAGCGCTGTCCGGAGACACTTCCGGGTCACGTGGCCAGCATGACATCGCTGCTCTGGCGAGCCAGAGTCGCACACGGAAACGCCGTTTACCTTCCCGCTGGTAAGCGGTCCCTATTTATCTACTTGCACCCGGAGGTGCTTTCGAACTGCTAGGTTGGCAGGCGCTGGGACCGAGCAGCGGGAGCGCACCCCGCCGCAGGGATTCGAACCGCCGACCTTTCGATCGGCAAGTCCTAGGCGCTGAGGCTTTAACCCACAGCGCCACCTGCGTCCCTTGCATGTAATTAGTCAGTCTTTTTTTCTTTGTCTTTTTAAAAGGACACGTCATGAGCTGCTCAGCCATAAGCAAGCACTCAAAGCAAGAGGCGGTCCCATGCAATCAAAGCTGTGTCAGTTTGGAACCGCCACATTTTGTGAATGAATCCATTTTAAAAGATTTTTCCCTCCATCCTTATGCTGAACATAATCCCCCCTTTGCTAAGCCCTCCAATTCTGTATAAACATAGAGGCTGCACTAGGTATTAAGTATAAGTAGCATTATTTTATTAAACAATCCTATTTGTGTAATCCATGCTAATCAACGTGTTGACAAAGGGAGAGAGCTGCAATTAGACATGATATATATAATCAGCCTGGCACAATCTGTGAGCCACCTACCTGATTGTAGTCTACCAGCTATGGATGCTGATCCACCAGGGGCATGAGAAACTTCCTGGGAAAGCGAAAGCAAGATGCTTGTAAATCACCCTACATGGATCTGTGCTGCACGCAGCTTAGTGCCTGATGAATTGTGTGAACTGATACAGAACTATATTTAAAACAATGTATTCAGTTCACAATATATGTCCAGATAACAAAAAAATGAAGGCAACACATCTTTGAACTAGCCTAAGGAACCAGCTTGCACAATTGATGACCCAACAGAGCTCATTGACCATATGCTGTGGTTCACTGAGATATTGACAACCTGTCTCACATCATCAAGCATGACTTCACAGCTAATATGGAGTGGCCATGTGTTTAAGTACATAAGAAGACCCCTGCTGGATCAGACCAAAGGTCTAGCATCCTGGTCCCACAGTTGCCAACCAGATGCCTATAGGAAGTCTTTACCTACGATAAATGAGTGGCAGGTCCAAATGATAGAATATTTGCAGTTGGCCATGATGACAGGGAGAGTTAGAGGTTATCCAAAACAGAACGTACAGAAAGAATGGAAAATCTTTAAAGAATATCTGGAAAACTATTGTAATAATAAACATCTCCTGGCAGAACTAAAATGATTCTTGTAAAATAGGAAGTATAATGTTTTAGGTATCTGATAAAAACAAAGAAAGTAATACAGTAATTTGGAACTGTGTGTGAAAAAATAATAGAAATAACAATACAATGAGTCTAATCAGAAGTCAAACATGTTTATTTTTTTCTTTTTATTCTTTCTTTATAGTTTTCTTTTCTTTTCTTCTCTTTCCTCTCTTCTTTTCTCACCTTCTTTTTTCTTTTTGAATTGCTAAGAAAGAGATAAAGAGATATAAGTTAAATATGAAAATTTGACTAACTTAAAGTGATGTTTTGTAATTTGTCAACTATTGTTAAAGATGGTCAAAGCGTGTTCTCCAATAAATGAGAGCACATGTTGCAGTGTGGGCCACCAGGTCAGGCCTCTTGTTGCCAGGCAAGTTAATAATTGTTGCCTGGCATCATGATTGGGTAACCGGGTTGCTGGGGCAAATTGTATGTTGCAAATTGGGTGGGTGGGAGCATAGTCTTTAAATATTGGTGCACTCTGGTTTCTCTTTCTCTTTGCAGAGTGCATCGGATCACCCACCCGCCCGCCCTCTTTCCGGTTGACCTTGCTTTGCCTGTCATGGGGTCATCTGCTTTGGAGCAGGGGCCTAGTAGGAATTTTGCCATTTGGTGATTGGCTGTACCATTTGGTTTTTGCCTACTACTCAGCAATTCGTCACAACTTGTAAGGTTGCGGTTAGGCATTGGTTATAATATGCTGGTGGTGGAGGGGTCAGCCTGGGCCTGCCCCTCCTATTGCGCTGAAGGGAATTCCGTTAAAGGAATCCTGGGGCTTGCCATGATTTCGTCCAATCCCTGTTATGGGACCAGGGCCGCCCAATCCCTGCTATGGGAATCCTTGTTATAGGACCGGGCAGGCAAGCTTTCGGGGAGCTGCTGGGGTGAGCGGCGTGGGTCCGACGCTTAGCTCAAATGACCCCCAAGTTTGACTTTCTCTTCTACTGGCTACCGATCGGACCTCGGGATGTCAGTTCTGTCCCAGGCGGGGGGACAGATAGTCATAACCAATGTCTAAACAACCACTCACTGATTTTGTATTTTAATAAAGTTGTGGCCAAAATAGTGCCCCAAAACCAAAACTGAAATTACGTGTTATGTGTGAAGTTATTTGAGGGGTGGCCTGGGGACCTACACACGCAATTGTAATGAACCGATGTATTAGTTATTGTGGATTTTTTGTTATTGTTGAATCTCAAATAAAAGTTATTTTAAGTACAAAATAAAAAAAGAGAGAGAGAGGAAGTCTTCAAGTTATGGGAGTGCAATAGCACTCTCCCTGCTTGGATTTCCCAGCAACTGTATTCAAAGACATACTGCCTCCCAGGAGCACCAACTCTAGGGGGCCGAGATGTCTTCGGTCCCCTTAATATTTGTTTGGAGGGAGCCCAGCCCCATCAATGTTGAGGTGGGGTCACACTGGCCTTTGCAGTGTCAGGAGATGCTGCGGTGCCTGGCGAGGCCTGATGTGAGGTTGCAGCAGCCTGTACAGCAACAGGAGACACTGTGGGAACCGGCATGGCCTAGCATAAGCTTACAGCAGCCTGTTCAGTATCCAGAGATGCTGCAGGAACTGGCACAGTCTAGCAGAACGTTCACCGGCCTGCACAGGGTTGGGAGATGTGTGTGACGCACCACGTGGCACACACCCTCAACCTTAGGACAACCTGGGGCCTCTTATGCTTCCAACAGTAGAGGGAAAACATATCCATCTAGACTAACACTGTAGCTATTGATAGCCTTATCCTCCATGAAATTGGCTAATCATTTTAAAGCCATCCAAGTTGCATTGCTACGTCTCATGGGAGTGAATTCACTCAGCACTGTATGATGTGTTTTCTTTTGCCTTTCTTGAATCTTCCAACATTCAGCTCCATTGGATGTCCTTGGGTTCTAGTTTTATGATGAAAGCCTACCCTAGGAAACATGACAAAGGCAGTGTAAGGTAAAGGTAAAGGGACTCCTGACCATTAGGTCCAGTTGTGTCCGACGCGGGGGTTGTGGCACTCATCTTGCTTTATTGGCTGAGGGAGCCGGCGTACAGCTTCGGGTCATGTAGCCAGCATGACTAAGCCGCTTCTGGCGAACCAGAGCAGTGCATGGAAACACCGTTTACCTTCCCGCCGGAGCGGTACCTATTTATCTACTTGCACTTTGACGTGCTTTCGAAATGCTAGGTTGGCAGGAGCAGGGACCGAGCAATGGGAGCTCACCCCGTCATGGGATTCAAACCGCCGACCTTCTGATCGGCAAGCCCTAGGCTCTGTGGTTTAACCCACAGCACCACCTGCATCCCTTTTAAAGGCAGTGTAGTCTAACAAAAAGCAAATAGTGTGATTGAAATTGTGCGAGCTGGTTATGCTCACACAACATGGGAACAAGGTAAGAAGTGTGACAAGAAAGAAGGATCTGATGAAGTGAATAGCTTCTACTGCTTCCTCTACTAGAGCGATAGATAGCAGATATGGACCTCCATGCAGGACTCTCAGTATGGATAGTGTGCACTTCCGGAGGCGGCGCGAACGGCAATGGCGGTCCTCTTCCTTCAGTGAAGGGGAAGCTCCGCGGAAATCGGGTCGTCCGCTACGGCGAAGCGGAGACCCGCGTCGAAAACCCACAGGCAGCAAGAGCCTGTGGTCCTGGGACTCAGCGGGTGCCAGAAGCGGCTCCCGAAACGCAGAAGGAACCCCGTAAGGGGCTCCGGAACGTGGAGGGGGATCGCGGCGCTGTGAGTCGATCGCTACTCCCGTGGAGTGAAGCCGCACAGCCGCTGTCGGTGAGCGCTGACCTTTTTTCCTGGAAAGATCTGATTTAAAAGCAACAACCCGTGAGTAAAAGGGGAACTTGAACATAAATTACTACTAAATTTGGCTGAAAGCGGAGAGATGCAAACAGGAAGTCCGTCTTCCGCTGTTGCTTAAACATCAAAGCAAAAAGATTGGGACATTTGGAGCCTTTGAAGAGGCGTTAAAGAAAGACTGATCTGCGCATTCATTGAAATTGCTTTTGTGCAAAGTGAAGACCTGATTTAATTTTGGGATTTATCTTTTATATGGACTGTGTTAAACTTCTTCTTTTGAAGCTATAATTTTCTGAGAAACCCAGGTATTGGGACTGCCTGAACAATAGAACTGTCAGACTGCAGATTTTGACACTTTGTAATTGGGATTTGTTACAATCTGAGTGCTTATGGACTAGTTATTTTGAAACATTACTGTTGCACTTGTCAGAGACAAAGTAATGCTTTTTAAACCAGCTCTGCTAAATACAATTTAATTGAAGGCTTCTGGAAATTAATTTGGATTTTTTTGACCTTTATGGACTTGGCTTCTTCCCTTAAGATATTATGAGCTCCCTCTAGAGGATTTTGGACTTACAGACGTGACTTAATTTTACTTTCTCTTTCCTTTCCTCATATTTGACTGTTTGCTCTCTGGGCTGTTGTATTCCCATGGGAACAACTTGGTTTGACCTTGACTGCTAGACAAAATTGGCATGAGTGGCGCAAGAAAAAAAGAGGCCAGAGTTAGAACCAGACAAACAACTTTAGCCCTAGCCTCACAGGCACGTAGATCTTCTGTCCCTACTTTGTCGGTGGCAGGGGAAGAAGAAACTGAGCAATTACAAGAGGAAGATATGGCTGCAGGAGCATTAGGCCCTACTCTAGAGAAAATCCTGGAAAAATTGGAAACTTTGGACAAGAAAGTTGACGAACAAACAGCTAAGATTGACCAAAATGCAGCCAGTTTAAACAAAATAACTGACCAAGTGGCTCAGAACGTACAAGCAATAGGACAGTTATCGGATGCCACTGCAGAAAATTGCAAATTGGCTGAGGCAACTAGCCAAAAAGTTGAAAATTTAGAACAAGAGGTTAAGCCACTGCATAAACAAGTTGGTGAGCAGCAGGTGTATTTGTCTATGATTGAACTGCGGAACCGGGAAAATAATTTAAGATTGAGGTCGATACCAGAACTTGAACAAGGAAACTTAATTGAGTTCCTGACTAAAGAGTTTTCTAAATTCTGGCCTTTGGAAGAAGGAAAGGATTTTAAAATTGTGTCGGCCTTCAGACTTGGAAAGTTTGCAAGGAAAGACAAGCCCAGAGACTGTTTGATAACATTGAGATCGAAGGAGGAAAGAGACAAAATACTAGGCCTACACTACGGAAAGTCACTGGACATTTTGGACAGAAGAGCTGAAATTTACAAAGACATCCCGAAACAGCTTCTGGACCTTAGATCCACGTATCTTGAACTGGTTAAATTGTTGAGGAGCAACTCAATTATTTTTAGGTGGGAATTTCCTCAGGGGCTATCTTTTACTTTCAGAGGGAAGAAGGTCAAAATTAAATCACCTGAAGATAGAGACAAATTTTTGATTGCTTACGGAGAAGACCTTCAAAAAGGGATTGAAATATCCCCGAGGCCTGGACCATTAGTTGTACCTCCACCTTTGGAACTTGAAGATCCAGAAAAAAAGATACCACCACCAGAACAATAACAGATTTATTCAGGATGTCTCTGCAACTTTTGAGTTGGAATATTAATGGCTGCAACTCCCCGGAAAAAAGGAGGAAGATATTTCACATATTGAAAAAAGAACAATTGGACATCATCTGTTTGCAAGAAACACATGTGACTAGGCTCCATAAAAAAGTGTTAATAAATAAAAGATTAGGTCAAGAATTTATCTCTTCGGACAGAGTGAAGAAAAGAGGAGTGGTGATTTATGCAAAGGAGAGCCTGTCACCAAAATTTATATTTAAAGATGAACAAGGAAGAATTCTGGCAATTGAGATACAACATCAAGGAGAGAAGTTTTTAATATTAGGAATTTACGCACCAAATGAGGGGAAATCGGAATTTTATAAGAAGTTGCATGAGAGCATGCTGGATTATCTGGACTATGACAACATCATTATGATGGGAGATATGAATGGGGTGGTATCAACTAACATGGATAAGTCACAAAGCCAAAATGCAACAAAAGATTGCAGACTACCAAAGACTTTTTTCGAACTGACTGACAATATGGACTTGATTGACATTTGGAGGACAAAGAACCCCCTGGGAAGAGAAGGAACATTCTTCTCTGAAGCCCAACTGACATGGACAAGAATCAACCAAATATGGATATCTAGAGGTCTGGCACCTAAGATCAGAAAAGTGGAAATCTGCCCAAAGACCTGCTCCGACCATAACGCAGTAAAGATGGATATGAGACTACTTCCAACCGGCTCCTTCAGATGGAAGATGAATGACAATTTGTTTCAGGATCAGGAGATTATTAAGAAGGCCCAAAAAGCTTTGAAAGATTATTTTGAGATAAATTTGAACACTACGGTGGAAAAGAGAACTATCTGGGACGCAAGCAAGGCCGTGATGAGGGGGTTCTTGATACAACAGAATGCGGTAAAGAAAAGGACACAAAATGAGAAAAAAGACAGAATTTTGGAGAAAATTAAAGAATGTGAGAAGAAATTAAGATCAAAACCGAAGTCACAGCCGATTCTGAGAGAAATTAAACTCTATCAAGTGCAATATTCCAAATTGATAAACCAGGAAATAGAGTGGAAAGTTAAACTAATGAAACAAAGAACATTTGAATCGGCGAATAAATGTGGGAAACTGCTAGCATGGCAGTTGAAGAAGAGACAAAAAATGAACACAGTTACAAATTTAGAAATTGAAGGAAGAAACATACAGAACCCTATGGAGATTAGAAAGTGCTTCCAGAGATATTTCAAACAACTCTATACTCAAGGGCCGCAAGATGAGGTTGAGATAGAACAATTTTTGACAAAGAATGGACTACCAAAATTGTCACAAGAAAATAGATCAATCCTGAATTGCAAAATAACACGACAAGAGATTGAACAAGCCATTCAGAACATGCAATTGGGCAAATCTCCAGGACCAGATGGGCTCACCTCCAAGTATTATAAGACATTAAAAGATTATTTGATACAACCACTGATGGAGGTAGGCAACGAAATTTTGGAAGGGAGGAAGGCGCCGGAATCGTGGAAAGAGGCTTTTATCACATTGATACCTAAATTAGAAACTGAAAAGACACAACTTAAGAACTACCGTCCCATCTCCCTTCTAAATGTGGATTACAAAATCTTTGCAGACATTTTAGCAAGTAGATTTAAAAAGGTGTTAAATGAAGTAATTCATAAGGACCAGGCAGGCTTTCTCCCAGGCAGACATTTGTTTGCTAATACAAGGAACATTATTGATATTTTGGAACTTTTGCAAACAAATATTAATACAAAAGCTGTGTTAATTTTTATAGATGCGGAGAAGGCCTTTGACAATATTTCCTGGAAATTTATGAAGAAAAATTTGGAAGGGATGGGAGTGGGACGGGGATTTGAAAATGGGATAGATGCAATCTATTCAGAACAAAAGTCTAAACTGATAGTTAACAATGTGGTGACAGAAGAGTTTAAAATTGAAAAAGGAACACAACAAGGCTGCCCTATCTCCCCTTTGTTATTTATTTCTGTTCTGGAGGTGCTCTTGAACATGATTAGGGGAGACCAGCTGGTTGAAGGAATATGGCTCGGAGCGAAACAGTACAGACTTAAAGCTTTTGCAGATGACTTGGTTTTGACATTACAGGAGCCAGAATCTAGTACAAAAAGAGTTGTTGTTGTTGTTTAGTCGTTTAGTCGTGTCCGACTCTTCGTGACCCCATGGACCAGAGAACGCCAGGCACTCCTGTCCTCCACTGCCCCCCGCAGCTTGGTCAGACTCATGCTGGTAACCTTGAAAACACTATCCAACCATCTCGTCCTCTGTCGCCCCCTTCTCCTTGTGCCCTCCATCTTTCCCAACATCAGGGTCTTCTCCAGGGAGTCTTCTCTTCTCATGAGGTGGCCAAAGTACTGGAGCCTCAGCTTCACAATCTGTCCTTCCAGTGAGCACTCAGGGCTGATTTCCTTCAGAATGGAGAGGTTTGATCTTCTTGCAGTCCATGGGACTCTCAAGAGTCTCCTCCAGCACCATAATTCAAAAGCATCAATTCTTTGGCGATCAGCCTTCTTTATGGTCCAGCTCTCACTTCCATACATCACTACTGGGAAAACCATAGCTTTAACTATACGGACCTTTGTTGGCAAGGTGATGTCTCTACTTCTCAAGATGCTGTCTAGGCCTGTCACGAAAAGAGTATTACAATTGATCCAAGAGTTTGGTCGGGTGGCGGGATTTAAATTAAATAAGCATAAAACTAAGGTATTGGAAAAAAACTTGACAGTTATAGAGTCAGAAAGGTTTCAGAAAGAGACAGAGTTAAATGTGGTTAAAAAAGTAAAATACCTAGGGGTAAATATAACAGCAAAAAATCTGAATCTATTTAAGGACAACTATGAGAAATGTTGGTCAGAAATTAAGAGAGACTTAGAAAGTTGGACAAGATTGAAACTTTCCTTGTTAGGCCGAATCGCTGCTATAAAGATGAATGTATTGCCAAAAATGCTGTTTTTGTTTCAAACTTTGCAAGTTGTGGACAAAACAGAGTGCTTTCGGAAGTGGCAGAGAGATATTTCCAAATTTGTCTGGCAGGGCAAAAAGCCCAGAATTAAGTTTAAGATATTAACTGATGCGAAAGAAAGAGGGGGCTTCGCCCTGCCAGACTTAAGGTTTTACTATGAAGCAGCAGCTTTCTGCTGGCTAAAAGACTGGCTGCTTCTTGAAAACACTGATGTATTAGATTTGGAAGGTTTTAACAATGCTTTCGGTTGGCATGCATATTTATGGTATGACAAGGTTAAGATTAATAAGATTTTCAATAACCATATTGTCAGAAAAGCAGTGTTTAATGTCTGGATAAAATACAAAGATTTATTGGAAAACAAAACTCCAAGGTGGCTTTCACCATTGGAAGCTAAGGCCCGGAAAAGACTCAATATGGAGGCCAAATGGCCGAAGTATTGTGAATTATTAGAAAAAGATGGAGACAATTGGAAATTGCAGAGTCAGGAGAAAATGAAAGACAAAGTGCGAGATTGGTTACATTACGCTCAGATCAAAGAAGTTTTCAAACTTGATAAAAAGGTAGGATTCCAGGTGGAAAAATCGAAGCTAGAAATAGAACTGTTAGAGCCTAAGACTAAACTACTTTCAAAAATGTATAACTTGCTGTTGAAGTGGAATACACAAGATGAAACGGTTAAATCGGCTATGATAAAGTGGGCACAGGACATTGGGTATAACATTATGTTTGAGGACTGGGAGAGGTTGTGGACTACTGGGCTGAATTTTACTGCATGTAATGCTTTGAAAGAAAACGTTATGAAAATGATATATAGATGGTACATGACCCCAGTCAAACTTGCAAAAATATACCACTTGTCTGATAACAAATGTTGGAAATGTAAAGAAAACGAAGGAACATTCTTTCACCTCTGGTGGACTTGCCCTAGAGTGAAGGCATTCTGGGAAATGATATATAATGAGCTGAAAAAGGTATTTAAGTATACCTTTCCTAAGAAACCAGAGGCCTTCCTTCTGGGTATTGTCGGCCAGAACGTGTTAAAGAAGGACCGAACATTTTTTATGTACGCATCAACAGCAGCAAGGATACTTGTTGCTAAGCATTGGAAAACCCAAGATCTACCCACACTGGAAGAATGGCAGACGCAACTGATAGACTATATGGAACTGGCTGAGATGACTGGCAGAATCCGAGACCTGGGAGAAGAGACGGTGGAAGAAGATTGGAAGAAATTTAAGAATTACTTACAAAAATATTGTAAATTGTATGAATGTTAAGAAGGATGCTAGAGTATAAACAACTTGGCACCATTAAGCTAGATGAAGTGAATTATGAAGACAAGCTAAATTTAAGAAAAGATAAATTTTTGGAAGTTTCAGATTATATTTAAATTTCTTTTAAGATTTGATTAAAGGACAATTAAAATTAGAGATATAACATTGGAAAATTAGATAATAAGATTGGAAATAAAGGGATAAATTTGCTGGACAAAATTTTATAAACAGGAACGCAGGAGCGGGAGATGTGAGGGAGTCCAAAGAAGTGAAGAGAATTATGTTAAGAGATGTTATACTGTATTGTTTATTGGTATTGTAATTTAAACAAAACTGGTAATAAAAATTATTTTAAAAAAACAAAAAACAGTATGGATAGTGTGCAGGTGTTCACCCTAAATATTTTTCCAATCCTCAGTTAGAACAGATAGAATCAAAAATGGTTCTTGCATGTTTTGACCCAAAGCTCCAAGACAATGCACACACATCAAGCTGGTGCTGGCTCTAATAGGCCTCTTCCTGTGGAAAAATGTGATTGTGGAAAAGATTCCCTCAAGGTGACTGTGACCTGTTTCTGAGCTCCACAAAATGAGAGTTGCAGCAGCAACATCCTTGAAGTGGAAGGCCCTTGCAGATGGCAAATGTTTGACTTAATTACCCTCTGTCCTATTTTAGTATCAACAGTTCCTTTGCTAACAATTTATTTTTGAATTATCTATACACAGTTATAATTGGGTTGAGAAATTATTGCCATTTTTTATTTTATTTTTACTTCCTTCACAGTTTCTTGATCATGGTTTGTTGTGTGGGGTGGGGGTGGGGGCAATGAATGTCCCTGTGGAATGTAAAAAAAGATCACACACATACAGAAAGAGAGAGAGCCAGGTTATTTAGCTTGCTTTTAAATTTTCATTTCAAAGCATAGTCATTTCAAGGGGAGGCCATCAAAGCTTCTCACCCTTCTATCTGGCTTTATTAAAAAGGAACTGAAAACGTAAAAGAGGGGGGAGAGAAGGAAGAGCAACATTCAACCTATGGAAATTTAACTGAACTGGAGAAGTAGCTCCACATCAGATGAAAGCTTTAGTGCCCCCTCGATTTTCACTTTATTTGTTAAAAGATATCTAGGTTAAAATGAAGCTTGACAAATGTAAACGGTTTAGAATCACATGTGCAAAAAATATATTAAAAGGTTGCTCCAGTCAGGTCATTTGGCATTTTGATGATGCAGCTAAAAGAAGAAAGAAAGAAATTGAACAATTTTGTCTTAAAATCTCGTGGAAACACTTGTAGGCAATCCTCAAGAGGTCTAGAATATAGGTTAGATGTGTAAACTTGTTTGAGTTATCCACATGTGGTCAAACAGGACCAAAACTTTGAGGACTTTCCTTCAAGACATCTTACATTCTATTTTGTGTGTGTGTGTCAGGGGTTTTGGTATGAGAAGGAAGGAAGGAAGGAAGGAAGGAAGGAAGATGTCAGTGGGCCAGGCCAGAATCAAACAAGGTTCAAAGGCCTGATTTGGATATATTCAAGACAAAGCCTGCCATCCACTCCTCTGTGTCTTAATGCAGACCTAGGTAATTAGCCACAGCCACCATGAGCCACCATTGGCAGGATTGACAGCAACAGCTAAAAAGCTGTGAGTGGAAAGTAGTTCTTTCCCATCCTTTGGACCCCTTGGGAAAATCAACATACCTTCTGTACGATATGAAAATCAGCTGGGTACGGTGAGTGCAGCTGAATGGGACACAGTTGTGGGAAGCTGGAGGAAGGACTATCCATCTTGCGACTGCCCATAAAAAGCAAGTCTAGAGTGAGAGACTAGGGTGAGGGCCACTGATTCCAGAAACCCTTCTCATTATGAGACTTTTGTGGGTGAGCTGAGAGTTTGTTTGGACCCTGGATGAGAACCCAGAGGTAATTTTGTATTAATGTAACATTTTTTATACGGAACTGTGTATTTTGTTTAAGTTGCCTGTTGTTGCTTCAGTTTCCTATATACCACTCAGAGGTATTTTGAATATATTAAGTGGTGTAGAAATTAAATCAATAGTCAATCCATGCTTGGAGGTAGCTTGCACCATCTGTCCTGATTTACAGATGGCAGTCCTCTGTTTCAAGAAGAAGGCTTCTCTTTAAAAGTCTGTCTGGTTTAAGGAAGGAATGCTAGACACGAGAAGCTGGCTTTCTCGTAAATTAAGCTCCACATCAATTTCTGTGGAGTGGGGACACCTTGGGAAACCCCATGCTGAGTTTGGGAATGATACCTTGAGAAGCACTCATATTGGCACAGGTGGCAACAGTGCTGCCAAGCTGGGCAGTGATATATTCAGAGTGGTCCAAATTGGGAAAGGTTGGACTCATCACAGCAAAAATCAGGTGAAGTCACACCAAAGTTATGCTTTGAATCCCATCATGATTCAAAATGTTGCCTGGCACCCAAACAACAACACAGACAACCATCCCCACCTTCAGTGCCAAGTTTTGACAATGATATCATGAGAGGTGGTCAAATCTAGTGCAACAAAAATGGGTGAAGTCATGCCAATGTCATTGTTTGATCCACTATTTCTATTCAATGTGTTTCCTGGCATCCAAATGACAATGTAGACCCCCACCCTCTACCTTGGGTACTCTTGTGTGATTAATCACATAAATTATGTAAATTAAATGATTTTGCAATACAGCTAGACAAATTACGTACAGTGGTACCTTGGTTCTCAAACTTAATCCATTCCAGAAATCCATTCGACTCCCGAAACCATTTGAAGACCAAGGTCTGGCTTCCGATTGGTTACAGGAGCTTCCTGCACTCAAGTGGAAGCCATGTCAGACATCTGGCTTCCAAAAAACGTTTGAACACTTACTTCCGGGTTTGTGGCGTTCAGGAGCTGATTTGTTCAACAACTAAGCCATTCGAGAACCAAGGAACCACTGTACTTTTTGTGGTAAAGAAACTGTAGCAGAATGGAAACAGAGTGGCATGTGACAAACACAAGTTGGAACATAAAATGATGCCATGTTACATCTAGTAAGTGTCACCAAGTGTTTTCAGATATATATCTCCCCTTCAAACTTTTTATTTTCTCATTTCTTTGTTTCAGTTCTACCCTATATTTCTCTACATTCTGGACCCCTTATGTGTCTCCTACAGAGAACAGTGGATTAACTTAGACATATGGGCCTAAGGCTGTCAAGTGTAAAATGCCCTAAGGTAAAATATACCAGAGAGCAACAATGGATAGTGTACTGGGTGCCCCTAGACTCAAATCCCACTCAGCTTTCATGCTATCTCCCAATCATATTCCTCCAACTGTAAAATAGTAATGACCTTCCTTGAACAGTTTGTGAGGATGGATGAACTAAGAATTTCAAAGCACTTTATGCACTAAGGTTGCTATATAAATGGTAATCAAAACAGCATTTTTGGTGCAGAAACACAAAATAACTTCACTTTTATGGAGTCTTAGCACCAGATGCTTTATAAAATGTAAAAACACTGGGGGCTTGCTATAGAAAAGAGTTACTTTCTCATCATCCCAGCATGTTGTAGAGAGAGAAAAACTCAATAAAAATGGAAAAGGAAACTGGAATAAATATTTAGCAGGATTTTCAAACCAGGCAGATTTAATGAAACTGAATGGTACATCTTTGAACGGAGCATTCTCTTTATATGTGTGTGAATTTGAGTATTAAAATCTTCATGCTGGCTTTGTATGATTAAGTCAAGCTTCACACTATATAAACATATTGGGAAAAGGCAACATTTACAAATATTTCAGAATGGTAGAAATCAATAGACTACATTTAAGGCATTAGCATCAGAAAAGAGAGCGACAGCAGGAGAGAAGGAAGACAACAGTGATAGAGCGCAACCCTGCACAGACATACTCTGAAGTAAGTAACACTGCATCTAATAGGGCTTACTCCATGGTAAGTATGAATACCTGTGTAGCCTAAGGCTGGATAGGGGAGCAAAAATAAGATGAAGGAAACTTTCTCATGCTCTGGTACAATGTAGTGCTGAACTAAAGCAGAAGGTATGCTTTTCACACTTTCATTCCTGGTAAAAGACAATTTTCAGGCAGGGGAGATAACAAAAGGAACAAGCATTTGGTGTGAGTGTGAATTTCAACCCTGTAGCTGATACTATTGTTTTTTTCTAGACTTTCACATCTGTACTTTTTATCTGCAACAGATAAAAACATGACCTTCCTTAGTTCTACCCCTCTTTCCCCTTTTGATAAATATTAACAGCAAAATCCCATGGGTTTGCAACTGGAATAGGCAATGAAGAGGCCAAACACCAATACTGTAAATGGACTGAACTAAGGTACTGTAAAGGTAAAAGGTAATGCACTCCTGGATAGTACTTATTTATCTGCTTGCACTGGCGTGCTTTCGAACTGCTAGGTTGGCAGGAGCTGGGACAGAGCAATGGGAACTCACCCCACCATTGGGATTTGAACCGCCAACCTTCTGATTGGCAAGCCCAAGAGGCTTAGTGGTTTAGACCACAGTGCCACCCACATCCCTCTACTGATCTAGGGACATATGTATTGTTTACAGAACTCAGAAGAAAGAGGTAATGGTGTGGGGAGAGGAATCTAATTGAGTTACTTAGGGTGCACCACCCTGACCGGTGAACAGGAGACACAAAAACATCATAACCTCACCCTTAAGATGAACATGGAGGCTATTTCAATCCCATTCCCCATACAAGGCAGGTAAGAGTAGCAAGACTGGTGCTTCATAGCCAACCCATAAAGTAGTCAGACTCTGGAAATGCCCATCAACCCTAAAGGTTCATAAAGGTGCTCACATGATCACATCAGTTCCCTTCCATCTTGTGTATCTACCTGCCAAATGTGACCACATAGCTAGCCACACCCACCACCCAATACCTAAATCCCCCCAGCACGCAGTACAGGCCAGGTAGATTGGGGGATTACCTATGGACAGGCAAACCTCTCTTTCTTGGCCCTAAAGTTACTGGTTGACACCTGTAGTGAAGTTGCCAGCCAGTAGGTTGCTGGCAGCCAAAGATGAAGGCAGGGTGGGTGAGTGTCATAAAGCCCACTAGCCCCACCCCCTATGACAGCATATTGTGCAAACACACACTATGAGTATCAGAATATCCAGCTTCTTCTACATCTCAGCTTCAAGTTGAAGCTAAAGTTTCTAATCTGAAGTCAGTCCCATTGAGTTCAGTGAGACTTACTCCCAGGTAAGGGTACATAGGATTGCAGCCTAAAAGTCACCCCGCCCCTTAATTCTTGCTATATATGGAGTTTCTTTCCTTTCTTCCTCCCCCTCCTCTTTATAATTGCGAGATAGTAAAATATTTGTGTTGGATACATAAAGCTCTTCCAATTAGACTCAAACTCAATTGATTAAGTCTCTTTGCATGGGGTGTTGAGGTTTATTGCAGTGCTCAGTATTATGCTTTCTAACAACGAAGAAAACTTGCTCATTACACAACTATTGAGACAGTGAGGCTTGTTGTACATCAAACATGTCTTAAAATGTAGCTCAGAGGCAAACAATATGGTAGCTAGGAACACAATAATACCTTTATGGTGCTTGGCTTTGAAACAATTATACCACTATGTCCAGATGTTCAAAATGCAAAGCGCACCAGGAACAAAACAACTGCATATATTCTGTTTTTCTTCTTCAGTAAGGTGTTTGGGTCTGTGCAAAGCTGGGGTTGCCAAGGTGAAGGGGAGGGGTGTGATGTCACAGAAAACCTGTGTCGCTTTGAAATTAGAGGTGT
This sequence comes from Podarcis cretensis, assembly GCF_951804945.1. Classification (NCBI taxonomy): domain Eukaryota; kingdom Metazoa; phylum Chordata; class Lepidosauria; order Squamata; family Lacertidae; genus Podarcis; species Podarcis cretensis. The sequence continues at coordinate 21,806,508 of NC_137176.1, read as the reverse complement.
GAGGAAGGAAAAGCAGAGGGAAGGGGAGGTGTTTCATTTAGGGAGGGATGCTGGGAGGAGAAAGGAGAACAAGAGGAGACTTCCATGAGATGATAGGCAGGCCAGAATCATATTGGGGGGCTGGCAGAAGGCAGTCTAGGAGAGATGGCTGGGGACCCAATGCTGCGCTGCTGTGGGTGACAAGCCCCTCTTGAGATGACCATGCTGTAAGGTCTGCACCCCCTCCATGCAAACTAGAGGTGTAACTATGTATAATTAAACCATATTTCTTCAAGATACAACAGCCACATCTTGATTCTGAAAGGAAACACGACCCTGGGACTGCCTGGAGTCTTGTGCACCACTTGGCACAGACTGGGGGGTGGTGTGCAAGCTTTGTAACAGTATCTTATGATACTTACCTCTGAATATCAGTTGTTGGGGAGAAACAGTGGGAGAGGGCTATTACCTTCATGCCCTGCATGCAAGCTTCTTTTGGGCATCTCTTTAGTGACAGTGAGAAAAGGATGCAAGATGGGATTGGGCTTTGGAGGGTGGGCGCCACTACCGAAAAGGCCCTCTGCCTGGTTCCCTGTAGCTTCTCTTTTCTCACTGAGGGAACCACTAGAAGGCCCTCAATGCTGGATCTCAGTGTCTGGTTGAACAATGGGGGTGGAGACGCTCCTTCAGATATACAGGGCTGAGGCTGTTTAGGACTTTAAAAGTCAGCACCAACACTTTGAATTGTGCTTGGAATTGTACTGAGAGCCAATAAAGGTCTTTCAGGACCGGTGTTGTTCCGAGAGCTGCTCCCAGTCAACTACTTTTGTCAACTACTTTTGTCTACTTTATTTCCATTAATTATATGTTCATACATTACAAAAAGCTGCAAAGTAAAACACCCACCCACGACATCAATCCCCTGCCCCTAAATCATAACACATGATACAAGGCTGAGTTGAAAGGTTATCTTTCTCAGAGTTGCGTTATCCAAAAGGCAAGTAAACAGATATAATTGAACCTCCGAGGAGCAAAACACATCAGGTGGAATATGGAGCACCCACACAGAATCAACAGCTTGCATCTCTTCCCGCTGATTCTCCTGCCAGCTTATCTAAGGAAGCTATGGGAGGCATCTGGTGCTCTGTGTGTGATCTGGCAATGCTCCAGAAGAATCACAGAAATCTTGATCTTCCCTTGTGCAACCATATATTTAAGTGGTGTTGTTTTTTAAAGCTAACAAATTTCCATATTGTATGCTCATTATGTTTTTGCCAAAATGGCTCCACAAGAACCAGGCTAAAAGTGGTATGTGGACACCTCTTTTAAAGAAAGAATCCAAGAGACACTGTCCAAATACTGTCACAATCTTGTTTTAACCAACAATTAAGGGGCAGGGGACTATCTATGCTGATAATTCCTTATATTTTCAGTGTCTGACCAAGGGGAAATAATGAGGAATTGTTTCTGGTTTTGTTTTGTTTTGTTTTAATGGTTTCCTTTGTAAGCCCTATCAGGAAGTGAACAGTGTTTGCCACACTGCTGTTAATAATGTGACATATTACATCACAAACATAAGCATGTTTTATGAGGGTTTGTTCACATTGCAGCAAAATGAAGAACCCATCCCAGTGTTGCCCTGGACTCCCCTCCCTCCTTTAAATGTGCAAGGTTTTGATCCTTGCTATTCCAGCCCCAAGGCATGTGGGTGGCGCTTTGGGTTAAACCACAGAGCCTAGGGTTTGCCGATCAAAAGGTCAGCGGTTCGAATCCCTGCAATGGGGTGAGCTCCTGTTGCTCAGTCCCAGCTCCTGCCAACCTAGAAGTTTGAAAGCCCAAAGTGCAAATAGATAAATAGGTACAGCTCTAGTGGGAAGGTAAATGGCGTTGCTGTGTGTTGGTCTGGTTCGCCAGAAGTGGCTTAGTCATGCTGGCCACATGACCTGAAAGCTGTACACCGGCTCCCTTGGCCAATAAAGCGAGATGAGCGCCACAACCCCAGAGTCGTCCGCAACTGGACCTAATGGTCAGGGGTCCTTTATTCTAGCCACAAGATCCTCAGTGGGGCTTATGGTGGTGCATTGGGTCAGTGCATCTGGCTGTTATCCAGAAGGTTGGTGGTTTGAGCCCACCCAGGGGCAGCTGTGGGCAAGATTCCTGCATTGCAGGGGTCGGGCTAGATGACCATTGAGTCCCTTTTGACACTATAATTCTGTTCTCTGGTAAGTATGCATTGCATAGGTTTGTAGGACATGCTGCAGAATGAGGTGAAGAATAGTGGGAAAGACTATTGAAAGTTGACTTAAGATTCACTGCCTGTTATTCTATAAAAGAGAACATGATGATGTTTTATAGATGCACATGATACCATCGAAGATTGCCAAAATCTATAAGACCAAATCCACCCTTTGCTGGAAGTGCAGGGAAGTTGAGGGTACTGTGATGCACTTATGGTGGGGATGCGAAAAAGTACTCAAAAACTGCAGCTGCAGAATCCGAGATCTGGGAGAAGAGACAATGGAAGAGGACTGGAAGAAATTTAAGGACTATTTACAAAAACATTATAAGTTGTATGAATGTTAAGAATCTGCATGACTTGGAAATTTTAGCTCCTGCAATTAGATTAGGAAAATAGAAAGTTAAGTTATAAGTAAGTAAGAAAAAGTTGAAATTTAAAGTTATTTTATGTATTATCTTAAGGTATAAATATTTGACAAAGGGACGCAGGTGGCGCTGTGGGTTAAAGCCTCAGCGCCTAGGACTTGCCGATCGAAAGGTCGGCGGTTCAAATCCCTGCGGCGGGGTGCGCTCCCGCTGCTCGGTCCCAGCGCCTGCCAACCTAGCAGTTCGAAAGCACCTCCGGGACTTCCGGTCGGCGCCAGCGCTTAATGGCGGTCCGAGCCTCAAGCTCCGAGGCAGGACTGCTTCGCTAGTTTGGGTCTTACCCGCTATGGCAAGCGGGGGACCCCTAAAATCACAGGCGCGGAGCCTGTGAACAAAGGAGATTCGGTGGGCACCTTTTGCGCCCCCCGGCACTGTGAAGGAGCCTTTTTAAAGGCTTCTGAGCGGCATCGGGGTAAGCGCGGTGCTGAGAGTCGTCACCCAGCTAGCGGAGTGAAGCCGCGTCGCCATTAACGGAGAGCGCCGATTCCTTCCTGTAACTGGAAATTGACTACAACACCCGTGAGTAAGATCGGAAATTGACGGGACATTAAAATAAGAAATTTGGCTGAAAACGGGAAAGGCATAAATTAAGGAAGTCTGCCTCCCCGGAGCTGCAGGAGAAACAAAGCAACGAAAAATCAAGCTGCATTTGAAGGGAACTTTCCTTTTTTTTTAAGCTGTCAAACTGACATCGGACTAAATTTCCCCCCCGACAGGCAGGAGAAGGGGGGAAGGGATTGAGACATTCTTAACCTGCTGTAAAATTACTGGGAAAATAAGACCCTCCACTGTCAAACCCCCCCCAGGACGGGCTGCCCAAACAAGACACCGGGATGAACTGTCAAACTGTCAAACTTTCTAAAGTGGGGGCTTGTTTGTAACAAAGTTACTGGAACTTAGATTTCACCCTGTTGCATTTTGGTTGCATAGAAGACAGAGACTTTGTGGTTTGGACATTGGAGTTTAATGGCTACTGTTATACTTTCCTGCTTCTTTCTCTTTTCCCTGCCATTTGGATACAATTGAATGCTCCCTCTAGAGGGTCTTAAGTGAAACTGTTGCATCAGGAGAAGCAACAGTGGGATTTTCCACTTGGAAACTAACTCTGTGAAAACGACCTTGAGGATATGAGTGGCCCTACAGAAGAGATAGTAACAAGGCAGAAAGCAAAACAATTCCAGAAGAAAAGGGGCTCTATATCAGGAACTGCACCAGCTGCACAGGAAAAAACAGCAGCTTCTATGGATCCTATGACACAGGCACTCCTTAAAATAAATCAATCTCTGGAAGCACTGACAAAGCTATCGACAGAGAACTACAAAAAATTAACAGAATTGACAACAAGACTAGATGCTAATACAGCTAGTGTAAAATCTAACACAGATTCTATAAATAGATTAATCCAGGAGAGTGCTGAAACACGAAAGATTGCAGAAAGTGCAAAAACTACGGCTGAAGAGACAAGGGAAAAGTTTGGGCCTATTATTAAGAAAGTTAATGAGCATGATGCAGCCCTCTCCTTATTGGAACTTCAGAGGAAAGAGAAGAATCTAAAACTTAGATTGGTTCCTGAAGGGGAAGGGGAAAATCTTGTGGAATTCCTTACAGAGAATTTTGCAGCCTTTTGGCATGAGGAATGGGCGGAAGATGAAGAATTTGAGATAACAACAGCCTTTCGGCTGGGCAGGAGGCAGGACAAGAAACCAAGGGATTGTCTAATTACACTGAGATCAAAAGAAGAAAGAGATAGAATATTGAACTTGCATTATCAAAAGGCACTGGTGATCCAAAACTGTCAGATACAGATTTTTAGGGACATCCCCAAATATATTTTAGAGGTGAGGACCTACTATAAGAACCTAGCAGACCTGCTGAAGAAAAATACCATACCATTCAGATGGGAGTTCCCACAAGGACTATCCTTTAACTTTAAAGGAAGAAAGATCAAAATAAAAACAATTCAGGACAAAGAACAATTTCTGGAGAGATACCTGGAGGATTTGCAGAAAGGAACTGCAGAGGAGAAAGAACCACCTGATATAACAAATCTATCATTTGGACTTTTACCACCACCATCGGAGGAAGAACAGAAGCTTGGAGCAGTTGGAGGAACAGCTACCTAAACACAAAATGTCTCTGCAACTTCTTAGTTGGAACTGTAATGGCTTGAACCTTCCTCGACAAAGACGACAAGTTTTTCACATCTTGAAGAGAGAACAATTAGATATAATATGTTTGCAAGAAACCCATATTGCCAGGATAAACAGGAAATTATTGACAAATAAGAGACTTGGTCAAGAATTTATTTCATCAAAGTGAAGAAAAGAGGTGTGGTGATCTATGCAAAGGAAAAATTGGCCCCAAAATTGATATTTAAAGATGAACAAGGAAGATACCTGGCAATTGAAATACAAATTCAAGGAGAAAAAATCCTGATTGTTGGAGTATATGCCCCAAATGAGGGGAAGGCCGAATTCTTTAAGAAGTTGCATGAGACACTAGTTGATTTCATAGACTATAAAATCGTAATGATGGGGGATATGAATGGAGTTGTCTCAACAAACATGGATAAGGCACAGAGACAAGTGATCTCAAAAGAAGGGAGACTACCAAAGATCTTTTTTGAAATGACTGAAACTCTGGACTTGATTGATATTTGGAGAACAAGGAATCCTCTAGAGAGAGAGGGAACTTTCTTCTCTGAGGCAAAAATGACATGGACAAGAATAGACCAAATTTGGATTTCTAGTAGTCTGGCGTCAAGAACAAAAAAAGTAGAAATATGCCCAAAAACTTGCTCCGACCATAATGCGGTGAAGATGGAGATGAAACTAACAACAACTGGATCCTTTAGATGGAGAATGAATGACACCCTATTTAAGGATGAAGAGATCCATAAGAAGGCCCTTAAAACATTAAAAGATTATTTTGAGATTAACAGGAAAACAGATGTGGAGAAAAGAATAATTTGGGACGCAAGCAAAGCCGTGATGCGAGGTTTCCTAATTCAACAGAACTCTATAAAGAGGAAGCAACAAAATGAGAGGAAGGAAAAAATCCTAGAAAAAATAAAAGAAGGAGAGAAGAAATTGAGGTCCAAACCAAAGTCTCATGAGATTCTGAGAGAAATAAAGTTTTATCAGATGCAGTACATGGAGCTCATGAACCAACAAATAGAATGGAAGATAAAGCAAATGAGACAAAGAACCTTCGAATCAGCGGACAAGTGTGGGAAACTTCTGTCATGGCAATTGAAGAAAAGGCAGAAAATGAACACGGTAACCAGTTTAGAAATGGATGGGAAAATTATCCACAAACCTAATGAGATAAACAATTGCTTTCAAAGCTTTTTTAAGAAATTGTATGCACAAGGGCCAATTAATGAACAAGAAATAGAAGAATTCAGCAGAAAATACGGCTTACCAAAAATTCCAGAACAAAGTAAAAGGACTCTAAATGAGGAAATAACAGAACAAGAAATAGAGGGTGCCATTCAAAATATGAAATTGGGAAAATCACCAGGACCAGATGGCCTGACGGCTAAATACTACAAGATGTTGAAAGAATGTTTAATACAACCATTGAAGGAAGTTTGCAATGAAATCCTGAAGGGGAAAAAGGCACCTGAATCGTGGAAAGAGGCTTTTATCTCACTTATACCGAAGACAGAAGCTGAGAAGAACCAGGTTAGAAACTACCGCCCTATATCTTTGCTCAATGTGGATTACAAAATTTTTGCAGACATTTTGGCAAAAAGATTGAAAAGAGTGTTGATAGAGGAGATTCATAAGGACCAAACAGGCTTTCTCCCAGGGAGATATATGTCAGACAATGTGAGGAACATTATAGACATTTTAGAATTGCTAGATGTTGACATTAATAGGAAAGCAGTCCTGATTTTTGTAGACGCGGAGAAAGCCTTTGACAATATCTGCTGGACTTTTATGAAAAAAAATCTCCAAGGGATGGGGGTAGGCCAAGGTTTTGAAAACGGTATAGGTGCAATATATTCTCAACAAAAGGCCAAGCTAATTGTAAACAATGTGGTTACAGAAGAAATACCCATAGAAAAAGGTACACGGCAGGGATGCCCAATATCCCCTTTGCTTTTTATATCAGTCCTGGAGGTTTTGTTAAACATGATTAGAAAGGACCAGTTGGTTAAAGGAGTTCAGGTCGGAGTTAGACATTACAAGTTAAGAGCATTTGCAGATGACCTAATATTGACTTTGCAACAGCCAGACACTAGTACTAAAAGAGTATTAGAATTAATTGAAATATTTGGTCGAGTAGCAGGTTTTAAATTGAACAAACAAAAAACGAAAGTGTTGGAAAAAAACTTAACAATGGAAGAAAGAGAAAGTTTTCAGAATGAAACAGGCCTGGAAATAACAAAAAGGGTAAAATACCTGGGGTTAAACTTAACATCCAAGAATGTGAATTTATTTAAGGATAATTATGAAAAAACTTGGGCAGAGGTTAAGAAAGATCTGGAAATATGGTCAAGGTTGAAACTTTCCTTGTTAGGCCGAATTGCTACTATTAAGATGAATGTATTGCCTAGAATGCTGTTTTTATTTCAGATGTTACAGATTTTGGACAGGATGGATTGTTTCAAGAAGTGGCAGAAAGACATATCAAAATTTGTCTGGCAGGGCAAAAAGCCCAGAATTAAATTTAAGATTTTAACTGATGCAAAGGATAGAGGGTGGTTTGCCCTGCCGGACTTAAGACTTTACTATGAATCGGCAGCTTTCTGCTGGTTGAAACACTGGCTACTTCTTGAGAACACTGACATTTTGGACCTGGAAGGGTACGACAATAGTTTTGGTTGGCATGCATATTTATGGTATGACAAGGTAAAGGTGTACAAAAGTTTTAAAAACCATATTGTGAGGAAAGCATTGTATAACGTTTGGATTAGATATAAAGATCTGCTGGAAAGTAAAACCCCTAGGTGGGTGTCACCAATGGAAGCTAGGGAAGTAAAAAAGCTTAATATGGACTCTAAATGGCCAAAATATCATGAAATTTTAGAATATGATGGTGAAAGGGTGAAACTTCAGAGTTATGAGAAACTAAAGCCTAAGGTTCGAGATTGGTTGCATTATCATCAGATAAATGAGACATTTAAACAGGACAGAAAAATAGGATTTCAGAAAGAGAAGTCAAAATTAGAAACAGAACTGTTGGAACCCAATACTAAGAATTTATCAAAAATGTATAACTTGCTGTTGAAATGGAATACACAGGATGAAACGGTGAAATCAGCCATGATTAAATGGGCACAAGATATCGGTCATGATATTATGTTTGCTGACTGGGAACAGTTATGGACCACCGGTATTAAATTTACTGCATGTAATGCTTTAAAAGAAAATATTATGAAAATGATCTATCGGTGGTACATGACCCCAGTCAAGCTTGCAAAAATTTATCATTTGCCTAACAATAAGTGTTGGAAATGTAATGAGACTGAAGGCACTTTTTACCACCTTTGGTGGACCTGCCCAAAGATTAAAGCTTTCTGGGAAATGATCTATAATGAAATTAAGAAGGTCCTTAGGTGGACTTTTCCTAAGAAACCAGAGGCTTTTCTCTTGGGCATGGTTGGCCAATTGGTGTTAAAGAAGGATAGGATTTTCTTTATGTATGCCACCACAGCAGCAAGAATTCTACTGGCAAAGTATTGGAAGACGCAAGAACTACCTACTCTGGAAGAATGGCAAACAAAGGTGATTGACTTTATGGGACTGGCCGAGATGACGGGCAGAATCCGTGACCAGGGGAAAGAGACAGTGGAAGAGGACTGGAAGAAATTTAAAATATATCTCAAGAACAATTGTAAAATTGACAAATGTTAAGATGTCAGGGGGTAAGAGGTAAAGAAATTGCAGCAGTAATCAAAAAAAAAAACTAAAGGAACTTTTATGAAAGGGAATTAAGATAATGGACCTAAGGGTTGCTAAAGAATCACTAAACAAGAATGCAGGGATGGGGAGGTATGGGGAAGTCAAAAGAAAGAAGGGTATGAAACGATCAGTTGGAAATTATGTTGTTTTGTGGTACTTTTGTTATCTATTTGAAAAACGAATAAAAATTATTATAAAAAAAGAAAAAAAAGAAAGCACCTCCGGGTGCAAGTAGATAAATAGGGACCGCTTACCAGCGGGAAGGTAAACGGCGTTTCCGTGTGCGGCTCTGGCTCGCCAGAGCAGCGATGTCACGCTGGCCACGTGACCCGGAAGTGTCTCCGGACAGCGCTGGCCCCTGGCCTCTTAAGTGAGATGGGTGCACAACCCCAGAGTCTGTCAAGACTGGCCCGTACGGGCAGGGGTACCTTTACCTTTACCTTTACTTTAAATTTAGAAGTAAAACACTCTGAAAGATATAAATAAGATACGAAACAAGGTAATAATTTGCTGATATGTTTATTGTAAAGAACGCAGGGTGAGGGAGATGTGGGGAAGTCCAGTTAGTAACCTAAAAATGTATTTTGAAAGTTGGATTGTTTTTCTTTCTTTTTTCTGGTTTGTCCTTCTTTTTCTTTTCTGTAAACTGAAAATGTAATAAAAAATTTAATAAAAAAAAAACAAACAAACTGCAGCTGCATCCATGAAGAATTTAAAAAGATGCTCAAAATATCTAGGGGGGGGGGGGGGACCTGATACATTCTAGCTGAGCATAGTTGGGAAGGTACCGCAAGATTGGAGAAAACAATTCCTGTATGCAATCACAGCTGCCAGAACACTCCTTGCAAAGAACTGGAAAGGAAATCACATACCTACAAAAGAGGATTGGTTAATTAAATTAACAGAGTTTATAGAACTGGCAAAATTAACTGCAGTAATAAGATATCAAACACACCAGAAATTAAGGGCACAATGATTATGGTTTGAAGAATATATGAACAAACACTGCTCTAAAGATAAAATGCTGGTATGTTTAGTCTAAGCTTGTAAGGTGATATGATGTTATACCATAATAGTACTATAAAAGAAGTAATTACAGTGATAAATGATGTGCAATGTAAATAAGAACTTAAATGACTCAAAGATGACAAGTGCTGGTGGAGGGGAGTCAAATGGTACTTCATCCTTTTTTCTTTCTGACCCTTTCCCTTTACTCTCTTTGGTTTTTGGGGTTACGTATGTGTACCTTGGGGACGCAGGTGGCGCTGTGGGTTAAAGCCTCAGCGCCTAGGACTTGCCGATCGAAAGGTCGGCGGTTCGAATCCCTGCGGCAGGGTGCGCTCCCGCTGCTCGGTCCCAGCGCCTGCCAACCTAGCAGTTCGAAAGCACCTCCGGGTGCAAGTAGATAAATAGGGACCGCTTACCAGCGGGAAGGTAAACGGCGTTTCCGTGTGCGGCTCTGGCTCGCCAGAGCAGCGATGTCACACTGGCCACGTGACCCGGAAGTGTCTCCGGACAGCGCTGGCCCCTGGCCTCTTAAGTGAGATGGGCGCACAACCCCAGAGTCTGTCAAGACTGGCCCGTACGGGCAGGGGTACCTTTACCTTTACCTTTATGTGTACCTTATTGTTTGTTTATTTCTTTGCAAATATGTTTAAATAAAACAAAATAAACGTAAAAAGGAATGTAATGTCCTGTGTGTGGTTCTTTTTTCTTTTCTTTTGAGAGAGATAAAACAAGGCATTTAAATGCACGTCAATAGTATTTTGAGATAATTAAATATCACAGACTCATGTAGGAAAAGAACAAGACTGTGGGTTGCTGAAGTTGTCACTCCGACTTTTGGAAAGAATGCACTGACAGCAGTAGAGGTGAGGCCAGCAAGTACAGTATTGCTGTTCACTCTGTGCCAATTTCTGTTTACTCCTAGGAGATGGGCAAATGGCAAACTGTAGCCTTGCTTGAAAGTTGTTAGGTTTTCCAGGGACATTCCTGGATTTACAGAAGCTATCCTGTTTTCTGATTTGATTCCAGAATGCCCCGCTTTTCCTTAGGACATAATAATAATAATAATAATAATAATAATAATAATAATAATTTATTATTTATAGCCCGCCCATCTGGCGGGGCCTCCCCAGCCACTCTGGGCGGCTTCCATAGAAACCAAAAATACAGTAAAATATCACACGTTAAAAACTTCCCTGAACAGGGCTGCCTTAAGATGTCTTCTGAATGTCAGGTAGTTGTTTATCGCTTTGACATCTGCTGGAAGGGTGTTCCACAGGGCGGGCACCACTACCGAGAAGGCCCTCTGCCTGGTTCCCTGTAGCTTTGCTTCTCGCAATGAGGGAACCGCCAGAAGTCCCTCGGCGCTGGACCTCAGCGTCCGGGCAGAATGATGGGGGTGGAGACGCTCCTTCAGGTATACTGGATCGAGGCCGTTTAGGGCTTTAAAGGTCAGCACCACATCCCTATTTTCACTGAAGAAATGTTGGAGGGTATGGAGTTATGTGGAGATAACTATACAACTGCTAGAAGACATCTGAAGGCACCCCTGCATGGGAAGTTTCTTAACGTTTTATGTTTTATTATGTATTTATGTATGTTGGAAGCCTCCCAGCGTGGTTAGGGCAACCCAGTCAGATGGGCAGGATATAAATAATAAAATGACTGTCATCATCATTATCATCATCATCATGGAACAGGGTGCCCCTATTTTCATCAGAGAAATGTTGGAGAGTATGCATTCAGGGCCAGCCCTACTATTAGGCAAAGCATGACAGATGCCTCAGGTGGCAGATACTGGGGAGCTAGTGAAGTCTCCTGCTTCTTCTGAGTCTTCCACCCAGCCATCCCCCTCTGTTGCCAGATGACTTGTCCTGGCATTTGTGGTAGAGTCCACTATCCCACCCCCTAGTGTTGCAGTAAGATTAAATTGCTAGTTCATTTGCTTTCTGTACCTGGAATGGGAAGGGCCCACCATCTTATCCATCACCCCAAATAAGCAAAATGTTTGGGATTGTGCCTGGTGCCTTTTAAATTCTTGCTCTCTTTAAATATATATATATTCCTGACTTATGGTACAGTGTGCTTAGGCTCTGCTGCTATGTAAGCTCCATCCATTCAAAGGAACACATGAACAACAACAAAAATGGTCCATGATGGTGTAGCAGCAATTCTCACTGATGTGCTCCCTTAAAAATTATTGGAAAGAGCATAACAATTTATGGACACAGATTAAATAATAATAATACTAATACTAATACTAATACTAATAATAATAATAATAATAATAATAATAATAATAATAATACTGTTTCAGAAAGCACTATGAGCCTGGATAGAAAGGAAAAGGCCTATAAGCTAAATGTTACAGAGAATATTTAAAATTATATGAACTGTGTGCATGCTCAGTAGCAAACAAGAAAACCTTTACACCAGCTGTTAGCTAACATTTGAAAACCAAATGAAGCAAACTTGGAAAAGAATGCACCAGATGGAGGAAAAAATGCACTCTGAGGGAGCTTTATCTGTCATGCTATCATGTGTGCTTATTAGCAATTAAATGTGGGTGTTATTAAAAAATAGATTTGCATGCCTGTAACATGCATGAGGAAAAGTGCAATCTATTCTCGTTTACTTATCAGTCCTGCTGTTAAGACAGAATCTGGATTTGAACATCTTCCTTGCCTCTTGACTATCTGTTATCAAACCAGAGCAGCAATAAATTCAAGTAGTTTCTAAAGCATACATAGAACTGAGCAGCTTAAAGAAGCCATTTTTTTATGCTGAATGAGCAATGTTCCCTGTGGGGCATTTGGGAAATGCCTTGCACAGCTAAATAGCCGCAAGAAGCTTCGCCCAATATGGTGAAATGCAAAATAAATCCTCATGAAAGGATAGTGATTGACGGTGCTCAAAGATGTTGGTGGAATGTAGGAAGCCTGACTGGCCACAAACTTTCCTCAAGTTCCTCCTATGCCATATAGGTCTACTTTTACATATCCCACTTTTCAAAGTGGCCTAGAAGACTACAATGACATCAGTGACAAACATGCAAGTAAAAACAATGCCATGATACTATAACAGCAACCAGGGGCACTGACCTGGGCCCTAGTGTGTGCGACGTGATGCCATGATGCCATGTTGCAATGTGACATCATGACATCATGCGCCCCATGACCTCAGAACCTGACTTCCGGTGGCATTGGTAGTCAGGTTCCGAGGTCTTGCAAGGCTTTGGACAGCTTCACGAGGCAACGGATGTTGCACCGGAGGCCTTGTGGTGTGGGTGCTGAGCACCCACAACAATTTTTTGTGGGTGTTTGGGCCCCTAGGGCCCCCTACAGATGGCACTCCTGACAGAAAGACTAAAACCACAATTTTAAAGAAGCAGATATTAATATGACTCTTATTAAGTGCTCAGACCCTTGTCAGGTACCTCAGGGTTCCGTCCTCTCCCCCATGCTTTTTAACATCTATATGAAGCCACTGGGAGAGATCATCAGGGGGTTTGGACTGGGTGTCCATCAATATGCAGATGATACCCAGCTCTACCTCTCTTTCAAATCAGAACCAGTGAAGGCGGTGAAGGTCCTGTGTGAGTGCCTGGAGGTGGTTGGAGGATGGATGGCGGCTAATGGATTGAGGTTGAATCCTGACAAGACAGAAGTGCTGTTTTTGGGGGACAGGGGGTGGGCTGGTGCGGAGGACTCCCTGGTCCTAAATGGGGTAACTGTGCCCCTGAAGGACCAGATGCGCAGCCTGGGAGTCATTTTGGACTCACAGCTGTCCATGGAGGCACAGGTCAATTCTGTATCCAGGGCAGCTGTCTACCAACTCCACCTGGTATTCAGGCTGAGAGCCTACCTGCCCGCGGACTGTCTCGCCAGAGTGGTGCATTCTCTAGTTATCTCCCTCTTGGACTACTGCAATGCGCTTTACGTGGGGCTACCTTTGAAGGTAACCCGGAAACTACAACTAATCCAGAATGCGGCAGTTAGACTGGTGACTGGTGACGGCCGCCGAGACCACATAACACCGGTCTTGAAAGACCTACATTGGCTCCCAGTACGTTTCCAAGCACAATTCAAAGTGCTGGTGCTGACCTTTAAAGCCCTAAACGGCCTCGGCCCAGTATACCTGAAGTAGCGTCTCCACCCCCATCATTCTGCCCGGACCAGCGCCGAGGGCCTTCTGGCGGTTCCCTCATTGCGAGAAGCAAAGCTACAGGGAACCAGGCAGAGGACCTTCTCGGTAGTGGCGCCCGCCCTGTGGAACGCCCTCCCATCAGATGTCAAAGCGATAAACAACTACCTGACATTCAGAAGACATCTTAAGGCAGCCCTGTTCAGGGAAGCTTTTAATGTGTGATATTTTAGTGTATTTTTGGTTTCTGTGGAAGCCGCCCAGAGTGGCTGGGGAAACCCAGCCAGATGGGCGGGGTACAAATAAATTATTATTATTATTATTATTAAGCACGAAACACTTGCTGGAGGGGGGGATCAGTAGGGACTGAAAATGAAATAGGAAATGGTTCTAATGGTTCCAGAGGGAGTGCATTTCACAATTTTGGTCCTATAAATAACAAGTCTTGTACTCTCTTACTCTCTTGTACCTGATTGCTTGATCTATTGAAACTTTGGGATGGACATTGGGATGGGTCTATGATATTGATCTCAATGCTCAGGAAAGCACATATGGAAGTAAAGGTAAAGAGTAAAGAGACCCCTGATCATTAGTTCTGGTCATGACCGACTCTGGTGTTCCGGCGCTCATCTCGCTTTATTGGCTGAGGGAGCCAGCGTACAGCTTCTGGGTCATGTGGCCAGCATGACTAAGCTGCTTCTGGCGAACCAGAGCAGCGCACGGAAATGCCGTTTATCTTCCCACCGGAGCGGTACCTATTTATCTAATTGCACTTTGCTGTGCTTTCGAACTGCTAGGTTGGCAGGAGCTGGGACCGAACAATGGGAGCTCACCCTGTCTCTGGGATTCGAACCGCCAGCCTTCTGATCGGCAAGCCCTAGGCTCTGTGGTTTAACCCACAGCGCCACCCGCGTCCCTTTACATATGGAAGTAGATAGTTATTAATTGAACCTGGTCCTAGGTAATTAGGGATTCAAAGACTGTTCCTTGCACATTAAATGGAGCTTGGGACTAATGTGGATTATATGAGTTATTGCTCCAGTCATAAGGCCCTAGGTAATATTCTGGAAGTTACATTTCAGATCATTGGGAGTTTCTGACCTGTTTTTAAAGAGAGCCCACACCAACAGCATCATAGTCAGGGGTGCCAACCTGAATAAAATATTTGGGGGGGCAAGTAAGCCCCTCCCTATGAAATCAATTACATGACAAAGCACATGCACACAATTTGAGCATCAATGTCATCAAGTTTGGAGGGCAGAGCCATCAAACATCTTGGGTGGGGGGGGGGGGAGCTGAAGGGACCCAGCCCCTAAGTGTTGGCTCCTATGATCACAGTTGTCTGGCCTTAAGCTAAGTAGGACATGAATGAGCGATACCAAATCTGTGGTGGTGGTGGTGATGATGATGATGATTTACCTTTCTCTCCCAGTCTTCAAAGCAGGAGTGGAGGCTGAGCCTGTATTCCAACATGAAACACAGACTTTTACTCTAAACCAGGCATAGGCAAACTCCAGATGTTTGGGACTATGATTCCCATCATCCCTGACCACTGGTCCTGTTAGCTAGGGGTGGTGGGAACTGTAGTCCCAAACATCTGGAGGGCCGGAGTTTGCCTATACCTGTTCTAAACATTGTACTGAGTTTGGGAGCACTTGCCTGAACTTCTGCTAAAATTACAGAACGCCCATAGCATGCCTCTGTTAAGAAAATATTAACATGTAAGAGAATTATGTGCTGGTCTTCCCTCCTTCACAACCCAGCTTAATAAGAAAGAAAGAAAGAAAGAAAGAAAGAAAGAAAGAAAGAAAGAAAGAACTCCTTTGTTGTCAGCACAGTTTTTAATGTTGCATAGAAATGAAATTACTACTGAATGTATATAGGTTTCCTTACCACCACCACCCCAAAAAAGGATGGAAAATGATGTTTCTCTTGTTTGCATTGCGACTACATAATAACTGTGTATAATCACTGTAGTAAGTGCTGGAAAAAACCTGCCAAATCCACAGAGAGAATTAAGTGACTGTAGTGAATTCTCATAGTACTGCACCATTCAATGTTCTCTTTCCTATGTAGGCAGAAAATATATTGGTGTATGAAGAAAGGGCTTTGAAATCCAGATATCTTACTATGGAACATTAACAGACTTAAAAAAAAAGTATTAGCATTCATTTTCTTAAAAATATCTCATTTTAGTGTTTCCCCCTCCTGGCTTCATTCAAACAACCAGATGGCTTGAGCATTTTGAATTACAAGCTGTTCACACTTTCCTGTCTTGCTCACTCATTTGACTTTAACACAGGAAAGGAAGATTGTGCTCCTTTCCCTTGAAGGAAAGGAGAGATATTAGAAGCAAGTGAGGTAGGAGCTCACTCGTTCCTTTCTCCAAAACCACTCTTTTGCATTTTATAGCCCCACCATCAGTTTGGGTCTGAGTCTCGGTGTCCGATCAAACCACAGTGCCTTCATGTGGGGCTGAAACTGTATGCTTCAAATAAGGGACAGCTGACTATCCTGCTAGTGTTGGCCTTTCTGCCTCTGTATCGTCTGAATTTAGCTATTTCATCTGTATCCCAAAATTTCTAAACAATTTACAACCATAATTTAAAATTTACAAAAAGTTAAAGCCACAGTAGAATAGGCTGGAACAAATTAAAACACATGCAACTTTTCTAAACATCTTGCTAAGCTTGATTAACAACAACAACAACAACAACAACAACAACAACAACAACAACAACAACAACAACATATTATTATTTATACACTGCCCATCTGGCTGGGTTTCCCCAGCCACTCTGGGTGGCTCCCAACAGAATATTAAAAACACAATAAAACACCAAACATTAAAAACTCCCCTAAACAGAGTTGCCTTCAGATGTCTTCTAAAAGCCAGGTAGGTGTTTATTTCCTTGACATATGATGGAAGGGCGTTCCACAGGGTGGGTGCCACTTCTGAGAAGGCCCTCTACCTGGTTCCCTGTAACCTCACTTTCTCACAGGGAGGGAACCGCCAGAAGGATCTCAGAGTTGGACCTCAGTTTCCGGACTGAACGATGGGGGTGGAGATGTTCCTTCAGGTATACTGGGCTGAGGCGATTTAGGGTTTTATTTAAAGGTCAGTACCAACACTTTGAATTGTGCTTGGAAACGTACTGGGAGCCAATGTAGGTTTTCAGGGCCAGTGTTATATGGTCTCGGCAGTCACTCCCAGTCACTAGTTTAAACAAGACAGTATGCTGGCTGTGTCCTACCAACCTTAGCCTCATCACATTTTTCCTTTTGTGATATGTGTTTGACTATAAGCATGAGGGTAGAGGCTGTATCATTTATCACCTTTCTGAAGCACCTAAGAAAATGTACTGATAATCAATTAATATCTCTGTTACACATCATGCAAAGGTTAAGAAGTCAGTTATTTCTGCCATAAATTTTTCAGGGATGGTACCTCACATTTTTACAGAGGAGATGGTTTGTCTTTTATAGAAATCTTTAATGCCATCTAGCCATAGTGTTTTTCACCACATCCACAACATGAACTAACCTAAAGTAGTGTGGCAATGGAAACTGAAACTTTTCAACAGATACACTTACAAATAATTGCAAACTGAAATGTTTCTAACTGATAGCATTGAAATTCCCAGATTTGCAAAGTTCTTCCTGCTTCTCTGACACTCTCCATCTGTTTCACAAGTCATTGTCTTTGAAGCACTAGGCATAGTTTTAACACTCGAAAAATGCTTTTGGATTTTCTTCCCATTCTTCTAGGAGATTAATAAGCCCCCTGTAGCCTTCGGTAATGCTTTAAAAACCATTTATGAAAGCAAGAGAACATGTAAATACTCTAAAGTATTTTATTTTCTCTTGTCAGAGCAGTTATTATCCTGTCGGTGCACAGCTAGCTACTGCACTTATTATGCACGATAATCATGCCTCTATTTTTAGGTAACGAAGCAATCAATGATTCAGATAGAAATACTAAAAGGTAATTCATCTTTTTTCCTTCAATGTTCTCTTCACGCCAAAAAAACAAAAACACACTATGCAATTTGCCAAAGAGCTAGAAAAATAAAGGGGGGGGGGAGTGTGTTCAGCAATAATACATAATCACCATTAAATAATATTTTGTATTTAAACAGTTCCTTTTCTGTGCAAAACTCAGAACTTTCAAAGGCTCTGTGCACAGGACAATTAAAGTAGAGATGGATGAGTCAATCTTTTTCTGGCCCATGTCAATTTCATATGTTTTCATCTGTAAGTCTACTCTATAGCGTAAGTCAATTGCATAGTCTGCATTTTTTTAAAAAAATAAATAAATCCTTTGACATAGTATCTACATTTAAATACATATTTTAAAGGTATATTTAAATGTTTATGAACAAAATGTATTTATATACATATTTTATCTTGATGTCCACCTACTTATAGGAGAAACATTTGATTCAGATCATATTTAAAGGCAAAACTAACTTTCCAAAGCAATATGTGACATGAAACACAGACAGCCATCAAAATTCAGACTTATCTGAATTTTGTAATGCAGTTCTCCAACCAAGCAATGAGAACAAAAATGCATATACTTGTGTAAAGTACATATCAAAACTCATACATTGGTGAAAATAGCTGCATAAATTTAATATATCTGAAAACTGCTTTGCAAAATGAGCACACTAAGCAAAAAATGGATACAAAATTATGCATAGTATTAGCGAAATTCATAGTAAAATGCTGATCAATTTTCATAGGGACTCATATATATATATATATATATATATATATATATATATATATATATGTACTTAAGATTGGAAAAAAAGAGAAATGAAAAAGTGTGAGAGCCCTGGAATTCTTTTTTTTTTTTAAAAAAAGGAATATCAGATACAATGTGATGTAGCTCAAATGAACAAATGTTATGTCAAGAACCTGGTTATCTGGGAACAACAACCTCTTGAATTCACTTTAGATACTGCTTTATTAAACATTTAAAGGAGGGAATGATGAACTTGCTTGGAATTAACATCACATTCCACATCTCACTTCATCCCTCTTTTAATTGGAATAAGGAGTCTTGCATGTAGTACAAGAGTTGGTATTATTTCTGATGGACTGGTGGATTTCAAAGCTTTAGTGAACATTTTTCTCTTTGGTGATCAGTAAAGCTTAGGTTGAGAGACAGGTTTAAGGTCACACAATGAGATTCATGGCTGAGTATAGGGTTGAACCCAGATATTCCCTGTCCTAAACTTGTACTGTCTTCACTAAGATTTACTTCACCACAGTAAGCTCCCTTTGAGGACAGTTCAGAAAGGCAGTAGAATTTGGTAACTAGACTTGTAACTGGGGGCAGAAGGGATCTCTCTCTCTCTCTCTCTCTCTCTCTCTCTCTCTCTCTCACACACACACACACACACACACACACACATTCTGGTCCATTTACCCCACCTTTGATTTACAGAACAATTTCAAAGTGCTGGTTAAACATATAACACTTTATATGGCTTGGGGCGCCATTGACTCATGGAGTGTTTTTCCCCCTCTCACAGTATGAACCTACCTGAACCCTCAGCTCATCTTCAGAGATCCTTCTACAAGTGCTCCCTTTAAATGAGTTGTGGAGGGTGGCCCTTTTTGTATTGCCCCCCCCCCCCATCGTTAGAACTGGGAGATGCACTTGGTCCCAAGTCTAACATATTTCCATCTAAAATCTTTTTAATACACCAAAGCATAGGAACATTGATATTTGTCTGAGGATGTTTAGTGTGAACATCTTTAGTTATTATTGTACATTCTGAATATTTGTTTGCTATGTAAACCACCCTTAGACCTCTGGGTATAAGGTTTAATAATAATAATAATAATAATAATAATAATAATAATAATAATAATAATAGAAATGTGGCATGCTATTCCTTCAAAGACGGCAAACCCACACATATAAATAAATCCACATTAGTGGGAAGATAGTGTATCAATCTTTGGATGTCTTACATTTACATTAGGCAAAGCTCTGCCTCCTAATTTGTGGTCATCTTCTTTTTTGGGGGGGGGAGGAGTACAAGTGGCTACGGTCTTTCTTTCTCTTCATCATGTCTGAGTTTAAAGGCGTAACATATCCTACAAATTGTGTTTCCAGTAATTATAATAATATAGCATTGAACTTGAAATCTCTTTGTTCAGTGTTCATCCTGTTTCTGCTCAGTGCTCAACTCTTAAAGACCTTCAATATATCATTCCAAACAAAATTATTCAAACGTAATGTTGAAAAGCTGGGGGGTGGGGAGGGGAGGGAATGGCTATGTACCTTTACCATTGAGGCAGTATGCCTCTGAATGTCGGTTGGTAAAAACCACAGGAGGTGCTTGTGGTCTTCCTGTCAAAAAAATAGCCCCGCCTCCCCAAAACGTATTAGTAAGAAAAACCCTGGAAGGAATTTTGTGTTCCTCTTTGAGAGAGAAAAATGCCTTGTGTAACATTATTCACTGTCATATCAGGACACTGAGAATGCTTGCCAACACGAAAGGATGGGAAGGAAGGAAGTGATTTATCTAATTTAATTCATGCTTAGCCCCAAGCCTCTTTCATTAACGAAGTACAGTCCATTTAAAGAAATGTTTGAATGTGAAGCCCGTTTCCTTCAGAGGTATCAACACATCTGATGGACAATTATGCATTCAGAAAGCTAATGTACAATAGTGGCAAATGTGTTCCTACAGCTGTTATTGCAAAGCCCACTCCAATTTCCGATGCACAAGATAAAAATGACAACTGCAAAAAAGAAAGGGGGGGGGGAGGATATCACCATAGAAGTAATCTTCTGCTCTGAGAGGGACAAAGGAGCAGTAACAGACACATAGCTATAGCATTTTCTAGATGGCCCTTTAAACAGAAGTGGCTTTCAAAATGATGTTCTGTATCAAAGAAGCAATGGTGGTGTATTTGAAGTTAACCCTTGGGTAGGCAAACTAAGGCCTGGGGGCCCGATCTGGCCCAATCGCCTTCTAAATCTGGCCTGCGGACGGTCTGGGAATCAGTGTGCTTTTACATGAGTAGAATGTGTCCTTTTATTTAAAATGCATCTCTTGGTTATTTGTGGGGCCTGCCTGGTGTTTTTACATGAGTAGAATGTGTGTTTTTATTTAAAATGCATCTCTGGGTTATTTGTGGGGCATAGTTCACTATTATTTTTGTCAAAATATAGTCTGCCCCTCCCAAGTCTGAGGGACAGTGGACTGGCCCCCTGCTGAAACCCTACCCTACCTGCTATTTCCTAACTCCAGATTACACCCGCTAATCAGCTTTCTGGCCTGCAGGTTCCAACATTTATGTTTTGCCCTTTGTGCAAATGTGCAAAACTTTGAAAGTAAGTGGCAGTATACCAAGCTGAAGCCAAAATCTTGACCTTAGTTCCAGAAATATGCACATGCACATGGTTACACACAGAAATACAGAGGACTGTTTATAATACAGAAATACAGAGGACTGTTTATAATACAAATACTGGAATGAGAAAAGAAGAGCTTTGATATGTGATCAAGAAAATCTGAATGAATGGCTTTAGAGTAAATAAAAACTCTACTCTACCCAGGATCAATATGTTAAGACTATTATTGTGGCACAAAACTATTGGACAAAAACAGCATGGTTTTTGCTGATGAGCAGGGAAATTAGTGGACTTAAGGGCACTAGGGACTTATACAACATGGAATATGGCACAGGGAGAGGGGGAAATATCAGAAATGTACCAGTTGAAGATCCAGTGAAATTCTAGAATTTATGTTCTGAAATGATCTCGTCCTCTGTCGTCCCCTTCTCCCCTTCCCAACATCAGGAGGTTTTTTCCAGGGAGTCTTCTCTTCTCATGAGGTGGCCCAAGTATTGGAGCCTCAGTTTCATGATCTGTCCTTCCAGTGAGCACTCAGGGCTGATTTCCTTCAGAATGGATAGGTTTGATCTTCTTGCAGTCCATTGGACTCTCAAGAGTCTTCTCCAGCGCCATAATTCAAAAGCATCAATTCTTTGGCTATCAGCCTTCTTTATGGTTCAGCTTTCACTTCCATACATCACTACTGGGAAAACCATAGCTTTAACTATACGGACCTTTGGCGGCAAGGTGATGTCTCTGCTTTTTAAGATGCTTGTCATTGCTTTTCTCCCAAGAAGCAGGCGTCTTTTAATTTCGTGACTGCTGTTACCATCTGCAGTGATCATGGAACCCACTTGCTATACTTGTTTTGTTTTGTTCTGTCTCCATAGGCAAGACCCTTTTGTCGTCTTGACAACTGCCCCTAGCAACAAAACTACTAAGCAGTGCACTGCACTAAGCTAGAACCCAAACATTGTGACATAGGAGGCAGGTTTCCTTAGCAATGAACAAGAGGATCCTGCTTCCTATGTCACAGTGTTTAGGTTCTGGTTTCTATAGGGACAGAAATGTATACAGTATGCTCCACAGACCTCCAGGCTCAGATGGAGTTAGCAGGAGCTTGAGGCTGGACATAAGAGATGTATTGCTGGGTTCTCTTTGTCCTTCAGAAATGGAAGGAGACCCTGGTCACACTCAAGTAAGAGGAAGAAGATATAAGGGCCTTGGTTCGCCAGGGCACCAAGTACATTTAAACAAGATGATGACTGAGGAAGCTAAACTGGCTAAGAGATGATGGGAAAGGTAGGAGACTTGTTAGGGGAGGAAGGGAGAATTGATTGTACAAAGCTGCTGGGGATGAGGGATTAATAAGTGAGCAAGGAATGATGGAACTTATTCGCGACTGGACTTAATTGTCAGGGGTGCTTTTACCTTTACCTTTAATGATAGAGGCAGAAAGAACAGTACTGAATCAAGGGAAGAAGTTGGATATTTTGGCATTTGAAGAACTGGGATGCTGTTAAACCCGAACATGTGTGAATTGATTGCTGAAACTGCAGCAGGGAAGGGTGATTTACTTGTTAATGACGGCACAGGAAAACTTCCTTCCTTATTTCAGTCAGATGAAGGATTTAAGAAGCATTCAAAGGAAATGCCCAGCCTGTTACTCTGACACCATTTGACACATGTAGGAGGGTTTAAAGTTTCCATGTTTAAATAAGGCAAGTCTTTATGTTTCCTCTTGGGTGCAATTTAGGGAAGTTTAGTTAACTGCCATCCTCCTCCTATAACTGTCAGCTCTCAGCATTCTTTCACTCCCCCTCCCATACCGGGCATCAGTTTCTTGAATTCTCCAGATTCTAGAATGTGAGAAGGATAGGAAAGTCCACTCCAGTGGAAAACTAAGGCTTGTGTCTTAGCAGTCCAGCTCAGCTGTCCATAGAAGGCAGAGTCTACCATCAATGGGAGATTAAATGGATACTTTGTTGTTTAGTCTTTTAGTCATAGAATCATAGAATCATAGAGTTGGAAGAGACCACAAGGGCCATCGAGTCCAACCCCCTGCCAAGCAGGAAACACCATCAGAGCACTCCTGGCATATGGTTGTCAAGCCTCTGCTTAAAGACCTCCAAAGAAGGAGACTCCACCACACTCCTTGGCAGCAAATTCCACTGTCAAACAGCTCTTACTGTCAGGAAGTTCTTCCTAATGTTTAGGTGGAATCTTCTTTCTTGTAATTTGGATCCATTGCTCAGTGTCTGCTTCTCTGGAGCAGCAGAAAACAACCTTTCTCCCTCCTCTATGTGACATCCTTTTATATATTTGAACATGGCTATCATATCACCCCTTAACCTCCTCTTCTCCAGGCTAAACATGCCCAGCTCCCTTAGCCGTTCTTCATAAGGCATCGTTTCCAGGCCTTTGACCATTTTGGTTGCCCTCCTCTGGACACGTTCCAGTTTGTCAGTGTCCTTCTTGAACTGTGGTGCCCAGAACTGGACACAGTACTCCAGGTGAGGTCTGACCAGAGCAGAATACAGTGGCACTATTACTTCCCTTGATCTAGATGCCATACTCCTATTGATGCAGCCCAGAATTGCATTGGCTTTTTTAGCTGTCGCGTCACACTGTTGGCTCATGTCAAGTTTGTGGTCAACCAAGACTCCTAGATCCTTTTCACATGTACTGCTCTCAAGCCAGGTGTCACCCATCTTGTATTTGTGCCTCTCATCTTTTTTGCCCAAGTACAATACTTTACTTTTCTCCCTGTTAAAATTCATCTTATTTGTTTTGGCCCAGTTCTCTAATCTGTCAAGGTCGTTTTGAAGTGTGATCCTGTCCTCTGGGGTGTTAGCAACCCCTCCCAGTTTGGTGTCATCTGCAAATTTGATCAGGATGCCCTTGAGTCCATCATCCAAGTCGTTGATAAAGATGTTGAATAAGACCGGGCCCAAGACAGAACCCTGTGGCACCCAACTAGTCACTCTTCTCCAGGATGAAGAGGAACCATTGATGAGCACCCTTTGGGTTCGGTCAGTCAGCCAGTTACAAATCCACTGAGTGGTAGCATAGTCAAGTCCGCATTTTACCAGCTTCTTTACAAGAATATCATGGGGCACCTTGTCAAATGCCTTGCTGAAATCAAGGTAGGCTACATCCACATGCGTTCCCTTCATCTACCAGGCTTGTGATTCTGTCAAAAAACGAGATCAGGTTAGTCTGACCTGACTTATTTTTCAGAAATCCATGCTGACTATTGGTGATCACAGCATTCCTTTCTAGGTGCTCACAGACTGTTTGCTTAATGATCTGCTCCAGAATCTTCCCTGGTATTGATGTCAGACTGACTGGGCGGTAATTATTTGGGTCCTCTCTTTTCCCCTTTTTGAAAATAGGGACAACATTTGCCCTCCTCCAGTCTGCCAGGACTTCGCCTGTTCTCCAGGAATTCTCAAAGATGACTGCCAGTGGTTCTGAGATCACATCGTGTGCGACTCTTCGTGACCCCATGGACCAGAGCACGCCAGGCACTCCTGTCTTCCACTGCCTCCCGCAGTTTGGTCAAACTCATGCTGGTAGCTTTGAGAACACTGTCCAACCATCTCGTCCTCTGTTGTCCCCTTCTCCTTGTGCCCTCCATCTTTCCCAACATCAGGGTCTTTTCTAGGGAGTCTTCTCTTCTCATGAGGTGGCCAGAGTATTGGAGCCTCAGCTTCAGGATCTGTCCTTCCAGGGAGCACTCAGGGCTGATTTCCTTAAGAATGGATAGGTTTTATCTTCTTGCAGTCCATGGGACTCTCAAGAGTCTCCTCCAGCACCATAATTCAAAAGCAAAATGGATACTATGAATAAACAAATCTGTCGATTTCAGTTTTTCATGTTTCCATGCTTAAGTTCAATTCACCACTTTTTTGCATCAGTTTGCTTTTCTTGTCTTGCTTTTCTTTTCAAATCCTCATAAAATTTTGCCAGCATTTTAGAGCATATTTTTCTAATATGGGTTAGAGTAAAAATCTGCAAATTCTGAGGTTATTACTTTGGGGGAGAATGTTATGTTGCCGTCTTTTTTGGTGATACAATGTTTTCTCTCTTTTTTGAGAGATTTTTTTCCCCTACATCTATTTGCTAACCGTCTGGAGTTTTCCCCTCCATACTCATAGAAGCATTGTTTAGAGTATAGAATGTTGAGCATTGTTTTGTTGATTTCTAGGGAATCTAGTTCCCTCCTTTTTTGTTCTATAAGTTTAATAAGTTTCTTTTAGTTCCTGTTTGTAGCGTGATGAGAGGGCTGTGGTCTTGTTCTATTTTGCTAATTATTGAGGATTGTTTTTTAAGGGATGTTTTCTTTTTTGTGCAAGATGCTCTGATTACTGCTTTCATTGCATCCCATAGGAGGGGAGTTGTTATAGTGTATTTTGCTAATATATACTCTTTTTTTGCCTAATATGCAGATTTTTGTAAGCTGTTTCCTCTAATACAATGCATTTCTGTATGTTATTTTCACTATTGCAATTTGCTTTGGTTAGCATACTGTTTTGAGAAGTGTGACTTGGGTAGGGTCACATTTGGCAGTAGTGGTTAGAAGGCTGAAAAAGGACCTGGGTTCAAATTCCCACTTGGCCATGAAGCTCTCTGGGTGTCCTTCTGTTAGTCGCTCTCAGCCTAACCTACCTCACATAGTTGTTGTGAGGATGAAATGGAGTGGATGGGAACTATGTCTGCCACCTTCACCTTCCTGAAGGAAAAGCATGATAGAAATGTTTGAATAAATAAGTAAATATGAAGCAAACCAATTTTTTTCCTCCATCCCAAACATGCAGGCCATAGAAGTGTTAGGAATTAATCAGCCGTGTACTGCATTTTTATTCAGTTTGTTACAAAACAAGAAAAGCAAGCTTAACTTTTCTAGGGGGATACAAAAAGGATAAGAGCTGTAGAGGCCTTACCTAGATTATGGATGAAAGCAAAATAAATTAAAACGTAGGAGGAAAAAATAAAGCAGGGGGGGAAATAATGATGTTTTAAGAAAGCACTGAAATGTGAAAACACAAGAGAGTTGAATGTCACATTCCAAAGCATTTCTATGATAGGGGGCTGATCAGCAAAAAGTATGCAGATTTGCAATTCAGAGGGCAATTTAGGCTGAACAAGAAGACTGTGCCTGTAGATTAAAAGATGCAACAAGGAACATACAGAGGAGGAGAAGATAGATATGAAAGAATAAGACAATGGGGGCACTTGCAATTAAGGGCATAAAGTTTCAGGGTTAATACAAGATGTGTTAGAATTCCTCATATGATCAGCAAAAGGTGCCAAACCAGCAAGATAATTTGGAACGGGGTAAAGAGAGAAAAAGTAGAAACTGGAAAACCAACAAAAATAATGTTAGAATAATCAGTGCAGAAAATAATAGGAGAAGGAACTAAAGAATTGATACTGACCATAGAAAGGAAAAAGCAGACTTTGGGTATGTTGACTGAAAATGAGAAGAATTGGCAAGAGCCAGGCTATAGGGAGAAAATGAAAGAGAAAAATCAAAAAGAATTCCAAGATTTATTGCTTGGAGAACAGAAAGCAGTCACATTGTCGAGAACAAGAGAAAGTGATTTTGCAAAAGGAATGAAAAGCAGTAGGAAAGACTCAAAGCTAGCAGTATTAAATCTGAAAAAAAATAAAAAGGGCATTCGTCCAATGAGTTTAGAGAAATCAGCAGGTATTTGGGCAAGTTATGAGAGGGAAACATCAGTAGAATAGTACTTCATTGGCTCAGCAGTGGGGTGAAGATCAAATGCACTTATTGTGGGACCAAGTGTAAGATGTTTTAATACTGATCACTGAGGAACTCCTGTACAAAGGAGAAAGATGAAGAACGGGATCTACAGAAAGATTTCTTAAAGGAGAGATATGATTGAAACCATGGCAGAACAGTACCTGAAAAAGCAAGGGAATCATGAAAAGAAAGGAGGAGCATCAAAGACCCAAGAACACTTCAGAAAAAGAAGTGTGAGAACCAAATCAGAAAAGACCAATAAGATAACAGAGAGAGAAGAAAGTATAAAATATTGGTTGAAAAGAATCTGGCCAAGAACTTTAGAAAGAAAATGAAGGAGTGGGATGAGATGCTGGATGAGAGAAGGTCAAAGGATCAGAAGACTTTTAAAAAGGGGTGGAATTGCATAACATAGGCAGACTTAAAAGAAGGATGGGAAAACAGAACAATTGTTGACATGAAATAAAGAAAGAATAATTCATGGGGCAATTCATATATTTTTTAAAGGACAGGGATGAAGCTATCCCACTCAGCAGAAACTTTCAGAAAAGAATTTTCTGATACACTTTCTAAGAATTTAGTTTTTGAGTTCCCACCAATTGTTGAAGTTCACACACACCCCACACACAAATAAAACGGTGAACTTCAGTTGTACTGATGTTTCCATCCCAATATAATTATTGAAGGAAGTCATGGGTTATGCTTCTTTGGTGGAGAAGGTGAAATGCCTCTACAGTTCATCTTCGAAATTCTCCTCTGAATTTTTTTAATTCACTTGATGATGAATGGAACTCTATTGTTAGTTTGTGTTTTTGGATGAGGGAAGCAATAGACTAAAGGATGGCGAGTGGAAGGAGCTTCTTTCAACAAAAAGAAATCTATCTTGAAAAATATATAGTGAACAGTTGTGCCTGAAAACAAATAGGTGGTAAAAACGGAGAAGGTCATATCACTGAATATTCTTTTCAATTCTTGGAAATTCTCCAACAATTCAGGAGGAGCTTGGTGAAATACGTTTTATTTGTTTTTTTAAAGTCAGAAAATCATTTTCTGACGCATTTTGGCTCATTCTAATTCACAAATATTCACTGTACATAAATAATGCCTGTAAAGACCTTTTATTTTTCTATGCATACACAAAACCACTTATAACAGATTGGTGATCCTGTAACTCCCATTACCTACCTGGATATGTTCAGTATCAGTCTGGTTAAGCTGGCGTTTCCTACCCTTACACTGTCAGCTGATAAAACCTGCATTCATATAAATTAATGTTTTATACCATACTGTATGTTGCCTATGGGCTCTTTACATGAGGCAACTGGGGGGGGGGGGAATGGCATAAACAAACAGAAAAATACACAGTGGTCATTTCTTTTTCTCAAGATTGGGTGGATACAGAATCCAATTTACTTCCCCAAAACTAAAAGCCATCATTTTCCACCATCTATTTCCATTTAGAAATGTTGCTCAAAACACTGACATTTATAAAGCATGTCTCATTTCCCCTGCAACAGCAGATGCTTGATGAATTGTCTAATGATTTGGCCACATGCATTCTTTAACAACGCTAAATAAATTGCACAGTAACATAACCTTGATAGCTCAAGCATAGTGGCTTAAAAATGATCAGCTGTGTACAGTCTGGAAGCTTTGCAAAATGAGGTTCCATGAACATAAGATCATATTTCACAGCTGTTAGAACATCTACTGAATGGCTTATAGAGTTTCATAATTATAACAGTGTTAAAAGATGCTAAATAGTTAGGAACCAGTTCCATATTTGGTAGCTTGCAAAAGTGCTTTCTATGAAGACAGGATTCAGCGGCAGACCTGTACTTTCAGCGGGATCCTGTGTAATGCCAAAATTTGGCAACCCTGCCTCTCATCTTCCATTCTACATCATAGTTGTGGTGCCCCCCTAAATCTGCTTCTGCAAGATTAGAGAAAACAATTGTCTGCAACTGTGAAGTACTCATGAGTTACTTTCTCTATTGCATCCCATAACAAACATTTATCACAAGAAGTTACACCACTGAGAAACATAGCTGACTTGATCTTCTGCACAGCTTCTGTAAGACTTTATCGTCTTTTTCATACAACTGACAAACAATTACTTTATGGTGAAGGTTGGCTTGTTGCCTATAGACACTAAATAATATGTGAGCTATAGCTAAATGAATTTTATGCATCAGTAGGAATCAGTTAATGTCCTCTAAAGCAACAGGGACCTTTTAGCTTCCAAATAGCCACAATTGCTTTAAGATTGTAGTATGAGGCACACATGCTTGAGAACATGCTCTGTTGAACCTAATGGGACTTATTTCTGAGTAAATATGAATAGTATTGGATTGTAAGATACTAACTGCATGATCCTACTCAGAAATAAGCCGCCTGCCTTTGTGGGAGATATTTGCAGGTAAGGATGTATAGGATTACAGATTAATATTGGTTTATAATCAGCTTCAACTTTCATAGGGAAAACACACCCTGAAATCGGACTGCAAAATTATGCAGCTCATTACTCGCGTATAGTGATCCATCAGTAGCTATGTAGATTTCCTGGTTTTGCTGCTCAAATAAGAAAGCAAAAATGGGCATTGTTGAAAAATTGACCATGGCAGAGTGCCTAGAGTCAAAAACAAAGGCTCTGGCGCCTTTGGTATTTGTTTATACCAGGAAACTTCAGAAGCTGCTTCTTTCATGGCAAATCGTATCTGCTTAAATTCCTTCTTCTTTACAAAGGTGCGTCATCCCTGTTCTCTTCAGCATCTGGCATCTCGTAATTTGAGCCCATGCATAGTCTAAGGTAGGGTTAGTCAATAGGTGCCCTCAAGAAGTTGTGAATATTCAGTTTGCATATTGTTTTGGGAAGTGTGAATTGGGTTGCTGTTGTTTGTTGTTTAGTCGTTTAGTCGTGTCTGACTTTTCATGACCTCATGGACCAGAGCACGCCAGGCACTCCTGTCTTCCACTGCCTCCCACAGTTTGGTCAAACTCATGCTGGTAGCTTCAAGAACACTATCCAACAATCTCATCCTCTGTTGTCCCCTTCTCCTTGTGCCCTCCATCTTTCCCAACATCAGGGTCTTTTCCAGGGAGACTTCTCTTCTCATGAGGTGGCCAAAGTATTGGAGCCTCAGCTTCAGGATCTATCCTTCCAGTGAGCACTCAGGGCTGATTTCTTTTAGAATGGATAGATTTGATCTTCTTGCAGTCCATGGGACTCTCAAGAGTCTCTTCCAGCACCACAATTCAAAAGCACCAATTCTTTGTCGATCAGCCTTCTTTGTGGTCCAGCTCTTACTTCTATACATCACTACTGGGAAAACCATAGCTTTAACTATATGGACCTTTGTCGGTAAGGTGATGTCTCTGCTTTCTAAGATGCTGTCTAAGTTTGTCATCGCTTTTCTCCCAAGAAGCAGGTGTCCTTTAATTTTGCGACTGCTGTCACCATCTGCAGTGATCATGGAGCCCAAGAAAGTAAAATCTCTCACTGCCTCCATTTCTTCCCCTTCTATTTGCCGGGAGGTGAACTGGGTAGGTTCGCATTAAAATCCAAACCAAACAAAATTTCATCCCATGATGGTTAGTGTGTGTGAATACGTTATTACAAAGCAATCATCACCATCCATTGTCTTTTGTATCCACTCAAAACACAATGCTTTTCAACAGAGTTGATTATTACAATTATTCCTATTCAGCTGTGAATTGTCCTGTGTTTAAAGATCAAATGATAAGATGATTTCTGCTAGGAACTGGGTTTGATCTAGCAGCTGAACCTGCCTTGCTTAAACCCATTGTTTAGAAAAACGTATTGAAAAATAAATGAACACAATGCTTTAGCTGAACTATATCTGGCCACTGTGGAATAGATAATTTTCAAAATTAGCAAAGTGGCAGATCAGCCATCATATACAACAGGGATGACAAATGCACATTAGAAAGTTCAACTTAAAGTATCCTGTAGCATAATTAATGCAGGATGTGTTTGGTGAAGAGTATTTTAAAAAGAGAATTATGTGAATGGTGTCCTTCAACTTAAGCTATTGTATCAGTGACCTTGCTTTTAACATTTGCTGCAGAAAGCCATTAACATGAATTAATGGAAGTTCCAATGTCATTCAAAAACACTCTTCACCCCATTCCCAGAAAAGAAAGTACAGGAAGTCTTTAGGGGTGACTATGGGGTAACATTAAAAAAGAAAGAAATGTAAGATTTACTTCATTAATTCTTTTTCTACTTTTTTTTTGCTCCTGAACTGGCATCACTGGACTCTTGAACTTGTATTTGATCATAGAAGAAGGTCCGATAAGTATTCATATATACAGGAGCTAAGATAATGGAGTGCTAAATGTTGCAGGACTCTAAAGCACAGAAACCAATTTAACTGTTTTAGAATCAAGGCTTTCCCATGTGCTGTTGTGTGTTTTTTTTCTTTCTATGCTGAGAACAAATTTTGGACCGTTTTCCACACTATCTCATTGATCTGTAAGGTCCTGGGGAGTTATAGAAATGTTACTGCAGCAGTATTATATATAAGCAATCCTTTAAAAAATAAAATATACTTTCATTACCAGAACTGCAGTGGAGAAGAGGACAGGCTTTTGACCATATAATTGTAATTCTAAATTCAACTAAAAAACCCTGTGATTTGGCAAAGTAATTTTAGGCCCTTTATTTAATAGTTTTATGGGATTTAAACAAGAACGAGGGTAACACTGTATACAACAATGTTGTTTTACATAGAATGTAACTGATCTGTAGAAAAGTATGAGCTGAAAGAAGAGACAATGCATTAACTTTTCTAACACAAGAAAATCTTTAATATATTTTTTTCAAGAAAACAACAATAAATGGCAATATTTTAGGGGAAGTTTAGAATGCCAACTAGGAGTTAAGCAACAGAGTTACTAAGCAGTGAGCTGAAGAGAGGACAACAACATGTAAACTAAGGAAGAAGCAGGATCAGAAAATGCTGCTGTCTGTTTTGAAGGCAAAGCTGTGCCTATGGGAGAAGCCAGAACCTCTTGGAATTTAATGCTGGAGATCCCTCCATTGGATTCAGGTTGTAAGGTAAAAGGTAAAGGTACCACTGGCCGTACGGGCCAGTCTTGACAGACTCTGGGGTTGTGCGCCCATCTCACTTAAGAGGCCAGGGGCCAGCGCTGTCCGGAGACACTTCCGGGTCACGTGGCCAGCGTGACATCGCTGCTCTGGCCAGAGCCAGAGCCAGAGCCAGAGCCGCACACGGAAACGCCGTTTACCTTCCCGCTGGTAAGCGGTCCCTATTTATCTACTTGCACCCGGAGGTGCTTTCGAACTGCTAGGTTGGCAGGCGCTGGGACCGAGCAGCGGGAGCGCACCCCGCCGCAGGGATTCGAACCGCCGACCTTTCGATCGGCAAGCCCTAGGCGCTGAGGCTTTAACCCACAGCGCCACCTGCGTCCCGCAGGATTCAGGTTGTACATATCTGTAAATAAGCCACATATCATAAAGACACCACAGACTCTGCTGTACCTCATTGTCCAAAAGGGAATACAGTCCTTGGTAAACATGCCTTGTACCCCTGGAATCTCATGCCACATGGAGATTGAGGTGGTGTGTAGCAATGTAAATAGTTTCTCGGGGAATGGCCTGGGACTC
Organism: Podarcis cretensis; assembly: GCF_951804945.1. Classification (NCBI taxonomy): domain Eukaryota; kingdom Metazoa; phylum Chordata; class Lepidosauria; order Squamata; family Lacertidae; genus Podarcis; species Podarcis cretensis. The sequence continues at coordinate 21,774,022 of NC_137176.1, read as the reverse complement.
CTACTTTGACTAGTAGGGCAATCTTTATGAACTGCGGGGGAAGTACTTCCTTTCCCCCAAGCTGAAAACTGCCACATTGAAACAGCCCATCAGAATGTTGCCATTTGGGCATGGGCATAACATAACAGAACATTGAAGTTTTTTCTCCATTGACAGTACATAGGAAGCTACCTTATATGCATACTATCCCTTGCTTTTTCCTGTAGGACTAATTGCAGTTGTTTATAGTCATCAACAGGTTTCCCATACCCACTGAGTCAATCACCCATCTCCTACTACCCTTCTGAGAAAAACCCCACCCCACCCTCCCACTATATACAAGAGTCTGTATCAGTGTATTTGAAGAAGTGTGCATGCACAAGAAAGCTTATACCAAGAACAAACTTAGTTGATCTCTAAGGTGCTACTGGACAATTTTATTTTATTTTTAATTTACTCCCAAATTATCCTCAATTGACTGCACGGCTGGCATCTGCTACCATGGGATTGGCAGTTCGCCATGGCGGCTGCGCTAGAAGTCGAACCTGGAATCTTCTTTATCCTCTGCATGTGCTCTCCTCTGCCTTCCATGCAAAACATATATTGGATGGTTTAAGCCAGCCTTCTCCAAATGGATGACCTCCTAATGTTTGGGACTACAACTCCTATGAGTCCTAGCCATCATGGTGAATGGTCAGGGAGAGTGGGAGTTGTGGTTCAAGGCATTTGGAAGGTACCAGATGAGGGAAGGCTGGTCTATTTAAGAAAAGATGCAAATTTATGTATTAAACGTGAATAGTACTTTTTGAGCACCCTCAATCTGACCTTCACGGCTACATGCAGTGCCAATGCCACATCACAGTTTGTATATTCCTTGGTACGCTAGGTATAAAGCTCTTGTTTGCTGCTGCAGCAAATTTTCATAGTGTAGGGGAACTTTGCATCTTAAGCCTAGCAAATGTCTATATATTTTGAGTCCATTATATGAATGGAGGATCCCCATAGAAAAAGAAATTACTTATCAAGGATATGATGCATGAAGAATGAGATTTGCCGATCAGTAAAATGTAAGCATTAAAACAGCACAAGAGAAGCCAGTGTGATTAAGCCAAACTGTAAAGAGACTAAGAAAAAAAGATCATTAGTGGCATGAAGAATTTAGTAAATAGGATGATGGGACAGATTTTGTGAAGGAGCTGAAGCCAGCAAAATAGAATAATTAGAAACACTACTACAAATGAGTGTTAAAATGGTAGCAATAATTGCTTCAAGAGGATGCTGAATATGGGTTGTGTGCATAGAGTGCTTTCCTTTTAGAACTGAGGAGATAAATTAGAACTCAAAGAACACTTGGTGTACATTTCTCTCCCTGTCACTTGGATCTTATGGAGTGCTTCAGTCCTTATGATCTGCATTTTGTAGATTTTATGCTCCAAAGCAATGCATTCTGATTATTCTTGAGATGTCTACATTAATTCTACTGCTGACAATATGCAAAATAAAGCTTAGGAAATGACAATACAAATGTGCAACAGTGTTGCATATTCTTTCCTCATCAAATCTGCTTCAGGTTTTGGTGCCCTGAAGCAGAAGAGTGTTCTCTGCCTGCCTGCTTCTGTAACTATCTGGACCTTTCAGAAAATCAGGTGTGCTATTTATTCCAGTTTAATGCTAAAGAGGCAGGAGAAAACCCTTTAGGCCCATGCTTTCTAGGCATGAGACAAACAGAAGTATGGACAGTCCCTGTCAGACCATTGATCTGTTGAAGTAAGAGTAGGGAAATCACAACTAAGAAGCTCAAATCATGTCTAAAAAAACCCAACACCCTTTTTTGGAAATTAATGCCCCGGCTTTAACATTCAAAAGCTTTACTTGCATAATATTTACAGTCCCATGCTTCTCTCAGCATGGGTTTACAGTCTCTTCCAAACAAATGTATTTTCCTCCCTTTCCAGAGCTCAGCACTTTCAGCCTTCTGTATCTCAGGCCATGCCTTGGAGCTCCTATGAAAGATTTCCACCTTTACCTTCTCCTGCAGCTTTGCTCTCTTTCTTTCAAGCAGAGAAGAAGCCCTCCAACACTCTATTTAACATTAGCAGTGTTCACAGTGGATTCCAAAATAGAGTCACATTGCTTCACATAAAATGGAGTCTCTCCTTCACTAGATAGGTGAAGGTAAAGATAAAGGACCCCTGGATGGTTAAGTCCAGTCAAAGGCAACTATGGGGTTGTGGCACTCATCTCACTTTCAGGCCAAGGGAGCAGGCATTTGTCCACAGACAGCTTTCTGGTTCATGTGGCCAGCATGACTAAACTGCTTCTAAACTGCATTGGAACACCATGACAGAAGCCAGAGCGCATGAAAACGCCGTTTACCTTCCTCATGCAGCAGTACCTATTTATCTGCTTTTGAACTGCTAGGTTGGCAGAAGCTGTGACAGAGCAATGGGATCTCACCCCACTGTGTGGATTCGAACTGCCAACCTTCTGATCTGTAAGTGCAGGAGGCTCAGTGGCTTAGATCACAGTGCCACCCGCGTCCCTCTTAAAAATAAAGCACTAATGTGTCTTTATAAGTACACTTCTCACTTACGGTAGCTTCATGTGCCTGTCTTACATTCAGAGGTTAGTCTTTGGCATAAGACTCCCCGTTTCCCTAACATCCTATATGTTGGCTTTAATTAATGTTGTTATTTGTTCCTGCTCTTTTGCTGTTCAGGTCCCTCACCCAAGCCCTGAACTTATGACCCTGCATTACAATGACAATCTTGAAGAAATCAGCTCTGATTCAAGATGATCTGCTGTTAACTGTGTGGGCTACTCCTTGAAAATAAGGACATGACCTCTCCATGTTGGTGTTAGAGTTTGATCTCTGTGGTAGGATGGAGGTAGAGGGTGTATGTGTGATTGCTGGAGAAAAACATGTTCCAAAGTGTCTAGGCCAGAAAAAAACCTCAGCGAGGAATAAAACAAGCTTCAGGGAGCTGAATTTTCTTTTAAAGTAAAAACACAATGAACATGAGATTTTCTATTAGAGGAAACTGTCCCTTGCGGACCAGGTCTTTTAATGAACTCCGATATCACTCAGTGTGGTTCATGTCAACTGAAAAAAGTAAGCTTTATTGATTTTCTTGAGAGCAAATGTCCTTTTGTATCTTAGCAGACTGCTTGTCTCCATTGGAGACAGTAAAATGCCTTTTATGAATATATAGAGAATTTATTTGCTTTGGCTGTAGCCCAATCCTGCAAGATTGTTTGGTAGTCCCATAACTATGGCTTTCCTATGGACCTTCCCTCCTGTAATGTTGGGGAAACAGTTTTACACACATGGTTAGGCCTTGGTTGCAACCTAAGCCCTTAGTGTCCCCAACGCAGGGCAGACTCAAAAGTCATTGGAAGCTCAAGATGAAAGTGTCAGTATTTTCATTCTCCCATTGCTGATGTAACATGATATACATGTTTACATTTCTGTACTGTTATGTCTGGGAACGGAAGTGAACTTCTGTAACTTCCATTCTTTCTTCTCTTGGTCTCCACTCTCGGAAAGAGAAGATGTGTGTGAGACACTCAGCTCACACTACCCATGTTTGGTTGTTTTAATTCACTGTAAATAATAAAGAAATTCAGAATGCCCCATATCTGAACAGTCTGCTACCTGCTGCTACTCTGCTGCAGCCCAGAGGGAGGTTATTATACCTCCCCCTGCACATGGGGGGCTGCCAGTAGAAATTGGCACTGCCTTTAGTTGTCATGGTTGTATTGCCCTTTGCAACATCATGGGGCTAGTTTTGAACCAATTTGTAGATAATTAAGCTACAATACTAAACAAAACTGTTAGTCTCAGAGCATGGTCTGAAGACACCAATGGTGTAACCTTGCTGAAGCTAGCAGGTCTCGATCTGGTCCCTGCCTGTATGGTAGACTCCTAGGGAAATACATGTATGCTACCATGAATGCTATGATTGAAGAATGACAAATTATGAATGAACTAAATAAATAGGAGTAAATCTCACCATACTCAGTGTAGGATCTTATTGGAAGTGAGACAGTCCAAGGTGGGTGCATTCCCTGCTCCCTCTACGCAAGTATTCTGATCCCCAAGTTTTATTTCCTATTGTGCTCCCCATTTATTTCTACCAACTCTCATTACACACCCCATGAATCTGCTATGGTCATTTTGAGAACAATTGTCCAGCCTCACTGGTCTATTGATATAGGTACTTATCTTTTACTATGAAATACTATTGGCAAATGCTTCCATTATGCCTTTGGAAGCCTGTCTCTCTTAAGTTGTAATAATGTGAGGTGAATGAACTCCGCACACAATATCTTCTTGTGCAATCAGAATCAGGCAGTCTTCCTTTATACCTCATTAAAAGATTAATCAAGGACTCAGAGTGTAACCTAGTGTGTCAGTTCCACAGATACACTCCTCCCCACCTTTAACAATTGAATAATAAAGCGCAAAAACCAAGGCTTACAGTGGAAGCTCTGAGTGACCTTCTACTTAAAAGAGTGGTATTGGAGGCTCCAAGAATCTAATTGCCATGGTGATTTTAAAATGGCTTCAGTTTGAATTGCCTGATGACATATTGTACTCTGTGATCATTTTAAAGTTTAATCAGAACAGATTGTTTCCTGTTAAGTGCAAGATAGCATTATTTTTCTTTTTTAAAAAAACAACAGCAACCCCATAATACTCCTGGAAGGAGCATCTTGCTTATTATTTATGTATTTTGCATGCTCCTTTTTCTAAATTCAAGCCGATTATTCATGAGCATAAATAAAAACAGACAAAATATACAAACATAGTGCAATATATAAACATTCCACAGCTTACTAATAAAATTCAATCCAATATGGGGAAATCCTATGGCAAGATTTGAAAGGATGAGAACTTAAGATACAGTAGATCTAGAGCTCAGATGGCTGATTCTCAGCTTGCCAAAGATACACAGACATAACTTAGGGTTGCCATATTTCAAATAGCAATTGTTTACAAAAAGTTCACCTTTGAAATCCCGGTAATGTCTGGGAAAATGGCAGCCCTAGCATAACTTGCTCATCCTGTCTTAACTGGAGCTCCGCTGGCCAAAGCCAATGTAAGTATGAAAAAATGGCATTCCAGGACCATGCATGCCTGGACCAGAGAAGGTGAACTTAGGCTGAATCCTGAGCCTGTTCAGCTCAGTCATGTGTCAGAGCAACCCAGCATGCAAGACTGTTTTAAAGGCTAGTTTTCCCTCTATCAGGATTAGGCAGAAAAACAGAAGCCCTACTGCTGAGCAAAGTTTGGATCTGGTACGAACAGATTGCTTGTACTGCCCTAAATCTACCACTGTGAGGAACCTTGTGGGCCCCTTGGACGTTAACATATGGGGAAGAGTTTCTCAAAATCAGACTCCAAAGCTTATTTGCCTGATTTGTTCTGGGCAACTCATGAAGCAGATTGGATTATGGATTCACTTCCGAGAGTTGTGTGCTGCCTCCATTTCTCAAGAGTGGAGCATCTCCACCTCCATCATCCAGCCTGGACACTGAGATTCAACTAGGAGGGCTTTCTGGTGGTTCCCTTATTGTGAGAGGTGAGGTTGCTGGAAACCAGGCAGAGGGCCTTTTCGGTAGTTGCACCCACCCTGTGGAACGTCCTCCCAGCAGATGCCAACTAGATAAACAGTTTGTTTGGTTTTTAAAAGACATTTGAAGGCAGTCCCATTCAGGGAAGTCTTTAGTGTGATGTTGTGTTGTGTTGTTTGTTTGTTTGTTAGGAGCTGCCCAGAGTGGCTGGGGCATCATATAAATAAATTAGGATTATTAGGATTAAGATTAGGATTCTTACCACTGTGTGCTCTGAGTGCACCTACAGCAAGTCCCTTTGGGAATGATGGGACATACTTAGTTCTGGGTCATTTATTTATTTTTAAAATGAACTTTTTAAAGATGGGAAGGCTGGTGTCAATTTCAGTGGGCCAATTGTCCAACTATGATAGGTGCTGATGCAACATACAAACCTCAAACAACAAACTATAGACTCATAGGCACATACTACTGGCAATTCACAATTTCTAATGAAGAGGAAGGTAAAGGTAAAGGGACCCCTGACCATTAGGTCCAGTCGTGGCCGACTCTGGGGTTGCGGCGCTCATCTCGCTTTATTGGCCGAGGGAGCCGGCGTACAGCTTCCGGGTCATGTGGCCAGCATGACTAAGCTGCTTCTGGCGAACCAGAGCAGCGCACGGAAATGCCGTTTACCTTCCCATCAGAGCAGTACCTATTTCTCTACTTGCACTTTGATGTGCTTTAGAACTGCTAGGTTGGCAGGAGCAGGGACCAAGCAATGGGAGCTCACCCCCTCGCGGGGATTCGAACCGGTGACCTTCTGATCAGCAAGTCCTAGGCTCTGTGGTTTAACCCACAGCGCCACCCATGTCCCAATGAAGAGGAAACCCCTCTTCTAATGCAGAGAAATTTCAGAAATTTCTTTGGTTCCTAAATTTAGAAATTGCTATGATTTTTCAACTCGCCTCTACTGAAAGCACTTTAGCAGATATTATGTGGACCAAGAGCAATAAGATCCAGCCTAAATATTCTACAGAGGTCTACACACTAAAGGAGACAATAGATTTATCTATTGAAGAATGGAAGGGACTTGACATAATGTTTTGTTCCTGAATAACAAAGCCTCTGTAGAGGAATTACAAGCTTTTTGGAATTAGAACATTTGTGCAGGAGAGCGGGGGGGGGGGGGGGGGGAAGAGGAGAAGAGAGAACAACAAGAACAACAAGAACAATAAGAACTGGACAAAGTTGGAAGATAGACCCCTTCCAAGATTGGACATTCGAAATTAAAGATGATTAAAAGACGGCAAAGACTATTAAAAAGACGGCAAAGCGGACTGGTGAAGGATTATGGCCTAGATGTGGGAGCTCCAGGAGACAGTAGACATTGACGGACATTGGGAACGCAACCGGGAAAGGGGGGAGGGAAATTTGGAATCCAAAGGGTGTTAAATTACATTTTATTCCTTTTTCTATTTTTTTTATGTTAATCTGTATTTTATATTAAAGAGGGGAACTCGTGGAAGGGAACAGGTCTATTTTAGGGGACGGGAAAATATTTTTTAAATTGGGTTAATGATAATAATTTTAAAACTTGGGGTAAGATTTTGCTGAATCTATTTGAAAGAACTGGAATATAAGAGGGGGCGGGGAGGGGAAGTCCTGGAAAGATGATATTGAAAATAGGGCCCTAAATTTGGATGTTTTTCTTTTGTGTTATATTTGAAAATCTTTAATAAATATTAATAATAATAAAAAAAGATCCAGCCTAAATACAGTTACACAGCATTTATATGGCTCACTTTAGTTAGCCTATTGGAAAGGGAGTTTGGGATTTTAAAGCTACAGCATCATATGAAGCTCTTGAGACTGAGGCCTTTTGATTAGATTTCTAGAAAGCTTTCAGCTGGAGACAAGTAAATCATTTCTTCTTCTTTTTTTAAAGCCAGCAATGAATTAGGAGTGACCTGACTGACCCAAGAAGATATGGAGCACTGTCAAGAAAGATACTATTTGTAAAACCCCATCAGTCCTGCTGATAATTAAATGTGCAGAACTGGGGAAGAAGTCGAACAGGAGCCAAGAAATGCTAGAGCAGTAGGAGGAGAAAGTCAGGGATGGGAAGGCACAGAAAGCAAGCTTGGACTATGGTGGTTCTAAAATAGTGAGGAATTAATTAAAAGATACCATTAACCTTTCCTTTGGCTTATAAATAAAGCACTGCTGGAGCAGAGTGTGTGTCCCATGGCACATCATTTGGCGTCCCTCTTGTTTTGCTCTGAAATTCAGTTAAATCTAGAGGCCTGCTGCCAAAGCAATATTTGAAAGCAATACATTAGGGATGGGAGACCCTCAATTCCACAGAAGTTATGGAGCTACAACCCTTATCATTGGATGGGGGCTATCTTGGCTGGAGCTGATAGCAGTTGGCATTCATCTGGAGGGCCACAAGTTTCCATGCCTGAATTATTGGTACCTTAGCTCTTGACAATACAGATCCATTCTCTCTAGCCAATGTGATGCCCTTCTCTCTAGCCAATGTGATGTCCAATGCTGGGCTGCAATTCCCATCAGCCCCAGCTAGTAGAGACAATGTTCATGGATTATTGGAACTGTAACTGACCATCTTTATGGTACCATAAAGAAGGTTGATCGCCGAAGAATTGATGCTTTTGAATTATGGTGCTGGAGGAGACTCTTGAGAGTCCCATGGACTGCAAGAAGATCAAACCTATCCATTCTGAAGGAAATCAGCCCTGAGTGCTCACTGGAAGGACAGATCGTGAAGGCTGAGGCTCCAATACTTTGGCCACCTCATGAGAAGAGAAGACTCCCTGGAAAAGACCCTGATGTTGGGAAAGATGGAGGGCACAAGGAGAAGGGGATGACAGAGGACAAGATGGTTGGACAGTGTTCTCGAAGCTACCAGCATGAGTTTGACCAAACTGCAGGAGGCAGTGGAAGACAGGAGTGCCTGGCGTGCTCTGGTCCATGGGGTCACGAAGAGTCAGACATGACTAAACGACTAAACAACAACAACAACAGCTGACCATCATCTGGATTGCACCACATTGACTACCTCTGCTCTAATTCATTTCCTCTCCCACTTCACCTCCTTCATATCCCCGCTTTGTCCTTCCTCTCTGTCTTCTGAACAACTTGATTTTCCAGCCCTCCTTTCCTAGCCATATAGTTTCCAATAGCCTGGAGACTTCTCTGGCTGCTGTTCCCACTTCAACCAACGAATTACACATGTCAGGTGGACTGATACCTATTGGGCAAGAAAGCTACGATGTTAGAAGGAAGCACAGCTTATCCTGCATCTTTGCATTGTCCACCATTGTCCAAACTAAAACTTCTCTTTTCTCAGGGCCAGTGGGCTGTCAAGTAAATCTGTAAAATGCACCCAGCAGCTTGCCAGTGTCACAGGAAGGGCCCCAGTGTTACAGGAAGCCTTGCATATGGTGTCTGAGTCAAAATAATTACAAGTTCTTCCAGCTACTAAAAAGGCCAACCTGCAGACTTCTGAGGCTGCAAGTTTTGGAACTACTTACTATTTATTTTGTCAAATGGTTGCATGTCTCCTGTGTGTATAGCCCGAGGCTTCTGCCACAATCAATTGCAATGCATTTCCAAGTGTTATTGTTTTTTTCTGAGCTGCATTTGTTTGTTGTGCTGAAACTAGGTGATTTCATAGCTTGATGATAAAACACATGCTTTGCATGTCTAAGTTCCTATGTTAACTCACCAGCTAGTGAACTTACCTAATCATAGGACCCAACTCCTAGGGGCCAACGGGTCTTCACCCCCTCTAAAATATTTGAGCCCCCCTCCCCAGTTGATAGGCATTGTCATTCAAATGGTGTGCGTGCACCACATCACAGGATCAATTATGTGGGGTGGGGCTTACCCAATATTTTATTCAAGTTGGTACCCCTGTATCTAATCAGTAGACTTTATAGGCAGGAAGCAAGCCAAGCACTTTAAGGTCCTTCTGGTATAAAGAGGCCAGACTAACTCTTCCCCTGAGATAATGGGTCCTAGAAGTGCTTTACTTTGGCTGGATTGTAACCAAGCTGGTGAGATTAGGTGGGTGGTAAAGAAAAGACTGTTGTTTGATGTGCTGTATAACAGGGATACAGAACCTGTGATCTTCCAGATAGCTGATGAAGTACAGCTCCCATCATCCATGAACATTTGCTTGAGTGGGAGTCAGAATGCAACCACCTCGGGAGGGCCACAGATTTCTTTTCCATGATGATTTGATCACAACATTTGTAACAACATATTCAACGATTGTTTCATTTTCAGTGTGATTATAAAGGGCTGAGTGTGCTATTATTTATTTATTTGACACCCCCCAAAAAATTACATGTTCAGAATGGAAAATCCAAGAGTTACACACACACACACACACACACACACGAGAGAGAGAGAGAGAGAGAGAGAGAGAGAGAGAGAGAGAGAGAGAGAGGTTTTGCAAGTTTTGTTTCATTTTCACATTCAACTTGTCCCTCTTGCTTGTCTTCCTAAAGTAGGGGTAGGCAACCTAAGGCCCGTGGGCTGGATGCAGCCCAATCACCTTCTCAATCTGGCCCATGGACAGTCTGGGAATCAGCGTATTTTTACATGAGTAGAATGTGTCCTTTTATTCAAAATGCATCTCTGGGTTATTTGTGGGGCATAGGAATTTGTTCATCCCCCCCCCCCAAAAAAAAAAATAGTCCAGCCCACCACATGGTCTGAGGGACGGTGGACTGGCCCACGGCTGAAAAAGGTTGCTGACCCCTGTCCTAAAGGGTGCTTTGCATAGAAGAAAAAGTGAATCCGAACTGCTACATAGAAGATATTCTGATAATGTTTGACTCCTGTTAAACTGGGTTAGGAACACAGAAGGCTGCCTTACTGAAAGACTATTGGGCCATCTACCTTAGTATTGCAAACACTGATTGATAGAGATTGAGATAGGAATCCACCCCGGATCTGCCTGGAAATGCCAGGGATTAAACCTGGGACTTTTGCATGCAAAGGAGGTGATTTAGTACTGAACCATAGCCCTCTCCGAATTCCACTTGCATTTCTAAAGACTCAGGTATTCACATCTAGAGGACTTTGCTCATGTGACTTTGGTGTTTTTCAATTTCAAAATTTGTACTCTTACAGTGAATTGCATGCAGCTCTGGATAGTTCCTTGACATTCAAAATACATTTGGGGGAATATATTGGGATGTGGTAGAAAGAGGGCCTGAAGTCTTTTGATCTCAGCCCCTATGAAGCCACTCCATTATAAATTGAAGAATGCTTTGTGATTAAAAAATTGACAACAGCCTTGGCTAGTGTGGAAGGGGAAATAATGAGGTTACCTTCAGGCAGCACAAGTGGATTCCTGGTTGTGCTTTGAATGTAGAAAGCATTTAATTTTTAACTCCTATACATGAGTTGTCAACCCCAAACTGCAGCGCTGCCTCTAATCTTTCATCCCATTTCTTTGGGCCAAACCAGACATGGCTGTTCCCTAAAAACCAAAACCAAACCAAAAACAGAGCCTGCCTATCTAGTGCCTCTATCTTCATCACATTCAGTAGAACCTGACCAGGATTTTGGACACCATAAGCTCCTTTCTCACATGCCTTGTAAATAAAATAAATGTGCAGAAGAAGGGTGACTGGCCCTACCTGTCATGCTCCACTCTGATTTTGCCTTGTCAATCATGCCCCAATGTACACTCACTGAGTGGGATGAGTGAAAGCAGTGCATTATGAAGAGGAACAGAGAGCTAGTCACATGGTTTCCATTTAGTGGTTGTGGGAGAACTTGGGCTGATGACCACTTATTTAGGGTAAAGTCTAGGTTAACCCTAGTAGGACGCGGGTGGTGCTGTGGTCTAAACCACTGAGCCTCTTGGGCTTGCCAATCAAAAGGTTGGTAGTTCGAATCCTTGCAATGGGGTGAGCTCCCATTGCTCAGTCCCAGCTCCTGTCAACCTAGCAGTTTGAAAGCTCACCAAAAAGTGCAAGTAGATAAACTGATACTGCTGTGGTGGGAAGGCAAATGGTGTTTCCATGCACTGCTCTGGTTTCGGTGTTCTGTTGCACCAGAAGTGGCTTAGTCATGCTGGCCACATGACCCAGAAAAACTGTCGGTGGACAAACACCAGCTCCCTCGGCCTGTAAAGCGAGATGAGCGTCGCAACCCCAGAGTCGTTTGCAACTTGACTTAACTGTCAGGGGTCTTTTACCTTTACCTTTACTTAGGTTAACTCTGACAGGCTTAATGAAATTGTACAGGTAGAACCATTTCCACACACACAATGGAACCTCTCTTCCTTCACATTTCCCTGCCAGTCCCAAATCTGTTCCTGTGGGTTGGGCAAAACCCCAAAGGAAATTTTTGAGAGAGAAGAGAGAAGGGCAGTTCTATTGTGCAAGTGGAAAATGTTCTGCTTGTGTAATTATTTCCTTGGATGCAATCCAAATCTTCGAAAACTGACAGAGGATTGCATCAGTGAACACAACCATCAGCAGCACCCCATCAAATTCGGTGAGTCCTTTGAATACATCGTTTTGCTCGTTGTTGTAAAAAAGGAATATCAATACAACTCACCATGTACATAAGATTTTGCATGAGAATCTATACTGAGACTACTGATATAGTGTGAGTGTGTGGCTGGATGGGGCATTTGGCAGATACAGTGGTACCTCGGGTTACATACACTTCAGGTTACATACGCTTCAGGTTACAGACTCCGCTAACCCAGAAATAGTGCTTCAGGTTAAGAACTTTGCTTCAGGATGAGGAAAGAAATCGTGCTCCAGCGGTATGACAGCAGCAGGAGGCTCCATTAGCTAAAGTGGTGCTTCAGGTTAAGAACAGTTTCAGGTTAAGTACGGACCTCCGGAATGAATTAAGTACTTAACCCAAGGCAGCACTGTATAGGAAACACTGAGAGTTAGCCAAGATATCTGAAGCCAAAATCTTATTGCAATTAAGATGAAGAATTTGCATTCTGACACAGAAAGGAAATGAATAAATCTTGTACCTTCAAAGGGCAATAAGGTATAGCATTTACGAAAAAAGCCATTCCACATTAGTCAAGTTCCTGGGGTATTTTTTTTTTAAAAAAGGCATTTGACATTTGAAAGGATTACAATGTGTCAGAGTTGTTAGGAGTGACATTATACTTTGAATCTGGAGACCTGAGGAGCACAGTGAAATGAATAAGCAAGTGTTACTTTGTGAAAATGATCAGACAATGAACACTGAACTTGTTCTGATTAAAGAAAATGGCCCAAGTACAGTGGTACCTCGGGTTAAAAACTTAATTTGTTCTGGAAGTCTGTTCTTAACCTGAAACTGTTCTTAACCTGAGATACCACTTTAGCTAATGGGGCCTCCCACTGCCGCTGCGCCACAAGAGCACAATTTCTGTTCTCATCCTGAAGCAAAGTTCTTAACCCGAGGTACTATTTCTGGGTTAGCGGAGTCTGTAACCTGAAGCATCTGTATCCTGAAGCATCTGTAACCCGAGGTACCACTGTATTACATGGTGATGACAGAAGCTTACAAAAAAACCCCCACAATTTGTCCAATTTTTTAAAAAAAGTTTATGGAATACTAATTTTGGGCAATGAAGACAAACTAGAGATGTTAAAATCCTCTCCCCTAAGAAATGTCTTTTAAAATCACTGTTACTGATTAGCCACTAACTTCAAATGAGGCCTTCCTCAGAAACAGTGGCTCCAGACAATTTTGCCCTATTTCTTGAGCCCCTTAAATTTTGTGAAGTCTGTTATGTTTAAAAACAGGAGAGGCTAACTCATGGTCCTTGGGCCATATACATCCCCTGAGGAGGTTTTTTGTGAACCCAAAATTTGTTTATAACCTCCCTGCTGCTATGAGTTCTCCGCTGTGATGCTGTGATACCCCCTCCCAAGGCCCCTTACCTTTTATAGTTAGTTTTTGCTTTGTTTTGTTTTTAGTTCTCACAGCTTCTAACACAGAACAGCACATTTAAAATTTCTGGTAAAGTTCAGCTCCCTACCACCATAAAAGGTAAAGGTAAAGGTACCCCTGCCCGTACGGGCCAGTCTTGACAGACTCTGGGGTTGGTGCGCCCATCTCACTCAAGAGGCCGGGGGCCAGCGCTGTCCGGAGACACTTCCGGGTCACGTGGCCAGCGTGACAAAGCTGCATCTGGCGAGCCAGCGCAGCACACGGAAACGCCGTTTACCTTCCCGCCAGTAAGCGGTCCCTATTTATCTACTTGCACCCGGGGGTGCTTTCGAACTGCTAGGTTGGCAGGCGCTGGGACCGAGCAGCGGGAGCGCACCCCGCCGCGGGGATTCGAACCGCCGACCTTCCGATCGGTAAGCCCTAGGTGCTGAGGCTTTTACCCACAGCGCCACCCGCGTCCCTCCCTACCACCATGCATGCACACAAAAGCTTATACCCAGAACAAATTTGGTTGGTCTCTAAGGTGCTACTGGACAAATATGTGTCAGACCAGACTGTGTCAGACTGTGTCAGACCAACACAGCTACCTACCTGAATCATTCTCTGCATTTTAAAAAATCATTTTTATCCAGTGGCGTAGCGTGGTTGGTGCAGGGGGCCTGGCTGCACCGGGCGCAACATCTGGGGGTTAGGGGTAGGGGTAGGGGTAGGGGGCGCAAATCCATGGGTTAGGGGGTGCAAATTACTTGCCTTGCCCCGAGTGCTGACAACCCACGCTACGCCACTGTTTTTATCCACAGGTTTTACACCTTTATATTCTCAAATTCCTTACTACTTACAAGTGCTTATCTAAACCTGCCAGTGTGCCAACTTGTTTACAGTATTTCTGCACATACACAATACATTTCCCCCATTCTTTTTTAAACTTCTCATTCGCAGAGTCTCTGAGTTTTGCCATCAGTTTTGCCATTTCTGTATAGTTCATAAATTTTATTTGCCATTCTTCTATTTGTGGTAACTGTTCTTCTTTCCATCTTTGGGCTAACAAGATCTGGGCTGCTGTTGTAGCCTATACCATTGTCTCTCGAGACAGACAGATACCAAGAAGGAGTTTCACTGAATATTTATTCCTTGATAACTACATATATATATATATATATATATATATATATATATATATATATAGTCTGGATGTACTTAAACAAAAACCCAAATCACCAAGATGAGTGAGTTGTTCTTTTGGTTGTATAAGACCCTCTGTAGCATTCTGGAGAATCTGTCATGTTAATCAAAAAGGATGGTGGCATATTTTATCGTTACTAGATGAAAGTTTTTTGTGTGCCTTTATTTCATTTTATTTTACCAATATCTATGCAGATGGAATGTAAAATATTCAGCAAGAGGATGGCTTTTCTTTTCTTGCCTGCTTTCCAGTTACTGATCAAGAACTTAGAGTGAATTATTGCTGGCAGCTTATTTGGAATTTTGAATAATTTAAATCTTTCTCCACCCCACATTTCACATGCAGATAAGCTGGTAATACAGAGTTCTAACAGAAAGCAATGCCATTAAATGAAAAGCAAGCCCCCCCCCCCTCTCTCTCTCTTATTACAAAAACAATGAAGCCAAGTAAACTATTATAGGAAATGAGAAATCACACTCAACTGTGATTTTGATAATGGGTTTTTAATATTCTAGTGTTTACCTTGCCATTTTTATAATCCTGCCTCACAATGTCATGTTTGGAATGAATTATTGCTCTGCTTTCAGTGAGGCTGCATACCAAAACATTTGCTCGTTGCCAAAGAGGTCTCTTCCTCCCTATGGGTTGTGTGACCAACTCACAGAATAGCGCTGCTGTTCGTGAGCAAATGAATCAGTATTTGTTGTACAGCAATCTTCAAAATTCTATTTTATTCTTAGATGCAAAGGCTCTGAATAACCAAACCGCTCAGGAGGACTCCTTCTCCCCTGACAGGATTTGGAGGAAAAGTCCCACCAGCAGGATGGGCTCTTGAGGGGCACACAAATCACTTTGTTTCTGAACCGTATCACTTTCCTATGTGCTGAGCCCCCCCCCAGCTGGTTGCAGCACATTTCTGCATATTTCTGATGTTTCAAAGATGATTTCATAGAGCACAGTGGACAACCTGTTGTCCTCCAGATACCTTTGGTCTCCAAGCTGCCATCAACACCAGTCAGTATACTTCAAAGGGACTCTCAGAGCTCATCCACACTGTTTGCTCCAATTCAGCGGTAGAACATGGATTTTCCCGAGGAAAGGATTGGGTCAAAAAAAAGAAACCGCTGCTCACACCTTGTCAAGCGCTAGTGGATCCAACCCCCACAGCAGGTCGCCAGGAGTGGATAAGACAAGGAAAAGTTCTTACCAAGAGCTTTTTATTCAATATTCACAGAGAAGGTCTTGGAAATGCAGCCTCTTGAATAATGGCATTGCCCCGAGTGAGTCTCCACCCCCTCCCTCTCCCCCTTCATGCATCATCGCTACAGGTGCTGAGAAGTGCCCTCTGCCTTTGAGCTCTCTGCTCTCCTACTTTCAATGCTTGCTGGGTTCTGGGAGAGGCGGTCTCACGGTGTCTGTCAGCCCCCACCCCCAGCGCTTCTTCCTCCTCCTCTCCCATTATTTCCCAGCTTTCCCCCTCATCTGCCTTTGAGCTGTGATCGCCTTTAAGCCCCTGTTGTAACTCTGAATTGTCTGGAAGGGTCAGGCTGGGTAGGCAGTCTCCACCGTTCCTTCTCTGCCTAGTCCCTGACACACCTGGACCTGGAAAAGGAAGTGTGGACAAGCAGAACAGTCTTCATTGTTGGGTCTCCTAGATGTTTGTCTAACCCCTCTCTTCTGCTGGGCTCTGGCAAATGAGGGCAACTCCCCTGGGCTGACTGGAAGGGTGCATGGTTCCCTTGCTGTGTCCTCCTCACGTTGCCTTCTGTGCCCTGTCTCCTGGGTTGCCCAGGTGCGCCCGCTCTAGAAACTGAGAAAAGACTCTCCAGCTCAGAACCATTCAGAAATGATACATACTCTGTTGTCCTGATGCCATTTCATGCATGAAGTCATACAAAAAGGCTTTAAAGCTTCCATGTTTAAATAAGGCAGTTCTTCACATTTCCCCTTGGGTTCATTGAGGAAGATTAGTTAACTGTCGCCCTTTTCCTAAAGCTGTCAGCTCTCATCATTCGCTTGCTCACCCTCCAATACCAGGCACCAGATTCTTGAATTCTCCAGATTCTTGAACTGGAGGGGGGACATTAAAGTCTGTTTCAGTCAAAAGCAGTCCAGTTCAGTTTTCCAACGAAGGCAGAAACTACAGTCAGTGGGAGATTAAATGTACAGTGGTACCTCGGGTTACATACGCTTCAGGTTACAGACTCCGCTAACCCAGAAATAGTGCTTCAGGTTAAGAACTTTGCTTCAGGATGAGAACAGAAATCATGCTCTGGCAGCGCAGCAGCAGTGGGAGGCCCCATTAGCTAAAGTGGTGCTTCAGGTTAAGAACAGTTTCAGGTTAAGTATGGACCTCTGGAACGAATTAAGTACTTAACCCGAGGTACCACTGTATACCAGGGATGGAAATATCTGTCAATTTCAGATTCTCTCCCCAGTCAGTGTGCATCATCACATTTTTGCAGCAGGTCCTTAGGCAGCTGTAGGGGAGGAAAGGACCAGAAAATTTGATGGAACCCCTTAAGAAAAGTTACCTTAGGATTCAAACCAATGTTCAATTAGCTCCTGGAATACAGAACTCAGTAGCATCCCAGTTCTAGTCTTGAAGTTAAAATAAAAAATTAAAAAATCTAAAAGGAGACATTCAGCTCCCCCTTTTTTAAAAAAGAAAAGAAAAGAAAAGAAAGAGTACAGATGTGAGGAAAGACTAATTAGAAAACAAGAGGTCACTGACTTAAGAAATTGGCCTTTGTGGAATTGGAAGCTCCCTTGCCAATTTCATTTAAATAAGAATAATTCTTAGCTAGCTTTCAAATTAAAATGGGGAGAAAATACCAAGGAGCTTAATAGTTTAGTTTCTATCTGTGGGAATATCTATCATTTTACAAAAAGGGAGGTAAACATCTACTTTAATAAATCCTTTTAGTCAATGCATTTTTGCCAGATAATGCATTTCAGAGAATGATAACTGCCTCTGAGCATTCAACCCATTCATAATGTGATTTTTGCCAGCTGAGAAATATGTTAAATTCCTTTCATAGCATCTGCTCCTTTCTGAGGAAATTAAAAACACCCACTACCACACCACCTTTTTCCTCCTCATTTTCTCAAAGATATTTTCTTAATATTTTTATGACATTTCCTGGAGAACAAACTTCTGTTTGCTGCTACCATTCCTTCAGTAGGTACTCAGTATTGGATGGGCCTTAACAATTTTTCACCAGTCCCAGAGTCTGGAAGAATTCAAATAGTTAAATGTACAAAGTCAACCTTGGTAAGTGTACAGCTATAGATTAATTCTAAATGAATTTCATACTCATGATCAGCATCTATGACAGACCTTTTATGTCCCCATTTTCTGTGAGAAAGTGAAGTTTGACCAACCCAGTTCACCCACAAGGGTCTTAATTAGTCTCCTCAGTGCAAGACCAATTGAATCGTATTTGCTGTGATTGGCTACAAATTCCATTTGCTGTGAAAAACTGGGGATGATTCCAAAATCTCGTGATGAAATATTTATGCTTAATCTGTCTTGAATATTTGGGAGGCAAATGAATGCCAGCATTTATTTGAATTGCAAGGTAATATTTATATTGCTTTCTGAAATAAAGTGACAGATCTTGAGTTTTGAAACAGCAACAGAAAATTTTGAAGGCACTTTCCAGGATATAGCAGAAAATAGCACAAGGCTGCATTCATACAACAGTTTGTTCCGCTTTCCTTATGTTTCCCTAACTGATATTTTGTTTCCATCTTCTCTTTCTCAGTGGCAGGCTGGTATTAGAACCTTGATATGGTTTATTTGATTGCTGTATTCGGGGTTAAGAAGAATTGTTTTCCAGCAGAAAAACTGGTCAATCTGCTGGGGTTTTTTTTGCCTGCCTCATATCAAATGCCACAACTTTGTCATATAAGGCATTGGGATGGATCCTTAGCTGGTCCCTGTGAAAGGGATCCAGGAGGGATATCTTTGTCCAAGAGTTCACACAGGGGATCATGGGCCATAGCACCCTTCCCAATGGCGGCCCAGGTGTGATTGTATCACCTGGTGCATGTTAGAGGAAACCCCCAAACAAAGGGTCAGGTCCACCTTCCTTATCAACCAGCAGTTGGGTTATTTGATAGTGTATACATAGCCAATGCGTTGGCCAAAACCTATATTCTTTGGTTAGCCCCTCACCATGCTGCAGGCAATATGTGCTTGGACATGTAGTGGCTAAACAGGTGCCATGAGAAGTCCACAAGCAGGACCTGTCCACAAACAGCACTCTCCCCACTTACGAATTCTAGCAATTGGTATTCAGAATTATGCTCCCTCCAACGATGGATGCAGAACATAGCCATGGTTTTTGTGCTTAAAAGCGGTATGTTTCTAAATATCAGATACTTGGGGAAGGGCATCAGAATAGGGATTTTGCCCTTAAGCTCTGCTACTAAGCTTCCCAGAAGAATCTGACCACTGTTGGAAACAAAATACTCAACTAGATCAACCTTTGCTGTCACCCAACAAGGATATTCATTAATTCATGTGCAGCTGCCCCTTCACCACTCAAAGTGGGGGGAAGCATCCAGGTGAATATATAAGCTGTCTGTATTGTGATTTATTCTGAAATATAAGCATTCTTTGGACATCACCAGATAAAAAACAAACTTTGGTTTCCTTTTCTTGTTTGCTTGTTTTGTACCCACCCCCAGGACTGAGATTCCCAGCACAGTTCCATTGCACTTTAGAGTTCCTAACAATCTCCAGTTTGAATAATTTATTTCTCCTTTCTTTGGTGGGAAGACACATTTTGGGTTGTTGGTGTTACTTTGTCCTGTTTTCCAAGTAAAAGGGTTAGCTCCCCACCGTCCGCAAATGTTGTGAATTTCCTCTGCAGCCCAGGCATCATTATTCCTTGATGCCAGCTTCCCTGAGCAACTGCTTGATAAGCTGAATATTTTTTCTATCAGTAAGTGACTTCTGTCCTCAAATTAGATGATATCTACTTGAATGCTGTCACACTTCCTGGACCTGTCAGGAGCATTTGAGGAGGGGAGGGAGGCGAAGAGAGCTGAAATGAAGGATCAGTCCCAATTGGTGAAACCCTTTTGGGTGGCATGTGAAGCATTTATAATAAAACTCCATGCTGGAAGAACTCGCTTGCTTTTCAGCTTCCTTCTCACAATGAGCCCAGGTTCAGCAAAGTTCATGAACCTTTCAGCAAATTCAGCTGAGCTTCCAGTAGCTGTGCCCAATTTGCAGCTCCTGCTATGCATCTCGTTCTGAGCTGGTGCTCTCTGAAAGGAACACAAGGCAAGCTAGCCTGTAGGAAATACTGAGATCCTCATGCAAGATGGAAATAGAACAATTTCTTCAAAGCTCTCCTATTACATGTTTTTTCCCCCACTCAGAAAAGCAAACTGATCAATAAATCCTCCCCCACCCACTCTTTCTTCCTAAAGGGCATCTAAATATTACCGAACAGCAGTAGTTGCTTTCAATTATATGCTCAATTCATAATGGAAAGAAGATGTGTTGTTGCAAGTCAGTACCCATTAAAAACCTGGAGGTTTGGGAGGGGTGAGATTAGTTGCTAGAGGTTCTCATATGAGTTACTTTCATTGCGAATTGTACGTGTGCACTCTCAGGCCCTCTCATTCAGTGTTTGAACAGAAAAAAGATTTGAAAAGGAAATTCCCCTTAAAGCACTGTGTATAATGCAAACCTGAAATTAACAGAAACCTGGATTATGGTTTGGGCACAAGCTATCCACCTATCAAGGGTCATCAGTTTAGTGAGCAGAGGTCCACAAGTTTTAACTGGGCTTGATAGACAGCCATTGTACTTAACAGCCAGCTAGAAGCTTAGCTTTTTCATTGCCTGCTCTGCAGAGGCGAAGCAAGTGCACATTTTTCAAGCTGAACCACCTCCTTCCAACATTTTACTTCTAGACTCCCATGGCTGAAATCAGAAGACACACCTCTTTAAAAAGAAATAGTTCAGCTTAAATATCAGACCCAGTAACGAGGTTGCTCCATTTTTTATTGGCTCACGAGTGGCAAGGCTGCATTCAGACAATACTTTATTCCAGCTCTCCAATATTTATTTACCCAATCATTTCTGCATTTTATGTGATCTTTCACATGACCCCCCAAAAAAGCCTTCTCAGAATCTCGTGGAATCTACTGGAAGTTTAGTGCTGATTCCCATGTTAATTGGTTCCAGGAAAAATAGGTTTGAAGCCTTATTAAACAATCACACAAAAAATACAAATACAAAACAAAACGAGGGGGGAGGGATATCCCAGCATACACTTCTTTCCCTTCAAATTCATGGGTAAATCATGTGGGCGCAGAAATGCACAGACAAAAAGGGTTGGAGGGGGTGGCATGTCTGATGACACCTGCACTTGTGTCACACCACACCCATTGATGTGAATGAAAGTTAGTGTGAAATGGCAGTATTTTTGTCACAAGTTCTTAGTTGCAGAGTACTTATAAGAGCTAGCTAGAATTCAAAGAGTCCAAGGACAAAAGAAACCATATGTTGCTAGTATTTTAACTACAGTCCACTTCCCCTCTCTCTAGAGCCTGATGGGATGACTACTGCTAGTTGTAGATATACTGTTGGGGACCACATGTATACATATTAATATCTATTTGTGTCTTCCCACCCCCTAAAACAGCAACAACACTTGGCCTCATAGTAACCCAACAGCCAGGGATACGGAGAGATTGAAAGTGGGGGGGGGGAACCTGACAAATAAATAGAAGAGAAATTGAATGGAGAGGTTGGACCAGGAGGACAGATAAACATAGGTAGGTAGAGTATTACATTTATATCCCATATTTCCTCTAAGGAGCTCAAAGTGACAGACATGGTTCTCCCCATAGTTCTCTCTTCTGCATTTTAGCCTAGTACACAAGTACGCAAGGTAGCCTAGGCTGAGATACAGTCACTGGCCCAAGTTCACTCAATAAGCTTCAAAGCTGAGTGAGGATTTGAACCTTAGTTTCCCAGGTCCCTGTCCAACACTCTAACCCTCTCAAAATACGAATGATAGAGGCAGACAGATCCATCTGAGTGTTTGGATTGGTCAGTCCTTAGTTCACAATGACTAGCTATTATTTTTTTTTAAAAGGGGGTCCAGAAAAGAGATGTCAGTGGAGAAATTGAAGAATGTTAACAGGGATTGGGTGCATGTGTCCAACCCGCCCCCCCTCCCAAGACCATGGAAAATACCCCCAAACACCAATAAGCATGTTACATGTGGACAGAATTCTGGCTGTCTGTTGCAGAAGAATGGAAAGCCTGGAATCCTGACCACTTGCCTCTTCAATTCCTAACATTTTTTTGCTGAGCCCTGTTTATGTATCTATACCACATTTTAGCCCATGAGGGGTTTTAATATTTTTTGCCTACAGAAATGTACAGAAATCTCACAGGAGCCCTCCTACTATTCCAAACTGCATATTCCAGTTAGAAGGCAGGAGTTGGGGTGTATCCATATATGACCTAAGATGGTTGACTCCGTTGCAACTGACTTCAACCCGATTTCCCACAGAGGGCAAATTCACAGGATAGAATGGTGAACCGTACCTTGAGCTCCTCAGAGGAGAGGCGGCTTGTAAATAAAGATAAACAAACCACCAGATGTCTGAGTGTGTACAGCGCATGAACCAGCAATTCATCTTCCGATGTTTCCAACAAAGCTACCTGCTACTCATTCCTTATGGCGTAAACCGAAGCAGAATGACACAAAGTGTCTCTTTAATGTTGTTATACGTGCTTTAACAAGATTACAGGTTTCCGTGGACGGACGGACATTAAAGTTGAATTAAAGTGATTGCTGCTGAAAGGGGCTGAACAAACACAATGCACATTATCCTGTCACGCTGTATTTTTGTACAGCAGATGCGCGCGCACAATTCAAAGGAGCAGTTCTGCCAGTTACAGTTAGTATTTATGATAGGTATAGTACAGATGGTGCATTTTGTGATTTTGAAGGGGGGAGAGAGCGTTTTACTTCCAGCAACCATTTATTCTTTTTTTGATGCACATACTCGCAGACATATATTTATAGAGGTAATTTATCATTTTCTGATTAATCGAGGGGACTCGAAATTATGGGGACATAGAATAATGAGATTAACACAGGCCTGTGGACAGCAGCAATTAGGACAGAATAAGTTTAAGCAAAGCTTAGGCCATTGAGCACACTTAGGGAAGAATTTTAAATACACAAGTCAGTGTACAGTGGTACCTCGGGTTACATACGCTTCAGGTTACATACGCTTCAGGTTACAGACTCTGCTAACCCAGAAATATTACCTCGGGTTAAGAATTTTGCTTCAGGATGAGAACAGAAATCGTGCTCCGGCGGCACGGCAGCAGCAGGAGGCCCCATTAGCTAAATTGGTGCTTCAGATTAAGCACAGTTTCAGGTTAAGTACGGACCTCTGGAAACAAATTAAGTATTTAACCCGAGGTACCACTGTACTGCAATAAGGGATCAAATTTGCTTATCAAGTCTGTGACAGGAAGTCAAGGAAAGCAACAAGATAAAGATCTGGAAAGCCAATCAGAAAAAGAAAGTCCAAGTTGGATGGGGATCGGAAAAGCAGAAAAAGGCTTTGTTCAGATTGATACAAGTAGCAGGAATGGAGGTCTTCCTCCCTTAAAACACTGTACTAAAAATGCTGATGATCACAACAAAGTTGCTTTGCAGTACATTTTCAAAGCACACATGTACATTGATTGGCCCCAACCATCTGCATTGTTTCTGGTTCATCCATTGCTGTCTCTGGTGCTGCCAAATAAGAATTGTTGTGCTTTAATGAGACAATTTAAAATTGCCAACAATAAAGGGCTTAGGGTGGATTTATTAACTTCTGTGTCAGAGCAATGCCAACAATGGCAATGAGTTGTGCCAGCAGGGAAACAGATACTACAATAGTTTTGTCTCCCCTTCTCTTAGAATCTTAATGCCATTTTAAGAAAACCTCAAAAGTTACAGTCCCATTCTACTTACTTTCATTTTTTTAATGTCTCCCAGCTGAGTCCACTAATATCCTCCAACCTAAACAGTTAAAACCACTTATCTTTCAGTTTTGTCAAAAAAAAAAAATCTCCTTCATTATAACATTCTTCTCTTTAGAGGGCTACACTATGGCAGGATCCACTGAAATAAGCAGCATATGATTCAGGAGATCTCCATTTCAGCCAGTCTCAGTCAGTGTTAAGTTCCCAACCCAGCTCAAGTGAAGATATGCTGGCATAACTTGCTCACTCCAGCTCAGCTGGGGCTTATATGGCTGAGCCAATGCTGGCTAATAATAATAATAATAATAATAATAATAATAATAATAATAGTAATAAGAATAAGAATAAGAATAAGAATAAGAATAATAAGAATAATAATAATTTATTATTTGTACCCTGCCCATCTGGCTGGGTTTCTCCAGCCACTCTGGGCGGCTTCCATAGAAACCAAAAATACACTAAGCTGAGGCCTCTGTGATGTCACACAAGTGAAGCATATGTTTGTGATGTCACACAAGTGAAGCACATGTTTGTGATGTCACACAAACGAAGCACATGTGACAGAAGAGGCTAAGCACTCTGGACAGGTGTAAGGCTACCTCAAGATGGGGGCCAAAGAGTTGACTCACCTGAAAGTCATGTTTTCCCTCTGTCAGAATTAGGCAGAGTAGCAGCCCTGCTGCTGAATGGGGTTTAGATCAAGTGTAAATTTACATCGACTTGACCCTTAGTGTAACAGGCCACCCCAAAATGGATTTTTAAAAAGACTGCTCTGCTCAACAGGATTTCTGAAGTGACTGCACTAGCATAAAGGTTTCCCTGTTGGAAATGCCAGTGCTATTTTGTCTAGAAAAAGAGGTGCTGGAATTCACCATGAATGCCTCCCTTGTTCTCTTATAATGGTAATAGTGCCTACCTGAAAAGTGTCAAAACTGAGTTCCGGTGAGTTCCGGCTGAAAAAAAAGCCACGGGAAATGCTCACCAGTGGCAATAACCGCTCCCCACATCAAATGGGGGGCACCTTTTGCACAGTCGCGCGCAGCCCCCCCCCCAGATCCCATGCAGCTCCCGGCAGTACAGCCTGGATTCACACACCCCCCCCCCAGGCTGGACACCTGGAGGCAGCTGCCTACCTCTGCCAGTTACCCAATCCCAGCTGGGAAGGCGTTGCCAGGAGAGAGTTGGCCAGGTAAGGGGAGAGATCTCCCAGCCCACACAATAGTGGACGGAACTTACCTGGGAGTTCTCAGTCGGCTTCAGAGCTTCTCCCACCCTCCCCTCCCTCAGTTAAGCCTTCTTTTGCAGGTTAACCTCTTCTTCACAGGTACGTGGGTGCTACTACATTATGGTCGCTATTGAGGAGCCGGAAAGGAAATTTTCTGCATTGGCAGGTTTTGCCTTCCCCCTAGCAAAATGTCACAACTTTGGTGGTTTCAGGCCTTGGGCGCAATCCTTTAGTCTATCTTCCCTAAATGGCGATCCCAGGATTCTCCGTTAAAGGGGTTGTTTTGAGGGGAGGCATTGGCTGTACGCCATTAGGTTGTCATTGCTCTCCCCTGTGATGGCGGTGTAATGGAGGGTGGGCCCTCTGCTTGAACAGACATTCTCCAGAGCCAGCCCAATCCCCACACATTCTGGATAACCCTGATGTTCCCCAGATCCCTGGCTGGGGACTGGGAGGGATAAACGCCCAATGCCTGAGCCAAGGTCTACCCACATCTGAAGTTTTAATAAAGTTGTGGCCAAATTTTAATCCCATAACACATTGTTTGGAGTCATTATTACACGTGGGTGTCTCCCAGAGTTGGGGGTCTCCGCCTGTCCGCACGAAAAAGACAACCACACTGATAGTACTTTATCCATCAGGATGGTTTCCTGTTCAAGCCCTGATGAAATGAATGGCAAAAGTACAACATAATACTGTATTAATGCCCTTCTCATAACTCAGATTCTTTTCAGTAGAGCATCATGGTTATTTATGTCCTGCTTGAAGATTGGTCTTGCTTATTAATTAAAGTTTTCTGGCCCCCACAGGCCTTATGTCAACCTGGATGTGATCTTGCTTTTATTTTTTTAAAAGTTATGGCTTGGAGTTGTTAGTTATTCTTTATGCCTTTACCTGAAGCTTTTTAGATTAATTCACTGGACCAAAAATGAAATAAAATGAGGAATTGGCAGAAGCTAGGTCCTTTTTACCAACCACACACACAATTTCCTGTTGTTGTTTTTCTCCCCACATTTTTAACGAATGGCCTTTAGGAGGTTGGCAAAGAGGAACTACGCAGCTATCATTCTTCATTAAATTCACTACTGAAGGATGGCTGCAGAACGAAATGATCTTCCATTTTCACCTGCGATAAACAATTTCTGGTACATCTGCTATAATGCCATTAAATATTAACTTTAATTGCCTGCTCCTCCAAAGTTCTCCGTTTGCATAACATATTTAATATATGTCCAATTGGGAGAGGAGCAATTAAGCAGGGATGGGAACCAGCTTTTTCTTTGATAAAATATTAATTAAGATGCCGTTTCTACTTTTTTGACAGCTAAGGCTGCAATTTGATACACACTTACTTGGAAACAGGCCCCATGGATCTCAATGGGGTTTACTTATGTGTAGATATATATAGCCTCACTCAAGGAATCTCAAAACTTCAGGCCAACAAAACCATAGACATAATAAAATTATCACCATAGTCTCTTATATCCCAGAGGCTTGGACTATGCACATCTGAAGCTCTAAATGAACAGGAAGACAGACTTTGATCAACGTATACATGCAAAAATCCCCCTGGGGGGGTGGAATACAATGGAACCAATTAAACAGTAGTCAAGAAACTATAAGGCACTACACTGGAGTGGCCAGATGTTAAGAGGATAGGGCTCCAGTACTTTTAATAGTTGTATAAAGAAGGATTTGCTCTTCCACACAACTAGTAAGAGTACAGGAGCCTTGTCCTCTTTTGTATCCATCCACCCTAAATGGCACGTAAATGTTCAACTCCAACTTGGAGGAAACAAGCCCATACCCTCCAACATTTCTCTGATGAAAATAGGGGTGCCCAGTGCTATTTTTTTCTAGAAAAAAAGAAGTGCCAGAACTCACCATGAACACCTCTCTCATTCTCTTAGAATGGCAATGGTGGCCTACCTGAGAGGTGCCGGAACTGAGTTCTGGTGAATTCCAGCTGTGGGGGGCGGGGAGTCCTAGGAACATTCTATTCCATACCCTCCAAAATTTATCCAATGAAAACAGGGACGTCCTAAGGAAAAGTGGGACATTCCAGGATCACACCAGAAACTGGGATGGCTTCTGTAAATCTGTGACTATCTCTGGAAAATAGGGATGCTTGGAGGATCTGCAAGCCTTGCTTTCTTTATTCTGCTTCACAAGCTGAACCAGCAAAAAAAAAAAAAAGCAAAAAGCAAAAACAAACAAACAAAAAACAGCCCACAACACACTCTGCAGTTCTTAAAAGGTATACGAGCCCTGTCCTGCTTTGCACTGGGCCATTCTCCCCCCTTACCAGTCCCCACAGATTAACAGCTTGAGTGTTGGCTTGGAATTAACTCCCATTGATTAAATGAGGTCTAAACAGAGGACTCTCCTTGAGAAAGTAGGATGGGATGGTGATGGGACTGCATCCTCCACCACATTTGAGGGCAGCAGGCTACCTTAGGTGGGGCAGGGTCGAGCTGTGTGGCACACAGTTCTTCAACATCTCACAGCCACTCCCAGCATCTACTGGTTGAGGCAGCTGCTTGACACTAGCTAATGGTAGGGTTGGCCATGGTTCAGGTATATTAGTCCTGTGACATAATTCACATTATACCATTCACAGATCTTAGAAGGCTAAGAAGAAGGAGTGTTTTGGCAAATTTGTCCTCGTGTTAGCAATATGTGACCTCAGGATTCATTAGCCAACAGAACTGGTAAAAAAAATGTTTAAAATACTATCTGTTCATGTTGAGCTTCTTGAATAAAGGGCTTCTGCACCCTCCCTTCTACAAACCACTGGTAGGAATTCGATTGTGACCAACAAACTTTATTTTCAGTGTGTAGAATATATACAAATACAGTATTTAATGTGCCATGAGCAGTATTACTCTCTTGACTGGAAAATCATTTTTACAGCAATTTCAGGTATTTGAAGCTTAAAGATGATCTTACAGGGATCATAATATATATATATATATATATATATATATATATATATATATATATATATATACATACATACATACACACACACACACACACACACACATATATATATATATATATATATATATATATATATATATATAAACAATATTGCATTTGCAAGATGTAGGTCATTTTTCTACTTTAAAGATGCCTGTTCTCAGAATGTAAAAATATCCTTAGTGAATTGGAAATTGGAAAGGGCATAATAATAAAAGTAGCTGATCTGGGGAATGAGTACAATAAGAAATAATTTCTGCAGGACACAATGGAACATAAATTGAAGGGTTGAAGTGAAAGCATTTCTAAAGCAAGCAAGCAAAAGAACATCCACACAAAGCCCCAGCAATACCTCACAACCCTCAAAAATCCCAGGTTGCCACATACATGTAACATAAATCATTATCCCAGTATAACTGAGAGGAAGAAAGAGAGAAAAAACAGAATAGGAAAGCAATGGAGAAAAAAGGCCATACTGTTTGTATGAATACCCTTTCTATGACCTTTGAACAATTTTTAAACCAATCTACTTCCCCTGCCACTCCATATCAGTGAAAAGGTAATGAACCCTAGAAGGAAAATATAGTACCCTTTTGAAATTCAGCACGAAATAGCGGATAGCAATTCACAAGGTCCCACTTTTGACTGTATATGTAGGTTTTCATCATGATTGCATTGCTCTTTGATACGTACTGCCTGATAGTAAATTCCATACAAAAGCAATGTCTTGGGAGAATACAAATGGCCTGTTAACATGAAAGGTTGAGAGTTCTATGATTATAAATGTGTGCATTTGGATACATTTAAAGGATATGTATCGAGTAATAACAATTTGTGCAGCAAATTATTGCAGCAACCAATCTGTGTGTCATCAGTGCTCCATCACAATCCTGGACATTAGAGGGAAAAGGCAAGGAAAACTAAAGTGTCGCCCCTGAAAGGCATGTGGCACGAAAATGCTTGTATTAGATACACACAGTGTAATCCGACAGAAGGTGGTGGCAACTCTGTCCTGTTGCAGGAAATAACACTTGAGCTTTTTGTGACTAACCTTCATCCTGTTGTCTCCAATGTGTCTGATTCATGACAAACTTTTGCTGTACTGTGACCACAGAGAATAATAATTTGTTGTTGTTTAGTCATTCAGTCGTGTCCGACTCTTCATGACCCCATGGACCAGAGCACACCAGGCACTCTTGTCTTCCACTGCCTCCTGCAGTTTGGCAAAATTCATGAACACTGTCCAACAAGAACACCGTCCAACCATCTCGTCCTCTGCCATCCCCTTCTCCTTGTGCCCTCAATCTTTCCCAACATCAGGGTCTTTCCCAGGGAGTCTTCTCTTCTCATGAGGTGGCCAAAGTATTGGAGCCTCAGCCTTCACGATCTGTCCTTCCAGTGAGCACTCAGGGCTGATTTCCTTCAGAATGGAGAGGTTTGATCTTCTTGCAGTCCATGGGACTCTTAAGAGTCTCCTCCAGCACCATAATTCAAAAACATCAATTCTTCGACAATCAGCCAATAGAGTTTAAATAGGGTTAGAGAACAGGCAGAAGTTCATGCCAGCCAAGTATTGTTTGCTATGATGAAGATTTAAAAGTGTTTTCAAAGAGTGTGCACATCCCATCAGAATAAGGATTACCACTTCTGCAATGGGATTTCCTCCACTCTCCCTTCCCTAGACCAGATGGACAAACAGGCTGACCTGCCATAACCTTAGGGGATCAGAGATCAGTCTGTTTCTGGTCTGTGACAATGACACTTTTGTCCACTCATTAGTTCCTGTTTCTACCTTTCTTTGTGATATATATGCTCGCACATTTTATCTTTAAATGTCTATTTCATCACAACTCCTCATTTAAATACATTCTTTATTTCAATGTGCAGATTTCTAAATATATTTTTTCCTAAAGTACAAATCTGAAGACATTTTGTGTGTGTGGTTTGTTTTTTTTTAGCCAAGAACTACATCACAATATTTTTAGAGGCACGTTGTCTGTCTGGAAGATAATTACATTTCCATTCTGCACTAAACTGAGCTGCTCAGTTTACACTGGAATTCACAGAAACAAATTCCTCAGGCCTCCCTACATAGTTTCCTATGTTCCTGGAAGGGCTCAAATGAAAAACCCTAGAAAAGATAACGCCACTGATCGAATCAGTCGGGCACTTTTCATGCATTATTTTTAAGTGCTCAGAAAACACAGGTGTGGCAAGCAGGGATGAGTGTCCACTGTCACTCATCAACTTCCCCATCACCTTCCAATTCATGGATGTTGACTGTGTGAAGATGGCAGTCTTCAATCATTGTAGAAGCTTTCCATGCATTTTAGAATCCTGGAAAAGCACCTTCTGTGAGTACAAAACCAGAAGGTCAGCCTATCTGTATTAGAGGCCAATGGGAATGTCAATGAGGGTGCAGAACTAGTGTGTTCTTGCTGCATGCCCTACACACACATATGCACTCAAATATGATGCAGAAGAGGGCTTACATGGTGGAAGAGCTTTCAAAAGACAATTACATGTCCCTGCAGGGATTTTCAAGTTTCTTCAAAGGCTTATCCTTCCTTCTCGCCTTTCAGCATGCATTACTGTTTCATAATGCAATCCTATATCGTGTTGACTCAGAAGTAAGTCCCAGGTAAATGTATATAGGATCCACTGACAGCTCACACTGAGGAGCCAATATGACTCCACTCTCAGTTGAACAGCTTTATGGAAGTCTGGCTGAATGAATCCTCTGCAGCATATGCAATCAATTAGTTACAAAAATGCTTCATCATGGGGCACTGGCTGCTTCCACATGAATCCATTTGATCAATAGTGTTGCTTTGGTAGACCTAATAATTTCATTCAGGCAACCTCTACCCCTCATTCCATGTAGACTGCAACCAAAGCAAAGGAAATTGACACAGGGAATGTTCATTTCATTTCATTTCTGAATGAAATGAAGTCCAAGGTTCAGGTGCTGAATCTCAGGAGATCTTCCAAGCTCAATATGTTCTCACATGGTGTTGGGGTAAATACATCTTGCAGTGGGAGAACTGACGAACTTGAGCTTCAAATACAAGGAAGAAGACTAGAGATTTGTACTTGCTATTGACACCCCCCCACATACACACCTCTGTAGATTTCTGAGGCTGCCCACGATGTACGGGGAATATAGGCATTTATAAGCAACCTTTGCTTATCACAAGGAAAAGGGCTCAGAGCTTGTTTAACCACAGCACTGATCCACATTCCACATGATCTGAATTTGTGCTGAAGATTCTGGAAGAAAAGAAAATCTTTTCCTCCTGTTTTCACAGTAAGATCTGGCAGTGTGAGCTTCAGTTTAAATGCTTGGTTTTTATTAGTATTACTTATTCATAGGGATAAGTTTCTATAAATTCTCAAGCCATTTATTTGCAAGGGTGTGTGTGTGTTTGTGTGTGTGCGTGTGTTATTTCTTTCCCTTTGCAACAAAGTAATGAATATCTCAGAAAAATGGGCAACTAGATTTTTTTTTAAAAAATGCTGACTTTATATTAAAGTTAAAGTTACAAATGCCTTGGAAGCAGCTAAACCCTTAAAATGCAGCCCTGGTTGCATTTTTTCGCTATTTATAGTGATTTGGCAAAAAATACGGCAGCCAACATAGTGACAGAAGCTGGTGGCAGTTGGGATTCGTAGGATAGTACCAAAGGAGCCTGACAGTAGGAGGAGCCACAGTCAATGACTGATGCAGGCAGAACCAGGACCAATAATAGATACAATCAACTAATTGTGGTTTCATCCCCATCTTCCTCCCTGTTTAGACTACACGATATGGAATTGGCCAGCGGTGTAGATGATGGAGGATAGGCCTATTCATTATGGAATATTTATCATCTGCATACTGGTTCTTCTGGGTCAAGAAACAGGGGAAGGCTATCACCTTCATGTTCTGTGTAGGCTGCCTGGAGATATCTGGTTGGGCACTGAGGAAAAGAGGGCTAGATAGATTCTAATCTAAGAAGAGTCTTCTTATACGAAACATATCACTATCACTACTGCCATTTATCTGTGGGGGATACACAAGCTTATACTACTGGCTGTGCATAGCTGTCTGAGGTGAGTCAGGAGTTCTGAACTAGGAGCTGGGTGGGGCAACGTCAGTACTCAGGACTGAATGGCAAGTCAGAACTGAAGGACATACAAAAGGCAAGATTGAAGACAGTAGATACTAGTACATTAAGGTGAGTGAGATGCTGCCCCACCAAACTGCCCTGAGCCAGCCCCCACCTGCCTACCTCCTGACTTATGACCAGTCTAGGGGGTATCATTGGCTGTTAGCCAGTCTCAATGTTGCCTTTATGGAACTCAGCGGGAAGGAGGATGGGGACAAAACTACAATTAGATGGTTCCCTCAATCGTTGGCTCTAGCTCCACCAGTCATTAGCTCCGGTTCCATCTACTGTTGCCCTCCCTGTCAGTCCTAACGGGCACCATCCTCCACTGGTTGAGGAGCACCCCTGAAGTCAGGACGGAAGAATATTCAAGGATACAGGAAAACCAGAGCTTAGGAAGAACAGAATTCTTGAGCAAAGCTTGATTGGATCAGGACCCCCCCTCCTTTTTTTCCAGTCCTTCCCATCCTGCAGGATCCAGTGACCATTCAGGCTGCAACAATTCATATGGGGCACCCAAACAGAGACCCAAAGGCTTCTGAGTGGAGTGAGAACTTTGCAATAGCTACATGTCCAGCAGGTCACTGGTAAGCATGTGTGCAGGTGCATCAGTACCATTTTCTTTCCATGAAAAAGGCATTAATTCAGAAGGTTTCTAAATAAATATTAAAAGTTTCAGCACTCCTAAACACCTGGAGTTCTGTGTGGTTGCTTGAATACATCTGGAAAGGTCACTCTGTAAGGCAGTATGGTTGTTATGAAAATGATGTTTTGAACAGAGCAAAGTTCAGAGTTGTGCCTTAGCAGCTGAGAGAACTGTTATCCAAAATTGCCTATGCTGCTTTGTCAAAGTTTAACCCAGCTATTTCTTTAGCAACAAGAGTAAGTAGTTTAATTCAATCTCATGAAGCTTCTCTTCTTGGTAGATAATTGCCTGTTTTCACTACTTGGGCATCAGTCAGAGAAAGATATGTCAGAGCCCTAAATATATCACCCAGTTTAGTCTAGCACTTTGAGTCACAAAACACTAAGTGGTGTAATAATGTTGATAGCAGGTGCAATTATAGGAGTAAACACTCAGTGTAACGCATGTGGAGCTGACATGCAACTTCCATTAACTTGAATGGTTGAGCAGCAGCTAATTCCCACAGAAGCCTCAGAAATTATTGTGTTGCTGCAAATATATAAAATATTAGTACATTAGTTTGACCACAACCAAACGAAAATGTGAAGCTGAGCAGTATATTTGAGATAAATATGGGGGAAACAGGGCACTTTGAAAGGAGAATGGACGTAATTCAAAAGTGACAACTGTGATGGCTATGCTTGAAAAGCCTAAAGTATGACAGAGGGCCACTATGGTGGGCTCAAAATATGTACACAACCCCTGTACCTTGTCATAGCTTTGCCTGCAGACTACTGAGCCAAGCAGCAGATGTGTCAGGCGGCAGAGGAACCAACCCCCAAGGCAGGATGCCAGGAATGGACAAAACAAGGAAAAGTCCTTACCAACTGCTTTGTATTCAATATTCAGAGAGAGCCTTGGAACACAGCCTCTTGGAATAATGGTGTTGTCCCGAGTGAGTCTCCACATCCTCCGTCTCTCCCACTTCCTCATGTGTCATTGTTACGGGTGCTGAAAAATGCCCTCTGCTTTTGAGCTCTTGCTCTCCTACTTTCAATGCTTGTCGGGGTCTGGGAGAGTGGGGAGGGGCTGGAATGCTTTGTAATGATACTGTGTCCATCAGCTGTTGCCCCCTGGTGCTTCTTCTTCCTCCTCCTCTCCCATTATTTCCCAGCTTTCCCCCTCATCTGCCTCTGAGCTGTGATCTCCCTCAAACCCCTGTTGTAATTCTGAACTGTCTTCTTCTTCTCTGGAAGGGTCAGGCTGGGCAGGTGGTCTCCACCATTCCTCCTCTGCCTGGTCCCTGACACATGACATGGTACAGGCAGGCACTGATATGCTCAATTTGGATTCCCCATGATGACTCAAGTTTGCTGTTTGGGTTTATGTGCTCCTGGATTTAGCACAGAAACTAAATGTTCAAGGCTCAGCACTAGCCAGGAGCACTTGTCCCTAGAAATGTCAGATCTGCCCATGGTGACACACAACATCATTACATCTCATTCGGACTATTGTAATTCACTCTACACTGCAGAGTTTTCAAAGGTTCAGAATGCTGAAGACACCAAGACCAGTGATAGGATGCATGTGACTGTCATGTCACAACAGTTTTACTGGCTTCCACTGTATTTCCAAGCACAATTCAAAGTGGACAGCCTGGCACCAGGTTATGTCAGCTGTCCACTATGATCTAATAAGAGCCTACTTGGGTTTTAAGATCTTTGGGAGATGCCCTTCTTTCCATCCCAGCAACATCTGAAGCTCCTTGGTGGCCTTCATATAATGCACATTTTAGTGATTTCAGCACATCGCTGTAACGATTTGCAAAGATTTTAAAAGCAGAATGGTACATCAATAGTTAATAATTTCCATGCATTTTTGCTACTGTAAATGTGCCTTTGCTTATAACCAACAAGAAGGTCCTTATTTAATGCATTTTCTGCCAAGAAAAACATGTCTGGGCATGTGTTCAACTCCTCTTATGGCTCTGATAAATGCATTTAATCATTCAATGAGTCCAATGAAAATAGAATTCCTTCGGTAAAAGGTAAGGAGCAAAAGGAGAACAGTCCCCTTTAATTATACAATTCCTGCTTTAATAACAATTTGATGCAGCTATATGGAGAAGTCCCCTCTAGGCCCCATTAATGATAGATCAGCCGATTAAAGCATAAGAAAAATGATCTTAAACCAAACTGGCTCTCGTCACCAGGTACTTATTTGATTTTTAATTTGGATTCCATTTTATCTATAGCCAGAATTAAATCCTTAACTTTTACAAAGTTTTTTTTAAAAGTAGGCATGGCTTTTCGTATAGCTGCTGTTTAGCAGGCAGTACTAGGATCAGTCAAACAGAATGCCATTGCTTACAGAACAAGCATCGATGCTATTATATCACTGTAATGCATTATAAATGGGTGTGCCTTTGAAGATGGTTTAGAAACTGTATCTAGTGCAGAATTTAGTGGCCAGGTGACTCACCAGGACAAGACAATATGAGCATGGACACCCCAATTTAAGAAGCATATTGACATGCTGAAGTGTGTGCAGAGGGTGGCAATCAAGTTTATCAAGGGTCTTAGAATCAAGCCTTATGAGGAACGATTGAGGGATCTGGGAACGTTTAGACTGGATAAGAGGAGCTCTGATAGCAATCAAATATCTAAAGGGCTATCACATGGAAGATGGAGCAAACTTGCTTTCTCCTGCTCAAACCAATGTTTTCATGTTACAAGAAAAGAGGTTCTGACTCAACTTTAGGAAGAACTTTCTAATGGTAAGAGCTGTTTGATAGTGGAACGGACTCCCTTGGAAGGTGGTGGAATGTCCTCCAATTGAGGTTTTTTAGCAGAGGTTGGGTGGCCATCTGTCATGTTTGCTTTAGTTGAGATTCCTGCATTGCAGGGGTCACCTGTTTATAGTATTGTATTGTAAACAAGTCATTATAGGCCCATATTCCTGCCCATGCATGCTAGAGTTCCAGACAATGTGTGACACGCTCGCTTGTTAAGACCTGTTGGTGGACTCGACCACTGATCGGTTATAACATGCAATCTGTGTGTTTATTTGGAAAATAAAATAATCACTGCAACTTTAACTCTAAATTACATGGTAAGCGTCATTGCACAGCAGATGAAACATGTACAAACGGTTTTGCAAAACTGGAGAAGAAGGTGGTCTAGGCCCCGGGATTAAAAATCCATGGGAGTGGGGGACTAGAGTGAAGCCTGCCAGCTCAATTCAATCCACTCCAGGGGTGGGGCCAGCACTGCAGCCCACTTGCCATTGTTCAAATAGGCAGGCAAGCTGCAATCCATTTCCCAGCCCTGAGTGAAGCCAAAAATGGTTCACCCAAGCCTGGGGAAAACTCTTCGCCTCTAATATGACTGCAGGATCCAGGAGAGGCGTTGTTAGCATCCCGCAATGGTGCCCAACCTGACGGTAAGCATCATTACACAACAGATGAAACATGTATAAATAAGGTTGTTTCCCCCCATATTTTCCTTCTCGTAAATTGTAAACAGTTGAATACGTTTGTAGGTTTAAGTTGAAATGTTTGGTAATGGGAAATTAAGGAGCTGATTTACTTATAAGAAGGTGATTGTTAAAAGATTGATTTAAGGTAAAAAAGTGAATTTAGGAATGTGGAGAAATTGGTAATGAGATATGGAAGTCTGTTAGAGGGAAGGAAGGAGGTTGATGCTTTATTTAATGTTTTAAGTCATGAATTACTATTATTATTTTTTATTCTTTGAGACTGAAATGTAATAAAATATGGAAAACGTAATAAAAATTATATTTTAAAAAAATTTCCTTCTCGTTTCTCCTTTCTTTATGCTTCAACCACCACTTATTTTAATTCAAGGCCGCCGCCCCCCCCCAATTGTGCCCAAGGCTAAATAAGGTTACCAGACGTCCCCATTTCTCGGGGACAGTCCCCGGATTTACAAATCAATCCCCATACAAAATCCATTGAAGTTGAAAAGTGTCCCAGGATTCATTGAAAAAAATCTGGTAACCTTATTAATCCCCCCCTGGATTGTTCCAGTGCCCCGATGGGGATGCTATCACCCACTTTGGGAAACACTGAAGCAGGCGAATGAATGGCCTGACTCAGGAGAAACCTCTTCCCATGCTATGCTCAGGCCAACCCAATGGACTCAAATCTGTGTTGGCTTGTGATTAGCATCTCTTCTAAAAACAAACCCAATGGCTTTCAAAGCAAAACAAAACAAATTTTTGACAGCTGTATTTAAAAGCTGCATCATTCTTGCATGTACTTGTTTTGCATGGGCAAGAATATATTTGTACACTGCTTTTTAGCCCAAAGGAACCTAAAGCAGTTATACCTATAGGATTAAGATACAAGGAATATAGAGTTCAGGTGATTTACTAAAGAGTCATTTGTGTGAATAAGGAAAGAGAAGCAAAGGATCATTCACCTCCTTGCCTTTCTGGCTCTTAATTAAGCATTTACTCCTGTGGGCTTTTTTTTTTTTTAATCACAGGTTTTGAAATTGCCATCCTAGACAGGCAGTCCCCACTCACCTATCCAGCTCTCACACATGCAAACAGTTCAATTAGCTTTAATGAGACTCTTCACAGAGATAAAAAAAAGGGAGAAGGATCATTTCCTGCCTTATTTATTTGCAGTCATATTAAGAGTACAATTTGTGTGGAAGCTGCCATGCAGAATGGAGCCATAAGATAGAAGGGTGATGCAGTTTCTAAATATGGCAGTAAAAAAAAAAAGCGCTATATTAAACTATATCAGATTTGGCAGCAGCCAAGCCTCAGGTGAAATATGCCGTTATTCATGCACTGAGGATGGAGTTTATAATTAGGTAATTTTATAGTATGTGAGAGTTATGGATATAAATAAAGGCCTAAAACTGCTTTGCAGGGCAGCCCATAAAGGCAGTTCATAAACAGGTCCCACTAACAATTACTTTGAAGGTTGAATATTTGAATGTTGGGATAGCAGTCTTGCATCTGCTGCTCACAGAAAGGGTAGCATCCCTTTGTTAGCAGGGGGAAGATCTTTCAAAGTTGGGGAAAAGCTCAGAAAAAGAGCAACCAAAATGATAGAGCAACTCCCTCTGGGGAAAGGTTGCAGTGTTTGGGATCTTTTATTTTAGAGAAAAGGCAAGTGAGAAGTGACATGACAGAAGTTTAGAATAAGGTTACCAGATATTTTCACTGGGGACACTTTTCAACTTCAATGGAGTTTGTATGGGGACGGATTTGTAAATCTAGGGACTGTCCCTGGGAAACGGGGACATCTGGTAACCTTGTTGTTGTTTAGTCGTTTAGTCGTGTCCGACTCTTTGTGAACCCATGGACCAGAGCATGCCAGGCACTCCTGTCTTCCACTGCCTCCCGCAGTTTGGTCAAACTCATGCTGGTAGCTTCAAGAACACTGTCCAACTATCTCGTCCTCTGTCGTCCCCTTCTCCTTGTGCCCTCAATCTATCCCAACATCAGGGTCTTTTCCAGGGAGTCTTCTCTTCTCATGAGGTGGCCAAAATATTGGGGTCTCAGCTTCAGGATCTGTCCTTCCAGTGAGCACTCAGGGCTGATTTCCTTAAGAATGGATAGGTTTGATCTTCTTGCAGTCCATGGGACTCTCAAGAGTCTCCTTCAGCACCATAATTCAAAAGCATCAATTCTTGGTAACCTTAGTTTAGAAAATTATGCGTAGTACAGAGAGAGTGGATAAAGAAACCCTAACAACAACGCTTGAACTTGTGGGAATCCAATAAAGTTGAACGCTGGAAGATTTGGGACAGATAAAAGAAAGTACTTTTCCATGCAGTCCATGATTAAACTATGGAACTTTCTCCAACAGGAGGTAGTGATCGCTGCCAACTTGGATGGCTTTAAAAAAGGATTGGACAAATGCTTGGAAGACAATGCTGCTAACCATTGTGATATTCTGCCTCCACTGTCAGAGGCAGCAATGTTCCAGAATACCAGTTGCTGAAAACCACAAGAAGGTGCTACTTCAGGGTTTGCTGCAGGTATCTGAGTGGATGGTGGACTAGACAGGCCATTGGCCTGATCCAGCAGGCTTTTCTTATGGAAGTGATATACTAGTGGGGTACAAACTATAACTTAGTTGCAAGTCAAACCCTTTGCAAAAGGGAACAGCAGGAAGACTACTCCTCACACAGAGATGAAAACAACAGGATATTCCAACAACTGAAGAATGGCAACAGAAAGTATTGGAGTATGTGGAAATAGCAAAGCTGACTGGAAGAATCCGACAGCAGGATGATGAGAAATTCCAAAAAGTATGGTCCAAATTTATGGTATACTTAGAGGAAATTGTACATAAATAAAGAAACTCACAGGACTGAAATAAAACTCATAATGTTTATTGTAAACATTTGGTTAGACCACAAGATGTAATGCTTAATATAATAAGGAATGTATGTCTAAAGTATAATACAAAAATTTATTAAGGAATTATAGACATTTATAGTATGTATATATAGTAATCACGCTTAAGTAAGAGCAATGTAGAGAAGCCAGAAGAGGCGTGGAGGGAGGTTAATTCGGATAAGATATAGATTGAAAGGATAATAATATTGTTAAGATGTATTGTATTTAAGATATTTGGGAAAAAATAATAAAAATTGTGGGGGGGGGGAGCAAATGTTCAAAAGGGCTAAAATGAGTGTGTGTGGTGAATAATGGGCAGTGGTTGCAACCCATCACATCTGGCTCCATGATACCTCAGAGCAATGTCCATTAGGTAGCCTGCCATTGGTAAATTACTGGGGCGGCCGCAGGGCACACCAGGAGTTCCCACCAACCACTTTATGAATTTGGGACAATCTGGCCAGACCTGGGGGATGGGGATCACGAGAGCTGACTGGAGTGCAGCAGTCTTTACTCTGGTCTTCTCCCACCCCATATAAAGCTACCTGCGCTGCCCTCAGCACCACATTTGGCCAAGGAGCAACAGGAGCAGCAGCACAGAAGACAGAAGACGAGTGATGAGTGACAAAGAAGAGTGGCAAAGATGATGGGAGAGCAGTGAGCAATGATCGAAGGAAAGAAGAAACACAGAGCACAGACCAAAGAGAGAGGAGGCAGAGGCAGAAATCACAGGACAGAAAGCGGCAGTGAGAGGGGCTGTTGGGCAGCAGTGGAGCTTTCCCTGAAAGAGCTGAAGGCATGTGGGCCATGTTAGCTCCCTTGTGTTTGGCACGCTGCTAGTGTAGGTGCCAGCCAAGGGGA
Organism: Podarcis cretensis; assembly: GCF_951804945.1. Lineage (NCBI taxonomy): Eukaryota > Metazoa > Chordata > Lepidosauria > Squamata > Lacertidae > Podarcis > Podarcis cretensis. The sequence goes on along the minus strand of NC_137176.1, from coordinate 21,734,098 downwards.
TTGCCCCCTCTTGCCCCTGCTCTGTTTAGAGTAAGATGCTCCCCAAATCAGATGTATGCAGGGAACTGCTGTGCACATAGTTATATATCAGAAGGTTGGCGGTTCAAAGCTTCGTGATGGGGTGAGCTCCTGTTGCTCTGTCCCACCTCCTGCCAACCTAGCAGGTTGAAAGCACGCCAGTGCAAGGAGATAAATAGGTACCACTGCAGCAGGAAGGTAAACGGCATTTCCGTGCCCTCTGGTTTCCATCATGGTGTTCCGTTGTGCCAGAAGCAGTTTAGTCATGCTGGCCACATGACCCAGAAAGCTGTCTGTGGACAAATGCCAGCTCCCTCAACCTGAAAGCAAGATGAGCACCGCTACCCTACTGGACTTAACCGTCCAAGGGTCCTTTACCTTTTACCCTTACCTTACATTCTAATAACCATGCATTGATTGGGGTGGAACCATAGTGTGTGCTTATGTCTGATTGACTTCAGTGGGGATTAGCTGTCACTGACTTCTTCTGGATTAACCCCTATTTTCTTAGATCTGGGCCAATGTATGAATCTCACTGCATATTACGATTCCCTCCAGATACTGTAGCGTAAACATTTCCTTTTGCCTCTTGAAATGATATTTCTTTCAACAGGAAGACAAATTAATTGCTTAATACAGATACTTTTTTTTTCAGTATGCGTGCACGCATTGCGCACACATGTTGAAGCCACCTTTTGAAAAGGCATTTATTATTTAATATTCCTCAAAAACCAGTTGCTAAAATGACACTTCTCTTGCTGGTCACATTCTCTCATTGTAAAGTACCTCTTTCACTTAAGGGTATAATGGAAACGATAATGACTACTGAGTTACATAAAAAGCAATCCACTAGCTAGGGCAAAAATAATTCCCTCTGTGAGATGATAGCACCGCAGGTTTTCTTACAGCGCTGACAGACCAGGGAAGGTGTAGCAGTAGCATTCAGACAGCAGAGAATGAGCTCCACAGGCAAAACATAAATGACACAGAGCATACCTGGTATTGATTTATTTTTTCTTTAGGAAGAGTGAGGCTTTCAACAGAGTACAAACAATGCCATCGTCACATAACATCACAGTGCTTGGGTTCTGCATCTCTGTCACAGTCTGGTGTGATCAAGAGACAAATCATAGGTCAGGTAATGCAGATACGTTTTCCATAACTCCAAGCAAATACAGTGGAACCTCTACCTGCAGCCATATCCATTCTGGAGGTCCGTCCAGAGGTCCAAATGGGTCACTGCGAGAGGCACCGTTGTGCGTAGGTGCTGGCGGCGATACCACTTCTGCACATGCACAGATGTTTATTGCCACTCCTGTGCATGTGCGGGCGGTGAAAAACCTGCCAGTTACTTCTAGGTTTGCTGCGGACGTTGGGCGAAATGGATGCAAGTGGAGGCGGACGTAAGAAGAGATTTGACTGTACTAGGAGACACAGTGGAATTTGAAGCAGTCTCTGATGTGCATATCATATGCTACAGTTGCGATCTACTGTTTACAACTTGAGTATGGGAACCCAGATGTTCACAGATAATATTTGTGTTTTTAGCATAGGAATGATTTGTGGGATTTCATAGGAATGATTTGTGTTTGTCAGCATTTATAAAACAAGTTGGTTTGTGCAAAGCAGATTGCTGTTTAAGAGATGCAATGACTTATCACATGTTATTTACAATTAAGAAGAAGGAAATAAAGCTTTGAGACTTCAATCCCAAACCTTTTGCACATCCCAAAGCAATGGCATTAAATCTTTTGATGATGGTTGAAAAGAATTTTCTTTGCTTTGAAAATTATGATTATTTTATGGTTGGTTCAAACTCTGCATTGTTATTACTTTCTGATGTTCTCCCCCTTTCCCTTTTAACTTTTTGGAGCTCGTGTGTTCTGATTACTCCAGGATTAGCCAAGATTCATTAAAATATCCCTGTATTGGCATTTACTAATCTCTCTCAGCATTTCTAAACCCTTGCATTTGGAATTAAACATGCATGAAGTCAAAGCTCTCTGTGGCACTAATTAGAATCATTAGTGTTTATTCAATTAGGTCTTTTTTGTGGTAATCATGGACAGGTATTGTTCTGGGGTTTTCATCGCTGGAGCCTCTTTGCAGTAACTCAAACTGTGCAAATGTATAAAGAAATTCAAAACTGCTTTGTCCTTATTATGAAAGCAAGTGAATATTAATGCACCTTTAGATTCACCCTCATCAGTTTTCCATTTGAGTGTTACCAGATTTAGGCCTCACGAACACCATGCATTTAAAGCATCACTTCAGACATTCATCGCTTCCCACAAAGAATTCTGGGAGCTGTAGTTTGTTAAGGGTGCTGTTAGGAGACCACTATTCCCCTCCTAGAGCTACAATTCACAGCATGGTTTAACAGTCAATTCTTCTTTGTAGGTAACTAGGGATATTAACTTTGGGATAGGAATGTGGATCTGTGTCAACACTGTTTGACAGGACATCTGACTTTCTCAGAAAGTATTCTGAGCTCCAGATCGATGTGACCCACTTCAGACTGGTCCAGAGCTGTATTATTATTATTTTTTTTAAAAAAATTATTAAATAATTTGTGGGGTTACAAAAGCACATGCATCGTCTCTATTTGCAGATCATAAAGTTCTTTCTACAGATCAGTTCTATTTGAAGTGTATACAAAATGAGGTTGGGGGAAAAGAGAGTTATGGGGAAAGAGTGGTGGGTAGAGAGCAGGTGGGTAATGAACTTTTAGTCTTTTACATGGTATATGTGTGAGGTTTCTCTATCAGCCTCATGTGGGTAGGTTCTCTTTCTATTCATTTATTATCTTTCAGCCCGGACACTGAGATCCAGTGCCGAGGGTCTTCTGGCGGTTCCCTCATTGCAAGAAGTGAGGTTACAGGGAACCAGGCAAAGGGCCTTCCCGGTAGTGGCGCCCACCCTGTGGAACACCCTCCCTTCAGACGTGAAGGAAATAAGCTGCTATCCTATCCTTAAAAGACATCTGAAGGCAGCCCTGTTCAGGGAAGTTTTTAATATTTAATGCTGTACTGTTTTTAACACTTGATTGGGAGCCGCCCAGAGTGGCTGGGGAAACTCAGCTAGATGGGCGGGGTATAAATAATAAATTATTATTATTATTATTATTATTAGTAGTAGTAGTAGTAGTAGTAGTTTTCATTGGCATTGGAAGAGGTTGGGGTGCCCAGGGCCTATAGCTGACTGCAGTGAGTTTTGTTTGCCTATATGAGAAGGGGGTTGTTGGGTCAAGTAAGCCATATTGATTCATATGCTCTTGGTAAGTTCTTCTTGCTGTCTTGTTGGGCTGTGTTTGTAATGAATGGGAGCCACACTGGGGTGAAGTCATCCTCTTTAATTTATCCCTGTGTTAGTTTCAGTCTGTTGGTTAGCTATTCTAGCAAGGATGTTTCCCATACGATTTGGTACCAGTGGTCCATGTTCACACCTGAGCTGTGTTGACCTGCTCTGCACCAGGTTCAATTTGGTTCAGAATTTGGGATTTGTCTCAGCCATACTGAGAGGTAAAGGTAAAAAGGTAAAGGACCTCTGGATGGTTAAGTCTAGTCAAAGGCGACTATGGGGTTGCGGTGCTCATCTCGCTTTCAAGCTGAGGGAGCCAGCATTTGTCCACAGACAGATTTGCGGGTCATGTGGCCAGCAGGACTAAACCACTTCTGGCGTGATGGAACACCGTGATGGAAACCAGAGTGCACAGAAATGTCGTTTCCCTTCCCTCTGCAGCGATACCTATTTAACTACTCACACTGGTGTGCTTTTGAACTGCTAGGTTGGCAGGAGCTGGGACAGAGCAATGGGAGCTCACCCCATCATGGGGATTCAAACTGCTGACCTTCCGATCGGCAAGCCCAAAGGGCTCAGTGGTTTAGACTACAGCACCACCCGCTGAGAGGTACCAAATTATAGAAAAGAATTTTCCTGTTCTGTGTTCACTGTAGCACAAAGAATGATCTTGTTAAGGAAAGGCATTAAATGATAAAAAGGACACAGGTACTGTTTTCCTTCACAGAGGTGCAGGGAAAGTACTAAGGTAACCAAAATGAGCAGCCAGGTGAATGAGGGTGTTTCTTGTGAGCAGTCCTATTTTTTCTAGAAAAAGAGGTGCTGGAGCTCACTATGAACACCCCCCTTGTTCTTTTATAACTGCAGTGGGGCCTACCTGAGAGGTACCAGAACTGAGTTCCAGTGAGTTTGGACTGAAAAAAAGCCATGGTTCTCACTAGTATGGAATGTCAGCCCCTCTTCACCCACCCACATGTCCATGAGAGCCTTTTTGTGCAGGAACCCACAACATTGTTATCAATATACAGTGGTACCTCGGGTTACATACGCTTCAGGTTACATACGCTTCAAGTTACCGACTCCACTAACCCAAGAAATAGTTCTTCAGGTTAAGAACTTTGCTTCAGGATGAGAACAGAAATCGCGCTCCGGCGGTGCAGCAGCAGCAGGAGGCCCCATTAGCTAAAGTGGTGCTTCAGGTTAAGAAGAGTTTCAGGTTCAGTACGGACCTCCAGAACGAATTAAGTACTTAACCCGAGGTACCACTGTATCTTTTACCAAAACAAAACAAAACCATGGCATATGAAACCTCCTTTGAGATAGGGATGTGTTCTTAAAAGAACCTTCACAGCTTTTCAACACCTTGTAGAAGACTTTCCTGCATGGCTTAGGTGGTGCAGACAGGTGTAACTGAACATGGCATTATTCAAGACAAAGGCAAAAGTGATGTTTCTTGAACTGCGATTTGACAAAACACTGAGAAAAATCTAGCAAAATGTTAGTGGGAAGAAGAGTCAGTTCAGCCTAGCTATGGTCCTTTCATTTCCAACTCACGCTTAAAACCTTCTCTCAGCAGTCATCACCACCAGAGACACTTGCCCAACCTGGAAAAGTCACAGAACAGTTGTTACTGGGAAGCTTGGTTCACCAGGAACTCTGCACATGCTCCAAAATGCTCTGAGCAATTAATGCAGCACCATTGCAAGGAACTTGAGGAAGCCACAGTGTATCTTCTGCATAACAGTGGGCAGTGCCAGGAATTATCCCATTTCAACAGCAATAACATGACTGTTTGTATCTTAGTCCCCAGATCCCTCACCACATCTAATGCAAATATCAACATTTACACCTCAATTCAAGCATTAATTAATTCTAAGGAACTAGCAATAAAGCAACCTCTGGCAAGCAGCCTCTACCAGTAATTGGATTAAATCTAAATTTACATTTCCTGAGAAACATCTCCACCTCTCTCACAAGCAGGGCATTTTTTCAGCTGGGACTCACCGGAACTCCTTTCCTGCACCCCTCAGGTGGGCACCATTACCATTTTAAGAGAGCAAGGGAGGTGATCATGGTAAGTTCAGGCACCTCTTTTTCTAGAAAAAAATCGCACTGGTGAGAATTTTCAGAGCGGAAAAGCCTTCCTGTAGGTAAGAGCAACTGGGAAGATTGCATCAGTTACACCAGCCTAAAGACATGCTTGCGTGCCAAGGCCCCCGTGACCCACAGTTCCCTAATGGACAATAAACACACAGGCACGGTTATTCTGGTTTATGGGTTCAAATAGGCCACAACTTTATTGGTTACAGATATGAGCAATTTGGCTTAGGCATTGGGTGAAGCCAGGTTGTATCACGACTCCAGACCATCTGCAGGGAGTCCAACTAGGGGTAAACCACCGATAGGGGGAGCCCTGTGACTTAAATCAAAAAGGGACACTCTGAAGGTTCCCCTTAGGGGTTGTGACATGGCCCTAGCCCACTGTCTGGGCTTCAGACAGAATCCACACCACTAGATCCCTTTAATGGGATATCCTTACTGAGGAGGCGTGGGTGAAGGCTACAACCACCGCTCCATCCAAACAAAGGCTTACCCAATGCCTAACTTCACAAAGCTGTTATGATTGCTACCAGGTAGGCAAAAACCAAATGGCTGGTGCCAATTTGCCAGGTGGGAAAATTTCTACCTGGCCCCATCAATATGGCAGCTGACAATTGTCCATAGCAAGGTCATATCAGAGCAAAGTATGAAAAGAAGGCGGGTGGGTTGGGAGATCTGGAGAAGATGAAAGAGGAGGTCCCACCTGGCCACACCACAGTTAAATCTCCCATAGCCATGCCCCTCCTAGCGCTGATTGGTTAGTGGTGCCACACAGGGTGGACCCCTCCCAGCGCTGGCAACATGGCTGGGACAACATAGAAGGGGGTGTCAATCTCTGCCCCCCTGGCCGGATCATTGTCGGTTCTTGGCTGCCCGGTTGTAACGCCACCCACCGGAAAAGATGAGCAGATTTGCATGCAGTTTTTTTTTTTTTTTTTACAAATGGCAGTTGAGTTCAGAACCAGTCAAAGTGAGGGAAGGAAGCAAGGTGAACCAGAGTTAAAGTGAGGCAAGTGGAGAAAGGCCAGGAGGGGAAAGGGATGTGTGCAGGATTCCACCCACTCTTTTCGATTCTCCCTCCCCCCCCGGCACAGTTTTCTATTCCTCCCCTCAGGCGTAAGTTAATATTCCACAACCACCGAACTTGCTCCATCCCCATTTGGGCTTTTCTATCAAGATAAGAGATGTACTTCTGAAAAACCTGGGGTTCTCCTGGTCCTGTGTTGTTGGTGATGTTTTAGCTACTGTCAGGGAATAGTCAGAGGAGGAATGGTGGGGACCAGCCTGACCCTTCCAGAGAAGAGGAAGACAGTATAGATTTACAACAGTGGTTTGCGGGAGGTCATAACTCAGAGGCAGAGGAGGAGAGAAACTGGGAAATAATGGGATAAAAGGAAGGGGAAGCAGAGCAGGAGCAGCTGGCTGATATGTTATCACTAGAAAGCATTACAGACCCACCTTCTCCCAGAACCTGGCAAGGATTGAAATAATAATAATAATAATAATAATAATAATAATAATAATAATAATAAAAATTATTTATACCCCACCCTCCCCAGCCAAGATGGATAACACCCAATATAAAAACAAATTGATTAAAATACAACTTAAAAACAAGATTAAAATACAACATTAAAATATTAAAACATTCAAATACAGCATCATTTGAATGGAAACTCAAAAACTTTTTGGGGGATGAAAACGCCGTCAAGTAGGAGAGCAAAGGGCTCCGAGGAAAATGGCCATAAGGGGGTTGGTGCTGTTGATGAATGAGTAGAGAAGGGGGGGTAGAGATTACTCAGAGCAATGGCATTATTCCAAGAGGATGCTTTTCTAAGCCCCTCTCTGTGAATACTGAATAAAAGACATTGGTAAGAACTCTCCCTGTTATCTGTTCCTGACAGCCTACCATAGGGGGATCAGATTCCCTGACGCCTGAGAGCTACATATGAAACAGACTCTAAGTCCGCACCTCGGAAATGCAGGAAGAATATCCACCAACAGGAGCAGTGCTGCTCACACCCACCCGGTTCCTCAAGCTACTGAACATGTCTGACCCTGATGCCTTCAACAGGAGTCATGGAGTGGTGGCATAGTTGTTGAATTCCTCCACATCATTTTGAGGTTTCAGGTGAAGAAGCCATACTGGGCTTGACTCAGCTCTGCTATTTTCATGACTCTTGAGTGCAGAGACGAAGGGCAGGTTCGCCTTGCACCCATACAACCGAATCAATGACCGATAATGAACCTGATTTTACTCACAAGATGCAAATGTGTCACTTTGAACCAATGAAGATTTCAATCTACCTTTATTAACCTTGATTTTTAAATACAGAGTAATAAGCTGAGAGATCATTGCTTCATGGAATAGAATTATAGTCACCCCGTATTGGAGTGATACTGACAAGTTCATCTAGACATGTAATAATACTTCTCTCCCCCTTTTCTGTCTATGTTCATCTAAGCTTTTATTAATCTAATTCTGAACTGTGTTTAGTATTCCAAGCAGCAACAGAGAGATGATGTCTTTCATTTCATAAAAGCCCAAGATGAAAAAAGAAACGATACTGGAAGTGAAAGCTTTATTATCATTTTCTATCGTACAAAAAGCCCTTAACATATTTCAAAATAAACACGAATGGATTTAAAGCGCAGTCCCAGGGCACACATGACTTTGAATGTGCTTTGTTCCTGCGTCTCCTTCAGTCTTGTTAATTGGAATTAAGCATTCTATTATGATAGCGCTGTACTTTGAAGTGGTTCCCCCCCACCCCCAGATGTCATGGACTGAAAGTGCCTCCCAGATGGCCCAGGAAGTTATTGCACACGAGAATCCTCTGGAGATGAAACAACAGGCCTCTGCAAGACAGAACGCCATTGAATTTCCCTGCCTTTTGAAGCAGCACCAGAAATTTGGAGTTAATTGAGATCTCTTTTTTGAGAAAACGGCTTGAAAATATGAAAATATGGAGAGTGAGTGCTCGGCTACATTAGTCAAGAAACAGCGTTCTGAATGCATTATAAACATGGAACACCAGACGGCGCCAGAGAGCAGAGAAAATTCGAAGTGATTTTCCATAGTGGTTTTTCCCCACTGTGTATAGATCCACCCCCAATCTGGTATAGTGGTTACAGGGGCTAGGAGCTGGGTGGCCACGGTCCCGACTGCCACCTTGGCCATGAAGTTCACTTGGGCCAGTTGCTGCCATTCAGACTAACCCAACCTAAATTGGGAGGGGAGAACTGTGTATACCACCTCAAACGCTTTGGTGACTAAGGTAGGATACAAATGCAATAAAGGGAATGATCCAGTAAGGGTGTTCGATGCAAAGAGCTCATGGCACATGAGGATGTAAGTTTGCCAGCCCAATGCTCAATGAGCTGGATGGATGTATTTGTTGATTCGTGCAGAAAAGGGCACACATCATCTTCCAGAGTTGCAAGTTGCATGCTCAGGTAGGTTGCCTTTGCGATCCTTCCATGAGTCAGCTCCTGGACTAGACAGACCTGTGGTTTGATCCTGATATTAGGAGTTATTACATGATCTTTGCCTGTTTTCGTGTACAAGTCAGAGGTTGTTGTTGTTTAGTCGTTTAGTCGTGTCTGACTCTTTGTGACCCCATGGACCAGAGCACGCCAGGCACTTCTGTCTTCCGCTGCCTCCCGCAGTTTGGTCAAACTCATGCTGGTAGCTTCGAGAACACTGTCCAACCATCTCGTCCTGTCGTCCCTTTCTCCTTGTGCCCTCCATCTTTCCCAACATCAGGGTCTTTACCAGGGAGTCTTCTCTTCTCATGAGGTAGCCAAAGTATTGGAGCCTCAGCTTCACGATCTGTCCTTCCAGTGAGCACTCAGGGCTGATTTCCTTAAGAATGGATAGGCTTGATCTTCTTGCAGTCCATGGGACTCTCAAGAGTCTCCTCCAGCACCTTAATTCAAAAGCATCAATTCTTTGGCAATCAGCCTTCTTTATGGTCCAGCTCTCACTTCCATACATCACTACTGGGAAAACCATAGCTTTTACTATACGGACCTTTGTTGGCAAGGTGATGTCTCTACTTTTTAAGATGCTGTCTAGGTTTGTCATTGCTTTTCTCCCAAGAAGCAGGCGTCTTTTAATTTTGTGGCTGCTGTCACCATCTGCAGTGATCATGGATCCCAAGAAAGTAAAATCTCTCACTGCCTCCATTTCAAGTCAGAGGAGCCCCTATCAAAACCACCCTCATTACACTATTTAATGCTACATCCCCTTAGATTTCTTTGTATGTCTGCTGTCTTGCTAAGAACCATTTTTTCAAATATAAACTGCTGTAAAATCTACAGGGTGTGTGTAATCTGCTGTGTTTCATATTCATATTTTAATTTTAACAGCTTTTTTGTACCGATACACACCGTATTGGAGGGAGTCACTGGAATGAACGGCTTTCTAAAAATGATGTGCAGCAACTTGTTGCCTTCTGTAGCCCTCTTTGGGGTGATGAAATCGGCCGTAAATGTGCATGAACAAAATAAAACTGATAAATACATTGTAGAAACTGAAGTAATAACAGTCAGTGGTGCACAGAGGCACAACACAACTGATTCAGTGTGAATCCTGCCCCTACCTCCAACCCTCTGTCCAGTGTTGGACTGTATTGGGGAAGGCAATATTGACTCCATGTCGTGCTTTGAGGACTGCTAGCAGTATCTGGCCAATCACGTCTGAACACAGAATACTGGGCTAACTTGCTTTCTCTCTGCACTGTTCCCACCAAAGCAGATGCAGGGAAGTCTTCACCCGATGACTTCGTTCCCCATGCCACAACGGGGCCTTGGCTTCTGCTTCTGAATTGCATATAATCTGGCTTGAGAAGAAGTACAACAAAGAGGAGTATTTCTGTAAAGACTACAGGATACACATGGATTGTGGCTAACATTAACCACTACATTCATGCCATACATTTAAAACACCATAATGCCCCTTTAAACAGTCACAGCTTCCCCCAATGAATTCTGGGAGCTGTCATTCATTAAGGGTGCTGAGAGTTGTTGTTGTTTAGTCGTTTAGTCATGTCCGACTCTTCGTGACCCCATGGATCAGAGCATGTCAGGCACTCCTGTCTTCCACTGCCTCCCGCAGTTTGGTCAAACTCATGTTAGTAGCTTCAAGAACACTGTCCAACCATCTTGTCCTCTGTCGTCCCCTTCTCCTTGTGCCCTCAATCTATCCCAACATCAGGGTCTTTTCCAGGGTGTCTTCTCTTCTCATGAGGTGGCCAAAGTATTGGAGCCTCAGCTTCAGGATCTGTCCTTCCAGTGAGCACTCAGGGCTGATTTCCTCAAGAATGGATAGGTTTGATCTTCTTGCAGTCCATGGGACTCTCAAGAGTCTCCTCCAGCACCATAATTCAAAAGTTGTTAGAGGACCCTTATTCCCCTCACATAGCTACAATTCTCAGAGTGGTTTAACCAGTGCTTTTGGGGGGCACAGGGGCACACATACCCCCTAAACATTTGTGACCCACTCTTTGTAAACATCATTCTGCTCCTCCATGATAATATGACAGCAACAATCACAGATAACAATGGTTCTCAAAGTGAACCATTCACAGTGGGATCAGGTGTTAAACAGGGTTGTGTTATTGCCCCAACTCTTTTCATTATTTTCATTGCCATGATCGTACACATTGTTGAAGTGAAACTCCCCACCAGAGTAGAAATCATATATCAAACAGATGGAAAGCTCTTCAATCTGAGCAGGCTGAAAGCAGAGTAAGGTTATCATAACTTCCATCATAGAGCTACAGTATGCTGATGACAACATAGTGTGTGCACTTTCAGAGGATGACCTCCAAACATTTTTTATTTTTATTTTTTAGAGAAAAGGGACTGGGCTTAACAATCAATCTTTCTTTACAGGGAATTCAGCTCTGTGAGGGGAATAGAGGTCTCCTTGAGACCATCAGCATCATTAACAAACTACAGCTCCCAGAATTATTTGAGAACAGTCATGAGTGCTTTAAGTGGTATCATGTTTCTTTAAATCTATGGTTTGAATGTGGCCATTGTGTGAAGCTGGTGGGAATATTCTGGATTGGCAATGAACGGTAATTTGAACACATCCTTAGGATCCATGCACGCCATACATTTAAAGCACATCTATTCCCCCTCCCCCATCAAAAGCAAAAAATAAAAAATAAAAAAAAAATGGGGGGAAGCTGTAGTATACCTCTCACAGAGCTACAAATTCCAGAAACCTTAAAAAATTACAGTTCCCAGGATTAATTTTGGGATGGCTGATTCAGATGTATGAACTAATTTCAGTTCATCTGCTTTGCAAGTTTGAGGAGACATTATTTTAGCTTAGAAGCCTATTTTTGTGCTGAGATTCCCTAGATAAATGCAGCGTCTGGAATTGACTATAAAACCAAACACCCTGTAAACCTGTACATTTGTCTTTTTTTTTTTTTTTTTAAGGCACTGGGTAAGACTTGAAAAGACATTACAGAGATGGCTTTTATTTTTCCTTTTCTCTTTTGTAAAGGTTCTGGGGCCAAGTTGGCTTAATTATAATTTGATGGATAATTCCCAATCCATTTTAAATACCTTTTCTTTGGGGTAAGGGGAATTGTTCAACAGTTTAATAGACATGAAGTTGGAGATAGAGCATCTCTAGAAACAGAAGATGCAACTTATTTAACTTATGCTTATTTAACTATTGAACAAGAACATTGGGAATTATTCATCGCATTATAATTGCACCTAATTGGCTTTGCTTGGTGCATTTTCAGCTAACAGTGTAGCCTTCCTTCTCCTGTTCATTCTAATGCTATCCTCACAACAAACTTGTGAGGTGGGAGAGACCAAGTCCTAGTGAGCTTCACAGCTCAGCAGGATGACTTCACTTGTCCAATTCCATCGATATGATCAAATAGATTATAAATCATACGGCATCCCTGAGCAAAATATTGTATTTTATATAATAAATGATCAGCTATGGGCTTCCACCAGAAATCATCTATGAAGGTGCCATGGAAGGCTGGACGATCATGGTGATTAAGGCACTGCCTCATCAAGCTATTAGTTTTCTGCTCCTCCTTAGTCTCAATGTTTGCCTTTGTAGAACACATCAAAGAGGAGGATGGGAACAAGCCAAGAATTAGTTGGCTCTACCTGTCATTGGATGGGACGCGGGTGGCGCTGTGGGTTAAACCACAGAGCCTAGGATTTGCTGATCAGAAGGTTGGCAGTTCAAATCCCCGCGACAGGGTGAGCTCCCGTGGCTCGGTTCCTGCTCCTGCCAACCTAGCAGTTCAAAAGCATGTCAAAGTGTTTACCTCCGGCGGGAAGGTAAGCAGCGTTTCTGTGCGCTGTTCTGGTTCCCCAGAAGCGGCTTAGTCATGCTGGCCACATGACCTGGAAGCTGTCTGCGGACAAACGCCGGCTCCCTCGGTCTATAGAGTGAGATGAGCGCCGCAACCCCAGACTCTTCTGCGACTGGACCTAATAGTCAGGGGTACCTTTACCTTTGCTTTTAAGTGGTGGCTACCCTTACCAAAACTGAGTGCTGAGCTGACGATGTGTTGCACCACAGAGGATGAAAATGTCCCACAACTTTGGTCTTGGTAATCAAATTCTGAAAGGGTTGTTAATTACCAGACCAACTTTAATTTTGTGTTTAGACAAAAGATTTCTGAACTGACACATTGCATAGAATCTGCTGTACATTAGTACATAAATTACTCTCCCATTCTCCTTTTTTAGCCTGCTGCTTAAACAGGAAGATGCATTATGACACTTTTTTCATACTATAATAGGAATGGAGATCTAGCCTGGAGCAACGTAACAGTAATTAAAGAAGCTGATCTCACTGAAGAAATGCAAATGCTTATGCAAATCAGGCCCGGCTCTCCAGCTTCTATCAGGTTATAAACGTGGGCCCCTGATGTGCTCAGGGTTGCACCATTGCGTTAATTTATTCTTCAGCTTTCTTGTACTCCTATCACCACTGTGCTTTTCATTTCTTTCCCTGACAATATCATCCCATATGTATGAAATCCTTTCTCCTAGGCTTCGTGCACTATATTGTCAGTCAAAAAGTTAAGTGATGAAGGGAAACAAATCCAGTGTCAACTAAACCAGTGGTGGCTGGTTCCCATTGGGAATGGACGGGCATAAGGCAGAGGACCCAAACAGTGGGTGGAGGCAATGAATGCTGGAGCCAAATAATTCTAGTTTGGTCCCCATCTTCTTCCAGGCTGAGATGTTTGATGCTAGACCTACCACATACTATTTAAATGTTTTCCTAAGGAAAATTATTCAAAGCAGAGCAAAGTCCTCTGCATGTATGAATTGCATGACGGGCACATCATGTGATTATCACACATTGGCACAGACATCTGACCTCACAAAACCTGTGAGTAGTTGTGAGTAGTTGTATGCATGTCGGTTTCCATGTGATCAGGTTTCCCGATTGTGCAGGAGTCCTCATCATGTAGAAGCTATGTAGAAACAGCTGTTTATCTGTGTGATCCATCCATTCAGATAGCTATGCAAGCATGTGGACATCCCTGGAGTTGGAGCAGGTCTGCAGTATGGTGGGTGCAGGGCAGGGTCTGCAATGCTGTCCTACTCAGTAGAGATTGAATGAAGTTACATTTCTTCCCTTTTCACTGCTTTGCTTGAATGCTGTTTGGAAACCCCGCTGTGAGTTTGTTGACAGTGGGAAAAAGAAGAGCTCTTCACTCAAAACTTGAGCATCTCTTAATGCTGTTACTTTGTTATGTATAATGAGAAGTTGGGAACAAGGTTAGGAATTCAATGAAACACAGTGAGGTAGGCAGATTCGTGGTCTAGGTCTTTCATGATTCTTTGGCTCTCCATCTCTCTCTCTCTCTCTCTCTCTCTCTCTCTCTCTCTCTCACACACACACACACACTATTTGTAACCCTAAAGGAACAATAATTCATTTGTGGCAGGCAGAACACGTCTTAGTTCTTCCTGTCAAATACATGCTTAAACACTTTGGTTCCTGGAGCAATCTAAACTGACCTGTTATATGATTTCAGAAGCTCCTTCTGAATCAATCAATGACCGGTTCTTCCCAATAATTATAAAAACTAACCCTGTTTACATTTAGCCTAATTCGTTTTTTAGGCTCGAACATTGTTCAGCAACTATCTGTATAGGCTGCTGTTCACTGGGACTGGTAGGGTGGAATCCAGGGAGACCAGCAGAAGGTGTAGCCAGAAGAAATGACTGGCAGACACTAGTCCAATGACAGGTAAAAGGTAAAGGTAAAGGGACCTCTGACCATTAGGTCCAGTCATGACTGACTCTGGGGTTGCGGTGCTCATCTAGCTTTATTGGCCGAAGGAGCCGGCATACAGCTTCCAGGTCATGTGGCCAGCATGACTAAGCCGCTTCTGGTGAACCAGAGCAGCACACAGAAACACCGTTTACCGTATTTTTCGCTCTATAACACGCACCTGACCATAACACGCACATTGTTTTTAGAGGAGGAAAACAAGGGAAAAAACATTCTGAATGAAACAGTGGATGTATCATTTTTGTGCTTCATGCTGTGGCCACAGACATGTGATCTGATGGTGAATTTGGGGTGACCCAATGCAAAAATCCTGAGAATCCCTGTGGATCCATGCTTTGTAACCACGTTTTTGCACCATTGCAGCCCCAGGCAACAGTGGGTGCGTGATTTTTGGGGGGCAGGCTGTAGGCATGGACATGCTATGTGCTCTGATGGTGAATTTGGGGTGACCCAATGCAAAAATCCTGAGAATCCCTGTGGATCCATGCTTTTTAACCACATTTTTGCACCATTGCAGCCCCAGGCAACAGTGGGTGCGTGATTTTTGGGGGGCAGGCTGCAGCCATGGACATGCTATGTGATCTGATGGTGAATTTGGGGTGACCCAATGCAAAGATCCTGAGGATCCATGTGGATCCGTGCTTTTTAACCACATTTTAAGTGGGGAGGGAAGGAAAAACACTGAAGGGACAAGGAGCACTGAGAGGGGTGTGCTGAGAAGCAGCTGGCTGAGATTGCAGGAGAGGGGTTTTACCGGAAGGAGGAAAGGAAGGCAAAAGTTTTCCCTCACCTCCCCACCCAAGCCAGCCAGCTTGCGCGCTCTCTCTCTCTCTCTCCCTTCTGCATGTTTTCAGCTTTCCCCTCTGCTTGCCTGGAGGGGAGGGGCTTTCCCTGCTCTTTGTTCCGTTTGAGCAAACACAGCAAGGAAACAGAGGTGGGTGGGCAGTAAGACCCTGAGGCAGAATGCAGGAAAGCAGCCACTCCCTCTTTTCAGGTTTCCCTTCTCCGAGACCGCAATCTCATTTTTGCCTGATTTTTTTTGCCTCCCCTTGCCCATTTGGCTCCAGGGACCACACATTCGCCCAATAACACGCACAGACATTTCCCCTTCCTTTTTAGGAGAAAAAATCTGTGTGTTATAGAAGGAAAAATACGGTACCTTCCCGCCGGAGCTGGGACTGAACAATGGGAGCTCACCCCGTCGCGGGGATTCGAACCACCAACCTTCAGATTGGCAAGTCCTAGGCTCTGCCTGCGGGTACCATTTTGGTGCATGCACCTTTTACTATGAAATAGAAGGTCACATCTAATAAAATTCATTTGTACGTTGGGACTAGGCTGCAAAGGACCCATGTAGCCACTCCTTCTAAAACCAAATAACCACAAACAAGGGTGAATAAAGAGGTGAGCACAAAGTAATCTGTAAATACAAAATTGCCAAACCTCCTTTGTCTCTGTCTCCACCAAAAAGGAAAGCAGTGGCCAACCTGGTGATAACAGAATAAATGTTGCGAGGAGGGAGCTGCAGCCCAAGAAAGGAAAAGAGGTGCTAAGGGAACACCTAGTTATTTTAAATGAATTGAAATCTCTTTGGCCTGATGAGCTGCACCCAAGGGTAATAAAGCAGTTGGTAGATGTAATCTGACAGTCTCTTTCTATAATCTTTGAGAATTATTGGTGAACAGGTAAGCTTTCTGAGAACTGGAGGTGGGTAGATATTGTCCCCATCTTCTTGTTGTCCCCAGTTCTTTGTACTTCTTCAAACACTGGGGATCTCTGCAAGCTTGCTAATACCTTTCTATGGCTTGGGGATTCTGCTGTTTCAGCTACAGAAGGATCCATATTCAGAGAACGAGCTTGCTTTTAGCACCCGGAATGATACTTTCCACTGCACCAAAGAGAGAAAGCATCTTCTTAGAGTACGGCAAAAGAGCACTTCTTTCTTTCTTTCTGATGTTGAGTAATGTCGTCTATCACCCTTACGATGGGGAATCTAAACATGAAGAAATCAAAATGCTCAAAAGGTAAAGTGACAGGCTGTGGCGCATTCTGAAGGATACACTATCTGTCAGAGTGCAATGAACATACTTTGTGTTCGACTGCAGTTGTTATAAGATGCTTAACCGTGTGTGCATTTATGTTCATTGCCAATGCAGTCGACATTCCAAATCCAGTCCTTGTTATACGTATGGAAGGGTGCTTGAACTTGAAATAAGAGAGCTTGTTTATGCCACAATTTAGCACAATTGCTAACAAGGCTTACAGCCTTTGGTAGGGGGTTGGAAGAGAATGTTGTCCCCTTAAGAAAGGTAGAGACACTTAAAAGGGCAGAGTGCCATTTCCTTCTTTGTTAACTGACAGATCTGCAAAGTGTTTTGCATGGACAGGTGGAGTCCCCAAAACCCTGGGAGGCCCCCATGTGGAATAATGACTCAAGACAACGTGCTATGGGATTAAAATTGGCCACAACTTTATTATGTTTCAGATGTGGGTAGACCTTGGCTCAGGCATTGGGCGTTTATCCCTCCCAGTCCCCCAGTGGGGATCTGGGGAACATCCGGGTTATCCAGTGTGTGTGGTGGGATGGGCTGGCTCTGGAGAACATATGTTCAAGCAGAGAGAGCCCGCCCCCTTATGCCGCCCTCGCAGGGAAGATCAATGACAACCTCTAGGCGTATTGCCAAAGCCTCCCCTCAAAACAACCCCTTTAACGGGGAACCCTGGTATCGCTGCCGCAAGGAGAAGGGGGGCGTGGGTCACCGCTACATGCTCATCCCCATTTAGGGAAGATAGACTAAAGGATTGTGCCCAAGGCCTGATACCGCCAAAGTTGTGATGTTTTGCTAAGGGAAAGGCAAACCTGCCAATGCCGGAGAATTCCTTTCCAGCGCTTCAACAGCGACATTGACGTAGCAGCATCAACGTACCTGTGAAGAAAAGGTTAACTTGCAAAAGAAGTCTTAACTGAGGGTGGGTAGGGTGGGAGAAGCTCTGGAGCCAACTGACAATTCCCAGGTAAGATCCTCCCCCTATTGTGTGGGCAGGGTGGTCCCTCCCCCTACCTGGCCTGATCACCTTGGCAACGCCTTCCCAGGTGGGATTGGGCAACTGGCTGAGGTAGGTGGAGACCTCCAGGTACCCCACCAGGTACGACCACGCAAGGGCGCCCCCCATTTAATGTGGGGAGCGGTCATTTAACCATTGCTCCTTGATGAAGTAAACAGACTATCCTTGCCCCACAATGCCTGCGCTCCCCCCTCCCACATCGGGTTTAAGGCCTATTCGTTAACACCTTTCAGTTCTCTGATGCTATGAAGCCCAACTTTCTGAGAAGATTAAGGAAACAGCATTTTTGTGCCAGTCTGAAGCTAAAAATAAGTCTCAATTTTCTGAAACAAACAACTTGAATAAGGTTGGGTAGTTAAAAAGGGAAGGGGGGCTGTTTGTGCTGTGGTGCTTTGAGAAGGAAAAGAATATTGCTTAAAACATAGAAAGCTCCAAAGTTGTTTATTATTCACAAGCTTTAATAACTTTGAAATAAGTCTGCTGCATAACTGTCTATCCGTCAGTCATTTCTCTCATTTCAGTTCCATTTCCACTCAACATCCCTCATCATATCCCACTACCACTCAGCCAGCACATTTCATTATCATCTCATAGGGATGGGCGAGGACTTTGTTTAGTTCATTTTTTAATGCAAATGTCCCTTCTTTGCACTTCCTGAAGAATGAAACAAACCCAAACACAGCTCTCCTTTGAAAGCTATGGTTCTCTGAATTTTGCGATGCAGTTTTCCAAACCCAAAGTGTAGACCAGAATAGATATATGAACAAAAAATATGTACAAAATTAAGGGAAATTCCTTGCAAAAAGGCAGACATGAGACAAAGATGCATTAGGAGAATTATAAAAGAAAATGCATGTGAATTTTCATGAGTTTTTGGTTTGTTTTTATGTTGAATTCGCAACTTGATGAGGGAATGGGATGAACTGAATTAAATGCTGGTAGAAAGGGGGGTGGGGAGGAAAACAGAGATAAATTAAAACTGAAAGATTCATCCACCCTTCTCTTTCTATTCAGGCTTCCTCCACAGAAAGCTGAATAGATTCCCTATGCGTAGCCCTGGCATCTTGCTTCAAATGTAAAAAAAAATATGATATATATACAGGTAAGGCTTCTGACTAGGTTCTGAGTAGCAAAGAGAGTAGCTAAAGGAAGTGCAAGTTGTTTTGCAATTAAACCAGTTGTGCATCATTAATAATAATAATAATAATAATAATACACATGTGGTATACAAATACGTTAGGATCAGGAGAACATTTTGTACCCATGGAGGACAGTGTTTCCAAAATGAATCCATGCAAAATGCAATCCCAGTGTTACAGCATTATTGGAGCATAATCTGAGCATGGCGTGTTTGTAATGTTTCCTGCAATGAGAGTGGCAATTCTCTGCACTCCTTGCCCCTGGCACAAAGCCACAGCAGTGTACCAAGCATCAGAGAGGGGAGGATACATAGAGCCATCATGTACTTTCTTGCCGCTCCCAGGGCAGCAGAAAAGTTGGGTGGGGACTTGAAAGGCAGGAGGTAGGAAGGAGCAAATCTTTTAATTTTGTTTTCTCTCAGTTGCTCATTTTCCCAAGTCTCCACATTTCCACATCAGTCTGGGTCTTTCTTTCTTTCTTTCTTTCTTTCTTTCTTTCTTTCTTTCTTTCTTTCTTTTAAAAAAAAGTTATTGTGAAAACTCAGCAACATTTTGGAGCTGATTTCAGCACACATTTTGCATGCTTATTTTTGGCAAAGCCATTTCCCCTAATATATGTATCTTCATGCTCACTCCCCCCTAGTGAATGCACTGTAGTACACTTTATTTGCCTGGAAAATATTCTTTTGCAAAATATTCTTCTTGAAAATATTCTTTTGAAAAGTTTGAATTAGTTAAATTCAAATAATAATAATAATAATAATAATAATAATGCCCGGCCTTTTTTCCTTCACAGGATTCAAGGTAAACAGGATAAAAATAAAAAAGATCTAAAAACATAGTACTTACTGCCTTGAAGGACATCTTTGGGAGAAGAAAAGGCGAAGGAGTAAATCCTACACAAATTTGGAGTGGAGTAACTATGACAGTTGGATGGCATCTTGTACGTCTCCTTTTGGCAACTCCTGCATTCAAGCTGGGGCCAAACGTCTCACTCTGATTTCCTTTCAACCACATCAGCAAAGCTGAGAGGGGGGTCTTGTCGTCTGGGCAACCCAGGACCTCCACACACACTGCCCAGGCTTGTGCCCCAGGTAGGTCACTTCAGTGCTGCTAATGCAGCAAATAATAATGATGATGATGCAAGAAGCAGAAGTTATGAGTTACCGGTCTCTGCAGCCACAGTGAAGGAATGGACCTAGTCCAGGAACAGCACCAGAGTGTGTTCTTGGAGTTGGTGACCTCTTGCTCCAATATAAGAGTAGGAACAGGAATATCCTTTTATGGTCAGAAGTGCAGGAAGGAATACCCTTTTATGGTTAAGAATACCGGAGCAGGAACATATGTGATGTCAACCTGCGTGTATAGGCTGACGTGGTTGGATTCCTGGGGAAGGAGGGAGAGGGTGCCTGGAGGATATATAGGTTTTAGGTTATGCTATGCTTCTAATAGGTTGTGTTATATTCTGGATTATGTATGTTTTAATAGATTATGTCTGAATAGGATGAGAGTGTTGGAGATACGTGCAAATGTGTATGTGAATCCGGTCTTGGGTGTTTGATTTTCGTTGTTGTGTATACTGTGTATATACGAACAATGACAATAAATTTATCTAATCTAATCTAATCTAATACTGCATGAAATTTCTCAGTTCTTTGGACTTGCTGTGGACTGACCACGCAAGTGCCTTTCTGCTGTTCCGGAGAGCAGAAATAAAGAACTCTTTCTCTGAACCAACCCTCGGTGTCATTTGACTTCCATCCTCCCGTCCAGGAACAACACAGACCCAATCGGTGAACTCCAATAAGGCTACAACAGCAGGTGCTGTGATTCTCCAGCAGTTTGACTTCACCCTTGGATGCACACTCCATTGTCTCTTGGGACAGACAGTTGCAACAACAACCACTCCTCAGTGTGCTGTGGAAGTCTTTGTCTCCAAATGGCTCTGTCTCCAAAGTTTTTACACTTGCTGCTCAGCCTTTTAGAGTGTCACATTGAGTGTCAATATTTCTTTTTGGGCTGCATGGATTGCGTAGCAAGTGAACTTGATGTGCCAATCACACAAATGGTGAAGCATATCATAGATTCGGTTTTACCAGGGTGCCTCTAAGCAAATGGGCACAGCCACCTTGAAATGTGACATACTTCTTTAAAGGAGTGTTCTTTCTCCACCTCATGCCCTGATATTTGAAATCCTATTTATTTAAGATAGCCATCAGGAACGGTACTGTTCCCTGCAGCCATCGTTTCGCTCCTTACCTAAATACGTTCACAAAATATTCAGAGTTGTTTTGCAAAGGAATATCTGATTTAATATGATGTGTGACATCGCCAAATAGTAGTGGCCAAGGCAACAGATGGTGGGCTCTCTCTCTCTCTCTCTCTCTCTCTCTCTCTCTCACACACACACACACACACACACATATTTTCACTTCCATTGTTTCCAGTACTAAACCAGACTCAAATTGGCATTGTTTGGGGGCCGTGTGTCTGCGTGTTTGTTAACAAGAGAGCTTAGGATGTTATGAATCCACACCTTCTCCTGACACAACCTGAAATGTCTCCCTCCCAAATGCTGGCAGAATACCGCTGGCAGAACACCTATGCCTGCAGAGATTTCCATGGGTGTACTGATGGGCTTCCAGTGCAATGTGGGCTATCTGGCCAACGGCCCTCCCTTTCTGATTGTTGAGAAGCTTAAGAACTGCTTCCAGAAGCCCCTCAGCTGGCTTTTGGCTGACTCAAGGATTTCTCTGTTACTGTGTGAGAAAATATATTAAAAAACACATGTTTAAATACATAGTTAAATGTGAGGGTTTTTTGATGGTGCAGATTATTATTATTATTTTAATTGCAGAATAATGAAGAAATGGGATGAATCAGCTAATGGGTAAAGGCATGCAAAAATACCACTGACTGGAAATGTCTTGATTGACACATCCTTACTAGGCAGTAATGAATAGGGCAGTTAGTTTGACCCAACATAGGTGCAATTGCTTTACCTCAGGGGTAGCAAACTTCAGGCTGGCTGAGGCTGATGGGAATTGTAGTCCACAACTGAAGGGTGCTATCTTGCAGCCCTTCTTTGAGCTCAACACTTCACAAGCTGATAAGAGTACTACCACACCCAGGTGGTACTTTTGGGCTTCTCAAAGGTATCTGGTTGGTCACTATGAGAATATGATGCTGAATTACATGGACCATTGATGAGGCTTTTCTTCTGTTCGTAAGAGCATTTATTCAGCAATGAAATCAAGTTTTCAGAAGATTTGTAAAGTCTTGCAGGAAACCTGAGTGCAGTATAGTAAAAAGGCCTTCTGAAAGTTTTGATATTTGTTATTTTTGTTTGGAAACCATGACTAGTTCCACTTTGTGGAGCCGTTTATTCAGGTTAAAAACATCCATGTGAATTCTTCCTCCTTTGGTTGGAGAGAGAGATATAGAGGGAACTCAAATGAACCTTTAATGAATATGATGTGTAGAAATGGTGGCCTGAATTGTAAAGGGAATTAAAGAAAAAAAAATCAAGGTTCACTTCAGTAGGATGAGACAACCAAAGTCATAATGATCAGGGTCTGCTTAAATGGCTCTGTTGAAGCAGCAGCTGACCTAAGCTCTCCCCTCGATGCTTGAAAAAGATCAGTTTAACTCAAACATGCACACATGTCATTTTTCATGTCAAGCTTCCCTGTCTTTCATGACTCGAGCTTTGAATTTCCCTTTCTAATAAAGCCACTTGGTTTCACAGTTCTCTCTTCTCCTGATTGACTTTTAAGAATCCAAACTCCCAATTATCGGGAAATAACACATGCCTCCCACATGCACTGTAGGCCAATTAGCATAGCCCTCGTCCCACTGACTTTATGGATCGGCCAGAAGCACAAAGTATTGGTAATCTGGCTAAAAGCTTTCTCCCTTGAGGCTTCTGCCTAATTGGTTCAGGCAGTCGAATTCCCTTCTTGGGAAAGATGTCTGTCATCACAGCATCTCAGCAGCCTTGGTTTGCATTGCTTGTGTGATCTCAAACCAAAACTGTTATCCCTTTTGAAATGCACCACAATTTCGTTTATCTAAATGGCCCAAAGGGATGTCAAAAGACACACAGCTGCTTAAGAGCATGGATAAATTAGGGACCGTTAAAAGGCTAAATTGATGTGACCTTCTCCATGCCTTTTGGTTCAACACATGCATTGTGCATACATTGTATGGAGAGGTGTTTGCATGGCAAAAGCTTTCAAGTGAAAAAGCCATCTCAAAAAAATAAAATTAAAAAGGTAGCTTTCAGACATTTTCTTTGATTTGGTACCTGCTGATTACAATCCAACCAAATGGATGTCCGCTGGAATCAATGGGCTTAAATAAAGCACTTAACTCTGCTTTCAATTATAACTAACAGTTTAATTTTTCACATGGGAACTGTGTCACAAGAAAATGAGAAAAAATGGTGTTGAATAGAAATGGTGGAGTGATGATGATGAAAAAAGCAGCCCACTCTTTTGGAGATGTTTCAAGTATAATTAATCTAAAGTGAGGGTGAAAATGGGAGGGAATATGTTTGCCCACTCATTGATCTAAGCACCATTTGTGTCCCTCTGTAATGTCTCTGTTTGGCATCAGTGATGTCTTTGTCTACCCAAATCTAATGGCAGATAGAAACAGCTCCCATTTTTCTGAGGGCAATTCAGAATCAATTAATAGAACTGTAAGAATGGGGGTTACAATTCTACGAAAAGAAGAAGCACTACTTCACAGACTGAATAAGGTTTTTTTTCTTCCCGTAAAGCACAGGTGAAGGCCAAGGACATCCAGGGCACAGATGTTAATGTTCTCTGCAGGCCTCAAGTAGATAGTTACAGTGAAATCTCAACCATGTCTACTAAAAAAAGCTCTTTTGAACTTAGTGGAGATTGTTACCAGGTAAATGGGCTCAGACTAGTCACTACAAGCACACACATACAACATCCCCTAAACATTTAGGGAAACTCCTCGATTAATTTTGCTAATCTTCTCAAACTGTGTTTGTTTTTATCTCAGAATTCCTCAGGGAATTTACGTCAGCAGGAATATCTCAACATTTGCCTCACAATTTTACTAGGCGAACAAGTTCATGTTCTCCCACCATTCAAAGCATTCCCTCCATTTTACTCAAAAGCCAAGGACCCCATTAAGGTAAGAAGCACAGTGAGCAATCAAGTTTCTAATTTCTAGTTATTTCATGTATTTTGCAGGTAAAATGGATGACTTTTCTTTTGTCAATATGTTGCTCTTGTTATGAAAGTATCAACAGTTAGAAGATGTTTCACCCAGATGTTTTACGATTATCTCACTTTGCTGCTTCCTTTCTAGAACCATCATTCATGGATGAGAAGGAAGACAAATGTTGTCCCTGACTGAGTTTGGGGGAAGAATCATAGCTCACTGCTGGGACTTATGCTATGTATCCCAAAAGTCAATCCCTGGTATTTCCATGCAGGACCTAAGAAGAAGTCCTCTTTGAAGCCACCAGGTGTGGGGAACTGTTGTAGAACTACAACTCCAAGCATGCCTCATCAATGGCCATGATTTCTGAGGCTGATGGGAGTTGTAATCCAGTTTCTCACACCTGATGTAGACAGTAGTACTGAACCACATGGACCAATAATCTAACTGGCATACAGCAGTTTCCTCTTTATCTCTCCTTTCTTCCCAGACTGTGTCTATTGGAACAGCGTAACTATGTTTCCTTTAGTGAGCAGTGCTGTTTGAGTTGTTTACCACACGGTTCAAAACCATTTGCTATACTGTCTGCCTTCAGTCATCTGCAACACTTTCATTTACGATAGTCAATATCAGAAATGTGCAAGTCTATGTTAAGCTGTACAAGAAGGGCTACATTTTTCATTTCATTGCAATATCTATTTTTTAAGGTTTGGAATGTGTGACATGGTGCAGATTTCATAGCAGACAAAGCAATCTCCATTTTATTTTAATTCATTTTTTAGTGACCGTTATAATCTTATCCTTGGAGAAGAGCTTTTATCCCTCTCCACTCCCACCCCCCAATTTCAGTCAGATTTCTGTGCTCTTCATAATCACCTTATACCATTCAAAGAAAATGTTCTCTGTTATTTCCCTTTTTTTGTAGATACACACAAATGCATGACTCCCCACACACAAACCCTCAGCTCATTCAGCTGGAAACAGAGTAGGATGCATGAAGTTTTATATATGCTCAAAAAATACTTGTTATACTTTTTTTTTTTTTTACTATGTCTATTGGTTTGTACTGAATTTATTTTCTTTTAAAATAAATTATGTGATTTGGGTTTTTGTTTAAAAAGCCCTAACTTTTAATATAGTCAGTGGCTTACATTGAAAAGCACATTTAAAGTACATTTCTCCCTGAAGGAGTGCTGGGAACAACAGTTACCTCTCACAGAGCTACAATTTCCAGTATGCATAACAAATAACAGTTCCAAGGATTCTTAAGGTTTGTGTATCTTTCTTTAAAAATGTGCTCTGTATGCAGCCAGTATGTGTTCACTCTGTCAGTAAAAACTAATGCTATTAACATCATTGGGTTGAAGCCACACCAAGTCATACACAAAGCAAACCGGAAACCCAAAGGCCTTAAATGACCTACTGACCACTGACTTCAATGGATTTACTCAGAGGATAAATAAGAGAGCAATCAAAACCCGAGATCTGCCAAGATGAATGAATTAGGACACAGTGAATCACTGGTTCAGTCAAGTGATTCCTGCTAAAGCTAGGCAATGCCAGCATAAGCACATGAACTTGATCTTTGAAGAGTTTGTAAGTAAACCATTTTTTTAACCTTACTCAATGTGTGGTATCCTAGGAGAACAGAGAAGTTTTAGAACTCACAAGGGCATATTTCAAATATCCAACAAGCTATAGTTCTATGTTTTACTTTGCTGCGTGTTTTGTGATTTTAATTGCAGGCACAGGCACTTAATGGCTGCGGCAGGTGAAGGGAGTGCCACAGGAATGACACAGGATATAATAATAATAATAATAATAATAATAATAATAATAATAATAATAATAATATATTATTTGTACCCCACCCATCTAGCTGGGTTTCCCCGGCCACTCTGGGTTGCTTCCAACAAAGATTAAAAATACATTAAAATGTCACACATTGAAAACTTCCCTGAACAGAGCTGCCTTCAGATGTCTTCTAAATGTCAGGTAGTTGTTTATCTCTTTGACATCTGATGGGAGGACGTTCTACAGGGCGGGCACCACTACTGAGAAGGTCCTCTGCCTGGTTCCCTGTAGCTTTGCTTCTCACAGTGAGGGAACCACCAGAAGGCCCTTGGTGCTGGACCTCAGTGTCCAGGCAGAACAATGGGGGTTGAGACGTTCCTTCAGGTACACTAGTATTGGGGGAAGGAAGAGGATGGTGTTTCAAGCTAATATCTGAATTTGCTGATGTTGGTAGATCTGCTGTACCTGCATGGTGATTCCCCTGCCCACCCCCCACAATAAGGCTTGTTAATTTCTAAACAAACTTGACTGTCAAATTTCTTCACAGTTTGAGATAGCAATGAGAGAATGTTTGAGTTTGTGTGTGTGTGTTCTATGATTACAGATAAATTCCCTTGATGAAGTTGAAAAAGCATTTTTTATTCCTCCCCCCCCCTCCGATTTTTTTTTAGATAACCCCATCTGAAACTGATGCTTTTTTGCATCTCATTCAGGGCAAAGTGAAGTATAAAGAACTTATTTAGTTCCACTGGAAATGGAGTGAATTAAGTATCACTTGTGGCTAAGGTACATAATAATAGAGAGATGATCCAGTGGGATAATGGAATATTCGTCACCTCTTTGAAGACAACAGTTGGCTGTGCGGGGCAGAAATGTGACACACACACACACACACACACACACACACACACACTTTACACAATTGTCTATTACTGGCTCTGCATAGCACTGCTGCTGTTAGTATTCATTTTCTGATAGAAAAGAATCTGAAAGCTTAATTTTCATGGATTTGCCAGTAAGATGCCTGTAACACTTTAACAGCATACTATTGTAAATTAGTCATGCACACCTTTAGAAATCTTCACTTTTTCTTCTCTCTCTCTCTGAAAGTATCATCGTATATTTCATTTCATATTTACAAAAAAGAAAAAGAAGACATATTGCCTACCAATTTTTCAGGCACTTCTGAAATACCCCATTTCAGATCTCCTCATAGAACTGATAGAGGCAAAAAAAATGGCTCATCCAAATTCATGGACAATTGCTTTCCTAAACTTTGCATTACCTGGACATATTGTATACCTTGGAAGGGGCAATCCTATGGCAAGATCCACTAGGATGAGCATTGTGGCTCAGCTGGTGTTAAGTCCCCAATCTTGGCTTAGCCAGAGATATACCAGCAGATCTTGAGTATGGCAGATCCTGGGCCACAGGAAAGGGGGCATTCCAGGGGTGTGGCAGGGCTGGGAACAGAGAGTGGGGACTTAGGCTGGATCTTTAGCCTCTTCACTTCTGTCACATTTCCTGGTAATTGGACATAGAACTCTTTATTAAAGCCTTGTTTTCCCTCGGCCAGGCTCAAGCAGAGCAGCAGCAGCAGCAGCAACCTCACACCTGAATGGTGTTTGCAATATCTATCTACAGTGGTACCTTGGGTTAAGTACTTAATTTGTTCTGGAGGTCCGTATTTAACCTGAAACTGTTCTTAACCTGAAGCACCACTTTAGCTAATGGGGCCTCCTGCTGCTGCTGTGCCACCAGAGCGCTATTTCTGTTCTCATCCTGAAGCAAAGTTATTAACCCGAGGTAATATTTCTGGGTTAGCGGAGTCTGTAACCCGAAGCGCATGTAACTTGAAGCCTATGTAACCCGAGGTACCAGTGTATCTATATCTATCTATCTATCTATCTATCTATCTATCTATCATCTATCTCTATATATCAGGGCTGGATTTAGGTTTGATGAGGCCCCAAGCTCCTGAAGGTAATGGGGCCCTTTATATGTCCAGCTGTTCTTTGTCAATAACAAATTGTCACTGTTTTTTGTGTTGAATATATGTTATATGGTAATTTATGGACCTAATAGGTATCTAAAGCCATTTGGACCTATTGTCATGCAACCAGTCCATGCAGAATGTAGGTACCTTATATATAGAAATGCGCAAACCAGGGATATTTTAGGGAGCAGGCTAGCAGGTGGGGCCCATTACGTACTTCATAGGCACCTACACAACACATAACACTGTTGCTGTATGTAGGTTTTATTTTATTTGTTTTTTATCTTATATTTTGGAAATGTACATCCAATTATTATTTTTTACATTTGGGGGGGGGGGCAAGAGAGTGGAGCCCTAAGCTATAGCTTGTTTTTCTTATACATAAATCCAGCACTGTATATATCTATAAAAAAGATAAAGGTACCCCTGACTGTTAGGTCCAGTTGTGGATGACTCTGGGGTTGCATGCTCATCTCGCTTTATAGGCTGAGGAAGACGGCGTTTGTCCGCAGACAGCTTCCAGGTCATGTGGCCAGCATGACTAAGCCGCTTCTGGCGAACCAGAACAGCACACAGAAACACTGTTTACCTTCCCACTGGAGCGGTACCTATTTATCTACTTGTACTTGATGTGCTTTAGAACTGGTAGGTGGGCAGGAGCCTAGACCGAGCAATGGGAGCTCACCCCGTCACGGGGATTCGAACTGCCGACCTTCCGATCAGCAAGCCCTAGGCTCTGTGGTTTAGACCACAGTGCCACCCGCATCCCTTGTATATATCTCTATCTCTATCTCTTTCTCTAATCTATCTATATATGCCACCCTGGGTTGCCCCAGCCACTCTAAGCGGCTTCCAACAAATATGACAAATTATGCACAGTAACATACCAAAAACTTCTGTAGACAGGGCTGCCTTCAGATGTCTTCTAAAAGTCAGATGGTTGTTTATTTCTTTGACATCTGACAGATATGGCGTAACTTTATGCCGCCTGAACTTGCACTGTCTTGATTTTTTAATCATCTATTTAATTTGCCATCTATTAAATTTATATTCTGCCCTTCATCTGAGGATTACAGGGTGGTTTTATGCCACCTTCTTGGGTGTGGGAATGCTTCCTAACCCTGTTTCCATTTTTTTCACTGTTTTCCTTCCTCCTTTCCTTCCTACATCACCAAAGAGGTGGGAAACAGATTTTCGTATGATAATTTATACCAATGAATGCAAATTTAGGAAGTGTTATAACAATTTAAATAATAGTAATCTTGCCATGGTGACTGGAGACCTGGGTAGTGACTGCAACTGGATAAGCCCTCATTCTGTTGTTCAGGTGCTCAAGCCTACCCCGTATCTACTGACTTTCAGGTTCATAAGACAAACTACAGTGGTACCTCGGGTTAAGTACTTAATTCATTCCAGAGGTCCGTTCTTAACCTGAAACTGTTCTTAACCTGAAGCACCACTTTAGCTAATGGGGCCTCCCACTGCTGCTGCGCTGCCAGAACATGATTTCTGTTCCCATCCTGAAGCAAAGTTCTTAACCTGAAGCACTATTTCTGGGTTGGCGGGGTCTGTAAGCTGAAGCATATGTAACCTGAAGTGTATGTAACCCGAGGTACCACTGTATTAACCACTACAGTTAATAGTTATCAGTAATATAGAACCTTTGACATCTTTGTTCCTGCTGCTGCTCCCCACCCCCCAACACCTTTCTTTTTTGGGGGGTGGGGTGGAGAGTAGGCAGTAAGAATACAATCTCTGCTAGCCTGAGCAATATTGTCATTAGAAGACTAAAAGAAAAAGCTTTAGTAGATGGCATTGAAATAAAAAGAGCAAAGCCAACAGACTTGATGAAAAGACTGGGCTCTTTTTGAAGAGCGCTAGTCCCCTGGTGGCTCTTCCATAGCCAAATGCACATCTGGTTATGGGATCCTGTCAAAACAGATGATTTGCTAGCTCCAGCATGAAATGAGTCATATCCAGGAAGGGGAATCGGGGAGGGGGGATCTGTAGTGAGAATTTCAACAGCAGTTCACAAGACTCAGTAGGGAGAGTTGTCAGATAAAAATAAATAAAAATAAAATAAAAATACCCAACATCTCCATCAGACTTGAACTTTTTTTTTTTTAAGAAACAGCACCTGGCTCAAAGCACTATAGAGATGGGAGGAGGCAGGTGGATAGCCGAAACTGGCTGGTTTATCAATCCAGGCTCACAGGAGCACTGGAAACTCCGGAGACCTACTTATCTTCTGAATAAAGAACTGTCCATCACTTGAAATAGTGATGATAAGCGAAGAAATGTCTTACTTCTCCCTGACACTTTGCCAGTGCAAAAACAGCTGAAGCAAAAGAGCCCTGCACTAGAGGAACGTTCTGAAGACTGGCTGCCACCAAATCCTGGCAGTAGAGTGGCATTTAATTCTGAGGATGATATCGCACACACATTACATATCTCCAAAGTTGAAAAGTCCCATGCACAGCACACATGGAAAGAAAATAATGGTGAGGCAGTAGCACCAGCTTCTTCCTAGTCTTCTAATAACTGAGGGATGTTTCCTATTGGAATTATGACTGAAGGCACACTTCATAACGATGGGAGTGTGTGCTTATATTGTGGGGCGTTAGAAAAGAAGAATTGCAGTGTGTTTCATATTTTATATACACCATCCAAATACAGTCCCCTATAAAGTCCATTAAGCCCATTATACCACACTGACTTTGGTGCTCTTATTTTTGTGACAAGGGGGAACATCAGATGGGGAACATTTCCCTCTCCCATCATTGCTGAGTTTCTACTTCTTGACAGCTATTAAAAACATGAGAGCCCTTGCAGGAAAAGAAATAAAGATGGCAGCTCAACTTGACAGTTCTTCCTTCCTTCTACTGCTGGTTTCTCTGCCTGCTGTACTGAGCATTGCTGCAGAACAGAAGAGGGGGAGTGGGATGGAAGGGGTTAACCACATTACAGCTAGCCCTGTGGCAGTGGATGAATCCCAACCACTGAAATCCATGTTTTAGCAGAGGCCCAATTCTTCAAAAGGTTCATGGGTGGAGTTATCAGCTGTTGCAGCCCTTTAAAAAAAAGTAAATGAATAACTTTTTCAATGAGCCACAGGCCAATGCAAATTGCCTCTCAGCAGCTGCTGATTGGCTATCTCCTTAATCTCATCAAGATAGTCTTGTCATAGGGCAGGTGGGGAATGGTGGCTGCCATTTTATTTGGTACCTGCTATTTCTTCCCAGAATTCCAAAGGATGATGCAGTTGGTATCAGTTGACAGGTATCAATCGGTCGATCTGGCAGCTGTCATGAGAAACTTGGCCATTTCTTTTGACAGAACCTTTTCTCAAAACCAAATTAAGTTGAAAGTAGAAGAAGACTAGTGCCACTGTTGGCCACCACCAATGGCTTGTTCGCTCTCCAGTGAATGAAACTTTTTAATATACTTCTCCCCCGGAAATTTTTGAGAATGACTTCTATTTTCCCACCTTAAAGGTAAAGGTAAAGGTACCCCTGCCCGTACGGGCCAGTCTTGACAGACTCTGGGGTTGTGCGCCCATCTCACTTAAGAGGCCAGGGGCCAGCGCTGTCCGGAGACACTTCTGGGTCACGTGGCCAGCGTGACATCGCTGCTCTGGCCAGAGCCAGAGCCAGAGCCA
This sequence comes from Podarcis cretensis, assembly GCF_951804945.1. Lineage (NCBI taxonomy): Eukaryota > Metazoa > Chordata > Lepidosauria > Squamata > Lacertidae > Podarcis > Podarcis cretensis. The sequence goes on along the minus strand of NC_137176.1, from coordinate 21,702,521 downwards.
GAGCCGCACACGGAAACGCCGTTTACCTTCCCGCTGGTAAGCGGTCCCTATTTATCTACTTGCACCCGGAGGTGCTTTCGAACTGCTAGGTTGGCAGGCGCTGGGATCGAGCAGCGGGAGCGCACCCCGCCACAGGGATTCGAACCGCCGACCTTTCGATCGGCAAGCCCTAGGCACTGAGGCTTTAACCCACAGCGCCACCTGTGTCCCTCCATTTTCCCACCTTAACTGCCTTCTAATGGGGTTCTGTCTTGGGGGAGGGCATTTCCATTTAGCTGCAAGTGTCTCCTTCTCCATTTTATGATTTCAAACCTACAGTGTCAATCTCTGGGCTTCAACCTGAGAAGCCTCTTTCTCCTAACAATTAAAATATTTCTCCCCCCTCACCCCACTCCAATTTCACAGTGCAGCACACAGCGCTGCAAACAAACAAACAAAACATTTCTATCTTTTGCTTCCACCCTACATGAGCGATGAAATATTAATTATTTCCTCACTTCATTAAATAGTCATTTATCTCAAATCGGGATTCTTTATTTAGGTACCTGTTAACAGGTGAATGACTGACACATTTTGATTTCCATGTTCCAGTTGGGCTTGTGTTGGAGCTCGGTGCATTCATTTATGGATCAAAGGCGTGAAGAGGGATGCTCTGAGCAGCAGAACACTTTGAGTTTTCCCACCCACATGGGAAGTGCTTCACACAGCGTGGAACACTTGAAAGTTCTGCTTGGATAGATTCCAATGAGCTCTGCAAGCTGCTCTGTGTATTTTGGGATTTTTAATTTGTGGGGAAGTTGCAGTGATTTTTAAATGCTGAAGCAGATCTCACTGCAACCTCTAGAGCTTCCAAGTTACATCTTGTCTTGTATGTGAAGAGGCCAAGGAGCATCTCCACATACAAGACAAGACACTTTGGAGAATCTAAGGATTCTCACCAATCTGGCGGGGTTTTAAGCCAGACTGTGCAATGATGCTGCCTCCTGATTGCTTCGACTGTCAGGGTCAGAGGATGACTGGGCTTTTATGAGGGTCTCATCAGAGACACAGAGCAACTGATACTGTGGCTCTTTCATTGCCTTCCAACTAACAATGAGCGGAAATCACAACACAGCTTGGTATTCTACTGCTCTGCCATCACTTGTTATTGCTGAGGTGTGCGGCAATGAAGAAGGATGACTAGGGATGGGTGGGAAAGACCCTGATGTTGGGAAAGATGGAGGGCACAAGGAGAAGGGGACGACAGAGGACGAGATGGTTGGATTATGTTCTCGAAGCTACCAGCATGAGTTTGACCAAACTGCGGGAGGCAGTGGAAGACAGAAATGCCTGGCGTGCTCTGGTCCATGGGGTCATGAAAAGTCAGACACGACTAAACGACTAAACAACAACAACAGCAGCAACAAGGATTGCTCAACTTCTTCTCTGCCCACAACCCCCCAAATATCCACAGGGGCCTTTTGTTTATTTATTTAACAACAAGATGTCAAAAATGGCTACAAGGTAAAAAGAACAAGAAGGCATATTCAAAATTCAGATTGGACTTTTTTCATCTACACTTTGAATGTCAAAATTGGAAATCTTTACAAATTTAGATGATCTGTGGACCACCATTTACACTGCCCCCTTTGTTGTCATTCGCAGACTTTTTCTGTGGACTGATTGGGGTCTCTGTTTATTCTTGTTTCACTACAACTTTTTCGTATTTCATCCATGTGCTTGGAAATGAATTGCTTCTTTTGAAGTAATTGTTAGAAGCAGTCAAAGAGACGCTTGTGCAAAGCCCATCCACAAATATTCAGAAAGGATACTTAAGAGTGCTTTCCACAACCTAGGTCTGACTCATCAGCAACCCCCCCCCCCAAAAAAAAATAACCAGTACGTTAGGAAGCAGTATCAGCTTTTTAATACAATGTGATTCATTCCGAAATTGAAAGTGGTATCCTTCCTCTACTCCATTCCCGTTTTACTAAAATAGGTTTCCTTCCTGCTGTTCCATTCATTTGGCAGAATGCTGGATTTGAAGTTATTTGCCTTTATTACTGCAGCTGCTCCATTTTACCAATATGCGGGTGCATAAAAACAAGTTTATAATATGCTTGCAAAAAGGAATAAAAGCATCTCACAGCTTACAACACCCCCTGTTAAGGCAGAATGATTCGAGGGACTCTGTCTTCAAAATCTCTCTTTGCAGAGAAGTTTAGATTCAAATATTGGGAGGAATGAACTGTCATTGTTTGTAGAGGCCTTTAGAAAACCGTTTCCGTTTCCTGTACATATGCCTTGTTGTTCTATGTACACACTTTGCTTATGTGTCCTTATCTGACATCCTCCCCCTGCCCCGGGTCTGTTAGCTCAAGAGCAGGGAACCTCAAGACCAGGGACCAAATACAGCCCTACTGGCTTCTTTTTTGGCCATCAGAGCTCTCCCAAGGCCACACCCCTTACTGGTCATGCTCCACAGCCTGGGTGTCCTTGTCCATAGTGCTGATAATGCCAGGGTGGAGGATAGAAAGAAGTATGTATGCATGTGTCTTGGAACTAGCAGTGGCATAGCATGGGTTGCCAGCGTCCGGGGCAGGCAAGCCACTGAACCCACTAGAGAGTCTCTCTCCACTGGAGTTGTGGGAAACCACTGCACCTCCTGTCTGCCTGTGCAGGGGGGATCCTGGCCAGGTGGGCAAATCCCCCTGACATCTGCTGAGAGGAGCTCCAGGCCAGACCGCACTGGGATCACTCCTTGCCCACTTCTCTCCAACCATGCCAGCTCACTGTGGGCCTGAGATGCTCTGCTGCCTCCACCAGGGCAGGGCAGGAGTCTCCATGGGAGCTGGTGCCTGCATGGGGGAAACTTGTTTCACCCCCTCAGTATTTTGTGTCCTGCTTCCCCCATGATATACTACTGGGAATTAGCACATTTTACAAAGTTAATATTTACATTTATTGCTCCATTCATCTGCCCCCATCCACCACTTCCTTGAAATGTTTCTCAGGAGGGAAAGTGAAAATTCAAAACCAGCTTCCTGGAGGCGTGGGACACACTTCTGAGAAGGTTTGCATGGGACTGTGCTGCACTGCACACCTCTTATTAGAAAGGGTCTAAGCTTGTGAGTCATTGTCTCTAAGCTACACTTTTAGGAATAACACAGCTTCTCACCTCTCTAATTAATGCCTTAATAAATAGGGCCCAGGCAATAAAAAAACATTAAATTCTAAAATAAAACACAACACATTCCATTATTGACCGAGGAAGCGATATTCCCCAAATAAATATTATGCTTGTGATTTTTGTATAGTGTTAAATAGAGCTATAATGACTTGCTACCAAAATCTAATTACATGTATGAATTAAACATTTTCACATAATGAAGCACCTCTGCATTTCTCATTCACCGATTCCTGGGTAAATGAATGCATTGATTATTTTTATTCTTTCGAGTGAGGAATTTTTGTTCACCATTAAGGGGGCTGTCAAAATTCTCCTTCAGTTCCCTGGATTTCTTCCCAGATTGTGAAGTTCTGAAACTGCCATGGGATTGGCTGCGAAGTGGAATGGATGCATTACCAGTTTTCCTACTGCTCTGCTTTTTCTTAAAAATAGGAAAAGGGGGGGGGGAGGGAAATCCAAAGATGCCTCTCTCTCTCTCTGTGAGTGTCTGTCTGTCTGCCTCTCTGTGTGGTAGCTTCTGTTTTTTTAGTTTTTAGTTTTATTTTTAGTGAGAGCAGGGTGTCACCACAATGCTTCAGCCCTAGCAGCTTCCCCCACCCCCCAAAAAAGAAAAGATGCGAAGGAACTGGATAAAATTCTTTCAAATAGGTATTCTTCTTTTTTTTAACACGGGTTAGACGAAATACAAGAAGTGAGAACCCCATTGTGACTGCTCCTAAACCCCATTGCATCCATTCCTCTTTACTGACAAGAGGCTCAGGGCAGGCAAAAATAAAATAAAATAAAATAAAATCATTAGTAACACATTAGGTAGTTCATTTATGTGTTGGAATTTTTAGTTGTTTAGCCATAAGCTACAACAAAACCAAACTACTGATGGAAATTAAAACCCAAGCACTGTATGCGCACAAGGAGTACATCATATGAGGATTTGTTCAAACCACAGGTCATGACAAGTACAATGATTAGAGATAAGCAGGATACAGGTTGTCAAAATCTATACAGTCAATCATTAAAAAAATCTATCTCACACACACGGAGGAAACCCTTTGGCGTAAACTCTCCTTTGCAAAGGCAAAATAAATCCCCCTTTTCAGTTCAATATCTATTAATGTTGGCTAAAATAAATCCAATGCTGTTGTCTCGATAATAATAATAATATAAAAAAAACACAAGCAGGGATGGCAAGAAGCTGTTCTAGAGATCTGGGTCTTATTTCTTTGCAAACAGGGAACGCAACAAGTTAGGGAGTGGTAAATCTCCTTATGGATTCACTGCCACAAGATGTGTGATGGTCACAGCTCATTTATTTATTGAAAACATTTATCGCTGATTAAATAATAAATCCAGAGTGGTTCACAAACAATAGAAATACTATCAAAATAAAATCAATACATGGGTGGGGGGAGGAATACAACAACATTTACAGTAAGTTGTAATAATTACTACAAGCTTGGTATTTATAACCAGCAAATGCTTGTGTGAACAGATTAGTCTTTAACAAGTACTCCAAACACACTAAGCTGGGTACATGCCTTATTTCAGAGGGGAGATGGTTCCAACAATTGGGTGCCACAACATAAAAGGCCACTCCCAGTAGCTGCAATTTGAATTTCAGTAGGCTATAGAACAGGGATGTTGGAGTCCATCATTCCTGATCATTAACCACTGATGGGAGTTGGAGTTCAGCAACTTCTGAAACCATTGGTGTCCCATCTTTGTGGTAGAAAAACCCAGACTGGCTTACCTGGGAGCAAGCCCCACTGAACTCAATGGGACTTATTTCTGAGTAGACCACATAGGTTGCACTACTAGGGGTCTTGTTGCATTGCTATGTGTGCTATTTTTGTTGTTGTTGTCGGCTGTATTTTTAATTTTATTACAAAATGAAAATTCTACAAATAGATTAAAAATATAAAAGGGTTGGGTGTCCCTTGTGTGATTCAGACCAGTAGGGCTTTTCTTGGGCCCTTACTGTCCTAAAATCCTCATCCTCAAAGTAGACCATCTGACTCCTTGTATTGTTACAAGCTGACACATTAAATAAATGACTCCTGCTATTGTAGGGAAACTCAAAAAACAACTTGAGGCTTTGCTATGTCATTGAATTGATAATTTTTTGTTAGAAAAAGAACTACAGAGAAATGCCGTTTTATTTTTTAAAAGCCTCATTATTTTCAAATAGGCAGTCAGACAAACACGCATTGAGAAGAACCGAGTTCATGACTGTCACAAAACATTGGAAGTCGGCATGGTAATGAGCCAATTTCTGGGGAAATGATCTCATTAATGCTAACTTTTTGCTGACTCCCAACTGATTCATGGATGCTTTAAATAAATGAAAAGAAGAGAGGGGGGGAGGAAGGGCCAAGGGGAGGGATTCTGAAGCGGTAGGAATTTGGCACATTTTCGTCATGCAACTTTAAGCTAAGCTCCTGCTGAGACCCAAAGAAAATGCACTTCTGAGCAAAAATACGTACACATACACATACACATACTTAAGAGGGATGTGGGTGGCACTGTGGGTTAAACCACAGAGCCTAAGGCTTGCCGATCAGCAGGTCAGCGGTTTGAATCCCCACGACAGGGTAAACTCCCATTGCTCGGTCCCAGCTCCTGCCAACCTTGAAGTTCAAAAGCACGTCAAAGTGCAAGTAGATAAATAGGTACTCCCATAGCTGTCAACCTTCAGATTTGAAAATAAGGGATCAGTGGCCTTGAAAATAAGGGATCAGCAGCCTCACCTGTCCCAGGGACAATCTACAGGATATATAACAATCCGGGATAGCAGAGGGAAGCAGTGGGAAACTGAACTGGAATAAGAAGAAGAAGAGTATGGATTTGATATCCCACCTTTCACTCCTCTCAAAGCGGCTAACATTCTCCTTTCCCTTCCTCTCCCACAACAAACACTCTGTGAGGTGAGTGGGGCTGAGAGACTTCAAATAAGTGTGACTGGCCCAAGGTCACCCAGCAGCTGCATGTGGAGGAGCGGAGACGCAAACCTGGTTCCCCAGATTACGAGTCTACTGCTCTTAACCACTACACCACACTGGCTGCATTTGTATTCTTAAAAAAAAAAAAGGAAATTTGCCACAAAAAAAGGGAAGGTTGACAGCTTTGGGGACCCCTCCAACGGGAAGGTAAACGGCGTTTCCATGCATTGCTTTGGTTAGCCAGAAGTGGCTTAGTCATGCTGGCCACATGATCTGGAAGCTGTACGCCAGCTCCCTTGGCCAATAAAGTGAGATGAGCGCCGCAACCCCAGAGTCATCCGCGACTGGACCTAATGGTCAGGGGTCCCTTTACCTTTACGCATACTTAACCCCACAAACAAATCCCACAAATGCAGCCCATATTCAAGGCTTCTCTATACTACAGGCAATGGCAACCCACAGTTGGCTGATGTCTATCTGCACCAGTGTCTCCCAAACTCTCATCATCCCTAGCTAACAGGACCGGTGCTCAGGGATGATGGGAACTGTGGTCCCAAAGTCGGCTTGGAAACCCAAGTTTTGGGGGAAAGGGTGGTACCTTGTCCCCTCTTCTCAGGGAATTGTAGTTCTGCAAGGGGAATATGGGTCTCCTAACAATGCCCAGCACCCTTAACAAATGACAGTCCCCAGCATTCTGTGCAAGAAGCCATAACCAGGCAGAGGGCCTTCTCAGTAGTGGCACCTGCCCTGTGGAGCACCCTCCCATCAGATGTCAAGAAAATAAACAACTATCTCACTTTTAGAAGACATCTGAAGGCATCCTTGTTTAGGGAAGCTTTTAATGTTTGATTGTTTTATCATGTTTTAATATTCTGTTGGGTGCCACCCAGAGTGGTTGGGGAAACCCAGCCAGATGGGCAGGGTATAAATTATTATTATTATTATTATTATTATTATTATTATTATGGTATGGTACTTTTTCAAATGTATAATGCAGATGGCGTCAGATGTGGGACAGCACATCTGCATTGCCATATGATATGTATTGAATTTTCAGAGGGGAAATTGGTGTTAACACTAATCCTTACCATTTTAGTGTGCAGATGGTATTGTATGTCACTGGTTGACAACAAATATGGGGCTATGAGAAGGTGAGAGAGCAAGAGCGAGAGCGAGAGCGAGAGCGAGAGCGAGAGCGAGAGAGAGTGCACAATGCAAGTAAAGTTAATGATGATCTGTGCTTTCTTCTCTTTATTTGCCTAGATTCAGAAAGGAGATGGACATATTTTGTTGTGCCGATCCTGGAGGAGAGAATATGACAGAGGGTGGGTGGATGCTCAGTCTGGCAGCCACAGCATGCAGGAACATGTTCACTCACTCCCCCGTCTCCCATTTTCTTCTGGTTAATCATAAATACCACTATCATCCATCCTCATTCTAGTCACACTTTGTACTATTAATATTCACTGTAAAATATGTTCTGCATGAAGACAGCTATCTAAAAATATAAGCGGCATAAGTCTTCCACATCTTACGGGTTTGATGAATCCAAGATCACTTTTTTATGCTCTTGTTAGCACCAAGGAAAGGATAGACAATATAAAAGGTCACACCAGGATTCATCTATCCCCCCCCTTTTTTATATAATATCTTTTATTCAATTTTGAAAACTTAAACACATTAACTTCAGATTCAATATACATTTCTCTTACAAGGTGACTTTCCACCCTTACCTCTGTGGTGTTTTTATTCCCACCCATATTCTGCTGCAATATAAGTCAAACTATATCTAATATATATTTCCTCTGTTCCGTTTATTCATTTTCAATCTGCTGCTGATAATTCAAATCCTACCCATGGTTCCATTTGACTATAGTTCTTTCTCAAATATTCCAAAAAGGGTTTGTATTCTTCAAATAATAATAATAATAATAATGTTCAGCACTTTGGTCTCTCACTCTTGCTGTGAACTTTGCCAATGTCGCTTAATCCATTAGTTTTACATTCCATTCCTCTTTGGTTGGGATGTTTTCTTCCTTCCCAATTCTGGCAGCTGTTGTTGCATACATAAATAGTTTAATCATATTCTTTGGGACATTTGTCCCCAATATCCCTACAATATCCCAATATCCCTACAATATCCCAATATCCCTACAAGAAAAGCCTTGGGTTTGGGGGGAATTACCAACGTTAACATTTCCTTCATTTCATTATATATCACTTTCCAAAATCCCTTAGCTTTTTCAAATGCACCAGTATTAATCTAGAAGGTATTGTGTGTGTGTGTGTGTGTGAGAGAGAGAGAGAGAGAGAATAATAATATTGGCCTATCTAGTAGGATTATTGTAAAGTATAATGAGATAATATATTGAAAGTGTTTAGAACAATCTAGAGTGCTATGCAAATGTCAATGACATTATTTCAGTAATCCTTACATCAACCCTCTTAGGTAAAGGTAAAGGGACCCCTGACTATTAGGTCCAGTCATGGCCGACTCTGGGGTTGCGGTGCTCATCTCGCTTTATTGGCCGAGGGAGCCAGCATGACTAAGCCACTTATGGTGAACCAGAGCATTGCACGGAAATGCCGTTTACCTTCCCACTGAAGCAGTACCTGTTTATCTACTTGCACTTTGTGTTTTCAAACTGCTAGGTTGGCAGGAGCAGGGACCGAGCAATGGGAGCTCACCCCATCGTGGGGATTCAAACCGCCAACCTTCTGATCAGCAAGCCCTAGGCTCTGTGGTTTACCCCATAGCACCACCCACTCTTAGGTAGGCCATTATGCTTATTCTCATATAAAAGATGGGGTGAGGGGCCACCAGCTAGTTCATTCATGCCTGAGGCAAAATTCTAACAAAGGAGAAGTCAGTGGGTAATTTTGGACCCTTAAAGTTAATGGTCTGATGGGAGTAGGAGCTTTAGACTCCTAATGCAATTTGTATAACCACAGCGATCCTCACAATTGCCACCTCTTCTTTCCCCCATCACCATTCCCTGTTTCACAACTGTTTCTAAATTCCTTCTTGCTTCTACAAGCAAAAACATTTTGACAACCATGATTAAAAAGAAAAGGAAAAAAAAAGGAAATTATCTGAGCATTTGCAGTCTTGCATTGAAAGTCGCTTAAATCATAGCACCATCATTACTGCATGACTAAAACAGTTTCCTTCTGCCGCCTTGATGGCAAGCACATTTACTTGGGGGGGAAACACCATTTGGTTGTAGAAAAGCTATTTTTTTTTGTAGAAAAAAGTATTGTAGGAGCAATAATAATGAAATGTTAATATGCAAACAGATAGATGCCCAGTTTGTTACTCTGTAACTATAGAAGATGGAGCGGGAGGGGGAAGGGGGGTGGTTTTTCTGTTTGTTGGTGCCCCATCATCTCCTCTCTGAGTTCTCCTTTGCTCACCCTCCCTGAGCTGCAGAGCTGTAGGCCTTTGCACACAAAAATGTGAAAATAGCCTAAACGGCTCTGAATTATGGGGAAATGCTTTAAAACAATCTGTACAGTAGACAAAATTGCATACAAAATTCTGTACATAAGGAGAATCCTTATATTGCTGATGGCTTTAAATGAGGACACTCACAAGGACTTAAAAAAAATTCAGCTTTGGAATGTAAATAAAGAAGAAGAAATAAATTGAGAGAACATGAAAATGACATGTTCCCCCATCCATTGTTGTGACACATGAAAAAGCATTGGACCGAGGCTTGCAGAACAATTCAGGGAAGGTCAGGAACAGAGGAGGGTTCAGTGAATAAAATTCTGTCACAAGGGGAAACCATGCTTTTACATATTATATACAGCATGCATACCTACCTACCTACATCATTTTATTTTTATGCCACAATTCCATTGTTCAAATCATGCTCAAAGTGACTTAAAACATGAAAACGACTGGACATGAGAAGGAGTTAATTTTCTTTATGAGTGTAAGTGACCCTATGGATGAGCTAATAGCAAGTTCAGGGTCAGCCAAGCCAGCAGTCATGATAATGACACAGTTCCTTGACTATATCTGTGATTAATATATGTTCAGCAGTAGTGTGTCTCTTGGTCTATAGTAGGGTCTGTTAGTTGTCCAATTTTAGTTCTTGAATTGCTGAACTTGTTTAGAGCCATGGAAGAAGAACCAATTTTGTTAGAGGTGATAAAAGATGTATAGTAGATACGTGTGCGTGTGCATGCATGCATGCTTCAATTTGTGACTGTAGCATAACATAGTACAGGAGAAAAAGTTCATTTTCAAGAGCTAAAAGTACAAGCTAGTCTATTCTTTCTGAACCACTATTATACTGTGTTTTGTTTTGTTTTAAATATTCTGTACCCTTTTCCAAATTTAGCCTTTCCCTGCTATTTTTGAACTGTAATTTTATTTCAAAAGAGTTGGAAATAATCAGATAACTTGTGAGAAGTAATGAGACAAGTAAGCATGCAAATGAAGAATTTAAAGAATGGCTTTCCAGAATCCACAGGGGTAAATTTACTTTTCAGAACAGCAGGTAATAATAATAAAAAAATCTCTGTGTTTTAATCCAAAGCTAATCTCCCCTGTTCCTGTTTTTGCCTTACTTCTAGATAATTAAAAATTAGCCTTTTTAATTTTGAGTGGTAGCTGTTAATATGTTGCCCCAGACTGGAAAGATAATGCACAATTTTGCAAACGCACTGCTGTTTCAATTCGGGGGAAATAGCAGGGTGCCACCCAAGACATCTTGAATGTGATCTTCTTAAACCATATTTGGTTCTCTGTTCAAACACACACACCCCCTTACATATAAGCAGAGAAATCATCACAAACTCTTTATGTTGTATTTCTCTCCCATTTCAAAATTTGACTCAAATACCAGACATTATTGGTGTTTTCTGTCAAAGAGCATTTTTCTAATTAAGAGGGAACATGGGGGAAGGCCCTTTCAAGTATATCATCACAAAATGAAGTTGGCCAAGTCCCTATATAATTCAGTACTGTGAAAGAGTTCTTCAGGGGTGAAACTAAACCCATAGTTGAATTTGACTGGACTTAACTGTTCAGACGTCCTTTACCTTTACCTTTCCCAAATCAAAATGGAAGGCATGCCACACTCTTTAACAGGGCCACATCCACATCATACATGTGAAGCGCTATTATAGAGCTGTAACAGTCATGGCTTTCTTCAAAGCATCCTGAGAGCTGCAGTTTGTTATGGGAGCTAATAGTTTTTAAGAGACCCCTATTCCCTTTGCAGAGCTACAATTCCCAGAGTTCTCTGGGAAGATAGACTGGTTGTTTAACCACTCTGGGAACTGTAGATCTGCGAGGGGAATAGGAGTCTCCTTTCAGCTCTCAGCAACCTGAACTTCCGTTCCCTTGATTCTTTGGAGGAAAGCATGGCTGTTAAGGAGGTATAATACTGCTTTAAACTTTAGGTGTGGATGTGGGAGGGAGCATAGTTCAGTGGCAAGAGCACATTATTTCCTTACAGGGTGTCCCTGGCATCTCCACTCAAGAGGATTAGCTAGAAGGTAATTGCAAAAGTCAGGAGACTCACCACCAGAGTACATTGCCCTATTCTAAATGAACAAATATGCTGGCCTGATATAATAAGGCAGTTTCTTGTCTGACTGTTGGTGGGAAAGAAGCAAGAGTTACTGAACTCATGCAGAGATGCAGTCAACAGCCTCATCTGCAGATGGGTAATTCTGCTGCCTCTCCACAGTGGAATTAAATGAATGATGCAATCACATTTGACTGGGAGATATAGGAGAATTACTCATGTCTGATTGGCACTCCATCTACATCATGCAGAGGTGCAAGGGATGGGTAGGAGGGTTTGGAGCTTACATGCAGAGATGCAGAGGATGGCCCTTAGTTGGGTGTTTGGAGCCTACATTAACTTTAATAAGAGGTATCATCAAGGTACAAATACCTGTGGCTCCACTCAGCAGAATGAACAGGATGGTTCCCCAACACAGCAGGGCTCATTCATCAAATTTTGAAATGAGTGAAACAATCCACACTGTCATTTAAAATTAAACCCAGGGTCTAACATTACATACCTGAAGCACTGCTTTTCCAATTCGATATAGTAGAAGATTTTGTAGCATTTGTTCAGCATTCAGTATGGGGATGATATACAATCTGATGAAAACCATGTGCTAAACATTTGTAACATCTCTGAAAGCTTGCAGTGAGCTAAACATGGACAGTCTGGATTTTGCTTAAGTGTCATAATTAATTATCCAACAAAGAAGGGATTATTCTTCCTCTTTCCAAATTGACCCTAAACTTTAGCTACCGTATGGGACTCCATTCTTGAAAACGTACCTTGCCTTATTAATAATATTTTATTTTCCTTGGGAAGGAGAGGGCTTTTATTATTTTTGCTTTGATTCATTGTGCCTGTATTGGCTCATCCATTCAAGACCCCAAGAGACTGATAAGTAAGGTGTTAGCATTTCTTTCAGGTATAATACAAGGGAATTCCCTCTGTATTTCCCATTACTGTGATTACTGTCATCTTTTGTTATGTACATAAGAAAGTGGGAAACAAAGGCATTTGCATTCATACTTGGATCCAAAGGCATCCAAATATGATGGAGGTGAATTGAATGCAAAATATTGTTGAAGGAAACACTTCTTCCTTGGGTTGGCAGAGGTCTATCAGAGCTTGATAAAAGCAAGCAATACAATTCCTGAAGGCAAAACTCCTCTTCATGGCTTCCCAGGAAAATGGGAAAGGCAGCTTCTGAAGTACCACAAGTTTCCCATCTCTGGTTTAGATACACATAAGCTGTGCAGGAGACCCCCTTTTCCCCTCAGAGATCAACAATTCCCAGAGTTTCCTGGGAAGAGGGATTGATTGTTAAACCACTCTGAGAATTGTAGCTCTCTGAGGGGAATAGGGGGTCTCCTAACAACTCTCAGCCTTACAGTTCCCAGAATTCTTTGCAGGAAGCCATGACTGTTTGAAGAGGTATGATACTGCTTTCAACGTGTAGTGCAGATGGGGACTTAGTGAATATGATGCAGGAGAACAGTTCATATTTTGGCGCGCAGGAATGCACACACTCTTGGCATTTTGAACATTGTGGTCAGCTTTGGCGGTACCAGCCACTGGTTTGCTCATATGTTCCCCCTGCTTCTTCCACAGAAACCGATTAATTATTGTCCAATTTGATACTTTTACGTTTGTCCAATTATTGTCCAATTTGATACGCTGTCCAATTTGATACTTTTACGTTTGGCAGGAGAGGGAAAGATTCTCACGTAAAGCAGAGGCCCTGTATTTACTTCAGAACTGAGCCCAGCTCCAACATGATTGAAGTGGCGAGGCTAGCCAGTGCAAATATATTGCTCCGTTCAGGAGGGTTATATATCTTGATAGCCTCAGTATATATTCACCAGCAGCACTTGCAATGAGAAGGAATGCTTTGTAAAAATGTCTCTTATGAAATGAACAGCCAAAAGCCTTGACTTTATTTTGTGGCCTGTTGATTTAGGCCATCAATTGTGGTATTTCTAGCAGTGATTTGTGACCACACAAGCCACTGCAACCACCACTACCACCACCAGATGTTGAAAGAAATGACTATGACTCCAGGGTATGGCAGCATGTCTATGAAAGCAGAGGTGGGTTTAGGGAATCACATCCAGTTCAGTCGTAGTGGGCATGGAGCCTTCGGAGCTCCACAGGGGGATCTGAAACTATTATGTAGAATGGAAGGTGAGAGGCAGGGTGGGGGGCACCAAATATTGGCATCACACAGGGTGCTGCTGGAATCTGAGACCTCAAGGTTGGCCACTGATGCAATGTGCACAGGCAAGGAGATTGTGCTCTTGTAAAATGAATATTTTAATTTTCTTCCTTTTGTGTAAGTACCACCTGTTGCTAAAAATATCCTTCAAGAACTTAAAATGATCACCACTGTTTGTGGAGGCTGGCCTGGACATCTTCTGGTAGCTACCAGATTGGCTTGGTTATAGCTATGCTATGTCTTTGGAAAAATATTTGCAATTGTCAACTGGCTCAGAACATTGGAGCCCAGTTGTTAATGAGTACCATTCACAAAGAGCATATGGCACCAATTTTGAAGGAGCTCTATTGATTTTTCTTTAGTCTGTGAGCCCAAGGCAAAGTGTTTCTCTTTCCTGGTTCAGGTCCAAGATATTAAAGAAAATTCAAATCAAAATGTGGTGTCTAAGGAAGTTTGAGGAAAAGCCTAAAGGATTTGTTAAAACTCAACCCATTTTAGAATGGGGATCTGATTCAGCACATGCATAAACTGTCGCCACAAATTTTAGATGCATCTTACATAAAAAATTGAAATTATTCTGGATATTTCGTGATAGATGATATTTCTGAGAAATTTCAAGACAAGGCAATATATTTTCAGTAAGTTTAGCAATATTTTTCTGGAGCAGAAATGGAGAACATGCAGCACCTTCAGATGTTGTTGGATGACACCTCCCATAATTCCTGACCATTGGCTATGCTGGCTGGGGCTGATGGGAGTTGGAGAATAACAACCTCTAGAGGGCCACGGGTACCTCATTCCTGTTCTAAAGGGTTTCATTCACCCCTATCTTGAATGATTTGAAGGGGGAGGGAGGGAGAAATTCTCACATGGATGCATCAAAAGACCTACTTTGGGGCAGCTTCCTTGTTTTATTGTGAATGCAGTACTTTCTCCTAGACTATGAGATTTATAGGACGACCTGCACTAAGTAGCTTTGTGCTGATCCACTGTAAAAAGAATAATAGATCAAAGGCCAAAGTGGCTGTCAAATAGCAATTTCCCTCCTTAGTGTATTATTATATTTTTCTCTCAACCAAAAAAAGAGAGAGAGAAGTGGAAGTGTGTGCATTTATTCCTCTGCCTGGGAAAAAAAGGGTCAAGCTGACATCTTTTAGATTTGATAGCAAATAAATAAATAAACATCTCTTCCCAGAATATCACAATTTTGCCAGTGGCAATTCTTTTTCTTCCCCTCCTTCTTTAATCCCTGAAATAGCAACTGTAATACCAATGTTGACATAACGGTTATATTTCTAGAAAGAAAGAAAAAGTGTGTTCTCCTCATAAACCCTTTCTAGAAAGCAGCAAAGAAAAGCCAGGTGTTTGCTTCAACCTTGGAAAAATCTACATTGAATAGATGTCAATTATTTTCCAAGTGGAGGAGGTAGAGGAAGGGCATGGGTACAAGAGAGGCCAAGATAAAAAGCACTGCTCTGTAGTTCTGCAAGCACCCTCTGAAATGCACCATAAATTAACAACAGCTCCACTAGTAACATTAGTGTTTATTTGGAGTGTCTTTGCTTTCTATGAGTCAATTGTTGTGGCTCCACTTTGGATGTTGCTGGAGTAAATACTTACATTAGGTACAAATTTGTTTCTGGGCCCAAATCAAGGTGCTTGGACTATTGCTTAAAGTCCTAAATGACTTAGGCCCCAAATACCCAAAAGACCATCTCTTTTCCCACAGACCCTCCTGAGTGTTAAGACTGTGGGATAATATGTCTCACATAACCAACATGCTTAAATCTAATTAACACATGAAGGGTTAAGACCATAGAGCAATCTCCCCTAATATAATGCATGCTTATTTTTACTGACATATGCATTCTTTTGCCTTGAAATATGGATTTTTGTGTACATAATTTGACTGCGAGAAGTGTATTGCAAAATTCAGAGAAGTGTGAATTTTGAAAGATGGCTGTGTTTAGGTTCACATATTGTTTCTGAAAGTGCAAATTGAATGTGAATTGAATCAAATTTCTTCTCCATCCATGACTTCATTAGATCTAAGCACTTCTGAAGTTTGTGTTGCAGGCTGAGCAGGGATATAGTCAACTTCTTCACTGAGTCACTCTCTCTATTCATGTGTATGTGTTAAAGCTTTCAAGTTATCTAATTTTGACAGATTAGCTGAATAATGTCTTAAAGGATCCCCTTTACTGTCTCCAGACTGTAGAAGTCTTCAAGCATGTCATTGTGGAAGCAAAATGACAGCAATTTCTTGACAACTAATTACATTTGTTCCTGCCAACTCACAACAACAAACATAACTGCTGCGTTCCAAAAACATAATTTCTAAACTATCATAGTGCTGTGCTGTTTTTATGAGACCTGTTACTGTACTTTTTAGTGATTCAATTTTCTTTTGTCTTAAAGCTAAGCTGCTGCTACGAAGTAACAGGGTTTAAATTCCTTCTCCCCGAGGGCTGCTTCATTCACGAAGCTTATAAATATCAATACAATGGAGGACAATCCCTTGGTAGGTTTACACCAGATCAGCACTGCCATCCCCTCTGAACATTGGTGGAAGAGTGCCTATCAGTTTGGAAGTGAGACAGGCAGAAATGGCTCACCATGTGAAGTGTGGCCACCATGCTAGCTTCCCTCCAGGTCAATTGTTATTGCTTATTGGGGGAGAAGAGAGTGAGGGATAAGGAAGTGGAGAGCCTGGTGTGGTGCTAACACACCAGCAGGCAAGCCAGATTGACTCTGCTGATGCATTTGCACACTGATATTCTGCCCCCTTTCCACCTCCCTCCAGATAACCAACAGTGACCTACAAACTGGGAGGCTAGAGTAGTAGCTCCCCTCCCCCCATATGATATTTACATGACAAAACAAAACAATACATCAGAGAACCACAAAGTCTAAAGGATCTGAAAGTTGACTTTCAATATTTCACGTTTAAGTTTCTGCTCAATTTTATTTATTTATTTAGCTTACTAGATTGCATAAAATGGGTGATCAGATGGGGTGCCTTCACAAATCCCATTATTAAAAGCACTCTGTGGAAACCAGTGGAGTTTACATCTGGGTAGATAGAATACATTTTAAAATAACTCAAACTTTTGTCTGTCCCTTCCTTGAAATTTTCTGAATTGCATGGGAGAAGAAACAAGATGGAGGTGGGGGAGGAGATACCTAAGCATGGGAAGAACCAACTACTGCTCTTTCTTTTTTTCTGTCTGAGCCATTAAAAATGGCACAGCTCTCAGAAAATCATGCCCTTTGCCTCTTCAATAAGTGATATAATGGGGGGGAAAGCTCCAAGAGGAAATCAAATTGTCAGGATATTAGCAATTAGAAGAACAAAAAAGAGCATCACCTTACATATCTTTGTTGATTTGTAGCAGTGTCCAGTGCACAGCGGAATGATGAGGAATACGTGCCAACATGCTCTATATTGCTTTATTTACATTTCAAAGCTGGTAGATTACAGAAAAACATCTTGCCTCTGCCGAAGCAGAAAATGCATCCTCTCTCCTCTGAAGCACGGAGAGAATCACACTGTGAGAACAGTGAAAAACAGGAAACCAGTGTACGTCACATCCAGTCTCCCTTTCCCGTGGGAAACACAACAGCAATGCTGTCTGTGGAATGTAAACACCTGTCTCGTGACAAGCACTTCGCTGCACAGTGAAGAGAGCAGAAACCAACATCCTCCCCCTTTCTGTGAACATCACTGGGCAGCGTGTTCGTACAATATCAGTACAAACCCAACTTCTGCACATAGGTACCGTGTTGATCTCTTGATACAATCTTGGACAATACATCAGCAGGAATTTCATTACCTGGCATATAGGACACTGTTACGAGTCCCTTCTGAATACGTTCCCTAGCATGTTGCAACTTCAATTGCAAGTGCTTCGTGCTTTGCTTACAACCTTCAGAATTCAGCAAAGCCAAACATGCTTTGTTGTCCTGGTAAACCTGGATTGGACATTTGACAGGAATTTTCATGTCTTTGCACAATTGTAACAACCATTCACAATCTTTAAGTGAATAAGACAGTGCATTCAGTTCAGCTTCACAAGTACTTAAGCTAACTGTTGTTTGCTTCTTGCATGACCAATCAAATAGAGCCTGATTGTACATGTAGCAAACTCCAGACGTGCTTTTCCTGTCTGTAGTGTCACTTCCAAAACTTGCATCTGCAAATATCTCAAGACCACCAGACTTCTGATTGTTAAATCTCAGTCTGTAATGCACAGTGCCTTTCAAATAGCGTGCTATACGTTTCAGAGCTTTCCAATCCTTAACAGTAGGATTGTTGACTTGTCTGCTTAGCAAATTACAGCTAACAGCAATGTCTGGTCTTGAACATCTGGCAATGAAGTTTAGCTTGCCTAGCACACTTCTGTACAGTGTAGTGTCAGAAAATGCTTCTTCAGTGTCATCTACCTGATAACCTGTTATCATCGGTGTGTCTACAGGGTTAGCATCCATCAGGTTTAGTTTGCCTAGCACATCAGCAATTTTCCGTGACTGGTGTACTAGAATGTTACCACCTTGATCTCTCTCTATTTCCAGAGATAGGTAGTTGTTTACCTCACCAAGATCTTTCATGTCAAAGTGTTCTTTCAGTTGAGCTAGGGCGTTATTGTACATTGTGACATCATCCCAAAAGAATAAAAGATCATCAACATAAAACAAACAATACAGTTTCTTTTGCCCCTCCTCTTTGACAAATACACATGGATCAGCTTTCCCTTGCTGAAAACCTAGAGAAAACAATACTTCGGTGAGTTTTGTGTGCCAACACCATGCACTTTGTTTGAGACCATAAAGGGATTTTTTCAGAGCACAAACAAATCCCTGTTTTACCTGTACGCCATCAGGTGGAAGCATATAAAGTGATTCATCTAGAGATCCGTACAGAAAAGCTGTATTCACATCATGGTGACTAATGTGTAGACTCTCCTCTGCAGCTAGCTTGAGCATAAGCCTAATGCTCTCATACCTCACTGTGGGTGAGTAGGTCTCGTGATAGTCTTCACCTGGTACTTGTGCAAAACCTCTGGCTACCAATCTGGCTTTGTGTCTGACTATCTTGCCATTTTGATCAGTCTTCGCTTTGAAGACCCATTTGCTTCCTAGCAGTTTCATTCCTGGAACTACTGGAACAAGTTCCCATGTTTTGTTCCTTTCCAAGGAATCAAGCTCAGCCTTCATGGCATTTAACCATGGCTCAGCTTCCTTTGAATCCAAATCCTGGATTTCTTGGAAATTTGAAGGTTCAAATACCTTCTTGGACCTTTTAACAGCTGTTACTGCTATCTTGGCAAACTCATCAGCAAATCTCTTTGGAGGTCTGCCTTTTGTGGCTCTCTGTGACCTGCGAATTAGCCTTAGGTCTTCAACACTCTCCTCTTCCTTCTTAGGAGAAAAGTGACCTATTGTGAACAATGGTTCCTCCAATTCTTGATCAGAGCTTTCAGAGGGTCGCATAGAGGCTTTCGCACTCTTGAAATCCTCTGAATCACCCGATTCAGTTTCAGACTCAGAATCAGAACTTTCATCAGTGGGTGTGGGTTGCTGTGGTTGCTTTTGACTATCCTCAGTCTCATCACTGTCATCAGGGTAACATTGGAAAATTCCCACATTCTCCCCCCACTTAGCATTGTACTCAACACTTCTTGTGAGCTTAATAGTCTTAGAGTCAGTCATCCTTATTCTGTAAGAACCTTTCTCATAACCTAGAAAGATACCATGCAAACCACGCTTATCTAACTTGGAGTTTTGTGGTGAGTGAACCCACATGTCAGAACCAAAAATTCTCATGTGTTTGATGTATGGCTTCTTGCCAAACATCTTCTCATAGGGGGTACAACCAATCGCTGAAGATAACCTGCGATTATAACTGTAAACAAAACACGAGAGAGATTCGGCCCAATAACTCTCTGGAAGATTGGCATCATGTAGCAAGGTTTTTAACCCTTGAAGCAACGTCTGATTTGCTCGTTCCGCAAGTCCATTCTGCCATGGCGAGCGAGGACTAGACAAACTGCTGAGAAGTGAATTCCCCCCCGCGATCAGTGAAAAGAGTCTTTACCTTCTTACCATGCACATTTTCCAACCAAGCACAGAATTCCTTGAACCTAGGAAAAGCCTCTGATTTCTGCTTGAGATTGTACACATGAATATACCTGGAAAATGCATCAATGAGAACCATGAAGTACCTATTTCCACCCAAAGAGGGCTCTAGTGGTCCAACCAAATCAGCATGAACAATTTGGTATGGTTCTGTAGCTTGCCTACTAGACACCTTACCTTTCGCAGCCATTTTCACCTTGTTTGCTGCGCATGCCTTGCACTTCATGTGGTACCTGCAGGGTTTAATAGTCATACCTTCAACCAAGGCAGGCATTTTAGATACTGCCTCAAAATTCAAATGACCAAATTTTCGAGGAAAATCATGAATACATCCTGCATGCAAACTTTTGTTAGAACCTGCAATGCAACAAGTGTCATCCTGCACAACATCATCATAATACAAAACATATAAACAATCAACATATTCAGCATACAATACCTAATCATTTTTCTTTGTGATGATGCACCTTTTGTTCTTAAAGGAAACGTCAATGTTCCGCTCATTCATCTGTCCGACGCTGAGCAGATTATGTTTGGCATCCGGCACATAAAGTACATTCTGTATCGATAAGTCCAAACTGTGAAGAACAACAGTTCCGTAGCCTTTACTGGGGATTGTGTGGTCATCCGCCTGGTGAATCGCACCTTCCTGCGGTGTAAAAGACACGAACAGTCGCTTATCGTTGCACATGTGGTGCGTCGCCGCTGAATCAACAACGAAGAAAGATCTAGACGTCTTCTGGACCTCTGCAACTTTTGGAGTGAAGCGTGAGACCATTGCTTTGGGCTGCGTTGTCCTGGACACTGGACCTCTGCCTTTGCTCTGGCCTTTTCCACGCGATGAGCTTCCGCTGCGCTGCTCTGTCTTGGCCCTGGGATATTTGCATTCCCTCTTCATATGGCCTAGACGTCCACACGAGTAGCATTTCACTGCCTTCAAAGCTTTGGCGCCATCTGGTGGTTCCACTGCACTCTGGGATGATGTCTGTGAAGACTCCCCCTTTCCCATGCAGCCAGCACCCCGGCGATCTGCTTCATTCTGAATCACGGCAGTAACATAATCCACTGTCAGCTGAGCGGTAGGCCGTACAGCAATCTGAGTCACAACAGACTCCCAACCTGAACCCAAAGATTGTAGTATCATGAAGGAATACACAGCCTCTGGAAAGTTGAGTCCTCTCTGTTGCAGCTCATGTCTCAGATTCTGCATCTCCATCAGATGTGTACACACATCTCCACCTTCAGCAAGAGCCATATTATGCAGCTTGTTAAAATAAAACATGGTAGATCCAGCTTCTGTCCTCAAGTGGGCCTCTCTCAAAGCATCCCAAATTTCTCTGGCTGAGGTCTTATCACGCAATAGACAGAGCTCTTCTGGGGATACCATCAATGTAAGAGTTCCCCTTGCTTTGGAATCTTTAGCTTTCCATGCATCTGTAACTGGAGCTGGGGGGGTGTCTGTAATAACTTCAAACAGACCCTCTTTCCGCAGAATAGCCTCTGCATAGAGAACCCAGTCCGCATAATTTTTCTTATTGAGCTTGGGAATCCCACAAGCATCCTGAAGGGCCATCATGACTCTGGCATTAGCCTTCTGCATCATCTCTGCTGCTTTAAACAAGCTGCTTTATTCAAGCTGCGTCTCTGCTGCTTCAAGCCTCATTCCAAAGGCAAGTTCAAAAGTGCTTTCTCTCTGCTGCCTTAAATAGTGCTGCGTCACTATTCTCTGCAGCTGCTTTAGCCCAAAAGCACATTCTAAAAGTTACTTTCGATTTCCCCAGCATAGGAATCCGATCCTTTTATCCGTTGCCTGTGTCCGGCAAACGGCTTTAAAAGTTCAAAGTCCAGCCATAAAGCCATTAATTAGAAGCTGGCAGGCTGCCCGGAGCAGTAGCACATACCTCATCAATCATCTTGACGCGCAGAGATAGCGTCCGATCCGTCCCTTTGCATTCCGATCCTTTTGCCGGCATCAGATGACTGCGTCTTTCTGGGCCCGATAACCCAAAATGTTGATTTGTAGCAGTGTCCAGTGCACAGCGGAATGATGAGGAATACGTGCCAACATGCTCTATATTGCTTTATTTACATTTCAAAGCTGGTAGATTACAGAAAAACATCTTGCCTCTGCCGAAGCAGAAAATGCATCCTCTCTCCTCTGAAGCACGGAGAGAATCACACTGTGAGAACAGTGAAAAACAGGAAACCAGTGTACGTCACATCCAGTCTCCCTTTCCCGTGGGAAACACAACAGCAATGCTGTCTGTGGAATGTAAACACCTGTCTCGTGACAAGCACTTCGCTGCACAGTGAAGAGAGCAGAAACCAACATCCTTACACTTATATGGAAGAGGGATCTATGGACATCTTTGGGACGTAGGAATCTGTGCCATACCATTGATTCATTAGTTCAGCATTGTCTATCCTGAGGTTGTGTGCACAGTATACATTTAAAGCACACTCAAAACCACATTCTGTTCGTCTGATAATTCTGGGCACTGTGGTTTACCAGGGGTTGCTGGGAATTGTGACTCTGTGAAGGGTGGTTAAGCCACAGTGCCCAGAATTCACTGGGAGAAAGAATGTGCTTTAAGTATGTACACAATCTGACTAGCAGCAGCCCGCTAGTATTTCAGACAGGAGCTTCTCCCAGCTGGGAGATACTGAGGAGAGATCCTTAGACCTTCTGCAATGTCAAGGTGTTCTTTTCCATTCTTTTTTCCATTTTTTTAAGCACATGAAATTAGGCCAATACACATGGTATGTTTCTCAGATATCAGTCTCTGGAGCAGGAGTGGGTGGCGTTTTCTAGTTTGAGAGCCAGGTCTCTTCTGCATAGCCTTCCAATGAAACAATGTCTAAATGACAATTGGCACTAGTGTACAATTAAAATTAGGAACGCGGGTGGCACTGTGGGTTAAGCCACAGAGCCTAGAACTTGCCGATCAGAAGGTCGGCGGTTCGAATCCCCGCGACGGGGTGAGCTCCCGTTGCTCGGTCCCTGTTCCTGCCAACCTAGCAGTTCGAAAGCACGCCAAAGTGCAAGTAGATTAATAGGTACCGCTCCGGCGGGAAGGTAAACGGCATTTCCGTGTGCTGCTCTGGTTCACCAGAAGTGGCTTAGTCATGCTGGCCCCATGACCTGGAAGCTTAATGCCGGCTCCCTCGGCCAATAAAGCGAGATGAGCGCCGCAACCCCTGAGTCAGTCACAACTAGACCTAATGGTCAGCGGTCCCTTTACCTTTACAATTAAAATACAGGCAAATTTGGTAAGTCCACTTTTAAATGCCATCTGAATCAAGTTTCTTCCCCATCCCTACCTGGTAGTAAGCGCAACTGAACTCTCATAGACAGTATGACTCCAAAAAATTGTGTTTTGGGGCACTAAGCAAGTTCACAACCCTCCAAAAAGTTCTTTCTTCAGGGTGAGATCGCATCTCCCCAAATGGCCGTTGTGTTCTTGCACGAAAAAATGGGATGTCTCAGTTTCCTCGGGATAGTTGAGGGAATATGTGACTGTGATGAAGCAGTATAAAAACTGCTGAAATGAATAACTAAACAAGCCTCCTTTGCAGTTGGGATAAGGCAGGATTCCAGACTGTGGAGAAGTTTCTAAGTATGTTCAACTGCAAGGGTTTTGAAGGAAGGTTTTGCTTGTGCTTCCCTGTCCCTTCCCCAACTTAAGCCCTAGCATGTTCAGACAGATAGCTGAAAAGAAGTTATCTACGTAAAATAGACAATTGGAACTGTTTATTTCTTTTTTAGGAGTGGGGCAGAGCGGATGGGATTTAAAGGCAATTGGCAGTGCTTGTTTTAAGTTTCCAAAATGCAAACATATTTGCCAAAATACATTTTTGAGCCCCAGCTGTTTTGTCTGTTGCTAGATTTTAGTGCTGCTCACGTCCAAGATTAGGCGACTGCTTCTTGGAACCTGCTCTGGGAGGGGGGGGGGAGTACAAAAAAACTTTGCTTCTGATTTATTCATAATGAAGCAAGTCTATTAAAGTGCCAGAGACTGAGAAATGGTTGTTCCTTGTTAGCTCATCAAACTGTTTTTACTTACACCACATTGTGTTACACTTTAAAAGGGAGATTAATTGGGAGGGATTATTTATAGTCAATGTCTTCAGATGGCCTAATTGTGATTTAACTTGCTTGTTTAAAGTGCTTTTTGGGATGGGTAGGTAGAAAGCTGATTAATTAGAAGTGCATCTGTCTTGGTGTTAGCATGAGTAGTTCATTTAGAAATAGGTTCCAGTACGCTTATTTATTTTTGGTATGCTCGTGATTGGCAGGGAGATAGAAAAAATCAGTTACATCAATAGCAAAAATCAAATTTGACTTTTTTTTAAAAAAAGTTAAATTTAGTTCATTAGCAGATTTTTCTTTCAGCTGTCTGTTGAAATACTGTCTTTAACAAATATCAACATAATAAAGGAAAAATGATATTTTAGCTATAGGCTCAAAGGATGTTAGTTTTAACAAAGAACAGATTCTGACTTAGGCATGGAAGAGTCTATAAGTTTCAATTCTTCATTTCTCTCTCTTTTTCCCTGTCTTATATTCAGTTTTCCACATTTTGCAGCAATCTGCAATCCCCCCTAAAAAAATTAATTCCTAAGGAACTTTTCTCAGCATTTTAGTGCAGAATTGTCCAAATAAACACATTTTATATGCCGATTTGATTAATGTTCACATGTTTGCAAGCACTCTCTTTCCATGTTATTTTCAGTAATGTTTTTTTATTTTAAGTACACTTTCCACCAATATAGATATATTTGACTTTGTTACTACTTCCAATAATCTAAATTGCCACATTGAGAATGCAGGTTGAATGAACCTTTGTATAATTTGCCGCACAATGTAATGCTTAAGAAGAAGAGGAGGAGGAGGAGGAGGAAGAAGAAGAAGAAGAAGAAGCTACTTTTTGTTCCTGAACCAAAGAAAAAAAATCAAGTGATGTTCGTGCCTTTGTCAATCAGACCAATGAACCACCCTGGTCCAAACCCATGATTCTCACACCTGTGGGTTGTATCCAACACTCAACATAAATCATAGAATATAACAGAACCACAGAGTTGGAAGAGAACCCAAGAATCACATAAGCTATTAAGCAAGGACTCTTACACCAACAGCCACAAAAAGCTTCACCAGCACAGTGAACAGTAAACAACATCACCACAGTCCACCAAAAGCCTATATTTTATTATACAACATAATACATACTACAGTATGGAAAAGAAAAGAGCACAGTATATGGAAGCTCCTATAGCCCCATATAACACCCTGTTTTCAAGTGCAGCTTCTCTGATTACCCCTGATTTTAAGTAGCCTTAGGCTTGAAAGGTGTAGATATACAAACTCTGAGCCCGAATATCCTCATGTTCTAAACACTTACTTATAGTTCTAGAGTGCTTTTAAGTGTTTTTAGAATATTTCAATGCTATTGTTATTGCTTGGATCCTTTGAGAGGAAATATGAGGTAAAAATTGAATAAATAATAATAGATTTAGAAGCCCTTTATATATGTTTCATGAAATCCCATGTCATTTTTTTTAAAAAAAACTATTTTGGAAGACACTTGGGGTATGAAGCCACACCATGAAACTGGCTTTGTCTATTTTTTTTCAGTGGGGGAGGGGATTGGCAGTGGATTAAAGGGAAGTGCGAGATCCATTCTTACTTATTTTGTCATAAGGAAGCTGTGACCAAAGAAACCTTAAAATTTCAGTTGGTATTTAAAGTGTATCCCTCAGCTTCAAAATATGGGAGTGTTGTCAGATGTGTCTCCCACTCTTGTAGATAAGGGATTTACAGCTATGAGCAGTTTTACAGAATTGACTGCAGAGTTAATGAGGAAAGAGCTGGCATGGTCTTGGCCTCTATTTCATTAGAAGTTGCTGTCTAAAGCAATAAGTGGCCTTCCACTTTGCAACCTCCTGAAATAAGGATTATATTATATCATCGTGTCGATCATGCTGTTTAGGCAACCAAGTGGGACACTAATCTTCCTAAGAGGAGAAAAAGCAGGTGATAGTTTCATCCTGTTCATTATTTCTGGCTAGTTATTTCCAATTGTTTTGCTCAGGACTGGCCCAAGGCATTTTGCTGCCTGAGGTAAAGCAGCAAATCTTTTTCACCACACACACACACACACACACACACACACAGTCAAGTTGCTTTGCACTGAAAGCTCATCAAGTTATTTTGGCACCCAAGAGATTCTCATAAGTGTCTCTCTTCAGACATAAAAGCTTAATAAATGAGATAGCTAGGAATGTGATGCTTTTTCATGACATCCAAAGTCGGCTTCCCAACATGACCTCATCACTCTACCTAATGATAGGGCCAGACCCAGTTGTGCTTTACTCCGGTATGCAGGGTAATAGCGGTGTATATTGGGTAGTGTGAGACCCAGGGCCAGCCTAAGACCTTTTGACACTTGAGGCAAACCACTAAATGGCATGTGCCTCCCCATAAGGGAAGAAGAGGGGCATGGAGATGTACAACAGAAACATCATGGGGAACACTGGACACAGAGGATGGGAGGAGACCGGCAGTGCCTCCTGTTCACCAAGAGGCCACTGTGGGAGGCAGCATTGGGGGAGGGTGCTGTCAAGGAGGTGGCAGATCCAGTTTTACAAAGAAGAAGAAGAAGAAGAAGAAGAAGAAGAAGAAGAAGTGACAGGATTCTTTTCCCGTGTTGCAGTCATGGGATTGGTTTTATCCCATGACGGTGTATGTTTTCATTCCACATTGTGGGAAGTGACGGAGACCGGATGTTTTTATTACTGTGTTTCCATGATGTAGGACATTTGTCCTTTGTTCTCTCTTTGCTGTATGATGCTGAAGAGGAAGGAGCTGAGTTGCAATGCTCCAAGTGTATATATGTAAATAAACGTAGTTTAGCCAAGAAGCTACACTACTGAGTCTGTACGCTGACTGCCTATACTCTGGTGATCCTGAAGTGTGCTGATGCCTCTGAGGTATCAGTCGCTGTGATGTTTGGGCTGGAGAAAGATTTTGAATCTCCAGAAAGACCGACCAGGAGGGAGAGAACATGCCAGTCAGGCATGTATCTCTGCTGGTCTCGTACTCATGTGTAGAACCAAGGAAGAAGAAGAGGAGGAGGAGGAGGGGGGGGAGGATCAAGTCAATAGCTCATCTCATCCAGCGTCCTGTTTTTACAGTGGCCAACCAGATGCCTGTCGGAAACTGACAAATAGGACCTGAGCATAAGAGCACTCTCCCATCCTGTGGCTTCCAACAACTGGAATTCAGAAGCATTATTGTTTCTGCCATTGAACAATGCTCTTATATAATAGCTCTATTATCACTAGTGACAACTGGTGACATTAACTAGAACTGCACTTATTATACATCTACCAGATTCCCTCTATTACAGCAGGCGTGCTCTTTTTAACAATGATGCCTTTTTGCAATGGTGTCTTTTAACAATGATGATATTATTAAAAGTCAGAATACTTGCTCTTTTTGTCTATGTATTCACATTCCATAACAAGTCGGGGGGTGAGATGGCCTGCACTGCACATAAAGGTAAAAGGTACCCCTGCCCGTACGGGCCAGTCGTGTCCGACTCTAGGGTTGTGCGCCCATCTCACTTAAGAGGCCGGGGGCCAGCGCTGTATGGAGACACTTCCGGGTCACGTGGCCAGCATGACGAAGCTGTTCTGGCGAGCCAGCACCAGCACAGCACACGGAAACGCCGTTTACCTTCCTGCTATAAAGCGGTACCTATTTATCTACTTGCACTTAAGGGTACTTTCAAACTGCTAGGTGGGCAGGAGCTGGGACCGAAAGACGGGAGCTCACCCCGCTGCGGGGATTCGAACCACCAACCATGTGATCGGCAAGCCCTAGGCACTGAGGTTTTACCCACAGTGCCACCCGCGTCCCCTGCACTGCACTTAGAGGCAATTCTGTCCATTAAACTTTGATTAGTTTAATGTTAAGTAAACGTCCAGTGCGCTTCCAACGCCATAAGTCTTATCTCAGCAGAGAATTTTGTGCAGCGGCTGAAGGAGGCAGGAGAGTCAGTACCTTTTATAAATGAAGAATCCTGGAGCAAGCACTTTGGAACTCAGGAAAAAACTTTATTCACAAAAGCAAAAAAAAAAAACCAACCCTGGCGATAAAGCATACATGCTTTTATCTGCGGCATAAAGAAAACTTTACTCTAAACTTAACTCATATCAACAAACACGCCCATGGCCACAAACTGAGTCTGCGAGTCAGGTCAAGGGAGGAAGGGAGAGAAACACGGGTGAACTGACTATTTATATAAACCAACTCACATTCCTGGATGCTTAATGACTTCCAGCTGCTCAGTGATTAGAGCGAATTGTTACCTCTTAACCCTTTAGTACCAACAAATTCTATCACAGCTGGGGCTCATATCACATTCTCCAGGCCTCAACTAAACAGAGAAACAAATGCATGAACATGTAGTCTCCACATGCTAAAAAGCACTCATTTACTTCTTTTTGTGTTTAATATTATTGTACAAATTCCAGATCTAGGATGTAAAAAGTTGATGAAATGAGGCAACACATAAATGGATACTTATGGACCAGTCTTCCCTGCAAAAGGTAAAAGACAGATGCCCACACCCAAACCAGGAAGCATGCTTGAAGAGTTATATCAAACAGAAAGCAGAAAGGTTGAAATTTTAGAATTAAATTATAGAGTCAATCACTAGAGTTGACATTTCTCAAAAGAATTCAAATATAAAATTATTGATCACTTGAGTTAAATATATAACATTTCCAAATTCAGCCTCTTTATTGGTAACCAATATAATGAGATACAGAAAGAGAGAGAAATATTATTTTATTTTATTTTTTAGTGATATTGGGATTTAATGATACAAACCTTTTGTCCATTTATACACCTTGTTGAGCAATTTTTTATTGTTGCAATCCTAAATGCACACAGGTAAGGCTGCAGTCCTAACCCCAGGTATCCAGGACTAAGCTCCATTCAATATGACATACATCTGAATAGACATGGTTAGGATTGTACTGTTAGTCTCAATGAACATTCACGCTGTGTCTGTTGACTGTAATGGGCTTTTTGTTCCATTAATATCTGTTAAATTAGATAAAAGTTGTTGTCACTGTTTCCAAGTGATCTGACAGCGAATCTTGCACCAGATCCTAAATGCTTCATAGGATTAGATTAAGGGCTCTCATTTTATGACTACTTGTTCTTTTCTTTCTTTAGAAATTCCCATTGTCATGAGCTGATTTTACATTTACTCATTCCTTTTGAGGCTAGTTTAAGCCACCAGTTATTATAGCACTGTAGCAATTATAATCAGGCAATAGTTGGATATCTTTCATCTTTATTAGCTTTCCTTGAGACCCATCCGATTAATTTCACACCTGCTTCAGAAAGGATAGGCTAGACAACTCTATGATGGCACATTCTCCTTGTAATTTTCAAAGGGCATCTGCCTTTGAAAATCTAGAAATTCTGTCTCCTGCCAGTCTTGTTTAATTTACAGAGCTGTCAGCCAGTGTCCAATACTTCATTGTCTCCATTAAAAATTATCCAGCCAATGGTTCCCAGTGCACATACTATTTTTTGTTAGTACCCTATCAAACTTTTGAACATATTACCCCGAATATACGAGGATCCAGCCCTGGATCCTCAAAGTTCCCATGAAACATTTCAAGAATTCCCAGAGGAATGTGGCAGCTGTGTGAGCAATAGCCTCAGTGTGGTAGTTCTGTACACAGTGCTCTGAATCCCAGAAGGATGGTGGCTCATAAAAGTTATCCTTACATCACTGCAATTGCAACAAAAGTATATACTCACACGGGTGTACTAGTTCACGCAAAAATATGTCTCCATGTGAGTACAGCAATTCTGCATATGGTCGAGGCTCAGATGATTATCTACACAGGGGGAAATGGTCCATATAATGGACAGGTGGGTGGCTCCACCTGTCACACTGGACCAAGTGAGGGTAGGGAGATTATCTAGCAAGCTGGTCAGATCCTGATCCCCAGCCCTGCTTTATAAGGTACATCATATGTGACCAAAGTCTCATGTTGTATTTTGGCATGGGAAATGCTTCCATGCACTGAATTTACCACATCATTTCCATATGGCTACTAATTTAAATGCCTGCATACCGAATCTAATCATATGTCAGATAGCACATATTATGCCAATAATTGTTTACCAGACTTATAAAGGTACATACACACACACACACACATGGTTGTTGCTCCTGCTCCTGCTCCCTCCCCCACATAGCACCTTCAGCTTTCAAACCCATTCCCTCATAGCTCCTTCAACCCTCATGCCTTCCATTTCCCTCACAGCTCACTCAACCGCTTCCCCCCCAAAGATTGTCCCAAACCTACTCCATCTTCACTCCCAGCTTGTCCAAGCCACTCCCAGATCATTGTGAGTCCACATGCTCCCTTCCCAGATTGCTCCAAACTTGCAAACTTCCCCTCGTAGATCACTCCAAACACTCAACCCTTCCCTCACACATCACAAATCTTTCTATTATATGAACATATCAGAGGACACAGCAATTCTTCAGACAGCTCTTGTTTATTCACAGGCCAGAACAGAACTGAACTGTTCAGCCAACTTGCTTATATAGAGCTCAACTACAAAGCAACAGTAACAACTTTCTGTAACTATCCAATCACTCAACATCACTTTCAATTCCTTATTTGCATCTGCGGACCTGAGTGAAAACTATCTACAGTATCCCCTTGCTGGCCCAGGGTGAGAACTTCAGTACATAACACTTTCTGTCCTTTGTCCTGCTGAGTGGACTGGAAAGGCAAAGGCTGGATCAGTGTAGGGTGGTGTCAGGAACGCTCCTTCCCAGAGCAACAGTGTGGGCTCCGAAGATGAAGGGGGGTGGCAGGCAGAAAGAGACAGAGGCTTGCTTTCTTCCCAAACGGAGAGTGAGGCGAGCCCCTCCCGTCCCAGATTGCATGTTGTGAATTCCCAAGACAGCGTGAGGCAGGCAGAGGAGAACTCGCAGGTCTCAGACACATTCTCAGGGGAGGAGGGGCAAAATGGGTAAACTGCTGCTGAATCTCCACATTCCAGGAGGGGAAGTAGGGTTGCCAGCAGTCCAGCAGGAGGCGGGACAGCAGATGGAGGATATCCTGTTGGTGATGAACACACCCTTTAGTGGACTCAACTGACTCATCGGGTCCAGAAGACTGAGCTGTGTGCTTGAAACTGAAGCTCCTGTGTGTTGTTGTTGTTTAGTCATTTAGTTGTGTCCGACTCTTTGTGACCCCATGGACCAGAGCACACCAGGCACTCCTGTCTTCCACTGCCTCACGCAGTTTGGTCAAACTCATGCTGGTAGCTTCGAGAACACTATCCAACTATCTCGTCCTCTGTCATCCCCTTCTCCTTGTGCCCTCCATCTTTCCCAACATCAGGGTCTTTTCCAGGGAGTCTTCTCTTCTCATGAGGTGGCCAAAGTATTGGAGCCTCAGCTTCAGGATCTGTCCTTCCAGTGAGCACTCAGGGCTGATTTCCTTAAGAATGGATATGTTTGATCTTCTTGCAGTCCATGGGACTCTCAAGAGTCTCCTTCAGCACCATAATTAAAAAGCATCACTTCTTCGGCGACCAGCCTTCTTTATGGTCTAGCTTTCACTTCCTGGAGGAGGAACCGGCAAGCCACTCCAGTATCCCTACCAAGAAAACTCCATGGACAAAGAAACTCCTGTGTAAATACTAATAAATTCTAGGAGTAAATAAACCGCCAGCCTGCCGTCTCTTGGTGAGAGAGGGAGGTCGTAAATCCTGACAGGTGGGCTTTGCAAACCTTCCCACCCTCCCTCTGTTGTGCTGCAGCAGGGAGCCAGCATTCGATTGCTGGCATCTTCTGGTAGGTGTGGGAGAGAACCCCACATAGAACCCTGGAGAGCTGCTGCAAGTCAATATGGGCAGTACTGAGACCAAAGGTCTGGCTGAGGAGAAGGCAGATTCCTATGATCCTAAAAATGGTCTTAAGCATGTGAAGAGAGCCTTTATGCACCAGCACCCAGTGAACACAGTCATCCTCATGATCTATCAAATTATGGAAAAGAATCCCAGGTGTGTATGTTTGTCTTCATTATGGATAGGCTTGAACCTGGCGTTTCAGAAATAAAGCACTGTCTGTCTCCATATACAGTGGTACCTCGGGTTAAGTACTTAAGTCATTCCGGAGGTCCGTTCTTAACCTGAAACTGTTCTTAACCTGAAGCACAACTTTAGCTAATGGGGCCTCCTGCGGCTGCCGTGCCGCCGGAGCCCGATTTCTGTTCTCATCCTGAAGCAAAGTTCTTAACCTGAAGCACTATTTCTGGGTTAGCGGAGTCTGTAACCTGAAGCGTATGTAACCTGAAGCGTATGTAACCCGAGGTACCACTCTATACATATAGAATCATAGAATCATAGAATTGTAGAGCTGGAAGGTGCCACAAAGGTCCTCTAGTCCACACCACAGCAATTCATGAATATTTTGCCCAATGTGGGGCTCAAATCCACAACCATGAGATTAAGAGCTTCACACTCTACCAACTGAGCTATCCAGCATATATTCACCTCCTTTTCAGAAATGCCTACATATTGAGTCTCCAGCAAAGCAATCTTGTGCCAATATGCTTGCAGTTGCCCACTTTATCTCCATGCCGTTTTCCCAGTGGTTATGTGTGACAGAACTCAGAAGAACAGCTTCATCGGCTGAGCTTCAGCTTGTCAGCAGCAAAGCACAAACTGCCTGCCAGTGAAAAGTAACGGTAACCTGAAGTGCATTGGCAGAAAGACACTTTTTGAAAATGTTTTTTTTAAGTGCCTACCTTGAAAGTTCACTGTACTGTGATAGGGAAGCAGTAAACTTGGGATGGGGGACTCTCTTTTTTTGAAGAATAAAGATCAGAAACTTTGCTATGTCTGGAAAAAGTCATAAGCTGTGGGTGAATGGAAGACAACCATTGTAAAATGATTTGAGACTCTGAACTAAGACTCCTGCTCGCATTAAACTGAACATAAATTTAATTTTACTCCTTTTTTGAAGTGAATGCAATAATGCATCAAAATAAATATGATTGCTTGTGAGCCTCCTACACAGTGTAGCATTGCTACAAGATACACCTCCCCCCCCCCAAAAAAAGGGGGGGCATCAGTTTGACCTAATTCAGTCCCCATCAGGATTCATTTATAATCCCTGGACTTCTAGTATCTTCATAACAAGACTTATTTTACAGTGTATACACTTTGCACTATCCAACCCAATCCCAAAACTCTGTATCCTCTCTTAAGTAAGGCACTAGTAAGCATCACGTCAGAAAGCCTTCAGTTATTACTACTTAGGATTTCCTGTTTTGCTGAGCTAGTGATTGAATTTTATACCTTAGCAGAAAAAATGCAGGCTTGTTTTGGTTAAAACAGGGTCCTGCTGACAGAATATTGCAATATTACACCCTAGTGTGTATGAGGTTTGCCAAACGTCAGGAAAATTCCTGACATGTCCTGGTTTGGGGGTGTAAAAATGGCAACAGGGGGGAAATTGGCAGAATCTGCAAAATGTTGGGAAAACTTGGATGTATGGCAATGCGATTGAAAAAGCAGCAGAAACAGCTCAAAAAGCTTAAAAATCACTATTTTGGGGTCAGGTTTTTCCCCAAAAGCTCAACAATTTAGGGTTTCCTCCCCCCCAAAAAAAAAACCTTATCAATTTTCGTAGGCTTCCTTAAAAAAACACCTCAACAATGTTGGGGTATTCCTTTAAAAATCTCAACTACTTTGTGGGTGTCAGCAGGAATTTTAGTTTTTGAAATATGGCAACATTAATGTGAATGTCTGGTGCTCTCAGACAATTGTTCCAAGGAAGCAATGACTTCAGACACACACTTGCTCTCCACTTGTTTGTAGAAAAGTGAAAACTATAGTCTGAACTGAGCTACTCTTTTGTCTTTCTTTTTTACTGAAGAAATGCAAGTTTCGTAGCATCATGGCACTGAAGTGTGAAAACACCATAATTGGATCTCCAGACCCAAGGAAACATTTAAAAGTGATGCTGAAGTGACAGGATAAGCTTTTCTATCCTGTTGTCCATACAAAATACTGGTTAGGATATGAAGGTGGAATCTATTGTTTCCAGTACTAGTGACAAATGATTTCACATAATTCTAGCAAATAGTTTTGAAGCTCCCAGTGTTGTAGCATTATAGAAGGTGAGAGGGTGCAGACCATGTAAGTCTATCTGGAATCTGTATGGTAGACTACAGGGAGTCCCATGTAAACTGCTCCAGTCATTAAAATCATAGAATGATAGAGCTGTAGAGCTGGAAGGAATCATGAGGGACCTCTAGTTTATCCCCTGCAATGCAGGAATCTTCAGCCCAACCTGGGGCTTGAACCCACAACCCTGAGATTATGAGCCTCATGCTCTACCAACTGTGTTATCCTAGGTCCATTGTATGAATCAGCAAGTGTGAAATGAATTGATGAATGAATGAAGCTAATGCTCTTGGTGACTTTCCTTGTGAGGACACAAATATTCATAGGAACAAATATTGGCTAATCTGCTCCCACCAATTAAAAACATCCATAGCAGGAGATCTAGCTTTTGTAATGGAAAATACACTGGGATTGCAAGGATATTATTATACTGTGAGACATTTTGGTTAGACTAATTTGTATGAAACATATCTGCTGGTGCAGAAAGTCTTAAAACTGAGTTGTGAGCCAGAGGCTTTGAGGCTAAACATATTACTTGCCAGTCATTTCCATTGATTACAATAACACTTACTTCCTAATAAATGTCCTCACATCTGAGATACAAGATAGAATACAATTTCCTAAATGCAGTCGCTAAAGTGTGGCCATTTTGGTTGTTTGATCCATTCTAACAGTGCTTTGTTGTTGGTTTTGTACAAAATCTGACCCTTGCCATTATAAAAATATATGATATTTGATATTTGATATAAAAATAGATGAGCAAGCTGTCTAACATGACCATTCTGTGATCAAAGATTGAGTCAAAACGCCTCTATTAAGAAATTAACACCTTTCCATTTCTCTTCAAAATATAAGAGGAGGAAGAGGGAATAATATTAATTGGCTGATGTTCATATTGCAAAGATAGGCTGAGCAAAACTTAGGTATTATTTTTTTTATTTTAAAAATCCTTTTGGCACAGGTCCAGAATTGCATTCCCGTCAGTTCTTCTGTAGTGACTTTTTCCCCATAACATTTCTTTTTCTTTCCTGAAACCAATGCTGTCAGATATCAAAAAGTAATTGTGCAATTCAAATGTCACCCTGTCAAACTACATAATGTGATGGCACCTGTTACACTCTGATTGCTTCACTCCGCTGTGCCTTTTTGGCATTCTCAGGGTCCCTAATGGCCACTCTTGCGAATAGAGACCCTAAGTTCCTTTCCTTACCAATGACATGTAACCAGTTGGTAGGTCTCGCTGATCCTCCATAACTCTGACAAGGCGACAGGTGTAACAATCTCTCAGCAACCATCCTAGCCTCTTTTTTGCAAAACCCATTAACTAGCGCAGAAGGCTTTTCTTTTCTTGAACATATCAGGCTTCCAAAATTCACCAGGTTTGGTTAGCATAAACTCCCCACCCCACCGCAGAAAAAAACACCAGTGTGTGTCGGTGTGTGTATACACACACACACACACACACACACACACACACACTGTTTTAATGAAAGAAAACCACCACAGATTCAGTCTGATACTGAAGCAGACTGATACACTATCAGGGAAAATTACATACATATAATATGTGAATAGGCTGATCTTCAGCTATTGGGAATGCCACAGCAAAATTATCTAGAATGAAGGCAATAGATGAGGCAAACTGTGTTTGTCTCATCAATTCCAAGCACAATTCAAAGTGTTGCTGCTGATCTTTAAAGCTCTAAATAGCCTCAGCCCTGCATACCTGAAGAAGCATCTCCACCCCTGTCGTTCAGCCCGGACACTGAGGTCCAGCTCCGAGGGCCTTCTGGTGGCTCCCTCACTACATTAAGTGAGGTTACAGGGAACCAGGCAGAGGGCCTTCTCTGTAGTGACTCCCACCCTGTCAAACACCCTCCCACCAGATCTCCCAGTAACTATGCAACCTTTAGAACAGGCATGGCCAAACTTGGCTCTCCAGATGTTTTGGGACTACAATTCCCATCATCCCTGTCCACTGGTCCTGTTAGCTAGGGATGATGGGAGTTGTAGTCCCAAAACATCTGGAGGGCAAAGTTTGGCCATGCTTGCTTTAGAAGGTATCTGAAGGCAGTCCTGTATATGGATGTTTGTAATGTTTAATGTTTTTGTATATGCTGGAAGCCACCCAGGGTGGCTGGGGTGAGCCAGTTAGGTGGGTAGGATACAAATAATAAAATTATTATTTGTTGTTGATAATGATGATGATGATGATGATGATGATGATTTCCAGGCACAGTCCATTCTTTAAATCTCCATGTCTGAGTGTTCTCTCTCTCTGTGTGTGTTAGCAATATTAATAGTAATAAGCCATGAAGATATAATGTCTTGGATTAGCACTTTTATCAGTATTTGGAGAACACAATTCCAGCAAAATTTACATAACATTTTTAGATGTTTTAATTGTTTCCTCTGAATGTTTACCCAGGGCTTTTTGGAGCAGCTGTAGGATATAAATTAATTAGTTAAATTAGTTAAATTATTTTACTGAATGCAAAATAAAAAAATGCAAAATAGCTAACACATACCTGAATTCAGTTTGCCATAGGCCGTTTTTTCAGGGTTTCGTCTTCAAAAGACCACCGAGCCTGCTTCCTTTCAAACTACCAGTAGGTGTTGTTTGGCTATTGATATCAGAAGCAGAAATTTAAAAAAATCATCTGAGCAAACGTAACAAATCAGATTACAGACCCATGAGTTTCTCATATACTTACAGAAAAGCAGCTTATAAGAAGAGAGGAAAAGTGGAATTAAGCAATGCCTAATTTCTGTATATATATTGACATAATTGCATGCCGCTGTGATAAATAACAGAATCTGCTTGAAATCTTTGCTTCCAGAAGGGGGAAAATGCATGGTAGATTACATAAAGGGAGGATGTAGTGATAGTAGGAAGAGCATTAGCACTGAAAACAGAGGGAGGTATTTCTGTGGGCTATAAGCTCTGTTTAAGAAACAGGTTCTAAAAT
The DNA here is from genome assembly GCF_951804945.1 of Podarcis cretensis. Taxonomy (NCBI): domain Eukaryota; kingdom Metazoa; phylum Chordata; class Lepidosauria; order Squamata; family Lacertidae; genus Podarcis; species Podarcis cretensis. The sequence continues at coordinate 21,665,327 of NC_137176.1, read as the reverse complement.
GTGTGTTTTTAGTATTGACACTTTGAACTTTGATACCTTATTGCTGAAGGAGTTTATTAAGTAATTACATTTACATGGATTTTTCTTTAGGCACAGAGGAGAGCTTCCCCACACACCTGTGAGATGAGAAAACAGCAAAGCTATTTGCTAGTTTGGCATGGATAGTCAATTTCTTCCTTTTAGCATTGGTTAAAATAATTGTTCAAGCAGTAAGACACTCCAGGTGCTCTGTGTTTTAAGACAGCAGAAAACATCCAAAAGTCTGAAGATTTCAAAATAGTATTGTTTTGTTTTTAAAATCAACTAAATGGGGGAAACGGTAATTTAAACCCTTTCTTTTTAAAAGCATCTCATTCTTTCCTTACATCATCATGCATACAGATGGAACATGAGAATAGACTGAGCAAACACTCAGAAGCATCAACCTGATATGCATAATTTCTAGCTGGTGGCAAAAGCAACAGCCTGAAATTTCTTCCTCTCCTCTCTGTACCATCTAGTATTGCAAAACAGAATGTAAGCAGGACTGTGCCCAAACCCATCGACCCAACTCTAGGGGACCACCACCAATTCAGTGAGGGGAAAACTAATGTTTAATTTGGGTTGTGTGCTGTGTTTTTTACGCATCCAACAGGACTGAATGCTCTGCTCAGCAGCTGTTGAATGGAATATTAAATCCTATGGGGTGCTGCTGTGCAGTCACTTTCAATGGAATCCTCTATATCTTCTCCTTTCTTCTTCTTATCCATCCAATCTTCCTTCCCACCTGTCACCTGCCTCTCCCATTCAAAATCTTACTTCCCGACAGCCCTGGTTCCCTCCAGATGGCCCTACCTGACCTGGGCCAATCTGGGGTTGTCTAGAACTGACTAAGGAGAAGCTTGGATCCCCCTGAATTGACTAGATTCACTTTGGGCTTTGGCTGAATTCGGTGAACAGCCCAAATGGCAACCATTTCACTTGTGGGATGGGAAACACGCAAATATTGTTCACGTTAATGCCCTTCTTTGTATCCCCCTTATGTGCAGGAGGAGATGCAGGTCTGTTTCTGCATGACTAAGGACCTTTCTTGTTATGTACTGAAGTTCTCACCCTGGGCCAGCAGGGGGATACTGTAGATAGTTTTCACTCAGGTCCACATATGCAAATAAGGGATTGAAAGTGACGTTCAGTGATTGGATAGTAACAGAAAGTGGTTACTGTTGCGTTGTAGTGGAGCTCTATATAAGCAGGCTGGCTGAACCCTTCAGTTCAGTTCTGTTCGGACCTGTGAATAAACAAGAGCTGTTTGAAGAATTGCTGTGTCGTCTGATATGTTCACCCACGACTTAACAATTCTCATTTGTACCATGCATGCAGATACTCTGGGATATGGCTGCAGCAGCAGACAGGCTAGCCCATGGGTAGGCAAACTAAGGCCCGGGGGCCAGATCCAGCCCAATCGCCTTCTAAATCCGGACCACGGACAGTCCTGGAACCAGCATGTTTTTGCATGAGTAGAATGTCTCCTTTTATTTAAAACGCATCTCTGGGTTATTTGTGGGACATAGGAATTCATTCATCCCCCCCCCCAAAAAAAATATAGTCCAGCCCCCCACAAGGTCTGAGGGACAGTGGACCAGCCCCCTGCTGAAAAAATTTGCTGACTCCTGGTAGCCCATGTGACCCCCTCAACATGCTCATGCAGTCTCTTCCCATTTATAAACCTATCCCTATCTTATTGGTCTATCTTGATATATATAAAAAGACTTCCATACCTCCTCAGCTAGTTTGCATTTTGCATTGAGAACATTATCTCCTCTCTAAGCTCCTCCCCCATTGTGCTTCCTCTTTAATTCACCCCACCTCTTTCTTTCTCACCTGGATGCCATTGCTATTGCCACTTGGGCTTGTATCCAATCCTCTGCTACTGGACCTTCTTTCACATTCTATCTCTCCATCTCCTACCTCAAGCAGCTTCTACTTATAAAAATGTAACCACAAAGTTGCTGGTCCAGATCTCAATATGACTTCCTCGTGACACTGTAGTTGATGACACAGGTCAATGACAACACATGACAGCAATAGACAACAGTAGATATTGACAGTAGTTAGATGGAAGACAGTAGTTAGGGGATGCAGGTGGCGCTGTGGTTTAAACCACTGTGCCACTTGGACTTGCCAATTGGAAGGTCGGCAGTTTGAGGCCCCGCGACAGGGTGAGCTCCCGTTGTTTGGTCCCAGCTCTTGCCAACCTAACAGTTCGAAAGCATGTCAAAGTGCAAGTAGATAAATAGGTACTGCTCCGGCAGGAAAGTAAACAGCATTTCCGTGCACTGCTCTGGTTTCGCCAGAAGCGGCTTAGTCATGCTGGCCACATGACCTGGAAAAACTGTCTGTGGAAGTGGACAAACGCAAGCTTCCTCGGCCTGTAAAGCGAGATGAGCGCCGCAACCCCAGAGTCGTTCACGACTGGACGTAACTTTCAGGGGTCCCTTTACCCTTTACCTTTAGATGGAAGACAGAGCATCAAAGATAAATGATCGGTGTAGTGGTTTAGTGGAGGGGCATGGAGGCTGTGGCTCCAGGCCCAAATTTCTGAGGAGGCACAACCAGTTGACCCCATGACAGGATTCCTCATCGAGGCGAGAGCCACAGGGAGGCAAGCTGCACCCAGGACAGAAACCAACGCACACCCTGCCCCTAGCCTGGGAGGAAGAGAGGGGAAGGGCACGGCTGCTGCTGCCCACCAATGAGGGAGAGAGGAAGAGGAAGATGAGAAAGCACTGCCAGAGCCACCTGCATTGCCCAGAGGGTAACAGGAGAGTGAGGAGACACAGTGGCACTCTAGGCTTCATGTTTCTCTGTCTTATCTTTGTTCCTAGGTTGGGGTTAGTTTACAAGGAGAGTCTCCCTTGATTAGACGCTGGCCAGAGAAGAGACTGACCACTGACCAGTCCACCGGGGCGGGGCACAACATTTGCCCTGCCCCGGGCACCGACAACCCATACTATGTCCCTGGACCAGTATGCATCACAAGTGTAACTGGGGGAACTCCCTCTGAAGTGAAATTCAGTGGGAATGAAGCTGAATGTTGCAAGTCTCCGGACAGATAAAAGAAAGTACTTCTCCAGGCAGCACTTGGTTTAAATCACTCCCACAGCAGGCAGTGATGGCCACCAGCCCAGGCTTTAAAAGACAAGACAAATTAATGGAGCAGAAGTCTATCAGTGACTACTAGCCATGATGGCTATGCTTTGCCTCCACATTGGAGAAAATAATGCTTCCAGTTGCTGGAAGCCACAGGAGGGGAGGACGCTCTTGTGCTCAAATCCTGTTTTGGGGTTTCCCGCAGGCATCTGGTTGGCCACTGTGGGAACAGGATGCTAGACAATTTGGGGAATTCTTGCTTCAGTGAATGCCACAGATAGGGAAAATGACCTGACTCCCATTAAGGCTTAAGGGCACACTAACACTTAAGGGGCATTGAGTCTTGCCCATTTTTCTGAACAGCAATTCAATTATATCTGCTCATTTCAAAGGCTTACCTTGGAATTTGGAAATAAATTCTGTGCAGGAGCCCAAAAGTCAATTTAGAAAGGGTGAGAAAAGTATTGTCCTTTGCTCCCCCCCCCCCCCCATTATTTAATCCTTCTACCTGTCTGGTATGGATTTGAAAATGTCAAACATATAGTTATTTTATTTACTTACTGGCATCCCTATTCAGCCTTTCTAGAGAAATTATAAAATATGTATGGAATGATAATGCCAAAGTCAAAAGCAGATTCCTAGCTAGGCAGGGAAACAGAATGCTGCTGACTAAAAGAATGATTGACAAAGAAATTTGGACCTCTGTACATATAGCTATCATGCTTCTTGACAGTAAATATTAAAGCTTCACATCTTCAGGTTCCCTGTTCTGCATGTCAACAGAGATTTCATTGATGGTTATGCAATGACTCCCATTCCTATCCATTCCTGCATTCCAACCAGTCTGATGCCAACAATTATCCAACCTTATCATTTTGCTGAGCTCCAGCCAGCAGATACGTTTGTCGAGTTGTTATTTGTAACCATGCGGGAATAATGTGTTAGGTGTAGTTAAATGAATTATACCCAAACCACTAGAGTAGATAGGTGGGCTTATCTGATCTCTTGCATTTGATCTGAACTTCGTTCTAATGTTCAAAGTAAATGCAGTCAAAAATTGGCACATCAAACCAAGTGGCCCTATACTGGAACTGTACACTGATCAAAAAGAATATACACATGTAAAGAAATAATTCATGCATGCAGCAGATGGGAGGGTCAACCAGTATCTGGGCTGCACCACTTCCTAGCTCACTGAAATCTTCATGAAAGGGAGGATTCTAAGCTAGCTTTCCCTCCCTGATGTGCCAGTTTTCTCTATGTAAGGATTTTTTAATGGAGAAATTTCCTGCCGTGTGAGTCTCCAGTTGAAATCTGAAAAGATAACAATACATGAACATCCAAGAGGTGGGGCCGGTGATGTACATGATCAGTGCCAGATTTACGTATAAGCTAAACAAGCTATAGTTTAGTGCCCCACACTCTTGGGGGCCCCAAAAAAATTGGAAGGAAAAAAAAATCTGGATGTACATTTCCGAAATATATGATTAAAAACAAATAAAATAAAATGTACAAATAGTTAGAGCTTAATAATTATTTCACTATTAATATACTTCTTCTTAATTGTATTTCAGTTCAACAATTACTTTGATAAAATACATATTTTGTTATGTGCAAATGGCTTTAGATACCTATTAGGTCCATAAATTACCATATAGCATATAAGGTAAAGGGAAAGGGACCCCTGACCATTAGGTCCAGTTGTGACCGACTCTGGGGTTGAGACACTTATCTCGCTTTAATGGCCGAGGGAGCCGGCGTACAGCTGGTCATGTGGCCAGCATAACTAAACCACTTCTGGCGAACCAGAGCAGCGCATGGAAACGCCGTTTACCTTCCCGCCAAAGCGGTACCTATTTATATATTTGCACTTTGACTTGCTATCGAACTGCTAGGTTGGAAGGAGCAGGGATTGAACAACTGGAGCTCACCCTGTCGCAGGGTTTTGAACTGCCAACCTTCTGATCGGCAAGCCCTAGGTTCTGTGGTTTAAACCACAGCGCCACCCGTGTCCCATATATAGTATATATTCAATACACACACAAAAAAATCAGCGGCAGTTTGTTGTTGACAAAGGACAGCTGGACATATAAAGGGCCCCATTACCCTCAGTAATGGAGGTGCTGGAGGAGACTCTTGAGAGTCCCATGGACTGCAACAAGATCAAATCAATCCATTCTTAAGGAAATCAGCCCTGAGTGCTCACTGGATGGACAGATCCTGAAGCTGAGACTCTAATACTTTGGCCACCTCAAGAGAAGAGAAGACTCCCTGGAAAAGACCCTGATGTTGGGAAAGATGGAGGGCACAAGGAGAAAGGGGCGACAGAGGACAAGATGGTTGGACAGTGTCCTCAAAGCTACCAGCATGAGTTTGACCAAACTGCAGAAGGCAGTGGATGACAGGAGTGCCTGGTGTGCTCTGGTCCATGGGGTCACGAAGAGTTGGACACGACTAAACAACTAAACAACAACACCCTCAGTAGCTTAGGGCCTCATCAAACCTAAATCTGGCTCTGTACATGATACTGGAGGCAGGTCCAGATGTGGGCCCATTTCCAGTCATCACATAGCTGACACATGGAAGAGCTTGCAATATTGTCTGAAACAGTTTGTGTTCATAAAAGAATGGGACAAAGATGACCTTTTTCTTTTCTACCATTTTCTTTTCCTTTAATAATAATACTAATCATTGATTTTTTTAAAAAACCGAATGCCATATTATTAAGACCAGAAGTTAGTAACAGAAAGGGGGGGGGAGCTTAGGTGAACAAAGTATTTTTTTCTGAGACATTAGAGACTAATGCATCATCATTATTTTTTCAAATTTTGCATGGTGATTAAAAAGAAAAAAGCAAAGCCTGTGGGGAATTGTAGGAAGATACAGAAAAATATTTAAATCACATTCCTTAAAAATAAAAAGAGGCATTATAGCCTTTGTAAGAAAAGCTCTGAAGATGGTTCGGAAACTTCATCTGGTGCATGAATTCGGTGGCCAGGTTTTTCACTGCGGCAAGACCGGTCCTAGCCCGACTTCACTGCCAATTAGTTTCTGAGCCCAATTCGAAGTCCTTGTTTTGACCTATAAAGCCTTAAATGGCTCAGGACCACAATACTTCAAGGACTGCCTCTCCCCATATAAATCGACCCGGACTCTGCAGTCATCATCTGAGGTCCTTCTTTTGTTTCCTTTTGAGAGGTCTAGAAGGTGGAAACACGAAAATATGCCTTCTTTTTTGCAGTGATTCCAAATTTGTGGAATTCTCTCCCCAGGGAGGCTCACCTGGCACTTTCATTGCATATGTTTAGGCACCAGGAAAATATGTTTATCTTCATCCAGGCCTTGGGCTGATTAACTTCTGTGGTCTTTTAAATGGGAGGGAGGTTATTGTTCTGTTTTTATTATTATTATTATTATTATTATTATTATTATTATTATTATTTTATTCCATGGGCACATGGACACCATGCTTTTGCCCTATGATCCACTCAGAAATAGCTAACTGACCTCTCCATTTTCTCCATTTAATCCACTGTAATTTAGCTCCCATTGAAATGAACAGGACTAAAGTTAGCTATGACTAACTTTCCACATTGACTAACTTTGTCTGGAACCAAACACAAAAAATATGATCAGATCATTATACTGATTGCCCCTCTTTTTGGTCTGTATTTTTCTGTTTTTCTCACACAATGACTGGTGGTTCTAATTCTTCCCATTTTAATAAGGTCTGGAAAATCTTGGTCATTAATGGAGAAATTAATTATAACTTGATCTAACAATTTTGGCAATAAGCCAGAGCACAGTCCTCCCAATTCAATAGCTCACCACTCTCCCCCCCTCCCCGCCACAGTCCTTCAGCAGCATTCATTCCAAATGACAGTTTTCGTATCTAAACCAATTTAAATTAATATTGGATGCGTGGTTATTATAGCATGCTGTATCAACCACTTTACGGAATTAATTGCAAATATGTGTTACATATGTGCCATCATCACTAATTTTGCAATTCTTTGAAAAAGCAATCACATTTGTCTGGCTGAGGAAACAAACAAAAACCAAAAAACCTAACACTGTTTATTACCCACATTTTGGTTAGCAGAACCAAGTTGAGGAATTGGCACTGAACACTTAAGTCACAGGATTCAATATATACATATATCCAATTATTTAATTCTTAGAATGCTTTGCCAAACAGATCAGGTGGTGCTGAGAGGGAAGGAGGTCTTTGAGGGCCATTGGGGACAGAGAGGCAGCATGGGAAAATCCATGGTGCTGATTGGCACTTTCCTAAGGTGGTTTGGGAATGAAGGTGGCGCTGTGGCTCAAACCACAGAGCCTTGGACTTGCCGATCAGAAGGTCGGTGGTTCGAATCCCTGTGATGGGTTGAGCTCCCGTTGTTTAGTCCCTGCTCCTGCCAACCTAGCAGTTCGAAAGCATGAAGTACAAGTAGATAAATAGGTACCACTCCAGTGGGAAGGTAAACGGCGTTTCCATGCACTGCTTTGGTTCGCCAGAAGCGGCTTAGTCATGCTGGCCACATGACCCGGAAGCTGTATGCTGGCTCCCTCAGCCAATAAAGCAAGATGAGCGCTGCAACCCCAGAGTCGGCCACGACTGGATCTAATGGTCAGGGGTCCCTTTACCTTTAAGGTGGTTTGAGGAGGGGGGCAGGGCCAGATCCCTATTTAAGGGACAATCTGCCTTCTCCCCAGCCTCTCCTTTTGCAACAGCATCCTTCCTCCCTCACTGTCTCCCATTGTGTTTAGGGGTCATCACAAGAGAGCCATGTATTTTTTCTTTTTTAATAAATTCACATTTTGGATCACAGATTGGTCTTTTCCCTAAAGGTAAAGGATCCCTGACAGTTAAGTCCAGTCACGAACAACTCTGGGGTTGCGGCACTCATCTTCCTTTACTGGCCAAGGGGGGCAGTGTTTCCACAGACAGTTTTTCCGGCTCATGTGGCCAGCATGACTAAGCTGCTTCTGGCGAAACCAGAGCAGCGCATGGAAACACCGTTTACCTTCCCGCCTGATCAGTACCTATTTATCTACTTGCACTTCGAGGTGCTTTTGAACTGCTAGGGTGGCAGGAGCAGAGACCGAGCAACAGGAGCTCACCCCGTTGTGGGGATTCAAACTGCCGACCTTCTGATTGGTAACTCCTAGGCTCTTGACCAGGTACATAGGCACCTGCTAATCAATAAAATTATGCATGCAACCAGCACCCTATATTATGACAGTAGGGTGTTGAGCTTGCTCCAATCATCATCATTTGCTCCCACAGGCATTGCATGGAGACCATAAAAAACATTAGAACTGGGCCTCAGCCTGAGAAAAGTTGATGTTATAATGCTTAGAATTCTTTTCCATGCTAATCAAAGACACATAACTCATCTGGAGTTACGACATTGGGCTTCAAGGTTACAAGTAATAAGTTTAAGGAAGGTCTGAGCTGCAGAAACTCTTGTTTTAGAATTTAAGCTCTGGGACAATGTTTGATTAAAAAATTCATCAAATGAATTTAATATTCACTCCACGAGAGTGACTGTTGATTTGCACCAATCGAAACAGAACTGAAATATCGTCCCAGTGGTTGTGTTTTCACTGGAGAAGAGAGATAAATTGTGTCTTGTGTCTGTGACAGATCGCTTATTGCATGTGCTTGGAGGTTACCCCTCATTTAATGAACTCCAACACTGTTCCTTCAATAGATTAAGACATTGCTCTCTTTAGTGCAATCATTTATTCTCAATTTAAATTAAATATAAAGCAGGGGGTTCCTATTTGGCTTTTCCCTGAGGTTAATCAGATCACAAAACGAAAACAACCCTACACCTTAAAACAATATATAATTGCCACGAAGAGAATTAAATAGCATGTGCTCCTGCAAACGAATCTGGAATTTTAATTGTGTTTGCAGTCAAAATTACAGTTTTGATTATGCAGACATAGAAAACGAGAAACAATGTGTGTGCAATGCCCCATTTCCAATACAGAACACAAAGCTCCAGGGATGCAACCTCACAAAAGTTAGTTGCGACCAAGCCCCATCAAAAATCAAGATTGAGTCATATTCTGCTGTTATTAATGATACTTTGTCACGATGAACTTTTGCTATCTTGTTCCCAGGAGCTATATTACATCAGGGCGAATTCGAGCAAACAGCCAAGGTGACAAGAAATGTAATAGCATAAGTATGGAGTGGTTATGACGGCATTCAGAAAAGGGGTTTATTGTATTAGTTTCACTGATTTATAATGGTAGTGCTTCTGTCCCAGTTTCTGACATTGCTCTCATAGTACAGTGCCCATTTCATTATGGATCTGTGGCTTTTTAACTGATACTCTGGCAGGTCATGCTAGATTTCATTCATACCAGTGGGCGTGGTATGACAACAACAGCACCAAACATAACTGGACATGCTGCTTTCTGCACATTCTGCTTACGTTCCCCATGATTCACCATTGAAAATGGCAGGAAAGGATTGTATGCTGGTATAGCACCACAAATTGTGTCACTTGAATCCCACAATTTTCTGGGTTAATGGGGTTGCAAATGGATTCTTTCTGGAAGTAATTGACAAGGAAATGAGCACTAAAACTTCCACCATAGTCTACTAGATTTCCAACAATAGCTTTCACGTTGTGTGAAAGATCAAATAAAATGAGGTCTGAATGCAGCATAGCAGAGGGGAAATAAGAATTCAAACTGTTATATGCCAGGTTGCCAGGTCATGCGACCAAGTGGAATGGGTTTTGGATCCAGCCTAAATCCCCTCACCCCCGGGTCTCCCACTGCCATATTCCTGGAAGTCCCCTTTTGGGGGGGGGGGTTCTTACACCAGCCTTGGTTCAGCCAGCACTGACCTGCAGGTTAGCTCAGTCGGTACAGCATAAGACTCATCATCTCAGGGTCATGAGTTCAAGCACCACGTTGGGCAAAAAGATTCCAGTTTTGCAGAGGGTTGGACTAGAGGACCCTCATGTTCCCTTCCAATTATACAATTCTATGATTCTATTAACTGAGCCACAGATGAGTTGGATACAAATGCTGTAAATAAAAAAATCATATCAACAGACCTAAATTAGGAAGGAATCCTGTGCACCAGAAGCTGACATAAAGTGAGACTGTGTCAGTTAAGCTAGTGTAAGATTACACTAGATGCAAACCTCGTTCAGCTGTGAAGCTGTTGGTGCACTGCCTAATTCTGGCAGAAGGAAATGAAGGCTTTAAAACAGAGTTCTATGCAAGGATTCAGGCTAAGAACTGGTCCTATTTGAGCATCCCATAATTACAAAAGCCTTCTGATTGGATTCCGGGATGTCTCCTGTCTTGGCTCCTGCAAGAGTGCAACCCCAAAAGATGCACATTGCATGAGTTGCTTCTGCAGGATATTGGATGGTAAGGATCTTGGAAAATTCACCAGCGTTCTAGTGTGAATTTCTTCTAATATACCTATTTTTATATACATATAGGGACGCAGGTGGCGCTGTGGGTTAAAGCCTCAGCGCCTAGGACTTGCCGATCGAAAGGTCGGCGGTTCGAATCCCTGCGGCGGGGTGCGCTCCCGCTGCTCGGTCCCAGCGCCTGCCAACCTAGCAGTTCGAAAGCACCTCCGGGTGCAAGTAGATAAATAGGGACCGCTTACCAGCGGGAAGGTAAACGGCGTTTCCGTGTGCGGCTCTGGCTCGCCAGAGCAGCGATGTCACGCTGGCCACGTGACCCGGAAGTGTCTCCGGACAGCGCTGGCCCCTGGCCTCTTAAGTGAGATGGGCGCACAACCCCAGAGTCTGTCAAGACTGGCCCGTACGGGCAGGGGTACCTTTACCTTTTTATATACATATCAGACTATTGCGCTTTTGCAAAACAATTTCCCAAATATAAGGCATTTTTGTATGTTGTTTTCACCAATATATGCATTTATATGCAGTTTACCCGATGTATTTGTATTTTCATACACATTGCTTGGTTGGAGAACCACGTTGCAAAATTAAGAGAAGTGCAAATTTTGAAGGATGGCTGTGTTTCGGTCTGCATATTGTTTCGGAAAGTGTGAATTAAGTAGGTTCATTTTTAAATGCACACTGAATTGAATTTTTCACCAACCCATAATTGCAGCTTGAGGGTGTTGGGAACGGTGTTCAAGAAAATCATCTGTATATTGAGGGTTGGCAGTGGAACTGAAGTGAATTTTGACAAGATTAGTAGCATTTCCCAGGGTAGCTTTGCACATTCCTTTTTTATTTTATATTCTTTACTGAATAATAAAAAAGTACAGATTTGCAAGTGTACAGAGTAAGGTAAGACACAAAAAGAAGAAGAAACAAGAAATAGTACCCATGCAGAAAACCAAATAGAACAATGTATTGTTTACATTAAATTTGTCCATGGCAAGTCTACGTTTATACACAACTAGTTCATGTGTAGCGAGTTTGTACATACCTTCAATCCACTCATTAAAGGGAGCTGTATTTTTATTTTTCCAGTTCATCAATACTTGTCTTTTTGCTGTAGTAAGGGTGTGTAATGTCCATTCATATTGTCCCTTTGTTCAATTCCATGTCTTGGGTATATAATTTAAAAGGATATTTTCCTATGCAAATTTAAGATTGTTCTGTACAGCCATGTTGCACATTCCTAATATACTCAACGACACTGGCACATGGAAATCCTCACTAGTGGATACACCTGCTGTGAGAGAGCTTAGTAAAGGACTGATTGAAAGTGAGCATTTTGGCAGATGTTACAAATCCAGGGTCTCTTCTTCTCGTGGATATGATTTGCTAAAATCCCTTGCAGTCCAAAAACTGCCAAGCACTTAATATTCACAGTGCAAATGCAACTAGTATAGAACAATCAACATAATGCTAATGAACAATTGGAATGCCAGATGTGTTGCATTTTAAACAATGAAGTGTACCAGAAGATGCTTGCTACGGGAACATAGCATAAATTCAGATAATAGGGCTATAAAACAGAGTAGAGATACGAAGGTTTTCTTTGCTGAGATTATTCATGCTCCAGTGATAAATAAATAAATGCAATCTTACATAAATTGCATTAAATCGTTAACGTTTTTACACACATAATTAATTACAGGTGCAAACTTTAGAACTGAGCTGTCTAATTACCTGAGTCTCTGTGCAAATCAGATAATTGGATAATTAGGCTCCTCTTTCCTACCATTTACAACCATAATTGTTATTAATTGTTATTTTATATTTATTAAGCATCAGAGCGATATTGCTCTTGAAGCCACGTCTCAAGATCCAGTCAAAAGTAGTTTCAAATGCATTTTCTGCAAGGGATTATTTATATATATATATATGCATGGAGTGATGGCAAGGATTACGATAATGAAATTCAGTTCATGATCAAGGGATCTATCCAATGGTGGCTGTGTGCTAGCAGAAAGCATGTCCTCATCTGAAATGTGGGGCAGCTGATTTTTGCTCACCCACCCTCTGCTGTCCTCCACTCCCCCATAAACTGGAGCGGAGGGAGACTCTGGAACAATTCTGGATATGACAAAGAAGGCTGAAATAGGTGGGGGGGGCATGTACCAAAAAAATCAGACATCACAAGGGAAGGGGGAGGAAAATCAATTCAATTTGCATTTAAAGGTGGACCTATCAAATCTGCATTTCCCAAAACAATATGCAAACCAAAGCACAGTCATTCTTTGAAATTCACATTTCTCCAGATTTGGCATTGCAGTTCTGCAGCCAGGTAATGGGAACAGAAATGCACATACTAGGATAAAGATGCATATATTAGTGAAAAGGTAAATATTAGGGGGGAAATGATTTGTAAAAAATGTGTGTATTAGGCAAAGCTGCACACCACCTTCTGCATTTGCTCACTTGCAGAAGTTTGTGTGCAGTTTTGCTTGCTTTCACCTCCTGGGCTGGATCTAGACACATCAAAAAAGCGATTCAGTTAAGCACGTTGTAAACTTCATATGGGGAAATCCTGTTGGCGAAAGACAGGACTCCACAGCGCCATCTGGTGTCACAGTGTTATAACGCATATAAAGCGCTTTATCTTTATGAATGTAGCTAAATCCCTGTTGTGCTGATCTCACCTCCTCCCCAGTTCCTTTAATTAGCTCCTTCATTATAAACATCAGCATGTAAGTTCCTTGCAGGCACTTATGGCACTGCATAGCTGCCATTAACAATGACTGCTACTGAGAGAGAAAAATCAAAATGGCACCAATAGGAATTAAAAAGAGTGATTTGCAAACAATAGTTCTGTGTCATGACTGCAAAGCTGCTGGAGGGTATTTTTATATTTGGATTATATTGTAGTTATTATTAAGTGCAACACTGCAAAACAGCTGTCAACTTACAGATTTGAAAATAAGGGACCAGCAGCCTTGAAAATAAAGGATCAGCAGCCAAAATAAGGGATTTTTCAGACACAGGTATATTCAACTTCTGATCCCCTCTGAGCCAAAGACAGAAAGCCCAGCCAGCAGCCAAACGAAGCCTCAAGCGGTGGTTCCCACAGCGCAGCAACCCGGCAAAGGGGATGCAGCAAGGAAAACCACCACCACCTCTCCACTGGGAAGCGCTGAGCAAAGGCGAGTCCCCCCAAGGCATGCTAGCTCCACCCCCAAGTCATTCTTAGACTCCTTATTGGATGAGCAATGCAGCCAAGCAACACAGTTGGAGCCTCCCTCCTCCCTGGCCGGCAGGGAGGGAGGGAGAGGAGCTGCTTCCTTTGAAACCTGGGAAATTTAAGGGACATCATCAATAAGGGACAGCAACGGGACACGGCGCTGGGATAAGGGTCTTTCCTGCCAAATAAGGGACGGTTGACAGCTATGCTCTGCACACACTTGTTTTCTTTCTAAGTCACTCTTTTAACAAATATTTGATTGTGCTTCAAGCACTACCACACATTTAACACCCACTTATTGACTACACTGCAACCTGTATTTCTTTGTTGGATGATTGTATCTTGGAGAAAATGATCGACCCACACATCTGATGAAATGTTCTCCATCCCACAAAACCTTATGCCTCAGCAGTTGACTGCCTCTCTCCAACCTGTACCCTGTGATCAGCATCCAAGGCCAGAGGGTGGCATCACAAGAGGTCTAGAGGGTGGCAACATGAGAATGAGCCTATTCTGCATTGGCTCCCCATTTGTGGCATCTTCTTCCCAAAGAGAAGGCTGGCGCTTTCATTATGGACTTTTAGGCACCAATCGAAAACATTTCTCTTCAACCAGGCCTTTGACTGAATGTGTTGTTGGAGGCAATGGGGGCAGGAGGGGCTATTGGTTCATTTTTGTTCTTGCTTTTATTATGCGTTTTGTTTTTTTATCTTGTATTATTGTGTTGTGAACCACCCTGGGATCTATGGATGTAGGGCGGTATACAATATACCTTCATTCATAAATTATATATATATCTCACAACAAAATGTCCTAGGTCATTTAGGTGTTGCAGCAGCAACTACATGGCATGCAGCCCTCTGCAGTTTGTCTCAACTGGTAGTGTCTGCACTGTCTGTGAAGTCTACAACTTTTATGTTTACCAATATGCTCTTCTTGTGGCCTGCATGAATTGCCGTGTCCACCTACTGAAGAGATATTTGTTGGGAAATTTTCAAGAGCCAATTTGAGTCTAGGAAACATATTGGGACCTCTTGTTTTCAACTGTGAACACTGCTGTGACTGAGAGTCCTGTGACTGCTCCCTCCATCACGATCAAATTTGCTGTTCATTTACACATAACTTGGTGTTCTTCTTTCTACAAAGTTATATGTTTCACCTATGATTTCATTACCTTGTACCTCCAAGCTTCATTCGATTTCCTTGCTGCTTTGTTTGTCTGCGCTTCTCTTTCTGGTCTGAATGTGATAAGGAAGCTTATGTTTTCTAGAGTCTTCTTGGTACCTGTCACTTGAGGGGGGGATACTCAATGTAATTGGTAATTTTGTGATTGAAAGACCATTATTTGAATCTTGCCTCTACCACAAATGCTGCCAATTATACCAGGCAAGTCAGAGTGCATGGAAGTACATGTTACAAGGGGAGCAAGGCAGATTCCAAAAAAACATATCTATGTGAGGAGTTCTTCCCTTCATTAAAATGTCAGCATTGCTGTGTCCCATTAATGGGGAAGACCTGCAGATTACTGGAACAAGACATTCTTTCCATGCAAACAGTCCCATATTCAGTTCAAGTACGGCAGAACAATACTCTTCCTCTCTGGGTGATCCCAGCCCATCACTTTTAAATAACTGCTGCTTTTACACATTTTAATACTGTTTGATGATCTGCATTGTGTTTTATATTCTGTTTCTGCACACAGCTTCTATCTTCTCTAAATGTATGGTTGTCTATACATTTTGAAATAAATAACATTTAAAATTGCCATTTCAAAGATTCTCTAGATTTCGGTATGGATGCGACGTTTGGGAGAGATTGTTGAACTCACGCCCTGCTTGAATACTTCCCACATGCATCTGGTTGGCAACTGTGAGAACAGAATGTTGGATAAGTCTTTGGACTGATCCAGGAGGTTCTTATGATGTTCATTATGTTTCCGGATTTCATTCCTTAAATATATGCTGGTGGCTAGGTTGCTTGCTCGGTTGAATACATTGAGTCCAAATCAATTGAGTTTCAAGCCAGGAATGTGATGATTGATTCAAAGCTTGTGCTTTTGTCATCACCATCGTTGGTTAATTTATATATTGCTTAAATGCCAAAATCACCATCATCACTTTTAATTTGTATACAATTTTTCTATCTTACAATACCCAAGGCAGTTTACAAGCTGAAGAAACAAAGAACGCACAGTGGTACCTCGGGTTAAGGACTTAATTCGTTCTGGAGGTCCATTCTTAACCTGAAATGTTCTTAACCTGAGGTACCACTTTAGCTAATGGGGCCTCCCACTGCCGCCGTACCACCGCCGTGCGATTTCTGTTCTCATCCCGAAGCAAAGTTCTTAACCCGAAGTACTATTTATTTAATGTATTGATTTATTATAATTTATTACCTTCCCTTCACCCTAGCATCCCAAGAGGGCTGTTTGCAACATGTGAATTGCCCCTAAATGTCTGGATATTGTATAGTTATTGTTTTCATTAATGGATGTCATGAAAAGACACACAGTTGCTGAAGGCAAAAAATAATTATGGGGCTGACTTCTAATATGGAGCTGACTTCTAATACAGCAAGTGTTAGATTAAGTTTCTGGAAATTCCACTGATACTATATAAAATCTGGCATGTATCAGAAAGTAGTTCCTTCTAAATGTACTATGCTCCTCTCTGGAAAGTAATTTTAACCACTCCAAAGAAGGGGTAATCAAACAGTGCCTACTGAAAACTTTCTTCGTATGAATTTTATATTAATTTTTAATTAATGTCATATATTACTTGGGCTTTTATGCAATTACATGATAAATTATTCAATTTTGATGTTCGGTTTTAGACAGATGTTAAATCAAAGACGTGAATGATTAAACACATTTTAATAGATTTCCCACTATGGCTTTATTCGCTATATACAAATGAATTCTGGTCTTCGTGTAAGTGTGGAGTTGAGGGCTGTATTTCTTTAAGAAAGGGGACCTTTATCTGCCTCCCGACTTTGATTTTGTTGTAAAGCAGCCATGATGTGGTTCACATGCCTTAAACAAAAGCTCCTTTGCAAAGAGAGTATGGCTAATTATGCAGATTAATTCCAAAAATAAAGCTTTGAAAGTCAAAAAATGCCAAGTCACGGAACATTTCCTAAACTAGCCTGGCACCCTTGCTCTTCCAGCTAATGGTAGCTGCGAGTATTTCTAGTCTGCTTGTGCTCACTGAAGCCAGGTGAGAATATAGGATTAGATGAGGACAAAGGGAACATGGCAAACATTCCTTTCCATTCAATCCAGAATGTGAACTGTAACAATATTGTATAGAGACACCTTGTAAGTGCCAGAGTTCACCTTCAGCAAGCAATAGCAACATTTTATTGGATCAAGCAGAAGTCATCACAGTTTCGTCAGGAGTCAAAACTGGATATACAGAAATAAAGTCTATTTAAAAATGATTCTCTACACGGAGCTCCAAAATGAGGAGCAGCAATTTCCGTCAAAGTACAAGAGTTGCCACCCTCGTTTCCTGTAAAGTGGAAGTGTTTTTAAAAATATTTTTATTTATTTGAACAAAAACATATGCCTCAATAACACACAAGAAAAAAAAAGTGAACAGAATAAAAACTAAAATTAAACATACCCAAAATACAAATTTGGGTTGTTTCATTCACAGTCCCTAGAAAAAAAATAACCATATTCATTTTATTTATAAATATTAGTATATTGTCCATGTATGGCAGAAGTTGAGGTGAATTAGTGAATTGTTTCTCAGGTGAAACTTGTGAGGAATTTGTTACTGATTACTAGGTTGGCTTCAAGTAAGATCTCTCTCATTCACAATTTGGTTATGGATGAGGAGGCGAAAGTGGTCAGTATCACTGAGACCAGTGCCAGATTTACGTATAAGCTAAACATGCTGTAGCTTAGGGCCCCACTCTCTTGGGTTCCCCCAAAAAAATTAAAGGAAAAAAACCTGGATGTACATTTCCAAAATATAAGATAAAAAACAAATAAAATAAAACCTACATACAGCAACAGTGTTTTGTGTTGTGTAGTCTCCTATGATGTAAGTAATGGGCCCTGACTGCTAGCCTGCTCCCTAAAATATCACTGGTTTGCTAATTCTATATCAATTACTTTGATAAAATACATATTTTGTTATGTGCAAATAGCTTTAGATACCTATTAGGTCCATAAATTACCATATAGCATATATTGGAACACCAAAAACAGTGACAATTTATTGTTGACAAAGGACAGCTGGTCATATAAAGGGCCCCATTACCTTCAGTAGTTTAGGGCCTCATCAAACCTAAATCTGGGACTGACTGAGACCTGGGTAGGTGAGCAGGTGGAATTGGCCTCATTCAGCCATGCCCACCTGGGTACTCGGTGCATCATCAAGATAGACTTGAGGGTCATGCAGGGGGATTTGCTGTAGTCTATACTGATTTCTGAAGAATTGATGTTTTTGAATTATGGTGCTGGAGGAGACTCTTGAGAGTCCCATGGACTGCAAGAAGATCAAACCTATCCCTTCTTAAGGAAATCAGCCCTGAGTGCTCACTGGAAGGACAGATCCTGAAGCTGAGGCTCCAATACTTTGGCCACCTCATGAGAAGAGAAGACTCCCTGGAAAAGACCCTGATGTTGGGGAAAATGGAGGGCACAAGGAGAAGGGGACGACAGAGGACAAGATGGTTGGATAGTGTTCTCGAAGCTACCAGCATCAGGATTTTAGAGATGCTTAGGTGGGGCAGGGCCAAAAAAAGGTTGGGAATCACTGATCTAGAGTCTGTGTTCCTGGCATTGGGCAATCGGGACAGATATGGGATTCTGCTGGTTTACCGCCCACCTCGCTGCCCAGCAGTCTCCCTGGCTGAGCTGACAGAGCTGGTCTCAGAGGCAGTGTTGAGGACTCTGAGACTGTAGGTTCTGAGGGACCCTGTCATTTCATTCACTGGACTGCATTTGAATGCAATGCTTTTTCATTTCATATTATTGCCAGCTGATGAAGATTTATCATTGAAACAGTTCATTATCCTGGAAGAACTGCAGTTTGGAGCACCCATCATCTCACGTTTGTTGTGCCCATAGCACCACCGTGCTCCAACTCACTTCCAACTATATTTTGAATAGCATATTGACTGTGGAAAGGCATGCTGCCTTTATTTCAGTGATCCATGACAGGGACTTACAGTACCAATCCTACCATTCCTGGTTATGGAACATTTATCTGATTCTCATTAGTTTGTGACTCCATGTACATATTATATGTCTTCTGTTTATGAATTTTGATACAGGATAGTGTTAGAAAAGGGACGCAGGTGGCGCTGTGGGTTAAAGCCTCAGCGCCTAGGACTTGCCGATCGAAAGGTCGGCGGTTCGAATCCCTGCGGCGGGGTGCGCTCCCGCTGCTCGGTCCCAGCGCCTGCCAACCTAGCAGTTCGAAAGCACCTCCGGGTGCAAATAGATAAATAGGGACCGCTTACCAGCGGGAAGGTAAACGGTGTTTCCGTGTGCGGCTCTGGCTCGCCAGAGCAGCGATGTCACGCTGGCCACGTGACCCGGAAGTGTCTCCGGACAGCGCTGGCCCCTGGCCTCTTAAGTGAGATGGGCGCACAACCCCAGAGTCTGTCAAGACTGGCCCGTATGGGCAGGGGTACCTTTACCTTTACCTTTTAGTGTTATAAAAATATTGTCAGTATATTATTAGCCGACGTGTTGCTTGTTGTTGTTCAGAGTGTTCTGTTTTGCAACACAGGGGATTTTCTTTGTTGTAGAATAAAAAGTGCATCAGGGTGTCAAGATGACTATATACTGGATTGATTGATTAAATAAATAAAGTTCTTTCACATGCTGGGTTTTGTGTGTGTGCATGCAACTTGACTTACCTTACTGTTCACAAGCACATCGATCATAACAATAATTTGCTGTTATCAGCCACTTCCTTTTGTGGCACCCAAGACAAAAGAGGGGTGGGGGGAAATTAAGATACTTCATCTTCATGCAACTCTGAACCATCTAAGAAAGGATGAGCAGTTATGCTTGAATATTCATCTCAAATTGGCTGGCAGATACTCAGCATGGCTGAAATAAGAAGCCATTCTAGATAAATGCACTTTCATTGGGGTAACAGTTATTTTCTATAATTGAGCTTGTTTGTTTTGATAGGCTCGTAATTTGCTTCCGTACATTTTGCCCATAGTGCATTTCAAGTGGTCAAAGTGCTTCATGTATATTACGGCGATTTTATGTCTTTATCTCTTTCTCCAAAGAGCTTAGAGAAGAATACATAATCCCTACTCCATTCTTATTTTCACAAAGGCCCTTTGAAGTGGGTTTTATGGCTTGCCATCTCTAATTAGACAAGTTAATGGAGGGCATGGCTATCAATGCCAACTAGCGACAATGGCAGGCTTCTCCTGCCTCTGAAAAACAGTTGTTTGAAATTGCAGGAGGACAGAGGGATGTTGTGCTCATGTCCTGTTTGTGTGCTTCACATAGGGGCTGTTTGGAAAAAGTGAGAACAGGGTGCTGCTCTAGATGGGCCACCTGCCTGATTCAGCAGGCTCTTCCTATATTTCAGGAATAGGCAAACTCGGCCCTCCAGATGTTTTTAGGACTACAATTCCCACCATCCTTGACCACTGGTTCTCTTAGCTATGGATCATGGGAGTTGTAGGCCAAAAACATATGGAGGGCCGAGTTTGCCTATGCCTACTATATTTGATGGAGAGAAGTGTAACTGGACCAGGATCACCCAGTGACTGCTCAATGATTGCAGTCATGGGATTGTTGTCTATCACATGACAGTATATGTTTTGACTCTACAGAGTGGGAAGTGACGGTGACAGGATGTTTGTGTTACTGTGTTCCGTGAAGTGGGACTATTGTCCTTTGTTTTTTCTCTTTGCTGTCTGATGCTAGAGAGAGAGGGAGCCATGTTGCAGTGCCCCGTGTGTGTTTATATGTAAGCAAAGTAGATTAGCCAAAATGCTGAGTTGCTGAGGTCTGTTACACAAGCTGCGCAAACTCTGCGGATCCCTAAATGTGCCAGTGTTGGTCGGCATTGGTCGCTGTGATGTTTTGAAGGTCCTGAACGATCAACCAGGAGGGAGAGAACATGCCAGTCGGGCATGTGTCTCTGCAAGGGTCCTACTGGAGAGTAGGCTGAGCTCCTGACACCTTGCTCTTTTGAGTACTAGCAGGAACACCATCTTTGCAGGGACGTGTTCCCTCCAATTTTCAATGAAGGGGCTGCCCCTCAAAAAAGTTATGTGTGGCTATGCATGCATGTTATGGAGCATGCTCGTGTTGCACGCATGCCACGGGGCATCAGGACAACACATCCGCATGCCCTGTAGCATGCACGAGTGATGTCAGCATGCATGGTATCAGGGACTGGACAGAACAGGAGGAATGGGAAATGAGCCTTTGGTCTGATCACCACCTCTCAGAAGAGGAGGGTGTGTAGGAAGTTTTACCGCTCCCCCCCCCCCGGTGTCTCCAGCAGTTTCAGGAGGAGAGGGAGACAGGGATGATGTACAGCTGAATGAGGAAATGCCTAGTTACAAGATGGTGGAGGAGGGGGGTGAAGTTAGAGAGCAGACAGCAGAGACCTCCCTGTAGGATATAGGAGACCCTCCTAGTCTAAAGGCACGCTGGTCCCTTCCCATTCATGAACAGAGAATGCGGAGGGATTTGACTCCTGTGACTTCCTGTAGGTTTCCAGGATGTTGTGGGAGACAGAAGAGGAGGGACTCAGAGTAGCCAACATCTGCTCTGCGTGGAGACATGGATCTTTTGTCTTGCAGCCAGATGACTGAATAAAAAGCCACAAAATGCAAAGTGTTTGTTCTTCTTGCTTCTGAGGCTACCGGGGGAGAAGAGGATACTCCATGTTTGACAAATGGCGTGGTGATGTCACATGGTCCTTTGCCCCCCTCAGCAAGGCATCACACCTGAGTCCGAGCTTGGTAGTCATACCCCAGTACCACACACTCTTGAAAATAAAACGTTTTTAGCGTGTTTTAAGCTCAATATACAATGTGACACGAGATGGAAAATTCAATGTACAGTGGTACCTTGGGTTACATACGCTTCAGGTTACATACGCTTCAGGTTACAGAATCTGCTAACTCAGAAATAGTGCTTCAAGTTAAGAACTTTGCTTCAGGATGAGAACAGAAATCGTGCTCCAGCAGCACGGCGGCAGCAGGAGGCCCCATTAGCTAAAGTGGTGCTTCAGGTTAAGAACAGTTTCGGGTTAAGAATGGACCTCCAGAACAAATTAAGTACTTAACCTGAGGTACCACTGTATTTTTAAAGATGCTTTTAAAAATAAAATTTCAGAATGGTTTTTATATGTGTGTAGATTCCACCTCTGTCTCTAAGCTTAATAATTACCCTTCAAGAGTATAGTTAGGTTAGACAGTATTTTTATCCCACCAAACGTATGAAGTGGGCTGGGCTTGCTAACAGAAGGACATGAATAAAAATACCTGGAATCCTACACTGAATAAAATAATACATGGGATGATAAACTTGCCCAACTAAAATCCTGCATTAAAATAGCCCAAGGATTTCCATAATTGTTCTTCCCACTTTTTTGGAGGGTGGAACACACATTAGTGCTGTCAGGAATTGAACCACCCAGTTGAAAGAATGATGGAAATCCTAGTAAAGGTTACAGAAAGACTGCACATGACAGTGAAGGATATAGAGAATTAATTAACAGGAAACTGTCCAGTGCTTCATTTCTGAAGAAAAGGCAAGATATAAGCCTGCTGTCTTTATTATCAAGCTTCAAGAATCTTTTACAGTGGCTCAAACTTTTGTTTACTTTTTTTATTTTTAGATCCAATCCACCTTTTCATGTTACTACAAGATCTGGGCAGGAAGGCTGGCCAGTGTTTAAAGCCTTCAGATCTCTGCCTGGGAATGAGTGGCAATTCAGAAGATATTTCTAAAATGATGTTTGATTAGTAAATCCCATTTTTAAAGGGAAGTGTTAATGAACCAAAGGAGAAGGGAAATCATACATTTCCTTTAATTGCATTTGGATTTATAAAAAAATAAAGCACTTGGAGATTCCATACTGATGTGGATCTCAGAAGCTAAGGGAAGAGATCTTTCTCCCTAAATATCAAAGAGATATTCTCACAGCAATATTCTAAATCAAAACTGATGTATTCTGGTTCCTGAGCTGCTAGTACAATGGCTAGCACCAAACAGAAAACGTTTCCGAGCACAAACCTCATGGAAAAAGAAGCTTCCATCTATGTTCTAAATAAATCAGCACATTTACTGAAGCTGCAATCCTAAATAAAATTATCTGGGAGTAAGTAGCACTGAACTCAATGGGGTCTACTTATGTATATAGGATTGCACTCCTAGAAGGTGCAAATGGGACAGTGGCTAAGAATGATGGGAGCTGGGATGAAGGGATTATGGGAGTCTGATGGCAGCTGGGTGTGTGTGTGTGACATCTAGTCAGTAGAATAGAATGTCCCTATTTTCATCTGAGGAATGTTGGAGGGTATGCTATGGACTACAAAAGGCAAATCTAGAATGTGAAATAAACCACAGAAACTAAATCTGAAATAATCAACGATTTGACGTTTAGAAGACATCTGTTCAGGGAAATTTTTAATGTTTGATGTCATACCATTTTAATTTGTTTGAAGCTGCCCAGAGTGGCTTGCGTAACCCAGTCAGATGTGTGGCTTATTATTATTATTATTATTATTATTATTGATCTAGAGCTAGTTTGCACCTTGTGCTATTCAATAAACTGATTCTCTGTGAAGAGGGATTTGATTATTAAACCACTCTGGGATCTGTAACTCTGGGTGTGTTTTAGGGGGTCTCCTGACAACCATCAGAACTCTTTAAAAAACTCTTTAAAAAACTGCAGCTCCCAGAATTCTTTGGGGGCAGCTATGACTGTTTAAGGGGGGACGCAGGTGGCGCTGTGGGTTAAAGCCTCAGCGCCTAGGACTTGCCGATCGAAAGGTCGGCGGTTCAAATCCCTGCGGCGGGGTGTGCTCCCGCTGCTCGGTCCCAGCGCCTGCCAACCTAGCAGTTCGAAAGCACCTCCGGGTGCAAGTAGATAAATAGGGACCACTTACCAGCGGGAAGGTAAACGGCGTTTCCGTGTGCGGCTCTGGCTTGCCAGAGCAGCGATGTCACGCTGGCCACGTGACCCGGAAGTGTCTCCGGACAGCGCTGGCCCCTGGCCTCTTAAGTGAGATGGGCGCACAACCCCAGAGTCTGTCAAGACTGGCCCGTACGGGCAGGGGTACCTTTACCTTTTATGACTGTTTAAAGTGGTATTGTAGTGCTTCTTGGTGGCCACTTCCAGACTTTGGATCTCCCTCCCTAGAGAAGCTAGACTGACTCCTTCTGCCAGTAAATGAATACGTTCTTGTTCCAGCAAGCTTTTGGCAATTGACTTCTTTTAAATAAAGGGCTGGTGCCCTGCTGATATTATTGTAGTTGTTGGTATGTTTTTAACAGATTTCATGTATCAATGTTTAATTGTATTTTAATGATTGATTTTTCTGTTTTTAGTGGTTCTTGTTTTTAGCTGCCTGGAGTCCTGTCAGATAATAATAATAATATGTATGGTTTGAATACGACCATAGTTTAGCTGACTATAGAGAACATAGCATTTTCCCCAACAAAAAATATGGTGTACTATCTACATGTAATATTCTTTAAGTACATGGTTATAAATGAATAGGCTGTCAAATTCCATAATTCTTTCTTCAAAACAATAAATAACATAGCACTTATATTAATTTTAAAAAGAGAGCTGAGCTGAGACCTTTTATAAATAGTCTCACCTCATAACTTTGTTTAGAATCACACTTTTTTTTACTACAATTGAATATGAATGGTGTTTTATAACTGCACATTTTAAAGTGAATGTTAATGTACTTGAGTTCTGGAACAAAATAGTTATTATTATTTTCTTACAGATCTAAAAATAAATAAATAAATCTGCATGACAATGCACCTAAATATAAAATTAAGCTCTTTGCAGAATTTGGATTAAAAAAACAACAACCATAGGCTGAATTCTAGCCTTATGAGGCACTAAAAGATAGCAATAGCTTTATGGACAGAGTTGTCTTCAAAATATTTATTACTACTACTACTACTTATCAAACCTTTATTAGGCATTATGCAGGTAAAACCATAAAAGGAAAATAACATATAAAAGCCTTGAGATATATATAAAAAGGCAGGAGTTGGCTACATACAAATATAAATATATACATATAGAATCAGTGGTTTTCCTTGTTAACCTGCTCCTTGGAGGACTGCTGCCAAAAACTCGGCTACCCCCGCCGTTACCCTTTGGTCAGCGTCGGATAGGTAGAGTCCCACACATTCAGCTTGCTGGGGTTCCAGACCACCCGAAAGGGGGGACAGCACGCGTTGACGGAGCGTACTGTACAATGGGCAATGAAAGAGGATATGCTCTACAGTGTCCGGGACATTCATAGAACATCTGCAGAATCTCTTGCTTCTGGGAATGTTTTGATATCTTCCCCAGACAAATGCTGAGGGAAAAACATTCAAACGGGCCAGCATAAAAGCCCTACGTTGGGCTGGGATTATTAATTCAGAGACGTAATTGGCTCTGCAATCTAAGATATTTAAATCGTAGAATCTGGGGGAGCAAATTTTGTTTACAGCTGCCATAATATTTTGTCTCTCGACATCCTTTAGTCTAGTTAGGATATTATGGAGAATATATTGCTCATTAGAGTTGTACAGGAGCTCCAGCTCGATGCCTAAGGATTCAATTTTTTTTTCAAGGTGCTGATACCATCTTGATTTATAAGGGTCTTTGAGCAAATCAGCGAGCAGACTTGATGGAGGGCAGCGAAAATGGCAGCGTAACCAATACTTTATTGAGGTGGACCATGCCCAGTATTCCATTGTGTGTATGCCTATTTCTGCACACATTGTTTCATATTTGATCATAAGAGGGAGTCCAAGAATACGTCTCAAAAAGCTGGAGTGAATCTTTTTTATATCACTGTTATATGCTTGGACCCATAGCGGGATACCATAGAATATCTGGGATTGCACTTTTGCTTGAAATATCTGATTGGCCGCAGGAATAAATTGATTACCTTTCTGATAATAAAAACGGGCAACTGCTGATGAGATGCACTTTGCCTGTTTTATGGCATTTGTGCGATGGGTTGCCCACCCTAAGTTGCTCTGGAATAAGATTCCCAGATATCTATGGATTTTCACTTGTTGGATTTCTTGCCCTCTTATTTTCCATTTCTCTAATTTCCAACCATTCGAGAAGACCAAAATTTTTGTCTTCTCATAATTTATAGAGAGTTTGTTACATTCGCAGTAAAGGATCAGTGAAGATATAAGACGTTTCAGACCCAAGCTCGTTAGTGATAGTAAGACAGCATCGTCTGCGTATAATAAGAGAGGAACTGGTTTCTGATTGAGTTTAGGGGCATGTGATTCTATTTTTTGAAGGTAATCTGGCAAGTCTGATAAAAATAAATTAAATAGAAAGGGGGCAAGAATACACCCTTGTTTTACCCCTTTCGAGTTTGGGATGTCTGAGGAGAGGTGACCTTTGGTGTTAAGTTTGACTTGACAGGTATTGGAAGAATGTAGATTTTGCATTAGAATCAATAAGCGCTGATCAATTTTTAATTCTGTGAGTTTCCTCCACAACTTTGGGCGGTCAATTGAGTCGAATGCACCACGAAAATCTACAAAAGCAGCGTATATCTTAGATTGCCTTTGGGATCTGTATTTTTCAACCAGATGCATAAGTGTAAGACAGTGGTCTAGAGTAGAGCAACCTTTGGAGAAACCTATTTGTTCTTTCCCTGGTAAATTTAGATTTTTCATCCAGGTAAGAAGTTTAGATAAGAGGTGCTTAGCGTAGATTTTCCCTATCACTGATAGTAGGCTTATCGGTCTATAATTCCTTGGTTCTTTTGGGTCGCCATTTTTAAAGATTGGAATAATTATTGATCTTAACCATATCTCAGGTATGGTCCCATATTTATCTATAAGAGTAAACAATTGAGCTAAGGGTTCTGCCCACCAATCTATATAGGTCTTAAATAGTTCTATTGGTAGACCGTCTGGCCCAGGAGATTTCCCCGATTTGAAGTTTTTAACTATCTCTCTAATTTCCTCTTCCTCTACCCTTGGCCACTCCTGGAGTTTATTAATTTTATTTTTAATGGTTTCATTTCCTTTAAGTTCACCGTGTAGATTGTTAAATACAGATGTAAAGTATTGGGACCATTTGGATTCTGCAATTAGTGGCAGAGTTAGTTGATTTTCGGCTTTCAGTCCTCCGTACACTAGGCTCCAGAACGCTTTGTTGTTTTTACTCTGAATTGAGTCAAATAATTGTAGCCATTTTTGGGTTGCGTATTTCTGTTTCTTTTCGGCCAGAATATAATGGTATTTTCTTTTTTCATCAAGATAAGAGGGCTCTAGTTTAGTGCGATTATTTTTAAATGTTTGGCGCAGTTTTCTTTTTAGCTGGAAACATTCATCATCAAACCAAGGGCTAGCGCTATATTTAAGATCCCAAACTTTAGGTGGAGTACTAAGCTCTACAAGCATTTGGAAGATTTCATTATAAATTTTAGGAATATCACAGTAGGAATTAGTGGTCTTTAAGTTGAATAATACTTGTTTTCTCAGGTTAGCTGTAAGTTTATGCCCCACTTCTGCACTCATTTCCTGGGACCATTTTAATTGGGTCATTTGTTTGTATTGAGAAGGTTCTATGATATTGTGCTTAGTTATTTTGGTTTCGTCCTTTAAGCTAATAGACAGCAATAATGGCTGATGATCGCTTTCAGTGCGCGTTCCAATTTTGAGGTCCATGATCGAATTTATAATATTATAAGGGACAAGAATATAGTCGATGACACTGCATCCTCGGGGGGAGAAGTATGTAAACTCCCCGCTTCTATCGCCATTTGTTGAACCGTTCACAATCTGCAAATTAAAGTTGTTACATAATTCAAGTAGGCGTAAGCCTTCGTTGTTAACAACCCTGTCTCTGGAGAATCGTCCTATTTTCAGGGCATGTGCGATATCATTATCAGTATTCCAATTTAGTTTGCTACATAGTTGTTCATTGTTGGTTCCCACTCTGGCATTAAAATCACCTGCTATTATCAGTGAGGCATTTGGGTATTTATCGGACAGATTTTCTATATAAAAGGTTAGTTGTGACCAATTTTCACTACTGATGTTATTTTTGGTTGGGGGGATATAGACATTTACAAGTAGCAAAGAGTCTTTTTTTTGGGTTAAAAGTAGAGCTTGTGCAAGTGGTAAACATATTTCTAGTTGCTTGATTTCAAACCCTAAGTTGTCTTTGATCATACAACAGAACCCTGCTTTCGGCCGGCCCTTCGTGTTTGTTTTCAATGCGGGTTTCATATAGGAGATGAATCCGTTAATTTTAATATCTCTAGTTGACCATGTTTCTTGTAGGAGTATTAGTTCAAAATCCTTAAAGAAGTTCATTAGGTCTGGGTCTCCGTCTTTGTTTCCCCACCCTGCGATATTCCAGGACAACAGGCGTAGGATCCGTTTTTGGGTTGGTGGCTGGTTGACAGCATTTAGTCATTCTAGTTCTGTCATTAAGTCCAGCGAGGAATTTTTTCTTGTGCAGATACAGCCATTTGTCGCTGCTTTCGGTGGGGGACGTAATGGTGGATCTTTTAGATTCTTTTTTAAAGTGCGGGAAATTAGAATTTCCTCCCTTTCTTGATTTTCTTCCTTAACTGTTCCTTGTTCCTGAGAGATTTCTGTGGTTGGTGGGCTATTATGGACAGTAGGACTGTTTTTAGTCTCTACTTCCATTTCTTTGGCCTCATTAGGTGTTGAGCTCGGTGTGTCAGGTCTGTTGGAGGTCATCTTTTGTTCGGCAAAGTTAGAGTCCTTTGTGGTACTTAAATAAGGGGTACCTATTTCGTTTGGAGCTAGTATTTGATATCTCAGCCAGGAGTTTGTAGTCTCATTACTGGAGTTTTTCCTTGCCGTTTCATATTCTAAAGGCGGCTGGATTTGTAGCTCTGCATCTATACATTTGAAAGTTCCATTTGCAGCTCTCTTTTTGACTATGCATTTTGGGGAAAAGGCTGGCAAGTGTAAAGTTTGATTGTGTATTGTATCTACTGCATTTTGTTGACCTTGTCGGTGAATTTCGGTCAATCTGGCCTGTAGTTTCGTCAATTTACTGAGTATGTTTATTTGTTCTTTATCTGGTAGCTTGGCAAAATTACTCAGCAGATCTTCTTCTTCTGGGACTGTCCAGTCTATTGTGTCAAGGGCGAGGTTGTTATTTGATGCTACAGTCGCATGGTTTGGGAGCTTGGATTTTTCTTGCGTAATTTTCCGGGTAGCTGACTGCGGTTTCTCCCATCTACTGGGTTCTTCCACGGGGGTAGGGGAGATGTCGGCTTCTGGTGGAATGGCCTTATTCATCTTATTCTGTCTTTTAGGTGCAAACAATGGTCTGGGTGATATATCTTCAAAATGTCGGCGCGGAAAAATTCCTTTCTGGGCTAAATGAGCCTTTACCCTTAAGATTTTAGTTGGGATTCTATGACTACCAAATCTTAGTAGTACTTTTTTGGAATATCCGTCGTTAGTGAGCCTCTTGACTGCTTTTAAGTCAATGCTTCCGCCCTCAGAACCAAGGAGCAGATTTAGATGGTGTCTGGCCCAGAAAGATGACTCCCAGTAAGGTAGGGGTCCTCTATATGGAAAAATGTGGAGAACAATCTCACATGGCCTCAGTATCAGGTTGATTGAGTGAGGGGGGCTTCCTCTGATTTTTGACTGATTTAGAGGTATAAATTTGTATTTGTTCTGTTTATTTCCAGGGGTTGTTAGGGATGGCAAAAAAGGAGTGAGTTGCCTCCTTTCATCTGGGTTATCCAGCTTCTTGGAGATGTTTTGTAATTGTTCAAAGATTTTTTGAACTGTTTGAGCAGTCAATAGGCAGCATTCCTCCAGCAGCTCCACCTTTCTATCAATTAGTGCTTGTGCCTCGGTTATGGGAGTAGTAGCCTTGTCCTCATTTACTCCTAGGGATATCTCTTCAATTGTCTTTCCATGTAAGGAGTTGAGGAAGGTTTTGGGAGGAGATACGTGCTGTTTTTGAGGTAGCAGGTAATTATCTAGATTACTCTGTTTAAAACCAGAGGGCTCTGTGTCAGTTTCTATATCAAGGCACCTGGGTCTTTTGCCTCTTCTCATTACTAGATTCTTAAATCAATGAGATCAGACTTCTAAATAGAATGGTAAAGTGCTAAAGTTCTCTGGTCACAATCTCGTTCAATTCTCATTCGGTCCTAGCTGGACTGCTGCGAGGTAAGTAACGAGTAACTGGGAGGGAGTGCCTTAGTGCTCGAGAGGGAATGTCTGAGAGCCTTCGTTAAAACTTCTTTAACTTCATTAAGTCCCGGCACCGAGGAGGATAAGATAAGATAAAATGTTCAAACGCACAGCGAGATAATGAAAGGAAATAGAATCCAAAAGGGAGGAGAGCCGGCAACATTTAGTTAAGAGATCTCTTTGAGCTCCGATAAGAGCGTCTTACCTCGGCGCCATCTTGAAACGGTCCCCCCAAAATATTTATTTATTTTGACCGTTATATCCTGCTCTTTTTCCTAGAACTGTCTCAGGGTGAAAACAACATAAAAACCTTTAAAATCAACAATATATTTACAAAACCCCAATACAGCGGTACCTTGGGTTAAGTACTTAATTTGTTCTAGAGGTCCGTTCTTAACCTGAAACTGTTCTTAACCTGAAGCACCACTTTAGCTAATGGGGCCTCCTGCTGCTGCCGCCATGCCGCCGGAGGACAATTTCTGTTCTCATCCTGAAGCAAAGTTCTTAACCCGAGGTACTATTTCTGGGTTAGCAGAGTCTGTAACCTGAAGTGTATGTAACCTGCAGCGTATGTAACCCGAGGTACCACTGTATATTTACAAATCCCACAATGTGTGTGTGTGCGTGTGTGTGCGTGTGTGTGTCTGTGTATAAAATATCTAGTGTTTTCAACCAATGCACTGGGATGCCTTGAATGATGGCCAGGGGTGCCGTGGGTGGGGGAAGCTGTGAGCAGCACCAACCTCCGTCCCTCCTTCCTTCCTTCCCTCCCTCCTCTTAATAGATAGATTAGATCATGTATATTAGATTAATATAAGTGGCCATGTGTGGAGGAAGTGAGGGCTGCATCACCTGCAAGGCGTGCCTAGCAGGAAATAGCATTCCTCAGCCCCACCTCCACCTCGAAGGAGGCTGGGCTGCCAGCAGATAGGGGAAGCCACACAAATAACATGGTTGCTCAAGGGAGCCATGGACTCAAAAGGTTGAATACCTCTGCAATAATCCATTCCTCCACCTGTAATATTTAAATTGGCAGGCCAACACTTGGTTCAAAAAAAGCATTGAGGAAAATATGAAAGGGAGCAAACATATAGCAAGATATGCCCGGATGAGCAGGTTAGAATTGGGTGGCTCAACAAAGGATGTCCCTGATGTAGCTGAGATTTGCTGGCTTAACTCTCTCATCTTCATCTTAGCCTAATACAGGCATCCCCAACCTGCGGCCCTCCAGATGTTTTGGCCTACAAAACAGGACCAGTGGTTAGGGATGATGGGAATTGTAGTCCAAAACATCTGGAGGGCTGAAGGTTGAGGATGCCTGGCCTATACCACAAAACCAGCTAATGTCAGTGCTGCATTGAGGTGTTGCTGCCAAGAAAGTGCTATTGCAAGTTTTGTCAGCTCAACAATTGTTTTCTTATAGAATAGCTGAAAAGATTTTTCCTTGCAGAACTTAAATCATGGACAGGACAGTATCAGGAGTGGTGCTGCTTATAAGGCAGCAATGGCAGCAGCATTTTATACTAGCTGGGAATTGTCTTCAAGGGCAGCACCACAAAGAGCACATTACAGTAGTCTAATCCTTAGATGACTAGGGCACGCTTTGCTCTGGTCAGGCTACAGTACTACTGCCTAATATGAAATCTGAAACAAATTTTGGGGCTCCCCTTCCAGTAAAATATATTCTGTAGAACATCTGCCAATAAGGTGCGGACTTTCTGAGAACATCAGTCTTCAGGAAAAGTTCCAGAAGCATTTAGTTTTTATGAGTTGGAGTTTGATAAATACGAACAAGTCCACATACCTCATCAAACGTAGGGGTGGATCATGATATGGCAGCGGTGTGTTTAAGGTGGTAGTGAATAGATCAGATTGTCTCATAAATAATGCAGAGGGGAAATTAATTCAGCTCCCTTCTGCATCAAAACAACTCTACAGAAATTGCTCTAAGATTAAAAACTATCAGGAAGAGATGGTTGGTTTTTTTTTTTTTGGTTTTTTGTTTTTTTTGCCACAGTAGCACATGACTTATACAACCACCAGTTAGTTTATCTGTACATGTACACAGAGATTTATTGTCAGGATTGCACAGCCATGGTGGGGTTGGGGTTTTTTTTTTGGGGGGGGGGGCTTAAGTTTTTACCTCAGATGTTCATCTATTCTCTCTAACCATCACAGTTTCTTATCTCCATTGTTAACCCTCTTGTGTACACCATCCCAACGACTGCAGCATTCTTAACCCATGTCACATTAAAAGTTTTAGACTACATATGTAATTGCAATGGCCTGTTGCAGGCCCCTATGAACTTCTCCAACAAATGGGGCTTCCCCCACTCCCTTCACTTTATTGATTTTCATCCAAACACTAGTTATCCTTCTAGCTTTTTGTAGCCTATTAGCTACAACCTATTTTGTTGGCATCCATCTGTTATCAGAGACAATGGAATGCCATCTCTCAGGGTGAAGTCAAACTGCTGCGTTAGCAGCACCAAAATGACCTCCCCGGGGCACAAGCCTGGGCACTGTGTATATGGAAGTTTGGGTTACCCGAATGACCAGACCTCACTGACATGGCCCAAAGGAAAGCAGACCAATTCATTTGGCACCACCTTGGCTGCAGGACTTGCTGGAAGGAGGTATACCAAACACCATCCAACCCTCTTAAAGATGCCACTCTAGATTTGTGTAGGGTTTACTCCTTAGCCTTTTCTTTTCCCAAAGATATCTCACAAGCCAATAGAGGTTTAGGATGAGAGTTTTCCTTCTCCTAGATGGGCTATCTTCCCATGTTGACGAGCCCCATCTGCCCCTCACTTCCCACTATAGCACATGCAGAAGCTGCTTTCTTTACTGTTGGACCCATTGCTGATCATCTACTTAATCTGCTGGAGCCTGTCTTTGCATGTATGAGAAGTCCCTAACTCACCAAGGGTTTGAGACCCATCAGCTACCCTCACCTGGTTTATACCCTATACAGTGGATGATATAGCATAGTTGTGTTCTCTACCATTCATTATCTTGGTCCACAACCATTATGAAAAGGTATGAAATAACTGTTACATAATATACACTTGTAATACATACAGGTAGAAGCGCAACATTTTTTATTCAATCCATATTAATAGTTAAGGAGCG
This sequence comes from Podarcis cretensis, assembly GCF_951804945.1. Taxonomy (NCBI): domain Eukaryota; kingdom Metazoa; phylum Chordata; class Lepidosauria; order Squamata; family Lacertidae; genus Podarcis; species Podarcis cretensis. Next base: position 21,632,017 of record NC_137176.1, on the reverse strand, counting down.
AGGAAGTGGATATATTTCAGAATCATTGATTCAGCCATTTGCCTGTATCATGATTCATACATGCAATTTCAAAAATGATTCTGTGCTAAAATCCAGTTTGGCTAATAGATGCTAAATGCCTCTTTGTAAAAATGAACTTCTATGGGGTAGATATACATGATAACCATTTGTGCCACGCTTCTTTAAAAATATTCTCCTGTTATTGATCAAACTCAAACAAAATGGTCTTTTCAAGTGACTGCTCCTCACAGATATTTAAGTTAAAATAGTCACGGGACATAAAGGTTGCTCTTCATGTAACACAGCAAGGCCACCTGGTAGATTTTGAAACATGGAGTTGCAGCTACTACTTAAAGTGGTTCTCATTTAATTAAATGTGAAACTCCTGGGGCCTCTTACCCAATTTCACAGCTGCATCACAGCACCTTTCTGTGAACTGCTGTGCAACTGAATACCAAAGAGCTCTGAAGGTTTCTTGCGGGAAAGTCATAAACTGAACCAAATCAACAATTCTTAAATCACATGCTGAACCTTACAGGCACATTTAAATCTGGTGCTTAAGTACTTTGAGATTTATAATAGAATTGTCCTCAGATTCATCCCTTTTAATTTTTTACTCCTGAAAATACTGATCTGGTATTGGTGAGAATTGTTTGTTAAATAAGAGTCCTCTGTGATGAGCTTGGCCTCTGCTCAGATTTTGCCAGATTGGAAGAGAATCTGCTGGTCTCTCTCTTCTCTCTGTCAGCAAAATCTAGCTTTCCCCTTATTCCATCCTGACTAGTTAAATGATTGCTCATTCACCCCAAAGAACTTGTCAATATTCTGGAGAAAATTAGTCAGACATAAGTTTGCTTAGGTGACTGTGACAGAAAAGTTTCCCCTAGGAATTTTGTGTCTGCATGTTTTAATCAAGAAGTTTTCAACATTTCCTATAATAAAGAATTTCATCAAACACAAAGAAAGAAAAGAAAACATTGGGAACCATCTCTTTTGAGCCCCTGACCTTTCTTTTTTGTTCTAATGTCTACGGGATGTTGTTGTTGTTGTTTAGTCATTTAGTCGTGTCTGACTCTTCGTGACCCCATGGACCAGAGTATGCCAGGCACTCCTGTCTTCCACTGCCTCCCGCAGGTTGGTCAAACTCATGCTGGTAGGTTCGAGAACACTATCCAACCATCTCATCCTCTGTCGCCCCCTTCTCCTTGTGCCCTCCATCTTTCCCAACAACAGGGTCTTTTCCAGGGAGTCTTCTCTTCTCATGAGGTGGCCAAAGTATTGGAGCCTCAGCTTCAGGATCTGTCCTTCCAGTGAGCACTCAGGGCTGATTTCCTCCAGAATGGAGAGGTTTGATCTCTTGCAGTCCATGGGACTCTCAAGAGTCTCATCCAGCACCATACATAAAAGCAATTCATGCAGTGGCATAGCGTGGGGGGTGCAGGGGGGGCCGGCCGCACCGGGCGCAACATCTGGGGGTTAGGGTTAGGGGGCGCAAATCCACGGGTTAGGGGGCGCAAATCCATGGGTTAGGGGGTGCAAATTACTTGCCTTGCCCCGGGTGCTGACAACCCACGCTACGCCACTGAATTCATGTTTACTATACAAAGGCAGTAGCCAATGAATTAGTTCTGCTAGCACAATGATTTCTGGCTGCACAACAGAATGGCTGTTCCCTCTTTTCTCTCTTTGTCCCCCCACACATCCCCTTAAAATTGTTCTTGGGGTTCCCCCAAGCCTCTGGAGCAAATATGGGGAGGGCACAGTGGCACACAGGAGATGTCTAGGATGAGTGTGTTCTGTTGTGAAAGTGGAAATTCCTGCACTAGCTTTATTAGATCCAGTTTCCCTAAAAAAACACACACAGATAAAAAACCAAACCATTTCCCCTAAAAATAATAACGTGTGACAGTTATCCTCATTTACCTCAAAAATAGCTTCTGTTCACATGAACTAACCCAGACCCTGCATTTGTCACCTGAGGCTTTTCTCTTGTGTTGAGATTGTGTTGGGATTTGTGTTGGAAAATGGAAGCACTCTGATCAAGAGAAATGAGCTAAAGCATAAATAATATTTCAGCTAGAAATGATAGCTGGTTGGCACTGGCTTCTCACAGGAGACAAAGGAAGAGGGTACATTCGGAGGTAAAGTCAAACCATTGGAGAGTTATAATGCCTGCTGTGGCTCCTCCCTGCAGTTATTCCTCCTCTGGTCACTGCTATGGATACCTGACTGTCTGCCTCCAGGCACTGTGACCATCTGCAAGGGATTCCCACAGAGTAGGTTTAATGTCACTAGCCTTCATGTCTTGTTTGCAGACATCTGTAACACAGAGTTGGTCTGCCAACAGGCCTAATGCGTGAAGCCATGTGTGAAGCCAACTCCCTCAGGAGCACATCCTTGGATATCCTGCCATCTTTCATTCTGTGTACATGACCAAGCCAGGGTAGACATCACTGAGATAGAATTGCAGACATACTGGGAATGTGGGCTCGGGAGAGCAAAATCCTCCTGACATATGAATATATGAAAGGCATTGAGGCATCACACTTGGTGGGTGTAAGTTTCACATAATTCACTTCCATAAAGCTGTGTGCTCAACATGCAAGTCTGGTAGACTTTCTTTTTGGGTGTTATCCTTGACGCCTCCCTTTCCTTTTTTTTTTTTTTTTAATTATATTTTTATTGGTTTACAAATACAAAAAAAGAAAACAAAGTTGTACATTCAAACTTCTTAATTACCTCTTAATTCCATTTTTTTGACTTCCCTCAATTTGTCTGAACTTCCTTCATTTTATAAATTTTAACACAATCCTACTTATTGTTATTTATTCTGGTAGCTTCAGTTTCATTGTTTATACTTATTATTAGATTTTCGCATCACAGAGCTTCCTTAAAACTTACAAACGTAATCTGGTTATCACTTAGTTTTTGCAAATATTGAATAAACTTCTCCCAATCTTCTGTAAATCTTTGATCTCGTCGATTCCGAATTCTTCCTGTCATTCTGTCCAATTCCGCATAGTCCATCATTTTGGCTCTCCAATCTTCTATCGTAGGCAGCTCCTCTTGTTTCCATTTCTGGGCCATCAATATACTTGCTGCAGTCACTACGTATAAAAATAATTTCTTCTCTTTCTTGTTTATCTCATTCCCTGTAATACCTAGTAAAAACACTTCTGGTTTCTTAGTAAATGTATATTTCAACATTTTCTTCAATTCATTATAAATCATTTCCCAGAAGCATTTTACCTTCTTACACTCCCACCACATATGAAAGAAAGTGCCTTCCTTTTCTTTACATTTCCAACATTTGTTACTTATCTTATACATTTTTGCTAACTTTACGGGGGTTATATACCATCGATACATCATCTTCATAACATTTTCTTTTATAGCAGTACATGCAGTGAATCTTAAACCATCTTTCCAAAGTCTTTCCCATTCCTCCATTTGTATATTATGTCCTATATCTTTGGCCCAATCAATCATCACAGATTTTACCTCCTCATCCTTCGTATACCATTTCAGCAATATCTTATACATTTTTGCTAAGATCTTACAGTCATTATTTAATATGTCAGTCTGAAATTTGGATTCTTTATCAGCAAAGCCCCTTTCATTTAAATCTTTTCTGAACATCTCATTAATTTGAAAAAAATGCAGCCAGTCATTCACATGATTCTTGACTTCTTCAAATGGTCTCATTTTCCATTTCCCTTCACTTTTACATATTGATTTCTCATATGTTACCCAACCCCCTGTCATATTGACTTTCTTCACGCTCATCGCTTCCAGCAGTGATAACCAATAAGGTGTTTTTTGTTCCAACAGATTTTTGTATCTTTCCCATACTTCAATCAAGGACCTTCTTATAATATGATTTTCAAAACCTTTGTGGACCCGTTTCTTATCGTACCACAAGTACGCGTGCCACCCAAATCTATTATCAAAACCTTCTAAGTCTAACACATCCGTATCTTGTAATTTTATCCATTCCTTTAACCAACAGAGGCAAGATGCTTCATAATATAATTTCAGGTCTGGCAGGGCGAAGCCTCCTCTTTCTTTTGCATCTGTTAAAATCTTAAATTTTATCCTCGGCTTCTTACCCTGCCAGATATACCATGAAATTTCTCTTTGCCAGTTTTTAAAAATTGCTGCCCCCTTGATCACTGGAACTGTTTGGAATAGAAATAACATCTTCAGTAGCACATTCATTTTTATCGTTGTAATTCTTCCCCAAAAGGAAAGTTTCATTCTTCCCCATACCTCAAGGTCCCTTTTAATCTTATTCCATGTTGGAACATAATTATTCTGAAACAAGTCAATACTGCTGGGGGTTAACCAAACCCCTAAATATTTTACTTTCTTAACCACTTCTATCTCAGTTTTCTGCTGTAATCTATTAACTAACTCCTGATCAATATTTTTAGTAATTGCTTTAGTTTTTTTCTTATTCAACATAAATCCTGCCAATTGTCCAAACTTTTCAATTTCTTTCAATACTTCCGATACTGTATTCATAGGATCTTCCAAAGTTAATACCAAATCATCTGCGAAAGCTTTAACCTTATATTCTTTTCTGCCCACCTTTACCCCTTTAATTTGCTCATTACTCCTGATTTCCCTTAAAAACACTTCTAAGACTGCGATGAACAACAATGGTGATAAAGGACATCCCTGTCTTGTGCCCTTGGTTATCTTTATATTTTCCGTCGTCACATTATTAGCTATCAATTTAGCTCTTTGGTCCATGTATATAGCCTTAATACCATTTAAAAACATTTGCCCTATTCCCATCATTTCAAAAAAATTTAACATAAATTCCCAAGAGATATTGTCAAAAGCCTTCTCAGCGTCAACAAATATTAACATAGCCTGTTTGTCATTTTTAACATTCAGATATTCCATCACATTAATTATATTTCTAATGTTATCTTTCATTTGTCTGCCTGGCAGGAAACCTGCCTGGTCTTTATGTATTAACTCCTTCAAAACTTTCTTCAATCTGTTTGCTAATATGTTTGCAAATAACTTATAATCATTGTTCAAAAGCGAGATCTGTCTGAAATTTTTAACTTGACTTAAATCAGAGTTTTGCTTGGGAATTAAAGTAATGTACACTTCTTTCCATGTCTCTGGTATTTCTCTATTTGCTAGAATGTTATTCATAACTTCTTTCAAAGGTACAAGTAGGATGTCCCTTAATTCTTTGTAATATCTTACACGCATTCCATCTGGTCCCGGCGTCTTTCCAGTTTTCATATCTTTTATTGCATTTCTAATCTCCTCAAATTCAATCTTCTCATTTAAATTATCTCTTTCATTTGTCGGAATTTTCTGCACCCCTTTCTCTTTTAAATATTCCTCTTTTTTTTATATATTGACCTTTTCTTGTATAATTTCTCTTGTATAATTGTTGATAAAAGTCCACAAATCCTTTTCTTATTCCTTTCGGATCATCAATCTCTTTATTTTCCACTATTATTCTATGTATAGTATTTTGCTCTTTCCTTTTTTTATCTGCCAAGCAAGCAATTTTCCCGATTTGTTTGCAAATTCAAAATTCCTTTGTCTCATTCTTTTAATATTACATTCCACTTCTTTATTAATTATCATTGCAAATTGTGCTCGTAACGCTTTGATGTTGAGTTTAATTTTTTTGTCACCTGGGCTAGTAACCAATTTCTTCTCATTCTCCATTATCTGCTTTAAAATTTCTTTTTTCCCTTTTCTCTTAGTTTGTTCTTAATTGAATTCTGTTGAATAAAGAATCCTCTCATTACTGCTTTACTAGCGTCCCAAACTGTAGTTATTTTTGTTCCCTGATTCATATTATTAAAAAAATAATCCTTCAAGCACTTTTGTGCTTCTTCCGCAACTTAGGTTTACCCGCAAATCTTAGTCTGTCCATTTCCATCGACACAACTGCATTCATATCACCCATTATGATAATCTTTTGGTCCATATATTCAAATAATTTTTCTTCTAAATCTTTAAAAAAGTCCATTCTATTTTCATTTGGTGCATATACTCTGACAATTATTAATTTTTCTCCTTGCCATTTAACTTCCACAGCCACAATTCTAACCTCCTCGTCTTTAAAGATTTGTTGAGCTTCTAATTTGTTTTTAATGTATAATACAACTCCTCTCTTTTTAGTTTTGTCTGATGAAATAAATTCATTTCCTAGTTTTTTTATTTATTAATTTTTTTTGATGTTTTCTCATTACATGTGTTTCTTGTAAGCAAATAATGTCCAAGTTTTTTTTAATAGTGTACAATTTTATTCTTCTTTTTCTCGTTCAAAGCTTTAACATTCCAAGACCATAATTTCAATGCCATATTGATTTCTTATTAATTTTAAAATATAAGTCTTTAAATTTTATTTCTCCTCCCTTTCTTCTCCCTCTTCTCCCTCTTCCTCTGATTCTTGTGAAGCTCCTCCTCCAGCTCCTGCCTCTGCCAGTGCTGCTCCTTCTTCTTCTCTTCCCAGCTCTTTATATCTTCTTAAAAATTTGTCCATTTCGTCCAATCTTGTTATCCTTTCCATGGAGGCGCAAGTTACAGCAACAGCCAAGGCAACATTTTTCCACCTTCGCCGCATCAAGCAGTTGGCCCCTTACCTTTCCCGCCCTGACCTGGCCACAGTGATCCATGCGACGGTCATCTCCAGGCTTGACTACTGTAATTCACTCTATGCAGGGCTACCCTTGAAGCTGACCCAGAAACTCCAGAGGGTGCAGAATGCTGCAGCGAGGCTCCTCACAGGGTCTCTGCCATGGGAGCATATTCACTCAGTGCTTTTCAAACTACACTGGCTCCCGATAGAGTACAGGGTCAGATTTAAGGTGCTGCTTTTGACCTTTAAAGCCCTTCATGGCCTAGGACCCTCGTACCTACGGGACCGCCTCTCCCGGTATGCCCCACGGAGAGCCTCAAGGTCCATAAATAGCAACACCCTAGTGGTCCCGGGCCCTAAGGAAGTTAGATTGGCTTCAACCAGAGCCAGGGCCTTTTCAACACTGGCTCCGGCCTGGTGGAAAGCTCTGCCTCATGAGACCAGGGCCGTGCAGGATCTGATTTCTTTCTGCAGGGTCTGTAAGACAGAGTTGTTCCGCCTGGCCTTTGGCTTGGAGCCAATTGGATTCCCTCCCTCTCTTTCTTTTTTCCTTTCCTTCTCCTCCTGCGATGAGGCTACATTTTAATATTTTAATGTTTCAATATTTTAATGTTGTATTTTAATTTTGTTTTTAAGTTGTAATCATTCAACTTGTTTTTATTATTGCTTGTAAGCCTCTCTGAGCCTGGCCTTGGCTGGGGAGGGTGGGGTATAAATAAAAATTATTATTATTATTATTATTATTATTATTATTATTATTATTGTATTGATCATCACATTCTCCTATACCATTTTGGAGAGGCAAGCCATTGCCGTAGCTGTCTTGCCAATATGCTTGTCTAGCTCAGCACTGATGGAAAGATTGCTGATTAAAATCCAGCCCAGGTAGACAAAATTGTCTACCACTTTGTGTGTGGTCACCAATGCCAATGTGTGGACTCCTGGTGACATCTGGTGACATCCTGACCCAGGATGTTGGTCTTTGTCATACTGATGGTATGACCGAACTCCCTGCAGGCTTGGGCAAAATGATTGATGAGTTTCTGTTGAGCTTCCTCAGAGTCAAGGCTGAGTCATCTGCAAGCAACATCTCTCAGATAAGAACCTGCCACAGTCTTGTCTTGATGTGGAGATGTGCCAGACCCCTGTTGCTCCTTGAATAGAAATACACACCTTCTTCAGTCAAGCTGAAGACATGCACACCACTCTTGGTAAGGAAGATGTCTGAAGATGAATAGTCATATTGAATGGTGTTGTGCATGTTCTCATGGAAGGACACAATTATATTTTGGTGTTTATGTGGGCATCCTATCTTGTTGAGCACTATGAAGTATTTTTTGGCCGAGAAGGTCAAATGCCTTCACCAGATCTATGAAGCCAATGTATATGTGTAGTCTCTGCTCTTGACATTTCTCCTGCAGCTGGCACAGTGAGAAAATCATGTTGACTCTTGATCTCCGAGCTTTCAAGCTGCATTGTGACTCAGGATAGACCCTGTCAGTGCAGAACTGTAATCTGTTGGGAAGTACAGGGGCAAAGACTTTCCCCACAATATTAAACAAGGAAAGTCCATGGAAGTCGTTACAATCATGGTGGACACTTTTGTTCTCATATAATCCTTTTATTATAATTGTATTAATATGACTGTTTGGGTTTTTAGGTTGTATTTAGATTGTGTAGATACATTTATGTCACATGCTGTAAACCAGCATGTGCCTTTTGATGAAGGCCAGTATATAAATTTAATTAAAAAATAGGAGTATGATTATTATTTATCTAAAAACAAGAATTCTTGCTAAATGAGAGCTGAGAGCTAAAGGCTCTCAGTTGATGGCAGCATGCTCCTGAACCCTAAAGACCACATCCCACCTTCAGTGCTTTCTATAAAGACTTTACTAGCACACAGATCAATGTGTAAGAGCATAATGATTGCAGCTACCACACAACTCATCTTGAAATGTGAAACCTGGACTGCATTTTGCTGGGTGCCCTGGACATTAGGAATTCAGTGTTTCAGGAGATCACAGAGACATTGATAGATTGCACCTGGTATAGCATTAAAATAAGAGCATTTTAAAGGCACCTTTAAAAGAAACTGTTATCGAACTAATGATGGGCAGCTCGTTCACTTCCCATCTATGATGTCATGTTGATGAAATACTCACACTTTTTCTTTCTTTCTTTTTTTACAAGGAGATTGTGGCACATGATGATTAACTAATGGAAACAGCATTTGGCTTAGTACCCATTTGGAAATATTCCCAGAATCTGAGTCCTTCCTCCACTATGAAAAAAAGAAAGAAAGAATAGCTGAGGGATATTTTTCTTCAAAGCAACGTTGTTAAAGAGCAGCAAGATTTTCTATGGAAGAAAAGTCCTGATGCTTGCTTCCTACTTTTCAGTTATATGAAAAAGCTTTTAGTGTTTTGTTTAATTTACTTGCATTGTGTTTGTTCGTGCATCTGTGTGTGTTTTAAGTTTTTAAAAAAGTGAACTAGAACAAGACAGGCTACTAGGGGACAATTTAATGACCACTTAAACTGAACTGGATGTTGGTTTTGTGTGCCCTGTGGAGTGGAGGGATTAAGGTGCAATTAGAATAGGATTTACAAATCTTTAAGCACAGCATTGCAAAGCTTTGAATAGTGTGAAGCAGGGGCTTGAAGTGTTTGTGATTGCTCCCTCAGTGAGAGCATCCCATCCCTAGGCCACTGGAATTGTGATTCAAATATAAAACTAGACTATACAGTCTCAAAAAGTTGAAATGGTCTGGAATTATCCATTTAGAGCAGTGCTTCCCAAACTTGGGTCTCCAGCTGTTTTTGAACTATAATCCCCATCCTCCATGACCACTGGCCTTGCTAGCTAGGGATTGTAGGAGTTGTAGTCCAAAAACAGCTGGAGACCCAAGTTTGGGAAACACAGATTTAGAGCTTCAGAAGAGGCATTACCAGCATTTACAGCACAGTCTTAACCATGTATACTCAGATGTAAGTCCTGTTCAATTCAATAGGGCTTAATTCCAGGGAAGTGAGGTTAGGACTGGAGTCTTAGTCCATTGTCCCACGGATTTTTGAAAAGCCCTTCAAGCTAAACCCTTCAAATATTGAGTGTATGAGAGATGAAGTGAGGAAGAGAGAAGTGAGGAAGAGAGGAAGACAGGTTTGTTGGCAGGCCTCTCCAATAAAACTACAGTGGTACCTCGGGTTAAGTACTTAATTCGTTCTGGAGGTCTGTTCTTAACCTGAAACTGTTCTTAACCTGAAGCACCACTTTAGCTAATGGGGCCTCCTGCTGCCGCTGTGCTGCCAGAGCACGATTTCTGTTCTTATCCTGAAGCAAAGTTCTTAACCTGAAGCACTATTTCTGGGTTAGTGGAGTCTGTAACCTAAAGCGTATGTAACCTGAAACGTATGTAACCCGAGGTACCAATGTATTGTCACATAAAGGAATGAAACTTTCTTCTCAATAATCCCAAAGACCAAACACAAGCATGACATTTAAACTGTTTTCTTTTAGCATAGAGAGAGCCCCATGGGGTCACAGAACTCTGTCTGCAGCAACTAGCAATGAAATCTCTATGAGCACACAAGTTTCTACATAATAATGAATGACAGATGTCCATCAAAATGTGATGCCATAAGACAAACCATAATTTCAGATCATGGTTAAGGAGGAAAGACTTTAACCAAGATCCCGGATATGGTATGGATGATGTTCTGTGTCACACTGAACAACAAAACACACAGAGGGAGTACATCCACAGTAAGCTATGGTTTGGCTTGGTTTAGCATTCCATGCAGATGTGGCCAAGGTCTCTGTGTAACACTGAATAGACCATAGCCTCTAATCTCAGAGGAGTTGAGGGAAATGATGCTTTTGTACCCACTCCACCCCTCAATTTGCTTTTGCAATAAAGAAATCAAAGCTTTTGAGATTTGGGAGTGGAGAAGTGGGGATTTCAGAAAGTTATTACATTATCAACCCTAAAGCAGCTTTCAGGCTGGGAAGGGAAAACACTTCCAAGGGAGGGAGAGTCAATGTTTTGAAAGCGGCAACAAGTTATGTTGCTGGCTCTTTCCCCAACATTTTATTTTATTTTAAATTAAATTTGTATACCTCCCTCCAGCCGTAGATCACAACCTAAAATGATAATATAAAAAACACAAAATGCATAATAAAAATAAGAACAAAAACTAACCAATTATGCCCCCTCGCACAACACCTTTAAAAGGGCACCAGATGTTAATCAGCTATATACCTGGTTGAAGAGGAACATTTTTGCCTGGCACCTAAAGGTGTGTAATGAAGGTGCCAGCCTAACCTTTGGGGGAACATTCAGCAAATGGGGAGCCACTACAGAAAAGGCCGGTCCTTGTGTTGCCACCCATCCATGTGCTAGAAGGGAGGGAGGAAGACATTCAATTCCGTTCACACTGAAAGGCAAGCCAAATCAAATTCACACTTCTCAAAACAATGCCTGAACCAGAATCCAGACCCAGAAGAATCTTTATTTGCATCAGCCACTAGCTATAGCAATGCCTGAACCAAAACACAGCTATCCTTTGAAATTTGCACTTTAACAAATTTTGAAACGCAGTTCAGCAACCAAATAATAATGTGCATTGCAGATGCATAGGCCAGGGTAAAGTGTATATGAAAATATGTGTGTGTTCGTTTAAAAAAATACAAAAATACATCATATTACCAGAAAGCATATATTAGGTAAAATTGGATACATTTTTAATTTATGTGTTCTATTTCTATGCTAGGGGAAGTGGGGAACTTTGGAAACAACTTAAATGGGGATATATTAACGGTCTAACAGCCTACATTTCCAAACTGCTTTGCTGCATGTTTTGTGATTTTAAATCTCTGCTGTGGTTCTCTCACCAAAGAGTACTTACCCCAAACCTGGATGTTGGCACCCAAGGAATTCTGCTTTTTTACATATTCCAGCATGGCCTCATTTAAAATGGGTTGGCATGCGGAGGAGCAGATACACCTGGAGTTGCTACTGCCTGAGGTAAGAAGAGAAAGTCACAGGAGACCATGGTCATCGAGAAGTGAGATGGTTCTGAAAGGCCTTATTGCTTTCTCTGGACATGACTCTGACAGCTTCTAATTGGATGTTCAGAAAACTGTTTCCAGTGGATTCTGTGCACTTCTGACCCATGTAATGGCTCTGGGTCTCTGAGAAAACAGAGGAAGGGCTTGAAAAAACTATATTCTCCAAGACAAACTTGTGCTTCGGTTTCTTTTTTTCTTCTTTTCTTTTTTAAATAATTTTTACATTTTAACAATCCAATCAGATAACATTAAGTATTCCAAATTATATAAATACATATCATATAGTCCAAATATTCTGCCAAATTATAAATTTTTGTTGGGGCTTCCCATGCTTCAAGTTCAGTGGGGCTCTAATCATCTTATGTTTCTACTGCCTTGAGTTTCCATGTGCTTCAGTTTCTAGGCCTTGATCTTGTGTTCTTTTATACATATGCATGGCCAAAACAGCCAGGATTTCTTGGTAATTGTTTTAATTTAGCTTTCATTGAAGGCAGGCCAAGTCCTCAATGTACATCTACTGTAATGGGGCAGAATGAATATCAATCTGTTGTTCAATCGAAGCAGTTAAAAAGGAGACTCAGAATACGCACCATAACATTATTTGAATTAATAGCCCATATATTTAGAAACCTACCTGGCTGAAGATCCCCCCCCCCCCCCGAATTTCTGCATTGATTATAATGAGCAAATTTTCTTATTGATTGCACACATGGAAGGCATTTTAATGCCAACAGAATTAGAAAGATTGCTTCTTTTATGGGCAAACTTTATTTGGAAGTAAGTTCCCCTAAAATCAATAAAGCATGAAGGTGTTTAGAACTGAAGTGTTAATTTTATACTCTTTGCCTTTCCTCACAATGCTTGGAACAGATGCTACTGCTGCCTATTTCATTATTTCACCTGGAAATAATGGGGTTAGATCTTTTGTTAATGTTTCTTATTTGCACATATGAACTACAGACTGATGTGAAAGCTGCCCCCTCTCTCCAGGAAGCCTGGGGAAATGGAGTTCTCTGTGTGAAATGAGCATCTCTAACAGAGAATTTTCAGGAGCTTCACCAATCACCAATTGCTATAATTCTTTTGAGGTATGGTATGGCACTTAAACCAGTGTGAAACATGCAGTACAGATGGATGTAGGTTCTGAATTGCATTAACCTCAGAGCTATTATTTAGTACCAGTAACAGATGAACAGTGGATAGTCTTGATATTCACACAGATTTCGGATGGATGGATGGATGGTTTGACAGATAGCAATACTGGATTAGAATAACAAACTTTATTAGAGATCTGCCAATCAAACTGACAGCACAAGACTCCAACACAGATCTGTTCTGTAGAGGAAGGTTTCCAAGACAACACAGCCACAGACAAGACATAGAGTTTTAGCAAACCAATACGAAAGGAAATGGAATAGTACCTCCTAGTGGTCAGTGGTGTTGCATGTATAATAATTAAACCAGGCATCTAACTCACTTAGGAACAGGAGGTTTAGGGATTGATACTGGGTATGTTTGTTGGGGCACCATTTGGGTTTCAGGCAGCAGAATGTCTTGGGCCATCACTGATGATTTGATTTGTAAAGAGAAACACATTTCCCCAAGACTAGAGTACTAATCGATGCATCTACCCAGAATGTGGCATGGACTGACACCTGCTTTGCAGGGACGTATTCTGGGAAATACAGACATTCAGCCTCCCAGAGTGGTTGGGGCAACCCAGTCAGATGTGTGGGATACAAATAATAAGAGTATTATTGTTGTAAATGCATCCTTAGGTATTATGATACAGGGGCAGGCAGGACATATCAAACCCAAAAGCGCAAAACATGCATCTTCAAAATGTCTTTTGCCTAGAAATTTAAAATACTGATCTGTCATTATTTCCTCCCCCACTTCATATGCTTCACCACTACTGGTTCCTTATTAACTGGTGAGGTCAAGGGCTGAGCCTGAGAACATCACAAAAGAAAGTATGTTCTTTGCTGCAGGGATATGATTTGCCACTTCTAATAGCTTGTCTCCCACCCTGCTTTTTAAATTGTTGATTTAACATTGCTGTCTTATTGTACACCTGCACACCAGGTGTTCTGTAACTGGAAGGTAGTGGAAAGGGTGTTATATTCATAGGGAAAATGTACACTCATGTATGTGATGTTTTGGGTTACAGTATACAGAAGGGATTGGAATCTTCAGGCATAGCGGTGTATGTGGCCCTCTAAACATATCTGGCCCTTGAGACTTTGCTCAGGCTACATTCCCTCCCCAGGTACATAGCCTCTCCCCAGACCACATTCCTCACCAGACCCACTTTGCTTTCTTCTTCGAGTGCTTTTGCCAGGCTGGAATGTGTCCTTGGAATTCTGATATGCTTCTTGCTTGTCTGGATGGTGATTAGATTGAGGGATATACAAAGCTGACATTCATGTTTGCTGCTATGCCCACTCTTGTCCTACCACCAACATCTGGACCCAAGAAGTAAACCCACAAGGAAATAGCATCCTCAGACTGAAAAATGTCTCCCATCCCTGGTATACAGAAATGTTTTTGGGAGATGGTAGGTGCCTGAATCAGAAAACAAAACGGCAGCCTCCCTCTCCCTGCCAGTAGGTTTATTTGTTGCCTTTCATCAATGGTCTCCCTGAATAAGCCACTTGAAGTCACCCACATCACCCTTTTCAGTGGCAGATACATTCACACACAATTTTCAAAGATTGATTAAAAAATCACATAGGATTTCACTTATCTCTGTAAAAGCCTTCACAGATTTATGAACAAGGACTGGTGTGATTTCAAGGTACAGTAGGTCGATCTAGGACTAACACAAATCTTGTTTGCCTTATGAACCAAGTACATTAGATATAAAATCACTGATGGCAAATAAATAACATGGATGACATTTTTATGGGGTCACTTTTCTGGTCCACAACCATAATAGCTATTGTATGTCATTTCTCTATTTTAAAAAGGCATTTAAGTTAATATTTACAGACCCGTTACTGCCTTACTTGTATATCACCTTATGCATTTATGCATGTGGTGAATATTTAGTGAACCTAATTCTTATGGTGATATAATACATGAACAGGATCAGAATATTTCCTTCATAGTTTTTTTAATAAATGTATAAAGTTTCCTAGAAAACACTATTAATTTCTACCCTAGGCTTGGAAAGGACAAGCAAAACTTCACATTGGATATTTTCCCAGGGAAATTAATGGCTGTCAGTATAGCTCAGAGCACAGTTTCAGCTGAAGTAGAATCCAAAGTGAATTATGGGTTTTATCCTCAGATGGACTATTTTAGGGATTGTGGAAGAGCGTAAGGCAAGCGAGGTGGGGAACCTTATCCAAAAACTCCCATAAGTAATGAGAATCACATTACTTAGTATAACGTGTCGACTTAGCAAGATAAATGCAAATACAATGAGAATCATTGTAACTAAGTGTAACTAATTGTAACTACATTGTGTTCATTGTAACTAATGAACGCGTCTCACTTGGAGCTAAGAAAAACCTGTTTTTGCTTCTGGGGAGTGTGAAAACTCTGGAGTTGCCAAATGCCAGGCAGGCCTCAAAACTGATGGGCTGTGTTTGAGTCAGTGGGACAGAGGTTGTGTGCCTAGCTTAATTATTCTCCCAGGCTAGAAGTTGCTCAGTTAAGGAAGAGAAAACAATCAGGGTTTATAATATAATTACAGACTATGGTCCCATTGGAAGAATGTGGTGCATGAAAAGAAGGGTTCCCCCATCAGATCTCAGTGAAACCATCATTCATTCATTATATTTATTACATTTATATACTACTTTCAAAAGAACGTCAACGTGCAAGTAGATAAATAGGTACCTCTCTGGCGGGAAGGTAAGCGGCGTTTCCGTGCACTGCTCTGATTCGCCAGAAGTGGCTTAGTCATGCTGGCCACATGACCCGGAAAAACTGTGGACAAACATCGGCTCCCTCGGCCAGTAAAGCGAAATGAGCGACACAACCCCAGAATCGTTCATGACTGGACTTAACTGTCATGGGTCCTTTACCTTTATACTACTTTTTCAGGTGGGGTGGGCGAGTTCATACTTCAGACTAAGGGCTTCCTGAATGTGAATCGGATAGACATCCTGTCTGAGGTATGTATGCATATGCATCTACTTCTACCTCTCCTTAGTGATCCTCTGGAACTGCCAGTTCTTTACTGGCTCCTACTTCTCTGTCTTTAATGGTAGCTTGATCTGCAAAGATTAGGAAGTGATGGTTCTTGGCCTATATGTGAAAGACTTCACATGCTAATTTATGCAGATCAAGCCGCTTTCAAAGGCACAGATGCAAGGCAGATGCATTTTGACATGTGAGTAGAGGGCCTTCTCGGTGGTGGCACCCACCCTGTGGAACACCCTCCCATCAGATGTCAAGGAAATAAACTATCTGACTTTTAGAAGACATCTGAAGGCAGCCGTGTTTAGGGAAGTTTTTTAATGTTTGATGTTTTATTCTGTTTAATATTCTGTTGGGAGCCACCCAGAGTGGCTGGGGAAACCCAGCCAGATGGGCGGGGTATAAATAATAAATTATTATCATTATTATTATTATTGTATGAGTAGTTGATAACCCTATGTGCCTCTCACATTCAGAATTTTGGTACCGCTTTCATTATCATCCTGGAAGTCTGCCTTTTCTTCCCTCTAATTTCAATTTCCGATTTCAATATCCCCAGAATGTATGTAAACTCTGTAATGATTGCTTAAAACAATTCTACTAAGCTAGGCAAGAAATTTGGGACAAGCACTGGTACTCTGGTATACAACAAGGGGACACTTACTATCCTTGTTAAGAGACCTTCAGCTGAGCAGCAAAGACATGCAGCAAGTATTATTTCGTAACACTGTCATTAGAAGAACACATTAGGGACCTGTTTAAAAGTAATTTGTCGTACCCAAAAATCAATAATTCAGAGCTTAGCAGGCGAAATCACTGGGAGGCAAGCACACAGAGCCAGGTGAACATAATGAAATAACTCTGTCTAGAGTTAATTAAAATAATAATACAATCTAAGAGTGCTAAATCAAGAATTTTGAACACATCAGCAGAACCAATTTATCTTCCTTTTCCATTTGGAATTCCCATTACAACAGACAGTACAATTCTATTACGCTCCCGTCTCCTTGTTGTAGATCATCTGATTATAATTAAGCATTAAACATCCCCCAAAGTGGGGAAATGCATTATCAGCTTCCCCCAACACATCACTTTTGTTATTGCCAGCTCCAGTAACTAAAATGGAATTTAAATAAATAAATGCAATGGAATTTCATAGGTAAACTGAGCAGTTTCAATGTGCATCACGTAGCAATTGTAACTCTCCATGTACCGTTGAAATTATCAATATGGCATATAGAGTTTGGAAGTGAGCTGCAGCCCAAGGGGAATAAAAGAAAAATATAAATAAAGATCATGAGTTTACCCAGCACACCCTAACCGAAAGAAAGTTCCCAGGATTCTATTTTTAATATGTAGACATGGAAAGACATTCCATTCCATTCCATCAGATGACAATCAGATGACCATCAGATGACAATCAGATGACCATCAGATGACAATCAGATGACCATCAGATGACAATCAGATGACCATCAGATGACAATCCATCAGCTGTAGAGGGCCATGGTAGTTCACTAAGGGTGCAATCTTAACCCTAGATCTGCTGGGCTGGGATGAGTGAGCTAGGATGTGGCAGGTGTCTGGCTAAGCCAGCAGGTTCTCAACTCAACTTGGGTGCACTGAATCCCCAACCCTGACTCAGCTGGAGATACACCAGTGTAACTCCTCCATCTTGGCTCAGATGGAGCTAAACCAGCTGAGCTGAGACCAGTGCCAACATAAACTTTGAACAATGGGTGTTCTGAGGAACTGGGCTTATGCTGGATTGGAACTCCATTCTGTTTGGTCACATGACCTGGCAACGTTGCAGAACTCACATTGGGAAAAGGATGGTGTAAGCCAAACTCGGGCTTCCTTTCTCTTTGCCAGATTCAGCCAGCAATAGTCCCAACTTAGGACACTGTGGTTTAGTTAAACTCTAGTTGTGTGGAGGGAAGCCAGAATTATTGCTTCTGATTTGTTTTCACAAGCTAGAGTTTAATAAGCGTGGAGATAACAGAAAACTGTGGTTTGTTTAAGACTGGAAAAGAAACCTTCCATTTTCATTTTCTGCCCAAACAGAAGGATTGGAAAGGGGAAAGGCCATGAGCTGAGGCTCAAATAAAATTGTTCATGCAGGGAGAAACCATGGTTTCCCACTACATCTGAACCAGGTCTATGTGTGCTTCTGAAGTCAACAGGATCTTTGCTTCAAATACTTGTTAGAGTACTTTAGGTTGGAATAGTTACAAAGACTAGTTGTTCAACTAATACTAATATATATTGTTGATAATATTTTTTTATCAGCTCTGAATTCCATGACATAACTGTTGAATATTTCCACTATAGGAATGTGCTGAAACTTTATCTGAAGTGAAAAAAATGAAGTTATTAAACTTCACATTTCATGCCTAAAGGTTTAATAATTTAATATCCTAATTAACCTGTTTCCTTACTTGATGCAAAATGTTAACATCAATAATTAAACTGTGCTGATCAGAGAGTTCATATCTTTTTGTAAATATAAAAATGGATTTGCCTTTTCAATTCACTTTATTCATGTGCAGTAATTTTATTTCAGCTACATTCCACCAGATTCTCTCCTCTGCTTTATGGTTTCACCCTAAGACTACAATACTGAACAAAGTTATTCTAAGAATTAACAGCCCCATCATATGCATTTTTGTTGAGAATATCTGTTCTAGTGATGTCAGTGGTGCATACTCTTGAATAAGACTGCAGCCCTATGAAAACCTACTTAGAAGGATGCTTCTGAATAAAGTTAGACCTACTTTTGAGATAGCATACATAGAACACAGCAACATGTAGGACACCCTGAATTGAAGGCCCAATCCCCATTCCACCCCATCACTAGGACTAATAAAAACTTACTGTAGCATTCAAGCACTGGTTCCCACCTTTATCAATTCCCCAGCCTCATGGTGCTGCCTGAAGCCAATTGCTTCACCTAGAGGCACAGGAAGGCTGCCCCCCCAAATCCCATGAAAATTGTGGAAATTCATTCCAGGTAAGCGTTTCTATAACTGTTGGTGCACAGCCAGGTGTTTTGTAGGGAGTAAAAAAAAAAAAAAAAAAAAGATTATTGTTCAAGTTGCAGGAAGAAAGGGGGAATGAAGAGTAGTACAAGGAGTCCCTTCTTAAAAATAAATAAATAAATAAATAAATAAATAAATAAATAAATAAATAAATAAAGCTGCTTTGTACATCCATGTCTAATCCTGCTCCTTTCTAACGTTTCTTTATTGGTGTGTGTTTTTCTCTTTGTAAATCTGTCAAATAATGAAATAAAATTGGGATTAAAGGATTTTCTTGACCTTCTTCTGATAGGAAATGCTCTGCAGGGGAAAGTGGGAAAAATGCAGGGAGGTTGAGGAGGGTTAGATGGAGGAGAGAAATGTACTCTAATTTTCATCTGAGGAGTGTTGGAGGGATACAGTTCTTTATTTGGTCAGCTTCAGAAGCTCCTTGCAGAACTCTTCCTCATTGCTCACAACCCTTTGATGGTGTCACTGCCAATCTTTAGTTTAAGCTAGTAATTTAGCTCTTTCCTTTTTTTGCATACCATGCTTCCAGCCTCTTCTTAGCTTCTTGCCACTTGCCAGTCCTCCACCTCATAGGAGCCAACTTGTAGGGCTGAGGGGTCTTCACCCCCCCCCAATAAAATAAGGTTACCAGATGTTCCCATTTCCCAGGGACAGTTGCCGGATTTACAAGTCAGTCCGCTGACAAAATCCACTGAATTCAACTGAAGTTAAAAAGTGTCCCCGGATTCATTGGGGAAAAAATCTGGTAACCTTACAATAAAATATTTGAGACGGTTGCCCTCCCAAAGCTGATGGGCATTGCCATTCACATGGTGAGCGTGCACCACATCAAGTGATCAGTTCTGTGGGGTGGGGCTTACCTGCCCCCCACAAATATTCTATTCAAGTTGACATCCCTGCTTCTCCTGTTTCAGCTCCAAATTTTGTATTTCTGCCATCAGTCTTCTCTTCCAGCTGCTGTTTCTTAGACCATAATCTCAGTCATAGAATTATCCCCTTTTTCAGTTCATTTTCCCCATCCAATAATTTGACCAAGAATTTCTATCCAGCAGGTGGAGGTTGATAACCCTCCAACTCAGTAGAAAAAGAAGCCAGATTTTCCCAGACCAGTCTTAAGTAACTGCCAAATGCTAGCTATCAATGGGTACTTAATACAGTGGAACCTCAGTTTTTGAACATAATCCATTCTGGAAAACCGTTTGACTTCTGAAATGTTTGAAAACCGAAGTGTGCATTTCCGGAAGCATTTACATCCTGACAACTCAATACAGAAGCCACGAAAACTGAAGTACCACTTTAATTCAAATTTAGCCCATCACATACACAGCAAACCTTTATTCTTTGTATGTAAAACAAACCCTGTCCCAGTAAACAAACTTTGTTGTTGTTTAGTTGTTTAGTCGTGTCCGACTCTTTGTGACCCCATGGACCAGAGCATGCCAGGCACTCCTGTCTTCCACTGCCTCCCACAGTTTGGTCAGACTCATGTTTGTAGCTTCGATTACACTGTCCAACCATCTCATCCTCTGTCGTCCCCTTCTCCTTGTGCCCTCCATCTTTCCCAACATCAGGGTCTTTTCCAGGAAGTCTTCTCTTTTCATGAGGTAGCCAAAGTATTGGAGCCTCAGCTTCACAATCTATCCTTCCAGTGAGCACTCAGGGCCGATTTCCTTCAGAATGGAGAGGTTTGATCTTCTTGCAGTCCATGGGACTCTTCCTCCAGCACCATAATTCAAAAGCATCAATTCTTCGGCGACCAGCCTTCTTTATGGTCCAGCTCTCACTTCCATACATCACTACTGGGAAAACCATGGCTTTAACTATACGGACCTTTGTTGGCAAGGTGATGTCTCTGCTTTTTAAGATGCTGTCTATGTTTGGCATTGCCTTTCTCCCAAGGAGCAGGCATCTTTTAATTTTGTGACTGCTGTCACCATCTGCAGTGATCATGGAGCCCAAGAAAGTAAAATTTCTCACTGCCTCCATTTCTTCCCCTTCCATTTGCCAGGAGGTGATGGGACCAGTGGCCATGATCTTAGTTTTTTTGATGTTGAGCTTCAGACCATATTTTGTGCTCTCCTCTTTCACCCTCATTAAAAGGTTCTTTAATTCCTCCTCACTTTCTGCCATCAAGGTTGTGTCATCTGCATATCTGAGGTTGTTGATATTTCTTCCGGTGATCTTAATTCCGGCTTGGGATTCATCCAGCCCAGCCTTTCGCATGATGAATTCTGCATATAAGTTAAATAAGCAGGGAGACAATATACAGCCTTGCCGTACTTCTTTCCCAATTTTGAATCAATCAGTTGTTCCATATCCAGTTCTAACTGTAGCTTCTTGTCCCACATAGAGATTTCTCAGGAGACAGATGAGGTGATCAGGCACTCCCATTTCTTTAAGAACTTGTCATAGTTTGCTGTGGTCGACACAGTCAAAGGCTTTTGCATAGAAGTAGATGTCTTTCTGGAACTCTCTAGCTTTCTCCATAATCCAGCACATGTTGAATTATGGAGAAAGCTAGAGACAAACTTTAAAAGTTGGTTATTCCACACCATCTTTGAGAGATCCTCAGAAACCACTCTCAGTTGTGTATGTTTGCCTGATTTAAAATGTTCCATGGTAGGTAAACAAAGTGTTCATTTTCCACCCAAGTTATTGTGCTACTCACTGCAAATGCTGATATTGCCTTCCTGCATTTCAATGAATTCCATTGGAAAGTTGGGCTTAGGTGCTCCTTCAAGCAGCGCTATCAATTTCTGCTAGGATTCATTGCTATTTAAGAGCCCACTTTCAACAAGTGCTTTAAGAAAATGGATCCATTAATTCCAAAACACTTTTATTTAAGACACTGGAGAAAATTCTGCAATAATTCCTAGGTGGAAATGTGTAACAGGTGTTAATTTATTCAAACAGCAATTGCACGTAAAAACAAAAAAACACACACATTACATTTATCTTTGTTTAGTAATATGCCTTCTCTTTCAGGATTCACTTTTGCTGGCAGGGTGCAAAGACTGATGAAGACAGGAATTGTGCATCTGAATAGTGCAGCAAGTATTGGGGCAGTATTTGCATTCCGCTTCAGGCAGAAAAATGTCACCCTAGAACAGCCAGTCAGCAATGTGTTGTGCTTTTGTGTGGAGGATAAGCATGGCAATGGATACTTGCAATGGTTACCTCCATTGCAGGGCTGGATTTAGGTTTGATGTGGCCCTAAGCTACTGAAGGTAATGGGGCCCTTTATATGTCCAGCTGTCCTTTGTCAACAACAAATTGTCACGGTTTTTTGTGTTGACAGTATATATATAGAGAGAGAGAGAGAGAGAGTAATTTATGGACCTAATAGGTATCTAAAGCCATTTGCGTATGTTGCCATGCAACCAGTCCATGCAGAATGTAGGTACCCTATATATAGAAATGAGCAACCAGTGATATTTTAGGGAGCAGGCTAGCAGGCGGTGCCCGTTATGTACATCATAGGAGCCATACAACACAACACACTGTTGCTGTATGTAGGTTTTATTTTATTTGTTTTTTATCTTATATTTTGGAAATGAACATCCAGGTTCCTTTAATATTTTTTTTTTTGGGGGGGGGCAAGAGAGTGGGACCCTAAGCTATAGCTTGTTTAGCTTGTATGTGAATCTGGCACTGTCTATTGTCAGAGGTAGTAAGTACCTCTCTGGGGAAAAATTCTTAGTGGTACATCTTTTATAAATCTCTGGGCCAACAAGCATGGTAAGAGCCTGTTATTTTCAGCCTTCTCCACACCTCTTCCTTCCCAGATTTTTTTCAGAAGGTAAATTTAAGCACCAGAGAAGACAAATGAGCCACAGAAGGGGGAATAGCTTTCCATCCTGCAAAATACCCCCATTGCATCTCTCTCACACCTGATTTAATGGAACTTTCAGAGGTAGGGATCATATTCACTCCAGGAGGTGAGATCCAGATGTTTCTCACCCACACCAGGGGTGTCCACTTGCCACTCAACTGAAGTCAGGTGGCCGTTTTCCATTGCCGCACACCTTGTAACAAAGTGGATCTTGCAGGCAGCTTTGATCAGCTGATTGGCAGTGGCTACAAACCCGACTGAGGTCAGCTGCACTCTGGTATTTGCCATTGGAAATTCATCAGGTTTTCGGCAGAGATGGGCTTACATGTGGCACCAGATTTTAAAGGTACTTAGTACAAGCCCTGCTCTCCAAGGAACAACCAGGAGGGCATTTCAAAGCTTCTGGTTGTCCCTTTGCAGCCATGCCTTTATTCACCTGACATGTGACATCGTATAAGACACCCGGATTAGGTTGATGTAACAGCCCTTAGGGCCAAATGAAGACCTAATTAGGCAATGGACAGGATATTTCTCACTGCTGTCCTAGAAGGGTGCTTAGGATATAAGTTTATATACCACTTAGGATCAAGAAAATGTTCAGTTTAAGTGTTGGGGTGGTCAACATTTATTGGCCTGATTTCATTGGCCAACTGTCCAATGATAAGTGTGATCAAAAGTGGGTATGGCCACTCCACTCATCCATTAATTCACTCATCCATCCATCCACTCATTAATGTTTGATGCATTGCTGTATTTTAATATTTTGTTGTAAGCCGCCCAGAGTGGCCGGGAAAGCCCAGCCAGATGGGCGGGGTATAAATAATAAATTATTATTATTATTATATATTATTATCCACTCATTCCCCACCCTCTCTCTCACACACACAGACATAGGACACACAAACCCCAGCTGATAAAATGACTGATTTGCAAACTGGAGAAGGGGCACTTTGCACCCCAATCAAGCCAATTAAAGCTCTCTGCCCACCCCAGCTCCATGTCTACTTTTTTTCTTTGCTTATTTGTTCTTCCCAGCATTGCCAAAAGTTTGTGGTGTCCTGGGAGGTCAGAATAAACTGCTTGGGAGTCTGGATGATGTTTCCATGCTGAAAACTAGCCACCCCTAGTAAAAGATATCATAGTACAAAGAACACCATGGAAACATTACTCCAGCCATATGAACAATGACGACACTGCACTGTTCCCTACATGTATTTTTTTTAAAAAAGATATTTATTTATTTTTTAACAGAAAAGAGAAAAAATAAAAAATAAAAAAGCCTCAGGAAAATACAAAACGACATAATCAATCACAAACATAGATCAAATAAGAAAAAATAAGTTAAACAAAAAAACCTCCAATTTTTAAATTCGTATTTACATAGCTTACTTTCTTGACCTCCTCACACCTCCCTTTTTTGTGTTCCTCTTTGTTCAATCAAATACAGCAAATCCTTACCCTTTTTCAAAACTGGTTTCCAATTATTAAAATCACTTCTGTTATGTCTCCAATCTTTCCTCTTTATGTTTAAACACCTTTAACATATTATTTACTTTGACATAATATAACTTTGATTTTTCACCATTTTTCTATAACATTTTAGCATACTTCTTAACACTATATCCCTTGTGCCATATTGTTTTTATATCCAACATCATTTTAACATTCATAAACTTTGCAGTGTTTCTGCAGATAGGTCTTAAACTTTTTCCAATCCTCTTCCACTACCTCTTCTCCCAGGTCTCGAATTCTGCCAGCCATTTCTGCCAACTCCATGTAGTGTATTACTTGCATCTGCCATTCTTCCAAGGTGGGCAAATCTTGTGTCTTCCAATACTTTGCGATAAGTATTCTTGCTGCTGTTGTCGCATACATAAAAAACGTTCTGTCTTTCTTTAACACCAATTGGCCGACTATGCCCAAGAGAAATGCCTCTGGTTTCTTGGGGAAGGTATATTTAAATACCTTTTTCAATTCATTATATATCGTCTCCCAGAAAGCCTTAATCTTCGAGCACGTCCACCAAAGGTGAAAGAATGTACCCTCAGTTTCTTTACATTTCCAACATTTATTATCCAGCAAGTGATAAATTTTAGCAAGCTTGACTGGGGTTATGTACCACCTGTAAATCATTTTCATAATATTCTCTCTTAAGGCATTACATGCCGTAAACTTCATACCGGTGGTCCACAACTTTTCCCAGTCAGCAAACATAATATTATGACCAATGTCCTGTGCCCATTTAATCATAGCTGCACTGTTCCCTACATGTAGTGGCTGCTTACGACTTATGCTCTATGTGATCTCTCTGCCTTAGTCCTTCAGCCTCAGTCCTCTTCACCTGCAGCTTGTGAGAGCATTGAAGCCAAGAAGTGCATCCTAAAGATTCAAATGACTTCTCCTTTCATCACACACATTCTTATTCCCAAGGCTGATTTTCTTCTTAATATAACTAAGAATATACTCTTCATTTTCCATAGGAAGTGAAGCAGGCAGTGTGTATGTGGCGTACATAGCATAGCTGTTCTCAGCAAATTATTTCTCTCCCTGATACAAGCAGAAAGAGTTGCACCCATCTACCAGACTACCTCACATTTAAGTTTGCCATCATTACAGTTGACATACAGTTTTCCCTCCAGCCCTTCTCCCGTTGGCTTTAAACGTCTCTTCTTCAGGTTTGATCTGAAAAACTAGCAGCACAGGTGGTACATCTTCAAGCAAACATTGATTGCCGCACCTGTTCATTGAAAGTTTCTTTTGGGAATGAAGTTTTTCTTCCTGGTACCTCAGACTTTGTTTTATTTTGTAGGACTAATGTCTCAGGTTTTACCACATGAGCGGCTTTATTGACAATGTGAACACATTTCACAGAGTCAGCCTTCCAGCCTTCCACTCTTGAGACTCAACATCCCAGAAACATCCTACTTCCTGCTTTACCTATGTACGGCACTTTCAAGTGTTCAAAGTGCTTTGTATGGATTATTTAATTGTCATCCTTACAGAAGCCTGTAAGGTATGTCAGTATTATCATCCTCCACTCCCCATATTTCAGATTGGGGAATGAAGCTGAGGATGGCTTGTGTAAGGCCACCTACTGGGTTTATGGTAGAGGCAAGATTTGAAATGGCGGCTTCCTGGTTCCTCATGCAGTCTTTTTAGCTGTCCCTGAGACTTGGTTGTTTTGTAGATGCTTAAACATAGGGGAAATCAACCTGCAGAGTGTGCAAGGGCTAGCAACAGCTGTCATTGTTAGAGGTAGGTGGCCAATCAAAGGTGGTGGTGGTGGTGGTGAGAGAAGGATGTGAGGTAAGACATCATGAGAGCAAGCAGGACCTAGATAGGACCACACTCAATATCCCTCATTGAGTAGCTGCTACGATCAATGGCAAATCCATGTTTACAGCAACATCTAGGCCTGCCCTATAAGTATGTATGGGGGAAATGGGGAAACGGCGCTTGTGGATACCTCACTGTATCCTTTATAGGAAACTTGGTACTAGTTTCCTTTTTTAATAAGAAAGAAAGAAAAATAAACACATTTATTCAAAAGTTACAATACACCTTTGTCCACTGCCATAATATCACAGAATGATCATTCCAAACCTCAGTTCCACATCACTGTCATGTTGACTCACTGAATACCTTCAATAGAACCCAACTACCAATCTGGTTTACTAGACATTTTCAATCAATATATCTCCTCCACAGACACATCTGTGATGATGCTGGCATTAAAACTTCCCATTCTTCTTCAATAAAAGAAAAGAAAAAAAGGAGACCAAATCGTGTCAAAGGTATCTTTTTTGAGATTCCTTTGATTAGTCACTGATGGGATGTGAGACTTTCTGATGGATCATAACACTTGGAGCATTGCTCTAAGTCTCTATCGGTACTTGTTTATTTACTTGGGTTTCTTTCTACTACTGCTTGATACATTTTCTTTTTAATTCAGTTTGCCCATGGCTTATATAAATATTCCTTGAAGGGGCTTTCACTTAGCTGGCATCAAAGGGTTATGGGATTTGTTTGTCAATGTTTTCATTTCCTGGGGGGTCTCTCCCTCCCCAACCTTTCTCTATAAGTGTGTATATATATATATATATATATATATATATATATATATATATGGCTATACCTTCAGACTATATGTTCTGAGGTCCTTCCCCACCATTTATTCAACTTCCCTACATGGGCAAATCTCATTACTCATTTCGTTTATTCCTATTTCCCCCCATTTTCTTTAGAAACTCATTTTGTTGACAATTACCTCAAACCTCTAAGGCAAAACAAGCTATAACATGTGAAACATGTTAAGAAGGTCTGTTAGGCCTAGAATAGAGGTGCTGTAGCTGGGGGAAAATAGTTCATTTGAGCAGATTTACACATTTCCTGCAATTTACTTTTCAAGTGCTGCTTTTATATATTTGGGAGAACTTTTTAATAACAACTTCTGAACTATGGGAAAAAGTAATTCTCTGTACAAAGGATTTTTAAATCTCTTGTTTGCCTGTACTTGGATGAGTGTGATACGTGATGATTGTTAGCTTTTTCTATCTGTGTGTGGACCAATATCTATAATCTCCATATTTTATCCACATGCATCACTGGTGGTGGGGACACGGTGCTGAGCTGAAGGGGCCCAAAATTGAGAAGATCCGTAATTGAGAAGATCAATTTGGAGGTGCAAAATCTGGCCTCTCACAGGATGCCATCTTATGAAAGATTGCCAAAGTCTATTCCTTTCCATATGTGAGCAAGAAGTAAATGATAGCAAATAGTCCTGAAGTTCAGAGGTGAGTTCTCTTATGTGACTGAAATGGCATTGTCCACCCACATGAGGCAGGTTTCAGCAGGCTTTGAGGAACCACAAGGGTTTCAGAAGTACAGACTATCCAAATTTGATCACTGTGCCATTCAAGAGAGGGCCTCCTGCAGATGCTATCTTTTCAGGAGGCCCATTCTCTAAAATTTAGAAACCGGGCCTTCAGTGTGGTGGCACCTAATTTTGGGAATTATCTCCCATTACAAATCAGACAGGCACTGTATCCACTGTAGCTTTATGACAGCTTGACTGGGCCAGATGGGCAGGGGTATAAATAATACAATTATTATTATTATTAACTTGTGCTGGCTTGCTTTACACTAGCTTCTTGTGTGTAGGATTGTTCCCCTGGAAGAAACAAATTATTCCCAACTAAATTATAACAACCCACTTTCTAGCAATAGATAACTTAATAAGGCATCTGCTGCATCCTCTAATGATAACAGCCTTGAAGGTAGACACTGCGGGTAAAGCTGTAAATATATTATACATCAGTATTTCTTTTTCCTTCAGGCACTATTTCCATCAGCATATAGTCAACCTTGAAGGAACTCAAAAGATTAGGCAATGAACTCAGCACACATATATGGCAGAGCGGGCAATACCAAGTTGCTTCAGTTAATACATTTATACAGACGGTCATGTGTGCAATTATTGCCCCCATACAGCTTAGGCTTTAATCTCATACAGTGTTTGGGATGTTATCGAACCTCTTTCAGTGAAGATTTGTATGTTGTGATGCAACATTCTCCATCTCATTTTTCTTTTCCCTCTCAAATACTTCCCCTGTCTCATATTGAAAGCTTCTTTTTAATTTCTGCCATTCTAGTCTTGGTTCCATGTTAAAAAGGAAAACAAAAAGTATGGTGTAGCATTATAAGACCAATGTCTTCTGTGCCGCAGATTTATTTGTTTGGATGCTTTCCCTAATGCCCATCACTAGGGATGGCCCATCCCATTTCACTGCATGAGGCAAAATGGGAAGGTGCCAACCCAGTCCCACTCCATTGCCGCCCCTCTGCCAAAGCCTTGTTTACCAAGATGGCATGATGGTTGTGGTGAGATCTTGTGGTCTTGCCTGAAGCTACCGGTGCTTCTCCTCACTTCTCTGATGGTGGTGGCAACTGTCTCAGTTCATCTCGTGAGCAGGCAAGTCCTGCGCATCACAACAGGCTCCTTATCTCCCCATTTATCTATCTGGCTCACACTACTGATTATTTCATTGAACGAAAGGCGAGAGCCAGTGTGGTACAGTGGTAAAGAGCGGTGGACTCGTAATATGGTGAACCGGGTTCGCTTCCCCGCTCCTCCACATGCAGCTGCTGGGTGTCCTTGAGCTAGTCACACTTCTCTGAAGTCTCTCAGCCTCACTCACCTCACAGAGTGTTTGTTGTGGTGGAGGAAGGGAAAGGAGATTGTTAGCTGCTTTGAGGGGAGTGAAAGATGGGGTATCAAGTCCAAACTCCTCCTCCTTCTCCTCCTCCTCCTCCTTCTTCTTCTCCTTCTTCTCCTCCTCCTCCTTCTTCTTTCCATATCCAGCCATCTTCATCCAATTGCCACGGTCAGGGTTACAGGCAGTTGGAGTCCCGGCCTGGTATGTCTGGACCGGGGTAGAGGTCAGGAAGCAGGAAGCAGCAATCCAGGGGGCAGGAAGCCAAGAGTCCATGAATCAGGAAACCAAGAGTCAGGAAGCCAAGAGTCCGAGGGTCAGGAAACCCAGAGTCAGGAAACCAGGAGTCAGGAAGCCAAGGGTCCAAGAGTCAGGATACCAGGAGTCAGGAAGCCGAAGCACAGCTAGGTGGGTAGCATGTTACTGTGGCAAAGAACCAGAGGGAAATGCTGGTCTTATATACCCCTCCCAGCCCTTGCCACCAGGTGCTACGAGTCTTCTGTCAAGCCTCACCTGTGTGGCCACACCTTGCCCTTCCAGGCCAAACTCAGGAAGGCCCCAGTCCTGCGAGGCCCTACTAAACACAGGGCCCAGCTCCTGTACGCACTCCTGACACCAATGCCATGAGTGGGAGATTTGTAGCTGGAATATGGAAGTAACATACACGTCTCCTGCTAAAAGTAATGTACTGATATATCCAAGGGGCAGCCTGGAGGTTGTGAAATGATGTCAACCCCTGCCCATACATTTAGCTTCACACTTAAATCAGTCCTTCAGCTGTTACACATGCAACAAGAGCTTACAGTGTGGTGCTTGTCCATAGAAATCTAGTGCGTAAGCAAGCTCAGACTGCAAGCACAAGTGAGCTGATCCAGTTTAAATGAGATGCCAGTTACATGGAACACTGCATGCATACTCTGTCTTCATGCCTTGCACCACATTTAAATCGCAAGCAATGCTGTTGTGATGATAGCTGAGTACAAGAGAACCCTCATAACTGGCTTTTATATATGTTGTCGGACAGATAAATGTCTACATTATTTAAGCACTTCAAAGAAGCATTTGCTAATTCACTAGACTGAATGATTTTTTATGGTGGAGTTTACAAGCCAACATCCAACAAAATGTTTTCCCAAAGGAAAAACAGAAAATCCTAATGAAACATTCAAAGCTTTTCTTTCTTGTGTCTACATGCTAGAATTTGTGTTAGGGCTTCATCCTATTATCAAAGCCTGTTCAAGCCTGTAGTATAAAGAGAGCTCTGCCTTTCCTCTCTCATTTCCTTTCTTTTTGAAACAGATCTACGTCGGAGCATGACAGGCTTCTTTTCAAAGATATACATTTTCTTGGGAAATTGATGCAAAGTGGATAACAAAATATACACTTGAAATTTTAGATGGGGGGGGGGAGTAAATACTCCAACGTGCTGCTTTTGTCCAATTGATAGTTCAGAAACTTGTCCCTCCCCCCCATTATGATGCTGAAAGCTCACATCAAATCATGGCTTAATAGAATAGCTCTCCTAATTGCGCAGGAGATGAGATTCAATGGTTTGACACATCACAAATTCCCATGAAGCACGAAAATCCATTCATTTGTCTACAGAGGCTACCAATCTGTCAGAATAACCCTTTTGACATAAAGTAGGCCAGGATGGTGTGGTGGCTATTATCAGGACCATAAAGGCAAACTAGGAAAGAAAGAATTTAACAATGTTGAGATCTAATTTTCATATACCTCATACTAACTACAGTAATGTCACCAACACAGGAGAAATAGGCAACCATTATTGAATGTAAAAAGGATTGTGTCTATACACCAGCTGTGGGGAACCTCTAGCCTTATGAACTAATTAGGCTAGCCAGGCCTTCTCATTTGCCCCCCCCCCATGACCACCCTAACCTGTCGTACAGGTGACATCAGGTGTGCAGCAGATAAAGACATGGTTACATGTGCAAAGCACTGCGTGAAGCACCATGCAAGGTGCTCTGCAAACCTTGACAATCCGTTGATCATCAGGACATGCATAACTCTGTGCATGGTGCTTTGCAACCCCAACAATCACCAGATCATAGGGACTCTTGTGCTGTACCCTGCCCTTTGCAAGTCTCGACGATCAGCTGACTGCCAGGGCATGCAAAGTGCAATGCCTTTAACCACATGGTTTGTTTCAAACCATGCATGCAAAAGTAGGCCATCATTGAAGTATCAGGTGATTGATAGATGGGCAGCCTCACCCACCTGCCAGACCTGGCTCAAAGACAATGGAAGAGAGAAAGGTAATAGCCTCATGTGTCTTCAGAGGGTACTCTGGAACAAGGTAATGAAGTGGCCAAATAGGTCTGTTACAAATACTCTCTACAGGAACCATTGATGCACCTGGGACATTTCCAATATCATCTTAGAATGCAGAGATATTTCTTAGCAATGGAGAAATGCAGAAAGGGTTCCCTGAAAGCAGATCAGAAAGCCACTGATCTGTGCTCTCAGTTGACACTATGCCACATCTGTGGTAGAAAAATTTATATTATAAAAGATCCTCTTTCCTCATCTTCACATGCCCTTGTGCATTTGCGTCAAGCGATTTTCAGCCAGATCCACACCTCTGAAATATACACTTTGGCAAATCAGAATGCGATTGTGTTAAACGGCTCTAAGTTCTCATACTTTATGACTCCAAAGAAACTTTTAACGGATTTGGGCATAATAATAAGCTTTGCACATATGTTACTTCTTGAATGAATAACTGCGGAGGAATTGTTTTTCAAGATCTTCGGGAGCTGCCACCTTAACTTTACTTGAATCACTGGATCAAGGCATTCTTTGAAATGTTGCGTTCTGTGAAACTGACGGCTAATGTTTTAGCTAATGCAGATCTGAACCATGCAATAATAATAAAGTCTAATGAATAATGACTTAGCAGCAATATTGTCAGGAATTCAAGAACAAAAGCATCACATTTAAGCATTTCATTTGTGCAAAAATAAAATACTCTGATGTAGAAAGCCCCATTTCCTTATTATCAATGTTGTGTAAAGAAACAGCTATCTGAAACAAATTTTATCTTGGAGATCAAAATATTAACTTAGCATATTTTTGTTGTTTAGTCGTTTAGTCGTGTCCGACTCTTCGTGACCCCATGGACCAGAGAACGCCAGGCACTCCTGTCCTCCACTGCCCCCCGCAGCTTGGTCAGACTCATGCTGGTAACCTCGAAAACACTATCCAACCATCTCGTCCTCTGTCGCCCCCTTCTCCTTGTGCCCTCCATCTTTCTCAAAACAATTGTGCCCTGTGTTTTGAAATGCACAATTTATATGAATAAAAAAGGAGTCTCTCCTTCCATCCCCTTTACCACAGTCACTAATTTTCTATTTAAATTTCTATGCTAAGCAGTTAGTACAGAATACAGGTGTAGCTTAAACTACTAAATAATGCAGAAGCAAATAATGGCTCTTTAAAAAGTAAAATTAAAAATGGACCCCACATTAAAAAAACACACATATCAGCACTGTTGGAATTAGCAGTTAAGTGAGAATACATGTTCTCATTGTACTTAAAATTAGATTTTTGGGCCTGAAAAAACACAGAAATAAGTTAAGTACTTATTAAGGGTACTTATTATATTTTATGTAGATGTTTGAACAAAAGCAGTTTCCATGAGGATGATGTAGAGAAGAATTAAGGGAGGGAGGGAGGGAGGGAGGGAGGAAGAAATGGTTTGGTTTGGTTTTGCATGAATGGAAAACAGAGAAGAAACATGATATGTGCCCCCCCCCCATTCCATGTTATCGGATAGATATGGGGCAAACTACAGCTTGTCAGCATTTCCATGTTTCTCCATAAGATGTAGTTTGGCTTTCACTATTTCAAGGAAATGTCATTCTTTCTTTCCCCCATCAAATAAAATGAACTCACACATTTCATTACTTTGTCCTAAAAAGTCAGCATCCATACCTGATCATTACTGTTACTTGTTATCAGCGAAGAAATATTATACCTTCTACTCACATCACAAGGCAATCAGCTCCCCAGGGGAACTTTCAAACTCAGCAAAACTTACAGTAAATAAGCAATTGTGATAAAGGTAATAAGGATTTGCTTCATCTTTCCTTCCCAACAGAATTTCAGATTAATGTTGCACTTATCTCTAAATCTGCAGGTGAAGATTTATTTATTGGCGAAGAAAGACTGTCGTGAACAAACTAATGTGGATGAACCACAACTATTAATCTTCTTAATGTGAGATGAAATCCTCAAATCTTTGCACAGGGCAACTTTTTGTTGTATTCAGTAAAAGGCCTACTTTGGATAGAGCAAAGTCAAAGTGCTGCAAAATGTTTGATCCCTTTCTTCACAATGTTTATTTATCTGGACAGTGTTTGGAACATACCATATTTTTCCATGTATAGGACAATGTTTTTTGCTTTTAAAGAACTAGGTAAAAATTGGGGGTCATCTTATACACTGAAAAATAAAGTAAGTGTTTCTCCCTCTACCTCGCAGCCGAGAGAGGGCAGGTGAGCGACTGGTGGCAGTGACTCCCTGCCCCCAAGAAAAGCTAAACAACTCAAGGGTGCCCCCCAAAACCTCAGCAGCTCAAGGGTAATCCCCCCAAAAAAGAAATATTGATTTCTTAATTTGGGGTTTAAAAAATAGGGGTCATCTTATACATGGGGGCATCTTTTACACCGAAAAATTCAGTAAATATATATGTGATTAGACATATACATACACCTCTCTATAAAATAATTAGAATGTAATCGTGCAGCCCCCATTGGAGGATTTGTAGTGCCTCATCACTACATGGATTTGTAGTGATAATCCATTTTGCATTACTTTCTATGGGAAAGCACACCTTGGTTTTGGGACACTTTGGTTTTGGAACGGACTTCAGGAACAGATTAAGTTTGAGAACCAAGGTACCACTGTAGTTGCCATTTGTGGAAGATATTGTTGTTGTTGTTGTTATCATCATCATCATCATCATCAACAACAACAACAACAACATAGAAAACCTGTTGTTGTTATTGCAGTTTCTTAACCATTTGGGAAAGATAGCCAAAGATTATAAGATGACCTTAGATGGCAAAGTCATTACACTCAGCATGTGATCTTTGATGAGCTAGAACCATACAGTGAGTAAGAAACATGTTGCAAATATCCATTAATGCAGGTGAAAAAGGTTTCACTGGTGTTCGAAAGGAAGAAAATTAGGGACTTCCGGTCCGGGTTAGCGCCTCCGGTAATGGCGGAATTCCTCTGATCGGGAGGAATTTGCTTCGTAGGAATCTGGGTCTGGCCGCCACGGCAAAGGCGGAGACCCACTAGAAATCACAGGCGGGTGAAGCCTGTGAACGTGGGATTCGGCTGGCACCTTTTGCGCCTCCCCTACTCGCAGGGAAACCTGGTTTCGGGGATCCGGAGCGACGTGGGGTGAGCGGCACGGTGCTTTGAATTGACTGCTTCTTCCACAGAGCGAAGCCGCATAGCTGTTGCTGGAGAGCGCTGACTTTTGCCTGTGGACAATTTGATCTTAAAGCAACTACCCGTGAGTAGAGCGGAGAAGTGGATTTTTAAATGTTTTAATTTGGTGCCGAAACGGGGAGGTCTAAAACAGGAAGTCTACCTTCCCCTTTTGTAAATAGATTGAAGCAATGAGGATGCAAGCTGAAGTCTCGGAAAGCCTATTGTAAAGGACTAAATTTCCATCAGTAAAAAATATTAACCCCCCCTTGGTGGCAGGAGAAGAGGGGGGGGAGTTTTGAACTGAGTATACCTGCAGGAGAGAGCGAACAGAGTTAATATACCACCGCTCCGATCCTGGAAACGGGCTGCCAACAGGACTGACCGTGATTAGAACATTCACTGACAGTTAAATAAGAGGAATACATTGTTTCCATGGTCTCCGTCTGCATTTAAAAAGGAGTAAAAGTAACAGAAAATTGAAACTAACTTTATTGTTTGAATTGAGTTTAAAAGGACTAATACAAATAGAAACTGTTTTCCTCTAGAGGAACTGTTTCCCTCTAGAGGAAGCTTTTGAAACTGTCACAAGAGTTGAGCTGGGGGAATTTCCAGCTGCAAGATAAAAACCTGTGAGATTCTGGGGACCTTGAATTGGTTAAGAATGTTGACAGAAGAGGCCTTAGTGGTTGTATTATGTAAGATAAGTGACTCACTGGAACAGCTTCACAAAAAGGTGGACGTGGTAACTACCAAAATTGACAATTTGGGACAAAAAGTGAACACCAATATAGAAACTATTCAGAAACTGACACAGGAATCTACTTTGACATGGCAAACTGCAGAGAAGGCTAGGGAGAAGGTTGTTGTTGAACCTAAAGTAACACAATTGGAGAGAGAGAGAGTCCCAGCCTTACAGATGCAATTTGATGACCAAAAGTTGATGCCTGCTATGATTGAATTTCCCCTTCATGGATCACTGCCTTGCCGTGGCGAAGGGGCTTGAAGAACTCAGAGAAGCTATGAACTATGCCGAGCAGAGCACCCAAGATGAACAGGTCATAGTGGAGAGTTTTGACCAAACGTGATCCACCTGGAGGAGGAACCGGCAAGCCACTCCAGTATCCCTGCCAAGAAAACTCCATGGACAAAGACAACAGGCATATAAAAGTTATGACGCTGGAAGATGAGCCCCTCAGGTCGGAAGGCATCCAACATGCTACTGGGGAAGAGCGGAGGGCAAGTACAAGTAGATCCAGAGCTGATGAAGCGGCTGGGCCAAAGCCGAAAGGACGCTCAGTTGCGGATATGCCTGGAAGCGAAAGGAAAGTCCAATGCTGTAAAGAAAAATATTGCATAGGAACCTGGAATGTAAGAACCATGAACATGGGTAAGTTGGAGGTGGTCAAAAATGAGATGGCAAGAATAAATATTGACATCCTGGGCATCAGTGAACTAAAATGGACGGGAATGGGTGAATTCAGTTCGGATGACCATCATATCTACTACTGTGGGCAAGAAACCCGTAAAAGAAATGGAGTGGCCCTCATAGTCAACAAAAGAGTGGCAAAAGCTGTACTGGGATGCAATCTCAAAAATGATAGAATGATCTCGATACGAATCCAAGGCAGACCTTTTAACATCACAGTAATCCAAGTTTATGCACCAACTACTGGTGCTGAAGAAACTGAAATTGACCAATTCTATGAAGACTTACAACACCTTATAGAAGTGACACCAAAGAAGGATGTTCTTCTCATTATAGGGGATTGGAATGCTAAAGTAGGGAGTCAAGAGATAAAAGGAACAACTGGCAAGTTTGGCCTTGGAGATCAAAACGAAGCAGGGCACAGGCTAATAGAGTTCTGTCAAGAGAACAAGCTGGTCATCACAAACACGCTTTTCCAACAACACAAGAGACGACTCTACACATGGACATCACCAGATGGGCAGCATCGAAATCAGATTGATTATATTCTCTGCAGCCAAAGATGGAGAAGCTCTATACAGTCAGCAAAAACAAGACCTGGAGCTGACTGTGGCTCAGATCATCAGCTTCTTATAGCAAAATTCAAGCTTAAACTGAAGAAAGTAGGAAAAACCACTGGGCCGGTAAGATACAATCTAAGTCAAATCCCTTATGAATACACAGTGGAAGTGAGGAACAGGTTTAAGGATTTAGATTTGGTGGACAGAGAGCCTGAAGAACTATGGATGGAGGCTCGTAACATTATATAGGAGGCAGCAACGAAAACCATCCCAATGAAAAGGAAATGCAAGAAAGCAAAGTGGCTGTCCAATGAGGCCTTACAAATAGCAGGGGAGAGAAGGCAAGCAAAACATACAGGAAATTGAGTGCAGATTTCCAAAGAATAGCAAGGAGTGACAAGAAGACCTTCTTAAACAAGCAATGCAAAGAAATAGAGGAAAGCAATAGAATGGGAAGAACCAGAGATCTGTTCAAGAAAATTGGAGATATGAAAGGAACATTTCGTACAAAGATTTCCATAATAAAGGACAAAAGTGGAAAGGACCTAACAGAAGCAGAAGACATCAAGAAGAGGTGGCAAGAATACACAGAGGAATTATACCAGAAAGAAACGGATGTCTCATATACCCCAGGTAGTGTGGTTGCTGACCTTGAGCCAGACATCCTGGAGAGTGAAGTCAAATGGGCCTTAGAAAGCACTGCAAATAACAAGGCCAGTGGAAGTGATGGTATTCCAGCTGAACTATTTAAAATTTTAAAAGATGATGCTGTTAAGGTGCTACACTCAATATGCCAGCAAGTTTGGAAAACTCAGCAGTGGCCAGAAGATTGGAGAAGATCAGTCTACATCCCAATCCCAAAGAAGGGCAGTGCCAAAGAATGCTCCAACTATCGCACAATTGCACTAATTTCTCACGCTAGCAAGGTTATGCTTAAAATTCTACAAGGAAGGCTCAAGCAGTATGTGGACCGAGAACTCCCAGAAGTGCAAGCTGGATTTAGAAGAGGCAGAGGAACCAGAGACCAAATTGCAAACATGTGCTGGATTATGGAGAAAGCTAGAGAGTTCCAGAAAGACATTTACTTCTGCTTCATTGACTATGCAAAAGCCTTTGACTGTGTCGACCATGGCAAACTATGGCAAGTTCTTAAAGAAATGGGAGTGCCTGATCACCTCATCTATCTCCTGAGAAATCTCTATGTGCGATAAGAAGCTACAGTTAGAACTGGATATGGAACAACTGACTGGTTCAAAATTGGGAAAGGAGTACGACAAGGCTGCATTTTGTCTCCCTGCTTATTTAACTTATATGCAGAATTCATCATGCGAAAGGCTGGGCTGGATGAATCCCTAGCCGGAATTAAGATTGCCGGAAGAAATATCAACAACCTCAGATATGCAGATGACACAACCTTGATGGCAGAAAGTGAGGAGGAATTAAAGAACCTTTTATTGAGGGTGAAAGAGGAGAGTGCAAAATATGGTCTGAAGCTCAACATCAAAAAAACGAAGATCATGGCTACTGGTCCCATCACCTCCTAGCAAATGGAGGCAGTGAGAGATTTTACTTTCTTGGGCTCCATGATCACTGCAGATGGTGACAGCAGCCACGAAATTAAAAGACGCCTGCTTCTTGGGAGAAGGGCAATGACAGGCCTAGACAGCATCTTGAGAAGTAGAGACATCACCTTGCCAACAAAGGTCCGTATAGTTAAAGCTATGGTTTTCCCAGTAGTGATGTATGGAAGTGAGAGCTGGACCATAAAGAAGGCTGATCGCCGAAGAATTGATGCTTTTGAATTATGGTGCTGGAGGAGACTCTTGAGAGTCCCATGGACTGCAAGAAGATCAAACCTCTCCATTCTGAAGGAAATCAGCCCTGAGTGCTCACTGGAAGGACAGATTGTGAAGCTGAGGCTCCAGTACTTTGGCCACCTCATGAGAAGAGAAGACTCCCTGGAGAAGACCCTGATGTTGGGAAAGATGGAGGGCACAAGGAGAAGGGGGCGACAGAGGACGAGATGGTTGGATAGTGTTTTCGAGGTTACCAGCATGAGTCTGACCAAGCTGCGGGGGGCAGTGGAGGACAGGAGTGCCTGGCGTTCTCTGGTCCATGGGGTCACGAAGAGTCGGACACGACTAAACGACTAAACAACAACAACAACAACATGATTGAATTTAAAGAAAATCAGATTTCGAGGATCAGAGTCCTATCTGAACTGGAGAAGGAAAGTTTGATAGATTTCCTGACACAGGAATATGATGACTTTTGGGACCGGGACTTGGGTCAAGAAGAGATTAAAACTGTGAGGGCTCTCAGACTTGGAAGAGGAGGGAAAAAATAGAAGAACAAAATAAGAGACTGTTGGAAATACCAGAGGAACTTAGAAGAACAACAGTCAAGAGTGGAAATTTTGAAAGACATCCTGAAATACCTTTCGGTTCTTAGATTTAACTACGGAGATTTGGTTGCCCTGTCGGGAAGGAATAAAATCATCTTTAGGTGGGAGTTTCCCCAAGATCTACTCTTTAGCCTCAAAGGAAGGAAAATGCAAATAAGATCAGTGGAAGACAAAGTAAAGTTCATGTATAAATATGAAGAAGACTCGCAGAAGGGCCTTGGGAAAGAGTTAAGAGCATCGGACAGAAGATCACAAGGTTGATGGACTATAGGGAATTGGCGGATATGACTGGCAGAATCTGGGACCAGGGAGAAGAGTCGGTGGAAGAAGATAGGAAAAAGTTTAAAGACTATTTATAAAAATATTGTAAAATTAATGAGTGTTAGAAAAATGTTGGAAAGGTATGACAAGGTTAAGATCAATAAGGCCTTTAAGAATCATATTGTCAGAAAAGCAGTGTTTAATGTCTGGACAAAATATAAAGACTTATTGTAAAATAAAACTCCAAGGTGGCTTTCACCGCTGGAAGCTAAGGCCCGAAAAAGACCCAATACGGAGGCCAAATGGCCAAAATATTGGGAAATACTAGAAAAAGATGGAGACAACTGGAAATTGCAGAGTTTGGAGAAAATGAAGGATAAAGTGCGAGACTGGTTACACTACGCTCAGATTAAAGAAGTCTTTAAAAATGACAAAAAGTTAGGGTTCCAGGTGGAGAAATCAAAGTTGGAAACAGAACTGTTAGAGCCTAAGACTAAGGTACTTTCAAGAATGTATAACTTGCTGTTAAAATGGAATACACAAGATGAAATGGTTAAATCGGCTATGATAAAGTGGGCACAAGACATTGGGCACAACATTATGTTTGAGGACTGGGAAAGGTTGTGGACCATTGGGTTGAACTTCACTGCATGTAATGCTTTGAAGGAAAATGTAATGAAAATGATATATAGATGGTACATGACCCCAGTTAAACTTGCCAAAATATACCATTTGTCTGATAATAAATGTTGGAAATGTAAAGAAAATGAAGGAACATTCTTTCACCTCTGGTGGACTTGCCCTAGAGTGAAGGCTTTCTGGGAAATGATATATAATGAGCTGAAAAAGGTATTTAAGTATACCTTCACTAAGAAACCAGAGGCCTCCTTTTGGGTATTGTCGGCCAGAAGGTGTTAAGGAAGGACCGAACATTTTTTATGTATGCAACAACAGCAGCAAGGATACTTATCGCTAAGCACTGGAAAACCCAAGATCTACCCACACTGGAAGAGTGGCAGATGCAGCTGATAGACTATATGGAACTAGCCGAGATGACTGGCAGAATCCAAGACCTGGGAGAAGAGAAAGTTGAAGAAGACTGGAAGAAATTTAAGATTTATTTAAAAAAGCATTGTAATTTGGTTGAATGTTAAGAAGGATGCTAGATCATAAATAATTGAGCACCACTAAACTAGATGGAATTAGGATGACAAGTGAGATTGAGGAAAAAATATAAACCTTTGGGAGAATTATTAGATTATATTTTAAATGAATGGGATACAAGAATGTAAACAAGATGATAAATTGCGGGTAAGAATTGACAATGATGCAAGTGGGAGCGGGAGACGTGAGGGAGTCCAATGAAGCTAAGAAAATATGTTATGATATATGTTTCATTGTTTTTTATTTCTGCAATTATGTTTAAAAATTTTAATATATATATTATATATTTAATATATAATATTATATATATATATATATATATATATATATATATATATATAAATAAAAGAAAAATGTTGGAAAGGAGCTATATGGCTTTAGTAGAAATGTTACAAGGAATTAAGTACAAATAGATTATTAGAGTATTAAAGGGAAAATAAAGTTAAAATATGTTAAGACAATTATATATTAAAGGGAAAAATAAGGTTAGAATATGTTAAGATAAATTACAAGACAGAAAATAGAGGAAGATGGAAAGGAATTGCTGAAACAGTTAATTAAAGTGGAATACAAAAAGGGAGGTGTGAGGAGGTCGTTGAAACAAGTAAATGAAAGTTAAGATACTGAACTCAAATCTCACAAACTCTCAAATCTTCCATTCTTGGGCAAGGTGATTGAGCGAGTGGTTGCTGTACAACTCCAGGCACGCCTGGAAGAAGCGGACCATTTGGATCCCTTCCAGTTGGGATTCAGGCCTCATCATGGGACTGAAACTGCCTTGGTCGCACTGGTTGATGATCTCCGGTGGGCTAGGGACAAAGGTGAGAGCTGCTTCCTGTTTCTGTTGGAAGCTGGGACAACCCAGTCAGATGGGCGGGGTATAAATAGTAACATCATCATCATCATCATCATCATCATCATTGCTGTCCCTATTTTCATGGAGAAATGTTGAATGGTATACCAACATTAGAAATCATATGTATTACTATTTAGGGTGATCATCATCAATGCTTACAGCTAAGAGCCAAGGTGAGCAGAAATGAGCTGTTGAAATTTTCAACTATGTTTAGGCAGCAAAATTGGAAAGGAGCATTTTGTTCAGCATTTGTTCAGCATTTTGCTGAACATTGTCAGGGTAAGGGAGACAAAATTCTCCCTTTTTAAAAATTTTTAAAAGAAAAATGGTATGTGGGGAGGATAGGCCGTGCTAATTTTGCATGAGGCTGATACTAGTTTCAACAAAGCATGTTATCCCTCATGGAGAGCACGAGTTGCAGTTGGGGCTGATGAGACACCTCACTGTTGCTAGGCAAATGGTTTGGCCATCCTTTAAGCAGGGGCGGGCTGTTACTGGGGAAATCTAGATGTTGCCATTTGTTGATTGACAGCCCTATTTGTTAAATACAATGCTTCCTCTTTTTGCTGCGTGCTTCGGATCACCCACCCTCCCTTCCCTAATGTTAGGCTGTTTGCTTGACCTTGCTATGCCTGTCATGGGGTCGTCTGCTTTGGGGCAGGGGCCTGGTAGGAATTTTGTCCATTTGGCTGATTAGTGTGTGCCATTTGGTTTTTGCCTACTGCTAGCAAATCGTCACAACTTGTAAGGTTGTGGTTAGGCATTGGTTTGGGAAAGACTCTCCTCCCTGAAAGAGAGGGGAGTGGTTGTGGGCGGGAGCCCGAGCACCGCCCTAGCAGGGGGCATTTGCCCCCTGCCTTCAGCTCACCTGGCTGGCGCTCACCCCCCCCGGTGGCCATCCAACCAGATGCCACAGAGGGGGCGTGTTCAGCAGCCTTTTGCTGCAGCGCCTGCCTCTCCCTGGCCTCATTCCTCGTCGTCGTCCCGTTGCAAGTCAGGAGAGTCGTCCCTCCGTCAGCCGAGCTGCGATGACCACGTGGATCCAAATTTGAAGAGGACCTTTAGCAGAGAAGTTTCCGCCTTATATTTCTGTTTATCCACCGTTTTCCTCCTTACTATTGCTTCCTTGCTTGGGATAGGTTTTCAGTTTACAGCCTGCTGCGTTGCGCGAGCTTCTCATTTCCTCGGGGTTCCTTCTGCCCCCGGCTGCTCCGCCGCTAAGCCTATAGTTGGATTAGCATCAACAGGCTCCACCTACTGGTGAATAAACCCACCTGTTTCGTGATCCAATGCCTAAGCCAATACCTTTTCACTGCTGTAATCAATAAAGTTGTGGCCTTTACTAGCCCATTAACCTTATATCACGTGTCCTTGTGTCTTCATTTCACTTTGCGGGGGTCGGGTCCTCGAACCACAATTGGTTGATGGAGGGGTATGGATTTGGCTGTGCCTGCCCCTCCAAAATGCTGCTGCTGCAAGGGTTTTCCATTAAAGGAATCCAGGGGCTCCCCATGCTTTTGTCTGAAACCCCCTGGCAAGGGGCTAGGGCCACGCAAGCACCTGGGAGCATGCTGGGGAGAGGTGAGGCATGGTTCCCAGTCCCGTCTCTCTCCCCAGGTGACTTACCCTTGCTGACTTCGCGGGGGGTGCGAATGTCAGAGCTGTCCCCGTGCGGGGTCAGTTAGTGCTACCAATGCCTAAGCAACCACTCACATTGCTGTAGTTTGAATAAAGTTGTGGCCAAAATTATGCCAAAAACCTTAAACAAAAATTAAGTGTCAATTGTGTTTTTCTTTGGGGGTGTCTTGGGGACCTTGACGCGTAACTACCTGTAGCTTTGCTCTGAGGAATGTGTCCTTCCTCAGTATGAGGCCTTGTGGGCAAAGTCACCCAGAGTGTGTTCCTGTGCTGCTGCCACCTCTTTGTGGAGATTTAAAGCACAACTTTAAAAGCATAGTTCAAAATTTCCTTAAAACTTTAAAGTTCAAAGAGAATTTTAAACTGCATAAATACATATTATTTCTCTTTGAGTGAGGTGCCCAGTGCCATTAGTATGCTGGTGACACCCACTCTATATTTCAATTGCTAAACATCCAGGCACTCCTATCTTTGTTCTGAATCAGTGTCTGGAAGCTATGGTCTGGTAGATGAGTGTTTACTAGGTGGTTCCAGACAGGTCAGAGGTGACTCTAGTAGGGTTTAGGATGAAGTGTTTAGGATTCCAGGGTAAGAAACTGAGATATCACCCATTTTGGAACAAGCAGCAGAATTTGGCTTCCTCTGTATCAAACATGACCAGCATTCTGCTGGTGGGGGAAAAACCCACACATTCAATTCTCTTTAGATTATATCTTTAGCTAGTTGTTTTTTTCAAAAAAGACAGGTGGAAATAATAGTCATAGGTGCTAGAAATACCATTATACAGCAAAGTTGCTTTTGTACCCATACCCAAAAGATGTGTACAATGCATGATTTTGAGTTAAAATATGTTCCTTTATTAAAACCAAGGAACTTGGGACATAAGAACTATGACAAGCATGACCCAGAAAAGCTGTCTGTTGACAAACACTGGCTCCCTTGGCCTGAAAGTGAGAAGAGCACCACAATCCCATAGTCACATTTGACTGGACTTAACTGTCCAGGGGTCCTTTACCTTTTTTACCTGCTAAGCTTGGCCTCCTCCCAGGCTGCATTATATTGTGATGGGGAAAACCAATGATACCCACCCCCAAACCCTTTAGATCAGTAATATGGAATAGGCAAAAAAAGGATGAACTCAATCATGAATCAATTTTGTTCACTAGGTGTAGCGCAAGGGTTGATTCCCAAGGAAGGCAGTTGTTATATTAAACATTATTGTTACAGATAGACTCATCATAACTGAATATACTAGAAGAGAAACATCAGTGGATAAGAAATGTGTAGGCTGTGCTAATCTCATCAAAGCTCTGGCACATTGTGTTAAATTAAGATTGCCAAATTAAGGGGGGGAGTTTACAGGGCTTTGGGGGGGGGGACACACTGGTGTGATGTCAAAGCATTATGCTATCTTCTTTCTGAACATATACAAAAATAAAGTTTCTATTTGTTTTGATGGCAAGTTGTAACAGTAATTAAAATCAGGTTGGGTTGATGGTTTGCAAAAGAGATACTTGAATGTGCAAGCCCGCACTGGCTGAACTGCAGTTGTCTCAATTCAAGATGGAGTCAGGACCCCTCCAGCTGCTTGAAGAGACAGGTCGTTTTCTCCAAATGCCATGCAAAGTGTCATCTCTCGTTGATAAATCAGTTGTGGCACCAGGGGAAAAAATGAGGAAAAAGCAAAGAAAGGGGAACTATATTTCTAGGTGGGTGAGTTGTGTCCCACATGTTAAACTCATGGAAAAGCAATATAGGTTAAGGACAGAAGTCTAGTAATGGGAGAAAAGCTCTTTGTTTAGGTTGGGCTCTTCCCAATGTCCTCTTCTGGAGCTGCCTATGTGATAATCATGGGCCTTGCAGAGTGTTTTGTCTGCTGCCTGGTAGGCTGCTGTGGGAGACAGAAGTGGTTTCTGGACCAAGGTGAGAGCTTGTTGGTGGAACCTATGCCCCTGGGTGATAAGAGGAAAGTGTGGACACCCAAGGTGACAGATGGAATGGCTTGGAGGGATACATTCAGACTCCAGACTTGAGCTTCCCAATACTTGGGCTAGATCAGGGGTAGTCAACCTTTTTATACCTACCACCCACTAATGCATCTTTCTTGATGG
Organism: Podarcis cretensis; assembly: GCF_951804945.1. Lineage (NCBI taxonomy): Eukaryota > Metazoa > Chordata > Lepidosauria > Squamata > Lacertidae > Podarcis > Podarcis cretensis. Next base: position 21,587,196 of record NC_137176.1, on the reverse strand, counting down.
TAAAATTTCCTTACCACCCACCACTGTTCAATGGAAGGAGGATTCAGCTTATGCCATAGAACCCCCTACCACCCACCTAGAATCCCGAAACGCCCACTAGTGGGTGGTAGGGACCAGGTTGACAACCCCTGGGCTAGGTAAAAGCACCATACTGGACTCGTGAAAAGGGTCGGTCATTGATTCTTTAGCTAGGAGAGGGAGTTGACAGAGAAAGCTCTTAACTGAGGCAAGGGTGGGCAAATGTTCCCAGTCCTTTTGACGCTAAAACAAAAGGTTGAAAGCATTTTACAGTTAATAGCTTAGTGTTCAGCAACATAGGGCTAAGGAGCAGGGCCACACCAAGTAATCCTCCCCCGATATCACATACTTCTTACCTTGGGCTAGTCACACTTCTTTGAAGTCTCTCAGCCCCACTCACCTCTCAGAGTGTTTGTTGTGGGGGAGGAAGGGAAAGGAGATTGTTAGCCGCTTTGAGACTCCTTTGGGTAGTGATAAAGCGGGATATCAAATCCAAACTCTTCTTCTTCTTCTTCTTCTTCTTCTTCTTCTTCTTCTTCTTCTTCTTCTTCCTTGCCCATGCTTATAGGGCAAATATCTGTAGGGAGAAGAGTTTGGGAGGTTGTGGGCTCAGTGAAACAAATCAGGTTGTATTGTTGAAGACTCCCATAGGATCCAGAACCCAAATAATCCAGGGTTCCAGATCGCTAGGAAGTCCTTGCATGCTCTTCTATACACTTCTCCCCTTCCTACAGAAGTTCACAGTGCATGCACTTAAATCAGGGACAATGCATGTGGTATGGTGGATATCGTCCCACTCCCTGCACTTACTTTGTTGAGGTGAGGAACTGTTTATGCTCCAATATGCTAGTTGCCCTGGGGGGGGGGGGGAAATTGACATGACGCAAATGAATGATAAAATCCATTAGCTGGTTTCACTATCTGCCATGGGCTTTTCTCGTAAATCCCCTTTCTCACTTGAAACCTGCTGGCTAGCACTCTGCTCAGATCAATAGCTTACATTTAATAAAGATTATAAAAGTAATGTGCATCAGAGTCTACAATCTCCGAGGGGATTAATGTGTTAACAAATATGGATTTGTAAATTAGGGTTTATTATATGGTGCTTGTTGGAAGCTATTAAACAACACCCAACATGGTGGGCTAAAATTCTTGCAAAAATCTTTGATGCAATCAATGCCACGGGCCAGATACCTAGATCATGGAAGGAGTCCATCATAATTCCTATATATAAAAAAGGACCACCAGAGGACCCAGGAAACTATCGTAACATCAGTTTATTATCAATCATCGGGAAAATCTATACTCGCTTCCTGCTAACCAGACTAACCCAATGGGCTGAAGATTCTAATCTGATAGGCCATGAACAGATCGGGTTTAGACCAAATCGTGCTTCTATTGACCATGCTATAATTCTATATCATTTGGCGCGGAAGTATTCTTCCCCTACTCATGGTCTTCTATGTGCCGCTTTTATAGACCTGAAGGTGGCTTTTGACAGTATCTCTAGAGAGCTGTTATGGGAAAAACTGGCAAAGTGGGGCATAGATAAAAGGCTGTTGTGGCTTATGATTAAATTACATGAAGGGACGGCCGCTAGGGTGAGGTTAACACCTGAGGGCGATCTCACAAACTCTGTACCAATAAATAAGGGGGTACGACAAGGGTGCATCCTTGCCCCCTATCTTTTTAACCTCTATATTAGTGACATGAGAACGCCCCTAGCTGAGGCCCAAACCTCCATTCATGCACCCAGGCTTGCAGACTATCGCTGCCCCTTATTATTGTACGCTGACGATGCGGTGATCCTCTCTTATTCTCGAATCGGTTTGAGGAGGGCCCTTAAGATTTTTGCGTTATACTGCCAAACAAATTTACTTACTATTAACCATTCCAAATCTAAAGTCCTAATTTTTTCCAGGAGTCGTAAACTGTATAGATGGGAACTCGAGGGGAAGCCAATTGAACAAGTTTACAAATTTCAATATCTAGGAATTTACTTCCAGTATAATACGGGATGGAAAGCGCATATCACATATTTACAAAATAAGGTTAAAGCCCTTATCTATGCTCTATTACACTTCTTCTTTACTGAGGGGGCTATGCATGTTCCATCCGCCTTAAAAGTTTATAGTGCGAAAGTGGTTGCAACTATGGCCTATGCGGTCCCTTTATGGGGCGCCTTTGTAAACCTCTTGCCTCTGGTGACATTGCAAAATCTTTTTCTAAGACGCCTTTTGAAACTACCCTCCTGTGTAAGCAACTCTGCCATTCGCCTAGAACTTAAGATCCCCTCCCTAGAGATTCTGATGTGGAGACATGCCTTTAATTATTGGCTGTCCCTTTGGCATAAATTGCCAAACTACCATCTTATTCAGTGCCTTTGGAGAGATGAATTCACCAACCCATGGGCAACAAAAATCCATTCCAAACTGTTGTCTTATGGAATCTCTCCTTCCGATATACTTAATTTAGATCTAATTACAGCTAAAAAGGTCATCAAACAAAGATTGGAGGAGGTAGATTTGCAACAAAATCTTACTACAGGTGGAGGTACATGTTCCCCGATAAATCAGGGCATTACATCTATGTCCCAGATACCTCGATATCTGTCTACTTTATCGGCTGCGTCGCATAGATTCGCATTTGTTAGAGCCAGATTTAATGTGTTCCCCTCAAATGTTCTGAGCAATAGATTTTCTAACGGTAAAACCTCTGTTTTATGCGCATGTGACAACAAATCAATAGAATCCCTCTATCATATCTTGTTTAATTGCCCCTTATACATTGTTCCCCGATCAAGGATCCTGAGTTCAATCATTCTGGAAATTGCTGCTAAACCACCTGAATTACATCTAGCTTATCTACTCCAGGACATTGACTCTTATAGAACATTACAGGTTGCTAGATTCCTGATTTCAGTTCTTTCATATAAAAGACTTCATGGAATGCTGCATGACTATTAAAAATCCAGTAAACTCTATGCACCATCTTGATCTTCAAGGCCATAACACGGTACATCTAGAGATTGTAAATAATGTGAAAGAGATTATGCGTTGAAATATTTTAGTTGATATTTTAGATTGTAAAATGCTATTTTATCTATTGATTTGTTTTACCTTGTGGGCTTATAGCCGAATAAAGTATTATCTATATGGTGCTTGAGCATTCATAAGAGGATGATTACATATGATTTCTTAATTATAATACAGTAAACGTAATGGTGATCACAAAGCTGATCCCACAATCCGCTATCAAGTTCCTTCTTCTCTTCTTGCAGTGTTTAGTTACATGTGGTTTGCCCTCAGGTTATGCAAGTCAGCATATGATTGGTTGCCAGTATTAGGAGGGTGGGAAGCATATGTTGTGGTTGCAGCCCATCACGTGCTTCCTTAAGCACTCATTAGGAGAAGAGGAAGGGTAACCTGATACAGTGGTACCTCAGCTTACATACGCTTCAGGTTGCATACGCTTCAGGTTACAGACTCCACTAACCCAGAAATAGTACCTCGGGTTAATAACTTTGCTTCAGGATGAGAACAGAAATTGTGTTCCAGCTGTGTGGCGGCAGCAGGAGGCCCCATTAGCTAAAGTGGTGCTTCAGGTTAAGAACAGTTTCAGGTTAAGAATGGACCTCTGGAACGAATTAAGTTCTTAACCCAAGGTACCACTGTAATACTGAACAACAGTTTAAGGAGCAACTGTACAATCGCCACCAGATCTATTTCCAGCCCCTTGCCATTTAAGCTCATGGAATCTCACTATATTCAAGGATTTCAAGTGAAATAAAATTAAAAGCATAGTGCAAGCTACGGGAGTCCTGATCATGGTAGAAATTGATTTTAGCAGCTACATGTATGTCACAGAGGGGATACCACATTGTTGTCCCTACATAAAATCAAGAGGCAACACACTTGCTGGATTTACTAGTGTCACATTACTGATACCACTGCTGTGTTGAAACATGTCCTTTGAGTTCCGAAAAACTGTGTTTTCTTGAAAAAGAGGCTTCCGTTTTTCTGCTTCCTTCTAAGGACACTTTAGAATTATGTTGGGTGTGGAATTGATCTTACCTAGTTATTGAAAGGCTCTCTCTCTCTCTCTCTCTCTCTCTCTCTGTGTGTGTGTGTGTGTGTGCGTGTGTGTGTGTTTCTTTCAATAAAACATTTCTCCAGCACTCTAGTTCAGTTCATACTGAATTTCATGAATTCCACATTCCTGGAGTATCTCTAGTTTAGCACGATTGCTTCTGACAAAAGCTGGCTCTTCATTCTCATTTGTTATGCACTCAGTCATAATTCTTTTTGATGTACTATAGAATATACTACACTTCCTCTATCAACACCCACCCATCCCATTCGTAGTGGTTAAGGGAGTGTATCATTGTTCCTTCTACCCACCATCTATGGATAGAAAAGGTTTTTCCATCCACTGAAGGCATTTAATCCAGTGGAGGAATTCCACTGGCAAGGGGAGAGGTATTTTTTCTGTTTCCACTCCCTCACTGCATTCCTCAGTTCTACTTCCCACACTGCTCCAAAGGTTCCCCTGAACTCTCCAAAGTAATCTGTGAGGTGGCTCATGGAATGTGGGGTGGGGAATGTCTCTTTGGTAGGGAAGGAGGAGAATTTTTTTAAAAATGAAAAAAAATCAAACCCAATTTGCACTTATTTAACCAATTCACAAACTTAAACACAGCAATCCTTTGAAGTTCACACTTCTCTGAATTTTTCAATAGCGTTCTCCAACCAGCTAACTCGCCAAAAGTGCATATTTGGGTAAATTGCTTGCAAAAATTTGAAGATTAGTGAAAATGGCATACCAAAGTATGTTTATCAGGAGAAAAATGCACTTACTTGCTCAATAATTTTTGTGATATTTTTTTAAAAAACAAATTTCTGCATAAATGTGTAGAACTGAATTTAAGAATGGGGGCGGGGGGATGGGGGAGAGAAGAAACATAGATAACCCAAACGGACAGATTCATTCATCCCTATCCCTGGATAGAACTCTGTTCCATTGATGATTCTGCCCTTGGGAGTGGTCTGGATCCAATCCGATGCAACATAATTGTTGTGTTTCTTTTAAGGTATTATTTATTATTATTATTAATACCCCACCCACCTGCCCATCTGGCTGGGTTTCCCCAGCCACTCTGGGCGGCTTCCAACAAAATATTAAAATACAATAGTCTGTCAAACATTAAAAGCTTCCCTAAACAGGGCTGCCTTCAGATGTCTTCTAAAGGTCTGGTAGCATCATGCTAATACCTGCAACCAGAAATTTTGAGAAAAGGTTCATTTAGCTATTAAGTAAGATAATTACTTAATAATTATCTTAATTAAGGGACACGGATTACTTAAAAAAGGGATGTAGGTGGTGCTGTGGGTTAAACCACAGGGTCTAGGGCTTGCCAATCAGAAGGTCGGTGGTTCGAATCCCCGTGATGGGGTGAGCTCCCGTTGTTCGGTCCCTGCTCCTGCCAACCTAGCAGTTTGAAAGCACGTCAAAGTGCAAGTAGATAAATAGGTACCGCTCCAGCAGGAAGGTAAACAGTGTTTCCGTGCGCTGCTCTGGTTCATCAGAAGCGGCTTAGTCATGCTGGCCACATGACCCGGAAGCTGTATGCCAGCTCCCTCGGCCAATAAAGTGAGATGAGTGCTGCAACCTCAGAGTCAGCCACAACTGGACCTAATGTTCAGGGGTCCTTTTACCTTTAAGATAATTACTTTCAACGTTTATCTTTGGCAGAGGAGGATGAGCAAATGTCTAGGCTGAATTATCCTGAGTTCTTATAGTAGAGCATGCTAATCTTTTAATAAACACACCCACAAACAGACACAATCCAGCCAATAGGTAAGCACAGTCCAATTGATGTTTCAGTGGGAGTTTTAATCACCTTCATTAATCCTTCCTATTGAAATCAGTGTGACTTAAAATTTGCTTAACTTTGTGCCCACTATAATCTAATTAAACCCCCTCACTTTCATGATGAGAATATTGCTGCTAACCTTTTATTCATTATCTTAAGAAGTATTGAAATTATTACTGTACTCTACTGATATTACGAGGCTGTCTTGAGCCTATGTTCAGTTTATTTCATTGCCAAAACAACCCATTTAGCACTATTTCCCCCTTCTCTTCCTAGAAAATTTCCTCCTACTCTTGTTTCAGCAAGTCTTCTGGAAATATTAAGCGAACAGCATGTTTGTGCCTTTACCAAAATTCCCATGCCCAATAAGTATGGGACGCCTTTGCCTGGCAGCGCTGTTGTCCCATTAGATTGCAGCAAAATACTAGGCAAGGTTTTGCCCAGTGTCTTCTTTGTTTGGGGGGCTAATGGGGAAAAGCCGTCCCATGAGCCCTTGCAAGGGAGAGGGGAAAGAATATATAAGGCTGCTTCCCCTGGAGCTCACAGCCATTTTGCTTTGAGGGCTTCCCGCCCTCCTGCCCTTGGGTTAGAGACTTCACTAAGCAATTTTGGGTCAATGGTTAGCAGGCCAGAAATGATTTTTTCCTCTCAACCTTATTGGCACTTGGTGTTTGTGTTGGGGGGGGGGGGTTAGCCTTCCCTTCAGTGAAGTTATGGCCTTCCTTTGTTTGGTGAAGAACATTATTTATATGAGGGCAGAAATGGCATCGGGCAGGATCAACACAGTATAAAGGTAAAGGGACCCCTGACCATTAGGTCCAGTCGTGACTGACTTTGGGGTTGCGGTGCTCATCTTGCTTTATTGGCTGAGGGAGCCAGCGTACAGCTTCTGGGTCATGTGGCCAGCATGTCTAAGCTGCTTCTGGTGAACCACAGCAGCGCACGGAAACGTCGTTTACCTTCTCGCTGGAGTGGTACCTATTTATCTACTTGCACTTTGACATGCTTTCGAACTGCTAGGTTGGCAGGAGCAGGGACCAAGCAATGGGAGCTCACCCTGTTATGGGGATTCGAACCGCCGACCTAGGCTCTGTGGTTTAACCCACAGCCCCCCCATAAAAGTCCTGAGGGGAGAACTGACCATGGCAAACTCCAATTCAGAGTTGGGGTATCTTCTTGGTTGGAATCCACACCCTGGTCCCCCAGGGAGACTTTGCTTCCTTGACTGGCACCACGGTAAGGTTCAACACTGGCCAGCTCCCATGGAACAGATTTGGGGTTCTCCAAACCTGCCAGATCAATTCCATCCACATGGGGCTTGCGAAATGTCGAACTGATTCTGGGACCCAATGCCATGCCAACCCTTCCCCTGCCTGCTGCTGTCAATAAAGATTTGGTCTGATTTTATCCCATCACCATTGTACAGACTGGTTATTTTGCTGCTCTCTTGGGTCATATAATGGACCTGCTGGGGCACTAAAAGGCTACAGTTTAAAGAAGAAGAAGAAAGAGGTCACTATGGCTTTACAGCAAGTACTATATTCATTGTGAAACCTGAGTTTTATGCATTAAATCCATGATCATCTCTATTAGAAAATCAATAAACACTTAATGTTGATGGACCACATGCAATGATGTTCCCTGACTAACTCTGAGTGCTGCTTGGATCTGCTTGTTCAGTCTAATAACATCTTCAGGGTGTATAGATTGAGATTAAAACATATCTGGGGTTTTTTTTCTGTACATAAAGTATCTATTTCTAAAATATTATTCATTGTAGGTAGGCAAAAGCTATTCTGTTTCAGTGGCGTAGCGTGGGGGGTGCAGGGGGGGGGCGGTCGCACCGGGTGCAACATCTGGGGCTTAGGGTTAGGGGGTGCAAATCCACGGGTTAGGGGGCGCAAATTACTTGCCTTGCCCCGGGTGCTGACAACCCACGCTACGCCACTGTTCTGTTTTCATTGTTCTTAATTCAAGTTAATTCAGGGCAGACCTGTTGAGATTAATTTAATTTCAGTGAATCTATTCTGAGAATGTTAGTTGGATACATACAACGCAATTGAATTTGCTTCAAATCTAACGAAGGTAATGTCAAAGAAGACATGTAATTTGTCTTATCTGTTACTTTTGTTCATTTACTGGAAAAAAAGGTGTGTGTACTCCAATGTAAATAAAAGGAAATGGTAATTATGTGAGTCCACATAATATGTTGTAAGGTATACTTAACAGCACATACTAAAGCCATAACTACAGTATATTTAAGAAACCTCTGATAAGACACTAAAAGGACAAAAGAAATTTGAGTATTTCCTTAATGTCATTGGAATCTTGACACAGAATTACAACCATGTGTGCTCAGTTTTGCTAAATTTGTGTGATAAATCTTTTAATAATCTATGGGAATAGATGAACTGTTAGCAAAAGAACAGACAGGTTTTTCTGAGCTCTTCATTCGGTTCTGAAAGGCCTTTTTTCTTTCTTTTAGAAAACAAACTCACTCCATGTGATTGTAATGGGGCTACATTGTGTTTTGTGTTACAGCTAAAACAGTATTTAAAATTATGCAGTATACGCCTATGCCCTGGGTATCCAGCTTCATGCCCAGCAGTTGTTGTGAGCTAGAACTCCCATCAGCCCCAGCCAACATGACCAACAGTCAGGGATGATGGGAGTTGCAGTACAAAATTTCTGGAGGGTACCAGCTTGGCTACCCATGGCCTACCTGGTCTTGCTGCCATAGTTAAATATAGCAGACCCTCCAAAGGTCCCTATTTTTCAGGGATATCCCTGATTTAGAGAAGCCTTTTTGGCTTCTGATTTGATCCCAGAATGTCCCACTTTCCCTTAGGATGTCCCTATTTTCATTGGAGAAATGTTGGAGAGTATGGATGTATCCGACCCCAGAGCTGTCTGAAGACAATCCTTTATGGGGAAGTTTTTAAAAGTGTTTAATGCTTTATTATGTGTTTATATATTTTGGAAGCTGCCCAGAGTGTCTGGGGCAACGCAGTAAGATATGTGGGGTATGAATATTAAAGTTATCATTATGGAATGGGACGTCCATATTTCATCAGAGAAATGTTGGGGAGTATGATACAGTTCATGTAAATAGTGAAGGACTGATCTAATGTAAATGCACATTAAACAAACAGGGAAGAGGGCCAGCTTTCGAAGCTTTGTTGAGCACTTGCAAACCAGACTAGCTGATAAGAGAACAAGTTCTCACAGCAAATAGGAGCCATCCATTTGATTTATGGGTTTTCTATAATTTAGGAGGCTAATAACTCCTGTGCCAGATTCATATGGAATTCTAAGACAAACATGACCCCAGAAATTACAGCTCTACCATTTGATAAATGCCATATTAAAAAATAATAAACCCTGCATTCAAAAGCAGAATAGAAGGATGCACATCATATTTAAATGTGAGTTATGACGGGGATCATCCTTCAAACCTGGGTTTGGCTGTTGAAATAAGGCACAGCTAATGTCCTTGGGGCTCTGCTTCTTACTTTGTACTTTACATGTGTTATATTGATCTGTGTTCTTTTATTTTTATTTTTTATAATATCATGGAAATGTAGAAAGACCAAGGGTGCCAGTGCTTGAGATGACAGGCAGAGTGCCAAGATGATGAGCAAAGATCTGCTATAGAAGTACTCCTGGTTTTCTTGACTATGTAAATGTGATTTCTTGATTGAACATAATGCGATCCTGAAATCAGCAGCCTTTGAAAGTACCTTGCATCTCTTTGATGCAACTTCCCCACCCCCCAACCAGCCCAATGGCAGTATTTTTTGGCATTATTGCTGTTTGATGCACATTCAAAGCCACCAGGGAGACCTTGACTAAGGCAGGGTGTCTCTGATCTGTTTAGTTGTTTTCAACAGCAGTTCTATGCAACATAGATCGGAATGATTAAGAGTAAATAGAAGTAGTCATAAAGGTACAAATGATGCATCTTACTTTAGCATACATTATACGTAATTTAGATAGGAGAGAAAGGCTTACATAAAATTTAAAAGCAGAAATACAACAGCTGTCGGGAGGAATGTGTATAAGCAGGGAATAATAAACTTGGCACCCCACCAAGCAAAATGATTGCACCAACAACGGAGAGGGCAGTCAAGTTGTGATTATGCACAATTTTTGGGAGAAGTGAATCCTAACAGAATGAGCTTTGCTGGATTTATTGATCTTTACTCACTCTTAAAGTAGCTTCATGCCATGGTAATTTTACCACTTTTCCCCATTTCACTGTGAAGCAAAGTACTTATGTAGGCATTGCAACATATACTGCTGGGGGCAATATCACCACCTGGGTGACATTCTTATTAGTTTGTACTCTCCTACTCAGACTTCTTGAGGTCCACCTTTGGGGGGGGGGGGTTTCAGGAAAATCTTGGTGTTTCAGAATGTAGAAGTATTATTTATTTATTTATTTATTTATTTATTAATTATACCCTGCCCATTTGGCTGGGTTTCCCCAGCCACTCTGGGCAGCTTCCAACAAAATATGAAAATACAGTAGTCCTTCAACATTAAAAGCTTCCCTAAACAGGGCTGCCTTCAGAGGTCTTCTAAAAGTCTGGTAGTTGTTGTTCTCTTTGACATCTAGTGGGAGGGCGTACCACAGGGAGGGTGCCACTACTGAGAAGGCCCTCTGCCTGGTTCCCTGTAACTTCCCTTCTCACAGTGAGGAAACTGCCAGAAGGCCCTCGGCGCTGGACATCAATGTCTGGGTAGAACAATGGGAGTGGAGATGCTCCTTCAGGTATATTTTCCATGCATATGAAAAACTATGGAGGGGCTTCAAAAGTGGGATTTACTTTCAAAGAATGATAACATCTGGAAGTGCCATGGTTTGAATCTGTGACCTTCTGCATGTAAAGTGTATGGTATATCCTATTAAATTCATTTGGAAAGCAATGGAGGTGTATCTTCAAGAGGAATAGACAAGCCTCAGTCAACACACTTCCAAAATCCAAGCAACCTTTAAACAGAACATTTGCACATGCATGAGACAATGATCAAATAAGTCTCTGTAATAAAATTCATGTTTCTAATTCAAGGGAGTTCATTAAAGGAAGCAAGATGAAGGAGCAAGCGGTATCTGAAACTGCATCAACAGTTTCTAAGTCATCATTTCTCCAATACAGGCCTTACATTAGATCAGTTACTTACATCAGTGTAAACTTCGGGCTCTCAAATATCGGTGGCTCCCTGTGTGATGCTAAAATTTGGTGCCCCCTGCCTCTCACACTCTGTTCTACAGCATTGTTGTGGTGTCCCCTAGGGTAGAACCATTGATCTACCCTAAAACTGCCTGTTTACACGAAGCATTGCTATCTTTATTTATACCTCCTTTATTTCAAGGAGGTAAGTGAATGGCACTCTAGAGGCTGAAACAACTGAGCAGCAGACTGAATGAAGTCTCCTTGCACTGAGACCAATCAAGTGATATGGAGTGAGCGAGGGAGAGAGCTTTGTTCTTGTGTTTAGATGAGATGGGTGCCAGGCATCAATATCGGGATGTTCTTCTGCTGTCGCTTTGCCAGTGGGACCCCTAGTTATACGAGTCCACTCCACCCGAACACCACCTTATTTTAGTTTATATAGTCTGTAGAGATTACTGTGAGTATAACTGGTCACTTTGGGACTGAGTAGGGCTAGGATTATTTGACACTTGGAGGAGCAGGGTCCGAATCAATAGGTTGACCATATCAGCAGGGCGGGACAGGGAATACACAAAAGGGGAGAATTGATTAGTGCCCTGAGACACCTTTAAGGTGAAAGGAGATCACAAGATCTGTTAACAACAGATTTACATATAAGCTAAACAAGCTATAGCTTAGGGCCCCACTCTCTTGGGGGGCCCAAAAAAAATTAAAGGGAAAAGGACTGGATGTACATTTCCAAAATATAAGATAAAAAAACAAATAAAATAAAACCTACATACAGCAACAGTGTTTTGTGTTGTGTAGGCTCCTATGATGTAAGTAATGGGCTCCGCCTGCTAGCCTGCTCCCTAAAATATCACTGGTTTGCTCATTTCTATATATAGGGTGCCTACTTTCTGCATAGACTGGTTGCAAGACAACATGTGCAATTGGCTTTAGTTACCTATTAGGTCCATAAATTACCATATAGCATATATTCAACACAAAGGACAGCTGGACATATAAAGGGCCCCATTACCTTCCATAGCTTATGGCCTCGTCAAACCTAAATCTGGCCCTGTGCAGTGGGATACTGAGGCAGCAAGAGGCTTGGGTTTGGGGGAGATGGCAGGCAGGTGGGCTAGGTAGATGCAAGCAGGGGCTTGAGCCCAGTGCAAGATTTGCCTGTCTAAGGGGTGCAGGTTAGAAGGATGTAGCTGCCTCAACCTATGTCCACATCATTATTCAGTTATTCAGTGAACCCAGTATCTGTGTCTAGTCTATTCCAGGTGTGTCAGGAGGACAATGACGGGTGGGTCATCCAATCAAAATGTGAAACATAGGTGTAGGCTGGTGGCATGGAAGTCGAATCCCTAAGAGACGGGGTCCTTAGCACTTGCCATTCTTGAGAATCAAGGAAAGAGCTGTGTGAACTCAGGGAATGACCACATTTGGTTCCTGTCAGACTTGCTTCACAATCAAAGAATAAAAATTCTCAAGTGTATACAAAGTGTAGTACATGTCGGATTCATTCTTTTTCCCTTCATGTAGGTGATGTTTTATATTCTTAAAAGAGACAGAGGGCTGAACCTTTAGTTTTCATTACAGGATGCCATTACATTTAAATTCTCATTAGAAAATAAAATCGTTCTTGAAACAAAGTAATCCTACCACATTGTAGAGATTTTTAAAAACTTTTTTAAAAAACAACACTTTTTACAGAATTGCACCAAACTCGGCAATTTTATTGCTCTCAATTTTATTGGTGGGGGAAAAGCAAAAGCACTCTGCCAATTCCTTGATGGAGTTTTTCTTCTTTAAAAGAAAATGACAACACGTTTTTAATTGCTGTTTAATCTTCTACAAGTAAGATTGCACACTGTTATGAAAACTCATATGAATATATATATGAACACCAGAAAAGAAAAGAAAAGACCCAACTGCAAGTGTCATTTATTTATTCAATTTTTAAATGACTGTTTTCCCAGCATGTGTTCAAAGGGCTTACAGCAGACAGGGACAAACAGAAATGTGAACAGGAAAATCTAATCAAACCCAAGGGGGGAAAAATCAAAGTGAATTACTATAACATTTTGTGTGCATATATATCTGTACCCATTGACAACAGGTTTCTGAGATGAAATCCCAAAAACTTGGTGTAAAAGGAAGGTTTTGCAACTCATGTGGTACTTTAGCCTCCAGGCCACAGTTATAAAGGCTACATTTCCAGTGGCAGATTGTTTATATTGCAATGATAGAGAGTGCAAGTGGTGTGTGTTCACATCATTTTTCCAAGTGCTTGAATTGCAACAAAACATTTTTTGTTTGTTTGTTGAGAGAGACTGCAAGACAAAATGTGGTACCAGCAAATACAGAAGATGCCACTTGCTGAGAATCTAAACGAACACATGGTGTGAAGGAAGTGAACACAAAGAAAAATAAATAGCTCACAAAAATCCTGTGGACACTGAGGTGAGTCTAGGGAATTTCACTTGTCACTAGCCCCAGTTGACTCTACAGTTCTGCCAAGACCTCTTTCATTTAAACGGTGAGACTCCATTCCTATTACTGTTTGGTGACTGCGTCTCGTGATGGCACAACACAGAGACACCATTTTAGGAACACCTCAGCTATGAAGCTGGAGGGCAGAGACGTAAAATGTAGAATGAGATGATGCATTTATGTCCTGTCCCCTTGATGCGTTCCTCAAAACTGGTGATATAAACTCTGTCATTTATTGTGGAAGAAGTAGGAAGCTTGCCTGCCCAGAATTTGTCATAAAAGAAATGAATGTTAGTATCTTTTTTCTTTTCTTTTTTAAAGCCAGCTAAAGATCATGAAATGTCACGCTGGTAAGAATAACGGGATACAGACTTGTAAAACACATTCAGTTTGTCAAGTCTGCCACCATATTTTTCAGTGATTCCTACCCCCTGGTTACCCACCTCAAAGCATAATGCATGTGTGTGTGATACAAGATGGTTGGTTGCACTTTTTCACAGGAGTCATACTTGAGGTAGTGATTCTTCTGCTTAGAAAATGTAATGCCTGGGTAACACTTTCTACACCCTTGTGCAAATTAATTGAAACAAACAATGTAGTTTATTGTACAAAACTCACATATACATGTACAAAACTCACATATATGTACATTAGTAACAGATATGACCTCTGCTATTTTTAAGCAGCATTTGAACACGATTTGGCATGGAGTCTACTAGTTTTGAACACTCACTGTTGATGTTTGGATCCCTGTACCACACTTGAATCAGCACCAGAATGAGCTTGTCCATAGTTGTACAGTCTACAGCATGGAGGCGACTTTTGCATATAGCCCACAAATTCTCAATGGGATTTACATCTGGGGAATTCCCAGGCCAATCAATTACCTGTATTTGCTGCTCTGTCATGAATTTCTTCACCATTTTCGATGTGTGACAGGGGGCTAGGTCCTGCTGCATTATCCCAATACTGCCAGAATACTTCTTTTCCAGCTCTGGAATAACTCTCTTTCATAGAACCTCAATTTATTGTGGCGAGCACATTATTCCTTCTATTGGCTGCAGGCTTCCAACACCATAATGATCAACTGACCTTTCATGTTTGCTTTGAGTACAGGATTACGAGTAAGATAGAAAATATGCTTTGTTTCAATTAATTTGCAGAAGGGTGTAGCTAGGTCACAACCTACAGATAATATATATCTCTTTCTCTTTTGTAGCAGCTGCCTTCTAATTTGGGCACTGTTCCTCTGCCAGTTCAATCCCTCAACCAATCCAGTGGGAGAACCTCCAGATCTCTCTTTCTGGTCACTGGGACTCTCCCAAGACCACATCCCCTCTCCCTAGGCCACCCCTTCACTGGTCCTGATTCATGGTTCAAGTGGTTTTTGTCTGGATTGAACTCTGATAATGACTCTTGCTTGTGTGGATGGAAGATAGAGAGGTGTGAGTCTCTGTGTTTGGAAACTTTCGTGGAAAGTTTTTTAAAAGTGCATTCATTCCTCCACCCACATTTTCCTCTGGCCCACCCCCACTGCCATATGCTCAAGGTTCCCTTGGGCAACAGAACAAGTTCCAATAAATGTTGGAAGTGTAAAAAGAAGGAAGGCACATTTTACCACATGTGGAGGAATTGCAAAATAATCAAAAGCTATTGAGAAATGATTTATAATGAAATGAAAAGAATGTTTAAGACAACTTTTGTTAAAGGACCAGAAGCTTTTTTGTTAGGTATTATAGGTCATGACTTGCCAAAAGAGGGGAAGAAACTATTTATGCATGCTACGGCAGTGGCTAGGATATTACTAGCCCAAAGATGAAAAGACAACAAGATAGCAATGAAAGAAGAATGGCAAGAAAAACTGATGGAATACACTGAAATGGTGAAGCTAACTGGAAAATCAAGGGACAAGAACAATAGAGACTTTAAAAAGGACTGGGGACCATTTATGTGGTATTTACAGAAATATTGCAAAGAAGTGGACTCACTAGCAGGATTTGAGTAAACACTTACAATTAAGGAAACAAGCATAAAAGTGAAGATGCAATAATGGGGAAATAACAAAAGGTAAGATATAATTTGAAAAAAATATGGTACAAAAATGATAAAATTATAACAATATTTAACTAAAAGATTACAAAATTAAGGTAGAATAAGATAGGCAGGAGAAGCAAATATTTAAGAGGAAGTTGGGGGAAGTCTTGTGAGGGGAAGTGGGGAAAATTGAGATTCATATATTCTTTTTGTGATGATGATGATGATGATTGTGTTGAATAGAGAACTGTAAAATTTGATAAAAACTATTTTTTTAAAAAAAAACACCCCAAAACAAACAAAAACCAAAGGTACCCTTGGTCTGAAAAGGATTCCCCATCTGTGGCCTAACCTGCACATCCCACTAGCTAGAGAAAGCTAAACTTTTGTTTGATCCCATGGGTTGAATGGAGCCAAGGGTGGAGTGGGTCAGGAGAAATCATGCTGTTGGACTGTGAAAGAGATGGACACAATATGGAGAAAGCGATCTGACAAACTTTGGGTGTGGTGGTGGTGCGTCGGGGGATGAAGTGGTGTGGCACCTTCCAGGCTGCAGCTATAATGCACTGAATGGGTTAGGGACAAAGCTGGGGCAGGTGAGGCAGCAGTGAGATCAGGGGAACTCTGGGTTAGTGGTGCACACATCTGCAGAATTGCCAGCCCAGATCTCATCTGACCTTCTCATTGCTACCTTGATCCATCCGCTTAATTGGAGAGTTGGGGGTGAAAGGGGAACAGGGAAAGATGAGGAAAATTTGGGTGGAGAGCAATTCAAATTGGTTTAGAGTTTTAACTGGGGCTCACTAGTAAATGCTTTCTCCCATCATGTTCACTTTAGCCTTTTGTGCTGGCAGTGACAGAGCAATTCTCAATGACCACCACCTGGGTCTACCTCTGCCCACGAAATGTACCTGCAACGTCAGAAATGAGGCTCTGAAATTGGGGCATTTCAGCTCAGCCCTTTGGGGTTTGTCCTAGGGTTCCCACATTGCTGTTGTTGTGTTGTTGTTGATTTAAAAAAAAAAAAAACCATTTCCCACCATTCTTCCATCATGGAACCCATAAAGGTACACACGTGGTTTCCGGGCCATCACCCATTCAGACACTGACCATACTTAGACCTGTTTGGCTTCAGCAAGGTAATGGCTTCATGTGTCTTCAGAGAGTACTCTGGAACAAGGCAATGAAGTGGCCAAATAGGTCTGTCACAAATACTCTCTACAGGAATCATTGATGCACCTAGGACATTTCCAATGTTGTCTTGGAATGTAGAGGTATTTCTTAGCAATGGCGAAATGCAGAAAGGGTTCCCTGAAAGCAGATCAGAAAGCCACTGATCTGTGCTCTCAGTTGACACTATGCCACATCTGTGATAGAGAATTATAAAAGATCTTCTTTCCTCATCTTCACATCCTTTTTTTTTATATTGTTAAGTATGCTCTGATGCATTTGTGTCAAGCGTTTCAGGAGCTATGAATAAACGGGCTCAGAGCAGATCATGCATACACTTTTCCTGATTAAAAAGGCTATAACTCCACTAGACATCCCAGGGTTCTGCAGGAGTCTAACTCCTGCTAACTGAACCTTCAGTGTCTAGTAGGCATCTTCGTAAATGAATCTAGAAATGCTGTTCACAGTAATTTGCCTCCAGTGCCATTCATTCTAATTGAATTGTAAATGAAGCAGTCACAGTGTAAACAGACTGGAGCTGTTTTCGCCGCAGGAAGGCATTAAGAGGAAAGGAGGAGGGGAATGAGTCTGCGTGGGGGAGCGCCCTTTAAACACACACCTTTTTGGATTCCAGATGACTTTGAACTAAAGGGTTTATTTTCTTTTACTTCACAGCTTGCATCCCAGCATTCCACGACTTGTCTGGAGGCAGCAGGAAACAAAATGGGGAATTGTGCAAAAGTAACGCAAGGCATTTTGAAGCGAATGAAAGGGCTGAGGAAGCGAATACAAATGCTTATCCATCCTTGGTCATAACAACAACAACAACAACATAAATATAAATAAATGAAAAATACTACAAATAAATTATTCGGCTTCCCCCAGTCTCCAGCCCACACTGTGGAGCAGCCAGCAACCAACTAAAGGACAAAACAAAATAAAAAATTTTCTTCCAGTAGCACCTTAAAGACCAACTAAGTAAGTTCTTGGTATGAGCTTTCGTGTGCATGCACACTTCTTCAGATACATGTGTGCATGCACACGAAAGCTCATACCAAGAACTTACTTAGTTGGTCTTTAAGGTGCTACTGGAAGAAATTTTTTTATTTTGTTTTGACTATGGCAGACCAACACAGCTACCTATCTGTAACTGCAACTAAAGGACAGGGACTGATTGTATGAAGACCAAAGCATCTTTCTACCTATCAGCCAGTTCTTGAATTATGGGAGAAAAGATACAGCGGGCGATTTAATGCAGAGAAGGGTTTAGGGGAGGGTGACCCATTCGGTCACACTGGGCACAGTATGTCAGGGCACCACAGGGGACAGCGCAACTATGCTTAGAATAGAGCTTGAGAGGCGGGGGATGCTGAATTTTGGCACTGCACAGAATGCTGCTGAAATATGACGCCCCAAGATCTGTCACAGCTTAATGCAATTCATAATCCCCCCCCTCCAATTCTGACTAAGTTTTGATGCCCCCATAGCACCAGGGAAATACTGGCTATGGGAAGGGGTTGCAATAAAGTGACAGGGAATTGCATTTGCTTTGGTATTTGTGTTACTGTGACTATGTTAGGGAATGTTTCACAATGACAACCTGAGTTAGAAAGAGCAGGAATTTATCTCTCTGCTGCTGCTTTCAGGGGTGGGGATATTCGCATGTCCAGTCCAGCCTATATTAAAATTTGGAGGTTTATCTATTGATTATAAGGAGAAACTTCTGTACTTAGAGTAATTTAAAACACCATTTATTTATTTGTATTCATATGCTGGTTAATAATAATAATAATAATAACAGCAGCAAAAACTCTCAAATTTACATAGAATAGTATAAAGCAAGTGTTCCTAAACTGTGGTCCGCAGACCACTAAAAGTCCACAAGCTTCATTCAGGAGGTCCATGGTGTGTCCATGGCATGTCCACATCAAATGTTTGATTTTTAGCTGTATTTTATGACCCCTTTTCTTTCTCATATTGTACTTTGTCATATTCCAGTCTGAATTCTATGGAGGGCAAATTGTAGTATGCTAACGTAAAATATCAGAAATAAAAGAAGCAACAATAACACAGTACACTGAAATATCACACCGCATTCAGAACAGCATGTTACAATGGCAACAACGGACAGAAAAATCAGCAGTTTTCTAGTGGATTGGAGAAACATTTGGGAGCCACTGGTGTAAAATATTCATACGAAAACAGCAATAAAATCATCAGATCTTAAAAACAAGTAAACACAATAAAATTATCACTGCATACAGAAAATGAACAGTTTTAAAAACAAATATGCATGATAAAATTTTGTGTGTTGCTGAAACAAAGCAGTTTTTTATCAGGTGTCAAAAACAGTACACAGAAGGTAGCAACCTAATATTAATAGTAAACTCTATTTCATTATGCCCTCTAATTTTCTCTTCCAACTGACTCTCCAAATTTCATGGCTACTGAGCATGTTCAGTCCTCAGTGGACCATTTTTTTAAAAGGTCCCTCCCCCCCCTATGTTTGATTTTTAAAATGGGGTGGGGTTTTTTGGGTAAACATTTCTATTTGGCAAGCATAGAGGTACCTTCCTCTTTTTCCTTTATGTCCTGGTTTTACCTGCAAAGTGACTGACATACTGCCACCAAGCTCAACGTTAGTAGGAGTGATAAATAATTTCTTACCTCTTCTCATAGTTGCAAACCCGTGTTTGATCTGAGAACAGCTGCAGCTCAAACTTAGTGGTTTGAAAAATGTCATTTTTATTTACTCCATGTCAGGAAATGCAAACAAAGGGTGGATTTCAATTCCCTGCCACACTGTGATATATACTCGATCTGAGGGCATTCTGCTTGGTGGGTCACAAGTTATGCAGACTTGCTTCAAGAGCAAACTACAAGTGACTGGGCATGCAACCCCTGAAACGTTGAAGGAACCCCGTAAGGGGCTCCGGAGCGGGGAGGGGGTAGCGCCGCTGTGGGTCGTTTTGCAAGCTACGGAGTGAAGCCGCGCTGCTGCTGCCGGTGAGCGCTGACCTCTTTTCCTGAAACTTCTGATTTGGAAAAGCAACAATCCGTGAGTAAAGAGGACTTTACAAAATTTGAGACTAAAAATTATTGAATTTGGCTGAAAGCGGAGTGACGTAAAACAGGAAGTCCGTCTTCCGCTGTCACTGAACTTCAAAGCAAAGAGCTGGAGGAGTGGAGGCAAAGAAAGAATTTTTTAACCTAATCGATCTGAGCAACCGCTGAACTTTCTTGTAAGCAAAACAAGGACTTTAAGCACTTGATTTTATGCTCTTTACTTGCATCGTGATACCCAGGTTCTGGAGCTGCCTGAGTAACTGAGCTGTCAGTCTGCAGATTTGGTTACTTTGAATTAAAAATTGCAACAATCTTAGGGAGTTTGGACTTGCTACTTTGAAGCATCATTTGAAATACCAGTTTGCACTGTTTGAAACAATGTGGCTGTTAATACTAACTCTGCTTAAAACCTGCTATTGAAGGTTCCTGGACTTTAAACTTGATTTTAGCAATTTTACCAGAATTGATCTCTTCCCTAAAGACATTTTAAGCTCCCCCTAGAGGATTCGGGATTTACAGCAGTGACATTATTTTACTTTCCTTTCCCGGCCTCCTGTTTGACTGTTACCATCTGGGCTGTTGTTTTCTCATGGGAACAACTCAGCTTGACCTTGACTTTTAGATAACTCTGGAATGAGTGGCGCAAGAAAAAAGGGACCAAAAATTAGACAAACAACTTTAACAACTTTAACCGCAGCCTCTCAGGCACGCAGATCATCTGTACCTACTCTGCCTTCAGAAGAAGAAACTGCTTCTCGGCCACAAGCAGGGGAGGGAGAAACTGAGCAATTACAACTGGAAGATATGGCCTCAGGAGCAACTGCTTCTATTTTAGAGAAAATCTACGAAAAATTGGAATCTTTGGACAAGAGAGTAGAATCTCTGGATAAGAAAGCTGATGAGCAAACAGCTAAAATTGATCAAAACACAGAATGTTTAAATAGATTAACTGGACAAGTATCACAGAACGTACAAGCAATTGGAGAACTGACGGAGGCCACGGCAGAAAATCGGAAATTGGCTGAGGATACTAGCCAAAGACTGGGAAATTTGGAACAAGACCACTCAGCAAACAAGTAGGTGAACACCAGACCTACCTTTCCATGATAGAACTGCGGAACCGGGAGAGTAACCTTAGGATAAGGTCGATACCAGAAGCGGAAGAAGGCAACTTAGCTGAGTTCCTGACTAAAGAGTTTTCCAAGTTTTGGAATTTAGAGGGAAAGGACTTTAAAATCGTATCAGCCTTCAGGCTTGGAAGACTTGTAAAGAAAGAGAAGCCCAGAGACTGTTTGATAACATTGAGATCAAAGGAGGAAAGGGATAAGATTTTGGGCCTACACTACGGAAAGTCACTGGACATTTTGGACAGAAGAATTGAAATTTACAAGGACATCCCTAAACAACTGTTGGATCTTAGATCTGACTATCTTGAACTGGTCAAATTGTTGAGGAGCAACTCAATTATCTTCAGGTGGGAATTTCCCCAAGGAGTATCTTTCACTTTTAGAGGGAAGAAGGTTAAAATCAGAACATTGGAAGACAGAGATAAATTTTTGACTGCATACGGAGAGGACCTTCAAAAGGGAATTGAATTACCCTCTGGGCCTGGAGCACCAGCGGTACCTGCACCCTCGGAACCTGAAGATCCAGTGAACAAGACACCACCCCCAGGAAAATAATCAGACTAATTCAGGATGTCTCTGCAACTCTTGAGTTGGAATATAAATGGCTGTAACATCCCGGAAAAAAGGAGGAAAATTTTTCACATATTAAAAAAGGAACAATTGGATATCATTTGCCTACAAGAAACACATGTGACTAGGCTCCACAGAAAAGTGTTAATAAACAAAAGACTTGGCCAGGAATTTATATCTTCGGACAGAGTAAAGAAGAGAGGCGTGGTGATATATGCAAAAGAGAGCCTGTCACCCAAATTCTTATTTAAAGATGAACATGGAAGAATTTTAGCAATTGAGATACAACATCAAGGAGAGAAGATTTTGTTATTAGGAATTTATGCACCAAATGAAGGGAAATCAGAATTTTACAAGAAGTTGCATGAGACAATGCTGGATTATCTGGACTATGACAACATCATTATGATGGGAGATATGAATGAGGTTGTATCAACTAACATGGATAAGTCACAAAGCCAAAATGTTACAAAGGACGGCAGACTACCAAAGACTTTTTTTGAAATGACAGACAATATGGACTTAATTGACATTTGGAGAACGAAGAACCCCTTGGGAAGAGAGGGAACATTTTTCTCTGAAGCCCAGCTGACTTGGACAAGAATCGACCAAATATGGATAACTAGAGGTTTGGCACCCAAGGTCAGAAAGGTGGAAATCTGCCCAAAGACCTGCTCCGACCATAATGCAACGAAGATGGACATGACACTACTACCAACCGGCTCCTTTAGATGGAAGATGAATGACAATTTGTTTAGAGATCAGGAGATTGTTGAGAAGGCCCAAAAAGCCTTGAAGGACTATTTTGAGATAAACATGAACACTACGGTGGAAAAAAGAACTATCTGGGACGCAAGTAAGGCTGTAATGAGGGGGTTCTTGATACAACAGAATGCTGTAAAGAAAAGGATACAAAATAAGAGGAAAGACAAGATATTGGAGAAAATCAAAGAATTGGAGAAGAAGTTAAGATCAAATCCAAAGTCACAGCTGACCCTGAGAGAAATCAAACTTCATCAAGCACAATATTCTAAATTGATAAACCAGGAAATAGAGTGGAAGATTAAATTAATGAAACAAAAAACTTTTGAATCGGCAAATAAATGTGGGAAACTGCTAGCTTGGCAGTTGAAGAGGAGACAAAAACTAAATACAGTCACAAATTTAGAAATTGAAGGAAGAAATATTCAGAACCCTGTGGAGATCAGAAAGTGCTTCCAGAGATATTTCAAAAGATTATATACTCAAGGGCCGCAAGATGAGGTTGAGATTAAATAATAATAATAATAATAATAATATAACAATAATAATAATAATAATAATAATAATAATAATAATAATAATTTATTATTTGTACCCCGCCCATCTGGCTGGGTTTCCCCAGCCACTCTGGGCGGCTTCCAACAGAGATGAAAAATACATTAAACATTTTTTTGGAAAAAAATGGACTAACAAAATTGTCACAAGAAAATAGATCAATCCTGAATTGCAAAATAACACGACAAGAGATTGAACAAGCCATTCAGAACATGCAATTGGGCAAATCCCCAGGGCCAGATGGGCTGACCTCCAAGTACTACAAGACATTAAAAGACTATCTGATACAACCACTGATGGAGGTCAGCAATGAAATCATGGAGGGGAAGAAGGCGCTGGAATCGTGGAAAGAAGCTTTTATCACATTGATACCAAAATCGGAAGCTGAAAAGACACAACTTAAGAACTATCGTCCCATCTCCCTTTTAAATGTGGATTACAAAATATTTGCAGACGTTTTGGCAAGTAGACTCAAAAAAGTATTAAATGAAGTAATTCATAAAGACCAGGCAGGCTTTCTCCCAGGTAGACACCTGTTTGCTAACACAAGGAATATCATTGGCATTTTGGAACTTTTGCAAACAGACATAAATACAAAAGCAGTGTTAATTTTTATAGATGCGGAGAAGGCCTTTGACAATATCTCTTGGAAATTTATGAAGGGAAATTTAAAAGAAATGGGAGTGGGACGGGGTTTTGAGAATGGGATTGATGCAATATATTCAGAACAAAAAGCTAAATTGATAGTTAATAATGTGGTTACAGAAGAGTTTAAAATTGAAAAAGGAACACGACAAGGCTGCCCCATTTCCCCTCTGCTATTTATTTCGGTTCTGGAGGTGCTCTTGAATATGATCAGAGGGAACCGGTTGGTGGAAGGAATCCAGGTCGGAGCGAAACAATACAAACTTAAAGCTTTTGCAAATGACCTAGTTTTGACCCTGCAGGAGCCAGAATCTAGTACGAAAAGAGTGTTACAATTGATTCAAGACTTTGGTCGGGTGGCGGGATTTAAATTAAACAAACAGAAAACTAAGGTGCTGGGAAAAAATTTGACAGATACAGAGTCAGAACGGTTTCAGAGAGAGACAGAACTAACTGTGGTTAAAAAAGTAAAGTACCTAGGGGTAAACATAACAGCAAAAAATCTGAGTCTTTTTAAGGATAACTATGAAAAATGTTGGTCTGAAATTAAAAGAGACTTAGACAGTTGGACAAAATTGAAACTTTCTTTGTTAGGCCGAATTGCTGCTATTAAGATGAATGTATTGCCAAAAATGTTGTTTTTGTTTCAAACACTACAGATTGTGGACAAGACAGAGTGCTTCCGGAAGTGGCAGAGAGACATCTCTAAGTTTGTCTGGCAGGGCAAAAAGCCCAGAATTAAGTTTAAGATATTAACTGATGCGAAAGAAAGAGGGGGCTTTGCCCTGCCAGACCTAAAGTTGTACTATGAGGCCGCAGCTTTCTGCTGGCTAAAAGACTGGCTACTTCTCGAGGACACTGACGTTCTGGATCTGGAAGGTTTTAACAATGCTTTTGGTTGGCATGCATACTTATGGTATGACAAGGTTAAGATCAATAAGGCCTTTAAGAATCATATTGTCAGAAAAGCAGTGTTTAATGTCTGGACAAAATATAAAGACTTATTGGAAAATAAAACTCCAAGGTGGCTTTCACCGCTGGAAGCTAAGGCCCGAAAAAGACCCAATATGGAGGCCAAATGGCCAAAATATTGGGAAATACTAGAAAAAGATGGAGACAACTGGAAATTGCAGAGTTTGGAGAAAATGAAGGATAAAGTGCGAGACTGGTTACACTACGCTCAGATTAAAGAAGTCTTTAAAAATCACAAAAAGTTAGGGTTCCAGGTGGAGAAATCGAAGTTGGAAACAGAACTGTTAGAGCCTAAGACTAAGGTACTTTCAAGAATGTATAACTTGCTGTTAAAATGGAATACACAAGATGAAATGATTAAATCGGCTATGATAAAGTAGGCACAGGACATTGGGCACAACATTATGTTTGAGGACTGGGAAAGGTTGTGGACCATTGGGTTGAACTTCACTGCATGTAATGCTTTGAAGGAAAATGTAATGAAAATGATATATAGATGGTACATGACCCCAGTTAAACTTGCCAAAATATACCATTTGTCTGATAATAAATGTTGGAAATGTAAAGAAAATGAAGGAACATTCTTTCACCTCTGGTGGACTTGCCCTAGAGTGAAGGCTTTCTGGGAAATGATATATAATGAGCTGAAAAAGGTATTTAAGTATACCTTCACTAAGAAACCAGAGGCCTTCCTTTTGGGTATTGTCGGCCAGAAGGTGTTAAGGAAGGACCGAACATTTTTTTTGTATGCAACAACAGCAGCAAGGATACTTATCGCTAAGCACTGGAAAACCCAAGATCTACCCACACTGGAAGAGTGGCAGATGCAGCTGATAGACTATATGGAACTAGCCGAGATGACCAGCAGAATCCGAGACCTGGGAGAAGAGAAAGTTGAAGAAGACTGGAAGAAATTTAAGATTTATTTTAAAAAGCATTGTAATTTGGTTGAATGTTAAGAAGGATGCTAGATCATAAATAATTGAGCACCACTAAACTAGATGGAATTAGGATGACAAGTGAGATTGAGGAAAAAATATAAACCTTTGGGAGAATTATTAGATTATATTTTAAATGAATGGGATACAAGAATGTAAACAAGATGATAAATTGCGGGTAAGAATTGACAATGATGCAAGTGGGAGCGGGAGACGTGAGGGAGTCCAATGAAGCTAAGAAAATATGTTATGATATATGTTTCATTGTTTTTTATTTCTGCAATTATGTTTAAAAATTTTAATATATATATATATATATATATATATATATATATATATATATATAATACAAGTGACTGGGCATGTCCTCTTTTGGGGAGCCAACATGCCCATCTGGGTGGATTTTTACATTTTAAAGGAAATGTCTGGGTTTTGGGCTCAGGCTCAGGCAGCTAAGGCCCAGGCTCAGGCTGCTCTGCACACCACGGCTGCTGCCAACCTGAGCCGGGGAAAGAGGCATGCAGGTGCAGTGGCGGCAGCCCCACACAACTCTTTCCCTGACTCGGGCTGGCAGCAGCTTAGGCTGTCCTCTTTTTTGCTCTTCAAGATATGGCAACCCTACAAGTAACCTTAGCCATGCCTAAATGAAGGGCCCCCTTGGCAATAAACTGGTAGTGCAAATGGGAATTGGGGACTTTGTCAGGGACTGGACTGGACAGGAGGAATGGGAAGAGTCCCCTCGGTCTGCTCAGCCCCTCTTGGAAGAGGAGGGGGAATGGGAAGTTTCCGCCTCCAGCAGTTTCAAGAGGAGAAGGAGACAGTGCTGAGTTTCAGCTGAATGACAAAATACCTAGTTAGGAGTGTAGATGTGATACATAAGTGGCAGTCAAGTACAACATTCCTTGTTTTCCTAGAGTGAACATGCAAAGGAGATGTTTGGTCCAGCCAGTCGAAAACTTCCTGTTTCTTCCTGGCCTTCCTCTTGCATGTGACTAGAGGTGGGCATGACCTTACCTGTGCAGGTAACAAAAGCACAAGGCACACAGCCATCTTTCTCCTTTTGGACTTCATTGTTGGATCAGCAGCTTTTTAGCTAGAGATGCCCTGTTGGCTTTCAGCCAACAGAGAACAAAGAGATTAAGTCCATATGGGATAGACTCACATGTACAGTGGTACCTCAGGTTAAGAACTAAATTCGTTCCAGAGGTCTGTTCTTAACCTGAAACTGTTCTTAACCTGAAGCACCACTTTAGCTAATGGGGCCTCCTGCTGCTGCTGCGCTGTTCTCATCCTGAAGCAGAATTCTAAACTGGGGGTACTATTTCTGGGTTAGTGGAGGCTGTAACCTGAAGCATCTGTAATCTGAGGTACCACTGTATATATATTTGTAACAAAGTCTGCCTTCAGGGATCCATCTGTGAACTGATGCTGCTGTGACTAAATTACTTTTATATATCTTAAATAAGATTGTAGTGTGTTTATTCTTTTAAGAGAAATTAATAAGGGATTTTACCAGGAATCTGTATTGAAAAGCTTAAACAAAGCTTGCAACCAGCTACCTGCTGTGCATTTAAAGGGGAATGTTAAAACTCTGTTAAGTTATAGGACTTGCTAGTGCAAGTTAGGAAGGATATTAATAAACAATGTATCCTCTCCTGCCTCCCTGAACATTCCCACAATGAGATAATGGGAGAAGAAGAGGAGGGGAGTGAGAGATCAGCCAGCAGAGACCTCCCTGGAGAGTCTGGGAGACCCTCCCTCTCCAAAATCACGTCGGTCCATCCGCATTCAAGAACAGAGGATGCAGAAGATGTGACTCCTGGGACTTCCTGTAGGTACTCAGGATGTTGTTGGGGATGGAAGAGGCAGGATTCAGAGTAGGCAACATCTCCTATGCAGGGAGACATGGATCTTTTGTCTTGAAACCAGATGACTGAATAAAAAGCCATAAAATATGAACTGCTTGTTCTTCTTGCCTCTGAGGCTACCGGGGCAAGAGAGGATACTCCACACCTGACAAGCTTCATGCTTTGGTCCTATTTGGATCTCTTCCCTTCCCAATTTTCCTTGAATAAAATGGGCATTTTTTACAATGGAAATTGTAGTAATGTACATGGTGGATCCATATAAAAATTGATGTACGGCAAGAGGTAAAAGGCCCACTAACCCACATGCCAGAGTCCGGATCTTGCTCGGGGTCCCTGCCATGACAACGTATAGGGAGCAAGCCCTGAGCATAAGATCAGAAGTTTGCAGTCAAAATCATATGTACTTTGACCTTCTGATAAATGGGTTTGCAGACAAAGGTCTTATTCTGTCTAAGGCAGCCTGAAAACTGCATTCTGTGTGTTCCAAAAATTCTCGAAGGGATGGAATTCTGCCACAGTTTGGAGGTGTAAAAAGAAAATTATCAAAAGTTACAAGAAGTTTTGTAAGGAGAACTATATGAAATATTACAGAAAAAAATATGAGAATGGATTTTAAGCTATGGATTATTAAAAGTAATAGTTACGATAATGAAATGCAAGATTAAGAGATGAAGGTCAAAAATCACTAGATGTGGCTGATGGAAGTCCTAGGCTTATAGCCAAAATGTTGTATATGATGAGAGAAGTTATGTTCTGTTTGGAAAAGATATGCAAAAACTAATTAAAAAAAATTTATTTATTTTTAAAAAAGAAAATTATCAAAAGATTCTGTTCTAGAAAAATGTGGCCTCCTTAATATTGAATAGAATTATGTTGTCTTTCAGACCCGTGGATGAAGGTTGCAGGCTAGAGAGAGAACTCAAAGTAGTAGGGGGAGCCTACCATTATCTTGATGATATTAAACAATGCTAGAACTACGGTAACTCTGCAGCTGTGTCTAAGTTCCCTGCGATCATTGCGTATGTGGGTGAAGTTCACAAAATATTATCTGGAGTTGGGCGGGTGGCGGGAGAGACTAAACATTTTTGACAGCTCAGGGGAAGATTGAAAAGGAATATGGATCCAGAAATACTTTCCCTAGAAATTTCAGCCTAGCTCTAATCTGCTTTGATTTGCAAGCAGAGGCAGCGACCGAACAAATCAGGCTCCCTGGATCAGGCTTACTGAGTTCATGCCGTTGCACATCCAGGGCCTAGCCATCCTGCTAAATATAGTCATTACCTTGCTAAAAAGAATTATCAGTGTTCAAGATCCCAACCTATCTCAGTTAATAATACTGGGTGTAATGTTATTAATTTCAGGTATAATGTACCATATAATGAGTACTCTGTGAATGGAATACTTTTGGATGTATTCTTCTTCCAAAGGCTATGCATTTCCCATTAGTATTAACCTCTGCTTTGCACGCAATGAGGTAAGCCAGCACCCTTTTCACTAATTTCATAGCATAGGGTGTCTTATCATCACTACTTGTAAAATGAGACAAAGCAGCAAACCCACATGGATTCTTTCTTTCTTTCTTCCTTCCTTCCTTCCTTCCTTCCTTCCTTCCTTCCTTCCTTCCTTTCCTTTCCTTTCCTTTCCTCTTTTCTTTTCTTTTCTTTTCTTTTCTTTTCTTTTCTTTTCTTTTCTTTTCTTTTCTTTCCCTCGGGAGAAAAATGATTGCATTTGCCAAAGCCAGTGAGCCTTGGTACTTGGAAGTCCCTTGTTGAAGTGTGAGAGAATCTTTTGAGCTCTTCCTTAAATCCCATCCTAAGCTCTGCACAGACACAGAACTAGCAAATCTACTCTGAAGGACTTTCGGGACATTTTATATTCACCCAACTATGCCCCTGCTCTTCATTCCCCCCTATTTCTAATTGATTTTCATTAAATACAGACATTAAAATTAACTCTGGAAGGCTCTAAGCACATCAGAAATACAGAAGACTGCCTTCTTTAGCATGAGGATGTTGCAGATATAGTCAACATTGCCCAAGTCTCCACACTGGGAAGGTCACTTTGTTGCTATGATAATGCAGCGGTTTGAATTAACCCCTGGAGGCACACTCCATTGTCCCTCAAGACAAGACAGATGCTAACAGTCTACATGCAGGGCGAGCAACACAGTAGTGAAGTGAATCCCAACTCTTAAGAGGACTGTTCCATGCATCCTGGAGAAGTAAGCTTACACTCCTATTTTTTTCAATCTTATTTATTTAGAAAATTTATTAACTGGTTGCTCAAAAAATAATAATCTCCACATGGTTTACAAGTTCAATTATATGCAAAACATGACTAAAACACAGTAGCCAATTAAAAATCATGGATAGCACTCAGTGCTAGTCCTACTCAGAATACACCTATCATGATGGTGGACCCAGATATCACTTGCATGTCACATCACCCATTTTTTATCATAGATTTGCCCACCTCTCAATAGATTGTTGTCAAACTCAGCACAAAGGTCCCTGGTGTGGGGACAGTGGTCTTAGTCAGTGTTTGGACACTGGACACTGAGTGCCACTTCGAATCTAATTTGTGGACCAAAATGTGACTTTGGTATTATTGTACTCATCCCCCCCCCCCATAATGGGTCCAAACTATGTTCAACTTAGACAACATTGAAGATCTCATCTCCCCATTGGATGGGTCTCCACCAAATTTGGTGGGATGGTTCCAGCCTGAGCCAATTTGGATGCCTCTAGACATATCATTGCCAAGCATTCCTGCTATCATTGGTACAAGCATTCCCAAGATGGAGGCAGCGGTCTTCATCTACCTTTAGATGCCAGACACTTTTTAGGAATCAAGCCAAATTAACCCTAAATAAACATTAACTACCCCCTTCCAAATAATTGATTTGGGGCCAAGTCAAGTGTTCCCTAGGTCAGGTTGGAGACCTTGGTTAGTGTGTGGTGCACAGCCCAAAAACTTATGAATTACTCTATCCATTTATATAATAATAATAATCACAATTTTGTGTGTTTGTCTTCAAATTCCCAGGCACTTCTAACTTGTCATTTATATAGTACTATCCATGTTCATAACACTTTGCAAAGAACAAGAGGTCAGGTTCTTGCAAATGACCCATGTCATCTAGCAGTCTGTCTCACAGTGGCCAACCAGATGTTGATGGGAAGCCTGCAGCTAGGACCTGAGAGGAAGATCGCTCTCCTTTCCTGCTGTTTCAAGCAATTGTCATTCCGAAGCATAACAGTGGAACATGGTGATTAATTAACTTGATTAATTTGTTGAGATGGTAACATTTCTACCTTCACCACCACCAGTTTATATATCCAACTTTTTCTCCAAGGAACATAAGGTAGCCTATGTGGACTTTCCTCACTCTTACCTCAACAAACCTGTGAAGAAGGTTAGGGGGACTGTTAGTGCAACTGGGGCAACAGCCCAGTAAAATAATGGCCAAGTGGGAATTTGAATATGGGTCTCCAAATTGCTAGTCTACCATTCAATTCATATAATGATAGCTTACGATATCTCCAGTTTATTCTCCATTAACTAATCTCTGAATTCAAAAGGTGGTTTTAGGCAAGCAACCTAAATCCTCAGTTTTCCCTTCTGCAGTATTTTATTTATTGAAAAATTTATCTCTTTTCTTTAGTGCCTTACATGAGCTCTCAAGTAGGGTGTACAGTCTCAAAAAAGGGCAGGCCTCCTATGCTTGCTTAATTCCCCTGTTTTGTGCGCAACTATTGAAGGTGGCACGGTCTGTCTGCTTCCAGTGTCCCTGTTTTCCAGGGACATCCTTGATTTAGATAAGTACAGTGGTAGCTCGGGTTAAGAACTGAATTTGTTCTGGAGGTATGTTCTTAACCTGAAACTGTTCTTAACCTGAAGCACCACTTTAGCTAATGGGGCCTCCTGCTACTGCCGCACCGCCGGAGCACAATTTCTGTTCTCATCCTGAAGCAAAGTTCTTAACCTGAGGTAATATTTCTGGGTTAGCGGAGTATGTAACCTGAAGCGTATGTAACCTGAGGTACCACTGTAATCCCAGTTTCTGATTTGACCCTGGAATGTTCCGCTTTTACTTAGGAAGTCCCTATTTTCACTGGAGAAATGTAATGGAGTTATCTGACCCCCGAGCCACCTGAAGGCAGTCCTGTATAGGGAAGGTGTTTTTTAAAAAAATGTTTAGTGTTTTTATATATGTTGGAAGTCACCCAGAGTGGCTGCTGCAACCCAGTAATATGTGTGGGGTATAAATATTTAAATTATCATTATGGAATGGGACATCCCTATTTTCATTGGAGAAATGTTGGAGGGTATGTGCTTCTGCATCGACTACCCCACCCCAAAGACAGTCTAGATAGATACAGCAAGATATTAGCAAACAACTGTTTGAAACAGTTCCAAACAGAACGAGAGTGTGAAGGAAGGGAGGGAAATAAGGCTTCAAGTGAAAAACCATATAGCTAGTAAAATAAAGTTAAGCATATGAAACAGCAGAAGGCATTGTGTGTGCAGGTCAGTCAAAGGATAATATATTTTAAATGTTATTGGTATTAAATTTTAATTGTTGCAAGCTGCTTTAGAGGCTAAAATAAGAAAAGCAAAGGAACAAATAAATAAATAACAATTCTGATCATCAGAGGGACTGGGCAGAGGAGGAATGGTGGAGACCGCCTCCCCAGCCTGACCCTTCTAGAGAAGAAGACAAATCAGAATTACAACAGGGGTTGGAGGGAGATTACAACTCAGAGGCAGATGAGGGGGAAAGCTGGAAAATAATGGGAGAGGAGGAAGAAGAAGCACCAGAGGGGCGACAGTGTCCTCAGAAAGCATTCCAGACCCCCCAGAACCCGGCGAGCATTGAAAGTAGGAGAGCAAAGAGCTCAGAGGTAGAGGGCACTTCTCAGCACCTGTAGTGATGGCACATGAGGAAGTTGGAGAGGAAGGGGGTGGAGACTCACTTGGGACAATGCCATTATTCCAAGAGGCTGCATTTCTAAGCCTCTCTCTGTGAATATTGAATAAAAAGCAGTTGGTAAGAACTTTTCCTTCTCTTATCAATTCCTGGCAACCTGCCGTGGGGGCTGAATCCTCTGCCGCCTGACACCCATCTTATTATGGCAGCAAGTCTTCACTTCCAACTAGACAAGTGCTCTATTGCTGTAACCTCGGAGGTTGCTGTAAGTATGATTCAGACAGTGTGAAGCAATCATATTTAACACCTTTGCATAAGCTCCAGTGTTACCACTATTTGTTACTTTATGCACATTGTGAATTATTCCACCTGCTGAATGGGAAAGCTTTCTCACATGCCATGAATCCAACCTGGAAAAAGAGCAAAGTCTTCCAATGTGCGGATCAGAGGAAAATTGTCACAAAGAATCAGCCTTGAAAAAATCCAAGTGAATGTTTTGCCCATGCTGTGATAATTCTCCTGGTAGTGAACATCCAACATTTAAAACACACACACACACACACACACACACACACACACAGACACACACATCCTGATTGTTCCTGGAACAAATACTGAAAACTTGTTGACAAAGGAACCTAAAAGATGGTTTGATGTGAGATATATTTAGTCAAAACCCAAATAGGTGTGAATGATAAGTGTTAAGAAACAAAGATGCACTGAAAATGTAACCTTGTGTGCTTTGTACTCCC
This sequence comes from Podarcis cretensis, assembly GCF_951804945.1. Taxonomy (NCBI): domain Eukaryota; kingdom Metazoa; phylum Chordata; class Lepidosauria; order Squamata; family Lacertidae; genus Podarcis; species Podarcis cretensis. Next base: position 21,554,256 of record NC_137176.1, on the reverse strand, counting down.
TATATTTAGAAGACTGCATGCTATATAAAAAGACAAATGCAAAGTGCCTTTTAGGGCTTCAGCAAAGAAATTATTCAAATGTATAGTTAATATTAAACTACTACTGAGATATAAATACATTGTTTCCTTGAATGCCCTGTGGAAGTAAACCTCATGATGGGAACAAAAGGAGAAAAATAGACACTGCTACATAAGCCCAATGAAACACACCATAAATAAAGTTACAGTTGTTTCTACTATCCAGGTACACAATGCTTTACAAAGCGGGTAAGATTCCCTTCCAGAGGTGTTTGAAATTTAAATTTCTACAGTGGGCAAAGATGAGAGAAAGAGTAACAAGGGAGGAAACTGGGAGAGCTACTGTCGCTCAGAGCAGACAGTAATGATTTCCATGGTGCAATTGTCTAACTCACTATAATGCAGCTTTCATATCATCAATGAGTTGTGCCAGAGCTTCACAACAGAGGTGAATAACGAACATAATTTGCAGGATTTCCCTTCATGTTCAATATAATGCTCAGGGCTGACCTCAGACATTTTTGCAGCAGTAGCAATAAATAAATAAAAATGCTGTGCTCTTCAATGAGCACTGCAATACGTAAAAAGCCCAACAAACAAACAAACACTCCAAGTGTCCTAGATACCACTTGGCTAGAGTGTGGTGTTGATAATGCCAAGGATGCAGGTTCGATCTCCATATGGGACAGCTGCATATTCCTTCACTGCAGGAGGTTGGACCAGATGATCCTCAGGGTTCTTTCCAAGTCTACAAGTCTATGATTCTATGATTCTGTATTACAACAGGGATGTCTCCTGAAGACCTTTTAAAATTTAAATGGAAGCTCACCATGGGAGGATACATGCAGAAAGAGCAAGAGCAAGAGCTGCTTAACCCTTTCCTTGTGTGCCACCAATCCACTCATTGCACCTTTTCATCAAGAAAAGAAAAGGTGTAGGAACCCCATGTCTTTCCCTTCATGGGTGAAAAAGCATTGGGGAGGGGGGTGATTTTGAAATGAGACACTGGAGGAAGTGAAAAGGATTAAACAGAGCATGCCCTGCCATCACAGTCTCCAAGGCTGTTTCTCCATTATTGTTATTTTTAACAAGAACAACAACACTATAAGGAAACATGTCTCCCGTCCAAGTTGACCCAAGGAGACAAAAACTGGAAGCAGGGGGAAAAAATCATTTGGACTGTAATCTGGAGCCAAAGCAACTGCTTCATATTGTATCACAATAAGATCAGCCCTGGAAATTAAGATGTGTTACTGCTATAGGTTTCTGCTTCCTATAGCAAGTCCTTTATGTGGCTCCATGATATGAGTGTTCCTGCTAAAGCTACCCTATAGTTGCCAGCACTTACCTCGGTTTTTATTTCCTTGGAATGAAGGACACTGGAGACTGGGGGACAGTGGCCAATGTAGCAGGGGACCAACCAGATGACACTTCACCGAGGGGTCCCTAGAAACTGGAGCTGGCCCTAGTTATTCCAATTGCTTCCATGTAATTAAGATATGTCTGTGTTCCCTCCACATTGAAAACTGGATGTGCATTTCTTGCAAGTGACAGAATTGAAGTCTATACATCTTTTCCTACATGGAGCGGATATCCATGCATCTAAAAAGTCATGCATGAAACAACCTTGAGCTGCAATATAGAAAGGATAATAATAATAATAATAATAATAATAATAATAATAATAATAATAAATTTATAACCCCCCCCCCCCATCTCACTGAGTTTCCCCAGCCACTCTGGGCGGCTCCCAATCGAGTGTTAAAAACAATATAGCATTCAATATTAAAAACTTCCCTAAACAGGGCTGCCTTCAGATGTCTTTTAAAAATAGGATAACTGCTTATTTCCTTGACATCTGATGGGAGGGCATTCCACAGGGTGGGCGCCACTACCGAGAAGACCCTCTGTCTGGTTCCCTGTAACCTCACTTCTTGCAATGAGGGAACCACCAGAAGGCCCTCAGCGCTGGATCTCAGTGTCCGGGCTGAACGATGGGGGTGGAGACGCTCCTTCAGATATACAGGTGTTGGACACCTCAGTTTTTTCAAACATTTCTCTCTACCCTTAATATTAATATTTTTGTGGGACTAGCACTGAAAAAAATCCCTCTGTTTCTCCCAGTCTTAACCCTTCCCCTTGCCTCAGAGAGAATTCTCTCTTTAGTAGCAAAATTATTGATGTGAAAATCAAAATCCACAAACATTTGGCTCAACCTTAGGAGGCAATAGTATTGAAGACAATTGGATGCACTTCTAATTATACCATTTAAGCTGCAATCTTATCCATGTCTACTCAGAAGTAAGTCTTACTGAATTCAGTGGTGCTTATTCTTGGGTTTAGTCTGGGTTTATTCTGGCAGCCTCCATTCAAATCAGTGGGACCTACTTCTTATTAAACATCCAAAGGATTATGCATAATGACTGGTATGCAAATTTCACGCACACACACAACACCCATTAGTTTAGCAGAAAAATTAAAAGTGTGGCTAGCTGCTCCACTTCCATCACCCATTTGACTGTCATTAAGCTAAAATACTGAAACTATCTTGTCTAAAAGGAGAAAATAAAGAAAAGAGATCAAGAAATTATCAAGAGTTCCTGGATTTTTTTCTATCCCTTAAGCAATATTATCGTGAATATTCAAAGAAGAACAGGAAAGACTCTGATGAGAGACTTTTGAGTCCCATATCCATATCCCCTATCCCTTTCAAATCTCTTAATACCAATCTAATTTATTAGCAAATGCATGGGGCTGCGTTTATGTTAATTTTCTTATATAAAAAAATGATATGTAAAGCAAAAGCCTTCTAATACATATTTGAATAATTGCTTATTTTTTCTCCCAAGAGTTTATCCAATTTTGACTACTAAGTGAATATACAATTAGCAACTTTATCAAAAGATAGAATAAATACATATCAGGGAGTTTGCTAGATAAATCACTCTGGATACAGCAGGATTTCAGTTCTTTCTTTCACATGATCCAAGGTCTTGACAAGGATAAAGTATGGTCAGCTGGGAACCAAAAATTTGGAAGAGATCAGGATGGGTGGCACTGCTTCATATATAAAGCTCCCCTGCTCTGAGCTGCTAGTTAGAGCAGACATGTACCACGGTCAGTTAAAAAGAGAGAATGCTTGCAAAAGTGGAGCTTTATCCAGTGATAAATCTACATAAACTTTATGTTTATGTTGCTGACAAGAATATTGTAGTGGGGAAACAAAGGAGCACCATTTGAATTTTGCAGAACTTACAAGGATATAGAAAATAACTGCTGTTTTGGGGCTTGCTTACCTAATGTTTCCGCAGAATTGCTTCTTTACAACCACTTGCAACACGCTTTGGTTCCACAAAACCAAACACAGTCAACCAAAGTGCTCCGCTATTTTTTGTCATCTTGAAAAGCCAGGGGAGTTGTCACACTTCTGATCAACCACAATTCATTGCTGGTGACCTGTATTTCCTTTGGTGACCCACAAGTTGTCAGGCCTGATCTATAGTCATTATAGACTAAGGGAGTTGGGGCGTATCTAGTCGTTGTCTTTGTTGTATGGGAAAGCAAATATGTAAACAATGTGCATTTAATCTGCTTTTTAAATGCGGCATGGTCCACTGGAAATGTGTAAGCCCCGTAGAAATGAATGGAGGCTGTACCATAGTGAGATAAGCCCTTCTCGCTCTGGATTGCTGCCTGTATGTTTTCGCAGCAACCCAGAGATGAAGGAGCAGGATGCAGGTGGTAGTAGGGGGTCGGATTCAACTCCAGAGGAGGAGGAATTGGCTGCATCTGAGTCTCCCAGAAGTAGGAGGTGGAGCAAGCAATTAGAACAAAGGAAGACCAGAAGGAAGTGGGGGCAGGCTTGGCAGGTGTATATCTGGCCTTGGAAGAGGCCGGAAGCCAGTTGAATCAACTGACTCTGACAGTGATGTATGAGTTGTAGGAAACTCGGATTGCCAATAGCCTGTTGTCGATAAATAAACCTCAACTAGTCAAACTGCCAGCGTGTCATGTCTTGTGTGGGAGAAGTGCTAAACCTGACAGTGTACATGCGTGTGTGTATAAAATCCACATTGCCACCATATTTTCTAGGGCACTATCCATTGGAAAGTTTCTCTGTAGTATCCCTGTTGAAAAGAGCAAGACCTATACAATAGTGTAGGGTTGCCATATTTCAAAAAGTGAAAATCCGGACACAAGAGTTGTTGAGCTTTTTTGTTTGTTTGTTGCCAAAGTTGTTCAGGATACTGCTTCTGACTACAGTATTCCAGCTATGTCCAGGATATTCTGGATGTATGGCAACCCTACAATAGTGGTCTTACACAGCTCCCATTCATTTCAATGGCATTTCCACAGGAGATCTTCCCAGCTGTCAAAGTTAAGCCCGACCCAGACCTCAGATCTGAGGCAGGACCTCCCACCCCACCCTCCAAGTAGATTTCCACACTCCTAGTGATCCCCAAGAGCTGTAGGATCTGGACCTCCTTTCACTAGGAGTAGAGGAAACCCACCACCACCACTTGCCTGGTTTCCAGAATGGCTCTCAGATCCCCATCCTGAGTCTTTGCCAAGGTCACAGAGCAGAGGAGATGGTAAACCAGGCAGGAGATTTAGGGCTGCTACTGGAGTACCTGGCTAGCTGCTCATGAGGCACCTGTGTGGATCATGGCCTGACTGAGAGCTAGGAAGAAATGAAGCTTCCGCCCACCATAGAAGATCTCAGTCTGAGCTGCTTCACTGTTGGCACTGCAGCTCTCTTCCAGGCTCCAGCCTTCCTGACCCGAGGAAACAGACACCAGTAGAAAATTCCCCTTTGGCAAAATGAGAGCACATCGTTAATCATATTTAGGCATCTGAGGCTTCTAGCAAGCTGAAAACTGTGGGAGGAATGCTTTTGAATATTTGATAACCTCAGAAAGAAGACTTGGTTCAAGGCTGATTCATCAAGTGAAAAGAGATTATGTGAATCTAGTTTATTTTTGAGACACTTAATTTACCATTTTCTTCTCTTCAACAACACTTGGCCTAGCAGAGGAAGGCCAATGAAAAGACAATTGTGGGCTCCAGGAGGATCTCATTGCTGGGAAAATGGCTATACTAAATACAAGTGCCTCCTCCTTCCTGGGGCAGAGAGAGAGAAGAGGCAGATTCACAGGACTTTTCCACCCTCACACACACTCACCAGAGAGGTGGAGGGTTGTCTTTGTTGTCAGATTCTTCTCCAGAGCTGGCCGACCCATTAGGTGGGGTGAAAAAACTGCCTCAGGCAGCAGAATTGCAGGAGGTAGCACCCCACCCACCCCACTGCTTCCGCTGCCACTGGAACATCCCCTCTCTCTGAGTTTTGGCAAAAAGGTACATGGCATTGCAGCTTGTCTTACCTGTCCCTGGGACAAAGTAGATGAGTAGTGAGGCTTGCAGAACAACACTCTCTCTTGCTGAGTTATGGTAAGAGAGAGGCATTCAGGCATGCAGCATTATCACTTGTCTCCCCTGCCCCTGCAGAGGGTGTTCTGCAAGGCCTTGGATGCCCTCTTCTGGAGTGGGCACACAAATAACAGCCTCAGATTATGATCACAGGGTATGGGTTAGTTCAAATGCAGAGAGGCAGTCATCAAAACCAGCACTTTAAATTGGCTCTGGAATCTAATTGGCAGTCAGTGCAGTTAGGCCAGGATTGGTGCTATAGGCTTAACCCCGTCTTGCCCCGGTGAGCAACCTGGCCACTGATTCTGCACCAGCTGAAGTTTGTGAATCATCTTCAGAGGCATATAACACGTTGCAGTAATCTAACCTAGAGGTTACCAGACAACAGAAATCAGGATATCCATGTCCAGTTAGGGGTGTAGGTGGGTACCAGCCAAAGCTGATTGAATAGTAGGCTGTTTGTACTATGGTGAGAATCTACTAGTCCATATCTCTTAATAAAGAGCAATTTATATTTTTAAGAAAACTTAAAACTTCATAGCAGAAACCACCCATCCCTAAAAAGCCTTAAGCTGCTACTCTGGTAGAAGTCAACTTGAGTGTGGAAAAAAATGCTATAAGGGAGGGTAATCAGTTTTGCCTGAAAGCTGGTGGTCTAATGAGGCAAATTTTCCATCGATTTCATCCATATTTGTTTCTTTTGCATGACACTAAGATGTGCTTACGCAAAACCTCCTCAGGCACTCTTTTTCATGGGTGCAAAGGATACAATTCACATGACAAATTCCTGAGTGCAAACAGATGTTCATAACTCCAAGTGAGAAGGGGGAAAAACACTGCTTCCCTAATTTGCATCTTCAATTACTACCATTGAATACATAATGGGAAATTGTGTGCACAAATGGCTTTCCTACGCCCCCCCCCCCTTTTTGCTTCAAATATGCATTAACAAAAGGAGAAAAATCTGGAACCGGAATATGAGATAACCATCATTTGCACCCAAAAGTGTACAACACAGCAGGAAAAGAATCCATGGTGTACGCTTCCCTTTGTAAGTGTGCATTAGCCAATTAAAATATATGCACCATAATACAGTGTGTTGTATGGAGGAGTTACTGTATGCAGTGGAAATGCACATCCGGGTTCAGATACCTTCTCTGTTCACTTGGTAACTGTGGGCCAGTCACTGTCTTTCTACTGAATCTATTTTATTGGATTATTCTGAGGAAATAATAAAAAATGGGGTGGGAACACATGTCATCAGGCTCTGGGTGGGAAGGACAACTGTGTCAAATAAATGTGTTCATTGCTTCTTCACTATGATGCATCTCTTAGCTAGAGTGCTAAAATGACTGTTGGGTATGTACATGAAGCAGTAACATCTGGAACACTTGAGGAGCTGTTTTGATCAATTTGCTACACACTTTGTTGATAAAATTGCTCTCATCTGCACTTGACAGTGGTGGTGTGACAAAGTCAGAGGTGGACAGGAGCAGGATAGCACTGTTAGGACAGATACCTTTCAGCTTGTAATGCCTCATCTGTAATGGGCGCTTGGAGTAGTGAGGACTACGATCTGCTAGCTTGACCCTTCATGGCTTTTGGGACTGGCGAGATCAGGGTTGGGTGACAAGACCCTGAAGGCAGTTAAAAGCCAACAACAACATCACCACTAAAAAAAATCCAAATTATTTGGATGTGGACCATCTATCTTCAATTAGCCTTTCTTGAGTGTGTGATAGAAAAGGTAGTTGCCTCTCAACTCCAGGTAGTTTTCGGTGACATTGATTAGTTGGATCCATCCCAGTTATGGGATGAAAACAACCTTGCTCACCCTGGTAGGTGACTTACACTGGAGGACAGATGGGGAACTGCTACCTTGTGAGTCTTTCTGGTTATCTCTGAGCTTTCAGCATCATCAGTCATTTCATCTTTCTGGATTGACTGCCAGGATTGGTTCTAGTCCTTCAATGGTTGCACACAGAAGGTAGTTCTGGTAGACCTTTGCTTTCTCCATGGTGATTGGCTTGAGGGAGTCCACAGGAGTTAATTTAGCCCCAGACCTTTTTGAAATATATACACAAAACTGCTGGGCTGCAGTATCATCTGTGTGCTGATGACACTCAGTTCTACTTTTCCTTTCCATCCTCAGGTCAAAATCCTCAAGTGGTGCATAGAAGAAGTTCTTAAATCAGGTATAGGTAAACTCCGGCTCTCCAGGTGTTTGGGACTACAATTCCCATCATCCCTGACCACTGGTCCTGTTAGCTAGGGATGATGGGAATTGTAGTCCCAAACATCTGGAGGGCTGGGGTTTGCCTATGCCTGTCTGAAATGGATACAGGCAAAAAAGAAAAAAAAGTGAGGTTGAATCTAAGCAAGATGGAGATGCTGTGGGCAGGATCATTTACTATTGGGATTCGATGCAGTAGAATACAGTTTGGAAGTGCTCCTGGGTTCAACACTGACTTGGGAAGCCCAGTTGGCATTAGTGACCAAGAGTGTTTTTTAACAGCTTAGACTTGTATTCCAGCTGTGGCCATATCAAAAGAGGGCTGGCCTTGCTACACTGATCCATGTTCTGGTCACATCCTGACTATTTACTGCAATGCACTCTATATGGAGCTGCCTTTAAATGCAGTTTGGAAACCTCAGCTGGTCTAGAATGTGGTTGCCAGAATCCTAATGAGGGTGAGACAGTGAGCATCTTAAATACCTTTACAACTGCACTGGTTACATATGCATTTCCAGGCTCACTTTAACTTCTGGTTTTGACCTGTAAAACCCCAAATCTTCCTGCCTGCACTTTATGGTCTGATTTAGATCTCTTTAAAAGACACAACAGAAAAGGTGTTGGGGCATAATCTGGAAGGGTGGGAAGCTACCGGCAAACTTAAACTGCAGAAGATGGGTGTTTGCTGTGGATGGGTGCAAACGACAGCACAAGTAGATAAATAGGAACTTCTGTGGCAGGGAAATAAATGGTGTTTCCGTGTGCTCTAACCATGCTGTCCCTTTCCACCAGAAGCCTTTTAGCCATGCTGGCCATATGACCCAGAAAGCTATCTGTAGACAAACGCCAGCTCCCTTGGCCTGAAAGCAGAGATGAGCGCTGCACCCCATAGTCAAATTTGACTGGACTTAACTGTCCAGGGGTCTTTTACCTAAGCTACAGCAAAACCATGTGGTGTACAACAAGGAGGAAAACCTATTCTTTCCTCATGAACCTAACTAAGGTTAAGGAAAGCATTGTACCCCACCCTATGAATTTTGGGAAAATATTTCCCACACAATCAGAGTCTTCAGGGGTGTTTCCCCAGTCCAACCCCACCAGCCTAAACAAACTACTAAAGAGAGTTGGCTTGAGAATTTTGCCCCAGCATTGATATATATTGCCTAACTTGGCTATAATACCAGAAAGAGAACTTCCATTTCACCTCACCTTACCTCAAGCACAGTGTTTTCCAATGGAATCAATGAACTCATTCTGCCGCATTAAAGTGTACTATAATCAAATGATGTGCATAAATACGTGTGTGCCATTCAGGCTTTGGCCTTAATGTATTTAAAAGCAGCACATTCTGATCAGTGGCAGCTGAGCAGCAAGGTTTTTGCTCTTTGTAACAGACTATTACTTAGGGAATACTTCAGAAGTGAGAAAATCATATTAGAAGCAATCCACACCATATGGACAAGGCATGGCACAGGGTTTGAAATTCTGCTGCTTCCTCCTCCACCCCACTTCATTAAATGTTAATGAAATAGACAATCTAAGGACACCACTTTGAAGGATAAACCAGTTGTGTTTACTAGATGAGCAGCGTTATTGACAAACCATTTAAGTGGAACATTTAAACCCATGCATCTAACTCATTTAATCCTTGTTATTCTCTCTCTCTTTTTTTCTAAGCCACCCTATATTGAAATTGAGTCAGATAGCCATAATTTTAAGATGGGAAGGAAAAGCATACAGGTAAAACAGCTGATTAAATTTTCAGTAACCAATGCTTAGTGCAATCTAAGGTCAATCCTGATTCCCGATTGACAGAGTTGTTCACCATGATTTTCCATTGAAGCATAAGCATATCCACTGTGTATCCACTCCTAACCTCCAAAGGGCTGAAAAATTCAAATGTTTTGGTCATTTTTAAGTATAGTCATTAAGGAAAAGATTATTCATTCACTGAAACTGACACCGTCAAGGAAAATTGGAGTCTTTTCCCTTTATTTGGCATTATTCAATTGATTTCACCTCAACAGCTGGATTTTCAAAGAAGCTGTCCATTCAGGTTTGAGAAATATGGAAATATGTATAATTAACTGACTGGTCATGTATACATTTTATCACCTCTTTACTTTTTTGTTGTTGTTTCTGTGCTACCGAGCAAAGTAAGTTGGGTGGTATGCTATCTGTAACTCCAGTAAATATATTGTGTGCGTAAAGGTTTTCTTGTTTTCTTGTTGAGGTTTCTGTATATTGTACTTGGGAGACTGTGTAAAAAGGAAAATATATATACTGTGTATGTGTGTATATGTATATGTATACACACACACACACACACACACACACACACACACACACACAGTAGTACCTCGGGTTAAGTACTTAATTCGTTCCAGAGGCCTGTTCTTAACCTGAAACTGTTCTTAACCTGAAGCACCACTTTAGCTAATGGGACCTCCTGCTGCTGCCGTGCCGCCAGAGCATGATTTCTGTTCTTATCCTGAAGCAAAGTTCTTAACCTGAAGCACTGTTTCTGGGTTAGTGGAGTGTGTAACCTGAAGCGTATGTAACCTGAAGCATATGTAACCCAAGGTACCACTGTATGTATGTATGTATATATATATATATATATGTGTGTGTGTGTGTGTGTGTGTGTGTGTGTGTCAACAAGTATCTCTATATTCACTGCTCCATGGCTGGATGCACCTCCAAAGATTTTTCTGGAATTCATGAGCCATGGTGGTGTAGTGCCACCAGTGTAGAGCCAGTGTGGTGTAGTCGTTAAGAGGGGTAGTCTTGTAATCTGGGGAACCGGGTTCGCTTCCCCGCTCCTCCACATGCAGCTGCTGGGTGACCTTGGGCTAGTCACACTTCTCTGAAGTCTCTCAGCCCCACTCACCTCACAGAGTGTTTGTTGTGAGGGAGGAAGGGAAAGGAGAATGTTAGCCGCTTTGAGACTCCTTAAAGGCAGTGAAAGGCGGGATATCAAATCCAAACTCTTCTTCTTCTTCTTCTTGACATAACTGCAGTTGTACAAAGCATTCACACAAATATTTAACATGCTAAAATTAAAAAGAAGAAGCCAGTCTGCCCACCCAGAGGGCAATGTGGTTTTGGATCTGGAATTTCTCTTGGCTTGATTTGGAAGTGAGCTTGACAAAGTAAGCTTGTTTTATATGTGAGTCCAATTCCAAATTTCAAAACCCACTACAATCCTAATGACTACCAGGAGTACAACCAAGTCCAAAGGCCTCTCCCACTGCCAGAAGTCCTGGAATTTTTAATTACAAAGACACTTGACATTAATATAGCAGTCCTCAGTCACCACCACCACCAAGTAAATAGGAAGAGGACATTTGTGGAGACCCAGTGGTGATGGCACTGCCATACTAAATATGAGTTTGGCTCAGACTTTTTTTGACATAAACTCATAAAGTCCCCCATACAACCCCTCCCCTCATTTTGGCACCCTCATTATTCTAGATTCATGCAATCTCTCACCATTTATTATCAACTATATGGAATGTGTAGGACCTTATTGATACATGCTTGTTGCTTGTCACTGAATATGTGGTATCATCTTTGAGGCGATGTGAAACTTCTGTATCTTGCAACCAAAATGTCAGCAGTTCCAGAAGAAGAAAAACACTTGCTATTTACTAAGGAACTCTAGGTATATTTAAAGTTATGATAACTTTAACATTTTTTTCCTGAAAGGTAGGCATAGCAATGAATCACTCGCCTAACGACGCCCACAGTCATTTTAACCATTTTAAAAATAAACTGTATAAAATGATTGCTTTTTATACTTCCTTTGGAAAATGCAAATGTATAACATATATATGCAAATATATAGCTCTTTTGATGAATCTTATGTTTCAAGACAATTTGATCTCTGTTCCATCAGGTTCATACATAAACTGTCATCCTTAAAGCCCTGCCATGAAGTGTGTGGTTCTCTCACTGTCAACCAAAAATACTTCATTTTTTTCCTGCCAAGCTTCATCTGCAGCAGCTGACAGTTGGAAATTCTATTCCCACAACTTCTGATAAGCAGCCATTTTGTACTCTCTTCCACTCTTCATCATTCTGAAGAAACTGGGTTTTCTTCTTTTCGCTCCCCCCCCCCCGCCCCCATTTTCCCCCTTATGGTTTTTATCTTTTATCTTCTGTGTCTGTTTATTCTTCTTTCTATGGTTTAAATTCCACTGCTCCCCATTTGTAAAGAAAGCAAGAAATATTAGAATTACTATTATTTCATTTCAGCCTCAACAGCTGTGCTCTTAAAGTGAAGAAATCTCCTATCAAATTTATTGCAAATGATGAAAAAGGCAGAGATGTATTCCACAATTTCTAAATTTAATTTACAGCAGGCTGCTATATTAACAGCTACTGAGAATTGAAAATGGTGGCGGTGGTAACTCTGGCAGTATGGTAAGAATGGATCCAGGTAGACCAAGCAAACAGCTGGCATATATACTATCAGGACATTTGAAATTTCCTGGGAAGTATATGATTGACAGTAGCTAGATACTTTTTACTTAGCATCTTTAATAAAATGCAGTAATCTTATTTAAATATAACATTGCATAAATAATTGATTAAACACAAACCACCATAAAAGGTGATCCAATCAACTCTTGGTGATCCCGCTTTTGATCTTTCACTGTAAAAGAGGGTCTTCCCTGCTACTGCTCTGTACAAAGTATACCAATTCAACACTGTCTGTTAAGGAGAACATGAACAGACAAATGGAAGAGATGAATACAATGGTTGGGATTAAGGATGGGGAAGCAATTGGTTTGATCCACTTTTTACAGCAAATTAACCTATGACCCTACTGAACCTGCATGCCCATCAGAATGCAGCCCAGTCAGATGACACACTTTGCGTGTCGAGGTCCTCAAGACACCCCCCCCCCAAAGAGAAACACAATTGACACTTAATTTTTGTTTAAGGTTTTTGGCATAATTTTGGCCACAACTTTATTCAAATTACAGCAATGTGAGTGGTTGCTTAGGCATTGGTAGCACTAACTGACCCCGCACGGGGACAGCTCTGACATTTGCACCCCAAGGGTAAGTCACCTGGGGAGAGAGACGGGACTGGGAACCATGCCTCACCTCTCCCCAGAATGCTCCCAGGGGCTTGCGTGGCCCTAGCCCCTTGCCAGGGGGTTTCGGACAAAAGCATGGGGGAGACCCTGGGTTCCTTTAATGGTAAAACCCTTCAGCAGCAGCAGCAGCATTTTGGAGGGGCAGGCACAGCCGAATCCATACCCCTCCACCAACCAATTCCAAGACCAATGTCTAACCGCAAACCTTACAAGTTGTGACAATTTGCTATGCAGTAGGCAAAAACCAAGTGGCACACACTAATCAGCCAAATGGACAAAATTCCTACCAGGCCCCTGCCCCAAAGCAGATGACCCCATGACAGGCATAGCAAGGTCAAGCAAACAGCCTAACATTAGGGAAGGGAGGGCGGGTGAGCCGAAGTAAGCAGCGAAAAGAGGAAGCATTGTATTTAACAAATAGGGCTGTCAATCAACAAATGGCAACATCTAGATTTCCCCACTAACAGCCCGCCCCTGCTTAAAGGATGGCCAAACCATTTGCCTAGTAACAATGAGGTGTCTTGTCAGCCCCACCCACAACCTGTGCTCTCCATGAGGGAGAACACACTTTGCCAGATTTTTCAGTGGATTCTCAGTTCACGAAAAGCACATATTTCATATAACACCATCGTTTTACAAAATACATACTTGATTGGTGAATGAATTGAAAAGTGTGAATTTTTCATTTTAAAAATGCATACCAAATGCATACAATGTGACAGGGCAGAGTAGCACACAGCAGGATGAACTGCCATGGCATGCAACAAACTAGAACAGATCTATGACTGCTGGGACTAAATGAAAGCTATACAGGATGGAATTAGTTGCTCAGCCAGAACTAGACTGTGTGGTTGCTACTGAAAGCAGAATTCCGATATCTCCTCCTCCTCCCTCCCATATAATATCTAGTAATACCAATAATATCTCTTCCCTACAAATAACAGACAATGAAGTGGAATGCAGGTGGCGAAACACATTCCTCTTTGATATTAAGAAGAGTAAGCTGTATAATTGCTGCAGCTGCTTATGGAGGGAACAACATGTGACCAGGAGTGATTGCTTTTATCTATTAGCAGTCTAGGCACTACAGTAATCACAGAAATTTTGCCTATGTGAAATTTAAATTTTATTTTTTTCGGGTTCCTGTCTATGTGAAAAATCTGAAGGAAAACCAAAAGAATTTCAATTAAACTAGCATCCATTCTTGGAATTTTTCTGCACATCCTTACTATATTCGAGCATCAGCAACCTTTCTATATCTGCCTTGATGATTGCTATCAAATCAATATGCCTTTTATAGCAAGATGATTGGGGGAGAGACAATAGAACAAGAAGAGTAAGGGTGGCATACATTTACAGGGAACAAAGGGTGGAATTCAGCAAGGGGTTAAAGGTGTTCCGGGGTGTGCAGAAAGGTTGCTCAGAGGGCGAAGACCTTCAGAAAGTATTGTAGGGAGTGCTCAAGGGGAGATGAACAGTACTAAAACCTGGTATTAAAAAGACTTGTAGAAGATCCCAAAGTGCATCTAAATGAGTTGGCATGATGACCAACAAGAAGAGGTCAAAATGAGGGGATCAAAGGGGAACAAATAAAATCTAGGTAGGTGTGTTTGAGCTTAAGGGAAGGGTTTCATGAGACAAGACCCAGTAATGTGATGAGGAAGGGTCTGGTAAGAGGTAGCTTGGGGCATGTAGACAAGCAAAGATGGTGCATCCAGAAGGTTTATCTTGTAGGTGGTCCTCCTGGATGAATATACCTATCAAAATCAATGACGAGGGCAAACAGCTTACTGGTGAGTCATGCTAGCTTGCCTGGAGATGCTGTTGTTCTGTCTGTTTTGCACTTCCATTTCTTTAGAATTTATAGTTCATGTAGGAAGTTTGTCTCTGGAGCTTGTTGTAGGGGCTTCCAGAGGCAAAAACCTGCATCTGGTGGCTTTTTGATTACCAATAATTTTACCTTTTTGCAATGATTGCATCCAAGCTCTCTACTGAGTCAATTAACTTTCCGGAGCCTCGTGACCTTGTTGGCAAGAAGCTCAAGTATAGAGAAACCAACCAGAACACCATACATAAGGTCAAAGGAGGAGAGCCATTTCTCCTGGTCCTTCACTTTAGTCAAATCCATCTTTGGTCCAGTGCTGAATATAAAATAGAAGCAAGCAGAGAAATCTTCATAGAATATATGCTAGCTCTCTTTATGGATGTGAAAAGAAATGATGGAATTGTAACTGTTATAATATTTCCATGAACTCCAGCAGTAGCAGTAAAAACTTCCATCCACTGACCATTAAACTAGCAAAGTGTATTCAGGGGATGTGGAGGAGCGGGAATAATAATCTTCTAGCTAAAATGAGTGTATATTTACCATTCTCACCCAAGGAGTCCGCTAATCAAATAAATATATTTGATTTTTAATTCTCCACAGCACTCTGTCTCCGTGGAAAGTAGATTAGCAAATGGATTAATAAACAGTAAGTGCATCTGCAGTGTAATTCCACTGAAGTCAATAGAAATACTCTAGGGGTAAATTCAGTCCCACTAATCTTTTGATGTTTGCAGTTCTTTGACTACAGAGGCATTGTTAATCCAGCCCAAAGGTTGGTAGATTAAGGAATACTTTCATTGCTTGTCTGAATAAACAGGTGAAACTAAGTAGGCAAGGCCTTCATACACATTTAAACTTAAAAGGAGTGATAATTTAAAAGCAAAATCAACGTGTTTTCAGGGTATATTTCACAGATATCCCTATATGTGGAGAGGAATTGCCAATGTTCCTGAATATATGGATATTTTGATCTTTGCCCACAGCCATTTCATGTTCCCCAACAAACCATGTATAGATATATTTAATCTATCTGTCTTAAATATTTATACCTTAACCTTTTAAAAAATGGGTTGGTGTTTAATAATTTTGCTGTGTGTATGTGTATAGAATTAGATCAAGGCAGCTAGTCATCATGTACTATATGTAATTTATCAGGCTTCTATGTATAGTTCCCTGTATTTAAATTATATTTTTGAGCATATGTCTTACTCACACTCAGAAAGGATAAAAATCTGTTTTGCTATACACATAAATAGCAAAGGGAAATGTTGTAAATCTTTAACAATGGTGTGATTTCTGTTATTTATATGAGATGTGCCAGCTTTGTCCCACGTGAAGAAGGAAAAAAGGAGTCCTTCTGCCATGATCAATATTAGTTTTTGCAATATTAGTTCTGTAGTGTACTTAATGTGGGGCTGTCTGTGGGGCTGTGCGAAATGTTTCAATAAACTTTGTGAGTTTTATTGAAATAGCTTTCCAGAAGAAGAAGAAGAAGAAGAAGAAGAAGAAGAAGAAGAAGAAGAAGAAGAAGTGGTATATCTTTAGCTATTTCCCATCAGGACTTGAAATTCACTTCAAAGTTCATTTCAGGGAACATTTAAAGGAGCAGCTATGTTAAGGTTGGCAGCAGAAGCAACAGAGAGTCTTGTGACTTATCAATAACTGACAAAAATTGTGCTTCCATTGAATAGAGCCTAGCTCATCCTATGAAGTGTATGAAGTGGCTCATACACTTCAGCTGCTGCTGGCTGCTGCTGCCCATCTTGTACCAAGAGGGAAATAGTATGTTCCATTTATAGTGCAGAACATTGCCCAGGCATAAAAGAGGTGAAATAGCTGAGACAGGACAATGGTGTAGCGTGAAATCAGGCCAAATCTTTATTGACCACAGTGGGTAAACAGGGTTGGAATGGGTGTGCGGCAAGAATCACTTCCTTAATCCACTGTCCATGCTGATGGAATGGCACTCCATTGGGGTTCGGAAGTGCCTCAAACCTCCCCCATGGCAGTCGTCCAGCACTGAATCTTGGTGTGGTCCAAGCCAGGCATTCAGGGTCTTAGAATGAAAGATTCCATCCAAGTAGAGGCCCTAACATGAGGTTAGGTCATGCCTTAGCAAATCATCCCCTCAGGCCCCCTAATGGGCACCCCCTTTACTATGCTGATCCTGCCATATGCAATTTTCTCCCACAAAAGTACTGAATTCTCTCAATGCCTAACATACACAAGCCATATTTCTCTGAGGGAAAGGCAAAGGGAGAAAACCTCAACCAGTGGGCCAACTGAGGTTGGAAGAAGAAGAAAAGCTCACGGGACAAAATAGTCTCAAAACCTTGTGCGTGAGGCTCTTCAAAGGCCTCAGCCACTCCTTCCATTTGTGACATCCTGTGGTATGATTGACATCCCACAACATCTTGTGAGAATGGCAGGGAGCTGCACTTGGTCCCGCAAACCACTTTCTGTTCCCACACCACCAGGCAAAGTGGAGCAAGGCTTATCCTTCCTGTTGGTTGGCCTCCAGACCCAATTCAAGAAGTTGGTTTTGTCTTTGAATTCTCGGGCCTGGTTATTTCAGGGACCAGCCTTCTGCATATTGAGTTCTCGCCCACTTACTATTGCCTTTGGAGGTCCTGCAAAGAGTGCCATCACAGGAGAGGGAAGAATGGGGAAGGATAGGGCCATGCTTTTGCACAGATTGCCCTGAACGTCTGAAATGTGTTCCCCAAGCAAGGAAATATTTTAAGCAGCATACAAACATACAAATATAAAATGATTTCACAGCTTCCATTGAATTTTCTACAGATGTTTTGCCCTAGCAGGAAATATCCTTTCATTTTTGGAGACATTTCAGTAGAAACTCTGGAGAAACACTAACAGCCTTTCAGACAATTAACTTCCTTCGAAGGGCTAGCTCATGTTGGTGTAATTCGGATTTTACTTTAGGTGTAATTCGGATGTGACACTAGTAGAAGTTAATTACTCGGCTGAAGGGGGTGAGATTACAATAGTTGACTTGAGGCTTTGATGTACTAATAATTCAGATAAACCATGAAATTTAGTTTCAGAAGGAAGTGTTACTATCTGACGCATTTTACCTTTTGCATGGAAGTCAGAAATAGCAACCTGTTCTTTATGGGCATTGTAGCCACTAAATGCCATCTTGTGATATAAATTGTCTCCTAATTATTATATGTTAGAGCAGAAATTCATAGTTAGTATCAGTCATATAGTGTCTGGAAATTATTATCAGCTAACAGATAACCTTTGAGTTTTGTGTTATAATAGCTATCTCTGGTACTCTAATTTAAGTGTAATCCAGGGGATGAAGAACTAGTGACATTTTCTTCTTATTGAACACTCTGTCCCCACTTTAATTATACTGAGAATACTAATGAAATTCAGAGACAAAGGATGGAAGTAGATGACTGATAGCCACCTGGCAAATTAAGTGCTTGGAATACTGACTGGAAGTACTTTGTGCTTTGACTTTCTTTAAAATCCCTCATGATTTTGCTGAAAAGGAACTACCAAAATCCCTTTGAATTTAGCTTTAGGCAAAATTCTAACCAGAGATCTGCAGAATCTTGTGGCAAACACTTGCCTCCTCTTATCATCATCATCATCATCATCCCTTCAAATTCTTTAGATGTTTAATCCACACACCAACACAACAACAACAACAACAACAACAACAACAACAACAACAACCTTTTTACAAGGTATAGTAGGTAGAAGCTTGAATTTTGTGTTTAACAATTTCAAATCATTGTCATAGGAATAAGGGAGAAATTTGGTTTGGTTTGCATCTTAATGGAAACGTACCCATTTCACACAACCCGAATGAATACACATAGCTGAAAGCAGTCATTCTTTGAAATCTGCACTTCTCTGAATATTGTAATGCTGTTATCCAAGCAAAAAGAAAATGGATGTTAGGGGAAAGTGTGCATTAAAATGCATGTATTAGTGAAAATAACACCAAAAATGCTTTAGATTGGGGAAAATTGGTTGCAAAAGTGATGTGTAGGTTAGGCAAAATTGCATATTGAAATGCTGGTGAATTTTCAGGAAGATTGTTTTTTTTTTTTTTCTCCTTCTAATCAAACTGATGCAGAAAGGTGAAGAACTGGACCTAAAATTCAGGGAAAGAGAAACTGAGAAAAATCAACTTTAACAAATTCTTCCATCCCAACACTGGATGCATATGAATGTGATAGGCAAGGAGCTGTGTTGCCATCTGATTCTACACACACACACACAAACAAACAAATGGGGTTTTCTTCTAAATAAGTGTGCACAGTATCATAACCATTGCACACTACTCTTAGTGGCAGCAGCTGTCCAGAGGATGTCTCCAGGTCAGCTGTCTGAAAACTCTAGTGGAAAAGCTACATGCAGACCACTGATCTGAGAGATTGCTTGCTTGAGTTTGCAAAATGCCCAACTTGATTCTTGGATATGAAATTCAAATTAGCTTCTGCTCTAGCCCCAATTTATAGTTTTGAGCAAAAATGGCTTCATTCTAAAAATATATTTAATCACATTCTTTGTTAAATTTCAGTATGAATAGTTCTTTAGATTCCCAGGTTTCTGTCACTTTGCATACATTCTGAAATTCTTTCCTTGCCTAAGACTTGAAGCCTAAGTAATTTACGGTGTTCTCATGCATTCCTGAATCTAAAGCTATCGTATAGTTTTTAAAAAGATATTACTGTTGTTCTGTAAATTTATCCAATTATTATGTTAACAATTTTGGCATTTTTTTAAAGCCCCATTATTTCTTTTGATTATTATTTTTTAATCCATTACAATTTTAATATCCCCTCCCTCCCCCATTTCAAAAGCTCTTCTGTATCAGGGAAAATGTGTGTCTCTAATGCATATATATGTTTAATCTCTTTCCTTGTTTGCTTTTGCCAGTTTGACAGACATGGCCTGTGTTTGGCAGCCAAAAGAAGTGGTTTCCCTAGCAACGGGATCCGTGTAAAATCTCTCTGAACACCTGTTCTCTCCACTCTCATTTCGTTCAGCTAAGCACTGTACACTTGAAAAATAGGGTGTCTACCCCAAGGTGTCACTCAAAGAATTCAACTGAATGGTGACAAGGGCTGTGTTGAAAGACCCACCTGACTTTTTTAGGCAGACACACCTACAACATGTGTGAATTTTTTTGTTCTTAATATGGGTAATTGCTATCTATTTTCCCCTCATTGTTTCGTATTTTTTCTGTCTGGAGTCGTAGCTGTCAGAGACATAATTTAAACTTGAGAAACCCAGCAAGGAATAGCAGGCATTTTCAGAGCGTGAAATGACAATACATTACTGACACTGCTGCTCCATTGTCACCCTTAGGCTTTCCAGGCACACACAATTCATAATTCATAAAGCATCACGACAGAAAAGGGCAATGTAACCGAGCGCTCAAGAAAAAGACTGCCATATTTTGGAATACACACACACACACACACATACAGTCATACCTCAGGTTACAAATGCTTCAGGTTGTGCAATTTCGGGTTGCGCACCGTGCCGAACCCGGAAGTACCGGAATGGGTTACTTCTGGGTTTCGGCACTTGCACATGTGCAGAAGCACCAAATTGCGATGTGCACACGTGGCACTGCGGGTTGCAAATGCTGCAGGTTGCGAACATGCTTCCCACACGGATCACTTTCGCAACCCGAGCGTCCACTGTAAATATATGTTAGATTCCTCGACTTAAAGTTGTACAATTCCACAGCACCTCCTGCCATGATTTGAAACTTGTTGTTAAATTACCATCTTATTATCTGCCTATATGAAAGTCAGCTTCCCCAGCATCTTGTCAACACGCTGCTTTATGGTTGGTGAACCTATGCCCACCGCTAACCAAGATGTTGCTGGACTATAAAGCCCATCATCCCTGACCATGGACCATGATGACAGGGGCTGATGGGAGTTGGAGTCTAATAACAAATGGAGGGCCTTCCCTGTTCTTGAGTGATGATGAAACAGAACCCAGGCAGGGCTATTGCAGAGAAGAGCTGTCCTGGTTTCCATTGTTTCCCAATTGGCTGTGGGACAACAGTAAGAGATTGGAACTGGGATACAATTAAGATAAGCAAAACCTGCCCCTCAAACTAAACAAGGATGGGGGCAAGGGGAAGTTGTAGTACCACCCTGATTTTATCACTGGATATACACTTAAATCACCCCCATACCTGCCATTCATTCTTTTTGGGGAAATAAAATATTGCAGCTGGAGACAATGTTGCTACGGGGAGAAAACATGAAAACAGCTCACTCCTCCCCTGACATTAGATTTCAAAACAAATATTTTATAACTTTTTTTTGAAAAAAAGTATTCATTTTGACACCTCTTTTTTGGAGCAGACAAATGCATAGGGGGGAAAAAAATCAGAGAACTGTGAAACTCAAATAATAAGGGTATTCCAAGCTGTGCATTAGTCTGAGTGGTGTGAATCAGGTCAGTTCATATCACAACCCTCAAAGAACGAATTCGCCAAGCAACCACTCCCTCTTAACTGTCCAGGGGTCCTTTACCTTTACCTTTTCCTACTGCAGGAATTTTTCCACATGGTTTTATGGGTACAGTGGTACCTCGGGTTAAGAACTTAATTCATTCTGGAGGTCCGTTCTTAACCTGAGGTACCACTTTAGCTAATGGGGCCTCCCGCTGCCACCGTGCCGTGGCGGCACAATTACTGTTCTCATCCTGAAGCAAAGTTCTTAACCCGAGGTACTATTTCTGGGTTAGCGGAGTCTGTAACCTGAAACGTCTGTAACTTGAAGCGTCTATAACCTGAGGTACCACTGTACTTCAGTTGTCCCCGTTGTCTGCTAAGAGTTCAGCTGATGACTCCTCATATGTTTGATTACACACTGCTCAGACTCTAACCTGCTCAAACAATTTACACAGAGCTAGAAGGGAGGGTTTGGGTCATGCAGAAAGCACACTCACCTCCTAATCCAAACACTAGACCAGCACACTTTGTGCGCACAGGCCAAATATGGGAAGAAGTGAACAGCAAAGCTGTACTGCAGGGATAGCCAATGTGGTACAACCCCACCCCCTCCAGAAAAAGTTTTGGACTACAATTCTTATATTCCCCAGTCAGCATGGTCAGTCGTCAGGGGTGAGGAGAACTAAGGTTGAATGACATCAGCAGGGCATCTTGTTCCTGTTGCTACACAGACTCCCTCTCCATGAGAGCCTTAAGATGGCTTGCGCACTGCAAATATCAATCTAAAGGTATCAGAGGGAGGACGATTGTGTTGAAGTACCATTGAATGTAAAGAAAACCTCATTGATTTTCATCACAAAATGCAAAACTATATCAAGAAATAGTAAGTGTCAAATAAACAGTAGAAGTAAACAGTGCTTTTTTTTCTGGGGCTACGCATACCCCTAAACATTTGGTGAATGAGGTGCAGTATTTCAATATGAGTAGGAAAATGACAGTACCCCTAAACATTTTTTTTATTTTTAGAAAGAAGCACCAGAAGTAAAACAGAGTGCACTTATTCATGCCATTTAAAAGCACTTGAGTGAGCAAAATTCATTTTGAATTCATGTGGTATATGTTGCTTTTGTTTTCTTATTGGTTCATAGTCTATACATTCCTATGACCCACTGGATAATCAGCATCGACATAGGAAATGCTTCTTCCTTTCTTCCCTATACAGCCAACAAAATGCATACAAATTGTTCTGAAATATCATTTTGAGAAAGCAGACTCTTTTTGTCAGAGTGTAGTTAATTTTTTTTGTCAGATTGTAGTTAGTTTTCCAGTCACTGATAGCAATGCCCTCAGCAGCACTTGGTCTAAGCTCAGAGAAAATACTCCATGACAAAGAAGTCAGCAGCTGAATTTCAAAAGCCACCACAGCCGCATTATCTTTTTTTTTCTATTTGTGGAAAAAAATGTAAAGATTCTCAACTTGCACTTTAACTTTATCCTGCAGCACATCCATTGTGATAGAAAGATCAATCTTGCTAAGTATTAGTTAAGCTCTCCCAATGTGAAACACATATTTACTGTCTTTTTAACTGGAGTAATGATGCAGGGAAACATGCAGATATGAAAGTTTTGTTCTTATACTTTTATTGTGCATTTTGGTCCCAGTTGGAACCCTCAAGTATGGCTAAAAAAAGAATTTGAGACTATTGGGGGAAATGGAAAAACAGAAGAGGGATAATTGAATGGAACATTCTGAAAAAAAGTATGGCAGGCTCGCTGGCACAATGAATAGGAGCATTGCCTGCTTCTTGGGAGAAAAGCGATGACAAACCTAGACAGCATCTTAAAAAGCAGAGACATCACCTTGCCAACAAAGGTCCGTATAGTTAAAGCTATGGTTTTCCCAGTAGTGATGTATGGAAGTCAGAGCTGATTGCTGAAGAATTGATGCTTTTGAATTATGGTGCTGGAGGAGACTCTTGAGAGTCCCATGGACTGCAAGAAGATCAAACCTATCCATTCTGAAGGAAATCAGAAGAGAAGACTCCATGGAAAAGACCCTGATGTTGGGAAAGATTGAGGACACAAGGAGAAGGGGACGCAGAGGACAAGATGGTTGGACAGTGTTCTCAAAGCTACCAGCATGAGTTTGACCAAACTGCGGGAGGCAGTGGAAGACAGGAGTGCCTGGCATGCTCTGGTCCATGGGGTCATGAAGAGTCGGACATGACTAAACGACTAAACAACAAAACAACAACAACACTTAAGAAATATCATTTTGAGAGCTCAATACATCAAAATTTAAAGGAAACTAAATATGAAGCAAATAGATACCAACAGCATTTGGGGGAAATTGAATGAAAATAATCAAAATGCAATCAATAATTTTTCATTAAAAATGAAAGAATAAGACTAAGCACCATCAGATGGACCCAGGACTACCATCAAATAAGTGGCCTGGAAAGGGAATACTGGTTAATCCACTGTTTTGACACCACAAGTTGCAGTTGTGGGCTGGCAATGTAATTGGACCCAGGGTACTATGGGGAAAGAGTGTTATCAGTAAACAAACCTTTACCATGTTTTGATATCCAGACGTTGAACTGGGAAGCCATAGCGGCACAATGGAGAAGCTCACATTATAATGACTTTCCAGTTGCCCATAAAACTGAGCCCCAATGAAAACTGATGCATCAAACACATGCAACACAAAGCACAGATGGGTGGACATGCCCCACTTTCCGCACAGTGAATATTGCACTGTAGCCGTGTCTGCTATGAACATCCTTTTCTTTTCCACACAGCTGTTTCTACTTATAGTCTTAATCACGGCCGGTAGAATTCTGACAGGCTGTGATCACCCTGTCACAAATGACAGAAGACAACCCCTTTAGATTCCTGAATGTCACAGCTCTGCACATCATTTCCATCCAAATGTCATGAGCTCTCACAAGTCCCCGCCTCAATCACTGAGCTCAAATAGCTTCAGAATATCTATCAAACCAAGACAGTCAAGGTTATGAGGCCATCTTTCTGTGCATAGGTCCCCAGGATTAATTATCGTCAAACTCCACAGGAGTTTTGTAGGCTTCCTAAGTGCTGGGTTGCAGCCCTCAATTTTCATTAACAATTATACAAGTTAAACAAAATACCAAAGGGGCTAATTCAAGCCATCCTGTACAATGCACCACATAGGAAGGAGGGTTAGCAGCAAGTGACACAGACACAAAAAGTCTTCTTCTTATATGGCAATCACTCGTAGCTGAGTAAAATTGTCTTCCATAAACACGGTTTTAACAGTGAGTCCGTAAGTGACTGTGGAGGCCAATTCTGGACCCACACGTCATTCCACAGTGGGGACATAGGTTTCTGGGCAGGAGCTGATCATGGCAAGGGTTTGCCAAACATGCCTTCCTCTTATTGTGTTTCTCCCTTTCATCCTGAGTTTGAGCATCTTTCAAAGCCCATGACATCTTTGGTAAAGGCTGTTCTCCAACTGGAGCGCTCACGGGCCAGTGTTTCCAAGTTGTTGGTGTTTATACTACATTTTTAAAAGATTTTCCTTGAGAGAGTCTTTAAACTTCTTTTGTTGACCACCAGCATTACACTTTCCATTTTTAAGTTCAGAATAGAGTAGTTGCTTTGGAAGGCGATAATCAGGTATTCAAACAACATGACAAGTCTAAAGAAGTTGATGTTGAAGAATCATTGGTGATCTTTGCTTCTTCCTGTACACTGGCATTAGTTAGCCTGTCATCCCAAGTGATGTGCAAAAAAATTCAGAGACACTGTTGATGGAATCTTTTGAGGAGCTGGAGATGGCATTTATAAGTGGTCCATATTTCACAATCATACAGTAAGGTTGGTAGTACAATGACACATGAAGTAGTACACCGAGGGGTGGGAGTGTGGCAAGAGAATGTATCAGCAACCCCAGAAGAGTGTGTGTGCATGCACACGAGTGCACATGAATGTACAGACCTATGTTTGATATAAGCACTTCCCACACAATGGCAGATAGAGCATGGGGCATACTTATCCTCAACCATGTTGATGATGGTTTTACAATGCAGATTTAAATCACGTCTGCACTGTGCGTACATCACTATCTTCAGTTGACTTAATTGCACATCATGTTCTCCTTTCAAAAGAACAGATTTCTTTCTACAGCAGCATAATGTAGATCTGAATCATTGCTGCACTATTCATTCAACTGCACGAACTTGCAAATAGTTTCTCTGCTGACTTTTGAAAAAAAAGCTCCTTTTTATTTGCTATATTGTATTTTTTCCGATACAGTGAAAACAGTCTCAGACTTTCTGCCTGTTTGGGACATTGCTAATACGATAATATGCTATTTTCACAAACAGAGTGGAAAACCATAAAATAGTCTTAGCGTCCTTAAATATTACTTCAAATACACTTTATTCAACATTATAACCCTTCATTTGATATGTTAGTCTTTCATTACAAATATGTCAAGTAAATGGGTCAAAAAATATATAATTTGGGGGGAGAACATAGGCTTTTCACACTATTCACAGTCGTGAGTAATATCAAAAACAATTCTTCATCCTATAAAAGTATTGTGTAATTATCCATCTTATTCGGAAGGATCAAGATTAGATTTTCAGGGGCAACCATTGAATTTATTTAATAAAAAGTGACCACTAAAACTGTGACATCTGGGCAACTCCTAGGCTGGGATCCTTTCCCTTCTGCTATAATACACTCCTGTGAGTAAGATATCAGCTATTATAGATTTGAACAGCAGTTTGGCTGATTTTGACATTGATTGAAATTTATCAACCTCTCTTCCATACACTGTTCGAGCCTGGATGGATGTTAATACATTTCCCAAACCTTATCTCTTCTGATGCTACCTGAAAGGCAGTCTTTGTCTTGAATTATGGGCAAATTCAGTGCAATGCCATTCATGCTACTCGTAAGGGTTCTTGGGTGGTGGTAGGTTTTGGATTGGGGAAAGAGATTTAACCCTTGATCCCCCACAATGGTTGCCTGAAAAGGAAA
Source organism: Podarcis cretensis (assembly GCF_951804945.1). Lineage (NCBI taxonomy): Eukaryota > Metazoa > Chordata > Lepidosauria > Squamata > Lacertidae > Podarcis > Podarcis cretensis. Next base: position 21,528,152 of record NC_137176.1, on the reverse strand, counting down.
ACTCAATTGGTATGAATGGAAGCTTTTCTTTCGTTGCAAATAGGAAGTAGGTCCCTTAATCCTAATTGGAACCATAGGAGGAAGCAAAGATTTAATGCCCCCACCTCCTCCTATAACTCTTATCTGAATAGCTCCTCCTGTGCTTGCTATATATATATATATATTTAAGAAACAGCAGCCATTCATGCAATTATCAGTTTGGTTTGATCTGAAGAATATGAGCTATGAGTTAATAGGCCCCTTGTTTAAATCTGCTTTCAGACCTAAACTCACTAGATGACTTTGACAATCAATTGTTATCCCTTGCTGCACTTGCATCTGAATAGGAATGTCCAATCTCTTAGGGACGTTGCAATGATCAACTGGGTAATAAGGCTTCTGAGCATTAAAACACACATCTCTGACTGCTAAGAAGAAATATGCCAGTTCAGGAGAAGAAGAAGACACAGGAAAAATTACTTATTAAAAAGTAATTAATAAAAAATACTTCTCCCAAAAAAATTCTGCACAAAATTATATGCATGGCAGTGTCCCAGACCAATATAAGGAACAACTGGTATTAAAGATGTAAAATGCTGGGTTAAAAAACATCCATTGATTTATTGGTGTGATTAAACGACTAATTCATTCATCAAAGTTTAAAAATGTGGCTTTATAATTGGTTTTTAATTGGAGCCCTCTGCAAGGGTATTAAGTGCTGATGGCATTGTTATAAAGAATTTATTCATATGCTGAGTCCATCAGTGCATTTTGGATGCTTTTATAATATGAGATCTGTCAGTGTAATTTCTCCATTGTTCCCACACACAGGCTATTAAGAATCCAAGCCCATTATTACCATTGTCAGATGACGTGTACAAAATGGCTTCCTTGTCATATTTGGCTGTTGTGTCATTACACAACAGGGAAGGAGAGGCATTATCCCACACTGCAAGGTACAGTGGTGCCTCACAAGACGAAATTAATCCATTCCGTGAGGCTCTTCGTATAGCGGTTTTTTCGTCTTGCGAAGCAAGCCCATTGACAGCTTAGCGGATTAGCGCTATTAGCGGTTTAGCGGCTTTTAGCGGATCAGCTGATAAGCGGCTTATCAGAGGATCAGCTGATAAGCGGCTTAAGACTTAGGAAAAGGGGGGGAAAGGGAAAAAAACCGGCAGGAACTCGCAATACATTTTCGTCTTGCGAAGCAAGCCCATAGGGAAATTCGTTTTGCGAAGCGCCTCCAAAACGGAAAACCCTTTCGTCTAGCGGGTTTTCCGTCTTGCGAGGCGTTCGTCTTGTGGGGCACCACTGTATTCTCAGTGGTGGCACCCACATGGCCTTGCCTAAAAAATGTTATTCTGCTCTTGAGAGTCCCATGGACTGCAAGAAGGTCAAACCTATCCATTCTGAAGGAAATCAGCCCTGAGTGCTCACCGGAAGGACAGATCCTGAAGCTGAGGCTCCAATACTTTGGCCACATCATGAGAAGAGAAGACTCCCTGGAAAAGCCCCTGATGCTGGGAAAGATTGAGGGCACAAGGACAAGGGGACGAAGGAGGACGAGGTGGTTGGACATTGTTCTCGAAGCTACCAGCATGAGTTTGACCAAACTGCGGGGGCAGTGGAAGACAGGAGTGTCTGGCGTGCTCTGGTCCATGGGGTCACGAAGAGTCGGACACAACTAAACAACTAAACAACAACAAAGCAAAAATGAGTCCTTCTTTCACAATCCTATTGTCCACACCTTTGTGGGTACATGTGTGCACATGCATATGCCGCCTCCAACATTCATTCTGTTTTCTCTTTAGGGTTTTCTGACTGCAGTCCATTCCCCTGTTTCCTCCACTCAGCTGCAAGGGATGGAAGAAAGGAGCAGTAATAGGCAGGTTGCAGGCTGCTATTTGCATGGAAAAGAAAGCTTGCCTTGGCAAGACTGAGGACTGCAACGCAGGTCAATGGGTCCTAAGGTTCTGAGAATGAGTTCCTAATCCTTAAAAAAGTGTAGCCACAGGAAGTACTTGTCTAGACTATTAACTCCCCCATCTACTCTTTTTTTTTTTAACAATTGGGGAAGATATCTCTGTTGTTGTTGTTTTCCAAAATATGTTTACAGTGGACGCTCGGCTTGTGAACATGATCCTTGAGGGAGGCACGTTCGCAACCCACCACGTTCGCAACCTGCAACATTCGCAACCTGCAGACCACATCTGTGAACGCGCGGGTCGTGATTCGGGGCTTCTGCGCATGTGCAAAGAGCGATTTAGTGTTTCTGCACATGCATGAGACCAAAACCTGGAAGTAACCCATTCCAGTACTTCCGGGTTTTGGCATGTCCGTAACCCGAAAACGCACAACTTGAAGTGTCTGTAACCTGAGGTATGACAGTGTTATTTTACATTGATTTACATTAAGATCATATAACATACAATTTACATCAAAATCTATTTATTGATCTTGGCAACTTCCCATCCTTACATCTGTGATGGTCTAATTCACTCTCCTCCCTGCTGCCTGCCTCTTAACATTATTTATTTACCGAAATCCTATATTACAGTCTTTTCTGTTTTCTTGCCATTCCTTATAAGTCAAAACCTGTTTGAAATTTTATTTGGCTGTATTGCGTTCTTATATAAACTGCAAAGGGTTTCCATTCTTCCACAAATATTTCATCTTTGTGATTCCTTATTTTATCTGTGATTTCTGCAATTTCTGAGTACTCCAGTAGCTTCAGTACCCCTTCCTCCTTTGCTGGGATTTCTGATGCTTTCCATTTTTGCACGGAAGGTATCCTGGCTGCAGTGATGGCGTATGAAAACAATTTTACCAACTTTTTTTAGGGGGGGGGGGTCTCTTTTTTTAAAGCTCTGCCAGCTTAGGTTTTTACTAGCTTCTTTGCACTGTTTACCATATTAATGATATGTTATTGTCTGTGTTGGTGTTTGTAATGAGCTAAACTAATGACACTCATTTTCAGTGGTAGAATGTATTGTCTAATTAGGTTGTAATCCTAAACACACTTTAGTAGACCCCATTGAACTAAGTGGGATTTAATGCTGGACTAAGGATTGGACATGTCATGGCTGACTCTAACCAGATTGTAGACATATGTCACACTTAGCACAGAAAATCACAATAAATGGAAACGCTGTTTGCAAACATTGGCATGCGGTTTGATTGAGGGGTGGACAGAAGATATAGATTGTGTTAAATTTTGTAACTGGTTTTGTAATGGATGTAATGGATTTCCTCTTGGGAAATTATTATTATTATTATTATTATTATTATTATTATTATTATTATTATATACTTCCTTTACCCAAAGATCAGGTAGTTTGTTTACAGTAAAAGTAAATTTTCTCTCTTTCTCACTTGGTGTGTGTGATTTACGATTTCCCCTGCTTCTCTCTTTAATTTATTACTGTTCAGAAAGCCTATTTGGTAATTGAGACCATTTGTATTCTTGAAACAATCCTTGATAATATGAAAGGCTCTCTACTTAATCTAATTGAGTTCTCTACTCCATCTTTCTGTTCATCTAATGTCAGGCAACAAAATGTTGGCGAAGGACCTGATCCGAAGGTTAGTGTAGTAAATTGGAGACTGGCTCCAATAGGCTGGGTAGCGTTGCCACTTAAATTTCATTTTATTTGGTATATTACATTCCCTTAAGGAAATTAAGCCTGTGATCCACAAACCATTCACTTCAATTATGTTTGCTTTTAGCACAGCATTTTGGAAATCTGTCCATATATCAGCAGAATTAGGCCATCAGTTAAAAGCAAAACTATATCCTGATTAAACTTTGTTGTTATTATTAATCACTCCATGTATAGCTACATAATCAATTAAAATGAATTAACCTCAGTCAAGTTACCTATTTGAGGATATGGAAAGGTACATTCTTGGAAGAGTATTTGTGAAGAAGAATGACTTTCTTAAATTTGTAGTTGAAAATGTGATCCTCCCTTAGATCACTGATATCCCCCCAGATACAAGCATGACTCTAAGCAAACTCCCATTGGCTCTTGTAGTGATCCCTGCCTTCACGAGTGCTCTTTGGAAAGTAAACATGAAAACACCATTTTGGAATAGTGCTGGTCTTGGGATCCCAGCAAATTGCCAAGCACTATGCCTTCTGATGCTGGCCCTAAGACACACACAAAAATAGATGTTGTGTAGGACCTTTGATATACTACAAGGGTGGCACTGTGGGTTAAACCACAGAGCCAAGGGCTTGCTGATCAGAAGGTCGGCGGTTCGAATCCCCACAATGGGGTAAGCTCCCGTTGCTCGGTCCTTGGTCCCTGCTCCTGCCAACCTAGCAGTTCAAAAGCACGTCAAAGTGTAAGTAGATAAATAGGTACCGCTCTGGCAGGAAGGTAAACGGTGTTTCCGTGCACTGCTCTGGTTCGCCAGAAGCGGCTTAGTCATGCTGGCCACATGACCTGGAAGCTGTACGCCAGCTCCCTTGGTCAATAAAGCGAGATGAGCGCCGTAACCCCAGAGTTGGCCACAACTGGACCTAATGGTCAGGGGTCCCTTTACCTTTACGTAGGACCTTTGATGAAGTCAGGAGAATTGGCGAATGACCTCAGTTTATACATTGAGCTTGACTATCCAATTCACACTACAACATCCAGAAAGCGATCGCGACATGAGGTTGTGAAGTATAGATGAAAGCCACTAGTTATCTGTGAGGAACATTCAGATGTCATTAATTTAGTGCCACTAGGTGTCACCATATAAATAGTCCTGAAAGATTCATCAGACAGTAATTTTCGGGGGGGGGAGGAGGGAGAGAGAAACAAATGGAATGTTATTTCAATTTACACAGGGAGAGCATGCATCTACCATACATAGCAGAGGAACTGGACTGCTTTTCTGTGATGTTAAAATTAATCAGGTTCATCACCTAACACTGAAATGATAAATATATTCTTCTCACAAGCAAAATGAAACTGAGATTTATAACTCTCCTGTGCTTACTTTTAAAGCAATAAATTAAACTTCTCTGTGCCTGCTTCTTTGTAATAAGTAAATATAGTCATATGAGATATTTCCCCATATTAAATATAGTCATATGAAATATTTCCATATATATATATAATGTTAGTGTCAGAACAAAGGATGACTTCCATATAAGGCAATGCAGGAAAACTTCGTTGTGATTGCCTTTCTCTGTGTAACCTATACCTCAGCTTATTGATTAGGTATTTAGAAACAATTCAAGTGGAATATTTGCTGTCATGGCAACTCTATGTTCATTACAGCAATCCTGGTAGGAATATCTGTGAATAACTCAACAGGTGCACTGGCAATGCACAACCTATAACAGGCATAGGCAAACTTGGCCCTCCGGATGTTTTGGGACTACAACTCCCATGATCCCTAGCTAACAGGACCAGTGGTCAGGGATGATGGGAACTGTAGTCCCCAAACATCTGGAGGGCCAAGTTTGCCTATGCCTGACCTATAAATAACTCAGTATTTGAGTCCAAAAATCCACATTAGGGCAATAACTTTCTTAGAGTCAACCAAAATATCACCATATAGTGTGCAAGCTTTCAAGGGCTACAGAACTCTTTGTCGGGCCAGAGGTGTGGCAGGGTGGGAAGAAAAATAGTTGGCTGATAGTAAAGCATGGCTGTGCATTTCATACGAGATTACATATGCAGGTGCCGCTGTGGTCTAAACCACTGAGCCTAGGGCTTGCCGGTCAGAAGATTTGAATCCCCGTGACGGGGTGAGCTCCCGTTGCTGGGTCCCAGCTCCTGCCAACTTAGCAGTTTGAAAGCACGTCAAACTGCAAGTAGATAAATAGGTACTGCTCCAGTGGGAAGGTAAACGGTGTTTCTGTGTGCTGCTCTGGTTTCACCAGAAGCGGCTTAGTCATGTTGGTCACATGACCCGGAAAAACTGTCTGCGGACAAGTCAGCTCCCTCTGCCAGTAAAGCGATCTTTTTTAAAAACGACAACTCTAGAGTTGTTCGCAACTGGACTTAGCTGTCAGGGGTCCTTTACCTTTTTACATATGCACTTTACATTTAAAGCAGTACCATACCACTTTAAACAGTCATGGCTCCTTCTAAAGAATCATGGGAACTGTAATTTGTTGGGGCTGCTGAAAATGGTTAGTAGATCCCTGTTTCCCTAACAGAGCCACACTTCCCAGGGGTCCCAGGAAGAAGGGTTGATTGTTGTCTCGCTCTCCTCCCTCTGGGCACTCCCTAAATCTGTTCTAGGAGTTCCCCAATCCTCTTGAGAAAGCTTTGGGGAGGTTGGTGAAAGGGGAGGAGATAGAGTCCAATGCTTGAATACTCTCTGAGTCATATATAAAGGTAAAGGTAAAGGGACCCCTGACCATTAGGTCCAGTCATGACCGACTCTGGGGTTGCGGCGCTCATCTCGCTTTACTGGCTGAGGGAGCCGGCGTACAGCTTCCGGGTCATGTGGCCAGCATGACCAAGCCACTTCTGGTGAACCAGAGCAGCACACGGAAATGCTGTTTACCTTCCCACCGGAGCAGTACCTATTTATCTACTTGCACTTTGACGTGCTTTCGAACTGCTAGGTTGGCAGGAGCAGGGACCGAGCAACGGGAGCTCACCCCGTCGCGGGGATTTGAACCACCGACCTTCTGATCGGCAAGTCCTAGGCTCTGTGGTTTAACCCACAGTGCCACCTGCGTCCCGTGTCTTGTATAATTTAGCCCATTATTACGTGGAAGCCTCATTAGATTCTGGAGATACTTCCTAAACAAGGGGGTAAACCGACAAAGAAAGGAAGATATTAAATTCTGTATTTACTGACCACTTCTTAAATGCATTAAGTTGTGAACTTTCCTGGGATCTGCGGATGAGAGGTGGTATATAAATTTAACAAACAAACACTTGCCGCTTGTGATAACCTGAGCCAAATTTGTCAGAAGAGTCCAGGGTAACTCTAAGATGCTCTACAAAATAGAGAATCATTGCAACAACAGCATCCTCCTCTGTGGCATTTATTGCTTTATGAAGGTGGGGAATTAGGTAAAATACTGCTTTAATGTTTCCTTTTATTTGCTTGACATTGTATTCCTGAATAAGTCTTTTCTGAACAGTTGGCTCCAGAGAGCTGCTCACATCTATTGTCAGTCATACAGTTTTGCCTGATTGATGGAATACGTTATGGTTTCTATAATAAGGGCAATTGGTGGTGAGTGGGTTGGAAACTCACTTTCATGTGGCGAGAAAAATAAGTGCAGATCCACAGAAAGTAACTTCTGGGACATCTATAACACTGTCTGTACCCTAAGATCTCTTCCCCTGCCTAGCAAAGCACAAATTTGGTTTCTCATTTTTTTCAATTCTGAAGTTTGGCTATCCATATTTCCACATAATGACTGTGTTTTTTAATCCTCAATAAAAACTTTCTCTTAATATTCAAATTTGTAATGTGCTTTTGCCTAATATGCACATGTCACAATGCACATTTTCTCTAATAAAATACGTGTTTGTATGTTATATTCACTAATGCATGCATTTTTATGCACATATAAACCTAGGGTGTGCATTTTTGAACACATTACTTGACTGGAAAAGTGCATTGCAAAATTCAAGGATGTGTGAATATCAAAGGATGATAACTAGTGATAATCTAGTGATAACGCGTCAGCCAGCTACTCTGGCTGTACCTCCTCCTCCTCTCCCATTATTTCCCAACTTTTCCCCTCATATTCCTGTGATCTCCCTCAAACCCCTGTTGTAATTCTGAACCGTCTTCTTCTCTGGAAGGGTCAGGCTGGGGAGACGATCTGCACCATTCCTCCTTTGCCCAGTCCCTGACACACATATTTTATTTTATTTATTTTTTTATTTATTTTATTTATTTTATTTTATTTTATTTATTTTATTTATTTATTTTGAAAAGTGCAAATTAGGTTTGTTTTCCTTTAAATGAGAAGTGAATCAAATTTCTCCCCACTCCCTAGTCCTCATATGTGTAGATGCCAGCTTTTTCCATTGTGCCACCTCAGCTGTGGAAATCTCTCAATTGCACGGTAAATTCTGTTCAGGCTTATTATTGTTGTTGTTGTTGTTGTTGTTGGCAGCATCATCAAAGTTAAGCTTGGTTGATTTGGTAGATATTTTATTTATACAAGCATAAGAAGAGCTCTGCTGGGTCATCTTCTCACAGTGGTTAACTAGATGATTATGGGATGCCTGCAAGCAGGAGTGCAATAGTTTACACCAGTGAGATGTAGTGGTTAAGAGAGGTAGACTCATAATCTGGTGAACCGGGTTCGCTTCCCCGCTCCTCCACGTGCAGCTACTGGGTGACCTTGGGCTAGTCACGCTTCTTTGAAGTCTCTTAGCCCCACTCACCTCACAGAGTGTTTGTTGTGGGGGAGGAAGGGAAAGGAAAATGTTAGCCACTTTGAGATTTCTTTGGGCAGTGATAAAGTGGGATATCAAATCCAAACTCTTCTTCTTTTCTACTGGTGGCATTGCATAACCATTAATTTGTCTAATCCTCTTCAAAGTCATTCAGATTGGTGACCATCACTATTGCCATGCTGTTTTTATTTTGTTTTTCATTCTTAATTCATTATTGTTGCTTAAATGTTCTTAGCTGCATTGAACGCTACTTTGAGTAAGTCAAAAGGAAGGGTACAAATTATTAAAATAAATGAATACACATGCAGACTTAAACAAAGGGCTGGATAATTTAGCTGCTAGCAGATGTAAACTCAAGAGTATCATCTGCCCATCCAACTGGGGTGTCAAAGAATCTCTCTAGAAGAGTTCTGAGAGTAACAAGCATGTGGGACTCACTAGAGTAAGCTCTGCTCCGTAATGGTGAAAACAAAACAAAACTGATAATATTAAGAATATTAAGAATAGCTTTGTGACTTATAAGAAGCACTCTCCAACAGTGAAGGGTGGGCTGTTATTTTACAGGGTTAATATATATCATTTGAAAATAATAATCTGCCAAGGGCTTCTCCACCTGCGGTGTTCATGGACTAGAGATTTTCCAAAGAAAACCACATGAAGGGACAGTGTAAAGAATCCTAGAGTACAAATTTCAGTGAAACTATGGTATAGCAAATATTTTCCAACTACGAAAATGAGATAGTCAATATTAGTATTCTTAACCTCTCAATGGCTTCGATACATACAGTAATCAAATACTAGACAGCGTCAAAAGAGAACCACATGAACAGATCATACAAATGAGAATGTCTGTAAAGGCCATTAGTTTAAGGCTTTTCACATCAATATCAGCCTAATGTTCAGTATCATTTCCCAGAATGTAATCGCTGTTGATTGGACATACCAGTAAATATCTACTTGAAACCATAGATTCCCCATAGAGAATCTGGATAGCATCTAAAGATCTCTAATAGCTATCTAATGCAGAATAATGAAATGCCTAATTGATTTACCACCATGGAGAATTGCACAACCAGTGGATGCCATGTGCACTATCATTTACTGTTGTTGGGTTTTTTTAAAAAAATAACTCTACAGCTGTGTAGGCATTGGTACATATTTTATTGAATGCAAATATCTTGGGCTTTCAAATCCTACATGGATATTTGTTTTCTCTACCATGAAAAGCTAACTATCATGTGCTTCACTTAAAAAAAAAGAAGAATCTCAAACGGTCTGGCATTTTATTTCAGGTTGCCCTTAAAAACTGGAAATGCCATTAGATGTACCATGGACTCACCCAATGAGTTGAAAATGTCTGCAGATTGATGTATAAGTCTCCTCTATGTCAAGCATAAGTAGGCTTATGCATGTTTGAACTTTCCTGTTTTGCACCAGATACTTTGGGAGAAATTCAAGTAAGTAGATATACTTAAATTAATAAAGCTGAGCTCTTCATGTCCATTGCTTTTCAATGGGTCTACTTTGAGTAGGACCAACATTGGACACAACCCTTTGTCTAAGCTCAAGCTATGATGCCAGTTCTAGGGTATACACACAAATGGTTATGAGCATCAAAGGAAGACTGTGGTGTCAAATTGCCAAATTACAATACATCAAAAGGTTCAATGCAATTGCTTATGGATGAAACCTAGGCAAACCAGGAATGTTTAGCGAACATGGCAAAATTCACCTGGATGAGCAGTTTAGGATTCAGCAGATCTCTGTCTTAGCTGGCTGATTTGTGACTCAGCTGGCCTTGTCCCAGACACTGGCTTGGCTGAAAATAAACCTGCATAACTTGTTCATTCTAGCTCAGGTTCCTCTGGCTCCTTCCAGTCAACAAGGGTAATAGTGGGAAGTAAAATAACTTGTTTTGGCTGGACAAAGAAGTGGTTAAGTGAAAACAAGAAATGTAGAGAACATACAAATTTTTCTTTAAAAAGATTATTAAAAAGAGGAGAGATAAAGAAGAAAATATAGTTATAAAAGGTGAAACCAGTGAAATTTATAAAATATTAGTAGAATTGGAGGATCAACAAGATCAACTAAAAGAGGTATGGGGAAAGGAGATAACAGGGCAGATAGATAGTCAAAGCTGGGGGAAAATATGGGAGAAACACACTTTGAAAATGTTGTCTATAAGGATAAAATAAAATTAACATAAGTTAGTATGGAGGTGGTATCTAACACCAGCAAGATTAAATGAAATAAACAAGAAATATTTGGTGTTATGATGGAAGAGATGCTAGGAAACTGGTGGGGTGTGTGTGTGTAATTGTGTACATTTTTTTTTATTTTTTTTTTGCAAAAAGAGATAACAGAAATCACAGGGTTAAAGCTTAGTGAAAGTCCAGAGGTAGCATTGTTATCAATTTACAACAGAGTTGAATGTGTGCAGACTATGACGGACTAGTGCTTCAGTGTTCGGTCGTCATTCCAGTAATCAGCTTAGGCATTGAGCTTTGTAGTAAATAATATACAAGGGAAGACAACACGTAAATGATTTAAAACAGGGGTATATCTGTCCCCATCTGCATGTTTCCATCGGGAGGAGCATAGAAAAAGGATGCTATATTAAAAGTGAACTCTTTATTTTCTGCATTTGCAATAGTTTAAGATAAAACCTATTTGGGAAAAAAACTACTATTGCAATTTTTATGGATGTTTATTGTTTGTTTACAGATAGTTGCCTTGGTGATATTATCTTGTGTTGATTGCAGTAGTCATTGTATCACCACCCTGCTCATTGTTTTATTGGCAAAATGAAGGTGAGCACAACAACACACACACACCCGGGCCCCAACTTGTGTGAATTTCACCAGAAACGAGCTCTCCTTTGAGTACTGCTGAATGCAGTTTCTTTAATTGATACAGAATGGCTGAAAAAATGCAGCAGAAATATTTGGCGGAGAACTAGCAACATTTGCTGGAAGATCACCTGGGTCTGGGTGGGGTTTTTTTTTGCTGCCTCATAGCAGGCCTTGATCTACCATCCTATCCATTTCAATAAACTCTGTTCAAAGATAGCTTCTCTCCACACGTTTATACCATGCTGCCTCTCACACAAACAGATGTGAGGGATTTACAAAACCATCCTGCTCTTTCAAGGTAAAAATGGAGAGCTTATTTCACATCCATCTTGAGGATGACAGGTCCGGGAGAGTTATGAAAGCTAGAGAATAGCCCCGGTATGAAAATAAACTGACTTAGGTAAAAATTCTACAGGCACAGCAGGGAACAAAACGAGATGTAAAACTATCTCAGACTTATGAAAGTGGGTTAAGAAAAGAATATGGCATGTAAGCTTCAGAAGTGCTGAACATATCATTCCACTGAACCAGGCAAAGTTTGGCACCTCTTAAGACAAAGGGACGCAGGTGGCGCTGTGGGTTAAAGCCTCAGCGCCTAGGGCTTGCCGATCGAAAGGTCGGCGGTTCGAACTCCTGCGGCGGGGTGCGCTCCCGCTGCTCGGTCCCAGCGCCTGCCAACCTAGCAGTTCGAAAGCACCTCCGGGTGCAAGTAGATAAATAGGGACCGCTTACCAGCGGGAAGGTAAACGGCGTTTCCGTGTGCGGCTCTGGCTCTGGCTCTGGCCAGAGCAGCGATGTCACGCTGGCCACGTGACCTGGAAGTGTCTCCAGACAGCGCTGGCCCCTGGCCTCTTAAGTGAGATGGGCGCACAACCCCAGAGTCTGTCAAGACTGGCCCGTATGGGCAGGGGTACCTTTACCTTTTACCTTTAAGACAAAGGAAAGAGGAAGAGTCTTAGAAACATTAGATCCACTCAGATGAAAGGCAGGCATTTTATTCTTCTTCAAAGAACATTTACACACCTTCTGTGCTAGAATCCTTCAGCTGTAGTAAAGGTCAGCTGTATAGCCACGGTTGCCCCTTTTAAGTGTCCAATTTTCATGGGTAAAAACAGCTTTTTTTCCAGCTGGAGCACACCAGAACTCACCTCTCAGGTGGGTGCCATTGCCACTCTGAGAGAACAAGGAAGAAGTTCATGGTGAGCTACAGAACCTCTTTTTCTAGAAAAAACAGCACTGGGTAAAACTATTTCAGGTGCCTGTGTGGCCTAACAGACTGACCATAGTGACTGACCATATTTATAGGCTGAAATATGTGCCTATCCCAGTGCGAGCAACTTCCATCACTGTGTTGAGAGGTCAAATACACTGCCTAAAAGACATCAGCTTCTCCTATGGAATTCTTTAATTAGAGGTAGCTTTGAGATTTTGTAATGCGAAATCCAAAGCAGTAATCTGGAGAAGCACTTGCAGAGTTTCAAGGGAAGCTAGAATAGTTTCTTAAAAGACACGAACATAACTCCAATGCTAGCCCATCTACGCAAAACTGCTGTTTACTGCTAATTTGGGGTGTGCACCAGCGTCTGCCAAATTCCCAACCAATTTGTGTTGACTTGTTCCTTTGCTGTTTCCAGTTGAAACAACTCCAAATTAGTAGAGAGCAGATTGGTTTGTCCCACGGCAATTTGTCATAAGTTGTGCTGATCAGCAGCTCAAAGCAGTCTCTCACAAGGCCAGGCAGTCTCCAAATTGCTGCATTCTAAGATTAAAACACCATATAAGACAGGTCTGGCCCTTCCATGAGGCAGAGTGAGGCAAGTGGCTCAGGCAGGAGGTGAGGAGGGACGGCGGCAAGGTGCACATGTGCTACATTGCCTCGCCCAACACTCCCTTAAGCTAGCCTGCTGCCTCAGTTATGGTGGAGGATGCTCCCTTGCTGTTAGATTCAACAGCCAGTTGACACCTGAACGTGGAATGGAGACATAGAACCATCTTGTCCTTCACCTCAGGCAGCCCACTCAACTCTCACTCAACAGGGAGTCAGTGTGGTGTAGTGGTTAAGAGCGGTAGATTAGTAATCTGGGGAACTGGGTTCGCGTCTCTGCTCCTCCACATGCAGCTGCTGGGTGACCTTGGGCTATTCATACTTCTCTGAAGTCTTTCAGCCTCACTCACTTCACAGAGTGTTTGTTGTGGGGGAGGAAGGGAAAGGAGAATGCTAGCCGCTTTGAGACTCCTTCGGGTAGTGATAAAGCAGGATATCAAATCCAAACTCTTCTTCTTCTCTTCTTCTCTCTCCAGTCACAATGCTTGATGGATAGATGGTAGAGTCTTAAAATACAGAGCTCTTTTGTAAGTTCTGCCCCTTAGAAAGTGTCTGTGGATTTGGGCGGCAACTGTTCAGCTTGTGTTTGTCTCCAATCCTTTCCCAAGCAATCTCAGTCTTATTTTTATTTTTATTTTTTAATAATATGCTTCTGATCCATGTCTTAATACGCCCCCCTCCCCCGCTCAGATGCCCACCTGCTCCTCTAATCAAGATTTGTGGTCATGACGGTATATGTTGCTATTGTGTGGTCTTGTACTAGGCAAGATACAGAAAAGAAAATAAAGGACCGTTGAACCTTATTTTGTACATGGTGCTCTACTGAAAGCTTGTCAGCTTTGTGTGTTTTGATATGGGCAGTCGTTTTGCTCACTGTGTGGTGAAGCTTTGTCTTCATCATGTCTTAGTGGTACTCCATCTTTTGAACAAGTGAGCAAGGTTTCTACCAGGGATGAAGCCCTAGATGGTATTCAACCATGTACAGAGCCACTTCAATAAGTTGAAGTGTTGTTTCTCCATACCTGTCGAAATTTGTATTGAAGTATCGAAACTTCTCACAAAACCAGGGTCCGTGGACATCCTGTTTGGGAGATGACACCAAAATATTCAACCCCCCCCCCAAAAAAAAAAACACCCCACAGTATTTTCCCCTGTCATGTTTGTATTTCAAGCAGAAATATTTATTTATTTATTCACTGTTTAGTAAGTTATTTTATTGTAACTAGTTGTACGCCACCTCGTTATTATGCTTTGCTATAAGCTGTTTCATGCACTACATGGTGATGGAACAGCATCTCACAGTTTGAAGAAGGTGAACCTTCTGATAATGTCTACCATGCACAAGTAGGTACAGGATTCTCCAGACTGTAAGATGGACTATCCCTGTTACAAGCACGAATGCCCAAAGACTTTTAGCAATTCAAAACAAAATGAAAACAGCATTTTCTTCCAAGTTGAAAAAGAAACAAAACAGCTCTAGTTTGTGTAGCTGCATTATTCACAGATTATAACTACAGGGAAAATAATTCACAGAGCAAACACCCCCAACACAGCTGTTGAATATAATATATTCATCTCCAGTATTCTTGTGGAAGAGGGGCCTAGCAGGTGGCTACGAAGAAGTCTGAACCATAATGGAAAACCACAAATTTTTCAAATTATATAATTGGCCTTCCTATATATTCTGAGATTATTTTATTATGGAGAACACACAAAAAATGCTATTAATGACTGGGTAAAATCGATTTTCTTCATTCTGTTCCCATAATTATTCTATAATTACCCTGGAATTCAGATGTATAAATAAAATAGGTGTGGGGAAGGGAATTGCCTACCACCCCTGCCTTGCCATTGTTAGTAGCACGGAACATAAAAAAATTGAGAAGAATTGGGGAGGGGAGACAAGAAGATCAGGTCAACCTGGGTGTGGACAGGCCTGCACAGCTTGCAAATGTGCTAGCTTTTTTATTGCTGCATCACTAGGAGGATGAACCTTGATCTCCCAAGCACATCTGCAAGGTGTGCAGGCCTGATCCACACCCAGGTTGACCTGATCTTCTTGTCTCATGCTGCTGGAGAAGATAGGGCTTCATTCTGATCCAGCAGGGTTCTTCATATGTTCTTATGATAAACCCTCCATGGTGACTGCCATCTCTACATCACTGCTACTGTTTAAAAATATCTCTTTGCTACCTCCAAAGGGTGTGTGTGTTCCCACTAGCTTTTTCATCTCCTGAACCAAAAAAATGGCATTTTCCCAGCACTTAAAGAGCACTGGGCACAGAATATTTCCAAGAGAGACAAATACTCCTGTACTACCTGTCCCATAGGTGTCATCTCTGGGGGGCCCTGGGTGCTTGGCACCCACAAAATTTCCACTGTGGGTGTCTGGCTAAGTGACCCAATACATCGCGAGTGTAATGTCACCCCTTTCCAGGCTCAGCTGCAGGACAGGGGAAAGGGTCATCACTTCTCCTTGAAAGCAACAGCTGCTGACCAGCTGTGTACCTCTCAAAGAGGCAAGAGTGTGGCACTGTGGTCTAAACCACCGAGCCTCTTGGGCTTGGTGATTGGAAGGAAGGCAGTTCGTATCCTTGTGATGGAGTGAGCTCCTGTTGCTCTGTCCCAGCTCCTGCCGACCTAGCAGTTCAAAAGCACACCAGCGCAAGTAGATAAATAGGTACCACTGTGGCGGGAAGGTAAATGGCATTTCCGTGCACTCTGGTTTCCATCACGGTGTTCTGTTGTGCCAGAAGCATTTTAGTCATGCTGGCCACATGACCTTAAAGCTGTCTGTGGACAAACGCCGTCTCCCTTGGCCTGAAAGCGAGATGAGCATTGTAACCCCAAAGTCACCTTTGACTGGACTTAACCATCCAGGGGTCCTTTACTTTTTTTTTAAAATCCTTTTTACCTATCTAAGGAAAAAGAAAGTTGGCAGTGTTAAGCCAACAACAACAACAACAAACTATGGCCTTAAGAAGCTCAGCCCATCTGCCCCCACAGTGCTTTTCTAGCACAGAAATGGATGCTGGGAGCTGTAGTTCAGGCTGGCCAAACCCACTAGAAGTCCATGTTGCCTTTGACCCACAGTCCGAGCTGACTCTAGAGGCAAAGAAGAAGCACATGGCTTCAGCAGGGTGCTAGCGCTGAAGCCCTGGAGCCTGGGGTCCTCTTTGTGCTTGGTTGTTTAGCCAAACAGCTGTACTACAAGCCCCAGAGTGCCTTGCTGCGTGATTGCTGGGTAGAGCATGCAAACCCCAAGGCCACTCCCTGCCTCTCTATCCCCAGGAGAGCAATGAAGCAGAGAGTGACAGGGGTGAGAGCAAGCAGCGTTTGCACATGTGATGTGATGTCATGACATGATGGCACATGGCTTGAGTGACGTCATGGCGTCACAATGTGGTCGCACACCGCTGGGCACTCAGAATATGGGGCCCATGTCAACTCCCCTCATCCGCCCTATCCTACTGCTTACATTTTTTTAGTGGTTTTTTCTGCTGGTTGCATTATTAACAGAATTTAAAGGTAACCATTCACTCCAAATGCACAGTAAGGCTATTAACATCATGACCTTTGTAACAGAAGTCTAGACAGCAATACCGGGTACCGAAAAAATAAAAATGAAAAAACAGTCATTTACAAACCGGTCTAGAGTTATCATGGGAAACCAAACAAAACCCATGAAACAGCAGAGCAAAATGCCAGTGTCCCATTAGAGCAGTCAGATCAATATAAGAAATGAAAAGACACACCGGCTCCATTCCTCTGAAAAAGACTTAAAGCTGACTGGCAGAGGATTGATCAGTTTTAGAATAGAGACTTTCCACTCCTCTTCAATCCCATCAATAATAATAATAATGAATGAATGAAGGGAGAAAAGAAGAAGAACACATTGAAGCAATATGCAATTTTTGGTTTCAAGATTGCTACATCTCATATCTCAGCTTTTACGCAGATGTGGATATAACATGTGACTATTGGGCAGAACGGGTAAGTGCGGAGGGTGTGCTAGGATGGCAAGGTGGGCTGGAATGATCCTGATCTCACATCTTGTGTATGGAAGTATAGAACTGTAGGTGGAAGAGACCACAAGGGTCATCTAGTCCAAGTCCCTGCAATGCAGGAATCTCCTGTCCAACATGGGGCTTGAACCCATGACCCATGAGGTTGAGAGACATGCTCTACCAACCATGCTACTCTGGTGTATAATATGACTACTTGTATAGCACAAGTGGTATTTCCAGTTGTTTCCAGTTACACATTGTATCCTGCCCTTCTTCGTATTGAATCCAGGGCGGCTAACAACACTTTAAAAATACATCCCAGAATCAATGACATCACTTTGTGGGAGTGAGAAGTTTATTGTCTGCTGCCACTACTTAAGGAATGTCTACCCACTATCCTATAGCCTCGGCTGCACAAAGGTAACTAGACTGTTGCTGTAAAAAACTGCTACTGAGGATAAGAGTAGGAGAAGTGATTTTAGCCAAGCCACACTGGATAGATGCCTATTTATTTATTTATTCATTCATTCATTTATTTATTTATTTATTTAATAGCTGTTAAACCTGGCTTTATAGAATTTTGCACTAAGTCAACTAAACCAAGCAGGCAAGGGATAACAAGAGATGTCAGCCTGGATAGCTCAGTTGGTTAGAGTGTGGTGCTGATAATGCCAAGGTTGCAGGTTCGAATCCCTGCATATTCCTGCACTGCAAGGGTTTGCAATGGATTAGCATTGGACTAGATGATCCTCAGGCATCCTGCCAACTCGAAAGTTTGATGATCTATAATCATAACACTGTCCTCTAATTTATGGTATCTATCTAAGGGGTGTGCATTAGATTTGGAGAAATCCCGAATCCTATGCTGTAATTGTGCCTTGGGCTTGTCAGTAGCAACATGTGTCACAGTGAGGATTCCTGAGGTTCTTTGTAGTGCTTTGGCAACCCTGATGAAAATGATAACGAGGAGGATGAGGATAATGATATCTGCAGAGATGAGCATAAGGTTTTATTTCAAAGGTGATACTGATTATTCTTTTAGTCTCTAATTGAATATATCACCTCAATGGTAAGGATAAACTGTCCTGTGATCCTTGGATGAAGAGTGGTATAGAAATAAAATAAATAGATGGCTAATAACTATATGTAATAACTTCTTAAAATGTGTTTAAAGGTTTAGTAAACTAATATTGCATGTGTCATCTTTTAGCTGTTCCCTTTTGAAGCTGCTATTCGACAAAAACCTCTTTACATTGATGAAAGAGTTGAGGTATCTCAAAAAAATTAAACAATCAAATCAAATCAGCAAACATTTCCAAGTAATTTATTTTAGGGGAGAAAGACACCAAAGTTCCTCACATTCTCAATCTGTTACGATTTCAGTGCCAATTCATATAACAAAACTGATGTGTCAGTAAGAATGGGACCAACGAGGGTTTAGCAGGCAGCAAAGAGGTCATGTGATTTCTTTACCAGATGCCCAGTTTTCAATTCAACCTGCATTTCCTATTCAAATCCTGTTGGCACTTCTCTGTCAGTTTGAAAGCCATCGATCTTGCAGTTCCTCAGCTAATGATACAATGGGGAAATTAGCTTTGCATTTTTCAGCATTGAGAGGGGGAGAATACTTTCAGGAATAGATGGGTAAAGGAACTTGTAAACTACGAAGTTTTCTCGAATGGAGCGAATCCTCATGAGACTTGCTTGTCGGTGAAATCAGGCAACTCCTCGAGCCCTGGCGATGACATTTAAAGAATTGTTTTCAATTTATAAAGGAAGACCACACAGATTGTATGGCATGCTGGATGCAGCTTCAAGCTGATGCATCTTCAAAGTGAATACCTGATCAAAGCAAGGAGTGGTATGCACAGGAGAGGACAAATGAGTACAGCTGCAAAGTATATGACAGAGTGCACAATACAATGGCTGAACAGCCATGTTTCTGGGATCAGCAAAACTAGGCATTTTTCTATAAAAGTGTATTATTGGGCAGAGTCTAAATAAAACACCTTAAACTTAAGCTCCAGTTCAAAAGCAGTGAATTTAGTGTGTGCGTAATTCTCACAATAAAAAAGGGACATTTATGTGCCTAACTCATGCTGGGACCTTTCTATTATGATTTTAATTTACACTATAGATGCCATTATGGGGACGCAGGTGGCGCTGTGGGTTAAAGCCTCAGCGCCTAGGACTTGCCGATCAAAAGGTCGGCGGTTCGAATCCCTGCGGCGGGGTGCGCTCCCGCTGCTCGGTCCCAGCGCCTGCCAACCTAGCAGTTCGAAAGCACCTCCGGGTGCAAGTAGATAAATAGGGACCGCTTACCAGCGGGAAGGTAAACGGCGTTTCCGTGTGCGGCTCTGGCTCGCCAGAGCAGCGGTGTCACGCTGGCCACGTGACCCGGAAGTGTCTCCGGACAGCGCTGGCCCCTGGCCTCTTAAGTGAGATGGGCGCACAACCCCAGAGTCTGTCAAGACTGGCCCGTACGGGCAGGGGTACCTTTACCTTTTTATAGATGCCATTGCTTGAAAACACATTCCCCCCCTCAAAGAATTGTAGTTTGTTAAGGGTTGCTGGGAACTGTATTTCTTCGAGGGGGTAAACGAAAGTGCCCGGAATACTTTGAGATGAAAAATGTGCTTCAAATGTGCTTTAAAAGGCATAGTGTTGGGGCAGACTGTGCCATCAGGCGATGTGCTGCTTTACAGTGTTGCATAAGCAAGATAGGTCGCTGTCCTTTCTCTTATTATTGTTAAATAAAATTGAATACAGTCTCTGCAAAAATAATAATAAACATATGCCTGTGGAAAGCCTACATTGCATATTAATATTTTACAATTATGTAACATATGCTATCAATTCAATGTGATCCCCCCCCAGACTATATTATATTTTACAGAAGAAGAAGAAGAAGAAGAAGAAGAAGAAGAAGAAGAAGAAGAAGAAGAAGAAAGGTCTCTGTCCCAAGGATCTTGCAATCTAAATGCTGATAGTGGGAAAGACGAAAGAAATGTGAGAGTAAATGAAGAGAAAAAGTAGCATGCAATCAGCAGCAAAGGAAGAAAACAAGGTGTAAGGGTAGCAAGACATCTCTTTGCTTATTCCCATCCATGTGCAAATATGTGGAGGGAGCAAAAGGAATATGTTTGCTGGGCCCAGCACAAACATTGTCCTTCAGTGGAGTGACAATAGGCTTCTGAATACCAGTTGCTGGAAGTCGCAGGAGGGGAGCTTGCAGGACCTGTTTGTGTGCTTCCCGATATGTTTGCCCAATGTGAGAACAGGATGCTGGACCAAATGGACCACTGGCCTGATGCAGCAGGCTCTTCTTATGTTCTTATGTGTTGGCGAAGGAGCACCTGTGCAAGGCTGGGATCAAAAGGGGCACAATTGCTGTGTCCCCACAAAGCCCTCCCCAAGTGCCCTTCAAGGCTCGGATCCAGGGAGGGAGGGTGCAGCAACCACATGCTGCATTGCCTGTCTGCTCGTGGCACTTGGCGGATGCAAAGCAGGTGCCCCTACGCCAGCACCTGCAGCATAGCCTGGTCCAGTGCTCCTCTCCAAGAGCATTGGTTCCATCAAAGCCTGGAGAGGAGTGCTGGGCCGGGCTGGGGACACCTACTTTGTGCCACCTCAACAATCTGCACTTGGGGCTATGGCCCCTCTGCTACACCCCTGGTTTGCAAATCTAAAGCAATGCAATCAATTCAGGACAAGGTAAATAATCACATTTACAGCACAGAGATACTAAAACCAGGCGTCAGCAGCCTATCTTAAGTAGCAAGATTCCTATCTAACCAGCCTGGTCTTCTCCTGCTTCTTAAAAACATAGCCAAAACATAGCCAAGATCAAGTCTGGTGGCCCCTTTGGAGAGCAAATGCCACAATGGATGGACAACCACCCCTTTTCTTGCAACTTTCCACCACTTAAGAAGTCACGTTCATTTCAAATAGAAGTTGCCTTCTCCCTTCTAGGAAGACTTAGATCACTTGAGTCTTTCTATATTGAGGTTTATATGATGAGATATACAGCATCTTTGCTGCTTCTTACAGAAGTACAGTACTTGCATCATGCATACATGTCTAAACACATGTGTTATACTACTCCTAAGAAGCAGCTCTTAACTCCACATCAGTCAAGCTAGTACAAGTTTGTATTAGTCTTTCCTAACCTTTGGAGTACCCAAGATTGACTCATGGGCTGTGTCCATGCAATGCATGCCGCTGACTACTGAGGTTGGGTTCCTTTTGCTTCACAGTCCCAGCTAAGTGACAGCTATTAACATTTCCCCCATTAGCAGCAACAACAATGGGAAACTTTTTTCCTCCTCCAATTAATACAATTACCCCAAACTGCAAAAGTGCAGATTGTTTCTCACAGCTGTTTGTTCAAAGTAGGGTTGCTTACCGTATTTTTCGCTCTATAAGACGCACCGGACCACAAGACGCACCTAGTTTTTGGAGGAGGAAAACAAGAAAAAAAATATTCTGAATCCCAGAAGCCAGAACAGCAAGAGGGATTGCTGCACAGCGAAAGCAGCAATCCCTCTTGCTGTTCTGGCTTCTCGGATAGCTGTGCAGCCTGCATTCACTCCATAAGACGCACACACATTTCCCCTTACTTTTTAGGAGGGAAAAAGTGAGTCTTATAGAGCAAAAAATACGGTAATTTTTTTTGACATTTAAAGAAGTTGCAGGACCAGGAATCAAAAGAAGCAAGCTCAGAGAAAAGTATTACTTTTACATACATCATTTGGGGCTCCAATGACATATAATCACATTTCGGAAGGAGGCAAAATGGTGTGTGCGTGAGTTGAAATCAATGACTTCTTCTTCATACGGAGTGAATTCCTAAGTGTCTCCTTCCCTGTGCTTTGTTTAAAAAGATGTTAATTAGTAAAACTTTTGAGCTGCTCTCCCAGCACAAATGTGCTTAGATCTTTGTCCTATTTAGTATGTCTTAAGCTAGATGGTATTTTATTATGTTCATCCCTGCTACATTGACTGAATGCTATTAGGCAGTATAATGCTATGCTCTCTTTCAGCAACCTGTTCATTCTTTTATTAGGCCTCTTTAGTACTCTTCACAAGGGCTGGGCGCTCCTCAAAGGAGTTTGCTGCTTGTGACTGATTCATCTCAGGCCTTGAGGTAGAAATCTCCTTGAAAATGAGAACATCGCTTATTACTACCAATTTAGCTGAATTGCAGTTAATTTATAAAACAGGCCTGCACAACTTTTGACCCATGGAACTGGAGGCAGCCCACACACTATGTGTGGATGCCCACTAGGGGTTCAATAAACCTTCAATTTTTCCTGCCTTCCTGGAAATGATAAAGGAGGTTGTCAAGTACCTGACAGCCTATACAATACAAGGCTGGTGAGCTGTGTTCAGCGTGTGTGTCAAGTTGTGCAGGGTTTGTTATAAAGTAATCATCAAATATGAAGCCTATGCCTGAAAGAGAAGCATTCCCCTGCAGTAAAGATATTCCTCCTAATTGCCCACAAAGAACTAGAGCAAGTAAAGAAAGAATGCAGACCAAGTTGTATTGCCAGGAAACTTGGAAAAAATAGGACCTGCCTTATTTGTTTCTTTATTTTGCTTTGGTGGCAGTTGTCAGAAAAGAAAGGACACCTCACCTTCATCTTGCATGAATATAAAACTTTTATGTATTATGCTGGGCTTAGCCTTTTGATCCATCAAAAACTGCTGCTCTTTGCCCTGGACACACCCAAGCCCACTGCATTCTGCTCATAGAACCCCAGCACCCCCCAAACCAACTAAGATTTACCCCTAGATTCATTCCCAGATCTACTATGGTGTCTATCCATTGGTAAAAAGGTAAAGAAAGAAAAAAAGTATCCTTGGATGGTTAAATCCAGTCAAAGGTGTTGCAGCGCTCATCTGGCTTTCAGGCCAAGGGAGCCAGTGTTTGTCCACAGACAGCTTTCCAGGTCATGTGGCCAGCATGACTAAACCGCTTCTGGCACAACGGAACACTGTGATGGAAGCCAGAGTGCACAGAAACTCTGTTTATCTTCCCACCACAATGGTACCTACTTGCACTGGTGTGCTTTCGAACTGCTAGGTTGGCAGGAGCTGGGACAGAGCAATGGGAGCTCACTCCATCACAGGGATTCAAATTGCTGACCTTCCAATCAGCAAGTGCAAGAAGCTCAGTGGTTTAGACCACAGCACCACCCACGTCCCTTGATAACTTGTGTCTCTTGGGAAGTTACAGGGAACCAGGCAGAGGGCCTTCTCGGGTAGTGGCGCCCACTCTGTAGAACAGCTTCCCACCAGATGCCAAAGGAAACCAGACTTTTAGGAGACATCTGAAGGCAGCCATGTTTAGGGAAGCTTTAAAAATCTGAAGGACTATTGTATTTTAATATCTTGTTGGAAGCCACCCAGAGTGGCTGGGGAAACCCAGCCAGATGGGTGGGGTATAAATAATAATAATAATAATAATAATAACAACAACAACAACAACAACAACAACAACAACAAAACAACAATTATTATTATTATTATTATTATTATTACTATTATTATTATTATTATTATTATTATTATTATATATAAACAACACTAAGGCTAAGATGGAAAAAGCCAAAAGGCAGTGCCCCATTTGCCTTACTGGGCTAGTCTCCACTGGTTGTATCACTAAACTTTGCCCAGGTTTCAGAATGTAATTTGTTAATAGGTAATTAACCTGTCATTTTAATGTGAAAGAACTGCTCATGGTGGATTGCAGCATTTAAAATAATAATTTCATTTAAAGCAACGACAATCAAGGAAACAGGAACAGCCATTAAAAGCAAGGATAATGCAATTATCATCCACATACAACAAAACCTTGATGAACTCAAACAGTCCATAGTAATCACTGAGAAATGGAAAGGAGGGAGACCAAGTGTACTTCAGCATCTGTTGTTGATACTACAGCACAGCATACTTTGACCAGTGGGATCAGCTGAGTATGCACAGCTCCAGCACAACATGAGAGTCTTTCTGCTTTGTCGTTGTTAGTGTTTTCCAGAGTTCCCGGTTAAGGAAACTCCTTGCCATTAAGTTCAGCTCAAAGTATAAAGTATTTACTGTTTCATGGTAGAAGACAAGCATAAACACACTATTTACATAAACTTTAAGAGATTCTGGTACATCATGAACTAGTATAGGTAAAGGTAAAGGGACCCCTGACCATTAGGTCCAGTTGTGGCTGACTCTGGGGTTGCGGCGCTCATCTCACTTTATTGGCCGAGGGAGCCGGCGTACAGCTTCCGGGTCATGTGGCCAGCATGACTAAGCCGCTTCTGGCGAACCAGAGCAGTGCACGGAAACGCCGTTTACCTTCCCGCCAGAGCGGTACCTATTTATCTACTTGCACTTTGATGTGCTTTCGAACTGCTAGGTTGGCAGGAGCAGGGACTGAGCAACGGGAGCTCACCCCGTCACGGGGATTCGAACTGCCAACCTTCTGATTGGCAAGTCCTAGGCTCTGTGGTTTAACCCACAGTGCCACCCCCGTCCCTATTAACTAGTATACTGTGAAGCAATTATCTGGTCTTAGAAGTAAACCTTGTAAAGATCCAAGTTTACAGAGAGACCCATCAGTACTTTACCATTCCTGCTTACCATTCTACACTACCACCATATAGGATGTTACCCTCAGCTATACTCCTGATACTTCACACTGAGCAAATGCCTCACATTCAGGCAAATACCTCATGCTCATGCCAGAAGCTGCAGAATCCAACATTGGCTTTATATCCACTACTGCACATACACAGATTCCTTAGAGAAAGGAAGTGTGGATGAGTCATGCTTTAAGCTCTTGAGCTTTGGACTGTTTCTAAACATAATGTAATAGGGACGTGGGTGGCGCTGTGGTCTAAACCACTGAGCCTAGGGCTTGCTGATCGGAAGGTCGGCGGTTTGAATCCCTGCGACGGGGTGAGCTCCCGTTGCTGGGTCCCTGCTCCGGCCAAACTAGCAGTTTGAAAGCACACCAGTGCAAGGAGATAAACAGGTACCACTGTGGTGGAAAGGTAAACGGCATTTCCGTGTACTCTGGCACTCATCACGGTCCTCCATGTGCCAGTAGCAGTATAGTCATGCTAGCCACATCACCTGGAAAACTGTCTGTGGACAAATGTCGGCTCCCTTGGCCTGAAAGTGAGATGAGCACCAATATTTCTCCTACATAAAACCTAATAGCCCTCCACTATGCATGAGAGGATGCTTCAGTAGAGGTACACATCAGCATATGTGGTGGGAGTGTCCAACAGTAGAACAATTTTGGAAGGATGTCCTCTATGAGATATCCTTGAGTATGGCTCAGGCACTCCCAATCACCTACATTTTAGCCTTACTTAATTTTTATCCTCAAGACGTGGAACAACTAAAGAGTAAGGAACTCATAACTTCTTTGCTAACACCTGCCAGGACAGTCACAGCTACAACCGGGAAATCCTTACAATTCCTGGCAGGCAGCTTTCTTAGGAAGAATTATCACAAAAAAATAAAAGTAGCAAGGAGACAAAAAAAGGACAATGTTTATGCTCTCCTCTCCCTTCACTTGTTCTAGGGTTTCTCTTGACCCTCCAGAGTGGATCTGAGGAGGCGAGGAGGGTGGGGGGAGGGAAGCATGAGATTCCATTAGTGGAATGGGTTTGTGGAATGCATCACATAACCAAAATAATGTTGCAATATCACAACAGCATGAATAAATAATATGGATATATGTTGTCCTGAACCTTATCGTCCCAAAACATAATAAAAGTTGTGAATTGTTCATTTAATCTATTTGTTTGCCCGTTTTTCTCTCGAAGATCTCCATCTACTATACTCCATCTACTTTCACACATACTTAGAACTGATGGGACCAAGCTTTTATTCCATACTTTAGCAACAGCTATATTTGCTGCTATCAGCAAATTTGAAACTATTTCCAGGTCTAACTCTGGGATATAGTGGTACCTTGGGTTAAGTACTTAAGTCATTCAGGAGGTCCATTCTTAACCTGAAACTGTTCTTAACCTGAAGCGCCACTTTAGCTAATGGGGCCTCCTGCTGCTGCCACACCACTGGAGCACGATTTCTCAACCTGAAGCAAAGTTCTTAACCTGAGGTACTATTTCTGGGTTAGCAGAGTCTGTAACCTGAAGCGTCTGTAACCTGAAGCATATGTAACCCGAGGTACCACTGTAATTGTACATGATTCAGGAAATCAGAACTTTGAGAATACCAGTTCAAATTCCACAGGTGCTTAACTGCAGGGTGTCTTCAACTTCAGTACCTATGGGTATGGTACATCTGAATTTGTTCTTAGAGTTTTAATATTTTATATGCATAGTTGCATCTCAGGGGGTTATATTTAACAAAGTTGTCCCATTTGCATAAGGGCTTCCATTTGCCCAACAGAACTTAGCCTACCTTTCCTCTTCTTGTGTGCCCCAATACCCCAATCTGCTCTGGCTGGTTTGGGGAAAATGCAGAACAGATGATGGGGGGCACACGAGGGAAGGAGAAGGAGAGGAAGTTCCATTACACAAACATAATTCCTTGTGCAAATGCCCAACTTTGTTGGCCACAATCCAAAGAGCCCATTGTGTGCAATTGTACCCTACACAGAGGCACACTGAGCCCTAGGATAAAGAATTCTTCCTAAACATATCCATGTTAAAAATAATAAGAAAAGGTTTCACTAATTTACTCGGCTGTATTTTTATAGTAAAGGGCTGAAAACAATTTTGTTAGTCTGTATCCTGGCAATCAATTTAATCATAATCTCATTCTGACAAGCCTCTGTATGTTGTGTTTGTCTGTGTGTACACTCTTGAGTTATTTTCTTTTCAATATCTCCCAGGGAAACAGTTCATCAGAGTATTAGTTTTGTGAAAAGATTGAAAAGAACCATTATGACAGTCTGTAACCTTTCCAGCCTCTAAGAGTTCCTATGTATTGATCTGTTTTATTTAATTTCTACAGCACATCTGTCTGTACCCAATCCATAGCCTGTTAGTGTGATATTGGAAAAAAAGTAGCTAGTTCACCACACACCTATTAAGACAGTATTGGGAACTTGCAACAATTTCCCTCAGCCTGGGCAGATGAACTCAATACATCTGATTCAATTTTGTTATAGTTTTTTTCCCTCAAAAAAAATATCAATTAGGGTGGATTTGTTTTCCAGACATATTGCAGTGATCTCCTATTACTGGCAGCTGTAAAGGCTGAAATGAAATTAAGGGGAAACTGTTTTAGCTGCATTCTGAATAACTCTCTAAAATTGACTCAGAAGACTGTCCCAGTGTCATTAGACATACAGTTATTTTTAAAAGCCTATTCTTTGGTCAGCTCAGTCAATAAATACTACATGAGGGAAGTACATGAGTTGAATTCTTATTATCTAACCTGCGTGTAGTGGCAGAAATTATTAAAAAAGAAGAAGAACCAGGAATCACTGTGATTTTATTAATATGAATATATAATTCACCAAGGGACGTAAAGAAGTCATCTACAGTCATGGTAGTTCTGAAACATCTCCTGCGTATTGATAAGAATATGGGGGGGGGGGGTAACTTGCCTATCTGTATATTGAAGTGATTGTGTCAGCCAAATCCATTGAAAAATGAGACCAAAGAAGGTAGAATTAATTTCCCTACATTTGCTATTTGTTCCATGGGAAGAAAAAGTAATCAGTAGACATCTAAAATATTATCATTGCAAGAATTAATAATTTGCTCTGAAACCCAGAAAAGGGGCCTGTTGGGCTCCCAAAGATCAATAAGTACATAGACATGAAAAAAATGTCTTTGATGATTCCATGAGCTATGCTTATGTCTTTAGGGGTTTGCCACTAGAAAGCTCACAGATTTTTAAAAATGCATTGCTCTTTTAATAACATTTTTCTCTCCTCTTTTTTCATGTCCTACATTTCAATCCAGCATTGTTAAAACACTTCATTCTTTCCTTATGTCCTTTGATTATTTAAGCTCAAGAATGTTGACTTCCCCTCACTTCCCACATGAAACCAGTCGACGTAATTCAGTAGAAAGGCATTAATGGCATAAATTAAAGTTACTGTTGATTTACACATTTATGACAATAATACGCAGGTAAATTAGCTTTAGATCTGGCATACTGTACATACTGTGAATATTATCCGTATTTACATATATACATATGTACGTATATATGTATATACTGTACATATATACATACACATATCATTTTATTTGTACACCATCTTTCCGTAGTTAAAACCATGCTCAAGGTGGCTGACAACATGAAAAAAATACATAATTACAAATCTAACAAAATTAGTCATAAACAATAAATAAAACACAACTAAATTGCCACGTAAATCGTAATAGGATATAAAAAAGATTTTTAAAAATTGATAACAGTAACAAACCTCACCCCACCCAAACAATCCTGACTAAACAATACCCCCACCTGTGATGAAATAAATATAGATATTGTCATTATTGATTTTCATATGCATATTTAAAAGCTGCACCTGTAAGATTTTCAGATGGTGTTCCTTTGGCTAGTTGAATCATGCACTAATAATACAGATAATATTTTCTCCCTACTTTCCTAAGTGGCATAGGTTAGAACAACAGCAGAAAACACAACATTTTAAGTGACCAAAACACTGACAGAAGAAAGCTTATATAGAAGAAAAGTGGACGGGATCTGTAATTGCAAAACTTTTCTTTATAAGCAGTCCTTTTCCCTTTAATTTCATGGATGGCTGGAATTTTCCATCTGAAAATATATCCAGCCCTCCATGAAATTTACTTGTCTATAAAATGTCTACTCCTGTTAACTTGAACAAATAGGTCCTCAGAAGGCTTGGTTACATATAATTAAACAAAAGTAATGTAGGTGCAATGAGTGTCACGAGGTTTGACCTCCAAGGATATGACTGCACTAAATGTGCTTCACCTTAGCTTAAACAGTAACTGTGTCACTTATCCTTCTTCTTGATTAATTGCTTAATGATCAATGTAAAGAAATTATCCGCAAAAATAAGCTGTGTTTCACTAAGAGGATAACCTCAAACACCTCAGGGTAAGAAATTTGGGGTGCAAAAAGCTGGTGTTGGCATCCACCTTTCTTAGGAGACCATGGAGAAGTGTATCTTTTGGGGAGAAGTCAAACCATTGGAGAGTTATAATGCCCCTGCTATGGCTGTAGAGACCAATACAGGAGAGGCATGTTTTGTTGCAGCTGGGGTAGATGTCATCTTCGGTTGTGCTGCAGATGCACCATGGTGTTTTGTCTCTCTGAGCTCCTCGTCTGGTAACAAGCCATTGTAAATTAAGCCAGCATAAAGTTACACTAGATCCAAAACCCTTTCAGCAGTGGGGCACTCCTGTCTTCCACTGCCTCCCGCACTTTGGTCAAACTCATGTTGGGAGCTTCGAGAACACTGTCCAACCATCTTGTCCTCTGTCGCCCCCTTCTCCTTGTGCCCTCAATCTTTCCCAGCATCAGGGTCTTTTCCAGGGAGTCTTCTCTTCTCATGAGGTGGCCAAAGTACTGGAGCCTCAGCTTCAGGATTTTTCTTTCTATTGAGCACTCAGGGCTGATTTACTTCAGAATGGATAGGTTTGATCTTCTTGCAGTCCATAGGACTCTCAAGAGTCCCCTCCAGCACCATAATTCAAAAGCATCAAAACTCCATGGACAGCCACTTTGGGGGTTTGTGATGAATTCATGATGTGTGCCCTAGTCATAGACGACAGCTGTGGCGTTTGCACACACTCATTTTTTTTGTGGCGCATGGCCAAAGGAAAACAAGCCCAAACTCCCGATTCATACTCCAGTAATAAAAAAGTAGAAAAGTAGCAAATAAAAACCAAACCAAAACAATGTTTTGAGGCTGTTAATATTTCAACACTGCCCCCAAAGATTTGTATTGTGGAAATACAGAAGGATAGGCAAATATTCTGATCGGAAATTGACATTCTGTTATGGAATGCTTTAGCAGGCGTAATGAAGAACATCTGCCGGTGAGATGAGCAAATCATAAGGCAGCCTCTGTCAACAGTGTAATTAAAGGTCGATTTATTAGTAAAGAAGTAAACATGCTATATAAAGGAGTGAAAGATGAACCTGCTCTTCAGTAATTTTGGAAGATTCATACCAGAAGATCCAATAAAGTTGACAGAAATAGTAAGGAATAAGGGGGGTGGTTATGGGCTTGGTTATAATCTAGGCCTGAATGGAGGATAAAATATGGAACTATAAAATACCAAATAGCATAAAGACTTTTTATTACCTTAGAAAGAATTCTGACAAGCAACCATATCAAATGAATTCACTACAATCTGGTTTTTCAACTTGTTGAGGCAACCCAAATATGGTGTCCCTGTTTTCCCCCTTGCCACTGGATTATTTCCCCCTTCCCAAGATAAATAATAGAGCTGTGTGATAAATCAAGATGTTTGGATTTGAAGAACTGCATTTCGGATTTAATTGCTCCAATCCAGCAAATGAAAGAGGCTTCCACATGTAGATACCATTGTTACACTCATATCCACACACACAACAGAGTGCTGCACCAGTACAGGCTGAGCATACCTGTGGATATGAGTTTCCATTCTGGTTAGTGGTCCTTCATGGCTTGGATGCAGGACTCGTATCCACCAGGAGTCATGTGTTCTGTATTGTGGGCCCAATTTTATGGAACTCCCACAACGTCAGACAGGTGCCCTACTGAGGACTGTTTTATTCCACCATTTCAACTGAAATCCAAGTTTTAATTGATTGCTCTTATTTTTAATATACTTTTGTAAACCGCTTAGAGACTTTTGTAGTTAAGCAGCATATGCATTGTTTAAAGAGAATAAAACAAATGCTGATTGTCATAAGCTCCCTTAACCAATAAAACAACGGTTATGGTTCCATGCTTATTTCCCATCTTCATATTTATGCATCAATTTGTGCTTGTTTTAAGGCAAGCTTATGGATGTGTTATTGCTATACTAGTGTTATATGAGGCATTTTCATGCTGTGGTTTTATGTCAAGATTGTAGTGGTTTGATGTGGTTGACACCACTGACCAAATAGTTTTTTAAGCCCTTTCAATAAAAGTTGTGGCCTATTTAAAGTCCATTTTATGTCTTCTGCTCTTCCTTCCCCTTTCCCCCTCACTTTACCCTCTGGACAGAAAAGCCTGGATTCAGATGTGACCTTCATGATACACACTTACCTATTAATAAAAAAGAAGCTGGTCTTTGAAAGGTTACAATTGAAATTTGTGGTAGAATTTCCACTTCTTTTATTAAACTCTATTCTACTCTGCAGAGTGAGGGGGTTATTTAAACATAAGAGGTGTCAAATTAATATTTGAAAAAAAGCACTCAGGTAAGCTAAAAGAACTATTTGGAGATTACATTTGAAATCTAAGCACTATAGGCATTTTCCGCTGTTGTTCTTCCTAACAAAGGGAAATATTCACATTCTGACAATAAACTGACCACCCGTTGTGATTAAAGTTTGCCCCTAGCTGACTTGATTGTTCTTTGAAAACTCCCCGATGTACAGCTGTGATGTGGGGAGAAATACCTGACAGGAAAATGGGGGAAATGATAATATTTTTATGGCCAGAAATACAGTGTTGTAACCCCAGAAGAGGATGGAGAAAGAATTGCTTTGATATTTGGCAAGAACTGTGCAGAACAGTACAATCTTGCTTAATTTATAAAAAATCAAGGTTGCATGCCTATACCCATTTGCCAGAGAAGAAGTTTCATTGATCTCATTGGGGCTTATATCTGAGTAGGCATGTATACGATTGTGCTGTTAAGTACCTGACCTCTGCCAAGGAAGCAGAACATGGGCCAGGAATAGCCAGACTGGTTCCCTTCCGATGTTGCTGGACTCCCATCATCCCGGACCAGTAGACAAATTGGTTATTTCTGACTTAGGGCATAAATGGTCCTTCCTTGAGTCATGGTGTTACATTGAATCCACCATAGAACTAGGGGACAAAACACCCACGTCTATTCCAGTCTGCTCTTATCTAGGTTCTTTTTCTCTGCCCCCCAACTCCACCTGCTCTAATAAAGGGGGGTCCAGTGTGTGGTACATCAGGCCAAGGAGTGGGGAAGATGAAGAGATGAATGTGAGAAACAGTGAGCACATAACCACAGATGCCTTGCATTCCTCTTCAGCAGCAGAGTTATAGGAAAAGAGGGGATATTTAGAGATCACCTTGTTCCCTGCAGCTCTATCTGGTCCCTGTGTTCATCTGATAAGGTCTTGCTGATGACTCCAGTTCTTCAATGTGTGTCTACCAGTGACACAACCATCAGTGTGGTTTCACCACTGTTGTGGAATGCCATTCCCAATGGCAATTAGGCAGGCACTGTCTAGTCTATGCTTTAGGTCTTCTCCAACTAAAGTGTTGTTTTTACCTTGCAGCCAATATGATCTATAGTAGATTATTTCTTTTTTTTATTATGCTTTGTCATTATGCTTTATAGTTTTTATCCTCTGCATTTTATGTTCTCTTAACCACCACTTAGATATTTTACAATTTAAGCAATTTATGCATTCTATGAATGAATGAATGAATGAATGAATGAATGAATAGACTGCAACCCTAGAGCTAAAATATCCGTACCTGTGGTGCAAGTTTGAAACACATGCTTAGGCTGTAAACAAAGACATCTTCAATACTCTCTCTTACCTTCAAAGGAGAACTCTATAAGCCTTACAGCGGAATGCCTTGACAAACTTTATTCCAAATGAACAGAAAATACAATGTTTGTCAAGGAACACATCAGAATGCATTCACTTATTAAAACATTAAATGCATATTTTGTTTTTATGTTATTGACCATTATTTTATGTACTTTTTAACAAGTGGCATGCATGCGTGTGTGTGTGTGTGTGCGTGTGTGTGTGCGTGTGTGCGTGTGTGTGTTCCAAATGACCATACAGGGAACTTTCAGAAGTTTTACCAAACCAAAATTCCCAAGATTCATTGGCATAAACTATGAGAATTACACTGATGTGAAATTGATACAAGTTTGCAGGTGTACTATTTGTTATTGTTTTGAAGTGCAGACAGGCATGCTTAATAAAAGCTAATAATTTGGTCCAAGGATTAATAATGATGCTTGATACCATGGTTCAACGCTTTCATTTAGGAAGCTCCCCATGACCTGTAGAGGGATGGCTACGGAAAGAGTTATGAAGAAGTTTCAGACTCTTCAATTACAATTGGATAAAGGTTGGAGAGAGAAATGTACACTGCAAAATGAGTTACAACCCAGGGGAGAAAACAAGGACAATGGATTTAGAAAAGCAATATCAGAAAGCAAGAAGGATGGGAATGTAGGCTTATGGAAAATTGGAGAAATAAAAAAAACACCATCTATATAAGATATGCCAATTTTATTTGCTCTTCTGCAGCTTGTTTGTTTAGTCAGTTCCCTTTTCTCCAATATGATAAATATATTTTGATGATGTTTTCATCAAACTAAAGCCATCAACTTGATGGGTTTTCCCCCCTCCATATATAATTATAACAGCTGGAGAAGAATGGCTACACATCATCTTTGAAGTGGTACTTCAATTGTCAGAAAGCAACCCAGGAAAATGCTTAAACAGTATAGGCACAATGAGTTATTTGTCTCCAGGCACTACAGAGATGCATGGTGCAGCAATTTAACAGTAGGCACAATTCAAGAATAGTTAAGCATGTTCGGGTGATACCAGTAGGACATAATTGCACAGAAAAAGTGTTCAGGTCCTATTGGTTTCAATGACTCTTTATCTGGATTATGCCCAGCAAATTGCACTTTGTGAGCATCAGCGATGCAGAGTTGTCAATATCTAAAGCAGCTGGTGATCTGCTAGAGCTGTAGAAATGCTCACAAATTGCCCATGCATATGAATTATCCATGCAGATGAACTCTTTGGCCACTAAGGAAGCACACCTGAGAACTACCTCAATGAACAGTGAACATTTATTCAGTCATAAAATCCACATTCGCCCTAATTCAATGTCACCTTTCCGATGCAAGAGTTTTGATCAATGCATGGAGCTATCCTATCTGCGAGGCCTTCTCCATTCACTGCTGTGGAGGTTGCTTTGTGTCTACCACGGCTCTTATTGAACTGAATGTAGAAGTGCATCAGAATGCAAATAAAACTGAGAATCAGGGTCATAATGATTTCAAAACTGCAGTTTTACAGATGCTTATTAGGAAGTAAATCCTATTGATTCAGTGGGACTTAGGGTTAGGATCAAACCATGTCAGGAGTGAGCCAGCAGTAAATCACACAGAGTACATGAAGCTATCTTTTTATTAGAAAAGGCAGGATCTGCGCAGAAATGTCAGGCCTAATGAGCACAGCGACTCTTCTTCAATCGGTCTCGCCAATATGAGGCAGTTGCAGAGACTGAAGCTCTCCACCTTCCCACAGCTACCATTTTCCGCTCCTTTCCTAGATCTTTCCCAAGCTATCTGAGACTGTGCCTGCTTGTCCGCCATTGCTCCTCACACTTCATGCCTCTCCTGGTCCTGGGAGACCAGCGGGGATGGGAGCTTCTCTCAGCAGGAGGAGGAAACACCCATGCCTCTTCACTAGCCTGACTCATCTTTGCTACTTGGCCTCCCTCATCTCACTCTTCTGCTTCTGTTTGGGACTTCCATCTGCCATAGACTCTCTCTTCTCATCAACCCTTGTTACCTCTTCAGCTTCCATCAACTTCTCCTTCCAGTCTTCTCCCTCTTCTCCATCTGAATACTCATTGTTATCCCACCACCAATCCCCTGGCTCTGAGCTTTCTTTCCTTGGGGGTTCTCCAGTTGGTTCCTCCCTCCAGCCCTCCATGTTCAAGCAGCCCATGACAAACTGTAGGAAACACTTCAAGAGCTATATCAACCACAATCCCTGTAGAATGCTCAACAGCCCAACCCCAAATCTTGCTGTTCGGGCTAGTTGGTTCATGGACTACAGCATCAGAACAAGAACAACTCAGGCTGTAAGCAATAATTGATTTAACCCATAACTTTAATTGAACAATTCAGTTTTATAGCTCTCATCAATTAATCAGTGGAGGAAATTTGAGTCAGCATGGTGCAATTGAAAGATGTACTGTTTCAGGCAGTGAGCAGCGCTAGGAACACCTCATCATACAATGCTATTATTCTAGGGACTTAAAAAAAAAAATGCAGGGGCAACAATGCAGAGGTACTGGTGCAAATACAATATGCAATGAGAGCAATGTTCCCTGAATAAACATTTTCAAAGCAATCAAAGCAGTGTTGACTGGCAATGAGCCAGATCTCAGCAGCCATTTCTAATAATTATTTTTGAATTATTACGAGCTTGTATCAAAAAGCATTTTGTATTGAATTGTATTGCTTTTGCTTTACTGATATACTAGTATGTGTTTTCTTAATATCCTCATGGTTCTGGAAATATTTGGCATTTGTTGATCTCACATTATTGTTGTGAGCTGCTTTGAGTTCGACTTTGTTATTAGAAAAGGAGTGTGCCAATATTTAATCTAAGCTAACGAAATCAAAAGCAATAATTGATGCATTGCTAGGGGTGGGAATATTATTTCAGCACTGCCAAAACATTGACAAAAAGCACAGCCCTAATTTTGCTCCCCAGATAGTTGTGTCGCAAAAGCAGCATTGTGTGCTTGAGCATTCCTTGATGTCCTCTAAGCACCCTTGGAGCAGAGAACTGCCTGTTTTTGCTTATGTAATTCTGTAAAGCGGAGCATGTACCAGCGATGCAAAATAAATAATAAATAGAAATAATAATGTTGCAGAGGTTCTGGCACAGTAGTGGGTGGTGGGGTTGGGTGTCTGAGAGGTCAGTGTGGTGCAAATAAAAGGGCCAGAGAATCAGATTGCACCACATCAACTTTGCCACTGGATTGCATCTCCCCAGCCACCTCCTGACCCACTGGAGGTAAAGTGCGCAGCAGCACCCCTACTCCCCATACACTACTAATCTGGTTTGTAATCTCAGTCTGTTGACTAGTTTGGCTGTGGAGTCAACACCATGGTTCATATATCTTCCTCATTTCTTGGAGGGATTACCATCCCCTGACCCCTGAATGATGCTGAATCTGGGGAATAATAATAATATTAATAATAATAATAATAATAATAATAATAATAATAATAATAATAATATTTTTTCTACCCCACTCATCTGGCTGGGTTTACGCAGCCACCCTGCACGGCTTCCACAGAAGGTTAAAATACATTAAAACATGAGTCATTAAAAACTTCCCTAAACAGGGCTGCCTTCAGATGTCTTCTAAATGTCAGATAGTTGTTTATTTCTTTGACATCTGATGGGAGGGCACTCTACAGGGCAGGCACCCCTACTGAGAAGGCCCTCTGCCTGGTTCCCTGTAACTTCACTTCTTGCAGTGAGGGAACTGCCAGAATGCAATCCAAGCTCGGTGGAAACACTCCTCCATGTATACAGGGCCAAGGTCATTTAGGAAACCCAACCCCAACTTTTTTAAAAAAAAGAGAGAGGGGGGGAAACAAACATAATAATATTGAATTTATTTTGTAGAAATGGACCGTGAAACAAAGATAATAATGGAAATGAGAACATGCAAAATAAACATTGCATAGTCCCAGTTCATTACAGTTTCGGAAGTGGTTCAGTGGGTCAGGTAGAGCCACTCTGCTAGCTTCCTGAAAGGGAGCCACTGTTCCTTACCAGAAGGGAAAGGAGGAGGCAAGGTGGTAGAGAGGCTGGTGCCATGACAATCTGGCTGTTCTGTCAGTGCATTTGACTCACCCCTTCCCCTCTCCCTCCCAGGAAGCAACAGTGACCCACCAGCTGAGAAGCTAGTGGAAGAGCTCCATCACACCTGGCAATTCCCTTTCTCAAAAGCCAAACTTCCACTTTTCTGTGCCTAGGAAGCATGAGTCCAAGGGTGTTTGCACTTCTTCCATGCCTTCTGGGCACAGGTCCAAGTGGTTTGGATTTGCCCTGTCACTTCCCCTGGGAAAACCAGCTGCTTACCACTAAATAGGAGCAAACATTAATCCAGAGAAAACCCAGTTTGCTCTGATTTAGTGGTAAACAGCTGGTTTTCCCAGGAGAAGGTGGCAGGACAAGCGAAAGTGTGGATGAGGCCTTACTTACACTTCTGTTTCTGACATTTTCTTACATGCTGAAGAATCCTCCAGATCTCATTTCCAGTTCCATCCCAGGCCATTTATCCTATGAAATATACCACCAGGTTGTGAAAGACATGCTGATGTTCTAATTCTGGCCAAGACCTCTGGCAGTCACTCTAAACTGGCTGCAGCAACACAAGTGTGTATATTTTACAAATGACGGGCAAGCTGTTATTAAAACCTCTGAGAGCAGGATAGTAAGCAAATACGATTTTTACAATTAACTATTTGGAGCAAATCCTGGAATGGCTCGATTCTGCAATGACAAGGCAGGCAATTAAACCAAAGCAACTGGTTCAGTCTCATCAAAGTCGGCGTAGGAGTGTGCCAGAATGTAAAGATGTAGCTCTTAAACGCATTTCATTCTGACGGTGTGAATCACAAATTTGCTGGCCTTTGTCCAGGCAGTCAGATATCTGTGGCTCGTGAGTGTGGTGGAAATAACTCAAACTGGACACCAGTGTTGGGGTGAAATTGGGACACAACTAAACAGCAGGTAAGTGGCATTGGCATGGCAGCATGACAGGATCAATGCCTTATACTACTCAGCCTTTGTTTTTGAAATAGCATTCCACACAGTGTTCAGCCAGTGGTGAACTCTGGTGTGGTGTAAGTCACATGGGAACCTGTAGGAGGAGCGATCATCCTACAGAATTTCACAAGAGGGGGAAGGGGCTGAGGCTTTAAAAGGCATCACCCATGAGGGATTGGGGCTATATGACCTGCCAAGTTCCCACACTCGGTGCTAGAGCCTCACTGGTCTATTTGGGTCAGTGGTTGACAGGGCAAGAAAGGATTTATTTCCTCCCAACCCCAAATATCTCTGGGTTTTGTGGAGCATGTGTGTCTCTTTTCCCTCAGCAAAGTGCTTCATTATGTCAGGTGATTGGACATTTTTGTCAGAGCTTAGTGTGAAAATGGCATTGGGCATGATCAGCATAGTTAAGGGGGCTCAAATCAAGTTCAGTCCTTCTTTTGTCATCCAGGAACTGCAAAAGAACATTCAGGAAGGGCTAAAGGTGGTGGATAGTGTCGGTTTGCACATTAGTCTGGGACTAATGTGCATCAGATTGGTTCATACTGGCATTTATTTAGAATGGATTTCTCAGGCACCCCTAATGTTCACTTGGAAATACATTTGACTGAGTTCAACAGACTTTGTGTGGATAGAAGGGGAAAGCTACGGTCCTACTTCCAGATATGTGGAAATAGTTCCTACTTAAAGAAGTGGGAATTCTCTTGAGGAAACACAACAAGTAATGGGATGTGGGGCAGGAGTGGCCAGCACAGTGGGGCAGTGCTGTGCCATCAATCTTCTGGCATTTTCCAAGATGGTGCATGAAAGGGCAGGGGAAAGTTGGTGCTCTGTAGGTACACTGGTAGGAGCACCAGTTAAACTCCACCAGTGTGAAGAGACTCCATCAGGCAAGGCCTCTTTCCACCTGCCTTGCTCCACCCTCTAGTCTCTGCTTCTCAATTTGTATTCTATTATTTTATGTGCTGTGGTTTGCCATTGTTTTATTGATCATAGTTTAGAAATTATTTATTGTAACTATTTAGTGGATTTCTGTTTAACTTTTATATGTTATTATTTTTATTTAATACTATTCCAATGATTGTTGGATGCTACTTTTTTGATGTAGGTTGCTATCGTAAAGTTGTTTTATTATCACATTTTTGTATTGCATTAGATTGTTGTAAGATGTGCATTTTTTGTTTCTTCAGCTTGTAAACTGCTTTGAGTAAGACAGAAAGACGGTATACAAATTAAAAATGATGATGATGATGTGCTTGCAGAGCCCCAATGCCATGCCCCAGCTAGTTACAATGATGCTTCTGGCAGAAAGGCAGTAGCATGGCACTATCACACACTTCTGCCGGCTCCTGCTGCAGAGTCAAAGCATGTTTACTTGCAAGTAAATCCCACCGCTACCAGTTGAACGTACTTCAAGGTAGAAACAGGGACATTGCTATGAAAATTGTGACACTTAAGACATTTTTCACTTCAGTATTCCTCAGATGTTTTTCCCAACCAGAAACCTTCAAATCCACCTTGGAACTTGGATGTGACTTAGGAATGTGCACCTCCCCACCCAAGTTATTTCATAAAATCACTATTGTTTGTGCTTCCTGCTGTAATTCCTTGGATATGTTGCCTGAGCACAAACCTCCAAATCCGGCTCA
Source organism: Podarcis cretensis (assembly GCF_951804945.1). Lineage (NCBI taxonomy): Eukaryota > Metazoa > Chordata > Lepidosauria > Squamata > Lacertidae > Podarcis > Podarcis cretensis. The sequence continues at coordinate 21,488,729 of NC_137176.1, read as the reverse complement.
AATTTCATTTTCGCCAACTCTAGTTTTGATCTCCACACTGTTTGTTAAGTTGTGAACTTGACCAATAAATACGGCACAGCAATCGGTCTCAGGGATTCTACAATGTCATTTCAGGAGAGGAAAGTTTTACATTTCAAATGCAGTTCATGAAAAGAGTCTGAAAACTGCAAAGTGAAGCAATAAACCAAGTTTTCAATTGATTCAGTTATATTGAGATTGAAGTAGTTATTGAGGTAGCTGTTGATCTAACCATATTCAGAAGATCAGAAACTCGTCCAGAAATGACAATAGCCGAGGACAATGATAATGCTGGTTGAGAAAAGACCAGTGGAACTGAATAGCTGGAAGATAAATATTCTGTGGACTGCTATTGAAGCATAGCAGAAAATAACATTCAGGATTCTGGGATTGTGGGCAGGGTACATAATAGTAAAAAAAAAAAAAAAAAATCAATAGAAATGGAGTCAAGAGAAACCTACACTGAAATACAGATATGCACTGAGCTACATTAGGGTTGCAAACCCTATCAGCTTTATAATGTGATATCCCAGCATGCTGAAAGCTTTATAAAACTCGGACTTCTTTGAAAGGGAATGCATTCCCAACTGATGCAAATATTGGCCATTGATGTAATTATCACTTCATTTGCTTGAAGCTGAATCCTTGAGCTTTTAGTTTCATTTGGTCCAGAACGGTGCCAGATTTATGTATAAGCTAAACAAGCTATACTGTAGCTTAGGGCCCCACTCTCTTGCCCCCCCCCCCAATATACTTATTCTTAATTGCATTTCACTATTTACATACTTCTTCTTAATTGTAATTCAGTTCAACAATTATTTTGATAAAAATACATATTTTGTTATGTGCAAATGGCTTTAGATACCTATTAGGTCCATAAATTACCATATAGCATATATTCAACACACACACAAAACAGCGACAATTTGTTGTTGACAAAGGACAGCTGGACATATAAAGGGCCCCATTCTCTTCAGTAGCTTAGGGCCTCATCAAACCTAAATCTGGCCCTGGTCCAGAAGTAGAAGTTATACTCAGCACCTCTTACCACTGCAATGAGAATTGCAGTCATCTTCCCTCTCAAAATCTTGTATAATTGCAGATTGCTTACTCGTCTGTTCTTTGGTGTCGCTGTCAGTCTTAATTTGCTTTAATTGATTGGTGCTGACTATTCTAATAGCGAATCACTTAACTGTGAGTAACTGGGAGAAAGTTACTGCGGTGAGACGAAGCAGCTGAAGAAAATGGAAGCGACAATTGAGCATTGGTGAGCATTTGCATTTGTCCAGGGAGGAACTGGGATGTGGTGGAGCTCTATGGAAATCAGCAACACTTTGATAAAATGAAACAGATGCAAGTTGGTGAAGAATATTACAGCATTGTGTGGAGATACTCAATTTAGACTGTAATCTTAAGCATGCCCCAGTGAGTATCCATTTTCTGACCAAAATTTTGGCCACTGCTTCACTCAAAGGACGGGGGCACTTGTTTTCCAAAGTTGTATACAGTGGTACCTCTAGTTACAAACTCGATCCTTTCTGGGGTGCCGTTTGCACTCTGAAAATTCTGTAACTATAGCGCCCCTTCTGTGTACACGCGTGGCACAATAGAGTGCTTCTGCGCATGTGTGAAGCGTGTAGGCGCAGCGAAACCCAGAAGTATACACTTCCGGGTTTGCCACATTCACAAGCCGAAAAGATGCAACATGAACCTAACGCAACACAAGGTCTGCCTGTATATGAGAAACAGATCCCTCTGTCTTCTGCAGAAAGGTTTTTGAGAAGGAGGGGAAATGAGGACACAGGGAAAATGGGGAATTGATTAAAATCTACTCCACCCTTCTCTGTGAGTGGGAACATCCAACTCCTGAAACTGAACAGTATTTCCATGGAAATATATTCAAAATTATGAATATTGCTGGGTATCAGAACTAATATAGATAGCATTAGTCTAATTTCCCCTCATACTTCCAGTTCTCTCTCTTCCTTCTTGGAAATATCAACTGGCAAGAAGGTAGTTTGGTCTCCAGGCTACAATTATTTGCCACCCTCAAGCTACTTAGCCCAGCTGTAACCTAAGTGAAGTCCACTGCCCTTCCTATTCTAGAGTATAAGGCTTCAGAATGGTGGCCCAGTCCCTCTGCTGTGACTCTTGACATGCATTGCCAATTAATTTCCATGACTTTGGTAGACTTACTGACAAGGGCAGACCTTCTCGTGAGATTTTGAGGTCTTTGTGCTGGAGGTCAGGCTGAGAGCATCAATCATAGTAGAGTTTTCTTAAGTTGTCACACAAAGCCTGACCAATATCCATTCAGAAATGATTGGGTGTTATCCTCTAGAAAAGAAAAGGCTTAGGATTGCCTATCACAGGTTATTAGGATGAATACAAACAGAGAGACACATGTGGCTAGTCACAAATTGTGAAATCCATCCATCTTCATGCCATGCGTGATTTGATGGTTTGTGTACATGTACATGTAATATGGGACTGAGACTGAATTAAAAGTGGTTTTGTAGTTCAGTCTTAAAAATAATCTCTCTCTTTCTCTCTCTCTCTCTCTCTCTCACACACACACACAAACAGACACACAAATGATAGATATAAACTTGCACCACAGAGTACAACATAAAATAGCTTAAACTATGTCAACCTGAGCTGAGCAACACAGAAGAAACGTGGGGGATACATAATGCAAAATATATTTTCTTTTTCTCCATTACAAACCAAAGACTGGGACCTTTTCTTTTCACAGATTAGTAGCACATGCACAAGTTTATTCTATTACTTTATTTTAAAAGGAACAACTGCCACCTAACTTACAAAGCTGTTGTGTAGATTAATGAGTTCAAGAGTTCACCTTTGCCCACTAAAAAGAGGAATGGAAATGCTTAATAACCATAATTCTTCTCCACTGACCCTCTTCAGAGCTTCACCTAACGCCGGAGACTGGCTCTTGGAAACTGAGTGGATTTTAATATATAAATCAACTCTACTCTGAGGGAATTATATCACTTCAAAATCTGATTTTTATTTGAACAGCAACCTATTTGATCCAATGACTATACATTCCAGAAGTGATAATTTCAACTTTAACCTTGCTGTAAGCCCAAAGTTGCATTTTTGTTTCCTTGGAAAATTTCAATTACCGCAAAACATAGACTTGCTGTTATTTATCCTTTAATTGCTGATCTCGTTATTTCTTAGGGACTCTAGGGACCTAAAATAATGAGCCCTAGGAAGAAATAATATGGAACTCAGCTCCCATTTTTACAAGCCTTCTGTGAGCTAAGAAAAGGCTAGAATGGTATTTCAGCATGTAGAGAAGTTGGATGTTTGGAAAGCTACGGATTTCCAAATCACATCACTTACCTGTTGATCACACAATTTTAGGGCCTCCATATTTTAACATTAGATGTTTTAGGGTTGACAGTTTATGAAATCTGATAATAGCAAAAGTAATAATACTTTGATAATAGCTTTCTACACTTACATGTGTACACACTATCAGTAGTTACATGTTTATGCCAATGGTAAGGATTTTTGAGGAATGTTAATTTCTGTGATTCTGATACAAAATGACCTGTGGTTGTTTCTAGCTAGTTTACAATGGAACTTCCTTTCCCTCTGCTCCCAAAAATACACCACCCACCCCAAATCTGTTTCAGAGGTCTCTCAACCTCCCTTGATGGATTTAGAGGCAATGCGGAGAGGATGTGTAAATGAAGTAGAGGGAGGAGAAGGTCCATTGCACTTGTGGAAGTTGTTTCACATTTCTGGACTTATGTGTGGATAGAAACACAATTAACCTCCAGATTTTGTCCTTCCTTGAATATTATGAAAATTCTTTGCTGATAAGGTATGCCAAAATATCTGAAAATGTGCATTTTAGGTTAAAACATGTTTAGAAATGTGTACAATGAGACAGACTTACAAATGTTGCATTTTGTGTAAAATATATATTCAAATATCCTTTTTATGCAGATTCTTTTTTGATTAAAACCCCAAACATTAAAGTGGAAAGGGGATAAAACAGACTTATGAAGGATGGCATGCATACTTATGGTACGATAAGGTTAAGATCAATAAGGTCTTTAAGAACCATATTGTCAGGAAAGCAGTATTTAATGTCTGGACAAAATACAAAGACTTATTGGAAAATAAAACTCCGAGGTGGCTTTCACCTCTGGAAGCTAAGGCCCGAAAAAAACCCAATATGGAGGCCAAATGGCCAAAATATTGGGAAATTTTAGAAAAAGATGGAGATAATTGGAAATTGCAGAGTTTGGAGAAAATGAAGGATAAAGTGCGAGACTGGCTACATTACGCTCAGATTAAAGAAGTTTTTAAAAATGACAAAAAGGTAGGGTTCCAGGTGGAGAAATCGAAGTTGGAAACAGAACTGTTAGAACCAAAGACTAAGGTATTATCAAGAATGTATAACTTGCTGTTAAAATGGAATACACAAGACGAAATGGTTAAATCGGTTATGATAAAGTGGGCTCAGGATATTGGGCATAATATTATGTTTGAGGACTGGGAAAGGTTGTGGACCACTGAGCTGAACTTCACTGCATGTAATGCTCTGAAGGAAAATGTAATGAAAATGATATATAGATGGTACATGACCCCAGTTAAACTTGCCAAAATATACCATTTGTCTGATAATAAATGTTGGAAATGTAAAGAACATGAAGGAACATTCTTTCACCTCTGGTAGACCTGCCCTAGAGTGAAGGCCTTCTGGGAAATGATATACAATGAGTTGAAAAAGGTATTTAAGTATACCTTCACTAAGAAACCAGAGGCCTTCCTTCTGGGCATTGTCGGCCAGAAGGTGTTAAAGAAGGACCGAACATTTTTTATGTATGCAACAACGGCAGCAAGGATACTCATCGCTAAGAGTTGGAAAACTCAAGATCTACCCACACTGGAAGAGTGGCAGATGCAGCTGATGGACTATATGCAACTGGCCGAGATGACTGGTAGAATTCGAGACCTGGGAGAAGAGAGGGTTGAAGAAGATTGGAAGAAATTCAAGATTTATTTACAAAAGTATTGTAATTTGGTTGAATGCTAAGAAGGATGCTAGATCATAAATAATTGCCTACCACTGAATTAGATTTGAATCTGACGATAAGTGAGATTGAGGATAATATAAAACTTTTGGAGAATTATTAGATTAAATTAAATGAACGAGATTCAAGAATCTAAACAAGATGATAAATTGCTGGAAAAAGTCTATAATGATGTAAGTGGGAGCGGGAGACGCGAGGGAGTCCAAAGAAGCTTTGAAAATATGTTATGATACATGTTATATTGTTTATTATTTTTGCACCTTGTACTTAAAAAATCTCAATAAATATTTATTAAAAAAAACAGACTTATGAAGGAAACTGACACAGACCATAAACATAAGGATGTGTCTATCCCTAGCCAACAAACTTTATTTGTAGCCAGAGTCGGTGCATCCCATTTCACGGCTTGAAGCAAAATGGGGAGTGCTGCATTGCCCTGCCCTTCCACTGACAACACTTCTCCACCTGCCCTGCTGCCTCTGCCACTGGTGGAGATGCAGTGCCAGCATCAGTGCCAATTTTGGGCAAGATATTCCCCAATTTAAGTGAGTTCTCGCCTGAATTGCCTGAGATCTTGTGCATTCCGAAAGATCTCTTGTGATTTTGGATGCAATTTAGGCCAGAATCAGTGCAGATACTGGCATGACTTCTGTGCAAGTGATTGAGGTGGTGGTGCAGGCAAATCGCCCACAGGGCCCACATGCCTTGGAGACTTCTGCCACCTGAGGCAGCCACCTCAATCTGCCTAATGGCAGAGCCAGCTTTGTTAGTACAATCACAAATGGTGGACTCTAAAAGTGGAACAGCAGAACATCATCATCATTTACCATTTATACCCCACCCATCTGGCTGGCTTTCCTCAGCCACTCTAGGCAGCTTCCAACAAAATATTAAAATATTAAAAATACAATAAAACGTCAGGCATTAAAAACTTCCCTAAACTTCCGGGTTGGTGCCTTCGGCAATAGCGAAATTCCTCTGACCAGGAGGAATTTGCCTCGTGGAAATCTGGGTCTGGCTGCCACGGCGAAGGCGGAGACCCATCAAAAATCACAGGCGGGTGAAGCCTGTGAACGTGGGATTCGGCGGGCACCTTTTGTGCCTCCCCTACTCGCGGGGAAACCCGGTTTTGGGGATCCGGAGCGACGTGGGGTGAGCAGCGCAGTGCTTCGAATCGACTGCTTTTTCCACGGAGCGAAGCTGCATTGCTGTTGCCGGAGAGCGCTGACTTTTTCCTGTGGACAATTTGATCTTAAAGCAACTACCTGTGAGTAGATTGAAGAATTGGATTTTTAAACATCTTAATTTGGCATCGAAACGGGGAAGTTCAAAACAGGAAGTCCGCCTTCCCCTTTTGTAAATAGACTGAAGCAAAGAGGCTGCAAGCTAGAGTCTTGGAAAGCCTATTGTAATGGACTAAATTTCCATCACTTAAAAATATTAAACCCCCATTGGAAGCAGGAGAAGAGGGGGGAGGTTTTGGATTGTATATGCCTGCAGGAGAGAGTGAAGGAAGTTAAAATACCACTGCTCCGAACCTGGAAATGAGCTGCTAGTAAGATTGACGTGCTTTGGATTGTTTATTGACTGTGAATAGAACGTTCACTGACAGCTAGCTAAATAAGAGAGATACATTGTTTCAATTGTCTCCGTCTGACCTTATAAGGAGTAAAAGTAACTGAAAACTGAAATTAACTTTGTTGTTTGAACTGTGTTCTAAAATTATGGATTGATACAAATAGCAACTGTTTCCCCCTAGAGGAAGCTTTTGAAGCTGTTACAAGAGTTGGATTGGAGGAATTTCCAGCTGCAAGATAAAAATTGTGGGACTGTGGGACTGACCTTGAATTTCTTAAGTGTTATGGCAGATGGAAAGGAAAAAATAGACCAGTCAATTCCTGAAAGAAAAAAAAAACAAGGTCTGGGAAGACCTGGCAGCAACCTAGGAGGGCCTCAACATCGGGGCCCCCTGCTTCCTCTGCGGCTGTATCAGTACATCCCAAATTAAGAGGAATATTAACAGAAGAGACCTTAGCGGTTGCATTAAGTAAGATAAATGATTCATTGGAACAGCTTAACAAGAAGGTGGATGTGGCAACTACTAAAATCGATTTAAATACAGAAAGTATAAATAATCTGGGACAGAAGGTGAATACCAATACAGAAACCATTCAGATATTGATTCAGGAATCTACCTTGATACGGCAGACTGCGGAGGAAGCTAGGGAAAAAGCTGTTGCTGTGGAATGTAAAGTAACACAACTGGAGAGAGAGAGAGTCCCAGCCCTACAGAGGCAACTTGATGACCATAAGTTGACGCTTTCTATGATTGAACTTAAAGAAAAACAGACGAATCTGAGGATCAGAGCTTTACCTGAATTGGAGAAGGATAGTTTGATAGACTTTCTCACGCAGGAATTTGCTGATTTTTGGGACTTGGACTTGGAGCAAGAGGAGTTCAGAATTGTGAGGGCCGTCATACTTGGAAGAGGAGGGGAAAAAAGAGAAGAATAGAATAAGAGACTGTTTGATCACCCTCCGAACTAAAGAAGAGAGAGACAGAATTTTGGGCTGGCACTACCAGAAGACTTTGGAAGTACAAAAGTCAAGAGTGGAAATTTTTAAAGACGTCCAGAAATATCTTTTGGATCTTAGATCTAACTATGGAGATTTGGTTGCCCTGCTGAGAAGGAACAAAATCATCTTCAGGTGGGAATTTCCCCAAGGTCTATCTTTCAGTTTCAAAGGAAGGAAAATAAAAACAAGATCAGTAGAAGATAAAGTAAAGTTCTTGTATAATCACGAAGAAGATCTGCAGAAGGAACCTGGAAAAGAGCCAAGAGTATCGGATAGAAGATCACCAGATAGAGGACTAGAGCAAAGACCATTGGACAGAAGATCATCAAATAGAGGAATAGTGGATATAGCAACATTATCCTTTGGACTGGACCCCCCAGTGAACAGCTGCTTCTTGAAAACACTGATGTCTTGGACTTAGAAGGTTTCAACAACGTATTTGGTTGGCATGCATATCTGTGGTATGATAAGGTAAAAGCACATAAAGCGTTTAAAAACCATATTGTTAGGAAAGCACTGTTTAATGTTTGGATAAGATATAAGGATTTGTTAGAAAATAAAACCCCAAGATGGTTGTCACCAATGGAAGCGAAGGCACAGAAAAAACTCAATATGGAGGCCAAATGGCCGAAATATTGGGAAATTTTGGAACAAGATGGAGACAGAGTAAAACTGCAGAGCTTTGGAAAATTAAAAAACAAAGTGCGAGATTGGCTCCATTATTACCAAATAATGGAGGCATATAACTTGGACAAAAAAGTTGGCTTCCAGGTGGAAAAATCAAAATTGGAAACAGAATTGCTAGATCCCAAAATTAAGAATTTGTCAAGAATGTATAACTTGCTGTTGAAATGGAACACTCAGGATGAAACGGTGAAATCTGCTATGATTAAATGGGCACAAGATGTTGGACATAACATTATGATGGCTGACTGGGAACAGTTATGGACCACAGGTATGAAATTTATGGCATGTAATGCCCTAAGAGAGAATTTAATGAAAATGATTTATAGGTGGTACATGACACCAGTCAAGCTTGCAAAAAATTACCATTTGCCTGAAAATAAATGTTGGAAATGTAATGAGACTGAAGGTACATTCTTTCACCTTTGGTGGACATGCCCAAGGATTAAGACCTTCTGGGAGATGATCTATAATGAAATGAAAAAGGTATTCAAATATACCTTCCTGAAGAAACCAGAGGCCTTTCTCCTGGGCATGGTCGGCCAATTGGTGCCAAAGAAGGACAGAACTTTCTTTATGTATGCAACAACAGCAGCAAGAATACTCATTGCGAAGTATTGGAAGACACAAGATTTACCCACCCGGGAAGAATGGCAGATGAAGTTGATGGACTATATGGAATTGGTGGAAATGACTGGCAGAATCCGAGACCAGGGAGAAGAGTTGGTGGAAGAAGACTGGAAAAAAATTAAAGATTATTTACAGAAATATTGCAAAATTAATGAATGTTAGAAAAATGATGGAATGAAGTTATATGGCTTTAGCAGAAATGTTATAAGGAATTAGGTACAGACAGAGTGTTAATGTATTAAAGGGGGGAAAAGGTTAGAATATGTTAAGATAAATTACAGGACAGAAAACAGAGGAAGATGGGAAGGAATTGCTGAAACAGTTAATTGAAGTGGAATACAAAAAGGGAGGTGTGAGGAGTTCGCTGACACAAGTGAACGAAAGATAAGATATTGTAATTATTGGATGTGTTTTTAATTGTTTTTGTTTTGTTTGGTTGATTCAATGTTTTAGGGTTCGTGTTGTGTTGTGTTTTTGTTTTTGTTTTTGTATTATATTGTATTGTATTGTTTAATTCTTTTTCTTTTCTTTTGTAATCTTTAAACTGCTAATAAATATTTTTTTTTTTAAAAAAAAAAAAACTTCCCTAAACAGATGCTGATGCAAAATTTCTAAAATGTGCTCTAGCAACAACCAAATTTTGACAAAAGCAATTTTTGTTTGTTTGTTTTTTGAGACAAGAAGAAAATTCAAGGAAAGCAAAAACCAGTTTTGATTAGACGTGAAATTTTGCACAGGGGTCTATACTCCCTGTCCAAATTGCTACAAATTTTCACCTAAATAAAACTTTGGGTTGAATATGGAGGCTTGGGGAAATTATTCTTGTGATACTAGAATTTTTTCACTCATATACCCATGGGTGATAGAAAAAGCAACATTTCTGATGGAAGACATGGAATTACCTGGGAATCACTCATATATTCATGCCACCTGTGACAAATATCCATCATTGTTGTTTCTTTAGTAAAATCTTTGTGGAGAAAAGAAGCCAATATGTCCCTTTTTGAAAGCTGTGATTGATTTAACAGCCGCCTTGACCTCTTAAGCAAAGCAGTGTCAGTCAGACTGTGATCCAGTGTAGACGCAATGCTGTATTAATGTCATATCTGATCCAGGCTGACATGTTTGTATTTCAGAGGTGAAATCTGCGCGTAGCAACTTTGCTAAAGCTACGGTATTGAAATTCAAAGTAGGCAAATCAAAATCTTTTATTGGTCCAACTTGCTTTGGTGAAAATGAACAGATGCTTTTGCCCAAAGCTGAAAGTGAAATGTTTCCTTTAATGAGATACATGCCAATGATTACTTTGGGTAGTGGTAAAATGAATAGGAATTGACTTTTCAATTGAACAGCTTGTGTCCATTTTTGGTCCTAAAATTGGTCCAAACAATGCCAAGGAATGGCCCCTGTGTGAGTCAACAGGGTTCACAGTAAGTGGGGGTGCCATTTTGGAGAAATGGTACCTCCACATCAAGACTATACAAATGACTACATTGGGTTGTATGTAAGAAGAGAAAATGTATCATTATCAGGGTGGTGATTCTCATAAATGGTGACTTCTTGGGTAAAGCTTGTTAGTGGTGTATATATACTCTGGTGAAGTGAAGTGGTAAAGTATTCATGGAGGACAGAGGATATGTAAATGTGAAATGTTCAGATTGCAACTCATTCTTGGCTCAACTTTCTGATAACTTTTCTAGACAGTTTGAGAGGTAACTGCAGGATAATTCAGTATGCTCAAAATACCACTTTAACCTGGCAAGATCATTGAAAAGACTTCACAGACTCACATATTTTTTCACAATTTTTTAAAAAAATGGTATTGTGATGTGGCCGTATCTGAATATTCATATTTTTATAATGAATGAACACATGAAAGTAATTTCTAGACAACAGACTTTGGGGGCACATCCGAAAGGTGCCGACCAAAGTTTACACATAATATGCATGATTAATTTTGCAACAAGTCATAATTCCTATCCACCACCTTGGACCTACAGTTTAGAATAATTGAGCATGGATTTTAGTTCCAAATCATGTTTTAAAATATATTCTTAAAATATGAGCCCAAGAAATCTTTGTTCACAGGCTACAAACCATAGAACTTGAAGTTGTGCAAGCCTGCAACTACAAGGACATCACATAACAATATGTTGGATAGGTGGAAAGAACTTAATATACCTTAATTTATTAGAGCAGACAGTGTCCATAGGAGGGGGCTAGCTGACAAAAACCTTCTTCCTGGCTGTCAGTGATTACTGGAAAACTAATTCAAGAGATCAGAATTTATCAATGAACAGCTGAAGGAGGAAAAATGAATGTTGTATCAAATCAATATGCCTCATTTATTATGACAAGCATAGAACAGTGTGAATTATTTATAAAATACATTTCTAGGAAACATCCATTCAATCTATTTATAAGATACACTTCTCTGCCCCAGGGAGCATGTGTGCAAGGATAAATACCACAATTTTCTCCACAACACATTTAGATCCACTTACACCTCAGAAAATTCCTGGCATTGCCACGCTACCCAAATCCAGTCTAGAGTTTTGTCCTTTAAAAACCAGGACCTTTAAATGTTTATGTTAAGCAGAGCTGGAACTCACCGGAACTCAGTTCTGGCACCTCTCAGGTGAGCACTGTTGACATTATAAGAGAACAAGGAGGGTGTTCATGGTTAGATCTGGCACCTCTTTTTCTTGAAAAATGGCACTGAATTTGTTAGGCATAATTGCAAAGAAGAAATGTCTCTGAGAAGTTTGCACTAAAATGCTGGTTAATTTTCACGATGACTCTTTAAAAATAAAACACAACCTTTTGCAGAACTATGGAGAACTAAATTTAGGATTTGAAAGCTGAGAAACGAAGAGAAGCCACAAATTTACATATTTACCCAACCCTAGTTTGGAGGCACCCTAAGGACGCAGGTGGCGCTGTGGGTTAAAGCCTCAGCGCCTAGGGCTTGCCGATCGAAAGGTCGGCGGTTCGAATCTCTGTGGCGGGGTGCGCTCCCGCTGCTCGGTCCCAGCGCCTGCCAACCTAGCAGTTCGAAAGCACCTCCGGGTGCAAGTAGATAAATAGGGACCGCTTACCAGCGGGAAGGTAAACGGCGTTTCCGTGTGCGGCTCTGGCTCGCCAGAGCAGTGATGTCACGCTGGCCACGTGACCCGGAAGTGTCTCCGGACAGCGCTGGCCCCTGGCCTCTTAAGTGAGATGGGCGCACAACCCCAGAGTCTGTCAAGACTGGCCCGTACGGGCAGGGGTATCTTTACCTTTACCTTAAGGCGATATGGATGGGTGGATAAAAACAACTAAGTAAAGAGTATGTATGCTCACCAGGCCCAGACTAACAGAGAAATCCTTGATAAAAGGTAAAGGATTCGAACCGCCGACCTTTCGATCGGCAAGCCCTAGGCGCTGAGGCTTTAACCCACAGCGCCACCTGCGTCTTCCTGTTTTAAACTCTAATCAGGAGCAGGGCTAGTGCCCCCTGAGCCTAGCAGCGGGAAAACAAGCCTTAAAATAGTGTTTTAATTACACCACCCATTTTGCCAACTTAAGTTCAACCAGGTTGCCAGATCATCTGACTGGGCTGAAGGATCCAGTACCCTGCCCCTCCTCTGAACATCCATTTATCGTCTTTTATGCTGGCATAAGATCCATCAGTATCAGATCAACTGGCTGAGCCAGGATGAGGGAGCCAGGATGGGGGAATTATGATGGTTTATATCTGGCTGAGCTGTGATGTGAGACTTATGTTGGCATAGCCCAGCTGGATCCTAACTCATTCATCCCAGCAGATCTTGGGGTTGGATTGCTCCCTAAATGCTGGTGGTGGGCAGAAACTGGGGTGGGGTGGGGTATAATGGATGACCCTGGAAAAGAGGGTAACATTCCAAACTGCAGTGTTTTCTTGCAGGTACCACATGGATTTCTGAATACTAGATATTGAGAAGAAACAAGAGGAGAATGTTGTTCCATTCGTGCCCTCCTTGTCAGCTTCTCATAGGCTCCTCAGTTGCTACTGGTGGAAACAGAATACTAGAACAGATGGGCCAGCAGGGCTCTTAATCTGTGCTAATGTCTGCAGCTCTAAACTAGCACAGTTATTCTTACGCTTGTTGAAGTTACCCATTTTATGCTGACAGCAGGACTGGATAATATACCAACTTTTGATTGTGAATACTTTAAACATTCTGATTTGTATGGCCTTTTTGCATGGAGCTCAGACACTCAAAGTTATTTGAAGGTAACATCTCACAGTGAAAGATTTAGAGAGACCTGTTCATTTGAAGATGAAAACTTTGGAGAGTCTGTATTTACATATACACTGTGCTCCAAAAGCACTGAAGGAAAATATTCTTAATGTGTTTGAGATGTAAATATCTTTCTCACTAAGTGGCTTAGTTATGCCCTCTCCCTCTCTCTGTTAATACCAGAAGATCAATTTGGCTTTCATCTTGGAACAGTAATGTCATTAGTGACATGGAAACAAGCTTGCTTTCAGTTAGGAAGTTGGATGAGACTCATCTATATCTGCTGTCAAAGGAAGTGAGAGGAACTTCTAAAGCCAAGAAAATAAATTCACTCTCACCATGGTGCTATTAATCTACCCGGGAGAGATAACCAAGGTCCTGGGAAATACCACTCACAAACGAACAACAGCAAGGTTGTCTAGTAAATTCTTGACAGCACAGCTATAAACGTATCAGTTCCAATTGGCATGAATTCTGTTGGATCTTATGGATGTGCAATTCTTGTCCCACATTTGCATCAATGGCAAAACTCCTATCGACTTGAATGAAGCTAGATCACACTCCACTAATGAACTGCAGATTTGGCTTTATGTAAGCATTTAGTTCCTTCCTCCCAGTACAATTGGAAGGAAGGTTCTAAGCAGTTTGTACCTGCATTGCAGAATAGATTTAAAGGAGAGAGAGGGAGAGGGAGAGAGAAAGGACCCATGGATGGTTAAGTCCAGTCAAACGTGACTATCGGGTTGAGGCACTCATCTTGCTTTCAAGCTGAGGAAGCTGGCATTTGTCCACAGACAACTTTCTGAGTCAGGTGGCGAGCATGACTAAACCACTTCTTTTTTTTTTTTTTCTTTCAAAAATTTTATTGATTTTTACAATATTAACAACAAACAAAAACACAAAACAACAAACATAACAAACATAAATCATAACCTTATTAAAAATAACAGTTATTAACTTTGTAAAGCGACTTCCTCGTTTCCCCTTAGTTAAATTTCATTGCAAACTAAATAATCATTAAATTTCTTCCATTCTTCGTGGTATTCCTCCTCCTTCTGGTCGCGGACTCTTCCGGTTAGGTCGGCTAGCTCCAAAAAGTCCATCATCTTCATCTGCCATTCTTCTACTGTTGGTATTTCTTGGGTTTTCCACTTTTTAGCTAACAAAATACAAGCCGCAGTTGTGGCATACAAAAATAGTTTAACATCTTTCTTGGGCATTTCCAAACCACTTCTGGTGCAACGGGACACAGTGGGGGAAACCAGAGCACACGGAAACACTGTTTACCTTCCTACCACAGTGGTTTGCACTGTGGTCTAAACCACTGAGCCTCTTGGGCTTGCCAATCAGAAGGTCAGTGGTTTGAATCCCTGCAATGGGGCGAGCTCCTGTTGCTCTGTTCCAGCTCCTGCCAACATAGCAGTTCATGCCAGTGCAACGTAGTGCAATGTAGCATGCCAGTGCAAGTACACACACACACACACACACACTAGTTAAATGGCATAATCTATACATTCTAGGATGACAGGAAAATCCATCAATGAATACAAAATTAGCAATACTGTATGTATTAATATATTTTGAAGTACAAATGGATTTTTAAAGGCCTGGTTCACTCTATACCTAGTGCAGTGTGGAAGCAAGCTTGAAACATGCATCCTACCACTACCTTTGTGTGTCTGAACTCAGGCCTATTTATGCTAACTCACAATGAGAAAGCTTTGCTTGTCATACATAGGCTAAACATATGAAACTGCCTAATACTGAGTCCATCTAGCTTCCCTTTCTCCCTGCAACATCTCTCCTCCAAGGTACCAAGGCATACAATTTTGAAATTGCTATGGAATTAGTCCACACTAGTCTCAGTCTCTCTCCCCACCCCTCTCCCTCTCTCTATTTCTTAGTAAGCAAAACAAATTAAACAATATATAATGCACTTGTTGCAGACAGGATTTGATTTAAAAAACCCAGTGCGGTCTATACTCCTTGAGTTCCACAATGGGGGAAAAAATCTAGGATAAAATATTTTTATTACTATTTTAAAATGTGCTTGCTTTTGTATAGAGCCTTAAGAGTAATAGGTTCCCACCTGCATCTACAAGTTGAAATGCATTTTCTAGCTGTTTCTTCACCTCATGTTCAAAGCAACATCTGCACTTGCCATCTCAGGAGCTCCTGACCTCTTTTGGCTCCTTTATTCTCTCTGGAGGAGTTGCTTTCCCTTCCAGCTCTTCACTTTTTCACAATCACAAAGAAAAACAGCCAAGCCAATGAGGACAAGGAAGCAAAACAAAGAGAGCATAAGTCTTCTATTTCTCTGGCTTCTCAAGAAAAGGCGTGGTTGATGATGATGATGATGAGGAGGAGGAGTTATTCAAAATAACTGGTGTTAATCGCTTTGGACCTCTCTTTGGACACTCAGGAGAAATGTGGATTACATTTATAAATGTGTGTTATATATAGGGCTTTTTTCGGGGGAACTCACAGGGACTCAGTTCTGGCACCTCTCAGGTGGACGCCATTGCCATTCTAAGAGAATGAGAGAGGTATTCATGGTGATTTCGGGCACCAATTTTTTGGGAAAAATAGCACTGGTTATATAGAGATATAGAGATAGATGATAGATGATAGATAGATAGATGATAGATAGATATAGATAGATAGATATAGATAGATAGATAGATAGATAGATAGATAGATAGATAGATAGATATAGATAGATGATAGATAGATAGATAGATAGATGATAGATAGATAGATGATAGATAGATAGATAGATAGATAGATGATGATAGATAGATGATAGATAGATAGATAGATAGATAGATAGATAGATGAATGATAGATAGATGATAGATAGATAGATGATGATAGATAGATAGATAGATAGATAGATAGATAGATGATAGATGATATGTGGCCCCTTATTTTGAAGATCAGTGGTGAGGGATCCTCAGAAAAGCTGCTGATTACACAGTGAACATTTCATGTTCCTTCTATTTGTTATTTGAAACATTTATAGCCTGTCTTTATTCAAAGAGCCCAAGGCTGCTAACAGTGTAAGACAAAACAATCTGAAGTATAAAAAGCACATACTTTGACAGCAATATTTTTTAAATCAATCAAAAACGGTCATGAACAACAAAAGTACAGATTTTAAAAGATAAAAAAAATATATTTAGCCAGAGAAATTAAAACCAATATGAGACCACAAGCTTAACATGAGTCAACATTGTGATGCCGCGGCAAAGTCTATCCTAGGCTGCATTCACAGAAGTATATTGTCCAGATCAAGGAATGTAATAGTACCACTCTATTCCGCCTTGGTCAGACCACACCTGAAATGCTGTGTCCAGTTCTGGGCAACACAATTTAAGAAGAATGTTGACAAGCTGGATTGTGGGTAGAAGTGGACAACCAAGACGATAAAGGGTCTGAAAATCAAGCCTTATGACCTTGTTTTCTCCTCCTCTGGAGGATTGGGCCCAAACCAATGGGTTCAGTTACAAGAAAGGAGATTCCAACTAAATATCTGGAAAAAAATTATGATGGTAAGAGTTGTTCAAGACCTGAGTGCTCACTGGAAGGACAGATCGTGAAGCTGAGGCTCCAATACTTTGACCACCTCATGAGAAGAGAAGACTCCCTGGTAAAGACTCTGATGTTGGGAAAGATTGAGGGAACAAGGAGAAGGGGACGACAGAGGACGAGGTGGTTGGACAGTGTTCTTGAAGCTACCAGCATGAGTTTGACCAAACTGCGGGAGGCAGTGGAAGACACGAGTGCCTGGCATGCTCTGGTCCATGGGGTCATGAAGAGTCGGACACAACTAAATGACTAAACAACAACAACAAGAGAGTTGTTCAACAGTGGAATGGACTCCCTCAGGAGGTGGTGGGTTCTCCTTCATTGGAAGTTTTAAAGCAGAGGTTGGATGGCTATCTATCATGGATGCATTAGTTGAAATTCCTGCATTGGAGGGGATTAGACTAGATGACCCTTGGGGTCTCTTCCAGCTCTACAATTCTATGATTCTCTGAACCTTTTTTTATGGCCCCCGTCATCTAAAAGAAGAAGAAGATCTTAATCGTCTTCTATAAGACAATTAAAAGTAGACAAATGAGTCTCCTTCAGGAGACAGTTCAGAACTTGGTTGAAGCCACTGAAAAAAATATTTCCTCTGGTCCCCGCTTGGCATATTTCTGGAGATCTTGGGACATGGTCATATAGGATTTCTTGGTGATCTCAATGCTTGGGCATGTTCATATAGGAGAATGTGGTTGTTCAGCTATAGCAGTTGAAAACCAAAATGGGTTCTACAGTTCAGAGCACTATGTGAACCAATGCTTTCACTGCAGCAGGTCTCAGTGCAAAACTGTTAAGACACAATTTAAACTCAAGGACGCTTCTGTATATAAGATTAAGAACCAAAGTCACTTCATTTATATGAAACGGTAGTCACTGCCAAGATGTGCATTTCCAAAGTTCTAAAGGCAAATGGGGTGGGATGCCTGCAGTAATATAGTCATACAAGCTTTATAGCCTTTGCTACTATTAATCAAAAGATTTAGACTAAATATCCTGCTGTGAGCCTCTCCTTTTTAAATTGTTCTACTAAATCACAGCTGCAATACATTGCTTTAATTTTTATAGTCAGACCGAGCTGGCAATTGTCATTCATGCCTTCATGGCCTTCAGATGCACTCTATTCAGTGCCCTTTGAAGAAAATTATTCCCGGGAACTGCAGATAATGCAAAAAAAGCAGGGTGCACATCTCTCATTATGGATTAGCTACTGCAAAGATTCAGAAATTGTAACAATTTTGTTACAGTTCTGGGGGTTGGAGATCCCTTGGAGCTGTTCCTTATTTCCTTCAGGAGCAGATTGTCCTCCCTCCCTCCCTGTCTTCCTTTAGTGCTTTATACCAAGTGAAAGCATTGGTCCATTCAACTCAGTGTTGTCAACAGACTGGCAGCAGCTCCCTAGAGTTTCAGCCAGAGGTATCTCTAGCCCTAGCTGGAGACACTAGGGATTGAACTAGGGTCCTTCTGCATGCAAGGCTCTAGCACTGAGCTATGACCCTTCCCCAAAGGTATAATAATAATAATAATAATAATAATAATTTATTATTTGTATCCTGCCCATCTGGCTGGGTTTCCCCAGCCACTCTGGGTGGCTTCCACAGAGACCAAAAATACACTAAAATGTCACACATTAAAAACTTCCCTGAACAGGGCTGCCTTAAGATGTCTTCTGAATGTCAGGTAGTTGTTTATCGCTTTGACATCTGATGGGAGGGCATTCCACAGGGCGGGCGCAACTGCCGAGAAGGCTCTCTGCCTGGTTCCCTGTAGCTTCGCTTCTCGCAATGAGGGAAACGCCAGAAGGCCCTTGGCGCTGGACCTCAGCGTCCGGGCAGAACGATGGGGGTGGAGACGCTCCTTCAGGTATACTGGGCCAAGGCCATTTAGGGCTTTAAAGTTCATCACCAACACTTTGAATTGTGCTCGGTATGTTCATCATGGACTGAGGTAAACCCAGCCAACAACTTTCCATCAGTTCCTTTAGCCTTCCTCAAAAGGCAGCCTCAGTATTCTTCAGGCCTTCCCATGACTCCCTCTGAGACTGATAAACTATGATGAGGAGTCTGGAAGCTTGCAGCTTTTCCTGCATTCTCTTCAATCATTCACCAAAATCATGGGTATTGTACAGCACTTTTGTTGCACATACTTAAAATTTGAGAATCATATTTCATTCATGCCCTGAAATAAAGGCATTCTGGTAAGCTATGAGACAGTATTTTCGCTTTTAGCAGATGCTTGTCTGAAACATTTTTTTTTTTTTTTTATGTGTGGCTCACCAAAGCATCAAGGAACACTTCAGAGTTATGTTTTTATTGGTGCCATCTTGCTTCACAAGCCAGAACTCTCTTCAGGCACTCTGCTTTGCCTTAGGAATCATGATTCATCTGAATTCAATGTGCACCACATTCATCTGAGTCCAATTTTCATGACAGTCGTACCTCGGAAGTCAAACAGAATCCATTCCAGAAGTCTGTTTGACTTCTGAAACATTTGACTTCCAAAGCATAGCTTCTGATTGGCTGCAGGAAGCTCCTGCAGCCAATTGGAAGCCACAGAAGCCCTGACAGATGTTCGACTTCCAAAAGGCCATTTGAAAACGGGAACACTCACTTCTAGTTTTTGATTGTTTGGGAGCCAAAATGTTTGACTCCCAAAGCATTCGAGATCTGAGGTACGACTGTATACCTAATCATAATTGTTGATATGATGCTAGAATTTATCAAAGACATCTTAATTTTAAGGTTTTCATTCAGAGTTTCAATTTATATCTGAGTCTGCTCTTTGATGAATTTGACTGGATACATTTTTATTTTAATTTTAATATAAAGGAAAACTTGCAACTATTGCTCAGCATTACATTTGGCAACAGATATTGGAATCTCTACACCCTCACTTAAAAGCAACAGAAAATCACCATTGAAGTGATGTTCTTTTTTCTTTTTTGCTGTCCCTCTGGACAATCCATAAAAGAAACAACAACATGAAAACATTACCTACAGACAGATTTCCCTGAAGTTATATGTCCAATATTGTAAAGTGACCTCAAAGAACACTAGTATAACAGTTTTATTGAACAATACAGTGCGTTCAGACATTGGCATGAGCACACAATGTGGATAATGAGCAGAATGGGGGTATGCAAACTTGACCCTAATGTCCCTAATGTGAGCTGCTCTTCAAATCTTTGTCCAAAGAGTTTGAAAGTCTGAAGAAGAGGGATTTAAAGTCTATTCAGTTGAAGATGCTTAAAAACTCTCCCATGTGCAGGAATGCTGTTAAATCAGGCTTAAATTGAATTGCATTTGCCATTTTACTGCCCATTCACCCAGTTTGGAGACATCCCTTTGGAGCCCCCCTTTTTTAAAAACCACCCTGGACAACTGGGTATCATCAGCAAACAGCTACTTCACTGCTTGCCACTGAATCCAAATAGCAATTAACACGTTAAAAAAGCATGTCAAAACTGATATTATAGAGTTGGAAAATGTTCCTAGAAGGACAACCCCAGTGATCAGGTTGGTAGAACAACTCCCCTGTGAAGAAATATTACAGCATTTGGGGCTTTTTAGATTGGAAGAAAGGCAAGTAAACATTTTATAAACATAATAGAAGTTTGTAGAATTATGTGTGGTCCCATCCAGTCCGTGTGAAAGTTCAGTTAATTCGTGAAAAAGGCCTAGTCTTTGTCACAACTATTTGCCTCAGTTCCTCCAATCCCCTTCCTGTGAAATTTAGTTCAGGAACACAGATTTGCCCTTCATCTTCTATAGTAAAGGCAGATGCACAAAATTAATCCAGTTTCTTTGCAGATTCATTATACCCATTTTTCATTGGAAACTCATGAAACTGTGGAGCCTATTTCACCAAATATCCTACTGGGATGGACTGTATTTCTCTAACAGTTCTCAAAAAGGAAACTTTTTTAAAAGAGTTTGTGAAATTTTGATCCAGCCCGTAGTTACTTATTCATTTAACGGTGTTTTTATCCCACATAAAAAGAGAATGAAACTCAAAAGTGTTTCCTAAGGCAGGTTTACAAAAATATCACACAACAATAAAAGTACACACACCATAAAAGCAAACACACTAAAATATTAATAAAACACCTCCCTCATAAATACCTCCAGTCCCCAAGGGTTGCTCAAGACCCCATAAAAACCCCTTAGACAATTTTCAGGGCGGGATTATGATCCCCTCATGTAACATTTTAAAGCGGGATAAAGTGTAACTGCTTCTGCTCTTCCGTTTTCCTCCTCCTTGTAATGAGAACAGATAAAGCCAATGGCTTCTTCTCCTTCTTTTTAAAAAAGGGGGATTCTTTCATATAACTGATGTTGGGAAACCGTCATAAAAGTCTTTGCTGTGCAGAAGTTTATATCACCAGAACTAAAAGAATATGTTAAACCCCTTGGAGCCCATCCTATGGTTCAGTAACTCAGCATCTTCAATAAGAATTCCAAAGCAATTGAAAGCAGAGGAGGTGGAGGGGGGGAGCATTTGATAATGTCAGGCTTTCTGAAGCAGAAATTAGGTATTAAATGGAATGTAACTCGCGATTCCTCAGTGTAGCTTCTCACCACTCTTATTACCACTTCTTCCACAACCTCACCTAATTCATTCAACATACATTGTGACTGCAAACCTACAAAGCTATAGGGGCATGTATCCCATGCTTCTGCAGGCAATGGAAGTTAATAGCTGCCAGGGGGAAAAACAAAACAAAAAATAATAGAAAAAGCCTTCGAGAATTTATTAATTTATCTCATTTCTAGCTCACCTTCATCTAAGGAGCAGAAGTTCATTCCCATGAGGGTCAAGCTGTTTAATCTCCCCAATGGCCTTGGGAAATAGGTTACGCTGAGAGAGGGTGAGTCACCAGAGCTTCTAGGGAGAGGAATTAAGGCTGGGAGGGTTTCCAGACTGCTGGTATTTTGGAGTGGAATAGCAGAAGGACTTCGAGATCGGTGGTGTGTCGTTTTTTTCTAGACATACTTGAACCAGAGTTTCTAGAAATTAAGCACTGAGTACATAGTGCTTTATATGTTAGAAGAAATAAAGAATGTTCCCAGCCGCAAGAGGATTGCAATATAATTATTCAACAAAAAAATTAAACCAAATGTAATTTTAGGCAGAGGGAAGGTTTTGGAAGAGGGGGATAGAAAGGGAAAAGGAAGAAAGTGAGATGGTGAAAATGGGAGTTAATATGTGCAGATGCAGTCACACATATTTAGACCTTCTGCTATTTATCACTGGCAATTAAATGCAAATATTCATTGGAAATGGTTCCAGCCCAAATCTGATTGTTCTGCCAGCATATTTTCCTATTCATACACAAACATTGTGATTCTCTTTGCTCCTTTGTATAACAGTTGATATTTTTCCAGGGACAAAGGATATGTGCAAATTAAGAACATGTGCTGCTAATTACTGGAATTTATTCAAAATCATCATTATTTTGAGTGACAATTTGTTTTTAATATGCACTATATTTGTTTAAAAATACCTTACTGCCTAGATGTTGCTTCAGCATGAAGTATCCCCAAACAATGACTGTTACATTGTCCTGGAAATCAACCTAATTCATTGCTAATTATCATCTTCTGTTTTTAATGCGTATTTATTGTTCCTGATATGCCTGTACTGGAGAGATACCCGTTCCATCAGGAACGCTGAAAGAAAAGCAATCAAAGAATGCTGAGACGTGCATATAATTAGATTGAGTGTTCAAATTGTTCTACTGCAGGAGGTGATTTGCAAATAGTCCCGAAAAAAGGACAAGAAAGGGGGGTGGGGTGAGAAATAGGTTCTACGTTGGTTGCTTTAAATCAATGAATGAATACATGCAACATTTGAATTTGTGCACCCTGTGGAATGGGAAGATGACATGATTAAATCTCATACAAAGCCAAGAAGGAGGTTTTCTCTGCAGAAACTAAAAAGGCAAAAGAGGTAAAGTAGTTGGGACAACAAAGGATCAATATGCATTTTGTGATCAAAGCCATAAAGCTGTACTTCCCCAGCAGGGAAGACTCAATTATGGAATGCAACTTCAAAAAAATAAAATAAAAATAAAAATAAAAATAAAAATAAATTCCGATGAAGCATTAATAAAATCCACACAATGTTGCCAAATCGGCCCATATTTCCACAAGTAAGGTGGACACTTCACACCATTTCAGTACTATTCATTCTGGGATTGGATAAACTTTTCTGAAACGTGCCTTGTGATTTATTTATTTCCTAAATTTGATATACTCTTGATTGTAAGGGTGAGGGGACACACTGAATGCCATTTACAACATAAATAAAACATTAAAATCATCACACACACAAATTATGGGCATAATTTAAAACATGCAGAGGGTTAAAGCCACAAAAAAATAGACTAAAACAAATTGAATTATACAAAACTTCTAAACATGTTGGTTGGCTTGTCTAAATACGAATGTCTTCAGCAGGCACCGAAATGAATGGAAATCTTTACACACACACACACACACACACTATTGAATTGCAATAACGAAAACCAAACAATATCACAAGAAAAAAGGAAAACAGCAAATCACAAAAAAGGAAAACACACACACAAAAATACATAGAAACTTGACTTCCCTCCACCCATGTTTGACCTCCTTCCCTAATCTTCTTTTATTTGTTGTGTTATTAGTATTACTTTATTTTTATCCCACTTCCATCCATTTCCTCAGTTTCTCTACCTTGTAAACTTCATACATTGCATTTCAATATATTTGTTCCAGAACAATGTTTTTTCATGTACTCCTTTACACAATCCCATTCTTCAATTAATTTTTGATCTGTTTGTCCTCTTACTACTGCCATAGGTCTTGCCGAAACTATATATTCACAAAATTTAACTTGCCACTCTCAAACAGATGGAATTCATTATTTGATTTCAGATTCATTAATAATTATATTCTGTGATTTATAATAGTCAAATATAATAGTTAAGTGTTTTAGTAAATAAATACATTTTACTCATCTGCTTTGTGCTCATTTTTTAGTTACACCGAGTGATGTGTGGGGCAAAATATCCATTTCTGGAGTTCGAAACTAAAAAACAGTAAAAGTTTACAAGTTATATAAAATATTGACACAACATGTTTTTTTATTATTAAATTATCTTGATTTTTTTAAAAAAGCGTCTACAACAGACCATTGATTAGTTACAGCTGTTTCAATGCCTCAAAGTAAAAATGACATGGTGGCCATATTGATGATGTCATATTTCATACCCCCCCACCACTGAAATTTACTAAGACTGCCATATTTTGCTTGTATAGGTAGTAGGCTTTCAAAAAAACCACCACAACACTTTTGGTATTCAAGGGTAAATAAAATCTGGTCTAGCTCTTGGACTAAATTTAAATAGTTTGATAATTTACCAGTTAGGGACATGGGTGGCGCCGTGGGTTAAACCACAGAACCTAGGACTTGCCGATCAGAAGGTCGGTGGTTCGAATCCCCATGACGGGGTGAGCTCCCGCTGCTCGGTCCCTGCTCCTGCCAACCTAGCAGTTCGAAAGCACATCAAAGTGCAAGCAGATAAATAGGTACCGCTCTGGCGGGAAGGTAAACGGCGTTTCCGTGTGCTGCTCTGGTTCGCCAGAAGCGGCTTAGTCATGCTGGCCACATGACCCAGAAGCTGTACGCCGGCTCCCTCGGCCAATAAAGCGAGATGAGCGTCGCAACCCCAGAGTCAGTCACGACTGGACCTAATGGTCAGGGGTCCCTTTACTTTTACCTTTAATTTACCAGTTATTCATCAACTACCCAAATCTGAATACTCTTGTTCTGTAATCCATTTTTGTTGTTGTTGTTGTTGTAGAGTCATTTAAGTCTTATTTATTTGTATCTTGACGATTTACAGACACAATTAAAAACAACACGTGTGTGTGTGTGTGTGTTTGTGTGTTTGTGATGGCTTGCAGAAGAGGTACACCTTAACTTGGTACTGGAAAGATATGAATGTTGACAAAAGTCTGGCCTCATTGAAGAGAACATTTCATAGATGGGATGTGTGTGCCGTGACTGAAACAATCCTCTTTCTTGTTACCAACCTCTGAATCTCTCACAGAGGAGGCAGGTTGAGAAGTGTATCATTTAGTGTATAAGGGTTCATGTTATGCTCAAGTCAGGGGGAAGTTAGTTATGTGTCGTGTGAGGAAAGCTTTCCCGAAGCTTTCCACAAATCAACTTCCTTGAGTAACAACAAGTATTATGAGATCAGAAAAATGTGCATGGTACAATTTTGCCCAGTTCTAGCATTACGTGCTATAATCTCTATATACACTGCAGATTGTGAGCAGCCAGTTCTTGCTCTTCCACTGACCTACTCACTCCCATGCCTGAGAATGGCTTGCACAACTTGTGAGCACCCTATCCCCAAAGTTAAACATACACTTATGCACTGAAAAAACAAGGAAGGCTTCCGTTCCCCTGTTTGGTTACCATACGTGACTTGTGGCTGCATTCATAAATCTGCAAGAAAAAAAACAATAGCCCATATTATTATTGTTTTCATCTAAGATTGTCTGCTCTCTTCTCCCAAACACTATGAAATGTTCTTTCAATGCAAATTCTAGAGGTTTCCTGTATAACACCTGAAAAACAAATATTGCAGGCAACAAAGTCATGTCCATTAAGGCCACATGAAGACCTTGAGAGGCCATAAGTAGGGCTTTTTTTTCAGGTGGAACTTGCCAGAACTCAGTTCTGGCACCTCTCAGGTGGACGCCATTGCCATTATAAGATAACAAGGGAGGCGATCACAGCAAATTCTGGCACCTCTTTCCCCACAAAAATAACATTGGCCATAAAATTATGATGCTCCTCATATGTAATTCAAAATAATTAAAAGAGAATAGAAAAGTTGGGGAAATAATGTGTTATGGAAGTCAAACCAAATCCTGATTTTTCCCATAGTGACTACTTTAATGTTTTGTTTTTGGAAATGTCAAATTCTTTTACAAAAAAATTAAAAATAAAATCATACTACAAGGGATGGGGTGGCGGTTGCTGCTGCTTTGTTGCCTACTGCATAACCAAGCACTGGTGCCCTTTGTTGTATCTACATCCAAGAAATGGGTGCTGGCACTGTATGCAGGCTGGGTTATACAGACGGTATCAACAGGCCAAAAGTTTTCATTCCTCAGTTAAAACGTGGGCTCTCAGCAGGAGTTCATGCTTACATGCAGAGTCCTGAAGCTTCAAGGAAAGTAGCAGATCTCAGTAGGCATAAAGTTTTTTTTGAAAGTTCAAAGTGAGCCCACATTCTTTCCACCCCCACCTTTTCCACTTATACTCTGACATTTGAGATTTCAGTCATTCCAGAAAGAATTATAGTTCTGCACACAAACAAAAAGAATTGAGATTCCACCCATTCCCACCCCCACCTTTGTCTTGCTTTTAACAGCCTATACAGTGGTACCTTGGGTTAAGAACTTAATTTGTTCTGGAGGTCTGTTCTTAATCTGAAACTGTTCTTAACCTGAGGTACCACTTAAGCTAATGGGGTCTCCTGCAGCTGCTGTGCTGCTGCCACACGGTTTCTGTTCTTATCCTGAAGCAAAGTTCTTAACCCGAGGTACTATTTCTGGGTTAGCAGAGTCTGTAACCTGAAGCGTCTGTAACCTGAAGCGTCTGTAAACCAAGGTACCATTGTACTTGTTTGATGTTGTACTAAAGCTATAGTCCCCTTAGACCAGGGGTCAGCAAACTTTTTCAGCAGGGGACCGGTCCACTGTCCCCGAGACCTTGTGGGGGCTGGACTATATTTTGGAGGGGAAAAAATAATGAACAAATTCCTATGCCCCACAAATAACCCAGAGATGCATTTTAAATAAAAGGACACATTCTACTCATGTAAAAACACACTGAATCCCGGATTCCCGGCCAGATTTAGAAGGCGATTGGGCCAGATCCTGCCCCCGGGCCTTAGTTTGCCTACCCATGCCTTAGAGCACTTCTCTGCATTTTCCTGAGTCTCTGAAAAATCTTGCAGCAGTACAGTGGTACCTCGGGTTACATACACTTCAGGTTAAAGACACTTCAGGTTACAGACTCCGCTAACCCAGAAATAGTACCTCGGGTTAAGAACTTTGCTTCTGGATGAGAACAGAAATCGTGCTCCAGCAGCGTGGTGGCAGCAGAGGCCCCATTAGCTAAAGTGGTGCTTCAGGTTAAGAACGGACCTCCGGAACAAATTAAGTTCTTAACCCGAGGTACCACTGTATTCAGGCAGCAGCAGCACCAGCTTCTCCAGAAGACTGGGGCCCCCTGACACGATGTCATGTGACATCCTGACACTGTTCATGTGATGTCCTCTGAATATTGGGGGGGGGGTTCATCCCCCTCAAAAAATATAATTGGGGGACTGAAACTGCCTTGGCCCCTAGGAGTCAGCACCTATGGCAGACAGTACTCCTGTTCCATCATTATTATTTTTCCAGCTCTACAAAAAGCCATTTGTATAACTTGTTGTTTTGCTATTTTTTCTGTGATACTACACCAAACACTAAGCAGAACTCCTCCCTATGAATTAGAATCACAATTATAAATACTTCTGGTTCAATTTGCACGAAACAAAATGGACAAACTGAGCAATTTAGCTTTGTATTTATCTGGCTCTTCCCTGATCACACTGTCCAAATGTGCAATTACTAGCCACCAGTCTTCCATAAAATGATCAAATTCCTGTCTCCCTTTCTGAGTCCTAATTTGCTGCATTAATTTGCCCATAATTAATAAATCACACTTTTTTAAAAAAAAAAAGTCCAAGCAAAGTGGATCTTAATAAATACCCAGTCATAACCACTGCATGTTGAAAGCAACTCTTTTTTAGAAGCTCACTGCTATCCTGATTCTTAACAGAAATCAGTACTTCAACCTGGTGAGACCTGTTTAGGACTGCAACTCCCATCAGCCTTAGCCATCAACATGCTTAAGAGACCCATTTGGAGTTGTGGAGGACACAAGGTTCAGGATGGCTGGTATGAACTTTTTTTAAAATCCAATTTTCATCCAGGATTATGGTTGATTTTAGACCTGGAGCATAATCATAATTTGCTGCCATTGGACAGGCTACAGTAACCACCACTTGAGACCCTTTAAAATATTAAATGTTAAAATATTTGAAAATACTCAATCTCACAGAGAAGGAATGATGTTTGCTGTTAACAGTTATTAAGCTATTAAATCCATTTGAGTCCTTGTTTCAAGAGGCTAGCTCACCAAACAGAGGACTGGTCTCACAGATATATCAGACATTGCTGTAGTAGGTCCATCAATACATTAAAACATATGACCAAATAGGCAGAGCAGGGCGGGAGGATGCTAGGAACAGAATTTGCGCCAGAAGATGGGGAAGTAAGTACGGTATTGTAAGTTTTGATAACCTGTCACCTGCCACTCAGAGGTTCACTACATGGGACACTGTGTGCGCAGATCTGACAATCCCAGGCAAAATATATTTGCATCAGCCACTAATTTGGCCCATGCTCTGTCAAATTGTAGACGGAAATTACCTTCTTAGCTGAGGAAGGATGAATGCTTTTGGCTGCTCATACTGCTGCTTCCTTTCTTTATCCTTGTTTTTTTTGTGGTTGATTTACCATACTTTCCCACTTATAAGATGCCCCCATGTATAAGATGCCCCCTATTTCCGTGGACTCAAATTTAAGAAAATGGGGGGAGGGTTACCCAGGGTTGTTGAGCTTGTTTTAGGGGGGATTGACGAAAATCGCTCACGCACACACGCCACTAAATCCGCCTCCCGTCTGTCCCATCACCGGCAGAAGCTGCCAATCACCCGCCCAACTGCCAGAGCATCAGCCAATCAACATCACTCATTGACACAGCAACCAATCACACGCACAACAGCCACTGACAGCCTCGGCAGCAACCAATCAAACATCCAGCCTATGCATGACCCATGTATAAGACGACCCCTAATTTTTGGCATGATTTTTAAAGAAAAAAACATAGTCTTATACACAGAAAAGTACGGTAATTGGGTTTTTTTTATCTAGATTTTAATTGTGATTTAGTATGATTGCACTCTGCCAGGGGTGGGTGGAATCTGTTTGATGGCTGAGTGACAGGGTATATAAAGGTAATGAGTGGCTGACTGAATAGCTATGCCCATACTTAAAGGTTGTATTTTTAGTGCCTCTGTGTGGCATGGGAATGTAATAAAGGGGTGCATCATTTTATCATTAGCCATACTCATGTTTAGAAGAACACTGGGGGATAAAGCAGTCAATATTTCCCTTTTATGATGAGCTTGAACTCACAGCTTGAGCACATGTTTTAACCCTATCCTCTCTAGTCTAAAGCTGTAGTTCTTTATGAATATTTATTTGATTGATTGATTTCCTTCTACCCTCCCCCTTTCCAAATTATTGCAAAATGTCCAACTGAAAAATAAATAAACATGGACAAAACCTGCTTATTCTTCAATGACCGCAGCAGCTGGTATATCTACCTTGGTATAGTTCACATAATCCATTGCAATATTTTGCTACAAATCTTATTGCCTCTTAAAAAGAACTGTGTGGCTGTGGGTTTTAACATAATGGCTCAAAAGAGGAAGGAAATACCAGATAAGATGAGGGACTCCATATATAAGCAGCACAAGAACATATATCATATTCCTTGATTGGAAATTTCTGTTTAAATCATGACCAGATGGTATCTGACCCCATGATGGATTAGAAGAATAGATTCTGCAGATGGATTTAATCAATTTTTACTGTTTGGACTTTGTATCTTTGCTTTACTTGTTTCTCTTTTACATCACCACAGTATTACTGAATGGCAGGTGGTTTATACATTCATAAAATAAAATAAAATAATGCCAGTGCCAATTCCAGATTTTAGAGCTGTTGATCAAGGTGGACACCCTTTCCTTGCTGCTATGTGCATGCTTCGTTTGCAAGGAAATTATCTACCAGCGTGGCAAGACTTACCCTCTGGAATCCCCTTTCCACTGAAATTAGGCAGGCACCTTCATTTTCAGTGCTTGCTATCAAAATAAAAATAAAAATTGTTTCGGCAACATTTTATTTCCATGCAATTTTAACATGGAATTTGATCATGTAGGTTTTTTTTCTTTTTCATATAACTGATTTTTATTCATATTTTGATTAATCTCATGTCACTTTGTTTTTAAGTTTTGAATTTATTGATACAAATATTCTATATATCATCTGATGTAAACCACACAGAGGGTTCCCACCACAATTAAATAGTATGCCCCTGGCTGTGCCGATTGGACAGCCAGGGGTGTGATGCAGCCGGGAGTCCCCATGACGTGGCCGGCATCCCTCCGCCCTCCAGCCAGGTTACTGAGAGGTCCTGGATGCCGGGCCACAACACCGCCCACCGGGGAATGTGAGCAGAATTGTCAAATCAATCACTTTCCCTCTCCTTCCATGCACAATCTATGCCGGCACTCAGAGGAAGAGGGCAATTGTCAGGCATCCAGCCTCCAGCTCGACAACACAGGGAGCGTAGTTAAGGAGAAAGGATGATTTTTTGACCAAGTACACAGATAACGTCGGACGACATTAACCCAGCTGCCGCCATCATGAATTATGATGACTCTTCTGCCGAGTCCCTCCCCTTCCTCCAACTTAAATGGGATTTCTGCCACTTACGTTTCTGCTTCCGCCTCCTATCACACACCCTCCCCCCAGCTGCGACTCTGTCAGCTCATTGGATCCCCTCCAACTTCTTCCTGATAAGACAGGCTGTCAATCTTCTCTTCCTCACCTTTTCCCTCCCCCTGAGAGACCTGGAGACCTGCATTCCTTAGGGCGGGGAAGTTGGCGCTCGGCTGGTAGTTAACCCTATCTCTTCCTGCCTACTTCCTCCACTGAAAGCTGGCTGGGCTGGCTCAATCGTGGCACCAATACTGATTTCTCCTCCTTGTTCCCCTCTCTCGGTTGGAGAGGGCAGATGAATAAGTAGTGGTAGCAAAGGAGTAGGACCAGCAGGGCGAGGAGGCTCAAGGAGGGACAGCAGCTTCTCCTGCCTGCCCTGCTGAAGGAACATGGACCTTGACGGGTACCCAGTTACATCAGCTTCTGATGCTGGCCCTGCATGCTATGACTATGAAGGAGCAAACCTTTTGAGTGGTGGCAGTTCATTTCCAGGCATTGTGTTATGTTCACCTAATGCATATGTGTGCTGTCAAATGGTTGGGGGAATGGGGAGCCCGCTACATGATGAATGTTGCTTGAGCATCACCTGTGGATCACCGAGCAATATGGTATTACATGATGTACATTTGTAGAAACAAGAGCCGTAATCCCATCTCCAACCCACTAATGCGCCTGTGCTCTTATGTGCATAAATGAAAGCATATTGTCCTTTATTCCCCCGGAAAAGTTGCTCACCGCCGTGTTTTCAGCCAAGCTCTTTAAAATCTCCAATTCTAAACACAGCACAGTGTACTTTAAACAGCATGCAGGCTGTATTTTCCAATTCTCCAGTTTTATGAAAATCGATACAATTATACTTATACACAAAATAAAATCTCCCTGAATCAATATCACAAGTGTGGAATTGAAAACCTCTGCTTGGTATTATTTCCTTGCTCTCTCATTCTGTTCAGCTTCAGCTGGGTTCAATCTGATTTAGAACATCAGGAGCCTCATAGCTCTCAGGCTGAAAAAGGAAAATGTGATGTATTACAAAACCCCAAACTCCCTGCTCACTTCTGTGAGCTTGACATGAGCAGTTCATAATGTGAACACCCTTAACTCTCCTAAGATCATCATCTGATACACAAGTAGATCCTGGGTTATTTTATCACAGCCGCAATTTACAGCACTCCAAACATTTCTACTGTATATAAGCTGCTTCCTTAGTTACAGAAAATACTTCTGCCCAGTGCCAAATGCTTTCTGCATGACGGGATATGCTGCCAGGAGTGCTGTCCTGATTCCCTCTGAGTACTCTGATTCAGTGCAGGAGTGGGAGGAAATGGAAGATAAAGGTGACAAATGGGAGGGAGGTGAGACAATGGCATAGAGGTGAGATAATGGGTGAGACAATGGGGGGAGGTGAGGAAACAGTTGATGGAAGATGCATAGCTCCACTGTTGAAGCTGAGGTCCCAGAGGCTTCCTCTCTTTTGTCTGTGGAAGAGACAGGACTGTCAAAGTCTCCAGAGGCCATGACCACAATGGCAGATGATGAGGACTTCATGGCATCTTCTGAAGTGCAACAATGGGAGGATTCAGAGATGTGGGCAGGCCCTGATTGTCCCCCAGGGAAGAGGCAGCATATCAAGAGAAAATAGGAAATGCACCCCTCTAGACCTGGTTTCAGGCTAGAAACTCCTGCAGAAGCAGAGATTCTTGTGAGAAGCTGAGCATCTACACTTCTACGTAAAAGCTTGATGAGTACGTGGGGAAAGGTGTTGGAGCAACTTTGCAGTTTACATGCACCCTCGGAATTCATGTTAATGATCTCAGACTTACGAACACTGCCCTTTCCTCCTTGACCAAACTTGTTCCTGCTAACATTTCGCCTTGTAAGAGCTGCTATACAGTGGTACCTTGGGTTAAGAACTTAATTCGTTCCGGAGGTCTGTTCTTAAGCTGAAACTGTTCTTAACCTGAGGTACCACTTTAGCTAATGGGGTCTCCCGCTGCTGCTGCCGTGCCACCGCTGCACAATTTCTGTTCTCTTCCTGAAGCAAAGTTCTTAACCCGAGGTGCTTTTTCTGGGTTAGCGGAGTCTGTAACCTGAAGCGTCTGTAACCCGAGGTACCACTGCACTGCACCTGCCTTTTCTGTGCATCTGAGCCTGTACTGATAAAGCATCATTTTATTTCTTCTAAGTGGACCTGTGGCCATGCTTGGGGTGGGAGTCTAGTTAAGTACTCAAGGCTCCTGTTGCAGAGAGGTTGCAGGTAGCCCAGGGTTCAAGTGCTGAGCCCCTCTGTGCACGTTCTGCAATTAGCATGTAATCCACCATGTCAGCCTTTGTCCTGGTTATCTCTTGGGTGTGGCTGTTTGCACATGCATATACATGATCAGACATGCATGTACTATCTAGGTTTCCCCAATCAATGACTAGTGCTGCCTATCATTGTTCTCAAATGGTACTCATTTGAACATCCTATCTCTCTTTTACAAGGAGACACTTCCGATGTTCTAGGAGCAAGCAATGCTCAGTGTATGGGCAGGCTCCAATTAGTCCTCTTAGCACTGTTGATCTAGTAGATGCCTCCACTAATGGGGGACAAGTAAAGGAAATGTTTGCTAAGTCCCCTCCCTCCTGCTGTCCGCAGTGCCTTACCCCCAAAAAAATCTGTTTTGAAGGGTTAGGGGATCCTCCAGAATAGGCCCTTAGGGAGCACTGGGGGCTGCAGCAGAGAGGAGGAAATGGAAAAACCTATTCCTTGATTACTGGATGCTTCCTGTAGGATCAGAAGCCTGTCTGCTTATGGAAGAGCACCAGTTGTATACAGCCCTCTATTTTTATTCTACTGGCTTACAACCTGACAACATATCATACAAACTTTTGCTCTCCCCAGCTTGATCAGTTGCATAGGAAACAGGAAACAGAATCAAATCACTTTAGTTTTACCCTCCAGCTCTGGGACTTAGGGATCAGTCTCAATTCCCCTAAGATTGCTCTTTCTTTCCCCCCACTCCTCTTCATTCTGTTTCCCTCTCATTCTCTGTGGTGTGTTTGATCAAAGAGACCTTCTGCTTTCTAACTCTAAATTCCTTGGTAACTCTGAGTCAGTCACCTGAGGCTAAATGCTGTAAATTGCTAATTGCCTACCTGCCTCTTTCTGGCAATATGTGATTGTTGTTGTTGTTGTTGTTGTTGTTGTTGTTTAAGATAAACTCAAATCTGCTGCATCTTTGCTATCAGAAAGTGGCTGTATTCTCTAGCATCTTTCCCCTTAATAGTGTCTCACTGTATCAGGGATGCTAAAAATAGGATAAAAATGTCATTGCTTAAATTGCTACTTCTGTATGAAATTTATTTTCTTTGCCATGTGAGCTACTGGGCCAAAGTTAAGGTGTTAGCACTAGCATACAAAGCCCTAAATATTCTGGAATTTAAGTACCTAAAAGAGCACCTCCAACAACACCAAGCATCTGAGGCCCAGTTGGTGTTTTCCCATGGCACAACCTTCTTGGTGGCAGTTGTCCATTTGCAGAATGTTCTCCCAAGTTAAGTGTGTCTGTTTCCATCATTATCAACATTTAAAAACACACCAGTTTACCCAAGCATTTGATGGCCGGAAGGGACTCTTCCTAACAACCTTGGGAAGCCATATCCAATGATGGGAAGAGCCATTTCCTGAATGGTTGTAAATAAGAAGGCAGGGAAGTTCAGACAGACTGAGCTTGGTGGGGCAGTACTCTGTTCACCCAAATGGACCAGTTGGAGGCAAAAGAAAAAGAAAGAAAACACCCCGGGAAAACTGGCAGAGAGGGGATAAAGTATTGAGAATTGGGGTGCAGAGGCTGTTGAAAATAATGAAGGATTAACATCAGAATATATTAAGGGAATTATTGTAATATTTTGAAATGCAGTAGAAATATGAGATGATTAGGATTCCCTCCAATCTCAAAGCATGGAAAGTCAGCTAAATAATATTAATAATTTATAATTAGGCATAACATTGGGATTTGTTTGATTACTGGATAATTTGTAAAATTTGGAATATATAATTTGGTTTGATTGGAAAATTTTAATAAATATTATTTAAAATAAATTGAGAATTGGGGCAGTCCCACACCCCCATTTGTCCCCTCTGGTACTTTTTCAGTTATATTGCACCTCTTCCCTCCACTTTAAATACGTTATTTTATCAAATTCCCCAAGGAATCCCCAAAACATTATTTGGAATTGTAATTTAAATAGAGAACAATGCTGTTCAGACATGCTCCTACTTTGGCTGTTTTGTTCCCGTCATTATCTCTTTATGTCTATTGTTAGTAGCACAACGGAAACAAATAAGAAAGAATTAGATTACCTAGAGGGGGAAAGAACCTCTGTTTTGTGTTTGTATCTCAGATTATTCAGAACATGGAGAATTCATACTTTGCAGGCAGAACCCCCCCCCCCATTTATTTTCATTATGAGAATCTAGATTTGATCTTTAAAAACAGGAAAAAGCAACCTTTTCTAAATCAGCTCCCTCTCCATGAATCTGGAAGGTATCTTTGAAACATTTTTAATGAGGCACTTTGGATTTCTTTGTCAGGACAGCTACTTGCATTTCTTGGAAAGTGAAGCACCATTTTGTCATGCAAAAACCAAACACAGACAATGCTGTATATATAGAACATTTTGGGCTTGGCAGAGCTTGGTGCAACTCTGCTGGCTTCTGTGGACTCAGGTGACTGACAACAATGTACTGGAATATTGTTCCCTTCTCAGCTTTTCAGTGTTCCTTTAGTAGGGTTGCCACACTTCAAAAAGTAAAAACCAGGACACCCCCAAAAATTGTTTCAATTTGTTGATTGACTTGCCTAAGATCCAGGACAAAGCGCCACCATTCAATTCTGCCTTTGAAGTTCTGGTAATGTCTGGGGAAATCTGGACACATGGCAGCCCCACCTTTAGCTTTCACCTTTAGCTGCACCTCTCAGCTGCAGGTGGGAGGTGCATTTCAGTTTGTAGACCTTGCACCTTTAAAATAATTCACAGGGAAGCTGCACAGAGAAAGCGTGCAAGCTCAGGATGCAGATAACTTGCCATTTAGCACCTGAAGACATATCTGGGAACACGGGCAGTGTTTCAGGGAATTGTACACTTCCCCTGAATATTGCAAAGCCTGTGCTGCTTCCTGTCAGCTGTATAAGGACCAAGGTAAGAAAGATGGGGATGAGAAGATGAGAAGAAGAACATGCTTCATTCGGGGCTTCAGGCAGTAAAACAGGGGAACCTCATGGCTGAGTGGTGAACTGGACAAGAGAACCATCAGCTGTGCATTGGTGGGAATGTAGAGAAATAAAAAAAGGGGGGAAATGATATACAATGAATTGAAAAAAAAAATGTTTAAAATGACATTTGTAAAAAAAACCAGAAGTATTTTTGTTAGGGATTGTAGGACAAGACCTGCCAAGAAAAACAAAGAATTTATTTATGTATGCTACAAGAGCGGCAAGAGTCTTGATTGCACAAGGATGGAAGAATGAGGAAATCCCAATGAAAGAACAGTGGCAAGAAAAATTGATGAGCTATGCAGAGTTGGCTAAATTGACATATAAATTGCAGGACAAGGACAACGGTGACTTTAAGGAAGAATGGGAGCTTTTTACAAATTATCTAAAAAGACAACAAAATGAACTGGACTCCTTGGTTTTGAATAAACATACACAAATTTATTGGTTGATAACATGTTAGATAGATAATGTAAGGATATGCACAGTTTTATAACATGCAGAGAATAATATGTGCTGAGTAATCAGAGAGAGGAGCTGAGGGAAGTCTTTGGTGGGGGGAAGGGAAGGATGGAAGGGAGGGGGGAAAGGGGAAAATTAATGTAAGTGATTATATGGTTTGATAATTTGCTATGTTGAAATTGCTAATAAAAATATTTTTTTAAAAAAGAAAAGAAGAGAGTCTGTCTGATCAATCCTCACCCCTGTGCACTGGCACGCAGATAAAGAGGGATTCACGGCGTCTCAACATCAGAATTTATTGAACAGAACCCATTTCTATGAGTATAGTATGGCATAGGTCTTCATGCTGCATAGTTCTTTAGAGTAATATGAGTCATAGAATTGTAGAGTTGAAAGGGCCCTCAAAAGTCTCGTGGACTGGCTGGATGCCAAGGAGTGGTGGGAGGCATCAGTTGGGGAACCCCCAAGGGAAGAAGACTCAGAGTCAGGGGATTGGTGGTAAGATGATGCTGAGTGGTCAGAGGGAGACGAAGGAGCAGACAGGGTGGAGGAGGTGTTGGAAGCAGAAGAGGCAACAGGGTTTAGTGAGCAGGAAGAGGCTGTGGAAGAGAGCTGTACAGACTACAAAGCTGAAGTGGAGTCTGGAGAGGAGGGGACCCAAGAGACAGAAATGAGGCAGGCTGCTGAAAAACCTAGGGAGTCTACCTCTCCTGCTGAGACCAGTTCCCCTCCCTCCTGGTCTCCTAAAACATGCAGAAAAATGAAAAGAGCATAGCAGAAATTGGTTGTGTGTGGATGCAATTTGCATCTGCTTGGGAAATACCTTGGAGAAGAGGAGCCTTAGAGAGCGGGGGCAGGGGAGGCAGGGACCTTCAGTCCTTGCAACTGCCTCATTGGAGCAAGACCTACTGGGAAGAACAGCTGGAATCACTAGCCCTGCAGTGATTCAGTTTTAAAAATAAATAAATAAAGAGCTGACTTCACTGACACTGTGTTTTTTTAACTGATCACCTATGCTTGATTCGGGCTCATAACAAAGGGTCATCTGGTCCAACCCTCTGCAATGCAAGAATCTTTTCGCTCAACATGGGGCTTGTACTCATCCATGACCCTGAGATTTAGAGTATCATGCTCTGCCAATTGAATTAGGTGGATACTGGCCTTTGTCAATGGCAAGTATGCAGTGCAATACACTAGCCAGTGAGCACATCAGGAGTGTTGGGGCTTCAGTATCCTGCACACCAGGCACTGGAGGGCAGAGCAATGGTTGCATGAGTTTAAGGATGCATAAGCTTCCTGGCCTGTGTGAAAATTAACATTGTGATGCACATGCAGTCATGTGAGCACCTCCATAGTAAGTCTGGAAAAGCTACAGAAGGCTTTCCTTACAATACTAATTTCTGCCTGTGCCGGCATGGATCATGACCTGTACAGTGGTACCTCAGGTTACATACGCTTCATGTTACAGATTCCGCTAACCCAGAATTAGTACCTCGGGTTAAGAACTTTGCTTCAGGATGAGAACAGAAATTGTGCTCCGGCGGCACGGCGGCAGCAGGAGGCCCCATTAGCTAAAGTGGTATCTCAGGTTAAGAACAGTTTCAGGTTAAGAATGGACTTCTGGAACGAATTAAGTACTTAACCCGAGGTAGCACTGTATTTCTACAGTGCTTCTCAACCTCAAAAATCATTTGTGCGCATTACAATTACAAACAAAAGGCAACAAACTGCTTATATATTACCCATTCGTGCAAAATCACATAAAAGAGCTGCTAAGCAGTTTTATCAAATGATAGCCCATCATCAAAATATTTCGTTTGTTTGTTTTACTGTACCTAAAAAGAATGCACTCCTAAACATAGGAGGTCAGAAGGTACGGGTGTAAATTGCCGATTGCAGAAGGAAACAATTAATTGCCAGTTGTGCTAATTAAATTATAGGAATGCAAGGTCAATACATTGCCACAGCTATCTGTAATAAAGACAATTGTGTTCAGTCAGCAGGGATGCGGCAGGTTATCACTCTGTGAAATGTGAGAGGTGAAGGATTGCGGGGAATGATGTGAAAATGAAGAGGTTTTATAGCCTTTGGTTGCTTTCAGTAGCTTTCCATCACTACACACTCTGGAGAAATTGCAAATTTTTGAAAGACTTGCCTCTAAATAAAGAGGCACAACATACCAATCAGCAGCCTTAAACTAATCAAAGCCAAGAGCATGTTTCATATGCTGCTCTCCCCCCCGCCCTGTCTTCTTCCAGAGGAGCTTCAAACATAGAAGCGCATCTACAAAGTGACATTTGTGCTTAATGATCTGGGGATTAAATTACTAGGAAAAAAGTTGTTTAACTTCCTTAATAGCCGCCTGCTCAATTGCACAAAGCTGAGAATTGGGATTTCCCCCCCTCCCTCCTGCACTATGCAATATATTACAGCACCCTGCAGACAGTAAAGTATCTCTTGCTGTGACAAGTTATTGATCTTGTTTTCCTTCGAGACCCCTAACAAGTCAGACTCCAGCTTTCTGAAAGGTACAGCAAGAGCAGTGCATGGAGAGGGCTAGGAGCTAACAAGAAAACTTACTCTCTGACTCCAAACAGAGAAACAAAAACCTATTAGCAGTCTGTGTGCATGCTGTAGATGGTGAGCACTTTGCTTTTCTATGATCTAATGATAGGCTGGGAAACGGGTATCCTCTCCACCAACCTATCCATTTAAATAAGGGCCTTGTGTGTGTTTTTTTTTTAAAAAAAATTATTAGGAATACATTACCAAAAATTCAGTTAAATGGATCCAGTCCTTGAACATTTCAAAGCAAAATAAAAAAATTCCTTCCAGTAGCACCTTAAAGACCAACTAAGTTAGTTCTTGGTATGAGCTTTCGTGTGCATGCACACTTCTTCAGATACACTGAAACAGAAGTCACCAGACCCTTCTATATAGTGAGAAGGTGGGGAGGGGTATTACTCAGAAGGGTGGTGGGATTGGGTGATTGGCAGATAGCTGTGATGAGCCTGTTGACGACTCTTAACGACTGCAATAGGTCTTACAGGAAAAAGCAAGGGGTGAGAAGGTGAAAAATGGCTTTGTCATGTATAATGAGATAAGAATCCAATGTCTTTGTTCAGACCAGGTCTCTCCATGGTTTTAAGTTTGGTAATAAGTTGCAAT
Source organism: Podarcis cretensis (assembly GCF_951804945.1). Taxonomy (NCBI): domain Eukaryota; kingdom Metazoa; phylum Chordata; class Lepidosauria; order Squamata; family Lacertidae; genus Podarcis; species Podarcis cretensis. The sequence continues at coordinate 21,449,325 of NC_137176.1, read as the reverse complement.
TCAGCAGCTTCTTTCAAAGCAGTTACATATCCCATTGAATTTTGGGCTCTCTTTGCCTTGTTTTGTTGCAGGTAAAAAAAAGTAAAGGCGAAAGGTAAAGGACCCCTGGATGGCTAAGTCCAGTCAAAGGTGACCATGGGGTGCGGTGCTCATCTCGCTTCAGGCACAGGGACCTGGCATTTGTGTTCAGACAGCTTTCCGGGGTCATGTGGGAGGCATGAATAAACCGCTTCTGGTGCAACAGGACACCGTAACAGAAGCCAGAGTGTGTGAAACGCCATTTACCTTAAATGTTCCCATTTGGCTGTCCCACTTAATAGCCAGGTACTTGCATTCTGCATTATCTGCTGTTTCTGGATAGTCTTTGAGCACAGCTCCACACAGAATGCATTACAAGAACCCACTACAATTATTCGGTAAAGGTAAAGGGACCCCTGACCATTAGATCCAGTCGTGGCCGACTCTGGGGTTGCGGCGCTCATCTCGGTTTATTGGCCAAGGGAGCCGGCGTACAGCTTCCAGGTCATGTGGCCAGCATGACCAAGCCACTTCGGGCGAACCAGAGCAATGCACGGAAACGCCGTTTACCTTCCCGCCGGAGCGGTACATATTTATCTACTTGCACTTTGACGTGCTTTCAAACTGCTAGGTTGGCAGGAGCAGGGACCGAGCAATGGGAGCTCACCCTGTCGCGGGGATTCAAAGCGCCGACCTTCCGATCAGCAAGTCCTAGGCTCTGTGGTTTAACCCACAGCACCACCCGCGTCCCTTACTACAATTATTAGGGATATGTCAAAAGACCTCAAAGTGCCCCTGTTTTCCAGGGACAGTCCCAGATTTACAGAAGCTGTCCTGGTTTCTGATTTGATCCTGGAATGTCCTACTTTTCCTTGGTACATCCCTATTTTTATCGGAGAAATGTTGGAGGTTACGGTAGGACACCCCTACTTTCATCAGAGGTCATGGAGTTATTCGACCCCTGTGCCAAATAGATAAGTAACTATACAACCTTTAGAAGACATCTGAAGTCAGCCCTATTTAGGGAAGTTTTTTTATTATTATAAAGTTTAATGTTTTCTCATGTTTTTATATATGATGAATGCTGGCCAGAGTGGTTGGGGCAACCCAATTAAATGGGTGGGATATAAATAATAAAATGACTATTATTATTATGGAATAAGACATCTCCATTTTCATCGGAGAAGTGTTGGGTATGTGACAATTTATTGAGATCTGATTTGCCTTCATACTACTTTTAAAGAATCTTAGAATCATAGAATTGTAGAGCTGGGAGGAATCATCTAGGTCCATCTAGTCCAGAAATACAAATGTCAGCTGATGTGAATGGCAATATAAAGTATCTATGACAAACAGTCTACATCTCTATAGATGCAGGGATAATTGTAATTTGAATTTACTCCATACAATGCTATAAATGTTATTGTTCTGTTGCAAAAGGATTTTTATAATGATCCTAAACTGTACGGGTATTTTTTGGCTACATTTTGCCCATATATTTCAGGAACCCTTCAAGTTTAAAGAGAGGGATTAAATTCTTTCACATCGTTGCAATCATCACTGCACTTAGAACGGTCAATGTAGACACATGCTAAAAATTCATGGAGTCTACTTTAACAGAGTTGTGTTAAAAATTTAATAGCTAATTAGGATTTAATTGTCTAATTAAAAGGGATTCAGGATTTGTGTGCTCTTTCATGAAAGACTGATTTATCTCTTTTATAAAGCTCCCAGAAGATGGCTAGCAAGCATAGTGAAACCTAGTTTCTCATGTTTAAGAATGGTTTATTATCAGAAACGTATTGTAGTGCTGGGAATTCATATACACCAAGAGTAACTTGATATCAGTTGCTAAAGAGCAAAAGTGTAGAGATTCTTGTTGAGCTTATGGCCTGATTTGAAGGGTTCCTACTGACATCTGTTTGGCCACTGTGAGAACAGAATGCTGGACTAGATACAACTTTGATCTGATTCACTCTTCTTTGATTCTTAAATATCTATTGGTATAGTAACTGAGAGTTCATCAAGGCAACCTCGTCTAGAAGCACTGAAAGACTTAAATAAAATGAGTTTTAACATCTGATATGTTTTAAGCAAATATGAACAGTCTTTCCCATCTAGGTCATTACTTTAAAGAAGTATGTCCCCAAATTATAAAAGACATTTTAGGGAAGCCCGTGTTGCCTTTATTTACATTCAAGGTAGGAACATGGTATGGCGTTGGTTTATGTTCAGGCCTGTGTTTGGAGCAGACGAGTCATTCATATGACATTCAGCACCAGCGCAGCCTCCAAACCTGCTGTAAAGGAAAGCCCTACATAGAGCATATTACAACAGTCTAAATATAAAGTTACTGCCACAAGTGTCACAGTGGCCAAATTATATTAAGGAAAATTGCTTTGCAAAAAAATAAATTAAAAAAAAAAATGTGTGTGCTAGGAGAAATGCTGGTGAATTTTCATGCCATTTTTTTTTTTAAAAAATGCAAACTGATGTGGAAATCTGGAGAAATGTTACTTTAAGTTTGGCAGTAAGAGGGACTTACTGCTAGGCAGTGGTGTAGCATTGGGGGGAGGGCACACAGGGTGGCTGCTCCGGGTGCAAAATTGTTAGGGGGCACAAAATTTCAACACTCAGTGCTGCCTGAAGAAGAAGAGGAGGAGGAGGAGGAAGAGTTTGGACTTGATATCCCGCCTTTCACTCCCCTTAAGGAGTCTCAAAGCAGCTAATAATCTTCTTTCCCTTCCTCCCCTATAACAAACACTCTGCAAGGTGAGTGAGGCTGAGAGACTTCAGAGAAGTGTGACTAGCCCAAGGTCACCCAGCAGCTGCATGTGGAGGAGCGGGGAAGCGAACCCGGTTCACCAGATTGCGAGTGCACCGCTCTTAACCACTACACCACGCTGGCTCAATACATCTGTGTGCTTCTGTCGCTGGACTCCATTGAAACCAGCTTCTTTATGCAAACCAGGAAGTGACCTCTCCAGACAACGGAACAACTCTTCTTTTCTTCTCTCTGCAGCTATGATCTCCTGGGTGATGTGGATGCTGTTAGGCAGCTGAATGTGCATGCATACTCCATCTGTTTGCCTCCCTCCCACCCACGACCTTTATGTGGCCCTGGGCACTGGCAACCTACACTACACTACTGCTGCCAGGCAATCATGCAGAGGGGTACAGCTTTGGCAACTGAACCATGTGGATGCAGCTGATAATATGGTTCCTCCCCACCCCCACAAATGAATTAGCAACCCACCAGGTATATGAAAGATCTTCACCATAGAGCACACCCACATGGCTTGTTTCTTTAAACCATGTCAGATCTGCGTACAAAAAAAGAAGAAGAAAAAGTCATCCTCAGCTTGGATAACATTCCAAGTGCAACAAAGGTTGTAGGCATAGCTAAGGCACAAAAAGGTCTAAATTTCAGAAAGGATGTGACTCACCACCCCATCAGAACATAGGAAGAGCCCCCAGAATAATAAGACAAGGCAACTGGAAGGTGCTTCTCCATCTGCTCACTCTTTGTCACCACTCAATTTCCTAAGTTGGGATGGGTGAACAGGCAGTGAGAGCAAGGAGGAGAGGCCAAAAGTTTAGAGGGATCTTACAGTCAGCAGTGGAGTCCCTGTTGGAGACTGGGCCTTCATAGGCCTTCAACCATGTCAATTCCTGTCATCAACCCCACTTGGACTTTGCAGGAGTGCTGTGAGTTGCAATGCTTTCCTATAGCGTACACAGCCTCCAAATACTTCTGTGCATGATTATATACGATTTTGAATGTCAGCTGTATGGAAAAACTAAGTATGACACAAAGTGGAAATATTACTGCTGTGCATTTGAACACAAGCAAAGGGAAGAAAATTATTTTCATCTGAACTCTGTGGTTGCTGGCACTTCCCCTGTGAGATTTCATCAGTCAAGAGGGGGGGGGGAATAACTGGAGTGGATGTTGTAAAACAAATAGTGACCTTTTGCCAACAAAAAGAGTGTTAAACTAATGCTCATGGGTACCAAAAATCCCCTGGATTGTGAATTACTATAATGTGGCCTTTTCCTCCAAGCATTATGACACAGGGCTTGCAAATTCTTTTATGCTACATTTATAAAAAAAATAAATAAAATGGTTGCTCTCCTAAAAATGATGCATTGTCGCCTCATAATCCCCTTCTAATTCTAACTCATTCCTCAGTTCTTTTATTTAAAGACTAGTTCACCACCTCTTATTTCTAAAATTCCCATTCCAGTCCTCTGTGTGGTATCAAATGCATTCATTCAGCCTTGGGAAAGCGTTTGGACATTTTTAAGTAGACCACTCAAAACAGAAGCACTAGCTTCCTAAATGCCACCACGTAACTCCTAATTGCTGACCTTTTCCATTAGTTGCTGACGCATCTGGTTTGGTACCATCCAGGGATCTAGAGATGCACCTTCTCTTGTGTGCACCAGCAGTGCCCTTCAGTTCTCATGTATGCAGCCTCCCACACTCAACTCATTATCCAACTCTTCTCCACAACTTTCCTTGCCTATATCATTTCCACCTAATGAAACTGAAGTATGTGCTTGTCGCTGAGATGTCCTGGAGGGTTTTCCACCAATTGGGGGCCACCATGAGAACAGGATGCTGGACTAAATGGGCTATTAGCCTGATCCAACAGGTTCTTTTTATGTTCTTATTAATACATTGCTTTCCAAATGCTAAAATAGAGGCCTGTCGTTTACTGTATTTCGGAAGGAATGAACAGCCTCTTCTTCATGCTTTTCCATGTGAAGGGGGGTGGGTTTGAATACTAGAGCTATGCCAATAGCTTTGGATTGGCTGTTTGTGGACTTCCTTATTGGGGAGTGGAAGAAACACCACCAGAGACATGTTTGCTAGGGTTACCAGACGTCCCCGGTTCCTGGGGACAGTCTCTGGATTTGCAAATCTGTCCCCGGACAAATTCCATCCCCTGAATGTCCCCAGATTTGCAAATCTGTCCCTGGGAAATGTGGCAGCGGCAGCCTCAGCAGCCTGGAGCCAGCTTGGTAGCGCAGTTGGCTCTGGCTGGCTCTGGACTGCTGACTGCCGCTGCCACTGCCGAAGGAGAACCAGGGACGTCCAGTGGTACAGATCTCCTGCTCCCTTCCCCCTTTGTTTTGACTGATGGGGGAGGCTTGGGAGTTGCAGGCGGGCGGCCGTTGCTCAGGAGGGGTGCAAGGTGCATGGTTTCTCTGCTGGGAAAGGTGCAAAGCCCTTCTTTCTTACCCTGTGAAACATAAAGGCGCAGAGTTTTTTTTTAAAAAAAACTGGGCAATGGCTGCCCCGCCACCCATGACTCCCAAGCTTCCCCTGATCTCTTGCCCCCTTCCCACTTTGTTCTGACAGATCGGAGGAGGCTTGGGAGCCATAGGCAGGCAGCTTCTGCCCAGTTTTTTTAAAAAACTCTACGCATTTATGTTTCACAGGGTGTGAAAGAAGGGCTTTGCACCTTTATACAATATGCATGTGTGCTTGGGGCCAGGGTCTTTTGCCTCACCATCCCTACTACTGACTCCCTGTTGCTACTCAGATTCAAAAAAATAAAAAAAAATGTCCCCGGATTCATTGAAAAAAATCTGGTAACCATAATGTTTGCTCAAGTTGAGTCCCCCTCTGCCGTCATCCCATGCTTCCTGTGCAGATGAAAAGGGAACATTATGCACAATTAGGCCAATCATACATGCGACATCCAGTAGTGATTCAGATCTGTACTATTGTATTTGGTTTTGAAAGGGTAACAAGATGTAGTATTGCAGAAAATAACCCATGCAAAGTGCAAAAAAATTTAAATTTCGTATCTGCTCTTGCACATGTGCCTTCAACATGAGGTCCCAGGGTCTGGAAAAGCAGAAATATCTGTGATAAAGGAGCATGCATCATACCTTTCAGCCAGCACCTCTGGCAATTACACATTTCTATATTTTTGCACAAAATGGATACCAATAGAGACCACAGCTTTTATCAGACAAACAAAAATGTGATACAATTTGACATAGGCTTTTTAGATCTTTGAGGCCAATTATCTGATTAGGAAGGAAGTAAAGGCATCTGAAGCTTATCTAAAGGAGCAGTTTACTAAAGTAACATAATGCTGATATATCTTAAAGATGTACATTACTCAGCTAATAAGGCACAGTGATATGTAAGCCTGCTGCTTAATATTTTCTACCTATGGCACAATGTAGGACATGGAGCTTTTAATGCGTTTTTGCTGTAATAAAGCAGTTTCTTGAAATATGCAATGACATTTTGCTCTGTGGGATTACTGCAAATACCACATTATTGGGACAAATGCATTCTCCACCGCTAACTTTTGATCACTACTTTCCTTATTCTGGAAATGGTTGCATTAATGATTATACAATGCCATCTGATAATCAGCCAATAGGAAACAGCATTATTGCTTTCTAGTGACATATAATAAGAGGAAGCAGCCCTTTGAGGGAAACAAAGGAGACATTTTGGCTCTAGGAAAATAATATACCAAAGCATGAACCCTGCTTGCTACAAAAATGCTTTATAGCAACAAATAGACAAATGCAAAATGTATAATACATCCTATCCACCCACTTGTCTGTTCAAATCTTGAATTACATGGGAACTGAAACAAATTTCCCAAAATTCAAAATTTTGAAGAATTACCAGCTCCCATTCATCACACATGTCAATGATATGTTCCCCACATGAAATGGATATAGTTAATCTATTAGCCTTAAGGCGGCTGATGAATGCATCTGCATTTATTACCCAGTGTTTCGTAATTTTGTAACATATTAAATTCAGCTGCATATTTGAAATGCTTCCACTAAAAATGTATTCTTTGTGGTGATATGAAACAGAAATCCCTGGTGGCTCTTTCATACACGCATCATCCTTTGACGTGTACATGCAGATATGAACTCACCTTTAACAACCTATAAATGTGCCTAGATATAGGCAATTCATCTTCCTCTTGGAGTTTTGCTTACCTTGGTGGAAGATCACCTATCACATAGAAACTTTCCATGACAAAATTTCAACATGCGAATATTGAGGGAGAAAAACTGGTTCGTTCCTTTCTAAACGGCAGTATGAACTCATGTTTTGCCTCAGATGCTAAGCTGGCTGGGGTTTGTGCAACATGTGGGGACTTAAAGTTAGAAAACGGCTTTATATCACTGAGCCACCTGTGCTTTATCTGAAGCATTGTAAAAACCACCTCTGTTAAATATGGTGGTGTCCTGCTTATTATGTACCATCTTAGCAGCATAAGATAGTTCTTCAGTTACTGTTCTTTGTAGCAACACAGCTTTGAGCCCTGTTTCTGAATCAACCGCAAAGAGCTTGATCTCTTTCAATGGGTCAAAGGATTGCAACACTCACAGTGCTGTCGGTGCATACTTGAAATCTTTGAACTCTCTTTCATGCTCTGCCATCCACATCGAGTGAGCACCACCAGGAAGCAAATTTCCTGGGCAAATTGCTAAACAGAAGCTTGTTGGCTGGTGCTGAACCAAATAAGATGGCAGGGGACACATTAGTTTTGGAGCGGAGCCCATCCTATGCTCATGGCAGTGATTTAATTTTTAGCTCAAGAATGATAAACAAACAAAAACAACCCATTGCCCTCAAATCGCTCCACCCTCCAGTGTAGTCCTTTTTGATTGATAATAGGGGGAAACCAGTCAGCCTCAGCAGCAAGGAAGAGATGAATTTTAAGTATGGCTTTGTAGAAGAGAATAGTCAGTCTCACTTCTTTCACACAAAAATCTGCATTTTTGCAGTACTAGCTTATAAATAATAATGTTCTAGGTGTTTGCTTGTTTTTAAGCTTGCAAGTTTTTCTTTGTTTGCCCTGCAGTACATCATTCTTAATGAGAAATCAAATCAAAGAACAAGAAGGAATCTGAAATATGACTTGGGATGTGCAATGGATCCTTCACCCTCACCCTGCAAAGATCACTCAAAATCCCTCAGTTGTTTTTGCCTCTTGCCTTGTGAACAAAGTTGATTTATTTTTTGAGGAGTCGTTTTATAAATCAAGTTGACAGGTTTATTGAAAGATGGTCTTTTTGCTTATAACCCTTTGGAATAATAATTTTTAAGCTAAAACACAACTATATGTTCTCTTTTCTATGTCAAGATTATGAAGAGCTTATCACCACCACCATAGTCATAATCTGTCTATGTGTTAAGGAAACTATTTTGTGATTAGCATCAACAAATTATAATAAGCAAAAGAATTTTCTAGTCCATTGGAGGAATGAAGCAGGATTGGCCTTTTTCACCACCAAAGGTTTAGTCATAGTCTTGGGTTGAAAAGCTGAGGAAACAGGGGGTCTTGGTAGTTCTGCCACCCTCAAAAGTGAGAGGAGCAGTTTTCTGGGAGACAGATTTCTCTGGGGCAGCCCCTAAATAAGAACATATGAAGAGCCTGCAGGATCAGGCCAGTGCCCCATCTAGTCCAGCAACCTTTTTTTTGCAATGGCAAACCAGATACCTGTGGGAAACCCACAAGAATGATTCGAGCACTAGAACATTCTCCTTTCCTGTGGTTTTTAGCAATGGGGAAAATTGTGGAACTCTCTCGCAACAGTGGTATTTGTGATGTCTCCTGTGTACAGCTTCTGCCATAGTATGAAAATACCCTGGCTGTTAAGGGGTGCTGTGCAACTAAATAGCCCAATGATTAGCACTAGCTCAATGGACTCCCCCTGCCCCAACTCCTCTCCTGTGTCATTCCCAAATCTGCTCCAGAAGGTTGAGGGGAACCCAGAACAGATTTAGGGAGTGCATGAGAGATGGATTTCCTGCTGTGCAAGGATAAGTCATTGTGCTGATGAAAGTGACCACCTTAGTGCTATGTTGCATACAACCGAAGGTATCTTGCCTTGTGGGATCCACCATTTTTGTTGAATCTATAATATTCTGTTTTTGTTAGAATGACTTTACTTGTTTCTATCACTGCATTATTGTATTGTAATAACCCTCCCTAGGCCCTTATGGTGAAAGGCATGTAAAAAAACTTGTAAGTAAGTAAGTTAATGAGGTGGCTGGATGTCAGTGACTTAGGTCCTACATGGCTTATGTCCAAGCTATGTGAAATACTAACGTTCCCAGGTTTTGAGGTCTTCAGAGGAAGCCCTTATTCTGGTCCCACCACACTTGCAGGCCCACTTGGCTGGAAGATGAGAGAGAGTCTTCTCTCAGGTAGCTACTCACAGACTTTGGAATTCCCTCCCCAGAGAAGGTGAACGTGCTTCTTCTTTGCTGTGCTTCTGTCAGCAGGTGACTATTTTCTTGTTCCAATAGGGCTTTAGGAACTCATTGATTTAATTGAGGGACTGGTACCACACTGTTTTTATTGTAATTATTGGTTTGTTTATAAACAAAATTTATATATGCATATATGTTTAATTCTATTTGGAGGATTGTTTTTTTCTTCTATGTTTTTCTTGTTCTTGTTTTTATCCGCAAGCCGCCTTGAGTTCTGTCGAGAAAAGGGTTGGGTTTAATTAATTAATTAGTACTATTTTAGTTTTAAAATGAAATAACTGATGAATGGGGGAGGTGGTATCACCACAATGCGTGGAGAGGAGAACTTTAAGCCTTTCATCCCTAGATGTAAGCTCAATGTCCATACTACATGCAACCATTAGCATTGGGGGGGAAAACCTTCCCATTGCCAGGAAAGGAGGCAACATTTTACCAAGATTTTGGCTGTGAATGAAAAGTTTAAAAATGCTCATACACCACAGTTTCAACGACATCTTCCCCCCAACAACTGATATTTAATGTTTAAACACCCACAGCATGATTGCTAATCACTTCATTAATGCAACATGTAATTAGATTCTCCGGCTAAACAAGAAGACTCTTTGAGGAGAGGGGGGACTTCAGGAAGCTATGGAGAGACCCTCAATTATTTCCTGTAACTCGCTTCTTTCTTGTTGTTTATTACCAGTTCTTTTCTTTCTCTCCCCCCTCCCCCTTTCCAAATTCAAAGGAATAATAAGTTTTAATTCAATGGCCTGTATTATTTAGTTTGCCTTTAAAGAAGGTACCCAAGGCTGCTGATTAGGAAAATCTCTGCTGAGCTGTTGGCTGCTTTGTGCCACAGAAATGAATTATGCTTTGTAATTCTCTCAGCGACATGCTACTTACATATTGGGACCACCTGAAGATTTGCCTCATGGGTGTGCTTTTACCATTGCTGTGCACGCACACAAAAACATAGCCCTTTAAAAATAACACAAAAAGGTGGCATCAGCCATGTATTTATATGAAAAACTCTTGATATTCATCCCTTGAAAAGGGGAAGCCACAGGAGCTATTTTCACCTCATCATTCTTAATGAGGAAAAAAGCAGTTTCAAGGAATTATTAACATGAAAAACACACTTGAACTGAACTAAGGCTGCAACCCAGCAGGGGAAGAAGAGGAGGAGGTGGAACTTTTGCAGAATGCAGCTACAGTTATACACAGAGGATGTCATTTAGGGGGTCTGTGGGGAATAATAATGTTCATTTATTTCAAGAGGGAGAGGGAGGATAGTGGGAAGGAGACACACAAGGAGGTGGCTTTCAGAAGAATATGCTGTCTTTAAAAGATGTAAGGGGAGAGTGGGTTTTATAACTAGGAAATTAAGGTTATGGATTTGTTAGGCTTTACGGTGCTGCAGGACGCTGTTGAAATTGAACAGTTTGATCCAGAGCTGTCAACTTTTTAAAAAATCATTTGTTCCTGTACTTGATCTGCAGACATTTAGCAGATGCTAATGCTGGCCATCATATTTCAGATCAAGCTGCTGATCAAGGCCCAGAAACAGAATAGCAGATTTTACACTGTTCAGCTGACAAACCCAGCTACAAAGGATTTAGCAAAATCCATTTTTCAGACGGGTATGGAGTATGAAAAATGTAGCAATGGTATTCTAATGTGAGTTAAATCTATGAGGGGAGGGTTAGTCTTCTTCTTATTTTTAGCAGAGAAGCATGATGAATTCAGTGAGGAAGAAACCATCATAGCGCTGAACATATGGTAAAAAAGTATATTTAAGAAATGTGTGACAAAGCTATATGGCTAAATTTACTGACACCTGTTCCTTAACAATCAGGAGTGGAAACATCATATTCTAGAACTTGCACTGAAGTTGTTTATTGTTTAGCTTGTTGATTGTTTGGCTCCTTATATTACAGCAGAAAGTTGGAATATTGGTAAGTAAGCTGTCTAGAGCAGTTGCTTCCTGAATGCTCAGGTGACCTGGTCTGTTCACTATAGATACAATCTACCTTCTTCTCCAGGAGCTAATGTTTCTCAAAAAATTTAAACTTCAGTGCCCTTTCTAAACTTACTCTGCCTACTGGGAAACATACATAACTTTCAATCACTGTGCTGTGATTGTAGTATGCAACAAGATCTGTAGACTGGGATGAATTAAAGATGTTAGCCGGCATTCCAACTCCACATCCCTGAGTTAGTTCACAGACATACCTCTTCAATACCTTATAACTGCAGTTGTTGTTGTTGTTGGCGTCCATCTCTCTTGAAAAATGATGGAATGTGCATCTGGGAGAGAAGTCAAACCGCTGGTAACTCATAGCTGCTGCCTCTTGCATTGTTTTTGCCATGTTAGCAGCACTGAAGTGACCTCTCTGGGGCACAAGTCTGGGCAGTGTGTATGGAGGTCCTTGGCTGCCCAGATGACACCTGCGGCTCCTAACTGCAGTGTCAAGTGGTGATTTGCGGGAGTGAATAAATCACCACTGATCAGCAGCACATTCAAATGACTTCAGAGGCAATGCTTTTTTAAGGGAGTCAGTCCATATAGGCATCTGTGTGAGTAGCAGACAAGTGCTAAGTAATCAACTTGAGTAGTTCATGTGCATGTGCGCACAAACAAGCCAAAGCTACTTCTATGCTGACCCAATTGATAGAATGTGATCTTTTTAGAATTCCAGTTCAGCACCATGGAGAGAGACATGCACACCCCATCCCAACAACAGCTGCTCTTCTAGTAAGATCAAAACACTCCAAGAGACCCAGCAATCATAACACCTAGGTCACCCAATAACCTGAATATACAAAGCAAATGGTGTCAGGACCTCTTATGGTGCAACTTCTTTCGAAGTCTCCGTTTTGTCAGCTGGAGACAAACAGCCATCACCTACTTCCATTTGGTTTCTCCAGATCTTCTCAAAGTCATTACTTCTGGATCCCTCCCTTAATTGTTCTCTCTCCACTAGCCCTATCTCTTTTAACATACATTCTTTAAATCTTGGAGTTCAGCATCCATTTACAAGAGAAACTGTTCCAATCTGTTTTCTCCCATACAAAGAGCTGTTCTGCCAGCTCTCGCTTCAGAGGAGAGAACCAAGACCCAACATTTCAGATGGGCATCTGCTATTCTAACCTGCCCCTGTTTCAGAGATGGAGAACCAGTGACTCTCTGCTGTTGGACTCCAACTTCTAACATGGCCTATGGTCAAGGATGATAGGAGAAACATCTGGAGGGGAATGGGTTCCGCATTCCTGCTATACCCCCCTAATCTCTACCATGTTTTAACACAGGCTCCCATGCAGTAGTTAGTAGTAGAAGAACCTGGTAGTAGTAGACACCATGGTGGTGCCCAGATGTCCTCCCAACAGCAGAGCTGCTGCTGATTACCAGGAAGGAGAGCTCAAGGTGGTGGGTAGCTCAGCACAGTGCAGACACACTGGAAGGAGCACCAGATTGGCTCTGTAGGTCACACTGACCTTCCGCTACCTGTCCCCTCCTTCTTGACAAGCAGCAAAAACTCAGCTGCCAGGAGGTCAGGCAAATTATGGTTTCCCCCCATGCCATCTGCTATTGATATAAGGACAGACTGTAGTGAACTCCACAAAGTTTGCACTTCTGTACCAAATTTGAACTTCAATTCTTTAAATAACTGAATAAATAAGGGTGTGGGTTTTGTTTTGTTTTGTTTTTTTTGTTAAAGTAACACTCATTGATGCTTAAAAGACACTCTGCTCTTTTCTAAACTGGTGGCCATTGGTGTGCTGTGTGTTCTCTCAATATAAGGAATAACAACTCCTGACCTTTGCTGTTTTTAATCAATAGCATCTTTTCTAAGTACAGTTTCTGTGATACATTTCTTAAAGAAGTCATCTAGAAAACCTTTGCACTATGAAACATTCATTTTTATTTTTCAAATAAGAAAGCAGAGCCCTAGCAGTATACCAATATTTCATTTTTTTAAATGAAAGGTCTGAATTAATGAAATATTCCCACATCCTTTATTAGCAGTGGATGTGCCTCCTTGTGGAAGTGTTTATCCTGCATTTTGTTTTCATGATTGCTTTCAGGGATGATGAAAACTGCAAGAAATCATAATCACTGTAATGGTGTAGGGGGGAAGCAAGATGGATGGCTGTAAAATATTTACTGTTGTTGGTAAATAAATGGGAGTATTTGTGGGAGGAGAGGCCACCAGTGAAAGGATGCCCTCATTATATTTGAAAATAACTTTTGACTGTCCCTGGGAAACCACTTAACATGGACCCAGGAACCTGACATAGCACAAAATGACTGTGTGATGTAGGCAATGAAGGAAAGTGAACCAATTAGTGCTGAGCCAACCTGGGATAATTTCACCTCCCCATTTTAAGCCCATCCCACTTTTGCAGCTCTTGGAGGATGCAGTGGCACATACGTTGGATGAAGAGGAAACAATGTTCCCCTCCATTTGCTTCTGAAACAGGAAGGTGCTCACTTTTGCCTTTCACATCACCACCACAGGCAGCAGCAAATCAGAGAAGCAATGGCCATGTTGTTGTTTAGTTGTGTCTGACTCTTTGTGATCCCATGGACCAGAGCACGCCAGGCACTCCTGTCTTCCACTGCCTCCCACAGTTTGGTCAAACTCATGCTGGTAGCTTCGAGAACACTGTCCAGCCATCTCGTCCTCTGTCGTCCCCTTCTCCTTGTGCCATCCATCTTTCCCAACATCAGGGTCTTTTCCAGGGAGTCTTCTCTTCTCATGAGGTGGCCAAAGTATTGGAGTCCCTGCTTCGGGATCTGTCCTTCCAGTGAGCACTCAGGGCTGATTTCCTTGAGAATGGATAGGTTTGATCTTCTTGCAGTCCATGGGACTCTCAAGAGTCTCCTGCAGCACCATAATTCAAAAGCATCAATTCTTTGGCGATCAGCCTTCTTTATGGTCCAGCTCTCACTTCCATACATCACTACTGGCCATACAAATGGGAAAAAGAGAAGTTAGAGGTGTGTTTCTGTGACGTGCTTTTCTGTGCCCCCTGGTCTAGCAACCTTGGCAGGGAAAACTGAAGTTCATGCATATTGCAGCTCATTGGTGTGATAGGTGTTTGAATGCCTTCCTCCTACAGTCCCAGATAGGCAGTACATAGGACTGGGGCAGGCAGCATAGAGGTGCATTTCTCAAAGTATGAAGCACTTGCAAGCAACTTGGGGAGATATGCAGAGACAGGTGTGAATAATGACAATGTTCTGAACCCCAGAGTCCCAAAATTATCCATGATTCTAAATCTGAGGTCTATCCAAGTGTATCCATAATTAAACAAAGGAAACTCTCCCTGGCATAGAATTTATATTAGACAGGTAGTGTGAATGTCATTATATTACGGGAGCACATAAGAAGCACAGAATGTACTATTTTCTTGAGAACTTCAGCTTTTATTTCCCCCTGCTTAAAACATCAAATTTCCTCTGGGACTAACATTCAGGACTCATTGGCACTACCAGTGTTGGGAATACAGACTTCTTAATGTTTCTACTAACAGGGTTACCTCACATCTTCTGATTTTGTTGACAAATTAAGAGAATGGATATGTGGTCCCCTTTGTCATTTCTGGTGTGTGTGTGTGTGTGTGTGTGTGTGTGTGTGTGTGTATTTTGTAGTGTGTGTGTAATGTTTGTATTCTTGTTGCTCTTGTTTGTGTTTATATCTTGTGTATGGTAGAATAAAATAAATTTAAAATGAAAGAATAAATAAAAAGCAGCGAATTTCGACATCTTATAGCAGCAAATATAGGACCAAAAGTATGTGGGCGAAGCCTGCTTAACTGGCCAATCACGTAAAATTGACCCAACTGAAAAGGATTGTTGAAACTCTTCAAAGGATGCCTAAGAAAATCAGACCCTCTTAGCAGTCTCTTTGGCAACAAATGTTAATTCTTTAGTGCAGAACACACCCAGCTCAGCGCACGAGACTTTAATTATAGATGATGTTCTAGACAACCAAAAACAACAACTGCAGGGTGAGTCTTTTAAAAGAGGCCCCGTGGAACATGTGTACTCTGTATCCATGGGGCCTTTTTTAAAGGACTCGCCCTGTACAATATGTACGTGTACACCTTCCAGGTTTGAAATACAAAAATGTGGAAAGAGTGTTATTAAAATCCTCTCCACTCAGAGCTTAATCCTGTAACAATAGCTGCTCGGGTCCAGTTATGTCAGAAAACAACATATCCTTAGCTTTAAGCCCTTTCCCCCATTCCCTGAGCTCTCTAGAACTACTCAGTGATGAGGAAAATGTTCTCTGGATCTGAACGTGCCACCTATTCTTACTGTACATTTTGGAGGGTTGAGCATCCAGAGGGTGCATTCAGGCATGCAGATTATTGTTAGCCCCCCCCCCCTTATTATAATGCTAGTACTTCTATCCCAGATTATTTCATACTGAATTATCTGTTGAATTTTGTAGGCTTTTTGACTGATATACTGCTAAAGGTAAAGGGACCCCTGACCATTAGGTCCAGTCATGGCCGACTCTGGGGTTACGGCACTCATCTCACTTTATTGGCCGAGGGAGCCGGCGTACAGCATGTGGCCAGCATGACTAAGCCGCTTCTGGCGAACCAGAGCAGTGCACGGAAACACCATTTACCTTCCCGCCAGAGCGGTACCTGTTTATCTACTTGCACTTTGACGTGCTTTTGAACTGCTAGGTTGGCAGGAGCAGGGACTGAGCAATGGGAGCTCACCCAGTCGTGGGGATTCGAACCGCCGACTTTCAGATCAGCAAGTCCTAGGCTCTGTGGTTTAACCCAGAACGTCATCCGCGTCCCTTCATATACTGCTATGTTGCACTAAAATATTAAAGGTGTGAAAGAATTACATGATAGATTTACCCCCCACCCCAAATGATCACTTAAAACCTGCAATTTTCAGTGTTAAATGGGTTGCAAACATTTTTCTGTTCTGGAAACAAGTATCATGGAAATGAACACTAAACTTGTGCTAGATTCTTCTAGTTTTCCAGAAGTGGCTTTTACATTATGAGAAAGATCACATAAAATTTGGAGATTATCATGTATGGAAACATTGTGAAAACAAAATGGAGTGCTGCCTGAATGCAGCCAAGGTCTGAGACTCAGGTAACCCCTTTCCTCAGAAAGCCAAGCCTTTAAGTTTTTTGTTCCTGCATTGTTCAAGTTGCTTAAATCACTGCCTCACCTCCATTGATGCACTGGGATAAGTTCCTTCAACCCTAGCTAGCTCTACTCATTGTCCATTCCATCTCATCCACTTGCCTTCCCTCCATGTTTGTTGTTTTATTCAGGATAGCCAGGGACTCAAGGAGTACAAATACATATATTGCCTATTTTCCACTACATGCAGAGCTCCTTGGTCGAAACACAGTTGGAAAACATTGAGAAGTAGGCTGTTATTTATGCCCAGAGATTTGTTCCTAGCACATGTCAAGGTGCAATGTGTGATCAGGAACATGTATAGGCTTGGTAACATGTGGAATCGCCACCTCAGGGTGGGCCACGAACCAGGTTCTGAGGTAAACTTAGGGGCTCTTGCAAGCATGCCTAATATGAGACATGAGCTCAAAAGGTATTGGACTCATATTAAAATCTGAGCTAAAGAAGAGTTCATAACTCTCCAGACGTCAATTGCCCATAAAGCTCAGAAAATAAACAAGTTATTTCCAATTGTGTCGGAAGTAACTCAGTCTGATTCAATCCTAAGCAGGCTCAAAAAGACGTACATGGTGCAGCAGGCCCAAGTATTTTTTTCAAAAATCACAAATATGACTTTCAAGTATCATTAGGACCTGGGGCCTAACGAACATAGTTTCAGTCAGGTGCAAATGAGTATTTGTTAGATTTGCTGCTTTTCAGAGATAATTCTTCTTTTTGACCTCCAAGAATGGCATTGTTTAGTGAACATGGCATTTTAAATTGTCTCATACCTGTACCATTATCTCATGCTTCACACATAAAAAATTATTTTACCAGCAGTACAATGAAGCCAACAAACACCACCAAAAAAATAGAGCCTGAAAAATTTTTTCTTTGCTTTCGTGGTATAGATAGAAACCATTTCAACTCAGCACTTGACATGTAACATATCTACTCCCTCCCACTTCTTCCCTTCCCTCGGTTTCCCCTGACACCAGAGTGTAAACTTTGCTTACGGCAATATATATTTTGCAGAGTTTTGAAGGCAGGCATCAAAGATGAAATTCAATGGGTGCATCACTCATTTGGGAAATTAAGATTGGCTATGTCATGCTGAATTCCTTCTGAAGCTCCCTTTTGTCTTGCAGGGAGCAACTGTTTTGATCTGTTTGTCACAGCTGTAAGGGTACCCTATCTGTAAAAGCTTGATAAAAGTGCATTTGTTCTGCAAGCTAAAATATAAAGTGAGTTCCAGGCTTGGTACGGAATATCACAAATATTGGACTGCACAGCTGGATGTAGACTCGTGTAACTGTAGTCAAGGTGGATGACAAACACTATTTGACATTGTTGTTTTTTACTAGGGGTGCCAATTTGTTTTATAATGAATGGGGGGGGGGCTTAGAACCAAAAACACCACAAATTTCTAGTTGTTACAAAAAACAATGTTATTTGTACGAATGGGGCATTGCCCCCTTTGTCACTCATTCTGTGTGTGGAACTATTTTCTCCTTGCATTGCCTAGTGCCACATGGAGCATGTGTTCAGCAGTTGAGATTGTAGACTTGCCTTGCCTTCCTCAAGGTTAGATGCAATGCTGCCTCACCCTCCAACCCCACCCCAAAATGTGCAATTTGAAGGAGAAGAGAGAGAAAAGGAGCATTATCAAGTGGCGAACATGCATGTGTGTACCAGACTTTACCTTTGGATAATAATAATATAATAAAACAAAAGATTAAAAATACACTAAAACATCAGTCATTAAAAACTTCCCTAAACAGGGCTGCCTTCAGATGTCTTCTATGCATCAGATGGTTGTTTATTTCTTTGACATCTTATGGGAGGGTGTTCCATAGGGCGGGTGCCATTACCGAGAAGGCCCTCTGCCTGGTTCCCTGTAAACTCACTTCTCGCAGCAAGGGAACTGCCAGAAGGCCCTCAGAGCTGGACCTCAGTGTCCGGGTTGAACTATGGGGGTGGAGACACTGCTTCAGGTATACTGGGTTGAGGCTATTCAGGGCTTTAAAGGTCAGCACCACCACTTTGAATTGTGCTTGGAAACATACTGGGAGTCAGTGATAGAATGGAAACAACCGTTAATGATTTAACAGGTTTTTCGGGGAGCTAAGTCTGTCTCCTTAAACCAATGGTAAGGAAGCTCAGCCTTGAGTACAAAATGTGGCTCTCCCAGCCTCTCCGCATGGCCCTTGTGACTTCCCCCACTGCACACATTCTGCCTAGAGACCATTCCCATCACTGGCCCTGCTTTGCAACCTTCTCTCTGCTGCCTATTTGCCTGGCTGGAATATATCCTTGAACTCCGGCAGTGCATTTTGCTTGCTTGGATGGAGAATAGAAAGGGATGGGTGAAGAAACTAACCTACCGTGCAAAGGTAAGATTTACATTTATTGCTGTATCTACTTTTGCCTGTGGTCCAGCTCACCACCAGCATATGACCTCCGGACGTTTTCCCAGAGGGTAAAGTGGCCTCGTTCCTGACCTAACAAAATACACAAATAAAATGGCACTTAAAAAAAAGAAAAAAGCACTTAAAATTGGAGTCCCACTCCCTTAGACCCAGATGTCTATTGGATCTATCACAGTTTACAAGTTACACTGCTAAAAATAATATCCCCCCCCCACTCACATTTGGCAGAAAACATTTGTTGACACCTTGCAGTTTCCTTAGCAAAGCTATGCTGGAGACTAAAGGGAATAATGCTGTTTCTTTTGCCCTCCACTTTGCAGCCATGACACAAATAGTGCAAGCTAGTCGCTGCCGGGTCAAACTGTGGCCAATCCTGACAGGAAGGAAGCATTTTACTCTGCCCTGTTCACCAGGTGCAGTTTGTCAGTCTATCATCAGCACTGAAAGCAACCATTTTACATCACTCCAGTTAATTTGGGAGGTGGAGGGGGAAGTGGCTGCACATTTTAAACAACATACAAGTAATATTTCAAGGATTAAAAACATGAAGAGTGTTCTGTCTTAAGCAGGGTTTTTAAAGCTAATAAATAAACATTTAAATAATGGAGCTGCCATCTTAACAACTTTCCTTGAAAGATAAGCCACTCAGTTGAAGGTTTTAGGAACAATAGTATAAATATATACTGACATTCCTGTTTGTTTTTGTTTTTGTTTTTGTTTTAAATATCCCTTAGAGGCACTTAGAGCATTACAATCTGTGCTGCAAGCGAATAACTAATGTATTCACTTTTGCAATGTGTTTTCCTAAGTCTTATATGGATATTCCCAACAGTTTCTCCACGGACTTGAGTATCTTTGCTTGGCACTTCTAGCGTAACCTGTGAAGAGGGTGGACTAGGATAAATTTCATTTGACCATACATTTCATGGAAAAGCAGAAGTTCCAGTGCTCAGGTTCTGTTTGCTGGCTTCCCCCAGGTTTACCACTGTAAAAAAAGGATGCTGAACTAGATAGGCCACTTACCTGACCCAGAAGAGTTCTTCTTATGTAGATGTGCAAGCTCCTTCATCACATCTCATGCCAGAAGCAAGAGAAAAAGGATGTACATGTTACTTAGTGCACCTTCTGTTGCTAACCCTTTGTAATATGAGACGGCACCTAGAGGATGAGCAGTCAGCATTTTCATCACAGCCCACAGTGTATCATGAGAAGCATTGAGGGGACAATGAAGAATTATGGTCTTGCAAGGAGCAACAGTGAGCTGTCAATATGGATGGGGCAGAAATTCAGTTCAAATGGAATTTAAAGGCAAACCTACCTTTCACTTTTCAAAACAATATGAGAAACAAAACACAGACATCCTAATAATTCACACTTCTCTGAATTTTGCAACATGTAATCTGTACAAAATTGCAGATACTGGAGTAAAGTGTGCAAAAAACACAAACCCGTATTAGTGCAAATAACATACCACAATGCATTTTAATAGGGCAAATAGCTTTGCAAAAAGTGTATGTATTAGACAAAATGGCATACAAATCATATGTATCAGGAGAAATATGCATTGAAATGCTGGTGAATTGTCATGAGGGTTGTTTTTTTTTTTTAAAAAAAAATGGAAACAGATTAGGAAATGTGGAGGATTGAATTTAAGATTAGAAAAATTAAAAACCCAGCAAAACTAAAATTGACAGATTCTTCCAAGCTGTCACTTGAGTGGCAGTTTATAGCCACTTACCTGCTATGTAAGCCCCATCAAATTTAGCAGCACTTCTAAATTATTGGCTGATGAAGTACCAGAGCTTAGCAAATGAATCTCCCTGTAAGTTGACATTGCTTACATTTTTTAAAAGTGAAATAATGATTTTAAGAATGGGGGGGGGTCACTCAAAAATTTAGCCTGGGGCACCTTTGAAATGTACAAGATTTTTTATGGTACTTCCTCACTACATAGAAAGCTGAACATTGGTAAAAAACATAATCCCAGACTCCTCAATTTTTAGGAAAATCTAAAATGAGGTGTTTTTTTTTAAAAAAAACACACACATATTTTTATCAAATGTGGGACATGAAGTGTACCTCAAAGCAGTTAAAATTCTTCTGCACTAGATCTAGAGCTGAAATTTGGTACACATTGTGATGGGGGAGCACATATGCTGATTATGATTATATCTAGCTTAGTTGATCTGACTAATGTCATTTTAGAAAGACAAAAATCATTAACAGAGACAGCTGGGGACAGTTAGTTCTTAATCGGCATGACTTCGTTGTGTAGCAATAATTGTTCTACCTATTCACCCATAAGCACCTCTTTCTATACAGAAAAGCAATAGCTTAGCTTGTTAAACTTCCTAAACAACAAATCAAACCCAGGCTAAATGCATTGAAAACATTGGGTTCCCCTCTTCCCATTTCCAAAACGTCTGTACTGAATGTAAGATTATTCATAGGCCCTGGAAAATTCAGAGAAAAGGTCAAGCAGAGTATGGTTTTACTAAAATTTATTTCAGCAAATAGAGTGGTACCTCGGGTTACAGGTGCTTCAGGTTACAGACGCTTCAGGTTACAGACTCCACTAACCCAGAAATAGTACCTCGGTTTCAAAACTTTGCTTCAGGATGAGAACAGAAATCACGCAGCAGCAGCGCAGCAACAGCGGGAGGCCCCATTAGGTAAAGTGGTACCTCAGGTTAAGAACAGTTTCAGGTTAAGTATGGACCTCCAGAATGAATTAAGTTCTGTACTTAGAAAGAGGCCTTAAATGACTGGACAGATTCATGGAGGATAAGTTGTCAAAAGCTGCTGCCACAATGTCACAGTCAGAGGCAATACAGTGGTACTTCAGGTTACATACGCTTCAGGTTACATACGCTGTTAACCCAGAAATAGTGCTTTAAAGCAAATTAAACAAGCTTTCATTTAAAACAGTGTTAATCACAATGTCAGCATACATGTTAAACATTCCCTTCTTTCTTTTATAATATGAAATCGTATTTAACAGCAGTGGGATGTATATGTATTATTAACCTGTTTTGTAAAAGAAAAAGAAAGAAAAAATGTTGCCTCAACTACGCAATTGATTCACCACAGGTGTAAAACTGTAGACAACTGGCAAAAGTTTCGAGGGAAAGGGTTGGCATCAATATTTTGGTGCCTGTGCATGGATTCCGCAGCTTGTTGGCCTCCTCACATTGGCCTGTGACTTGATAACTGATGAAATGTCTCATTTACACTTGTGTTCCAATTTTCCGGAATGCCCTGTTCCCGTTTGCTACCCCCATTTGCAGGTGTTGAAGATGTGGAAGGGGAGGGGGGAAGGATCCCAACAATTTTAAGGAAAAACTATTCAAATTATTCAGGCCACAAGGAAGGGCTGCTTCAGGGTGCTTTCTCCTCACAAAAAGCACACGTATTTCTCTCCAAACTCCCCCGCAACTGCACTCCTTTTGTAGGGGAATTAAAAACACACATCACAGTTCAAGTGAAGCAGTAATTTGGTAATGTTATAGAAAAGTAATGTTATGGAAAAGTTTAGAGTATAACACTTCTGTTTGATATCTAGTTTTTCCATTTGGAGGTGGTGGGATTTTTGTGTGTGTGTTTGTGTGTGTAGGGGAGTCATTCAGTCATGTGATCTTCATATGTATTATTATTATTATTATTATTATTATTATTATTATTGATTCTCTTGATTGTAGATTAGCTGTTTAATGATTATTTGTTGATGTTTAATTTTACTGTTTCTACTGGATTCTACTGGATTATTGAATATTGCTTTATTTGATATATCTTGTTTATTTTAAAGTTATTGTGACTTTTTATATTGAATCAGAATCTTACTGTTAATGTCTGATGTATTATTATTATTATTGTTGTTGTTATTATTGTTATTGTTATTATTATTATAATATACCACCCCTCATTCAGAAGATCCCAGGGTGTATCTTCACTGGTTTACCAGAGCACAAAAAATTAGCCAACTGTCTCACTAACCTAGATTAATTTCCCCACAAATTTAAGAATATAATTATTCGCAAATGTGTGATACATTTCTCAGTTAAGAGAAATACTGTGATGTCTTTCACTTAATCAAATTGCAATGCAATTATCATTGAAATCCCTGTGCTACTCTAGATATCTTTAACTAGATTGTTGTCTTCGAAACAACTGTCTTAAGGCAATTTACACTAAAGATAAAACACAGTTTAAAACACACACAAAAATAAACAAGCACAATTAAAATAAGAATAAAACCATACAAGGCAGACACTCATGGTAAATACTCATTTATCCAGCTGTGGAAATCTGTCTGAATAAAAATGCCACCAGGTGTTTCTGGAAAGTGCAGATAGCGGGCTCCTGCCGAATCTCAGCAGGAATGATCTTCCACCGAACAGGGGCAGCCACACTGAATGCCCTGCTATGAGTTACTGCAGAGAACACTTCTGAGATTTTTGGAACGTGCAGAAGAAACCCTTCTGCAGACCACAAAACACCACTGCAGTGTCACTCTCATTTGGGGGGGGGATAAGAAATAATCATGACAAGATCAATAATAATAATAATAATAATAATAATAATAATAATAATAATTTATTATTTATACCCCGCCCATCTGGCTGAGTTTCCCCAGCCACTCTGGGAGGCTTCCAATCAGGTATTAAAAACAATACAGCATTAAATATTAAAAACCTCCCTAAACAGGGCTACCTTCAGATGTCTTTTAAAGAGAAGATAGCTGCTTATTTCCTTCACATCTGAAGGGAAGGTGTTCCACAGGGCGGGCACCGCTACCAAGAAGGCCCTCTGTCTGGTTCCCTGTAACCTCACTTTTTGCAATGAGGGAACCACCAGAAGGCCCTCGGCACTGGATCTCAGTGTCCAGGCTGAACGATGGGGGTGGAGACACTCCTTCAGGTATACAGGACCGAGGCCATTTAGGGCTTTAAAGGTCAGCACCAACACTTTGAATTGTGCTCGGAAACGTACTGGGAGCCAATGCAGATCTCTCAGGACCGGTGTTATATGGTCCTGGCGGCCACTCCCAGTCACCAGTCTAGCTGCTGCATTCTGGATTAATTGAAGTTTCCAGGTCACCTTCAAAGGTAGCCCCATGCAGAGCGCATTGCAGTAGTCCAAGCTGCAGTAGTCCATACACTGAGGATTCAACTGAGGGTGTATATCATGCCATTTTAAGATTAAGCCTAAGGAAGCACAAAAATCAGTTCCACTTTACTGTCACTGATTGAACATAATTTATTTAGGAGAACCACTGCTTTTTCTGGGTGTACTCAAGGATATAATAATAATAATAATAATAATAATAATAATAATACAACATTTTTATTTATACCCCGCCCTTCCCGGTTTATAAACCGGGCTCAGGGCGGCTAACAGCAAATATAAAACATTGATTAGAATGCGACTTAAAAACAGCATAAAATACAACATAAAATGCAGCATCAATATCAATAAAATTCAAAAATTCAGGGGTCATTTTGGGGAGGAAAAAAAACAAACCAGTCAGCAGACATCAAATGATCACCAGGGCTAACTGGCCAAGTTGGTCCTACTAGGGCCAGCAAGGAGACCAGGGAAGAATTTAAATGTGGGGTCCCAGAAAGGGTTTCTGCATAGAAGAGGAAAGGGGAAAACGGAATAGAGGATCAGGCTAATTCATATTGAAGGCCAGGCGGAATAGCTCTGTCTTACAGGCCCTGCGGAAGGAGATCAAGTCCTGCAGGGCCCTAGTCTCATGGGACAGAGCATTCCACCAGGTTGGAGACATAACTGAAAAGCCCTGGCCCTGGCAGAGGATAGTCTGGCTTCCTTAGGGCCCGGGACCTTTTAGCTATTACTATTCATGGACCTTAGGGTACTCTGCGGGACATACCAGGAGAAGCAGTCATGTAAGTAGTACCAACACCCTTTTTTTCCTAGAAGAAACACACTGATTAAAAGTGTGGCACTCACAGTGGGACAGTCTCATTTGAGAGATTGTGGACTCTCATTCCTTGGAGGTTTTTATGCAAAGGTTGTATATCCATCTATCATGGATGCTTTAGCTGAGATTCCTGCATTGCAGGGAGTTGGGCTAGAGATGAACATTGGGGTCTTCTACTATAACAACTTCATGGTGAGTACTGGCACCTTTTTGTCTAGGGGGAAAAAAGCATTGCAGAGAACAAAATGCTCTCTTTTATTATGTGAAGAACTTTCTAGCAAAGGGAATTTTACAGCAAGAAAAGCACAGGCAATGGAAATATGAGCAGGATCTAAACCCAACTGGTGAAAAGAAGCTGGAAGTGGCGTAACAAGGACTTGAAGAAACTCCTGATTTCACTGCATGCACAGGCCTACAAAAATAGGTGCTGTGGTGTGATGTGGAGCCACAAATTGCCAAAATGCATGGGTGGCTGGCTGTATTTGGCTTGGTGGGTCCAAAATTGTCCATGCCTGCCTACATCCACCCATGCCAGCCCCATCAGTGTCATGAGCACATGGCTTTGTAATTCGTGGAATTCAAAACCTAGTAGTATTATACTCTCATCGACAGGAATGATAAATGCTTTGCATTATATGCTCAACATTGCAATAAACAGAACATTCTTGTTAAAAGACCGCTTCCTTACATGCAGACAATGAGCTGATGAGCTGCCAGCTCTAAATATGCACCCTTCATTTATAAATAAAACACACAAGCCTCAATCATGAAGTTCTCCATATTTAAATAAACATCCAAGATCTGTCAGTCATCTAATCATTTCCCTACTGTACAAACAGCAGCAATTCACCCAGCCATAACGCTCCTCCATGTGATAAATGTGTGTACTTATGTACGGTGGTTCCAAGGCCAGCCTTTCTATAATCATCTTTGGCCAGTAATCACCAAGCATGGATTTTGATGATAGAGTGTCCCCGTTATGAAAGAGCAGCTATGTTGTGTTAGGTCAACCATTTGCATTCTAAGTAGAGTTTAAATATGTATTTCCTTGACATATTGGAGCTGTTACAGCTTACTGGGTCAATAAGGCAGTCTGCAAACACTCCCGAAATAGATATTTATCTAATCTGTATTTTAGAGCATCCACAGTTGGGCAGACACGGCATAATGGCTACTTTAGAGCTGCTGTAATCTGATTTTCTACTGTTCTTTCTGAATAAAGAGAGATGGAAATTAACCAGGACATACTAAGAACAGCAACAAATACAGGAAGAAGAAAAAATCTCATTTGAGGTAGCCGTGTTAGTTTGTTGTAGCAAAAACAACTGAGTTGCGTGTCACCTTAAAGATCT
Source organism: Podarcis cretensis (assembly GCF_951804945.1). Classification (NCBI taxonomy): domain Eukaryota; kingdom Metazoa; phylum Chordata; class Lepidosauria; order Squamata; family Lacertidae; genus Podarcis; species Podarcis cretensis. Next base: position 21,423,153 of record NC_137176.1, on the reverse strand, counting down.
GTTAGTCTGTTAAGGTGCCATAGGATTCTGTGCTGTTTCTAGGGGAATGTTTACGTACTAAATAAAGTTACCATATGCATATTCAGTTTACCAGGGACAGTCCCTATTTACTTCCTGTCCCTGGTAAATCGTTATCTGCATTATGATTTTGGAGAGAATTTGAGCATTCCTTCTACAACTGGGTTGGATCCTGGCTAATCTATGCCCCCTTGATTCCAGTTGGTCAACTCCTAGCATGGCTACAGCTCAATCCTAACCTTGTCCACTCAGTAGAAAGTCTTGTTGATTCAGTGAGACTCACCTGTAAATGTGGTTAGGATTGCAGCTTAAGTTTGCATCCAGCCTATTGCGCTAGTGCAAGATCCTAGAGTTAGGGAGCCATCTTATGCACAATAAACTGGCATAATGCAAGCTGATGCAAGTTAAATCATTGTAAAATTGCACAGGATCCAAACCCTGTTTACCTAAGCCTGGCAGGAGGGCAACAAGAATTTATCGAGTGGCCAAGTCACATTACCAAGACGAATGAGCTTAGGATCCAGTCTAAGTTCCCTTCTCTGCTGTTGCCCCTGACATTCCTGGAACACCCCTTTGGGGGGACTTACACCAGACTTGGTTAAACAAGCCTTGGCTCAGCAGGGACAAGTGTATCTTTGGCAAACTCAAGGGGGAGGACTCAATGCTGGCTTCTCGGTAGTGGTGCCCTCCCTGTGGAACACCCTCCCTTCAGATGTCAAGGACATAAATAACTATCTGATTTTTAGAAGACATCTGAAGACATCTGCATTGGGAAGTTTAGAAGACATCTGTATTGGGAAGTTTATAATGTTTGATGTTTTAGCATGTTTCAATATATGCTGTGAGCCACCCAGAGTGGCTGGGGAAACCCAGCCAGATGGGTGGGGTATAAATAAAACAACAACAACAACAACAACAACAATAATTTGCCTGGCTGAACAAGAGATCTGCTGCATCCTAAGCTGCTCTTCCTGGTGGATCTTGCGATTGGATTGCCTTCCTTTTGTTTTGTTTCCTTTTTTGCTGGCCTCTTCTGACTTTCACCCTGGGGGAGAAAACCTTTGGGGGAGTGGCCTGACACAAGCTCAGATCTTTTTGATTGATGCACACTTATCGTGCAATCATTTCTATTCCGTGCTCTCCTAATTGGTCAGGTGATGAGCATTTCCATAAGGTTACTTGTTGCAAGCTTGCGTTTTCACAAATTAATAAATAAGCTGAAGTTCAGGGCTGCATTCTCTGGGTTTCAGTTAATTTTTGTTGCTATTCTGGCAGGATGGAAGCCGGCCATTTTTCACACAGCTGTCCAATTAGAACTTCCCCAGAGTGATAGGCAGTAATGAAATATAAAGGGAGGTTAATGCTGAGCTTGGCAGGGCTGTCATTGACAGTAATAGATATGGGCAGCTCCATCACTCTGGAGGACAGATGTGATTTTTGGTCCTTTCCTATTTGCTCTGGGTATGTGGAGTGATGCTACGGTTTTTCATTGACTATCTTAAGCAGCACATTTATGCGCTTGAAAGAGCTGAGTTGCTCAGATTAGCACACCTCAGTGCAGAGGGCCTGCTAAATAAAAACTAGTTGACTGTAACCTTGGAACTGGAAAAAAAAGTGTTCACGCAAAAAGAAAGAATAAGTTTATTTCACTCAGAACAACTCTCCCTGCGAAACTGCAAGAGATTATATAATTATTTACAAATAACAGAGCCCTGAGCAATCAATGTCTATATCCTGAGATCAACATTGGCAGGCTGTACTTAGAAGCGCTGTGGCATTTCCTTGCTTTAAATGATACAGGTTGCTTTGTCTCAGTAAATAAAAATAAGGACTGGGTCAAATCTTACCCACCGTCCGCAAAAGACCCAGCTTTTCTCTTGAACATGTAAAAATTAAAGCAGTTCTCATTTCAGTGTGGAGAACTTTGGGAGGGGACCAGAATCTGGCAGTTCCGATATCAAGTGAGAACTGGGGTACCAACTTGAATAAAATATTGGGGGGCACTTAAGTCCTGCCCTCCATAACTGATCACATAACACAGTGCACAGGCACTATTTGAATGGCAATACCCATCAACCTTGGGGGGCCCAGCCCCCCCAAATATTTCATTGGGGGTCTGAAGACCCCTCAGCCTCTATGAGTTGGTTCCTATGAATGAGAGAGAGAGAGAGAAGTGAGAAGATGGAAGAATGCAATGAGGAGAACCTAACAGGAAAACTCACAATTGGAAAAGGTGGCACATACAGGATTAAGAGAAGCTAACACCCCAGTCTTCTTCATCATCAAATAGGATGGCTTTTGTACAAGTTGAATCTTCAACAATTAATCCGTAAGATTAGAAACTAGAGGGGAAGTGTTACAGTCATAACATCGGGAGGGAGTGGAAGTTCACCTCTTCCAAATCTATAAATGAACAGCATGATTTGCACAACTCTGACATACCACGTTGAGTTTGGGATTCCTAATCACACAGATAGTGTGGGGAGAAGGACGGTTGTTGATATACCTGCAGCTGATGTCATAAAGATACTGGTTCCTGCATAGTCATCTGTTTTGCTATGGTAATTGTAACCCTAGGGTGAAGGATGTATTGGGCCCTCACTCAGAGATGAAAGGTCTTGGCTTCCCCAAATATAGCCTATGGTTTTTCCTCCCCTTGAGCTTTCTCCCATTCAAGTGGTGATGAAGACTGAGACAAGAACTATGGGCCAAACTGACCTGCAGTGTATGATTTATTTAATTTTTACTTTTATTTTGCACTGGTGAGCTACCACATAAGCCATCAGCCTTGTATTCTCAGGGGCCTGTTTTTACAATCCCAGTAAGAAGTATAAGGGACGTGGGTGGCGCTGTGGGTTAAACCACAGAGCCTAGGACTTGCCGATCAGAAGGTTGGCGGATTGAATCCCTGCGACAGGGTGAGCTCCCGTTGCTCGGTCCCTGCTCCTATGGGCCAAACTGACCTGCAGTGTATTATTTATTTAATTTTTACTTTTATTTTGCACTGGTGAGCTACCACATAAGCCATCAGCCTTGTATTCTCAGGGGCCTGTTTTTACAATCCCAGTAAGAAGTATAAGGGACGCGGGTGGCGCTGTGGGTTAAACCACAGAGCCTAGGACTTGCCGATCAGAAGGTTGGCAGATTGAATCCCCGTGACAGGGTGAGCTCCCGTTGCTCGGTCCCTGCTCCTGCCAACCTAGCAGTTTGAAAGCACGTCAAAGTGCAAGTAGATAAATAGGTACCGCTCTGGCGGGAAGGTAAACGGCGTTTCTGTGCGCTGCTCTGGTTTGCCAGAAGCAACTTAGTCATGCTGGCCAGATGACCTGGAAGCTGTACGCCAGCTCCCTCGGCCAATAAAGCGAGATGAGCGCCGCAACCCCAGAGTCAGTCACGACTGGACCTAATGGTCAGGGGTCCCTTTACCTTTACATTTAAGAAGTACAAAGGGAACATTCCCCAAGTCCTTTGTGCATCCTCATCTCCCACAGGTAGATTGAGTTCCCTTTGTGTACAGCTCCGATTTAGACAATGCATAATCTTTAAACTGAAAAAGTATTTCCAGGACTCCTTTGCTCTAAAACTTTCCCAAAACTCCACACAGAAAACTTGGCTGGGTTTTTCCTTGCCAGTCAAGTTATATATTCTCCACAATCCCCAATGGTTTCTCTCTTGAAATCTTTTGCACTATTGTTCTGTACCTGAAACAGTAAAATAATTGATATCATATGACAGTTACATAATAAAAGTGCCTCTAGCACTTCAGTCCTCGGAGCTTCACAAGATGTGCCTTAGGTAGCAAAACACATTACTTACAGATAATTGATCCAAATATTATATTCTGTTACTCATAAAGAATTAGTGCTCTGTTCCCAAGATCCACAGTCAAATCTATTAGTCATCAGATTTATTTTTTTAAAGCTGTCTTTCAGTATCTCCTTAAGTGACACCTTTTCCTTCAGTACATCATGTTGTGTTCTGACCATCATCGCAATTCATGTCCAACTAGTGAAGAGATAGAATTTAGCTCCCTAGATAATGCAGCTAAAGGAAACCCAGAAACAGCTTGAGGCGAGATCTTTGCCATGTTTCTCTAATAAATTCAAATAGGAGTCATGCTGAATTCTGTGGAGCTTAGATTTCTGCATGGCAAATCAACTTCTGGCATGTTTTCACATTCAAGGATTAATAAGATTGCATCCTGAAGTGATCATATTGTGCTGTGAACAGATTGCTAAGTCTATTTTTTCTAATAGACAGAAGGAGGTGGAGTCCAGAGGTTCACGCACACACCCACTAAACCTATAAAATGATCTGAGACAACATGAAGTGCCATGGGAATTCTTGTCTCCATAACAGTCCACAGTTAAAAATCTCTGAAGCAACCTCTACAACAACCCTAATCATGCAAATGATCTCATTCACTGGCAATTTATTAGGAAGCAATGAAGTCTTCCATCCTTGGTCCTCCACCAACTCATTGGTCAGGTTCTTAATTACAGAGGAGTGCACTGGAGGAAGAAATCTCCAAGTACACACCAGGGCAGTTTCACATGTTACAAAATTCAGGGGAAATCACTTGTATTTCATGTTATCTGTGCTCCCCCTTGGCCCATGCCTGAATTCAGAATTTGTGTCCTCTACCTGGTACGAGATGCACCTGTTGTCCCCTGGCATCAGAAGCATGCATCTCTCAGCAAAGAAAGGTGCACTTGTGCCATTCACACAGTAGAAAGAGCTGCAGAGAACAGAACATGTGTGTGGATCTTCCTTCTTGTCCCCTCCCCCTTCCCTGAATCCCATAATGTTTGATACTACTATAACTCTCCCTTGTGGTTGTTTTCTTTGAAACCCAACCATCTACAAAATGACAATCTGATTTTGGGAAGACTAAAGGATGTTGGACATTACATTATTAAATTTATATTACACCTTTCCTCCAAGGACATCAATAGAGCATACATGGTTCTTCTTTCCATGTTATCCTCACCATAACACTGTGAGGTGGGAGAGACAGATAGAGAGTTGATTGGCCCGTGGTCACCCAGGGACCTTCATGGTTTGAACGATGCTCTCCCAGGTAGCAGCCCAGCCCTCTAAACACTACACCACACTGGATATATTTTCTCTGGAAGTTAGTATCAACTGCCTTAAAATGATCAGCTGCTACAGGCTCAAGAATGTCACTGCAACTTTGGAAGCCGATTACACGTTACCTGCATTGTCTTCATTAGAACATGGTGAAATTTAAAGTAATCCAGTTCTCTTGCACCACATTAATGAATATCTGCATTTTTGCATCAAACCCAGGCAAAATATTGGGAAATATTATCACTGATGTATCACTAAAGAATTTCCTCCACTCTTGGCAATATACTATTGAACGGTTTTTCTCTAGATGGCTAAGCACTCACACTGCCATCATGGTAAGCCACCATTTTCAATGAATTTTAAAATCCCAGTCAACTGAATATCTTGGCTGAAAGTTGTTGTTCCAATGCTCATTTCCTTGAGATAACATAACCCAAGACAGCTCACTGTGGAGGAGTAATGTGAGTTTCTGAATCACCAGTGCAGTGCTGGAAATGCTTTACTGCTTGCTCAGAGTTGTTTGGGGGCGCAGGCAATAGAAAGTTAGAGAGATAAAATACAGACTTTATGAGCAGTAGGCCTGGATTCTTATTCAAAACTTGGAGCTTCTCTACAGTTTTCACATGCTTTTCAGTTTTGAAAGGAGCCTACAGAAACAGAAACAAACAAGGGATTATATATACATATATATATCCCGTTATTTTCTTCTATATGCTGTGCAGTATCCAGAACATATTGATTTTTCTAGCTCCCAACCTTTAAAACTCATCTTTGCGAGTGATAGTCAATAAGATTTTTTTCTGTTCTCAGGACAAACTTGACACACACAACCTCAAAGTAAAGAAACAGTTGCATTATTATTATTATTATTATTATTATTTATTATTATTATTACTACTACTACTATTACTATTTTGAGATCACTGAGCTTTTCCCCAAACTCTATTGAAGTAGACATACTTTTAAACACACCTCTGTCTGTGGCAGAGCTTCTCTGACACAAACATACAGTGGTAGCTCGGGTTACAAATTTAATTTGTTCTGGAGGTCCATTCTTAACCTGAAACCCTTCTTAACCTGAGGCGTACTTTTGCTAAATGGGCCACCCACTGCAGCCGCACCACCGGCGCACAACTTACGTTCTCATCCTGGGGCAAAGTTCGCAACCCGAGGTACTACTTCCAGGTTAGCGGAGTTTGTAACCCGAAGTGTTTATAACCCAAAGCTTTTGTAACTCAAGGTACCACTGTATTTCAAACATAAGTCTGGGAGACTCCTATTAAAGATCAGCAAAATCTGATCAACGGTGACTACATAGGAATGGCCACTTACCTGGTTCAAGGGTGAGCGGCTGTTGCGACCTGCTGCAGCCACTCCAAATGCCCCACGAAGCCTTGCCATCTTGTCTAAGCTGCTATCTGCTCCTCCCAGCCGCCACAGAGCATTTCAGGTTCCTTCCTGGCCATTCTTCAAATTCAGCCTATCTGTGGTAGCCTGGGGAGCAGGGCTTTGTGGAATGGACCTGAAGGGAATAGTCTTCACTCAGGTCCTCTCCCTGACAAATTTGAAGCCAGCAACACAGGGGCAGGGAGTAAGGCTATCATCACTGCTCCCATAAAGAGTGACCCAAACAAACTGGGTCCCCTTACCTAATAGTGGGGCTAGTTCTATGCTTCCTGTTACTCTCATTAGCATCACTATTAACTTCACTGTTGCTCTTATTACTGTTCAGGTTCTTGGGGAGTTGGTACAGAGGTACAAGAAGCATAAATGAAAGAAAGCAAGGCTTTCATTCCACTGGGAAAGCAAGGTTGGCATTTGGTTTATTATTTGGTAGCATGGCTCTTGAAGTGTGATCAATTAGGAGGCTCTCTCAGAAAGGGAACATGAGTTTGTATTGACCTCCAACGCAGCTAATATTCCCTTTACACTACTAAGCCTTGTTTGAGCACTGCTGTGCAGAATGTAATGCCGTCTCCAATATAAAACTCACCGTATCTGCATGTACACATATATGCAATTCATGCATCTTCATGCACACACACACTTGATATACTATTCAGTATAAATTTGTACAAACAAAAACAACAGCCTAGTCAGGGAGTTGGATATTGTTTTCTGAGAAGCAACTTTTGGATTGGAATACTTGAAAACATACATTTTAGGTAATGACTAGATTCATTTTCATTTTTTTCCAGGCTCTGAATATCACTAATTCAAAGGTGCAGCACACAAAATTGATCTGTTGATGTGAAATGGTTTGATATCCCTTTATGAAATATTTTATCAGCCATTTGAAGGATGCAGTTTCAACCAAGATCTTTTGGTGCATGGATAAGCAGACTAAGGCCCAGGGGCCAGATTCGGCCCAATTGCCTTCTAAATCCGGCCCACGGACAGTCCGGGAATCAGCGTGGTTTTACATGAGTAGAATGTGTCCTTTTATTTAAAATGCATCTCTGGGTTATTCATGGGGCATAGGAATTCGTTCACCCCCCCCCAAAAAAAAAAGTATAGTCCAGCCTGCCACAAGGTCTGAGGCACAGTGGACCAGGCACCCTGCCGAAAAAGTTTGCTGACCCCTGTTTTGGTGCATTGTCTCATGTGCAATATGGGGATAAAGATTACTGACCTCCTTTGTAGGATTAAAGCAAAATAATGTATGTAAAGTGCTTTGATTATTCTGTTCGATTTCCAAAACATTCTTAAACTGGGGCATGGCTTCTGATTGGCTGCAGGAAGTTCCTGTAGCCAATCAGAAGCCACAGAAGTTGCATCGGACATTGGGTTCCAAAGAATGTTTGCAAACCGGAACACTCACTTCCAGGTTTGCGGTGTTCGGGAGCCGAAACATTAGACTCTCAAGGCATTCAAGATCCAAGGTACGACTGTATTTAAATGGCTTATTATTGGAGATGATGATTAGAAAGATGTTCCTACTCAAGATTCAAAATCCCTTTGATCTGTGTAGCGTCCAATTGGGGGAGTATCTACAGTATAACACCCTATTCCTTAAAACTCTAATCCAGGGGTTGAGAACCACAGATCCATGGGTCAAATGTGGTCCTCCAGGCCTTTCTATAGGAGGCACCACAGACAAAAGACTGTGTAGAACCCACCACCACACTTATCATCTTCCAGTCCTATATGAATAGGATCCACACACATCCTTTTCTGTATGTATGTATGTATGTATGTATGTATCAGAAGACTGCATTGTAGCCTCCTTAGGACAAAAAATGTATACACATAATCCCAGCTGCTGCTTTAAGGAATTGCAAATTTGCAGTAGAAATTGATAGGAATGGGATGATTACTTCTTCCAGCACCTGCTACTTGGGAGCTAACCTGTGTTCAAAGGAGATCAGCCCATGTGAAAGAGAAGTGGCAGCGGGGGGAGGAGCAGGTGTTTTGAGGTAAACACCTGTATCCCAACTTCTCAACTGACAAATGAAGCCATTGTAGCTTTAAAAGGTGCCTGTGTAATATGTGCTTGCTGATTTTTCAGTTTCCCATATAGTGCTGCTTAAAATGCCACTTTTATACATTGCAGTTGCACTGAGATTATTTGTCGACTAACTCTGCTGATCCTTTTGCTTCCCACAAAGGCTTTCAAATTATTTTATGCCCTTTTGGATCATAGCCATAAAACAAACACCACTTCCAAGCCTGTCTCAGCAGCAGTTTCTTTATAGGAGCGGAAAAGTCTATCATGGGAAGGAAATAGGATGGCTCTGCTTATGAGTCTGACCAGGAGTTTTACATCTATTGCTGTTTAATTTCTTAAAAGTCTCTTTTGTGTATTCTTCCCTTTCTCCCTTCAGTCATGAAACACAAGAATAAACAGCTCCAAAGTGGTGTTGACAGGTGACCAAAATGTGAGAGCACTATACGCAGCACTGGGGAGAATATTCAGTCAAAAATGGCCCAGTTATGTCTATTTAGAGCTCTAAAGTTATATTTTATCTTCTCACTCTGTCCACTTCGTTCATTTCCTTGTGTTTCATTTTTAATCTGTATCATCCCTTTGCCCCTCACTCAGGAAAATACAGAGGATACAATGAGATAAAGAAATCCCCATTGTATTTATACCACATGGTAAAGAATGCTTGTGCCAAAATCCTTGCTTCTCGGACAGGATTTTCTGACTTCCCCACACTGAAAAAAACCCATGTAGAATCTCACACAGCAAAATGTGCTATAGAATGGATATCTGACCAAGGTCCTCACTGATCCTCTTGACTGAGTCAGTTCCTTGGATCTGTTAGCCATTCTTTCCCACAAATTATCTTTCCCAAAAGTTATCTATTTGTTTGGGCAGCACAAAGTCAAAGCAACGGACTTGAGTAAGATTGCTCCCTCCCTCCATAAACTAGAAAAGTCTCAGTTTTGTTCCATTTCTCCAGTGGATCTGAGTTTTATAATCTTCAGCTCCTCCCACGTGTATTTTTAAAAACAATTTTATATCATTATATTAATTCAGCAGAACAACTTGGTCACAATAAGGAAATTTTGCCCATGGTATAACCATTTTTCATCCTCCTACTTTGATTCTGTGGTACAACCTAGCAATTCCAAAATATAGACACATTTTTACCCTCGCAAGACTGAATGTATTGCCCTAGGCTATACTTGAGGGAAAATTTCAACAGATTCCACATGGAAAACACTTATGTCCCTGTGGAGATGGCAGTACCGAATCGGTGCCCTCCTGGCGTGCACTCTTTACAAAGACCTGAGGAACGAGATTATCATCCCTCTTTTATTGTCCATTTCTGGTCATCCAACCACTGCCACAGTGTCTTTTCTCCTGGCAGATCAAGAGGAGCAGATGACAGCAAAGGTTGCAAGGTTTTTAGCTGGGGCGATCAGAATAAGGTCCACTGTTTGACTGCTGATTCAGGATCCTAGCCTGTGTTTTATTATAATCAATTTTTAATTTTGTTCTGTGTATATCACAATGCTCTTTCGTTGCTATGGCCGATGGCTAACACAAATAAAGTTTTATTCATTCATTCATTCATTCATTCACTCATTGAGCAGGGCTTAAACAAAATTGTTTGCGTAACTTTATACATTTCTCAAACAAGTTGCCACCATGGTTTTTACACTTTGCTATAAATCAGGGTTTTTTAAACATATCTTGCTATACTATATTTTTGTAAGGAAAATGCTCATCGTGCTGTCACTTACATGTAGCACCCTGATGCTTCTGTTCTCAGTGCATGGAAGGAAATGAGGTTGTATAGTTTTCTCAGTGATGCAGCTTACACACTTGGTTGTGACTGATGCAGCTCGATGAAAATGCCTGCTTGTAAATCCAAAGGAAGCCATACTATCCTTGGGTCCTTTCAACCTTTTATTTGCACCAGCCATGCTGATTTCTATGCTGAAGTGGAATCCTAGCAATTTTAGGACAACAACTAGAATCTTCCTTGCAATATTGGGTTTTTTTTTACTATGCCCTTGTTCTATTGGTATGGTCCATACCACAAAAAAGAACCATAAGGTCACTCATACAGCTGCATCCAAAACTCAGAGGAAGGATACTATATTGTGTAGTCAATAATTAACATATTTACTACATCTCTGCATATTTACAACACCAGCATGGTGTTGAGAGCCAGCATGGTGTAGTGGTTAAGAGCGGTGGACTCGTAATCTGGTGAACTGGGTTCGCTTCCCCCCTCTCCACATGCAGATGCTGGGTGACCTTGGGCTAGTCACACTTCTCTGAAGCCTCTCAGCCTCACTCACCTCACAGAGTGTTTGTTGTGGGGGAGGAAGGGAAAGGAGATTGTTAGCCGCTTTGAGACTCCTTAAGGGGAGTGAAAGGCGGGATATCAAGTCCAAACTCCTCCTTCTCCTCCTCATCTTTCACACATCCACATATACGTAAACTGGACACTATTCACACAGTATCATTGTATTTCTGGCAAATCTCATCTTGTGTTAAAAGTGATCATGAGCAGAATCTCCTTTGCTCTCCAAAATTGCAATGGAGATTCAAAACCTTTCTCTCTTGGAAGCCAGTTTTTCAAGCCTTCCTTCCCCTCAAACCTGGAGCTTGTAAAAGAACAGATCCTGTAATCCCCTTTTAAACGAGGCATTCAAAATTGCTGAGTCTCCACAATGAGCTCTTGCCAGCCAGCACTGTTTTACTGAGCCATACATCATAGGAGTGACGGCGATCTGATGATGTATTACATTAATGCATCATCAGTATGACAGAACTCTAATGATGGATGAATACTACATCATCCAAGAAAAGCTCCCACATTTACTGCTTTGGTAAACCTGCTTTTATACACATATTCACACATTGCTACGTCTAAACCTCTACAAATTCAGTCAAAATTTTCAATTTTGAAGAAGAGCCCTCAGATACACGGGCAAATACATGCTACTATAATCCTAGGGATAATTCATTTGTGTGACTGTTGTTTCATCTTAGATTGGAATGCCTGCAAGGGCTCAGGAATTCTCAAACAAGGTAATATATATTTATCCGAAAGGAATAAATCTCTCCCCCTTTTTGACATTTGATGGGCCAATTCATAGAGGTGTTCAAATAACTGGGGGATCACGTAGATGAAAAGCAGGCTGACTGATTCATGATAATTCATAGCCAAGTAAGGACCGTTCATGGCATTGAACAGCAAGTTTGCCATGAGGTCTTTTGAACTATGGCAGGAACAAGTGAAGCCAAAGCATTTCATTCTCAGACATTAAGAGCAAATGAGCTCTCACTTCCAAAGTGAATGGATGGACAGTACCCTATTTTTGAACCTCTATTAATATGGATGGATTGGGTCTAATCTTTCTTGGCCTTGCTCCAAGTGTGTGCAAGTGCAATTTAGGAAAGGAAATGCCTTCTCCTCTATTCTAACCACTTATTACAGTGGTACCTCGGGTTATATATGCTTCAGGTTACATACGCTTCAGGTTACAGACTCCGCTAACCCAGAAATATTACCTTGGGTTAAGAACTTTGCTTCAGGATAAGAACAGAAATTGTGCTCCGGCGGTGCGGCAGCAGCAGGAGGCCCCATTAGCTAAAGTGGTGCTTCATGTTAAGAACAGTTTCAGGTTAAGAACAGACCTCCAGAACGAATTAAGTTCTTAACCCGAGGTACCACTGTACTTTGAAGAGGAGAAGTAATATTTCAGTTTGTGCATATAGGTTGTCATTATGGGCAGTTAAATGGACCCGTGTTCTGGGTAGACAGGCCAACCCAATGCATAAATCTAACTCCTTCAAAAAGGGCGTGACTGGGGTATCAAAGTACAGCCACAACATATTCTCTTAAAATACAATGTTGTTGTTTTTAAATGCACTCTTAGTCTTGTAAATGCAGAACCCCACAAGTGTCCCTATTTTCCAGGGACTCTCCCTGATTCACTGAAGCCATCCCAGTTCCTGATTGTATCCTGGAATGTCCTGCTTTTCCCTAGGACGTCCCTATTTTAATCAGAGAAGTGTTGGAGGGCATGGAGTTATCTGACCCCAAAGCCATCTGTATAGGGAAGTATTTTAATGTTTAGATGGGTGGGATAATAATAATAGAATAGAAATCTTCCTATTTTCATAGGAGAAAATTTGGAGGGTATGTAAATATTTAATATGTTTCAAACTTTACTGAGAAATTTCACCCCTGCCCTCCAGTAAACTATGAAATTTATGCCTGATGAACAGCAATCTAACCTACCCTTAAGGACAATAAACTGTGGGATGAGGTGTTCCTCTTTCCTTCTGTGTCTCCTTAATTTTTCATGTGTTGCACTTCTGTCAGGACAAGGATCTAAAAGCAAAATCCATGTTGGAGAAGAACCATCAGTGATTTGTATCTGGAATCATTTTCTAGCTGCAGTTTACAGTTTAGAAAACCAGTGTGTTTTCCTTGTCTTCCATGACCTATAGGGTGGGGACAGACTTAAGCACCAGTTTGGAGAAGTACTCTGGTCCCACAAACCTCAAAGGAGATTGAGCAAGACTGACTGAAAATATTAACAGCTGCCTTCTACTCTATACCATTTATCAATTCTGGCTAATCCTGGTAAGTGTATTTTCTTTTATTCCCCTCCTGTATATCAAGCACCATGTCTGGAAAAACAGATGGTGTTTCACTTCTAATTCCATGTCTCTCTGTTTTCATGTTCTTACATACTAGAAATTCTAATACCTAACAAATCTGTTTACATTCATCAGTATTTTTCTTATTGCCATTACTCTTTCCAAACCAATACTTTTGTTGTAAAATTTCTGGTCTATAAAAATACAACAATTATGCAATTTTTATTTTTTTATTTCCCATTTTCTCTCAGACAGCAATGGAACTTGCCATGTCTTTGCCAAAACACTGGGTTCCTTTTTTGAAGAAGAAAATAACTGAGTAATGTATTGCATCCGTTTAACATTTTTCAGCAACAGAAAAAGGGCCCTTTTTTATTCAAAACCTTCATGTTGATGTGTGTCTCTATGCATGCAAATCTCAAAGTGTCACTATTTACCATATAGAAAGAGTGGTTCTGAAGTACAGTGGTACCTCGGGTTACAGACGCTTCAGGTTACAGACTCCGCTAACGCAGAAATAGTACCTCGGGTTAAGAACTTTGCTTCAGGATGAGAACAGAAATTGTGCTCCGGTGGCACGGCGGCAGTGGGAGGTCCCATTAGCTAAAGTGGTGCTTCAGGTTAAGAACAGTTTCAGGTTAAGAACGAACCTCCAGAATGAATTAAGTTCTTAACCCAAGGTACTACTGTATAGATTCATTCCCTCATTCCTCTACTTACTTTTAGGCTTTGAAGCTAGATTTTTCGTTCCAAATTTAGGGGACTGAGGTGAAAAAGGGTGGGGCTTAAAACTGATGGGGCATTTAAGTGAGAGATGGCAAAATTGCCCAACAGTTTGGGAGGTGTTTTACCATTTCATTTCACTTTTAATTTGTATACTGCCTTTACTATACACAAGGCAGTTTGCAGCAACAAAATATACAACACAGAACACACACCATGCAATAATCTGATCCAATAAAAAAAGTCGTAATAAAACACAACTTTAAAATGGAACGACTTACATCAAATAAAGTAATATTCAATAATCTATTAGAATATAACAGTACACAATAAAAATAATTCTCAAATCATCAGCGAATAATTAAATTGAAATTCACTCTTAACAATTACAATCAATAATTACTAAACTTTGAATAATAAAAAATAACTGCAAGTCGCAATGCACAAACGACCACCATACATACAAAACCATGTAAACTGAGAAACCAAGACACACAACTTATAAAACTATATATATTTAATGGAACTCCTCCCTTTCCAGTGAAGTGCAACTCTTTTTTTGTGGTGACTCTTTTTTCCCCACAGAGAAACTGCCTCATACTGAGTCAGACTGAATCTAGCTGAATTTTGTCTACAGTGACAGAAGCGGTTGTCCAGGTGTTGGCGGTTGAACTTGAGACCTTCTACATTCAAAGCAGATGCTCTTCCACAAAGCTGCATCCCTTTCATCTCTTTATTTCGCTACTGCCTTTTTTTTAAAAAAAAATGATGGATAGCGGCAGCTGCAGAATAGCTCCTCTTGGGGTCTACTAACAGATGGACATTTCTTCTCAGCTCCCTGTAACACCAACTAATTCATCAGTGCTGTTCAACAAACTTTCCCAACACCTTACATCCAGAACTAGCTCCTTGGGTGGGGCAGAGTAGCTATACTAGCTTCTTCACAGGTGGGTCACCAGTGCTTACTAGGAGGGTTGAGCAGGCAGGGAGGTTGTCATGGTGCAAACACACCAATGAGTCAATTTGACGCCCCTGCTGTGTATTTGCACTGCACTAGCCTTCTTCCCACTTTGACCTTCCCACCCTGGGGTGGAGGGAAGCAAATGCTGGCTTTATTTATTTATTTATTTATTTATTTATTTATTTTTACTAAATTGAGCACCACCTTGGTCTCTTTTAGGAGGAAGGGTGGTACCTAAAAGTTGTTGTTGACATCTGTGTCTTTGGTGGTGAAATAAAACTGTTGGAAGGTTACAGAAGAAGAAGAAGAAGAGTTTGCATTTGATATCCCGCTTTATCACTACCCTAAGGAGTCTCAAAGCGACTAACATTCTCCTTTCCCTTCCTCCCCCACAAAAACACTCTGTGAGGTGAGTGGGGCTGAGAGACTTCAGAGAAGTGTGACTAGCCCAAGGTCACCCAGCAGCTGCATGTGGAGGAGCAGAGACACAAACCCGGTTCCCCAGATTACGAATCTACCACTCTTAACCACTACACCACACTGGCTCTTACAGTGCCTGCTGTGCCTGCAGGGACTGATACAGGAGATAAAAAGGGAGTATTTTACTTTGTATTTTAGTGTGTGTGTGTGTGCGCGCGTGTGCGTGTTTAATTTAGGTTTTTATTCAGTTGTAATTTTTTGTTGTTTTTTCCCCTATGCCATTGAATTATATAAATAAATAAACAACTTCCCAAAGATTTACAATGGTTAGAATGGATGAAAAAAAAAGAAAGATAATTTATAGGCTAATTCAAGAGTTTGCAGACCCTATCCATTATACATATATATATATATCCACGCACACCCTGGAAAGAGAAATCCAGATTTACTTGTCAACAGATTCTGTTTCAAGTCCAAGATACTGTGTGACTGATGTATCTTTGTTACAGCTGCCTAACACAATCACAAGAGCTGTATTATTCCTACCATCAGTGCTTTGACAGCTGACAGGTTTATGGGGAGAATCTGCATGCACAGCTCTGGTGCATGTCATATGAAAAGCCCTGCTGGATCAGACTAAAGGCCCATATCATCCAGCATTCTGTTCTCCCAGTGGCTATCCAGATGCCTAAGGGAACCTCGCAAGTAGGACATGAGTTGAACAGCACTCTTCCCAATGTGCTCACTCACAACTGCTATTCAGAGGCATACAATCTCTGGTAATGGAGGTCGTATGTGGCCAACACGACTATTTTTATCTTCCTGATCCATGAATCTGTTTCCTGTATTCCACTTTTAAAGCCATCCAAGTCACTTCATATAGCGTGATTTAATTCCATAGTTCAACTATGTGCCATGTGAACAAACACACTCTTGTCAGTCCAGAATCTTTGAGGATTTAGCTCGATGGGATGGCCTCAGGTTCTCGTATTGAGGAAGAAAGCCTTCTTTCTGCCCACTTTCTTCTTACTATTATTATTGTTTATTAAATTTGAATACCGCTCTCTACACTGTAGATCTCAGAGCAGTTCACAACATAAAATTACAATATAAAAACACAAAATACATAATCCTTTTTTTGCATATAATTTTTATTAAATTTTCTGTTTTACAATTTAAAATACATTTTACATCCTTAATATATCAATGACTCCCCTTCTTCTCTTTCCATGGTTCATTTTACATATCATAAATCCCTGCATATTTTACAAAAACTATACCGTTCAGTATTCCATTATTGCATCCATCAAAACTTGTTTACACTGTCAAATTTATCTTAATGCTGCCAGTGTTTTCAGCTATGCACAATTATTTCCCATATATTCAGTAATTGTTTCCCAAGCTTCTTTAAACATATGTTCTCTTATTCTATATGTTAAGTCTGCGGGTTGTGCAGATTCTGTCAGCTTATGTTGCCACTCTTCTTTAGTTGGGACCTCGCTCGTTTTCCATCACAAAATACATAATCTGATGGGAATGCTATGTTGTTGTTGTTTAGTTGTTTAGTTGTGTCCGACTCTTCGTGACCCCATGGACGAGAGCACGCTAGGCACTCCTGTCTTCCACTGCCTCCTGCAGTTTGGTCAAACTCATGCTGGTAGCTTCAAGAACACCGTCCAACCATCTCGTCCTCTGTCGTCACCTTCTCCTGGTGCCCTCAATCTTTCCCAACATTAGGGTCTTTTCCAGGGAGTCTTCTCTTCTCATGAGGTAGCCAAAGTATTGGATCCTCAGCTTCAGTCCTTCCAGTGAGCACTCAGGGCTGATTTTCTTCAGAATGAATCGGTTTGATCTCCTTGTAGTCCATGGGACTCTCTAGAGTCTCCTCCAGCACCATAATTCAAAAGCATCAATTCTTCAGCGATCAGCCTTCTTTATGGTCCAGCTCTCACTTTCATACATCACTACTGGGAAAACCATAGCTTTAACTATACGTACCTTTGCTGGCAAGGTGATGTCTTTGCTTTTTAAAATGTTGTCTAGGTTTGTCATTGCTTTTCTTGAAAGAAGCAGGCGTCTTTTAATTTCATGACTGCTGTCGCCATCTGCAGTGATCATGGAGCCCAAGAAGGTAAAATCTCTCAGTGCCTCCATTTCTTCCCCTTCTATTTGCCAGAAGGTTATGGGACCAGTGGCCATGATCTTAGTTTTTTTGATGTTGAGCTTCAGACCATATTTTGTGCTCTCCTCTTTCACCCTCATTAAAAGGTTCTTTAATGCCCTCCAGGTGTTGCTGAACTATTTGGCTATGGGAGCTGGAGTTCATTTGGCAACATCTGGAGGGTCAAAGATTTCCCATACCTGGTTTAAAGTAAGGGTGGGGAACCACTTTGGCCCAGCAGACCAGGTCTACAAGGTCACCACTCTTCAGGTCAATAGACAAGAAGGTCTCCCATCAACTGCTTGATCTCATATGATGTAAGGCAGATCCATGCCTGCTGAAAAGTGGCAGTCCTCTTACAGATAAACACTTGGGAGCTCATACTAAGCTCCATGCGACCCATTATCACTTCACACCTTGCACAATATTAGGCACCTCTATCATAATCCTCTACTTGTATTTTTATAAACTATCACAATATTTGCTTGCTACATGAAGAGGAAATTGATACGGTCCTGTAGCCTTATTGGAGTTCACCGATTGGGTCTGCGTTGCTCCGGGACAGACGGAAGGAAGTCAAATGACACCGAGTTGGTTCAAAGAAAGAGTTTATTCTGCTCTCCGGATAGCAGAAGGCACTTGCGTCATCAAGTCCACAGCAAGTCCAAAGAAATGACAGGTTTCATCCAGTTTATATATCCTCCAGGCACCCTCTCACTCCTCCCCTAGGAGGCTAACCACGTCGGCCTACGTACGCAGGCTGACATCACATATGTTCCTGCTCTGGTACTCTCAACCATAAAAGGATCTTCCTTCCTGTACTTCTGACCATAAAAGGATCTTCCTCTTCTTACTCTTATCTGGGAGGCAGAGGTGACCATTTCCGAGAACACACTCTGGCGTTATTCCCAGACGTGGGTCTGCGCGTCTTTGTGGTCAGCACATAAGATAAGGCACACACGCATCATCCCTGCTGTACTGGAACTTGGCAAGGTCACTCATTGCCGCCACGGACTGATAAAGGAGAGAGCTTTGTTCTTGTTATGGATTTACTCAACGGCTTGAGTTTATGCATTTTAGCTAAGGAAAAATAGGAATTTTGGTGCAGTTTAAAACTGCCTGCACAGTCAGTTTTTGGGTTTTGGAAACCCATTCCTTCAGTCCAAATGGTAAAAAGTTCAATGCACATCTCAGTTGAGATCCCATCCCAAAAGATAAAATCTGAATTCAAAGTTTGGTTAAGAGGACAAAAACCCTGTTCCTCAGGCAGCTGTAATATTTTGTTTGTATGAAGATAGATTATATATAACTTCCCATCACATTAAAGTACTTTCTGTATTTATGTCACTATAAAAGTAATGCATGGCGAAACCTCATCAACTGGAGAGACGACACAGAATGTGACCTTTAGTTAACAGGATGATGTATATGTGTGTCTAAATATGTGACTATAAAATAATCCATAAAGCATATGGTAGAAGCACGGTTTCTGGGCAATGCGGCTGTATTCCACTGTGCTCAATTATATTGGGCCACAAACCACAGCTCATCTGAATGTGAATGATGATGCTACTTCAAATTAACAAATGGCAAACTCCTCACAAAGATCTTCCCAAACAGTTGAAAAGGGGTGTGCGAGATTCTTCTGCCCCTATAGATCAGCATTTAAAAAATCCCCAGGAATGCTAAAATTCCAAAACGCAGACAATGAATGCAGATGAAATGATGATGCTATGTTTTATTGCTATTATACGTCTAGATTCTGTCAAGTAAAATAGATGCAATTGTTATGTATAGTCTTAATTTTGTACAGCCAAAATTAGCATCACATATGGCTTCCAAAGGGCACTCTGGATCAGGAAATAATAATAATAATAATAATAATAATAATAATAATAATAATAATAATAATAATAATTTATTTCTACCCTGCCCATCTTTCTGGGTTTCCCCAGCCACTCTGGGCAGCTTCCAACAAAAGATTAAAAATACAATAAAACACCAGTCATTAAAAACTTCCCTAAACAGGGCTACCTTCAGATGTCTTCTAAATGTCAGATAGTTGTTTATTTCTTTGACATCTAAGGGGAGGGCGTTCCACAGGGTGGGAGCCACTACCAAGAAGGACCTCTACCTGGTTCCCTGTAACTTCACTTCTCGCAGTGAGGAAATTGCCAGAAGGCCCTCGGCACTGGACCTCAGTTTCCGGGCTGGAACAATGGGGTAGAGACGCTCCTTCAGGTATACTGGGAAATGATTTCATGTCACATTGATTTGCTAAACATGCCCCAAAAGAGAGTGACCCATTTGTAGATATCTAAGCAGTTCTCCAGCCTTCTCTTAAGCACCATTCAACAGGTATCACAACTACTTTGCTTATTATTAATGCATATCCGGGCAAGGAGAATTTAGATAGAAATCTCATAAATGATTTTATCATGCAAAAGGGCTCAGAAGCAGTGAGTGTGGATTTTCGAAGAACGATGGTACATAGTGACATTTGTTTATGAAGTTGATGCCATCAGCTGCATGGTCAGCTTTCAAGTGTAGCTGATGGACTAGAGTGAAAGAATCCACGTCACGGTCCACCATGAAGGCTCTGTCCACTCGGGTGCCCATGATTGGGAAATTTGAATTAGTGTATTTGGTGGGCAATTCTGCCCTGCAATAAGGCTGACTGGCTGGTGTTCAATGGCCGGCCGTGTACGAGAGTCCTGGCAGCTGGAAATGGTTGTCAGCCTGTGAGGGGCCACCACCGCTGCCCACTTGGGTAGGGTAAGCGGCCATTCTTTGGAACAGTATCATCTTCATGTTACAATTCATTGGGGGATAATGAATAATAATAATAATAAAATAATAATGCACCCCACCCATCTGACTGGCTTGCTCTAGCCACTCTGGGTAGCTTCCAACAAAACTCTAAACATTTAAAACTTCCCTGTACAGGAACTTCCCTATACCTTCAGAGGCCTTCTAAAAGTTGTGTAGTAATTTATCTCCTTGACATCTGATGGAAGGGCATTCCACAGAGTGGGCACAGCCACCAAGAAGGCCCTGTTCCTGGTTCCCTGTAACTTCACTTCTCACAGTGAGGAAACTGCCCAAAGCCCCTCTCTTCTGCATCTCACGCTCTGGGCAGAACAATGAAGAGTGGAGACGCTCCTTCAGGGATACAGGGCTGAAGCCATTTTGGGCTTTAAAAGTCAGCAGCACCAAAACTTTGAACTGTGCTCAAAAACGTACCGGGAGCCAGTGTACATTTTTTGGGACCGGTGTTATATGGTCCTATAGTTAACCTCTTCTGTGCAAAGAGATTTTTTTTCTGTTGTTCTTTCGTTCATTCTTCAATTTGATCAATCAGAACAATGAATCATTTATGAATCTAATTCAGTTGTGTTTGACTAAGGAATGCCTTTAAATGCCTAAGCTATGCACTCCCGGTAGTGTCTAAAACTCTATAAATAAAAGTGACCCGACACGTTTAATGGACTTCTGGTTGAGTTGCTGTTGGTCAAAAGGTGAGTGGAAGCTGCTGCTTGGCAAGCGGCAAGCCTTGTTTTCACTTCAGTAAAATCTCAAGAGAATTCCGAAAGGAGGACACATGGTTCAATCGAACTTCACTGGAGGGTTATGATCCTGCATAATATTGACACAATACTTGGTGTCTGTACAGAGCTGATCTAAGATGGCATTTGCAGAAACTTTGACCTTGAATCTGTGCAGTGATATTATGAATTCTGTGTACTTAAAAAGTTCGTTATCATTCATCGAGAAGACTGGGACTGTTTTTTACCTCTTGAATCTTTCAGTGTTGCTGGCTATTAACTCGTGCTTTGTTTTGTGTTTAATTAAGTTGTGCACAATATGCCCAAATCCACTGTGTGATGATTCTGAAGCAGCTTTGATGATAATGCAGAAGGATTCAATAATTATTTGAGGGCATATTTGTGTGTGTGTATATACATGCACACATACCCAAGCCTTCACATTTCTTGAGGGGCTGAGGAAAAGGATATTTGAGTATGGTTAAATAAGAAGAGGATCCTCATTAAGCGAGGCAAATGGTAAATGGCCCAAGGGGCTCCATAAATAGGAGGCTTGCTAATAAAAGAGAATACATTGAAGCCAAGGCAAATAACGTTAACAATGCTTTTGCAGATTTACTAATTGCCATCGCTTCCAGCAGTGACATATCAACCCGCAAATAACTTAAACCATCATTTGTTCTCTTTCCAAAAGTGCTTAGGCATAATTATATCATTTTACCATTGAAATTGCTCAACCTGCTTATTAAAGCGAAAATAAGTAGGAGAGCTGGGATCATTTTGCGGATTTCTTGCTGCTGGTGTATCAGACAAGTGGAACGTCCTTTTCTTGAAAGGACAGCACTGCAGCAAAATGAGAAGCATTCATATGCTTATGTTTTCTTCTAATTAACTCTCATTGTTAGCAAGTGCATTATTGTTCCAGCAAGATGGTTTTTATGTTATGAAAGTTGTCATGCAAGGAACAGTAATATTTATCAAGGGTGGTGGAGCCTTTACACTGGCAGTTCTGTTTTCCCCCCTCCCTTTTCTAATCTTTGTTCTGAATTGAATATCTTCATAGCCTCCAGAATTTCAAAGATGAAAACAGAGGCACTCAGAATGACCCCCATTCTTCCACCAAGGAGCGGTGCCTGAGCTCCACCCATTACTCATTGTTAGAGGCTATTTTCCACCGGATATGCAGTATATTTTTCAGTAGCCCGTCTTCTGAAGCAGGATGGTGAGCTAAATCTGAGTGATTTCTTTTTCTACAGAATGCTTAAGAATGTTTAATAGAATGTGTTATCTGCAAAGAGATCTGGCTGCAATAATGATAGCTACGTCTCAAACACATCCAATGATATTTTCTGGCTATTGGTGGCTATTTATAAAAAAAAATGTGGGGAGGGAGTAAACTGAATGGGATGAGAGAAGTGTTCTGACATTTTGTGTTTAGACGCCCAGGTATGAATCAACTGAGGCCACATTCACATCATACATTTAATGCACTCAAATCATTCTGAGTGCTGAGGGTTGTTAAAGGTAAAAAAGGTAAAGGTACCCCTGCCCGTACGGGCCAGTCTTGACAGACTCTGGGGTTGTGCGCCCATCTCACTTAAGAGGCCAGGGGCCAGCGCTGTCCGGAGACACTTCCGGGTCACGTGGCCAGCGTGACATCGCTGCTCTGGCGAGCCAGAGCCGCACACGGAAACGCCGTTTACCTTCCCACTGGTAAGCGGTCCCTATTTATCTACTTGCACCCGGAGGTGCTTTCGAACTGCTAGGTTAGCAGGCGCTGGGACTGAGCAGCGGGAGCGCACCCTGCCGCAGGGATTCGAACCGCCGACCTTTCGATCGGCAAGTCCTAGGCGCTGAGGCTTTAACCCACAGCGCCACCTGCGTCCCCTGAGGGTTGTTAAGGAGATCCCTATTCTCCTCAGAGAGCTATTCCCCTCAGAGAGCTACCATTCACAGACTTCCCTGGGAAGAGGAATTGATGGTCAAACCAATCTAGAAACTGTAGCTCTGGAGGGAAATAGGGTCTCTTAACAACTCTCGATACCCTAAAAAATCTTATACTGGCTCATTCAGGTGTGCCAGGCTTTGCCATTTGTAATTACACTAGAGGCGACAACTGATTTACGCATGTCCAATAGATGTGCAACCACGACTGTATGCTTTGCAGCTATCTGGAAGGAGCTAGAAAAGGGACCAGAACTGGGGTGGGTCAGGAACCAAATGGGGCAGAGTGGGCTGGTGTGTGCTCCACTGTCACACGTGATGACTCAGAGCGCAGCCCTCATGCAAATTGGGGCTTGCCTGTATTTGTAATTTAATTAATACCACTTATTGATTGAAATGTTATACTACCCCTCCTTTGAATGAGTGATAAAAAGGACTGTAATTGGTACTATAATATTCTTCCAAAATATTATATGGATGGATAAATATGGGTGGATAAATGCCAACATTCTCTGTCTTGCTTTTTAGGGTGAGGGTGGGGATTTAACCCCAAATACGTGAACAGTCTCAGCTCAGTGCAGACTGTTTTTCCTTTATATATTTGGTACAATATTCCTACCGAAGAAGGAGTGCTCTGTATAGCCCAATGGATGCTGGACATCTGTATAGCCCAATGGATGCATTTCCATGTACCGTACTTTTTTTTTTTTTTTGGTCACTTCAGTATACAGTGGTACCTTGGTTTAAGAACATCTTAGTTTATGGACAACTTGGATTAAGAATGCTGCAAACCTGGAAGTAGGTGTTTTGGTTTGTGAACTTTGCCTTGGAAGCAGAACATGTTCTGCTACTTGTTGAGGATGTTCCATTTGTAAATTGAATTTCCCGCTGCTATGGGAAAGCACGCCTTGGTTTAAGAATGCTTCAGTTTAAGAACAGACTTCCGGAACGGGTTAAGTTCGTAAACCAAGGTACCCCTGTAATATGAATCATCTTTAAACAAAAAAGATAATATGCATAAATGCAACATGCAATACTAAAATGCTTCTCGGGATTCCAGCAAAAACGGAAATGCCCTGAGATAATTTCCCACCACTGAATCTCTGCTTCATCCTAGCTACTGAGCCCCAGCCAAAACAATTAAGGTCTAACTGAGTCTGGAAAGGTGCTCAGATAACACTCAACAGTTCCTAAGCATGGAACAGCAATTAAAAATGTATATCTGTGTCTCAGTGTGCCGTCTGACATTTTATTAATGTCATTTCCATTCGCTTGACCAAAATTAAAAGGGAACAACTTCCTGGTTCCTGGCGAATTCTGCTCTGTGTAGCTTCCATGTGTCATCATGTGTCATGGGGGTGTTCAGATGCAACGTGTTTGGCCACGGCACATCTTACTTGGAGGAGTAATATCTCGCCAGCCATATCCCTTCTTTCAAAGCACTCTCTGTACACAATTAACTTGAGATACCATACGGACAAGTGAAAGGGCCTGCTATGACTCACTCAGTCGTCACTGGCTTCCAAGAGTTTGCTGTGGACACGTGTGAAATGCTGATAACCATTCTTCTGCTTCAAAACGGTCCAACCAGTCCTCTCAAGCAAGGTTCATGAGGGAACATGCATGCTGAAAAGCAAATAGGCAGGCTGTTTCTGGAGCCAGGCAACAACACAAACACAAAATCAGTTTTTGTTTTTGTTTTTCTGGACCCACCCTCTCAGGGTGTTTGTCCAAAAGCTCAGAGAAAGCCAACTGATGGTCACTAACTGAAATATACTCAGAGTCGCAAAGTGATTTCATGCTCTTTATTCAGCTCATAGTGGTAAGGAGGAATGAATGAAAGTCCCCTCAAAGTATCTGCTTTATATACATTATTTACACAATGGGCTGCACATGATTGGCTAATTCTGGAATTCTATTGTAAGCCAATCAGGTTGTGGAGTCACTTATATCTGGAGCATGATTGGGTGGTTCCTGCCAACCAATCATACTGCTGCATTGTTGTAGGACCAATCAGACTGCTGCATTCTGAATCCTATTGTTCTAGGACCAATCAGACTGCTGCAATTTGGATCCTATTGTTCTAGGACCAATCAGACTGCTGCAGATTGGATCCTATTCAACTCAGTACATAACACTAACTCAGAAAGAGGCCCTTCCATGTATGCTTTAGAGCCTGGCATTTTCCAGGCTATTAATTTCGCTGACCAAAATGTAAATGTTTACGGCTGATTAAAAAACAGCATTTTTAAAATGTTGCTGAAGAAAAGAGCAACAAAAGCCTTATTTAATTGTGAGATATACAGCCCTGCCTTGGTTGTCGAATGCCCTGGAACTCAGACGTTTTGGCTCCTGAACAATTGAAACCCGGAAGTGACTGTTCCGGTGTTCGAATGTTCTTTTAGAAACCGAATGTCCGACAGGGCTTCTGCAGCTTCCAAACTGGCTGCAGCAGCTTCCTGCAGCCAATCAGAAGCCGTGCTTTGGAAGTCACGTTTTGGAAGTCAAATGGACTTCCGGAACGGATTCTGTTCGACTTCCAAGGTACAACTTCCAAGGTACAACTGTACATCAAATCAGAAGGAGGGAAAGCATGGAATGGCTTCCAGGGGCTGTTTCCTATTTTACCTAAGTCCTTATTGACAAATCCACAAAAAATGAATAACAGCCCCACCACTTCTGAGATCCCCATCAAGCTCCCACATGCACTTTCAGAACTGACCTTCTGTCATTTTTGGACATCTGAGAAATAGAAATGCATATGCCTGCTTGCGTTTATCTGAAGGAAATACAAAGAAAGAGCTAATGATGTGGCTCATTCTCATACTGATTCACCTGATTCTCCATTGTCATGCTCTGTACAAATTCCCAAAATAGTGTGGAATTGCACCACTGACAAGTGCTTCCTGCACGTTTTCAGCTAAATGGGCATCAGCCCTCATGTTTTTATTAACATATTTTATATGCAGAACTTTCAAAATCGCTATAGTTTGGGGAACAATGAGATAATTGTATATCTTACCATAAGAAGGTAAAGGTAAAGGACCCCTGGATGATTAAGTCCCGTCAAAGGCGACTATGGGGTTGCAGCGCTCATCTCGCTTTCAGACCAAGGGAGCCAGCGTTTGTCTGTAGGCAGCTTTCCAGGTCATGCGGCCAGCATGACTAAACTGCTTCTGGTGCAATGGGACAGTTTTAATAAAACTGTAGCATCACGCTGGCCTTTCCTTTGAAACAGGTGTCTAAAACTCACAGGTTGGGAACCACTGCTTTTAAAGGAAAGGCCAGAATAAGAAGAATCACAGCCAACTATCTCAATGGGATAGAGTTTATCCCATTGAGATGATTAGCTGTGTGACTCTTTCTTCTTCATCCTCCTCTCAAGGGGAAAATGAGTAGCTTCGAGTTAGGCAATGGGTGCCCAGATCTCTGTGGAGCAGATGATTCATTGTTTAAAGAAAGGAAAGGGGCAACTGGCTGGTGGTGTGTGTGACGAGGAGAAGAAAGAAGTGAATGGGTTTCACTTGCACAAGTGTTCATACCTGTCTTTTGTGGGAATGTTCAAGGATGCAGGAGAGGATATATTGTTTGATTATATCCTTTCCAACTTGTGTGAACAAGTTCTACAATTTAGCAGAGTAACATTCCCCCTTTTAAACTGGCACAGCAGATGCGTTTGCTCAGGCTCGCTAAAGCCTCTAAAATAAGTTACCTGGTTATTTCCCCTTTAGTCCCTCATAAAAGAAATAGACATGACACAGTCTTCTATAAAAGTATAAGAAGAGTTTACTCACTCATTCTGTTCGCAAATGGATCCCAGAAGGCAGACTTAAGTTACAAAATATACCTAGAATCTATCCCATAAAGAGATAGTCCCTTTGTCCTCTCTTGGCTGGAAGCCAAGAGAGCATCTTAGGCTAAGCAGATGTCGCTTCTTCAATGAATGTAGTCAGAGAGAGAGAGAGAGAGAGAGAGAGAGAGAGAGAGAGATATGGTGGCCAGTCTTATGCTTTTGTTACCTGCACAGGTGAGGCCACGCCCACCTCTGGTCACATGCAGAGGAAGTCTGTCACAGCCTAGGAGGAAACAGGAAGTTCCGACTGGCTGGTCCAGACACCCCCTTTTTATGTACACTCTAGGGATGTTGTACTTGACTGCTTTGTGTTTCACATCCCACATCTTTCCCTTTGCCTTCTCCTCCCCATCAAATTGAAAGATGTGACCTCTATATGGTTTTACAACTATCTGACCCAGTGAGTGCCAAAGTTACTGCAGTGCAGGTGGCCATTCACTTTACTGCTATTGCTGTCATCGAAAGAAAGACCTGCACCTCATTTTCAAGAGATGGAGAAAGAGAGAGAAAACTTAGAGAGGGGGGGAGTCATGACCCCCCAATCCAAGTTGAAAAACTGCACGTTGGCCATTTGTTTTACTGTCGAATCTGAGAAAGGACGAGGTTCAAAAAGAGTTGGTTTTCTTCCTTCTCTATGAAAAGAACAAGAATCGTTAGAACACATAACAATGGGGGGAATGCATTAAATGCTAATTAGGAACAAATAACATATGATAGGGCAGAGTTCTACTTGTTTGCCTCCTACCACCAATTCAGAATTTTGAATCCAATCGAAGAGAGACTCCATGTTCTTGAAAGCAGGGATAAAGTCCCAAAGCCTGTCAGAAGGGGACGACACCACGCTCTCTTCATTTCACAGAAAGTCAGATTCAGAGCACGCCAAGAATACTGTGGATACAGCTGTCACAAGGCAGGATCTATTAAATCGTTTAAGAAATAAAAGACAAGGAAAGGCCGGAACATAATAGCTTGCAGTGCACCAAATAAATCCATTTGCTGACTAAAGTTGCAATCCCTATGCACATTTCCCCGAGAATCAAGTAAACCAAAATCAATGGGACTTAACTTCTCAGTTAATGTGCATGAAGGATCTGGCTGCAAAAGCCCTTTGTTGTGGAAATGACACATCCAGTAGTGGCTTCTACCTGGATTTAAGTACAGGAAACAAAAATTATACAGGTGGTGCCCATAAATATTTAGTAACATAATGTACAATTGCACACAGTGATTTAAAGGAGAGTGTCCACAGTTTTGCAGCAATGATAAAAGTTCTCTTAAATTGATCGAGGTTTTAATCTGCTCATGTTCAAGAAAATTGGAAACATTCACATGTAGGGAGTCTGCATTTTATTTTTTAAGGTTAAAAGGGGGTCCCTGGACTTGTACAAGTTGAGAACAGCTGTTTAAAAGGGAGCACAATTCCAAGCAGAACAAATTGCACACCACCATTGGATGAACTACCAATACTTACCAAAGGAGCCTTCATCTTATCTGCATTGGGCTGCAGTTTATTTTCCCTCTTGCAGTTCTTTATTGCATCTAGCCTAAGTCACCAGCTCTACTGCCTCACCTGAATTTGATGCAAAGGAGAAATAGATTTGGGTAAGCATCTCACTACATATCTCTGGAAGACCATCTCACACAACAATTTCATGAAGATATTTAAAAGCATGGGAGAGAAAACAGAACTCTTCAGGATCCAGCTAAATAATATACATGTAATATGGCTGAGGCATTAGTCTCCCAGGTGTGTCTCAGTGATCAGCCATCCTAATAGGAACCGAACCACAAAATACTGACCTCACAATCCAAAAGTAAGTCATGGTCACTAGTATAGAAAGATACCAAGAGATTCCAGGGATGTAGAAGAGTTTCGTGTCTCCTGTCCTTCTCTCCTCATAGGTCATTCATCATGGTGACCAAGGAAGCTTTTGTGTTACAACCAAGGACTCAGCTACATTAGCAACAGCAATTTGAATGCGCTATAAACATGTAACACTAGATGGCGGCAGAGAGGAAAAAATTTTAAAACACAGTTTCCCATAGGGATTTCTTTATTTTGTTATAATGTTGTAATTTCTGACTTACATATAGTGTGTGTTTTTTTCCTGTGTCTAGATCCATACCAAGTCTGAATCCAGAATGGAATGAATCTGGGTATATGGGAGCATAGATTGAATTGAATTTTGTTACTTTTATGTAAGCTTCCTTGACAATTTGTATGGACTAGTAGTTAGATGTCCTGATGCCTGAGAATGGTTTGGTGCGAGACTTCCAAAGAAGGATGTAAAAAATTCCAGAGTGACCAATTCTAGTGCTTTATTATGAAGAGGTAACAATTGACAATGAAATGCCGGAGACCTTGCTGCCTTTACAGACTTGAGGAGAACACCAAAACAGCAAGAGTATTGTCATGAGTGTCTGTGAGGGGTTAATATGTTAAGTGTTACTTAGACAAAAAAAAAATCTTGTATGTCAGCTGGCCAATTAAAGCCCACCTGTTTATGAAGACATAGGTGGCTGGCCTCCAAGTTGCACTGATAACTCTCTTCCCTAGGTCAATAGCCAAGCATACGTATATCAATGTAAGTGGATAAACATATATTAGCTCATACCTGCAGCAAATAACAATTAGTCCCAAGGTTGTCTTGTATCAAGATGGCATTTGCAGGCCTTCCTGGACGTTTGCTCCATTTGGTTCTACACAACGGAACAGAAACAAGTCCATTAAATAAATAATAATAAGTAATAAGTAAATTGCATCATTTAGAAATGTCCGACTTTGCTTGCCCTATGTAAGGTCACTAAAATCTAAACAATTGCTCTAGTGTTGTGTTCCAATTTTCAGAGCAATTATATTAGTCCTTTGATTTCAGAAAATTCTACTTGGGACTGAGCAAATCAAACTAAGTTAATCTCATCAACAACAACAACAATTAAAAAATGCTATTATGAAAAGGGACTGAGACTATCTTCTTTCAGCCCTTAGTTTGGGGCTTTGGTGATGTTGTTGTTTTTAATGAGAGGATAAGACTACACATGTCCTCATATTTGGCAATTGTATGCCCCCCCCATCAGTAGTGATGGCTAAGCTGTAGCTGATGATCATGCCTTTGAGCAGACTTTACAGTGTACTCTTTCTTCTGTACTCTCAGTGTTCATGCATACTTGTCACTGGGCAGAAGAATGACAATTTTGAAGCATAGAATGGTTTCATTTTAAGTTGCCTTTAGCACTCAAACAATCCTAGGAACATAGGAAGTTGGCTTGTACCAAGTCAGACCATTGATCTGCCTAACTCAGTATTGTCTGCACCGCGTGATCTGCCTAGCTCAGCATTGTCTGCACCGCGTGATCTGCCTAGCTCGGTATTGTCTGCGCTGCCTGATCTGCCCAGCTCGGTATTGTCTGCGCTGCCTGATCTGCCTAGCTCGGTATTGTCTGCGCTGCCTGATCTGCCTAGCTCAGTATTGTCTACTCCGCCTGATCTGCCTAGCTCGGTATTGTCTGCGCTGCCTGATCTGCCTAGCTCAGTATTGTCTACTCCGCCTGATCTGCCTAGCTCAGTATTGTCTGCGCTGCCTGATCTGCCTAGCTCGGTATTGTCTGCGCTGCCTGATCTGCCTAGCTCAGTATTGTCTGCGCCACCTGATCTGCCTAGCTCGGTATTGCCTGCGCTGCCTTATCTGCCTAGCTCGGTATTGTCTGCACTGCCTGATCTGCCTAGCTCGGTATTGTCTGCACCGCCTGATCTGCCTAGCTCGGTATTGCCTGCGCCGCCTGATCTGCCTAGCTCGGTATTGCCTGCGCCGCCTTATCTGCCTAGCTCGGTATTGCCTGCGCTGCCTGATCTGCCTAGCTCGGTATTGTCTGCGCTGCCTGATCTGCCTAGCTCGGTATTGTCTGCACCGCCTGATCTGCCTAGCTCGGTATTGCCTGCGCCGCCTGATCTGCCTAGCTCGGTATTGCCTGCGCCGCCTTATCTGCCTAGCTCGGTATTGCCTGCGCCGCCTGATCTGCCTAGCTCGGTATTGTCTGCGCCGCCTGATCTGCCTAGCTCGGTATTGTCTGCGCTGCCTGATCTGCCTAGCTCGGTATTGTCTGTGCTGCCTGATCTGCCTAGCTCGGTATTGTCTGCGCCGCCTGATCTGCCTAGCTCGGTATTGTCTGCGCTGCCTGATCTGCCTAGCTCGGTATTGTCTGCGCCGCCTGATCTGCCTAGCTCAGTATTGTCTACTCCGCCTGATCTGCCTAGCTCGGTATTGCCTGCACTGCCTGATCTGCCTAGCTCAGTATTGTCTACACCGCCTGATCTGCCTAGCTCAGTATTGTCTGCGCTGCCTGATCTGCCTAGCTCGGTATTGTCTGCGCTGCCTGATCTGCCTAGCTCGGTATTGCCTGCGCTGCCTGATCTGCCTAGCTCAGTATTGTCTACTCCGCCTGATCTGCCTAGCTCGGTATTGTCTGCGCTGCCTGATCTGCCTAGCTCAGTATTGTCTACACCGCCTGATCTGCCTAGCTCAGTATTGTCTGCGCTGCCTGATCTGCCTAGCTCGGTATTGCCTGCGCTGCCTGATCTGCCTAGCTCGGTATTGCCTGCACTGCCTGATCTGCCTAGCTCGGTATTGCCTGCGCTGCCTGATCTGCCTAGCTCAGTATTGTCTACACCGCCTGATCTGCCTAGCTCGGTATTGTCTGCCCTGCCTGATCTGCCTAGCTCGGTATTGTCTGCACTGCCTGATCTGCCTAGCTCGGTATTGTCTGCGCCACCTGATCTGCCTAGCTCGGTATTGTCTGCGCTACCTTATCTGCCTAGCTCGGTATTGTCTGCACTGCCTGATCTGCCTAGCTCGGTATTGTCTGCACCGCCTGATCTGCCTAGCTCGGTATTGCCTGCGCCGCCTGATCTGCCTAGCTCGGTATTGTCTGCGCTGCCTTATCTGCCTAGCTCGGTATTGCCTGCGCTGCCTGATCTGCCTAGCTCGGTATTGTCTGCCCTGCCTGATCTGCCTAGCTCGGTATTGTCTGCGCTGCCTGATCTGCCTAGCTCGGTATTGTCTGCGCCACCTGATCTGCCTAGCTCGGTATTGCCTGCGCTGCCTTATCTGCCTAGCTCGGTATTGTCTGCACTGCCTGATCTGCCTAGCTCGGTATTGTCTGCACCGCCTGATCTGCCTAGCTCGGTATTGCCTGCGCCGCCTGATCTGCCTAGCTCGGTATTGCCTGCGCCGCCTTATCTGCCTAGCTCGGTATTGCCTGCGCTGCCTGATCTGCCTAGCTCGGTATTGTCTGCGCTGCCTGATCTGCCTAGCTCGGTATTGTCTGCACCGCCTGATCTGCCTAGCTCGGTATTGCCTGCGCCGCCTGATCTGCCTAGCTCGGTATTGCCTGCGCCGCCTTATCTGCCTAGCTCGGTATTGCCTGCGCCGCCTGATCTGCCTAGCTCGGTATTGTCTGCGCCGCCTGATCTGCCTAGCTCGGTATTGTCTGCGCTGCCTGATCTGCCTAGCTCGGTATTGTCTGTGCTGCCTGATCTGCCTAGCTCGGTATTGTCTGCGCCGCCTGATCTGCCTAGCTCGGTATTGTCTGCGCTGCCTGATCTGCCTAGCTCGGTATTGTCTGCGCCGCCTGATCTGCCTAGCTCAGTATTGTCTACTCCGCCTGATCTGCCTAGCTCGGTATTGCCTGCACTGCCTGATCTGCCTAGCTCAGTATTGTCTACACCGCCTGATCTGCCTAGCTCAGTATTGTCTGCGCTGCCTGATCTGCCTAGCTCGGTATTGTCTGCGCTGCCTGATCTGCCTAGCTCGGTATTGCCTGCGCTGCCTGATCTGCCTAGCTCAGTATTGTCTACTCCGCCTGATCTGCCTAGCTCGGTATTGTCTGCGCTGCCTGATCTGCCTAGCTCAGTATTGTCTACACCGCCTGATCTGCCTAGCTCAGTATTGTCTGCGCTGCCTGATCTGCCTAGCTCGGTATTGCCTGCGCTGCCTGATCTGCCTAGCTCGGTATTGCCTGCACTGCCTGATCTGCCTAGCTCGGTATTGCCTGCGCTGCCTGATCTGCCTAGCTCAGTATTGTCTACACCGCCTGATCTGCCTAGCTCGGTATTGTCTGCCCTGCCTGATCTGCCTAGCTCGGTATTGTCTGCACTGCCTGATCTGCCTAGCTCGGTATTGTCTGCGCCACCTGATCTGCCTAGCTCGGTATTGTCTGCGCTACCTTATCTGCCTAGCTCGGTATTGTCTGCACTGCCTGATCTGCCTAGCTCGGTATTGTCTGCACCGCCTGATCTGCCTAGCTCGGTATTGCCTGCGCCGCCTGATCTGCCTAGCTCGGTATTGTCTGCGCTGCCTTATCTGCCTAGCTCGGTATTGCCTGCGCTGCCTGATCTGCCTAGCTCGGTATTGTCTGCCCTGCCTGATCTGCCTAGCTCGGTATTGTCTGCGCTGCCTGATCTGCCTAGCTCGGTATTGTCTGCGCTGCCTGATCTGCCTAGCTCGGTATTGTCTGCGCTGCCTGATCTGCCTAGCTCGGTATTGTCTGCGCCGCCTGATCTGCCTAGCTCGGTATTGCCTGCACCGCCTGATCTGCCTAGCTCGGTATTGCCTGCGCTGCCTGATCTGCCTAGCTCGGTATTGCCTGCACTGCCTGATCTGCCTAGCTCGGTATTGTCTGCGCTGCCTGATCTGCCTAGCTCAGTATTGTCTACACCGCCTGATCTGCCTAGCTCGGTATTGTCTGCCCTGCCTGATCTGCCTAGCTCGGTATTGTCTGCGCCACCTGATCTGCCTAGCTCGGTATTGCCTGCGCTGCCTTATCTGCCTAGCTCGGTATTGTCTGCACTGCCTGATCTGCCTAGCTCGGTATTGTCTGCACCGCCTGATCTGCCTAGCTCGGTATTGCCTGCGCCGCCTGATCTGCCTAGCTCGGTATTGCCTGCGCCGCCTTATCTGCCTAGCTCGGTATTGCCTGCGCTGCCTGATCTGCCTAGCTCGGTATTGTCTGCGCTGCCTGATCTGCCTAGCTCGGTATTGTCTGCACCGCCTGATCTGCCTAGCTCGGTATTGCCTGCGCCGCCTGATCTGCCTAGCTCGGTATTGCCTGCGCCGCCTTATCTGCCTAGCTCGGTATTGCCTGCGCCGCCTGATCTGCCTAGCTCGGTATTGTCTGCCCTGCCTGATCTGCCTAGCTCGGTATTGTCTGCGCTGCCTGATCTGCCTAGCTCGGTATTGTCTGCGCTGCCTGATCTGCCTAGCTCGGTATTGTCTGCGCCGCCTGATCTGCCTAGCTCGGTATTGCCTGCACCGCCTGATCTGCCTAGCTCGGTATTGCCTGCGCTGCCTGATCTGCCTAGCTCGGTATTGTCTGCACTGTCTGATCTGCCTAGCTCGGTATTGTCTGCACCGCCTGATCTGCCTAGCTCGGTATTGTCTGCGCTGCCTGATCTGCCTAGCTCGGTATTGTCTGCGCTGCCTGATCTGCCTAGCTCAGTATTGTCTCCCAGCCCCAGCTGGAGATGTCTGGGATTGAACCTGGGATCTTCTTCATGCAAAGCAGATACTCTACCACTGACCAACAGCCCTTCTGGTGGGCTAGGAACTATAAAATACTATGATTTGCTATGCAAATAGCCAACCCAGTTAAGAGGCTTACCCTCCCTTCTCTAGCTTAGTCTCAGTCCAAGATAAGAGCTAGCGCTCTGTGTGTTTGTATGGGAGGAGAGGAAGAGGTGATGATAAATGGCGGCAATTTGGAAACTTTTGTCACCCACATTGTTGCATATGGCGGCTGGCTGACAGTGATGAACTGAAGCAATTCCTGTAGTGGATTTATGCACAAAGTGCATCATTCATAAATTCCTGCATGTAAATAATTCTTGGTCTAATTTGCTGTCTTTTGCAAATTATCTTTTCCAATGAACCAGTTGCACAAATGGCAAAAGTGAGTTAACAGAAGGAAATGGCAATAAAGTCACTGACAGGCCTTCCATTTTCAGGTGATAAACTTTAATTTGGGTCTCCCAAGTTTATAAGTGAAATATATAAGTTCTGAGTTCATTATACATTTTATTGTCGTACCAACTGGAAGACTGTAACAAGAGCGCACATGTTCAGTTTATAGTGCTACTGAGCCATTGCTATATGTTATGCTTTGGTGCTGGGAATTTACTCCCAGCCTTGCAGAAAAAGGTAAAATTGGCTTTGTGGGATCTGGCTAATGATCTGCCTGTCTTTGATACCAGCGAGTTCTAAAAGTTCTAAAGGACTGTACAGGAAGTCAATGCACCACAACACTCTGATAACTCATTTCCTATCATTCAGTCTCAGTCTCAAGAACATCAATGCAATTTTCCAGGTCTTTCTTTCTGGTGCCCTTGCTTTCACCAAAGTACAACTTTGCTTTCACTAGAACATCTGGTTGAAACAGTGTCATTGAATCAAATCTATGTGGTTCAAAATATGTATCCTGATACTGCTGTCCAATCTTCTATATATTCATTTAATTGAGAGGAGGAAGGATGGAGGAGGAATTTGATTTTGTTTGCATTTTAACGAGACACTACATAATTTGCATTTCTCAAACCAATAAGTGAACCAAAACACAGCTTTCTTCAAAAGCTGCACTTCTCTGAATTTCTCCTCTCATGCTCTGTAGTGCTAAGGAACTTTCAGATCAAACATGAGCATTTCAGCACTCCAAGAAGATTTCTTAAGCTCAAAACACCAATCCCACAACCCAGTTTCCCTATTTTCCAGGGAGCAGTCCCAGATTTACAGAAGCCATTCCAGTTTCTGATTTGATCTCAGAATGTCCCGCTTTTCCTTAGGACATCCCTATTTTCATTGGAGAAATACTGGAGGCTTTGGAGTTAGGCAAACCCAAAGCCAAGGTTGTAACTATACAACCTTTGGAAGACATCTGAAGGCAATCCTATATAGGAAAGGTTTTTAAATTTTTTTTAAATGTTTTATGTTTTATTATGTTTTTATAAATGCTGGAAGCTGCCCATACTGGCAACCCAGACAGATGGGCAGGGTATTATTATTATTATTATTATTATTGAATAGGGCATCCATATTTTCATTGGAGAAATATTGGAGGGTATGCAGTTCCCCAGAACTCTAATCCTTCTCCCACAGGATACATTTAACTATAAGAAGGTCAATTCCCTTTTACCTTCTGCCCTCCATTTCCCCCTTTTTGTTTTCAGCTAGCCAACCTCACATTTCTTGTCTCAGTTGTTCACCAATAGACCTAAATGACAAAATTGCACAAGCCCTCTTTCACGCATTCTGCAAATGAAGGAACTCCGGGCCATCAAAGGAAGTGAGGTCACAGGTAGGCTTCCTCTCTTCTCATGTCCATGCTCAAGATTGGGGAAGGCGTACGATATCAGCATGGAGCCAGCGGTGCCGTTTCATGATTGTGTCAAAGCCACTGTCTCAGTTTCACTTCCATACCGACCGGCACTCCATCACCTAAGTTCACTCTTAGAGGGAATGATTGGATAAGAGCCTGCAGTCAGCTTGTCCTATGAGGGATGTGACATATGAAGAAATCTATTACTAGCAACCTTCTCTTCTGTTCCCAGGAGCAGCGGAATGGTCCTGCCTGTCACTCTGGAAAAAAGAAGATTTCATAGTCTTCTCTCCCCTCAGTTTCTCCTTTTCATTTCAGTGTCTTTATCTATTAGTGGTACAAGACAAGATTCACCCTGGAGGAAATATTACAGTTTTATCATGAGAAAAGGAAACTTCTCAACTTTAACTGCCTAATGCTTCCTAGCAGTAATGCTTGGTAACAGTAGAAAATTGGATAGAACCTGACCAGCAATGCATCTTGCATATTTAGTTTCAGATTTATACTCTGCTGTTCCTCCCAAAGGAGCTGAGGGTTGCAAACAACAGGTGATCAAACAATTAAAAAAAATTAAACATCTTTAAAAGAATCCCAATACAGATGCAGCCTGGGAAAGAGCTCAACTTTAAAAGACTTGTTGTATTTAGAAGACTTTTTTATTTTTTTAAAGAGGAAACTTAAAGCCTCAGTGACCTAATTTTCTGTCAAATTACATTGGACTTTAAGATACTGTAGAAGCCAATGAAAACAAGCTAATTGCTATTTCATAATTAGATTAAACAGATTAAATTTTATTGACAGTATAACAACATAA
Source organism: Podarcis cretensis (assembly GCF_951804945.1). Classification (NCBI taxonomy): domain Eukaryota; kingdom Metazoa; phylum Chordata; class Lepidosauria; order Squamata; family Lacertidae; genus Podarcis; species Podarcis cretensis. The sequence goes on along the minus strand of NC_137176.1, from coordinate 21,386,186 downwards.
AGATGCTTGCTTAGGAATGTTCAGGTAATTAATTATCTGTAAAGAAATTAACGACTGTAAGGAAAGTTTGGAAAGAGGCAAAGTTATTAAACTTTTTTTCTTTTTTAAAGTTCACGAATGACATACCGATTTACAATCCAGACTCATTACAATCCAGATTTCTTAATGGTTGAAATCACAGGCATGCCATCATTTTAAACAGTATTCTGTGAATGTATATAACACAGTATTTTTGTGGCACTACTTTGAAAAATAATAGAGTGGAAGAGCATGATACAAGATCCTCTTATATACAGAAATAATGATTAATTAGAGGTTGCGTTATTAGAGGTTGCGTCATTATAACCTCAAGTGACTTGCTATCCAAAATCTTAACAGACAAAGCAAGCCTTTGTGAGGAAGTAGATGCAATCACATGTGGCTCAGCTATTGTGTAGGCAGATACACAGGCTCTACATATGGTAAACATAGTGTATGAGTGTTCTTGGGAACACAAATTGTACACTCATTGAATGTAACTTGTCAATGCCCAAAAAAGATTTGATTTCTCTCATCTTTATTGCTCCCACTTATTCCAGGAAAAAGTTGAGGGTGAACATTAGCAACTGCAGCTTTCTTCACTAGAGTGGGATCAAACAAAGTTTTCCTTTTGAAATTTAGAAAACACTTGATCTAAATCAGTTTTGGGTCTACAGCTGTTTTTGGACTTCAGTTCCCATAATCCTTGACCACTAGTATCACTAGCTAGGGATGATGGGATTTGTAGTGCAGAAACAGCTGGAGACCCAGGTTTGGGAAAACATTGCTCTAGATTAATGATGATTAGGCTCTCATCACATGGGCAGAACAACCACCATCTTGAGGAATTTGCTATCCTTATAAAAAACTTCAATGTACCTCCTGAACAGGAGCCTCAACAGTTGCCTGAAATGTTTGCTCCAGACATAAATTTATTATAATTGGAATCCAGAATCTTATCAATTTTGTCCACTGTGGGGAAAATTTATCACCAGCCTGAAACTGCCAGCAAGACAGCAAGCATTGCACTATGCATGTCCGTAGGTGGACGGGGAGGACAGGTGTCAAAACAAAACCTAACAACCTGCATTGATGTGTGGAATCCCTCCAAGAAATGTTGCTAGTATTATTTAAAGTCTTTTAATTCCCCTTGAAATTTCTCAGATGTTTCATTCAAACAGACACCCCCAAATTTACCACACACACAAATCACTTTATGGACAATTTTGTGACAGCTCTGTTTTATTTTTAGATGTAAGAGTAGTACTGGCCAGTGACTTGATAGTGGGCTCAATTCTTTCTCTGTTCTCCATCTTACATTCCTTCTACATAACTTGTTTGCACCAGCCAAATGAGATACACGGGGTCAGATTCAACTAGATTGTTCCAGAAAGAGAAGCCAGCACAATGAGTCCTGCTAGTGCAATGGAACTTTCCCTGCCTCTCCTCCCCACTCTGACCCCAAATCTTCCCAAAAGGGTCCGGATAAACCTCAGAACATGGCAGGGAACAGGGATAATTGTTTCATTGAGCAAGTATGAATGCTTGCAGTGATGGAATCATCAGTGCAACATTGAATTTCACCAACTACAGACTCAGCTACATTAGTAAAGAAAAGGCGTTTTATAGGCGTTATAACACTGTGACACCAGATGGCGCTGTGGAGTCCCGTCTTTCACCAACGTGATTTCCCATTATGAAGTTTACAATGCATTTTCCTGGAATGCTTTTCTTTATGTGTCTAAATCCAGTCTACATCTATTTCTACAGCAGGGGTGGAGGACCTGTGGGCCTCTGGATGTTTCTGGATACAGCTCCTATCATGTCAAACCAGTTGAGGTTGATAGAAGCTGGAATTCAACAGCATATGCAGAGCCACAGATTCCTCTTCCACTGCAAAGAAGGGACGTTCAACGTAATTCATGGGCACATCCATGTCTTTTTGTTTCTCTAGCCAGACATACTGGTATGAGCAGAAATGTTTCCCATCCTCCCCCTCATCTGCTTCCTGGTTTCCACTGAGCAATATATATATATATATATATATATATATATATATATATATATTAACATCTCATTCTGCATTATGCTTCCTTAAGGATATTTTGGTGCAATTGAATCACCCCACTTATTCACTGATATCTAATATCTATTTCCTTTTATTCCTGTATTTTATCCCTTGTGTCTGGCTAATGGATGGAATAACACTAATAATAGACATCAGTATAGAAATGGATCCATTATTGCATTTATTGTGGTACGTAAGACATTTGGCTGTGAGTTTCTAATAAATGCTTTTGTATGTTAAGACCAACTCTGCGTTAAAAAGATGTCTGCAAATGTAACATGAAGGCTGGCAGCATCAACCATGCCATGTGGAAATCCGTTGTAGACGACTGCAGTGCCTCGAGACTGACAGTCAGGTCATATATCCATAGCAGTGAGGAGAGGAGGAATGACCACTGGGAGGAGAGCAAGGAGAAGAAATCCCATGATGCATCTGAAGCAGCACAGCCGGATGCCTTCATCTGCCCCAGCTGCAACAAAACATGTCTCTCCTGTATCGATCTCTCCAGCCATAGCAAGCGCTGTAACTTTACAAAGATTTGATTTCACCCCCAAAGGTGCACTCCTCCATTGTCTCCCGAGACAGACAGATGCCTGAAAAATGCTAGATTAACAACTGTCATTTACTATGCCAAAAATGGCAAGGCAGATGGTGCTGTGGTCTAAACCACTGAGCCTCTTGGGCTTGCCGATCAGAAGGTTGGCAGTTCGAATCCCCGTGACGGGGTGAGCTCCCATTGCTCTGTCCCAGCTCCTCCCAACTTAGCAATTTGAAATCAAGCCAGTTCAAGTAGATAAACAGGTACCGCTGTGGTGGGAAGGTAAACAGCATTTCTGTGCACTCTGGTTTTAGTCACAGTGTTCCGTTGAGCCAGAAGCAGTTTAGACAACAGCTCCTGCTGTGGAGAACTGGGAGGCCAAAGTTTGTATGACACTGCAGTGATGTAAAAACAAATTCACTCAAAACCATATTTTTTTAATACAGAGGAAACTGCTCCTTAGTATACATAATAAGATTTTGGTGCGACAGCAGGCAAGCAGCCCAGGCAGGCAAGCAAGTGAGTGAGCAGATCAGGTGAGCCGCAGAGGAATAGACAGTGCAGAAAGGGCATCTCCCCAGGAATAATCTTGCTCTGCCATCAGTGTGCACCTCATACTGATGCTGCTGTTTTTGCCTCAACAATGTAAGAGTCTGAGGAGGAGGGAATACTGTATTGTAAAGTGTTGCAACCAACCCTGTGACCTGAGGTAAACAGCCACAAGGACGACAGATGATGGTCTCATGCCATCAACACGGAGGGGGTGGTAGGTAGTATTTGACCCTTTGTTGCTAAAAACTGGCACCTGAGGCTTGTATCCAGTGTAGCACTAATACGCTTCCTGTCAGTGATTTCCAATGTGCAATGAGACTTCCCCCACCACTTTTGATTCTGCAGCTCTCTAAATCTGCTCTGGGGGTTCTTGTAATCTTGTGTGCATGCAAGAGAAGGGAAAGCGCCCTGTTGCACAACTGGAAATCCTTGTGTTGATGAGACAAGAGAATGGGATACCTCCCTGAGTTTGCTTATTTCCTTGTGTCTCGCAAATGATTTTCCTTTTGTGTCTGTCTATTATTATTATTATTATTTAAAAAAAAAGTTTTGTAAATTTAGCAAGAAAAGGATGGGGAAATGTCTTTTTACATTGTAAGTCTGGCAAAGACTATCTTTTTATTATTGTTATTGATAAGGTGGCTGCCATGGGAGGCCTAAAATGGGTGGGTGGCATTGTGGTCTAAACCACTGAGCCTCTTGGGCTTGCCGATCAGAAGGTTGGTGATTCGAATCCCTGCAATGGGGTGAGCTCCTGTTGCTCTGTCCCAGCTCCTGCCAACCTAGCAGTTTGAAAGCAAGCCAGTGCAAGTAGATAAATAGGTACCACTGTGATGGGAAGGTAAACGGTGTTTCCTTTTTAAAAAATATTCTTTATTATGCATACATAAAGCTTAAACAAAACAATACATACAATATCCGCATACCCAGTATAAACACAACATACATGTTAAACTTCCAACTCTTCTCATTATACTATATTTTGTTCTTTAGCCTTAACGCATTTCATATTAGTTATTTACTTATCTGTTGTTGTTCTTTTTAATCTAGACCAATTTTCCCATATATTTTCTCTGTTTTCAATATTTATTCTATATCTGTCAGGAGATTTATATTATCCATGTAGTTTCCAAGATATTCTTTGAAAATTAACCATTCATTATTGACTTTTTGTGTAGTGTTTCCTCTTATTTCCCTTGTTAATTTTGCAAGATGAAAGTATTCTATCATTTTTCCTAACCAGTCTGTTTTTGTGGGAATTTTATTGCTTTTCCAGTTTTTGGCTATTAAGATCCTCGCCACAGTTGTTGCATACATAAATAAAGGTCTCCAAGTTTTTTTTTTATTTCCATAGACATGATACTGAGCAGGTGTTTCCATGCACTCTGGTTTCTGTCACGGTGTCCTGCTGTGCCAGAAGCGGTTTAGTCCTGCTGGCTACATGATCTGGAAAGCTGTCTGTGGACAAACGCCAGTTCCTTCGGCCTGAAGCGAGATGAGCGCTGAATCCCATAGTCAGCTTTGACTGGACCTAACCACCCAGGGGTCCTTTACCTTTATACCTTTACCATGGGGTGTGTGTGCTTTTGCCTGAAAAGCAGGATAAAAAGTATTTAAATAATAAAACAATGCCTTATGTCTCAGCTACTTATCTCCCACATATCTAGAAACTGAAAACACATAATGTGGTGTGATCACATTGCAAGTTTCCTTCTTTCAGCTGTATTTCATTGACTTCCAACACAATTAGGCCACATGCAGTTTTATTTTTTTAAAAAATACTACATGTTCAACATTTATTTTCTGCCCTTACCATAGAATTGTTGGTGTTTTCTGACCCACTTGTCTATTTTTGAAATGCCCAAGTCCTTTTTTATATTTAATGGCCTATTCTCAATGACCTTAAATAAAGGTGATAACCCTTGGCTGCTCTAGTCTTTAGCCACATGAAGTAGGCTGCAACACCCAAGAAAAATGAGGTCAACCTAAAACCACTGTTTAAAACCCTTTGTCCTTAATTATAACTCAGGAACAGAAAGCATTTGGAGGTCAATGCATTCTTCCCTTTACTACCAGCCCCTCACATTGGTGTTTCAATGTTATTTATTTCCAGTTCAAAATTCTACTACAAAAAAGCCCTCTTCCAAATACTGCTGCTCTAGAATCCACCCCATGCTCAGAATTTATCTTTTGATTTAAGGGGGAGGGATAGCAGAGGTTAATGGCAAAAGGAAATGTTGAACATGTCACATGTGGCTGGAACTCTTTGTGAATCTCTCTGTTGGCAACACTTTGTAATTTGTCCCCATGACTGTGGCAGACATATGCCTAGACAACTATCCTGCTGTGGTGTTAATCAGAAGACCCAGAACCTGCTGAGAGGTAGAGTAATTACACCAGGAGAGCTCATCTCTTCTTGAACTCTCCATGGTCCTTCATTTTTCTTAATAGCAAATGGGATACTATTTTTTTAAAAATAAAACATGCACACTCCCACCTTCAGATGTTACCAGTTTCATCTCCATCCACCTTTGATGTGCAAGTTCCCTGATAATGACCAATGAACGGGAATTCTGTCAGTGTCAAAGAAACTGCAGTTTTGCAACATTTTGCAACTTGCACCTAACTCTTGAAGGCAACCTTGCAGTTATCTCACTGTGATTTGGTGACAAAGAGATAAGCTGAATTATGGGTTCAAAACTATTCGCTCAGCTTGCTCCTATTTAACTCAGGCTTTTAAATAACCACTCACTTGGGGGTCTATGGGGAGCAGAAATTATCTCTAGGCAACCAGAGAGAAAAGTTTTTATAAATTGGTTTTTATCCCCTTTAGGACACCTGTGACCAAGATATTTAAGAACAGGTGAGCTAATATGATCTAATGCATGTTTGGGAACTAGAGTCATGTTTGATAAATTATTAGATTTAGTCTGTAACTCTATGACCCCTGGGAGGGTGTCTTGGGGGTGACAGGTTACATCAGATCTTTCTCCTAGGTTGCAGGGAGAGCCTATGATTCTGGTGAGGGAAAATTGATGTTGGAATTCTACTTCTTGTATACATGGCACCTCCACAGCCCTGGCCCCACTGACATTGGAGTTCTAATATTGGCAGAGGCAAAGGGGCCGTGTTAAAGATTGTTGAAGGTGCATCAGAAATGGACTGGGAAAGTCCAAAAATTACAGTGCCTTCCCCATCCACTATCAATCCCCCAAATGTGGGAGAAACGTATGTCAGCTCAGTTTTTAGCATCAGCGTTACTACTATTGTTCTGCTCAGTATCAAAAAAAAGGCCCCCAGGGTGGTTTACAGATATCAGTGAGAAGATAAATTGTAAGCCTAAAGGCAGGAACTAAGTGACACATTGCAAAAGGAAAGGGGACTGGGAGGGAGAAGGGAGACTGATGCAGCTGGTCTTTTAGCAGAGTTGACGAAGAGCCCCACTGTTATTTCTCTCTATCTTTCTCCTACTGCTTTGAGGATTGGCTTCTGATAACAGTGCGAAATATGCTAAGATGGGGGCAATAAGACTGCACTGGCAAGACTGTTTGTACTCCTGGGCTATCTGAACCGAGGATTTCTACCACTCATATACTTGACCATTATGCTACACCACAAGCTTTGTAGCACTTACTGTGTAGCAAAATGTAGGCAAGTGCGTGAGAGTTTTCTACACATTTTGAACTAGCTTTATAATATTCAAAAATATATTGCTCTCCATCTGTATATATTTGTTCTAAACTGTCATAACACATAACCACAAAATATACTATATGTATGTGTGTGAGAGAGAGATGGTGGATAAACACTGTATTTTCTATAGAAATAATGTGTAGAAATCTAGATAATTGCCTGAATGCAGATCCAAATCTATAAATAAAGGTAAAGTAAAGGTAAAGGTACCCCTGCCCATACGGGCCAGTCTTGACAGACTCTGGGGTTGTGCGCCCATCTCACTTAAGAGGCCAGGGGCCAGCGCTGTCCAGAGACACTTCCGGGTCATGTGGCCAGCGTGACAAAGCTGCATCTGGCGAGCCAGAGCCACACACGGAAACGCCGTTTACCTTCCCGCTGGTAAGCGGTCCCTATTTATCTACTTGCACCCGGAGGTGCTTTCGAACTGCTAGGTTGGCAGGCGCTGGGACCGAGCAGCGGGAGCGCACCCCACCGCAGGGATTCGAACCGCCGACCTTTCAATCGGCAAGTCCTAGGCGCTGAGGCTTTAACCCACAGCGCCACCTGTGTCTATAAATACAGACTCATAATTTGTAGAAATCTCCACAAGTCAGCTGCAACTCAGTGCAGCTAAATATCACATTATTACTGTGTGTCAGCACCTATTCAGTTAACGTGTCAGAGCTGCAAGTAAATCTTTGCCTGTAAAAAAGAGCCCAAACAGAAACCTGGGTTTCCCAGAAAGCGTCTGATCAGCAGCTAGCCACAGACTGTATCTCAGAATTGATTTGGCTGTTCTCTGAGAGAGCAAAAGTCTCATCTTGCTACAGTTTCTGCATGGCCACAAATCCCCGTATTGTCACATGGTAGGTTTCTCAACGTTTGCCAATAACTGGAAATTAAATTCCTCCAGCAAAACAGTACCTTTGTAACCCTTAGGAAGTTTGATTCACCAACTACCCTGTCCCCCTATAGCGACAGAGACAAGGGCTCTTCAGTGTATTCTGTATTATTTTGAAAGCAACTATGCTTGCATGTGTCCATCTCTCCCCTCTGCTAATACCTTGATAAAATGGTTCACCATTTGATTATGTAAGAATGGGGAAAATTGGATATGTCATATGTTTATTCAGTTATCTGGCATTGGTCTCTTCAGAGTGATCTTTACCTTATAGCTCAGTATTTCTTGAACCCAAAGCACAGCCATAGCAACCTAGTTACATATTTCACCTTCAGCTTATCAAAGCATTCCCCAGTTTTAAGGAAATTTATCGCTATGATTCACAGCTTTTGTGAGTCCCACTGTTTAATCAAAGTAAGTCTGATATTTGATCTAGTATTCTTCTTGTAGCCCAGGTGAACAAAGAATTTCTAGAGCCTAGAAGAAATTTGCTAGGTGAGATCTGCACTAAGATATTGTCTGCCCAGGACACTAGCTGTGTCTAAAATTGGATATTTCCCATCATTCATATAAACCTTTAGATGATAATTAAAATTCCCCTAGGTGGACAACTGGAAGATAACTTCCATCACAATCTACATGAGAAATTGACCACGGAAACATACAAAGAGAATGGCTGTCTATCATATTCTTAGAGGGGAAAACGTAGAAGAAAATGAGTTCTCCTTCATTAGACGAGTTACGCTGTTTCAGACCTACTGCAGAAACTGGGAGCTAACCAGAGTGCTGAAAATTCACATTTAACTTTGAGAGTGTTGAAATACGGTTTCAGTGGGTTTAAAGTTGCTTTGACCTATTTAGCAAATTTGCATTGCAAATTTGCTGACAATCAAGGATAGAAATTCATGTTTCCTGCTTCTGTTACCCACTTCTGTTACCCATTTAGTCCCACAAGATTAGCAGAACCTATTATGTTTTATTCTACTTGTTTGGAAACCAAGCCTTATGAGGAACGGTTGCGAGAGTTGAGTATGTTTAGCCTGGGAAAGAGGAGACTGTGACATGCAAGATGGAGAAAACTTGTTTTCTCCTGCTCTTAAGGGTAGGACCCATAACAATGAATTCAAGTTATAAGAAAGGAGATTTTGATAAACACCAGGGATAACTTTGTGGCAATGAGAGCTATTTTGCAGTGGAACAGACTCCCTCAGGAGGTGGTAAAAAAACTCCTTCTGTTGAGTTTTTTAAGCAGAAGTTGGATGGCCATCTGTCATGGATGCTTCCAACTCTACAATTCTATGATTCTTGGAGAGGATTTGAATACTAAGAGTTTGTCCTAGCAACAAGGGGTAGACTCCTTGCCCAAGCTACAAATCTTTACCTGGTTACAAGAAATTTTAGCTAACAAAATATAAGACACTAAAATTGCTTTTTTTCAGAAAATTGCCCTTCCTTTTTTAAATTTAAAAATACAATTTAATTGTATTCTGATCTGGTGAGCACTATCAGGGGGCTTTGGTTGATATTGCATAGGGAGATGCTCAACTAACAAAGAACCTGGTTGGTAACATAGCTATAGTTAAGGGGGGGGATGGGGATGAGGTTGCCACTGTTGTATGATCTAATAACCTCTGCAATGTGCTGGACATTGATTGCTCTTGAAGACAGTCTTGAAGTTTTGTTTTGTGCAGAATGTGGTAGCCAGTTTGGTGCCCTGTATTAAATCATATACTGAAGGTAAACACAGGCATTACAAATCCTACTGGTAACCAGTTTGTTTCCAGCCTAAACTCATGCTGCTGACCTTAGCCTTTAAAAGCCCTATTTGGTCCAGATCTGCGACATCTTGGAATGCACCTTATCTCATACGTATATCACCATTCATTAAGGTCTAGCAATGATGTCCTGTGATGGGTGCCACTTCCCTCAGAGTGATGAGGTTAACATCTATACACAATAGAATTTCTTTGTTTAAATCAATTTATGGGATCTTTACCAGTTGGTTGAGTGATTCAAGAAAGTAGTGAATACATTTTTTTTCCTTTTTTTAGATAGGCATTTCATCGTTAGATTTATAGGCATTTTTTATGGTCTGGTGTTGTTAAAATTTCATTTTTAATGGTTTAATTGTTGTTTTTATCTGTATGCTTTGTTCTTGTTCCCTGTGAAAAATTTGTAAATGGTGAAAAGTGAATTATAAATCTCTAAATAAAAACACCAAGCAAATAACTAAATTATTGTGTTCACCAGCAAAGTGATGACCTTTAAATAGTCAGTGATCTGGCGCTTCCATGAATCAGCATTAAAATTATGTAAGAATGCCACATACATTACTGGTATTAAGGAATCCAATCAAATTGTCAATTGGTCCCAAAGCAAAAACTTTTGCCTAGATTAATCCCAGATGCATTTCTCAATGGGTAAGTAGCATTACAAGACTGCTTAGAAGAATACATGCAGGTCACAAACATGCCTTTTCTATTTTTATGGATCCTTATAAATTTTTCCCATTGATGTCATTTCAGCATGTAGGAGCAGAACCCATGTCCTTTCATATTTCCAGGGACTGGTGACCATGCTTTCATCATTCTAGCCTTTATTATGATGCAGCTGCAGAAATATTTAATGCAAGTGCACCAGCTTTCTATAATTATATTTTCATTAAAGTTGTGAAGGACTATGATAAAAATGTATGATGGAAATTAAATCATAATGACCATACAAAAAACGAGAGAGGCTGATATGGAGCTATGGGTAGTTTTTGAAGAGGACAAGAGAATCCCTTATTCAGTCTATGTGGATAGGTCTTAGGAAACAAAATGGTAGTCTTGATGATGGACAACTGATATGATCCAGCAAAGCAGTCTCCATCCTGTTAGATAAATCAATGAAGTTTGGCTTCAGTATTAGGATAATAAACTTTGCTTCAGCCAACAGTCAAAGTGTGTATGTTTGCAGCCTCCTTTGTGCACACACCCCATGCTGATAAATGTTACTGTATCTTTAATTTGAATAGACTCTTAAGACCAAGCTTCCCAGTTCATTTGTTCAGTTAGAGAAGGTTAAGCTCAGTTGATTGATATTGTACCTATATGGGTGTTTGCTTGTTAATAAAACATCTCTTCTACATTACTACGTTGATTCTGGAACTTCATGTTGGAGACAACACATGGTACCAGAAGAGCAATACACAATTTTGTGAAGGTACTTTGGAATATTTGAAGCTAACACAACAAATCATTTCACAACTCACTACTTGCTGTACTTAAACCTTTTCCCAAACTGCATTTGCCCTCCCTCAGTGTCACCCCCTAATCCCTCTACTCACACATGTGCCATGGTTTGAAATCACCACATTTTCTCTCTGTGTTTATTTTATTCAAACTTCTGCTGTTTTTTTTTTTTTTTTTTAATGAATATCTGTCTCTTTCTTTTGCTCCCCTCCCCCACCCTGACTTCACGTAAATCCAGAATTGTGATGAGAACTGCAAATCCTCCAATGGGAGTCTGACAGTGATGACAGCCTTGCATGTTGATGTATATAGGAAGATAATAAGTGCTGCTCCATTTATTTTCCCTTACTGACATAGAAGTAGGAGATAACACATGCTATCTTGCCCTGAGGAGAAGAAACATATCTTAAAAAAGATTCACTCCAGCTTTTTGAGACGTATTCTTGGACTCCCTCTTATGATCAAATATGAAACAATGTGTGCAGAAATAGGCATACACACAATGGAATACTGGGCATGGTCCACCTCAATAAAGTATTGGTTACGCTGCCATTTTCGCTGCCCTCCATCAAGTCTGCTCGCTGATTTGCTCAAAGACCCTTATAAATCAAGATGGTATCAGCACCTTGAAAAAAAAATTGAATCTTTAGGCATCGAGCTGGAGCTCCTGTACAATTCTAATGAGCAATATATTCTCCATAATATCCTAACTAGACTAAAGGATGTCGAGAGACAAAATATTATGGCAGCTGTAAACAAAATTTGCTCCCCCAGATTCTACGATTTAAATATCTTAGATTGCAGAGCCAATTACGTCTCTAAATTAATAATCCCAGCCCAACGTAGGGCTTTTATGCTGGCCCGTTTGAATGTTTTTCCCTCAGCATTTGTCTGGGGAAGATATCAAAACATTCCCAGAAGCAAGAGATTCTGCAGATGTTCTATGAATGTCCCGGACACTGTAGAGCATATCCTCTTTCATTGCCCATTGTACAGTACGCTCCGTCAACGCGTGCTGTCCCCCCTTTCGGGTGGTCTGGAACCCCAGCAAGCTGAATGTGTGGGACTCTACCTATCCGACGCTGACCAAAGGGTAACGGCGGGGGTAGCCGAGTTTTTGGCAGCAGTCCTCCAAGGAGCAGGTTAACAAGGAAAACCACTGATTCTATATGTATATATTTATATTTGTATGTAGCCAACTCCTGCCTTTTTATATATATCTCAAGGCTTTTATATGTTATTTTCCTTTTATGGTTTTACCTGCATAATGCCTAATAAAGGTTTGATAAGTAAGTAAGAAACATATCTATCTTCTGAAACTGTAAAGATTCAGACCTAGGGAAGCTTTATCTCCCTGATAACTATCTCAACCTCCTTAGGGACAACCACATCATGCTGAGAAAGCTGTGCATCTAGATGATCCTTTAGCAACGCCTTTGCCATCTTGGTTCAACAACTCCCCAGCTGGGCTAGCTGGGGCTGATAAGAGTTGTTGTCCAAAAGATTTGGATGGCACCAGATTGGCAAAGGCTTCTTTATCAAAGAGTCTTTTGGTTTCTGCTTTGAAGAGCAACTGGTATTTATCCTGAATTTCTTAGAGTAAGCACTGTCATGTGTCTTTTAAGCCACTGGTTGCCTCGTCTGTTTATTCATAGCTTTCCATTTAGAACTCCTTTATTATTGCTCTCCATCTTAAAAAAAAGTAGTTTGCTTAATCTCCAAGATTTACAGCTGCTCCACAGTCAGAAGACTCTGCTTGCATCTGCTAATTGCACTGTCATTTCAGAGGCCTGGCAGCACATCTGGCTTGATGGATTGTATCTTCAGAGTCTTTCCCTCTCTTTGTCATTTGATAGAATGCAACCTGATTTCAAGCCAGCTCCCAGTACATGTACCACGTTCAGCTTTGCTTTCTTTTATGTATGACCAAATTTTCTACCGTACTTTGGAAATGATTTTTTTTTTACAGTCGACACAATCATCAGAGTTTTGATTTTGTTAGCTTATCCACAAAAGGAGAAATTTTGCTTTAAGGCTTATTCCTTTTTGAAATCACCAGGAAGCTCCTTAGTTAAGACCAGTAGATCAGCACAGTGGCATAGGAAGGGCGTGGGGGTGGGGTGGTCCACCCCGGGTTCCATCCCTGAGGGGGGGTGACATCGCCATGGCCAGCACCCCCATTGGGATGCTCACACGCGGGTGGCCACCGCCCCCATTGGGACACTTGTGTGGGTGACATCCCCCCCCCTCCAGGTGCCCAAACCTCTAGCTCTGCTACTGGATCAGCATAGCCAGAGAGCTTGTGAGTTCTCTTGGCAGTTGTCATCATATACAGTGTGTGCCTCCAACCCTGATAACCTCAGTGGGACTTCTGAATAAGCATGTATCAGATTGGTCCACAAGTCTCGTTCAGACCCAGAAATCAGTTAGCTGCAGCTAGTTCCAGTCCTCTTGGTTTCAGTAGGACATAGTGATAGCTAACCCTTTTATTCATTGGTTTTGTTAGGAGGTTGGGGGGTAGGTGTCAATCTGGATGGTGTCCTTGAATCTCTCCTAGGCCTGTATCCAGTGAGGACTAGAATCCAATAGAATAGCTTGTCTTTGTAGTTTCTTTGAAGTGACCATCTTGGGTGGCAGATAAGGCACCAAACTGGGTGGAATCCTTAGCTCAATTCTGAAATAAATTTTAATTTGATTTTCAAGAATATAAACATACAACAAAACCAATTCTGCATCCAAATATCAAGATTACTCTGAAGAAGAAGAAGAGTTTGGATTTGATATTCCACTTTATCACTACCCGAAGGAGTCTCAAAGCGGCTAACATTCTCCTTTCCCTTCCTCTCCCACAACAAACACTCTGTGAGGTGAGTGGGGCTGAGAGACTTCAGAGAAGTGTGACTGGCCCAAGGTCACCCAGCAGCTGCATGTGGAGGAGCTGAGACGTGAACCCGGTTCCCCAGATTATGAGTCTACCGCTCTTAACCACTACACCACACTGGCTCTCTGAATCTCCTGACTTCCCCCCATCCCTTCCATGAGCCCTTTTGATCCTATTTTCAACTACATATCAATAATTCTCCAATGTTTTTATCTAAGTTATCCATACATTCTTTTACATTACATGTGTGTTTAAAATCCTTCCAGTGTTTCAAAATGCTTCCAATAATCTTGTGTATACATTATAAACTTTTCCCATTCTTCTTAAAAGTTATTTGCTTCTTGATTTCTGAACTTCCCACTTAATTTTGCCATTTTAGCATAGTCCATCAACTTGGTTTGCCATTCTTCTCTGGTTGGGGTTGTCTCTTCCTTCCATCTCTGGGCTAGTAACGTCCGTGCGGCTGTTGTCGTGTACGTTTTTTTCTGGTCCTTTGGGATCTCGGTGCTTCTGGTTTTTTAACAAAAGTTACTTTGAGTACTCCTTGTCCCCATTTCATTATATATCGAATCCTTAGTCCAATTCTGGTTTGGGGTGAAGTGGTGCATCACTCCAACTTCAAGCAGGTGTGATCTCAGGGTACCCCATTAGAGGGGTCTAAGTGGAAGTCTTTGTCCAGAAGCCAAGTGTGGGGGAGACAGGCTATAGAGCTTTCAGTAACAGTGAAGGGGAGGGTTACCCCTGTAGACTCACATCTTGAGAAGGCCTCAATCCCAGCCACAACTCTGCTTCATCTTCTGCCCTTCATCTGGAGGTTGATAATGGATATACACCCAAGTGCCTAGGGCAAAGCCTACCTATGTCTGTTATCAATAAAAAGATGTGGCCAATTTTAAATCCCAGAACATTGCCTTGCTTAGTTTGCTGACACCTATTGTTGTCCTTGCCTTCACCCACAAGGGTGAGGTGCGCTGAGGGTGGGTCCACAATAGAACTCCTACATTTTTATTCCACTGGGAGCCAGTTCTTTCCCCAAACAAAATGTCACCACTTTGTAATCGGTGTTCTGGCACTTTTCAATTTAACACCAGCATCAGTGGATGCAAAGGCTGCATGATAAATTCTTCCTTCATTTAAATGCCATAATGAAACTAAGCATATATTCTCTTTGTATCTTCTGACACATGATCGAGTATCTCCCATGATTTTTTTATTTTATTTTTTTGGTCTGAAGATTAATAGGAATAAATGCAACTTTTTACAACAGTCAGCATTGTTATTGTCTTCTAATGGTCAAATTTTCCAAGCCACTGGTCCTCTAATCCAGTTTTAGTTGGCATATCCAGGTGAATGAAGCTAGTTGTTTTATGGCATTCCAATTTAATCCGTAATGGATTTTACTCAGAATGATTTCCACTGTGAAATAATTTAATTTCTTTTTTTCACTGTCAGCTACACTGGAGCAAATTCATAGGACGTCCTATGAATTCATTAGTCACAATCATACTGACAGTGATATAAATGAGTGTAGAATTTGAATCCTTGCCTGCGAAAGAAAAATTACATATTTGCACAGATTTGTTTTTCAAAGTCTAATAATAGTTCATTGCCTTTACTGGAAATATCATGTTTTTATTTTGAGCAAGGAAGAATAAATGGAATTCTGACCATCTCATTTCACTTCTGGCAGTTATATTCTGGTTACCTAGTAACTAATCTTGCAATGCCCATGCCTCTGTGTAGCTTTTATCCACTTATTTAGTTATGGTTGCTTCTGTTGCCTCTCCATAAAAGGCGGGGAAAGCTTAGGGTAGGAGACAGTTTCTGATAAAGCAATTAATCATTTGTTTTTGGAAAGGATGTTTTTCTTTGGTGGTGGATTTCAGAATTACTGGGCTGCTGATGCCGAACCTGATTTATAACGAGGGCTGCTTCTCTTGCTGCAAAATGGGACAAGAGACTACAAACTAAATCCACAGCCTCAGTGCAGGAAACATTTTGGGACCATCCTAGCAAGCATCAAACGCAGGTGTTTTAAATCTTCTTCACCCTAATTTAAATCTTTTTCTATCATAGCTGTAATCTCTGTGCCAATAGGTGCTATAAACAGACTAAGGCCATATGTGTGTACAAGCAGGTTTCTGCATGCGTACAGAGGGATTGTGCTCCCCAGACTGAAAAACTGCATCCATATCCTGGATTTCAGGGAAGGATGTTGTAAGGAAGGAAGAAGTCCAGCGGCCCTCTCAGGTGCAAGAGAGGGGAAAGACAGCAGTGCTAGCTGACCACATTTTGAAGTGAAGCATTGCAGGGGGTTGGACTGGATGACCCTCGGGGTCCCTTCCATCTCTACAGTTCTATCATTCTATTAACTCACCTTCCCATTTCTCACAAGCCCCGAGTCCAAGGTTACCTAACATCAGCACTGTTGATTGCACAGTGCCTGACTAGTCAGGTTGTGGTTGAAAGCATTGATCTCTTGGTAAGAGAAGATGACCTGAATCCAGACTTCCTCTACCTCCTACTGTCAAATCCAGATAATCAGAGCTGTTGCTGACATAACTTTATGACCACTGCTCCATAGCAATTGTGTTATACACTTCCATTCACCATATAGATGGGTTTATGAAGCATTTCTGTATCCTTCTGCTGTGCTGAAGAAGAATTTCACGAAACAGTGGGTATATCCGGAATCACTGTTCACTACGTCTGTTTGCGGACCATTTCGGCAGCGTTGGACATCATAAAACAAAGATTTATGGCTTGTTTTCACCAGATAAGAATCTGACCCATTGCTTCTTTCAGAGACTTGTAAGACTTATGTTTATTTGGTTCTATGTTTTCAAGAGAATCCATCAAGAGCGCATATTTTGTGATTTTCAGAGATTTATAAGATTTCTGTTTATTTGGTTTTTCAGAGAGTGCATATTTCAAATATTCATAGCTGTCAACATCTCCCTTTTTTTAAGGGAAATTCCCTTATTCCGAATAGGATTCCTCACAAGAAAAGGGAAAAGTTGACAGCTATGCATATATTTCATACGGTTCAATGTTCTGTATAGATTATATAAAGAGTTTATATTGACATCGCATTGTTGTACTTGGTCATCAAGTTGCCTTGGATATTACTGAGTCTGTCTGCAGCGGCAGAGGAAGCTGCTCGGGTGCCAGGGGTGGAGTGCCCAGGGGCGGAGCGAGCAGCCCATAGGGGCGGGGTGTACCACAGGACCTCCGGAGTCTGCCTGCCTCTTCACACTCAGCCGCCCTACATCTGGGGAGTGGGGAGGCAGTGGGCAAACAGTCTGGGCAGTGTGGAGCCTGCGCACACACAAGCCACCATGTCTCTCCCAGGAGAGATGTGTGGCTTGGGTGCACTGCAGGCCCCGTGGTGTTTGCCACCTGGCATTTTGTCACCTCCTTCAGTGGTGACACCCGAAGTGGCCCACAGCTGTCTGGCTCTGCCCCTGTCTGTCTGGATAATCTATACACATAGAACACAACCTTTCAGCATAAACTAGTGCATAGAAGGCTGATATCTGAATGGGAGCCATCATTCCTTAAAAGATGCAAATGCATGTACATTTCCTCTCACTCTCTTTATGTCTAATTATAATTAAAGTGCTCCTTCATTCTTCTTGCGTGTGCAGGCATTTGTCATAACCACACTATAGCCATTACTCAAGGTCTGTCATCTTCCTACATCTGGCCCACTGCCAGATCTAACAGATAAATTATTGTCATCACTTCTTTACCTCAAAACTACAGAATCCACACATACACTCTTTTTCATTATTCTGGTTTCTCAGCACTTGAGTTTATCTCCATTTTCCTTTGTAGGAAAATTTACTGTTTACTGTGCATCACATATATGTGGTTGGGTTATAAAACTTAACGTGCTGCAGGTGTTTCCAGTCAAACCAGTTTGATCCCTTTAATTAAGAGATTGTCAAAATGTGTTACTATGGCATTGGATCTACCTGCTATCCTGGCAAACATGCTTCCAACCTAGGAAGATGCTTCCAGAATGATCCCCATCTAAATTCCCCTCTAGAGTTTGGAGTTCCAAATCACATGCCATTGCTTCAGAAGTAGAACTCATGCAATAGGAACTCACTATCATTCTAATTTCTTGCTCTCTGTAAGGATGGCTATGGAATCTATCTGCAATCCTTCCTCTATTTTGGATTAACCAGAACCAACCCCCCTGGCAGGTTGCCAGGAATGGATACGACAAGGAAAAGTCCTTACCCAGTGGTGGAGCAAGCCAATTGGGCACCTGGGGCGGCATGTGTGCCCTGCGCCCGGTGGCAGGGCCAGCTGCCTGCGGGGCAGGGTGAACCAGGGCAGGATGCTCTGCAGGGTCTCTGAGAAGTCTGCCTGCCTCCTCCCACTGAGACTCCCTACAGCTGAGGGGGAGGCGGGCAGACTGGGGCAACACGGAGCCTGTGGACACCCAAGCCACGGCATTACTCCCAAGATAAACGCGTGGCTCGGGCACGCTGTAGGCCCCGCAGTGAGTGCCGCCCAGCATTTTGTCACCCCCCTCAGTGGTGACACCTGGGGTGACCCACTCCCACCGCACCCCCTTTCCTCCGCCCCAGTCCTTACCATCTGCTTTTTATTCAATATTCACAGAGAAAGGCTTGGGACTGTAGCCTCTCAGAATAATGGCATTGACCCAAGTAAATCTCCACCCCCTCTTCTGTCCCACTTCCTCATTCATCACTTCTACAGGTGCCGCTAAGTGCCCTCTGTCTTCGATTCCTTTGCTCTCCTACTTTTAAGGCGCGCAGGTTTCTGGGAGATGGTGGGTCTGAAATGCTTTCTAGTGATAACATGTCAGCTAGCTGCTCCAGCTCTGCCTCCTCCTCCTCTTTCCCCGTGATTTCCCAACTTTCCCCCTCATCATCCTCTGAGCTGTCACCTCTTCAAACCCCTGTTGTAATTCTGAACTGTCTTCTCCTCCTCCTCTTGAAGGGTCAGGCTAGGAAGGCGGTCTCCACCATTCTTCTTCTGCCCTGTCCCTGACAGTGTGTGTGTGTGTGTGTGTTTGTGTGTTGCAGAATCACACACACAAACAACAGAAAGGCACTCTAGTCTCTAGAAAAACTCCAGTGGGAGAGAAAATGGTTTCTTTATTTACTACAACAAATTGCACGTCAAAGTGCAAGTAGATAAATAGGTACCACTCCAGCGGGAAGGTAAACAGTGTTTCTGTGTGCTACTCTGGTTTGCAAGAAGCGGCTTAGTCATGCTGGCCACATGATCCAGAAGCTGTACACCGGCTCCCTTGGCTAATAAAGCGAGATGAGCGCCGCAACCCCAGAGTCAGCCACGACTGGACCTAATGGTCAGGGGTCCCTTTACCTTTACCTAGCACTTCAGTCTGTATGCAGTAATATCACAGAACATACAACAGAGATTTTTTTTTTTAATCAATTGAAATTAAACATAAAATCAGAATCTAGCAGCCATGCAGCACCAACATAGTCCATTATTGAAATTGGTAACATTTCAACTAGAGCTTAGGTCGCATTCACACCATGTATTTAATGCACATGGCTTCCCCCAAACGAGCCTGGGAACTGTAGTCTGTTAAGGAAGCAGGGCATTGTAGCTTGGTGAGGGGTAAACTACAGTTCCCATGATTCTTCAGGAAAAGGCATGTGCTTTAAATATGTTTTCTATTCATTGTTTGGAAGTGTACAAAGGAAGCTGACCCCCAGTATGGTTGCACTTTCTCTCGGCAGCCTCAATAAACAATGAAGGTTCCTTGTGTACAGCTGAGATCAGGCTGCCTTTTCTTCACTAAGATGTGTACCACTTATATATACCGTATTTTTCGCTCCATAAGGCACACCTGTCAAAAAGACGCACCTAGTTTTTGGAGGAGGAAAACAAGAAAAAAAATATTCTGAATCTCAGAAGACAGAACAGGAAGAGGGATCGCTGCGCAGTTAAAGCAGCAATCCCTCTTGCTGTTCTGGCTTTTGGGATAGCTGTGCAGCGTGCATTCGCTCCATAAGACGCACACACATTTCCCCTTACTTTTTAGGAGGAAAAAGGGAGTCTTATAGAGCAAAAAAATATGGCAATTGCATGGAAAATATGCACTATGACTGACCCCAAATCCTGTGTTTGTTTGTTTCTTTGTTTTGAGGGGAACCCTGCATTTAACAATGCATGTTAATTCCCCTGATTTCAATATGGCAATGGGTATGCCTAGTTTTTGTTGCATCTCAAATAAAGATAAACACACTGGATATAATGCTCATCCCTTAAATGTGTGTGCGTGTTTTAAAAGGAGAGTATTTACTTCCCCCAGCAACTGCTTGCGTCTCTGTAGGTTAATCCAACTCACATTTTGAGATCCTATGTTTTATTTCAGGAGGGGTAGTGGAATTTTTTTTTAAAAAAAATGCTTAGCTACTGCATGCCTTTGCAATGCCCTTCTACAGGAAATTGAGAACAGCAGAGTGACTGTATTTTCCAGTCAAAATTAAAAACCCATTCGTTCAGCTTGACTTATGCTTAGCAACAGAACTGTGTATTTCTCGCTGTGACATGAATACATGGAAGACCAGCTATGAAGCTATACAAAATTATGTTACATTGTATGGTGAAGTTGTCGTTGTCCACCTTTTTCCCTTAAAGCTATTATTACTCCAGTGGTTTAATGCAATTTTTGTTCAGGGTTATATTCTTAACTAAACATGAATGGCATAATATGAGATGGTAATATCCTAACATAAATAAAACATGAGTGGGTCCCCCCCCCCAACACTACAGGTGTAAAATGTCACTAATGAAGAATTAATGTGATGTTAATTACTTGGATTTGTTTAGGCGTAGAATATAAGAGGAAATGGGGAGGGGGTTTGACAGATGGGGGGGAAGCAATTTGACAATGCAATTGCTTTCGAGGCTATACTGCATCCGTTTCCAACTCTCTCTTTTTGTGCCCTGTAAAAATCGAACAGCATTTGTTGAAACCGTGAATAAAATGTGCAGGTCAAGAGGCAGAATTTCTTTTAAGCTTTTATGGAGTTGTAAAAGAGGTAGTTTAAAATGCATTTGTTTGAACCAAGCACAACCAATTCATGTGTAGTCTTGCTTGTCAGATTTCTGAAATATGCTGTCCTGGTATGTATGTCACCATACCAAAAATGAAATCCATTTTCAGTTCCTATCATAACGCTTCAAAGGTTAGTTTCAGATTTTTTAAAGGGCTGGGTCAGGCCTGGATCAGTAATGCAGTTTTAAAGGCATTGGCATTGGCATCTATCTGTCTCGAGAGACAATGGAGTGTGCCTCTGGGGGTGAAGTCAAACCGTTTGGTTAGCACAGGGGTCAGCAAACTTTTTCAGGAGGGGGCTGGTCCACTGTCCCTCAGACCTTGTGGGGGGCTGGACCCCCCCTCTCCCGAAAGACCCCCCTCCCAAAAGGACCCCCCTCTCCTGAAAGGACCCTTCCGCCGTCACTCATGCTGACGCCACCAACACCGCCTCGCCTTCAGCAGTGTCGTCAACCTGCAGGAGCTTCCTGCAGCCAATCCGAAGCTGCGCCAGTGCTGTGGAAGTCAGTCCCCATGTGGCAAGGCCTCTGCGCCATGCCGGTTTAGCATAGGGACTGACCAAGTGGGCGGCAGGGTCCGCAAGGTTCGCGGGCCAGATTAACGAGCCGGGTGGGCCACAGCCAGCCCCCATGCCTTAGTTTGCCAACCCCTGCATTAGCAGCACCTAAGTGACCTCCCTGGCGTGCAAGCCTGGGCAGCATGTATGGAGGTTCTGGGCTGCCTCAGTGACATGGTCCAAAGGAAAGCAGAACAATATATTTGGCACCAGCTTGGCTGCAGCAGTTGCTGGAAGGAGGCATACAAGGCAACATCCGACCATCTTAAGGACTTCACTCCGGATTTCTGTAGGGTTTACTCCTTAGCCTTTTCTTCTCCCAATGACATCCCTCAAGGCAGTGGAGGTTTACAATCAGACTTTTCCTTCTTCTATATGGCCTCCCTTTCCAGGTTGACAAGCTCCATCTCCCCCTTTAAGGGCTTCTATTGGGATATTAATAAGTAACAGGGCTAAACTGATTCTTCCTCAGGTTTGCTTTTAGGTTGAGAAATGCTATTGGGGGAGCAGAGCTAAAAACCCATTAATCCTGGTTGTCCGACACTGTTCACAGACACTCCCTGCCGACCTTGCTGCTTTGGCACCTTTACATTTACCCTGAATGATCCTAGACAAACAGGGATCATGTACTTGACATGATGATGCCATGACACTCTGCAATCACTCAGATTTGGTTACCTTCCGATGCCATTAACGACAAATGAAGCCCATTTAGAGAGAAGGCATGAGTCCTATTGTGGCTACATGAAGAAGCCTCACTCACTATATCATCACCTTGTCGTGGTGAGTGGGTTTGCATGTTCCCTTTCCCCCGCAATATTTATTAAAAATTTTAAGGTTACAGAAAGAAAAAGTAAAAAGACCACATTAAACAAAAACAAAGCAACACATCACAGTATAAAAAAACAGAAAAATAAAACCCATTAAACAAAAACAAAAATGCAAAGAAAAATACATCAGATCTCCTCATTACTAATCTTTCATTAGCTTATTTCCTGGACCTCCTCACACCTCCCTTTTTTGTATTCTAGGTCAATTATCCATTTCAGCAAATCCTTTCCCTCTTTTAAAATTTTTGTCCTGTAAATTGTCTTAATATAATGTAACTTTACTTTCCTCCTTTCACCAATTAACAGTCAGTTATTCCCAAATCCTTTATATCATTCCTGCTAAAATCATATAATATTATTCCAACATCCTTCTAACAGTTATTAATTTTACAATGTTTCTGTAAATAGTCTTTAAATTTCCTCCAATCTTCCTCCACCGACTCTTCTCCCTGGTCTCGGATTCTGCCAGTCATTTCCGCCAGTTCCATGTAGTCCATCACCTTCATTTGCCATTCTTCCCGGGTGGGTAAATCTTGTGTCTTCCAGTACTTTGCAATAAGTATTCTTGCTACTGTTGTACCATACATAAAGAAAGTTCTGTCCTTCTTTGGCACCAATTGGCCGACCATGCCCAGGAGAAAGACCTCTGGTTTCTTCAGAAAGGTATATTTAAATACCTTTTTCATTTCATTATAGATCATCTCCCAGAAGGTCTTAATCCTTGGGCACGTGGGTTTGCATGTTCCTGTGATCCTTGGGAGCGAAGCTGCTGGGAGTTTCGTACTCCCATCAGGGTCACCCAAGGCGGTAAGGTCAAAGGGGAGGAGCTAGAACAGGTGGAAGATAACATCGGCAGAACAGGTGGAAGATAACAAGTGGTATGTTACAACGGCTGTGAAGGTGGGTGAAGGCTGCATCCTTCATCTACTGGTCTAATCTACTCATGCCTTCAGAACAGAACCTTACTGCGAAGACTGTGCATTGGTCAGCGTGCACTGATCTCCACACATAAAACAAAGTCATGCACAGGCGTCTTCAAAAATGAAATGAAATGAAGAATTATAGACAACTATAAGTCATTCTATCAAAGCCAGCACCTATGCAGCATTTTCACAATATCCCAAAAAGATTACCCAGAGAGGGGGCCTATTTCAATTATGCAGAATATATTTTTTACGGAATAGAAATCCTCCCTTTGGCTCAGCCCTGGGGAAAAGTCCCAGGAGAGGTTTTCATTGAACACAATGCTGTCATGCTCAATAATCTTAATAGCAGCTCCTCTCCCCAAGTGGGGAGAAGTTCATAGCAGAGTTTGCACTGTTCAGAGCTTACATGATGCATGATGATCTTAAGAATCCCCTTAAAGGACCTGACACCTTAACCTGGCATTCAGAGAAACCTGTGGTTGTAGCATGCTAATTAACACTCCGTCAGACTTTGTTTGCATGGGCATTTCCTGCAAAATTTCCTGCAGGAGGCTCCCTTCTTCAGTGCTCGCCTGCACATGTCCTGCAGTGAAGTGCTCTCTGGAGAAAATTAAATGACTGTGGAAACTTCACACAGCAGAGTTTAATGTGCTGGGGCAGAACTTTATTGCAGGTCTTTTGCAGATGCACTTCTTAAGCTAAATAAATCCTGCCAAGGGAAGAGGCAGAAAGAAGGGAGCCTATCCTGGCAATAATTTTCCACCTGTCTTGCCTGCCAGGAGGCTGCAGTGGTTGCTTGGATAGTCCAGCAATGTGTAAAAAACCTCCACAAAAATGTACCTAGTCTTGCTGAATCCCTTTTCACTTCATTTAGGAATCCCTAGGTTAGCTTGCCCACAGAGGAGCCTAAAATTTTGGTTTAAGTAAAACCCAGTGGCAGCTGTGAGATGTGCAATGCTCTCCTAGGCTAGTTTGCTGGCCTTTAAAAAATCGTTTTTACTTCCTTTCAAATTTATCAAGATATTCCACCTGAGAAAAAAACTTAGAGCCAAGCTAACAAGCTAAAATCAGTATGAAACGTGGGGTTTGTGGGACACCAAATGCTCCCAAAATGTAAATGTCTATTTAATTTATTTCTTCTGAGGCTGTTTGCTCACTTTGCAGCTGTGGTGATCTGCCTCTCTGCTGGTACTCTGGGATAATTTGTCTTCGCCATCACTGTATTATCTTAGCTAATCAAAGATCACATAGTGTGCAAAATGATGGTGTGCTGCTATGTAGTCAGTCATCATGGAGAGCAAACATTGATGGCATGCATGGGGAAGTACATGATCCCTTTATTTTCCAGGCAAACAGGCTACATTTTTTATTCTTCCATGCTGTGTTGTGGTCACTGTAGTCCAGAACAGGGGGACAGAATGAGTTCCCCTGTTGCCTAAGAAAACAGGGCTGTTTCCCTGCATTCCAGCGTAGCACTGCAAGGCTTAGAAACTATTCTGCCTTGGTTAGACCACACCTGGAATACTGTGTCCAATTCTGGGCACCACAATTTAAGAAGGATGTTGACAAGCTGGAACATGTGCAGAGGAGGGCAGCCAAGATGATCAAGGGTCTGGAAACCAAGCCTTATGAGGAACAGTTGAAGGATCTGGGTATGCTTAGCCTGGAAATATGGAGACTGAGAAGAGATATGACAGTCATCTTCAAATATCTCATGAGTTGTCACATGCAAGAGGGAACGAGCTTGTTTTTTCCTGCTCAGGAGGGTAGGACTCGAACCAATAATTTCAATTTACAAGAAAGGAGATTCTGATTAAACTTTCTAACAGCTGTTCAACCGTGGAACAGTCTCCCTCGGGAGGTTGTGGGCTCTCCTTCATTGGAAGTTTTTAAGCAGAGGCTGGCTGGCCATCTGTCATGGATGCTTTAGCTGAGATTCCACTCGATGACCCTTGGGGTCCTTTCGAACTCTGCAATTCCACAGTTCTATGCTTTGCATTCTCTAGGCAATTAAACAAGGGTCACATTTCCTCATGAGCAACCTTTCAGGGGGCTCATGCCATTTGTGGGCGGAGTGAGAGGCAAAAATGGATTTGACAGGAGGCTACATTCTGGCCATACAAAAACCGCAGGTTGCTACTTATGCACACAGTTCAAGGGCACATTGTAGCCAAGCAACACAATTTGTTGAAGGCATGGATCAGGGCTGGTGAAGGGTGTGGCCTGGGGAGAGGGACGTGGCCTGAGGATAGTCTTGAGGGCTGTATAGTGAGGCCTAGAGAGTATACAATAAATGAGATGTGCTCTCATCTCCTTGTCCACCACAATGGCCAAACTTCACCAATCTTCCCATGGCTCTCTCCAGTGCATAAACAAAAGGGGAATTGTCTACTTTTGTAGATCCCAAGCAAGGCTGTAAAGTTAAGGTGTCTGTTTCACCTAGATTTAGTTTGTTTCTTTGTTATATTTGCACCATCCATTGAAAGCTGGTGTGGGACAAGGGGGTATCTATGCTGGGGGGACCCAATTTCACATTCCCACTCAGTCATGAAGTTGTGAGGATCAAATAGGATAAGTCTGGTATGATGCCGTGATTTCCTTGGAGGAAGGGGAGAATGACAATGTGATTATTAAAATAATGACAGTTTCCAAATATGAATCAAGTTAAGCATACATTGAATCTAGAAAGGAAAAGCACTCATGCTAGAAGCCTGCAATGTTTCTTTAAAGGGTAAACTTGCAATATAGCTGCATTTTCTTTGGAGTTAGCTTTTTTCTTACTGGAGTCCCTAAGGTAGAAACGTGCCATTGGATGTAAGTACCAAAAGAAAATTACATAGATGGTGGCTCTGAAACAGCTTCAGCTGAGATGATGAGTTGCAGATGCCTGTTCGTTCATTCATGCACTGATTCATAACTTCATCCAAGAGCACTGCCAGGACTTGGAACGATCACTCATCTCAAAAAGCTCTCCAAGGAGCAGAGGATGGTAACAAGCAAACACAATGCATCAAACAGCAATCAAGTACTTTCCACTAACTTGATATGGAGGCCATTCTTCAGTTTCCACTCCATCAAGTTATTTTCTAGTATTTGTATTTCCAGCACTTGCTCTGTTTAAGAAAGCACACAAATACTTCAGATATCATCACATGAATAGGGAGCCGCTTTTCATCCAGATATATTCTGTACTTTCAGCTTACTTTTCCTTCATTTGTTATGCTGGTATCGTGGCTTTCTTTTAGGAGCTCAGAATGGTACAGGAGGAGCTATCCCATGTTACCATCACGAAAACCCTGCAAGGATGGCTAAACTGAGTGACTTCCAAATGACCCAGTGCACAGTTTTCCTAGATAGGTCTTTGAACCCAAGTTGCTCCAGCTGCAGTCTACCTAATGGCAGCACAGGTTAGTTCTTCCTTAGGCAAATGCCCCTCATGATGGATCAGTTAATTGTTGGGATGCACCATTTGAGACAGTGGGGTGGGGTGGAGATAAGGTATCTGAATGCTCCCTCCACAAGGTACTTTCTACATACATGGTTTGCCCTCTCACCATTTGATCCTCACAATACCATTCTGAAGTAGGTTAGGCTTCTAGCTGGTGTATGGCAATAGGTCACCCAGTGAGCTTCATGGCCGAGTAATGATGTATCAGCTCACAGCTCTCATTTGAACCCTAGTCTTCCCATACACCACCCTACGTCTCTGTATGTGTAGGGAATATTTTAATTAAGAGAGCAGTGAAGCTCTCAATCCCAAATTTTCAATCTGAAATGATACAGCATAGCAACTGTCATAGGAATCTGCCCTATACTGCATCAGGTCATTGGTTCATCTACTACAGGGTTTCCCAAACTTGGGTCTCCAGCTGTTTTTGGATGACATTTCCCATCATCCCTGACCACTGGTCTCACTAGCTAGGGATGATGGGAGTTGGAGAAACCTGACTGGCAGCAGATCTCCAAGGTTTTAGGTCTCTCCCGGCCTAACCTGGAGATGCCACTGAGTTTCTACTTATCTGTGCCAACTCTCAGCTACAGCTTATTCTGGAAATCAGCATCTTGAGGTAAATGGTAGGCAGAGGTAGAATGTTACAGCACAAACACATTTTGAAGCCTCCATTACAAATAATCGCACCACACCAGTTTGCTGAGGAGATAAGAAGCTATGTTCTGCTATTGTGTCCATGCTTCTAAATCACAAGAGCCACCAGTAAGTCTTCAGGACAGCACAGAATCCTCTTCTGGGGCAGATGCAAAGGAGCTACATCAACCCCATTGCCCCCAGATTCAGAAAAAGAGGCAAGGACTCTTCCTATTGAAACCTGAAAGTAGGAAGAAATGCAAGCCAGTTGTTTGCATCCATCTTCATTAGCAGCCACAGTGAAGAACAGACTGCATCAGAGGGGCACAAACACCCTTTTCCTGAGACCCTAAAAGTGATGTACTGCAACGTTAACTAAGGGTATTGCTTGTGGGAAGCCATGAGACCATATAACTGCTGTAATAACCGATATTGTCTTTTAGTAGTGTAGTCTGCAACTGAAGAACCTCTCTCTGGAGCTCTTACCCCCAGTTTCTTGCAAATCATTTTAGGTCTTCTCTGGTTAACACCTCCTACCTGATTTTGGCAAACAATATGGGCGTGGGCAAATGTTTTCCATCCTTAATTTAGGCCTGCCATATGGATCAGCATATTGACACACAGTACAAAACAAGTTCATTAGTACTGGGAGATTTTTTTAAGAAAAGCTCCTTAGAATGAAGAAAGTCAAGCTGTAACCCAATTTCTCTATGCCCATGTAATTTTCATATGCACAGAGTTATCACCATAAAACACTTACTTTAATTTTACTTTAATTTACGCTTTGCACAGCTTCACCCTTCTTTCAGGTGCCAGCACAACTTATGGCGTTTAATTTGCTGCTTGCCTCTTGAAGTAAAACTGAGGCTCTAAATGCTGCAATTCTCCTCTCACCATACGACTTAACTATTCCATCTCCTCACCCCACCCCCTTTTTAAACATACTTTGTCAGCCTCGCAGTAAAGTTGGTGAAAGTGAGAGTGAAGGGAGAATTTCGCAGAGCTGTATTGGTACTTTCATGTGCTTCTGGAGAATGTGTGCGCACATTCCCTTAAAAGCTATCTCTCAATGAGCATGGTGGACATGTTGCAGGCGCATTTGGTGATGCATGAGATTGGTGAAATAACTGAGATAGGACTTCAGCGTTGGGTGAGCTCAGGCCAAATCTTTATTGATTACAGCATGTAAGCAGGGAGGGTTAACATGACAGTAGAGCAGGGATCATTTCCTCATTCTACTCAGCCGTTGTCAATGGAATGGCTGTCTGTTGGGGTCAGGAAACACCCCAAACTCCCTCCATAGCAGTTGTCCAGTGTTGAATCATGGCAAACCAGGAATAACAATAATAACAATATTTATACCGCGGCCATCTGGCTGGGTTTCCCCAGCCACTCTGGGAGGCTCCCAGCAGAATATTAAAAACATGATAAAACATCAAACAGTTTCCTAAACAGGGCTGCCTTCAGAAGTCTTCTAAAAATCAGATTGTTGTTTATTTCCTTGAAATCTGAAGGGAGGGCATTCCACAGGGAGGGTGCCACTACCAAGTAGGCCCTCTGCCTGGTTCCCTGTAACTTCACTTCTCGCAGTGAGGGAACCATCAGAAGACCCTCACAGAAGGACCTGAGTGTATGGACTGAATGATGGAAGTGGAGTCACTCCTTCATATCTCACTGGGCATCTGGGACAAGAGATTCCAGCCAGGCAGAGGCCCTAACCAAAACACAGGGTATGTGTTTTAACCAATTCTCTCCACTGAGTGTTTTTGTGGGGGCTCTTAACTATGCTGATCATGCCCAATGACATTGTCATATAATGTCATAGTAAATACTTGCTAATGCAAGAGGGGAAGGTGGGGAAAAAAACACACAACTAAGGGTCCACTTTAGGTTGGGAAGGAGAAAGGTAAATTTCTCCCCAACCCCATTCCAGCACTGGGGTGGATATGGAGCTTAGTGCTACATAACTGCCTGCTTGGACATAACTGCCTGCTCTCTAAGGGCTTATCTTCAATAGAATGATTAGATTCTAATCATTAGAATGTAATAGATGTTTCAATTGGGCCATTAGTCATGGGAAGGTGACGAGTAATGGTAAAGCCATAAAATGACAAAACAAGCAATAAAATAGCATAGGGTAATTGGCAAGTGTGAAGGGGCTCACTGAAACTGGCTTATTTATGTACTGGGGCAGAGACATTTTAATGAAGCAAATATACTGAGGTGCATTTATTTTGAGCACAGAGTTTCTGCTCGTCACACTATTGAGTGGGGCTGTGGGAGAGGCGGTTGGGCTTAAGCATCCCTGGCCAAATCCCAGGGGAAGGCAGAAGATGCTACTGAGTAAGGATTACAGAACACAGGGGGAATTATGCACTGCTTGATTTTCTATCTCAATCTCATGAATAGTATTATTTATTTATTTATTTATTTATTTAATAAGAAGGGGAAGAAATGGAGGCAGTGAGAGATTTTACTTTCTTGGGCTCCATGATCACTGCAGATGGTGACAGCAGCCACAAAATTAAAAGACTCCTGCTTCTTGGGAGAAAAGCAATGACAAACCTAGACAGCATCTTAAAAAGTAGAGACATCACCTTGCCAACAAAAGTCCGTATAGTTAAAGTTATGGTTTTCCCATAACCAGTAGTGATGTATGGAAGTCAGAGCTGGACCATAAAGAAGGCTGATCACCAAATAATTGATGCTTTTGAATTATGGTGCTGGAGGAGACTCTTGAGAGTCCCATGGACTGCAAGAAGATCAAACCTATCCATTCTGACGGAAATCAGCCCTGAGTGCTCACTGGAAGGACAGATCCTGAAGCTGAGGCTCCAATACTTTGGCCACCTCCTGAGAAGAGAAGACTCCCTGGAAAAGACCCTGATGTTGGGAAAGATGGAGGGCACAAGGAGAAGGGGACGACAGAGGATGAGATGGTTGGATAGTGTTCTCGAAGCTACCAGCATGAGTTTGACCAAACTGCAGGAGGCAGTGGAAGACAGGAGTGCCTGGCGTGCTCTGGTCCATGGGGACATGAAGAGTTGGACATGACTAAATGACTAAACAACAGCATTTATTTAATTTCTTAATCACTTCTGAAGAGACATCCCATGAGGCACAAGGGTGAAGTGGGAGCAGCGACAAGGGTGCAAAAAAAGCTGGAAGGGAAACCCTCATTTGTGGAAAGCAACATTGCATTAGAACAATGTGAATCCTATTAAGTATCCTTAGCCTGGAGAAGCAAGAGGAAGAGCTTGTTTTGCACACAGAAGGTGTACGTTCAATCCCCAAGATCTCCAGGGAAGGCTGGGTGGAGCTGTCCATTTTGGTTTCACTCATTTTCTCCCTTCTCCAGACTTCACTCCAGTTCCCTACATTTTCATATCCATTTGTGATTATGATTGGGTTGTTTTTTTGGGGGGGAGAATCCTCATAAGAATTCATCAGCATTTTAGCATACATTGGTTCTAATAGATACATTTCCCCGTGCAATTTTGCTTAATATCCACTTTTTTTTTTTTGCAAACCAATTTTCCTTACATAATACATTCAATCTCTTTATTCAGTCTCCAATATAACACATTTATGTATGTTATTTTCAGTAATTGAGGCATTTTAAAGCACATTTTACCCCATTATTTGCATTTTACTTGGCTGGCGAGCTCCATTGCAAAATCCAGAGATGTGTGGATTTTGAAAGAAGGCTATGTTACAGTTTATGCATTGCTTCAGAAAGTATGAATTAATTAGGTTCACCTTTAAATCAAAATGGAATCAAATTTCTCCCCTAGCTAGGAGACACACCTGCCTGAAATATTTGGAAACTGCTGCCATTCCGTGTAGACAGTACAGAGATAGTTGGGACAGGGCTGGTTCAATATATTTTGCTGCCTGAGGCAGAACTGCAGTTTCTTCCTCCTGCAAGTCAAGATGCAGAGAACCCTTGGCACCTGTGGCAGCCGCTCTAGCAGGAAAAATACATCAGATGACTAGCAATTTGCTGCCTTTACATGGAACTCAAAATGTGTTGCCTCTCCCTAATGCTAAAGCCAACCTTGAGTTGGTACAAGGGTTTGCATAAGGAAGCTTCCTCTGCATAAGGCATGGCTGGGATTTGTCTGTCAAAAAAGGCATCCAGAAGGAATTTTCAGAAATTGTTTAAAATGTCTGGGGAAACCTCGGCATATGTGGCAGCCCATATCAGAAGTGTTGTTTTTTTTTTGGGGGGGTGAATTTTCTAAAAATAATAAATACATAAAAATAAGCTGAAAAACTGTTTTGTGTCTGTATTTTCAGTTTTTGAAATATGGCAACAATATTCTATGTACCCTGCTCAAATCAATGGGATCATGGTTGTCTCAGTTTAGCAATTGTGAAGGGAAATCTTTTTTTCAAGAAGCGGAATGCAGCGGTTTACACCTCTTTATTAATTCCACATCAGAACAGAAGAGCCCTGCAGTACTTCTGTTTCTTTTTCATGATCCATCCATGGCCAGCTGGTATGCAAAGCATCATTAATGAAGCATGAGATTCGAGGCCGCTTGATCATCCAACTGGAGATATGAGATTCTGGTTCTTCCTGTTCCCCAGAGCCAGGAGCCTCTACATCAGAGCTTTCCAAACTTTTCATGACAGTGACACACTTTTTAGACATGCATTGTTTTGTATACAGTGGTACCTCTGGTTACGAACTTTATTTATTCCAGAGGTATGTTCTTAATCTGAAAATGTTCTTAACCTGAGGTACCACTTTAGCTAATGGGGCCTCCTGCTGCCGCCACGCTGCTGCCACGTGGTTTCTGTTCTCATCCTGAGGTAAAGTTCTTAACCTGAGGTACTACTTCCGGGTTAGCAGAGTCTGTAACCCGAAGTGTTTGTAACCCAAGGTGTTTGTAACCCAAGGTACCACTGTACTAGCAAACTGGAGGTTAAACTAACCCCTTTCCAGTTCCCAGAGGAGCTCAGAGAGCATTTGTGCAACACACTCTACACACTGCAGCCAACACAATAATGTGTTGCCACAGACAGTTTGGAAAGCTCTGCTCTACACGCGGGAAGCACATGAAATGTATGATATGGATATGACATTCTGTCTCCTTTGAATATCAAGCCAAATATACCGTATTAGCCCGAATATAAGCCGCACCCAAATATGAGCCACACCTTTAAAATTGGAGGGGGGGGGAGGAGAAAAAAGAAAGAAAAAGTACCCAAATATAAGCCGCTCCATTCCTCGCTGCTCCTGGCGCTGGTCGCGAATATAAGCCGAGTTTTAACTTTTCACGGTTGGAATTTGGGGGGAAAGCGAGGCTTATATTCAGGCCAATATGGTGTGTGTGTGTGTGTGTGTGTGTGTGTGTGTGTGTGTGTGTGTGTTACAGTTTGCAAGAGTGACAGTTTCCAGTGGAGCATTACCTTGTGAAATGGAGAACAAAGCCACACACTGTGAAGGGGAGGGGAGGAAATAATGTGAAATCAAGAGGTGTTTTTTTAAAAAAAACAACAACTATTATTCAGAAGGATTATAGACATTAGTAATAGCTAACCAGAATTTTCTCTCTCCCTCTCCGAAGAAGTCAACAGTGCAAACAATTATATTTTGTAACAAATTAGTGCCAGATGGCTTCATAAAGCATTATTTAAAAAATATCATGATACAGATTTATACATGAATATAGATGCACATGTTTGTTTGGTTTTTTTTTAAAAAAAGTTTTCAAGGGGGGCATGAATTGCATACATTTCAGCAAATAATCTAATTCCCTTTATTAGTAAGTACCTCTTGTTATTGTCCTACAGATATAATGTGATGATCAAGGCACTTTTATAGATGTTAACGTCTGACCAACAGCATTGTTGCTAGCCACAGTACTTCACTAGGGCAGAGTAAAGACTGAGCCTCAGCTTCAAATGAAAGGCACAACTGAGGGTTTCAGAGAATGGAATTCCAAAGCGAACAATGGAACCACTGCCCTATCCCTTTTGTTATTCAATTTGGCATTGATTCCTTCTTCTATACACTGCCTGCAAACTTACATTTTCATGGCAATGTGGAAATCACAATGGAAACTTTGTAACTGTGTAGCAAGAAGCAGAAAATGGAAATTGAGAGGGTTGGATAGTTAAGTAGCCCAACACAGCTGTCCATCAACTTGGAGCAGGGAGTCAGGATAGCTGTTGAAGGTGACTCGGAAACGGAAACTAATCCAGAATGTGACTGCCAGACTAGTGACTGGGAGTAGCTGCCAGGACCATATAACACCGGTCCTAAAAGAACTGCATCAGCTCCCGGTATGTTTCTGAGCACAATTCAAAGTGATGGTGCTGACCTTTAAAGCCCTAAACAGCTCCAGCCCCATATACCTGAGGGAGCATTTCCACCCCGAAGCCATGAAATAAATGCAGATACAAAGAAATAATTTGATTCCAGAGACACACAGATTTTTTTCAGTAGTCTTTTTTTAAAAAAATGGCATTATTGAAACATGGCGTAGACATAGTATGGGATACTCCACATTTTTTTCGGTCTCTCACCCATACATCTTTAAATTAGTTTTTCTACCTGGGGGTTAAAGCATTATCGAATTAAACAGAGAATAATTTATTAATTCCTTAATCACACTTTTAAGATGTACATTTTTAATCAGCTTTTAATCTAGGCTGTCCTCTGTGAAAAAGTGTACCATGATGATGACATTTGTTATGCATCAGGGTCCCCGCACGTCTAATGATTGTTTGCCACAGAAGATCACCTGCATTAAGGCTTATTTTAAATCAGATAACAGAAAAGCTAGTTGATCAATTAAATTCTGCTTAATTGGTTGGTTTTAATTTCGTCCAGCCTCACCACATTGCAGTGGTTTTAAACATCCTGTCTTCAAGGGAACCCATTTCTCATTGACTTGGGAAAGCTGGTATAGTGCAAAAGATTATTGGATGTGGACTCAGTTCATATGAGTCATTCACTGGCCAAGTCTGTTGAGTCTGCGTAATTTAGGCTGAAAATCACGCTCTTCGCAACTAGCTTTATGTCGCTGGGTGAAACTGACAGCATCTTTCAAGGAACTGTGAACACCATTATGGGTCTGTTCATGGAGAAGCCCCTGATACATTTTTTGGAGTAGCCCAGGATTCTTTTGAATACAATTTGAAACCAGTAAAATAGTGTATGATGTATAGTGTGAATGAGGAAGTGTGTGTGTGTTTTTTTGTGTGGAGAGGACTCTCACAGGAACTAAACACCTATGGGGGGAAATTGGAAATTGTAAGAGTTAGGTCCATTTAATCAGTTGTCTTTAGGGATGTGGGTGGTGCTGTGGTCTCAACCACTGAGCCTCTTGGGCTTGCCAGTCAGAAGGTCAGCGATTTGAATCCCCACGATGGGGTGAGCTCCTCTTACTTGGTCCCAGCTCCTGCCAACCTAGCAGTTTGAAAGCATGCCAAAAAGTGCAAGTAGATAAATAGGTACTGCTCCAGCAGGAAGGTAAATGGTGTTTCTGTGCGCTGCTCTGGTTTCGGTGTTCCGTTGTGCCGGGGGCAGCTTCGTCATGCTGGCCACATAACCCAGAAAATCTGTCTGTGGACAAAACACTGGCTCCCTCGGCCTGTAAAGCGAGATGAGTGCCACAATCCCAGAGTCGTCTGTGACTGGACTTAACTGCCAGGGGACCCATTACCTTTTTTTTAATCAGTTGTCATGCCAGCAGGGACCTCCACTTTGGTGCCATCCAAACCAATTCTGCACTAAATGGCAATTTGGTATGTAGTTGCTTCTAATACCAGCATTGTCCCTTCTTCAGGGCTGGCACCACTTGTGTGGGAAGTAACTGTGTCATGTACTCAGCCAGTATGGTTTCTATTTATAGGCATGTCAATACAGTGTAAGACTAGACCATGCAGAAGTAATGACAACACGTGAATCATACCTAAAAATATGTCTGTTGATATTCACTGAGTGCCACAAAGTGCTTTGTGTTCTTCACCATTTTTCTCTCCAAACAAATCTACGAGGAAAATCAACAGGCACCCTCAAGGAGTTGTGTCAATACAGAGGAGTCAGGAGAGCAAATTCTAGTGTTCTCACTAGAACAATTCAAAAGAATCAAGTTGTTTTTAAATAAAAATCAGGGTATCAGAGTGCTGAATAGCTTCTTTACCAGCAGTTTCAGTTGGAAAAACATTTAGAGGAAATGTCACCCACATCCATAGTTTCTCTCTCTCTCTGTGTGACCTCGGATAAGGCTATGCTGTAAGTTTCATGACTGCCAGCTGTGTGAAGCTGAATCTCCTTCAACCAACACCATACACAGAACTATATCCACAGTGTCTGCCCATTCCCTTAACAATGTTTACCATTATTATTATTATTGCATGTGTTTGCGGGAGATGAACATAGAAGGTAGCAGGGAAGGCATTCTTTCAAGCAGCTGGGTTCCATTATTCAGGACATCAAGTAATAATAGCAAACTTTGTATTATGTTTAGGTTAGGTCTGTGTGTGTGTGTGTGAGAGAGAGAGAGAGAGAGACAGAATTGTGGAGCTGGAGGGGACCCTTTGCATCATCTAGTCCAACAACTGCAATGCATAGAGGGATCAAACCTGCAATGTTGGCATTTTCAGCACCACTGTCCAGCCAATGGAGTTATCCTTATCCTTAAGTAATTTATAACCAAGTAGAAGGGACACAGGTGGCGCTGTGGGTTAAAGCCTCAGCGCCTAGGACTTGCCGATCGAAAGGTCGGCGGTTCGAATCCCTGCGGCGGGGTGCGCTCCCACTGCTCGGTCCCAGCGCCTGCCAACCTAGCAGTTCGAAAGCACCTCCAGGTGCAAGTAGATAAATAGGGACCGCTTACCAGCAGGAAGGTAAACGGCATTTCCGTGTGCGGCTCTGGCTCACCAGAGCAGCGATGTCACGCTGGCCACGTGACCCGGAAGTGTCTCCGGACAGCGCTGGCCCTTGGCCTCTTAAGTGAGATGGGCGCACAACCCCAGAGTCTGTCAAGACTGGCCCGTATGGGCAGGGGTACCTTTACCTTTACCTTTAGAAGGATGCAATGATCAAACCATATAAATGTTTTTTTTTTAAAAAAAAAAAAAAAAAACAGCTTCAACAATAGAATACCATATCCTGCTGCTGGCCATATGCTCAAGAAAAGAAAGAAAGAAAGAAAGAAAGAAAGAAAGAAAGAAAGAAAGAAAGAAAGAAAGAAAAGTAAAGTATTTAGCTGGCACCCAAAGGATTACAAAAAGTGGGTCCAGTAACACATCATCAGTGAATGCAGAACCTTCAGGAGTGGGGTGATATGATACCTCCTTGTTACGCACACACACACAAGGGGAGGGAGAGAGAGAGAGAGGGAGAGAGTGCAACCAGACTATGATATTCTACATGCTGATAAGGTGGCATTTGTGTATCACCACTTTAGCATAATTCAAGTTCTTCTCAATAACACAGTGTCTCAGAAATCCTTATAGCAACCCTAGACTGTGCTCCCGTTTAACAGATTGGGACAGAGCCAGAGGTAGGGTAAAGGGAAAGGTAAAAAAGGTAAAGGACCACTATACAGTTAAATCCAGTCAACAGTGACTATGGTGTTGCGGTGCTCGTCTCTCTTCAGGCCGAGGAAGCTGACGTTTGTCCACAGACAGCTCTCCGGGTCATGTGGTCATGTGACTAAACCGTTACAGGTGCACAGAGGACCAGGCCAAAGCACACGGAAATGCTATTTACCTTCCCGCCGCAGCGGTACCTATTTATCTACTTGCGCTGGCATGCTTTTGAACTGCTAGGTTGGCAGAAGCTGGGACAGAGCAACAGGAGCGCAACCTGTCATGGGGATTCGAACTGCCGACCTTCTGATCATCAAGCCCAACAGGCTCAGTGGTTTAGACCACAGCGCCACTCATTTCCCAGAGGCAGAGGACTAATGCGTTGTCAAAAAGCAGTGGGATTTCTTCCACAAATTCAACTGAAGGGGAAACAGGATCACACTTGCAGGTCTCCCCTTCATTCAAAAGGTGGGAGGGAGGTTGCATCTGTATTCTTGAATTTAGACCGTTTATGTGTGGGAAGGCACTTTCACAGCTTCTCCTGAATATGTGCACACAATGGAGGCGAGGCCAGTGATCTGGAGTAAGAGCAGTCCTATTCCCCGTGCACATACATTTAGCTGAACATGTGAAAGAAGCTCTAGCGAGTTCATCCATGCGGAGGCAAGATTTGAACCAGTAACTTCATTTCCCCATGTGCCAGAACTTGGACTGTTGCGCACTGCATGGCACCAGCTCTCTTTATACTAAATGAAATTTCTCCTGTAATAACTATGTTGCATCTAGAAATCCAGTTTGCAGAATTCCATTTGATGGGGCTTATAGGACTTCCCCCTGTAATACCATCTTTGAGGGAAGATAACATTAACACAACTGCCTTTGTATTATTTTCTCTGTCTATTAAGAAATCCTGAAAGACAGCATAAAATGAAGACTGGACAACACCTGCTTCACTATTCAGTTTAAGCGGTGCTTAAAATCTCAGGAGGTCTATTTCCACATTTCTTATATATTGTAACATTAGCCAAAATGCCATAGTGTATACTTTTGCTATCGCCCAGGAATGCAGTATTTATGAAAGCCACCGAAGTCATGGGACTTTTGCAAAGTCCTCAGTCTGTCACAATATTGATTTTGAAATATCATGGCTTTTGTATGTTCAGTCGAAGTAGTAAGTCTTGCCGCAGCAATTTCATTTTGTGATCCAGACATCAAGACTGTGAGGATGTGCACATTTGCAAGTACAGCTGATGAAAGGCAGAAGTATGAGAGACAAAACAGACATTTTGAAAAGAAGCTGCCCTTGAAAGATGGGGAGATGGCAGGCAACATATTCAACCTGTGGGTCAAAATGGGAGAATAAATGAGGTCAATGAAGAGGCCAGGAGTGGAAGGAAGTTGTTGGGCTGTGAGAGTCCTAGAAATTTTAGATAGCGGAAATAAATTCAGAAAGCAGAGCTGGCGCACCATGCAGCAGGGTGAAGCAATCTGCTTCAGACACCACAACGGGGTAGACTGAGGTGTGGAACATGTCTTGGCCTTAGGGGTCGCATACTATTCTATGCAACCTTCCAGGGGCCACATGACCACAGTGGACGAGGCCCGAATCAAAAGTGGGCTGAGCAACAAAGGTGAATTTTACCTTTGTACAATAGGATAGTCTCTAAACAAAATTGCATTGCCCTATCCTCCCCCCCCCGCCACCCAGCATGCAATGAGAATTAGCACAGTTGAAGAACACATTCAAGCCAAACAGAAGCAGTGCTGGTCTGGGGGTACGTGTGGATCGGAAGGAGTTGTGGCTCAGGCAGAGTCCCAAGAGCCAGGTAGGGATGTCTAGAAAGTGAAATCTGGGTCTCAGGCATAGCTGAAGTTCAGAATTGTGTTTGTTTGTTTGCTTATTATATCCCAAGAAGCTCAAAGTGACATCTATGCTTCTCCTTCTCCTTGGAAGGTAGATCAGGCTGAAAGATGGTGCCTGGATCAACATCACCCAGGGAACTTCATGGCTGAGTGGGGATTTGAACCCTGGTCCTTGTTCATTACTCTAACCACTACACCACACTAGCTCTCTATGAAGAGTAATGCAAACTACTTTAGGCCAGTGAATGCCTGCAAGTAGATATGCAGGACAGTGAACCCTTCTCCCCTCCCCTTCCCTTCTCTTTCTTTATTGCAATGGTGGTGAGGCTTCTGTGTCTTCCCAGATATTGTTGGACTCCCATCCCCATCAACTACAACTGGTATGGCCAATGGTCAAGGACATGGGTAGGCAAACCAAGGCCTGGGGGCTGGATGCGGCCCAGTTGCCTTCTAAACCCGGCCTGCGGACAATCTGAGAATCAGCGTGTTTTTACATGAGTAGAATGTGTGCTTTTATTTAAAATGCATCTCTGGGTTATTTGTGGGGCATAGGAATTCATTCATCCCCCCAAAAAAAAATAATATAGTCCGACCCCCACAGGGTCTGAAAGACAGTGGACCAGCCCCCTGCTGAAAAAGTGTGTTGACCCCCTGGTCAAGGATGACGGGCCATATAGTTCAACAAATTTTGGAGGCCACTGGTTTCCCTCCCCTTCTTTATTTCCTTCATTATTTCTTTACTAGATTATTTTTTAGTCTAAAATAGGAAGATGGGTGAGTGAAAACCTGGAGGAGAGGGCACTACATAGGCCACAGCTAGAGTATTGATTCAGGAAGCACAAATTAGGCAAAACCACATTAAAATGAAAATGGAACCAAATTTGTCCCTGATCCCTATGTAGCACCATGTCCCCAGGATATGGAATTTCCTGCTATTTAAAAACCACACCTGCTTGCTATTTCCACTCGCAATTCAACCTGGTTAAAAATCAGCTGCTAAATGTGCAGAGAGAGGCGCAACATCATGGAAACTGCTTCCAGATGGCATATATAGGGAGCACCATTCAAAGTAATTCAGTTCTTTGTTAGCTACTCTTGACATGCTGATCTTCTTTCTCCCGGGCTCTGAATCCATGTGCTATTCAAATATTTGGGTCAAAAGCAAAACTGCACCCAGACATGTGGGTTTGATGAAGCATGCAAAAGAAATTTGAGGGATGGAGAGAGATACAACTGGATGAATGGAGCAAAGATGCACAACTGGAATCTACGGAGCCTGAGGATGCTACCCAAAGAAGGAGCAGTAGAAAGATCTTCAGAGAACCCCAAAAAGCCTTGTCAAAGAAAGGAGAATGGAGGAAGGACTGCCATGAAGACCCTTGTTTCCTTTTCACACGTCAGTTTTGATTCCCCACACATCCTGTATTCAGTGACGCAAAGGACGAATCTCCTATAATAACTTTGAAGCTAATTATTAAGAAAACCTAACCTTTGCTTCAAACACTGTCAGAAGAGCAGCTGCTAAGTACTTATTTTGTATGGCACTCTGGGGTTTTCAGGCTAGGATTTTAATAACAAAACGAAGTTAAAAAGCAAAGCAAAGAAAAGAAAACTTCTATTTTAAGGACGGCATGGATTTGCTGTATCTGATTTTACATGCTTGTAACACAAAGGACTTGCCATTATAACAAGTTCTCCTTGTTCTCTGCTATTTCTGCCTGCCTCGCCAGTCTTGACATTGCTTGTTGATCTGCCACTGCTGCTGAGTTCTTGAGGCTGAAGTACATTCCCCCCACCTTCATGATTTGAAAAGGAAGAAAATAGGAAGGAAATAGTGTGCACACAGGTGAGCATGTTGTACGTGTATGAGTCTCCAAAGCTTTCCTCTTACCGGAAACCTTAGCACCCTCACACATTCATGCTTGATGTTTGCACACGACCTGAGGCTCAATTGAATTAATAGAGCAGGCCATGCATTTAATGACAAAAGAATGCGGTGAATAGGAATCTGAGGCCGAAGCTTTTTCTTTTTGTCTTGGAACTGCAGTCTAGTAAAACTTGCAACTGTTTTCAGCCTAACTGGCTGAAATGCTGGTTTTGATTGGTCCTTCCCCACTCCTCACCCTCTCTTGTGTGCTAAGGCCCTGTGACCTGTAGTCCCCTAAATAAAACACACAAACAAGCAGATTTTGGTTTATGGGTTCAAATTGGCCACAACTTTATTGTTTGCAGATGTGAGCAGTTTGGCTTAGTCATTGGGTGAAGCCAGATATCTCGACTCTCACCCATCTGCTGGTAGTCCAGCTAAGGGTAAACCACCAATAGGGGGAGGTCCTAAGACTTGAATCAAATAGGGCACCCCGAGGATTCAGTGTTGTGGTAGTGGCATGGCCCTAGCCCATGTCCATGCATTGGATAGCATCCATACCCCCAGATCCCTTTAACAGGATACCCTTAGTGAGGAGGGGCAGGCAGAGGCTACAACTTCACCTCCATCTAAACAAAGGCTTACCCAATGCCTAACCACATGAGAGGACAGCCTCCCCGCTGCACTGGAATTTATATTCCCTGTGGCACTGAATGGTTGGCAAGGCCCGCTTCTTGAGCGGGGCCCTGCCCAGCGCCGACAGCAATGTCAGTCTCCAGCCCTCAGCTGGGTCATGCAGGGACCAGGGCCTGGCCACAATGCCTCCCACCAGATAATGTAAGTGGATTTACCAGGAGTGGCCAGCAGTGATGGAGATGCAGCTTAATTGGCTTGCCAGCAATGGCACCAATGCCAGTTACCAGGAGGGAATAGAGCTGTGGCAACTAGCTAAAGCAGGGGCTGGAAACCTGTGGCCATCCATATGTTGTTAGATTCCCCACCAGCCCCAGCCAAAATTACCAATGGTCGGGGATGGTGGGAGTTGTGATCCAGCAACATCCAGGGACCAAAAGTTGTGGAAGGCTGCATGAACCCACTCTCAGACATTTAAAAGGGGGTGTTAAGCATAAATGACATACAGTGGTACCTCGGTTTACAAACGTAATCCATTCCGGAAGTCCGTTCTTAAACTGAAACCATTCTTAAACCGAGGCACACTTTCCCTAATGAGGCCTCCTGCCACCGGTGCCCTTACACCATTCAGATTCTGTTCTTAGACTGAGGTAAAGTTCGCAAACCGGAACACTACTTCCGGTTTTGCAGAGTTCGTAAACAGGACTGCTCTTAAACTGAGGTACGACTGTACTTTTCTTATGGCACAGAAAGCTAGGGAAATCTGCATTCACTTCCCTTGTAATCTATTTATCTAGCACTAGAAAATGTATGTGCCTTATGCCACCTGAACCATCTAAACTGTGTTTCATTACTGTATTCATGTATCACCAAAAAGCAAACACAAAACCAGAATCACACATCTACTGCTAATGAAACCAAGCTGTGACTCTCTATTTGTCGCCTGTATACTCTGATTCTGGAAACTAGTGGAAGAATAAGCCACAGAAAAGTGTCAGTGACAATCCCCTAATATAAAGCTAATAAAATCCATCTGGCTTCTCAAAGTATCAATTGTTTTGTTATACGTGCACAACCAAATAGATACACTAAAATCCCCAAATTAACATTATTCTACCAACAGTAAAGATATAATCCCCACCCCTAGATACATTAATGTCAATACATTTTCAGACTTGTTTACCTAAACTGGATAATTCTTTCAAATCATCCAGCCATGAGACAGCTAATCACTATTGGGGGGAATGGGGGGAGGGGGGAACTCAAAATACTTTCTAAAATAGGATTACTCTTACCTGGCTGGGTAGATAGATGAATCCATTATTTCATCACCTGGAACTTTATATACACTATTAGGTCAGAATCCTACTATTGTCAGATTTATGTGGCAAGATGTGAGGGGAATGAGGGGCACACTTCAAATAAATAAAAATTTATTTTTTTATAATTCAGTATATTTTTTTATTAAAAAACCCCCATAGTAACTGAGATGCTATTTAGACTACAGTCAAATCCATTTCTCTGATGTACAAATGTTGCTCCCAATTATTTCATTTCCCATTTTCTGTACTGGGTGGAAGGTGAATGTGTGAGGGCAGAGAGGAATCAAAAGCTGGCTTTAGGGATTAGCTCTGTTGAACAAACACACTTAAGACACAAATCCTCAGGCAGCGGGTATAGAGAAGGTTCTGGTTCATGTCAGCAGTAGCTGGAAGAGGG
Source organism: Podarcis cretensis (assembly GCF_951804945.1). NCBI lineage: Eukaryota > Metazoa > Chordata > Lepidosauria > Squamata > Lacertidae > Podarcis > Podarcis cretensis. Next base: position 21,343,215 of record NC_137176.1, on the reverse strand, counting down.
CAAAATCTGGTGCGAGACAATAGAGACAGTTAATAGAGGCTACATGTTGCATGCACAGGCTCCTTGCTGTAAGAAGCCAGTTTCGTGTGCAGAGAAGACTCCAAATTCTATGTCATCCCTTGCTCTGGAACCTTTATATTTTAAAATATAAATATAAATATATTTATAATTGGAATCTATGCCTAATAGGTAAAGGAGTTAGAAGCATAATATGGTAAATCCTATGGAACTAAGCCCTGTGCCAAGCGGTTGTGTCAGGGACTCAGCGGGAGCGCAGGGAGGAGAGGAGATGGAGAGCGAGGGAGAGCAATCTGAGGGCAGCGTAGGAGAATATGACAGCAGCCCGATAGATTCCATGAGCCTCTCCAGCGAATCGGAAGATTCACAGAAGGGGGCGCCGATGGGCAGGGCAAGGGGCGACCCAAGGGGGACACCCCAGAAGCAAGGGGCCAGCGGGGACTCCCAGAGCAGCAGTTGGAAATCAGGACCAGCTTCCCCACCAGAGCGTAGTGGGGGGGAGGAGTCCCAGGTGTCAGAGCCCACATATGCACCACCAGCGAGAGAAGATGAGTCAGGGTTGACCACGCCTCCATCGGAAAGCGAGTTAACGGTCAAGAGGAAAGTTGCAGGCTGGGCGCGCGCGCCAAATTCAAAGGTACAGGCGAGCGGCACAGAAGGTAGCCCGGATAGGGAACCAGGTCCTAAAGCCCGCCGGAAGGAGGGGCAAGAATCGTCAGGGTCAGCGTCAGAGGAGTCCAGGAAGGATGAGACCCTAGCGGGCAGGAGGGCCCAGAGGAGAAAGGAACTTAGGAAGAGGTGGAGCAAGGCGAGGGTCTTAAACTGGTGTGGAAGGGGAGGAGACTCAGACGGGACTTCGCCGGTCTAAGGTCGAGACGTAGAGCTGCACGCTGCGGCTTTAAAATGGAAACTGAATCTCAATAAAGACTTTTGTACATAACTACAGCCTAGCGTTGGTCCTCTGTGAGCTGGGACCTGGAGGCAGCTCTGACAGTAAGTCCCGTCTCTACTCAAAGAACCTTGCAACGTGAGAGGACGCAGCGAGGGGCGAAGATTGGTGCTTCGCGAGCTCACAAAAGCAGCACAAGATGACTACAGAAGAACGACTGGCAGCTTTGCAAGATGCCGTGGTACAATTTAACGCAGAAATACGAGCGGCAAGGAGGAGAGAAGAGGAATCAGATGCTGTCTGCAAGGATCTGCAAACCAGGTTGGAAATGTTGACTAAACAGGGGCCACCGGGAGCCAAATCAGAAGGGATCGGGCTCGGGAAGAGAGGGGGGAGCCTGGTGTCACATTTCGATGGGAGTCTGCAGCAATATCCTAACTTCAGAGCAGACGTAGTTTTTGCGCTAAAGTTGCTGGAGAAGGACTTTAGAGATGAGCAGGAGAAAGTAGGCTTCATACTAACGCATCTCCATGGAGAAGCTAAAGCGTGGTTGCGCAATCTGTGGAGAGATAATGATCCAGCCCTCCAAAACGCAAAAGCCTTCATTAAGGCAATGGACGATTGTTTTTTATCGGAGATAGATGTGGATGTCGCTAGAAAAGAGATTCACGGTTTGAAACAAGGCAGAGCCACTGTAAGGCAATATCATTCCCGCTTTTTTGCATTGGTCAACGCGCTGGGATGGGGAAAAGACTCAGCGTCCGTCAGGGACCTCTTCTGGGAGGGGCTGAACGGGGCTGTGAAAGACGAAATCGCAAGGGGGGAGAGACCACGGAGCACTCAAGAAGTGATCCAGAAGGCGCTGACGATTGGTGTGCGGCTAGAAGAACGTCCCTGGAGCAAAGATGAAGGGCGTTGGGGACGCACGCCAGCAAGGGCACCTCCTTTCTTTCCCAGAGACTCAGCGCGCGCTCAATCCACGCCTCCACTGGGAGGGGGAGAGGAGCCGATGGAGATAGGTGGTGCCAAGGCTCAGTCAGCAACCAGAGCCCTCACACCAGGAGCAGCCAAGGTGAAGCCTCCTAGAGGGAACAGGAAGTGTTACATCTGCGAAAGTGCTCAGCATATGGCAAAAGAGTGCCCCCAGAGGCTCCGCAAGCACAATGCAGCCTCAGCAAAAGTAACAGAAGCAGCTCAGCAGAGGGAACCGCAGCAGGGAAACGACGAAGTCTGGCTGGAAGCAGAGCCGCTGGGTCCCAGCCAGACGAGTCAGTGAAGCAGTCCCCAGGAATCTTACAGCCCACAGACCCCCTCCCGCCCAAACCAGTGGTGCAGCTCACCGCAACACTCCAGCTTCCCAATGGGCTCACCATGGAAGTCCCTATTACCATTGACTCTGGTAGCAATGCAGACTTTATAGGAGTGGATTTCATCAAGCAACATAGCATAGCGCTCCTGCCTGCCACGATGCCCCTGAAAGTAGTGATAGTCGATGGAAGAGAATTGCTGGGGGGACAGGTGGTACAGCAAACGCCGCCAATGGTGATGCGAATTGGAAATCACCGCGAAGTCATCAGCTTCAACGTCACCCAACTGTCAGACACGCCCATAGTGTTGGGTATGAGCTGGTTGGACAGGCACAGCCCGGCATTGGCATGGTACCAGCGTAAATTGACCTTCTGCTCCTCCTACTGCGCAGAACATTGCATCATGACTAACTAGGAGGACGAGGGGCAAGAGGATGACCCACAGCTACAACTGGGCATGCTGCAAGCGGTACCCGACAAGTACAAGGCGTTTTTGGAGGTCTTCTGCGAGAAGGAAGCGGACAAGCTGCCTCCCCACAGACCCTACGACTGCAAGATTGACCTCCTGCCGGGGGCAACGCTGCCGACCGGAAAACTGTACTCCATGTCTGAAGACGAACTGCAAGAGCTCAGGGAGTTCATAGATCACAATTTGAAGCGGGGCTTCATCCGAGAATCCAAAGCAGTGGGGGGCAGTCCTGTGTTCTTTGTGAAGAAAAAAGACACGCCCCAGAAGAGGCTAGTAGTTGATTTCAGAATTTTAAACTCGAAAACCAAGCCCACGGCTTTCCCGATGCCCAAGATCGACGACTTGCTCGCGACGGTGAGGAAGGGACGCATCTTCACCAAGTTGGATCTACGAGGGGCGTACAATCTTATACGCATGCGGGAGGGCGACGAGTGGAAGACGGCCATGTTCACGCCCTTGGGCACCTATGAGTATAGGGTTATGCCTTTCGGTTTACAAAATGGCTCCCACTGCTTCCAAGCCTTCATGCATCACGTGTTAGCGGGGCTCCTCTACAAGAAGTGCGTCTGCTTCCTGGACGACATTCTGATCTTCTCGGAATCGCAGGAGGCTCACGAGAGAGATGTCAAGGAAGTCCTGCAAAGACTACGGGAGCACAGGCTTTACGCCAAGCTGGAGAAATGCCAGTTCGACATGACGGAGGTGGATTTCCTGGGCTACAAGCTGTCCGACAAGGGAATCGCCATGGACAGCGCCAAGGTACGATCAGTACTGGACTGGAAGAGCCCGCGCAATCGGAAGGAGGTCCAGAGGTTTGTCGGCTTTGCTAACTTTTATCGCAAGTTCATCAAGGGTTTCGCTATGCAGACGGCGGCCATCACGGACACCCTCAGCTCCAAGAAGAAGAAGTTCATCTGGACGGAGCAGGCGGAGCAGTCCTTTCAGAAACTCAAGCGTCTTTTCGCTTCCGAGGAACAACTGCTGCATGTGAACCCCAGCAAACCCATGAGGGTGGAGACGGAAGCCTCCGACAGAGCCGTGGGGGCAGTCCTGTTGCAGCAAGACCCGCAAGGGGATTGGAGGCCGTGTGCTTTCTACTCCAGGAAACTCAGCAAGTTGGAGCAGAACTACACCATCTGGGACAGAGAGTTGCTGGCCATTCATGCAGCATTCAAGGCGTGGCGGCACTTCCTCATCGGAGCCAAACACACGGTGCAAGTTCACACGGACCATAAGAACCTGGAGTACTGGCGCACGGCGCGGTTCCTGAACCAGAGACACATCCGCTTGGCGGAGTTCTTTGCGGATTTCGACTTCAGGATAGAATATATCCCCGGAGACAACAACATCATGGCTGATGCGCTATCCAGGAAGCCGCAGTATCTGGAGGAAGCAGCACCGGTAGCGGCCAAACACATTTTCGCACCCAAGGCGTGGGCATGCGCTTCAGCCACCGTAGACCTGGAAGCGATACGGCGCGAGCTGCGAACAGATTCCTTCGCGTGCTCCAAGATGGAGGAGGTGCGCAGCGGCACGGCGAAGGACGACGAGTTCCAGATACGCGACGGACTGCTCCTCCGCAAGGGGGCCATCTACGTACCGGGAGATGAACTCCGCACGACACTACTGCAACAGCTACACGACGCACCCAGCGCCGGACATTTCGGCAAGGACAAGACGGTGGAATTAGTAGCCAGAGACTTTTGGTGGCCCAAGATGCGGGGAGAAGTCGCGGATTACGTCACGAGGTGCGACACCTGCCAAAGGGCCAAGCCAGTACACAGACCGCCGGCGGGACTGTTAGAACCGCTACAGACCCCGTCCGAACCGTGGGAGAGGGTAGCCTTGGACTTTGTCACTGACCTGCCCAGCTCGAGGGGCAAAACAGCAGTACTCGTGGTAGTCGACATGTTCACCAAGATGGCGCACTTCATTCCTTGCGCGAAGGTGGCCACAGCGGAACAGACAGCCAAGCTGTTCATAGACCACGTGTTCAAGGTACACGGCCTGCCACGGTCTATCCTGTCCGACCGGGGGCGCCAGTTCATCTCGAGTTTCTGGCGGAAGCTGATGGGCATCCTGAACGTCAAGGTCAACCTAGCGTCGGCAAGGCACCCGCAGACCAACGGACAAGCGGAGAGGGTCAACGCCGTCATGCAGCAGTACCTGAGATGTTACGCCAACCAGCAGCCCTCGACCTGGGTGGACTACCTGCCCCTGGCCGAGTTTGCCTACAACAACACACAACACGTGTCCACGGGGGTGACACCGTTTTTCGCCAACCACGGGCGACATCCCAGGACCTTCCCGGGCTTAGAGAAAGAGGGGGAAGGGGAGCCACAGGGAGCAGAGGCATTGGCAGAGGAGTTACAGGAGGTCCATGAACAGCTCCGTAGACAGTTAGACCTAGCAAAACACGTATACAAGATGCAAGCAGACAAACACAGAAGAGTGGGGGAGGACATACGGGTAGGGGACTGGGTCTGGTTAGCGGCCCAGGCAGTGCCGGCCAGATCCTTAGCTAAGAAGAAGCTAGGACACAAGCAGCTGGGCCCTTACCTAGTCGAGGCACAGATCAACCCAGTGGCCTTCCGTTTGACACTACCGGAGGGTTCCAGAATGCACCCGGTCTTTCATAGATCGGTGCTAACGCCCTACAAGGCACCTCACAGGTTTCAGGAGCCAGGGACAGCTCCCAGTCCGCTTAGAGACGCACCCGTGACAGGGGGGTCGCCGAGGGCGGGGCCACTCAACGAGGTGACGGAGATTTTGGACTCGAGATGGGGGAAGAGGGAGTCGAATATCTCATCGCAAGGGAAGGTGCCCCGGCCAGCGCCAACAGCTGGGTGCCGTACTATGCGGTGGAGGAGCACTACCTCAAAGACAAGTTCCACGCACTCTTCCCACACAGGCCCATGCCGGAGGATTATTTTGACGAATATCTTTTCACCCCCCCACACACATTTCAGGGGTTCTCCTCGGCTGAGGAGACGGTTCCAGAGACTACCTCGCCGGAGGGGTCAGTCTCAGACTTGGGTGCGGAACGCTCTTATTGGTGGGACACTCAACCCGAGGAGGAGTGGCACAGGAGACTGCTCAGAGGGCCCTGGCACGCAGACTCCCCAGAGGAAATGGGGGAACAAGGGGGCATGGACGGGTTGGGGGAGGATCCTGGGTTCGAGCACGCCGGCAACGAGATGGAAGCGGAGGAGAGCGACGTCGATGTACCCGTCACGGACTGGCAGCATGCCAGGGGGGAAGACCTGTATCCGGCATGCACCCCCACAGCATTGGAGCACCCGGAACCCACGCCAGAAGAGGGGGAGGGGGGAAGGGGGGGCTTCGAGGGGGGGATGGATGTCAGGGACTCAGCGGGAGCGCAGGGAGGAGTGGAGATGGAGAGCGAGGGAGAGCAATCTTAGGGCAGCGTAGGAGAATATGACAGCAGCCCGATAGATTCCATGAGCCTCTCCAGCGAATCGGAAGATTCACAGAAGGGGGCGCCGATGGGCAGGGCAAGGGGCGACCCAAGGGGGACACCCCAGAAGCAAGGGGCCAGCGGGGACTCCCAGAGCAGCAGTTGGAAATCAGGACCAGCTTCCCCACCAGAGCGTAGTGGGGGGGAGGAGTCCCAGGTGTCAGAGCCCACATATGCACCACCAGCGAGAGAAGATGAGTCAGGGTTGACCACGCCTCCATCGGAAAGCGAGTTAACGGTCAAGAGGAAAGTTGCAGGCTGGGCGCGCGCGCCAAATTCAAAGGTACAGGCGAGCGGCACAGAAGGTAGCCCGGATAGGGAACCAGGTCCTAAAGCCCGCCGGAAGGAGGGGCAAGAATCGTCAGGGTCAGCGTCAGAGGAGTCCAGGAAGGATGAGACCCTAGCGGGCAGGAGGGCCCAGAGGAGAAAGGAACTTAGGAAGAGGTGGAGCAAGGCGAGGGTCTTAAACTGGTGTGGAAGGGGAGGAGACTCAGACGGGACTTCGCCGGTCTAAGGTCGAGACGTAGAGCTGCACGCTGCGGCTTTAAAATGGAAACTGAATCTCAATAAAGACTTTTGTACATAACTACAGCCTAGCGTTGGTCCTCTGTGAGCTGGGACCTGGAGGCAGCTCTGACAGGTTGATAAAAGGAATTGTTATTCAGCAGAAATTCCAAAGTACTCACTGCTCAGATAGACTGTGCTATAAGGAGTCAGCTCTGAAGCAATTGCACAAAAGAACCCTGATGGTTGGTGCTGATGTCCAATTGCAAAGCAAATCCATGTGCAATCAGTCCTTCACAGATCGAATAATATGGAAGATCGGGAATGCTTGACTTCTGTATTTGTGTCTGCTTTTCTATTCTACATTATTCCGCAGACTGGAATTGCATTTTTGCCACACAACGGGAGTCTCTGATGCATGGAGAGCTGATCGTTCCTCCATCAACAACCACAAAATTGCAATAAAATTTAAATGAAGCTAACATTGTGACTCACTGCTTTGCCAAGTATCTCTATCAGGCAAGAGATACTTGGCAAAGCATCTCATACAAACACCCCAGAGAGATGTAACGAAGTATCACATAGGTGTCTCACACAAGTACTGAAAACAATATTCTTTTCTGGGCAGATTTTTAATGATGCCCTGATAAAAGTTTGCTACTGGGAGCCGAATGAATTTCTTTCGGAGCCTGATTAACTGGCTGACGGTTGGACAATCCTGAACTAGACCAAATTCAAAATCCTCAATGTATAAAAGATTTTGCCTTTCATGAAAAAAAACCCTTCAGCGCCAAATTGAAAGTCATAGCTCCACAGTGCAATGCTCCAGTTCCCAGGAAGCATTACATTTTATCTACATATTTGGGTCCTCTTCATTTGTTTGGGCTTCTCTCCACATATATCCCAAATGCACAGAATGTCAACAGTGGCAGGCTCTGTCTGTCAACATCTTGAAACACATGTCTGTAATGTGTGTGCATTTGATGGTATGTACTGTGCCATGTGATGATAGCTATATCTGAAATTTCATGCATATCAGTTAATATCTTGATACTCCTCCACAAAAATAGCTGTTTACTTGGCTGTTTTCCTATGTCATGAAGGCTGAAATTTCAATTCAGTGGAGCAGGGTCAAGGTATTAACTGATAAGCATGAAATTTCAGATATAGCTATATAATCCCTAGTTTAGTAAGAGGAGGAGGAGGAGGAGGAGGAGAAGAGGAGGAGGAGGAGGAGGAGGAGGAGGAGTTTGGATTTGATATCCCTCTTTATCACTACCCGAAGGAGTCTCAAAGTGGCTAACATTCTTCTTTCCCTTCCTCCCCCACAACAAACACTCTGTGAGGTGAGTGGGGCTGAGAGACTTCAAAGAAGTGTGACTAGCCCAAGGTCACCCAGCAGCTGCATGTGGAGGAGCGGAGACGCGAACCCGGTTCACCAGATTAGTAAACCAGACTACCACTCTTAACCACTACACCACACTGGCTCATAAGTCCTTTGGAGCAGGCATTTTCAAAAAAAGTTTTTTATGAACTACCCTAATATGATGGGAAATTCTGGGGGCAGGGGAGTCCAGCTACTGTGAATGAAATGGTACGTGTTTCAACACATGGAGAGTGAGGGTGAATATTGCCCGCCACTGCCCATGAATTCATTTCCCCCCCATGTGCAGGAGCATTAATGTCTGAAGAGCATTATGTGAAGTGTATACATCCCCTTTGTTTGAATGAACAAACATAGGAATGCTATAGGTCTTTTGAGGAGGTTGCATTGTCTTGGATGTGCAAGTCATGGCCCTGCTGAAAATGTCATCCATATTGCATCCCAATCTCTGAGCAGTGTGAGATTGCAGGGGTTCCAGATGCTTACCAGGGTTCATGCTTCCTATGGGAATGAGACACAGCAGAGACTGTGGTATATATTGTATATTTGAACATATACACAACCTGAGCCTGCTGGGGTCCGCTTATGATGGAGGAGTTCACAGCATTAACAGCTCAAGAGGGTCTTGCTTCTGCCAAAGCCACAGCTTTGGATCCCAGCAGAAATCAGCCATCTCTGTCTCTCTCTCTCTCTCTCTCTCTCTCTCTCTCTATCTCTCTGCAGTTTTTATTTCAGCTTCTGGCTCGCTTCCTGGGCATCTGCTGTGGAAGAGGGGGTGCAGGAGGAAAGGCCAGCGGAGGAAGAAGAAAATGCCTCAGAGGAAAGGAAATTACAGGTTGGAGGTGAACAACTGCCTTTTATAGAGCTCTTAATGCATGCCAGCAGTACAGGAGGAGATACAAGCGGTGGGTGTGCTTGAGCAAGAACTGGTAAAAGGTAAAGAGAGAGAGAAAGAGAGGTAAAGGACCTCTGGATGGTTAGGTTCAGACAAAGGCGACTATGGAGTTGCAGGACTCATCTTGCTTTCAAGCTGAGGGAGCCAGTGTTTGTTCACAGACAGCTTTCTGGGTCATGTGGCCAACATGACGAAACTGCTTCTGGCACAATGGAACACCACGAGCACATGGAAATGCCCTTTACCTTCCTACCTATTTAACTACTTGCACTGGTGTGCTTTCGAACTCCTAAGTTAGCAGGAGCAGGGACAGAGCAACGGGAGCTCACCCCGTCATGGGGATTCGAACCGCCAACCTTCCGATCGGCAAGCCCAAGAGGCTCAGTGCTTTAGACCACAGCGCCACCTGTGTCCCTGAGGAAGAGCAACCAGTGCCAGAGGAAATGCCAGTGGAAGATGTGCCGCAGGAAGAATTGGAAGTTTGTGTGAACCTGCAGGAGGAGCAGCCACAACCTGAGGAAATGGACTGGAGGAAAATGCATAGGAAAAGCTGGAAAGCTCGCGTGCACATGTGCCAGAGGAGTGGCCAGCCATGGCTGAATTGGGTGAAGTGAAACCATCAAATGGCTTTGTTCCTGGTGTGCCCCAATATGGCCTTGCAGGGGAGGATCAGTCTCTACACTGAATGTGGCCCTTAAGCGGTTCCCTGCAACAAGGGTGACCCAGGGTCCCTTGAGTTTTGAGAGGGTTACCTGCCTTTGTTTGGGCCCATGAGGCATTCAAGAGTCATTAAGAATAAGCAGAGCCCGTAGGGGCCAGACATGATCAGGGGTAACACTGAATTCACCTAGACAGCATCTTAAAAAGCAGATACATCACCTTGCCCAAAAAGGTCTGTATAGTTAAAGCTATGGTTTTCCCAGTAGTGATGTATGGAAGTGAGAGCTGGACCATAAAGAATGCTGATCGCCGAAGAATTGATGCTTTGGAATTATGGTGCTGGAGGAGATTCTTGAGAGTCCCATGGACTACAAGAAGATCAAACCTATCCATTCTGAAGGAAATCAGCCCTGAGTGCTCACTGGAAGGACAGATCCTGAAGCTGAGGCTCCAATACTTTGGCCACCTCATGAGAAGAGAAGACTCCCTGGAAAAGACCCTGATGTTGGGAAAGATGGAGGGCACAAGGGGATGACAGAGGACAAGATGGTTGGACAGTGTTCTCGAAGCTACCAACATGAGTTTGACCAAACTGCGGGAGGCAGTGGAAGACAGGAGTGCCCAGCGTGCTCTGGTCCATGGGGTCACAAAGAGTCGGACACAACTAAATGACTAAACAATAACAACAACACTGAATTGCTTGTTTTGAATTATACGTATGGATATTGCTCATTGCGTTAATGTGTTGCATGTAACCTGAGCATTCTACAGAAGCCTGGAAAGACAACACAGTAGCATTAGGATTTTTTTAATGTCAGGTTTTAGGCGTTTTATATTTGAATAGGTTTCTTTTAAAGTTTTTAAAATACTATCTGCCCCGGGCATGATTTGCGATGCTGATTGTGAAAAATGTTCTCTTAATAAACTATTGTTGCCTTTACTTTGGTATACTGTATCAGGGGGAGGGGAAAACAACTGTCTAAAACTTACAGAATAGCATACCAAATCCAATCCATTTTGTTTGCGCCGGTGAAAGAGAGACTTTTCCTTTGCTTGTTTTTGTTTTGGAAACAGCACTAACTCTACTACTGTCCTCAAGTAATCTGGTTTAATAACATGGTTCTTTTCACTAGGAAAGTTCAGATAAATGGAATTTCACACATTGTTGTGACAGAATGGGGTGAGAAGGAAGCAGAGAAAAGGCTCTTTTAGTGTCCACTGTTGCAATGGTAAGAGAAGGTAAAAGCCTATTATATCAAAGATGATGGTATTCATCAAAGGCCCCTTGCTGCAAAAGAGCAATCTGTTTCTCTCATTTGATCTGTCACCAGCTATCAGTAAACAACAAGGATCTGAGAGAATGACACAGACAGAGGGGGCTGCAGAGGCTTCAGAACACCAATGGCTCTGGACTGCATTTTCTCTGCGTCTCTCATGCTCTTTTCCTCTCTCACACAAGGAGGAGGAAGGCTCAGATCATCAGGCTGCCCACAGTTTTCCTGAGAGGAAGAACTCTCGAATTACGCAGTTGGAGAGAGTTATATAAAATCCCTATGCTTAGAGAGAATGGAAGGGTCTCGCATCCCATGGCATCAGATTATTATTATTTTTTTAAGGAACCTGTGAAGAAATTAGAGTCTAAATTCAAGGCGCTCACATGTGTTTGTAGTTTGTGTAGTTCCTGGCATTGGAGCTAATCCAATCATTTCTCCCCCTTCTCAAGTTGTTAACACATTATTTCGCATTAATCATTATTATTAGCAATAATTGAGCATACTTATGTTCTGAAGAGAGTTGTCACTGGATTTCAGATGGAACAAAAGCGAAGCCAAGTATGAAAAGTTTGGTTTGGGAGAAATAGATGTAGGAATGAAGGGAGATGTGTTTTGAGAGAGAGAAAATGCACTTGAGATCAGCTAAACTTATGAAAGGTTGGGGGGCGCAGGGGAAAGTGCTGTGTGCATATCAGATTCTGAAGATTGCAGTTTTGGCCATTTCCTCTTGTGTCTTAAAAGGAAGACAACCTCAGAACTGGTCCTTGGTCTAGGGCAGTTTCTGCCCACTTGGTGTCCTACAGATGTCGGACTCCAACTTCAGCCAGCAGAGTCACTGATCAGTGATAATGGCAGCTGTAGCTTAACATCTGGAGGCTGGGGGAGGATGGACTACAGCATGTGTGGGGAACCACTAGTCCTCCACATGTTGCTGAACTACAACTCCCATCCACCCCAGCAAGCATGACCAATGGCCAGGGTTGGGGGGAGCTCTAGCTGAGCAACATCTGGAATACCAACATTTCCCCACATGTGGTCAATGGAATCCTCTTTGAGGAAGGATATTACCAACATGTGCTAAACAAATTAGCTCATCAGACCCAAGTTCTACCTACAGACCTCTGATACATCTTTATTACGTTCCCTTTTTGCAAGCCTAACTTTTTTCCTTTTGCACTACTACCACCACACTTTCTCGTTTTCGTAAATCCACAGTCCCTGTACTTTGGACCTAAACAGAATATTTGCACATCCCCTTGGATACCTTCTTAAGGCAAGGACTGCTTATAAAACGTTAGAAGCAAATGAGTGCCTGTTTTCTGCCTGATTATATAGAAATTGATATATTATTTTATAGAATCAGGTTATTTAATATCTTATACTATATAATTTATTTCCAGTTGGTAGAGCATGAGGTTCTTAATCTCAGGATCATGGGTTTGAGCCCCACAGTGAGCAAAAGATTCCTGCATTGCAAAGAGTCGAACTAGATGATCCTTGTGGTCCCTTTCAACTCTGCAACTCTATGATTTATGATTCCATGGTTATTGACGTGCCTCAGATGAGGTGAGTGGATGGAGGTCACAAGAAAGGGGCCATAGCTTGGTGATAATAGCTCATGGGGTTGTTGTTTTTCAGGCAGATGATCCAAGGTTCAACCTCCTGATATATCCAGTAAAAAGAATGAAAGAAAATGACCTGGTTGTAGGTGATGGGAAGGATTTTTCCCCCAGATCCTGGATAGCTGCTGCCAGCCAGAGTAGACAATAAAGGACCAGCTGGACAAGAAGGTCTGATCTTGTTCTATAGCAACTTCCAAGGTGATCTACACACCATGTAACAAAGACTTCATGCAGTGGTCCATACACACAGAAGTATGATTCACACAACCCCCGCTGACCACCCCACTTCCAGGTTTCTGCATGAAGTGTGTGTGATACACACAGTACATAAGGTGTGTGGTAGAGGGAGGAAGCTGTGTACCTGCTTCTCCAACACAGGAATTGGCCCACCACTGGTAAGTATCTGAAGAGGGCCACACAGATTTTCTTTTGCACACAAAGCAAAACTGTAAGAGGGGGTAAAGTTGCGTTTGTGTTAAATTTAAAACTAAATGCTGGCGTCTTAATATAAATATGCATTTAACTGCCATGAAACGAGTGAGAGGAGAACTCCACAGAAAATAGTTCTAAACTCCTTAAGGTCATATTTAACGTCACAGCAGCTAGCTCTCCTTGTTAAGAGAAAAATGAGATTTTATGCCCCATTTTAAGACCCATTTTAGAAAGCTGTCAAGGTGCCCCCAGAATAGGCATTGCATATGTATCACTGAATGGTGGGGAAGGCTTTCATGTGCACCATTTTTTGATGAGATGCATGCAAGGGAAGAAAGAACAAAGTGCCACTTCTGATCTCTGCTAGTTAGATCACCCTATAAGCCAAGTAAATTGTGGAAGGGTAAAAATTAACAGGTAAAACTTCCACATAAATCATCTGATGTGGGATGGCAGGTGACTACAAATGGTCAACCAGCATCTAAACATGCATTAATCACACCCTTGTCTCCCATCAACCTATCTGCAGTGGCTTGGGAACTTGCCTCCATTGGTGCCCCAAAATACGAAGACCACCTGAAGAAGGGAGAATAACACAAGGGGAAGCAAAAACATGCAACTTCATGTGAGCTGTCACCATGTCTACAGCATGGATTGGCAGGTTAAAGGGTGAGCTTTCACCATGTCTACAGCATGGATTGGCAGGTTAAAGGGTGTTTTCCAATTACCAGCACCTATTGGGAAAGCTGGAACTGGAGCAGGAGAAAAGAGCTCTGGAGGAAGTGAGTAGATACTAAGACACTCAAGGATCTATAGGAGACTGGTGTGGCACAAACCTATAATGCTATTCCAAAGTATGTCCTACCAATTTCAATAGGTCTTCTTCAGTATTGGTTAGGTCATTGATTCCAGCTAAGTATTCTCCCAAGTATACCCTTCCTCCAGAGTAGACCCCTGGCTGTAGATCCTTCTGGCAGCCAAACAGTCATGACTATACCAATTTCAAGATTCCTATCACCTTTATTCTTGTGCCTCACGGAGCATAGCAGGAGAACAAGGACAGGGTTCATGATGTTTTCGGAGGGGTTATGAGGGTGACCAGGTGAAATGACCACAAGACAAGGCACTTCTGGGTGCCTTGGTACCACTGCAGGTTCCTCCAGGTCCTTAGTCATATTGGGGTTCTCCACAGAGTCCCACACCTCTTCCTCAGACAAGGTCTCATTGGGTCTGGGGCAGGCAGGATCCTGGCTGTAGCATAATAATGGAGCGCTTGCAATCTTTCAATGCATATGTGCTCATGGTGTAGAGAGTTTAACCTGCTTAGAGAATACAGATTGCATGTGCAAAAAGCACTGGGAAATATTGCTAAGCATATCAAAACTCTCTCCCTCAATATTTGCCTAGGAAAGAAGGAACCTCTAAATAAGCAGGCTTTACTTTTTGCTTAGGGCAAAATTCAGTGGTAACTGAGTGACATGGGTGGTCCACATAGGAAAAAGAAACATTCTTCCTTTTATCAGGAGTCTTTCAAACATCTAACACAATCCTGCAGAGGTTTTGTCCAAGTAGGAACCTCAAAAAACAGTTGTATCAGCGAAATAGTACTTTGTTTAGAAAATACACTGGTCACAATTTTGATCAAGATGCTAAGTTGATAAGCAGCCAGCAACCATCTCCTGCATTTTTGTAACTTCTACCAACAGATTTGTGGTTTGCGTCTTGTAATGTTTCACTGCCTTAGTAAGGCACATTGGTTCCATTTATGAAAGTAAGTTAAGGTATACATTCTAGAAAGAAAGAAAGAAAGAAAGAAAGAAAGAAAGAAAGAAAGAAGGAAGGAAGGAAGGAAGGAAGGAAGGAAGGAAGGAAGGAAGGAAGGGTCTGTTTCTCCAGTGCTTGTATCCCCAATCCTCATCAAAATTCCATTATCCCATTATCAGTCCTGGAATTTTAATAGTTCCCTGAATGGATGGGAAGTTTTCCAGTGACCTACTTTCACTGACCTGCATGAAAGAGTCTCTCTCTCTTTCTCTCCCATCCTCTCCAACTCACACCCATCTGTGTTCACCAGGCTGCTTGTAGTGCGGTAGTGGTATGTCTTCTGACTCATTTCAATTCTTTCATACAAATTTGTCATTCTTGAAGAATAGTGTCTGCCCGAAAGCTAAATCATGTAGCACATATCATACTGTGATGTCTTTGGATACATCCTCATATATGGTTTGAAGGATGCCGTCTGATTTGCAAAATAAAAATAAAAATCCCCCAATAGACTGAATTCTATTATTTATTCTTTTCTTTTTTAAAAAAGGAGGAGATGAATATTTCCAGAAAAAGATCAAGATTTTTGATATGTTAACTGTATCTTCCAGCCTTTCGTCCCTTTTGCTAGGATACAGTATTTCGTCTTTTGATGCTTGCAGCATGTAAAAGAAAAAAGAGGAAAAGGCTACTTTGTGCAAGAAGATATAATCATGTCTAATCTATTCCTGGGTGAGCAGAGGGCAATTGCAAATTAATTTGAATGAGAGATCAGCATGCCAGGCCCAGAAATGGCACCTTGAAGACTGCAGCATATTAAAGTGGTTCAATGAACATGAAGTAGGAGAAAAATCTGTAGATGGGATATTTTTGCGCTTAGCAGTCTAACCCTGTAGGCATTAATTTTACCTCACAATGAGGCCAGCATCCCAGTTCTATCCCAATACACATGGGATAGAAATATTCTGTGAGGTAGTTCCTTTCCTCTTTAGGTTTGGACTGAGGAAGAGATCACGTATGGTAGTTGCACAAAACACAGGATGAGTTTGGTTTTCTTCCTTTGCTTTCAGAAAGCATGTGGGTCACCAACACTGTCTCTTAGAATCCAGAATCCAGGAATGGATGATGGAGATAGAAAAAGAGGTGTGGAACTCACCATAAATGCCTCCCTTGTTCTCTTATAATGGCAATGGTGCACATCTGAGAGGTGCTGGAACTGAGTTCTGGTGACTTCTGGCTGAAAGCCCTGGGAGCAGGGTTGATTTTCAGTAACTGGCTTCACCAAGGTAACAAGGAGGTCTAATACCACCCTAAGAGTGGTGTTCCTGAGTGAATTACTTTATCTTATTTTTTTTTTTATTCTTTTCAGTCTTCAAAGGGAAAGTAGAGGGCTATGTTGTTGTTGTTGTTTAGTCGTTTAGTCATGTCCGACTCTTCGTGACCCCATGGACCAGAGCACACCAGGCACTCCTGTCTTCCACTGCCTCCCGCAGTTTGGTCAAACTCATGCTGGTAGCTTCAAAAACACTGTCCAACCATCTTGTCCTCTGTCGTTCCCTTCTCCTCGTGTCCTCCATCTTTCCCAACATCAGGGTCTTTTCTTTTTTCTTTTTTCTTTTTTTGAAAATATTTTTTATTAATTTTCCAACATACGTTTATAATATCCAATCTAAATTTCTCACATACTTTATCTTTTAGACTTCCATCAGCCTCTCTAACAATCATCCATTATTCAGTTTTTTAATTACGCATTTCCTAATTTTTATATTGCATTTTATATACCTTCACACTCTTATTTTTCTTCCATACAATATTCCTCATACTTTCACAGAACTTCTTGAAATCCCACTAGCGTTATTTGCTCATCACAAATACATTTCAAATAGTCTGAAAATTTTCCCCAATCTTCGATGAACTTTTGGTCTCAACGATATCTGATCTTCCCTGTTAATTTGTCCAATTCTGCATAGTCCATCAGTTTCATTCTCCATTCTTCTAACGTCGGCAATTGTTTCTGTTTCCATTTTTGGGCCAGTAATATTCTCGCTGCTGTTACTGCATATTGGAAAAGTTTACAATCCTTTCTGTTTATTTCATTTCCTACTATTCCTAAAAGAAAAGCCTCTGATTTACATCAGGGTCTTTTCCAGGGAGTCTTCTCTTCTCATGAGGTGGCCAAAGTATTGGAGCCTCAGCTTCAGGATCTGTCCTTCCAGTGAGCACTCAGGGCTGATTTCCTTAAGAATTGATAGGTTTGATCTTCTTGCAGTCCATGGGACTCTCAAGAGTCTCCTCCAGCACCACAATTCAAAAGCATCAATTCTTCGGCGATCAGCCTTCTTTATGGTCCAGCTCTCACTTCGATACATCACTACTGGGAAAACCATAGCTTTAACTATACGGACCTTTGTTGGCAATGTGATGTCTCTGCTTTTTAAGATGCTGTCTAGGTTGTCATTGCTTTTCTTCCAAGAAGCTTACAACAATAGGGGGGTTAACCCAATGTGCTACTCTCCTAACCGTGGGTAGGCTAGCCTTCATAAGTAGAGCACAGGAATATATCTATGAACTCATACTCTCCAACATTTCTCTGATGAAAATAGGAATGTCCCATTCCATAATTATAATTTTACTGTTTATACCCTACACATCTTGCTGGGTTGCCCCAGCCACTCTGGGCAGCTTCCAACATATATAAAAACATAATAAAACATTAAACACTTTTTAAAAATAAATAAATCCCTATACAGGATTGCCTTCAGATGGCTTGGGGGTTGCATAACTCCATACCCTCCCAACATTTCTCCAATGAAAATAGGGACATCCTACCATGCCCTCCAACATTATCCAGTGAAAATAGGGACATCCTAAGGAAAAGTGGGACATTCCTGGATCAATTCAGAAACCGGGATGGCTTCTCTAAATCAGGGACATCCTTGAAAAATTGGGACACTTGGAGGGTCTGTGAAGTGGCACCAGTTTCAAGGAAGAGGAACTGCTGCCCAATCTCTGTTGTCCCCCAGTAGGAGCCTGCTGGCTTCAGGCAGAGCTAGCGCCTCAGCTGAACAACTGGCAACACTAACCTTCCAACTTCCTGCCAGTCAACTTTCCTTCCCTCACTGGTTTTCTGCATCCAGGAAGAAGAGCCAGCAGCACCTTCAAATTCAGCCAGAGAGAAGGGAGAGGTGACTAGGGCTGGCTTTGGAAACAGCTGCAACACCAGTGCCTCTGGTGTGGAGGCAGCAAAGGGACTGGATGACTCTGCTGGTTGGGTGTGGTGGGATGGCATGGGGGCACTACACGAAGCCTTGCCTCCAGCTGCAGAAAAAAGCCTGGCTAAGCTGTGGGGATGAATGAAGGTGAGATATGGAAGTGAAAGGAGTGTCCTGCTAAGGAGCACAACACCTCTCAATCTTCTCCTCAAAGAGGGGAGGAAATCAGTTGTTGTAATAAAATTTCCAGACACATTTGTGATCGATTCTCCACCTCAGCCCTTTCTGGTAGCTGCAGACCCATCTAGCAATCATTTCTCTGTCTGAGATTGTGCATTGGAGGGTCTTGGATGAAATCTGTGTCCCTGCCCCTTGACTGTGGTGCTCACGGCATTCTCTCTGCATACATCCATGCCAACCCAGTGGCATGCCTGACCCTCTGCCAGGGAGGGGTGCCAACTTTAGGGTTGCCATATTTCAAAAAGAGAAAAAATATGGACACCAAAGCTACTGAGCTTATTCTGCTAAATCTCAAAAAAAGAAGTTTTGAGATTTTTTTGAGGAAATTCACCAAAATCTACACTTCTGACATGGGTTGCCATATATCTGGGTTTTCCTGGACATTTGAACAATTCCTATCCAGGCACTGTTTACAAGTGCCAAAGCCCAGCTATGTCTGGGAATTTCCAGATGTATGGCAGCCCTAGGCAGCTTGAATAAAATATTGTGGGTGGGGAGGGGCAAGTAAGCCCCACCCATTGTAATTGATCACAAGACGTGGCACACACACCACTTGAATGGCAATGCCCATCAACTTGTGGGGGAGGGCAGCCCCCTCAAATATTTTATTGCGGGGCCCAAAGGGACCTCAGCCCCTAGGAGTTGGCTCCTATGCCCTGTACAGCGCAAGCCCCCTCTGCAGTCATCACATGAACACATGTGATGCATGAAGATGGGGTTCATACATAATATATACACATGTAAAGGAGTGTGTGTGTGTTTTAACTGCATGCTCAAGTGAGGTTGACCATTTAACGTCAATCACTTTTGACATATTTCTATATTCAGGCTTCATGTGTGCCGGCTCCCAATGTTCTAATGCTCAACTTATTCATCGCAATTCACACTTTGAAAATAGTGATAAGCTCAGAGAGGAACATCTAGCAAAAATGAGCAGAACACTTTCTGCATAAGGACAGCAGGGAAGTAGCATTAAGGTATTTTGACTTCCTGCATCCCTTAAGAAAGACATCAACACATTAAGCACGGTAAGGGTAGGATTAGTTTAAATTTCAAAGTGGCATAAATATGTACTTCAAAAAAAATGACTTAAGTAAGCATTGCTGTTGTAGCTTCACTTTTGATAGAAAGCATAAAAAGATGGAACTTATTTTGAGCCAGAACACAGCCCCAGAACTCTATATGATTGCTAAACATGTGAAGCAAAGCAATAAAGCTTTGTGTGTGTTTGAATACAGATTTTCTCTTTTCACTGCCAATCAGAAGTTGCTGAAGCACTGAGAGAAAACAAGTGATCTGGACTCCTGACAGCCTGGTTTCAGGTTGTGGAACAACAACAAAGCCTTGATCACCTTTCTCCTTGATGACTTACTCTAGGATATAGACAGGGTTCGTGTGATCCTATTGATTCCCCTGGATCTCTCTTTAGCTTTGGTATCATCAAATGTGATGTGATACCGGACGGACTCAGTGGGAGATGGTGGTACCACTCCTTTCTGCAGGATCTATGCCAGAAAGTGGCAATGGGGGACTTCTTCTCTACTTCAGAGCTGCTGTGCTGTTGAATGTCCCCAGGATGTGTGTCCTGTGGGGGTGGAGCGTGGGTTGCCAGTGCCTGGGGCAGGGCATGTGTTGTGCCCCCCTGGTGGACTGGGTAGCGGTCAGTTCCTTCACCAGCTAATCAAACTAGCCATAACCTGGGAGCAAAGATAAAATAGAAGAATGTGAAGCCAGGTGTGGAGCTGTGTTGCTTTGCTCCTCTGTCCTTGCAGCAAGGCACTCTGGGCAACACACATGGCTCTTGCAATGCTTTCCTGTCTTCCTCTTCCTCCTTCCCTCTTCGATGGGTGGTGGCTGAGCCAGGGGCAAGGCATGCATGAGCATCCCTTCGCCGGCCACAAGCAGAAGGTGGCACTGTTGCGCCAGCCCCAAAGGTCCGACCTGGGCATGGCTTGCCTCCCCATGGCTCAGGCCTCAGTGAGGAAGCCTGTCATGCGGGCGCCTGGTTGTGCCCTGTCATACTACTACTAATAATAATAATTTTTTATTTGTACCCCGCCCTCCCCGGCCAGAGCCGGGCTTAGGGCGGCTAACATCATAAAACTAACACAGTATACAAAGAACATAAGAACATAAAAACAGGCACTCAAATAATTAAAATACATCTTAAAATTAGTTCAGAGCAAATTAAAATCTGGACATACATTTGCACCCAGGGCCATGGCCCCCAGCCCCCCACGCTACGCCACTGAGGTAAAGTCCTCTGCCCCCACAATAGGGTCCTATTCTACCTCAGCTCCCCCATTGCTAGCTATATTGTTGTTTTTAAGTCTGAACTTAAGGGCAGAGTTATGGGACTGATGATATATATAGTTTGGCTTTCTCTAGCATCATGCTGCGTCTGGAAACAAGGAAGTCCCATGAATAAGTGACCTTTATTTCCAGGAAAATGTGGTTAGGATACGGATGCAAATATATATACTAAAGCAGAAGAAGCCAATACAGTGGTACCTTGGGTTAAGCACTTAATTTGTTCCGGAGGTCCGTTCTTAACCTGAAACTGTCCTTAACCTGAAGCACCACTTTAGCTAATGGGGCCTTCCGCTGCTGCCGCGTCGCTAGAGCATGATTTCTGTTCTCGTCCTGAAGCAAAGTTCTTAACCCGAGGTACTATTTCTGGGTTAGTGGGGTCTGTAACCTGAAGCGTATGTAACCTGAAGCATATGTAACCCGAGGTACCACTGTATTCAGTCTTCCAAATGTTGTTGGGCTACAACTCACACTGTCTTTTACCACTGACCATGCAGGCTAGGGCTGATGGAAGTTGTAGTCTAACAACACATGGAGGGTCACAGATTATAGTCACCCCCATGCTAAAGTACACACAGATACATTAGCATTTCTTTATTTTTTCACTTTTTACTCAGGCTTTGCTTGCCAAATTAATCCAGATACAAATTCTGACATCTTAATAATCAAGAAAACCTTTCAGAAAGGAATCATGGAATGGACATTTTGATGAGGCTTTTTGTGATGGGAGTTCAAGTGACATCACCAAATGATCAGTTCTGATTGCTTTGTTTTCTGCAGGCCACTCGACTGCAGTATTACTGGGAAACTTCTTTTTGTGCAGCGGTTTTAGCTCTACGGTCGACTTGGCTTGAGTGGAGACAATAGAAAAGAAATCAGAGTATTAACAATCAGCGCACTAAATGGCTAAGTTTATGCCTGAGGCAATGGAACCATTCTTACATCCACATAATGAAGATGGTCTCCTGGTAACAAGCAAATTGGACAAAAGTCTCACACAAGCCTGGTGGCAAAACACCATTATTCAAATTTGGGAACCCCAAACTCCCTGTTGAAATATTTAGTATTTGTAACTATTTTCTTTGTTTTGGAAAGTATATGGTCTTAGTGGAAAGAAATGGGCAGGTCTGTTATGAGGTTGTGGAAACACTTGCCTCACTCTTTCTGGAAAATGCACAATAATAGCTGAGGAAATGTGGAAAATATTAATGGGGAGAGAATTGTAGCTAATTATTTCACCACTCAAGCACATCTTTGTAGGGCAGCAATATCTTAATAATGAAGATTGTTTTGCCGGGTGACTTGGGTTTTTAATTTGCCCTACAGCTCCAGCAGTTAGAACAGTAATTTAGCTATCTTCTTGCCAAATGTTTTTTGCCTTATTTTTCCTCTGATAATCACAACTTCTTTTCTTTTTGTTAAGGGTTGTTTACTGACACTGCAGGCTTATAGGGCCTGCAAACTAAATTATTATTATTATTAATAATAATAATAATAGAATGTAGAAAGCTTTGTAAAAGTGGCATATATTTTGGCTCTAAAGCAAAGCAAATACCACCAAAGCCTAGTATAGTTCCTGTTTCTTCATATACACTGCTTCTACTTCTCCATTTTCCAGTCTTCCTCAATAACTTAAACCATTCACCCACATTTCCCTTATTCTGGTGTTCATTTGGAACAGCAGCACAACTCTGTTGTTTTACTTCTTCTTTTTGTTGCCTTGATCCATGCTTATTGCCTTCATGGCATGTTGTTGTTGTTGTTTAGTCGTTTAGTCGTGTCTGACTCTTCGTGACCCCATGGACCAGAGAACGCCAGGCACTCCTGTCCTCCACTGCCTCCCGCAGCTTGGTCAGACTCATGCTGGTAACCTCGAAAACACTATCCAACCATCTCGTCCTCTGTCGCCCCCTTCTCCTTGTGCCCTCCATCTTTCCCAACATCAGGGTCTGCTCCAGGGAGTCTTCTCTTCTCATGAGGTGGCCAAAGTACTGGAGCCTCAGCTTCACAATCTGTCCTTCCAGTGAGCACTCAGGGCTGATTTCCTTCAGAATGGAGAGGTTGTATCTTCTTGCAGTCCATGGGACTCTCAAGAGTCTCCTCCAGCACCATAATTCAAAAGCATCAATTCTTCGGCGATCAGCCTTCTTTATGGTCCAGCTCTCACTTCCATACATCACTACTGGGAAAACCATAGCTTTAACTATACGGACCTTTGTTGGCAAGGTGATGTCTCTACTTCTCAAGATGCTGTCTAGGCCTGTCATTGCCCTTCTCCCAAGAAGCAGGTGTCTTTTAATTTCGTGGCTGCTGTCACCATCTGCAGTGATCATGGAGCCCAAGAAAGTAAAATCTCTCACTGCCTCCATTTCTTCCCCTTCTATTTGCTAGGAGGTGATGGGACCAGTAGCCATGATCTTCGTTTTTTTGATGTTGAGCTTCAGACCATATTTTGCACTCTCCTCTTTCACCCTCAATAAAAGGTTCTTTAATTCCTCCTCACTTTCTGCCATCAAGGTTGTGTCATCTGCATATCTGAGGTTGTTGATATTTCTTCCGGCAATCTTAATTCCGGCTAGGGATTCATCCAGCCCAGCCTTTCGCATGATGAATTCTGCATATAAGTTAAATAAGCAGGGAGACAAAATGCAGCCTTGTCGTACTCCTTTCCCAATTTTGAACCAGTCAGTTGTTCCATATCCAGTTCTAACTGTAGCTTCTTGTCCCACATAGAGATTTCTCAGGAGACAGATGAGGTGATCAGGCACTCCCATTTCTTTAAGAACTTGCCATAGTTTGCCATGGTCGACACAGTCAAAGGCTTTTGCATAGTCAATGAAGCAGAAGTAAATGTCTTTCTGGAACTCTCTAGCTTTCTCCATAATCCAGCGCATGTTTGCAATTTGGTCTCTGGTTCCTCTGCCTCTTCTAAATCCAGCTTGCACTTCTGGGAGTTCTCGGTCCACATACTGCTTGAGCCTTCCTTGTAGAATTTTAAGCATAACCTTGCTAGCGTGAGAAATTAGTGCAATTGTGCGATAGTTGGAGCATTCTTTGGCACTGCCCTTCTTTGGGATTGGGATGTAGACTGATCTTCTCCAATCTTCTGGCCACTGCTGAGTTTTCCAAACTTGCTGGCATATTGAGTGTAGCACCTTAACAGCATCATCTTTTAAAATTTTAAATAGTTCAGCTGGAATACCATCACTTCCACTGGCCTTGTTATTTGCAGTGCTTTCTAAGGCCCATTTGACTTCACTCTCCAGGATGTCTGGCTCAAGGTCAGCAACCACACTACCTGGGGTATATGAGACATCCGTTTCTTTCTGGTATAATTCCTCTGTGTATTCTTGCCACCTCTTCTTGATGTCTTCTGCTTCTGTTAGGTCCTTTCCACTTTTGTCCTTTATTATGGAAATCTTTGTACGAAATGTTCCTTTCATATTTCCAATTTTCTTGAACAGATTTCTGGTTCTTCCCATTCTATTGCTTTCCTCTATTTCTTTGCATTGCTTGTTTAAGAAGGTCTTCTTGTCTCTCCTTGCTATTCTTTGGAAATCTGCATTCAATTTCCTGTATGTTTCACGATCTCCCTTGCATTTTGCTTGCCTTCTCTCCCCCGCTATTTGTAAGGCCTCATTGGACAGCCACTTTGCTTTCTTGCATTTCCTTTTCATTGGGATGGTTTTCGTTGCTGCCTCCTGTATAATGTTACGAGCCTCCATCCATAGTTCTTCAGGCACTCTGTCCACCAAATCTAAATCCTTAAACCTGTTCCTCACTTCCACTGTGTATTCATAAGGGATTTGACTTAGATTGTATCTTACCGGCCCAGTGGTTTTTCCTACTTTCTTCAGTTTAAGCTTGAATTTTGCTATAAGAAGCTGATGATCTGAGCCACAGTCAGCTCCAGGTCTTGTTTTTGCTGACTGTATAGAGCTTCTCCATCTTTGGCTGCAGAGAATATAATCAATCTGATTTTGATGCTGCCCATCTGGTGATGTCCATGTGTAGAGTCGTCTCTTGTGTTGTTGGAAAAGCGTGTTTGTGATGACCAGCTTGTTCTCTTGACAGAACTCTATTAGCCTTTGCCCTGCTTCGTTTTGATCTCCAAGGCCAAACTTGCCAGTCGTTTCTTTTATCTCTTGACTCCCTACTTTAGCATTCCAATCCCCTATAATGAGAAGAACATCCTTCTTTGGTGTCACTTCTATAAGGTGTTGTAAGTCTTCATAGAATTGGTCAATTTCAGTTTCTTCAGCACCAGTAGTTGGTGCATAAACTTGGATTACTGTGATGTTAAAAGGTCTGCCTTGGATTCGTATCGAGATCATTCTATCATTTTTGAGATTGCATCCCAGTACAGCTTTTGCCACTCTTTTGTTGACTATGAGGGCCACTCCATTTCTTTTACGGGTTTCTTGCCCACAGTAGTAGATATGATGGTCATCCAAACTGAATTCACCCATTCCCGTCCATTTTAGTTCACTGATGCCCAGGATGTCAATATTTATTCTTGCCATCTCATTTTTGACCACCTCCAACTTACCCATGTTCATGGTTCTTACATTCCAGGTTCCTATGCAATATTTTTCTTTACAGCATTGGACTTTCCTTTCGTTTCCAGGCATATCCACAACTGAGCGTCCTTTCGGCTTTGGCCCAGCCGCTTCATCAGCTCTGGATCTACTTGTACTTGCCCTCTGCTCTTCCCCAGTAGCATGTTGGACGCCTTCCGACCTGAGGGGCTCATCTTCCAGCGTCATAACTTTTATATGCCTGTTGTCTTTGTCCATGGAGTTTTCTTGGCAGGGATACTGGAGTGGCTTGCTGGTTCCTCCTCCAGGTGGATCACGTTTGGTCAAAACTCTCCACTATGACCTGTTCATCTTGGGTGCCCTGCTCGGCATAGTTCATAGCTTCTCTGAGTTCTTCAAGCCCCTTCGCCACGGCAAGGCAGTGATCCATGAAGTGATCTTCATGGCATACAGAGTATCTTTTTTTAGACATCAAAGGAGGAGATATGCCATAAAATTGCCCTTATTTCCACAGGAGTAAAATACAACGTACAAGGCAATTTTTTTCCTTTCTCCCTATACAGTGGTTATTGTGATGTATATTTTAAAATACCATTATATATATATGAGAAGAAGCGGGCATGCTGACATCTAATACAAACACTATTTGTTTTACTCTTAAGATTTGTAAATCTCACCAATAGCCCTGACTGCTTTCTCCTGTTTATATGGTTCCTGTGCAACTTCATCTCGGGTCTTGGCTGAAAGCAGTGACTAATTTTAAAAGTAAGAGGTGTCAAGGTTTAAATCTGCCTGGAAGTCATGCATGCATCCTTACTACTCACCCACAATATGTGCTTCTACAGTAGTCAAATCTTAAATTAAAAATTTCTCATATCTTGGCAGGGAAGAACCTCAAATAGGTCCTAAGGTAGCCAAATGTTACAGGGTAGAGGTCCTGCACCTTTGATACTACATCATAGCTGTCAACTTTTCCCTTTTCTTGCGAGGAATCCTATTCAGAATAAGGGAATTTCCCCTAAAAAAAAAAAAGGAAAAAGTTGGCAGCTATGCACTACATTGCTACATGATACAGCACAACCAGATGTCTTCACTTGCCCCAGCTGCAACTAAACATATCTCTCCCATATCAGTCTCTACAACTGCAACAGGCACTGTAACCTTCCAACAATTTGACTTCACCCCCCAAAGACACACTCCTCCCTTTTCTCCTGAAACAGGTGGATGCCAACATTACTATTAAATGTGCAGAAGCTCAACCCTCTTTTGCACCTAGCTAGCAAAGCCAGTCTCTGTCATTTCAGACCTTGATTATTATCTACTGTTAGTTGGAGAAGACAGCACTGGGCACGATAAGCTAATGGGCTGATGCACTATGGCAGGTTAATAAGAACCCTTTGGATTGCATCAAAGAATACCTGTGCCATCATCAGGTTCCCATAGATGTCAACCAAATGCTTATGGGGAAATCTCATATGAACTTAACAGTGAATGAAACATATCCCTATGTTTTGAACCTGTTGTTTGTTCAACAGGTTCAAAACATTCACAGGCAAATGTGTTTTCCCCAGCAGTCACTTTATCTTTTTTAGGGTGTGTGTGAGAGAAGGGGTGTTTTAGAAGTACAGTGGTACCTCAGGTTACAGACGCTTCAGGTTACAGATGCTTCATGTTACAGACTCCGCTAACCCAGAAATAGTACCTCGGGTTAAGAACTTTGCTTCAGGATGAGAACAGAAATCGCGCAGCAGCAGGAGGCCCCATTAGCTAAAGTGATGCTTCAGATTAAGAACAGTTTCAGGTTAAGAACAGACCTCCAGAACGAATTAAGTTCTTAACCTGTGGTACCACTGTATGTAGTGAGAATCACCAAAAAGTCAGTATCATGTAGTGACACGATTCACAGGCTAACTGCCTAGTGAAATCAGGGAAGCAGAGAGCGTCTTTCAGTTCTTTTGTTTAAATCAACAGAATACACAGAGAGACCATGAATTATGCTCCCTCAGACATTGCTCAGAGTCTCTGCTACTTCCCCTTGCAGCACTTTCTAACTTCCAAACCCCTCCTTACTGCCTATGATGGCCAGCAAATGAATCTTTCTGTCTCTCTTTGGCTCTCTGCTCTAAGATACAAAGGGAGCGCCTGGTTCTCAGGGGAGGAGGAGGTCCTACCAGGCTTTCAAGTGATGTAGTGTCCACTGTCTGCTGTACTGTTTCTCCCATTTCTGAGTCCTGTCTCTGTTCGGGACTAGAACATCTGCTAGCTTGCTGTTGTTCCTCATCCTCCATTATTTCCCAGCTCTTGGTCAAAGGCCTGGAAACGATGCCTTATGAGGAACGGCTAAGGGAGCTGGGCATGTTTAGCCTGGAGAAGAGGAGGTTAAGGGGTGATATGATAGCCATGTTCAAATATATAAAAGGATGTCACATAGAGGAGGGAGAAAGGTTGTTTTCTGCTGCTCCAGAGAAGCGGACACGAAGCAATGGTTCCAAGCTACAAGAAAGAAGATTCCACCTAAACATTAGGAAGAACTTCCTGACAGTAAGAGCTGTTCGACAGTGGAATTTGCTGCCAAGGTGTGTGGTGGAGTCTCCTTCTTTGGAGGTCTTTAAGCAGAGGCTTGACAACCATATGTCAGGAGTGCTCTGATGGTGTTTCCTGCTTGGTAGGGGGTTGGACTCGATGGCCCTTGTGGTCTCCTACAACTCTATGATTCTATGATTCTTCTGGGGTGTGTCCTGTTCACCACCACCACCACCATGAACCTGGGTCCATACTATCATCATCTTCATCACATCCAGAAGCCTCTTGGGGTAAAGGTCTCCCACACTCCTCCTCATCTGCCCAGTCCATTTGAACCATGTAGTGGTTCAAATGACCCCATATCTATGAACCAATCACTATCTCCCAGCCTATTCTACCTGACCAGGGTGGAGGACTATGCCTTGAACTCCTCAGAAGAAGGTATGGTGGCCTGGTAGAAAAGAGGACAAGGTTCCTGCATCTTTAATAGATGCATGGTAAGTTATACTTCACAAAAGTCCTTCTTCTACACAAAGTTGTAGGATCATTAGCTTCTTTTGCATCTGGCAAAACAGTGACCATCACAAACAGTGGTTACTCCATCCATGACATGTTAGCCTTTATCTCCTCCAACTGTCATCGAGTGTAATGGCAGCCCTGCTTTTGTGATTGCCTTGAATACATCTCTGGGGGATTATCTTGCATTCTGACACAGTTTCAGGTGGCTTTTAAAGAGCCCTACGGCACAACTGACAACTAATAGGTTCTCCCTCATTTGAAAACACAATGAATGCCAGGCCCCCTTTTAACTGCTTCAGGTTTTAGCAGAAGTGCAATTATTTGTTTTTATTCCATGCCTCCCTAACTGCAGATTCTTAAATGAGAAACCAATACGTACTCTGCCTTACATATCAGCTGCAGAGGATTAAACAGAGTTGCACACAAGACCGGCTTCAAATGATTTGGAACTTCAAGCAAAACCAATGTTTCAATTGCAGGGAGAATAAAGGGAATTTGGCCCCTTACTTTCTGCACTGGTCCCCTAGGTTACTATGTTTAGAAAGCAATGGAGACATGATTTGGCAAAAACTGGGGTTGGAGGCTTGTGGGGGGCTCCCCAACCTTTCCCTGCATGAATCAAGAATCAGGCAAAATAGTAACATGACATTCTCCACCCAGTGAATGATATTGGAGCTATAGACCCTATTAGTAGGTACTTTGCTACTACATTGCCCTGTGCAGTTTTTGGTTCCCAAAGGATATCCTGCATTTGTCCAAAGTTCCATCACCACATCAGTCACCTCCCCCTGCTCTTTTCTCCCAAAGAAGCTCTGCTCAGATTGTGTGCATAATATTACAGGCAAAGTCAGGCAATTAGGCATGAATTATGCTTCTTTTGTATAATATCCATAGCTTTTACTGGTCTACCAGGACCAATAAAGCAACAAACTTCTAGGATGTTGTAAAGCAGTAGCTTTCAGAGTATGTTCTGGGGAACTCTCAGGTTCATTGCAGGTATATAATGACTTTTTGTGTGTGTGCTTAGATGATCAACAAGGGTGGGCAAGCTTCTCTGAGAGCAGCTTGCCTGTCATTATCTTATTTTACTTTGTTTTATGAAAATATTTGTACTCCAGGGAAAATATGTGCAGCTCCAGGGAAACTTTGGATGAAGAGAAGAAGAAGAAGAGTTTGGATTTGATATCCCGCCTTTCACTCCCCTTCAGGAGTCTCAAAATGGCTAACAATCTCCTTTCCCTTCCTCCCCCACAACAAACACTCTGTGAAGTGAGTGGGGCTGAGAGACTTCAAAGAAGTGTGACTAGCCCAAGGTCACCCAGCAGCTGCATGTGGAGGAGCAGAGACACAAACCCAGTTCCCCAGATTACGAGACTACCGCTCTTAACCACTACACCACACTGGCTCTCCACTTAGAACACACTGGATGTGTTCTAAGGTGTGCTTTTAGTTGAAGCAACACAATGATAGTACAACAGGCTGTGCTGAGTGGAATGAGTGCTCACCAAAGAACGTTCCAGAATCCTTTGCAATGTGCATGTAGTCGCCCGGGAATGGGAAGGCTCTTAAGCAGGTAAATTGATGGGGAAAGGGCTCCTGAAAGGTAGACACCATGCCAACAATCTGTATAATATCCTGCATTATCCTGTTATCACATACTGTCACTCAGACATTTACACACAAGCTTTGAAATGGACTCTTCACCCACATCTCTGAAATCTCAGGGGTCTCTTTGGGAACACACAGTACTCTAAAAACCTGTTGCAGTGGTAATATACCTTCAGTATCACTGTATGTTTAGAAAGAAATGCCAATAGTTTGTGGGTACAAGGGACGCAGGTGGCGCTGTGGGTTAAAGCCTCAGCGCCTAGGACTTGCCGATCGAAAGGTCGGCGGTTCGAATCCCTGCGGCGGGGTGTGCTCCCGCTGCTCAGTCCCAGCGCCTGCCAACCTAGCAGTTCGAAAGCACCTCCAGGTGCAAGTAGATAAATAGGGACCGCTTACCAGCGGGAAGGTAAACGGCGTTTCCGTGTGCGACTCTGGCTCGCCAGAGCAGCGATGTCACGCTGGCCACGTGACCCGGAAGTGTCTCCAGACAGCGCTGGCCCCTGGCCTCTTAAGTGAGATGGGCGCACAACCCCAGAGTCTGTCAAGACTGGCCCGTATGGGCAGGGGTACCTTTACCTTTACCTTTACAAGGAGAAAACTATAATATAGAAACGAAAATTCTCAAGATCCAAGTTTGGGGCAAGCACCCTCTGGTGAAAGAACCCCAGCACAGATTTAAAATAATAAAATATATGGCAAAGTAAAGCATGAAAATATAGGCTGTTAGAGCTTTAAAATATGCCCTTGTGAGTTCCAAAACTCCACCTAGCATAGGAAAAGATTGCACATTTGGTCAGCTAAAAATCAGTTTACTTACAAATTCTTCAAAGATCAGGTTCAAGATCAACTTGAAATTTCTTCACAGCCTGAGTTCATCAGGTAAACTGCAATACAGCAATAGGCTCAATAACCTTCTTCCCAAGGTGAGATTGAGTGACCTAGGCTAAGCCTAGCAGGACAGCTTACTTTATGGTCTTAACCCCTTCAAGTGTTAATTAGACTTAAGCATGTTAGCTATGTGAGACGGCTTGTCCTATGAAACTTTGTTGCAGATGAGGACTACACTTTGTATCTCCTTGATACATGGGATTCTGCTGCTGAGATAGGACGGGAGAAGAATAAAAAAGATAGGAAATGCTTGCCTATTTCTGGCCTAAAAGATCATAAAATTGTAGTGGTTGTGACTCGTACAGCATTCTTAATTAGGGGTGGAAGGATCTGTCAATTTGAACTCTCTCAGTTTCTCATTTTTCCGATCTTAAATTCAGTTATCCACATTTCTGTAGCTGTTTGCCATTTAAGTGCGGATTTCTCCTAATAAACACATTTTTATGAAGGGTTCTTTGTGTGTGCTAATGCACATGCTTTTTCAAGCTGGCTTCCCTAATGTAATGCCCTTTATATGCCAATTTCACTAATGTATGTGTTTTATACACATTGCCCCCTAATGCATGTATCTTTGTTAATGTTAGTTTATGGGACAACTGCATTGCAAAATTCAGGTAAGTGTGTTCCAGTTCTCATACTTTTCCAGAAATTGTGAGTTTGTTAGATTTGACTTTAAATGTGGACCAAATTGAATTTTCCCCTACCTCTACTCTTAATGGGCCACTTAGGATTAACTTAGCAGGAAGTTGTGGTAAGCAGACCAGGGTCACTGCCTACAAAAGCCTGTCTCAGCTCTAATGCCTGTCAGATGCCCCATGCAAAATTTGTGAACTGACCATACAAAACAGATGTATATGTGTTGGCTAGGACTAGGTACTACACAAAAGAAAGCCTCATGTACAGATGTAGAGCAGGACAAGTGAGTCACGGTTAGAGCCATAAGCCACAAATAGTGTCAAGACCACCCCGATCACTTGCCCCCGAGAGCATCTTTGGGAAGGATTTCCCCTCAGAAGCGCATGTCCATGTTGTCAAGTCTAATGCCTTTTTTAAGGTGGTGGTGGTGGTAGGAGCTAGGGTAAGTGAGGAGCCTCAACTTTACTTTTATGAAATGTGGAGGTCTCTCAACCCATCGGTTGCATAGGGCAATTCCAAGTTCCCACTTGGCACTAAATTGCAATGCAAGGTGGCCAGGGTAATAAAAATCTTGTGTCTGGCTGATTTACAGGCTGCAGACATGACTGCCTCTTGTTTCCCGGAAGAGGGCTGAACATACAAATTGGGACTGGGTGAGTGAGGCTTGAAGCACAGAGGCGCTTTCTTCTGTAAGGGGAGTCCTTGTCAGAGTTCTCCTCTCTGTGCCCTCCTCCTCCATTCACTTGCAAATCACTGTGTTTGGCACATCCAAATTTCACCCTCCCTCTCCAAACACTCGCATCTCGCCTCCACACCTTCCTGACTCGTTCACAAAGCCTTCTCACATTGAGCACTGGCTGCAGCCTCATCAGCAGCAATCTGCTCTCCATGTGTGAGGGACGTTTCTTATTAATCAGGGGGTGCTGAAAGGAAACCAATCAGATAGAGGGTACCTTTGGCTTCGGTTTCCAAGCTGCCTAAGTTAAAAGTGATGCAGAGGGAGAGAAAGCCCTGAGTACAGAGAGAGATCACTGGAGCTAACTGCTAACGTGCAGCAGAGACGAAGAAGGCACCAGAGAGGCTGCGGACCAGCACAGCGCTAAGCAAAGCTGCCGTCACTTTCACTGGAGAGAGAAAGGTGAGTTGTTTTGCTTCTATGATCTCTGGATTCACAAACATACTTTCACTGCAAGGGAGATTAGAGGGTATGTTTATAAATATAATGCTTGATTTCACCTTCCTCTTTTTGGGGGGAGTAGGGGGGGCAGGAGAGAAATAAAGATATATGAGTGAGAGACGCGAAGTAGATGGCAAACAGATATGTTGCTGAAAGTTGAAGTCAAAGGTGTGTTTCTATTCTCCCTCCCCCCCCCCCATGCTCGGGGTTCATTTGAATAGTAAGTTTGCAAACAGGAAGGTTGCTGTATTCAGAGTAGTTCTGCACAGCAGGGTACCCCCGCCCCCGCTTTCAATTAATTCACACACTTTATTTCTTGCATTCAGTATTTCTACATCAGAAACATTTGCTCTCCTCTTCAGGGAAGGAGAATT
The DNA here is from genome assembly GCF_951804945.1 of Podarcis cretensis. Taxonomy (NCBI): domain Eukaryota; kingdom Metazoa; phylum Chordata; class Lepidosauria; order Squamata; family Lacertidae; genus Podarcis; species Podarcis cretensis. The sequence continues at coordinate 21,310,494 of NC_137176.1, read as the reverse complement.
AAATCCCCATTCAGTGAAGCCTGTGTTGTTGTTTTTATCCCCTCTCCATTTTAAAAAGATCTGTGCAGAACTCAGGGAAAATGGATAGACAGTGAGTGGGTTGAAATCATTAATTTGTACAGCAGATGAATGCATTTCAAAGGGCAAAAAAGGAAAATCAGTATTTCACGCAATGTTGGAAGCATAGAGGTGAAACTGACACCCAGCTGATTTGCCTGCGAGGATTCTCATCTTGGTCACATAACAGAAAAGGCAAAATGCCTTTTATCAGCTTGAGTTGCATTGTTGATCAGGGTTGAAGCTTTCAAGCATCACAGAGCTCTTCTGCAGCCTTTCTGAGCATGGATAGGGTTATGTGCATTAAAGGTAAAGCCACAAAAGCTGGTGTGGGTGGAATACCCAGCCACAGTTCCCCAGCAAACTCCAACCTCATCCTTTTTCTGAACTGCAAAACAATTGAAAAGAATCAAGGATGCATGGGGACAATCTTAGTTATCTGAAAAGGCAATTAGTTGACCATTCTCCCACCAGCAGTTTTCATTTTCCTTTCCTTTTTTTATTTTCAATTACACATGCAAGAAACTACATGATGGCATCTCTCCAATTTCACAAAACATCCAGGTCTTGGGCAAAGAATGATGGATGTGAACTGTAAAGGAAATCAATATCCTCTGCAATTGTATGGGCAGTCTGTGTACCGTAGTCATTCATCCCCTGGCAGGCAGTTTTAAATAATGGCTCAGGATAGAATTGAACAAGGGACTCGGTTGGGATAATTTTCATTTGTGCCAGCAAAGTTTGGACAACAAGGGAAGGACCAGACTGCTGATGAAGTTGAGGAATGGGCTAAGATCACATCCCAAAGGTTTTTTTGCGCAGGATACAGGAATTTCAGGTCTTCATAACAGAACTTGGGAGGGGGAGGAGGAGCATAACTTATGCTGAAAGTTTAGGTGTATGATTCTAATAATATTTGCTAATTATTATTGACTGGCAAGGGTGGCAGATTTTGTGAGATGTCTTTGTGGAACGGGGGTTACAGGTTTGTTTTGTTGCTGCTCTTGTTTTTATTATGTATTTTGTGTTCTTGTTTTGTATTTTGGTGCTGTGAACCACCCCAAGATCTCCAGATGAGGAGTGGTATACAGGTCCAATAAATAAATTTTGCAACTTTATAAAACCTAAGCTAGTAAAATTATTAAGCATTCATGTAAATACAAATCTAACACATCACTTCCCAAGTCCACAGCTATGGCAAGATCTGCAAGTGTAGATCAGATGTGCATCTGAATATGGATGGTCTATATACACACTGCATTACTTTCAATTGGGTTCACATACTAAGGTATATTCTGTTCCACAGACAGATGATGATGGCCATTCCATTGAATAGACAACTTCTTCGTGATTTCTAAAGGTGATTTCTAAAGCAGATCACTTTCTCAGGATGTGGATGATATCCTACAGAAAGTTTTCTTTTCGTAGGTTGGGGGTTGGGAGGATACCCCCCCCCTTAAATAAGGAATTTTGTAATGATTCTGGAAAATACTCCTGTAGAGGTATGCACTGGGTTCGTATTGGAATTGACAACCAACCAATGTGGATTCAAGGATGAGACTGGTTACTGCTAAGTTTTGTTAGGAATAATCTGAAACTTTATATAGAAGTATGCATGCCATTTAGTCAGATGGCCATAATAACAGCAGCAAATTAGTCAAGGCTAGAATAAGCAGTCTTAATTTTAAAGAAGGCAGAATACATTAGAACAATGTGGCAACAGTATACAGAAAACAAGGTGTTGATGTTTTCCCCCTTCTCCCCTAGATATGTGTGCATCAAGGTAGTAAATCCGAATTTAGCCAAAGTGACAAAAGAGAGTGTAGAATTGTTTTATGTTGGCAAGAAGAGATGGTAGCCTGCACAAATTTAAGGAGGAGATAAAAGCAGAATAAATCCTCGATAGTTCTCATTTTAAGCCATATTTTCAAGGCAGAAAGTATGTATATTTCTTGCCAGCTTCATTGACCAATAAAATGCCAATGATTTCAGGATAACAGCTGGGTTACAGGGATTTGGATGCCCTCATCAGACTAAGTTACCAAAAGCAATGTAACATACTTAATTGGTTACTCAGGGAGGTGAGGAGGCAGAAATACAGGAGTAAATTAGATCAGCTTGTGGGTGAGAGAGAAAGAAATTTAGCATAATCTGGCATAGGAATGAAGAGTACACATCACTCATCCACCTAGTAGCTTGGTACGGAAAGCTATTCAGTTGCATCATGTATACCTGTACCCCGTAAGAATGTCTAGGGATGAATGGATCTGTCAATTTCAGATTCTTTCAGTTTCTCATTTTGCTGGTATTGAGTTCAGCTCCCTGCATTTTTGTGTCAGTTAAAAAAAATAAAGTTCTCATGAAAAAACATCAGCATGTTTGTGTGCACTTCTCCCAAGAGACACATTTTTGCAAGCAATTTTGCCCAATTTGCATCTTTGAATGTTAGGTCTACTAATATATGCATTTCTGTGCACTCTTCTCCCCAGTATGCACACATTTTTCTACACTTCTTTAAATTGGAGATCTGCATGACAAAATCTGAAGTAACTATTGAAGGTCAGCTGTGTTTTAGTTCACATACTATTTTGAGAAGTGCAAATTCACATTGATACTGAACCAAGCTGAACCCAAGACAGAATACTGACTATTCTATATTTAACAAATCTGTGGCAGATACCTGCCTAAAATTCTCCAAAAGAGATCCCACCATATCTCATTTTAGCATATTCTAAGTCATATTTGAAAGTACCCCATTTGCTATGTAGTATCATTATCATTTAAAATATTGTACTTTATGCCAGACAGTGAAACTTTGTGTTGAAAGTGGGCTGCATCCCTTGAAACAGACCAGATTGTTACCTTGGCTGGCCCTTCCAGTTCATATAAAGATAGCTTTGTGGTCACAAATGCTAATATCGCTATGAACTCAGGACGGTATTGATGCCGAGTATAATAAAATGAGATTCACCAACATTAATCAAAGCAATTAAGATCCGCTAGTCATGCTTCTTGATTCTCAGATTCTGCCAGATAAGAAGATTAATTAATTCATGAACATTAGATGCTTCTATATTGCAAATTTACCACCATTTTAGTGGTGAGCTATATCTGCCATAGAATTGTCTGTCATTCTTCTTACTCCTTTTCTGGATTTTTCAGAAAGCTTGACGGCGGAGATCACTTATTAGTATTCTGGTCCTCCCACTTTTGACCTGACTTATATGAAATAACTGAATAATATATAACCATTTAAATCATTTTGCATACGTTGGGTTGTTTCCAGTGCTAGTCATACACAGAACAGTCCCACTGAAATTAATGAGCATGATTAACATAGGTTAACATAAGTCCAATAAGTAGCACTTAGTTGGGTACAATCCATAGTCAGTAAGCTTTCAGACAACCTCTTTCAGGTTGCTCGGGACTATTCTCACATCATAGGCACATAACCTGAAGGCAGGGGTAGCCAACACTATACCATCAATATATTGTTGGACTACATATTCTATCATTCCTGACCATCAGCTGTGCTGGCTGGAGATGGTTGGAGTTGTACTGCAGTAGTATCTTGAAGGAATCAGATTACCTATGCCTGTCCTAAGACAATCTAAGGAAATCACAGCTGAAAAGAAAATTAACCCTGAGATTTCCTGGGTCATATCTCACATTGCTATTGTTAGTTGCCACACTTCAATAAACCAATAATTTCCTTTGTGGAGGGTGTAGGAAATGAGTAACTAATGAAAATCATATTACCTTTTAAGCTTTCCTACAAGTAACCTGGCATGGCCCATAACACATTTGACTACTGACATACTAAAACATAGGCTATTTGCTTTCATTGGTACATTATTTTATGTTCATATTTCTTTCTGATGAATTCCCCCAACCCCCATAAGTGGTGTTATACACTGGCAACATCTCAGTGGAAGGGAAAACATGGTTAGAGACATACACAAAAGGCAGAATATCAGAATTATCCCAGAACATGCAGGGCTAGGAGGAACTGGAGCTAACAGAAAATCAAGCTCTAATAAGCATAGAGGGGGATGCAATGCTACTGTCCTGACATTTATGAAAATGTGCACAGAGGAAGAAATACAGAAGGGAGAACTGCAGAGATGAACTATTGAAATCCACATGTGGGGTTTTTCTACCTATTCAAGAGCTTCTTTTGAAGTTATGTGACTTACAGCAGGTGCTTGGTGTAAATGCTGCCTAGAGATACACAAATATTTGATCATGAATAATGATATCTGGTGCTCACAAGTCATTTTTAGGAGACTAATGTTCAGATTCTTGCAAAAGGGGAATAGAAAAGGAAGCAAGGGGGAAATGACTCATAAATTTGAACAGACGGAACACTGGAATAATCAGTGGTTTAACAACATGTCAGCTTATGCTTCCACTTTTAAAACGAATGCCAATTTGAGAGCAAAATTGTGCTGTCTCATTGGATCTTTAAGATCTTCCCCTCTCCATGAAGTGGAAAATTCTAGGTAGCTTTTTACAGGATCCATCCAAACAGGATCCATCCAAACAGGCACACGGCACACCTATAACACAGCCTTAAAGTCCTTTGATAGACATTATTTCACCAAAGGAATGTTGGGAATCATTAGTGGAGCTAAGGATCTTCAACAGAAATCTCAACACCCATATCAAACCACTTGCCAGTTAATGACCCTCAAGCAAATTAGGTAGGCTCTTAAGGCGACTTTTCTAATATCCTACCCATGTGGAGGAAGTGCTGCAGAGATGCAAAGGCAAGCCTGGAGGGTAATACCCAACACATGACAATATCAATTATATATAAATTTTGCTTCTTCCCAGAAAACCCGAAGTTATTCTAAGTGACAACACCAATGACATGCTAATGGCACATACATAGGGCGGAATTCAATGAAGTCCCTAAGTGGGGTAGGTGTGCAAGAAATGAGGTATGAATGTGCAATGAGACTTCCCCCTCTATCTCCCCCACTATGTGGCCCTTACTTGTTCTGGAGGTGTGACCAGCCCTCCTGAACAGATTTTGGGAGTGTGTGGGGAGGTGAGGGAGGAAGTTCTGTTTTCTGAGTGGACCTCGCTCCACACAACTTAGTTGAATTCTGTCCTTAAGGTTTTTTCTTCTTGAAAGCTGTGTGAGAGAGAGAGTGTGTGCATGTGCATGCAGTCTTCTTCTTCTCTGTCAGACACACACACAGAGAGAGAAGCAAGCAGGTGTTACTTGCTACATGGCAAATTAGTTGTCAGGATGCTGTCAGCAGCCCCTGGCTGGTTGCCCAGGAAAGTATAAAGACAAGGAAAAGTTTCTTACAGTCCTTTTTTATTTCAGTCTTTACAGAGAGAGGCTATAGAACCCAGCCTCTTGGATAATGGTGTTGTCCCAAGTGAATCGCCACCACCTTTCTCCCCCACTTCCTCATTCACCATTATCATCATCTCCTCTACATGTGCTGCTACCTGTCCTCTGTCTTTGAGCTCTTTGCTCTCCTACCTTTAAGGCTTGCCAGGTTCTGGGAGATGGAGAGTCTGGAATGCTTTGTAGTGACAGCGTGTCAGCCAGCTGCTGCTCCATCTCTGCTTGCTCCTCCTTTCCCATTATTTCTCAACTTTTCCCATTTGTCTGCCTCTGAGCTGTGACCTCTCACTGTTGTAAGTTTATGCTGTCTTCCACTTCCTCTTCCCTGGAAGAGTCAGGATGGGAAGGTGGTCTCCATCATTCCTCCTTCTCTGCCCAGCCCCTGACAATAGTTGATCAGCCAAAGAGCCTATACTCATATGCCACATTGACTGTCTGTGGCTAAGCCACACCAATGTGACAGCTTGGTATAGGGCTGCATCATTACCACACAGCTTCCACTGCCATATTTCATTCATCTTTCAGGAATGGCCTCATAAATGGATTGATTTAAGGACCTCTGAAGACCAAAACAATGTTAGCTCAAGACAGACAAGAATTTGACGAGATTGCAGTTGAGCAGTAGTAAACAAAGTGGAGGCATTCTGTTAAATTAAAAGCTTGGGTCAAAAATACATACTTTTTAAAATATGTGTTCAGTGCCAAGATTTTAACAACTAACTGACCATCTAGCCATTTAAACAGCAACAATTTTTAAATATGCTTAAATTTGCTTTGGTCATTCAATCCAGCTACCACTAGACTTGTCAGAACCATTGGGAGGCCTTCAGAGAAATCAGTAAAGGTCCTGGTATCCTCTTCAGGGAAATAAGCAATTCACCACAGTTGCTAAGGTTATGGAAGTTCTTGCCTGCTGGATAGTGTATTCTGTGCTTCTGCCTTTTGGGTGGGAAGTTCACAGGCAGCACACAACAGCAACCCTTTTTACCCACCAGTATGCTGCCTGTAAATGTGAAGGTTTTGTTCAGCTATTAGTTATTGCTGTGACAGAAATTACTCATTTTTTTTTTGTTAATCAATCTCCATTAATTAATTGCGGGGGGGGGGAGAGAAATTACATTCAAAAATTATCCAAGAAGAGGAGATCATTTTTTTTAAAAAAAATGAAATTCTCGTGGGATGGGTGAAAGGGTTTGCCATCCCGACCTTACTTTTGTGCTGGATGATTGGCACTTGTGAGTGTCCTTTCTTTCGTTCTACAAATTGTCTCATCAGTGGTCTGAACAGTGCAGACTTTCTGGGTACCTTTGCTTTAATCAAAGTCCAGGGGAAGACATACTGAGGCAACTCATCCCACAGTGTGTGTCTGTGTTTAGATTAGTAAGCGTGAGCAGCCAGGGAGGCTGCAGAGTGTTTGAGGGATGTTTACTGGAAAGAAAAAAAACATGCATGCCATGTTCAGCTACCATCCCACATCCAACAAAATTCTAAAGTGCCCTGAGAACAAGGCATTAAGCAGAAGCCTGTTTTGCAAGGGAAGGAAAATGGAGGGCAAATGTTGGCACAGCACTCTCAGCTATCAAGACTAATAGCATTCCTCATTCAGAAATACTTTCAGTGAACATGTGAGAACCTTAATGTTTGAAGCAGCTCAAAGAAAAGAGTAGGAGAAACAAACGAACAAGGTAAGCCTTCAAGACTCCAACCATTTGCTATTTGTTTATTTATTTATTTATTTTTAAAAAAACTCACAAGAAACCAGATGTCATCGTTATATTATTAGCATTAGTATCATCACCATCAACAACAACTTTGAGAGTCACCTACACAACACAAGGCACTGAGTGACTTCAGATTCAAAGCTATAATTAATATAGGTTTGTTTACATGTTCAGATTATGATGGTGAGTACTATAGTCATTATTATTAACAACATTTATGATTCACCTACACATGGCAAGTCTCTAGGCAACTTAACCTAAAAAAATTATAGACAACATAGGTTTGCTTGCATGCTCAAAAGAGAAATGTATGAATTGATTTCTTCTGAGTCTGGCCATTGATCCATCTACAGTATTTAGAATCATAGAATCATAGAATCATAGAGTTGGAAGAGACCACAAGGGCCATCGAGTCCAACCCCCTGCCAAGCAGGAAACACCATCAGAGCACTCCTGACATATGGTTGTCATTTACTCTGTTTAACAGGTACTTCCCAAAGATCTCAAGCTGAGATCTTTCCCAACCCTACTACCTGAGATGCCTTTAATTAGAAATGCCAGGGATTGAGAATGAACCCTACAGCCAAGCTACTGGTCCAATGTTTCCAACACTCACAAGGCCTTCAGAAATGCTATAAAACACGTGCATTTTGGAGTGTTAAGACCAATTATTGAGGGTCCCTTTAACATGAAATTTGCAGTTTTGAGAGTAGAGCTGTTCCCTGTGGGAATCATTTATATTCTTCCTATTTGTCGCCATTGTTTCCCATACTGCTCAAAGACATGAGCCTCTAAGACGCATTTCAACTTGAACACCCTTCCATGTGGGGGGAATATTCCCTTCAGGAACTACCGATGACCCTAGTATTTAGGGAAACTCTTTCATCTGCAGCCCCTAGCTAATTTCAGTAAAGTGGAGCTGGCTCAGGAACTAAAAGAATTGCCAAATGAATGGGAGCACAGCGTGTATAACCTGGCATCCAGATACTGGAGCATTTCTGTAAGATTCCCAGGAATGGGAGGCTGAGCTGAGATTTGGGAACTTAACAACAATAAAAAGGAATTTAATAAGAGAAAATAACACATGACTTTACAGTCAATTTACTGTAGTCTGTTCAAGAGGAGAAGGGGGGAACTACTCATATTCAAGGGCACCTAAATAAGAGAGACTGCAGAGTGAAGGGAAAGGAGAAACAGTGGAGAGCAGTGAACAACAACAACAACAACCCAGAAATGATGAAAGAAGGCATGAGATATATACTTACTTAGCTTTAGTTTGCTAAAATGAAAGAAGAGGGGGGAGGGGGGAGATAAATAGTACAATGGTACTATTGTACTATTGTATAGAACTAGATGTACTATTGTACCCTGGTACAATGGGTCGGTATCTGGCTATTAACCAGAGGTTGGTGGTTCAAGCTGTGGGCAGGATTTCTGCATTGCAAGGTGAACAAGATGTCCCTCAGAGCCCCTTCCAACTCGACAATTCTATGAATCTATGAAATCTTCAATGGTAAATAATAAATAAATAAATAAATAAATAAATAAATAAATAAATAAATATTTTTTTATTTATATCCCGCCCTCCTCAGCTGAGGCCAGGCTCAGAGTGGCTAACAACAATAAAATAATACAACATTCTAAAATCATTTCATTAAAAAATTACTTCAAATCAAATTGATAGCAACCATTGGGCTAGAGTTCTGTGAAGATTACCAAAGGAGGGAGTCAGGCTGTGCCCTGGCCAAAGGCTTGGCGGAACCGCTCTGTCTTGCAGGCCCTGCGGAAAGATATCAATCCCACAGGGCCCTAATCTTTTGTGGCAGAGCATTCCACCAAATCGGAGCCACAGCCGAAAAAGCCCTGGCTCTGGTTGAGGCCAGCCGAACCTCTCTGTGGCCTGGGACCTCCATGATGTTTTTGTTTGAAGACCGTAAGTTCCTCTGTGGGACATACCCAGAGAAGTGGTCCCGTAGGTACAAGGGTCCTAGGCCGTATAGGGCTTTAAAGGTTAAAAACAGCACCTTAAACCTGATCCTGTACTCCGCCAGGAGCCAGTGCAGCTGGTATAGCACCGGGTGAATGTGATCTCGCAGCGAGGACCCCGTAAGGTAAATTAAACCAGAGTGAGAGAATAGGTATCCCAGGCCATGGTAGGACATCCACCAGGCAACAATAGAGGGACTTAGGAGTATAAAATATTCCAAGGCCACAGTAGAGCTTCTGCTGGGCAGGAACATACAATATGCAAAGACAAGCCAGCAGCCGAGAGACAGAGTGGTGAGCAACATAAACAAGACATTACAAAGAAGCAATTTGTTATTTTATTTTTAGAAAACAAACAAAAAAAAAATCTTTTTTTTTAAGAATTAAAAGAAAGATGCCTGCTGTTCAGGAACACAAATTGAGTGGTGAAACCAGTTAGAAGTTTCTGTGAAAACCGGTGTAGTAAACATTGGATGAATGTTTTTGGTATTGTTTCTGGAGTGCACCAAATCCTTAGAACTTTCAGTGTTGATAGATCAAGGGACTGGAATTTAATTTTTCTGCTACTAAGAGTGCAATTTTCTTAAACTCTTCAGCAAATGTTAAGGTGGGGAGTTAACTCTTCACCCTTCAAAGTTTATAATTGACTGCAATGGAGTGGGGAGAAGTTTCAACTTCACTCTTTTGCATGCCTATCAGATTTCCTATAGAAGACATTGCCTGAGTCATTTGGGCCCAATTTTCCAAAACTAAACCTACAACGTATTTCCCAAATCAAATTCAACCTCTAGATTCTGAGGATGTGGTAAGCCTCCTGCAACACAGGCTCACAGGAGCTATGTTAGGGGTGGGGAAAACAAAGAAAGGCCACCAACATTGTCTCATTTCCTTTTCCCCACTCCTAAACATAGCTTCTAGTTTGGGGAGAAAGGAAGTTCAGACCTAGTCACAACCCACCGACCCCAACCCGTAGTTGTCATAAGGAGAGGAAGGGACATGCTAAGCCTCTTATGGGATCTCCTCAGCCAAGTCACACTAGCTGGTGAACAGGTTTTCATCTGTGGTGACATCCCCCTAAAGTCATTGGTTCCCCAAAAAACAAGGAATGAAAACCTTTCACTCATTTGGGAGAAAGTAAAAAAAAAAAAAAAAAAAAAGATGTTATGGACACCATGGGAGGGGACATAAGGGTGGCAATTCAACTAATTTTTACTCAGCTTAAACCCAATGAAATTAATGAACTTAACTAAGTTAGGGCTGGGACGCGGGTGGCGCTGTGGTCTAAACCACTGAGCCTCTTGGGCTTGCAGATCAGAAGGTTGGCGGTTCGAATCCCCGTGGCGGGGTGAGCTCCCATTGTTCGGTCCCAGCTCCTGCCCACCTAGCAGTTAGAAAGTATGTCAAAGTGCAAGTAGATAAATAGGTACCACTCCGGCGGGAAGGTAAACGGTGTTTCCATGTGCTGCTCTGGTTCGCCAGAAGCAGTTTAGTCATGCTTGCTGCATGACCCGAAAGCTGTCTGTGGACAAACGCCGGCTCCCTCGGCCTATAGAGTGAGATGAGTGCACAACCCCAGAGTCGTCTGCGACTGGACCTAACGGTCAGGGGTACCTTTACCTTTAAGTTAGGGCTATTAATTTCAGTGGACCTAGTTGAGTACCACTCTAAATGTTCTTTCTTCCAACAGTCAGCCATCGATTGACAGTGTAGTCTACTCCTTTTTACATAGTTTCATTCTGAGTTCTATTACTTTGTTGCATTACAATATTATGGAAACTTGGGAAAGTAGGATGTTATGTTGGAACATTAAGATGTTATTGTATATCAAACCATCTTTGATGAGAGAAAAAGTCTAAGTATCCTATTATGATTAACAGGAAAAGCACTCCTCATTATGTATGCTACCAGACTTTCTGGCATTTCTATCGGTGATAAACAACAAATATGCATTTCTATTCATTTTGAAAATGGAAATCAATTGCACAGGTAACAAACCGCCAACAAGCCTGCATTTCCTACTCATGAATAATGCATCTTGTCATTCCGTGTCAATCTATGAGACGTAAATGTGCCTGATTGCTTTATTAGCGTTTGAAAATGAAAATAAAGTGACATTCATGTTGTCCTGTGCTCTAAAACCTGATGAGTATGGTTAATTCATTTCCTTAGTCCCTTCTGTACTCTACATGTGACAAATGGTAAATGTCTTAGACGAGGAAGACATGAGTTTAAAAAGAAGTAGTAAGAACAGGAAAAACAACAGCAAACATGGCAGTAAATTCTGCATTTTGGGGAAGATGGAAAAAAACTTCTTATAGAGCAAAAAACCATTGCAAGCATTATTTAAAAGCACACTAGTGAAATCATGGTTAAATTTAAATATTTTCCACCACTTTATGTAAACTGCTTGTAGATTTTTTATTTTTATTGTATTTATCACTCTATACATTTTGTTAAATAAATAACTTCTGAAATATTTCACTAAACCTTTGGGGGATGTTAATAAGGGCCTATTATTATTATTTTCATACACAGAATAATACCTATCAAGACCCCCAGCCTATTTACACCTGCCCAAAATTACTTCACCCACACCAATAATCCTACCTGTTTATCAGCATCCAGAGTCTACAACATATAGTTCAACCACACATACAGATTTTCAGCAAACAAAATATAATTCACAAGAATAAGCAAAAAGCAAAACAGAAAACCCTCATTCTCCACTACACATACACAGGAAAGGATACAAACAAATGCATGGATGTTGGAGAGAAGAAGGAAAGCCCACCTGTTTCTGAAACAGGGAGAACAGACTTCTCCCCCTTGGTTCACCAATTGACACTGACTGTGGATGTGTATTTACATCAAGCTAAAACATCATGAATGGATAACCTCCGTATGTATACATCCAAATATCATTGGTGCAATGCTTCTAATGGGATGAGCATGCATACTCCATGTATGTACATTCCATCCCATGTAAAGGTAAAGGTAAAGGGACCCCTGACCATTAGGTCTAGTTGTGACCGACTCTGGGGTTGTGGCGCTCATCTCATTTTACTGGCCAAGGGAGCCGGCGTACAGCTTTCGGGTCATGTGGCCAGCATGACTAAGCCGCTTCTGGCGAACCAGAGCAGTGCACGGAGCACCGTTTACCTTCCCAGTGGAGCGGTACCTATTTATCTACTTGCACTTTGACGTGCTTTCAAACTGCTAGGTGGGCAGGAGCAGGGACCAAGCAACGGGAGCTCACCCCGTCGCGGGGATTCGAATCGCTGACCTTCTGATCGGCAAGTCCTAGGCTCTGTGGTTTAACCCACAGCGCCACCCACATCCCTTCCATCCCATGTAGTCATGTGCAATTATGCATCCTGAGAGCTGGATTGGCATGAATATGCTGTTACACTGCACTGGCAGGCAGCAAAACCAGCAGTGTAGCAAAGCATGGGAGCCTGCTGCCTGGTCAACAAGGAGTTTTATTTATATTTATTTATTGTAAGATCCATTTCCAGTCCTTTCTTGTCCTTCACCCTGAAGATCCCAGGGTGGGTTGCAGCAATTTAACATACAATATATAAAAACCAGGAACATAGTTATCAAAAGCCAGTAGAACTGTGTCAGCCAGCTCAGAACAGTGTAGATTAGGAGTAGGCAAACTACGCCGCCTGGGCCGGATCAGGCCCGCCATGGTTCTAAATCCAGCCTGCCCGGCCATTTAAGAACCCGCCGTGAAGCCAAGACTCCTGGCGATGGCAACGGGGGGAGGAGGCTGAGCTCTGCCAATCAAACACCATGCCTGGTTTACCTCAGCGTGGGGATGTCTCTGCCAATCAAACACCACGCCTGGTTTACCTCAGCGTGGCACGGGGACATCTCTGCCAGCCAATCAAATGCTGTGCTGCACTGAGGTGAAGCAGGCGCGGTGTTTGATTGGCAGAGCTGCCACTGCTTGGCCTCTTCCTCCCGCCGCCGCCGCCCTGGTGCTCCTGTGGCTGCTGCCACTCTGTGTCCCCATGAGGGGGGCGGCAGCAGTATTCCTGGAAGAGGGCAGCTGGCCCAGGCTAGAGCTCAGCGGGGCTGCTGCCGTGCTTCCATTGGCGGCCAACGTGATGGTGGAGGACGATGAGGCCAGTGGCCAAGTGGCCCAGGCAGCATCCTTCACCTCCAGGGAGCAGGAGGACGAAGGGGCAGAAACACCTGCACAGGGTGGCAGCCGCAGGTGAGGCACCAGCTTGTCCTTGTCTCTGTCTCTGTACTCTTGAAGAGGTGCACAGGACAGTGTGTGCTGCTCTCGGCCAGCTCCTGCAGGGTCCTGGCTTCCAAGGTGCCTAGCTCCCACAAGCACGCCAGCCCACTCTCCAAAACTTCCCGTCCGGCCCCCGACAGTGTCTGAGGGACAGTGAACCGGCCCCCTGTTTAAAAAGTTTGAGGACACCTGGTATATATTCGCCAAAAGAGATAAGTCCCTGAGTGAGAGCAAAGGGAGGAAATAGCTTGGCCTCAGTGACATAATCATATAGCCAACTCTGATGTGGCACCATAAGAGCTTTGTGTTCACTATTTGACCCTGGGCTGGTTGGAATGACACACTGAAGAAGGCTTAAAGAGGCAGAATCATATCAGGTCATTTAATAGTAAAATTTCAAAATGAAAGACCTCAAAAATAGAGGGTGGGTTTTCAAACAGCCTTGAAAGCCTACTTTTTTGCATAGAGAAGCAAATCTTGTGAACATTTGGTGCAGCTCAAGTAAAATTGGTTCCTCCCCAAACTGGGGTTTCTTTTAGCTTTAGATAGCAGTACTTACTTCCTTAGAAAGATAATACATGATTCAATTTAGGGCTTATTTCCAGCAGCAAATAAAGAAAAGGAGTTCAGTGCTTATAAAATATGCTACACTACTTAATAATGTAGAGATTGTGTTATGGACTCCCTGTGCTAACATTTAAACCCCATGAACTATCCTTCCCTTTTCATGTTATAATCTCAAAACCGTGTGAGTTACTGTAATGCTATAAACTCCTCTCTGCTATTCACACCGTTTCATAACAATGGAACCTTTGGAGACATTGAAAATGAATCCAAAACCACACACAACCAAAAACCCAAATGAAAATAAGAAAGAAAGAAAAAACCCACATTGTTTCGAAATATATAGGCCACCTCTGGGAATACAACATTAGAATTACATCCCAGTATACTGTTCCCCCAAGGGACGCAGGTGGCGCTGTGGGTTAAAGCCTCAGCGCCTAGGGCTTGCCGATCGAAAGGTCGGCGGTTCGAATCCCTGCGATGGGGTGCGCTCCCGCTGCTCGGTCCCAGCGCCTGCCAACCTAGCAGTTCGAAAGCACCTCCGGGTGCAAGTAGATAAATAGGAACCGCTTACCAGCGGGAAGGTAAACGGCGTTTCCGTGTGCGGCTCTGGCTCTGGCTCTGGCTCTGGCCAGAGCAGCGATGTCACGCTGGCCACGTGACCCGGAAGTGTCTCCGGACAGCGCTGGCCCCTGGCCTCTTAAGTGAGATGGGCGCACAACCCCAGAGTCTGTCAAGACTGGCCCGTACGGGCAGGGGTACCTTTACCTATACTGTTCCCCCACCTTGCCCCATAATTATTGTAACAGACCAGATAAACCTTAGGTTTAGGAGCACATATATTAAAATAAAATCAAAGTATGTATGGAATGGATGACGGCATTTTCCCTAAATTCTACCTGTAGGAGAATGTGCCAGAACTATTCAGTTAGTTGCCCACCTTTCTGTGATAGGGTTTATTTATGTCCTGGTTTTTACTTTTAGAGATATGGCAACCCTAGATTTCTCAACCCTGATTTGATTCATCTCTAGCAGTGCACACACAATGTCTTGTCCATATATAACCTGGTGTCAACCTTCAGATCCTTCAGACCTTGGCTGTCCTTGCATTCTGCCCTTTAGCATCTTCTCCACTGTTTGCCTTTGGGACCTTCCTGCTATACCTTGATTTCCCATCACACCAGCTTTCTGACTTCATTTATTTTAATGTCAGAACACCTCAAACCTGCCATTGATGAAGTTCTCACTCCTGATGCCTCCAGACTTCTGATGTCAGCTTCATTTAAACATGGCAGCATTATGAAAATTGGTGGTGGTAAGGTTGCTAAGTTTCTGACCTCACTAAATTTAAACCCTGGTGACTTGGAACAGCTTTCAAAACTGTGAAGGGGAGACCCCTAATAAATAAACTGAGAAGGGGAAGAAATGGAGGCAGTGAGAGGTTTTACTTTCTTGGGCTCCATGATCACTACAGATGGTGACAACAGTCACAAAATTAAAAGACCCCTGCTTCTTGGGAGAAAAGAAGGCTGATCGCCAAAGAATTGATGCTTTTGAATTATGGTGCTGGAGGAGATTCTTAAGAGTCCCATGGACTGCAAGAAGATCAAACCTATCCATTCTTAAGGAAATCAGCCCTGAGTGCTCACTGGAAGGACAGATCCTGAAGCTGAGGCTCCAATACTTTGGCCATCTCATGAGAAGAGAAGACTCCCTGGAAAAGACCCTGATGTTAGGAAAGATTGAGGGCACAAGGAGAAGGGGATGTCAGAGGATGAGATGGTTGGACAGCGTTCTCAAAACTACTAACATGAGTTTGACCAAACTGTGGGAGGCAGTGGAAGACAGGAGTGCCTAGTGTGCTCTGGTCCTTGGGGTCACGAAGAGTCAGACACAGCTAAACGACTAAACAACAACAATCTTATGCACACTAAACAATGTGTGACTTACTCTAAAGTGAAAATGCATAAAATTGGATCTACTTTTGTGTGGATTTACACATTACTGCTATGTGCAAGATTTCTGGCACAGAAAACATGTGTATGTTTCAAAATGTGTATTTAAAAACAAAAACAAAAAAAATGGCAATAATTATGTTAATTCTATTTGGGCTACAGTTTGTGCACACAATTTATTCTTTTATGTTGGGCAGTATGGAGCTATCTAATCCCTGAGCCATCTGAAGACAATCCTGTATAGGGAAGGTTTTTAATGTTTTATTATCAAAACAAAATAAAAAGAAAAGAAAAGAAAAGAAAAGAAAAAAATTCCTTCCAGTAGCACCTTAAAGACCAACTAAGTTAGTTCTAGGTATGAGCTTTCGTGTGCATGCTCATACCTAGAACTAACTTAGTTGGTCTTTAAGGTGCTACTGGAAGGAATTTCTTTTCTTTTCTTTTCTTTTCTTTTCTTTTCTTTTCTTTTCTTTTCTTTTCTTTTCTTTTCTTTTTATTTTGTTTTGACTATGGCAGACCAACATGGCTACCTATCTGTAAATGTTTTATTATGTTTTTATATATGTTGGAAGCTGCCCAGAGTGGCTGAGGCAACCCAGTCAGATGGGTGGGGTATAAATAATAAAATTATTATTATTATTATTATTATTATTATTATTATTATTATTATTATTGAATAAGTCATCCCTATTTTCATTGGATAAATGTTGCCTACAACACTGACAGATTGTTACTTCCTGCAAGGCAAACCACAGATCAGAAATAATATGTTGTGGGATGACAGGCTAGCCTTCCAAGTGTTGTAATACAGTGCACAATTGTATACAACAATGCACAAAAAGGGAAGACATGGACCTGAGCTTTTATTCTTGCTGTTTCAGACTTGCCCTTTCCCATGTTAATGAGCACAATGGGGTCAGGGAAGTGCAATGGTCCTGCTGCATCTGTTAATGAAAACAGTTTGTGGTGCTTAGGGTAGAATTGAAAGGCGACATTGTTTTCAACTCAGCAGGGTGTACAAAAGATGACCCACACTTTCCCTGAATGTGCGGCCCTAATAAGGAAGACTCAGCCCCTTCCTTCTTCGTTTGAGGACATTCCTGCTGCAACTGGGCACCAAGGCTTGCTTTTCACTAAAGGACCAAGTAGGAGGGAGAACAGTTACAGAGTTCACAGGAAAGATACCGTCAATTCCAGATACAAAGAAATCGTCAGTGCTAGTCCTCCTCAGAGTTCATAGACAGGACTGAGGGAGCAATCCTGGGTGTCGCACAAATTTGGCCTACTTAAAGAGGACACAATGGACAATGCCCTCTTACTGTATGGTACCATGTAGCCATAGTGGGGGTGAGCACATGCAATTGCTATGCAAGCCAGGATCAACAGCCAAATTAGTGTATGACAGTCAGGACACAGAAAACAAAGTTTTCCCTCACAAAACACATGATAAAGTTCTGGAACCCACCGCCACAAAAGCAGACCCTCCAAGTGTCCCTATTTTCAAGGGATAGTCCCGGATTTACAGAAGACATTTCTGATTTGATCCCCTAATATCCCAGCTTTTCCTTAGGACATCCCAATGTTCACCAGAGAAATGTTGGAGGGTATGTTAGGACTAGTGGCGTAGCTAGCCGCTTGGGCACCTGGGACAGGGAGAGAAACAGTAGATCAGGTGTGCTGCGGGCCCAGCTCAGATTGTAGGGCCAGCGAGTGCCAGCTGCATCCTTTTCAGCTGCCCTCTGGCAGCTGGGGACGACGCAGCAGCTCAGTGCCCTGTAAGCACAGCCCCAGGTCGTGCTGCTTTGGGGAACAACATGCCATGTTCTGGGGCACCTGGACTTGGGCATCACCTTGGGCTCTGGCATGCTGCCCCCAAGGTAAGTGCAACCCCCCAGGTACACAACTGGATAGGACGTCCTTATTTCCGTCAGAAAATTTTTGGAGGGCATGCCATGGTGACTAACTCAGATACAGTGGTACCTCAGGTTAAGTACTTAATTCATTCTGGAGGTCCGTTCTTAACCTGAAACTGTTCTTAACCTGAAGCACCACTTTAGCTAATGGGGCCTCCTGCTGCTGCCGCGCCACCAGAGCCCAATTTCTGTTCTTATCCTGAAGCAAAGTTCTTAACCTGGAGCAATATTTTTGGGTTAGCAGAGTGTGTAACCTGAAGTGTATGTAACCTGAAGCATATGTAGCCCGAGGTACCACTGTAGTTTCTAAGCCATCTCTCTAAAAAAATAATATTTCTTTTAGAAGGGATATAGTAATAGGTTTTAGTTTTCGTAGTTGAATGCTCCTCCCTGTTCAGTGGTAATATAACCTGGACTTTGAAAGTCATCTAATCTTCCTTGCTGTATTATACGATATTGTTTTAATTAGTGTTTTTATAGTTGTTCTGATTTTGAGTGGAGTGCCCTACCTGGGTGGATGGAGCAGCCAAGTAATTTCGTTGTCCCCGAGAGGGGGCAATGACAATAAAGATATTATTATTATTATTATTATTATTATTATTATTATTATTATTATTATATACATTTGAATATCAGATGCAGGAGGAGACAAGCAACAGAAAAAGATTTTTGCTTCCATGTTCTGCTTGCTAGTTTCCCAAAGGTATTGAACTGCTAGCTGCTTGCGATGTAGTGATGAGCCAGAGGCAGTTTTGGTTTCATTTAGTAGGATTCTTTATGGTGTTTTTATTATTATTTAAAAAAGCAGGAACCAGGAGCATTTGAGGATGTTCCCTCCCACCAGTAAACACCTACAACTTTATGAGGTAAACAATGCTATAAATGCACTTGCAGCCGACTTAGGAAACAGAGCACTTCTCTCAGAGCTATCACTGGGAAGTGCAACAGCTATGTGGCTTTCTCCTCCACCGCACAATTAGTGTTTAAATTATGGGTTTGTGAAGTATAGAAAGGCTCCAATACAAAACATATTCTGTTTTATTAAGGGAAATAATTGGGGAGAGGTTGCTGTAAAAATGTAACATAAAATGAGACCCATTAATTTTCTGCTCCCCTCACCTCAAGTTGATTAGCACAAATTAAATTTCATGCTAGTCAGCCTGGGCACTTAGCAGGCAGTAAAAGGAATCCTGAATTTCAAAAGAGATTGTAGCAAAGCACACACATTGGAAGTGCTCGTTGTGACGGCATAAGAAATGTGCACATCTTAGCAACAATCAATGAAATGAGGGATTCGTTCCAGTGAGTATCCTATAATGGGCCAACCTTATTATTCTTTTCAATCAATACACCTATCACTTAATGGCAGAGAAGGCTGACGTTACACCCTGAGCACGATGTTCATATTTACTCACATTTTGATGTGCCTTTGAAAGATGGCATCACTCAGCTTAAGGATAGCACTCACTGCAGGGGGCTGGACTAGATGACTCTAGGAATCCCTTCCCTTCCAACTCTAATATTCTATGATTCTTTGAAACTACAAGAACTGTGATTCTCTCTCTCTCTCTCTCTCACACACACACACACACAACACAGAGAGTGATATCTACAAAACATTCCATATACCAGGGTGGCTAGTATATTTTAGCTTAACGGCTGCACCACATATACAGCACACAAATCTACACAAACATTTTATACACTCGTCAAGCATGCAGCCACACAACTTTCTCTTTCGCTCTCTCACACACAAATATGTTCCTAAGTCAGGAGAAATGGCAGGATATAAACTGAATCAATCAATCAATCAATCAATCAAATGCATGCATGCAGTTATATACTTGTATTCACTCACACTGTAGTGTGATACATATACCTCCCAAAGGGGGAGTGCATAGTGCTGTGGTCTAAACCACTGAGCCTCTCAGGCTTGCTGACTGGAAGGTTGACGGTTCAAATCCATGTGACAGGTTGAACTCCCGTTGCTCTGGCCCAGCTTCTGCCAACCTAGCAGTTCGAAAGCACACCAGTGCAAGTAGATAAATAGGTACTGCTACAGGGCAGAGGTAAATGGCGCTTCCTTGCGCTCTGGCAATCAGCATGGTGTCCTGTTGCGCCAGAAGCAGTTTAGTCATGCTGGCCACATGACCTGGAGAGCTGTCTGTGAACAAACACCGGCTCCCTCGGCCTGAAGTGAGATGGGTGTTGTAACCCCATTGTCACCGTTGACTGGACATAACAGTTCAGGGGTCCGTTACCTTTACCTTTTACCTATAACTTCCAAAGGTGCCACTTCCTGACCTTGTGCTCCTTTCTCTTCCTGGGCACCTCTGAACTAGCAGTGGCAATGCACAAGAAGAAAAGGAGCTTTTGCAAGGTCAGGAAGAGGTGCCTTTGGAAAGTACCAAATTGGCTCGGGGCTTCACAGATCACCTGAAAAAGCTTGGTAGGCCTGATCCAGTCTGTTGCCCACAGAGTCACCACCTTGCCATATAATTTTGCCTGCCAAACAACGGTAATAGAAGTATGTTTAAAAGCCACATGCACTGTCTGCATTTTGTTTAAAAGTGATGCTCATATTTTCATTTCTTTTCCAATGAATGGGCTCAGTTATCTTTATCTGCAAAAATGTATACAGGAAGAGTTTCAAGGAATTAATGGGTACTGACATACCTGTACAACACTTGTTTCAGTATTATTGTGGTAACTCTCACTGTTTGTCTATATTTCCTTCAGTAAACATGATGCCCATCAGTTGATAGGGCTAGTGATAGTTTCTGTGGATAGTGTTTTTGACACAGGACATGAACGACAAGGTTATAATAATTTACATAACAATGAGGGGTGGCTATTCCCTCTGATAAAATTTCTTAGCATGTAGCAAAGGAATCTGGAGAAAAGCTGCTCCAAAATTAAGCCGGAGAAAAAAATGTGCTTAAAGAATGGCAGAAGAGTATCATGTTTCATTCATTGGAACACACATGGAAAACATGGTGAATTAAATATCAGCGTATCTACTGATAGAGATATACACATCAATACTCTTTTAGCTCCATCTACTGTCAATATCAGTCTAGCCATCAATGGTGCTGACTTGCCTCCCACATTGCAGGTGCATCATGTGATGTGTCATGTTACATGTCACATGATGCGTCCCGTCCCCCACGAAGTGCACAAGTGTTCATGCACCAGGCCAGGGTGTGCAGGTGTCCTGCAGCCATGATGCTGTCACTCGTGCACAGGCTGGGGAATGGGAAACACGGAGGGCCTCCTTCTCCCCTTGTCACATTGGGAGGGAAGAAGGAGGCAGAGCGGAGCCCCAGGATTTGGGGGGTGCCCAGCCCCCCACTGAAAAATATGGTGTGTGTGTGTGTGAAGACTCTTAAGCCCCCGCCACTTGGCATGCCTGCTAGCCATTAATATTTGCACTGGGTTCTTGCATTCCACATTCGTAGCACAAAAAAATCTATGGCTGCATTGATCTTGACACTAAACATGACAAGGCCCATTTGCAAATGGGGAGAAGGGGAGGAACAAATTCTTTCATAATCAATCAATCAATCTGTAAAGGGGTGTGGATATATGTACACCACTGATGCAGAAAGCTAATAAAGATTAGATCTCCAGCAAAGTGAGTGTAGCTGGCAGCAAAACAGGACATAATCAGTGCATCCCAGACAAGTGTGGAATTGGTTGCTGTTATCACAAAATCAGTGTTGAGGGAGGGAGGAGCCAATAGGACGGCCTAAAATGGAGACTGTCACCATGGATTAGAAGCTGGAGTAATTGCATTTTGCAGCATTTTGCTTTCTTGAGCATTGTTACTCAAACAAACAAACAAACCTGATCTTTACTGAGAGCTAGCTGGTTGGTCACTGTGAGAAATGAAATGGTGAGCTTGAGATAGCTGATTCAGTGCAGCAAAACATGTTCTGTTGTGAGAACTGGGGGCATGGCTATGTTGGTCACCACTATATAGAGAACATCCTGGAGACATGAAAATAGAAGTCTGATGTTGCTACAGCAGCTATCTTCAAACTGAGCCTTAAATGGCAGCAAGCTCCACCTCCACTAAGAGTTACTACTGCATTTAGAAGGGCGCAGCCAGTTTTTAGTGGTTGTTAGCTCTGAAGGAGGAGGGGAACTGTCCTGGGTGTCAAATGTGGGAGAACATTATGTTCTTGAGCCAGAGGGGTACTCACCCCACAAACTCTTATTCCTGTCGGTTGGGTGTTGTGAGGGCCATTCCCTCTCCCACTCTGAATTGCCAGCTTCACCCTCTTTGGAAAGGGGGCATTTGACTTCAGAGTCAACACAAAACCACCACCAGCAGCATCACATGCAGGGCTTTTTTTCAGCTGGAATTCAGCTGGAACCAACATCTCAGTTGCTTGCCATTGCCATTATAAAAGAACAAGGGTTTATGGTGAGTTCTGGCACATCTTTTTCTAGAAAAATAGCACGGATCATATGTTCAGGGAAGTTTTTAATGTGTGACATTTTGATGTGTTTTTAATCTTTGTTGGAAGCTGCCCAGAGTGGCTGGGGGACAAATAATAATAATAATAATAATAATAATAATAATAATAATAATAATAATATTGCACCTACTCCAAGGGGCTAAGAGCAGCATATATGGATTGTTCCACTTTTTCCACACAACAATAACAGCCACTACTTCTGAGGAAGATTTTCAGGGTCTGACTTGATGTTGATAATGAAGGATAAATTGGATCAGTAGGCTTGCTTCTTCTGCAATTCATCTCTCTCTCTCTCTCTCTCTCTCTCTCACTTGACTTGGTCAGATTCTGACAACAACTTTGGAACTCTACTACCAGAATCTGTTTGGAAGATGTTCCACACTTTAGATCCCCACAAAAGAGCCTATTTACTGCAGCATGCTGAACAATTCAGAATGGTACAATAAACCAAAGTTAGATGATACCCATACTGATCTGTTCTGCGTAGCCTGCAGGAGTTTATAATCCGTAAGCAATATGTTAAGCAATAATGATATCCTGCACAAACATGCTTTTCTTAAACGGCACATTAAAAATATATGCTGAGGGAGTAGATTAAGGCAAAGAAAAGAAGAAAAACTGAAAATGACTGATCTGCATTAGATGCTGTGAACTCAATGGGAATCTTTCTAATAAGCCCACCTGGTGTTCCATGAATGCCTAAGGACTGGTTTTCAAAGGTGTCATAAGCATAAATAAAACAGTGCTGCTCCTATTTACCAGCCAACCGAACTGTTCTGTAAATGCGAGCAAAGGTGATTCAATTAAAACAACACTCACTGCTCAGCACTTTTGAGAGTCCAGCTCTCATATTGGATGCCAAAAACCTGGTCGTTTGCTCCAAGTCTTCTGATGTTGGAAAACATCAAAATACATCACAAGAAGAAGCCATAGCAAACCCTGGGAAAAACAAAGTCC
The DNA here is from genome assembly GCF_951804945.1 of Podarcis cretensis. NCBI lineage: Eukaryota > Metazoa > Chordata > Lepidosauria > Squamata > Lacertidae > Podarcis > Podarcis cretensis. The sequence continues at coordinate 21,287,243 of NC_137176.1, read as the reverse complement.
AAAAACAACACAATGAGAGACAGTTTTGGCATTACTCATTCCAAATACTACCTGCAAGGAGGCCCTTACTTGCGGCTATACAGTCAGGGCCGTCTTTACCTGGGGGTGCAAGGGATGCGGGGCACCCGGGCGCCGAATTCTGGGGGGTGCCAGTCGCCTGCCGCTGAAGCCCCCTAAGCTCTTAACTATCTACCTCTTATGAAGTAATAAATAATTCTGATCAAGCTAGAAAAACAAAATACATATATATCTAGGTATTACCAAAATGTATACCTACTGTTTCACTAAAGGACTTTGTGAGCTCATGTACCAAAGATGTGCCATGCCAGCGGTAGCACTTGCCATTCACAGTGGTTGCACTTGTCAGACTCAACAACGGCGCTTGTCATTCACAATGGCACTGTGTATGCAAAATTAATTCTTACATCAAAATTTGTGGCGCTGGGTGGATCTTTGCTAAAGACAGTGCTGTATACAGTCCACATGGTCGGGATGAGAAGAAACATTTCAGAGATCTGAATCACATGCGCAGTCCCCAAGACTATGCATCCCACCAAGAACTGTGTGCAAATGGCGCCTCTAAATTCTCTACCTTATTTGTGGCCAGAGAAATTGGGGAAAACATTTCCTCTAATTTCTCCAGGGAGAGCAGCATTTCTCCAACAGTTTCTTCCAGAGAGGCTTGTAATTAGCAGTGGCACAGCAGTCCTTTCTTTCCTGCTGCTGCAAGAAACCTTTTTTGGGCATTGTGAGTAGGACTTATTTAACCCTGTGAGGAGTGGGGAGCATGCCCAAGTAGAATAACTCAACTCCCATCCCCGTAGCTCACTGCATGGTTCAGCTGAGAAGACTCCTGTACCTGTGAAAGCTTTTGCATGTTTGGGTTTTCCAGGATTTTGAAACACAAGGATCTTTCCCAGCCTTCCCCATTGCAGTGAGTCAGGGAATCATAGATTTGTAGAGTTGGAAGGGATCCCAAGGATCATCTAGTCCAACTCCCTGAAATGCAGGAATCTCAGCTAAATCATCCATGATGGAGGGCCATCCAACCTCTGCTTAAAAACCTCCAAGGAAGGAGAGTCCTCAATATAGGCCATCATTTTGCAATTTCCATAAGGTCTCAAATCTAGCATCATTCTGGAACATTGCGTGACCAGGTGTGACAGCCCCAGTCCCCAGGGATCACAAGAAAGCAATAAAGACTCTGACACGTGTTATGGAATTAAAATTTGGCCACAACTTTATTTAAACTTCCGAATGTAGGAAGACCTTGGCTTAGGCCTTGGGCATGTTTCCCTCCCAGCCCCCCAGCTGGGGGATCTGGGGCTCATCAGGGTAAATGGGATATGGGGGTGCTCTGCGAGACATTAGTGTAGCAGGCAGCCAAGCCCATATCCTCACACCCAGGGTAGTTCACTGACGACCTTTCAGTGTGTGGTCAGTGACACCCATATATATAACCCCTTTAAGAGGGGGACCCTGGAATCGCCGCAGCAGGGGGGTGAGTCACCACTTCATGCGCCTGCGCCTCCCCCCCCCCACACACACATAGGGAAGAAAAGACTAAAGGATTCCACTCAAAGCCATAACCGCCAAAGTTGTGATGAACTGCTATGGGGAAGACAAAACCTGCCAATGCAGGAAAATTTCTTCCCGGACCTTCAACAGCAACCAGTCAAAGACTGCAGCAGCACCCGCTAAACAGGAAGAAAAAAGTTAACCTGCAAACAAGAAACATTAAACAAAGGGAGAGTAGGGAGGGTGAATCTCCAGAGTCGACCCTCAGCCCCTAGCCAGCATTACCAATTGCCAATTCTAGAAGGAGGTGGAGGTCCCATGTTCCCCAGGCCTATTTAAGATTCTCTGCCACTCATCTTGAAGGTTGCTCCAGAGGTTGAGGAAGATAGGCATTTGGCCTTTCAGTTTCTTCTGCTTGCCTCATGTTGTGGTCTTTTTAGGCTATAAACCTGAAAACAAACTGCTAAAACTGCTCCCCCCCCAAAAAAAATAATAATTATATTTATAGCACCAAGCTGCTAAGCTGCTTTTTTATTGCCCGGGGTGGGGGTGGTTAAAAGTAGCAAAGGATCTACCACCCCAACATCACTGCTGCTTTCTGTTTTTGCACCACCCACCCATGGGATTTTAGAAGCACTGTAAGGGAATTCTCAATTCAATATCCTTGAGTTTTGGAAGGTAGCGGAGCCCGAAACCCCTTGCAAAGCTTTTGTGGTTTTATGCTTGATTTGAACTGATTTTATCTTTTGCATCTCTTTTGCAACTTTATGTGCTTCTTTATTTTTATTATTACAAATATAAAAAATGTAACAAACATATATATATATATAAGTTTCAGGAACCACGAGAAAAGCAACTGATGGTTCATTCTGTTAAGAGAATTAGAGCAGACAAGCTGGTATCTGCTTAGACCAGACCCTCCAAGTGTCCCTATTTTCCAGGGACGTCCCTGATTTACAGAAGGCATCCTGGTTTTTCATTTGATCCCAGAATGCCCTGCTTTTTCTTAGGACATTCCTATTTGCATTAGATAAATGTTGGAGGATATGGTAGAATGTCCCTATCTTCATCAGAGACATGCTGGAGGGTATGGAGTTATCTAACTCCCATATTGGGAAGGATTTTTAAAAAAATGTTTAATGTTTTACTAGGTTTTTCTAGATGCTGGAAGCCACCCAGAGTGGCAACCCAGTCATATGGGTGGGGTATAAATAGTGAAGTCCTTATTATTATTATGGAATAGGATGTCCCTATTTTCATCAGAGGGACGTGGGTGGCGCTGTGGGTGAAACCACAGAGCCTAGGACTTGCCGATCAGAAGGTCGGCAGTTCGAATCCCTGTGACGGGGTGAGCTCCCGTTGCTCAGTCCCTGCTCCTGCCAACCTACCAGTTCGAAAGCACGTCGAAGTTCAAGTAGATAAATAGGTACCACTCTGGTGGGAAGGTAAATGGTGTTTCCGTACGCTGCTCTGGTTCGCCAGAAGCGGCTTAGTCATCCTGGCCACATGACCCGGAAGCTGTACGCCGGCTTCCTCGGCCAATAAAGCGAGATGAGTGCCGCAACCCCAGAGTTGGCCACGACTGGACCTAATGGTCAGGGGTCCTTTACCTTTATTTTTATCAGAGATACCCTTATGGAGGGTATGATCAACATGTGAAATTCAGACACAAGAATAACTTGAGTCCTTAAACCAGTAGGTCTCTCCACAAGTTTACATGAGTTTGAAGTGGCCTTCTGATTTGGTCTTTGTGACACATAAATGAAACAAGTGGTTGCCATACAAGATCTTTTTGTAACTTTATTGTACACCTCATAGAAACCACAGGGTTGTGCATTGCTGAAATAAATGGAGCCTGGAGCCTTGCACTTATGCCAGCTTGGCACACTGCCACTTCGTTCTGCTGTATATGTAGATCCAGCTTTGATTCCTTGTAGGGACTGCAGCCGTAAGACAAATACAAGGTCAAAATCATGGCCTCTTAAAGCAAAGGCGGGAATGTGTACATTGCCCAAGCCTATAAATACAGGGAGAATCAGAAAGGGAAGGGATTCAGCCTCTCTTAAATGGGCTCTGTATTATTCAAAGGGAGATCAGAGAAAATTTATCGTTAAGCTAATATGAACATATGGATTATAGAATTATTTATGAAAAACATTCAGTCAGATGTATTGATCAGAGCAGCTTAAAGAACCACTGCCTTTTCAGCAAGCACTACAAAGCCCTGTGGTTTATGTTCTACAAGATTCCATCGGTAAACAATGATTTGTTGCAAATGTGAACATTTGCAACATGGAATGCCTAATCAAGTGTCTTCAGAATATTGGCTCTTTAGACGAACGTTGACACTTCAGAAGCAAATGACTACAAAGCAAAACAGCAATGCCGTTTCTCTTTCTGAATATTAATACCCAAGCGAGAATGTGGTGGGAGCAACAGAGAAATATATGAAAGGAAAATCCTCATAAGTCCTGATCAGAAAAAGCAGCCTCCCAAGACATACTAAACAGCCGCGTCAAATTTTAAGGAAGACAGAGAAATGTTCACTTGCCGTTGGTCTCCAAATTGAAGAATGAAAAGTAAGAACTTTATATTGCATACCCTCCAACATTTCTCTGATGAAAATAGGGACATCCTATTCCATGGGTGGTGATGATGATGATGAAAATAATAATAATAATAATAATAACAACAACAACAACAACAACAACAACAACAACAACAACATTACCCCATCTGACTGGGTTGCCCCAGCCAATCTAGTTAGCTTCCAACATATATAAAAAACACAATAAAACATTAAACATTTTTTAAAAAATAAAAATCCCTATACAGGTCTGCCTTCAGTTCTCTTCTAAAAGTTTTTTAGTTACTTATCTCCTTGGCTTGCGGGAGGGGGTGTCACATAATTCCATACCCTCCAACATTTTTCCAATGAAAATAGGGATGCCCCCAAGGAAAACAGAAAATTCCAGGATCAAATCAGAAATTGGGATGGTTTCTGTAAATCCGGGACTGTCCCTGGAAAATAGGGGCACTTTCAGGTTTAATGTTAGATGTAGATTGTTTGGCTTGGGCCTGAATGGGTTTTTATGCAGTTAGACTCCTTGCAAACATTCCACCAGCATGTGGGCTTTGCTGAGTTACCGGGGGGCGACAAGGATCTCTTATAGAGCACATAAAGGTAAAGGGACCCCTGACCATTAGGTCCAGTCGCAGATGACTCTGGGGTTGCGGCGCTCATCTCGCTTTATTGGCCGAGGGAGCCGGCATACAGCTTCTGGGTCATGTGGCCAGCATGACTAAGCCGCTTCTGGCGAACCAGAGCAGCGCACAGAAACGCTGTTTACCTTCCCGTTGGAGCGGTACCTATTTATCTACTTGCACTTTGACGTGCTTTCAAACTGCTAGGTTGGCAGGAGCAGGGACCGAGCAACAGGAGCTCACACTGTTGCGGGGATTCGAACCGCTGACCTTCTGACCAGCAACCCCTAGGCTCTGTGGTTTAACTCACAGTGCCACCCGCATCCCTTATGAGCACATAGGGACATCCTAAGGAAAAGCAGAAACTGGGATGGGTTCTGTAGATCCAGATTGTCCCTGGGAAATAGAGACACTTGGAGGGTCTGATCCTGCAATATGCATTCTCTTTATGTGGCTAAAATCAACTTGGGCCAGGTAGACATATCAAGCTGTTTTATGCTGACCACCTTACTGACAGAGGTTCTCCAAGACCTCAGAAAAAGGTCTGTCCATCTCTGCTAACTAAAAATGTGATGGATTCAGTCTGGGACTTTGCATGCAGAGATATCCCTCACTCCTGAACTGTGAGCCCTGTATGGTGCTCCTCCATGAGGCACCCCACAGGATTTGAATCCGTGCCTCATCACAAGGCACTGAGGCATGCCTTCATTCTGTCCCTTGCTGCCCAATTTTATACTGTCACTTTCTGTTCCACATCCATTTATTTATGTGTGATGCCGCAGGAGCAGCCACATATATGCCCAGTGTGTTCCTATTTCTCATGCCGTTAATTCTCAGCTTACAAGGGCAAGTGACACAAATGCAGGTCTGTGCACTAAAGATGGAGCAGAAATATTGGTTCATCTGGCTCTTGAATGATGTGGTCTACTTCATACCCCACAAGCTACTACACAGATTGGAATTTAATTATCCATCAGATTCTGAATTTCGTAATATAGTTCTTGGCTCAAAAAAGTATAACAACAACAACAACATGTTTATTTATTCCTCCCAATCTGGCTGGGTTCCCCCAGGCACTCTGAGCACCTTTGAATACATACAAAAACATAATAAAACATCAAACATTAATAGTAACAATCTGATCCAATGTAAAAAAATTCACAATAACTTTAAAATAAACAACTTATATAAAATAAAGCAATACCCAGTAATCGATTAAAATCCAACCGTGAACAGTAAAATTAAACAACAGCAAATGATAAAAAGTTTACAATTACAATAAAGAATTGCTAATCTGCTCTGGTTCGCCAGAAGCGGCTTAGTCCTGCTGGCCACATGACCCGGAAACTGTGCGCTGGCTCCCTCGGCCAATAAAGCGAGATGAGCGCCGCAACCCCAGAGTCGGTCACGACTGGACCTAATGGTCAGGGGTCCCTTCACCTTTACCTTTAATCAATAAAAATAGTAGCAAATGCATAAAATGTGGGGGCAGGGGGAGAGACACCACAATATATTAGTGTAAAATGCATTAATCAATGCATAACTCTGGTTGCCCAACAACAGTGGCCATTTTTTTGTTTTTCTCTTTCAAAGAAATATTTCTGTTTAGCTTAGTTTTTGCTCTGCTGCCACAGGCAGCTGTAGAATTCTCCTCAACAATTGTCTTAAAAAACACGCAAAAGCAAGCAAGGAAGCAAGCAAGCAAACAAACAAACAAACAAACAAACCAGAATGCCCTGGATGCAGAGAGAGAGAGAGAGAGAGAGAGAGAGAGAGAGAGAGAGAGAGAGAGAGAGAGAGAGACTGTCACTGCTTCCATCCATAAACTTTTAAGGAATTTTATCTCCCCCACCAAAAAAAGATTAAAAAATCACTCTAGACTGGAGAGACTTTAGCAATGCCAGACCCCACCTTTTTGAGCTGAAAATCCTCATTTGAGACCTCTCAACAATATATGGCTTAATATTGGAGCAAAGGCCAATTAAGGGTTTCAAAAAAACCCACCCCATTTTATTCACCTTCACTCCTAATTCCAACCTTAATATTTTTTCCCTCCAGTGTACAAACTAGGTTAAGGTTACTTACCTTTAACAGAAGGTTAAATATCTTCATACCAGCTCAGCACAATAATAAATAACAAAGTGCCCCAAACATTGGTTTTAGACATACGTCATTTTGCTCCTTCTTGCAGCAGAGCAATAGAAAACTCAACTGCATGTTCTTACAGTTACAAAGGGCATGGGATTAAAAAAGAAAATAAGTTATGGAAAGTAACCTAAAATGCAAGGTCTAGCAAAGTCCTGTGGCTCCCTCTTTTGGATTGCACATATTTTGAATCTAGCAAGAAAAAAAGAAAAGAAAAAAAGAAAAAAACCCCCGCACAAAAGTGACATATCCTTAGCATCGCAAAATGAGCTTCTGTTTGTCTAAAGTGGTAAACAGAGTGAATAAAACATGTTTTTCTATAACAGATTCTTGTAAAGTATAATCATTCTGTACACAGAAAATCTGTAGCCTGTATAAAAATAGACATTATTTTGCCATTTACTGTTGTGACAAGATTTTCCCAGGCAGGCAGGGTCTTGCGAGAGGAGTTCATTCCACATAAAGAACGCAGGATGCAGGGAGAAAGTAAAAGGGAGATTGTATTGGCTGACACCTTGTTTTTAAGCGGATCAGCACTAGCTTTTTTTAAAATGAGGCCGAAAGAAATTGCATATGCCCGGCACAAATTAAAAGCCACTTGAGTGTGGGCTGCTTTTCACACCTATCAAAAGAGGCATATTCTGGTCTCCCGATTGACTCATTCTGCATCTGTAAGGGGGGGGGGAGGGAGCTAAAATGGCCAAACTACTTTTGGAAAAGGAATGGAGGAAAGAGGATCAAAGGATTTCAGTGCATTCCTTTTGAAAAGCTATTAATAAATATTTGCATTCAGTACACAAGGATGGGTAGATCTGTCTATTTCAAGCTTGTGCTGGTTTCACAGGCATTCGTTTGTTTGGAAGTCTGTTCCATTCATTCCTGCATTAACTTGTGTTTTAAAAAATCCATGTGAAAATTCATATTTATGTACTGCTTTCAATACATATTTAATTGTGTGAAGCTTTTAGTACGCTCTTTTCAGCGAAGAACCGTAGTGCAAAAAGCAGATAAGTGTGAAATGTGAAGGGTAACATGCATTGTAATCTGTGCATTAGTCCAGGAGGTGCTGATCAGATCAGTGCACACGAATTCACAAAGGGGGCAGAACACATCTCTAGCATCTCTTAGACTTGCCTGCTACCCAATCTATTTGAATCTTGTTGTCTACTCTGACTCTCCAGAACCTACCCAGAGATGGGTTCCTTCCCATCACCTGCTACTTTTAAGCGAGGATGGCTTTAAAAGAGGATTAGACAAATTCAAGGAGGACAAGGATATGACTACTAGCCATAATGACTATCCCCTGCCTCCACAGTCTGGAGGCCACAATGCTTCTGAGTAGCAGCTGCTGGAAGCCATAGGAAGGGAGAATGCTCTTGTGCTCAGGTCCTGGCCTGATCCAGGGGTTTGGGGATTGAACCTAGGAGGAAGAAGAAGAAGAAGAAGAAGAAGAAGAAGAAGAAGAAGAAGAAGAAGCGGAGGAGGAGGAGGAGTTGGAGTTTGGATTTGATACCCCGCCTTTCACTCCCCTTAAGGAGTCTCAAAATGGCTAACAATCTCCTTTCCCTTCCTCCACCACAACAAACACTCTGTGAGGTGAGTGGGGCTGAGAGACTTCAGAGAAGTGTGACTAGCCAAGGGTCACCCAGCAGCTGCATGTGGAGGAACAGCGAAGCGAACCCGGCTCACCAGATTACAAGTCCACCACTCTTAGCCACTACAACACACTGCAGGACCTTCTAACTCCAAAGTGATTGATCTGCCCATCCTATAAACAGATAAATCATTTCACATTTCAGTGGGTGAGTGGAAAGAAAGTCTGCAGCAGTGCCCAAAGGTCTACGTATACATTCAAGCTTAAATGCCAATGCACTGATGCCTTTTAAGAGCCTTTGTTTTCATAGCTCTTTATATTTCATGATAATGATATGCTTACCAATAAACAACAAAGGCAATAGAAGGACTAGCTCTAAATGAAATTCAAAATCTGAATCTACAGTGATTCCTCTGAAGATCAAAAGCCCATGCCACAATAAATCTGTAGGTTCTTCAGATTGCATGACTCTTTTTTTTTTACTCTAGAGTCTAGACTAATGGATGTCAAAGAAACAAACTCCAAATGATATCCAACTGAGATTCACTTTGAGCTTTTATATACGGTAGTACTCTGTAATAATACAGAATGGTGGAATACTGGAGCCAAGGCTATAATTCACCGATGAACAACGAGCAATGCACACACAGAAAATATATAACCTTTGCTCATAAACCAAAAAGAAAAAAAATTCCACCCACAATAGAGAGAAGAGAAGCACTTGACATGATTGTCTTGAGATAAATGAGAGCACATCCTTAGAGGCAGATGACTTGCAGAACAAAGGTTTGGATGTGCTCTGAAAAGTTGATTTAAAACCCGCTCTTGTAAACTCAGCACGCTTCCGTAGCTTCTGTGCAGGATTAATTATTGAAAGGGATATTAGAACACACCAACAGGGCCAAATAAGATCAGTTAAGTTGACCAGTGTGATTGATAGTTCCAGCATTCAAAGTACCAAGGAGGTCTTAGCAACACTGAAATAATGCAGGTGTGCTGTTTAGGGAAGTTTTTAATGTTTGATGTTTTATTCTGTTTTTAATCTGTTGGGAGCTGCCCCGAGTGGCTGGGGAAACCCAGCTGGATGGGCGGCGTATAAATAATAAATTATTATTACTATTATTATTATTACCCTAGATAAATTGGGACTTCTTTCTGATTTTGCTTTAAGCAAGGCTGCCATGGGAAGCTCATTTGGGACTCCTCATATGTCACCTTCGACTCTTAGTGTTTGGGACTCATTGTAGCAGTCCCCATGTAACTAGAAGTAGCATTGGAAGGAGTTCTGCAAACTGCTCATTTCTCCCACAGTTCCCCACACTGCTGCTTGAACTGTTCTATTCATGGAAGCCACTGCTAGATCATAGACCCTTCTATGAACAGAAGGGCAACCCGGGTTACAGCCCAATGTCTTTCATATTTTGCTCTGTGTAAAGTTTACTCACAATTTCAACACTCCTGTGGTAGTAATGGCTTTGCATATTTTGAATAATTTCCCATTTGCTTTTCCTTCCAGCATCCTTCATTTTGCCTTTATGGGAATAAAGGAGAATGGAGAAGGATCCATTTGGTCCTATCCAATAAAGTTCATAGCACTTATGTAAGATTCTACATTTTGCACTGATTTCTTAATTTTAAGCACTGCCCTTTCCCCATTACAAAATCATCAGGGTGCCATTCAAGGACCAATCATTCAGAACATATCATCTGGTTAATTTAGCGGGGGGGGGGAATACTAGGTAAAATAAAATACGAGTTCTCTGGATGCCTAGATCCTGGTTTGAGCAAGTAATCTTTTGTGAGAAAGCCCAGCAGAGATTTAAAATCACAAAGCATGCAGCAAAGTAAAGCATGGAAATATAGGCTGTTAGGCTTTTACAATATCCCATTCGATGTTGCTTGCAAAGCTCCCCACTTCCCTTAGCAGAGAAAGAGACCACACATTTGGTAAGATAAAAATATGGTTTGCTTGCAAACTCTTCAAAGCTCAGGTTCATGTACTTTTCCATACAGCAGCAAGAAAAAACAGACAATGTAGCTTAGGATTCAAAATGGTAAATGCTTTTAAATTATTTGTATAGAAACACAAAGATGGCTTGCTTATGCCACGTGGTCTAAGCTGGGAAAATCCAGCTTAGACCTTCTTACTGGTAGGGTTCACATGTTGACTTGGAAGAACAAAAGCTTGATGGCTCTTCCTACCAAGGTGAGGGGGAGTGACCTAGCTAAGCCAGGCAGAACAGCTTACTCTAAGGTATTAACCCCTCCAAGCAATGCTGGTTTTATGAAGCTGGATATTCCACATATTCTTCATTACTAGCAAAATGTTGGTAATTAGGTGAATGTGGAACGACGACTTGTATATGGAGGGCTTATATATGGAGGAAGGGACTATAAATGGGACCCAGATTCAGTTTGTCTTTCACTTTCTCTACAGACAGACATTATTCCCCATTTATGCTAGACCCTTGCTTTCAGGAACAGACCATCAAACTGCTCTCACATCAGTGTTCTTCTCAGGTGCACTTATTTCATGGCTGTGGGAGAAATGTAATGGAAAATACTCGCTTTTAAGGACAGAATGGATGGGCTAAGGAAAAGGGATGTTAAATTTGTTACCAGCCCCTAGCAAAGCTAAGGATCAAGACATGAAAAGTTCCATCTCAGTTTCTCCATCTTGATCTCACTAGTGTGATGAAGGACATACACACATACACATTCCAAGCCCACTTAGACTCGGGGACAGATTATATGCATCAGAAGACATGAGGTTGTTACAACAATCTAAATTTCCCCAATGGTATTATTTCCCCACACACCCCAGCTCAAAGAAGACAAAATAAGCAACAAAGATCTATTATCTAGGAGAAGACACAGTGTTTTCCCTCTGGAGGAATTTCTTTGAACTATTCCTACTGCCATGTTGAACAGCAGATACAGACAGATACTGGTTTCCCAACGGATTTGCACCTGTAATTTAAAACAGTTGGAGAATGCATCCCACTTTGTATTGCAATGTTCTTTGTATGATGTCCCAAGGGAAAAATGCTTGAGAAATATTTTTTTTTTCTAGTTACCAACCTATTCTGACCAAGAAATTGTCTGTTTGTCTTAAAATATGTTTATTCATAGACTGGTTGTTCACATCCTTCTGTCTTAATAGACAATGGAGTGCGCCTCCAGAGGTGGACACTTGTACTGCATGCTTTAGGGACAAAGTAACTCCAAGCAGAAGTGAACTAGTGCAAAGTAGGCGGTTTTAAGAGTGTGCTCAGTTTAATTTTACTTTAAATTGGGTTTTACTCCATGGTATTACACGCGGGTGGCGCTGTGGGTAAAACCTCAGCTCCTAGGGCTTGCTGATCGCATGGTCGGCGGTTCAAATCCCCGCGGTGGGGTGAGCTCCCGTCTTTCAGTCCCAGCTCCTGCCCACCTAGCAGTTCGAAAGCACCCTTAAGTGCAAGTAGATAAATAGGTACCGCTTTACAGTGGGAAGATAAACGGCGTTTCCGTGTGCTGCGCTGGTGCTGGCTCGCCAGAGCAGCTTCGTCACGCTGGCCACGTGACCCAGAAGTGTCTGTGGACAGCGCTGGCTCCTGGCCTCTAGAGTGAGATGAGCGCACAACCCTAGAGTCTTGCAAGACTGGCCCGTACGGGCAGGGGTACCTTTACCTTTACCTATTACATGTTTCATATAATCATCTTATTGTTTATTCTTTAATGTATTGTGCTGTTTACTTCTATTGTCTTCTCTATATATTAGTAATTTTCAGATTGTGTACTAAAGGTACCACGGCCAATGGCTAGTACAAGAAAAATGATGATGATGAATAGAGAATGTGCAAAAATACCAGCCATCCTGTACATTCACTGGGAATTGCAGGGAATGTGCACAAATTAACAGCATCAATGGAGGGTTTTGCATTTTGCCAGTCAGGATGCATAGTCCCCATGTAATGTTTAGGAAAGATACACAATCTGACAGATGAATAAGGTTATTCTTGCATTGCACGGTCACTATTCATATTGTCTGTCAGGACATTTTGCACATGTGCTGGTCAGTGCATATATCCTACAGCCATAGCTGTCAACTTACAGATTTGAAAATAAGGGACCAGCAGCCTTGAAAATAAGGGACCAGCAGCCAAAATAAGGGACCTGCAGCCTCACCTGTTCCAGGCACTCCAGTCTTCCTGTCCTCCTGCAGTCTGGTCAAACTCATGCTGGGCAGCTTCGAGAACACTGTCCAACCAACTTTGTAACCAGAGGTTCAACTGAATAGAATCTGAATCACATGCACCACAAGGCCTATGCAGCCTCAACTTAAGATGGCTCCCTGGCCTGGCTTTGCACTGCAAAGTTTGCAGCAGCACGTGCAACAAAATGGCGTCCAGCATTCAAAAACCTCCTCAGCTTGCATTAACTAGCCACACACAAGGCATGCAAGCTCCACCCCCAGTCGTTCTTAGACTTATTATTGGGTGAGCAACACAGCCAAGCAACACAGTTGGAGCCTCCCTCCTCCCTGGCCGGCAGGGAGGGAGGGAGAGGAGCTGCTTCCTTTGAAATTTAAGGGACATCATTTAAGGGACATTTAAGGGACATCCATCAATAAGGGACAGCAGTGGGACATGGCGCTGGAATAAGGGACTGTCCCTTCAAATAAGGGACACTTGACAGCTATGCCTACAGCATTGCTTGGAGATTATTCACACTGACAAGGCAATGTGCAAAATCATGTCTTTGCTCTAAACTTGCGCACACTCAAATGTTGTCTCAAATGTAGTCAACAACCAGTTTTTTTATGCACAAGCTCTTTTCAACTCACATTAAAGCCAACATGTACTTATATTATATTGAGTGTGGCCCAGTCAAATTGTTCAAAGGGAGAGTTAAGCACCTCCCTTTTTAATTTAAATGATCTGCCACCGCAGTGTTATTGTATTTTTCTCCATTTTAAATTGATCAGCTTCCATCTGTTATTATTTTGGCATCATAATACTTTTAGAATGGTTGTCCTCAGATTACTGGCTGTCTGCAACAGTAACTGGTCAAGACAGCATTTGAGCATTCATAAAGAATTGAGGAATAAAGAAATTTAGTATCACCACCATGAGGCCTGATAAATTATATGTCACAATGTTGCTGGAGGTGACCCCCATCCATTTCATGGAGAGATGCTCATAATATCAGACAGTTGTGGAAAATAATGTTGCACACCCCTCTGTGCGGTTCTGTTTAGCATTTGGCAGACAGAAGGTTACAGCGTTTGTGAAACACCAAAATGCCTTAAATAATGCTGAGTATCAATATCGTACTTTAGACAAGCTGTTTATGAGTCAGAGGGCTTGTCACATTGGATAAAAGCAGCATTTCTACAAGGGAAATAAAAACATGCAGGAAGAAGAGGTGATACTCTTGTTGTTTATGAGCCAATTTGTTTTTTTTCCTCCCTCAGCCTCTTTTGGGAGCTTTGAGGAACTGAAAACCTCAACCAAGGGTAGGCAGAACTTCTAATGTATGCACAGTTCAGGCAATGGAAGAGCAACTATCCAGTTTGGGCAACTGAGCCAACCACTGCCAAATATCCCATCAGTCCCTGCCCCCCAAATACCATTACTGCTTCTGCTTTCTGCTCAAGATTTTGAGACAGGTGGTCTAGAAATGCAAAACAAGTAACTTTAGACAAACAAAACAAAACAAAAAACTACTCAGTTACCGTACATTATAATATAGCCCATTCACTGTTGCCAGTAAAAGGATTGGCTCACATCTGCAAGGCATCTCTATTCAATCTGCTTAAGAGCTTAGTTGTTTTTGGTTTTTTTTGTATATATCTTAAATAGCTGTTGCAGCAAAATCAACGGTTTCAAGTGGAACCCTTAAATTAATCTTTAAGGGCCTCAAGAAAATGTTTTGTTTTGTTTTGTTTTGCTTTGTTTTGTTTGAGAGTCTTTAGGGCACCACTGTCCTCTATAAGCTTATCCCCTTTCCTCAGTCCTATGGAGTAGTTTTTATTCTTTTCTTTTTATTCTTTTTTATTATTCTTTTAGCATGGCTTGATGGAAATTGAGTTCTTGAACCTAAGGTTTTTGTCAGTACTGAATAAAATAGATTCCTAGCTATATTGACTACCTCCCCCTTCCCAACCCCTCCTGATTTGCCAGCAGGCTACACCCAGAATCATAGAAGCATGGAATAGTAGAGTTGGAAAGGGCTCAGAGGGACAACTAGTCCAACCCACTACAATGCAGGAATCTCAACTAAAGCATCCATGACAGACAACCATCCAACGTCTGCTTAAAACTACCAAAAACTACCACCTTCTGAGGGAGTTTGTCCACTGTCAAAGTTCCCCCCCTGATGTTTAGTTAGAATCTCCCTTCTTGTAACTTGAACCCATTGTTTCAGGTCCTTGCCTGTGGAACAGGAGAAAACAAGTTTGCTCCATCTTACATGTGACAGCTCTTAAGATTTTTGGGAACCTAACTTCCTCAAATGCTGAGGAAGGGTTAAGGGAGTTGGGTATGTTTAGCCTGCAAAAGAGGCTTATGAGGATAAGACTTGGTTTCCAGACCCTTGGTTATTTTGGTCACCCTCATCTTAGTGTGCTCATCTTGGTAAGCTTCTTCTTAAATTCTGGTGCCCAGATTTGGACATAGTACTCTAACCAAGACAGAATAGAGAATTCCTATTACTTCCCTTGATTGGGACACCAAACTTCTGTTGATGCAGCCTAGAATACCATTAGCCACCCCCCCTTTTTTTTTGCTGCTGCTGCTGCTGCTGCATCACACTGTTGATTCATGTTAAACTTGTGCTCTGCTAAGATACCTAGATCTTTCTCACTTGTATTACTGGTAAGCCAGGTGTCCCCCATCTTATGTTTGTGCAGCTGGTCATTCCTGTCTAAGTGACTAACCCACAATGATAAATTCCCTTTCTCTACCTTAGAAGGCAGCAAGTGGGTTATCAGCAGGGCTTTTTTTCAGCCAGAACTCACCAGAACTCAGTTCTGGCACGTCTCAGGTGGGCCACATTGTCATTATAAGAGAACAAAAAGGTAAAGGTAAAGGACCCTTGACAGTTACGTCCAGTCGCACATGACTCTGGGGTTGCGGCACTCATCTCACTTTACTGGCCGAGGGAGCTGATGTTTGTCCGCAGACAGTTTTTCCGGGTCATGTGGCTGGCAATGACTAAGCCACTTCTGGCGAAACCAGAGCAGCGCACAGAAATGCCGTTTACCTTCCTGCCGGAGTGGTATCTATTTTTCTACTTGCACTTTGATGTGCTTTCGAACTGCTAGGTTGGCAGGAGCTGGGACCAAGTAACGGGAGCTCACCCCATCGTGGGGATTCGAACCTCCGACCTTCCAATCGGCAAGTCCTAGGCTCAGTGGTTTAGACCACACCACCACCTGCGTCACTCTATAAGAGAACAAGGAAGGTGTTAATGGCAATTCTGGCACCTCTTTGCCTAGAAAAATTGCACTGGTTATCAGCATACTCATTCACTATCAGTAGCCTTGGCTCTGAAGGGATTAGAGATTAGGATGGAAAACCACTCCTCCAAGTCCATCTCCTGAAGAGTCATATTGGAGTAAAGGCAGGTCAGTTCCAATCTTGATATGTGTCATTTAATTGTTTAGTTATTGAATTTAATAGAAAATTAGTGAGCTCTTGAAAAAGAACATTCTGGCATTGAAGCCTAGTTCCAGAGGTGGTTTTAGGGCATTGTCACCTGTGCAACCACTACACACTGGGCATTGCCCTGCAGGGGACACCAAAACAATGGAGTGGAAGAGGCTGAGGGGGCAGGGACATGACTGAATTTCATTTTTTTTTTTTTTTTTAGGACAGCAACTTTTATTTTTTATTTTTTTTATAATAATTTTTATTCGTTTTTCAAACAGATAACAAAAGTACCACAAAACAACATAATTTCCAACTGATCGTTTCATACCCTTCTTTCTTTTGACTTCCCCATACCTCCCCATCCCTGCATTCTTGTTTAGTGATTCTTTAGCAACCCTTAGGTCCATTATCTTAATTCCCTTTCATAAAAGTTCCTTTAGTTTTTTTTGATTACTGCTGCAATTTCTTTACCTCTTACCCCCTGACATCTTAACATTCGTCAATTTTACAATTGTTCTTGAGATATATTTTAAATTTCTTCCAGTCCTCTTCCACTGTCTCTTTCCCCTGGTCACGGATTCTGCCCGTCATCTCGGCCAGTCCCATAAAGTCAATCACCTTTGTTTGCCATTCTTCCAGAGTAGGTAGTTCTTGCGTCTTCCAATACTTTGCCAGTAGAATTCTTGCTGCTGTGGTGGCATACATAAAGAAAATCCTATCCTTCTTTAACACCAATTGGCCAACCATGCCCAAGAGAAAAGCCTCTGGTTTCTTAGGAAAAGTCCACCTAAGGACCTTCTTAATTTCATTATAGATCATTTCCCAGAAAGCTTTAATCTTTGGGCAGGTCCACCAAAGGTGGTAAAAAGTGCCTTCAGTCTCATTACATTTCCAACACTTATTGTTAGGCAAATGATAAATTTTTGCAAGCTTGACTGGGGTCATGTACCACCGATAGATCATTTTCATAATATTTTCTTTTAAAGCATTACATGCAGTAAATTTGATACCGGTGGTCCATAACTGTTCCCAGTCAGCAAACATAATATCATGACCGATATCTTGTGCCCATTTAATCATAGCTGATTTCACCGTTTCATCCTGTGTATTCCATTTCAACAGCAAGTTATACATTTTTGATAAATTCTTAGTATTGGGTTCCAACAGTTCTGTTTCTAATTTTGACTTCTCTTTCTGAAATCCTATTTTTCTGTCCTGTTTAAATGTCTCATTTATCTGATGATAATGCAACCAATCTCGAACCTTAGGCTTTAGTTTCTCATAACTCTGAAGTTTCACCCTTTCACCATCATATTCTAAAATTTCATGATATTTTGGCCATTTAGAGTCCATATTAAGCTTTTTTACTTCCCTAGCTTCCATTGGTGACACCCACCTAGGGGTTTTACTTTCCAGCAGATCTTTATATCTAATCCAAACGTTATACAATGCTTTCCTCACAATATGGTTTTTAAAACTTTTGTACACCTTTACCTTGTCATACCATAAATATGCATGCCAACCAAAACTATTATCGTACCCTTCCAGGTCCAAAATGTCAGTGTTCTCAAGAAGTAGCCAGTGTTTCAACCAGCAGAAAGCTGCCGATTCATAGTAAAGTCTTAAGTCCGGCAGGGCAAACCCCCCTCTATCCTTTGCATCAGTTAAAATCTTAAATTTAATTCTGGGCTTTTTGCCCTGCCAGACAAATTTTGATATGTCTTTCTGCCACTTCTTGAAACAATCCATCCTGTCCAAAATCTGTAACGTCTGAAATAAAAACAGCATTCTAGGCAATACATTCATCTTAATAGTAGCAATTCGGCCTAACAAGGAAAGTTTCAACCTTGACCATATTTCCAGATCTTTCTTAACCTCTGCCCAAGTTTTTTCATAATTATCCTTAAATAAATTCACATTCTTGGATGTTAAGTTTAACCCCAGGTATTTTACCCTTTTTGTTATTTCCAGGCCTGTTTCATTCTGAAAACTTTCTCTTTCTTCCATTGTTAAGTTTTTTTCCAACACTTTCGTTTTTTGTTTGTTCAATTTAAAACCTGCTACTCGACCAAATATTTCAATTAATTCTAATACTCTTTTAGTACTAGTGTCTGGCTGTTGCAAAGTCAATACTAGGTCATCTGCAAATGCTCTTAACTTGTAATGTCTAACTCCGACCTGAACTCCTTTAACCAACTGGTCCTTTCTAATCATGTTTAACAAAACCTCCAGGACTGATATAAAAAGCAAAGGGGATATTGGGCATCCCTGCCGTGTACCTTTTTCTATGGGTATTTCTTCTGTAACCACATTGTTTACAATTAGCTTGGCCTTTTGTTGAGAATATATTGCACCTATACCGTTTTCAAAACCTTGGCCTACCCCCATCCCTTGGAGATTTTTTTTCATAAAAGTCCAGCAGATATTGTCAAAGGCTTTCTCCGCGTCTACAAAAATCAGGACTGCTTTCCTGTTAATGTCAACATCTAGCAATTCTAAAATGTCTATAATGTTCCTCACATTGTCTGACATATATCTCCCTGGGAGAAAGCCTGTTTGGTCCTTATGAATCTCCTCTATCAACACTCTTTTCAATCTTTTTGCCAAAATGTCTGCAAAAATTTTGTAATCCACATTGAGCAAAGATATAGGGCGGTAGTTTCTAACCTGGTTCTTCTCAGCTTCTGTCTTCGGTATAAGTGAGATAAAAGCCTCTTTCCATGATTCAGGTGCCTTTTTCCCCTTCAGGATTTCATTGCAAACTTCCTTCAATGGTTGTATTAAACATTCTTTCAGCATCTTGTAGTATTTAGCCGTCAGGCCATCTGGTCCTGGTGATTTTCCCAATTTCATATTTTGAATGGCACCCTCTATTTCTTGTTCTGTTATTTCCTCATTTAGAGTCCTTTTACTTTGTTCTGGAATTTTTGGTAAGCCGTATTTTCTGATGAATTCTTCTATTTCTTGTTCATTAATTGGCCCTTGTGCATACAATTTCTTAAAAAAGCTTTGAAAGCAATTGTTTATCTCATTAGGTTTGTGGATAATTTTCCCATCCATTTCTAAACTGGTTACCGTGTTCATTTTCTGCCTTTTCTTCAATTGCCATGACAGAAGTTTCCCACACTTGTCCGCTGATTCGAAAGTTCTTTGTCTCATTTGCTTTATCTTCCATTCTATTTGTTGGTTCATGAGCTCCATGTACTGCATCTGATAAAACTTTATTTCTCTCAGAATCTCATGAGACTTTGGTTTGGACCTCAATTTCTTCTCTCCTTCTTTTATTTTTTCTAGGATTTTTTCCTTCCTCTCATTTTGTTGCTTCCTCTTTATAGAGTTCTGTTGAATTAGGAAACCTCGCATCACGGCTTTGCTTGCGTCCCAAATTATTCTTTTCTCCACATCTGTTTTCCTGTTAATCTCGAAATAATCTTTTAATGTTTTAAGGGCCTTCTTATGGATCTCTTCATCCTTAAATAGGGTGTCATTCATTCTCCATCTAAAGGATCCAGTTGTTGTTAGTTTCATCTCCATCTTCACCGCATTATGGTCGGAGCAAGTTTTTGGGCATATTTCTACTTTTTTTGTTCTTGACGCCAGACTACTAGAAATCCAAATTTGGTCTATTCTTGTCCATGTCATTTTTGCCTCAGAGAAGAAAGTTCCCTCTCTCTCTAGAGGATTCCTTGTTCTCCAAATATCAATCAAGTCCAGAGTTTCAGTCATTTCAAAAAAGATCTTTGGTAGTCTCCCTTCTTTTGAGATCACTTGTCTCTGTGCCTTATCCATGTTTGTTGAGACAACTCCATTCATATCCCCCATCATTACGATTTTATAGTCTATGAAATCAACTAGTGTCTCATGCAACTTCTTAAAGAATTCGGCCTTCCCCTCATTTGGGGCATATACTCCAACAATCAGGATTTTTTCTCCTTGAATTTGTATTTCAATTGCCAGGTATCTTCCTTGTTCATCTTTAAATATCAATTTTGGGGCCAATTTTTCCTTTGCATAGATCACCACACCTCTTTTCTTCACTTTGTCTGATGAAATAAATTCTTGACCAAGTCTCTTATTTGTCAATAATTTCCTGTTTATCCTGGCAATATGGGTTTCTTGCAAACATATTATATCTAATTGTTCTCTCTTCAAGATGTGAAAAACTTGTCGTCTTTTTCGAGGAAGGTTCAAGCCATTACAGTTCCAACTAAGAAGTTGCAGAGACATTTTGTGTTTAGGTAGCTGTTCCTCCAACTGCTCCAAGCTTCTGTTCTTCCTCCGATGGTGGTGGTAAAAGTCCAAATGATAGATTTGCTATATCAGGTGGTTCTTTCTCCTCCGCAGTTCCTTTCTGCAAATCCTCCAGGTATTTCTCCAGAAATTGTTCTTTGTCCTGAATTGTTTTTATTTTGATCTTTCTTCCTTTAAAGTTAAAGTGGGAACTCCCATCTGAATGGTATGGTATTTTTCTTCAGCAGGTCTGCTAGGTTCTTATAGTAGGTCCTCACCTCTAAAATATATTTGGGGATGTCCCTAAAAATCTGTATCTGACAGTTTTGGATCACCAGTGCCTTTTGATAATGCAAGTTCAATATTCTATCTCTTTCTTCTTTTGATCTCAGTGTAATTAGACAATCCCTTGGTTTCTTGTCCTGCCTCCTGCCCAGCCGAAAGGCTGTAGTTATCTCAAATTCTTCATCTTCCGCCCATTCCTCATGCCAAAAGGCTGCAAAATTCTCTGTAAGGAATTCCACAAGATTTTCCCCTTCCCCTTCAGGAACCAATCTAAGTTTTAGATTCTTCTCTTTCCTCTGGAGTTCCAATAAGGAGAGGGCTGCATCATGCTCATTAACTTTCTTAATAATAGGCCCAAACTTTTCCCTTGTCTCTTCAGCCGTAGTTTTTGCACTTTCTGCAATCTTTCGTGTTTCAGCACTCTCCTGGATTAATCTATTTATAGAATCTGTGTTAGATTTTACACTAGCTGTATTTAGCATCTAGTCTTGTTGTCAATTCTGTTAATTTTTTGGAGTTCTCTGTCGATAGCTTTGTCAGTGCTTCCAGAGATTGATTTATTTTAAGGAGTGCCTGTGTCATAGGATCCATAGAAGCTGCTGTTTTTTCCTGTGCAGCTGGTGCAGTTCCTGATATAGAGCCCCTTTTCTTCTGGAATTGTTTTGCTTTCTGCCTTGTTACTATCTCTTCTGTAGGGCCACTCATATCCTCAAGGTCGTTTTCACAGAGTTAGTTTCCAAGTGGAAAATCCCACTGTTGCTTCTCCTGATGCAACAGTTTCACTTAAGACCCTCTAGAGGGAGCATTCAATTGTATCCAAATGGCAGGGAAAAGAGAAAGAAGCAGGAAAGTATAACAGTAGCCATTAAACTCCAATGTCCAAACCACAAAGTCTCTGTCTTCTATGCAACCAAAATGCAACAGGGTGAAATCTAAGTTCCAGTAACTTTGTTACAAACAAGCCCCCACTTTAGAAAGTTTGACAGTTTGACAGTTCATCCCGGTGTCTTGTTTGGGCAGCCCGTCCTGGGGGGGGGGGGGGGTTTGACAGTGGAGGGTCTTATTTTCCCAGTAATTTTACAGCAGGTTAAGAATGTCTCAATCCCTTCCCCCCTTCTCCTGCCTGTCGGGGGGGAAATTTAGTCCGATGTCAGTTTGACAGCTTAAAAAAAAGGAAAGTTCCCTTCAAATGCAGCTTGATTTTTCGTTGCTTTGTTTCTCCTGCAGCTCCGGGGAGGCAGACTTCCTTAATTTATGCCTTTCCCATTTTCAGCCAAATTTCTTATTTTAATGTCCCGTCAATTTCCGATCTTACTCACGGGTGTTGTAGTCAATTTCCAGTTACAGGAAGGAATCGGCGCTCTCCGTTAATGGCGACGCGGCTTCACTCCGCTAGCTGGGTGACGACTCTCAGCACCGCGCTTACCCCGATGCCGCTCAGAAGCCTTTAAAAAGGCTCCTTCACAGTGCCGGGGGGCGCAAAAGGTGCCCACCGAATCTCCTTTGTTCACAGGCTCCGCGCCTGTGATTTTAGGGGTCCCCCGCTTGCCGTAGCGGGTAAGACCCGAACTAGCGAAGCAGTCCTGCCTCGGAGCTTGAGGCTCGGACCGCCATTAAGCGCTGGCGCCGACCGGAAGTCGGGACATGACTGAATTTCAGCACCATACAGGGCACCACTGAAATTTGAGAGCCCCAAGTTTGCCGCTACTAGTTCTCACTAAAGAGGTATTGTCTGGGTATAATTCATGCCCAGATAGATGGAGAAAGAGTCTTTTTTTAAAAAAAAACCAGATGTTTCAATGTCAGATATAACTTTGCAAAGCACATGTACCTAAACACAACCTACTGGGTGATCTTGAATGTCAACATCCCTCAGTCCTCTTTCCTTCAGCGGAATGCTTATGGTATAACAGCATTTTACAACGTGCAGTGAGCCCACAAAATGAAATAATCGAAACATCCAAATTAATAAATGGTATTTTTGTGGGGGATTTTGCTGTTTTCTAATAAAGTGTGGGCTGAGTTTTATTTTTTGCCAGCCTCATTAGAAAAGCAAGAGAACAGTTCAGCAAAATATAGGGAAACAGCTCAGTGGCTTCCCACAGTGACAAGATGCTGAGCTCTAAAGCATGCTGTAGAGTTAAACAACAGGAAGTAGAATGTGGTTCGTTTTCATTGTCAGCTGACTGTGAGGGCGACAAGGGATTGTGCATGCTCTGTTTTAAAGTTGCTAGAGGTTAGAGTGAACTCTGTATCATGCTTGTGTATGACTCTGCATAACAAATTAAACACATTACCCTGGTGATTGCTATAGTAACATTTAAACTGGCATAATTGCTAACAAATCCCCACCACTGATCTCAGCAGGGCTTGCTACATCTTGGTGCACCTCCAGAATCTGAAGAGAACCTTTTGCACTAAAATACCTTTGAAAGATGTAGCACAACAAATATTTACATATGCCTGACCCTAAGCAATCTTACTAGGCTGAAATCCACTCTTCCCTACTCAGAAAATAAATGATGAACTTATTCATTGTTAACATAATTACCCAATTTAAATCATCACTCCAGAATGACTGACACGTTAGAGTGATGGCTGATCTCCCAAAATTAAAGCAAAGCTTTACTCCTGCTATGACCCCTGGCAGTTGCCATCTTAGTTTCCTAAAAAATTCCATGACCTGGAAGTTTCATCATTCCATGATTGTGAGTTAAAATTTAAAATCCTTTCAAATGATTCTTGCCAGTAACACTTCTTCAAATAATCTCAATGACTAAACTGGGATTTAAGGCTTCAGGTAGCCCCAAAGGTACCATGAACCTAAATTGTTCAGGCTTTTGTAAATTAAAACAAGGACATTGAAACTGGCTCAGTAGTATATGGGCAGCCAGTGCAATATGCTGTTGGCCTTGTTCCCCCATCAGCAGTGTAGCTGCTACATTCTGCACCAGTGGAATAGCATGGACTGCCAATGCCTGGGGCCGTGCAGAGGGGGCGGGTTGGAGGGAGGGAAATGGACAGAGTACACATGAGCATCCAACTGTCTAATGACATCCATGTCACCCAGGAGATTGCAGCCACAGAAATAAGAAAATAAGAGTCATTCTGTTCTCTGGAGAGGTCACTTTCTGGTTTGCATGGAGAATCTGTTTTCAATAGAGCCCAGTGTCAGAAGCATGCAGCTGTATTGAGGCAGCACTGAGTGTTGAAATTTTGTGCCCCCTAACAATTTTGCGCCCGGGGCAACTGCCCCATGCCCCCCATGCTATGCCACTGTTCTGAACCAGCTGGAGCTTCTGAGCTAGGCCAAAATACAGCCCCATATAGAGTGCATTGTAGTAATCCAGCCTCAAGGTCTATTATGGTCAGACTGTCCCTGTTTAGGAATGATTGAAGTTTTTGGACCAGGCAAAGCTTGTAAAAGGCACTCCTAGCCAAAGAGAAAACATGGGTTTCTTGTGAGAAACATGAACTACACAATTATTTCTTTAAAGGGTACACAACCTCATCCAGAGCAGGTGACTTGCGTATTTTCTGGACATGAGAAACACCCACCGAAAGAGCCCCTGTCTTCCCAGATTGATTAAGCACGAGTTGGCCCTCCTTCAGTTCCCCACTGCATTCTTCATCCTCATTCTCAGGTGACATTAACAGTGCATGTAACCATTACACTCAAACATCATTTCTCTGATTAAAATAGGGATGTCCTATTCCATTCTTCTTCTTCTTCTTCTTCTTCTTCTTCTTCTTCTTCTTCTTCTTCTTCTTCTTCTTCTTCTTCCCCCCCACCCAACTGACTGGGTTGTCCCAGCTTCCAACATATATAAAAACACAATAAAGCATTGACATAAAAAACCCTTCTCTATACAGGGCTGCCTTCAGATGTCTTCTAAAGGTTGTATGCTTACTCATCTCCTTGGCTCAGGGGTCACATAACTCCATACCCTCCAACATTCCTCCGATGAAAACAGCAACATCCTAAGAAAAAACAGGACATTCCAGGATCAAATCAGAAACCAGAACAGCTTTTGTAAATCCAGGACTGTCCCTGGAAAAGAGGGAAACTTGTGTCTGGAAACCTGTCCAACTACAGTGTTTATGAAACCAAAGTTTACAATGGCTTGCTTGAGTGGATGCATTCAGAACATTTTCCTTTTTTCTTTTTTCCAGTTGTGTGCATTAAAATGCCTGTTCATGCTTGATATGAACTGAATGCACTATTGATAAACAGCGAAGAGGT
Organism: Podarcis cretensis; assembly: GCF_951804945.1. Classification (NCBI taxonomy): domain Eukaryota; kingdom Metazoa; phylum Chordata; class Lepidosauria; order Squamata; family Lacertidae; genus Podarcis; species Podarcis cretensis. Next base: position 21,262,387 of record NC_137176.1, on the reverse strand, counting down.
AAAAAAAAAAAAATTGCCGTTGTAATGCTAAAACTTACGGATGGAAAAGAGAGATAAGAAAGCAAGCATGATGGCTTGACTATATCCTGCAGGATGGAATTTGATCCAGAGATTAAGAAGAAAAACACAAGACATCCACTATAAAAGTCTATTTCTTTTTAAGATTCACTAGGCCCAAGTTAAGTTGCATTAAGGATAAGTTGCTTGTATAATGCAGGTGACCTACATGTGGTGGGGTGAGGATGGAGTCTGAAGACTAGGATTATACTATTGCATTAAGTCCAGATACAATGGCTTCTAAAACAAAATAACAACAACAACAACAACAACAACAATTTATTATCTGTACCCCGCCCATCTGGCTGAGTTTCCCCAGCCACTCTGGGTGGCTTCCAACAAAGATTAAAAATACATTAAAATGTCACACATTACAAACTTCCCTGAACAGGGCTGCCTTTAGATGTCTTCTAAAAGTCTGGTAGTTGTTTATCTCTTTGACATCTGATGGGAGGGCGTTCCACAGGGTGGGCGCCACTACCGAGAAGGCCATCTGTCTGGTTCCCTGCAACCTCACTTCTCACAGTGAGGCAACCACCAAGAAGGCCCTCAGAGCTGGACCTCAGCGTCCGGGCTGAACAGTGGGGGTGGAGATGCTCCTTCAGGTATACTGGGCTGAGGCCATTTAGGGCTTTAAAGGTCAACACCAACACTTTGAATTGTGCTCGGAAACAAGGTTTAAACGGTCAATGAAACCCACTTCCCACTGCAGAATTTCTCCACATGATCAAATTAAGAGCCCTATTGGATGGGACCAAGACTCCATCCAGTTCAGCGTCCAGCATCCTGCATCCTACAGTGACCATTCAGGTGGCGCCTCCGAGAAATCCACTGGCAGGGCATGCAGGTGGCAGCCTACCCTACTGTTGCCGACAAGCAACTTGTAATCAGTGGCATGATATCTATTGTGAGTTGGAGAAAATACCAATCAGGTATTGCAGATTGACATTTGTTCCTATTCAGGGGTAAGCAGAGGGTTTTCCTAGGGAAAGCAGTGGCACAAAACCTATTAGAACCTACTGGACGAACGAGGAACCTATTGAAGTTGAGCCTAGAAGTCACAGACCTGTGATTGCAGGACAGAGAGAAGCATAGGTGAGCCCTTAGTCTCTCTGACTTTAGCCTCATCCAGGCATTCTTAAATTGCATCCATTGAAGGGTCTGCAGGGTTCCTTACAGCCCTTTGGTAGACCTAAAGGAAATACGGATGCTAGGCAGGAGGAAGAATCTGAATGGGATTGAAAAACTTTATGGGGCTGAATATGGGTGGCTGTTTCTTGTTTTCCTAAGAGCTGGAAGCGATATGATAGAGGTATTCTTTACTCTTCTTGAGCTCACTCATTCTGTTGTCTTCTTTTAAGTAAAACAGTTTTTTCAAGGCTGGGTAGTACTTTGATCAGGAACAACAGTGGGAGAAATTCTCCTTCTAATTTGAGTTCTTTGTTTATAGCTTTTTATATAGTAAAATAAGGTGCTGTTTGAAACTGCTATTTTATAGCCATAGATCTTTGTGTGTCATATATGTTCTTTTGGCCACGAAAAGGAAACTAGCATCTCTCAAATACTGCCGTCATGTAGAGGCACCGGTTGACGTACATTGCACTTCCTTTTTAAAAATAAATTAAAATAAAGCTGCAGCATGAACAGCCTTCACCTTACTGGCAGCTTCATACACTCTCAAGACACCAGCAAGCACCAGCTGGCTCCTTGACCATTATCACTGTTATTCCAGCAGTGACATAGAATGGTCACAGTCATCTATGGAAACGAACAAAACAAAGGACTTGGTATCATTTGATTCTGAAATGAAAGTTCCCTGAGTGAACTGTGCTCCCAACAAGTAAATAAAGAAAAAGGTCAGGAGATGGGTTGAGACTAGCAGTGCAATCCTAACCATGCCTAATGGAGGGGGGTGAGAGAGATTTATTTGATTCAATAGCATGGAGTGCTGTAGGCAACACTGTTTTTACAGCCTTGATGCTTGCACACATAGGGTGGAATGTGGGAACAGTGGCGGAGCTTCATACTCTGACACTGGGGGGCAGAGAGCATGCGGGGGAGGGGCTGGCATGCATCCTGGAGGCATAGTGTGCCTCCCGCAGGGGTGTGGCACATGTCCTGGGGGTGTGGATCTCCGCCTGCGGGGGCATGGTGCCCAGCGCCGGCAGGGGGGCAGCTGCAATGGCACCCCACCGGGATCACACTGCCGGGGTCCGTGCGCTCCCCCCGCATTCCTCTTCCTCCGTCACTGTGTGGGAATTGAGATTAGAATGCCTGTACACTGTGCCAGAGTTAGCAATTTCACACCTTCAATGCTGTATTTGTGATTGGTGTAAATTGCACGCCTTTCTGAGAAGAGTGTGGGAAACAGAAGACAGACATATCTCTTCCGCTGTATGTACTTTGTACAGTGGTACCTCGGGTTAAGTACTTAATTTGTTCCGGAGGTCCGTTCTTAACCTGAAATTGTTCTTAACCTGAAGCTCCACTTTAGCTAATGGGGCCTCCTGCTGCTGCCATGCCGCTGGAGCACAATTTCTGTTCTCATCCTGAAGCAAAGTTCTTAACCCAAGGTACCATTTCTGGGTTAGCGGAGTCTGTAACCTAAAGTGTCTGTAACCTGAAGCATCTGTAACCCGAGGTACAACTGTAATGTACTTGTGCCTGTTGTTCTCTCAGAGCTGGAGAGAAGGGACGCCATTAGCCTTTGGTCTGTACGTAGTGTGTAAATAAATAGTAGATTAGCTCTATGATGTCTCACTCTTCTTGCTGTGTTCTGCCAGAAGCTTAATGTGCATATATCATTATGATGTATGTCGCTAGAAGCACACTGGAAAAGAAGGGAGAGGCCTTTTCCAGAGCTGCGCATACTGGAGGATGCTTGCAGGCACCCCCAGGGCGTTTTCCAACAGCCAGTTCCTAAGCTATTTACACCAGGGTGGCACAACCGAAAAGACTTGGATTGGGCTCATTGCAATCATGTGCTGGCTTGACCCAACCATGCCTTCCAAACAACCCATTTTGGCAGTTTCTGTTGGCACCATTTGCAGAGGTGCATTGAGGTGTTCCTCTGCTGACAACTGAGCTCCCTAAATGATAGACGCCAGCAGAGCTGTCACCCCAGGCAAACCCCTTCCAGCATGGCAGGTCAAAGGTCTGGCTTACTCTGCATCAATCCATCCCCGATAATTATTCCTTGTTCAACCTTTAAGTCTCTTCCTCCATCTTTACCAAACCCTCATCCCGCACAATGTGTTTTCATCTGCTGGCATTGCTCATGTCAGACAAAAGCACATGAATTTACACCTGCAATCAGATGCACTGCTATCCAATACAATCTTTGCCTGTTGTACAGATTCTTTAGGGAGGAGTTTGAGCCACACATGGTCAAAATGTTGGAGACGGATATCTAGCAACCATCAAAGGAGGGATCCCCCCCCCCTCAATCTAAGTCATTTTGATTTAGCCCTGCACGGAAGACTTTTCTAGCTGTCACTCCTACAGAAGATAACACCCACGTTTAGGAAAAATAACTGCCTAACAGTTCAAGCCGGATAAGCAAACACAATCAGCATATGTTACGCTGTGTGGATTGTATAATACTGTAAAGTATGCAAACATGACTAAATTAATACTCTTCAGTGATCTCTAATTAAAGTCTTTGTGGTCTTTTTCTTTAACTCTGTGTATACATCCACATTCTTGTTTGCTATTGTCCCAACCTGCATTCTTTTACACAAAACATAACAGGATGCACAGATTTTGACATTTTCAGCAAACCATAAAATTCAACATGCAGAGAACCTTATTATAAGTGTTGTTGTTTTTTACCTCTCCATAGCACATTGTACTTTGATTTCTAAACAGGAATGCTAGTAGTATAACATCATTTACAGTGTAGCTTCTTATGTGCAAGAATCAATATGCATATTTATTTTTAAATAGTCCCCATGAGATTGTGGATTCATCGAGAACATGAACCGTTAGACTACACAATCTTCTTTTAATAACAAGAGGATTAACAACAGAAGGGCTACCTGGTTGAAATCGCAATTCTCTGAAGCAGGAAACACAACAGCTACTGGTTATTTAGTATAAAGCATCTAATATCTATGATTGCTAGGGTTTCCTAAACTTGGGTCTCCAGCTGTTTTTGGACCACAATTCCCATCATCCCTAGCTAGCAGAACCAATGGTCAGGGATGATGGGAACTGTAGTCCAAAAACAACTGGAGACCCACCATTGCTGTCCAAACTTGTGAGAGAAGACTGTGCTTAAGTTAGGAAACAGTCCATTGAGGTAGCATTATTATAGAATATCTCTGTGCATGTTAATTCTCAAAAGAATATACTTCTCAAAATAATTAACCATGTGCTCACGCTACAGTAATCAAACACAGCTTCTCTCTGTGCTACAGTTTTGAAGACTCATGTAGGCAATGCTTTTTTCCTGTGGGGATGCAGGGGTACGCCTACCCCTAAACATTTTGTGAATCTAAGTTTGACCTCACTGAGGAGCAGTATTTCAATATGAGTAGGAAAACGAGAGTACTCCTAAACATTTTTTTAGAAAAAGGCACAGCATGTAGGTATCTTTTCCTTCAAACAAGCCAGGAAATCACAATGCACACACCTACAACGTATTCACATCAGTTAATTAAATCAAAAATCAGCTTCCAGCAGAATATAAAAACATAATAAAACATCAAATGTTAAAAACTTTCCAACACAGGGCTACCTTCTGATGTCCTCTAAAAATTGTGTAGTTATTTATCTCCTTGGCGTCTGATAGGAGACATTCTACAGGGAGGCTGCTACAGCTGAGAAGGCCCTCTGCCTGGTTCCCTGTAACTTCACTTCTCACAGTGAGGGAACCACCAGAAGACCCTTAGAAGTGGACCTCAGTGTCCGGGCTGAATGATGGGGTGTGTGTGTGTGTGGAGATGCTCCTTTAGATATACTGGGCCTAGGATGTTTAGGGCTTTAAAGGTCAGCACCAACACTTTGAATTTCCATGAGGACCCTAGTTAATAGTGGTGGAAAGACATTATCGTTCCCTCCCCACCTGTGATCCTGATGAGAAGGGTTAAATCTTCCTCATACTACAGTCCCAATGGAAAATGGGGTGGGGGTGGGGCACACATATTTTTTAAAAATCCCCTGACATGGATGCCATCCATGCTAGGTACGGCTAACCTGTGGGCCTCTAAATGCTATTGGTCTACAACATCCATCAAAACCTGCCAGCATGGCCAATGGTCAAGGGTGATAGAAGCTGCCGTCCAGCATAATCTGTAGGTTAGCTACCCATGCCCTCGGCAACTGTATTACAAAGAGTTGTCATGCACAGACATCTTTATTTTGATTAGACTATATTTGTAAGACAGTGTTTTCCAAGCACTGATCTGTGAAACACAGGGATTTGGTGGAAACTTATTAGGAGCTTCTGTGTGAGAGAATCATTAACTGGTCCAGAAAGAACAAACTTGCCCTGCAAACTGAGCCACAGGAAAATGTTGCATTTTCATTCACTTTGTTCAATGGTGAGGCCTACATTTTGTATAAGAAGTTGCAGCATTGAAGATGAATCAGAATCCTCAGCAGCTCATTACATTTCTGGGGCAGATGCACTTTGGCCCATAAATCAATTTAGGAATGGTTCCCCGAAGAGAGACAAGTCTGAAAACAACTTAGGTTGTACATTTGGACTATTTCTTTTAAAAGTTGATCTTAAATTCACTCAAACTTTTTATCTATTTCACAGATCGTTTGAAAAAGGAATACAACATTATTTGCTCGGGGTTTTTCTGGCTAAAGCAAGAGACGTATTGAGCCTAGCGGACTCTTTGCAGAAGGAGCAAATGATGAGAACTAGCTACTGCTTGTCATTTCTAATCTGGACTTGTATGATTCACGAAGTCCACACTTCACCATCGCCGAAAAGGACTAACATGTATTTGCAAACTGAACGGATAATGGGCTTGTCTAAAGACCACGGAAAAGCACTTCATCGAACCAAGCGAGGATGGATGTGGAATCAGTTTTTTTTACTGGAAGAATACACCGGTCCAGATACTCAGTATGTAGGCAAGGTAAGCACTGTGATCAAAAAACGATTTGATGAGATGACAGAATTCTAGAATAAATGTAATAGATTTTTTGTTTCTCAGCAGCAGCATTGAAGCAAGGCACATTGAATGTAGCATTCTAGCGGAGGGAGAAAAGGAATTTACACCTCTGTTTATGGAATGTGCCTGATTTTTGGAAGAAGACAGATAACTTAGAGGCATTCCCCACAGAGGAGGGGGAAATGCTCCTCTGCGAAAGGTAAAGGTCCAGTCGTGACTGACTCTAGGGTTGCAGCACTCATCTTGCTTTATTAGCTGAGGGAGCCGGCGTACAGCTTCCAGGTCATGTGGCCAGCATGACTAAGCCGCTTCTGGCAAACCAGAGCAGCGCACAGAAACACCGTTTACCTTGCCACCAGAGCGGTACCTATTTATCTACTTGCACTTTGACATGCTTTCAAACTGCTAGGTTGGCAGGAGCAGGGACCGAGCAATGGGAGCTCACCCCGTCACAGGGATTCGAACTGCCGACCTAGGCTCTGTGGTTTAACCCACAGCGACATATTTGTAGGAGAGGACTATAACAGTCACATAACTTTTCCATCATTATAAAGAACAATCACACCAATTAGATTCTGAGCAAGCGGATGCTTAATTGAAGCACAGTATAGAATAAATCCTTCTCCATGCAAAAAGAGAGAGAGAGAGAAATCGTTTTACAAAAAACAGGAAAAGCTTAATCATGTTTTGAGAAAAGGAAAAGGATAGGTAGAAAATTTAATTGTGTATGGAATGATAATTGAGTATCCATGAGATAAGTGACAAATAGTAATTAACAACAGTATAATTTGAACACAATTATGAACAAGATGATAAACAATGTAACAAGATATAAAATAATGCCAAGATATAAATCCTTCTCCGTCAGGAGGATGGCTCACATGATCTTCCTGAGTTGGTGCTACATGTAGCATGGGGGGGCGGGGTTTGCAATGGATCTTCCTACAGTTCGCATAAGAAATCTCTGTCCTCCCTTGTAACTCAGCAAAGCCCACATGTTGGTGCAATGTTTGCAAAGAGCCTAACTGCATAAAACCCCATGCAGCCCCAAACCAAACAATCAACATCCAGCATTAAACCTGCCTGAGAAACAATTGCTGTGTTTGCAGACCTTCCAAGTGCCCCCGTTTCCCAGGGACAGTCCCAGATTTACAGAAGCTATCCCAGTTTTTGGTTTGATCCTGGAATGCCCTGCTTTTCCTTAGGGCATATCTATTTTCATTGGGGAAATGTTGGATGGTATGTCCCTATTTTCATGAGGAAATGAGCCAAGGAGATAAGTACTTATCCAACCTTTAGAAGACATCTGAAGGCAGCCCTGTATAGGGAAGGTTTAATGTTTAATGTTTTATTATGTTTTTATATATGTTGGAAGCCACCTAGAGTGGCTGGGCCAACCCAGTCAAATGGGTGGGGTATAAATAAAATCATTGTTATTTTTAAAGAATAGAATGTCCCTATTTTCATCGGAGAAATGTTGGAGGGTATGTGTTTGGTCCTATATGAAGTGAAATTTACATCTGTGGACATCCAGTAGCCTCAGGGATGTGATACATATATGTGGTGGGTGGGGCAGGAAAATATGATCTTGCCTTCACTCCAAGTAGTAGCCTCTACCAGTGGCATCTGCTGCCCACTGGGAATGGTAGGGAGAGACAGAACCAATGACAGGGAGAGCCAACTACTTCTACTTTTGTCCCCATCCTCGCTGAGTTCTACAAGGGCAATATTGAGGCCAAGGAGGAGAAGGGTTGCCATATGTCCTCTTTTTCCAGGACACGTCCTCTTTTTCATAGATAGATTCGTCATAGTTATCCATAGTCAAAAGCAGAAGTTTTTTGCTCTTCAAAATATGGCAAGCCTAAGAAAGAAAGCAGGGCAGGTTGTGAGATATGAGCTTCCAAAATGCTAAGTAAAAGGGTAATACACACAGGGGCTGCATCATTCTAAGAAATAATATTTTGAGGTAATATACATTGCTCCTGAAGCAGTTGTGTAAGTTGGCACAGTTAATAGCAGTCTTTTTGTACTTTAGTCTGTTTGGAGTAAGCTCAGCAGTTATAGTTTATAGCGAGAAGAATTTAAATTTTAAAATAGTTAGAAAAAAATAGAATATGCAGCCGGAATGGGAAACTTTAGGGAAGCATGGAAGGCTGGAGGCGAAGTTGATGGAATAGGATTATGGATTGATGTAATCAATGTATCTTTTTTATTTTGTTTCTTCCTTTTCTTTCACTTTCTTCTTTTATTTTTCAGTTCTGTATATTGTACGCTTATAAATTTATAAATATTTTTTTTAAAGAGTCTTTTTGTGTTGTCAGAGCAGCTGAGCGTAGGTCTGTTCAGTTCTGCTGCTGCCTGCCTCATAGAGTCTGTAAGAGTTTTAGTCTTAATGATAAATTTATGTAATACATTAGTAAGCTAAGTAATATCTGCCTGCCTTGTACATATATATTTAATCAAACAAGTGCAAGGGCGCTGTGAGTTAAAGTTATTCTTATTTAAACTTTAAAATGGTTTTTATAGGAGGGGAAAGGGCTCAAATAGAAGGGTTAAACAACCCAGCCTCAAGTTTCCGCATAAGCTCTGTTAATGGGAATTAAATATAATTGCTAAATAAACTAATATATATTAAGCTTTGCAAGTGTGAAACAGGAAAGATAATATTAAGCTAATTTATTTTCCCTAATTAAAACCTATGTCCCACACAGGTAAGGGCAGAGTGAGGTTGGTGGGGCAGAGTCTGTATTCTTCTCTGTGAGAAAATATTACAAACCAGTTGCATATGAACAAACTGGGGCAAATGACAGTATCGTCATACAGAAACTGTGCTCATCATACAATGTAGCCTTTTGCACAGACCAAGAGTCAGGTTTGGTTCTAAAGCAAATGGTTGTTGTTTTTTTGCCACTCTTGGTAAATGTATGGAGGAACATGGGCAGGGACAGCAGCAAAGGTATTTTCCACTAAGGAAGGACAACACTGGGGGGGGGGGAGTTACTGAAACACGAATATTGAGGGGTCCCTTCAAGGGTTTCAGCTTCTTAAGGAAGACTGGACCTTTGGAGCGAGCGTCCCTTTAAGGCTCAAACTGATCAGGAAATGAACAGAGACCATATAAAAGCAAAGCGGTTATAAGTCTGATCTTTATTAACTGTTGCAACAGGGTGCTCATGCCACACGCAGGAGGCAGGAGGGACCCAGGACAAAGGTGTGCAAGCCCTTATATAGACTTTTGAATTGCCCACCTTGGAGCCCAAGACCACCCTTCCATACATCATATGTACATCAGAGAAGGGGCGGACTACAACAGAAATCTGAGTGCATTGTTTTTATCCTGTCTGCCAGGTTACCTGATTGGATTACCTGGGCATCCTGGCCACTCTTTTGTTATGATAACTACTTGATTCCTGAATCCAGGTCACAGGTCACAGGCTCACACCCTATTCATATCTTAACTGTACCCCTGAGACAGGATTTGTGAGCAAAGAGACAATGGGGAGGCTCCCCATTTCCTTCGACCTCGCAGAGAAATATTTGAGGTCAATTTGGAAGAGACAAATGGTCTCAGGACTTTTTCTGTGGGTCTCAGACATGTGGTCTATACATTTATGTATGTGCTTGCTTGGTACAGTTATGAACGTCTACTTTATATATATAAGACCTTAAAATTCTTATTACATTACCATATTATTGGCCCAGTTCATGTCTCCTTCAGATATTACCCACCGTGCTGGGAGAAGGTACACCAACCATGTAGGAATCAGACCTTGAGGGGCATGTAAGAAGTATCCCAACCTCAAAGCCTTTAAGGAAAACAAGATATTTGAAAAAATAATAATTTGAAAACCAAGTCCAGGCACTGTAATTCATAGTTGTTCACCTTTCCGTTAATCAGCCTGGGGAGACAGAAAATGGGTTTTCCATTTTCCACCTAAAAAATATTGCATGCATTACATTTTTGCTTTTGCCGTTGTTGTTGTTGTTTGCTTTTCATTCTCCAAAGCACACATTTCCTTCTAGACCTCAGTGCTTGGTCCCTTTGATTAAGCTGTAGTTCAAGTTAGGGATGTTTTCAAAATTCCTCCCTGACCTTGGAATTACAAACCACATGGTCTTGTTTCCAAGTGTAAACGATGCATTCGGAATCACCCAGTGTGGGCTGATGTATCGTGAACCCCTTTTTACCCAGCTTTTGTTTACACATTATCTACAAAGAGCTGTGTGCATACAAACTTTCGCACATCTTTCAGTTCATTGGCATCTTCCCCTCCTACACACACATTGCCAAAGTGCACATGTGCATTGACAAAAAAAAAGTGATATTGATGAGATCACATTATTAGTTGCATCAATGCACTTTTTTCTTGGTGCTTTACTAATGTGCAGGAGTGCATGGGTACACTAGTGAAACATCACAAACACACAAACACACACTAGGACTTTGTGATAAATTGCCATATTGTTGAATACCGGTAGTATTGAAATAACATTGTGATAAGCGTTTCAACAAGGCAATATACCGGTGAACAAAAGGTGGAGACTTAACAGCTTCCCGAGGGGTAGCTCAGCTGAACGGATAATTTGCAGATAATTTGCAGATAATTTGCAGGCACCCTGTCTCCTGTTTTGTTTGTTCTCTTCCTCCTCCCTCCTAACCCATAAGAAATGATGATAAGCCCTCACACAAACCAGCAAACTCTTTCAGCTTCACGGATATCTTTCCACTTAGAGCACAGCTAACACTTATAGCCTGCTAACGATCCAGGAGGGACCCCCCCCTCCCCCAATATGGCAAGACAATCAAAGATCCAGTGGCAAAGTAAACAAAGAACAAAATCAAAGAATTGGAAAGTAATTCATTCTTCCCTCACACTGGTGTTTGTTGGTTCCCCCTAAATAGTTTTCCTCCATACTAAAAAGGAAGGTTATATATATATAAATAAATAAATAAATAAATAAATAAATAAATAAATAAATAAATAAAACATTTTTGCTTGCTTGTCCTCCCTCCTGCCCTGGTGATATATTGTGATGTTGAAAATCAGATATCACCCAGCCATAACACACGCACACTCATATCCTGATGCAACCATATGTATAAGCACATTATGCATGTGATTCCACCAGAATTTATTTCATATAGTATTTTACCAATACACCCATGCACTTCTACACATTTACTAAAATGTGAAGCAAAAATAATCTTGAAGCAACTATATGATTATGTGAACACTGAAAGCTATGGAAAATTGTACAAACCCCAGTTCTGAGATTAAATTTTCATTTTAGAAAATTTGCTAATTAACCCAGAATTCGGGGACTGTGGGATGCAGAGTGACCCACAGAACAATAGAGAAATGGATTGGGCTGGTGTAAATGGCAGGCACTGATGATGACTGTCACTCACATCAGAGAACAATGAATGATCAACTGACCTCTATTTTGCAGGCTGTTTCTAATAGATGTTCCCAAATGCCAATCTTTTATTAAATGGGAAGTACCAAAGAGTCATTTATTGAGTTCCTTTGGTTTAGGTAGTACTAGAGCAAAGGTTGTTCAGACACCTCTTCTGTAGTTTTAGCTCGTGGACCATTTTTGTTTTAATGATATTTTACTTTTGCTCTCTGGAAGGAGAAAGCTGTTTTCTAGGTATCTTGCTATTGAATAACTGTTTCATATGTGCCCATTTTATTTGCCTCCCCCCCCCCCAGTTTCAAATGTGTGATATTTTGCTAATTTAACTTTCTGCAATGGTATGTGACTAATAGTAATAAAAGTGAACTGCATTTACTTTCCTGGAAGGGAATTTTGAAGAGACAGTGAGAGTTATACACCTGAGGCCAATTGTCAGGGCTGGTGGGCATTGCAATCCGACAACATTGGAAGGCAACCAGGTCATCCATCCCTATGCTAGATCAAGACTCCTCAAATATCCACAAGTATTTCTTAATGCAATGCAGGGAAGCAAGGAACACAGAAATGCATGACTTATCCCCACTCCCAGGATTATGCAATGCCTTTTTGCTCTTCCACTTCATTGCAACAAATTGTATTTTGCTTGTAGAGGAAATAAAGAAAGCCCAACAACTTTTATGTGCTATAATACTGTTGAAAGTTTGGTTGGCTTCATCCGTGTAAATAAATGGTGATAGAAGAATGGCAATGTTCCTTAATGACTGCTGATGATTCACCCAAATCGGCAATTTAGCAGCAGGGTTTTTCTCTCAGACCAATGGTGAACATCACATGCGGTAGTGTGAGAGAGGAAAACATCAGCTTGAATGGAGAGAAATGAGAGTGTGTGTTGTGTGTGCACACACAGTGTCTCTAGCAATATAGGTGCAGTATAGGTGAGAGTGACTGCAAACGTTGTTCTCTTGGCTGAAGGAGTGCCTACTTTCAGTTCATTCTGCTTTTATATTTGTAAATAGAGCAAACGTTGCAAAGATGCCGTATGATTCCAGTCATGGGAGCCAGCTATAGGGGGCGGAAGGTGCTTCAGTCCCCTTAATATAGGTGGGCAGAGGGGTGAGCCCCCCCAATATTGAGGGGGCCAAAATCCCATGACACTGGTCACCTCCATGTGCCCCAGCCCAGGAGCCCAAGAGCAGGACAGGGGCTGGGACGAATGAGGACAGAGATGGACCTCCAGGTGTCCTGTCCCCACCCAGCACATGCTGGGTGCACACTGAGTGGCGTCACATGATGTGTCACGTTACATGGCTGGGCCCCCTCAATGTGGGACGCAAGTTTGTGCCCCTGACTCCAGTGTTGTCTAATCCAAAAGAAATCTAAAAACGATGGTCATGACCCTGGATCTTCTTGCTGTGCGGCAGCACATAACAGTATATACCATACTTTTCTGTGTATGACTAGATTTCTTTTACTCAAAAATAAGGTTTAAAATAAATTTAAGGTTAAAAATAAGGGACGCGGGTGGCGCTGTGGGTTAAACCACAGAGCCTAGGACTTGCCGATCAGAAGGTCGGAGGTTCAAATCCCTGCGACAGGGTGAGCTCCCGTTGCTCGGTCCCTGCTCCTGCCAACCTAGCAGTTCGAAAGCATGTCAAAGTGCAAGTAGATAAATACCTTCCAGAAGGAAGGTAAACGGTGTTTCCGTGCGCTGCTCTGGTTCGCCAGAAGTGGCTTAGTCATGCTGGCCACATCACCCGGAAGCTGTACGCTGGCTCCCTTGGCCAATAAAGCGAGATGAGCGCCGCAACCCCAGAGTCGTCTGCGACTGGACGTAATGGTCAGGGGTCCCTTTACCTTTACCTTTAAGGTTTAAAAACTGGGGGTGTCTTATACATGGGTAGTGGGTAGGGTGACAGGTGACTGGTTGCAGCCGCAAGCTGCAGATTGTCATTGGTGATAGGTAGTGTGATTGGTGGCTGTGGCAAGGGTTACTTTGTATTGGCTGTGGGAAATGGGTGTGTGATTGGTAGCTGAGTCAATAGCTACTGAGGATTGGCTGCTACCGTGGCAATTGTGCTTGCTGTTTACTTCTGCTGTTGGCAACCGGGCAGACGCTTGTAGCAGACACGAGCGATTGCAACCATCGGGTTAGTGATTAACTGCATTGGGCCATTTACTGAAATAGGAGTCCCCCAAAATAGGGGGCATCTTATTCAAGGGGGCGTGTTACACATGAAAAAGTACGGTACTTCTGCCTCCTGTATGTGTTTGCTGCACCAGCAGCACTGAAGTGACCTCTCCAGGGCACAAGCCTGGGCAGTTTTTATCAAAGTCCTAGCTGTCCAGAAAACAAGACCCTGCTCTTGGTCTCTCTGATTTGGAAAACAAAACAATATATCTGGCACCAACTTGGCTGCAGGAGTTGCTGGAAAGAAGCATACAAGATGCAGTCCAACTCTGGATTTGTGTAGGGCTTTCGCCTTGGCTTCTGCTGCTCCCGAAGATGTCCTGCAAGGCAACGGATAGATATTTCCCCTCAGGTTTTACTCCTGAAGCCTTTCCCATGAATGAGCATAGCTGCAAAGCAGTGGAGGTTTAAGGTCAGAGTTTTTGCTTCTCCTAGACGGGCTGCCTTTCCAGGTTAACAAGCCCCATCTGCCTCTCATTTCCCTCCACAGCATGTGTAGAAACTGCCTTCTTGGCTGTTGGACCCACTATTGGTCTCGTCTGCTCAGTGTACTGGACCCTGTCTTTGTGTGCAAGTGGTAGACAAATCCCTAACTCACTGAAGATTTAAGGCTCATCAGTTACCCTCACCTGCTTTAGCCAGCCACTCAAAGCCATTTCCTGCAGTGCCGACATGGTTGCATGGTGTCAGGGACCATGCTGAGGAGGGCTGCACTGAGGAAGAATGGTGGGAGCCACCCCTTCCCCCTGATCCTGAATCTTCCCAGGAACAGGAAGACAGTATAGATTTGGAAGAGGGGTTTGCAGAGGGGCATAGTTCAGAAAGGAAAAGCTGGGAAATACTGGATGGGGAACAGCTAGGAGAAGAAAGACTGGAAGAGAGAGGGTTTACAGATTCACTGTCTCTGGAAAGCATTAATCCGCTCTCCCCAAGGTCAAGAAGAGCTGAGAAAGTGGCAGAACAGAAAGCACAATGGGTACAAGCTCAGGTTACAAGACGTAGAAATGACATAGATTTAATAGGGAAGGAGGGAGGGAGCTATTATGGTGGCATATTATTTGCCAGTCCAATGCAAATCAGCTAATGGGAAGCTTGCAAGAGCAAATACATAACTGCCTTTGCAGAACCTTCTTCAGATGGTGCTTATTTTTTTTCCAGTGACTTGCTTGTCTAAGTAAGGCCTTCTGTTTCATCACCTTGAAGAGGAAAAAGAAACACTGTCAACAAGCAATTGTTACAAACATCTTTACAAATGCCTGGTACTTCTGATGTTGCTCTTTTACTGAGGACGGTTTTCATAAGAAATGCTATGGCAAAACTGAAAGACAAGTGCAGTTCATTCTCAATAGTAAAGAGCAAAATGCTATTATGTGTTTATCCATCTGTGTGTGTTGATCTGAGTCACTTTCACATACACTAAGTCCCTAAGCCTATTCCACTCCTTTTCTATAGTTCTCTCTCTCTCTCCCTCTCTCTCTCTCTTATATGAACATGCATACATATATACAAACTCCAAAATGTGCATTTAAATACCTATTTCATCACATGCTTTAAATAGATTCTCTCTTAAAACATGCATTTCCTTTTAAAATGCACATTTTTAAATGTTTTTGATGGGTTTTTTTTATAAAAACCCCAAACTGCACTGAAATGTTTGGGAACTGCTGACCCTCCAAGTGTCCCTATTTTCCAGGGACAGTCCCAGATTTACAGAAGTTGTCCCGGTTTCTGATTTGATCCTGGAATATCCCACTTTTCCTTAGGATGTCACTATTTTCTTCAGATAAATGTTGGAGGGTATGGAGTTATCTGACCTCTGAGTCATATGAAGGCATTCCTCTATAGGGAAGGTTTTCTTTAATGTTTATTGATGCTTTTGTGTATGCTGGAAGCAGCCAGAGTGGCTGGGGCAACCCAATTAGATGGACAGGTAATAATAATAATAATAATAATAATAATAATTGACTAGGACGTCCCTAATTGACTAGGATCGCTGAAGAGTTGATGCTTTTGAATTATGTTGCTAGAGGAGACTCTTGAGAGTCCCATGGACTGCAAGAAGATCAAACCTATCCATTCTTAAGGAAATGGAGCCCTGAGTGCTCACTGGAAGGACAGATCCACAGATCCTGAAGCTGAGGCTCCAATACTTTGGCCACCTCATGAGAAGAGAAGACTCCCTGGAAAAGACCCTGATGTTGGGAAAGATTGAAGGCACAAGGAAAAGGGGATGATAGAGGATGAGATGGTTGGACAATGTTCTCAAAGCTACTGACATGAGTTTGACCAAACTGCGGGAGGCAGTGGAAGACAGGAGTGCCTGGCATGCTCTGGTCCATGGGGTCAAAAAGAGTCGGACACGACTAAACAACTAAACAACAACAACAAAGGGCATACCTATTTTCATCAAAAAATATTGGAGGGTATGAAACTGCAAAAGACTATGGATTAGTTCCAACCTGCACATTAGTCCAGGAAGGATCAGGTCAGCTCATCTCAGAATTCACAAAGATTAAATTCCTCAGACATTCCAACTATGTTCATGAGCACATGCATGTGCCGGTTTTTAAGACTAAAAAAGATATTCTATTAAACACCTCATTGCAACAAATGTATCTTACAATGTATTGTACCAGAATTATTGCAACGATTGCATTGACCACCTTAAGTATGTTGTCATGCAGTTAAACAGATGGCCAAATCCTGACTTCAGTTGCACTTTTTAGACCAAAGATTTTGGCAATGGAGCCAGAACAAGAGCATTTCAAACATTTCAGAAGTTTTATTTCCAAAAATTTCCT
Organism: Podarcis cretensis; assembly: GCF_951804945.1. Taxonomy (NCBI): domain Eukaryota; kingdom Metazoa; phylum Chordata; class Lepidosauria; order Squamata; family Lacertidae; genus Podarcis; species Podarcis cretensis. Next base: position 21,245,795 of record NC_137176.1, on the reverse strand, counting down.
TGGGCAGATGAGATGAAACAAAATCTACACGAAAAATTGGACTTAATTGGAGGGGAAATAAATTTAGGTGTCATTTTGAGGAGGGAGCTTGCTTCTTACCTAACCATGTGGCCAAATGTTTTGCACTTCTTTTTCAACTTCAGAAAAGCCCTATGCTTGGGATGGCTCCACAAATTCTTCCAGCTGTATTTCCTTATGAGAGTAAGTAAGCCAAGTGCCAATATTAGCGCCCTGCTCCAGATAGGTGATTAAGTTAGAGCAGAGGTGCCCAAACTTATTTGGCCTACCACCCCCTTTTTAGGGGCGGGGGAATTACTCAGCACCCCCCTGAAAATCTATCTTCTTAAAGCAAACAAACAGAAAAATGCAGTGACAAACTTGCTTTATGTATCTGTTATTTCTACATAAGTCCTACAACATAGTAAAGAAAGATTTTGCAAATAAGACAGCTTGAAGCTTGAAATTATAGAAAATTTATTAAAATAATTTCATACATATTGCCTGTTTATAATATTGTATTGTAAGCATGAATTTTCCTTCTGATGCATGCTAGCCTTCCCCACAATGCATGACATGCTCGCCTCCCAACACTTGCTTGTTAAGACCCGTCAGCGGACTTGACCACTGATCAATTATAACTTGCAGTTTGTGCATCTATTTGGAAAATAAGCACTATGACTTTAACTCTGTTACATTGTCAAGCGTCATTACACAACAGATGCAACATGTACAAATGGTTCTTATTAAAAAAAAATTCTTCTTTATGCTTCCACCACCACCACTGGATCGTTCCAGTGCCCCCCAGGGAAATTCTGAGAGCGATAGTGGCTGCCCCAAGGCCACCCAGTGACTTTTTGATAGTGGCAAGAATCCTTTCTCCCTGGCTCACAGTTCCAAGACCAGCTCCAAATTTGAGATACTCTTGGTGTCAGGATGCTGTCTGTGGCTCCCAGCTGGTTGCCCAGGAAAGTATAAAGACAAGGAAAAGCTTCTTACTGTCCTTTTTCATTTCAATCTTTACACAGAGAGGCTATAGAACCCAGCCTCTTGGAGAATGGTGTTGCCTCCACCCCACGTCCTCATTCGTCATTCTCATCATCTCCTCTACAGGTGCCCTCTGTCTTTGAGCTCTTTGCTCTCCTACTTTTAAGGCTCACCGGGTTCTGAGAGATGGAGGGCCTGGAATGCTTTCTAATGGCAACGTGTCAGCCAGATGTTGTTCTGACTCTCCCATGATTTCCCAGCTTTCCCCCTCATCTGCCTCTGAGCTGCTACCTCCTTCAAACCCCTGTTGTAAATCTATACTGTCTTCCTGTTCCTTCTCCCTGGAAGGGTCAGGATGGGGAGGAGGTATCCACGGTTCCTCCTCTGCCCAGTACCTGACAATTAGTTTTCTTTAATAGTGGAAGCAGATTTTCAGAATATACACAGCTTTTCTTCAGGCTTTGATTATGAGAGCAAAAAATGAACATCCAATAGTCTAGATAGAAACAACTCGGTAGTCAGGCTGATGGTTACTTGGTTGCAGAAGTTTACTGGCCATTGCTGTTGGCATGGAGATAGTCTAGGTTGAATGCAAACATGCCATTCTGATGTCATGTGTGATGTCACAAAGGGGATATGCTTTAAGTCTTGGTAAAGCCAAAAGCAGTTAACAGTCAGAATGCATCTCAGCACTGTCAAGATGGATCTCCATAACAGGTGATGAATAGTTTTATTTGAGGGATATATTAACTTTTACTATTGGGGAAAAGTTTTAGATTGCCAGTTTGTTAACCCATCAAGTTGAGGCCAATAGATATACATTCACAACCCTGTACCCATCAAATTATCGACTTTATGTGTGACTTTGGGACTGATTCATACAACCACATTTCCTTTCTCCACTCTATAGCATCTTTTTCTCTGTATTTGAAAAAACAACCAAGAAGTAGAAGATAAGGATCCAGGAATACATGCCCTCTGTCTTTGAGCTCTTTGCTCTCCTATTTTTAAGGCTCTCTGGGTTCTGGGAGATGGAGGGTCTGGAATGCTTTCTAATGACAATGTGTCAGCCAGGTGTTGTTCTGTCTCTCCCATGATTTCCCAACTTTCCCCCTCATCTGCCTCTGAGCTGCTACCTCCCTCAATCCCCTGTTGTAAATCTATACTGTCGTCTTCTTCTTCCTCCTCCCTGGAAGGATCAGGATGGGGAGGTGGTCTCTACCATTCCTCATCTGCCCAGTCCCTGACAATTAGTTTCCTTTAAAAGTGGAAGCAGATTTTCAGATTATACACAGTTCTTCAGACTTTGATTATGAGAGCAACAAATCCAGTAATCTAGATAGAAACAACTGGGTAGTCAGGTTGATGGTTACTTGGCTGCAGAAGTTTACTGGCCATTGCTGTTGGCATGGAAATAGTTTAAGTTGAATGCAAACATGCCATTCTGATGTCATGTGTGATGTCACAAAGGGGATATGCTTTAAGTCTTGGTAAAGTCAAAAACAGTTAAGAGTCAGACTGCATCTCAGTATTGTCAAGATGGATCTCCATAACAGGTGATGAATAGTTTTATTTGGGGGATATATTAACTTTTACGCAGGTGGCGCTGTGGGTAAAACCTCAGCACCTAGGACTTGCCGATCGCATGGTCGGCGGTTTGAATCCCCGCAGCGGGGTGAGCTCCCATCGTTCGGTCCCAGCACCTGCCAACCTAGCAGTTCGAAAGCACCTCTGGGTGCAAGTAGATAAATAGGGACCGCTTACCAACGGGAAGGTAAACGGCGTTCTGTGTGCTGCGCTGGCTTGCCAGATGCAGCTTGTCATGCTGGCCACGTGACCCAGAAGTGTCTGCGGACAGCGCTGGCTCCCGGCCTATAGAGTGAGATGAGCGCACAACCCTGGAGTCTGGCAAGACTGGCCCGTATGGGCAGGGGTACCTTTACCTTTTTTTATTAACTTTGACTATTGGGAAAAAGTTTTAGATTGCCAGTTTGTAATGCATCAAGTTGAGGCCAATAGATATACATTCACAACCCTGTACCCATCAAATTATCGACTTTATGTGTGATTTTGGGACTGATTCATACAACCACATTTCCTTTCTCCACTCTATAGCATATTTTTCTCTGTATTTGAAAAAAACAACCAAGAAGTAGAAGATAAGGATCCAGGAATATGTGCCCTCTGCCTTTGAGCTCTTTGCTCTCCTATTTTTAAGGCTCTCTGGGTTCTGGGAGATGGAGGGTCTGGAATGCTTTCTAATGACAATGTGTCAGCCAGGTGTTGTTCTGTCTCTCCCATGATTTCCCAGCTTTCCCCCTCAACTACCTCTAAGCTGTCACCTCCCGCAAACCACTGGTGAAAATCCATACTGTCTTCTTCTTCCACCCTGGAAGGGTCAGGATGGGGAGGGGGTCTCCACCATTCATCCTCTGCTCAGTCCCTGACACTTGGCAAAGTATCCTCTCATGGGACTCTTCCTCTTTTGGTTGGCCCCAGCCTGTCTCCCTTGAGAAGCAACAGCACTTCAATCAAGCATGAGGTGATACAGAACTGTATTTTATTTTATTTTTTACTTCTCAGTATGATACTACATCAGAGGCAGTGTAGGAAATTAAAATGGTATCTCTAAACCACCCAGAATGGAGGCGGGCAGGGCTGGCAGCAGTGCAACAGTGGGGTCCCAGCTGAGGAACTAGGGTCACAGGTCATGGTGTTAACCACTATGCTGCAACAGCTTTACAAAGTCAGCCTATGAATAAGGCCAAAGGCAATTCTAGTGTGGAGCAGTCAAATTAAGATATCTCGGGATCTTTATGGTTTTATATGTTGAACTTGGTGAGCATGAAATATTATTATTTATTTTTATTTATTTATTTATTTATTTATTTATACCCCGCCCATATGGCTGAGTTTCCCCAGCCACTCTGGGCGGCTCCCAATCAAAAGTTAAAAACAATACAGCATTAAATATTAAAAACTTCCCTGAACTGGGCTGCCTTAAGATGTCTTTTAAAGATAGGATAGCTGCTTATTTCCTTCACATCTGAAGGGAGGGTGTTCCACAGAGTGGGCGCCACTACCGAGAAGGCCCTCTGTCTGGTTCCCTGTAACCTCACTTCTCGCAATGAGGGAACTGCCAGAAGGCCCTCAGCGCTGGATCTCAGTGTCTGGGCTGAACGATGGTGGAAACGCTCCTTCAGGTATACTGGCCCGAGGCTGTTTAGGGTTTTAAAGGTCAGCACCAACACTTTGAACTGTGCTCGGAAATATACTGAATTACCAAAGCTGAATGCAGGACCTTTTCAAATACATTATGTGGAAGAAAATGGAGTGGCTGTTTTTTATTAATGCTGTAGCTTTCTACATTTTTATTTACTGACCTCAGCAAGCAATCCCATTTGAAACAGCTTCCAACTATATTGCGCCTGGAAGACTTTATCAGTTAAAAGAATTATCTTTCAGAACTTCATCAGTGCAACGATTAGTATTGGAACCATCCTACGGAGCTATTTAAAATGTTTCATACACAGGAGTAAGTCATAAAAATGATGCCTTACTGATAACAGCTATTTGATTCCTTTGACAGTTTACAAATGAATGTGGATTTTCTCCTGTTTCAAATTAGCATTTGTGATGGATAAACACTATAGAGCACCGGGTGGTAAAATGCCTTTAAAAGCTCTCATTTTCCCTGGGAGGGAACCTGTGATCATATGACCAAATTAGAAACTGAAAGAGAGAAGAAATGTACATGAATTTACCAGGAATGATTTTTATCACATCTTTCATGAAAATTAAAATGCTGGCACATATCAATAGAAGCCACAAGGCACAGAAAATAGACCAAGAGTTGATACCCATGCCTTTAACCATTCTCCAAAACCATGTGAGCATCTCCTATGCAGCTGGGAGAACATTTAAATGACCCAAGCACATGGGCATTTGTTTTACGGGGTTCTTTCGCACTAATGAACTCCTCCTTCATTTCCTAATAATGCAACAGTACCTCTGGATTGGGGTGTTTAGCATGGCCCCCTCTATTGTGAGCCCGGCTTTGGCTGGGGAGGGTGGGATATAAATAAAAAAATATTATTTATTAATTTATTATTGTGTGCTTCAAGCACTGCATCCTACACATGGCAGCTCTGTTTACACTGCAAAACTGAATGTGGGTGAGCAGTGATGCACAAAATCCTTGTTTCCAGAGCAGTCCCACTGACTTGGAAGGAGATTGAGAAGTTAATGGAAGCTTTAGCCTTTAAGGACCAGGGAATTTAATGTGCCCTTGAAAAAGTTATTTGGACATTTAGAATTTAACTTTCTGAAAGGAGAGAAAGGAGAGGCAAAGGTCCGTTAGCTTTAAATCAATGTCAAATAATATGATAGAAACAGACAAAGTAGCAACTCTCTTAAACCTTCTGCCCTTGCACTCCAAATCTGCTCCCAGAAGCTATAATTTTACCAGATGGGCCAACAGCAGATACTAATAGCTTCAAGGCCTAACTTGAAAGGACTGGACTTTTAAGTATTTGGACTAGTTCAGCTCCAGGTTCATTGTCATGCTTGACACCGTTGCCCTTTCCCTCAGATTTCATGAAAACAGTCAAAGGCTATTTAATTTCAGTTTGTTTTATCCCCACAACAACAAACTATTGAATAGTACAAATGCTACTGGTTACTCTTTCAGAAAAATATACTTCTTGCTGTAGGTACTCCATTTGCCAAGAAAGCAAAAAGGAGAGCGAGAGATTTCCATACGTCCTGTTCTAGGTTCCACTCACATGGCAGCTTTCACCACTTCCTGATCCTTATTTTCATGTAAATATTCATTACGTTTTATATCCTAAACCTTCTCCAAGGAGCCTCAGGTGGATATGAATGAAGTTATTTACATTTTCTCCTCGTAATAGCCCTGCAAAGTTCATTAGGCTGAGCTAGGTTATCAGCACTGTGTGGTGCTCTCTGAAAGGGAAAAGGACCTAGATTTCCCTCAGCACTGGGACAACTTCACAGTTTATTGACCTGGGGAAATTTAAAATTGGAAAACATGAGAAGCTGGGCCATAAACAAAAGGTAGTATCTGATAGCATGAGTCTGTGCAGATATCTCTCCCATGACTGGACTGCGCAATCTGCATGTCCCTCAGCAACCCCAAAATTCTGTGAGGAGGGCAGGGGATTGGCATAGGTTGTGTGAAAGTAGCTTGCAAGACCTAATGTACTGAATAAGAGAATGCTTCCCATTCCAAAGAGTGTAGGCACACCTTTTGCTGTTTATGCGGCTAAAAGACCTGTGAGGAGAATGACGCATGAAACAGCATGCCCTCATAAAGGCAACATCCGTTACAAACCCAGATAAACTACTTACTAACTCCTGATTGGAAATTTAATCCTAATCGACCGTTATGCTTTTCTTTAGAGAAATCCTCCCCAACCCCCCGGCCCCTGACAGAATGAAATGCCAATATTCTATGCCTCTGGTGTTATTTCACAGTCAATGTAAGCTTACCCGTCCATTAATAACTTTATACTTGGATAGATCTGAAAGCAAGAGTGGAATGTAAGACGGTCCAATTGTTGTTATCAGGGATGGTCCCTGCTGTTCTTGCCTTCAATCTCTGCTGGAGTTTTATATATATATTAGAAGCATCTTTCAGGTGGGCCACAAGGATTCAATCCATAGAGTGGATGTCTAGAGCAATTCCTAATCTTACGGCTCCTCCACTTCATGAAATTTGTCAGACTCCCCAAAGTGTGCACATGCACAGTATATTACACATTTATTTATTTTTATTGTTTTCATTTAACATGTTATCCTGCTTAATAACATGTCCCTGTTTACTAAGGACAGTCTTTCTTTGCCCCCCCCCTCCATTTTTTTGCCTCCTGAGGATGCATTTCTAAAATGATTTCGGTGAACACATGCTAGAGATGGTTGAGCTTCAAATCCTTCCCTAGGTCTCTGTAACAATAAAAATATCTGAAAGGGGTTGGAGGGCTAGATACATCTTGGCACCTGGCTATTAAATGCCACTGGGACGTCGGTGCTGCTGTGGTCTAAACCACTGAGCCGCTTGGGCTTGCTGATCAGAAGGTCAGTGGTTCGAATCCGCACGGTGGGGTGAGCTCTCATTGCTCCTGCCAACCCAGCAGTTCAAGAGCACGCCAGTGCAAGTAGATTAATAGGTACTGCTGCGGCGGGAAGGTAAACGGCGTTTCTGTGCGCTCTGGTTTCCCTCATGGTGTTCCATTGTGCCAGAAGTGGTTTAGTCATGCTGGCCACATGACCCAGAAAGCTGTCTGTTGACAAACGTCGTCTCCCTCAGCCTGAAAACGAGAAAGTTCTGTTTTTAGCAGCCACAGTGATGGGAGGAGAGCTCAGCTCTGGTTGTTTTTTCTCTCCATGATGGTCTTATCCAGGTTTTCCATCTGTGGAACGAAACTCACTTCACACTACAGATGGCATTTTCGATAACAAAAAAGAGGAGCTCTGTTACCACCACCACAAGCCAAGACCAATTTTGAATCCAAGAGGAAAAGGAAAATTTGCTGCCATTCAGCCAACTATACTTGCCTGTTAACATGCAATGTGGTTAACAATGGAAACTTCCCAATAAGTACTCTAACAGTGAATGGCAGTATAAAGTCAAATGCATTCCCTTACCAAGAATTTTTAAACACACACACATACACACACACACACACAGAGAGAGAGAGAGAGAGAGAGAGAGAGAGAGATGTGTTTGGTTATATTAAGCGGAAGAGAACTGCAGCCTCCAATGAGAAATTGGCAAGCATCCATAGCAAAATCATCTAAGGGCAATGGCAGGTGTATTCCCCTTCCAAACGATTTCCCTCCCTGAGTGCCTGAGTGTGTCTCTCACATTCCTCCCATATAAGTCATCATGGCTATTTATTCACATGGGGGGGGGGGATAACCACAACACTTTGAGGCAACGGTCCATAGCGAGGTAAGCTGCACACTGTCTAGGGCTTTGCTGCAATATACAAATTCTTCCCAACATATATTTTGTCATTTCCTCAATACAGTGGTACCTCGGGTTAAGAACTTAATTCATTCTGGAGGTCCGTTCTTAACATGAAACTGTTCTTAACCCGAGGTACCACTTTAGCTAATGGGGTCTCCCATTGCTGCCGTGCCGCCGCCGTGCGATTTATCTTCTCATCCTTAAGCAAAGTTCTTAACCTGAGGTACTATTTCTGGGTAAGTGGAGTCTGTTACCTGAAGCGTCTGTAACCCAAGGTACCACTGTATTATATAAAACACAAAGTCTACTGCATAGCAATAATGCAGGCTGATAAGTTTGCCTTTAGAACAGGAGTGCTAACTTGAGCCTGTGACCATGGTGCCTGGCCCCTTCTTGCGGAATTTTGTGGGTGCTCAGACACCCAGGACCCCATGGAGTTGGCACCTATGCCTCAGAACTATTCAGTCCAGCAAAGGAGACGCACACATCGAAGCAGATTTCTATGAACAGAACAGCTAAGGATATTTATCTGAATATGGACAGCCATGTGCTTCATGGATGAGTTCAGACATTGAGATGAACCCTTCCAAGACCAAGATTATTACTTTATTGCTAGTATCTATCAACACAGATCTATTCAAGTTAAAACAGCTGATAACTATTTTGCAATATATTTAGATATAAATCACCCCGACTGGTAAGAATCCTTAGCTCCACAATCTTTTAGAAATTTATGAAAATAATGAATGTTGCTATCTGCATAAGAATCCCCAAGTGCATAATTGTTTAGAAACTTATGGAAATAATGAATGTGATCAGTTTAATAAGGGGGAATCCAATGGCAAGGTCCACTGGGATGAGCAGATTAGGATGCAGCAGATCTCTGGCATAGTTGTCTGATTCCTGGTTCAGTCAAAGCTACATTTGCTGAGCCCAGTTTAGCTGGGTCAAGGACAGTGCAAGTCCAAAGAAGGAGCATTATGGAGGTGAGACCAGAGAAGAGGGATTTAAGATGGATCATAAACTCATCTAGCTCAGTCATGTGACCTGGCAATAAAACATAGAACGGTATTGTAAACACTATTACCATGTTCAGACAGAGCAGCAGCAGCCCTAAAGCTGAACAGGGTTTGCATCTGCTGTAACTTTAAAAGGTAAAGGTACCCCTGCCCGTACGGGCCAGTCTTGACAGACTCTGGGGTTGTGCGCCCATCTCACTTAAGAGGCCAGGGGCCAGCGCTGTCCGGAGACACTTCCGGGTCACGTGGCCAGCGTGACATCGCTGCTCTGGCGAGCCAGAGCCGCACACGGAAACGCCGTTTACCTTCCCACTGGTAAGCGGTCCCTATTTATCTACTTGCACCCGGAGGTGCTTTCGAACTGCTAGGTTGGCAGGCGCTGGGACCGAGCAGCGGGAGCGCACCCCGCCGCAGGGATTCGAACCGCCGACCTTTCGATCGGCAAGTCCTAGGCGCTGAGGCTTTAACCCACAGCGCCACCTGCGTCCCATGCTGTAACTTTATGTTGGGTTAATTTACACCTGCTTGCTTTACACCAGCTCCTCGTGCAGAGGATTGCTCCCTGAGCAGATGTCTAACCTGGTAATGGGAAAATGAATGGTGCCATAACTCCAAATGTCACCACCGTATGACCACTTTGCCCACTGTTAAGGACTCTTGCCTGTTGTGGGCCTTTCATTGCTTCCTTAATAACATTCATCCTCATTTGCCAGAAAATGTTCACCTTGAGTCAATTTAAAGTGAACTCTCTCTCTGTGTTAATCTCTTCTCAGGTAAACATCAGAGGAATTTTGAGGAGAGTCAAGAGTTTTGATAAAATTGATCACTTTTCTTACAGGGTGTCTGCAGCTCTCGAAACATGAGAGCCTTTTGTCCTTTCTTCATCCTTTGAGGTAGAATTATGTGCATTACGATGGCTCTGGAAATGGCAATTTCCTTTCATTTGCTGCAGTTGTAGAAATATGGCCCTGCACAAAACATTACCTGGGGCTGGCCTTGAGAGAAGTAAAATGGTATTCTCTGGGACTCGTTTTAGTTTAATGTAGTTTGCCATTTTACTCTCTCCTAAAGTTCATATGAAATAAAATATGGCCATCCTTTCCCGAGCCTGAAATCTGAGCTTTTTTTTCAGATTTGGTTAACAAACTTGAATGGCCCTAGTTATTTTATTTTTATTATGTGGAATGGGGTCTGATTAGGACTAGAAAAACTGTTCCTTGTTATATTATGGGTATTGTAAAGAACAACAAGATAGACTCATAGAGTCATAGAACTATAGAGTTGGAAGGAAAATGCATATAACTTAAGAAGAGTGAGGAAATCACCAAGCAGTCTCTGATGGTGCTCTTTATATAGTTTACTAAGGCTTAAATTATGAAACCACTTACCGACACATGGCTCCCTTGGAGCCAGCCAACTAAAAAAAGAAAGTAGTTAATTTGCAGCCTGCTTTCCAGTCAGTTCTGCTTCATCAAACCCTGACAAATACAGATCTGCAGCAGTATCACTAAAACTCCTTATTTGCCATGCAAGTTATTGCTTGGTGTGCAACAAAATAATTCATTGGGTTCAGCTTTTGGCTCCAGCAGTCTCTGAATTGCTGAATATAAAGTCTGAAAGCTTCATAACCAAAGTTGGATGGGAAGGTAACAACAAGGAGTTTCGACAGCTTGACTTCACACAGAGTGTTTGTTTCCTACATTGGCTTCTCACATACCACGGAACACCGCTTCAGAGCCCAGGTTGTAGTAATGGGCTGAGGTGGGATTTCAGGGCGGGATTAAACATAGGATAAGGTTTCATGCATGGGCACATGCACACATGTTGTCACCAAATGAGTTCATGACCATGAGGTTATTTAAGCTAGCATCTCCTACCTTCTGACCACTTCGTGTTTCTGGCAACAAAATAAAGGCAATGCATTTTGAGTCACACAGAGGGACAGATTTGTGTGTAGCCTGGATACCTGCAATACAATGTCAAGTTATTATGGGTCACAGTGTACATTAGGACAGTTGTTGTGGGAATCAGAATCAGAAAAGAAGAAGAATGGAGGACTCATCTTCATTGAAAGTTTTGATGAACCATCTCCATGAGGGGCCTTTGTACCCCCTTGTGCATTATGGGAATGGATTCATTCATGACAAAGTGTCAGTTGGAAGCAGGCTTCTTGCAACATGTTACTGGTCATAGAATAGGTAAAGGTAAGGGACCCCTGTATGGTTAAGTCCAGTCAAAGGAGACTGTGGGGTTGCAGCACTCATCTCACTTTCAGGCCGAGGGAGCCAGTGTTTGTCCACAGACAGCTTTCTGGGTCATGTGGCCAGCATGACTAAACTGCTTCTGGCACAACAAAACACTGTGGCAGAAACCAGAGTGCACGGAAATGCTGTTTACCTTCCCACTGGAGCGGTACCTATTTATCTACTTGCACTGGCATGCTTTCAAACTGCTAGGCTGGCAGGAGCTGCAACAGAGCAACAGGAGCTCACCCCGTCACAGGGATTCAAACCGCTGACCTTCTGATCAGCAAGCCCAAGAGGCTCAGTGGTTGAGACCACAGTGCCACCCACATCCTGGTTATAGCATACACAGGGATGCCTCCACAGCCAGGCTGATAAATAAGTTTCCCAGTTTCCCTACTGTCCTCTTGTGGACTGGTGTACAAAACACTGTGGAAGTATCCATCAGGACAGCAATAGCAGAACACAAATAAAAGAAGGCATTTCACAATAATTGCATGTACTCTGCAAGAAGGGGGAGAAATCAATTTGTATTAATATGCCATCGTCTCGTCCGTGGTGTGAAGCCTCATTAAACAAGAGTGCCACAAGTAGAACTAGTGACACCCTAGAGCCTGTTACAGTATATATGCAACTCCCCATGCCTTGTGGTAATTTTGCCTTGGAAAGCAATATCACAGCAAAGGGAAATATATGCCTGACTCTGAAACTAACTAGGCTGTGTCTCCTCCAAGTTTCCCCCAGGAAACCTGTGGCATTTGCATCACATTGTATGCTGGTCATCCAGTCTGATTCATTTCACTTTTAATTTGTACGCTACCTTTCTATATAACTATACACAAGCTGAAGAAGCAACAAAATAGACCACACACGTAATAACAATCTGATCCAATACAAAATAAATAAATAAATAAAAATTCACAAGTTGTCAGGGCTTCAGGGAATCCTATCCCTCCCATGGTGGGATGCCAAGAAGCAGAAAAACACGAAGTTCTTACCACGTGTCAAGCTTAGAGATTCCTCCCCTCCCTTTGGTAACTTCACAGGTAATAATTAACAAGCGATTTATAGTCCTTTTATTACAGCTATATGTTGTGATCACAAATGCACAGCTCTCCACAAGGAGGGCAGTTGGCCAGTCTAATCCTCCTTCCGACTTCTGCAGCAAAAAATGAGCCAACGGGGAGTTCCTCCCTCCCTCTGCCTCCTTTGTTCTCTGATACGTTCAGACCTCTGGGTCCAGGGAGAGGGGGGTCCCCCATAATCTCAATTGATGTCTCTTCTAGCTGTCCCCTCCTTTGTGGTTCTCCCATCATTATCTCATAGCTGAGTAACTCCCCTCTAAGCTTTTCAGCTTCTGTGTCTGCCTCCCTAACTGCTTCTGAAAAGGATGGAGGAGGGGGGGGAATTCTGAGAGAGGCTGATCTGCCTGCAACTGCACTCCCCAATCTTCAGATCCAGACCATTCCCTGACACCAAGTAGTTTATTCAATATTCACAGAGAGAGAGAGACGAAGGAATGTGGTCTCTCTTAGATAATGGTGTTGCTCCAAATAAAGTCCCACCCCCTCAGTCCCTCCTATTCTCCGTTGCCTCTGCTAATAAGTTCTTTCTGCCTTTGAGCTTTCTGTTCTACTACTCTCAAGGCATGCCTGGTTCTGGAAGGGGAAGGGAATGCTTTCAAGAGACACCGAGTCTGTTAGCTGTCTCTCCCTTGGTACTTCTTCTTCCTGCTACTCTCCCAATATTCCCCAGCTGCTCCCCTCTGCTGCCTCTGAACTATGACCTTCTGCAAACCACTGTTCTAAATCTATACTGTCTTCCTCTTCTCTAGAAGGTGCAGGAAGAGGGGGGTGGGTTCCCACCATTCCTCCTCAGTCCAGCCCCTGACACAAGAACTTTAAAACAAACAACTTATATATAATAATTAAACAGTTTACACTCCTAGGGATTGCCGATCAAAAGGTCAGCAGTTCGAATCCCCGTGACGCGGTGAGTTCCCATTGCTCGGTCCCTGCTCCTGCCAGCCCAGCAGTTCGAAAGCACGAAGTGCAAGTAGGTAAATAGGTACTGCTCCAGCGAGATGGTAAACAGCATTTCCGTGTGCTGTTCTAGTTCACCAGAAGCGGCTTAGTTATGCTGGCCACATGACCCGGAAGCTGTACTCCGGCTCCCTCGGCCAATAAAGCGAGACGAGCACCACAACCCCAGAGTCTCCTAGGGCTGGAGGGTGGGGCAAGGCAGGTGGAAAAAGTCATTGCCAGATGGACAGCAGAAAGTCTCTCTCCCTTATTCTCTTTTTACTATTTCAAAAGTACAGTGTTTAGAACATATATGAGCTTGACCTCGAGAGCAAAACTAAACTGTGAAATACTGTATGGGTGACCTTGAGGCTCACTAATTTGTTTGAGTGACTTGGGTGGACACTGGAAATTAAGGTTTGCACAATTAGAATGGATTAAAGGGACTCTGTCAACCTAGCACAACAAATCCACTTTCTGAGGTTAGAAAAGTGATGAGGAAACACATGGACAAGTGTGAAATGAAGGACTGACTAGTGGGAAGGTCTATAAATACTGCACAAGCAAATAAGGATGAATGCCGATTGTCATGTAACTGCCGCACAAACAGATCAGAACAAATTCTCAATAAAGACCGAATACACTCTAACCTCTACATGAACTTTGTGCAAATCAGGATGAATGCTGAATAAATAGGTCATCTGGAGAAGTCTTAAATCTGTTATCGCATAATCAATGCAGCTGTAAATACTGCTATAACGGTGTTACACAGAACTAGTTGTGAGCCAAAGTATGTATGTGTGTCATTAAGTAGTTAAGCCTACATCAGAATTGGAAGAAGACTGCTATCTCCCGTATGATTTGGAGGGTGGGGATCACTGCCAAATGGCCGAGATACAGCCCACCTCATCAGTACTGGAAGCATTTCTATCACTCTAACAACTTTAATATGTCCTCAGGATTGAGGCCAGTACATTATCCCTGATTGGCTGGGAACATTAGAAAAAGTAATGAATTAGAGAGCAAGCATCCCCAAACTCAGCCCTCCAGATGTTTTGGGACTACCATTGCCATCATCCTTGACCACTGGTCCTGTTAGCTAGGGTTGATGGGAGTTGTAGTCCCAAAACATCTGGAGGGCTGAGTTTGGAGATGCCTGAATTAGAGGGACAAAGTGATAAAAGCAACCATACATGTGGGAGCAGGAGCACAGTGGCTACTAATAACCACAGGATAGGATTGAGGGAATTTTCCTCAAGGACCGCCTCTTTCCATATGAATTTACTCATATCCTGAAATTATCTTCTGAGGCCCTTCTTTGTGTGCCTTCTTTGTGAGAGGTCTGGAGGGTGGCAACAGAGGAATGGGCCTTTCTGTAGTGGCTCCCGGTCTATGGAATGCTTTCCCCAGGGGAGTTCAGCTGGTGCCTTCATTATACACCTTTAGGCGCCAGGCAAAAAGGCTCCTCTTAACCAGGCCTTTGGCTGATTAACATTAAATGCCCTTTTAAAAATGTGATGAGTGGTTATTGGGTTGTTCTTGTTTTAATTTTGTGTTTTCATATTAAGAGTTTATCCAGTGAACTGCCCTGAGGCCTGCGGGTATAGAGTGCTGTACAAATTTAATGAATAATAATGATAAATAATATCCAGGAGTGTTTTCCTTTCCCAGAAATGAATACTTTTGTGGCAAAAATCAAAGCAGCTCAGCACACCAGCTGTAAATGTAGACAGTTCAGTATTTATTTCATTTACACCAGTCCATCTACCAGAACAAAAATAGCACTGGTGATGTTTTTAAAAATCAGTGTTTTATTTCAAGTAAAGCTGGCAAGATAAATGTATAAATTAAGGAAAATGATCCTGGATGACTGCTCAAACAAAACCAGGGTAGTGATACTTCCTCCTGAAAAACAAAGCTCAGTAAAATATGCTGAATGCTTGGCAGTACAATCACATACTTTAATTCAGGTATTTGTATTTCTAAAGTGAAAGCTGGCGGGGGGGGGATCTCACATCTGGTAGAAAGCAAAGGTATTGTCATATTACTATGATCGATTTTATGTTGAATGATTTTACTGCTACTGGAGGATAGAGATGGCTTGCATGACTAGGATCTCAGTGAAAATGAATGTTCAGATCATGGCATATTTAGAAATTCATACCTTGGATAGCAGGTGGTGCATGCTCTGTGCACTGACAATGCCACTGTTCTCCTTGATAGATGGGCACTGCTAAACCCGAAGCATCACAACTGCAATCCATCTTTTATCTTTGGGTGGAGTTTTAAAAGTGAGCTTAGAGATCACACATGCTTACTGAAGGAAGAACAGAAGGGAATCAGAAGGAATTAGGGTAGAGTGAGCACAGCTTTTCCTTGTAATGGTGTGGACATGACAACCAGACTTCCCCCAATATGGTCTTCTTTCATGAGAGCTGGCAGGGGTTAGGAAGTTCAAGGTGTTGTGTAGATAGGTAGGTAGGTGGATAGAGAGATGATAGATAGATAGATAGATAGATAGATAGATAGATAGATGATAGATAGACAGACACATAGATAGATAGACAGATGATAGATAGATAGATGATAGATAGATGACAGATGATAGATAGATATAGATAGATGATAGATATAGATAGATAGATAGATAGATAGATAGATAGATAGATATAGATGGACAGATGATAGATAGATAGATAGATGATAGATAGATAGATAGATAGATAGATAGATAGATAGATATAGATGGACAGATGATAGATAGAGAGATGATAGATAGATAGATAGATAGATAGATAGATAGATAGATAGATGATAGATAGATAGATAGATAGGCAGACAGATAATTTTTGATGATATGCAATGTCCAGACTCTTTATATTGAAAAGAACTTTGCGTTCATAAACATAACTGAGAAGAACATACCTACAATCTCACACTGATTCACTAGACAGCACAGGTTTCTCCATATTAACTTTTAGGGATCTTCCTCTGTCTGCTTCACCCCAGACAGACCCAACCGACACTGGTCTCAGCAGCATCCAGAGAAACAGAAAAACGGTTAAAAACAACAGTTACTTGACTAACAGTCACAACAGAATGGAAAACCTCTCTCATGTGACTCACAGTCAGCCAATCACATGAGAGAGCTACTGCAAAAAGGGGGGGGACCATACACAGCAGTTCAGCATAAGCAAATATCCCCATTTCAGGAAATCAAACCATTATCCTTAACACAGGGCCATCAGAGACACTGCATACTTTTAATGAGTGGAACAGATCCTTATAACAATCTTGTAAAGTGTATATTTATCCAGTTGAAACACACATTCAAAATGCAGGTGGTGGGGTCATTATGTTTGAATGTTCCTCCACGTGGGGTGGCAGGACTGCTTACACCCAAAATATAAGTTTTATGGAGCAAGTGCTAGGCTAAAGCTGATCTGGCTGTTGTTGTTTTTCCCACCTAGCCCTTCATGGGGTTTTTGATGGAAGTAGTAGTGGTCTGTGTGGTGAGATGGCATTATGGAGCCACATTCTGAACACCAGCATTCCTGCAACCTACCTGGATGGGGCTGGGATGGGACAGGGTGGTGGCAAGGTCAGGACTGCACAGGCACACCAACAAAATTAATCCAGCTTTCCCATCAATGCATCCATACAGCTGCAGTCTGGCTGCTGCCCTCCCTCATGCCAGCCCCACAGCTAAGCTGCAGCGAGGTCAGTCTTGTGAGGGCAACTCCATGACTCCTGCCTACCACATGGGCTGCTACTGGATGCAAACATTAAAGTTAAAAGGATTTTAAATACGCAGTCCCCACTTGCATTCTGAATTTGAGCAGTCCAGGAGGAGCTAAACCAATTGGCAATGCTATTGGTTTTAATGAGTGTATCTTGTGCTATGTGCCACTTAGCATTCTTTCTGACTGTCTCTTAAAAAGCCATATTTAGTTTTCTGCAAAGGGGCACTCCAGTCTGGCTCTCCTGTCAAATGTGGTCCATGGAAAATGGGCCAGTCCTCAATGGTAAACAGAGCAAGCAGTCGGGATAGGAAAAAAGTTGGCTGATGATGAAACCGTGGAGACTGTGTGTGGTTACAGTCCTGATATGGAATTTGGAAAAGGGGAGTAGATGTTCAAATGTAGCCTTTCTGACCTTTCCCATGGGTAGGATGAGCGTTGCTCCCGGCAGGGAGGAAGGAGTCAGTGGACACCGAGGGTTGGTTCAGAGAAAGAGTTTGTTTCTGCTTTCCGGATTAGCAGAAAGGCACTGTGTGATTGGTCACAGCAAGCACACTTAAAGAGTAGAAACATACAGCTTATATTCCCTTTAGGTCCCCTTTCCCCCTCCCCAGGAATCCAGCCTCATGAGTTTGTACACGTAAGTTTGCATCCTTGAGCATGAATAGAAATTGTTTCTGTACTCTTATCTGGCACTCCTGGCGCCATTCCCGGGTTCTGTGCGTCAGCGCGGTCAGGATAGTTACAACCGGTAAGATAAGTTGGATGCGCCATCCCGTCTCTACTCGGAACTGACAAGGCCATCTATTACGCCTTCATGGACTGATAAAGCAGAAGGCTTTGTTTATTCAGCTGGTTTGTGTTATACAGCTCAATCTAATGCATTTTAGATAACGGATCCTCAAAGAAAGAATTTGGGAAGTTTGGGGCCTAGTTGGGGTGACACAGTCAGGTTTGGGTAACCTGTCCCTTCACAAATAAGACTGTTGTATGGACAGGTGGATTCCCCCAAACCCTGGGCGGCCCCTGTGTGGAATAACGGCTCAAGACAATGTGCTATGGGATTAAAATTGGCCACAACTTTATTATGTTTCAGATGTGAGTAGACCTTGGCTCAGGCATTGGGCATTTATCCCTCCCAGTTCTCCTCAAGGGATCTGGGGAACATCAGGGTTATCCAGAGTGTGGAGGGGGGGATGGGCTGGGTCTGGAGAACATATGTTCAAGCAGAGAGAGCCGTCGCAGGGGAGAGCAATGACGCTGCCGTCGCAGGGGAGAGCAATGACAACCTCTAGGCGTACGGCCAAAGCCTCCCCTCAAACAACCCCTTTAACGGGGCACCCTGGGATCGCCACAGCAAAGAGAAAGGGGGTGTGGGTCACTGCTACATGCCCACCCCCATTTAGGGAAGATAGACTAAAGGATTCTGCCCAAGGCCTGATACCGCCAAAGTTGTGACGTTTTGCTATGGGAAAGGCAAACCTGCCAACACAGGAGAATTCCTTTCCGGCCCTTCAACAGTGACCTTCACGTAGCAGCACCTGCGTACCTGTGGAGAAAAGGTTAACCTACAAAAGAAGTCTTAACTGAGGGTGGGTAGGGTGGGAGAAGCTCTGGAGCCAACTGATGATTCCCAGGTGAGATCCTCGCCCTATTGTGTGGGCAGACTGGTCCCTCTCCCTACCTGGCCTGATCACCTGGACAACGCCTCCTCAGGCGGGATTGGGCAACTGGCTGAGGTAGGCGGAGACCTCCAGGTATCCCACCTGGGGAAGGTGAAGCCAGGCCTGTGCTAATGGTGCTGCATAGGGTCAAGGGGGCTGCACGCAACCATGCAAAGAGCGCCCCCCCCCATTTAATGTGGGGAGTGGTCATTGTGTGCTCTGCTGGTTTTGGGTGGCACCTTGCACAAGGGTTGTCACTTACTGCAGAAATAAGGAAAGCTTTTCAGCCTGAAGGTCACATTTCCTCACTGAGGAGGGGGAGGACATTCAAATGGTGGACAGGGATAGACCAGAAAGTGGGTGGAGACTGAGTTTACTATCTGAGAATGAGCATTTAATGCTCACATGGAGGTGACACCTGCACTGCTGGGAGTTGGACTAGATGATCCTCAGAGTATTTTCCAGCACTACAATTCTATTATTATAAAGCAGTTTACTTTTCAACCACACAAATGTCAGGGGTTCTAGGCATGCAGTGTGTTATCCAGGCAAGCAGGAGTTGGGTGGTTCAAGAACATACACCGGTCAGGCAAAAGGAGTCGAGGATGGTGCAGAACAAAGTCAGTGAGATCTGGGAAAAGGGGAGGCCTGGGGAGGGTACTTGAAGAAGGTTGGATAAAGTGGCTTGGATGGCTGAATTTGAATCCCCAACCCCCAGCCGGATCTGCTCACCACAATTTTTACTGTGAACATTCCAATCTGTAAATCGCACCCACTCATTACAATTCTACAGAAATGGGTCTCGGATTGAAAGCAAAACATTTGACTAATTCTGCCTGCCCAAGGGGGCTTTGAATTTGTGACGCTCAAACAGCAGCTTCCACTGTCAAATGACAAAGCCACTTTCCAAATTGAGGGGGAGTTTCGAAAACCCCCAGGTACACCTGAAGTAGCTCTTTGGATCCTGACCTAGATTTCATTTTAGGTTTTTAACTTAGCAAAAGCAAGTTGATAGCTTCCCACTTCCCAGAAGGCAATAGGTTTCAGAAATACTGTTGTGGGGCGGGAGCGTTATATTACAATTGCCATCATATTGTTTAAATGCTGCTGCCTTATCTTCTATATCCTTTTGTGTCCTTTATCAATTTGTTCGAGCTGCTTTGCATGTGTGACCAAAATCTTAGTTTTGTAATTTTTCCCTGCAACAGTGAGGCAAAAGATAACTATTGCTGACCTCAATTGCAGACAAGATTTGTAGAGACTTATTCATATGTGCTGAAAGATTTGGTCTGTAATAACAATGCATATATTTATAGAGTGTTTCTTTCTTTTCCCCATTTTTTTTTTTTAAAACATCCCTGAAGCTGCACACTGACCAAGATATGGGAGATGGAAATTTAAAATACATATTAACAGGAGAAGGAGCTGGCAGTCTATTCGTTATAGATGAAAATACAGGAGATATTCATGCAGCAAAAAAGCTGGACAGAGAAGAAAAGTCCCTGTATGTGCTACGTGCCAAGGCTATAGACCGAAAGACTGGAAGACAAGTGGAGCCTGAATCAGAATTTATCATTAAAATCCATGATATCAATGACAATGAACCTAAATTTACCAAGGACATTTACACGGCCAGTGTTCCTGAGAAGTCCAGCGTTGGTAAGTATAATTTATTATCATATAAAAAAATATTTTTTAAAAAAAAGAAAGAAAAAGATAGAAGGTTAAGCCACTTCACAACTATACTCTAGAGCTTATTTGTGGTTTTTAAGTAGTCATAAAAGCATCTGTAAATATCAGTTCACCAGCTTCTGTCTGCCATCAATATCTGTCTTTTCCCACCCCATAGGTTACCATATGGCTTCCATGAAGCTAGCAGCAGTCAAATGGAAACTTCTAATATGCTGTGTGATCGTAACTATTATTGCCATCCAGTAATGAACCACTGAAAACAATGCTTAACAGGCTCATCTGTGTGCATGATCAGCAATGGCAATTTGTTTGACACCTTTGTACTTTTGCATTCAAAGTTGTGGAATGACAAATTGTTGATTTTTCCCGTCCTTCTAGGTAAAAGAATTGGAAATAGTCTAACCTCTTGCATAATCTAGACTCATGTAGCAATTCATTGTCCTTCTTGAGGACAGTGTGTGAGATGTGTGTCTCAAATGGTGGTAGCAATATATTCTGTCTGGAAACATAAACAAGCTGGGCTTGTAGAATTCATTACTTCCAAGAAACAGTGTGCACCAAGAGGCTCATGAACTCATTCCCCTCCATATGCTTTTGAGTGATGTCACACAAATTCCCTTCTCTCTTCCATGGTTTGCTCTATCCATGGTGTTGTGTCACGTCCACATTGGTATTATGTATTGATAACAGTAGGCAGCTGCATTGCCCTTCTAACTGTACTTTGCAACCATGGTTCTAAGTGAGTTGGCAAACGATGGTTAGAAAGGTGATCTTCATTACAGTTAACCATGGCTACCAACCAACACGAGGGGGGAGTAAATGGAGGGAGTACACAATACATTGCCAGAATGTGTCAATTGGAGAGGATTAGTCCCTTGTCATGGTCAGATCACTTCCTGTTGAGATTTATGCTTTCAGCTCCTTTTGCCCTCTATAAGGATGGTCTGAGGCTGATGGATCCAATGGGTTTCCAGATGGCTCTGGGGGATATTTTGGTTGATATGACTGGAGCTCCTGTGGAAGCCCTATCCAACCTCTGGAACATCCCAATAGCTCAGATTGTTAACATGAGCACCCCTGAGTGTCCCCACTTGCACTCCACTGGGAACGTGTGTCTGATGTTACCGCAGATGAATCTCAAGGGGCACGCCTTGGCCTCGGCCCAGTATACCTAAAGGAGCGTCTCCACCACCGTTGTTCAGCCCAGACGCTAAAGTCCAGCTCTGAGGGCCTTCTGGCAGTTCCCTCACTGTGAGAAGTGAGGTTACAGGGAACCAGGCAGAGGGCCTTCTTGGTAGTGGCACCCGCCCTGTGGAATGTCCTCCCACCAGATGTCAAAGAAATGGACAATTATACCTGTGTGTGTGTGTGTGTTTAGAGGAGGCATGGGCAGGGGTAGAATGGAGAAGATTGAGGGGAGGAGGATCAAAGTCCTGGCAGAGGGCAAAGCCAGCTGCAGAAACTCCCATGTTGTTCAGCACGTGCTGATTAAACACATTCCATGGTGTTTAGGAGGGGGAACGGCATGAATGAATGGGGGAGGCAAAGAGGGAAAGGAACACAGTCGCCGCTCCTCACCTGCTTTGGTGCACAGGTTGAGGAGAATTAACAGGGACACATTTCACCTGCCTCTATCCCGACAGAGGTCATCATTCAGGGTGACCAAAGCTGTTTCTGTGCCAAAACCAGGCTAAACCCAGATTGAAATGAAACAAGAAAATCAGTTTCCTCAAGAGTGTGTGGATCTGGTTTGTGACCAGCCACTCAAGAACCTTGCCAAAGAAGGGCAGATTGGTGAGTGGCCGGGAGTTACTTAGATTTTCCAAATCCAGGGAGGGTTTCTTGAGCAACAGTTTTACCAGTGCATCCTTCATGCTGGAAGGGAGCACCCCTTCTCGCAAGCAGGCATTAATCAGTTCCCTAGCCCAGCCAGCTATCCCCTCCTTACTAGTTTTTATCAGCAAAGAGAGGTCTCTTACTAACTGAAACTCATTCAACACAACAATACAGTTCTCTGAATTATTATTATTATTATTAATAATAATAATAATAATAATAATACCCTGCCCATCTGGCTGGGTTTCGCCAGCCACTCTGGGTGGCTCCCAACAGAAATAATAATAATAATAATAATAATAATAATAATAATAATAAAGTGATAAAACACCAGACATTAAAAACTTCCCTAAACAGGGCTGCCTTCAGATATCTTCTAAAAGTCAGATAGTTGTTTATTTACTTGACATCTGATGGGAGGGCGTTCCACAGGATGGGCGCTACTACTGATAAATATTTGAATCAATAGTTGGGTCTCAAGCCCTGAATTATATTGCTAATGGTCAAGGTTCTACACACTACCTGGCATAGGTTCATACTGGTGATTTTTTTGGTATTGTACTGTAAAGGCAGCATAGCCGTGTATGAAAAGTATAGAGAAAAGCCAACCTCATAAGCATTTCATAAGCAATAGAAATGAGAAGCAAATATGCTACAGGTACCATTAGGCATGCAATTTTCAAGTAAATGCATAGAGTAATTATTTTTTCTCTTGGGTTTGACAATTAGTCTACAGATGCATGAAGGCCTTGGTGCTTTACTTTATATTAACTTGCTAAGTACTGAAATACTAAATACTCTGTGGACTTTAGCTTCAGATCAATGAACACAAGGTGCAGCTGCTGTATAGGGTCACATTAACTAGCATGGGGTAGTTCGATCATTAGGCAGATAGGCTTGAAGCATCTCTATCTCCTTGCAGAGGATGCAGTCCTATGTTAGAAGTGAGTAGTTGCAAAGTAGCTTTTTGACATTTTCGAGTAAGATCCGCTTGTATAACTCCTACTATTTCCATAAATGATATTTTTATAAGACACTTATGTGAATTGCTGAAACAGGCACACAGCCTGAAAGGTAAATATGTATATATTGCCATTTTCAGGGCAATTTCCTGTTTGCTTTGAGCCTTAATTCAAATCTCCGAATAGTTATTCTAAAATTCAGTTTACATTGCTAGACATCATGTGAGAGGAGTTTTTCAAAACTAAAATTAATCAAGAGTAATCTTAGGTCCACTATGAGTCAAGCTCGGCTCTCTGGCTTAGCAATCTTGTCAACTGAAAACAAAGTAGCGAAAGGAATTGATTTTGATAATGTGATTTCAAAATTTGCAGAGAACAAATTTAGGGAAAAAAAAGGTTTCAAGTGCTTATGCTCACAATGTTTAGTAAATAAACCAAAAAATAACACTTGCAACTGTAAGTATCTTATTTTTCCTTCTTTTAATAATTTCAATGGGGGGGGTGATAAGAAATTTTCCACACTGGGTACCACCTGACCTTGCTATGCCACTGCCCACAGGGCTGGGTGTCTGAACTGTTACCACAGCCATGGAGGAACTACTCACAGGAAGACAATTTTGTACACCACCCTAATCTCTGAGCACTGAGAGATTCAAGGGGTTCCAGATGCTTACCCAGGATTTGGTTTCCTTGGAATGGGGGACAGCAGAGACTGTGGTGTCTTTATGATATATGGTTTATTTACACATATATACAACCTGAGCCTAAAATGCAGCGGCTCACAGCATTAACACTCCAGAAAGTCTTGCTTCTCCCATAGTCACAGCCTTGGAATCAAGCAAAAATCAAGCATGGCTCTCTCCATAGGAGCCATCTCCTAGGGATCGATGGGTCTTTGGGCACCCCAATAGAATATTAGAGGGGGCTGAGCCACCGCCCCCAAGTTGATAGGCAATGTCATTCAAATGGCTTGTGTGCACTGCATCATGTGATTGATTATGTGGGGTGGGGCTTACCTGCCCCTCCCCCATGTTTTATTCAGGTTGGCACCCCTGGCTCTCTCCCAACATCTACCTGCTTCTAGCATGCTCTCAACTTGCAAGCTTGCAAGCCTTTCTCCCCACCAGCCAGGTAAGGGATGAGGTCCACCCATTTACCCTTTGGCACAAAACAACCCACTTTGTTATATTAACAACCATACTTAGGGTCATTAACTCACAAAGAAACTTGCTTGAATAGTTCAACAGTAGAATCCTCCACTAGATTTTAACCCATCAATTAACAGATTATCATTTGCATTTTATTTCCCATCATTTTAACATCAAAACTAAGAGAGTTGCCACAGCTGACTAGTTTAAGCTGAGAGTGACCTTTAAATCAACACTAAAAAGTGTTTTTATCATACTTGTGCCCTGCAATTATTTGACAGATCCATTTTCTTACCGATTTTTATTGGAGTATTCCCCCCCCCCATCAACTATAATTCTCTAATCTCTGGACAAAAAGAAGAAGAAGAAACATTACAGGCTCAAAGTCCATACCTCAGCACTTTTCACTCATACCTAATGCTGACACTGCAGTACAGTACTAAGGGATATGTTCTGCACAGTTAGAGATGTCCTTCAGATAAGACATTAAGTCAAGGTCCCTTCCCTTCCGCTCTGATATGGCTGCATAGGATAAAATGAAAAATCCCACTGGCATTCTGTGAAATATGTCAAGAACTGGAGAAACTGCCATGAGAAGAATTCCCTTTCTGAATGTAACAGTTTCTAATGTTAAAGTCTTTATGCATCTAGTGAGAATTAAATGGTGCAGTTCCCCAGCTAATCAATGGACAAATATGTGCAAATGTTTTCATATGGACACTCGTCAGTCTCAAGAGACAATGGAGGGCACCTCTGGGAGTGAAGTCCAACTGCTGGAGAATCACAGTACCTGCAGCAGCTGCAGAGACCAGTAACTCATAACTGCTGCATCCTGCATCATTTTTGCTGCATAGCAGGACTGAAGTGACCTCTCAAGGGGGAAAGCCTGGGCACTTTGTAGGGGTATTCACAGTTCGTATGGGTGCCGCTGATGTGACAACTGTACGGGCTGCTTCTCTCACACGCCGTCTGTATGGGCTGCCTCTCGCATGGCGACTGTATGGGCTGTTGCGCATGAGCAGCCCATACGGGATGCCGCTTGCGCGGCAGTCCATATGGCCACTGTGCATGAGTGGCAGCCTGTACAGACTACGCATGTGCGGCATCCTGTACGGTCGCCGCACATGTGCGGTCCATACGGGATCCTGCTCGTGCAGCAGCCTGTATGGTCACCATGCAAGTGGCAGCCCATACAGCCACCATGTGTAAGCGGCAGCCCATACGGCCGCTGTGCATGAGTGGCAACCTGTACAGACTGCGCATGTGTGGCATCCCGTATGGTCACCGCACATGTGCACTCCGTATGGGATGCTGCTTGTGCAGTAGCCCATACAGTCACCATGCATGCGGCAGCCCGTACGGAGTGCACATATGTGCCATTCCGTATGGAGTGTGCACATGTGGGATACCACACATGTGCAGTCCATACGGGCTGTGCCGCCCCGGGTGCCAGGGAGGGTTCCTCCACCACTGGATATCCTACAAAGTAGAAGATATGTGTTCTTGAGGTTTATTCCCAACACCATTCTCACAAATGAGTATAGCCTCAAGGCAACAGAGGTTTATGATCAGAGTTTTCCTTTTCCTACATGGGCTTCCTTCCCAGGTTGACGAGCTCTCTCTGCCCTCATGTTAGGAAAATAATGTTATATCAGAGCAATTCTCAGATGCTGGGAAATTCTTTCTACTGTACATTGGTTTGTCTGCTAATGAGCATGCACACATTGCTATGAAGATTCTGGATGGTATTTTTGGAGTGCAAACTCAGATCATGCAAGTGACTGGCTCAATATTTGTTGTTGTGTGAGAGCACAACCTACAGTACATACAATGGTTTCCTTCTGCTGAACACAACAGGGGAAGATGAATAATGGCAAGTGGATGAAATTACGAGAAAGCATATTTTCCTTCTCTTTGTGACTGAATAGCATAGTAGAAAGTCAGGGAATGAAGAAAGTAATCAATCAAGACTGGATACATTTTCCTTTCCTTTGCTGGCATTCCTATTTCCCGCTAGCAGTTTAAATTGTAACACTTCATTGCAAGATTCTTCAGATTTCTAATTGAAAGCTAAAGGCTGCATTTCATCTGGTTGAGTATATTTCATAAGAGCTCAGCATTTTATAAGTTGAATTTATACACCTGTTCTGTTAGCTGAATTTTGTGATGCAGCTCTGCGACCGAAACAATGTTACCAAAAAAGCATATAGTAGGAGAAAGTGTGCACAAAGACTTATATATTAGTGAAAATAATACATAGAAATGCATTATGTTAGCAAAAAATTCTTGCAAAAAATGTGCATGTCAAAACTGAACACAACAATGTGTTTTTTAGGAGAAATCCACACCAAAATTGCTGGTTAGTTTTTAGGAGGGTTTGTTTTTTTCCTAATGTAGATTGATTCAGAAATCCAGAAAACTGAATTTAAGATCAGACAAATGAGAAACCAAAACTGGCAGATCCTTCCTGCATGAGACCATTGAGACTAAGGAGGAAGGGGTTGCAGTGACGCCTCTTTGGACTGGTTGTAAGAAGGCAGGGTTGTGGGGACTTCTTACTGAGGTTAGTGGTGCTGTGTCACATTCACCCAAATGGGCCAGCCTCCACTGCCATAATGACTAGTAGTTGTGGGTAGCTCAACCCATATACAGTGGATTTTGGGACCTAGAACCTTTCTCAGAGGTATCATGAGCAGAAAATTTAGTCATTTGGGGCTTCAGAAGAAGGCAGAGAGCATGGTCTTCATATCTAATTATTATTTGGCCTTCAGCTACATCATTTTAATAGGCTTTCATGGAAATGGTGTACCTTTCAATTTTTGTTGGAGCAAGGGGGGAATGTAGAAAACAAAGAAATATATGCTATTACTAGGGGATGAGTCGCTGTTCGCTTCACTCATCAGACTCACCCATCCCATTCCTTTACACCTTGAAAAAACCTTCTCTCCCCTTAGACATTGTCAAACCTCTTTTTTATGGGTTGGGCCACCAGACCATTTGCTTACTTCTTTGGCAGCCACACAAAGTGCAGCTTGATGACATCCTAAGAAAAGTACATATTAGGACAGGCTTTCTCAACCTCGGCCCTCCAGATGTTTTGAGACTACAATTCCCATCATCCCTGACCACTGGTCCTGCTAGCTAGGGATCATGGGAGTTGTAGGCCAAAAACATCTGGAGGGCTGAGGCTGAGGACGCATGTATTAGAAGATACACAGAAACGACATTAAGGTAAAGGTAAAGGGACCCCTGACCATTAGGTCCAGTTATGGCTGACTCTGGGTTGCGGCACTCATCTCGCTCTACTGGTCGATAGAGCCGGCGTACAGCTTCCGGGTCATGTGGCCAGCATGACCAATCTGCTACTGGTGAACCAGAGCAGCACACGGAAACGCTGTTTACGTTTCCGCCGGAGTGGTACCTATTTATCTACTTGCTCTTTGACGTGCTTTCAAACTGCTAGGTTGGCAGGAGCAGGGACCGAGGAGTGGGAGCTCACCCCATCGCGAGGATTCAAACCGCCGACCTTCTGATCAGCAAGTCCTAGGCTCTGTGGTTTAACCCACAGCGCCACCCACATCCCTATAGAAACGACATTACTTATGTTTAAAAAGTAACATTATATATGTCCTTCATGAAGTCTGTAAATCAGGACAAAGTAGCATGGAAAGTTTCTAGAAATTTCCTTCCATCCCTTACCTGGTAGCTAACTTTATGCGTTCAACATTGAAAATGTCAGAAATATTCTCTAACTTGTGAAAAAAATAGAGGCATATCAAATAGGAGCTGTTTTGAAAGTAGAATGCAAAGACAATCTGTATTATGCAGACCCACTTCAGAAGCACAAAATATTTACAAAGTATGCAAATAGGGCTTCAGCATAGTCAGACAATGTGCTTCAGCATTTTATTTAAGACGACATAAATTATTGTGAAGTCTCTTTCACACACGTGGAACACGCAGGCAAAGAGTCTTTGAAAGTGGCTTCCAAAACTTCAAGAAGATAAAGGACACCACAAATAAAGTAATCAGGGCTTGGGAATGAAGGACCACATTCTGACACTCAAAGAAAAGGACAGTATCATCTGCACACAATGGAGCATCTCATTCTTCAATGTTGGGGCAATCTATATTTGTCCAGTACACATAAAATGAGTTGAGTTAGCACATGAGATCAATTTGTCAGCTGCTCAACAATTTGGAAAGCGGGGAGCAGCAATCTCTTGTTGACAAAAGTCTTACTGCTACACATGTATTTTGCTGCAACTGTATGGTTTGAGCTGCACCCAAATGTTTATACAGTCATACCTTGGGTTACAGATGCTTCAGGTTACGTTTTTTTCAGGTTATGGACCCACCGAAACCCAGAAGTATCAGAACAGGTTACTTCCGGGTTTCGGAGGTCGTGCATGCGCAGAAGCGCTAAAACATGCTTTGTGCATGAGCAGAAGTGCCGAATCGCAACCCGCATGTGCGCAGACGCACTGCTGCGGGTTGCGAACGCTGTGGGTTGCGAACCTGCATCCCACACGGATCACGTTCGCAACCCGAGCATCCACTGTAATGTCATGAACCAAGTGTGACATGTGGACTGGGGAGACCTGAATTTGATGCACCACACATCTAGCTCACTGCATGGCCAAGGATACAACAGGCTCTCAGTCTCACCTACTTCATAGGTTGAATGCTATGAAGACAAGATAGCATAAATCCATACCGTACATCACCCCAAGCTCTTCATGGGAAAGGCAGCATGCATATCTAAGATATTAATTGCATAGGAAGAGCCCTGGTGGGTCAGCTTAAAGACCCATCGTCCTGTATCCTATAGTGGCCACCCATATGCTGTTGAGAAGCCCACAAGCTGGACTTGAGGGCAACACCCCTTTCCTACTCTTCTTTCTCAGCAACTGGCATTCAGAGGCATGGTCCCAGTGATTATCTTGGCATTATAAAGTCTTATAGTGCCTGCTCTATAAGGAAACAAGAGCACACCCTACCCCAAAAGCCCACAATCTCAATTGCAGCCACTAGTGCTTATTACCCCAGCAGGAAATGGCATCTGAGACTGGACTAATGCTACTCAGGAAAGCAAAGAAGTTGCAAGCCCTCCAAGATTTTGCAAGTGTAAGTAGACAAAGATGCACTTGTGTGCTTATAACCCATTTAGTCTCACAACAAGGACTGCTGCCTTTACAGTTTGCTCTCCCATTTTGCGTCACATAATGCTCTTCTCCCCTGCTTTATGCTACATTTGTTTAGTCTTCAACGGCTTGTCCTTGAGCGAAGCAGGGTCTGTTAGTAAACTGGCACTTTTGCAGAAAAAAGAGGTTTAATAAAGTGTTTAACATTCACATGGATATGGTTATATTTGTTACAGAATAGCTGCAATGCACACAAATGTACTAACTTACTTCCTGGACAAATGGTTATGGGCTGGAGGAAACAGTGCACTTGAATATGCAGTGTACATGTAGGGATGAGGGTGGTGCTGTGGTCTAAACCACTGAGCCTCTTGGGCTTGCTGATCGGAAGGTCAGCAGTTCAAATCCACTCCATGGGGTGAGCTCCCGTTGCTCTGTCCCAGCTTCTGCCAACCTAGCAGTTCGAAAGCATACCAGTGCAAGTAGATAAATAGATACTGCTGTGACGGGAAGGTAAATGGCATTTCTGTGTGCTCTGGCTTCCGCCATTGTGTCCTATTGCGCTAGAAGTGGTTTAGACATGCTGGCCACATGACCAGGAAAACTGTCTGTGGACAAACAGATGAGCACCACACCCCTTAGTCGACTTTGACTAGACTTCACCACCCAGGGGTTTTTTTTATCTTTTTTTCAAAAATATATGAATGTGCATTTACAACATGGGTGTGGAACTTCTGGTCCTCCATATATTGTTGGACTACAACTCCCATTATCCATGACCATAGGTCACCTACACCTGATTTATACGCTGGTAGAGAATTGGAGTGCATTGGGACTGAAATCTAAAGAATTGAATCCTGCTGGTTTGGAATAAATGGGGTTAAATCCTGACTAAATGAGTCTGGATACAATCTATACAGCCATACAAAACAAACTTGCCTTCAAACACATAGAAAAGTTACTTAACATGGTTAATCCCAAAAAATCTGAACTGTTTCTAAATCCCTGCCTGGTAAACAGGGGACAATTGGAACAGACAATATTTTTTTTGTTGGGTATGAGTAATATAGCTACTGGGAACATAGGAACTTACTAATGCATTAATATATGTAAGTAAACATGTGGGAAAATAGTTAAAAGCAACACAATTTCTTCTATGCATAGGATACCAGCTTGAGAGGTTTTGTTACGATGCTAAATTGTTCATAGTTGGCAATTTCTGAACAAACAAATAATAAAAATCCTCCAAAGTTTATTTGAAAACTGCAACAAGCTTTCACTGGATGAATCCACACAGCAACAAAAAGGTGGCAGAAGGCATGCATTTCTGGGAACATGATGGCTGGGGGGGAGCAAATGGCCACATTTCAAGGTTATGGCTCCTCATTTCTGGAAAACCTTGAACATGGGTGTCGAGCCAGGATTGATAGTTATAGTGTGAATATGTATTCAGGAAATAGATAGGAACAGCCTTGCCCTGGCTTTCAAACTACAGATAGAAAAATAATTACCTCATCCTCCTCAGTTGGATTTTCAAAATGGTAGCATGAATCTCCTTTCCTTGTCCCCTTGTCCCCTCAAAATGGTGATGAGATGCTCTTGTCCAGCTTCATACCACCACACTTCCTTATAATAAAACACACACACACAAACTTCCTCACACACACATATTAGCCATAGTCACAAATATCCAATGCAGGTCAGCCCACTGAACTGAACACCATAGTCTCATGAGCAACTGTACGGGTGGGATGGGGAGGCAGTGAGCATTAAACAGAAAATATAAATTCTCAAAATGTACAAGAATAAGCCTCAAATTGGTTATGCTTCAGACTTCGGGTTTTCTGTTGAACCTACAGTCCTTTATTCTGCTGTCCAGAAACTGAGAGCCATAAAATATCTTAAGCATGAAAGCAGCCAGATGTTTCCGCCATGACTTCCTTGATAAATTACTGGGAGAAAAATCTTCCCCATTTGGAAATAATATCTTAATTTGACTGCAGTCACGACTATTTGGAACACTCATAGTAATGCTTTATCAACGAGCAAGCAGGAGTCCCCTTCACTGACTAAACACACCTCTAAATCAAATGCAATCCACAGCAAGGGCATTTCAGAGTAATAATAGCCCCATGTTGTACTCACGTCACCATGTCAGATCCAATTTTATACAGAGAGCACAAAGCACTGGAAGACTGAAAATATCTGTGCCTCTGTGTGTTGTGCTGTCTTTGTTACAGATTGAGCAATAATGAGCAACGGCTCTTCACGAACGAAACAGGCAAAAGTGAGAGGGGCCTCAGAGGAGATGGTATCCTCAAAACCGACAGGTTAAGAAGGAAGATGCCGAACTCAGAACTCACTTTCTTTTTTTTGGGGGGGGGGAGAGTGTGTCTCATACTCTAAATTGTGTTCATGAAAGTTCAGACACCCACATATCCAGCTGAAGAAAATGCAGACCCAAAGCAATTAAAATAAGAATACTGCTGGAAACTTTGCAAGTCTGAGGACTGGACGTGCATAGGATTTTCCTGTAAGTGCTTGAGGCATTTTGTTTCGGAAGGAGAAGGGTGACTGGAACTGCCATTGTAGAGGTTAATAACATTACTGTGTGGAAAGAATGAAGTGTTTATCTCTCATGACACCCCGTGGAAGCTGCAGTTGCTCTTCATTTAGACAGCACACCATACATTTTTAAAACATTTTCTTGCACTTTCACAGTTACCACCCGCCCCATCCCTTGAATCATGGGGCAATTCCCAACACCCTTAACAAACTACAGCTCCCAGAATTCTTTAGGGGAAGCCATGACTGTTGAAATTGTATAATAGTGCTTTAAGTGTATGGTGTGAGCCAGGGGCGCCAACTACCCCACCCCATTAAAGAGGTCTGGTGTCACGTGGCACATCCGGCCCCCACCTGGGGCATGAGCACTCCCATAGGTGGTGGGGAGAAGGGGGCACTGAGTGTGATCTTCGCCCTCCCTGTGTCCCACCCAGCTTTGGCCCCCTCCATATTTTGGGGCAGGGGGCTGAGCCCCCCCCCCCAAGTGCTTGCCCAGCGGTGTCAGGGGAAGGGGGCACAGAGAGTGATCTTCACCCTCCCTGTATCGCCCCTGCCCGGCACGTGACCGTCTCAATATTGGGGGCTCAGCCTGCCCACAAATATTGAGGAGGCCCAAGCCCCTCCTGCCCCCTATAATTGCTGCCCCTGGTTTGAGCAGAGACCTTTCACTTCATTTTGAGGTGAAACCAGAGATACAAGGAAATAATAAGAACAACCCATCTCTTGGTCTTGGAATGAAAGCTGCCCAAATAAACCAGTGATGACATCCAGGATTTTAGCATAGCTGTGATCTGGAAGCAATGTATCTTCCAACACCCACACCCCAATCCACAAAAAGCAACCCCAAAGACTTCATTGCCTTTCTAACTTGCCTTATTTTTGTGGATTTTTATTTTTAAAAGCTATTTAAACCTGGTTAAAATGGCCCCATCAATATCAACACTGCTGTCATCTTCCTTTGCCTCCTATTTTGAGGAAGGGAGACTTGTGGCTGTGAGGGAATAGCTGACATCAGAACTCTGCAGTGGATTGCTCTGCTACTATGGCAGGCTAGAAGGGGGGCTGAGGTTGGTTTCTGCAAGAAAATACGTCTTGTTATGGTAAATATTATTCTGAAACCTCCCTCACACCCTTTCTCAGTTCAAATCCGGGGCTCCTTCATATGCAGAAGGCTTGCATTCCATTTACATGCGTGTAGATGCCGTGCACATTTATATATTTTCAAAGCAACCCCTCCCTGCAAAAACCCACCCTCTCTTATCCATTTGAAGTAAGACCCAATTTAAAAAACAGTATGAATTCATGTCTTTACTGCTAACTTTGGTTTTGAAGGAGAGGTGTGCTACACAGCCCTATCAGAACTCAGCTAAAATCCTGGATTTCTTCATTAATTTCTATAGGCACTCCTGCCTCAGGGGAGGAAAAAACCCTGAGCAGCTCAGTGGGTGAAGTTGAGCCTTGTGGGTGAGTCTTTATGGGTGGGGCTGTGGAACTTTATTTCCCTGCTCAGTCAAGCCTTCCTACACAGTGCCACTTAGTAATTACAATCAATATTGTAATACAATCAGCTATAACAAAGGCGGCATTTTTTCATCTCCGCCAAGCTAAGCAGTTGGCCCCTTATCTCTCTCGCCCTGACCTAGCCACTGTGATCCATGCGACGGTCACCTCCAGACTGGATTATTGTAACTCGCTCTACGTGGGGCTGCCCTTGAGACTGACCCAGAAACTCCAGCGGGTGCAGAATGCCGTGGCGAGACTCCTTATGGGGTCTTCGCTGCGAGATCACATTCATCCGGTACTATACCAGCTGCACTGGCTCCCGGTGGAGTACAGGATCAGGTTTAAGGTGCTGGTTTTAACCTTTAAAGCCCTATACGGCCTAGGACCCTCGTACCTACGGGACCGCCTCTCCTGGTATGCCCCACAGAGAAACCTACGGTCTGCAAATAATAACATCCTCAAGGTCCCAGGCCTCAGAGAGGTTAGGCTGGCCTCAACTAGAGGCAGGGCCTTATCGGCTGCGGCTCCAATCTGGTGGAACGCTCTGTCACAAGAGACTAGGGCCCTGCAGGACCTGACATCTTTCTGCAAGGCCTGCAAGACAGAGTTGTTCCACCAGGCCTTTGGCCAGGGCACAGTCTGACTCCCTCCTCTGGCAACCTGCACAGAATCTTGCTTAATCAGTTGCCATTAATTTGATTTTAATTGATTTTTATAATGAAATGTTTTTAGAATGTGCGATTATCTGATTGTTTGATTGTTTGATTGTTGTTAGCCGCCCTGAGTCCGGCTTCGGCTGGGGAGGGTGGGATATAAATAAAATTTATTATTATTATTATTATTATTATTATTATTACTGCTCTTGAGAAATGACATACACTCCAACATTTCTCTGAGGAAAATAGGGACGTCCAGTGCTATTTTTCTAGAAAAAAGAAGTGCCACAACTCACCACGAACACCTCCGTCATTCTCTTAGAATGGCAATTACGCCCACCTAAGAGGTGAGTACTGGCTGAAAAAAGCCCTGGGGACGTCTTATTCCATACCCTCCAACATTTCTCCGATGAAAGTAGGGACGACCTAAGGAAAAGCGGGACATTCCAGGATTAAATCAGAAACCGGGACGGTTTCTGTAAATCCAGGCCTGCCCCTGGAAATTAGGGACAATTGGAGGATCTGATATTACTGTGATTTAATTATTCTGTCGATGCTATTAGTCACCTTGAGTTTCCTTTGTGGAGGAAAGGTGGGGGTATATCACTTGATTGAATAATATTAGAACGAAGTTCATTGGCGTGATTGCCAAGCTAAGGCCCAGCTCAAAGATAGGCTGACACTTTCGTTGGCTTCTGTCACTTTTCTCCCTCTTTCCCTTCTCCTCTCCTAGACCTCTTATTATTCTATATTCTCTTTTTCTCTCACACCTGATTTCTTAATATTTCCTCAGTTGCATGCTGTGCTGCGTGTATGTGATCTCTTGTCATACCAGTTTTTCTATTCAGTGATGTTTTAATGATTTGTTTAAATCCCTCTCCTAGTACTTCAGGGCGAGATCAGTGTTTCCTTTCCAACTGACTCTACTGACTAAATTGCAGCCTCTTGATTGTTTCCTTGGTAATTTTTTGAATCTGCAGCATTGACTAGCATCCTTTTGGCTGCTTTTGGGCAGGACAAGGTAGGGCCTACAGGCCTCTGGTGTCACAAAGGTGTCCTTAGAAGACCTGAAACAACATGATTCTGGTTTATTTCGGTTAGCCCAGACTGATGTCCAGCAGGAGCCAAGAACTAAATTCTATCTAATTATCTCACTTCTGATGAGTAAAATAATACCTTTTAAATTGTGTTTTTATGTATCCTACCTGTGCTCCGAGGTGCTCGAAGCAGCTTGCATGGGATTTCACCCTATTTCATCCCCATAGGTAGGTGATTGGACTAAAGCACTCAGTGGATTTTGCTATGGAGCAGGAATTTGTACCTGGGTTTTCCCAGTCGAGTGCTATGCCCAATATACATAACCTAATTTCACATTGTGGATTTTCACCACCCCATTGTTGCTCTTTTGCTCCTTATTTTAGGTACTTCTGTTATCCAAGTGACAGCCACAGATGCTGATGATGCTAACTATGGCAACAGTGCCAAAGTTGTTTACAGCATCCTTCAGGGCCAGCCGTACTTCGCAGTGGATCCAGAAACAGGTGAGCATGTCTATTGACTTGGCTTTCTTTTATTTATGCCAGCTTTGCTTTATTCTAATTATTTGGAGTTGTTGTCAGTCCTTTTAGTATTTCTTTCTAATATTTTCACCCAGTTTTCTTTGGCGTGTCGAGGTCCCCAAGACACCCTCCAAATAAAGCACAATTGACACATAATTTTTGTTTAAGGTTTTTGGCATAATTTTGGCCACAAATTAAAATACAAGCAATGTGAGTGGTTGCTTAGGCATTGGTTGCAATTATCTGACCCCGTACGGGGACAGACTGACATTTGCATGCCTGCGGTCAGAAAGGGAAAACATTTTGGGGAGAGAGACAGAGCTGGGTACTATGCCCTCAACTCTCCCCAAATGCTCTCAGGGGCTCTTGCATGGCCCTAGCCCCTTGACAAGGGTTCGGAGAAAAGCATGGCGAACCCCTGGATTCCATTAATGGAAAACCCTTGCAGCAGCAGCATTTGGAAGGGGAGGCA
Source organism: Podarcis cretensis (assembly GCF_951804945.1). Lineage (NCBI taxonomy): Eukaryota > Metazoa > Chordata > Lepidosauria > Squamata > Lacertidae > Podarcis > Podarcis cretensis. Next base: position 21,209,596 of record NC_137176.1, on the reverse strand, counting down.
CAGCCAATTCATACCCCTCCACCAACCAATTCATAAAACCAATTCCTAACCGCAACCTTACAAGTTGTGATGAATTGCTACGCAGTAGGCAAAAACCAAATGGCACCAGCCAATCAGCCAGATGGACAAAATTCCTACCAGGCACAACACTGCACACAGGGTATTTAAAGGCTATGGCTGTCAATCACAAAATGGCAACATATAAAACTCCCCAGCAACAAGAAGAGCTCAATGATAATGGTGGCCAACTCTTTTCCCGCCCAGCAACAGTGGGGTGCCTTGCTAGCCCCCACCGCAACACGTGCTCACCATGAGGGAGAACACGCTTTGTTTTTTCAAAGGTTTTTTTATTGATATATTCATATACTATTCATGTTCATCCTTTATTTTGTTGGAGCAGTTACTGCTGACTCCACCTTTGGGGGGGGCAGAGGGGTCCTTGGACAAGGCATGCTCTGTGACCCCTAGTAACCTGGAAGCGGCAGACTGAACAAAAAGAGCAGCACCGGCCCGAATTTAAGCCCTGGGTGTGGACCAGAGTGGAAACCTCAGCAGTGAGGGCCGTTCCCTGGCCTTGCCCCCCTAAGCCACCATGGATTGGCACAATTCAAACCAGAGCTTGGTGGGAACTCTGCAAGCATCGTGGAGGTCAGGGTAAAAGGTCAACAGCCCAAACAAACATGATGTGGCTCTGAGGGAAGGCAGGAGCCATTATGCCAGGTTGCAAGTGCTGCCCACCATTGGACCGGGTAAACGGGCATTCTTTGGTTGGAGAAGTTACTGCTGACTCCATCTTTGCAGGGGCACAGGGGTCCTTGGACAAGACGTGGAAGAGACAGGTTGAACAAACAGCAAATTTCCTCATAATGTCTCTTCTTGTGTGTGTCGCACAAAATAACAACAATGCTTTTTGGTTGGAGGGACATTTGCTGATTTCAATCCCCCATCAAATGCCCAGTTTGCATCCTCTTCTTTAGCTGGCTCTGTGACAAAGCCATACTGCAGCCACGCTGTGAACTATAGAAGGACAGCTGATTCGTAAACCTGGTTGTCTGGCTTCATTTGCATATCATTTACATGAGCGTGGCACATGCCAAGCCACAGCTGCTGGATGCTGCATCGGCTGTGTGATATTTTGGAATAGCTGATGCAAAATGAGAGCAAGAGGCAGGGAGTGGAACCTTCTGAGCCAGCTCAATAAAAAATCATGACCCACTTTCAGAAACCATACAATTTGAAAAGAAAAAAGAGGAAGGGGGAAAAATGCCCTGTGATTTCTAAATTGCGCAGAGCCCAATCAGCACAGAAATGATGAAATTGATAATGGGTGGAAAAAGTGCATTGAAATGAAGGAAGCTGCATGCTGTTTTCCTACCATCCCAAACCTCACCTTCTCATTCCATCCCAGCTGTTCTAAGAACCATCAAGGTTAGGCAGCCATCTTTTGGGGGCGGGGACTATTTCCCCTGGTTAGGTCTTCCCATATGTACTGAAAAATGACAAAGTACAGTGGTATCTCGGGTTAAGTACTTAATTCGTTCCGAAGGTCCTTAATTCGTTCTGAAGGCACCTTCCTGTCTTGCTGTGATCCCTGCCCATCTGTTGTGATGTAGGCCATTGTAGTGCCCAATGCTGTCTATTTCTGACACTGGCCCTGCCCTCACAAGTAGAGTGCAGATAAAGCCTGAGCCGGATGTTATACTGTGGTACCTCAGGTTAAGTACTTAATTCGTTCCGGAGGTCCGTAGTTAACCTGAAACTGTTCTTAACCTGAAGCACCACTTTAGCTAATGGGGCCTCCTGCTGCCGCTGCGCCGCCGGAGCACAATTTCTGTTCTCATCCTGAAGCAAAGTTCTTAACCTGAAGCACTATTTCTGGGCTAGCAGAGTCTGTAACCTGAAGCATATGTAACCTGAAGCATATGTAACCTGAAGCGTATGTAACCCGAGGTACCACTGTACAGCAAAATGGCTGGAAGAATGAACTGTATTGCTTCAGACTGTAGTTGGTGGGTACTGGTTTGGATTGCTGCCCCTCCCTGGTGTAACGATATGGCATGGCTGTGACGCTAATTTGTGTGTAGGAAAGTAGCACAACAAACAAACAAACAAACAAACAAACAAACAAACAAAAGCTTAGCATATCCTTTTCCTTGATGTGTGAATTTCCTATTTACATGCATTTATATATATTTTTTAAAAATGTGGTCCCTCCTTAGCTACAGTCTGAACTGTTGTTATTGTTGTTAGTGCTTTTAAAAAAAAGTTTAGGGGGAACTCTCATTTTCCTACTCCTATTGAAATACTGCCCCTAAGTGAGGCCAAACTTAGATTCACAAAATATTTAGGGGTATGTGTACCTCTGCGTCCCCCCAGAAAAAAGCACTGATTATTATTATTCCTCCACCATATTCAGCTGCATGTATAGTTTCAGTCCCTGCCATGATTTTGGAGAGGGCTGCAAACTCCTGTTCATTGCAGCCTTTCATCCTAAATGGAAAAATAACCACCAGTCAAAGTTGTTGTTGTTTTCAGAAAGCTTTCATTATGACAGATGTAACCATTTTTGTATTTTCCCCCCAGAAGGATAATTACATCAATTTAGTGCCAATTTAAAAACATTGAGTAATGGGAGCTTCTTGTTTCCCTCTTTTCTTGCTGTGACATTAAACTAGTCATGGACTGAAAGCCTTATTTCAGTGCATACACCTTCAATTTTGTTTATTTACTGTGGATTAACTGGCACAGCATATCTGACACAAATCCATTTTAATACTCTCCTTCGACCTACCCCCACCTTCAATCTCATATTTCCTCCCCCTCTTCTCTTCCCTATAAGGCATCATCAAGACTGCTTTGCCCGATATGAGCCGAGAAAACCGAGAGCAGTACCAAGTGGTCATCCAGGCAAAAGACATGGGCGGCCAGATGGGCGGATTATCAGGAACCACAACGGTGAACATCACGCTGACCGACGTCAATGACAATCCACCTCGATTCCCCCAGAGTATGAACCATTTAATACTTCAGATGTGTTCAAAAAGCCTCTTTAAACTCTGTAGTTCAAGCTTCACCATCTGGGGACATAAATGCAGATGCATTTCTGGTGTTGCAGCTATTTAAGGTCACACAGGAACATACATACATACATACATACATACATACATACATATATAATATTTCCAAAGGAAATAAAAAATGTTAACTCCCATAATAGTGTCAGGTCTACAAGCAAAAACAAACAAACCAACAAAAGCTAGAGGTGCACAAAGCTTTGCTGCTTGTAGAATTATAATAACCATCATCATCAGTTTATTATTTATACGCCACCCATCAGATTGGGTTGGCCCAGCCACTCTGAGCGGCTTCTAACAAAATATTAAAAACACAATAGAAAGTCAACTGTTAAAAACTTTCCTGAACATGGCTGCCCTCAGATGTCTTCTAAAAGTCAAATAGTTGTTTATCTGTTTGACATCTGGTGGGAGGGCATTCCACAGGGTGGGTGCCACTACAAAGAAGGCCCTTTGCCTGGTTCTCTGTAACCTTGCTTCTCTCAGTGAGGGAACCACCAGAAGGCCCTCGGAGTGTCTGGGCTGAATGATGGGGGTAGAGACGCCCCTTCAGGTATACTGGGCCAAGGCCATTTAGGGCTTTAAACGTCAGCACCAACACTTTGAACCACTACCAAGAAGGCCCTTTGCCTGGCTCCCTGTAGCTTCACATCTCACAGCGAGGGAATTTCTAGAAAGCCCTTGGAACTGGACCTCAGCGTCCGGACTGGACAATGTAAGAAAAGACACTCCTTCAGGGACACAGGGCTTTGAAGAGTCAGGTGATAGCTTTAAGCCTGATTCTGCACAGCTCATAAACCATGAAACAGAATGCAGCAACTCCAATATATTTTGACCTGCCAAATGTCCAATAATGTCCAGGACTTTTAGCCACTGACGGGCCACCTTACATGGGCAAAGGGTTGCATTCTGCTTGCTGGGAATCTAACTTGCGCACAATCTAGGTCACATCCCAGAGTCACATAACTAAATAGCCACCACTGTCCTTGTCTGTCCTATTGGTTCACAAACTGCACAGCACTTGATGGTGGTGCTGTGACAAAGGGGAAGTTGCTGCAACCGGCATGATGTGCTTGATCACTGCAGCACATGCTGCAACACATGTGCTCATACACACACGTGGATGATGCAAATCACAACAGCTCTCCTATTCGGGCACTTATTCTCACAAATGGAGCCACAGACAGTGTTGTTAGGCTGATCGGAAGGTCAGTGGTTCAAATCTGCGCTACGGAGTGAGCTCCCATTGCTCTGTCCCAGCTTCTGCCAACCCAGCAGTTCGAAAGCATGCCAGTGCAAGTAGATAAATAGGTACCACTGTGGTGGGAAGGTAAACAGAGTTTCTGTGCACTCTGGTTTCCATCACGGTGTTTAGTCCTGTTGGCCACATGACACGGAAAGCTGTCTGTGGACAAATGCCTGCTCCCTCGGCCTGAAAGCGAGATGAGTGTCGCAACCCCATGGTTGCCTTTGGCTGGACTTAACAGTCCAGGGGTCCTTTACCTTTTACCTTTTGCACCCCACCCTGGTGCTCTTCAAAAGCCACAAAGCCCAACTAAATTAAAACTTTGTAACCTATCAGCCGCTCTCTGCTTTCTACTATTTATCGGTTTTGTTCACTTTTTTTATCATGCTTGCAAAATATATGTATTCACTTCTCCTCATGACTTAGCTCAGAGGTCTGCTTAAAATGCAAGGGTGTGATAGAGTAATTAATCACATTGAAGTTGGCGAAGCCAAAGTAGGCTAGTATCACATATATTCTGCCATACTGTATGTCACTCAGTGACAGTCTCATAAAGAGGGTGAAGACTACATATTGGAAGGTACCCATAAAGAAGCTTTGATATCAAGGCTGCTGTTGTTGGGGGGGGGGGGTTTAGCTCTTAGTTTTCCCTGTGGCTTTTTCGTGAGCACAAAAGAAATAAGAGCCTATGGAGATTAGTGTGCCTTCTTTTTAAGGTCTTAGATTATTTTAGTTGCAGCCTCAAATAACAAGTAAGTGTGCCCTTTATTCACTGGCATATCAAATCACTAAGAGTCAACAAACTTATTGTGGCATAAGCTTTTGTGCACCCGACAGAGAGGGGTTTGACTCACGAAGGCTCATGTCATCATACAGTTGTTCCACTATATGAAAACTCATATCCTGACAGCTGCTTTTTTTGTGGAAAAACTGCCTTGGAAAGAGCGAATTTAGAGTGGAGACTGAAAATATGTGTTTTTAACTTTTTCTTGCCCAGCGTTACTGTTGCAAGGCACACATCCCACCCCGCAAGTTGCTGTCCCTACCAAGAGGTTCCAGGTTCTTGTGCACATTCAGATACATATGTTAGATACCCTGCACAAAGAGAAGTGACTCAAGGGAAGGATTTGTAGCAGAAATACTGTGGGTGGAGAAAGGGAAGCATACCCTCCTGCTACCACTTATTTGTCTAAATCACCCTGTACTAAAGTTTATTTTCTGAAAGGAGGGTGGCTCTCTGGATTTTGAATACAGTGGTACCTCGGGTAACATACGCTTCAGGTTACATACGCTTCAGATTACAGACTCCACTAACCCTGAAATTGTGCTTCAGGTTAAGAACTTTGCTTCAGGATGAGAACAGAAATTGTGCTCCGGCAGCGCGGCGGCAGCGGAAGGCCCATTAGCTAAAGTGGTGCTTCAGGTTAAGAACAGTTTCAGGTTAACTACGGACCTCCGGAACGAATTAAGTACTTAACCTGAGGTACCACAGTATAACATCCGGCTCAGGCTTTATCTGCACTCTACTTGTGAGGGCATGGCCAGTGTCAGAAATAGACAGCATTGGGCACTACAATGGCCTACATCACAACAGATGGGCAGGGATCACAGCAAGACAGGAAGGTGCCTTATACCAAGGTCACACACACCATATCTTTAAAGCACTGTTAAATCACTCTAACAGCCATGGCTTTTTGCAAAGAACCCTGGGAAGTGTAGTTTGTTAAGGGTGCCAAGAGTTGTCAGGAGACCACTTGCAGGGCTCCTGCACCCTTAACCAACTACACTTCCCAGGATTCTTTGGGAGAATGTGTGTCAGTTAAAGTGACACAAGGTTGCTTTAAAGTGATGGTGTGCTCTTGGTATAAGTCAGCTTCCTATGTTGCAGTGTATGGTGTGGCCATGACCACAGGCAATTTTTTTGGTCCCTCCAAATTAGTATTGTCGACACTGATCAGCAATGGCTCTCCACGGTTTCAGACAGGGCACATTCCCAGTGAAATCTGGAGCTGCCAGAGATTGGACCTGGGATCTTCTGCATGCAAAGCACATGCAATACCAGTGAGCCCTTAGCCCCTTCATTTTCTCCTCCTCCTCTCCTATCGTTGCTTGTTAACATGTCCTCTTTGAGCATGCCAGCAATGGCAAGACATAAGAGCAAGAGCATGATCTTCCACTTGACTTGAACTCTGTCAGTTATACGGATTGGGCAAAGTGCATGTATTGCATTGGCGGCAGGTGGGCCCATTCAGAGGAGGCGCCTAGCCTACCCCCCTTCCCCCCAAATGACTACACACTTGCACATATGTAACAGATCCAGGGGGTCATTTATCAAGCGCATCTTTGAAGACCTCAGTTCTAATCTTGACTGACCACCGAACAATAAATCTCAAGGGTTATATGTGGACTGCCCATCTTCCTCAGAGACCTATATCCAGGTGTGTTAATTATTTTTGTTGCTGAGTAGGCTAGCTGTACTTCTCCCCATTCTACTCCACCTGAGAAAAGAGAGGAGTAGGGATTATTTTAGAGTCAAGAAATTGGCTATTAAGAGTCAGGTAGGAGTTACTGAACTGGAATAACAATCAGAGTGTTAGTGGCAGATAATAGGCTCTCAGGAAGGACAGCTTTCTTACACATTCTGGAAAATGTGTTTGTACCCATCCCAGAAACACATCCCCCTATCATCATTACATATATCCGGGAGAAGAGTCAATTCCACCATTACTGTTCTTCCCGCACATTATAAAGCAGGTGAAAATTGTGGAAGTCAAAGGAATTCGTAACATCCAGCTATTCTGATACCGGTCCAATATTAGGGATTTGTGAACCAGCTTTTTGGAGCTAAATTTACAATTCCAATGCCTTCTTCCATTCTTATTCTTATTTACCCACTTTGTTACCCACAAAGTTAAGATGGATGTACGTAGGAGCAGAGTAAACTGCCTTATACTGAATTAAATCATTGGTCCAGATAGTCTATAGTGACTGGCAGAGATTCTTTCAGGATTCCAGACAGTATCTCCTCCCTGGAGATGCTGAGAACATAATCTGGGACCCAATGCATGCAAAACATATGTTCTACCACATGCACTCTGCATTCACATAGATTTCCTTCTTCAAATTTCCCTCTGTTTGCCTAAGAATTTAATTTTCTGAAACAAAGTTTCCTTGCGGGTTTATTTTAGTGATTTTGGAACAAATGTCTATGTACTAAAAAATGCAAAATCAGCACAGGGGATTGCCAGAGCATCTCTCATCATCTCAGATCAATAACGAACCACATCTGCTTCTAGCAATAATTTCTCCCATTCTGTCTGAGCAAAGCAGCACCCAGGTATAATATATGTGTGTGAGAGAGAGGGACAGGCAGACGGACAAAGATGGATATGCATTGTGATCAGAGAGTGGATTCACAGAGAACAGATATTTGGAGCCACCAAGTAGATGCAAGAACTACAGCTGCCTTAAAAACTGGAGAGGCTCGGCTGCTACTTGCTTTTTCCCTAGAAAAGTTCACATTTCCCTACTATCCCAGAAAATTTATTTACAAAAAGGAAAATTTCCCTCACCTTAATAATCCATATTTAAATTATATGTAATGAGCAATACCTCTTATGTTCACTTCTGGTTATTATGCTCATAGTTGCCTTACCTTTCAAAAGAGTGCACTGCTGACTTTAGACCAAAGTCTTCTTTCTGATTTTTTGTATGCTGAAGGCAGCTAATGGGCACCTTGTATGCTGACTTAATTGTAGATACAGATCCACATCTCCCCCTAAAGGGCCCTTTCCCCTTTTACTAAATCTTGGTTGGATGCTTTTACAGGACTGGTATAGTGCACTCAAGTTGCTTCCTTTAATTTTAAGAAAAGCAGTTATTTTAACATTCAAAATGTGTCCCTTCTTACACCGACGTTTTATCAGATTTCTTTTGTGCTGCTATGTATTTGCCTTCACTGATTTAGAGCTGTTTCAGCTTTGTCTCTTGCCAATTGAAATTCAAGCTCTTAACACCAAGTTGTGATTACATGGTATTGCTTCTGTTTATTGACTGTGTGAGCATGAGTTTAATTAGGTTCTTGGTGCAAATGCGGGTAGAAAAATACACCTTTCAAATCCCACTGTTTTTCAGTCGTCATGAAATTCCTTTGCTGCACCTGACATGATAAAAAAGGGCTGCGGCTGGACCCTCCCAGATGGTCATAAAACCGGATTAGATTTCTGTGTCAATCGCATTTGCTGCCATGCCCAAGCTGAGGTAATCAGCAAACAGCATCATCTCAAAAATAGTACTGCCATCATAGTTTAAAAAGCTGACAAAGAAGCAGCAGTGATCATTGTGAACATTTCAGATATGAGGCTGAGAGGCAACTTCACCATGACATTTTACAGGACCCAGTTATCAGATCCAACGGAGGAATACCAGAAAGATCTACACAATCTGATGGAGGAATTTCCTACCAAAGTGCAAATCAAAAGCCATACATCTCAGGAGCCTCAACTAGACATTTTCTATTTACTACCCAAACTACAGAAACCATGGCACTTTAGGTGCCCCATAAGTTTAGGCTTCCGATACCATCACAGATGGGGTGTTTGGATATACGGACTCTGTTTGCAGGCCATATGCCACCAGTACTCTCGCTTGGTTCGGAATACAACCGACTTTCTGAGGAAAAGACAATCTGGTGACAAGCTTCCAGTACACACTACCCTAGTCTACACCAATATTTGCACAAGGATGGGATATAAGCCATCAGTAATATCATCCTAGATGGAGTTCTGGCCACCAAACTTTGCCACTTGGTACTCACATTCATTTCAGATTTAGGGAGAACATTTATCTTCAGATCAATGGCTCTGCCATGGGCACTCTTGGATGGACCCAAAGTATGCCAGCATCTCATGGCTGATTTAGAATACCCCATTCTCATCACCTGTCTCCTAAAGCCTCTCCTCTCCTTGAAACACACTATACCTATGTCTATATCTATATCTATCTATCTATCTATCTATCTATCTATCGATCGATCGATCGATCGATCGATCTATCATCTATCTATCATCTATCTATATCTATCTATCTATCTATCTATCTATCTATCTATCATCTATCTATCTATCTATCTATCTATCATCTATCTATCTCTATCTATCTACCGTATATCTATATCTCTATATCTATCTCTATCTCTATCTCTATCTCTATCTCTATCTCTATCTCTATCTCTATCTCTATCTCTATCTCTATCTCTCTATCATCTCTATCTCTATCTCTATCTCTATCTCTATCTCTATCTCTATCTCTATCTCTATCTCTATATCTATCTCTGTCTCTATATCTCTATATCTCTATATCTATCTATATCTATATCTATCTATCTATCTATCATCTATCCTGCCCATCTGGCTGGGTTTCCCCAGCCACTCTAGGCAGCTAATATCATATATAAAAACACAACACAACAAAACATCAAACATTTTTAAAAAACAAAATATCATTTACAAGCAACAAACAAATAAATAAATCAATAGAAATCAACAGCAACAACAGACAGTTTACAGTTATGCCCAAATTAAAATAACCACCAACGCCAACTAGACATTTAACCAACACCAATCCAACAAAAACAAAATTGGAACCATTTAAAACATTTTAAAACATTTTAGCCAGTTGTCAGTTGCCACATTTATGACATCTTTATCATCTGGACTTATCAATAGAAGACAGTTTGAGCAGTTCTACCCAGATTTCAATAACCTTCAACCTGACATCAACTTGAGCCTTGACCTATTCAGATAGCAGGTTCACTTTCTTGAAACTACTGTAAAATTATACAATGGACATACAGTATAAGCATCACTATACATAGGAAACCAAATGTCTGCTACACCTCCTTACATGATTCCAAAGTGCATCCAGAACATGCACTACAAAAACTATCGTCTACACCCAATCTCTATGATATAATTGCATCAGCTCAGATTCATGACACTCACAAGATAGAAAAAAGTTGCATCAGGCATTCATCAAACCACAGCACCTCCCTCATCCATTGATGTGGGAGATCAACCAAGCCAGAATGGTACTACTACAGGACAAACCTTGAAGAGAAAATGACAGAAACCCACTTGTCATTATTTATAGTTCCCAACTGAAACCACTCAAACATAATCAGTGATCTATAGGCTATTATCAGCCAATAGACACCTCAATTTCACAGGCCTTGGGTGGTAGGTCTGTACTTACAGAAAGCCCCAGACAACTACCCCAAAGTAACCACTCATCAGCAACTACAGGCCACATAACAGAGATCTGGGGCCAGACCCTGCAGTAAACCCAGATGCCAAATCTGTCCCTCTTTCTACTCTGGCAACACTATTACACTATCTAATTGCGGATTGTGCCAGTCACACAATCAGTTGTTCATTCACTTGTTCATCTTCCAGAGTGATATATGTTATCTCCCAGCAGTGGCTTTCAGCATTCTGCATAGAACAAATAGCCCAGTCTCTACACAAAAGAACCAATTAATGTGTTCCAGGAAAGCTTATGAAATAATAAATATACTGTAATAAATATAGTGCCACAACACCCTTTCTTGTATCTGCTGCAACGTGCTACCATGACTACCACTCTGTAAACCTCGTAACTTCAGACTGCACATGGACACAGTATATTTTAAAATATGTATTTTAATATAAAAATAACCTTATAAATATTCCCATATATAAACACACAAACCCAAAGAAAACTAGAACATCCTCAGGAGTTAGTCAAGCCCTCTCCTTCATGTTCTCCTTTTGTACATAGAGGGAGGTTTGGGGTTTTATATGACGGACCACTAAGAAATAGACCCTCTTACATGCACAATGAACCAGCATGTTCCATACCTTTTCATCTCTCACTTTGCTCTGCACAAAGTGATCTTGACTTTATCAACATAGTTTGTTCTGAAAAGAAAAGAACAACCAATGCTTCGTTGGTGACATTCCAAAGTCTTCATTCATGACCTTTAGGACTGTGGCCCACAGACAGATCACAGAGTACTTCAGACCTCATGTACTCATGTAATCAGTGCCAGATTTATGCATAAGCTAAACAAGCTAGAGCTTAGGGCCCCACTCTCTTGGGGGCCCCAAAAAAATTTAAAGGAAACAAAACCTGAATGTACATTTCCAAAATATAAGATAAAAAACAAATAAAATAAAACCTACATACAGAAACAGTGTTTTGTGTTGTGTAGGCACCTATGATGTAAGTAATGGGCCCCACCTGCTAGCCTGCTCCCTAAAATATCACTGGTTTGCTCATTTCTATATATAGGGTATCTAAATTCTGCATGGACTGGTTGCATACTTCTTCTTAATTGGATTTCAGTTCAACAATCACTTCGATAAAATACATATTTTGTTATGTGCAAATGGCTTTCGATACCTATTAGGTCCATAAATTACCACATAGCATATATTCAACACAAAAAAACAGTGACAATTTGTTGTTGACAAAGGACAGCTGGACATATAAACGGCTGCATTACCTTTAGTAGCTTAGGGCCTCATCAAACCTAAACCCGGCCCTGCATGTAATGCATTTTTTTTCATGGCTCTGCCCTATATGACAGTGTTCAGGAACATCTCTGCAGTCATAGCTAGTATGAAACAGGAGCCTAACACTCTAAGATGGGCTGCTTCTCTGAAACAGGTGATTGTGTTGGTTGTGATCAACAGGGACATCTTTACCATTGGGTGTAGTGGCGTGGCGAACCATGGCACCAAGCAGTGGAGGGCACCAGGCGGAGAGTCCGGGTAGGGGAGAGCGGGGAAATAAGCGAGGCAGAGCAGGGACTTGGTGCCTGCGCACCTCCAGCGCCCATCGGATGTGGGACGGCTCCGGATGCTTTCCTGCAGTCCGGAGCTCTCTCCACTGGCTCTGCGACATACCACCCCCTTGGTTGTGTGATGTGTGCTTGCATCCCAAGCTCTGCGTATAATAAACATGACTCTACCACCTCTTCCCCCATCCACTCCACCTCAAAAGATACCTGCGCTCGAGGCTACACACTGCAACTGCTGCCCCCAGCGCCCCTCCCTCCTTCCCCTGCTTCTCCATACCTTGCACAGAGCCTGCCTTCTCCTGCTGCCCCCACCAACTCTGCACTCCATCACATGAGCCACGTTTCCATCCCCTGCCTGATCCCCTCCCACTCACACACTCTCTCCCCCCTTCCTCCCCAAGCAAGGACTGCGAGACTTCGACTGAGTGAGCGCACTTCTTAAAAAAGGTCAACAAGTCTGGGAAACGGGGGGGGGGGGGGGGCAGGCGCTGGAGGGATCTTTGCACCACAGCACCGGATATGCTTAAGACAGCCCTGGTGATCAACAAAGCATCTGCTGTAACACTGGGCTACAAACTTCAATGTCCACATGTGTAGAAGCTTCTTACTTTCTTCTCTGAAGGGAAATGCTTATTTGTCTGCATTGTAGGCCTTCTATATTACAGTGGTACCTCTAGATGCGAACGGGATCTGTTCCGGAACCCTGTTCACATCTAGAAGCAAATGTAACCAGTGACAGCACGTCTGTGCACGTGCACATCGCTTTTCACTGCTTCTGCGCATGTGCGTGACGTCATTTTGAGCATCTGTGCATGCGCAAGCGTCGAAACCCGGAAGTAACGCGCTCCGTTACTTCCAGGGTGCTGCGGAGCGCAACTTGAACATGCTCATCCTGAAGCACAACCTGAGGTATGACTGTATATTCTAAAACTATCTCCTGAACATGAAAGAAAATGAGGAACATCCTGGGCTTATAGACCCCTGTGCATGCATCTGAACTCCTGCATAACTGGCTGATTGCTATGTAGCATCCAGGACTGATTTATTCCCAGTGTCAGAAACATGACGCATCTCCTCAGTTCTGAGATTGGATTGAAAAAGAGAACTCAAAATAGAAAGAGAAATTGCCCCTTTGTTTCCATGCCTTTTGATCAGACATGATATATTCATTTGCTTAATTTTGAGCTCACCTTTCAGTTCAAAGAACATCTCCAGCATAGTTCCTAGAAAATAAAATTAGGCTTTCTAAACCATTCAATTATTAAAACAGCTAAAATATCCAATTACCATATGCAATTCAAATCACCAATCAGCCACAGCAAAAATAAACAGGAGCACAAAGATATTCATTATCAACTAACTTGAGACTTTAAGAAACAGAAATCTCTCCCCACCCCCCCATTCAGCTTCTTAATACAGAGATGAGTTACATTGGTAGATTTCCTTAGGCAGGGAGTTCCACGGGGAAGAGGCCAATACTGAAAAGACACTGATTTTTTTAAGTGCCTATGGGCACAAAAATCTGTAGGGCCGAATCTAATGACCTAATCATACAAGGAAGTTAATACAGGAACAAACATTCTCTTAACAGTGAAAGTCTATGCATGCTTATTCAGGAGCATGTCCAATATTATCCAATGGAACGTGGTCCCATATATGTGGGCACAGAATGTCAGCCTAGCAGAGCAATGCCAGGCTTGGGCTGTGTGGCTTGGACAGAGGTGCTGTCAGCGCTGTCTTACCCATAGATGCTAGGGGTGTGGGGCACCCAGGTGCCGGGCTCTCAGGGGCACCAGGCCGTGAATCTAGGGCCTGAGAGTTGAGTCTGGGGAAGAGCCCGCCCATCCGTCGGTCGGAGCGCCTCTGTGGGCTCTTCTGATGTGGGCGGCTCTGCGCTGCGGGTTCGGGGCTGACTGAGCCAGGAAGACAGTGAGGTGGCCGGCCTACTCCGCCCTCCTGCATGCCTGGGAATGGGCAACCTGGGTTGAGGGGCGCCGGGCAGATCTTTGTACCCTGGTGCCGCATATGCTTAAGACAGCCCTGGGTGCTGTCCCAGCCCCAGCTAAACCAGCCTCCTGCTAGCCATTACCAACATAGTGACGCAAGCCTCAGTACAGCATTCCCCTACTGCCTATCAAACAGGTAGGTGGCAGTGCCATCAGTGGGATTCCCACTCCAGAAAACAGCAGGTGGTCTTGAAATTAGGCCTTCTGGAGGCAGGGTGAGGCTGAGCTGGCCTGGGATCCATTGGATCCCAAGCTGAGCACACCGATGTCATGTGATGGCAGCGAGCCCAATCGCTGTCCCAGCTTGCAAACAATCATTCCATCATGAGCTGTAAAGGTGCATTAGCAGTGGCAAAATCCCACCCACTGGGGACAGAAGGTTTGGATTGTGCTATAAGAAATTTTGGGCTGCTGTGATGTTGTGCATCCTTCACTTTGTATGTGAGCACTCAGCTTTTCCTCAGAAGTCCTGAGTGACAACCTGCACTTTTACAAAGGATTATTTAGAATCATAGAATCATAGAATCATAGAGTTGGAAGAGACCACAAGGGCCATCGAGTCCAACCCCCTGCCAAGCAGGAAACACCATCAGAGCACTCCTGACATATGGTTGTCAAGCCTCTGCTTAAAGACCTCCAAAGAAGGAGACTCCACCACACACCTTGGCAGCAAATTCCACTGTCGAACAGCTCTTACTGTCAGGAAGTTCTTCCTAATGTTTAGGTGGAATCTTTTTTCTTGTAGTTTGGAACCATTGCTCCGTGTCCGCTTCTCTGGAAAACTTGATCTAGGCAAGTTTTCCAGATGTACTCAGATTTCCCCTACAACTCTGAAGGCAACCAACGTTAAAAGTGAGCAAACTGCTATACTCAGGTTTCTAATTAGAGCCCGCATACTGAATTTCCCACTGCTTGCTTGGAAAGCTGATCTTACTTTGAACTATGTAATATCCACACAGATCAGCTGAATGTTACCTGACTTTACCCCGTCCTTGAGCAGAAAGATGACAAACCCTACTGAGAAATTTGGGCTTATTTACATTAAAAAGAAAGGACTTCTTTTTAAAAGTCCAACACGTCTGTTGCCTGAACAGAGCCATCCAAAACCACCTCAGATTTTGCTTCGGGCAAAAGCCAGTGGCAGTTCGATTTTCAAGATCCACCAGTTTCTGAGGCTTTGTAAACTAAAGAAACCATTCTTGCTTTTAGATTTAATTTTCAAAATAGGAGGTGGAGATCATTAATGGCACTAGACAGTTAGTGCCGTAACAACTGCAGGGTTCCTATTTGCATTTGAATTTCTAAACATTTGCAAGAAAAGTAGCGGTAAGAGGCTTTTGAAGCAGCACAATCTTTTCCCACCACAAGAAAAAAAAATCTCTTGTCTCTGACAGGTACTCCTTACCACTGTGTTCAGATTAACTCTTGCCTTGTGGTGCTTTCCTCAACTCACCAGGCCACTGAGGAGCCTTCTCTGTTTCTTCTCATGCCATTTTAAAATTATGTATGCAGATGAAACACCTATGAATGTGCACGCTCACACTCTCTCTCACACAAGTTTCTTGCATTGTTGTTTTATTTCCCAGGCACATATCAGTTCAGCTCCCTGGAGTCTGCACCACTCGGAACTTCGCTTGGCAGGATAAAAGCCAATGACCCTGATATGGGTGAAAACGCTGAGATTGAGTACAGCATAGCTCCCGGCGATGGATCGGACGTCTTTGATATCATCACTGACAAGGACACACAGGAAGGGATTATAACTGTCAAAAAGGTTTATTTTTCCTCCTTCTCTTTTATTGGACTTAGCACTCCAGGTCTTAGGGTGTGTGTTTTCTCCCAGACAGAAGGGAGGAGAAGGTTCCCTGTGAGGTCAGCTGCAGAGAAGCTAGCATATTATGTCTGTTCTTCTTCTTTTCATTGCCAGGTAACCGTTAAACTTCAGAACTTGTGGTATGGGTTTTTTTGTTTTGTTTTGAGTATGTCAGTTCACCTATAGAGATATCCTTGGGAGCTCAGGCCTGTCAGATGCATTCAGACATCCCTGCATGACAACTTCTGAAGGATGGATATGTCAGGGTAAGGGAGGGTGGTTAGTTTCACAAAGCAGCCCACCAGGGTGAACTCTTGCGGTTTGGTTTGCAGTGATTGGAGACAGCCAAACTATGAAATCTGGTCCTAAAGATAGAGGTCTGAGGAATTCCAGCCTCTAATGAGCACATTCCATGGGCAGCTTTTGGTCTACTAATGAGACCTTCCCTGCTGCCTGGACTCTGTCAAACAGATTATATATATATATATATATATATATATATATATATATATATATATATATATAATATATATAATATATATAATATATATAATATATATATATATATATATATATATATATATATATATATATAATGTGAACACACATAAATTTAATATGGACTTATAGCTACTGCTTTCCTTTAAAGGAGATGGGCACAAATTAAAATTGTGTTAGCAATACTTGGGTTCTAAGGCTTCCTCTCGCCTTACTAATAAATATTTTGATGGGATCTTAACAGTCTCAAGCTTTTTGGGGGGATGCCTCATCCCTGTGTCCTTCCTGCATGCCTGTTGGCTGTCTTCTCCAGTCAAATAGATGAAGAAACACCTGCAGGTCAAGAAATTCTGTGGGCAAATTCCTGTAAGGAACTGCTGGCCCAGGGCATCGGCTTTCAGGTCTCTCTTGATCTCCCACTGACTAGCGTACAAATGGCTTCTACTCATAGTTTATATTAAAAGACAGAGAGAAAAATAATAATTTGTGTGTCAGAGCAAATCTATACCCTGTCTCTCCATAGTGCAAGGAGGTTGCAGGATAGACATATTATTTATCTTCAACAGTGTGGTATGTGCCTCTAAACTACAGTATGTGTTATAGCTCGCAGCTAGGCAGGAGTTAAATTGCATGCACATTAGTATATTTGGACAGCTTTCTGCTGTAGTGGGGACCACATGCCCTACAAACAATGGGATATATGTGTCCAATCAAGTTATCCCATTAGCACAAGGAATCCCACATGTGCAACAAGACTTCCTCTCTCTCCTCTCCCTGTGCACATCTGCGCCCCCCCCCAAGACTGTTCTAGGATTTCCACACACCCCAACCCTCCAGAGCTGATTGGGGGTTGGGCGGGTGAAGAGAAGAGGGAGATGAAGTCCTATTGCACAGGCAGAAGTCCTTACACTAACGGGATAACTTCATCAAATTTAACCCTTACAAGAGAGTAGTAACCCAAAGCACAGGTTACCCATAGACTTCTATAACTCTTCACTGGTTCATATATTGATCCAGAACAGCACTGCAGTACCTTGGTGGATCAATGCTCTCCACTATACAGATGGACCCTACTTGAACTGTGCCCTTCACACAAGCCAAATCCATCAAAATGGAAAGCCTAGAGGAGATCATGTGAGATGGAGCATGGTCTGCCTAATCCAAGTGCTCACCGGGCAGGCCCAGTTCATGTTGGAGGCTGTATGGAGAGTAGCTTGCACTGCTCCTTCACCTCTGACAATTCACCATCATCTCCCAAGAAATGTAAGAGCCATAGTAACAGTCACCCAAATAAATTCACAAGTTCAAGTGACAGCAAAGCAGGAACAGTTTTACTAAAATTCCAGTTGCCTTTCTGGATTTAGGTTTACTTTGTCACATAGTTTTACACTGTAATTCCAAGGGCCAAACTAAATGTTAATGAATGTGCCATTCAAAACTCCATATTCCCTTTGTAATATTATTATGGGGGATTGTCAGTGGCATTTTCTGGGTTAAGTGGGTGAATAGGAGGAGATCTGGGCAAAGCTAAACATCCTCTTTTCTTTCCTGATCTTCCCCTGATGAACGTTTTTTCTCTCTTTGCTGAGTTCAGCTTTAGTTAAAAATGAGCATCCTGAAGGTGCCAAGATTTATCCTAAATGAGAACAATTTCTGGCTCATATATATATATTCCACTGATTGTTACAGGACTATGTTTAGAATGGGTGTAATTTTGAGTCAACAGCAATTAGTCATTGATTTTGTGGATTGCAGCTAATGGTGCATGCAACATGCAGTGTGTTTTGGCAGATCTCAGAGAGATGAAACAGTGATTTGTATTGATGGATATATAAGAACCAACACACCCACCCCAAACAAAACTTTTAAAAAATGCCACAGTAGGCAAAATTAAGTTGACGAGGAGCCTTTATCAGAGCCATTATTATTTCAGAGATCATTATTGCAGCAATTAAGGCTCCAATCCCTAAGCCCATTCACTTGGGTAAGTAAGTTTCATTGATTTCAATGGAATGTACTCTGAAATAAATACCGGAATTTTGTATGAGTCTGGTGCATAGGTTTTGAAGATTGGTATAACAAATACATAATGATACTTCGCTCTCACAAATTCACGCTGAATGGATGAATCAAAATTGTGAGTGTACTTCCCCAAGATGACATTGAAAACTTGGTTCACGCATTGTCTAACATGTTCGGGTTATAAGAAAAGTCTGAAAATGGGATATTATTCACCTCTCTGCTTCAAAAGCTGGGACAAGAAATAGCAGCCAGCAACTGCAACACAGGCCAAGAGGAGATGGAAAGTTGCTTGGTGAGAGTTCCCTTTCACAAAATTTAAACTATGGAAGTACAGTGGTGCCTCGCAAGACGAAATTAATCTGTTCCGCGAGTCTCTTCGTCTTGCGTTTTTTTCATCTTGTGAAGCACGGCTATTAGCGGCTTAGCAGCTATTAACAGCTTAGCGGCTTTAAGAAAAAGGAAACAAACTCGCAAGAACTCGCAAGACGTTTTGTCTTGCAAAGCAAGCCCATAGGGAAATTCGTCTTGCGGAACGACTCAAAAAACAGAAAACTATTTCGTCTAGCGAGTTTTTCGTCTTGCGAGGCATTCGTCTTGCGGGGCACCACTGTATCTTCACAGTGGTAAATGGTATATCTGTTATTGTGGAAAGCAGGAACTAAAACTAAATGAGTCAAACATACTAGTACAGTAGTACCTTGGTTGTCGAACTTACTCAATTCCGGGAGTCCATTCGACTCCCAGAACCATTTGAAAACCAAGGCGCTCTTTCCTATTGGCTGCAGAAGCTTCCTGCATTCAATGGGAAGCCATGGAAACTGTGTCAGACGTTCGGCTTCCAAAAAATGTTCACAAACCAGAACACTCACTTCCAGGTTTGCGATGTTTGGGAGCCGATTTGTTTGGGAGCCAAGCCATTTGACAACCAAGGTACCACTGTACCTGGAAATGGGATGTCTCACGTAGGTCTTACAAGACTGAGGAAGGAGAATTTGCAGTGGGAGAACATACCTAGTATTGCATTATGACTGAGCAGACCCAAGTTCAACTCCCTACACAGTTAAGAAGCTCACTGGGTGACCTTAGGCCAATCCAAATCTGTCAACCTAACTAGCCTCACAAATTCATTGTGAGGATATAATTAGAGGAGGCAGGAGTAGGTGCACCATTTTGAAAAGTGGGACATTGTATTAGTAGCTAGCTCTATATCTTTTCCCCACTGCCTTTAAAAATTATCTAAGCACATTAACTCCTGCCAACCTAGCAGTTTGAAAGCACGTCAAAGTGCAAGTAGATAAATAGGTACCGCTCTGGCGGGAAGGTAAATGGCGCTTCTGTGCACTGCTCTGGTTCCCCAGAAGCGGCTTAGTCATGCTGGCCACATGACCTGGATGCTGTACACTGGCTCCCTCAGCCAATAAAGCGAGATGAGCAATAAAGCAATAAATAAAGCGAAATGAGCGCCGCAACCCCAGAGTCGGTCACGACTGGACCTAATGGTCAGGGGTCCCTTTACCTTTACCTAAGCACATTAAAGTAATAACAAATTTTTACTAAGAGTAAAAATGTGGCAAGATACTGCCTCATTTCTCGTCTTTCCCCCACAAAACACTGTCAGAAATTGAGAAAAGACCACCGAGAACATATTACCATGTCATCGTCGTCCCATCATTTTGTTGTGATGGAATAGAACAGTTGGAAAGCTGTCTTGGTGGATGATAGATAAGAACACAGTAATCTGCCTTATAGCAAGTCAGGCCATTGAGCCCATGTAGATCTGTATTATCTGCCCTGATTGGCAGCCACTCTTCACATTTCCAGTCTTACCTGGAGACGCAAGGACTGGAACCTGGGACCTTTTGCATGCAAAATAGGTGCTCTACCACTTAGTAGTATGACTGGGCACAGGACAGATAGAAATTTCGGAGTTAGCAAAAAGATTTATAAAAAGTGGTTTCCACTTCGTTATCCTTCTACTTCGTTATCCTTCTGAAATGTAGTTGTTTTTCTATGTGACATTCTTTTCCATTTCTTCTCCCCCACCCCACCTTTGACTGCCAGCAATTAGATTTCGAAAAGAAGAATCTATATGTCCTAAAAGTGGAGGCAAGCAACGTTCATCCTGACCCGCGATTTTTCTACCTGGGACCATTTAAGGACTCAGCCTTGGTCAAAATTTATGTGGAAGATATTGACGAACCGCCAGTGTTTAGCATACCTTCTAATTTACTAGAAGTAGATGAAGATGCCAGGGAAGGTAGTATCATTGGGCAAGTGGTAGCTCAGGACCCGGATGCAGCAAGGAACATAATAAAGTAAGTCAACTTCCACAAACAGTGCAAATAGGCATCAAGTGTGCAATGTCCTTGCATTTCTCTAATGAAAGAAAAAGAAAAAAAGGAGGCATAAAACCTTAAATCTTGCTTAACAGCCATTGTTGAAATCTCGTGATTTGAAGATATTATTGAAGTGCTTACTAATTTCAATAAGGATAGGTCCATATTACTATAATTATTGCTATTAATGTCGTTAGCATTTTATTATTATGTGTTACACTAAGGAGGTCAGAATGGATTATGTATGGTTCTTGTGTGCCACTTTGAGCATTATTTGGAAAAGTGACATATAAGTAAATTGGATGAAGGTAGCTCAAAAGTAATCTCTTATCAAGGCAACTTAAAAGGCCAAAATCTTCAGCAGTAAAACTGCAACATGTGATTTCCTACCATTTTTCTAGACCAGTCCAAATATCACTTCTTTTTGAATAGTTATGTTTACTTCAGTGGAAATTCACATAGCTGTTTTGTTGTTACAGAGTTGTGAATTTCATTATTTGATGCATAACTCAATAAGAATCTTGGTTCTTCACATAGAGTTTATATTTTAAATGATATGTTCAGTTCATAGATTCATCTATTTCAGTTATAATATTACAGAGCTTTTACATCTGGCATTCAGTTGTTTGGATGTTTGGATTCTGGTTTCTTCCCATCTTTTACTGTAAGGTTCAACTCCATTTTGATGTAAAAATATTTAGTAACGTATTTTGGGTAGCACAGCAGTTAGATTTTGTGTGTGTGTGTGTGTACTTATATACTGGTTATAAAGTGCACTATTTTAAACCTCTGTTAAATGTTCAAAAAAATTAATTAAAATCACAGTATGACTAGAAGACCAAGAGGCAGCCTGTGTTGTAATTTGACAGATATACTTTGGATCGGCACACTGATTTGGACAGAATATTCAACATCCACTCAGGAAATGGGTCCATATTTGTCTCAAAGACACTTGACCGAGAAGCGGCCCCATGGCACAATCTCACTGTCATAGCAACTGAAATCAGTAAGTGGCAGGTGCATCCTGTTGCATGGTTTTAAGTGTTTCCATATATATATATATATCTGCACAATATCACACCCAGTACTGCAACAATATATTCTGGGCAGTATCCAACTAAATAGCTATGATAGTGCAATAACTTTTAGCTGCACAATGTAACTTCCACACCACCCTAAATCTGCTCTGACTTTCCCCCCAACCCTCTGGAGAAGATTTAGTTGACATGTGGGGAGGTGTGGGGAGAGTAGCAGGTAGGGCAATTACTTCATACAGCTAAAAGTTGTTGGGCTAGTGTAAATGTTTTGTTAGACAATCCCCACGTGTCACATATAGTACTGTAACAATATATGTCGTTTTAAAATTTTACAGATCCATGCAAAATGTATTGTTACAGTTTAACACTTAGACTGCAATTCTATGTACACTTCTCTGGGTGTAAGCCAGCTGGGTATAAG
Source organism: Podarcis cretensis (assembly GCF_951804945.1). NCBI lineage: Eukaryota > Metazoa > Chordata > Lepidosauria > Squamata > Lacertidae > Podarcis > Podarcis cretensis. The sequence continues at coordinate 21,187,303 of NC_137176.1, read as the reverse complement.
TGGGACTTATTTCTGAGTAGACATGCATAGGGTTACATTGTAAATCATAAAAGAGAATATGCTGTTTATAGAACCACCCAGGGGTTGAAATGGTCTCTTGTGTGTTACTGTAGTTTTATCAGGGGGTTCAATAACAACACCTAATATATCCTCTTATGAGATGGTTCCCCAGTCAATATTTAGAGGCCGTTTTGTGTATCTTTCTTGAGAGGACTAATAGATCTATTGCCAAACTGGTAGCAAAATATGTGTATGTTGTCATGTCTCTTAGATTTGCTCAACACTCTCTCTCACTCTCACTCTCTCACTCTCTCAGTTCTATTCTAGCTGTGGGAGGTAGAGAAAGAGTGATGAGGTTCGTGTGGTGCTAATACATTGTCAGAGCCAATTTGGTATTCTCACAGATGTGTTTGCACTGCATCGACCTCGTTTCTGCCTTACCCACCCCCTCTGATTCTCAGTATGCAGCAGTCACATGAATGACCAGAGGTCATGTGAACAGTGGCTCCTCACCAAGCCACCCACAACTGGTAACAGCCCAAGAGTTTCAGCAATAAACTTAATTCCTTCTGAAAAATAAAGTCTCTGGAAGATGAAGATACAGGGGAAGGTTGGAACCCCAAACACCAGCCTTGCTCTGTTTTCAGATATAATGCACAAAACCTTGGTGACTTCATATATCTCCTTTCTTGGGAATGGGGGCTTCCCCAAGTGGGAAAGTCTTCTGATCTGTGAAGGTACACTTTGGGCCTTCAGGCAGGAGACTGCCCAGTCCCTGAGAAGGCAGAGCTTTGAACGAGGTAGTAGTGCAGTGAAAGTAAAGGGGGCAGGTTAGGGAAGCTCTGGTGGGCTAGCAGCTCAACGACTTGCTGGGGAGAGAGTAGGGATGGGCTGTGATCGTGTCATCATCTCTAGCTGAGATTCAGGTAACAGCCTTAATAAATAACAAGATGAAAGATTAAAAAAAACAAGGTAACAGCCTTGTTAGACTGCAATTCCATTCCCCTGCTCTGCATATGAATGTACACATACACCCTTTGTTCCTTGACCCGCCCCTCCAGGATTTGGGGAAAACTTGGGATGGCTTTTTAAAAATATAAATTATGTATTTCTGCAAACCTCGGGGTTCTGCCTGATATGCTGTTTCCTCCCTCTGGCAAGGTGGGTGGTTTTTGCTACATAAGGATCAGCACTCACACTGCAACATCAGAAATAGTGGGAATTATGGTATAAGATTGTGGCTATTGTTTCTGTTTCAGGCAACCCCAAGCAAAGTACCCAGGCTCCCATTTTCATCCGGATTTTAGATATAAATGACCACGCACCAGAATTTGCCAAGTACTATGAAACTTTTGTTTGTGAAAATGCAAAAGCGGGACAGGTAAATGCATATTTACTGTTACCAACAAACTTGTAGATGAAATCTCAACACTTTCTGCACTTAGATCAATCCATAGTGGCAGTCTGACCCATGCTTGATTGGTAGAGATGGGGGAAAGGGTCATATTTTTGAATCCCCCTAAGTCACACATTGGACGGAGGTGGCGCTGTGGGTTAAAGCCTCAGCGCCTAGGGCTTGCCGATCGAAAGGTCGGCGGTTCGAATCCCTGCGGCGGGGTGCGCTCCCGCTGCTCGGTCCCAGCGCCTGCCAACCTAGCAGTTCGAAAGCACCTCCAGGTGCAACTAGATAAATAGGGACCGCTTACCAGCGGGAAGGTAAACGGCGTTTCCGTGTGCGGCTCTGGCTCGCCAGAGCAGCGATGTCACGCTGGCCACGTGACCCGGAAGTGTCTCCGGACAGCGCTGGCCCCTGGCCTCTTAAGTGAGATGGGCGCACAACCCCAGAGTCTGTCAAGACTGGCCCGTACGGGCAGGGGTACCTTTACCTTTACCTTTAAGTCACACATTTTGTTTGTCTAAGCATTTTGATTCCATCTCTTTTATAGCTGGCCACACTGACTATTTGATAAAAAGGCAGTATGTAAAATTACGATAATAATTGAATATGTGTGCTCCTTTGAGAGGAAGAGTGGGATATAATTACTACTGCTGCTGCTGCTGCTGCTGCTGCTGCTGCTGCTGCTACTGCTACTACTACTACTACTACTACTAATAGACATAACAACATTTTACGACTGTGGAAAAAAAGTTACTGAATTAATTGTTCCATTCTATAAACCAGTGGTTCCCAATTAGCTAAGCACTGCAGGCCCCCTGTTTTCAAGGGCCAAACCATGGATCCCCTACTTTTCAAATTTTTGATATCTCTATGGTAGTTTTTGTTATGTATTATAAGAAATAATAATTATAATGTGAATGGTGCCATGGACTCCCTGGGGTCCGCAGACCACCAATTGGGAACTACTGCTCTAAACTGATATGTGTCTAAGGTAGGGGTAGTCAACCTTTTTATACCTACTGCCCACTAATGCATCTTTCTGGATGGTAAAATTTCCTTACCTCCCACCAGTGCTCGATGGAAGGAGGATTCAGCTTGTGCCATAGAACTCCCTACTACCCACCTAGAATCCGAAACTCCCACTAGTGGGCAGTAGGGACCAGGCTGACAACCCCTGGTCTAAGGACTATACAGTCATACTTTGGATTCCAAACACCTAGGTACTCAGATGTTTTGACTCCCAAACGCTGCAAACCCGGAAGTGAGTGTTCCAGTTTGTGAACGTTTTTTGGAACCTGAACATTCAACAGGGCTTCCACAGCTTCTGATTATTATTTTATTATTATTATTGGCTGCAGGAGCTTCCTGCAGCCAATCAGAAGCCGCACTTTGGTTTTTGAATGTTTTGGAAGTTGAATGGACTTCCAGAAGGGATTCCTTTCGACTTCCAAGGCACAACTGTATAGATTTTGACTATCATCTAACTAATGCAGACTGCTGTGGGGGTTTTTTGTCAGAAGCAAAAGCAAGAAGGCAATACTTCTTCTTTTTTAATAGGACTTCTACTTTCTTGATATTTCAATGTTACTGCATATGACACAAATCTGTATTCAAGACCCAAGCATTAATATCTGGGTCCATTTTGCCTACCCAAGATGCATCCACACCAAGACCGCTAAAGGGAAAATATTGCAGCTTGAAAGAGACCTAGGTCTGGTGAGGGGTTTCAAGGGGTGTATCCAACACCAGGCAGGTAATCAATATCTGCCTCAGGGTGAACAGGTAGAATTACATGCTTTGGCTAAAATTACTTTGATACTTCGTGTATATTTTTCAGGGTGAAGACCGCCAAAGGGTTAGTTAACGATAAGCATGGGAGAGGCTTTTGATTCAGTTCACATTTAAAGATGAACCAGCCTAGCTCTCTGAAACAAAGCACAAACCATAACACAGACACCCTTCAAAATTTGCACTTTTCCTAATTCTTGGATAACAAAACTGCATGGACAGTGTCTCCATCCTAATAAAGACACATGCACAATATCACTATTTAGACTTAGTTCCAAAAATGCACACCACCATAAATAAATGCCAATTTGCTGTGCATCAATGGTGCCCCAAATCCAACACCTCAGCTTGCCAAGTCACTGTACTGTGTGGTTAAAAAAAAAAGATAAAAGGTGTGGTATGAACAGTCCACATCCTTCTTTTTGTATCTCACGATATAGTAGTCAAATAAGATTCCTATGCTTTGCCTTTATTGTGGACATTCATTGTGAACTAACCAAATGCATCATCTTCACTTAATTATTAGTGGAAAGATTATGGTCTTCAAATCTTGGAAAAACTGAAAGGCAGGATACTGGCCTTTACATCTTCATAATAGCCCATGGTTATACTTGCTCAATTGCAGTGTTAGGCAACACAGAATATCAGACATTAAATAGACAGATGTTTAATGATACAGCATCGCCAAGTGACTTCTTATTTAACATGAGAGGTAGGGTTGCTGATATCCCTTGCTTCTATTTCGTGCTGCTCTGGGAATGCACAGAAGTGTAAAAACAACATGGAGTCCAAGGCTGGACGCAGGAGGTATGATTTGAGTGGTTTCCCCTATGGTTTATGTAATTGCAATGAAGGCAGGAAGCAGCAAACACACTGGCCCCATAAGCCTCAGACCTTTAACAGTGCAACAAATGTACAGGCCTGATGCACACAAAGTTTTTTGAAGTGTTGACTACAATAGATGCACCTCACTAGTATAGCTTTGTTTTTCCGTTAAGCATAAATTTGCACTGCCGCTGCTTCAGCAAGAAACAAACTTTTTTATTCTTAAATACTGAAGATGCAGATAATGAGACACCACACTAGAAAAACATCTTCGCAAGTAAAACGGATAAATCAGACATTCCCCCTCCCCAATATGTGTGTGTGTGTGTGTGTGTGTGTGTATATATATACTGGTGATGGCACTTAGCCACACAATGACATAGGAACTGCAAACTTCCATTAACATTCCCTACATTTTCATAGTGAAGGTGGAAATACTTGTAGCTCACTTACTTAAAGGTACAGTGGTACCTTGGGTTAAGTACTTAATTCATTCTGGAGGTCTGTTCTTAATCTGAAACTGTTCTTAACCTGAAGCACCACTTTAGCTAATGGGGCCTCCTGCTGCCGCCACGCCGCCGGAGCACGATTTCTGTTCTCATCCTGAAGCAAAGTTCTTAACCCAAGGTAATATTTCTGGTTTAGCAGAGTCTGTAACCTGAAGCGTATGTAACCTGAAGCTTATGTAACCCGAGGTACCATTGTACATGAAACAACATATATAGTGGTATGGCTACACTGGGGTGTTTTTTGGGGATGGTGGTGGTTGGAGTCTGACAAATAACATCATCATTCATCAGCTAGTATTCCAGAATATTGTACCAGCTCCACACGTTGCTTTTTTTTATACTGAGGGAAAAAAGCCTGAAAGAGCCAGAATCGATCCTCAATATTTACATTTGTGTGGCATCTGTATAAGCATTGTCCCAGATTGTGTGTGGAGGCAGTGGCATCGCAACGGGGGCGGGGGGCGGTGTGTCCCGGGTGCCATGTCTGGGGGATGACAAGAAGGCAGCCCGTGGGGGCTGCGCCGCCGCAATCACATGTGGAGGATCCTCCGTTCATGGATGCAGCCACAAGCAGAGGATCCCAGCACCAGCGGCAAACCGCTATGTACAGCACATGTGTGGCATCACACGCATGCGCTGTACATAACGACAATGCCCATGCGCTATACATAGCAGTTTGCCACCAACACCGCTCGAGCACCATACGGACAGCGGTGGGATCCCTCCATCGCTGCTACAGCCGCACAGGAGCACCGGCGGCGGCAAACTGCTATGTACAGTGCATGTGCGGCGTCGCTATGTACTGCGCATGCGTTGTACGTAGTGACACTGCACATGCGCCCTACGTAGCGATGGCCCACCCCGGGCATCACAGCGCCTTCGTTCACCCCTGTGTGGAGCGGTTAGAATGCGGTTCAGCTTTCATTTAAAGTTGATCTTACCTAATTCACACTTTCCAGAACCAGAGCTTTTTTTCAGCCGGAACTTGCCGGAACTCAATTCCTAATGGCTATTGCCATTCTAAGATAATGAGGGAGGTGTTAATTGTGAGTTCTGACACCTCTTTTCCCAGAAAAATAGCATTGTCCAAAACTATATGCGCAGTGAAACACAGGAATCCTTCAAAATCCCCACGTCATTAAATTTGACAATGCAGTCCCCAGCCATGTGTACAAAAATGCATAAAATAGGATAAAGAGTTTACAAAAAATGCACATATTCATGAAAATAACACAAACATATGCTAGGGGAAAATGCTTTGTGGAAATGTGTACATTAGACTACATTGCTTACTACTGTCTATATTGGGAGAAAATCATACAAAAACACAGATGAATTTCCATGAGGACCTTTAAATGATGGTTTCAAACTGATGTGGAAATGTGGAGAAATGAATTTAATATTGGGAACATGAGAAACTGAGAGAAACCATAACCAACAGATTCACCCATCCCACACTGGGGGGCCTAAGAGCCTTATGATAAATTGTTAGAATTTGTCTTCTACTTAGACATTTTCTCCTTGCATTCCTCAAGGCAGTAATTGCAGGGATCTAATTACATCCCTTTTTAATTAACTTGCTTATCTTAGTTTTGTTGTTTTGCAGGCCTCTACAAAGGGGAAGTTTTCTCTTGCTGTTTTGATGCTTATATGAGAAGACTTTTCCTGTATACTTCAAGAAAAATTGCAGGGCTTGATCATGACACAGAGGTTGAAAATGCTGACAGCTGTTTGACCCCCCACCCCCTCATCTAGCCCGTTGTACTTGCCATTTTTGCTGCAGGGGGAAATAAACAGGTAGCAGCAACTCTGGAAAAAAACAAAATCAACAATTCAAATAAAGGATCAGCTTTGACAATAAGGTTGTTTTATGAAGCATGGAGGATTGTGGAAACATATTCAAAATGTGTGTTGCCAAGTGCAATATATTTCTTCATGGTCCTGCCACAACTACATTATGTGGGTGGATGACTCACAGAGTTTTTTTTTTCCCCCCCACTCTTCTTCTTTCTCTCAATTGCAACAGGAAAGCCTTATCTACAAAAATAGAGTTATGCAGTGAGCAGGGAATGACACTTTCTGGTGATCTTCTATTAAGATTTATGAGAGAATTTTTGTTTTTTAAACTCACTAACTTGCCTAAAAATAGCCTGTTTATGAGAGATAGATAATTTCACCCAGAAACAATTTTTCATGCTTGCCTTGTGGACACTGTCCTAAGTTTTGGGTCATTTCTTGGCAAGAGGTGTCAGTGAAAATGCATTAACATCCCATTTCACCTGTTCTGCGGCTTACTCATAGAATACACAATTGCTGCAGCTAAACCCAGGTGACCGCTGACTCCAAAATGAAGATCTGTGTATTTATATCCAGAGCTGTTTATAGTCCATGCTGTTGTTACTTTTGGCTGTTGTTATTTTTTTAATGTGAAATGATGTGTAAAGTAATCCTAATTCAGCACCAAGGAAAGCTCAATTCTTCAATTTCCACATCAGATGAATTTGCATCTTTTATTCCACATAATTGCTTCTGCTTTTTGTTTTATTTTACTGTCTTGCATAATTGGCTTTGGGTTTGCTAGTCAGGCAGAGGAAGTGACAAGGAGCTATGCAGGGGACAGAAGCACCCCCTCCTTCGCCTAGAAACCTTTCTGAATATGCAAACCCTCTGATTCCCAAGATTTTAGCAAGCCTTGCCTTCCATGAGCAGCAGACAGCATGGCAGGTCTGTGCCACTCCTCTGGTCTTCCTCTGTTTGCATCACTGCCGTATGCTGGGAGCAGAAAGGTTGGTACAGTGAAAACGCACTGGCAGGTATGCTGGATTGGCATTCCTCTCCATCGCAGTATGCAACAATGACAGAAACAGAGGGAGTTCAGGTGAGCAGCTCAGCCCCATCAAGCCATCAACTACTGCCCTGCACATTTCCACATAGATCGTCACAGCCATGAAGACTGGAAACTTGCTCCTGTATTTTTAAATGGAACCTGATGCTCAGCAAACTGAATTCTAGACCCAATAAACACTCTTCAGGTTTCCTTCACTGAATTGCAGCATACACACAGTACTAAAGAGACTCTTATTTTCCCCCTTAGTTGGTCCTTCACCAGTTAAGAAGCTCTGTCTTTTGAACATCATTTAGTGCATGAGTGTCTATGTGTTGAATGAAGTCTTAAAGACTGCAAGGGCCCCTACACACAGATAATGGTTCTTACGCTTGTAGTATCATTGTTATTGTTATTTACGCCCCATCCTTATTGTTACTGTTATTTACGCCCCATCCTTCCTAATGCCTGTCAGCTGCTTCCTCCTCCTTCGTCTCAGTATTGCCCTTGTAGAACAGCAGGGAGGAAGGTGGGGGCAAAACTAGAATTACTTGGCTCCAACTGTCATTGTCTCGGTCTCCACCAACTGTTTGGGCTACCTGCATTGCATCCCACTAGACTTGAGGGGAAGCGGCCACCACTGAAAAGACCAATTTCATAGGCAGGAACATGAAAGGAGGACTATTTATTTATTCATGGGGGTGAATGCTTGCTAAAGGGGTTCTTGTAATGTGGTGGGTGTAGATTCTAGCTATTAAGAATCAAATCTGCTCCCATCTTGGGGCCAATGAATATGCGACGTTCTTAACCACACTACTTTTATTTGGGAGAAGCAGCTGTGGGGTTCCAATCTGGAACATGTTCCTGATCCAAAGCTGAGCCGCTCACTGGTTTTCTCATTTAGTCACTCTAAAGCAGTGTTTCCCAAAGTGAGTGGGCGATACCGCCCCCCCGGTGTGTGTGTGCTGGAACGATCCAGGGGGAGGTAGTAGCCTCGGGTGCAATTGGGGGGCATTGAATAAAAATGAGTGGGCAGAGGAAGCATAAAGAAAGAAGAGAATTTTGAACAACCGTTTGTACAGTTGTATGCTGTGTACTGATGCTTACCCCCAGGTCAGGCACCATTGCTGGATAGCAACAACACCTCCCCCAGATTCAACAGTTGTGCTAGTTTTCCTAGGCTTTGGTGAACCATTTTTGGCTTGAGCCAGGCCCCGGAAGTGGATTGCAACTTTACTATGTTGTAGGACGTAGGTAGAAATATAGAAACATAAAAAAAACACAAATTTGTCACTGCATCTTTCTGTTTGTTTGCTTAGAGAAGTTGAATTTCCAGGGGCACTGAGTTGTTGTTGTTTTGGAAAGGGGGCAGTAGGCCAAATGAGTTTGGGAACCTATGCTCTAAAGCATGGCAAAATATTGGGAACTTGTTCATATATGTACGTATGTATGCATAGACATACAGACACCAAGACATTTCAGTGCATGTTTGGTTTGTAGGATTTCCCCTCCCACTTCCCCATGCTCACTCTCGGCATTTTGTGTCAGCTCTTTTGTCTTTTCAGATAAAGATGAAGTGGACTAGCTTGTCTTTCTGAGTCTGCCAGTATCGCCCTTCAGCTAGCATTGCATAGGGCTTACTCCCCCCCCCCCTTTCCGTCCCCTCGCAGCTCCAGCTGAGCATTCTGCTTCATCCCTGTGACTTGAACAGGGACTTGAAATCTACTTGACAGTGGGTAGTGCATGTGGAGTAGCTGTAATTGTAATGTGAGGCATTAGAAGTGGCTGGAGATTCCAGAAGGTCGCTGTTGAACTTGCCAATCAGGGCTTTGAGTATTATACAGAGCACCAAGGGCTGCCTGCTGAAGCAAGCCATTGTTTGTGTGCTCTGAGGAGGATGCAAAGTCAAACAACCTGAATTGACATATGGGTGCCACAAAGAAATGCATGGGTGGAGGTGGTTTTGCACCCACTGCAGTGGAAAGTGGAAGGCAGGGATTTCCACGTGTGCAAAGACAGAGATCCTAAGCATCAGGAATACCATTTTGACATAGGAAGGAATTTACTGATCCTCTTATTGAGCGACTCCTTATAAACTTCCAACAAACCCCATGGTTTTCTACAACACAGTTTGAAAAGAACTGTGCTAAGGCAATAGATGGCAAGCAGCAAGAAACATTCCCTCACAGGTGTTGTGAGTTGTGCCTTATCCGTAAACCAATCTCCAGTATGAACTCCACACAACAGTAGTAAAATGCCATTGATCTGGTTCTTCTGAAGTCATTTCAGGTATTTCAGAATTAGAGCATGCAAAGGTGGTTTTAAGTTTCTCACAACATGTTCCCATGTTTCCTGGCAGCTCATACAAACCATTAGTGCTGTGGACAAGGATGAGCCACCACGTGGACACAAATTTTTTTTTGAGCTGGTGCCAGAATACACAGTCCATCCAAACTTCTCCATCGTGGACAACAAAGGTAGGCTCTAATTATTAGCTCTAGGTGTCCTGTTCTCATCCCTGCATGTAAAGATTCCTAATGTGAGTTTCCATTTCTCTTGGTCTTCTGGTTCAGATAACACAGCAGGTGTCATAACAAGAAGGAATGGATACAGCCGGAATAAAATGAGCACCTATGTCCTGCCAGTGGTAATATTTGACAATGACTATCCCATCCAAAGCAGCACTGGCACACTGACTATCCGGGTGTGCACCTGTGACAGCCGAGGGAACATGCAATCTTGCAATGCTGAAGCTTTGCTCCTTCCAGCGGGTCTTAGCACAGGAGCCCTCGTTGCCATTCTGCTCTGCATCGTGATTCTCCTGGGTAGGTGATTCAGTCCCCTTCTCTTGCTTTACATCTGAAAAATGATTAAAATGTCCAGACAAGGGGAAGAGGATATTTGCCCTAGGGGCCAACTTCTAGACATTCCTTTTTCCAGACCTGCACAAATCAAGTTAAGAGGTGCTTTAATATGGGGATAGGTTGGCTCAGTTCTGTAAGGTAAAGGACCCCTGGACAGTGAAGTCCAGTCGAATTTGACTATGGGGTGCGGCACTCATTTACGCTTTCAGGCCAAGGGAGCTAGTGTTTCTCTGCAGACAGTTTTTCTGGGTCATGTGGCCAGCAGGACTAAACTGCTTCTGGTGTAACAGAACACCATGATGAAAGCCAGAGCACACGGAAATGCTATTTACCTTCCCGCCGCAGCAGTACCTATCTATTTACTCACACTGGCATGCTTTTGAACTGCTAGGTTGACAGGAGCTGGGACAGCGAAATGGAAGCTCACCCTATCAAGAGGATTCGAACTGCTGACCTTACGATCGGCAAGCCCAAGAGGCTCGGTGGTTTAGACCACAGTGCCAGCTGCGTCCTAATGCTCAGTTGTGTAGGTCAGCTGTAACCAGCTGATAGTTTAGAGATGTTTTGATACTAGTGAGGGAACATGCAAAACATACTAGTGAGGGAACATGCAAAACATGATCTAGGAGTCTTGGTTGACCACAAACTTGACATGAGCCAACAGTGTGACGCGGCAGCTAAAAAAGCCAATGCAATTCTGGGCTGCATCAATAGGAGTATAGCATCTAGATCAAGGGAAGTAATAGTGCCACTGTATTCTGCTCTGGTCAGACCTCACCTGGAGTACTGTGTCCAGTTCTGGGCACCACAGTTCAAGAAGGACACTGACAAACTGGAACGTGTCCAGAGGAGGGCAACCAAAATGGTCAAAGGCCTGGAAACGATGCCTTATGAGGAACGGCTAAGGGAGCTGGGCATATTTAGCCTGGAGAAGAGGAGGTTAAGGGGTGATATGATAGCCATGTTCAAATATATAAAAGGATGTCACATAGAGAGGGAGAAACGTTGTTTTCTGCTGCTCCAGAGAAGCGGACACGGAGCAATGGTTCCAAGCTACAAGAAAGAAGATTCCACCTAAACATTAGGAAGAACTTCCTGACAGTAAGAGCTGTTTGACAGTGGAATTTGCTGCCAAGGAGTGTGGTGGAGTCTCCTTCTTTGGAGGTCTTTAAGCAGAGGCTTGACAACCATATGTCAGGAGTGCTCTGATGGTGTTTCCTGCTTGGCAGGGGGTTGGACTCGATGGCCCTTGTGGTCTCTTCCAACTCTATGATTCTATGATTCTATGAAAACAACATGTTGTACTTGCTGAGACTCAAAATTGCTGTTTTGGAAAAGTAACATAGATTACTCATCCAAAACATACATTGTACATGCTCATTCTTTAAATTGGCATTTTTGGAAAATGAAAATAGTTCATACATGGGTTCAACAGTACCTCTGTATAATCCACCAGGTGGTTGTGTGCCATCCTATGTCTCTGATCAAAGCTCATTGCAAAGAGATCAGGGGATTTCTGCCAGATTCCCATAGTTCAAATACCAGCTGAGATAGAAGGATAGTTATATTTAATAATATTGCATACTATCTAACATGCTGAGGCGATGAAAGTCATGATGTATGAGCAATTCTGCCAACATTGACATACCAATGAAGTGGGAATGGCCTATCTCAGGAATGATCTTTACTTTCTGAGAAACGGCCATGTCTCTGCTTTGCTTGTAGTGACTGTGGACAATGCTGCCTCTTAGCCATATGTCAGCCTGAAGAGCTGCATCCCATCATTCATTGTGATGTCACAAAGTTAGACTACAAATCTTTGTTTGTGTGAGACTTATCAACACTAAGATCAAAAGGAAGAAAGTTTCACCTAGTTGGGGTCACAAGTTGAAAAAAAAAAGTGCCAGAGGCATCTTAGTTTGATGTAGTTCTGTGCAGCATACAAATTAATCCAAGGTCCAATTCAGATGGCCTTCTCCCAATTAGTGGTTAATTAACAAAGCTAGAAAAATGAAGATCCTTGCAGTGTCTGAGATCTGTAGTATCAAATTAGGAATTGACACATCAGTCTATTTCTCGTACACATCACTTTCTCATGTCTTCACCCATAAGTCTACTTCATCCAGTTTCCGAATACATGCAGAATTCAAAAGAAAAACCGTAATAAAATGTGCATATAATACATATTTAAATACATATTTTCATACCTAATGGTCGGCACCCGATGAACTGGTTCCATTAGTACAAGGATGTATATTTGCACAATGGAACCTCCCCTCTTCTCTTCTCCCCATGCCCCCTTGTGCCCTCCTCAGATCTGCTCCAGAGGCTTGTGGGAACCCCAAAAGATATTTAGCAGGCAGATGGGGAGAGAAGATGGAGGGGAAAATTTGCATGGCGAGGCCCCGGGCTCCGCAGTTCCCTCAGAAATAAGCACACAGACACAAATATGTTGGGTTAATGGGATAAATTAGGCCACAACGTTATTGGTTACAGATGTGAACAGTCTGTCTTAGGCAATTGGTTGAGGCATGACTATATCCTGAATCCTGCCTGTCTGCAGGAGTCCTGTAAGGGTCAACCATCGATAGGGGGAGCCCTACAATATGCATCAATTGAGCACCCCAGGGTCACCGATGGGGTCGTGGCATGGCCCTAGCCCACGCCCAGGCTTTGGGCAGGAACCACACCCCCGGATCCCTTTAACGGGATACCCTTAACGTGGAAGGCCAGGCCAGAGGCAACAACTGCCCCTCCCATGACACGGCTTACCTAATGCCTAACCTTACAAAGTTGTGATGATTGCTATTAGGTAGGCGAAAACCAAATGGCTGGTGCCAATTTGCCTAGCGGAAAAATTCCTACCTTGTCCCAACAATCAGGTGACCGACATTATTCGTAGCAAGGCCATAGTCAAGCAACACAAGAAAAGAGGATGGGTGGGCTGCGAGATCCAAGGGAGGAGACAAATGGAGGCCGCCCTCCCCAGCCACACTGCGGTTTAAATACCGCATGACCACGCCCCCCGGCTAACCCGATTGGTCAGCCAGGGGGCGTGACGTGGTGGCTGGGAGTCCTAATGATGTGGGCAGCATCCCTCTGCCCACAGCCGGGTCAGTGGAAGGTCTTGGGTTGCCACCCGCAACGCAGTCCCCCCCCCAAAAAAGGGAGCCATTTTCTAAATTTATTTTCTTTCAAAATTTGCATTTTTAGACATACATTATATTTATTTGGGGGTGAGTACTGCTTCAGAACATCCAGGAATGATCTCATCAGGGAAGCATGTCTGGTGCCACCACAACTTTCAGACACCAAGAAACTCTTGCTTACCCATGCTTCTCCTCCCCAGCCCTCTGCACTTCTTCTGGGGCTTTTCCCAACTTCCCAGAATCAATTTAGGGGCAGGCATGGTGGGAAAGGAGAGGAAGGAAAGCCTTGTTGTGTTAGTAGGACTTGGCACTAGCACAACTGTGGCACTAACTTAGTCATGTTCATCAGTTTCAATGGATCTCCCCTTCAGTAAAAGTTCACTGACTACCACCCAATAATTATAACATTATAGTTTGTTTCGAAGGGCAGAAAGCAACCCATCACCAAAAGAATGTAAGTGCAGCTGAAGATGAACTAAAAGCACCCTGGCATGTTGTGTCGTTTCCTGCTGTTTAATGCAGCAATTAAATTTATGATGAGCTTTTACAAGTTCATAAAAAGTCCCAAATACAAATGCAGAAGAAGGCACTTCTCTAATAAGAGGGCACCTCCTCTAAGGATCACGCTTTTAACTGTTGAAGTATGAAACTTGATGTGTTGCCCATAACAACAACAAAGAAGAGTGCTAAAGGGGGATAACTGAATAGACTGAAGAGCCAGGGAGAGTATTCTTTGTAGTGAAAGCAAAAGGGAAGTGCCAAGGTTCTCTAAAACTTGTTTGTGAAAACAGCATGCGTAGAATAGACCATGCACATTTATTAGTCAACTTGCTTCAGCAACATCCTCACTACAATATAACTTGGTTGAGTCATTTGGTACCCATGGGCACCAAATGCATGCAGAGCGTTCTGAGAGCAGACCAGCTAGCTTTCCCTCCTAAATGCCAGCAAAGGTGCCACCCCACCCCACCTGATGATGCTCATAGGTGCATAGGAAGCTGCCTGATATTGAGTCAGACCATTGGTCTGTCTTGTTCAGTACAGTCTACACCGAGGACCAGAAGTTTCTCGTCCATGAGGCTAACTAGCCCCTTGAGGCCTCCACACTTGGCCCACAAGGCCATTTTGCCCGGACACTGAGATCCAGCACCGAGGGCCTTCTGGCGGTTCCCTCGCTACAAGAAGCCAAGTTGCAGGGAACCAGGCAGAGGGCCTTCTTGGTAGTGGCACCCGCCCTGTGGAACACCCTCCTACCAGATGTCAAAGAGAAAAATAACTACCAAACTTTTAGAAGACCTCTGAAGGCAGCCCTGTTTAGGGAAGCTTTTAATGTTTAATAGGTTATTGTATTTTAGTGTTTTGTTGGAAGCCGCCCAGAGTGGCTGGGGAAACCCAGCCAGATGGGCAGGGTATAAATAAATAAATTATTATTATTATTATTATTATTATTATTATTATTATTATTATTTTGACCAAGCCATGCCTACCTGACCTACAATGGGGCTCCTCTCCCTGCTTGTTCTACTTGCCGCTGAAGGAACACTGAGATCCAGCACCGAGGGCCTTCTGGCGGTTCCCTCGCTACAAGAAGCCAAGTTACAGGGAACCTGGCAGAGGGCCTTCTTGGTAGTGGCACCCGCCCTGTGGAACACCCTCCTACCAGATGTCAAAGAGAAAAATAACTACCAAACTTTTAGAAGACCTCTGAAGGCAGCCCTGTTTAGGGAAGCTTTTAATGTTTAATAGGTTATTGTATTTTAGTGTTTTGTTGGAAGCCGCCCAGAGTGGCTGGGGAAACCCAGCCAGATGGGCAGGGTATGTATAAATAAATAAATAAACAAACAAACAAACAAACAAACAAACAAACAAATAAATAAATAAATAAATAAATAAATAAATTATTATTATTATTATTATTATTATTATTATTATTATTATTATTATTTTGACCAAGCCATGCCTACCTGACCTACAATGGGGCTCCTCTCCCTGCTTGTTCTACTTGCCGCTGAAGGAAAATGGGCATAATGGTCACGAATCCAGGATTGGCACAGTCCATAAGAAATCCAGTTGCAGCAGGCTTATCTTAAACTTGACAATAACTTATAATAAGACTAAACCTTAACACTACAGCATACAGAACAGAACACCACACCAGAACATAGAGATAGAAAGTGTGAAACACAGGTTCCTCCTGACCTGACTATTATAGTCAGCATGACCTTGACAGAAAGGATAACAGGACCAGTTTAAACCAGCTGTACTCAGCTTCCCAGAAGGAATAACCGAAACATCAGAAAACTTCTGCCTGCATCCTTCTCATTGAAAGAAACCTTCCAGAACACTCTTGAACTAAGTAGAATAGGAAAGAAACATCGGACCAATACAGTCATACCTCGGGATAGCTTCGGAATAAGTATTTTCGGGTTGCATGCTGCGGCTACCCGGAAGTATTGGAGTGTGTTACTCCTGGGTTTCACTGCTCGTGCATGCACAGACAGTCAAAATGGCGTCGCGCACATGCGTGGAAGCGGTGAATTGCGACCCTCGCACACACAGACGCGGATTGCGTTCGCTTCTGGATGTGAACAGGGCTCCGGAATGGATCCCGTTCACATCCAGGGGTACCACTGTACTTTCTGTACCTGGAAATGCAAGCTGGCAGTACTCGCCATACCCTGTTCCATTTACACCTGACTAAACCCTTTACAGGGGACGCAGGTGGCGCTGTGGGTTAAAGCCTCAGTGCCTAGGGCTTGCCGATCGAAAGGTCGGCGGTTCGAATCCCTGTGGCGGGGTGCGCTCCCGCTGCTCGGTCCCAGTGCCTGCCAACCTAGCAGTTCGAAAGCACCTCCGGGTGCAAGTAGATAAATAGGGACCGCTTACCAGTGGGAAGGTAAACGGCGTTTCCGTGTGCGGCTCTGGCTCACCAGAGCAGCGATGTCACGCTGGCCACGTGACCCGGAAGTGTCTCCGGACAGCACTGGCCCCTGGCCTCTTAAGTGAGATGGGCGCACAACCCCAGAGTCTGTCAAGACTGGCCCGTACGGGCAGGGGTACCTTTACCTTTACCTTTAAACCCTTTACACATTACCCACCCCCTCAACTATCCCCGCACAGCTTGCCACAAACCCTTTTAAAGGAGGAGCAGGCACTCTGGAAAATGGTTTTCTGAATCATCGCCTTCCTCCATTAAGCCTCGCCGTATCAATGTTTAATAGAGGGAGAGAATCACCTCACAGAGCACTCTGCCAAACCATTCTGGGAAGTGCCTTCCCCCTCCATTGAACCTTGATGCAGCTGCATTTAACAACGGGTGGGAGGAGCTTCACAGAGCAGTTTGCCAAAGTGTGCTCTGCTTCCATGAAACCTCGCTGCGCACATGTGCAGTCAACTCTCCTCCACTAATCAGTTCCAACATGCTAGAGTTGGTGTGGCCACCAACTGGCAAACTACAGCATGATGTTTTCTGCTGCTCCAGAGAAGCGGACACGGAGCAATGGTTCCAAAGTACAAGAAAGAAGATTGCACCTAAACATTAGGAAGAACTTCCTGACAGTAAGAGCTGTTCGACAGTGGAATTTGCTGCCAAGGAGTGTGGTGGAGTCTCCTTCTTTGGAGGTCTTTAAGCAGAGGCTTGACAACCATATGTCAGGAGTGCTCTGATGGTGTTTCCTGCTTGGCAGGGGGTTGGACTCGATGGCCCTTGTGGTCTCTTCCAACTCTATGATTCTATGATTCTATGATTCTACATTTTTATGTATAGAGGGAAATAGAGGATGTTGAGTGTGATGCAGGTAAAAAAACCAAACTGGCTCAGTTCAAATAGCAATTGGAATTTTCCAAAGACCTACAATCTGCTGATTGTCAGATCATCATAAGACCCTTTCAAAGCACTGCGCAAGATGGCAATTTGAAGGGGGATTCTGTAGAAGGCAAAAAGGTCAACTGTCTCCTCCCACCTCTCAAACTTAGCTCGGACTAACACGTTTCTCCACCCCTTTCTATGCTGACGGGCAATGACTCTCCAGGATTTCAGACAAAAGTGTCCCCCAGTCCTCCCAACCCTGCTGGCGATTCAAGCTCGATTCTTCTGAATGAAAAGCAGTTGCTCTGTTACTAAGCTGCAGCACAAACAATATTAGCCTGAAGAGGGCACTGTGCATATGTAGATGTGCACCTATATGGCTCCTTCAAGGGGAAGGGGGACTTTTTTCAGTGTTATTGTCCCATGGAGGGAGTCTGTGCACACAAATTGACACCGATTGCACATCAATATCTAGTGAGACTCTCAGGACTCACTTCAGGACTTCAACAGATAAATCCTATGGTTGCATACTCATACGTCTGATTGAATTCAGTGAGCTTTACTCTTGATAAGCATGTACAGTTATACCTTGGAAGTCGAACAGAATCCATTCCAGAAGTCCGTTCGACTTCTGAAACGTTAGGAAACCAAGGCGTGGCTTCCAATTGGTTTCTGATTGCACAGATGCACCAGAAACAATAGTGGAAGCCAGACGTTTGGCTTCCAAAATATATATATAAAAAATAAAAATCGAAAACCGAAACACTCATTTTTGGTTTTTGATCGTTCGGAAGCCAGAACGTTCGAATCCCAAGGTGTTCAGGAGCCGAGGTACGACTGTATATGATTGAAGTCCTAGGTCCCATTAATTGTAATGGGAGAGTCAAGTGCACACCTATTGTGATCAATGAGGCTTTTGAACTGCTTTGTCTAGGTGATGCCCTTTTAATTTGCTTTTCAGTATCCAGCTGCTTATCTAGCCTGATATTTATTTATTTATTTATTTGTTTATTTAAAATTCTATACCACTTTTTATTTTTAATAAATATCTCAAAGCCGTTTGTCTGTTCCTTACTTTTCTTTGTTTGCTTCCAGTTTTAGTCGTGCTGTTTGCCGCAATGAAGCGGCAGAGGAAGAAAGAGCCCTTGATCATTTCCAAGGATGATGTCCGAGACAATATTGTGACCTATAATGATGAAGGAGGTGGCGAAGAAGATACTCAAGCCTTTGACATTGGCACGCTAAGAAATCCCGAAGCCAGAGAAGAAAGCAAAATGAGGAGAGATGTGATGCCAGAAACTATCTTCCAGATAAGGAGAACTGTGCCACTTTGGGAGAACATTGATGTCCAAGATTTTATCCATCGAAGGCTAAAGGAAAATGATTTGGATCCAACGGCACCTCCTTACGATTCTTTAGCAACATATGCATATGAAGGGAACGATTCTATAGCAAATTCGCTTAGCTCTTTGGAATCGCTCACTACAGATGGTGGCAACCAAGATTACGATTATCTCAGTGACTGGGGACCTCGGTTTAAAAAGTTGGCAGATATGTATGGCGGAGATGAGAGTGACCAAGACTGACATCCCGATCCAGGGATTCCAAGCGCAGATGAAAGGTTCCATGTGGTGAGCCAGATTTGCCCCATCCTTCTCAATGACAATGGCTCCGTGTGTCCAGCCCCAATAAATATCTGCAGAGCATTCCTCAAGGTTGTAGAGAATAGGAGCAGTCCTACATAGAAGGAAGGGGCTTGCGTGCTTACACTGGAGACTGGGCAGCCTTGGATCATGGTCTAATAATAGCATTTTGTGACTTGGTCAGTGTTGATGGGATTAATGCCTCTGTATCTAGATAAAAGTGGCCTACATTCTCTTACTTGGAAAAATACAAAAATAGGTGTTTGTCTTAGTAAGGGTTTGCTTAACAAGTCTACGTGAATGAAACTGGTTAGATTTTATAATTGCTATTTTAAGACAAAACTATATTTCACCCTCTCTGCCTAAGATGTTGGAAAGAAGATACTCAGCACTTATGAAAAAATACCTAAAAAGGCTTTTTGTGCCTTTAATAAACAAGTTGGAAAGTATAACTTTTTTTCTAAAGGAACACTTTGCTTCACTTTTCCTACGACTGTCTGGGACAATATGTACCCATCTTATAATCTGATTACACCTTAAAAATAAGAATGAATATTACTGCCATATTTATTGAGTAAAAGAATGTCTGTGTGTCGATTCATGATATTTTTATATATGTATATTTATATTTTTGTATTTTTATTAAATAAATTAGTATTGATAAATAGACGGCTGGTTTCATTTGCTCAGCATGTGGGATGCTTGAGTCAATGATAGGAAATGCATATTTTAGCCTTTCCCAACACAACCTGGTGCTCTTCACACGTATTGGACTATGACTCCCACAGCCCTAGCCGGCATGACAAATGGTCGGGGATGTTGGGAGTTAATCAACCAATTCCAAAATATCCAAAGGGCACCAAACTAGGCCAGTGTGTTGTAACCATTTATGGGAGGCAGGTTGCTTTGATTTTCAGAGGTATGAATTAATGTAAATAGTTCCTGTTCTCAGGACACCCCAAGAATGATTGGACTGTGTTGTGGAACTCTCCACTTTGAGGTTTGTTGCCTAGCAGAGACCAATAACAGGTAGCAAAGCAGAAAGGATTTATTCTTGCACAAGAATAGTGTTCCATCTACCTGGCTGTGCAGACAATTGAGCCTATCTGCAGGTTACATTTTTTTAAATACAGTGGTACCTCGGGTTACATATGCTTCAGGTTACATACGCTTCAGGTTACAGACTCC
The DNA here is from genome assembly GCF_951804945.1 of Podarcis cretensis. Classification (NCBI taxonomy): domain Eukaryota; kingdom Metazoa; phylum Chordata; class Lepidosauria; order Squamata; family Lacertidae; genus Podarcis; species Podarcis cretensis. The sequence goes on along the minus strand of NC_137176.1, from coordinate 21,167,306 downwards.
ACTAATCCAGAAAAAGTGCTTCAGGTTAAGAACTTTGCTTCAGAATAAGAACAGAAATCGTGCTCCAGCAGCACGGCAGCAGCAGGAGACCCCATTAGCTAAAATGGTGCTTCTGGTTAAGAACAGTTTCAGGTTAAGAACAGACCTCCGGAACGAATTAAGTACTTAACCCGAGGTACCACTGTAGTTCCCCCCCCCCCAGTGCTTTTTTTCTGGGGGGGGGGGGGAATCATTACTGGCACTTTTTCTTTTCCTAGAAGAAAAGCACTGGTTTTCCCACAGTGTGATACACACATCTTTGATTCCAACAGACCCCTGTGTGTCACCTAATCACGTGTTCCCAATCCGGCTTGCCCCACTTTTGTGCAATTTTTATAGCCAACCTTAACTATGCATTTTGGAATCTATATCTCCCTGTCGCCCACTAAGTCCTCCCTAACTTCCTTTGTTCTTCTAACTGTCAGTTAACACATAGCTAAGCCACAAGCTTCATCCATTCATTACCTTGCATTTAAGAGAGTTTCCTGTTGTTGCCCGGAACAAGGTGTTCAGAGAAGCAACTGTTCGCTGCTTACAAGCAGGCCCTAGATTTAGCCTGGGGCATTTTCATCTCTATCTTAACTATTATTTCCTCTTTAGCTCATTTCTTTCTTTCCTCCTCTCTCTTTGATATTAATATTTTTTTTGGTTTCAAGATTCAAAATTACATTTTGACACTCAGTAATTGTAATTCTGTTCTGCAACACTAACGACTTCCCTCTCACCCATCTTCGATGTTTAGAAGTCATTTAGCTAATTTCTCTTGACCAGAGTGCCTCTATTTTCCAACACAATTTCAACCCACCTGTGAGGACAGAAGATCAGGTGACAATATCTTATCCTGCCTTTTCACCATGTAGTTCAGGACCATACATGACTCTCCCTCTTCACTCCCCACATACTTTTATTCTCACAACCAGAACCTCTTTACGATTGAAGGCCCCAGAAACTGAGAGTTGTATCCAATGTTGCTTCTACCTAGAGTAGACACATTGATATTAATGGACTTGACTGACTTAGGTCTATTAATTTCAGTGGATTTACTCTGAGTAGACTTTAGGGATACAACCCTTAATGTTCATTTGAGGCACATCTTTCCCCTCCTTTTCAGCTTGAGTGTCCCATTGGGCAATGTCGATCATAGCCTCTTCCAAGTGTGATATGTGAGACAATTGCCCATTTCCTTAAAAAAAGGTGTCATCCCTGTGAGGCAAATTGGACTGTGAGAATGTGATCAGTCCAAGGTCAAAAACTGGGCTTCAGTGTTTGAAAGTCACATGCTCTGAGACACATTCGATGGGAGCAGTCTACATAATTGCTCTACTTAATGAAGAGGATAAAATCCTCTGGCTCCACCTTCAGAGTGGGTGGAACACTTTATGTTATCTCATATAACAGCACACAGGCAGAATCAGAAGGCAGCAATGATCCTGCAGTAATCTTGCCATAAACATCTGGGGCACAGGTTGTCACAAGTGAAAATATTGGCCTAATAAAATACAGAAAACCCAACAGAAGCTTGGGAAAACATTACTGGTGGGCCAAAAAGAGGTGGGGGGCCATCAAAGTGTTAGAAATTATATTTATTCCAGGACTGGCACATTTAGGAAACAAGTCTTTCTTGGGGGAACATTTCCAGCAGCCATTCTCATAAATATATCTAATTTCTAGGACTTGGGAGTTTTTCCATTTCCCCTCTAACAAATTCTAGATCAGCCTTCCTCAGCTTAAACATGTGAGGAGGAGGAGGAGGAGGAGGAGGAGGAGAAGGAAGAAGAAGAAGAAGAAGAAGAAGAAGAAGAAGAAGAAGAAGCTGTTTAGAGAGTCAGTGGCATCGCAATGGGGCGGGGGGGGGGGGTCAGTGCTCCCTGGGTTCCATGTCATGCTGCCGCATGTGGAGTATCCTCCGTTCGCAGCTGCAGCCACAGGCTGAGGATCCCGCCACTGTCCATACAGCATTCGAGCATCGCCGGTGGCAAATCACTATGTACAATGCATGCGCAGTGTCACACGCATGTGCTGTACGTAGCGACGCCCCATATGTGCTGTACATAACGGTATGCCGCCGGTGCTGCCCAAGCACCATACGGACAGTGGTGGGATGCCTCCGTTGCCACTACAGTCGCAAGCAGAGGATCTCGCCACCGCTACTGCAGCCGTGAGTAGAGGATCCCGCCACCGTCCATACGGCTCTTGGGTGGTGCCAGCAGCAAACTGGTACGTACAATGCAGGAACCGCTTACGGTGACCCAGGGGCCTCCCTCTCAGCCTCCCTCCCTCCCTGGCTCGCTGTAAGCGGCTCCCGCTTTTCTGCTTTACAGTGAGCCAGGGAGGAGGGGGGAGAAGGACGGGCCCCAGCAAAGCGGCATAGCTTCCCCCAATGGCTCGGGGTACTTGGGAGTCGTGGGGGTGGGGGCACAGAGGCATAGGAAGGGGGCAGACATTCGGTGCCCACCTGTGACTCCCAAGCCTACCCTGAGCTGTCGATGTGAGGGGAGGGGTGATAAAAAAAATCTGCACCGGGTACCACCTGGGCTTGCTACGCCTCTGTAGGGAGTTAGAGACACGCACACTGTCTGAACCCAAGAATGCCAAGTGAACCTGTTCCATTTCCCATCCTTTGTGCATTGATAGGAAGGTCTCAGGTGGGCTGAACATGCTTAGAAGCTGTCTCATGATCAGAAACCTTGATAACTTGCTTGGGAGCCCCTTTTAAGACCTTTGAACTAAACATGCAAAAGTCAGGAATGGAGTTGATGGCATGTATTGGGAGGTTGGGGTCAGGTATATGGATGCCAGAAAATTCCAACAGAAATAGAAATGGTTGGTCTTTACTTATTTGTCCTTCATCCATAACAAAAATCAATTCAGTGAGTACAATGGATGTCTGTCGATGCATACATGACTATGCTTCTCCCACCCATTTGCACTGTGTTTCCTTTCCATTGAAATGCATAGGTTGTCATAAAGTAATGACAATGTAACTTACAAAGCTGAGTTATGGAAGTTATGCAATTTATCCACAGTGGACAGAAAGACAAGTAACATAGATTTTGGCAGAAGAACTGCAGCAGAATGGAAACAGTGCTGCGGGTGATGAATACAAGGCAGAACAAAATAATAATAATTGATGTCTTCTGATATCCCTAGTCAGGACACAACCTTTCATCCCTGTCTGTTCTGGCTCAATGCCGGAATAGGACTAATATCCATGGCATAGGCTGAGACACAGTTTATAGGTTGTGCATATGAAACATTCCTTTCTCCCATACGTAAGCCTTCAGCATGGGTTGTGAGAATGCTGATGTTCAGACAAGTGTAATTTTTCTTCTCCTCCGCCTCCATATATACTACCCAGATATCTTCATTCCTTTTCTCTGGAAGATCTGGAACCACACCCTGGAGAAAAATTAGCTGGAAATTGGAAAGCATGAGGTGACTTTATAGCAAATTAGGCTACTTGACCATCTAACCCTTCAGGTTGTTGTTCAGTAGGTGAAGCTAACTCCTGGCCCATGAAAGGAATGCTATGGGAAAATGTTCAAAATGGAATGTCTCTTTTTGTGGAGTCGAGTTGAGGAGAAACGGCATGATTTTTGTATGCCTGGCCATTGGGAAAAAGTTGGCCACGCTACCCATAATTGAAATAAATATAGCTAATGGAAGCCATTGTCTTTTCTGTACTGGGCTGTATGTCAAACTTCCCACCCCCTTCATTTCCATTCTGAAGCAATAAGCAAATGTCAGCAATCCAAGAACGTCTGCAGCAATCCAATCTAATACACTTTTAAAGACTATTAAGCAATTAAAGATTTGTCACTAATGGCTTTTAAAACGAAGGGGAAGCAAAACAGGGAAACAAAAGAAGCTTGATACTCTAAAAATAGGTTACATGGTGTATTCCTTCAAATAAAACATCTTGTTAACTTGCACAGAAACATTTTCCTTTCATGCTTTCAATGATTTGGTGCTAATGAGGGATGCATTTCCTTAAAAAAGAGAGAGATGATAATGTATATATTAAAATATGTACTGGGTTTATGAGATTATTAACCGTTCACTAACTTAGCAAGAATAGGATTTCACACATAATGGAATTAGTGATGCTATCCTCTTCATTCGGTATATTTGCTTGGTGGTGGCAAATGGATTAAAGCTGGCCATCAACAATTTATTATTATTATTATTATTATTATTATTATTATTATTACATTTATATCTGACTTTTCTTCCAAGGAGCTCAAGGTGGTGTTGATGGTTCTTCTTCTCACTGCATCCTTACAACACTGTGGGGTGAGTTAGGCTATGAGAATGACTGACTCACAGCCACCCAGTGACCTTCATGGCTAAGGCTGGATTTGAACTCTGGTCTCCCAACTCTATTCATTCAGTCTAACTTAGTTCCAATAGTGGTGGTTCTCAATCCATCTCTGACCACACAGAATGACTAGAGCAGCATTTTCAAATTGCTGATAACATCTGGACCACACTTCTAACCAAATTAAAATAATCATCCTCACCCTCTCTCCTTTGGTTTGTTTTGGAACACCCCCAGGAAGGATCCCACAGGGTGAGGGCATGTTTGGGAACATCTCTGCTTAAGGCAGCAGTACCCAGGTTCACCTCAGGCTTACACAAGAGTAAGCCAGCTGCTCCCATTGGGTCAAAGATGGGCTGCTGGTGGCAAAGGGTGCCACTGCTACTCTCTGGAGGCCTAGCCGCGTTCAGGGGATTCCTCCAAGCTGAAGCCACTTTCTCCCCATCCACTCTGAAGAGGTCTTCCCTCTGCCAGCAGATCCTTCGCTGGCACGTGTAAGAATCCCACCATTCTGCACAGAGGTCGCATAGATGCTTATGCCACCTTGTTTGTTCACAGGCGCTTTGGACTCATATATTTATTTGACTTGCTGATTACAGATAAGATCAATTTAGTGGGCAGGAATGGGGAATGTCTAGACCAGCGTTTCCCAACCTTGGGTCTCCAGCTGGTTTTGGACTACAACTCCCATCATCCCTAGCTCGCAAGACCAGTGGTAAGGGATGATGGGAACTGTAGTCCAAAAACAGCTGGAGACCCAAGGTTGGGAAACACTGGTCTAGACCAGCGGTTCTCAACCTGTGGGTCCCCAGATGTTGTTGGACTACAACTCCCATCATCCCTGAGCTCTGGCCTTGCTAGCTAGGGATGATGGGCATTGTAGTCCAACAACATCTGGGGACCCACAGGTTGAGAACCGCTGGTCTAGATGCTGTTGGATAACTACTGCCATCACCTGTCAGGCTGCCAGAAAAGCCCCTCCGTCTGTTGTCTGTAAGCAGAACCAGGCACAGAGCTTGCAGCAATCAGCTTTATTGCTCAGTAATCAGCACATGGCACATCAGATGAGCATTGCAGAAGCTAAAGTTCCCTCCTCTCTCCTCCTCATATACCTCCCTCATTTTTTCATCATGGCTCAGCTTTTCCTAATTGTTCTAGCCTTTTCTTGACCCTTCTTTCCTGTGCTGAGAGTGGGGAAGGGGAAGGAGCTGAATTGGGACTGTATTGGAGAGCAGGAGACACAGCCCCTTCTCCTTCTCTGTCAGCATCTGTGGCTACCTCAAGCTTCTCTCCTTCACTTCCACTCTCTGCTGATAATTCCTTCCTGTCCCACCAGTCTGAACCTGGTTCAAAGTCCCCTTCCCCCCTCAGGTGCCTCCTGGACTGCTGGTGGCCACCACTCTTCCTTGTCCAGCCAGTCCCTGATATCACCCCCTCACCATTGGCCATGCTGCCTGGGATGGATTGCACTTGGAGTTCAACAACTTCTGGAGCAACAAGGTTATCTATCCCTAACATTGGAAGAAGGACCATAGCTCAGAAGCAGAGAACATGTTTTGTATGCAAAAGACCTCAGCTCCGTTCCCTGGCATCTTCATGTGTGGCTTGGAAAGAATTCTTTCGATGAGTGACCTGAGCAGGTATAAGGAAATCTCCTGTGTTTTTTATAATATGGAATCCAGCCTCGTCGGTTATTAAAATGCACAACACTGTTCCAAGCATGTTTCTCCTTGTCCCCATCTCTTAATTGGGATCATCGGGTAGTGGCAGAAGTTTGGGGTGCAGGATGTTTCACCAAATCCATTAGGTTGCTTTCCCCTCCCTCTTCTGTTTGATGTTGACATGAAAAAAAGAAAATCACTATTCCTTGCCTTTGTAACTTCAAGACCTGGCTGTAATTCATTCTGAGTAGTACTACCTTTGAAGGCAGTTCAGAGGCTGCAGCTGCTGTAGAATGCAATGGCTCACCCGGAATATTTGTGATGGGATAAAGACCCTATACCTCTGGGCTCCTTTTGGAGGAAGAATGCAATATTATAGATTGATTGATTGATTGATTGATTGATCGATTGCAATAGTGTACCTAAATGCAAAGGACAGGGCTGCTATGCTTTAAATAACATGTTGATGTAAATATATGCTGCACTCCCTAGCTGTGATTCCTGTGATTGCTAAAGGTCTTTGGGTCCCTTTCAACTCTACGCTTCCATGATTATATTATTCCCCCTTTTAAAAAAAAGGCATTAGCTGGTATAAAACCTGAGTGTGGACTTTATTCAGCGATGACCTATATTCAGGTCAATACAATAACTGCATGGAATACACACACACACACACACACACACACACACACATGTCTTTTGCACAGCTATGAAAAGCATATGTGTGTTTTCTTTCCTGTATTATCTGCTCATCCAAGCACCCAATAATGCTTGGGTCTTATTTAAATATAAAACACTATGAATTCTTCTATAGTGATCAAATGGGACTGCTAGTTGTCCAATCAGTTCAATGGGTATCAGGGCTCTACAGGGGACAAGCATCAAGGAATCATGCCCATGGGAAGAGCCAGAGGGAAGCACCAAAATCCAAGGGAGTAAGGGCTAAACTGCCCTGAAGCCAAAATGATGGGGAAACAGATATTCGAACTTCTGTAACCTGAGTTGCTCAGATTGAGAAGAACCACCTGAAACAATAGAGCTTCATAGGGTCTGTTTGACAGGGATCGGCTCATGGAACTCAGCTGCTAGGCAACTAGGTGGCATATGCCTAAACTATAACTTTGAAGCACAGAGTTGAATCTCTTGAGTTTGAAGTTGGTGCAAGTTGTAAGGAACGGGGGCCAAGCCACTAGAAAGACTTGTTGTTGTTGTTTAGTTGTTTAGTCGTGTCCGACTCTTCATGACCCCATGGACCAGAGCATGCCAGGCACTCCTGTCTTCCACTGCCTCCCACAGTTTGGTCAAACTCAAGTTAGTAGCTTCGAGAACACTGTCCAACCATCTCGTCCTCTTCTGTCCCCTTCTCCTTGTGCCCTCAGTCTTTCCCAACATCAGGTTCTTTTCCAGGGAGTCTTCTCTTCTCAACAGGTGGCCAAAGTATTGGCGCCTCAGCTTCACGATCTGTCCTTCCAGTGAGCACTCAGGGCTGATTTCCTTAAGAATGGATAAGTTTGATCTTCTTGCAGTCCAGGGGACTCTCAAGAGTCTCCTCCAGCACCATAATTCAAAAGATCAATTCTTCGGCGATCAGCCTTCTTTATGGTCCAGCTCTCACTTCCATACATCACTACTGGGAAAACCATAGCTTTAACTATACAGACCTTTTTGGGCAAGGTGATGTCTCTGCTTTTTAAGATGCTGTCTAGGTTTGTCAAGACTAGCACGAGATAAAACAAACACACCAACACCTCACACTGAGTTAGGTATAGTATGCACCTTTGAGGTTCTCTTAACGGCAAGCTTCCATAGGTTCCCTTTCCAGTTGAGTTTCAGGAGAAACAGCCCCTCTTTGGGACACTTCAAACACTATGCAGGAACAAATATGGGTTGGGCAAGGTGCAAATTGTCGAGATTCACAGAATGCTGTGTGAGATAGTAAGTCTGCAGGCTTGAGTTTGTTAGCTGATGCAACTGGCTGATGCAATCAGCCTGCAATACTTTCTTATGGAAGTGCTGGGTCAGAAAGACTCAGCAGTAGTGTGCTGTCAGTTTATTGGCTGTCATCGGTTTAAAGGGGAAACCTGTCCAGCAGTAAGTGGGTGGTGTAGAAGAGTGTGGTCAGAGAGAGAGAGATAGAAAGGTCTTCCTATTTGCCTTAAGGTGCAGCCAGGTACTCTGTTTGACTGTATGAACTGGTTGTGTACTATAGCCTGTAGACTATTGTATATATAGCTCACAATAAATATACTGCACTGCACTGAAGAACCTGGAACTCTGAGCATTTCTGCCAAAGTGCCGCAGAGAATTCGCGACACAAATATGGATTTGGCAAGCAGCATGCACTCAACAGAGAGTTAAGATGTTATCATCCAGTTATGATGTTCTCAGCACCGCTGTGACCAGGAGGATGACCCTGCCTCCACCAACCAACATCCTGAGCCACTATTGTTTTCTGAAGGTGTCAAATGCACCTGTTCAGTAGCACCTTGGGTTACGAACTTAATTTGTTCTGGAAGTCTGTTCTTAGCCCGAAGTGTTCTTAACCTGAGGTGCACATTTCCTACATAGGCCTCCCATGGCCCCAGAAGCGGATTATGTTTGTATCCCGGGGCAAAGTTTGCAACCCGGAGCACCTACTTCCTCAGAGTTTGTAACCTGAAGCATTCATAACGTGAATTGTTCGTAACCCGAGGTACCACTGTATCACATTATTTTTTAAATGTACAATTAGAATATCTTAGGCATGTACCCCTAAAAAGTAGATGCCTGGCATCAGTGGACAGCCAGGTTGGGCACTAGTCAAGTCCTCTAACAGCTCAGAAGGGCCCCTTACTGTCAGGCCCCTTAGCAACCATTTTAAGATTTGGCAGTTAGCGGTACAGCTTTTGAACAGGAGCTGGCTCCCATCCACAGTTTTCATACCCATTGTTTAAATTTAAACACAATGTAATGCCCCAGTCCATAGACAATGAGTAGAGAAATGCACCCAGAAGAAGGAATATGTATCAGTATTTGTTTCTTCTTAGTTCGTATCAATGCTTTTCTGGTGTATTTTGTAGCATTTGTTGCTGTTTTGGTTTGCTGTATTAGAGATTTTTTAAATATATATATATTACGTAGTATAAAGGTAAATTATATATAGAAAAAATCCTTCCAGTAGCACCTTAAGGTAAAGGGACCCCTGACCATTAGGTCCAGTCATGACCTACTCTGGGGTTGTGGCGCTCATCTCGCTTTATTGGCCGAGGGAGCTGGTGTATAGCTTTTGGGTCATGTGGCCAGCATGACTAAGCTGCTTCTGGTGAACCAGAGCAGCGCACAGAAATGCCGTTTACCTTCCCGCTGGAGCAGTACCTATTTATCTACTTGCACTTTGACATGCTTTCAAATTGCTAGGTTGGCAGGAGCAGGGACTGAGCAACGGGAGCTCACCCCATCATGGGGATTCAAACCGCCGACCTTCTGATTGGCAAGCCCTAAGCTCTGTGGTTTAACTCACAGCGCCACCCGCATCCCATTAAGTAGTATAGAAATGTCCTAAATAATATAAATACATTTCTTGATGCTTTAAGCATGTTTTGAGTAGCATTTTTTTTTTAAAAAAAAAAATTGCTACTGGTGATGCCTTTTGGATAAGCCATGATGCTTCATGGCTGGGTGGGGATTAGAATTTGGGTATCCCCCATCCTAGTCCAGCACTCTAACCACACACTGGAACACAGGAAGCTGTCTTATATTGAATCAGACCATTGGTCCATCTGTTTGAGTGTTGTCAACCCTGATTGGCAAAAGCTCTCCAGGATTTCAAGCAGGGATTCTTAATTCCCAGCTCTGCCCAGGATTGAATCTGGGACCTTCTGCAAATATGCAGAAGGTGAGCTCCACCACTGAGCGAGGGCCCTTCTCCTTCCTGCCTCTCTGAATGTGCTTTTTCTCATTTAGCATGCTGCTTTTCCAAGCAAGAGGGAGCTCCAGTCCCATACAGAAAAAGCAGCAATGTGCTTTCCACAGCAAGATACCGCTGCCTGCTGCCCTGTGTTGCCAGTCTATTTCGTGTCACTGATGTACAGCCAGCTCCGCAAGGCTTTACAGCCAATCGCAATATTGGAGGCAGAATTTCACCTACCGTATTTCACTTCCAAGTACACTGATTCATTGCCAGAGCCTCCAGTGCCAGTGGAGAGCATTAGCTGTGATTTTGTCATAATACTCTGCCATGCAATTTGCTGGAAGAAACAATGACCCCATGCTGACACAGTCCTTTTTCACAGCTTGTGTATCCCAGCTTCGGAGGGAGCTTTCAGATTAGCTGTAAATATTAGCTCAGGCCTGGAAACCTGTTGCTCTGAAATTCTTTCCCTCCCTCCTTCCCCTTCTCATTGCAATAGGACACATATCTGAGTTTGGCCGTGAAAACTTTCAGTCTTGTAGAGAATCCTATACATTCTGTGCAAATTTTGAGGGTTTTTAAAACAAACTGCCACTCTCCATGAGCTGATATCATTCAATAGAAGGTGGCAGAATTCTCTTTAACTGGTTCTTCAGATATTAAATGGACTACTTCAGCTACAGAATGGTTGAAGATACTTTTCTCTATCAAGGTCCTCCTGTTCAAATATGAAAAGAGTTGATTCCTTCATAATAATGAAACAGCCTGTCACAGACCCTCCAAGGGTACCTATTTTCCAGGGACAGTCCTGGATTTACAAAAGCTGTCCTGGTTTCTTATTTGATCTCAGAATGTCCCACTTTTTCTTTGGCTATCCCTGATCTCATCAGAGAAATGTCTGCAGATATGGTAGGAAGTCCCTATTTCCATCGGAGAAATGTTGGTGTGCATGGAGTTACAGGACACCCAAGCCAACTATACAACCTTTAGAAGAAATCTGAAGGAAGCCCTGTATTGGGAAATTTTTTAATGTTTAATGTTTTATTATATTTTTATATATGTATCTGGAAGTCGCCCAGAGTGGCTGGGGCAACCTCTTCAGATGGGTGGGTTATAAGTAAACATTATTATTATTATTATTATTATTATTATTATTACTACTACTACTACTACTATTGAATAGGACATCACATCCCTATTTTCATCGGAGAAATGCTGGAGGATATACTCTCATACACAGCTCAAAAGGATTTATGGGAAGAAGGGTACTCAACTGATAGGATGGGAACTTGTATTTAAGCCACCTTGAACCTTGATGAAAGGCTAAGTGTAAATATTTTAAATAACCAAATAAATATTATTCATTTATCTCAGTGATGGTGAACCTTTTAGAGATCGAGTGCCCAAACTGCAACCCCAAACCCACTTATTTATCACAAAGTGCAAACACGGGAATTTAACCCGTATATCTCTTTTTCCCCGTGTGTTTCATGTTTCTTCTTTATGACTGCTGTTGTAATAAATAATCCTTCATAAAAGTTATTGCATTACATTCTTCATTAAATTATCTTTCCATTGATATGTAATTTTATGGTATAACTCAGTGCTTTTTTTTCCTTAAAAAAGTGTTTAGGGGTACTCTCATTTTGACTCAAGAAAATCACCACTGGTGGCGGGGGGGGGGGAATAAATACAGTTCAAATTGGGAAAAATAAATACAGTTCAAATTGGGAAACATAAATTCAGTAGTACCTGTTTTCAAACAGCTTAGCCCTCGAACTACTTGCAGTGGCGAAGCTGCATGCTCCACTACCAGGGGTGGAGAGCATAGAATTATAGAATCATAGAATCATAGAATCATAGAGTTGGAAGAGACCACAAGGGCCATTGAGTCCAACCCCCTGCCAAGCAGGAAACACCATCAGAGCACTCCTGACATATGGTTGTCAAGCCTCTGCTTTAAGACCTCCAAAGAAGGAGACTCCACCACACGCCTTGGCAGCAAATTCCACTGTTGAACAGCTCTTACTGTCAGGAAGTTCTTCCTAATGTTTAGGTGGAATCTTCTTTCTTGTAGTTTGGAACCATTGCTTCGTGTCCGCTTCTCTGGAGCAGCAGAAAACAACCTTTCTCCCTCCTCTATGTGACATCCTTTTATATATTTGAACATGGCTATCATATCACCCCTTAACCTCCTCTTCTCCAGGCTTAACATGCCCAGCTCCCTTAGCCGTTCCTCATAAGGCATCGTTTCCAGGCCTTTGACCATTTTGGTTGCCCTCCTCTGGACACGTTCCAGTTTGTCCGTGTCCTTCTTGAACTGTGGTGCCCAGAACTGGACACAGTACTCCAGGTGAGGTCTGACCAGAGCAGAATACAGTGACACTATTACTTCCCTTGATCTAGATGCTATACTCCTATTGATGCAGCCCAGAATTGCATTGGCTTTTTTAGCTGCCGCGTCACACTGTTGGCTCATGTCAAGTTTGTGGTCAACCAAGACTCCTAGATTCTTTTCACATGTACTGCTCTCAAGCAGTACATGTGAAAAGGATCTAGGAGTCTTGGTTGACCACAAGCTTGTACAAGATGTCACCCATCTTGTATTTGTGCCTCTCATTTTTTTTTTGCCCAAGTGCAATACTTAACATTTCTCCCTGTTAAAATTCATCTTGTTTGTTTTGGCCCAGTTCTCTAATCTGCCAAGGTCGTTTTGAAGTGTGATCCTGTCCTCTGGGGTGTTAGCCACCCCTCCCAGTTTGGTGTCATCTGCAAATTTGATCAGGATGCCCTTGAGTCCATCATCCAAGTCGTTGATAAAGATGTTGAATAAGACCGGGCCCAAGACAGAACCCTGTGGCACCCCACTAGTCACTCTTCTCCAGGATGAAGAGGAACCATTAATGAGCACCCTTTGGGCTCGGTCAGTCAGCCAGTTACAAATCCACTGAGTGGTAGCACAGTCAAGACCGCATTTTATCAGCTTCTTTACAAGAATATCATGGGGCACCTTGTCAAATGCCTTGCTGAAATCAAGGTAGGCTACTTCCACTGCGTTCCCTTCATCTACCAGGCTTGTAATTCTGTCAAAAAACGAGATCAGGTTAGTCTGACACGACTTATTTTTCAGAAATCCATGCTGACTATTGGTGATCACAGCATTCCTTTCTAGGTGCTCACAGACTGTTTGCTTAATGATCTGCTCCAGAATCTTCCCTGGTATTGATGTCAGACTGACTGGGCGGTAATTATTTGGGTCCTCTCTTTTCCCCTTTTTGAAAATAGGGACAACATTTGCCCTCCTCCAGTCTGCCGGGACTTCGCCTGTTCTCCAGGAATTCTCAAAGATGACTGCCAGTGGTTCTGAGATCACATCTGCCAGTTCTTTTAATACTCTTGGATGCAGTTCATCTGGCCCTGGAGACTTGAATACATCTAAACTAGCCAAGTATTCTTGTACTATCTCCTTAGTTATTCTGGGCTGTGTTTCCTCTGCTGAATCATTTGCTCCAAATTCTTCAGGTCGGGCATTGTTTTCTTTATCGGAGAAGACTGAGGCAAAGAAGGCATTGAGGAGTTCAGCCCTTTCTGTGTCCCCTGTTTGCATTTCACCATCTTCTCCTCTGAGGGACCCCACTGTTTCTTTGTTCTTCCTTTTGCTACGAACATACCCATAAAAGCCTTTTTTGTTGCTTTTAACCTCTCTAGCAAGCCTGAGTTCATTCTGTGCTTTAGCTTTCCTGACTTTGTGTCTACACGTGCTGGCTATTTGTTTGAATTCCTCTTTGGTGGTTTCCCCCCTTTTCCATTTTTTGTACACATCTTTTTTAAATCTTAACTCAGTTAAAAGTTCTTTAGATAGCCACCCTGGCTTCTTTAGGCACCTTCCATGTTTCCGTCTCATTGGTATTGCCTGAAGTTGTGCTTTTACTATCTCCCTCTTAACAAACTCCCAGCCATCATGAACTCCCTTTCCTTTTAGTATTACTGTCCATGGGATCTCACCCAGCACTTCCCTAAGTTTTATGAAGTCGGCTTTCTTAAAGTCAAGAAATTGAGTCCTAGTATGCTTGGCTGCTCCTTTCTGCTGTATAGGGGACGTGGCTGGTGCCATGGGGGGGTAGCCTTGATCCACAAGTCGCCCCCATCAAGCTAAAGCCACGCCGGGTTCCCTTTGCTCTCAAGGCTAAGGTGGACGAACAACTGTACAAGCTGATCGCCCAAGGAGTTTTTGAGCCGGTTGACCATGCCAAGTGGGAAACCCCCATCATCACGCCTGTCAAGCCAGACGGGTCGGTGAGAATCTGTGCTGACTACAAGTGCACGATCAACAAGGCACTTCAGCAGCACACTTATCCGGTTCCTGTTGTCCAACACCTGCTGCATTCCCTGGGTGAGGGTAAGGTCTTCGTTAAGCTGGACCTTGCCTAAGCCTATCAACAACTGCCCGTCGATGATGCCACTGCTGAAGCCCAGACAATCGTCATCCACCGAGAGGCATTCCGTTGCCGCCGGTTGCAGTTGGGGTGTTATGTATTGAAGTTCTCACCCTGGGCCTGCAGGGGGATACTGTAGATAGTTATGCAAATGAAGGATTGAAAAGTGACATTCAGTGATTGGATAGTTCTGTATGCAAATGAAAGATCGAAAAGTGACGCTCAGTGATTGGATAGTTTTAGAAAATGGCAACAGTTGCATTGTTCTGGAGCTCTATATAAGCAGGCTGACTGAGCTCCTCAGCCTAGTTCTGTTCTGGCATCTGAATAAAGAAGAGCTGTTTAAAGAATCGCTGTGTCGTCTGACATGTTCGCCCACAACTTAACACCTTGCAACCCCATGAAGGCAGCCAGGCTGAATAGTTGCTGGGGTGGGGGAAGGTGGAGGCAGCTCGGAAGCTGCATCTGAGAGCCCCTGTACCACCTGAAGGCAGCCAGGCGCTCCTCAGCTGAGCTGCCCGCTCCCGCTCCTATTTGCATGCAAGCAGGAGTGGAGGCGGGGATCTCTCCACTCCACTTCTGAGAGATCCCCGCCTCCACTCCTGCTTGCATGCAAGCCCTCCTTTCCTCCTTTCCCCACCCCCAACACAGAAGCTGGGGCAACAGCGCCAGTGCCCACAAAGAGAGGGCTTTGTTTGCCCTATCTGGCACACATGCCATAGGTTCGCCACCACTGGTTTATCTGAACATTTAATAAAGAATTTGATTTGAAATATTATTCAGTTCTTCTCTTGTTGGGTTCATTACTTAATTAATCCATTTATCTGAGCTCCCATTTCACACCATTGTGGAATTTCAGTTAGAATAACATTGCCTTTTAAAAATGAAGGGAATCGGAATGTTATTGAGTTCATTAATTAAATGTTTATAAAATGTTCATAAAGTGAAATCTCCAGACGTAAGCCCAAATTGACTTCAGTGTGTGCAATCTTTCAACTCAATAATCAGCTTCAGTGTTAATCTCCACCTGTTTGAAAAGATTTCGCAAATCCTAAAGATTGTTCCTTTCTCACTCTGACTTAACAGTGCTTAGGCTGTAGTGGGGGGCAATATCAGTTTCCCCACTAAAATGCAATGCAAATGACATTCTGCACCGTTTACCTAAGCAGAGGGAAATTCAGAGCACACATGTGGATTGGGGAGGAGCGAACCAGGGGAAAATTGAGAGTACATCTATTTATTATTTACAAATGTACAGATCCAATTATTATTGTGCTGGGTCCATAAGAGAACAATGCTCGATTCACAGTGACTTCAGTTACAAAGCAACAAGAGAACCCCTGAATCAGAGCTTTCCTACACAAATTTCTTCAGACCTCTGCACTGCTCAAAGCTGAAAGCCGCATGCAGACTGGCCAAGCCAGTTTCACAGTTTTCTGAGCAGGTCCATTCACCACAGAAACGAGGGAAGTTACTTTATGTGCTGGTTATTTTAGGACACCTGCACATATTTTTTACATGTATAATATTGCATATAATATGTAAGGATTGTTCATATTTATATATTTAAGGATTCTTGTTGAGTTCAAAAACAAGAGAGAAATTAAAACAAAAATCTCTGCAGATAAGCCTGGCACTGAGATTTTCAGAAATACGTACTTCAATGTGATATACTATATCGTTTCCCCAATGACTGGCACCTACTGTTAATAGCCACCCATTGTTAGACTTCCAATAATGCAACAGCTTGAATCGTAACAATAGACTTCAGGATTAATGTTGTCACTAAAATCAGAATAGTCATTTGATGTGAAGGCAATTAACTGAGAACCCATGACACATAGTTGTGGTTCGAGGACCCGACCCCCGCGAAGTAAAATGAAGACACAGGGACACGTGATATAAGGTTAATGGGCTAGAAAAGGCCACAACTTTATTGATTACAGCAATGAAAAGGTATTGGCTTAGGCATTGGATCGCGAAACAAGTGGGTTTATTCACCAGGGGTTCATCACCTGTTGATGCTAATTCAACTATAGGCTCACCCCTGATGTCACCGAGGGTCGTGCCATGGCCTCCCGCCAAGCAGGCTTCGGACGGAATACACGACCGCCAGATTCCATTAACGGAATACCCCTAGAAATTGAAGGCATAGGCGATGGCCACACCTAGCACTTCGACACACCACAACACATTATTCCAATGCCTAACCTACCCACCAATACCACCAAAAAGTTGTGACGATTGCTACGAGGTAGGCGAAAAAACCAAAAAGCCTAATGCCAAATGGAAAAACTCCTACCAGGCCCCCCGGGCAACCGGGGCGACCAACCTAAGGTCCATAGCAAGGCCAATGACCTAAGCCCTAACTCAAAGGGAGTGGAGGGTGGGTGACTCGCCCAGGACGACAAAGAGTAATGAGGCCAGGGGGGAGGCTGGCACTGCAGCATAAAGGCTGCTGGACACGCCCCCCATGGCACCTGGTTGGACAGCCACTGGGGGGGGGCGTGAGTGCCAGCCAGGTGTGCTGGAGGCAGGGGGCAACGCCCCCTGCTAGGAGCGGTGCTCGGGCTCCCGTCCACAACCACTCCCCTCTCTTTCAGGGAGGAGAGTCTTTATTGGGTCTACTCTTCTGTAGGCCTAACTCTACTCAGTAATGGCAGAAATTCATATCTGGATTTCCAAATATATCTTCCCATGAGCTGAAGAAGACCATAAAATTATTCATTTTTTCTTCTGCTTCCAACTCTACTTTCTCCTCTTTTCCTTGCATTGCTCCTTTTCTGTCTCATGTTTGGTTTGAGTTCCAAAAGATCTCATTACTGTGCCATTGTACTCTTAATTGTTTCCCAGAATCATAGTGCAGTGGTACCTCAGGTTACATACGCTTCAGGTTACATATGCTTCAGGTTACATACTCCGCTATCCCAGAAATAGTGCTTCAGGTTGAGAACAGAAATTGTGCTCTGGTGGCGCAGCAGCAGCAGGAGGCCCCATTAGCTAAAGTGGTGCTTCAGGTTAAGAACAGTTTAAGGTTAAGTACGGACATCTGGAATGAATTAATTACTTAACCCGAGGTACCACTGTATCGGAACAAGACATCATACTAACAGCACTGATGGAATGGGACATTTGCATTTGTGTTTTGTGTTAATTCTAGTTTCTTCAATGAGGATGCATTAGTATCTGCATCATAAACAAAAAAGCCATAGCCTTTCTGCATCTGGCTTTGAAACATCTGGCACTGATCTCCCTAATAAAGAACAGAGGGGAAGGCTGAAGAAGGCAAAATGCTTTGGCTGCTTTCATCCACCAATAATGGTTCTCCCTGCTACAAACTTTAAGTGGCTTCAGAGTATTGAAAGATCATTACACCTACAGTTGTGACATGCTCCTCTTTAGCCCTTTCCAGCAATCTAAGTTCCTAGGGTTGTGTATAATGTAGAACTAAGATGAATATTCCATTAGTGCAATGATTTATCCATGCACAACAGAACATCTCCTCCCTTCTCCCCTACAAGCCTACTAACTATGTTCTGTCATGGATTGACCTGCTGAAGTATTTGTGGATAACACAGGACATGCATGGAGGATGGTGTGTGGGGGAACTTCATTGCACTAGAGCTAATCCTTATCCTAGCAAACTATTTAGTTGTATTTTACCCCAAGAATTTTAACAGCATAAAGTCAGTCTGGGAAAGATACCTCTTCTGGAAACCCTGTGATGGAAAATTTTAAGACATCAGTTATGCTATGTCAGGTTCCCCCATCCTGGTGCCCTCCAGTTCTTGTCAAATCCAACCCTCATCAGCCCCAACAAGTGTAGCCAATGACAGGAAGGGATGCAGTGGTGCTGTGGTCTAAGCTACTGAGCCTCTTGGGCTTGCTGATCAGTAGGTCAGCAGTTTAAATCCCCACGATGGGATGAGCTCCTGTTGGTTCTTGCCAACCTAGCAGTTCAAAAGCACACCAGTGCAAGTAGATAAATAGGTGGCGGAAAGGTAACAGCATTTCCCTGCGCTCTGGTTTCCACCATGGTGTTCCATTGCACCAGAAGCAGTTTAGTCCTTCTGGCCCCATGACCCAGAAAGCTGTCTGTGGACAAATGATGGCTCCCTTGTCCTGGAAAGCAAGATGAGCTCTGCACCCCATAGTCACCTTTGACTGGACTTAACCATCTAGGGGTCCTTTACCTTTTACCTTACCTAGCCAATTTCAGGGATGATGGGAGTTGTAATCCCCCCCCCAAAAAAAAATCTGGTAGGCAGTGCTTTTTTCTGGGGGAATGCAGGGGTACGCATATCCCTAAACATTTTGTGAATCTAAGTTTGGCCTCAGTGAGGGGCAGTATTTCAATTTGAGTAGGAAAATGAGAGTACCCCTAAACAATTTTTTGAGGGGAAAAAGCACTGCTGGTAGGCATCAGGTTGGGGAAGGCAGCTTTACATCCTCAATGCCTTCTAAATAGCCTCAGTCCAGTATATCTGAAGGAGCGCCTCCACCTCCATCGTTCTATCCGGACACTGAAGTCCAGCACCGAGGGCCTTCTGGCGGTTCCCTCACTGAGAGAAGCCAAGTTACAGGGAACCAGGCAGAGGGCCTTCTCGGTAGTGGCACCCGCCCTGTGGAACACCCTTCCACAGATGTCAAAGAGAAAAACTACTACCAGACTTTTAGACGACATCTGAAAGCAGCCCTGTTTAGGGAAGCTTTTAATGTTTGATGCATTATTTTATTTTAATATTGTGTTGGAAGCTGCCCAGAGTGGCTGGGGAAACCCAGCCAGATGGGCGGGGTATAAATAATAAATTATTATTATTATTATTCTGTGCCTCTCGGGCTTCCAGCACTTGCTACAGAGCATTGTAATCGCCAGTCTTATAATTTAAGAGGCTGTTCTCCTGCACACCTGCCATGACAGTGAGCAGACAGTACAATTAACCACAAAAGCCTACATGTTTGATTTCCAGTTGCCTTTTCTTGAAGTCACACGGGCAATGCAGTGCCGTAGGATTGTGGCGTGTGGTGAGACTCTGCTAGTACTCGAATGGGTAAGAGTGAAGTTCACAAAATGCTAAATGAAAAGACAGTACTATCAGAAGGGGGTCTTTGTATCGAAACTTACTGCTTCCAAGTTTCCTGCATATTCAAGAGATGCTTAGTCTGTGCTTCAAAGCCTCCTGCAGTTTCTTTTAAGCTCCTCCTGCAAGCCTTGTGAAGCCACCGGGCTTCATCATTGAAAAACAGACAGCTGGTGATACCATACTAAATGATAATCCGGGTGAAAGCTACCTATGAGATTCTTTGCTGGATTTCCAGACTTTTCCCACAAGTGGATAAGGGAGGGCGAATGTCACCCTCATAAAGGTACACACACTTAGCCTGAAAAGGGACACAGACAAAGCTGCAGGCAGTAGGTGCCTCATCCATAGTTTTCCAGTCAAAACGTTCGATTTCAGTAGTACATTCACCACTTCATGATAATAATAAAAATAATTTTATCATTTGTACTCCTCCCATCTGGCTGGGTTGCCCCAGCCACTCTGGGCAGCTTCCAGCGCATAAAAACATAATTAAACACCAAACATTAAAAGCATCTCATTGCAGGAGTACCTTCAAATGCCTTCTAAAAGTTGTATAACTGTATATCTCCTTGACATCTGATGTGAGGGCATTCCACAACTCACACTGAGTTTTGAAGGAAGATTTTTGGTAAGACTACTGACACTTCTCAGTGGAGTTCAGTGCATGCATATGTGTGATACCACAAAAGGGGGAAGGACAAAAAAGCATTAATGACATTTTTTCAATACTGTGGATGTGGCATCTGCTTCATGCCAACACTGGCAGTTTTGATGGGATTTGAGGGAAGAAATCCTCCACTTAGCAGGCAAAGCTGGTAGGATCTGATGCTCAAAAGCGAATGGAAATTCACCCAAAAGGAAAATTCAGAGGTAAGCTTGGAGGCACCCACACAATAAGAGAAAGCCAAACAAACATGAGGTCAGAATACTCCTTAGAACAGAATTTGAGGGGTGCATAGCAGTCTGCAGGGGAGAAAAGAAGAAGCCATTTCCATTAACACGAGCAGAAGTCAATAACACAACATAGGATTCCACCTAATGTATTTTAAAAAGATACATTTACAAGAATTTTCATGCCAATTTCTCCCCCAAGGACACACAGGGAGAGAACAGGGTGGGGAGGTTACACTTTGCAGCTAAAAGTCATTGTGCTAGCATAGCTATTTAATTGGATACAACCCTTCTTATTTCCTGTTACAACAATAAACATTGACCAGATTATTATTATTATTATTATTATTATTATTATTATTATTATATTTATTGGCATTTTCATTTTCAATAAACACCATGTGATTTTACATATCTTTAGATTTCCTATATTCTGACTCTCTCAAGTAGCAACTTCCCCCTATCCCTACCAACTGACTTTCTAATGTCCAATTATAATTTCATCCGCATTTCACATTCCCCCCATCTACCTTTCCTTTCACTTTGAGATTCCTTATCATTGTAAACAAGTTTATAATTTTAACTGGCAAACCTTTAAGCCAGTCCTGTTAGTGTTGTTAAGTGTTTACAATGTTCTTTCAAATAAATAATAAATTTACTACAGTCTTTTTCAAACTGTTGGTCTCGCTGGTCTTGGATTTTCCCGGACAGTCTTGCCAGCTCTATATATTCAATCATCTTGTTCTGCCATTCTTCTGCTGTCGGAATTTCTTGCTGTTTCCACATCTGGACTAAAAGAATCCTTGCCACTGTTGTTGTGTATAAGAGTATAGTATGGTCTTTCTTAGGAATCTCATCTCCTAAAATACCTAAACTTTCTCCTAAAATACCTAAACTTTCTCCTAAAATACCTTTCTTAGGAATCTCTTCTCCTAAAAAACTTTGACCAGTTTAACAACCATAGGAATATTGGCCTTCTTGTCACATTGTCCATCTTCCTCTGAATTTATACTTCTGTTAGAAGGCATTAAAGGATTAATGAATCCACGACCACAAATCACTCTCCATAGTTCCCCATATGCCACATGCGCACAGCATCAATGTCAGGTATGTTAAGTTGCCCTTCTCTATGTATAGCCTCCCGGATGTGATTTTTGTTTTATTTATTTAAAAACACGGAGAGAAACATCCATGCGAACTCATGCCATTGTTTCAGCTCCAAATAATAGGAGTTATTTTGGAGGAGAAATTAAGTGTGCAGCGTCTCTGCAGCAGCAGCAACAGAGTCAGTACATTAGCAAAAGTCCTTCCTTCCTTGCTAATTCTCCTCAAAACCAGCATGGGGTCAGTCGCTCCTCAGACTCAGCATGGGAAGAAACACCATGCTGGGTAGCGTAATTTTTGGGGGGCTTGTGAATCACCAAAATTATCTCTGCCATTACAGTTTATGTTCTAACGCTATTACACTTTAAAGTGTTAAACATTTCTAACGTCCTTTGAATGTGTGTAATTGACAGGAATGTATTGCTTTATTATAGCACCATTCAGTTTTCCAAGAGGTTTCTATGAAGCCACTCAAAGGGAGTGGGATGATTTAAAAAGCAGAACTAAATTAACCTCACCTTCACAGGAAAAAAAAAAACAACCCACACACATCTGATTCACCTTAATCACCAATTTATGTCCTCTTCTGAGGAGGTTTTGTGGCCTCTTTGGAAGGTTTAGGTAGCGCTGGACAGAATCTGATTCATAGCGGCAAACATTTCAAAGGGATTTCATTAATCCTCAATCAATAGCAAAACACGTCATTAGCTGGAAAGCAGTAACTTCCTAATTATTGGTGGAACAAAGAATTTCCTTCTTCCCAAAATAGGTTGCACAGGCCTCTTTGACCGTCAACCATCCCTCAGAAAACTTGTTCCAGCTAGGAGCTAATGTCTGTCAAAGCAACAAATTGGCTGTGTATTTGAACTTCTTAGGCAGTGTATATCCACCAGAGAGTTTCAGTTAAGGTGCTCTTAATGTGCATACTCCAGTCTCTTCTTAGTTTACAGATGGGAGAATCTGTCAATTTTGGTTTTTCTCAGTTTTTTTTGCCCCTCCCCGTTCTTAAATTCACTTCTCCATATCAGTTTGCACTTTTTAAAATCCTGTTAAAAATTCATCAACATCCTAGTGCAAATTTCTCCTAATATACACATATTTGTATACACATTTTCCCAATATAACACATTTTTATATGTTATATACAACTGCATATACTGGAGTAACTTGCACATTATAAACACATATATTAGTGGAAATATGTGTTTTTAATGTGCGTGTTACTCCAGTCTATGCCTTTGTCTACCCATTTGTGCAAAAAATGTAAAGGTAAAGGAGCCTTGGATGGTTAAGTCCAGTCAAAAGCGACTATGGGGTTGAGGCACTCATCTCACTTTCAGGCCAAGGGAGCCAGCGTTTGTCCTCAGGCAGCTTTCCAGGTCATGTGGCCAGGATGGCTAACCCGCTTCTGGTGCAACAGAACACCATGATGGAAAGCAGAGTGCACGGAAACACCATTTACCTTCCTGCGGCAGCGGTACCTATTTATCTACTTGCACTGGTGTGCTTTTGAACTGCTAGGTTGGCAGGAGCTGGGACAGAGCAACGGAGCTCACCCCGTTGTGAGGATTCAAACTGCCAACCTTCCAATCAGCAAGCCCAAAAGGCTCAGTGGTTTGGACCACTGTGCCACCCACGTTCCATCCATTTGTGTACTGATTACTTGCAAAATTTGGAAGGGAAAAATAAATTGGTTCCCCTATTAATGTGAACTAAGCTGAATTTAGCACCAATCCCTACTCATGAGAAAAGGACATTATACTGCCCTCCCGTTAATGTGTTTTAAGGTCTTCAGAAAAGGACCTGTTTCAGGTGCCCCGCCATTGCAGGTTAGGTGAACGGCCACTAGAAGCCTCTCAGATACATGCCCTCCAACAATTCTCCAATGAAAATAGGGACATCCTATAAGTTAAAGAACTTGCAGCCCCTTCTTGACATTCCTAATCAGCTTCCTGAGGCAGCCTCTCACTCTTTCTCATGGTAGGGTTGGCCTAGCCCCAGTCATACAGCTGTCCTTTCATATACCTGAAGGCAGGTAGATTATTGCAGAATGATTGCAGGAGCAAAGTTAGGCAAACAAACTGCCAAGACAAATAAGTGAAATGCTCCTTGTTGGATGCAAACCTTAAAAAAACAGAAAGCACACACACACACAAACACACACAAAACCATAAAAGACAAACCCTCAAGTTTCTAAAATAGTTACTTGTATGCATGCAGAATTAACATACATATAATCTTCATTTTGATGTGGTCCACTGCAACCCCATGTTCTTTAGTGTGTTGTACCCTCAATTTACCAAATATATATTGCCCTCGAAAAAATAATAATTTCTCTTCCCTTTGGCACTGCAACGCCAAATTTACAAGCCTGCTGTGCTTCTTATGCATTTATTTTCAAAGGGAACTCTTTATGCTAATGTAGGGAAATGCTCGAATTGGCCCAGTATGTGGCATTTATGTGTTCTACTGCATTTCCAAGAAACATCAAAATATGGTGTTTTGTAGACCTTAATTTCAGTATTATACAGGGAACACTGCAAGAAAATACGAAACAATTTGATTATCTCAGGATATTATTAAACATGGCATTCAATGAATCTTCTCTTAACAGTGTACATTTAATGTGCCATTCCTCAGGATATAATCAAAGTACAACAAATCAGTTATGTGTCAGATATGGAAATTTTTAAATCTCAACAGTGTACACACACACTTTGCATTACTTATAGACACACACATATATAAATATTAGCACTTTCCCAGTAGACTTTTTCCCTTTTATTCTTTCTGAATATATTAGTATAATGTGCGTCTGATGCATATTTGATGTATTGCTACTATTGTGCTATGAAGTTTAGAGACTAACATAAACAGTGTAAAATAATAATAACACTTCTTCAAGAGAAAGGGAATAGCTAAGGCCTGCACGCTTTTGCTGTTTCACCTCTATAATAATGCTAGCCTCCTTGAGATTGGTTAAAAACAAACAAAATCCAAACTTACCAACATTGTCCAGAGTCATACCCTCTAATTTACTCTCATTAACTCTCCTATTTTGAATCTCAAGATCTGGCAAAATTAAGCATTTTAACTAGACTTATAATGCTTCCAGTGAGATCCTTCCCCACATGAGATCTTAGCTGAACAAGGATGGGGGATTGCTGCAAACTACTACTTTCATTGGCATCCATCTGTCTTAAGAGACAATGGAAGAGTGTGCCATTGCAAATAAAGTCAAACCATTGGAAGTTGCAGGACCTGCTGTGGCTGTAGAGACCAATATGGGAAAGACATGTTTTATTGTAGCTGGGGCAG
The DNA here is from genome assembly GCF_951804945.1 of Podarcis cretensis. NCBI lineage: Eukaryota > Metazoa > Chordata > Lepidosauria > Squamata > Lacertidae > Podarcis > Podarcis cretensis. Next base: position 21,142,566 of record NC_137176.1, on the reverse strand, counting down.
ATGATGGCAACTTGTTTCACTGTTACAGATGCACCATGGTGTTTTCTCTTTGTGTTCCTCCCAGCAGTCATTTCTCCTCTGGTCACTGTTATGGATACCTAACATGACTGTCTGTCAAATGTAAGTTACACTGTATAGTAAGGCTGTTCTGCTAAGCAAGGCTTGTTGCAGAACAAGTCTTATGCTGAGTGGAATAAAACCAAATTAAGGGACATGGGCAGTGCCAGCTTTACGTATAAGCTAAACAAGCTATAGCTTAAGGCCCCACTCTCTTGGGGGCCTCAAAAAAATCTTAAAGGGGAAAAAACTGGATGTACTTTTCCAAAATATAAGATAAAAAAACAAAATAAAACCTACATACAGCAACAGTGTTTTGTGTTGTGTAGGCTCCTATGATGTAAGTAATGGGCCCCGCCTGCTAGCCTGCTCCCTAAAATATCATTGGTTTGCTCATTTCTATTTATAGGGAATGTTGGGGAAGATTGATGGCACAAGGAGAAGGGGGCAACAGAGGACAAGATGGTTGGACAGTGTTCTCGAAGCTACTAACATGGATTTGACCAAACTTCGGGAGGCAGTGGAAGACAGGAGTGCCTGACATGCTCTGGTCCATTGGGTCACGAAGAGTCGGACATGGCTAAACGACTAAACAACAACATATATATGGTACCTACATTCTGCATGTGCAAATGGCTTTAGATACCTATTAGGTCCATAAATTACCATATAGCATATATTCAAGACAAAAAATAGTGACAATTTGTTGTTGACAAAGGACAGCTGGACATATAAAGGGCCCCATTGCCTTCAGTAGCTTAGGGCCCCATAAACCTAAATCTGGCCCTGGGCATGGGCATGGGGGAAGAGGCATGGAGGAGTGCTTAGGGTAGCTGAGATTCTATGCTCCACCAGGGATCAGTTAGGTACTCAACAATGGTAGTCATTACTATGTCATGTCTAGGGCTGGGTGATACATTGTTATATTATCCAAAACCAGTTTTGAAGTCCATATTGGTTTCATAATTTTTGACCTGGCAATATACCGTGAATCATGGTGTGTGCGTATACTATGCAAAAATCACAATGTGGGAAGAATTATGAAGCCAGCCGATGCCTCTACATAACTCAATCCTAATTTCACTCCCCTATCAACTGTTCTACACACTCTTCCACCCATCCCCAAGTCAATTTTGGGGACACAGAGGAAAGAGAGTGGGAGAACTCCAGTTTTGCAAGTGGAAGTCCTTGGACAGGGCTTCTGCTACCATGGCTAGTTAGGTGAATCCTGCCCCTATGGAGGGTCTCAAATGTTTCTCTGAACAAATACCACTACTGTTTATTTGTAGTGTTTTGAAGCTCTCAATTTTTTTTTCTAAGCTTAAGTTTTTGAAGGATCATATCCTACCAATGGATTTTATTCCAAAAATGGCTGGCACAATCAAGTTCTCCAATACTATAAAATATCACAAAATCAAAAGGACAGGGCTTCAGCTAAATAATAATAATAGTAAAAACAATTGACTTAGAGTTGTTAATATCACAGAAATATCTATAAATTTTGAGAAATGAATATTAATGGGCGGGTATATTTGACCAGAAAAAGTAGTAGAAGAAAGGAACTTTGTAGGGGTCCAGAACAGATGGATGTGAGATGAAGAGAAGCTGCCAGATCTGAAGACTGGAAAGTCATTGTTAAGAGAAACACAGATATAGAGGTGATTCAGTAGAATTGAGTGAGCAGTGCAGTGAGACACTGGACTGAGGTCAACATGTCTTCATTAAAAGAAAGAAGATGGCCACAATGACACTGTGAACAATGGTTGCCATGGGAGCCAGAGCAAAATCCAAACCAAAATGGGTCAAAAGTGCTTTAGTGATACAGGTAAGAGGACAAGTGGCTACCAGCTCTCTCAGTGATGAAGGAAAGGACAACAATGTTTGCCATCAAAAGCTGACATTTAATGACATGACGGTTACCTTTATGAAGTTCAGGCAAATTAGAGAAGCCGAGCACTCATGGGAAATGGCACCACTGAAAGAGCTAATAATTGGGACCCAGGACAGTATTTGTTGTCTGTGATAGCAAAAGAGTTGTAGATGCAGACTATTAGCATTAAAAAAAGTTGCTAGCAATAACCATCCAAGAAAGCAATATTGGGGTCATGGCAGAACCACTGTGCAATGGAAATCAAACAGCAGCACCATCTATGGATGTGATATGGCTGCATACCTCCCATGTTTTCCAATGAACATTGGCTTCAAGGTTTGATGAGACACTGCTGCATATCCACACATATTCCATATTTGTCTTCCTTCTGCTATGTTCCTCATGCAGTCAAAAGACAAACTAATCAAGACCAGCCGTTATTTTAGCACCTGAGGTAATTCCAGAAATGTTCCTCCTTTCCTCTGACTGGAAAAACACTGTAAGAATAAATTAACAAGTTGTTCCCCTTTGATATCCCAAATCAGCTACCTCATACAACCTAAAGGTAGAGCCCAACCCTGAGTGCCTCTCAGAATATCCATTCACCTGGGGCTCTGGGGTACAATGTTTGTCCCATGGCATAGCCATAGCCAGTTTTGGGAGGTCGTCATAGTCCTGTGCAGCTAGGAGAGGGCTGGTCACTTGGTGTCAACTTCCTCCTGCCATGCTGGACCCACCAAGCTGAGAGGTTATCACCCGCATGGCCAATCAGGACTGGTTGTTAAACCACTGTGGAAACTGTGACTCTGAGGGGAATAGGGGTCTCCTTAATAAATTTCAGTCCCCAGGATACTTTGTGAGGTGCCATGCCTGTTTAAAGTGGCATGCTTATCTTTTGAATATATAGTGAGGCTGGGGTATGTGGCTTCCTTGATTGGGAAAAGCATCTGTAAAATAATGCATAAATTGGGATCTTCTGTGCACATGCTGGTTGCTTTAGAAATCAAAATGGGAAACACAGGAAGAGTGAAGTGCTATTCAGATTTGCTAGCTGACCACAGAACAGGAATGTATAACAAAATGTAGAGATTCCCTTTCATTGTAATTGAAAGGACAAGAGTCTCAAGCAACTGTGGTAATTTTATTATTATATTCAAATGAAATCTCATCTCATCATAAAACTGCCTGAGCTATCCAGCAATATGACTTGTAGGTGTCTTCATGCAGAGAAGGCTTCAAATAAACATTAAAATATTTATCAAAATTGCAGAGCAAAATAAATGAAGTATAATGCTGGGTTTGTAGTCTATATTTAGGTTTGTTTGCGACTTTGTATTGAAAAGACATCAAAGTATTCAAAGGAGAAAAACATTAGAATATTCATCAAATTTGACTGGAAAATAAACAATAACAGTGCTGTATGTTATTCTCTCTTAGCTTTCTCAATTCATTATAATTTCTACAATGGGGTTTATATTTTATCGGACCAGTCCTACCTATTATGATTGAATTGTTCCCAGCCATGGCTGCAAAAAAGAAATGGTGCAGTGTCAATTTTCACATCTGACCAGAAGAGTACATCGAACAATTCTAGCCCAAAATTACCGTAATCTACTATTTCAAGCATGCCTAAGGCAGCAGCCAAGGGATTGATGTCTGTCAGCTGATGCTGGAGGAGAAGTTAGCAGCCAGCAGCAGTTCTATTTAGCTGACTGCAACCTCTGTGAGCTGGTGACCAGGACTTGTAAACAGAGGCATTTGTGAGGGTGTTTTGAGGGGGAGGCCCCAAGGGTTGTCTCATGGTCTACATAGGACCAAGAGACATGGACAGGGATGGAGCTGCTGCAGTGACCTGCAACAACTGTCCCATGTTTGTCTTCCTCCCTAAGAATGTGCAAAGTCATACCTACAGATGAGCAAAAACAGGTTGCCTTGCTGGAAGAGAAGGTACAGCAACTTGAGTCCCAACAATTCACACTTTGAGATACTGGGCAAGATGAGGAATTTCTCAATAGAGCAAAGCGAACTGTCCTGGAACAGAGGTGCAGGTGAGAGAAGGAGGAGAAGGGAGGAGGAAGATCTCCCATTGCAGGAGTGAACACCCAGAGGAACGTGGCATACAGAAGCAGAACTTTCAGGATCCATGCTGTGTCACCGGAGCTGTGAAATCAATTCCATGCCCTTACCTCACACACCGATTCTGGGCCAGAGGAGCAAGGACAGTAGCTGCATACCTCAGAATACACCAAAGTGGCTGTGGAAGGTACAGCGTACAGAACAATTCCAGCAAAGAAAGAAGTGGTGGCAGGTGACTCCTTACTGAAGTGGAAAGAGGCAATAGTGGTTGGAAGTAACAGGATGTTTCAAGAAGTTGTCAAGTCTAAAAGTCCACTGACCATAATCCCATCCTTCTGATTCATGTGCATACAAAAAAATGCTGCCAGACACAGTTTTTGACATATAGCAAAAGACTCAGCAGCAGGAAGAAGAAGATGAGGAGGAGGAGTCTGGATTTGATATCCCGCTTTCTCACTACCCTAGGAGTATCAAAGCAGCTCACAATCTCCTTTCCCTTCCTCCCCCACAACAAACACTCTGTGAGGTGAATGAGGCTGAGAGACTTCAGAGAAGTGTGACTAGCCCAAGGTCACCCAGCAGCTGCATGTGGAGGAGCGGAGACATGAACCCGGTTCACCAGATTACGAGTCCACCGCTCTTAACCACTACACCACACTGGAAGGTTGTGGCCAAGAAAGAGAGAAGGAAATACTGGAAGTAAAGCACTGGCTGTGTAGATGGTGGTGTCAGGAAAGATTTGGCTTCTTGGACCATGGTCTTCACTTTTTTTTGAGGAAAAACTTGTAGCAAGAGATGGGTTGTACCTCACAGCGGTTGGCAATAATGTGTTAGCTAAGAGTCTTGCAAACATGATCAGGAGAGCTTTAAACTAAATCCTAACTGGGAGGGAGACAATATTACAGATGGAAGGGGAACACCTCCCACTGGGCATAAAAGCTTCATTGATGTACAAGAAACAGAGGTGGTACTACAGAAACCTGCTAAAGGGCAGGAAGCTACAAGAAGAAAGCTGCTGGGGGGATTGGCTTGTGGCTTCACTTGTATCTATACTGATGCACATAGTATGGGAAACCAGCAAGACAATACAAGAGGACAAATATGACCTAATAAGCATTACTGAAACATGGTGAGATGACACTCATGACTGGAATGTAGAAATTGAAGGGTATAAGCCTGAAAAATTGGATCATGCATTCCTACAATAGATAAACATTCAGAAAGACACACAGAAAGAGAGAGAGAGAGAGAGAGAGAGAGAGAGAGAGAGAGAGAGAGAGAGAATAGTAATGGGAGATTTCAACTAACCCAATATCTGCTGGAACTCAAACCTTGCCAAGAATGTAAGGTCCAACAAATTTCTCCATTGCCTCACTGGCAATTTCATTTTCCAGAAGGTGGAAGAAGCAACAAGGGGGTCATGTACCTTGGACCTGGTCCTCACTAACAGGGAGAAATGGATTGACACTGTGGAAGTACTGGAAACTCTGGGAGGAAGTGATCACACACTTGGGTTTCATAATACAGAGGCAGGGGAAAGCTTGAGTGTAGTTGGACATGCACTCTGGAATTTAAGAAGGCTGTTTTCAAAAAGGGTGAGATGTTCAGAAATACTCAAAGAGAAGGGCGTCCCAGATGGATGGGAGTTTCTCAAAGGTGAATAATGAGAACACAAATGCAGACAATTCCAACATGAATGAAAAGTGGGAGGCATCTAAAGAAACCATGGTGGCTGCAAAATGAGCTTGCAGATGACCTGAAATTTAAGAAGGCCATATATAAGAAACGGAAAGGGGGGGATTTGTGAAGGAAGAGTATGCACAAGTAGCCAACACTTGCAAGGAGAAGATCAGTGGGTCAAAGCTTAGTATGAGCTCAGACTTGCAAGAGAGGTTAAAAATAATAACAGTGGCTATCAAAGGTTTTTAAATATTTTCCAAGGAGTTCCTTTTGCTGTATGCTGGGTGCATACTTGAGCACTTTTCATTCGGAATCATCTCCAGGAAATCTGTGTTTCTCCATTCACTCTTAACCTGTTCACATTCCCTGGTTGTATCTATCCACCTTGCTTGATGGGGCTGAACATGCTGGAATAAGGAAAATCAATGATAACACCCACCCAAATTCAACTCCCCACCCAAGTGGTGGAATAGCAGTGTGTTTTCCCCAAAATAGTGGTTTCCAAGTGTTCTTCTTCATAACAGGGTACTTTGGGGGGGGGGGAAAGGGGGGAATCATTGCTTTCATTCTGGTAAGAGCTAGAAGTGTCTTTTTCAGCAATGAGAAGTCCTAAAGAGAAACTGGACTTTAGCAGGGGTTGTGGAAAGACAGGGAGACGGTGGGAGGAGACCACCCTGTTTGCAGATCTGTGGATACTCTGAAGAGACCTTTTCATGGGTGATTCCAAAATCTGTTCATGAAGTGGGGCAAATTTATATTCGGATGTTCCCTCCACCAAGCGAGATTGCATTTTCACAAGGAAAACTATGCCACAGCAGTGGGACACCGTGAAAAGCTCCCACACATGGGGGAATTGCTGGGCATGAAAACTGGGTATAATCCATATTGAAAGAAAGGTATGGATAGGCCCTAACTGGTGAAGTCTTCAGTGACAATCTCCATGTGACTCTCCTTTGGAAACCTTTGGGCAATTAACCTGGACAATTTGGGCAATTAACTAGCCTGAACACTGTTGAAACTTTTGACTGTCACACTCTATCAAGTGTCTGTTAAAGGTACCCATCAACACCTTGCGATTGTATAATTCCACTCTGCTAAGCTTTCAGCACTCCCACCCACGGTATGCTAATTACAGGCATCTGAGCATCAGAATTGACACCTCTCCATTCCACATGATATAATGGTTTGTTTAGACACTTCTTTTGCTCTTCCACCTATCATTGCTTGAGACATAAATGTGGGGATGTCATCTCACACCTTATCCCTTTTCCCTTCTGCAGGGCTCCTTTCCTCCAACCTCAAATTTCTACTCCTACCCCCATTGCACCTCCCCCCCTGCAATGTACTGTTTCTCCAGTGAACTTTCCACACATACTTCTTATTTTGTTTTTGTTCAATCTATTTTTATAACACCTTTTAAAGGTTTTTTTTATAGTGATTTTAAAGCCTTTTACGGTTTAGCAAACTTGGGAGTTTTATATCTAAACAAGGGTCAGCACCTCCCATCTATCTTCAAGAAAGCTGAGAAAATGACCCTTCCCTGAGAGGAATTCCAGCAGGTGGGAAATATCTATTTCCACTGCTACCAGCCACAGTACTTTTATTCTTTAAAATACACACCCCAAAACACCTTCCTTTGTTCATCAAAGACTATTGGCTATTCATAACAGCCTTGATTCTGATAACCTTTGATGGTATTTGTGCAGTTTTGGTACAACTGAGTTGTCTTTTTCCAAAACCATCGGCAGCTTTGCTTTCTAAGCGTATATATGTACAAACAAATTTGTATATGGAGATGCAGTCTGTGCTCAATTATGAACATTTAAGTGCAATTTATTTTTAAAGTGATAATTGCAGTTTAATACCTCACTTGAAAACATATTTACTTAGATGTAAGCTTATTTTACTTTGGTAGAATGTCTTTCTGTGTAAGACCTGACTCAGAAGTGAGCAGAGTAAAGTTCATCCCATGATATTCTAGTAACATCTGAAGAAAGGAGCAGAGATTGCTACACAGCCTTCCCATGCTAGTGTTAACACTCCACGTGATCAGAACAGAAATGTTACCTTGCTAGACCCAACCAAAGTCCAATGAGTCCTGCATTATATTTACAACATGGAGGAACCAGAGACAGCAGCAGAGTACTGTACATGCTCCACATACAGAAGGCACCAGGTTCAATCAGTGGCATATGCTGTTAATATGTGCCAGTAGCAAATCATGAGATGAAGTTCTGCTTGAAACTCTGTAGAGCTTCTGCGTGTCACAATAGGGGAGAGGGTGGTACTGTGGTCTCAACCACTGAGCCTCTTGGGCTTGCTGATTGGGAAGGTCAATGGTTCGCAACCGCACGACGGGGTGAGCTCCTATTGCTCTGTCCCGGCTCCTGCCAACCTAGTAGTTTGAAAGCACACCAGCACTTGTAGATAAATACATTCGTCACAGTTTGCCATTGTGCCTGAAGTGATTTAGTCATGCTGGCCACATGGCCCAGAAAGCTGTCTGTGGAAAAACACCGGCTCCCTTGGCCTGAAAAGTGAGATGAGCGCTACAACCCTATTATTTATTTATTTACCAACCACCCTATACCAGTCGCCTTTGACTCGACTTAACCGGGGTCCTTTACCTTTACCTTTTTTACAATACGGGTGGGTTAGGTGAACAACCAGATACCATCAGAAGCACACACACAATGACAATTATGGGTTGGCAACTCTGGTGTGAGGAGGAAGCATGCCATTGAGTGAATTCACACAGTTCTTCTCTCCAGATGTTACCAGAGTAATGTGGGACTGGACCAAAGTCTTCCTGTGTTGCTCTTAGAGCATGTTAATCAGATCCCAGTCAATCATTGATAGTCCACTGTTGGAAAGTCTAGTACGAGACCCCCCCCCCCATGGTACCATCAGTTGGAAAGTTGTGTGGTAGCCATCTAAACTTATAGCCTTAACTTGTGCATGCGGATAAACAAAGCACACTTGTGTGAATAAATATCTGTTTGCCTTCATGCTCACTATGAGAGAATGTTGATTTTTCCAATCCCTAGAGGGGAAATTTGGCAAGAACCCCAACTTCAGTGTAATTGATGGTAATGGAATGTTCTAATGCAGAAAAACAGTGTCACATTAATTTCCACATGAATCAGTCAATCACCGGCTGCCATGATGTCTTGCATTTCTGCTTGCTAATGAACCAGATATTTGTTCATTGTAGGTGTGTAGAGCTAAAATAATGGTCTTCATGCAAATCAGCAAACATGATTGGTGATCTTGGCATCACAAAGCAATAGAGGAAAGCAAGCTGAAGTGACCAAAAACAAAATGGGAGAATCAATGGAGAAAACAATGTGTCATAGCAAATAAGGAGGTTGAGTCAAGGAGGACAGACCTAGCTACAGACATTAGCAGGAGTGGATGAATGAAATTATTGTTTCAGAGGCAATATAATTTAAGTGCCAGATTCAAGGGAATAATATTGCATTTGTGTTCCACTTGTGAGCTTTCAAAAGCATGTGACTGGATTCTGCTAGTACTATAAGATTGGGAATGTCCTGCCTGAAACCCCAGAGAGTCACTAGATGGAGCAGTGCTCTCATTCATTATAAGGCAGAATGAAGATTTTGGAACTCCATCTCGATGCCCTGTGGACTGTGATGCCAGCTATAATAATAATAATAATAATAATAATAATAATAATAATAATTTATTATTTATACCCCGACCATCTGGCTGGGTTTCCCCAGCCACTCTGGGCAGCTCCCAACAGAATATTAAAAACATGATAAATCATCAAACATTAAAATCTTCCCTAAACAGTGTTGCCTTCAGATGTCTTCTAAAAGTCAGATAGTTATTTATCTCCTTGACATCTGATGGGAGGGTATTCCACAGGGCGGGCACCACGACTAAGAAGGCCCTCTGCCTGATTCCCTGTAGCTTTGCTTCTCGCAGTGAGGAAACCACCAGAAGGCCCTCAGAGCTGGATCTTAGTGTCCGGGCTGAACAATGGGGGTGGAGACGCTCCTTCAGATTTACTGGACTGAGGCTGTTTAGGGCTTTAAAGGTCAGCACCAACACTTTGAATTGTGCTTTGAAATCTACCGGGAGCCAATGTAGGTCTTTCAGGAACAGTGTTATGTGGTCTTGGTGGCCGCTCCCAGTCACCAGTCTAGCTGCCACATTCTGGATTAGTTGTAGCTTCTGGGTCACCTTCAAAGGTAGCCCCACGTAGAGCACATTGCAGTAGTCCAAGCTGTTTGGAAAGTATCTGGTGTAAATGATATTTCTTCTATATTCTGCAGTTTCCCTGAAACATGTCATTAAGGGAGCAATCTAGTGCACAATAAGTTGGCACAAAGCAAGCCAGCGTAAATTAAACTGGTGTAAAGTTACTCCAAACCCAAACACCCTTTGGCAGTTGGGGTGCTGCTGATCTGCCTAAGCCTGACAGAGGGAAAGCAAGCCTTTAAAACAATGTTCTATGCTTGGCTGCCAAGACATGTGACTGAACTGAACAGGCTTAGGATCCAAACTAATTCTTCTCCTTCTGATCTTGCCACACACCCCAGAATGCCATTCTGGGGGATTTCCATGGGCCTCAGCTCAGCCAACTTTGGCTCAGCAGAAATGAGCAAATTATGCCGGCTGAGATGGAGTTGAGGACTTAATGCCAACTGAATCACTAATCCACAAGCTGACCCAGAGTGCACCTTAAGCTGTTCATCTGAGTCAATGTTGTCATAAGATTGCCCCTTCAGTAACAGAGATGGTAGCATCTGTGATAGGATTGCCGTATTTCAAACAGTGAAAATTCAGACAGAAAAATTGTTGACCTTTTTTTTGTCAAAGTTATGGAAAATTGGCAAAAATGGCACTGCTGAAATGGGTTACCATAGTTCTGGATTTTTCCGGACATTTTGGGCCAATTTCTGCCCAGACACTGCTGCCGACTGCAATATTCCAGATATGTCCAGAAAATTCCAGATGTCTGGCAACCCTGATCTCTGATAAACTTCTGGATAATTCAATGAAAATGTAATGGTTCTAGGGAGTTGCTCGTGCGTAAGTTGGTGCCACACCTGGCTGGGTTACCTGGGTGAACCCTTTCTGTCCGGACAGCCACCCATCCGTGGCTGTCTCAATTGCTGGCAGAATCCGTCAGTGGGTGTTTCTTGAACTTCTTCCAGCATAGAAGTTCTTTGACGCCCAGTCTCCTCCTACTCTCCCTGCGTGGAAGTCTTCTGGGCAGGGAGGGTGTGGGCAGCGGAGGACCCGTGCTCTCCCCGCTGGTCTCCTGCGAGGAGTCCTGGAGCCTGCTCTCCAATTCCCCCATCTGCCCCCCTCCTCTACTGGTGCTACGCTGATTTCCTTCCCCAGCGGATGGGCTGCCTCTCTCCCTACTGGGACCCTCTCCAGCATCCCTCTGGAGCCTTCCCTCCGCCTCTGGCTCCGATGGCAGTTCCCTGACAGAAAATGAGACCAGTTGGAATCTGAATCTCTAGAGGCCCTCATAGCAGAACAAAAGCAAAATTTATTATTTTAATGATGACCGATATAATTATCTTGTTTGAATTGTTCACTTGCATCTTTTATTTCACTTTTAACAAAAGACACCTAGCAAGGGCCCATTTGCCCTTTTAATGTAGCTTATAAATTTCTCAAACAAACAGAGTCAGGAAAGAAGAAACACTTAGTAAGATTACACAGAAAGAGTGACAGAATTAGTTTGATGAGCCACAAAGGAACAGTTTATACCCTGAAAATGCATTGGGCCACATTATTTATTGTTGGTTTGCTTCAAGAAAAGCATCCATTCACTTATGAGAAAAGCAGGAGGAAATTTCACAGAAGACATAGAATAGAAGCAAAAACTAAAGCTATTTAAATAAAATGCAGTGTTGCAATTCAAAATGGGGTAAATCCAAAGCCAAATGTTAGTTAATTTGAGGCTCATATTTGCAGGCGCTATTATTATTTTACAACAGAAAACAATTCCCTGTGTCTTTTCCTTCTATTTATAGTTGTTCAAAGTAGGCTTCTAAAAATGCCTCAAAGGATTAGGCAGTTTATATGCCCTTGTGATCACAACAGAGCTGGCTGCCAACTGGAGATGGACTGCTTCCATGTTCTGGCTGCTCCTGTGCACACATTGCACTCTATAGATAGAGACCATTTTCTATGGACATAGTTCCCTGAGGACCTATATATGTTTGGTTGGTGCATCGACTATTCTGGAAGACAACACACCAGGCTAGATAAATCACTGTTCTGTCGCAGTCAGGCAATTCCTGTGTTGCTTAAAGAGGCATTTATTGCGCAAATGCTTGACTGGTGACAAGCTTAGTTTTCTTCATTGCAAATTATATATGTGGATCTTGGGAAATTAAATTTGCTGGTAGGAGAGCTGAACCTTAGGTGATGTGGTGATGGAAAAATCTCTAGTGGGTCTCGTGAATCGAGAAAAGCAGACTTCACTATCCCAAAGCCTTCCTCCAGGGCTGCCAGGACACCAGTGAGAAACTGGAGTAAAGTAGTATTTCAGCTATGTACTCAATTGATATTGAAGACTGCGGTATGGAAATACTGCCTTCCAGGCATCTTAGTCTGGCTTCAGAACTCTCCTCTGAAGGCCAAGTCACTCAACTAACCCTGCTCCGTACCTGTTTTTGTCTGGCTGGGATATATCCTTGAGCTGTTATAATGCTCCTTGATTACTGGATGGAGGCGTCTGCCAAGTAACCAACTGATATTTCCATGCCCAACATGTAAAGGTAAAGGGACCCCTGACCATTAGGTCCAGTTGTGACCGACTCTGAGTTTGCAGCGCTCATCTTGCTTTATTGCCCGAGGGAGCCGGCGTACAGCTTCCGGGGCATGTGGCCAGCATGACTAAGCCGCTTCTGAAGAACCAGAGCAGCGCATGGAAACGCCGTTTACCTTCCCACCAGAGTGGTACCTATTTATCTACTTGCACTTTGATGTGCTTTCGAACTGCCAGGTTGGCAGGAGCAGGGACTGAGCAACAGGAGCTCACCCCGTCGCGGGGATTCGAACAGCTGACATTCTGACCGGCAAGTCCTAGGCTCTGCGGTTTAACCCACAGCGCCACCCACGTCCCACTTGCCCAACATGTAGGTGATTGTAAAAAGAATTGCATCCATTGAGTCCCCTGCTTTTGGCTCTGGCCCTGTCCACCACTGGCATGTGGTCCCCAGAAGGGACCACAAGGGCATGTGACACTTAGGATGAAAAAGGTTCCTCACCCCTGCCATAGATGGAAGACAGGTGAAACATGAAATGTCAAGACATACACTCCAAGTGTCCCGATTTTGCCTGGATGGTCACAAAATTCCCAAACCACCATGGACTTCTGACTTGATCACAGGGTGTCCTGATTTTCCCCACCAGTGGATAGGGCCTGTGGAAGCAGCTCCCGGGACAGCAGCAGCATTAGGAAGGAGCTGTTAGGGCTCCTTCCCAAAACCTAGTTAGCCCCATTTTGGTGACAATTCCATTGACATGTACAAGCTGAATTTGTTATTTGAAGGACTGATGTTATAGGGATATAAATTGGCAGAGATTTCTGCCTGGGGTTAATTACACATCAGTCATGCTTCTGTTCCACTGCAGTTCAGCTTCCACTAAAACCTGCATTATTCATCTCACTTTCTGCTGTCGCTGAAACATATGCAATTAAATATGTGATTAATTTCAATGGAAGAAAATAATGTAATTATTTGCATAACATATGCAGACTAAAGAAACATTGATAGTGAATATGTCTTCATTTGGGCAATTTCCATTTCTGAGTTCAGTTCATAGAAATGGTGGGAATTGCTGTTCCCATTTCCAACAAAATTCTCCAACATCCCTAAGTGAGCATACCGTTAACCGATATAAAATGTATCCCCCCCTCAAACGAACATTGTTTTGTTTTTAAAATTCAGTTTGATCTGAAATTGTTTCTATCCATCACTGCAACATTTAGATACTTTCCTACAACTAGAGAGCTGGGATGAATCTTTCGCTCCATTGTCTAAAAAACCTCAGATGACAGTCCCAATAGAAAAACAGAGGAGCTTATCAAACTTGGCAGCCTGACCTGTGTATATGGGCAACTTCCATTACAAAGACTTCTTTTAGAATGAGAAAACAGCCAACATCTGTCATTAGTAACAGAAACGAAGGTTGTCTCTTTGTTGGGAAACATAGAATGGTATATATTTGTTACCTTCGTAAGTGCAGTACTCCCACTAAAATCAATAAGCCTTAGGTGGAAACCAACAGTCAATTTAAGACCAGAATTCATTTTTTGTTGTTGATGATTTTGTGCAAGAGAAAGGAAAAGGAAAATGACAACACCCACATGTCTCTGTATTGAAGCTAGCGTCCCTCCCCACTCCCTTTGAAAAGATCCTGAGCAAATCATGAGCCAATTGTTAACGCTCATCTTGGCATGGGAAAAATCACCACGTGAAGCCATCATTTGACATTTTCCTTTTTTTGCTAAGAATACTGCTGAAAGCCTTGTTAAATATAAAGGGGAACGGCTCTCCTCTTTACAGTGTGTTAAGAGTTGACAGTATCCAGCATAAAAAAGGCACAATCCATCTGTGATTGTGCGTGCATCTCTACGCACGCATGGCTGCACATGTCTTCCTCACAAGATTCCAGATGACCTTAACAGATTGGAAAAATGGGCCAAAGCTAACAAAGCAAATTTTGATAGGTATAAATACACTTAGGCAGAGATACACAGATATAGGATGTGGGACACCTGGCTTGACAGCAGTACATTTGTAAATGTAGCCCTCTGACAGGGCCGGCATGAAACATCAGTGGTTCTTTGATATTATGCTGCAGATGGGCAGCCACCTGATACCAACTTGGGACCTTGTCCAGTGGAGTAAGAGCTGAACCACTGCTGGGCTCCAATTCATGGTGGCTGCTCTCCATGTGAGATTATACAAAATGTCTGACCTGCTGTTGGGTGGACACCACAGACTGGTGTAAAGCACCAGCTCGGTTTACATTAAAAATGTCAGTCACTGCTAAAACACATCTGGAGGTGTGGGTGGGAGGGACTGGACTGCAGAGAAATGGTGGAGACCACTGCCCCTCCTCCTGAACCTTCCAGAGCAGAGGAGGACAGTATAGATTTACAATGGTGGTTTGAAGAAGGTCATGAATCTGAGACTGAAGAAGGACAAAGCTGGGAGAGAATGGAAGGAGAGGAAGGGCGAGCAGAAGAGTCAGGACAGCTGGTTGACACATTATCATTAGAAAACATTCCCGATCCCCCTTCTCCTAGAACTAGGAGGGCTGTGAAAGTGGATGAACAGAAAGTGAATAGACAAAGGGCCCCACGCAGCTACTGTATAAGGGGTTGAGCTGCTGGCGACTGAGAGTAAAATGGGGAAGGAGATTACTTGGAGCAATGCCATCATCCTAGAGACAGCATCCTGAGTATTTCTCTGTGAATATTGAATAAAATACCTTGGTAAGAGCTTCTGGCATTTTCATTACTGGCAGCCTGCCATGAGGGAGGGGGATCAGACTCGCTGAAGCCCGACAGTGTGTGTTCATGTGTGCGTGTGTGGTGTCAATAGGAAAGTGACTGACAACTGGAGCAGGGGTGGACCAGTCAGTGAACTTTGGGGCCATCAGCAGATGCATGATTATGCTGAAGCCTGAGGCCTGATGCCAAGATTACCTATTGCCATCAGTTGTGGTGGAGGATGTTGTCCCATTGCAGCATTGAGGTAGGATTCAGCTGCAGGTCAAGATGACTTCTGTATGTGTAACAGGCTGGGTTGGTGGGTGGTGACTCTGGCAACAAAATGCCCTGCCTATGTCTTTCTCTGTTTCAGAAAGCAGACATGTGAAGAGAGAAGGGGAATTGGATCAGGAGCATGACGTCTGGAGGCAGCTCTAATCCCTTCCTCCTGCAAGGATTCCCTGACTGAAATCACCTCTATTAAACATGCAGGGAAATACATGGACATAAATTGTTTTCTCCTCCAGATTGGTGTGTGTGAAATTTGAAACCGGGCCTCAGCAAGTGTTGGACATGGACACATTCTTGAAAACAAGTAGATTTCACTAAGAGATGGCTGCAAAAATTGCCTCGCATTGGGGAGAAAGCACTCCCTGTTGGATCCGGGAGCATAACGTAATGCAGATTTGATTCTCATAAAGACCTAAGTACCATACACATCCCAGGAGCCTTTGCATTTTTCATGATACATTACTGTAAGACAAGGAGACAAGGTAAACCTTTAAAGCAGGAGGAGAACTCATACCTAAAGCAACAACTTTAAGTTCAAAAATAAGCTGCTGGGGAACATTTTACTGTAAACACGGCATTTAATTCAGGTAACTACTGGGATCACTTTAGAGGAAGGAGAAAACATTCTGGTTATTTCTGCAGCCTGTCTAAAAGGCTCAAGAGAGGTTCAGTGGGCTGTTCTGTGACAGTGCACTCTAGAAATATAGTGGCAGAGCGAAATGAATGAAGGGCAGATAATGCCACTGGCCATCTTAAAGGTGTTAGCTAGTACTACACTTGCAGTGAATGTCAGCCTGACTTTACTGCAGGCAGGTTATGGCATTTCTATTTATGATCATATTTCACCGGGAAGGGATAATACAGAGTGGAGGGGCAAACACTCTGTCACATGAGTCAAGAGGACTGACTCATTATAAACAGAAGCATGGTTGGACAGAACAAGTGCACCGCGAGTATACTGAGCAAGAGAACCTGGGGCAAAGGACTTCTTTTTTCCTTGCACACTTCATTCCTTACCCTCCCGTCCTCTTGCCTCCATCATTTTTTAATGTGGAGTGCATGTTATGCTTGTCAACCCGCCGCAATGCCACCAGAAAACAAAGCAGATATTTTGAAGATATTTCCATGAATCTTTCATCGGGCCACAGAAAGCACCCCAAGATCCAATAAATATTGACTCTTCTATAAACCTATATCCAATTAAACATCAAATTGGCATATACGGTGTTTTTATACATGGATTCTATCAGCGAAGTTAATGCAATGTAAACTCTCATTTTGCATAACCTGCCCCTAAAACCCAATAAAGAAGAGAAGGCGAGGGGGGTGTTAATAGAAAATCAAGAAAGGAAAAAGATGGGATAGAAAAGAAATAATAATGCACAATTACAATAGCTTCCCCTCATATTATTTTGTTTAATGGAAATAATTCACATAAAAATTAAGAGTTACAGCTAGGCACAATAAAATATTATGTAGGCTTGGTCTTCTAAATTTTATGCCTGATGTCAACAGGCAAGGAGTTCTAAAGTGTAGGTGTTGCTACAATAAACAATCAATTTCTAGCAACTGAAATAAGTACAACTGTAACAGTTATGTTATTGAAACATAACTTATAGCACAAGCTAAGCGTGTTTGCTTAGATGTACGTCCCACTGTGCTCAATGGAACTGACCCTTAGGTAAGTATGCATAGTATTTGCAGTCTAACAATGCCATCATATCTGTGTCGGTTCAGAACTAAGTCCTATTGAGTTCAAAGGGGTTTTTCTCTCCAGTGAATGTGGATTGCAGCCTTAATTGGCCACTGAAAGGAGGAAAGTGGTGGTTCATTTTTAGTAACCAGAGAAGGAAGAAGGGTTGCTATTCTGTCTTTGCTTTTTCCCTCTCCTCCTTCCCCACCATATGGGTGTAACTGCAAGACAGGATAAGCCAAGCATTAGACCTTTGATAACAGTCAGATAGCATGCAATAGCCTTCCCAGAGGCACATGTCAAAACAAAAAGAGATGAAATAAACATTTCTCTGACAGAAACACACTCTCACTCTGACGTTTTCCCTTTCCTCCCCGATACTAACTGTGTCAAAACAATAAACAGCACGATTTGCAAGGGACTTTTAAATGTTTTGTAGGTGAATAAATTTGACAATTCCAAGATTAAGAACATCCTGCATTCCCCTTTGAGCCAAGCAAGCTTCATCTATATATCCTGTGACATGAAAACAAGACAACAGCATAGGATTGTTCACAGGGTCCCCAAGTGACAGGATTGGTTGCTGGGAGCTCTTTTATAACTTTCTATCCTCTTTCACCCTCAGCCAATGAAATTACACCCAGTTTCCACAAATCTTAGTAGCTGGTGTTAGCAAACTTCGGATTCGTTCAGGATCTTGTCTTGGTTTTCCTCTGAGGAAATTTGGTTGATAATAATTAGACAGGAGTGCCATGTAGGGTTGCCATGTTTCAAAAAGTTGTCGAACTTTTGTTTTGCCCCAAATTGTTGAGCTTGTTTTGCGAGATCACCAACCCACATGGGCTGCCAGATTTTCTGCAGACATTTCAGTGATTTCTGCCAGGATGCTGTTTACGAGGGCTGAATACTGGCTATGTCTGAGAAATTATGGACAACCCTACTGCTGTAGGACTATGGCTCCAATGAGCGTGACCATGTGGGTTGGAACTTCTGGGAACTGACAAAATCAGGAGGCCCACATGTTCCCCAGCCCTCTATTGGACGCAGATATTTCCACTTTTCCAAGCAGGAAGTAGCATCTAATGTTAGGGCTAGAGGACTGCATTTCCTTTGGATGAGGCAGGATTGTAGACATAGATGCGTTGAAGATGATCTAGTTAAAAAGCATTCATCCTGATTTGTTTTGCAACAAAATTGTGGGGAGGTGGGACAATGACAGCTACTTATTATGATTGACTATCGGGTCAAACAATTTTCTAATAAATTTTTCTCATTGCTTATCACAGAAGGTCTGGGGTTTTTAGGAGGAGGAGAAAGTTTGTTGGACAAGAGCAGCAAATCAATATGCCCATTGCCTAATTTCACTTTTCTAGTATGTGAATGAATCGCTACCCCAAACAGTGACAATCTCTAACCAGCCTTAGAGTATCATCCTAGGTGTTTTGTTTACTAATATATAAGCAGGCCAGAGTTGTAGCACACAAACTTCTACAAGCAGGCAGAGATGCCACTGTTTCCATATTCTCCCCCCCCCCTCTATAAATATATATTAAGTTGGGAGTGGAATTGTTTGAAGGTAAAGCCAATGTTGTACCAGGCCTTTGGATTATGCAAACAGGGTGGAGTGGGGGGGGGGAAGCTGATGGGAGCTAACTGGGTTGGGCTGGATGACCGTTGGGGTCATAGAATCATAGTGTGAGTATCATTTAGTCCAACTCCCTGCAATGCAGGAATATGCAGCTATCTCATATGGGGATGAAATCTGCAACCTTAGCATTATCAGCACCACGTTTCAACCAAGTCTCTACAATTCCATGAGTCTATCAGTTTCCCCCAAGAGCACTTGCAACCTAATATACTTCATATTTATCCAACACCTCCCAACTGAACCTATATCTCTACCCTCTCTGCCTTAGGTCTAGGGTGTCTTCTTCCAAAGTGGGGAGTAAGAGTGGAGATTCACCATCCATCAATAGATACTTACATTCTTTTGCCTAGTTATTTTTTCTAGAATGCATGATCATTCTTTGCTTGATAAGGTCAATATAAACTGGGTTGTACATCACAAAGCCCAGAGCCAATTGTGCTTGTAGCTGTTGTTAAATGTGCAGCCATATCCGCTGGGATGCTGCCAGGTCCACCGTGTTTTCACACTAACCTTTCTTAAGATGGCAGAGGAGGATTGGAGCAACTCCTTAGGATTGGTACACAGCACAGAACACAAAAACAGGAGCTGGCTTCTCCCTCCCTCCCTCCCTCCCTCCCTCCCTCTTTCTTTCTTGGTACCTGCCAGTATTCAAAGCATCACATTTTTGTAAGTCTGCCAATTATGTGCTGTCACCAAAAAGGGAGTACAAAGTGTGTTTTATACACGGATAAGAATGCAGTGGTAATAAAGCCATAAGCGAGAAGACGCACTGTGTACACATAAAGAAGAATACCTTGCAAAACACACTTGACATTCATTCAACATTCCTCTCTGTATTGAGTTGCTGTATGTACTTCTCAATGAAGAGTAGAATCCTATGTGCAATTATGCCAAAGCAAGACCCAGTAGGTTGAATTGGGCTTTCTCCCATTTAAATGTCGGGCATACGGTTGCCGAGAGATTTTATTTATTTTATTTTTAATGGAAACTAAACCTTGCTGGGCGGCATAAGTGGGTTTGGCTTTGACTTCTTTGTGCTGTCAGTTCTTTGAAGACTCCCTGAGAGTTTAAAGTGTTTGTCATTAATTTAAAAGGACTTAGAGTAGCGACATGGGTTAATGGTTTTACCAGGAAATAATGTAGTGTCATTACAATACATGATCACAATTCCCAGTGTTCCTGTTCTGCTTCTTCATTGCAGTTGCTGGTGGCATTGATGTAATCTTTCATGATCCACACAGTTTTTTTACAGCATGGATGTGAATTCTAAATCAGAACTAAATGGTCACAGACAAAATGCTGGCAGATTTTCAAACAGGCATACAGTGACCATATACTTCCAATTGCTTGTCATTTTCTATTCTAAAATGAAGGCAGAGGAGAACAGCAGAAACGTTAGTGTCTCCCATGAGGAGACAACAAAACAAAGGGTGAAAAAAATCAGTATGTGTATCTGTCACACCACTGAAAATGGTAATAATTCACTATGAACACACACACACGCATTTTTGAATAATTCATACTAGGCGTGGAGAAAAACTCCCCTGGGTGCTTTTGCTGGGCTTATCTAAACTATTTTGCCTTCCCTCAGAATTCTTCAGTTATCTTACTTTGAAATTCACCTGAGGAAACTGCACACTCTCCCCTTTGAGAAATTTCCCCAGCTGTAATGAAAGTTCCCCTTCATGGATCACTGCCTTGCCGTGGCGAAGGGGCTTGAAGAACTCAGAGAAGCTATGAACTATGCTGAGCAGGGCACCCAAGATGAACAGGTCATAGTGGAGAGTTTTGACCAAGTGTGATCCACCTGGAGGAGGAACCGGCAAGCCACTCCAGTATCCCTGCCAAGAAAACTCCATGGACAAAGACAACAGGCATATAAAAGTTATGACGCTGGAAGATGAGCCCCTCAGGTCGGAAGGCGTCCAACATGCTACTGGGGAAGAGCGGAGGGCAAGTACAAGTAGATCCAGAGCTGATGAAGCGGCTGGGCCAAAGCCGAAAGGACGCTCAGTTGCGGATATGCCTAGAAGCGAAAGGAAAGTCCAATGCTGTAAAGAAAAATATTGCATAGGAACCTGGAATGTAAGAACCATGAACATGGGTAAGTTGGAGGTGGTCAAAAATGAGATGGCAAGAATAAATATTGACATCCTGGGCATCAGTGAACTAAAATGGACGGGAATGGGTGAATTCAGTTCGGATGACCATCATATCTACTACTGTGGGCAAGAAACCCGTAAAAGAAATGGAGTGGCCCTCATAGTCAACAAAAGAGTGGCAAAAGCTGTACTGGGATGCAATCTCAAAAATGATAGAATGATCTCGATACGAATCCAAGGCAGACCTTTTAACATCACAGTAATCCAAGTTTATGCACCAACTACTGGTGCTGAAGAAACTGAAATTGACCAATTTTATGAAGACTTACAACACCTTATAGAAGTGACATCAAAGAAGGATGTTCTTCTCATTATAGGGGATTGGAATGCTAAAGTAGGGAGTCAAGAGATAAAAGGAACAACTGGCAAGTTTGGCCTTGGAGATCAAAACAAAGCAGGGCAAAGGCTAATAGAGTTCTGTCAAGAGAACAAGCTGGTCATCACAAACACGCTTTTCCAACAACACAAGAGACGACTCTACACATGGACATCACTAGATGGGCAGCATCGAAATCAGATTGATTATATTCTCTGCAGCCAAAGATGGAGAAGCTCTATACAGTCAGCAAAAACAAGACCTGGAGCTGACTGTGGCTCAGATCATCAGCTTCTTATAGCAAAATTCAAGCTTAAACTGAGGAAAGTAGGAAAAACCACTGGGCCGGTAAGATACAATCTAAGTCAAATCCCTTATGAATACACAGTGGAAGTGAGGAACAGGTTTAAGGATTTAGATTTGGTGGACAGAGTGCCTGAAGAACTATGGATGGAGGCTCGTAACATTATACAGGAGGCAGCAACGAAAACCATCCCAATGAAAAGGAAATGCAAGAAAGCAAAGTGGCTGTCCAATGAGGCCTTACAAATAGCGGGGGAGAGAAGGCAAGCAAAATGCAAGGGAGATCGTGAAACATACAGGAAATTGAATGCAGATTTCCAAAGAATAGCAAGGAGAGACAAGAAGACCTTCTTAAACAAGCAATGCAAAGAAATAGAGAGAAGCAATAGAATGGGAAGAACCAGAGATCTGTTCAAGAAAATTGGAGATATGAAAGGAACATTTTGTACAAAGATTTCCATAATAAAGGACAAAAGTGGAAAGGACCTAACAGAAGCAGAAGACATCAAGAAGAGGTGGCAAGAATACACAGAGGAATTATACCAGAAAGAAACGGATGTCTCATATACCCCAGGTAGTGTGGTTGCTGACCTTGAGCCAGACATCCTGGAGAGTGAAGTCAAATGGGCCTTAGAAAGCACTGCAAATAACAAGGCCAGTGGAAGTGATGGTATTCCAGCTGAACTATTTAAAATTTTAAAAGATGATGCTGTTAAGGTGCTACACTCAATATGCCAGCAAGTTTGGAAAACTCAGCAGTGGCCAGAAGATTGGAGAAGATCAGTCTACATCCCAATCCCAAAGAAGGGCAGTGCCAAAGAATGCTCCAACTATCGCACAATTGCACTAATTTCTCACGCTAGCAAGGTTATGCTTAAAATTCTACAAGGAAGGCTCAAGCAGTATGTGGACCGAGAACTCCCAGAAGTGCAAGCTGGATTTAGAAGAGGCAGAGGAACCAGAGACCAAATTGCAAACATGTGCTGGATTATGGAGAAAGCTAGAGAGTTCCAGAAAGACATTTACTTCTGCTTCATTGACTATGCAAAAGCCTTTGACTGTGTCGACCATGGCAAACTATGGCAAGTTCTTAAAGAAATGGGAGTGCCTGATCACCTCATCTGTCTCCTGAGAAATCTCTATGTGGGACAAGAAGCTACAGTTAGAACTGGATATGGAACAACTGACTGGTTCAAAATTGGGAAAGGAGTACGACAAGGCTGCATTTTGTCTCCCTGCTTATTTAACTTATATGCAGAATTCATCATGCGAAAGGCTGGACTGGATGAATCCCTAGCCGGAATTAAGATTGCCGGAAGAAATATCAACAACCTCAGATATGCAGATGACACAACCTTGATGGCAGAAAGTGAGGAGGAATTAAAGAACCTTTTATTGAGGGTGAAAGAGGAGAGTGCAAAATATGGTCTGAAGCTCAACATCAAAAAAACGAAGATCATGGCTACTGGTCCCATCACCTCCTGGCAAATAGAAGGGGAAGAAATGGAGGCAGTGAGAGATTTTACTTTCTTGGGCTCCATGATCACTGCAGATGGTGACAGCAGCCACGAAATTAAAAGACGCCTGCTTCTTGGGAGAAGGGCAATGACAGGCCTAGACAGCATCTTGAGAAGTAGAGACATCACCTTGCCAACAAAGGTCCGTGTAGTTAAAGCTATGGTTTTCCCAGTAGTGATGTATGGAAGTGAGAGCTGGACCATAAAGAAGGCTGATCGCCGAAGAATTGATGCTTTTGAATTATGGTGCTGGAGGAGACTCTTGAGAGTCCCATGGACTGCAAGAAGATCAAACCTCTCCATTCTGAAGGAAATCAGCCCTGAGTGCTCACTGAAAGGACAGATTGTGAAGCTGAGGCTCCAGTACTTTGGCCACCTCCTGAGAAGAGAAGACTCCCTGGAGAAGACCCTGATGTTGGGAAAGATGGAGGGCACAAGGAGAAGGGGGCGACAGAGGACGAGATGGTTGGATAGTGTTTTCGAGGTTACCAGCATGAGTCTGACCAAGCTGCGGGGGGCAGTGGAGGACAGGAGTGCCTGGCGTTCTCTGGTCCATGGGGTCACGAAGAGTCGGACACGACTAAACGACTAAACAACAACAATGAAAGTTCGGTGGCTTCTTTGAAATTCTCATGTTTTGCCCAAGGAAAAGATTCTGAGTTCACCCTGTTAGGTAAACTACCATTCTACCCCCACTTTACAGAAGATGGAGGGATGTGGCTAAGAGCAATAAATGCAAGAATGAGCACACATTCTTTCGTTTTAGGTTCTTTATTTATTTAAAATAATTGTAGGTTACCTTTTCAGGGCAAACCCTCTCAAGGTGGCTTTCAATGTAGATAATCATCTGTAATATCAAATGGAATTGTGGCAATGTTTGTGGCCCCACAAAGCCTTGTTAGACTTTGCCAGATCTTTGTATTGGTCTCACCACAGCATCCTCATTTTGAATGAAGCATAGGATCAGGTATAGTGAGTGCTCCCTGCATTGCCAAGCCAACACTGTGGCTCAGTATGCTTATGCTTAGCCATGGTTATTCCTAATGTTGATTTGTCAACTGAACCTTGGTTAACATCCCAAACATGTGATCCCACCATGGTTTGCTCAGTTCAGATTCACATCTGAATGTTTAATGGCCAGAATACTGCAGACGGAAGCAGTGTCCAGGTGGAAATCACTATAATATCTGGGTAAATCTGGAGATATGGCAACCGATGTCAGCAGTATCGTTTTTGGAGATTTTCCTTCAAAATAGATGGTTTTTTATTTATTTTTTGCAATTTTGCCAAAGCGAAACACTTTCGTTTCTGGATTTTCACTTTTTCAAATATGGCAACCCTTATGTTTAATGAACACCATGGTTTTACAAAAGCATCTCAGTCATTAAGTATGGTTTATGTCTTCAGATGCAACATTCAGCAGTTGTTGAAAAAGCAACCAAGGCTTTGTCTTATGCCTGCTCCAGGCCATTGTCAGGAAGTCCAAACCTTGAATGAAGCCTAGCCTATTCAGTTGGGGCCGGAGGAGAGAGAGACAAGAACAAGAACACATTTACAATAGTGTTGTCTTATGACTGGAGGACTTTCCTTCTGTTTTTCTTCCTCCACTGTTTTAGAAGGCAACAACTTCTAAGCATCTGATGGAGCGCCAGCTGCACTTTTATTACAGGGTTCCTATCCCTTTCAAACTAGATCAGTGGGATTCAGGGCTCAAAGATCTTTGTGTTCCAGCTGGAACCAATTTACAAGCCATCATATTCTATTTGTTTCAACTTCTTTTGATTAAAGCAATTACTTTCACATAATTCAAAGACAGAGGCTTTGTCTGTTGAGGCTACAACAGCATTGTGAGGACCTGCTCTTTCGTTCCTATTTTATTTGCCCAATCTGTTATAGAAATCAATCACACATCTAACCTTGCTGTTGTGCCAAATTAATAGCAAGCAGCCGGGTTTTTTTACCTAGCACTGTGGGGTGGTGGAAAGAAGTCATTCGCATCTTTGAATCTTAAAAAGAAGAAAAGTGACAATAAACTACAGAAGACACCTCCTGATGTGATACCTTTATAACTGCTGACTTGTTGCCAGGGAAACAGAGCTCAATTTACTTTTTGCTTAATTAGTACTTAAATCATAATTAAACTTCACATCAATCGTAAATGGCCTGCAAATTGCATATGAGTTCTTTGAAATGGTTAGAAAACACAATGGAATAGAAATCCAAAGGGTCCTTTTACTCCTAGATCTATATGTCCTCCTGTTTTCCAGTGGTACCTCAGTGCATCCTGACAACAGTCCCATGGAGCAGGGTAGAGTAAGGATGTGAAGACACATATATTTAATGGCAACTATCTACCACACCATATCCAAACCTATTCTGTTCTTTTGCCTGTCAGCTAAAGGCACCCACATCAGCCACCACCATGTTCATGGAGAGACTTAGACTTAGCTGAGTGCAAATACCACGCTTTCTCCCACCAAAAAATAAAAATAAAAATGTAAGCCTCATTTAATTTTTAACGGTGTGTTTGGTTTCCCTAATGATATGCTGCTTCTATTCTTCAGGGGATGAGGCTCTAGTATGACTTATCAGAGTAGCATCCAGACTCACAAGTCATATCAAAAGTTGTGCATTGACCTTCCTGTGTCTTCAGTTCTTTAGAGGAGACATTTCTCCATGTTTTATTCCAGGAAAAGCACACTAGGGTTTGTGTGTTGTGTTGTGTTGCGTTATGTTTTGCTGTTTTAATTGTACATCACCTTGAGATGTATATGTGGAAGGTGATAAATAAGAACATTTATTGAGCTATGTTTGACAGCAGAGGTGCCATCTTTCAAAGAACATTGAGGGGGCCTGACACGATGTCCTGATGTTGCTCCACATCTGGCTCTGTGTTCAGCCTCAACAACTGGGGGGGGCAGCTACTTCAAGAAAAAGCTTGAGGGAGCCCAAAGAGCCTCGCCCCCTAGAGCCAGCACCTAGGCTTGACAACTATTGTGTACGTTCATTTACTTTCATTGGGGACTTTCAAGATTCACATGTGAATGTTAACATTCACCACATTTCAGGAATTTGATGTAATGTGCACAAACTTCAACATACTTACAGAAACATGAAGGACAGTTTGCAAGTTGGGGGAACAGACACTTCCTGGTAGCAAACATGCAACACAGAAACCAATAAACTGAAATAAAAGAGCACT
The DNA here is from genome assembly GCF_951804945.1 of Podarcis cretensis. NCBI lineage: Eukaryota > Metazoa > Chordata > Lepidosauria > Squamata > Lacertidae > Podarcis > Podarcis cretensis. The sequence continues at coordinate 21,116,255 of NC_137176.1, read as the reverse complement.
TTGAAACATTAGGGCCTTATTGTTATCAAGTGTGGTGTAGTGATTAGTGTTGGACTAGGACCTGGGAGGCTAAGGATCAAATCTGTCTTCTTCTTCTTTCACATTTTTTTTTTTAAATAATTCTTTATACTTTTCAAGTTCATACATTTCATTAATTTTACAATCATTCTAACATTTCAAACCTTAACTTCCAGCCAAGCCCTGCCTGTCATTGGCTCTCTCTCTCTGTGTGTGTGTGTTTGGAATTATTTTATTTATACTTTTCAAGTTTATACATTTCACTCATTTTATACATTCCATTAATTTTACAATCATTTTTACATTTCAAAATGTGACTTCCTTCCCCCTCTTTCTGTGATTCCTTAAATTTGTTTTTAATATCTTCTGCATATCCAAATTAACCTAATTTGCTCATTTATTCATATTCCTTAACATATACTCTTATGAACTGCAGGTTATTACAATAATCCTGCCAATGGTTTTTATCTGTTTGCAATTTATCTGTAAATATTCAATAAACCATTTCCATTCCTTTATAAAATGTTTGTTATCTTGATTTCTTATTCTTCCGATAAATTTCACCATTTCTGCATATTCCACAAGTTTTTGTATCCATTCTTCCTTTTCTGGAACTTCTGCTTTTTCCCCATTTGGGGGCGAGTATCATTCTTCCTGCTGTAGTAGCATGCATAAATAAATAAATTTCTATTCAATTTAAGTAGTTCTGTCCCTATAATTCCCAATTTTGGGAATAAGGTTCAAATCTCTGGCTGGGGGGGGGGAGCCCTGGTTGTTTCAAGGATAAAATGGGGAGGGGAAGAACCATGGATATCACCTCGAGCTCCTAAACTGTAATAAATAAATGGTTGCCAGGCAATTCCACCTTGAGAACATAATAAGAAGAGCTCTGCTAGATCAGACCAATGACCCATCTAGACCAGCATCCTGTTCTCACAGTAGAGAGACTAGATGCCTATGAGAAGCATGTAAGCAACATATAAATCATAGAATTGTAGAGTTGGAAGGGACCCTGAGAGTCATTTCGTCCAACAACTTTCAATGCTTGGGTTGTCCCATGCAACCTTGGCATTATCAGCACCACGCTCTAACCAACTGAGCTATCTGGCTCATGAACAGAAGAACACACTCTTGAGTTGGATACTGATCAATCTTTGATCATTCTTTTTTTTTTAAGGCAGGCATCCCCAAACTCGGCCCTCCAGCTGTTTTGGAACTACAATTCCCATCATCCATGACACTAGTCCTGTTAGCGAGGGATGATGGGAGTTGTAGTCCCAAAGCAGCTGGAGGGCTGAGTTTGAGGATGCCTGATTTAAGGGATTTATACCCTAATCCTTCAACATGTTCCCAGGACAGTTGGAAATGATTAGTGCACAACAGATGTCTCACTACACACAGGTGACAATTACTTTTGGTAGCAGACTAGAGACTTTTAGTCAAACCGTAAGAAGCACTGGTATTATTATTATTATTTTAAGGGGGGAAAACACACATGGTCAGCAGACTGGAGCTGTTGCTCAGGAACCTTTTCCCAATGTTAAATCTCTCCAAGGAATTTATACAGAACAAGGAGTCTTGGTTACGGAAACAAGCAGTTTATCTGGCTGTGTGTCTTCAGTAACAGTACTGAAAGTAGTACAACCATTTATCATCAACACTGACACCATCTCTAAGGAAATCTTCAGAGTTCAGACATATCTGAAGTCTTGCTTTGAAGAGCTGGATTTCTTTCTTTTTTCCTCTTTTGCCCTCAGAGCCCAAAATAAAAGAACATTATCACCCTGTTTGGATTTCTCTCCATCTCTGGCAGACTGCAGCTCATTTATTTACCATTTTACTAATTGTTTCATAGACTGTCGTAAGTGGACAGGGATCAGGGGGAGAAAAATACAGTAGAATGCTGTACCATGTTCAGGACGTGAAACTTCAATAAAGGAAAACAATCGAGATTAAAGACAGATACAGACTTTGGAGAAGAAAGAGGGAAATGGACCAGGTCAAGAGGACTTCATTTTAAACAGGAAAACCCATGCAACCACATTGAATAGAAGTGGGTTTAACTGAGCCATCAGACTCGCACAGGAGTGAATGACTGGGAATGAAAAATGGAAGGGGGGGGACTGCCTAAAACCAAATTGAGCACCCATTGATGGTAATAGGCAAGGTGGGTAGGTTCTGCTCATGAAAGGTTGGAAGGTAGTGAATGAATGGGGGAGGGTAGAAAGGGAGAGGCAAATCTTAGCAGATCCCCCACTTCCCTGCCTCCTTTTCCTTACTGCTTGATAAATGTGACCCGACAACACATTCTACTTCTTGATGCCTCCACTGATTCTGCTTCCTCCTGCACCAGGGTATTCAAATCAAGGACCACAGGAAGCTGCCTTATGCCTGGTCGTCTGACAATCTAGTCCAGTATTTAATCTGACTACCAGTGGTTCTCAGGAGGCCTTTTCCATCACTTGCTGCCAGCTCTTTTTACCTTTCGATGGCAGAGACTGAACTGAAGCCCTTCTGTTACAAAGCTCTATTTCTGAGCCTCAGCCTTTCCCTGGGTTTCACACCAGATCTACTCATATTGACTCAAGGCAAAATTGCAGTAGCCACTCGAGTTAGTGTTATGTTATGTTTTACAAAATAAAATAAAAGAACATGCTGCCTTAATTTTATTTTTTGCTAATAAAACACTCAAGGTAAAGTGAAAAGATAATCTATTTCTTACGCAACATTTGACCTATTTGTGAAATTTCAGATTTGAAGTGACCAGTAAAAAAGAAGGAATGCCAGAAACTCCAAAATATTTACATATGGAGTAAAAATATTCACAAATATAAGGATTTGTGAATGTATGTTTCTGCTGCATGGCTCTATACTTGCAGAGAACTTTATCATAGGATCCTGCTGCTACTAAGGGATTTTTACACTGTTTCCAACAAGCGTACAATCTGTATACCTGTGTACACAATATAGCTGAGCTATACAAATAGAGCCAGATATTTTTCACCTGGGTTCAATGCAATGTGTCACCAAGCCTGAGACTTGGCTCTTAGACATAGATGTCAACATTTTCCCCTTTTTAAGGGAAATTCCCTTATTCTGAATAGGATTCCTTGCAAGAAAAGGGAAAAGTTGACAGCTATGCTCTTAGAGGCTTTCAGCCATCCTACAGATTATATAGCATCTCCCCATCTCAGCTGCTTGCCTCTATGAACTGTCATCATTGTTTCAGCTCTGGGATAATCTGAACTGCAACCCCATGTTTTTCTATATTTTTGATGCTTCAGCTGAGGAATTTTCCATTGGTGTTTAATGTTGTGAAAGACAAAGAATGAAATTATCCAGCCTTCATTGCTGAGTTTTTACAAAATCTAATCATTTGCAATTATGAGATCATTGTTTCACTGAACCACAAAACCATAATACTTGGAAGGACCACAAAGGTTATCAAATCCAATCTCCCTTTGTCAAGGTAAGATCCACAGCACTTAAACTTCCAGTGTAGCAAGGAGCCAATTTGTTCTCATATGCCTCCATGGAAAAAAATGTATTGCTTCTTCCTATATAGTATTTCCCATTTCCATATAGTTATTCCTTTTCTGCATTCCCAGAGTGATGTGGACACAGAGATTCACACACCACTGCTGGTAAAAGTGAATTGATCATATGCCCCATTGAAATAATAAAAAAACCCAAATGTGAACACTTAAAATTGCTTGTGATAATCACATTTAACTTTTGCTAGATTACACTGATTTAGGTAAGTGGTAAAATACTTCTCTTTCCTTCTGTTGGCTCCTAGCCTTCTGCTTTCTCATAGAAGACTGGGATTAAGCAGAAAAAAAAAACTATGATTTGTGCTTCTCCACCAACCTTTAAGAAAATGATCACTCCACTCGTGTATAGGGATTTTGTATGGTTCTCATGACTGGCCAGAATCAGCAAAGAAGAAACTGTTGGAAAATGACAGCACCAAGAATGGAAAACTGTACAGTATTGCTGTGTGTAGATTCATATTGTGCACCTCCCCTCTAGATAAGTGGCAAATTGCTCCTATTTAAATTTAATTCTTCGATAAAGATTTTCAAAGGTCACTTTCATGAAGTCCCTCTCTGAAGATGAAGTGGCAGCCACCAGTTTAGATGGCTTTACAAAATAATTAGATATATGCAGAGAAAATAGATCCTTTGATGTTAATAACCATAATGGCCAAAAGTGGAGGGAGCTAGTCAGAGGCACTTTGAGATGCTTGAGGAATTCAGTCTTTGTGAATTCTGATGCAAATTGACTTGATCTACACCTCTTGGAGTAAAGTACAGACTGGAATTTAGCTATCCCCTTAGGGTGCCTCCAGACTGCATTTTGCGGAATGGATCCAATTGCATACCATGAAAATTGGGTTCATGTAATCCAAGTGGATTAAAATGGTCTGTTGCCCTAATTCTCCTTTTTAAAAGAAACTGACCTTTTGCATTTAAAAAGGGTGGAATGAATGAGTGAATGCTGGAGAGATGGGGGAACACTCCACAAAAAAATCAGGATGAAGTCTGGTGTTATAACCTCCATGCAAGCATATGAGAATGAACAAACTCTGTGTGAATTTTGCGAAAGCAGATCAAGATGAATGCTGAGTAAATAGGTTATCTGGAGGAGCCCTTAGGTAACCTTGGAAAATCATGCATCTAATATGTTCAGGGAGCCTCTATGAGTACAAAACGTTCACCATTTCAGGCAGACAATGAGAGGAGTAGAGCTACTATGCTTGTTCCCACTTCTTCCCTCTCTTTGCTTTATTCACAGACCAATGGAAAAGGGCACTGCTCTCCCTGTGCATATTACACATACAGAGTAAGTCAGTATTTTGTGCATACAGTGATTGAAGTAAATGTTATTCATAGTTGGCCAAAAATAAATTTATGCCATCTCAGGAAAAAGAAAATAAGTGTAGCAAACTGTTCTTCCTGATCCTGCCCAGGAGTTGTATAGCCTGGGCAAATAAAACTCTTCTCTTCTTTTTTAAAACAAGTTACTCTAAGCACACCCTGTGCTATTTAAAGCAAATGGAAATAAGATCTAAAAGATGTTGGCAGTTTTTGATCTGCCTCTTAGCTTCTGTTTTCATTTTCAGACTTTCCTTGTAAATGCATGTCTGCTTAATGAGTCTGCGTATTTCTTCCCCTCCCCTCTCGCCCCCACCCCATTTAAAGCTCTTTTCTAAAGTCAGAAATGTGGCTCTTCAAATTATCAGTTTATCATCGCATATACATTTTTCCATTTATGTTTGTAGTTGTATTCATGGTAGAAATGTATTTTCATAGCGTAGCTAATGTCTATTTATCCTGCTCTTTCTCCTTTGGGCTCATTATTTGTTGATGAGATTTTTCTTTCTTTGTTGCTTGCATCTAGGCTTCTTGAAAAGGGCCATTTCTAAAAATACATATTTAGCAACTCTTTCATTCTTTGTTGGAAGCAAATGCCTCCTAGGCAAATCTTGTAAGGCCCATTCAATCCACTGCCAGGGGTTTCCTACTTATTTATTTATTTAACATTGTGAATACTCAGTTTAACATGACCATCAAATTTGTTGCATGTGGCCAAGCGGTATGAATCGATGCATGGCTATGGAATCACAGAGATTTAGGGACAGTCTGAAGTTTAAAACCTCTTTCCTTTTAAATAATAAGTTCAAATACAAGTAGAACAACAACAACAAAAGATGTTAAAGGAAAAGATACAAAGCTCTATATGCAAAATCTGTTCAAAATGGTTCATTCAACATTCATGTTTTTTCCCCTTTATACAACATATCCAACACAGCTTGAATCACAATTTCTCTTGAGCAGCCTTCAGAAATTAGATTCTGTGGTGTAATCAAATAATGTGGTTGGCTGGGGGAGCAAATATGCTACCCTCTAATGTCCCCCTTGGCCCCACCTTTAAAACTTCATGTATTGGATGGAAGGTTTGTAAGCTCTGTAAATATAGGGAGTGGGATGCTCATAGCTCTTTCCTATTGTTATTAAGACTCTCCCTTGCTTCCCTGATTGGTCTGCCCCCTTGGTTAGAGCTGAGTGCTACCACAGAAACCCTACCCAAAAGTTCCCAGAACTGAGTCTCAAAATAGCTTTGAGATCAATCCTAACATCCAGTAGGTAGGGTGGCAGCAAAGCAGTTGAAGACCAATAGCTTCCACTGGGCTTTTTATTATATTGGGCTTCTTTATATTGGCCAGAAAATCATAGAATTGTAGTTCAGGCTTCCTCAACCTCAGCCCTCCAGTTGTTTTGAGACTACAATTCCCATCATCCCTGATCACTGGTCCTGCTAGCTAGGGATCATGGGAGTTGTAGGCCAAAAACATCTGGAGGGCCAAGGCTGAGGAAGCCTGATCTAGTTCAATCCCTGCAGTGCAGGAATATGCAGCTGTCCCATATGGGGATCACACCTGCAACCTTGGCATTATCATTGCTGCCATACAAAAGTCAGAGAGAAATCTCTCCATCCTCTACCGAAGGAAACTAGAGGCATTCCACTGTTCAGGTACACAATCCATTCCAGCAAAAGGAAGGTATGGAGCAGGGCAGGTGAGAGCTGTGGAATGAACAGAGTAAAAAAAAAAAGAAAAAGGTAAAGGTAAAAGAGCTCTGGATGGTTAAGTCCAGTCAAAGGTGACTATGGGGTGGCGGCACTCATCTTGCTTTCAGGCTGAGGGAGCCGGCATTTGTCCACAGACAGCTTTCCAGGTCATATGGCCAGGGTGGCTAAACCGCTTCTGGTGCAACAGAACACCGTGATGGAAAGCAGAGTGCATAGAAACACCATTTACCTTCCTGTCGCAGCAGTACCTATTTATCTACTAGCACTGGCATGCTTTAGAACTGCTAGGTTGGCAGGAGCTGGGACAGAGCAATGGGAGCTCACCCTGTCATGGGGATTTGAACCGCCAACCTTCTGATCGGCAAGCCCAAGAGGCTCAGTGGTTGAGACCTGTGTCCCAATATGAACCCGTGTCCCAATATGAACAGAGTATCCATGACTTGGGGATTGTCCCAAGGGCCAGATAGAGCGAGGGCCACATTCACCATCTGAAGTTCTCCACCTTCCCTAGATGCTATTGCAGGGAGCAACTATTAGATTTACTAGGATAGGGGCCCTTTCATAGCAGTTGCAGAGCAGGCCAGCCTTTATTCAAGAGCTGATGACCAATTGCCCCCAGTGTTTTGCCAGTCCCTCAAGAACTGGATTAATTAACGCCTACAGCATGGCATTCACTTTTCTGAATTTCTTTTTGGAAATACCTTTCCTGGAGATTAGTAAGCAATGGCATACTTCCCATAGATTTCAACATGCTGTAAGAGGAGCTGACAGGGCGAGGAAGTATAATAATTTAAGGATAAAAATGACATGCTCCTATGTTTTGAATCTTTTGGTTATCAGCTCCATATGCCGTGTTAGCAGAGTAATTAGCTTCATTAGGAGGAGCCTTCTACAAACAGCACATGCTGCAGCCAAATGATGTGGCATCATCCTGATGCGCAATCAAGGCCGAAGCGATGATCATCAAACTCCTCTTGGAGTCCAAGACCATCCATTTTAATCAGCAATGCACCAGGGCAACTTGAATTGGACTCAGCTGTTAAATTGATAATTGTGTTTGTGGAAGAGATGGTATGAAAAACACACACACTTCTGTCAATTGACCCACTCTGGAAATTCTTAGTCTATCCACTCTGCTGAAATAAACTTTTGTTTCTGTTGTGGGCACTTAGGGGGGCATCTAAACCCAAAATCTGCTGGAATGAGAGAGTTGGGATCCAACAGATCTCCACATCAGCCAGGGTTACACTGGCATAAGTCCCCAACCCTGGCTCAGCCAGAGGTATCTCAGTAAAAGTCCCACATCCCAGCTCAGCCGGTACAAAGCAAACTGAACTGGCAAAGACTTTGCCAAGCACAGAGTGAATCCGTTTTGGCAGTGGGACCAGGCATCCAGTCAGGGGGTTCGTATGCTGGATCCTAAAACTGTTCCATTCATGTCATATGACCTGGCAACCAGGAGGAATTTACACTGGCAAAAGGGGAGGTCCAAGTCAATCTCAATTTGACTTGTTTTCCCTTTGACAGGCTTCGACCAACACAGCCAGGAGCAGCCTTGCTCCTAAATGGGGTTTGGATCTGGCACATTTTATTTTATTTTGATAAATATTCAGAACTACGTAGTGAGCCCCTCCCACTTTCATGGTTATGGCTATCCTCATTAGTAGGCACATCCATAACTTTTTTTTTTTACTCCTGCTACTGGAGTATAAATGTGCTGGAGCTTTGAAGGCACTTGGGACCTGCAAGCAAGTAAGATGGTAATCCCCACACTCAGCTAGAGCTCATTAGAGCTTGGCTCTGGCACCTCTCAGGTGGGTGTCATTGCCATTCTAAGAAAACCAAGGAGAAGTTCATGGTTCACACTGCTTTTCTTGAAGAGCTGTTCTTCCATCTGGTCTTTGAAACGTTGTTGTCAAATTGCTTTTGTCTTCTAAACATAGCCAGAAATCTTAACAATGTCTTTATTTTCTCCCAATTAAAGGTTTCACCAAGGGGGGGGGGAGCACTTCCAATTTTCTCATAAAATTCAAACATTTAAGTTTCCTGTAGCAAAAAAGTGGAGATTCATGGAATCATAGAGTTGAAAAGGACCCTAAAGGTCATCTACTCCAACTCTCTGCTATTCAGGAATCTCAACTAAAGCATCCATGACACATGGCCATCCAACCTCTGCTTAAAGTATGCCAATGAAGAAGAATCCACAACCTGCTGAGGGAGACCATTCCACTGTCTAACAGCTCTTAGTGCCAGAAAGATCTTCCTGATGTTCAGCTGGAATCTCCTTTCTTGTAACTTGAATCCATGGTTCAGGTCTTATCATACAAAGCAGCAGCAAACAACTTGCTTTATCTTCCATGGGACAGTACTCTAGATATTTGAAGATGGCTATCATATCTCCTCCCAGTCTCCTCTCTTCTAAACATTTGTCCTTATGTAAAACATTTAAAGTATATCACCGAAAGGTATATAGATAAATGAAAAGCAAACAAACAAAAAACTACTAACATTTTTCAAGTGGTTTCGACAACTTTTTCCACTATATGTGTTCACTATACTCAGGCAATCAAGGTGAGCATGAGACTTCACACCAATAACTGCATTTTCATAAGCAAAAACAACCTCTATTGCTTAGACAAATACTACATTGTATTCATTATCTTTTTCTATGCCTTTTTTTTAAAAAAAGAAGAAGACAAGGTGTCATTACATTTAGAAGGATGGCACATCATAATAACACATCTACTTTACGTAATGAAAAATCTGGTGTAGCATTTGGTAAAGAAGCAATTATAATCTATGTTAACACAGTATGTGTGTTTTGCTAGTGATTGATAAGCCAAAGACTTAAACGAAGAGTGAGTTCTGTTTGATGTCAGTCAATTTTGACAGATTTCTCACTTACTCCAGCCACAAGGAAGGTGTCGAGTATATAATTTCCTCCCGCCCATAAATGAGTTTTGAAAGTTCAAATTATTTGAAACAAGTTTTAGATTGCACGGTTTTGATGAATGTGGAACAACACATACAGTTAAGGAAAAACAGAATCAACTCCAATATTCATCTAGCTCAGACCATGGTTGCACGATGTCTGTCTCACCAAACTAAAGATGACCAATTTCTCTTATAATGTGACTTGCTAGCTGCTTCACAACCCATCATTTTACTGATCACAATCAGGCAGGTAGAAACAGGAAGTTTGTTGGTGTGTGGTGGACCAACATACATGGTTGGTGGACTGAATTCTGCTCAGGGAATCTTGACTTAATGTAGGTTAACTCTACAGCTCAAAATAATCAAGATGGTAAAGGTGATAACAATTGTTCTGAGTATCTCCTGGTGAGACAGAGATAAGTACAAAGAAGACATTTCTATATTTCGTTTCAGGACTTCCATGAGGCTCACCTTTACTAGCTGTATCTTTCTGTATGTGTGAAAAATAATCCAAACAATGACCTGTACTTGTCAACTGATAATGTCTTTTCCACAAGCGGCCTACACCACGAATTGGACAACATTTTAAAATCTGCTCACGGCTTTCTTCTTTCTAAAAGAAATACTTTTTAGGATGACCCTGCTAGTGAACTCCCCTCCCAAATTTGGAGTGGACCCAGTTCAAGCAAATTCTTTCAAGACACAACTTAAATTATTCTAAAAATTTTAAATATTATGGACTATTTTGAATCAAGGTGATGCAATACTCCCAGTGCTGGTTTCAGGAGCACATTGGTTTATATTCTTATACACACACCTTCTTTTCACACACAATTCACCTCAAAGAGTTACAGCTCCCAGAGTTTCATGGGAGGAGGGATTTATTGTTAAAACAATCTGGAAAATGTAGGTCTCTGAGAAGCATAGAGGTCTCCTAACAAGTCTCAGCATGCTTAACAAACTACACTTCCCAGGATTCTTTGGAGGAAGCCACGATGGTTTAAAGTGTTGATTCTGCTTTAAATGAATAGTGCAAATGGTGTAAATTTACAGACTATTTGAAAAGTAATTGTGATTATCAGACTACGTTTGTAGGTTTGCAAGTTTTGTGAGGTAAATTATTGGAACTATTGCAAAAATGGATAAAGGGGAGGATGGTTTGTTAAGATAATTAAAGTCAATCTGAATTTAAGAAATGCACAAGAAGTGACAAGAACAGTGGATCATCAGAGGTGCTGATGGAAGTCCAAAAAAAAAAAAAAAAGATTGTATAAGATGTGAGGTTTTGTGGTATGTATTATAATTTATATGTAAAAATTGATTAGAATTTTTTTTAGAAAAAAAGTGTTGATTCTGCTTTAAATGAATAGTGCAAATGGATTATCAGTTGGTTGCCATCCTAAGACACGTTGGCAGTTGTGGAGGGAGGACAGCAATTTGTACCCTGCATAGCTGCTTGCCCATCCCATGACTAGCAGTTGCAGAAATTGTAATAAATTATGGGAAATGATGGATGTTTGCTTAATATGGACCATTGCCTCTACTCTCCCATTCTAATCCACAGTGACTACCTAGAAATGCAGCCGTTGAGTTCTCTCCCCCCCCCCCATATATATCGAAGGAAACCCAAAACAGCATTATGGCAGCATTATGATGATTGCTGGGAAATATGGTGGACTGGAAGCCTTCTATAATTATCTCAAGGAATGTTTGCCATGAAAGACAAAACTGACTGTCTCAGCAAATCTTGTGGCTAATTTAACCATGATGGTAAAACTGTCAGTGGTACCCTTTGCTCAGTAATTGACTGGTGCTAAGGAGCATTATGACCTTTGAAAATGTCAGACTCTGAGATGAACCTGGTGTGAAACATCTCCCACCCCTCCCAAGCACAGAGATAGATCCCTGTACAAGTTGGAAATTGTTTTGACACTTGTACAATTACTGTCACCAAACCCATTTTGCCTTTTGTTTGCCTGTGGGGATACTCTACTGTGGAAAGCTGCAGGTGACAATGAGTTTAGGGTACTTATTTTATTTGTAGATGGATATAATTTTGTTCCTTTTATATTTATTTAAGAACTTCAGGCGAAAGGGTAATGTCTAAAGAGGACTCTGAGTTCTGAACACATTGTAGCTTAAAGAGCTACATTATATTATGGGATGACCATATTCCATTCATTATGTGGCATCTGTATGATGTAATGAGATAAACATCCTCTTTTTATGCTACTCCACTTCAGCTTCTGGTCCCCGGCTCAGAAAAAAATCTGACTTTAAAGACACAGTATAATAGCTGTGCCATCTCCTCTGGTGAAGACCATCTATGTAGCTTGCTCTAGCCATTTCCTTCTCTTTGCCTTTAAAAATCAACTCTACTACTTTAACCTTGTCCTTTCCAAATAGCATCAACTCGCCACCCACAACTTCCTACCAAGGAGGAGCAATCACCATTGGGACTACTGCAAGGGAAGAGAGAAGGTTTAAATGTTTTGCTCTCTGTCTTATATTTCTGTTGAAAATTGTCCAACACACACACACACACACCCCTGGGGAAAGGAAGGTTTTTCTTCTCAAGTATAGGATGTCATTCAGATTTCAGAGGTTTGGAAGCAGCTGCTATTCTGCTTGCAGTGACTGGGTGCTGCTAAATCACCCTTATCAGTCTGAAGGCACCCTACATTAGACTTCAGGTCTTCAGCTTCTGGGTTCATATATTTATTTCATTTCCTCTGAAACATTACACAACAAAACACATTAGTGTCATGACATTCTCTCTTCCAGCACCCTCACTTCTGCCTCTGGTATTATGATGATACCAGTGACGTCATTGTGATGTGAGCAATGACCTCACAAGAGACCAGGTTTTATGGAGGGCTCTGACTGACTGCAATGAGAAAAGCACACTCTGATGTTGCTTCAGCCACAACCAACCTTAGGCTGAGCCTTAAATAGGAGCAGCATTTCTGTCTCACTCGTTAACTTGACCTTCACAGCCTCTTCAAGGTACAGGGGCCAGGCCCATTTTAGCAGTCTTTTACTCTGAGGGAGCAGGACAGACACCAGTTGTACTGCAGCTTTTGTGATGTGGTCCTTAGAGCCAGGAATGACCATGTGACACGTTTGGGCTGCAGGCACACTGCAACTGTGGGCTCATTTTGTGGCTATTCTTCTGGGGCCTGTTCAGCCTACAATAACCTTTCTGATTCTATGAGTCCTCATCACCTAAAGAAGAGGAATCAGATCAAAGAAACATCACAACAGGTGTGGACAATATGGAACACCCTGAACAATATGGAGGTACAAACAAGCATCAAGTTTTAATAGATGTTAAAGGTGAAGGAGGGATGTGGTTGCCATTTCCAGTAGTAACCATGCATTTGCCTCAACAGCTAGTTTTACCCTAACAGATAAAAAGAAATTCATACCCTCCAACATTTCTCCAATGAAAATAGGGATGATTCCATCACCACCACCATCATCATCAGTTTAGTATTTATACCCCACCCTTCTAACTGGGTTGCCCCAGCCACTCTGGACAGCTTCCAGCATATAAAAAAACAACAACAACAACAACATAATAAAACATTAAACATTAAAAAACTTCCCTATACAAGGCTGCCTGCAGATGTCTTCTAAAGGTTGTATAGTTACTTATCTCCTTGGCTCGGGGGTCTCTTAACTCCATACCCTCCAACATTTCTCTGACAAAAATAGGGACTTCTTAAGGAAAAATGGGGCATTCTGGGATTAAATCGGAAACCAAGGTGGTTTCTGTAAATCTAGGACTAGTCCTGGGAAATAGGGACACCTGGAAGGTCTGGAAATTCAGAGCACAGGGATGGCAAGCTATACTGTGAAGCCTAACTGAAAAAGGGTGGGGGGGGGGAGGGGAGGCAGGCGAGACTATAATTTAAGGATGTGAATGGAATGAAGATGGTCCCATGGCGCTTCATGAAAAGGAAAGCAAGGATGTGTGTGCCTAATGACCTAAACCCACTCATTAGGATTATGGTTGTGGATAAGCACAGCAGGCCTTATCATTAAATCTACTGCCATCGTTTCCCAAAATACTTAAATTCATTGCAGAAGGGTTATAAAGTACCTCTAAGTGGCTCTTAAAAAACACGCATGCATGCACATGCACGCGCACAGACACATGGAATCACTCTCTTTTTTCTCTTTAATCCAAAAACAAAAAGCAGCGTAAGTCATTGAATTTACCAAGTGCATTATCTGAAGAGCCATTTCTCTATATTTTCATGTATATATGCATGTCTTTTGTTCAATAATGAAACAAACAGGTTTCATTTTTGCCTTTCCTTTTCCCTTGTCAGGATCTGAACGTGAGAGTTACATCCCTCATTAATGACTCATCTCAGCTAATCTCTATTCTATTCATAGCTTCGCACTGTCTTCTTGCCATGGCTTCCCTTGCCGAACCTATTGTTTCAAATGGGGGGAAAGGCTGTTCTGAGCTCCTGTGGTGTGAGGACATTAGAGTGCCTTGACTCCCCCCGCCCATCTTACCCGCAATCATACCCTTCAAAAACATCAGAAGAAATTGAAGTTGGAAGAAATTGGAGGCATTTAAGCTGAGGCTGGATGGCCATCTGTCAGGAATCCTACATTACAGATATCGCATCGAGCAAGGATTTGGACAGTATGCCTTTTAAGGATGTGTCTAACTCGGTAACTCTATGGTTCAAGTTAGGGGGAAATGTGCCATAAACAAGCTTGCAAAAGGTACATCAGGTTCAAGGAAATATTGTTTTGAAGCTGGTGTTATTATCTGACTCAGCATGCTAGCCACATCATATTGCTCCCCAAAACTGTGCTCTAAACATTGGTCTCCTATTTTCAACAGCACACACATCTTGGAGATAAATGTATAGAAAGTTAAAAAGGCTTAGAAAATAGCTGAACTTCATGCACCCCTAAAACCTGGGTTAGGAAGGCACATATTCCAAAAGACAGTATAGAATCCATTAAATTAAACATTAAATGTCATATAGAATCATAGAATCTTAGAATCCACCACCAATCGCGGGAGTCTGCTCCACTGCCAAACAGCTCTTAGTGTCAGAAAGTTTTTTCTGAACATTTAGTCATAATCTCCTAACTTGAAGCAGTTGATTCAAATCCTACCCTCCAGAGTCCTCAAGTCCTACCTCTCCAGGAGAAAACAAGCTTGTTCCCTCTTCCACGTGACAGCCCATAAGATATTTGATAGGATGGCTATCCTATCACCTCTGGGTCTTCTCTTTTCCAAACGAAACTTACCCAGCTCCTTCAAGCACTCCTTGTTTACCTTAATCACAGACCCTTAATCGTCTTGGCCACCCTCCTCTGCAAACATTCCAGCTTGTCAACACCCTTCTTAAATAGGAGTGTCCAGAAGTGGACACTATATTCCAGGTGTGGTCTGATCAAGTCAGAACAGGGTGGTACTATTACTTCCCTTGATCTGGACACTATACATCTGTTGATGCAGCCTAGAAAAGCATTAGCTGTATACTTACTACTGCTGCTACTTCAACAATATTTGAATGGCACCCAATGAAAATTGTTCCTTGGGTGGCTCCCATTAAAAACAAAAACTATTTAAATGCAAAGTAAAACATATTAGCATAAAATAAGTGAATGCAGCAGGAAAACCAGACCATAAAAGGACAGATCCCAGATAAGCTGAAAGATGTCCCCCAACATAGGAGTGGCACCACCAGATGACACTTTGTCCTGGTTTCAAACAAATCTGGCATCAGCCCTATCTATATCCCTTTGTATCAGTAAAGCTTGCCCATATCTCTCATGCTCTTGGGTAACTTTCTTCTCCTTAAAATAGGAGTGGGTAACTTTTGGCTCTCAATATGTTGTTGGGCTACAACTCCTTCCTGACAGAGGGAAAATGAGTTTTTAAAATAGTAGTCTACTCCAGGTTGCCAGGTCACGTGACTGAGCCAGCCTAAGCCCCCATCCCTCAAGTCTTGCCTCCAGAATGCCTCTTTTGTGGGGCTTATGCTAGCCTCATCTCATCCAGCTGAGCTGGAATGAGCAAGTTATGCTGGTGTATTTTCAGTTGAGCTGGGTTTGAGGACTTAATGCTGGCTGAAATGAAGTTTTGCTGCATCCTAAGCTGCTCATCTCATTCAGTCATGCCCCCTAAGTCTATATTTTAAGAGGCTTCTTTGCTGGCCTGGTTGATCTGACCATAATTTTCTTCTTTAGCAGGCCAGGGGCATATAGACTGACTCCTACTACATGTGGGCTTCCAACAGGTTTCTGGCTGGGAACAGGAGGGTGGACTTGATGGGCCTTCAGTCCAATCTAGCAGGACTGCTCTTATGTTCCTAAATCCCTAATTGTCATGCCTCAGTTTCTCAGATCAGGGCCCACTGCAAACCACCTCTTTGGAATATTCGGCCTTGTATAAGTATTAGTTGTTGTTTCTACAGGATTATGTTTCCTACATAGGACATGAACCTAAAGATAGACTTCCTGGCCATGGTTCAAGCACTCTTTAAGACTGTCACTATGGCACAGCAAGCCTGAAAGAAAAAGCTTGGCAGGAACAGAAGTTACACAAAGTGTCTGCTTGTAAGTATTTAAAGTGTAATCAGTGTTGGTGTCCATCATGAACCAATTAGATATTATCATCCTTGTTTCTTTACCACCATAGCCTACGAAGCTCCCTTCCCACTTCTTGGTGAAATGTTTGATGTTCCTTGTATGTTGTGCCAGACTAACTATAGTGGGGTGACTTAACTATAGTTTGTTAAGGGCGCTGAGGATTATAGCTCTGTCTGGGACTGAGTTGCAGGAGTTTTCATTTTAGTTATGGCACTGAAACAGTACTTCCCACAAATTCCAAATTTTGGCTATGTTTTGGAAGGTCGCCATCTGATTTTAAAGTTGTTTTAAGAAAATCTAAAATCCAACCTGAGGAATCTAGTTCTTAGTTCTTACAAAACATGAGACATAGTCTCTCTTGTTTGTTTGGATCAAGGGTAGTCAACCTTTTTATACCTACCTCCCACTAATGCATCTTTCTTGATGGTAAAATTTCCCTACCACTCACCAGTGCTCGATGGAAGGAGGATTCAGCTTGTGCTGTAGAACACCCTACTGCCCACCTAGAATCCTGAAACACCCACTAGTGGGTGGTAGGGATCAGGTTGACAACCCCTGGTATAGATTCTCTCACACACACCCCATCCTCTGAAAATCCATGGTTTGTAGCCAACTAAATTTTACTCAGAGTACAGCCACTGAAATTTATTAGTAGATCAAAGTTAGTCTACTCTGAATGTGACTAGGTTTGCATATTGGTCAATGTGAGAAACAACATAAATAAATTCAGTCGACTTTAACAGTTGAATGTATGGGCTCACGGAATATTAATTTCTTAAGGAAGAGAAGCAAACTCCTCCTCCTCCTCCTCCTCCTCCTCCTCCCCCTCCTCCTCCTCCTCCTCCTCCTCCTCCTCCTCTTCTTCTTCTTCTTCTTCTTCTTCTTCTTCTTCTTCTTCTTCTTTTGCCACTTGGTGCAGGAACATTCCACAGCAGCAGACTTCCTTTATTTCTCATCCAGTCCCTGTGAGAGCAATCTAAAATCTGTTTCCAGTGGTTGACTTGCAATATGAGTGAAGGCGAAGAGATGGCAGCCCTGGAAGTGAATACATATTAATAAAGCTGACAATCTCGCATGAATTTCCAAACTGACTAGAAACATTTCTTTCTTTATCTTGGGAAGAAAGAAAATACTGAAATTACCTATACAAATCCCAGGGAAGTCTTAATGAACACATAAGAACAGCAGGCCAAGAACTATAATAATGGGCTGAATTTTAGTTCCTCACTGGGATTCCATCAATGCTTATTAAGCACCTGTGAGAGGCAAAGAGAAAGAGAGAGATCTTAGCACTGTACGCTGTGTCAAGAATTTTGAGAGTTTAATTAGAATGGTAGAATGGTAGAGTTGGAAGGAATCTTGAGGGTCATCTAGTCCAACCTGATGTAATGCAGGAATCTCAACTGAAGCATCTGGGGCAGATGACCACTGAACATTTGCTTGAAAACCTCCAATGAGGGAGAGTCCACCACCTCTCATGAGAGTTTGTTCCATTGGTGGCAATTCCCTCTAAAAGGTCTATCACCTCACAAGAAAGAAGAAGAAGAATTTGGATTTGATATCCTGCTTTATCACTACCTGAAGGAGTCTCAAAGCAGCTAACGTTCTCCTTTCCCTTCCTCCCCCACAACAAACACTCTGTGAGGTGAGTGGGGCTCAGAGACTTCAGAGACGTGTGACTAGCCCAAGGTCACCCAGCAGCTGCATGTGGAGGAGCGGAGACGCGAACCCAGTTCACCAGATTACCAGTCTACTGCTCTTAACCACTACACCACACTGGCAGGACTTTCCCCGAAAATAAGGTAGTGGCTTCTGCATACTCACGGAGCAAGTTTATAAATGAAAATAAAAAGTGATGAAGTGGGGGGACCTTTCCAAACAGCCTGACAATGATATGAGCTTCCAAGAGGTATGGAACAGTATGTTTTTGTGGAATTTAAAACTGCAGCCAAGTACAACATTCCTACAATGGACATGTTAGGGGATGTTTTGTACCACTCAGGAGAAAGTGGGAAAGACTTCCACTCCATGTTGTACTAGCATGGAGGAGCACATGGCCTCCATGTTCTGATCAGTGTGTACAGTGGTGCCCTGCAAGACAAATGCCTCGCAAGACGAAAAACCCGCTAGACAAAAGGGTTTTCCATTTTTCGAGGCGCTTCGCAAGACGAATTTCCCTATGGGCTTGCTTCGCAAGACGAAAACGTCTTGTGAGTCTTGTGAGTTTCCCCCCTTTTTTCCCCTTTTTCTAAGCCGCTAAGCCGCTAATAGCCACTAAGCCGCTAAGCCGCTAATAGCCGCTAATAGCCGCTAAGCCGCTAAGCCTCTAATAGCGCTAATCCGCTAATAGGGATGCTTCACAAGACGAAAAAACCGCTAGACGAAGAGACTCGCGGAATGGATTATTTTCGTCTTGCGAGGCACCACTGTATTCTACATTTTGTGTTCCTAAGAGTTAGGAGAAGTGACTGCTGAGTCGCAGTCACTTGAGACTATTTCCCTTATGGGGCAGTTCATGTAGATATATAGTTATGTAACCTAAGCCTGCCTTCAGGGATCTATCTGTGAACCTGAATGAATCTGTGAGTAAACATATTTTATATTAAGTTTAATCAGATTTTCATGTCTATTCTTTTTAAGAGGGATTAGAAGGCATCTTACCAGACATCTTAAACAGTGAGGCTCAGACGAGCCAGCAACAAGCTAACCACTGTGTAATTTAAAAAGGGGGATGTTCGGGACTCTGCTAGGGTATGGAACTTGCTAGCGCAAGTTAGGAAGGATATGGTTAAATAATATATCCTTTCCTGCCTCCCTAATCATCCCCACAGTTTTCAATTAGGAAAGGTGGGGTGGGATGGGGAGAATGAAATAGCCCACTGAACACAGGGAGAAATCCTGCAGTAAGATCCGCTGGGCTGAGTGGGTTTGGGATCCAGCAGATCTCTGGCTGAGTAGGGAGGTTTCTGGCATGGGTGGGCTATGTTGCCAAAATTCCCCACCCTCAGATCATTCAGAGATACACTAGCATTATTTTCCTCATCCTGTCTCAGCCTGGACCCAGCCAGCTGAGCCCATCCCAGTGGTTCAAGAAGAAGAAGAAGAAGAAGAAGAAGAAGAAGAAGAAGAAGAAGAAGAAGAATAGTAGTAGTAGTAGTAGTAGTAGTAGTAGTTTGGATTTGATATCCCGCTTTATCACTATCCGAAGGAGTCTCAAAGCAGCTAACATTCTCCTTTCCCTTCCTCCCCCACAACAAACACTCTGTGAGGTGAGTGAGGCTGAGAGACTTCAGAGAAGTGTGGCTAGCCCAAGGTCATCCAGCAGCTGCATGTGGAGGAGCAGGGAAGCGAACCCGGTTCACCAGATTATGAGTCCACAGCTCTTAACCACTACACCACGCTGGCTCTCTTGAGTCAGTGTAAACTGTGAAAAGGGGGTGCAGCAGTTGGACCAGAGGGGGCTTATTGGGTTTTTGGCCTCAGCCACCAAACTACCTTGACCAGCTTTAAGAATTATGCACCTTAACTTGTGGGGAAAGAGCAGCAAATGTCCTAAGTAGCAAAATGTCTTGGGCCAGCCTTGCTGAAGCGGCTTTTATCTGCAGAGTCGATAAAGTGTGTTATCCCTAAAAGAGGGCACGTGTTGCGGTGAGTCCTGGAGACTGACCTTCTTGTTGTGGGTGGATAAATTGGACAGCCACAACACCCAACTGGTAGGTCCCTCGTTGCTGGGTTTAATCTGACAAATGGGGTGCTATCTCAATGGATCAAGGGACCTATAAATACCTATGCACATGACCCAGAGCTTCCTCTTTTGGCTCATGCATCGGAACACCCGCCCACCTCTCCCTATATTTAGGGCATTTTGTGATTGACCTTTCTATGCCATCGTGTGTCACCTGTCATTGGGACAGGGGCACGACAGGAATTTCCCCCACTTGGCTGATTGGCTGGTGCCATTTGGGTTTCGCCTGCCGCATAGCAAATTGTCACAACTTGTAAGGTTGTGGATAGGCACTGTTTCAGGTGATAGGGATGGGAGAACAGTCTCGCCATCCCTATGTGAAGGGTATTCCGTTCAAGGAATCCAGGGACTCAACTTGGTTTGGTCAACCCCTGAGAGGGGGTTGTGCCCGTGCCTGAGTCCAGGGGAGCATCTCAGGAGCGACATAGCCTGTACCCATGCTTTCTACCTACCCCAGGTGTTCACCCTTGGCTGACCTATGATAGAGCTCTGGGTCAGCACTACCTGCAAGGGTGCAGGGAGCTAGTCGAACCAGAGCCTATGCAACCACTCACTTTCTGTAATCAATAAAGTTGTGGCCTAAATTCTGCCAAAAACCAAACTAAAATTTGAGTCAAATGTGTGTTGATTTAGGGGGGATCTCTCTGGGTCTGAACATGCAAAAACAGCTGTGTGAAAGAGGGTCTTATGAAAAACCCCATCAAAAGAATAATAGATAATGAAATTGATGGACTATACAGAAATGGCGAAGCTGACCGGGAAAATCAGGCACCAAGAGGACAATAAATTTAGTAAAGAATGGCATAACTTTATAGAGTACATCAAAGATCACTGTAAACAATTAAAAACGTTAGCAGTATTGACATAGCACTTGTAATTTATAACGAGAAAAATGGAAATGTAATAATTTAGGTAAATGCAATTAGATGCAGAAAAAGGAAAGATTTTTTTGGAAGCCAAATACTATGGTATTAATGTAAAGAAGTGTGTGTCTGTGCAGAAAATTGTTTTTGTTTTGAAATTTCTATTTTTTTAAAAAAAATAATAATTAAGAGGTGGGTGTTCTGCAACTTCAAATTGCAGATTTGGCAGCTTGATTGTTTTTAAACTGGCTGGGGCGGGTGGGCATGTGGAAGTCCAAGGAGAAGAAAACCTAAAACTATACATAGCATGTAGGAGATCTTCTTTCTGTGTCATTCACTGCATGTATGCTACAAGCATATATCCAGAACATGGTGGGAAACGCCATGCAGTTAAAAGGAGAACTGCATTGGAAATGGTACATTTTTTTAGTAACCACTTTTCTATACTCCGTGGATACAGAATGTTGGAATGTGGCCACAGAACCTAAATGTTTCAGCATTGTTAATTTATCAAAATGTGAAGCCTCTGCTTGTGAAATCCTAAGGGGAGAAACATTTCCTGAAAACCTCTACTTAACTTGGAAAAAAACCCCAACCAGGCTGTTTTTCAGTTCCCTCGCATGACCTATAAAGGGATGGAAGTGAGAAATGACAGCTTGGAAGCAGACAAATTTTATATACTGTGGGACCCAAGTGGCATGGGGTTTTCTCATAGACTAGGGCACCTTTTATCTTCAGGTCTGCAGTTCACATGAGGTTCAGGCTGGCAGCGGGCAAACTAATTTTCTGCAGGCAGATGGTTAGTGACCTTTGCAAAGGGGATCAGTGCTTTTAGCCTTTGGACTTAACGGGCAGCATTTTCCTCCAGAGTGGTCAGTAAAGGGTACCCTAGTCAGCAATCTGAATGCTAAGGTTAAGGCTGCATCGTGTGAACTTCCCTACTGCACTAAATGCTTATTCTTCCAGGACATTAGAGAAGGACATCCTTGGACACATTAGTACTCACAACAGTCCAAAATCTCCCCCACTCCCACTTCTGCTAATGGTTCCTTTTCGACCTCACTGTCCCCTAGAAAAAATAAACCTCTTTGAAAAACTTCAAAAGTCTTGGCTGAAGCCACACTAAGATCCTCAGTTTTGATCCTGTGTTTCTGAGCACAATTCAAAGTGTTGGTACTGACCTTTAAAGCCCTAAATGGCCTCGACCCAGTATACCTAAAGGAGCGTCTCCACCCCAATCATTCTGCCCAGACACTGAGGTTCAGTGCCGAGGGCCTTCTGGTGGTTCCCTCACTGCGAGTAGCAAAGCTACAGGAAACCAGGCAGAGGGCCTTCTCAGTAGTGGCACCCGCCCTGTGTAAAACCCTCGCATCAGATGTCAAAGAGATAAACAACTACCTGACGTTTAGAAGACATCTGAAGACATCCTGTTTAGGGAAGCTTTTAATGTGTGATATTTTAATGTATTTTTAATCTTTGTTGAAAGAGTGGCTGGGGAAACCCAGCCAGATGGGCGTGGTACAAATAATATAGTAGTAGTAGTAGTAGTAGTAGTAGTAGTAGTAGTAGTATTATTCTAACTGTGTTTATCGATGTGCAACTCAGTATTGGCTAATTTGTCAGCATGTCTTCAGACAAGGAAAAACCAAAATGTCCCTCTGTTTTGCCACCCTTTGGGATTGATCAATGGTGGCTGGTTCTCCGTGGGGCTGGTGGGGTTGATGGCAGGGAGCCCGGTGCTATTTTTCTAGAAAAAGAGGTGCCGGAACCCACCCTTGTACTCTTATAACAGCAATGGCACCCACCAGAGAGGTGCTGGAACTAAGTTCCTGTGAGTTCCAGCTTGGGGGGAAAGTCCTGAGAAAGTCCATCAGGAAGTGGAGCCAACTAATTCTCATATTGCTCCCTTCCTCTTCTCTGCTGAGTTCTACCATGGCAGCACTAAGACAGTGTGTCAGGATGCTCTCAGCAGGTTTTCAGATTATACACAGTTCTTCTTCAGGTTTTGATTATGAGAGCAAAAGATAAACATCCAATAGTCTAGACAGAAGCAACTGGGTAGTCAGGCTGATGGTTACTTGGTTGCAGAAGTTTACTGGCCATTGCTGTTGTCATGGAGATAGTCTAGGTTGAATACAAACATGCCATTCTGATGTCTTGTGTGATGTCACAAAGAGGATATGCTTTAAGTCTTGGTAAAGCCAAAAACAGTTAACAGTCAGACTGCATCTCAGCACTGTCAAGATGGATCTCCATAATAGGTGATGAATAGTTTTATTTGAGGGGTATATTAACTTTTACTATTGGGGGAAGTTTTAGATTGGTTTGCCAGTTTGTAACCCATCAAATTGAGGCAAATAAATATACAGTCACAACCCTGTACCCATCAAATAATCAACTTGATGTGTGGCATTGGGACGGATTCATTTGGGACTGATTCATACATCATTTCTATCTTCCTCCTCCCTGGAAGGGTCAGGATAATAATAATAATGATTTATTATTTATACCCTGCCCATCTGGCTGAGTTTCCCCAGCCACTCTGGGCGGCTCCTAATCAAGTGTTAAAAACAGTACAGCGTTACATATTAAAAACTTCCCTGAACAGGGCTGCCTTAAGATGTCTTCTGAATGTCAGGTAGTTGTTTATCTCTTTGACATCTGATGGGAGGGCGTTCCACAGGGCAGGTGCCACTACCAAGAAGGCCCTCTGTCTGGTTCCCTGTAGCCTCACTTGTCACAATGAGGGAACCGCCAGAAGGCCCTTGGGGCTGGACCTCAGTGTCCTGGCTGAACGATGGGGGTGGAGACGCTCCTTCAGGTATACAGGACCAAGGCCGTTTAGGGCTTTAAAGGTCAGCACCAGGATGGGGAGGTGGTCCACCATTCCTCCTCCTCTGCCTAGACACAGTGCTGACAGACATTGCCACCTCCTGGAACAGGCAGTGTCACCCCTGGACTGGTGTAAGAAAGAAGGCAGGCAAGGGAGGGCAGACAGAGGCTGGTGGGACAGTGTCCAATAATTTACCAAAAAATATCTACCTCTACTGTGAGTGGCAAGACAAAAAGGACCTTTTCTTGGCTATTTTTCAGAGGTGGTGGGGTGGAATAGGTGAAATTAGGTGCTGCATATTTTTTCTTTCTTTTTGCCTTCTATGTTAATAATAGAATGTAGTATGACCAGGGCTTTTTTTCAGCCAGAATACACTGGAACTCACTTCTGGCATCTTTCAGTTGGGTACCACTGCCATTATAAAAGAACAAGGGATGTACACCTGGTGAGTTATGGCACCTCTTTTTCTAGAAAAATAGCACTGAGTATGACTGATCATCCCTAGTGAAGCACTGTCTCCTTCTGAGCATAAAGAGGGAGGGAGGGAGGGAGGGAGATATATGCTGGCTTCCATATTCTCCCAGAAATGCATGCTTGGTAGGCATGTGGCATAATTCCTTAGGTTGTCACAGTGTTGTGGAGGTGGAGTGGTAGCAGGAGCTCTTCTCTGATCATTACTGCCACTAGAGGCAGGATCATGCAAAAGTTGTTATTATTTAAGAAATGAGAGAATGTCGCCAGAAACATCATTTTTACAAAGGAAGGTGGAGCAGGAGAAGAAAAGATCAGCTGCTGCCACCATGGTCAGCTCTTAAACAACTGTTTCTCTCTAACCCTCTTCCTCTGCTGTTATTGTCTTCTTCTTCCCCTTCTTCTTCTTCTTCTTCTTAAGCCTGCACCACCACCAAATGAAACATGCAAACCTTTGGTGCTTTCGCATACTGAGAATTCTGACTCACAGCCATCGGTTAAGTCCTCACACTAACTTTCACCGGAACAGACAGAAAACTTTCCACATCAAATACATTACAATACAAACGTCAGGACACATTACACAATGCCCATTAAAACATAATTCAGATAAACAGGATTTTACAGCCATCTATGTTACTGGTATCTTCACGACTGTGGATGCCATAGATTAATTGTACATTAAAGCTAAAAGAAGTGATAGCAGCTTACTTCCCGCTGCTCCCCGCAAAAAAAGTAATTTTAAAATAGCACAACGTAGCCAAAACTTTTAAGTCCCATTTCCATGGGTGAGCTGAACTAAGTGTCCTGCAACTGGATGCCCTCTTCTGGTTAAGCCTTCTGTTGTTGACCTGGGTGTTTTCAATGGAAAAGGATGGAGCTATTACCAGATACCATGCCGTCAATGTCAATAATCTCCATTTTGAAGTTTCTTCAGATAAGCAGTCAGCCCTTCACATAGCCCCTTAGCAAAGAAGCAACAAAGGCAGAACAATGCAGGCTGTCATTGGAAATAATAGCAAAAGCAACCTCTTTTCCTGATGCCTAGATTCAAATGTGCAGTTTTTGGAGAGGCGAGCTGAAGCACTCAGATGTGCAGCTCGCAGAAGCTTCCCTTATTTACCCCCTGCTGCAAGACTTCATTCCAAAATGACAACTTGCACAACACATGAAAAGTGTCATTCATGGCACAATATTTCAGGGTATGTAAAAATTTCATGTGGAAGCACAATATCCCAGGGTCTGAAACTAGGAATCATCGTCCATCAACCTGTGCTGTAAATAATCATTAAATGCAAAATACCCTCTCCTGCGGCGGCATATAATAATAGCATTGCCGTCCTTTTATAAGCTCGAGTCTGGATCCCAGGTACATTTCAGTCACTAAAAAGTTGCCAATTCATTTCTTTTGTGTGTTTTGCTCATATGGAAATGAACAGAAACAGACTCCAACAACACAGAATGGCCATGCTAAGATGAGAGTTGAGCCTTTGTTTCTTGGAAAATAATATTCTATTTTTAAATATATATTTTTAGCTACTGAAGTGCTGGAGAATTTCAGTCCTCCCCTGGAAAAATACTCAGCAAAATGGCCTCACCATTTGCACCATCCATGATTTTTAGATGTAACTGTTAATCCGGTTTTCATATTGTTTTGTAATATTGTTATGCACCACTCCAGCCTTCGAGCAGTGTGAGATTCCAGGGGTACCAGGTGTGCATACGAGGGTTTATGCTCCCTTTTGGACAATGAGAGACAGTGGAGACTGTGGTGTTTTTATGCTGTATGGTTTATAGACAACCTGTGCCTACTCTGGAGGGGGCTCTGAGCATCACATTCAAATCAGTGTCAGCTTCTTCCAAAGGAAGCAGCATCCCTGCCCCGCAGTGTGCCTGTCCCCAAGAATGGTCACATCCCACCTGTTCTAACCTTGCTAACCTAAGCTCTGGTCATTTGTAACACAGAGAAGCCCTACTCATCTGCATTCTCACACCTGGTTCTTTGATGCTAAAGGATCATTAACCCCAGGTTCTCACCTCAGAGGAAATTAGGCAGACTCCATTATCTTTGAACCCATGTTGACTTCACAGGATTAAGGATGTGTGGCACACTGTCCAGCACAAAGGGTCTGACTTAATTAGCCATCACAAATGCTAATTAAAAGATTGTCAGGGACTATCTCACGTGAGTCTAGCTATTACCTCTGAGGACATTCACTTTGACACTCCCCAAACCTTAATTAAATTCTAGTACCTGTAAATCTATAACAATATCTTAATATTGTAGTATAATATCATAGAGTTTCAGTATGCTGATAACAACTTAGTGTATACACACTCAGAGGATGACCTCTAAACCATCCTAAATATCTTCGCAGAAGCTTATGAAAAGCTTGGCCTATCACTCAACATCCAAAAAACCAAAGTGCTGCACCAACAAGTACAAAACAACCCCTCTGCAGCACCACAAATCCAACTCATTGAGTAACGTTGGAAAGTGTTGATCATTTCTGCTACTTGGGCAGCTCTCTTTCCACAAGAAAAGATGCTGAAATCCAGCACCACCTGAGCTCTGTGAATGCAACTTTCTCCCGACTGAAGACTGGGACATTTGCAGGGAAAGCAAAATGCTTGTTTACAAAGCTATTGTACTACCAACTTTACTGTATGCTTGTGAAACATGGACCACTTATAATGCCATCTCCAACTCCTTGAAAGATTCCATCAATGGTGTCTCCACAGCATTTTACACATCACTTGGGAAGACAGGTGAACTAATGCCAATGTACTGGAAGAAGCAAAGATCACCAGTGTTGAAACAATGATTCTTCATCATCAACTTTGTTGGACTGGTCATGTTGTGTGGATGCCTGATTATTGTTTTCCAAAGCAACTACTCTATTCTGAACGTAAAACTGGAAAGTGTAATGCTGGTGGTCAACAAAAAAGGTTGAAAGACTCTCTCAAGGCAAATCTTAAAAATGTAGTATAAACACTGACAACTGGGAAACACTGGCCTGCAAGAGCTCCAATTGGAGAACAGCCTTTACCAAAGGTGTCATGGGCTTTGAAGACACTCAAACTCAGGATGAAAGGGGGAAATGTGCTAAGAGGAAGGCATGCTTGGCAAACCCTCACCATCATCAATTTCCACCCAGAAACTTATGTCCCTACTGTGGAAGGACGTGTGGATCCAGAATTGGCCTCCACAGTCACTTACGGACTCACTGTTAAGATCATGTTCATGGAAGACAATCTTACTTGGCTACAAGTGATTGCCAAAGAAAATTTTAGGAGGAAGCAATAGGCTTAGCCTTTACTCCATCTAGTCACCCTCTCCCAGCTCTTCTAATATGAACTAACTAATTAGAACTATGAACTAATATGAACTAACTATAGAGTTTCATTTAACAAAAGAGAGTTTTCTGATAAAGGGTGTTAAAAAATTCACCTCCCTGAAAAAATAAGTCAGCTGAATGCTGCCCACCCCACACAATTATGTCCACAAATAGCAGGAAAAACTTTTGGAGGCCATTTTTGTTTAGTACTAACTAAAGTCCTAAACAGCCTTGGCCCAATATACCTGTTATGTGTGCCGGCGTGGTTGCTTGAGAGCAAACAGGCAGGACTCCCACTGGTCTTTTCAAGGCTTTATTATCTGTGCAAAACATTTACAGTGCAGAGCGTCTCAATTCCATGTCTGCTCAGTCACTAGGAGAATCTGGGAGTGGGCAGTCCTTAAACTTTCCCCAGCATAGCAGTCTTTTGACCCCCCCCCCCCCCGTCCTATGCCTCCCCTCTCGGTGCGTAAACCGACTACGCAGAGAGGGCATGGGCAAAGGGGGACCTGCCTCCCCCCCCCCCGCTTTGCTCAGGCTCGGTGTTGCGGCTCTCTCTTGCATCTTCTGAGCCCTGCATCCCTTCCCACTGGAGGCGGGGCTTCCCTCCTCGTGGAGGAAGAGCTGCTTCTCACGATCTTCAGAGGCTCCCTGTAACCCAACTGCCCTTCCACCTCTCGCCTCTGAGCTAATAGCAGTTCCCTGACAATACCTGAAGGTGTGCCTCCACCCTTATTGTTCAGCCCACCTCAGAGTGCCTTCTGGTGGTTCCCTTACTGAAAAAAGTGAAGTTACAAGGACCGTCTTGGCAGTGGCGCCCTCTCTATGGAATGCTCTCCTATCAGTTGTCAAGGAGATAAAGAACTCCAAAACTTTTAGAATGGCATCTGAAGGCAGCCCTGTATCGGGAAATTTTTAATGTTTGATGTTTTATTATGCTTTTATATGTGAGGGAAGCCACCCAGAGTGGCCGAGGAAAGCCAACTAGATGGGTAGGGTATTTATTATTAGTATTAGTATTAGTATTAGCATATGTGGCGCTGTGGGTTAAACCACAGAGCCTAGGACTTGCCGATCAGAAGGTCGGCAGTTCGAATCCCCACGACAGGGTGAGCTCCCGTTGTTCAGCCCCTGCTCCTGCCAACCTGGTAGTTCAAAAGCACCTCAAATTGCAAATAGATAAATAGGTACCGCTGTGGCGGGAAGGTAAACGGTGTTTCCGTGCGCTGTTCTGGTTTGCCAGAAGCAGCTTAGTCATTCTGGCCACATGACCTGGAAGCTGTACACTGGCTCCCTCAGCCAATAAAGTGAGATGAGCGCCGCAACCCCAGAGTCGGTCATGACTGGACCTAATGGTCAGGGGTCCCTTTACCTTTTTTATGTTCCTGAAAGTCCATATGCTACTGTTCCAGAGAAGGTAGGCTTCTAGCACAGGTAATCATCTATCTTATTTTTAACCTGCTCTTCCTGGAAGTAGTTCAGGGTGGTGTGCAGAGTCCTAGTATGGTGTACATTGGGTAAAGGCTACAGCTTTGGCACAAAGTCATACTTCCATGGTAGAGCATCTGTTTTGGATGCAAAAGGGCCCAGGTCAAATCTCAGGTAGAGATGGGAGAGAATCCTGTCTGAAATCCCAGAGAACTGCTGCCATTCAGGGTAGACGATACTGATCTTGATGGACCAATGGTCTGGCTCAGTATAAGACAACTTCCTTTGTTCTTGGGAAACAATGTTATCTTCACAACTATCCTGTGAAACAGCTTAGGCTGAGCAATAGTTACTGACCCAAGATCATCCATTATGTTTCATGGCTGAGCAGGGAGTTGAACCCATTCAGCACTTTAACCATTACCGCACACTGCCTCAGAGCATGGGGGAACAAGGTTTATTTTGTTTTGTTTAAGCATTTATCAGCTACATTCTCAGTCCCCAGTGCAGAATCCCAAAACGGCACTCTGGTTAAAACAAAGAAACAATTGCAAACCGTGAAAGATGCATAAAACGGCAGAAATACAAAATCACCCATAAGCAGCCACAGTCAGAACAGAATAGAAGAGAATAAAGCAAATTCAAAACAAACACAGCAGTTAAACACACATTCTGTTTTCCATTAGGAAACCCATTTGAAAAAATCCATCTAATAATAACTTGACTTTAGAAAGCCATCAGCATGCGGTCCGATGGAAGCCCCACTAGCAAGAACATTCTATTATGTGGTTGTCTCGGCAGAAGAAGCCAGGCTATGAAACCCCTGCAGTCTTCACCTCCCAAAAGGGCAGGATGCAAGGAAAGAGGAAAGTGCGTGTCAGAGATGCTCCCCGAAGTCCGCAGGCCTCAGATAAGTCTGAAAAAGTCAGAACCAGCACTTTAAATTGAGCCTAGAAGCAAAGTCAGAGAGCTTGAGCTAAAATAGGAATTGTATGCTCTTTGAGACTTGTCTCTGTCTGGAGGAAGGCCACAGCTTCTTACCGTAGCTTCCAAGCCACCTTCAAAGGTAGAAGGCAGCCCCTTTGGCTTGTGCTTGCAATGCCTATACAGAAAGAAAGTGATTTATTGGGTAGAACAGAGGGCACAAGTGAGAGAGGTGGTATACAATCCCTCCAACACAAATGAGTTTTTCTTCTCAGGCCCCACAGTACAATGAACAGCTAGATCAATAACTGAGTGGCAGGAACTGTACGCTGAATGCCCCTTGATCCGAGATACATATTTTTAGAATATTATCGAGAATTTGTATCAAGTAGGGCACAAGGAGAAAGGGACGACAGAGGACGAGATGGTTGGATAGTGTTCTCGAAGCTACCAGCATGAATTTGACCAAACTGCGGGAGGCAGTGGAAGACAGGAGTGCCTGGCATGCTCTGGTTCATGGGGTCACGAAGCATCGGACACGACTAAATGACTAAACAACAACAACAACAAAGTATCCTGCTTCTGATCTTTCGATGTTGGGAGTGGGGAGAGGAAGCAGCTGCCAGAACAATTTGTTTGACTGATTCAAAAAAGCAAACAAACAAAAAACTCTTGAGGGGTGTTCTTCACAATGGAGAGATGCCTCACATCTTCCATAGTCAAAACAAAATAAAAAAATTCCTTCCAGTAGCACCTTAAAGACCAACTAAGTTAGTTCTTGGTATGAGCTTTCGTGTGCATGCACACTTCTTCAGATACACAGATGCCATAGGGCATCTTTTTTATGCTGTGGATCTGGCATGCACTGTTTTTTGCAGAATGTGAGATAGTAGCTTTGGGCTACGTTTTTCTAAAAGAAAAGACTTTTAAGTGCAAATGATGATGATGATGATGATGATGGTAATAATAATAATACTAAAACTACAATGATATCTTTTGCTTCCATCTTATAAAGAAAGAGTAATCATGATTGCATTACAAGTTGCCAGCAAGAATTTTGAATGAAGGCGTGGAGACTCCCCACATTATGTGGAAAACGCATGTGATTAAGATACTATCTCATTCAGTAGTTTAGTGAAGTTGCAAGTCCGAGGTTCTCTCTCTCACAACACAACTCGACCAACCCACAGACTTATCCTCCCTCTTCCTTCTCCAACTCCCAACTGACTTCCCAACAACTCCAACTCCAACTCTAACTCCTCCCCTTGGGTTCCCACTGGCCAATCACTTCACACTCATTTAACCCTTTCCTTATGACCCACCTAGGAGGGCAAACGCCACAGATGTGCTGCCTGAAACTCTTGAGAGCTTCTGCCAATCTGTGTAGACAATACTAATCTAGATGGTCCATTGATCTGGCTCAGTACAAGGCAGCTTCCTATGTGCCCACATTCTGGAGAATTTAGCAAAGTGAGGCAGTTCTCAGTAAGAGGAACACCTGAGCTCCGGCAGCCCCATGTCTGCAACAAGGCCTTTTGATTCTGCTCCTTCCTGCCCTAGGGCTGTTTTCTGCAGTAGGCCTTCTCCTCAACAACCACTTTCCTGTGATAAAAGGGATAAAGTTAATTCAGGGATGAAGTTAATTTCATTAAGCATGAATTCTAGAGCAAGATTTCCCCAGGTGAAGAATGCTTTTAGTTCTCAAGTGGATTGTAGTGAACAGGCCTTGACCTTAACATTTTCACATAATTCCACTCCTTGTCCTCCTCTCAGGAAACCATGACCTCTCACGATACTTGTCAGATTCCAAGCAGCTGAAACACCTCATAGCTGGCCCATGACAGTATCTCAGATGCAAAGGACTGACTATTCACAATGACCCATTCTAAATAAATTAAAAATTCTTAGTACCATTGGATTAGTCTCCAGAAACCTTGATAATTCCAGACACAATCTGCTGTGCCCTGGAGAGAACTTCCTCATTAATTCTTGCCACAATGTGTCGGTAACACAACAGGGTGTTCTGGATGTTATGCTGAGAGAGGAAAGGCAGAAGTTATCTTTAAACATCTGCTAGATTTACTAAGAACCTGAAAAAGAAGAAGACAATGCACGTACTTTTGTAACCTAAGAAAATCTTTAATAACAATTATCTTTTTACAAAAATATTATTAAAAAATATTATTATTATTTTGAGCCACCCCTCGCCCAAATGTATATGCAGTGTTGCATCACAAGACATCACCCCCCAAGAGGAATTCTTATGGAGTGGGGAGATGACATCTGTCAAAACAGCTCCCCTGCTACTAGGACTCCAGGGAGCAGCAAAAAAGCTGTTTATAGTTAAGACTCAAAGGGATAAACACCAACAGCAGGAAGTGCTACCTGAAACCTTTCAACACATTCCCCCCCTTTTTACAAAACCCACTCCAAAACTCACCATTGTGGGGGAAGATTTTGTCTTAATCCTAACTAACATACTTAGCCGATTTAAGCACAGAAAGATTCTATCTTTCTACTCCAGGGATGACAAGACTGAGGTTTCTGGCATATGCTTCTCATTTTGCTTGAACCATGAGGTCTACCAACTAGTACTAGGTACAGAGTAGCAGGACCACGTATACTTAGAATTAAGAACAAAGGGGTCTCTGAGCACATACTCAGGCCAGTGAATTGTTTTCATGAAGGGAACTAAGATGATTTCCTATCCATTCTGAAGGAAATCAGCCCTGAGTGCTCACTGGAAGGACAGATCATGAAGCTGAGGCTCCAATACTTTGGCCACCTCATGAGAAGAGAAGACTCCCTGGGAAAGACCCTGATGCTGGGAAAGATTGAGGGCACAAGGAGAAGGGAATGACAGAGGACAAGATGGTTGGACAGTGTTCTCAAAGCTACCAACATGAGTTTGACCAAACTGAGGGAGACAGTGGAAGACAGGAGTGCCTGGCGTGCTCTGGTCCATGAGATCATGAAGAGTCGGACACGACTAAACGACTAAGCAACAAGATCATAGTCCTACCATTCAAAAAATAAACTGGTGATGAACTATAATTTCCCATTTTGGACATAATGACTAACTGTGGTTTCATTAAACCAGTATGTAAGGAAGGAGGAAGAGGGAGACAAGGAGAGGGGAGGGAGTGTGCCTAACTATGGTTTGGCAGGTTGCGGATCAAAACTGAGCCTGAGTATTTTATAGCCTGTTAGGCAATAATTTGTCCGGTAGGCTATGTTTGCCTTTGTAGACCATAAGGTGTGAAAGTCTGGTTTATCGCATGATAATCTTATGCAGAAGCTATTCTCTACAATTATGTAAAATTTGGATGGGCATAAGAAAAAGATCAATCTTATCAAAGAATTAGCTAGATTAAGAATATTTTCAATCCATATCTTCAGTACTCCTCAGCATTATTTGTCATCACATCAGTAAATTTAAGGGATAGAAATGGACTTTGGAATCTAAGTTTATGAAATGCTTTATTTTGTGGACTAAGGGATGGTTCACACATCATGCGACCTGTGGCAGCAAGGGTGGCATGCATGTATGAATGAGCCAACAGAATCAGATATCACAAACAGAAATTCTTCTCTCACATCAGCTCAAAGATGAGCTTCTAAGTAGAGTCTACTAACAGCACACCTACACAAGCTGTGTTCAACCAAGCCAAATTCACCTCATCCAACCATGTATAGCTTCCCAGAAGAGGCTGAATCTAGTTTTTGCCCTTCATTTGAGACTGCAAAAACAAGTACCGTATTTTTCGCTCTATAGGACGCACTTTTTCCCCTCCAAAAATTAAGGGGAAATGTGTGTGCGTCCTATAGAGTGAATGCAGGCTGCACAGCTAAGCCCAAATCCAGAACAGGGAGAAGGAGCACTGCGCAGCGCTCCGTCTCGCTGTTCTAGCTTGGGGATGGCTGCGCAAAGCCTCTGCAGGGCAGTGGGGTGAAGGCACCCTGCTGCCCTGCGGAGGCTTCAAAGGCTGCACTCCGTTGGCTTCAGGCAGCTATCCGCAAGCTTTCGAAGTGCAGCAGGGTTCCCGCTGTGCTCCGAAGGCTTGCAAATAGCCGTCTGAAGCCTGGAGAGCGAGAGGGGTCAGTGCACACCGATCCCTCTTGCTCTCCAGGCTACGCTTCGCTGGAGAGGCGCTGCACAGTTTTCCCTCTCTGCGCAGCGCCCCTTCAGCGAAGCAGGAGGAGAAATGGAAGGGGCTCCATTTCTCCTGCCACTTCGCTGAAGGGATGCTGAGCAGAGAGGGGGAGAATTTTTTCCCCCTGTTCTCCCCCTCCTATAGTCCGATGTGTCCTATAGAGCAAAAAATACGGTACTACACAAACCATAATACTCTGCTAGTGTTCTGTGCTGGGCTTAATAAAGCTGGAAATCTCCAACTGTTGAGTTATCTAGTGGTGAGAAATCAGAGCCTGCCACACATGCTAAATGTGACCCATAGTTCTTCCTGAATGCTTTACATTTCTGATATTATGCCTGAAAAGGCTCTGTTGAAAGGGTTGTCCTCTGTACATTTCTCAATAAAGTCCCCCAGCACTTTTCTTGGGGGGGGGGGAATCAATATGGTGAGATGCAACCAGTCCAGTTGTAAAAGCAATACTTTAGAAAGAAGCATGGAATGCTCAATTGCTCTGTTCTTCCTTGATATGCTGAAGACATACTATATGTGTGTGTGCATGGTTCTAAGAAATTATTTTCTCAAAAATATGAGGGGAAAGTGGTTATCTCTCCAAGTCCTATCCATGGTACGCTCAGAGAGTATATGGTCACTGCAGCAGAGATAAGAAGCTTGTTTAGTATCTAGCTTTGCAATGGAAATCTACTATGAATGAGGAGGAGGAACATTTAATTGAGAAGAGCATTGTAATGCCTGTTCTTACACAGCTGATATACAGTGGTACCTTGGGTTACATATGCTTCAGGTTGCATACGCTTCAGGTTACAGAATCCTCTAACCCAGAAATAGTACCTCGGGTTAAGAACTTTGCTTCAGGATGAGAACAGAAATCGTGATCTGGTGGCGCGGCAGCAGCAGGAGGCCCCATTAGCTAAAGTGGTGCTTCAGGTTAAGAACAGTTTCAGGTTAAGAACAGACCTCCGGAATGAATTAAGTACTTAACCCAAAGTACCACTGTACTGCTTAAGGGGAGTGGGAATCTCATAAGATTTAAATTCCTTCCTGCTGCATGCATACACAGAGTGTTGAAATAAGGATAGTGAAAGCACAGCTAAGAAGCTCAAATCATATATATGACTGACACCCTTCTTTGGAAATAAAGCCAATGTCCAGACTTGAACATTCGAAAACTTTACTTGCAGAAACTTACAGATGAATTAAAACATAATGTTTAGAGTTGCATGCTTCTCGAAGCATGGGCTTACAGTCTCTTCTTCTAACTTCGAAACAACTGTATTTTCCTCCTCTGAGAGCTCAGCACTCAGCCTTCTGTATCTCAGTTGGCCATCCTGTGCAACTCTTATGAGAGATTTCCACTTTTACCTTCTCCTGTAGCTTTAATCTCTTTCTTTAAGCAGAGAAAATGCACTCCAACACTCTATTCAACTTAGCAGTGTTCACAGTGGATTTCAAAACACAGCCATCCTGCTTCACATAGAATGGAATCTCTCCTTCATGAGGTGCCTCCCATGTGACCAACATTAGTCAGTCACATGAGAATGACTAGAGAACTCTCTAGAATTCACTTACCAACCAGTCAAATTTAAACACATAGTGATGCATACAAGCATTTACAATTTCAGTGAATTAAATTACTATACTTAACACACAGTAGGTCCTTGTAGCAACACTCTGAGCTGTTTTATGACCTTTTCATTACATCAGTGTGGAATTCAAGAAGCCCCAAATGCAGAGATTTGTAAGTTTGTAATATATGAAAATGAAACAATTATTAGCATTGCTGCTCATAATCAAATGCCTATTTAATTAAAAATATATATACAAAAGTATCCTGGTTCCAAACCTGACAACTTTCTTACCTCTCTGTCAGATGGTCTGCTCTGTCAGATGGTTGGAGGAATCATAGAATCATAGAATCATAGAGTTGGAAGAGACCACAAGGGCCATCGAGTCCAACCCCCTGCCAAGCAGGAAACACCATCAGAGCACTCCTGACATATGGTTGTCAAGCCTCTGCTTAAAGACCTCCAAAGAAGGAGACTCCACCACACTCCTTGGCAGCAAATTCCACTGTCAAACAGCTCTTACTGTCAGGAGGTTCTTCCTAATGTTTAGGTGGAATCTTCTTTCTTGTAGTTTGGAACCATTGCTCCATGTCTGCTTCTCTGGAGCAGCAGAAAACAACCTTTCTCCCTCCTCCATGTGACATCCTTTTATATATTTGAACATGGCTATCATATCACCCCTTAACCTCCTCTTCTCCAGGCTAAACATGCCCAGCTCCCTTAGCCGTTCTTCATAAGGCATCGTTTCCAGGCCTTTGACCATTTTGGTTGCCCTCCTCTGGACACGTTCCAGTTTGTCCGTGTCCTTCTTGAACTGTGGTGCCCAGAACTGGACACAGTACTCCAGGTGAGGTCTGACCAGAGCAGAATACAGTGGCACTATTACTTCCCTTGATCTAGATGCTATACTCCTATTGATGCAGCCCAGAATTGCATTGGTTTGCCCAGGCTTGCCCAGGAGCTTGCCCAGGCATTCTTCCACCAGCAACAGATTGTCCAAAGCACAAATTATTGCCCTGAAACATTGAATGAGGAACAGCTGCAAAAAGAAGAATAGTAAAAAAGTAAAAAAAATAAAATCAATTTATTGGAAGAGAAAACACACACATGTAGACTGAATGAATGAGATTTTGCCCTGAGGCAAGTTGGATGGTATTATTGATAACAGGTTCTTGCCAAGAGACAAACTATATTTT
Source organism: Podarcis cretensis (assembly GCF_951804945.1). NCBI lineage: Eukaryota > Metazoa > Chordata > Lepidosauria > Squamata > Lacertidae > Podarcis > Podarcis cretensis. Next base: position 21,079,562 of record NC_137176.1, on the reverse strand, counting down.
GCCACTGAGGAGGCAACTAGAGATGTTCTGTTCAGAAAAGCTTGATGTCAAGCTTATTCACATGGATTTTTTCTGTAATTTCTCTCTCACCCCTTGATCCTGAAAAGGTAGTTATTTTTCTTCAGCCAGTTCTACTAAAAATATGAACAACTCTTGCATATTATCGGCATTTGTGTACACATTCTTATACAGTGGTTCCTTGGTTTAAGAACAGCTTAGTTTATGAACAACTTGGATTAAGAACACCGCAAATCCGGAAGTAGGTGTTTTGGTTTGTGAACTTTGCCTTGGAATAAGACCATGTTTCGCTTCCTGTTGAGTGTGGTCCATTTGTAAATTGAGTCCCCACTGCTATGGGAAAGCACGTCTTGGGTTAAGAATGCTTTGGTTTAAGAACAGACTTCCAGAACAGATTAAGTTCTTAAACCAAGGTACCACTGTGCGTATATTACAGGACTGTTTTATATACAGATTTCCTAAAGTAACCAGCACTTAAACAGATAGTGCAGCAATGCATGCAACACTATAAAAATTTGAAGAAAATAAGAGAGGTGAAATCACACAGGTGTTCTGGGAGGGAATTTCTTATTTGATATTTATTCCAAGTTTTCATAAAATTCCCAACATATGAGGATAGTAGATTTGTAAACTCATAAAACTAAGCTGGCAGAAGACGACTGTGTAGATGTATTCATTCGTAGCTTTGGAAAACAACCTATTTAGTCCAGCCACTAGTGTCAGAATAGAATCATGCTGCATTTGTGCTTGTCTACTCTTGTGAAGTGAAAAAGCAAAATACACCCCACTGCCACTCTTAACTAAAGAGCCTTTACAAAAAGAAAGAAAGAAATACAGAAAACTGTTGCCCAAAGTTGCATGTTCTATCTAAAGAATGTCAGAGAATTCTGACCAAAAAAAAAAAGGGGGGGGGGGAGCAGAAGTTGCCATTGTTTGCTTATTTGTCCCATGCCCAAAATGGAAATCAATTCAATAAATATAATTGGTATCCACTGTTGTTGCTTTCCATCCACAGATTATACATAAAGCAATTCACTACATTCCTCTGCAATTGTATTATGTTTCCTTTGCAGTGACATGAACAGGGTGGAATAAGGCAAGGACAGTGTCAATTACAGAATTAATTGCCTAAGTTTTGCCACAGAGGACAGGGAGACGAAAAACATGTTTTTTGAAGGAAGACAAACTGCAGTGGGATGGAAACTGCACTGCATTTGATGACCGCAAGGCAGTATAGGAAATGGTGGCTTCTGATATCCCTGGTTTTATCATGCTTTATGGAAAACCTGACCTAGTGTTGTATCATGAGTAGCACCTAAGATGGCGTCAGCCTGACATCATAACTGTCTAAAGATTCAATTGCTTTTATGGCCATCTGAGAGGCTGCACTCATTGCATTAAAAATGGTGCTTCCTTCTTTCAGCCCGGAGTTAAGAGTAGGAGCTCATCCAGACTTCCACTTGTCCTACCTCTCTCCTCCAGGAAAACCCAATCTTTATTGTAGAATTGGAGCGAATGTCAATTGGCTTTTCTGCAGATGGGCATTTGCTCTGATTCAGTGCTAAAGAGATTTTTTTTTTTTTCTTGAGGAAAGTGGTAAGACGAAGAGAAAACTGCTTTCTAGGCACAGGTCAAGAAGAAATGTAGATGAGTCCTTGGTTACATTGTCTGGCTATATAGGAATTGGCAGGAAAAAAGAGTTATATGATTCCTAGCGGTGTCTGTCAAGAGGATTTCTGAAGGAGAATCTCTGTATTATGTACTGCTTCAATGCTTTTAACCTAGTAGTGTCAAACTAATAAATAAAGTTCTTGTTTCTCTTACTGGGCTTAACCTCTGCCAAGGAAGTCATGGAGTATCTCCAGAGAAAGAGCAGCATTCACTCATGTGAGCTCCCCTCTGTAATCTGACTTGGCACAGGTCTACCACCTCAGTGAGAACTAAGGCTTTGAAAACCTGCACAGTTTTCTCTCATTCCACCCAACACGTTGAACTTGCCTGCCAACTACATCAGGCGGCTTCCACTGACCTTCGGCAGGCGATGTTTCCTCAAAGCCTTTTCCTCTTCTCTGAATTCTTGAAAGAGGAAACCTTGTCAGAGAGGTAGAGCAGGGGTTTTGCTCCAAACCGTTGAAGCCGTTGGAAAAAAAAAAATCAAGCATCTCATTGCATAACAGGGATGGAGAACTGTTTTTCCATCCCTCTAGTCTAGTCCGTATAGTTAAAGCTATGGTTTTCCCAGTAGTGATGTATGGAAGTGAGAGCTGGACCATAAAAAAGGCTGATCGCTGAAAAATTGATGCTTTTGAATTATGGTGCTGGAGGAGCCTCTTGAGAGTCTCATGGACTGCAAGAAGATCAAACCTATCCATTCCGAAGGAAATCAGCCCTGAGTGCTCACTGGAAGGACAGATCCTGAAGCTGAGACTCCAATATTTTGGCCACCTCATGAGAAGAGAAGACTCCCTGGAAAAGACCCTGATGTTGGGAAAGATGGAGGGCACAAGGAGAAGGGGACGACAGAGGACGAGATGGTTGGGTAGTGTTATCAAAGCTACCAGCATGAGTTTGACTAAACTGCAGGAGGCAGTGGAAGACAGAAGTGCCTGGCGTTCTCTGGTCCAGGGATTCACGAAGAGTCGGACATGACTAAATGACTAAACAACAACAACAACAGTCTAGTCCAATGACTGCATTCAGTGGTGGACAACCTTCTGGGATGGGGCAACAAAGGTAGCTCTTACCTATGTACAGGGGGTTACAGTCTGGATGTACAAATGGATTTCCAAGATGGCTACTTGCTAAAATAACCAATATTAGGTTTGAAACAAAATATTTAGAAGTAAAGCTTTGTATCCAGTGTAGTGCTAAGTAAGTGCTTTGTCAATGAAAGGATTCCCATTTGGACAGCAGGATTCTCTTTCCCCTTTCGCATCTGGTACGTGCCCCACACCCTCCCCATGCTCCAGAGTGTTGGAGGAAAACATAGAACAGATTTAGGGGGTTCACAGGGAGAGGAGATGGAGGAAACTCCTGTTGAACAAGAAGAAATCCTTGCGCTGATGGGATGCTTAATAAATGCTGCATAGGATACAAATCACTGTGAGACTGGTGACTTCTAAAAAAAGGGCCTTTTCATTGGTCGTGCTGTGCTCATGAAATGGCTTCCCCAGAGAAGCTCACCTAGCACTCACAATATAATTTTTAGGGGCCTGAGTTAAACCTCCGTTTCTCAAGTTTTAAATCAGAATCCATCCGTCACTTTAGGGTTTTTTGTTTACACCAGTTTCCTCTTTGCTGGGTTTCATGCTGATTTTAAAGTGGTTTCAGATGATGTGTTTTATGTTTTATGTGTGGGAGTTTTTGGGGGAGGGGGATTTTTGCTGTCTTTGTTTATTTTCTCTTTCTTAAAACTTCCCCACCCCCTTCCCCTTTGTATTTAACTCATAGCTGTCAACATTTCCCCTTTTTAAAGGGAAATTCCCTTATTCCGAATAGGAGTCCTCGCAAGAAAAGGCAAAAGTTGACAGCTATGATTTTACTGTCCAGAGGACATGGTTGGATGACTTGGATTATGTATGTAATGATGATATTAACAAGGGAAGAGAGAGCTGAATAAAATAATAGTTTGCCACATCCTGGAATATAGAGATACACTCGCAAACCATTACATTAATGATTTTAAGAGAAGGCTCCTGAAGCATACCAAGACTTGCTGGGTGATAGGGCTGACTTTCTTTTCTGCTGGTTACTCCCCTGTACCATCAAACTTCCCCACCCCTGCTAAGCCACTCTAACTCTAATCCCACTTCTGCACCAAATATTTTGATGTCATAATAATATTCATCTAAGTTTCACCCAAGGTATTGTGGTGATTCAAAAATCCAGCGTTGCTGGATCACATATGAGATTAAATATTTGAAAATAATTGTGCCTCGCAGAAATCCTGCTGATAGCTGCTAACTGTCTTTAGGACCAGTGCAGATTTGTTGGTACTCATGGCGTGCAGAGTAATTTCAGAACGGACTAGGAGGCAGATATCATCTGATCCTAGATTCTAGAGGTGGGAAAAACAGATATGTGGCTCCGGTAAGAGATAAGGAAAGAGGGGAGTTGTTCCTACAGCAAGTGAGAGAAGAAAATCGAATATTGTCACAGGAAAAAAAAAAAAAACTTACTACATCTTGTTCAACAGGATCATATGTCCTTATACTGTCCTTCATTTGAATAGGTATTCCATCCATAGAAGGGGAGTCTCCCAATAGATTCTAATAATTTTCCCCAGATACCTTCTACCGTTACTTCCAGGCAATGTTCTCAACTCCTGCATTACTGTTTATTTGTTTTTAGAAGGCTTTGCAGAATATGTTTAAGTAACATCAGGAAGCAGGGCCTTTAGGATCTAATACTGCTGCATTTATTAACTTTGTGGTATAGTAGTTTGAAATTAAATTGCTCTTTGGGAGTTGTAGCTAATGTACTCGCTACCTCACATGAACTTTTATTTGGAAAACCAGTACACCCATAGAACAACAACAACAACAATACCAGCAGAATCATACATTGGACATTATTCCAGAGTAGGCTTCTTCTTTGTGGAACAGGAATTCAATAATATGAAGCACCCACCATTCCAAAGCTGGATCATGTTCCTAGCCCCCTCACTTGTAAAACTTAGATCCTCAGCATACTCACCTAGATTACAGTGGTGCCCCACAAGACGAATGCCTCGCAAGACGAAAACCCCGCTAGACGAAAGGGTTTTCCGTTTTTCCAGGCGCTTTGCAAGACGACTTTCCCTATGGGCTTGCTTCGCAAGACGAAAACGTCTTGCGAGTCTTGCGATTTTTTTCGCTCCCCCCCTTTTTCTAAGTCGCTAAGCCGCTAATAGCCGCTTAGCCGCTAAGCCACTAATAGCCGCTAAGCCGCTAATAGCGCTAATCCACTAAGCCGCTAATAGGGTTGCTTCGCAAGATGAAAAAACCGCTAGACGAAGAGACTCGCGGAACAGATTCTTTTCGTCTTGCGAGGCACCACTGTATTTCTGGTTCCTTATCTTTTCCTTCTGGGTTATTTTTTCCAAATACAGAAAAAAGCTGCTATAGAGTGGAGAAAGCTAATGTGGTTGTATGAATCAGTCCCAAAGTCACATATAAAGTTGATTATTTGATGGGTACAGGGTTGTGACTGTATATCTATTTGCCTCAACTTCATGGCTTACAAACTGGCAAACCAATCTAAATCTTTTCCCCAATAGTAAAAGTTAATATATCCCCCAAATAAATCTATTCATCACCTGTTATGGAGATCCATCTTGACAGGGCTGAGATGCTGTCTGACTGTTAACTGCTTTTGGCTTAACCAAGACTTAAAGCATATCTTCTTTGTGACATCACACATGACATCAGAATGGCATGTTTGCATTCATCCTAGACTATCTCTATGCCAACAGCAATGGCCAGTAAACTTCAGTAGCCAAATAACCATCAGCCTGACTACCCAGTTGTTTCTATCTAGACTATTGGATGTTTATTTTTTTCCTCTCATAATCAAAACCTGAAGAAGACCTGCATATAATCTGAAAACTGGCTTCCACTGTTAAAGAAAACTAATTGTCAGGGACTGGGCAGAGGAGGAACAGTGGAGATCCCCTCCCCATCCTGATCCTTCCAGGGAGGAGGAAGAAGAAGATGACAGTATAGATTTACAACAGGGGGTTGAGGGAGGTAGCAGCTCAGAGGCAAATGAGGGGGAAAGTTGGGAAATCATGGAAGAGCCAGAACAACACCTGGCTGACACGCTGTCATTAGAAAGCATTCCAGACCTTCCATCTCCCAGAACCTAGTGAGCCTTAAAAGTAGGAGAGCAAAGAGCTCAAAGACAGAGGCCACTTAGTAGCACCGATAAAGGAGATGATGTTGATGATGAATGAGGAAGTGGGAGAGATGGGGGGGGGGTTGGAAATTCACTTGGGACAATACTATTATCCAAGAGGCTGGTTCTATAGCCTCTCTCTGTAAAGATTGAAATAAAAAAGGACGGTAAGAAACTTTTCCTTGTCTTTATACTTTCCTGGGTAACCAGCTGGGAGCTGCTGACAGCATCCTGACACTAATGATGTAATTTCTCTTCTTGTGGGTATTAATACTCAACCATCAGTTCACTTACACAAAAAGAATATAGCAATGCATTATTGCTTGTGTCCAGGATAATCCTTTGGTCCTACACAGTGATCTGAATATTTCTTACATACAATCACAAAATCAATGTGCATCTTCTCTGAACTCCCAATCGTAGAGTTCCTAGGATCACAGGGCTCATAGGTCAATATCCAAGAGAATCATTTCAGATGTGGTAATAAGTGAGAGAAGGGAGATAGAACATGACTGACATAAACCTCCTGTTCTCCTGAGCAGATTTATAATTCCTTCCAGTTTGTGAGTTAAATTTATTTGTCTACATCACAGGAAGATTGTGCATCTTTCCTTCAGGTGAGAGATGGAAGAACAATACTGGAGGAGATGGAAAAGCATGGGGAACAGGAGGAAGTTAAAACAGAGAGTTCTTACCGTTCTGTACCCCCTTTGTAGCCTCATGAATCAGGCAATTCTAGATTACCAAGAAAAAGTGTGAGGGAACTTAAATGTTGTTCCAGAAAAGATGGAGCCCATTATAAGTAAGAAGGAGAAGCAAGCTAGTAATCTTCTCTAACACTGGGGTTTTCTTCAACAACAAAGCCATTTGATTGATACATAAAATCTGTTAAGTGAGTTCAATTATATTTAAGTAGCTTCCCTGCTCTTGCCAAACACTCATCCTCATGTACACTTGCTAGATTTTGCAGGCACTTTTTTACGATTATTCATCCTGATGTCCGCAAATGGAACTCTATTAATGCTCATTTCAAAGGCCACTGTAAATTCAGACACATATAAACACCACACACAATGCTGAGCTTGCAGAACCGCTTATACATCAGACTATTAAGAAATACCTTTTTTTTTTAATTTGAAAAGTAAATCAAGGAACTTTTTAATAGGTTAGGAAGGAAGGCATAAGCATAAATAAGTATCATAGTTTGTCCATTCTTTTAATGGTTTCATTGCCGTCGTAAACTAAAATGTTAATAATTTATATTGTGTGTCTTCCTTTTAAAATAAATAAATAAATAACTGCTTACTGAGGAGCTTAACAGTGTATATAGATGGTAATGCAACTGAGGAATTTACAGCCTTGGTACTAGGCTGGTTAACATGAGCCAGTGAAAAATAGTGCCATAAAATTTCATTTACCATTTACCACTACGCTGGTCCGAAGCAGCCAAAGCCTCTTTATGTGAGTTCATAAATGGGGGGTTGCTTTTATTATATGGCTCCATTAACTATGCCATACCCCCCAAAAGGCAGAAGTTATCACCTTTAAATGAATACCCTCGTCAGGTCAGGATTTATGTGCATGTATGAAGAAGAAATAAGATATGCATGTGTCCTTTGCACAGATAAACATGGACTTATCAGCATGCAGACTGTAGAAGGAATCCAGTTGTGTAAACCTCATACACAAACAGATGCCTCAGGGTTTCTCCACACTTACCCTTCCTTTGATTTAAAGCTCCACATTGAAGCACTGTGGTTTTTTGTTTGTTTGGTTGGTTTTGGTTTTGCTGCAGAGCTTTCCCTGCAAAATCCCACTCTTTAAACCTCAACCAGAGCAAGCATCAATCCATGGAAAACTCAAATGGACATTTGCTCCAATTCAGCTTTAACGAGAGGGGTTTTTGCAGAGAAAGATTGGGGCAAAACAAATAAATAAATCCCAAACTCTGACATGGACCTCTGCCTGGATAAAGTGGGGTAAAAGTAATTGTGGATAAGCCCTCAGTCAAAGGGAAATTTTTCCCAGTTCCATTGAATATTCAGGGAATGGGAAAGGAATGCCAGCATCCTTTCTGAAAGAGTGAATGTTGGTTAGAGGCACCATGGAACATACTAGGAAGGAGATAATGGAGTCCAAGTTCCTTTTGCTATGCTCTGGGTTCCACTGGTAGGATTTCAGGATGCTGGTGATAATGGATTTTGTGCATGTGCCAACCAGCCAACCAACCAACCAAACCCCCTACAGTATACACACACCCATTTTTTTGGTTTTGTTGTTGTTGTTGTTTAGTCATTTAGTCGTGTCCAACTCTTTGTGACCCCATGGACCAGAGCATGCCAGGCACTTCTGTCTTCCACTGCCTCCTGCAGTTTAGTCAAACTCATGCTGGTAGCTTCGCGAACACTATGCAACCATCTCGTTCTCTGTCGTCCCCTTCTCCTTGTGCCCTCAATCTTTCCCAACATCAGGGTCTTTTCCAGGGAGTCTTCTCTTCTCATGAGGTGGCCAAAGTATTGGAGTCTCAGCTTCACGATCTGTCCTTCCAGTGAGCACTCAGGGTTGATTTCCTTAAGAATGGAGAGGTTTGATCTTCTTGCAGTCCATGGGACTCTCAAGAGTCTCATCCAGCACCATAATTCAAAAGCATCAATTCTTCGGCGATCAGCCTTCTTTATAGTCCAGCTTTCACTTTCATACATCACTACTGGGAAAACCATAGTTTTTACTATACGGACCTTTGTTGGCAAGGTGATGTCTCTACTTTTTAAGATGCTGTCTAGGTTTGTCATTGCTTTCCTCCCAAGAAGCAGGCGTCTTTTAATTTCGTGGCTGCTGTCACCATATGCAGTGATCATGGAGCCCAAGAAAGTAAAATCTCTCACTGCCTCCATTTCTTCCCCGTCTATTTGCCAGGAGGTGATGGGACCAGTTGCCATGATCTTCTTTTTTTGGTGTTGAGCTTCAGACCATATTTTGCGCTCTCCTATTTCACCCTCATTAAAAGGTTCTTTAATTCCTCCGCACTTTCTGCCATCAAGGTTGTGTCATCTGCATATCTGAGGTTGTTGATATTTCTTCCGGCAATCTTAATTCCGGCTAGGGATTCACCCAACCCAGCCTTTCGCATGATGAATTCTGCATATAAGTTAAATAAGCAGGGAGACAATATGCAGCCTTGTCGTACTTCTTTCCCAATTTTGAACCAATCAGTTGTTCCATATCCAGTTTTTTGGTCTAAATTCTTTTTTAAAAAAATTGCCTTTCTGCACCAGTGGTCCTGCACAAGTCTGCAATATTTTGAAAAAGGAACCATTTGGAAGCTTGCTGTGGCCTCCCCACCAACAGCTGCTGCCTGAGGTGGGAACATCACTCTGCCTAATGGCAGGGCATGCACTGTTTCAGAAATTTTCAAGAAGCAAGCATGATGTTTGGGTTGACAGCTGACCACCTTCATTATTGCTGGCCACTTTTGACAGTAAAACAATAGCCATAGTGGAACTAACTGCACTTTCTGTTCTTAGCAGGAGTCTTAAATACCGTATTTTTCGTCCTATAGGGCGCACCGGCCCATAGGACGCACCTCATTTTTTTTTGGGGGGGGGGGAAATGAATAAAAAAAAATTACTTCTCCCCCCAGCCGTGGCTGCCGCCCCAAGCCTTGCGCACACCTGCCCGAAGCACGGGGCACCCTCCGGAGGGCTCCGCGTGCTTCGGGCTGCAGGCTGCCGCCCATGCCTCGCGCGCCCGGCGGGACCTCCCGCCGGGCGCACAAGGCTTGCGGACACTTGCCTGAAGCACAGGGAGCCCTCCAGAGTGCTCTGCGTGCTTCGGCCGGCAGGCTGCCGCCCCAAGCCTCGCACGCTCGGCGGGACCTCCCGCCGGGCGTGCAAGGCTTGCGGACACTCGCCGGGGCTGCAGGCTGCTGCCCACAAGCCTTGTGAGCCCGCAGGAACTCCCGCCGGGCTTGCAAGGCTTGCAGATAGCTTCCTGAAGCCTGGGGAGTGAGAGGGGTCGGTGTGCACCGATGCCTCTAGCTCTCCAGGCTTCAGCGAAAGCCTGCATTCACCCCATAGGACGCACACACATTTCCCCTTCATTTTTGGAGGGGAAAAAGTGCATCCTATGGGGCGAAAAATACGGTATTTTAGATATGTTCACACAGTTTCTGTGTATCGGATTTTACCCCCATTCCTCTCTTTAATAGCTTCCCTTATACGTTAATCCCATCTGCTTTTAGCTGGCCTTCGAAATCAGATAGCGATGGCAGAAGGTTAACCTTTACAACAGCATGTGTTTTGTAAACCATTTCTTTCCTGAGAAGCTTAACCTGAGGGGGCAGAGAAGGGGACGTTGAAGAAAGGTGATTTTTAAAAGGTGTACGCTTTCCGATACCTGTAGAGCAATGCCATGACTGACTGCTTCCAAAGCTAGAGGCAAGATATTCAGCATGAAAAGGGAAAGTGGTGTGAATTAACGCATTCATATATGTAATGGCTGTCTCTTGATGGCAAACATATATCAATCAAACTGAGAAAGTCCACAGGCTAACAAGTTAAACATGGCCACAAATAAAGTTGATTATTTGGTATCTGTTGTACTGAAGTGATCTTAAAAACCTGGCTCACACATACACACATATCACTTCTTTCCTTTAAACATAAAGGAATGTGTGAGAAGACTCTTCTGAAAGCAGCATACTCTTTCAGGTGCTGAAAATCCTGTATGAGTGACCACATCTTTTTATAAAAAATTATTGCTCAATTTCCACATAACAAATTATCAAACCATATACATTATTTTCCCCCTTTCACCCCCACCAAGGACTTCCCTCAGCTCCTCTCCCTGATTTCTCTTCACATATTTTCTCTGCATATTATAAAATTGTACATATCCTTACATATCTATCCATCTTGTTAGCAACCAATAAATTTCTGTATGTTTTTCAAAACCTGCCAAGGAGTCCAGTTCATTTTGTTGTCTTTTTAGATAGTTTGTAAAAAGTTTGCATTCCTCCTTGAAGTCACAGTTGTCCTTGTCTCGCAGTTTGTAAGTCAATTTGGCCAGTTCCGCATAATTCATCAATTTCTCTTGCCACTGTTCTTTTGTCGGGAGTTCCTCATTCTTCCATCCTTGTGTTATCAAGTCTCTTGCCTGAGTGGCCAACTTCTTAGTGCAACTTGGAAGTTGTTGGCCATTGAACAGACCCTAACTCCCTAGAGTGGACATGCTTCCACTCTAGTTGGGACAAATGGAAGGGCTTTGAAGGAGGTATGAGTTTTGTTTTCACTGTGAAGCATGTAAATTAGAGGTGGTGCTTAGGGAAATTTGGGAAGGAGTTGCCCTCTTCTATATTTCAGGTCACATATGATTCTTTCTCCCATGTGCTTAAATCACAAGTTATCACGAGGTATATGAAAGTGAGCAGAACAAATGTCCTTCAAATACAGTACATCGCTTTGGGGGCATTTAAACTTGAATTGATCAAAGGATGGGACTTGGAGCCTTGTCATTTAACCATTTAAATAGCCTCTTGTGAGCTGGATGAGACTGTTATTAGTAATGCTTTGGATTTTAAATGATGGCATTCATATAATTTTGCATTGGGATTTAGATTTCCTTTTTATTAAATTAATGTCCTGACAAACCTATAACACCACCATATGGCTGGTTCCTATTCAGAGAAGCATTCCAAGTCTGAGGCTACAGCTCTTGCCTAGACACATTGTTAGCAGATTGAGCCTAAGTTTCATGGCTGTGGACTGCTGTCTCTCAGAGTTAATAACACCTCCTGGGAGGGAATTACAAAAAAAAAAAAAATCTTTTATATCTCTAGAATGCTATTTTCTACCTCATTAATCCAATGGAAGACGATAGTCTGAAGCTTGCCAACTTTGTTCTGGATTATGACCATCATCATATATGTCATAAGTGAAGTCAGTGGCATGGAATGCCAGTGGCAACATAAGCCACTACCTTCACTGTCTAACACCAGTCATGTGGGGGTAAGGATTGCTGCTCTTTAGTTATGAATTTAGGCTGAACATTTATTTATTTTCTTATATTTTTATCCTGCCTTTCATGTTCCCATGTCTCCCATCCAGCCAAAGACCAGACCAAGATCTGCTTAGGTTCAGCAGATTCACATCCCTGCAGTGAGTAATAGTCTGTCAGGCTTCAGGGAACTGGCTTCCTCCCCCTGTTGCAGCAGATAAGTAGAACAAAGGAAAAGGAGTCTTCTTACCAGTTAGATACTTTAATAATCACAGTGAGAGAACAAGGAACACATCTCCTAGAATGGTGGTGCTCCCAGTTAAGGACTCCACCTTCTTATGTCTCTATTAATCTACGTCACTTCTACGTCTTGTAATCTGAGTTTGTACCCTCTGTGCTTTATGTGCTATCTGTTCTGCCACTTTCAGATCTCTTCTTGACTATGGGAAGAGCAGAGGAATGCTTTCCAGAGACATTGAATCTGTTAACCCTCTTTCTTCCAGTGTTTCCTCTCCTAGCTGTTACCCATCCAGTATTTCCCAGCTTCTGCCTTCTGAACTACGTCCCTCTGCAAACCATTGTTCCAAATCTATACTGTCTTCCTGTTCCTGGGAAGATTCAGGATCCGGATCAGGAGGAGGGGGAGGTTCCCACCTTCCTCGTCAGTGCAGCCCTCCTCAGCACAGTCCCTGACATAGTCCGTGCCATTATCAACATAATACTAACCAGAGTCTGTTGCCTGTCAAGGATACAGAAATGTAGGGATTATTCCCACATAGAAATTGTTACACTTCTACTGAGTACCTTTGTACCGTGTACCCTTGTCCACACATGCTAATTGCTACAGGCAGGCCCATACAGAGCTCACCTGTGGCCCTGGGCAGGAGTCTTGTTAGAATAAAGTTATAAACACTTGGCATGACAGAGTAAATCCAGCAGGCCCCTGGTGCCCCCCGACCAAGGCCTAGGGCAAGTGCACCCACTGCCCTCTCTTAAGTAACACATGTTAAAATTTTAAACAAGAATCACAGTGTGCTACATGAACAGCTGAACTTCCTTAGAGGAGGAATTAGCAAAGATACAATTAAGCAGTAAGAAATTGATACAACACTATTAACAAGTGTTTTTGGTTTTTTTTTTTCTGGGGGTACGCAGGTGTACCCATACCCCTAAACATTTTGTGAATCTTTGTACTTTTGTCTATTTGCTGTATTTATTTTTCCCAATTTGAACTATAAAATGGTGATTTTCTTGAGTCAAAATAAGAGTACCCCTAAACATTTTTAAAGGGGGGGGAGCACTGCTCTTAACTCATTAGAAGGAACAGAGAGAGTGTATCAGGCCAGTATTACAAAAGTTTCATTGGTTACCATCTCTGTTTCCAGGCTCAATTCATAGTGTTTTAGCCTTTAAATATGAAATGATTTGACAATCAGGTATCCAAAGGACTGTCATCTAGTAGCAAATGATGGAGTGACAGCAGAGGCGTAGGAAGGACAGGTGGTACCTGGTGCAGAAAATTTCTTGTCAACCCCCTCCCCCCCCCACACATTGCTTTATTTATTTTTTTGCCTGCAAAAATGGTTTTACGTTATTTTATATTTTCTTACAAAGGAATGTGGATTCTGAGCTTCTGATAACAAGTAGGCAACTATGGACAGATACTTAAATCTACAGGATGGATTGTGTTTTGGTTTGTGTTATTTTATTTATATTTATTGTTTATTTATTTAATAAAATTTATTTTTAAAAAACCTGCAAAGTGCTTTAACAAAACAAAAAACAAAAAACCCACAACAGTAAAATCAAGAAAAATTAGCAATCCTACTTTTTTTTTAAATAATATTTATTAAATTTTAGTTTAACAATAAAATACATAGATAATAACACAATCTTTTCCAAAATCCACATTTCATATTCATCTTTGGACTTCCTCACAACCCTTGTTCCTGCTTTCTAAACTCATAAATTTTACCAGCAAATTATTAACTTGGTTTAATTCCTACTTTAAAGCATACAAAAGCTAAAATATTAAGATTAAAATTACTTCAACTTCCTAAGCATCTAGGTATGCTTGCCTAAAGGTGCCCGAAAAGAGTCTAGCAAAGGCACGTGCTTTGTTGAAATTTTGGCCTTCACGACATAGGAAAATGGCCAAGTAAACAGCTATTTTCGTGGAGGAGGGTCAAGATATTAACTGATATGCATGAAATTTCATATGTAGCTATATAATCCCTAGTGTAGTAAGATAAGACCTTTGGAGCAGGCATTTTTTAAAAAAATAAATAAATAATGAACCACCCTAGTAGGGCAGTAATTGTTCCTTGATCATTTGTCACCCCCCCTCCATGATGGCATCTGGGGTGACCCGCCCCTCCACCCCACTTTCCTACGCCCCTGAGTGACAGCACTCACCTGACCTCCAATTGCTTGTGCCATTGAAATGACAAAACTGGTGGAGTACAAGCATACCAGCTGAGCCAATCCGGAAACCCCATGTGTGTGCACCCTTACTGCCGCCTTGCCCATCCTCTCCCCACATTTTGGAGATCTTGTGAGTGCTAACGCTCCACCACACTATCTGCTACTAACGCCATGTGCCTGGTGAAACTGTCAACTATTTAATCATTTTCAGATGCTCCCCATTTTCTGAAGAGGCTACAGAAGAGAAAGCCTTTTCAGTGGTAGCAGCTAAGCTCTGTACTCTACCTGACACATTTAGTGTCTATGTTTTTCAGCATAAAGCCAAGTCCATCTTATTATCTCATGCTTTTTAATAGGTTTTTATACATTTTTGGAACCTTTTAACCAGTGCTTTTTTTCTTGGGGTACGCAGGGGTACGCATCCCCCTAAACATTTTGTGAATCTAACGGGAGAGGAAACTAAAACATTAACTTTTTTAGTTTCTTATCTATCATGGTGAATCATCAGTTCTGTTGCTACCCCCAATGGCAGCCTCATTTCCTGTCACAATGAATCTCAGATGGAAGCGAGCATTTAATGTGTGAAGTAGGAGTTGGAATCTAGCATGATGATTGGTCAGTTTTGTTGAATTTACTGTATTTATTTTTCCCAATCTAAACTATAAAATTGTGATTTTCTTTCATCAAAATGAGAGTAAGATGATTTTTACTGCTGCCGTATTAGCTATATCTGTCTGTCTGTCTGTCTGTCTGTCTGTCTGTCTATCTATCATTGCATTTTATCTGTATCCTTTAAGATTATTATGAGCTGCTTTGAGCCAAAGTAGAATGGATTGTAAAGATATAACTTTAATTACACCAAACAAGCATTACAGATTGTCTTATCCTTTCCTTCTCATTGTGAATAGCATCTGAGGCATTTATAGACACTTCCCTTTATGCCATTCAACCACTTGCTCTAAGACACTGACAAAGGCCTCTTGGTAACCATTGAGGTACATAATAAAGGGTGATGTTGGGAATGCAGATTAATATAAGGGATACTGGGGATTGGATTGAACCCCTTGGGTGTTTAATGAGAAGATCAGACCAGTTCTTTTCAGGAGAAATTCAAGTTCGCAGCTCTGAAATATTGTCAGTTTACATCATGCTGACTGTATGCTCAAGAATATAGTATATTTTTAGCAAAATTATTCGCTTTAAAGTTTTTTCCCCTGGCCACAGTTTGCATCCAATAAAACCTTTCTCTTCCCCTCCATCAGGCATCCATTAAAAAACTGTGTGCTGTTACCACATCTGATTGTTCAACCCTGGGTTTAAAGGAGCCGTTAGCAATTTCTAACTTCCCTCGGCTTTTTCCTCCTCACTCCAAAAGGTGTCTTTTAGAGAAGGTTTGGAAATTGGTCACCTTTGTTGTGGGTGTTTTTTTAACCCCTATGAACACTGAGATTTGTAAGAAATAACTTCAGCAGTTGAAGACTTACTCACAGTTATGGAAACTTCAGGGGGTTATGATAGTTGAATTTATGTTTGGGCAGAAGCAGGACTTAAAGGCCACAGAGAAGCTGAGGAAAAGAACTGCCTTTTGTACTGACAAAACCGCCATCTGCAGAAGTGGAGAGACATGAAAGAACTATTAATACAGCAACACTCCGTAAGGCCTGCATTCACTTCTCAATCATATGTTCAAGTGCCATTGGTTAACTCTACCCATCTTCTTCATTCATCACTATTGCAAGGCCGGCCCTACTGTTAGACAGAGTGAAGTAGCTAGATCAGCTAGGTGGTATGCGTTGTCATGAAGGACATTTTTTTTGTTGTTTTTGATGATGATGATGATGATGTTACTGTCAGAGGGTAGGTAGAAGAGGTGCTTATAGGATTTTCTGCCTCGGGTGCTAAAGTAACTTGAGCAACCTTGAACCCTGTGCATTTTACTTTGTGTGTGACATTTACTGTGCTGCCTCAGAGAGCAGATTGCCTAGTGTAGGTCCTGCATAACGTGTTCTCCTTCATGGAGAGCACGTGTTGCGGTGGGGTCTGCTGAGCCACCCCTCTGTTACCAGGCAGGGTCTCTAAAGATGGCCTGGGGCAGTGATTGGTTCACTGGGTTGCTGGGGTAAAAATTATGTTGCAATTTTGGTGGGAGGGGTAAAATGTTTAAATACTCTGCACGCAGCCTGGAGCTTTCTCTTTGCTGCGTGCAACGGATCACCCGCCCACCCGCCCTTGAGTAAGGGGTTGTTGCATTGACCTTGCTATGCCTGTCATGGGGTCGTCTGCCGTTGGGGCAGGGGCTTGGTAGGAATTTTGTCCATCTGGCTGATTGGTTGGGCCATTTGGTTTTTGCCTACTGCGTAGCAAATCGTCACAACTTGTAAGGTTGTGGTTAGGCATTGGTTATAAATTGGTGGAGGAGGGGCTAGGATAGGCTGGGCCTGCCCCTCCATGGTTGCTGCGGAAAGGGAATTCCGTTAAAGGAATCCTGGGGCTTGCCATCTTTTCATCCAGTCCCTGGAATGGGACTAGGGCCGGCAAGCCTTCGGGGAGCATGCAGATGAGAATTGAGGGTCTGTGACTCAGCTCCATTTCTCCCCGACTTGCTTTCCCCCACACTGTCTTTCGGTGGTGCCCGGAAGTCAGTTCTGTCCCCAGGTGGGGGGACAGATAGTCTTAACCAATGCCTAAACAACCACACGGTTTTGTATTTAAATAAAGTTGTGGCCAAAATTAAACAAAAATTAAGTGTGTGTTGTGAGTTATTTGGGGGGTGGCTTGGGGACCTCGACACGCAACTATTGGCACTAGAGAATTGTGCACGATGGATGTCTCTCTGTGTGCAGATATTGAACTTATCTATGTGAAGTAAGTCAAGTCCATGCATTATCCTTCCCCAGCCAATGGGAGGGGTAGAAAAACCAATAGAGGCATCAGCTTGAGGAAGGCTGCCCCACAACATTGCAATATTTTCCAGAAAATCTAGCTTTCCTTAGACCAAACAGTTTATAAGTACAGTGGAATCTTGGTTCTCGAACTTAATCCATTCTGGGAGTCCGTTTGACTCCCGAAACCATTCGAAAATCAAGGCATGGCTTCCGATTGGCTCCAGAAGCTTCCTGCACTCAAGCGGAAGCCGCGTCGGACATTCAGCTTCCAAAAAACGTTAAAAAACTGGAACACTTACTTCCGGGTTTTTGGTGTTCAGGAGCCAAAATGTATGAGTACCAAGGTGTTCGAGAATCAAGGTACAACTGTATTGAACGATGCTTCAGTACCAGAATCACTCTCCCCTAGATTCAAGCACTCAAATGCTTTCCTGCCTTATCTATATTATATAAGCAAACTTCAAGTGGTGCCCACAGGAGACTTCAACTTCTTCCTCTGCTGCTTTTGATTTGGTGACTTGCTGATTAATGTACTGTACCGGAAGATTGGGCAGGACACCTATATGCAGCGATACTCTTATGAAGCACCTTTCATGAGACATCTACAGCAAGTACCCATTTGTTTCTGGATCTAATTCAAAGTGCTGGTTTGTACAGTGGTGCCCTGCAAGACGAATGTCTCGCAAGACGGAAAACTCGCTAGACGAAAGAGTTTTCTGTTTTGGAGGTGCTTCGCAAAACGAATTTCCTATGGGCTTGCTTCGCAAGACGAAAATGTCTTGTGAGTTCCTGCGGGGTTTTTCCCCTTCCCCCCCCTTTTTCTAAGCTGCTAAGCCGCTTATCCTCTTATCTGCTAAGCCGCTAAAAGCCGCTAAAAGCCGCTAAGCCGCTAATAGCACTAATCTGCTAAGCCGTCAATGGGTTTGCTTCGCAAGACGAAAAAACCGCTAGACGAAGAGAATCACGGAACGGATTCTTTTCGTCTTGCAAGGCACCACTGTATCTTTAAATCATGCAGGGCTACAGCTCACAGTCCCAGAAGTTGTGAATGGCTTCACAGGCCTCAAAGCTGCCCATCACCTCTGAACTTGCAGGAGGAGCTTGTGTGGACATGCCACCATCCCCTCCTGGAATGTTTACCTAAGCCCCAGTATAGGGCTTCTATATACAGTGGTACCTCGGGTTACATATGCTTCAGGTTACATACGCTTCAGCTTACAGACTCCACTAACCCAGAAATTACACCTCGGGTTAAGAACTTTGCTTCAGGATGAGAACAGAAATCATGCTCCGGCAGTGCGGCAGCAGCAGGAGGCCCCATTAGCTAAAGTGGTGCTTCAAGTTAAGAACAGTTTCATGTTAAGTACGACCTCCGGAACGAATTAAGTACTTAACCCGAGGTACCACTGTAATGGGTTTTGTTAATAATACATTTGTTAATAATACATACAACCTTCACCAAAATATCTATTGTGTTTCATTCCTATTCTTCACTCTCCTTCTTCAGAAGCAGTCTTTGCACAGCTCGTGCACTTCAAAGTAGGCCAGGAGCAAGAGAAATGCCTAATTTACCAAGACTGCAGCCCCCAACAGAATCCACAGTTCATAATTACCATGTAACTTTCCCCTCCTATCGATTCCTTTTGTTTATTTTCTAAAGATTCTTGATGTGCCAAGCAATCTGTTCCAAGCCCATCCTTTTGTGTAGCTTTGCATTATACACTGAACACATTAATCTAAATAACAGTTGATGTAGGGATATCTGTAATTTTCTACTTCTTCTGTGAAAAGTGAGGATTTTCTGTTGCAGATGAGTGTCTGAAAGAGACAGCAAACCTGTGAACATTGTCATCAGATGCATGAGAAAAATAGAAGTGGATGTGCAAGTTGAAGCAGAGTCATGACAATTGTGGTTTTTTTTCTTCTGGATTCAGAGAGTCCATAAAGACTACCAAAGCTGCTTTTACAGGCTTAATTTAAAAGCTGAAAAAAATGAAGAACAAAACCAGAAGAAGCAGATATAATCTTACGGCCCTTAGTTTTGCTAGAGAATCCTTTCCCTTCTTTGGCAGGCAATGAGTCCTAACTCCTCACAGACAAGGAGTGCAGCATCTGGTGTGAATAGAAAGGTCTGCCCTGATGTTTTCATTAGACTTAGGTGGGTTTAAGTGTTATCTACTGTGTGGTGGTGCTGACAACATCATGTGTTTGGGGTCAAATTACCGTACCTTGACCCTGTTTACATCTGGGCAGGTCAGCAGAGTAGTCATAACAAGAGGCCAACTACAAAGAGCTGTGAATGTTGAGATGTTCCCATACTGGTCTACAGAGCACTTGAAGTGCTGAGTTGGTGTCTTGGGATTCAGGTTGGTACCGAGGTGACCCTATCTTTAGGGGACACATGTCCCCATGTCTATCACACCATCTGTCAAGTGACCTTTTCATAATCAGTGTTGATTCTAGCTTACTGTGATTAACTTTTACAGAACTCTAGCCTACAAAGCTGCAAAATCATAACTACAAGCAAGCCCAGAACTCTTCTTTGAGCACCTTAGAGGGCATCAAAAGGGGTAACTGCTGGGTACCACTTCTAACTATTACTAACTATTACTAACTTTAATAGTCCTAATTCAGGACTATTCGAGTGGTATAAGAGGGCATTAAATGTACAGTGTGGGTATGACCTTTGGAGTTCTTTATGGTGCTGCTTTCTGGGGATCTGCCGAAGATTGATCAGTAAATGATAGGAAGGCAAATGGACAGGAACCTCAGGAGTCACTGCTTACATAAAGAAAAGGGGGGGGGGGAAGCACCTAAGGAAAGGATAATTGCAGCATTGTCAGGGAAAGCCAGAGAATAATATGTCTACCACATGATCAACATGTACCTTAAATCGTTCAGAGATTTATCTCTCTTGGTGATTTAGTTCCCCAGGAAAGCTAACGAAAATGTTTGCCTCCTTTGGAGTGTGATATCATTCCCATAAAAGTGGGCACATTTCGTATCCTGGCTCTTTTGCTATTGATTTTGATAGGAATCACACACTGCAGCCAACAATGTAGTTAACAAGAACACCTGTTAGCTGTAACAGTAAGTAAACCTTTAAACTTCCATTGATAAATCTCTGAATTGCAATTGTATTATGATTTGTTATCTTGTTAAAAGCACACGTTTATGGTTTCCTCTGCAGAATGATTACTAGCACTTCACATATCCCAAAGCAGTTTTACCACTGTTCTTTACAGCTTGAACCATTACGATTCTTTCTCCCTTTATAAGTTTGCTACACCCTGGTGCTAGGCACCACAAATGAGAAAGGTAGTCCATACATAGATCAAACTCCATCTTCCGCCATTCCATTCCTGTAGGTGGTTAAAAAAACCAACCATTTAATTTTCCTTCTAGTTCCCTACTCAAGTCAGTTGTCCATGGGATCTGACCTCTTCAGACATGACAGAAGACCTTTAAAGATTCCACCTTAGTTTGGCTGATCAGCCTCTGCACAGCCCTTCTCCCCCTCAGTTTATCTAGTTTCTTCCTGCCTCCCATCTTGCTGTGCTGCCAATTACCCATGTTGACCTCTGACTTTCTGTTCTTTAGACTGTTCTCCAACTACTCAGGAAGGACATAGGCCAGGTTTCAAGAACCAGAGTGGTTTTGTATTAGTTATACAAGTAGGGCAGAGAGCTTTGACCACTCTGTCCCAGGAAGCCATTTCAGAATAGCTGCAGCAGATTCTACTTCCCAGCCACCGTTAGCAGGCAGATGGCTCTCTTGGAAAACAAAGCCATAAACAGCCAGACAGTTTTGCATCCACTTTACTAAATGTACTACATCTGCTGTTGTACCTTTTGCATTTGGGAAGATCTGTTGAAGAAAATAAGTTCATACACTGCAGATATATCCTAGCAGATGGGCTTTAGTTTCTTGGCTTTGCACTCTACATACTGCCCCCAAAAGGTCAGTAGATTCATTGGGGTAGTTCAGTAATTTTAGACTGGATTGGTGCAGTTAGGCAAATTTAAGCGGTCTTACAGGGAGATCCTCTTCAAATGGTAATCTTCAAAATGTGGTAATCCAGTCCTAGGTTGTTTTTCTTGGGGTGTGTGTGTGGCTTTAATCATTGTGCTGGGTAGGGCCATGGCTTCCTGCCTCATACTTCTACCTTGGGTACACGCGTGGTGCTGTGGTCTAAACCACTGAGCCTCAGCTTTGCGGATTGGAAGGTTGGCAGTTCAAATCCGCACGATGGGGTGAGCTCCCGTTGCTCTGTCCCAGCTCCTGCCAACCTAGCAGTTCGAAAGCACGCCAGTGCAAGTAAATAAATAGGTACCACTGTGGCGGGAAGGTAAACGGTGTTTCTGTGCGCTCTGGTTTCCGTCATGGTGTTCCATTGCACCAGAAGCGGTTTAGTCATGCTGGCCACATGACCTGGAAAGCTGTCTGTGGACAAATGCTGGATCCCTCGTCCTGAAAGTGAGATGAACGCCACACCCCATGGTTGCCTTTGACTGGACTTAACCATCCAGGGGTCCTTTACCTTTTTCCTTTAGTTCTACCTTGACAGCACCAGTGACAGGATTCATTGTGTGGGTTGGGAGTGAGGTGCAGAGTCACATAAATTCACCATAAGAGAGCTGCTGAAGATTAGAAATCAGAATAATTCAGGTATGTGCTGCTTCCTTTGTGTGAAGTGCCTATTCCTTGAGATACATGGAGCAACAGCATTTGGGTCAGTGTATCTGATTACAGCCAGCAATTATTCATTGGTGGTAGTTTTCTGGCTAGTTGAATATTTCTCCCATCACTCTGAGAAAGAAGTGGATATAACCAGGGCTGGGGGGGGGGGTGAGCTGGTGAACATGAGGCTAACCTCTCCCTTCATCCCCCCTTGTTCACGCTTCCTTCCACTTCTTTCTGCTCTACAAAGCACCCGAGGAACAGTGCAGGATTACACCCCATGGAGGCCCCTAGGCAGTCTGATTAAAAACTTTGGGGGGGGGGATGTCTTGCAAATTATCTCCTAATACATTTTTTATTTTACCAACCAACAATTTTAATGAACCAATTTTGATTTAGATTTTCTTTCAAGTTCTGACTGCCCCTTTTAAAGGGCTGTCCAAGGAGAAGGTGACCAGGATGATGAAGGATCTGGAAATCAAGTTGAAAGTGCTGGGGAGGGGGTGTAGGCTGGAGAAGCAAAGATCAAGGGAAGGCACAAAATCAGTGTTCAGATATATGAAGGGTTTTCATGAAGATTTATTCTCCATTGCTTCATAGGTCTGGACTAAAACCAGTGGGTGGAAATTGCTGGGAACTGTAGGTTTCAGCTAAATATTTGGAAAAAAGTGCATAATGATAAGAGCTAGGGGTGGAAGAATATGTCAGTTTTTGTTCTCTGAGTTTCTCATTTTCCCAATCTTAAATTTAGTTCTAGAGCTTCCATCAGCAATTTGCTTTAAACAAAAGTAATTCTTGTGAAAATTCATCATTTTAAGTGTAGATTCCTTGTAAGTACATTTTTTGCAAGGAATTTCCACTAATATAACACATTTGTGTATGCTATTTTCATTTACATATTAATTTTTATGCACACTTTCCCTTTTCTGTAAACATTGGTTGGAGAAGTGCTTCACAAAATTCAGATAAGCATGAATTTCAGAGGCTGGCTGTGTTTCGGTCCTCATATTGTTTCAGAAAGTGTGATTTTGATAGAGTTGGATTTTTAACTGTGAACTGAATCAAATTTCTCCCCCCCCCCATCCTTTGTGAGAGCTGTTCTACAGCAGAAGTGACTGCCTTGGGCTGCTCTACTCCCCTTCACTGGGAGTGTTAGGCAACACATAAGATTGAGTATTGCAGCCACACTGAGTAGTATATGAACTAAACTTGCTCCAGAGCCACATTTCTTTCTGTGCAACCTTCTGGGGTTCACAAGCCAATTGTAGGAATGTTCAGAGGCAAAAGCAAGTAACAACTTAGATTTAACCTTTGTAGTTTCTACACATGCACCCTAAACTCTGTGCCGCTTGCTTGCCTGGATAGAAGATAATCAGAGTTCAAGGAGACATTCCCACCATGTAATAGCACTGAAGAAGGCTGTGAAATAGGGCTAGGGATGTATGAAGCTTGGGGAGGGATGTGGCCTGGGAAAAGTCCTGACTGAGGGCCAGCTCAAAAGATGTTGAGGGCCACATTAGACCTCCATACCTGAGGTTTCCCACTCCTGGACTAGATGATAGCTTTGTAATGTCCCCCCCCCCTACTTAGGCAAGAGTCTTTTCCTCCCATATAATTTAGTTTTCCCTATGATAAATATGTTGCAGAAATGTTACTTGTCCATTGTATATACAGCATTCTGTAGCATGGGTTGTGGAATTACTATTACAGCATATTCTTTCCACTCACCTCCTCCCATTTTTATCTCAGTGACGTTATCACAATTTTACCATAAATACAGATTTGTTGACATTTCCAGGAAAAGCTCAGAAAATCTTTACAAATAGCTCGATGCGAGCATTGGGCAACAATATTTCTCTGAGATCCGAGGTAGCAGACTTCCTGGTGATACACATCCTTTGTGATTTGTTGAGCAGAATGAAGATTTTACTCCAAGAGAGAGCAATGGCTTTCAGTTAGATCACAATGTATCCTGGGACAGCAAATGATTCCAAATGAGCAAAATGCCCTTCTTATTTTGGAAAATTACTTAAAAGCAATAAATCTATGCCAGACGTACACAATACAGTAGAAGAATGAGGTAAGTAGAGGTTCCTTTGGTGTTAGAGGTCACTGTGGTTCTTTGGGCTTCCAGTGTGGAAGGATATCCTTTGAATGCTAAGTACTGATCCATATGCTAAATTCCACTTAGATTTACCTTTTAAAAGGAGAGGGAAGCACCCAGGGCAGATTGGATCAATACATTCACTCATCTTCTCTATTGGCTCGAAATCGTGACAAGTTTCTTCTACAAGCTTAGAGATAATATCATTGAACCTGGTTCAGATCCAAATGGACAGTGCTGTAACACACACACACACACACACACACACACACACACACACACACACAAGAACAAGGTTTTCATCACACTTTCAAGTGTAGAAATACTGCTGTAATTTGATTCTGTTTCAAGATATAGTAACTGTCACATTGTGAATACCGCTGAGAATAAATCAAACCTGTCAGTGCTGACATACTGTGTAAAAGGTGTTTTTTTTGTGTGTATTAAAGGGGGGGGGACTAGACTGTGCTATCTTGGTTCATTGTACTCCATGTGCTACTCAGTACTCAGATTTGCCAAGAGTGCTTTCAAGTTGGCACTGCAAGTAACTTGCTTAACTAGCCAGCTGATTAAAATGTCAGTGGCTGGATGTCATTGAGTTTGCCAGTCCTGTCTGGCTCACAACTAGAGGCAAGAAAGCTCAGGCTTTAATACCCTTGGTTGTAGCCATGGTGGCTCCTTATGCCATTTCTGCCCAGTCCCCCAAGCTGGCATCATTCCTGAAACCAAGGACATTGTCAGGAGAGGAGACTGCACTCTTATGTGTTGCAACACAACTTCAGCTAAGTACCTGGCTAACCCCACCAAGCAATCCTTTCCTTTCCTTTGTCATGATTTTTCTGAAAACTTAAGAACTAACCATTTTGTATACCCCTATAAGATGAGTCCCCTTCATGGATCACTGCCTTGTCGTGGCGAAGGGGCTTGAATAACTCCGAGAAGCTCTGAGCTATGCTGTGCAGGGCCACCCAAGACAGACAGGTCATAGCCGAGAGTTTAGACTAAATGTGATCCACCTGGAGAAGGAACTGGCAAACCACTCCAGTATTTTGGCAAGAAAACTCTATGGACATAAAAAAGGAGAAGCTTTGAGAAGAAAGTGAGAGTTTCCAAGGCATGCTCTGGTTCATGGGGTCACGGAGAGTCAAAGACGACTAAGACGACTAAACAACAACAAATAAGATGAGTAAATCCAGTTACATTTTTGTTGTGGGGAGATGTTGCATCTTCCTCCCCCACTGTTCTCACAATCCTGCTGGCCAAACAAGATGTTGTGGATTCAGCAGTTGTGTGAACTGGCCCTAGGCATGTACAGATGTGCCATGTATCAATCTCCTCTATACACATATATTGATACTTGCATAGGGTGTTTCACACAGCTTCTCGATGCATGGCAGATGTGTAGCATAGCTGGTGCATGCAGAAGGGCTAAAGGGTGTGACACTGTGGACCACCTCACACCTTGTGAAACATCATCCCTCTAGTGTCTTTGATATGCACTGTGGTTGCTAGTGCTGGAAGTGTTGCCCTTCCTCTGCTGGGGAAGGGCACAGCTGTTGCTGAGGCTGAAGTCCAGAAGCTACTTGTTCCTGTTACAGTATATTTCTCTCTCCTCATTATGCTCTTCCTCCTTTGAAGTGTGGGCCCTTTTTTTAGGACAGGGACCGTTCATCGCTGGAAGGTCCACACTCATTCCATCTCAGCTGTGTTTACTTACAATTAGGGTTGCACTTTACAGCCCTCGTACTTATGGTACCCCATGGTAGAGAAGGAACTTTTTCCATCTCAACGTGCAGCATGGGTTCCTCTATTCTCATTTTGGAGTGATGTGGCATTGGCACATGGACTGGCCCACTCATTCCATTTTTGGATTTCCTTTATTTTTCATACATCTGATCTAGGAGCAACAATCTTATTTATTGAAGTACCTAGAGACCCAGATTGTTTTCCTGCAATCACCCAATCTGAAGACAGGTCAGCAGACAATAATAATCCCCCTTCAGCCTCTATGATGGACAGGCAAGCATTTGTACTCTGTTTCCTGCTCCTCCAAGTATCTCAAACATCTTCAGAACCAAGATGACTGTGTCGCAGGCATTTATTGAAAGTGTATAATATTTCACTAATTGTAGAAACATTTTCTATTCTATTGACAGACATTCTGATTCCTGAAATTGTATATTAACGTCTCGTTTTATTACAGATTTACTGGATAAATGTGATAAGCTAGTGTATGAGTGTGGTATTAAATCTCGGCTAATGGAAGACAATCAATTTTAATCATTTTTGCAGGCAGTACTTACAGGAGACTCCCTTCTAGAATGTCACACTGCTTTCGCTCTATGCAGAATAAGGTTATTGCAATAGAAAGTTGTTGTGAGGTCTTGCAGCAGGTCAATGTCAAAAATGTCTTCTCTCTCCAGCTTTCATAATAGGAAGCATACACATACAGCTTTCATTTGTCCCCTAGCTGCATCACTGAGTAGCCTTGTTGATACCTCTGACTCACAGGCAGACTCAAGTTAAAGTGTCTTGCTTGGTTTCTGACCATTAGGGAGGAAGCAGCTGATAAACACACATACCGCTGGCAATACTGTGAGGTATACTGTGAGGTAGGATCAGTTCTTTCACAGTGGACTTTCTTCCATGTTTCTCTAGCCAGTTCATGAGATCATCTCTCTCCCTGGGCCTTCTGGGTCCCAGATGCTATCTTTGCCTCATTGCACAAGAGATGCAATGATGGGTGTAATTTGTATGGCAAGCCATTTCTCCTCATATCAGGGTTTGACTTGTAGGCTTACAGATGTCAGGATAACTTTTCAGGGCTGCTCCCAGTTCTTTCAGCCCTGGGTTCACTATATTTACCAGGTCCCCTCCTGCACCTTTTGGAACAAAATGGTTGCACACCCAAAAGGGCAAACAAGCGCCCTTTGGCCTTGCCCTATGTTCAGTGGCATAGCGTCGGTTGCCAGCACCTGGGGCCTTGTGAAGGGGGATGGGTAGGAGGAAAACAGAATACTCAAACATATTCAACTGCCGGTTGTGTGTCACCCAGGTTTGTGTGTCACCCAGGAGATCATAGAAAAGATATAAGAAAAGAAGAGTTGTCCTGTTGTCTAGATATGCCACTTCTTGGTTCACATAGAGAAGCCGTTTTTGATGGAACCCAGCAATGGAAGCATGCACCTGTACTGAGGCAGCATTGGGTGTTGAAATTTTGTGCCCTAGGGCAACCGCCCCTGTGCCCCTCCCCCTCCCCCCGCTACACTACGGCCTATGCTGCCAACCAGCTTCTTCTATAAAAGTGCTTTTCTTTCTATCTGTTCCGCCTTTGCTCTCTATTTCCACTCACCCCCACCTTTAGCTTCCTCCTCCTCCATCTTTTCCACACACCCTTTCCCCTTCATCTAGCCTAGCTCTGTTGGCAGGTAAGTAGTCCTGTACTGATGAGAGTCCCTGCCTACTCTCCAGTCAGCCATTTCCATGCCTGTAGCAGGCATACAGTTTGACAAGTGAGATCTTGGCACCTCCATTTAATGTTGACAGAGGCTGCTGGAGCTTGCTATTTCCCATCTTTGTCTTGTGATCAATGTAATGATGGAAAGAAGAAAAAGTCCCAACCAACCAGAGAAGAATGGCAGATTAAGTTGACGGATTATGCCGAAATGGCAAAAATGACCAGAAGAATCAGAAATCAGGAAGACCAAAATTTTAATAAGGAATGGGGAAAACTTATAATTTATCTTAAAAATCATTGTAAACAGTTAAAATCATTACTGGATTGGAATAACACATAGTTTAATGGTGAATTTTGGATATAATGGAGATGTAAAAGATTTGGATTATTATAAAAGATGCAGGAGGAAATGACTGGTAATGTCTTTAAAAAAACAACACACACCCTAATGCTCTTAATTAAGAAATTCATTTTTGAAAAATATAATTGTTCTTCTTCACAAAAGCTTTTAATGAAATGAAATAGTTTCAGCACAGTAAAAAGACAGCAAGTTTGAAAGGTTTTTGGTTGTCAGCATTCCAAACGCTTGTTATCATGGTTTTAGTTAGTTTAGTCTAGTTTTAAATGTTCTAGTGTTCATTTTTCTGCCCAAAAGTTTGAAACTCTAGTGTTAGCATCTACTGTACTAACTTGGAACTATCACATGGAAGCCATATTTTGTTGTTGTTGTTGTTGTTGTTGTTGTTGTTGTTGTTAATAATAATAATAATAATAATAATAATAATAAAACACCTCCAAAATTCACAGCTGGACAATATATTAAGAACAGGAAAATTATCACAAAACAATGTGCAAGGTTTCAGCTTCTCCAGAACTTGTCATCAGGCTAGATATTAGGGGCTGGCAGGTATGAGAGAGAGAGATACAGCAGTACCTTGGTTGTCAAACATAATCCATTCCAGGAGTCCGTTTGACTCCCAGAACCATTCGAAAACCAAGGTGCGGCTTCCGATTGGCTGCAGGAGCTTCCTGCACTCAATCAGAAGTTGCAGAAGCTGCGGAAGCCACATCAGACGTTCAGCTTCCAAAAAACATTCACAAACTGGAACACTCAAATCCAGGTTTACGGCGTTTGGGAGCCAGTTTGTTTGGGAGCCAAGCTGTTTGACAACCAAGATACCACTGTATACAAAAATTAGGATGGATGGTGACAGTGGCGTAGCATGGGGGGTGCAGGGGGGCCGGCCGCACCAGGCGCAACATCTGGGGGTTGGGGTTAGGGGGCGCAAATCCACGGGTTGGGGGTGCAAATCCATGGGTTAGGGGGCACAAATTACTTGCCTTGCCCCGGGTGCTGACAACCCACGCTACGCCACTGCTTTCAGACTCAAGCTGAAGAAAGTATGCCACCCCCAGAACAGCCAGTGAACTTCATGACTGAACAAAGGTGTTGCTGTTGCTGTTGTTTTGTAGACTGAGGAGGGATTTGAAACAGGACTCCCTGATCCACATAAACTCTCCACCACTTATGCCATACTGGGTCTTGCATAGTTCAGTTCCTTGGGCAAACTAGTGTGATTAAAATTACAACGTATCCCTCTTGATTTAATTAACTGAGAGCTATTTTTGTACTGTAGCCCAATGTATGCTAAATCCATGCCAAACACCTTGAGACACTAATGACAGTAAGATAGCTTTAACAGCTTGTTAATAAACATAAGCAGGGTTCCATTTAACTTATTGGGCATACATCTGAATAGACATATACAAGATCGCACTGTTCATTTTATTACTGTTATTATGATGTGTGCATTTTCTCTTATACTTGATCAGGAAATGGCATGGAAGAGAGTTGGAGGGGAACCTTCCATTCTGGGGTGAAAAGCAATGACTGGCTGTGTGCTCAACCTTTCAGAGATCTTCCACTACAATGCAGAAAACCAGGATAATACCCACTGGAAGTTGAGTGGCACTGGTGTAAACTAATGCAGGAGACGAGAATCGAGGCTGCTTGAATCTAAAAGAGAAACTGGGAGATAGAGCAAAGGAATATCTCCCTTGAGGACAAACAACTCTTTATCTATAATGAAAATCAGAACACTTTCGTTTTCGTCCTGGAAAGAAGGGCTCATTGTCTCCAGAAATGCCATTCCCGTTCATTACATTTTGAACAATGTAATCACGTTCATAAAAATTTTGCTGACATGCTCCGTCGTGTAGCCCAACCCTCGGCAATTAATACGCTCATTGTTTGATACAGATAGCTATAAACCACTGTAATTGCTAAGCTTGTTTGATGAGAAAATAAAATTATTTCATTTTGTGAAGCATGCGAAAGGCTTGGTTCAGAATGGTGGATTTGTTCAACTTGAACAGACAATGGGTAAGAAAACATTTTTAGATCTGAAAAGCAGAGGGATGGGCAGGAGGAACAATGGCCGATGTTTTCAAAAAATGTCCTAGCTCAGCTGAGGCAGGTTTAGCTGATAGTCTCTATATTGTGAAAGCCATGTAATTTGTATCATAAGAAGCCTTGTATCTCCTGGTGAATTTATGAATCACAAGCATGTTGTAACTGAAGAAGTGACAGCGAATGAACGATAAATGCATTATTCAGCCAATCCACCAGGTGGTGATCAGGAAGAGGAATGGAGGGTCCCTACAATTAACAGAGGCGGTCACTTTCAGAGGATACAGAAGACTAAATGATTCAACAAGAGTGGGAAGTGTTATTGGGCTCCATCTCTCATTGGCCCCAACCCATATGACCAAAGGTCGGGGATGATGGGAGCTGGAGTGCAACAGCATCTGGAGGGCCACAGGTTGCCCACTTCTGCAATACAGGGAATGTGCTTGGATAGGGGTTAGCAGCACCCAGAAGTGGTGCAGAATGGTGACGTCATTGTATCTGCACAATGGCACCTGCATCAGGCAGCCCAAGCCCATTACTGCCTTTGCAGCTAGGAAGCAACACCCGCTAATAAAAGCAGGGGAGGCTTTTCCTTCTTGGTCTTAAACAGCTGTGTGATGTAGGAAAACCTTTGTGAGTAAACACTCTTATTCTTATTTCTTATCATCAATAATCGGTCAATAAGATAGGTTAGGGTGTGACAGGATACTGTCAGCAGCTCCCGGCTGGTTGCCCAGGAAAGTATAAAGACAAGGGAAATTTTCTTACCTTCCTTTTTTATTTCAGTCTTTACAGAGAGAGGTTATAGAACCCAGCCTCTAGGATAATGGTGTTGTCCCAAGTGAATCTCCACTCCACTTCTCTCCCACTTCCTAATTCATTGTCGTCGTCATCTCCTCTATGGGTGCTGCTCTTTGAGCTCTTTGCTCTCTTACTGTTAAGGCTCACAGGGCTCTTGGAGATGGAGAGTCTGGAATGCTTTCTAATGACACCGTGTCAGCTGGGTGTTGTGGTCCAGCATAGTCATGGGTAAGCAAACTGGCCCAATTGCCTTCTAAGTCTGGCCCGTGGACGGTCCGGGAATCAGCATGTTTTTACATGAGTAGAATGTGCCCTTTTATTTAGAATGCATCTCTGGGTTATTTTGGGGGCATAGGAATTCGTTCATTCCCCCCCCCCCAAATATAGTCCAGCCCCCCACAAGGTCTGAGGGATAGTGGACCGGCCCCCTGCTGAAAAAGTTTGCGGATCCCTGAGCATAGGGATGATGAGTGCTTTGTATTATTGAATTCCTGTTTCACAAAGAAGAAACCACAAAGAAGTATTTGAGTTCTTGCTCTCATAATTTTAAAGAATGCTGGGTTCTGGGAGATGGAGGGTCTGGAATGCTTTCTAATGATGTGTCAGCCGGGTGTTCTGGCTGTCCCATGATTTCCCAATTTCCCCCATCATCTGCCTCTGAGCTGTGACCTTCCACAAACCCCTGTTGTAAATCTACCATTCCTCCTCATCTGCTCAGTCCCTGATAGGGTGACAGGTACCAAAGATAACTTTTCAGTGGTGGCCACATCCTTCTGGAATGTGACCCCCCAGGAACTACACAGTCATGATATTGAAAAAGACTCTCAAGACATTTTTCAATTAATTCTTACCAAGAACTGTGTCTCACTGTTCTGCTCCTCATCTTAGAGGGGTATAATTATTTTAAATCATGGTGTTTATGTGCTCTGTGATGAGTTTGGGACACTGTCTTGTGACAACAGTTTCCCCAAAAGGTAGGATATCAATCTTTTTTAAAAAATAAAACAAAAGAGTTGCTTTTCTCTCTCCATATATTAGCCACCTTTTACATTTATCATATTATACACCGGGTTTTAGCCAGTGTTGGAAATCAACATAGTCTATGCCACTGAATGAATATCAGTGAAAGGGTGAGGTAAACATACCTTTAAGGTTATACTAGCCATATTTCCAGGGACGCGGGTGGTGCTGTGGGTTAAACCACAGAGCCTAGGACTTGCCAATCAGAAGGTCGGCGGTTCGAATATCCGCAACAGGGTGAGCTTCCGTTGCTCGGTCCCTGCTCCTGCCAACCTAGCAGTTTGAAAGAATGTCAAAGTGCAAGTAGATAAATAGGCGGGAAGGTAAACGGCATTTCTGTGCACTGCTCTGGTTCGCCAGAAGCGGCTTAGTCATGCTGGCCCCATGACCCGGAAGCTGTACGCCAGCTGCCTCGGCCAATAAAGCGAAATGAGCGTCGCAACCCCAGAGTCGGTCACGACAGGACCTATTGGTCAGGGTTCCCTTTACCTTTACCTTTAGCCATTTTTCCAACACGAGGTAACCAAAATAAATACATAGAAAAGTGATTTTATGTGTGATTGACTAACTTTATATATGTGACCTTAAACAATAATGATTATTCTGGAACTCTTATCATTTGACAGACTGTTGTAATAATGAAAAAGAAGCCTTTGCACTAAAATGTCTGACTTAAGCATTCTGTTAGGAACATTAAATTTACTCTAGCTCCCACCCCCCCACCCCACAAAATGCTGAAGTGTTAACTCAAAAGAGCCAACTGCAATGCCAAGAGGGTCATGAAGCCAATTTTCATATAATAAGAGATTCAGTGTATTGCCAGTTTTTCTCAGCTCAGATAAATCATGCTTTATATCTTTATCATTAGGGGTTGGGTTAATTAGCCTTCTGCCTTATCTTAATTTTATAACTGTGGTTTGTCCTCAGCAGGAAGCCATCAAGAAGCAGCATAACCAGGCCCAATGGACAATGAGTCATAACAGAAAGGAACTGGAAATGATACATTTCAAACATTGAATAGTTACTACCAGAGGCAAGGTGTGTTAGCTCAGTTGGTTTGAGTGTGATGTTGATAATGCCAAGGCTGTAGGTTCGATCCCTGTATTAGACAGCTGCCTATTCCTGCATTGCAAGGGGTTGGACTAGATGTTCCTCGGGGTCCCTTCCAGATCTATGTTTCTATGAATCAAGTAAGCATTGCAGTGGACCTAAAGTGCTGAGGCTTGCTTTTTGTTTTGACAAGAGACATTGATCATTTAAAAGTTCATACCGTGAGGGAGCTCCTGTCTCTGTTGTGGCCAAGTCGATTATGCCAAAATGGGTATTTTACAATTGTTGAGGTTTTGTTATGTGGAGAAAGCTGAGTTACTTGGGTAAGGCATCTCCACCTGCATTTCATGTATACTCACTACAGTAATAATAATAATAATAATAATAATAATAATAATAATTTATTATTTGTACCCCGCCCATCTGGCTGGGTTTCCCCAGCCACTCTGGGCGGCTTCCATAAAAACCAAAAATACACTAAAATATCACAGATTAAAAACTTCCCTGAACAGTACTGCCTTAAGATGTCTTCTGAATGTCAGGTAGTTATTTATTGCTTTGACATCTGATGGGAGGGCGTTCCACAGGGCGGGCGCCACTACCGAGAAGGCCCTCTGCCTGGTTCCCTGTAGCTTTGCTTCTCGTAATGAGGGAACCGCCAGAAGGCCCTCGGCGCTAGACCTCAGCGTCCGGGCAGAACGATGGGGGTGGAGACGCTGTCCATATAGAACCAGGGCTGTCCATATAAAAGAAATTAATTTAATCCTGCTGCAATTGCTTGGCAGTTACCTCTGCTTCCCTTGCCTAGACCTCTGGATTAAATTTGATTTACCAGAAGCGCTGCAAGTATGTTCTCATGTGGTAACCATATGAAAACTGCTATAACTGGAGAGCCTGCCCCACAACATGCTGAAATCATGTGTGAGTGGGGCAATATTCACTGAAAGGCTTCAGGGATAGCTCCTGTATATAATCATGACTTTCCCTGTGCAAATTAGCAGAATCCATGTTTCCTCCCAGGTAAGAGTGCAAACCCTTTATTTTAAATCAAAACAAATAAGTGTATTTTATGTGCCGTCTTATACCTCACAGAGATGCCTGTGGGGATAATCTGACTGCCTTACTGCAATAAAATAATAATAATAATAATAATAATAATAATAATAATTTATTTATATCCAGCCCATCTGGCTAGGTTTCCACAGCCACTTTGGGTGGCTCTCAACAGAATATTAAAGCCTGATAAAACATCAAACATTAAACTTCCCTAAACAGGGTTGCCTTCAGATGTCTTCTAAAAGTCAGATAGTTGCCTATTTCCTTGACATCTGATGGGAGGGTGTTCCACAGGGCAGGCACCACTACCGAGAAGGCCCTCTGCCTGGTTCCCTGTAGCTTCACTTCTCGCAACGAGGGAACTGCCAGAAGACCCTTGGAGCTGGACCTCGGTGTCTGGGCTGAACAATGGGGGCTGAGATGCTCCTTCAGGTCTATGAGGTAGCCCTTCATCCTGTCACCCATGTCATGAAGTAGTGATCCTGTGAGCAAGTATCGCTGGGTGGGACACCCCTGGCAGGTGGTAAGTATTTGTCCTCAAAATGGGAGCATGTGATCGGGTGGCTGGTTGCCAGCATTCCTCAGCCCCTATAAATCTTTGAGTTAACTTACAAGTGGAGAAAGAGAGCAAGCCTTGTATTAGACTTGCTGTTGATGTTCTGTAGCTGGTGCCAGAGAAGAAGCCCATAAAGCCTGATAACCCATTCGGTGCCTGCTTGTGATTGATTAGTAGCTTGGAGGGAGGACTTGGGAAAACAACCCCCTCCTTGACAACCCATACTGAAGTATGTTCACTATTACAAAGATAATGCAGGCTTGAGCCAAAGAGACCTATGTTAAGAGTGGTCTCTTTGTGTGGGCAAAAATTATGTGCATGTATTATTAGCAGTGCTTTCTTTTCACAGGGTTCCCATGGGTAAAGTAAAAGGTAAAGGACTCTTGGACGGTTAAGTCCAGTCAAAGGCGACTATGGGGTGCAGCGCTCATCTTGCTTCAGGGTGACGGAGCCGGTATTTGTCCACAGACAGCTTTCTGGGTCATGTGGTCAGCATGACTAAACCATTTCTGGTGCAACGGAACAATGCGACAGAAGCCAGAGCGCACGGAAACACTGTTTACCTCCCCACTGCAGTGGTATCCATTTATCTACTCGCACCGGTGTGCTTTTGAACTGCTAGGTTGGCAGAAGCTGGGACAGAGCAATGGGAGCTCACCCTGTCATGCAGATTCGAACCGCCGACCTTCCGATAGCCAATCTCAAGAAACTCAGTGGCTTAGACCACAGTGCCACCCACTTCAAAGTGTACACAGTACAGTGGTACTTCGGGTTACAGATGCTTCAGGTTACAGACACTTCAGGTTACAGACTCCACTAACCCAGAAATAGTGCCTCGGGTTAAGAACTTTGCTTCAGGATGAGAACAGAAATTGTGTGGTGGCGGCGGCAGTGGGAGGCCCCATTAGCTAAAGTGGTACCTCAGGCTACGAACAGTTTCAGGTTAAGAACAGACCTCCAAAACGAATTAAGTTCTTAACCTGAGCTACCACTATATTGGCACCTCTTTTTTTGTTGTTAAAAAGTGTGGCACTTACTGTAACAACTTCATGGTGAGTACCGGCACCTGTTTTTCTAGAAAAAAGCACTGACTATTAGCATTATTACCAACTGCTTAATTCAGAGCCATGTCCCTCCATAACTGTGACTGTTCAACTTTGAGCCCCTGTATAAGTTGTTTGAAAGGGATGTGTAAGGCTGAAGCGGGAGAGGAGCTGTATGCTTAAATCTCTCTCCTTTTAATGTATTACATTCTCTTCTCCAAGCTACTAAAGTGAATCACACCTGAGCTAACAACAGGGGAAATGTGAAGACTAAAACCTGGTTTGTTTTGTTTTTAAGCCCAATTTGTCTAAAATATAATCTCCTCAGGAGCTATGCATGAGATAGTTCAAAGTCATTTAGTTGTCGCTTGACTCCACGGAGCTCACAGTTGGGAAAGTAAAAAAGGGGGCATTTCCCACTCATTTAATACTTGCATTTTAGAGATGTTGAATTCAGAAGCTGGGGAGTTCACTTTTCTTCCAGTTCAGGCCCAGCTTTGCTGTTACACAGGAAGAGGTGGCATGCCTCAGGTGACACTCTTTGGAGTGCAAGCAGAAAACAATGATGTGCCAGTGATGGAGCTTATTCTACTGAACATTAGAGGGATTGTGAGTTCTGCCCTAGGCATCCATATGTGATGAGCTGTCTTTTTTCCAAATTAATTAAGGCAGTGTAAAAGTGTGTGTGATGCATGTCCTACCCCAGTTTCTAAGAGCATTTCAGGAAAAAAGAGATTTAATTAACTCCAGTAATTTGATATGCATGGTTTTCACTCATATATATATATACACACACATATATATATACATATATATATACATACACACACACACACACACACACACTTTATTAAACAAGAAAACATCATAGAATACACACAAAACAAACATACAGTACATTCTATAAGAAAAAAGAAAAAAGAATTTAATTATATGTAGAATAAAAAATAGCAAAAGAAAAGAAACTTTTGACTAAACCCATTGTACTATTTTGCATTTTGTTTACAGTTTCTTATTAATATTTTTCTATATTTTAGTTTAAACTTTCTCTAACACTTCCTTATATCACAAGACTCATTTGATATCTGCCAGGAAACATTGATTATCACAGTACCCTTTGAGATATTCCTTAATTATTATTCATTCCTTATTAACATCTTGTGTTGAGTTTCCTCTCACTGTCCCAGTTCTCCTTGCTAGCCGTAAATACTCTATTAATTTACCTTGCCATTCAGTCTTTGAAGGGATGGTATTGCTTTTCCAATTTCTTGCTCTTAGAATCGTTGCTGCAGTTGTTGAATACATGAATAATTGTCTAATTTTATTCTTGATTTCTGATGTCATGATTCCTAATAAAAACGCTTCAGGTCTTTTAGTGAATGGGATCTTAAACATTTTCTTTAACTCATTATAGACAGTGTCCCAGAAACTTTTCATCTTTTCGCAATCCCACCACATATGCATGTATGTTCCAATTCCTTTCATACATCTCCAACATGGTTTTCACTCCTGGGTATCAATAGTAATTGTTGATTGAAATCTATGCAGTGGTCGGTGAGTTAGTGGACCCCCACATATGTCCCTATTTTCCAGGGACAGCCCCGGATTTACAAAGGTCTCTGATTTGATCCCAGAATGTCCTGCTTTTCCTTAGGATATCCCTATTTTCATCAGAGAAACGTTGGAGGGTTTGGAGCTATGTGACCCCCGAACCAAGGAAATAAGTCACTATACAACCTTTAGAAAACATCTGAAGGCAGCCCTGTATAGAGAAGTTTTTAAATGTTTAATGTTTTATGTTTTTATATATATTGGAAGCTGCCCAAAGTGGCTAGTGCAACCCTGTCAGATGGATGGGATAATAATAATAATAATAATAATAATAATAATAATAATAATAGAATAGAACAGCCCTATTTTCATCAAAGAAATGTTGAAGGGGATGAGTTAGTTCAAACCCCCTTGTTCCTCAGTGGCCTTTTCAGAATATGTGGAATGGCTGTCTCCAGGATAGATTTTCAGCCCTTGAACAGCTGTTGTGTGATGTATAATCATTAAAATTTCTAATACCTATTTCCTGCCCCCCATGAAATCTAGCAATACCCTGCCTCCAATTTGGGAGGGCCACTAACAAAGGGTTAATGGACCTATTTGTTTTCCTGCTCACTGTATATATTTTCTGCCTGTTCATCTTCCCCATATGCATTTCATTTTCTAATCACCAATTTCATAGGCTGGGATTATCTTAATACATTTTGCTGGATCTGAAGCATTCTTTTGCATGCACGATTCTTTTTGGTCCAATTTAAAATCAGCACCATCTGAAGCATTTGATGGAGTTAGATGTTTTGGACACTGCTAATTGCAAAATCATCTGCAGCTGTGCACATATTTGATAGGCCTTATGGCAAACAAATTCACTTCTTTATCACACCAGCCAACTTATTAACAAGCAGACACAAAAAAAGTTCCTTCTGTTCCATGTCAATCTGATTAAAAAAAATATTAATTTCAACAAATAGATCATTGCTGTTTTGCACGTAGAAGACTACTGTTTTCTGGGCAGTATAATATGCTTAATGAAGACTTAACAGAGAGCTCATACAAAACCCTCAGCATAATACAGCCAGAATCTCACAAATACATTTTAAAACAAACTTGAATATTGTTTTGTTGAACCTCAACCAGCTCTTAAAGTAAAATAAAAATATGTATATTTTGTATAAAAGTTGTACATTTATGAACAGCTTGGTGTGGTTTGAATGTGGAAGCCATTACTGTAACAGAAATATTTGCTCCTTTGATTTCTCCACTCCTTTTCTTTGGAATGTCAGAGGTTGTCTCAATGGCTGTTGAGATGAGTTCAGGCTAGAGGTTTTAGTGGAACTTGGAACGTGCTAATTTCAGATTGAAATTCAAATATCAATCCCCACTACTCAGTGATTATTTATCAGAAAGAAAATGAAAGACAATGGAGGTGGCTGCATTTTAGAATTCACCCATCCAGGGGAATTGTTGTTTGTCTGCCATGGTTTCAATCCAGATGGGAGTACAAAGATAAGGACATTTAACATAGCAAGTAAATCTTAGGGTCTGCTCAGCAAAATCACCTCCCTTCCAACCATGCCAGGCTAGGGAAGCTAAAATGATATTTCTATTTTGGTTTCTTTTCTAAATTGCCTGCAGCTGTTGATGTTTTTAACCTCTCTCTATCAAAAGTGGGGTTTTTTCGAAAAGACTTTTAAATGCTCTAAACTGGTGTAGTTTGCATGTTTTCTTATAACCCCACTTGCCTAGATGCTGAAGTAGTGATACTTGTCCAAAGAGGGTGAGGCTGGATCTCATCTGACACATGTGGAATGAGGTTCATAGACCTGCCTTAGCTGATCCCGATCTGGTTGATTCCTAAATCATCATCGACCAAACCCTTATGATTCCCCTGCTTATACAGTGGTGCCTTTGCTCCCAAACGCCTTGGTTCCCAGAGGCCTTGGTTCCCAGAGGCCTTGGTACTCAAACGCCTTGGTTCCCAAATGCTGAAAACCCAGAAGTAAGTGTTCTGGTTTTCAAAAGTTCATCAGAAGCCGAATGCTGATGTGGTTCTTGACTATTGTTTCTGGGTTGCCTGCACCAATCAGAAGCTGCACCCTGGTTTTTGAACATTTTGGAAGTCAAACGGACTTCCGGAACGGATTAAGTTTGGCACTTTTATTTTTGCTATCTATTTTGAGTTTTTGTTTTTGAGGCTTTTTCGGTTAATTTGTTTTTGTGTCCATGTGGAACCCAGTTCAGCTACTGATTGATTGATTGATTGATTGATAGATTGTGTGACTGCGGAAATGGATAAAAGCCCCCCAACCAAACAATGAGCACCATCAGTGCAGGTAAGAATTTTTTTTTTAAAAAAAAATCATCTACAATAGTGTCTTATTTATTTTATAGTACAGTATATTGACTATTGTTTTCATTTTATGTATCACAGTAAAATTCATGTTAAATTGCTGTTTTAGGGGTTGTTTTTAAAAGTCTGGAATGGATTAATCCATTTTGCATTGCTTTCTATCGGAAAGCGCGCCTTGGTTTTGGAACGCTTTGGTTTTGGAAGGGACTTCTGGAATGGTTTAAGAACCAAGGTACCACTGGACAAGGATTCAGTATAAGTGAATAAGTAGGACAAAGTGAGGACAAAGAAGAAGAGAAAGGATGCCCAGTGAAACAACATTTCATTTGTTTGTTTGCTTGCTTGCTTGTTTAATTTGTATACCACTCCTTAGCCATAGATCTCAGGGTGGTTCGCAACATAAAAATACAATATAGAAACTCAAAATGCATAATAAAGACAACCCCCCCCCAAAGAAAACCACCCTACAAACCAATATGTATGCATAAAGTTGCCAAGAAACACAAGGCACCTTTTGATATCCTCAAAAACAAACATGCAATGAGGTACGCAGTTGGGGCTCAGCTCTGCACAAGAACCTGTTCTTTTGAGAGGAATGTCAAGATGAAGATTCGAAAGGCATTGCTAAAGGAAGCCAGGAGTATTCAAAGGGCATCGTAATTGACAAAAGCTGTATGTTTCTTAAGCTTTCTGTAGAGGCATTGATTGCTTTCTACCACAATATTCAGAGCAATGCCGCACAATACTGTCCCTGAAAGAAATTTCCTGCAGAATGAATGCTCCCTGGAAGAGGGAGCCACGCAGCTGAATTCACCTACTTCAGTCTTTGCAGTGCCTTTCTCAGAAGGTCAATCAGATCCTTGACAAAAAGCCTCTGTGTACACAAAATATGAAATTACCCATGCCTCCTTGTATTGAATAAAAATCACAATATGTTCTCTGATGCCACATCATTATAGCGTGGGAGCGTTACCTCGCTGTTTTCAAGAGGGTTGTTTAGCAAGACAGAAGTAATGGATTGCAATGTTCTGTTTATTGTGTTATAATAAATGGATTCCGGGAAGGGCGGGGAGAGCGTGCTCTCACCGACACGATTTGCATTTGTCGTGACAGGTACGCCATTAAATACAAAGGAATTCAAGGTGGAACCACACATATTTCTGTCGTACTTATCTTTTTATTCTCATTGGTTCATCATTCAACATTTTGTAATTCAAGTGAATTAGTTGCTGAGATCAAACCTGGATGATGAATGCATGTAAAGCAGACTTCCCCACTTCAAGATAATACTCAACAATCTGACTCTTTTCCAGATTTGTACCTTTGACTGTTGCCCCAGTTAAGAAGACGGGCATTATTGATCCCAATATACACAGAGTATACAGTTTTAAATTCACAAGGTCCCTACGTTTTCAAACAGTGCTGGTACAAAACCTGTTCTCC
Source organism: Podarcis cretensis (assembly GCF_951804945.1). NCBI lineage: Eukaryota > Metazoa > Chordata > Lepidosauria > Squamata > Lacertidae > Podarcis > Podarcis cretensis. The sequence goes on along the minus strand of NC_137176.1, from coordinate 21,038,846 downwards.
AATTTCTTTTTAAAAATTCTTCCCCCATGAAAGAGGTTTCCCTTTTTCTGTTTTATCCTCCAGACACTTTAAAATTTCTTTAAAATTTCAGTGAGTGCAGGGTTCTGAGCTTATCTTATCAGATTATCTTATAAGATATGGGCTAGGCTTTCAGCCTTAATGCATATAGGCTGCTTCTAGCAATGAAACAACTTGCACAAAGTCAACAAACAACCCTTCAGAAAAAGAAATGCAATGAGGCATTTGTTTGAACAGTGGCAATTATACATCAATGAATGTGTAAATAATGTGCATTGCAAAGCAATTTGCACATCTATTTATGCATAATGTGCACATGTTAAAATAAACACCCTGTTATTGCAGAGAACTAAGGAGAAAAGCATAAGAGCAGACAGAAATCTGTTCAATAGTCCGTTTTCAATTAATTCTTCTAACATTTCTACCTTGTCTACACATGCAACAGAATGCTTACCTCTCCTTCAAGCATCCAAAAATTATATTTTAGTCAAAGTCCAACCAACTTTGTGGGCACCTCTGGACAGTAGAAATCATTTGAGAGGTCCTGCCTAGGGCTTCTTTGGGGTTGATTCTGATTATCATCTTTAGGTAAAATTCATCAGGCAACATGAGCTTGCCTTCAATGTCTTGCTACTCCACCTTGCTTGCTATTCTAGCTTGCTATTTCAAGTCCTTCATTTGTTACACAGGGCCAGCATCATTCATGTGTTTTTTTTTTTGTTTTATTTCAAACCACTCATTCTCTCCTGCCAAATGAAGGTGCCCCTCATTTTGCACAAACTAAGCCCTGTGTGTTGATGCATGCTGATCGTGTCATCTGCATGAAGATGTGCAAGATGGTTTTCCCACTGGGAGGGAGAATACATACAAGTCGATGTGAAAGGAGGGCATTCTTTCTGTTACTGGATCCCTCAGAAAAGGTATACTACTGCAACAACTGAGACAAATCCTGAAATTCATCCATGTTAATAAACAAAATGCAACAAGCCAAAGAGATAGTACTGAATCAAGCTTGAAGTCCGACATATGTAAAGACTTACTTGGCCTGCAGAAATAGAAAATGTCTTTGTTAACCTCTAAGCAGGACCAGCCCACCAATGAGAAAAGGTGAGGCAATCGCCTTAGGTTAGGCATCGCCAAACTCAGCCCTCCAGCTGTTTTGGGACTACAACTCCCATCATCCCTAGCTAACAGGACCAGTGGTCGGGGATTATGGGAAATGTAGTCCCAAAACAGCTGGAGGGCTGAGTTTGGGGATGCCTGCCTTAGGCGACAGGATCCATAGGTGTGCCAAATCTGGCCTACAAGGAATGCATCATCCGTTGCTGTTGCTGCCACCACAGTAGCAGCAATAGCTGTGGTGCACTCCTTAGAGGCCAGATCTCCCTCTTCCTTGGCAGCACCCCTAGTGCTGTCACCACAGCGGCCTCATGAATAGGAGGCACTGCTGCGTTCTTCCCCCCCCCTTGCTCCTCCTCCCACCCCAGGACCCTCCTCCAGAGGGTGAAGGAAGAGCTGGGAGTGGGGGAGGGGCTTCCCATCCTTTGGACCGCCTGGGAAACTCAACGAGCCTGCGCACACACGGGTTGTGATTTGGTGCTTCTGCGCATGCGCAACCACCGAAACCCGGAAGTAACCCGTCTCAGTACTTCCGGGTTTTGGCACGTCCGTAACCCAAAAAAACGCAACCTGTAGTGTCTGTAACCCGAGGTGTGACTGTAGTTGCTTGCACACTGTTTAGTGATTTTTAATATATATATATTAAGTGGTATAGAAATTAAATAATCAAATAATCTTATTTGTGAAGAGCTGGCTGTGCAATGCCACCTATATAGTGACCTCTCAGTGAATAGGAGGTACTGCTGGTCTTGTCCCACCCCTAGGGACAAAATGGCAGGAATTGCCCTGGGCTCTGCACCAGCCATGATTCAAAGTGACCCCATTTCCCCCCTCACAATGGCCTTTTATTCCTACTTTGACTGTCGGTGTTGATTTGATTCCCGAATCTGTTCTCCATGTAAATCTTTATTCTCCCCTTGTTCCTGATGTGGATCTTCACCCTCCTCTTCTTCCCTGGCAGGGTTGTGTGAGTTCTATGTTGTGATTCATCTCAGGTGCCAAAATGTATTGGGCGGGCCCTGCCTGCAAGTGAACTGATTTAAGACTTGCAAAAAAAGAGAAAACAACAAGAAAAAAAGGCACATGCTTCACGGTCTCTGTCATTGATATTAATTGGTCTCTAAATTGTTCTACCAGCTGCACTGAGAGCATGTATTCCTTCCCCACTTAAGCATTCAGTTATAAAGTATGGACTGGAACACAGCCAAAAGTAATGGATTATGGAAGCATATGTGAAACAGTAAAGACTGTGGTTTCCTGGAAAAAAAATCACAGATTAGAATACTGTTATCCTTTGAATGATCCTCCAGACTTTGGGATGCAGTTCTCAGCTACTTAAAAAAAAAAAAAAGCATACAAGAGTATATATTTAAGGTGAGAAAGCATAGAACTTAATGCCGTTTTTATGCAGACCTTTAAAAAAGATTAAGATGAAATGTGCTGGAATGAACTTATAATTGAACACATGCAAAACTGATACAGAACATAATAGAAACATCAAGCCATCCTTGGCTCTGGTTTGTATGTAGTGTTAATCTTACTCAGAACAGATCAACTGGACTTGATTAATTCCAGTGGGTCATTTTTGAGTAAAACTTAGCTGGAGACAACCAGTTAATATTGGCATGGTCCGAGCTATACTCCTTCTGGTTAAAAGTGTGGGAATCTCCTTTCAGGGCACTTATGCGGATAATATTATACCCCACTTCCTTCATCCTTCCCTGAGTATAGTAAATGAAGGACAGGATACAATGCATTAATAATACCATCATTACACTGACCTGCTGTACAGTGCTTTTCTAAGGATTAGTGAGGTGATGTATGTGAAATATTTTGAACATGCTGAAGCTCTTTACAATGGCTAAGAATTAATTTACTTTCATATAACTAATTCAGAAGTTGGGGCACTGAACACTGTAACAAAATCAAAACAATGGAATTAAGTTTGACAGCACTGTGATTGGAATAGTTTCACCTAGCAACTATTATAACATATATTCTCACTAATTTTGCGTATGGAAGGGCATATTGTTTATTACCTAATTACACTTCTTAATTGGCGTTTTCCCTCTCTCCCAAACCTGAGAATGGAGAACCATAACTTTCATATCTAAATCCGTTGGATTAATGGTGATGAATGACATTTTCGTTATACATTTGAAAGCAGGGCCAATCTGGCAAGAACTTTCCGTGCTTTTACCATTCAGAACTGCAAAGCGAGCTCCCAGCGAACGGTACAGGTCACCCAAGCTAAAGCCAACTTCAAATGTTGCATCCAAATTTCAATACGATACATCACTGCCTGGCACATGGTGCTAATTATGTTACGTTGGTGTCAATAATAAAGCCAAGACTGTGGGGTTTTTTTGAAAATCTTGTATGCTTTTGGGTTGCTTGATTAAACGGCAGCTCCAGACTACTCTTTTTGTGAGCCAAGAAAGTCATCCTTAACGCCAGCTTACTGGAATGACTGGCGGAGGAAGAGGAGTGTGAGGGGAGTGCACCGCCCCCGTCAGCACGATCCTGGTGGGGTGCCATCGCGGCTGCCCCCGCTTGCACTGGGTGCCACACCCCCACAGGCAGTGTGCCATGCCCCCAGGTGGCATGCCATGCCCCCAGGACATGTGCCACGCCCCCAGGATGCATGTCACACCCCCAGGATGCACGCCAGCCCTGCCACCGCATGAAGCTCCACCACTGACTGGAACAAACCCTTTCTGGGTGAAATTATTATACAGCCTCAAATATGCCAGCCCTGCCTCTGAGAGTTTGTAGTGGGGTGGGGGGTGGGACAGCTAGTCTGCTTTTCAGCTCATATCACATTAATCATTGTTGGCAGGTCAAAAGTCGGTGGGGTTGCTGCTACAGCGACTGTATCATTTTAGCCCTCTTAGTAAATCTTTCAGATGAATCTGTCGTATTTCCTAAGACCTTGTGCATTGTTCTGATGTGCTGCCTTCATCTTTTTACCTCTTACCAAACAGAAAGTGGCTTTCTTCCCAGTGAATTAATTAAGGTTCATGAATTGGAGTCAGTTTCCCCCCTTTTCACCCTTATTAATTCCTCTAAACATCCGTTTCTATACGCAGTGAGAAATGCGGAATGCATTGCATTGTGCGACTCAAGGATGAACACAGCATTCTGGAATTCAAGGGGCTCTGTGACCTTGAAAGCTGGTTTCATAGTTCTGTTCCATAGATAACCTGGCTAGCAATGCAGATAACTTGTTCCTTCCAGTTGGTTGTATCCAGATGTTGCTCTGAGTGATTGCTTCTCAGGGAAGGCTTCCAGTGGTGCAGGGGGGAGAGATCTGTGCTAATTCCCCAGACCCATTTAAGCCCTTAACGCCATCTTCTTCACTGTTCCAAAAAATTAGGAGACCCTCCACAACATGTAGGAGTGATGCTGGTGGCTGCAATATATGTAAAAATGCATTTATTTGGCGAAATATACACATGTTTGTATACATTTTTGGGTTGGAGAGCTGCACCATCAAATTTGAAGTACCCATGTTGAAGGCTAACCATCTTTCTGATCCCATATTGGTTCAAAAAGTGCCAATTAAGTAGTTCCTCATCATAATGCAAACAAAATTGATTTTCTCCCACATCTCTAGGCAAAAAGAGGATGGACTGAAGACTAGAAAAAAAGAGAAATGGAATGGAAACTCAAATGAAGAGACTCCTCTATCCCTAGCGCAAAGGACAGAACACTTCATGGGGAGCAATCCTATGCACAAGACGCTAGCTTAAAGCAAATTGCTGTAAATTAAGCTAGTGTAAAGTTACACCAGATCTAAACTCCATACAGAAATGGGGCTGCTTCAGCTGCTCTGCCTAAGACTGCAAGAGGGAAAGCAAGCTTTTAAAACAGTGAACTACACTGGGCTCCCATGTCATGTGACTGAACTGGATAGCTTTAGAATTTATCCTATGTCTCCCCCCTATGGCCACGCCCCACCACCTCCAGAATGCCACTTTTGGGGGACTTACATCTAGGGTTGCCACCTTTGTTCTGGCAAAATACAAGGTGGGGCAGGGTGGGCGGTGGGGTTTTTTTATTTTATCTGGTGCTGACGTGACTTCAGAGCATTCCATTACAATCTATTGCAGCTTAACAGGAGGGCCTCTATGGAATTTTCACACACACACACACACGAATTTGTAAATCTGTCTGTGCTTGACTAACCAGAGATTAAATACATGACCTTTCACACACCCTTTCAAAACATACATTTGGAGAGGATCCCTAACTTGGCAGAGAGAGAGAAGAAACAACAAACAAACAAACAAGGCCTGAAATACGAGACAAAACTGTCAGTTCAGGATGTGGTATTTTACATTGAAACACGGGACAATTCTGTATTACACAGGGCAGATGACCTCCCTACTTCCACCCGCTGAGGCAAGATGATCAAGTTATACAGTGGTACCTCGGGTTACATACGCTTCAGGTTACATACGCTTCAGGTTACAGACTCCGCTAACCCAGAAACAGTGCTTCAGGTTAAGAACTTTGCTTCAGGATGAGAACAGAAATCGTGCTCTGGCGGCACGGCAGCAGCAGGAGTCCCCATTAGCTAAAGTGGTGCTTCAAGTTAAGAACAGTTTCAGGTTAAGTACGGACCTCCGGAACGAATTAAGTACTTAACCTGAGGTACCACTGTACTTGCATATATTTGGCTAAGCCAAGGTTGAGAATTTTACATCAGCTGATCCAAAGATTTGATGGATCCTAAACTGCTCATTGTGGTAGATTTTGCCATAATACTGTCCCTGTATTTTGGATTACAGCCCAAAGAACCGAGGAGCCACAGTACTTGACTTGTTCTGAAGATGAGCAATTAAGGCGTCTCCGTACACCTACTTTGCAAGGCCCCACCATCATGCACTTTCACCCAAAGAACATATCCTGTCCAAAGCGTTTTGACAGCATTGTTTGTAGGGACAGATTTGACAAATATATAAACTTCAGACCAAATACTTGCCTCTTACTTGATAACTCCTGGAACACATTTGTTCTCACTTCATGCTTATTATCTTTAAAATTGCTTCTTCTCCTCTCTGGCTCCCAAGGACAGACTAGTTATTTGTTGCACTACCGTTAACGCAAGTTCAGTAGATATTTCATCCAGATATCTCCTTCTTTAAACCTAACCAAAGTACTTCCCATTGTCAAGAGCACACTTCATATCTCTGGGAAAAGACAGTTGCATTTGAATGTGCTTTACCATATCTCAGGGCTCATCATCCTGGTGAAAAATGTTGCTTCTTCTTTGAATAAAATATTTTCTTTTGGAGAGCTTAACAAGGTTTTCTTTTTCCGTTAGTTTGTCTTAAAAAGGGGGGTGGGGGTAATTGAATATTTGCAAGATGTGCCTAGGCTGGTAATGTTGTTCACCCCATCTGTGTAGAAGAAAAGAGCAAACCGCTTGTCAATAACTCTCATGTGATAATTAGCTGATATATGCTGCAATAAATTGATGCAACAGATAAAACAGGAAGCAGACAGCATGGAAGAACGTAGTGCTCATTAATACAAGCATGACTGATGAAAACTTCTGATCTATGATAAACATATCAAAAAAGCATGGCCGATTTGGTTATCATTAAACTTAACATGTGGAACATGTTTGAAAATTTAGTTTCTTATTTTTACTTTTGCACACTCTAGGGTCAAAACAAATTGACAAAGCGTGTTCTCCATAAAATGAGAGCACGGGTTGCGGTGTGGGCTGCCAGGCCAGCCCTCTGTTGCCAGGCAGGTTAATGGCTATTGCCTGGTGCAACGACTGGCTGACCGGGTTGCTGGGGCAAATTGCATGTAGCAAATTGGTGGGTGGGACCATAGTCTTTAAATATTGGGGCACTCTGCCTTTTGCTTTCTCTTTAGCAGAGTGCATCGGATCACCTGCCCGCCCGCCCTGTGTTCCGGTTGATCTTGCTTTGCCTGTCATGGGGTCGTCTGCCATTGGGGCAGGGGCCTAGTAGGAATTTTGCTATTTGGCTGATTGGCTGGTGCCACTTGGTTTTTGCCTACTACTTAGTAATTCGTCACAACTTGTAAGGTTGCGGTTAGGCATTGGTTATAAAAAGCTGGTGGTGGAGGGGTCAGGATAGGCTGTGCCTGCCCCTCCAATGGTGCTGGAAGGGAATTCCGTTAAAGGAATTCTGGGGCTTGCCACAATTTTGTCCAATTCCTGAAATGGGACCAGGGCCTTGGGGAGCCTTGGGGAGCTGGTTGGGTGAACGGTGAGGGTTGACGCTCAGCTCAACTGATCCCCAACATTGTCTTTCCCTTCACTGGCTTCTGATGGAGTTTGGAAAGTCAGTTCTGTCCCAGGCAGGGGGACAGATAGTCATAACCAATGTCTAAGCAACCACTCACAGATTTTGTATTTTAATAAAGTTGTGGCCAAAATAGTGCCCAAAAAACTTAAACTTAAATTACATGTGATGTGTGAATTATTTTGAGGGGTGGCTTGGAGACCTACATGTGCAAACAGATTGCGAAATTTGTCGATCTCTTTAAAATGTTTCTGAAGGCAGCCCTGGGATGGATTAGTTTCAGCAGGGGGCTGGTCCACTGTCCCTCAGACCTTGTGGGTGGCCGGACTGCATTTTGGAAGAAAAAAAAAGAACGAATTCCTGAGCCCCACAAATAACCCAGAGATGCATTTTAAATTAAAGGGCACATTCTACTCATGTAAAAACACGCTGATTCCCGGACCGTCCGTGGGCTGGATTTAGAAGGCGATTGAGCCGGATCCGGCCCCCGGGCCTTAGTTTGCCTACCCATGGCCAAGATGTTCGTGGGAGCTAGGGAACACACAAATTTTGTATTAGTCACACCCTCTCATTTCCAGATTCATTTCAAGTGCTAGTACTAACTTTTATTATTTGGAATGTCTTGGAATTAAATTATTTTTAGAACTGCCTACTGTATGAAGGCATCTGGGCCCTGTGATCAGCCTCACTCAGACATCCTGCCCTCTGGCTGGCCACTAGCATTGATCATATTGTAAGTGCTAGAGATCCAGTCGCATCTTTTATGGCCTTTGTTTTTATGGATTCCGTTGCTGGGGCCCCAATATATTATTTTATCTTGTGATGATTATGGTGATTAGCTATTTGTTCAATTGTTTTGATTTTTTAAAAATTGGAAGCTGCCTCATGAGGGCTTTTCCCTGAAAGGTGTAGAAAGGAAGAAAGGACACACAACAAAATCCTTTTGGTAACATGCACACAGTATTGTCAGTGAGGAAGAACAGCTCAGATGCTGAGCCTAGAGGAAGGGATGTAGTTAAGTGGCAGTAAAGGAAGTGACAGAGGTTAAATTATACACACACAAACATATATATATGTTAAATTAAATATCTAAAAATCTTCTGCCCTTCACCTGCCAGAGATAGTTACTTCTCTTTACCTAGCAGTTGTCGCATGTATGAACTGAGTAGGAATCTTTCTGAATCTGACAAAGCTTTCGATGATTGCATTGATGATTGCAATTAAGTACTTAACCCGAGGTACCACTGTGTGTGTGTGTGCATGTGTGTGTTTATTCAGGGTGGGACCACTGACACAAAAGTCATCACAACTTTAATGAATGGCCACTGCTAGCTGCTTTACACCTGAGGACAGAGCTGAGTAATGGTGGCAAGATAATTGTCCGCATGACTTGCTGCTTACTGATGTCCTGCCAAAGCTGACAATCTCTCTAATGCTATTAAGCCAAGATTTAGATTTTTTAAAAACCGAAACAAAACAAATGAGACTCATTAGTTATTATCATTTATTATTCCCTTATTATTTTCTCTAATTTCACAAGACAACAGATGTTTTTCATCATCTCGTTCCCCATAAAATATGTAATTGCTGAGCTGCGATTTGGAATAGAAAATGGCATTCAACAATTCATTATCCAGCTGCTGAACAAAGCTATTTAGAGCACACGAAAGAATGCCACTCATAAGTCAATATACTTGGCAATCGGCAAGATAAAGCCTTCAATCTGCATCAGGTTTTTCCTTTCTCATTTTTTGTGCTGTTCTTCAGCACCAGCAGTAGCATAATTTTTTTTTTATCACACACTTGTATTTTGCATTGCAGCATCTCCATTGTAACAAGCAAATATAAAAATGACAAAGTCCCCCCTTTATTTTTGTTTCAAAAGAGTGATAGTGTCATCCTAATGAACCAATTCAGTGCATGTTTATTCATCAAAGTAAGTGACTCTCATAACATCAGTAGATGCTTTAGCAGGGAGAAGAAGAATTATGACCATTTTGTCCTTGCCTCATGGCAGAGATAGATCTGAATGCAGATAGTTCAGTGTGCATGCATGTTTCTGTCGTGTCTGAGACAACATAACAGAACTGCAGACCTTATGGTAAACAGTTGGTGAAATTCCACTGGCCTGTGCTTGTTTTCAGGGTGCCTCTAGACTGTCACTATTTTTGGGTGGGACTCAATCGCATGCTTGAAAATTCAGGGTGCACAGTTAAAGTTGATTTCTGCAACAAGTTCACGTCCCCCAAATACTGGACTATGTGCAGTGAGGAAGGGGAAAAGAAGATGGACTGGGGAGCATGAAATGATGCTTGCTTTGAAACAATCATTATCTGAAATTTCAGTTGTCCAAACACAAAAAATTATACCCACACCTCACTGCACAAATGGTTAATTCAGATATCTGAATAGCTGGAGTTTATCTACTTCCTTACTTGTTTGTGTTTTGCTGCCTGGCAGCAGCCAGTGTAATATACTGATTAAGAGCAGTGGACTCATAATCTGGTGAACCGGGTTCGATTCCCTGCTCCTCCGCATGCAGCTACTGGGTGACCTTGGGCTAGTCACACTTCTTTGAAGTCTCTCAGTCCCACTCACCTCACAGAGTGTTTGTTGTGGGGGAGGAAGGGAAAGGAGATTGTTAGCCGCTTTGAGACTCCTTAGGGTAGTGATAAAGCGGGATATCAAATCCAAACTCTTCTTCTTCTTCAGGCAGAAAACATGGAAGGAGGGAGAGAATCAGGAAGCAGGAGAGATCAGACAAATCTCCTCACTTGGTTTGTCTTTTGCTTGTTGGATGCAGCAGTTTAGGGCAGAAACCATAGAGGGGGAGAGGGAGTAGACTGGACAAATCACAGATTAAAAATGTTCCCATATGAGATAATGGAAATTGTCAGCTTGTTAAGCAAACACTACCCTAACAAACGATTTCCTGGGAACATGCTGTGTTCAGAAAGTGGGACCTGCATGTAACTACATTGTATTCAACATGGTGCTAAACGAAACGTTTTGCCAGTGCAATGGAATTTTCTCCCCTCTCCTCTTCCCCCACCCCTACCAATCTGTTTTGGGGGTTCCCCAACCCTGTGGAGAAAATTTGGGGACTGCACAGGAGGATGGAAATCCTGTTGCATGAAGCTAAATACTGCCCAAACACTTTTGTTCTCCGGGGAAGCATGGGCCTGACCAGCAAAGTACTATAAAATCTATCAGCTATTTCTCTTTAGGTTTATAAGTGCATTATTTTCCTCCTTTAAGGTTATTCACATAAATTGAGACTGGTCTTCATGACATAATCATGCAAGGCCCATTACTTTTACTTTTTAAAAAAGGGGGTCAAAATAGAAGAGGAGAAGACTGGGAAAGGTGGTGAAAAGGGAAACCAAAATAACTCCCCTATGAGAGACGTAAGAGAAAACTTTACCTCCCTTTCTCATGCCACTAGAACTTGTGGAAAAAATAAAGTAGTTATTCAGGCTGCACATGAAGCTGCAATCTCACAACAGGAGAATGATTTTGTATTTTGTAATGTTTCTTTCTTTACAGCATTGGACTTTCCTTTCGCTTCCAGGCATATCCGCAACTGAGCGTCCTTTCGGCTTTGGCCCAGCCGCTTCATCAGCTCTGAATCTACTTGTCCTCCGCTCTTCCTCAGTAGATGGCAGAAAGTGAGGAGGAATTAAAGAACCTTTTACTGAGGGTGAAAGAGGAGAGTGCAAAATATGGTCTGAAGCTCAACATCAAAAAAACGAAGATCATGGCCACTGGTCCCATCACCTCCTGGCAAATAGAAGGGGAAGAAATGGAGGCAATGAGAGATTTTACTTTCTTGGGCTCCATGATCACTGCATATGGTGACAGCAGCCACGAAATTAAAAGACGCCTGCTTCTTGGGAGAAAAGCAATGACAAACCTAGACAGCATCTTAAAAAGTAGAGACATCACCTTGCCAACAAAGGTCCGTATAGTTAATGCTATGGTTTTCCCAGTAGTGATGTATGGAAGTGAGAGCTGGACCATAAAGAAGGCTGATCGCTGAAGAATTGTGATGGAGAGCTCATTCATTTCTACTCTGCAAAAGGTCCGGATCAGGGATTCCACTTGCAGCAACTCTAACATTGAGAATATGAAGCATATACTTTCCTTCAAGGCCCCAGAAATACTCCAGTCTCCTCATTTGAGAGTAGGACAGAGGTGGTTCCATACCTTTCATGATCCACACTGAAACGGCAGGCAGTAAAGATAAATCTGAACTGGGAAAATGGTGTAATGTGTCACTGTGGGGTTGAGAAAATAATCCTGTGCACTCAGTCTGCAGCACCAGCCTTTCAGCTCAGTTCAGACAAATTCCCTTTCACAAAAATTTAGTTTGCCTGAACTATACCTTACAGCAAATTAAACAGCATGAAGTTAAAAAGAGAAGGTGTCAACGCTCCTGCTTTTCACTAGCCGGCTAATAGTAAAGGCTGTGCTTCTAGACATGAAGGGGTTGGCTGTCCTCAATAAGCCCTCAGGTACATGCATTGGGGAAAAGAGGCCTTGTTAGCTTTCCCTCCTTATTTATGTCAAACAGTACAATCCAGCCCTGAATCAGGAACTCAATTAGAATTTTCACCGGAGAAATGGAAAAATTTCTAATTCCCCACATTAATCCTCAAAGGCACTTTATTAAACTTGTTTTTTTGGGGGGTTCCCCTTTGAGAAGCCTTACTTCAGAGTTGTCGTCCTCCAACACACACACACACACACACACACACACCAAAAGTAGACAATGGGGACTCAGAGAATGAGGGACAATGCCCTTTCCCCCCCCCCAAAAAAAAGGGGGGAAAATTGCTTTGAATGTTTCCACTGCTATCACTGGTAAAGATCTACTTCTGAATAGCCCCCATGAGAGAGCAGGGGAGCGATTGAGGAGTAGTTGAAAGACGATAACCCTCTGAACAAGGTGTGTGAAGTGCATGTACAGCTGTCAAACATGACAGTGCAAGCTTTCCTCTTGTTCTGATACAATGAGCTATCCAATGGGAAATGTAATTTTAGAAATAAATCATAGGAGGCCATCAGATTTTAAAGATACTTCCTCTCACCTCCCCCACCCCTCCAGCTTTATCTCCTTTAGAAACGAACTGATAGGCAAGGGTGGGGTAGGGAGATAATGTATATTTTTCTTGGTGTTTCAAAAGCTTATCTAGATTGATTTTAGGCTCTATGAAACTTTGATAATAGTCTGCCAGAGCTGACGAGTTTCACAGTGAGAAAACTTTTATAACCAATCAGGGTGTTTTTTTCCCCTTCTCCCTCCCCTCAAAGAATATTCATCCATAGTTTATATGGATAGAGGGGGAAATCTTTCTTATAAGCCCATGGAGTAGACATCAAAGCAATCATCGAAAGCTTTGTCAGATTCAGAAAGATTCCTACTCAGTTCATACATGCGACAACTGCTAGATAAAGAGAGGCAACTACCTCTGGCAGGTGAAGGGCAGAAGATTTTTAGATATTTAATTTAACAGGTTTGTCATTTCAGAAGCACTTGTATAATTTACAGTGGTACCTCGGGTTAAGAACTTAATTCGTTCCGGAGGTCTGTTCTTAACCTGAAACTGTTCTTAACCTGAGGTACCACTTTAGCTAATGGGGCCTCCCGCTACCGCCATGACACCGCCATGCGATTTCTGTTCTCATCCTGGAGCAAAGTTCTTAACCCGAGGTACTATTTCTGGGTTAGCGGCATCTGTAACCTGAAGCGTCTGTAACCCAAGGTACCACTGTACTTCTGGAGTTGCCAGAACAAAATGGCCAGTTTTGAGTACAATGGATCTTGATGGGGGGTGGGAAGCATTTCCTGCTCTGCCTCAGATGAAAATATTTCTTTGGCTGGCCTTAGATACTGAGATTGCATAGCAGAGGAGTGGAATGAGTTCTTCCATCTGACCGTAAGGGTGACCTCTAGAATGAACTGGGTTGTTTACCTGAGATTTGAATCAATCAGATAACCTGTAAAGAGGAAAAAGGTTCTTTTTATCATATGTGGTGATCTTGTAGTAAGGTTAAAGATTACTGGGAAGTGATATACATTGGTACCTTGGTTTACAACCATAATCCATTCCAGAGGTCCATTTGTAAACCAAAACAGGTTGTAACCCAAGGTGCACTTTCGCCAATGGGGCCTCCCCCCAAAAATATTGTTCGTAATCCAAGAAAAAAGTTTGCAAACCGGGACACACACTTCCGGGTTTGACGTGTTTGTAATCCAAAACGTATGCAAACCAGACTGTTTGCAAACTAAGGTACCACTGTATAATAAAATGAAAAAGATGTTTAAAATAATGTTTGTAAAAAGAAAAAAGAAAACAAACAAACAGAAACTTTCCTTTTGGGAATTATAGGGACATAACTACCCAAAATGTATGGAAATTTATTCATTCGTGCAACTACAGTGGCAAGAACGTTACTTGCCCAAAAATGGAAAGAAGGAGAAATCCCAGCAAAAGAAGAATGGATACAAAAACTTATGGAACATGCAGAAATGGTGAAACTTACCAGAAATATAAGAAATCAAGATAACAAGCTTTTTATAAAAGAATGGAAATGGTTTATTGAATATTTGCAAACAAACTGTAAGCAGATAAGAACATTGGCAGGATTATTGTAATAACCTAGTTTTATAAGAGTATATATTTAAAGCAGATGAATAAATGAACAAATTAAGTTAATTTGAATATGCAGAAAATATTAAAAATAAATTTAAGGAACCGCAGAAAGAGGGGAAAGGAAGTCAAGTTTTGAAATGTTAAAGTGATTTTAAAATTATTGAAATGTATAAAACTGAAAATCATAAATAAAATATATAAAAAGGATGCCTGATTTTAGTTTTGAGTGCATGGAGGACTGAAGAAGCCCATACTACTGCTCCACCACACTAGGATTCCTGAGTATTCTTTAAAAAATGTATATACAGTTATTTAATCTTAAACATAATTCCTGCGTAATTTTAGCACTCATGTGATAAAGAAAAAGGTCCTCTTATGGATCAGTAGCTGGCTAAACAGGAAGCAGAGAATAGGGGGAAATGGATATTTTCTCCAAAGTTCAGTAAGTGGGGTCTTTCAACGAGCTGTATTGGAATGAGGGATGGGAGAGAACTAAGATTCAGTTAGTGTTTAGAGGCAAACTTACCTAAATCTGCATTTCCAAAACAATGCATTAACTGAAACACACCCCTCCTCTGAAATTTGGTGTTCCCTGAATTTTGAAATGCAATTCTCCAGCCAAGGAATATGTACAAAAACACATTATGTCAGGAGAAATTGCCTTGCAAAATTGAGTATATTGGGCAATATTTCGAGCAAAAATGTAAATATTAAGATAAAGGTAAAGGGACCCCTGACCATTAGGTCCAGTCGTGGCCGACTCTGGGGTTGCGGTGCTCATCTCACTTTATTGGTCGAGGGAGCCAGCGTACAGTTTCCGGGTCATGTGGCCAGCATGACTAAGGCACTTCTGGCAAACCAGAGCAGCACACGGAAACGCCGTTTACCTTCCTGCCGGAGTGGTACCTATTTATCTACTTGCACTTTGACGTGCTGTTGAATTTTCATGAGGACATAAAATAAAATAAAAACGTGGATGGCTGCAGAAATGTGCAGAACTGAATGGAAGATGGTGGGGGGCTTTTTATTCCACACCACTTCAGGTGTATCAGTTAATTGGGGCTTCTGTCTTCTTATTAGGTGGCATATTAGAAATTCTACATCAGTGCTACGATATGCTGAGGATAAGAAAGGGTCGGTGTGACTACCGAGAAGGCCCTCTGCTTGGTTCCCTGTAACCTCACTTTTTGAAATGAGGGAACCGCCAGAAGGCCCTGCAATCCTACAGACTTACTAGAAAATAATCTCCAGTGGGAGTTACTTCAGAGTAAATGTACATAAGATTATACTATTTAATGTTATTTTGATAATGATGAACATATTCCATGATCTTTGATGCCCACTTTGGGTCCTCAGTACTGGTTGTGTCCAGTGGAAGTAGACTTCTTACTCCAGACTGGCTGTGAAAAATGGTTGTGAGAACTGATCCAGGGCTAGACCCTGGCTCAAATGAAGCCCTGGTCACTTCTGTAAATGGTTGTGTTTCTCTTCTCCTGAAATGATGTTGTCTGTTTTAAATCATCTTGTCAAGAAGTTTGCTTTTTTTAATACCATGTTCTCCTCAGGAAGATGCTAAGCACCTGTCAGGGGAACAGAAAAGAGTTAGAGGCTGAAGTTTGCTATTATTTAACTGGATGACTTTTCTAGGTGAGATTGATGGTAATAGCTGCATGACATTACTTCAGCTTTCTAAAAAATTCTTTGCTTTCAAATTGTGTTTTTCAGCTGTTTTGATGGATCTGCTGCTGTAGGAAGCTGCACCTTTTCTTATAGCAAATGGAGATAGTTTTTTTTCTGGGGCACTTTACCACCTCTTCTGTCATCTTTAAATGCATGCCCCTTTCCTCAAGAATCTGAAATATGTCTTTATTTTATTCTCTCTCTTTTTTATCCCACTTTTTATGAGTTTCTGCCAGTGACGTGCTGACAAAACATCTGGGCTCCTCAGAAGATTTCCGCGTCACTCAAATAATCACCACAGCAGTTCTCTGAAATATCTTCAGTGACAATGTTCCACACATCTGGGAGCAGGCAAAGCTTGAGAGATTTGGTTTCTGTGCAGCCTAATGCAAACTGAACTGATAGATCCTTCCCAAACTAATATGTGAATTGCAATGCAATCATCCTTTGTTTGGAAAATCAAAGTTTTAAAACATACAAAAGTCCTCATGAGAATTTGTCAGCATTTTTTTGTGCATTTCTGCTAATTTGCAGATTTTTGGATGCAGATTATTTTTGCATTTTGTTTTCACGGACATAATGCATGTTTGTACATTATTTTCGTCAGTATATGGATTGGTATCCAATACAATCGCATTTGTATTGTACCCTAACAGGAATTTCTATACATGTTTTTGGTTGTAACATGGCAAGGCGAAATCTGGGCAGTTAGCACACATGTATCCTTAATGAAAGCAGCTTGTGAAATGATGCGCTGGGGAAAAGTTCAGCAACTGGGAACTAGTGCATGTGTGATGGATATCCAGTTTAAACCCGTTTACTGAGTAAGAATGGATTTAAGCTTCTTTTTGCTCTTTACCCTGCAAATTCTAGCAACTGCTCCTTCATACACACACCCCTGGCCAGGTCTCCTTCTCCATAGTTAACTGGGAACTCTAACAGATACCAGGACTTTCATTGGTATCTCAATAAACACAAAGGAACTCACATATAGATTTCTATTGACTTAAAATATTGGTGAGTTTGTGGAGAATAACACCTTACAACAGGAGTGAGGAACCCATGCTAGGGTTGCCATACGTGCAGAACTTCCCAGACATACCCAGAATACTGTAGTTGGAAGCAGTGTCTGGGTGAAAGTCAGCAAAAATGTCTGGGGAAATCTGGTTGTATGGCAAGCCATGTCAGCAGTGTCATTTTTGCTGATGGCAGCCCTACCCACGACCCTCCAGAAGCTGCTGAACATGAGCTCATGATGGCAGAGACTGGAGTTGAACAACATCTGCAGGGCCTGCCCTAGAAAGCAGGCAGGAACATATGAAGGAACATCATCATCATCATCATCATCATCAACTGAGGATCAATTTAATTGGCTTAAAGCAGGGCAGGCTCACCCATAAGGCAAGGTGAAGCAACCACTCCAGGCAGCAGGATCTAAAGGGCCAGCTGATCTGGCCTCTAAGGAATGCATTGCCCGCTGCTGTTTCCACTGCCGCAATGATAGTGATGGCTGTGGCTGTTAGGAGTGAAGGTTCATGGCTTGATAACACAGTAAGCATAAATAATTAAAAAGGAGGATTTGTTGCCAAAACAAAACAAAAAAAAAAAAAAAAAAACCACCACCACCCCAAGTGATTATCTCCAGACGGCTCTAGCAAGTCTCTGGTCCCCATCACTCAGTTGACCCTTCTGAGGTGTTTTTCCTGTGTCGACAGAAGAGATGGAACCTTCAACCCTTATGTTTCTTATTTTGCTTCCTGTCTAGCAGCCTTCCTATACTCCTACGCCTTGGACTTATTCAGTCAGCTGCAGCACCTTCCTGTTCTGAAAAGCTCTCTCTGTGGCTTTCCGCGCCTGTTTGGGCTTCCGGGGAGCTTTGGCTGTGCTCCAGCCTGCTCTCAGTTCCTCCTTTATCAGCCAACCGTCAAAGATCAGGGGGAGTTGATGCTGGCAGCTGGGGGCTCTCTTGTGCCTGTGTGAAAACCCAGCCTCTCTTTTCCTGACTGCGTCCTGCAGCTGGTTGTAATATTACACTTGAAGCTGGTGTGTTCATGACAGTGGTGTGCTTTTGGGAGGTTGACTGCTGCCTCCTTGGCAGCCCTGTCCCATGCCATCTCTACAAAGGCCCCTCAGTGAACAGAAGGCATTGCTGCTCTCCTCCCTAGAGAGGAAATTGGGGGCTGCCCTTTGGGGTCTCCTGGGCTCTGCACCCACCTGGTATGATACAGAGCCCCTCCCCACGATGGCCTTTGATTCCCACTTCAATCACCAGGTAAGGTTGACTTAATTCCCCTTGTTCCCAATATAGATCTCCAGTCCCTGCACTGTTCTAATGTAGATCATCATTCACACCACTTCCTCCCTGGTAGTGAGGGTGCCATTTTGTGGCTTGCCTCAGGACTCAAAATGCCTTGGGTGGGCTGTCCCTAGCTGAGGTCAACTGCAAATGAAATCAGAATCAGATGCTTCCTACTCCCTAGTGTCGCAAGTTATGGTTTGTAGTAATGCTTTCTGCCTAGGGAAGGCAGAAAGAGTGCCCACCCCTGGAATGAATGCTTGGTCATCAGAATTTTACATAGGCGGGCCTACGAAAAATAATTGCTTGCTAAGGAGCAGCAGGTTTGAATTGCAGCAGCATCATTTGCACAAAATCATTTCCATCCGTTTAAGCTGCTCTGAAGCATTATTTGTGTGTGATACTTCATTACATTTTTTAGTTATAATCCTTTAATAAACAGCAAGCCAAATTGTTGACAGTGCAAAATACTTTTTCTTTCCCCCCGTGAGCATCAAAAAGATAGGCTCGCACAGCAAAAGCCTGTGACACAGCTGAAGTAATGTGCAAATTATAAATTGCCCTAAACATAAATACTGTCACAAGCATGAGATGAACAAATTTCCTACCAGTTAATTTCTGCTAAGTGAAGAGCCCGATAAATATTCTTATCCTAGCTTTGCTTATCATTTGCTTCCTGTATCTCCTACGTCTGGTGTAAGGCTAAGACTTCACTCTTTATTCCATCTGAAAATTCAATCACTTCAGATGAACACCCTTATGTGTTACATGATCAAATAAGGGGGTTGTGGGATTACCGCCCCCAAGCAACATACCTCGGTGGCCACACATTCAGAGACTGTGAGAAAAGGTCCAATGCATAGACTAATGAAGGCATACAGAGTTCCTCCATGCGCAATTTGGAGGATCTGGTGCCAGCAGGTGTAGCAGCAGGGGGAGGGTTAGCCTGTTCAGCCATATGTCCCACAGAAAGCTACTTGTCAAGATTACCCTGGTAAAAGGTCAGGGACTCATTCACTCATGCATGTCTGTCATTTAATTTCTCCATAGTATATATGATGACTGGCTGCCATACATGTGGACTGATTCCACTGCAAAGCATTGCGTTTGAGGTGATGGGGATGGTCAGTTCACACACATGTTTCACCCCTTAATCTATATTCAGGAATTCATACTGGAAACACGAAGGCAAAAAGGAGGAAGGCATAGAGGGAGATGCCCCAACCCCCTTTACCTTCTTGAATTGAGTAGGAAGAACTGAAGAAGGCTTCTAGTATGATTTAATCAGGGGTCAACAAACTTTTTCAGCAGGGGGCCGGTCCACTGTCCCTCAGACCTTGTGGGGAGCTGGAGTATATTGGGGGGGGGATGAAAGAATTCCTATGCCCCACAAATAACCCAGAGATGCATTTTAAAGAAAAGGACACATTCTATTCATGTAAAAACACTCTGCTTCCCGGACCGTCCACAGGCCGGATTTAGAAGGCGATTGGGCCGGATCTGGCACCCAGGCCTTAGTTTGCCTACCCATGATTTTACTGAACATGCTTAGAAGCTTCCTTGCAGGGCTCTCAAAGGTGGTCCATTGATCAATACCTTTAGTGATACAGGTGCCATTTTGATCAATTCTTTTGTGGGAATGAAACTATCAGGTTCCATGACTATTGTGTCAGGAAGACACAGCATTTAAAGTCTTTTTTAGGGTGAAACAGCCCTGGTCCTTTACAAATGCACGACTCTGAAGGTATTCACCTGGTGTTACAAAAATCTAGCAATTTTATCAGCACACAACTCTGTTCTTGCCACCTTCTTTTCCAATGTCACCATTTATTTTCCCATATGTGCTGCCTTTTGAAGACGTATTTGTCATGAAGATATACTTCGGGTCTCCAAGGGTTTCCTTAGAGAGGGGATTGTGAAGTTGTCACCCTGTGGATATTGCTGAATCACAGCTCTCTTTATCTCAACCAGTGTTGAAGTTCAATAATATATTGAGAGCTACAGGTTCCCCGACCTTAACTCGGGGAAACTGCTAATAGAACGCTTTTGTTCAAAACCTTCTTTCAGATTCAGTGGCTGATTTTGAAGTCACCCATCCATACATCCTTTCATTTATTGCCTTGTGTTCATGCATTGCTATCTCCTGATGGCTCACATAGAAGACCCCACAATCAGAGCTGTGCACGAATAGCATTTCAAAATTTTCCACTCTATTTGCGGCCATCTAAATTGGCAGAACCAAGTTGGGAAAACAAATTCAGTTAATTTCTCCAGCAGGAAGAGAAATTCTCAAAAAAAATTATTGGGGTAGGATTTCCCATTAGCAATGCCAATAGCACAGCGTCTTTCTTATTTCCCTCCCTCCCTCCCTCCCTCCCTCCCTCTGTGTGTGTGCTTGTGCTTTGACAAAATGGCCACCATTTTGCATTGCCCACAGTGCTCCCAATCTTGTGTTACTCCAGGGCACTGTAAAAGAGAAATGGTGGCTACTACCAAGAAATGGTGGAGTGTGTGTGTGTGTGTGTGTTTGTATATATATATTTCAAACTGACGTTTTATTGTAATTTTATTGGTGTTAGCCACCCTGAGCCCGGTTCTGGCCGGGGAGGGCGGGGTATAAATAAATAAATTATTATTATTATTATTATTATTATTATTATTATTAAAAGAATAATCTCAGAAATTTTCTCAGAAAAAAAAATGTCTTCTGTGATATTTAATATGACTTCCAATTTTACTAGAATATTGTAAAGCCAGCTATCGTTATAGGTTTATACAGCCCTACTCCTGGGGTGGGGTAGGCGACAATAATCTGTTTGTGCATATGGTGGCTTTCCTACCCCTCCCTCTGCAAGTACAAAAAGAGGTCTGGATCATGCTCTGAGATGATAATACGAAAATAATATCTTTTGTTGAAAGTGCTTTGTTATCCTCCAGTTCAATGGGGGGGGGTGGCCTTAATGAGTTAAGCATCCTTGAAAACAGCAATTAAATGAAAACATTTAATACTGCTTCATTTAAAACAACCATAACTTATTGGTGGTGACACAGATGGGCTGAACCACCAGAGATTAAAATGGTCAGTCTGTATTCATTTCTTTCATTATAAATACACCCAAAATTAGTTATTATCTTTGCCCTGATGTTATGCATTGTAGTGTGCAAAACAATGGTTTCATCATCAAAATCTCAAGTTAAACATTAGTGAAGCTCTAATGGAGATAAAGCAACCTCTCTGATTTTCTAATGGACTTTTTTTTCTAATCAGAGCCCTCTTTATGTATCTTTCATAATGATTTATTTTATAAAGATCTCAGGGATTACATCATTTTCTATGCGCTGTTCAAGATAAAGCTGTTTGCATCTCATAAAGAAGCATGTGAGAGCAAACTTGGTCAATTCAATTACTGTAAACTATCTTATGCACATGTAAAAGCTAATTATAAGGCAGCATGAATAGCTGGATGCAATATAAATAATATCAATGGTACATGTTTTTCCAGCCTGATTCAGTTTAAACACTTAAACGATTAATAACTGAAGAAGGTTCTTTTTAATACCCCAGAGAACGGTGAAACATTGTTTACAGAATTACTTCCTTGAGCTATTTAAAGAATTAAAGCCTGACATCAAAATAATATTGCTTCTCAAATCAAAAGTGCCATCTTTTTTTACTCTGCAAAGAGTAAAGATCAATTTCCACCTCAAGGTAAAATTATGGGTGAGCAAATCAACTTGCCTTATAATTAGCTCAGTTTCTCAAAACTTTCTAAGAAAACTCTTGGGACAAGTTATTTCACTGAGAGCTCTCAGAGAAATCTGAAAATATTGGCACATATAGGAGTGCTTCACTCCATGTACTTTAACCAGTGCCGGATTTACATATAAGCTAAACAAGCTATAGCTTAGGGCCCCATTCTCTTGGGGCCCCCCAAAAAAATTAAAGGAAAAAAACCTGGATGCACATTTTCAAAATATAAGATAAAAAACAGATAAAATAAAACCTACATACAGCAATAGTGTTTTGTGTTGTGTAGGCTCCTGTGGTGTAAGTAATGGGCTCCGCCTGCTAGTCTGCTCCCTAAAATATCCCTGGTTTGCTCATTTTTATATCATTTACTTTGATAAAATACATATTTTGTTATGTGGAAATGGCTTTAGATGCCTATTAGGTCCATAAATTACCATCTAGCATATATTCAACACAAAAAACAGCAACAATTTGTTGTTGACAAAGGACAGCTGGACATATAAAGGGCCCCATTACCTTCAGTAGTTTAGGGCCTCATCAAACCTAAATCCGACCCTGACTTTAACAAAAAAGCTCCTGCGAAGGAGCAGGAAGAACTAAATGGGGATGGTGGAGACGAGGACTGGCCAGGATATTTTGCTTCCTGAGGAAAAACAGAAAATGGCACCTACCGACACTGCTCTCACTTCCTTCTCTGCCACCATCTGATGCTGCCTGAGGCAACTAGAGATGGTCTGGTGAAGCTGCAGAACACTGAAGGCAGCAGGGGAGAAAAATGGAGGCTGGAGAGGAGCAGGTGGCCAGGGAAGGAGCAAGGGCAGAGGAAGAGGTAGTATTAGGGTGGGCAACAAGCACAAGATGCAGCGAGAGGTGCACCCCTGCTCCTCCTTCAGCTGTCCACAAGCTGCCGCCTGAGGCAGCTGCCTCACTAAGCCTCATGGGCCCAGCAGCCCACTGGTGTAGACCCAGTTCACCGAACTGCCTCTTAGGACCAAAAAAGAAAAAGAAAAGGTCCATGCTTTGAAGGTGATGTCTACAAAGCCTGTCATATCTCCCCACTGCTGTTCCCCCTTCCTACTCTACATAAATTTGTTCTGGAAAAGACGAACTGTCAATGGGATACACTGAAACAGAAGTCACCAGACCCTTCTATATAGTGAGAAGGTGGGGAGGGGTATTACTCAGAAGGGTGGTGGGAATGGGTGATTGGCAGATAGCTGTGATGAGCCTGTTGACGACTCTTAACGACTGCAATAGGTCTTACAGGAAAAACCATGGAGAGACCTGGTCTGAACAAAGACATTGGATTCTTATCTCATTATACATGACAAAGCCATTTTTCACCTTCTCACCCCTTGCTTTTTCCTGTAAGACCTATTGCAGTCGTTAAGAGTCGTCAGCAGGCTCATCACAGCTATCTGCCAATCACCCATTCCCACCAACCTTCTGAGTAATACCCCTCCCCACCTTCTCACTATATAGAAGGGTCTGGTGACTTCTGTTTCAGTGTATCTGAAGAAGTGTGCATGCACACGAAAGCTCATACCTAGAACTAACTTAGTTGGTCTTTAAGGTGCTACTGGAAGGATTTTTTTTCTTTTATTTTGTTTTGACTATGGCAGACCAACACGGCTACCTATCTGTAACTGTCAATGGGAGTTCATTGTGCCCTGGATACGAATTTTGTATGCTCAACTCATAACAGATTCAGGTGGGTGATTGAGTTTGCCGTTCTGCACCTGTTCCCTGGGTCTGAGCTTGTCCTCAGTTCCATAATGCACAACAATCATAAGTAAACCTATAGTTAAATCATACTTTATACATCCATAATTACCCCTGTGTTTGTTTTTGGTGCATCGAAAATGGTAACCATATATTTTTCTAAAAGTATCCACTAAACGGAGAGAAGGAGAGGAAATCATTGCCCACCTTGTCAATGGTAGAAGAAGAAGAGTTTGGATTTGATATCCCGCTTTATCACTACCTGAAGGAGTCTCAAGCGACTGACATTCACCTTTCCCTTCCTCCCCCACAGCAAACACTCTGTGAGGTGAGTGGGGCTGAGAGACTTCAAAGAAGTGTGACTAGCCCAAGGTCACCCAGCAGCTGCATGTGGAGGAGCGGAGACGCGAACCCAGTTCACTAGATTAGGAGTCTACTGCTCTTAACCACTACACCACACTGGTAAAATAAGGCGAGTCATACACACACAGCAAGCATTACAGAAATACACCCATCACCAGTCTTCAGGGGCATTTTATTTTCACTCAACCCATATGATTGGCTGAAAGAAGCCATTTATTTCACATACTGAGGTGCTTGGTTGCAAGACCACCAAAAGCCTTCCACACTTTATAGAGTACAGTGTAACAGATAAGGGCAAGAAGTGTCTGACCCAGACCTAAGACTATGAATCATGAACTATGTTGGGCATATTATTCCTTCAGAAATTGGCATTATTGATTTCCAGAATAACATCAAAAAAGGCCTTTTCCTTCTGCATGATTTTGACCTTTACCTGCTTTCAGAATTGAGGTAATAATCATGGTTTTGCAATTTCTTTTCTATATCATGCATGTCCTTGTGCAGAAATTAATAAGAGTTTTGAAGCCTAGCTAAACTAAATTTTAGACAAACATTCAGAGCATATGAACTGCCATATGTACCCACTGAGAGCAGCCCCAACCATTTCTAATTAAAATTTTTACTGAGGTGGCTTTTGCTGACACTGCCCTAATGAGAAATGCTCTGTTTTGTTTTCCAAGGAAATTGAATTTCCAGGCATTTAATTTGTTCCGATCCATTTTCCTCTCGGTGTTCTCTTCAGAATTTAGAACCAAAATTTGTTTTTGCTTTTTTTGAAAAAAAATTGTTTGGATGCATGTGTCTGCCATCTCCTCAACTGAAGGTGGGTGTAAGATGACCCTAAGATCAGAGACAGTCTCCATCCCCTTGGCCACAGCTTTTTAGTGTTGAGAGAGGACCTCCTCTGTACTATTTTACAAATGGTCCTCAGAGACTGAATTAGAAGGAACAATGCTCTTCATTTTTCTGACCTCACCTTTCATAACTGGTAATGGTTGGGAAACACTCGTTGTAAGGATGTAATTTCACATCATGTTTCACTAGACATGTGATAAAAGAAGGAACTTTTATTTCTGCTCAAACTTTGTCACAAGGTCATATGCGGAGTCAAGCTTGAAGGAGAGTGATCCTGGATTGGAATGTCTATCAGAAAAGAAATCAAAAGCGTTGACGGTTGGTCAGCCTCCTTACTGATTTGTTTGCTGCGAAAGGCAGATGTCAGTGGAATTATTTGTGGATTTCAGCATGAAACTGGTGTGTCATTATCCATCTCGCTATGATTTCACATGTCAAATCGTCTTCAACAGTAGTAAAATTGTAGAAAAATACAAGGTGGCGTTGGTGTGGAAATTGGAGATATCCATCTTGATCTTCATGCTTTAATATTGAAGAAAGAAGAAACAAGTGGTGGATTGCATACAATGGATTGGGTGCAGTTCAGCTAATCTAGCTTCTTCTACATCTTTTTGGTCAGAGGAATAATAAAAAGCATAATTATCAACAATTTGTGGAACTAACTTCTTTTGATGCTAGTTCCTTTAATGACTTGTGAAATGGCAGAAAGGGACAGATGCCTGTTTGCTTTCCCTACTTCTATACTGACACAAAAAAAGATGAAACCTTCCTCTGTTCTATGTTCCTTTTTTAGTTCTTTTCCTACCACCACACACTTCATTCTTGGTTTTGCAATCATCTCCTCTTCCTAATCTGTGCTTCCACATTACAGCATGTGGTATATTTTCACTGGCTGATATTTTCATAGGTAAATTCTAGAAGAGTAGCAATGTTTTCCTGCTGGGGCAAAAGCAACAATAAAATGAATTGTGGCACGTTAAGACTAGGACATATATTGTGAGGTTCCACAAGCAAGAGTCAGTGTCAACAGATGTATGATGTACAGTGATGACATAGAGGAAAGAATCAACAATTTATGCCACCCATGTCGATAAAATAAAGCTCACAGATGGACACATTTGTATTAATGTCATTTTCAAACAAAATCAAAAATAAATATTAAGGACCTGTTCTTTCCACTGGCATAGACTCCCCCCTGCTTGAATGGTTATTTAATTGGCTTTTCATGTGATTAAAGTCCAGCAAAGACCTTGAGATCTGGACTTCTTGACTCACTACTTCTGCTACAACTCTTTTAATGCACTGCAGAGGCTGTCCCGAAATCTCACAAATGGTTTTGGCCAATGAGGACATTTTCAACAACAGCTTCAGAAAATGAAATCCTTGTAATGAGAAAATTGCAGTTTAAATTGGGCCTTATTTCCAGGGCATTGTGAAGGTTAGAGAAGTGGAAGGATTTTGGAGGCACTGTGGGAATTGTTGAAATTGCAGGCACCATTTCTTGTAAGCTTCATTTTGCAAGAAGAAAATCTTAGTAACCATCTTTAACTCTGGAGAACAGAAATGTATGTGGTCATTTAGTGTTTCTTTTTAAGGTGGTTAATTTTCAAGATAAAAAAAAAATCAGCTTGCACTGTGGGAACTTGCAAACAAAGATTAAATCCCATTTTAGAAAATTCTGCTTTTCCTTTTGTGAAGTTCCTCTGCATTCAGTTGTTAATACTTGGCTTTGTTCATTTTCCATGTGCACTGTTGTCATAATAACAGATGATAATGTTGCCAGGCTCATGCCAC
This sequence comes from Podarcis cretensis, assembly GCF_951804945.1. Classification (NCBI taxonomy): domain Eukaryota; kingdom Metazoa; phylum Chordata; class Lepidosauria; order Squamata; family Lacertidae; genus Podarcis; species Podarcis cretensis. Next base: position 21,012,305 of record NC_137176.1, on the reverse strand, counting down.
AGCTTAACATGCATAAATATGCATGTGATTGCTGCCGCTTGTGTGATTCCACATATAGAGGCATTGGAATCTTATGCAATAATACTTCATTGACTCCATAAGGAGTCTCAGGAATAAAGCCAAACGGGACATATTATTTCAAAATTGTTGGAGCCTGCCGTTACAAGTGGCACTTCTTTAGGGTAAAATAAAGACGCAGAAAGCCAGTAATATTTCCATAATATGAGAGGGTAGCTCATTCAGACTTCTTCTCCTCTCCGGTAACTTTTTATTGTCCTTTGTTCTGTCCAGCCGCATGGCCGTTTGCCAATCTCATGTTACCTTATCCGGTCAAGGCTTGACACTCCCCTCTCCATATAAGGTAATCATTGCCCAGAGGAATGTCAGGGGGCACCCTGCAGTATTTACAAGCCTCTGCCTTAGCTGTATGACTCCCACATGCCCTCTTTCTTTATTTTATTAATCAGAGTCATAAATGTCCGTTCCAATATGATTATATCGAGTGCGATAAGCGACTCTTGTGAAACCGGAAGCGGGCCGCGGACTGGAGAACCATGCAGTACACATAGAAATTAAAGAAGGAATACATTGAATACATCAACACAAAATAACACAAATAACTACTATAATGATCACTAAAATTAATAAATGTCGAAGCCAACTTCCATCCGGAAGCCAAGAATATAACCATGCCCATGGATCTGCTGCAAGGCAACCATAACTCTCTTTGGAGTAAGTAGCTGATATTACTACTCTGTTGGGACCAAGTAAAGGCTTCAGTAAATAAGAAACTGATATAAAATTGCTCATCTGTGGCATTTGCTAAGCCACGGATAGAAGAATTCAGACTCCAATTTGCATGGTAGGTTTCTTTCCTAGTTTTTAGCCATGCACTCGTGTCACTCCTACAGCACTTAGATTGGTCACTGTATGTTCCTGTAAGAGAACAAGAGCTATTAAAAGTGAATTTCATTGTATATTGACAGTTTGGATATATGCCCCATGATTCTTTCCCCTCTCTAATTTGAAAACAAATGGGGGCAGGCATACACACCCAACATTTAGAAGCATGCAATTAACTGGTAAACTTAATCATATCTTGTACAAAAGTATTATCCCTCCATATTTTATGATAATTTTCTCCCCTAAAAGTCTTATTCAACAACACAGTTCTTATAGTTCGAGAGTGGCTGAGCCGTGGATGCTGCAAGCCAGAGTAGGATTCTGATGACTGTGGCTTGCCAGCCGATAAGGTGAAATATGGTGGTTTCAACTGGACTGGGTTGTCTGCTTCTCTTCCTTGTATAACGGTGCAGCAAAGGATGGCAAGGCAAATGATGAGGAAGGCAAACACTGCCAGATGCAGTTCGTGTGCAGCACCTCTAGGTGGCTCATGCGGAAAGGTTTCGATGCTTCATCCACAAAATGTTGGCAAAGTGTAGGGGAGTTCCGCATGCTGTGAGGCAGCACAACCCACTGATATCGCTGGGTGGGCTGCAAATTGTTATATACTGGCAATGTAAAAGCAAACTGTTCCTGTCTGCTGGGGCCAGTGGGAAGAAAGTGGTTCAATGTGGCCGAAAGTCAATTGTTCAGAAATAAGCTGTTCAGAAACAAGATGGTGCCATTGCTGCAGATTTTTCTTTTGGTGGAGGCCACTCTACCCACACTGAGGTATCGGTGATCTTGGTTTGCCACGCTGGAAACGTTGTATCGGTGGCTACAGGCTGGTTTTTATTTTGCGCTGCTGTTAACAGATGAGCTGCAGACTGACAAATGCGAAGCATGGCTGCTGTGTCCGTGGCAGGATTGTGTATTATCGGGCGCAACGCAACCTTACAATCCTCATTTGCATTTTCAAAGGCCAATTGTTTGATAATTATTTGTTTGGCTTCAGGATTTTCAATTTGTCTACTCACTGCTGTAATCAGCCTGTCCATAAAGGAAGAATATGGTTCTCTAGGTTCTTGTCTGACTGAACCCCACCTAGACTGAATACTGGAGGGTTCAGGAATTTTTCTCATTGCTTGTTGAGCAGCAAGAGCAGTATCCCTCAATAAGATCTGCAGCAGTGTGGCTTGCACTGAAGCCTGATCAAAGGGCCCATGCCCCATCATAGCATCCATCACATCTGCGAGGGTAAGATTAGGATTATTCCCTCTTGCTTGTTGCAGTAAAGCAGGAGCATAAGCACGGCAGGCAATTTCCCATTCATGGGCAAACAATACACCTGCTGATGGGGGTAACACTGTACGTGCCAAAAGCTTGATGTCATCTGGAACCAATAGCTGGGCTAATGTAGCTTCCAAAAGAACTTGTGTAAATGGAGCTTGCAGTCCATTTGTCCTAACTGACAATTGCAGTTCTTTTAAGATTTTAAAGTCAAAAGTGCTGGGCTTGAGTTCCTGCTGGAGCACCAGCAGGGGGCACAATAACAGGGAATGCCATGGTATCCTGTGATAAGGAACAGGCAAGTACTGCACGTTGAAAGGGGGTAGCCTGTTCTGCTGCTGAAAGAGTAGGGTCATTTCCAGCCAGACCACTGTATTTTTGCAGGATTGGGTCCTCTGGTGAGGAACTGTAGTCTGGAGGTTTGGGTTCTGGAGCTGCTGGCAAAGCGAGTGCTGGAACAGGCGCCATCACAGCAGGTGATGTTGGCAACGCTGCCATAGAGATATTTTTTGGTGATAAAGAGCCCATAGCATAACGAATCTTACACCACGCATTTAAAATTTGAACACCGAAACTGGGGTGTCCATGAAAATGTGCTCCAATCTTATCCCATTGTTTTAATTCCCAAGTCCCATCTGCAGGAAACCAGGGGCAATGCTCATCGATGGCCAGAATGAGCTGTATCAAATCACCATCAGGAACTTCCAATTTGTTGGAGGGGAGGAAAAATTTTAAGTCTCTTAAAAATTTCTGTTGGGGAGTAGTCAAAGAGGTGCCCATGTTTCTAAAATCAATATAAAAGGGATCGAACTCACCAGGGATCTTTTTTTAAAGATGTATAAGCGCTTTGAAATCCTTGCCGGACGTGGTGAGCCGATGATATCCACTGCTTGGATCGAAAGTCCTCTCACAGTGTCTTTTAAAATCCTCTTAGTCTGCCTCAGACTGTTTCCTTTAAGTTGCTTCTCTCGGTTCTCTTTGAAGTTTGAAGTCAGTCTCACACTGCTTCCTTTTAAGTTTTCCTCTTCTTTTAATTGAGCCTCAGAGAGGGCACCACTTGTTGGAGCCTGCCGTTACAAGTGGCACTTCTTTAGGGTAAAATAAAGACGCAGAAAGCCAGTAATATTTCCATAATATGAGAGGGTAGCTCATTCAGACTTCTTCTCCTCTCTGGTAACTTTTTATTGTCCTTTGTTCTGTCCAGCCGCATGGCCGTTTGCCAATCTCATGTTACCTCATCCGGTCAAGGCTTGACACTCCCCTCTCCATATAAGGTAATCATTACCCAGAGGAATGTCAGGGGGCACCCTGCAGTATTTACAAGCCTCTGCCTTAGCTGTATGACTCCCACACAAAATCAGGTTGTCAGGATGTTTCTCCCTGCCAAACAGACTCATTTGAAGGTCCTTAACTGTTATATCAGATTTACCTTAAGACTTGGGAGGAGGATGAAAAATTTGTTCTTCTGGCTCAGGTAGCCCTGAATTCACCCCTGTACAACTTCAAATGTACCAAGCCAGTTGCAGCCCACTTGCTATGTATATTGTGTCTTCTGCCAGATGTATGGCAATCCAGCTGTTATTTGCAGTCCCAGGCAGGTAGAACAAAACTCAAACACATACACAGAGACACAAACCATATCAAGCTCTAGATGAGTGTTATGTACTGAGTTGAAAAGGATTCAGAATGCAGCAGTCTGATTGGTCCTAGAACAATAGGGTCCTGAATGTAGCAGTCTGATTGGTCAACAGGAGCCACCCAATCCATCTCCAGGTGGAAGTGAATCCGCAATCAGATTGGCCTACAGGTGAATCCCAGAATTAGCCAATCACGTGGGGCCCATTGTTTAAATAATGTATATATAGCAGACATTCTGGGGGGACTTCCATACCTCCTCACCACTATGAGCTGAATAAAGAGCATGAAATCCACTCTTGACTCCAAGTATATTTCATGAGTGACCTACACATTGATGGTGGCTGTAACTGGTCTGTGGGTTCACCATGTGAGAGGTTGTGTAGGCCTGCTCTAAGCTCACCATCTCCAGCAAAGAAAGAAAAATAAGTATGATACCTTTTCATCTCAAATTGTTACTGTTAAAGAGTGGGGATAATACCAAAAGGGGTTTAATAATACTTAGACATGAATAAGTTGTACTCCTCCCCACTGTCCAAAATGGAAGGACTTGAGAAAAATCCATTGGAAGCTTTTCATTTCCAAATAGATTTCAAATATATATTTGTCACCAGCCTGAACACTGTCTCCGTTTTGTCAACAACAAGAGGGGGGAGGAATCTCCCCAGAAACACAGTATATTGTCAGATACAGCACATTTCAACAACCATGCTTTTGGAAAGAAAAGACAAGTAAATAACCCCTAATCTCCCACTACTTTGCTTAATTTGTTTCCGCTATCTTGAAACAGGCTATTACTGTGTTTATATATCAAAACATAATGCTTCTTGACTGCATGACAATCTCAAATGGGCTGAACGGCTGGGAGGGATCTGCACAGCTCTGTACACATCTGTCAGAAAGGAAAGAAGTCATGAAGCAGTAATTTGGAGCTATCCACATGATTCCCAGCAAAGGATGCTAAAGTCATGAGCATGCTGAGACATTGAGAGGAATGTGACAGACCAGCAATGCAGGCCAGTGCTTTCCAAGAGTGCCAAGTCCAAACTAGGGATACCCAGGTTAAAGTTCTAACTTAGCTTCAAGGCTTAGAGGACATACCAGTCAGAAATGTAGACAAGAACTTCATTGTCTCACTCTCTGACAAGTACAGTAGTACCTCAGGTTACATACGCTTCAGGTTACTTACGCTTCAGGTTACAGACTCCGCTCACCCAGAAATAGTGCTTCAGGTTAAGAACTTTGCTTCAGGATGAGAACAGAAATTGTGCTCCGGCGGCACGGCAGCAGCAGGAGGCCCCATTAGCTAAAGTGGTGCTTCGGGTTAAGAACAGTTTCAAGTTAAGTACAGACCTCTGGAACGAATTAAGTACTTAACCTGAGGTACCACTGTACAGGACACAGGAAATTCTTGACAGGATAAAACTGAGTCCATTGCTACCTTGTGACTAAACGATAGGGATGTTCACAGATTACATCCAATCAGTACTGTTTTTCTAGAAAAAGAGGTGCCGGAACTTACCATGAACACCTCCCTTGCTCTCTTAGAATGGCAATGGCGCCCATCTGAGAGGTGCCAGAACTGAGTTCCGGTGAGTTCCAGCTGCAAAAAAGCACTGCATTCAATGCAAGTACAATCTGTGTGCACGTGTGACTACATACAAGCACAGTTATTCACAAGTAACATTCAACATGTGTGATATCTGTGCACACCTACACTTAAGTCCTGTTGAGGCATCGTTCCTTAACATGGAATGGCAACATGTTTAGGGTCAAAAGAGTGGTGCACACTGGACTTGACCCTTGCCCACAGTCCACATCCCTGTCTTTGCCACCTATGGCCTCCCATGTCCAGCTGAACACACTCAAAAGCTTCTGCGTGATTGAGAACCCTGCAGTATCCAGATTTGCAAAGGCTAGGGGGCTTTTACGTGTGTTCAGTCAAAAGTGTTCAGTCAAAAGTTCAGTGTGTTCAGTCAAAAGTGTTATGAAGACCCCTTCAGACCTTCTTATTCAGTACAGGGAGGTCAAGGTGGGACACTGGGCACCCTGTGCTTTTTATTTGTATTCCTCCTGGTCAGGCATAATGGTGAACCAAATACATTTGGCATGTTATGGGCAGACATGTGTCTATATGCAGTCCCCAGATTATAACCCAACATGATTTTCCCCACTGAGAAGAACATGTAACACAGAATACTGTAGCCCATACCTTGTTGCTGTACTGAAGCCTCTTGGTTAAGAAACAATAAACAATAAACATTGGCATATGCATTGTTTTCTATTATCTGGTAACCTCTAGGCTGGATTATTGCAACATGTAATACATAGGGCTGCCTCTGAAGATGGTTCAGAAGCTTCAGCTGGTGGAGAATTCAGCAGCCAGGTTGATCAGTGGTAGAAGACGGTTTGAACATATTACTCTGATCCTGGCCCAACTGCACTGGATACCAATTAGTTTCTGGACCCAATTCAAAGTGCTTGTTTTGACCTGCAAATCTTGAACGTCCCTGGACCACAATACTTAGAATCATAGAATCATAGAATCATAGAGTTGGAAGAGACCACAGGGGCCATCGAGTCCAACCCCCAGCCAAGCAGGAAACACCATCAGAGCACTCCTGACATGTGGTTGTCAAGCCTCTGCTTAAAGACCTCCAAAGAAGGAGACTCCACCACACTCCTTGGCAGCAAATTCCACTGTCAAACAGCTCTTACTGTCAGGAAGTTCTTCCTAATGTTTAGGTGGAATCTTCTTTCTTGTAGTTTGGAACCATTGCTCCGTGTCTGCTTCTCTGGAGCAGCAGAAAACAACCTTTCTCCCTCCTCTATGTGACATCCTTTTATATATTTGAACATGGCTATCATATCACCCCTTAACCTCCTCTTCTCCAGGCTAAACATGCCCACCTCCCTTAGCCGTTCCTCATAAGGCACCGTTTCCAGGCCTTTGACCATTTTGGTTGCCCTCCTCTGGACACGTTCCAGTTTGTCAGTGTCCTTCTTGAACTGTGATGCCCAGAACTGGACACAGTACTCCAGGTGAGGTCTGACCAGAGCAGAATACAGTGGCACTATTACTTCCCTTGATCTAGATGCTATACTCCTATTGATGCAGCCCAGAATTGTATTGGCTTTTTTAGCTGCCGCGTCACACTGTTGGCTCAGGTCAAGTTTGTGGTCAACCAAGACTCCTAGATCCTTTTCACATGTACTGCTCTCAAGCCAGCTGTCACCCATCTTGTATTTGTGCCTCTCATCTTTTTTGCCCAAGTGCAATACTTTACATTTCTCCCTGTTAAAATTCATCTTGTTTGTTTTGGCCCAGTTCTCTAATCTGTCAAGGTCGTTTTTAAGTGTGATCCTGTCCTCTGGGGTGTTAGCCATCCCTCCCAGTTTGGTGTCATCTGCAAATTTGATCAGGATGCCCTTGAATCTATCATCCAAGTCGTTGATAAACTTGAAGGACCGCCTCTCCCCATAGAAACTGTCTCAGACTCTGCATTCATCCTCTGAGGCCCTTCTTTGTGTGCATCCTCCAAGTGAGGTCCAGAGGATGGCAACACGAGAACAGGCCTTTTCTGTAGTGGCTCCCCATTTGTGGCATGCTCTCCCCAGGGAGGGTCACCTGGAACCTTCATTATATATTTTTAGGCACCAGGCGAAAACGTTGCTCTTCAACCTGGCCTTTAGCTGATTAATATCCTACAGACTTTTAAATCTGTCTGTGGGAAGGGGGCGTGTATAGTTTTCCTGTTTTGTTTTTAATTATTTACTTGTTTTTATCCTGTATTTTATTCTGTGAACCGCCCTGAAATCTTATGATGAAGGGTGGTTTATAAAACAAACAAACAAAAAGCAAGCAAGCACTGGTACTTTAAGGGCTCATGCAGACATTTTTTATTGCACATTCATGATAATTTGTGCTCGCAATACTATGGTTAGCCATACGCGATCCCGCTTTCAATACCCTTTGAACTTGCAAAACTTTGCGGGTGGTCATACTGGTGTCCATCCCATAGTTGCCTGCAATGTTTTATACCACCAATGTTCTGGTATATTTTTTCCCACTTTCGTTGTGCTGGAGCCCCTGTGGACACTAGTTAATGTGGTAGCATTGGGGAAAACCTTGCAGAACAAACAGAAGTCCAAAATATCCACCATTAATGCACTCTTACTGGGTCATGAACATGTTACAGAATGCACCTGCAATAAAACATCAGTCTGGAGAGGCCCTTATATATGGAAAACGTAAGTTCTGGTGTGCTTAATGGTGCTGATCTCACATTAAATATGACCTTACAGACAGACAACATAAATGTTTCATTTAAGTATACTGCATGGTTCAAGTATCCCTCCTCCTTTCATTCTCTTGGGTTTTGCCTGAAATTTTCATTACACTTGTATGTGGTGAAAATATGTTCTCAAGGACAATGTTATTTATTTCTTTTAGTAGCATAGCTTTACAGAATTTAGATCACGGCAAGCATCAGATAGAATATTATGGGTCATGGAGTGGGAAACTCAGCGGAAGCTAATTGGGTATGCAGATCATATGAGTGTACATATTCATTGCGCATGAACACAAAATTGTTAACAGCTTCAGCACTCATACCTCTTGTAGGATATTCTTGTTTTCCCCTTTGCCCCACAAATTTGCAGCTGAGAAACAAAAAGTAACTGTGGGGTAGGTCCATATCTCAGAGGTAGGGATGTTGGAGAATTCCATCAGAAACGGAAATAGGAACAAAATTTGACATAACTCACATGTTCATTGGCAGTCAGAAACAGAAATTGCGCAAGCTCATCGTTCACTATCAATGGTTTTTAAGTTTTAAAATTCTTTGCATATAGTTACATTGTTTTCTGCATTATTTTGGTGTTTCCCTTCCATTGAAATGCACTGAAATAAATTACATTAGTTTTGACCATAGCAGATAGTGAGATGAACAATGTGGGTTCTAGTGGAAACTGAACTGCAGCAGAATGAAAACAGTGCTGATTTTGATGAACATAGGAAAGGCCAGAAATTGCTGCCTCCTTACTCAGTGGTACAGCTCAAGTTTTTTGTACAGCTAGCGGGGGCCACTAGGTGGCGCATCGGAAGATGGCTGACAATAACATCTCTCCGACCCACACGAGGTAATTTGGAGGCTATGATGGGGGTAATTAGCCTCCTTAACCCCCCCCCCAGGATTATGGGGGGGACGGCCCTTGCCTGCTGTGCCCTATACCACCCCCGAATTTGTGGGGGTGGGGGCACTAGGCACAAAGCCCTCCTGTGGGATTTTCGGCACTCCTCGACGCTGTCCCCGATTCGCGCCGCTGGTTGCAATGATCTTTAAAAGGAACAAATTTGGACGTGATTAATTGCACATACATCAAGGAAAAAGGGGAGTAAATACTGCTGACAGAAGAGATCTCTGATAACAAGACAACAATAAAATACGAGAAGAACGTCAAGATACGGTAATGACTGAGGGGGGAGGGGGGAAAAAACCTGCCTCTACCTTTTTATGTGACTTAACAAGAATCCCCCTCCCCTAATGAGTCAGAAATTAAGGACTTAAGCTGTGGATTTAAGGCTGTGTGGAGATAAACTTTCGATCCAAAGCAATGTTTCAAGATGAAGCTGGAAAGCTAAGAGTTTTGGAGTGACGCAGTCAGGAAAAAATGCCGTTCGCCATTTTGTGAGGCATTGTGGGAGCTCTTGGGTCTGGGAGGAGAAAGAGAGAAATAGAGTTGTTTACACATCGTGAATCAACTCCTCGGTGGGACTTAAGAGCGACAAATGCCAAAATTTATGATGGATAAAGTGATGTTATCTACGAAGGAGATATATGGAAACCATCTGGACTTAGTGAAGGAACGGGAAATCCACACAGGATTATTACACTTGCTATCGGCTTAAGGAGACTAACAGAAGAGATCGTAAAGGAAAAAGAGAAATTATACGAACAAGATATGATGTGGCAACACCATGATAAGACTGGATAGAATTATGAACTTTGTTTGGACTGATTGGGACTGATTTGGACATTAACGCAGTAATAAGATGATCTGAATTCCCCTTTGGATCTTGAAGTATGGGTTCCCCCAACAAAGTTTAAAAATTTGGCTTTGTAATTCGGAATTTATATGATGTGATTTAATTTGATGTGATTGGCCAGTTAATAAAAATTATTTAAAAAAAAAAAGTTTTTTGTACAGCTGGTTCCAGGTTCAATCCAGTTAAAAGACTTATGGACTCAACAATGACATGGAAAACCTCTGCTTTAGACCTTGGGCTGCCACAGCCTGACTGGGATGTTTGTCATGATCTTAATTCTGCACTACTAAAAGAAATAAATAATGTTGTCCTTGAGAACATATTTTCCCCACATATAACTGTAATGAAAATTACAGGCAAAACCCAAGAGAACAAAAGGAGGAGGGATACTTGAACGATGCAGTGTACTTAAATGAAACATTTATGTTGTCTGCCTGCAAGGTCATATTTAATACAGGGCTAGAAGTACAAATAGCCAGACTTTAGGCCTAGTCCCATGTCACCTTCCTATCCTTGAGGTAATGAGCTTACCAGCTTTTCAGCAATCTGTCAAAAATAACTGTTCCAAGCTTGATAGATCTTCAAAATGGCAGGTTTGGGGGAGGGGTATAAAGGCCTCAACACAGCTCATAGTCATGACTATGGTTACAATTTCATGCTGACTTAGCTGGAAGTGAGCCCTACTGGAAATAGTGGGACTTAATTCTCAATGAAAGCAATTGCATTAAGGTTAGATGTAAATAACTTATTGCATTACTTTAAGTGGGACATAGTCATTACTAACTTTATCTAGATTGGGAACAGACAATAGGAGTACAGCTGGCAGAAATTATTCCAGAAAATGTCAGGGTCTACTAAATAAAGAAACTGCTTCCTTACAAATGGAAAGTGGAAAATGTTATCATAAAGCATTTCAGCAATAATAATAAAAACAGTTGTTTTAAACACATTTTCTAATAAAAAATTCAAGGGTAAGACACTTCTTTTGCATTTCATTTGCTACTTAAAAACACACACCAAAATATGATAAATTGAACATTAAGATGATGAATTCTATCTGGCATCAAGCAGTTGAAGAGTACGTTCTAATTAAAATTTTCTGGAAAGACAACTACATTATCCTTCTATTAAAGATTAATGTCCTTGATAATCCTGATGGTTTAGTATTCTGCAGTAAATTATTAAGATACTTGAAAAGTGATTTGATGTAAAGCTTCCAAATGGAAAAAAAAAGTCACCACAGCTTAATGACAGGAAAACAGTGTTTACACTTTTTAATATGCTGATTGCATTGTCAAAACTAAGGGCAGTAAACAACTTTAATGAAAACTCACTTGTTCCATTGCTAAAATTATGTGCTCGACAGAATGAGCAAGTGTGAAATTGGGTTTCCCCCTTTTCCATCTCCATTTTTTCATCTGCAAGTAACACATAAGATGAACCCACATTTTAGTTTTCCCACATGGTACTCAGATGCCATACAATCTCCTGAAGAAGTCAAAAACAGGAATAAGTTATCGTGGATCCAACATACAAAAAAGAGTGAGCAAGAGAGCTCCTTCACCCTCTTGTCCCATTGCACTCAAAAGGGTTCTTTGAGATTAAATCCTCATGTTAGCCTTGTACTTAGGTTTGCAAACACAGTGTGTGTACCTACTGTATAAAGAGAAAAAGTCACGCAGTATAGAACTAGGAATGTAAGAACAGAGGAAGCTTCATCACACCAAGCAGTAGCAGATGGTATGGGGTGTTAGGGGAGGGATAGTACCTCTGGAGGTGGAAACACCATGCTCCTTTGGGGGTAGTTCGTTCACCGTTGGCCCCCACCCTGCACTCAGTTCTCACCTGTGGCTCCTAGAAGCTGTTCAAGTGACAACGGCCACACCTTGGGAAATAGCTTTTGACTGGCTAGCTAAGCCAGGTGAGGGTACCCAGTGGGTCTCAAACCCTCAGTGAGTTAGGGACTTCCCCTGCCTGCAAAGACAGGCTCCAGTGGGTTGTCCGGAAAGGACCAATTGTGGGTCCAATGGTCAAGAAGGCAGTTTCTGCATCTGCTGTAGAGGAAAGTGGCCCATCAACCTGTGAAGGTAGCCCATCTATATTTTTTTTAATAAATTTTTATTAGTTTTCCAATTTTTAACAAACACAACAAAAACAACATACAAACAAACACATAAATTCATAATTTCTTAACCTTATTTCCATAAGCCTCTTTTCTCAGACTTCCCCATACCTCCCCCTTTTTGCATCCTTTTATTTTTAACAATTATTCAACAACCCTTTTAGCCAATTAAATATAAATTCATTCTCCTTTTCAATTTCACCCTAAATCAAACAAAATTTACCGCTGTAATTCTACGTCTTCCTCTCCCTTAGCATTTTAGCACTCCTCAATTTTATAGTAGCTCTTAAGATATATTTTAAACTTCTTCCAGACTTCTTCCACAGTCTCTTTCTCTTGGTCGCGGATTCTGCCGGTCATTTCTGCCAGTCCCATAAAGTTGATCACTTTCGCCTGCCATTCCTCCAGCGTGGGTAGCTCTTGTGTCTTCCAATACTTTGCTAGAAGAATCCTTGCTGCCGTAGTAGCGTACAAAAAGAAGTTTTTATCCTTCCTCGGCACCAGCTGGCCGACCATACCCAAGAGAAATGCCTCTGGTTTCTTATGAAAGGTGCATTTAAGTACTTTCTTAATCTCATTATAAATCATTTCCCAGAAGGCCTTAATCTTTGGGCAGGTCCACCAAAGGTGGAAGAAGGTACCTTCAGTCTCTTTACATTTCCAACATTTGTTATTGGGCAAATGATAAATCTTCGCAAGCTTGACTGGAGTCATGTACCACCTGTAAATCATTTTCATAATGTTTTCTCGTAAGGCATTACATGCCGTGAATTTAATACCTGTGGTCCATAACTGCTCCCAGTCAGCAAACATAATGTCATGACCTATGTCCTGTGCCCATCTAATCATAGCTGGCTTCACTGTCTCATCTATTGTATTCCACTTCAACAGCAAGTTATACATTCTTGATAAATTCTTAGTATTGGGTTCTAACAGTTCTGTTTCTAATTTCGATTTCTCCACCTGGAAACCGATTTTCCTGTCTTGTTTGTAGGCCTCCATTATTTAAAAATAATGGAGCCAATCCCGTACCTTGGACTTTATTTTCTCAAAACTTCGTAGTTTAAATTCACCACCTTCTTGTTCTAAAATTTCAGAATATTTTGGCCAATTAGTTCTCATATTAACTTTCTTTACCTCCTTAGCCTCCATTGGTGAAAGCCACCTGGGAGTTATATTTTCCAGTAAATCTTTATACCGAATCCAAACATTGTATAGTGCTTTCCTAACAATATGATTTTTAAAACCCTTATACACTTTAACCCTGTCATACCAAATATATGCATGCCAACCGAAGCTATTATCAAATCCTTCTAAGTCTAGAATGTCTGCATTTTCAAGAAGTAGCCAGTCTTTTAGCCAGCAGAAAGCTGCCGATTCATAATACAGTCTTAAGTCCGGCAGGGCAAATCCCCCTCTTTCTTTGGAATCAGTAAGTATCTTAAACTTAATTCTGGGCTTTTTGCCCTGCCAGACAAATTTAGATATATCTTTCTGCCACTTCTTGAAACAGTCCAATTTATCAACAATTTGTAATGTCTGAAACAAAAATAACATTCTAGGCAATACATTCATTTTGATTACTGCAATTCGACCTAACAAGGAAAGCTTCAGGTTCGACCATATTTCTAGATCTTTCTTTATCTCTGTCCAGCACTTATCATAATTATCCTTAAATAAGTTTACGTTCTTAGATGTCATGTTAATCCCCAGGTATTTTACACTCTTTGCCACCGTTAACCCAGTTTCCTCTTGGAATCTCTCTCTTTCAACATTTGTTAAGTTTTTTTCCAGTACCTTAGTTTTTTGTTTATTCAACTTAAATCCTGCGACCTGACCAAATACTTGAATTAATTCTAGAACTCTTTTGGTACTAGTGTCTGGCTCTTGCAAAGTCAATACTAAGTCATCTGCAAAGGCCTTCAATTTGTAATGTCTGGCTCCGACCTGAATCCCTTTCACCAGCTGGTCCCCCCTAATCATATTTAACAAAACCTCCAGGACCGATATAAAAAGTAATGGGGATATTGGGCACCCCTGCCATGTCCCTTTTTCAATAAATAGTTCATCAGTAACCACATTATTTACAATTAACTTTGCCTTTTGCTCCTAATAAATTGCACTTATACCATTTTTGAACTTTTGACCTACCCCCATCCCATGAAGGTTCTTCTTCATAAATTTCCAAGATATGTTGTCAAAGGCTTTCTCCGCGTCCACAAAGATTAAGACTGCCTTTGTATTAATATTCACTGTCAACATTTCTATAATGTCAATTATATTCCTTACATTGGTAGATATATGTCTACCCGGGAGAAAGCCTGCCTGATCTTTATGAATCTCCTCCACCAACACCTTCTTCAATCTTTTTGCCAGAATGTCTGCAAATATTTTGTTATCCACATTAAGTAATGATATAGGGCAGTAGTTCTTGATCTGTTTTTTATCAGCCTCAGTCTTTGGTATAAGTGTAATAAAAGCTTCTTTCCACGTTTCGGGTGCCCTTTTCCCCTCTAATATCTCATTGCAAACCTCCTTAAGCGGCTGTATTAACCAGTCCTTCAAAGCTTTGTAGTATCTGGAGGTTAATCCATCTGGCCCTGGAGATTTCCCCAATTGCATATTTTGAATGGCACCCTCTATTTCTTGTTCACTTATTTTCTCATTTAAGACCAGCGTACTTTGTTGCGAAATTTTTTGTAATCCATATTTCTTAAGGAATTCTTCCATTTCTCTTTCGTTTTCCGGCCCTTGTGCATATAATCTTCTGAAATAACTCTGAAAGCAATTACTGATCTCATTTGGTTTAAAAATGTTCTTTCCATCCACCTCCAGACTTGTGACTGTGTTCAGTTTCTGTCTCTTCTTCAATTGCCATGATAGGAGTTTTCCACATTTATCTGCTGATTCGAATGTCTTTTGTCTCATTTGCTTGATTTTCCATTCGATCTCCTGGTTCATCAATTCCATATATTGCTTCTGATACAGTTTAATTTCTCTCAAGATCTCATGTGACTTTGGTTTAGATCTCAATTTCTTTTCGCTGTCTTTTATCTTTTCCAGAATCTTGTCTTTCTTCTCGTGCTGTTTCCTCCTTTTTAAGGAATTCTGTTGTATCAGGAAACCCCGCATCACGGCCTTACTTGCGTCCCAGATCACTCTTTTCTCCACTTCTGTCCTCAGATTTATCTCAAAGTAATCCTTCAAAGTCTTTTGGGCCTTTTGGTAAACCTCTGGATCTCTAAATGAAGGTAGCCCATCTAGAAGAAGGAAAACTCTGATCCTAAACCTCCCCTGCCTTGTGGGATATCTTCAGGGGAGGAGAAAAAGCTAAGGAGTAAACCCTACACAAATCTGAAGTGGAGTCCTTAAGGTGGTTGGATGATGCCTTGTATTCCTCCTTCTGGCAACTCCTGCAGGAAGCTGGTGTCAAAAGCATTGCTCTGCTTTCCTTTGGACCACATTAGTGAGGCCGAGAGGCGGGGTCTTGTTACCAGGACAGCTCAGGACCTCCACACACATTGGCCAGGTTTGTGCCGCAGGGAGGTCACTTCGGTGTTGCTAACACAGTGGTGTGACTTCACTCCCAGAGGCACACTCCATTGTCTCTCAAGACAGATGGATACCAACAACCAACAAGAACAGTTGCTGCATCTGAGTTGATGCTGCATACTAGTACAGAAAAAGGGAGGAATGAGGAGGTTGGTTTGGCCTGATTCCCATCACTACTGTGCTGGTCCCGAGGGTTAACCGTGCGGTGAGGTCCGAGTCCAGTCCGAGGTTGAGGGTGCAATATGGAGGCTGTCCGTCAAAACTGAAGCGGAGTTCTAGGCAAGGAGTTGGGTGAGGTCGGGAACTCTGGCAGAAGAGCAGGACAGGGTGCAGGCAGGAACAGGCTACCAACAATGTTGCTCCTGCAACCTGGGACTGGGGCTGGCTGGCCTTTATCTGCCCCGAGGCATAGGGTGGCCCTGGTCCACAGGTAACTCGCCTCTCCTGGCCTGGAGGCGAGCAGTCCTCCTGTGGGAACTTAGTTCCTCTGCCTCTCTGCCATGAGCCTCTGCAGCTCAGGAGAGGCTGGAGGGTTACTGGACCAGAGGCAACCTCAGCTTCCCCTGACGGGGCTGAGAGTGGAGCACCTGCAGGCAATGGGTCCTCCATTACCTCAGGAGCCAGAGCAGACTCAGCTGGTGCCTGCACCTGAGGATCCAGCACAGGTGAGGACCCTTCACGCTCAAGCCCCAGCCCCAGCTCAGCTGGTTCTGGAGGTGGGGACTCCTGTGCAGGCTGGGATTCCTCAGGTTCAGCCTCCGAGTCCGAATCCCAGGCCATCACAACTACATTGGAAACCCTACATGCATATAAGTGGGCTCCTTCATAATGATGGCAGGGAAGGCATAGCTGGTGTACATGGCATTCCCACACTTTCCCATTGGAATTTTCATAGGGCTCCTGGGAGTTGCTGTTGTGTGGTGGGAGGTTAATAAAGAATTCTTGGTACTTTAAACTCATGTGTGGAGAACCTTTGGTTCTCTAGATGTTGCTGAATTGTAACTCCCAACATCCTTGACCACTGTCCATGCATGTTAGGGCTGAAGGGAGTTGTACGCAGGTGGCACTGTGGGTTAAACTACAGAGCCTAAGACTTGTCAATCAGAAGCTCAGTGGTTCAAATCCCCACGATGGGGTGAGCTCCTGTTGCTTGGTCCCTGCTCCTGCCAACCTAGCAGTTCGAAAGCACGTCAAAGTGCAAGTAAATAAATAGGTACCGCTCCGGCAGGAAGGTAAACGGCGTTTCCATGAGCTGCTCTGGTTCGCCAGAAGTGGCTTAGTTATGCTGGCCACATGACCCGGAAGCTGTACGCTGGCTCCCTTGGCCAATAAAGCGAGATGAGCATCTCAACCCCAGAGTCGGCCACGACTGGACCTAATGGTCAGGGGTCCCTTTACCTTTTTAACATCTGGCAGTCCAAAGGATCTCCACTCCTGCTTTAACTAATTAAAGTTCCTAGGCTTCTCAGGGAGAAGATGGGATAGTTAAAGGGTTATGAACTTCATAAACATGTACGGTATAGCTATCCCTCTAACAGACATCTTTCTCATGGTAATTAATGGCTGTTAAATGAGTTTCAGCCCATCTTGCTTGTAGGATTATCGCAGTGTTTCGCGTACATGGGTCTCCAGATGTTTTTGGACTACAACTCCCATCATCCCAAGCTAGCAGGACCAGCTAGTGGGGGTCAGGGATGATGGGAATTGCAGTACAAAAACAGCTGGAGATTTGGAAAACACTGGATTATTGGGTGGGATTCAGCTAATGAGCAGCACCAATTGAAGCCCACACAAGAACTTGCACTAGCACAATGGAACTTCTCCCTTTCCTCCCCATGTGCACCCCCTGAGCATGTACCTAGATTGTCTCTGATGGGGCCAGGAGATCCCCTGGAAAAGCCCATGGGGGAAAGAGAGGGAACATATTTCCATCATGCAAGCAGAATTGCTTGTGCTGATTGAGGGATCTGCTTAACACTACATTGAATTCCTCTCATTATATTTAGGCTGGATATGAGTGGCTGAAGTTAAGGTGGTTGATACAAAGTTTTGAACATGTGTTATACTTTTTATCAGATTTTAGTGTATATATAATCTTTATTCTGAATGTAGGGCCCCAAGCCTTACAAATTTAAATAAATAATCTATTATCACATCAGGCAATTGCTCATCTATAGGAAGCAAGCTCAGAGGTGATAAGCTTATCACGTGCTTCCTTCGATCTAATGGAACATGTAAACTCACACACCATGCTACCAAAATGAATTAGAGTGCCATGGATGAACTCTGCTCACCCTTGGTAATTGTGCAGAAAAAAATCTATTATGCGCATCTCCTACCCAGTGGAAATTTAAGAATGGAATATGCTAATAGGGAGACAGAGAGTGATGGTAGATATTTGGGAAATGTATGCTCAACCGGAATACCAATTAATGACTAACAAAGGTAAAGTTGATTCTGGGGAAAGAGTGAAAAAAGAAGTAATGTAACAGTTGGAGAGAAAACAGGAAGAGAATAGCTGGCATTTTGTATCGTTCTTGTGAATCCTGCCAACGTGATCCTGTAGAATGCCAGCTTCAACACACACAAAATTGTGTGCATGCCTTTGTCACTTGGGAAGAAAGGGTTTGAAGTGTTGTGTGTTATGCTAAAGTTGATGAAAGGAGGTCATCACTGAAGGTTTGGGGTGAGGTTATTAATTTGTAACACCAAGCACTAGAGTTTTGAAAGCATTATTCTCTTTGCATTCTTAAAGATGTCTCTTGGTGATGACTCCTTTTTCTGACTTTTTGAGAACCAAAATATATGACAATCTATCTATAGTATCTCTCTATTCATCTATCTATTAATTATACAACTAAGTTGCATTATGCTAGCAAAAGGAATGTCGAAACAAATTAGATGTATTGTGGAAGGAAAACCCAAAGAACAGAAACAAGAAATAACTAGACATTTAAAGCTAAGATTTCCAAATCCTCATGGATCATTTAGTCTCCAGTCATTGGAAAATATATTTTGAAGTGGGCAGTACATGCAGTGAGCCAGCTGACAGCTCAAAGCTTTTTCTGGCAGTGATAATCACAGAAATCACTTCTTATGACCCTTTCTCTTATCATTTGCATCTTTGATTTTTTAAGTAGTTAATAGCTTCCCTCTCTCTGTGTGTATGTTTGTGTGTGAGAGTGATTTTCCAATGGGATTATGTCACATTAGCCTTGGGGCGAAACTGTAATCAGGATGAAGCACCTTCCCCTTGAAAATTTCGACAGAATTTTCTTTCCCTTTGATAGTTTACGAATGCAATTTCTTTTCTCATTGATTATTGGAGAACAGTAGAAGGAAAAGTAGAAGAATTGTTTGTTGGAAATCCTAGAAGCCAAGACCCCAGTTTGGGACAAGTACTCTTTGGTGAGAGAACCTCAGCTGAGAGTTAGCACGACAAAGCATGCAGTAAAGAAAAATGTGGAAATGTAGGCTATAAAACCTTTAAAGACAACTTTCCAGTGAATTCCAAAATATCTCATTTCCCTAGCAAACAGATAGAAAAAAATGTTCGGTAAGTTATAAACTGGTTTACTTACAAAACTCATCAAAGGTCAGATTCATGTGCTCTTCCATACAACAGTAAAAAAAGAAAGAAAGATGCACAGGCAGTAAAAGATTGCTTGGTAACAAAATAGTAGAAGTTCCTAAAGTATTAGTATCGCAAAACATTAGCTTCAGACTCCATTCTTGTCTGAAACAAAAGAGGTTGGTTGTAGCCATGCAACTGGAGAGAACAGCTCAGAGCTCTTCACAAGCCGAATTCACAAGCAGACTGATTACGAAAAAAGGCTTGGTTGTTCATTTGCTCCCAAGCTGAGGGGAAGTGACATAGGTTAAGCCTGGCAGGACAGTTTACTCTTTGGCATTAACCCTTTCATGTATTAATTAGACTCAAGCATGATGGCCATGTGAGGCTTGTTACCCTACAGTTCTGGGTACAGCACTAAGCACAGTAAATGGATACAGCGGCCAAAGAAGAATCTTCTACAATGTGTCATGGGGGTGGTAGAGAAAGCTTTGTGATTTGAGAATAGTGACGTGTCCCTATTTTTAGTTGTGAAATGTTAGTGGGCATGTACTCATATGATCACATGGAGAAATTCATTTGTAGTCCAAACCAACCAACCAGATAGATGATAGATGGATGGATGGATAGATAGATAGATGATAGATAGATGATAGATAGATAGGTAGGTAGGTAGGTAGATAGATAGATAGATAGATAGATAGATGATAGATAGATAGATGATACATAGGGACACCTCCGTCTAACAAGTAGCATAAAGAAGCCTGTCTTATGGTTTTTCTATCATTATATTTCAGTTATGATACTCCATTAAAATAAATTTTCCATTTAGGATTTCCAGCAAAACTTTGATTTCCCAAAGACTCTGTTCTTGAATTTATTGATTCAACCTTAGTAATATTAACAGGTTCAAACTTTTTAAATAGCTTCCACTGTAGCATTATGATTACTGTAATGTAAGAAATTGCTTACCCTAGGGGTTACTCAAAAACTTCTTAACACTCCTTTCTTCTTGGCAGTTTGTAGGCTGTTCTCAGTATTTTCCATTTGATTTTCTCCCTGCAAGCTCAGGGCGAGATTTTGCTTTTTGACATATAAAGAGGTATCTTTCCACATGCTGAGGCCTACTTGGAGTTTAACAATCCAGTGTGACGTGGCACACATTACACCTGGGAGATTATTCTGAACAAAGCTTTGCACTTCTCTTGGTATCAAATGGGGAAAAAAGAAAAGAAAAGATGGGCTCACAGAGATTAACTTGATGATAGCGATCAGTTCACTGAAAATTACCTAAAGAAACAAATTTCACTCCCCATTAGCCTTGGTATAGGCAGGCAGAAGAGACAGACAGTATATTTACAGTAATTCTTCTCTTCAGATGATATTTTACAAAAGCGGTTCTTCTCAGTTATTCCGCCATTATACACTCTATGTAGTACATCACACCAGCTAATTTTATTTCTAGGTCAAAGATAAACTGGGTTTTTATAGATGACTATGTTTGATGCAAAGGAAAAGGTTTTTTTGCTAATATTGGGGGTGGGGGAGTCTTTCGGGGATCTCATATAAAGAATTTGCTCTCCCACCCGCCCCGCTGCAAGATGGATACAGACAAGCAAATGGGGACAGAATCCAAACAAAACTGAGATTATATTGGTTAAAAGGATATGCAATTTGAAACAAGGTATCATGTTAGCTCATAATAGCCTGGAGCAGAGGTGGATTTAAGGCAGCACAACCACTTCATCCACAAAGGCAACTGAGCAGAGGGGGCATTTTTCCCGTTCCTTCCCAAAGCAAAGTATGCCCTTGCTTTGGGAAGGAGGTGTGAGGACTCTGATGGGACCCTAGAGTCCTCCTACCTCCTTCCTAAAGCCTAGCTGGCACTTGTCCAGCTTTACAAAGGAGACGGGAGAGATCTAGGACTTTGCCAGAGCCCTCATGCCTCCTTCTCAGAGCCCAGCACCTCACTTAACCAGCTTGAGGGAGGTGACATGAGGGCGGAGGTGCATCAAATTCTGGCCTCACTCAGAGTGCTATATAATCAAGGTCTGCCGCTGTATGGAGCAAAGGAGGGGAACCTACATCCCTCCATATGTTGTTGGACTCCAACTCCCATTAACCCAGCCAACATGGTCAATGGTCAATGAGGATGACAGCTGTTGTGTAGCAACTGCTGAAGGGCCACATTTTGCTAAAATTGTCCAAACGTATATTTCTTTATTTCAAGGAGTTCAAGACAGCATATGTGGTTCTCCTGACTTACTTTTTTTCTTCATTTTGTCCCTGTAAGCTGCCTGGGAGGCTGTCTGATCATCATTTGTAGGCCTCTTTGAACTTATCCGAGGAAGAGTAATGGATAAAAGACTACCAGGGTAAACTGTCATGTGGGTCCCCTGAATGTGCATTATAGCTCTTACACAAAAGCATAAGGACCATATTTTATATCAGTAACTTGTACAGTGGTACCTCAGGTTACATAAGCTTCAGGTTACAGACTCCGCTAACTCAGAAATAATGCTTCAGGTTAAGAACTTTGCTTCAGGATGAGAACAGAAATGATGCTCCAGCGGCACGGCGGCAGCAGGAAGCCCCATTAGCTAAAGTGGTGCTTCAGGTTAAGAACAGTTTCAGGTTAAGAACGGACCTCTGGAACGAATTAAGTACTTAACCTGAGGTACCACTGTAGTGAAGTTTCAGTCATTTGAATCCACGTGGAATTCACAGAACCACTGCAAAAAAGAGGGGGGAAAGGTTTCTGTGATCTGGGAAATCATATTCATATTCCAATGAATCCATCAGCATGCCTCTTCACCACAAAGCTCCAGTCTGGAGAACTTGAGCGGAATGGGCTCCTAAGATGGCAAATGATGTGTACAATCTGTGGGGAGCACCATTTGGGACCTGCAGAGATTTAGACACCTCCAGAAGTGAGTTGAACTGTGATCCTCTTCAAAGCCCCTTGAGGGACTTCAAGTAACATGTGAGAATCAGACATGACCATTCCTTGGTTGTGGCTTGTGTCCCACCTACCCACCCCTCCTCCTCTTCCTCCTCCTCCTCCTTTTTCCCTGTCAAGGGCAGAAAACATATCAGTGCCAATACAATTAAAATTTCTAAAGCAGTTTAATACAGCCTTCTAAAAATAGTTAATAACTTCTCCTAAAAGTTAATAGTGAGGGAGACTGGCTAGGGAGAGCATTCCCCAAATAGAGGACTATCAGAAGTCAAGCACCTTAGGTGGAACGTTCAGCTAGACTGGTCTTCCTCTAGATCTGGATATGAATGCTCATGCTTATCAAATCACCATGGAGGGTACTCAACAGGTTCCCAGGATCCTATGTCAGGAAATAATTAAATTCTTCAAAGTTGTCTACTTCTCCAGATTACTAATGTAAAGGCATCATAGATAGATAGAACATTAAGCTGAGTGAAGTTTCCTTATAGATCTGGGCTTTGCATTTAATTCATGCACAGACATCAAAGAAACTAAGATGAAAAGGAGAGTTAAGACACATAGAATTTATATATATATATATATATATATTCACATCTTTAAGAAATGAACAAAAAAAGTTAATAGCACTTGTATTACCTTTAGTAAGTGAATGTAAAATCCTGTGTAATATTCAAAAAGAAGTCTATACACAGGGAGAACAGTACAAAAAAGTTTTTAATCTCTTTGCCTTACATGAAATTGCTTTTCCATACTGAAGTACTATCAGCTACTTTTCACCTTGAGTTAATTTTTTTAAACTCCTTTTTTATTATTCCATTGCAATGGTTATTGCAGGTCCTCTGAAAGAAACAAGGGCAACTAGGAGATCATGCTCTTTGTCATATGGGAAACCAGCACACAGAAATTGTAAATTAAATTACTTTTATATGTGGTAAGATTATGTTTACAAGACACATGGTCAGTTTTGAGTATGCATTGATTCCTGATGCCATTCACTTCAAATGTCAGCCTATATGTGATAAGATGCGATGAAACAACCTGAAAAAATATGTGTGTGTGTGAATGGTTTCATAGGACATGTCTGTATGACAGCTTCTCATATTCTGCATTTGATTTCCCTTTCCAAAACTGCAAATGCCGGTCCCAAGACTCTGGCTCCTGGGACCCTCAAAATAAAATTTGAAAAAAAAATGGTGAAGTAGCAAACGTTTATTGAATACAGATATGTCCTTGCAAGCATGGGTGTCAAAAGTAGGCACACCCCAATTCAGCAAAACACAAGCTTATATTACCTATCTCCAAGCACAGGTTCCCTCCCCTGCCCCCATTGGCAGGAGGCGTGCAGGGGCTACAGCCTATCATGACCGCCTAATAAAAATACTATAATCTCTGCCCTTGTTGACATCTCCCATCACTCTGAATTCCAACATCTACCATCCATGTTTACCATTTGGTCAAAGCCCTCATGCATTTGTCTATTGATGTAAGCAGTATAGCCATATTCTAACCACCAGAGCCTGACGTGCTCTGGTCCATGGGGTCACGAAGAGTCAGACATGACTAAACGACTAAACAACAACAACCACCAGTTGTTGTAGTTTCATGTGTTAACCACTAATTGTTCCAGTTACAAGCCTAAGTGAGTTCTATATCTTTTGAAGCCGAGAGGACAGAGCCACATCCTGACCACCAATAGTTGTTTCAGTCACTGGTGTGAGCGGGTCCTGTGTCTATGAATAAACAAGATTCCAACCACAAGCTATTCTACTTAAGAGCATTCTAGCCCCAGGCTATTCTAAATATGAGTATAAGCCAGCCTGGAGTTGTAGCTTCAGCAAGTTGCAGCATTGTATTTCTGAAAAAGCAAGAGTTCCATTATTCTTAAAGCAACTATTTTTATTATTCCTTACACCCCAGACCCCTTCACCTCCCCCCAAAATATTGGGGGAGCTTCTCCCCCCCTAAAAAAATGACTGTGCTGAGCCACCCCAGCCTCCTTCTGCACCACTGCTTGAGAGTGCAGATAAGCACTCAATTGCCCACACACATTCGTCTCTCCCAGGGCACCCTCTGTCCTCGCCTTGCCTCCCCTCCGCCCTAGCCTGGAACCAGCACCCTGTGAGTCCCCCAGAGAAAAAATGGCTAAGGAGAAGAAATGGCTAAGGAATAAATCCCACATGAATCTGGAGTGGAGTCCCTAAGACGGTTAGATGGCATCTTTTATACTTCCTTCTGACACCTCCTGCAGCCAATCTGGTGCCAAAAATTTTGCTCTGCTTCCTTTGGACCACATCAGTGAGGTTAAGAGGGGTGGGTGGGTTGTTGTCTGAGCAGCCCAGAAGCTCCATACACAGTGCCCAGGCTCGCACCTTGGGGAGGTCACTGGTGCTGCTAACACAGCCAAAATACCATGGGAGGAGGCAGTTACAAGTCTCTGCAACCACAGCAGACACTGTGATTCTCCATGACTTGAGAAACAAAAGTCTGTCTGCCTGAGAACTTGCAAAAGTCTCTGCCTGAGAACTTGCAAAATTAAACCTGAAGCACATGCAAGCTGGTTGCCTTGCTGGAAGAGAAAGTATCGCCAATTGAAGCTTGACTATCCACACCTGGAGTTAACAGGCAAAATGTGGAATTTCTCAATGGAACAGAGTCAGCTGTGCTGACTCAGAAGTATGATATGAAAGGAAATATTGTGAGGGAGGATACAGTGATGACTGGTCTCACTCCCTGGGGTTTTCCTGCTTAGTCAGGTGTATTACAGTCAGTGATTGATTGATTCCTAGTGCAAAACCATATCAGTGTTGTCCATACATGGGTCATGACACTTCTCCCCTAGGTTCTGCAATATCTTTGAAGCACAGTTTACACGAGAGAGTCAGGACATATGTTGCACATAGGCGGCGGTTCACTATTTTTTTGGAACATAGGCTGCTTATTTGACTTACCTGATGATGGGTGCATTTTTAAAAGACAACTATCTCAAAAGCAAGTCTATCCTGTAGACTGGAGCAGTTTAATCACCAGTGATTAGAGCATGGTTTTGAATCTGAGCCACTGTCAAAAGAAATGAGTCTTCAAAATATTTTAGCTCCAACCCTATCCTATGGAAGACTCAATAATTTTATTAATATGGATTCCAATGGAATATTCTAGACTTCAATGGGGTGGTCTTATCCAGATTGTGCACTTTACCATAATGTGCAAAACTCATCTTGGTTCAAAAGATATATAAAAATGCAGAAAAATACATATATTAGGATAAAATACTTTAGAAATGCATACACTATGATAAAATATGTATTTAAATGTCTTTTGTGACAAAATATTTTAAAATGCTTTAAATATTTAAATATATTTAAATTTTGCATGCACACACACATATATATTCACAGATGGAAAAAAACAAGATGGAATGGATTTATGAATGAACACAATTCAAATTGACACAGGCTAGAAATAAACTAGTATATCCCTAACCTCCTCTTTTCATAGTTCTTGTCATATTTTATTTTACTTGGGTTCTTCTATCAGAAGTCTGAGGAGGGAAATCTATTTCAACGGTAATGATCAACTGTAAAATTCCCTGATCAATCCACTTCACACACCAAGCTCTTAGTGCACACATTTGGATAAAGATCCTTTAAATGGTGCATGGCTTGTTCAGCCATGCAATTAAAGAAGGGTAATGGGCCTCAATTTGTTTTCAGACAGCTCTGATTTTCTTTGAAACATGAATGGCCTTATGTCATCCTGCAGCAAACAGCACAGATGAAGGTTAGGTCTCTCTCCCCAGATTGCAAAGCAAATGGGAATATAAAGGCAAGACATTTGGGGCTCTTTTAAAGCTTCTTTTGAAGACAACTTATTTTGATCGCAACGAGCTGTCACAGTGGCAGTCTATTACAAATATCCCTCAAAGAATTTCAGACATGAAATAGAGCATTTAATGGAAGCATTATTGTCCACCCAAAGACGACTGCTTCTTCTTGTTTTGCTTGCTTGGCACACATTTCCTCACAGTAACAAATGTGCTTCTCTGATCATAGACTTCCATCTACAGCAAGAAGCGTCCCTGATATATTTTCTCTCTTGGGCTGATAGAGCGCAAGCGGAAGGGAACCAAATCCTTCTTAAAAGACAGGGTGCATTCATGCTTCAGAAATAGTAGATCCACTATTTTTAGTTCGTTACATTGTGATCCTAACCTCCCAGATCAGCTAGACGGAATGGATGAAGATGAGGTAAAGAGAAGACTTGCCATCTATTGTAAAGATCCTTGCTGTGGCCACAAATATACCATATTTTTTGCTCTATAAGACGCACCAGACCATAAGACACACCTAGTTTTTGGAGGTGGAAAACAAGAAAAAAAATTCTGAATCTCAGAAGCCAGAACAACAAGAGGGATCGCTGCGCAGCGAAAGCAGCAATCCTTCTTGCTGTTCTGGCTTCTGGGATAGCTGCACAGCCTGCATTCACTCCATAAGATGCACACACATTTCCCCTTACTTTTTAGGAGGGAAAATGAGTCTTATAGAGCAAAAAATATGGTAGATCTTCTGTTACCTCTGTATCCGACAGTGGTAGTCACTGTTCTTCTGGGGGTAGAGAATTCTAGGAACTGCTAGATCCCAAGCCCCTCTAAGAGGCCCTAAGATTGGACCTATTACCTACACCAGACTGGAGCTGTTGAGGGTAGCCCTATGGCAAAATCTTCCAGGACAAGCAGTTTGGGATGCAGCAGATCTCTGGCTTAGTCATCTGATTCCTGGCTCAGCCAGAGGTAAGACCTCAATGCCACCTCAGGTGATACGCCACTGTAACTTGTTCATCCCAGCTCAGATGGGGCTCAGCCAACTGAACTGAAGCTGGCTGAAACAAGGCCAGTATATGTTTCAGAAGGAGATCCCCACAAAGTTCAAGGCGTGTTGAGCAGTGGAGGCTGGTCCATTATGGCAAATGGGGCACTGCTCCACCAACCTTAGTCAGCCCGCAACTACCTTCCCTCCTTATTGACAAACATTCAGGGGGATAACACTGGCTTTCAGATTCCTCCTCTTTAGTTTCAGTGTTGCCCTTGTAGAACTCAGCAAAGAGGAGGATGGTGATAAAAGTAGAATTAGTTGGCTCTGTCTGCCATTGGCCCCAACTCTATCTGTTGTTGACCTCCCTATCTTTTGCTCTTCCAGTTCTAAGAGCACTGGTGCCAACTTGAAATTAAATATAAATATAAATAAATAAAAAATTGTACCCCATCCATCTGACTGGTTTACCCCAACCACTTTGGGAAGCTTCCAACATAATATAAAAACATAATAAAACATTACACATTAAAAACTTCCCTAAACAGGGGTGCCTTCAGAAGTCTAACAAAAGTCAGATAGTTGTTTATTTTCTTGATATCTGATAGGAGGGTGTTCCACCGGGCAGATGCCAGTACTGAGAAGGCCCTCTGTCTGGTTCCCTGTAACCTCACTTCTCTCAGGGAGGGAACCACCAGAATGCCCTCAGAGTGGGACCTCAGTATCCAGGCTGAACGATGTGGGTGGAGACGCTCCTTCAGGTATACTGGGCTGAGGCCATTTAGGGCTTTAAAGGTCAGCACCAACACTTTGAATTGTGTTCTGAAATGTACTGGGATCCAATGTAGGTCTTTCAGGACCCAATAAAATATAGAGGGGGGTGGCGTCACCGTACTGCTGCTTGAAAGTTGCCTGGCACTTCTGAGGTCAGGGCAGTTGGGTTTCCAGCATAGCATGACCATGATGAGGTTGGTAGTTTCATCTGTGCTGGACTGATAGAAAGAAAGTGCTCACACAAATATTGAATTGTAAATTTCATATCTCATGAAATCCCCATTTTGATTTTGGAACTAAATCTACCTGAATGAGATTGTGAGATAAATACTCAATATTTTACAAAGGTTGGCTGAGGTGTTTATATATATATATATATATATATATATATATATATATATGCATGCTGACATCACAATTTTTTTTTGCTTGCTGTGACACTTTTAGAGGCTAAATTACAGTACGCCTGTGCAATCAGCACCATTCAGGCTCACAGCATGAATAAAATTAGAAACGGTGGGACAAAAGGCTCCGATTCCTAATGAAATGTATAACATTATGCAATGCAAGTCCATGCATTTGCGTGGGCTAATAATAATAAACACCTTTTCCCCCTTTTGCTCAGGGCCCTAGTAGTGGGAAGTGAAAGCCAGCAAAATAAAACAAAATTGAACTAGAGAGAGAGAATGCAAATGTGCTTGTAGGTGATCAAAAGGGATGGGTCTCCAGCAGGGATAATGAAGTAATAAGATTTTCCTGTTTTTTGTCACATAACAGAAAACACTGGTTTGGTTTGCAAAGCTCTGATAGACAATGTGGTCTCCCCCCCCCCCCAGCTGTTGTAGACTATGGCTCCTATTATTGAGGCAGGTTCTGAATGGAATCTATCTATCTTCAACAGCCCCCACCCTGGAGATTAGCAGAAAGTCTGCCATGCGTCTGCCACAAGGGATGATCTTACTAGTGTCTGTTTTTAGACTCACACGTTTGCAGTTTGGGCAAGAAATCTGCACTTCTCACAGTTTGGGGCAGCCAAGACAGACGGGGGGAGGGAAGAATCTACAACATTTCCAGTCAAGTTCTGCTTCCATGTTCCAGCCAGATCCTGCTTTCGTGTTCCAGTATTGTTAAGTTGTGGGTGAACATATCGGACGACACAGCAATTCTTCAAACAGCTCTTGTTTATTCACAGGCCAGAACAGAACTGAACTGAACAGCCAACCTGCTTATATAGAGCTCCACTAGAACACAACGGCAGTGGCGTAGCGTGGGGGGTGCAGGGGGTGCCGGCCGCACCGGGCGCAACATCTGGGGGTTAGGGTTAGGGATAGGGTTAGGGGGTGCAAATCCAGGGTTAGGGGGCGCAAATTACTTGCCTTGCCCCGGGTGCTGACAACCCACGCTACGCCACTGCACAACGGTAACCATTTTCTGTAACTATCCAATCACTGAACATCACTTTCAATCCCTTATTTGCATATGTGGACCTGAGTGAAAACTATCTACAGTATCCCCCTGCTGGCCCAGGGTGAGAACTTCAGTACATAACAAGTATAGTTCCTCCTTTTGCTTGAGTATTCCCGTAAGAAGCTGTTTCCTGCTCATTATAAATAACAACCCCAACTAGCAAATGGGGCCCCAGTCTTGAGATTATATCTCACTGGAGCCAGCTGTGCAGCTTGAATAAAGCAACCTTCCTTGGAAAGAACCCATGTCTGTCGTTCTTGACTGAGACCGTGCTACATTATCACTATGCTGGGTGAGCCTGATGGGAGTTGTAGTCCATCTGGAAGGCACCATATTGACTCCTCCTTTTCTGGAATGTGCCTTTTCAGTTGTAGCACAAGCCCTCTGGAAAACTCTCCCAAAAGGAATTAGGAAAGCTCCATCCGTTGGACGGTTGAAACATCGCCTAAAATCTCAGCTGCTTATCCAGACAGATCTGGATACTGGAGATAGAATTATAGGATTAGTAGTAGTATTATTAGTATTATACTATTAATTAAATTTGCATACTGCCCTTCAACTGAGGATCACAGATTGGTTTACAAAACAAATATAAAAAATATGTAATGTAACTAGCAAAACAATAACCCCCACCTCCCAATTTATCTTGGTTGGACAAACCACTTCCCAAAATAGATAGTCCCTCTTGCTGTCTTGCTACTTTAAATGATGGGCTTCTTATAATATATTTCTTATAGTCAGATCTTTATTAGCATTCTATTGTATATTACATTTTTATTTTATAATATATTTTATAATGTATTTGGGATATTTGCCAGCATTCCCCCTCCCCCTTCCTCCACTGGATTTTCTTTATTTGTAAAGTTTTAAAGAAAATCCACTGGAGGAAGGGGGGGTATTTTTCCACCATTTTCTCTTTCCCCTGCAGACCCCACCCCACTTCCCACAATGCTTCCCTCCACAACATATTTCCAGGGGAGATGGGAGGGGCAGAGAGAGAGAATAAGCAAACATTGTCCATGTCTCCATATATTTTTTTAAGTGAGTACGTCTTACTCATGAGAACTCTTGAGCTAAAATCTAATCATTCCATTTTCCGTACCTCTTTAAGTGGCAAAATTCTAATAAACTACTATGAAGGAGTAAAACCCCATCCAATTGTTGTGCTCAGATTTTCCCCCTTACACATTTTGTATTAAATAGACAAAGGAAACAACTGCTAAAAAAGCATGTCATCGTTGTAGTACATGGGGGGCCGGCATTCTCAACAATGTGAAGCCGAACGCATTTGTAAGCTTTTATGGAAAATGAACAAACGTTACAAAGGAGGGTGGTTGGATGCAGAATGCTGCAGGCTTTCAAAAGAAGTTCAAAGTCAGTTTGTTGCCGTGCAGAACAAAAGTCACGGTGACCACAAAAGAGAAATCAGTAGAAGCAGACAAAAGCTATAGATGTCTACAAGAATTCAACAGGCATGTAAGTGTTTACACACAGAGGCATCCAAAGTATATTTCAAACTCCAGCATTATATAAAACAGGCATAGGCAAACTCTGGCCCTTCAGATGTTTTGGAACTACAATTCCTATCATCCCTAGCTAACAGGACCAGTGCTAGGGGATGATGGGAATTGTAGTGTCAAAACATCTGGAGGGCCGGAGTTTGCCTATGTCTGATATAAAAGCAGGGGTGGAGGAAGAGGTGTGTGGTGGGGGTGGTTCGCCCCGGGTGTCACCATTGGGGGGGGTGACAAAATGCTGGGTGGCACTCACCGCGGAGCCTGCAGGACGCCCAAGCCACATGTCTCTCTTGGGAGTGACATGGTGGCTTGGGTGTCCGCCGCCTCCCACTCAGCTGCAGGGTGGCTGAATGGGAGGAGGCAGGCAAACTCCTCAGAGGCCCCGCGGAGCATCCTGCCCCAGCTCGCCCTGCCCCGTGGGTGGCTGAACCCACCCCTGGGTGCAGGGCATGCGTACCACCCTAGGTGCCCGATCGGCTTGCTCCATCGCTGTATAAAAGTACTCAAATATTGTACAAACTTGATTGAATGTTCCATTAAAATGCAACACAAAATATGTAGTTGTGAGTCATGTGTGCAAGGCTGGCTCACGTGTGCCTTTTCTAGCTATTATCCCCCCCTCCTTATATACAGATATATAGAGAGAAGTCAAGCAGGTTCGACTGTAAACCTACTTACATGGGACTAAGTTCTATGGAAATCAATGGGACTTGCCTCTGAGTAGACACACAGTCAGTACTGGAATAGAGAACAACAACAACAACAACAACAACAACAACAACAACAACAACAACATTTATACCCCGCCCATCTGGCTGGATTTTCTCAGCCACTCTGGGCAGCTTGCAGCACATAAAAAATTGAAAAACATTAAACATTTCTCGATACAGGGTTGCCTTCAGATGTCTTCTAAAAGTCAGATAGTCAGTGCTTTTTTTTCTTTGGGTACTCAGGGGTACACATACCCCTAAACATTTTGTGAATCTTTGTACTTTTGTCAGTTTGCTGTATTTATTTTTCCTGATTTGAACTATTTTTTTTCATGAGTCAAAATGAGAGTGCCCCTAAAGATTTTTTAGGGGGGGGGGGGGAAGCACTGCAGATAGTTGTTTATTTCCTTGACATCTGATGGGGGCAGGGGGCATTTCACTGGGCAGGCGCCACTGACGAGAAGACCCTCTGCCTGAATAAAACTTTTAGAATCTGGAGTGGGGGAACCAGTTCGGTCCTGTGTGTATGTATATATGTGCATATCACTTTATGACTGTGGTAAAGGAGTATATTCCAGACATGTAAATAAGCCAAGATATCTTGTAATAATAGCCAAGCTATTTTGTAATAATACAAATAACAGCAGTAGCAGCAGCAGCAGTAATAATAAAAGCTGGGAGAGGGCTATCTGCAGAAAGATTTAGAGCTATGCCCCCCCGCTGGCAGCCAGCTTAATTTTCATGCCAGACATAAAAGAAGGGAATTCCTTACCCTGGGGACCTGCTTGGTTTCTGTGCTGGGTGTAGAGAAGGGCCCTAATTTCTTGCTTTCCCTTCAGCCTTAGCAGAGAAGACATCTCTCGCCTTTAATACACCAAGTACACCAAGTACATCTCTCGCCTTTAATACGCCAAGCACCAAGAGGGGACGCAGGTGGCGCTGTGGGTTAAAGCCTCAGCGCCTAGGGCTTGCCGATCGAAAGGTCGGCGGTTCGAATCCCTGCGGCGGGGTGCGCTCCCGCTGCTCGGTCCCAGCGCCTGCCAACCTAGCAGTTCGAAAGCACCTCCGGGTGCAAGTAGATAAATAGGGACCGCTTACCAGCGGGAACGTAAACGGCGTTTCCGTGTGCGGCTCTGGCTCTGGCTCTGGCTCTGGCCAGAGCAGCGATGTCACGCTGGCCACGTGACCCGGAAGTG
This sequence comes from Podarcis cretensis, assembly GCF_951804945.1. Lineage (NCBI taxonomy): Eukaryota > Metazoa > Chordata > Lepidosauria > Squamata > Lacertidae > Podarcis > Podarcis cretensis. The sequence goes on along the minus strand of NC_137176.1, from coordinate 20,979,776 downwards.
TCTCCGGACAGCGCTGGCCCCTGGCCTCTTAAGTGAGATGGGCGCACAACCCCAGAGTCTGTCAAGACTGGCCCGTACGGGCAGGGGTACCTTTACCTTTACCTTTTACCCTTTAGGTGAGGTCTGGCAGAAGGATGGAGAAATCTGCTGGCAATGAACACTGCGATAGCCATCTCCTCCAAATTCCAAATGGTGACAAAGCGCTTCCCGACAGACATGACTGACTCGTGATTGGCAAGACACAGTCAGCTGTCAATCAAGACCCATCAGGATCTAAACTCTTAAAAGTGGATGCTTGCCATTTCTTCCTTCTGTATTCCTCCTCTCATCTGACTGCAAACGTTGCCACTTTGCATGTGAGGAAAAGCCTGCTTTTAAACAGCTATAACAGCATAGCTAGACTAAAAGTTTCCTTCTATTTTTTTTTCTTGAAACAATAGTCTGCTTCTTTACTTTGTCCTCTTCTTTGTTAATTTATTAATATTACTATTATTTTGTTTATGATTTTCAGTTTTATGCATTTCAATAATTTTACAATCATTTTAACATTTCAAAACTCGACTTCATCCTCCCTCCTTCTGTGATGCCTTAAATTTATTTTTAATATTTTCTGCATATTCCAAATTAACTTAATTTACTCATTTATTCATCTACTTTAAATATATACTCTTATTAAAAAACCCAAAACCCTGCATATTATTACAATAATCCTGCCAATGTTCTTATCTGTTTACAGTTTACTTGTAAATATTCAATAAACCATTTCCATTCTTTTATAAAAGCTTGTTATCTTGATTTCTTCTTTATCTGGTAAGTGCCACGATTTCTGCATATTCCATTTTTTTTGTATCCATTCTTCATTCGCTGAGACTTATTTTCATTTTTGGGCAAGTAACATTCTTGCTGCTGTAGTTGCATACATAAATAAAATTCTACATAGTTTGGGTAATTAAATTCTTAATAAATGTCACAAAAATTGGTTGTTGGAGACTAGGGAGCCAAAACACTGAGGCTTTTCCAACCCCTCATGTGCCCAGTCATTTGGTTAATGCTACAGTGTGTATGTGGGCAACAGGTGGTGCTGTGGTCTAAACCACTGAGCCTAGGGCTTGCCGATCGGAAGGTTGGCGATTCGAATCCCCACGACGGGGTGAGCTCCCATTGCTCGGTTCCAGCTCCTGCCAACCTAGCAGTTAGAAAGCACATCAAAGTGCAGGTAGATAAATAGGTACCGCTCCGGCAGGAAGGTAAATGGTGTTTCCATGTGCTGCTCTGGTTCACCAGAAGCGGCTTAATCATGCTGGCCACATGACCCGGAAGCTGTACGCCAGTTCCCTCAGACAGTAAAGTGAGATGAGCGCCGCAACCCCAGAGTCGTTCATGACTGGACTTAACTGTCAGGGGTCCTTTACCTTTACCTTTGCAGTGTGTATGAGTGAGGTTTGATGGAAAAAAGCAAGCTACAAGAACATGCCTGAAAGCACTCTCATCCAGGGCTATTGGGATCTTAAGAGGAGTATGGTTGGAGCCTACCTAGAGTTTGACATGACTGACCCACCTAGTAATGGAAGAGAGGGAGTAAAAATATTACTTGCCCCGCTTCCATTACAGTGGGAATAAAGAAAAGATGGAGTGGCCCATCCTTCTTCTGCTACCCTTCACTCACCCGTATGGAATTTCTCCCCACTTATGACTACCTCTTAAGTATTTAACTACATGGCTGGTATATCCACCCTCTCATCTACAACCAGAAGAGTATCCTCAGCTCCAGTAAGTGTCTGAATTGGGCCAAGGAACTGTAGTGCTTGCACGTCTGTGCAAAGCAATGAGAATCTATTGCATATTATTGACTTTGCTCTCATGGAAATACAGCTAATAGGGATGCCAGGAGGATAAATAATGTGCTTAGCATTCTTCTAAGGAAGCAGGAGGGTGGAATTTGTGTGTGAGGAAAATTAAATCACATCTGAATTTCCTTAGCCTGACAAATTACCTCTGTTACATCTTATGTCTCTGTTCAATTTAACAAATATTTGGGTGGTCCGGCATTATTTAACTATGATTAAGCCCACTTAAAGCAAAATTATCTCTCCCACTGCATCCTCCTTCAAAGATGCTGCAAGGAAGTGCAACACTTTCCTGATTTCTTTCCTCATTTAGTCCCCATTTATGCCAAGCTTGATTGTAACCTTGACCAAATGAGCAAGTGAGAATCGTTTTAAAGAGATAAAAGTTTTTGATCTCAAAGGGCCAAAGGTTTCTATGAAGAAGATGCTATCAGAATGTAATGTGGCAATGAAGAAATTCGAATCCACGATGCTAGAAATGTTTTCAGCCTTTCCCCTTTTCTTTCTCTGAGGTGAGGTGGGGGGGGGAGTCAAATGCACATTGCTTTTCAGACATGGGAATGCAATAATTACTAATGAATGGAATGCTGTCAAGCCCCCCCCCCATTCCTGTTCAAGTTGCAAGCCTACTGTTACATGACTAATTGAGTGCATCAGGACAACAGGGATAAAAGCTTTTCTGACCTGACCTTTTGGGTTTTTAGATTAGATACCAGTCAATTATCTCCTACTTTGTTAGTTTAGTGATCTAGTAATATATGAAGTAGGAGATTAGGAACCTTTCAACCAGAATTGTGATCCTGAGATAGGAACTGAGCTCAATTCTGGTGTGTTCATATAAGGGCCTCTTTGCAAGTTTCATTAGGCCATAGGATGATGCTTTAGACAATTGGCCCAGCTAGCTCAGTATTGTCAATACTGGCAGTGCCCCTCTAGTGGGCAGTATCCTGCTAACTTGACCCATGGGTGGAATCTGTTCTAGGAGTTGTTCCAAACCCCCGGAGCAGATTTGGAGATGGTGTGGGTTACACATGAGTGGAAGGAAGTGAGCAAGGTCTGTTGTGCAAGTGTAAATACTTGCACTAATGGGACATATTAGCTGGATACTGCCCAATGATTTCATTTTTTATATGCATATTTTTTATTAAATTTTCTGTTTTGCAATTTAAAATATTTATTTAAATAATCTTAAAATATCAATGGCTTCCCTTCTTCTCTTTGCATGATTCATTTTGCATAACATAAATCCCTGCATATTTTATACAAACTAAACCATTCAGTATTCCATTATTACATCCATCAAAACTTATTTACACTGTTGAATTTATCTTAATGCTGCCAACGTTTTCAAATGTACACACTTCCCCCCCATATATTCAATAAACGTTTTCCAATCTTCTTTAAATGTATGTTCTTATTGTTCTCTTATTCTATAAGTTAGGTCCGCAAACTGCATATTCCATCAGTTTAAGTTGCCATTCTTCTTTGGCTGGGACCGCGTTCGTTTTCCATTTTTGGACTAACAAAACATAGGTTGCAGTAGTGGCATACCTAAATAACCTTTTTTGACACCTGGGAATTTCCATCTGAATTATCCCCAACAGAAAGGATTCTGGTTTTTTTTGGGAAAGTGCTTAAAAAAAAAAAAATCAGTTCATTATAAATTATTTCCCAATACTCTTTTACCCTTTTAAAGCTCCACCACATATGAAAGAATGTTCGTTCGTTCTTCTGCGCCGATTATTTCATACTGGAATCTCATGCAACCCTACACAGAGAAGCCAGGGATTGATCATGTGACCGTTTGTATGTGAAACATGTTTTCTACCAATGAACTCTGGAACTATCTGTTCAAACAAAGATTGATTGCTCCCGCACGAATTCCAACTGTAAAATTTATGCTGCCACCATAGTGGGGAGTAAACTATGAGTACTCATTTCTGCACTGTTCCCAGACAAAGAAGGAAAGTAATTTCCAACTGCATTGCAAAAGAGAGTTAGAAGCAATGGTTTTGGATTCTTTCTGCATCAAGCATGGTAGGAGTTCCATTAAGGGAACCTGAACCAGACATAAAAACATACACCCTGCCCTGAATGGGGTATGACACCCAGAGGATAGGGAGCTAACAAGCAACATATGGGACATGATGAAGAAAGGCTTGGCCAAGGTTGGGTAGGGCAGCACAGAACTATAAAAGAATGGGCATGGCATGGAAGGGGCAGTAAAGCCCAACCAGAACTCCTAGCAGATTTAGCAGAGAGAGTGACCAGGTGTCAGGATGCTGTTAGCAGCTCCCAGCTGGTTGCCCAGGAAAGTATAAAGTAAAGGAAAAGTTTCTTACTGTCCTCTTTAATTTCAATCTTTACAGAGAGAGGCTATAGAACCCAGCCTTTTAGATAATGGTGTTGTCCTGAGTGAATCTCCATGCCCCCTTCTCTCCCTCTTCCTCATTGGTCATCATCATATATATTTTTTTTAATTTGCTCTTTATTGAAATTTCCACAAAAAAAACAAAAGACATACAACAGAGGAAAAATAAACAGACAAAAATAAAAAAGAAAACACTCTTATTAATCAATTATAAGTATCACCCACTTATTTACACAACGTTAACACACGTCTTGACTTCCCTCCTATCCTGTTGCGGTTTTCTTACATCTTTTCTTCTCCTGCAGTTTCTAACTCTGTGATTTACGCATACCAAGGTTTATGTTAGGCCTACTGTAGTTTTTAATTTGTTACAATTACTTTCAATGTACTTCACAAATTTACTCCATTCTTCAATAAACTTTGTTTCTTTTTGATGTCTAATTTTGTTTGTCATTCTTGCTAATTCTGCATATTCAAATAATTTTGTTTGCCAATCCATAATTGTGGGAGTCTCTGCTGAGTTCCAATTTTGAGCTATCAATATCCTGGCTGCCGTTGTCGCATACTGAAATAAATTCTGGTCTTCTCTTTTAATTTCATCTCCGATTATTCCTAAGAGGAATGCCTCTGGTCTTTTTAAGAAGGTACCTAAAGATTTTTTTTAGCTCATTATATATGAGCTCCCAATTTTTTTTTAATTTTGTCACACGCCCACCACATATCGCTTCATTCATCATCATCATAATCTCCTCTACAGGTGCTGCTCTGTCTTTGAGCTCTTTGCTCTCCTACTTTTAAGTCCTGCCGGGTTCAGGGAGATGGTGGGTCAGGAATGCTATCTAATGACGTGTAAGCCAGGTGTTGCTCTGGCTCTCCCATTATTTCCCAAATTTTCCTCTCATCTGCCTCTGAGCTGTGACCTTCCTCAAGCCCCTGTTGTAAATCTAGACTGCCTTCCTCTTCCTCCTCCTTGGAAGGGTCTGGATGGGGAGACAGTCTCCACTCTCTGACAATTAGTTTTCTTTAACTGTGGAGGCAGGTTTTCAGATTATACAAAGCTCTTCTTCAGGCTTTGATTATGAGAGCAAAAAATGAACATCCAATAGTCTAGATAGAAACAACTGGGTAGTCAGGCTGATGGTTACTTGGTTGCAGAAGTTTACTGGCCATTGCTGTTGGCATGGAGATAGTCTAGGTTGAATGCAAATATGCCATTCTGATGTCATGTGTGATGTCACAAAGAGGATATGCTTTAAGTCTTGGTAAAGCCAGAAACAGTTAACAGTCAGACTGCATCTCAGCCCTGTCAAGGTGGATCTCCATAACAGGTGATGAATATTTTTATTTGGGGGATATATTAACTTTTACTATTGGGGAAAAGTTTTAGATTGGTTTGTCAGTTTGTAACCCATTATGTTGAGGCCAATTGACATACATTCACAACCCTGTACCATCAAATAATCAACTTTATGTGTGACTTTGGGACTGATTCATATAACCACATTTCCTTTCTCAACTCTATAGCAGCTTTTTCTCTGTATGTATAACCTATATATAACCAAGAAGGAGAAGATAAGGAACTAGGAATAAGATCTGGATGAGTATGGTGAAGATCTAAGCTTGGCAGGAAGATTGCTTTGTGGTCCAACATAGGGATGAGCGGAAAATTGATGTTTCCTTTAAGAACAAAAGGTGCATCATCACAAAGAACAATGATTATGTATTGCATGCTGAATATGTTGATCGTTTGTATGTTTTATATTATGATGATGTTGTGCAGGATGACACTTGTTGCATTGCAGGTTCTAACAAAAGTTAGCATGCAGAATGTATTCACGATTTTCCCCGGAAATTTGGTCATTTGCATTTTGAGGCAGTATCTAAAATGCCTGCCTTGGTTGAAGGTATGACTATTAAACCCTGCAGGTACCACATGAAGTGCAAGGCATGCGCAGCAAACAAGGTGAAAATGGCTGCGAAAGGTAAGGTGTCTAGTAGGCAAGCTACAGAACCATACCAAATTGTTCATGCTTGTCAGGGACTCAGCGGGAGCGCAGGGAGGAGAGGAGATGGAAAGTGAGGGGGAGCAATCCGAGGGCAGCGTAGGAGAATATGACAGCAGCCCGATAGATTCCATGAGCCTCTCCAGCGAATCGGAAGATTCACAGAAGGGGGCGCCGATGGGCAGGGCAAGGGGCGACCCAAGGGGGACACCCCAGAAGCAAGGGGCCAGCGGGGACTCCCAGAGCAGCAGTTGCAAATCAGGACCAGTTCCCCACCAGAGCGTAGTGGGGGGGAGGAGTCCCAGGTGTCAGAGCCCACATATGCACCACCAGCGAGAGAAGATGAGTCAGGGTGGACCACGCCTCCATCGGAGAGCGAGTTAACGGTTAAGAGGAAAGTTGCAGGCTGGGCGCGCGCGCCAAGTTCAAAGGTACAGGCGAGCGGCACAGAAGGTAGCCCGGATAGGGAACCAGGTCCTAAAGCCCACCGGAAGGAGGGGCAAGAATCGTCAGGGTCAGCGTCAGAGGAGTCCAGGAAGGATGAGACCCTAGCGGGCAGGAGGGCCCAGAGGAGAAAGGAATTTAGGAAGAGGTGGAGCAAAGCGAGAGTCTTAAACTGGTGTGGAGGGGGAGGAGACTCAGACAGGACTTCGCCGGTCTAAGGTCGGGACGTAGAGCTGCACGCTGCGGCTTTAAAATGGAGACTGAATCTCAATAAAGACTTTTGTACATAACTACAGCCTAGCGTTGGTCCTCTGTGAGCTGGGACCTGGAGGCAGCTCTGACAATGCTGATTTGGTTGGACCGCTAGCACCCTCTTTGGGTGGAAACAGGTACTTCATGGTTCTCATTGATGCATTTTCCAGGTATATTTACGTGTACAATCTCAAGCAGAAATCCGAGGCTTTTCCAAGGTTCAAGGAATTCTGTGCTTGGTTGGAAAATGTGCATGGCAAGAAGATAAAAATTCTTTTCACTGATCGCGGGGGGGAATTCACTTCTCAGCAGTTTGAAGCTTTTCTGACTGAGAAAGGAATTCAACACAATTTGTCTAGTCCTCGCTCGCCATGGCAGAATGGACTTTGCGAGAGGGCAAATCAAACAATGCTTCAAGGGTTAAAAACCTTGCTGCATGATGCCAATCTTCCAGAGAGTTATTGGGCCGAATCTCTCTCGTGTTTTGTTTACAGTTATAATCGCAGGTTATCTTCAGCGATTGGTTGTACCCCCTATGAGAAGATGTTTGGCAAAAAACCATACATCAAACACATGAAAATTTTTGGTTCTGACATGTGGGTTCACTCACCACAAAGCTCCAAGTTAGACAAGCGTGGATTGCATGGTATCTTTCTAGGTTATCAGAAAGGGTCTTACAGAATAATGATGACTGACTCTAAGACAATTAAGCTCACAAGAAGTGTTGAGTACAATGCCAAGTGGGGGGAGAATGTGGGAATTTTCCAATGTTATCCTGATGACAGTGATGAGACTGAGGATAGTCAAAAGCAGCCACAGCAACCCACACCCACTGATGAAGGTTCTGATTCTGAGTCTGAACCTGAATCGGGTGATTCAGAGGATTTCAAGAGTGTGAAAGCCTCTATGCGACCCTCTGAAAGCTCTGATCAAGAATTGGAAGAATCATTGTTCACAATAGGTCACTTTTCTCCCAAGAAGGAAGAGGAGAGTGTTGAAGACCTAAGGCTAATTCGCAGGTCACAAAGAGCCACAAAAGGCAAACCTCCAAAGAGATTTGCTGATGAATTTGCTAAGATAGCAGTAACAGCTGTTAAAAGCTCCAAGAAGGTATTTGAACCTTCAAGTTTCCAAGAAATCCAGGATTTGGATTCAAAGGAAGCTGAGCCATGGTTAAATGCCATGAAAGCTGAGCTTGATTCCTTGGAAAGGAACAAAACATGGGAACTTGTTCCAGTAGTTCCAGGAATGAAACTGCTTGGAAGCAAATGGGTCTTCAAAGCGAAGACTGATCAAAATGGCAAGATAGTCAGACACAAAGCCAGATTGGTAGCCAGAGGTTTTGCACAAGTACCAGGTGAAGACTATCATGAGACCTACTCACCCACAGTGAGGTATGAGAGCATTAGGCTTATGCTCAAGCTAGCTGCAGAGGAGAATCTACACATTAGTCACCACGATGTGAATACAGCTTTTCTGTACGGATCTCTAGGTGAATCTCTTTATATGCTTCCACCTGATGGCGTACAGGTAAAACAGGGATTTGTTTGTGCTCTGAAAAAGTCCCTTTATGGTCTCAAACAAAGTGCACGGTGTTGGCACACAAAACTCACTGAAGTATTGTTTTCTCTAGGTTTTAAGCAAGGGAAAGCTGATCCATGTGTATTTGTCAAAGAGGAGGGGCAAAAGAAACTGTATTGTTTGTTTTATGTTGATGATCTTTTATTCTTTTGGAAGGATGTCACAATGTACAATAACGCCCTAGCTCAACTGAAAGAACACTTTGACATGAAAGATCTTGGTGAGGTAAACAACTACCTATCTCTGGAAATAGAGAGAGATCAAGATGGTAACATTCTAGTACACCAGTCACGGAAAATTGCTGATGTGTTAGGCAAACTAAACCTGATGGATGCTAACCCTGTAGACACACCGATGACAACAGGTTATCAGGTAGATGACACTGAAGAAGCATTTTCTGACACTACACTGTACAGAAGTGTGCTAGGCAAGCTAAACTTCATTGCCAGATGTTCAAGACCAGACATTGCTGTTAGCTGTAATTTGCTAAGCAGACAAGTCAACAATCCTACTGTTAAGGATTGGAAAGCTCTGAAACGCATAGCGCAGTATTTGAAAGGCACTATGCATTACAGACTAAGATTTAACAATCAGAAGTCTGGTGGTCTTGAGATATTTGCAGATGCAAGTTTTGGCAGTGACACTACAGACAGGAAAAGCACGTCTGGAGTTTGCTATATGTACAATCAGGGTCTATTTGATTGGTCATGCAAGAAGCAAACAACAGTTAGCTTAAGTACTTGTGAAGCTGAACTGAATGCACTGTCTTATTCACTTAAGGATTGTGAATGGTTGTTACAATTGTGCAAAGACATGAAAATTCCTGTCAAATGTCCAATCCAGGTTTACCAGGACAACAAAGCGTGTTTGGCTTTGCTGAATTCTGAAGGTTGTAAGCAAAGCACGAAGCACTTGCAACTGAAGTTGCAACATGCTAGGGAACGTATTCAGAAGGGACTCGTAACGGTGTCCTATATGCCAGGTAATGAAATTCCTGCTGATGTATTGTCCAAGATTGTATCAAGGGATCAACACTGTACCTATGTGCAGAAGTTGGGTTTGTACTGATATTGTACGAACACGCTGCCCAGTGATGTTCACAGAAAGGGGGAGGATGTTGGTTTCTGCTCTCTTCACTGTGCAGCGAAATGCTTGTCACAAGACAATGTTTACATTCCAGTCAGAGTTGCTGTTGGAGTTTCTCACGGGAAAGGAGACTGGATGTGACGTACACTGGTTTCCTGTTTTTCACTGTTCTCACAGTGTGTTTTCTCTCCGTGCTTCAGAGGAGAGAGGATGTTTTCTCTGCTCCGGCAGAGGCAAGATGTTTTTCTGTAATCTACCAGCTTTTAAAGTGTAAATAAAGTAATATAGAGTATGTGGCACGTACTCCTCATCATTCCGCTGTGCTTGGGACACTGCAAATTCAACACATATTACGTATTGAAAGAAGAAGCCTACTCTGGAATAACATCCAATGCATAATTCTGCTGGTATTATTATTATTATTATTATTATTATTATTGATTAGTATGTGGGTGTACGTGTTTTCCAAATAAAAATTCATCTGCAGTAGCTTACGTATTAAGAGTACATTAGCTGTAACCCCCAAAGAGGAATTTAATTTCCAAATTGTGTATAACAAAGTTAATAAATTCAGCAATATAAGATCCTAAAGCCCCGCTTCCTGTTGTGGTTTAAACATATTCTGCAAGGCCTTCTAAAAACAAATTAACAGTAATGCAGGGGGTGAGCACATTGCCTGGAAGTAACGGTAGAAGGTATCTGCAAAAAGTCACTAGAATGTATTAGGGGAATACCTATTCAAATGAAGGACAGTATAAGGACCTGATGCTGTTGAACAAGATGTGGAAAGTCACTACAGTCATACCTCATGTTGTGTCCGCTTCAGGTTACATCTTTTCAAGTTACGTCCCACAGCAACCCGGTAGTACCAGAATGGTTACTTCTGGGTTTTGCCACTCGCACATGCGTAGAAGTGCTAAACTGTGCTTCACACATGCGCAGAAGTGCTAAATCGCAGACACGGTGCTTCTGGATGTGAACACTTCAAATTGCGGACGTGCCTCCGGAACGGATTACGTCTGCAACTCAAGGTTCCACTGTATGTGTTTTCTGTGACAGTATTCTATTTTCTTCTCTCACTTCCTGTACAAATAACTCCCCTCTTTCCTTATCTCTTACCAGAGCCACAGATCTGTTTTTCCCACCTGTTGCTCTGGCTCTCACATTATTTCCCAACTTTCCCCCTCATCTGCCTCTGTGTTGTGACTTCCTGCAAACCCCTGTTGTAAATCCATACTGTCCTCCTCTTCCTCCTCCCTGGAATACTCAGGATGAGGAGCTAGTCTCCAGCATTCCTCCTCCTCTGCCCAGTCCCTGACAGCAGAGTAGGCATAAAAGGCATAGATAGCCCACTGGCTCAGAGACATTATAGGACACTACAGTATGATGCACCACGTGAGGAAAGCAGAAGGGGGCTAGGAAGAAGCATCCTCTCCACACTTCTGAGCATGTTTTTCCTTTCTTAGGAGTTTAGGGGAGCTGGAGCTGGATGCCAGCATCCCAAAATGGCTATTGTATGTATGCTGTATTCTGTTCATGCTATTAAATAAGGAGCAATCTAAAGCAGGAGTGGGGTTACCCCTGCCCTCCAGATGTTGATGGAACCAATCCCCATCACCTCTGACCTTTGGACATGCTGGTTAAGAGTGATGGGAGTTGGAATCAAGCAACATCCAGAGGGCCACAGTTTAAATTCCCTGATCCAAAAAGCTCTGAAGTTTCTTGCTGTGGACAGCATGTACAAAAGCTGGGTAGGCCAACTGTAAAATGAGAGCCAGTGTGGTGTAGTGGTTAAGAGCGGTGGACTCGTAATCTGGTGAACCGGGTTCGCGTCTCCGCTCCTCCACATGCAGCTGCTGGGTCACCTTGGGCTAGTCACACTTCTCTGAAGTCTCTCAGCCTCACTCACCTCACGGAGTGTTTGTTGTGGAGGAGGAAGGGAAAGGAGAATGTTAGCCACTTTGAGACTCCTTCGGACAATGATAAAGTGGGATATCAAATCCAAACTCTCCTCCTCCTCCTCCTCCTCCTCCTCCTTCCTCCAGGAATTGATTGGCTGAACAAAACTGCTATATTAGGTGAGGCAGAGGTGCCAATTTGTGAGGGAGGTTGGCGTCATGTCAGGGCATTGGGACAAGCAAGGGGGCAGAGTCAACAGGAGGAGGAGAAAGAGCAGGCCAGGTCACTGAAACCCCAATGTGCTAGGATCTATGCTTGGCCTACTCCACCCCCTGATTTCTTCATGCATTGGGGGGTTGGCCCCCACCCAAAAATATTGGGGGAGGGAATGGCTTGGCCCTCAGGAATTGGCACCTTGGGTGTGAGAGGCTTTAGGACAAAAACACTGCTGAGGAAGACAGATCTAAAAAGAAACCATCCAGACCCTCCCCAGTAGCTGTACAAGTACCCAAGGCGTACCTGTTGTCTTCACCCCACCCAAGATGGGAGAAATGGGCCCCTAGCCTACAAGCTGGAGAATAACTTTGTGAAGATTTCCAAAACATCTCTCCGTATCTGTATCTCACAACGATAGGAGTAATTTGGTTCTACATATGCAGCAAAGTGAAGTGGTAAAGCCCAGACATACTAGAATAGACTGTACTACTTTGGACTGTTGATGGTGTTTGGGGGTGTGCCAATTATAATGCAATATATATCAGCTTTCCTTCCCTAGATGTGGTTAGGCAGCATAACAGATTAGATTGCATGGCACATTCCATAAAGGAAAGCCCACCATTTGAGTAATTCAGAAGCCTATTCCAGCCCCATGACACCTTGACCACCACACTTCATTTTCCAGCATTTGAAAAGCATAGCAGCATTGTTCATTGTCCTCTTGCAACAACACGGTCCTTGTTGAATTAATAACTGACTGCCTACTCGTAATTCAGAGAATATTCTCCACGGCCTTGTTGAAAAAGATTCAAGTCAGAGTGAGTCTATTCTTTTCTCTCACTGAGCCAAACTGACATCGGTCCTGGAGAGAAGGCGACAGAGGAAATAGATATGAATCAGGGTGTGCCATCCATATCAGACTCACATGCTGGTCGTGTAATAGATATTGATGGGCTCCCACTGTGGGGCAGTTTGCCACTCTTCGGGGCTCCACACTGTTGTATTTATGACACCTGCTGCCAAGAGAAAAAGAGATTCATATTTCAAAGCCTTTTTTTTTTTAAGAAGGTAAGATCCAGACAGTCTTGAAAAGTGAAGATAGAAATAATATTAAATTGCAATGAGTTCTTCACCCCACAGTGCATGCCTAGCTGTGAAATTTCCATTGCAGGCCGATATACAAGCAAATAAAAATGCAAATATAATGACACAGTGAAGGTATGGGGGCAAATCTTGTTTCAACTGAATGTGCCGTAGATCGAACCTGGTGAGTAGAAAGGATCATGTCAGCCTCTGGACAATCCACAGCCACTTTCTGTAGCCACTTTATTTAGAACTCAGCCTCGGAAAGGGAGATTTAGGTCTGAATTAAACACCAGAACAAGCTTCTTGGCTACTGTTCTTATGCTCACAGTGGCTATTTATCTACAAAATTAAGCTTTTCATGATACTCATTTTCAAAACAAACACCCAATATGATATGGGGGGTGTCTCAGTTTGGTTGTGGGTTCGAGGGTTGTGGGTTTGAGGCCCACACTGGGCAAAAGATTTTGCATTGCAAGGGGTTGGATGGCCCTCATAGTCCTCTCCAACTCTACAACTCTATGATTCTATGAAATGAAGTTTCTGGCCATATAACCCTGTGCTGAGCATGAGTAAAGGTAAAGGTAAAGGGACCCCTGACCATTAGGTCCAGTCATGACCAACTCTGGGGTTGCAGCGCTCATCATGCTTTATTGGCCAAGAGAGCCGGCGTACAGCTTCCGGGTCATGTGGCCAGCATGACTACATGTGGCTGAGCACGAGTGCAACCAAACAAATGTGTTAAAATAGTCCCTTTGTGTGAAGGAGCTATACATACATATGTTGGTGCATATGCAGGGCCCCTTATCACAGCTGAATAGTTGAACACCCAGCTGGCACATAGCAGTAGGTGGGCAAGGTCACCATGGTGTTTCGTCCATGCCACTCTGTGACACCTGCCCCTACGTCCCTTGTCTATTTAATATGTGTAACAATCCATCGGTCAACACACATAACCTGCACAGTTATCTTTTGCCATTCAGTATATACATAACCCATTGTCTGGTTTGTCTCCTTCAAGTCCTGGAGTCCATATGACAATATTCTGTGGTCCCTACAAAGTGTAGTGAAGCAATATGGGAGAAACAGTCCACAGCTGTGTGCAAATGACCTCTCAAAATCCTCCTTCCTATTTGCTGACAACAAATAAATCGGGGTGGGGGCTATTTCACCAACATATTCCAGGGCGAGGAGAAATTTCTCAGAGGTGGGACTCAATATCAGAAGTGAGAATTGCACAGGAGCTGCTCCCCTTTCCAATTTCCACAGGCCCCTCATTTACCTTTCTCCACAACCTTCTTTTCTCTGACAATGTCCCTTGCATTAGATAGAGGATAGGGAAGGGCCCATGAGAGTGTCTGCAGCAGCTAGTGGACAGTCCTTTTAAGCTTCATAAGGAAGCTGTTTTCAGGGGAAGAACTGCAAGGGGAATGAGACTTTATGCTGACCACCAGGCCATGGCCTTTTCCACCTGCCTTGCCCCACCCTCCAGACCTAGGAGTCCTAAGGGCCTTCAGAATAGAGTTGTTGCCATGGCCATTACTGTGTATGTGTCTTTTGATGAACTGAGGGGAAAACTATGAGTTATTAGGATGGGAAGAGAGAGTGTATAAATTTCAACAGTGCATAGTCACATTGTTAACAGGCAGATCTACACTCATGGTTTATAATGTTAAGGAAGAGTTAAGGAATGGTTATCATAATGTATTTGGACACAGAACATTTTGCTTGTAGCATTAATAATGCATTGTTAAAGTGTGACACCAGAGGGTGCTACAGAGCAATGAGGAACCAGGCAGTACGGAAACTGCTTTTTTACAGGACCTTCAAATTAAGATCATGGCCATTGGTCCCATCACCTCCTGGCAAATAAAAGGGGAAGAAATGGAGGCAGTGAGAGCTCTCACTTTCTTGGGCTCCATGATCACTGCAGATGGTGACAGCAGTCACAAAATTAAAAGACCCCTGCTTCTTGGGAGAAAAGTGATGACAAACCTAGACAGCATCTTAAAAAGTAGAGGCATCACCTTGCCAACAAAGGTCCGTATAGTAAAAGCTATGGATTTCCCAGTAGTAATGTATGGAAGTGAGAGCTGGACCATAAAGGCTGATCGCCAAAGAATTGATGCTTTTAAAAAAATATATTTAAAAAATTCTTGATTTACAGAAGTATGTGTAATGTCTCTCTCTCACATTTTTTTCATGTAACATTTTTACAAATCAGTTTCATTTGTTGAGACATTAGGAAGAAAAGGGGAGAGGGGTGGAAGATGGGTGGGGGTGGGGTCGGGAGGTGATGTTTCTATTTTGCTTAATGTATGTAGGGTTTTGTGTAAGCGTTGCTTGTGCAAGTTCTCTGCTGTTCACTTGCGTTGCTTTGGTAGTGAGAGAGGTTGGGGTTGGCCTTGTTTGTTTGACTGGAGAGACCTGTCAGGAGTAAGCATGGACCAATGATACCAAATAGTATGGGAAACAGCCTTACTAGAAAAATTAACCAATAAACTGAAACTGACATGGGGACAAACAGAAGAAGACACATTTACCCCGGTATGGCTCCCCTTTATCACATACACAGCCCAACAAGACAATGACAACAATCCACCAACAGCATACAAATCAATATGGCTAACCTGGAGGAGACTCTTGAGAGTCCCATGGACTGCAAGAAGATCAAACCTATGCATTCTGAAGGAAATCAGCCCTGAGTGCTCACTGGAAGGACAGATCCTGAAGCTTAGGCTCCAATACTTTGGTCACCTCATGAGAAGAGAAGACTCCCTGGAAAAGACCCTGATGTTGGGAAAGATTGAGGGCACAAGGAGAAGGGGACAACAGAGGGTGATATGGTTGGACAGTGTTCTTGAAGCTACTAACATGAGTTTGACCAAACTGCGGGAGGCAGTGGAATACAGGAGTGCCTTGTGGGTTCTGGTCCATGGGGTCACGAAGAGTCGGACACGACTAAACAACAAACAACAACAACAACAACAACAACAACAGAAGAAGAAGAAACAGGTAAGGAACATTTTCATGTTACCAGTATGTCCTGTGATGTTTTAGAATGATATATCTAATATTGTTCTAACAACATTTAAAAAGTCAGTGTAGATCCAGCAGATGTTGCTAATATTGTTTTGTGGAGTATGAGAAATGTAATGCTTTGTGCCTCTTATAATATGATGTTTGCTTGGGTTGTGCTGTTTCTCTTTTTTTCCCCCTAGTTGCTTTGCTAATAGTCTTTTATAGAAGGTGGTTGTTTCATTGATGACTTGCAATTGTTTTAATGATGAATTGTTGATTATTCTACCTGATTTGTTTTGCATCTGTGATGTTCATTTATTGTTTGTAAGCCACTTTGCTACGCTTGTGAGTGAAAATCGGCATACAGAAATATTATGCATGAAAAACAAACAAACCACAAAATGAAACATTTACATTAAGTGCCCCACCAACCTTGTCCTCCTGTTCTTCCCTCTGCTGGCCTGTGACTCTCAGAACGCTGTTCAGAAGGGAATGTGGTGCTTGGCTTGAAAACTGTTCTTCACTCCAACTCACCTATTTATGAGTTTCATGACACTGTTGTTATTTTTAATTCTGTGATTTAAAAAGAGTCTGGCTGCAGTGCTGTCGTCGGAAGCAGCCAAATCATCTGCCCACACACTCCTGGGCTTCTGAATCTCAGAAGCTACCCAAGGGGCAGAGGAAAGGCCTGTACTGCTGTTACTCACATGCCTCGCAGACAATGTCAGAATAAGCCCTCGGGGGCAAACAAGGTGTTTTCTAGATACATTGCATGAAGCCCGCCACTTCATTACAGGAATAAGGGATAAGTGATGCTGTTGGGAAGGCAGGATGCAGGGAAGGGAATCTTGCATCTCCTCTACTTCCAATAGGGACACTCTCAATAGGCTCCATGTTACATGTGTGTTCCAGGACGGAGGATTGTTCCAAATGCACCGACAATGGGAGATAGAAGCGTTCCCTCCCCAGGCACTGCTTTCTGCATAAGGATCACCCCCCCCCATCCCCACAATTAGTAAATTGCAGCTGCATGCTATGTAGATTCATAGCTCTCTAACCTGTAGCTACATGCTACACATGTCAGCGACATCACACATAGTTCAGCTAGGCACACTTTGTCACTTAACCTGTGCCTCATATGTTAATTCTACAATGGAGAAGAACAGCAGAAAAATTCAAGTTAATTTCAAAAAGTGGGTGCAACGCAAAACACTGTCACCCTTTTGCTAAACAGCATTTCCCATATACAGTGGTACCTTGGGTTAAGAACTTAATTCGTTCCAGAGGTCCATTCTTAACCTGAAACGGTTCTTAACCTGAAACATGCTTTTGCTAATGGGGCATTTGGTGCCGCTGGCACGCAATTTCCATTCTTATCCTGGGGCAAAGTTCTTAACCTGGAGCAACCACTTCCTGGTTAGCGGAGCTTGTAACCCGAAGCATCTGTAACCCGAGGTACCACTGTGTGTATGTGTATATGTGTGTGTGTATTAGATGCTGTAATAAAAAATGCATGGCAGGTGACATCAATTAGCACTGTCCCCAGTGCATTTCCTGGTCCTTTGTCCAGGATACACTTTTAATGCCTGAGAGACGTTGATCACCTGCTGAGTTTCCTGGATTCTCTGCTTGCTCTGTTTATTTCCCACATAGTTCAGTTAATTAATTTTATCACTCAATAACTGTTGCCCTTTAGATCCGGCCTCAGGACATGCTGCCAGTTCAGACTGGCTGCTGTTTTCTTACCTTGTTTTTTTCCCCCTGCTGCTTTGACTTTGGATCGGAGACCGTGAAGAGGATTGCATCCTCTGCAGGCTATTTCATACCGTGAACACTGGCCATCAGGGAATGAAGGCCATCTCTGTACTATAACATTTAAAGTAGTATCATACCACTTTAAACAGTCATGGCTCCCCAGTAACTAATCCTGGGAATGGTAGCTTGTTAAGGGTGCCCAGAGTCAGGGCCGGCCCAAGACGTTTTGGCACCTGAGGCAAACTCCGCAAATGATGTCTCCCTTGCTACCAAGGAAGAAGGGGTGAGTGAGGATCTACACCAGGAACAAGGCAAGAAAGAAGGATTAACATCAGGTTTTCAAGCCCTTAGGGAAATCCGTCTTGCGAAGCAACTCAAAAAACAAAAAACGCTTTCGTTTTGCGAGTTTTTTGTGTTTCGAGGCATTTGTCTTGCGAGGTACCACTGTATATAAAAAAAAGTTTAGGGGTACTCTCATTTTGACTCAAGAAAATCACCATTTTATAGTTCAAATCACGAAAAATAAATACAGTAAATGGACAAAGATTCACAAAATGTTTAGGGGTATGCGTACCCCTGCATACCCCCAGAAAAAAGCACTATTTATACACCTTTTAAATGTGTTTGTGGCACTGGGTGGGGATTATTGGTTTGTGGTCCCCCCCCCCCAGTTTTTATCATGTACTTTGTGTTTTTATATTGTATTTTTATGTTGTGAAATGCCCTGAGAGCTGTGGATGAAGGGTGGTACACAATTTTAATTAATCAATTAATCAGTTAATAATACCCCTCCCCAACTGAATTCCTCCTGTCACCACTTTAATTAATCAGAACTGGTGTCATTGCCAATATGGCCTCAATATACTTATTTTTAACAAGAAAAGGAAAAGAAGAACAGACAGAGACAGGAAGAATAATTGGTTAACATTCTCATATATATTTCAGAGGAGAATTCTAGATCTCCACTGGAAAGCTGCTTTACTTAGAAGCCTCTGACCTAGCTAGCATTCACAGATTTAATTACGTAAGGAGAAAAGCACTCATAAGAAATCAAAAATATACACTTCAGAGCAGGTTGAGCATTTTAATTCTAGGCTTGGCTTGGTACTCGTTCAAAGAATCATCGTGTATATTTAATGGGACAGACCGATAATCCATGGAGGGCTTTTCCACAGCTGCTGGCAGATTGAGGAAAAGGAAGATTTGTTTGTTTTAAAAGTTTCTCTCTTGTCCCAGGATGGCAGTTCAGTGTTCACAATGTCTAAGATATGATGTCTAAGAAGTAGATACATTGGCAATTCTCCGGAGAACCTCTTTGTACATGTTCAGCAACTTTTTAAAGTGTTTGATTATTATTTTTTTCATTAAAGCTGAACTAAGATCAGATGGAGATAGGAGATAAGAGATAACTCAGTGGCATAGCAGAATTCAAGCCAGAGAGAGAATGAACTTTATCCCTTTTACATGAAATGGCACATTCTTTAGAGAGAGAGAGACTGTTTAGCTAACAGCATTGAATTTACGTGAATGAAACCTTTCAAGAGAGCACTTCTGAGCATACATTTGCCCCCATGATATCTATGAGTTTGCCTTGGGAAGGGCAATTCATTGATTTGAATATTAATTTATAAATCACTTAGCTCCTCCAAAGAGTTCAGGGATCACCTATACTTCACTGTGGATCAATAGCCATTAGAAATGTAACTTCCTGCTCTAGATAGAGAGCCAATCAGAAATCTGATAAGCTAGAAAGCTGTTAAAATTCTCCTCAGCACTTCAGCGGCTGTAGCAGACAAGTGTCTTCAGAAGCAATTGAATGTCCATCAAAGCAAGTGACAGCTCTACAAATCAAATTATTTGTTTTTTTGCCATATTTTGCCTGCTGTTCAAATGGTCTCTAGAAGCAGCTAACAATAAATGAAAAACAATGCCGTAAAAATGCAAACCAAAGCCACGTATTAAAAGAAAATGGAAGAAATGTCCTTCTTCCTCCAGTCATCCGGAATCTTCCTGAACCTGAGTGACCATTTGTGTATATAAAGGTATGTGTATGTATTCATATAAAACACACACTAGGGCATATTGCATCAAACCATTTTTTTTATTATTGATAAGAAATACTTTAGAAAAACAAAAAGCAACAACTCCTAGCAGTGCTTGATTTGTAATGCAGAACACAACAACTTTATGATATGATCATGGGACACCCACAAAGTATAAAACAATGAAGCTACATGAATCATTCCCAAAATATAATTACAGTCGTACCTTGTTTGTTGAACAGAATTCATTCCGGAAGTCTGTTTGACTTCGAAAAACATTTGACAACCAAGGTGTGGCTTCCGATTGGCTGCAGGAGCTTCCTGTATGCAATCGGAGACTGTGGAAGCTGTGTTGTTTGGTTTCCAAAAAAACGTTCACAAACCGGAACACTCACTTCTGGGTTTGCAGTGTTCAGGAGCCAAAACATTTGAGTTGCAAGGTGTTTGGGATCCAAGGTACGACTGTATAAACAAGCCTCTTACTTTTTTTTTTTTTTAAATATGTGACATTTTAGTGTATTTTTCATCTCTGTTGGAAGCCGCCCAGAGTGGCTGGGGAAACCCAGCCAGATGGGCGGGGTACAAATAATAAATTATTATTATTATTATTACTACTACCTTAAGTATGTATACAAACTCTATGAAAAGTGTGAGCTTGTTTTTGATGCATGAACTAATTTATTTTAGATCTAATTTGAGTTAAAGTATCATCTCCTCATCAAGACAAAGAAGCCTTCTCTTTTCTGATCTTTTCTGAACCATTAGGTACTGCAGGCAATTGTTCAGGATGCCTTTTGCAAAAAAACCCTGAAGGAATAGTGTAACTCTTTATCTGTCAGTCACTGCTATTGCTTACTGATACTTTCTATCAGCCTCTTTTTTATTTTTACCAATGAAAGACACAGTTTACTTAATTAAACTTGGGCCAAAATAATACAGACAGCAATACTAAGGTCATTTGGCCCCTAGTCAACCTCAGAGACCCTCTCAGGTCACATAGCAGAAATTCCTGATAGGCAGCCCCTCTACAAACTGGTTAGACAGGTATCTGCCAAGCAGATCTACCAAAAGGGCACCTTCTGTGTATGAATGGGGACAATGGATTCTGGAGTCAAGGTATTGTCAGACATCTTGATTGACAGACATGTGAAAATGTTGGAGAAACATGAACACTGAGCATGATCTGTTTTACAGGTACAACCCATTTTGTGATATATCTGTGGTATTTGTGGGGTGGGCTTTCTGTGATGGGGCGGTCACACCCTGAGGGCTTAAAAATTCCTCACCTCCTTGCAAGGGGCAACTTAGAGACTCTGTTGTAACTGATCTAATAAAACTGCCTTACTTCCTCCATTTGTAGCCTCCATTTGTATTTCTGAACAAAAGTGAACCTCAAGGGATTCTAAATTGCTTCATGGGGAGTTGGGTTGTAAAAGTCAACCCCAGTTTCCTTACCAACTTAGGAAAAAGGAGACACTTTTAGAAAGTAATCCTTTAAAGGCTACCCTCCATCATTTAAGCAGGACCAATTATTCATAATTCACTTCTGACAGATGTTTATAGTTCCTTTCTACAAACCGCTTAAGCAAGCCTGCTTTCTCCTAATTGGCTCAGGTGGTTTAACTGCAAGTAAGTGGCCTGTAGATTGCAGCCTTCATAACCTATTTTAGTACTTTCATAAAACCTCCCTTGGTAATCTCTTCCATTACCTGACTATTTTTATGGTTATTAAAGCCTTCCTGATATTCGATCTGCATTTTCCTCACTTCTTAATTAAAGACCATTGACTCCCCCACTCCCCTTCACTCTCTGTGGCCATAACTGGGAACTGTTCCCCATTGCTTCCAACAGCATTTTACATAGTTGTAATGGTATCTCACTTTAGCCTGCTCTCTTTGAAGTTTAACCATTTCCTTACACAACATCCTGTTGATGTGTGAATCCTTTTTTTAGTCTGTGAATCCTCTCTAGCATTACTGGGCACAAGGAACTGAAAATGCAGGTGCAATTTCACCACCTAAGGCCCAGCAAGTGCCAAATTAAATGGCACAATTTCATTTGGTGAGGCAGATATGAGTCTCCCCCATTTCCTATTTGTACAACATCGTATGATTGACTCAGAGGGATGGAAGAAATATTAGATCTCCTGAGTGTCTGGTTTTCTGATCACCTACAACTTAGATGCTATTGGCAAGAAACTTGCAACTGGTCTAGCTTTGTTGATTCATGTCTACTTGACAAACTCCCTGGTCTCCACACATTTCAGCAATCTAGTCAGTACTTTTAGACTGCAATCCTGTACACACTTACCTGGAAATAAGTCCCATTGAACTCAGTGGGACTTACTTCTGAGTTGACCTGTAATGTTACTGAATTTTGAAATGCTCAGGTGTAGACATGGTGGATAAATTCAATCCATTTACACTTCCCAAAGCTATATAGATGCAGCCATCCTTCAAAATCTGCCCTTCTCCCAATTTTGTGATGCAGTTCTCCAATTAAAGCAACAACAACAATCAGAAATGAATATATTAGGAAGAAGTATGCCTAAAAATAAATACAGCTGTGTAGTAATATAAAAGATGCATTATATCAAGGGAAATTGCTTGCAAAAATGTGCTACAGTATTTAAAATGCACACTAAAATGTTGACAAATTTTCATGAGACCTTTTTTGGAGGAAAAAGTCTAAAAATTGTGGAAATGTGTTCAGCTCAATTTAAGATTGGAAAAATGAGAAACCTAAATTGATTTGTCCATCCTTACTCAAGTGGAAAATATGTTAATCAACACAGGAATAACTGTTTAGCAATCTAGGAACCCTGCCTATCAGGATTCCTGAGTGCACAGGGGCTTCTAAGCATGACCAGTTGAAAGTGTTCAGGAGCCCCTTCAGACGATTATGCTCAACTTGAAAAATGCTTGAGAGGAGCCCATTTATCTGGGTACACTGGGGATGGGATTTGCATATCACTTTTCATGTCTGGGCAGAGAAATGCTTGAATAAGGGTTTCAAAAATGGTCATAAAATAATGGCTTGTTTAAGGACATCTACTGAGTTTGTGACTATTACAACAAGGGATTATAAAATCATAGAATTGAAGCGTTAGAAGCAAGCACTCCCTGCAATGCAGGAATCTTTTTGCCCAAAGCTGGGCTCAAACCCACGGCGCGAGATCAAGAGTCTTGTGCTCTACTGACCTTCTTGGCTTAGAACTCATACAGCACAATCCTAACAATGGACTCAGCAGTCCTATCAAATCCCATGAGTCTTAATCTCAGGAAAATGAGTTTCAGATTGCAGCCTCCTACCCAACACCATTCTGCCATGAACCTGCTTTCAGTCTGAGGTCCACTGTGATCACACCAACCAATATGCGAAGGGTCTAGCATGATGGGGAGAGCACTCTTGCAACAGTGATTCAGGCCACTGGATGAGCTTGCATCCTTCCAACCTTGCTTGTATACCCCAATAAGTCTAAGCAATTGACCACCCCTAACCCTAAAATGCAATGACAACACCCTACGATAAAGGTACCACATAATCCAATTGTTGTGGGGTTTTGTCAAAACAAGTACTAATTTTCTTTCAGTATGAAAATGGGCTCATGAAATTTATTTGTTTCTCTGCATAATAGATGGACTGTTCGGTAATACTTAACAATATTGAGGAGGGCTTTTTGTGCATAATAGCAGCATTATTCTTTGTGAAAGCTCAATAAATTTAGATTTCATTATATTGTGCACAATGAGATGCTATCAAATAAGATGTTGGTAGATACACACAGGGCACACACAGAGAGAGAATATTTTGTTACTATAGCCTACTGGAAGTAAGGATGTATCTCATACAACTGGGTGTGTTGTGGCATGCTCACTCATCTATTTGATACAAGTGATTATTATTTTTTCTAGACTGTTGAAACTCTCAAGAAGCAAATGAATGGGAAAGAATGGATACATTTTATAAAGATCTATACAGGTTTCCTCTATGGAAAAGAAGAGAGAAATGAATAAAAGAATTTCTGTCAGCAAGCACAGTGTGAAAATAATGAAGGAAAAGGAAAGAGACACTAACAATAATATGTCCATTTTCTAAATTAATATAATCCAAAAAAATCTGAAGCAATAATAATGTAGTTCCATTCCTCTTGTTACTCTGATATATATGAGATTAAAATGGGCCAAACTTATTATTAATGTAAAAAAAAATGTTTTTGGAGGCAAAACCTGTCTCTTTTTGTAAGAATCAGTTACTACAAAACCATGGAAAATGTGTCTGCCTTTTTCCTTTTCTTATTTTAGCGATGTCTCTTCAATATCATGTGCAGCAGTTTACAAGGGCATGGCCTTGAAAGGGGACTGTTTATCACTTTGCAAGGTGAAGGTCTCAGAGCCACAGAATGTACCATTACTTCAGGGTTCATCTACTGGATCCCAGACACTCCAAGGACATTCGGGCCCCTTTCATCGTTGAATTTATTGGGTTAGCTTTGATTTAAACATATCCTGGCTGGCCACCAAGCTTTCTGCTCAGGTGATCTGTAAGGCAAACAAACCTCCTTCTGCCTGCAGTCCTGTAGCCACTCTCATCCCCTGTGATGCTCCAATCTCTTTTTCACCCTTCTTTGAGACTGCTCACTACAAATTTATCATATCTCATCGCACCCCCTTCTCTTCTCCTTGCTTTTGTTTGCTCTGTTTCTATTATAGTATAGGTAAAGGTACCCCTGCCCGTACGGGCCAGTCTTGACAGACTCTGGGGTTGTGCGCCCATCTCACTTAAGAGGCCAGGGGCCAGCGCTGTCCAGAGACACTTCCGGGTCACGTGGCCAGTGTGACATCGCTGCTCTGGCGAGCCAGAGCCACACACGGAAACGCCGTTTACCTTCCCGCTGGTAAGCGGTCCCTATTTATCTACTTGCACCCGGAGGTGCTTTCGAACTGCTAGGTTGGCAGGCGCTGGGACCGAGCAGCGGGAGCGCACCCCGCCGCAGGGATTCGAACCGCCGACCTTTCGATCGGCAAGCCCTAGGCGCTGAGGCTTTAACCCACAGCGCCACCTGCGTCCCTGTTTCTATTATAGTCAGTAGCTATAGCAGACCCTCCAGGTGTCCCTGTTTTCCAAGGACACTCCCAGATTTACAGAAGCCATCCCACTTTCTGATTTGATCCCAGAATGTTCTGCTTTCCCCTTAGTACGTACGTCCCTATTTTCATTGGATAAATGTTGGGCAATATGGAGCTATGCAATGCCCTAGCCAAGAAATAAGTAACTGTACAACTTGTAGAAGACATCTGTTGGCAGCTCTGTATAGGGAAATGGTTTGGGGGGAGGGCGGGATGAGTTTAATGTTTCATTATGTTTTTTATATATGTTGGAAGCTTTCCAGAGTGGCTGGGGCAACCCAGCCAGATGGGTGGGGTAGAAATAATAAGATGATGGTGATGATGGAATAGGATGTCCCTGTTTGCTACAGAGAAATGTTGGAGGATATGCTATAGCACTCTGTGCTAGCCCCTCCTTTCACTGTGATGTCCACTGCTTGGCTTTTACACAACTGTGGTGCACCCCATGGCAACCCCCTTGCCTGTCAGCATGACACTCATGTTCCAGTCCATCCATCTCTGTATCTGCATGCCACAAGTAAGTCACTACAGCCACTGGCAGTGTCCCTCTCAGGTAGCTCATCCTCAAAACGAATCAGTCCTAAGAACTCTGTATACCTGAAGGAGCATCTCTACCACCCTCTTTCAGCTCCAAGGACCTCCTGGCAATTCACTCATTGCAAGAAGTTACAGCGAACCAGGCATAGGGCCTTCTCGGCAGTGGCATCCACCCTAAGGAATGCCCTCCCATCAGATGTCAAGGAGATAAATAACCAAATAACTTTTAGAAGACATCTGAAGGCAGCCCTGTATAGGGAAGCTTTTGATGTTTGTTTGTTTTATTATGCTTTTATATTTGTTGGAAGCAGCCCAGAGTGGCCGGGGCAACCCAGCCAGGTGGGCAAGGTACAAATGTTGTTGTTGTTGTTGTTGTTGTTGTTACTATTACTATTTCAAGTTGGCACCAGTGCCCTTAGGACTGACAGAGCAAAAGATAGGGCGATCAACAACAGATGGAGTTATAGCCAATGACAGACAGAGCCAACTAATTCTACTTTTATCTCCAGCCTCCTCCTTACTGAGTTTGACAAGGGCAACAATGAAAACAACAACAACAACAACAACAACAACAACAACAACAACAACAGCTAAATTATTACCAGCTCTTGGCGTGAAAGTCAGAATTTATTTCTATCCCTTGGAAGAGAAATTATAGGAATTCCATAGCATATATTCCACTGAGCTATTACAACAAGCCTTCTCTCCCTCTTGCTTCCCCCATGCGCCACTCTGAGTCGTTAATAGCTTTACTGCATCAAAGGGAGACACTAAAGGGTAGCAAAGGAGCAATCAGAGATCTTATTTTCTCCCGGGTGCCTGTAGTTGGCCTTGGTCTGAAATGAGGCATGATGTGCCAAACATGGCTCCTTAAAAATAATTAAAAGCAAGGATTTCATTATTTTTTTAAGGACTGTTTCTCAGAAGTAAATGAAAGCAAACCAACATCAAGGAGCACTGCTGAAATGAATCCCCTGCCACTCTAGGCATTTGCCTTTTGTCTTTTTCAGCTATTATGAGCATCTTCAGGAAGATAGCAAGAAGCAGGGGGAGGAGGGAAGAGTTCAAACATTTACCATAAGTCACTTGACAATTATAGGCCTCCAGGAGCTATAGGGAGCTATTGAAGCGCTCTGCAGTCACAGCACAACTGGTTAGTGAGAGGAGAGTTTCGTTGTACAACTTACTGTGGCTTTGGAGTTTGAAGAAAAGCAGGTCAGGGCTTTACCTCCCTTACGCCATGCTAAGTTTGGATTGGCTCCAATGAAGCAAGACGTGCTGTGGGATGTCATATTAACAGTGGATCCAAGCTCAGAAGCTGCACACCGGCCTAACCACCCTCAGCCCCTGTATTATTATTATTATTATTATTATTATTATTATTATTATTATTATTTTGCTTTCTTTTAAAGTCTTCATTTTCAAATTTAAATTAGTGAGCCTAGCTCTTTGCTTTGCTTTACACAAAATGAATGCTATATGACAGGCATGTCCAACTCCCAAGGGACTGTGATCTACTCCCAAAGTTTTTTGGGGTGGGAGGAAGACCCAAAGTTGTTGAGCTTTTTCTGGGGAGGCTTCGCAAAGTTGGTGAGCTTTGTTTTGTTTTGTTTTGGCAATAGATCAGGATCACGCGATCAACCAGGAATGACTAGAGACGCCCCGCGATCGACCGGTAGATAGTGATCGACCGGTCGGACATGCCTGCTACAGGAAGTCAAAAGATTTTTTTTATATAGGGGGTATTTTCTAGCCCTCATTTCTTAGGAATTAAGATTTCTAAGTCCATAGTCACAATCATTGTGAAGAGGAAAATTCACCTCTTGACTAAAACTCTTCCGAGGCTTCCTGCTTCAGTCATAGTTCATTTGGGTTAGTATAAACTAGATTTTGTCAATCAAGTGCCCTCCCAAATGTTTTGGATTGACTTTGGATTGGTAGTGGACTTGAACAAACTGAAGATAAGTTTCTTGGTGGGTGGTACCTTTGACTGGATGGATGGGAGTTTGCCTGCTCTTGAGGGGGTTATACTCCCTATGAAGGAGCAGGTACTTAGCTTGGGGGTACTTCTGTGTCCTTTGATGTTGCTTGAAGCTCAGGTGGCCTGAGAAGCCTTGAGTGCCTTCCATCAGCTTCAGCTGGACAGGGATAGTCTAACTACAGTAGTACCTTGGTTCTCAAACGCCTTGGTACTCAAACAACTTGGAACCCAAACACTGCAAACCCAGAAGTAAGTGTTCCAGTCTGCAAACTTTTTTTGGAAGCTGATCGTGCTCCGTTTTGAGTGTTACACTTCCGATTTGAATGTTATACTTCCAATTTGATTGCCACACTCCCATTTTGAGTGCCACACTTCCATTTTGAGTGTTACGCTGAGGTATGTCTGTTTCTGCTATTTATTTTATGTTTTTCTTTTCATGGCTCATTTTGTGTGTGTGTGTGTGACTGTGTGGAACCCGTTGCTTGTGTGGCTGCAGTGCATTGTTTATTGCTTTCATTTTATGGAGCAATGGTCTCGTTAGATTGTAAAATTCATGTTAAATTGCTGTTTTAGGGGTTGTTTTTAAAAGTCTGGAATGGATTAATCCATTTTGCATTA
Organism: Podarcis cretensis; assembly: GCF_951804945.1. Lineage (NCBI taxonomy): Eukaryota > Metazoa > Chordata > Lepidosauria > Squamata > Lacertidae > Podarcis > Podarcis cretensis. The sequence continues at coordinate 20,951,911 of NC_137176.1, read as the reverse complement.
CTTTCTATGGGAAAGTGCGCCTTGGTTTTGGAACGCTTTGGTTTTGGAATAGACTTCTGGAACGGATTAAGTTTGAGAACCAAGGTACCACTGTACTGTTATGTATGATCTGGTAGTTTCTGGGTTAGATTACTGCAACATATTATATGTAGGGCTGCCTCTGAAGAATGTTTGTTGTTGAATTTGGCAGCCAGGTTGCTCATCAGGACAAGATGGTTTGAGCATATTACACTGCACAGGTTCTCAATTAGTTTCCAGCCCAATTCAAAGTTCTGGCATTGACCTATAAAGCCTTCAGTGGCTTAGGACAGCAACACCTCATGGAAAGCCTCTCCCCATATAAGCCAACCTAGACCCTGCAAACATCATCTGAGGCCCTTCTTCAATTGCCCCCTCCACAAGTACTAGTCCAGAGAATGGCAACATGAGAACGAGCCTTTTGTTGAAGATTAAGTGGATAGGCTGTTGTGAATCAGGAACCGATGGGTCCCAGCACTTATGCTGTATAGTAATCATGATAATATAAGGCAATATTTGCAGTCTCATCTCTTCTTGAAGAAATGCTTTCCTTTTTTTTTAACGCAGCAAGTTGTATTACATAACTGACCTGGATAAATGTGTATGATAGTGCTTTATGTGGGTGAAGAATGCATAATTTTTTTATTGCTTCCCCCACTCCTTCCACCCCAGCGTTAACTGCAGTCTTATGCAGTACTCAGGCAGTGCTGAATTACCCTAAATTCTGATTAACCAAAGAGGTCAACTTTCATTAGAAACTGCATAAAATCCAGTCCATTAAATTGTCCATTTTAGGCCTGTAATAATGGCTCACAGTTTTGATTATTTTAATTAGTGCACTTATTGCATTGTGCAGACAAGTGCTTATATTATTTTAAATATTTTTTTAAAAAAATTCTATACATTTATTCAGAAACTAGGTTATATAGAGAAATGGTCTAATAGAAAGTGACTTGCTTTATTGTTAATCTATAAACCATCAATGCTGCTATTCAAAGGTTTCTATAGAGATGACTTTTGGTTTATTATTATTTTATTTATTTATTTTAAGTTAATTCCAACAAAAGTAGTTGAAAAACAATACTCAAATACCCAGCACTCTCCCTTTTCTTTCTGACATTGGTGTCAGAAGATGATGTGACAGCCTTTGATCACAGATATCCATTTTATCTTTCATTAAATCACAATGGCAGAGGAGATGCTTACTGCTCAGTGATATCAACTATTGTTTGAAAGTTACAGATGGTCCTGCCCAGGAGAGAAATTGTTACAGTATTTTCTTAAAGGAATCAAAGGACATTTCCTGATTCCTACAAACTAATTGTTGAGGTCAGGTGCATTCTTGACACAGAGACCTTTGCGGCAACTTTTACTCACATTTCAACGGTACATCATTCTATGAATTTCTGAAAGGTTAAATAAAAAGAAAATTAAACCTCAACTGCTTTGCAATCTGGACTCAGGTTCCAAGGGATTGCCTCCCCTGTATTACTCATGCAAAAAAAGAAATAAAGAAAAAGGTTTAGTTTTAATTATGATACGGTAGGGATTGAAAGGGATCTCTTAATCATTGTTGATATTACAACATCACTCCCATGGACAATCAGTCTTTGTTTATATGAGTCGAAGAGCTGTGGGCTTAGATTCTATAAGGAGGGGAAGAAACAAAGAGGATGTGGAAGACAGAAATTTGGCTACCCAGAAGGAAAGAGCAGCACTTCTCACATGGCTGTGATTCAAAGGAATGATGTATCTGAAATTCAGAAATACAGTGGTACCTCGGGTTAAGTACTTAATTCGTTCCGGAGGTCCGTACTTAAACTGAAACTGTTCTTAACCTGAAGCACCACTTTAGCTAATGGGGCCTACTGCTGCTGCCGCACCGCCGGAAAACGATTTCTGTACTCATCCTGAAGCAAAGTTCTTAACCTGAAGCACTATTTCTGGGTCAGCGGAGTCTGTAACCTGAAGCGTATGTAACCTGAAGTGTATGTAACCCAAGGTACCACTGTACCCCAGTTAAAATTGTGCACTTTTGAACATGCCTGTATTCCCAACTGGGCACCTGTTCTCAAACAGATCTTCTCCAACTCAGATTGTCATTCATGCCATAGAAGAATGCCTCTCACTCACCCAGCTTCCTCATCTACTTCTTCTGCTGAGAGGTAGACCTTTTGGTCTCTCCCTCATTTTCCTCCCAGTGCTTACGGCACTGATATGGTAGCACCTCAAATGTCAGGGACCCGAGAATACTTACATCCTTAGTATGGATATTACACCCTGTAAACTGCATGCCCCAGGGTTGCTGATGGACAGCTCAGTGTGGTGCTGGCAAGAGTGTGGTCCTGATAATGCCAAGGTTGCAGGTTTGATCCCTGTATGTTGCATGTTCCTGCAATGAAGAAATTGAACTAGATGATTCTCAAAGTGCCTTCCAACCTGACAATTCTATGATTCTATGTACCTAAAGTGACGTACTCTAAAGGCTAATCCTGTTCAGTCTGAGAGGCACAGAGACACATGGTCAATACTTCAGGGGCTACAGGTCAAAAATTGTAAATTGTGGGTGGGTCTTTGGAACTTCAAAAAACTGGGGGGGGGGCTGATTATGGCCCACTGGCTTTACAGTGTGGTTTTAAGGGTTACTGAGCTAATGTATGTAAAGCACTTCAAAAACACAATATCATTGTGTTGTTGCTTCACTCATTTGTGGTTTAGTTATGCTTTTAAAACTGAGCCCTTAAGAGAGAGAGAGAGCTGTGCCCTTCATGTAAACCATGGGTAGGCAAACTAAGGGCCCGGGGGCCAGATCCGGCCCAATCGCCTTCTAAATCTGGCCCACTGATGATCTGGGAATCAGCGTGTTTTTACATGAGTAGAATGTGTCCTTTTATTTCAAATGCATCTCTGGGTTATTTGTGGGTCATAGGAATTTGTTCATTCCCCCCCAAAAAAAATATTCTGTCCCCCCACAAGGTCTGAGGGACAGTGGACCGTCCCCCTGCTGAAAAAGTTTGCTGACCCCTGGTGTAAACATTACTAGAGTTCAAATGCTGGCAGCAGATCAAAACTTTTGATGCAGTGCATTGTACTTTTTTATAATGAAAGTGTACACTCTCTGCCACATATACTGCTGCTGTTGCTTTAGTTGTTGCAGGGTAAGGAACACACACCTGTCTACCTGTTGTTTGTGACAGTAGCTACCTTACAGAAGATATCCAGCACATTCTCCCTTTTCACACTTTTGTTTCAGATTCACTGCATGTGCTAGGAATAACTACTCCCCTCCTGAATCAGTTGGTACCAAAACTAACGCTGCGCTGGGCAACTTTTAATTCATGTGCATTTTCTCACAGGATCACAAAAGGTCTCAGACCGAGGCCCCAGATTCTTGAGGAATTGAGAATTAAGGCAGGGTTAGTTCTGACAAAAGGGGTTAAGTGTGAGCAGGCTGACTGAAAATTATGAGCGAGTCCCCCATTGCACTTTTCTAAAAAATAATGACCATTTCTGGCTTGAAAATGGCTGAAGCATTTTGCTACGGCCGAGAAATCCCAAGAGAGCCCCGAGGCATTCATTATCTTTCTCAGATAGAGCTCTTCATACCATGGCTAGTTTTCGCCCTATCTACCAGCACTGCACTAAGAAACACGATATATCCCAAATGTAAATACAGTGTAAACAATTTGGTCGAGAGGATAACAGATGGGATGTGGAATTACAGCTCGTTGGAAGAATGGAACCCCCCTTCCCAGGCTCCCCCCTTTGAATTGTTGGTTCCTTGATTTAAGGCCTCATGGGCACTACACAGCTCATTAAGATTTAACAATATAATACCATGATTACTCAAGTAGCCTAGTCAGGCATGGAGGCTGGATCTGCTGTTACAGCGGGAGCACATTGGTTTAGAACAACTGGCACAGCAGGATTACCAAGAGGAAAAACAAAACAGCAGAAACAGCCTCTGTTGCTACACAAGCTCTTTAAAGCACTCTCACCCATTGATTCTTTCCCTCATTTTTTAAAAAAAATGTGCATCCCCCTTTAAGGGGGAGAAATCTATCACTAAACACAGAATCATAATAGCTGCTTACCCAGTCTCAGGGTGGATGGCTGTTGCATACCCTGCAAAATTTATCCAATGAAAATTGGGACATCGTCGTCTTCTTCTTCTTCTTCTTCTATTATTATTATTATTATTATTATTATTATTATTATTATTATTATCTATTATACTCCACCTATCTGACTGGGCAACTCAGCCACTCTAGGAAGCTTCCAACATATATATATATATATATATATATATATATATATATATATATATATTAAAACATTAAACTTTTAAAATCTTTCCTTTACAGTGCTGCCTTTAGATGACTTCTAAAGGTTGTATGTTACTTTTCTCCTTGGCTCAGGGGTGGCATAACACCATGCCCTCCAACATTTCTCTGATGAAAATGGGAACGTCCTACTGTACCCTCCAACATTTCTCCAATGAAAATATGGATGCCCTAAGTAAAAGTGGTGGGACGCAGGTGGCGCTGTGGGTTAAAGCCTCAGCGCCTAGGACTTGCCGATCGAAAGGTCGGCGGTTCGAATCCCTGCGGCGGGGTGCGCTCCCGCTGCTCGGTCCCAGCGCCTGCCAACCTAGCAGTTCGAAAGCACCTCCGGGTGCAAGTAGATAAATAGGGACCGCTTACCAGCGGGAAGGTAAACGGCGTTTCCGTGTGCGGCTCTGGCTCGCCAGAGCAGCGATGTCACACTGGCCACGTGACCCGGAAGTGTCTCCGGACAGCGCTGGCCCCTGGCCTCTTGAGTGAGATGGGCGCACAACCCCAGAGTCTGTCAAGACTGGCCCGTATGGGCAGGGGTACCTTTACCTTTACCTTTTTTAAGTAAAAGTGGGACATTCAGAGAGCAAATCAGAAAATCTGGGACTGTCCCTGGAAAATAGGGACACTTGCAGGGTCTGCTGTTGTGGCACCTGTTGCAGCAGGCTCTGTCCCCCCAGGAAGCAACACTGGGCTTTGGGGGAATCGCCTGGCCAGCTGTTTGGTTAGGTGGGCTTTCCCACCACCCAAGGTCAATCCGGCCTCATTGGGTGGGCGCAGCTTGGGAGCAGACCAGAGTGGAGCAGGCTTCATTCCTTTCTGCCCCCCAGCCTATAAAGGCCACCTGCATCTGACCCTTGGAGTCTCAGGTGGTGGATAAGGCATTGGGTGGAATCCTTTTAGTCTAACATCAGGTAAGGGGATGTGGTGGTACATCACCCCCACCAAGAAACAGTGTGATAACTGGATATCCTGTTAGATAGGGTCTAGTTAGAATTCTGTATCCAAAAGCCAAGGTTTGCAGCATAGGCCATAGAGCTTTTTTCAGTGGCTGGGGGGGCTCTCCATGTAGATCTGTGTCTTGTGGAGGACATGTAATCCTAGGCTCAATATGGGCATGTATCAGCCGTCCACTAGGGGGCTTGGAAGGAGATGCAAATATAAAATGGAGAAGACCTGGCTTGCCAGTAGTACATGTGAAAATGATCTAGGGGTCTCAGCAGACAAAAATAGCTAATGCTATTCTAGGCTGCATCAACAGAAGCAGGGTTGTTGTTTTTTAGCCAGAACTCAGTTCTGGCACCTCTCAGGTGGGTGCCTTTGCCATTATAAGAGAACAGGAAAGGCATTCATGGTGAGTTCGGACACCTCTTTTTCTAGAAAAATAGCACTGAACAGAAGTATAGTGTCCAGATCAAGGGACAGAATAGTTCTGCTCTATTCTGTGGTCTTGGTGAGACTACAATTGTAGTACAGTGGTACCTCAGGTTAAGAACTTAATTCATTCTGGAGGTCCGTTCTTAACCTGAAACTGTTCTTAACCTGAGGTACCACTTTAGCTAATGGGGCTTTCCGCTGCTGCCGGGCCGCTGGAGCACAATTTCTGTTCTCATCCTGAAGCAAAGTTCTTAACCCGAGGTACTATTTCTGGGTTAGCGGAGTATGTAACCTGAAGCGTCTGTAACCTGAAGCATCTGTAATCTGAGGTACCATTGTACTGTGTCCAGTTCTGGGTGCCACAATTTAAGAAGGACATTGGCAAGCTGGAATGTGTGCTGAGACCCAGTACCCATATGATAAAGGGTATGGAAATCAAGCCTTATGAGGGACGGTTGAGGAAGCTGGGTATGTTTAGCCTGGATATGAGAAAAGGGAGAGCAGGTACAATAGTCATCTTCAAATATCTAAAAGGGTGTCACATGGAAGGTGGAGCAAGCTTGTTTTCTCCTGTTCTGGAGAGTAGGACCTGAATGAATGGATTCAGGTGACAAGAAATGAGATTCTGACTAAACATCAGGAAGAACTGACAGAGCATTTGGCTGTGGAACAAACTCTTGTGGAAGGTAGTGGACTCTTCTTCCTTGAAGGTTTTCAGCAGAAGTTGGGTGGCCATCTGTCATGTATGCTTTAGTTAAGATTCCTTCATTGCAAGGGGTTGGACCAGATGAACATCAGGGTCCCTTTCAACTGTGTAATTCTATGAACGAGAGCATTAACACTCAAACACCTATCCCTTTTACGGTTCTAGGGAAGCTCTAAGACATAGCACCCAAGTTTAGCACAGAGGAACACATTTATATATCTCTAGTTTCCAGTGTCAACCCAACTTTCACACACAACTCTCTCAATCCTTCCGGCTTATTGTTTTTCAGCTGTGAAAAGGGCCACCCATTTGCCTCTACGACAACAAAACAACTTCTCTGGATATGTTAAACCATGGTACTTAACTAACCAGCTAAAGCCATTACCTTGACAAAGGAACTGGTTTGGCAAGCTTCCTCTTACACATTCTACCCTTACAAAAACAGGATCACAGGTTTGGATGGGACACAGAGGATCAGAGTCCAGTTTCTGGGCTTCTCATAGGCCTCTGGTTGGCCAGTCTGTGAACAGGATGCAGGATTAGATAAACTTTTGATCAGATCCATTGGGGCTTTTCTTATGTTTTTGTGTTCTTAGTATATAGACATTTATGGTAAAGGTAAAGGTAAAGGGACCCCTGACCATTAGGTCCAGTCGTGACCAACTCTGGGGTTGCGGTGCTCATCTCGCTTTATTGGCCGAGGAAGCCGGCGTACAGCTTCCGGGTCATGTGGCCAGCATGACTAAGCTGCTTCTAGCGAACCAGAGCAGCACATGGAAACGTCATTTACCTTCCCACCGGAGTGGTACCTATTTATCTACTTGCACTTTGATGTGCTTTCGAACTGCTAGGTTGGCAGGAGCAGGGACCGAGCAATGGGAGCTTACCCCGTCACAGGGATTCAAACCGCTGACCTTCTGATCAGCAAGTCCTAGGCTCTGTGGTTTAACCCACAGCGCCACCCGTGTCCCTAGACATTTATGGTAGTTTTGGACAAATAAAAGCAACATTATAAGAGAGGTCCTCCACTGGCAAAATCACAAAGAAAATTCAAGAGGGGCTAAACACTGTTTGATAAGATGAGCAATATTTTTTCACAGGGGTGACCATTAGTCACATCTTTAATGAAATTCAAGGATCAACACAGTTCAAGCTTTTGTATGTATGAATATAAAATTTAAAACAGTTCAGCATCATAATGCACAGCTTTCAAACTGGCTCATTGTAAAAACAGAAGCTAGAGAGAAGAACAAACAAGCATGTTCACCATGAACCTTGGTAGAACAGTAATGTTTAGAGCAAATCCAGGAGTAAACTAGGTCTCAGTAACAGGTGTGGGTGTACAGTATGTGCTAGGTAGAATCTGCACACTGCAAGAATCACAGAATTGTAGAGTTGGAAGGGACCACAAGAGTCATCTAGTCCAACCCCCTACAATGCAGGAATCTCAACTAAAGCATCCATAATAGAAGGCCATCCAACCTCTGCTTAAAAACCTCCAAGGAAGCAGAGTCAACCACGTCTCATGGAAGAGAAATCACCTAACTCACGTAGGGTTGGAGTGCAGGAGAAATTTGAAAAGGGGTTCCTAGACTGGAGGTATTCCTCCCAGAAACCCAAAAGGAAAGGATGCAAGCTCCAAGGGGAAAAAGATAGACCTTTATTGAAATGCAAATGTGCATAGGGACAGCCTCCAAAATGAGGAGGCTGCAAAGAATCACATCCAAAGCAATGTTTTTTTCATACACTTCCAGATTTCTATTTACCAATCAAAGGATCACTGCAAACTTAATAGATGCAACCCAAAGTCATCATCCTGAATCAATCAAAATCATTTGGCTCTTCAGATCAGCCCACATCACGTGATTATATTTTTCAGTGTCTGTCTTTGACTTTCTTTGACTAATTTTCCTATTCATTAAATGTCTCCCAATATCCCCTTCCATCTGTCTACAAAACAATTGAAGATTAATCACAATTGCCATGCCTAGCCGATTCTCTTTTTATGCATACAGTGGCCTCAATAGATTCTAACAGTTTATTCTTTTCGTTGTTCTAGAATGGATATTCACTGCTTACAGGACCTAAAAGTAGCTAGTTCTGTTCTGTGAAAAGTAGTCAGGCACAGGCCTTTTCAATTTAACTAGGACATAGGCTGAAAAGAAAATGGAATCATCAGAATTATGCAGTTTTACAAAGTTATTATTTACTCCAACAGAAGCATCTTACAAATCATTAACAGCTTTTGGATATAGTTAATGCAACAAATTGGTCCAAAACCATGCATTCTATTTAGACCTTCCTGTGCTATTTTTTAAGTTCTTCCAGGGGTCTTTAGCACCTTTACTTGGGAATGCACGGAACTCCAAGATGCTTATATCTGAATAGGCAGGCATAGAAATGGACCGTGAAAGGGCAATTGGGTTGCATCAGCTACACCTCTGATCAAATGGGTTAATTAACCATGTTTGTAATCTGTCTAACATTGCATTTTCATACATCACCTCCTAGCAAATAGAAGGGGAAGAAATGGAGGCAGTGAGAGATTTTACTTTCTTGGGCTCCATGATCACTGCAGATGGTGACAGCAGTCACGAAATTAAAAGACGCCTGCTTCTTGGGAGAAAAGCGATGACAAACCTAGACAGCATCTTAAAAAGCAGAGATATCACCTTGCCGACAAAGGGCTGTATAGTTAAAGCTATGGTTTTCTCAGTAGTGATGTATGGAAGTGAGAGCTGGACCATAAAGAAGGCTGATTGCCAAAGAATTGATACTTTTGAGTTATGGTGCTGGAGGAGACTTTTGAGAGTCCCATGGCTAAAGTTACCAGATGTCCCCGTTTCCCGAGGACAGTCCCCGGATTTACAGCTTTCTCAGCATTCACATGTACATAGCAAACAATAAGTGACCCTGGATTCATTGAAAAAAAATATCTGGTAACCTTACCATGGACTGCAAGAAGATCAAACCTATCCATTCTTAAGGAAATCAGCCCTGTGTGCTCACTGGAAGGACAGATCCTGAAGCTGAGGCTCCAATACTTTGGCCACCTCATGAGAAGAGGAGACTCCCTGATGTTGGGAAAGATTGAGGGCACAAGGAGAAGGGGACGACAGAGGATGAGATAGTTGGACAGTGTTCTTGAAGCTACCAACATGAGTTTGATCAAGCTGCGGGAGGCAGTGGAAGACAGGATTGCCTGGCATGATCTCCATGGGTTCATGAAGAGTCGGACACAACTAAACAACAGCATCCTTAGGCATACATACAAAATCTGAGAATCTAGCTGTTCCTTTAGCAAATAATATGGGAAATGAGATATTTACAACAAGAACCAATTAAGATAATGGATACCAAGCCCCTTTGTCATTTCTGATTTATTTTTTTGCATTTTTATGTTTTTTGTTCCTGTTTGTGTTTATCTTTTGTGTAAATAATTTCTTTTTTATAAAACAAAAAGGAAATAGGATACTCATCAAAGGGAGATGGGTGGGAAACAGGAGGAATGGAATGTTTACATAGTACAGTGATTGGACTACAGCATCCACCATACTTGACCACTGGCCATTTTGTCTGGGGCTGATAGGAGTTGGAGTCCAGTATCACCAAGAGGGCACCTGATTGGCTACTCCTGAAATGCCTATAAGCTACCAGATACAGCTGCACTCTGCTCAGGTAGGAGCTGAAGTCTAGCAGGATGCATTCAGTCACATAAGAAAATTATATGTAAATAAATGAGTGACAAAACTGAAGCATATAATTATTGCGTATTTCAGCTTCTACTTTAATCACTCGCACCCTTGGATTGCAATGCAGGCACTGCGAGTTGAGGTGTGAGCTATAAAAATGTTGAGAATGGAAATAAGCCCCAGGAAAGTGATAGTTGCTAGTGCAAGCGAGTTATAGAAAATAATGAAAGGCATAGGCAAAAAGTTTCGATATTATCCTCCTTTTAAGACCATGATGCCTGAAAAATTGTGGTAATCTAAATTCAAATCTCTTGCAGCAGATTATTAAAGCTTTTTTTATTCTGATTGTTCACTACATGATAAAAAGACTCACCATTTAAATGTTTAATCCAATACTAGGTTCTTTCTTTTTACATGTCTAGAGCCACTGACCATTCATCCGATATATTCAAGAATTGTAATTAAGAATAAATCTAGCAATTAATCGCAATTGACAATTCTTAATATTGTCAGCAATCTTGGTCTCACAACGGTGTATTAACATGTGCTTTTAAGGCTATAATCATGCTTCTGCTTCGACTGCCATGTATGAGATTTTGCAATTGACTCAGCTGTCCCCAAACACTTAATTAAAGTAACATTTCCTTTTAGCTCATTGTTGTAAGGTCTTACTTTCTCTCCCCGACACACACTTGTAGCTAAAATTCACTGTGTCTCTAAGGCAACCAGTGCTCATTTGATTCCCCTTGGTGACACAACCGCATTCTCAACTAGACTTTTAACTGTAATCCCATACATATTGTTGCATGCCACACCAATCTCTGAGCAGTGCAAGATCCCAGGGGTTCCAGGCATGTTCACCCAGGGTCCATGTTAGCAGAGACTGTGGTGTCTGTAAGGTATATGCTTTCTTTACACATATATACAACTTGAGCCTATGACTGAAGAGTTCACAGCATTAGCACTTCAGTAGGGTCTTCCTTCCTTCATTGATTCACCCCTGGATTCAAACAGACATCAGCCATGAATTTGCCTTTCCTGATTGCCGTTTCTCCTTCATCTTCTGGCTCCCCTTGCTTCCCTAAACTCTGGCTTATGTTCTTCTCACAATCTCAAACCTGGAGGAGGAAGAGTCCCCATCCATTTGCCATCACACACAGAGTTCATTTGATCCTTTGGCTTTCCTAATGGCTCATCATCCCAGGCTATTTCTTGGACACAGGAAACTTAGGACTCTTCAATTGGCTCTTCACATATGCTGATTCCAGGAGATTTAGAAGTGTGTAGTACACAGCCTGATACACATGGTCTGGCTTAACACACACTAGTCTCTCAACCCAGTTTTAACACTCCAAGCATTGCTTAAATTCTAACAGCTACTGGACCCAGGTGTCTAGCACCCTGGGACACAGGTGGCACTGTGGTCTAAACCACTGAGCCTCTTGGGCTTGCTGAGCAGAAGGTTGGCAATTTGAATCCCTGTGACTGGGCAAGCTCCCGTTGCTCTGTGCCAGCTCTTGCCAACCTAGCAGTTCAAAAGCACGCCAGTGCAAGTAGATAAAAAAGTACCACTGCAGCAGGAAGGTCAGTGGTGTTTCTGTGCGCTCTGGCACTTATCACAGTCCTCCGTGCTCCAGAAGGGGTTTAGTCATGCTGGCCACATGACCTGGAAAGCTGTCTGTGGACAATCAGCTCCCTCGACTTAAAGAGAGATGAGTGCCGCACCCCATAGTCTCCTTTGACTGGATTTAACCGCCCAGGGTCATTTACCTCCCCCCCCTTTTGCCTAGCACCCACAGACACATAACAATATATGCACTTACCTGAAGTAAGACCCATTGAATTCCATGATGTGTACTTCTGAGCAGGCACAAATATATTATTTGTAGAGCCTTATATTATATAAATGAAACAGGATGTAATTTTAGAGAATTCTTGCCTCAGATATACAGAGGTACCTCGGGTTAAGTACTTAATTCATTCCGGAGGTCCGTTCTTAACCTGAAACTGTTCTTAACCTGAAGCACCACTTTAGCTAATGGGGCCTCCTCCTGCTGCTGCGCTGCCAGAGCATGATTTCTGTTCTCCTCCTGAAGCAAAGTTCTTAACCCGAGGTACTATTTCTGGGTTAGCAGTGTCTGTAACCTGAAGCGTATGTAACCTGAAGCGTATGTAACCCGAGGTACCACTGTATTGAAATGTACATTTCATCTTTTAAATTCTCCATGTCAATCAGTATAGGTTTGAGTATCATTTGGGGGGAAACTGTTGTTCAAATTTCAAACAGGTAATTGTGTGATAAGTGGATATACTAAGTTTAATTCTGGACTCTTCTGATTTAGCATCCCAAGGGATCTCATGTTGTACCCCATAGAATCATAGAATTGTTGAGTTGGAAGATACCCTGGTAATCTTGTCCGTCCCCCTGCAATGCAGGGATTTGCAGCTGTCCCATACAGGGACTGAACCCGCAACCTTGGTGTTATTAGCATCATGCTCTAACCAACTATGCTATTCGGGCTGCTGCTGTTTAACATCTACATGAAGCTGCTGAAGGGGTCATTCAGGAATTGGGAATGAAACGCTCGTTTTGCTGACGATTCGCAGCATACTGGGTGAGATTGCTGCTGCAAAAATTCTGAAAACCTTGAAGAGATGAGACAACAAGGAGTAAAGAATATAATCACATACTTGAAGTGTGTTGAATCCCTTTTGCAATAAATATTTAAGAGCAAGAAAAATATTCTCAGAATACATTTGCAACACTTTGAAATGCCAGTAATCTGGATTGTGGGTATATGGAGGATAGTCAATAATGATTGGTATTTCTTGCCTCTATAACTTTGTTCTATATTCTTCTCCATGCGGCCATTATTTAAGAATCTTTTGACACAAAGTGAGAGATGTGTGAGGCTTTCTTTGCCACTGAGTCACATATATCTAGATGAGAAAGGACAAAACACGAGGCAAACACAGGGCAGCTCTTATAGGTCAGTAGCATAACCTGCCACACACTCAGTGCCTGAGCTAGTGGGGTGTCAGAGAGACCAGGGGTTCAAAGCTACACAAGTGCAATCTTCAGATTGTTATTCATGTATCTGAAAATAATGGGCAGAATTCATATTTCAGCAACCCCTCTCACTTTCATTCGGCCCCTCCTGAATTCCACTCGAACAAGAAAAGCTTTTAAATTAATTCTAAAGGATTCTTATTAGTGTGTTGTTTGACCAGACTGAATGGGCACTTATGTGCATTTCCAGATACAGAAATCTTGGTGGGATTGATTGGATACTTGTACCATATACTTGTGTTTCATGGTTTTACCAGTGTTCAAAATAATGTAACAGTAAAGCACCACATGGAAGTTATGATCAGGAATGTACCTGAGCATGTAAAACAGGGATAGGGAACCTCAGTTCCTGGAGCCAAATGTGGCCCCCAAAGCTTCCATGTCTGGACATTTGAACTCTTTCCCCAAATTCTTCTTCTTCATCATCTTTGGCGATCACTCGTAGCCAAGTAAGATTGTCTTCCATAAACACAGTTTTAACAATGAGACCTTAAGTGACTGTGGAGGCTAGTTCTGGAACCACACGTCCTGTTGGCATCTGGGAGTCGATAGGCCAGCTGGCTCAGCCCCAGCTGGAGCGTCTCCCTCTCAGTCTTCTCGCTGCAGAGATTCACCAACCTCTGGCTCTGACGTAAATCAGCGACTCAAGCTTGCTGACTTGAGCACACTTTACTTAGCAGAGTAAACTGCACAACAGAAGAGGCTTAAGGATGTAGATACATACTAAAACTACGGGTTTATTATACATAAATCAGGCCAATGAAACATGTCTCTACTTACCATCTTCTCAGAGAGAGAGTCTAAACAAAAGCAATACAGTGGAAGTTCTGCTCACGGGACCCAGCAATCTGTGCTGGAATGTAAACAGACATGTGACATGTAACAATCCCACACATCTGCAACAAAAGGTGGAATGGAATCTCAACACGTCCTTCCACAGTGGGGACATTGGTTTCCAGGCGGGAGTTGATCATGGTGTGGATTTGCCAAGCATGCCTTCCTCTTAGAGTGTGCTGAGTTCAAGTGTCTTCCAAGCCCCTAACACCTATGGTAAAGGCTGTTCTCCAATTACAGCACTCGCAGGCCAGTGTTTCCCAGTGTCGGTGTTTATACTACATTTTTTTTAAGATTTGCCTTGAGAGAGTCTTTAAACCTCTTTTGCTGACCACCAGCATTATGCTTTCCATTTTTAAGTTGGGAATAGAGTAGTTGCTTTGGAAGACAATAATCAGGCATCCACACAACATGACCAGTCCAACAAAGTTGATGTTGAAGAATTATTGCTTCAACACTGGTGATCTTTGCTTCTTCCAGTACACTGATATTAGTTCGCCTGTCTTCCCAAGTGATGTGTTAAATTATTCAGAGACACAGTTGATGGAATCTTTTGAGGAGTTGGAGATGGCACTTATAAGTGGTCCATGTTTCACAAGCATACAATAAGGTTGGTAGTACAATAGCTTTGTAAACAAGCATTTTGGTTTCCCTGCAAATGTCCTGGTCCTCAAACACTCTGCGCTTCAATCAGGAGAAAGCCACACTCACAGAGCTCAGGCAATGCTGGATGTTGGCCCTTGTGGAAAGATAACTGCCTAAGTAGGAGAAGTGATCAACATTTTCCAACATTATACCATTGAGTTGGATTTGTGGCACTGCAGAGGGGTTATTTTGTACTTGTTGGTGCAGCACTTTGGTTTTTTGGATATTGAGTGACAGGCCAAGCTTCTTCTAAGCTTCTGCGAAGATTTTTAGGATGGTTTGGAGGTCATCCTCTGAGTGTGCACACACTACATTGTCATCAGCATACTGAAGCTCTATGACGGAAGTTACGGTAACCTTACTCCTTGCTTTCAGCCTGCTCAGATTGAAGAGATTTCCATCTGTTCGATATATGATTTCTACTCCAGTGGGAAGTTTCCCTTTGACAAAGTGTAGGATCATGGCAATGAAAATAATGAATAATAATAATTTATAATTTATTATAGAGTTGGGGCAATATCAAAACCCTGTTTAACATCTGATCCCACTGTGAATGGTTCACCTTGAGAGCCATTGTTATTTGTGATTGTTGCTGTCATATTATCATGGAGGAGCCGAATAATGTTTACAAATTTATCTGGGCAGCCAATTTTCAGAAGACCAGTCCACAGGGCATTATGATTTACAGTGTCAAAAGCCTTACTTCCCCCAACCACACCCCCTCTCCCCAGGTCACACTGGTCCTGGGCTTTTCCAGACTTCTACTTGTTCCATATCTAGAAAGCACTGTTCCAAGCAGTTTTCCACTTGTCCTGTGCTTTCTAAGCACAGATCCAAGCAGTTTTCTCATTGTTCCACTTTCCCCAGGAAAATCCATTGTTTAGTGCTGAATCAGAGCAAATCGCCCTTCCCAAGCTGATATGTGAACTGAAATGCAGCTATCCTTCAAAATTCACACTTCTCCGTTTTTGTGGGCTTCAATTGTCCAGCCCCCCACCCCAATGTGTGTATTTTAGGGGAAAGTACAAATAATGCACAAAATGCATTATATTGCAAAAAAATGTGTATATTGGGCAAAAATGCATTATAAATCTTTGCATCAGAAAAAAATGTATATTTTTTTTTCTGTGGACCTCTTTTTTAAAAAAAAAAAAAAAATCTTCCAAACTAATGCAGATATGGGGCTTACTGAACACTGGAAAGATGAAAAACTGATAGAAATTGAAATTGACAGATCCTTTCATCTATGCATACATAGTCCTAGACCTAGGGTGCAGCTGTGGAAAGCACCCATACTAAAATGTCAAACAATCACAGCTTGAAATGTTGCAAGATGGATAGTACGAAAAATCCCTGGTATTCTTAGCACAGACAGAGTCTCCAAAAGTGCAAGTAAAGATGTTCAACATGAACCACAGAGGTATCCCCAGGGTCCTGTTTTACGTTTGAACTGCACATGAGAACCAGCAGTGGTTTGTTTGAATTCTAGTGTCTGGAAAATTTGACTTGAAGTTTGTACATTTTGTTAAGCTCTTGAGGTGTCCACATTTATCAGTCTCAGTGAATGCACAGATTGTGGTCTTTTTGCCACCTCTTCTCCATCCTAGTGTTAACCTTAATAAAATAAAAAAGGGTAAAGGACCCCTGGACAGTAAAGTCCATTCAAAGGTGACTGTGGGGTGCAGCACACATCTCACTTCAAGCTGGGGGAGCCGGCGTTTGTCCACAGACAGCTTTCCGGGTCATGTGGTCAGCGTGACTAAACTGCTTCTGGCACAACGAAACACCATGATGGAAAGCAGAGCGCACAAAAATGCTGTTTACCTTCCCATCGCAGTGGTCCCTATATATCTACTTGCACTGGTGTGCTTTCGAACTGCTAGGTTGGCAGAAGCTGGGACAGAGCAACAGGAGCTCACCCCATCATGCAGATTCAAACCACTGACCTTCCGATCAGCAAGCCCAAGAGGCCTGGTGGTTTAGACCACAGCGCCACCCGCATCCAACCTTGCACCATTGAAACTGGAGAACTTGGTATCCAGATATTATTGATATCATTTACAAATAAGTTTTAGGCAAACACACTACCCCATCTCCCCTATGTTTTATGCCAATGGCCAACAGAGAAAGCCATTAATTCAAGTGTGGCTTGTCAGAGTGTGCAGACAATACATGGTAAACCATTTGCTGTGGTTTCTTTAACATGGATGAATAGCTAAGTGGGAGAAGCTTCTGTACTAAGGATAGACAAATGAGTGTGTGGTATGCATCACTTTTGTATGTGTTCATTCATAACTTATTTTTTCCAAATAGCGACATGAATCAGTGATGATGATGGAAGCAACAGAGCACACCGTCTCCACCAAGGAGGAGACAGGGGACTCCCCTGAGAAGGAGGCTAGTTCACCAACACAGGAGCCAGATATATGGAGAAACGTGACTCAAAGAAGTAGGAGGCCCAGGGTTCGCTCTGATTGTTTAGAAATACACAATCACTTTGAGGTCCTCTCCCCTAGCATGGAAGACGAAGAGCAGACTCCATTTGAGGATCTCTCCCTCATTACAGTCGATCAGGTATATGAAGACGAGCAGGGAATGTGCAGGCGACCTTGGAACGGACAGCTCATGGAAGAACCCCGACCAGACCTAAGAGGAGGCGTGTAGTGGTGATAGGGGATTCCCTACTGAGGGGAACAGAAGCAGTGATCTGTGAGCCTGACAAGATGTCTCGGGAAGTGTGCTGTCTCCCCGGGGCTAAGATCCAAGATGTAACTGAACGACTGCAAGGAATCATAAAACCCACTGACAAATACCCCTTCCTCTTGGTTCATGTGGGAACTGTTGGTTTCTGTTTCCTTCAGTGTGCAGTGAAATGCTTGTCATGGGACATTGTTTTGCATTCCACAGTCAGAGTACTGTTGGGTTCCCACAGGAATGGGAGACTGGATGTGACGTTCACTGGTTTCCTGTTTTTCACTGTTCTCTCAGTGATCTTTGTTTCCGAGAGGAGTTGCTTCTCTGCACTCGCAGAGGCAAGATGCATGTTTGTGTTCTCTCAGCATAGAAGTGTAAATAAAGTTAAGAATGTGGCACATACTGCTTATCTTCCGCTGTGTGTGACGACGCTCTGCTTGGGCTCCAGATAAGACGAGCCTGTATCAGCTTCAGCTTCAGCTGGGCCGAAGCTGGTCAAAACCTCACAGGAACCAATGACACTGCAAGCAATAGTCTCCAGAAGATCAAAAGAGACTACGAGGCTCTGGGCAGGAAATTGAAGCAATTAAATGCACAAATTGTCATCTCATCTGTCCTCCCAGTTGAATGATGTGGCCCAGGAAGAGAGGGAAAAATAGTGGAAGTGAACAGCTGGCTTCGCAAATGGTGTAAACAGGAATGGTTTGGATTCTTAGATCACGGACTGCAGTTTCTTGAAGATGGACTTCTGGCAAGCGATGGGCTGCACCTCACAACGGTTGGGAGGAATGTTTTTGCCAAAAATCTCAGAAACCTCATCAGGAGGGCTTTAAACTGACTAATGTGGGGGAGGGAGACAGTGCTCCTGAAGGTAGGAGACTATCAATTGATGAAGATGATCATCCAAATGTCATAGACCAAATGGAGCAAACAGCACGCAGACCTAGTGGTGGGAGGAAAAAATCCTTAAATAAGAGACACGGGGGAATGATTAAATAAGAGACACGGGGGAATGTCTGTACACTAATGCGCAAAGCATGGGTAATAAACAAGATGAGCTTGAGCTCTTGGTACAGCAAACTAAATATGACATAATAGGCATCACTGAAACCTGGTGGGATAAGTCCCACGACTGGAATGTAATAATGGAGGGATACAAACTATTTCAGAGAAACAGGCCAGACGAGAAAGGAGGAGGAGTGGCGTTATATGTCAGGGATGTGTATACCTGTGAAGAGATCCAAGATTTAGAACCTTAAAGCCAAAGTGAGAGCATTTGGGTCAAAATTAAGGGAGAGAAGAATACCAGGGACCTCATTGTGGGAGTTTACTATAGATTCCCAAGCCAAACAGAGGACATAGATGATGCCTTCCTGGAACAGATGGCCAAGCATGCAAAAGGAAGGGAGATAGTAGTAATGGGGGACTTCAATTACCCGGATATTTGTTGGATGTCAAACTCAGCCAAGAGCATAAGGTCAAACAGATTCCTCACTGGCCTTGCAGACAACTTCATTGTCCAGAAAGTGGGAGAAGCAACAAGAGGAACAGCCATTTTAGATCTGGTCCTAACCAATGTTGATGACCTGGTTAGTGGGGTAGAAGTGGTAGGATCATTAGGCGCGAGTGATCATGCTCTTCTGAAGTTTACTATACAGCGGAAAGGAGCAGCCAAGCATACTAGGACTCAATTTCTTGACTTTAAGAAAGCCGACTTCATAAAACTTAGGGAAGTGCTGGGTGAGATCCCATGGACAGTAATACTAAAAGGAAAGGGAGTTCATGATGGCTGGGAGTTTGTTAAGAGGGAGATAGTAAAAGCACAACTTCAGGCAATACCAATGAGACGGAAACATGGAAGGTGCCTAAAGAAGCCAGGGTGGCTATCTAAAGAACTTTTAACTGAGTTAAGATTAAAAAAGGATGTGTACAAAAGATGGAAAAGGGGGGGAACCACCAAAGAGGAATTCAAACAAATAGCCAGCACGTGTAGACACAAAGTCAGAAAAGCTAAAGCACAGAATGAAGTCAGGCTTGCTAGAGAGGTTAAAAGCAACAAAAAAGGCTTTTATGGGTATGTTCATAGCAAAAGGAAGAAGAAAGAAACAGTGGGGTCACTCAGAGGAGAAGATGGGGAAGAAGAGGAGAAGAAGACGAACAGGGGACACAGAAAGGGCTGAACTCCTCAATGCCTTCTTCTCCGATAAAGAAAACAATGCCTGAGCTGAAGAATTTGGAGCAAATGATTCAGCAGAGGAAACACAGCCCAGAATAACTAAGGAGATAGTACAAGAATACTTGGCTAGTTTAGATGTATTCAAGTCTCCAGGGCCAGATGAACTGCATCCAGGAGTATTAAAAGAACTGGCAGATGTGATCTCAGAACCACTGGCAGTCATCTTTGAGAATTCCTGGAGAACAGGCGAAGTCCCGGCAGACTGGAGGAGGGCAAATGTTGTCCCTATTTTCAAAAAGGGGAAAAGAGAGGACCCAAATAATTACCGCCCAGTCAGTCTGACATCAATACCAGGGAAGATTCTGGAGCAGATCATTAAGCAAACAGTCTGTGAGCACCTAGAAAGGAATGCTGTGATCACCAATAGTCAGCATGGATTTCTGAAAAATAAGTCATGTCAGACTAACCTGATCTCGTTTTTTGACAGAATTACAACCCTGGTAGATGAAGGGAACGCAGTGGATGTAGCCTACCTTGATTTCAGCAAGGCATTTGACAAGGTGCCCAATGATATTCTTGTAAAGAAGCTGGTAAAATGTGGTCTTGACCATGCTACCACTCAGTGGATTTGTAACTGGCTGACTGACCGAACCCAAAGTGTGCTCATCAATGGTTCCTCTTCATCCTGGAGAAGAGTGACTAGTGGGGTGCCACAGGGTTCTGTCTTGGGCCCCGTCTTATTCATCATCTTTATCAATGACTTGGATGATGGACTCAAGGGCATCCTGATCAAATTTGCAGATGGCACCAAACTGGGAGGGGTGGCTAACACCCCAGAGGACAGGATCACACTTCAAAATGACCTTGACAGATTAGAGAACTGGGCCAAAACAAACAAGATGAATTTTAACAGGGAGAAATGTAAAGTATTGTACTTGGGCAAAAAAAATGAGAGGCACAAATACAAGATGGGTGACACCTGGCTTGAGAGCAGTACATGTGAAAAGGATCTAGGAGTCTTGGTTGACCACAAACTTGACATGAGCCAAAAGTGTGACGCGGCAGCTAAAAAAGCCAATGCAATTCTGGGCTGCATCAATAGGAGTATAGCATCTAGATCAAGGGAAGTAATAGTGCCACTGAATTCTGCTCTGGTCAGACCTCACCTGGAGTACTGTGTCCAGTTCTGGGCACCACAGTTCAAGAAGGACCCTGACAAACTGGAACGTGTCCAGAGGAGGGCAACCAAAATGGTCAAAGGCCTGGAAACGATGCCTTATGTGGAATGACTAAGGGAGCTGGGCATGTTTAGCCTGGAGAAGAGGAGGTTAAGGGGTGATAATAGCCATGTTCAAATATATAAAAGGATGTCACATAGAGGAGGGAGAAAGGTTGTTTTCTGCTGCTCCAGAGAAGCAGACACTGAGCAATGGATCCAAACTACAAGAAAGAATATTTCACCTAAACATTAGGAAGAACTTCCTGACAGTAAGAGCTGTTCGACAGTGGAATTTGCTGCCAAGGAGTGTGGTGGAGTCTCCTTCTTTGGAGGTCTTTAAGCAGAGGCTTGACAACCATATGTCAGGAGTGCTCTGGTGGTGTTTCCTGCTTGGCAGGGGGTTGGACTCGATGGCCCTTGTGGGCTCTTCCAACTCTATGATTCTATCATTCTATGATTCTATGATGATGATGCTGCTGATGATGATGATGATAATGATTTACTTGTTACACACCCATCTGACTGGGTTCTCCCAGCCACTTTGGGAGGCTTTCAACAGAATACAATGGAACACAATGAAACATCAGACATTAAAATCTTCCTGATACAGAGCTACCTTCAGATGTCTATGGAAAATCACATAATTGTTTATCTCTTTTACATTTGATGGAAGTGTTTCACAGGGTGGGTTTCACTACTGAGAAGGCCCTCTGTCTGGTTCCCTGTAACTTCACTTATTGCAGTGGGTAACCTCCAGAATTTACATACACATACACATACACATACACACACACACACACCCTTCAAAGTACACTAGTCTAGAACTGTATTTTGAGATATTGAGTTGCACCAATGGGAAATGTAAGGTTGCCATACGTGTGGGCAGAAATCGCTGATATGTCCCAGAAATCTGGAAAATCTTCACCCCTCCCCCCAAATAAATCTCAACAACTTTTGTGTCCAGACTCTCACTTTCTGAAATATGACCCACATGTTAATCCAGGAGGTTTGAATCAGTTAATTGGCACTACAAAAATCCAATTCCTCAAGGGACGTGATTCTTTATAGCTTGAACCTGCACTGTTCAATGTAATGTGCATTAAGCAGCGATGTACAGGGTAGTCTCATATCAATCCAGTACTTTCCCACAGTCATTGAGGAAGTTCACACATCTCTAAGGCAACCCAGTCCTGTTTAGGTGCTGCTATATCCTGAAGCTGAGGCTCCAATACTTTGGCCACCTCATGGGAAGAGAAGACTCCCTGGAAAAGAGAAAAGACCCTGATGTTGGGAAAGATGGAGGGCACAAGGAGAAGGGGATGACAGAGGACGAGGTAGTTGGATAGTGTTCTCGAAGCTACCAGCATGAGTTTGACCAAACTGCGGGAGACAGTGGAAGACAGGATTGCCTGGCATGATCTCCATGGGTTCACGAAGAGTCGGACACGACTAAACAACTAAACAACAACAGCATAAGGTGACAGTAAGCATAGGAGAAGGCAGTGAAGATGAGGACCTTTTTGCCTGCTTCGATCATATAGAAGGCAACAGACTTGGGGTATACAGAACCTGGGTTATACACAGATGCAGTGTGCTTATCTATGACACCCCCCTCACATGTCTTCTTGAGATTCGTCTGTTTTGAGAGAGAATGGAGTGCACCTCTGGGGATAAAGTCACATTGCTGTATAAGCAGCCTCCAAGGGACCTTTTGAGACGCAAGCCTGGGCAGTGTATATGGAGGTCCTGAGCTGCCCAGATAACTGGACCCTCCTCTCTGTTTTGGTGATGTCAAAAGGAAAGTGGAGCAACACATTTGGGACCAACTTGGCTGCAGAAGTTGCTGGAAGGAGGTGTACAAGGTGCCATCCAACCATCTTAGAGACTCCACTCTGGATTTGTGTAGGGTTTCCTCCTTAGCCTTTTCTTCTCCCAAAGATAACTCAATTAAGTAATGATTGAAGTGGGTCTCCCAGTGATACCGATCAAAAATTCTGTTTTCTGATTCATATAACGTCTATTCCATGAAGTGCCTCTGATCATAAGCTAAGAGAAAAGATGGTTCCTTTTACTGTCTGCACTACTCCAACTTTACAGGCTGTGTTTTTTTTTTTTTTAATTATTCAAAATGCCCTCATCAATAATAAAGTGAAACTACAAGTTCCGCTGTACAACTGCACTGGAAACATTGAGGAAAACATGCAAAATTGATTCGCCAACTATTGCAAGGAACTTACTCATGAATGCATTTGTCATCGTCCCCCTGCACTACTAAAGTGAGAAAGTAGGGAAGGATGCAATTCATTAACTTGCCTTGAAACAAACAAAAACATGAAAAAAATTCCACCCACAAACCCTGCAACATCTGCTAAAATCATGAACCTCCAATGGCTAAAAACCAGCAAGGGAGATTCTGGAGTGTTTCTTACAAATATGAGGTCCAATAAGCGATACACTTGCCAAAGGGAATATAGCTCAAAACATTACCTTTCCCACATATGCTGAATTAGAGATTCATTTAGGTAAAATGTTAGTGTGCAAGCTCAGACAGCAAATGTGCTAAAGCATAATTGGATGCTACCCTCTCTCCCTGTTTATACAGGAGTTGGTGTTTCCTTCTCTCACCATAATTAATAAGTACACAAATGTAAGACACAAGGAGAAAAAAGAACACACCTGGGCGTCAGTAGTCCTTTTTGCAAATATGTTTTTTTAAATAATAATAATAATGCCATAACTGAGATGGGTTTCTAAGAGAAGTCAACCAATTAGTGCCATCTATAAACAGATATATTAAACAGATGATTAGGCTTTCTAGCTATGCTAAATAATTAGAAGGACAGTTTTTGAACGTATATTAGAGAAACAAGCATGTTGAGCTGAACTGCATGCCAACTGAGGCAACTTACTGACATTAATTTCTCCTCTCCAATCTCATTTGATTCAGTTGTGGCAGATGGAGAAAGGTACACTTGGATGGAATGATGGAAAATTGGGGTCAGAACAGGGGTGTGGGTGTGGGTGTGTGGGTGTGGGTGTAGCTCCATGCATCTGTTATCATTGAGAATGGGATTTTGGAGGAAAGGAGGGTGGAAGTCAATGTGTGGAGAAAGGGAGTGCAGTTAAAATGATAAGAAGGAGAAAACTGTGGTGAAGAAGATACCCACAAAGCTGGCGAAAGGTAAGAGAAAAAGCGAGTGAGTGGATTTACATAGGTGGAAGCTGCGCTCTGACACTGGAAGCTGACAGACGGTCTAGGGCAGGGGTCAGCAAACTTTTTCAGCAGGGGACCAGTCCACTGTCCCTCCGACCTTGTGGGGGGGGGGCGGACTATATTTTGGAAAGAAAAGAAAAATAATGAATTCCTATGCCCCACAAATAACCCAGAGATGCATTTTAAATAAAAGGACACATTCTACTCATGTAAAAACATGCTGATACCTGGGCTGTCTGCAGGCCGGATTTAGAAGATTGGGTCAGATACAACCTCCGGGGCTTAGTTTCCCTACCCAGGGTCTAGGGCTCTTCAAATATTGCTGGACTCCAATTCTCATCATCCCTGACCATCCGTCCCATACTTCCTGGGACTTCTGGGAGTTGGAAGGAAAGCTATAGATTTTCTATCCCTGGGTGAGAGACTGAGCAGGAACTACAGCCCGTGATGTGAAAGACAGAATGGTTATGAGGAGCAGGAGAACACACAGTCTGCAATACAGATTATCATTGCAGGAGCACTACATTTTTACAGCTTCTGGGTAAAACTGTAATGTTAAGCAGCACTAGCTTATCATATGGTATAGGCATATAGGCTTACGAAATTCCTTGTATTTCAGGTGAGTCAGCTGAGTTGCACTTGACTCTTAAAATGAGAAATTTTGGGGTAGGGATAGGTTTGACGGTTTATAGAGAGGCACATGGAAATAAACACCAATGATTTCAATGTGTCTTCTGTTCCATCCTAGAATAAAGCTTTAAGAATTTCACCTAACTTGTAGAAAGCATCCCTTATATTAAAAGCAAGCACCAACTACATATATCCAATATTGGATCCCTGTTCAAATGAAGCATAAAAATTGATTGCATGGTTTAATTAGGACTGAGTGAGCCGTGTGTTATTTCTATTTATATTCAACAATGTCAGCTAGCCATGGGCCAGCTAGTTGGCTATGCTTTGTCCATCCCTCACATTGCAAAAAGAACATGAATAATCCATAGCTCCATAAAAGAAAGAGCAGGAGACGGAAAGAAGATTTCTGACCTCCGGCGAGTGTCTTTATCCATTTATATTCCTCCCAAACACCATGTTGGAGTCAAGGGAACTTTTCCTATGCTTTGTATTTCTTGCCCAGTTTACTTAGACCCCCTTAATTCTCTCTTCACTGTGTTCTGGTGGCATTTGGTCCCCTGCTTGCTGAGCTTTAAAGCTTTCAAAATCAGGGCTTTGCTTTCAGCATTGGAAAAGATGGGAAAGGAGTCCAGAAGATTCACATGCTCTTCTCCATCCTGTGCAAAAATGTAACAGTGGATGCCATACCACATTGTTTTCATCCACAAAGGACTGAACAATGTCCTCTTAATTATTAGTTACTAATATATCTTGTGTTAGCAATGGCCAAAGTTATTTAACATTTTCAGGAAGGTTCTGAGTAGTGTTTCTCATTGTATAATTCTCTCTTTTTGCTCCACTTGAGAAAGCGTTTACATGTTTATTTACATCTCTCTGAACTCATTTTATTTGCCCCCAGTGAAATCACTAAGTAGCCAAATCTGATTGGTTATGTAGCATCATGGCATCACCCTGTTAATATAAGATAGATAGATGATAGATAGATGATAGATAGATAGATAGATAGATAGATAGATAGATAGATAGATATAGATAGATAGATGATAGATAGATCTAGAGAGATATATACAGTGGCACCTCTGGTTACGAACTTATTTCATTCCAGAGGTCTGTTCTTAACCTGAGGTACCACTTTAGCTAATGGGGCCTCCCGCTGCCACCGCACTACCGGTGCACAATTTCTGTTCTCATCCTGTGGTAAAGTTCTTAACCCGGGGTACTACTTTCAGGTTAGCAGAGTCTGTAACCCAAAGTATTTGTAACCCAAGGTGTTTCTAACCCGAGGTATCACTGTATATATAAGCACATTCATTTGGAGTGCTTTTTAAAAGCTGGAAAAAATGCTCAACAAAAAATTTCACAGCTTTAGGTTGGGATAAAGCAGTAAGAATGGAAATACAGCTATGTCGAAAGCCACTATTCAATTTATCAAACCTTTTTCCAAAGTTCTCCCTTAATTATTTACAAACTAAGTAAATAAAAACTTTCCCCACACTTTCTTTATGGTGACGTTAATATAACGGGGTGACAAAAGCAGGGTGCTTGGTTGGTGTCTGATTTTAAAATGAGAAGTCACCATGCAATTAAGTACAAAAACTTGCATTGACTGACAACTGCCAGTGTGGTATCTTGACCAGATATGGAGACCAAGGTTAGAGTAAAAGCCCTATAACAGATATTACTTCTGCAGCTTTTCCAATCTGTATGTCTGCGCTGAATGCCGCGAAAAGTTCTGGAGCATGAGGCTTATACAAAACACAGGATTTCTCTTCCGTCTGTACGGCATAAAACGGAGCATTTCACCCTGTTAATGGTATAATCCCTATTTGACTGATTTAATTTTCATGATTAAATCAGAAAGAAGAAATAAAGAGTTTCCAGTAGGCGTGCCACTGGAAATGGTGTGGTGCCAAAGTAGAGGCAGCTAGAGGAAGCAATGGCATGTAACAAGATCAAATTTGCACAAGGTGTTTGACGGAAAAATTACTCTCCTCCCCTTAAAATTTGAAGTGCAATCTAACATGAGAATGGTCAGCTGCCTGTGAAATATGCAAGGCTGCTCAATTTTTTTAAGGAGAAAAAAGGGGCAGAAGATAATTTTTGGTCTAATATGCACTTTTTGCAAAGCATATAATACATTCCTGTATGTATTTTCCCACCAATAAATGTCTTTTCCTTGCACA
The DNA here is from genome assembly GCF_951804945.1 of Podarcis cretensis. NCBI lineage: Eukaryota > Metazoa > Chordata > Lepidosauria > Squamata > Lacertidae > Podarcis > Podarcis cretensis. The sequence continues at coordinate 20,925,116 of NC_137176.1, read as the reverse complement.
CTTCACCCTTTAGATGCATTTTTGTACATATTATTTGGCTCAAGAAGTGCACTACAAAATTCAGGGGGGAAATGCAAATCTCAAAGGATGGCTGTGTTTGGGTCCATATCTTGTTTTGAATAGTGTCTTTTAATTTGAGCTGAATGTGAACTCCAACTTTAAATGTGAAGTTTCTCCTCCATCTTTAGTTGAAGGGATAGCCTTCTGAAAATGTATCATATTTGATTAACAAAAAAACTTATTTGGTTTAATTTGTTGTCTTAAGGATTTCTGTGCTATAAAATGCCAGGAAATTCCCTCTGTTAATGGTCACAATATTAACAGACCTGCCATTTAGGTAATGCAGAAATGGTATGGTATCCTATGTTGTGGTTAGTTCAAGCTGAATGACTGTGACAGAGGAGTAAACCCAGATTCGTCTCAGTCATGGAACAGATGCATGGAGGCTCTGCAACTGTCATGCAATGACATGAAGCTGTCATGCAATGAAGCTGCAATTTCCTGTTAGTGGCAAACTTCTAAGAGGCTATGGGAAAAGAAGCATGCTCTTAGATGTTCTAGGGCCATTTAGTGTTCCACCGTTCAAAAGTGCAGAAGTGAATTTTGCTTACAAGACACTCCAGAACTAGTACTGATGTTGGAATACTGGTGCTCATAGATCTCACCCTTGTTATCAGGCTGGCTACCATGCCAGTTGAAACACCAATACAGTCACCAAGAGGAGACCCACACAAAGTGCATGACAGGCTCCATAAAGGAGTGCTGCCATCGCCGCTGCTGCCCAGGACTGACCTGCTGGGAGCCTGAAGGGCCCTGCCTTGCTGGGCAGAGAGGGCTCCGTTTTTGTTTTGTTTTTCTACACTGATTTTAGTTTCTATCTATGTCATTTTAAATTGTGACTGATATTAATGCTGTATTCTTAGTTTTAGATTTTATGATTTATGTGTAGAATTGTTTTCCATTTGGTTGGGTACTTTTTGCTGTGTGGCGCTGTGGTCTAAACCACAGAGCTTAGGGCTTGCCAATCGGAAGGTCAGTGGTTCGAATCCCCACAACAGGGTGAGCTCCTGTTGCTCAGTCCCAGCTCCTACCAAGCTAGCAGCTCGAAAGCACATCAAAGTGAAAGTAGATAAATAGGTACCGCTCCGGTGGGAAGGTAAATGGTGTTTCCATGCGCTGCTCTGGTTTCGCCAGAAGCCGATTAGTCATGCTGGCCACATGACCCAGAAAAACTGTCTGTGGACAAACGCCAGCTCCCTCGGCAAGTAAAGCGAAATGAGCACCGCAACCCCAGAGTCGTTCGCAACTGGACTTAACTCTCATGGGTCCTTTATGTTTACCTTTTTATTTATTGTTTATGACTTTTGTTATGTTGGTAATTATGTAAATCTTGTCATGATGTAAGCCACCTTGAGCATTGTTTTAACTATGGAAAGGTGGCATACATATAAAATTATTATAATGATGATGATTATGGCAATCTACCTCCCAGCATGAGGGATGGTTGCTGTGCCTGCGATGGATACAAAGAGAACTACTCTTCAGTTCTGTGGATCTTAAAATATAAAAGGCAAATATGGAGTTTTTGTGGGGTCATGGAACATTAACTCTGTTCCCCATCAATTGCAGAACTTAAATGGATAGTTTTAATTACATCTAAAAAACATTTATAATCCTTAATTGAAATATGCTGCATAAAATACATGCCTCAGAAAGTAGCCTGGAAGCCTTTTAGCAGATTTGATTTATTTTTACTTAAAGACTCACAGTTTTATCTCTGCATGAAGTGAAGGAATCCTTCTGTTAGAAAGGGGAATATAGCCTGCTTGAACCATTCATTTCTACCCCAAATGCAGCAAAAATAGATCATTTGTGGCCACACAATGGGTGTCTGGTTTGTCAAACAGGAATAAATACAAATGACAAATTGGTAGCTGTGCTCATAATAATTTATTATTATTATTATTTTGAAGCATACATCTCATATCTGTCACTTTTAATATCCCTGTCAGTAATTATGAAAGCCCTCAAGGCTGTTTGTTCGACTCCACACGATTTGCTTTCAATGATAATAGCCTGCAGGGATATACATACATTGTTCTTGAAAGGTAATAATTAGTTTTGCATAGTCACATACCACATACCGTACAAGGGTGCTTCATTCATGAAAAAAAGACTTTTAAGAAATGAAAGTGGGAACCTAATGAATTCTTTTTTCCCCTTCTAATGTTGCTTTTGAAGAAAACATTTAGCTTGAGTGCAAATGCCTATTCAGAGCTTGAAAAATGTTTAAAATGTCATTAATTTTTTATTGAATACTTCCTTATGCTTTAAATTACATCTGGCAAATCTATAATGCATTAGATGGAGAACATTTTATGCATGGCTATACAAGAGATGAAAGAATATTTGTTAGATGTAGGAGGTGGTGCAGATGTAGTCGTGGAGACCTATTTTTCTTCTTTATTTAAGCATTCACCCTGTGAAGGAACACAGAAAACTGCACCCACAACATACTCCTCAAAGTAGGAATTACAATATAATTCCCACCAGAAGAACCCAGATGTTTCAGCCATCTTTCTGAAATTCTCTTTGCAGCCTGAAAATCCACCAGTTGTTTATGCTAAGGAGGAACTTTTAAATTCACCTCAGGTTTCACTGTAGGTGACATTTGATGAAACTTCAGTCTGCAAGTGTGTCCTCTGCATGGGACAATTTTTTCACCATTTTTGGAAACTCACCATCTAGTGCCAGAGAGCTTGTTACTTCCTCTTCACTTTTCCTTGGACATGGCACTAGAATGGCTGTAAAAACAAAATGGAAAGCTTCTGCTTTGAAGCAAACCAGAGTTCCTTGTTACATCCAATCCTGGTTACTTTAACTTATGCTTAGTTCAAAAGTAGGAGCAAAAGTAATTGCCTTGTCATTTTTTACCTCTAGCCGTCCCCTTCTCTGGCATGTGCCCATCAAAAAGTTATCCATGAGGAAATGTAGACTTTGGATGGAAAAATGTTTCCGCACCTGGTTTAAAATGCTCACAGTTCCCCTCAGCTTGGACATAACAAGGAACTTACTCCAACACTGCACCTCAGGAAACTTTCTATGGCCTTAGTGAGAGGCAGAGGAAGTGAATGTGGCTTTCTATAACAGTCCAAGGTAGCGTACTGTTGCTTCCTATTGGTTTTATGTACAAAGTCTTTCCATGCCTTTATATTCTGATTTTCTCTGCCACCTACACAACTTTTGACCCAAGTGGCATAGAGCTGGAGAGATTGGAAAAGCTCCACCATCTCATCATTTTGTAGTCACAAGCACAGGAGTAGGTACAGCATAAAAGCCGGCAACTTGAACCTTCAGCCTATTATTTATTTAGAATCCCTATACCATAATAAACAGATTGGTGGATGAGGTGGAATGCTTTCTGGTTTGTTCTCAAGTCTAAGGTGCACAATTGAGACTTTAATACATACTTGTTCCAATAATGCTTTCCCAGCTACTATATAAACCATTAAGCTTCATTACAATGTTAAGACAATTACGTTGTTTGGGTTTGCGACGAAGCTGGATAAAGTCCATGAAATGTACAGATGTAGGAGGCTGTGCCGTGTTGCTAACAACTTCGCAATCGAGGTGCACAGATGTCTTGTGCATCTTAAATTATGATTATTGGCCATTTTATTTTGCTATGCACTTCAGCGGGCAATCCGAGAAATGCGGTTAATTACTTTATGAGATTGTTACATACTTGAATCACAAGAGCAAAAAAATACTTCATTACAAAAAATAAAATAAAAGAACCAGCTATATCAAATAATATAATGTTCAATGCCACCACCACCCACTTCTTAACTAATTTGTATCATTATGATGAAACAAATATACTAAAACTCGGCTCTCTCTATAAAAACAAAACAAAACAAAACAAAAAGTGCAGCTGTATGAATTTCCTGAAAAAATAGAGCGAGGCAGAGCGTAAATTAGTGCCTTTACATTGACAGCTTGAGGTCTCTTCACACTTCATATCGTTAGTTATGTGCGTTTTAGAAAAAGGAGAGTGTAAATATGGCAAGAAGGTGTTCAAAAACATATGGTGAGTAGCAAACCTGGGCTTTTTGCTGAATAACATGTTCAGATGACTATGTGAAGGAAATACAGGAGTTTGTGGGATCTTGTCAGTAGTGGCACCATTGAATGTGCTTCTGAAAATGACCACATATGATTATTTATCAGGAGCGCCATTACTTCTAATTAGTTTAAGTTATAAGAAAGTAAGTACTACATGTATCATTAATGCATACTGGTTTTAATCGCTTCATTTTAACCTGATCAAGAGAAGGCATTTGAACCTTCGTTCAAATCCTTTCTACCATGAAACCTGAATTGGAAAACAAACTTAAAGATTAAGGCTCATTGCTATTTTCCCATAAAAATAGGTGCCGGAACTCACCATGAGCACCTCCCTTGTTCTCTCTTACGGTGACCACCTGAGAGGTGCCAGAACTGAGTTCTGGTGAGTTTGGGGTGAAGCTGTTGGAGATATGTGAACATTCCTTCTGATGCTCACAACCTCAAAGGGCTCCTCAAGCACTTACAAAGAGTGCGCAGTGTGACATATTCTTCACACTGTGCTTTTTTTAAAAAAAAAATGTTTAGGGGTACTCTCATTTTCCTACTCATTTTGAAATACTGCCCCTCAATGAGGCCAAACTTAGATTCAGAAAATGTTTAGGGGTATGCAGATCCCTGCATCCCCCCCAGAAAAAAAGCACTGCTAAAATCACATGTATCTGGAGCAATAGCAAACTCTTGCCTTGTTTACTCCAACCTTCCCTTTGGTCCCTCGTCCTTTGCTCTTCTCCCCTGCCACAAATTTTACAATTGTGTTCTGTAAAGTGCCATGCATACTGGGGACAGAAAATTCCTGTGAATACTCATGGGTGGGGTACAGGGTTTTTGTCCCACTTATGTATCTGACTCCTGAAGTGGCTGACGATGTTCACAAGTGTCCTTCCTTCCATTAGGCGAATCATGTTGTCTGGGACTGGGACTCTGCAGCCTTCCCAGAGGGCCCAGTTAAGGCCCTGAGGAAACATCATGAGATAACTTCTCCTATGGAGCTTTTTCAGATCCGGAGGCATAGCCATCCAGAGAGGATGAGTGGCAGGATTATTATTATTATTATTATTATTATTATTATTATTACTATTATTATTATTTCATACCCCACCCATCTGTCTGGGTTTCCAAAGTCACTCTGGGCGGCTTCCTACAAAAGATTAAAAATACATTAAAGCATCAATCATTAAAAACTTCCCTAAACAGGGCTGCCTTCAGATGTCTCCTAAATGTCAGATAGTTGTTTATTTCTTTGACATCTGATGGGAAGGCATTCCACAGGGTGGGTGCCATTACCAAGAAGGCGCTCGGCCTGGTTCCCTGTAACTTCACTTCTTGCATTGAGGGAACCGCCAGTAGGCCCTTGGCACTGAACCTCAGTGTCCGGGTTGAACGATGGGCGTGGAGACGCTCCTTCAGGTATACTGGGCCAAGGCCATTTATGGCCATTTAGGTCCACAATTTGAATTGTGCTCCAAAATGTATTGGGAGCCAATGTAGGTTTTTCAAAACCGGTGTTATGTGGTCTCGGCAGCCGCTCCCAGCCACCAGTCTAGCTGCCACATTCTGCATTAGTTGTAGTCACCTTCAAAGAATAAATATTTGCACACATAGGCGCCAATTCCTAGGGGTTGAGGTCCCTTTGCCCCCAACCCATAAAATATTTGAGGGGGCTGAGCCTCCGCAAAGTTGATGAGCATTTCCATTCAAATAGTATGTGTGTGCTGTGTTTTGTTGTTGATTATGTGGGGCGTCGGCTTACCTGGGCCCCCCAATATTTTATTCAAGTTGGCATCCCTTTTTACACAAAAAAGCCTATACACCCTGCCCTTGCATGCTGCCACCCTTGGTCACCTCACAATAAGGTAAGCTCAAAATACCATTTTGCCCAAATTATCAGTGCGACAGAAAAATGGAAGCTTCTTCAACAGGGGGTGGTTGGGAAGAACTTTCACAAAACTGGAGGGCAGATCTTGGCATGGCAAAAATTGTGTGTTCTTCATGACCATCTAATCAAAGGGATAGTGCAGCCTATTAGCTGCGCACAGATTAATGCAGTATTCAAATAGTGCCTTCTTCCTGTGCTTCTAGGGCACTATAGCTCTTAATGTATCTTCCTAAGAACATCTGCAGCTTGAAATCCCACAGTCTAGCCCATGTTTCTCTGAAACAGATATCAATTAGTGTTTCTACTTCTTCTGTTATGGGAATATTGAATTGCTGCTTTTCTCCACTTGTTTGAGCATCTGGGAAATCACCATGACAACCAGTGCATGCCAGGTGTCTGTTTAGAAAGCACTGCCTTCCTTCAGCCTTCTTCAGTAAAATTCATTACCTTAATTGCCAAGCTAATACTGAAGCAAAACGAGGCTGAGCATAAAGATTAAAAAGACATACTTCTTGATTAAAATCTTCATAACCCAAAATCTGTATAATCTGTAAACTGCACCAAATATATAAATCAGCTTAAGCCTGGAAGGTGCCCATTAATATGCACGAATATATATATATATTTTAACACTCTCAAAATTACCACTCCTGTTAAATAAAGTGAAAACAGAAAATGAGGAATACTGCATTCTTTCAAAAAATGTTGAAACTACGACTTGAGGGTAGAATTAGATTTTTTTTTTTTTTGATTTTTTTAAGGAAACAGTGCGCCAGAGCATTCAATATATAGATAACCCCAAGAGGCAGATAGATTCGCAGGAAAGTGTTGGAAGATTGTACAAGATCGGTATGAACGATGTGAAGAAATTGCTGCAGCATGGGCAAAAGGTCAAACTTGACTTCAGCCATTATGATTGTCTCCTCAGCCAAGCATTGCAAACTGCTGCTGCAAAATGAAACAGCTAAGTGAAGTGAGAAGGCTTTGATTGTGACTTCAACAGCTGAGTGTTTATTACTAGACCCCCAAATGTCTGGGTTGATGGCCTCTTTGTTTCTGGGCCCTTTTCAAAATCTCCCATTGATCTTCAAATCCCTAGCATAACCACATGGAGGTGTGCTTGCAGGAACACCCTTCCCCCGGCCATAGATTCTGCCATGTGCATTTAGATCGCATTAGGATTTTTCTGGGTGCTTCCACCATCATAAATGGGGTTGATGGTTGTAAGATCGAGTGAAACAATGGGGTAACTCTGTTCCATCAGGTTTCCTCACTGGTTGTGATTACCAGTGCTTGCAAAGTCTTTGCTCACATTATTTGGATTTCAAACTGCATGGATAAAGGAATATGGACCACCTGTTGGCATTGTGGTATCAGGTTAGTGACAAATGAGAATCCCTGTCAAAGTTTGACAGTGGAGGTGGGGGAAATAAAGATCCAGCCCATTAGACAGATCCAGCTCCCCGCCCCTTATATAATCTACTTTATATTTTGGAAAGAAGTTTTTCTGTCCATATGTATACTTGGATGCCGCTTGATACATTGCCACCAAATTTGGCACAAGGGTTTCTGAGGGGAGGTTGGTACTCTTTGTTGACATTTGGATGCCCTGATCTCAGGGGCTGGGCAGAGGAGGAGGAGTGGTGGAGACCGCCTCCCCATCCTGACCCTTCCAGGGAAGAGGAAGAGGAAGATAGTATAGATTTACAACAGGGGGTTAAGGGAGGTCACAGCTCAGAGGCAGATGAGGGGGAAATCTTGGAAATCATGGGAGAGCCAGAGCAGCTGGCTGACATGTTGTCACTAGAAAGCATCCAAACCCACCATCTCCCAGAACCTGGCAAGTCTTAAAAGTAGGAGAGCAAAGAGCTTGAAGACAGAGGGCACTTAGTGGCACGCATAGAGGAGGTGATGAGGTTGACGTATGAGTAAGGTGGAAATTCACTTGGGTCAATGCCATTATCCAAGAGGCTGGGTTCTATAGCCTCTCTGTAAAGTCTGAAATAAAAAAGGACTGTATGAAACTTGTCCTTGTCTTTATATTTCCTGGGCAACTAGCTGGGATCCGGGGCAGCACCCTGACAGCAGGGAGCAATAGCCATTCAAATTACATACCTTCCAACCATTCTTGAGAAAGGAAATGTGGTCGTATGAATCCATCCCAAAGTCACACATGAAGTTGATTATTTGATGGGTACAGGGTTGTGAAAGGATATCTATTGGCCTCAATTTGATGGGTTACAAACTGGCAAACTAATCTAAAACTTTTCCCCAATAGTAAAAGTTAATATATTCCCCAAATAAAACTATTCACCACCTATTATGGAGATCCATCTTGACAGGGTTGAGATCCAGCATGACTGTTAACTGCTTTTGGCTTTCACAAGACTTAAAGCATATCCTCTTTGTGACATCACACATGACATCAGAATGGCATGTTTGCATTCAACCTAGACTATCTCCACGCCAACAGCAATGGCCAGTAGCTTTTGACTGTCAGAAACCTTTCCTTGTCTTTATACTTTCCTGGGCAACCAGCCAGGAGCCGCTGACAGCATCCTGACAGAGACGCTATATTGAATCAAGGTGGCAGATTAAAATGTGACTTGGGTGTGACTTCAACCACTTTGGGGCATAGGTCTAGCCATTTCTTGAGATGTTTTCACCAGAGCTGGAATAAGGGCTCCTGGAGTGGAAACGGTGGTCTTCATTGCTTTTTAGATGCCAGGTACCATTCTGAATCAAGATGGTGAAGCAAAACATAACTTTAGCATGACTTTTCATGTTTATTTTCATAGGTTTGGCCTCCTCTTGAGATACTGCTGCTAAACTCAGCATGTGGGTTTCTTAGGCAGGGGCAGCAGTCTTTGTCAATGTTTGGATTCCAGGCATGTTTTGTGGACCAACACATGACTTTTCACATGACAGGTCCAAACACAGAAATTACACTTTCCATTAAAAAAATCACATTTTTCAGTTTCTAACCCTGTTGGTGCCTTCTCAGTAGTGGTACACGGTTCTTTTTTTCTGGGGGTACATGGGGTACACATATCCCTAAACATTTTGTGAATCTAAGTTTGGCCTCATTGAGGAGCAGTATTTCAATATGAGCAGGAAAATGAGAGAACCACTAAACATTTTTCTTAGAAGAAAAAAAAGCACTGGCGGTACACCAGCTGTGCAAATGGGCTGGCCATGATTTTCCTCACGATATTTCTGCTGGCATCTAGAATGCACGTGGATATATATGGTTTTATTCAAAGTTTGCTTGCTTATTTGAGGTATTTATAGTCTGTATCCCATAGTCGCCTTTGGCTGGACTTAACCATCCAGGGGACCTTGACCTTTACCTTTTACGTTCTTCACTCAAGAGTCCCAGGGGGAGAAACAAAAACATGTTAATCACAAATCAGAATGAAAAAAATAAATTCAGCTAATGCATTTAAGCTGGCTTAGCAGTGCACCTCCCCTCACAATTCCTTGCATCAATGTTATGTCCAGAGCACAATTAGGAAAAGAAAATGGTAGGTGGATCACTGAAAGAGGAGTTCTTATCCTGCTACCTGGAGCAGCAACAAAATTAAGTATATACCAGTATATATAAAAGATGGAAGAAGCTGCTACTGTGAAGGGTAGCGCCAAAACACAATGGAGGTGAATTTTATCACACACACATACACAAATAAGAAAAAATAAACCCCTATTGGGGAACAGGTATCACCCCTCCCACAGGTGAAAATGTATGTTCAAATGGCATAAAGTACACCAAATCCAAACACCATTCAGGAGCATCACTACTGTCAGGTGAGCTGGTTCACATTTGGCAGAGAGAAGACAAGCTTTTTTTTTTACACCGCTTTGCTGGTGTAAATTTGTGTGGGTGCCTGGTCATATGGCTAAGCTGAATAGAGTTAGAATCCCACATAAGTGTAAACTGAGCTGACTGTGCCAGTGTATGTCTACCTGATCCAGGTTTGGGGATTTATATAGGAGGTCTGCCAGTTATTGATTTGATCATTCCAGGATAATTTAGAGTTTGGATTGTCACCTAAGGTCACAGTCCTAGAGCGATTAATCTGGGAGAAAGTCCAATGGGACTTCCTTTCTATAGGTAGCCACTAAGTGTGTTTCTGATTGTGTGGCAATAACAGTAAAAAGCAGCGTAAACATCTCGGTGTAATAACTGGACAATTAGCATTCTACTGAATAAGTTGCTGGTTCTCTCCTGGTTAAAATTAACTAACTTTTTGAAATGAACAAAGTAGACCTTCTTCCCTATGGTGCTACAGTGGCGCCAACTTTAAACAGACTTCAGTTTAGCTAAATTGTTGTTAATCTAAAGTGTTTTGTTTTTCATCTGCACACAAAAAGCATCTGTGCATTTTGTTGCTGGGAGATTGTAATTGCAGAATATATGGTTTTATTTGGGATAGATGACACTCCCTCTTCCCTCTGCTAAGAACCACATTGTATTGAATATGCATAAATTTGAAAGCTGTTTCAGCATTTTCTGCTTTTTGATGTTTCAAGGCAAGATTTCTTTTTGAGCACATTCCTAATCAGGAGAAAAAGAGACAAAGAATGAACTGCAAAAAATGGAGCCTTTTGTGAAAGATTTGAGCTGTTTAGATGCAAGATTTTGGAAGGTGCTTATCTCCTCTGGCAGAGTCCTCAGTACTTGAGATAGGCCTAGAAATAGCCTCCTATTCACAGCAGATGGTGGCGAGGCAAAGAGGGAAGGGTGCAATAATCTCATTTTCTGAATCTGTGGCCTTTCATATCTCAGGCAAGATTAAGTGATGTTGACCAGCCATACCCTGAATGGTTCTCCAGGAAATTCTCTAGATCTGTGAGGTGTACGAATTGTGAAAGCAGAAGAATGGATAAAAAGACACATTTAAAAATGGGATGAAATTAAGTTATATTCATAGAATCATAGAATCATAGAGTTGGAAGAGACCACAAGGGCCATCGAGTCCAACCCCCTGCCAAGCAGGAAACACCATCAGAGCACTCCTGACATATGGTTGTCAAGACTCTGCTTAAAGAGCTCCAAAGAAGGAGACTCCACCACACTCCTTGGCAGCAAATTCCACTGTCGAACAGCTCTTACTGTCAGGAAGTTCTTCCTAATGTTTAGGTGGAATCTTCTTTCTTGTAGTTTGGAACCATTGCTCCGTGTACGCTTCTCTGGAGCAGCAGAAAACAACCTTTCTCCCTCCTCTATGTGACATCCTTTTATATATTTGAACATGGCTATCATATCACCCCTTAACCTCCTCTTCTCCAGGCTAAACATGCCCAGCTCCCTTAGCCGTTCCTCATAAGGCATCGTTTCCAGGCCTTTGACCATTTTGGTTGCCCTCCTCTGGACACGTTCCAGTTTGTCAGTGTCCTTCTTGAACTGTGGTGCCCAGAACTGGACACAGTACTCCAGGTGAGGTCTGACCAGAGCAGAATACAGTGGCACTATTACTTCCCTTGATCTAGATGTTATACTCCTATTGATGCAGCCCAGAATTGCATTGGCTTTTTTAGCTGCCGCGTCACACTGTTGGCTCATGTCAAGTTTGTGGTCAACCAAGACTCCTAGATCCTTTTCACATGTACTGCTCTCAAGCCAGGTGTCACCCATCTTGTATTTGTGCCTCTCATTTTTTTTGCCCAAGTGCAATACTTTATAATAGGATGCTATACTCCTATTGATGCAGCCCAGTGGGCTATATTCAACTAAAAGGTTATATCAGCAGGAGCAACTGCAACGAGGTCTACTAGCACAAGTATGGCTTTCCTCCTTCTTCACCGCCAATGTGCTCTCCAAATTGGCTCTGGGGCTGAGGAGAACCTGCACAGAACATGGGGAGGAGAGATGAAATACATATGCTTCAGGTTACAGACTCCGCTAACCCAGAAATAGTGTTTCAGGTTAAGAACTTTGCTTCAGGATGAGAACAGAAATTGTGCTCCGGTGGTGCGGCATTAGCTAAAGTGGTGCTTCAGGTTAAGAACAGTTTCAGGTTAAGTACGGACCTCTGGAACGAATTAAGTACTTAATCTGAGGTACCACTGTAATTGCATCTGGCAAACAGAAATGCCTGTGCAGCAGGTCAGTTATAATAGCATAACATTGAATTCCACTCAGTACATATTTAATAATAATAATAATAAGCACTCACACTTTACATTTTGGGTACCCTTTGTGGGAGCACGTGTGGTGCTACAGTTCCCAGGGAGCTTACTGGCAAACAGGGGCTGGCTCACCTCTCAGTGTTAATTTTTGGAGGTTCACGCCCAGCCTCAGTAATCAAGTTTCATTGCTGGGAGGTGGGGCCAGACCCATTTATAAATAGGAGGTGGAGCCAACAATAGCCAGGCAGTCAGCTCTGGAGATTCACCCACCCTACCCTCCCTTTGTTTAATATTTTTTGTTTGTTTGTTTGCAGGTTAACTTTTTCTTCCTGCTTAGGGGACGTTGCTACGGTCTTTGACTGGTTGCTGTTGAAGGACCGGGAAGAAATTTTCCTGCATTGGCAGGTTTTGGCTCCCCCATAGCAATTTGTCACAACTTTGGTGGTTATGGCCTTGGGTGGAATCCTTTAGTCTTTTCTTCCCTATAATGGGGGGGGGTGAAGTGGTGACTAACCCCCCTGCGGTGGCGATTCCAAGGTCCCCCCCTTAAAGGGGTTATATATATGGGTGTCACTGGCCATACACTGAAAGGTTATCAGCGAACTACCCTGCGTGTGTGGATATGGGCTTGGCTGCCTGCTACACTTACGTTTCACAGAGCACTCCCCTATCCCTAAGCCAAGATCTTCCTACATTCGGAAGTTTAATAAAGTTGTGGCCTAATTTTAATTCCATATAACATTGTCAGAGTCTTTATTCCTTCCTTATGATCCCTCGGGGCTGGGGCTGTCGCTGCCTGGTCACGCAATACAACCAAATATGAATTTTATACATACATCTTAAGCTTACATTGATAGAGTGAGATCCAATATAGCACAAGTGACCTTCTTCTGAATCTGCAATGGGAATTCTTTATCCTCTCCTCCCTACTGCAGCCCCACTGGTGAGAATTAGGCTCTACTTAGTTCCAAGTCAATGTGTTCTATCTATTATTGGAAAAAAATATCTGAGGACTATGCCATAGCACCACTCTCAGCTCTAAGTATAGTCAGATTATGAGCTAAATGGGAGATATGGCAGAGAGCCTGTTTGAAGCTTAACCTCATTTGGATCTGGGAGTTTCCCTGATCTTTGTATTGCTCCAGTGCACAGGAGCTCAGGCTATATTCTGTGGTCTAATTCCTCAGAAAGTGCACGATTCCCTAGAAAAGCAGTATCTGTTGGCTTTTGTTAGACTGTTAGAACTGTGATGACCTGTGTTGAAAACAAATATGATTCTTTGCATTAATGGAGAGCCAGAAAATAACTCTTGGAAAATATGGAAGCTTAGTGTGTGTGTGTGTGTGTGTGTGTGTGTGTGTGTTGGTGATGATTCTCAAAGCAAGCTCTCACACACCTCCTAGCAAATTCCAAATCAAGCTGATGGGACATACTTCCGGAGGTATGCTCCAATGACACCATCATTTTGTTGTTGTTAAGTTCTCTAAACAGAAAGAAATTTAGAAAAAAAATAATGGGGTAAAGAATGCTCAAGAGACAGAAACAGGCAAAGGCATTGTGGGAAAGAGAGGCTGTTTATGAAACAAAAATTGAAAGTGTTCCAGGGTGAGACGAAAGATTGGCATTCAGCCTAAAATGTTGAAGGTTCTTAGTCTATAACTGAACTTCTAAAAACTAAGAAGGATTAATTCTATTAAATCTGTAAAAGCATTGCACAGCCTTCCTTCTCCCAACAGTTCATGCTTGGTATCACCATCAAAGGGGTGAGACAAGAACATTCATTTTTCTGTAAAGTAATTGTACATGACCAATTTTAGATAATGGAAGTCCCTTCCTTTTATCTTAATCCTCAGTTATTGTTATGTCTCAAATGGGCACCATTTAATTCTGACATCTTGTTGAAGCTGATCTGGATCTTATCCTCTGGATATATGTAATTGCTGTGTGTGCTCAATTGAAAAGACTTTTAGCAAAGTGCTTTGTAGCATATTGTCTCCCTCTAGAATAGCAAATGTCTGGTTGAACAAAACCCTTAGCACAGAGCTAGGAATGACTAGGTTGATGCTGTTTTTCAGACTAGAGATTCGTTTTCTTGTAAATTGCAAATGCCAGTCAGTTTCCAGCCAAGAAGTGACAAGAAAGGGTAGGGCATGCAAGTGTGAATCAGTGTTTTGTCCTTGATTTCTGTCATAATTGAATGTTTCTTGCCATTGGACAATGGGCCTCTTCTGCTGAACTATTTTTGTGAAAATTGATTGAAGTGAGGGAAAATATAGAAACTGCACTGAGGTGTGCTAGAACTTTCTAGCTGATATGTAGATGTGGTTATGTAACCAAAGGACTTTCAAGCAGAGGTGTACACCAACCACAAGATATGGTTCAGACCCTGACAAGCCTGCCTCAATCTGAGGTAACCCATAGGCCAAAAAAGTTGGAAACTAACCAACGAGTTTGCAGCTGTGTTCAGTGAGTCGCTGGGATGCTACAAGGGCCCACCGGTTGCACTGAGTCGCAACCCGGCTGTTCATTTCCATGAAGGCTCCATGGATGCCATTTGCCCTGAAACCCAAGATTGATTCCAAGCCTCTTCCCTCTTTAGAAATGGGAGTTGCGTTTATAAGTTATGCAACGGGACTTCCATGCTCATTCTACCATGCATAACTTGTGATTCACCTTGCCGGACTTGGATCACCAACTTAATAATGAGGCTGATTTTGCTTCTTGAGAGAGAATTTAAAAAGTGAATGAATGAATGAATGGATAGGGGAGGGGATTGCCAGTACATGACTAGTAGGCTGCATTTGGCTTAACTGATCTCTGGGAGCTCAGGGCTACCACAGTGAACTGGAAAAATGGGTATAAGGCAGCAGTGGGGAGCCTCCAGTCCATAGGTCTAACATGCCCATTCAGATTCCTAATTAGGGACGCGAGTGGCGCTGTGTATTAAACCACAGAGCCTAGGACTTGCCAATCAGAAGGTCAGCGGTTTGAATCCCCACGACGGGGTGAGCTCCCGTTGTTCAGTCCCTGCTCCTGCCCACCTAGCAGTTCGAAAGCACGTCAAAGTGCAAGTAGATAAATAGGTACCACTCCGGCGGGAAGGTAAACGGCGTTTCCGTGCACTGCTCTGGTTCGCCAGAAGCGGCTTAGTCATGCTGGCCACATGACCCGGAAGCTGTACACTGGCTCCCTCAGCCAATAAAGCGAGATGAGCGCCGCAACTCCAGAGTCGGTCATGACTGGACCTAATGGTCAGGGGTCCCTTTACCTTTACAAGAGTCCTAATTTGGCCTGTCAGGATCTTTTACTCAAGCCACCCCAACTTGTTCCACTCATATATGATATCAGAGGTGGAATTGGTGAAGTTGCAGCTGCAAATGAACAACTGGGAACTTTAAAGTGCATTCCTGATTGTTCCTTGGCAAGCAGGACTTGTACTGGGTGCCTTTTAATTTGGCATAAAACAGAAGCTCTGCTGGCATTGGGTCCAATCAGGAGCATCCGATTGGACCTCGCAATTGGAGTGGATACCTATTGAAAGCCATGCGGGTGGCATTGTGGGTTAAACCACAGAGCCTAGGGCTTGCCAATCAGGTCAGCGGTTCGAATCCCTGCGATGGGGTGAGCTCCCGTTGCTCGGTTCCAGCTCCTGCCAACCTAGCAGTTCGAAAGCATGTCAAAGTGCAAGTAGATAAATAGGTACCACTTCAACGGGAAGGTAAATGGCATTTCTGTGCACTGCTCTAGTTCATCAGAAGCGGCTTAGTCACGCTGGCCACATGACCCGGAAGCTCCCTTGGCCAATAAAGCGAGATGAGCGCCACAACCCCAGAGTCGTCCACGACTGGACCTAATGGTCAGGGGTCCCTTTACCTTTTCTTTTACCTATTCAAGTTAGTTTTATTGCGGCAAAAGCCAGCGACACAGAACACCACAAGATCAAACAAAGGAAATCAACAACAACATCAAAAAAAAAAAAATTACACAAGGGAACTTCGCAGTGTGCCATTCAGCAAAAGAGATTTACGCTTCCTGATTGCTAAAGTGCAGAATTTGGCCACCTCATATGATATTGAGCTTGAGGAATCTTCCAGAAGGTATTTTCGTAGAATTTCGGGGGAGGATTCCAAATAATGTTGCAGGGGTATAAATTTTGATAAAAGCGGCAAAATAAGTTGAACTCGTTCTTCACTATAAAATTCACAAAATAGAAGGATGTGAGTGACAGATTCTACCTTATTAGACATACAGGGGCAGAGACGTGCATGCCTTGGTACCCGCGTGAATTTGCCGTACAGCACTGCTGAGGGCATTGTCTCAAAGCGGGCTCTGGAGAAAGCCCATCTATGGGCTTCGTTAGTGATGTTAGTTAAGTAAGGGGCAGCTGCAAAATTAGGCCAAGCTTTTAAGCATCTATATGTCTCCGGGAGTAGGGCGTCTTCTTGTTGTAATTTGACATCGTAAAGTCTCTGAGTAATAGTTACTTTTGCCTTGTTCAGAGTTCCAATAAGAAGATTTTCAGGGTTTAGGCCAATTTGTTTGATCTTGTTAGCTATTTGCATAAGCCAAGGAGAGTAGGGAACTTTACCTATTGAAAGCAGGGTTTGAATATGCTGCCAATCAGCTGTTTGGGTGGCTCCTGGGAAACCTCACTCCTCTTCTAGCATAGTTTGATTTCAATCTGACCCACCTATGAAAATGGCTCACAGGTGGTGGAGGAGGTCGGGATCTGGCCTGCCAGATAGACACAGTTCCCTACCCCTTGTATAAGAATATAAAAGGAGCAAAGTCAAATAATGTATTGTGACCATGTTGCTGCAATACACCATATTAGCATACTTGCAGGCATTTGGGGATTTTGCTAAAAGTCCCATTCATACCCCTCACACTACCAGAGGGCATTACTTTTAATGACATGAGTTGCAGGGGGCTGGGAATGGGTCTTGGCATGTAGATGATTTGTCTAGCACTACTCAGTTTTTAGCCTTAAATTAATGCACGCTAGCTTGCTGATATAAGCAATATAGAAGTTTTTTTTCTCAAGGCAAAAGGAGATGAGTTTCATTATAAATCTCCAACGCCATATGGAGTGACATCCTGTTGTACATGCTTTATGGAATTCTGCCAAGGCCCCATTCATTTCTTTAGCAGGCTTGTTAACTTTTAAGTTTAGAAATTACTCTGGTGATCAGATCCTTTGTCATGTCCTAATCCAAATAGGTTTCTTTTTTTTCCTCCAGTGCTACATCTAATGCGGACAAAGGCAGACTGTCAAAAACTCATCTCTTTCCTCTGGCTGTGCCTGAAGCTTAGTTTTATATAGAACTCCACAGGAGTCTTGAAAATATTATGGTCTCACCCCCTCCCTTTTATCCATTTTCTCTCCTTTTAAAGAACACATTGAGCACCCTTGTATTTTTCATCAAGAGCTGATCACTTCCATGTTAGAATTCTCTTCCATTCAGATTTTAAGTAGTCTCATATTTTGCTCATTCAAGCATGTCTTTTCCCCAAGCATTTTAACATAGGGATATGTGGGAATACCCCCTCCCTGAGATTTCACTAGTCATGGATAGTCTTTCCCCACAAAATGCCTTCCAATGATTACCCAGGAAGGAATTTCTCCCATCTCCCATTGCCACAAAAACAAACTCTTCAAATTTCTTTTCAAATTTTGCTTGAGGGAAGAAAAACAAACCCATGGAGATTTTTTCTGAGAGGACCAGAACAGGTTATGAACTCAGGGCTTATTCACACAGTGGGAAATCATGTTGTCCTGCTATATGTCAACTGGACCAGATGGTCAATCAACAACTTAGGGTATTTTTTTCCCAATTCCAGAAAGCTCTTTAGTAATATTAAGTATTTTTTTCCCCAGCAGCTCCTTTTTCTTTATATTCTGCTGATATGGTAACTCCAAGGGCAATATATCTTCCTTCCTAGGGAAAATATAATCCATGACTGATAGGGTATGTATCAAGTATAAGATAGCCAAACCAGGAAGCATTACTGTAGTGTTTCTTGTAATAACTTTTATTTAACAAAAACTCTTTCATACCTCCCATCCATTTTGGAGGGCTTAAATCTTTTTTAAAATTTAAGAGCACAAATATTTTTCACCTACTCACTGATTTAATAACTCAGCTTTGGGGGCCATTCCTCACACATTTCAGGTTATTATTATTATTATTATTATTATTATTATTATTAGAACACATTTATTCAAAAGTTACACATCAACTTTGTCCACTGTTTGAGGGAGGTCACAGCTCAGAGGCAGATGAGGGGGAAAGTTGGGAAATAATGGGAGAGGAAGAGGAGGAAGAAGAAGCACCAGAGGGACGACAGTGTCTTTAGAAAACATTCCAGACCTTCCATCTCCCAGAACCCGGCAAGCCTTGAAAGTAGAAGAGCAAAGAGCTCAAAGACAGAGGGCACTTAACAGCATGCATAGAAGAGACAATGAGATTGATGGATGAGGAAGTGGGAGAGACGGGGGGGGGGGTGGAGATTCACTCGGGACAATGCCATTATCCAAGAGGCTGGTTCTATAGCCTCCCTCTGTAAATACTGAATAAAAAGTGGGCTGTAAGAAACATTTCCTTGTCTTTGTACATTCCTTGGCAGCCCGCCATGGGAGTCGCTGGCAGCCTGACAGGAGGATACCAGATTCCTGCCTCTGGATCTATATCTTTAAAAATGCAATGTGCAGAACTGGATCTCCATACTCCATATGGCCTCGTACTAGTACTGAATTCAGTGCTGGTCTAAGTAGGCCACTGAATGACTCAAAATTAACTCCTCGTATCTTTAACAGTGCAATTCTAAATGTGTTTACACAGTGGTACCTCGGGTTAAGTACTTAATTCGTTCTGGAGGTTCATTCTTAACCTGAAACTGTTCTTAAACTGAGGTACCACTTTAGCTAATGGGGCCTCCCGCTGCTGCCACGCCACCACCGCATGATTTCTGTTCTCATCCTGAAGTAAAGTTCTTAACCCGAGGTATTATTACTGGGTTAGCGGAGTCTGTAACCTGAAGTGTCTGTGACCTGAAGCGTCTGTAACCTGAGGTACCACTGTAAACTCATTGGGACTCACTTCCAAATAAGTTTGCAAAAGATTGCAGCTGAGGTAGCATTCTAGTCTAGGATTCCATGGTCAGCATTTTGACCTTGCTTAGGCTAGAGCTACATATCGTGCAGAATGTGGTGGTAGATTCAGACATACCATTCATGAGCCCTCCCACCTCTCTCACACGCATACAAGCAGAAAATGTCACAACTCTACCAGAGAGAGAAAGGGAGAGGGAGATGCTCAACCCTAGACCCTATGCACTGTTTTTATGTTTTTCAGGAATTTTAATACTGGGGAGAACAAGAAAAATGTGATCCCATGCTGGAACACTGAGTGAGTTCATCAATGTTATAATTTCAGTATTCCACCGTGCCATATTGCTTTGTATGCATATCAGACCTTATTCTCATTGCCAAAATGTTCTTTTATAACTAACTCTTTCATAATGGTCTCCCAAAACATATCTTTGGGAATTTTAAACTGAATCCCCCTGAAACAGCACACTAGCATTACTAATGATATGAACTTATTAACCCATTGGGGGGGACCCATGTGATGTCTTTAAAGTCACAGTTGTTTTAATTAGTGCAACAGCATGAAGCATGGCTTGCATCCAAATGGCCATATGGTGTAGCACTTTGGAAGTCTTCTTGTTTGCCCAGAGGGTGCAAATGTGTTTATTGAAATTCCAAAATGTATTTACCACTGAAGAAGAAAAATAATTGACAATGCAACTTCAATATGTAAGCTAGGCAGCGGAAATTATTGATAACTTAGGAGTGTCATGGCACACACAGCGGTATGTATTTTGAGGACATGTTTGCCTCCATGAACATGTTCTGTCTACTTTCATGCCCTTATTTATCTGTTTAAAACATTTATATGACAGTTGTCTACAAAAAGCATTTAAAGTGGTCTACAAGAAAGGAGCGAATGTGACTAATACAGTGGTACCTCAGGTTAAGAACTTAATTCATTCTGGAGGTCTGTTCTTAACCTAAACAAAATAAAAAAATTCCTTCCAGTAGCACCTTAAAGACCAACTAAGTTAGTTCTAGGTATGAACTTTCGTGTGCATGCACACTTCTTCAGATACACTGAAACAGAAGTCACCAGACCCTTCTATATAGTGAGAAGGTGGGGAGGGGTATTACTCAGAAGGGTGGTGGGAATGGGTGATTGGCAGATAGCTGTGATGAGCCTGTTGACGACTCTTAACGACTGCAATAGGTCTTACAGGAAAAAGCAAGGGGTGAGAAGGTGAAAAATGGCTTTGTCATGTATAATGAGATAAGAATCCAATGTCTTTGTTCAGACCAGGTCTCTCCATGGTTTTACATTTGGTAATAAGTTGCAATTCAGCAGCTTCTCTTTCCAGTCTATTTCTGAAATTCCTTTGTAATAGAACAGCTACTTTGAGATCTTGTATAGAATGTCCTGGGAGATTGAAGTGTTCTCCTACTGGTTTCTCTGTCTTGTGATTCCTGATGTCAGATTTATGTCCGTTTATCCTTTGGCGTAAGGTTTGGCCTGTTTGTCCAATATAGAGAGCTGATGGACACTGGCTATGCAAGAAATTCATTTTTTGGACACTACTATAAAAATACAGGATGGGCGCATAGACACCACCTTATACCGTAAACCAACTGACCGACAAACATATCTACATGCCTCTAGCTACCATCCCAAACATACCAAACAGTCCATTGTATATAGCCAGGCACTACGTTACAGCCGCATCTGTTCCAATTCTACAGACAGAGACTCTCACCTAAGAGATCTACAGCAAACCTTTTCAGAACTAAAATACCCAGCAGATGAAGTTAGACAACAGATCAACAGAGCCAGACTGATACCCAGAGAGAACGTGCTGCAAGACAGACCCAAAAAAGAAAATAACAGAACACCTCTAGTCATCACATACAGCTCCCAAGTTAAAACAGTACAACGCATCATCAGAGATCTACAACCTCTCCTGGACAATGACAGTTCTCTTTCTCAAGCTCTGGGAGGAAGACCTTTCATTGCCTACAGACAGCCACCCAATCTTAAACAACTCCTAACCCACAATAATACTACTACCAGACTTAACACGGACACTGGCACCAGAGCCTGCAATAAACCCAGATGCCAACTTTGCTGCCACATACACCCGGACAACACCATTACTGGCCCCAACAACATCACACATAGCATCTCGGGACTATTTAATTGCTCATCGTCTAACATTGTGTATGCCATCAAATGCCAACAGTGTCCTTCAGCTCTCTATATTGGACAAACAGGCCAAACCTTACGCCAAAGGATAAACGGACATAAATCTGACATCAGGAATCACAAGACAGAGAAACCAGTAGGAGAACACTTCAATCTCCCAGGACATTCTATACAAGATCTCAAAGTAGCTGTTCTATTACAAAGGAATTTCAGAAATAGACTGGAAAGAGAAGCTGCTGAATTGCAACTTATTACCAAACGTAAAACCATGGAGAGACCTGGTCTGAACAAAGACATTGGATTCTTATCTCATACATGACAAAGCCATTTTTTACCTTCTCACCCCTTGCTTTTTCCTGTAAGACCTATTGCAATCGTTAAGAGTCGTCAACAGGCTCATCACAGCTATCTGCCAATCACCCATTCCCACCACCCTTCTGAGTAATACCCCTCCCCACCTTCTCACTATATAGAAGGGTCTGGTGACTTCTGTTTCAGTGTATCTGAAGAAGTGTGCATGCACACGAAAGTTCATACCTAGAACTAACTTAGTTGGTCTTTAAGGGGCTACTGGAAGGAATTTTTTTATTTTGTTTTGACTATGGCAGACCAACACGGCTACCTATCTGTAACTGTTCTTAACCTGAAACTGTTCTTAACCTGAGGTACCACTTTAGCTAATGGGGCCTCCCGCTGCCAGAGCACAATTTCTGTTCTCATCCTGAAGCAAAGTTCTTAACCCGAGGTACTATTTCTGGGTTAGCGGAGCCTGTAACCTGAAGCATCTGTAACCTGAAGTACCACTGTAACAGTAAAAAGTAGCAGAATGAATAAGGATGCACCAAAAATGAACAACTCATCCCCCTCCACTCGTGGCTCCAGTATTTCTTTTCCATTATGTTTGGAAGTGTGTTTATTCATTCAGGCTTTAGGAGAAATTGATACAGTATGCCAGATATGATATTCAGAATTAGTTGAGATGATTCTTGCTGCATAATCCGCTTTGTGGTGATTTGAATTTGCAGGGCATTTATTCTTATTTTATATAGGATTTTTTAATGTATTGTATGTTAGCAATGAGCAGATGAAGTGCAATCTACCACTGTGAGGCCTTTTTTCCACTTGCCACTAGAGATGGAGGGTCCCATTAAAATCCAGTCCATCCCAGTCCTCAGAGGGGACAAACTAGGACTGTGGATACATGACATTTTGCTCTAGAAACAATGGAAACCGAATGCTTGTTTTGTGGTCCCCACACAATCTAGATCCACTGCATATTTTCTGCCACTGACAAACTCTTCTTGAGAAACTGGTTTAATTCCAAAAATAAAAGCTCAGTGCTGTTTGATTCTGCATTACCCTGCAGTGTGTCCGTTTGAAAACAGATAAAAACAGGCGTAGGGATTCCTAGATACAGGGAAGGGTGGATCCATTGCTGCCCAGTGGTGTTGTCTGCTTTCAAAGATGTCTGAAAACATGATATGAAGGCTGACAACATTAATCCCACCATGTGGGAATTCCTTGCAGCCAACCACAGTGTCTGGACACAATCAGGTCACGTGTGCACAGCAGTGACCAGATGTGGTCTGGTCTGCTGAGAGGTGCACAGAAAGAAGAAACATCATGGTATACCTGCATCAACACAACTGGAAGCCTTCATCTGCCCCAGCTGCAACAAAACATGTCTCTCCCATTTCAGTCTCTGCAACCACAGCAGATGCTGCAACTCTCCAATGATTCAACTTCATCCCCAAAGGCACACTCTTCCATTATCTTCCGAGACAGACGGATGCTAACCAGACTGTAGTTTAGCAAAGATGCTGAGTATCTCGGTCCATCTGAACAGGCATCACGCTGCTGGGAGCTCTTTTCCAGAGCTGAAAGGCGGTATTGAAATACATTATGAATAAATCAGCTGAAGCAAAGTAGAATTGCAAGCATGCCCTGAGACATAATTATTGCTCGTTTTGCCTCCTGTGCAAACAAAAGATAAGAAGCCAGCCTGGCCTTTGCCGCAGTTTAAAGAATATGTGTGTTGGGTTGTGCTAATCTAGTAACTGTGAAAGCAGGTCAGAGCTGCAGTGCAGGAAATGGACATTTGCTCAGCACTCTTGATTAATGAGTCAAGGAGTTGCAAGCAGGGACAGACATCAGGGAACAAGCATGGTCAGTAAATAGCCAAGGTATGGCCCAGCAGTCTCCTTATTGCATATTTCAAGAAGTTACAGCCTAATTCCATGAGGCAAGTGTTTAGAACTAGGGCGAACATCCACTGTATCACTGTATCATCATAGCCTGTGGCTTTATGCAGGCATTCAGAGCCGTGTCATTCATTGGGGACATTTTGCTGCCCCAAGCAGTTTTATGGCACTATGCTACAAATACACTCCCTTCCAACATAGTGAGGAAGCATATGTGATTGCATATGGCTGCATCACTCTAAGGCTGTATCTCTCATATGATGAGGTGCGGCCACTAGGGGAAGCAAAATATCTTTGACTAGCTGGCCCTAGGATTTGAAGGTTAAGCTGTTGATCCTCATGATGTAGTACCTCTTTGTATTGTTTATTAGATGCTGCCACTGGCACCACTAAAAAGAGTGCTATCCCCAAGTGGCCAGCCCTGTTGACCACTTCTGGGGGTCAGTAAAATAAGGACATCCACATTTGACAGGATCACCATAGTGGTATCCCACAAAGGGACTGAGGATAAAATAGGGAGAGGGGTGACTGACATAAGCAACATCCTGAATTTGTATCAGCTATGAAGGAGCTGAGGCAACAATTTGATGTATGCTATTTTATTTGGATAAATGCATTAATGAAAAATGTATTTTTAAGACTTTTATTGAAGTTCATGGCAATACAAGATAATAACTACAAAAATTACAAATGGAACAACTAAAGGTAGGAGTCTTCTCCTAAAGGCCATTCTCAGCCCCTTCCACACACAAAAGAAAGTCCCTCCCAGCTCTCAACTGGAATCCTTTCTCCTCCCAGCCTCTCACCCTGGGATACTGACATGGGGTTTGGATCTGATTTATTTATCCTGGCTTGGCTTAACTTTACACCAGGTTCTTGTGTATAGGATTGTCCTTCCTGTCTTCAAGTTCAAGCAGGCTTACTCAATCCTCTTGCTGAATTGTGGCAATAAATGTTCTTCACTCATTTCAAGACTGAACAACTAAAAAGGTCTACATTGCAGGCACGAAAAAGCACCCTTCCCACCTTCCTCTTTTGTTTCCTCTCTGTTTTATTTTTAAACTCGGGAGCAATTTATCTATAAAAATATTGAAATGCTTTCCATCTAAAATACATATTCATACTGCCAGAGTTTAATAAACTGCGACAGGCAGATTTTTATATTGCCATGAACAAAACAAGTGAATTTAATTAAAAATGAAGATGAAAGAGTGGGAATTGACAGGAGCTTGTTTCATGCAGAGTGCCATAATAGATGCAAGAGCCACCAGAGATCAAGAAAGAGGAGAAGCATGAGGAAGGAGTTTTGCTGGAGGGGATAGCTTTTTTCCCTTCTTCCTAGAATTGTAGCAGGAGGGGGGATTAGGCCAGGACACGGGGGTGTAGATAAACCAAGCATAAAATAGGGTTATTTCATTTTAAAGGAACACTGGCTATGACAATCTGGAGACACCACCTGATTCTCCTTGCACATTTTGTCTGATAAAAGGGATTGGCTTCCTAGTCTAGCGAGAGAGCAAGTAGGTGAATGCATCCGGCTCCATCTCCGGCAGTGAAGAAGGCAGCAAAGATCCAAGCATCTGGGTCTGCAATTTGGAGATGTGCCCTTGGCTGTCAGTAAGCATGCCATATGATCAAACACATCTGCACCTGTGCAAACTGGCAAACGTGAGCCAATTTTGCATCCCTCACTGAATAAAAACCTGAACCGTCTCATTTAGAGCAAAAATATGGAAGCCTTTTTTTCCTCCCCCTCTTTGTCTTTTGATACATATTTTCAGCTAGAAGTTTTTACAACTTCAGAAATAGTTCATAAGAGCAACCTCAACTCCATGTGTTCACCTAAAAGAAAGTCCTGTTGTGCCCAATGGGGCTTACTCACAGGTTAGCCAAAGGGTTTATGGCCCAGAAATTGTATTAGGATTTGTGAGGCAGTTTTATGACTAAAACTAAGCAGGTTGGTCCCTTTAAACTACCTAGGTGGGAGACTAGCTGCATTTAACTACATTGTTTAATTTTCTATAAACTGTTCTATGTTTGGAAGTGAAGGTAATTCAGACTATGTAATCCTCTGCATGCTTACTAAGAAGTCAGTCCCATTTTACTTAGTGAAGTTTACTCCTAAATGTGCAGAGAGTAGAAGATATAGGAAGGCATTGATTTCCATTTTGACTTGTGCTTGTTGCGTGCCAGTGTTGCCATTCTGCTGCAGTTCAGCTTCTGACAAAAACCATGTTAGCCCACCATGGTGGAATTTTATGTAACTAATTGCAGCATTAGTTATGTTATACACCATTCATGTTGGTGGGGAAAGTTTCCATGCACTGGAAAAACAATGCAATGGAAAAGTCATCAATTACTTGTTTGTGGACTGAAAACAACAACCACAGTGGATATTGATCACTGGATTGGTTTCCATTCCAAAGGCTTAACTAAAACTGAATCTCTGTAATAATAATAATAATAATAATAATAATAATAATAATAATAATAAAATTATTTATACCCTTCTCATCCGGCTGGGTTTCCCCAGCCACTCTGGGCAGCTTCCAACAAAACACTAAAATACAATAACCTATTAAACATTAAAAGCTTCCCCAAACAGGGCTGCCTTCAGATGTCTTCTAAAAGTTTGGTAGTTATTTTTCTCTTTGACATCTGGTGGGAGGGCGTTCCACAGGGTGGGTGCCGCTACCGAGAAGGAGCACACTTCCCCTGGACGCAATCTCACTTACACTCTGGGTTTAAGAAAACAAGAAGGCTTGTATTTATTATCGGAAATACACAATGTTTGGAAAGATGCTTCGGTTTATCTGGCTATGGTGGAGATGAAATGAGCCATGCTTGCTTTTGCATCTCAAGAGAAGAGAGATCCAAAATATTTCTGCACTCAAGAGGAAGACTTGAGGGAGGGAAGGAGGCCAGTAACCCTAAAAGTAGCAGTCTAACACTGAAATAAGATCAACACAGATCACATAGGCTGAGTTGCACCCTGACACTACCAACATAGACATGGGTCAAATAAGCAAACACCAGCAATTTCTGCTCCCCTTACCATTTCCTTCATAATTTCCCAATATTCCTAGTTGCAATATAAGAATGCAGCCTTAAATGCACGTATTAGGAGGTAGGTTCAATAGAACACAATAGGAGTTCCTTCTCACTAAATGTGCATAGGATTGAGTTGTAAATTTGGAAAAGTTATTTTTCATTTACTCTGCACACTGGTTGGTGAATTGACCAGCAATGGTCAATAAGTAGTGCTTGCCAGAAATCATTGTACTCCACCCTGGGTATTCCAAGAATATTCTATGAAGTGTTGAGGAAGTGTTTGCCAGGACTGATATTTCTTTTATTTTCATCCCAATGGGAAAACAAATCGCCCTACTCCTGTGAAGTAGCTAGCGCCTTCTAGGAACTGCTGGTAGACCACTGTGTCTCCACTATTTTTCAGAGAGCTGTGATAATATGAGATAAAATGATATTGTCTTCATTGCCAGAGCAATAATGCTAGGCAAACAGTTTGCTATTCTCTTTTTCATTTCTTACTGTTCTGCAGTTAAAGACCAGTACGTAGTGACAGTAACCCAAGGCGGAGTTAAGGGTCATTAACACGAGCAAATCAAAGGGATTACCATTATCACAGCAGCACATCAAGAAGATTATGACTGTTATAAACGGGGGCTCAGGGCTTGTTTTGTTTTAATACACAATTCTTAAAGAGACAGCCTTATCTGGAAGAGTCAGCTCACCCTCCGTGTCTCAACATTTTGAGTCCAATGAAATTGAAATGTTTGGTGTTACAACAGAAACAAAAACACAGTGGTTCTCGGAACACTGCCAGCTCCTTGATGTGACTCAGGAAATTTCATGTGCTTGCTTGCATCCTAAGGGTATTGTGCAAACCACACACACTCTCAAAAAGGATTGAAGTGATTAAGGAGCTTTTTGGAATCCAAGCCTTATGCGACATACAGAAATAGGACCTAAACCCTGCTGAGCTTGAACCCTAAGGCAAAATACTTAATGAGCAACAAAAGGAGAGAATCATCCAGGCATTGCAGTTCTGTCTAGTTTGTAATGTGCTTATAACTTTCACACATTCTAGAATACAGAGACCTATGAATGGGCTGTGCGACACAACATTTCTGTATGGAAAGCTGTTTGCATGGACAGGCGGAGTCCCCCCAACCCCAGGTGACCCCCAAGCAGAATAATGACTCAAGACAACATGTTGGCCACAACTTTATTAAGTTTCAGATGTAGGGAGACCTTGACTCAGGCATTGGGTGTTTATCCTTCCCAGTCCTCAGCTGGATCTCATGTACCAGGCTAACCAACTGAGATGTTCTCAGGACAGATACACTCTTAGGGTTACATAAACCAGGCCTAGTATTTATGTCAGTGGTTTTGATTTGTTGGTGGCTTTTATATGTCAGTGGCCTTCTCATAATGTATGGATTCCTGCCAGAGCAAATGACTAATTAATATATGACAAGCAGTCACCATAGATAGCTCTGGGACTAGCAGAAATTCCATACAGCAGGTGTCATCAGAGGATCCCTGTCGAAGCTTATCGACAAGGTCACAATTCCCACAAAGTCTGGGTGAAATGATTCTCTTATGGAATACTAGGAGTGGGAAAGAATTAACCACTTAAAGGGGCCACAAGATTTTGAGGCATTATGTGGATATGAGAGGTGCAATTTGTGTGCACCACAATGGTCTTCTGTAATATGGCAATACCTCATACTCTGTTCTCCCTGGGGTCCTTTTGGCTTCTCCCCAGCCATAGAGCTTCTTTCTGGAAGGTTTTCTTTTTTTAAGGAAGGGTATTTGTGCAAACCTTGGGATTCCTCCAAATCTGTTGGTTGGTGCTTATACACAAGGATAAGCACTTGAGTATGAATTCACTGTTAATATTCATTATACCAATGGAGCCCAGCAAAAAAATGTTGTGGTGTATTCCTATTGTGTGTGTTTCTTGACCCTGTGGCTAGATCAGGGGTAGTCAACCTTTTTAAACCTACCGCCCAATAGTGCATCTTTCTTGATGGTAAAATTTCCTTACCTCCCACCAGTGCTCGATGGAAGGAGGATTCAGCTTGTACTGTAGAACCCCCTACCGCCCACCTAGAATCCTGAAATGCTCACTAGTGGGTGGTAGGGACCAGGTTGACAACTCCTGGGCTAGAGGGTTGGAAAAATCGAAAGTTACAAGCTACTCTCTCAGCTTCAGCCCTTCCCCTAACTGGCAGTTCTGACAAACAGGGTTCGTTCTGAATCAATCTGTGCCTGATTTGCAATATTAATTATGAACCACACTGCAAGGCTATCATAAGCCATCTTGCTGAGCCACGGCCCCTTCTATCCTGCTACAAAGGAATAGAGAACTGTATCTATTTGACAATTTGTATAAGCAGGGCTAGTTTTAAAAGTTTTCACATTAAATAAGAACTGAGTTTAAAAGAGCTGAAACTCTTCTATTTGCTGCAGGCTTTCAGTTTTTGCAGAGCGAGCTGGAGGTGGACTCAGTTTTGCCTAATGGCTTTGTTAAAAATCTTGGATTTATTCATTGAGTTCCCCCACCCCCACACACCTTTTTTCGTATTTCTACAAATATGAAAAAACCAGCTGATATCCCACGCTTGTATGTAGGTTGGTACTACAATAGGATCCACATTTCAAGAATGAGATCTTTATTGGCATATGGACTAGGTTGTAGGATACACATATAAAAAATAATAATCAGAATAATTGTTTGAGTAATTGCTCAGCAAACTTTGGTTATGAAAGAGCAGCATATGTATTCCAGGTGGATTGATCAGCAGCAATAAAGGTGCTATTGTCATACCACAACGGTTACAATAGTTCAAGGATGCTGGCAAGGATGGTAATGGAAAACAAAGAGCAGTGGAAGGGAAAGAACAAAATGATGTTTTTGTAGCTGTCACAATCCAGGGTAAACCATGTGGGTTTGTTTTTCTTTCTTACAGGAATCGTTTTATATAGCTGAGTGTTTTTAACTTAAGCTGGTTGCTCTATTTATTGTGGGAAAGGAAGGCAACATTGCTCCATCTATTGCTTCATTCTCACTTTTGTCATAGAACTGCCGGTGTCTGAGTTGTATCATTTCCGACTGCAAGTGAGAACGATCACTGAATAGTCTTCATTCAAAAAGAAAAAGCTCCCTCCACACAAGAAACCCCTAGATTCGGGGAAGAAAGGTTTTATCCTAGCATCTTCCTCAATATGCTTTGTTGTGGAGCAGGGGGGAGAACATTCGGTAATGGGAGCTTCCTCCCTATATTGCACAAATTGGTACAGCTGCCATTTCAGTGAAAACTAGGCCATGGTAGACAACATGATGTCCTGCATTTACCATCACCTCTGAGCATTGGCAATGCTTCTGTCAAGTGGCTGCTGTACTACAGTGGTATAGAACCAGGAGCGCTGACTGGTGCACCGGTTATAAGTGCCCAATGGCGCCCGTGACGTAATGTGATCTCATGATGTCACATTGTATTGGCAGCACAGCAGCTCTCCCGAGGCCTCGTGGGGTCTCAGAGGTCACATCCGACACTTTGCAAGACCCTGATGCGACTTCCGGTTTCTACTGGAAGTCATGTTCAGAGGTTTCACATGGCCTCGGACGGTGTCTGGGAGGTTGTGTTGGGGTTCCGACGTGACTTCCGGTAGAAACCAGAAGTCGTGTTGGAGCCAGCACCCACACAAAAAATTGTGGGTGCCCTGGCACCCCGAGCCTCCCAGAGCTGGTGTCTGTGTAGAACCTCAGCCAAAATGCAGTCCTCCAGGCCTGTATGACTCTTGAGATGTTTTCTATGCCACACACCTTTCCTAGTCCACACCCTGCTTGAGCACTTTTGTCTGGCTGGAATGTAACCTACTGTACAAACGACAATAACACATCTTACTTGCCTGGATGAATGACTGAGTGACTTGTAGGTGCATAGAAAGCTTTTACTTTTGTGTGACTGGAATGTTACCTACTGTACAAAAGTGAGAGTCACATCAGTTATCCCACCCACTTATATCTCTGGCCCCACCTATTATGGGCATGTGGACCCTGGAAGGTTCTGAATGAGGGAATGTGGTCCATGGGATGAAAGGGGTTCTGCAGTCTGATTGTGGCATTCAGTTTAGACTTCCGTACAGCAAGTCTACTTTACAGTACAAAAGACAGTGTTAATATTAATATCATTACAAACGGAACTGTTGAGAAATCCTTGTACTGAAATTTTACAATCAGTTTTTATAAAGGGGTTTCAAGCTTTCCTACTCTTGTTTGTTTGTTTGAGTTCCACATTTGTTTGTTTTTTGAATTCCACTGTGTTGCGCGTTAAGGTCCCCAGGACACCCCCCAAATAAAAACACCATTGGCACTTAATTTTTGTTTAAGGTTTTTGGCATAATTTTGGCCACAACTTTATTCAAATTACAGCAATGTGAGTGGTTGCTTAGGCATTGGTAGCATTAACTGACCCCGCACGGGGACAGCTCTGACATTCTCACCCCCCGCAAAGTCAGAAAGGGTAAGTCACCTGGGGAGAGAGACGGGACTGGGAACCATGCCTCACCTCTCCCCAGAATGCTCCCAGGGGCTTGCGTGGCCCTAGCCCCTTGCCAGGGAGTATCAGACAAAAGCATGGGGAGCCCCTGGGTTCCTTTTATGGAAAACCCTTGCAGCAGCAGCATTTTGGAGGGGCAGGCACAGCCAAATCCATACCCCTCCACCAACCAATTCCCAGACCAATGCCTAACCGCAACCTTACAAGTTGTGACAATTTGCTAGCAGTAGGCAAAAACCAAATGGCACACACTAATCAGCCAAATGGACAAAATTCCTACCAGGCCCCTGCCCCAAAGCAGATGACCCCATGACAGGCATAGCAAGGTCAAGCAAACAGCCTAACATTAGGGAAGGGAGGGTGGGTGATCCGAAGCACGCAGCGAAAAGAGGAAGCATTGTATTTAACAAATAGGGCTGTCAATCAACAATAAATCTCCCCAGTAACAGCCCACCCCTGCTTAAAGATGGCCAAACTCTTTTGCCCAGCAACAGTGAGGTGTCTTGTCATCCCCAACCGCAACCCGTGCTCCCCATGAGGGAGAACACGCTTTCTGAAAATCACATCACATGTACTTAAATGCTCCATGATGGTGTTCCTCAATATCAGTGGAGGTGTTTAATTCTCCTTTTCCTCAATCTTCCAAAAGGTTTCTTTTTGAGAATTACTTTGAGATACACACACACACACACACACACACACACACCTTTGGGGAAAACAACAGACATGATATCCTGGCATCAGGGGACATAAAAATAGAGCTAAGATATACTTCTGTAATCATTTAATGTGGCTCATAAGAAGGTGAAGCTCTCCTTATGTCTTATAGATATCAAAGTGAACTTGGATGGAGCACATTTTTCAGCAGTAGACAAATGAAAGCTGTTTTCCAACAGAGATGAGCTCCATGTGTCATTATGACTCACCAATTCTCTGGTTTCCTCAAAAGAACGGATAAGTGCAGAGACTTCTCAAAAGGCTCCCTTAGGAGGGCTTGTGAGCCTATGCTGTTTAAACAGTGTGCCGCTGAAATATATACCTATTGGAAACAAAGCAATGCTCTTTTGTTCATTTACCTATTTCTCCATGGTCCCAAATGCATATACAATACGACAGGATACCAACCGCAGGTGTGCATTATATAAAACAGAGTCAGGGACTATAGGAAGGGGAAATGTAATCGAAAGCAAATTATAAATACAACATTCCAAGGACAAAAGGACTGCACAACCTGAGACAGAACACAATGCATTCTGCTAGCTGGAGACAGTGGTCCAACAGAGGCTCCATAAACTTACTGGATTTTGCTGCCCACCTAGAATGTGGGTTTGTTAAGCATTTCACAGGCCACAATAGATGGGTAGCATTGTAGCTAGGACTTTAGAGAGCCAGTGTGGTGTAGTGGTTAAGAGCAGTAGACTCATAATCTGGTGAACCAGGTTCACATCTCCGCTTCTCCACATGCAGCTGATGGGTGACCTTGGGCTAGTCACACTTCTTTGAGGTCTCTCAGCCCCACTCACCTCACAGAGTGTTTGTTGTGGGGGAGGAAGGGAAAGGAGAATGTTAGCCGCTTTGAGACTCCTTCGGGTAGTGATAAAGCAGGATATCAAATCCAAACACTTCTTCTTCTTCTTTGGAGGGGTGCTGTTGGTAGGAAGTAGACTAAGTTAGGTGAACTGCCCCCATCCCAGTTTGTCACGTCCTCCACACAGTCACTATAGGCATGCATGAAATAGGAGGTGGTCTGATGTGGACAAAGCTCAATTTGGTTGGAATGTGGAGGCTGGGTGCAAAAATTGGAGAAAAGTGAGGCACTCCTGGGGAGGAGCTACCTAATAAAATGCAGCTAGCACTCACTCAGGATTGGCCCATTGGGACCTGTCCATCATTGTCCACTCCTCTCCTGGGCAATATTTCTGAGTCTTCTTTTTTAGGGTGTGGCAAAGATTCCCTCCTTAAGTTTGGAGCGGCATTTTCCCATCGTGTCTTACCTGTGTTTCCTTCTCTGGACCATAATTTCACATATTTTCTTCAAGGATCAAACCAGATTCCCTATCCATGGGCTTGAGACCTGCCAAATCAATGATATTAAAATGACTTCTGAAAGAGACACGGGATTAAGTCTTTGTTTTAATTACATAAGCAGTGGTTTTCATGATACGGAAGACGCCCCTCCCCCCCATTGTCATGTCCTCCTTGCAGACACTACAGGTGTGCATGAAGCAATGGAACAAATGGTGGTCTGACATCAGGAGTCCCAGTCTCTGACTTGATAACACAGCAAACATGGTTAATTAAAAAGGAAGATTTATTTCAAAAACAGAGTTATCCAGACGGCTCTAAGATGCCACTAGTCTCATCAGCTGCTTCCTGCAAGACCAGAAGCAGCTGAACTTTTTCCTCTGACATGTTTTGCCCTGCGTCCTATCCTGTAACCCTCCCATTCGCCAAGAAAGGGTCAGCTCCTGCCTCTTCCTCATTCTCTGAGGGACTGTCTCTTCGCTCCTTCCCACCTGATGAACTGCTTCCTTCTCTATTCACCCTCATTCTCTTCTCAACTGGCATTCCAAAGGGAGGGGGAGTTGGCACTAAGCTATGCTCATCTTGCCTGGCAGTTAACCCTCTCTCTTCCTGGCTATTTCCTTCACTGGGAGCTGGTTGCAACCCTTCCCTGGGGGCTGGTTCATTCATAACATCTGATGTGGGCAAAGGTCCACTAGGTTGGAAACACCAAATCCCACATATAAATCTCCCATCCGTAGCTTCCTACAACATCTGCCTTTCCTGTGATCAATTTAAATTACTAATACGGATATCAAGGAGTGTAGAGAGCATGCAAGCTGCAATCTGCCAGAATTTTCAGCCAAGAGGGAAGGATGTAATGTACTGGCTATATCAGAGCTCTTTTGTCTTTCCACAATAATCCTCAGTTGCTTAGTATAAAGGAAGAATATCCAAAGGTGCTTGGGTAGAATTCGGTGCCTTTGTAAGGTTGTATGGAACCCCCTGAGAAATTTTGCTATCAAAACCCTTCTGGCTTCCCTCAGAATTCCTCAGGTGTTTCATGGGAGGAGGAACCCAGACGCTCACTTTGAATTTAAATCTGGATGAAATTTCAGTGCTGACTTTAATGTTAATATTAACATTTAAAAACCCTTAGTGCAGGAATTAATTTGCAGATGTGTGTTTTTGCAGCGCAGACTCTATCTGAGAGTATCTGGGGAATTTAAGAATGAAGTGTTTCTTAGCCTAATTTTGAATTTTTCAGGGATACAAATCATATAATCCCCGTACTTCCAAGCACAATTGGTTGGTGCTGACCTTTAAAGTCCTAAAGGGCTTCAGCCCTGTATACCTGAAGGAACATCTCTCCGCCCCCGCATCCCCATCGTTCAACCCCAGATACTGAGGTCCAGCTCCGAGGGCCTTCTGGCAGTTCCCTCACTGTGAGAAGTGAAGCTACAGGGAACCAGGCAGAGGGGCTCCTCAGTAGTGGTGCCCGCCCTGTGGAACACCCTCCTATCAGATGTCAATGAAATAAACAACTATCTGGTTTTAAAAGACATCTGAAGGCAACCCTGTATCGGGAAACTTTTAAGGTCTAATGTTTTATAATCTTTTATGTGTGGACGCAGGTGGCGCTGTGGGTTAAAGCCTCAGCGCCTAGGACTTGCCGATCGAAAGGTCGGCGGTTCGAATTCCTGCGGCGGGGTGCGCTCCCGCTGCTCGGTCCCAGCGCCTGCCAACCTAGCAGTTCGAAAGCACCTCCGGGTGCAAGTAGATAAATAGGGACCGCTTACCAGCGGGAAGGTAAACGGCGTTTCCGTGTGCGGCTCTGGCTCGCCAGAGCAGCGATGTCACGCTGGCCACGTGACCCGGAAGTGTCTCCGGACAGCGCTGGCCCCTGGCCTCTTGAGTGAGATGGGCGCACAACCCCAGAGTCTGTCAAGACTGGCCCGTACGGGCAGGGGTACCTTTACCTTTTTATGTGCTGTAAGCTGCCCAGATGGGTAGGGTATAAATAAAGTTGTTGTTGTTGTTTAGATAATTGTCCATGTAGTGCTAACACCATGCTTTTTTTAGTTCTTTCTGAGCAACTATTTAAAGTCAACATTAGCATCTTACATTTGTCTTCCCCCTAACAATGCAAGTTATGAGAGTGCAACATTGTCTCAGGCAAGAGCTGCAACACAGTCTTATCCCATGTGCTCCAGGGCTTCTGATAGTGTCTTCATGGTGTGTACAGTGCAGCAGATCCTACATCCAAAGGATAAAAGGTAAAAAAAAAAAAAAAGGTAAAGGACCCCTGGACAGTTAAGTCCAGTCAAAGACATCTATGGGGTTGCAGCGCTCACCTCACTTTCAGGCCGAGGGAGCTAGCATTTATCTACAGACAGCTTTCTGGGTCATGACTAAACCGCTTCTGGCGCAACAGAACACAGTCAGAGAAACCAGAGTGCACGGAAATGCTGTTTACCTTCCCGCCACAACAGTACCTATTTATCTACTTGCATTGGTGTGCTTTTGAACTGCTAGGTTGGCAGAAGCTGGGACAGAAGAACGGGAGCTCACCTCTATCACAGGGATTCAAACCACCAATCTTCTGATCAGCAAGCCCAAGAGGCTCAGTGGTTTAGACCGCAGTGCCACCCGCATTGCTACCCAGAGGATAATGTAAATGGGGGCCCTCCAGGAAGTGAGTTCCATGACCTGTCAACAGCAAGACATAAAAACAAAGCCTCTTGAGAAGTCCTTGATAACCAGGAAGGTTCATGTGAGCAAAAACCTCTGAGATTATTAAGGTCTTGTGTAAAGTAAGGAATAGAACATGGAGTTCATATATTTGTAAATGATCCTAAAGGTCAGCAATATAATTATACTTTTAGCAAGCAACAATTCTGTAAAGAGATCTCTGTCATATTTCCAATTTTTGAATTTCATTGCTGTAGACTCCTTGAGTAATTTCTCATATATCTTGGATTGGGTTCTACCTCTTATATATACCCATGACAAAGGGAACAATGACCGACTTTTTACTTTATTTGAACGAACTTATTCCTTGTTTCTTGTTTTGGGGGAATCTAAAATTTTACAGTTAACAAATAACTCCTTTATTTATATCAATGTCTCCAAACTTTCCAACATCCAAATATTATTATTATTATTGTTGCTAACTGTAGATCATACAATGCCATTTCTCAAGAAATTATGTCCTCCTGTTGGGGGGCTTTTTGTTTTAATAATCTACAGATAGATGAAATTAGTGTACTTAAAGCATAGCTCAATCATTGAATATGGGGCAATTTTCTATTGTACAAGGACAGTCTTCAAAATAGAAGAGGGGAAGGAGAAAATGATACCTTCTTCAATGTGTCTTTAATAAGCGTGATTCATGGACACGAATGAAAATAAAGACAATGATGCAAGACTCTTGGGACACCGAAGCATGCTGTTGAGAGGCACAAAGAAATTCCACAGAACTGAAGCATCACGTCCCTGACTCTTTTTAGTAATAATACTGCTCTGAAATCCATTGTTGTTCAAGATGAGCTGAAACCACTCATGATTTAACTTTGTCAACATTTTCAGTAGTGACAAAAAAATGACTCCTCCTCAAATGATTGTTTGGGAATCCTTGTAAAACCATTCATTTATTTGTTTGCACTGCCTTCACTGCACTCAGCTCCATTAACACAAATCTCATTCATTATTGGGACATTCTTGCATTTAAAGTATGATCTTGGGATGGCCAGATTGGCCTATGTGTCTTAATCCAGGAAGGAGAAAGGATCATCTGCAAGGGAAACAACAACAACAACAAATCATTTGTACCCTGCCCATCTGACTGGGTTGCTTCAGCCACTCTGGGCAGAAATGGTACAGGAACATCATTTATGGTATAAAAATAATAGTACAGAGCCATTGTGAATATTCACAAATGTGTTGCTTGTATGTTGTGGCTATGGCATTTGGATATCTGAGCCAATTACAAGTTCCAAGATTCAATTCCAGCTTATCATGGTCTCAGCTGGGTGTTAGCCTTCCCCTCATTCACAGTGCTGTCTAATTTAGACCTGAGATTCTGCCAGAGGTGCATCCTGGACAGAAGAATCCATGGGTGATATTAGAAGTTTAGGGTTCATGAAAACTACATTTTCCACAATATCCTCCTGCTGAGAATGATGCAACATGATGATGCTTATCAGACAATACATCCAACAGTGCAAAATAAGAGTGGGTGATGCCTTGTTAGAGATACAAAAAGTTCTACACTAGAGCAACCTTATCTAGTCTGTGAACTAGAGGGCAAGTCAGTTAGATGCAGGAATAAGCAAAAGGATCCTAGCTGGCTGGCACAGAACTTTTCCTACTTGTGTGGATCAGCAGT
Organism: Podarcis cretensis; assembly: GCF_951804945.1. Lineage (NCBI taxonomy): Eukaryota > Metazoa > Chordata > Lepidosauria > Squamata > Lacertidae > Podarcis > Podarcis cretensis. The sequence continues at coordinate 20,887,509 of NC_137176.1, read as the reverse complement.
TGGTATTCAGAGGCATTCTGCAAAACACAATGATCGCGAGCCATATTACAATTGCAGGAATGATGACAGCCCATGCAGATTAACACTTCAGCAACCTGCTGAGAGGATCAGCATGTGAACTGGACCACAATGATTTTGTCTCTTCATTTTCATATGGAGAGCAGTTTGCCTGCAATTGTCTAAAGATATTATGCCAGAGAAAGCCTTTCAAAACCAGCAGTTGCTCTGACATAGCAACTTCAGCCATTTTCACATGGGATGATGAAAATGGCTCCCATCTAGAATACATGGTGACAAATCCCCCATATGAGCACATAGCTGTGTGGAAAAAACCCTGAACCAAGTGACTATGCACATTTCAAAGGTGAAGAAGGAGTGTCTTCTTCTTTGGCGATCACTCGTAGCCAAGTAAGATTACCTTCCATAAACATGGTTTTAACAATGAGTCCGTAAGTGACTGTGGAGGCGAATTCTGGATCCACACATCCTTCCACAGAGGGGACATTGGTTTCCTGGTGGGAGTTGATCACTGTGTGAATTTGCCAAACATGCCTTCCTCTTAGCATGTTTCTCCCTTGCATCCTGAGTTCGAGTGTCTTCAAAGCCCATGACACCTTTGGTAAAGGCTGTTCTCCAATTGGAGTACTTGCAGGCAAGTGTTTCCCAATTGTTTGTGTTTACACTACATTTTTTAATATTTGCCTTGAGAGAGTCTTTAAACCTCTTTTGTTGACCACCAGCATAGCACTTTCCATTTTAAAGTTTGAAATAGAGTAGATGCTTTGGAATATGATAATCAGGCATCCACACAACATGACCAGTCCAACGAAGCTGATATTGAAGAACACTGGTGATCTTTGCTTCTTCCAGTACAGTGGAGACACTGTTGATGGAATCTTTTGAGAAGCTGGGGGTGATGTTTATAAGTTGTCCATGTTTCACAAGCATACAGTAAGGTTGGTAGTACGATAGCTTTGTAAACAAGCATCTTGGTTTCCCTGTGAATGTCCCAGTCCTCAAACACTCTGCACCTCAATCGGTAGAAAGCCACACTCACAGAGCTAAGGCGATGCTGGATTTCAATGTCGGCCCCTGTGGAAAGATAACTGCCCAGGTAGGAGAAGTGATCGACATTTTCCAATGTTACACCATTGAGTTGGATTTGTGGCACTGCAGAGGGGTTATTTTGTACTTGTTGGTGCAGCACTTTGGTTTTTTGGATGTTGAGTGATAGGCCAAGCTTTTCATAAACTTCTGCAAAGATATTTAGGGTGGTTTGGAGGCCATCCTCTGAAAGTGCACACACTATGTTGTCATCAGCATACTGAAGCTCTATGACAGAAGCTATGGTAACCTTACTCTTTGCTTTAAGCCTGCTCAGATTAAAGAGCTTTCCATCTGTTTGATATATGATGTCTACTCTGGTGGGAAGTTTCCATTCGACAAAGTGTAGGATCATGGCAATGAAAATAATGAATAGAGTTGGGGCAATAACAAAACCCTGTTTAACACCTGATCCCACTTTGAATGGTTCACTTTGAGAGCCATTGTTATCTACAATTGTTGCTGTCATATTATCATGAAGGAGTCGAATGATGTTCACAAATTTATCTGGGCAGCCAATTTTCAGAAGGACAGTCCACAGGGCCTTATGATTTAAAGGGTCAAAAGCCTTAGTCAGGTCAATAAACTGCATATACAGGGGTTGGTTTTACTCTCTGCATCCAACAGTACAAAATTAAAGGGGGTGATGCCTTGTTAGAGATACAAAAAGTTCTACACTAGAGCAACCATATCTACTCTGTGAACTAGAGGGCAAGTCAGTTAGATGCAGGAATAAGCAACAGGATCCTGTCTGGCTGGCACAGAACTCTTCCTACTTGTGTTGACCAGCAGTTAGTATACAGAGGCATTCTGCAAAACACAATGATCATGAGCCATACAGTGGTACCTCAGGTTAAGTACTTGATTCGTTCCAGAGGTCCGTACTTAACCTGAAACTGTTCTTAACCTGAAGCACCACTTTAGCTAATGGGGCCTCCTGCTGCCACCGTGCCGCCAGAGCACGATTTCTGTTCTCATCCTGAAGCAAAGTTCTTAACCCGAGGTACTATTTCTGGGTTAACGGAGTCTGTAACCTGAAGCATATGTAACCTGAAGCGTATGTAACCCAAGGTATCACTGTATTACAATTGCCTTTCAAAAGCCTTTCAAAACCGGCAGTTGCTCTGACATAGCAACTGCAGCCATTTTCACATGGGAATGATGAAAATGGCTCCCATCTAGAATAAATGGCGACAAATCCCCCATATGAATACTTTAGCACATAGCTGTGTGAATATACCCTGAACCAAATGACTATGCAAGGGTGAAGAGGGCATGTAGCTCCATGGTAGATCAATTGCTTTGTGTGCAGATTCTGTCCCTGGCATTTTCAGGTTGGGATGGAAGAAACCCATGTCTGAAATCCTGGAGAGTCATTTGTCAGTCAGTATAGAGTCGACTGCAGACCAATGGTCTGACATGGTATAAGTTCTTCATAGGTTCCTGTATTCAAACATAAAAAGGTAAAGGTACCCCTGCCCGTACGGGCCAGTCTTGACAGACTCTGGGGTTGTGCGCCCATCTCACTTAAGAGGCCAGGGGCCAGCGCTGTCCAGAGACACTTCCGGGTCACGTGGCCAGCGTGACATCGCTGCTCTGGCCAGAGCCAGAGCCAGAGCCAGAGCCGCACACGGAAACGCCGTTTACCTTCAAACATAACTGGACATAAAATATTGGCCCTTGTTAAAATGTTCCAGTCCTGCTTTCAGATATGTGGGTAAGTTTAATTTTAGAAGAAAATGTTTCTATAATTTTCTAAACAATTAAAATAAAATATTCTTGCTTCTCAGTTCACATTCTGCTTAATGTCCAAGCCTCTTGATCTAGATCAACCTTCCAAAACCTGGTGCTCTTGAGGGATGCAACAATATCCAGCATACCTGTTCATTGGCCATGCTAGCTTGTGCTGATGGACACACTAGGACAAGATATCGGGAGGATATCAGATTTGGAAAGATTGGTCTAGATTTATATAAATATATATATATCTACCTTTACTTACCCCCAACCTAGAAAAAAAAAGATTTTCTTTCCACCTTTTGAACAAAAATCACAGATCCTGATCCAGAAGAAAATGTCTGTCTGTCTGTCTCTCTAAATATAGATATAGTGGGACGGGGGACAATTTCAGTTCAGTTCCCATTTAAAAGTGATCTTACCTAACTTGCGCTTTACAAAGCAATATGCAAACTTCAACACAGATATCCTTCAAAATTCACACATCTCCAGATGTTGCAATGCAGTTCTCCAGTCATTTTGTGTACAAAAGTGCATATAGTAGAGTAAAGTGTGCATATAAATGCATATATTGGTGGGTGAAAAAAGCATATAAATGCATTATATGAGGAAAGTTCTTTTGCAAAAAAAAAATTATTCGGAGAAATCCACACCAGATTTCTGATGAATTTTCATGTGGACTGAAATAAAGTATAATTACAAACCAATGTGGAACTGTGGAGAAATTAATTTAAGATTTTCTTAAAGATGAGAAACCAAAATTTGACATTAGCATCCCCATATATAGGTCTCTTAAAAGATGCCTTGACATAAGGGCTTTTAGGCTGGAAAATTGGGCAGAAGAAAAATGAGAAGATATTGAATATATATATATATATATATATATATATATATATATGCATGCAAACAACTCCACATTTTAAGTGCACCAGAGTTTATTCACCTTAGGATAAGCTCACTAGCAGAAAATCTGAAAAGCCATTTGCTACTAAAAAAAAAATCCCCCTCCCATCTGTTTATTTACTCTACATTTCAAATTAAGCAAAAAGCAAATTAATTTTTAATATGAAATTAATACAGAGTTTATAATAGGGCACTCCATCACTTTAAAATTATCAAAATGATTTCTTGTTACTATTGCACTCTTGAGAACTAGTGCGTGTGGATCTTTTTTCCTCGTAAAAATTAAATTAAGAATGTGTAATGAGAATCAGACATCATAATTTGTGCAAAACCTAAAGCCAGCAGGGAAATACTGCCTCCTTAAATGTTGACTATTGTTTCATTATGGCCAAATGAACTGACAAGTTTTCAGCTACAAATGACATGTTTTAAAGTAGTTAAATGTATTTCCTATTGTACTGTGCTTATGGCAGTGAAGTCCGACACAGCCACTGATCATTTGTGGGGAAGGTTAAACCATGTGGGCTATTTTTTGAGCACTCATCCTGACAACATTGCAACAACCCTATGTTGCCCCATACTTTTCAGTGCATTTTCATGTCACTTTCCTTATCACAAAAAGTCTTATGGGGATGGGCTCCAAATTTTAATTGAACAACCAAGATTTGCTGGTCTGTGATTGAATCCAATCTAAAAATTGTGTCAGTGTGGAAGCATCCAAAGATGGCAGAATCAGTCACATCTGATGGCAAGGAACACAGTTGCCTTGCTGATGTGGACCTGTTTCCAGCTGTGGCAAAACTTGGCAAGGTTAGAAATGGACTCCAGTCCCTCAAGCGATCTGGCTGCGACATCTGTCACCCCATTGATCGCCAGGGTTGATTCGGCTGATCTGGCTGGCTAGGCGGGTGTCCCCTTCCTCCCTCACCGCTCCATGTGCGTCCCTCCCGAAGCTGCGCGCTCGGTGGAAGAGGACGACCATCCCAGATAGAAGGAGTGTACCGTTCTTCGGTCAAGGGTATACGATAGCTGCGCTCCCCTGCTAGAACCTCCAAACAAGCTTTTAGGAGACAAGCAACATGGACATGCTTAGAGGCACAATAGGGCCAGGAAGCACTGAGCCTTGGATGGTCCCCTGCAGCTTTGCTTTCTCTGGACATGTGTCTCTGTACACATCTGCAAACTAATTCTCCATGTTCAGGGGATACATCCTTCCAGAATGATAAAGGATAACTGGGGGCGGGGGATTGTACTTCTCACTGTGACTCTGCCCAATGAGAGGCTGCTGGCATAGAAAAGTTGGCTCAGAACTTAGCATGTTTGTCAACATACATGGAAGAACAACATAACTTGGGTTGAAGAATGGGTAATAGAGTGTCTTCCTAAACTACTCAGCTGTCAGGAACTGACTGGATGAGGAAGAGCGTTGGGGACCGCCCGCCCAAGAGCCCCCCGGGGAGGGCACAGAAGACGATGACTTAGATCCCGGATCCTCGTGGTGGGACACGGAAGAGCAGTCTGCAGAAGGGATGAGCTGGGAGGTTATAGAAGCAGGGGGTTTGAGCGATCAAGGTGGGTCAGGAGAAAAAGGGTCTTGCAGGACAGGCTTAGAGGCTGAGAGTCACAGTGTGAGAGCAAACTCAGACAGAGGTTGCCCTTGCTACCCAGCAGTAGGCCAGACACAGTCCTGCTGGCTCTCTCCCCCAGCCCTCTGACACCCCACTCAAGAAGAGTCCTGCACATTGCTGAGGTGATGCTCACCCCTTAGATGTAGCCTTTGTCTGCTTCGGAGGGATCCAGAGTGAGAGGCTAGAGGGGGAAGGGCAGAGCTAGTGGTCAGTTTCAACAATGTCTTAGCAGGATTAAGACAAACCAGAGGCCTCTGCTGTGTTGTTATTTTCTGTTAATAAAGCAAAGGGCATTTTGTGCCTTCCGTGTGTGTGCCTGCCCTGTGGTTGACCTGGTTCATTGACAGCTCCTTGACATCAGCCAAGCAACTGAGTCACTGACTAAGCAACTCGGTGGTAGGCCTGGGATAGAACTGTTACGATATGGATGCAATGCAGCTGCAAAGTGCTAGCTTGAAAAGTAAACATAATGGGAATGTTGGGACTGCCCATGGGAATCAGAGGGACAGTCTATTCACAGTGCGAAGCACCGGAATTAGCTCAGAGTGTAATATGAGCTCTTCCGTTTATTCCTATCCAGGAAGTGTTTGTCACTAGTCTGCTGGAGCTTGAAGAGAGCAGTCACTTTTTTTGTAATGCTGCAAAGACAGAAATAAAGCCATGTAAATACGTTTCTGTCTATCTCTTTCCCCTGCCCGGGGGGGGGGCAAGAAAGAGGGGTGTGTTCTTCTCACGCTGAGAAGGATCGCCTATTGTGACCTAGCCTGGATCTTGCTGGGGAATGCAGCCAGGGAGGTCAACAGGGAATCATGCCGGGTGCCTGGGAGAGTTGCCAGTTTCTCTTGATAAAGGCCTGATTTCCCAACAAGAACTGTTTTCCAGACTATAGCTCTTCTTTTTTGTTATATAAGAGTATCAATGTACACTCTACCGAGTTGTATGGAACAAAGTGAAAACAATGCAATCGGGGGAAACCTGATGCTAATGGAAGAGGGGCAAATTGCTTCTCCTCCCAGACCTTGAGGCTCAGTTTTAGAATTCTACTACTGTATGTATTACCCATGAATTCTGAGGGCATCTCAATTTGCTCTATTCATAGAGGTAAATGGCAGGTCTGTTTGCTCTCTTTAAAAATCAGATGAAAACCATCCCTGAGGCATGTCCTTGTAATTTGAAGAATACAGATGGCAGCATCCATTTGAAAGTGTTCATGCTCCTTGAATACATGCATGTATTCAAGTCTCCAGGGCCAGATGAACTGCATCCAAGAGTATTAAAAGAACTGGCAGATGTGATCTCAGAACCACTGGCAGTCATCTTTGAGAATTCCTGGAGAACAGGCGAAGTCCCGGCAGACTGGAGGAGGGCAAATGTTGTCCCTATTTTCAAAAAGGGGAAAAGAGAGGACCCAAATAATTACCGCCCAGTCAGTCTGACATCAATACCAGGGAAGATTCTGGAGCAGATCATTAAGCAAACAGTCTGTGAGCATCTAGAAAGGAATACTGTGATCACCAATAGTCAGCATGGATTTCTGAAAAATAAGTCATGTCAGACTAACCTGATCTTGTTTTTTGACAGAATTACAACCCTGGTAGATGAAGGGAACACAGTGGATGTAGCCTACCTTGATTTCAGCAAGGCATTTGACAAGGTGCCCCATGATATTCTTGTAAAGAAGCTGGTAAAATGCGGACTTGACTATGCTACCACTCAGTGGATTTGTAACTGGCTGACTGACCGAACCCAAAGGGTGCTCATCAATGGTTCCTCTTCATCCTGGAGAAGAGTGACTAGTGGGGTGCCACAGGGTTCTGTCTTGGGCTCGGTCTTATTCAACATCTTTATCAACGACTTGGATGATGGACTCAAGGGCATCCTGAAAAAATTTGCAGATGACACCAAACTGGGAGGGGTGGCTAACACCCCAGAGGACAGGATCACACTTCAAAACGACCTTGACAGTTTAGAGAACTGGGCCAAAACAAACAAGATGAATTTTAACAGGGAGAAATGTAAAGTATTGCACTTGGGCCAAAAAAATGAGAGGCACAAATACAAGATGGGTGACACCTGGCTTGAGAGCAGTACATGTGAAAAGGATCTAGGAGTCTTGGTTGACCACAAACTTGACATGAGCCAACAGTGTGACGCGGCAGCTTAAAAAGCCAATGCAATTCTGGGCTGCATCAATAGGAGTATAGCATCTAGATCAAGGGAAGTAATAGTGCCACTGTATTCTGCTCTGGTCAGACCTCACCTGGAGTACTGTGTCCAGTTCTGGGCACCACAGTTCAAGAAGGACACTGACAAACTGGAACGTGTCCAGAGGAGGGCAACCAAAATGGTCAAAGGCCTGGAAACGATGCCTTATGAGGAATGGCTAAGGGAGCTGGGCACGTTTAGCCTGGAGAAGAGGAGGTTAAGGGGTGATATGATAGCCATGTTCAAATATATAAAAGGATGTCACATAGAGGAGGGAGAAAGGTTGTTTTCTGCTGCTCCAGAGAAGCAGACACTGAGCAATGGATCCAAACTACAAGAAAGAAGATTCCACCTAAACATTAGGAAGAACTTCCTGACAGTAAGAGCTGTTTGACAGTGGAATTTGCTGCCAAGGAGTGTGGTGGAGTCTCCTTCTTTGGAGGTCTTTAAGCAGAGGCTTGACAACCATATGTCAGGAGTGCTCTGATGGTGTTTCCTGCTTGGCAGGGGGTTGGACTCGATGGCCCTTGTGGTCTCTTCCAACTCTATGATTCTATGATTCTATTCTATGATTCTATAAGCTGAGCATATTTATAATTTCCTCTATTATTTAAACATTTCATTTGGATAATGTCTTAGCTAGTCTTACACCAGAGGCTTTAGATATCCATCATTCATTTTGACATGTTACCTGGTAGAAATAAAAGGGCAATGAAGCTAATTTAGCAACACTTAACTGATCTGGCTGTTCTAAAATCCCACAAATTGGAATGGTTTAAAATAATAATTTAGGGATCTGGTTTTACAGTGTGACAGAAGAGACAGAAATTCCTTATGACAATATAGCAGTGGTGGCGCGAACCTATGGCATACGTGCCAGAGCCCTCTCTGTGGGTACACGCGCAATCGCCCCAAGACAGAGCCGGCGGAAGGCGAGGGTGGCACATCGCGTCCTCAGCTCAACTTGGGCATCCAAGCAGACTCCTTCCTCCTGCTGAGAGGTTGAGGCTTTACACACCCTCTAGCCGGGGCCAATGGGAGGCACTGGGCAGGGCGCGTCATGCAGGAGCCAGCAGAGGAGGATGGCATTGCTGGCGAGCTTCAAGAAGCCACTTTGTTCCTGTGCTGGGTAGCCAGGCAGGGCCGCCTCTGCCCTGTCCTTGTCGCCCCTCACCCAGCACCGGGGCTCTGGGCCCCACCAGTCTCACCACACCATGACCACCTCCCACTTGCTGGCATACTTCTTGTGGCTCAACCACAGCCAAGTGCATTGAGTGAGGATGTGCCTGGGGCCACGCCAAACACTCTGTATACGAGCTGGTCAGGGCTGGGCGAGGGAGCGGGGAAAACACTGTTGGAATTTATTTTCTCTAATAGCTGCTCCAGCTGCTGCAGAAACAAGTACCGGTATTTTATCCTAACAGAGAAGATGAGTATCTCATAGAGAAGACAAACCCAGTCTCGTGGCGGTGATGTCAAAACATATTAACTACACATACCTTCATGAAAGCAAACAATGGTGCTGAGAATGGGTAATTGTTGGCAAAAAGATCTATATGCATCTTCTCTTTCAATGCAAGCACTGAGAGAAATTGCCTGGGCTTCACACAAATTCCCCAGATACAATGCAATATGGTAACCAGGTACTTCTTTCTTAAGGGCTAAATAGGAGTCAGAGTAGTGACAGCTACTGCAGATTCTGCACCAATTCAGGTTAAATTGCCTTGTTGGCCCTTTGCAATAAATAAGTGGGTTTTGGGTTGCAGCTTGGGCACTTGGTCTCTGAAAGGTTCGCCATCACTGCAATACAGCATTCAACAAAAGCCAGTGGAGTGCATTGCCAATCACCATCCAACCCCTTGAGACCATAAAGACAGGTATGCAAAATGGTATGTGTAATCATCAGCATTTGATTTCTGCAGGATACACCCATCAAAGATTTCAGATGCTCCCCAGTCCCTGCCTAGGTGTGGGAATGTAGCAGATTGTGGGACCAACAGGGGTTGTGCATTTTAAGCAAGTGAAGTGTGTGTTTTTTTGTTTTAATTAATTGAAAATAAAAATGGGAAAAGGCATCAGTTTGTCAGTGTCTACTTTTGGAACAGAGAAGACACCAAAGGATGCTACAATATGGATGCATCTCCCCTCTAGATTTTTTAAAAAATTAAAAAACAAATTCCATCAAATTTTAGTACAGTATACTAGAGGTGAAACCATAGCTGTCAAGCGTCCCTTATTCCAGCACCATGTCCCGCTGCTGTCCCTTATTGATGGATGTCTCTTAAATGTCCCTTAAATGTTGTCCCTTAAATTTTAAAGGAAGCAGCTCCTCTCCCTCCCTCCCTGCCGGTCAGGGAGGAGGGAGGCTCCAACTGTGTTGCTTGGCTGTGTTGCTCACCCAATAAGAAGTCTAAGAACGACTGGGGGGTGGAGCTTGCATGCCTTGTGCTGATCAAATCAGCTGTGTTGCCTGGGGACTCGCCTTTGCTCAGCGCTTCCCAGCGGAGAGGTGATGGTGGTTTTCCTTGAGGCTTTGTTTGGCTGCTGGCTGGGCTTTCTGCCTTTGGCTCAGAGGGACTCAGAAGTTGAACATACCTGTGCTGAGTGCTTGGATCGGAATTGGATGGATACGTCATCGACGGCCCACTCACCCTTGCCAGCGAAAAGGTCTGTCTGGAGCGGGGGCACATGGTGGGGGAAAAGGAAAGGAGATCTCGTGGGGGGGGGAGCTTTTGAATTTGTTTTGAAGACTCCTTCGATTGACTTATGGGGAAAAGAAAGGAGCTGGTTGGCTAAAATGGTGGGTGAATGGCGATCTCGTGGCGAGGGGGGGAAGCTGTGTGTGTGTGGCTAGTTAATGCAAGCTGAGGGGTTTTTTGAATGCTGGGTGCCATTTTGTTGCACGTGCTGCTGCAAACTTTGCAGTGCAAAGCCAGGCCGGAGAACAATCTTAAGCTGAGGCTGCATAGGCCTTGTGGTGCATGTGATTCAGATTCTATTCAGCTGAACCTCTGGTTACAAAGTTGGTTGGACAGTGTTCTCGAAGCTACCAGCATGAGTTTGACCAGACTGCAGGAGGACAGGAAGACTGGAGTGCCTGGAACAGGTGAGGCTGCAGGTCCCTTATTTTGGCTGCTGATCCCTTATTTTCAAGGCTGCTGGTCCCTTATTTTCAAATCTGTAAGTTGACAGCTATGGGTGAAACAGATACTATGAACCAAGTCACGCTGCTTTTCTCTTCTTTTGCTTGTAGCAACACGGAATAGGCAATTCAAGAGTCTTACTTCCAGTTCCCCCAGATGTTTGCTTTGGTTCATAAACTCCAGTTTGTACAGATTCCCCACTCCCACGGTACCCTGTAAACATAACCTTTATAAAGACCAAATGGGTACTAAATTGTAAGCACTGATTTCTTGTCAAAGGCTGAATTGATTTAAAGATACTTGTACCAGCTTATAAAGAATGGAATGATTGTGCCCTGACACACTGAACTATTGATTATGATACTCTTTACTTACCTGTGGAGTCAGGCAGCAAGGCTGTGGCTCTTGCTGTGCGATCAAAGCAGACATTTTCTGCCCATGCTAAATAGCCATATTCTCCTTTTTGATTTCAGTCCCTAATTGGTATCTTAATTAGGTCTGAATGTATTGCAAGAAGCTGTCCCAACAGCTCAATGGGTGGTTAGGGCAAGAGAATTTGAGAGCGGCAAAAAGAGTTTGTAAGAGGTTGCACTTTCCCGACGCTAAAATGTCAAAGTGTTTCTTGGTGCCACATGAAAGTGGCCCAGTGGAAATGGAGTGCTTTGATTTGTCATTGCGGACATTTAATTAGAAGTGCTGTAATCCAGATTGTGGGTGAAGTTACTTAAGCATCATTCCACAATAAATGGCACACCCCTTAAAGGGATGATTTAAGCTCTAGAGCAGGGGTCAGCAAACTTTTTTCAGCAGGGGACCAGCCCACTGTCCCTCAGATCTTGGGGGGGGGGACTATATTTTTTTTTGGGGGGGATGAACAAATTCCTATGCTCCACACACAAAAAAATAATATGCTGATTCCTTCTGCGGGCCGGATTTGGAAGGCGATTGGGCCGGATCCAGTCCCCGGGCCTTAGTTTGCCTACCCATGCTCTAGAGGCGACTTTCAGTTCACAACCTGAAAAGAAATGAGTGAGCTTTGTGTGTAGTTAGGGCTTCTTTCCATATTCAGCTCTGTGTTTGGAATAGGAAATGCTCTTGGTATTGGCGAGTTCACTGTAGTGATAGCCATCTCTATGTATTTGTTCACCATGTTGAAGGGCCCTTAGAGTCAAGAACCTGACTCTAGGTGAGGGACCCAGCTTACGTATCTCTAAAGTGGATATACTAGCTTGAATGACAAGCTTATGCCTTCAACCAGTCAATTTTATTGCCTTTTTCCTCTTCCCACCATCCAAACCCACCATGGGCATCTCATTTATTTGTGCTATGGGCTGCATTTAATAGACCTTAGTGCTTTTCAAGCTTATTACTGTTTATGATTTCTTGTCCTTTTATCTTTCAAAATGCCTCACAGACTTGCTTATTTCTCCTCTCTCGCTTATTTCTCCCTCTGCACGTTCGTTCCTGCCATCAAAAAAAAAGCTGATGGCTGCACTTTCCTGATCCAGATATATGGCTGCACAGGAAACTTGCAGCTGTCGTGACAAAGTTCTGTGAAGCTTGCACTGGTATTGCTCCTTTTATGACTCAAGGCATCGGAGCCTGTCTTAAAGGCAAACAGCCTGCTGCTGCAAAGTGGAATGGGCATCCCAGATCCTGACATTCTGATGCTACACTATGTCGCTCAGAAGATGTGTTCATTATCAGCGTCAGACTTCCTGGGACTTTTCAAGCAAAGGATATTGCCACTATAGTGTTGTTGAGGAGCCCCTACTCATTTCAGTAGGACTTCAGCAGCAGAACTTTGAACTGAATTAGCAGTATACACGCGCACACACACACACACACACAATTTCCAAAAATCATATAGCATACTTTCTTATCTTATACAATCAACCACATCTAAAGATTTTTCAGTCTTTATCACTTACCGTATTTTTCGCTCTATAAGACGCATCTGACCATAACACGCACGTAGTTTTTAGAGAAGGAAAACAAGATAAAAATATTCTGAACGAAACAGTGGGTGCATGATTTTTATGGTTCATGCTGTGGCCACAGACATGTGATCTGATGGTGAGTTTGGGGTAGCCCAATGCAAAAATCCTGAGGATCCATGTGGATCCGTGCTTTGTAACCACGTTTTAAGTGGGGAGGGAAGGAAAAGCACTCAAGGGACAAGGAGCACGCGTGGAGAAGGAGCTTTTCGGCGAGCTGAGCGGGGAGGAGGGAGGGAAAGAGCACTGTTGCTTTAAAGGTATACTTAAGGTACTTGCCCTGTGCCTGGGTTTTTTTCCATTTAACAGTTTGCAGCCTTTTCCTTCCGCTCCTTGTTTTGAGGCAGAATAGATTTGAGCAAGTGAGGAGGACTTGGATTGCAGGGGATTCACCATTAGCTGTGTAAAAGTGCTCCTCCTTGTAGCCTGAGTGATAAGCAGCCACCAGCAGCAATAGAATGGAGCACAAAAAAAGTGGTAGGGGCACTAGGACCCAGACAATGCTCGAATCTATCCTGCCTGAAAACAAGCTGCTCCCTCTCAGCGGATCAGCTGAGACACGGGGATTTGCGAAGTTTTCCCCTCTCCCTCATCCCCAGCCTTTTTTTTTTAACTTCCTGGTTTTCACTGCGTGGCTCAGAGCTCGAGGTTGGTTTTATTTTGCTGCTGGTTGCTTAAATTTTATCTTTCCTGCCGTCCCTCTGCAGCCTCATTGCTCTGTTTAGAGAGCGCACGGACCTTTGCTAGCGTCTGTCCCTCCTCCCGTGTAAGCGGCTGCTGCCCGCTTTGCTGCCATGGCTCTCCTTCCCTCCCTCCTCCCCGGCTCCAGGTCGCTTTAAAGCAAGCAAAGCGAGAGCCTCCTAGAGTGTGTAAGCGGCTCCCGCTTTGCTTGACTGACGGCAGCCATGGCTCCGATCCGTGCATTCGCTCCTTAACACGCACAGGCATTTTCCCTTACTTTCTAGGAGCAAAAAAGTGCGTGTTTTGGAGCGAAAACTACGGTATATTTCAACATTTTCTTCATCTCATTATATATCATTTCCCAGAAGCTTTTCACTTTCTTACATTCCCACCACATGTGATAAAAAGATCCTTCTTTTTCTTTACATTTCCAACATTTATTACTTTGGATTAGCAGTATTCAGACATTTGTCTGAATGTATAGGTACAGAACTGTGTAGAATGTATGGGGTTGTACATGCAAGCCTTTCCTGACTTAAATATGCCAGACCCTGCATTCATTATGTGAGTCCCTTCTCTGGGTGCCTCTTCTAAGAGTTGTTCAAAGAAGGTCTTCATAGTTGCAGACCCTCCAAGTGTCCTATTTTCCAGGGACAGTCCCAGATTTACAGAAGCCATCTCAGTTTCTGATTTGATCCTGAAATCTCCCGCTTTTCCTTAGGACATCCCTATTTTCATCATAGAAATGTTGGAGGGTGTGGAGTTATCCAACCCCAGAGTCATCTGAAGGCAACCCTGTACAGTGGTACCTCCGGTTATGAACTTAATTCGTTTCAGAGGTCTGTTCTTAACCGGGAACCGTTCTTAACCCGGAAACGTTCTTAACCTGAGGCGTGCTTTCACTAATGGCGCCTTCCGCTGCCACTGGCACGCGACTTCCACTCACATCCTGGGCAAAGTTCATAACCATGAGCACCAACTTCCAGGTTAGCAGAGCTCGTAACCTGAAACATTCGTAAGGAGGACAGTACGTAACACAACGTTCCACTGTATAGGGAAGTTTTCGAATGTTTATTATTTTATTATGTTTTTATTTATTTTAGAAGTCTCCCAGAGTGGTTGGGGCAACCCAGTCAGATGGGTGGGATATAAATCAAATTATTATTATTATTATTATTATTATTATTATTATTATTGAAAAGGACATCCCTATTTTAATCGGAGAAATGTTGAAGGGTAAGCAGTTGTAGCCCCTAGTCTATAAAATGCTCTTCCAAGCAAGACCCACCAAGCACTGACATTAACATGTTCTCCCATGAAAGAATGTGATTATCATACTTCTTGATGTGTTGCATGCTTTGAGTTGTGGGAGTACTGTGGTTTTATTGTGAAACTTCATGGTTGTTTTTTGATTGCGCATGTAAGTCACATAGAGACATTTTGTATTAAGTGATGAATTCATTGAAAACAACAGCACCAGCAAACCTCCCAACCCAATGGAGCTCTTCTGGAGAGATTTTGTTGAAGCGAAATATTTTTTTTCCCCTCTCTCACCATTACAGCCTATCATAATGAAGATGCCCATTACTACTGACTTAAGATATACAACTAATAGCAAAATAATGCAGTCCCAAAAAGCATGTGATTGGCTGAAGTGATATTAGTAAGATGGTCTAGGTAATTTTTAATACACAAAGGAAGTTAGATCACTCACAAATAAAGGAATAGTTTAGGGCTGCAAGTTTTAATTGGTGAATGTATCCACTATAGTTGTGGGTGATTAATTGATCAAAAGCAATATTAATCAGTAGGCATTTTAATTAGTGGAGCTGAGAAACATGCCCAAACAAAAATAACCTCAACGTAAGTGTATCATTTAAGAGATATTTATGTAGAAGCCATTGCATTTCTGTGATGTTTTCATTAGAACAACTGGAAAAAAAATGGGGGGGGGGATTATGCTGCTATGTTTGAACAATAATTTTGTTATATTAATTACATTGTCTTTTCCTTTAGTATATTAAAGAGCTGGTACTTATCAAATGGATTTGCTTGTATTGTAAGTGCCTGTTGCCTGTGTTTTTTAATAAATATCATGAATGGTGTCTGGCTGCTACATACGCTCTAGAAAGGTGAAATAATATGTAATTCATTCATCCATTCATTGGTTACATGGCAGATGATTAATCAACCAACAAATCTTTAATCAATGCACAACCCTGGTGTTATTATTATTATTATTATTTAATCCAGAATTCACTCTTAATTAAGGAATTCGATCTGACAGGAAATTGTTTGGCAAAGAAGTCACCTTGTTAGAATGAGAGAGGTGACCTTATTAAGGATGTTCATTTTTGAAAATTGGCCTCTTCTCCTGTGCCTTGAACAGCAACTTGATCTGTAGACATTAGAGGTGATAATACCTATCTCCATATCTTTAAAGCCTACTCCTGCTGGTTTCAGCTGTTAAAGGCACAGGAGTAAGCAGGCCACACTGTTGTTTTCCTAATATGTTAGCAATTTGAGACCAGGTTAGCTTACACTAGCTTAGCGGTAGAAATGTCATCTGCTCAAAATTAATGCTAGGAACATGAAACTATTCAGAAATGAAACAGATAGGACTGGTGAGAGGAAGAAACAAGGGGGCTTGGGAAAGAAGTACAGAATTGACGTGGATTATAAGAGCTGGCAGGAGTTCAGAGATCGGCAAGGAGACAGAGTTTTGGGGGGTGAAGAGAGAGGAAGAGGTTATAGCTAAATAGAAAGATATGAGAGTTGCAGAGCTAGAATGATGAAAGAATATAAAGATGCATGAGGTTATTCATTGCATTTTTGGCGGACAGGTAAATGTCACATACCTGGAGCAAGGTGACGAGTGGAACCTTCTTAAACATAATGTTGAAAATGTGGCCAGCCGGATGTTATCATAATGAAAAGGGGTCATCAAGATGAGAGTGGGTGGTTCATAAGGTCA
Organism: Podarcis cretensis; assembly: GCF_951804945.1. Classification (NCBI taxonomy): domain Eukaryota; kingdom Metazoa; phylum Chordata; class Lepidosauria; order Squamata; family Lacertidae; genus Podarcis; species Podarcis cretensis. The sequence continues at coordinate 20,871,137 of NC_137176.1, read as the reverse complement.
TGGGTGTCACAGACATCAAGTCCACTTGTCTGAAGAAGAGAACCTTAGATATGGAAACTAAGAGCCCATTTGCAAGGGCTGCAAAGACATCATGTGAGATCTCTTGAAATACTTTGGCATAATGTGAGTTTTGGCCACAACGAATTCTTATAGTACAGTGGACGCTCGGGTTGCGAACAGGATCCGTGTGGGAAGCTTGTCCGCAACCTGCAGCGTCTACAACCCACAGCGCCACATCTGCGCATGCACGGGTCATGATTTGGCGCTTCTGTGCATGCGCAAAGCACGCTTTAGTGCTTCTGCACATGTGCAAGCACTGAAACCCAAAAGTAACCCGTTCTGGTACTTCCGGGTTTGGCACGGTGCGTAACCCGAAATCACACAACCCGAAGCATTTGTAACCCGAGGTATGACTATACATATAATCGTTGTTGTGGAAAAGCAAGCTAGCATTCTGAATTTTAAGAAGAGGGTAATATTCATGGACACAGATATGGCCATGGGTTGTTGTTTTTTCTAGAAAAAAAAAGGTGTGAAACTCACCATGAATTATTGTAGTAAGTGCCACACTTTTAACCAGAGCTTTTCTTCTGGAACAAAAAAAAGCCGCCACTGCATACGCTTGAGTATCCCCAGAAAACCCCCCACTGTGCCTAGGAAATATTAAAGGGATAAACAGGATATCTGCAGTTGCTTCCAGATGACATGTGTCTTGAGCATTCATCCTGATTTGCAGAAAGGCTGTAGGGAGGTAGATGACACCAGCTGTTTATAGCTCATTCGTCCTAATTTGTTTGTGAGGAGGCAAGACAAGGTTGCATCAAGCAACTTCCAAGTGCACTTTTTTTGTCATTTTCCTTATTGCAAGAAATCTGAGGAGGAGTGGGTTTCTTCTGCAATAACACCATTTTAACTTCAATTGCATAACCTACATGTGCTGGTATGTGAGGGCACCTTACTCAAAAATAGTGACAGCCTGCGAGCTCCCAAGGTTGCACTCTGCTGACCTCCTAATACTGCAGCATTTTCCAAAGTTTATGTTCCTCCCTCAGATGTTAACTCTGATTATACTTGTCTCCAACTAGCTATGCTGTCTTTTCAAAACAAGCATGAGAAATGAGTGTGTAGGAGAAATTCAGTCTCATGAAATCTACCCAGACACAATTTTGCACCAATATCCCAAAGAATCCAGGATATACGTGGAAGGTTATTCCTTCTGTTCTGTTGCTGCTGTATCCCTGTTTTTCCCCTAATGTGAAAGAAGGACAGAACAACATCAACAGAACAAAAGGAAAGCACTGCTGCCTGTTTTTGATATTTTGGGATACTGGCAGAAAATCCTTGCTGGGTAGATTTCATGAAATTGACATTACTTTTGTCCATTTTCACCTCATAAAGACATAAAACGTAAGAATAAAAAAGTCAACTGGGAAATGTACAATCTCGAGGGAAGATGTGTGAGTATACTTCACAAACTAGTAACAAATATGAAGGGAATGTGTTGAAAAATCTGAAGTCAATCCTGGAGTAAAAACTTATTTTTCTCTCTACATTCACCCACTGTGTGGAGGAGAATATGTCTCTGCTTGCTCTGTCTTCCTCTGAAGGGGGCACTATGGTAACCGAGAAAAGTAGGTGTGTTACCTAGCAACATAAACCATTAGGCAACACAAAATATGAGAAAGAGCAGCAGAGAACAAGTTGGCACAAAAGTGCATAGCAACAAAGTGGACTCTAAATCATGGTGCCAATAATCCATAACATGGAACAAAGGCTTGGATGCTTGCAGTGCTACAAGTCATATATGCAGAACAGAGGGGAAATTCAGATACTGGAACACAATTTTGCCATGCTTTGTTACAGGTGATGGCAAAACTTAAATGGATTTAGGGCTTTGAAATAGCTCAGTTCAAACATGAAAAATAAGTGCTCATTTTAAAAAGTGCAAGTAGATAAATAGGTACCGCTCCGGCGGGAAGGTATACGGTGTTTCCGTGTACTGCTCTGGTTTGCCAGAAGCGGCTTTGTCATGCTAGCCACATGACCTGGAAGCTGTACGCCGGCTCCGTTGGCCAGTAAAGCGAGATGAGCGCCGCAACCCCAGAGTCGTGCATGACTGGACGTAATGGTCAGGGGTCCCTTTACCTTTACCTAAAAAAAAAATTATCTAGAAAGGATACTGTATTAAATTAAGTTTTAAAAATAATAATAACAACAACCATAAATGCACCACGGGGATGATGATGAAACAACAATAATTCTCTAGTAGCATCCTTAATTCCCACCCCCAGCCCCTAATTTGCAAATATCTTTCCATGGTTACCAATGAAAGTTCAGTGCAATCTTCTGCTGAAGGAACACTGATCTTGCTTCAGAATTTAGAGAGTAGGGAACTTGAGTGGATGACTGGGCGCTGGGAACAGTATATGCCCTTAACCAGTGGCTACAGTAGGAAGCACAATCTATTGTAGAACTGGTGAAGTGATTGTCCAGTGTGTAATTTGAGGTAGCAGTTCCTCAATAAAAACCTAAGGCATTTGAAGGGCAAGCATAAGGGTTCCAACTGAAGTATAAGTAGGTTCCCACAAGACAAGACACAGTGATAACAGCAAGAACCTTTAATGAACTAACAGAACTAGACAACAGGGACAAAGCAACTGTTTATACATGTCTCCCCTGCCATGAAGAGGTATAAAAATCTGAAATTAGCACTTTGAATTGAACCTGGAAACAGACTAGAAGGCATTGAAGATAGAGCAGCTCTAAATGTTGCAAACTGTATTTGACTTAGCAGTGGACATATCACTCTTCTTCTGGCCTTTGATAATTTAGCATTTATCGCTAAATCCATCCTATCCCATTTCTGCATTAGTGAGTGGAATTTGTAAGAAATAGAATAAAAATCGTCTTGACAATCTGCATATTAATATGCATTTAAATAATTTTTTAATCACAAAGTACATATTGTTAAATATGTATTTCATCAGTTATGTATTACAATTATGTATTACATCAATTATGTATTGCATCCCAATGTATGTGTTGATTAATGTATTTTGTTTTATTCTAAACTGCACGTTTGTAAACTCATTTCCACATGCTTTTTGAGTTGAGAGCTATATCACAAAACTTAAAGTTGTGGAAAATCTGAAGGATGCTTACATTCCTACCTGCACATTAGTCTGGGAGAAGCAGATCAGGTCAGCACACTTAGGAATTCACTGAAATCTGATTCCTCAAATATCCTTAATTTGACTTGTAGCTATTTGGGAGTACTTCTGGATTTTGGTATAAAATAATGAACCTAGAGAGAAGCTGAGTTTACTTTTAGTTGTTGCTGCTGAGGTCCATGGCAAAACAACCTGCTGCTTCAGTGTGAAATTCCACAGCAAATAAGGCCCGGCAACATTTCAGACGAAAACAAGGCAACCAGCAAAATCTAGAGTAGAAATGAAAAGCAAAATAAAAACCCATTGTCTAAATGTCTTTTCTTACTATTAAGAGGCAGGTAAGGAGTGACCTGAACTACCCTAAAATTTCTCAGTCTCCCCCCCTCCTCCTCCTCTTCTTCATCATCATCAGTCCAGTATACCTGAAGGAGCGTCTCCACCCCATCATTCTGCCTGGACACTGAAGTCCAGTGCCGAGGGCCTTCTAGCGGTTCCATCACTGCGAGAAGCCAAGTTACAGGGCACCAGGCAGAGGGCCTTCTTAGTAGTGGCACCCGCCCTGTGGAACGCCCTCCCACCAGATGTCAAAGAGAAGAACAACTATCAGACTTTTAGGCATGATGGAACTGCATCTGGAGGGTCAAAGGTTTCCAATTCATGCTGTAGGCCATTTTGGGATATTAAAATCATGGATGATAGTTGTTTGCCACCTGGTAAGGGGGAACCAGAGCAGTTGCCAGTGGGGCTAGGCCCTTCCTGGGTACTGAGGCCCCAACTGATATTATCCAGAAATGATGCTGGGTCATCCTTCTAAAATCCCAAATCACAAATGTTTTAAACATGTGGGTTATTTGTGATTATCCATGCATAAGGTTTTCCCCTGTGTTTAAAAGCAATCATTGCAGTTAAATAGTGAAACCTCCAGTGGATCCCTTGTGCAAAAGACAAAAATTATGGCACATTTCAAGAAGAAGAAGAAGGAGGAGGAGGAGGAGGAGGAGGAAATGATGACTTTTCTTTCCCTTTAGCATTTCATGAAAACAAATGTGCTTATTTTTCCTATCTCAGAACCAATTTGCCATGGGAAGAAAAAAAATATCACAGTTACAGAGAGAATTGTTTCTTAGGGACACACAGTAGAGCATATAGGCATAACTTCTTATCCTCTTGGGGCACAAACTGTAAATTAGGTTTTAACAGGCCAAAAGCAAGCAATATGCATTTACATAAAGCAAGCTTTAGAAATAAGGAGATTGGCTGCTTATGCACACCATGTTCAGCTAATATGCATTGTTTATAAGGAAAACATTAGTACAGGGTGCCATGAACTGTCCCTGAAAGTTTCGGGAATGGTACCAAATTAACATGGCAATCCATGAGGACCTGTTCTAGCTAAAATGGAGGTCAAAACTGCACATGATGAGTGGTTCCACAAGTCTTCTTCCATATACTCTACCTATCTGTAAGCAGTGCCCAGGGCTCATCTTATGTTCAGAAAGACCTGGATCCTTTGTGTGGCATTCTATGCCTTTTGGAATGTGCTCCCAATGAACTTCAGGCAGGCATTTTTGGTTTGGGCATTTAGGTCATCTGCCTACCAATACTTTCCTTGAGGGCTGATCCTGCTATGTTCAATTAATTAATGTGATCCCCTGAACTGAGACGTACATTTATTAATTTGTAAAAGTATTTGCGTACCGCCGTCTTACAAAACATCAGGGCAGTTTTAAAAGCTTTAAAAGCAGCACAGAACAATCATTAACATGACTGGTTTTTCCAAAAACGTTTTTAAACAACAGCATAGGCTTGTCAGAATGGAAAACAAGCCTTCAATAGATGCCTTGAATTGAAAAGCAAAGATGCCTGCCAAATCTCTGCTGGAAGAGTACTCCACCGCATGAAACCAGCATAACTAAATGTCTGTCTTCTGGCTGAGACCAGTTTTTTAAAAATATATTTTTATTAAACAATTTCAGCATAACAAATTATCAGTTTCCCTTCCCCCACATCCCTCCCTCTCCCCCCCCCCGGACTTCCCTCAGCTCCCCTCTCTGATTTCTTTGCATATATTGTTCTCCGTATGTTATAAAATTGTACCTACCCTTGCCTTATCTATCATGTGTTCAACTCATAAATTTGTGGATGTTTATTTAAAACCTGCCAAGGAGTCCAGATCATTTTGTTGTCTTTTAGGTAATTTGTTAAAAAGTTCCCATTCTTCCTTGAAGTCACAATTGTCCTTATCACGCAGTTTGTATGTCAATTTGGCCAATTCCGCATAGCTCATCAATTTTTCTTGCCACTGTTCTTTCGTTGGGATTTCCTCATTCTTCCATCCTTGTGCTAACAAGACTCTTGATGCTGTTGTAGCATACTTAAATAATTTCTTTATTTTTCTTGGCAGGTCTTGTCCTACAGTCCCTAAAAAAAATGCTTCTTTTTTTTTTTTAAACAAATGTCATTTTAAACATTTTTTTTCAGTTCATTATATATCATTTCCCAATTTTTTTAAACTTCTCTACATTCCCACCACATATGATAAAAAGTACCTTCTTTTTCTTTACATTTCCAACATATATTTGACTTGGTTTTGTACATTTTTGCTATTTGTACTGGTGTGATATACCATCTGTACATTATTTTCCTATAATTTTCTTTCAAAAGAGAACATTCTGTAAATTTCAGATCTACCTTTCACAATTTGTATATTATCAAATTGTATATTATGTCCTATATCTTGTGCCCATCTGATCATGACTGATTTGACTTCCTCGTCTTTTGTTTCCCATTCTAGCAGAATACTATATGCTTTCTTCAGCAGCTTCACTTCTTCTTCTATAACTTCCTTTTGAAATCTGGAAATTGTATAATTGAACCCTTTCTTATTATCTTCCTTATACATTTCATGTAGTTGTCTGTAATGTAACCAACTCTGAAAATGATCTTTAATTTCCTCATAGTCTTTTAATTTCCATTTCCCTTCTTGATCTCTCAGTAAATCTCTGTATGTAGGCCACTTCCCCTTTTTGCCAAGCGGTTTGAGTAACGAAGCTTCAATTGATGATAACCACCAGGGTGTTTTTTTGTTCTATTAAATCTTTATACCTCTCCCACACCCTCATTAGTGATCTCCTCTGGCTGAGACCAGTTAGTCCTCTGTAACATGGAAGACAATGAACAGTGCTGCTCCCAAGGATCTCAAAAATTGGGCTGGGATATAAGAGTTCAGGCAGTCTTAAAGGTATCCTGGACCCAAGTTATTCAGGACTTTGTATATCAACACAGAGCCTTGAATCTGGCCTGGTAGCATATGGGCAAGCCATGTAGATGCTTTAGCAAATGTGACAAATGTTGTAAGCCATCTACAATATGATATGATATGATGTTGTTCACTGCTATGATCCACCTCTTAGACTTTCTTTTGCACATAAATACAGATATGCAAATGAATTATTTGCAATAGTTTTCAAATAATAAATAAAAGCTAAAATTGGATGTGGGGGACCAGCAGATTTCTTCCATTTTTCTACTCAAAACTGCCCCACGCCACCTGCTTTTTTCCCAGTGGGGGGAAAAGTTAAATGGTCCTTGGCACTTTCCCCAATGAATGGGAAATCAGCTAAGGGTGATTTTGAGTGAACAAGCAGGAGAAAGTGAAAGAATCAATGATGCACCCACTGTTTTTCTATTCCTGATATCAGTGCCCTGCAGATGAATTTTATTATTATTATTATTATTATTATTATTATTATTATTAAATAATAATGATTCTGGCTGAATAAAAATTCTTGTTTCTCCATGAGCTGCCATTTTAGATGCTGCTCATCCCTGGATCCTGCAAGTTGCTCTTTGACGTCTTCCAAGTTCAGAAAGCAGTTTGGCAGGTAGGTACAAAAGCTTCTGGAAAGGGGAAAGGGGTTCCTAGTTTCCCCTACACACCATCCTCCCCCCCCCCGGCCAAAGAAACCACATTTGAACCCAAGAATTCAAATACCCAGATGACTCAATAGTCAATCATTTAAGAGCTGGACCATAAAGAAGGCTGATCGCCAAAGAATTGATGCTTTTGAATTATGGTGCTGGAGGAGACTCTTGAGAGTCCCATGGACTGCAAGAAGATCAAACCTATCCATTCCGAAGGAAATCAGCCCTGAGTGCTCACTGGATGGACAGATCCTGAAGCTGAGGCTCCAATACTTTGGCCACCTCATGAGAAGAGAAGACTCCCTGGAAAAGACCCTGATGTTGGGAAAGATTGAGGGCACAAGGAGAAGGGGACGACAGAGGATGAGATTGTTGGACAGTGTTCTCGAAGCTACCAGCATGAGTTTGACCAAACTGCGGGAGGCAGTGGAAGACAGGAGTGCCTGGTGTGCTCTGGTCCATGGGGTCACAAAGAGTCGGACATGACTAAACAACTAAAGAACAACAACATACCCTTTTAAAATGCGGCTCTTTGGGGTTGGGGGTATTAATGGGTTGTTGTTGTTGTTTTTATTATATATACTGTGGTTTTTATGTTGATATTTTCTGTGAACCGCCCTGAGACCTCCTGGTATATGGCAGTATATAAATTGAAGAAGAAGAAGAAGAAGAAGAAGAAGAAGAAGAAGAAGAAGAAGAAGAAGAAGAAGAAGACGTCTTCCCACTCTGTACTCAACAATCAACATGCCATGACGTTCACTGGGTGACTTTGACCAAGCAATAATGAATCTTCCTTTACATTATATATTTACAAAGGGGTTATGACATAAGCTCCTGTGGACTGGAACCCACTTCATCAGATGTGTGCAGTGTTATCCTCAGTTAAAAGCTATGTCTGCCTGGTAATATAAAATAAAATGTAAGCAATAAAGTCAGAGGGTCAGTCTCTCAGTGAAACCCTGAGGTCTTGGAGGAAGAAAAAATAAATATCCCAGAAATATGCTAACTTGCTTTCACAGATACCCCACAGTTCCAGATACTGAACTACTATGTTTCTGAGCATTTTTCATGGCCCTTATTCATGCTTCTCTGCCAGATTTTGACATATGATGAACATAACTTTCAAAAAATGCTACCAGTCCACAAGATTAGATAGATCCTTACCACCCAAATGATAGGTTACATGGAAAACGTACTTCCTGAAATTTGGAAAACATTGTATTTGCCAAGATTTGGCTTCAGATTGTCTGTTGATTGACGAACAAATTGACACCATTAATGTCTATCATTCATTGATGGCTTTTTCTCTCCCCCCCCCAACTGGATAATTGCGTGTTTCGGTGAGTTCTACATAACAGCTATAATTTTCTTTTGTTGGTTTATTATATGGGGGCTGCTGTTTTATAGTGTGCATTGTGCAATTCTGCCCCACATATTCATGCAACACCTAATGGTATTATTTAGGAATAAAGGTAAAAAGACAAGCTGTAAGGCTAATGATAAGTTGGTTAAATGCAATCAATCATGCACTCTCGGAGAACCTCTCAACAGTCTGCTCTGCATCTTTGTTTCTTACATGCTGACATATAGCTAGGAGGAATGTATCCAGGGAGTAAAAATATGAAGTGCAAATTTCAGGAGAAAGGCCGCAGCAAAGAAGCAAATTTCAGATGTACAAAATTCCCACAAAATGGAATCTGCAGGAATCTGCAAGTTCATTGGAAAATATTGTGCTAAATTTCAGATAGGGTTGAAGCTAGCCACATTTAATCTATAATACTGCATATGAATGTTGTTTCTCCAGGTCTGTAGGGCTATTTGGCAATCGTAGCAATTCTAAGCAACATCAAAGCTGGAAGATGAGAAATTTGGAGGATTCTATCAACAGCAACAACACTGTCAATTGTGATACCAGCATCACACTGGTTTTTCTCCTCTGTGTCTCAAACAGTCATAGTATAATCCCCTCTAATGGAAGCCAGTAGCAAAATTCCTATTGAATTTGTAATTGCAAAGGCTTTCTGCAGTAAACCTGCACTTTGGTTTTTAACTGGACTGAGGAGTTGACATAACTGGTAGGTATGCTAGGTAATCATTATTTGTATTTAAACAATTCATATCCATTAAACTATAAAATCAGATTTCTATAAAAATGGCTGCTGATTATATATATATATATATATATATATATATATATATATATATAGTCTTCAATAGGTGGTAGAAATCCAATAGGCATAATCTTCTTTATCTTTCATTTCCCTGACCTTCACTTTATGCTATATGACATAAATACAAACAGTTCTACTCAGCCACAATTTTTTGCTGGTTGACCTTGTGCCAGTGCCTGTCTCTCAACCTAACCTGCCTTACAAAGTTCTTAAGAAGATACAGTTGGAGACACCATCCTGAGCAACTTTGAAAAAAAAGTTGGAATGAACATGTAATGGGTAATAATAATAATAATAATAATAATAATAATAATAATTGTCCAGTGCCACCTTAGAGACCAACTAAGTTTGTTCTGGGTATAAGCTTTTGTGTGAATGCACAAAACAAATGTTAGTTGGTCTCTAAGGTGCCACTGGACAATTTTTTATTTTTATTTTTATTTTTACTGTGTCAGACAAACACGTCTACCTACCTGAATATAATGGATTAATGATGAAAGTTCAAGGACACTAGATCAATTCATGTGCACCTGAAACAATGTGGTTGCCATCAAGAACATCATTGCATCCACGAGACTGGAACTACATTCTGCTGCAGGAATAATTCAACCTGTCCCTCGGTGGGTTGCAGAATAAGTATCTGAACCGATCCCATAAGCATTGGCGGGATATATATGGGATCAGTTATCCCCTGAATGCAAGGCATTGGTTTTATCTGTCTTTAGTTTTGGGAAAGAAAAGGCCATTGCAGTAAACAACCACTGTGCATCACAGAATTTGGATGTACAGTCTATTCGATTATTTTATTTTTATTTAAGCATTTGTGCATCGTATTTATTTATTTGATCAATTTGCATACCACCCTTCATAGATCTCAGGTTGGTTCACAGCACCCAATAACTTAACATTATCTGAGCAGTCAGCAAAATAATATACAAGCAAAACTGGTGAGCAAATAATTACAACAAAAGTTGGGGAAGTTGCAGCAGAAAATAATATAAAATGACAAAAAAGGTCTAAAGGCAGGGCTTTTTTCAGCTGGAACTCGCCTGAACTTAGTTTCAGAATCTCCTAGGTGGGCGGCATTGCCGGTATAAGAGAACAAGGCAGGCATTCATGGTGATTTCCAGCACCTCTTTTTCTAGAAAAATAGCACTGACTAAATGGTGAATAAAAAATATTGAGGAGGGAAGCTTGGGTGCCCAAAGAACCATTATTAAGTGTCTGATGAGCCTTTCTGACGAGGACATTCTGTAACTGGAGTGTGAACATTAAAAAGGCCCTCTCTCAAATAAGAATGGTGGGGGGGGGGGGAGAGAAATCCAAGTAAGTTTGCATGTAAAAGCAAACCTACCAACTTTTCACACCCTGGAACAATAAGAGGACTGAAACGCAGCCATCCTTCAAAATTCACGGCTCTGGATTTTGCAATGCAGCTCTTCTGCCAAGTAAAGGTAAAGGTAAAGGTAAAGGTACCCCTGCCCGTACAGGCCAGTCTTGACAGACTCTGAGGTTGTGCGCCCATCTCACTTAAGAGGCCGGGGGCCAGCGCTGTCCGGAGACACTTCCGGGTCACGTGGCCAGCGTGACATCGCTGCTCTGGCGAGCCAGAGCCGCACACGGAAACGCCGTTTACCTTCCCGCTGGTAAGCGGTCCCTATTTATCTACTTGCACCCGGAGGTGCTTTCGAACTGCTAGGTTGGCAGGTGCTGGGACCGAGCAGCGGGAGCGCACCCCGCTGCAGGGATTCGAACTGCCGACCTTTCGATCGGCAAGTCCTAGGCGCTGAGGCTTTAACCCACAGCGCCACCTGCGTCCCATCTTCTGCCAAGTAACACATGCCAAAAATTCTTAAGCTGTGGAAAATAACATGCAGAAATGCACTATCCTGAGGAAAGTGCTCTGCAAAAAAAAAAAAATGTACCGTAGACAAAATTGCTGACAAAAATGTGTTTATTAGGATATAGTTGCACTAAAATGCTGGTGAATTCTCACACCTTTTTTTATTAGGAATAAATAGCACCTCATCTCATTTGGTGGGGGTCTCTGAGGAGAGGCCACTAAAGATGTCCTCAGGGTTTTGGGTGGGTATATATATAGGCCACACCTATATAGGATATATATAAACACACACACACATTTCCGAGCACAATTCAAAGTGTTGGTGCTGACCTTTAAAGCTCTAAATGGCCTCCGTCCAGTATACCTGAAAGGGCATCTCCACCCCCGTCGTTCTGCCCGGACACTGAGATCCAACACTGAGGGCCTTCTGGCGGTTCCCTCATTGCAAGAAGTGAAGCTACAGGGAACCAGACAGTGGGCCTTCTCGGTAGTGGTGCCCACCCTATGGAACACCCTCCTATCAGATGTCAAGGTGATAAACAACTACAGTGGTACCTCGGGTTACATACGCTTCAGGTTACAGACTCCGCTAACCCGAAAATAGTGCTTCAGGTTAAGAACTTTGCTTCAGGATGAGAACAGAAATCGTGCTCTGGTGGCGCGGCGGCAGCAGGAGGCCCCATTAGCTAAAGTGGTGCTTCAGGCTAAGAACAGTTTCAGGTTAAGAACAGACCTCCGGAATGAATTAAGTACTTAACTCGAGGTACCACTGTATCTGACTTTTAGAAGACATCTGAAGGCAGCCCTGCTTAGGGAAGTTTTTAATGTTTGATGTTTCATCGTGTTTTTTATATTCTGTTAGGAGCTACCAGAGTGGCTGGGGAAACCCAGCCAGATGGGCATGGTATAATAAATATTATTATTATTATTATTATTATTATTATTATTATTATTATTATTATTTTATACCTTCCTTGCCATGGGATTGTGATCAATGAAGTTTTCCATTGGGGGAGGAGTGACTTTTTTAGATTTTGCATCATCGCTCATACTTTGCATTCGTTAAGGTTCGATTTCAATGATTAACATCTCATTTTAAAGGTTCTTGGCTAACAAGGCTTTCCTGGAAAAGACCTTTGCATTTGATCATCCTCCACAATCCCAAACCCTAGATGGACTCATGGTCTGTCTCAGTTTAAGGCAGTTGTGTGTGTTTTCTATCCAAACCTCCCATTTATTTATTTATTTATTTATTTATTTAAAAAAGCATGTTTTTTCTTTGTGAGGTAGCGAAAACACTCACAGTGACTGAACAGCAATTAATTCTTCTTTTTTTTTTAAAAAAGTATCTGCTGGCACTTAATGCTGTTATATTTTCACACTCTTATTGCAAGCTGCTATGGCTTATGGAGACAATATTCACATCCCATGGGAGGCCATGCAAAATTCTACATGATATCTAAAGATTTCTTTAGAGTTGCTCATTTCTCTGCAGTAGTAAATTCACCCGCCAAGATATCCAACAGGAAAGAAGATGACATCAAGAGCAAAACAGCTCCGCGAGAGAATTTAATGTCACAATAATTACATGGTACATAGTGGAGGCCACACGACGATTAGGAATCCTAGCACAGCTAATTAAGCAAGTCAAAATTGCTGCTTAAAGTAGTTTAATGTGCAAGATCACGTGGCTTCTGGATCACTAAGTACCATGAGGAATGCCCACTTGCAACAGAATTGGAAAACAAAAAGTGATCTCAGGCACGGTATGCCATTGGGTTGCACATACAGAGCACCCCCTGACACATGCACATCAAAACCTCCCAGCTCTTTGACTACAGTGCTGCCAGCATCTGACCTGTAATACCATTAGAAGCTGGTTTTCTGCACTCTGACCCTGGAAAGGCTTTCTCCGAACTCGCTGCCATTTGGTAAAGAAGCAGCAGCAGCAAAACACTCCTTTAAAATCCCCTGTGCTGCTTCATTTGTTGTGCATAGGCTTCACACAATAAATATCACGAGGCCTGGGGGTAATGTTATTTGGAGACCAAAGAAAAAAAGCTGAATGAACAAATACAACAGGACAGCCCTACAGGTAGTAGTGGCTGACACACATATTAGCTCGCATCAGAGGCTGAACCATCAGAAAGCTGTCTTGGAAGGATATAGCAACCTCTTGGCTTTAACAAAAGGGCTTCGTATATTTGTTGTTCAATTCACCAATTGTTACTATTCTTTATTTACTGAACTTATATACTGTCTTTCTGCCACCCAAGGCATTTTGGGTGGCTTACAGTAAGTATCACCCACTCTTCTGTTTTGGATTCTGTAGACGTGGAGCTCGAATTTCATGGCCCATTCTTTGAGAACCCACTATGGGGGGAGGGTAATACTATATGTGGCCACAGTGACATACACTGGTACCTCGGGTTACAGACACTTCAGGTTACAGACACTTCAGGTTACAGACTCCGCTAACCCAGAAATAGTACCTCGGGTTAAGAACTTTGCTTCAGATGAGAACAGAAATCATGCAGCCGTGGCATGACGGCAGCGGGAGGCCCATTAGCTAAAGAGGTGCTTCAGGTTAAGAACAGTTTCAGGTTAAGAACAGACCTCCAGAGTGAACTAAGTTCTTAATCCGAGGTACCACTGTACTTGGGAACTGTGGCACGCTGTGCAAGACCAAAATTTGGTGCGCACAAACCCACCCACCATTGTCCTGCCATTGCAAAAGCAAGTAAGGAGGTGTCCAGCTTTGGGAAGGCAGCACAAAGGCTCTGACAGGGTCCTAGAGCCCTTCCATCACCTCCCCAAAGCTGAGAACATGCTAACTACGCTTTGGGAAGGAGGCAGGAGGAATCTAGGGTGCTTTCAGGGTCCTCCTGCCTGCATCCCCAAACAAGTGTTTACTAGGGTTTGGGAAAGAGGTGAGAGGACTCTAGGACCTTTTCAGAACCTCACATCTCTATTTCAAAGCTCAGTGTCTCACTTACCAGACTTTGAAGAAGAAGAGAAGAAGAGTTTGGATTTGATATCCCACTCTATCACTACCCTAAGGAGTCTCAAAGTGGCCAACAATCTCCTTTCCCTTCCTCCCCCACAACAAACACTCTGTGAGGTGAGTGAGGCTGAGAGACTTCAGAAAAGTGTGACTAGCCCAAGGTCACCCAGGAGCTGCATGTGGAGGAGCGGGGAAGCGAACCCGGTTCACCAGATTACGAGTCTACTGCTCTTAACCTTTGAGACAGTGCCTCCTCAACTCAGTGCATGTGCACCCCTTGCACAGCCCAAAATCTGCCCTTGGTGGTCCTCACCGCTTCCCAAGGGAAAGAAAGAAGCATGCAACCTTATGAAGAATGGTGTGATGGCCTAGGATTTGGACTCAGAGGCCGAACCTGAGGGATCCCAGCCTGCACAGGATTCCCCGCCTCCAGAACCAGCTGAGCTGGGGCTGGGGCATGAGCCTGAAGGGTCCCCACCTGTGCTGGATCCTCAAGTGCAGGCATCAGCGGAATCTGCTCTGGCTCCTGAGGTGATGGAGGACCCATTGCCTGCAGGTGCTCCACTCTCAGCCCTGTCAGAGGAAGCTGAGGTTGCCTCTGGGTCCAGTAACCCTCCACCCCCCATGTTGGTTAAATGTTTAGTTGGGGTTGGCGGTTATTTTAATTAGGGTATAAATGTAAACTGTTTTTTGGTGGTTTCTATTGATTTATTGGTTTGTTTATTGCTTGTATAAGGGACGCAGGTGGCGCTGTGGGTTAAAGCCTCAGCGCCTAGGACTTGCCGATCGAAAGGTCGGCGGTTCGAATCCCTGCGGCGGGGTGCGCTCCCGCTGCTCGGTCCCAGCGCCTGCCAACCTAGCAGTTCAAAAGCACCTCCGGGTGCAAGTAGATAAATAGGGACCGCTTACCAGCGGGAAGGTAAACGGCGTTTCCGTGTGCGGCTCTGGCTCGCCAGAGCAGCGATGTCACGCTGGCCACGTGACCCAGAAGTGTCTTCGGACAGCGCTGGCCCCTGGCCTCTTAAGTGAGATGGGCGCACAACCCCAGAGTCTGTCAAGACTGGCCCGTACGGGCAGGGGTACCTTTACCTTTACCTTTTTATTGCTTGTATAGGATTTTTTAAAAAAATGTTTGATGCTTTGTTATGTTTTTATACATGCTGTAAACTACCCAGAGTGGCTCAGGAAACCCGGTAAGATGGGCAGGATATAAATTTAAAATTTAAAAATTATTATTTACTCAGTGTCCCAATTTCAGGAAATTGGATGGTTGGCAACATTTGGACTTAAAATGACAGCCTCCCACCTGTATTTGTGTGGTATCAAACTGGTTTTCCTTGCATTATTAGAGACATGACTCAGACAACCTGCAGTGATTTAGACACTGACTTAAAGAGGTACCAGCTGAATCAGTAGCACTGTTGTCACTACTCAGAAACCACAGGTATGGGTCCTGATTCTGAGTCAGCAATCAGAGACCATTAAAATCTAAGTGTCAGGGACCATGCTGAGGAGGGCTGCACTGAGGAGGCATGGTGGGAGCCTCCCCCTACTCCTGCTCCTCAATCTTCCCAGAAGCAGGAGGAAGTATAGATTTGGAACAGTGGTTTGCAGAGGGACATAGTTCTGAAGGCAGAAGCTGGGAAATACTGGATAGGGAACAGCTAGGAGAAGAAACACTGGAAGAGAGAGAGAGTTAACAGATTCAGAGTCTCTGGACAGAATTCCACTCAGCCTAAGGTCAAGAAGAGCTCAGAAAGTGTCAGAAAAAGAAAGCACAAAAAGGTACAAGCTCATTTTACAAGGTGTAGGAGTGACATAGATTAATAGGGACAGAAGGGGGTGTGAACCTTAATTGGGAGCACCGCCATTTCTAGGAGATACGTTCTTTGTTCTCTCGCTGTGGTTATTAAAGTTTCTAACTGCTAAGGTGTTTCTTTCTTTGATCTTCTTATCTGAAGAGCACTGGAACAAGGCGAGTGAGGGGTGCAGCCTGAGAAGGGGGTGTTGCCAAATGAGAAATTTTGGGGGGAGGGGAGGGGAGGAGAGATAAAGACACTTGGAGGACTGAGCTTCCTTGATTCTTTTTTTAAGGCAAGCCAACCCTCAACCCAAACCTGAAAATTTCTAAGAAATTCACCCCCACAATGTTCCCCCACCCACAACAAATCCAGACAAAATTGTGCACAGCACTAGTTCTGCGTGAGATTATAGGAAGCCATTCGTCCATCTCACTTGGTATTGTCTACACAAAGTAACCTCGTTTTCCTGGGCTCTTAGGAAGGAAGTCCTTGCCCCACCCAACCTGGAGACGACAGGGATCAAACCTGGACCTTCTGCAGGCAGAGCAGGTGCTCTGTCACTGAGCTGCGGTCTTCTCCTTTTGCCATTCTCAGATTTCTGCTTCTTGATCTTTGTGTGATCAAACTGCTCGCACATTGGCAAAGCTAAGTAGGGTCTAGTATGGTTTTATGCTGAGATTCCTGCATTGCAGGAGGTTGAATTAGATGACCCTTGGTGTCCCAACTCTACAATTCTATGACGCCAGGACACGTGTTGCCTTTCAGATCCTTGCTCTAATCATTTACTCCACTTCCTATTGACCCACTTCCTACAAACTCCATTCTGGGCTCATGCTTGCCAAGATTCCATGAGTACTTTAAAAGTAAATAGTGTGTGTGTGTGTGTGTGTGTGTGTGTGTGTGTGTGTATTAATGGGGCTTCACGTACCTTCTTTCATATATTGACTTGTGATGGGTGAAAATACATCCAGCAGAGGAGAGCTTTCTGTGTGTGCTTGCATTTGCGAATTCAGATGTGGCCTATAGGCATCTCTCTTCTCTAAATTAGCTGTACTGTATGCCTGTTCTTTCAGGACTGCCAAAACACAGTAGGCCTTCCACCACCAGAAAACTCATTACACTGTATCAGAGAACAATGTAGTCATCCTCAAGCAAGGAGCATTACAATGAGAAGCAAAGAGCTGAAGAGGCAAAAGATAAACACAGAAAAGAAGAATGTAGCAATTTTAATTAACGGAACAGCATGGCTTAGACAACTTGGTAACGATGAGCGAACTAGACTGCTTTGCGCACACAAACACACACACACACACACGGGTTGGTTTAAAATCGAATGCAAAGATGATTTTTGAACCAAAGGGAACCAAAGGCTGGGAATGAGTCTGAGCAAACTGTAGGAAAGGAAGACGGGACATTGATATAAAAATTGCAAGCACATTTTAGCCATTCCTGCTAATTATTGGAAAAGATTACAGCCACTGGGCTACATGAGGGAAACAGACATAATGTATCACTGTTTGACAGCACTGGCTTAATTGAAATACCCCACTCAGAAAGCCTATGTTTGCATTGGAACAGCTATGGGGAAATGAAGATCAGTAGGGAAAACACCCCATGCAACAGAAAATTGAATTGATTTTTTTATTTTTTTATTTTATTTTTTGCTTCAAAAGAGATTGTGCTTAAATCTATTTAGATAAGTTTAGACATAAGGGAAAACACTCTTAAAGGGGTCTTAAAGTATGCCAGTGGTAAACTCAGGAGCACTTCTTTGGTTCTTCAGCTTTGTTGTTGTTGTTTAGTTGTTTAGTCATGTCCGACTCTTCGTGACCCCATGGACCAAAGCACGCCAGGCACTCCTGTCTTCCACTGCCTCCCACAGTTTGGTCAAACTCATGCTGGTAGCTTCGAGAACACTGTCCAACCATCTCATCCTCTGTCATCCCCTTCTCCTTTCCCAACATCAGGGTCTTTTCCAGGGAGTCTTCTCTTCTCATGAGGTGGCCAAAGTATTGGAGCCTCAGCTTCATGATCTGTCCTTCCAGTGAGCACTCAGGGCTGATTTCCTTCGGAATGGATAGGTTTGATCTTCTTGCAGTCCATGGGACTCTCAAGAGTCTCCTCCAGCACCATAATTCAAAAGCATCAATTCTTCGGTGATCAGCCCTCTTTATGGTCCAGCTTTCACTTCCATACATCACTACTGGGAAAACCATAGCTTTTACTATACGGACCTTTGTTGGCTAGGTGATGTCTCTACCTTTTAAGATGCTGTCTAGGTTTGTCATTGCTTTTCTCCCAAGAAGCAGGCGTCTTTTAATTCTGTGGCTGCTGTCACCATCTGCAGTGATCATGGAGCCCAAGAAAGTAAAATCTTTCACTGCCTCCATTTCTATTTGCCAGGAGGTGATGGGACCAGTGGCCATGATCTTCGTTTTTTTGATGTTGAGTTTCAGACCATATTTTGCACTCTCCTCTTTCACCCTCAATAAAATGTTATTTAATTCTTCCTCACTTTCTGCCATCAAGGTGGTGTCATCTGCATATCTGAGGTTGTTGATATTTCTTCCAGCAATCTTAATTTCGGCTAGGGATTCAAATTAATTTGCACAAATTTGTGTATTGGCAACACAGTTGTACACATGACTGCTTAAAAGCAAGCCTCATGTGTTCAATGGGACTGACTCTCAAGCCAGTGGGTACAGGCACGAAGCCTGAGAATGTCTACTGATTCGGGGGAGAGTTTGATAAAGTGGTCATTGATGCTAACCATGCAATTAGCATAACAGAGCTTGTTGTGATGAAAAACAGCCTCATGTTAAGTTATTTAAGTGATAAATAATAATTAATTTGCTTTTCTTATAGCGATTTGAGAATTTTGGTGGCAATAATGATGGCTAACCTGTTGTTCTTACAATAGCTTTAGAATCCTGGTAGTGGGGTGACAGGAGCCAGTAAAATTACCAAACAGATTCTCTTTGCTTAGAATACTCTTTACAAACACCTTCGCTTTTACAGTCTTCTTCAGTAGATACTGGCTCAATATTGTGTTCAGTCTCTCCAGATCCAAGTCTTTTCCTTTCCTTTTCTTTGTCTACATAGTTTCTGTCTCTATGACAACCTGTAGTTGTTGCCATCTCTTTGTACCTTTTTCTGCAGATTGTCTGATAGAAGACAAAACAGCTGCCCCATCAATTAGCTCCAGGAACGTTTATTCATTGGCCTAATTGCATACAGAAGGGCCGTTTCTCAGTGGCAGAATATCTGATTTGGCAAGAATAAGGTCTAGGTTCAATCTCTGATCTCTCCAGGTAGGTCCAGGAGAAACCCCTGCTGAAAACCCTTAGAGCTGCTGCCAGCCATCACCTAATTTGGAGTAAGACAGCATCCCACACTTGTGTGTTTAAATTGGCAGTATTTTCTTTTAAGTCACTCTTGGTTGGTAAATTTATAGCACATCAACAACACGCATAGCTTGAAGTAGCAATTTCTTGGACAAATGGAATCAATCGCCTCACTACCGAGAGCATACAAGGAGTACACAAGGTTTTGCTTCTGCCCCTCACTAAAAACCTCCCAAAATGAGGTGTCAGGCAATAATCAAAAGTGACTTCATAAAATGTGCTGGAGGTAGGGATAGAGGGATAAGATTATTTTAGTTCGGCATTCTTTTTTTATTTTTTGGCATTTAGATACATACTCAGATAATGTTGATCAAAAATACATGTTTAAATATGCATTTTATCTCAGTGGATTCATTTTTTAAAAAGCATTTCATCCTAAAACATACACTGCATTTTGATATTATTTTTGAAGCAGGAAAGGTATTATAAAATTTGGAGAAGTGTGAAGTGTGAAAAGTGTGATCACCTCTCCTACTGGGCCGACATCTTTCCACAAGGGCCGACATCGATGCCGAAATCCAGCATCGCCTGAGCTCTATAAGTGCAGCTTTCTCCCAGCTGAAGTGCAGGGTGTTTGAGGACCAGGACATACACAGGGAAACCAAAATGCTTTTTACAAAGCTATTGTGCTATCAACTTTACTCTACGCTTTCTGCAGATTGGTGCTTGCTCCAAAAATGCAGGTTTTCCTGGGGAAAGCACCAAGACAAAAACAAACAAACAAAAACTATCAGACTCTGAGCTTTAAAGTGTGGACCTGTGCCTGAAAAGTGCAGTCTGGATGAGCCCGTAACTGTATCTTGAGGGGAAATGTAGATGTTTCATTTGTGAGTGTTATGAAAAGATTTTGACTATGAGAACCATATTGCCTCTGGATATATATTTAACAATTTGCACTCTGATATTCGCTGATGTCTACAGGGTAGATGAAGATGATACACTTTTGTGAGACAGTCCGTAAATACACAGGGAAAGGAAATCCTTTCTTCAAAGAAGATGCACTCTGAATTGGAATCACGTAGAAAGGATGGGTTGGGGAACAGAAGGTAGAGTGGCTCAGTTCACAGCAGATCTGAGAATACGTCAAAGCTCAAAGAGAATAGAATGAGTCCCTTGATTATTTCATATGGAGTCCTTGGGTATCAAAGGGAAGGCTCCTGCTTGCTCAACGGTGTGTATTCCATTCATTTAATGATAGGGGCATTTTCTATTCTATACAGAGGTCTCATATCTGACTGATGAAGGGGGAGCTCTATCACAAAATCTCTCTCTCTCTCTTTGTGTGTATGCAAGGGGAAGAAAACAATGTAATTTGAATATTAGCACAGTAATCCTAAAAATATGGGCACACTGAATGATAGATGGCAGCCTTTACATAATGACAGATTGCTTATTGGTACTAATACTAACCTAGCAGCTTTCTGTTTTAACTCCAACTTACTGGAATTGACATTTCTTATTTCATGTAGGGAAATTATTTCCTCCCTCATCTCTGTAATGCCTCAAATCTTCCTGTTTACCTGTCCAGCCTAATAAGAACTGCCTTAGTGGAACAGGAGAACAATTCATGGATTGCTGATTGAGTCTAAAAGCTATTTCAGACATGTATGTTGTGCATTGCTTGAGTTTTCGACACTCTGTTATTCTGCAGTTTACAACTTTCAGCTAAGTGTGTGAATGGACTGCACTGGAAAAAAGGAGTTGGATCCAGACTAACACTATGCATCTGCACTAAACATTGAAAGCAGTATAATGCTCCTTGAAACACTAATGCTCTCCTTGGTTCCCCCTTCTAAAAATGGTCCATTTTAGAGCCAGTTACCTGTTGAATCTCTGGCCAGACTCACTAAGATTCACTTTTACTGAGTTGCGTTTTCAAGCTATACCGTCCACCATCCTGGACAGACAATAACATACAAAGGTACAGGATACTATACTCTGTAGATGTGGGCAAGCAAGGTTGGAAGACATCTTGCACTATTTACTATTTTGACCACTATACATTGGACCCAGGAGGCAATTTCTTACCTTACCATCCGTCCAGGAAGGATGTCTATCCCTGGCATAGAAGGTCCTATGGCTTCTTAGCAATGTAAACACTTCAATGACTCACAAATTCACCCTTTTTGCTGTGGTGGCAAAAAAAAAAGACCCTGGACAATACAACAGTGAACTGTAAGGGAGACAGAGAGATATAAATAGAGATTGTTATTTGTGGTGTGGCACCCCTTTTGCTTGTATTTAGTTTTGATTCAGATTTGTCACAGCCAATGGCTAGTACAATAAAGTTATTTGGATGTGCTTAGGGGAAAATCTGTGATGCTGTGTAGGTGGAACACTATATGACTGTAGTGTGGCACCCTACAAGCAATCTGAGGCATATTTCATCTACGGATGCTTTCTGTATCCACCATCATCCCTTTCGTCCTCGCTGTGATGAGCCGTTTTGCTGGTGTTTTGAAAGCAAGCTTAGAAGATTTCACTTTACATTCCCTCCTATATCGATCAATTTGTAAATTTATGAACAATTTCATGCTCCATTATTACAGAACCTTGGGTGGATTAGGAGCACTTTAAAGACCTTAAAAAAACCAAGATGGAATTGTGACAAATGCAACAGCTCATGACCAAAGAGCCTAGAAATGGGCAGGAGAATAATGGAGACCCGCTAGACAGTAGATATTTAGCAGAGTTGGGGAGCACTGAGGGAGATTAGAAAAGCTTATTTTCAAGCATCCTCATTTCTGGAAAATATTATGTTAGAGCTCTTCTCTTAGTCTGACCCAGCTGTCAGAGAAGATGGGCTTCTGAATTAAAATATTTCTAAATACAAACAAGTATTGGGTGTATTGAGTAGCTTGGAAATGCTTGCTAATTTATTAATCCCCTCCTATTTTTCATAGTCCTCAAGCTTGCTGTTTTCCTATCAAAATACTGAAAATCCTCTCAAATCGTAAACTTGGTCTGTCACAACCACAGTCTCTATGTGAAATAATATACAAATGACTTGATGTTTCTTATTTAAAAAAAAAAAACCAGACACACAAATAAAATGAATAAATTTTCCCCATATGTATTTTATCTGTCACTGCGAAATGAAGGAACCTGTTCCATATGCAGAGTCTAGGATGACAGGAATAACCAATCAGATTTAGACTGCACTTTTCCATTTCTCAACAATGGTCACAGTTAAGGCCTCAGTGAATAGCTTTGATTAATAACATTCTCTATATTGTATCATTTCCTGCACAGTACCTCATCAAAATGAATAACTTCAGAAGGCAGCTCAGAAAGAATTTCAGGTTTTGAAAAAGAGAGAGAGAGAGAGAGAGAGAGAGAGAGATATCTATCACCAAAGATCAACTTTGATTTATTTTCTTAATGATAGTCATTCAACATGATGCTGACCAAGAGCTGGCAACTATGGACAAAACTAGCAGTCATGTGTCTTCAAAAGGTTAAAAGCAGCTGAGGAGATGCTATCGATTTTGGGGCTGCAGCAGGGGGCCCCTGCAACTGTTTCTTGAAAATGTGTTCCTCCCCAAGCAAAAAGAAGATTTGATTGGGAACATGGCGGGTTCAAAGGGTGAAATGGCTCCTTCCTGCTACCCCAGTCCAGCTGCTGTTTGTTACAATTAAACAACCGCTCATTGTGTGGTCATCCTCACATTTAGTTTGGCCCTATAAATAAACCCTTAAAAACTGAAACTATACAGATATACAGATACTGCAAGTCAGGCCAGACACGATCTTGCAACACTTCCAGAAAGGTTTAATGATTGCCTGTGATGAGTCTCAGAGGGAAGAGTGTCCCATCAGAGGTGGACTTAGATGTCAGGGACTGGTCAGAAGAGAAACGGTGGAGACCACCTCCCCATCCTGACCCTTCCAGGGAGAAGGAAGAGGAAGACAGTATAGATTTACAACAGGGGTTTGAGGGAGGTCACAGCTCAGAGGCAGATGAGGGGGAAAGTTGGGAAATCATGGGAGAGCATTCCAGACCCACCATCTCCCAGAACCCAGCAAGCCTTAAAAGTAGGAGAGCAAAGAGCTCGAAGACAGAGGGCATTTAGTGGCACACATAAAGGAAGTGATGAGGTTGAGGAATGAGGAAGTGGGAGAGACAGGTGGTGGAGATTCACTCAGGACAATGCCATTATCCAAGAGGCTGAGTTCTATAGCTTCTCTCTGTAAAGTTTGAAATAAAAAAGGACTGTATGAAACTTTTCCTTGTCTTTATACTATTCTGGGGAACCAGCCTGGAGCCACTAACAGCACCCTGACAGCAGGGAGCAGAGAGCAATAGCCATTCAAATTACCTCCCTTCCAACCTTTCTTGAGAAAGGAAATGTGGTCGTATGAATCCATCCCAAAGTCACACATAAAGTTGATTATTTGATGGGTACAGAGTTTGCTAATGTATATCTATTGGTCTCAACTTGGTGGGTTACAAACTGGCAAACCAATCTAAAACTTTTCCCCGATACTAAATGTTAATATATTCCCCAAATAAAACTATTCATCACCTGCTATGGAGATCCATCTTGACAGGGCTGAGATGCAGTCTGACTGTTAACTGTTTCTGGCTTTACCAAGACTTAAAGCAGATCCTCTTTGTGACATCACACATGACATCAGAATGGCATGTTTGCATTCAACCTAGACTATCTCCATGCCAACAGCAATGGCCAGTAAACTTCTGCAACCAAGAAACCGTCAGCCTGACTACCCAGTTGTTTCTGTCTAGACGTTTATTTTTTGCTCTCATAATCAAAACCTGAAGAAGAACTGTGTATAATGTGAAAACCTGCTTCCACTGTTAAAGAAAACTAATTGTCAGGGACTGGGCAGCTGGGAGCTGCTGACAGCATCCTGACATTAAGGGAGCGTGACCAGTTCACTCATATGGGGCATGGAGCCTCAGGGATGGTGCAGGAGATGCCACAACTATGATTTAAAATGGAGCAGAAGGTGGGGGGGGGGACTAGGCGTCACACAGGGCACTGCTGAAATTTGAGCCCCAAAGTCAGCCACTGGCTCCATAACTGGCTCAATAGCAGCCATGAAGAAAGAATCTCTGCATGCCCTTGTTTCAGGCATGGATACAATAATCACATGGATGCTTGTAGCAGACTTCAGGTCTGATTCATACCATATTAATGGAAAGGTGCAGCTGCTTCTACAGTTTTCCCATTACAGGGTGAATCAGATGTAGCCTTTTTAGCCTCGGATGAGAAGAGCTTTGCACCCGGGATGAGGAAATGGGAGTCAACAGACACTCAAGGAATAGTTTCAGAGAAAAAGCTTTATTTCTACCATCCGGGCTGGTAGAAGGAGCAAGTGTGATAGATTCACAAAACAAGCGCGAGTTCACAGCCATTTGCACAGAGCATATATTCCCCTTCAGTTCCCTCCCCTTTCTCCTCCTCCTCCTCAAGAGTCCTGCCGCATGTTGAGTTTCCTGAGCATGTCTTGGGACTCTTGTGGACGCTTGGCGCCCTTCCCAGGAGGGGATGAGAAGCCAAGGGGGTCGAGGAGCCTTGCGGTTCAACGTGTCCAAGATGTGTTGCAACTAGAGTGAGATAAGAGTCAGTTCTCAGGCTTGCTTTGATGGAGACTATTCATTAGCTTTTGAAGCCTTCTCGTGCTGATAAAAGAATAACATTTTGCCTATGCATCTTGTGAGAAAGCAGAGAAGAGAAGAGAAAAGAGAGAGAAAAGGAATTTTGGACAGTTTTGAGGCCTAAGGTGACTTCGGCCTAGGTGGGGCACCTGTCCTCACCTCCTTCACAGTGATGTGGTTATCCCACACCAGGGCGCCAACTACTAGGTGACTGCAGCCCCCCGAAAAATATATTTGATGGGGCAGAGCCACCCCCCCCAGTAGATGAGCAGCTACTGCTACCACTGCCGTGAGGTATTTTGAGGCTGCTGGTGCCAGCACAAGGCCTACTAGAATGTCAACGGTGCCACAAAGACTGGCAGGCTGCTGGCAGGCCTGCTAGGCTGCTGTCACCATCTGGAAGCCAGTGTGCTGGAGCTGTGCTTCTGGAAGTAGAAGAAGAGTTTGGATTTGATATCCCGCTTTATCACTACTCGAAGGAGTCTCAAAACGGCTAACATTCTCCTTTCCCTTTCTCCCCCACAATAAACACTCTGTGAGGTGAGTGAGGCTGAGAGACTTCAAAGAAGTGTGACTAGCCCAAGGTCACCCAGCAGCGGCATGTGGAGGAGCAGGGAAGCGAACCCTGTTCACCAGATTTCGAGTCTACCACTCTGAACCACTACACCACATTGGTTCTCCAGTCAGTGGCTTCTGGAAATCTGGCCACAGTGGCTCACAGTGGTCATGCAAGCCAGGAATGCAGTGGCTCCTCCTCCTGCCATGGAGGGGAAGCAGCCCCTAGCCTATGGTGGTAGCAGGAGGAAGTGGAGGAGCTGCCGGCCATGGAAGCTGAACTACCTTTTGACTCCTGGACTTCATACATGACAGTGTCACATCCAGGCCTCGTGTCTGACGTCTGGGCGTCGGGTCCAACATCCGAGCATGACATTGTGATGTCATGCGCGGCATCATCCACCCCCCCATCTCTTCTGGAGAGTCCTGGAGTTCCACCATGGACCAAACAAATGAACCAATCCTCAACTATCATAACAGAATACATGTACAGCAATGTGACAAGCTCTAAAGGTAGGAAGGGCCAATGTAATTTAGTCTTATAGAGATTATTTTATTTAGGCCATATGGCATTATAAGCTGCTCGGAAATACATTAAATAATAATAATGACAGAAGCTTAAAAATCTAATCTGATATATATCAGAAGTTCATTTCTTTCTAAGTTCTTATCTTTCTCAGAATAATGGCATTTCAGTGTTTGCACTTTTCTTTCAAGGAGCAAGTGCACAATATTTATTACTTATCAAATCCATAGTTTTAATGTGGGTACAGCACAACTGGATAACAACAACAACAACAACAACCAACAACAACAACAAACAAGTTGATAAATATTCAGATGCCTGCACAAAATGACTAAGTGCTACGGACGTCTTCCAAGTAAGCAGGTGTTCTGATAATCAGGTAACAAACAAACATAAACAAACACCTATTGGCACAAACAAAGCTCTTGCCAGCAATTTAAGTAAGGAAAACTAAATTGCCTTGGGCACAGAGACTGAAATATTCCATTTGAGACCCAAGAAGAGGCAGAGCAGGGCATCTGTGTATGAGAGCACACACAATGAGAGATGCATATAAGTGGCAGTTGCTGCAACTGCCATCCATTATTTTGCTTTAAGGCATGCCTTCATATCCATTATTTCACTCAATACATTTCATGGATAACAAAGCAAGCATCTTGGAGAACAGGCGAAATGTCCAGAAAGCAAGGCAGTCAATAAGAGAGAGAGAGAGAGAGAGAGAGAGAGAGAGAGAGAGAGAGATTTTTCTTATTCAGGTGCAAATGAGAAGGCTAGAATAAAACTCAACCTTATTTATAGCAGGGGTTATTAATGCCATATGACATATTTACGGTTGCCAGTAAATTTCATTTACATCACTTCAAAGCCTGGGCATCGCTGCAGCATGGTTCCTTCAGTTGTCGGTTAATAGGAGCAGGAACACACAAGGCAAAGAATCATAAACCAGCCCAAAGAATAGGCTATTCGGATTACCTGGCTGGTGTGGCACATAAGAATCTGCTTTATCTGGAGCCAGACGGTTGGCCCATATTCCCTACAATGACTAGCCCCAGTTTGGCAGCATTTCAGACAGGAGTCTTTCATACATCTTACATGGAAATGCTGAGGATTGAAGCTGGGACCTTTTGCATGCAAAGCTTATGCTCTTGACTGGAGCATATTTGGCTCCCTCAGTGGAGCTCCAACTCCTGGCTTCTGCTTCCCAACCCAATGTCCTATGCAGTGTGCTCCTGCAAACTTTCTCACATCACCAAGGTACAAGCAGAAACAGAAAATCTGGGGGGACTTGGAGGACCAAATCCAACTTATACTTCTGTTGGAATTGTGATCAAATTGGATGGGACCCCAAGGGCCATCTAGTCCAACCCCTGGCAATGCAGGAATCTTTTGCCCAACATGGGGCTCAAACCGACAACCCGAAGATTAAGAGTCTTGTTCTTTACCGACTGAGCTATCCGGCACCATTTGCCAACTTGTGTTGCTCAGTTTCGCTTTAAATATAATGTGGCACATATCAATCAATTAATAAGGCCATCAATCAATCAATCAATCAATCAATCAATCAATCAGGTTCTTTTTGTTTTGTTTTGGGGGTTTGCTGGATTTGGAGGGGGGGATCTTTGGATGAAGCCTTTTAAGTTTTTAAGGATCGGGCCTTTCTCTCTCTCTTATATATATATATAACTGTAAGTAATTCTGACATGCCTTTCAGAGGAAATGTTTGTTCATCGAAAGAGTAATTTTAAAACTAGTAGTGCATGAGACTGGATGCAGGCTCTGTTTCTATTTGCAGCTTCTTCATAAGAATAATTAGCATGAGAAAGGAAGAAGAACTGTACAGCTATCAAGCTGTTCCTCATAAATGTTTTCATTACTAGGAATAACAGTTCCCTACTGAATAGGGGTCTTCAATGAGTCTTCATTTAAGCTGAATGCTGCAACTAAGAAAAAGTTTCATTTTCATACAAGAAGGCTGGATTGCAATTTAAACTCCTTCGATATTGATTATTATGTGTTATCAAGGCAGTTGTTCTTAAGAACAGACCAGTATTAAATCCTGCCCACTTGTTTCAATTGTCAGCACTCATATCATTACGCTTTAAATAATGGTTGCTATGCCTTCCTGTACTCCCCCACCCCATCACTTGGAATGTGCTTATTCTGGATTTATCAGACTATTAAAATAGAAATACACAAACAGGTCCTGCAACGAAATACTGCAATATATTTCCAGGGTTGGGTGTGTATTTGCTGAACTTATGACTGAGCAGGCTTTTTTAAAAAATAAAATAAAAACCCAAATGTTAGCATCATAGACAGAAGTTCTCCTCTAGCATGTGTTTTATGCTTTCTCGATGGTGTGCACAATTTTTATAAACTTCTATATTGCCATCTAATACTCACCTTTACTCTAAACCAAGAAGTCCCAAAAGTTGTAGCCATCATTCCTTATTGGGTAGTTGTTCCATCCGCTTGATCATCTTGGTTGCCCTTTTCTGAATCTTTTCCAACTCTACCCTCTCATGCCTGGCACAGCCTATGTGAGGGTGGAGAAGGAAAACTCTGAACCTAACCCTCCACTGCCTTGCAGGATATCTTCAGGAGAAAAAAAGGCTAAGGAGTAAACCCTACACAAATCCCGAGTGGAGTCTCTAAGACGGTTGGGTGCTGCCTTGTACTCCTCCTTCCGGCAACTTCTAATGTCAAACCTATTGCTCTGCTTCCCTTTGGACCACATCAGTGAGGCTGAGAGGGGTGTCTTAATGTTTGGACAGCCCCGGACCTCCATACCCACTGCCCACCCAGGCTTGTGGTCCAGGGAGATGATGTTGGTGATGCTAACATAGCAGATTGACTTTGCCCTCAGAGGTGCACTCCATTGTCTCTCAAGACAGCTGGATGCCGACAATGTGAGGGCAGTTGAAGTCACCCTTTAGTACAACATATCCTCTTTTGGGTGTGTCTTTGATTTCATCCTTCATCTCAAGTACTCGCTGAGCACTTTGATCAAGGGAACAACAACACATCCCCACTAATCAATTACTCTTCTGGCCCAGTATCATCACACACAGCAATTCTGTGGAGGAATCTGTCCCTTTGAGGATTTCTAGCTTGCTGCACTCAATACCCACAAATTTCCCTCCAGTGCGTCCTTCCCTGCCCTTCCTATAAATTTTATATCTGAAGATAACCATGTCCCAATGGTTCTCTCGGTTCCACCAGGTTTTCGTTATCAATGCTATCCTCTGAGAGCCAGTGTGGTGTAGTGGTTAAGAGCGGTAGTCTCGTAATCTGGGGAACCGGGTTCGCGTCTCCGCTCCTCCACATGCAGCTGCTGGGCCAGTCGCACTTCTTTGAAGTCTCTCAGCCCCACTCACCTCACAGAGTATTTGTTGTGGGGGAGGAAGGGAAAGGAGAATGTTAGCCGCTTTGAGACTCCTTAAAGGGAATGAAAGGCGAGGTATCAAATCCAAACTCCTCCTCCTCCTCCTCCTCTTCTTCTTCTTCTTCTTCTTCTTCTTCTTCTTCTTCTTCTTCTCTAAGACCAAGCACTCCAGTTCACCAATTTGGCCCAGAGGTTTTTAGCATAGCATATAAACACTTGTACAATTCCTTTTGGGAAATATAGGGACAGAACTACCCAAACTGTATAGAAATTTATTCATGTATGCCACTACAGCGGCAAGAATGTTACTTGCCCAAAAAATAGAAAGAAGAAGAAGTCCCAGCGAAAGAAGAATGGATACCAAAACTTATGGAATATGCAGAAATGGTGAAACTTGCCAGAAACAGAAAAATAAGAAATCAAGATAACAAACTTTTTATAAAAGAATGGAAATGGTTTACTGAATATTTACAAAAAAAAAATGTAAACAGGTAAGAACATTGGCAGGATTATTGTAATAACCTGCAGTTTTATAAGTGTATATATTTAAAGTAGATGAATAAATGAGCAAATCAAGTTAATCTGGATATGCAGGAAAATATTAAAAATAATTTTAAGGAACCGCAGAAAGAGGGGGAAGGAAGACAAGTTTTGAAATGTTAAAATGATAATAAAATTATTGAATTGTATAAAATTGAAAATCATTATATATATATATATATATATATATATATATATACAGTCTCTCTCCTCAAGCGTCTTTGGCACTTGCCTTTTGGTCTGTATTGCTTGGGTCTCTCTAAATTGCTACCCAGTGCCCCAGCCTAGTTCTATGCCTCTCCCATTTAAATCTTTATCCCGGGGGAGGAGATTCATTTTAAATTGGACTCTCCTCAGCTCGTGTTGGCTTTCCTCTTGCTACAACCATGGTGTCTCAGGATACCTGTTGGTTAATTCCATGGAGGGTAAAGAATATGGTAGACGTTTCCCCTTTGGAACCTTCCTAGAGCGTGTTCCCCTCATTATATTTCTGTAGCTACTGCTAATTACTTGCAGGGGTGGGGAGGAGGAATTAGTATAACAAAGCAAGGTTTAATGACTAGGATCATTCTCTTGCATTACATTCTGCCGCTTGAGAGGCCTAGCAAATGTAGAACGCATTTAAACACTCTTTATTTAGCATGCATTTTCTTCTTGTCAAATCAATACTTTAAAATAATAATAATAAAACCATCCTATGTTACCTCTGTTAAGCACACTGGCTCTCCCAGGCCAAGTAAATCAGTGCCTAAGTCCTGAGACCTTAACAGCTGGTGACACGCCAATCCAAGAAAGTCTATCAACCATATATGGTATCTGTGCTTGGGATTGCAAAATGGGGGGGGGGTCAGGCACCTCCGATTCATTACCAGTGAGCAGCATTTGGCTGAGCAGCTCACTCCCAAGTTGTGCAGTAAAATACAGATAGGGCAAGAGGCAGAACTGGCTGGCACTGTCCTCTGTTGTTGGATTCCAACGCCTCTCAGTCCTAGCCAGCCAGGGGTGTACGAAGTGGGGGGCGGAGGGGGTAGGCCGCTCCGGGTGCCACTGAGTTGACAAGATGGCCCCGGCCTTTTCCCCAGCAGTAGAGTGGCCAAGGGCATGCACAGTCAGTATGGGCGTATCTCGCACGGCGTCTGTACGGGCTGCCACTCTTATGTGCTGTCCATACGGGCATCCGTATGGACTGCCTCTCACACAATGACTGTACAAGCTGCCGCACTTGCACACTCCATACGGGATGCCGCACATGCACACAGTCCTTATGGGATGTCACGTGTGCACAGTCCATACGGACATCGTGCTTGCG
Organism: Podarcis cretensis; assembly: GCF_951804945.1. Lineage (NCBI taxonomy): Eukaryota > Metazoa > Chordata > Lepidosauria > Squamata > Lacertidae > Podarcis > Podarcis cretensis. Next base: position 20,839,881 of record NC_137176.1, on the reverse strand, counting down.
CCACCGGGCAGTTTGCCCTTCCCCAGGTGCCGGAGAGGGTTCCTCCGCCACTGCAGCCAGCATGTTGAATGGTCAGGGATGAGTGTCGGATGATCCATAAAATTGCTGGATGATCCATAAAGGACACGATCCAGCATCACTTTGGCTGGGTGCAGTGTGCCAGCATCCCAATCAGCAGAGCATCATCTTAGCACAGCTCCTTCTCACAAAAGCATAATCTTCGGGGTTGTAGTTACACAAAGAAGACAATAAACACTCATGGACGCAATAAGGATTCAGTCAAGAATAAGGTGCTTGCATAGTCAAAACAATCTCCACTTTCTGCTGCATCTTGAATCTTCTCTGTTTCTGGAATGAATGGATCTTTCACACGCAGAGAGAATACAACAGTGTCAGGGTCAGAACTGAACAACATATGGAGGGCTTCAGGTTCCCCACTCAAGATGTAGTTGTGTGTTTGTGTGTAGGAGAGAGAGGTCATGATGGTTTTAAGTGGAGATTTAATTCTGAAGTCCAAGGGCAGGGAAAAACCTTTGTCTGCCCCACCCACGACATTCATACACCATTAAGACAGCTTTCTAGAAATCACATTAACACAGAGTTCTTGTCTGTAAATCATTGGCACAACATGCAGTCAATTATGTAAATGTAAACATGTAAATTGACACAACATGCAATCAATTATTGGTTAACATTTGTCGCCCTGAAAGTGGAGACCTGCGGGTCATTTTGCTACTTTCTTATCTGGTTATATCTTGCCACCACTATATCTATCTATCTATCTATCTATCTATCTATCTATCTATCTATCTAAAACAACAACATTCTTTTGAATTTAAACATTGCATTTCCTTACTTTTCATTTGTCTTATTTATACAAAACTTTGCTTAGTTATTTACGATATGCTTACAGTTTGTTTCAAACCTACTCTTTATATTTTCACATTTTTGATCCACTTTCTCTCCAATCCCTCTGCTCACCTGACAACCCTCTTTCCCTTTCCCTTTTCTCTTCCCTGGGGTCGAATTCTAGATGTGTGTGAGTGAGCCCTGTTCCTCCATGTGGTTTTTAGGACATCATCTCCAGATAAAGCAGCAAGATCATTTCCCCCTTACCTGATAACTTATTTACTATTTTGCATAAAGTTTACTATTTTGCATAAAACCCTTCTTCAGAAAAGCCCAAAGCAGTGTGGTAGCCTCTGAACAACCCTGGGAAGTAGGCTAGATTGAAAGATAGCCACATGTCCAAAGCCAAACAAAAAAGCTTCCTAGTCAAAACACAACACTTTCTTCATTTACCTGATTTGCATAGTATGTGAATAAGGCATATGATTTTGCAGTTTGGAACACATTTGTTGGAGGTATCAATTACTGCTATGTGTTGACTTGCAATAATTAGTTGGGTATACCTTGTAATTATCCCCTTTCACCAATTCGTCCTATGCTTGTTTGGTCAAGAAGGCAGCTATCAATCATCAAGCAAGCAGAATGTTGCATCCCTCCACAATCATAGCTTGGTCAAATGCATCTCCATTATAGTTTCCTCCAGAGAAAACCTGTCAGTTTTCACTTTAATTCCAAGACTTTTATGAAAGATCACCTTAATTATAAGATTCTTGGCATAGCATTTATGTTGTCATTCAATATGACTGATGCATATTACCAAGATGTTGTCAATGCCAAAATATATTTTCAGAAGTATATTTAATTAACTGTTTACTTCTTAGACAACCAAAATATGAAATATGCCTACGAGTGAGACATTTTGGATGTATATCTATCAGAAATAGATACCTATATATCTGTTTGAAGTGGATCATCAGTTCCATCATACTAATAGAACACTATTCACTCTGGAAAAAATACCACAAACTCACCCTCAATTGCAGCAAGTTTTTAATTTTCCTTTAACCATTTCACTTCTGTGACATTCTCAGGCACCATTTCTTAGCAATTGTCCCCTGCCGGACCTGGTTTATTTTAAGTGGGGTGCAGGGAAATCTGTAATAGGTGCAAGAAAAAAACAAGAGCCTTTAGGGCCTTGAATTACTCTGGTCTAACATTTCCATGCTAATAGGCTGGTCTCTAGCAGTTCCTTTCTTTTGCATAACCTCCAACCTCTCAGGAGGAGAAATCAGGACACACATCCTGCACCATCCTACTGCCACACACCTCTCCCCCCCCCCCGCCCGCCCGCCTGCTCACTGCCACAGTGTTCTTCTGGATGCTCTGTTCCGTACTTCCGGAAGTGTGGCACAGGCGTTTGGAAATACAGTGGTACCTTGGGTTACATACGCTTCAGGTTACATACGCTTCAGGTTACAGACTCCGCTAACCCAGAAATAGTACCTCGGGTTAAGAATTTTGCTTCAGGATGAGAACAGAAATTGTGCTCCGGCACGACGGCAGCAGGAGGCTCCATTAGCTAAAGTGGTGCTTCAGGTTAAGAACAGACCTCTGGAATGAATTGAGTACTTAACCTGAGGTACCACTGTAATAGAGAAATGCATTAAATGTGTGGATGACGTATAAACTGTCCTTAAGCAAACCAGGATGAATGATCATAGCTGTATTACCTCCCTCCAATAAAATCAAGAACAATCTAGCCTCCATGTAAGCTTTGTCCAAGCATGTCAGGGTGAATGCTCAATATATAGGTCATCCAGAGGAGTCTTGAAATTTCACGTTGAACAAAGAGCAGTGATTCTGCATTTTATTTCATTTTAAAAAATCATTTAAATCTGTTTATTTCGAATTGGAAAAAATGCAACACAGAGAGAGATGGCATTAGGATTACATATATTCTGTATGCTTTGGGAGTGAGCAGAGCACCTAATCTCTTGCCTGTGCCTTTCATAATCAGGATGAACCATTACACTCTAGTTGCCACTGAGCAGATCCCTAGACAAATCCAATATAGTGCATTTGAGAGTATATTAGTGTGGAAAGAGGAGTTACCCACATCTCTTTCCTTTAAACTCTTCCCTAGGTGCTTTCCTTTAAACTCTTCTATAGATCAAATAATACCAGCTAGCTCACCCATAACATCAAAGAGGAGGCCAATTGTTAGGAAATGGAAGGTAATGGAAGCCCGCCCAGCAGTAGAAGTTCAATTACCTACAGTCTGTACTTTGATATAGCTCAGATCTGGATTGGGGAAAATTCCCTGCTTGTGTGCGTATGTCTGCAGATAATTTTGGAAGTTTAGAAGGTTATTGAATATGGGTCACATCGGAAGACAGCTTGTTTTAGGGCAGCCAAGTATGATTCCCATCTCCCACTCACACAGTGGGAAGTCCACGAAACTTTCATCCATAGGCCCATGCTACATGGTCTGTTGAGACATATGGTTCCTACCAAACTGCATCATCAGCGCATATAAGTGGGACCTGTGCATGATTTGAGTCTACCACTTATTAAAACATATACCAGGAAGGCCTGAAACCACTGCTTGGCAATATTCTTCTTTTTATTCCCTTCTCTGTCTAATCCTTCTTTTAGCATAATCTTTTAAACTTAAAACAGACTAATAAGTGAATTCTTTTGTTTTATATTCTCATTCTAATACGGCAACAATAACCATTTACTCATGAGATTTGTGTTGTTACCGAGTGATCTGTTTGTGTCCTTTATTATTCAATTTGTCAGATTCATATCCAAGATATCTGAAAGATTTTTTATGGAGAGCATAAAATGAACTTGTGAGTTTGTGGTTGCTATTACTTAGGAGAATACTCAACGGATTTCATAATACAGCCTAGAGGTTTGTTCAGCCACAATGGCAGGTGCTGTTTTATGAGTACTGTAAAAACTCATTGAGAGAGACCTAACGGGGGAAAAGAATGCTGTATTATTGAGCAAAGGCAGAAGGCAGGTAAAATGTAAAACTGTGGGACTCACCCTGCATTTATGGTGTTCCAAGCTAGGAATTGAGATACAAAATGACCTGATCATGACCTCCTTGACTTGAGTACAGGTCAGAACTCAGTTATCCCCTGATTGTCATATTTCCCAGTTCCTCAAGGCAATCTTTAAAAAATGTCTATTTTATGAGGAAAATGTGTGAAATACAACAGTGTTTGCCTGCAGCCTTCTATAATAGCATGGTTACAATGGTGGTTCTGTCATACATTTCATACCTCTGGCTAATGTGTGATTTTGTGTGTCTTCCTCAATATAAAATGCCTTTATTCATTTCCAAAAGAAGGCCTACACAACTAACCAAACTGATTTTAGTCCATCAATATAAGAAGAACCCTTTTTCAGAACCACCTCTGATATTTTCTTCAGATTCTTTATACAGTGGTATCTTGGGTTAAGAACTTAATTCGTTCTGGAGGTCCATTCTAAACCTGAAACTGTTCTTAACCTGAGGTATCCCTTTAGCTAATGGGGCCTCCCACTGCCGCCGTGCCGCCACTGCGCGATTTCCGTTCTCATCCTGAAACAAAGTTCTTAACCCAAAGTACTATTTCTGGGTTAGCGGAGTCTGTAACCTGAAGTATCTGTAACCTGAAGCGTCTGTAACCCGAGGTACCACTGTATTTTATTTATTTTTCACTTAAGAAACTACCCAGTCAACAGACAAAATGTAAATTGTATGTGGAATCTTACAATTCTAAATAGTGTTCTATTTCTTATTAATAATCCTGCCCCCCCCTTTTCCATCAAGTTTCTCATTTTCACTTTCAAGTTTGCTTGATCAGTGTGTTGCACTAGAACCTTCTCCAAATTTAATTAACAAAAAACCTGTTTGGTTTAAGGTGTTGTTTCAAGGGTTTTCCATGTTCATCCTGGCACCAAAATTGCTGGAAAATTGCCACTCTTAAGAAGCACACCCTTAACAGATACATTATTTTGACAATATGGATATGATATGGTATCCTATGTCGTGGTTAGTTCAGTCTTCACAACCACCTTGGGTGGCTGTCAGTGGGAGATGGGTGGACCTAAATCCCATATTTGTCTCTTGACTGGAACAGACAGAGTTTCTGCAACAATCACGCAGCTGAAGCAACCATTCCATGTTACTTGTACCCAACTATCAACCAATTCCATTCACAAAGAATGTGTCATGAATGAGCCAGTTCCCAGGGAAGATTTGCAGCCAGCTCCCAGGGAAGGTTGACAGCAAACTGAAGAAAGCAGCCAGGAACAGAGAGGGTTAACTGCCATGCAGCATGAGCATCAGCTAGTGCCAACTCCTCCACCCCTTGGAATGCCGGCTGAAAAGTTTCTGCCCTGTTTTTGAGTTTCTTTGTAACCTAAACAGCTTATCTCATATTCCTTTGTAAGTTTTTCTTAAAACCTTTTTGTAAAGGCAATACTGAAGTTTTTACAACTGAGTCCTCAATTTCTTTTTACTACTGCTTGGTTATCTTAAATAGGGCTATGTTTAAAACTTGTCATTGAGGTTTTCATACCTTTTTTGTAAACTCAGGGAAGCGTTTCAGCTCTGCTCTTGAGTTTGTTTGATATCACTTAAAATCATTTAAGGTTTATTATTTCTTTATTTCCTTCCGAGGAAACTGATTAGTTCAGTGAAACAAGTTTTGTAGCTGGCATCTCGTTAAGTTTTTTTTTAATTCTAGGTTAATTTTTCCTTAAACTTTTTGATTTTTTGTTATTTAATTTAACTCTATAGTCGATTACTTCTTGTTTCAGGGATTTTCACGGCAATTCTTTTGTTTTGTGTAATTTCTTGGCTGAAAAGGGAATGGCATAGTGCCAGACGGACCCCAGCCAATGCTCTCAGGATGTGTCAATTGGTGCAAACAGAGAAGGAAGCAGTTTATCAGAATTGGAAAAGATTGGAGCTGAGCCAATCCCTCCCAAGAGTAGGCTAAGGGGAGGGCAGTTAGACTGGAAACAAAGCAAGAGGCACAAAGTGAGAAAGTTCAATATCTTCTGTAACCGGAAGGAGTCCTCAGAAGGGTCATCTTGATTGATGATGGTGGAGGCTGTGTTAAGCTGCCCGGAGCTATCTGTTTGTTTTGACAATAAACCATTCTTTTTAATTAACTACGCTCACTGTGTTATCAAGCCGGGGACTGGACTTCTGACAGAATGACATAGGTGCTGATCCAGTGCAACCCTGTGCTGCAGACAAAGCAATTTAAAGTATCTTTCCTTCTGGCCAATTAAGTGAGAGAATGAACAGGACTCAGGTAGTCATGACTGATTCCAGTACTCAGTATCCTTCAGCGGTTGCCAGGACACCTAGTAGGGCCAGTTGGCTTCCACCTCTCCTCCACTAGGAGGAGGAGCAAGTGGCTGATTTGACGGAGTTCTCATTCTGAATATTCAACAATGCCCTGGAGAGACACTACAGCGGGTGCTCTGAAGCAATGCAAGGCATTTAAAGTCGGGACCCACCAAAAAATACAGGATCCATTTTACAAAGACCCTCTCAGACCGGGAGCCTGACTTCCCTGCACTCCATGAATACATGCTAATACCATCCAACATTTATGTGATGAAAACAGAGACATCTCAATAATAATAATAATCAGGGCTTTTTTCAGCTAGAACACACCAGAACTCAGTTCCTGTACCTCTAAGGGCACCATTGCTATTATAAGAGAATAAGGGAGGTACTCACGGTGAGTTCTGGCATCTCTTTTTCAATAATAATAATTATAATAATAATAATAATAATTGTACTATTTATGCCCCACCCATCTGACTGGGTTGCCCCAGCCACTCTGGGAGGCTTCCAACATAATTAAAAACATAATAAAGCATTAAACATTCAATGACTTCCTTATACAGCCTTTAGATGGCTTGGAGGTCAGACAGCTCCATGCCCTCCAACAATATAGGGACATCTTAAGTGGGACATTCTGGGATCAAATCAAAAACCAGGATGGCTTCTGTAAATCCAGGACTGTCTCTGGAAAATCGGGGCACTTGGAATATCTGTCTGCTTGGGTAGAGCTTGCGTGTGAATGGATGTCTGTGTCCAGGTGTTGGATCACACCACACATCCTGCGTGTAGTGGTGGTGTGTATCTGGGATTTTATCCATGCTTCTGTGAGAAATAGAGCAGGTACTTGCTGTGACAGAAAATGAGGAGACTCATGTAAACGGTGAGTAACCAAGGGAAAGCATCGGTTTAGAATGGGTAATAAGGCTCTCAGAACAAGTGTTTCTTATTCCACAGTATGAGAATGTTTGGGCCCCAAAGGCAGGAGAAACAGCTCTCCTAAATGTAATTGAGTTTTTAAAGGTTTCCCTAAAGTTCAGTGTGGATTTAAGATGAAGAATTTCAAGCCCGCATGGCTCTAAATAAAATATGTTCTTTAATGTTTGAAGCAAGCATATTTTTTCTTGTCAGCAAAAAAAAAGAAAAGATCATCATTCAAAGAAAATGAAATATGACTGATAAGTTCAAACTTGTTTTCATCCAAGTTATGCTGTTTTATCATAAGTCAAAGCCATTATTATATTTCTGAGGCTTCTAGCTTTTATTTGAGGTTATCTAGCACAGATTAAGCTATTTCAATTAGATGCTCTGTTTTGGCATGAGTGTCAAAGCTTAAGTTTCCTTTCAATCATTGTAATTTCCCTGCTTTGCAATCCCAGGCATTATAGGAAAGAAATGTCATTAAAAAAAAAAAAAAGACGCACACATATAACAGTATGAAAACATTTGAAATGAAACAAACAAGGTCTAATTTTATTTTATTTTATTTTATTTTATTTTATTTTATTTTATTTTATTTTATTTTATTTTATTTTATTTTATTTTATTTTATTTTATTTTATTTTATTTTATTTGCTAAGTTCTGCACAGCAGCCCAAGAGACAAGAGCTGAATGCTGGAAGGGCAGAGTCAAGAGCCGTTTCCTTCGAAATAGAGCCAAAGAAAGAAAGAAAGGAAGGAAGGAAAGTAAACTTTATTGGTTTCAGAAACTAGTTAAAAAGTGGTTAGCAAATATGTAAAAAGAAAACGCAAGAAAATGCTGGAAGAAGACAGTCCTTGAGTGCTACAGGAGGCACGATCTTCGAGGGCCAGGGAGAAGTCGGCAGGCCAAGTCAAGGAAGCAGCAGAGCAGGGGTCCCTGTCTAGATTTGGATGCTGACATGCAACTCAGCCCCAGGCAGGGGTCTGCAAAGTGCTGGCGGCACTGCCAGGAAGGGGAGGGGTGGAACTGATTTTATACAGTATATATATGTACATGTATATTATTCCAAAGTGCCTAAGGGCTAACGGGTGGCAATCCTATTTAACGTTGTGTTGCATAAGCTAATTCTACAGGGGCTGTATTCTAGAGCTCGAGACGTCTTAAGCTTGGCCGGGACTCCTCGGAGTTGAGGGGCCACGAGGTTGCTGGTGGTAAGCATGCAGTGGAGGTAGAGAAGCACCGTGGAAGGCAGAAGGGAACGAAGTGGAGCAGCAGGACTGAACCCTAACCTGCGTGTCTCGGAAGTGGAAAGAGCCAGAGTGGAAGAAAAGGTGAAAGCAGCACCCCAGGGGAAGAGAAGTCGACCTCTGTGGAAGAGGGCAGCGATTTATTGGCCAGAAGCCATGTCCTGGGTTTGGGGGGAAATGGCTTGCAAGGTGGGGGGGGGGGAGAGAGAAACTTAAGACAATGCAGGCACTAGATACAGCAAAGCCAAGAACGTGCTAAAAACCACTTGTTAACAGCTAATTATTATTTTTTTTTAAAAAAAACCTGTTTAGCACATTCCTATGAACAAAGAGTTTGCAAAATAACATATGGGCAATAATAGGTTGATCCAGGTAATCCCTTTAATGGGAATTTCAGTGTGATGGCATATTATTACAGTTACGTATCTCCAGTGCTTTTTTTTCTGGGGAGACACAGGGGGACGCATACCCCTAAACATTTTGTGAATCTAAGTTTGGCCTCGTTGAGGGGCAGTATTTCAATATAAGTAGGAAAATGAAAGTACCCCTAATTTATTTATTTTTTTCGGGGGGGGGGAGGACTGCATATCTCAGCATATGAGAGCCCTCTATGTGGGTCTTTTAATGTGCATTCAGGATAATTTGTGTTCTTTGCAGTACCAGGATGGTCATTTGTGCACCTTACATTCAGGATGGTCATTTGTGCCCCCAAACTTTCTGGTTGCTTACATGACATCTGTAGCAATCAATGTGTGGTCCATAGCTTTTTTCTGCAGAAACCCATAGCTTTTTATTCCACAGATGTTCCGTGTGTGTGTGTGTGTGTGTGTGTGTGTGTGTGTGTGTGCATGCCTTGGCAACGTGCTGAATTTAATTTGCTTCTCTGATTCTCTTCATTCATAAGCCTGTTCCATCCTGTTTCCACATTCTTCTGTATTTAAATATTGGACCCCGTTAATTCATTAACAAAAGATTTTGTTGATCAACGTACTAATTGAATGGCTAAAGACTGCACTCTTGTAGACAGTTATCTTAGAGTATGCAACACTCAATTCAATAGGGCTCACTTCTGAGAAGAATGCATAGGCTCACTTATGTGTTCTTTGTGGTCTCAACTTTCAGTGGTGCTCTGTATGATGCCAAAATTTGGCACACACATCCTTGCTCCATTCTAAATCATAAATGTGGTGTCTCCTAGGGCACCCCCAAGGCTCTGTGCCCTGTGTGACCAAACCTGTCACGTTCCCCTAAATCAGTGATGGCCAAACTTGGCCCTCCAGCTGTTTTGGGACTACAACTCCTATCATCCCTAGCTAACAGGACCAGTTTTCAGGGATGATGGGAATTGTAGTCCCATAACAGCTGGAGGGCCAAGTTTGGCCATCACTGGCCTAAATTCATCTCTTATAAGATTTTATTGTCACGACTACATCAAAAATACACAATGTGCATTCTTTAGGTATGGAAACAGCTTTTTCATGACCTGCAGATTCAGCAAACCTCTAATGTCAATAGATCAGTGCAACAGTGTTTGTTATATAAATGCCATACTTAAAGAGGGGGGGAACCCTAACACAGCAGATAATGGCATGGATAACTTAGCTGCTGGAGAGGGTAACAAGCAAAATGAGACCTATGTGGAATAAAATTTGCATTCAAGCCAATGCTCGAAGTGCATAATCAAGTAGTGTATGCAGCTAAATGACTCTGTTGTCTTGCAGTAATGAATATCTACATCCATCCTAAGAGTTAATGAGGAATAAATGACTTATTATCAATGAATGGCAGTTATCTAAATAGCTGTGCAACAAAAACAGAATATTAAAGTGTGGAGCTAAAATAGATCTTAAATGATAATGAACTTACTCAGATTATTAATTATTTTAAAAGCATCTAGCAAGGTTTACTGCTCTGGGATGAAGTCAGCACTCTGTTCGTTTGAGCACTCTTGCCCATTTACAGGGTGAGTTAGCAAATAGCTTTATAAAAATTCATTCCACCAGTTCCTAAAGGAAGTGCTCTAACCTAACACAACGTTAACACACAGCAATGGCCAAAATGTATTCAAGCCCCAAAGCTGTCTTCCAAGCAGCAAGAATGGCGAGCACAGCCTTTGGGTTTCTTCTATTTTTAGGGGCAACGGTTCAGTGATAGAACACGTCTTTTACATGCAGAAGGTCCCCAGTTTCAGTCCTTGGCATCTCCAGCTTAAAAGATGTTGTATACCCAGGTAGAAAAGGCCTAGCCTGGGATCCTGGACTGCCACAGCCAGACAAGATACACAGTAACAAGCCAGCGGAAGCACGAAATATTTCACATATTGTATATGGAGATATGAATGGGCAGATTGGGAAAGTGGCATTCCACCTGTTGGCTACACCCAGCCCACACATACTTTCGTCCAAACCTGTGAAGAGAGCCTACATATGTAGAAAATCTCCTGTTGCTTTGGATAGATTTATTTATTTACGTTATTCTTTGTTTTTATGTCCATGCTTGTAATCATAATCCCCACACAATAAGGGCAGCCATTTCAATTAATATATAAAATAAACAGCCATATATTAGCATCATTGTCAGGGACTGGCTAGATGAGGAAGAGTGTTGGCAGCTGCTCATCCAAGAGCCCCCCAGGGTGGACACAGAAAAGTGGGGTTTGGAGATCAAGAGAGGGAGTCAGGTAAAGGAGGGCCTTCCAAGCTGAGAGTCACAGTGTGACCACAGACTCAGACAGAGAGGGGTCATAGGCTGCCTTTGCGACCCAACAGCAGGCCAGTCCCAGTGCTGCTGGCTCTCCTCCCCCTCATGAGGAGAGTCCTGCATGTTGCTGAGCATTGGGCCAGACAGGCCAGAGGAGGTGCTCACCCCCTTGATTCAGTCTTCGTCTGCTTGGGAGGGATCCAGAGTGAGAGGCTGGAAGGGGAAGGGTTGGTCTAGTGGTCAGTTTCAGCAACGTCTCAGCTGGATTGAGACAAACCAGAGGACTCTGCTGTGTTGTTATTTTCAGTTGCGCGTTCCTTAAATAAACTCAAATTTTGGTTTGGTTTTTGGCAAAATTTAGGCCACAACTTTATTGATTACAGCAAATGAGTGGTTGCATAGGATCTGGTTCGACTAGCTCCCTGCACCATTGCAGACAGCGCTGACCCAGGGTACCAGCATAGGTCAGTCTAGGGTGAACACCTGGATAAGCAGAAAGCCGTGAACAGGCTATGTCCACCACCCAGATGTTCCCCTGGACTCAGGCATGGGCACAACCCCTTCTCAGGGGTTGACCAAATCATTGAGTCCCTGGACTCCTTTAATGGAATACCCTTCACATAGGGATGGCGAGACCGTTCTCCCATCCCTATCACCTGAACCAGAGCCTATCTGCAACCTTACAAGTTGTGACGATTTGCTACATGGCAGGCGATACCCAAATGGCACCAGCCAATCAGCCAAGTGGGGAAAATTCCTGCTGTGCCCCTGTCCCAATGACAGACAACACAAGACGGCATAGCAAGGTCAAGCACACAAGCCCTAAAAGTAGGGAGAGGTGGACAGGTGTTCTGATGCACGCACCAAAAGAGGAAGCTCTGGGTCACGTGCATAGGTATATATAGGTCCCTTGATCCGTTTAGCCTGCGTCCCATTGGCCTGATTCAAGCCTGCATCAAGGGACCTACCAATCGGGTGTTGTGGCTATCCAATCTTACACACCCACAATGCAGGGTGTCAGTTTTCCAGGTCTCACCGCAACACGTGCCCTCTTTAAGGGAGGACCCGATTTAATAAAAAGCTAATTGCATTCCATGCCTCCTGTGCCTCCCCGCCTTGTGGTTGACCTGGGCTTGCTTGACAGCTCCTTGACAATTATATAGGCAAGGCAGGGAGGCTCATGGGGCTTTCACTGATGGCATGTGATTTTACCAATTTCTTTAATTATATGTTCCCAGAATGTTGACATTTTGAGGCATGATCACCCCATATGGCCATAAATGCCCCTGTCATTGCTGCCTTGCCAACATATTTTTTTGTGAATTTATGAAAGTTTAACTGGAGTAGGAGACCATTTTTTGCTTTATTTTTGACACTATCTCTTTAATACTAGGTGAGGCAGATGTATACGGGGATTTCTCCCAAATCCTAATCCATTGCTCTTTTTCAATTTGAATAGAAAGTCATGGAAGCAGGGCAGAACTGACCTATGATGGAATGCCAACAAGACCCTAAATGGGATAAACTTTGCTTTTCAGACCAGCTCAAATATTCAGAATGCGACACTGTTTTTTGCAGAAGACAGAGCCATGCTTAAAGCTGAAACACTACTATGTCTGGTTCACTTTTGAATTAAAAATACGTTTCTTGGTTTTCCTATAACGGAACAGGAGGCTGTATTTTTTTTATTCCTTAGAGAAATTGAGGGGGATGGGGAGAAAGAGATGGAGCAAAAATGTTGACCAGTTTTGTGAAGGAGAGAAATTTACAACAGGGCTTCTATTACTTTTTTTTTGTGTGTGTGGCCTTTGAAGTACCACATCAAGCTGCAGTGCATATCTGAGTGCTATTGTGAGAATGTTTACTTTGGAAAAATACTGAATCCACTTTAATGCAGCTTGAATCATATTTTCTGTTCTGTAAATGCTCTCTGCACTAATGTTCATTAGAATGAAAGGGTGCCTTATTGTGCTAGTTAGAGAAAATGTCCCGGTCAAAGCAATCTGCAAACACAGCAGCACTTTGACTCTAACCTGAAAGTAATTTTCAATGGATGTGTTGTAGTATCTCTCATAAAAATTGATTTAAGTGTAAAGGCATGCTTGCTTTTAGATCCCTTTAAGTGACTGCAGAAATATTCAGAGCTGGTATTATGTGTAAAATTGGCTGCAGCAGTGGATCCCAAACCTCCTATCTTTGAGGAACCCTGCCCACAAAGATTTGTGGGCTGATGACCTCCTGCGCATTGCAAAAAGTTTTTGGGGTATGCTCAGGGGCGAAGTCAGGTGTTGAAGTGAACCAAATGGCAAGATCTGCAAATATGTTATTTTCATCCCATGAACAGCACCCTTCCACATTTTTTTGCAGTAGGAATATATTTGCAGGGGATGGAGGGGATTTCCAGGAAATGTACACAGTTTGTCAGGCATTGCCAAACTTGGCCCTCCAGCTGTTTTGGGACTACAACTCCCATCATCCCTAGCTAACAGGACCAGTGATCAGGGATGATGGGAATTGAAGGCCCAAAACATTTGGAGGGCCAAGTTTGGCCATGCCTGCAGTATGTATATTGTTTGCATCTGTCTGCCTCAGGAGACAATGGAAGAGTGTGTCTTTCAGGTGAAGTCAAACGGTCAGAGAATAACACACCTGCTGTAGAGACCAATATGCGAGAGACTTCTTTTTGTTATAGCTGGGGGAGATGAAGGCTTCCAGTTATGCTGGCACAGGCGTACTATGCTGTTTCTTCTTTCTGTGCTCCTCCCAGTGGTCATTCCTCCTCTAGTCACAGCTGTAGATACATGACCTGATTGTCTCCAGATGCTGCAAGGAATTCCCACATGTTAATGTTGCCAGCCTTCATGTCATGTTTGCAGAGATATTTGGAACACAAAGTTGGTTTGCCAAAAGGCCTAGTTCCTGAAGCCAGCTCCCTTAGAGCAAATCCTTGGAGATCCTACCATTTTCCATTCTGTGGACATGACCAAGCCATCGATAACATCACTGAGACAGGGGTGTGAACATGCTGGGAATATGGGCTTGCGAGAGCGCATCTTTGTTTGAGACTCTGTCTTGCCATGTGAAGGGCAAAATATTCCTGATGAAGGACATGTGGAAGACATTAAAGCAGGGTTCAGCAATTTTTTTCAGCAGGGGGCTGGTCCACTGTCCTTCAGACCTTGTGGGGGGGCCAGACTATATTTCGAAAAAAAGATAATGAACGAATTCCTATGCCCCACAAATAACCCAAAGATGCATTTTAAATAAAAGGACACATTCTACTCATGTAAAAACCGTCTGTGGGCCGGACTTAGAAGGCGATTGGGCTGCATCTGGCCCCCGGGCCTTAGTTTGCCTACCCATGCATTAAGTCATCTTTCTTGGTAGGTATAAGTTGCCCACAAGTCACCGAAAAGCAGCTTGCTCAATATGGAAGCCTGGTAGACCTTTATTTTGGTATTGGTTGTTAGTATCACATTCTCTCATACCCCTTTGGAGAGGCAAGCCATTGTCATAGCTGCCTTTCCAATATGGTTGTCCAGCTCAGGGTCGATGGAGAGGTTGCTGAATGCGGTGGAGCCCAGGCAGACAAAATTGTCTACCACGTCAAGTGGAGTGCTGGCGATGTTCTGACCCAGGATGTTGGCCTTCGTCAGGCTGATGGGAAGGTCAAACTTCTGCATGCTTGGAAAAAAATGGTGGATGAGTCTCTACAGAGATTTGTCAGAGTGCACTGTCAAGGCTGCATCATCTGCAAACAACATCTCTTGCATAAGAACCCACCACACTTTTGTCTTGTCATGGAGACATGCCAGTTTGAACAGACCTCCATTTCTCTTTGATGCTTTCTTCAGGCACGCTGAAGGCATATGAAAGCAACAGGGAGAAGAATGTGCCAAAGAGAATTGACTGATGCTAAAGAAAGAGGGGGGGTTGCCCTGCCAGACATGAGGTTGTATTATGAATCAGCAGCATTCTGCTGGATGAAAGATTGGCTACTTCTTGAGAACACTGACATTTTGGACTTGGAAGGGTTCAACAATATTTTTGGGTGGCATGCATATTTGTGGTATGACAAGGTAAAAGCTAATAGAGCATTCAAAAACCATATTGTCAGGAAAGCTGTGTTTAATGTCTGGACAAGATATAAAGACTTAAAAAAAAAAAAGATATAAAGACTTATTGGAAAACAAGACTCCAAGGTGGCTATCACCTATGGAGGCTAAGGCTCTGAAAAAACTCAATATGGAGGCCAAGTGGCTGAAATATTGGGAGATACTAGAACAAGATCGAGACACATTGAGATTGCAGAGTTTTGAGAAACTAAAAGATAAAGTGCGAGATTGGCTACATTATCATCAAATAAGAGAAGCCTTTAACTTGGATTAAAAAATAGGCTTCCAGGTGGAAAAATCGAAATTAGAAACAGAATTGTTAGAACCTAAAACTAAGATATTTTCGAGAATGTACAACTTGCTGTTAAAATGGAATACTCAGGATGAAACAGTTAAATCAGCTATGATTAAATGGGCACAGGACATTGGTCATAACATTATGTTTGCTGACTGGGAAAAGTTGTGGACCACCGATATGAAGTTTACGGCATGTAATGCCTTAAGAGAAAATATTATGAAAATGATCTATAGGTGGTACATGACCCCAGTCAAGCTTGCAAAAATTTATCACCTGCAGGATAATAAATGCTGGAAATGTAAAGAAACTGAGGGAACATTCTTTCACCTTTGGTGGACTTGCCCAAAGGTTAAGGCTTTCTGGGAAATGATCTATAATGAATTAAAAAAGGTATTCAAATATACCTTCCCTAAGAAACCAGAGGCCTTCCTTTTGGGCATTGTCGGCCAATTGGTGCCAAAGAAAGATAGAACATTCTTTTATGTACGCAACAACTGCTGCAAGAATACTTATTGCAAAGTATTGGAAGACACAAGATTTGCCCACCTTGGAAGAATGGCAGATGCAAGGGATCGACTATATGGAATCGGCACAAATGACTGGCAGAATCCGTGATCGGGGAGAAGAGTCGGTGGAAGAGGACTGGAAGAAGTTCAAAGAATACCTCCAAAAACATTGTAAAATGTTTGAATGTTAAAATGATGTTGGATATAAAGATAATATGGCATTAGTGATTTGGTAAAAAGAAATATGTAAAAATGATTGGGGAAAAAAGGATAAGACCAGAGTACTATTATGTCGGGATTAAACAAATGATATAAGGGACTAAGTTATAAAGAATATGTGATAAATGGTTTAATTGGAAAGGAAAAGAAACCAAAGGCATAATAGGTTGAAATGTATAAATAGGGTATAAGATTGGAAAGAGGGTAGGAAATTGCTGAATTTGATTGTGTAAAGGGGAACACAGAAAAGGGAGATGTGAGGAAGTCAGGAAAGAGGATTATAAAGATAGTAAGTAAGGAATAATTTTTCTTTGTTTTTTGTTGTCTTTGCTGTGCTATTTTTGATTGTCTTTTTTCTGTTTTTTTTTTCTTTTTTCTGATTGTGATATTTGTTTTATTATGAAAAACTCTAATAAATATCTATTAAAAAAAAGAGAGAGAGAATTGGGGCAAGAACACAGCCCTGTCTATACATACATACATACATACATACATACATACATACATACATATTCAATTATGTTTCAGCATACAGCAACAGGACTTAAAAAGTCTTGTAATTCAAATTAGCACACCACAATGAGCAACTATTCTTTTTAAAGGTCTTTTAATGGTCATTAGCACACAACAATGAGCTTTTAATTTCACAACTGTTTTTAAAGCCAGGCATTTAAATGCATCTTTGCAAACTTCATGCCAGGAGTCCGATAATGTGCATTCTTAACATGTGCTCGATGAAAAGAAATACCTTATCTTGTCCAGCGTAACCTCTGACATTTGAAAATAGAACTGCTTCTTCTTCTTCTTCTTCTTCTTCTTCTTCTTCTTCTTCTTCTTCTTCTTCTTCTTCTTCTTCTTCTGTGTGTTGTAGTGGTTAGGAGCGATAGACTCGTAATCTGGTGAACCAGGTTTGCGTCTCCGCTCCTCCACATGCAGCTGCTGGGTGACCTTGGGCTAGTCACACTTCTCTGAAGTCTCTCAGCCCCACTCACCTCACAGAGTGTTTGTTGTGGGGGAGGAAGGGAAAGGAGAATGTTAGCTGCTTTGAGATTTCTTCGGGTAGTGATAAAGCGGGATATCAAATCCAAACTACTACTACTCTTCTTCTTCTTCTTCTTCTTCTTCTTCTTCTTCTTCTTCTATCACTTGTAGCCAAGTAAGATTGTCTTCCATGAACATGGTTTTAACAATGACTGTGGAGGCCAATTCTGGATCCACATGTCCTTCCACAGTGGGGACATAGGTTTCCGGGCAGGAGTTGATCATGTTGAGGGTTTGCCAAGCGTGCCTTCCTCTTAGCATGTTTCTCCCTTTCATCCTGAGTTCAAGTGTCTTCAAATCCCATGACACCTTTGGTAAAGGCTATTCTCCAATTGGAGTGCTCGTAGGCCAGTGTTTCCCACTTGTCGGTGTTTATACTACATTTTTAAAGATTTGCCTTGAGAGAGTCTTTAAACCTCTTTTGAAAATAGAGCAGGTTACCACTGGCAGTCTATGTAAACCAGTGTCCTTCAACCTTGGGTCCCCAGATGAGGTTAGAACTCCCATCTTCCCTGACCATTGGCTAAACTGTCTGGGGATGCACCTCTGTGCAACTAACATTTTTTCTATGGCTTTACATTGCAATGAAGAAGAGATAGTGCTGGACCAGAGTCTTTCAGAGAATCCAGTCCATCACTGCTATTGTTCTTCTCACTGAAAACCCCCAGAGTTGAATCTAATGACTCTAGGTTGCCCACTAGAAGATGCCCAAGCTTGCAAAGTACCAGATTTATTTATCAGTGTAAGGAATACTTTAAAGAGGACAAGACTCTGCCATGAACAGGTTACAGTCCAGGAAAGTAATGTGCTGTTGTCTCACCAGGTTTAATTACATGGAACTTGGGAATTAGAAGGCTGAGCCAAAGGCTATAGGTACTGCACACATTTTGATACTCGGCTGACGTCATTTTGCTCTCTTTTTTCAAGTCACAGGCTGTAATTGTTGCTTTGTTCAACGTGATGCAAAATTAATCAACGTATTTTATTCATGATTTATTGCAAGGGTTAGGGACAGCGGCTGGCTGGCTTCACCAAGGACATGGATCTCGAGACATGGCTATTACAGTGAATCAATTTAAGTTTCCTTTTAGTACCTGGCTGTCAGTTACTATCAATCAGCGAAGCCTTTTAAAAGCAAGGCCTGTTAAAGAATTCACATGCACCCTATATTTTGTAACTCTTCCATATGAGAAGTGTGAATGTGTTCAATGAACCACAAAATGTGGCATGAAGGAAGCCATGCTTTTTAACTGCAGGACTCTTCCCTGTTTATAATCTTGGTGGTATTTTATACTGTCACTGTTCATATATAACACAGAATATATTTCAAGTGCACAGGCATAAAAAGGAGGAGCAGAGGGGCATATGCCTCAACTTTCGCATTCTGGCATATTGTTAAATCTTTTCAAAAGGAGCAAATCCTTATCGGTGGTCACTTCCTTAGTAACGGAATATGAATTTGTACATGTTGTTGTTGTTTTAAATCACCCAGTCATTTCACCTACTGTTGTGTAAAGAAGGCCTGAAAAACTAGTGACTCACCATGATGATAATTACCCATCAGTTTTATCTCGGCCTACCCAGAACTTGATAGAATTAGGATTATTTTGTTGTCTAGGAGTGGGGATGGAGAATTTTGTTTCAATATGCATTTCACTGGGAATCAACCTAATGTAACCTGCATTTTCTGAAACAATACATGGACCGAAACACAGCTGTTTTTCGAAATTCACACATGTCCAAATTTTGTGCCCCTGCCCCCCCCCCCAAAAAAAGCACAAAAGTTATTCTGGTCTCTGACATCTTATATGCAAGTTTCCAGGATCCACTATGTTCCAGTGACTGTAATTTGCTTTAACTGTTTTTAAGACTGAATTTTTCATGGCACCCAGGGGTGGTGTGTCCCATTTCACATGAGGCAAAATGGGAACTGCCCATTTTGGTGAGATCTTATGTGACACCATTTTGACCAAGATAGGCATTGATGCTGGTGCTACTTCTACTTCTGGTGGAGGCAACAGGGCAGGCATGATACCTGTGGGATTGCTGCCTTGGGGACTTTTGCCACCTGAAGCAGCCACCTCAGTCTGCCTAACGACTGAGCTGGCCCTCCTGGGACTTGCTGGTAAAAAGCAGGTAATAAATGTAACATCTTCTTCATCTTCTTCATCAAAAACAACAAAAATCGTAGTAGTAATTGAATACAAAATGTCGTACCAAAATGAGTTATGTTAGGAAATTTGTATGCAAATATACAGTGGTGCCTCGCAAGACGAAATTAATTCGTTTCGCAAGTTTTTTCGTCTTGCGATTTTTTCGTCTTGCGAAGCACGGACTTTGGAAAAGCTTCAAAAATCACCAAAGTCTTCAAAAACCTCAAAAAAGGCTACCACACCGCGTGCTATGAGTTGCTCCTCGAAGTGAATGCACGGTTTTAAGAAAAAGGAAACAAACTTGCAAGACAAAGGAAACAAACTTGCAAGACGTTTTCATCTTGCGAAGCAAGCCCATAGGGAAATCCGTCTTGCGAAGCAACTCCAAAAATGAAAAACTCTTTCGTTTTGCGAGTTTTTCGTCTTACGAGGCATTCGCCTTGCGAGGTACCACTGTATGTGTGTGTGTGTCTGTGTCTGTGTCTGTGTCTGTGTGTGTGCGTGAGAGAGAGAGAGAGAGAGAGAGAGAGAGAGAGAGAGAGAGAGAGAGAGAAATGTGTGTTGCATTTAAGATTGGGAGAAAGAAAGAGAAGTCAAAGTTAATATATTTATTCATCCACACCTACAGATGGTGATGTGGATATCTTCTATTGGGTTCAACCCTAGTTCACACACACAATCTAGTCAGAGGATTTAAATTCCATATGTTCTAGCTGCAATTTCCTTTACACATTCCATCTCATTATTTTACCTTTCCCTGTATAAAATTTTGAGCTATGGCATACCAAAGATGCCTTATCAAAATAAATTGATTGGAATTTTGCATAACAGAGTGGAAAGAAAAGAAAAAGTTACCTCTCAGCTGCCTCGGATTTTTGATTAAAAAGTTGTCATAGAAGCTCTTCAATCCAGTGATGCTTGTCTGTATTGTATGAGAAAGAGGAATAGGAAACGGTGTCAGATTAAAGATAAATAGTTCACATTTCATTTAGAGGGAGTGTTTTCCTCCCTCCTCTGTTGCAACAGCCTCTGTACAGAGAACATCAAGCATTCAAGCTACCCTTTTCAAAGGATCTTTAAGTAGAAAACAACAATTTTCTTAAATCAATTAGTAGCTAACCAAAGCATAGCATTTAAAATAAATAGAATGCCATTATTCCAACATTGTACCTATTGTACAAATATTAAATTCCTTACAAATCAGCAGGATCTTTTTTCTGTTTCTATTTTGCAGCTCTATTCTTTGCTGGAAAATGGCTTACTAAGTTTAAGAGGTCTCCGTAGTATCTTGGGCTTTCTTTCTTTCTTTCTTTCTTTCTTTCTTTCTTTCTTTCTTTCTTTCCCAACTAGGCGTTAATTGTGAGGGAAAAGCCTGTGCCTTGGTCATTACTGCTTAAGGTATTACTAGGGATTTCAATGAAATTATAGAATGTTATCCCCCACCCACTGTGTATAATTTTAGGCATAAGGATAATAGGGTTGGCAGATCAGTAGCAATCAATATACACAAATAAAATTAGCTCCCCACCCCACCCTCACACACTGTTATATCCTCTATTAGACAGGAAATATGCTCACCTGGAGCAAAATATTACAGGAATAACATGTGGAACACATGGGAATCATTGAATTCTGTATGTTCGGAGTAAAGAGAATATAGGATGCAAATAGCAATGCAAATAAGATTGTAATAATAATAATAATAATAATAATAATAATAATAATAATACCCTACCCATCTGGCTGGGTTTCCTCAGCCACGCTGGGTGGCTTCCAGCAGAATATTATACAGTGATTCATCAAATATTGAAAGCTTCCCCAAACAGGGCTGCCTTTAGATGTCTTCTAAAAGTCTGATAGTTGTTTATTTCTTTCACATCTGATGGGAGGGTGTTCCACAGGGCAGGCGCCACTACTGAGAAGGCCCTCTGCCTGGTTCCCTGTAACTTTGCTTCTCGCAGTGAGGGAACCACCAGAAGGCCCTCAGTGCTGGATCTCAGTGTCTGGGCAGAATGATGGGGGTGGAGACGCTCCTTCAGGTATACTGGGCCGAAGCTGTTTAGGGCTTTAAAGGTCAGCACCAACACTTTGAATTGTACCCAGAAACATACTGGGAGCCAATGTAGGTCTTTAAGGACCAGTGTAATATGGTCTCGGCGGCCACTCCCAGTCACCAGTCTTAGTTGTAGTTTCTGGGTCAACTTCAAAGGTAGTCCCATGTAGAGTGCATTGCAGTAGTCCAAGCAGGAGATAACCAGAGCATGCACCACTCTAGTGAGACAATCTGCAGGCAGGTAGGGTCTCAGCCTGCGTACCAGATGGAGCTGGTAGACAGCTCCCCTGGAAACAGAATTGACTTGCACCACCATGGACAGCTGTTAATAGATTGTGGGGCATCCCAGGGACACTGGCGGAGGAAGAGGGGGTGGGGGAAGCGCACCGCCCCCGGCGCCATGATCCCGGTGGGATGCCATCATAGCTGCCCCACCCATGCTGGGCACCATGCCCCCGCAGGTGGCACACTACGCCCCCAGGACATGTGCCATGCCCCTGGGACATGACCAAGCCCCCAGGACACATGCCAGTGATGCCCCCACCTGCTCTCCACACACACACACACCAGTGCCAGACTCTTTGCATGAAAAGCTTGTGCCACACCACTGAGCTCTGGCCCTTCCCCATGAAAGGCAATCTTCACTAAGAAAGGTAGGATTTTCAGGGGTGCCCAAACTTTTTCCAAAGAGGGCCAGATTTGATGAAGTGAGGGCCGACCGAGGTTGTTGAGCTTTTTTTAGGATTGAAGTTGTTAGGATTTAAGTGAGCTTTTTTTTTTACAATTTCACCCCAAAGTCACTGAGCTTTTCTTAGGATTTTACCCCAGGACATATACTGTCACGGGGCCCAAATTAGGCCCCCAAAACGGACTTTGGACATGCCTGGATATTTCAGGGAAGGTTGTCTGCTATTACTGATCTTCTTACTGAGCTATTCCTGATTTTCTGCAAGCCACCCTAGGGTGCATCAGAACACAAGTGGAAAAAATATTGGACTGGACATTAGCAGTGGACTGGCTCCAATTAACCTTGCTTGTTTTCTTATAATAATAAAAAACAACAACGGGGGTCAAGTGGCACCCATGAGAGATGCATAAGTAAACAATATTTGTGGTCCCAGTGAAAATACATGTCAAAAGATAGCATACGGTATGGCCCTGTCAAATTGATAGCAGCTGTAACCGAAACAAAAATAAAAATAGAGAGAGAAGCAAAGAGAATGTCATCCTCTCCACAGACATTTAGCGTTGTCACCACCTCCAGCACTGATGAAATTTCCTTAAGCAATGTGACAGCTATTTCTCACTCCTTGCTATATGACATCTGCTCCTAAATTTTCAGAGCAATGCACAGGGATTAAGCTTTGCAACGCTTGTTAGAGTCAAGGGAACAAGGCTCCTGTATGCATGCGTGCGAGAGCATGCAAACATACCTGCACAGGCAATGCAGAACACTCTGGAAATCTTGGAAGTGACATGCAATGGCATGAAAATGTAAGAGGGCAACAACAGTGCTCCACTGCAATCTGGTAATAAAACAATAATCACCCCAAGAGTCCCATTTTGTGTGAATTTTAAATATGCCAATGAATTTGGCGATAGTCCACCTCTACAAATACTAGTCATACTGATGGAGCGCTTGTGCAAGGATGAAAGAAGAACATATTAACCTAGATTTTAATGTTAAATATGAATGTCACAACAAAAATTGTTGCTGGCTGCTTGTTTTGTTAGAGATGGGCAAAATTCGCTGGAAAGATGGGGATCTATTTCTCTATCTAAGCATTTACAGACACACACGGAGAGAGAATTTGTTATTTGAATGCCTGCTCTTATGTAGTCAAAGCAGCATGGACCATATATATGCAGGAGATATCAACAGGCTTAAGGTAGGTATCAAGGGGACATTTGATTCATTACTCATGTAAAGCCAAATCTATCAAATCAGCACTTTCGAAAACAGTATACAAACTATTCTTTGAAATTCGCACTTATCCGAATTTTGTGATGCAGTTTTCCAACCCAAGTTGATTTTAAAAGGCACATGGTAGGGGAAAGTGTACGTAAAAATGAAGGTATTGGTGAAAATCACATACATTAGGGGAAACTGTGTAAAAATCTGTACAGCCAAAACAGCATATAAAATTAGGATAATTTTTACACTAAAATGCCTACCGGTTTCATGAGGATTTATTTTTTTTAATCTTAATTTGCTGCAAAATTTGGAGAACTGAATTTCCATCATCCATCAGTCCATCCATCAATTTGTTTGTATGCTGCCTTTCTGTAGAAAACCATGATGAAGCCGGCTTACAACATGAAATAAATTACATAATTAGAAAACATAACAAGCGTAGCCATAATCAATAAATAAAACATCAAAAAGCACACAGCCAAATTAAACAATTTCTACATATATCATAATAAGATCTAAAATAAAGATACAAAAATTGATAGCATTAACAGCAACAATCCCTCCCCCCAAAAAAACCCCCAAACCCTGCTAAATAACATCCCAGCCCAAGAATGGGTATAGTAGTGTCAGCTTTTGTAGCTGGAGTCAGTCAGGGCCCTGCCCTCTCAGGAAAAAGGCCTGCAAGGCTGGAAGCTGTTCTTCCAAGATGCAGATTTGTGGAGCACAAATGACAATAAATGCCTACAGTATGCTTGTAGCATTTACATAGCAGCTCCTGCTCCAACAATTCTGGTGACTATTTAGCACAGTGAATATGTTAGTTGAGACAAAAACTCTCCCAAGATTTAATTGCTCAATACTGTATACTTTTCATTCCCTTTCTTGACATGAAACTCTTTAACATAAGAAACTGAGAGAACGAGAATTCATAGATCCATCCACTCCTAGCTTGAGGGAACCCAAGACTGGCAATGGTGTGTGTGTGTGTGTGTGTGGAAAAAGCAACAGTCTGTAATGACTCCAGGTTTGCATAATAATATATCTAACCAGGGCAAAGATGGTGAAATGGCTGCTGAGTAATACTGATGA
This sequence comes from Podarcis cretensis, assembly GCF_951804945.1. NCBI lineage: Eukaryota > Metazoa > Chordata > Lepidosauria > Squamata > Lacertidae > Podarcis > Podarcis cretensis. The sequence continues at coordinate 20,815,415 of NC_137176.1, read as the reverse complement.
CTGTGACTTATATGGTGGTTCTCTATGTCCTGGCAGTTAGGAAGATTAGGAAGAAAGAACTGGATGGGCTAGCGGTCAATTGCAAAAGGGATCTAACCTGCACATTTTATTTGAGAATTACTTTTTATTCTGTTTAATATGAAATTTTGGAGGATTTGACCATGGTTTTACCACATATGTTGTTGTTGTTGGATTTTATAAACAAGAATAATGTTAAACAAATAAGTATACCAAGTTTTCTCATACGTAGCAACTGCTGCTTTTTTTGTTTTTTCTTCCTTCTTTGGACGTTACCATGGCATTTGGCTAATGCAATAAAATATTTTTAAAATCATTACATAATACAGTCAAACCTCGGTTTTCCAATATCTCAGCTGCTGAATGTTTTGGAACCTGAACACTGAAAACCCAGAAGTGAATGCTTCCATTTTCTAACACGCCTCAGAAGTCGAACGGCTTCTGTGGCGCGTTTCTCAATTTTCCCCATTGAACTTGCTGACAGCCCTTTGATCTTCTGTTTTTGAATGTTTCGGAAGTCAAATGGACTTCCAGAATGGATTACGTTCAAAAACCGAGGTTCCACTGTAATATAGAGCATTTGCTGAGGTGTGAACCGTGTGAACCGAGTGAACAGAGAACAAAGAGTGACAACAAGATATTGCACTCAAAGCCACACATCCACAAATGCATGCAGTTCTTTCACTTCCTAGTTTACACCCAAAGGAATCATTTTAAACTCTGGTATTATGAACCTGTCTAGGTTTGTCATTGCTTTTCTCCCAAGAAGCAGGCGTCTTTTAATTACGTGGCTGCTGTCACCATCTGCAGTGATCATGGAGCCCAAGAAAGTAAAATCTCTCACTGCCTCCATTTCTATCCCTTTTATTTGCCAGGAGGTGATGGGACCAGTGGCCATGATCTTTGTTTTTTTTGATGTTGAGCTTCAGACCATATTTTGCGCTCTCCTCTTTCACCCTCAATAAAAGGTTCTTTAATTCCTTCTCACTTTCTGCCATCAAGGTTGTGTCATCTGCATATCTGAGGTTGTTGATATTTCTTCCGGCAATCTTAATTCCGGCTAGGGATTCATCCAGCCCAGCCTTTTGCATGATGAATTCTGCATATAAGTTAAATAAGCAGGGAGACAAAATGCAGCCTTGTCATACTTCTTTCCCAGTTTTGAACCAATCAGTTGTTCCCTATCCAGTTCTAACTGTAGCTTCTTGTCCCATGTAGAGATTTCTCAGGAGACATATGAGGTGATCAGGCACTCCCGTTTCTTTAAGAACTTGCCATAGTTTGCTGTGGTCGACACAGGCAAAGGCTTTTGCATAGTCAAGGAAGCAGAAGTAGATGTCTTTCTGGAACTCTCTAGCTTTCTCCATAATCCAGCGCATGTTTGCAATTTGGTCTCTGGTTCCTCTGCCTGTTCTAAATCCAGCTTGCACTTCTGGGAGTTCTCGGTCCACATACTGCTTGAGCCTTCCTTGTAGAATTTTAAGCATAACCTTACTAGCGTGTGAAATGAGTGCAATTGTGCGGTAGTTGGAGCATTCTTTGGCACTGCCATTCTTTGGGATTGGGAACCTAGACAGCATCTTAAAAAGTAGAGACATCACCTTGCCAACAAAGGTCCGTATAGTAAAAGCTATGGTTTTCCCAGTAGTGATGTATGGAAGTGAGAGCTGGACCATAAAGAAGGCTGATCACCAAACAATTGATGCTTTTGAATTATGGTGCTGGAGGAGACTCTTGAGAGTCCCATGGACTACAAGAAGATCAAACCGATCCATTCGTAAGGAAATCAACCCTGAGTGCTCACTGAAAGGACAGATCGTGAAGCTGAGGCTCCAATACTTTGGCCACTTCATGAGAAGAGAAGACTCCCTGGAAAAGACCCTGATGTTGGGAAAGATGGAGGGCACAAGGAGAAGGGGACGACAGAGGACGAGATGGTTGGATAGTGTTCTCGAAGCTACCAGCATGAGTTTGACCAAACTGCGGGAGGCAGTGGAAGACAGAAGTGCCTGGCGTGCTTTGGTCCATGGGGTCACGAAGAGTTGGACACGACTAAACGACTAAACAACAACAATTATGAACCTTGTGGAAGAAAACAAAAGTCTTTGTGAGGTCATTCCCACCCCCCTGTTAGGATTCTTGCTCCGTGTTTGCAGTCATGAGATTGTTGTCTATCACATGACGGTGTATGTTTTCATTCCACAACGTGGGAAGTGAAAGAGACAGTATGTTTTGGTATTACTGTGTTCCGTGAAGTGGGAATATTGTCCTTTGTTCTTTCTCTTTTTTCTGTCTGATGAGAAAGAGGAGGGTGCTAAAGCAGAATGCTCTGAGTGTATTATATGTAAATAAACGTAGATTAGCCAAAATGCTGTGCTACTGAGTTCTGTTATGCAAACTGCGGATCCCTAAGTGTGCTGATGCTTCTTGGTATCAGCTGCTGTGATGTTCAAGCTGAAGAAAGCTTTTGAAGCTCCCGAAACATCGACCAGGGGGGAGAGAACATGCCAGTCGGGCATGTGTCTCTGCCAGGGTCCTACATGAGAGTAGGACGATCCTAACACCCCCACCCCCCAATTGATGCTTTTATCAATTATTATCAAATGACTTCCCACCACCATTTTCTGCCCTAAACTTCTATACAGTGGTACCTTGGTTTACAAACTTAATACATTCCGGAAGTCCATTCTTAAACCAAAGTGTTCTTAAACCAAGGCGAGCTTTCCCATAGCAGTGGCGGACTCAAATTACAAAAGGAACACATTCAACAGGAAATGGAACATGTTCTGCTTCCAAGGCAATGTTCACAAACCAAAACACCTACTTCCGGGTTTTCAGCGTTCTTAATCCAAGTTGTTCATAAACTAAGCTCTTCTTAAACCAAGGTACCACTGTATTCACATTTTTTCTTGGTTTGCGAGTCATCCTGCAGGATCTGAACAACTGTGTTAATAGGAAAGGGGGCAAACGGTTAAAATAAATTTATTTTGGTTTCGAAGGTTCAAGCTCCAGACCTGAAGTGAACTTCAGAGTTTCATATTAGGTTACACTTGAATTATTTGGCACTAGGTCATGTCTGTTCTGATGTAATTTGATCTGATCACAATACCACACGTTAATCAGATTTTGGCATATTCATTTGCTAGCCTGATATATATGCTACAGTTTAGGGCTTGCATATTAGGAGAAAATACATCAAAGAGACTTGGAAAGAACTTTGAGAAATATGAATAAAGATAGGCAGGTCACTTCTAAAATATTTATCGGGTTATTTGCATCCTCTTTTTTTCTTGTTCTCTTTATTCTTCACATTATATTTCTGTATAGAGCCTTCAGCAGGAATCCCAAAACACAATAAGTTGTTGTCTATCACTTGTGTCAGTTTGAAAAATCAACAGATATAAAGTAGGGTCAGTGTGGAATATTCTTATTTTTTTTAGTTGAGAGAGAATGGAAATATTTTGTTTAAATAAGTACTGGCCTGGAATTTGTTTAGAATAGGCTTCTATTGCTCTGGAGTGCATTAGTACCTTCTTGGAAGACGTCAAAAGAAATTTTATGCAAAATATATGAATATATATATACCGTACACACACACACACACACACACAGAGAGAGAGAGAGAGAGAGAGAGAATATTATTGAAAGATTTGGGACTTTGCTGAGATGAACAATACAGTTTCTTGAGAAACTGGAATGGTTGTCTAGCATGAGGATATCTGATATGAAATTCCAACTCTACAATTCTATGATTCTATGACATGTGAACTCACTCATAACTATTGAAATAGACTTCTTGGGGATCCAACAAACTATGGATAGATACCCACAGTTGTAAAGGATTTCAGTCATTCATAGGGTGTAAGTTGGTGCCACTTTTGTACTGGCGACTGACAGAAAGGCCATTTTATAATTTGTTATATGAAACAAAACCACACACAACAGATAATGACAACATAATGGCATATACCTAAAAGGCCCCCCTCCAGCTGTATGGCATTATGAAATGACACATGACTCTACATCTGGTTACCAGCACTGCCCTCCAATGCCACCCTGTGGGGCCCCAAAAGTGAAATGATTAGGAAGTGAAAGTGTGAGAATTGATGGAGATGGATGGGAATATGATGATGATGATGATGATGATGATGATGATGATGAGATGAGCAATGGGCCAGACCCAGAGGGGAAGCCCTTCCCCTCACCGCAGTTTACAGCTGCTTGGGAGGAGTTGAGATTGAGAGGGCTAGAGAGGAAAGGATGGACCAGACATCAGTTCCATCAACATCTTCAACTAAGTGAGATGGTGTCAGGCTTCAGAGAATCCGACCCTCCTCCCTCATGGCTGGCAGCCAGAAATGGGAAAACAAGACGTTCTTACCATGATTCTTTATTCAATATTCACTGAGAGAGACGGATGGTGCTGCCTCTCAGATAATGGTGTTGCTACAAGTAAAGTCTCACCCTCCTATGTCTCCCCTATTTGTGTCACCCTTGTGAGCTTTCTGTTCTGCTACCCTCAATGCTTGCCTGGTCTTGGGAGAGGGGGTTCAGGAATGCTCTCCAAAGACACTGTCTGTCAGCTATCTCTCCCCTGGTGCATCTTCTTCCCAGCTTCTCCCCTCTGCAGCCTCTGAACTATGACCTTCTGCAAACCACTGTTCTAAATCTATACTGTCCTCCTCTTCTCAGGAAGGTTTAGGAAGAGGGGTGGGGGTCCCCACCATTCCTCTTCAGTCTAGTCCCTGACAGACTGGGACAGAGGAACTCTGTCATGTTTTTACTTTTTTGCAGCAAAAGTTCTTTCCTGACCTGTGGGTGGCCTGCATTCCCCTGACAGCCCCTTGACATGTGCGGGGAGAATTGTGGAGTGCATGGATGCTGGAGAACTTACTGTGGCTGACACACATCACCAGCATCCCTGTTAAAAATGGGTCATTGTGTGCTGAGACTGACACAGGGAGGAGAAGGCTGGGCAAAGTGGCTGCGGTGGCTGCCATCCCGTTGTATTTCTGTCAGATGGCTCTATCCTCAAAAAGCTTTATTATCCAGCTCTAAAAGGCTGCAGACTTTGTTGTGCATAGGTACACGGACTACCTATGGGATTGCACATCAACCATGAAGAAGAGTGGTTTACATTTTACAGTGCATCTCTACCGTGTATTGTCTCTAGATCGGTGCCCTCCAACTTTGGATCCCCAGTTGTTGTGGACTACAACTCCCATAATCCCTGGCCATTGGCTAACCTTGCTGGAGATGATGGTAGTTGTAGTTCACCTATATTTAAGGGTCCAAAGGTTGAAGAATACTGTCCTAGATAATATGCTCCCTGCATTTTGTATTGTCTCAGTTCAGCATGGCAAAAAAGAAGAAAGTATCTACTGAATACATGTTGTAAACTTTGGGGAATTAAGGATCTGGATGGAAACTTTGAAATGACATTTGGTTAATCCCAGGAATTAGAGAGGCTTTCTTATAAAATTTAGTAACTCCAGCATTCACTTTTGACCTGAACTGCTGTCTGAATTCAGACAGATGAAAAAAGCAATAGCTGCTATGAGCATCAACTTATTATGATCACATTTTTTATGTCTTCCTATGCTGTGCCTTTGCAATGTCACATTGCAGCAACTGCACGGTAACAATTGTAAAATGAATATGTAAATATTCCAAATATGCTTTAAGCTTCACTCTGGCATGTTGATCCAACAGGAAGTTATTGCATGCTCTGAAAACCGAGCTTTAAGCTGCCTGAATTTACTAACATTAATCCAAACCATGGCAAATACAGCAGCTTGAAAGATTTTCAATTAAAAACCGTTCCGTCTGATATAAATTACTATTATTACATAGTGGAAAGAATGCTGGAAATACATGCTAGCTTGTTAGATGTGTGGCTGCCCTTATTTTCACCTCACCTGCCTAACAGTGATTTCAGAAAATTGCCTTTAGTTATTTAAAATGCTATCATGAGGTGGTTTAAGAAAAACAAGGAAGAGCTGAGTAAACGCATAATCTCTTAAATAAATAAATAAAAACATTAACACTGTAGGTTACTAGATAATACCCCTTGCAGTATCTGTAGTCTGGGTATGTATTATAGTTTTAAGAGTTGGGCAATCCTATATTCATTCTGTTTTATAAAAGTGTATCAATAACCATTTAATAGAGAGCAAATTTAGAAATTCAAAGACTGTGGATTCTCCAACTGTGGGGGCAGTATCCAATGAAGACTCTCAACAGTGCAAGAATTTCCACTTGCGAAACTGAATTTTGCAGGACGGGAATCCAGAACAGATTTTAGGGGCATGTGGGAAGAGATGAGAGGGAGGAAGAGTTCTTTTGCACAGCCCAAAGTCCCTGTGCTAGTGGAAAGACTTCAATGGGTAGTGTAAAAAAATATTAAAAATGCATAATGTGCGTGGGGGGTATTGGTTTGTTGTTGTTTTTTATTTTGATTATATACTTTGTGGTTTTATATTTAGATTTTGTTCTATACCCTGAGACCTCCGGGTATAGGGTGGTATATAAATATAATAATAATAATAATAATAATAATAATAATAATAATAATAATTTATGTTGTGAACCACTGTGAGATCTACAAATGGTGATGTATAAATTTAAGAAATAAAAATAAACAAATTATATGAGGAAAGTTGCTTTGCAAAAAAAGAAGAAGTGCATATTAGGAGAAATTCACAATAAATGCTACTTAGGAGGAAAGCCTCTTAATACTACTGTCCTCTTGAGGTTATGGAAAAGAAATTTGATTCAGCAGCTTTCTCCTACCTGTACAACAGATTTAAAAAATAAAGTGGATTTTCATGATAACCTTCAAAAAAGAAAGAAAGAATGCTGGTGTGGGGATGCGGAGAAATGAAATTGGGGGTGGGATGAGAAACTGAAACTGAAATGGTCAGATTCACTTGTCTCTTCTCACAAGAGAAAACAATTAAAATGTTACAGGTAGGTAGCCATGTTGGTCTACCATAGTCGAAACAAAATTAAAAAAAATCCTTCCAGTAGCACCTTAGAGACCAACTAAGTTTGTCATTGGTATGAGTTTTCTGAAGAAGTGTGCATGAAAGCTCATGCCAATAACAAACTTAGTTTGTCTGGCGCTGTGGGTTAAACCACAGAGCCTAGGACTTTCCAATCAGAAGGTCGGTGGTTCGAATCCCCGCTACGGGGTGAGCTCCCATTGCTCGGTCCCTGCTCCTGCCAACCTAGCAGTTCGAAAGCACGTCAAAGTGCAAGTAGATAAATAGATACCACTCCGGCGGGAAGGTAAACGACGTTTCCATGTGCTGCTCTGGTTCGCCAGAAGTGGCTTAGTCATGCTGGCCACATGACCCGGAAGCTGTATGCCGGCTCCCTCGGCCAATAAAGCAAGATGAGCGCCGCAACCCCAGAGTCGGTCACGACTGGACCTAATGGTCAGGGGTTCCTTTACCTTAAGGTGCTACTGGAAGGAATTTTTTTTATAATTAAAATGGTTTTTGCTTGCATGGATTTCTTTGTTTTGTTCCCCTGTTCCCTTCATTACTGTGACCAGCTCATTCCCCTGCCTCGGAGAGAGTGTACCAAGCCAAGTGTCTTTTTTGGCCCTTATATATCTTTTCACTTGGCCTTGAGTGTTGCCAATAGGGAACCTGGCATGGTGAGGTACAGCCCCTGCCCCACAACCATGGAAATTAGGTTACATGCAGCTGACTCCTGGCATGTTGGACCTTTGGGGCTCCATCCAAGGGACAAGACCCTGATTTACGGCTTCTATTTCCACATTTTTGTACAGAATGCTCACTATGTGGGGGCAGTTTGTCGCACATTTGTTTCTTTAGATCATTTGTGTCTCTCCCCCCCCCCCACACATTCCAACTAGTAATATTCCACATTGCCAATCATATATCTCAAAGGTAGGAAGCTAGATGGGAAGAGAGGAACAGGCCTTCTATTCCCTGTAACTGCCTGGCTCCATAACTCTGTGGGTACCAGACAGAGAAGAGAATAAAACCAAATCCCAACAATTGCAAGGGTTTTGTGGCAACAAGCTGCCCCGGGGTGGGGGAATAGATTTTTGCTTCAAATTTGCAAGCCTCTTCTCATTGGGGTTGGGGGGAACCAAACTTATTCTTTTTCCAACCAGTAAGTGGCCTAAGACCACATCTGCAAGACAACCTTGAGTTCCTCACTGTGATATAGATTTTGATTCTAGCGGTTTTCTGAGAACTAATGGCTTTCATTTTATAAAGGATGGTAGGATAAAATCTGATTATATGATGTATTTGATGGTAGTTGGAAGGGCTAAGATTAATATACACTCTTGGTATCTTTTTAAAAGTTAGATTGAATATAAGAAAGAGTAATGTGTAAGAACCTTTAACCACTGATGAATGATTTGGAAAAGATTTTTCCATTAATGTAAAAAATATACTTCTCTGCTTGATTTCCAGTAGATATTTTTCAGGACTTTTTTTGTTCTAATAAAAGACTCCAAATCAACCAGTCCCTCAAATTATTCATCTTTTTTATATAAAAAAGTTGAATATACAAGTTTGATTTGCATGTACAAAGAAAAATTATAGAGAAGCTGGCTCTTCTCTCATTTCCCAGAGATGCTGGAGGCTAGACTGTGTCACAAAACAATATGCCTTAAATCTAAGAATTTGGGGATTTCATTCATTAAACTGGCCATTAGGAATATTTGATGTAATTTATTTTCTGTTCCTGTCTCTGGTGATAATATGATCCTTGCAGATGGCTAAACACCCTTGAATTAATTACAATATAAATTATCACTTTAATAGAACCAGTATTTCTATTAGGGAGGAAAATGTGTAAATACAGTGTTATTTTTCCTCTTGCACAAGCCTTAATTTTTATCACTCTAAGTCACTCAGTGCTCTGAAATAATATATGCAGTTTGTTAGCAGCTTGGATCTGACCAAACACATCAAGGTGACAGACCTCCATTAGGCAAATATATGCAGTAAAGCCATTTATAATCCAGAAAAAAGAGGATATACAAATTGCAGTATTTAAATCTACATTAATATTATTTACAATGCAGTGATTGTGTTACAGGAACATATTTCAACTGATGCTGAGCCTAATGACCCAATCTTTGTTGCTGCCTTGTTCAGAAGGTGTGAGCATCTGTTTCGGATAAAGTCATAATACTGAACCCACCATTCAAAGAGGGATCCAGAGCCATTTTATTTTCTATGCACAACCCTAGTGTTTAGACAAGGTATAACCAAATGTGAGCATGAGGGTACTGAACAGAATAATGAGATGGGAGTGGGGGGGGGGGATCTGCATAAGGGTTATGCTATTTCTAGAATATGACATAGATAAACAGCCTTGGCCCAGTATATCTGAAGGAGTGTCTCTACCTCCGTCGTTCAGCCTGAGGTTCTTCTGCGATTCCCTCACTGTGAGATGCGAAGTTACAGGGAACCAGGCAGAGGGCCTTCTCGGTAGTGGTGCCTGCCCTGTGGAATGCCCTCCCCATCAGATGTCAAGGAAATAAACAACTATCTGACTTTTACAAGACATCTGAAGGCAACCCTGTTTAGGGAAGTTTTTAATGTCTGACGTTTTATTGTATTTTTATTTTATTTTTGTATTTTGTATTTGTATTTGTATTTTATTATTGTATCTTGTTGGAAGCTGCGCAGAGTGGCTGGGAAACCCAGCCAGATGGGGGGGGTATTATTATTATTATTATTATTATTATTATTATTATTATTATGGATAAGTATAATGTTTTAATTCACACAGAAATTTAAAAAATGTATATGTATTAATGGTTTTAAATGGAAAATGGATACATGTGTAATGCCAACCCTGGAGTTTTTCCACAAGAGTTTTTCTAAAGGACTCTGAGCTCCTTGCAGAGTTAATGACTAACTGCTGTTCTCTGGCCGCTAACATGTGAGGACTGTAAAACAGGGATCTTGTGATGGGTAATGGGTTGCAATCTCCATTTTGAAAGGAGTTTCCTTTGAATCTTTGCCTCCCAAACCTTTCTGGAGTGAAGATGCGAATGGAGGCGTCTCTCTGGATGTTACACGAAGAACATTGCAAGTAAATTATTCTCCTGAAGGAAGAACAAACAGCCTGGAGGCTGGAAAGCAGGCTGGAGAGAGAGACCTTTGCTTATAGGTCTGTTTAGATTATTTCATACTATCTAAGGTGCACAAGACAGCACAAGACATTGTGTGGATATTTTTAATGTTTTAATTCTGTTTTGAAGAAAGGTCTGCTGGTAAAAGCTTTAATGGTAGTTCCATGAACCTGGACAATGTTTCATTTCCAAAGGAGTCAGTTCTTATGCTTCCAGTCGCTTCAAACTGCACAGTATTTAATATCTGCAACAATAGACACTCAATTAGAGGCCAGAACTTAAGATGATGATGTGTGTGTGTGTGTGTGTGTATCTATATTTCTGTGTGTGTTTATATCTATATCTATATCTATATCTATATCTATATCTATATCTATATCTATATCTATATCTATATCTATATCTACATCTATATCTACATCTATATATACAGTGGTGCCTCGCAAGACGAAAAGAATCCGTTCCGCGATTCTCTTCGTTTAGCGGTTTTTTCGTCTTGCGAAGCAAACCCATTGACGGCTTAGCGGATTAGCGCTATTAGCGGCTTAGTGGTTTTTAGCGGCTTATCAGCTTAGCGGATAAGCACATAAGCGGCTTAGCGGCTTAGAAAAAGGGGGTGGGGAAGGGGGAAAAAGGCGGAAAAACTCGCAAGACATTTCGTCTTGCGAAGCAAGCCCATAAGGAAATTCATTTTGCGAAGCGCCTCCAAAACGGAAAACCGTTTCGTCTAGTGGGTTTTCCGTCTTGCGAGGCATTCGTCTTGCGGGGCACCACTGTACTGATAAAATGTATTTGTTGACTACTTTGTCTCACCCCAAATGAATTGCCATAACATACTATACTCTTTCTTCCCTGCTTCCCCATGTACTAATAACATATATGGTAGCAAGAGGATTTACATCAGGAACCGTGCCTGGGACAAAAATATATATACCATCTTTCAGTGGGAAGAATGTAAGAAAAATCCCGTTGACCAAAGGGCCGGCTAGTCCAGCATCTTGTTCCCATCAGATGCCTATTAGAAACCCACAAGCAGAACTTTTCTTCAGCAGGAGTGCACATCTTGGTACATTTCCCCAAATTCCAAATGTAAGGCAGCTCACCCTATTGTTAAACTCACACTGTTTGGAGAGTGGGGAGGAAATAAAAATATTGCCTGCATGTTAGTATTTGCCAGCTCCAACTCCTCGAAAGATTCCATCAACGGTGTCTCTGAAAAAAATTACACATCACTTGGGAAGACAGGTGAACTAATGCCAGGGTACTGGAAGAAGCAAAGATCACCAGTGTTGAAGCAATGATTCTTCAACATCAACTTTGTTGGACTGGTCATGTTGTTTGGATGCCTGATTATCGTCTTCCAAAGCAACTACTCTATTCCAAACTTAAAAATGGAAAGCGTAATGCTACTGGTCAACAAAAGAGGTCTAAAGACTGTCTCAAGGCAAATCTAAAAAAATGTAGTATAAACACCGACAGCTGGGAAACACTGGCCTGCGAGCGCTCCAGTTGGAGAACAGCCTTCACCAAAGGTGTCATGGGCTTTGAAGATGCTCAAACTCAGGACGAAAGGGGAAAACATGCTAAGAGGAGGCACGCTCGGGAAACCTCACCGTGATAAATTCCCACCAGGAAACCTATGTCCCCACTGTGGAAGGATGTGTGGATCCAGAATTGGCCTCTGCAGTCACTTATGGACACACCACTTACGGACAGACCATATTCATGGAAGACAATCTTACTTGGCTACAAGTGATCACCAAAGAAGAGGAATAAGTAAGTTTTTTTTTTCCTTATGCTTTTCTGTAACTCCAGAAGAGATTGAGAGGCAATCATAGCAAGGTGTAGGATATCTGTGGCCCTCCAGAGATTGCTCGTCTCCAACTCCCATCATTCCTGGCCATTGGTTGTGGTTGCTAGGGCTGATGAGAATTGGATTCAAACATAGTTTCCCCGCTCCAGCTTTAGACTAAGAACCACTCAGTCATAGTTCATTTTTTAAGATAATAATCTCAATTTAATCTGAAAACAGGACTACATAGAAGCTAGAAAAATAAAGATGCAAGCAAAGCAGAAGACTGAATCAAATTATCACATTGCAAATAGACGCTTAGCAGCAAAACAACACGTCCCTAGGAATTGTGACACATCCATTTCTAAATCACTCTTACATAAGGAAAACACTACCCACACGTCTCACCTGACTTCAGTTTGAGCAATGTAAATCCACCACAGACGAAATCGAACGAGTTACACCGATGCAAGTGAAGCCAATGTAAGTGAAGCTTTATATTTATAGATGTCAATTGCAAGATGTGCTCTGTCGCCATCCTATTGTTCTCAGAGTCTGGTATTGACTCCTTATGTCTTGGCACAGATCCCATCTCCATTATGGCTTGCCTTGTTGAGATGAGCAAAAGTCTAGTATCTGGCATGAATTCAAACATCTCATTAGCTTTGATTAGTTGTATCCTGCTCCTAATAAAATCTATACTTTGCTACATGGCAATCACGACATTTTATGAGATATGTTTCCTTCAGAACCTGTTCCTATGCTGAAGTTCCTGTAAATGCTTAGTGTATGGGATCATGTTCTATCAGTAAAAAAAAAAAAAAAAAAGGTTTGCTGATCTATCAATACTACTTAGATTGTGTTTTCATCCCAGGCTTCATTGCTGGTCTGCTCCTTGTTGATGTAATTAATTTGCATTGAATTCTACAGCTCTACAGGAGTTCTACAACAGAAGATATCTATTATGTTCCAGATTCCAACTGCAGTACATTAAAAGGGACTAATCTTCCATTTTATTCATTAATGGCATTTCCTTTTTTGTACCTCCAGATTTTAAAAAGAAATACCTGCTAAAACAATCATACATTGATAATATGTTGTTAATACAAGGTTGTCATTATTTTTTGAGTAATGTCGTTCCCACATCTCAAAATAAAGAAGGGAAATGACATTCTGGGCCTACTAGTAGGGGCAAGAGATGAAGTTCTAAGAAATTAGAACTCCATCATTGGCTGGGAAATTAGCCAATGTAATACCAATTTTTTAAAAGATATCATTGAGGGGGAAGTTTTGGGAAATTTTGGGCCAGCCGGCTGAACTTCTGTCCTGGGAAAATGGGTGGAAAGTATTTAATTATGTGCTAACCACTCCCATACCCACTTGAGATAATAGACCTCTGCCAGAATTTATGCTAGACACTTAAGGGCTAAAGTGAGTTGGAGATCAGAATGCACATGTTAGGCTTCACCAGCCATGCTCCCTACCCTCTCTCATTTAGTATAGAGTTCTGAAAGGAGCTTGTGAATGTACATAAAGCTCTGCCAGAAACTGGATTAAATTAAGTGGCAACTCTGTACGTTTTGTTCTCACTAGCACACTTTCCCATAATATCTCTGGAAATTGCCTTGCTTCGTGGTGCTAGCCTAAAATAGCCCCATTCATGAAAGTGAGAAGGTCTTTGGGCAAACTTTATGGAATAAAAAGCAAATTTCAAGGGGTCGGGGACATTTCTCCTTGCTCCTTTGGATGGTGGCTGCCAGCAGCATTGAGTATATTAGGTGGAAGGGGCCCCCTCAATATTTTGGGGCAAGGGGTTCAGCCCTCCCCCAGTATTGAGGGGGCTGCCACCCCCATTGCTGGGCCCCATCCCCCCCACCCCACCACCAGGCGAGTGCTCTGCAGTCGGGCGGGACCTGTGAGCATGAACATTGCCCTCCTTGCGCCGCATCCCTTGTGCGCCACAGTCTCTCTCTGCCCCTTGGATCAGGCTTGACCTGTGGACAGAGCTGCCACTGTTGGCAGCCTCTTTCTGCTGCGGAGGAGCTGCACGCAGTGCAGCCCAGTTGAGGAGAGGGGCGGCAGCTCTCTGCTGCAACTCTCCACTCTGAGGAAGTTCCCTTGCCAGCTCCTTCATACGCCAGATCCAGGTTCGGATGGGAGCCTGTTGGTGGGGTCCCTGGTCGCCCCCTCCAGAAAATGCACCCTGTGGATGGTGGGCTCAGTGAGTCTGGCTGGGTTGGAGGGGGGTGTCCTGCATGTGGTGTCATGCACAGGTGATGTGCCCCCCCCCAATGTTAGGCGCAACTCGGCGCGCCTGGTGGCTGCCATTTTGCTTTCCTCGGAATGTTCCAAACGATGCAATATCAAGACATAGCATCGCTTTGAGGAGCATTCTGATGGAGGGGGATCGTGGTCCACACTGGTGGCTGCCATTGAAAATTAGCTTCCTTTACTCCCCCTCCAATTCAGTCAAAGGTAGGAGAGGGGTTGACAACTCTCTACTCGTTTTTAGTGAGAATGTACTGTGTTGGACTATGGAGGACCCACATTCCCATTCCATCTCACTTTGGAAGCTTCTCTGGCCCATAGCTGTCAACGTTTCCCTTTTTTAAAGGGAAATTCCCTTATTCTGAATAGGATTCCTCGCAAGAAAAGGGAAACGTTGACAGCTATGCTCTGGCCGCCCCTCGTGTACCATTTTCTCTCTCTCCACCCCTGCCTTGCCATATCTCTGAAGATATGTTTCCATCCAAGATATTATGGTTCCCCTAAAACAATACCCAAATGACTTTTACAGCCTTTTAAATGTTTCTACATCAGTACGAGTAAAAAATACATCTCAGTTAATTCTCAGCCCCTTAAGGCTCCTGAAGCAAGATCAATGCAAAAAGCATAACGCTGCTAAGTAATGCAGATAATTGAATTATCTTTGACATACATATTGTGTGTCTGTAAAATTCACCCATCTCGTCTTAGATTGGGCTTCATCATTATGCTTCACTCAAACATTACTTTGCCATCTCTTACATCATCACATGGGGGCAGGTATCTCCAAAGAGCTGCATCTCTCTTTATACATTAATAAAGGGTATATCTTACCCATTGTTACATGGATATCCCCAGTGAAATTCTTTGACAGGCAAAGTAAATGAAGAATAATAAAAGTTAAATTACTTATTTGTAATGCTAGCTAACTAATGCGTACAAAACCCACAAAGGGGGTGGGGGGAAATGTGCACTTTTTTTGGTCCCTCTTCCCCACCCATTGATTCATTATTTAAAGTGTCTATTTATTTAGCTGTGCCTGTTTGACTGCTTAACGTGTCACTGAAAAGTAGAAGAGTTTCTATGTATTGGATTCAGCAATGGGCCAAGGGCTATCCTTTGAAATATTCTGTTTTTTCCATGCCCATGAAACCACGAATATCTTAAAAACCATACCAATAGAAATAGTAAAGGTTCATATCTCCTGCAGGCAGCATTTAAAAGTGCAGGATGTTACCCAAGCAGCTATTGCAGGGTTGTTCAAGAGAAATATGCAATAAAGAGATGAGAATACTGCATCCATGTCTTCTCCCCGCCTATAGGAATATAGGAGACTAAGTAAATGGTAAAGGACCCCTGGGCAGTTAAGTCCAGTCAAAGGCGATGATGGGGTGTGGTGCTCATCTCGCTTTCAGGCCAAGGGAACTGGTGTTTATCCACAACAGCTTTCTGAGTCATGTGGACAGCATGACTAAACTGCTACTGGAACACGGAGGACCATGATGGAAGTCACAGTGCATGGAAACACCGTTTACCTTCTCGCTGCAGCGGTACCTATTCATCTACTTGTGCTGGTGTGCTTTTGAACTGCTAGGTTGGTAGAAGCTGGGACAGAGCAATGGGAGCTCACCCCATCACGTAGATTCGAACCACCAACCTTCTGATCAGCAAGCCCAAGAGGCTCAGTGGTTTAGACCACAGCGCCACACGCTCCCTTATAGGAGACTACCTTATACTGAGTCAATCTATTGGTCCATCTTGCCCAGTAGTGTCTGCACTGACTTGCAGAGGTTCTCCAGGTTTCAGACGGGGAAACTTGCACTGTCCTACCTGAAGACATTGAGGATGCACCTGGGACCTTCTGCATGCATGTGGACTGGGAGACAAATGGTGGAGACAGGGCTATTTTTCAGCTGGAACTTGCCAGAACTTAGTTCCAGCACCTCTCATGTGGGCACTGTTGCCCTTATAAGAGTACAAGGGTGGTGTTCATGATGAGTTCCAACACCTTTTTTTCTAGGGGGAAAAAAGGAGTACTGGGTGGAGATAAGATTAAGCCAATAAACTTTCATAACCTGCTCTACTCCTGTGGGTAATGTTGTCTATTCTGCTTGGCATTAAGATTATCATTTTTGTGGCTGTTGAGGGCAAGTTTCCACTGGAACATTTTAGCCAGGGACTTGTGCTATTGGACACTGCCTTCTGTGGTTGAAAATATGAACAAAAAGAACCTGACTTTTGATAAATCAAAGCATAGGTTTATTCAACCTTATACTCTGACAATGGCTGTTCAATAGATTGATATCTTTCCCAGTCCCATTATCTGATATCCTTTTGCATACCCTCCAACATTTCTCCAATAAAAATAGGGATGTCTTTTTTACTACTACTACTACAGTGGTACCTTGGGTTAAGTACTTAATTCATTCCAGAGGTCCGTTCTTAACCTGAAACTGTTCTTAACCTGAAGCACCGCTTTAGCTAATGGGGCCTCCCGCTGCCGCCGCACCGCTGGAGCACGATTTCTGTTCTCATCCTGAAGCAAAGTTCTTAACCCGAGGTAATATTTCTGGGTTAGCGGAGTCTGTAACCTGAAGCATATGTAACCTGAAGCATATGTAACCCGAGGTACCACTGTACTACTACTACTACTAATAATAGTAATAATAAATACCCCACCATTCTGATTGGGTTTCCCCAGCCACTCTGGCTGGCTACACACACACACACACACACACACACACACACACACACACATTAAACATAAAAACCTTCCCTGTACAGGGCTGCCTTCATTTTATTTATTTTTTAATAATTTTTATTAACTGGCCAATCACATCAAATTAAATCACATCATATAAATTCCGAATTACAAAGCCAAATTTTTAAATTTTGTTGGGGGAACCCATACTTCAAGATCCAAAGGGGAATTCAGATCATCTTCTTATTACTGCGTTAATGTCCAAATCAGTCCCAATCAGTCCAAACAAAGTTCATAATTCTATCCAGTCTTATCTTGGTGTTGCCACATCATATCTTGTTCGTATAATTTCTCTTTTTCCTTTACAATCTCTTCTGTTAGTTTCCTTAAGCCGATAGCAAGTGTAATAACCCTGTGTGGATTTCCCGTTCCTCCACTAAGTCCAGATGGTTTCCATATATCTCCTTCGTAGATAACATCACTTTATCCATCGTAAATTTTGGCATTTGTCGCTCTTAAGTCCCACCGAGGAGTTGATTCACGATATGTAAACAACTCTATTTCTCTCTTTCTCCTCCCAGACCCAAGAGCTCCCACAATGCCTCACAAAATGGCGAACGGCATTTTTTCCTGACTGCGTCACTCCAAAACTCTTAGCTTTCCAGCTTCATCTTGAAACATTGCTTTGGATCGAAAGTTTATCTCCACACAGCCTTAAATCCACAGCTTAATTTCTGACTCATTAGGGCTGCCTTCAGATGTCTTCTAAAGGTTGTATAGTTCCATATCTGATTGGCTTGGGGGGGGGGGAGAGGTCGTATAACTGCATACTCTCCAGCATTTCTCCAATGAAAATAGGAACATCTAAGGAAAAGTGGGGCATTCCAGGATTAAATGATAAACCGAGACAGCTTCTTTAAATCCAGGACTGTTGCTGGAAAATATGGCCACTTGGGGGGTTTGCTTTTGACAGAACATGCCTGGAACTGAACTTAAGACTTTCTATGTGTCTAGCATATGTTCCGTTATGAGCTATGCCCCCTCTTTCTGCCCAGGTTATAATAGGAGTAGAATTTAGGAGTAATGGTGTGAAAAACGGGTTTGTCACCACTCTAGCAGTAGAGCCCTTGCAGATGGAGAGGGTGAGAGGTAAGGGACAGGTAGCTGTAAAAACCATCCTACTGGAATGAATAGGGCACTGTGGTGCTTATCCTGTTTAGGAAAGGTTAAATCATCTCTTATAAATTCCTTTTCTCTGCCTGCTGTGGGGCAGTGACAGTTGATCAGTGCATCCCTTTTCACATTTCTCCAGGGGACTGCAATACTGGAGGCAGAAGAGGGCAAATTTAAGACACACAGTCTTCATTTGCGTTGTTCATGGAAAGAGTAAGTAACACACTCTATGCCGTTTAGAACACATGCATCTCCCCAAATCTGTCCTTTATAAAATATCGACCCCATAATATCTGAATAACGCAATTAAGAAATGTTGCCTTCTTATCAGCATGGTTTCTCCTCTAGC
Organism: Podarcis cretensis; assembly: GCF_951804945.1. Lineage (NCBI taxonomy): Eukaryota > Metazoa > Chordata > Lepidosauria > Squamata > Lacertidae > Podarcis > Podarcis cretensis. The sequence goes on along the minus strand of NC_137176.1, from coordinate 20,796,985 downwards.
TACTTAAAGCCATTAAAATTGATTAAGATTAAGAGATGGGGAGTGTGAGTTGTGTTACCTTTGGTACAAATAATTTAGTTCCTTAGATTTGATCAAATTAAATGGAGAATCAAGTTAAGCGCCAGTGGAGGAAATGAGATGGAAGCTGCTTGCTTTGAAGTTTCTTTCCTCATTATTTGTTCCATTTGTTTAGAACAAGATGCTTCCTGACTTATTAACCTGATACATTTACTTAAAGGGTAAAACTCAACTGACACTAAACAAGAACTAAGTCTTAGCAACAAATGAGCATTGCCAGTTAGCTGTCTACATAAATGTGCAAAGATTTCTGAGGACTTGGTGATATCTGGGGGTGAGGTAGGGGGGAAATGATCACTCTGTTAGTCCTTGAAGCTATCATGAATGAGCACCCCAAGTTCAACCAAAAACATTTGTGCATTCTTGTAATGGTTGTAAGGGGGTTACTTGTGCGTAAGTTGCCTTCAGTTTTAGTTATATTGCCTGGCCAACCATGCTTTGGCTGACAGCTCACACTCCCTGACCGGTCAGTCACTTGCAGAATCCGTCAGTGGGTGTTTCTTGAACCTCTTCCAGATTAAGAGCTGTTTGACGCCTAGTCTCCTCCTACTTTCCCTGTGCAGAACTCGTCTGCGCAAGTACGGGGAAGGCAGGGGCGTGTCAGCGCTCTCTCCACTAGTCTCTGGTGAAGGGTCTTGGAGCGCTGTCTCCACTTCCTCCATCTCCCTCTCTTCTCTACTGGTGTTATGCTGAATTCCTTCCCCCCTGCTGGTCCCCTCTCCGGCATCGCTCTGGAGCCCTGCCTCCGCCTCTCGCTCTGATGTCAGTTCCCTGACAATTCTGTTTCCCCTTTGCTCTGGAAATGGACCCCAAATCCCAAGAGCATATTATAATAGGACTGAAGGAGTCTGAGATCCCTGCATGTTATTCCAATTCTACATTTGCCATCTTATCCAGTACTCACCCTTATTCAGCGGGTGGGACTGTGGTCTAAACCACTGAGACTCTTGGGCTTGCTGATTGGAAGGTCGGCAGTTTGATTCCCTGTGATGGAGTGAGCTCCCGTTGCAATGTCCCAACTCCTGCCAACCTGGCAGTTCAAAAGCACACCAGTACAAATAGATAAATAGGTACCGCTGCAGTGGGAAGGTAAATGGCGTTTCCGTGCACTCTGGTTTCCGTTGCAGTGTTCCGTTGCTCCACAAGCAGTTTAGTCATGCTAAACGCAGCTCCTTCAGCCTGAAGCAAGATGAGCGTCATAACCCCATAGTCACCTTTGACTGGACTTAACCATCCAGGGGTCCTTTAACTGTTTTCTTTTTAAAAAAAATATTTTAGCAAACTCATTATTTGAGTGTGGATTCTCTAGTCTAAACAGAACCATTCACAGAGGAAGGATGCATCAGCAGGCTTGGGGGGACCCAGTACTTTGCAGAAGTACTTTAAAAAAAAAACCACCAGAAGAGGGAATAAAACCCCTAAGAGGTGGAACATGGAACTGCACACTCTGGGCTGAGCATAGAGTACTGATTGACATTTGTGGGGAGGAGGTTGATGTCAAACCAGGGAGGGTCAGAGGAGGAATGGCATGGAGTTTCCTCAAAGAAATTATGGCTGACACTTGTGAATAGGAGCATTCCATATATAACAATTTGCAGGCCACACTTGCATATTAGTACAGTAGTACCTCGGGTTAAGTATTTAATTCGTTCCGGAGGTCTGTTCTTAACCTGAAACTGTTCTTAACCTGAAGCACCACTTTAGCTAATGGGGGCCTCCTCCTGCTGCCGCGCCGCCGGAGCACGATTTCTGTTCTCATCCTGAAGCAAAGTTCTTAACCTGAAGCACTATTTCTGGGTTAGCAGAGTCTGTAACCTGAAGCGTATGTAACCTGAGGTACCACTGTATCCATATTTTTCTTATGGCTCTGTGGCATCAGCCTTACCTTATAATTAGGGCTGTCACGTGATTAAAGAGTCCTTTGTTGATAAGTCATGTGAGTTTTAGTTGATTAATCAGTTAAATCTGTATTCCATGCCAACTCAACATGCTCAGTTGTCCTTGGCCAGTCCCCTACTTTTTAAGGGATTCTTGCTCTCTCGATTATCTGCCACAAGTCTTAAAAGATCTTGGGTCAGTTCATCTCCCCCTTCCCCTCCCCTCCCCTCCCCCCAAAAAATCTTGACTGCATTAACCTTCTGGAGATCAGTTGGTATCTCACTGGAGGTATTATCAATTAATAAGCTTCAAAAGTCTTTCCCAACCCAAGCCATGTTAATCGGTCTTGTTCTGCATAAGTAGTCCAGGAGTCAAACTTTTTATGGATGTGGGAAGCGGGAGATGGAGAGAGTGAGAGAATGTCACACAGAAAAGTCTTTTGTCAGCCAGGAAAAAGCTCCAAGCTCTTCTGTGAGCACAGATGTTCATTTGGGAGAGAGGGTTTTCTTCCTACTTTAATGATTCTAAAAATATTAACCAATGATAAATTATTCACAAAGGATTATTATATACATGAGCAATCATTCATCATCAAGGCTGAATTTTTTTTCATTGTCATCACTCAGTTTGCATGAAATCCATCCAATGCTGTTTGCCTACATTAATATATAAGTCAGGTCATTATGTGCTTTTTTGGACAATGGGTAATAAAAGATACATTTCTCCCACACAAGAAGCAATTCTTTACCGGGAGAAAAATTACCCCCAAAACCAAATACAGCCCTACTCATTATTTCTTCTTCTTCCTCTAAATAGTAACTTGGTCTGTCAGCATGGATAAAAGCTAAAGCCTGTGATTTTTCTAAAACATACTCTAATATGGCTGTTGATCACTGTGAGGGAGCTGATGGTCATCTCTGCAAAAAGCCAAAGGATATTTCCAGATCGCACCAGGGACCACATGATAGGCCAGAATAAGAATAAGAATAAGAATAAGAATAAGAATAAGAATAAGAATATACTGCTTAATGGAAAAAAAATAGGCTTCTAAACAGTTTACAAGTAATCAAAATCGTGCTGGGGTGCTTAACACTACGTGGTTCAGGGCAGTCTGTGCAGCAACTGCTTCTCAGACTTTGAATTTGGTTGGGATTTGAGCATCATATATCTAAGTTCTGTCGACCTGCAGAGGGCCGGGAGGCCAGCTGGCTAGCCCCATCTGAGCCGTTCCCTTCCAGCCGTCCTGCTGCGAAGACGATTGGCCTCTGGTCCGACATAAATCAGCGACCTGGGCTTCAAAGCCAGGGCACACTATCAGCAGAGCGAACTGCGCACACAGAATAGGTGTGAGGCTTGTGGAAGCATACCACAACTACAGATTTATTAATCATAAATCAGGACAAAGAAACATGTCGTCTCTCTCTTTCATCGATATACACAATGGAAGTTCCCAGCAAGCTGTGCTGGAATGTAAACAGCCATGTGACACGCAACAGTTCCATACATCTGCTCCTTAAGGTGGAATGGAAATCTCAATTGGGGCTTGTTGGTGCTGGTGTTGCTGGGGATGCCATTCCCTTCCTCCTCCCCCTGCTCCCACGACCCAGATGCCCATCACTGGAGACCCATTTTCAAACCAAGTTGAACAATTATCCCTACTCAAAGGGGTGGTTTGGTAAATTTATGATACCCAATGGCCTGTCTGGGAGCAGTTGTGTATACTCTAACGAAGTATCACAGTGCTGGTGCACCGTTAGCCAACTCAGTGCCCTCTTGACTGCAGTTCCCATAATCTGAGACCATTGGCCATGCTGCCTAGGTTGGATGAGAGTTGTAGCCCAACAGTGTGTCGTTTACCCTGGATTTGTGTATACTGAAAATCAATTAAAATGTCTGGGAAAACCCAGGTGTATGGCAGCCCATATCAGAAACAACTTCTTCTCTCTTCATCTTTTGAGATTTTTTTTGCAGGGTGGGTGCTCAGCAATTTTCGTGTCCAGATTTTCACTTTTTGAAATATGGCAACCCTATTGTAATTCCAAAAGCAGAAACATCTGGTGGGCCACAATACAATGAAAATGAATGTTTATAACACTGAGGATAGACAGCATAGCATATATTGGATGAGCCATTGGTCTAATCCAGCAGGACTCTTCTGATGCTGGAGGACTGAATTTAGCTTGGTTGGGTTACACATTGTGCAGGCCTTTTTTGGAAAAGAAAAGAAAACTACACAGCATAGGTATTTTATCCCAATGAAGACACATGTCTTCTTTTCATACATTGGCCAGAAGCATGGAATGTGAGACAGAGCTGCCATTGTACATGGTGCAAAAGCTGCTACAGAAACTGACATGTTTGCGGATCTTAGAAAGTTGAACAATTAAGCATATAAAGACGGGGTCCCAAATCAGCAACTCATACAACAAGGTAAAGGAGGAAATCTGATATATGAAACAAATTTGCATGGCTTTCCCACAAATTATGCAGCTGTAATATAGGTTTCTCAAAATACACACACATTTCATCAAAGAGCAACCAACCCTGGCTCTTACACAGGTTATTTGCCTGATGCATTTCCAAATATATGTTTGGTGCATTCACCCTTGATTTCTTTTAGGTTTATGGTTTAAGTTTTTTTTAAGTGTGTGGCCCAAAGTATAATGAATGAAAGAGACCCTAAGATGCAGTGACCTATTAGACTCTGAGCCTATCAAATTACTCATTGTTTCTTAAGATTATTTTCTAATGTTCAATTTATAATATTGTGTGTTCTAGCTTCAATATTATTATAGCTTTCAGAGGTGTTCCTATATATCCTCAATGTGCTTTTGGTAAAAAGGAATGCCTAGCAAGACCTTTGTATAAGAAGAGTACAAAAACAATAACTAGAGAACAGAGTGAACAATTTATTTTCTAAGCATCTGGTAGAGAGAAGTCTTATCACTAATGCCTGTAGACAGATACAGATTTTCCTTCACTGTGCTTTTTTTATTGTAGTACCCAAATGTTGCAAACAGTATATTTATTTTGAGAGTGGAGGAAAGAATCTAATATATAACGGACTGATTTTGTTGTCAGATTTTGGCCATTAAGCATATTTATAGCTGCTTACAACTTCTTTGGGGAGCATACCACTAGTGGCATTCATTGCCTGCTAGTTGAGATGGTATTTTTTGAAGGGATAGGATGGCCTTAAGAGATCGTGGAGGATGATTTGTGTGTCAATTTCACAGAATCTACAATATCAAAGGTAAGGGGAAATAAATAAACAAGTTTAAAAAAGGACACCCATATATTTATAATAACAAAACAAAACAAAATGCATGTCTTAAATACACTTCTGCGAACACCAATGCTAGTTAGAGAACAGAAAGAAACAGTCACTCCATTAATAATTTGATATTTTTAAATGTATTTTTATTAAAGATTTTATTGGGTTACAAAAGTATGCGCAATGTCTCTCTCTTTTTCCCCTTCTAGTAACATTTTTTACAGATCAGTTTCATTTGTTGAGACATTGGGAAGAAAAGGGGGAAAAGAGGTGGAGGAGGGAAAGGTGAGTGGGGGTGGGGTCGGGTGGTGATGTTTCTATTTTCCTTAATATATGTGGGGTTTTGCATCAGCGTCGCTTGTGCAGGTTCTCTGCTATTCACTTGTGTTTCTTTGTTGGTGAGAGAGGCTGGGGTTGGCCTAGGGTGTGGTTGTTTGTTTATGATTGGCTGTGATGATCTTTGTTTTCATGTGTGAGTGGGGTGGGTGGGTGTTTTGGATCAGGTTAGCCATATTGATTTGTATGCTGTTGGTGGATTATTGTCATTGTCTTGTTGGGCTGTGTATGTGATAAAGGGAAGCCATACCGGGGTGAGGAGGGACGCAGGTGGCGCTGTGGGTTAAAGCCTCAGCGCCTAGGGCTTGCCGATCGAAAGGTCGGCGGTTCGAATCCCTGCGGCGGGGTGCGCTCCCGCTGCTCGGTCCCAGCGCCTGCCAACCTAGCAGTTCGAAAGCACCTCTGGGTGCAAGTAGATAAATAGGGACCGCTTACCAGCGGGAAGGTAAACGGCGTTTCCGTGTGTGGCTCTGGCTCGCCAGAGCAGCGATGTCACGCTGGCCACGTGACCCGGAAGTGTCTCCGGACAGCGCTGGCCCCTGGCCTCTTAAGTGAGATGGGCGCACAACCCCAGAGTCTGTCAAGACTGGCCCGTACGGGCAGGGGTACCTTTACGTTTACCTTTTATACCGGGGTGAAGGTGTCTTCTTCTATTTGTCCCCGTGTCGGTTTCAGTTTATTGGTTAATTTTTCTAGTAAGGTTGTTTCCCATACTACTTGGTACCATTGGCCCATGCTTACTCCTGACAGGTCTCTCCAGTGTCTGGTTATGATGTTTCTGGCTGCTGAGAGTAGGTGGGTTATGAGTTCTTTGTGGTGTAAGTGGGCATTATTGTATTGGAAGTTGTTTAGTAGGGCCAATTCTGGGGTGATTTCTAATACTTACTTAGTTATTTTACTTATTTCTCATATGGCTGTTGTCCAGAATAGTTGGATTTTGGAGCCCTCCCACCACATGTGGAGGTATGTGCCTGTGGAGGTGCACCCTCTCCAGCATTTTGGTGAGGTTTCTGGTTCTATTAGCACTAGCTTTCTTGGTGTTAAGTACCACCTGTAGGTGAGTTTCAGAGTGAGTTCTTTTATTTTCATTGGTCATTCCATTAATAATTAGAAGTCTGTGAATACTGAGAATCATAGAATCATAGACATGTAGAGTTGGAAAGGACCCCAAGGGTCATCTAGTCCAACCCCCTGCAATGCAGAAATCTCAGCTAAAGCATTCATGACAGGTGACCATCCAACCTCTGCTTAAAAACCTCCAAGGAAGGAGAGTCCACCGCCTCCTGAGGGAGACTGTCCCACGGTCAAACAGCTCTTACTGCCTGAAAGATTCTCCTGATGTTTAGTTGGGATCTCCTTTTTTGTAACTTGAAGCCACTGGTTCGAGTCCTACCCTCCAGAGGAGGAGAAAACAAGTTTGTTCCATCTTCCATTTGACCACCCTTGAGATATTTGAAGATTGCTATCATATCTCCTCTCAAGTCTACTCTTTTCCAGGCTTAACATACCCAGCTCCTTCAAGCGTTCCTCATAAGGTTTGGCTTCTTAATAGGGAATAGTCACCAGTTGTGAAGTACAGCTTAGCTTGTTGGGGAATGAAGACCCTTTTTAACAAAGCTTGAAAAATTGAACAAACTTAAACCTAAAAGTAGAGACAAACTTTTCTCTGTTTATATCTAGGACCGAGCAGTTGTGGTCAGGTGGTGTTGCTTCCCTTACTTCACTTTGTTGCAATCACTGTGGCTTACTGGGATGGGAAGAAGTTCAAGGAATCAGCTTCCTCTCCCATGGCAGTAGATAAGAAGAGATCAAACAAAAGGAACGTCTTACCGGTTAGATTCATTAATAATCATAGTGAGAGAGAAAAGAACACATCTCCCTAGAAATGGTGGTGCTCCCAGTTAAGGCTCACTTCCCCCCTCCATCCCTGTTAATCTACGTCACTCCTATGTCTTGTAATCTGATCTTGTACCCTCTGCGCTTTCTGTTCTAACATTTTCTGAGCTCTCTGTGTCTTTGGGGAAAGGGGGTGAATGCTGTCCAGAGACTGTGAATCTCTCTCTTCTAATGTTCTCTCTCTTCTAGTGTTCCAAATTTATACTGCCCTCCTGCTCCTGGGAAGATTCAGGATCAGGAGAAGGGGGTGGCTCCCACCATTCTTTCTCAGTGCAGGCCTCCTCAGCACAGTCTCTGACAGTTAGGTACCAATGAGGTTGCTGTGGTGCCAATACACTACAGGAACACCAGACTAGCTCCACTGCATTCACCACTGCCTTCCCCTTCTGTTCTCCCTCTTGGTAAGCCACAGCAAAGGGGTGATGGGAAATCAGGTAAGTTCCACCACCTTATTCCACTGCCTGCTACTGGAATTGGGAGATATTTCAACAGTCTCACCAAAACTCTTTCTCTCCCCCCACCAAATTATGAGAAGTTCCACCTATATCTTCTCTTAGGTGAAGCTTGGATCCACCCTGAGAATTTATGCTAGTCTTATTGGAAGTCTTCTGCTTTGCTCAAAACCCCATAGATGCTTCAACCAAGGAGAAATGTCCAAATTTTCCATGAAATTTTTGCCAGAAGAGAAATTCAGGCACAATTTTAAAGGCATCATAAAAAAAGTGCTGAACTGGACATCAAAACACCATTTGCTGTTGTTTCTTGGTCATCTTTCTGCCATATATTAAACTCTGCAAGGTGCAATGTATTTGTGTGAATTGACCTATGCAGCTACCTATATATTCATCTGTTGAACCAAAGAAACATTCTGCAATGCCATGCAAAGACAACTGGATGGCTTTTGTACCTAGATGCACACTTGAGCTATGCCATTCATCACCTGTACTAAATTATCTACTGTGGTATCTACAGGTGAGATTAAAACTGAATGAATGGATGAATGGGAAAGTAGTAGACCTGGACCAAAATGATCCACCACATTAACTCAATGTGATTCTGGGAGAAGTCCAAAGATCACTCCCATATAGGGCATTGACCAGGCCTGCTTGGCATTACTGACACACTGAAAGCTTTGAGACAGAAGCAAGGGCACATATGCAATATGAGTTTGCTCATATTCAAGCAACTGCAGGTGGAAGCCTCCTGCAGTACTTCCCCAAGCAACATGATGAAAATTGGAGATTGAGAGGAGGCACACCATGCAAAAGGGCATTGCAACCCCACCTTGGTGTACCCATGTGTTCAGGCACACCATACCTGAACACACCTATTATGGGAACTGAAATGTCATGGTCTACAACCCATCCAACCCTTTGCTCAGTCTGTGTTTTTAATATTCTGTTGGGAGCCACCCAGAGTGGCTGGGTGACATATAAATAATAAAGTTGTTGTTGTTGTTGTTGTTGCTGCTGCTGCTGCTGTTATGTAGCTGCACGCTGCAAAGAAATATTAGTAGTGGATGGCAAGCTGTATTTAAAGAAGCTTGTTTGCCATTATTGGTTTTCTTATTTAAAACCCCCTGAAAAGTTTCCAGGAACCCTCAGGCTTCACTGGAGCACAGTTAAACCAAAACTAAATCATTGAACCTTCTCCAAATACTACTATTTTTTTAAAAAAAGTCCTAACAAGGCAGGCTCCTTTTTTTATTTGTAATTATGTTAGTGACACCCAAAGAAGCTTGACTTCTGCCAGTTGTGAGCATGGATTGCTGATACGCAGCTTCAGGCCTTTGCTCAAATTGAGTCCCTGTGTTCTTCCTACGGAACAGATTCCAGCAGAAAACGGTGTGTATTCCAAGTTTCCTAGACATATCAGGATGGGCACTATTCTTTGGCCACAACTCTGCATAAGGAAGGAGGCTGCAATCTGCTTTCTCTCTCTCTCTCTCTCTCTCTCTCTCTCTCTCTCTCTCTCTTTCCAATCAGCTACAGCCACAGGGCCTTGGCAAATCTCCATTGTGGCCGAGAGTCAGAGTCAGCTGTAGCTTGGGTGCATCTGTCAGCCCTAACTGAAATCTTAACATTTTTTTGCCATGGCATACTGATTTGCTTCCAGCAGAAGCTATTAGTGAAGGTTCGTTCCAGTTGCTGTTAGTCATCGTTGCTAGCACTCTAATTGTTTGACTTTCAAATATCGGGGATAATGGCATTTTTAATGTGATGACTTTGGTTATTTTTACTCAACTTTTTTTGTGTGGGGGGGGTGGGTAATGATAAAGGGCTCTTCAATTTTCATGGAGCATATTAGTATTGAGGTGGCATGTATGGCATTTCTCTTGCTTGACGATAAACAAGAGGACGCAGCCTCTTCGATGTTTTTGATGCGATCCCACAAAGTAAAAATTGAAGAGGGGATAAAAGAAAGCCAGTGGCAGAGCTTTCGACACGAAGTAAACAAAATGTGAAGAAAGGCCAAGAGATTGGCTTTGAAAGTCTTTGAAGACAAGCATTATCATTGCTTCTAAAAGTCTATAGAAAGAGTCAGAGACTCACATAATTATGCATTTATAAAGATACTGGGTTAGACTAAGAAGTGCTGATAACCTTTTAAAATAATAGAACTGAGGGACTCTATAAAGGACATGCAGATCATCTGATCTAGTCATCTGCTCCCAGAATCCTACATGCTGAAACCAATTTGTGTATGTAAGTGTATGTGTAAATGTAGGTGTATCGTATCTGACAAAAGGGGTAATCCTGTGGCAAGATAATGTAGGGCACAGCAGATCTCCAGCTCAGCCAGCATTAAGTCCCCAATCCTGGCTCCTCCAAAGATATGCTGACATAACTTGCTCATCTGGGGCTCAGACAGCTGAGCTAAAGCTGGCTGAGCGAAGTCCAGTGTTAGTCACAAAAATAGGTGTTCTGGAGATGAGACCAGAGACAAGGGGACTTTGGCCAGACCCAGAACCCCATTCACATCAATCACGTGAGCTGGAAACCTGGTATAAAATACTATTTTAAAGGCTTGTTTCCCCTCTGCCAGGCTTAGGCAGACAACAGTCTCTCCACTGCTAAATGCAGTTTGGATCTGGTGTAACTTTACTCTTCTGTACGTTATACCAGCTTGCTTTTCACAAGCTTCTTCTGCATAGGATTGCTTCCTAAGTCATCGTAAGAGTAGACCCATTCAAATCAATGGACTTAGGTGAGACAATCTACTCTGGGTGTGACCTAGTTGGATACCATGCTCGATTTAAACAGGTATACTCAGATTATGGCTTAGTTGGATAAATCGCAACTTCAGAATGGCATCACTAAAGTTATGTCACGCTTTTATGGCATATGGTTGACCAAATCGTGGCAAATGGAGCAAAACTATGCAAACCGTAGCAGTCTTGCTTCTAAAGGTTCCCTACTATATTTTATCGGTTGCAACAAATGGTCTGCAAATCAATAAGATGGCTAGTAGAAGGGCAAAAACTTGCTTTTTCCAAGGAAATGGACATGGAGGCTTCACCTTCTGTCATGAAACTGCATTCCAAAATAAGAATGAGTGAAGGCAAAATAGCATTTTTTATTTTTACATCTGGTTTGTGTATGTGTGCACGCGCACACACACACACACACTTTATTTATTTATTTTAGATTCTCAGCAAGCAACAACACCATGAACTAATTAGCAAAAATAGCTATGAGTAAATAAGCAGCAAATATAAATAGCTCAAATCATACACCACCGTTATTTATGAAGCACAGCTAGCTCAGGTTGCTAGATTGGTAACAGTTTCTTTCACAGTTTCTGTTGCTCTTCAGCAACAGTGGAAGAACTAACTGAAGCACCATGAGGAACCATCTCCACTACTGCTTCTGCATGTTTTTAGAAATCTGGGCAGTAGGGCAATGCCCCACACAAGCAGCAGGCCTCCTGGCCCTGCTGTGCTTTTGATAACATTAGTACAACAGGGCCCTAACTTTAGAATTGTTTTTTTTTTATATTAAAAAAAAAAACAACAACCAATAATTCATTATCATACTTGTGTGCCAAGGCTCTGTGCCCTGCAGCTCCCCACTGATTAATAAACACACGGACATGAATATTTAGGTTTATGGGATAAAGAAGGCCACAGCTTTATTGGTTACTACTGTAAGTGGTTTGGCTTAGGCATTGGGTGAAGCCAGGTGATATCTTGACTCCCTCCCATCTGCAGGGAGTTCAGCTAAAGGTAAAACACCAGCAGGGGGAGCCCTATGACTTACTTCAAATAGGGGCACCCTGAGGGGTTCCCATTGGGATTGTGGCATGGCCATAGCCCACATCCAGGCAGGATCCACACACACCCCAATCCCTTTAACAGGATACCATTAATGAGGCGGGGCAGGTGGGCACTACAACCTCCCCCTCTTAAAAAAAAAAAAAAAGGCTTACCCAATGCCTAACTTCCACTCGAGCCCAAACAGCTCTCCGCCAATACCCTCACACCTACAACCAATTTCTGAGGCTCTCTGCAATGCCTTTCGGCCAGATATCGTATCCACCATTGGAAAGGCGTACTCCATCATTACAGAACAAGGCCTCCTGGTCGAAAGTGATGGCACGGTGACATATCACACGACCTTTCAAGTGTTGCACCTTCTGTGCAACTACACAATTAGCTTGCTTTCTAGCTTTTTTGGTGGCAACTGGGTCAGGGCAGTCATGCCAGCAATTCCTATGCAATAGCTAGGATCAGATTAAGGTTAAGTCCGGGTACAGAGCAGCAAGCTTATCAAAGTCCTCTTTAATGCTACAGGTTAGGTCAGTGCCCTTCCTTAGAACCAAGTCGTTTTTGCCCAGCTGAACGACCAACATGTCAAGGGGGCCAAGTAACGCAGCTCTGTCTGGAAAACAAATCATTTTACCAAAGCCCCATTCCACACTGAGATGGGTGGGTGTGCTCACACATCAAATGCAGTTATGAAACAGGGTATTATTAGACATTGAGACTGACATTATCAACCTTACTGGCCCTCTTTTGCATCCAAGCATTCTCAAGCACTTGGCAAATGTGATTAAATACTGCTGTGTCCTTTATCTATGCCCACTGAAGCATCACACCCAAAGGCACTGCTAATTCGCAATGATGCAGCTACACTTTGAGGAGTATGTATTGTGAAATTGGTGGCGGTGGGGAGACACCCATTTCTCTCTCTCTCTCTCTCTCTCTCTCTCTCTCTCTCTCTCCCTCTCCGTTGCCTAAGACAAGAAAAAAAAGGAGAGACAAGCTAAGCATTTTCCCTACTTACTAAGCAAGATATCACAGGACAATCTATTTCTGACAGCCTAATTCTATGCTCTAGTGTGCTAAAACTGCAGTCTATTGGGCTAATACCTCCTAGCTCTGTAGCAGCAGCTGTCATCATTGGTTTTGCCAGATCGTGTCCTCTTCCCAGAGAGCATGCCTTGCAGTGAGATCATCAAGTCTGACCTCACTGCTGTTGTGGATAGCCACAACAACCCGATTGGTGGTCCCTCGGTGGCTGGGGTAATTCTGGCCAATGGGATCGTTCCATGCATTAACCGAGGGACCTATATACCGCTGCACATTGTGTTGAGCTTCCTCTTTTTGCCTCGTGCATCGGATCACCCGTCCACCCTCCTTATATTTAGGGTTCATTATGACCTTGCTATGCCATCATGGGTCGTCTGTTTCTGGGCCAGAGGCCCATTAGGAATTTTCCCATGTGGCTGATTGGCTGGGGCCACTTGGGTTTCGCCTGCCGCGTAGCAAATCATCACAACTTTGTAAGGTCTGGCTGTTAGGCATTGGTTCAAGGTGGAGGGGAGGAGAGGTTGTCACACCTGCCCAAACAATGCGCGAAAGGGTATTCCATTAAAGGAATCCTGGGGCTCGCCTTGTTTTTGTCCAATCCCCTTCCAGGGGTGATCTTGAGTCTGAGCCTGGTCCAATGCTCCCCCAGGATGTTTTCCCTTACTGACCTCTGCCGGAATCCAGTCATCAGTGCTGCCCTGCCAAGGTCAGGTGCAGCTAGTCGGGAACCAATGCCTAAGCAAACCACTCACGATCTGTAATCAATAAAGTTGTGGCCAAAATTATGCCAATAACCTTAAACTAAATTCTGTGTCAATTGTGTCTTTATTTATTGAGGGAGGTCTTGGTATCTTAACACGCAACACCCCTTGTATCAGGGCACATCCATGGAACTGAAGCACTGGGATAAAGAGGAGGGAAAGCAGGGTATATTGGGGAAGAATTTCCTTCATTCCCCATGTCAATGTATGAGTGTCAATGCATGTGGAAGTAAAATGGCACCATCCACACACAGGGATGAAATAAGTAATTGTTTTTCATTCTGTCCTGCATTACTGGTATGCAGTGATACCGCATTTTTCTAGAAAAAGAGGTGTTGGAACTCGCCTCCCTTCTTCTCTTACATGGCAATTGGCACCCATCTGAGAGGTCCCAGAATGGAGAAAAACTTTCCCTGCCAAAACTTAACTAAGGAGAAAATCCCTGCCTCTGCCCATGTGTACAGTCATCTGATTATCCCATCCAGACATTACTGGAATGCCTCAGACTGAGCCAGGGGGACAAGGCTCCCACACCACTGAGGTAACAGAGGAGAAATGGGGGACCTTTGAGCTTCCAGGTGTTGCTGAACACCATTCATTCATTCATTTTATTTGTGTGCTGTTTTTACACACAAAACCATGCTCAAAGTGATATACAACTAATAAACAGGGATAAGTTTCAAGCAACACTACAATTCCGTAATAGAACAGCAAAACAATAAGATTGGTTTCCTAATAACACAGCAAAACAAAAAGCTATTTCAAAAATCCCATACTCTGAAAAAGATGCTGCCCTTGTGGCACAAAACAAGTCAAATCCATCGCACACATTTTATGTTATTGCCCATTTAATGCAAAAATATGTGATAAGTATTTGGCCCCCTTAATGAAAGAGGGCATTTACCGCACTGACTCTTCCAGGGTGTCTTAGTTGCTGAACAATTGCAGTAATGAAATTGTGGAGAATGCAGCAAGATTTCTGAAATTACGTCACCATAGGTCCTAAGAGCCATTTTTTTACCTCACGATGTCCATACAGTTTTATCCTTAAGTATCTTCTACTATGTTTCGTTAACTGTGTTGTGTTCTATTCCATGTATACGATGCACATTTTCTATACCAATAAAGGAGATAGATATAGATAGATAGATGATAGATAGATAGATAGATAGATAGATAGATAGATAGATAGATGATAGATAGATGATAGATGATAGATGATAGATGATAGATGATAGATGATAGATGATAGATAGATAGATAGATAGATAGATAGATAGATAGATAGATGATAGAACAAACATCCAATGATATACAAAAAAAAAACCCACCCAGATTTTAATACTATAAATATAACAAGATTGCTGAAACAATGTGTAACACCCAACATTAAAAATAACTAGGGAGCTTCACAGTTTCACCTTAGTCCTAGAAATGCCCCTCTGATTATGTTGCTCTCCTGCAACACTTTCTTATAAGGCTTCCAAGGGCAAGGGATGGTGTAACAACATTTGCCACAGTGTCAAAAACTTTTAAGCTGCTGCTCAACCCAAGCAGAGGAACCCCTTTTCGAGTTTCTTCAGAAACCTGGCAACAGAAAATGGTACAAAAACCCAATGTCACAACTCCCCATCAGAAATCAGAAGGAAAACGAAACGGCTCTGAATAAATGAGATACAAGAGCAAACATGCAAATTACGATTTAAACTTTGTCATGTTAATCAAACAGGGCAGAAGCATATTATGCTGCTAGATGAAGTTGCAGGCTTTCATTAGATAGCTTGATTTCCTTGAGAGCTGGACAGATAAAACTGAAATAATGACAACCAATGTTTTTCCTCCTTCTGAAACAGATCAAAGACAGCAGACCTGAAATTTATTGTACTTGGCACCTTCATAAAAATACCGAATGCCTACGTGATTGAATCACTCTCTCGGTTCCATTAGTTTTGTATCTATTAAAATTAGCAATTCATATCCCCAGCCAAACAAAATATCTAGAAAACTATACAGAAGGCTATAAACATGACACTTAGAAATTAACAGGAAGAATCTATTAGAGAACAGTATCTCTGTGTTAATGTTGTGTCAAGAAGTCTGCATCTGGGGCAAACTGAGAATTTTCCAATGGGCACCAAAGGGATTTTGGGAATGGCCCTTGTGGTGATTTCTATCTAGCACCAAACATCAATGTGCCGTTGGGCTAGAGGGAATTGTGGCTTTCATACTGTTTCTGAGGGTGGGGATGCAGCTGGGGTGTGGAACAAGCACATTACATTACATTATTATATATTAGTTCATTCTTTTAGCATGCCCTTCCTCCCTAAAAACACACACACAGTAAATGAAATATTACACACACACAAACACACACACACACACACACACGCGCGCGCGCACACACACACACACACTCTTAAAACACATCACACTGCACAATAAAACTTAAGACTCCAATAAGACTATATTCCAAAAGCCCGACCAAATAAATAAGTTTTTAGTTTGTTCCTGAATGTTGTCTATGTGGGGGACAACTGAATTCCAACTGAGATGGAATTCCATAGATGGAGGATTGCCACACAGAAGGCCCTGCCCCATGGCCATGCCCATAGGTGGGGCTATGAGCAGGGCTTTCCCAATTGATCGTAAAGCTCAGGTCATCAAATGTTGAGGGAGATGCCCAAGCAATAAAGGGCTTTGTACTCCAGTGCCAACACCTTGAATTCAGCTTAATGGCTAACAGAAAGAGCAATTCTAAGAGTGTTGGCTGACTGATGGAGAGGGGGAATGAAAACCAGAATGTAGTGAAATGAGAAAGACATGGCTGACTGGCTGGAACCCTGAACACTCTACTCCACACTAAAATATTTTATTGAATGTCCCCTTGTAACTCTCCTAATGGTTTCTGCATCACTGACAAGTTGGTGCCTCAAGAAATACAATAGTCTAGATTAAAAGTATCTCAGCTATCAAATTTAGGTAAACTGCAACTCCATGGTCAGATAAAGGATACCACAGACTATCAAGTGTTGGAGACAAACAACATAGGACAATCATCATTGTGCCCTGCTTGTGAGCTTCTAGGAACACTTGGCTAGCCGCTTTTAGAAATGATGATCATTAGATCCCTCTGTAAAACACATAGTCATCAATAGCTCATAGTAACCCAACTGCTAAAAGCATGTTCCCTGTCATGTATTAGGCAACATTTATACAACATGTGGCATTTATGTAGCCAAAATGACACAACCCACATACAAGAGGCTTGGGGGTAGAAAACCCTAAGAAGAAAACTCAAGCACAGCCAAATGAGGACTGGGCAAGCTCACTGGTGACAGAATGATGACTTGACTCTTGGTGGTAGTGATGGGACAAATGGAAAATCAATGGGAAAAGGAAATGGAATGGAGTATACTGGGAAAGGACTGCAACAATGAATGGGTCCCACTTGCCCTCTTTTTAATCACAAAAGCGCAGGCAACTGTATGCATTATAAAGGTATTGCATTGTTCATGAAACTGAATTCAAAACTGAGTATATCCTAGTAATATTTGTCCCTAAAGTCTTTAATTATATGTTTAATTGCTTAAACTACTGTTAACCTTTCCTGAAGCAGGGAATTATGACTGTGAGATAAAATACGTCCATGCTAGTTATTTTTCTTCTTTGTCATGTCTTATTTAGGATTTATTTGTGGTGTGAGCACATAAATGGATCTGTTAACATGTTTTTAAAGTACCCATCTAATGTTTAAATGACAGAGATTCTTCCTTACTTCATTATCACTCTCAAAATTTACAGAGAACACCTCTTTCAGCACTTTTTTTTCCCCTTCCTGAAAATGAACATCTATATTTTTTATATATATCGTCCCCATGGAGTACAAGGCTCCTGGTAGACTAGTGTTTGATTTCCAGTCCTTTTATCTCTGATTGTAGATACGATAATTCCAACCTTAGCCAAGTCTGATTTTAATTGAAACTTCATAAGAAATTGCATTTCCCTTTGATAGAAGATTTCAAAGTTACCAAGCAAAGTTTTGGGGTATAATTGAAGGGTCATGAAAGGAGAGGGCCCTGAAGTGTTCCAGTGCTCCTGGCCATGATCATCAAAGGGTTTCTCTGTTACTGGCGGCCACAGAAAAGCTAGTTTGAAGTTCTATTAATATAGGAGTCCTACATCAGTCCAAATCAACAAATAAAACTGCCTTCTGTTGCCTTTCCATGGATTCAACCTGAGACCCATAGTAGCATGAGTCTTCTGTATGATCTTTGATCTACTGGACAAGAAGACTGATTCTGTATAGGTGTCAGTAGCATATCCTCACCTCAGCATATCTGCTGCTTCCTATAAAAGCATCAGCAACCTAGACTTTCCTTATTTTATCCATATTTTCCACCATCATGAATGACCAGAACCACAACACCATAGAATGTGAAGTAGGACTTACAGAAGTGGTGAAGTGCCTGCTTTGATTTCTCCAGCAAGATAAAAGCTGAGGATAAAGGCTTCGTCTCAGAAGTTGAATGTTTCAGTTTTCAAACACCAAAAACCTGGAAATAACTGCTTCAGGTTTTTGAATGTGCCTCGGAAGTCGAACAGGAAACATGACTTCCATTTTGAGTTTTCCATAAGCAATTGCTTCCAGAAGCAAATGTTTCAGTTTTTGAACATTTTGGAAGTAGAATGGTCTTCCAGAACAGATTACATTTGAAAACCGAGTTACTGCTGTATAGTGTGTCCTTGTTTCTTAATTTGACCCTTTTACATGGTTTTGTATATTTAGTGGTATTTTATGCATTGTGACTTGCCATTATTTTGGTTGATTATAGTTTAGTATTTCTTTATTGTAACTCATAACTGTAAACTGCTTAATTATTATTTGCTGATATTTAATTTTACTGTTTACAATTATATTCCAATGGATTACTGAATGTTTATTTGATATACTGTATTTTTTGCTCTATAAGACTCACTTTTTCCCTCCTAAAAAATAAGGGGGAATGTGTGCGTCTTATGGAGCAAATGCAGGCTGTGCAGCTATCCCAGAAGCCAGAACAGCAACAGGGATCGCTGCTTTCACTGTGCAGTGATCCCTCTTGCTGTTCTGGCTTCTGAGATTCAGAATATTTTTTTTCTTGTTTTCCTTCTCCAAAAACTAGGTGCGTCTTGTGGTCTGGTGCGTCTTATAGAGCAAAAAATACGGTAACTTGTTTTGTTAAAACCGCTCACCTTTTGCAGTGGGTGGCATTGCAGCTGGGCGGCTGGGCCCTCATGGTGATCCGGCTAGGGGGCGGGGGATTGATGCCCACCTCGTGCCAATTTCCCAGCCGTGTCACGCTCGCACAGCCAATCAGTGCTAGCAAGGGGCATGACCACATGTGTTTTAAACCGTGGCTTAGCTGGCGGGCTCCCTCTCTTGCCTCCTTGCAAAATCTACCGGTCGCTTCTCCTTTGAGACTTTGCTTCTTATTTTCTTTGAATCCAGTTCCAGGTTACTGTTGATCATTGCTGCACCCGCAAGATTCCCACCCCATTGCCTAGGATTATTGTTTATGTTAAAGTTATTGTGACTTTGGATCAGATTGTTATTACGTGTGTGATCTTTGTGTCTATTTTGTTGTTTCTTCAGCTTGTAAAGGCGGTATACAAATTAAAAGTGAAATGAACTGAAATGGGAATATGATAGCAGGAAACACCAATCCCTTTAGTGAGATAGACTTCTAGCACCAGTTAGATAGATGATCTCTAGATAGCTAGATAGATATAGCAGAAATGGTACATGAACCATAGCTCTAATAGGACATGAAGATCCAGAGACCCTTGATGACCTAGGTGCCCTATGATTTTTGGGAAATGTCTTAAGTTGGATGGTAGCTCTATCAATTCCAGTAAAGGCTATTTCGACTGACAGCATGGTCCAAACTCTCAAAGCAGAGGGCTTTCCGCAAGGAGGATTGTAGCCCCATCCACAGTAGGCCACCTGCCTAATTTCTGGACCTGGAAATTGCCTACCAATATGACCTCTTGCCTTTGCAGGATCCACTTTGACCTTGTTGATCCTCACCCAGTCCACTCTTGCATCCATGCACTGACTCAGGACTGGCACGGCCAGAGAAATAGAAATATCTTATCAACTATTGCCAATGAAAAAAAGAACAGTAATTATATTTTAAAAGTCATAACTGGTACTTTCAAACACTGTGGAAAGAACAATGTTAACCTATGAAGTCAGGCAGATAAATAATGCATATGTCACAAATACTTATTTTCGTAGCAGGCAAAATATAATTAAAAGTTAATCATGTAGAAGAAATCTTTCCCTTCATATTTTTTAAAAAGTAATGTGGGGTTGTTGTTGGTTTTTTTTGTCTTTGCAACACTTTCAGTCACCTTATTTACATTTACTGTATCACTTGCTAACAAGACAGCAGAATGAAGATTTCTGAGTTCTCCACCTACAATTAACATTTTACAACTTGAAGGACGAAGCAAAGGTGAGCAGCGGTAGCTGTTTCTTGAGGAAAGAGGAAAAAGCTAAATGGTATTCCTAAAATTCTTTCAGTTACTATGGGGCTTATTTTCTCTAAAGGGTCAGTCAATCTTACCATTTTATTTCTGTTGCCAGTGCTGGAACATTAGATTATATATAACAGTGGTCGACAACATCCCTCTAAACATGTTGCTGAACTACAAATCCTGTCATCCTTAATAATTGACTATGTCAGTATTCCTGAAGGAGTGTCTCCACCCCCATCGTTCTGCCCGGACGCTGAGGTCCAGCACCGAGGGCCTTCTGGCGGTTCCCTCATTGCGAGAAGCAAAGCTACAGGGAACCAGGCAGAGGGCCTTCTCGGTAGTGGCGCCCGCCCTGTGGAACGCCCTCCCATCAGATGTCAAAGCGATAAATAACTACCTGACATTCAGAAGACATCTTAAGGCAGCCCTGTTCAGGGAAGTTTTTAATCTGTGATATTTTAGTGTATTTTTGGTTTTTATGGAAGCAGCCCAGAGTGGCTGGGGAAACCCAGCCAGATGGGCGGGGTACAAATAAATTATTATTATTATTATTATTATTATTATTATTATTATTATTGTTATATGTTGGTTGTGGATGATGGGAGCTGAAGGGCATCTGGGGGCTACCCTGATGTAAAGAATAAATTAAAGCATCCTTGAGTGTGTGCAGAGCACATTTGTTTTCCAACTAAGGAACTACATAGTTTACACACAGCCATAGGTGCCTACTGTAGGGGTCTGGGGTCCGGGGTCCCTTGACCCCTTCAATAATTTTCTCCTTGATATTTCTCCCCATGTGCTTGCCTTCCCACCTCCCTCTCTCCCTCGGTCTGCTGCCTCCCCCCAGCCAGGCACCACCCTCTGTTTCCATCTTGCCTCCAAGAGAGGCAAGGTGGCACAGCGGTTCCCACAAGCAAGTGTGTAGCATCTGCATGTCTGTCTCCTGGCTGGCTGCCCATCCCTCCTTCCTCTGCTCACTTGCTCCCCCGGCTCCATGCAGCTTGGCACAGAGCAGACCAATACGGGCAAATGGGTGAACCCTCCTATGGTGAGGACTGTGGCCTACTTGGGGGGCAACCCTCAAAACTACCATGGTGGCAGCCCAAGCGCTGACAGGTGCACAGGGTCAGTGGGCTGCAGTGGGCATAGGAGAGGTGGATGTTCATCTTGAGGGAGGCAGGTGACCAAAATTCATTTATGAATTTATTCCCATAAAGTACCTTGAAGCAATGCCACAATAAAAACATCAGCCTGTGTAAAAACATTTTCCAATCCAATACTGATGCAGATACAGGCTGGGATCAAGATCTCCACTTAAAAGGCTTGTTGAAAAAGGAAGATCTTCATTGGGCACCAAAAGACAAAAGAGAAGCCTGGTTTTTACCAGGAGGGCATTCGAAAGGGTAGGCACTGCCTTACTAAAGGTCTGATTCCTACATTGTATCAATTGGAGCTATAGCAATTGGGGGGGGGGGAAATCTCTTTTAAATTTAGTTAAAAGTTGGATATTATCTCTGTGTAAGGCAAGCAGAACTGGCACCGCCTCCATTCCTGCGACCTGAGGCAATTGCTTCAGCTTACCTAATGGAAGTGCCAGCCCTGGTTTTCCTCATATCAGTGCCACACCTCTGTTTGAGACCAGTGACATTGTTGTGAGAAGGAACCATGCAAACAGCATGATCCAAAGCATCACTGCTCTTGTATGTCATTGCCGCACAGTAGAATTATTTTGGGGAGAGTGTTGTCCAGCAAGCATATTACCAAGGTAATGAATTCATTGGGTCTAAACCTATTTGAAATATATATATATATATATATATATATATATATATATATATAGTCTGAATGCTGACCTTAATTGAAAATTATAGAAGGCATTTTATTGAAAACACGCTGCTGCTGCTGCTGCTGCTGCTGCTGCTGCAAAATCAGTAACTTTGTTCCATTGTGTGCATTTGTTGTGTTAGATAAAGTGGACTCCAGTCCCTGGAAGCTTATGCCATAACAAGTGAGCGCCTTGAAGGCATTGCAATTCAATCTGGTGTTTTTGCTGCAGCAGATTAAACACAGCTACTCCTCCCCTGAGTTTTCAGGGATCTGATAGGGACACTAAGCTAAGGTTAGCAGATGTCCCTGTTTCCCGGGGACAGTCCCCAGATTTACAAATCAGTCCCCTGACAAAATCCTGAAAAATCAACTCAAGTTGAAAAGTGTCCCTGGATTCATGGGGGGGGGGGGATCTGGTAACCTTACACTCCACTGGATTGTGGACAAGTGCTATTCAGCTTTTCCCAGCATTCATGGACTACAGTTCCATCATCCCTAACTACTGGCTAAAATGGCTTGGGGGATGTAGTCCCAAACAGCATCTAGGGACTCAAAGTTGAAGACCCAGCTACACCAGGGAGTTGCTATCATTAGGAGGCCTTGTACTTTTAATGGAAGTTCTGTAGAAGTGATTTACTAAGTCATCGGCTTTAAATAACAGATAATTGATTTCTTTGCTTAATGGTCCTCCAAGTCTGCTTAGTAAAGGAAGGCTTGTCTGCTGAATTACTCAACCTCTGCTCTGCTGAAAGAGCTATCTTGTTAGATTCATTGACATTAGATGTTACCATGCCTGGAAGTCCTGTATTCTACAGAGCAAATATACTTTTAGCCCATCCATTTGTGGTGGTGGTTGCTGTTGTTGGTTTCTTCAGTAATTGATTACATCTATATTATACAATGACAAATGCAACGCCTTGAACCAAAGTGCAGTGAATGCTGACAGGAGGCGAAAACCAAAAATCTAGACATTGCTGAATAATACTTTTTTTCCCTTCTGCCAGCTCCATTTATCATGCCAATGTTAAAGTTAAGGAATGGATTAAAACATAACTTTAAAAGCAAAGACACACTACAGAGGGTATGACTGCTACAGCCTGGCCCAATCATTAATCAGACCCGGGACTGTATTTGCTTTGCAGTAACAGATTTGTCTCAGGAAGCAGAACTATCTAAGGCAATTCTTCCACATGACATATGAGAAGCAAATTCATTCCAGAGAGTCTCGTTTTCTAGGCCACTGTTGTGAGATTCCTCTCCAAATTGCAGATTTAATTCCCTTTGTGTTTCTTATTATCTTTGAGGAAGGCACAGAATGGGCAACTTTTTAATAAATGGAACTCATGACCCAGGTCAATTTATTTGCTGTCAAGCAAAGATGTCCATTTTTAGGATAATCTTCTAGATTTTCAAAAAATGGAAAGCATTTTCTTTTAGCACTGAGCTATAAAACCAAGCATACCTCATTTTGTTGTGCTTTGTTTTATTGTGCTTCACATATATTGCTCCTTACAAGAATGTGGGTCCAGCTACTTCCAGGGAAAGAAGTCCCCTGCTTTTGCAGCCCATTTACTAGCCATGGAAATGGACCTGGTTAGGGCTGGAGCAAGGTTTTAACCCTCCCATCCCTGCAGCCAGGGGGTGCTGGCTTAATAGACTACAGTATAGTGTAAACATAACTTTTATATGCACTGAAAAACAAACAAACAAAAATGTGTGACTTGCTTTATTGCAATGTTTGCTTTATTGTGGTGATCCGGAACTAAACACAAAATATCTCTCCAATGTAGGTAAAAGGTAAAGGACCCCTGGACAGTTAAGCCCAGTCAAAGGTGACTATTGGGTTGCGCCGCTCATCTCGCTTTCAGGCTGAGGGAACTGGCGTTTGTCCACAGACAGCTTTCGGGATCATGTGGCCAGCATGGCTAAACCACTTCTGGTGCAACAGGACACAGTAGTGGAAGGCAGAGCACACAGGAATGCCGTTTACCTTCCCGTCACAGTGGTACCTATTTATCTACTTGCACTGGTGTGCTTTCAAACTGCTAGGTTGGCAGGAGCTGGGACAGAGCAAAGGGAGCTTACTCCGTCATGGGGATTTGAAACCAAACACACAATATCTCCAATGTACGCCTGTAGCAGATTCATTCCTGGCATTTCTCAAGAATTCTAAAAAACCTTCAAAAAAAGTGCAGGTTTGAAAGGTTCAGGCCACCATCTCAATTAAAAATGGCATCCAATTTTATCCAAACATGGATGATCCTTGATCTCAGGAACCATCACACATACAGGATGGGACTATCAGCTACCTGGGTTTGGGGTTCTGTTCAACCACCCCCCTGCATTGCTCATCACAAAAGATCCCTTTGCCTCAGTTTAGAATCAGGCTGGCAATTCTGAGCATCCTCAAAGAATGGTTTATAAATGTACATATTGCAAAGCTCTAAATTGCCTTCCTTTCTGGGGCACAAACACATTACTACAATGCTGTTTGGGAACTGTAGTGGATTGGCAGAGGAAGACTGCACATTGCTTAACACAGTCTTCACTTTTCATCCATTTACATCATGAGTGATGACAACTGAACCCAGGAGCTACCAGTGTATTATTATTATTATTATTATTATTATTATTATTATTATTAACCCATGGACTAGGTTGTGGTGTCCATTGCAGTTTCTCCAGTTTGCAAATGCGTCTATGGACTCAAAAAGGCTGAAGATCCCAAACATGGAAAACATGGAGAAAGTTGCAAGAATTCTGGTGGCGATGGTTGAAACATCAGCAAAAGCGCTGCCCCCATATGAACAAAGGTCACGGAGGTAGGGATTTTTAAAACAAACTAAAAAAATGAGGGAGCCAAAATGACTCACTTTTCTGCTCTTTCCACCAGCTGTACTGTTCTGGTTTACATGTATCCACACACTATGGTTTCTATGGCAACACCAACATCACTTTTTCCACTTTCAATTTGATTAGTTTGTTTTTTCAAGAGGCCTGTTGCTCCTCACCCCACACACTTGGACTCATGAGTTTCGTTAAAGGTCACATTTACATGATGTACAGTATGCCCCTCGGTTGTAAGTGACTTTTTTTTAACTTGGAAATTCCCAGGCCAGCTGATTGCTAGGGAGCCAAGGTATTGTTGTGTAAATTGCATTTTTATTTTGAGAAGTTCTAGCTGAAAGTTCAGCTATCAGCGACAGTTTCATCAGAAGTGAGGGGTTAAAATAATCAACTTCTAATCGTGCATCGACTCCAGCTGTTGGCATCAGCTCCTAGCCTGATTAATGTGTATCATACAGGTGCAATATTGGCACATACACCCATCATCATCTTGTTTCGCATTATGAACGTAGGAAAATTGTTGGGGCAAGGAAACTTTCTGCAGAATACATCCTGGTATTACAACCAGGGGAAAATTACATTATGAGCCCATTATTTCCAGACTGATGGCATCACTTGCCATAATGCGTAGGCTTCAGAATTCATTTTTGGCTCTATGCTATGCCACTTCTGAGATAGCCATCTGTTGCTTGCCACTGTTCATTTAGTGGTGCTGGATAGCTAGTCTTCATTCCCAAGAGACTTAAAATGTCTCTCAGTGTACCATTCTACCAGAAAATGTTAGCAATTTTCAAGGACACACAGGGATCACTACCATTTGTATGCTTACAACGTCTAATACCGTATTTTTTGCACCATAACACTCACTTTTTTCCTCCTAGAAAGTAAGGGGAAATGTCTGTGCGTGTTATGGAGGAAGGTATGTTCCTTGTCCTATGAGTCCTGCTTGCCCCAGAAGAATGCTTGAATGATACAGATAAATAGAAGCACTGGGGCTTTCTGGAGAACAGTGGGCCACATGGTGGGACAGGGATTTCTTTTTTGTGGCCCCACAGCTGTGGCATGCTCTCCCCAGGGAACTTGGCACCACTCCTTCCACATTAGCTTTTACATGCCAAGCCAAGACAGCCCTCTGGTTCCTCTTTTGTTTCTGCTCCTGTGATCATTACTGCTAATTACTATTTATAGGAAGTGATGCTTAAAGAGTGGACAAATATTTATACAATGCATGTCCCCCCTCCCCATGTTTCAGTTGGTCTTGTCTGCCATCTTGGATACTTGGCATTGCACATTAAAAGAAAAGCCCAACAAAGTTAATTTAGGAAAAGTAAATATACAGCAATACACAACTCACTATGATTTCTGGTGCCTGATTGTTACATTTGCCCAAGTGACAATTCAGCCTACTCTCTCCATTAACTGAACTCTGCAAAACAATTGATGAAGCTTTGTGCAGGCAAAAGTTATAAACTGGATAAAAGTTCTAACCTTTAGAGAGTTACCCCTAAATTACTCCTTAAATGAAATGGGAGAATGGTACTACTGCTCATAAATGGAAAGAAATGCATAATATTTATTATTTTGACATGGTAGCAATGAATGAATTTAGGGCTTGCAATCACAATTCCTCCATTGAGGCTTCTGGTAGGGCTGTGGGGGTGTGATATTGCTTTGGTTTAAGCTCTCAAAGTTTGCAAGTTTGGCATCTTGCGCTGAAGACATATTGCTAGCAACAGGGATGCAGTTGACTTTACTTATCTCCCACCAAATGCTCGCGGTTCATATTTCAAAACCTCATTTCATTACTTTACTTTGGATTCCGGGAAATATATTCCTTCCAAGGCTTTGTCTAAATCCGTTTCATTCATGATCAAATTTATCAGCTGCTATCAAAGCCAGCATTTGGAATGCCCTTCAGCCACCTTGTCCGCCAGTTCTCCTGGCCCATGCTGGCTCTCAAGTATCAGCTACATTTCCATGACTGGCAATAAACAATGAGAAGAATATATTTTGTATTCCCTTCTCTTTTGTTGCTACTTTACACACAAGGAGAGAGAGTAAGGGAAACCTGGGCTTCCTCACCTGCATATATGTTTCCAGCTGAATGGTAAAAACACACATTTCACCAAGCAGGTATTGTATTTTGTTCAAATATGAAGAACATATATCCCTTTGAATGAGACGCAGGACTCTAGGCGAATGAAATCCAAGGCACTCATGCTGTATCTCTCCTGGCTTTCTGGACCATCCTAAGCAGCTCTTCACGTCTAATATTCTAATGTCTGTGGAGTTAGAAGGTACCTAGTGAGGAGGGGAATGTTCTAAAAACATGATGGATCGAAATGTTTTCTTGACTGCTCTAGGGAACGATTAGTCTCCTCAGCTGGTGGTTCTGTCAAAGCTCTGGTCAAACTCTGGAGCAACCAGGGGAGTTGAGAGGTTCATTCCCAAGCATTTCCTCCTACATGGAGGCAAGCTTATTCCTTGGTTTTGCAGAGATGGTGAAACAGCAGGGACAACAAATGCAGCGATGGCGGAGGAAAAATCAGACAAGTCAGGCAGAACACACGTCCATATTGGGGCCTATTTTATAGGGGTGATGGCTTCAAAGAAGTCATACTTTTCTGCTATTGTTGCAAACCATCCAGAATTCTCCATCAGAGCTGTTCTGAACTGCTAATGATCTGCCACATTTTTGCATGGGGGATGAGTGCTCTGTAGCCTGCTGTAACTTTTGGTGGACACTGTGCAGCTGAAATCACTTGTATCAAGTGAAATGTGGACACCATATTCACAGCAGATCCCAGTGAAGTGCCTTTGCTACCTGCTTGTCTTGCTACAACAGATGCATTTCCATTTGTGCAAGCCAAGATGTGGGCAAGATCCTTAGAAGCATGGGGCTGACCACTTACATGATTGACCCTGCCCATCCTGAGTGGCTAGAGGATGTTTACCTCAGTGGACTAGGAAAATGGCGATGCCCCTTCAGAGCAGGGTACAGCACCATTCAGGCTGAAGATGGCTGCTATAAAACCTATTTTGATCATTGGACAACATTCCAGATTCATAAAGTCCACTCTTCTTGTTTTTAGTTGCCCACACTGAGACCTTAGGGTGGAGAGCATTACAACATTAATCCTGGGTTTATGTGGGTATGAGTGTATGGTAGCAACTAAACTTCAAGGGTCCTCAGTTAAAACTTATTTAGACATTTCAATTTGGCTTCAAGTCTGGTTTGGGGATTTGGTCACCCTGGTGGAAGGCTTATGCTTGGAACCAGACATGAGGAGAATGTTCCTGCTGGTTCAGCTGACTATATCAGCAATATTCAGTGCCATTGTCTACGGTATCTTTCTGGGAAACATTGTCTTTGAAAGCACTTTTTGTAGTGCTCTGATCATTATGGGAAGAATGTTGCTAGAAGGTGACGATGGGGAATTCTACAGAAGGTGTGCAGGCCATTAATTCATTTCCAAATTCAATTCAAAGTGGTGTTCAGCTCCTTTAAATCGAAAATAACTTGGGCTTAGGATAATTAATGGTCTTTCCCGCACCCCAGTGCCAGTCTGCCCACTCCTTAAATATACCTTGTATGAAAGGTGGCAGGACTCCTCTTCATGTTCCAAGGGTGCCCAAGGCACAACTAGCTGGAACACTGGAACAACCTTTTGATGTGAGCAGATCTAAACTATGGCACTTCCTACCTCTGGAGGTCTGCTTGACTCCCTGTCTTTTTCCTTTCTGATGCCTAGCCAAAGATAAATTCTGGCAGGAATTGATTTGCCAGACTGATGTACTTTAGCAGCTGAATTCCTTGCATTTCATGTACTGCATCTCTCTTTCTCAAAATAATATTTTTTCTTAGATCCTATTGTTTTAAAATTGTTGCAAGCTTCTGAGTGCTGCATGTACAGAGGAAGGGTAGGATGTCTAATAATAATAATAATAATAATAATGATGATGATGATGATGATGATGATGATGTTTACCCAGGGCCAATGAGGAAGTACAAACAGCTTTAGGGGAAGGGTAAATAAAATAAAATAAAATATATTGTCTCCCTGCTTATTTAACTTATATGCAGAATTCATCATGCGAAAGGCTGGGCTGGATGAATCCCTAGCCGGAATTAAGATTGCCGGAAGAAATATCAACAACCTCAGATATGCAGATGACACAACCTTGATGGCAGAAAGTGAGGAATTAAAGAATCTTTTATTGAGGGTGAAAGAGGAGAGCGCAAAATATGGTCTGAAGCTCAACATCAAAAAAACGAAGATCATGGCCACTGGGCCCATCACCTCCTGGCAAATAGAAGGGGCAGAAATGGAGGCAGTGAGAGATTTTACTTTCTTGGACTCCATGATCACTGCAGATAGTGACAGCAGCCACAAAATTAAAAGACGCCTGCTTCTTGGGAGAAAAGCAATGACAAACCTAGACAGCATCTTAAAAAGTAGAGACATCACTTTGCCGACAAAGGTTCGTATAGTAAAAGCTATCGTTTCCCCAGTAGTGATGTATGGAAGTGAAAGCTGGACCATAAAGAAGGCTGATCGCCGAAGAATTGATGCTTTTGAATTATGGTGCTGGAGGAGACTCTTGAGAGTCCCATGGACTGCAAGAAGATCAAACCTATCCATTCCGAAGGAAATCAGCCCTGAGTGCTCACTGGAAGGACAGATTGTGAAGCTGAGGCTCCAATACTTTGGCCACCTCATGAGAAGAGAAGACTCCCTGGAAAAGAGCCTGATGTTGGGAAAGATGGAGGGCACAAGGAGAAGGGGACGACAGAGGACGAGATGGTTGTATAGTGTTCTCAAAGCTACCAGCATGAGTTTGACCAAACTGCAGGAGGCAGTGGAAGACAGAAGTGCCTGGCATGCTCTGGTCCATGGGGTCACAAAGAATCGGACACGACTAAACGACTAAATAACAACAACAACAAATAAAATAGGTGTTGTCCTAAATAAAGAAGCCCTCAAGTGGGCAAAAAAGAGTGCCTCCTTGCTCAACTCCTTTGAGGAACAAGGCCCTATGTTGTGTGCCCATCATACAATTTTCCTGCTTGCATTCCATTGCCTTTTTTCTCTAGACACTAGTATGGGTTAGGGAAAAAGAGTTGCCAATCAGTTCAACCTCAAGGGAGGGCACAGAACTGCAACTGTTAAAACGATATGCTAGGGGAAAGTGAGATCATTTTTACATCAGGGAGCAAAACAGCTTGAGAGACTGCCCTAATTTTATGCTGCATGTTGTGTCTACCACTCCCCAGAGTGCTTATCACCTGATGAAGTAGGCCATTGCCTATAATAGCTCAGATAACATATAAGGCAGTTTAGTCTCCAAGGTGTCACAGCACTTTTCCATGAAGGTGTCATATCCAGCCTGTAATGACATAAACACTGATTTTCAGGACAGATCGCTGGCTAATTGTTGAGATTCATTTGCACCAAGCTGTTCCTCACATGCAGAGAGACTATAGCTGCTTGTCGCCTCATGATAACCTTATACAGTGGTACCTTGGGTTAAGTACTTAATTCGTTCCGGAGGTCCGTTCTTAACCTGAAACTGTTCTTAACCTGAAGCACCACTTTAGCTAATGGGGCCTCCTGCTGCTGCCACGCCGCCGGAGCACAATTTTTGTTCTCATCCTGAAGCAAAGTTCTTAACCCGAGGTACTATTTCTGAGTTAGTGGAGTCTGTAACCTGAAGCGTATGTAACCTGAAGCGTATGTAACCCGAGGTACCACTGTAATGAGTAAATGCTCAAAAATATTTTGCCAAGATCTACCACTTTCCTTCCATGAATATTAATGGCCACTATCATAAAAAGGACATTTATTTCTATTGGTTATAATCCAGACACTCAAATCTCATGGAGACTAAGTTGCATGTCTGCAACTTTTTAGCAACCACTGTTGTTTAAGGAAAGAAACCTGGGCACAGATTAGAAGGAAAGCAAAGGGAAAAGGATGCAGGACAGAGACTTCCAGAGCTGTCTTTGAATTGTTAATAATAATGATGGTGATAATAATAATTTATATAGCATCTGTCAGGGTGCTGTCAGCGGCTCCCAGCTGGTTGCACAGGAAAGTATAAAGAAAAGGAAAAGTTTCAAGTTTCTTACAGTTCTTTTTTCATTTCAAACTTTACAGAGAGAGGCTATAGAACCCAGCCTCTTGGATGGCGTTGTCCCAAGTGAATCTCCACTCCACCCCCCATCTCTCCCACTTCCTCATCATCTTCATCATCACCTACTCTATGGGTGGCACTAAGTCCCCTCTGCCCAGTCTCTGACAATTAGTTTTCTTTAACAGTGGAAGCAGGTTTTCAGAATGTACACAGCTCTTCTCCAGGCTTTGATTATGAGAGCAAAATTTAAACATCCAATAGTCTAGATAGAAACCACTGGGTAGTCAGGCTGATGGTTACTTGGTTGCAGATGTTTACTGGCCATTGCTGTTGGCATGGAGATACTCTAGGTTGAATGGAAATATGCCATTCTGATGTCACATGTGATGTCACAAAGAGGCTATGCTTTAAGTCTTGGTAAAGCCAAAAGCAGTTAACAGTCAGACTGCATCTCAGCCCTGTCAAGATGGATCTCCATAGCAGGTGATGAATAGTTTTATTTGGGGGATATATTAACTTTTACTATTGGAGAAAAGTTTTAGATAGGTTTGCCAGTTTGTAACCCATCATGTTTAGGCCAATAGATATACATTCACAACCCTGTACCCATCAAAGAATCAACTTTATGTCTGACTTTGGGATGGATTCATACAACCACATTTCCTTTCTCAAGAAAGGTTGGAATGTATGTAATTTGAATGTCAGGGTGCTGTCAGCAGATCCTGGCTGGTTGCCCAGAATAGTATAAAGACAAGGAAAAGTTTCACACAGTCCTTTTTTATTTCAAACTTTACAGAGAGAGGCTATAGGACCCAGCCTCTTGGTTAATGGTGTTGTCCTGAGTAAATCTCCACCACCCACTTCCTCATTCACCAACCTCATTATCTCCTCTATGGATGCCACTAAGTGCCCTCTGTCTTAAGCTGTTTGCTCTCCTACTTTTAAGGCTTTCCAGATTCTGGGAGATGGTGGGTCTTGGATGCTTTTTAGTGGCAACATGTTAGCCAGGTGTTGCTCTGGCTCTCCCATGATTTCCCAACTTTCCCCCTCAACTACCTCTAAGCTGCTACCTCCCTCAAACCCCTGTTGTAAATCTATACTATCTTCCTTTTCCTCCTCCCTGGAAGGGTCAGGATGGGGAGGCGGTCTCCACCACTTCTCCTTCTCTGCCCAGCCCTTGATATCATCACAACTATAGCATCATAGCTAAATAATAATTTATATAGCATATATAGCTCTCTTGAGTCACTCTTGTGGGGTTGAATGGCACATCGGAGCACTGTGATGGAAGCCAGAGCACACCAAAACGCCATTTACCTTCCCACCACAGTGGTACCTATTTATCTACTCGCACTGGTGTGCTTTCGAACTGCTAGGTTGGCAGGAGCTGCGAGAGCAATGGGAACTTACTCCGTCAGGGGATTCGAACCATGCCAACCTTTCGATCAGCAAGCCCATGAGGCACAGTGGTTTAGACCAGAGTGTCACCCACATCCCTACTGTAGGTAATGCCAAGTGAAGAATGGACATTGTGAAGCATTGGGAGTTGTAGCTTAACAATACCTGGAGGGTGCTACATTGACTACTGCTGAACTACTGGTATCAATGATAGACAATTTCATAATGATTGTATTTATGCAGTACAACTTTATAGAGTTATAATTCCATTTTTGTTCTGACACTCGCTGGGGAAAATCTATTCACTTCTTTATTTAAATCTCAAATATTAGCCTGAATGTGTGTGTGTGTGTCTGTTCAGTACTAATATGAAATCTGCTTCCAGTGTTGACACAACTTTTTGTAAGACTAAACTTTTCCCATCATGCTTCTTTCTATCATTTCATCTTGCTGCTTGTTATACGGAAAACAAGACTGACAAGTGGTGTCTCATAAATCAGCCAACTTTGTGTACCTGTTCCCCATGCGCTCTGCACCACTGGCAGACAGCTGCAGTCCTACAGAAAATGCGAAATGATTTTGACTTATTTTCAGCTAGGAAAAGCACAGCTAATTTATACTGTGGTGACATGTGTTCCTGAGAAATTACATGACTGCATTCCAGTGGATAGACATAACTTGTCACTTCAGCTGCCATGCAGACCTAAACTAGAGTGACACGCCAGCTTGACATAAATACTGTATTGTGTTTGACTGATGTGTACCTGTATATCCTTTGCTTAATGAAAAATGGCAAACAGCCACAGCGAAGGTTGTTTAGGGTTCAGTAAGTTTTTAGTAGGAGGGAATTAAAGGTGAGCAGCTTGAACTCTGCACTTAACTTTTCGAACAAGCCAACAGTAGCTATGCATCCAGTTCTATTATATGCTGTTATCCTTGACAAGCATGGCATTGAACCCAGGTTCTTTGGGATGAAACAGGTTTTGACTTTAGATTATGCAAGTGTCCCTCAAGGCTTTTCGCCATTCAGTTACATTGAGTTCTGGGTAGAAATGTTGATGCTAACTTTCACAACATGGAGATTACAGTGTGAGTGGGCTTGCACGTTCCTATGACCCTTGTGAATGAAGCCGTCAGGAGTTTCATACCCCCAGCAGGGTCACCCAAGGCAGTAAGTTCAAAGGGGAGGAGCTAGACAAAGAATGATCCAAGAAGTCCTCAACAGCAGAACAGGCAGATGTTAACAAGTGGTATGTTACAACGGCTGTGAAGGCTGCAGCAGATCAGAATATATTGGTCATCGTGATACTCATGCCATCGGAATAGAGTCTTACTGCGAAAAATGTGCATTGGTCAGCGTGCACTGATCTACACACATAAAACAAATTCACGCACAGACATCTTCCAAAAACCCATCCCAGATTCAAACCCCCAATTGTCCCATGGTAATAAATATAGAATATAGAATCATAGAGTTGGAAGAGATCACAAGGGCCATCGAGTCCAACCCCCTGCCAAGCAGGAAACACCATCAGAGCACTCCTGACATATGGTTGTCAAGCCTCTGCTTAAAGACCTCCAAAGAAGGAGACTCCACCACACACCTTGGCAGCAAATTCCACTGTCGAACAGCTCTTACTGTCAGGAAGTTCTTCCTAATGTTTAGGTGGAATCTTTTTTCTTGTAGTTTGGAACCATTGCTCCGTGTCCGCTTCTCTGGAGCAGCAGAAAACAACCTTTCTCCCTCCTCTATGTGACATCCTTTTATATATTTGAACATGGCTATCATATCACCCCTTAACCTCCTCTTCTCCAGGCTAAACATGCCCAGCTCCCTTAGCCGTTCTTCATAAGGCATCACTTCCAGGCCTTTGACCATTTTGGTTGCCCTCCTCTGGACACGTTCTAGTTTGTCAGTGTCCTTCTTGAACTGTGGTGCCCAGAACTGGACACAGTACTCCAGGTGAGGTCTGACCAGAGCAGAATACAGTGGCACTATTACTTCCCTTGATCTAGATGCAATACTCCTATTGATGCAGCCCAGAATTGCATTGGCTTTTTTAGCTGCCGCGTCACACTTTTGGCTCATGTCAAGTTTGTGGTCAACCAAGACTCCTAGATCCTTTTCACATGTACTGCTCTCAAACCAGGTGTCACCCATCTTGTATTTGTGCCTCTCATTTTTTTTGCCCAAGTGCAATACTTGACATTTCTCTCTGTTAAAATTCATCTTGTTTTGGCCCAGTTCTCTAATCTGTCAAGGTCGTTTTGAAGTGTGATCCTGTCCTCTGGGGTGCTAGCCACCCCTCCCAGTTTGGTGTCATCTGCAAATTTGATCAGGATGCCCTTGAGTCCATCATCCAAGTCATTGATAAAGATGTTGAATAAGACCGGGCCCAAGACAGAACCCTGTGGCACCCCATTAGTCACTCTTCTCCAGGATGAAGAGGAACCATTGATGAGCACTCTTTGGGTTCGGTCAGTCAGCCAGTTACAAATCCACTGAGTGGTAGCATAGTCAAGTCCGCATTTTACCAGCTTCTTTACAAAAATATCATGGGGCACCTTGTCAAATGCCTTGCTGAAATCAAGGTAGGCTACATCCACTGTGTTCCCTTCATCTACCAGGCTTGTAATTCTGTCAAAAAACGAGATCAGTGATCGGCAAATGGTAACAGGGGCAGGGCTGTGAAATATGGAAGCCCCTAGTCATGAACCGGCACATGGGTAGTGGATACAGATTCAGTCGCTGTGACTCAAGGAATGAGGCAGCTGAGCAGCTGTATCCATGACTGAGCAACCCTACTTAAGATCCACTCTGCTCACCCCAAAAGGGGGAGGGGCTAGAAAAGGTGCCCTAAACATAGTCTGCCTTCCTTTGCAATCTTACTCAGCTACGAGTGATCGCCAAAGAAGAAGAGAAGATATTGGGGTAGGGAATGTTCTTTCAGTTCAAAGGCCACATTGCCTTCTGGACAACTTTTCAGGTGTCACATGACATGGGTGGGTGGGGACAGAGGCAAAAGTGGGTGGAGCAATGCATGTGGATTTTATTTCTGTACTGTAGACAAGTCAGGGAGTCAGTGATCCAAGCCCTGGAATGTAGCCTTGGAAAACGCCCAACCATGGCAACCCCTGCCCCTAACTTAAATCCAATTGATTTCAATGGGTCTACTTTGGTTAGCACCCATCTGCCTCAGGAGACAATGAAGGAGTGTGTTTCTGGGGATGAAGTTAACTGTTGGGACTACTGGAAGGTTACAGCACCTCCCTTGCTACACTGGCTGCCCTGCTTACCTGTCTGTTTCCATGCACAGTGCAAAGTGCTGGTCTCATTAAGCAAAGGATATAATGTATAAATATGCATATACATTTATACACTTACACATTAATGTATAAATATACATAGAATCCAGAATTAGGTCTGCTTAAGCAGGTGTTTATAGGGAACAAACCACTTCCTTGCATAATGCTCGTCATCACCTATAAAGCCCTATACAGCCTAGGTCCAAGTTATCTGAAAGATAATATCCCCTCATATGAAGCTGCCTGGTGTTTGAGATCTTCAGGGGAGGGCCTTCCCTCAGACCTGCCATCCTCACGGGCATACATGGTGGGGACAGGATAGGCCTTCTCAGTGGCAGCTCCTAGACTTTGGAATTTCCTCCCCAGAAAAGCTGGACTTGCTCCTACCTTGCAGTCCTTTCACTGGCAGGTCACAATTTTCTTGTTCCAATAAGCTTTTGGGATTGACTGCTTTCAATTAAAGGGATGGTGCTATGCTGATTTTATTGCAGTTATTGGTACATTCTAAATACAGTGGTACCTCGGGTTATATACGCTTCAGGTTACATATGCTTCAGGTTACAGACTCCACTAACCCAGAAATATTACCTTGGGTTAAGAACTTTGCTTTCAGGATGAGAACAGAAATCATGCAGTGACAGCGCAGCAGCAGCAGGAGGCCCCATTAGCTAAAGTGGTGCTTCATGTTAAGAACAGTTTTAGGTTAAGAACGGACCTCCAGAATGAATTAAGTACTTAACCTCAGGTACCACTGTAAATTTTATATACATATATAGTTTTAATTCAATGCTGAATTGCATTTTAATGATTTATTTTTCTATGTTTTTAGCAGTTCTTGTTTTTATCAGTAAGCCACCTTGCGTCCCATCTGCAGAAAATCATCATCATCATCATTGCACCCCAGGTATCAAAACTTTGGGAAATGTTGGTATAGTTGCAGTTTTGATGACAGACAGTTGAAAAGTCAACTGTGGCTATTTAATATGTCTCAAGGAGAACTTTATAGCATGATAGCTGCTGTTAACTTCTACACAATAAAATTTAATTGAACATTCACCAAAAGGTTAGGAAGTTAGTCAAACTGTAACTGCTGCAATTATCACCCCACCCTGTAGTCATGAACTGAAGGCAAAACAGTTTTTGTGTGCAAGATAAATAGAAGGAGCAATGGAAGTTTCTAGATGGCTTTCAGGGTTTATACTTTGCTGCTTAGGAAAATATTTCAGTGTTTTCATTTGCAGGATTAAAGTTCCGCAGATTCAGTGTTTATGAATGAAGTTTTTTCAGTTGTATTTAATTAGCAGCAGTAATGTAACTGTTGCATTAAGCCAAGGAGGGAACATTTAAAACTTGTTTTGTTTTAACACATAGATTATGGGGATTCAATGTAAGTGAATAGAGATACACAATGAAACAAAAATATTGACTTTGATTATATGTTTACTGACTCTAGATACCTTATGGTGTTGGCATGGGATTTAGGGTTGCCAACTGACTGGATAAGAATAGATTCACCTAGTCTAATTTTCTCCCTTGCAACTCATCTGCAGAGAAAAGCTGGTGAGCAAATAAGATGCATGGAGATAACTCACG
Source organism: Podarcis cretensis (assembly GCF_951804945.1). Taxonomy (NCBI): domain Eukaryota; kingdom Metazoa; phylum Chordata; class Lepidosauria; order Squamata; family Lacertidae; genus Podarcis; species Podarcis cretensis. Next base: position 20,759,826 of record NC_137176.1, on the reverse strand, counting down.
GTAACATATTTACACAAACTGCTGCTAAAGCATAGGAACAGGCATTTTGGTAACAACCTATCCTCATCAAAAAGATGATATGCATCAATAGAAGAGAGGACAAAAGAGGATATACATGTGCACAACATTTCCTATGCTAATTTTTATGTTTGCATATTACCCATGTGCCTTTTAGTCTGCTGACCAGGTAGTTCAAGGCTCATGCTCTTTCTCCTGATGGTTATCTTTGGAATTGACAGCCCTTCAAATAAAGGATGGTCCTTTATAAACTAGGGCAACTCTAGCAGGAATTCACAAGCAGGCCATCAAACCCCCTTGGGAGAACTGGATCTTTTGCCTCTTCTTCTGTGTTTCATGATTGATTTGAAATTATATTTGAAGAACATCTCAATATGTGTGTGTCATGACCCTCTAGATCAGACTCTTCTTCCTCAGGAGATGAAGTTGAAGATTCTGAGTGCTTGGGGGAATTGGCCTCAGGACCAGCCCCAGGTATACCTGTCCAGTCAGAAGCATTTGCACAAGAGGAGCCCAATGTGCCATTATATATCTGGCCTGGGGATGTTGTGTTGCCATTCTCCACTCAGAAGGCTTAGTGGAACCATAGTCTCCTCTACTCTTCCTGAGTCATTCATTGCTAAAGCAAGCTGGACCCATTTAACTGAAGAGGTTCCACTTGCCAAAGATAGAGTTAGCAATTGGAATAGAGTTACCTCTCCTATTGAAGGCTCAGTTTGAGGATGGCTACAGCTGAAACAACACCAAACCTTTGCGCTTGTGGAGGTGGCAGCCAAAACCCTGGCAGGGAGCTGTCCAGGGTACTTCTGAAGCCTCAGCTCTGTACTTTTGAGGCCCTTTCTCAGAATGAGGGTTGGGGGAAGAAGATAAAAAGGCAAAGTATGCACTTATTTTCTTTATAGACAGGTATACAATTACCTCACAGATTAAGGGGTAGACAACAGTTGCTTAAGTCTAAATCTATAACTAATCAGCTTCTCTTTAACAATAGTTGCTATTAGAAACCAGCTTCTTAACTCTGCAATTTTAAAGCATTCAAGGTAAAGTGGGAGACAGTGAGGAAAAGTGAATGAACGTGGTTCATTGCTGTGCCCCTGCACAAAGAACAAAGTGTCTATGGTTTCATACAAGCAAACAGATAAAGCATGTTGTTGTTTATCTGGCAACTAATCGACAACTGGAGACCCTAGTGCCACTGCCCCATATCACCTCCTCTGAATAGCCCTGCTATAAATAGTGGGTGGCGTTGTAGTCTAAACCACTGAGCCTCTTGGGCATGCCAATCAGAAGGTTGGCGGTTTGAATCCGCACAATGGGGTGAGCTCCTGACCCAGCTCCTGCCTACCTAGCAGTTTGGAAGCACGCCCATGCAAGTAAAAAAATAGGTGGCAGGAAGGTAAACAGTGTTTCCATGCACTCTGGTTTCCGTCACGGTGTTCCATTGTGCCAGAAACGATTTAGTCCTGCTGGCCGCTCGACCCGGAAAGCCATTTGTGGACAAACAACGGTTCCCTCCGACTGAAAACGAGATGAGCGCCAGAACCCCATAGTCGCCTTTGACTGGACTTTACCTTTACCTCTTTTTCTTTTTTTCTTCTTTGTTTACCTTTGCCATAAAAACTAGTCATTGACCATGAACTTTGTCCTTTTCCAGGTTCTCCTATGTAAGATAGTCTAGGGTGGGCAGGTCTGCAATGATTGAAGGCATTCTGGAACATTCTGCAGGATCAACAAATGGCTCCATTGTTAACCCTAACATAAACTTGCACAGCAAGAAAGGCTGCAGGAATTTATGCAAGATTCAGTTCTGCTGCTCTGAACTTTATATAAACAAAGCTGTCTGATATAGTGCTCCTGTATGCCACCATCCTAGATCTGATGAGTCTTCATGAGAAAATGTAATACACATTACGTTCCCTGGAAAGTAATATAGGGAAAAGTAAATCAAGGTAAAGAAATAAACAAAAACTCCAAAGAGCTTTCAACAATAGAAGTAGCTTAATATAGTGGAACAGTGGATGGTCACATCTCCATTTTTATTTAGAGCAAACCTAAGTAGTGACCTAGCAAGCCACCCACGAGCAGACAACTCACCATGAGTGAGCGCAGGCATAAAAAGGCTTCTTTGTTATCTAGGTGGGGGTACAGGGCTGCAAACCAATGCCTGCCTTAACCAAGGTTCTCACACAAAGATGCAGGGGTGGCTAACCTTTTTTAAAAAACGCACACACACACACACACACACACACAAACCTTTTTATCTATTTGATTCCCCACCAACTGTCAAAATATGTGGGATCTCGTTTGGCCAGAAAAATGTGTTCGGGGGCACATGGATCGCCTTGAGCCAGCATTTAACCACCCAGATTTAGTATCTATTATTCTAAATATTACTAAAGTTGTGTATCAGGGACTGGACTGAGGAGGAATTGTGGGGACTGCCCCTCCTCTTCCTGCACCTTCCCGGAGAAGAGGAGGACAGTATAGATTCAGAACAGTGGTTTGCAGAAGGGCATAGTTCAGAGGCTGCAGAGGGGAGAAGCTGCAAAATATTGGGGCAAATACAGGAACAAGAATCACTAGGAGGTGATTTACAGGTGGTACATGACCCCAGTCAAACTTGCGAAGATTTATCATCTGCCCAATAATAAATGTTGGAAATGTAATGAGACTGAAGGTACCTTCTTTCACCTTTGGTGGACCTGCCCAAAGATTAAAGCCTTTTGGGAAATGATCTATAATGAAATTAAGAAGGTACTTAAATGTACTTTTCATAAGAAACCAGAGGCATTTCTCTTGGGCATGGTCGGCCAACTGGTGTTAAGGAAGGATAGGACTTTTTTTATGTACGCCACTACAGCAGCAAGGATCCTTCTAGCAAAGTATTGGAAGACACAAGAACTCCCCACACTGGAAGAATGGCAGACGAAAGTGATTGATTTTATGGGATTGGCAGAAATGACTGGCAGAATCCGCGACCAAGAGAAAGAGATGGTGGAGGAAGATTGGAAGAAATTTAAAGCTTATCTTAAGAACTGTTACAATATTGATGAGTGCTAAAATGTCAAGGGGAAGGAAGATGCAGAATTACAGCCGAAAATGTTTGATGATTTAAGGTGAAATTGAGAAAGATAACAAATTTAAATTTAATTGGCTAAAATGGTTGCTGAAAAATGGTAAAATAAGGATGTAAAAAGGGTGAGGTATGGGGAAGTCCGAGAAAGGAGGCTTATGAAAATGAGGTTAAGAACTTATATTTGTGTGTTTGTTTGTATTTGTTGATGTTTTTATGTTGTTGTGGTTGTTTTGTTTTAAAACTGGAAAACTAATAAAAATTATTATTAAAAAAAAAAGAATCACTAGGAGGGAGACAACTAACATACTCAGTGTCTTTTGAGAGCATTCCACCACCGCCCCTTCCAGAACCAGGTGTACCTTGAGAGTAGTAGAACAGAAAGCTCAGAAAGCAGAAATCACAGATCAGCTGGCACAGAGATGATGTAGAATAGGAGAGACTGAGGGGGTGGGACTTTACTTGGAACAATGCCATTATCTAAGAGAGACCATATTCCTTCGTCTCCCTCTGTGTATATTAAATAAACTACTTGGTAAGAACTCTTCTTGTTTATCTGCTTCTTGGCTGTCACTGTGCAAGGTATAGGATTCCCTGAAGCCTGGCACTGAGGCCCTCTTAATGCAACAGCAGTTGGCTCACCTCTTTATTCTGAGCCTGGGTTTACCCAGGTGTTGTGGTTAGGCATGCCACAGCATCAGAGTTCCTCCTCTTTGACTAATGTTCAGATTGGAATGTAGTCCTCCTTTGGGATTCTGACTCAAACAAATTCCACATTTGTGTTTTGAGGGGGGGGGGGGTAAACAGGCAATAAACACAGTGGCTAGAAAGTGTGTGGGTGGTGTCACAGTTAGTGAAAATGGGGCCACAAATTTCCTTGGAGGCACCCATCATTTCCCCAAAACAATACCCCTAGGAGGGATAGAACATCAACACATCTCATTGCTCCCAGGGCATATTTTGTGACATACTCTGTATCTATTCCAAGCAGTCATTATCTATCAAATAAAAAGCAGGCCTTGGGTATTGGATCACCTTGTAAACAGGTGTAATGGCTTTTGTTTTGGGTGCATACATTTAGAATTGCACATGGGTGTTTTTTTTTAAAATGTACATACCACTGTATAAATGGGATGGAACAGAATCACAATTGAACAGTTGCACAAGTGCTGTGATTCACCAGTCCCTACTTCTGGTCTTCCCTGTTTATAATACCTCTATGAAAATTACTTCTACCTTATTGTTAACCTTGGCTTCTGGTGTGATAGGTCTCCATCAATAGTAATTCTTGCCTGAGCAGGCATTCTGTTCCATCTTCTCCCATCTTGCCTCTATTGGGCCTTAATTGCTCCCTTCCCATTGTCTCAACTTCCTCAATACTTGGACTGGGCATTTGTGACACTGTCACAATCTGCAGGCACAGTAGCATTATTGAAAACTCAAAAGAGCAATACAGATAGTTGTGTGCACAGCAAGAGGGATTTTGGACATGTATTTCCTGAGCAGCAGCCTCTCACATTGCACATCAAATCACTGTTGAAATGTGATTTTTAAAAAGCTGTTTGACATATGGCACAGGGGATCTGCTGTTCCAAGGTTTGGCATGCGGAAGCCTTCAAGCATGCCTCAAGTAGCTCTTGGGATTATGGATTGTGTGTGCATTACAGCACACATAGGGCTTTGGGTTGGGGTGTACAGCTGTTTCCATCATTGCATCTTTGTGCAACACAGGGCAGTGGGGTGAGTGCTTGAATTCCTACCTGGCCTTATTACAAACACTAAGTCCTTGTCAGGTATAGATACATATGCCAATCCTTCTCAACACTTTTTTCTTTTTTTTAAGTACAGAGAAAACTAAGCTTTGTTTCTCTAATAGAGCAATGTGATGCTATCCCACATCAAAATGGATCCTTGTTTAATTGCATTAATGGGCTCCTAATCAGTGCTCTTTTCCTAGAAAAAGAGGTGTTGTAATTCACCATGAACACCTCCCTTGTTCTCTTAGAATGGCAATGACACCCACCTGAGAGGTACCATAACTGAGTTCCCCTGAGTTCCTGCTCCTAATCAGGATTTAGGAAGGAAATATTATGCCAAACTGAAGCAGCATCCACCTTTTAAAAGGAAAGAAAATTTATTTTTCAAAAGGCGTGCTATTCACAGTCCATGATTCACAACATTCAAAAGCTTTTAGGGTACTTACTTTTCTGCAGTGTTATTTCATAACAGTGTTATTTCATAGCAGGCTGCATGCACATTGCCTCTTTTCTAAAGGATGCTGCAAACGGCAACTTCTGTATTCTCAGAATTGTTATGTTGGTCATTAAAACACTCATTCATGTAAGTCTTTCATGTGCACCCTAAAAGCATGGCTGCGTGCCATGGCCCATTCACACGTATTGTTAAGACCTTAATGGAAATGCTTCATACAAATGGTGCAATACATATAGCCAATGTGACAACAGTGGGGCAGGGTTATTTTTGATTTACTGTTTTGGCAAACACATTTTAAGTACATGTGGTTCCATTTCCCCTCATTCATCCTCTTCAGTCTTGCTTCTCCATGTTGTTGATTACCCCCCCCCCCACACACACACAGTCTGTTTGTGGACTGCAAACTCCTTGGGGACAAGGACCTATCTATTTTTGTCTATGGAACCTTTTGCAGCAGAGGCATGTCTGCTGATAGTTCTGTAATGATGATGGTGACGGTGCAATGAAATGTCAATTGGTGCTGTCTTTCTGTGAGATTTTACAAGAGAAACAACCAATTTTGAATCTGGACAGCATGAACACTATGCCGTTTTAAATCTCAACACTTGCCCTAAGAAAACAGTCTTTGCATTTCAGCCAATCCTGGTTTTATTCAGATTAGATGCATTTAGAAGCCTATCCACACCCCTATTTGCCCTGCTGCTTTCCCCCAGGGAAACCTGCAGTTTAGCTCTGAATCAGAACAAATGACACTTGGGTTTTCCGCAGATTGCTGTTTGTTCCGATTTGATGCTAAAGAGCGGGTTTTCTGGGTGAAAGCAGCTGGGCAAAGGCAAGACCACGTGGACCCATGTGTAAAAAGCATGGGATAGGTAGAAAACCACTCAGATCTGTGCTGTGGGTGAGTCCTAATGAACCTAAATTACTCTCACACTGTGCTTTTTATGGGGTTGTGCAGGGATTTCTGGGGATACCCCTAAACATTTTGTGAATCTAAGTTTGGCCTCATATTTCAATATGAGTGGGAAAATGAGAGTACCCCTAAACATTTTTATTTATTTTTTTAGGGGGGAAAGCACTGCTCACACTCATTAACCTCTATGGGTCTACTCTGAGTAAGGCTAGCATTGGATACCACCCCTTAATTCAGAATCACAGAATCATAGACTTGTAGATTGGAAGGCACCATGAGGGTCAACTAGTCCAACTCCTTGCAATGCAGGAATCTTTCACCCAACATGGGGCTCAAACCCACAACCCTGAGATTCAGAGTCTCATGCTCTACCAACTGAGCTATCCCTCAGCTTCTCTTTTTAATGTAGGTACTGAAATGGAGGAAGTCACTTGTGTGGCCATTCCAAGGTTATACAGATAAATATCCACATGAGCATGGACCCATGTCAAAACCATAAGGATTACTCATCACTATGCCATCTTTGCTAGGAAAATCAGATTACAGGCTTCAGCATGAGCTGATGAGACAGCTTGCTTGTGAGCACAGCGTCAGACAGTTAGCAGTTTCCTCCTCTTAGGGAAATTATTAAAATGGCCTGTCCTTATCGTCTGCTGTTGCCTGGAGTCAGGAAACAGGAGGGAGGCAAACTCTTCTCACTGCAGTAAGGAACCTCGGCTGTGCAAGTTGCTGAAAACTCAATTAAGGATACATTTGTTGCCATCTTCTTTGGCAGTGGCTCAGAGAACCCTTCCCAGATTGGGTTTATCTTTGTCTGCAGAGATTGCCTTTGATAGCTGGTATCACTCTGTTAACACTCGGCTCTCAGGATTGACTCCAGCTTTGATGCCGAGAGCGGGGGAAATAGCCCCTTCCCTGCGATCTGATTCAATCTTTGGAAATGGAGCCTCCTGCAATGATTTTGAGATGTGCCACCCATTGGGAAAGTCAAATGGCCACATTCTCTCTTCCTGAAAACCTGAAAACATTTCGGTAGGATTTATTTGGAAGATGGAAATATTATGCTTTTTAAAATAGGGACCTTTAAACTGGCCAACAGGCTGAACTGCATGGTTAGCTGCCATAAGTCAAGTTGGTGTGCATGCTGCTTTTGAAAGTTGCTGGTGGGGGAAGCAAAATCTAAGAACTTGCACAAATTGGTTTGCAATTTAAAATATGGAGAGGTTTCTTTTTCTGGCGTAGGAAGGAGGATGAAGTAATGACTACCCCCTCAATCCTATTCACAGAAACATATTCCTGAGATCAAACCCTTCACAGTATTCCATCACCAGCAATGATTCCCTGGGTGGTTCACAAACAAGATAACCTTAAACATACAATACAGAATAATTAAAATCTACAATAAGCAATCACAAATAGAGAGGGAGCTGGGAAATTTCCTTATAATAGAGAGAACATAAACAGTTGGCAGCTTTGATTAAAGCCACAATAAGGCACAATGAAATTAGCTTAAAATTCATTTAAAAAAAAAAAAGTTGGGTAAATTAAAAAAAAAAAAAAAGGTTTTTCACCTGGTGGTAAAAAGACCACAGAGAAGCATGGCAAAGGTTTTCACCTTGGTAGCCACTAGCCTCACTTCATTTCTAATGATTTTTAATTACACTTATACCTCTCTTCTGAAGACCTTGATGCGTTGTCGTCCCCATCCCCGCCATGAATTTTGTACTCATCAACCTCATGGGATTACTTTAGGCTGAGATTTAGGGACTTGCCAAGTGTCACCCAGTGAGCTTTGTGGCTAAGTAGGGATTAGCGCTGTGGTCTAAACCACTGAGCCTCTTGGGCTTGCCAATCAGAAGGTCGGAGATTCAAATCCCCGTGATAGGGTGAGCTCCCATTGCTCGGTACCTGCTCCTGCCAACATAGCAGTTCGAAAACATGCCAAAAAATGCAAGTAGATAAATAGGTACCACTCTGGCGGGAAGGTAAATGACATTTTTGTGCACTGCTCTGGTTTCGCAAGAAGCGGCTTAGTCATGCTGGCCACATGACCCAGAAAAACTCTCTGCGGACAAACTTTAGCTCCCTCAGCCAGCAAAGTGAGATGAGAGCCGCAACCCCAGAGTCGTTCGTGACTGGACTTATCTGTCAGGGGTCCTTTACCCCTTTTTTTAGGGATTTGAACTTGAGTCTCTCAAGCCCAGTGGTCTAGCCATTACACCACAACTTGGTGGTGGCACCCAGAGCAGGGCCTCCTCAAAATGACTAGGGCTTTGGCAGGTATGTGCTGGAGGAGGCACTGACGGTTCTCTAGGTTCGAAACACCACTTCAAACTGAGCCTGGAAATGGACTGGGTACCAACGCAGCCAGTAAAGTACTGATATAATATGATCAAAATGACAGTTCCAGTTCCAATGACAGTTTCTCAACCATTTTTAAAGACAGCCTCAGGAATAATGGACTGAAATAGCATATTATCATCATTTGTATATGTGCCCCGCTTTTCCATCCCCAAAGGAGTCCAAACCAGCTCAAAACTTCTTACAAAAACAAGCAACTCTAGGAGGAAGAGCTTGAGCTCTGTTGGAGCAGATAGTTTGCCTGCAGTAGGTCCCTGGTTTAATCCATCTCCAGGAAGGGCTGAGGAAAGCATCCTTGACTGAAACTCTGGAGAGCCATTGCTAGCCAGGGTAAATGATACTAAGCTAGGTGGACCAATGGTGTAATTTGGTATAAGGCAGCTTCCCAGGTTCATTGTTATCAGTTGTTATTGTTATCAATATTAAAAATTCTGGCAGTATCTTGGCATGTTGTACACTGAAAGAAAACTATATGAAAATGATGTACCAACCAGTGGTATTTGACTCCTAGTAAGTTAGCAAAAATGTGTAAGACAAGTACAAATACCTGCTGGAAATGTAAAAAAGAAGAAGGAGGTACCCTTTACCATATGTGGTGGTCGTGTAAGGTAATAGAAGCATTTTGGAAATGATATATAATGAAATGAAAAAAATGTTTAAAATAACCTTTATTTTAAAACAAAACCCAGAAGCATTTTTATTAGGAATTGTAGGTACCAATATCCCAAAGGAGCAGAAAATACTTTTTATGTGTGCGACAACAGCCGAGCGGATGCTACTAGCCCAGAGATGGAAACAAGATACGGTCCCTACCAGAGAGGAATGGCAAACCAAGCTGATGGGCTATGCCAAAATGGCAAAACTGACTGGAAAGCTCAAGAACCAAGAAGACAAGAACTTCAATAAAGAATGGGGGGAAATTACAATTTATTTAGGAGATCACTTCAAGCAGATGAAAACATTAGCAGGATTGTAATAACACTTGTAGCAAATATAATGGACAATATGCAAAGATATAAAATATGGACTATGAAATAATATGCAGTTGAAAAGGTTGACAATAGGACCCATGGAGGGGAAGATGGAAAGTCTGGAGATTCAGAAAAATCTCTAAATATGGATGTGTATTTTGTAAAATCAAATAAAAAATTTATTTTATAAAAAATAAATAAAACTAGCATTAAAAAATGTTACAGTGAGCCTATAAATGTTACCAATTTAGTACAGTGGTACCTTGGTTTACGAACTTAATCCGTTCCGGAAGTCCGTTCTTAAACCAAAGCATTCTTAAACCAAGGCGTGCTTTCCCATAGCAGCGGGGGACTCAATTTACAAATGGAACACACTCAACCGGAAGCGGAACATGTTCTGCTTCCAAGGCAAAGTTCACAAACCAAAACACCTACTTCTGGATTTGCAGCGTTCTTAATCCAAATTGTTCATAAACTAATCTGTTCTTAAACCAAGATACCGCTGTCCTTAAAAAAAAACACCTATTCAGTTCAAACAAGGGGATAATAATATGCTAGCCATATTTTAGCCAAAAATACACACACTGCACCTGTGTTCCAGTAACCATGCTTGTGTAATGTTGAAGAGGACAAATCTACCCAAGAGCTAGAAACCAAGAGAAGAACTAGGTATTAATTGATACAATCCATTCATACAATGATAGTAACTTGCCACAAGTTAATACAGAGGAAAAGAGGTAGGTGGGGAATCAGCCAACCTATTTCACTTTATAATAATAAAACTTTGTAGCCCAGCCTGGAGTGCGCTCACAAGATACTAGTAACATATTTCATCCAGGTGTTTTTTTTTTTTTGGGGGGGGGGGGGGCAATCCACCCTTAGACATCCAGGAATCTACCCTGAGAAATTCTCAAAAGCCTAGCTTGACAATTTGAGAGCTCTGTTCTAATAAGGTGGCGCTGTGGGTTAAAGCCTCAGCGCCTAGGGCTTGCTGATCGAAAGGTCAGCGGTTCGAATCCCTGCGGCGGGGTGCGCTCCCGCTGCTCGGTCCCAGCGCCTGCCAACCTAGCAGTTCGAAAGCACCTCCGGGTGCAAGTAGATAAATAGGGACCGCTTACCAGCGGGAAGGTAAACGGCGTTTCCGTGTGCGGCTCTGGCTCTGGCTCTGGCTCTGGCCAGAGCAGCGATGTCACGCTGGCCACGTGACCCGGAAGTGTCTCCGGACAGCGCTGGCCCCTGGCCTCTTAAGTGAGATGGGCGCACAACCCCAGAGTCTGTCAAGACTGGCCCGTACGGGCAGGGGTACCTTTACCTTTACCTTTAATCTGTCTTTGGAATTATTTTCTTGTTGCTATCTCTTGCAATGGTTGGACAGCTGCCGATGTGCTATCATGCTGTGGAGAACATCATCATGTGGAGAACATTGGAATATGTTGTTTTTCTTCCAACAAAATCCTTTAACTTCCTGCTGTGCATTACAGTTTGCTGACGGTATTTCGGCTAAAAGAGGCATTCTCGTACAGATGTGGGATGATAGGTGATTTAATACCTTTTTGGTCACCCTGCCCTCCAATGTTGCTGTCCTCAAGAAATATATTACCTACTGTTCAAAGTACGTGGAACTGGGAAGTGGAAACTTCCAGCTGCGAGGAAATGCTATTTCTGCAAGATTTCACTACCTGTCTTTCTCTCCATTAATCTAACACTAAATACTGAAAGATGTGGCCCTTCTTGGCCTTCGGTGAACAAACCGAATTGAATTACTTTACTCTTTTCCAGAAAAATAGAATTTGGACATTGCTTCTGAATATACAGGGAGTTGGAAATGAGACATTTTTTCTTTTTCTTTTCTTTTTCAGAAGAAAGCTGTTGTGTTTGAAAAGAGACTGTGTCTTATCCAGCACAAGTTAATTACCTCTAAGTCCCATTCCAGCCAAATATTAAACTAGGCAACCATCACTGATTTCCTTGAGAGACACTTCTGTGTAAGTATGAACATAAAATTCAGCTTTTTAGCTTGCTCTGATTCATGCTTACGTGGAAGTAAGTCTCACTAATTTTAATTTAATTTAAGGCTGCATTCACATTGCACTTTATTCAGTTCCCCCGATGATTCCCTAACAGTTAATTTCTGCATTATATTTGAGCTTTTCCACCATATAAAAGCCACTTCCAGAAAACTAATGGAATATACTGTATTTTTCGCTCCATAAGACGCACTTTTTTCTTCCTAAACAGTAAGGGTAAATGTCTTTGCATCTTATGGAGCAAATGGTGGTCCCTGGAGCCGAATTGCCCAGGGGCAAAAAGCAGATCATGCAATTTTTTAAAAAAGGGGGGGGTAGAGGGAAGTGGGTGTTGAAACAAAGCTGCTAATTGGCAAGTGATCGGGAAGGGATATAAGGGACGCTAGCAATAAAGGAGGCTGCCTGGGAGGCGGGGGGAGGTAAAGACAGCAAACTTGCAATGAAAGGAAACAGGAACACTAAAGTAATGAGGAGAGAAATTAGAAGAAAAGGAGGAGCAAAAAACTGCTCCAGCTAAGGAAAAGACACTAAGGCAAACAAGAGGGAAAGGAGTATTGAAAGGAAGCAACTGGCAAGTGATCAGGGAGGGAGATAAAGAACGCTAGAGATAAAGACAGCTGCCAGGTAGGGGAGAGGTAAAAGCCCATGGATCCTCAGGATTTTTGCATTGGGTCACCCCAAATTTACCATCAGATCACACAGCAGGTCCAGGGCTACAGCCTTCACACAGACAAAATCATTCACTGTTTCATGGAGCCGAAATGGCACAAAAAGGGGGTTACAAAGCACGAATCCACATGGATTCTCAGGATTCTGGCATTGAGCTACCCCAAACTCACCATCAAATCACATATCTTTGGCAACAGCATGAAACACAAAAATCGTACATCTACTGTTTCATTCAGAATATATTTTTAATCTTGATTTCCTCGTATAAACACTAGATGCATCTTAAGGTCAGGTGCATGTTACGGAACGAAAAATAAGGTAATTCAGTCAAAAATGGTACCAAACTGTTACAAATTCTGCCGTGACAGGTTTGGCGGTGGAAACGGAAGGGTTTTAATCCGCATGATTACAATTTCATCAAAAATCAGCCGTTTTCCACTTTGCTCAAAAATGGTGCAAAAATGTTGGAAATTCTGCTGAAAGGTTTGGCGGTGGAAACGGAAAGCTTTTGTTCATATGCCAAGAAATCAGCCCTCGACTACTTCACCTGCGGAAAAAGATTTTTCTGAAAAAATCCCTAAGCCACGCGGTCACAATTTCATAAAAAACCGGCCGTTTTCCACTTTGCTCAAAAATGGTGCCAAACTGTTACAAACTCTCCCCTGAAAGGTTTGGCGGTTTAATTGGATGGGTTTTGATCATAGGCCAACAAATCAGCACTCGACTACTTCAACTGCGTTAAAAGACTTTTCTGAAAAAATCCCTAAGCCGCTCGGTCACAATTTCATCAAAAATCGGCTATTTTCCACTTTGCTCAAAAATGGTGCCAAACTGTTGCAAACTCTCCTCTGAAAGGTTTCACGGATGAATCGGAAGGCTTTTGATCATAGGCCAATAAATCAGCACTCGATTACTTCACCTGCGGAAAAAGATTTTTCTGAAAAAATCCCTAAGGCGCGCGGTCACAATGTCATCAAAAACCGGCCGTTTTCTACTTTGCTCAAAAATGGTGCCAAACTGTTGTAAACTGTCCCCTGGAAGGTTTCACGGTGGAAACGGAAGGCTTTTGATCATAGGCCAAGAAATCAGCTCTCGACTACTTCACCTGCGGAAAAAGATTTTTCTGAAAAAATCCCTAAGGCGCGCGGTCACAATTTCATCAAATATCGGCCTTTTTCCTCTTTACTCAAAAATGGTGCCAAACTGTTGTAAACTCTCCCTTGAAAGGTTTGGCGGTGGAAACGGAAGGCTTTTGATCATAGGCCAATAAATCAGCCCTCGACTACTTCACCAACGGAAAAAGATTTTTCTGAAAAAATCCCTAAGGCGCGCGGTCACAACTTCATCAAAAATCGGACTTTTTCTGATTTGCTCAAAAATGGTTCCAAAGTGTTGCAACCTCTCTTCTGAAAGGTTTGGCGGTGGAAACGGAGAGCTTTTGATCATATGCCAAGAAATCAGCCCTCGACAACTTCACCTGCGGGAAAAAAAAATTCTGAAAAAATCCCAAAGGAGCGCGTCACAATTTCATCAAAAATCGGCCGTTTTCCAATCTGCTCAAAAATTGGGGCAAACAGTTGCAAACTATCCCCTGAAAGCTTTAGAGGTGGAAACGGAAGGGTTTTGATCATAGGCCAACAAATCAGCACTTGACTACTTCAACTGTGGTAAAAGACTTTTCTGAAAAAAATCCCAAAGCCGCGCGGTCACAATTTCATCAAAAACTGGTCGTTTTCTACTTTGCTCAAAAATAGTGCCAAACTGTTACAAACTCTCCCCTGAAAGGTTTGGTGGTTTAATTGGAAGGGTTTTGATCATAGGCCAACAAATCAGCACTCGACTACTTCAACTGCGTTAAAAGACTTTTCTGAAAAAATCCCTAAGCCGCTCGGTCACAATTTCATCAAAAATCGGCTATTTTCCACTTTGCTCAAAAATGGTGCCAAACTGTTGCAAACTCTCCTCTGAAAGGTTTCACGGATGAATCGGAAGGCTTTTGATCATAGGCCAATAAATCAGCACTCAACTACTTCACCTGCGGAAAAAGATTTTTCTGAAAAAATCCCTAAGGCGCGCGGTCACAATGTCATCAAAAACCGGCCGTTTTCTACTTTGCTCAAAAATGGTGCCAAACTGTTGTAAACTGTCCCCTGGAAGGTTTGGTGGTGGAAACGGAAGGCTTTGATCATAGGCCAATAAATCAGCACTCGACTACTTCACCTGCAGAAAAAGATTTTTCTGAAAAAATCCCTAAGCTGCGCGGTCACAATTTCATCAAAAACCGGCCGTTTTCCACTTTGCTCAAAAATGGTGCCAAACTGTTGTAAAGTCTCCCCTGAAAGGTTTCACGGTGGAAACGGAAGGCTTTTGATCATAGGCCAAGAAATCAGCCCTCGACTACTTCACCGGCGGAAAAAGATTTTTCTGAAGAAATCCCTCAGGCGCGCGGGCACAATTTCATCAAAAATCGGCCTTTTTCCTCTTTGCTCAAAAATGCTGCCAAACTGTTTTAAATTCTCCCCTGAACGGTTTGGCTGTGGAAACGGAAGGCTTTTGATCATAGGCCAAGAAATCAGCCCTCGACTTCTTCACTTGCAGAAAAAGATTTTTCTGAAAAAATCCCTAAGCCGCACGGTCACAATTTCATCAAAAACCGGCCGTTTTCTACTTTGCTCAAAAATGGTGCCAAACTGTTGCAAACTCTCCCCTGAAAACTTTGGAGGTGGAAACTGAAGGCTTTTGATCATAAGCCAATAAATCAGCACTCAACTACTTCAACTGCAGAAAAAGATTTTTTTGAAAAAATCCCTAAGCCGCGTGGTCATAATTTCATCAAAAACCGGCCTTTTTCCTCTTTGCACAAAAATGGTGCCAAACTGTTGGAAATTCTCCCCTGAAAGGTTTGGCAGTTGAATCGGAAGGCTTTGCGTCATAGGCCAAGAAATCAGCCCTCGACTCGTTCACCTGCGGAGAAAGATTTTTCTGAAAAAATCCCTAAGCCGCGGGGTCACAATTTCAGCAAAAACCGGCCGTTTTCCACTCTGCTCAAAAATGGTGCCAAACAGTGGGAACGTTTTCCCTGAAAGGTTTGGTGGTGGAAACGGAAGGCTTTTGATAATAGGCCAAGAAATCAGCCCTCGACTACTTCACCTGCGGAAAAAAAAAAATTCTGAAAAAATCCCTAAGGCGCTCCGTCACAACTTCATCAAAAATCGGCCTTTTTCCTCATTGCTCAAAAATGGTGCAAAAGTGTTGCAAACTCTCTTCTGAAAAGTTTGGCAAAGGAATTGGAAGACTTTTGATCATAGGCCAAGAAATCAGCCCTCGACTACTTCACCTGCGGAAAAAGATTTTTCTGAAAAAAATCCCTAAGGCGCGCGGTCACAATGTCATCAAAAACCGGCAGTTTTACACTTTGCTCAAAAATGCTGTCAAACTGTTGCAAACTCTCCCCTGAAAGGTTTGCCGGTTGAATCGGAAGGCTTTTGATCATAGGCCAAGAAATCAGCCCTCGACTACTTCACCTGCAGAAAAAGATAATTCTGAAAAAATCCCTAAGGCGCGCGGTCACAACTTCATCAAAAATCGGGCTTTTTCCACTTTGCTCAAAAATGGTGCCAAACTCTTGCAAACTCTCCTCTGAAAGGTTTCGCGGATGAATTGGAAGGGTTTTGATCTTAGGCCAACAAATCAGCACTCGACTACTTCACCAGCGGAAAAAGATTTTTCTGAATAAATCCCTAAGGCGCGCGGTCACAATGTCATCAAAAACCGGCCGTTTTCTACTTTGCTCAAAAATGGTGCCAAACTGTTGTAAACTGTCCCCTGGAAGGTTTCACGGTGGAAACGGAAGGCTTTTGATCATAGGCCAAGAAATCAGCACTCGATTACTTCACCTGCGGAAAAAGATTTTTCTGAAAAAATCCCTAAGGCGCGCGGTCACAATGTCATCAAAAACCGGCCGTTTTCTACTTTGCTCAAAAATGGTGCCAAACTGTTGCAAACTCTCCCCTGAAAGGTTTTGCAGTTTAATTGGAAGCCTTTGATCATAGGCCAAGAAATCAGCCCTTGACTACTTCACCTGCGGAAAACAAAAAATCTGAAAAAATCCCTAAGGTCATAATTTCATCAAAAATTGGCCGTTTTCAAATTTGTTCAAAAATTGGGCGAAACAGTTTCAAACTCTCCCCTGAAAGCTTTGGAGGTGGAAAGGGAAGGGTTTTGATCATAGGCCAACAAATCATCACTCGACTACTTCAACTGCCGTAAAAGACTTTTCTGAAAAAATCCCTAAGCCGCGCGGTCACAATTTCATTAAAAACTGGCCGTTTTCAACTTTGCTCAAAAATGGTGCCAAACTGTTGGAAACTCTCCCCTGAAAGTTTGGTGGTTGAATCGGAAGGGTCTTGATCATAGGCCAAGAAATCAGCCCTCGGCTACTTCACCTGCGGAAAAATATTTTTCTTAAAAAATCCCTAAGCCGCGCGGTCAGAATTTCATGAAAAACCGGCCGTTTTCAACTTTGCTCAAAAATGCTGCCAAACTGTTGCAAACTCTCCCCTGAAAGGTTTTGCAGTTTAATTGGAAGCCTTTGATCATAGGCCAAGAAATCAGCCCTTGACTACTTCACCTGCGGAAAAAGATTTTTCTGAAAAAAGCCCTAAGGCGCGCGGTCATAATTTCAGCAAAAACCGGCCGTTTTCCACTTTACTCAAAAATGGTGCCAAACTGTTGGAAAGTCTCCCCTGAAAGGTTTGCCAGTTGAATCGGAAGGCTTTTGATCATAGGCCAAGAAATCAGCCCTTGACTACTTCACCTGCGGAAAAAAAAAATTCTGAAAAAATCCCTAAGCCGCGCAGTCACAATTTCATCAAAAACTGGCTGTTCTCCACTTTGCTCAAAAATGGTGCCAAACTGTTGCAAACTCTCCCCTGAAAGGTTTGGCAGTGGAAATAGAAGGCTTTTGATAATAGGCCAAGAAATCAGCCCTCGACTACTTCACCTGCGGAAAAAAAATTTCTGAATGAATCCCTTAGCCGGTCACAATTTCATCAAAAATCGGCCTCTTTCCTCTGTTTTAAACTGTCCCCTGAAAAGTTTGGCGGTTGAATCGGAAGGCTTTTGATCATAGGTCAGGAAATCAGCCCTCAACTACTTCACCTGCGGAAAAAGATTTTTCTGAAAAAATCCCTAAGGCGCGCGGTCACAATTTCATCAAAAATCGGCCTTTTTCCACTTTGCTCAAAAATGGTGCCAAACTGTTTTAAACTCTCCCCTGAAAGATTTGGCGGTGGAAACGGAAGGCTTTTGATCATAGCCAAGAAATAAGCCCTCGACTACTTCACCGGCGGAACAAGATTTTTCTGAAAAAATCCCTCAGGCGCGCGGGTACAATTTCATCAAAAATCGGCCTTTTTCCTCTTTGCTCAAAAATGCTGCCAAACTGTTTTAAATTCTCCCCTGAACGGTTTGGCTGTGGAAACGGAAGGCTTTTGATCATAGGCCAAGAAATCAGCCCTCGACTTCTTCACCTGCAGAAAAAGATTTTTCTGAAAAAATCCCTAAGCCGCGCAGTCACAATTTCATCAAAAACTGGCCGTATTTAACTTTGCTCAAAAATGGTGCCAAACTGTTGCAAACTCTCCCCTGAAAGGTTTGGCGGTTGAATCGGAAGTCTTTTGATCATAGGCCAAGAAATCAGCCCTCAACTACTTCACCTGCGGAAAAAGATTTTTCTAAAAAAATCCCTAAGGCGCCCGGTCACAATTTCATCAAAAATCGGCCTTTTTCCACTTTGCTCAAAAATGGTGCCAAACTTTCTTAAACTCTCCCCTGAAAGGTTTGGCGGTGGAAACAGAAGGCTTTTGATCAAAAGCCAAGAAATTATCCATCGACTATTTCTCCTGCGGAAAAAAAATTTCTGAAAAAAAAATCCCTAAGCTGCGCGGTCACAATTTCATCAAAAACTGGCCGTTTTCAACTTTGGTCAAAAATGGTGCCAAACTGTTGCAAACTCTCCCCTGAAAAGTTTGGCGGTTGAATCGGAAGGCTTTTGATCATAGGCCAAGAAATCAGTCCTTGACTACTTCACCTGCGGAAAAAAAAAATTCTGAAAAAATCCCTAAGCCGCGCAGTCACAATTTCATCAAAAACTGGCTGTTCTCCACTTTGCTCAAAAATGGTGCCCTCGACTACTTCACCTGCCGAAAAAAAATTTCTGAATGAATCCATTAGCCGGTCACAATTTCATCAAAAATCGGCCTCTTTCCTCTTTGCTCAAAAATGGTGCCAAACTGTTTTAAACTGTCCCCTGAAAAGTTTGGCGGTTGAATCGGAAGGCTTTTGATCATAGGTCAGGAAATCAGCCCTCAACTACTTCACCTGCGGAAAAAGATTTTTCTGAAAAAATCCCTAAGGCGCGCGGTCACAATTTCATCAAAAATCGGCCTTTTTCCACTTTGCTCAAAAATGGTGCCAAACTGTTTTAAACTCTCCCCTGAAAGATTTGGCGGTGGAAACGGAAGGCTTTTGATCATAGCCAAGAAATAAGCCCTCGACTACTTCACCGGCGGAAAAAGATTTTTCTGAAAAAATCCCTCAGGCGCGCGGGTACAATTTCATCAAAAATCGGCCTTTTTCCTCTTTGCTCAAAAATGCTGCCAAACTGTTTTAAATTCTCCTCTGAACGGTTTGGCTGTGGAAACGGAAGGCTTTTGATCATAGGCCAAGAAATCAGCGCTCGACTTCTTCACCTGCAGAAAAAGATTTTTCTGAAAAAATCCCTAAGCCGCGCAGTCACAATTTCATCAAAAACTGGCCGTTTTCAACTTTGCTCAAAAATGGTGCCAAACTATTGCAAACTCTCCCCTGAAAGGTTTGGCGGTTGAATCGGAAGTCTTTTGATCATAGGCCAAGAAATCAGCCCTCAACTACTTCACCTGCGGAAAAAGATTTTTCTAAAAAAATCCCTAAGGCGCCCGGTCACAATTTCATCAAAAATCGGCCTTTTTCCACTTTGCTCAAAAATGGTGCCAAACTTTCTTAAACTCTCCCCTGAAAGGTTTGGCGGTGGAAACAGAAGGCTTTTGATCAAAAGCCAAGAAATTATCCCTCGACTATTTCTCCTGCGGAAAAAAAAATTCTGAAAAAAAAATCCCTAAGCTGCGCGGTCACAATTTCATCAAAAACTGGCCGTTTTCAACTTTGGTCAAAAATGGTGCCAAACTGTTGCAAACTCTCCCCTGAAAAGTTTGGCGGTTGAATCGGAAGGCTTTTGATCATAGGCCAAGAAATCAGCCCTTGACTACTTCACCTGCGGAAAAAAAAAATTCTGAAAAAATCCCTAAGCCGCGCAGTCACAATTTCATCAAAAACTGGCTGTTCTCCACTTTGCTCAAAAATGGTGCCCTCGACTACTTCACCTGCCGAAAAAAAATTTCTGAATGAATCCATTAGCCGGTCACAATTTCATCAAAAATCGGCCTCTTTCCTCTTTGCTCAAAAATGGTGCCAAACTGTTTTAAACTGTCCCCTGAAAAGTTTGGCGGTTGAATCGGAAGGCTTTTGATCATAGGTCAGGAAATCAGCCCTCAACTACTTCACCTGCGGAAAAAGATTTTTCTGAAAAAATCCCTAAGGCGCGCGGTCACAATTTCATCAAAAATCGGCCTTTTTCCACTTTGCTCAAAAATGGTGCCAAACTGTTTTAAACTCTCCCCTGAAAGATTTGGCGGTGGAAACGGAAGGCTTTTGATCATAGCCAAGAAATAAGCCCTCGACTACTTCACCGGCGGAAAAAGATTTTTCTGAAGAAATCCCTCAGGCGCGCGGGCACAATTTCATCAAAAATCGGCCTTTTTCCTCTTTGCTCAAAAATGCTGCCAAACTGTTTTAAATTCTCCCCTGAACGGTTTGGCTGTGGAAACGGAAGGCTTTTGATCATAGGCCAAGAAATCAGCCCTCGACTTCTTCACTTGCAGAAAAAGATTTTTCTGAAAAAATCCCTAAGCCGCACGGTCACAATTTCATCAAAAACCGGCCGTTTTCTACTTTGCTCAAAAATGGTGCCAAACTGTTGCAAACTCTCCCCTGAAAACTTTGGAGGTGGAAACTGAAGGCTTTTGATCATAAGCCAATAAATCAGCACTCAACTACTTCAACTGCGGAAAAAGATTTTTTTGAAAAAATCCCTAAGCCGCGTGGTCATAATTTCATCAAAAACCGGCCTTTTTCCTCTTTGCACAAAAATGGTGCCAAACTGTTGGAAATTCTCCCCTGAAAGGTTTGGCAGTTGAATCGGAAGGCTTTGCGTCATAGGCCAAGAAATCAGCCCTCGACTCGTTCACCTGCGGAGAAAGATTTTTCTGAAAAAATCCCTAAGCCGCGGGGTCACAATTTCAGCAAAAACCGGCCGTTTTCCACTCTGCTCAAAAATGGTGCCAAACAGTGGGAACGTTTTCCCTGAAAGGTTTGGTGGTGGAAACGGAAGGCTTTTGATAATAGGCCAAGAAATCAGCCCTCGACTACTTCACCTGCGGAAAAAAAAAAATTCTGAAAAAATCCCTAAGGCGCTCCGTCACAACTTCATCAAAAATCGGCCTTTTTCCTCATTGCTCAAAAATGGTGCAAAAGTGTTGCAAACTCTCTTCTGAAAAGTTTGGCAAAGGAATTGGAAGACTTTTGATCATAGGCCAAGAAATCAGCCCTCGACTACTTCACCTGCGGAAAAAGATTTTTCTGAAAAAAATCCCTAAGGCGCGCGGTCACAATGTCATCAAAAACCGGCAGTTTTACACTTTGCTCAAAAATGCTGTCAAACTGTTGCAAACTCTCCCCTGAAAGGTTTGCCGGTTGAATCGGAAGGCTTTTGATCATAGGCCAAGAAATCAGCCCTCGACTACTTCACCTGCAGAAAAAGATAATTCTGAAAAAATCCCTAAGGCGCGCGGTCACAACTTCATCAAAAATCGGGCTTTTTCCACTTTGCTCAAAAATGGTGCCAAACTCTTGCAAACTCTCCTCTGAAAGGTTTCGCGGATGAATTGGAAGGGTTTTGATCTTAGGCCAACAAATCAGCACTCGACTACTTCACCAGCGGAAAAAGATTTTTCTGAATAAATCCCTAAGGCGCGCGGTCACAATTTCATCAAAAATTGGCCTTTTTCCTCTTTGCTCAAAAATGGTTCCAAAGTGTTGCAACCTCTCCTCTGAAAGGTTTGGCGGTGGAAACGGAAAGCTTTTGATCATATGCCAAGAAATCAGCCCTCGACAACTTCACCTGCGGAAAACAAAAAATCTGAAAAAATCCCTAAGGTCATAATTTCATCAAAAATTGGCCGTTTTCAAATTTGTTCAAAAATTGGGCGAAACAGTTTCAAACTCTCCCCTGAAAGCTTTGGAGGTGGAAAGGGAAGGGTTTTGATCATAGGCCAACAAATCATCACTCGACTACTTCAACTGCCGTAAAAGACTTTTCTGAAAAAATCCCTAAGCCGCGCGGTCACAATTTCATTAAAAACTGGCCGTTTTCAACTTTGCTCAAAAATGGTGCCAAACTGTTGGAAACTCTCCCCTGAAAGTTTGGTGGTTGAATCGGAAGGGTCTTGATCATAGGCCAAGAAATCAGCCCTCGGCTACTTCACCTGCGGAAAAATATTTTTCTTAAAAAATCCCTAAGCCGCGCGGTCAGAATTTCATGAAAAACCGGCCGTTTTCAACTTTGCTCAAAAATGCTGCCAAACTGTTGCAAACTCTCCCCTGAAAGGTTTTGCAGTTTAATTGGAAGCCTTTGATCATAGGCCAAGAAATCAGCCCTTGACTACTTCACCTGCGGAAAAAGATTTTTCTGAAAAAAGCCCTAAGGCGCGCGGTCATAATTTCAGCAAAAACCGGCCGTTTTCCACTTTACTCAAAAATGGTGCCAAACTGTTGGAAAGTCTCCCCTGAAAGGTTTGCCAGTTGAATCGGAAGGCTTTTGATCATAGGCCAAGAAATCAGCCCTTGACTACTTCACCTGCGGAAAAAAAAAATTCTGAAAAAATCCCTAAGCCGCGCAGTCACAATTTCATCAAAAACTGGCTGTTCTCCACTTTGCTCAAAAATGGTGCCAAACTGTTGCAAACTCTCCCCTGAAAGGTTTGGCAGTGGAAATAGAAGGCTTTTGATAATAGGCCAAGAAATCAGCCCTCGACTACTTCACCTGCGGAAAAAAAATTTCTGAATGAATCCCTTAGCCGCTCACAATTTCATCAAAAATCGGCCTCTTTCCTCTGTTTTAAACTGTCCCCTGAAAAGTTTGGCGGTTGAATCGGAAGGCTTTTGATCATAGGTCAGGAAATCAGCCCTCAACTACTTCACCTGCGGAAAAAGATTTTTCTGAAAAAATCCCTAAGGCGCGCGGTCACAATTTCATCAAAAATCGGCCTTTTTCCACTTTGCTCAAAAATGGTGCCAAACTGTTTTAAACTCTCCCCTGAAAGATTTGGCGGTGGAAACGGAAGGCTTTTGATCATAGCCAAGAAATAAGCCCTCGACTACTTCACCGGCGGAACAAGATTTTTCTGAAAAAATCCCTCAGGCGCGCGGGTACAATTTCATCAAAAATCGGCCTTTTTCCTCTTTGCTCAAAAATGCTGCCAAACCGTTTTAAATTCTCCCCTGAACGGTTTGGCTGTGGAAACGGAAGGCTTTTGATCATAGGCCAAGAAATCAGCCCTCGACTTCTTCACCTGCAGAAAAAGATTTTTCTGAAAAAATCCCTAAGCCGCGCAGTCACAATTTCATCAAAAACTGGCCGTATTTAACTTTGCTCAAAAATGGTGCCAAACTGTTGCAAACTCTCCCCTGAAAGGTTTGGCGGTTGAATCGGAAGTCTTTTGATCATAGGCCAAGAAATCAGCCCTCAACTACTTCACCTGCGGAAAAAGATTTTTCTAAAAAAATCCCTAAGGCGCCCGGTCACAATTTCATCAAAAATCGGCCTTTTTCCACTTTGCTCAAAAATGGTGCCAAACTTTCTTAAACTCTCCCCTGAAAGGTTTGGCGGTGGAAACAGAAGGCTTTTGATCAAAAGCCAAGAAATTATCCCTCGACTATTTCTCCTGCGGAAAAAAAAATTCTGAAAAAAAAATCCCTAAGCTGCGCGGTCACAATTTCATCAAAAACTGGCCGTTTTCAACTTTGGTCAAAAATGGTGCCAAACTGTTGCAAACTCTCCCCTGAAAAGTTTGGCGGTTGAATCGGAAGGCTTTTGATCATAGGCCAAGAAATCAGCCCTTGACTACTTCACCTGCGGAAAAAAAAATTCTGAAAAAATCCCTAAGCCGCGCAGTCACAATTTCATCAAAAACTGGCTGTTCTCCACTTTGCTCAAAAATGGTGCCCTCGACTACTTCACCTGCCGAAAAAAAATTTCTGAATGAATCCATTAGCCGGTCACAATTTCATCAAAAATCGGCCTCTTTCCTCTTTGCTCAAAAATGGTGCCAAACTGTTGTAAACTCTCCCCTGAAAAGTTTGGCGGTTGAATCGGAAGGCTTTTGATCATAGGTCAGGAAATCAGCCCTCAACTACTTCACCTGCGGAAAAAGATTTTTCTGAAAAAATCCCTAAGGCGCGCGGTCACAATTTCATCAAAAATCGGCCTTTTTCCACTTTGCTCAAAAATGGTGCCAAACTGTTTTAAACTCTCCCCTGAAAGATTTGGCGGTGGAAACGGAAGGCTTTTGATCATAGCCAAGAAATAAGCCCTCGACTACTTCACCGGCGGAAAAAGATTTTTCTGAAAAAATCCCTCAGGCGCGCGGGTACAATTTCATCAAAAATCGGCCTTTTTCCTCTTTGCTCAAAAATGCTGCCAAACTGTTTTAAATTCTCCTCTGAACGGTTTGGCTGTGGAAACGGAAGGCTTTTGATCATAGGCCAAGAAATCAGCGCTCGACTTCTTCACCTGCAGAAAAAGATTTTTCTGAAAAAATCCCTAAGCCGCGCAGTCACAATTTCATCAAAAACTGGCCGTTTTCAACTTTGCTCAAAAATGGTGCCAAACTGTTGCAAACTCTCCCCTGAAAGGTTTGGCGGTTGAATCGGAAGTCTTTTGATCATAGGCCAAGAAATCAGCCCTCAACTACTTCACCTGCGGAAAAAGATTTTTCTAAAAAAATCCCTAAGGCGCCCGGTCACAATTTCATCAAAAATCGGCCTTTTTCCACTTTGCTCAAAAATGGTGCCAAACTTTCTTAAACTCTCCCCTGAAAGGTTTGGCGGTGGAAACAGAAGGCTTTTGATCAAAAGCCAAGAAATTATCCCTCGACTATTTCTCCTGCGGAAAAAAAAATTCTGAAAAAAAAATCCCTAAGCTGCGCGGTCACAATTTCATCAAAAACTGGCCGTTTTCAACTTTGGTCAAAAATGGTGCCAAACTGTTGCAAACTCTCCCCTGAAAAGTTTGGCGGTTGAATCGGAAGGCTTTTGATCATAGGCCAAGAAATCAGCCCTTGACTACTTCACCTGCGGAAAAAAAAAATTCTGAAAAAATCCCTAAGCCGCGCAGTCACAATTTCATCAAAAACTGGCTGTTCTCCACTTTGCTCAAAAATGGTGCCCTCGACTACTTCACCTGCCGAAAAAAAATTTCTGAATGAATCCCTTAGCCGGTCACAATTTCATCAAAAATCGGCCTCTTTCCTCTTTGCTCAAAAATGGTGCCAAACTGTTTTAAACTGTCCCCTGAAAAGTTTGGCGGTTGAATCGGAAGGCTTTTGATCATAGGTCAGGAAATCAGCCCTCAACTACTTCACCTGCGGAAAAAGATTTTTCTGAAAAAATCCCTAAGGCGCGCGGTCACAATTTCATCAAAAATCGGCCTTTTTCCACTTTGCTCAAAAATGGTGCCAAACTGTTTTAAACTCTCCCCTGAAAGATTTGGCGGTGGAAACGGAAGGCTTTTGATCATAGCCAAGAAATAAGCCCTCGACTACTTCACCGGCGGAAAAAGATTTTTCTGAAAAAATCCCTCAGGCGCGCGGGCACAATTTCATCAAAAATCGGCCTTTTTCCTCTTTGCTCAAAAATGCTGCCAAACTGTTTTAAATTCTCCCCTGAACGGTTTGGCTGTGGAAACGGAAGGCTTTTGATCATAGGCCAAGAAATCAGCCCTCGACTTCTTCACTTGCAGAAAAAGATTTTTCTGAAAAAATCCCTAAGGCGCGCGGTCACAATTTCATCAAAAATCGGCCTTTTTCCACTTTGCTCAAAAATGGTGCCAAACTGTTGTAAACTCTCCCCTGAAAGGTTTGGCGGTGGAAACAGAAGGCTTTTGATCAAAAGCCAAGAAATTATCCATCGACTATTTCTCCTGCGGAAAAAAAATTTCTGAAAAAAAAATCCCTAAGCTGCGCGGTCACAATTTCATCAAAAACTGGCCGTTTTCAACTTTGGTCAAAAATGGTGCCAAACTGTTGCAAACACTCCCCTGAAATGTTTGGCAGTGGAAATAGAAGGCTTTTGATCATAGGCCAAGAAATCAGCCCTCGACTACTTCACCTGCGGAAAAAGATTTTTCTGAAAAAATACCTAAGGCGCGCGGACACAATTTCATCAAATATCGGCCTTTTTCCACTTTGCTCAAAAATGGTGCCAAACTGTTGCAAACTCTCCCCTGAAAGGTTTGGCAGTGGAAATAGAAGGCTTTTGATAATAGGCCAAGAAATCAGCCCTCGACTACTTCACCTGCCGGAAAAAAATTTCTGAATGAATCCATTAGCCGGTCACAATTTCATCAAAAATCGGCCTTTTTCCACTTTGCTCAAAAATGGTGCCAAACTTTCTTAAACTCTCCCCTGAAAGGTTTGGCGGTGGAAACGGAAGGCTTTTGATCATAGGCAAGAAATTAACCCTCGACTCCTTCACCTGCGGAGAAAGATTTTTCTGAAAAAATCCCTAAGGCGCGCGGTCACAATTTCATCAAAAATCGGCCTTTTTCCACTTTGCTCAAAAATGGTGCCAAACTGTTGTAAACTCTCCCCTGAAAGGTTTGGCGGTGGAAACAGAAGGTGTCAGGGGTTCAGGGAGAGAGGCGCAGAGGAGGGAGGAGACCGAGAGTGAGGGAGAAGGATTCCAGCCTGACGAGGAAGAGGACGACAATGACCCGAGATGGTCCATGAGTCCGTCCAGTGAATCGGAGGATTCCCAAAAGGGAGCCCCCCTGGTCAAGCCAAGGGGAGCCCAAGGGGGAAGCAGTCAGGAGCAGGGAAACGTAGGGGGAACCGCCAGTGGGAGTTGGAGATCGAGACCTGCTTCTCCACCGGAACGGAGTGAAGAGGGTGGAGTTACCAGTGTGTCGGGAGGAACAGAACAAGGAGCAGAGGGGGGAAGGAGATCGGGGCAAGACGTCCTGCCGGAAGGGGCGGAAAGCAGTACCGGGAGCAGTGTGGCTGTTGAAAGGAAGGTCAGGAGCAACGTACGCGCGCCAAGTTCAAATGTGGAGGCGCGCGGAAGTGGGGAGAGCTCTGGGGAGGAGCCTGGTGCTAAAGCACGAAGGAGGGGGCAGCAGGCAGGAGAAGACTCAGCCTCTGGGGAGTCCCGGAAAGAGGGAACACAGGGGGGCAGGAAGACCCTGCGGAAAAGGAAGGAGAGGAAAAGGTGGAGCAGCACAAGCCTCTTAAATTGGTGCAGGGGAGGGACGGACTCAGAGGGGACTTCTAACATCTAAGGGTAACAGATGTGGAGCCACGGAGTTTGGATGTAATGACGACAATGATCTTCAATAAAACCTTTTGTATATAACTTGGACTGGACTTTGGTCTCTTGTGAGCTGGGACCCAGGGTGGCTCTGACAGTAAGTCCCCTCCAAAGAACGCAAAAATTTTTTTTTGCAAAGCTCACGAACGGTGACAGCCATGAGTGCGGAGGAGCAGTTGACAGCTCTGCGAACTACAGTTTCCGAACTCACTGCTGCAGTCCTTGCGTCTCAGAAGAAGCATGACGAAATGGAGAAGCGCTGCCAGGACCTGCAAACCAGGTGGGAACGTGCAAGCAGGGAAGGGTTCCCAGGGTCCAGATCAGAAGGGATTGGACTTGGACGGAGGGGGGGCAGCCTAGTCACCCACTTCGATGGGAACCTGAAGCACTACCCCAGTTTCAGAGCAGACGTTTTGTATGCATTGCACTTGCTTCGTCATGACTTTAAAGATGAGGAGGAGAAAGTGGGGTTTATTGTTTCTCACTTGCATGGGCCGGCCAGAGACTGGTTGCGCAATTTGTGGCGTGAAGATGGCCCTGCCCGCCGCGATGCAGATGAATTCATTAAAGCAATGGATGCCTGCTTCCAGTCAACTGTAGATGTGGATCTTGCACGCAGGGAAATTTTTGGATTGCGGCAAGGCAAAGCCACTGTGCGTCAGTACCATTCCAGATTTTTTGCTTTACTGACTGCGCTAAGCTGGGAGAAGGATTGTGCACCTGTGAGGGATTTGTTCTGGGAGGGGCTCAGCGGTCCCATTAAGGATGAACTTGCCAGGGGAGACAGACCCCAGACCCTGGAGGAGCTTGTGCAGAGGGCTTTGGCGATTGGGATAAGGCACGAGGGACGTCCTTGGCACACTGAGGAAGAACGTCAGGTGCGTCCACCAGCGAGGACGTCTTCTTTCATCCCCAGGGAGTTCAGTCAGTCACATCCTTCGCCACTGGGAAGGCAGGGGGAGGAGCCCATGGAACTTGGTGGTGCTAAGGCTCAAGCAACAGCCAGAGCCCCAGCTTCCGGTGCAGTAAAGGCACAGCCTCCTAGAGGGACCAGGAAGTGTTACATTTGCGACAGTGCACAGCACATGGCGAAAGAGTGTCCCCAGAGGCTGCAGAAACACACTGCAGCTTTAGCAACTGTTGCAGCAGAAATGATGCAAGCAGAGCAACCTCAGGGAAACGACAGTGCCTGGCTGGAAGCAGAGCTGCTGGGGCTCAGCCAGGCGAATCTGTAGAGCAGTCCCCAGCGCTTTTGCAACGCACAGACCCTTTACCACCCAAGCCAGCGGTGCAGCTCACTGCAACACTTCAGTTGCCGAATGGAACCACCCTGGAAGTCCCCATCACGATTGATTCTGGGAGCAACGCAGATTTTGTGGGGACGCACTTTGTCAAGCAGCATCGCATAGCGCTTCTGCCAGCGACAACACCTCTGAACGTAGTCACGGTGGATGGCAGGAAATTGCTAGGAGGACAAGTTGTGCAACAGACGCCTCCCATGGTGATGAGGATTGGAAATCATCGAGAAGTCATCAGCTTCAATGTCACCCGCCTTTCAGACACGCCTATAGTATTAGGCATGAGTTGGCTGGAGAGACACAGTCCTGCTGTAGCGTGGTACCAACGGCAGATCACCTTTTGCTCATCGTACTGTGCTCAACATTGCATCCAGTCCAGCCAGGAGGAGGGAGCTGAGCAGCAGTTGCAACTTGGCATGGTGCAGGCAGTACCCCGCAAGTACGAGGGGTTCCTGGAGGTTTTCTGCGAGAAGGAAGCTGACCAGTTGCCGCCCCACAGGCCTTATGATTGTGCCATCGACCTGGTGCCAGGGGCGCAGTTGCCGACTGCAAAGCTGTATTCCATGTCTGAGGACGAGATGCAAGAACTCAGGGAGTTCATAGAGCACAATTTGAAGCGCGGATTCATCCGAGAATCGAAAGCGGTGGGGGGCAGTCCTGTTTTCTTTGTAAAGAAAAAGGACACGCCCCAAAAAAGACTCATTGTGGACTATCGATTCATAAACAGTAAGACCAAACCCAAGGCCTTCCCCATGCCCAAGATAGATGATCTCCTGGCAACCGTAAGGAAGGGGAAGATCTTCACCAAATTGGATCTGCGTGGAGCGTATAACCTCATACGCATCCGGGAGGGCGATGAGTGGAAGACGGCCATGTTCACGCCTCTGGGCACGTACGAATACAGAGTGATGCCATTTGGTCTCCAAAATGGATCTCACGTCTTTCAAGCATTTATGCATCACGTGCTAGCGGGACTTCTATACAAGAAATGCGTGTGTTTCCTCGACGACATCCTGATCTTTTCGGAAACGGAGGAGGCCCATGAGAAGGACGTAAAGGAAGTCCTGCAGAGACTACGGGAGAACAAGCTCTACGCCAAGTTAGAGAAGTGCCAGTTTGATGTGACGGACGTGGATTTCCTAGGCTACAAGCTGTCCGACAAGGGGCTGGCCATGGACAGCGCCAAGGTCCGCGCGGTGTTGGACTGGAAGAGCCCTCGCAATCGGAAGGAAGTCCAAAGATTCATCGGCTTCGCCAACTTCTACCGCAAATTCATCAGAGGTTTTGCAAAGGAGACGGCAGCGATCACGGACACTCTCAGTTCCAAGAAAAAGAGGTTCGTGTGGACGGAACAGGCGGAGCGCTCTTTTCAGAAGCTTAAAAGCCTTTTCGCCTCCGAGGAGCAGCTGCTGCACGTGAATCCAGGCAAGCCCATACGAGTAGAGACCGACGCGTCAGACAGAGCGGTTGGAGCCGTACTCCTGCAAGAAGATCCACATGGAAACTGGAGACCCGGTGCCTTTTACTCCAGAAAGCTCAGCAAAGCGGAGCAAAACTACACCATATGGGACAGGGAGCTGTTAGCCATTCACGCAGCGTTCAAAGCGTGGCGACATTTCCTCATTGGAGCCAAGCACACAGTGCAGGTCCGCACGGATCACAAGAATTTAGAGTATTGGCGCACGGCGAAACTCCAGAGCCAAAGACACATGCGCTGGGCAGAGTTCTTCGCGGATTTCGACTTCAGGATAGAGTACGTCCCAGGGGACTCCAACGTTATAGCCGATGCGCTCTCCAGGAAACCGCAATATCTTGAGGAAGCGGCGCCAATAGCAGCCAGGCACATTTTTGCACCGCAGGCGTGGGCGTGCGCTGCCATCGCTGTCGACCTGGACGCAGTGCGACGCGCGTTGCAGGTAGATCAGTTTGCACAATCCAAAATAGAGGAGCTGCGTAGGGGTTCGCTGAGAGACGATGAGTTCCAGTTACGCGACGGACTGTTAACTCACAAGGGTGCCCTCTACGTGCCGAGCGACGAGCTCCGAGCAAAGGTTCTGCAGCAGTTGCACGACGCTCCCAGTGCGGGCCATTTCGGCAGGGAGAAGACAATAGAACTGGTGGCCAGGGACTTTTGGTGGCCCCAGATGCGAGGAGAAGTAGCGGAGTACGTCGCCAGATGTGACACTTGTCAGAGGTCCAAGCCAGTACACCAGAAGCCGGCGGGCTTGCTGGAACCACTGGAAACACCACAGCAACCGTGGGAGAGGGTGGCGCTGGACTTCGTCACTGACCTGCCCAGTTCCAGAGGCAAGACGGCGGTACTGGTGGTGGTGGACTTGTTCACCAAGATGGCGCACTTCATTCCCTGCGCGAAGGTGGCGACGGCGGAACAGACCGCCAAGCTCTTCATCGACCACGTGTTCCGGGCGCATGGGCTGCCGCGGGCCATCCTGTCCGACAGGGGGCGCCAGTTTATTTCCAATTTTTGGCAGAAGCTCCTAGGTATCCTGCGCGTCAAGATCAACCTAGCGTCGGCAAGACATCCACAAACCAACGGCCAGGCCGAGAGGGTCAACGCGATCATGCAGCAGTACCTGAGATGTTATGCAAATCAGCGACCCACAGCTTGGGTGGACTACCTACCGATGGCGGAGTTTGCCTACAACAACACGAAGCATGCGTCGACGGGGGTGACGCCGTTCTTCGCGAACAATGGACGTCATCCCAGGACCTTCCCGGGGTTCGTAGCACCAAGAGAGGGGGAGCCGCAAGAGGCCGACCAGTTCGCTGCAGAACTACAAGAGGTGCACGAGGAGCTGCGGAGACATTTGGAGCTAGCCAAACAAGCATATAAGGTGCAGGCAGACAAAGGCAGAAGAGTGGGAGAGGACATCCAGGTGGGGGACTGGGTGTGGTTAGCGGCCCAGGCGATGCCAACCAAGTCGTTGGCCAAGAAGAAGCTAGGGCACAGGCAGCTAGGACCATACCAGGTGGAGGCTAAGATCAACCCCGTGGCTTTTCGACTGGCCCTCCCCGAAGGTTCCAGAGTCCACCCGGTTTTTCATAGGTCGGTGCTCACTCCCTACAAGGCCCCGCACAGGTTTCAGGAGTCTGAAACAGTACCGCAGCCACGCACAGAGTCACCTAGGAGGGAGGGATCGCCTAGGGTCGAACCACTCAACGAGGTCACAGAGATCCTGGACTCGAGATGGGGGGAAGAGGGAATAGAATACTTTCTAGTCAGAGAGGGTGCACCAGTCAGTGCCAGTGGGTGGGTGCCGGACTACGCTTTAGACGAACCTCTTTTAAAGGACGAGTTCCATGCCCTTTTCCCACATAGACCCATGCCAGCCGAGTACTTCGATGACTGGCTCTTTACCCCCACATGTTCAGGCAGCACTTTCCACGGCTTTTCTTCAGCCGAGGAAAGAACGCCGAACTCAAACTCGCCCAGGGGATCGTGTTCGGGGGTGGACACAGAGCCCTCTTATTGGTGGGATGAGCAACCAGAGGAAGCCTGGCGCAAGAAATGGCTGAAGGGGCCTTGGCCGGCAGCACCAGACGAAGTAGCAATGGAAGAGGGAACTGCGAACATTTTGGGTGAAGAACCCGAATTCGAACACACGTACACCGAGCTGCCAGCAGAGGTCATGGACGTAGCCGAACTGTATCCTGCATCTACCTCCGAGGAGCTGCAGTTCCCACAACCCGCACCCGATGGGGGGGAGGGGGGAAGGGGGGGCTTCGAGGGGGGGATGGATGTCAGGGGTTCAGGGAGAGAGGCGCAGAGGAGGGAGGAGACCGAGAGTGAGGGAGAAGGATTCCAGCCTGACGAGGAAGAGGACGACAATGACCCGAGATGGTCCATGAGTCCGTCCAGTGAATCGGAGGATTCCCAAAAGGGAGCCCCCCTGGTCAAGCCAAGGGGAGCCCAAGGGGGAAGCAGTCAGGAGCAGGGAAACGTAGGGGGAACCGCCAGTGGGAGTTGGAGATCGAGACCTGCTTCTCCACCGGAACGGAGTGAAGAGGGTGGAGTTACCAGTGTGTCGGGAGGAACAGAACAAGGAGCAGAGGGGGGAAGGAGATCGGGGCAAGACGTCCTGCCGGAAGGGGCGGAAAGCAGTACCGGGAGCAGTGTGGCTGTTGAAAGGAAGGTCAGGAGCAACGTACGCGCGCCAAGTTCAAATGTGGAGGCGCGCGGAAGTGGGGAGAGCTCTGGGGAGGAGCCTGGTGCTAAAGCACGAAGGAGGGGGCAGCAGGCAGGAGAAGACTCAGCCTCTGGGGAGTCCCGGAAAGAGGGAACACAGGGGGGCAGGAAGACCCTGCGGAAAAGGAAGGAGAGGAAAAGGTGGAGCAGCACAAGCCTCTTAAATTGGTGCAGGGGAGGGACGGACTCAGAGGGGACTTCTAACATCTAAGGGTAACAGATGTGGAGCCACGGAGTTTGGATGTAATGACGACAATGATCTTCAATAAAACCTTTTGTATATAACTTGGACTGGACTTTGGTCTCTTGTGAGCTGGGACCCAGGGTGGCTCTGACAGTAGGCTTTTGATCAAAAGCCAAGAAATTATCCATCGACTGTTTCTCCTGCGGAAAAAAAATTTCTGAAAAAAAAATCCCTAAGCTGCGCGGTCACAATTTCATCAAAAACTGGCCGTTTGCAACTTTGGTCAAAAATGGTGCCAAACTGTTGCAAACTCTCCGCTGAAAAGTTTGGCGGTTGAATCGGAAGGCTTTTGATCATAGGCCAAGAAATCAGCCCTCGACTACTTCACCTGCGGAAAAAGATTTTTCTGAAAAAATACCTAAGGCGCGCGGACACAATTTCATCAAATATCGGCCTTTTTCCACTTTGCTCAAAAATGGTGCCAAACTGTTGCAAACTCTCCCCTGAAAGGTTTGGCAGTGGAAATAGAAGGCTTTTGATAATAGGCCAAGAAATCAGCCCTCGACTACTTCACCTGCCGAAAAAAAATTTCTGAATGAATCCATTAGCCGGTCACAATTTCATCAAAAATCGGCCTCTTTCCTCTTTGCTCAAAAATGGTGCCAAACTGTTGGAAAGTCTCCCCTGAAAGGTTTGCCGGTTGAATCGGAAGGCTTTTGATCATAGGCCAAGAAATCAGCCTTCGACTACTTCACCTGCGGAAAAAGATTTTTCTGAAAAAATCCCTAAGGCGCGCGGTCACAATTTCATCAAAAATCGGCCTTTTTCCTATTTGCTCAAAAATGGTGCCAAACTGTTGTAAACTCTCCCCTGAAAAGTTTGGCGGTTGAATCGGAAGTCTTTTGATCATAGGTCAGGAAATCAGCCCTCAACTACTTCACCTGCGGAAAAAGATTTTTCTGAAAAAATCCCTAAGGCGCGCGGTCACAATTTCATCAAAAATCGGCCTTTTTCCACTTTGCTCAAAAATGGTGCCAAACTGTTTTAAACTCTCCCCTGAAAGATTTGGCGGTGGAAACGGAAGGCTTTTGATCATAGCCAAGAAATAAGCCCTCGACTACTTCACCGGCGGAAAAAGATTTTTCTGAAGAAATCCCTCAGGCGCGCGGGCACAATTTCATCAAAAATCGGCCTTTTTCCTCTTTGCTCAAAAATGCTGCCAAACTGTTTTAAATTCTCCCCTGAACGGTTTGGCTGTGGAAACGGAAGGCTTTTGATCATAGGCCAAGAAATCAGCCCTCGACTTCTTCACCTGTGGAAAAAGATTTTTCTGAAAATATCCCTAAGGCGCGCGGTCACAATTTCATCAAAAATCGGCCTTTTTCCACTTTGCTCAAAAATGGTGCCAAACTGTTGTAAACTCTCCCCTGAAAGGTTTGGCGGTGGAAACAGAAGGCTTTTGATCAAAAGCCAAGAAATTATCCATCGACTATTTCTCCTGCAGAAAAAAAATTTCTGAAAAAAAAATCCCTAAGCTGCGCGGTCACAATTTCATCAAAAACTGGCCGTTTTCAACTTTGGTCAAAAATGGTGCCAAACTGTTGCAAACTCTCCCCTGAAAAGTTTGGCGGTTGAATCGGAAGGCTTTTGATCATAGGTCAGGAAATCAGCCCTCAACTACTTCACCTGCGGAAAAAGATTTTTCTGAAAAAATCCCTAAGGCGCGCGGTCACAATTTCATCAAAAATCGGCCTTTTTCCACTTTGCTCAAAAATGGTGCCAAACTGTTTTAAACTCTCCCCTGAAAGATTTGGCGGTGGAAACGGAAGGCTTTTGATCATAGCCAAGAAATAAGCCCTCGACTACTTCACCGGCGGAAAAAGATTTTTCTGAAAAAATCCCTCAGGCGCGCGGGCCCAATTTCATCAAAAATCGGCCTTTTTCCTCTTTGCTCAAAAATGGTGCCAAACTGTTGCAAACTCTCCCCTGAAAGGTTTAGCGGTTGAATCGGAAGTCTTTTGATCATAGGCCAAGAAATCAGCCCTCAACTACTTCACCTGCGGAAAAAGATTTTTCTGAAAAAATCCCTAAGGCGCCCGGTCAAAATTTCATCAAAAATCGGCCTTTTTCCACTTTGCTCAAAAATGGTGCCAAACTTTCTTAAACTCTCCCCTGAAAGGTTTGGCGGTGGAAACGGAAGGCTTTTGATCACAGGCAAGAAATCAGCCCTCGACTCCTTCACCTGCGGAGAATGATTTTTCTGAAAAAATCCCTAAGGCGCGCGGTCACAATTTCATCAAAAATCGGCCTTTTTCCACTTTGCTCAAAAATGGTGCCAAACTGTTGTAAACTCTCCCCTGAAAGGTTTGGCGGTGGAAACAGAAGGCTTTTGATCAAAAGCCAAGAAATTAGCCATCGACTATTTCTCCTGCGGAAAAAAAAATTTCTGAAAAAAAAATCCCTAAGCTGCGCGGTCATAATTTCATCAAAAACTGGCCGTTTTCAACTTTGGTCAAAAATGGTGCCAAACTGTTGCAAACTCTCCCCTGAAAGGTTTGACGATTGAATCGGAAGGCTTTTGATCATAGGCCAAGAAATCAGACCTCGACTACTATACCTGCGGAAAAAGATTTTTCTGAAAAAATCCCTAAGGCGCGCGGTCACAATTTCATCAAAAATTGGCCTTTTTCCTCTTTGCTCAAAAATGGTTCCAAAGTGTTGCAAACTCTCCTCTGAAAGGTTTGGCAGTGGAAACAGAAGGCTATTGATCATAGGCCAAGAAATCAGCCCTCGACTACTTCACCTGCGGAAAAAAAAATTCTGAATGAATCCCTTAGCCGGACACAATTTGATCAAAAATTGGCCATTTTCCTCTTTGCTAAAAAATGGTGCGAACTGTTTTGAACTCTCCGATGAAAGGTTTGGCGGTTGAATCGGAAGGCTTTTGATCATGGGCCAAGAAATCAGCAGTCGAATACTTCACCTGTGGAAAAAGATTTTTCAGAAAAAATCCCTAAGGCGCGCGGTCACAATTTCATCAAAAACCGGCCGTTTTCCACTTTGCTCAAAAATGGTGCCAAACTGTTGGAAAGTCTCCCCTGAAAGGTTTGCCGGTTGAGTCGGATGGCTTTTGATCATAGGCCAAGAAATCAGCCCTCGACTACTTCACCTGCAGAAAAAGAGTTTTCTGAAAAAATCCCTAAGGCGCGCGGTCACAATTTCATCAAAAACCGGCCGTTTTCCACTTTGCTCAAAAATGGTGCCAAACTGTTGGAAAGTCTCCCCTGAAAGGTTTGCCGGTTGAGTCGGAGGGCTTTTGATCATAGGCCAAGAAATCAGCCCTCGACTACTTCACCTGCAGAAAAAGAGTTTTCTGAAAAAATCCCTAAGGCGCGCGGTCACAATTTAATCAAAAATCGGCCTTTTTCCACTTTGCTCAAAAATGGTGCTAAACTGTTGCAAACTCTCCCCTGAAAAGTTTGGCGGTGGAAACGGAAGGCTTTTCATCATAGGCCAAGAAATTAGCCCTCAATTACTTCACCTGTGGAAAAAGATTTTTCAGAAAAAATCCCTAAGGCGCGCGGTCACAATTTCATCAAAAACGGGCCGTTTTCCACTTTGCTCAAAAATGGTGCCAAACTGTTGGAAAGTCTCCCCTGAAAGGTTTGCCGGTTGAATCGGAAGGCTTTTGATCATAGGCCAAGAAATCAGCCTTCGACTACTTCACCTGTGGAAAAAGATTTTTCTGAAAAAATCCCTAAGGCGCGCGGTCACAATTTCATCAAAAATCGGCCTTTTTCCTCTTTGCTCAAAAATGGTTCCAAACTGTTTTAAACTCTCCCCTGAAAAGTTTGGCGGTTGAATCGGAAGGCTTTTGATCATAGGCCAGGAAATCAGCCCTCAACTACTTCACCTGCGGAAAAAGATTTTTCTGAAAAAATCCCTAAGGCGCGCGGTCACAATTTCATCAAAAATCGGCCTTTTTCCTCTTTGCTCAAAAATGGTGCCAAACTGTTTTAAACTCTCCCCTGAAAGATTTGGCGGTGGAAAAGGCTTTTGATCATAGCCAAGAAATAAGCCCTCGACTACTTCACCAGCGGAAAAAGATTTTTCTGAAAAAATACCTCAGGCGCGCGGGCCCAATTTCATCAAAAATCGGCCTTTTTCCTCTTTGCTCAAAAATGCTGCCAAACTGTTTTAAATTCTCCCCTGAATGGTTTGGCTGTGGAAACAGAAGGCTTTTGATCATAGGCCAAGAAATCAGCCCTCGACTACTTCACCTGCGGAAAAAGATTTTTCTGAAAAAATCCCTAAGCCGCGCAGTCACAATTTCATCAAAAACTGGCCGTTTTCAACTTTGCTCAAAAATGGTGCCAAACGTTCTTAAACTCTCCCCTGAAAGATTTGGCGGTGGAAACGGAAGGCTTTTGATCATAGCCAAGAAATAAGCCCTCGACTACTTCACCGGCGGAAAAAGATTTTTCTGAAAAAATCCCTCAGGCGCGCGGGCCCAATTTCATCAAAAATCGGCCTTTTTCCACTTTGCTCAAAAATGGTGCCAAACTTTCTTAAACTCTCCCCTGAAAGGTTTGGCGGTGGAAACGGAAGGCTTTTGATCATAGGCAAGAAATTAACCCTCGACTCCTTCACCTGCGGAGAAAGATTTTTCTGAAAAAATCCCTAAGGCGCGCGGTCACAATTTCATCAAAAATCGGCCTTTTTCCACTTTGCTCAAAAATGGTGCCACACTGTTGTAAACTCTCCCCTGAAAGGTTTGGCGGTGGAAACAGAAGGCTTTTGATCAAAAGCCAAGAAATTATCCATCGACTATTTCTCCTGCGGAAAAAAAATTTCTGAAAAAAAAATCCCTAAGCTGCGCGGTCACAATTTCATCAAAAACTGGCCGTTTGCAACTTTGGTCAAAAATGGTGCCAAACTGTTGCAAACTCTCCGCTGAAAAGTTTGGCGGTTGAATCGGAAGGCTTTTGATCATAGGCCAAGAAATCAGCCCTCGACTACTTCACCTGCGGAAAAAGATTTTTCTGAAAAAATACCTAAGGCGCGCGCACACAATTTCATCAAATATCGGCCTTTTTCCACTTTGCTCAAAAATGGTGCCAAACTGTTGCAAACTCTCCCCTGAAAGGTTTGGCAGTGGAAATAGAAGGCTTTTGATAATAGGCCAAGAAATCAGCCCTCGACTACTTCACCTGCCGAAAAAAAATTTCTGAATGAATCCATTAGCCGGTCACAATTTCATCAAAAATCGGCCTCTTTCCTCTTTGCTCAAAAATGGTGCCAAACTGTTGGAAAGTCTCCCCTGAAAGGTTTGCCGGTTGAATCGGAAGGCTTTTGATCATAGGCCAAGAAATCAGCCTTCGACTACTTCACCTGCGGAAAAAGATTTTTCTGAAAAAATCCCTAAGGCGCGCGGTCACAATTTCATCAAAAATCGGCCTTTTTCCTATTTGCTCAAAAATGGTGCCAAACTGTTGTAAACTCTCCCCTGAAAAGTTTGGCGGTTGAATCGGAAGTCTTTTGATCATAGGTCAGGAAATCAGCCCTCAACTACTTCACCTGCGGAAAAAGATTTTTCTGAAAAAATCCCTAAGGCGCGCGGTCACAATTTCATCAAAAATCGGCCTTTTTCCACTTTGCTCAAAAATGGTGCCAAACTGTCTTAAACTCTCCCCTGAAAGATTTGGCGGTGGAAACGGAAGGCTTTTGATCATAGCCAAGAAATAAGCCCTCGACTACTTCACCGGCGGAAAAAGATTTTTCTGAAGAAATCCCTCAGGCGCGCGGGCACAATTTCATCAAAAATCGGCCTTTTTCCTCTTTGCTCAAAAATGCTGCCAAACTGTTTTAAATTCTCCCCTGAACGGTTTGGCTGTGGAAACGGAAGGCTTTTGATCATAGGCCAAGAAATCAGCCCTCGACTTCTTCACCTGCAGAAAAAGATTTTTCTGAAAATATCCCTAAGGCGCGCGGTCACAATTTCATCAAAAATCAGCCTTTTTCCACTTTGCTCAAAAATGGTGCCAAACTGTTGTAAACTCTCCCCTGAAAGGTTTGGCGGTGGAAACAGAAGGCTTTTGATCAAAAGCCAAGAAATCATCCATCGACTATTTCTCCTGCAGAAAAAAAATTTCTGAAAAAAAAATCCCTAAGCTGCGCGGTCACAATTTCATCAAAAACTGGCCGTTTTCAACTTTGGTCAAAAATGGTGCCAAACTGTTGCAAACTCTCCCCTGAAAAGTTTGGCGGTTGAATCGGAAGGCTTTTGATCATAGGCCAAGAAATCAGCCCTCGACTACTTCACCTGCGGAAAAAGATTTTTCTGAAAAAATACCTAAGGCGCGCGGACACAATTTCATCAAATATCGGCCTTTTTCCACTTTGCTCAAAAATGGTGCCAAACTGTTGCAAACTCTCCCCTGAAAGGTTTGGCAGTGGAAATAGAAGGCTTTTGATAATAGGCCAAGAAATCAGCCCTCGACTACTTCACCTGCCGAAAAAAAATTTCTGAATGAATCCATTAGCTGGTCACAATTTCATCAAAAATCGGCCTCTTTCCTCTTTGCTCAAAAATGGTGCCAAACTGTTGGAAAGTCTCCCCTGAAAGGTTTTCCGGTTGAATCGGAAGGCTTTTGATCATAGGCCAAGAAATCAGCCTTCGACTACTTCACCTGCGGAAAAAGATTTTTCTGAAAAAATCCCTAAGGCGCGCGGTCACAATTTCATCAAAAATCGGCCTTTTTCCACTTTGCTCAAAAATGGTGCCAAACTGTCTTAAACTCTCCCCTGAAAGATTTGGCCGTGGAAACGGAAGGCTTTTGATCATAGCCAAGAAATAAGCCCTCGACTACTTCACCGGCGGAAAAAGATTTTTCTGAAGAAATCCCTCAGGCGCGCGGGCACAATTTCATCAAAAATCGGCCTTTTTCCTCTTTGCTCAAAAATGCTGCCAAACTGTTTTAAATTCTCCCCTGAAAGGTTTGGCGGTGGAAACGGAAGCCTTTGATCATAGGCCAAGAAATCAGCCCTCGACTACTTCACCTGCGGAAAAAGATTTTTCTGAAAAATCCCTAAGGCGCGCGGTCAAAATTTCATCAAATATCGGCCTTTTTCCACTTTGCTCAAAAATGGTGCCAAACTGTTTTGAACTCTCCCCTGAAAAGTTTGGCGGTTGAATCGGAAGGCTTTTGATCATAGGCAAGAAATCAGCCCTCGACTACTTCACCTGCGGAAAAATATTTTTCTGAAAAAATCCCTAAGGCGCGCGGTCACAATTTCATCAAAAATCAGCGTTTTTCCACTTTGCTCAAAAATGGTGCCAAACCGTTTTAAACTCTCCCCTGAAAGATTTGGCGGTGAAAACGGAAGGCTTTTTATCATAGCCAAGAAATAAGCCCTCGACTACTTCACCGGCGGAAAAAGATTTTTCTGAAAAAATCCCTCAGGCGCGCGGGCACAATTTCATCAAAAATCTGCCTTTTTCCTCTTTGCTCAAAAATGCTGCCAAACTGTTTTAATTCTCCCCTGAACGGTTTGCCGGTTGAATCGGAAGGCTTTTGATCATAGGCCAAGAAATCAGCCTTCGACTACTTCACCTGTGGAAAAAGATTTTTCTGAAAAAATCCCTAAGGCGCGCGGTCACAATTTCATCAAAAATCGGCCTTTTTCCTCTTTGCTCAAAAATGGTGCCAAACTGTTTTAAACTCTCCCCTGAAAAGTTTGGCGGTTGAATCGGAAGGCTTTTGATCATAGGCCAGGAAATCAGCCCTCAACTACTTCACCTGCGGAAAAAGATTTTTCTTAAAAAATCCCTAAGGCGCGCGGGCACAATTTCATCAAAAATCTGCCTTTTTCCTCTTTGCTCACAAATGCTGCCAAACTGTTTTAAATTCTCCCCTGAACGGTTTGCCGGTTGAATCGGAAGGCTTTTGATCATAGGCCAAGAAATCAGCCTTCGACTACTTCACCTGCGGAAAAAGATTTTTCTGAAAAAATCCCTAAGGCGCGCGGTCACAATTTCATAAAAAATCGGCCTTTTTCCTCTTTGCTCAAAAATGGTGCCAAACTGTTTTAAACTCTCCCCTGAAAAGTTTGGCGGTTGAATCGGAAGGCTTTTGATCATAGGCCAGGAAATCAGCCCTCAACTACTTCACCTGCGGAAAAAGATTTTTCTGAAAAAATCCCTAAGGCGCGCGGTCACAATTTCATCAAAAATCGGCCTTTTTCCTCTTTGCTCAAAAATGGTGCCAAACTTTTGCAAACTCTCCCCTGAAAGGTTTAGCGGTTGAATCGGAAGTCTTTTGATCATAGGCCAAGAAATCAGCCCTCGACTACTTCACCGGCGGAAAAAGATTTTTCTGAAAAAATCCCTAAGGCGCCCGGTCAAAATTTCATCAAAAATCGGCCTTTTTCCACTTTGCTCAAAAATGGTGCCAAACTTTCTTAAACTCTCCCCTGAAAGGTTTGGCGGTGGAAACGGAAGGCTTTTGATCACAGGCAAGAAATCAGCCCTCGACTCCTTCACCTGCGGAGAATGATTTTTCTGAAAAAATCCCTAAGGCGCGCGGTCACAATTTCATCAAAAATCGGCCTTTTTCCACTTTGCTCAAAAATGGTGCCAAACTGTTGTAAACTCTCCCCTGAAAGGTTTGGCGGTGGAAACAGAAGGCTTTTGATCAAAAGCCAAGAAATTAGCCATCGACTATTTCTCCTGCGGAAAAAAAATTTCTGAAAAAAAAATCCCTAAGCTGCGCGGTCATAATTTCATCAAAAACTGGCCGTTTTCAACTTTGGTCAAAAATGGTGCCAAACTGTTGCAAACTCTCCCCTGAAAGGTTTGACGATTGAATCGGAAGGCTTTTGATCATAGGCCAAGAAATCAGACCTCGACTACTATACCTGCGGAAAAAGATTTTTCTGAAAAAATCCCTAAGGCGCGCGGTCACAATTTCATCAAAAATTGGCCTTTTTCCTCTTTGCTCAAAAATGGTTCCAAAGTGTTGCAAACTCTCCTCTGAAAGGTTTGGCAGTGGAAACAGAAGGCTATTGATCATAGGCCAAGAAATCAGCCCTCGACTACTTCACCTGCGGAAAAAAAATTTCTGAATGAATCCCTTAGCCGGACACAATTTGATCAAAAATTGGCCATTTTCCTCTTTGCTAAAAAATGGTGCGAACTGTTTTGAACTCTCCGATGAAAGGTTTGGCGGTTGAATCGGAAGGCTTTTGATCATGGGCCAAGAAATCAGCAGTCGAATACTTCACCTGTGGAAAAAGATTTTTCAGAAAAAATCCCTAAGGCGCGCGGTCACAATTTCATCAAAAACCGGCCGTTTTCCACTTTGCTCAAAAATGGTGCCAAACTGTTGGAAAGTCTCCCCTGAAAGGTTTGCCGGTTGAGTCGGATGGCTTTTGATCATAGGCCAAGAAATCAGCCCTCGACTACTTCACCTGCAGAAAAAGAGTTTTCTGAAAAAATCCCTAAGGCGCGCGGTCACAATTTCATCAAAAACCGGCCGTTTTCCACTTTGCTCAAAAATGGTGCCAAACTGTTGGAAAGTCTCCCCTGAAAGGTTTGCCGGTTGAGTCGGAGGGCTTTTGATCATAGGCCAAGAAATCAGCCCTCGACTACTTCACCTGCAGAAAAAGAGTTTTCTGAAAAAATCCCTAAGGCGCGTGGTCACAATTTAATCAAAAATCGGCCTTTTTCCACTTTGCTCAAAAATGGTGCTAAACTGTTGCAAACTCTCCCCTGAAAAGTTTGGCGGTGGAAACGGAAGGCTTTTCATCATAGGCCAAGAAATTAGCCCTCAATTACTTCACCTGTGGAAAAAGATTTTTCAGAAAAAATCCCTAAGGCGCGCGGTCACAATTTCATCAAAAACGGGCCGTTTTCCACTTTGCTCAAAAATGGTGCCAAACTGTTGGAAAGTCTCCCCTGAAAGGTTTGCCGGTTGAATCGGAAGGCTTTTGATCATAGGCCAAGAAATCAGCCTTTGACTACTTCACCTGTGGAAAAAGATTTTTCTGAAAAAATCCCTAAGGCGCGCGGTCACAATTTCATCAAAAATCGGCCTTTTTCCTCTTTGCTCAAAAATGGTTCCAAACTGTTTTAAACTCTCCCCTGAAAAGTTTGGCGGTTGAATCGGAAGGCTTTTGATCATAGGCCAGGAAA
This sequence comes from Podarcis cretensis, assembly GCF_951804945.1. Taxonomy (NCBI): domain Eukaryota; kingdom Metazoa; phylum Chordata; class Lepidosauria; order Squamata; family Lacertidae; genus Podarcis; species Podarcis cretensis. The sequence goes on along the minus strand of NC_137176.1, from coordinate 20,716,960 downwards.
TCAGCCCTCAACTACTTCACCTGCGGAAAAAGATTTTTCTGAAAAAATCCCTAAGGCGCGCGGTCACAATTTCATCAAAAATCGGCCTTTTTCCTCTTTGCTCAAAAATGGTGCCAAACTGTTTTAAACTCTCCCCTGAAAGATTTGGCGGTGGAAAAGGCTTTTGATCATAGCCAAGAAATAAGCCCTCGACTACTTCACCGGCGGAAAAAGATTTTTCTGAAAAAATACCTCAGGCGCGCGGGCCCAATTTCATCAAAAATCGGCCTTTTTCCTCTTTGCTCAAAAATGCTGCCAAACTGTTTTAAATTCTCCCCTGAATGGTTTGGCTGTGGAAACAGAAGGCTTTTGATCATAGGCCAAGAAATCAGCCCTCGACTACTTCACCTGCGGAAAAAGATTTTTCTGAAAAAATCCCTAAGCCGCGCAGTCACAATTTCATCAAAAACTGGCCGTTTTCAACTTTGCTCAAAAATGGTGCCAAACGTTCTTAAACTCTCCCCTGAAAGATTTGGCGGTGGAAACGGAAGGCTTTTGATCATAGCCAAGAAATAAGCCCTCGACTACTTCACCGGCGGAAAAAGATTTTTCTGAAAAAATCCCTCAGGCGCGCGGGCCCAATTTCATCAAAAATCGGCCTTTTTCCACTTTGCTCAAAAATGGTGCCAAACTTTCTTAAACTCTCCCCTGAAAGGTTTGGCGGTGGAAACGGAAGGCTTTTGATCATAGGCAAGAAATTAACCCTCGACTCCTTCACCTGCGGAGAAAGATTTTTCTGAAAAAATCCCTAAGGCGCGCGGTCACAATTTCATCAAAAATCGGCCTTTTTCCACTTTGCTCAAAAATGGTGCCACACTGTTGTAAACTCTCCCCTGAAAGGTTTGGCGGTGGAAACAGAAGGCTTTTGATCAAAAGCCAAGAAATTATCCATCGACTATTTCTCCTGCGGAAAAAAAAATTCTGAAAAAAAAATCCCTAAGCTGCGCGGTCACAATTTCATCAAAAACTGGCCGTTTGCAACTTTGGTCAAAAATGGTGCCAAACTGTTGCAAACTCTCCGCTGAACAGTTTGGCGGTTGAATCGGAAGGCTTTTGATCATAGGCCAAGAAATCAGCCCTCGACTACTTCACCTGCGGAAAAAGATTTTTCTGAAAAAATACCTAAGGCGCGCGGACACAATTTCATCAAATATCGGCCTTTTTCCACTTTGCTCAAAAATGGTGCCAAACTGTTGCAAACTCTCCCCTGAAAGGTTTGGCAGTGGAAATAGAAGGCTTTTGATAATAGGCCAAGAAATCAGCCCTCGACTATTTCTCCTGCGGAAAAAAAATTTCTGAAAAAAAAATCCCTAAGCTGCGCGGTCACAATTTCATCAAAAACTGGCCGTTTGCAACTTTGGTCAAAAATGGTGCCAAACTGTTGCAAACTCTCCGCTGAACAGTTTGGCGGTTGAATCGGAAGGCTTTTGATCATAGGCCAAGAAATCAGCCCTCGACTACTTCACCTGCGGAAAAAGATTTTTCTGAAAAAATACCTAAGGCGCGCGGACACAATTTCATCAAATATCGGCCTTTTTCCACTTTGCTCAAAAATGGTGCCAAACTGTTGCAAACTCTCCCCTGAAAGGTTTGGCAGTGGAAATAGAAGGCTTTTGATAATAGGCCAAGAAATCAGCCCTCGACTACTTCACCTGCCGAAAAAAAATTTCTGAATGAATCCATTAGCCGGTCACAATTTCATCAAAAATCGGCCTCTTTCCTCTTTGCTCAAAAATGGTGCCAAACTGTTGGAAAGTCTCCCCTGAAAGGTTTGCCGGTTGAATCGGAAGGCTTTTGATCATAGGCCAAGAAATCAGCCTTCGACTACTTCACCTGCGGAAAAAGATTTTTCTGAAAAAATCCCTAAGGCGCGCGGTCACAATTTCATCAAAAATCGGCCTTTTTCCTATTTGCTCAAAAATGGTGCCAAACTGTTGTAAACTCTCCCCTGAAAAGTTTGGCGGTTGAATCGGAAGTCTTTTGATCATAGGTCAGGAAATCAGCCCTCAACTACTTCACCTGCGGAAAAAGATTTTTCTGAAAAAATCCCTAAGGCGCGCGGTCACAATTTCATCAAAAATCGGCCTTTTTCCACTTTGCTCAAAAATGGTGCCAAACTGTCTTAAACTCTCCCCTGAAAGATTTGGCGGTGGAAACGGAAGGCTTTTGATCATAGCCAAGAAATAAGCCCTCGACTACTTCACCGGCGGAAAAAGATTTTTCTGAAGAAATCCCTCAGGCGCGTGGGCACAATTTCATCAAAAATCGGCCTTTTTCCTCTTTGCTCAAAAATGCTGCCAAACTGTTTTAAATTCTCCCCTGAACGGTTTGGCTGTGGAAACGGAAGGCTTTTGATCATAGGCCAAGAAATCAGCCCTCGACTTCTTCACCTGCAGAAAAAGATTTTTCTGAACATATCCCTAAGGCGCGCGGTCACAATTTCATCAAAAATCAGCCTTTTTCCACTTTGCTCAAAAATGGTGCCAAACTGTTGTAAACTCTCCCCTGAAAGGTTTGGCGGTGGAAACAGAAGGCTTTTGATCAAAAGCCAAGAAATCATCCATCGACTATTTCTCCTGCAGAAAAAAAATTTCTGAAAAAAAAATCCCTAAGCTGCGCGGTCACAATTTCATCAAAAACTGGCCGTTTTCAACTTTGGTCAAAAATGGTGCCAAACTGTTGCAAACTCTCCCCTGAAAAGTTTGGCGGTTGAATCGGAAGGCTTTTGATCATAGGCCAAGAAATCAGCCCTCGACTACTTCACCTGCGGAAAAAGATTTTTCTGAAAAAATACCTAAGGCGCGCGGACACAATTTCATCAAATATCGGCCTTTTTCCACTTTGCTCAAAAATGGTGCCAAACTGTTGCAAACTCTCCCCTGAAAGGTTTGGCAGTGGAAATAGAAGGCTTTTGATAATAGGCCAAGAAATCAGCCCTCGACTACTTCACCTGCCGAAAAAAAATTTCTGAATGAATCCATTAGCTGGTCACAATTTCATCAAAAATCGGCCTCTTTCCTCTTTGCTCAAAAATGGTGCCAAACTGTTGGAAAGTCTCCCCTGAAAGGTTTTCCGGTTGAATCGGAAGGCTTTTGATCATAGGCCAAGAAATCAGCCTTCGACTACTTCACCTGCGGAAAAAGATTTTTCTGAAAAAATCCCTAAGGCGCGCGGTCACAATTTCATCAAAAATCGGCCTTTTTCCACTTTGCTCAAAAATGGTGCCAAACTGTCTTAAACTCTCCCCTGAAAGATTTGGCGGTGGAAACGGAAGGCTTTTGATCATAGCCAAGAAATAAGCCCTCGACTACTTCACCGGCGGAAAAAGATTTTTCTGAAGAAATCCCTCAGGCGCGCGGGCACAATTTCATCAAAAATCGGCCTTTTTCCTCTTTGCTCAAAAATGCTGCCAAACTGTTTTAAATTCTCCCCTGAACGGTTTGGCTGTGGAAACGGAAGGCTTTTGATCATAGGCCAAGAAATCAGCCCTCGACTTCTTCACCTGCAGAAAAAGATTTTTCTGAAAAAATCCCTAAGCCGCGCAGTCACAATTTCATCAAAAACTGGCCGTTTTCAACTTTGCTCAAAAATGGTGCCAAACTGTTGCAAACTCTCCCCTGAAAGGTTTGGCGGTGGAAACGGAAGCCTTTGATCATAGGCCAAGAAATCAGCCCTCGACTACTTCACCTGCGGAAAAAGATTTTTCTGAAAAATCCCTAAGGCGCGTGGTCAAAATTTCATCAAATATCGGCCTTTTTCCACTTTGCTCAAAAATGGTGCCAAACTGTTTTGAACTCTCCCCTGAAAAGTTTGGCGGTTGAATCGGAAGGCTTTTGATCATAGGCAAGAAATCAGCCCTCGACTACTTCACCTGCGGAAAAATATTTTTCTGAAAAAATCCCTAAGGCGCGCGGTCACAATTTCATCAAAAATCGGCGTTTTTCCACTTTGCTCAAAAATGGTGCCAAACTGTTTTAAACTCTCCCCTGAAAGATTTGGCGGTGAAAACGGAAGGCTTTTTATCATAGCCAAGAAATAAGCCCTCGACTACTTCACCGGCGGAAAAAGATTTTTCTGAAAAAATCCCTCAGGCGCGCGGGCACAATTTCATCAAAAATCTGCCTTTTTCCTCTTTGCTCAAAAATGCTGCCAAACTGTTTTAATTCTCCCCTGAACGGTTTGCCGGTTGAATCGGAAGGCTTTTGATCATAGGCCAAGAAATCAGCCTTCGACTACTTCACCTGTGGAAAAAGATTTTTCTGAAAAAATCCCTAAGGCGCGCGGTCACAATTTCATCAAAAATCGGCCTTTTTCCTCTTTGCTCACAAATGCTGCCAAACTGTTTTAAATTCTCCCCTGAACGGTTTGCCGGTTGAATCGGAAGGCTTTTGATCATAGGCCAAGAAATCAGCCTTCGACTACTTCACCTGCGGAAAAAGATTTTTCTGAAAAAATCCCTAAGGCGCACGGTCACAATTTCATAAAAAATCGGCCTTTTTCCTCTTTGCTCAAAAATGGTGCCAAACTGTTTTAAACTCTCCCCTGAAAAGTTTGGCGGTTGAATCGGAAGGCTTTTGATCATAGGCCAGGAAATCAGCCCTCAACTACTTCACCTGCGGAAAAAGATTTTTCTGAAAAAATCCCTAAGGCGCGCGGTCACAATTTCATCAAAAATCGGCCTTTTTCCACTTTGCTCAAAAATGGTGCCAAACTGTTTTAAACTCTCCCTGAAAGATTTGGCGGTGGAAACGGAAGGCTTTTGATCATAGCCAAGAAATAAGCCCTCGACTACTTCACCGGCGGAAAAAGATTTTTCTGAAAAAATCCCTCAGGCGCGCGGGCCCAATTTCATCAAAAATCGGCCTTTTTCCTCTTTGCTCAAAAATGGTGCCAAACTGTTGCAAACTCTCCCCTGAAAGGTTTAGCGGTTGAATCGGAAGTCTTTTGATCATAGGCCAAGAAATCAGCCCTCAACTACTTCACCTGCGGAAAAAGATTTTTCTGAAAAAATCCCTAAGGCGCCCGGTCAAAATTTCATCAAAAATCGGCCTTTTTCCACTTTGCTCAAAAATGGTGCCAAACTTTCTTAAACTCTCCCCTGAAAGGTTTGGCGGTGGAAACGGAAGGCTTTTGATCACAGGCAAGAAATCAGCCCTCGACTCCTTCACCTGCGGAGAATGATTTTTCTGAAAAAATCCCTAAGGCGCGCGGTCACAATTTCATCAAAAATCGGCCTTTTTCCACTTTGCTCAAAAATGGTGCCAAACTGTTGTAAACTCTCCCCTGAAAGGTTTGGCGGTGGAAACAGAAGGCTTTTGATCAAAAGCCAAGAAATTAGCCATCGACTATTTCTCCTGCGGAAAAAAAATTTCTGAAAAAAAAATCCCTAAGCTGCGCGGTCATAATTTCATCAAAAACTGGCCGTTTTCAACTTTGGTCAAAAATGGTGCCAAACTGTTGCAAACTCTCCCCTGAAAGGTTTGACGATTGAATCGGAAGGCTTTTGATCATAGGCCAAGAAATCAGACCTCGACTACTATACCTGCGGAAAAAGATTTTTCTGAAAAAATCCCTAAGGCGCGCGGTCACAATTTCATCAAAAATTGGCCTTTTTCCTCTTTGCTCAAAAATGGTTCCAAAGTGTTGCAAACTCTCCTCTGAAAGGTTTGGCAGTGGAAACAGAAGGCTATTGATCATAGGCCAAGAAATCAGCCCTCGACTACTTCACCTGCGGAAAAAAATTTTCTGAATGAATCCCTTAGCCGGACACAATTTGATCAAAAATTGGCCATTTTCCTCTTTGCTAAAAAATGGTGCGAACTGTTTTGAACTCTCCGATGAAAGGTTTGGCGGTTGAATCGGAAGGCTTTTGATCATGGGCCAAGAAATCAGCAGTCGAATACTTCACCTGTGGAAAAAGATTTTTCAGAAAAAATCCCTAAGGCGCGCGGTCACAATTTCATCAAAAACCGGCCGTTTTCCACTTTGCTCAAAAATGGTGCCAAACTGTTGGAAAGTCTCCCCTGAAAGGTTTGCCGGTTGAGTCGGATGGCTTTTGATCATAGGCCAAGAAATCAGCCCTCGACTACTTCACCTGCAGAAAAAGAGTTTTCTGAAAAAATCCCTAAGGCGCGCGGTCACAATTTAATCAAAAATCGGCCTTTTTCCACTTTGCTCAAAAATGGTGCTAAACTGTTGCAAACTCTCCCCTGAAAAGTTTGGCGGTGGAAACGGAAGGCTTTTCATCATAGGCCAAGAAATTAGCCCTCAATTACTTCACCTGTGGAAAAAGATTTTTCAGAAAAAATCCCTAAGGCGCGCGGTCACAATTTCATCAAAAACGGGCCGTTTTCCACTTTGCTCAAAAATGGTGCCAAACTGTTGGAAAGTCTCCCCTGAAAGGTTTGCCGGTTGAATCGGAAGGCTTTTGATCATAGGCCAAGAAATCAGCCTTCGACTACTTCACCTGTGGAAAAAGATTTTTCTGAAAAAATCCCTAAGGCGCGCGGTCACAATTTCATCAAAAATCGGCCTTTTTCCTCTTTGCTCAAAAATGGTTCCAAACTGTTTTAAACTCTCCCCTGAAAAGTTTGGCGGTTGAATCGGAAGGCTTTTGATCATAGGCCAGGAAATCAGCCCTCAACTACTTCACCTGCGGAAAAAGATTTTTCTGAAAAAATCCCTAAGGCGCGCGGTCACAATTTCATCAAAAATCGGCCTTTTTCCTCTTTGCTCAAAAATGGTGCCAAACTGTTTTAAACTCTCCCCTGAAAGATTTGGCGGTGGAAAAGGCTTTTGATCATAGCCAAGAAATAAGCCCTCGACTACTTCACCGGCGGAAAAAGATTTTTCTGAAAAAATACCTCAGGCGCGCGGGCCCAATTTCATCAAAAATCGGCCTTTTTCCTCTTTGCTCAAAAATGCTGCCAAACTGTTTTAAATTCTCCCCTGAATGGTTTGGCTGTGGAAACAGAAGGCTTTTGATCATAAGCCAAGAAATCAGCCCTCGACTACTTCACCTGCGGAAAAAGATTTTTCTGAAAAAATCCCTAAGCCGCGCAGTCACAATTTCATCAAAAACTGGCCGTTTTCAACTTTGCTCAAAAATGGTGCCAAACGTTCTTAAACTCTCCCCTGAAAGATTTGGCGGTGGAAACGGAAGGCTTTTGATCATAGCCAAGAAATAAGCCCTCGACTACTTCACCGGCGGAAAAAGATTTTTCTGAAAAAATCCCTCAGGCGCGCGGGCCCAATTTCATCAAAAATCGGCCTTTTTCCACTTTGCTCAAAAATGGTGCCAAACTTTCTTAAACTCTCCCCTGAAAGGTTTGGCGGTGGAAACGGAAGGCTTTTGATCATAGGCAAGAAATTAACCCTCGACTCCTTCACCTGCGGAGAAAGATTTTTCTGAAAAAATCCCTAAGGCGCGCGGTCACAATTTCATCAAAAATCGGCCTTTTTCCACTTTGCTCAAAAATGGTGCCACACTGTTGTAAACTCTCCCCTGAAAGGTTTGGCGGTGGAAACAGAAGGCTTTTGATCAAAAGCCAAGAAATTATCTGTGGTGGGATAATGAGCTGCTTGTGCGTTGAAACTCGATCCCTCAGAGCTCACTCAGTGTAGTGAAACCCTGCCTTGAGAGGAGCCCTTGAGCATGGCTCCCTCAGTCGCTGGTAGAATCTGACAGTGGGCGTTTGCGGAAGCGTTTCCAACATAAAAGCTGTTTCACAGACATGCGCCTCCTGGATTCCCTCCGTGACAGTTTCCGGCGGGGGGTGGGAGTTCTTAAGGGCTGTTCTGATACCTCCTCGCTGTTCCCACTGGAAGTATCCCAGAGCCTCCCCTCCGACTCCCTTTCCTTTGGAGCTCTCGCACTCCCCCTACTGGTTCCCTCTTCTGCTGAAGAAGAGGCTCTCCTATTCTCCTGAAGCCTTCTCACCACCTGTCCTTCCGATGGCAGTTCCCTGACATCCACCTCCCCCCCAGGGCCCCCTTCACCCCCTCCCGCCTCTTTTCTTACTGGCGGCGAGGACGGAAATCCCTGGAAGGAACTCCCCTCATCCTCCGAGGATTCAAACACTTCTAACCACGGCCTACCGCCTCTTTCCCCCTCTTCCTCTTCTTCGTCGGAATCTGTTTCCACCTCCACTTCCGACTCTGGGAACCCTTCAAATTCCCCTTCCTCATCTGTAGTCCCGAAGTGTTCCCTCCTAAACCTTGCCACTGGTTGTGGTTTACTTGGGAAACGCCGATGAAACGTTTCTATTAAAATCTCGTCTTTGACTTCCTCTGCCGGTACCCATGCGTTTTCTGACTCTTCCTCCCCCTCCCATTCTACCAAGTATTCCACCTGATTCCCCTTCCACCTGGAATCAATGATCCCTGCCACATCCATGTTGCGTTCTCTCTCTTCTATGACGGGTTTCCGGGTGACCTCCCTCTCATGTTTCCCCCACTCACACCCCTCTCTGTATGGCGACAGTAATGACCTGTGAAATACTGGATGCAATTTCATGTGACTGGGCAATCGGAGTTTGAATGCTACTGGGTTCACCTGCTGTATGACCTCAAAGGGTCCCAACCGTTTGGGTCTCAATTTCTTACACCCTCCCTTGAACGGCAGTCCTTGGGTGGATAGCCACACCCGGTTACCCACCCTTATGGTTTCGCCTTCCCTCCTATTTCTGTCAGCTTGCTTCTTATATTCTTCTTTGGCTTTCTCTAAGTTGAGTTGGAGCTGACGGTGGATCGCTTCCATCTCTTCAACAAAATTTTCCGCTGCAGGTACACTCCACCTTCCCCCGCCCTCTCCTGGAAACGCCCGAGGATGACACCCATAATTGGCTAGAAAGGGACTCATCCCTGTGGACACGTTCTCCGCGTTGTTGTAGGCAAATTCTGCCAGAGGTAACCAGTCCACCCAATCCGTTTCTCTGTCCTTTACATAACACCTCAGATATTGTTGCAAAACCCCGTTTGCCCTTTCTGCTTGCCCATTTGTTTCTGGGTGTCTGGCGGTGGAAAAACTTACCTCCACATGCAACATGCTCATTAGTTTCCTCCAGAACCTAGAAGTAAATTGTTTTCCTCTGTCGCTCAAAACCCTCAAGGGGGCGCCATGCAACCTAAAAATGTGCTCCACAAACAACCTTGCGGTTTCTTCCGCTGTCACTGCATGTGAACAAGCTATAAAGTGGCACATCTTAGTTAGTAGATCTACCACCACCATGACCGCGGTTTTCCCTTTGGATCTCGGTAGATCGGTCATGAAGTCTATGGATACCATCTCCCATGGCCTTTCTGGGGTGGGTAAGGGTTCTAATAACCCCGCTGGCGCCAACCTCTCTCCCTTTGCTCTTTGGCACCTGTCGCATCCCCTGACATACTCCCGCACGTCCTCCCGCACCTTGGGCCACCAAAACTCCCTGGTAACCAACCACATGGTTTTGTGCTGCCCGAAGTGCCCCGCCGTGGGGCTGTCATGCAACTGCTTAAGCACCCGCCCTCTTAGTTCCCCACCTGGTATGTAGAGCGCCCCTTTGTAATATAGTTTTCCGTTCTTTTCCTCAAACCCCCCTGCGTTCTCACCTGTCTCCCTGAGTTCCCTAAGTTTCTCTTGGGCATATTCATCGTTTTCAATACCCTCTACCAGTTCTCTTTGCCCCACCAATGCCGCCCCACAAACCCAGTGGTCCTCTGAGATGATATGTCTTTCTTCCGCCCCTCCTTCCCCCTCCAAGTACTCAGGTTTTCTGGAGAGAGCGTCCGCCCTGACATTCTCAGCCCCTGGCACGTAGCGAATCTCAAAATTGAACTTGGAGAACTCTTGCGCCCATCTTACTTGTCTCTGGTTCAACACTCGGGCTGTCCTCCAGTATTCTAGATTTTTGTGGTCTGTCCGCACTTGAACCTTGTGTTGCGCTCCAATCAACAGGTGTCTCCATCTCTTGAACGCTTCGTGGACAGCGAGTAATTCTCTGTCGTACACTGTATAATTCCTCTCAGACTTGTTCAATTTCCTCGAGAAGAAGGCACACGGCCTCCATTCCGACGTATTCGCTCCTGGCTGCAGAAGCACGGCCCCCACCGCTCTGTCAGACGCGTCGGTTTCCACCCTCATCGGCTGCTGCAGATCCACGTGTAAGAGTTGTTCTTCCGAAGCAAACGCCCTCTTTAAACTTTCGAAAGCTCGCTGCGCTTCTTCCGTCCAGACAAATTTCTTCTTACTGCTGAGACAATCCGTGATGGGGGCTGTTAAATGGGCGAAGTTCTTGATGAACTTCCGATAGAAGTTTCCGAACCCCAAAAACCTCTGCACATCTTTCTTAGTTTTCGGTGGCCTCCATTCCAGCACCGCTTGCACCTTGCTAGGATCCATGGCCAGCCCCTTGTCCGACAACCGGTACCCAAGGAATTCCACCTCCCTGGTGTGGAACTGACACTTCTCCAGTTTCACCCACAGCTGGTTTTCTTGCAGTTTGCTCAGTACTTCTCGCACATCTCGCACATGCTGCTCTTCATCCTCCGAGTACACCAGTACATCGTCCAAGAACGCAGCGCAGTTCTTGTACAGCAATGGTCCTAGTACGTGATTCATAAATGATTGAAATACTGCGGAACCCGCCTGGAGGCCGAAGGGCATAACGCAGTACTCAAATGCCCCCAAGGGGGTGAACATAGTGGTTTTCCACTCATCTCCCTTTCTCATACGTATCAGGTTATACGCCCCCCTCAGGTCCAGCTTGGTAAAAATCTTTCCTTTTCTCACCCGGGTCAGAATGTCATCGATTCTGGGCATAGGGAAGCTCACGGGTTCGGACACTGCGTTTAGGGCCCTGAAATCCACAATTAATCTCGGTTTGTCCGAGTTTTTTTTGTCTACAAAGAACACTGGACTACCCCCCACCGCTCGTGACTCCCTGATGAACCCACGCTTGAGGTTTTTGTCAATAAACTCCCTTAGCTCCTGCATTTCTCTGTCAGACATTGCATACACCTTGCCCACTGGCAATTGCGCCCCTGGAAGTAAGTTGATTTGGCAGTCAAAGGGTCTGTGCGGGGGTAGTTTATCTGCTTCCCTTTCGCTGAAGACGTCGGCAAAATCTGCATACTGTCGTGGTACCCTACCTTGTTCCATTGCTTCTATCTTTGCTAACGTGGCCTGAGTCCCCACTTGGCCCCCTCTTTCTGTGCAGTGTCCCATACAATGTGCTGACCCAAAGGAAACCACTCTCTGGTGCCATCCCACAAGCGGATCATGCAGCGCTAGCCAGCTCATCCCCAAAATGATGGGCGCTCCTCCCAACGTGGCTATATTAAACGCTATCCGTTCTGTGTGTCTTGCCACCCTCATTGTCATGGGGACAGTTTGCTGGTCTACTTCTCCCCCCAACAGCGCCCTCCCATCAATCGTGGTCACCTGCAGGGGATTTTTTAAAGGAATGGTTTGTATCTGATGGGCGGCTGCAAACTCCTTACTCATAAAGTTGCAGGAGCTGCCTGAGTCTAATAGCGCCTTCACTTTTAGTGGGTGTCCGTTTGCCAGCTCCAGCAATACCTCTATTACAAGAGCTGGTCTTGGGGGTTCTGGCGTGGGCACATTTACTGTTCCTTGGCCTGGCTGCTGTGCCCCGTCGGTGGCAGCCAGGCGTTGGCTTTTACTTGCTCCTTAGCTCCTTCTCCCTCCTCCCCAACAGCTCCCGCCATTCCTTGCCATTCCTTTCTTTGCGGACAAACTCTGGCAAAATGACCTGGCTGTTGGCAGAGAAAACATTTCTTGGCGCCTTTTCCCTCCTTCTTCCGCCCTTCACTGGGGTTTGAAATTGCGCGCGCGCGCGCTGTTCCGATTTCCATCGGCTCTGCTGGCAGAGAAGGCTGCTCTGGCATCTCTGGAATGCGGAAATCCCTCCAACGCTCCCCTTTCCCTTCCCGCTTCTCCAAGGCTCTGGCCTCCTGGCGTGAGCCTATGGCCAGCGCTGATTTAGTCAGAAGGTCCATAGACTCCGCCCTGGGCCCCCGGGAAAGTTCGTCTTTCACTGCCGAAGATAGTCCTTCTTCGAACAGCATTTGTATCGGTTCCGCTGACAAATCCCATCCTAATTTATGGATCAACATGGTGAACTCAGTCCAGTACTCACGGACAGATCGGTTCCCTTGTTTACACGCCATTAACTGCCTGCGCGCCACTCCCTGCTCAATCTCGCTGGAAAACATCAGATCCATGGCGCGAAAAAACTTCCTTGTGTCCCTTAGGGCTTCATTATTGGCTGCCATTAGTGGTCTCACCCAATCTCTGGCCGGGCCTTCGAGATGCCCAATCACAAAAGCAACCCTCGAATCCTCATCAGGAAAATCATCAAACTGCAGATTGAGGGCATATTGCATCTCAGTCCTGAAGGCTTGATAATTCCTGGGATCACCCCCAAACTTCTGCACCAGTCCTGGCACTTTCCTCGAGAGCTGGGCGGCTTTCCCCTTTTCTGCATCATGAGCCCTCCTCTCCTCCAACCTCGCCGTTTGCAGAGCTAACTGTACCTCCAACATCCTGTACCTTTCTTCCAGGCTAGGACCGGCTGCAGCTGCTCCCCCATCTCCGGCTCCGGCTGGGTTGCTCATGATGCCTCTCTTTGCACAAGCTGCTTTCAGGGACTGTCAGATTGCTGTGGTGGGATAATGAGCTGCTTGTGCGTTGAAACTCGATCCCTCAGAGCTCACTCAGTGTAGTGAAACCCTGCCTTGAGAGGAGCCCTTGAGCATGGCTCCCTCAGTCGCTGGTAGAATCTGACAGTGGGCGTTTGCGGAAGCGTTTCCAACATAAAAGCTGTTTCACAGACATGCGCCTCCTGGATTCCCTCCGTGACAGTTTCCGGCGGGGGGTGGGAGTTCTTAAGGGCTGTTCTGATACCTCCTCGCTGTTCCCACTGGAAGTATCCCAGAGCCTCCCCTCCGACTCCCTTTCCTTTGGAGCTCTCGCACTCCCCCTACTGGTTCCCTCTTCTGCTGAAGAAGAGGCTCTCCTATTCTCCTGAAGCCTTCTCACCACCTGTCCTTCCGATGGCAGTTCCCTGACATTATCCATCGACTATTTCTCCTGCGGAAAAAAAATTTCTGAAAAAAAAATCCCTAAGCTGCGCGGTCACAATTTCATCAAAAACTGGCCGTTTGCAACTTTGGTCAAAAATGGTGCCAAACTGTTGCAAACTCTCCGCTGAAAAGTTTGGCGGTTGAATCGGAAGGCTTTTGATCATAGGCCAAGAAATCAGCCCTCGACTACTTCACCTGCGGAAAAAGATTTTTCTGAAAAAATACCTAAGGCGCGCGGGCACAATTTCATCAAAAATCGGCCTTTTTCCTCTTTGCTCAAAAATGGTGCCAAACTGTTGCAAACTCTCCCCTGAACGGTTTGGCGGTTGAATCGGAAGGCTTTTGATCATAGGCCAAGAAATCAGCCTTCGACTACTTCACCTGCGGAAAAAGATTTTTCTGAAAAAATCCCTAAGGCGCGCGGTCACAATTTCATCAAAAATCGGCCTTTTTCCTATTTGCTCAAAAATGGTGCCAAACTGTTGTAAACTCTCCCCTGAAAAGTTTGGCGGTTGAATCGGAAGGCTTTTGATCATAGGTCAGGAAATCAGCCCTCAACTACTTCACCTGCGGAAAAAGATTTTTCTGAAAAAATCCCTAAGGCGCGCGGTCACAATTTCATCAAAAATCGGCCTTTTTCCACTTTGCTCAAAAATGGTGCCAAACTGTCTTAAACTCTCCCCTGAAAGATTTGGCGGTGGAAACGGAAGGCTTTTGATCATAGCCAAGAAATAAGCCCTCGACTACTACACCGGCGGAAAAAGATTTTTCTGAAGAAATCCCTCAGGCGCGCGGGCACAATTTCATCAAAAATCGGCCTTTTTCCTCTTTGCTCAAAAATGCTGCCAAACTGTTTTAAATTCTCCCCTGAACGGTTTGGCTGTGGAAACGGAAGGCTTTTGATCATAGGCCAAGAAATCAGCCCTCGACTTCTTCACCTGCAGAAAAAGATTTTTCTGAAAATATCCCTAAGGCGCGCGGTCACAATTTCATCAAAAATCGGCCTTTTTCCACTTTGCTCAAAAATGGTGCCAAACTGTTGTAAACTCTCCCCTGAAAGGTTTGGCGGTGGAAACAGAAGGCTTTTGATCAAAAGCCAAGAAATCATCCATCGACTATTTCTCCTGCAGAAAAAAAATTTCTGAAAAAAAAATCCCTAAGCTGCGCGGTCACAATTTCATCAAAAACTGGCCGTTTTCAACTTTGGTCAAAAATGGTGCCAAACTGTTGCAAACTCTCCCCTGAAAAGTTTGGCGGTTGAATCGGAAGGCTTTTGATCATAGGCCAAGAAATCAGCCCTCGACTACTTCACCTGCGGAAAAAGATTTTTCTGAAAAAATACCTAAGGCGCGCGGACACAATTTCATCAAATATCGGCCTTTTTCCACTTTGCTCAAAAATGGTGCCAAACTGTTGCAAACTCTCCCCTGAAAGGTTTGGCAGTGGAAATAGAAGGCTTTTGATAATAGGCCAAGAAATCAGCCCTCGACTACTTCACCTGCCGAAAAAAAATTTCTGAATGAATCCATTAGCTGGTCACAATTTCATCAAAAATCGGCCTCTTTCCTCTTTGCTCAAAAATGGTGCCAAACTGTTGGAAAGTCTCCCCTGAAAGGTTTTCCGGTTGAATCGGAAGGCTTTTGATCATAGGCCAAGAAATCAGCCTTCGACTACTTCACCTGCGGAAAAAGATTTTTCTGAAAAAATCCCTAAGGCGCGCGGTCACAATTTCATCAAAAATCGGCCTTTTTCCACTTTGCTCAAAAATGGTGCCAAACTGTCTTAAACTCTCCCCTGAAAGATTTGGCCGTGGAAACGGAAGGCTTTTGATCATAGCCAAGAAATAAGCCCTCGACTACTTCACCGGCGGAAAAAGATTTTTCTGAAGAAATCCCTCAGGCGCGCGGGCACAATTTCATCAAAAATCGGCCTTTTTCCTCTTTGCTCAAAAATGCTGCCAAACTGTTTTAAATTCTCCCCTGAACGGTTTGGCTGTGGAAACGGAAGGCTTTTGATCATAGGCCAAGAAATCAGCCCTCGACTTCTTCACCTGCAGAAAAAGATTTTTCTGAAAAAATCCCTAAGCCGCGCAGTCACAATTTCATCAAAAACTGGCCGTTTTCAACTTTGCTCAAAAATGGTGCCAAACTGTTGCAAACTCTCCCCTGAAAGGTTTGGCGGTGGAAACGGAAGCCTTTGATCATAGGCCAAGAAATCAGCCCTCGACTACTTCACCTGCGGAAAAAGATTTTTCTGAAAAATCCCTAAGGCGCGTGGTCAAAATTTCATCAAATATCGGCCTTTTTCCACTTTGCTCAAAAATGGTGCCAAACTGTTTTGAACTCTCCCCTGAAAAGTTTGGCGGTTGAATCGGAAGGCTTTTGATCATAGGCAAGAAATCAGCCCTCGACTACTTCACCTGCGGAAAAATATTTTTCTGAAAAAATCCCTAAGGCGCGCGGTCACAATTTCATCAAAAATCGGCGTTTTTCCACTTTGCTCAAAAATGGTGCCAAACTGTTTTAAACTCTCCCCTGAAAGATTTGGCGGTGAAAACGGAAGGCTTTTTATCATAGCCAAGAAATAAGCCCTCGACTACTTCACCGGCGGAAAAAGATTTTTCTGAAAAAATCCCTCAGGCGCGCGGGCACAATTTCATCAAAAATCTGCCTTTTTCCTCTTTGCTCAAAAATGCTGCCAAACTGTTTTAATTCTCCCCTGAACGGTTTGCCGGTTGAATCGGAAGGCTTTTGATCATAGGCCAAGAAATCAGCCTTCGACTACTTCACCTGTGGAAAAAGATTTTTCTGAAAAAATCCCTAAGGCGCGCGGTCACAATTTCATCAAAAATCGGCCTTTTTCCTCTTTGCTCACAAATGCTGCCAAACTGTTTTAAATTCTCCCCTGAACGGTTTGCCGGTTGAATCGGAAGGCTTTTGATCATAGGCCAAGAAATCAGCCTTCGACTACTTCACCTGCGGAAAAAGATTTTTCTGAAAAAATCCCTAAGGCGCGCGGTCACAATTTCATAAAAAATCGGCCTTTTTCCTCTTTGCTCAAAAATGGTGCCAAACTGTTTTAAACTCTCCCCTGAAAAGTTTGGCGGTTGAATCGGAAGGCTTTTGATCATAGGCCAGGAAGTCAGCCCTCAACTACTTCACCTGCGGAAAAAGATTTTTCTGAAAAAATCCCTAAGGCGCGCGGTCACAATTTCATCAAAAATCGGCCTTTTTCCACTTTGCTCAAAAATGGTGCCAAACTGTTTTAAACTCTCCCCTGAAAGATTTGGCGGTGGAAACGGAAGGCTTTTGATCATAGCCAAGAAATAAGCCCTCGACTACTTCACCGGCGGAAAAAGATTTTTCTGAAAAAATCCCTCAGGCGCGCGGGCCCAATTTCATCAAAAATCGGCCTTTTTCCTCTTTGCTCAAAAATGGTGCCAAACTGTTGCAAACTCTCCCCTGAAAGGTTTAGCGGTTGAATCGGAAGTCTTTTGATCATAGGCCAAGAAATCAGCCCTCAACTACTTCACCTGCGGAAAAAGATTTTTCTGAAAAAATCCCTAAGGCGCCCGGTCAAAATTTCATCAAAAATCGGCCTTTTTCCACTTTGCTCAAAAATGGTGCCAAACTTTCTTAAACTCTCCCCTGAAAGGTTTGGCGGTGGAAACGGAAGGCTTTTGATCACAGGCAAGAAATCAGCCCTCGACTCCTTCACCTGCGGAGAATGATTTTTCTGAAAAAATCCCTAAGGCGCGCGGTCACAATTTCATCAAAAATCGGCCTTTTTCCACTTTGCTCAAAAATGGTGCCAAACTTTCTTAAACTCTCCCCTGAAAGGTTTGGCGGTTGAATCGGAAGGCTTTTGATCATAGGTCAGGAAATCAGCCCTCAACTACTTCACCTGCGGAAAAAGATTTTTCTGAAAAAATCCCTAAGCCGCGCAGTCACAATTTCATCAAACACTGTCCGTTTTCAACTTTGCTCAAAAATGGTGCCAAACTGTTGCAAACGCTCCCCTGAAAGGTTTGGCGGTTGAATCGGAAGTCTTTTGATGATAGGCCAAGAAATCAGCCCTCAACTACTTCACCTGCGGAAAAAGATTTTTCTTAAAAAATCCCTAAGGCGCGCGGTCACAATTTCATCAAAAATCGGCCTTTTTCCACTTTGCTCAAAAATGGTGCTAAACTGTTGCAAACTCTCCCCTGAAAAGTTTGGCGGTGGAAACGGAAGGCTTTTGATCATAGGCCAAGAAATTAGCCCTCGACTACTTCACCTGCGGAAAAAAAAATTCCGAATGAATCCCTTAGCCTGTCACAATTTCATCAAATTCGGCCTTTTTCCTCTTTGCTCCAAAATGGTGCCGAACTGTTTTAAACTCTCCCCTGAAAGGTATGGCGGTGGAAACGGAAGGCTTTTGATCATAGGCCAAGAAATCAGCCCTCGACTACTTCCCCTGCAGAAAAAGATTTTTCTGAAAAAATCCCTCAGGCGCGCGGGCACAATTTCATCAAAAATCGGCCTTTTTCCTCTTTGCTCAAAAATGCTGCCAAACTGTTTTAAATTCTCCCCTGAACGGTTTGGCTGTGGAAACGGAAGGCTTTTGATCATAGGCCAAGAAATCAGCCCTCGACTTCTTCACCTGCAGAAGAAGATTTTTCTGAAAAAATCCCTAAGCCGCGCAGTCACAATTTCATCAAAAACTGGCCGTTTTCAACTTTGCTCAAAAATGGTTCCAAAGTGTTGCAAACTCTCCCCTGAAAGGTTTGGTGGTTGAATCGGAAGTCTTTTGATCATAGGCCAATAAATCAGCCCTCGACTACTTCACCTGCGGAAAAAAAAATTCCGAATGAATCCCTTAGCCGGTCACAATTTCATCAAATTCGGCCTTTTTCCTCTTTGCTCCAAAATGGTGCCGAACTTTTTAAACTCTCCCCTGAAAGGTATGGCGGTGGAAACGGAAGGCTTTTGATCATAGGCCAAGAAATCAGCCCTCGACTACTTCCCCTGCAGAAAAAGATTTTTCTGAAAAAATCCCTCAGGCGCGCGGGCACAATTTCATCAAAAATCGGCCTTTTTCCTCTTTGCTCAAAAATGCTGCCAAACTGTTTTAAATTCTCCCCTGAACGGTTTGGCTGTGGAAACGGAAGGCTTTTGATCATAGGCCAAGAAATCAGCCCTCGACTTCTTCACCTGCAGAAGAAGATTTTTCTGAAAAAATCCCTAAGCCGCGCAGTCACAATTTCATCAAAAACTGGCCGTTTTCAACTTTGCTCAAAAATGGTTCCAAAGTGTTGCAAACTCTCCCCTGAAAGGTTTGGCGGTTGAATCGGAAGTCTTTTGATCATAGGCCAATAAATCAGCCCTCGACTACTTCACCTGCGGAAAAAAAAATTCCGAATGAATCCCTTAGCCGGTCACAATTTCATCAAATTCGGCCTTTTTCCTCTTTGCTCCAAAATGGTGCCGAACTTTTTAAACTCTCCCCTGAAAGGTATGGCGGTGGAAACGGAAGGCTTTTGATCATAGGCCAAGAAATCAGCCCTCGACTACTTCCCCTGCAGAAAAAGATTTTTCTGAAAAAATCCCTCAGGCGCGCGGGCACAATTTCATCAAAAATCGGCCTTTTTCCTCTTTGCTCAAAAATGCTGCCAAACTGTTTTAAATTCTCCCCTGAACGGTTTGGCTGTGGAAACGGAAGGCTTTTGATCATAGGCCAAGAAATCAGCCCTCGACTTCTTCACCTGCAGAAGAAGATTTTTCTGAAAAAATCCCTAAGCCGCGCAGTCACAATTTCATCAAAAACTGGCCGTTTTCAACTTTGCTCAAAAATGGTTCCAAAGTGTTGCAAACTCTCCCCTGAAAGGTTTGGTGGTTGAATCGGAAGTCTTTTGATCATAGGCCAATAAATCAGCCCTCGACTACTTCACCTGCGGAAAAAAAAATTCCGAATGAATCCCTTAGCCGGTCACAATTTCATCAAATTCGGCCTTTTTCCTCTTTGCTCCAAAATGGTGCCGAACTTTTTAAACTCTCCCCTGAAAGGTATGGCGGTGGAAACGGAAGGCTTTTGATCATAGGCCAAGAAATCAGCCCTCGACTACTTCCCCTGCAGAAAAAGATTTTTCTGAAAAAATCCCTCAGGCGCGCGGGCACAATTTCATCAAAAATCGGCCTTTTTCCTCTTTGCTCAAAAATGCTGCCAAACTGTTTTAAATTCTCCCCTGAACGGTTTGGCTGTGGAAACGGAAGGCTTTTGATCATAGGCCAAGAAATCAGCCCTCGACTTCTTCACCTGCAGAAGAAGATTTTTCTGAAAAAATCCCTAAGCCGCGCAGTCACAATTTCATCAAAAACTGGCCGTTTTCAACTTTGCTCAAAAATGGTTCCAAAGTGTTGCAAACTCTCCCCTGAAAGGTTTGGCGGTTGAATCGGAAGTCTTTTGATCATAGGCCAATAAATCAGCCCTCGACTACTTCACCTGCGGAAAAAAAAATTCCGAATGAATCCCTTAGCCGGTCACAATTTCATCAAATTCGGCCTTTTTCCTCTTTGCTCCAAAATGGTGCCGAACTTTTTAAACTCTCCCCTGAAAGGTATGGCGGTGGAAACGGAAGGCTTTTGATCATAGGCCAAGAAATCAGCCCTCGACTACTTCCCCTGCAGAAAAAGATTTTTCTTAAAATATCCCTAAGGTCACAATTTCATCAAATATCGGCCTTTTTCCACTTTGCTCAAAAATGGTGCCAAACTTTCTTAAACTCTCCCCTGAAAGGTTTGGCGGTGGAAACGGAAGGCTTTTGATCATAGGCAAGAAATCAGCCCTCGAATACTTCACCTGCGGAAAAAGATTTTTCTGAAAAAATCCCTAAGGCACGCGGTCACAATTTCATCAAAAATCGGCCTTTTTCCACTTTGCTCAAAAATGGTTCCAACGTGTTGCAAACTCTCCCCTGAAAGATTTGGCGGTGGAAACGGAAGGCTTTTGATCATAGCCAAGAAATAAGCCCTCGACTACTTCACCGGCGGAAAAAGATTTTTCTGAAAAAATCCCTCAGGCGCGCGGGCCCAATTTCATCAAAAATCGGCCTTTTTCCTCTTTGCTCAAAAATGGTGCCAAACTGTTGCAAACTCTCCCCTGAAAGGTTTAGCGGTTGAATCGGAAGTCTTTTGATCATAGGCCAAGAAATCAGCCCTCAACTACTTCACCTGCGGAAAAAGATTTTTCTGAAAAAATCCCTAAGGCGCCCGGTCAAAATTTCATCAAAAATCGGCCTTTTTCCACTTTGCTCAAAAATGGTGCCAAACTTTCTTAAACTCTCCCCTGAAAGGTTTGGCGGTGGAAACGGAAGGCTTTTGATCACAGGCAAGAAATCAGCCCTCGACTCCTTCACCTGCGGAGAATGATTTTTCTGAAAAAATCCCTAAGGCGCGCGGTCACAATTTCATCAAAAATCGGCCTTTTTCCACTTTGCTCAAAAATGGTGCCAAACTGTTGTAAACTCTCCCCTGAAAGGTTTGGCGGTGGAAACAGAAGGCTTTTGATCAAAAGCCAAGAAATTAGCCATCGACTATTTCTCCTGCGGAAAAAAAATTTCTGAAAAAAAAATCCCTAAGCTGCGCGGTCATAATTTCATCAAAAACTGGCCGTTTTCAACTTTGGTCAAAAATGGTGCCAAACTGTTGCAAACTCTCCCCTGAAAGGTTTGACGATTGAATCGGAAGGCTTTTGATCATAGGCCAAGAAATCAGACCTCGACTACTATACCTGCGGAAAAAGATTTTTCTGAAAAAATCCCTAAGGCGCGCGGTCACAATTTCATCAAAAATTGGCCTTTTTCCTCTTTGCTCAAAAATGGTTCCAAAGTGTTGCAAACTCTCCTCTGAAAGGTTTGGCAGTGGAAACAGAAGGCTATTGATCATAGGCCAAGAAATCAGCCCTCGACTACTTCACCTGCGGAAAAAAAATTTCTGAATGAATCCCTTAGCCGGACACAATTTGATCAAAAATTGGCCATTTTCCTCTTTGCTAAAAAATGGTGCGAACTGTTTTGAACTCTCCGATGAAAGGTTTGGCGGTTGAATCGGAAGGCTTTTGATCATGGGCCAAGAAATCAGCAGTCGAATACTTCACCTGTGGAAAAAGATTTTTCAGAAAAAATCCCTAAGGCGCGCGGTCACAATTTCATCAAAAACCGGCCGTTTTCCACTTTGCTCAAAAATGGTGCCAAACTGTTGGAAAGTCTCCCCTGAAAGGTTTGCCGGTTGAGTCGGATGGCTTTTGATCATAGGCCAAGAAATCAGCCCTCGACTACTTCACCTGCAGAAAAAGAGTTTTCTGAAAAAATCCCTAAGGCGCGCGGTCACAATTTCATCAAAAATCGGCCTTTTTCCACTTTGCTCAAAAATGGTGCTAAACTGTTGCAAACTCTCCCCTGAAAAGTTTGGCGGTGGAAACGGAAGGCTTTTCATCATAGGCCAAGAAATTAGCCCTCAATTACTTCACCTGTGGAAAAAGATTTTTCAGAAAAAATCCCTAAGGTGCGCGGTCACAATTTCATCAAAAACGGGCCGTTTTCCACTTTGCTCAAAAATGGTGCCAAACTGTTGGAAAGTCTCCCCTGAAAGGTTTGCCGGTTGAATCGGAAGGCTTTTGATCATAGGCCAAGAAATCAGCCTTCGACTACTTCACCTGCGGAAAAAGATTTTTCTGAAAAAATCCCTAAGGCGCGCGGTCACAATTTCATCAAAAATCGGCCTTTTTCCACTTTGCTCAAAAATGGTGCCAAACTGTTTTAAACTCTCCCCTGAAAGATTTGGCGGTGGAAACGGAAGGCTTTTGATCATAGCCAAGAAATAAGCCCTCGACTACTTCACCGGCGGAAAAAGATTTTTCTGAAAAAATACCTCAGGCGCGCGGGCCCAATTTCATCAAAAATCGGCTTTTTTCCTCTTTGCTCAAAAATGCTGCCAAACTGTTTTAAATTCTCCCCTGAATGGTTTGGCTGTGGAAACAGAAGGCTTTTGATCATAGGCCAAGAAATCAGCCCTCGACTACTTTACCTGCGGAAAAAGATTTTTCTGAAAAAATCCCTAAGCCGCGCAGTCACAATTTCATCAAAAACTGGCCGTTTTCAACTTTGCTCAAAAATGGTGCCAAACTGTTGCAAACTCTCCCCTGAAAGGTTTAGCGGTTGAATCGGAAGTCTTTTGATCATAGGCCAAGAAATCAGCCCTCAACTACTTCACCTGCGGAAAAAGATTTTTCTGAAAAAATCCCTAAGGCGCCCGGTCAAAATTTCATCAAAAATCGGCCTTTTTCCACTTTGCTCAAAAATGGTGCCAAACTGTTGTACACTCTCCCCTGAAAGGTTTGGCGGTGGAAACAGAAGGCTTTTGATCAAAAGCCAAGAAATTAGCCATCGACTATTTCTCCTGCGGAAAAAAAATTTCTGAAAAAAAAATCCCTAAGCTGCGCGGTCATAATTTCATCAAAAACTGGCCGTTTTCAACTTTGGTCAAAAATGGTGCCAAACTGTTGCAAACTCTCCCCTGAAAGGTTTGGCGATTGAATCGGAAGGCTTTTGATCATAGGCCAAGAAATCAGACCTCGACTACTATACCTGCGGAAAAAGATTTTTCTGAAAAAATCCCTAAGGCGCGCGGTCACAATTTCATCAAAAACTGGCCGTTTTCAACTTTGGTCAAAAATGGTGCCAAACTGTTGCAAACTCTCCCCTGAAAAGTTTGGCGGTTGAATCGGAAGGCTTTTGATAATAGGCCAAGAAATCAGCCCTCGACTACTTCACCTGCGGAAAAAGATTTTTCTGAAAAAATACCTAAGGCGCGCGGACACAATTTCATCAAATATCGGCCTTTTTCCACTTTGCTCAAAAATGGTGCCAAACTGTTGCAAACTCTCCCCTGAAAGGTTTGGCAGTGGAAATAGAAGGCTTTTGATAATAGGCCAAGAAATCAGCCCTCGACTACCTCACCTGCCGAAAAAAAATTTCTGAATGAATCCATTAGCCGGTCACAATTTCATCAAAAATCGGCCTCTTTCCTCTTTGCTCAAAAATGGTGCCAAACTGTTGGAAAGTCTCCCCTGAAAGGTTTGCCGGTTGAATCGGAAGGCTTTTGATCATAGGCCAAGAAATCAGCCTTCGACTACTTCACCTGCGGAAAAAGATTTTTCTGAAAAAATCCCTAAGGCGCGCGGTCACAATTTCATCAAAAATCGGCCTTTTTCCTATTTGCTCAAAAATGGTGCCAAACTGTGTTAACTGTCCCCTGAAAAGTTTGGCGGTTGAATCGGAAGGCTTTTGATCATAGGTCAGGAAATCAGCCCTCAACTACTTCACCTGCGGAAAAAGATTTTTCTGAAAAAATCCCTAAGCCGCGCAGTCACAATTTCATCAAACACTGTCCGTTTTCAACTTTGCTCAAAAATGGTGCCAAACTGTTGCAAACGCTCCCCTGAAAGGTTTGGCGGTTGAATCGGAAGTCTTTTGATGATAGGCCAAGAAATCAGCCCTCAACTACTTCACCTGCGGAAAAAGATTTTTCTTAAAAAATCCCTAAGGCGCGCGGTCACAATTTCATCAAAAATCGGCCTTTTTCCACTTTGCTCAAAAATGGTGCTAAACTGTTGCAAACTCTCCCCTGAAAAGTTTGGCGGTGGAAACGGAAGGCTTTTGATCATAGGCCAAGAAATTAGCCCTCGACTACTTCACCTGCGGAAAAAAAAATTCCGAATGAATCCCTTAGCCTGTCACAATTTCATCAAATTCGGCCTTTTTCCTCTTTGCTCCAAAATGGTGCCGAACTTTTTAAACTCTCCCCTGAAAGGTATGGCGGTGGAAACGGAAGGCTTTTGATCATAGGCCAAGAAATCAGCCCTCGACTACTTCCCCTGCAGAAAAAGATTTTTCTGAAAAAATCCCTCAGGCGCGCGGGCACAATTTCATCAAAAATCGGCCTTTTTCCTCTTTGCTCAAAAATGCTGCCAAACTGTTTTAAATTCTCCCCTGAACGGTTTGGCTGTGGAAACGGAAGGCTTTTGATCATAGGCCAAGAAATCAGCCCTCGACTTCTTCACCTGCAGAAGAAGATTTTTCTGAAAAAATCCCTAAGCCGCGCAGTCACAATTTCATCAAAAACTGGCCGTTTTCAACTTTGCTCAAAAATGGTTCCAAAGTGTTGCAAACTCTCCCCTGAAAGGTTTGGCGGTTGAATTGGAAGTCTTTTGATCATAGGCCAATAAATCAGCCCTCGACTACTTCACCTGCGGAAAAAAAAATTCCGAATGAATCCCTTAGCCGGTCACAATTTCATCAAATTCGGCCTTTTTCCTCTTTGCTCCAAAATGGTGCCGAACTTTTTAAACTCTCCCCTGAAAGGTATGGCGGTGGAAACGGAAGGCTTTTGATCATAGGCCAAGAAATCAGCCCTCGACTACTTCCCCTGCAGAAAAAGATTTTTCTGAAAAAATCCCTCAGGCGCGCGGGCACAATTTCATCAAAAATCGGCCTTTTTCCTCTTTGCTCAAAAATGCTGCCAAACTGTTTTAAATTCTCCCCTGAACGGTTTGGCTGTGGAAACGGAAGGCTTTTGATCATAGGCCAAGAAATCAGCCCTCGACTTCTTCACCTGCAGAAGAAGATTTTTCTGAAAAAATCCCTAAGCCGCGCAGTCACAATTTCATCAAAAACTGGCCGTTTTCAGCTTTGCTCAAAAATGGTTCCAAAGTGTTGCAAACTCTCCCCTGAAAGGTTTGGTGGTTGAATCGGAAGTCTTTTGATCATAGGCCAATAAATCAGCCCTCGACTACTTCACCTGCGGAAAAAAAAATTCCGAATGAATCCCTTAGCCGGTCACAATTTCATCAAATTCGGCCTTTTTCCTCTTTGCTCCAAAATGGTGCCGAACTTTTTAAACTCTCCCCTGAAAGGTATGGCGGTGGAAACGGAAGGCTTTTGATCATAGGCCAAGAAATCAGCCCTCGACTACTTCCCCTGCAGAAAAAGATTTTTCTGAAAAAATCCCTCAGGCGCGCGGGCACAATTTCATCAAAAATCGGCCTTTTTCCTCTTTGCTCAAAAATGCTGCCAAACTGTTTTAAATTCTCCCCTGAACGGTTTGGCTGTGGAAACGGAAGGCTTTTGATCATAGGCCAAGAAATCAGCCCTCGACTTCTTCACCTGCAGAAGAAGATTTTTCTGAAAAAATCCCTAAGCCGCGCAGTCACAATTTCATCAAAAACTGGCCGTTTTCAGCTTTGCTCAAAAATGGTTCCAAAGTGTTGCAAACTCTCCCCTGAAAGGTTTGGCGGTTGAATCGGAAGTCTTTTGATCATAGGCCAATAAATCAGCCCTCGACTACTTCACCTGCGGAAAAAAAAATTCCGAATGAATCCCTTAGCCGGTCACAATTTCATCAAATTCGGCCTTTTTCCTCTTTGCTCCAAAATGGTGCCGAACTTTTTAAACTCTCCCCTGAAAGGTATGGCGGTGGAAACGGAAGGCTTTTGATCATAGGCCAAGAAATCAGCCCTCGACTACTTCCCCTGCAGAAAAAGATTTTTCTTAAAATATCCCTAAGGTCACAATTTCATCAAATATCGGCCTTTTTCCACTTTGCTCAAAAATGGTGCCAAACTTTCTTAAACTCTCCCCTGAAAGGTTTGGCGGTGGAAACGGAAGGCTTTTGATCATAGGCAAGAAATCAGCCCTCGAATACTTCACCTGCGGAAAAAGATTTTTCTGAAAAAATCCCTAAGGCACGCGGTCACAATTTCATCAAAAATCGGCCTTTTTCCACTTTGCTCAAAAATGGTTCCAACGTGTTGCAAACTCTCCTCTGAAAGGTTTGGCAGTGGAAACAGAAGGCTATTGATCATAGGCCAAGAAATCAGCCCTCGACTACTTCACCTGCGGAAAAAAAATTTCTGAATGAATCCCTTAGCCGGACACAATTTCATCAAAAATCGGCCTTTTTCCTCTTTGCTCAAAAATGGTGCCGAACTGTTTTAAACTCTCCCCTGAAAGGTTTGGCGGTGGAAACGGAAGGCTTTTGATCATAGGCAAGAAATCAGCCCTCGAATACTTCACCTGCGGAAAAAGATTTTTCTGAAAAAATCCCTAAGGCGCGCGGTCACAATTTCATCAAAAACTGGCCGTTTTCAACGTTGCTCAAAAATGGTGCCAAACTGTTGCAAACTCTCCCCTGAAAGGTTTGGCGGTGGAAACGGAAGGCTTTGATCATAGGCCAAGAAATCAGCCCTCGACTACTTCACCTGCGGAAAAAGATTTTTCTGAAAAAATCCCTAAGGCGCGCGGTCACAATTTCATCAAAAATCGGCCTTTTTCCACTTTGCTCAAAAATGGTGCTAAACTGTTGCAAACTCTCCCCTGAAAAGTTTGGCTGTGGAAACGGAAGGCTTTTGATCATAGGCCAAGTAATCAGCCCTCGACTACTTCACCTGCGGAAAAAGATTTTTCTGAAAAAATCCCTAAGGCGCGCCCTCACAATTTCATCAAATATCGGCCTTTTTCCTCTTTGCTCAAAAATGGTGCCAAACTGTTTTTAACTCTCCCCTGAAAGGTTTGGCAGTGGAAACCAAGGCTTTGGATCATAGGCCAAGAAATCAGCCCTCGACTACTTCACCTGCGGAAAAAGATTTTTCTGAAAAAATCCCTAAGGCGCGCCCTCACAATTTCATCAAATATCGGCCTTTTTCCTCTTTGCTCAAAAATGGTGCCAAACTGTTTTTAACTCTCCCCTGAAAGGTTTGGCAGTGGAAACCAAGGCTTTGGATCATAGGCCAAGAAATCAGCCCTCGACTACTTCACCTGCGGAAAAAAAAATTCTGAATGAATCCCTTAGCCGGTCACAATTTCATCAAAAATCGGCCTTTTTCCTCTTTGCTCAAAAATGGTGCCAAAGTGTTTCAAACTCTCCCCTGAAAGGTTTGGCGGTTGAATCGGAAGTCTTTTGATCATATGCCAAGAAATCAGCCCTTGACTACTTCACCTGCGGAAAAAGATTTTTCTGAAAAAATCCGTAAGGCGCGCGGGCACAATTTCATCAAAAATCGGCCTTTTTCCTCTTTGCTCAAAAATAGGTGCCAAACTGTTTTAAATTCTCCCCTGAACGGTTTGCCTGTAGAAACGGAAGGCTTTTGATCATAGGCGAAGAAATCAGCCCTCGACTACTTCACCTGCGGAAAAAGATTTTTCTGAAAAAATCCCTAAGCCGCGCAGTCACAATTTCATCAAAAACTGGCCGTTTCCAACTTTGCTCAAAAATGGTGCCAAACTGTTGCAAACTCTCCCCTGAAAGGTTTGGCGTGGAAACGGAAGGCTTTTGATCATAGGCAAGAAATCAGCCCTCGACAACTTCACCTGCGGAAAAAGATTTTTCTGAAAAAATCCCCAAGTCACAATTTCATCAAAAATCGGCCGTTTTCCAATTTGCTCAAAAATGGTGCCAAACTGTTTTAAACTCTCCCCTGAAAGATTTGGTGGTGGAAACGGAAGGCTTTTGATCATAGCCAAGAAATCAGCCCTTGACTACTTCACCTGCGGAAAAAGTTTTTTCGGAGAAAATCCCTAAGCCACGCAGTCACAATTTCATCAAACACTGGCCGTTTTCAACTTTGCTCAAAAATGGTGCCAAACTGTTGCAAACTCTCCCCTGAAAGGTTTAGCGGTTGAATCGGAAGGCTTTTGATCATAGGCCAAGAAATCAGACCTCGACTACTATACCTGCGGAAAAAGATTTTTCTGAAAAAATCCCTAAGGCGCGCGGTCACAATTTCATCAAAAATTGACCTTTTTCCTCTTTGCTCAAAAATGGTTCCAAAGTGTTGCAAACTCTCCTCTGAAAGGTTTGGCAGTGGAAACAGAAGGCTATTGATCATAGGCCAAGAAATCAGCCCTCGACTACTTCACCTGCGAAAAAAAAATTTCTGAATGAATCCCTTAGCCGGACACAATTTGTTAAAAAAATGGCCATTTTCCTCTTTGCTAAAAAATGGTGCCGAACTGTTTTGAACTCTCCGATGAAAGGTTTGGCGGTGGAAACGGAAGGCTTTGATCATAGGCCAAGAAATCAGCAGTCGAATACTTCACCTGTGGAAAAAGATTTTTCAGAAAAAATCCCTAAGGCGCGCGGTCACAATTTCATCAAAAACCGGCCGTTTTCCACTTTGCTCAAAAATGGTGCCAAACTGTTGGAAAGTCTCCCCTGAAAGGTTTGCCGGTTGAATCGGATGGCTTTTGATCATAGGCCAAGAAATCAGCGCTCGACTACTTCACCTGCAGAAAAAGATTTTTCTGAAGAAATCCCTCAGGCGCGCGGTCACAATTTCATCAAAAATCGGCCTTTTTCCTCTTTGCTCAAAAATGGTGCTAAACTGTTGCAAACTCTCCCCTGAAAAGTTTGGCGGTGGAAACGGAAGGCTTTTGATCATAGGCCAAGAAATTAGCCCTCAATTACTTCACCTGTGGAAAAAGATTTTTCAGAAAAAATCCCTAAGGTCGCGGTCACAATTTCATCAAAAACGGGCCGTTTTCCACTTTGCTCAAAAATGGTGCCAAACTGTTGGAAAGTCTCCCCTGAAAGGTTTGCCGGTTGAATCGGAAGGCTTTTGATCATAGGCCAAGAAATCAGCCTTTGACTACTTCACCTGCGGAAAAAGATTTTTCTGAAAAAATCCCTAAGGCGCGCGGTCACAATTTCATCAAAAATCGGCCTTTTTCCTCTTTGCTCAAAAATGGTGCCAAACTGTTTTAAACTCTCCCCTGAAAAGTTTGGCGGTTGAATCGGAAGGCTTTTGATCATAGGCCAGGAAATCAGCCCTCAACTACTTCACCTGCGGAAAAAGATTTTTCTGAAAAAATCCCTAAGGCGCGTGGTCACAATTTCATCAAAAATCGGCCTTTTTCAACTTTGCTCAAAAATGGTGCTAAACTGTTGCAAACTCTCCCCTGAAAAGTTTGGCGGTGGAAACAGAAGGCTTTTGATCATAGGCCAAGAAATTAGCCCTCGACTACTTCACCTGCGGAAAAAAAAATTCCGAATGAATCCCTTAGCCGGTCACAATTTCATCAAATTCGGCCTTTTTTCCTCTTTGCTCCAAAATGGTGCCGAACTTTTTAAACTCTCCCCTGAAAGGTATGGCGGTGGAAACGGAAGGCTTTTGATCATAGGCCAAGAAATCAGCCCTCGACTACTTCCCCTGCAGAAAAAGATTTTTCTGAATAAATCCCTCAGGCGCGCGGGCACAATTTCATCAAAAATCGGCCTTTTTCCTCTTTGCTCAAAAATGCTGCCAAACTGTTTTAAATTCTCCCCTGAACGGTTTGGCTGTGGAAACGGAAGGCTTTTGATCATAGGCCAAGAAATCAGCCCTCGACTTCTTCACCTGCAGAAGAAGATTTTTCTGAAAAAATCCCTAAGGCGCACGGTCACAATTTCATCAAAAACTGGCCGTTTTCAACTTTGCTTAGAAATGGTGCCAAACTGCTGTAAACTCTCCCCTGAAAGGTTTCGCGGTGGAAACAAAAGGCTTTTGATCACAAGCCAAGAAATTAGCCACCGACTATTTCTCCTGCGGAAAAAAAATTTCTGAAAAAAAATCCCTAAGCTGCGCGGTCACAATTTCATCAAAAACTGGCCGTTTTCAACTTTGGTCTAAAATGGTGCCAAACTTTTGCAAATTCTCCCCTGAAAGGTTTGGCGGTTGAATCGGAAGTCTTTTGATCATAGGCCAAGAAATCAGCCCTCGCCTACTTCACCTGCGGAAAAAAAAATTCTGAATGAATCCCTTAGCCGGTCACAATTTCATCAAAAATCGGCCTTTTTCCTCTTTGCTCAAAAATGGTGCCGAACTTTTTAAACTCTCCCCTGAAAGGTTTGGCGGTTGAATCGGAAGTCTTTTGATCATAGGCCAAGAAATCAGCCCTTGACTACTTCACCTGCGGAAAAAGATTTTTCTGAAAAAATCCCTAAGGCGCGCGGGCACAATTTCATCAAAAATCGGCCTTTTTCCTCTTTGCTCAAAAATGCTGCCAAACTGTTTTAAATTCTCCCCTGAACGGTTTGCCTGTAGAAACGGAAGGCTTTTGATCATAGGCGAAGAAATCAGCCCTCGACTACTTCACCTGCGGAAAATGATTTTTCTGAAAAAATCCCTAAGCCGCGCAGTCACAATTTCATCAAAAACTGGCCGTTTTCAACTTTGCTCAAAAATGGTGCCAAACTGTTGCAAACTCTCCCCTGAAAGGTTTGGCGTGGAAACGGAAGGCTTTTGATCATAGGCAAGAAATCAGCCCTCGACAACTTCACCTGCGGAAAAAGATTTTTCTGAAAAAATCCCCAAGTCACAATTTCATCAAAAATCGGCCGTTTTCCAATTTGCTCAAAAATGGTGCCAAACTGTTTTAAACACTCCCCTGAAAGATTTGGTGGTGGAACAATTTCATCAAAAATCGGCCTTTTTCCTCTTTGCTCAAAAATGCTGCCAAACTGTTTTAAATTCTCCCCTGAACGGTTTGGCTGTGGAAACGGAAGGCTTTTGATCATAGCCAAGAAATCAGCCCTTGACTACTTCACCTGCGGAAAAAGATTTTTCTGAAAAAATCCCTAAGGCGCGCGGTCAAAATTTCATCAAACATCGGCCTTTTTCTACTTTGCTCAAAAATGGTGCCAAACTGTTTTAAATTCTCCCCTGAATGGTTTGGCTGTGGAAATGGAAGGCTTTTGATCATAGGCCAAGAAATCAGCCCTCGACTACTATACCTGCGGAAAAAGATTTTTCTGAAAAAATCCCTAAGGCGCGCGGTCACAATTTCATCAAAAACTGGCCGTTTTCAACGTTGCTCAAAAATGGTGCCAAACTGTTGCAAACTCTCCCCTGAAAGGTTTGCCGGTTGAATCGGAAGGCTTTTGATCATAGGCCAAGAAATCAGCCCTCGACTTCTTCACCTGCAGAAAAAGATTTTTCTGAAAATATCCCTAAGGCGCGCGGTCACAATTTCATCAAAAATCAGCCTTTTTCCACTTTGCTCAAAAATGGTGCCAAACTGTTGTAAACTCTCCCCTGAAAGGTTTGGCGGTGGAAACAGAAGGCTTTTGATCAAAAGCCAAGAAATCATCCATCGACTATTTCTCCTGCAGAAAAAAAATTTCTGAAAAAAAAATCCCTAAGCTGCGCGGTCACAATTTCATCAAAAACTGGCCGTTTTCAACTTTGGTCAAAAATGGTGCCAAACTGTTGCAAACTCTCCCCTGAAAAGTTTGGCGGTTGAATCGGAAGGCTTTTGATCATAGGCCAAGAAATCAGCCCTCGACTACTTCACCTGCGGAAAAAGATTTTTCTGAAAAAATACCTAAGGCGCGCGGACACAATTTCATCAAATATCGGCCTTTTTCCACTTTGCTCAAAAATGGTGCCAAACTGTTGCAAACTCTCCCCTGAAAGGTTTGGCAGTGGAAATAGAAGGCTTTTGATAATAGGCCAAGAAATCAGCCCTCGACTACTTCACCTGCAGAAAAAAAAATTCTGAATGAATCCCTTAGCCGGACACAATTTGATCAAAAATCGGCCATTTTCCTCTTTGCTCAAAAATGGTGCCGAACTGTTTTAAACTCTCCCCTGAAAGGTTTGGCGGTGGAAACGGAAGGCTTTTGATCATAGGCAAGAAATCAGCCCTCGAATACTTCACCTGCGGAAAAAGATTTTTCTGAAAAAATCCCTAAGGCGCGCGGTCACAATTTCATCAAAAACTGGCCGTTTTCAACGTTGCTCAAAAATGGTGCCAAACTGTTGCAAACTCTCCCCTGAAAGGTTTGGCGGTTGAATCGGAAGGCTTTTAATCATAGCCAAAAAATCGGCCCTCGACTACTTCACCTGCGGAAAAAGATATTTCTGAAAAAATCCCTAAGGCGCGCGGTCACAATTTCATCAAAAATCGGCCTTTTTCCAATTTGCTCAAAAATGGTGCCAAACTGTTTTAAACTCTCCCCTGAAAGGTTTGGCGGTTGAAACGGAAGTCTTTTGATCATAGGCCAAGAAATCAGCCCTCGACTACTTCAGCTGCGGAAAAAGATTTTTCTGAAAAAATCCCTAAGGCGCGCGGTCACAATTTCATCAAATATCGGCCTTTTTCCACTTTGCTCAAAAATGGTGCCAAACTGTTTTAAACTCTCCCCTGAACGGTTTGGCGGTGGAAACGGAAGGCTTTTGATCATAGGCCAAGAAATCAGCCCTCGACTACTTCACCTGCAGAAAAAGATTTTTCTGAAAAAATCCCTAAGCCGCGCAGTCACAATTTCATCAAAAACTGGCCGTTTTCAACTTTGCTCAAAAATGGTGCCAAACTGTTGCAAACTCTCCCCTGAAAGGTTTGGCGTGGAAATGGAAGGCTTTTGATCATAGGCAAGAAATCAGCCCTCGACAACTTCACCTGCGGAAAAAGATTTTTCTGAAAAAATCCCCAAGTCACAATTTCATCAAAAATCGGCCGTTTTCCAATTTGCTCAAAAATGGTGCCAAACTGTTGGAAACTCTCCCCTGAAAGGTTTGGCGTTCGAAACAGAAGGCTTCTGATCATAGGCCAATATATTAGCCCTCAACTACTTCACTTCCGAAAAAAAAAAATTCTGAAAGAGTCCCTAAGCCACACAGTCACAATTTCATCAAAAACCGGCCGATATCTACTTTGATCAAAAAATTGTGGCAAAGTTTTGGAAACTCTCCCCTGAAAGGTTTGGCGGTAGAATCGGAAGGCTTTCGATCATAGGCCAGGAAATCAGCCCTCGACTACTTCATCTTCGGGGAAAAAAATATATGAAAAAATCCCTAAGCCGCGCCGGTCACAATTTTATCAAAAATCGGCGGTTTTCCACTTTGATCAAAAATGGTGCCAAACTGTTACAAACTATTCCCTGAAAGTTTTGGAGGTGCAAAAGGAAGGCTGTTGATCATAGGCCAATAAATCAGCCCTCGACTACTTCACCTGCGGAAAACATTTTTTTTGAAAAAATCCCTAAGGCGCGCGGTCACAATTTCATCAAAAATCGGCCGTTTTACACTTTGCTCAAAAAATGTTGCCAAACTGTTTCAAACTCTCCCCTGAAAGCTTTGACGGTGGAAACGAAAGGCTTTTGATCATAGGCCAATAAATCAGCCCTCGACTACTTCACCTGTGGGAAAAAAAAAATTCTGAAAAAATCCCTAAGTCGCGCAGTCACAATTTCATCAAAAATCGGCTTTTTCCTCTTTGCTCAGAAATGGTGCCAAACTGTTGCAAACTCTCCCCTGAAAGGTTTGGCGGTTGAATCGGAAGGCTTTGGATCATAGGCCAAGAAATCAGCCCTCGACTACTTTACCTGCGGGAAAAAAAAATTCTGAAAAAATCCATCAAAAACTGACGGTTTTCGACTTTGCTCAAAATGGTGCCAAACTGTTGCAAACTATCCCCTGAAAGCTTTGGAGGTGGAAACGGAAGGCTTTTGATCATAGCCCAATAAATCAGCACTCGACTACTTCAACTGCCGAAAAAGATTTTTCTGAAAAAATCCCTAAGGCCACGATTTCATCAAAAATCAGCTATTATCCACTTTGCTCAAAAATGGTGCCAAACTGTTGCAAACTCTCCCCTGAACGGTTTGGCGGTTGAATCGGAAGGCTTTTGATCATAGGCCAAGAAATCAGCCCTCCAGTACTTCACCTGCGGAAAAAGATTTTTCTGAAAGGATCCCTAAACCAAGCGGTCACAATTTCATCAAAAACTGGCTGATTTCGACTTTTCTCAAAATGGTGCCAAACAGTTGCAAACTCTCCCCTGGAATGTTTGGCGGTGGAAACGGAAGCCTTTTGATCATAGGCCAATAAATCAGCCCTCGACTACTTCATCTGCGGAATTTGTTTTTTTAAAAAAAATCCCTAAGCCGTGCGGTCACAATTTCAATCAAAAATAGGCCTTTTTCCTCTTTGCTGAAAAATGGTAGCAAACTGTTGTACTCTCCCCTGAAAGGTTTGGCGGTGGAAAGGGAAGGCTTTTGCTCATAGGCCAATAAATCAGGCCTCGACTACTTCAGCTGCGGGGGAAAAAAATTCTGAAAAAATCCCTAAGGCGCGTGGTCACATTTTCATCAAAAATCAGCCGTTTTCCAATTTGCTCAAAAATGGTACCACACACTTGCAAACGCTCCCCTGGAAGGTTTGGAGAGGGAAACGGAAGGCTTCTGATCAGAGGCCAATAAATCAGCCCTCGACTACTTCATCTGCGGAATTTTTTTTTAAAAAAAAAAAAATCCATAAGCCGCGCATTTACAATTTCATGAAAAATCAGCCGTTTTCCAATTTGCTCAAAAATGGTGCCGAACACTTGCAAACTCTCCCCTGAAAACTTTGGCGGTGGAAACGGAAGGCTTTTGATCATAGGCCAACAAATCAGCCCTCGACTACTTCACGAGCGGAAATGGATTATTCTGAAATAGTCCCTAAGGCACGTTGTCACAATTTCATCAAAAACTGGACATTTTCCAAGTTGCTGAAAAATGGTGCCAAACAGTTGCAAACTCTGCCATGGAAGGTTTGGCGGTGGAAACGGAAGGCTTTTGATCATAGGCCAAGAAATCAGCCCTTGAATACTTCACCTGTGGAAAAAAAAATCTGAAAATATCCCAAAGCCGCGCGGTCAGAAATTGATCAAGAACCGGCAGTTTTCCACTTTGCTCAAAAATGGTGCCAAACTGTTGCAAACTCTCCCGTGGAAGGTTTGGCGGTGGAAACGGAAAGTTTTTGATAATATGCCAAGAAATCAGCCCTCGACTACTTTACCTGCGGAAAAAAAAAATTCTGAAAAATTCCCTAAGCCGCGCGGTCACAATTTCATCAAAAACTGGGGGTTTTCCAATTTGCTCAAAAATGGTGCCAAACTGTTGCAAACTCTCCCCTGAAAGCTTTGGCGGTAGAAATGGATGGCTTTTGATCATAGGCCAAGAAATCAGCCCTCGACTAATTCACCTGCGGAAAAAGATTTTTCTGAAAAAATCCCTAAGCCGCGCAGTCACAATTTCATCAAAAACCGGCCGTTTTCCACTTTGCTCAAAAATGGTGCCAAACTGTTGCAAACTCTCCCCTGGAAGGTTTGGCGGTG
This sequence comes from Podarcis cretensis, assembly GCF_951804945.1. Taxonomy (NCBI): domain Eukaryota; kingdom Metazoa; phylum Chordata; class Lepidosauria; order Squamata; family Lacertidae; genus Podarcis; species Podarcis cretensis. The sequence continues at coordinate 20,681,670 of NC_137176.1, read as the reverse complement.
GAAACGGAAAGCTTTTGATCATATGCCAAGAAATCAGCCCTCGACTACTTCACCTGCGGAAAAATATTTTTCTGAAAAAATCCCTAAGCCGCACGGTCACAATTTCATCAAAAACCATCCGTTTTCTACTTTGCTCAAAAATGGTGCCAAACTGTTTAAAACTCTTCCCTGAAAGGTTTTGCGGTTGAATCGGAAGGCTTTTGTTCATAGGCCAATAAATCAGCCCTCAACTACTTTACCTGCGGAAAAAAAAAATTCTGAAAAATTCCCTAAGCCGCGCGGTCACAATTTTATCAAAAACTGGGGGTTTTCCAATTTGCTCAAAAATGGTGCCAAACTGTTGCAAACTCTCCCCTGAAAGCTTTGGCGGTAGAAATGGATGGCTTTTGATCATAGGCCAAGAAATCAGCCCTTGACTACTTCACCTGCGGAAAAAAGATTTTTATGAAAAAATCCCTAAGCCGTGCGGTCACAATTTCCTCAAATATTGGATGTTTTCCACTTCTCTCAAAAATGTGGGCCAAACTGTGGCATATTATGTTATCTACCATTAACTTAGTACAGTGGTGCCCCGCAAGACGAACGCCTCGCAAGACGGAAAACCCGCTAGACGAAAGGGTTTTCCGTTTTGGAGGCGCTTCACTAAACGAATTTCTCTATGGGGTTGCTTCGCAAGACGAAAAAATATTGCGAGTTCCCGCGGGCTTTTTTCGCTTCCCCCCCTTTCCTAAGCCGCTAAGCCGCTTATCAGTTTTTCCGCTGATACGCCGCCTCTCAGCTGATCGCTAAAAGCCGCTAGATCGCTAATAGCGCTAATCTGCTAAGCCGTCAATGGGCTTGCTTCGCAAGACGAAAAAACCGCTAGACGAAGAGAATCGCGGAATCGATTAATTTCGTCTTGCGAGGCACCACTGTATTTCATTTATGTTATAAAATTGAGTTTACAAAGAAGATGAAGCCTTGAAAGCTGTTTACAAAAATAATAAAATAATAATAAAATGATCAACAAACACGTCTGCGTGCCCAAGAAGCGTTCTGCTGCCTTATTTGTCCATGCTAAGAGAACATCCAGATGACCTCATTTCAGCTGCCCTGTTTAATCTATATTTGCATCATATTTTGTGCACGTTAAAAAGTGTAATACAGTACAAGCCTCTTTTCTAGTCTCTTATTGGAAGGTGAAAATATCAGATAAAATTTTATTGCTTATTAGACCAATCCCTGTTGAGACCATTCATGAAACATATTGCGTTACAAAAAAAAAATTCTTATCGGGGAACTGAAAAGATCATAGGGTAGTTGTGAAATAAAGTTGGTTAATTTAAGAGCATCTTTCCCAAGGTATCTCTTTACAGGGCTTCCTTTAGAATTTCTTATTTCATTTGATTCTTAAGGTGTTGCATACCTGTAGTCCTCCTGATGTTTTGGAACTACAACTCCCATCATCCATGACCACTGGCCATGCTTTATGGGTTGGATGGGAGTTGGAGTTGAGCAACCCTGGTGGGCCACAGGTCTCCTATCCATTGTCTACATGTTTATGGTCTATATGCTGTTCATTCTATTGTCATCTTCTGGTAGCTAGTGCCCACCAATTTGCACAGCAGATGCGGACGACTTATGTCTTACCCACTGTATCTCTTGTTGTTAGGCTTCAGGGAATTTTATCCCGCCCCCTGCCCCCTCGTGCCAGGCTGCCAGTAATAGACAGACAAGAAGCTCTTATTGATGTCTTTTATGCAATATTCACAGAGAGGTTTAGAAATTCTGCCTCTTGGGGTAATGGTGTTGCTCCGAGTAATCTCCTCCCCACCTTCCCTTCTCAGTCGTCACTCCCCTTGCTTTGGCTGCTTAAGGCCAATTTCCTCTTAGCTCTCTGCTCTCCTACTTCCACTGCTCTCCGGGTTCCAGGAGGAATGCGGTCTGGAATGCTTTCACATTTGTGAAAAAACCTGAAGCTTTCTTGTCAGGGATTATGGGGAAAGACCTGCCAAAGAAACTTAAAAACATTGTAATGTAAGCGACAATGGCGGCAAGAGTCTTAATAGCACAAGGATGGAAGAATGAAGAAACCCCGACGAAAGAACTGTGGCAAGAAAAATTGATGGATTATGCGGAATTGGCAAAACTGACACACAAATTACGTGACAAAGACAACTGTGATTTTAAAGATGAATGGGAACCTTTTACGAAATATCTGAAGAAACAACAATACGAATTGGACTCCTTGTCAGGTTTTGAATAAACATTCACAAAATCTTTATTGGTAATATAGAGATAGATAAATTGAGGATCATTACAATTTCATAACATGCAGATAAAAACATGCAGAGATAGGAGCTGAGGGAAGTCACAGGGAGGGATTGGGAGGGTGGGCATATGTTCAGGGGAGAGGGGTGGGGGAAAATGGGGGGGAAACAATGTGGATGATGTATTTTTGTTAAAATTATTGTGTTGAAATTCTTATTAAAAATATATATTTGTTTATTTTTTTAAAGGAATTCTCTCTAGTGATAAGGCTGTACTGGCTCTGCTTCTCCCCCCTTTCCCCTTCTTCCATTATTTCCCAGCTTTGCCCCTCTTCTATCTCTGAGCCGCGACCTTCCGCAAAGCACTGTTGGAAATCTATACTGACTTCCTCCTCTCTGGAAGGTTCAGGAGAAGGAGGAGGAGGTCTCCATCATTCCTCCTCAGTCCAGTCCCTGACACTTGTTGATTTTCAGTAGACCAGCAAACATTTCTGGCTCCCAGTTGTTCTAAAAATATCAACACCTAAATGACACACACTCCCCACTTAGACTGCTGAAATGAAGAAAAGTGTAGGCAACCAGAAACTGAAAGATTATTAACTCAGCTTGTTTCTGCTACTGAAAATAAAACCTTGTGCTCAGCAGTTGCACAATGTTCTTTAATTCTAAGTGGATGACTTTTTCTCCTGACTCTACATGGTGGATCTCAGGCTTGTGGTTTAGGGTTAGCCTCTCCTCTCCCCCTGATGTTATGGACTCATATTAACCATTGATTATGCTGGCTGGGGCCTGTAGGAGTTGGACTCCAAAACATCTGCAGGGCACTACCTTGGCTAGGGACGCGGGTGGCGCTGTGGGTTAAACCACAGAGCCTAGGACTTGCTGATCAGAAGGTTGGTGGTTCGAATCCCCGCAACAGGGTGAGCTCCTGTTTCTCAGTCCCAGCTCCTGCCCACCTAGCAGTTCGAAAGCACGTCAAAGTGCAAGTAGATAAATAGGTACCACACCGGCTGGAAGGTAAACGGCATTTCCGTGTGCTGCTCTGGTTCGCCAGAAGTGGCTTAGTCATGCTGGCCACATGACCCGGAAGCTGTACGCCGGCTCCCTCGGCCAATAAAGTGAGATGAGCGCCACAACCCCAGAGTCAGTCACCACTGGACCTAATGGTCAGGGGTCCCTTTACCTTTACTACCTTGGCTATTCCTGTTCTAGTAAAACACAAGAGTAGATCCTGTGAGTCCCTCATCTATGGTGTCACATAATTACCATTCCTAAATTGGTCTGGAAATGGAAGGGGCAACATTCTTATGCAGAGCTGCACATTGCCAAACTCACTCAAACATACCCACCTGTGCACTGGAGCGCTGCTAAACTTTCTCCATTCAGCTTTGTATAATGCATTGAGCAGCAGGGAAATTAACAAAGCCCAGTACCATTTTGCAGGAAGAATTCATTTCTCTCTGTAGGAAAATCAGGGGAAGCACCAGATTTGTAATTCTTAGTCTTGACTTCCCCTCATCTGTTCTCTGCAAAAAGCTCCTTTAGGGCAACTATGATGAATTATTTTTCCCATCTATCCTGACCCTGAAACCTCCACACTATTAGGTATCTCTAACTAGTATTCCTGGGGATGGCAGGGGAGGCAAAATGAACTAGGTCAGAAGCTCAGGGAAGCACTTAAATATAGACATAGGACTGAAGCAAGTTGAGGTATACACTCACTGTGCATGAATTTTATGTCATTTGCAGCATGAGGCATAAATACAAACAGGCTCCCTTTATATAGCATCTACATTTCACAAAAGATTGGAGTGGCTGACACTATCCTCAATTTGATAAGATTAATGCTGAAGTGAATAATTGTAAGTCTTGGAGAACATTTGGTTGTCTTGCTAAATTTGACTCCTGACTTGGTGTAGCCTACGTTTCCAAGCACAATTCAAAGTGTTGGTGCTGACCTTTAAAGCCCTAAATGGCGTCGATCCAGTAAAGCTGAAGGAGTGTCTCCACCCCCATTGTTTTGTCTGGACACCGAGGTCCAGCTCCAAGGGCCTTCTGGCAGTTCCCTGACTGCGAGAACCAGGCAGAGGGCCTTCTCGATAGTGGCGCCTGCCCTGTGGAACGCCCTCTCACCAGTTGTCAAAGAGAAAAAACAACTGCCAGACTTTTAGAAGACATCTGAAGGCAGCCCTGTTTAGGGAAGCTTTTAATATCTGAAGGACTATTGTATTTTAATACTTGATGGGGAGCCGTCCAGAGTGGCTGGGGAAACCCAGCCAGATGGGCAGGGTATAAATAATTTATTATTATTATTATTAGTAGTAGTAGTAGCAGCAGCAAATATAGGATTCATCTTGTCTTACCAACAAACTGCCTTTTCCTTCACATGAGTACATTAGTAGGAAGGGTGAGAGTAGAGCTCATCTGAGAGAGTCTGCATATCTCGCAGCTCCATCCCTGCTCCTTGGCAGCCCCGTTCTCAACCCTGGAACAATGCAGGGGCAGCTTCTACACATTCAGAAATGGGCTAGAGGAAAACTTTAAGACTCCATGGGATGGTTGACTGATGGTTTTAACAGGCGGTTTTAAGTGTTTGTGGGGCAGATGAATCTCCCCTCCCCTGACATATTTTTATTTTTTTAAAAAAAACCAGTTGTACCACTGTAGAAAAATTGTGGCAACAATCTTGCTCCCAAATTTAGGACCATGCCTATTTCAACGGTTGGCCCCATTTGTGCATAAGAGGAAAGAGAGTGAGTGTATTGACCAGCTGGAATATGTGCAGAGGAGGGCAACCAAGATGATCAAGGTTCTGGAAAGCAAGCCTTATGAGGAATGGTTGAGGGAGTTGGGTATGTTTAGCCTGGATAAGAGGAGACTGGAAGGAGATATGATACCTCTTTTTGAATACTGAAAGGGCTGTCACGTGGAAGATGGAGCAAACTTGTTTTCTCCCGCTCCAGAGGGTAAGACACGAATCAATGGCTTCAAGTTACAGGAAAGGAGATTCCGACTACATATCAGGAAGAGCTTTCTGATGGTATGGGCTGTTTGACAGTGGAATGGACTCCCTCAGAAGGTGGATGACTCTCCTTCCTTGGAGTTTTAAAAACATTTTAAAGGTTTTATAGCTATTTGTCATGGATGCCTTAGCTGAGATTCCTGCCTTGCAAGGGTTTAAACTACCTTCCAGCTCTACAGTTCTGTGATTGGGGCTTACATACCTGTGTCAGCACTGAAGAGGACCACCATGATTAAGCAAATCATAGTGGCTTGGATACAGCCACTGCCTCTATATGCAAACAAGTGCTGTTTCATACAAATGGAACATTGTTGGACCTTTTCCCAGTCATTGGCTAACTGGTGGTTGCCTTCAAACAAAAAACCAGTTCTGAGAAGACACTATAAAGGACAACCACAACTGTAAACATGATGGATACCACTTGTATTAATAATATTGCACTCAGCTCTAATTTCTAATTGCTTTATGAATTGACTAACACCTCTAAAGAATGACTCGTCGGTGAGAACATGAATAGTGCAACCCACAAAATATCTGATTAACACTCCTGGTGGCAGAGTGCATGCGTAGGTGTGCTAAGCTGCTAGAAAGAGAGAACAAAGCCAAGACAGCACATGGCGGCCGAGAGCTTTCAAACCCTTGATTTGGATTTCACACACAGAAGACAAGAGTAACAGGTCTCAGCTGACATTCTCAGTTGCTTGTAGCAGAACAGGTAAAAATTGTTACCAGCTGTCTTGTCTAAAATTGACTGCCCTTGATGTTCTGCCCTGGTGGACTGCCATCACCAAAGCAGCCGGCAATATGCTGTTTCTGGCAGAGGCAGCACAGTGTCTTTTTTATATTGCATGATTTCCCCATTGAGGTGTTCAACTCAGAGAAGCTTTGCACTTCCAAATTGCTAAAGCAGTGAAAGGGGAGCTATTATCAATCAGCCTTGCATTTTAAGAGACACATGGAGGAATCATGTGTTGGGTCCAAGCAAATATTTCAAGATAAACCAGTGAATGGACATAGCATATGAACTTAGAATATATGGTGATTGGGTGTGTGTCCTTTCCCCCCACTTTCAATCATTCATTATAAGCATCAGTGACTGATTTTATTATTTTCTGCTGCTATTGGATGTTTAAAGGCTCCTGTTTCCATGATTGTTGCAAATTGCAGCATTTTTCCAATGCTGGAAAAAGTTTGGAGGGTCCTGCAAGAGTGAAACATCTATGGAATTTCAATCAAGCAAAGGGGTAGGGAAGACATAAGTCTAGCAATGTTTCTCAGGGATGATCAGATGGGTTTCCTCCAAAGGTTGCGTAAAACATTTTTTCCCCTCTGCAGAAGTGGGGGACCTAATACAATGATCCACCTTCAGAGGCTGATGGATCCAATGGGTTTCCAAAAGGCTCTGGGGGATTTTCTGGGTGATATGACTTTCATCCTGTCAAAGCTGACCTCTGGAACAATTTCCAGCCAGGCAAAAGCACTCAATGAGGATACAATGTGGGACTGGTGAGAGATGTGTCTTAGGATGAGATTAGAATATATTAGATTAGACCAGATAAAATAAAATCACACCACATCAGGATTAGATCTGATCAGATTAGAATGTATTGGAATAGATTAGATGATTTTGGTTATTTCCAATAAGGAACGGTAAGAACGCTGAACAGAGCCAATGGAATGAATGTCAAAATATATGGCTAGCTAGTTACCCACTGACAAAATGTCATCTATATACCACCCATAAACATTTTATATATGTTTCTAAGACTCTTTTTACAAGATTTTATTTAGCCTCTAAACCATGGGATTTTGCCATAACTTATTTATCCCTTTCAAAACTCTGTGACCTAATCACAAAAGACCACAATAGTTCAATAAACTGGAAGGAATCAAAGTATTTCCTTGAATTCAGTAAGTTACTTAGCCAGCAGTAAACTTGAACACGCCTTGGAGCATCATCTTAATGAAATATGGTGACAGTTTAACGTCAAAATAAAAGTTCTGTTACATGTATATCCTTTATTGCTTGCTTTCTGCTGTGAAAGGAAATGCTCTCTCCATATATAAAGTGGGCTGTATCAGTCTGTTAAAGGATTACAGTCCTGGCTTTTTTGCAAACTGGGATTTGATCACCAAGAACCGATCAAGTATTATGAGCAAAAATCTTGGAATTATCTGATCAGATTTCTTTTTTTAAGCAAATAAATCACTGAATAATAGGATGGCCATCCTACAAATCTAGAAATATAATAGCAAGTATTGGGTGCATCCAGAAATTTCCTTTCTCCAAAGTAAGGTGTCTTTCTCCAGCAGAAGATGGATGCAACCAACAATATTATTAATTATATCCTGCCCTTCAATAAAGTGTATTCTATTATTTTTATCCAGTTCTTCCTCCAATGAGCTCAGAGCCACCAACATAGTTCTTACTTCCTATATTTTATCATCTCACCAACTGGTGAGAGAGGCTAGGTGGATCAATGTAATGTTGCTGCCCCAAGGCCACCTAGTGAGCAGATCAGTGACTTACATCTGGAAGTCTCCAGCTCCACTCCATCATTCTCTAAGTGTCACCCCACCATGGCTATCAGTTCTAGAAGGCTTTTGTAATAATTTATGCAGATGAAAGTGTGTGTGGGGGGGACTAGTATTAAGGAACTTGCTGGGATGGAGGAACAGGACAATCTCAGGATGTGTCAGAGGCCACATGTGGCTGCTTGCCTGCAGGTTTCTCACCTGTCATTTAGGACTTTATTATACAACCTCCAAGAATTGTGCCCAGAAAAGAACTGGATCCCAATGGAAAGTGAGCAAAATTGGACTTTTATGCTCTATCTGTTTTACTCTGCATGATTTGCCTGGGAAGGAGTTCTTTTCCCAAGTTGGAATCTCCAAATCCCCAATGTTTGTTTAAGGCCAGGTCAGCAGGACATTAAGAACATAGATCCAATGTGTTTCCGTTAGCCTTCAATTATTATTATTTCTGGAAGTGAGAGCTGGACCATAAAGAAGGCTGACCACCGAAGAATTGATGCTTTTGAATTATGGTGCTGGAGGAGACTCTTGAGAGTCCCATGGACTGCAAGAAGATCAAACCTATCCATTCTGAAGGAAATCAGCCCTGAGTGCTCACTGGAAGGACAGATCCTGAAGCTGAGGCTCCAATACTTTGGCCACCTCATGAGAAGAGAAGACTCCCTTGAAAAGACCCTGATGTTGGGAAAGATGGAGGGCACAAGGAGAAGGGGACAACAGAGGACTAGATGGTTGGATAGTGTTCTTGAAGCTACTAACATGAGTTTGACCAAACTGCAGGAGGGCATGGAAGACAGGAGTGCCTGGTGTGCTCTGATCCATGGGGTCACGAAGAGTCGGACATGACTAAGCGACTAAACAACAAATTATTATTATTTTAAATGAAATGTTTTGAAATGTTTTCAAGGTTATTGTTCTTTACAATACAGAAAACTATTTTTTTCTGCTGCAAATAGTTTCCAACTTTTCCATCATAAACATGCCAGAACCCCTTCACAGATAAAAGCAAACAAAGTTATGAACTGATCATATAACTTGCGTTACACCTGACATCTGTTGTGTAAGGCCACCCATACAGCTCTTTGTTACCCTTTATTCTGGTTTTTCTGTTTTCCTCTTAAAAGCAAAGTTAATCATTTGGACAGAGGGACCGTCAGCTTTTGCAGTTCTAGGGAAGCATCTGGTGGGGACATAAGTGAATAATGGAAAAATGAGCCCCAGTGGACTTTTTGATTATTACTGTTAAGTGAAAGTCATAGATAAGTCACCGCCACTTGGAACAGAGGATGGCGGTGCACTTTCAAGGCAGGGAAAGGCATGCTGGTACCTCAAGGAAGAGTAATTCAGAGACATATAGAGTTGGCTAAGGTGTAGAAATAAATACAGATAGATATTATATATAAATACTACTGTAGTATTTACTACCTCATATGTTGTGTTCATTATCCTCAATATTCTAGTAATATTTCCAGGCCTTAGTAGTCTAAGAAATTGTGATGGCCTAACCAATGCTAGCTGTTTGTTTATTTACTTACTTACTTATTTAGCGATTGCCCTAGAACTCATGTGTTTTGGTTAGAAATGAGCAGGGACTTCCTAAGTCCCTGGATTTCTTTGGCAGGAGAGCTTTGGGAATCACAACTAGTTTAGAAATTATCCATCTGCCCTTCTCATGGGTTTGTTTAAGTGCAATAGTTCCACCCCCTCCATCATTGTCTTGCATGAGGTGGAAGGAGATCTTCCAAAGTGAGGGACCTCCTGGTTTTCTAGGGTTCTAAAATTCTCAGGGAGCCTCTGTGACTATATGAAACTGTCTGCTTCAGAAGAGTGTTCTTCCAGCTGTGGAAACATCTGTGGGAACATCTAGACAACCCACTCTTACATGATTACTTAACACTAACCTAGAATGCATGAAGAGAGCTTGGGTTGTTCACAGAATAAAAACAGGAACAAATTTGCTATGTTCCTTTAAAATTCCCTAGATGTTTACCTAGGAATAAATCCCAAATTTAGATTGAACTTTGCCAGTAACTTAACAGAAATTATTGGGGACCCTATAAATCTCAGCAGGGAGTCAAGATCCCTAGCACCATCATTTACATGTGGATATGCTTGATGAAGGAATAATCAGAGGTTTGTAACACCCAGAGATAGTCCTTGGAGGGATTTTCTTAACTTTAAAATTTGTTCTTATCTTGGAGGCCTAAGTGATCTTTGTGAGTAAATGCAAAGCAAAACAAAACAGGACAATAACTGAAGTGTTATGAAAGTTTGTGAAAACTGGAGCCTCTGTCACTTATCTGATTGTGAGTTCAGAGTTTGTTAGCTTCCAAAAACAATGAAACAAAGCAAACCCCAAAGAAACAGAGAGAAAATAGAAGGAAAGCAGAACACTCTTTTGTCTGTCATAGCTTTTCAGTATAGAATAAAGTATAATCACAGAGTGTGTGGCACACACAGAACTCCGTGAGCATTGTGCCAAACAGAACACACCACGGGATCTCTTAGCCCTCACAGCCGCAACACATAAGAGCCCATTCTCAATGTGTTTGATTCACTGTTGAGGAAGAAAAAATATGCAATGGATGTAAATGAAGGCATAAAAGAACATTTGAGGGTGGGTAGTGGGTGGGAAATCAGTATCGTTCAAATTAACCGAAGCACAGAAATGGACAGCAAATCTGCAGTGCTTTTGAGCTTGACTATGGTGGCAATTCATTGTGTTTATGAAGTACAGTGCCAAAGCAAAAGAGATTTAGCATGCATCTCGCTGGCTTCATTGGTACTGAAAGCATCTCAGAAGTGGTATCAGATTGAGCCTGTACCACTTGGAGCCTGTACCACTTCATCTGTGATGAAAATGTATACCGCTTCCCCCCTGATGATTCTCTATCACTTTGTGAGAGTGGCATTCTGTTTGGGATATTCTGTTCCAAATTAAAAGGGGAAACAATAGGCTGCTGAAGGCCTCTTTGGTGCTGTTTGCTGTAGCTACAAATCTCTCTCTCTCTCTCTCTCTCTCTCTGTGTGTGTGTGTGTGTGTGTGTGTGTGCGTGCGCATGTGCGAGGATGCATGTGTCTGTGTGTGCAAGAGGAGAAACATTTTGCTAACCCATTTTTAATGGTAAGCTATGCTCCCTACTCCCTCAAAAGTCATCACATTCCTGACTCATTTCTCTTTTTTTATAATAATATTTATTAAATTTTGTATAACCAATAAAAAACATACATAATAACATAATATTTTCCATTATCCACATTTCATTCTCAACTTTGGACTTCCTCACATCTCTTGTTCCTGCTTTCTAAACATAAATTTTACCAGCAAATTATTAACTTGATTTAATTCATATAATATAATTTTCCAATATTTAATGTCTCAAATTTTGGGGTTTAACATACTCTTATTGAAGCTTAATCATAAAATATTACTTATCCCAAATTTATCTTTTCATCTTCCAACTGAATTTAAATTTATATTCTTTATAACTAGTTTGTTGAAGCCATGTTTTTGCTAATCTTACATCTTTCTTAACAATCATACAATTTACAATATTTTTGTAGATAGTCCTATTCCTGACTCATTTCTTACCTCTCACCCACTTCCCAAAATCTATTGAAATGTCAAGGTTAAGTACTTTGGCCCAGCACCACATTACCCTGATGCCCACAAGTGCTCCTGTAAATTAGTAAAACACCACAGAAACATATAATTGATATAGTGGGGTAAGTTTGGTTTTTGGGATGCACATACATAATTTAGGGGGGAGGAGATGAATGAACCGAAGATACAGAAAGCTAAGACAAACTGCACCTGCACCACCCTCTGTGGGAAAAGAAAAAAGGAAAAGAAAGAAAGAAAGAAAAGAAACCAAGGAATGATTCGGAAAAAGCAAGTTGGTTGAAATTGGACCTGATAGTTTAGAACACGAAGATCATGTAGAAATCAGGGGATAGACTCCACCTACCTCCACTGAAAATCTTGCCCAAATTTTATGAGAAGGATCTTGATTATAAAAATGAGTGTGTTCCCCAAATTATTATTTCTATTCCAATCAATTTCAATACTGGGTGGACGGACCGCCTCAAGGAGAGGCAGTATTTCGAAATTTATCTGGCAGGGGGAAAGACCTTGAATTAAACACCAAATCTTAACTGATATTAAGGACAGAGGAGGCTTTTCCCTGCTGGATCTAAGACTGTATTGTGAGGTGGCATGTCTCATCTGGCTAAAGGAGTGGTGCACACTCAAAAATTCAGAACTGCTGGACTTGGAGGGGTACAGCAACAGGTTTGGCTGGCATGCGTATCTAGGCTACAGAAAGGTCAGAGTTCATAAGAACTTTTTGAATCACATCATCAGAAAATCCCTTTACACTGTTTGAGAAAAGTATAAAGTCCTTCTGGAACCAAAGGTGCCATGGTGGATCTCGCCAACTGAAGCACTTGCAGTTAAAAGGAAGAACACAAATGGAAATTGGCCTGTCTATAAATCATTATTAATTGAAGAAGAGAACCAGTTAATTTTTTAAAAAAATTCAAAGAAATAAGAGACCAAGTCTCGGATTGGTTTCAGTATCATCAATTATTTGAAACCTTTAAGGGTGATAAAAACAAAGGATTTTTGATGGAGAGTTCCAAATTTGAATTGGATCTAGTAAACTCTAAAACTAAAACCCTTTCTAAAACATATTGACTCCTCCTTGACTGGGAAGTCAAGGAGGAGATGGTCAAATCAGCAATGATTACATGGGCCCAAGACTTCGGTCACAATATAGAGATGAGCCAATGGGAACACCAATGGAAAGTAAATTGGAAGTTTAAGACATGCTATACGTTAAGGGAGAACCTTCAAAAGATGTTATACTGTTGGTATTTAACCCCTAGTAAACTCTCCAAAATGTATAAAAGCGTCCCTACTACATGCTGGAGGTGTGGAGAACCAGGTGGAACCATGCTCCATATGTGGTGGGTCTGCAAAAAGATCAAAACTTTTTGGAATTATATATATATATATATATATATATATATATATATATATCCAGCTCCAAACAATGTTAAATGTCTCTTTTCCAAAAAACCACACCCCAGAATCATTTTTATTGGGTGTTACAGGACCAGATATAGCCAGGAAGATAAGAAAAGTCTTTCTGTATGCCACCACTGCCACAAGAGTAATCAATAGCAAAACACTGGAAGAGCGACAAAATCCCCACCAGATCAGAATGGTTATTAAAGCTGGTAGAATATGCTGAATTAGATAGTTTCTCAGAAAAGATCAAAGACAAGCCAAAACAGGAGTTCACTGATAACTGGGAACCTCTGAGTTATTTAAAGAATAAGTGTTGCAATTTAAATTTGGTTGCAGCTTTTGAGTAATCCCTGTAAATAATTAAGGTTAAAAGGGTAAAAAACAGATATATATACACACGTACATTTTTTTAAAAAAATGAATACGTTGAAAAGTTTAGGCAATAGGTTTAGTAGAGTGAAAAGATGCTGAAAAGTCAAATTTACGTACTGAATTTATACTAGGAAGACATATTATTTTGTTGGAATTTTTGTTCTGATAAGTTTGATTTACAGATGGTAACATGTCTTTGATGTATGGATGCAATTATGGATAATAGAGCATAATAATAAAAAAGAAAGAAATTAGGGAATACACTCCACCGACCTCCATGGAAAATCTTGCCCAAATTGGGGTGGGCACGTTCCTTAACAAAAGCATATTTCAGAATTTTTTACTTTTTTAATGCTGTATATGTAATGTGCAGTCAGATCAGCTTTCCCCAATGTTTTAGACTGCAACTTCCATCATTCTATGGAAAATAGTTGGAGATGGTGGGAGTTGCAGTCCAAAAGATCTGAAGGGCACCACACTGGGGAAGGCTGTGTTAAACCCTAAGAAGCACTCGTCTGTGGCTGGATCATGCCCAATGTTTTTGTCAAGGCAATAAACAACTATTTTACTTTTAAAGGACAACTTAAGGCAGCCCTCTTTAGGGAAGTTTTTAATGTCTAATGCTGTATTGTTTTTAATATTCAGTTGGAAGCCGCCCAGAGTGGCTGGGGAAACCCAGCCAGATGGGTGGGGTATAAATAATATATTACTATTACTATTACTATTACTATTACTATTACTATTACTATTACTATTATTATTATTTGTGGAGATTCATATTGCCTTTAATGGACCATGAAAAGGACTGCAACCCAAACCCATCTTTACACTGTAATCACTTCTGAAAGGGGAGATTATTTTGACGCATATCATGCAAAAACAGGAATTTTAAATTTTAAATTTCTAGCATTTTGTGCTCCCATCCAAATGTAAACATCTTTATGGGAAATTAATATGTTTGGGTTTCTTTTTATTTGTATTGTTTGCTTTCAAGCACTGCATGGTGATCTCCACCAAGAAAACCTTGCTTATTTGAATAATGAAAACACAAATATTCTATCCTAGCTCATTGCAGTTTAAGACACAATACTATCAATCATTTCAGCGGATCAGATTCTCCCAATGAATAATACAATTGTTTCTGCTGACTGGGTAGCCAGCTCCCTTCCCCCCCCAAAAAAAAAGTGTAATGAAAATAAAACAATGACATTTTTATTTTTATTTTTTGGGTATATTATACACAAAGTACAAGAGAACGAAAAATGATTTTACAGCCCAGTCTCTTCTCACTGCAAACAGCAGATATGAGAGGTTGTGCTTCAGATCAGAATGACCGTGGCAAAGGGTTAAGAAAGGTATAACATCAAAGCTGGGGGGAAATATGGGAGAAACACACTTTGAAAATGTTGTCTATAAGGATACAGGTGAAACTCGGAAAATTAGAATATCGTGGAAAAGTTCATTTATTTCAGTAATTCAACTTAAAAGATGAAACTAATATATGAAATAGATTCATGACATGCAAAGCGAGATATGTCAAGCCTTTATTTGTTATAAGTGTGATGATCATGGTGTACAGCTGATGAAAACCCCAAATTAACAATCTCAGAAAACTAGAATATTAAATGAAATCAGCAAAACAAGGATTGCAAATGGAGCAATATTGGACCTCTGAGAAGTCGAAGCATGCATATGTACTCAGTACTTGGTTTGGGCCCCTTTTGCATCATTTACTGCCTCAATGTGGCATGGCATGGATGCTATCAGCCTGTGGCGCTGCTGAGGTGTTATGGAAGACCAGGATGCTTCAATAGCAGCCTTCAGCTCTTCTGCATTGCTCGGTCTCATGTCTCTCATCTGTCTCTTGGCAATGCCCCATAGATTCTCTATGGGGTTCAGGTCAGGCGAGTTTGCTGGCCAATCAAGCACAGTAATCCCATGGGCATTGAACCAGGTTTTGGTACTTTTGGCAGTGTGGGCAGGTGCCAAAGTCCTGCCGGAAAATGAAGTCAGCATCCCCATAAAGCTCATCTGTGGAAGGAAGCATGAAGTGCTCCAAAATCTCCTGGTAGATGGCTGTGTTGACCCTGGACTTAATGAAGCACAG
The DNA here is from genome assembly GCF_951804945.1 of Podarcis cretensis. Classification (NCBI taxonomy): domain Eukaryota; kingdom Metazoa; phylum Chordata; class Lepidosauria; order Squamata; family Lacertidae; genus Podarcis; species Podarcis cretensis. Next base: position 20,666,353 of record NC_137176.1, on the reverse strand, counting down.
TGGACCAACACCAGTTGATGACATGGATCCCCAAATCTCTTTTCTGATGAGAGCAGCTTTTGCATCTCATTTGGAAACCAAGGAAACAGAGTCTGGAGGAAGAACGGGGAGGCACACAATGCCAGACGCTTGAAGTCCAGTGTGAAGTTTCCACAGTCTGTGTTGATTTGGGGAGCCATGTCATCAGCTGGTGTTGGTCCACTGTACTTCATTAAGTACAGGTGCAAGGGCTCATTTTTTTTTTTGCCTACCTGGAAACGCTCCGTTTGCACCAACAAATTTTACAGTGCACGACTTGCAAGTGTTTGGCGCCATTTTCGAGAGAATCAGACAATGTCAGAATTTTGGTGAAAACTGTGATCAATGTATTTTGGTGAAAACTGTGACCCATGTGTAAGGACACTGAGGGCTCATTTTTTGGTCTACATAGAAACACAGCATATGCAGTGCAAAACGTTGCCATTTTGGAATGAATCAGACGATGCCAGAATTTTGGCAAAACTGTGACCTGTGAGTAAGGGCACAAGGGTTCATTTTTTGGTCTACATACAAACATGGCATTTTCTGTACATCCCCTCTGGAGGGGGCCATTCCATACAGGACTTGTACGATACACATCCAATGGAACCTGTGTGCACGTGTTAGCAAAGCTGAGCAGAAAGTCAGACTGTGTAGGAATGTGGCTTCAAGAAAATATTTATTAGTTACAGAAAATTAAAACAAAATAACATGGCTAGTGTGAACAGCATCTCTCACACACGTCTCCTCTGTCGGAGAGCAGAGAACAAAGAACAGAAGTTCAAAAGCCTTACTTCCATTTCCACTGATATAACAGTAAGGAATGTAAATGGGATCACATGATCCAGTGATGAGAGAATGCAATACTGACAGGCATATGTGGTGCAAAACATTGGAGGGGGCAATTTGCAAATGTTTGGCACTGTTTTTGAGAGAACTGGACGATAGTGGAATTTTGGTGAAAACCATGGCAGATTGAGAAGAGGATTGTAAGAAAAAAACTGGGGGCTAATTTGAATAGTAGAGTGCTTGGTAGTAGAGTGATTAGTAGAGTAATAGTAGAGTGATTGGTGGGCAATCCAATCCTTTATTTCCACATTGTGGCTCCAGACCAAATAATCTGTCAGGAGACTATGAACTATGGCCTGGCCAAATGCAAGGAGAAGGCCCCCTGCAATGTTTGGTGTTGAAAACTCCACGTTTCACAGTGCCCTCCAAAATGAGCCCTCAATGCCCTAACCCGCAAGGTCAAAATTTCACTGAAAATCCATCATCATCAGATTCACTCCAAAGCAGCACGAAACATTGGGATAAGACCCCTGCAGTGTTTGGTGGTTGAAACCTGATGTTTCAAGGCACCTCACAACACGGCCCCTTAGTGCCCTAATCCACAGTCAAGATTTCACAGAAAATCCTACGTCGTTCAATTCACTCCAAAGCATTGCCAATCATGGGGACAAGGCTCCCTTCAATGTCAAAACTCCTCATTTCACAGGAAAGCAATCAGAGCTTGTGTTTTGTTTTATATAATAGCAGCACAAAGAAAACAATGCATGTACAGGCATAAGTATAGTAGTGGAGCTGAAGAATGCTAAATGACCTATTAGATCAATCAGTCCAATCTTCCTGCCAGCATGAGCTCATTCTTTGCTGAACATCTTCAAAACACATTGTGGAGCAAATTACTTGACTGATGGGAACTTCATCATTGCAAATCTGTCCCATAAACTAATTGACTCTATAATTTAAAAGTATTCTATTTCTTTGTGTAGAAAATTGCCATTGTTTGCTCTCCTCTTTTCTAATAGTTGCATTTGTGGTCCCCGAAAAGCTAGCTTTATCCAACTTTTGTTTTGGGAAAAATTATCGAAGGAAGACTTAAAATTTACAGCGTGAAGGAAAACTATATGAAAATGATGCATAGTCGGTGTTTAACACCAGTAAAAATTAGCAAAAACGTATAGAAGTGCTTCTAATGTATGTTGAAAATGTAAAGAAAAAGAAAGCACATTCTATCATATGTGGTGGATGTGCAAGATAACTAAAGCGTTCTGGGAATTGATATATAATGAATTGAAGAAAATGTTTAAAATAACATCTGTGAAAGAAACAGAGGCATTTTTGTTAGGCATTTTAGGTACAGAGATTCAGAAAGTGCAGAAATTTATGCATGCAATGACAGCAGCAAGAATATTACTGGCCCAGAGATAGAAAGAAGATAAAGTTCCAACCAGAGAAGAATAGCTAACGAAGATGATGGACTATGCCGAAATGGCAAAATTGACCGGAAGAATCAGAGACCAGGATGAGAAGAAGTTTAAGAAAGAATGGGAGGGAAATATATAATTTATTGAAGAGAACACTGTAAATTAAAAACTTTGGCAGTATTAGACTAATACTTGTAATGTACAAAATACAATAGAAAAAGGTAATAATATTGGGTTTCCCCAGCCACTCGGGTGGCTCCCAACAGAATATTAAAAACATGATAAAAAAAAATAAAAAATTTCCCTAAACAGGGCTGACTTCAGTTGTCTTCTAAAAGTTGGATAGTTATTTATTTCCTTGACATCTGATGGGAAGGCGTTCCACAGGGCAAGCGCCACTACCAAGAAGGCCCTCTGGCTGGTTCCCTGTAACCCCACTTCTCGCAGTCAGGGAACCACCAGAAGGCCCTTGGTGCTGGACCTCAGTGTCTGGACTGAACAGTGGGGGCGGAGACGCTCCTTCAGGTATACTGGGCCGAGGCCGTTTAGGGCTTTAAAGGTCAGCACCAACACTTTGAATTGTGCTCGGGAATGTATTGGGAGACGTACTGTAGTGTGCACACAACCATAGTTTCAGTCATTTGATCTTCATGTGGGTTATAACTTGAAAAGAAAGGGTCATGAAATTCTGCATTTTACCTTTAGATAACATTACTAACTAATAATTATCCCCTACCTTAACTGTAACTTAATAGCCTCCAAATCTTTTATACAACCCCCCACCCCCCCCCACCAAGTAACACTATAGGTTCATCTATCCCAATTAATTTCCATACTGTGTGCTGATGTACATGCGTGTGCCACACGAAATAAATAAATTACAGTCTCAAGCAAACCCAAGCCACTCTTTCAACAGAAGCAGCATGCTACTACCTCTTCTCCTTTAATATTTGAAAAATTCACTGCTTTAAATATTTAGAAAAAGTGGTTTGGATCCTCAGAAAAGTTTATTGATCGAAGACATTTATATCCCATTAAATTGTTTGCATTTCTAAGCAGTGTACATAAAACAATCCACCAAAAGTAGGAGAATAAAACAAACAAATCATAAAACCAAACACTTTCTTAAAACGCCTGCTGAAAGAAGAAAGGCTTTACTATGCACCTTCAACAACTGTCTACTTTCAACTAAGGTGGAATCTACACACATATAAAAACCGTTCTGAAAATGCTTAAAAAAAAAAGGGTTTTAAAAAATACATTGAATTTTCCACAAGGCTCACCACTGCCGCCTTGTGTCACATTGTATACTGCACTTAAAACATTCTATTTGCAGCTGTAGAACTGAGTCCCAGGAATGCATGGCTTCTAGAAGTTACGAGCCATGCATCTGAGCCGCAGAGGAACCAACAAAGCCTTTCCCATAGATTTCAGTGATTGCCCAGGATTGGTAATCTAAGGACTTGACTATTGCATTGCATTATTTGGTCCAGAGGTTCCAACTGATGAAAAATGCTGTGTCTAGCCTTTGATGGGGACAGACCATTGTCAGCACATAACTTCAGATCTCAACAGCTTCTACTGCCTCCCCATATGCTACTCGGCCACATTCAAGGTTCTTGAGTAATTTGCAAGGCCCTTGACAACTTGGATCTAGACTACCTAACCCAAAGGGTGCTCACCAATGGTTCCTCTTCATCCTGGAGAAGAGTGACTAGTGGGGTGCCACAGGGTTCTGTCTTGGGCCCGGTCTTATTCAACATCTTTATCAACGACTTGGATGATGGACTCAAGGGCATCCTGAACAAATTTGCAGATGACACCAAACTGGGAGGGGTGGCTAACACCCCAGAGGACAGGATCACACTTCAAAACGACCGTGACAGATCAGAGAACTGGGCCAAAACAAACATGATGAATTTTAACAGGGAGAAATGTAAAGTATTGCACTTGGGAAAAAAAAAATGAGAGGCACAAATACAAGATGGGTGACACCTGGCTTGAGAGCAGTACATGTGAAAAGGATCTAGGAGTCTTGGTTGACTACAAACTTGACATGAGCCAACAGTGTGACGCGGCAGCTAAAAAAGCCAATGCAGTTCTGGGCTGCATCAATAGGAGTATAGCATCTAGATCAAGGGAAGTAATAGTGCCACTGTATTCTGCTCTGGTCAGACCTCACCTGGAGCACTGTGTCCAGTTCTGGGCACCACAGTTCAAGAAGGACACTGACAAACTGGAACGTGTCCAGAGGAGGGCAACCAAAATGGTCAAAGGCCTGGAAACGATGCCTTATGAGGAACGGCTAAGGGAGCTGGGTATGTTTAGCCTGGAGAAGAGGAGGTTAAGGGGTGATATGATAGCCATGTTCAAATATATAAAAGGATGTCACATAGAGGAGGGAGAAAGGTTGTTTTCTGCTGCTCCAGAGAAGCGGACATGGAGCAATGGCTCCAAACTACAAGAAAGAAGATTCCACCTAAACATTAGGAAGAACTTCCTGACAGTAAGAGCTGTTTGACAGTGGAATTTGCTGCCAAGGAGTGTGGTGGAGTCTCCTTCTTTGGAGGTCTTTAAGCAGAGGCTTGACAATCATATGTCAGGAGTGCTCTGATGGTGTTTCCTGCTTGGCAGGGGGTTGGACTCGATGGCCCTTGTGGTCTCTTCCAACTCTATGATTCTATGATTCTACCTCATGTGTCTTATATCCTTGCTTGATCACTGAGGTCTACAGGAAGTCACCAGGAGTGCCAGCTTGGCCCCACAACCGTGAATGCCCGGGGCTGTGGGTGCCTTGAAGCGTGCATGGCCCTGGCATCAAAATTTGTGGGTGCCTGGCCCCTTCAAGGGGAATTTTGTGGGTGACACACAGGGCCCCAGGGAGTTGGAAGTCCCCCATGGTTTGGATGCACTAGGAGCTGTGTGTTCAATATTGTGGCTCTATTTTATGGGGTTTCCTTCTGGCTGAGGAGAGACAGGTTGAACTTCCGACTGGTTGAACTTCCAGCACCTACAGAAGACATTTATTTCAGGAAGTTTCTAATTGAATTCTGATTTTATAGTTTTAACTCATTTACATTGTATTGAGTCTCCTCAATAGAGATTAGTTAGAGATTACTGTAATCAAGTTGTATATAAATTGTTGAACTGAAACATTGTCCTATGTATCTGCAGTGGAAGGGAGTTCCGTAACCGGGGTGCCATTATTGAGAAAGCCCTAGTTAATATCATCGCACAACGTGCCAAACGACTGGTAGAACAAGAGGGGCCTATCCAGCCAATCTTACGTCCTTTGATTGATGTCCCAGATTGATATAGGGAGAGGTGCTCCTTGTAGAATTTGGGTCCCAGGTCATTTAGGGCTATATAAATTAACACCAACTCCTTGACTTGGACCCATTAGCATGTTGGCAACCAGTGTTGCTCTCAGGAAATTGATAAGTCATGGATGCAGTTGAATCTACCACTTAGCATTTTAGCGGCTGCATTCAGCACTGTAGCTTCCAGACTATTCTCAGGGGAAGCGCCAGATAGAGCATATTACAGTAATCTAACTGGGAAGTTATCAAGGCATGGGGTACTGTGACTAAAGTATCCTGGACCAGGAATGGTCATGGCTGATAATAGGCATTCCTAGTCACTGAAGCTGCCTGGGTCTTAAAACGATAGTGGTGGCTTGAGAAGTACCTGCTCCTTCAGTGGAGTGGGACACCATGAAGAACAGATCATACATCGAGTTTCCACATCCAAGGATTACCTGCCTCAGTACATTCATTTTGTCAATGTTCACTCTCACTTCATTGACCCTCATGCAGCCCATTCCCACCTCTGGACACTGGTCCAACACTTGTGTGGCTTCACCTGATTCACATGTTATTAAAAGATGGAGATCACAAGGGGGAAGATGATTAGTCTCCTAGTCTCAGCCCTCCATAGCCCCAACCTCATTTGCATTGCTAAACACATTTAAGCAACTCAAAGAGACACATTTAGCTTCAGATGCAGACAACACAACACGGACTCTTGAGAAGCAGCCTTAGGCAACTGTACCCTGAAATAAACCCTACCTTACACAAAACAATGTTGTGCTTTATTTTACTTTCTAAGAACTTGTCGCATATCAGAAAGAAATCTATCTCGTGATGCAACAATAGGCGTAACCGCCACAGAAATAGATTAGAAATTGCCCTATGTGCCCCAGTGAATTTCTGTTATTATGGGCACACGTGCCATTGATGCTATATTTAACAGCATTTTTGCACTTTTTTCATCTCTCCCCCCCCTCACATAAAGCACACCAATGCACACAGTAGAGCATTATTGGTAATGCTGTCAATGGCATATACAATGGGATACTTAGCCATATATATATATATATATATATATATATATATATATATATATGGGGGGGGGAATCCCAGTGGTGCAGTGGTGAGGCCCAGGAATACAGGAATGGTAATACCTGAGAAATAAGATACGTTCAAGGAAGATTTTATTATGCGAAAGCACAGGAGGGCAAAATTAATGTTCCTCAATCAACCTTCATTTACATTTCTTAACTTTAAATTCACAAACTTAATATTCATGTAAATTTTAATTAGTTTTCAAGTCAGATAAAAGTGAGAAAGACAATCCCTGCACACTTCTAATGAACCAGCATGTTGTTCAAACAACTCAGCAAGATTAGCTAACTCTGCCAGAATTTAGAATAATTCATGCATTGCTGGTAGACTTTCCAGAATGTTCAGACTATTTCCACAAATACTAGTGCCCTAATTATCTAATTAAATAGGATAGGCACTCCAATTATAAATCTTACATTCACCCTAGGAGCACAATTTCTTTTTTCTTTTTTTAGAAGAAACTTTAGCCTGGTTTTATACCTTTGACTTTTCCATTGGAGGGTCCCAAAACGATTAGCTTTACTTGGTAATTAAGCCTTACAGGGTGATTTTGGCCTTCATTAAGGGCTTTAACTCTGATATTTAGTGCAGGCATGGGCTGGCAGAGAGGCAAAATAAGTCTGTGCATAGGTTCAGCAAAGCACATACCATTCTATAACTGTTCTCTCCTGTGTAAATTAATGCAGCAACAGTATCTCTATGCGAATACCAATTCAAACCTTCCTGTGATTAGGACCGACCCTACCATGGGGCAGAGTGAAGCAGAAGGGGGAAAGTACTAGGGATGTGAGTCCCAGAAATAGCCCCATAATAATTTAAAGGCATGGACTGTTGGATGGGGTGGGAGGGGAGGGAAAACACCTGGGTAGGAGGAAGCATAGAATGGCTGGAAAAGGAGGACAGCCAGCCAGAGACAGACACAGACACACACACACACACACACTGTTGTCTGGATGGGTCAATTCCTGGTTCATGTTGAAAAGCTGTTTTGAAATGTCCTCATGTACAGAACTGAGAGCTACTCTTAGAAATCAATGGAGAAATCCAATATTTTAATATTGCTGGAATTGGGCCCCACATCTAATCCCACCCATCCCCCTTTTAAAAAAAACCTCTAAAAGGTTAAAGCAAAGATGAAAAAGTCTCTGCCCTTTCCAACTCAGCTCTAATGTAGTGTTAAATTTTCTTAACAAAAACTGGTCAATGCAAATTCTAAAGCAAATGCGGTTCATTATCCCCAGATTCCATTGGAAGTAGCTGTTTCTGTAAGAGAAAGGCATATGGTGGTTCTGTGGTTTGTTCCACACTAAATACTGCTAGTGAGGCTTTGAGTGGTTTAAAATTACTTCACAGTGATGTCCAGAGGTATGAGACCCCCTGTTGCAGGTTGGGCCAAATACAGGAAGGTACACGAAGCTGCAGTGTTATCTGCAGGTGGGACTAAAAGAATCAGGCAGGTTTGGATTCCAATAAAAAAACTCCAGACCTCTCAGGTTGGAACAAAGGCCACAATCTATTTACACTTCCCGCATACCTCCTCCCTGGACAAATCAATTGTATTCAGAAGCCTCGTGCAGATTCACTGTGTTTTTTAAATGTTCAAAAATGAGATGGGGGCTGAGATAGAGAAATGAAAGAAAAACAGCTTTCACATCTAAGTAAGGCCTAAGATAGAACAGGGTGACCTGTCTTCTGTGGTAACTTCTGTTTTTTTCCTCACCACCCAAAACTACAGACTAAGGTCACCCTTTTGTTTTTTTGTTTTTTTTAAATAATATTTATTACTTTTAAATCTTACAAAAAAAAGAAGAAAAGAAGAAGAAAAGAAAAAAGAAAAAAGGCAAAAGAAATACAATACAATACAATATACAATGCACAACACAACATTAACACATTAAACTAAACATAAAAAAATTAAAAAACATACATTATACCGTTTCAATGCCCTATCTTTCATTCCCTTGTTTCATCAACCTCCTCTCACCTCCCTTTTTGTATTCCACTTCTATTAATTATTTCAGCAATTCCTTTCCCTCTTTCTCTATTTTCTGTCATATAATTAACTTAACTTATTTTAACCTTATCTTCCATTAATACCATAATACTTATTTATACTTAACTCCTTATAACATTTCTACTAAAGCCATATAATTTCATTCCAACATTTTTCTAACACTCATTAATTTTACAATATTTCTATAAATAAACTTTAAACTTTTTCCAATCTTCTTCCACCGCCTCTTCTCCCTGGTCATGGATTCTGCCAGTCCTTTCCGTCTATTCCATATGGTCCATCAACCTGGTGATCTTCTGTCCGAGGCTCTTAACTCTTTTTCAAGTCCCTTCTGCAGATCTTCTTCATATTTATACATGTACTTTACTTTGTCTTCTGTTGATCTTGTTCTTAATTTCCTTCCTTTGATGCCGAGGAATAGATCTCGGGGAGGCTCCAACCTAGCAATATTTTTATTCTTTCTCGACAGGTCAGCCAAATCTCCGTAGTTAGCACTAAAGTCCAAAAGATGTTTCAGGACGTGTTTCAAAATCCCTCCAACACTGGTCTCCCTTTTGTTTCAGAGTCCCACTTGCCTGTGTTAGCTCCTACTGTATATGTGGAATTGCCCATTACATGGTGGGGAAATTTCCATTTCACGATGTGAGACCACTTAGTGTAATGAAACACTTTTCTTTCATAACTGGATGGAATTTCAGTCCATTTCATGAAAAGGAGACCATGTTTCTCTCCATAATGCAACTCTTTTGGTCATAACTTTATTGATGTTGCCAAAGGCATCTTTGAGAAACTGCAGAGAATGGATGGAGGTCCTCTCTTCCAGAGCCCAAAGACTCTCAGGAAACTGGAGGTCTGGACCCAGAGCAAATCAGAGACAAATTTCAGAGTTTCTCAGGCTTCTACGTGTTACTACTAACAGAATACAAAATAAAAAATAGATCAGTAAACACTCCCCAAGCTGTTCTGGAAATACTTCAAACAAACTAGACTATTTACCTAGATGTTTGACCTTAGTTGGTACACTGGATGTCTAAAATGCCATACCTGTTGTTCAAAAACCTCTTGTAGCAAGGCATGAGGATGCTCCCCCTGCTAACTGAATCTTCCCTATATCCACCAAGTTCCACTTCATTTTTCATAAGTCTCAGTCCAGATCCATCTTTACCAAGCATGAATCTTGGGGATATGAAGTCTGTTTGGAGCTGGTCATCCTACCGACTGCCTATCTAGTGTATACTGAAACATGGTGGCAGCTTTGTAAATAAGTGATCTACAAAATGTGGCAGTGCAGTTTCTCATAGGGCTTACAATCACCAACAGCATTCCTTGGCTGCCCTCCAAATGCTTTGGACTGTAACTCCCATCAGTCCCAGCCAGCATGGCCAGTTGTCAGGAATGATGGGACTTATAGTCCAAAACAACTGGAGGGCATCAGCAGGGCCAGATTAAGACATTTAGGGGTCCTAAGCACTGAAATGATTATGCCCCCCAGATCCCATCAACATTTCTCTGATAAAAATAGGGGTGGCTTTTTCCATTACAATAGTACCTTGGTTGTCAAACAGCTTGGCTCCTGAACAAATTGGCTCCTGAATGCCGCAAACTTAGAAGTGAGTGTTCCAGTTTGCAAATGTTTTTCGGAAGCCAAACGTCCAACACAGCTTCCACGGCTTCCGATTGAGTGCAGGAAGCTCCTGCAGCAAATCAGAAGTTGCACCTTGGTTTTAGAACCGTTCCGGGAGTCTGTTTGACATAGCTGTCAACCTTCCCTTTTTTTGTGGGAAATTCCCTTATTCCAGCGCCGTTTCCCACGGCTATCCCAGATTGTTAGATATCCCGTAGACTGTCCCCGGGACAGGTGAGGCTGCTGATCCCTTATTTTCAAATTTGAAAGTTGGCAGCTATGCTGTTTGACAACCAAAGTACTACTGTATTATTATTATTATTATTATTATTATTATTATTATTATTAATAGGGACATTCTACCATACCCTCCAACATTTCTCCGATGAAAATAGGGACATCCTAAGGAAAGTGGGACATTCCAGCATCAAATCAGAGACCAGGACAGCTTCTATAAATCCAAGACTGTCTCTGGAAAATAGGGGCACTTGGAGTGATTGTCCCTGTACGTGATTCAAAGTAAAAACAATACTAATCTGTAAATTTAAAAGTAGTTGTTTGCAATAACACAAAGCGTTCATTTCTGCTGAAATTAAAATAGCTTCTTTCTAGATTTTCTGATTGCAAAATTCTGGATAAATTCATCTAAGCTGAGTCAACAAAGCATGTCTATTTCCGCACACAGCAGGGAAAGTAAATCGAGTCTGTCTTGATACAATGTTGTTCTCTGAAGGTTTTTTAAAATATTATTTTCTGTTGAGAAAATGAGTATTCTATGGAGCAGGTAGTAATCCTCAGTGTTAGAAAAACGATGATCACTTTGATGCTCTTTTTGAAATATCAAATGTCAAATTCTTTTTTTAAAAAAGTAAATCTCTTTGTATGTGTGTTCTTCTGCTTTGCTGGTGCCTTAAATGTGTCTTAAGTGCCTTATGTGTTTGGTCTGCATGTTGGGTGACCAGTCTGTGAAGAGATGATCTGTAGCATATGGACCAATAGTTCTTTGTTCTGATCCATAATGGTTGACTCTGGGTAGAGATAAGGCTGCAACTTAACAATACAAAACTTCAGTTCTAGAATACCTGTAGGCGTCATAGCAAACAATGATTGCTAGCAGTGGTGTAATATATTTTCTTGAATTTTACATAACCATTTGTTACACAAATGCACCCAGAGCAACAAGTGTTAGTGATTAGCCTGGTCAAAATGCTACAATATTAGCAAAATATGAACTTTGGTTCATCGGTTGTTTTTTGATTTATATATTATAATATCTTCAAGCAACGCAGTGAAAGCAAACATTTTTATATAAGAAGATGTGACCACAAAAGTCTGATTATTTCTCTTCTAGCAATTATGGTTTAGAAAACCACAGTAAATCAAAATATATTTGCTTTGCTCTATCTGCAGCAGATAGACTTTTTGAAAACATATTGCAGGGGGAAAATGATTTTCTTTACCTTATTTTATACACTTTAATTCCCAGTGGCATTAACACTCTCATTTATATTTATAATGTTACAAAATGTACCATCTGTCATGCTAGCTGTGGGAGGCCAGATTATAGTACAGAATAATATGATTCATTTTTAATAGAAATCACTACTGGTTAATTATAATGCGAAGTGTCTCTTGGAAATGGAGCAATTATTTCACTGGTATTTTTGAGGCTGGCAAGTCAGACGGACCCATACTTCCCTTTGTCATCTTCAGTTTTGCTGAAAATGGTACAATACGATTCAAAATTAGCTTTCACCTGCTCTTTGCAAACACAGTTTTCGATTTCTAGAAGTGAGTGATAATTTCTATGTAAAAACATTCACAGTTGGGTGACTTCATTGGCTGTTGTTGTATCTGGTACTCTTGCCATGCAGATGAATCTCAACTCTAGCACTATTCAGCTATGACCTGTTCCTTTTCAACCAGTCTGCATTTATTTCTTCATTGTTTTCCTGATCTCTTTCATAGGTGAATGGCTGACTTTCTTCTGGTAAAATGTTACAAGAGATCAATTCTCCCCTTGCCACTTTGCTCAGTTCCCTCCCCTTCCTGCTCATTTTCACATTGCTGCCACTGCAAACACTGAAGAATGATCACTCCAGCAGGGGCATAGGAAGAAATATTGCAAACTAGGGGTGAGGGGCAAAAAAAGAAAAAGAAAAAGAAAGCACGCTCCCTTCGGGCAGATGGCTCATTATGAAACCTGTTTTGTTAGGTCTCCTTTCTGCATGGAACCCTCACAGCGAAGTGCCCTGTTAAGTAGGAAGCAAAAAGCTTCTAGGGAGCACATCAGTTTCTTTTGATGATCACAGAAAAAAAGAGAGGGAGGGGTTGATGTGGGGGGAAATGGATAATTCTATTTTGTTTGTATTTTTATGAGAAACTAACACATTTTTCTTTCAAAATTTGCACATCTTCAAATTCTAATACAGCATAAAATGACTTAAAAATGAACCAATCAATGTATTTATTATGGTTAACCACCATTATTCAGAAAGAAACTTTGTACAAATATATAAAATAATTCAAAACGAAACAAAGAAAATGAATTATATTAGGGGAAATTCCTTGCAAGAACTTGCTTATTAGTCAAAACTGTGCACAAAAATGTGTAGGGGAAATTCACACAGAAATGCTGATGGATGAGTTTGTTTGTTTGTTTTAAAAAAAGCTCTGGAAAAAATGGAAACTGAGGGAAACCAAAATTGACTGACTTGTCAGGCCCTAATGTCTTATGATTTTCCCACATCAAAAACTAATGGCAAACTTCTTTAGACCATTGATAAACACTGCTTATGTCCATGAAATATTCTGATCTTACTTTTTTATATATTGTTCTGTTTCCCCCATTTTCATTAAAATTATTTACAGTGACTACATTTGGGCAAGAAGGAGCCTAGTCTCCTGCTGGGCTCAAATGCTCCTCTCCATCCTTGACTTCTTGTGTAGCTACAAAGAGATCGGAATATTCTATTCTAGATTAACCACAGTTTAGTGTGTCATGCTTCTACTAACCATAGTCCAGAAGATTAACCATAGCTTGTCTGGGTTTGGATGCTGCAGCAAACTGCAGTTAATCATGAACAGAAGCAATCATGAACAGGGACTCATTCTTGTAACTGTAAATTATGGGTTAGCAGTATCTCTGAAGAAGTATGGCATGTGTCTTATCTCTCTTTGATCTCCCTTGACAAATCTGGGGGCACCACACAATATTATTTATGGATCTATGAATAATTTCTGCTCCCCTCACTTTCTTATCTTTTTAGTTTACAACCATTCATTTTCATGGCCTGTTTGGCACATGGCTAATCCGGAAGATAAACTTGAAATCCCTGCCATCGTTCATGGGAGAACAAGCAACAGTGATATTTTCCCCTGCCTAGAAGAACAGCTGATCACTTCAGACAAACACCAAATAAAGCACTCACCAGCAGATGGGGCTTAGGAATAACTGGGTCCCTTTCATTACCTGCCACTCATCTGTCACATATCATTTCAAGATTTCCCCATCTGACAAATGGGGGAAAAACTTTCATATTGCTATATATAATTCAGGGATTGATGTGAGCAGCAATAATAGTTCCTGCAACATGTCCAGGGTGACCAACATTCCAAAATCCTCATGTGGTCACATGGTACATCTATTGCTGTTGTTGAATTGGTTCTTATTAGGGGCTCTCTTCAAAATCTGACACAATGACTGCTTCTGTAAAACAATGGGGTGTTGGAGGAGGAGCTGGAACTCCTGTTGCCATTGGTGGATTGGGGAACAACATGGGTATGAACACATGGCAACAGGAGCATCCCTCTTGACACTGGTCCAACAGTGGAGATAGGGCAGGAAGCAGTAGGATGGATGGCTTGCCTATAGGCATTAAAGGCAGGCAACTCTAGACAGAGAATGACTGAATTGTGACTCCCGGTGCACTCTAGAGCAGTGTTCTTCAACCTCTGGTCACCATATGTTGTTGGTCTATGAGTCTGATCATCTAAGTCACCTATGTCAAAGGTTAGGGATGATGGGAATTGTAGCTGACCACTTGGGGACACAAGGCTGAAGAACACTGCTCCAATGTGTTTATTTGCCTTCTTAAATTTCTATCTGACCACTCTTCCTATCATGGAACCCAAGATGGTGTACAGTGGTTCCCAAGCAGTAACCCATCCAGGCACTAACCAGACCAAGACCTGCTTAGCTTCAGCAAGGGAGTGGCCTCATGTGCACCCAGACCATCTTCTGGAAGAATAGCACAATTCAATCCCTGCCTTCTAAGAGCTGAGGCCTGTACTTGTAGGCTACAACAGTATTTCATGCCTATTGTGTGCTAGCAACTGTACAAAGTATTAATGCTACAACCGTACACACACTCACCTATGAATAAAGTCCATTGAGTTAGGTGGGACTTACTTCTGAGTAAATGCCTCCTTCTCCTTTATTTTCTGGCATGAGGTAGGGTGTGTGATGTCACGAACACTTAAAATACCACGTCCTAACCAGAAGTAGCCAATGAAATGGAACAGGCATGGGAAAGTGTGCAGCATGGTAATATTATATTATACTTTATACATTACTAATTATTAGTAGAAGAAAAAGGAAGAGGTGGAGATAAGGAGGAAAAAATGAGGCTTCTGTTTGCTACAGCAGCCACCCATCTCCCAGAATATCTAGTGTAGAGAAAGCACCAATTCAATTTTGTTCATATTTAAAGTAGAACTTTTCTAATTGCACTTTCTGAAACACAGTCATTCCATGCGATTCACATGTCTCTGAATTTTTGCAATGGCATTCTCCGCCCGAGCAATGTGTACAAAAAAGTCAGTGTGCATCAAATTACACATATTAGCGAGAAGAAGGTACAAAAAATGTGTTATATTAGGGAAAATTGCCTACAAACGTTTGTGTATTGGGAGAAGTACATTGTTGACTTTGCATGGGAACTTCACAAATTCACAAACTGATGCAAAATTGTGGAGAACTGAAGATTGAGAACTTAAGATTGGAACAATGAGTTACTGAGAGAAATTGAAATGGACTGATTCATTCATCCTTCAGCTAGTGCCAGTTTGAGTTTATTCAAGATAAGAAAGCTACCTATGTAGAGAGAATCTCATTTGTTGTTCTTCGTTTTGCTGTTGTTGTTTTAAAAAATATTTCAAATAACATATGACAACACAAAACTTGTAGTGCATTCACCCTGTGATCTACAATCAAGGGTCAAATGTTAAATAACACCGAACCTCCGTATTTGTGAAGCAGAGGCAGATGATTCTGAAACTTGAGAGTATATTGGTGGGGGGGATGTTCTGACTTGAAACACTTTTTGTGGTTTTGAAAAGCTGGACCCACGATGTAAAAGCTCATTTAGAACTGGCATTACCCTTCCTTCCTTCTCACCTGTCACATAATTTTCTTGGCATAACTCTTTTTGTAATGCTGGTACCCAAGCCATTTCATTTATCAGTGAAACTGGGCTTTTGATATATGTAATACAATTCAGTGAAACTGGGCTTTTGTTATATGTAATACAATTAACAGGAAAGCTTTGTGAGGACGTGTCAATATATTCTCCTCCTTTCCAATCTTTCCCCCAATTCCTACCCTTAAGAACATTTTCACCATTCCAAAAGAACTCATTTTCTCTCTTTTTTTAACATAAACATTAGGAAGACTAGCCTGATTGTCTGATTTAGTAACAAATAACATCTGGACATTTAGCTCATCTATCAACCAAAGAAATAAAAATATCATCCGTATACAAGTATACCACTCATTATGGTAAATACCAGTCTCAATGATATTTACACTGATTTTGTGCTCTTATATAATATGATCTCTTAAGGCTGAATTCAAAGTCTACTATTTTCCAAACTGCACTCCCCCTTTTAAAAAAGAAATAGGGGCAACTGTTTATCACAGGATTGCCATGTGTCTTCTTTTTCCAGGACACATCCTCTTTCTTCAGGGGGAAAATGTGAGACAAATCACATTTATTTGCTTTGAACAGCCGTCATTGTGTCCTCTTTTTTGCTCTTCAAACTATGGCAACCCTAGTTTATTGTGGTCTTACAAAAATATTTCCTTATCTCTTAACCACTGAAAAACATTTAATTCTGTGTTAGCTTATGGAGTCAGTCATTTTAAAATACAATTGCTATGCAGCAGATACCTGTGAAGCTGCCTTTTGGGGACTTCAGTTGAGAGCCCCACTATGTGTTGACCAGGAGGGGGGAAAGTACAAAGAAGCTGGGGCATGGGAATAGTTTCTTGAATCCACCAGCTGCTTATACATCATGCCAAGCATTATATATACTTGCAGGTGGATATAATCCCCTTTATTAATCCCTTTAAACTTGTAAAGCAGCATCAAAGGCAAAGGCTGATGTAAAAGTGTTGTAAATATGTTTCTACCTATGACTCCACATAAAGCTGTTTTAAATGACTCCTTTATGCAGGCATTGATTTTCAGGTGACTGACAAATGACATCATTCTTTGTTGTTAGTAGAGAGCAAAATGAAAGCCTGCCTGACTGCTGGCACCCTTAGTATGGAACAAGGTGAGAAGTAGTGGAAGTGGAATAACCTTGTATGCCACTCAGTTCTCATTGTTATTTAGCTATTAAGGCATGGGTAGGCAAACCAAGGCCTGGGGGCCGGATCCGGCCCAATTTCCTTCTAAATCCGGCCTGTGGACGGTCTGTGAATCAACATGTTTTTACATGAGTAGAATGTGTCCTTTTATTTAAAATGCATCTCTGGGTTATTTGTGGGGCATAGTAATTTGTTCATTTTTAATTTTTTTTCAAAATATAGTCTGGCCCCCCACAAGGTCTGAGGGACAGTGGACCAGCCCCCTGCTAAAAAAGTTTGCTGACCCCTGTATTATGGTCATGAAGGGAAGGACTTATCTCCTGCAAGCACCATTATATTGCCTTAGCACAGTGATGGCCAAACTTGGTCCTCCAGCTGTTTTGGGACTATAACTCCCATCATCCCTAGCTAGCAGGACCAGTAGTCAGGGATGATGGGAATTGTAGTCCCAAAACAGCTGGAGGACCAAGTTTGGCCATCACTGCACTGCCTTAGCCTGCCATACTGAAAGACAGATTTTTATTTTTATTTTTGTGCTAAAACAGTTGGCAGCCCTTCTATTTACCCAAATAATTTTCCTATATAAGGCAACCTGGTGGGTGACTCCCATTACTGGATCCATTATGATTCTCCTGGCAGTTTGTCCTGATGCCACTTACTGGGAGAGAGGCCAGTGTAAGTCTCCCAAAAGGAGCATTTTAGGAGTCGGACCAGAAGACTTAGGCTGGATTCTGAGCCTTTTCAACTTGGTCATGTGACTTGTCAATCGTAAAGGCTTGTTTTCCCTCTGCCAGTCTTATGCCAAATAGCTGCAGGCACCCCACTGCTGAACAGGGATAGGATCCACAGTAACTTGACACAACTTTGACTTACACCAGCTTGCTTTATGCTAGAATGCTCCCTAGGTGTGCTTCCACTCTGTGCTGGAATGTATTCCCTCAAAGTTTTATGCTGATGTAAGCCTGCTGGATCAATTTTACTTTCTGCAGAATACATTGCTATATTGCATGGGTAGGCAAACTTAGGCCCAGGGACCAGATCTGGCCCAATCGCCTTCTAAATCTGGCTTGTGGATGGTCCGGGAATCAGCGTGTTTTTACATGAGTATAATGTGTCCTTTTATTTAAAATGCATCTCAGAGTTATTTGTGGGACCTGCCTGGTGTTTTTACAAGAGTAGAATATGTGCTTTTATTTAAAATGCATCTCTGGGTTATTTGTGGGGCATAGGAATTTGTTCATTTCCCCCAAAAAATTATAGTCTGGCCCCTCACAAGGTCTGAGGGATAGTGGAGTGGCCCCCTGCTGAAAATGTTTGCTGACCCCTGCTATATTGCCTGACACCGATCTTTTAGCTACCGTGAAACCACAATTTGCAGTGCTTTAGAAAGGAAGAAAGCACAGTAGTTCTGCAATCTTGTTTAGCCATGTTTTCTCTTACTAAGTGGAGAGGCATTGATTACTTTTGAGCATTTATCCAAGAAGACAAAGGGACCAAATTGCTTCAAAAGATGCTGTAAAGACGGCAAGAATGATTAATAAAACCAATGGAAAGACCTTAATCTGCATGTGTTTGTTCCCCAATATATTTAGAACGGTATGTGCACCACAAAGCCATCAGCCCGCCATTTATCTTCTGACTAGCTCAAATGAATACTTTTTAAAAGGAGGCAAACCCATTTGTCAGCCAAATAAGAATCTTGGTTAGATCATCAATACAAGGCACATAACCTCAAACTACAAGATGTGAAGTTGCGTGGAAACCAATTTGATATTCCTTGCATTCATAGCCTTTAAATGATTGTTGCAATTTGAGGACACTCATTTGACTTCTTGCTCCCATTTAAAATGTATTAGATCCAATTGTGATGACTAAAGGTAAAAGTCATTAACTTTAAGTGGAAGACCAGACCCTATAATCAGGAGGTTAATTGTGTTGGTTTTATTTGTCTTCCATCCTTCAAATATTCTCTGGTACTGACATTTTTCAAATTTAAGTTAAAAGTTTTTTGGAACCTCAAATTAATTTATCGTGAAACCCGTCCATGCCCACTAGTTCAAGCTTTCCAAACTAGCCATTACCTAGTAACCCTGAACTCTTAGCAAGTATTTTGAAGAGCAAAGGTTATTAAAAGTGTAGTGAGTATTTTAAAACTCCTCAGAGCAAAAAGCATGTGCATATATATTATAAAAGCCACATGTTAGATATCTCCACAACTATCCCAAAAGACAGGGACGCGGGTGGTGCTATGGGTTAAACCACAGAGCCTAGGCCTTGCCGATCAGAAGGTCGGTGGTTCGAATCCCATGACGGGGTGAGCTCCTGTTGTTCGGTCCCTGCTCCTGCCAACCTAGCAGTTCGAAAGCACGTCAAAGTGCAAGTAGATAAATAGGTACCACTCCAGCAGGAAGGTAAACGGCGTTTCTGTGTACTGCTCTGGTTCGCCAGAAGCGGCTTAGTCATGCTGCCCACATGACCCGGAAGCTGTCTGCGGACAAACGCCAGCTCCCTCGGCCAATAAAGCGAGATGAGTGCCGCAACCCCAGAGTCGGTCACGACTGGACCTAATGATCAGGGGTCCCTTTACCTTTACCTTTATCCCAAAAGACTAGAGGCCTGCTTATATAGGCAGAATTCACGCAGAAGGCATGGAATTTCTATACCACTTATTCAGTTGGAGATGCAGTTTATGTTCAAGAGCCCCACTACATCTCTCTCTCTCTCTCTCTCTCTCTCTCTCTCTCTCTCTCACACACACACACACACACACACACATGCACAGAGTGCAATTCTATGCATGCCTTTCAAAAGGAATTCCCAGTTATTTCAATGGGATATTTTGCCAGATAAATGTGGGCAGGATTACAAGCTAAAAATAGTACCACCTATAGATTTATGCAAAAAAAAAAATGTAAAAAATGTAAAGGACCCCTGGATGGTCAAGTCCAGTCAAAGACGACTATGGAGTTGCAGTGCTCATCTCCGCTTTCAGGCCAAGGGAGCTGACGTTTGTCCACAGACAGCTTTCCAGGTCATGTGGCCAGTAGGACTAAACCACTTCTGGCACAAAGGAAAACCGTGACAGAAGCCAGAGCGCACGGAAATGCCATTTACCTTCCCGCCACAGAGGTATCTATTTATCTACTTGTGCTGGTATCCTTTTGAAGTGCTAGGCTGGCAGGAGCTGGGGCAGAGCGACAGGAGCTCACCCTGTTGGGGGATTCAAACCGCCGACCTTCCGATCGGCAAGCCCAAGAGGCTCAGTGATTTAGACCACAGTGCTACCCATGTTCCTTTAGATGTATTCATAGTAATTTTTACAGAATACAGTGGTACCTTGGTTTAAGAACAGCTTAGTTTCTGAACAACTTGGATTAAGAATGCTGCAAACCCGGAAGTAGGTGTTTTGGTTTGTGAACTTTGCCTTGCAAGCAGAACATGTTCCGCTTCCAGTTTAGTGTGTTCCATTTGTAAATTGAGTCCTCCGCTGCTATGGGAAAGCACACCTTGGTTTAAGAACGCTTTGGTTTAAGAACGGACTTCCGGAACGGATTAAGTTCGTAAACCAAGGTACCACAGGATAGGAATAATTTTAAAACACTGTTCCCCATCCCATCCAGGGATCTAATGTCAGCTATTTTGCACACTCTGAAGAGCAGAGTTCTAAGTCATTATGTTCTGAGGCATCTCATCAACAGCACTGCTTTCGGTTGACTCTGGGATCTCATATCCTTTGATTATTATGGTCCCATCTTCCTGCTGTCACTCCACTGTCAGACCCTATTGGCTCCTCCTTCATATGTATACCAAATGCCTTTCAGAACTAAGAAATTGATGGGCCTTGTACCATAGAATGGCAAAATTCACTCCCTCTCAGTCCCAGATCTTAGGGTTTCCTATCTACCCTTATCAATGACCATTTCAGCCTTAGTTGGGCTTCCCTTTCTTTTGCAGACCCTCCAAGTGTCCCTGTTTTCCAGGGACATCCCTGATTTCCAGGGACATCCCTGATTTCCAGGGACGTCCCTGATTTAGAGAAGCCATCCCAGTTTCTGATCTGAGCCCAAAATGTACCGCTTTTCCTTAGAATGACCCTATTCTCATTGGAAAATGGTTGGAGGGTATGGAGTTAAGCCATCTGATGGCAATCCTGCATAGGGAAGTTTTTATGTTTAATGTTTTGTTACGTTTTTATATATGTTGGAAGCTGCCAAGAGTGGCTGTGGCAACCCAGTAAGATGTGTTTGGTATGAATAGTAAAATTATCATTATGGAATGGGGCGTCCCTATTTTCATCAGAGAAATGTTGGAGGGTATGAGAGAGATAGAGAGATGGTTTCACATCACTCTACATGCAAACTGAGTCTGACAATCTCCATTCTGCTTCATAACAGAATGTGATACTCAGTTGGAACAGTATCTCTCCCATAGAAAATAAAATAAAATAATGCTCTTAGAAATCCATTGTGCACACACTGGGCACACATGCACTTTCCCATTGGTTTTGTATATGAGACAGAAGCACAGCCTAGTTTTAACAGCTGTTGCAGACTAATAATTTTCCAACTGTACCTGATCATCACTCTTCCAAAATGAACTGAACACGCTCACCACAAAACACCATGCTAGTGCATTTCATTAGCTGTAATCAACTTGTCTTGCCTTTGCTGATTTATTGTGCTTTTGCTCCTTTCTCTGAAAATGCTACGCGTAGGTTTGCTGCCAGGGACAGTTTTACAGATTTCAGTAGAGGAGGCAATGCTTCTTCTCTTTCTTTCTAGAGAAGTAACATTCAGATGGGGAAGGGAGATTACATGGCTGACTCTTGGATTGGAAGAATCCTCCAGGAATCAGGGCTTTGGAACTTGGTAGAAGAGGGTAGAAGTAGAACTTGGTAGAAGAGAGCATCTTAAAAAGCAGAGACATCACCTTGCCAACAAAGGTCCGTATAGTTAAAGCTATGGTTTTCCCAGTAGTGATGTATGGAAGTGAGAGCTGGACCATAAAGAAGGCTGATCGTCGAAGAATTGATGCTTTCGAGTTATGGTGCTGGAGGAGACCCTTGAGAGTCCCATGGACTGCAAGAAGATCAAACCTATCCATTCTGAAGGAAATTAGCCCTGAGTGCTCACATTGCTCTGTCCCAGCTTCTGCCAACCTAGAAGTTTGAAAGCATGCCAGTGCAAGTAGACAAATAGGTATCATTGTGGCAGGAAGGTAAATGGTGTTTCTTTGCGCTCAAACCAAATACTCAGACCACACCTCAGGGCAAGTGGGTGGGTGGGGAAGGACAGTTCCCTTGCATTGCCAATGGCTCTCAATGGCCCTTTATTTCTTAATGGCCCTGGACCATAAAGAAGGCTGATCACCAAAGAATGCTTTTGAATTATGGTGCTGGAGGAGACTCTTGAGAGTCCCATGGACTGCAAGAAGATCAAACCTATCCATTCTGAAGGAAATCAGCCCTGAGTGCTCACTGGAAGGACAGATCCTGAAGCTGAGGGTCCAATACTTTGGCCACCTCATGAGAAGAAAAGACTCCCTGGAAAAGACCCTGATGTTGGGAAAGATGGAGGGCACAAGGAGAAGGGGACGACAGAGGATGAGATGGTTGGATAGTGTTCTCGAAGCTACCCGCATGAGTTTGACCAAACTGCGGGAGGCAGTGGAAGACAGAAGTGCCTGGCGTGCTCTGGTCCATGTGGTCACGAAGAGTCGGACATGACTAAACGACTAAACAACAACAACAGAAGAGGGTTGTTGAGTCCTTTATTCTTTTCACGCAATGTTCAGGACTCTCACTCAGCTCAACTCTGTACATGCACCTTAAAGAAATCACCATGCAGACCTCTATGTCAGCTTTTGAAGTCCCCCTCCTTTTAAAACCCCACATCCTATATTCCTTTTCTGGTCACACTCTTAAACTACTTTGGGAATTGCAGCTCTGTGAGGGTATTGGGGACTCCTAACAACTCTCAACTCTTATGCAGCCTAGGACCCACGTATCTACGGAACCGCCTCTCCTGGTATGCCCCGCGGAGGACCTGAAGGTCCACAAATGACAACATTTTGGAGGTCCCAAGTCGCAAAGTGGTTAGATTGGTCTCAATGTGGGCCAGTGCCTTTTCAGTGCTGGCCCCGCCTTGGTGGAACACTGTGACAAGAGACTAGGGCCCTGCAGGACTTGACATCTTTCCACAGGGCCTGCAGACAGAGCTGTTCGCCTGGCCTTTGGTTTGGAATCAGTCTGACCCTTGTGTTTCCCTCCCCTTATGGTTTTGATTTATGGGCTACTTTTAAAATGAGGCTGCATTTTAAATTGCATTTTAACCTGTATTTTAAATTGGTCCCCCCCCCCCCATTATGTTTTTACTGTAATTTTACTGGTCTTAGCTGCCCTGAGCCCAGCTCTAGCCGGGGAGGGCAGGGTATAAATAAAATTTATTTATTTTATTGTTGTTGTTGTTGTTGTTGTTGTTATATTGTTATTGTTGTTATTTATGGAGACTACAGTTTCCATAAATATTTAGAGGGAGCCATGACTGTTTAACGTGGTATGGCATTGTTTTAAACATATAGTGACGATAGGGCCTTAGGTAGCAAGCGATAAGTCGATTCCATACAACTACTTTGAGGAACACATTGTTACTGATAAAAACAACAACTAGTTCCTGATTATTATTATTTTTCATTTTCTCGAGGTTACAAAGAATGGGAATTTACAAAGGTTGAGGGAGCTGGGTATGTTTAGCCTGGAAAATAGGAGACCAAGAGAAGATATGGATTTTTTTTAAGGAGAGGTTGGACGGCCATGGATGCTTTAGTTGAGATTCCTACATTGAAGGTTGGACTAGATGACCATGAATGTCCCTTCCAACTCTGCAATTCTGTGATTCTATGAAAACCTCAAATGTTTGCACCTTCCTGTGCAAGGAAAGTTGTTCTGACCCCTTGATCGTGTTAACTGGCATTTTCCGTACGTTTTCCAGCCCAGTGGCCTGATCCAGCGCGACATTTCTTAGGCTACAGTGCCTCAACATTAGTAAACAAATGTGAATGTTTTGATTTCATTCACATTTCTATGATTATTGCACACAGGCCCAAAGTAAATACCCCCCTCTATCTTATCTGCTTGGCCATAAGTATATGCTGCCAGCTTTCATTAAACTTAATCTCTTCACTTTTGTATGGCTTATTACACATAGTTAAGCCCGTATTTTAAAAATACGTGGGGTAAATAACCACGCATACTTTAAAATGAAGATATCACGAAATGTTGTGTGACATTTCATGTTGTACTCTGTCAGGGCCCTTCCTTCCTGCAATCATTATTGTCTCTAACCTTTGCTCAGTTCCATTCTGTTTGGGAGCAGTCAAAACCTTATCAATTTGCCATCATTTCCCTCCAACTAATATATTTGCGGGAATCTAAAGGGCAGGGACCCCTTCCAAGGAAACTCATTTGCTTAGAATCACAATGCCTACTTACCATCCTGGAATAAAGGAAGAACAAAGAAACAGAGGAGGAGAAGATGGTGAAATGTAACAGAGGAGAAGATGGTGAAATGCAAACAGGGGACACAGAAAGGGCTGAACTCCTCAATGCCTTCTTTACCTCAGTCTTCTCCGATAAAGAAAACAATGCCCGTCCTGAAGAATTTGGAGCAAATGATTCAGCAGAGGAAACACAGCCCAGAATAACTAAGGAGATAGTACAATAATACTTGGCTAGTTTAGATGTATTCAAGTCTCCAGGGCCAGATGAACTGCATCCAAGAGTATTAAAAGAACTGGCAGATGTGATCTCAGAACCACTGGCAGTCATCTTTGAGAATTCCTGGAGAACAGGCGAAGTCCCAGCAGACTGGAGGAGGGCAAATGTTGTCCCTATTTTCAAAAAGGGGGAAAGAGAGGACCCAAATAATTGCCACCCAGTCAGTCTGACATCAATACCAGGGAAGATTCTGGAGCAGATCATTAAGCAAACAGTCTGTGAGCACCTAGAAAGGAATGCTGTGATCACCAATAGTCAGCATGGATTTCTGAAAAATAAGTCATGTCAGACTAACCTGATCTCATTTTTTGACAGAATTACAAGCCTGGTAGATGAAGGGAACGCAGTGGATGTAGCCTACCTTGATTTCAGCAAGGCATTTGACAAGGTGCCCCATGATATTCTTGTAAAGAAGCTGGTAAAATGCGGTCTTGACTATGCTACCACTCAGTGGATTTGTAACTGGCTGATTGACCGAACCCAAAGGGTGCTCATCAATGGTTCCTCTTCATCCTGGAGAAGAGTGACTAGTGGGGTGCCACAGGGTTCTGTCTTGGGCCCGGTCTTATTTAACATCTTTATCAATGACTTGGATGATGGACTCAAGGGTATCCTGATCAAATTTGCAGATGACACCAAACTGGGAGGGGTGGCTAACACCCCAGAGGACAGGATCACACTTCAAAACGACCTTGACAGATCAGAGAACTGGGCCAAAACAAACAAGATGAATTTTAACAGGGAGAAATGTAAAGTATTGCACTTGGGCAATAAAAAAAAAAAAAATGAGAGGCACAAATACAAGATGGGTGACACCTGGCTTGAGAGCAGTACATGTGAAAAGGATCTAGGAGTCTTGGTTGACCACAAACTTGACATGAGCCAACAGTGTGACACGGCAGCTAAAAAAGCCAATGCAATTCTGGGTTGCATCAATAGGAGTATAGCATCTAGATCAAGGGAAGTAATAGTGCCATGGTATTCTGCTCTGGACAGACCTCACCTGGAGTACTGTGTCCAGTTCTGGGCACCACAGTTCAAGAAGGACACTGACAAACTGGAACGTGTCCAGAGGAGGGCAACCAAAATAGTCAAAGGCCTGGAAACGATCCCTTATGAGGAACGGCTAAGGGAGCTGGGTATGTTTAGCCTGGAGAAGAGGAGGTTAAGGGGTGATATGATAGCCATGTTCAAATATATAAAAGGATGTCACATAGAGGAGGGAGAAAGGTTGTTTTCTGCTGCTCCAGAGAAGTGGACATGGAGCAATGGCTCCAAACTACAAGAAAGAAGATTCCACCTAAACATTAGGAAGAACTTCCTGACAGTAAGAGCTGTTCGACAGTGGAATTTGCTGCCAAGGAGTGTGGTGGAGTCTCCTTCTTTGGAGGTCTTTAAGCAGAGGCTTGACAACCATATGTCAGGAGTGCTCTGATGGTGTTTCCTGCTTGGCAGGGGGTTGGACTCGATGGCCCTTGTGGTCTTTTCCAACTCTATGATTCTATGATTCATACAGGAGAAAAGTGCAGTTGCCTCGAGTCTGTTTACAACACAGGTCACACACCCACCGCACATTGAAAGCACATTTGAAGTGCATGGCTTCCTGCAAAGAATCCTGAGAACTGTAGTTTACCCCTTACGGAGCTACAATACCCAGCACACTCAACAAACTGCAGTTCCCAATATTCTTCGGGGAAGCCATGCAACTTAAAGTTATGGTGTGGATCAGCCTACAGTATAGAATCCACCAAGGCAAGTCCAGCCCACAAACCACAATTTGTGGCCTTCCACATGCTCAAACCACCCCACTCTCCTTATAAGGGTGGGTAGCAACAAACAAACAAATCACAATACCCCTCACCCCCAAAAAAGGACAGGGGTACAGCTGTCCTCCATGACTGGTGGGATGTGTTTGGCTCAGCGGGTCTAGATCCATAGGAATTTCCCAAGTGATTGCTACATTGGTAGCCGCAGGCAAATGCTACCAATATTGTATTTTCAGCAACTTGCTCTTTAAATACAACATGATAGATGGAGAGCAATGACTTTCATTTGGCTGAAGCAATCTTGAAACCAAATAGCTCCCAGGCTGCTGATTATGTGCCCTGGCCCTGAGTGTCTCTGAACTTAATTGATGACATGGGAGCTTTTTATTTCTCCCGCCAAATGTGAGAGATTAATTAAGCTGATATATGTTATGAAAGTTGTATCACTCTACCCATACTATACAACACCACAAAAATACAGTATGAACTAATGCACTGAGCTTCTAAGTAGAGTATAATGTTACAGACATGCTTCTAATGGTACTACAACAATTGCTTATATGTATCTTTTTGGAAAATGAAGAAACAAAATCCTCAGTGGTTCTTTAAACCATCTATTCACCAATTAACAAATGGTTAAACAATCACAATATTTTGCAGAGAAAACCATGTAGGGTGAGAGAAGATCCAGCCAGCTGTTTTCACCTGTCCATGTATATACTGGAGGATTACCTCCTCATCAAATGCACTTTAACCAAGTATTTCTGTATGCAAGTCCAGGATTATTTCTCATGCTACACTCTTAATAGATATAGGTCTAGTTCTGATACTCATTTGACCATGTGGATAAGAGCCTTCCAGCCATCTGGAATTCAAAAGTCTCTGATTCATCAGCATCTAAACAGTTAGCAGTTCAGGAGTGTGACCTATCTGATTATCTAATTACTTACCTTGCAATCTCTCAGGTCTAGGGGCCGGCCCACCCACGAGGCAAGGTGAGGTGACTGCCTCAGGTGGCAGATCCACAGTGGTGGCAGATTTGTCCTCCAAAGAAAGCATCTCCCACTGTTGCTTCCATGGTAGCAGCAGTGGCTGCAGCACCCATTAGATCTGGTGTCTCCTTGGCAGACCCCCACCCAATGCCACCACTCCAGTGTACTGCCTCTCAGCAAATAGGAGGCACTGCACCAACCCTCACTTCTATTATGGTCTTTGATATACCCAGATAAACAATCAGGTAAGGTTGTTTTGATTCCCACCCCCACCCCCTGTTCCTGATGTAGATTTTCACTTACCCCCTGGGTGACAGATTTGGGGAGGTACAAGCAGTTTCGCTGCACAGAGCATCTAGCCAAGGGGGCACAAAATTGAGAAGATCCATAATTGAGATCTATTTGGGGGGCACCAAATTTTGGACTTCCACAGGACACCATATTATGAAAGATTACCAAAGTTTGCCCCTGACCCCTTTGTTCCTGATGCACATCTTTATTCCCCACTTGTATTCCTGATGTGGATCTTTAATGGGGGACCAGCATTTTGTGTTTCACCTCAGGTGCCAAAATGTCCTGGGCTGGCCCTTCTCAGACCTAATCTACAGGCATGCACATATATACACAACAGGAGAATTCAAAAAGAGCAAAATGCCCAACCTCAAGGTGAGCTCCAATTTTCAGGGAGCAGCTGTCGTCTATATTTCTCAGACTGCCCCCTGACATCCTCATTCAAGGGTACTGTGAGAAATTTAAATGATGACTGCTTGACTGCAAACAACAACAACAACAACAACAAAGAGAGGTCCAGGACACACATTTTTCCAGGAATCTAGTAGCTGCATTTAGGCTGTAAAGGGAAAGAAGAGCTTTTAGGAAACCTAGAATTGCAATGGTTAGTGGTGAACCAGGCGGGGAAAGGTGTCTATCATGATGCACTGCTATCAAGGGTTATTTTTCCACTTTTGGAGGCATTATGCTTCTGAAGACCATGGGCTGGACATCATAGGAGGGGAGAGTGCTGCTGCTCTTGGGACCTGCTTGGAGGCTTCCCATAGGATTAGATGGCCTGACCCAGAAGGCTCTTTTTAGGTTCTTTTGTTATTATGAATGTGTAAACCTGGCCTTAGAACACTGGGAGCACAAAGGTTTCCTAGGTATAAAAGGTAAAGGATCCCTGGATGGTTAAGTCCAGTCAAAGGCAACTATGGGGTTGTGGCGCTCATATCTCACTTTCAGGCCGAGTTTGTCCACAGACAGCTTTCCAGGTCATGTGGCCAGCAGGGCTAAGCTGCTTCTGGCACAACAGAACACTGTGACAGAAACCAGAGTGCATGGAAATGCCGTTTACCTTCCTGCCACAGCAGTACCTATTTATCTGCTTGCACTGGTATGCTTTCAAACTGCTAGGTTGGCAGAAGTTAGGAAAGAGCAATAGGAGCTGACTCCGTCACAGGGATTTGAACCACCAACCTTCTGACTGGCAAGCCCAAGAAGCTCAGTGGTTTAGACCACAGTGCCACCCGCGTCCTAGGTATAGTCCTCATCCAAAACCCATCATTATTTGGTCATAGTCTTTCCACATTAGGTAAAATTAAAATCCTCCCTCAACTCCCTAAAAATCCCAACAAATAAGTTTGATATTACCCAACTGAATATTATTGAATTCATTCAAAAAGTACCCTGATTATTCCATTAGGGCCCTTTGGGGATCCAAGGTCATCTTTCGCTAAACCATTTCCAGTGTCATCTCCCAACCTTATTAGAATATCTGAGCTTATGTTGCTGAGGAGGATTCCCCTCTGCTGCCATGGTGCCAGTGCTACCAGTTTATGTGGCACTGAACTCCATTCTACTGTTCTCATATTAAAGCTGCTTATTATTTATACTAAAAGGTTTACCCTTGCCAAGAATCAGAAATATGTGGCTTGTTGCATTACTGGAAACATTCCAGTAGGAGTGGATTGGGGAGTGAGGGCTGTTTACTCATAAAACAAACACAGGCATTTGGGCATTATTTTTTATTATTATTCATCTGCTTCAATTCTCTGAGAAAGTGTGTGGTTGTCCATATACTATATTCTTTATTCTTCTTTCCTCAAGGTTTTATATCCACTAATTTGTTTGTGTGGCTATTCCCTCCCCCCCACAGGTGGAATAAATGAAGACAACGGACACAGAGTTTTAGGTTAATGGGCGAAAATGGCCACAACTTTATTGATTACAGGAAAGAAGGGTATTGGCTTTAGGCATTGGCCCTAACCGACTATCCGGTCTGACCGGGAAGGGTTAAACACCAACAGGGGGAGCCACCCGAGATGCATATCCCTGGGCGCTCCCCGAGGGGTTACCGCTCGGGGGCGCGCTTTAGGCCCTAGACTCCGTAGGTTTCGGACGAGGCGTCGCCCCTCGGAGTCCTTTAACGAACTACCCTTCAAGCATTGGGGGAGGTGATGGCGTTCCTCCCCCCCAACCTCATCTGCATGATAATACCCCGGCCAATGCCTACCGCCAAAACCGAGGGAGTTGTGACGATTTGCTACGAGGTAGGCGAAAAAACCAAGTGGCTCACAAAACCAGCCAATTAGCCAAATGGAAAAACTCCTACCAGGCCCCTTGCGGCGACCAGCTGAAGCCCATAGCAAGGTCAGTGGCAAAACCTAAAGGGCGGGTGGGTGGGAAACTGCGTCGTCTCCAGGGAAGAAAGGGGGCAAGCCAGGGGCTGCCCTGACCTTAAGTGGCCCTAGGAAGGCCCGCCCCTGCCGCCAGCCAATTGGCTGGCGCCACAGGGTATGCTAATTGGGTGAATCCCTGTCTCCTGCGAGGCTGACGCCAGCCTCGCAGAGTGAGTGTGGGCGGGTCGTGATCCCACAACCCCCCCTCCTCCTGAAGATCGGAAGGGGCATTGTGTGGCTATTCCCTCCCCCCCACAGGTGGAATAAATGAAGACAACGGACACAGAGTTTTAGGTTAATGGGCGAAAATGGCCACAACTTTATTGATTACAGGAAAGAAGGGTATTGGCTTTAGGCATTGGCCCTAACCGACTATCCGGTCTGACCGGGAAGGGTTAAACACCAACAGGGGGAGCCACCCGAGATGCATATCCCTGGGCGCTCCCCGAGGGGTTACCGCTCGGGGGCGCGCTTTAGGCCCTAGCCTCCGTAGGTTTCGGACGAGGCGTCGCCCCTCGGAGTCCTTTAACGAACTACCCTTCAAGCATTGGGGGAGGTGATGGCGTTCCTCCCCCCCAACCTCATCTGCATGATAATACCCCGGCCAATGCCTACCGCCACCGAGCCGCAAGCCGGCTCGCCGCCAATACCCGCAGACCTGTAACCAATCCCTAACGCCTTGAAAAATATCTGCCAACCAAATATCATTGCCAGCATCAGATAGATGCACGCCATCCCAGCGATAAAGCATTTCCTTGTCAAACCGTATGCATGGGTGCTGAATGACCCGACCGCCCCATGCGGCCACTCTACGAGCCACCGTGCGCTCCACAATCCTCCTGGCTTTATTCACAGCCACAGGTTTCTCTGCATCCCGCCAACATCGCCTTTCCAGCAAAGAAGACCAAATTATTGTAATGTTTTCATGGGATGCCCTCAACAATTCCAAGTCATTGATAATGTTCCATATCAAGTCCACCCCTTTCCTATATGCCAAGTCGTTCTCGCCCAGCTGGATGACCATGGCACTGGGTGGGCCCTCGGCAGCGATTTTTCTGGATACGACTGGGAAAAACTCTTCCCAAAGCATACCCCTCCTAGTGATCCATGACAATTTGACTCTGCTGGGTAGCCATAGCTCCTTATCCCAGCCCCTTTGTTCGGCGCGCCGCTTAGCCCAATATACGATGCTGTGGCCGAGGATCCACAGTCGAACCACACCAGTACCTGAAAAGAGAGAATCGGAGAACCGGATCAGGAGGAGTGCCCGGGGAGAAAGCTGAGGGGAATTTAGAAGGGCTTACGGATGTAACCCTGGTATGCGTTAGATTTCCATCGACCCATGTCCATAATTCTTTCCGCCGGTAAGCCCATATGGGCGGCGGTGGTCGCTGCTCCAATGCGAAAGGAGTGCGCGGCGTACTCCTCTTGGGGAAGCCCGATGGCGGCAATTGCTTTGCGCAAGACCCTGGTGAACTGCTGCTTTGAGAGGGAGGAACCGTCGGAATGCAAGAAAAAGGGGCCCCGAGATCCTGGTCTTACACACAGGTATTTTCTAGCATCCTTTACAGGGCAAGGGCCCGCCTTTTGAGTCGCCTGAAGGCGAACCAAGGCTCCGTTGCCAAGCTGATCAGTCTTAGAACTACGGATTTTTAACATTACATGCGAACTACCCACAGTTACGTCCTCCAGCAATAGTCCCCTAGAGGCTGCGCAGTCCTCACAGACCACTTCGCCTATGCGTAGGGCGCCAAAAAATGCAAAAGAAAACGCTGCTGAAAATAATCTTGCTTCATATCTTGACCAACACAGGGCCCTGAGCTTCCTACGGATTTGGGTGAGTATATCTAAAGTTATTGGCCTTCTTCTGTCCCGGCCTTGAGGCCTGGCCCTGTGCCAGCCCTCAAGCATCTTACGCACCACGAAATGCGAACAGGGATCCGCTGAAAATAGAGTTTTAGAAAAGAAGGATATAGCCGCTGAATGAATATTGAGGGTTTTGGGGGCCCGGCCAAGATCTCTAAGATGGACCAAATACTCTATGACTTCAGACTTGGACGGTGGCCTGCCTGGCTTGGACCGTCCCTTTCTGATGCGGAAGGATGTGAAGTCTAGCCATGCCTTATTATACGATCTCAGGGTAGAGGGCGCTAGCGCAGACAATACTCCCTTTATTGCTTCTCGTTGCCAATATTCCAGAGGTGCTCCGGGAATGGTTGCGGCTGCTGCTGCGCATCCGGCGCCAATGAGCGAAAGCGCTCCATCTGGAAACGAGATAAAGCATCTGGATGTTATTATCAATACCAGGGACAAACTTGGCTGAAGCGTGAAGGTTCAAGCGCAAGCAGGTAAGGACAAAGTACCGTAAAAGGGACGCTACTCTGGGTGAGCGTGATGACTGTTTATTCAAAACTGACATGACCGATAGATTGTCCGTCCAAAAGCACACCCTATGGTTTTTGAACTGGTCTTCCCATAAATGAATTGCAACAACGATGGGAAAGAATTCTAAGAATGTCAGGTCACGTAGTATCGGTTTGCCTTGCCAGGAGGGAGGCCAGTGCTGGGCACACCACTGGCCCCTGAAGTAGACCCCAAAACCTAAGGACCCAGCCGCATCCGAATGTATTTGGAAATCAGACTGCAGCGCCAAACTATCCTGCCAAAGCGATATGCCGTTGAAACCATCCAGGAATTGCAACCAAACAAGGAGGTCCGACTTTACTGCCTTGGAAAGGCGTACCCTATGATGGGGTGACCGTAAGCCCGTGGACAGCTTTGCTAGGCGGCCGCAAAAAGGACGACCGGGGGAAATTACACGGCAGGCAAAGTTGAGGTGCCCCAGGAGGGATTGAATTTGCCTCAAGGTGACCTTCTTTAGGGGCAGCATTTGGCCGATAAGCTCTCTTAAGGTAACCAATTTTTCCGCCGGTAAGCGCGAGGTTTGGGCTACGGTATCAAGTTCAATGCCGAGGTAGGTCATGGTAGTGACCGGACCCTCGGTCTTCTCGCTTGCCAGAGGGACCCCCAGCTCCCTAGCTAAGGACTCGAAGGCCAGGAGGAGGGACCTGCACTCCCCTGCATCACTTGCCACCAAAATAAAATCATCGAGATAATGACCCACCCCTAGAGAGCCAGTTCTAAACTTTAGGGCCCATTCCAAGAATGTGCTGAAAGTCTCAAATGCAGCACAGGCAATAGAACAACCCATGGGCATAGCTTTGTCAGTGAAGTAAGCTCCCTGGAATTTGAAACCCAACCAGCGGTAGTCTTCCGGATGAACCGGAAGTAAGCGAAACGCTGACTCAATGTCGCATTTTGCCAGAAAGGCGCCCCTGCCAAAGCTCCGCACCAACCGCACAGCTTGATCGAAAGACGAATACTTCACCGTGCACATCTCTTGGGGAATGGCGTCATTAACCGAGGTTCCTTTGGGATAGGACAGGTTGTGTATCATTCTAAATTCGCCGGGGGCCTTCTTTGGGACAATACCAAGCGGGGAGATATGAAGCCCTTCGATAGGCGGAGTTGCGAATGGACCGGCCACCCTGCCGGCTGTAACCTCCTTCTGTATCTTTTTAAACGCGATGTCAGGCCTTTCCAAGACTGATTTCTGGTTAGGGGGGCAACTGGAATTGGGAGTGAAGGCAACCGGAATTCTAAAACCTTCAGAAAACCCTTCATCCAGTAGGTGGGCTGCACATCTATTTGGATAGAACTTTAGCAATGCTCTCAAGGGTTCCAATTTTATCGGAGAGCACGCGAGGCCTAGGGAGATGTTAGAAACGAGCCCCAGCTGGCCCTTGGGCGGGGGCTGCTGGTCCGACGGAGCCACCCCTGTTTCCCCGAGCGAGGTGACCCCTGCCTCCCCGAAAGGGCTGCTGCCTCCCTTTGAAGCAGTTGACTGCAGGGTGGCTGCCTAAGCACCTATCGCATTCATGCAAGTACTTACAATTAACGCGCTGACAGGTACCCCTGTTGAAGTCCCAGCACTGCCTACGGCGTTGGGTCTCCACCTTACCAAATTTTGGCTGTTGGGTGGCTTTCTTCTCGATATTGGGCCCCACATGGTCAAACCAGCAATTGTTGTCCTTTTGGTCCCAGCGCATTGAAGACAGTAGCGAGGCATTCCTCCAAAAGTCTTCATCATACGCCAAAGCAGCTTCATCTCCTGCCAACTCCCGTGCCCTCCTGTTTCATCGTCGGAGTCCGAAGTATCCCTCTTCTTGCTTTTCTTGGACCGGTGCTTCTTCTTCGCCTTCCGCTTTCCGCTCCGTGATGTGTCGTCACCGGGGGTCGGGTCGCTGGCTGAGGCCACCTGCTGAGGGGGCAGCTCTTCCTCGGAAGATGACTCCTCCGAGGTGCCCGGTCGCCTAGGGTTGTCCCGAAATACACTGGGAACATCCACCACCTCTTGGCGGGGGGCTGATGTAGAGGCCACCGATGGCCCGGCACTTTGAGCGCTCGCTCTAGGTTTTTTAGCTGGTGCCTTGCCTTTTTGCGAACCAGACTTAGATTTTTGAGTTCGGGCAGCTTGTAAGCGTGTCCGTGGCCTGCTGGGGGCCTGCTCAACCACGTTGGCTGCACTAGTGGAGGGACCATCCTGACCCTGCTGACTGGGGGGGGGTGTCTGGTATGCAATCTTGTGACACCTCGACAATGTTCGGGGAGGGAGTGATGGGTGTCCTGCACTGTGCGTAGAATGCTTGCAGCGCGGAAAAAAGCTGGGCCATGGCCTGAGGGTTACAAGGGCCTGTTGGTACCAGGGCGTTACCACGCTGAGATTGTTGGGGATTGCTGTTGCTCTCCATGTCCAAGCCAAAAGCAGCGACTTGGGGGGGGGGCAGTCAAGTTTTATGCAAATCGGGAATTTATTTATTTATTTATTTATTTATTTATTTATTTAATGTTTTTTTATTGTTTTCTACCTATCTTTACCAAAACAATTTTTTTTATTTATTTTTTTATTTTTTTATTTTTTTATTTATTTATTATTATTTATTTATTATTTATTTATTTATTTATTTAATTATTTATTATATTTATCTATCTTTACTTATTTATTTATTTATTTAGTTAGTTAGTTTTTGTTTATGATCAACAACCGCAATGGGAAACAGGCAACCTGATCTGCCCCACAATCACTGGCTGTAGCTGTAAATAAGGGATCTGAAATGCACTTCACAAAATGCTGCAATTTTACTTCTTGCCGCTAGATGGCAGTGTTCGCAGAAGACGGGAACCAACGTAAATAGAAATTTGTTGTTCAGCAAAACGCTAAATAAACAGTAGCTGCCAATTGCAAATGTGATATATATTAGTATTGTCTCCTGGATTTTTACTGATTAGTAGTTAGGAGCGTAAGTATGAGGCTTTTATTATTATTATTTTTATTTATTTGTCTATTTATTTATTTATTTATTTATTTCCCAGCGAACTGCACTGGCAGGGGCTCCCCTGCTGGTGGCTTAGAGGTGCGCTGATAGAAGACCTGAGTGTATCAGAGCCTAGAACCACGGGAAATCTATATAAACTCAAAACAAATCGCAGGCAAGAATATTTAAAATTTTAAATGCGGTTGCCAGCCCCTTTCCCTTAAACAAAATGGCTGCCCCAGCTTCACACGTGGCCTCCCAAAATGGCGACCGGCAGGGGAACAAGGAACCAAACTCAGTACTATGCAACAGCGTATAGCAGATCAGCCTCTGGAGACAATGCCCTTAATTATCGCTCATTAGCTGTGAATTGCCCTGCCGGCCAGCACACAAAGACGTTTCTATGGCTACCCAAACAGCCAGATCAGCCTCTGGAGACAATGCCCTTAATTATCGCTCATTAGCTGTGAATTGCCCTGCCGGCCAGCACACAAAGACGTTTCTATGGCTACACAAACAGCCAGCAGGCAACAAAAGCCTCCTTAATGGAGTAACAGCAATAGCGTTTCTATGACAACCACAGAATGCAGCCCCCAGCAGGGGTAGGGAGGTGGGGGAAGGAGCTCGGAGCCCAGGGAAGAATTAAAACCCCAAGCAGACACGGAAGTAAAATGCCCACTTTAAACAAGCTGGTGGGGAGGGTAACAGGGAATGGGAGCAATTACAATGTCCACAAATAACAGAATAACAAATAACAAATGCAGCAGGAGAAGCAGAGACTGTTCAACATCAGCTGTTAAAAAAGCAGTCAAACCACGTGGTTTAGAGGGGGGAAATGAAGGGGCGGAACGGAGACTGATTAAAGTCGGCTGTTAAAGGGAGGGGGAGAAACGAAGAGGCAGAATGGAGACCGTTTAAAATCAGCTGATTAAAGAGCATTCAAACCACGGGGAGAGAGGGGGAGAAGGGACAAAGGAGGAAGGATGAGGAAATTCTGAAGCACCTCTGCTGACCACGGGAACAATAAACACACACACAAACAGCAACGCACCAGCGGAATTAACAACGAATGGTTATGCAGTCACCCCCCAGGCACCCCAATCAATTAAAATTCAGCCGAAGTACCCAATTATGAAGAGAGCAGCGCAATAAAGGCGAATTAAGCAGCGCTCACTCCTAGAGGAGAAAGGAATAACAAAAGTTAAACTTCCCTGCCGGCAAGCCTCTTCCGAAATAACTCCACGTGGTCCAGCAGCTGAGGGAAACCCAAACTGCAAACTGCAAACTGCGTCGTCTCCAGGGAAGAAAGGGGGCGAGCCAGGGGCTGCCCTGACCTTAAGTGGCCCTAGGAAGGCCCGCCCCTGCTGCCAGCCAATTGGCTGGCGCCACAGGGTATGCTAATTGGGTGAATCCCTGTCTCCTGCGAGGCTGACGCCAGCCTCGCAGAGTGAGTGTGGGCGGGTCGTGATCCCACAACCCCCCCTCCTCCTGAAGATCGGAAGGGGCATTCTTTTACGACAGCTGAAATTGGGAATGAGGAGGAAATTCTTTCTCCATCTCACTGCAATATAGCTGGCAGTTATTTAATGTACTTACTGGATATGCATAACTTTCAAGTCACACTTCTGGGGATGTTGACAGTAACCATTTTCTTCCCATGTGACAGGATACATCAATAGGCAAATATGACCTTTTGCAGTCTGTTAAAAATGTGAGGAAAGCAAAATATTTGGGTTACAAACCTCCGTACAATGTCCAATGAACCACAGGATGCGTTGCTGTAATGTACATTTTGTCACTCAAATTGATTTGTTAGGACTTATTTATGTGTAAACAGGAAAATTGTCTTTCAGTGCCCCTCTCCTCCGCACCCCCCAACATACTCCTTTGAATCATTTTGTACAGATAAAACCACCTTTCCGAGGAAATTGGGCAGACAACTGATTTCATGGGTTTGCCAGGGTAAAATGGCAAGCTTAACAGTTTGTTGACGATTAACTGCAAAAAGATACAGTGGTACCTCGGGTTAAGAACACAATTCATTCTGGAGGTCCGTACTTAACCTGAAACTGTTCTTAGCCTGAGGTACCACTTTAGTTAATGGGGCCTCCTGCTGCCACCGCACTGCCACTGCGCGATTTCTGTTCTCATCCTGAAGCGTAGTTCTTAACCTGAGGTACTATTTCTGGGTTAGCGGAGCCTTTAACCTGAAGCACCTGTAACTTGAAGTGTCTATAACCCGAGGTACCACTGTATGTGGAAGTAATCCAGAAGTAACTGCCTCAATATGCTAATGATATTGGCTGTCTGCTTGAAGGGTTGTTGCAAAGGGGGGGGGAGGAAAGTGAGCTTAAGCACAAGAATGGACATTTCCAACTTGAAGTTAAAGATCTCCTCTGCACTGGTTTTTTGACACAATACATTTAAAGCACTCTTATGCCACTTTAACATTGGGACGCGGGTGGCGCTGTGGGTTAAACGACGGAGCCTAGGACTTGCTGATCAGAGGGTCAGCAGTTTGAATCCCCGTGACATGGTGAGCTCCCATTGCTCGGTCCCTGCTCCTGCCAACCTAGCAGTTCGAAAGCACATCAAAGTGCAAGTAGATAAGCAGGTACCACTCTGGTGGGAAGGTAAACAGCGTTTCCGTGCGCTGCTCTGGGTTCACCAGAAGCGGCTTAGTCATGCTGGCCACATGACCCGGAAACTGCATGCCGGCTCCCTCGGCCAATAAAGCGAGATGAGCGCCGCAACCCCAGAGTCGGTCACGACTGGACTTAATGGTCAGGGGTCCCTTTACCTTTACCTTATGCCACTTTAAAAGGATTGACCCAAGGAATCCTGGGAACTGTAGAACATTAAAAGTGCTGAGAGTTGTTAGGAAATCCTTCATAGAGCTATAATTCCCAGGCCCCTTGAAAAAAACTCACAGGGCAAAAAACAGGACCTCCATACTTGGCTTTCATACATCAGGTATAGCATTCGAACATCGAAACCAGAAAGCAGATATTTAGGCAGAAGATGTTTGTCCAGTGGGGTGTGGCAACAATGCATGGAATCACTCCTTCTTACCAGGAGAGAGGGAAGAAGGGAAGATCGATGCTAGGAGGCACATAGCAGGAGCCCCGTGTTGCTAGCATTGCAACTCTGCCCCACCGGTTGAGTCACTTCAGCATCAAGATGAATAAGATGTGCCACATACATCCTACAGGATAAAATTCATCACCGAGCCCCAGTTCTTATGGAAGAAATGTTGGTACCCCCCATGCCTTGCTGTTATTACTAGTAACCATCAACTCTTTTCATGCGAGCTTGCTGTGCTAAAATTAGTAGGGCATTCTGTGATGGACCCATAGAGAACTGGAAACCACATTACACCTATGACAGAAGAGCTAGACCCAAATCTTAATTGAGCAGGAACTTCATAATGGGCTGTCATTATGTAGATACATATCTCTGTAATTAGATGGTACAAAGGACAGACCTTTTGAGATACTGGAAAGAGGAGGCATTGCTTGAAATCTAATGTCACATTAATGTGCTTTTCTCTTCAGCATGATCATTTAAGTACAATGTTTCCATAGTCACATCTCCTAGCTTTCCCCTCAACTCCCTTTCTTTTTCACATCACTCCCACACGAGGCAACAATTGTGCTTAAGGGCCAAAATGTGTTTTTTCTTCTTCAAAAAAACTGATGAAAAATCTGCAGTGAAAATCCACACAATCATCATTAACTTCACTTCCCAATACAGGTGTCCTCCAAACTTAAGAGCTGGGAGAACCTCCTGTTTCTATATTAGCTGGTGACTCCACTCTGGCTTCCAGTAGTGTGCTATGTGATAACCTGACCAGTTTCTTTCTTCAACTTTCTTTCTTCAACTTCTTTCTTCAGCTGCCTGCTTCATCATAGCCTAACTCGACAGCCTTAGGTAGGACATATCTATCATGGCCTAAGGGTAGCTCCATTCCCATAACCCCTTGAGCTGGCTGGCAATGAAAAGTAGCTGTATAGGTCTGAGGAGCAGACAATGGGACTCTGTGAGAGATCCCATCACAGTGAGGGATTCTGAAGAGGCTGATGTGATACTCAGTTTCAAAGACATCTTCCCAACCATCTCTGAAGGGGTTGTGGTGGACTTGTTGGGAAATCCAGAGCCAACAGGGGAGCACACTTCTAGTTGATTGGACACCTCCACATTAGTTGCTTACTGAGGATGAGGGAGAAGCCAGAAAGGGGCTAGGTATACTTTGTGACCCAGCTGATAACTATGAAGAAAAGGAGTTGGCTATAGAAGTATAAATCTCTCAGTCTCTCCTGGACCTATGCTGGGTTAGCAGCCTTCGGGTTTAGTGTCTCCATCATCAGGGCAACCATGCTTGTAGGCCACATCTGGTCCAGCTTCAGTTTGTTGTTGTTGTTTAGTCGTTTAGTCGTGTCCGACTCTTCGTGACCCCATGGACCAGAGAACGCCAGGCACTCCTGTCCTCCACTGCCCCCCGCAGCTTGGTCAGACTCATGCTGGTAACCTCGAAAACACTATCCAACCATCTCGTCCTCTGTCACCCCCTTCTCCTTGTGCCCTCCATCTTTCCCAACATCAGGGTCTTCTCCAGGGAGTCTTCTCTTCTCATGAGGTGGCCAAAGTACTGGAGCCTCAGCTTCACAATCTGTCCTTCCAGTGAGCACTCAGGGCTGATTTCCTTCAGAATGGAGAGGTTTGATCTTCTTGCAGTCCATGGGACTCTCAAGAGTCTCCTCCAGCACCATAATTCAAAAGCATCAATTCTTCGGCGATCAACTTGCCCCAATGTCTGGAAGGGCAACAAATGTAATGATCCTTCATGGATCACTGCCTTGCCGTGGCGAAGGGGCTTGAAGAACTCAGAGAAGCTATGAACTATGCCGAGCAGGGCACCCAAGATGAACAGGTCATAGTGGAGAGTTTTGACCAAACGTGATCCACCTGGAGGAGGAACCGGCAAGCCACTCCAGTATCCCTGCCAAGAAAACTCCATGGACAAAGACAACAGGCATATAAAAGCTTCAGTTTAACTTGCCCCAATGTCTGGAAGGGCAACAAATGTAATGATGGGATTTTGGATGCCAAATGATGGTGCAAGTCAGTGCAGACAATACTCAGGTAGAAGGCCTGATTTTGGTATAAGGCAGCTACTTAACTATGACATGAAGGTGTGAGATGCATGAATTCAGTTTGAATACTTGAAAGTCTGGGGTAATCACAGTTTCAGTGATAGAAGATAAAACTCCCTTATGTAGTATGAGAGAGGCGGAATTGCAAATTAATGATGCTTCTTTCTATATAGAACTTAGAATAAAGAAAAAGTTTTTGTTGCATTTGCCATTAATCTCACTTAATTTTGCATCTCCCATTGCATTTTTTAGGGGTTGGGTTTTTCTTTCCTCCTACCTCCATCTTTGTTGATTAACTGACTGTATTAAGTTGCCAGAGAAAAATAAGATAGATTTAGCTGGCTCATAAGAGGGAATAATTCACAACCAATTGAGCCAATGGAGTTCCAGACTTAATGTTGGTACATAATTCTCAGCAGAGGGATAAAGATGATCTGTTGTGTTGCCAAGAGCTGTTAATCAACTTGTTTATGGTAACTTCTGCAACATAAAATAGAAAGCTGTCAACAAGTTAAAATATTTTAAAATGACCCTTTGACAAGCAGATTGTAGTAACCCAGTGTGATTATCATTCTCTTACATTTCCAGTATTTCAAGCAAAAAGAACAATTCAAAATAGCAGTAAATCTACAGGTTATGCTCCCAGCTGCATACAATTCACAGTTATGGCTATGCCTCTTACATTTTCCCCTTAAAAAGTATATAATTTATTGCTGATATGGCTGAAGATATAAAACTGCTAATAAGTTTCAATATACAACTCTAAGAACACTAAGAGGAACAACAAAAAGTGATGAATTTTCACTGATGTGAGTTTTAAAGTGGAAGCCAAGTAAAAACACACACATGTGTGTCTTATGTTTGATATGTAGCCATCATGCACTCTGTCAGGTACAATATCAGGACTGGTGGTCTGGAGGCAAGCAGGTACTGACCAAACAGAAAGTTGAGCTGGGAGCCCATAAATGAAAACCAGTCAGTCTTATAACACAGTCCTATTGAAGGTGATGGGACTTAATTTGACTAAAGTTTGCTGGATCGTTGGCATTGTGATCTATTATAACTATTGTAACTGGTACAGCACACCTCTAGTATCATATCTACTCAAAGGAACAGGAAAACACACATCACTATACCAGTTACATTTAATATCTACCTTGCTTTAGGACAGAAGTAGCCAATATGATAAGGGACGCGGGTGGCGCTGTGATCTAAACCACAGAGCCTAGGGCTTGCCGATCAGAAGGTTGGTGGTTTGAATCC
The DNA here is from genome assembly GCF_951804945.1 of Podarcis cretensis. Taxonomy (NCBI): domain Eukaryota; kingdom Metazoa; phylum Chordata; class Lepidosauria; order Squamata; family Lacertidae; genus Podarcis; species Podarcis cretensis. The sequence goes on along the minus strand of NC_137176.1, from coordinate 20,624,497 downwards.
CCACGACGGGGTGAGCTCCCATTGCTCGGTCCCTGCTCCTGCCAACCTAGCAGTTCAAAAGCATGTCAAAGTGCAAGTAGATAAATAGGAAGGTAAACGGCATTTCCATGTGCAGCTCTGGTTCGCCAGAAGTGACTTAGTCATGCTGGCCACATGACCCGAAAGTTTTCTGAGGACAAACATTGGCTCCTTCGGCCACTAAAGTGAAATGGGCTCTGCAGCCCCAGAGTCATCCACGACCGGACTTAAGGGTCAGGGGTCCCTTTACCTTTATCTTTGACCTTTGGTCAAGTTTATTGTTTATAGCCAAAGGCTGCTGCAATGTATACAATGTCATTCAATAAAATATATACTAGTTTGATACAAAAACTTAAAACATTTGTACTGTCAAAACATGTCCTAATCTGCACAAAGCTATAGAAACTCCTTAATATAAATATTGAAACATTAGACAATAAAATTTATAAGCTAAAATCACAGTGGGGCCACTAATATATTAAAAGTAATGTTAAATAATACAATAGACAATTATATACAAGGTTTAGTAATAAAGATGCAGCTTGATGTAGATGGGGTCAAATAAATTCATCTCCTTTACAGTTGATAGCTATCTCGGCTATATAATTTCTTCTAATTTTCCTGGCAGCAGTTGCAAAAAGTGCTACACACCAGGTCACATACTTACCTATGTCTGTGAGGAGATAAAGAATCATGTCAGAAGGATTCTGGCCAGGGACCTTGTCATTATAGGTGTCAAAAACCATTCTCTTGCTTCATTATATAAGGGGCAGCCTAAGGTATAAAGCCTCAGCGCCTAGGGCTTGCCGATCGAAAGGTCGGCGGTTCGAATCCCTGCGGCGGGTGCGCTCCCGCTGCTCGGTCCCAGCGCCTGCCAACCTAGCAGTTCGAAAGCACCTCCAGGTGCAAGTAGATAAATAGGTACCGCTTACCAGCGGGAAGGTAAACGGCGTTTCCGTGTGCGGCTCTGGTTCTGGCTCTGGCTCTGGCCAGAGCAGCGATGTCACGCTGGCCACGTAACCCGGAAGTGTCTCCGGACAGCGCTGGCCCCTGGCCTCTTAAGTGAGATGGGCGCACAACCCCAGAGTCTGTCAAGACTGGCCCGTACGGGCAGGGGTACCTTTACCTTTACCTTTTAAGGTATAATGCGTAAGGTCCTCTAATTCAGGGCACCCCCTAATACAAACAGTTTAGCCAATATGAATTGAATTTATTGATGTTTGTCCTGCAGGATGGGGCTGGTGTGAGTTGGACTCCAAAGACAGCTTGAAGGTGCTGCATTGACTACCTGTAGGATATAAATAAATAAATAGCATTTTGATGATAGTCATTTCTCAACTATGAATGAACTGTATTCCCATACATTATCGAAAACACTTCTGAAAATGCTCTTGCTCCTTTTTTAGGAGTGGATCTAAGTGGATCCTCAAAGGAACTAACTCTTTTCTGAAATTTTGCTCTGGTGGCACACCCTGACTGAAATTCATTCCTCGATTGCATGAGTAGAATCCTCAATTTGTGCTTAGTGTGTTGACTCAGCAAGGCCAACAGAAGTGAAAGCAGATGTCTCTGCATATCCATAGAGAACAATCTGCTGAGAAACAAGATGTCAGTTTGGGTAAGAACAAAGCTTGACATTCAAGGCATACTAAGAGTCATGTTGTGAAAGACCTTAGGATGTATGTATGTCTAGGGGGGTGGAATACAGCGGAGTCCACATCATCCCGAGCAAGTCATAAAGCAGACAATGTTGCCAGTGTTTCATCTGATAATGTGAATCAACAGCAAAATATCTTTGGGACTGGCACATGGCAGGGTGGCCCGTAGCCATCACCAGCAGCCATATGTTTTGAGAGAATCTTAATTTCTGTCAGATCACGTTGCATGATATGAATGGTTATAAAATAATAATAGAGTGTATGCTAGTGCTGTAGCTTATGTGGAAAAACTCTTGATAACTCTTGATGAGCACTAATTAGATTGGATCCAGGCACAATAGCTAGCTGGTCTCTGATTTGAATGGTGAATGATGAGGAACTAATTAGACCAGATGGATGCACAATGAGAGAGAACTGCAAAACCTACCCAGACAACTCTGAGAAGGCTTCAAGGGTTGTCTAATGCAAATTCCACTGTGATCACAGGATATGCTATGTATCATCCCAAACAGATGCTCATTCGACATTATATAGTTGCTAGCTGGTTCTCTAAAGCTGCTCCCAGCCATATATAATGCATGGATCTGGTCTAGGCTAGTGTCCATCAATTCCTCATTTAAACAACATGGCTTTTTTGTTTTCCTCTGGGCTCTTGCTCCTTGAGTACCTCTATTTTTCAAGAGGATCTGAGAAACCATAGAAAACCTGTATTAGTTTAGGAGCAGAGGAAACTGGTCCATAGGTAAATAGGGACATTGCTCCAACAACATCAGTCTGTCCTAAACCAGCCCTAACCAAAGGGGGTGGTGCTGGTGCTGGTTTTCACCTTCCTCCTCCTTAGTTCTCAGTGTTGACTTTGTAGACCTCAACAGGGAGAAGGAGGAGGAGGACAAAGCCACAATTAGTTGGCTCTGGCTCCACCTACTGTTGACCTCCTTGCCTTTCAGCCCACCAGCCCCAACGGATCCCTGCCCCCATTATTTAGGATAATATTCTGAAGCTTCGAACATGTAAATAATAATGCACAACAGCAACCACATATTGGATTATTTCATTTCTGGAATTTTAAAAACAAAGCTTCATATTGAATTTTGTAATATTTTGCGGGTACATTAAAACTACCAGTTCAAATATCTCTAATGATGACCTGGTTCAGAGAGAGATTTCCCACCATTTTTTCTCCCTCTGAAGCCTACTGACAGTTACAGTCATAGCCTGAAAAAAGGGGTGTATTTGATGTTAGGGGAGGGTGTAGTATCTCTGGTGTGGATCATACCATGCTCCTTCTAGGGTAATTTGTCTGCCTTTTCCCTCCATCCAGTACTCAGCTCTTATCTATGGCTTCAAGAACTGTCAGCATGTGACAGTGCCACACTCTGGGAACAGCTTTGACTGGTTGGCTAAACCAGGTGTGGGTAGCTGATGGGTCTTAAATCCCTGGTCAGTTTGGGATTTGTCTATCTCCTGCATGCAAAGACAGGCTCCAGTGGCCTGACCAATGGTGGCTCCAACAGTCAAGGAGGTGGTCTCTGCACATGTGGTAGAGGGAAGTGAGGGGCAGATGGGGCTTGTCAATCTGGGAAGGTAGCCCATCCAGGAAAAGGAAAACTCTGATCCTAAATCTCCACTGCCTTGTGGGATATCTTCAGGAGAAGAAAGGGTTCAGGAGTTAACCCTACACAAATCCAGAGTGGAGTCTCTAAGATGGTTGGCTGGTACCACATCCACCTCCTTCCAGCAACTCCTGCAGCCCAGCTCATGCCAAAAATATTGCTCTGCTTTCCTTTGGACCACATCTGTGAGGCCAAGACAGCAGGCGGTCTTGTTGTCTGGGCAGCCCAGGCTTGCCCATACACACTGCCCAGGCTTGCAACTCGAGGAGGGCAAGTGAATACTGCTAACACAGCAGTTTGACTTCACCCTGGAGGCACACTCCATTGTCTCTTGAGACAGACAGATGCCAACAACAAAAGCCTGAAAAACTCAATCTGAAATACCTTTGGTTCATACATCTTTTTCTCCCTGCAATCCTAGCCATGGAGCAATGCCTTGGTAAATCAGACCTACTTTTGTAGACTTCGGAACGCAGCACCAGTAGTTAGCATTAGAATGCTTCTCATATGCTTCTCATATATTTTGTACCCAAACTAATACGTGTAAACCCACAAGTGTTCCTATAATTTTAACAAATGTTTATGCATTTATACCACAAAATTCCTATACACTGTCACATTATATATTCCAGGGAGTTACTTTTTAATAAAATGTCTGTCTTCATTAAAAGTGCATTAAAATGAATGAGGGTAAAAATGATGTTCAGTGAGCAATTAGGCTGATTTAAGTGTACTTGACAAGAGTCTGGGAAAAAAATAATAATGAAGCAGCAAGTCAGTGTGCTCTTGCATAGACATATCAAAACAGATTTGAATAGACACTAAAGCACAGGCACACACACAAAATACACATAGTTAAAGGAACAGCTCCATATTACTAATTGTGTTGTGTACTGCTAATATATTTTCATGATAATAGCACTCACACCAAGTGTGTGTTGAAGGGGGGGAAGCAAGTTGTTTAAAGTGGCAGCTTTACATTAATATCTTTGAGACGTGGCTTTATTACATATCCACGCACGGTACCCGATTTTTAATGAACTGATTAAGTACGTAAAGGCAATTATTATGCTGCATAATGAAACAATATGCACTTGTAAAATGTTATTACCAGAAAATAGTTATAAATGGAGCTTCTGTTACCATCGCACTGTTAATTATGAGGAAGCATTACTGCTTATTTTGCTCACATAAACCAGGAGCACCTCGCAAATGCTGATCAGTTACACTATTAATTATGTGAATCAAGATGTATTATAATACGCGGCAAAATTCTGTTACACTCAGGAGAGATTCAGAATTGCTTCGGTGACAGAATTCTCTCCACTGCCATTCCAAGCCATGTATGTTTATCAATGTGTGTTATATTATTAATAGTATTAATTGAATTTATTAGATGCTTTTTCTTGCTGCACGCAACTCAAAGCATCCTTAAGAAACAAACAATAACCCCACACATTCATTAAAACCAAGGGGAGCATTAAGCACACACACACACACACACACACACACACACACACACGCTGCTTTAAAAGACCACGGGTTAGCTGTAAGGCTACACTTTGGGCTGAATTTCCCAAGGTAGTCTCTCTCATCTTACTCTCAAGTTTCTCCTGCCTCAAATTCTCCTTCAGCATAAAGTAAGTTCAGCTAGGGTTGCCATATTTCAAAAAGTATAATTCCTGACAACCGCAAAATTGTTGAGCCCTTTTTTTAAGGAAACAACCAAAATTGAGATTTTTTGGGGGAACAAACCCAAACTGTGGAGCTTCCCCAAAAAACCTTTCCCCAAAATAGTGATTTTAAGCTTTTTGGAGCTGTTTCCAGTGTGTTTTCCATCATGTTGCCATATATCCACATTGTCCCTGACTTTGCCGATTCGTCAAAATTCCTCCGACGCCATTTTTACACCCCAAAACCAGGACATGTCACAATTTTTTCTGATGTAGGACAAGCCTAGTTCAACCACCAGGAGTGAAAGAGCTAAGCGCAAACATCCCAGTGATAGTGTTGATTAATTTGGTGACAAAACTGTGACATTTATAATTTACCATGATGTTCACCATCTGGCTCTAGGGAGAGTTGGCTCAGTTTCTGCTCAGGCCTGCCGGCAACCCCCACAGTGTGGTTTGTGAACTTGACCTGTACTAAGATGCTTACAAGAGGCATTTGGGGAGACATTCTTGGCTTCTCTGGAGTTCCTCAGAGACTCTTCCGTGCTGGAAGTAATTTTAACCCCATCCTTATAGAAATGGAACCTTTGCTCTGTGTGGCTCCCAATGCCTTAGATACAGGAATCCATCTTTGTTTGCCACTCCAGAAAGAAGATCCACTGTCAGCACCAGGGGAGAAGGATGTGGAATGTATGTAGAGTACTTTTGGGGCCAGTTCAGCAAATTTTGCTCATGCTGAAATGTGGGAGCAAATCTGTTGTTGTGTGATCCAACAGCTATACCTGTAAATCTAGGTTTGATGGCACCTTGCTAACATATTTCATCTATCACAAACAAGGGATGATGGCAAATATGCACATTTGAATGGGATCACTTGATATGTTATAAATACCACACAGAAAAGTGGCAAAATTGGGAAGAGGACCAATTTTAAAACCACTCTAAGAATTGTAGCTTTGTGGGGAGAATAGGGACTCTTAACAACTCTCAACATCCTTAAGAAACCACGGTTTCCATGATTCTTTGGGGGATGCCATGTGTGTTAAATTGGAATAATTGGTATGCTTTGCATGTATAGTGTGGATGTGAACAGAGTGCTTTTCAAACCCCTCAACAGCCAATTTTCTGCTGTAAATATACAAAAGGGTTTGGGATATAGCTCTGTTTGAAAAAAAAGTCAAATAAAATAAAATTTCCTGGGGGGATTAAAAAGAAGAGGGAGAGTTTTGGATTGGAATAGTTTGCTTTTGTAACACATGTGTATAAGAAAATGAAAGATGCAATGCTGTTATCTCAGTATGCTACTTTGTGGAACTCACTGTAGTTTGTTTAACAATAAGTATGTTCTCCTTCATGGAGAGCACGTGTTGCGGTGGGGGCCACCAGGACACTCCAAAGTTGTGGGGCGGGCTAATTGATCATTGGCCACTGATGCGATTGGGCTCCCCTTGTTGTTGGGAAGAAGTTAATGTTTCTATTTGTTGATTGACAGCCAGAAATGCTAAAACTCCTTGCACGAGGCTAGGGCTTCCTCTTTTCACCTGTGCATCGGATTGCCCGTTCCCCCCTCCCTATATTTAGGGTTGTTCGCTTTGACCTTGCTATGCCTGTCATGGGGTCGTCTGCTCTTGGGGCAGGGGCCTGGTAGGAATTTTGTCCATCTGGCTGACTGGCTGGGGCCATTTGGTTTTTGCCTACTGCGTAGCAAATCATCACAGCTTGTAAGGTTGTGGTTAGGCACTGGTTTATGATTTGGTTGGTTGAGGAGCATGGATTTGCTGTGCCTGCCCCTCTAATGCTGCTGCTGCAAGGGAGTCCATTAAAGGAATCAGGGGCTAACTATTGCTTGTCAACCCTGTCAAGGGGGCTCGGGCCATGCAAGAGCTCCTGGTTGCATTTGGGGAGGGCTGAGGGCAGGTTCCCTGCTCTGTCGCTACCCCCAAGTGTATTCCCCTTTTCTGACTTTTGCAGGCGTGCGGAATGTCAGTCTGTCCCCCATGGTGGGGGGAGATTGTTGCAACCAATGCCTAAGCAACCACTCACATTTTTGTATTTTAATAAAGTTGTGGCCAAAATTATGCCAAAAACCTTAAACAAGAATTTCTGTGTGATGTGTGAGTTATTGGGGTGGCCCTGGGGACCTCAACATGCAAATAACTAAAATGCAAAGAGGGGAACATAATCAAGGAACAGTATTGTTTATTCCTTAAAAACAACATGATAATATATTTTTATGCATAAATAAATGCAAAATGCACTTAGGAAAGAATTACAATAAATATTGGTTCACAGGGCTAATGCTAGCTGACCAACAGCATGGAAATGATGCACCAGAGGTCTATAGAAGTTCATTACGTAACTTTGGGAAAACAAAGAGGTTGATGGATTGGGATAATCAGTCACTTAACATACTTCAAAAGATTTTCATTATGAGCTGATTTCCAAACAAAACATCAGCAATCCATGGGAGGGCTTTACCCTGAAAGTCACTCTAGAAATATTTAATAATAAAGCACTTAATCATTACACTTCATTAGAGGACATATATTTTGAAAAGTGCAATAACTATACTCATAGGCGCCGACTCCATGGGGCCTGAGGGGGCCCGAGCCCCCTCAAAAATTCGTTTGGGGGGGCTCTGCCCCCCAATAATTTAAGAAAATTATTAGTTATATTATGCTTTGTAAAATCACAAAATTATGTTGGTATTTTTTATTTTCCTTGTTTGACGATAGTTACCTTTTAAAATACATTCAGTAATGAGTTAAAACAAAGCCACTCCCGATCTAGAGAGGGGGTGGGGTTGCGGGCTCTCGACCCATCAACAATCTCGCGGGGCTGGCGTCAGCCCCGCGAGAAGCGTGGATTCCCCCTAGCTCATTAATATTCACCGCCCACGGCGGCAGCCAATCGGCTGCCGCAAAGGGCGGGCCCTCACAGGTTCACTTAAGGTCGGGGCAGCCCGGGGCTCGCCCCTTTCGTTCCCCCAGCAGCAGTGGTTTGGAGGTCTTGGGCCCCCCCAATATTTTTTATAAGTCGGTATGGGCCCCCGTCCCCCCAATATTTTTTATAAGTCGGCACCCCTGACTATACTGAAACTTCCCAGTCCTGGCAATGTTATCACACACACTGTGAGAGTGTTGTCAGCATGTTGTGGTGTGTGCGCGCACCGCAGAAGCACACTACTGGATGTTGTGTGTGCATGCTGCGGGCTGTGTACGCATGGTGTGCTGACACTGTGCAGCCCTGGCCTCATAAATCGTGGGGACCAAGTGGCACACATGCGTAGGATAGTTTTGAGGGGATCACACTGATGTAGTGAGAAAGTCGGTCTGCCTTCACTGTACATAAAATGTCACATGTGATGTGTGCTTTCATCTCTATTGGCATTTGCTCAGTTAGTGTGATCTTTCCCTTCTTTTTTTTTTTGGGTGGAAAGATTGCGGAATTCAGTTGTGTATGCGTATGTGCACTTGGCTAGACAAGCTATCCACCAAAATTCCACATGATTGTTTGTTGAGAGAGACCTGCTTTCTCCACAACAGCCCATAGGGGTTCCCTGGTGAGTGAGATAGCTCTATGATTGTCATTGTGGTGGACCAGAAAGACAGTAAATTCCTGAGCTACGCAATAACTTATCATTTAAAAGTCCTTCAGAGAAAAAGTAGCGCTATTTCCTTGTGCTTTGCATAAACAAGTATAACCATGCACATTTCCCCCCTGAACTCGGCAGAGGAACGAAATGAGTTGAGCATTCATATTATTCTTCAAAGACAGTTCTCAGCATAGTCCCATTATACTTCGGATATGCAGAACCCCCCCTCCCCCCTCCCAAGCAGATAAACAACACCCGGATGAATGCTTATTTTGGTATTTCCATTATGATTTATAAATTCCCCCATTCTCTCTCAACCCTGCACATATTTATTCAATTTGGGAAATGATCCCGAGTCTGTAATTGCCAGAGCTAGAAATCCTTCATGGGTCAAAGGGCATTTACAACCAATATTCTGAATTTGGGAAACAGATAATACACCTGTGATGAGGTTTATTCCAATATTGTGCCGGGTAAAGTGAACAGTGTGCTAAAGCCTTTGTGACAAACAGAAGACATTTCAAGTATTTCTTGGAGGAAATAAATATATTTTAACTCTGAGGGGCAAAGAGGCCATAGAGTTTGACACCAAGATACCTGAGACTGGGTAAAGGAAAACTGATTATTTTCAGAATAGAAACATTTGAATGCTATTTCTGAGAAGTCACCATTCAAGAATTAAATTTTAAAATATTATTTCCAAAAGGTAGATCAACTTGTCCTTTCAAAAAGCCCACATACTTTGTCTTACACTGCTTGCTGCCTCTTACTCCAATTCATTCCAAATTGAGGTCTTCTGAGCAGCAATTTCATTTGCAGCTTCTTCAAATAGCCCTGAATGACTGAAAGCTAAGACTAGTAGGATGGTCTATATTGTGATCAGGCAGCTGGCGGGCAAGAGGCTAAATGAAGCCTCCATGGATTTCCATTATGGCACCCAATGTAGCTGTCAAGGACTCTCACACCTTTATCTGTCACCTCCAGTATTTTATTTTATTTTTTCTGTGCAGGGCAAGAGGCACATGCAAATCACTGTTTAACAAACACACACCAGCTGCTCACAAGTGGTTCACATGCAAAATTAGAAGAGTGCTCAGTTAAAACATCTGTTCACACCAGGGAGGGTAGGTTAAGGGATTTATATTATATTTTTTTGCCCACATTTAAGCTTATGCGTGTTTAAAAGAAGCCTGCTCCTTGGGGGAAAAGCAATGACAAACCTAGAGAGCATCTTAAAAAGCAGAGACATCACCTTGCCAACAAAGGTCCGTATAGTTAAAGCTATGGTTTTCCCAGTAGTGATGTATGGAAGTGAGAGCTGGACCATAAAGAAGGCTGACCGCCAAAGAATTGATGCTTTTGAATTATGGTGCTGGAGGAGACTCTTGAGAGTCCCATGGACTGCAAGAAGATCAAACCTATCCATTCTGAAGGAAATCAGCCCTGAGTACTCACATTGCTCTGTCCCAGCTTCTGCCAACCTAGAAGTTTGAAAGCATACCAGTGCAAGTAGACAAATAGGTACCATTGTGGCAGGAAGGTAAATGGTTTTCTTTGCGCTCAAACCAAATACTCAGACCACACCCTTGGAACCACTCCCATGCAAACATCACTAGTGTGCGAGAGTGTACTGGTGTACTGAGTGGGCCTTGTTTACCCCCACCCCCAATGCCCTGCAAGCAAGGCAGAGAGCTTAAAAAAACTATTTTTGGTCAGAGTCTGCAAACCCTCCTGCTGCAATCCCTAGCTGCTGTCTAGTGCAATAGGTTCTCAGTCAATCAGTGCTTCCTTATATTCCTCCTGCAATTTCATTATCAGTTAGTTTTATTATCTCCAGCTCTTCCAATACCTTCCCAATCAATTTGACTTCAGTCAATTTTCTGTTGTCTTTCTCACCTTTAGCATATAATAGCCACACTATTGTGAGTAGACATAATACCTGCATTTGGGGTTCATTTTTCATACTATATTCAAATAATAATAATAATAATAATAATAATAATAATAATACTATACTTCACATATTTTTAAATATAAAAAAATATGCTCATGGATTCATTGAAAACCCTCATTTATCACTTTAGTCACCATTTCTCCAAAACTCTGGGAGATCACTTCATTTTCTCAGTTTCTTATTTATCCAATCTAAAGGAGCAATTGTACAGCAAGATTTGTTGGAATAAATAGAACAGGATCCAGCTGAGCCAGGAGTTTCCCATTGTAGTCAGGCTATGCTGACCTAACTCCCTTATTTTCTCAGCCGGAAATAAACCAGCATAACTCCACTATGCCAGCGCAGCCAGGACCTAGGTGGCTGAGCCAATCCTTGTGGATTTTAAGATGGCATAAGCCCTGAAAAAGGTCTGTTCTGTAAGTCAGGTGGGACCAGAGAAGATGAACTTAGGCTGGATCCTAAACCAGTTCACCGCGGTCATGTAAGTCCAGCAACCCAGCTTAAGTTAAGCTGAAAAAAGGGTGGTGTAACTCCAGCACTAGTTTAAAAACCGGGTTTCTCTCTGCCAACCTTAGGCCAGCTCAGCCAGGAGTAGCTCTGCTGCTGAACAGAGTTTGGATCTGCAGTAACTTTTCACTGGCTTAATTTACACCAGCTTGATTCTCAACAGGTTCTTGTTTATAGGATTGCTCCCTCAAATTCCCTAAACTCAGCTCTCCAAATCTCTACATCCTTTTGTGATTTATTTATTTTTAAATAAACTAGTCCTTGTGAAACTTTGTCAGCATTTTAGTTCAGGTTTCTCCTGATATACATGGTTTTTTGTATGCAACTTTTGCCTAACATACACATTTTCCCTAATGTGATGCATCTATGTATGTTATTTTCATAAATATATGCATCTTAAGCAAACCTTATGCAGATTCTGTACAATATACTTTTGGACAGATTTCTTGGCTAGAGAACTGCATTACAAAATATGGAGAAGTGAATTTTCAAGGATAGCTGAAGTTTGGTTCACATATGTTTTTGAAAGTGTGAAATAGTTAGGTTTCCCTTTAAATGCAAACTGAGCCAAATTTCTCTCCCATCTGCACCAAAGCTGTTTATTATGAAAAAGACCTCCACTTTGTGACAATTTCTAGAATCATAAAAGTTTACTACAACCTCTATGGCTTCAATCAGATATATTAACTCCCTGATGTATAATTTGTAATGAAGACTTGTGGATAACTGAAGGATATGCCACACGTTGGCCAGAGAAACTCAAATAACAAATAAGGCACTCAAGAGGAATAATGCTGAAGAGTGCTCAAAACATGTCTATTTTTATCAACCACCAAAAGATCCAAACAAGTCAATAGAATTCGTAGCTGGAGTTTTCATTTTGAAAGATTGAAATGAGATATACTGTGTATATAAAACCACCATGGCAAGAAATATACAACCACTTTTCAACCAGAAAAACTCCAACCGTTGATTAACTTTTGATAAAAAGGAGATCTGCTAACAATTAACACTGAATACAGTTGAGTTTTCAAGCAGTGGTTTTTAGACTGTATTCCAGGGAATCTAAAGGTTCCATAGAAACTTAGCAAGAGTATCAAACTCAGGTAAATATCAACCCTTTTCAGGTATTATTATCTGAAGACAGTAAACACGTGAGAGGGAGCTGCAGGGATGAATATGCCAGCTCCCCCACTGTTACCATTTCTACCCCCTTCCAATTCATGGAAGATGACAGTCTGAATGGGGAACATTTTGCATCCCCCTGCATTCTGGAATGAAAGATGGGATTCAATGGTCAAATATAGGAGACATGTAGGCAGTTCACTCTTTTCCATGAAGCTTTATTTTCCTGTGACATTCTTTATGGTACAATATATATGTGTGTGTGTGTGTTTGTTTGTGCTGTTTTCTGCAACTGGAAAAGAAGGGGTGCCAGAGGATGCAGAATTCCTGCAGCATGAAAATCAGATCACAAAAGTGTCAGGTAGCGTGGCCAGTCAGAGAATTTCAGTCCAAAGGTCTTTCAGTTCAACAAGTTCTGGGAAGCTGGAATGCAGAAAGGCAGGCAGACATGTTGAGCATGCCGCCAAACTTTTATGAGCATAGAGTTGGCGCCATACATGCTGATTCCTAGAGACTGAGGCAGTCCCCCCCCAAAAAAAGATTTTTTTGAGGGGGGTAGGCCCCTCCAATATTCAAAGGATGTCACACAACATCACGTGATATCACATCAGGCTCCCTAATCCTCTCAAGAAGCTGGCACCTCTGGTTGGCACTCCTGCAAAGACTTACCCTCTTTCATGGCGAATAGTGGGATCCTCATGCACTGTCAGCCTTAAATATTGCATTTCAGGTTGTAAGAGATTTAGAAGATATATTGGTGAGATATGGAGGGAAGCTATTACCATAGCTTTTTTTAAGGCAATGGGTTGATGTTCACACAGAACATATAAGACAAAAGCTGTCTATAAAAGCTCAGGAACACATTGTGCTTAGAGAGGTTTTAGTTGAGGGACAGTCCCTTTTAGGAAAAGAAGACTTCAGAAATATTGGTGCTTAAAAAGAAAAGAAAAGTGGCCAATGCTTGAAATAATAACTAGAAAGCTTAAAAGAAGCTGTTGTGGAAATAAATATGTTATCGTGGGTGTCAGTTGCCTTAAAGTGTGAGGACTTCATCAAATTAAAGCCACTTGCAGAATGTTACGAAATATGATATAGGTAGCATGGAAAGCGAGGTGAAACTCTTGCCAAAAGCAATTAAAAACTATGTAACGATAAAGAACAGAAGTCCAAGATTGAGAGCTTGCCTCCGTTACATTAAAAACAACACCACAAATTAATACACACATGCCCCCCATGTGTTATATAAGTTATTTATTTAGAATGCTTATAGCTTGCTTTTCAGCAGTGCTCTTACACTTTTGAGAAAGCGTGTTCTCCTTCATAGAGAGCATGTGTTGCGGTGGGGTCTGACAGACCACCCCTCTGTTGCTGGGTGGGTTAGAATGGATGACCATCCGCAGTGATTGGGTGGTTGGGTTACTGGGCAAATTTTGGCGTTGCCATTTAGGGGGACAGACCAAAGGTTATAAAATCAAGTCACACAGCACTGACTGGGCTCTTTTGCTGCGTGCATCGGATCACCCGCCCACCCTCCCTAATCTAGGGCTATTGCATTGACCTTGCTATGCTATGGGGTTGTCTGCTTCTGGGGCAGGGGCCTGGTAGGAATTTTGTCCATTTGGCTGATTGGCTGGTGCTATTTGGTTTTCGCCTACTGCGTAGCAAATCGTCACAACTTGTAAGGTTGTGGTTAGGCATTGGTTAAAAAATTGGTTGGTGGAGGGGTATGGATTGGCGGTGCCTGTCCCTCCAATGCTGCTGCTGCAAGGGAATTGTATTAAAGGAATCCAGGGGCTTGCCATTCTTTCATCCGTACCGCTGAATGGGGCTTAGAGCTGCACAAGCCCCAGGGAACATGCAGTGGGGGGGGGGGGCAGATGAGGGTCTGGTGCCCGGCTCCATGCTCTCCCCAATATTGTTTTCCCTTACTGGCTTTCACTGGAATCCGGAAGTCAGTTGGGTGTGGGGACAGACAGTCATAACCAATACCTAAGCAAACTCTCACATTTATGTATTTTAATAAAGTTGTGGCCAAAATTATGCCAAAAACCTTAAACAAAAATTATGTGTGAATTGTGAATTATTTAGGGGTGGCTTGGGGGACCTCGATACACAAGTCACAATTTTTTTAAAAAACCACAAAGAATCATCATTGTAATGATCACAACAAAACATCACACAGTAGACCAATGAAATGAGATATAGATATAAACCCAGACACTAAAAGGGGGCACGCACACGCACACGCACACACACACACACACACACACACACACACACACACACAAAGTATTTTCACTTGGAATGGAAAAGAAACCAAAGAAGTTGCTTGGTGCACCTCATGATGGAAGGAATTCTAGATATTGGCTGCCACAACAGAAAAAGCCATGGCTGGCATTCAACCAAACAGTTTTGCTAGCTCTGCAGCATCCCTGTCTACTCCCGCTCCTGTCTTTGCACCCCTCTCATGTGCCCAGTACATATTCTATGGGGTTTGCAGAGCAGATTTAGGGACCATGCACTGGGCATGCAAGGAGAGAGCCCAGCACCCCGGGGCATCAGGGCCCGCCTAGGGAAAAGGATCCCCTTTTAAAAGGGGTATCCTGAAATCCATTACCCCCCCCCCCCGCTATCCTTTGGGAACCCTGTCGCGGGGGGGGGGGGAGGCCAAAGGCCCCAGGCTTACCTTTGGAGCGAGGAAGTCCAGTGACGTCCTTCCCGGAGAAGCTCTGGAGCCAAGTGAGGATTCCCAGGTAAGATCCTCCCTCTATTGTGTGGGCAGGTAATCCCTCCCCTACCTGGCCTGGTCTCCTTGGCAACACCTTCCCCAGGTGGGATTGGACAATTGACTGAGGTAGGCAGAGACCTCTAGGTATCCCACCTGAGGGAGGCAAAGCCAAGCCTATGCTGTTGGAGCCGCTTCAGATCTAGGGGCTGTGCGCGTCCACGCAAAGGGTGCCCCCCGTTTTTTTTAAGTGGGGAGCGGTCATTGCACAGAATGCTTTCAATAGTGGAACTGCCCCCTCTTTTTGACACCCACTCCTCCTCAGAGGGGGGCGATTGGCTTGATCATTGCTACATCATCTAGGTCTTAGCACACCCAGTTTTAAAAGTGAGTAAATTGATATTATTTAACTCCACTCTACAATGCATGCCTTTAATGTGCACAGCCAGAGGAATTGTCGCTTTCATAATGGTCACCACAGACCACCCTTCGCCTCTTCATTTTCCTATAGTTATTCACAATGCTTGGTCTGTGCTCTAATTCCTCTTGAAAACTAGCTAGATATTTCCCAAAGTGAAAAGTTTGCAGAGCAGCATTCCTCTTGAAAGGATCTATGTATCAATGGGCATAAAAGATACTGAACAATATAAGCACCAGAATGAAAGGATCAGTAGTGCGGCACAAATTTTCTCACAGTATCCAGCACAATAGCTTAACTTTGTATTATGGCGTGATATAGCTTTTGGAATCCCATAGGCTGTTATTAGTTGAATTCCTCATCTATAGTTTAATTTCACTGTATGTGGTTGACAATTATGTGGATACAATCAGAAGTCATTCACTGCAATATTTTGGCATTATTTTTTTTTAAGTAAAAGTAATAACACCATATTAAACAAAAACAAAACAACACATCACAATAAAAAAAAACCCACAACTAATCTTCCCAACTTATCTTTCATTTGTTTGTTTTCTTGACCTCCTCACACCTCCCTTTTTTGTATTCTAATTCGATTAACTATTTCAGCAAATCCTTTCCATCTTTTCCAATTTTTGTTCTGTTTTATCTCAATTTTGTTTTTGTTTTATCTCAATATAATGTAACTTTACTTTCCCTCCTTTCACCAATTTTTTTAGCCTTATTTTAACATTAAAACTAAAATACTTATATATGCTTAACTCCTTATAACATTTCTGCTAAATCCATAAAATATCAATCCACCATTTTTCTATCACTCATTAATTTTGTGATATTTCTATATATAAACTTTAAATTTTCCAATCTTCTTCCATCAACTCCTCTCCCTGGTTTCGGATTCTGCCAGTCCTTTCCGTCAATTCCATATGTCCATCAACCTGGAGATCTTAGGTCCAAGGCTCTTAACTCTTTTCCAGGTCCCTTCTTCAGATCTTCTTCATATTCTTTAATGCTAGAGAACAAATCTCGAGAGAACTCCATCCTAACATTACTTTTATTCCTTCTGGACAGTTCAGCCAAATTTCCATAGTTGAAGCTAGGGTCTATACAGTGTTTCAGGACGTATTTCAAGATTCCTCCAAATCCAAAGGCCCCCAAAACTTCAGTCTCCTCCCAATCCAAGTCCATGTCCCAAAAGTCAATTAATCCCTGGATAGAGGGATCTTTTCAACTTTCCTTTTCAGTCCAAGCCGGGATCCAATCCTCAAAATCTGGCTTTTTCTAGATTTAATCATAAAGGCCTCAATTTATAGTCCTCAATTTGCTTCTGTAGAACTAAGGATCCCGCTTGTGTTATTTTAGGTTCAAAAACAATGACTTTCTCCTTTTCCTCCACCATTTGTTCTGCCAAAGTAGGTTCCTGTGCCAGGTCCTGAATTATTTCTGTGTTGGTGCTCGCTTTTTGTCTCAAATTAGTCACTTTCTGTTCCAAATTATCAATTTTAAAAGTCATGTCATCCATCTTTTTATGAAGCTCTTCCAGCAAATAGTTTGTCTTACATAATGTAGTCAAAATAACTTCTATCAACATTTTGAATGGTCCAAGGTCAATCTCTGGTTCTCAGAATCCTTATCTTGCAGCTGGAGACCTCCCAGTTACACTCCTATAACAATTTCAAAGGCTCCCTCTAGAGGGAAACAGTCTCCACTTGTATCAGTTCTTTCAAGCACAACTCAGGCAATAAACATAGTTTCGATTTACAGTTACTTTTTCCTCCATTTTAAATGCAGAAGAGGACAATGGAAGCAGTATCTGGCTCTTATTTTAGCTAGCTGTCAAATCCGTTCTGTCAGTAAACTTTCCCCAAGCGTCATCTGGCAGCCCGTTCCCAGGTTCAGAGCTGTGGTAATTTAATTTTCCCCTCACTCCTGCAGGCTTACTAAGTTCAAAATTTTCCCCCTCTTCACCTGCTTCCAAGGGTTTTTTTTTGTATTTTTAACCGATGGAGATTTAATCCTTTGTCAAAAGCTTTCAAAGACTTTAGCTTGTAACGTCTTTGCTTCAGTCTATTTACAAAAGCGGAAGGCGGACTTCCTGTTTATGACCTTCCCGCTTCGGCGCCAAATTAAGGTACTTAAAGATCCAATTTTCTGTAGTTGTTTAAAATCCAATTGTCCACAGGAAAAAGTCAGCGCTCTCCAGCAACAGCAATGCGGCTTCACTCCGTGAAAGAAGCAGTCGATTCAAAGCACCGCGCCACTCACCCCACGTCGCTCCGAATCCCCAAAACAGGGTTTCCCCGCGAGTAGGGGAGGTGCAAAAGGTGCCAGCCGAATCCCAGGTTCACAGACTTCTTCCGCCTGTGATTTCAGTGGGTCTCCGCCTTCGCCATGGCGGTTCAGACCCTGCTTTCCACGGAGTAAGTTCCTCCCGATTGGAGGAGCTCAGCCATTGCCGGAGGCATATTTTGGCATTTCTCCTTTGCCATGCCAAGGACATGGCATATATCCAAATTGAGTGCATCTGAGTTAATTTTGTCTCCCTTGATACTTACAACTGCAGACAGATATCCTTTCTAAATAACTTTAATATGTGACTGTGTGCTACAAACAAATACCAAAGTTCTATTCCACACCATTTTCCAGTTTCATTAGAAACTTATGACTTCAGTAGCACGAGCTTGACTTTAAAGAAACGATTAACCAAATTGTCCAGGAAGGTGTCAAAATATACCTAAACGCATCACTGCTAGGAACTGGTCCTAAGTGGATTATAGATAATAGATAATAGCTGTCATATGACTAGTTGATATATGTTAGGCAATCACTGGGTGGTGTGTGAGAAATATAGAGTTGTAAGCTAGACATGCAATTGATTTGATTTGTGATTGCAGCAATGTTTTCTTTGAAATTAATAGCAATTACCAGCAGGAGAAATTTCCTCGCTCAATTGCCTGATTTTTGAACATTTTTTTGAACATTTTCCCTTTGGTCTTTTCCAGCATAGAATATTGCCAACTACAAAATCTGAAGTCTGTCATTTCCACAGATATTTCCATCTTACTGTGACACTGCATGTTCAATTACAGATATGCTGTTTTCACCACAGAGTTCTGGATCTGCACCTCACAGCTCAGGTTATTACCTGCAATAGACTCAACTGTGCATTATGCACCCCACTGAGAATGCAGGCATCCTTGTAAACAGTATAATGCCGATCTGGTTAACTGTTGCACATCACATGCTTAACTGTGAAACATCAAGTACACCCAATGCTGCTTGATTTCTCTCCCACCCACCAGTTTGCAAAAAAACCAGCCAGAATAATTTTTTTTGAAATCTGCTGCCCATTTAACATTCCTATCTGTGACGGCAAATGCAGTTTTCACATCAGGAACAGAAAGTCATGGATATTCACTGCATTCCCCTAACCCCAGCTAATCTCTGCTTGACATCTACAGTTTTTTTGCAAGTGAAGTTAATATCACCTCGATAACATCCACATAATACCATCCTAACACTTGGACATGAAGCAGAGACATCAGGGCTTCCTTATAGGGGGCAGGAGCAGGTGTCCAAATGGCATTCTGCCTTGAGCTTGTGATTATTTTCCAGACAAATTACATTCAAGTATTAGATGAGCTCATAGCTCTGTCTATCACAGAGGCAGGATGAGATTAGGAGAGAAGTGTCTCAGGAGCGGCATGCACGCCTGTATTTTGATTGAAGGAGTGTGTGTGTGCAGGGTGGGGAGAAAATGAAGCAATAATAATCCTTCTGGTCCTCTCTCTTTCTGCAAGATGTTTTGGAAGAGCAAACCCCCCCCCCCCACTCTAATGAAATTTTATTTATCAGATTCCACCCTTCCTCCAAGGAGTCTGAAGCAGCAAAGTCAGCCCTGCTTTAGACTAACAGTTGGCGGGAGTGCATCCCGTTTTGCTGTTTGAGGTGTACAGGAAGTGCCACTTTGCCCTGCTGCTGCCATGACCTCCTTGCTGGCACTTCCTGCCTGCTCTGCTGCCATGATGTGCCCTGTTGCAACTGCCCCCAGTCAAGAAGCAGAACCACCATCAGTATCGAGGTTGCGTCAATTTGGGCCAAACCCTTGCCAGGGGCAGAGCAAGGTGGGTGCGGTGGGGGTGTTTCGCCCCGGGTGCCATCCCAGAGGGGGTGGGGTTGACAAAATCCTGTCCGGCATGATTGCAGCTACACTGGATCACGCCCCCTGGCTGGGCCACTGCACCAGATCGCACCCCCTGGCCTCGCCGCAGTGGCAGATCACACCCCTCGGGCTAGCCACCGCAGCGGAGTGCACCCTACGCCGGGCTGCTAGGCCAGAGTGCACCCCCTGGCTGGGCTGCTGGGCCCGATCATGCCCCCTTGCTGGGTAAGATCGCCCTGTCCCCCTGTCCCCCTGGGTCAGGAGTCATGGGGGGCAGCGCACCATTACCCCTGCTCCTGGCTGGCAGGCAGGAGAAAGGACAGGAAGGAGGCAGGTGAGCAAAAACGGAGGCGGGCAGGAATGGGTGCTGCGCGCCTCCTCCCATACCTCCCTATGGGCAGATTGCCATGTCCCAGGTGCCAGAGAGGCTTCCTCTGCCACTGATCCTTGCCTGCTGCGACTCATTCCCCGCCACCACTGGTAACCTGAGTTGTTCGTGATGGTGCCTGAGTATTGATACCGTACGAAGGAGTTACACAGGGGAGTCAGAGCATTTGGAGCTTGAGCATCTTGCCTTCATCACAAGGCCTGGCATGCCAACTCTAGGGGGGAGAGGTTTCTTTGACCCCCTCAATATTTGTTGGAAGGGATCCCGGTGTGTGTTGCACACATGAGTGACATCACATGCATTGCACATCACAGCTTCAGCGGCCAGCTCCTCCAGAGCACCCGGCCTCCTCCAGACGACATGAATTGTGTGTGACATCACATGTGTCAATCTTGGGGGCAACCTGGTGCCTTGGCACAAGGTTGTGTGTATGTGAAAGGGTGGCTCCTCCTTGAATCTGGCACTGCATACCCTAAGCCCTGAGGGTGTGTGTGGGTGTGTGTGGACCCTGCAAGCTTTAATCATTTGTGTGAAGATCTGAAGCTTTGAACATAGCGCTGCATTCTAGGGAAAAAATCTGCTCAATTTGCACTGGTCACCACATGGCAATCAGAGTTTACTCTCCGATACAAGGCTATCACTTCGGACACCAGATTATCAAGGGCCACAGCAAGTGCACTGACCTCAAATTGTGCTCTGCAGAGATCCCCCCCCCCATTTTGCTGGTGGCATAAATAAAGCAAACTTTGGCAATCAACTGGATAGAATCCTGAGGGGAGGGGGGACTGACTGTGCACTGTTTTCATAGTTATCACCTGAGCAATTTTGATAACATTAAAAAATCAAATTACTGAAAGTGTCTAGATAGCCCCAAGAGAACAAATCAGCTTCCTAATGGTTCTCATGGCAAAGGTGATTTGCATATCCACAGCTAATCAGAAAGTGGTTATAACGCGTCTAGACAAGAACAAGATTGGCTAGCTGTTCAGCAGCAATAGATAATATTAAAAAATCTCTCTCTCTCTCTCTCTCTAAAAAAAAAAAAGGCTGAATGCACACAAGGAGCACAGCGTTCTACATATTGCAAAAACTGCTGAAGCCGGAGTAGTTGACTCATTGTCACAGGAGGTGTCAACCTTGGAAATGATGAATACAATGCCGTGTAATGTAACTTGTAGCTGCAGCATGTATAACTGTCACTGTATGAGGTGCCAACCCATACAATTTATAGAAAGAAAGCTGTGCAGAAAATTCTTAGGCATGCATAGCAATATGAACAGGGTGAGGATGGTGATGTGTTTGGAGCTGATATGTTTCTGATAGAACTGCCTTCCTTAATGGATTAATCTACATATCTTCCCCCCCCCCCAAGTATCCATGGACACCAAGAAGGGACTGGATAGAATGATCCTCACCATGTGAGCGTATATTAGACTACTCTGGACTTTTTAATGGTTCTACACTCTGGGTGAGTAGGGGTGATCAAAATGGTTAGTTTCTCATTTTTTTCCAAAATCAAATTCAGTTTTCCGCATTTCTGCAGAAGTTTTCAATAAAAAAAAACCAGTCCTCACCAAAATTTATCAGCATTTTACTGTACTTCTTCAAATACACACTTTTTTTTTTGCAAAACCCCCATATATAACGCATTTGTCTATTTTTTTTACTAATATTGTTATGTACACATGCATATTTGTATACATTATTTGCAGAGCTCCATCACAAAATTTGGACAAGTGTCAAAAGTAGCCCTCTATACAATGCATTAGGTTAATCAAACATAATACACTTCCCAATTTATGCACTACTAATACAAGCAGTATACATTATCATTAATGTATATGACACTTACATGCCAAAATAGCTTCTGAGTGGTTAGTAAGGAGTGATCTTACTAATGCATACCGCACAGCTGTTCTGTTTTAAGTGGGACTTCCTGGATTTACAGAAGTCACCCCAGCTTCTGATCCCAACCCCACATAGAACCGAAAGAAACATGTTTTATGTTCCCATACTGTGGCACAAGTCCATTGGAGGAAGTCCAAAGGGAGGAAGCCAAGAAGGGGGAGGGGCAGAGTGAAAGGGGGCACGGCCTCTGTTGAGGTGTCAAAGGGTCCAGGTTATCCCTGTTCTGCCAAGACACTGAGGTCCAGCTCCGAGGGCCTTCTGGCGGTTCCCTCACTGTGAGAAGCTAAGCTACAGGGAACCAGGCAGAGGGCCTTCTTGGTAGTGGCACCTGCCCTGTGGAACGCCCTCCCATCAGATGTCAAAGAGACAAACAACTACCTGACATTTAGAAGACATCTGAAGGCAGCCCTGTTCAGGGAAGTTTTTAATGTGTGACATTTTAATGTATTTTTAATCTTTGTTGGAAGCTGCCCAGAGAGGCTGGGGAAATCCAGCCAGATGGGCAGGGTACAAATAATAAATTACTATTACTATTTCTATAAGGGACATGGGTGGCGCTGTGGGTAAAAGCCTCAGCGCCTAGGGCTTGCCGATAGAAAGGTTGGCGGTTCGAATCCCCGCGGTGGGGTGTGCTCCCGTTGTTCGGTCCCAGCGCCTGCCAACCTAGCAGTTCGAAAGCACCCCCGGGTGCAAGTAGATAAATAGGGACCGCTTACTAGCGGGAAGGTAAACGGCGTTTCCGTGTGTGGCTCTGGCTCACCAGAGCAGCGATGTCACGCTGGCCACGTGACCCGGAAGTGTCTCCGGACAGCGCTGGCCCCCGGCCTCTTGAGTGAGATGGGCGCACAACCCCAGAGTCTGTCAAGACTGGCCCGTACGGGCAGGGGTACCTTTACCTTTACCTTTACTATTTCTATAACTGTTTTGGAAAAGGGTTCAGTTGACACACCACCCGAAGCTAAAGATTAGGCTGTCTTTATCACAGAGACCGCCCAGTTCTTCATGGCCAAAGATGGTTCCAAGAGCACCTCAAACTGCATACCTGTTCTTTCAGAGAACAGGCAGGCTCCCCAGTTATTAAACCTGGGAACAGCTCAGTGTCTCTTTCTTATCAGGATTTAGATTCAGTCTACAGACACGATTTTCCCACTAGTGATGTATGGAAGTGAGAGCTGGACCATAAAGAAGGCTGATCGCCGAAGAATTGATGTTTTTGAATTATGGTGCTGGAGGGTACTCTTGAGAGTCCTATGGACTGCAAGAAGATCAAACCTATCCATTCTTAAGGAAACCAGCCCTGAGTGCTCACTGGAAGGACAGATCGTGAAGCTGAGGCTCCAATACTCTGGCCACCTCGTGAGAAGAGGACTCCCTGGAAAAGACCCTGATGTTGGGAAGGATGGAGGGCACAAGCAGAAGGGGGTGATGGAGGACAAGATGGTTGGACAGTGTTCTCGAAGCTACCATCATGAGTTTGACTAAACTGCGGGAGGCAGTGGAAGACAGGAGCGCCTGTTGTGCTCTGGTCCATGGGGTCACGAAGAGTCGGACACAACTAAACGACTAAACAACAACAACAATGGACACGATTCTCTCCACCACTGCATCCAAACAAGAGTTCACTTCAGTTTCTTAAAATTATTGCCCTTGGCTTTTAGAGTTACCCTCTGCTCATTCTAACAGTAACATTTCTGAAATGGATTTCTCCTCTCTGCTCCAATTAGATAGCTATTTTTAAAAACAAAACAAAACAAAAACAACCAAACCATTTCAAGATTTCTCAGTGGGGGCAGCTAGCCATTCTTTAGATGGATCTGTAGGGTCAGCCTGCAAAGGCTTCTGCCACATTTGGGTGGTGAGGGAGAGAAACCAGATGTTTATTTTTAATGCACTTTTAAATATTATGTTCCATCTTAATCTATGCTATTACCAGTTCTTCCCAGGACCAGTAAAGAATGCTTGGAAATAGCTTGACATTTATGCATTTCCCTTTTGACATTATCAGGGTTAATTAAGTGATAACCTCCCCAGCAGTGGAAATTGTATGAGGCAATAATGTCACCTAGGATCGTAAGAGTAGAGGCTGTATGGGCGAGTGCTTACTGCGGTGTGAAATATGCTGGGCACCTATTATGGAGCAATTTTTGAAAGAGTAAAAGGAAAACAGAAAGCTGGTGTTTTGAATAACTTTAGGATGGTGAACTGCCAAGTGAGAGAGTCAAGGAATATAGTGGTATTGGATTTCCCCCCACAAAGAACTGTGTAAATACTGAGAAGTCTCTCTTAGCAGCCTGGTCTAAGCTGTGATTCTATAGTTCAGGCCCTTACTTTCCTTGAATAAAGAAGATGCACTATGAGAAAGAAAGCTTGAAAATGCATAGAATCATAGAATTGTAGAGTTGGAAGGGACTCTGAGGGTCATTTAGAACCACCATCTGCAGTGCAGGAATCAACTAAGGAATCCATGGCAGATGGTGTCAAAGGGCTGTCAGGAATGCAGGTACATCCACAGGTCAGGAAGAGGACTCGAGACATGATATTCAATCAGATTTTATTCACAAAATGAAGTTCAGCCCCCTGCAATGCAGAAATCTTTTTGTCCAATGTGGGGCTGAAATCCATAACCCTGAGATTAAAAGTCTGTTGAGCTATCCCTGCTAAATATGGACTCCTCACATGGGGATATAATAACTTTTAAAAGATATTTAAAAATATATGTTGCACCCGCTCCAATTTCTCTGCATTTATACTGCACTGCCACCTCTGCTCACATTGCCTCCCAACCCCAACTAATACCCCCTAATGCCTTGTCAACCTTGCCAATCCCAACCCCTCCCTTTATACCTCACCCAAACTCCCAAATCCCTCACAAGCATTTCCAAGCTATTTCAATGCTAAGGAATTTCTCCCAAACATTACGGTGAATAATTTTGGTCTAGTGCTAGATTAGAGCTCAGTGGCAAAGAACATACTTTGCACTCAAAAGATAGTTGGCATAATGTTCTGTTGTGGTATCTGTGTAAGAAAGAGAAGATACACACTCTGGATTGCTGAGTAACAAAGAGCTACAGCGGTACCTCGGGTTAAGAACTTAATTCGTTCTGGAGGTCCATTCTTAACCTGAAACTGTTCTTAACCTGAGGTACCACTTTAACTAATGGGGCCTCCCACTGCCACTGCGCCGCCGGAGCACGATTTCTGTTCTCAACCTGAAGCAAAGTTCTTAACCTGAGGTACTATTTCTGGGTTAGCGCAGTCTGTAACCTGAAGCATTTGTAACCTGAAGCGTCTGTAACCCGAAATACCACTGTACTTCATGTGGTATATCTTATACAGTTATCACTACCGTCAACTAGTGGCAAACTTAGGGTTGCCATACGTCCGGAAATTCCCAGACATATCCTGCATACTGCAGTCGGAAGCAATGAGCACTTTACATTGCAGGTGGCCTTTGTGGGATTGCGCACAGTGCTACAGTTCCCAGGGAACTTACTGGCAAACAGGGGCTGGCCTGCCTCTCAGTGTTAATTTTGGAGGTTTTGGAGGTTCAGTAGTCAAGTTTCATTGCTGGGAGGTGGGGCCAGTCCCATATATATAAGAGGGTAGAGCCAACAATATCCAGGCAGTTGGTTCAGGAGATTCACCCTTGTGGGAGTCATACAGGCAAGGCAGAGGCTTGTAAATACTGCAGGGTGCCCCCTGACATTCCTTTGGGCAATGATTACCTTATATGGTAAAGGGGTAATAAAAGCTTGACCGGATGAGGTAACATGAGATTGGCAAACGGCCATGCGGCTGGACAGAACAAAGGACAATAAAAAGTTACCGGAGAGGAGGAGAAGTCTGAACGAGCTGCTCTCTCATATTATGGAAATATTACTGGCTTTCTGAGTCTTTATTTTACCCTAAAGAAGTGCCACTTGTAACGGCAGGCTCCAACAAGTGCTGCCCTCTCTGAGGCTCAATTAAAAGAAGAGGAAAACTTAAAAGAAAAGAGGCTGACTAAAGGAAGCAGTGTGAGACTGACTTCAGATTTCAAAGAGAACCGAGAGAAGCAACTTAAAGGAAACAGTCTGAGGCAGACTAAGAGGTTTTTAAAAGACACTGTGAGAGGACTTTCGATCCAAGCAGTGGATATCATCGGCTCACCACGTCCGGCAAGGATTTCAAAGCGCTTATACATCTTTTAAAAAAGATCCCGGTGAGTTTGATCCCTTTTATATTGATTTTAGAAAAATGGGCAGCTGTCTGTCTTTTCCGCAACAGAAATTTTTAAGAGACTTAAAATTTCTCCTCTCCTCCAACAAATTGGAAGTTCCTGATGGTGATTTGATACAGCTCATTCAAGCCATCAATGAGCATTGCCCCTGGGTTGCTGCACATGGGACTTGGGAATTAAAACAATGGGATAAGATTGGAGCACATTTTCATGGACATCCCAGTTTCGGTGTTCGAATTTTAAATGCTTGGTGTAAAATTCGATATGCTATGAGCTCTTTATCACCAAAAAATATCTCCATGGCTGCATTGCCAACATCACCCCTGGCCTCCTTAATTCAGCCTGCTGTTCTGCCATGTGTTCCAGCACTTGCTTTGCCAGCAGCCCCAGACCCCAAACCTCCAGATTACAGTGCCTCACCAGAGGACCCAATCCTGCAAAAATACAGTGGTCTGGCTGGAAATGACCCTGCTCTTTCAGCAGCAGAACAAGCTACCCCCTTTCAACGTGCAGTACTTGCCTGTTCTTTATCACAGGATACCATGGCATTCCCTGTTATTGTGCCACCTGCTGGTGCTCCAGCAGGAACTCAAGCCCAGCACCAACCTTTTGACTTTAAAATCTTGAAAGAGCTTCAATTGTCAGTTAGGACAAATGGACTGCAAGCTCCATTTACACAAGCTCTTTTGGAAGCTACATTAGCCCAGCTGTTGGTTCCAGATGACATCAAGCTTTTGTCACGTACAGTGTTTCCCCCATCAGCAGGTGTATTGTTTGCCCATGAATGGGAAATCGCCTGTCATGCTTATGCTCTTGCGTTATTGCAACAAGCAAGAGGGAATAATCCTAATCTTACCCTCGCAGATGTGATGGATGCTATGATGGGGCGTGGGCCCCTTGATCAGGCTTCAGTGCAAGCCACACTGCTGCAGATCTTATTGAGGGATACTGCTCTTGCTGCTCAACAAGCAATGAGAAAAATTCCTGAACCCTCCAGTATCCAGTCTAGGTGGGGTTCAATCAGACAAGAACCTAGAGAATCATATTCTTCCTTTATGGACAGGCTGATTACAGCAGTGAGTAGACAAATTGAAAATCCTGAAGCCAAACAAATAATTATCAAACAATTGGCCTTTGAAAATGCAAATGAGGATTGTAAGGTTGCGTTACAACCGATAATACACAATCCTGCCACAGACACAGCAGCCATGCTTCGCATTTGTCAGTCTGTAGGTACAGCAGCTCATCTGTTAACAGCAGCGCTAAATAAAAACCAGCCTGTAGCCACCGATACAACGTTTCCAGCGTGGCAAACCAAGATCACCGATACCTCAGTGTGGGTAGAGTGGCCTCCACCAAAAGAAAAATCCGCAGCAATGGCACCATCTCGTTTCTGAACAGCTTATTTCTGAACAATTGACTTTTGGCCACATTGAACCACTTTCATCCCACTGGCCCCAGCAGACAGGAACAGTTTGCTTTTACATTGCCAGTATATAACAATTCGCAGCCCACCCAGCGATATCAGTGGGTTGTTCGGCCATAAGGCATGCAGAACTCCCCTACACTTTGTCAGCATTTTGTGGATGAAGCATCGAAACCTTTCCACATGCGCCACCTATAGGTGCTACACACGAACTGCATCTGGCAGTGTTTGCCTTCCTCATCATTTGCCTCACCATCCTTTGCTGCACCGTTATACAAGGAAGAGAAGCAGACGACCCAGTCCAGTTGAAACCACCATACTTCACCTTATCGGCTGGCAAGCCACAGTCATCAGAATCCTACTCTGGCTGGCAGCATCCACGGCTCAGCCACTCTCGAACTATAAGAACTGTGTTGTTGAATAAGACTTTTAGGGGAGAAAATTATCATAAGATATGGAGGAATAATATTTTTGTACAAGATATGATTATGTTTACCAGTTTATTGCATGCTTCTAGATGCTAGTTGTGTAAAATATGCCCCCTTTTACCCTTCATTCAGGCTTAATGCTTCATGGTGTGGCTGTCAATGGATCTTTTCAATTTACAAATGTTATATCACCTAAGCAAACTTTTTGGCCTCCAGTACAATTGACCCCCCATGAGCCTGCCTCCATTTGTTTTCAAATTAGAGAGGGGAAAGAATCATGGGGCATATATCCAAACTGTCAATATACATTGAAATTCATGTTTAATAGCTCTTGTTCTCTTACAGGAACATACAGTGACCAATCTTAGTGCTGTAGGAGTGACACAAGTGCATGGCTATAAATTAGAAAGGAAGCCTACCATGCAGCTTGGAATCAGAATTCTTATATTCTTGGCTTCCGGATGGAAGTTGGCTTCGACATTTATTAATTTTAGTGATCATTATAGTAGTTATTTGCATTATTTTGTGTTGATGTATTCAATGTATTTCTTCTTTAATCTCTATATGTACTGCATGGTTCTCCAGTCCGCGGCCCGCTTCCGGTTTTACAAGAGTCACTTATCACACTCGATATAATCATATTGGAACGGACATTTATGACTCTAATTAATAAAATAAAGAAAGAGGGCATGTGGGAGTCATACAGGCAAGGCAGAGGCTTGTAAATACTGCAGGATGCCCCCTGACATTCCTTTGGGCAATGATTACCTTATATGGTAAAGGGGTAATAAAAGCTTGACCGGCTGAGGTAACATGAGATTGGCAAACGGCCATGCGGCTGGACAGAACAAAGGACAATAAAAAGTTACTGGAGAGGAGAAGAAGTCTGAACGAGCTGCTCTCTCATATTATGGAAATATTACTGGCTTTCTGAGTCTTTATTTTACCCTAAAGAAGTGCCACTTGTAACGGCAGGCTCCAACACACCCTCCCTCCCCTGCCTTAGTTTAATGTTTTCTTGTTTGCAGGTTAACCTTTTCTTCCTATTTAGCGGGCACTGCTGTGGTCTTTGACTGGTTGCTGTTGAAGGACTGGGATGAAATTTTCCTGCATTGGCAGGTTTTGTCTTCCCCGTAGCAATTCGTCACAACTTTGGCGGTTATGGCCTTGGGTGGAATCCTTTAGTCTTTTCTTCCCGATAATGGGGGCGGGGCGTGAAGTGGTGACTAACCCCCCTGTGGTGGTGATTCCAGCGTCCCCTCATAAAGGGGTTATATATAATGGGTGTCACTGGCCATAAACCGAAAGGTTGTATATAATAATAATAATAATAATAATAATAATAATAATAATTTATTTATACCCCGCCCAGTCACTAGTCTAGCTGCCGCATTCTGGATTAGTTGTAGTTTCCGAGTCACCTTCAAAGATAGCCCCACGTAGAGTGCATTGCAGTAGTCCAAGCGGGAGATA
This sequence comes from Podarcis cretensis, assembly GCF_951804945.1. Taxonomy (NCBI): domain Eukaryota; kingdom Metazoa; phylum Chordata; class Lepidosauria; order Squamata; family Lacertidae; genus Podarcis; species Podarcis cretensis. The sequence continues at coordinate 20,595,207 of NC_137176.1, read as the reverse complement.
ACCAGAGCATGCACCACTCTGGCAAGACAGTCCGCAGGCAGATAGGGTCTCAGCCTACGTACCAGATGGAGCTGGTAAAAAGCTGCCCTGGACACAGATTTGACCTGTGCCTCCATGGACAGCTGTGAGTCCAAAATGACTCCCAGGCTGCGCACCTGGTCCTTCAGGGGCACAGTTACCTCATTCAGGACCAGGGAATCCTCCACACCTGCCCACCTCCTGTCCCCCCAAAACAGTACTTCTGTCTTGTCAGGATTCAACCTCAATCTGTTAGCCGCCATCCATCCTTCAACCGCCAACCAATATGTGCTGGTATGCTACCCTACGGCAGGGATATGTGCTGGGCTGCCTGCTACACTTATGTCTCACAAAGCACCCCCATATCCCATTTACCCTGATGTGCCCCCGTTCCCCTGGCTGGGGGGCTGGGAGGGATACACGCCCAAGGCCTTTGCCAAGGTCTTTCTACATTCGGAAATTTAATAAAGTTGTGGCCTAATTTTAATTCCATATAATATTGTCAGAGTCTTTATTCCTTCCTTATGATCCCTGGGGGTTGGGGCTGTTGCTGCCTGGTCACAAATTGTCAGGTGGAAATCGAAAAAAAAGGTCTGTGAAAATCCAGACCTATGGCAGTATTTTTCCTTAAAAACAGCTTAAAAACTTTTTTTTTTTTAATTTGCCAGAAAAGCTCAACAACTTTTCTGTCGAAATTTACAATGTTTGAAATATGGCAATCCTAGGCAAACTGTAACTGTACCTACTTTACAACTATCAGATCACATATATAGACAACTCTCAACTTACGCTGGGGTTACGTTCTGCCTATAAAGCCTAAAGCCAAAATTGGCATATAGCTGAAAAAAATTGGGTTCAATGGGAAGTGAAAATGCCAAAAAGTTTTTTGTTTCCTCCCTGGATGCCAGTCCCCCACCCCTTTTACTTATTTATCTGTTTTGCCAAGCACATAAACCTGAAAACACACAAGTTAAATATATTCATTCCAGTAGCACCTTAGAGACCAACTAAGTTAGTTATTGGTATGAGCTTTCATGTACATGCACACTTCTTCAGATACCAAACTTAAAACAATAGAGACATTGGAAACTTACCTCATTATACAAGATAAAGCTATTTTTAGCCATCTCACCCCTTGCTTTTTCCTGTAAGACCATTGCAGTTGTTAATAGTCATCAACAGGTTTACCACACCTATCAGCCAATCACCCTTTCCCACTACCCTTCTGAGTAATACCCCTACCCACCCTCTCACTATATATAAGGGTCTGGTGGCTTCTGTATCTGAAGAAGTGTGTAAGGTATCTGAAGAAGTGTGAATGCACATGAAAGCTCATACCAATAACTAACTTAGTTGGTCTCTAAGGTGCTACTGGAAGGGATTTTTTTATTTTGTTTCAACTACAGCAGACTAACATGGCTACCTACCTGTAACAAGTTAAATGGGCATAAGTTGTGAGTTGCCTATACTGTATTAAACTGAGCACCCCCAGGTCCTACTAAGAGTTACATCTTAGGAGAAATAGCTCTGGTGGAGATCACAGAGTACTGCCACTGGAATAAATAGTCAATATAAGACTAGGTAGAGCAGTGGTCTCTCCAGTTTAAGGCATGCCATGTTCAGAAACTCTCAAATAAAACAGCAAATTGGAAACTGCAGAGGCCTACTTTTCTGTTTAGAACTGATTGCGTTCTGGCAGGTGACACAATAATGAATTGAAATGATTCTTGGCTGGTTCTCTAAATCATTGTTTTCCAGGGATACAATGAAGAGACTTAGCCATGAAACCTTTAGTTGTGACATGAAAAAGACAGGTAACTATTATTGTGGAACTGTACAAAACTCTGAATGGTATCACTTCTCTTTGAATAAAACAAGCCATATTGTGCTGCCTTATACATTGAATCAAAGGGAAATGTAGGTGCTCGAATCTGGTTATAGAAATGTTTCCTGAATACACACATCTTATTAGCCCACTTGATACTGCCAAAAACAACAATTTGCGACCACTCTTCAACACTGAATTGAATGAGAGTCTCTATCTCTGTATAATGCATACACTATCCCGGGTTTCTAGTACCTTTGCACACAATGTGCTTTATAGATGCAGCCTTCAGTTTCACATATAAGAGATTTGCCATTCCACAATTGAGTTGATCTTTAAATGGGTTATCTTGATTTTTAACATGTGTCCCACTTCCTGTTTTGTGTGTGAATACTGAATAGGCATATGAGTTGAAAGGCTGAATTGGCTCCTGCCCCATCATAGCCCACCCCAATGCACAAAGCAAGGCTGGCTTTCCTGCAACAAGACATTCTCCTCTCTTCTTCATTAATGTTTAAGTAGTTACCACACTATGGCTACTGGATTGTAGTGCTAGAGAGAAGCCTCTGCAATTGGGTGGGTGGGGGTATCCTTTTCCACCCTCTAAAAAAGACGAACGAAAAACAAAACCTAGAAAAAATCTTCTTAAAACATTTTGCCTTCCTCTGACATTCCTGCAGCACTTACTTCTCAGTGCAATATGAAAATTCAGCATGAATTTCACTGTAGGGTGACATTTGGTGCCAATTCTATTTCTTTCCTATTTGAAATAATGGACACCTTTTAAAGCCATAAAATGCAGGCATGAATCTTCCAAACTAATGATTTGAAACAGACTGGTTTTTATTTGCCTTATATATGAAAAGTGAGCCTCCCACCCCCCGCCCACCCGTACTGTTGGATTTTCTGAAAAATGTCTCAGCAGAGGCAATCTTAGGGCAGTACAGCCTGTTCCTTGCGCAGAGCACTGAGCTGAGGAGGGCACCTTCCTGCCTCCTTTCCAAAGCCTAGTAAGTGCTTGCTTGGGGAGGGAGGTGTGAGGGCTGTGACAGGGTCCTAGAGTCCTTCCTCCTCCTTTCCAAATGCCTAGTCAGTGATTCATCTTAAAAAGTAGAGACATCACCTTGCCGACAAAGGTCCGTATAGTTAAAGCTATGGTTTTCCCAGTAGTGATGTATGGAAGTGAGAGCTGGATCATAAAGAAGGCTGATCGCCGAAGAGTTGATGCTTTTGAATTATGGTGCTGCAGGAGACTCTTGAGAGTCCCATGGACTGCAAGAAGATCAAACGTATCCATTCTGAAGGAAATCAGCCCTGAGTGCTCACTGGAAGGACAGATCCTGAAGCTGAGGCTCCAATACTTTGGCCACCTCATGAGAAGAGAAGACTCCCTGGAAAAGCCCCTGATGTTGGGAAAGATTGAGGGCACAAGGACAAGGGGACGATGGAGGACGAGATGGTTGGACATTGTTCTTGAAGCTACCAGCATGAATTTGACCAAACTGCGGGAGGCAGTGGAAGACAGGAGTGCCTGGCATGCTCTGGTCCATGGGGTCATGAAGAGTCGGACACGACTAAACAACTAAACAACATTAGTGCTTGCCCAACTTTGGGAAGGAGATGGGAGGGCTCTAAGACCCTGCCAGAGCCCTTCCACCTCCCTCCCAAAGACTGACACGCACCACTTACCCAGTTTTGGGAAGGTGGCACAAGAGCTGGGGAGGGACATCAAATGGAATGTGTGCAGAGAAGTGTGACCAAGATGATAAAGGACCTGGAAACCAAGCCTTATGAGGAACATTTGAGGGAATTGGGTAGGTTCAGCCTGGTAAAGAGAAGACTAAGAGGAGATAATAATAATATAATAATTTATTATTTATACCCCGCCCATCTGGCTGGGTTTCCCCAGCCACTCTGGGTGGCTTCCAACTGAATATTAAAAACAATACAGCATCAGACATTAAAAACTTCCCTAAACAGGGTAGCCTTCAGGTCTTTTAGAAGTAAAATAGTTGTTTATTGCCATGACATCTGCTGGGAGGGCATTCCACATGGCAGGCACCACTACCGAGAAGGCCCTCTGCCTGGTTCCCTGTAATCTCACTTCTCGCAGTGAAGGAACCACCAGAAGGCCCTCAACGCTGGACCTCAGTGTCCAGGCTGGATGTTGGGGTGGAGACGCTCCTTCAGGTATACAGGACCGAGGCCATTTAAGGCTTTAAAGGTCAGCACCAACACTTTGAATTGTGCTCAGAAACGTACTGGGAGCCAATGAAGATCTTTCAGGACCACCTTCAAATATGATAGCCATCTTCAAATATCTCAAGGGCTGTCAAATGGAGGATGGAGCAAGCTTGTTTTCTCCTGCTCTGGAGGGTAGGACCTAACCCAAAAGCTTCAAGTTACAGAAAAGGAGATTCCAGCAAAACATCAGGAATACCCTGCTGATGGTAAGAGCTGTTCGACAGTGGAACAGACTCCCTCTCCTTCATTAGAGGCTTTTCAGCAGACGTTGTATGGCCAACTGCCATGGATGCTTTAGTTGAGATTCCTGCATTACAGGGAGTTTGAGCAGATGACCCGCGGGGTCCCTTCCAACTTTATAATTCTATGATTCTATGAAATACATAAATAAAGTGGGAAAAGGAACACAGAAATGACTCAGGTTTCTACTTTCCTCCAAGATTACTTCAATACTAGTCTTAATTGCACTTCTGGAGTCTCAATCCATTTGCAGCTTATCATATCATTGTCTAGGAATCCCTATTTTAATAGAATCAGGATTTGGGAAACACATGCTAAAAATCACTAGAGATGACATTGAAATTTGCATTCTTTGTTTCAGAATATAAACCACAGTGAATTATAGGAACCTAAGAATAACCCTGCTGGTTCAAACCAAAGACCCATTCTGTTCAGCATCCTGATCTCAGTGGCCAGCTAGATGCCTGTAAGATCCCTGCAACTATCCCCCCAAAGTCATTTTTTAATTGTAAGTTCACAATATAGACAAAATAGCTAGTTGACTTAGTCATTCACATCCAATAGCAGAAAGTTTTCAGTTTTTCGGGACCACAGGCTATAATTCTTACCGGCAATTTTGGTGCCCACTGACCCTTTGATCACTGATCCTGATTATTATTATGGTACTTTGTCCCTTCCACCAGCTAACCCTCCCTCCAGTTCATGCACAATCAATTCTGGGACTCATAGGGCTTGAGAGAGCATTTCACATGGAGATGAGCATATCTCTCTGGCTGTAAAACTACAAGTTCCACTTAAAGTGCAAATGAATATTTTCTCTGGCCTAGTCTCCCTGTTCAGAATGTTTCTTGATCTACTCGAACACTAGTTCTGACTGGCTCCAGCAAATCTCACAAAGTCTGAACAATAGTTACACAGGTACAGGGGAAGTTTCAATTTAGCCTCAATTCCACCCTCATTCTAATGCAATTGCAACCTGAGACATGTTTGCACCCTGTTGACACAGGATTCTATTGTTACTACTATGGCATCATCAGGGAGTGATGGAGGAGCTCTCCCCTCCCTCTCCCTCTCTCTCCCTCTCCCTCTTCCCATCTGCCCCCATCTCCCTCCCACTGGCCCCATTACAACAACAAGGAAAGAGAGCAGTCAGAACATATATTCATGGATGGGTGAAGGGGAATGGTTAAACAATGTTTCCCAATGATGTCTCCCAATGAGGATGTGACTCATTGGATTTGGAATAAACCAATCTATTTCCAGGGATGCAGGTGACGCTGTGGGTTAAACCACAGAACCTAGGACTTGCTGATCTGAAGGTCGGAGGTTCGAATCCCTGCGATGGAGCGAGCTCCCTGCTCCAGCCAACCTAGCAGTTCAAAAGCACATCAAAGTGCAAGTACATAAATAGGTACCACTCCAGCAGAAAGGTAAACAGTGTTTTCGTGTGCTGCTCTGGTTCGCCAGAAGTGGCTTAGTCATGCTGGCTACATAACCCAGAAGCTGCACATAACCCAGAAGCTGCACGCCGGCTCCCTCGGCCAATAAAGCGAGATGAGCACCGCAACCCCAGAGTCGGCCATGACTGGACCTAATGGTCAGGGGTCCCTTTACCTTTACCTAATCTATTTTCACTGGAGGGGAAATACTGTACTTGGGTTATTCCAAACATGAATCAAACCTGGGGTAGGAGTTATCATTTGCCCATCCATATTGTGTACTAATTTAGGCTGGAAACAGTGGCCCATTCCAGAGTGCTGAAGGGGGTTTCAAAGAGGTAAAGATGGCTGTGGTATTTATATTCATCTCACTTTGGCTATTGGTCAAAATGGTTTTCAGGACATGTGCATCATTTTGAAAACCTGCTTGAGCAGGGGAGAAATGGAACAAAAGAAAAAAAAATGTTTGTGGGGCCACAGGATACAAAGCATCTCTTGTGCCAGTTTCAACTCTCTGAAAGAAGTATTGTCTGTCTCTATCTTAAAATGCACAGAGATACAGATAACAGTAGGGAGAATGGAAATAGTTACAGCTTTCTTATTAAGTCATGTTGCAGAAACCTTATTCAGTCAGTACAGATCAATGTTGACAATTCCTTAATGATTGGAGGCTTCAAGGCATTAGAAAACTGAGCTGACTGTCTTTTCCAGCTAATTTCATCTGAGTATGATTCCCTCATCCCCACCCTTCCGTACAGGCCCTACATAAGGTGGCAGTGGAAACAACTGATTAAGGCCACACAAAAAGAATCCACACTCTTAAACCAGAACATAATTGCAAGAGAACGAGCACAGGGGGTTATAGAGGATGCCTTGGAGGGTGTTTTTTAAAAAACAAACAAACAAACAAACAAACACAAGCTTTTATATGCCATGTTCTGTCATTTTCCTTCTGCCTTGTCTCAAACTGCACCAAGGGAGGCCAGATGAACATAAGAAAATCCAGCTCTGCTGGATTAGGTCAATGGATTATCTAGTCCAGTATTCTGTTCTCACATTGGCCAGTACAATGCCTATGGAAAGCCTGCAAGCAAGTCTTGAGTGCAACAGCATTCTCCCCTCCTGCCATTTTCAGGAACTGGTATTGAGAAGCTCTTCTTTTCGTCTTTGGCAATCACTTGTAGCCAAGTAAGATTGTCTTCCATAAACACAATTTTAAAAGTGAGTCTGTAAGTGATTGTGGAGACCAATTCTGGATCCACAAGTCCTTCCACAGTGTGGACATAGGATTCCAGGTGGGAATTGATCATGGTGAGGGTTTGCCAAGTGTGCCTTCCTCTTAGTGCGTTTTCCCCTCTCGTCCTGAGTTTGAGCATCTTCAAACCCCCTGACACCTTTGGCAAAGGCTGTTCTACAGTTGGAGCACTTGCAGGCCAGTGTTTCCCAGTTGTCAGTGTTTAAACTACATTTCTAAGATTTGTCTTGAGAGAGTCTTTGAACCTCTTTCGTTGACCATCAGCATACTGCCTCTGACAGCAGAGACGCAACGTACCTATCATGGTTCCATAAATTTGTCGAATCCTTCTTTAAAGCCATCCAAGTTGGTGGTCATCACTGCCTGCCATGGAAGTGAATTTCATAGTTTAACTATGAACTCTGAGAAGAATTTCTTTGTTTAGTCTGTTCTGAATCCTCCAACATTCAACTTCACTAACTCACTCTGAGTTCTCATGCTAATGCCGTGTCTAATTTTATATGCTTCTACTGTGTTGCCTTTTCCCTCGATAAAAAAGCCCCAAATGCTGTGAGAAAGAAGATGAATTACTCATCCTTGAGGAAGCCCACCCTAATAAATAATAATAACAAAAATATATTTGCATCCTGCTCTTCTAATAAGAGCAGCAAGACTGGCTTACAAGATAACCATAAAGCCATATAATAGAATCCATAAAAATGCCACTATACCAACCAATTTCTAAAATCTATGACAAAATATAACCTACTGTTAAAACAAAGTAAAACACAAACCTGGAAGCAGAAAGAGGAAAATACATTATTGACAACAGAGCCAAATGTTACACATGGAAAACCCACTGAAATAAAATATTTACACTTTCGTGTGAAATTCACCCAAAGCAGCAACCTGATAAAATTCACTTGGGAGGAGAGCCCCGAGTCACAGGTAGCGTCGCCAGCTTGCCCCCGCAACCGAGGGTGCCTGGGGCCATGCGATGTCACCACACCTTGTGTGCTCGAAGTCACCCCGCAGCAAGCTGGCCGCCACACTTTGGGGTAGGGGGCAGCCCTTTCACTGATTTTTTTTGTGGGGCCTGGGCACCCACAGCCCCACATGATGGCATGTATGGTCACAGGATATCTACTGAGAATGACCAATGGTGATGGAAAGAAGATAAAGTCCCAACCAGAAACAAATGGCTGATGAAGATGATGGACTACACCGAAATGGCAAAAATGACCGGGAAAATCAGAAACCAGGAAGAGAGAAACTTTAATAAAGAATGGGGGGAAATTACAATTTACCTAAGGGAACACGGTAAACAACTAAAAACGTTGGCAGGATTTGACTAATGCTTGTAATGTACTAAAAACTAAGGTAAAAATGGATTATTTTAAGAGAACTAGCGAAAATATATGATGCAATTGAAAAAGATTGAAAATGGAAACCATGGAAGGGTGGAGGGAAGTCTAAGGATTCAGGGAATCCTAAATGTTGATGATGATGTCTAATGTTTGAATTTAAATGTGTAGTGTAAATCTGAATAAAAAAGATTATAAAAAAGAGAATGACCAATGGTCAGTGATGGTGGTATTTGTTGCTTAGTAGGTTAGTCACTCTTGCTTTGGACGTCTGCTTCTGGAAAGCTCACATGCATGACAGGAGCAGCTTAGCAAAACAAAACATATCTCCTAAAGTTCTCTGAAAGCATAAAGAAATCAAGAGGAGACTGAGAGGAGATATGATAGCCATCTCAAAATATCTAAAGGGCTGTCCCATGGGACATAGAGCAAGCTTGTTTTCTCCTACTCCAGAGGTCAGGACCTGAACCAATAGCTTCTAGTTTCAAGGAAGGAGATTACAACAAAACACCAGGAAGAACTTTCTGACAGTAAGAGCTATTTGACAGTGGAACAAACTCATCTGGGAGGTGGTGAACTCTTCTTCCTTGGAGGTTTCTCAGCAGAAGTTGGATATCTTGACTATCATGGATGCTTTAGTTGAGATTCCTGCATTGCAGGGGCTTGGACTAGCTGACCCTTCAACTCTGCTACTCTGTGATTCTATAGACCCAGGCCATGGATTTTATTGATTTATTGATTTATTATTTTTAATGACAATATGGTATTTTATTTCCAGTCTCCTTAATTTGGCCTTTTCACTCCTTTTTTTTTTTAATGATATTTATTATAGTTTCAAATAATACACAAAAACCAAAAACAACTTTCCAAAAAAGATAAAAAGGAAAAAAGAAAAGAACAAAAGAGAAAAAAAAATTAAAAAAAATTCAACCTTTAAAATCCTAATTTTCAATAACCTTTTTCTGCGACTTCCCCTCGCCTCCCTTTCTTGTATTCCATGTCCAAATGTTTATTCAACAAGTTCTTATCCCTAATTTTTAACCCTAATTTGTTATTATACTTAATTCAATTTATATATCAAACTTTAACTTATATACATTAATCATTATACTTAAAGAGTTTTTCTAAGATCGACCCAATCTCCCTTACACGAATTCCCCATTTTTGTGTTAATAACAAAGCAAAAAAAAAGAAACAATAGAAAGAATCAGAGCATATTTGTACGCCCTTCGGATTCCCAAACCCCACCCTCCCTTTCCCGGTTTCAATCCCTAAACCATTGTCCATTAATCCATCTGCTATCAGCCTGGGTTCCTCACATCAGAGGCTCTTAATTCTCTCTCAGTTCCTATCTGCCGAGTTTTTTGATAGTCCTTTATATTAACCGCCAAGTCTTGGAAGGGCTCTGTCCCGAAGAAGTCCATGTTCCTTCCAGCCGGGCCTCCATATTTAAAGGTGAAGCTCAGAAATTGTTTCTTAATCCTTTTTGGTCCAAATGTCCCAAAATCTTCAGATCTCCACAAAGGAAGATCTTTCCATTCCTCCTTCAATTCAAACCAAATTTTCATCATCCAGTCCTTTTTTTCTTTTATATCCATCTTGACAGGCCTCCGGCTCTCCTTTGCCTTCTGCAGCTTTTCAGCCCCTCCTTCCTGCTGCTCCTGTTCAACAAATATCTCTTTCTCCACTTCCTCCAATTTCTCAAGTTTCATTTCTTGTTCAGCTGCCTGGACTGTAGACAAAACTTGACTTTGCTCTACCAATTTTCTCACGAGAAAAGCAACCTCGTCCAGGTCAGCTAGTATTTTCCGACCTATTTCCATTCTTGTAGTGTCCCTGAACCGCCTCTAGAGGGATTCTGGTTATTAAGTATTCCTTACACTTCCAGCCCAAAAGTCAAGTTAACTTGTTTCAATTCTTCTTTATTTTCAACAATTTATCACTATATTGTAACTAACTATATTGTAATAGAGAACAAAGTTCTCTATTTTCCCCACTTTGACAGCTAATTTGACAGCTGTCAAAATCTTCTATGTCTCCTCAGGAGGCTCCTCTCGTGGATCGCTCCCGGGTCTCGGGGGGGGGCACTTTTAGCTCTCAAAGTTAGCTCTTATCCTCCAGCATAGTTACTTATACTGTCAATCCGTGTAATTAATAGTTTAATCCAATAAAAAGGAGATATTCTCTCGACCTTAATTATTTAGTCCTTGCTTCAGGTTGTTTACAAGGCAGGGGAGACGGACTTCCTCTTTGCGTCTTCCCCAGTCGTACCAAATTAAAAAAAAAATCTTTCTTTTATAAGTCCAATTTCCGTATTACTCACGGGTTGTTGCTTTTAATCCGAAAGTTCACAGGAAAAAGTCAGCGCTCTCCATCCATGGCATGCGGCTTCACTCAGCAGGGGAAGCAGAGGACTCTCAGCACCACGCCTCTCCCCGTCCCCCGTTCCAAAGCCTTTAAAAAGGCTCCCTCTCGGGTCGGGGGGGGCGCAAATGGTGCCTGCCAAGTCACCAGGTCCACAGGCTTCCACGCCTGTGGTTTTTTAGGGTCCCCGCGTCGCCGCCGCGGCAGGACCCAACCCCTGCTGAGCCGATTCCCTCCGGAGCTCAGAGGGAATCTGCCATTCGGCGATGGCGCTAACCCGGAAGTCTTGGCCTTTTCACTCCTGTAGCACATGGAGCTCACATTTCCCCCCTTTACCTTAATGAAGATTCTTACATCATGTCTATAATCAAACTATTTCTGCTGGAAAACTTTGGAAAGAGCCGCAGGGCCTCTAATATTCTGCTGTGGTACTCAAAAGCATGGTTTGGTATTGACTGTGGTAAAATTATTGCTTAAGCAACCTAATTATTATCCACCTTTTACAACTTTGAATCAATATATTGAATTCTTATCATAGCATGGTGCCCAGTTTGTAAATTTCTAAATGTATCCATTTTTAAAAAGCATCAGATGCCTATAGATAAAATCAGCTATATATTTTAATCCACTAGGCAAATTATGTCAACTGAGCAACTATGGCTGATAAAGCAGTTCTACCATGACATACCCAACTAATTATTACCACTTTCAAACTACCTGAGGTTTTCACTGAATATACCTACTCAATGTCCCAAAGCAGGACTGATTTACACTTATTTATTAATATTTTCAACCTCTTCGCTAAGGTTGCAAACCTTTGCCCACTTACCTTACCATAAGATCCCAATGGGGCTTTCTTCTGAGACACATGTGGAGTTGTATTGTGTTCCCCAAGAATTTAGACAAGCAAAAGAAGTACAAATAAAATACATAATACATAAGAGAACCAGGAAACGTTTCTGACCAAACCAATCAGGAAAAAAATTTGCACATCTTTAATGCGATACTGCAACCTGTCATCACTAGAAAATGGAGATGGAACACTGAGAAATGATTGACTACAGTTCTCAATGTTTATGATTCTTTGTTTGTCTGCAATTAGTTCATAATTCATTGGTTTGGAATATCAATCTCATCAACACCTAAACTCAATTTCTTGGTCTTCCAGGGTTCCAAAACACATGGAGAGCCTATATGATGATATCAGGCTCCCACTGTAAAACAACTAAATTTAAGACTGGGGGGGAAATAAGAAGCACAAAAATTGTAAGATTTGTCTATCCCTATTGGTGAAATGAGGGACCCGGGTGGCGCTGTTGGTTAAACCACAGAGCCTAGGCCTTGCCGATCAGAAGGTCGCGGTTCGAATCCCCGTGACGGGGTGAGCTCCTGTTGCTCGGTCCCTGCTCCTGCCAACCTAGAAGTTCCAAAGCACGTCAAAGTGCAAGTAGATAAATAGGTACCACTCTGGCGGGAAGGTAAATGGCATTTCTGTGCGCTGCTCTGGTTTGCCAGCTTAGTCATGCTGGCCACATGACCCGGAAGCTGTACGCTGGCTCCCTCGGCCAATAAAGCGAGATGAGCGCCACAACCCCAGAGTCGGCCACGACTGGACCTAATGGTCAGGGGTCCCTTTACCTTTACCTATTAGTGAAATGCAGAGGACATGGCCCCTGAACATGGTGGGGTATGTGGCCTGAATATATAGGGGGTCATATGAATCCCTCTGATGTTTCTTTTATCACATTGCTGAGATGGGAAATCTCAGGTAAGAGTTAAATAACTCAAGTCAAGGATTATTTTTGGAACATCCTTTCCTTTTTGAGTCATCAACATAATAACACCCTGTTCTTTATAAATACTGCTAGTCGGAATGATGAACATTTAGTAGATCTGCCCTTTTTTCGGGGTCTTCTCGCGATTCCTTTTACCACTTCAATTCTTTAGCTAAGTGGAAGAATCTGCTTATGCATTTGTATTCTGCCCAGATCTACAATTTTTGTAAAGGCCAGCTTTCCCATAAAAAAGGGATTATAAATAGTGCAGAAAAATGATGATCCAAGCTGGGCACTTAAAAAACACAACAAAAGCATAAAAGTAAAGGTCATTTTCACAGTTTTTATCTTGAAGGACTACCCAAAGATTATAGTGAGGATTCAAGTCAATTCCATTTATTAGGATACGTTTTGCTAGGCTTGTGGGGCCCCATCCCCATTTCTTACAGTCAAAGAGTTTGTGTTCATCAGAAAACATGATCTTTGAGTCTGCTAAATGAAAACACTTATTCATTTAGTTCTGACTGGGCCTAAGCAAGGCAAGAGAGTGTTGAGGGGACAAAATTGGCTTTCGTTTTTGCAGATGTGGGAATATCTTTATGCATATGTATATATCCTACAGGGATATTCCCTGCAGATTGAAAGATAGCAAATCAGGGACTAAGCTTCTAGTTCTATTAGTCTGCAATTTGGCAAGTTTCTTACTCTTTCAGGTCTAAATATTTGTGAATAATAGCCTTTAAATGCCATCCAATTGTGAGTCCACGCGATAAACCCTGTCTGTGGAGCCTACCCCCCAGAAATGAGACATGACAACAATGTATGGGTTTAAATTAGGCCACAACTTTACTGAATTTCAGGTGTAAGAAACCCTGGTTTAGGCCTTGGAAGGTATTCGTCTCAACCCAACAGGGGCTAAGGATGTGCAGGGCAATCAGGAGCAGTGGGAGGGGACAGTTAAGCACGAACTTACACAGCATGCCCTCCCACTTCACCAAGCCAGGAGTTTGACCTATATGCCGCCGCTCTAGGGCCAGTGACTCCCACAATCAACCCTTTAATGGGCCCTGCAAACACTGCTGCATGGGGGTGCCTGAAGATGTTACCCCCCATCTCGAAGATAGACTATAGGATACCGAACAAGGCCCAAAACCGCCAAAGTTGTGACAAATGTTCAGTTAAATCATGGGTAGGCAAACTAACGCCCGGGGGCCCGATCTGGCCCAATCACCTTCTAAATCCGGCCCACAGACAGTCCAGGAATCAGCATGTTTTTACATGAGAAGAATGTGTGCTTTTATTTAAAATGCATCTTTGGATTATTTGTGGGGCATAGGAATTCGTTCATTTGTTTCTCCCAAAATATAGTCAGGCCCCCCACAAGGTCTGAGGGGCAGTGGACCGGCCCCCTGCTGAAAACGTTTGCTGACCCCTGAGGATTCCGCCCAAGGCCTGATACCGCCAAAGTTGTGGCGAATTGCTACGGGGAAGGCAAAACCTGCCAATGCAGGGGAATTCCTTCCTGGTTCTGAATATAGCAACCATCTTATGACCGTGGCAGCGCCCGCTGACCTAGGAAGCAAGAGGTTAGCCTGCAAAAGAAGACCATGTTATATTTTAGGGAGGGTTGGGTGGGTGAATGTGGAAGGAAAACAAAGTGAGTCTGGGCCAAAGAGCATTGGCCCTTTTCTTGGCTCTCACTCCACCCCCAGCCGGCAGCTCATTGTCCTACCAAGATGGGGGCAGGGCGACAGCCACCTTGCAGCACTGTGGGTGGCACCTGGACAGGTAAGCCCGTGCAGTGTTGCAAACCCCGCCCACCTCTTCGAGGGGGTGAGTGGAAATTATTTCTATAAATAATAATAAAACCTCTTACTTCCAAGGACTGTATAATCCAATATAGAGGCTGGGGTAGTAACAATACTGGATAATAATACTGATTAGTTTTAATATTGTTACTGTTTTTCATTATGTTGTTGCTGTTGTTGTTGTTATTTAAATATATGGTACAGGAAGCAGCAGGATTGGCAGATGACACACGAAGACAATAAGAGTCATGTAAAAAAGGCAAAGGACCCCTGACAGTTAAGTCCAGTCCCGAACGACTCGGGGTTATGGCACTCATCTCGCTTTACTGGCCGAGGGAGCTGAAGTTTGTCCACAGACAGTTTTTCCGGGTCATGTGACCAGCATGACTAAGCCACTTCTGGCGAAACCAGAGCAGCACACGGAAATGCCGTTTATCTTCATGCCGGAGCGGTACCTATTTATCTACTTGCACTTTGATGTGCTTTCGAACTGCTAGGTTGGCACGAGCTGGGACCGACCAACGGGGGCTCACCCCACCGCAGGGATTCGAACTGTCGACCTTCCGATCAGCAAGCTCAAGGCTCAGTGGTTTAGATCACAGCGCCACCCGCGTCCCAAGAGTCATGTAAAGGTAAAGGGCACCCTGACCGTTAGGTCCAGTCGTGGCCAAATCTGGGGTTGCGGCGCTCATCTCGCTTTATTGGCCAAGGGAACCAGCGTACAGCTTCCGGGTCATGTGGCCAGTATGACTAAGCTGCTTCTGGCAAAACCAGAGCAGCGCACAGAAATGCCATTTACCTTCCTGCCAGAGCAGTACTTATTTATCTTCTTGCACTTTTGACATGCTTTTGAACTGCTAGGTTGGCCGGAGCTGGGACCGAGCAACGGGAGCTCACCCCATCGCAGGGATTTGAGCCGCCAATCTTCCGATCAGCAAGCCCTAGGCTCAGTGGTTTAGACCACAGTGCCACCTACGTCCCAAGAATCATGTAGGGGAACACAAAAAACCCTAAATATTGTGAAGGATGACTGAATCTATATTTTAATTCAGCATCATGGCTTGCATCTGTTATATATGTATATTCATACACACATACCATTTTGCTCCTGGATCTAATTTGATCTTTAGCTAGCAAATTAAACAGTTCCAGCTTAAGCTTTCAATTTAAATCTTAAAAGTCTGGGACAGGATCCAAATCCATGATATGCACATCTGTGTGTGTGTCTGTCGAGGAGGAAGAGAAAAAGGCATGCTTAGCCTGAGATTCATCTATTTCCCCCCTGTATAGCATTTCCCTCTGCTGAAGAGATAGGCATTTTCGTATTTTTAAACAGCACTGGGAATTGCTGCAGGGACAACAAGTAGCAAAGCCCAGCTGTACCTTTCCTGAGCACACATATCACTTCTCTGGATCCTGCCCAGCAATAGAGGGAACAGTAATTGCCAATATCTAGGAAGAATATAACGAGAGACACCGAGGGCAGCTTGTCATGCTGTGTGTGCTGTGCTCAGGTACAGCTTCTTAAGAACAAAGCACAACTTTTAAAAAGTGAACACGGACATGCAGAGAAAGGAAAATGCTAATCCCAAGCCTTTCTTCCCTCTGAGTTATTTTCTCCAATCCAGATGAGATTTTTAAATTTATTTTTATTTATTTATTTTGAGGTTGGAGGAGGGCAAGAATTCAGCCATTGCAATCCTCCAATTACAGTCCTTTGTAGGGATTCACCATATCACTTGGTTCAAATCATAGCTCAGTTTTCTGAGACCCAGTGCTCTATTTCTAAAAACGTTGGGGTCTGAATATTCTATATGTGAGGGGGTTGGTGAAGAAAATCTGCAAATGTGTAAAGCTACTCTCTTCTTAAGCATGGTCTCAAAAGGCAGGGTTTTTGTTAAACTCAAGTTCTGGCTCAAATTAAAGGTCTGATACTATCCCATGGCTCCATGACCATGTCCAAATAGCAGAAGACCTGGAAAGAACGAACAACTTTTTTGGATTCATGGGCTTCATTCCTAGCATATCTAGACGAAAAAATTAAATTCAGGTGGTTACTCTGCTCCCAGGTTGGGGCTAGTTTGCAAGGAGAGACCCCCTTGATTAGACGCTGGCTGGCGAAGGGACTGAGTGTTGCCAAGTCCATCAGGGGAGCACAACATTTACTGGCAACCCATGCTACACTCCTGGCTCCAGGTAGGACTCAGAGAAAATTCTGACTGATGCCCCAGTGGAGCTGCTGCTAGTTAGCATAGGCAGGTAAAAGGTAAAGGTAAAGGACCCCTGGGTTGTCCAGTCAAAGGCTACTATGCGGCACTCATCTCGCTTTCAGGCCAAGGGAGCCTGTGTTTGTCCACAGACAGCTTTCCAGGTCATGTGGCCAGCATGACTAAACTGCTTCTGGTGCAACAGGACACTGTGACGGAAACCAGAGTGCACGCAAACGCCGTTTACCATCCCACTGCAGTGGTACCAATTTATCTACTTGCACTGGTGTGCTTTCGAACTGCTAGGTTGGCAGGAGCTGGGACATAGCAACAGGAGCTCACCTCATCATGGGGATTTGAACCGCCAACCTTCTGATCAGCAAGCCCAAGAGGCTCAGTGGTTTAGACCACAGTGCCACCTGTGTCCCAAGTAGCATAGACAACACTGAGCTTGATGGACCAATGGTCTGACTCAGTATATGGCAGCTTCCTATTTTCCTAAGGCCTGGAGTGGGAAAAGTCAAGTCTGGGAGGTTCCAATCATTTATAAAGGGAAGGTTTCATATTAAGTCCTAAAACAAAATATTGTCATTTTAGAAAAATAAAAGAAAAGAGAAATATACATGATATCTGTAGCCAAAATGAAAGAATGTGGCTCCTATCTAGTTTCAGCTTCAGAGAAGAACTACAGGTTCTGTGTGAGGAATATAAATCCCCAGCCACAGCAAAAGTTACTGTGACTTCAATGGGGTGCAATTGGATGGGGATATGAATTTAGATCCACATTCTACTGGGAATAAACAGAGAAGTTTGCTTTTTCACTTATGACTGAATCAATGCAAACATGTTTATTTAATAGAATGTTTGTAATATAGTTTTTAAATAAAAAATGAAGTTTAATAAAAGAACACAAAGAAATGCAGAAAAGGTGGCATGTAACAGAAAAGTCTGACAATATTTCAGTTTTAAACTTTATGTAGTTTCATGTCTGGCCCTACTATTAGGCAGAATGAGGTGGCTACTTCAGGAGACAGATGCTGGGAGGTGGGATGGGGGACCAGCTACAAGGTGATGGATATAAGAGCGGTGTGGCTACATTACCTGACCTGGGCTCTTTAAATTACCCTACTGTCAATGATGCATTTGAAGCTGCTGTTCCATAACCAAAGTTAAAATATATGAAACTGCCATTCTGATTGGATTTATACATGGAAGGGGTGGGCACCATCCAGTCTTTTGCCTCAGGCAGAAAAATGTCTTTGGCTAGCCCTGCAAAGTTTAATTATTGAAGCACAAAGCAGGCTAGCCACAAACTAATAGAGCTAAGTTTGTTGTTCATTTCCTTCCTTCCCAACATCTCCCATGGGCTAGCACTGATTGGCAGGAAGGACCACCCACCTATCAATCAATCACATAGCATCATTACGGTGTCAGGGGACAACTTCAAAACCTGCTGGCACAAATCAGCTGATCGGCACTGTTGTGGAACTTTGCCACTTAGACATTTGTTCTCTAGCAGAAATCGATAACCAGGCAACAAGTAGCAAAGCAAGAGGATTTTATTCATGTCCAAGAATCGTATTTCATCCACTTCATGGTGCAGACTAGAGACCCTGATAACAGATTACGCATGTGCTTTTATAGTTTCACATAAGCAACCTCCTGATGCCCCTGTTCCTTCCAAACTTGTCCCATTTTTATGCAGTACGTATAACCCAATCATAACCTTTGATAGGCACCTTAACTATGCATTTTGGGGGAATTTCCACTGCCCTACTCTGTCCCCACTAAGCCGTTTCCAATTTCCTGCGTTCTACTTGCAGTGAGCATGACCTAATGTTTCTGCAGACACTTGCCTTTCAAGCTTTTGACATCCATCTTAACCTCAGGCTTTGTCTGGTACTCTGTAGTTAAAAGAGTTTCCTGTTGTCTGGAACTCCAGTTTCAGAGATGCAACTGTTAACAGTATACTGAACAAGTGTTATTACATTTTCCAGAAACATGCTCAAGATTACCCCAGGGCACTTAGCCTTTAAAAGTAAAGGGACCCCTGACCATTAGGTCAAGTCGTGAATGACTCTGGGGTTGCGGCGCTCATCTCGCTTTATTGGCCGAGGGAGCCGGCGTACAGCTTCCGGGTCATGTGGCCAGAATGATTAAGCTGCTTCTAGCGAACCAGAGCAGCGCACGGAAACGCCACTTACCTTCCCGCTGGAGCAGTACCTATTTATCTACTTGCACTTTGATGTGCTTTCGAACTGCTAGGTTGGCAGGAGCTGGGACCGATCAACAGGAGCTCACCCCGTCACGGGGATTCAAACTGCTGACCTTCTGATCGGCAAGCCCTAGGCTCTGTGGTTTAACCCACAGCACCACCCGCACTTAGCCTTTAGACTTAGCTAATTTTTGATTTTTGTTTTTTCCTCCTTGGCTTTTTACTTAGCCAGAATGACTCAATTTTCTAACGCAACATTGAGTGTTCTCTTTCAAAGCGAATGGCTCTTTTCCCACCAATCAGCTGGATTTCCCCAATCAGGGGATTCAGAGTCATCCCCTCTGAACTCCATTTGTAAGTAATTTGAATAGAAACTCGATGCAACAGACTCTCCATGGCAACCAACTCATCAACAAGGAGAGCCATCCCCACTGAATACAGTCTGAATACAAACTACAGTGGTACCTTGGGTTACATACGCTTCAGGTTACATACGCTTCAGGTTACAGACTCCGCTAACCCAGAAATAGTACCTTGAGTTAAGAACTTTGCTTCAGGATGAGAACAGAAATCGTGCAGCGGTGGCGTGGCAGCAGTGGGAGGCCCCATTAGCTAAAGTGGTGCTTCAGGTTAAGAACAGTTTCAGGTTAAGAACGGACCTTTGGAATGAATTAAGTATGTAACCAGAGGTACCAATGTACCTGCAATTGAAGTTCAGCTTATGAGAGTGAAAAGCCAGCCGCTTGAACTTCATTTGCAGGCAGTTGTATTCAAACCAGTTACAAACAGCCCCATTGGCTGCACTAGGAAGTTCCTGATTGGGAAAATCCCTATTGCAGTAGATCCCAGAGGGACCCCCGGTCAGTGCTGATCATTGCACTGATTAGAAAGCTTTCTTTATAAGGCTTCTTTCTTCTTCACAATGCAGTCCCATCCAAAGAATCACATTGTGAATGTGATGACATCATGGCACTATGGAACCAACTCAGGGTTGGATACATGATGGTTTCTACTTTGCTACTCCGTGTTACAACAGTTTCAGTGCAGCAAAAGAGGTACAGTGGTACCTCGGGTTACATACACTTCAGGTTACAGACTCCACTAACTCAGAAATAGTGCTTCAGGTTAAGAACTTTGCTTCAGGATGAGAACAGAAATTGTGCTCCTGGCAGCAGCAGGAGGCCCCAATAGCTAAAGTGGTGCTTCAGGTTAAGAACAGTTTCAGGTTAAGTACGGACCTCAAGAACGAATTAAGTACTTAACCCGAGGTACCACTATAGTGTCAAATGGGTTACTTCAGCGACAGAGACATTCCCTGTAAGCCATTTTACAACTTCTCTAGACACTCCCTGAAAAATCACTGCACACACAAAAATGTTTACATTTCTCTGTTTCAGCTCAGTTTTGCATTATTTCAATAGGACTTCTAACACTGGATTGTGGCCCGTGGGTAAGGTAAGATCCAATCACACTTACATCCACTGAGTTCAATGGGATTATTATGTGTTTGCTTGACTTTCTTTCCCGCTGAAATTGACAAGACTTAGTGATGCTGCAGCAACTAGACTGGTGACTGGGAGTGGCCAATAAGACCATGTAATACCGGTTCTGAAAGACGAACATTGGTTCCCAGTATGTTTTCGAGAACAAGTTAAAGTCTTAGTGCTGACCTTTAAAGCCCTAAACAGCCTCAGTCCAGTATACCTGAAGGAGTGTCTCCACCCCCATTGTTCAGCCTGGACACTGAAGTCCAGCTCCGAGGGCCTTCTTAGAGGTTCATTCACTGTGAAAAGTGAGGTGACAGGGTACTAGACAGAGGGCCTTATTGGTAGTGGCACCTGCCCTGTGGAACACCCTCCCACCATATGTCAAGGAAATAAACAACTATGTCACTTTTAGAAGACATCTGAAGGTAGCCCTGTTTAGGGAAGTTTTTAATATTTTATGTTTCATAATGTTTTACATATCCTGTTGGAAGCCGCCCAGAGTGGCTAGGGAAACCCAGCCAGATGGGCAAGATATTATTATTATTATTATTATTATTATTATTATTATTATTATTATTAGGCTGGGTTTTGCCAACTCATCGTAATCATTTATTTATTATGGGCAACAGAGCAAACATAAGACCAGGAATAAAACCATACAATGTAACATAATCATAAGTTTAAAGCAAACCACAACGCAAGATATAATATAAATGCTACTGGCTTAAGTATGTATGTATACAATATAACAAATGGCCTAGGCAGCGTCTAAAAATAATCCTTCCAGCTTCAGATATTTAATTGCCTCACAGCCACTGTTAAATTTTTGGCCTCAACTAATGACACCCATGGGATTTTATCTCCCAGCAAATATTCCACATAAAACTGAGCTGAACTCCCTGGTAGTTTGGCCAATAAAGAGGCAATCATTTGCTGAAGAACTGCAGCACTTAGAAGAAGAAAAAAGACAAAACAAACAAACCAGTTTCACACATTTGACCTCCCAGTTATTACAAGGACAAAACCTCAAGGAGAAAGTGACATCGACATATCTACCCCAAATCAGTTGAGAAGACAACACATTAAATCTGGCCAGATGGAAGTCGCATGATGTTTAACTACAAGCAAACTCTGAAAATAAGCAGCTAATTGAAATGGATCATCATAGGAAATGCATGAGGAATAAGGTGAACAGGTATGTTCATGCACCAAAACATCCTGGGGAGGGGAGGACAGACGGACCACTTAGTCTTTGCTTTGCCATAGCTAATACAGAGTCAAATCCCAATTGTAGAAGGAAGGAGAGGGACCAGCTGATGCAACAAACTTTTGGGAGCAACAAGCTATGCTCAAGCACTGCAAAATTGTCTCCACCACCAGTAAGTTATCACACGTGTTCACTTGTTCTAGGTTCACATGCAATTTGTCCCAAATCAGCTTTCTGAAAGAGTAGCTACAGATTTATTTGTGGGGCAGGTACATTAGGCTGTCCCAGAGATGAGGGTTGGGCAACAAAATGATCAGAAACACATGTGCAGGTTAAAACAGGCCACAACTTCATTGATTACAGCAAAACAAGTGGGGTTGGCATGGCATTGTGGCATGGATCTGTTACAACTCTGAACTTCAGGTGTTTAGTTCAGAAATCACCCATGCCAGTATAGGTAAGGGTAAAGGGACGCCTGACCATTAGGTCCAGTCGTGGTCGACTCTGGGGTTGCAGCGCTCATCTCACTTTATTGGCCGAGGGAGCCGGCATACAGCTTCCGGGTCATGTGGCCAGCATGACTAAGCTGCTTCTGGCGAACCAGAGCAGCGCATGGAAACGCCACTTACCTTCCCGCTGGAGCAGTACCTATTTATCTACTTGCACTTTGATGTGCTTTCGTACTGCTAGGTTGGCAGGAGCTGGGACCGATCAACGGGAGCTCACCCCGTCGCAGGGATTCAAACTGCCGACCTTCTCATCGGCAAGCCCTAGGCTCTGTGGTTTAACCCACAGCGCCACCCGCGTCCCTTTGAGATTCAGGTGTTTAGTTCAGAAATCACCCATGCCAGTATACCTGCAGACAAATCGGGGATCCCACTGGCAACCTGAGGAGTGTGACATCAGGACTAGTACCCACCCATGCTGAGGACTAGAGCTGATACATCACCACCTTATGGTCCCCTTTTATGTCTGAGATCCTGCCCAATGCCATTTCCAACCAAATTGTGGCAAGGTAAAAAAACAACAACTAATGTCTAACAAAACAAAGAAACAAAGACAAAACTCTCCCAGTCAAGAGCAAATTGTGATTGAGAGTAAAATTCTGCTCCTAAAATCCAGTGAGCATATAAACCTCATCTAGTGCAATGTTGTGATGCCACTGCAGCAAAGCCAGGAACAATGTTTACTTGCTGTGAGCCAATTTCAGCAGTGGCGATGTTATCACAATGCACAACACATTTCATTTTCAGACAAAGATTGATTGTCTCTCCTTTTAGTTTTAAAAATCCATATTTGAAGTTACAATTCTATGATTTGTTACCTTTGAAATCCCAAGAGGAGAGCTATTTTAAAGATGTTAATAGTTTCTGAGATCTACCACTTTTAAGGTAAACTGTGGGGCTATACTAGAGGATCAATGTGGTAAATCTCATGGATCCGTTCTCAGTTTGGGGTGAAGTTCATCTGACATGGGACCAAAATTAGATTTACCCAACATAACTCCAGATTCCTCCATGGTAGCTCCATTCTTACTAGGAAAACAACAGACATGCCTTGGATATCTGAATCTTTCAAAAACTGACCTGGAAATTACTCTGTTTTCAGTAACCATTATGAATGGCTAATTAAATGATCTATGGCATTTTAAACTGTGGGGCAAGGGGTATTGGCTTGTTTGTTACTATGCAATGTATTTTTGTATTTTTATATTGCAAACTATTGGGGCGTGGCGTAGCTAATTGGTTTACGACCCCAATCAGCCGTAACTTTAAGCGATCTCCAGCCCGGCACGTTTCCCTCTAGCTGTGCCTCCTGCTGCGCCGATCCCTCGTTCGCCACAAATTGCAGAGTAAACACAGCGGAGCTGTTGCTTCTCGGTGTTATCAGAAGATTCAAACACACCCAGTCATTAGTGTGTTTATTTGACAGTGTTTATTTCAAGCAGTAAAACAATAAATCAGCACTTTACAGTCTTTCCCTGGACTGCTAGCGTTCATGGCTACCATCTCCTTCGGAAGCCAGAAAAACAGGAAGTGGAGTCAGACCACTCCCTCTAGTCATGCCTCAGGAATTGAGGGACGTCACACAGAACTCTTTAACCCTGTGAGTTCTGAAACCATTCACACCTCCTCTTCCCTCCATTCCTGAGGTGACTTGGGTATTTACCTTTGCAGACCTCTGTGAGATCAGTCCCTTTCCAAATGCCCTGCGCCTTCTCCTGGCGTTCCTGTCAGGCGCCTGTGGAACCTCCTCACAACTCTCAGGTTCGCACTGTGCGAAACCAACCCACGGACCTGTGGCCTGATACCTCTCAGGTGGAATGCCCTTCGTTGTGCGACTGGACCGCCTGGGCACAAACTCAGGTACTTCCTCTGACTCACTGTGGTCAGCAGGTGTGTCCTCACCATCACGGGATTCCCCCTCTGACTTAAAGCGTCTTCGAATTCTCTGCATCACGCTAACAGGAGATGAAGGCTCACTCTTGGGCTCTCTTTTAACAACCTGTGGAGATGCCCAATCCTGTTCTTGACCCTGGTCAGCGACCTGATCCTCAACAGATTCAGCCTCTGGCTCTCCTTCCTCGGAATCCTCCCCCTCTGAATCAGACAGACATTCTGAGAGAACGTCACGCCTTGCAGGAGTCTTTGACCAACTATCCTGCTCATAGAACTCAGCATGTTTACTGACCAGAAGCTTGGTCTGATCACCTTCTGGATATGCGAACCTCCATCCTTTAGTGGCTGGCTCATATCCACAGAAGATCATTTTCTGGAACTTGGGTCCACCTGGCTTTTGCAGAGCCTTTGGCACTGGCACCGAGGCCGGTGACCCAAACGAACGGAAGAAATGAATCTGGGGTTTCTTTCCGTGAAGCACGAAAAACGGGGTGTCACCTACCACTGAATTGTAGGACCTATTAGCCGTAAAGGTCACGGTCCGAACTGCCTCCCCCCAAAAGCTTGGAGGTAAACCAGAGTCTGACAGCAAGACCTCTGCAGCCTTAACCAGAGCTTCACTCCTGAGCTCTGCCACCCCCCTCTCTTGAGGAGAAGTCACCTTGTGATGTATTCCTTTCTGGTGAAAGAACTTCTGCAGAGCAGACCCAGTAAACCCTGCACAACGGTCACTTTGGACCCCCTGTACCTTGGTGGAGAACCTTAGTTCCACCTCCGCAACCCAATTTTTAATCAGTTGTGGTGCATCCTCTTTCAATTTGAGAGCAAAACACCACGAAACCTGGCTAAAATTATCCTGCATCGTCAGCAGAAACCTGGCCCCTCCCAGACTTGGCTTTGCCATGGGACCAAACAGGTCTATGTGAACAAGCTCAAAATGCTTTGTGGTTACCCTGTCCACCCTGGGGTAACTGCACCCTTTTACCTTTGCCCTTCTGCAAGCCCTACAATTTAGGGATTTTTCACATTCCTGTATTTTACAACCTTTAGTGCACTCCGTTAACATCTGGATTTCTATGGGCTGTCTTCTTGTGCCATGCACACGCACATGAAACATGAGTGGGAACTGTAGCACGCATAGCTTGTGCCCTCTCAACCTTCCCCTCACCCCTCAGAGGCGTTTTAAGAATAAAGAGATCATTCTGCCCCTTTGCAACTCTGACCAGTTGCTTCCCTCCTTTGGAGATTGTACAAACATCATGTTCAAAGCAAACCTTATACCCCTTCTGCAACAAATAAGGGACAGATAAAAGACATCTTTTCATCCCAGGTACAATGCAAACTTCCAACTGCTCCTGCAAAACAGAAAAATAAAGATTTGCAACATTAGACACAGGTTTATTTTCCCCATTAGCAAACTGAACAGTTTTTCCAGCTGGAATTGCCTTGCAATTCCACATCTCGACAGCAGGGGTCTCTGGAATCAGATTTCGGTTCGCTCCAGAGTCGATGACAAAACACAGTTCATTGTCTCTCTTAGAGCTGTTTTCAAACATTGCAAGACTGGCTGTCAGTTGATAAGCATCCTCATTGTCTACAGCACGTCCACCTTGCGCGTTCCCACGCCTGGCCCCTTTGCCGGGCTGGTTTCCACGGAAACCTGGCTGGCTCCCATGAGAAGCGACCTTGACAACATCCTGCCTCGTCTCCCTGCTTCGGTGGGGGCAAGAGCGACACAGATGTTCAGTTGAATTGCAAACAAAACAACGCCGAATAGTGGAAAAAGCCTGAACCGTGCATTCCACTGGCTTGCCTCCGCCCTTACAACCGGAGCTCCCGGTGCCAGCTCTGCCCTCTCTGATACGGCGTTCTTCTTCATCAGATAAGCGTCCTGTCACGTAAGCAAGCGTCAATGCTTGGGGATCCATAGATTCCAAAGTTAGACACAAATTGTCATAACTTTTGTCCAGAGAGCTGAGCAAAATGTACACCTTCAGCTCCTCAGTAAAGTTCACTTGTAACAGCCTCAGCTGGTTGAACACAGACAGCATCTCAGTTACATGCTTCCTGATGCTATCCCCAGGACGTAACTTCATCTCAAACAAGCGTCTAGTGGTGTGGATCTTTGCCCCAGCTGTGGTTCTGTGGTGCACCCTTTCCAACGCTTGATAGGCCTCAAAAGCAGTCTCCAGCCCCTCTACCAAAGGCAGCTGTGAACCATCCAAACTAAGCACAATAGCTCCTAGAGCTTTGTGATTTTTTCTCTGTGAAGCGTGGGCATTTGCAATGTCTGCCGCTGAAGCACCTGCCACCACTGGGGGTAGTGGAGGTCCCTGAACAGCCTCCCATAGCCCCTTGGCTACCAGCCATGCCTTCAGCTTTCTGCTCCATTCCGCCCAATTTTTGCCGTCTAATTTTTCAAACGGGACGGTGTATGACTCATGGCTGTCTGCCATTTTTCTTCCCGGGGCCCCAGCTTACTCACGTAACCAGTCAGCTTTCCGGCACCCGGCTCTCAGCTGCTCTCAGCTCCTTCCAGCCAGCTTCTCTGCCTAGGAATGCAGACAGGACCTCAGCTTTCAGTAGCGTCTTGGCCTCCTGGCTTCAAACACACACCGGCACACCGCAACAGCTTCAAAGCAGTAATTAGTGTCCATAACCTATTGGGGCGTGGCATAGCTAATTGGTTTACGACCCCAATTAGCCGTAACTTTAAGCGATCTCCAGCCCGGCACGTTTCCCTCTAGCTGTGCCTCCTGCTGTGCCGATCCCTCGTTCGCCACGAATTGCAGAGTAAACACAGCGGAGCTGTTGCTTCTCGGTGTTATCAGAAGATTCAAACACACCCAGTCATTAGTGTGTTTATTTGACAGTGTTTATTTCAAGCAGTAAAACAATAAATCAGCACTTTACAGTCTTTCCCTCGACTGCTAGCGTTCATGGCTACCGTCTCCTTCGGAAGCCAGAAAAACAGGAAGTGGAGTCAGACCACTCCCTCTAGTCATGCCTCAGGAATTGAGGGACGTCACTCTTTAACCCTGTGGTTCTGAAACCATTCACAAACTGCCCTGATATCCTTGGATGAAAGGCAGATAGATTTTAATAAAATAAATGAATGAGTGCTCAGGCAGTGGCGCCTAGTTATTCATCAAGGTGCCATCATGCTTAGGTATGGAAATACTATAGCAATATTGTCAATATTGGAGTTGTGTCCTGCAACTTAAGTTATCTAGCAGGAAAAGCAAATCAACAACAACACTATTCCCAACTAAATGCACAGCCTAAGTTGATGAAACATGTGGCACTTAGATAATTCTACATTTCAGTGTGGGAAAACTTGTAACCCACAGCCAACTTTTAGCATATATTTCCCCATATGGTACATAGGTTCATAATTCCATAGCTGTAAACATTTCCCTTTTTTAAAGGGAAATTCCCTTATTCTGAATAGGATTCCTCGCAAGAAAAGGGAAAAGTTGATAGCTATGTAATTCTGAATTAAGGAATATTAGTTTCTGGTTTTTCAAGTCATCTCAAAAGCAGAGGTTTCCTCTGGTTAACATTTCCTTCTAAGTTTTGGAACGGCAAATTGAATCTTGATGAACCATCTAGTATAGTATTGTGTCTAAGGATCAATATTGATAACAGCTCACATTTGCTATTTACTAGGTGATGGAATAGCCAAGTAAGGTCCAACCAATATTTGAGTGAGAGTGAAATCTCATCCATATATGTCCAGATGAAACCAACACATCTGAAGGATAATGGTTATTTTCCCATTCGATTCTAGCTTAGTTGCTTCCTCCTTTGCTCAGTGTCCTTGAAGCAAAGGTAATTGGTTTTTTCCTCTACTGTGAGCATAATGTGGGATGTGACTGCGCTCACCCCACATGGGATTCACAATGCATCACGCATTAATTGTATTGGCAAATCAGGATCAAAATGTGTTAAGATCTGCAAGGGTAACAGCCAGTCTTTAGCTTCCGAAAAAGCTTTGTCATATTCATCCGTCCAAGTCTTTCATCCTTTCTTCTAAAAGGAAATCCATACAATAACTTTTACAAGTGTGCTAAGGGATGAAATTAATAACCTTGAAGAAAACAAAACACTATGATCACAATCCAATGCAGTTAAGTACAGTTATAATAAAAGCCAGCGTGTCTTCAAATTATGTGTAAAGGGCAATGGTCTCCCCTCTGAAAATCATTAACATATACATGTGTAGGGGAAATGGCTTTGATGTGAGAGGCAATGAGCACAACTTCCAGACAAAACCAAGATCTAGCACCATTTATTTAGAACTTAAGGCCTTCCACATGTCATCAGTTCTTGAATCTATGCATTGTTAGACATTGTTATACATTGCCTAAAACCAAAACAACAAAAACACATCAAAGATGTCAAAACATTGTGGGGCATTTTCCTGGTTTGGTGCAGCAGCACCCCATGTTGTCCCCCCAAAATTATTCAACTTCACAAAAATCAAACCACTTTTTTTTTTTTTAAAAAAAACAAATAACTAGATAAAACTCTATATATGAATACACCCCACCCCAGACACATGGAAATATTGAACTTGAGCCATTGCCTCCCAATGCCCATTTTCACAACCTATCTTCAATGTTATGGCTGAATCCTTGAAATGCAAATTTAGATTCTCTTGCCATTGAAAAATATCTCTCTCCACTCCCAGCCAGCTTTGATATGGATAGGATCCTCATAATCAACAATATCATCAAATTTATATACCACTTACATGCCAAGACATCCTCTAAGTGGCTTCTAAGTATAAAATCAATCATAAAATGTCTGCACATAATTAAGATACACAATCAAAAATACGTCAAAACATCACCTATAATTAAAACATTTGTTTAGTCGTTTAGTCGTGTCCAACTCTTCGTGACCCCATGGACCAGAGCACGCCATACATACAACAAAACAAAAGCATAATAATTAAAAATGCTAAAGGAAGATGTAAAGCAATTAGGTCAGAAAGTTCAAGTTCAAGAAAATGCTTGCCTTGAAGACCCAGCAGAATGCCAGCCCATATTTCAGCAGGGAGAAAAGGGGCTGAATCCCACTAAATCTCTCTCCTCCCCCTGCGCCAACCTCGAATCTGACCTGAAGGTTCAGCATGGGATGTCGGATGTGTGTAATTCGGTGTGGGTGTGGGGAGAACTCTGAATGTTGGAAGGTTTTCAGTTTGAGGTGGGATCTATGGAGGCAATTTTTGTGTGACATGAGGGATAGGTTTCAAGCTCAGGTATCTGCAAGTAGCTTGGGGAACAGAATGTTAGTGAGGGGCTGGTTATTTGCGTATGATTCAATAGGAACAAGGATTTGCAACTACCTGGTGGACTTGTATATAGAGCTCCACTAGAACACAACAGTAACCATTTTCTGTAACTATCCAATCACTGAACGTCACTTTCAATCCCTTATTTGCATATGTGGACCTGAGTGAAAACTATCTACAGTATCCCCCTGCTGGCCCAGGGTGAGAACTTCAGTACATAACACCAGGTGTCAAAAAAGACTATTTATGTATGATACTACTGCGGCTCGTGTTTTGTTAGCCACCAAATGGAAAATGAGCAAGGTTCCAACCAAAGAACAATGGCAGCTGTCAGGGACTCAGCGGGAGCGCAGGGAGGAGAGGAGATGGAAAGCGAGGGGCAATCCGAGGGCAGCGTAGGAGAATATGACAGCAGCCCGATAGATTCCATGAGCCTCTCCAGCGAATCGGAAGATTCACAGAAGGGGGCGCCGATGGGCAGGGCAAGGGGCGACCCAAGGGGGACACCCCAGAAGCAAGGGGCCAGCGGGGACTCCCAGAGCACCAGTTGCAAATCAGGACCAGCTTCCCCACCAGAGCGTAGTGGGGGGGAGGAGTCCCAGGTGTCAGAGCCCACATATGCACCACCAGCGAGAGAAGATGAGTCAGGGTGGACCACGCCTCCATCGGAGAGCGAGTTAACGGTTAAGAGGAAAGTTGCAGGCTGGGCGCGCGCGCCAAGTTCAAAGGTACAGGCGAGCGGCACAGAAGGTAGCCCGGATAGGGAACCAGGTCCTAAAGCCCGCCGGAAGGAGGGGCAAGAATCGTCAGGGTCAGCGTCAGAGGAGTCGAGGAAGGATGAGACCCTAGCGGGCAGGAGGGCCCAGAGGAGAAAGGAATTTAGGAAGAGGTGGAGCAAAGCGAGAGTCTTAAACTGGTGTGGAGGGGGAGGAGACTCAGACAGGACTTCGCCGGTCTAAGCTCGGGACGTAGAGCTGCACGCTGCGGCTTTGAAATGGAGACTGAATCTCAATAAAGACTTTTGTACATAACTACAGCCTAGCGTTGGTCCTCTGTGAGCTGGGACCTGGAGGCAGCTCTGACAGTAAGTCCTGTCACAGATTTCAAAGAACCTCGCAACGTGAGAGGACGCAGCGAGGGGCGAAGATTGGTGCTTCGCGAGCTCACAAAAGCAGCACAAGATGACTACAGAAGAACGACTGGCAGCTTTGCAAGAAGCCGTGGTACAACTTAACGCAGAAATACGAGCGGCAAGGAGGAGAGAAGAGGAATCAGATGCTGTCTGCAAGGATCTGCAAAACAGGTTGGAAATGTTGACTAAACAGGGGCCACCGGCAGCCAAATCAGAAGGGATCGGGCTCGGGAAGAGAGGGGGGAGCCTGGTGTCGCATTTCGATGGGAGTCTGCAGCAATATCCTAATTTCAGAGCAGACGTAGTTTTTGCGCTAAAGTTGCTGGAGAAGGACTTTAGAGATGAGCAGGAGAAAGTAGGCTTTATACTAACGCATCTCCATGGAGAAGCTAAAGCGTGGTTGCGCAATCTGTGGAGAGATAATGATCCAGCCCTCCAAAACGCAAAAGCCTTCATTAAGGCGATGGACGATTGTTTTTTATCAGAGATAGATGTCGATGTCGCTAGAAAAGAGATTCACGGTCTGAAACAAGGCAGAGCCACTGTAAGGCAATATCATTCCCGCTTTTTTGCATTGGTCAACGCGCTGGGATGGGAAAAAGATTCAGCGTCCGTCAGGGACCTGTTCTGGGAGGGGCTGAACGGAGCTGTGAAAGACGAAATCGCAAGGGGGGAGAGGCCACGGAGCACTCAAGAAGTGGTGCAGAAGGCGTTGATGATTGGTGTGCGGCTGGAAGAACGTCCCTGGAGCAAAGATGAAGGGCGTTGGGGACGCACGCCAGCAAGGGCACCTCCTTTCTTTCCCAGAGACTCAGCGCGCGCTCAATCCACGCCTCCACTGGGAGGGGGAGAGGAGCCGATGGAGATAGGTGGTGCCAAGGCTCAGTCAGCGACCAGAGCCCTCACACCAGGAGCAGCCAAGGTGAAGCCTCCTAGAGGGAACAGGAAGTGTTACATCTGCGAAAGTGCTCAGCATATGGCAAAAGAGTGCCCCCAGAGGCTCCACAAGCACAATGCAGCCTCAGCAAAAGTAACAGAAGCAGCTCAGCAGAGGGAACCGCAGCAGGGAAACGACGAAGTCTGGCTGGAAGCAGAGCCGCTGGGGCCCAGCCAGACGAATCAGTGAAGCAGTCCCCAGGAATCTTACAGCCCACAGACCCCCTCCCGCCCAAACCAGTGGTGCAGCTCACCGCAACACTCCAGCTTCCCAATGGGCTCACCATGGAAGTGCCTATTACCATTGACTCTGGTAGCAATGCAGACTTTATGGGGGTGGATTTCATCAAGCAACATAGCATAGCGCTCCTGCCTGCCACGATGCCCCTGAAAGTAGTGACAGTCGATGGAAGAGAATTGCTGGGGGGACAGGTGGTACAGCAAACGCCGCTGTCAGAGCTGCCTCCAGGTCCCAGCTCACAGAGGACCAACGCTAGGCTGTAGTTATGTACAAAAGTCTTTATTGAGATTCAGTCTCCATTTCAAAGCCGCAGCGTGCAGCTCTACGTCCCGAGCTTAGACCGGCGAAGTCCTGTCTGAGTCTCCTCCCCCTCCACACCAGTTTAAGACTCTCGCTTTGCTCCACCTCTTCCTAAATTCCTTTCTCCTCTGGGCCCTCCTGCCCGCTAGGGTCTCATCCTTCCTCGACTCCTCTGACGCTGACCCTGACGATTCTTGCCCCTCCTTCCGGCGGGCTTTAGGACCTGGTTCCCTATCCGGGCTACCTTCTGTGCCGCTCGCCTGTACCTTTGAACTTGGCGCGCGCGCCCAGCCTGCAACTTTCCTCTTAACCGTTAACTCGCTCTCCGATGGAGGCGTGGTCCACCCTGACTCATCTTCTCTCGCTGGTGGTGCATATGTGGGCTCTGACACCTGAGACTCCTCCACCCCACTACGCTCTGGTGGGGAAGCTGGTCCTGATTTGCAACTGGTGCTCTGGGAGTCCCCGCTGGCCCCTTGCTTCTGGGGTGTCCCCCTTGGGTCGCCCCTTGCCCTGCCCATCGGCGCCCCCTTCTGTGAATCTTCCGATTCGCTGGAGAGGCTCATGGAATCTATCGGGCTGCTGTCATATTCTCCTACGCTGCCCTCGGATTGCTCCCCCTCGCTTTCCATCTCCTCTCCTCCCTGCGCTCCCGCTGAGTCCCTGACATCCATCCCCCCTCGAAGCCCCCCCTTCCCCCCTCCCCCTCTTCTGGCGTGGGTTCCGGGTGCTCCAATGCTGTGGGGGTGCATGCCGGATACCGGTCTTCCCCCCTGGCATGCTGCCAGTCCGTGACGGGTACATCGACGTCGCTCTCCTCCGCTTCCATCTCGTTGCCGGCGTGCTCGAAACCAGGATCCTCCCCCAACCCGTCCATGCCCCCTTGTTCCCCCATTTCCTCTGGGTAGTCTGCGTGCCAGGGCCCTCTGAGCAGTCTCCTGCGCCACTCCTCCTCGGGTTGAGTGTCCCACCAATAAGAGCGCTCCGCACCCAAGTCTGATACCGACCCCTCCGGCGAGGTAGTCTCTGGAACCGTCTCCTCAACCGAGGAGAACCCCTGAAACGTACTGGCTGAGAGTGTGGGGGTGAAAAGATATTCGTCAAAATAATCCTCCGGCATGGGCCTGTGTGGGAAGAGTGCGTGGAACTCGTCTTTGAGGTAGTGCTCCTCCACCGCATAGTACGGCACCCAGCTGTTGGCGCTGGCCGGGGCACCTTCCCTTGCGATGAGATATTCGACTCCCTCTTCCCCCCATCTCGAGTCCAAAATCTCCGTCACCTCGTTGAGTGGCCCCGCCCTCGGCGACCCCCCTGTCATGGGTGCATCTCTAAGCGGACTGGGAGCTGTTCCTGGCTCCTGAAACCTGTGAGGTGCCTTGTAGGGCGTTAGCACCGATCTATGAAAGACCGGGTGCATTCTGGAACCCTCCGGTAGTGTCAAACGGAAAGCCACTGGGTTGATCTGTGCCTCGACTAGGTAAGGGCCCAACTGCTTGTGTCCTAGCTTCTTCTTAGCTAAGGACCTGGCCGGCACTGCCTGGGCCGCTAACCAGACCCAGTCCCCTACCCGTATGTCCTCCCCCACTCTTCTGTGTTTGTCTGCTTGCATCTTGTATACGTGTTTTGCTAGGTCTAACTGTCTACGGAGCTGTTCATGGACCTCCTGTAACTCCTCTGCCAATGCCTCTGCTCCCTGTGGCTCCCCCTCCCCCTCTTTCTCTAAGCCCGGGAAGGTCCTGGGATGTCGCCCGTGGTTGGCAAAAAACGGTGTCACCCCCGTGGACACGTGTTGTGTGTTGTTGTATGCAAACTCGGCCAGGGGCAGATAGTCCACCCAGGTCGAGGGCTGCTGGTTGGCGTAACATCTCAGGTACTGCTGCATGACGGCGTTGACCCTCTCCGCTTGTCCGTTGGTCTGCGGGTGTCTTGCCGACGCTAGGTTGACCTTGACGTTCAGGATCCCCATCAGCTTCCGCCAGAAACTCGAGATGAACTGGCGCCCCCTGTCAGACAGGATAGACCGTGGCAGGCCGTGTACCTTGAACACGTGGTCTATGAACAGCTTGGCTGTCTGTTCCGCTGTGGCCACCTTCGCGCAAGGAATGAAGTGCGCCATCTTGGTGAACATGTCGACTACCACAAGTACTGCTGTTTTGCCCCTCGAGCTGGGCAGGTCAGTGACAAAGTCCAAGGCTACCCTCTCCCACGGTTCGGACGGGGTCTGTAGCGGTTCTAACAGTCCCGCCGGCGGTCTGTGTACTGGCTTGGCCCTTTGGCAGGTGTCGCACCTCGTGACGTATTCTGCGACTTCTCCCCGCATCTTGGGCCACCAAAAGTCTCTGGCTACTAATTCCACCGTCTTTTCCCTGCCGAAATGTCCGGCGCTGGGTGCGTCGTGTAGCTGTTGCAGTACTGTCGCGCGGAGTTCATCTCCCGGTACGTAGATGGCCCCCTTGCGGAGGAGCAGTCCGTCGCGTATCTGGAACTCGTCGTCCTTTGCCGTGCCGCTGCGCACCTCCTCCATCTTGGAGCGCGCGAAGGAATCTGTTCGCAGCTCGCGCCGTATCGCTTCCAGGTCTATTGTGGCAGAAGCGCATGCCCACGCCTTGGGTGCGAAAATGTGTTTGGCCGCTACCGGTGCTGCTTCCTCCAGATACTGCGGCTTCCTGGATAGCGCATCAGCCATGACGTTGTTGTCTCCGGGGATATATTCTATCCTGAAGTCGAAATCCGCAAAGAACTCCGCCCAGCGGATGTGTCTCTGGTTCAGGAACCGCGCCGTGCGCCAGTACTCCAGGTTCTTATGGTCCGTGCGAACTTGCACCGTGTGTTTGGCTCCGATGAGGAAGTGCCGCCACGCCTTGAATGCTGCATGAATGGCCAGCAACTCTCTGTCCCAGATGGTGTAGTTCTGCTCCGACTTGCTGAGCTTCCTGGAGTAGAAAGCACACGGCCTCCAATCCCCTTGCGGGTCTCGCTGCAACAGGACTGCCCCCACGGCTCTGTCGGAGGCATCCGTCTCCACCCTCATGGGCTTGCTGGGGTTCACATGCAGCAGTTGTTCCTCGGAAGCGAAAAGACGCTTGAGTTTCTGAAAGGACTGCTCCGCCTGGTCCGTCCAGATGAACTTCTTCTTCTTGGAGCTGAGGGTGTCCGTGATGGCCGCCGTCTGCATAGCGAAACCCTTGATGAACTTGCGATAAAAGTTAGCAAAGCCGACAAACCTCTGGACCTCCTTCCGATTGCGCGGGCTCTTCCAGTCCAGTACTGATCGTACCTTGGCGCTGTCCATGGCGATTCCCTTGTCGGACAGCTTGTAGCCCAGGAAAGCCACCTCCGTCATGTCGAACTGGCATTTCTCCAGTTTGGCGTAAAGCCTGTGCTCCCGTAGTCTTTGCAGGACTTCCTTGACATCTCTCTCGTGAGCCTCCTGCGATTCCGAGAAGATCAGAATGTCGTCCAGGAAGCAGACGCACTTCTTGTATAGGAGCCCCGCTAACACGTGATGCATGAAGGCTTGGAAGCAGTGGGAGCCATTTTGTAAACCGAAAGGCATAACCCTATACTCATAGGTGCCCAAGGGCGTGAACATGGCCGTCTTCCACTCGTCGCCCTCCCGCATGCGTATAAGATTGTACGCCCCTCGTAGATCCAGCTTGGTGAAGATGCGTCCCTTTCTCACCGTCGCGAGCAAGTCGTCGATCTTGGGCATCGGGAAAGCCGTGGGCTTGGTTTTCGAATTTAAAATTCTGAAATCAACTACAAGCCTCTTCTGGGGCGTGTCTTTTTTCTTCACAAAGAAAACAGGACTGCCCCCCACTGCTTTGGATTCTCGGATGAATCCCCGCTTCAAATTGTGATCTATGAACTCCCTGAGCTCTTGCAGTTCGTCTTCAGACATGGAGTACAGTTTTCCGGTCGGCAGCGTTGCCCCCGGCAGGAGGTCAATCTTGCAGTCGTAGGGTCTGTGGGGAGGCAGCTTGTCCGCTTCCTTCTCGCAGAAGACCTCCAAAAACGCCTTGTACTTGTCGGGTACCGCTTGCAGCATGCCCAGTTGTAGCTGTGGGTCATCCTCTTGCCCCTCGTCCTCCTGGTTAGTCATGATGCAATGTTCTGCGCAGTAGGAGGAGCAGAAGGTCAATTTACGCTGGTACCATGCCAATGCCGGGCTGTGCCTGTCCAACCAGCTCATGCCCAACACTATGGGCGTGTCTGACAGTTGGGTGACGTTGAAGCTGATGACTTCGCGGTGATTTCCAATGCGCATCACCATTGGCGGCTGTCAGGGACTCAGCGGGAGCGCAGGGAGGAGAGGAGATGGAAAGCGAGGGGGAGCAATCCGAGGGCAGCGTAGGAGAATATGACAGCAGCCCGATAGATTCCATGAGCCTCTCCAGCGAATCGGAAGATTCACAGAAGGGGGCGCCGATGGGCAGGGCAAGGGGCGACCCAAGGGGGACACCCCAGAAGCAAGGGGCCAGCGGGGACTCCCAGAGCACCAGTTGCAAATCAGGACCAGCTTCCCCACCAGAGCGTAGTGGGGGGGAGGAGTCCCAGGTGTCAGAGCCCACATATGCACCACCAGCGAGA
Source organism: Podarcis cretensis (assembly GCF_951804945.1). NCBI lineage: Eukaryota > Metazoa > Chordata > Lepidosauria > Squamata > Lacertidae > Podarcis > Podarcis cretensis. The sequence goes on along the minus strand of NC_137176.1, from coordinate 20,558,883 downwards.
GAAGATGAGTCAGGGTGGACCACGCCTCCATCGGAGAGCGAGTTAACGGTTAAGAGGAAAGTTGCAGGCTGGGCGCGCGCGCCAAGTTCAAAGGTACAGGCGAGCGGCACAGAAGGTAGCCCGGATAGGGAACCAGGTCCTAAAGCCCGCCGGAAGGAGGGGCAAGAATCGTCAGGGTCAGCGTCAGAGGAGTCGAGGAAGGATGAGACCCTAGCGGGCAGGAGGGCCCAGAGGAGAAAGGAATTTAGGAAGAGGTGGAGCAAAGCGAGAGTCTTAAACTGGTGTGGAGGGGGAGGAGACTCAGACAGGACTTCGCCGGTCTAAGCTCGGGACGTAGAGCTGCACGCTGCGGCTTTGAAATGGAGACTGAATCTCAATAAAGACTTTTGTACATAACTACAGCCTAGCGTTGGTCCTCTGTGAGCTGGGACCTGGAGGCAGCTCTGACAGTAAGTCCTGTCTCAGATTTCAAAGAACCTCGCAACGTGAGAGGACGCAGCGAGGGGCGAAGATTGGTGCTTCGCGAGCTCACAAAAGCAGCACAAGATGACTACAGAAGAACGACTGGCAGCTTTGCAAGAAGCCGTGGTACAACTTAACGCAGAAATACGAGCGGCAAGGAGGAGAGAAGAGGAATCAGATGCTGTCTGCAAGGATCTGCAAAACAGGTTGGAAATGTTGACTAAACAGGGGCCACCGGCAGCCAAATCAGAAGGGATCGGGCTCGGGAAGAGAGGGGGGAGCCTGGTGTCGCATTTCGATGGGAGTCTGCAGCAATATCCTAACTTCAGAGCAGACGTAGTTTTTGCGCTAAAGTTGCTGGAGAAGGACTTTAGAGATGAGCAGGAGAAAGTAGGCTTTATACTAACGCATCTCCATGGAGAAGCTAAAGCGTGGTTGCGCAATCTGTGGAGAGATAATGATCCAGCCCTCCAAAACGCAAAAGCCTTCATTAAGGCGATGGACGATTGTTTTTTATCGGAGATAGATGTCGATGTCGCTAGAAAAGAGATTCACGGTCTGAAACAAGGCAGAGCCACTGTAAGGCAATATCATTCCCGCTTTTTTGCATTGGTCAACGCGCTGGGATGGGAAAAAGACTCAGCGTCCGTCAGGGACCTGTTCTGGGAGGGGCTCAACGGGGCTGTGAAAGACGAAATCGCAAGGGGGGAGAGGCCACGGAGCACTCAAGAAGTGGTCCAGAAGGCGCTGACGATTGGTGTGCGGCTGGAAGAACGTCCCTGGAGCAAAGATGAAGGGCGTTGGGGACGCACGCCAGCAAGGGCACCTCCTTTCTTCCCCAGAGACTCAGCGCGCGCTCAATCCACGCCTCCACTGGGAGGGGGAGAGGAGCCGATGGAGATAGGTGGTGCCAAGGCTCAGTCAGCAACCAGAGCCCTCACACCAGGAGCAGCCAAGGTGAAGCCTCCTAGAGGGAACAGGAAGTGTTACATCTGCGAAAGTGCTCAGCATATGGCAAAAGAGTGCCCCCAGAGGCTCCGCAAGCACAATGCAGCCTCAGCAAAAGTAACAGAAGCAGCTCAGCAGAGGGAACCGCAGCAGGGAAACGACGAAGTCTGGCTGGAAGCAGAGCCGCTGGGGCCCAGCCAGACGAATCAGTGAAGCAGTCCCCAGGAATCTTACAGCCCACAGACCCCCTCCCGCCCAAACCAGTGGTGCAGCTCACCGCAACACTCCAGCTTCCCAATGGGCTCACCATGGAAGTGCCTATTACCATTGACTCTGGTAGCAATGCAGACTTTATGGGGGTGGATTTCATCAAGCAACATAGCATAGCGCTCCTGCCTGCCACGATGCCCCTGAAAGTAGTGACAGTCGATGGAAGAGAATTGCTGGGGGGACAGGTGGTACAGCAAACGCCGCCAATGGTGATGCGCATTGGAAATCACCGCGAAGTCATCAGCTTCAACGTCACCCAACTGTCAGACACGCCCATAGTGTTGGGCATGAGCTGGTTGGACAGGCACAGCCCGGCATTGGCATGGTACCAGCGTAAATTGACCTTCTGCTCCTCCTACTGCGCAGAACATTGCATCATGACTAACCAGGAGGACGAGGGGCAAGAGGATGACCCACAGCTACAACTGGGCATGCTGCAAGCGGTACCCGACAAGTACAAGGCGTTTTTGGAGGTCTTCTGCGAGAAGGAAGCGGACAAGCTGCCTCCCCACAGACCCTACGACTGCAAGATTGACCTCCTGCCGGGGGCAACGCTGCCGACCGGAAAACTGTACTCCATGTCTGAAGACGAACTGCAAGAGCTCAGGGAGTTCATAGATCACAATTTGAAGCGGGGATTCATCCGAGAATCCAAAGCAGTGGGGGGCAGTCCTGTTTTCTTTGTGAAGAAAAAAGACACGCCCCAGAAGAGGCTTGTAGTTGATTTCAGAATTTTAAATTCGAAAACCAAGCCCACGGCTTTCCCGATGCCCAAGATCGACGACTTGCTCGCGACGGTGAGAAAGGGACGCATCTTCACCAAGCTGGATCTACGAGGGGCGTACAATCTTATACGCATGCGGGAGGGCGACGAGTGGAAGACGGCCATGTTCACGCCCTTGGGCACCTATGAGTATAGGGTTATGCCTTTCGGTTTACAAAATGGCTCCCACTGCTTCCAAGCCTTCATGCATCACGTGTTAGCGGGGCTCCTATACAAGAAGTGCGTCTGCTTCCTGGACGACATTCTGATCTTCTCGGAATCGCAGGAGGCTCACGAGAGAGATGTCAAGGAAGTCCTGCAAAGACTACGGGAGCACAGGCTTTACGCCAAACTGGAGAAATGCCAGTTCGACATGACGGAGGTGGCTTTCCTGGGCTACAAGCTGTCCGACAAGGGAATCGCCATGGACAGCGCCAAGGTACGATCAGTACTGGACTGGAAGAGCCCGCGCAATCGGAAGGAGGTCCAGAGGTTTGTCGGCTTTGCTAACTTTTATCGCAAGTTCATCAAGGGTTTCGCTATGCAGACGGCGGCCATCACGGACACCCTCAGCTCCAAGAAGAAGAAGTTCATCTGGACGGACCAGGCGGAGCAGTCCTTTCAGAAACTCAAGCGTCTTTTCGCTTCCGAGGAACAACTGCTGCATGTGAACCCCAGCAAGCCCATGAGGGTGGAGACGGATGCCTCCGACAGAGCCGTGGGGGCAGTCCTGTTGCAGCGAGACCCGCAAGGGGATTGGAGGCCGTGTGCTTTCTACTCCAGGAAGCTCAGCAAGTCGGAGCAGAACTACACCATCTGGGACAGAGAGTTGCTGGCCATTCATGCAGCATTCAAGGCGTGGCGGCACTTCCTCATCGGAGCCAAACACACGGTGCAAGTTCGCACGGACCATAAGAACCTGGAGTACTGGCGCACGGCGCGGTTCCTGAACCAGAGACACATCCGCTGGGCGGAGTTCTTTGCGGATTTCGACTTCAGGATAGAATATATCCCCGGAGACAACAACGTCATGGCTGATGCGCTATCCAGGAAGCCGCAGTATCTGGAGGAAGCAGCACCGGTAGCGGCCAAACACATTTTCGCACCCAAGGCGTGGGCATGCGCTTCTGCCACAATAGACCTGGAAGCGATACGGCGCGAGCTGCGAACAGATTCCTTCGCGCGCTCCAAGATGGAGGAGGTGCGCAGCGGCACGGCAAAGGACGACGAGTTCCAGATACGCGACGGACTGCTCCTCCGCAAGGGGGCCATCTACGTACCGGGAGATGAACTCCGCGCGACAGTACTGCAACAGCTACACGACGCACCCAGCGCCGGACATTTCGGCAGGGAAAAGACGGTGGAATTAGTAGCCAGAGACTTTTGGTGGCCCAAGATGCGGGGAGAAGTCGCAGAATACGTCACGAGGTGCGACACCTGCCAAAGGGCCAAGCCAGTACACAGACCGCCGGCGGGACTGTTAGAACCGCTACAGACCCCGTCCGAACCGTGGGAGAGGGTAGCCTTGGACTTTGTCACTGACCTGCCCAGCTCGAGGGGCAAAACAGCAGTACTTGTGGTAGTCGACATGTTCACCAAGATGGCGCACTTCATTCCTTGCGCGAAGGTGGCCACAGCGGAACAGACAGCCAAGCTGTTCATAGACCACGTGTTCAAGGTACACGGCCTGCCACGGTCTATCCTGTCTGACAGGGGGCGCCAGTTCATCTCGAGTTTCTGGCGGAAGCTGATGGGGATCCTGAACGTCAAGGTCAACCTAGCGTCGGCAAGACACCCGCAGACCAACGGACAAGCGGAGAGGGTCAACGCCGTCATGCAGCAGTACCTGAGATGTTACGCCAACCAGCAGCCCTCGACCTGGGTGGACTATCTGCCCCTGGCCGAGTTTGCATACAACAACACACAACACGTGTCCACGGGGGTGACACCGTTTTTTGCCAACCACGGGCGACATCCCAGGACCTTCCCGGGCTTAGAGAAAGAGGGGGAGGGGGAGCCACAGGGAGCAGAGGCATTGGCAAAGGAGTTACAGGAGGTCCATGAACAGCTCCGTAGACAGTTAGACCTAGCAAAACACGTATACAAGATGCAAGCAGACAAACACAGAAGAGTGGGGGAGGACATACGGGTAGGGGACTGGGTCTGGTTAGCGGCCCAGGCAGTGCCGGCCAGGTCCTTAGCTAAGAAGAAGCTAGGACACAAGCAGTTGGGCCCTTACCTAGTCGAGGCACAGATCAACCCAGTGGCTTTCCGTTTGACACTACCGGAGGGTTCCAGAATGCACCCGGTCTTTCATAGATCGGTGCTAACGCCCTACAAGGCACCTCACAGGTTTCAGGAGCCAGGAACAGCTCCCAGTCCGCTTAGAGATGCACCCATGACAGGGGGGTCGCCGAGGGCGGGGCCACTCAACGAGGTGACGGAGATTTTGGACTCGAGATGGGGGGAAGAGGGAGTCGAATATCTCATCGCAAGGGAAGGTGCCCCGGCCAGCGCCAACAGCTGGGTGCCGTACTATGCGGTGGAGGAGCACTACCTCAAAGACGAGTTCCACGCACTCTTCCCACACAGGCCCATGCCGGAGGATTATTTTGACGAATATCTTTTCACCCCCACACTCTCAGCCAGTACGTTTCAGGGGTTCTCCTCGGTTGAGGAGAAGGTTCCAGAGACTACCTCGCCGGAGGGGTCGGTCTCAGACTTGGGTGCGGAGCGCTCTTATTGGTGGGACACTCAACCCGAGGAGGAGTGGCGCAGGAGACTGCTCAGAGGGCCCTGGCACGCAGACTACCCAGAGGAAATGGGGGAACAAGGGGGCATGGACGGGTTGGGGGAGGATCCTGGTTTCGAGCACGCCGGCAACGAGATGGAAGCGGAGGAGAGCGACGTCGATGTACCCGTCACGGACTGGCAGCATGCCAGGGGGGAAGACCGGTATCCGGCATGCACCCCCACAGCATTGGAGCACCCGGAACCCACGCCAGAAGAGGGGGAGGGGGGAAGGGGGGGCTTCGAGGGGGGGATGGATGTCAGGGACTCAGCGGGAGCGCAGGGAGGAGAGGAGATGGAAAGCGAGGGGGAGCAATCCGAGGGCAGCGTAGGAGAATATGACAGCAGCCCGATAGATTCCATGAGCCTCTCCAGCGAATCGGAAGATTCACAGAAGGGGGCGCCGATGGGCAGGGCAAGGGGCGACCCAAGGGGGACACCCCAGAAGCAAGGGGCCAGCGGGGACTCCCAGAGCACCAGTTGCAAATCAGGACCAGCTTCCCCACCAGAGCGTAGTGGGGGGGAGGAGTCCCAGGTGTCAGAGCCCACATATGCACCACCAGCGAGAGAAGATGAGTCAGGGTGGACCACGCCTCCATCGGAGAGCGAGTTAACGGTTAAGAGGAAAGTTGCAGGCTGGGCGCGCGCGCCAAGTTCAAAGGTACAGGCGAGCGGCACAGAAGGTAGCCCGGATAGGGAACCAGGTCCTAAAGCCCGCCGGAAGGAGGGGCAAGAATCGTCAGGGTCAGCGTCAGAGGAGTCGAGGAAGGATGAGACCCTAGCGGGCAGGAGGGCCCAGAGGAGAAAGGAATTTAGGAAGAGGTGGAGCAAAGCGAGAGTCTTAAACTGGTGTGGAGGGGGAGGAGACTCAGACAGGACTTCGCCGGTCTAAGCTCGGGACGTAGAGCTGCACGCTGCGGCTTTGAAATGGAGACTGAATCTCAATAAAGACTTTTGTACATAACTACAGCCTAGCGTTGGTCCTCTGTGAGCTGGGACCTGGAGGCAGCTCTGACAGCAGCTTAAACTGATGGAATACACATAGCTTGCAGATTTAACATATAGAATAAGAGAATAAGAAGAATGTACTTTTAAAGAAGACTGGAAAATGTTTACTGAAGATATGGGTGAAAATTGTGTTTCTTTAAAAACGCTGGTAGCACTAAGATAAATTCAACAGTGTAAATAAGTTTCAATGGATGTAACCATTGATTACTGAATGGTTTAGTTCATGTAAAATATGCAGGGGTGTATGGTATGCAAAATGAACCATGCAAAGAGAAGAAGGGAAGGGAAGTCATTGATTTAAGGTTGTTTAAACAAATATTTTGAAATGTAAATTAGAAAATTTGATAAAAATTTATATAGAGTGCATTTTTCTGGTGGGACACATACCCAAAACATTTTGTGAATCTAAGTTTGGCCTCATTGAGGGGCAGTATTTCAATATTAGTAGGAAAATGAGAGAACCTCTAAACATTTTTTTTAAATAAGCACTCTGTGTGTGTGTGTGTGTGTGTGTGTGTGTAGATTTGAAACACCAACTATCAGCTGATTAGATCATCACTGGTGCCTGCAGAGCCCAACTGCATACTGCTCAACCATCCCAATTTAAGTGATACATCATGGAATTACAGAAACCATTCCCGGCTTCTGTTTGGACCCTGGAATGTCTCCATTTTTGGTATGGTGCTTTGGCATGAGAAGCTGGATCACAGCAGTGTGTTGTACCCCAAGGTGCTCTTTTTTTCAATCAGCTGTGTCATGCCAGAGAAATGGACCAAAATATGTTTGGTTTTGGTCTCATGCTCTGGTGTGGGTCAGCTGGCTCCCGTGAGAGCTCAGGATAATTACAATAATAAATGAGTGTTCTGATTTGGATCACCCTGGTGTTGGAGGGTATGCAACTGACTGTTGCCACTTGCAAAGTGTTGTCTCTTTGCCCATATGCTTTGATCACAAACCACACAGGCAAAGGAAAATGAATCACCTGAGGGCAGGTGGCTGACCCCACGGGGTGTGTGGGGCTGAAGGATCTTTTCCACTTAGGAGTTCCAGTCCCCACATCCAAGCTGCTTAAAATACACATTTTAATGCATTTTGAGTTGGTTTTTGTTTTTTTGAGCTGATAAGTACATCACAAGATCAGAGAAGTGTGAAATCTGAATGCTAATTATGTTCTGCTTTTGTATTAGTTGGTGTGGCACAAATTAGGCTGGTTCACTTAAAAATGTGGATGGAACATATTCTGTTCCACATCTAGTTTCTGGGGAACAACAGTGGCTGTCAGCAAATGTCCTCATGTGCTGCTTATGAGTGTCTTTGATATTTGATCTTTTATCGTGTTATTAATATCCTGTTGGAAGCCACCCAGAGTGGCTGGGGAGGCCTGGCCAGACTGGTGGCATATAAGTTATAAATTATTATTATTATTATTATTATTATTATTATTATTATTACTACTACTATTATTTGCTTAGCCAATGTGGGAAACCATGTGAAGAACAATTCTTTCTAATGCTGCATTTTTGGATGAAAGAAGCAACAGATACATGTATAATGGCTTGCTTGTGGTTACAGACTGATGCTCAAAGACTCTGATAAGTTGCCCAACTTTTTCTTTTTTTCTTTTATTCATCCCCACTGAAATAAAAAAAAAATTAAAGGAAATAATTTATGCAAGGGGAGTGAAAACACTGATAATTGATAATGTGCAATAGGGTTTCCCCTCAAACCATTTATTTGTGGCTTGCCATTTACATCTGAAAGTAAGTCAGGGACAGCAATGAAATGTTCTCAAGATGTTGCTGGACTCCAACTTCCATCAGCCCCAGCATATGTCACCAACAGCAAGGGACGATGGGAGTTCTCATCTAAACATTTAGAGGCTGTCACATTAGCTATTCCCGAAGTAAGTGAGAAACTGCCAAAATAAATCTGAAAAATAAACCCACAATATTTTGCTAGATTTATCTTCTAGCACATCCCCTCACCAGCACACATACATATCTTTCTTGGTATACAGGATAAAAAAGAAGTAAGTTTGTGGGTAGTTTTTTTTTTTTTTTAATGTAAATGCTGACTAGTAGATTTTTCTGAAATAACTATCAGTGCTGTAATACACTCTGCATGGGACGCAGGTGGCGCTGTGGGTTAAAGCCTCAGCGCCTAGGGCTTGCCGATCGAAAGGTCGGCGGTTCGAATCCCTGCGGCGGGGTGCGCTCCCGCTGCTCGGTCCCAGCGCCTGCCAACCTAGCAGTTCGAAAGCACCTCCGGGTGCAAGTAGATAAATAGGAACCGCTTACCAGCGGGAAGGTAAACGGCGTTTCCGTGTGCGGCTCTGGCTCGCCAGAGCAGCGATGTCACGCTGGCCACGTGACCCGGAAGTGTCTCCGGACAGCGCTGGCCCCTGGCCTCTTAAGTGAGTTGGGCGCACAACCCCAGAGTCTGGCAAGACTGGCCCGTACGGGCAGGGGTACCTTTACCTTTTAATACACTCTGCAGTGAAGTGAGAGCATTCAGATATATTGACAGAAGAGTGATTCTCTGTAATGTTAGATAAGAAATCTGCCATGATCTGCATACAGTGACAAAAATTACTGCTGTCTGACCTCATTGTAAGGAAACATCCAAAAAGCAGAAGCCAATAGCAACTTTTTTACCACAAGAGGACTGCTGGCTGACCACACACAAAAGTTCTGATCTCTTTCATCTAGTCCATGAATCTTAAAGGTAAAAGTAAAAAGCAGGCAGAGAGAAAGAGCTGCCAGAGGGGGCTTAGCACTCTACACAGAGACAAGAACATATAAAAGAAAAACAAATCGCTTTGCATTTCAGTCATGATCAATGGACGGTAAGAATATGGCCGCAAGGTTAACTTCTCTTTGCTCAGAGCATAATCACTGCTACCCAGAGGTGTCTAAACAATGAATTTTTTCCCATTCACTCCACCCCAGTACAACACAGCCCCGTAATGCATTAAGGCACTCAGACAAAATTAATCTACATTTCTTCACTAAGCCATGGGCAGGGGAAGTGATTTTTGTGTGGACTACTGGCATTTGAAAGTGGGCACTCGCAAAGCTTTCAGAATCTCCATTTTCTCTGGTCATTGTTCTTACACTTCACTGTTTTTGCCCAAGGCATGATCATTAGATAAAACACACTGAGAGCAAGAGAGGAAAAACAACAGTGTTGCAACTGTAAAGCAGAGCGGCTGGAGTTGTTGAAAGAGTCATAAGGCATGCACTTGACAGCAGGAATTGCAATTAATGGGGTGAGACTCATCTGCCCTCAGTGAGCTTATAAATCCTTGTAGGAGAGAGTGGGGGTGTGGAGAGAAGAAATGGAAAAAGAGTGATGCCCACATTTCTGTTGGTTGCAACAATGGTAGCAGTAACATCAGATTTAAGGACAAGGTCATTGTTCAGCCAGATCATTGGTACATAAGATGAGCCCTGTTGAATCAGGCCAAATGGCCACCCACACAGATATTGCGCTTCTTACACATCTGAGCAACCCTCAAACAGCCCAAAAAGTCAATAGCCCTCTCCAACCATTATTCCTCTGCAGCTGGCATTAATTGGTGTACTTTCTTCAAGTCTAGAGGCTGTGTATAGCCATCATGACTAGTATCTCTCCATATACATCTGAGATAGAGACCATAACCAGACCTTGTGGCAACAAGTCCATACATTATTGATGTACTGCACTTTCTTTTGTCCATGTAGCTTTGCCTCCATTCTTAAGGAAATCAGCCCTGAGTGCTCTCTGGAAGGACAGATCCTGAAGCTGAGGCTCCAATACTTTGGCCACCTCATGAGAAGAGAAGACTCCCTGGAAAAGACCCTGATGTTGGGAAAGATGGAGGGCACAAGGAGAAGGGGACGGCAGAGGACGAGATGGTTGGACAGTGTTCTCGAAGCTACAAACATGAGTTTGACCAGACTGCAGGAGGCAGTTGAAGACAGAAGTGCCTGGTATGCTCTGGTCCATGGGGTCACGAAGAGTCGGACACGACTAAACAACTAAACAACAACAACAAGCTTTGCCTTGAAAGTTCCAGATGGTATAGTCTCATCCATAGGATACCTCAGGGAAAGCCTTCTCTCATATGGCAGGAGTGTGTTGTGAGTGGAGGCCAGCTGAGATGGTGGAAGCTCAAAGAGGGAGCTGGAGTCTTGCTAGACTAGAGCAACTCCTGACACCTTGGGCCTTCCAGTCATAATTGCATCTCAAGATGTAGCTTTGTAAAGTTAAGGACAGAAAGCCATGAGGTGTAATGGATACATCTCAAGATGTGGTGGTTTCACCATCATTAGCTTTGCAAAGTTAAGGACAGAAGGCCAAGAGGTGTAATGGATACAACCAAAGACAACTATGAACAGTTCTAAAAGGAATTTCATCTGTGAAGTGAAGTCTAATTACATTTTATTTTTTAACACAAAACATTCAGCAACCCAGATCCCCAAAGCATGCTGCTTTCTCAGTACATGCACAAAAGCTCTTTATTGTTAAACCCCTTAATCTCGGTATAGTGCCCATTGATGGCTGCAAAACTACATGCATTTCAAAGCCAATTGCTTTGTAGAATTACAGAGTTAATTCATATTTACCCTAGTTCTCAAAGAAGCTCTCACTGATTGCCAAGAACCTTTTTTGTTTGATGGGTACTTGATTGCGTCTTGCAATTTTTTTTGGTGATTGGTGTCCCCCGTGCACATGTAAAACTCTCTCTGATTCTTGGGTGAGTTTGATTTTTAGAGGAGGAGGAGGAGCTGAATATATCAACCATGGCTGGTTCTGAGAACATGGTTGTGCGTGGTTCCCAGATAACAATGTAAATACAATGTGTATGCACACAACACAGACAAAACACATCACCAGGACGATGAGCCAGAAGAAAACTCTCAGAAAATATATGCCTTTTTTCTGTTCTTTTAAAAGAAATTTCTGAAAAAGCTCAGAGATTCCAAATCAATCCCTATTCAAGCTAATGGGATTTTGCCGAGAATTCTTTGTGCCTAACACGGAAGCAACTTGGGGGTTTTAGATTTTAGAAGCTTTTTCCTGGATCCAGAATGAAGGCGAGTGAAGCCTGGCATAAAGAAAATAGTGGAGCTGCTTCTTCTTCTTCTTCTTCTTCTTCTTCTTCTTCTTCTTCTTCTTCTTCTTCTTCCAAACTTCCCACATGCTTCACTGTGGAAAATGGTAAGGAAGACCCTTCCCCATCTCAGAGCCTCAGCATTCTGAAATTCCATTCAGAACTATTGTATTGGGGAAAGGGACCCTGGCCTTTGGATCCTCCAATTCATCTTTGTCACTAGCCCGATCCTCACACCTACTCTGGTTTAAAGGACTGCAGGGTTCTCCCCTCCCCCCAAGGTGGTGTCATCAGATGGAAATAGCCCACAATCCCATTGCCTCTCATTGCTCTCCCAATGCTAGAATGTTAAGGAATGACTTAATTCTTCACAAGCTGGTAAAAAAGTGTTTGCACAAACTATTTTCTAGTTTTGATTTACAGGCAATATTTTCTTATTCAGATTCACCGACTGGTATTTAAAGTTATTTTCAGGTCACCTTTTACAAGTTAAAAATCTCGTCAATGCAGTTCATGAAAGAAAAATATAAACACACACACACACACACACCAGTGTTAAAGGAGCTTTCCAAATTCAAAATAAATGTCAGTAAATTTCAAAGCTATAACTTTAAAATACAGAACCTATCATTGAGCAAATGAGACATCCAGATTTGTAAGGCTTGCTTCCTACCCTTTTAACACTTTTTTTAAAAAAATTAAAGAATGTATATTTATTAATCTGCATGTGGTTTATCTACAATGGGTGGAGAACATTTTTATTTTGGTGGGATACAATCACTTGATTCTCAGGATAATCTGTCAGGGTCAGGCTAAAAATAATAGGTGAGTCAATATTAGGTGTTCTTGTTCGTTCTCTCTCTCTCTCTCTCTCTCTCTCTCTGTGTGTGTGTGTGTGTGTGTCTGTATGTGTGTAATCCATTCCCAGTTTTTGCTTCTTTGCTACAGTTTATCCATTCAGCTAAGAAATTCGCATGAACGAAGCAGTTCTTAGGTGGCAAAAACATACACTTCCTGTAAAAAGCCTGGACTAGCAGAAGGAAAACCAATACAGTGGTGCAAGACGAATGCCTCGCAAGACGAAAAACTCTCTAGACGAAAGAGTTTTCCATTTTTTGAGTCGTTCCGCAAGACGAATTTCCCTATGGGCTTGCTTCGCAAGACGAAACGTCTTGCGAGTTCTTGCGAGTTTGTTTCCTTTTTCTTAAAGCCGCTAAGCCGTTAATAGCCGCTAAGCCACTAAGCCGCTAATAGCCGCTAAGCCACTAAGCCTCTAATAGCCGTGCTTCGCAAGACGAAGAGACTCGCGGAACGGATTAATTTCGTCTTGCGAAGCACCACTGTACAGCTACACACTACAGCAAGGCCCCTTGAATAAGTCACTCTGCTACCAGTTCAAAAGAGAAAAGAAGCCCGGATATGAAACTAGCAGAATAATGCCAGATAATAGCAAGGGTTTTTGGTTGTTGTTGTCTGTTTGTTTTGCTACTAACATTAATTTGGCAGTTTTTAATAGGACGGGAAAATGCAGTTTTATGGTTGAATTAGTTTTTCTTCGGTTGAATGAGTTTTCATTAGAGCTGGCCTTTAGGAATTTGGAAGATGGGCAAATACTTAGGAAAATTAAATTAGCGGTTGCCCACTACACTTTGCTTTGACAGGGAATGATAGTGGATTATTATGGAAAGCTGAGGGTGCCTAATTCTGCAGTTTATCTAAACAGGGAAGAAGGTGAAAAGGAGCCTACATTTTCTCAAGCAAAAAGAGAATAAGTAGTGGCAAAAATCTGACTTTCCCCGCCCTTTAAATTTACGGGGAAAATACAGCTATCTGATGAACATCTGGGTGGAAAGGCCTTGTTTTTCAGCTTTCCATCTAAAATGGAAAGTTCATTCTTTTTTGTAACACACTTTCACACAGATCAGAACTAATCAGCTGACTCCCCCCCCCATAGGAGGGAAGGCATAACTGTGTCTTTCAGGCACTCCAGATGTACCTCATGGGCAATTTGGGATAACTGATGAATGAATAAGTGGCAGCTGGTTACTACCAGCATAATAATTCAGGATATAATTTGGGATCCCTGTAGGTGTTGCAGGATAGTATGAAAATGCTGAAACGCTACTATAATGTGCATCACTCTAAACCTGTGGTACTTTGCTAGAGGTAGATAAAACTGCTGTCAGTTTCCCATTTCCCCCACACTTACATTCACGACTCCACATTTCCACACCAGATTGCATTTTTTTTTAAAAAAGACCAATTGAAATTTAACAGCATTTCATTGCAATTTTCTCCTAATAAACACATTTTTATGACATTTCGCCTAATGTAGGGTTTGGTGGTTTTTTTTTTTTTTTTTTTGCAAAGCTATTTCCCTTACTATAATGCATTTTTGGCATCTTATTTTCACACAAATATGCATTTTAAACACACTTTACCTCAGTATATGCTTAAAAAAATATTGTCTGGAGAAAGGCACCGCAAAATTTGAAGAAGTGTAAATTTAAAAAGATGGCTGTGTTCCAGTTAGTGTATTGTTTTGGAAAATATGAAGCTAGGTATTCTTAAACGTGAGCTGTGCTGGATTTCTCCCCCATCCTTACATTTTGCACATCATAGCCTTGTGGCTCAGGCAGTAGAGCCTGAGACTCTTAATATCATTGGTTCAAACCCCATTTTGGGCAAAAAAAAATCTGCATCTCCCCTTTCTCCTTTATGGGTATGACAGCAAAGATGGAGATATTTTGAGGAGGGGGAATATAAGTACACTAGGGTGCAGGTTGTTCATATAATCCCAGCTGCTGCCTGAAATCTAGAGTAGATATTAGTACAGCCATCAAAATGATGAGAAGTTAGAATTGTACCAGTGAGAAGTTAGAATTTCATGCTGACAGAAGCTTTTTTCACAACTGCAGCTATGAGACCTCATATATGTTCATCATGGTCTCAGCAGTGAAACTCTAGTTCAGGAAGAAGAATAGTTTGAAATCTGGCTCTCCGACAGTAAATGTCCAAATGACTCAGAAGTCTAATTTTATGCCTTTGGTTTATAGGGGTTTTAAATGCTGCTAAATGTCCACACTCTAATAAAAGAGATTAAGAGGCCACCTCTAAGCTCATTTGAGTACTCCTTAACCTTATTCTTGTCTCTGCTTCACCTTTTTCTTCCACTTCTGAGCTACCTGAGGATTTACTCCAACTATATATCTAAAGCTCATTTGCAGAGTTCTTTTCCCTCAGCAAATTAATGGACAATGGTAGCAAGAATATAAATTTTCATCTCACAAAAAGAGATTTGAGAGGGTAAAACTAAAAGTTTGGCATATTTAATTTGCCAGGATAACTTTGAGATATGTTTACTAGTCACACACACACAGAGAGACACTGCATATTGTTTGACTTCCAATCCTGCTTCATTGCATTTAACTTAAGTCAAAGTGAATTATAAAACCAAAACTCTATGCTGAATGTTTGGGTTGAGTCAATCTTGATTTATCTGTTCCTGCTTACTGTGAAGTGGACGACTGGCAGACAAATGTGTGAAACGAGTGAATCATGACTGAGGTGATATGAAGTTCTTTGTGTGCTAGTAGTATATCTGTGCCGGCCTGTTAACATGTACTTTCAGTCACTAAGTGTGAACCCTATATTTATGAACCAGTCCATGTTGAAGCAGCCATGTGGCTGCTTTAGCACATCTCTAACTTACCAATGGGCACATATTCTTCAAATTGTCATGAATGGATGGTTCACATATGCATGTCATCAACCATTTGATAACGCAAAATTTGCTGACCTTCCGATGAAATGTGTCAACTGATACAATGTGAGAAGATATCACGATTCCATTGCAGTCACCCATGCAAGTCCGTTAATGCTGTGGACTGAGAGTATTTTTTTTAAAAAAATGTACATAATGATCAAGTTTTAAATTTAAGCATTTTGTTTCCCCTAAAATCCATATTTTTAAAAGTATTCATTTCCCCCTTAAAATATGCATTTATTTTTGGAACTGAAAATGTATGACAAAAGTCAGTGAACTGTGCAATGAGCTATATTCTGATCTGTGTGGAAGTCCAGAAACTTGTGAATTTGGCAGGTTCACTTTTAAGATACAGACCCCAAATGAAATGCTCCTCCGTCACTAATATTTATTATTTATTTAGCCATTGTTGCAGAGAACTCAAAACTCTTGGAGATGCTGAAATGGCAAGGAATACCATTGAAACCAAGTGCCACATCATGAACTGCTTTCTGGTATACCCCAACTCGCGGGGTGACTTTCAGGGTTTAGTTAAAGGGATGGCAATAAGATTGACTTATACCTGAAGGAGCATCTCCAGCCCCATCGCTCAGCCTGGACACAGAGGTCCACCTCTGAGGGCCTTCTGCTGGTTCCTTCGCTGCGAGAAGCAAAGTTACAGGGAACCAGGCAGAGGGCCTTCTAGGTAGTGGCACCCTCCCTGTGGAACGCTCTCCCATCAGATGTCAAGGAGATAAAGAACTACACAACTTTTAGAAGACCTCTGAAGGCAGCCCTGCATAGGGAAGTTTTTCATGTTTGGCATTTTACTATGTTTTTCTTTGTGCTGTAAGCTGTCCAGAGTAGCTGGGGAAACCCAGCCAGATGGGTAGGGTATTAGTATCAGTATTATTCCTAGGAGAGTGAGCGAGCCGAGACTGCTTCTTCCCCATCTTCCCTGTCTTCTTCTCAGATGTCCAGCAGCCTAAGAAGGAAACCTGATACATAATGTGCAATCAACAATATCAAAAATATGCAAATTATCTTTTGTACCTGCATATGCTGCCATTTCGGCACACCTAATTTTTAAGAGAGGTTTCCTACCCACCATCTCTAGGCAGTGCCATTTAACTCTCAGGTTGCTCCCTCACCCTACATTAATAAGCTAATCTACAAGGAGTACCATGCAGCATCATTTGCATCTCTCTCCCCCTCTCTTTGTCAGATCATATAAACAAATAATGCAGGTGGTAAGTGTCTTCTGTTTACTCAGAGTGGGGGGGTTTTGTTTTGTTTTTTAAAGCAACAGCTTCATTTGCAATTCAAACAGCCAAAGCCACAGGAGAGGCTTTCCGCATTCATTAGGGGACTTGCTTACCTAGCAAGGAGATTTCAGCAACCAGCAGTCACTCTGTCTAAATCCAGAGAAAGTCCTCAGAGACACACAGCTCAGCTAATAAGCTGCACTGGGACACTGGACACTTCCTGCTATCTGAGCTACTTTGCCTTCTCTCTCTCAAGTATAGTTAAGTTCTTTGGCCTGCAAATGAGCAGCTACCAGATGATGTTTGTGTACTTGCCAGAGGGGAGAAAGGGTATTTTCACCAGGTATTACAATGTCTTCCATCTCAGTAAAAGTACCATGGTCTCACAAGATTTCTGTTGTCTGCCACTCCCCGTTAAGATCATCAAGTAAAACGTTTCTCTCTTAGCTATATGGAGGGGAAAGCTGTCTCAAGTTCTCTGAAGTTTGGGCTATAGAGAGTGGCAAAAAATGAATGCATGCAGGTTAACTCTTATCAGGTAGGATCAAGTAAAGGATCAAGTTAAGATTAGACTTCTGCCGGTAAAGGTAAAGGTAAAGGGACCCCTGACCATTAGGTCCAGTCGTGGCCAACTCTGGGGTTGCGGTGCTCATCTCGCTTTATTGGCCGAGGGAGCCGGCGTACAGTTTCCAGGTCATGTGGCCAGCGTGAATAAGCCACTTCTGGCGAACCAGAGCAGCACATGGAAATGCCGTTTACCTTACCACCAGAGTGGTACCTATTTATCTACTTGCACTTTGACGTGCTTTCGAACTGCTAGGTTGGCAGGAGCAGGGACCGAGCAATGGGAGCTCACCCCATCGCGGGGATTCGAACCACCGACCTTCTGATTGGAAAGCCCTAGGCTCTGTGGTTTAACCCACAGCACCACTCGCTAAAGGTGGCTAATAAATCAGATGAAGACTATAAAAGATGGATTAACTGTGGTGTGGTGTTGCTAATGCTTAAAGACCTTCTAAGAAAGATACAATGAGGGAAAGTTCACCTGGTCAGGTTTTGTTTCAGTGTGATGACCCACAAGTTCCCTTGGTGCAGATCAATCAATCTGCAAAAATATACCTATTGCTTCTTAGCAGTGATTTTAGAGGTTGTGGTGGGGAATTTGTAAGCCACTGCCTTCAAGAGGATCAGGCAAGAGAAGTGGTGGACCAGTTCATGCAAGCATAAAAAAAAAAATGGTCCGTGTAAAAAACTAACTGAAAAAAACCTTAGGAGGAAAAAAGTAAGATATTCAGATCAGGACGTAGCACCATGAGGCTTTTCTGAACAAAACCAAAATTACGCAGGTATATTTTTTCATAAAAGTGGAACTAATCAACAGGATGAATACACACAAAAAGTGAAACTATACTTGGATCAACTCATGGTTGCGGTTTAAAATAATGGAAACAGACAAAGGTTTCAATTAGCTCTTCTTCAAGTAGAAATAATCAGATCAAAAATGAACATCAAAATTGCTAGATAAGGTTACCTAGTTTTAAGGTTTGTTGGCTACTGCTGTTGCCATGGGCACAAAGTATCTTGGGAAACACAATATCATGTATGATGTCACAAACAGGAAAGGTCCCAAGTCCAGGCAGAGTTTGTTGAGACACTTAACAGTCAAGACTGTGCCTGACTTTTGCTTAGATGGATCCTTATGGCAGGTAATGAAAATGTTTCTCTTGGGTTATTTTAACTTTAACCATAGGGGAAATGTACATTGAATGTACATTGAGTTTCCAACACCCCCCCCCAAATGAGGACAACCAGTTCCCATTCTGGACACCTTGACCATTTTATATAATCATAGGAAATCCATCTAAGAGTTATTAAAGAACTCAAATGTGAAAATGCTGATCTTCTAATCTAATCCGGTTAGCTTAACATTTGTTCCAGGAAAACTGGTGGTAAGCATTGTTAAAGATTTAATTACAAAGCAAATAGTAAGCCTTGATGAAGTACAGCATGGTTTCTGCAATTGCAAGTCCTATCTCACTAAACATTTAAAGTTCTTTGAGTGTGTCAGCAGGCAATAGATAGCAATGATCCAACAGACCCTTGGTAAACTTCGCAGCAGTGCTTTTTTCTGAGAGGGACGCTGGGGTACGCTTACCCCTAAACATTTTGTGAATCTAACGGGAGAAGAAACTAAAACTACTTTTCTGAGTACCTTTCAAAAAGAATATTCCACCAAGAGCATCCCAATTTCAACAAGTGAGTGTGGACGTGGCTTCTCTCAGATGAATTTAATACTGATTGCAACAAGAGCATTTAAACATTGTAGCCAACTTAATGTTTATAAAATTGGTAGGCCTTCTATTGAGATTGTTTAAGCCTTTGGTGTATATAAATTCATGGGTTTTGAAAGGATGATATCTGGCAACAGACACCAACAGCAAGCAGAGAAATCGGGAAGATGTTAGTGCACACAACCTCATGCCAATGTGGAAGTTACTGTGAGCTGTTGGCTGTGTAATATGAGGTAATGCATGTTCTTTGTACTTTTGCCCATTTACTGTATGTATTTTCCCCAATTTGAACTATAAAATGGTGATTTTCTTGAGTCAAAATGAGAGTACCCCTAAACATTGGAATGTAATAATCTATTTCAGAGAAACAGACCAGACAAGAAAGGAGGAGGAGTGGCATTATATGTCAGGGATGTGTATACCTGTGAAGAGATCCAAGATTTAGAACCTCAAAGTCAAAGTGAGAGCATTTGGGTCAAAATTAAGGGAGAGAATAACAGTGACCTCATTGTGGGAGTTTACTATAGATCCCCAAGCCAAACAGAGGACATAGATGATGTCTTCCTGGAACAGATGGCCAAGCATGCAAAAGGAAGGGAGATAGTAGGAATGGGGGACTTCAATAACCCGGATATTTGTTGGATGTCAAACTCAGCCAAGAGCATAAGGTCAAACAGATTCCTCACTGGCCTTGCAGACAACTTCATTGTCCAGAAAGTGGGAGAAGCAACAAGAGGAACAGCCATTTTAGATCTGGTCCTAACCAATGTTGATGACCTGGTTAGTGGGGTAGAAGTGGAAGGATCATGCTCTTCTGAAGTTTACTATACAGCGGAAAGGAGCAGCCAAGCATACTAGGACTCAATTTCTTGACTTTAAGAAAGCCGACTTCATAAAACTTAGGGAAGTGCTGGGTGAGATCCCATGGACAGTAATACTAAAAGGAAAGGGAGTTCATGATGGCTGGGAGTTTCTTAAGAGGGAGATAGTAAAAGCACAACTTCAGGCAATACCAATGAGACGGAAACATGGAAGGTGCCTAAAGAAGCCAGGGTGGCTATCTAAAGAACTTTTAACAGAGTTAAGATTAAAAAAGGATGTGTACAAAAAATGGAAAAGGGGGAAAACCACCAAAGAGGAATTCAAACAAATAGTTAGCACGTGTAGACACAAAGTCAGAAAAGCTAAAGCACAGAATGAACTCAGGCTTGCTAGAGAGGTTAAAAGCAACAAAAAAGGCTTTTATGGATATGTTCGTAGCAAAAGGAAGAACAAAGAAACAGTGGGGTCACTCAGAGGAGAAGATGGTGAAATGCAAACAGGGGACACAGAAAGGGCTGAACTCCTCAATGCCTTCTTTGCCTCAGTCTTCTCTGATAAAGAAAACAATGCCCGACCTGAAGAATTTGGAGCAAATGATTCAGCAGAGGAAACACAGCCCAGAATAACTAAGGAGATAGTACAAGAATACTTGGCTAGTTTAGATGTATTCAAGTCTCCAGGGCTAGATGAACTGCATCCAAGATGAACTGGCAGGTGTGATCTCAGAACCACTGGCAGTCATCTTTGAGAATTCTTGGAGAACAGGCGAAGTCCCGGCAGACTGGAGGAGGGCAAATGTTGTCCCTATTTTCAAAAAGGGGAAAAGAGAGGACCCAAATAATTACTGCCCAGTCAGTCTGACATCAATACCAGGGAAGATTCTGGAGCAGATCATTAGGCAAACAGTCTGTGAGCACCTAGAAAGGAATGCTGTGATCACCAATAGTCAGCATGGATTTCTGAAAAATAAGTCATGTCAGACTAACCTGATCTCGTTTTTTGACAGAATTACAAGCCTGGTAGATGAAGGGAACGCAGTGGATGTAGCCTACCTTGATTTCAGCAAGGCATTTGACAAGGTGCCCCATGATATTCTTGTAAAGAAGCTGGTAAAATGCAGTCTTGACTATGCTACCACTCAGTGGATTTGTAACTGGCTGACTGACCAAACCCAAAGGGTGCTCATCAATGGTTCCTCGTCATCCTGGGGAAGAGTGACTAGTGGGGTGCCACAGGGTTTTGTCTTGGGCCCGGTCTTATTCAACATCTTTATAAACGACTTGGATGATGGACTCAAGGGCATCCTGATCAAATTTGCAGATGACACCAAACTGGGAGGGGTGGCTAACACCCCAGAGGACAGGATCACACTTCAAAACGACCTTGACAGATTAGAGAACTGGGCCAAAACAAACAAGATGAATTTTAACAAGGAGAAATGTAAAGTATTGCACTTGGGCAAAAAAAGAGAGAGGCACAAATACAAGATGGGTGACACCTGGCTTGAGAGCAGTACATGTGAAAAGGGTCTAGGAGTCTTGGTTGACCACAAACTTGATATGAGCCAACAGTGTGACACGGCAGCTAAAAAAGCCAATGCAATTCTGGGCTGCATCAATAGGAGTATAGCATCTAGATCAAGGGAAGTAATAGTGCCACTGTATTCTGCTCTGGTCAGACCTCACCTGGAGTACTGTGTCCAGTTCTGGGCACCACAGTTCAAGAAGGACACGGACAAACTGGAACGTGTCCAGAGGAGGGCAACCAAAATGGTCAAAGGCCTGGAAACGATGCCTTATGAGGAACGGCTAAGGGAGCTGGGCATGTTTAGCCTGGAGAAGAGGAGGTTAAGGGGTGATATGATAGCCATGTTCAAATATATAAAGGATGTCACATAGAGGAGGGAGAAAGGTTGTTTTCTGCTGCTCCAGAGAAGCGGACACAGAGAAATGGATCCAAACTACAAGAAAGAAGATTCCACCTAAGCATTAGGAAGAACTTCCTGACAGTAAGAGCTGTTCGACAGTGGAATTTGCTGCCAAGGAGTGTGGTGGAGTCTCCTTCTTTGGAGGTCTTTAAGCAGAGGCTTGACAACCATATGTCAGGAGTGCTCTGATGGTGTTTCCTGCTTGGCAGGGGGTTGGACTCGATGGCCCTTGTGGTCTCTTCCAACTCTTTGATTCTATGATTCTATGATTTTTTTTTATTATTATTATAGAAAAAAACCACTACTTAGCAGTAAGCTTGGCAATAATTCAATAAAAGAGGAGGGATCCTCTTGTAGATCAGTAAGTGTTTAAGGAACTGGGAGGAAAGAATAAAAACAAATGGACTTTCAGGGTCTCTTCCACCTCTACAGTATATCCACTTTTATCAACAGGATACTCAGCCTTTTTATCTGATCCAGCCGCAGTCTTCCCACTTTCCTAAAAATTCAAGAATTCCAAAAGGAAACCAAAAACTGCTATGAAGAACCTTAATAATTAAGAAAGGTACTTGCTTTTGTAATGTTTGGTTTGAATGGATCTCTGCATAGCCTATGCAAAATGGCAACCATGTTTATTATCTATTAATGAGCAAAGGATAACCAGATAAAACAAAGAGCCCAATGAAGAAAAATAATCTCTCCCAGTTTGATTTGTCTAAGTAAATCACTGAGGGACCTATGAGGACTGTAGTGCATTTTGTTTGCTTTTACCTTCAAAGGTCATTACTGAACCAGTTTGAGGTACAATCTTTATGCTTATCAAAGAATACAAAGTATTAATGGCGCAACCTCCCCTCCCGAAAAAATGCTGCAATCTTGTAAATAAGAAATGATGTAGGTGAATGACTTGCTGATGATGATTAATGACCCGCTCAATCTTTATATATGTGAGAAGCAGGAAAGACTCATGACTGTTGACAAAATGCATTACTGGGTCTTGAGCTACATTCTGCATCACGAGAAATGAAGCCATCTAACTTAGGCCAAATGTCACAAGTGTATGTGATATTCATTCATTCATTCATTCATTGAATGAATGAATGAATGAACAATGACGAGTTCCTGGTGCTGCCCAGGAATCCAAAGAAACAAAAAGGAAAAGGAAAAGGAAGGAAGGTAATTTTCATATAGATAGTGTAATTTGTCAGTTTCTGGACTTTTCCCACACACAACACATGCACACTCACTCAGGACTTTGACCTGACCCAGGAAACACCTGATCAGGACACAAATGATATTTTTTTTTGGTGTTGGGGGTGGATGCTAGAGCTTAATTATGGTAAATTTGGTCTGCCATCTTAACTGAACATGGAACCTCAAATCCAAACATAGACGAAGATTGTTGCTTCCCCCTCAGGAACCCAATGCAGAGTTGGGTGACAATATCTTCAGAGGCATTCCAAGTGGCACTTGTTGGAATTGTCACACCAAATTGGGGCACGATCTCTTTAGATATCTTCACTTGCAGTGAATGTAACATCATTGGATGACTTACATGAATGCATGATCCATCTCAGATATCACACGAGAGAGAGTCTTTCATCACCTCATATGCAATGCATTGCAGTCTACACATTAAGCTGCTTGTTACCAAGATATGGGATAAATGATATTATGAGTGAAGTCCACATTATTAATTAGTGTCTTCCTAGCATGCACTGGGATGCAGGTGGCACTGTGGTCTAAACCACTGAGCCTAGGGCTTACCAATCAGAATGTCAGCAGTTTGAATCCCCTGGCTGGGTGAGCTCCCATTGCTTGGTCCCAACTCCTGCCAACCTAGCAGTTCGAAAGCACGTCAAAGTGCAAGTAGATAAATAGGTACTGCCCCGGCGGGAAGGTAAAAGGCGTTTTCGTGCACTGCTCTGGTTTCGCCAGAAGCGGCTTAGTCATGCTGGCCACATGACCCAGAAGCTGTCTGTGGACAAACACCGGCTCCCTCGGCCAGTAAAGCGAGATGAGTGCTGCAACCCCAGAGTCATCTGTGACTGGACTTAATGGTCAGGGGTCCCTTTACCGTTACCTTTACAATACATGTTCAGTTCCCATGCTTTGGTATTGGTTTGCCTCCAATCTGCTGAACAGGTAGCAATGGAAAAGAAAGCAGGCATACAATTCAGAATCTATGATATAGCATGTCCCACAAGCCCTCTATGGCATTGAGAGTGCCATGTCCAATGACCCATATTCCGTTCAACTAGTTCCTCACCTTACTTTCATCCAAACCCACTTGAATGTAAGAGTTGCCATATTTCAAAAAGTGAAAATCCAGAAACAAAAGTTGTTGAGCTTTTAAAGGAAATCCACCAAAGTCTACAATTCCTACATGGGCTGCCAAACACCCGGATTTTCCTAGACATTAAGCAATTTTCCGCCCAGATGTTGTTTGCAAGGGCAGAATCTGGGCTATGTCCTTGACATTCCATTATTAGGTCAAATATCCAAATTGTGAAATTTGGATAAACTCAATGTGCTTTCTGCAATAGAAAGCATTTGAAACTATAGGTTTAGAGTTCCTCTCCCTTACACATTAACAGCACCTTCTAATGCAAGTTTATTTATTTAGAAGAAAGTGCATTTAATGGAACAATGGCGGACCTTGGGATCTCAAATATCAGTGGTGCCCTGAGCCTCACCAAAATTTGTCCCCCCCCCCTCCACCTCTTGTACTCCAGTCTAAATAATAATTGTGGTGTTCCCTCCGGCATCCCTGAGTGCAGTGTGACTGAATCAGTCATGCTCCCCTAAATCCAGCTCTGAATGCAACTTACTCCTAGGGAAATGCACAAAAGCTTGCAGCTTTTTCCTTACATCTGAAGAAAGAGAGAGCTAAGATATTCAATGTTATGTTCACTCCTACATAATTGCAGGGTTACCCTTTGTGATAACAAGCATGCATTAGCCAGCTTGGAAACACTGTCAGTCGCAAAACTGTCTCCTTGATAAATGAACAGCCAAGTGCTATTTATTGTGTACAGCTGCACAGGCTTGACAAAGAAAAGCCTGATGTCAGTGCTCCTGCCAACTCCAGAGATTCCCCCTTTCAAAGTTGCTGTGCACAAGCGGAGCCAGTAATCCAGGAAGCAACAACGGTCCCTAAGTGCCAATCATGCAAACCTCTGTAGCCTCTCCCACTCTTCTGGGCAAATCAGGATTCAGACTGTTCAGCTTGACCCATAATGACCAGTGAGACAGAAGAAGAGGAGTTTGGACTTGATATCCCGCCTTTCACTCCCCTTAAGGAGTCTCAAAGCGGCTAACATTCTCCTTTCCCTTTCTCTCCCACAACAAACACCCTGTGAGGTGGGTGGGGCCGAGAGACTTCAGAGAAGTGTGACTAGCCCAAGGGCACCCAGCAGCTGCATGTGGAAGAGCGGGGAAGCGAACCCGGTTCACCAGATTTTCCCTGCAATTCTAGGGATGGGTGGAGTGTTTTATCACTGAGGGCTTATCCACACTTATCTTTCCTCCACTCTTTCCAGGCACAGGCCATGCTCTAAACCTCCTTGTCCGAGCGCTACCCACTTTTGCTCCGGATCTTTCCCTGTGAAAACCCACTCTTTAAAGCTCCACCAAAGCAAAAAGCAACCCATGGGAAACCCGAATTGATGTTTGCTTTGAATGAGTGCTAAAGAGAGGATTTTTGTGGGGAAAGCTCTGGGGTAAGGGGAAAATAATGCTCGGACACAGTGGCATTCTATTGGTTTCCTGAACCCAGGATGGGCACACAGGTGTGCGTCTGGCTGGGAGTGTGCATGTGCTGGGCAGGGAGGTGCCAGCTTTGCTCTCACCGCTGATGCCACTGAAGCAAACCCACTGGAGCAAAGTTGGGCCGTGCTGAGCCACCTGCCCACCCATGCAGAGGGGAGCTTGGCCAGCTGGCATGGACCTTGGTGGGCAGAGAGGGGCACCGAGCTGGGCCAGGCTGCACTGGGGTTGCTTGCGGGGGGGGGGGGACCTGGTCTGTGCCCACTCAAAAATTGTGGGCCTGGGGACACAGCCGCCCTCCCCTGACACTTCCCCCACTATGTCCTTGCTCAGAAACGGAGCTTTTAAGTGTGGACCTATGCCTGGAAAGTGTGGAACAAAAGGCAAGTCTGGATAAGCCCTGAGTTCTAATACTGTACTATAGTATTATACTATACTATTTTTTTCAGTTCTGAACTGTCTGAAATTGTTATGATAACCTGTCCATGGTTTATGCAATGAAGGGTGGACTAAAAATATTGGGATGCATCCAATGCTGTCTGTGAATGGAAGAGATTTCTACTCGTGTTGCAGGACTCCAGCTTTCTCTCCTCCCCACTCTAAAACTGCTCTGGAAAATTGAAGGGAGGTGAGGCCCATTGCAGTGGTGGAATAAATGGGCGAAAGCAGAAGGAGGTGAAAAGGCAACTTTCTGAGATAGGGAGAGTGGGGAGAGGTACAGAGTAATATCAGATGCTCTACCTCCTTGCAGAAGGAAAAATACTATAGGATGCAATGTTGGAGAACATTACACAATCTGGGTTCCCATCTGCATTAGAAGTCCTTAAATTTGTGTAGTTACACGCATGTGAAGGCCACTTTCATGAGTTCAATTGTGCTACCGTGTAGCATAATCAGAGGAGTGTGCCACTGATAAGGTTGGTCAAATACACCCCCACTCCCAACTCAGTTATTTACACAATGCATAAGCCCTTGCAATCACTTCCCTTTCTTCCTGGAAAAAAACTTGCATTTAGTCTCATTTCTCCTGCCATGTGCTTAATATATGAGAAAAATAGTGTGCTGTTAGGCAACCAGGTTTCACAGCAGTGTGTTCAAGAATAGAAATCTTAATGCAGTGTTGAACTCCTGAGGTGCAGTGATGTAACATACCAGGGCTGTAGCCTCTCATATTTAATATTCATGACGTGGAGGCCGAAAGAGTCCCACGATTTTTGAAAATCATTTGAGTGTGCAAGCTGGAGTAATTAATCTTCCTTGCCTGATTGCATTTTTCTTTCCACACCTTCCATTTTTAGTCCTCACACAGCACAGTACAGAAACCCTACTTACACTCCTAAGTACAATCAAAACACAGCAGAATGAAACAAAGATATACACTCACAGCTCACAGATAATATTGTGCAATTTCCCCCTCCCCTGTCCCTACTGCCCAAATTATGCAGGAAGCATCTTACTTTATTAATCAGCTGCCAGCCTAGAAATATGGCTGTTTATTGTTTGGTTTGCTGCAACAACTGAAAAGCATAGAATGGCTGTCTGAGAAACAAACTAAAATCAGTTGTGGAAATTCCTGGGGAAACTGGTTATGGTGTAGGCATTCAGGCAGTGAAAGAGACTCCAAAGACTTTGTTCATTTGCTTGTCAGTGGCTGCTCCCAGACTGCAACTCCCTCCCTGTAAAATAAAAGAATTCCCTGGATGCCTAGATCCAGTTGGGGAAAGCAATCTTTGGTGAGAAATCCCAAACAGAGATTTGAAATCACAAAACACACACCAAAGTAAAGTATGGGAATATAGACTGTTAAACATGTCAGTTTGCATTTCTTAATACAGAAAGTATTGCTCTGGTGTGTAGATCTTTCCTATTCTACTTAATTCAAGAGGTTTCTGGAAGCTTCTGTATATGAAAGAAACAAGCAAAAGGTTCATGATGTTTGGGTTATTCCTTCAGAGAAGCTGAGTAGAGCTGGCTTAAACTGGTTATCTCTTCTGCCAAGGTCATGCTGACTATAAAAGTAGGGTCAGAAGGAGCCTGAGTTTCTCTTTCTCTTTCTATCTCTCTTCCTTCCGGTGTGGTGTTCTGTACATAGTATACTATACAGTGGTACCTCTAGTTACGAACTTAATTAGTTCCGGAGGTCTGTTCTTAACCTGAAACCGTTCTTAACTAGAGGTGTGCTTTCGCTAATGGGGCCTCTTGCTGCTGCTGCGCCGCTGGTACACGATTTCCATTCTCATCCTGGGGCAAAGTTCTCAACTTGAGGTAAGATTTCCAGGTTAGTGGAGTTTGTAACCTGAAGCGTTTGTAACCTGAGGCGGTTGTAAGTAGAGGTTCTACTGTAGTGTTAAGGTTTAGATTTATTATAAGTTATTGTAAGTTTAAGTTAAGTCTGCTGCAACTGGATTTCTTATGGACAGTGCCAATCCTGAATGTATTGGATTTGTGACCATTATGCTCATTTGCCTTCAGTAGCAGTAAAACTCTGCTGAATGAAATATTGTCTCTGGTCTATTTTTGGGAATCCTACAGCCTGTTTAAGTTGTTACTCTGCTAACTATACATTGGTATCTACTCTGGATCAATATTGAGTAGAATTCCATGACAAAACATTTAAAATAACCCCTTCTAAGTTGCTTCCAAAGCTCCACACACATTTGGTAAGTTAAAATTGGTTTCCTTACAAACTCTTCAAAGGTCAGGTTCATGTGCTTTTCAATACAGCAGCAAGAAAAGAAAGACAACAAAACTTAGGCAAGTTCCCAATAGATAAGTGTTTCTAAATTATTTGTATTGAAAGACAAAGATAGCTTGCTTAGTCCATATAGTCTAAGCTTGGAGTGTCCAGCTTAGACCTCTTTACTGGAAGGATTCACAATGGTGGAAAGTGGGAAAACAAAGAGTTTGGAAGCCGTCCACCCCAAGGTGAGGAGGTGTGACCTATATAAGTCTGGCAGGACAGCTTGCTCTCTGGTCTTAACCCCTTCATGCATTAATTGTAGTTAAGAATGTTAGTTATATGAGACTGAATATTAAACACACAGGCAATAAGACTCAAAAACAGCTTTCCACTGACACCAAGAGAAGCCTCTGTTCAAGCCTAATTGCTGGGGAAGAAGAATGAATATTTGTGTGTGTGTATGTGTACTACTGATTTTTATTTTTATTTTTCCCCCACTGACTACTGTTAAACATTAATTGACCAGTTAGTGGATAGTTGTTAATATGCAGCATTTTATCTGCCCAGCTGAACACATAACTCTCTTGGAAATGAGGGTATGATGAACTGTGCAAAGAATACAAAATGTCCTTCTGTTTGTATCACTATTGTTAATGTCTGTGGGTCTGCATGTTTTCTTTCCACTAGATGTTAATACAACACAAAGCCTCTGTTCTTAAAAAAAGCACAGTATTCATGCTAGTTTGAAAGCATATGGAGAAACTCTATTCAAATGCAACTTTGTTACCTAAAATGTTACATATTTGTCTGCCACTCTTGAAAAGCTTATCAAGCATTAATTTGTGCATACTTTAACTTTATTCTTCCATCATTCAGAAGGATTTGAAACTACTAAATCAACCTCATGCTATCCAGAAGCCTGTGCTATTTAGACCATATGTTACAGTGGTACCTCAGGACTACACCAGGTGAGGGTAACCAATGGGTCTCAAACCCTCAATGAGTTAGGGACTTCCCTTGCATGCAAAGACAGGCTTGAGCGGATTGAATGGACGAGGCCAATAGTGGGTCCAACAGTCAAGAAGGCAGTTTCCGTATGTGCTGTAGAGGGACGGGAGGGGCAGATGGGGCTCATCATCCTGGTAAGGTAGCCCATCTAGGAGAAGGAAAAGCACTGCTGTCTTGTGAAGTATCTTTGGGAGAAGGAAAGGCTAAGGCAGGCATAGGCAAACTCGGCCTTCCAGATGTTTTGAGACTACAATTCCCACCATCCCTGACCATTGGTCCTGTAAGTTAGGGATCATGGGAGTTGTAGGCCAAAAACATCTGGAGGGCCGAGTTTGCCTATGCCAGGACTAAAGAATAAATCCTACCCAAATCTGGCATGGAGCCCCTAAGACAGTTGGATGATGCCTTGTTCATCTCCTTTGAGCAACTGCTGTAGCCAAGTTGTTGCCAGACATATTGTTCTGCCTTCCGTATTGTTATCTGAGCAGCCCAGAGACTCCAAACGCATTGCCCAGGCTTGTAACCGGGGAGGTCACTTTGGTGTTGTGCACACAGTGGTTTGATTTCACCACCAGAGGCATACTCCATTGCCTCTTGAGACAGATGGACGCCAACAACCAGAACCCTGGGGCCATTTCTTCATATGTAGATCCAATTTTCTAAAGTAAAGTTAAAGGTACCCCTGACCATTACGTCCATTCACAGATGACTCTTTTTTAAAAAAAAATCAATTTTTATTGAAATTTTTGAACATAAATGCAAATATAAAAAACAATGTAACATATATCATAACATAACTTCTTAACTTCTTTGAACTCCCTCACGTCTTCCGCTCCCACTTGCATCTTTGTCAATTCTTCCCCGCAATTTATCACCCTGTTTACATTCTTATGTCCCATTCATTTAGAGTATAATCTAATGGTTCTCCCAAAGGTTTAAAGTTTTCCCTCAATCTCACTTATCATCCTAATTGCATCTAGTTTAGTGGTGGTCAATTATTTATGATCTAGCCTCCATCTTAACATTCAACCAAATTGCAATGCTTTTTTAAATAAGTCTTAAATTTCTTCCAATCTTCTTCAACCTTCTCTTCTCCCAGGTCTCGGATTCTGCCGGTCATCTCGGCTAGTTCCATATAGTCTATCAGTTGCATCTGCCACTCTTCCAGTGTGGGTAGATCTTGAGTTTTCCAGTGCTTAGCGATGAGTATCCTTGCTGCCGTTGTTGCATACATAAAAAATGTTCGGTCCTTCTTTAACACCTTCTGGTCGACAATACCCAAAAGGAAGGCCTCTGGTTTCTTAGTAAAGGTATACTTAAATACCCTTTTCAACTCATTATATATCATTTCCCAAAAGGCCTTCACTCTCGGGCAAGTCCACCAGAGGCCATTCACGGATGACTCTGGGGTTGCATCCTCATCTCACTCTATAGGCCGAGGGAGATGGCGTTTGTCCGCAGGCAGCTTCCGGGTCATGTGGCCAGCATGACTAAGCCACTTCTTGCAGGGACAGAAGCCAGAGCACACAAAAATGCCATTTGCTTTCCCGCTGGAGCCGTACCTATTTATGTAGTTGCACTTGATGTGCTTTCGAACTGCTAGGTGGGCAGGAGCTGGGACCGAACAACGGGAGCTCACCCCGCCGTGGGGATTTGAACAACCAACCTTCTGATTGGCAAGCCCTAGGCTCTGTTGTTTAGACCACAGTGCCACCTGCGCTAGTTCTAGTTAAATCTCCTAGTCCATTCACTATAGGCCCGTCAGTGATCTGGTGAATGGCAGGGGTTGGTTGGCCTTCCTGCTGGTGATTAGACAGAACCAGCAGGTCAGCTGTGGGGCAGTGAGAAATGTCCCTATTTTTATGTGAGGAATGTTGGGGGGTATGTTATTTTAGCAGTCAAGTACTTTTTGTTTGTTACATGCTTGTATAAATGTTGTCTTTCCTCAGCAATAAGAAGATGGTTTGATTAAAAAAAAACACAGAATAAAATAAGTAGACTCTTTAGTGTCAAACAGGTAACTCTAGCACATTAGGTTAAGCACCATGTCCTAAGAAAGAGGCTGAGAGCTTTAATGCATTTTCTCTAAATTGTTTTGCACAGACTGTTCTGCATGTACAGGCATATGGCTCCTGTGTTTAATTATCCTTTTGTTTGTACGTTTGCTGCATAACGGACATATTTATATTACATTGTGTGCTGTCATCTCTCTGCGTACTTTCAAACATTTATTTTAACGAAGTACTTGTAACCCTGAATTTGTCTAGCTGCTGATAAGTGTTTATGACTGTGTTTTAAAAAATGCTTCCCCCTCTTTCACAGCCAATGGTAATGAAGCTGTTTGTATTTGATTCTTTTCAACGTTCCAGTTTGATGGGGGAAAAGAGGGCTTTACATTCACAGTCTGACAAGATTGTGAATGGGATAGCAGTTTTTTTATTGGATTGATTGATTGATTGATTGATTGATTGTTACCTAGGGAGGTCTCCAAGTGACTGATGTTTAGAAACATAAACATAGATTCATCCTACCTTAAAAGAAAATAATACAAAGCATTAACATTGTTATAATTTGAAACAACCTCATTGAAATGTGACAGAAAGCCTTGGCAGCACACAAGCAACAAAACACAATCAACTCAGTCCCTCAAAGGCGTGGGGAAAGGGGTGAATTTTAGACAAAGGTAAAGGGACCACTGACCATTAGGTCCAGTCATGGACGACTCTGGGGTTGCAGCGCTCATCTTGCTTTACTGACCGAGGGAGCCGGTGTACAGCTTCCGGGTCATGTGGCCAGCATGACTAAGCCGCTTCTGGTGAACCAGAGCAGCGCATGGAAACGCTGTTTACCTTCCCACCAGAGCAGTACCTACTTATCTACTTGCACTACGTGCTTTCAAACTGCTAGGTTGGCAGGAGCAGGGACCGAGCAACGGGAGCTCACCCCATTGCAGGGATTCGAACCGCTGACCTTCTGATCGACAGTACCAAAAAAGGTGTCAGTGAAGGTGTTAGGTGGACCTTACTGGGGAGAGTGTTGCACGGATCTGTTGGGATGCGTCCAAGGAAACGGGGGCAATTTGAAGACCCCCCCCCAAAAGCTGGCTCCAACCCACCAGCCAGCAGCCGGGTGAACTCCGGTCCTTGGATCAGCATGTATCTGCGACCCAAGTTTCAGAAACTGTCAGAAGCTGGCACACAAGCCAGCAGAGATAAGAACTCTTTGCAGCAGAAGGGCAGAGAGAGGCTGTGTAAAAGCATATTTACAAGCATTTTATTCAGCATCGGGACAAAGAAAAACATGTCTGCTCCCCTTCGTGTCCAAGCAAAGAGCATAAGGAAATGCTATACACAACAGAAGTTCCCAGCAGGCTGTGCTGGAAGTAAACAGACACATGACATACAACAATCCACACGTCTGTTCCTCTTAAGGTGGAACGGAACATTAATATCCTAACAAGGTTGGGAGCAACAACTGAAAAGGGCCTTTCCCTTGTCACCCTCCAAGCCTCACACAGAGGACAGACCAAGAGAAGGGCCTCAGATATCCATCTTCTGCTTCAGGTCTTCCCAGAGGCATCACGTTGGCCACTGTGAGAACAGAATGATGATGCATCGTTGGTATTTAACTCCTAGTAAATTAGCAAAAATGTATAAAATGGGGTCAAATGTATGCTGGAAATGTAAGGGAAAAGAAGGCACCTTTTATCATATGTAGTGGAAATGTATGGTAGTAAAATAATTATGGGAAATGATATATAATGAATTGAAAAAATGTTTAAAATAACCCTCTCTAAAAACCCCGAAGCCTTCTGTCAGGGACTCAGCGGGAGCGCAGGGAGGAGGGGAGATGGAGAGCGAGGGGGAGCAATCTGAGGGCAGCGTAGGAGAATATGACAGCAGCCCGATAGATTCCATGA
Source organism: Podarcis cretensis (assembly GCF_951804945.1). Lineage (NCBI taxonomy): Eukaryota > Metazoa > Chordata > Lepidosauria > Squamata > Lacertidae > Podarcis > Podarcis cretensis. The sequence goes on along the minus strand of NC_137176.1, from coordinate 20,526,122 downwards.
GCCTCTCCAGCGAATCGGAAGATTCACAGAAGGGGGCGCCGATGGGCAGGGCAAGGGGCGACCCAAGGGGGACACCCCAGAAGCAAGGGGCCAGCGGGGACTCCCAGAGCAGCAGTTGGAAATCAGGACCAGCTTCCCCACCAGAGCGTAGTGGGGGGGGGGAGGAGTCCCAGGTGTCAGAGCCCACATATGCACCACCAGCGAGAGAAGATGAGTCAGGGTTGACCACGCCTCCATCGGAAAGCGAGTTAACGGTCAAGAGGAAAGTTGCAGGCTGGGCGCGCGCGCCAAGTTCAAAGGTACAGGCGAGCGGCACAGAAGGTAGCCCGGATAGGGAACCAGGTCCTAAAGCCCGCCGGAAGGAGGGGCAAGAATCGTCAGGGTCAGCGTCAGAGGAGTCCAGGAAGGATGAGACCCTAGCGGGCAGGAGGGCCCAGAGGAGAAAGGAACTTAGGAAGAGGTGGAGCAAGGCGAGGGTCTTAAACTGGTGTGGAAGGGGAGGAGACTCAGACGGGACTTCGCCGGTCTAAGGTCGAGACGTAGAGCTGCACGCTGCGGCTTTAAAATGGAAACTGAATCTCAATAAAGACTTTTGTACATAATTACAGCCTAGCGTTGGTCCTCTGTGAGCTGGGACCTGGAGGCAGCTCTGACAGTAAGTCCCGTCTCATCTCAAAGAACCTCGCAACGTGAGAGGACGCAGCGAGGGGCGAAGATTGGTGCTTCGCGAGCTCACAAAAGCAGCACAAGATGACTACAGAAGAACGACTGGCAGCTTTGCAAGATGCCGTGGTACAACTTAAAGCAGAAATACGAGCGGCAAAGAGGAGAGAAGAGGAATCAGATGCTGTCTGCAAGGATCTGCAAAGCAGGTTGGAAATGTTGACTAAACAGGGGCCACTGGGAGCCAAATCAGAAGGGATCGGGCTCGGGAAGAGAGGGGGGAGCCTGGTGTCGCATTTCGATGGGAGTCTGCAGCAATATCCTAACTTCAGAGCAGACGTAGTTTTTGCGCTAAAGTTGCTGGAGAAGGACTTTAGAGATGAGCAGGAGAAAGTAGGCTTCATACTAACGCATCTCCATGGAGAAGCTAAAGCGTGGTTGCGCAATCTGTGGAGAGATAATGATCCAGCCCTCCAAAACGCAAAAGCCTTCATTAAGGCAATGGACGATTGTTTTTTATCGGAGATAGATGTGGATGTCGCTAGAAAAGAGATTCACGGTTTGAAACAAGGCAGAGCCACTGTAAGGCAATATCATTCCCGCTTTTTTGCATTGGTCAACGCGCTGGGATGGGAAAAAGACTCAGCGTCCGTCAGGGACCTCTTCTGGGAGGGGCTGAACGGGGCTGTGAAAGACGAAATCGCAAGGGGGGAGAGACCCCGGAGCACTCAAGAAGTTGTCCAGAGAGCGCTGACGATTGGGGTGCGTCTGGAAGAACGTCCCTGGAGCAAAGACGAAGGGCGTTGGGGACGCACACCAGCGAGAGCACCTCCCTTCTTTCCCAGGGACTCAGCGTGCGCTCAATCCACGCCTCCACTGGGAGGGGGAGAGGAGCCGATGGAGATAGGTGGTGCCAAGGCTCAGTCAGCAACCAGAGCCCTCACACCAGGAGCAGCCAAGGTGAAGCCTCCTAGAGGGAACAGGAAGTGTTACATCTGCGAAAGTGCTCAGCATATGGCAAAAGAGTGCCCCCAGAGGCTCCGCAAGCACAATGCAGCCTCAGCAAAAGTAACAGAAGCAGCTCAGCAGAGGGAACCGCAGCAGGGAAACGACGAAGTCTGGCTGGAAGCAGAGCCGCTGGGGCCCAGCCAGACAAGTCAGTGAAGCAGTCCCCAGGAATCTTACAGCCCACAGACCCCCTCCTGCCCAAACCAGTGGTGCAGCTCACCGCAACACTCCAGCTTCCCAATGGGCTCACCATGGAAGTCCCTATTACCATTGACTCTGGTAGCAATGCAGACTTTATGGGGGTGGATTTCATCAAGCAACATAGCATAGCGCTCCTGCCTGCCGCGATGCCCCTGAAGGTAGTGACAGTCAATGGAAGAGAATTGCTGGGGGGACAGGTGGTACAGCAAACGCCGCCAATGGTGATGCGCATTGGAAATCACCGCGAAGTCATCAGCTTCAACGTCACCCAACTGTCAGACACGCCCATAGTGTTGGGCATGAGCTGGTTGGACAGGCACAGCCCGGCATTGGCATGGTACCAGCGTAAATTGACCTTCTGCTCCTCCTACTGCGCAGAACATTGCATCATGACTCACCAGGAGGACGAGGGGCAAGAGGATGACCCACAGCTACAACTGGGCATGCTGCAAGCGGTACCCGACAAGTACAAGGCGTTTTTGGAGGTCTTCTGCGAGAAGGAAGCGGACAAGCTGCCTCCCCACAGACCCTACGACTGCAAGATTGACCTCTTGCCGGGGGCAACGCTGCCGACCGGAAAACTGTACTCCATGTCTGAAGACGAACTGCAAGAGCTCGGGGAGTTCATAGATCACAATTTGAAGCGGGGCTTCATCCGAGAATCCAAAGCAGTGTGGGGCAGTCCTGTGTTCTTTGTGAAGAAAAAAGACACGCCCCAGAAGAGGCTAGTAGTTGATTTCAGAATTTTAAACTCGAAAACGAAGCCCACGGCTTTCCCGATGCCCAAGATCGACGACTTGCTCGCGACGGTGAGGAAGGGACGCATCTTCACCAAGTTGGATCTACGAGGGGCGTACAATCTTATACGCATGCGGGAGGGCGACGAGTGGAAGACGGCCATGTTCACGCCCTTGGGCACCTATGAGTATAGGGTTATGCCTTTCGGTTTACAAAATGGATCCCACTGCTTCCAAGCCTTCATGCATCACGTGTTAGCGGGGCTCCTCTACAAGAAGTGCGTCTGCTTCCTGGACGACATTCTGATCTTCTCAGAATCACAGGAGGCTCACAAGAGAGATGTCAAGGAAGTCCTGCAAAGACTACGGGAGCACAGGCTTTACGCCAAGCTGGAGAAATGCCAGTTCGACATGACGGAGGTGGATTTCCTGGGCTACAAGCTGTCCGACAAGGGAATCGCCATGGACAGCGCCAAGGCACGATCAGTACTGGACTGGAAGAGCCCGCGCAATCGGAAGGAGGTCCAGAGGTTTGTCGGCTTTGCTAACTTTTATCGCAAGTTCATCAAGGGTTTCGCTATGCAGACGGCGGCCATCACGGACACCCTCAGCTCCAAGAAGAAGAAGTTCATCTGGACGGAGCAGGCGGAGCAGTCCTTTCAGAAACTCAAGCGTCTTTTCGCTTCCGAGGAACAACTGCTGCATGTGAACCCCAGCAAACCCATGAGGGTGGAGACGGATGCCTCCGACAGAGCCGTGGGGGCAGTCCTGTTGCAGAAAGACCCGCAAGGGGATTGGAGGCCGTGTGCTTTCTACTCCAGGAAACTCAGCAAGTCGGAGCAGAACTACACCATCTGGGACAGAGAGTTGCTGGCCATTCATGCAGCATTCAAGGCGTGGCGGCACTTCCTCATCGGAGCCAAACACACGGTGCAAGTTCGCACGGACCATAAGAACCTGGAGTACTGGCGCACGGCGCGGTTCCTGAACCAGAGACACATCCGCTGGGCGGAGTTCTTTGCGGACTTCGACTTCAGGATAGAATATATCCCCGGAGACAACAACATCATGGCTGATGCGCTATCCAGGAAGCCGCAGTATCTGGAGGAAGCAGCACCGGTAGCGGCCAAACACATTTTCGCACCCAAGGCGTGGGCATGCGCTTCAGCCACCGTAGACCTGGAAGCGATACGGCGCGAGCTGCGAACAGATTCCTTTGCGCGCTCCAAGATGGAGGAGGTGCGCAGCGGCACAGCAAAGGACGACGAGTTCCAGATACGCGACGGACTGCTCCTCCGCAAGGGGGCCATCTACGTACCGGGAGATGAACTCCGCGCGACAGTACTGCAACAGCTACACGACGCACCCAGCGCCGGACATTTCGGCAAGGAAAAGACGGTGGAATTAGTAGCCAGAGACTTTTGGTGGCCCAAGATGCGGGGAGAAGTCGCGGATTACGTCACGAGGTGCGACACCTGCCAAAGGGCCAAGCCAGTACACAGACCGCCGGCGGGACTGTTAGAACCGCTACAGACCCCGTCCGAACCGTGGGAGAGGGTAGCCTTGGACTTTGTCACTGACCTGCCCAGCTCGAGGGGCAAAACAGCAGTACTCGTGGTAGTCGACATGTTCACCAAGATGGCGCACTTCATTCCTTGCGCGAAGGTGGCCACAGCGGAACAGACAGCCAAGCTGTTCATAGACCACGTGTTCAAGGTGCATGGCCTGCCACGGTCTATCCTGTCCGACCGGGGGCGCCAGTTCATCTCGAGTTTCTGGCGGAAGCTGATGGGCATCCTGAACGTCAAGGTCAACCTAGCGTCGGCAAGACACCCGCAGACCAACGGACAAGCGGAGAGGGTCAACGCCGTCATGCAGCAGTACCTGAGATGTTACGCCAACCAGCAGCCCTCGACCTGGGTGGACTACCTGCCCCTGGCCGAGTTTGCCTACAACAACACACAACACGTGTCCACGGGGGTGACACCGTTTTTCGCCAACCACGGGCGACATCCCAGGACCTTCCCGGGCTTAGAGAAAGAGGGGGAGGGGGAGCCACAGGGAGCAGAGGCATTGGCAGAGGAGTTACAGGAGGTCCATGAACAGCTCCGTAGACAGTTAGACCTAGCAAAACACGTATACAAGATGCAAGCAGACAAACACAGAAGAGTGGGGGAGGACATACGGGTAGGGGACTGGGTCTGGTTAGCGGCCCAGGCAGTGCCGGCCAGATCCTTAGCTAAGAAGAAGCTAGGACACAAGCAGCTGGGCCCTTACCTAGTCGAGGCACAGATCAACCCAGTGGCTTTCCGTTTGACACTACCGGAGGGTTCCAGAATGCACCCAGTCTTTCATAGATCGGTGCTAACGCCCTACAAGGCACCTCACAGGTTTCAGGAGCCAGGGACAGCTCCCAGTCTGCTTAGAGACGCACCCGTGACGGGGGGGTCGCCGAGGGCGGGGCCACTCAACGAGGTGACGGAGATTTTAGACTCGAGATGGGGGGAAGAGGGAGTCGAATATCTCATCGCAAGGGAAGGTGCCCCGGCCAGCGCCAACAGCTGGGTGCCGTACTATGCGGTGGAGGAGCACTACCTCAAAGATGAGTTCCACGCACTCTTCCCACACAGGCCCATGCCGGAGGATTATTTTGACGAATATCTTTTCACCCCCACACTCTCAGCCAGTATGTTTCAGGGGTTCTCCTCGGCTGAGGAGACGGTTCCAGAGACTACCTCGCCGGAGGGGTCGGTCTCAGACTTGGGTGCGGAACGCTCTTATTGGTGGGACACTCAACCCGAGGAGGAGTGGCGCAGGAGACTGCTCAGAGGGCCCTGGCACGCAGACTCCCCAGAGGAAATGGGGGAACAAGGAGGCATGGACGGGTTGGGGGAGGATCCTGGGTTCGAGCACGCCGGCAACGAGATGGAAGCGGAGGAGAGTGACGTCGATGTACCCGTCACGGACTGGCAGCATGCCAGGGGGGAAGACCTGTATCCGGCATGCACCCCCACAGCATTGGAGCACCCGGAACCCACGCCAGAAGAGGGGGAGGGGGGAAGGGGGGCTTCGAGGGGGGGATGGATGTCAGGGACTCAGCGGGAGCGCAGGGAGGAGGGGAGATGGAGAGCGAGGGGGAGCAATCTGAGGGCAGCGTAGGAGAATATGACAGCAGCCCGATAGATTCCATGAGCCTCTCCAGCGAATCGGAAGATTCACAGAAGGGGGCGCCGATGGGCAGGGCAAGGGGCGACCCAAGGGGGACACCCCAGAAGCAAGGGGCCAGCGGGGACTCCCAGAGCAGCAGTTGGAAATCAGGACCAGCTTCCCCACCAGAGCGTAGTGGGGGGGGGGAGGAGTCCCAGGTGTCAGAGCCCACATATGCACCACCAGCGAGAGAAGATGAGTCAGGGTTGACCACGCCTCCATCGGAAAGCGAGTTAACGGTCAAGAGGAAAGTTGCAGGCTGGGCGCGCGCGCCAAGTTCAAAGGTACAGGCGAGCGGCACAGAAGGTAGCCCGGATAGGGAACCAGGTCCTAAAGCCCGCCGGAAGGAGGGGCAAGAATCGTCAGGGTCAGCGTCAGAGGAGTCCAGGAAGGATGAGACCCTAGCGGGCAGGAGGGCCCAGAGGAGAAAGGAACTTAGGAAGAGGTGGAGCAAGGCGAGGGTCTTAAACTGGTGTGGAAGGGGAGGAGACTCAGACGGGACTTCGCCGGTCTAAGGTCGAGACGTAGAGCTGCACGCTGCGGCTTTAAAATGGAAACTGAATCTCAATAAAGACTTTTGTACATAATTACAGCCTAGCGTTGGTCCTCTGTGAGCTGGGACCTGGAGGCAGCTCTGACACCTTCCTTTTAGGAATTCTAGATGCCAAAATCTGAAAGGAGCAGATAAGACTATTTATGTATACGACCATGGCTGTACGGATGTTATTGGCCCAGAGATGGAAAGAAGATAAAGTCTCCACCAGAGAAGAATGGCAGATCAAGTTGATGAATTATGCCAAAATGGCCAAAATGACCAGAAGAACCAGAAATCAGGAAGACCAAAATTTTAATAAGGAATGGGGGAAATTTATAACTTATCTTAAAAAAATATTGTAAACAGTTAAAATTGTTAGTAGGATTGGAATATCACCTTTAGTTTAATGATGAATTTTCGACACAATGGAGAGGTAGAAGATTTTGGATTGTCATAAAAGATGCAGGAGGAAATGATTAACAATAAGACCCACAAAGGGGGGGGGGGAGCCCAGGAGATTCCTTGGAATCTTGTATTTATGTTGTAAGTTGGACATGTGAGTGTAAAATTTAATTTGAAAAACCAAATAAATTTAAAACAAAACAAAAAATCCAAAACAAATGCTGGGCTAGATAGGATTTTAGTCTGATCCAGCAGGACATTTCATATTTTTTTTATGGACAGTGTACACATTCTTCCATTATTTCCTTTGTTTAGAATTCATCTTAGTTTGCCAGTCGTCAAAGCCAAAGCCTTGCTACAGAGCAAAGTTTCCCAAACTTGGGTCTCCAGCTGTTTGTGGACTACAACTCCCATCATCCGTAGCTAGCAGGACCAGTGGTCATGGATGATGGGAATTGTAGTCCAAAACACCTGGATACCCAAGTTTGGGAAACCCTGATATAAAGAATGCCTGTGAGGTTAATTTTGGACAGGGTGGGAGAAGTGAATATTCCATAAGAAAAGGTTTTCCTAGAGATGGGGAGAGGATATGCTTGGTCCACTTGAACCAAGCAGATGTGACACTAGGAGCGATAGAGACATTTGACTCAGCTCACATTTCAAGGTGAAGCTACCTAATTCACATTTTCCCAAACAATATATGAACAAAAACAGAGCCATCATTTGAAATTTGCTTTTCTCCAAATATTGCAATATAGTTGTTCTCTTAATTGTTTTCTATGTTTCTATTATACTGTAGATCACTTTAAGATGCTTCATAAGCAGTGATTCATAAATGAAATGAATTTTTTTGAAAGTATCTGATATGGGCTGTTCATTCCCCCCCCCCCCCAGGTGGCTTTTGTGGTAATCTTTGCAAAGCAACTTTTGTGAGAAACGGATTTCTTTGAAACTCTGACCCAGTGCCATGGTTCCAAATCTCAATCCATCAATTAAAATAAAAAATGAAAAGCAACACATGGCATTTCGTAACCTCCAAAGAATGACTGAACAGATCCAGGATGTTAATAGTAATGCTTTGTGCTATCTATTCTCCTAAGTCAACATTCAAGCCACAGGAAAAGCCCCAGGCTCAGCATTATATAAAGCACACACTACAGATTAAGCAACGAGAAGCATATTACAAAGCTGAATACCAAGCAGGCGTCTCTGCTGGGGGTGCTCCAGGTGAATAACTACCTGGTGCAATCAAAATGGAAATCATTTGTGGGTGTTGTTTCTTGTGGGATTTTATTTTATTTTATTTGCAAATTGAAATACAGTTGTTTTCCAGGTGTGAATGAAGAATGAGCAAACAGATTTCCTGTAACATTTTGTAAAAATAAATAAATGTTTACACACAATACATTACAGTTCCAAAGGATTATTCAGCAACACGGAAGGAAGACGAGGAATGAAAGCTTGTCCAGTGTATTGAGAGATCACCGTTAAGGCTGCCAGCAGTTCCTCTGGCTATGTATCTAACAGGAAATGAAGGTTATCATCTTCTCCGGTGGAGAGGGGAATTGTAGGACAGAGTCTTATAATAAAAGTTCACATTTTGTTTATGTACTTCTGCCTCACTATTCCGTTTGCTAACAGGGAAATCATAGCAGGCTGAGTGAGCAAGACTCAAAGGTGAATGAACTACCAGATCCAAAGCCCTGATACACTTGCATCTGTCAGGCAAAAGTTGGAAGGGGGCACAATTCTCCTTCTTCCACCAGCATTAAATAAAAATTTTCCTGTATAACTACACCTGCACCAAGACATGACGAGGACTACTTGATGGATGTGGAGATTTGATGGAACTCTACATCCCTAACTGGGGAGTTGGTGTTAGCCCCCCACTGTAGTTTTTTCTCCAGTGGGGTGCATGCCAAGAAACAGGAGAACTTTGGAATCAGCAGAACCAAAGCTTCCCCTATGAAGTATCAAACACACAGTCTTCCCTTTCTGCCAGAGAAGCGTCAACAGCCAAGGGTGAATAGTGCCTTTCAGTACTGCCTGGGAAGATGAATCCAAGCTTGGTCCCCTCTCTCTATGGATATACTTCTGGCAATATGCAAAATCCTGTGCCTGACCCTCAGACACCCTCAAAAGAACCATAGGATCGTGACCTAACATGCTCATGGAATTTAAACACCAGAAAGACAGGGGCAATTTTTCTGGAAGCCACGTTTAGCAGGAAAATGATGCCCTCACCTCTAGGAGGAAAGTGCTGGGAGACCTTGACTCGGGTTGCCAGGGTTCAGTGGAAACCCACATTCCATATTGCCTTGGGAAGTTGATGTCAACCACCCACTAAACGTGGCAACTGGACACCAGACATCTCCCACTTGTTGGTGGCCCACAAGTTGTTCCTGGAAGCTCTCAGCATTGCTGTTTCCTGCCACAGAGGCTGTCACAAAGAGTGATGCAGAACACTGGAACAGTTTCTGACAAGTTCATCCGATGTCCCTCACAAAGCACCATGTATGAGGAGGAGACTGGCACCTAAACCTCACAATGAGCCTGAGTGGAAGTAAACATGGTCATTGTGGAAGTGATACATCACAGCTGGTTGGTGCATGTGGCGATCACACAGGGTCCCCGGACATTCGACAGTCTATTGATCCCTGTGCCACCACTATGATCACTTCCCCGCTGCCACCAACCCGTTTCTCTCGGGTACACACTGAGTCCAGACAGTTGTTAACATTAAAACAAATAATCAAGTTTATTTTATAAGCAGGAACAAGTTTATGGTTTCAGATAATTTTTCTTGTCAGTTTCTTATCCTTAGTTTCTATACTGGCCTATACCTTCCTATTAACTTCTAACTGATTATCCCAACTGTCTATCTGACTCCTCCTAACAGTTTCTCTCACTCTCTCACAACAAAACCAACCCACAGACTTATCCTCCCTCTTCCTTCTCCAACTCCCAACTGACTTCCAAAACACTCCAACTCTTAACTCCTCCCCTTGGGTTCCCACTGGCCAATCACTTCACACTCATTTAACCCTTTCCTTATGACCCACCTAGGAGGGCAAACGCCACAGTGCATTCCAGCCACTTCTTTGGCAGGTAGCATAAAGAGCAGGCCCACCTAACAGAGGAAGAAAAGGCAAATGGAGGAGGTGTGGGAACTACTTTCCCAAAAGAGACTGAAGCAAGGGAGAAAGATTGTGGAGAAGAGGAGAGCTAGGACCCTGAGTTAGACCCACTAGTACCCAGTGGTGAGCTAGCAGCAGCAGGAAACATATGAGAGGCAGCTGAGAGGTAAAATGGATCATTGGGTTTCAAATAGAAGCAAGAGAATGGGATCAGAACTTTTTTAATGTATAAAGAAGGCTTGCCACTGAGCAGAGTGCCCAAACCTGCTAATTAGGATTAAGCGAACCATCATATCTCTTCTGAAGAAAGGGGTGGATGTGAGGCTCTCAGAATTTTTAGCTCTACGGCACTCTCATCTTCTTTAGGAACATCTAACATTATGGCTGTAAGTTAAAAGTAGAAGCTTACGGTTTGGAAGCTACAGCTGTCAATCACAACGGCACACCTCCTCCTCCTCCTTTCTCTCTCCTTGTTGCCTGACGTTTTTCCTTGTATGGAAAGCTTGCCTGTGGGAGATTCAGAAATATATCAGATCTGAAGCTTCAAGATCAGTCTGCTTTGCTTTGATCTGCTTGGAAGCAGAGCTGTTTCACTTCAGAGGCAGCTGAAAACCTCTGAAACAGACCACCTAGGCCCAGAATTTTGCCACTGTCTGAAAGAGAATACTCCCCCCCCCCTTAAAAAAGGATGTGGCCTACAAAATTGTGTGCGTGTGTGCGTGTGTGTGTGTATGTACACCAAATGGATGCAGTTCAGTGTTTAACAGACTACAGTGACATTATCTCCCCAAGTTACGCAGGAGAACAGAAGTGGGAAGAAGGGTCTAATTAAAGAGGGGTGCTCATCTTGTGGGGTGGGTAGGATTTTTCTTCTTTATAGGCAATGATGGGTGAGCACTTTGGGGGATGTTATTCTATTGCCATTCTCATACATGAATGTTATGCTACAACATGAGTTGTAAATCTCTGAGAGACTCTTTTTGTGTGTGAAAAGGGATGAATAGATATAATGCATAGTAGTAGTAGCAACAGCAGTAATAATAATAATATTTTCTGCTGAGGTACCACGTCCTCCAACATTTATCCAGTGAAAATAGGGAAGTCCTATTCCATACCCTCCAACATTTCTTTGATGAAAATAGGGGTGTCCTAAGGAAAAGCAGGACATTCCAGGATCAAATCAGAAACCAGGACAGCTTCTGTAAATTTAAGACTGTCCCTGGAAAATAAGGACACTGTTTATTTGTAAATGCTTACTTTATTGGCTTCATATACCATTTTGCAAACATGCTTTAATGTTGCAAAACTGACAAGAAAGCTTGATGCAATTTAGCATTCTTTTGACAGCTTTGTACTCCATTTTGGGTCTCTGTCCAAGCTGCACTTGGGAGCAAGTGTCCCAGTCATCCTAAATTCCACACCAGACTTTTGGCTAGGGGCCGAGTCTGCCTCGCTCGCTGGCGGAGCTCAACTATTGCCCCTGACAGGAGACAAAACAGTTCTGAGCGCTTCAACAAAACAATGAAATTGCTGCTTACTCTGCAATCACTACAATAGCTTTGTAGATTCAGTTGTAAGACGGCTGGGTAGTCTCAGAGGTGCCTGGGAGTTTTTTTGTCTTCATACAATAAGGCAGACAGTTCTGAGCATTTCAATAAAACATGCAGAGAATTCTCGCTAAATTCTAAATTACCGTGCCAAAGCCTAAAGCGCTAGAAGTTTCCTCCCAGTAATCCAAATGATTTTTCTCTCTCTGTGTGTATGTATCTATGTGTAATGCTAAAGAATTTTGATATTACCATTTTAGTTAGTTTCCATAGATACTTGCAATAAGAGTGACATGTTATGGTAAATATTGCATTACCCTGTGAATGCAGTGAGACAGAAACCTGCAACACAAGCCTATCTTTAAAGAATTTCAGAAAAGGGGGAAAACACAAGAAATACTTTTTCCGTCCTTTGGGCCTAACTAGCCACTATCTTATTGATTTTATTTATTTAAGAAATTCCCATCCAACCTTTCACCACAAGGTCCCAGGGTGAGTTACAACAACATTAAACTTCAATAAAACAATTTAAAACAAACCAAAATGGCTGCTTATACAGTCACAGGATGGGCGGCTGTTGTGGCTGTTGCAGCCTGTCATGCCGGACCCCTTCCCCTAGGGAGCAATGTCAGGGCTAGGCAACCAGCCATTGGGAATTCCCAGGCCTGCTGCTGGAGATTGGTGGGCTATCACACCATTGGTTTATTTGAATCCTGGGCTGGGACCCTATAAAGACTGATTGCGGCTGACCCCAAGGACCGTGTTCAGCCAAAAAACAACTCTCTGTACCCTCCCCCCATGATGTTGCGGGTTTATGTATGTTAACTTTTTCCTTCTAGGGTGCTGCGTTCATTGGCTTCAATAATGGTTCAATAATGGGTGCTGTTTTCAGAGCTGGGAATGAATTTTCCTCCCAACAGATTGGCCCTGTTTGTAGGCTTTGTCTTCCCCACAGCAATAGTCACAACTTTGGTGGATAAGGTATTGGGTGGAATCCTTCCAGTGTAACAAAATGTGGTGGGTGGGTGTGGAGTGGTGTATCACTCCTACCTCAGAACTGTGCGGTAACAGGGTACTGTCAGGAGTTCAGCCTACACTCGAATAGAACCCTGGCAGAGACACATGCCTGACTGGCATGTTCCCTCCCTCCTGGTCGATCGTTCAGGAGCTTCAAAAGCTTTCTTCAGCCCGAACATCACAGTGACCGATGCCAACCGACACTGGCACACTTAGGGATCCGCAGAGTTTGCGCATCATGCGTAACAGACCTCAGCAACTCAGCATTTTGGCTAATCTACTTTATTTACATATAAACACACACGGAGCACTGCAACATGGCTGTATCTCTCTCTAGCATCTGATAGCAAAACACACACACACACACACACAAAGGACAATAGTCCCACTTCACGGAACACAGTAACACAAACATCCTGACTCCGTCACTTCCCACTCTGTGGAGTCAAAACATATACCGTCATGTGATAGACAAAAATCCCATGATTGCAACCATGGAGCAGGAATTCTAAAAGGTACCCCATTAGAGGGGTCTAGTAGGACGTCTCTGTCCAAAAGTCAAGGCATGTAGCAGATGGACCATAAAGCTTCCTTCAGTGGCTTAGGAGGGTCATATGTATAGACTTGCAGCTTGCAGATGACCCATAAATCCCAGGCTTGCCTTGTCATGTGATGGCCCTCCACCAGGGGGGTTGTGAGGGATATACACCCAATGCCGAGGCCAAATCTAACCTACATCTGGAATCAATACAGTTACGGCAAATTTTTTAATCCTAGAACATTGTCTTGTTCAGTTTTTCCCCTTTCTTGGCTCACGCCTTGCTCCCTGGGGTGTGGGGTAGATCACTGCAAATGGGTCCGCAATATATGAATCAGGCAATATATTGTTCTTGGCTAAAGGAAATATAGTAGTATGCTTTATGCCCTAAAATGTGTATGTAAAGTATGATTCGAAATGCACACATGGAGATAAAATATTTTTGCTCCTTTCATAATAATGTAACTATATATTTAAATGTGAATGTCCTTGCAGACTTTTTATTTCAGTTGTTGTTGTTACAGATTAATGTGAAGATAGGGTGGAACAGGTATATGAATGAAAAGATGTGACACTGACATGAACTGCAATGTGCTCAGAAAGACCATTTCCATTTCCATTCCTTTCCATTCTTCCTCCATCTGAAATTGGACTTGAAAGATGTTTTTTGCTGTAGGGCATAGAATAGGCTGGTGTGTGTGCTTGGTTGTGTTGTGTGCAATGCTTTTTTCCCCCTGGGGGGACGCAAGGGTACGCATCCCCCTAAACATTTTGTGAATCTAACGGGAGAAGAAACTAAAAAAAAAATAAGATTTTTAGTTCCTTCTCTAGCATGATGAATCATCAGTTCCATTGCTACTCCTGATGGCGGCCTCATTCCCTGTCACAGTGTTTCCTGAGTCTCAGATGGAAGCAAGCGTTTAATGTGTGAAGCAGGAGTTGGACTCTAGCATGGCGATTGGTCAGTTTCATTATTTCTACTTCCAATGGCGGCTTCATTTCCTTTTCCAGTATTTTTCTTGAATCAAAATGACAGTACCCCTAAACATTTTTTAGAAAAAAAAGCACTGTTTTTATGTATCTGTGTAATGACCATGACAGTTTCTCAGATTTGCAAATGAGCCCATGGGTCTAAAAAGGTTGGTAACCCCTGCATTAAGAGCTCGTATCTCAGTGCTAGAATGTTTACCTTGCACGGATAAGGTCCCAGGTTGAGTCTCTGACATCTCCAAGTAGAGCAGAGGAATGATCTTGCCTGAAACCATGGGATGCTTCTCTGAGTAAGTCTAGACTATAACACACTAGAGGGACCAACAATTTGGCTTAGTATGAGACAGCTTCCAATAATCCTAGTTTATTATTTTTACCTCAAATCATGATCTACTGCAAGCGCTGAGCCATCTCTGCCACACATTACAAAAACTGAGTGGGGGCATGAGATGGGGAGGCACAATATGTTAACAAATACCAAATTTTCCATGATTTTTAAACTTTGCTTTGCCCACTTCCTAGATGTAACTTATTAGTCACTTGCCTTCATTTTTATATTTTTTTCAGGAGGTTGCCCCATACCCAGGGAGAGATATTAACTAAAGACAGCAAGTGACTAACCATGGTGTCCCCGTTTATATGGAACTTTCTCATGAAATTTAATTATTGGTTTGAATTATTGATTTCTTGCTTGGATAAACTAATCCTGCCATAATCACGAGTAAAACTAATACATTATAATTAGGGGATGAGATAAGCAATGGAGATTGGTTTCATCAAATAATTATGCCGCTCAGTTTGAATTATATTAAAGTTGCGTGTTTGCCACCTAATGGGTGACAAAAGTGATCATTTATAACAATGTAGATCTCATTTGCAGCTGCTGTATTATTTAGGGTGGGAAATAGAATATTACTTCCAGAATCTCCCTGTGCATTTGGGAAATGAACAACAACTTTCTTGCCATTTAATCAAGCTTCCTATAGATAATCTTTAAGAGCAATCCCCACAGGAAGTTATTACAAAGTACGCAATTCTGAAGGTTTCCCATGATTGAGAGGATTCCTTGTGGTTTCTCCTTTAGTTTTCTGAAGTTTCCTTCCTGCAGCCAATCAGAAGCCGCAATTTGGTTTTCGAATGTTTTAGAAGTTGAATGGACTTCCGGAACTGATTCCGTTTGACTTCCAAGGTATGATTGTATTCTGAATTTGTACTCTATCCTGCAGAGTTGTATGTTATGCAAGGGTTCCATAGAGGATACACAGAAGGTTGCTGGCAGACAATTTCCTATGGTTCCCGAGGACAGAAAATTTGAAATTCACTACTTATTGAGCAATGTTATCATCTGACAGGGAGGGAGGTTCTGATTGACAGGTGTGAAATATCTAAACAGGCAGATTGCAGTTTACAGTATCCAATGTTGTCCATTGCTGCAGATCAGCAGAAAAGAAAAAAGGCAAATGTTTATATGTTTCATGGAGGCATATAATCTGGACAAAAAAAATGGCTTCCAGGTGGAAAAATCAAAATTGGAAATAGAGCTGTTAGATCCCAAAAGTAAGAACTTGTCAAGAATGTATAACTTGCTGTTGAAATGGAACACTCAGGATGAAACGGTAAAATCAGCTATGATTAAATGGGCACAAGATGTTGGACATAATATTATGATGGCTGACTGGGAACAGTTATGGACCACAGGTATGAAATTTACGGCATGTAATGCCTTAAGAGAGAATATAATGAAAATGATTTACAGGTGGTACATGACACCAGTCAAGCTTGCAAAAATTTACCATTTGCCCGATAATAAATGTTGGAAATGTAAAGAGACCAAAGGCACATTCTTTCACCTTTGGTGGACATGCCCAAGGATTAAGACTTTCTGGGAAATGATTCACAATGAAATGAAAAAGGTATTTAAATATACTTTTTTGAAGAAACCAGAGGCCTTTCTCCTGGGCATGGTCGGCCAATTGGTGCCAAAGAAGGATAGAACTTTCTTTATGTATGCTACAACAGCAGCAAGAATACTTATTGCAAAGTACTGGAAGACACAAGATCTACCCACCCGGGAAGAATGGCAGATGAAGGTGATGGACTACATGGAACTTGTGGAAATGACTGGCAGAATCCGAGACCAGGGAGAAGAGTCGGTGGAAGAAGATTGGAAGAAATTTAAAGATTATTTACAGAAATATTGTAAAATTAAGGAATGTTAGAAAGATGTTGGAATGAAGTTACATGGCTTTAGCAGAAATGTTATAAAGAATTAAGTATAATAGATTGTAATTGGATTAAAGGAAAAAAATAATGTTAGAATTTGTTAAGTTAAATGATAGGACAGAAGTTTGAGGAAGATGGAAAGGATTTGCTGAAACAATTAATCGAAGTGGAACACAAAAAAGGGAGGTGTGAGGAGGTCGCTGAAACAAGTAAAAGAAAATTAATAACATTGAAAGTATTGGTTGTGTTTCTTTTTTCTTTTCTTTTTTTAATTGTTTTTGTTTTATTTTTGTTATGTATATGTAATATTCTTGTTTTTGTATTGTATTGTATGGTTTTGTTATGTTTAATTCTTTTTCTTTTTTCTTTCTGTAACTTTCAAAACTTTAATAAATATTATTTAAATAAAAAAAAAATGAATGTTTGTGCTGTGTTCAATGAGCCTCTCTGTTGCTGCAAAAGAGTGCTTTAGTCTTTTATCTACAGATAGGGGGAAGGGAAGCCTTGCCTGGAAACCCGACACTTGCTGTTGAAACCTTGCAGTGTGTACAGACAGGCATGAGAGTTTCATCCATGGCCGTTTTGCCCATTAAGTCTGTGGTTGGCTGGGAGGCATGAGGCATTCTTGGCATGACAGTGTAAGTCATGCAGGCTTCTAGTGGGGGTCCCCAGATAGCTTAGCCCTCCAAACCCTGGGGCAAGTGTACCCACATGCCTCTGCCCACATGCCTTTGAAGGTGGTAGACTCTCATTCATTGGAGGTATCTCAGATGGCCATCTGTCAGGGTCCAGCTGGATGATGGAGTGTGGTTGGAGACACTCGCCCAGGCATAGGCAAACTTGGCCCTCTAGATGTTTTGGGACTACAGCTCCCATCATTCCTGACCACTGGTCCTGTTATTTTATTTATTTATTTATAATATTTATTAAATTTTAGTTTAACAATAAAATACATAGATAATAACACAATCTTTTCCAATATCCACATTTCATACTCATCTTTGGACTTCCTCACAACCCTTGTTCCTGCTTTCTAAACTCATAAATTTTACCAGCAAATTATTAACTTGGTTTAATTCATATAGTATAATTTTCCAATATTAATATCTCAAATTTTGGGATTTAACATACACTTATTGAAACTTAATCATAAAATGTTACTTATCCAAAATTTATCTTTTCGTCTTCCAATTAAATTTAAATTTATATTCTTTATAACTAGTTTGTTGAAGCCATGTTTTTGCTAATCTTACATCTTTCTTAACATTCATACAATTTACAATATTTTTGTAGATAGTCCTTAAATTTCTTCCAGTCTTCCTCCACCAGTTCTTCTCCCAGGTCTCGGATTCTGCCAGTCATCTCCGCCAGTTCCATATAGTCTATCAGTTGCATCTGCCATTCTTCCAGTGTGGGTAATTCTTGAGTTTTCCAGCTTTTAGTGATGAGTATCCTTGCTGCTGTTGTAGCATACATAAAAAAGATTCAATCCTTCTTTTGCACGCTCTGATCAATAATGCCTAAGAGAAAGGCCTCTGGTTTCTTAAGGAAGGTATACTTAAATACCTTTTTCAGTTCATTATAAATCATTTCCCAGAAAACCTTCACTCTAGGGCAAGTCCACCAGAGGTGAAAGAATGTTCCTTCGGCTTCTTTACACTTCCAACATTTATTATCAAACACATGGTATATCTTTGCAAGCTTGACTGGAGTCATGTACCACCTGTATATCATTTTCATAATGTTTTCTTTCAAGGCATTACATGCCGTAAATCTCAAACCTGTGGTCCATAACTTTTCCCAGTCAGCAAACATGATGTTATACCCTATGTCCTGTGCCCATTTTATCATAGCTGATTTGACCGTTTTATCCTGTGTATTCCATTTTAACAACAAGTTATACATTCTTGAAAGTATCTTAGAGCTGGGTTCTAACAGTTCTGTTTCTAACTTTGATTTTTCCACCTGGAATCCTATCTTTTTGTCCAACTTAAAAACTTCTTTAATCTGAGCATAATGTAGCCAATCTCGCACTTTATCTTTTATTTTCTCCATACTCTGCAACCTCCAGTTATCTCCATCTTTTTCTATTATTTCCCAATATTTCGGCCATTTGGCCTCCCTATTGAGTTTTTTCAGGGCCTTAGCCTCCATTGGTGATAACCACCTTGGGGTCTTGTTTTCCAATAAGTCTTTATATTTCAACCAGACATTAAATACTGCTTTTCTGACAACATGGTTCTTAAAAGTCTTATGTATTTTAGCCTTGTCATACCACAGATATGCATGCCAACCAAACGCATTGTTGAATCCTTCCAAATCTAAAACATCAGTGTTCTCGAGAAGTAGCCAGTCTTTCAACCAGCAGAAAGCTGCTGATTCATAATACAACTTTAGGTCTGGCAGGGCAAAGCCCCCTCTTTCTTTAGCATCAGTTAATATCTTAAACGTAATTCTGGGCTTTTTTGCCCTGCCAGACAAATATCTCTCTGCCACCTCCCAAAACACTCCATTTTGTCCACAATCTGCAAAGTTTGAAACAAAAACAACATTTTTGGCAATACATACATCTTAATAGCAGCAATACGTCCTGTCAAGGAAAGTTTCAATCTTGACCAAACATCTAGATCCCTTTTAATTTCAGACCAACATTTTTCATAATTGTCTTTAAATAAGTTCCTGTTCTTCGCTGTTATGTTTACCCCTAGGTATCTTACTTTTTTAACCACATTTAATTCTGTCTCTTTCTGAAACCTTTCTGATTCTGAAGAAGTCAATTTTTTTTCTAAAACCTTGGTTTTTTCCTTATTAAGTTTAAATCCCGCCACTCGACCAAACTCATAAATCAGTTGCAATACCCTTTTAGTACTAGGCTCTGGCTCCTGTAGGGTCAAAACTAGGTCATCTGCAAATGGTTTCAGTTTATATTGTTTATATTGTTTCGCTCCGACCTGGATACCTTCCACCAACCGGTCTCCTCTGATCATATTCAAGAGCATGTCTAGGACCGATATAAATAACAAAGGGGATATAGGGCAACCTTGTCGTGTTCCTTTTTCAATTCTAAACTCTTCTGTCACCACATTGTTGACTATCAGTTTTGCCTTTTGCTCTGAATAAATTGCCTCTATCCCATTGTAAAACCCCCGCCCCACTCCCATTCCTTCCAAATTTTTCTTCATAAACTTCCAGGAGATATTGTCAAAGGCCTTCTCCGCGTCTATAAATATCAAGACTGCTTTTGTATTAATGTTTGTTTGCAAGAGTTCCAAAATATCAATAATGTTCCTTGTGTTTGCAAACAAATGTCTACCTGGGAGAAAGCCTGCCTGGTCCTTGTGAATTACTTCATTTAAAACTTTTTTAAATCTACTTGCTAAAATGTCTGCAAATATTTTGTAATCCACATTTATGAGGGAGATGGGGCGGTAATCCTTAAGTTGTGTCTTTTCAGTTTCTAGTTTGGGTATCAATGTGATGAAAGCTTCTTTCCACGACTCCTGTGCCTTCTTCCCCTCCATAATTTCATTGCAAACCTCCATTAATGGATGTATCAAATAGTCTTTCAATGTCTTATAATATTTGGAGGTAAGCCCATCTGGCCCTGGAGACTTGCCCAGTT
Organism: Podarcis cretensis; assembly: GCF_951804945.1. Classification (NCBI taxonomy): domain Eukaryota; kingdom Metazoa; phylum Chordata; class Lepidosauria; order Squamata; family Lacertidae; genus Podarcis; species Podarcis cretensis. The sequence continues at coordinate 20,506,295 of NC_137176.1, read as the reverse complement.
GCATGTTCTGAATGGCCTCCTCAATCTCTAATTGTGTTATTTTATAATTCAGGATTGTTCTATTCCGCAGAGACAACTTTGGTAAACCATTCTTCTTTAGAAACTGTTCTATCTCTGATTCATTTTGCGGCCCTTGAGTATATAGTTGTTTGAAATATCTCTGGAAGCACTTTCTGATTTCCACTGGGTTTCTGAATATTTCACTGGTCCTGTTAGCTAGTGATGATGGGAGTTGTAGTCCCAAAACATCTGGAGGGCCAACTTTGCCTATGCCTGCACTAGCCCAAGAAACACCCCCCCAAGGGAAGAAGACTTAGACCCAGGACAGTGGTGGTGGGATACTGAGGATTGGTCTGTGGAAGGAACAAGCTGAGAGGTGATGGAAGCAGGAGGTCTGAGTGAAAGCAGTTCCAGGACAGGGTAGCGTGCCAAGGGTTGCAGTGTGAGCACAGACTTTGACAGGCAGGAGCCAGATGCTGCTTCAGTTGCCCAACAGCTGGACAGCCCCTCTTCAGCCATCTCTCCTCCTCCACTGACACCCAGATCATGAAGAGCCTTGCATGCTGCTGAACAATTGGCCAGACAGGCCCAGAGGTGGATCCCTCGCCCTCACCAGAGTTTGTGGCTGCTTGGGATGAGTCCATTGGGAGAGGGCTAGAGTGGGAGGGAGTGGCCAGAGGCCAGTCCCAGCAACGTCTTCAACTAGGGCGGTGATGGCCAAACTTGGCCTTCCAGCTGTTTTGGGACTACAACTCCCATCATCCCTAGCTAACAGGACCAGTGGTCAGGGATGATGGGGACTGTAGTCCCAAAACAGCTGGAGAGCCAAGTTTGACAATCACTGAACTAGGGCATATAAGCCTAGATGAACTCTTGTGTTTTTGCTTTTTGTAAATTAAACTTGATTGCACTGCGTGTCTCCTCTTTCTGACTGGTGGATGAACCTGCATTCCTGACAGCCCTTTCACACCATCTATCATGGACTCTTTAGTTGATTCCTGTGTTGCAGAGGGTGGGACTAGATGACCCTCAGGGTCCCTTCCAACTCTACGGTTCTGTGATTCTATGAATCTTAAAAGCCTGACTCAAAAAAAGAAATGGGAAGAGACACTGAAACTTTAGGCTTCAGATTTAATTGTAGCACCATACTGGTGCAACATCCATAGCATTTGGATTTTATGCAAACACCCATTGACAGCTAAGAATAAGTTTCTGTCTGAGTTCTTTTGTCCCTGGTGATAGAGATGTCCTCAGACAGAATTTGATAGTTAATAGGGCCAGATTATTCATAGAAAAATGTGTAAGTCTTTGACCCAATACATGGGTCAGAAGCATGATGATCCAATTGTAAAATTCAGATGCAAATATGTTAATAGATACACACCATAATTAGATATTGTGATATGGTAAATCAAATTAGAGCCCTGTGCACCTCCATTTCTTTCCCTCTTCCATATCTGGCATTGCATTTTGTAATTAAAAAATTGGGAGCCTAGCTAATTAGAAAAAGTAAATGATCTTTCAAGAATTTGTCACCGGATCAAGTATCATGCGTTTGATAGCAACTTACTGCTTTGCGTTTTTAATTAGCATCACCACCATTAGATCAGATGCATCAAGTTTGACATATTACAACATCCCTTGATGTTAGCAACCTGATCCAAAAGAAAATGCCCTCTATTTTCTTGCAAAAAGCCAGCACCTCCTATTTTTATTATTCCACTTATATTTATTCCTTAGCTGCTAACAAGGTAATCAGGATGTCACTGCTTTAAATCACTCCTCTACCATGAATCCACTAGGGGTTGTATTTAACAGTAGCCACACTCAGAGTAGAAACATGCAAGTTAATGAACCTGTTGGCCATGTCCATAACTTTGAGTGGGATTAGCATTAGATACAACCCTAGGCCATCTGGGGGAAGCCATCCCCTTTCAGTGCCCCCTCACCCTGACTGTAATATATAGTAGCTAGAAATATTGGCAAGCCTTGCAGGCTTGTTGTAAGAATGAAACATGCAGAGCACTTTACACAACTGAAAGCATTCTACAGATGTTCAGTGCTATCATTTTATTTATGCATTTATTTCATTTACATTTGGCATTCCATTCAATGAGCTCAAGGCAGCATGCATAGTTCTATCTCCTCCTTTTAGATAAAAGGTAAAGGGACCCCTGACCATTAGGTCCAGTCGTGGCCGACTCTGGGGTTGCGGCGCTCATCTCACTTTATTGGCCGAGGGAGCCGGCGTACAGCTTCCGGGTCATGTGGCCAGCAGACTAAGCCGCTTCTGGCAAACTAGAGCAGCACACGGAAACACCGTTTACTTTCCCGCCGGAGCGGTACCTATTTATCTACTTGCACTTTGACGTGCTTTTGAACTGCTAGGTTGGCAGGAGCAGGGACCAAGCATGCCTTCAGATGTCTTCTAAAAGTCTGGTAGTTGTTATTCTCTTTGACATCTGGTGGGAGGGCATTCTACAGGGAGGTCTATGGTTGATGGTTACTGGTTGTCAGGGACTGGCCGAATGAGGAAGGGCGGTACAGACCACCCACCCAAGAGCTCCCCAAGGAGGACACAGATGATGACATAGATCCAGGGTCACTATAGAGCAGTCTGCAGAAGGGACAAGCTTGGAGGTGCTCGAAGCAGAACCATCAAGGGTCAGGAGAAGGAAGGCCTTCCAGGACAGGGTTAGAGGCTGAGAGTCACAGTGTGAGCACAAACTCAGGCAGAGAGGAGTCAGAGGTTGCCCTTGCTACCCAGCAGCAAGCCAGTCCCAGTTCTGCTGGCTCTTCACTCCTTCTGACACCCTACTTGAGGAGTATCCTGCACATTGCCAAGGAACGGGTCAGACAGGTCCAGAGAAGGAGCCCACCCCCTTGACGCAGCCTTTGTCTGCTTGGGAGGGATCCAGAGTGAGAGGTTAGAGGGTGGAGGGCAGAGCCAGTGGTCAGTTTCAGGATGTCTCAGCTGAATAAAGACAAGGCAGAGCACTCTGCTGTGTAGTTATTTTCTGTTAATAGAAAACACATTGCATTCTGTGCCTCCCTTTCCTTCCTGCCCTGTGGATGACCTGGGCTTGCTGGACAGCTCCTTGACACTGGCCCAAGATTTCTTAGTGAGGTTTATGATAAAGTAGGGAATTGAATCTGGGCTTCCACAGCCTTAGAATCATAGAATCATAGAGTTGGGAGAGACCACAAGGGCCATCGAGTCCAACCCCCTGCCAAGCAGGAAACACCATCAGAGCACTCCTGGCATATGGTTGTCAAGCCTCTGCTTAAAGACCTCCAAAGAAGGAGACTCCACCACACTCCTTCACAGCAAATTCCACTGTCGAACAGATCTTACTGTCAGGAAGTTCTTCCTAATGTTTAGGTGGAATCTTTTTTCTTGTAGTTTGGAACCATTGCTCCGTGTCCGCTTCTCTGGAGCAGCAGAAGACAACCTTTCTCCCTCTTCTATGTGACATCCTTTTATATATTTGAACATGGCTATCATATCACCCCTTAACCTCCTCTTCTCCATGCTAAGTACCCTTACCACTGCCACACACAGGTTCTCCTGTTGTTGTTGTTGTTGTTGTTGTTGTTGTTGTTGTTGTTGTGTTGTTGTTGTTGTTGTTAAAATTCACCATACGTCAGTGAGAAAATAGACTAAATTTAAACCATCAATTGTAGAAGAATGAAATGAACCAACAAAACCGGATACCTCTCTCACTTGCCTCACATTTAGGCCTAATTAATGATAGGGTTGCCAATTTCAATATGACAAATTATGGGCGGCAGCAGATGGCATTGTGGGGTGGAAATATTTACCTGACCTCACGTGAGCCACTGCTGATTACCAGGATGGAGAGATAGTAGGCAGTAGGTGGCAGGGAGAGTGGCACAGTGAAAATGCATTGGCAAGAATGTTGGATTGCCTCCACTGGTGTTTTTGTACCACACTGAGCTTACCATCTCCTCACCACTCCCACTCCCAAGAAGAAGAAGCAACTCTCTTTCTGGGAAGCTGGGTAAACCCCTCTGTCCCATCATGTCATTTACTATGACTTATTTGTGGTCTTACCATTCCACTGGCCACATGCACATAGTCCATTCGTACCTTGTTTTGCGACTGGGATCTGTTCCAGAGCTCCGACCGCTAGCCAAAAAGGACGCAGGGCAAAGCGCCATGTCTGTGCATGCATGAGCAGCAGACCCGGAAGTAACCCGTTCCGGTACTTCTGGGTTTGCTGCGAACGTTCGCCGGAATGGATGCTAGACAAGGCGGACATTCACGGAGGTATTACTATACATTTAAAACACTTAGCTTCACTCAACGAATATGGGAAACTGAGACCTGTGGGTATATGGCAGTATACAAATTTTAATCGTCATCATCTACCCCTCATGGAGCTAAAATTCTCAGCATCCTTAACAAGTTAAAGCTCCCGTAATTCTTGTGGGAAGGGGAAAACATGCATATTAAATGTTCTTTAGATGTGTGTTGTGGATGTGACCAAGCAAAATATCAAGCACCTTCTTTTTATTGTGGCAAAGTGTTCAGTTAGTTGTTTCTCCACCTAGTAGGCTGATGGAAAACACATCACTAAAATAATAATATAATAATTTATTATTTATACCCCGCCCATCTGGCTGGGACATTATGGCTGCAGGTTATCCATTTCAATGACCAGAGTGGGTTATCATGCAAAGTAACAAGTAGACATCACATCCCTATAAAGCAAATTATTTTTTTAAGAATAGCTGCTATTATCACTCGGTTACTTCAGGAAAGACCTGTCCACCCACCCAGTAATTATGCAGTCAAACCTCGGCTGTTGAATGTAATCCATTCCGGAAGCCCATTTGACTTCCAACGTGTTTGACAACCGAGGTGTGTCTTCCTTTTTTCTTTTTTTTTAAAATGATTTTTATTAAGTTTCCATTTACCGAATTACCAAATTACACATATCATACCAACTAGTCGAAATTATATCAGTCCACATCATAAAATCCAATTATTTTCCGGATTATAAATTTTTGTGGGGGGTACCCATGCTTCTCGATTGGCCGGAGTCCATACATCTATATTTCTGCTGCTTTCCTGCCGAGGTGTGTCTTCCTATTGGTTGCAGTAGCTTCCTACACTCAAGCGGAAGCCGCTTCGGACATTCAGCTTTCGAAAAACATTTGAAAACCGGAGAATTTAATTCTGGGTTTTCGGCGTTTGGGAGCCGAAACATTCCAAAATGGAGGCAATAGGGATTCAAGGTGTTGACTGTAGTAGGCATTTATTGGAAGGAAATCATATATGCCAATTGTAGTCAGAGATTTAAAATATTAAGCGATAAATACTATTGTATCATTGTGCATTTTATTGCATTTAAAATATTTTGTAAGCTTCCTTTAGAAAAAGTGGGGAAAGGTGGTACATGACCCCAGTCAAGCTTGCAAAAATTTATCATTTGCCCGATAATAAATGTTGGAAATGTAAAGAGACTGAAGGTACATTCTTTCACCTTTGGTGGACGTGCCCAAGGATTAAGGCTTTCTGGGAAATGATTTATAATGAAATGAAAAAGGTATTTAAATATACCTTCTTGAAGAAACCAGAGGCCTTTCTCCTAGGATGGTTGGCCAATTGGTGCCAAAGAAGGACAGAACTTTTTTTATGTATGTAACAACAGCAGCAAGAATACTTATCACAAAGTATTGGAAGACACAAGATTTACCCACTCTGGAAGAATGGCAGATGAAGGTGATAGACTATATGGGACTAGCAGAAATGACTGGCAGAATCCGAGACCAGGGAAAAGAGTCGGCAGAAGAACACTGGAAAAAATTTAAAGACTATCTGCAGAAATACTGTAAAATTAATGAATGTTAGAATGATGTTGGACAGAAATTAAGTGGTTACCAGCTGTAATGTAAAGGCTGAGCAATAAGTTATAATAAGTTATAAATAAGTTACAATAAGGATTTGTTGAGTTAAGAATTCGAACTGGAATACAAAAGGAGGAGGTGAGAGGAGGTCTGGGAAACAAGTTAATGGAAATAAGTAATGGAAATGATATTTGTTTTAATTGTTTTTTAATTTTGTATTTTTGTATTTTTGTTACTTTTTGTTTTTTTGTTTTTTGTATTAATTTGGAAACTCTAATAAATATCTATATATAAATATATATATATATATAGAAAAAGTGGGGAAAGTTACTGACTATCCCCATAGTAACAGGACAGGGGATGACACGTCATTTTTCTAAAATGAATTTGGTCTCGGATTCCGTGATAAATAGGGCAGCCCCTCCAAGTGCTTCGAATTAAGGTAGACTTTTTAAACTAGAGCGACAATGAATTGAGGTTCAAGCTGAATCTTGCTGCACAACCCTACAGTACGTCTTTGTCACCAATAAATAAAATATGGATGGTTTACAACCTTAATGTTATTATCTTGCCTATGCGTACCTTAATATCATCAGTGTTATGTAAACAAAAAACCAAGTTCCTTTAATGTGCCGTGATAGTATATGGAAAAGTCCTTTATAGAAAGAGAACATCCAACTCCATTAGGACTATCAACCAAAATCAGAATCGACCAGCACCAAGGGGGGCCTTAGAAGAGCAAGGTTAATGGGCTCCCTGCAGCCAGTTCTGTGAGTAGCACCGGCTTAGGGAGCTGATCAATAACAGTCCCAAGTAAACGTAACACAATGCTTCATTACTGCTGGTTACAGATGTTCTTTTGAAAGAAATCTCCCATTTACTCTGCAATCCTAAACACAATCTCCTATGTGCTGCTTAACAAAATGCAACTTGCGGTGCAATCCTATGCATGGCAACTAACAAATAAGACCCAATTAACAGGTGAGTTTGTAAGTGTGTATAGGATTGCAGCCTTACTGTTGAGTTAACCATTCAAAAGGAATAGACCAAACAGGAAGGGAGGAGGAGTAGCATTCTATGCAAAGGATATGTCCATTTGGGAAGAGATCCATGACCTGGAGCATTGAAGGCAGAGTAAAGTATGGTTAAAAATGGTAAGGGAAACAACGGTGACTTTACTGTGGGTGACTCCTATAGACCTCCAAGTCAGTTTGAATACTTGGATGTTATGCCTTTCTACAACAGATCACGAAAAATTCAAAAAGGAGAGCCATAGTAATCGTGGGAGACTTACTACCCAATATTTCTTGGAACTCAAGCTCTGCCAATAATGTTAGGTCCAACAAATTCCTCCATTGCCTAATACAGAATTTCATTTCCAAGAAGGTGGAACAAGGGGATCATCTATCTTGGACCTGGTCTTCACCAACCATGAGGAATCGATTTACAAAGTGGAAGTACCAGAAGTACTTTGGGAGGAATTGATCATGTTCTCTTGCGTTTCACAATACAGAGAAAAGGGAAAGCTAAGTGTAATTGGACACGCACGCTGGACTTTAATAAGGCTGATTTCAAATAGCTTCAAGAACAACTGGGTGAGATCCGACAGTCAGAAAGGGGAAGGGAATCCAAGATGGATGGGAGTTTCTTAAAGGCTGTGCTTTTTCCCCAGGGGGTACTCACGGGTACAAAGTACCGGCACCTCTTTTTGTTGTTGTTAAAAAGTGTGACACTTACTGCAACAACTTCTTGGTGAATACAGGCACTTAGTTTCCTAGAAAAAAGCACTGCTTAAAGGTGATATGTTGAAGGCACAAATGCAGACAATTCCAACAAGAATGAAAAGTGGGAGACACCTAAAGAGACCAATATAAGAAATAGAACAAAGGGGAAAGAAAAGTATACACAAGTAGTCAATAGTTGCAGGCAGAAGGCCAGGTGGGCCAAAGCTCAGAATGAGCTCAGGTTTGCAAGAGAGGTTAAAAATAATTGTCAAAAAGTTTATTTGGCTAGGTTGAAAGCAAAACGAAGTACAAACAAGTAGTAAGTCCTCTATGTGGAGAAGATGTAGAAATACTATTGGGTGACAGAGAGAATTTGGAACTGCTCAACACCAACTTTGCCTCTGTCTTCACCCCAAGCTGTTTGGTGAAACATCTGCTCAGTTAGTGAATGATACATTTCAAATGACATCGAAATAAAAATGTCCATTTTTCCATGCTCCTCGGTAAAAAATTTTGCATATCATTTTTCTAACATGATTCCTATATTTAAGCGTAGAAGAAAAACATAATGTGTGAAGGAGTCCTCAGTAATTACAACCCTGCTCCATGCTTACTCACTTCTTACTACCTTTTTGCCCATTTATCTTGCTTTAGCTGACCGAACCAATTGAAGTGAATTGGAGAAAAGGCAGCAGAATTAGACCTTATGTTAACATTTCCATCTGATGTACACTCCATAATTGCACTTAATCTAAAATGGCTGCAAGCAAGCATGAACCAAGAACAATCCTCATCACTAAGCCAGGGTGCCAGATACAATTATACACCTGCACAACTTCAATCTATTATTGAGAAAGATTGTCCATTCCTCCTCTTTTTGTGTGCGCCCATATAATCTGTATCAGCATCAATTAATTCCTGCTCTAACAGCACACCAAGTCAAGCTTTTGGCATTCACACATTAGATCATGTCAAACTGAAGATCCAACAGTTTCTGGCTCTGCAAAAGCTTTGATTCAAATTAATTTAATATCATATAGCAGGTACCCTGGCTAGCTGCTGGCAGGCTTTAAACTGATCATTTGATTATACCCATTCTTTATATTTAAAATAGCAGGGCTTTAATTGTAACAATTGCACACAGCCTGTACCCAAAGCGGCATTTCCACTTGGAGCTGACATTGATATGACAATCAGAGTGATAGCATCGTTCTTCTTTTACAACGAAAAGTGCTAACAATATTTTAATCCTCACACAATGAATATTGCTAATATTTTTTTCTGCATCCTGTATACTTTTCACCTACATTTTTACCAGAGAGAAGATCCATGAAGATTATCCTCAAATTTTGTGTGATGGGGAGTGGAAAAAATCTATTACTTTGGGTCTTCTGAGCAGACTTGTATAGAATTACACTGGTAGAGACTGAAATCCCACCCAGTATCCCAACCATAGCTGTCAACTTTTCCCTTTTCTTGGGAGGAATCCTATTCGGAATAAGGGAATTTTCCTTTTAAAAAAGGGAAACGTTGACAGCTATGATCCCAACTAGCCTTAGGCAAGAAACTCTCCTTCATCCTCAATATGTGGATAACAATGCTGAACTACCTTACACAGTTGTAGGGATTGTAAGAAACTACTATATGCAAATGGGACACGGGTGGTGCTGTGAATTAAACCACAGAGCCCAGGGCTTGCTGATCAGAAAGTCGGTGGTTCGAATCCCCGCGATGGGGTGAGCTCCCATTGCTCGGTCCCTGCTCCTGCCAACCTAGCAGTTCGAAAGCACAAAGTGCAAGTAGATAAATAGGTACCGCTCTGGCGGAAAGGTAAACGGCCTTTCCACGTGCTGCTCTGGTTCGCCAGAAGCAGCTTAGTCATGCTGGCCACATGACCCGGAAGCTGTACACTGGCTCCCTCGGCCAATAAAGCGAGATGAGCACCGCAACCCCAGAGTCGTCCGCAACTGGACCTAATGGTCAGGGGTCCCTTTACCCTTTACTTTATGCAAAGTCATTTCAACACTCTAAATCAGAGGTGCTAACCTGTGACCCTCTAGAAATTTGTTGTAGTACAACACCTTCGATCTAAGAGGTGCTAAGATCTGTCACCATATCAATTTATAGTTTTCCTATCCTTAAAATATATTCTCTGTTAAGTCAACTCACATGCCTTTCTTTCTATCCCATAGTGCTGTAAAGGAAAGACAACAGCTCTCTCTCTCTTTCTCTCCCCTCCATGGTTATGCTGCTCTGCACCCAGAGCAGAACAAGTTTATCTTCATAGGAGCCTAGCAACAGTCTGCACTGAACTGATTTTTCTCCTGCCATCTCTTCAGTGGAAATGCCAGTTGATGCCAAAACCATGCTGATAGCTTTTAAGTGTAGAAACATGATATGAGGCTGCATAAAAGAGCTTACAGCTCATAAATATATCCCATGAGAGCTTTACATCTGAAATGGAGTCAATTAAGGCAATTTCACCTTCATTAATCAAACAAAGTACATTATTGTACAGAAAGTGAGGAAACTGCACGGGGAAAGAAAATCAAACATGAAGTAAATGTATATATGGATTCTCCAAGCTAAAAAGGAGAACTGAGAAACGAGAGGTGGAAATTGTATAGGGAATTGAACAAATACAGGAAGCTATTTCTGATTCTGCTCACATACTATGTGGTGGGTGGGAAATAAAGAATCCCAAATTCCATTTCCCTCATCAGCACCAAAATGGATTTCTGGGTGTGTAAAATCTGGCCAGGCTCCTGGGGGGTAAGAGTCATCTCTGAAATGTAATTTGATGTCCTTCCTCAAACCACTTCAATTGGTTTGGTCAACTGGGGGCAAAAAGGAAATTGCAGCTGTCATAGATTGCTGCTATGATATTGCCCTCAAGACTCAAGAGATCACAGAAGCCTTTAATAATGACACAACTTTACTGGGCACACAGCTACACAGCAGTTTTGAATGTGGCCGTGTTGTAAAGCAAACAGGAAACACTTGTGCCCTCTCACTTCCTGTTTCTCCTGAAAACTGGTCCCATTCACACAAAACCTCCCTTGCGTTCAGGGAACCTGTGAGGTGGTGATGGGAACTCACCCACTGACCATGCCCCCCTATGTGCCCACTCGTTATATCTGCTAGTGGGTGCATATTTGACATGGACACACATTCAACATTAGTAGAATGTGATTTGTAGAAAATGGTCGCACATTTGACATTCGCTGTGTATCCACATGAAAGAGGTCCTGCATGCTTACAGCTTCTGTATAAGAGGGGGAGCAAATCTCTGTGAACTGCTGTGATGAAGCCTTTGCAAATATTTATTTAAGAGGGTGATCCCTGCCTCCTGCTCCTTTTATCATTGGTAACTACACTTCAGCAGGGTTTGTGTGAATGTGTTGTGTGACTGAGATCTCTTGCATAAATGAAATAAATTGTTTTTGAAAACTGGTACCCTTGTCTTGGTCTCTGTACTTTCCAACCTCTAATCCTGGATTGCATTCACTGAACCGCCTCCCTTAGGCTTCTGCCAGCCTGATGGCAATTCCTACTCACTCACAAAGCAGAAAAACTTAAAGACTGACTTAAGGTCCCTACTGATGTCCCTTTTATTATGCTTTCATGATGATTTGTGCTCACAACGCTATCTGGGCAGTCATACATGATCACACTTTGAATAATATTTGCACCCGTGAAAGTGTTGGGGCTGTCACCCTGCTTCCTTTCCAAACAATGCATATTCCATAGTTTCCTGCTGAAATTGCATAACTTTTTATACCACAAAAGTTTTGATTTATTTTTGTCCTCCTGCTGCTCCACAGCCCCTCTCCGGAGAGCAATAATGTGGTAGCACTGGGAAAGCATTGCAGAACAAACCAAAGCAGAGCAAATCCATCACTAATGCACCATTATTATGTCAAGGGACATGTTTCAGAATACACTTGCAATTAAACACCACTCTGAAGGCTCCCTTAGAACCTTTCTGCAAGTGTTTTATTGAATAGTCACATTTTATCTCACCCTTCCTTAAAGAATCTCAGGGCAATGTGTATTGGTGAAGAAGGGCAGGAAGTCTTCTCTCCAAAGAGTGTCTACACCTGCTAAGTTTCAGAGATGGAACATTAGGGTTTCCTGGTCTCGGTGGATGACCCATTGTTGCTGGATTGCAGCAATCTCAAGGGCTTCAGGGAGTCTATCATGTGCATCTCAGATATTCCTTATACAGTCATACCTTGTTTGTCAAACGCCCTGGAACTCATACATTTTGGTTCCCGAATGCCGCAACCCTGGAAGTGATTGTTCTGGTTTGCAAATTTTCTTTTGGAACTCAAACATCTATGGGATTTCTAAAGCTTCTGCTTGGCTTCAGGAGCTTCCTGCAGTCAATCAGAAGCCATGATTTGGTTTTGGAAGTCGAACTGACTTCCAGAATGGATTCTGTTCAACTTTGAAGGTACAACTGTATTAGTTTTTTTTTATTTCTTAAGGATGGGGCAAGTATATTGCCCAAGAGCGTGTAGGTATGTGAGCACCCCCAATTGAGTTGCTGTGAGGACAATTAGGAGCAAATCTTCTGAAGGGATCAGTCATAGAATTTGTGAACTTAATTCCATTGAAGAAAACGATGTGCTTGAATTGATGGATAACATTTCTGCCTTTAACACTGAAGTCACCACGTGATGCTGAAGCCATCCTGTGATGAATGTGCATATCTGGCCCAGCCTTTTGCTGCTACAAAATTGGCAAAAGCACTTTTTCAAGTGGGGGGGGGGATGTTTCACAAATGGAGCTAAGGAAATTGCTGTTGTCGCTACTAATATGCTACAGCATGATTTCCATTTCAGCTCAAGCCTGTGTTATTTGCATAATTTCTTATCGACTTCTCTGGACAGCAAGATAGAGGAATATTATTTTGTTAGTAATGCTGAAGTTCTGATTGAGCTCATCAAGCTTAAGCCATTTAGCAACTATGCACCCCGTCTTCATTATACCCTTAAAAATCAAATACATCAATACAAAATAGCAATTTTGACTGAACTGAAATCAGATCTGTTTGACTAAGCTTTTAATTAAATGGAACATAGAGCCGCACAATGGTTGTCAAATTAAGGAGCTCCTGTATATAGGCAGCTACGTAACTGTGATTTGTTTTGTATATTGGATTTTTATTGAAATGGGCCTGTTATTCACTTCTGATGATTAATTGGTACAGACAGCAAGAATGTATGAGCTTTAGCGGAACAAAGAGATCTAAAGGGAAAGAAGCATCTGTTTGTTGCCATTGCCAATGGAGCACATTTTTTATCTTCTATTTCCACTGGAAGTGTTAACTTTTCGGCAAATTATTTTTTTCTGTTCTGCATTAAATTGTTTGTGATGTTGCTTCTTCCCTTTAAGAAAGCCCTGTGAACAAAAACAAAAAAGCCCGCACTTTTATGATTGGATGGTAGACAGAGATAGGTCAGTCTAAGCACAAATTTAACGCTGATTAGAGTTTCATTATAAAACATTTCATGCTCCAGATCCTGTGAACACTACTTTCTGAGCAGAATTTCATCTATGTGCTCTAACCCAAGTGGAATGGATGGAGTCAAAGCAGTACATACACATAAGCCTTAAGGCCAGGATCCGAGAGTCATGAACATTTTATTTGCAACCACAGCTGAGTTGTTTCTAACAAAGCGAGAGAACTGTTATGAGTTGTTACCAGGAACATGTGAGAACAATAAGGGAAGGGAGTTGTTCTACCAGATGTTGCACACTGAGGTGAATTTGGAGTTGGAAGAGTATTTGGCCAGCCTTTGAGATACAGTCAGCGTTATCAGCAAAAGCAAGTTGGACAAGAATCTGAACTGGGACCAAAGTACACTTATGCCATGAGGTGAAAATCTTGACTTTGCAAAAATTAGCTCAAAATGGAAATGCCACACACATTGACAAGAAAATGTTGTATGCTGTCCTGAGCTCTTTCGAAGAAAAGTAAACCAGCTACATCTAAACCAGCTACTGTGCACATTCACCAGGCCTCAGGGAGAATGTGTGCATAATCCTTCCACGAAGAGGTTATTGTCCACATTTCCCAGTCATTATACATAATCTCCAACAGGCCTTGGGAAATGGGACTGAATTATATATATTTGCTGGCTATTATGCGTAATCTCCAATAGCCTTCCCCCTAAACTTAATAGCCGTATGGGGGACGGGAGTTTCCATCTGTATTGTATGAGGGGCTGGGAGGTTTAAAACTTTCTTCTCCATAAAATCCTACTTGCGCTGCTCAGCTAACTGGGGAGCAGCCGGGAATGGTAAAAAAGGAACAGAACTTGGTTTTGGGCGGTGGGGTGGGGAGGACAACTTATGTTTATCTGAAGCCCCTATTTCTTCTTCTTGCTGCTTGGTTGACCAGTGGGAGGGCATATTGGGGTCGGGTAAGATTAGGTGACAGCAGTTATCAAATTAAAAGATTCCTGCTTCTTGGGAGAAAAGCAATGACAAAACTAGACAGCATCTTAAAAAGCAGAAGAAGAGAAGAAGAAGAAGAGTTTGGATTTGATATCCCGCTTTATCACTACCCGAAGGAGTCTCAAAGCGGCTAACATTCTCCTTTCCCTTCCTCCCCCACAACAAACACACTGTGAGGTGAGTTGGGCTGAGAGACTTCAGAGAAGTATGACTAGCCCAAGGTCACCCAGCAGCTACATGTGGAGGAGCGGAGATGCGAACCTGGTTCCCCAGATTACGAGACTACCGCTCTTAACCACTACACCACACATCACCTTGCCAACAAAGGTCCGTATGGTTAAAGCTATGGTTTTCCCAGTAGTGATGCATGGAAGTGAGAGCTGGACCATAAAGAAGGCTGATCGCCAAAGACTTGATGCATTTGAATTATGGTGATGGAGGAGAATCTTGAGAGTCCCATGGACTACAAGAAGATCAAACTATCCATTCTGAAGGAAATCAGCCCTGAGTGCTCACTGGAAGGACAGATCCTGAAGCTGAGGCTTCAATACTTTGGCCACCTCATGAGAAGAGAAGCCTCCCTGGAAAAGACCCTGATATTGGGAAAGATTGAGGGCACAAGGAGAAGGGGACGACAGAGGACGAGATGGTTGGATAGTGTTCTCGAAGCTACGAACATGAGTTTGACCAAGCTGCTGGAGGCAGTGGAAGACAGGAGTGCCTGGCGTGCTCTGGTCCATTGGGTCATGAAGAGTCGGACACAACTAAATGACTAAGCAACAACAAGATTAGGTAGTGGGCCAGAAGCACTGGACTGAACTGGATCAAACACTTCTAAACAAGAATGGAAGGGGGATGTTTCTTGGAAACTGGATAATGTGCTCATTTGCCCAGATTAACCACTCAATTTATGCTACCCTTAACAGATATAGATAAACGTGTGTGGATCAAAACAGCTACAAATTGGATTTTGCAGTTCTCTGAATGTTCTGGACAATTTAAATATACACAATTGGTTGGCTACTGTGAAAAACAGGATATAGCACTAGAAAGAGCACTGGTCTCATCCAGTAGGCTTCTTCTTATGTTTGTAATTTGTATTTTGAAAAGCTTTTTTTAAAAAGAATTTAATGAATAAATTGAATGGAACGTAATTATGGAGAAGATATAGTTAAATACAAAATTATCACAGGCTGGAAGTGGATAGATTCATCCATCTTTCTTACAACTACTCAAGTAAAAGCAGTTGAACTATTGAGGGGGTGGGCAAAGCTTTTGGACGTAGGGGAGCCCTACTATTTATTCTCCCATTTGTTTGCTCAGTAGCAGGCAGGCAGGGAAGGACTAACCTTGTCAATGATTTCATACCTCTATGTACACATTTTACTTATTTTCTTCAAATAAAATCCAGCATGATTTGCAATGCTCTTCTGAAATTCACAGTTGGGATACTTAAATGCATCTTCCTGTAGGTTTAATTTAGAGAAGCCGATTAACTCCCTTTATTTTATAATAAATAGTGACCCTTTATCTGCTTTATCCTTGCTTTAGTTTTGAAAATAACCCAGTAGATAGAGGTTGCAGGGTCAAAATGGGAAGAAAAGTAATTATTTCTCTTTAGAAATGGATATTGTGTGGATTCTGTGGAGCAGTCGTGTTCCAATGTCTTTATATTAGGGCAGGGCTGCAGAACATTATCTCAGCCTGTGGACAAATATCTAGGTGCCTCATGACAGTGATGGGTGGGGCCAGAGATAAAAAAGTGGGCGGGACAAGTGATCCCAATTTTACCTTTGTAAACTTTCAAAATATTCAACAGTATTAGGTATTGGGCCATGACTCTTAAACAGGGCCGGATTTCAGTTTGATGAGGCCCTAAGCTACTGAAGGTAATGGGGCTCTTTAGATGTCCAGCTGTCCTTTGTCAACAACAAATTGTTGCTTTTTTGTGTTGAATATATGCTATATGGTATTTTATAGACCTAATAGGTATCTAAACCCATTTGCCCATGTTGCCATGCAGCCAGTCCATGCAGAATGTAGGCACCCTATATACAGAAATGAGCAAACCAGTGATATTTTAGGGAGCAGGCTAGCAGGTGGAGCCCATTACCTACACAACATAGGCGCCTACACAACATAAAACATTGCTGCTGTATGCCGGTTTTATTTTATTTGTTTTTTATCTTATATTTTGGAAATGTACATCCAGGTTTGTTTTCTCCTTCATTTTTTGGGGGGGCGGCCCAAGAGAGCAGGGCCCTAAGCTATAGCTTGTTTAGCTTATATGTAAATCTGGTACTGCTCTTAAAATGAAGGCTAGCAGTCAACACTAGACCACTTACTTTCTGCTGTTTTCATCCTTAAAGGTGGGTTGTAGCCATGAACATCATTGATAGGCTGAGCCTCCAAATCAGGCTCTGAAGATCTATTTACTGTAAATGGCTCAAGCCCCAACCTCACCCTTCTAGTACATGAACATGAAATTTATTACGGTCAGAGACCAGCTTGTGAAACACAAATGGAACTACAATCCCAATAGCAAAACAAACATTTAAAACAATATACAACAATGGATTTTTAGTTTAAAAGTGTGATGGGCGTATAAACACATAAAAACTTTAAGATAGACTACCTTAGAGAAATGACCCAGAGTCACCCATGGATCCGAGTTTGGGAATTTTCTTAACAAACTAGATTGTATAATAATAATAATAATAATAATAATAATAATAATAATAATAATAATTTATTTGTACCCCACCCATCTGGCTGGGTTTCCCCAGCCACTCTGGGCGGCTTCCATAAAAACCAAAAATACACTAAAATATCACAGATTAAAAACTTCCCTAAACAGGGCTGCCTTAAGATGTCTTCTGAATCAGGAGATGGTCTGTGCCTAGAGATCTGTGCGCATAATATGGCCGCAATCTGGGTCGTCTTGTGGTCTTTGCCTAACAGAAGATCGAATTTTTGCTTTACCGGGAGGTCAGCAAGCCTCACCAGCAGGGGGTCAATGATTTCTCTACATGCCTCATCGTAAAAGGGACATCTAAAAAATATGTGTTCGGGGCTTCCTATATCCCCCAATGGACAGGCACAAATTCTCTGGTCATATGGGACTTTTTTAAAGGATCCTTCCAAGACCGGCGAGGGCAGAGCCAAGCTTCTGGCAAATTTAAAAGCCCTTCTTGCATTTTTGGATACAAGAAAAAAGAGGTATGCTGCTGGAGCAGCTATATAGCTAGTGATTTCTACAATTTTGTAATCGGAGCATCTTAAACAGTCCTGTTGTCTCTCGGTGTCTATAATTCTTTGCCTAACCATAGCTTTTGCTTGGCCCAAGCCCAGACTTAGAACACCCTTCTAGTATTCTCCAGGTCACCTGTATGGCAGAAAAGAACAGCCCCATGTCATGTATATAGAGCCACCAATATATTTATATACACGCTAATGTGTGATATGGGTGATAGGCATAGACTTTGTGGCATGGGGCTGCACAGATGAAAAAAGGGATGTCCTATTCATCATCATCATCATCATCAACAACAACAACAACAACATGATTATCTATACTCCACTCATTTGACTCAGTTGCCCCAGCCACTCTGAGCAACTTCCAAAATATATATAAAAATAATAAAACACTAAAAAAAAACACCACCTTCCCTATACAGTGCTGCCTTCAAATGTCTTCTAAAAGTTGTATAGTTACTTATCTCCTTAGCTCAACATTTCTTTGATGAAAATAGGGATGTCCTACCATACCATCCAACATTTTTCTGATGAAAATAGAGACGTCCTTAGCAAAAGTGGGACATTCTGGAATCAAATCAGAAACCAGTAAGGCTTCTGTAGATCTGGCACTGTCCCTGGAAATTAGGAACGCTAGGAGGGCCCATCATTGTCACTTCTGATACCACAAATCCAGAGTCATTATTACAAAGAGTTCAGAAGCATGGACAGTCCTGGGGATGCTAGGCTCTTAGGGGTGGGGAAATCAACTTGAATGTCAGACAATCACACTTGTGTCTCTCTCAGAGAATGGTGAAGTGCAGATAAAGAAGGAGACAGATTTTCCCCCCTTAATGAAAGGAGAAAGATTTAGGGTACAAAAGCTTCCGTGGCGCTTTGCCCTTCTTATCGTGCTGAACATAAAAGGCAAGCCCTACAGCTCCTACATGCTATTTCAGAGATGCAATGAGATAAGGGCTCTCTGAACGGCTGGCTGGAACTAAGCAGAAACATGCCATAGCAGGGGACTGAATACCGTGAAGCATTCAAAGAGAATGTCAAAATGACTTTTGGAAATGGCTTCATAAAAACAGTAGCAAATGGAATGAAATAAGTGTGCTTCAGTAGAGCAATGGATTCTTCTATTTTTCCTTCGGTCTACTTAAAAGCATTTCTATTATTTAGATTTCCTTCCTATACAGTGATGCCTCGCAAGACGAAATTAATCCGTTCCGTGAGGCTCTTCGTATAGCGGTTTTTTCGTCTTTGGAAGCAAGCCCATTGACAGTTTAGCGGATTAGCGCTATTAGCAGTTTAGCGGCTTTTAGCGATCAGCTGTTAAGCAGCTTATCAGCAGATCAGCTGATAAGCAGCTTAGTGCCTTAGGAAAAGGGGGGGGGGAAACCTGCAGGAACTCGCAAGACTTTTTCGTCTTGCGAAGCAAGCCCATAGGGAAATTTGTTTTGCGAAGCGCCTCCAAAACGGAAAACCCTTTCGTCTAGCGGATTTTCCGTCTTGCGAGGCGTTCGTCTTGCGGGGCACCACTGTATGTATTTTAGTGTTTTCCTACTGGAATCACAAGGATGAGGTTATTTAGGTACGTATTTTGAAGCACCCACCCAAACCTGTGATTTAGCTTCCTTGGAACTGCTAGAGAATTTGATAATTAAATATGATTTATGTTTAAAAAATCCCAGCAAACAGCATCCGACATATTGGAGAAAGGCTGGTGCTACAATTAAGTGTCATCACAATAGCAATGGCAAAGGACAAGGACAAGTAGTCTCTTAGCAATGCTCCCCATGCACCAAGATAAGATATAAGGGCAGACCAAGAAGTGCTCTGGGTTGTTCTTTTCATCTGAGAAACTCTGGAGACACATTAAAAGACTCTCCACAGACCTAAGTCATGATGTTTTAGCAGCACATGGATACCCAAATTATGGATTAATTTACTTCTGGTAAAGATGGTGGAGTGATTACCTCATATGCCTTCAGATTTGGGGAAGGTTGGTTGAAGATTTTTCACCTAAATAATGCCTTCTACCTTACCTGGCATTCAGTCACAATGTGCTAAGGTCCTATATAGTAAAGGCAAAGGGACCCCTGACCATTAGGTCCAGTCGTGGCCGACTCTGAGGTTGTGGCGCTCATCTCACTTTACTGGCCGAGGGAGCCAGTGTAGAGCTTCCGGGTCATGTGGCCAGCATGACTAAGCTGCTTCTGGAGAACCAGAGCAGCGCACGGAAACACCGTTTACCTTCCTGCCGGAGCAGTACCTATTTATCGACTTGCACTTTGGCATGCTTTCGAACTGCTAGGTTGGCAGGAGCTGGGACTGAGCAACAGGAGCTCACCCCGTCGTGGGGATTCGAACCACTGACATTCTGATCAGCAAGTCATAGGCTCTGTGGTTTAACCCACAGTGCCACCCGCGTCCCTAAGGTCCTATATAGCATGGATTAAATCACTGATCCCCCTGATAATGGTCCTTACCATTCCTCTTAGCTCTTCAACCTAGAGTTTTCTAGAGTTGTCCCCCACTTTGAGGTGATTTTTATTGGGAAAGGAGCACTGGAGAAACAGTGAAACTCCTTCCCATGTACCATAGCCCATAGTACGATAAGACCACAATACCTCAAGGACCATCTTTTTCCATATGAGCCTAGCCAGATCCTGAGATCATCTTCTGAGGCCCTTCTTTGTGTGCCTCCTCCTTGAGAGGTTTGGAGGGTTGCAACATGAGAACGGGCCTTCTCTGCAGTGGCTCCCCATCTGAGGAATGCTCTTCCTAGGGAAGTTCGCCTGGTGCCTTCATTATATACCTTTAGATGCCAGGCAAAAACGTTCCTTTTTAACCAGGTCTTTGGTTGATCCGATTTACACCCTATGCCCTTTTAAAATGTGTTGTTGTTTTTTTGTGGGAGGAGGGCGGGTGGGCTATTGGGTTGTTTTTATTTTTATTAGGTATTTTTGTAGATTTATATCTTGATTTTATTTTGTGAACTGCCCTGAGACCTCCGGGTATAGGGCGGTATATAAATTCAATTAATAAATAATAATAATAATTTATCCCACCCCAGGCTGCTATTACTGTTTATAAATCACCACAGATCCCCTACTGTAACATCCAGTTTGGCCCACACTTTAAGGGCATAGTAAGGTGGTATGGAACTAGCATGAGTTTGACCAAACTGTGGGAGGCAGTGGAAGACAGGAGTGCCTAGCGTGCTCTGGTCCATGGGGTCACGAAGAGTCGGACACGACTAAACAATGATAAAGTAGTATGGAAGACTAACTTTACACAGATGGTTTCTAAAACAACTCAGCAACACCCCCCTAAAAGACACCTCTTGTGCTCCTTTCTAAATTATAGTTGTGCCACCCCCTGTGGCACCCCCGAGGCTCTGTGCCCATTGTGACCAAACTGGACATGCTCTCCTAAATCCACCTCTGCACATGTGCCTCTTCAGAAAAAAAAAAAAAAATGGAAGGAAATTCTTCCTCTTTGGTATGAGAACCTTGGGCATGTGAACCTGCCAAGTGCATTTTGCCCCGCTGGCCAGTGCCCAACAGCTCCCACGGAGAAGGCATTGAAAGGTGACCCAAGAGTGTTTTAAATCCCAAAATGCCTCAGGTAATTTCCAACCAGTTCTCAAAATTCTCTTTCCTGTCTGGACTAAAAGGATAAAATGCCCCTCCAAACAAACAAGAACTCCCAACAGTGTGAAGTAGGTGGGGTGGAAGGAGGAAGCCCAAGGCTAATCAGGGTCTCCTCCAGAAATTCCTACTCAGCCCCTGAACAAGGAACTAGCAAAGTCCATCCTACAAAGGCAGGGAAGGAGGGAGGGCAGTACAATGAAAAAAACTGGAAGGTTTGGGGAGAAACCAGCTTATAAAGCCTGTTCCTTTTTCCTGACTGACCTTTTGCCCCCCATTGTGCCTATTCTCAATCTTCCTCTGGGTTAAACCACCTGAGTCTTCTTTTGAGGGGAGTTAAAGGTAAAGGGACCCCTGACCATTAGGTCCAGTCGTGACCGATTCTGGGGTTGCAGCTCTCATCTCGCTTTATTGGCCGAGGGAGCCGGCGTACAGCTTCCGGGTCATGTGGCCAGCATGACTAAGCCGCTTCTGGCGAACCAGAGCAGCACACGGAAACCCTGTTTACCTTCCCGCCGGAGTGGTACTTATTTATCTACTTGCACTGGTGTGCTTTCGAACTGCTAGGTTGGCAGGAGCAGGGACCGAGCAACAGGATCTCACCCTGTCGCGCGGATTCGAACCGCCAACCTTCTGTTCAGCAAGTACTAGGCTCTGTGGTTTAACCCACAGCGCCACCCTTGAGGGGAATTGGGGTGCTGCAAATTCACCTCCACTGAAGGATGGGAGCAGCGTTGGCTAAGGTAAGTGTGAGGATAACTCTTGGGCTCAGCACCTTTGGTTGTGGAAAGCAAAAACTGTGATGATGTGGTAGTCTGAAGACAAAGTGCTCTCTCATTGGGCTTTAAGAGAAATCATCAATGATGCAACAGAGTCAGCACACCTACTTGTTTTGCTGCAAAGTACAAAACCAACTGTTAGCAATCTTTTCACAAATGCTTGTTGTGGAGCAGAACAGCAAACTGCTGGAAGGGCAACATTGGCATTGCACACACATTCTCTCTCTCCTGGGTGAGTGGATTCACTCTATTGTCTTGTACTGTAATTACAAACAGATGGTGACTGGTGAGCAAACTTTGGCTGTGGAGAAGGAAAGCAAAGAGGTAAAATGTGGTTCCTCAACCACATTAGCCTTATTTTTTGCTCACCCTTGCTAAACAAAAAGAGATTATGAGGAGCTCCAAAAGAACCTCTCCTAGCTGAGAGAATGGGAAGGGAAATGGCAAATGCATTTCAGTGTAAACAAGTGTAAAGTCACATATGTTGGGGCAAAAAAACTTCAAGTTAACATAAATGCACATGATTTCTTCACTGCCAGCGACTGACCAGAAATAAAGCTTTGGGATCATAGAGGACAGCACGATGAAGATATTGACCCAGTGTGAAAAAGGGAAATCCTGCGAATCATTAGGAAAGATGCTGCTAACTTCAAGCCATTATCCAAATCTATGGCGAGACCACATTTTAAATACTGTGTATAATTCTGATCTCCCTACCTGAAAAAAAAGATATCATAGAGTCAAGGCAAGTAAGAAGTGACATGATAGAAGTCAGAAATGATTAGCGTAAGTCCAACCAGAATGATCAAAGGGATGGAGTGAAACTCCGTGAGGAAAAGTTTCAGATTTTGAGAATTTTTAGTTTAGAGACAAGGCAAGCAAGAGGTGACATGACAGAAGTTTATAAAATTACACATGGCATGAGGAAAAAGTTTTCCTTCCTCTCTTGACCTCATGGGCAGGCAATGAAGCTGAATGTTAGAAAGCTCAGGACAGATAGAGTACTTCTTTATTATATGAATTAAACTAAGTTAATAATTTGCTGGTAAAATTTAGGAGTTTAGAAAGCAGGAACAAGGGTTGTGAGGAAGTCCAAAGATGAATATGAAATGTGGATACTGGAAAAGACTGTGTTATTATCTATGTATTTTATTGTTAAACTAAAATTTAATAAATATTATAAAAAAAAAAGATAGAGTACTTCTTTATGCTGAATATAGTTAAGCGGTGGAAATTGCTCCCACAGACCACAGGATTAGACAAATTCATGGAGGGCGAGGCTATTAATGGCTACCAGTCATGATGCCTATGCCCTGCCTCCACAGTTTAAGGTTTTTGGAATAATTTTGGTCACAACTTTATTAAAATACATAAATGTGAGTGGTTGCTTAGGCATTGGTTATGACTGTCTATCCCCACGCCCAGGGACAGAACTGACTTTCGGATTCCAGCAAAAGCCAGTAAGGGAAAACAATATTGGGGAGAGCATGGAGCTGGGCACCAGACCCTCACCCCCCACCCCCACCCCGCTCCCTGGGGCATGCACGGCCCTAAGCCCCCTTCAGGGGTACAGACGAAAGAATGGCAAGCCCCTGGATTCCTTTAATGGAATTCCCTTTCCACAGCAGCATTGGAGGGGCAGGCACCACCAATCCTTACCCCTCCACCAACCAATTTTTTAACCAGTGCCTAACTGCAACCTTACAAAGTTGTGACAATTTGCTATGCAGTAGGCAAAAACCAAATGGCACCAGCCAATTGGACAAAATTCCTACCAGGCCCCTGCCCCCAAAGTAGGTGACCTCATGACAGGCATAGCAAGGTCAAGCGAAAGAACCCTCATTTCAGGGAAGGTGGGCGGGTGATCCGGTGCACGCAGCAAAAGTGCCTAGTCAGAGCTGCGTGACTTCATTTTATAATCTTTGGTCCAACGCCCTAAATGGCAACACCAAAATTTGCCCAACAACCCAACCATCAAATCACTGCAGATGGTCATCCAAACTAACCCACCCAGCAACAGAGGGGTGGCCTTCCAGACCCCACCACAACACGTGCTCTCTATTAATGAAAACACGCTTTGAAGCTGTTGAGTTAAGCCAATGGCACATTTAGCCTAGCATCCTGTTCTCAGAAGGAACCCTGAAGTAAGACCTGAGCACAACAGCAGTCTCCCCTCCAGCTGTTTTCAGCAGCTAGTATCTCAGTATGAGCTTTTTCCTCTTCACCCATTCCGTCACTCTTTTTTACAGGAGATTCCGGGATCCAAATGGAGAGTCATCTGTACACAAGGCACATTCCCTGCTACTAAGCTGTACTCCCTGACTTGTCATTTAGCATCCTCGCTGCATGTAGTTTCTCTGTACACTCACGGCTCCATGCAGGAATACACAACTACAAACAACATGGCACATTGCAGATTACCGTGTAACCTCAACTCCCTTCTGTGGCACCCACAAAAGGTCTCCGTAAATGTCCTCTAAGCAGTCTGCAATGCACAAGGGACTGTTTATTCCCCCTATTCTATTCCTCTTTGCACTGGCTTGGCCTCTCCTACATTGAACATACTCCCTAAAACATGGCATTTGAAAAGGCCAGAACTGGACACCATCCTCCCTCCCTTCTGCTCTGATTAGAGGAAAATTGGCTGAGGGTGGGGACATGCCCAGCATATTTTGTGATCCATTGTTTACTGTTCCTTTAGATGTTGTGGCCATTTTGTGTTATGCCACACACCCTGGGGTAGCCATTTTGTGACTGGCACCCACAGCACTTCCTCCATATTCCAAGTGAGCCCAATGGTTCCAACAGGTTGCGACCACTGGTGTATTGAATATAGAGTTAATTTAGAACTCAGGTTCAAATCCCTGATCAGCTATGAAGCTTGCTGGGTGTCCTTAGGTAAGTGATCCTCTCTTCATCTGACCTCCCTCTTACATTGATAATATGGGAGGATGAGTGGATAGATATATGCCACACCGAAGTCCTTATACAAACATAGGGTAAAAAACGCAAAAAAAGAAAAGAACACACTGGGAATATAGGGAGTATCCCAGGGAAAAGCTAGCATCTCTTTCCCCTAGGAAATTCCCTTGGGCGATTTTGAAAATTCAGCAGTGTGAGGTTCACAAAGCCCACTCTGGCAAATGAATATTAAATAGTACTGGTGCCATCCAGATGAGTTCAAAACTCATTAAAACAATTTCACCCTCTCCTGTGCATAGCCCTCGCACAGCATCGATAATGACTTCAAGATATTTCCAGTGCCTTCAGCAGCAAATGCCGTCAAAGTTTTATAATCAGTTTTCCCACGGGTCTTCCCATCCCACTCGACAGAAAATCTTGGCTGCTTTCAAAGTCTTAACTTTTCATTTAAAAAGCTATCTCTCGTAACGTGGGAGCAGAATAAAGACGCCAAACTTAGCTTCTTAAGTTAAGTAACTACATCACACACACCCCTTAAGAACTTCCTTGTGGCTGCTAAGGGAAAGAATCTGAACAATTCTTCCCAACGATATTTGGCAGTGAGGTATATGTTGCAGGAGTCTCTTCCGTTTTTTTAAAACAAGCAAGCAAACAAACAAACAAACAAGTCACCATGAAAGCACAGTTATTATCCATGATGTTTAGATCAAGTGAGAAATCATAGGAAGCATGGGTACACCTTCCAATTTTTAGTCATTTTGTTTTGTTTTTGCTTTTGGAGTAGAGGGCAGCTGTGGTGATATCCCAGCCACCAACATTTGCACGTCCTTACAAGACTCTATATGTGCTATACATTTAAAGCAGTATCATCCTCCTCTCTTTAAAACATCTGGCTGGCTTCCACAAGCATTGGCTGATTGATTGATTTTTCCACAGACAGTAACTCAAACAAAGCACAGCTTGGGGAAAAGTTTCTGCATTTCCGGAATATGGTGTATGGGTCAGAAATCAAGCCGACAAGTTTGCTGAAGCACCCTTTGTTATCACTAAGGCTACAAACATTACATATGTTAGGGTGTGATCTAAACCACCAAGCCTTGGAAGGTTGGCTGTTCGAATCCATGCAATGGGGTGAGCTCCCATTGCTCTGCTCCAGCTTCTGCCAGCCTAGCAGTTCGAAAGCATATCAGTAGATAAATAGGTACCACTGTGGCATGAAGATAAACGGCATTTCCGTGCGCTCTGGTTTCTGTCACGGTGTTGCATTGTGCCAGTAGCGGTTTAGTGATGCTGGCCACATGACCCAGAAATCTGTCTGTGGACAAATGCCAGCTCCCTCAGCTTGAAGCGAGATGAGTTCCGCACCCCATAGTTGCCTTTGACTGGACTTAACCATCCAGGGGTCCTTTGCTTTTGTCCTATAAGTGGGATCATCTTAATAGATGGTCCTGGTTGCGGGCAGGCCCTCAACCAGGTCCCCCCCACCCTGGCGTGGGTAGAGCCATCACCCTCATGCCAGGGTGGCACTATGATCACCCAGGGCTATTGCCCAATTAATTTGAATGGGTGATCATGGGGGGAATGTATAAAAGTGGCATTGTGACAAGTGCCAAGCACCTGAATGAACTTTATTACGGTCACAGACGAGGATAAAAAATGATCCCATCTGCATTGGTGGTTCAGTGGTAGAATTCTCGCCTGCCAAGCACCTGCTTCGCGCTGCCGAACACCCGCCCAGCCTCCCTTTAATTTAAGTGTCCTTTGAACTCACTTTGGACTTTGGTTGGTTGCCTGTCTTGGGTCAGGGACCGGGTAGGAATTTTTCCCTTTGGCGAATTGGCATGGGCCACTTGGTTTTTGCCTACCCCTTAGCAATCGGCACAACTTTGTAAGGTTTGGCGGTTAGGCATTAGCTTATTGTTGAGTAGGGGAGGGGAGGTCGGCCATTGTCTGCCCCTCCGTTTCAAGGGTATTCCGTTAAAGGAATCCGGAGCCTGGATCTTGTCCGAAGTCCTCTTGAGGGGCTAGGGCCATGCCAGGCCTCTGGGAACACCGGGGGAGATGCAGGCGGATTCTCCCGAAGCAGTTTCCCTTTGGGTGGTTTACCCTTACAGACTTCCTGCAAAGGGGGCAGGAGACAGATATAGTCTTGCCAATGCCTAAGCCAATACCGCTCACATTTCCTGTAATCAATAAAGTTGTGGCCAAAAAATTTGCCCAGTAACCTTAAACAAAAATTCTGTGTCTGTGTGAATTTCTTTATGCTGATGGGGGGTTGGCTTGAGGATCTTGCCACACAACCACTCGGACTGGGAATAAGTTCCATTGAACTCAAATGGATCCCCCCCCCCCGAATAGACATACAGAATTGCACATTTCTGGTGCCAGTTTCTCTGGAGCTAAACCAGGTGATCTGGTCATTTAAGCATTACATTGTACTCCAGAGGGTATTGGAACCACTGCACAGAGAAGGTAAGCCAGGACATGATGACAGTTCAGAATCCTCCTGTTTAGATGGTTCCAGAAAGCCAATTTTATGCCACTACCTGATATAAAACTCCCAGCTTTGATCCTTTAGTCTGAGCACCTCAGTGTTGTGGGAGGCCGCTAGGCTATCCTCCCACACCCTCCTGCGTACTCCAAGGTATTTACCTCTGTGTAGAACTGAGATCTCAATCAATCTAAGATTTTGGACAACTTTTCCTCCACTGTTGATCATGGAAGCAGCTAGGATTTATGTTGCGGGAAGGGCGAACACCCACCTGTCATCATCCTCTGTCTGGCTCTGTCTAGCAGATTCAAAATGAGACGTCCCAACAGGTTGCTTTAAATTATTTTCTTTTGACCCCCCCCCCCAAGTGCTCAGAAAAAGCTGTCAAAATCTTTGTACAATGTCTACTTTTAGTTAAGTATTTTTTTTTACTTGATTTTTTTTTGGGGGGGCAGCCCTCCCCTGATTACATCCATGCTCCTGATCTTACTGAGGAACATTCTGATATACAGTGGTACTTCGGGTTACATACGCTTCGGGTTACATATGTTTCAGGTTACAGACTCCGTTAACCCAGAAATAGTGCTTCAGGTTAAGAACTTTGCTTCAGGATGAGAAAAGAAATTGTGCTCTGGCGGCGCGGCAGCAGCGGGAGGCCCCATTAGCTAAAGTGGTGCTTCAGGTTAAGAACAGTTTCAGGTTAAGTACGGACCTCCTGAACGAATTAAGTACTTAACCCTAGGTACCACTGTACTTCCAAAGAACTCCAAGATCCTGTGCCCTTAGCCAGACAACGGAAATAGCTCGAAGCTGCAGCAAGCACAGGGAGGGAAGCAGATTTCGATACTTCAAAGTTAAGTTACCTTACGTTTGGAGAGCAGGCCGCAGAGAGGCTTTATCCACATCAACACCTGTGGCAGGGAATTGATAGCTGGCCGAGCCTTGCATTGGCTATCTCACACTGCAGCTTTAGACTTGCTCTGTCCCTGGAGTGACAGGAAACAAATCAGGCAGATGGTACCACATGCATCTTAGTCCCAATAGTTCGATATTAAGTAATTCATTCCAAGCATATCACAAGTCCAGAACAAAGCAAACAGCTAGGCTCCCACCTCCCCACTTTTCAATGACATACATATATTTGAGCAAAGAAGAAGGAAGATTCATTCCATGTGAATGTGTGATGTTCAAACCAACCTTCACGTGCAAGAGTGTGTGTGTCCCAAGCGACACAAGAATGGGATAATTCCCCACCCATGGCAGCATCTGCAATTGTGCAACTATTTGTGACCCACAAGTATAGTTGCATCCCCCTAGATCAGTGGGTCCCAGCTGAATATCACTATATAGGTAAAAGGTAAAATGTTTATCGCTTTGTTTATCACGGTATGTTTGTCACTATACAGTGGTACCTCGGGTTACATACGCTTCAGGTTACATACGCTTCAGGTTACAGACTCCGCTAACCCAGAAATAGTGCTTCAGGTTAAGAACTTTGCTTCAGGATTAGAACAGAAATCGGGCTCCGGCGGTGTGGCGGCAGCTGGAGGCCCCATTAGCTCAAGTGGTGCTTAAGGTTAAGAACAGTTTCAGGTTAAGAATGGACCTCTGGAACGAACTAAGTACGTAACCAGAGGTACCACTGTATAAACATATAGAGGCACAAGCACATCGGCCAGAGAATGTTGGGTGGTGGTGGTGATTGTTATTGAGGAACAGAGGATCTGTGACCCTCCATAAGCTGCTGAATGATAACTATCACAATCTCTAAGCATTGTCCATTGTGAGTAATAATAATAATAATAATCTGATCAATGGGCTACCACTAAAATGAGGCTACATTTTAAGCTGTATTTTAAGCTGTATTCTAACCTATATTTTAATCAACTGTTTGTTTGTTTAATGTTTTTACTGTATTTTATATTTGGTGTTAGCCGCCCTGAGCCTAGTCTTGGCCCGGGCGGGCAGGGGTATAAATAATTTGTTGTTGTTGTTGTTGTTGTTGTTGTTGTTGTTGTTGTTGTTATTACCCTGCCCATCTGGGTGGCTCACAGCAAAATATTAAAAACACAGTAAAACATCAAACGTTAAAAACTTCCTTAACAGGGTTCCCTTCAGATGTCTTCCAAAAGTCAGATGAGTGTTGATTTCCTTGACATCTGATGGGAGGGCATTCCACAGGGCGGGCGCCACTACCGAGAAGGCTCTCTCCCTGGTTCCCTGTAACTTCACTTCTTGCAGTGAGGGAACTGCCAGAAGGCCCTTGGCACTGGACCTCAGTGTCCGGGTTGAACGATGGGGGTGGAGATGCTCCTTCAGGTATACTAGGGTTGATGGGAGTTGTAGGGTGCTAGATCTAGACATGTCAGAGAAGTGATTCAGTTAAATGCATTGTAAATTCATACAGGAAAATCTGGTAGGGAGAGGCAGGCCTCCACAGCGCCCTCTGGTGTGACAGTGCTATATTGCATATAAAGGTAAAGGTAAAGGTACCCCTGCCCGTACGGGCCAGTCTTGACAGACTCTGGGGTTGTGCGCCCATCTCACTTAAGAGGCCAGGGGCCAGCGCTGTCCGGAGACACTTCCGGGTCACGTGGCCAGCATGACATCGCTGCTCTGGCCAGAGCCAGAGCCAGAGCCGCACACGGAAACGCCGTTTACCTTCCCGCTGGAAAGCGGTCCCTATTTATCTACTTGCACCCGGAGGTGCTTTCAAACTGCTAGGTTGGCAGGCGCTGGGACCGAGCAGCGGGAGCACACCCCGCCACAGGGATTCGAACCGCCGACCTTTCGATTGGCAAGCCCTAGGCGCTGAGGCTTTAACCCACAGCGTCACCTGCGTCCCCTTATATTGCATATACAACGCACCTAAAACTCTTTTTTCTTCACCAATGTAGCCGAGTCCATAGTATCTTGTTGTTGGGGGAAAGGGGAATCAATTATGGTGATGTGCTAACCCAGTACAAAATTCCCTTGATTATTAGAAATAAGCTAATATTAGGATCATAATGTAATGTGCTCCTTCAAAATAAAATTGAATTCCAAGAAACCAGAAGCTTTTCTTCTGGGAATAGTAACAATGTAAGTCATGTGTGTGTGTGTAAATATATGTCTAAATATGTATACAAATGTATGCCACTATGGCAGCAAGTAGTACCGACCAAGAAAGAATGTCACTTTAAGTTGTTGGAATATGCAGAGCTAGCAGGTCTACCTAGTTAGATAGGAGAACCAGATGATCAAGAATATAAAAAGGATTGGAAAATGTTTGCAGAGTATTTTAAAAATCAGTATAAACAAGTGAACAGTTCAGCAAGACTTAATTAATCAGTAAGAATAGTAGAACTTGGTAACTTAGAATATGCGGAAGAGAGGGAAAAGAAAAGATACCAGAGAAGGAGAGGAAGAGAAGTTTTCATTCCCCCCCCCCTTTTACCTTTACTTGTTCTTTTTATTTGTGAAAACGCAAAAAACAAAACAAAAATCCCTTTAAATATACATACAGTGGTACCTCGGGTTACATACGCTTCAGGTTACAGACTCCATTAACCCAGAAATAGTGCTTCAGGTTAAGAACTTTGCTTCAGGATGAGAACAGAAATCGTGTTCTGGCGGCGTGGCAGCAGCGGGAGGCCCTATTAGCTAAAGAGGTGCTTCAGGTTAAGAACAGTTTCAGGTTAAGTACGGTCCCCCAGAACGAATTAAGTACTTAACCCGAGGTACCACTGTATAGGGTACATTTGTTAAACCACTCTGGAAACTGTAACTCTGAAGGGAAAATAGGGGTCATCTAACAACTCTTAGCACTCTTAAAAAACAACAGCAACAACAACACCAAACCTTACAGTTCCTGGGATACTCTGGCTGAAGTCATGTCTGTTTACAGTGGTATAAGAGTGCTTTAAAATTAAATGTATAGTGTAGATGGGACCTGAGTCTACACAAAACTGTTTTGGTACCACTTGAAGAATTGTTGTCTATTCTGTAAACTTGGGGGTTACCCCAAGCCCACCAATACAACTGTCCTTTGTACGGGTGGTACCATTTTAGGTATGTCTACACAAGGACATGGAGACTCGAATTGAGAACAGAGAGAATAATAGAACCATGCCATAAAGCAGGCATATTAACTGTATGCATAAGAAAGGGTGGGATACTGTAAGAAAACCTAATTTGATGTGGCACAAATTTTCATGGACTGCAGAATTCATTCTTGACCTTGTCAGAAGGATTCCCTCCCCCCTTGAAATCTATCTTGTAATTCAATTGTAATTTGAAAGAGCACATTACATTTTGATCAAATATTAGCTTAGCCTAAATTCAGCATTTCAGTCCAAATTATCTGTTATATAGCTGGAGAGGTTCGTTTTTGGTACTGTATCTTAAATGTAAACATCTTCCGCAGGGAGGAGGAAATGGGATTTCTAATAATCAGGGAAATTTTGTATTGGGTTAGTATATGACCATAATTTATTCTTCTTTTCCCCAACAGTAAGATGCCCAGTCCTACTGCAACATTCTAACCATCAAAGCACGTTACTTCTTTAAATATTACTTATTCAGGACGTAGAACCAGTGAACTAGCTAGGGATGCAGCGACCACTCAGGAATGAACATGCATAGTAGCCAGAAAGAATCAGCACATAAGCACCTCTGAAACACAAAAAAGGCACCCACTGCCTCCCTAAAGTTGAGTGGGCTGTAAAAGGGTTAAACTTTTATTGATTTTGGTGAATTTGACCAAGTGCAACACAGCATTGGATTTGGTTGCTATTTGAATTTGCCTGTGTGTTTTTTATACGTCTCATTTACTCATATGTAAATGATAGCCCAATGTACACAAATACAAGTAAATAAAGTCATCCATCTTTACGCTCACTGCTTATTCCTGTACAAAATTCATTTCTAAAGGCAGATTATTTCGATATTTAGAAGCACAGTAACCCATAGCTTTGTGAATACTGAAATGTACGATGGAACGTAGTGGAGCATTCATAATATAGAGAAAGAAGGTCACCATTAGATGAGATCTAAATAGTCTGCCTTAAATCTCTGGAATAAGAACTAGAGGATAATAAAGCAGAGGAAAGGAAGACTCAAATACAGGAGTTGCATAACCAATTCAATTTAAACTAGATATTAAAATGATTACTAATGAGCATGGATGTCAGTGAAACGGGCTATGAAGAATTGTGATCATCAAAGGCCAAAGGAGAATGGGCACAGCTATAGCTACTAATTACGAAATGGCACTTACTTGCGGTAATAGCCCAAATTTTGAATTGGGAAAAATTGCCTTTTCATAGCTGGTCAGTAGAGCAAGTCATATGTTTGAATAGGATCGTCTTTCACTCATTATAAATCAGACAGCGGTACACTCACACCGGCGAGCAGGATACCCATGTGATAAACCGTTGAAGGCATTCAACACTGGTCATCAAACAACTTCCGCTCACACTCATTTCCTGGCCCTCAGGTCTCTTCCCAGACACATCCGTACTCCCCAGGCTGCATCTTTCACTGCCCTTGTTTTGCACCCTCCTGGTAGGTTTTTGCCCAACTGGAATGTGTCCTTAAACTCTGATAGTGCTTCTTGCAGTCTTGGAAGGAGGATAGAGAAGGATGTTTGAGGATGTGCAGAAACTAGCCTGCTGTATATACATCCCATTGCCCTACTCACTTTTGTCTCTGGCCATACCCACCAATGCCATGTGGCCCTCAGAACTTTGGCTAGAAGGAAACTTGGGCTCTGAAAGGTTCCCTATCCCTCATATATACGGACATTGAAGTCAATTATCCACATGTGAATCCTGACCCCAAATGGCAGTATCCAGGTTTGTGGAAACCTCACTACTGCAGAAATATAAAGTGAAGATCCTTCTAGAAGGGAGGAAACATCAAAATAACCCAGTGATAACTTAGCAAGCTCAGTGGCCTTGAAATTCTGGTTGGTGGAGGGGAAGTGGATGGAAAACCAATGTTGTCAGATAATGGTATACCACCTTTTGGTAAACATCATTAATGATATTTATAGGCAATTTTTTTTCCAAGAAGCTCACTACACTCCATATATACTATGCTCTTAATCATTTAATCATTTAACAGCCCTAGGAGATGATGTTTATTAACTGCTAAAACACCTACAATAACTGAGTGCTGGAAATGAAATTATTAAAACGTGGTTTGAAAAACTTAAAATAATTTGAAGATTATGTTTATTATATGTTGAAACACCTACAATAACTCAGTTTTGTAAATGAAATGATTAGGATAGGCTTTGAAAAACTGAAAATAATTAGAGAAACTCAAGGATTGAGGGGGAGAGTAGCATTTAAGTAAAAAAAATGACAAGGGAAGGTAGAATGAATGCATCAAAATTAATAAGAGAATCTTGAGCTAATTGCCAAAATGATAAAACATCAGAGAACAGAGAGAGAAGATGAATAATGAGATCAAATTTAGGGCATTAAAATGTTAAGGTGAACAGTTATGTGAAAAGTGATAACAATAAAGGAGATAAAGGATTACACAATTTTAGAAGACATCTGTAGGCAGCCCTGTAACAGGAAGTTTTTAACGTTTGCTGTTTTATTATTTTTTATATTCTGCTGCAAGCCACCCTGAGTGGCTGTGGAAACTCAGCCAGATAAACAACCATAGCTGTCAACTTTTCCCTTTTTTAAAGCCAAATTCCCTTATTCCAAATAGGATTCCTCACAAGAAAAGGGAAAAGTTGACAGCAACAACAACAACAACAACAACAACAACTGCTATTATTATGGCAATCCTAAGCACACTTTGCCTGAACACAATGGGGCTTATGTCTTAGTAAACTTGCACAGCTAGACATCAATGACAAGATGGAAGTAGTAGCAAAAGGAAAACGGATGTTAATGAAAATGAAAATCAAAGTATAGAAATATAAAAATGGATTTTATAAAGTTTTAGAGCACACCCACACCATACATTTAGAGCATTGTTATACCAGAATATCCTGGGAAGAGGGGTTGATTATTGAAGAACTCTGAGAATTGTAGCTTTGTGAGGGCAATAGGAGTCTCTTAACAATTTTCAACCTCCATAATAGACTACATTTCCCATGATGGGGGGTGGGAGCAATAAGTGATAAAGTAGTATCATGCTGCTTTAAATATATGTGTAGATGTGGCCCTAAAAGTTGAAAATTTCAATGTTTAGCAACATAAAAATGTGGGAGTAAATGAGAGAAGAATCAAATAGAACACCCACATTTGCCAAAAGTAATAGAGATGCTATAAACAGCCAACAAAAAAGGGAGAGAAATATATGAAAGAGGAGACAATGAAAAATGAGGAATGTCATCTTGCCTAACTTAAGATAAGATGAGTGGGTAGCTAAGAAGCTACAAATAAGAATATTAGAAAATGATGAAAGATCAAGAACAGAAAATTGTAATTGGATGCCAATAGTACAAATATGATAATCAATGCTATAATAATCAATCAAGCAAACAAGTTTATTTTTCTAACCAAATGCCATGACAAACCCCCAGCAACAGTACAAGAAGACATTAAAGCTCATATATCTATACCATGAGCCAACATCCAGAGAAAGGTTACCAGAGACACCAGCAAACTCGAACCCAGCTTGTTTTCAGATCAAACCTCTGAATCGCTGCAATTACAGCAATTTTGTATAACTTTTCTCTGATTATTTCCACACACACCCCGGCCCGTGCACAGAGGGCTACTCTCTGTGTTACAAAGCTATTATTGCCTCTCAAAAGAAACCAAACCATTTATGCCAGGGTGTACTTTTGTGAGCAAAGGTTTCAGAAAGCGATCTCTTGGTTGAGGCAGGCTAACAGATAATGTGATGTCTTTCACCTGAGGCTGACCACCAATATAAAGTTTGTCTGCTTATGGGACCTTGTTGCAGTGGCCATTCAAGACGGCCATCACCTGGAAAAACAGCTCAATAAAGGCATTTTTTTAAAGGAAGCTGATGGGAGTTTGATCGGAAAAACAGCTCTAAAATGTTCTGTTCTCAAGTGTAGATACTAAGGGGGGAAATTGGCATTTCTAATTAGTCACAGGTCCCTTCTGGATTCTACCGAACCCCTCACTTGACGCTTACTCAAGGTCAAAGCAGAGCTCAGTTCTGGAAAATAATAATAGTCTAAAACATCTTGACAAGCTGCTTCCCAGAGTTGCTTATTACCCAATTCTATATAGCACGGAGCAGGAAAAAAGTCCAATAGGCATAGCAGCAATTTCCAAAATATACTTTAACTGAGTAGAGTCTGCTCTTGCCAAAATTGTTGGCCACCTAGCATTTGTACAAAGAAAAGCGGCAGATACTCTTGATGGTAGAGAGCTTAGCATATTGTTCATAGAACTTCATCACTGGTTTTCTGTGCCTTTGCTCTCTCTTATTCTGTATGACACTTCCAAGAGACGTTATCATACAATCATGGAATCATAGATTTGGAGGAGTCTGTTCTGCTCAATTCACTATGTCTCCCCATGGAGACCCATTTGTCTGCCTTTTTTCTGTCTTTCAACAATGTGTGCCCAGATTTTGCTGGAGTACAACTCTCATCATCTTTGAGCATTGGCTAAGGTTTCTGGGGATCATGGGAGTTGAACAACGAATTGGGACTCAGTTGTGAATAACATATTCCACCTCTCTACTTGCTTGCTTTGGCAAACAGGTAATCCTTGCAACTCTATGGCAGCAAGGTCCACTGGGAAGAATGGGGTTAGAATCCAGTGGATCTCCCAGTATAACCAGGCTCACTGGCTTCACTCTCCTATGCTCAGCTCAGGCAGAGATACAGCAGTATATTTTTCCCATCTCGGATCAGCTGCGACCCAGATTTCATCCCTGAAAAGGAGGTTTCTGGGAATGTGGCCATGGTGGGAATAGGGACTGGGGATGTAGGATGGATCCTAATCCCAACCAGAACAGTTGCATGACCTGGCAACCCAGTATAAATTAAGCCAGCAAAAAACGCAAACACAAATTTAAAGACGTGTTCTCTTTGGTAGCTTTGTCCCAGCTCAATAGTCCCATTGCTTGGCAGAGTTGGGATCTAGTGTAATTTTATGCTGCCTTAATTCACACTGTATTGCTTTATACCAGTGTCTTGCGTATAGGATTGCTCCCAAAGAAAGTATTTTGCCTGATTTCATAGCTGTTGCCTGTTAACTCCTGGCTTTCCTTTGTGACTTAGTTTTTTTAAAGTACCATTTCATTTCTGTCATAAACTATTTCTTTTTATTTTTTAAATTTTTTGTAATGGTGGACATTTTTCAGTGGAACAGCGGGGCTGTAAACATTGAAATGAATGAAAGCATGAAGAAAGCAGAGCTTATATTGCTGTTTTGGAAGCAAAATTATTTAGCAAGAATTAAACAGAGGGGGGGGGGGATCAAGCGAATTACAGGGGGAAGACCACCCAAAAGACTTATAAACAAAAAGGCAGAAGAAAACGGGATAATCCATTCACTATTATTTCACCCCATAGTCCTCAAAATGTACATATCCAATCTCATTATGTCATTTCAGTGGGAGGAAGTGAAACAAATGCTTAACTTTCGTATTGAAATTAACAAAATGCCTAAATGCTTAACTTTGGCTGAACTGTGCCCATATTATCAACACAGGGAAAACAGCTTTGTTTCATTGGGTAGATTTCTTGGAAATCATTGACGATCCTGTCAACATAAATACATTTTGAGTAAAAGGAAAGGTTGGGCTGGGAGGTGGGGGATGGATGGATTTTACATAATAATAAATTATATAGCCATTTGTTGTTTAGCCACTTAGGGAATGGCAATAGAGAGCTCTAATGTTAATTAGCAAATCACTCTATTACTAGCAAATGGCCCAGATTTTTCTATGCTGGCAGAAAATTGGCATGTCATAAATGGGGAATGGCACCATCATTTACATGGCCGCCAATTCTCTAATCGCATAAAAGAAATTGCAATCATTCCTAGAAACCTATTCATTAAATGGAAACAGGGTACCATATTTATGCCAGTCCTAGGTGGAAAGATGGAAAACGACGTATTAAATTTCAGTTCGTTACCAAGTAGCACATTCGTGAAATGAGGAGAACAATGGCAAACAAGGAAGGGGAGGCAGCAAATGGAGTCCTGCGACTCTTCCACATCTTCTTACATCTGAGTTCTAATTAAAGTGTCACTACCATCACATGAGACACCCTGACTGTTTTTAAATGCGGCTGTTTCTGTTGCTTGCACTTTGATGTAAACCAGTTCTGAAATCTATGTACCTTGTCCTCTCGTATTCTAGGCATTCTTTCCATGGTTTGGAGATCAGGACACTAATGGTTTTGACATTGCTGCAGGCCCATTGATAAAACATGCAGTATTAAAAAATATGACTTCACAATAGTGCTTTATACAGTAATCAGACCATGTTGTGGTGAGAGCACAAATAAAAACAATCAATGGGCAAAACCCCATTGATGTTTGGTGTTGTTGACAATTACTTTATATTGACTACCTTGTGAACCCGGTGGTTGGGAAAAGGGCATGCATGGTATAATTTCATTGTGCACAGTAATGGTTCTCTACTACAGTGGTACCTCGGGTTACATACACTTCAGGTTACATACGCTTCAGGTTACAGACTCGGCTAACCCAGAAATAGTGCTTCAGGTTAAGATCTTTGCTTCAGGATGAGAACAGAAATTGTGCTCCGGCGGTGCAACAGCAGCAGGAGGCCCCATTAGCTAAAGTGATGCTTCAGGTTAAGAACAGTTTCAGGTTAAGTACGGACCTCCAGAATGAATTAAGTACTTAACCCAAGGTACCACTGTACTGCATATTTGATAAGATGAAGTAGCATTCATACCTTCCAACATTTCTCTGATAAAATAAGGATGTCCTATTCCGTAATAGTAATAACAATCATCATCATCGACTTCCGGAGGCGGCGCGAACGGCAATGGCTGCCCTTTCCTAGTCGGGGAAGGGAAGCTCCGCCGAAAAAGGGTCTCCCGCTGCGGCGAAGCGGGGACCCATTCTGGAAAACCACAGGCAGCAGAAGCCTGTGGTCTTGGGGTCCGGCGGGCGCCAGGAGCAGCCCCCAAAACGTTGAAGGAACCCCGTAAGGGGCTCCGGATCGCGGAGGGGGTTGCGGCGCTGAGGATCGTTCCGCAATCGGCGGAGTGAAGCCGCGTTGCTGCTGGTGAGCGCTGTCCTTTCTTCCTAAACTTCAGATTCGGAAAACAACAACCCGTGAGTAAACGGACTTTAAAAGTTTCGGGACTTTAAGTATTAATTTGGCTGAAAGCGGAGTGACGAAAAATAGGAAGTCCGTCTTCCGCTGTCATTGGAGCATTAAGCAAAGAGCCGGAGGAGTGAAGGCAAAGAGTGAACTTTTAATCTAACTGATCTGGACATCCGTGGAAATTATCTTTAAGCTGAATAAGGACTTTAAGCAATTGATTATATGACTTTTATGTGGACTTTGATACCTTTCTTCTATTTGGATTATAATTAAAATAAGAATCCCAGGTGCTGGAACTGCCTGAGTAACTGAGTAGCCAGCTTGCAGGACTGGATACTTTTGAACTTAAACTTTGAAACAATCTGAGGGAGTTTGAACTGGTTACTTTGAAGCATCTTTTGGAATACCAGCAAGCACTGTCTGAAACACTGTGATTTTTTAAACACTAACTCTGCTAAAGACAATTGGAAATTGCAGAGTTTGGAGAAAATGAAGGATAAAGTGCGAGACTGGTTACATTACGCTCAGATTAAAGAAGTTTTTAAAAATGACAAAAAGCTAGGGTTCCAGGTGGAGAAATCGAAGTTGGAAACAGAATTGTTAGAACCAAAAACTAAGGTTTTATCAAGAATGTATAACTTGCTGCTGAAATGGAATACACAAGACGAAATGGTTAAATCGGTTATGATAAAGTGGGCTCAGGATATTGGGCATAATATTATGTTTGAGGACTGGGAAAGGTTGTGGACCACTGGGCTGAACTTCACTGCATGTAATGCTTTGAAGGAAAATGTAATGAAAATGATATACAGATGGTACATGACCCCAGTTAAACTTGCCAAAATATACCATTTGTCTGATAATAAATGTTGGAAATGTAAAGAACACGAAGGAACATTCTTTCACCTCTGGTGGACTTGCCCTAGAGTGAAGGCCTTCTGGGAAATGATTTATAATGAGTTGAAAAAGGTATTTAAGTATACCTTCACTAAGAAACCAGAGGCCTTCCTTCTGGGCATTGTCGGCCAGAAGGTGTTAAAGAAGGACCGAACATTTTTTATGTATGCAACAACGGCAGCAAGGATACTCATTGCCAAGAGTTGGAAAACTCAAGATCTACCCACACTGGAAGAGTGGCAGATGCAGCTGATGGACTATATGCAACTGGCCGAGATGACGGGCAGAATCCGAGACCTGGGAGAAGAGAGGGTTGAAGAAGACTGGAAGAAATTCAAGATATATCTACAAAAGTATTGTAATTTGGTTGAAGGCTAAGAAGGATGCTAGATCATAAATAACTGCCTATCATTGAATTAGATTTGAAATTGACGATAAGTGAGATTGAGGGAAATATAAAATTTGTGGAGATTAGATCAAATTAATTGAACAAAATTTAAGAATATAAACAAGATGATAAATTGCTGGGAAAAATTTATAACGATGTAAGTGGGAGTGGGAGACGTGAGGGAGTCCAAAGAAGTTCTGAAAAATATGTCATGACCCATGTTATATTGTTTATGATTTTTGCATTTTGTATTTTAAAAAAAATCTTAATAAATATTTATTAAAAAAAAAAAAAAACAATCATCATCATCATCATTTTAGTCTTTATACCCCACTCATCTGACTGGGTTGCCGCAACCACTCTGGGTGACTTCCAACATATATAAAAACATTTAAAAAGTTAAACATTAAAAACTTCCCTATACAGGGCTGCCTTCAGATGTTTTCTAAAGATTGTATATTTACTTATCTCCTTGGCTCGGGGTGGGGTGTGTCACATAACTCCATACCCTCTAACATATCTCTTATGGAAATAGAGATGTCCTAAGGAAAAGTGAGACATTCCAGGATCAAATCAGAAACCTGGACAGCTTCTGTAAATCTGGGACTGTCCCTGGAAAACACTTGGAGAGTTTGATTTGTGACAGGTAAATTGGCAAGGTCTGCTGGGATCAGTATCATTGAGCATTAAACAAAGAGTTCAGGAACACCTTTCACACAGGTTATTTCTGAGCAGACCTTAATTAAGAATGGGTTGTTTTGGAACTGGAAAAGGCTGAGCTCATACAACTGGGCAGATGGCTAATTTTGAAACGGAGCAGCATTTTGGATGCAACTTTTTTCCCTCTCCACAGCGTTTCATCCTGAGATTAAATAATAAATTACAGATGAATCCGAATTCAGCAGGACAACATTAAATGTAAATTGCCTGAATTTCAAGTACTCTCATGTATCCGGTGTCTATATAGGGAAGCTCCATCTAGCTACAAGTAATCTACATTGGAAAACATATTGGGAAAGATCCAGAGAGAGTGTTGAATGGCTCATGCCACAAGGCTTTCCTTTCCAACCAACCTCCTGTACCCAGAGCCACCTGGTAACATCTGGGCCTTGCAGTGCATCCTGTGGTCAAAGAGGACAAGTCCCTATTGACAAATACAATAAGGTCACATAGTTGGGACCAAGGAGGGCACATGGGCAGAGCTGAGTTGTTCTGCCCCCTCTCCCCCACTTGCAAAGGGGTGAACACCAAAGCACTGCAGTCCTTGGTGCCAATCTAAACTGAAAAGTGTCTAGCCTTGGTTTAAAAGGGGTCTCTGCTGTCACAATTTTTCTAGTGTGATTAAAAGCCCTATGGGAAAAGATTGTGCCCACCCTCACCGGACTTCTATGCCTTCTTTCCAGAGTTTGGGGTGATATTAAATAGATTAGGGTGCAGCATGCCAGGGTTAAAATCATGAGTCTTCTGTGAAGCTCCCTGGTTTGACGATTCACCATCAGCCTAAGTTTCAGAGTTGTGAGGATGAATGCCACCCTAAGTGCCTGGTAGAATTTGTATCACCTCCCAAAACACACACACACATTCTTTATTATGGTCCAAAGACCCATAAAAAATGGAGTTATCGGGTTGTCACAAGGGCCCCCAAGAAGCCCTGATTATTCAGTTGGGGGGGGGGGGGAAAGATTTGGGCCAATGCAAGGGAATTGACTTAAAGTGGGCTATAATCGAGAACTGCAGGCACTGCACAATTTATACCCCACCATATGCCTCAGCTGGTCCAATATGCTTGAGAGACGTCTATGACCCAACCCTAACCCTGTGGGGATCAGTTAGGCACTGCATACTGCAATGGGTTGGCTGGGTGATTCAGCACCCCAATATTACATTCTCAGAAGTATCTCTCTTTAGGTCTGATGGCATGCACCTTTCCTCAACAGGAAATGTTACAGTAGTACCTTGGGTTACATACGCTTCAGGTTACATATGTTTCAGGTTACAGACTCCACTAACCCAGAAATAGTGCTTCAGGTTAAGAACTTTGCTTCAGGATGAGAACAGAAATCGGGCTCTGGCGGTGCAGCGGCAGCAGGAGGCCCCATTAGCTAAAGTGGTGCTTCAGGATAAGAACAGTTTCAGGTTAAGAACGGACCTCCGGAATGAATTAAGTACTTAACCTGAGGTACCACTGTATTTGGTTTGCAGACATTGTGGATGGTATCAG
The DNA here is from genome assembly GCF_951804945.1 of Podarcis cretensis. Classification (NCBI taxonomy): domain Eukaryota; kingdom Metazoa; phylum Chordata; class Lepidosauria; order Squamata; family Lacertidae; genus Podarcis; species Podarcis cretensis. Next base: position 20,464,397 of record NC_137176.1, on the reverse strand, counting down.
GGCCTGGATGAAGATGTAAGTGGTCTGGCAGTGAGCATTCTGCTCAAGTGGTGGTTGGGAATTGGGCAATCCTTTGTCTTGGATGGAGGCGAGGTTGTAGTCTCCACCTGCCCCTCCAAACGCTGGGTATCCCGTTAGCAGCCTTTCTCAACCTTGGGTCCCCAGATGTTGTTGAACTCCAACTCCCATCATCCCCAGCTAGCAAGGCCAGAGCTCAGGGATGGTGGGAGTTGCAGTCCAACAACATCTGGGGACCCAAGATTGAGAAACACTGTGTTAAAGGTATCTGGGGGGAGTGGTCATGTCCACGTGCCCAGGTAGGGCCAGGGCTGAGGATGTTTCCTTAGATGGCAGTCCTTGTGGGGGGTCACCCTATTTGATCTAAGTCTTAGGAACCCCCCTGCCTGGATTGACTTACATGTGATTTCCGGTGGGCGGGCCGGAAGTTTTGATGGCCTCATGCCCATCTGTATTCAATAAAGTTGTGACTTGTTTCGATCCAAACCAGTCTATGTGGTCCTTTATTTGTCTGTGGGTTGGAGACTGGGGAGCACGATGCCTGGAGCAGCAAGACTTTGCAGGACTGCAAGCCCTGATAATGCAAATTCTCCAATCTTGTGGAGGCTTCTAAGTTTGTTCAGCTAAAAGCAATTATAAGCCTCCTTGGGACTTCCACATTCAACACATGAAAGTTCCCCATGGATTTAGAGACTTTGGAAGTGGGGCTTACATGTCTGGCTCTGCTGCCTTTCACATGTCTTTACTGTGAACACATAACTGCACACAAATGGCTTTCGAAATGCACAGTATGGGAGTGGAAGTGTTACCATTTTATTATTTTCACATCATTTGTGCTAATAAAGAGTTTCATTTTCTACATAGTACTGGATCTAATGACCTTTTTTTTGGAGACGGTTCTGAGAGTTACCCTATTGCTCGTTTAGCTTGTTTCTGATGTGTTGAAGCAACCCATGCATGAATCACATGGAGGCTTTCCCCACCTTTTTTGCATAATCTTCATTTTTCACTTTCTATCTTACAAAAGGCAAATAAATGAACATCAACATTCTTAACCTCTCTATTCCCCCAAAGGAAGGGAGTCTCCAGCTGCAATCCTATACCCACTTACCAGGGAGTCGTCCCAGTAAACTAAATACAACTTACTTCTGAGTATACATGTATAAGATTGTGCTGTCAGTTACTTTCCCTCCAAAGAGCAGAATAATCCATGATGGAATGCAGTGAAGAATTTATTGACGTATAACAAAACCCATTCCCATCAAGGGAATTGTGGATGAAGTTTTATTCTAAGACGACAAACCATTCTGTGCTTCTTGGGATTTGTTCAATATTAAATTCTTCTCTTGGGACGCAGGTGGCGCTGTGGGTTAAAGCCTCAGTGCCTAGGACTTGCCGATCGAAAGGTCGGTGGTTCGAATCCCTGCGGCGGGGTGCGCTCCCGCTGCTTGGTCCCAGCGCCTGCCAACCTAGCAGTTCGAAAGCACCTCCGGGTGCAAGTAGATAAATAGGGACCGCTTACCAGCGGGAAGGTAAACGGCGTTTCCGTGTGCGGCTCTGGCTCGCCAGAGCAGCGATGTCACGCTGGCCACGTGACCCGGAAGTGTCTCCGGACAGCGCTGGCCCCTGGCCTCTTAAGTGAGATGGGCGCACAACCCCAGAGTCTGTCAAGACTGGCCCGTACGGGCAGGGGTACCTTTACCTTTACCTTTAAATTCTTCTCTACATCTCATTACATATTTTTTGTATTTGTGTTTCACATTGTTTTTGTGAGCTTCCATCCTGTCTTGATTTCAAGAGAGGGAGAACAAGGACTTGGATCTGAGCAAGGACTTACTTTCAATTAAAAAAAAATAAAATATTGTTTTTTGCTCAATTTTTATGTTCAACACACACACACACACCACATAGTTTGATGAGTTTTCAGTCGGAAAGATTAGGTACCTCTAATTACTTATTCTAGAAAACATGTTGTTTCTTGAAATCTAATGAATGCATGAACATTTTGACATCCATACCACTATGGCAACCACAGTTCCATTGATCTCATTTTGATTAGAGTGTCATAAACAAAACAAAAATGAATTAGCCCTGCATTTGCTCAAAATGTTAACCCATATATTTAGATATTAATTTATTCAGAGTGGTAGCACATTTATTTATTTTCAGAGGTGTTGAAGTTATGATATGTTGTGTGTGTGTCTACAGTATATAGACTAGAAGCTGTGCCTCTGCTTGCTCCATTTACCAAACCCTCTGCCATTCCCCCTGCCCTTAGACCCCTAGAAAGTCCCCTTCCCACACCAGGCAATTATGCTTGCTATTCACCTTCCCAAACCCATTTCTGAAGCCATTTTACTCTTCTGTCTACAGCCTCACTTTTCACCCTTGTTTTAACCCCCATGTACATGCCTCCTCCCCACTTTTTGTGCAACTCTGCTTTTAAACAAAGCACTCCCACGGTGGAGTTGCCATATTTCAAGAATTAAAAACCAGGACACCATGAAAATTGTTGAACTTTTTTTTTTTTTAAGGAAACCACCAAAATTGTTGTAAACCCACCCTATCGCCAAAAAGAACATTTGATTGACTTGTCTAAGATCCAGGACAAAGTGCTGCCTTTCAGAAATTCATCCCAGACATCAATTCTGCCTTTGAAATCCCAGTAATGTCTGGGAAAATCCAAACGTATGGCAGCCCTGAATCATGGTAAACTTCCTCCCCGCCCATACAACTACTAAGCACCTTTTCATCTTCTGCTGACCTATGAAACCATCATCCCCCCTACTCTTCAGATCTTTTTCATGCCCTTGCCTTCATCTTCATCTTCAACTCCATCCCCATGCCTCCTACTTCCTGCTTTTTTGCAACTCATTTTCACCCACATCCTGCTTTTCTCTCCATCTTCCTCTTTACTTTTCTCAACTCTCTCTTGGCCATAAAGGTAAAGGACCCCTGACAGTTGTCCAGTCACAAACAACTCTGGGATTGCAGCGTTCATCTTGCTTTACTGGCTGAGGGAGCCAATGTTTGTCCACAGACAGTTTTTCCGGGTCATGTGGCCAGTATGACTAAGCCGCTTCTGGCGAAACCAGAGCAGTGCACAGAAACGTTGTTTACCTTCCCACTGGAGCGGTGCCTATTTATCTACTTGCACTTTGACGTGCTTTCAAACTGCTAGGTTGGCAGGAGCTGGGACTGAACAACAGGAGCTCACCCCGTCGCAGGGATTCAAACCACCAACCTTCCGATCAGCAAGCCCTAGGCTCAGTGGTTTAGACCACAGTGCCACCCGTGTCCCACTCTCTTGGCCATAGATCATTCCAAATTGCATGCTTTCCCCTCTCTCTCTTGGCTCTCGGGGTAGCAGAGTCCTTCATGGGAATATTTCAGGAGGAGTCTTTCCTAAGGAGCAAACTCTAGTTCCTCTCCTCCATTCCCCTCAGTGTTTTCTTTATATAGTGTCAGACTCTCTCCCCCCTCCCCCGCCATTTTATAAGCACTTTAACTGTCTGGGAGTGTTTTTGGGTGGTTGTTGTTCTTAATTCCAACTTGCCCCAGACACACATATATACATACCGGCACATACACATATCCACATACTGTAGTCCTAACCTGGCATATTGTTGCAAGCCTGAAATGTTTTGCAAATGTCCATTTTTTATTTTCTGCTTTATGGATTGTGTTGATTTTTTTATCATTATAAACTGTCTAGACCTTAAAGATACTTTCTTTTTGAACACAATACCTCCAGTTCACAGCACATTAGCTCACTATTTAGCTATACGTGTCTAATTGATGTTTTCCAGATATATATAGCAAATATTAACTGACAGTTCTGAAGGGGAAATAAAGCCTCCCAGATATGTAAAAAGTACTTTACTAATCAGATATCAGAGACAGATTGATCCCACTTTGGTCTTAGGTTTTTGTTTTGTTCTTTTTTAAAAAAGGAGACTGTCTCATGACAGTTGCTGCTAAGTAATATAACATACTCAATAACACTAAAAGTTATTGTTTGTAATTCAGTGGTTCAACAACTGCATGGATGGTAGCTAGGACCTTAATGATTCTCATGATTCTCATGATGAAACATTATTTGTGCATTTTGCTTCTACTTAAAATCTATTAGATTTATGACTTTTAGAAAATGGTAAACACTTTCTTGGCTTCACTTCTGCATCAGAAACAGTGTCCTCCCCCCCCCCCCCTCGTTGGATCTCCTCAATACATGAGACAGGTTGTGTTGGATTTTTCCCCAGTCACATTATTAATTGGAGGATAACTGCTCCCAATCTTAGAATGTAGAAATAACGTAAAGGGAAGGGAAAGGATTTGAAACGGACAAACAGTCAACCCATTTATCAAAGAATATAAGTAGCATGAAGTGACAACAAGAAGGAGTCGGATGTCTGCTTTACAGGCAGTGATAATTACAGAAGCAGAAGAGTAAAAGATTGGCCCAAACATTTGCTCACCATTTCAGTTCAAAAATGGAAGATGGTTAGGATCCTAATGCCCTTTCCCAGTATCTACATCCCTCGGTCCCGGGTATGTAAGAGTGCAGGGGACAAGCTGAGTGCAGCAGCTGTTATTCTCATGGAGCCCAGACCTCTAATTCTTCCCTGCTAAGGGCTTCTGTACACAACTGAGCAGCCCATCTCATTTATTTGCTACTGTGCTGTATCATTTCAGACTGCTATGCTAATATGATTGTGTGACCATCTAACACTGAATCGTTAAACCTTGTTCCAAATACAGAAATAGAGAAATGTCTTCATGTGCTAGGTTACCATGGCAAATTCCCATTGAAATAGGCACAATTAAAATACTTGTATTCATCATTATCCATTTTGAATTATGTCCTGGAACTGAGACAGAGATAAAGTCATTGAAATGGTAGGGAATTGGATATCACAGAGACAACTTCCATCATTCAAGTGTTCAACAAACAAGGCAAAGGGACTGAGGAACGTCAATGCCTTAATTCCAAATGCTGCACTTTCCTTTACAGCAAATATTTTTGCCTCGCTGGCCTTGCAGACGACTTCATTGTCCAGAAAGTGGGAGAAGCAACAAGAGGAACAGCCATTTTAGATCTGGTCCTAACCAATGTTGATGACCTGGTTAGTGGGGTAGAAGTGGAAGGATCATTAGGCGCGAGTGATCATGCTCTTCTGAAGTTTACTATACAGCGGAAAGGAGCAGCCAAGCATACTAGGACTCAATTTCTTGACTTTAAGAAAGCCGACTTCATAAAACTTAGGGAAGTGCTGGGTGAGATCCCATGGACAGTAATACTAAAAGGAAAGGGAGTTCATGATGGCTGGGAGTTTGTTAAGAGGGAGATAGTAAAAGCACAACTTCAGGCAATACCAATGAGACGGAAACATGGAAGGTGCCTAAAGAAGCCAGGGTGGCTATCTAAAGAACTTTTAACTGAGTTAAGATTTAAAAAGGATGTGTACAAAAAATGGAAAAGGGGGGAAACCACCAAAGAGGAATTCAAACAAATAGCCAGCACGTGTAGACACAAAGTCAGAAAAGCTAAAGCACAGAATGAACTCAGGCTTGCTAGAGAGGTTAAAAGCAACAAAAAAGGCTTTTATGGGTATATTCGTAGCAAAAGGAAGAACAAAGAAACAGTGGGGTCACTCAGAGGAGAAGATGGTGAAATGCAAACAGGGGACACAGAAAGGGCTGAACTCCTCAATGCCTTCTTTGCCTCTGTCTTCTCCGATAAAGAAAACAATGCCCGACCTGAAGAATTTGGAGCAAATGATTCAGCAGAGGAAACACAGCCCAGAATAACTAAGGAGATAGTACAAGAATACTTGGCTAGTTTAGATGTATTCAAGTCTCCAGGGCCAGATGAACTGCATCCGAGAGTATTAAAGAACTGGCAGATGTGATCTCAGAACCACTGGCAGTCATCTTTGAGAATTCCTGGAGAACAGGCGAAGTCCCAGCAGACTGGAGGAGGGCAAATGTTGTCCCTATTTTCAAAAAGGGGAAAAGAGAGGACCCAAATAATTACCGCCCAGTCAGTCTGACATCAATACCAGGGAAGATTCTGGAGCAGATCATTAAGCAAACAGCCTGTGAGCACCTAGAAAGGAATGCTGTGATCACCAATAGTCAGCATGGATTTCTGAAAAATAAGTCATGTCAGACTAACCTGATCTCGTTTTTTGACAGAACTACAAGCCTGGTAGATGAAGGGAACACAGTGGATGTAGCCTACCTTGATTTCAGCAAGGCATTTGACAAGGTGCCCCATGATATTCTTGTAAAGAAGCTGGTAAAATGCGGTCTTGACTATGCTACCACTCAGTGGATTTGTAACTGGCTGACTGACTGAACCCAAAGAGTGCTCATCAATGGTTCCTCTTCATCCTGGAGAAGAGTGACTAGTGGGGTGCCACAGGGTTCTGTCTTGGGCCCCGTCTTATTCAACATCTTTATCAACAACTTGGATGATGGACTCAAGGGCATCCTGATCAAATTTGCAGATGACACCAAACTGGGAGGGGTGGCTAACACCCCAGAGGACAGGATCACACTTCAAAACGACCTTGACAGATTAGAAAACTGGGCCAAAACAAACAAGATGAATTTTAACAGGGAGAAATGTAAAGTATTGCACTTGGGCAAAAAAAGAGAGAGGCACAAATGCAAGATGGGTGACACCTGGCTTGAGAGCAGTACATGTGAAAAGGATCTAGGAGTCTTGGTTGACCACAAACTTGACATGACACAACAGTGTGACGCGGCAGCTAAAAAAGCCAATGCAATTCTGGGCTGCATCAATAGGAGTATAGCATCTAGATCAAGGGAAGTAATAGTGTCACTGTATTCTACTCTGGTCAGACCTCACCTGGAGTACTGTGTCCAGTTCTGGGCACCACAGTTCAAGAAGGACACTGACAAACTGGAACATGTCCAGAGGAGGGCAACCAAAATGGTCAAAGGCCTGGAAACGATGCCTTATGAGGAACGGCTAAGGGAGCTGGGCATGTTTAGCCTGGAGAAGAGGAGGTTAAGGGGTGATATGATAGCCATGTTCAAATGTATAAAAGGATGTCACATAGAGGAGGGAGAAAGGTTGTTTTCTGCTGCTCCAGAGAAGCGGACACGGAGCAATGGATCCAAACTACAAGAAAGAAGATTCCACCTAAACATTAGGAAGAACTTCCTGACACTAAGAGCTGTTCGACAGTGAAATTTGCTTTGAAGGAGTGTGGTGGAGTCTCCTTCTTTGGAGGTCTTTAAGCAGAGGCTTGACAACCATATGTCAGGAGTGCTCTGATGGTGTTTCCTGCTTGGCAGGGGGTTGGACTCGATGGCCCTTGTGGTCTCTTCCAACTCTATGATTCTATGATTCTATGACATATTAGTTCCAACCTAAATGCACAAGTATGGCAGTTTTTTTTAATGCAGGATTTCCTCTTACTCTGGATTGTAGTTTTCTCTCTCTTTTCCCTTAGAAGCTTACTTTTTCATAAAAGATTATCTTTCCTAATAAATAGTCCAATAAACCATACAATGCTTAAAAAGTAAAACTCTTAATACCAATACCCAGTGGGAATGAAACACTCCTGGATAGCAACAGATTGCAACCTAAAAATCTTTTGAAATATGTATTTACCATTAGGAAAGGGCATAAAGAGATGAAGCATGCTGACCCCATTCAGAATACTGTCCAACAAACAGAGCTCTTATTTCAAATAATGAGAAAATATCTTAAGTTATTCTCAACCTACTTCCAAGTTGGCACTACTGACACAGATCCCTCCCTGGTGGCATGCAACAGCTATCGCTAGACAGAGGGTCCATAGCACAAAGCATAAAGTGTGCCCTCACATCAACACTGCCAGAACAGCCATACCTGAACTTTGTGAATACTTCTCTCAGTCCATCAAACATGCTCTACTGAGCTCCCCTGAGATAGCATCAGAGCAAGGTAGAACCACATCAAAGAGGCAATATACAAAACAGCTATGTCCTCCTTTGACAAAACAGAGCAACAGACCCAAAACTGGTGTGAGACCAGCACAAAAGACATTGCAAAGTGTGAGGCTCTTCTGAACTACAGTGGTACCTTGGTTCTCAAACGCCTTGGTTCTCAAATGCCGAATACCCAGAAGTTAATGTTCCGGTTTTCAAACATTTTTCGGAAGCCGAACGTCTGATGTGGCTGTCAGCTATTATTTCTGGGGGAACCTGCACCAATCAGAAGCCACACCTTGGTTTTCAAACATTTCAGAAGTAAAACGGACTTCTGGAATTTATGAAGTTTGACACTTTTGTTTTTGCTATTTATTTGCCATTTTTGTTTTTGAGGCCTTTTCAGTTAATTTGTTTTTGTGACTGTGTGGAACCCAGTTCAGCTACAGATTGATTGATTGTGTGACAGAGGAAATGGATAAAAAACCCCTATCCAGACAATGATTATCATCAGTGCAGGGAAGAAAAAAAATACTCATTTTATTTTTTATCATCTACAATACTGTCTTATTTATTTTATAGTACAGTACATTGATCATTGCTTTGATTTCATGAATCAATGGTCTTGTTAGAAAGCAAAATTCATGTTAATTGCTATTTTAGGGGTTGCTTTTAAAAGTCTGGAACAGATTAATCCGTTTCGCATTCCTTTCTATGGGAAAGTGTGCCTTGGTTTTGGAATGCTTTGGTTTTGGAATGGACTTCTGTAACGGACTAAGTTTGAGAACTAAGGTAGCATGCACCCTGCAAAAAGACACTTGCTATGCTCATTAACAATGACAAACCTAGACAGCATCTTAAAAAGCAGAGACATAACCTTGCCAACAAAGGTCCGTATAGTTAAAGCTATGGTTTTCCCAGTAGTGATGTATGGAAGTGAGAGCTGGACCATAAAGAAGACTGATTTCCGAAGAATTGATGCTTTTGAATTATGGTGCTGGAGGAGACTCTTGAAAGTCCCATGGACTGCAAGAAGATCAAACATATCCATTCTTAAGGCTCCAGTTCTTTGGCCACCTCATGAGAAGAGAAGACTCCCTGGAAAAGACCCTGATGTTAGGAAAGATGGAGGGCACAAGGAGAGGGGTACGACGGAGGACGAGATGGTTGGATAGTGTTCTCGAAGCTACCAGCATGAGTTTGACCAAAAAGCGGGAGGCAGTGTAAGACAGAAGTGCCTGGCGTGCTCTGGTCCATGGGTTCACGAAGAGTCGGACACGACTAAATGACTAAACAACAACAACAGCAAATGCTCATTAAGGCAAGGAGTGATCTCCAGCAGATTGCCAGACAATGTGCCAGTGAAGATGAAGGTTTCGGCAAATGTGACCTGAAGGCTGGCAACATTACCCCTGCCGTGCCTTGCTTGGGGATAGGCAGTCAAGTTGTGTATCCATAGCAGTGACCAGAGGAGACATCACCCCTGGGAGGAGCACAGAGAGTAGAAACACTATGGTGCATCTGCAGCGGCACAACTGCAAGCCTTCATATGCCCTAACTGCAACAACATTGTTCTCTCCCACATTGTTCTCTACAGCCACAGCAGGCGCTTTAACCTTCCAACAGTTTGACCCCCCAAAGGCACACTCTTCCATTGTTTCCTGACACAGATGGATGCCAACACTATTGTAATGGGGTGTGGGGTTGCTTGTGCGTAAAGTGCAAACTGCTCCAGGCTGAGTAGTTTGGACAAAACTTTTCCCCCCAGGCTGGACAGTCAGTACACCATGACTGTCTCAATCACTGGAAGAATCCGTCAGTGGGCGTTTCCTGAATTTCTTCCAACATAAGAGTTCTTTCACACCCAATCGTCGTCTCCCTTCTCTGCGCGAAAGCTGTCTGCGCAGAGTGGGTGTCCCCAGAGGAGGTCCTGTGCTCTCCCCGCTGGTTCCACTGGAAGAGTCCTGGAGCCTTCTCTCCGCAGCTCCCTCAGACTCCCCTTTCTCCCTGGTGTCACCTCTATCTCCTTCCCCAGCGGAAGTGTCCTCTCTCCCTTTGCTGGTTCCCTCTCCAGCATCATCATTAGGGAGCCTCAGCGCCACCCTTGGCTCCGATGACAGTTCCCTGACATCCACCTCCCTCCCAGGGCCCTCCCCACCCCCACCCCGGTTCCTGGGCGGTGAAGCGGGAAACCCCTGGAACGAACTTTCCCCTTCCTCCGAGGATTCAAACATCGTTTTCCACCTGCTGCCGTTCCTGTCCTCTTCCCAATCTTCCCAGTCCGACGCCTCTTCTTCTGATACCTCCCTTCCCTCTCCCTCTGAAGGAGGATACCCCACAAATTCTTCTTCATCATCCGTGGTTCCAAATTGCTCTTCCCAAAATCTTGCCAACGGTTTCGGCTTCCTTGGAAACCGGCGATGAAACTCCCCCAGCAGACACTCATCCCTTATCTCTCCTGCAGGCACCCACACGTTTTCTGACTCAGGCTCTCCCTCCCAAGCTACCAAATATTCCACCTGCTTCCCCTTCCACCTTGAGTCAATTATTTCCGCTGCTTGACTACTGAGTTCCCTCTCCTCCACCTCTGGGTGACTGGGGATTTCTCTCTCTCACCCCGGAAACTCCCTCCCTTCTCGGTATGGTGAAAGTAAAGACCGGTGGAACACCGGATGCAATTTCATGTTGGTTGGCAGTTTTAGCCGGAAAGCCACAGGATTCACCTGCTGCATGACCTCAAAAGGTCCCAGCCTCCTTGGCCGTAATTTTTTACAACCTCCCTTGAACGGTAGCCCTTTGGTTGACAACCACACCCGGTCCCCAACCCTTATTGTCTCCCCTTCTCTGCAGTGCTTGTCTGCCTGCCTTTTGTACTCTTCCTTGGCCCTCTCCAGGTTCATTTTAAGCTGCTGGTGTAAGGCCTCCATTTCTTCCACAAATTGCTCCGCTGCAGGCACACTCCACCTCCCCTCCCCCTACCCTGGGAAGGCTCTCAGGTGACACCCGTAATTGGCCATGAAAAGACTCATCCCCGTGGACACATGCTCCGCGTTATTGTAAGCAAATTCAGCCAGCGCCAGCTTTTCCACCCTGTCGTTCTCTCTCTCGCTGACGTAACATCGTAGGTACTGTTGGAGTATGCTATTGGCCCTTTCCGCTTGCCCGTTAGTTTCTGGGTGACGAGCCGTCGAGAAACTCACCTCATCTTGAAGCAAGCTCATGAGCTTCCTCCAGAACCTGGAAGTGAATTGCCTTCCTCTGTCGGATAAAAACCTCAAGGGGGCGCCATGCAACCGAAAAACGTGATCCACAAACAGCCTAGCTGTTTCTTCTGCCGATACTGCATGCGAGCAAGCAATGAAATGGCACATCTTGGTCAACAGGTCCACTACCACCATGACCGCTGTTTTCCCCCTGGACCTGGGCAAATCTGTCATAAAATCTATGGATACCACCTCCCATGGCTTTCCCGGAGTGGGCAAGGGTTCTAGTAACCCTGTGGGTGCTGCTTTCTCCCCCTTAGCCCGCTGGCATTGGTCGCACCCCCTCACATATTCCCGCACGTCTTCCCTTACTCTTGGCCACCAGAACTCCCTGGTAACAAGCAACATGGTCTTGTGCTGACCAAAGTGCCCCATCGTGGGATTGTCATGCGATTGCTTGAGTACCCTCCTCCTCAAATCCCCCTCTGGTATGTACAATGCTCCCCTGTAATACAATGCTCCCTCCTTTTCCTGAAAACCCCCCCTGATTTTCACCCACTTCCTGGAGCTCCCTCATCTTGTTTTGTGCGTACTCGTCGTCCCTCGTCAACCCCGCCAGTTCCCTTTTCCCAAGCAATACTCCCCCAAACACCCATCGGTCCTCGGGTATCACGTGTTGTACTTCTGGTGCCCCCTCTCCTTCTAAGTATTCTGGTTTCCGGGACAGGGCGTCTGCTCGGACGTTTTCCTTTCCCGGTATATACCATATCTCAAAAGAAAATTTGGAAAACTCCTGAGCCCACCGCATCTGTCTCTGGTTGAGAACCCTTGCAGTCCTCCAGTATTCCAGGTTCTTATGGTCCGTGCACACCTGGATCTTGTGTTGAGCCCCTATCAACAAATGTGTCCAGTGTCGGAACGCTTTGTGAATAGCAAGCAGTTCCCTATCATACACCGTGTAGTTTTGTTCTGATTTGCTCAACTTCCTTGAGAAAAAGGCGCACGGTCTCCAGCTGGTCTCCCCCCCCCCAGGCTGAAGCAAAATGGTGCCTACCGCTCTGTCTGACGCATCTGTCTCCACCCTCATTGGCTTCTGCAGGTCCACGTGCAAGAGCTGCTCTTCCGAAGCGAACGTTCCTTTTAGTTTCTCAAAGGATTGCTGAGCCTCTGCCGTCCACACGAACTTCTTCTCGCCACTGAGACAATCGGTGATTGGTGCAGTCAAGTGCGCGAAGTTCTTGATGAACTTCCTGTAGAAATTCGCAAACCCCAGGAACCTCTGCACGTCCTTTCGGTTCTTAGGAGTCTTCCATTCTAGCACCGCCTGCACCTTGCTTGGGTCCATGGCTAACCCCTTGTCTGACAACCTGTAACCCAGGAATTCGACCTCTCGGGCATGGAATTGGCACTTCTCCAATTTCACCCACAACTGGTGCTCCTGCAACTTCTTCAGCACTTCTCTGACATCTTTTACATGCTGTTCCTCATTCTCCGAGTAGATCAGGACGTCATCTAGGAAAGCCACGCAGTTCTTGTACAAGAGGGACCCCAACACGTGGTGCATGAACCCTTGAAAACATGCTGAGCCTGATTGTAATCCGAAGGGCATAACTAGGTACTCAAAGGCTCCCAGGGGGGTGAACATGGTAGCCTTCCATTCATCCCCTTCCCTCATCCTAATTAAATTGTACGCCCCTCGAAGATCCAACTTGGTAAAAACCTTTCCCTTCCTTACCCTGGTCAAAATGTCATCGATTCGGGGCATTGGAAAGGTTACCGGCTCCGATATTGAGTTTAACCTCCTGTAATCACAAATTAATCTCAGTTCTTTTGAGTCTCTCTTGTCCACGAAAAACACTGGACTGCCCCCCACCGCCCTCGATTCTCTTATAAAACCCCTCTTGTCGATAAACTTCCGCAACTCCTGCATTTCTCTGTCCGACATGGCATACAGCTTACCCACTGGCAGCTGAGCCCCTGGGAGTAAGTTGATTTGACAGTCAAAGGGCCTATGGGGGGGGGCAGCCTATCTGCCTCCTTCTCACTGAAGACTTCTTTCAAATCAGAATACTGTGGTGGTATCCTCACCTTTTCCTCCGCCTCCAACCCTGCCACTCTGGCTACGGCCATCCTCGGGATCTCCCCCCGTGGCAGTGTTCTACACAGTGAGCTGACCCAAAGGATACTGTGCGCTGGTGCCATCCCACCACCGGATCATGCAGCACCAACCAGCTCATTCCCAGTATGATTGGCGGCCTGGCCAGTGTGGCTACATAATTATTATTATTATTATTATTATTATTATTATTATTATTATTATTATTTATACCCCGCCCATCTGGCTGGGCCTCCCCAGCCACTCTGGGTGGCTTCCATAAAAACCAAAAATACAGTAAAATATCACATGTTAAAAACTTCCCTGAACAGGGCTGCCTTAAGATGTCTTCTGAATGTCAGGTAGTTGTTTATCGCTTTGACATCTGCTGGAAGGGCGTTCCACAGGGCAGGCACCACTACCGAGAAGGCCCTCTGCCTGGTTCCCTGTAGCATTGCTTCTTGCAATGAGGGAACCGCCAGAAGGCCCTCAGCGCTGGACCTCAGCGTCCGGGCAGAATGATGGGGGTGGAGACGCTCCTTCAGGTATACTGGACCGAGGCCGTTTAGGGCTTTAAAGGTCAGCACCAACACTTTGAATTGTGCTCAGAAACATACTGGGAGCCAATGTAGGTCTTTCAAGACCGGTGTTATATGGTCTCGGTGGCCGCTCCCAGTCACCAGTCTAGCTGGATTAGTTGTAGTTTCCGAGTCACCTTCAAAGGTAGCCCCACGTAGAGTGCATTGCAGTAATCCAAGCGGGAGATAACCAGAGCATGCACCACTCTGGCGAGACAGTCCGCAGGCAGATAAGGTCTCAGCCTACGTACCAGATGGAGCTGGTAAACAGCTGCCCTGGACACAGATTTGACCTGTGCTTCCATGGACAGCTGTGAGTCCAAAATGACTCCCAGGCTGCGCACCTGGTCCTTCAGGGGCACAGTTACCCCATTCAGGACCAGGGAATCCTCCACACCTGCCTGCCTCCTGTCCCCCCAAAACAGTACTTCTGTCTTGTCAGGATTCAACCTCCATCTGTTAGCCGCCATCCATCCTCCAACCGCCTCCAGACACTCACACAGGACCTTCACCGCCCTCACTGGTTCTGATTTAAAAGAGAGGTAGAGCTGGGTATCATCCGCATACTGATGAACACCCAGCCCAAACCTCCTGATGATCTCTCCCAGCGGCTGCATGTAAATGTTGAAAAGCATGGGGGAGAGGACAGAACACTGAGGCACCCCACAAGTGAGAGGCCAGGGGTCTGAACACTCATCCCCCCCCCACCACTTTCTGAACACGGCCCAGGAGGAAGGAGCGGAACCACTGTATGACAGTGCCCCCAGCTCCCAGCCCCTCAAGACGGTCCAGAAGGATGTTATGGTCGATGGTATCAAACGCCGCTGAGAGATCCAGCAGAACTAGGAAACAGCTCTCACCTTTGTCCCTAGCCCGCTGGAGATCATCAACCAGTGCGACCAAGGCAGTTTCAGTCCCATGATGAGGCCTGAATCCCGACTGGAAGGGATCCAAATGGTCCGCTTCTTCCAGGCGTGCCTGGAGTTGTTCGGCAACTGCTCGCTCAATCACCTTGCCCAAGAATGGAAGATTTGAGACTGGGCGATAGTTGGCCATCGTGGCCGCATCTAAAGATGGTTTTTTAAGAAGCGGTTTAATAACCGCCTCTTTCAGCGGGTCTGGGAAGGCTCCCTCACGGAGGGAAGCATTCACCACCCCACGAAGCCCATCGCCCAGTCCTTCCCGGCTAGCTTTTATAAGCCAGGATGGGCAAGGATCCAGGAGACAGGTGGTTGGTTTCACTCGTCCAAGCAGCCTGTCCACATCCTCAGAGGTAACAGATTGGAATTGATCCCACTCAACTTGACCAGACAGAACTCTAGCACTCTCCCGCCCCGGTCCTGCTCCCACGGTGGAGTCTACTTCTTCCCGAATCTGAGCGATTTTATCTGCAAAAAACTTTGCAAAATCATTGCAGGAGAACATGTGGCCCGTACTGGGCCCCGATGTTGCAGGTGGTTCCGCTAAATTGTGAACCACCTGAAAAAGTCTCCTGCTGCTGTTTTCTGCAGATGCAATAGAGGCGGTGAAGAAATTCTTCTTCGCCGTCGCTATCGCCACTTGGTAGGCTCGACGTTGAGCTCTAACCTGTGTCCGGTCAGATTCAGAATGAGTTATCCGCCACCGGTGCTCTAGCCAGTCTCAGTATGCCTAGAGACTCGCATCTTCATTGGAGGAGTTTGGTGTGTCACTTCTCCCCCCAGGAGTTCCCTCCCATCTATGGTCGTAACTTGCAAGGGGCGCTCCAAGGGCAACAGCTGCAGTTGGTGCTCTAGTGCAAAGTCCCTGCTAAAGAAATTGCAAGAAGTGCCTGAGTCCAGCAGTGCCTTCACCTTAATAGGATGTCCATTGGGTAGCTCTAGCTCCACCTCTATGGCTATGGCCAGTCCGGGGGGGTCTGGTTTGGGCACTCTTACTGGTTGTTTGCCTGGCTGCTGTGCCCCTCCTCCTCACTGCTCGCGGCCCCCACCATCCCTTGCCAAGCCTTTCTCTGCGGACACACCCTGGCGAAATGTCCCAGCTGCCGGCAGAGGAAACACTTTCTGGTCGCTTTCCCCTCCTTTTTGCGCACCTCGCCGGAGTTTGAAACCCCGCACGCGCGCCTCCGATTTCCATTGGCTCCTCTGGCTGGGAAGGTTGCCCCGGCATTTCAGGAATCCAGTTGTCATGCCAATGCTCTGCTTTCCCTTCCCGCCTCTCCAAAGCCCGCGCTTCGTGTCTTATTCCAATCGCCAGTGCCATTTTGGTCAGCTGATCCATCGATTGCGGGCGGGGCGAGCAGGAGAGTTCGTCCTTAACCCAGGGGGCTAAGCCTTCCTCAAACAGCATCTGAATAGGTTCCCAACTCACTTCCCACCCAAGTTTGTGGATTAGCATAGAAAACCACGACCAGTACTCTCTAACTGATTGGCTCCCTTGCTTGCAAGCCATCAGCTCTCTGCGCCCCAAGCTCTGCTCCAGCTCACTCAAAAACATGTGATCCATGGCGCTAAAAAACTTCTTCAGGTCTTTTAATGCAGCATTGTCCGATGCCATCAAGGGTCTAACCCAATCTCTGGCGCCGCCTTCAAGATGCCCAATCACGAAGGCAACTCTTGCACCATCGTCTACAAAATCATCATACTGCAGTTCCAGCGCATACTGCACCTCCGTCTTAAAACCATTATAGTCCCTCGGGTCACCCCCAAACTTATGCACCAGTCCCGGTACCTTCCTTCCAATGGGGGTGGGTTTCCCCTGAGCATCCTGAGCCCGTCTTTCATCTAGCCGCGCCGCTAGTAAAGCCAGCTGTTGCTCCAAATCTCTGTTTCTTTCCTCCAGAGTTGGTCCTCCCCTGGCTCCCTCTCTGGCGCCTGCTCCTCCTGTCAGACTCATGATGTTCCCTCTGCACAAACAACATCAAGGACTGACGGATTGCTGTAATGGGGTGTGGGGTTGCTTGTGCGTAAAGCGCAAACTGCTCCAGGCTGAGTAGTTTGGACAAAACTTTTCCCCCCAGGCTGGACAGTCAGTACACCATGACTGTCTCAATCACTGGAAGAATCCATCAGTGGGCGTTTCCTGAATTTCTTCCAACATAAGAGTTCTTTCACACCCAATCGTCGTCTCCCTTCTCTGCGCGAAAGCTGTCTGTGCAGAGTGGGTGTCCCCAGAGGAGGTCCTGTGCTCTCCCCGCTGGTTCCACTGGAAGAGTCCTGGAGCCTTCTCTCCGCAGCTCCCTCAGACTCCCCTTTCTCCCTGGTGTCACCTCTATCTCCTTCCCCAGTGGAAGCGTCCTCTCTCCCTTTGCTGGTTCCCTCTCCAGCATCATCATTAGGGAGCCTCAGCGCCACCCTTGGCTCCGATGGCAGTTCCCTGACAACTATATTTCAAATAACGGGTACCAAAAGAGAGAAGGTCTTGCTTCATACAACCTTCCCCAACCTGGTACCCACCTCTACACTCATCTCCTACTACCCTCCTGAGAAAAACCCCACCCCACCCTCCCACTATATATAAGGGTCTGGTGACTTCTGTTTCAGTGTATCTGAAGAATATTTCAACTGTTTCAGACCAACACGGCTACCTACCTGAATCTGGTACCCACCAGATTTTCAGCCTATGGCTCCAATAATTCCTGGCCGTTTGCCATGCTGGCTGGGACTGATGGGAACTGGAATCCAACAAGGTTTGGAGTGTACCAAGCTGGGGAAATCTGCTCCAGTCAATATTATTTCATGTGCATATGGGCACTTATTTTATATATTTCTATCCTGCTCTTCAGCCATGGAAGAACCCCCAGATCAGTTCGTATATGACAGTAAACAAGAACAAATACAGTAAATAAATATAGTTCAATTTAATTTTACTGCTTATAATCTTTGGTCATAACAATATAAAACAGGGGATAAATGTGATGAGAAATAAAATTAAAGTTAAGCATAAATCAATTGAAATTGTTTAAAGCATGTCAGTCAACCCACTGAATAAAATTCCTAAATCCATTTGTACTGAGGTTTAAAATTCTTTCAGGCCAATTTCCAGCTTTAGTTTTTTTATAAGTAACTATTAGTCATAACTAATAAAACATACAAAAATAGAATGAAAAGAATTGAAATGATTATGCTTCCCCAATACAAATTGTAATTTTTGCCTCATAAAATTTGGTTTTTGTGTTAACCGATGCCTTTAAGAATTTAGAAACAGATCTCAGTATCTTAATATTATTATCGCAAAGGAGAAATCTATCTTTGGCACACTGACTTATTGATACCAATTTTAAACTGATCAGTCCCCCCCCCCAATATCTTGGGTCAAGAAATAATTAAAGAGATAATGAGGAAGATCCTCTTCCTTATCTAATCCACAACAGCAGAGGCAAAGGTTGTATGTTATCTTTGCTAAAGAGGCGTTAATTGGAACCTAGCAAAAGTGAGTTCCTTTCTCAAACAAAACTTATTTATTTTAAATGAGTAGTCCACTGGGCTTGGATTATGTTTAAGCAAATTACACCAAGGTGGTATCTTTACAGACTTAAGAAATGCAAAATCTTCCTACATAAACAACTGTACATAATGTGAACTCCTTCTTGGCTATAACAAGGTCTCTGAAAAATGTTGGTCTACAAATAGCCTAATTTCTGAAGTAAGCATCTGTTTTGATGCCAAGATTTCTCCCTCAATAGACTGAAAGCTAACTTTGTTCCAAACAGCATAATTTTACAAGACAATTCTCTGGCATTCCTTTGCATTTTAGCTACCAGTAATAAGCAAAGATCTGTTGAGAAACCATCATGGACTGAACAAAGGATACTGTTTTTGTCTACAAATACTGTAGTGGGGTATATCTAGAAGTCCCAGTATTGCTCTTCAAAGTCCCTTCAGGATGTCTGGGGTTGTGATATGAAGAGTCCTGGTCTATTTCAGGTCAGCACCTGGCTCAACCCTGAGAGAACCGAAAGGGACAGATCCATCATCACTCAGAAGTAAAGGAGGTGTCAGTGCAGCTGGGTGAGATATGTTCTGTGTGTCTGGTCTCAGTCTATACTAAACAAGGTGCAGTATATTGGACCAGCCAAAGTTTCAAAGTTTTCAGTGACCGCCACAAAGCCA
This sequence comes from Podarcis cretensis, assembly GCF_951804945.1. Classification (NCBI taxonomy): domain Eukaryota; kingdom Metazoa; phylum Chordata; class Lepidosauria; order Squamata; family Lacertidae; genus Podarcis; species Podarcis cretensis. The sequence continues at coordinate 20,445,466 of NC_137176.1, read as the reverse complement.
AAAGGATCCCAAGTGCAAGTTGGAACAGAATGCCTCCCACCAATCACAATGCATGATCATCATGTATGATCAGACACTCTTTTAGATATGTGAGCCCAAGCAACTGGAGGTTTTAAAGGTGGTGATGACCAACATCTTGAATTGAGCCCATAAGCAAATACAGTGGTACCTCGGGTTACAAACACTTCGGGTTACAGACTCCGCTAAGCCAGAAGTAGTACCTTGGGTTAAAACCTTTGCCCCAGGATGAGAACAGAAATTGTGCAGTGACAGTGGGAAGCCCCATTAGCTAAAGTGGTACCTCAGGTTAAGAACAGACCTCCGGAACGAATAAAGTTTGTAACCAAAGGTACCACTGTAGGCAATGAAGCACAGTTGAACCAATACAGTATCAAAACATTCCCTACAATTTGATTTGATTTGGTGCATTTTGCACCAGTGGCAGTTCTCAAATCTTCACCACCAGTCCCACACAGAGTAAACTGCAATACAGACTTGGGAGGTTATTAGTGCCTGAATAATAGTGGCCATATCCCCGTATCCAGGGATAAGGAGAGCCAGTGTTGGGGTGCTACAGTGCCACTTATAAACGCCATCTCCAACTCCTCAAAGGATTTTTTGTCCCCCCAAAAATTTACACATCATTTGGGAAGACAGGCAAACTAATACCAGTGTACTGGAAGAAGCAAAGATCACCAGTGTGAAGGCAATGATTCTTCAACATCAACTTCACTGGACTGGTCATGTTGTTCGGATGCCTGATTATTGTCTTCCAAAGCAACTACTCTGAACTTTAAAATGGAAAGCGTAATGCTGATGCTCAACAAAACAGGTTTAAAGACTCTGTCAAGGCAAATCTTAAAAAAATGTAGTATAAACACCGACAACTGGGAAACACTGGCCTGCGAGAGCTCCAATTGGAGAACAGCCTTTACCAAAGGTGTCATGGACTTTGAAGACGCTCGAACTGAGGATGAAAGGGAGAAACATGCTGAAATGATATATAATGAGTTGAAAAAGGTATTTAAGTATACCTTTACTAAGAAACCAGAGGCCTTCCTTCTGGGTATTGTCGGCCAGAAGGTGTTAAAGAAGGACCGAACATTTTTATGCAACAACGGCAGCAAGGATACTCATCGCTAAGAGCTGGAAAACTCAAGATCTACCCACACTGGAAGAGTGGCAGATGCAGCTGATGGATTATATGCAACTGGCCAAGATGACTGGTAGAATCCGAGACCTGGGAGAGGAGAGGGTTGAGGAAGACTGGAGGAAATTCAAGATTTATTTACAAAAATATTGTAATTTGGTTGAATGTTAAGAAGGATGCTAGATCATAAATAATTGCCCACCACTGAATTAGATCTGAATTTGACGATAAGTGAGATTAAGGAAAATACAAACTTTTTGGAGAATTGCTAGATTTTATTTAAATGGTCGGAGATAAGATTGCAAACAAGTGGGTAATTTGCTTGGAAAACTTTTTGTAACGATGCAAGTGCGAGCGGGAGACGCGAGGGAGTCCAAAGAAGTGACGAAATTATGTTATGATATAAGTAATGTTGTTTAATATTTATGCATTTGTATTCAAAATTTTTTAATAAATATGTATAAAAAAAAGAAAGAAAGGGAGAAACATGCTAAGAGAAAGGCATGCTTGGCAACCCCTCACCGTGATCAACTCCTGCACGGAAACCTACATTCCCACTGTGGAAGGATGTGTGAATCCAGAATTGGCCTCCACAGTCACTTACGGACTAACTGTTAAAACTATGTTTATGGAAGACAATCTTACTTGGCTATGAGTGATTGCCAAAGAAGAAGAAGGTGGAAGCTACATTGGTAAGTGGAGTGAAGGACAGGCAGAGGAAGAACAAAGCCAAGGATGGGGAAATTGTGGCCCTCTAGATGTTAGATTAGAACTTTCATCAACCCCAGACAAAATGGCCAATAGTCAGACAGGATGGGAGTTGTAGCCCATCAACATCTGGTGGGTGGTCAGGTTCCTGATCTCCAGGCAAGGGAAAGCAAATGAGCCTGAAACCCACTTTCATTCCCATCACACATGGAAGTAACAAATGTGTGTGGAGGAATGATTCAAAAGGCCCTTAGCTAGAGGGAGTTAGAAACTCGAGAAATAACAAAAACACTCTGAAAATATTTTGCCTGGATTATAGACTTGAATATTCTCTACAGTGCAGTACCATTAAGCCTATTTTCTATTGACATTTTAATGGGAAGTGTACATGTGCCAACGTAATTTAATAGATGCTTTTGCAGTGTTTTGAATGCAGCAATTCACAATTTGTTACTTGCGTCAAGGTCCTTCAGTGGAGAGTGGGCTGTTTAATTTCTTTTACAGCTACATAAGTAATATTAACAATGTCAGCTCTCAAATCCTCCCTTCATATATTACAACAGAGGCATACATTTCTGTTCAGTGTCCTTGATTCTCCATTTTTCTAACCCGTGATTTATACAATGCCTCGCCACAAAAGGAGGTACATAGTTCTGCTGCATTCTCATCTTCATTATTAGTAATGGATTCGTTTTCAGTTTCATCTCTATTCAGTTCATTATCTGTAAAGGCAAAATTATGTTCTTATGCATTCAGAAGTAATTGATTCCCTCAATTTATTATTCAGAATAAAAAGATTTCTCTCAAAGTGTGGGAATGAAAATGTATCCTTTATAAAGAGTACAATGGTACAATAGTGATTCTTTTTTTAAAAAAAGAAGCCACACAACAATGTCATGCCAAGATTAACATAAAAAATATTTTGAGGAATAAAGCAACCTAAATCACTCTAAAAATATGTTGAATTCTCAAGTAATACAGCCAGTGATAGGAAAATAAGTTTTTGTTGAAGGAACTGGACATGGAGGAAGGGAGTAATTTCCTTCATGAGCACAAATTACTCCATATATTATACAAGCCAAGAGGTACATCATCAGCCAAGCCAGTTGCTGTGGCAATAGCCCAGTGATGGCTATACAGTCATACCTTGGATCTTGAATGCCTTGCGACTCGAATGTTTGGGCTCCCAAACACCGCAAACACAGAAGTGAGTGTTCTGGTTTGTGAACGTTCTTTGGAAGCCGAACGTCTGACGGGGCTTCCACGACCTCCGGTTGAGTGCAGGAAGCTCCTGCTGTCACCAGAAGCTGCACCTTGGTTGTCAAATGTTTTCGGAAGCCAAACAGACTTCTGGAACGGATTCTGTTCGACAACCAAGGTACGACTATATACGTAATCGATTAAAGCACGTCAGTCAGTGTGCCTGTCTGTGAGTCAGAGTCTGTGTTATGCCTTGAAGTTGGAACAACAGATCCTTTGTGCTAGTATGCGTCTGTGTCTGCAAAGCCTACAAGCTGTATTACTGAAGCCTTAGCTTCTACAGCAATAATCTATTTTGGACCTTAAGCTGCTTCTGTGTGGTGAGTGGAACTGGGAACAACTGCCACTGTGTGGGTACTCACCTCAAATTCCCAACAGTTTTAAATGAGTCTTTCAACACCTTTTCCACTATTTGCGACTATCTCTTGGCCTGCATTGTAACCTTCTCCTCTACCTGGAGTCTTTCGTCTTTCATGAACGTCTGCTTTCAGGAATAGAATTTAGCACCTTACAATCATGAGTGATTTTGTGCTGCCATATTTGATATAGCAATCTCTATTAGCATTATTTTTGTTCACTGTGATTATAATGGCAGCCTACATTGCAGTAGGAGGAGTGGAATGGTTTTTGAAAGATTGTGTTGAAAAAATGGCAATATAATTTGGATTGTTTTCACGGCCTAAAGGATGCATCCTGATTTTTAGTACATTCTAGCCTACTGGACACCACAATGATAGAACAATGTTTTATGGTTCCCTTCCACCTGCCCACAGACTCTAAAACATAACCTGTTCTTATTTTGCCTGGATTCTTGTTTGTTTTAAATTATTTTAAATGATATTGTAACCCAATGTGGGATCAGATTATGAAGGTTGGGTTAAAAATGGCACAAGAACACAATATGAGGTTAGCACAGACTGTTCCTAGGTCAGGAACTTCAAATCTCCAGCCCTCTAGATGTTGCAGTGACCCATCAGGTACCTATGAGAAGTCCACAAGCAGGATGTGAAGACACGAACACTTTTCCCTGTCCTTATAAAATATTGTATCCAGTTTGTTTAAGTAGTGTTATTCTCCAGTTTCTCAGAAATTTGCTTCTACAGTCGTATCATGGATCCCAAATGCCACGGAACTCAGACGTTTTGGCTCCCGAACACCTCAAACACAGAAGTGATTGTTCTGGTTTGCGGAACCCAAATGTCTGATGGGGCTTCCGCGGCTTCTGATTGGCTGCAGGAGCTTCCTGTAGCCAATCAGAAGCCGCGATTCAGTTTTGGGACATTTTGGAAGTCAAACAGACTTCTGGAACGGATTCTGTTTGACTTCCAAGGTACAACTGTACTGTGCAAGAGGCTTTCATTTTTTCCATCTCTCTCTCAGGTTCTTTAGAATTTCATTAGCATTTCTGGAGTATGTGGGATTCACCTTACTTTATCATTGTGGCATAACTGTGGTGTGGGTGGGTGGGTGGGTGGTTGTGTCATCAAGCATTTCTCCAATGCTATCAAACCTCTCTATCTGCCCACATTTCCTGATTTGAAAAAGCAACAAGAGGGAAAATTGCCTCAATATGTCTTCACTTGATTTTAATGGAAGCTGGGGAGGCTGACTACAGGAAATCTGATATTGGTTCCCTTCCGGATATTTTTTTTTTTTTTTTTTAAGAAAAATGTTTGGCTTTCCTTCCACATGGATTTCTTGTAAAAATACAAAGACTTTATATATGTGGTGTTAGTCACACAATAGACAGCCTCTCCAGCTTCCTATGTTTATAGGAAAACCCAGTTCTGGGTGTTATGGCATTTACAGGAAGTAACGGCACCTGGGAAGGCTGAAGAGTGTAGGCCAAAAGAGAGGCGTTTTTGTGTGATGTTTTGTTGTTGTTATTGTTGTTGTTTTGTTGTTGTTGTTTTGTTGTTGTTGTTTTGTTGTTGTAGTAGTAGTAGTAGTAGTAGAATTAAAGAAAGCAGTCACACAAATGTCCCTGGGCTATCTTGAAAGTTAGGAAAGCACAACAGAAACATTGCACCCCACCCAAGGAAATTTGACAATTTTTTTCTCCCTTTTGATAAGTTTTGAATAAAATTTCTTTTCTTACAAATTGATGGAACATGGGCCAGAAAAATGTGGGACACAGCATTGGTTAATAACAGTGAGCATGACGCCTATTACTTCTTACTAGAGGACATCTATTGCTCTGCCTTAGTCAGATTGATTTTGTAGAATCTGGGTCACTGTGACTTCATTGAAACTAGGATATAATGTCCAAATTTGAGAAGGAAGGACAATACAGAACAAATTCATACAAAAATGGACTATGGGGCAATGTTTTGGAATGATAAATTCCATGACAATATTTGACCATATGCACTTCCCTTTGTCATTTGCAGCACACACCCACACCCCTGTAGCTGTATTAATCAATTTAAACAACATTCTAAAAGGAATTTATGAGGACTAATTCACAAATATAGACTTCTGCTGAACTTCCCTCTTCTACACAAGTAATGAAGATGCAGGAATCCTGCCTTCTTTTTCACTTGGTTACCAAAATGATCTCCTTACAATTCAAGGACAAGATTTATCTAACCATATACAAAACTAGTTATAGGCTGCAATCCTATACATACCAGAAAGCAACAATGCAATAATATACGTGCTTATTAAAAGAAGGTTTCACTGCACTCAAGAGAATTTGCTCTCTAGTAAGTGCATGTAGGAATGCCGCCTCAAGTGCCAATTCCAACCCACTTGTTCTAAGTCATAATGAATTCAACACAATTTACTTCTCAGTAAACATGTTTTTGATTACACTTCTAGTTTCTATTGACTCAGTGGAACTTAACTTCTGAGTGGAAAGCCATAGTCTTGCACTTTTAAAGTCAGAGGAGATAAACTTGTTTAAAGCCATATTATAAATGAACTGGGGAGGTGGGATCCTGAAGCAAATATGCCTAATTGGAATTTGTTGCAAAAGTTTAGCTAAGATCTGATTATATGATGAAAACAAGCAGAAGGATTTGTTTGATTATTTTGCACCATTCATTGTGCTCCAGCTAAGTACAGTGGTACCTCGGGATAAGAACTTAATTCGTTCTGAAGGTCCGTTCTTAACCTGAAACTGTTCTTAGCCTGAAGTACCACTTTAGCTAATGGGGTCTCCGCTGCCGCCACACTGCCGCCACGTGATTACTTTTCTCATCCCGAAGCAAAGTTATTAACCCAAGGTACTATTTCTGGGTGTATGAGGAACTGTAAATGACTATGTTGAAATTAACAGCACTGTTTCCATTCTGCTCTCCTGCCAACCTAGCAGTTCGAAAGCACGTCAAAGTGCAAGTAGATAAATAGGTACCGCTCCGGCGGGAAGGTAAAAGCCGTTTCCGTGCACTGCTCTGGTTCGCCAGAAGTGGCTTAGTCATGCTGGCCACACGACCTGGAAGCTGTACGGCGGCTCCCTCGGCCAATAAAGAGAGATGAGCGCCACAACCCCAGAGTCGGCCACGACTGGACCTAATGGTCAGGGGTCCCTTTACCTTTTTACCTTTTCCGTTCTGCTGCAATTCATCCTTCATCAATTCAAAAACATTGGTTTTTTGCTGCCCTCGGTGGGGCAAAGGAAACAGATCTCAAACAGGATGATGTAAGAAAGAAATCAATTACATACTATTTGCAGACTGAAGGTGACAACAATAGTGAATACCAATTGTGTTTGTTGGATTGATTTCCATTCTGAACAAGAAATGAGCAAGTATACATCAGAAATGTTCACCTATGTTTTTTGTTTTCAACAGAATTCCCTGGCATGCCTAACTGAAGCCTACCTCCGGACCACTTAAAAGATGCACGGGGTTTCTCTACATGTCATGGGGTCACAGGGGAGCTGTGCAAGTCCTTTTTTCACATATTGGCATCTATGGCGGAAAAATAAAAGCACAGGTCTATTCAATCATCATTTTGCTCACCTAAGTTATAAAGGCAGCAAAGCAGCCCTTGATCTTTCTGCTCTTGCCGTGTGACCTAAATGAACTCATACATTACAATACTGGGCCTGTTTTCTTTGGCTTTGCTTTAAACCAAAGGAACACAACCATTAGCACTGTGGGATGCCTGTCAGTCAATTTCAGAAGAACTCTTGTTTCATATGGCTTCCATCTTCCCATGCTTCACAGCTGCAGACATTTCTGTATTGACCTTTTAAATCACGAGGAGAGAGAGAGAAAAAAACTCAGCTCACAAAAACACTTTCTCAAGGTGTTGGCAGGAGAAAGCTAGGGGAGACCGTAGAAAGTTGCACAGATGTGTGCGACACCTTAGGGAATGGGAAAAGAATTGAATGAGGAAGATGGAGAGCTAAGCGGAATCAGAAGGACACATTCTGCGAATGGTAATTATGAAACAAAACATCATGCACTGAATTAATTTTGGGAAACTTTAGTGCTTCAGTGTTATGACAACATGAGACACACGTGTCTGTTCTGGTATCTCAAACCTCCTAATTTATAAAGTTGGCAGCCTATAGCAGTTTCTGAAAAGTGCTAAGGTCAAATTTCATCAGGCCCAAGGTGTTTTATAGCTCTTAGAATTTCGAAAAAGAGCAGTCATTAGTTTCCCACAGGTAGCGAACTTTGGGAGGTGAATCTTAAGCAAATCAAGAAATTATGAGAGAAGCTAAAAGTGTTTCGCTGAAGCTCAAGGAATTTCTCAGTGCTCTTCAACACATCCCTGGTAGGATCCTGCCCATAAAGTCCCCTTAATACTCCTGTAGCTGCCATTTGCTTCTGGCTGACACTGGCCATCATATTAGGAGTCTTGGCTTGGTGTTGGAGAAATGCTCCATACGTTTGGTAAGATTTGTGACTAGATTTGCCGTTGGATTTAATGAAAACAAAATGTTGAGGTGCAATAAAATAAAATTGAGTTTTGTTTTTTAAAAAAGACTTTAAGAAAGGCTTGTGATATTCTCAGGCATTTAAAGAACAGGTATGTGGGCTGCTTATAATGGCTTCCTTTCCTTCCTTTTTAAAAAACCCTGTGTGTTTTTAATTGACTTTTAGGTTAAATGGACCCTCAAAGTGAATGGATCACTTCTTCTATTACTTGCCTAAAATGATAATCCAACTACGATTCCCAGTGCAACATTACTCAGTCACCATAGAAACATTTCAGAGGCCTGATTTTAAACCTGCCTAAGTATATGAAAATCCTCTCATTGAGGCATTGGAAAACTCAAGATCTACCCACACTGGAAGAATGGCAGATGCAACTGATAGACTATATGGAACTGGCTGAGATGACTGGCAGAATCCGAGACCTGGGAGAAGAGACGGCGGAAGAAGATTGGAAGAAATTCAAGATTTATCTACAAAAATATTGTAAATTGTATGAATGTTAAGAAGGATGCGAGAGTATAAATAACTGGGCACCATTAAGCTAGATGAAGTGAAATATGAAGATAAGTTAAATTTAAGAAAGGATAAAAAATTTTGGAAGTTCTAGGTTATATTTAAATCTTTCATGATTGGAACAAAGGATAGTTAAAAATCAGAGATATAATTTTGGAAAACTAGATAACAAGAGTAGAAATAAGGGGATAAATTTGCTGGAAAAAATTGTATAACAGGAACAAAGGAGCGGGAGATGTGAGGGAGTCCAAAGAAGTGAAGAGAATTATGTTAAGAGATGTTATATTGTATTGTTTATTGGCACTGTAATTTTAAACAAAATTGTTAATAAAAATTATTTTTTTTAAAAAAAGAAAATCCTCTCATTGATTACAGAGAGAGAGAGAGAGAGAGAGAGAGAGAGAGAGAGAGAGAGAAGGTCCTAGGAGGATGTACGAAATGGCAAAATTTCAAATAGATCTTCTCCTAGGCATTTTTTTAAGTTATCTTTTTTTTTTAAGCCCCTTGAATAATTCCATGTAATTTTTCATTGCCAGCTATAAAAGTTTTCCATTTAATTGTCAGCATTTTAAGATACAATTTAACCTGCAGTAATTCCAGTCTTAAAGGCACAGAAATTGCCACCCTAAACAGCCTGCACCATTTTGAAACAATCACTGCCAGAATGCACTCTCTTATTATTTTCTTCTAAGAAGCCGGCAAGCTTTGAAGCGACGCAGATACAATCAGTCATTCCAATTATACAGAGGTAATTAGCATTTCTGTAATCCAGGCTGGGGTTTTTTGTTTTGTTTTTTGCCACCTTAGTAAAGTACATGGGCATGTGGAGAGGGAATAAACAGTAGGCCAGAGACACAGATTTCAGCACAGCAGACTTTATGAAGCCCCATCTGAAATTTTGATGCACCAGCAAATTAATTCATATACAGTGGTACCTTGGTTCTCGAACTTAATCAGTTCTGGGAGTCCGTTCGACTCCCGAAACCATTTGAAAACCAAGGCGCAGTTTCTGATTGGCTGCAGGAGTTTCCTGCACTCAGTCAGGAGCTGTGTAAGCAGCAGATGTTCGGCTTCCAAAAAACATTCACAAACCGGAACACTTCCGGGTTTGCGGTGTTCGAGAGCTGATTTGTTCGACAACTAAGCCATTCAGGAACCAAGGTACCACTGTATTGTTTGACAAAGTGTTTTGGAGTGCTTCTTTTACTTTTTCTTTTCTTCTGAAGGTATGCTCCAGTATGGAATACAGACAACTTTTGGGGGAGCTTCAACTGATGGAGAAAGAATATGATGATGCAGCAGCAGAAATTTAATGGAATGAAGTGTTAAAAATTCAGTGTAGACCTGAATCTTCAACATAGGCAATGGGAAATGGTGGCTTCAAATGTTGTTGAATGCTAACCCATATGACATATGCTAGTGGAATGGAACTTTCCCCTCATCTCATCTCCCCTCCAGAACTGTGTATGCCCTCAAAATCAGCTCTAGATGGTTGGGCAACCCTCCACAGAAGATTCTGGATATGGGGAAGGGGCACAGGGAAAGTTCATCACATATTCAGTTGAGAAGGGGTAGCGGCACAGAAAGAGGAGAGGAAATGAGAGACAATAACAACTGATCAAGCTTTGAGTATCAGCAAGTGGGAAGGAGTTAAAAGAATGGATGAGAGGGGAAGTGTCTGAGAGCCTGTGAAGTATTCCCAGATGAGAAGGGAACATTGTACCTGTATTAGGATGAAGTAGAAATTTACTTTACTTTACTAATTATTACTTTATTCATCACATTTGTTTTTCATGTTTCCCCTCCTCCAAGCCCTAGATTTCTCCCACAAGCAAACACCTGGATGAAACAGGACTGTAAGTCATAAAGTGAGGGCATCATGTGTTGCACCCAACTACTGCCTGTCCGGCTGAGTAGGCCATGTTTTTGATACTGCACGTGTTACGTGTCATGGGTCACCAATATGGGGGCCTATAAGAAATACACCCCTAAAAAATCCACAATGTAGGAGAGACTGTTGGCTTTTCCTGCTCAGTTTCTGTTTACACCAGCTCGGCCTCTCCTACATTAAACAAATGCCTGGAAGAGGGAAAACTTCCTTAAAATATTGTTCTGTGTCATGTTGCCAGGTCATGCAATTGAGCTGAATGGATTTAGGATCCAGCCTCTTTGTCCCCCACTATCTGATCCCGTCACCACCAGGAACATCTCTTTTTCGGGACCTACACCGGCCTCCTACACTGAGCTGGGATGAGCAAGTTACTCCAATGCATCTCTGGCTGAGCCAGAGATTCACTGCATCCTAAACTGCTCCTCCCAGCGGATGCTGCCATTGGATTGCCTCTGGCATTACAGTGGTACCTCGGGTTACAGACGCTTCAGGTTACAGACTCTGCTAACCCAGAAATATACCTCGGGTTAAGAACTTTGCTTCAGGATGAGAACAGAAATTGTGCAGCAGCTAAAGTAGTACCTCAGGTTAAGAACAGTTTCAGGTTAAGAACAGACCTCCAGAATGAATTAAGTTCTTAACCTGAGGTACCACTGTTTTTCACAAATATGACAAATACATGGGAAGAGGGGAATAACATGTTAAAGAACAGCATGTCCACCAACCTTATTCATATCTACAAGCATCCCACATAATCAGAAAGCACTCAGACACTGTTTTTATAAATGCACCAGCAATTATTGTCATTATGAAGATTTTAAATAAAAGCATGAATATGGCAACAGACAGCCCAGTCACTGGTCTTTTGTCATTTTGGCTCCAACTAAAACATTCATTTGACTGAAGCTGTGCCTTGGATATGGGGGGGGGGGGGGTGTTGGTTGTTGTTTTTCCAATCCAATTCAATTCAACTCAAACAGGGCATCAGCTTTCCTAGGGGTTTTTTTTGTTGTTTTGTTTTTAAAAAGATAAACCTCTTGTTACTAAACAAGGAGGCTGCTGGCACCCGTTTATATCAGCAGAGCAGAAAGTATAGCAGGTGGCAGCAGGAAAAAGTGGGGTCACAGTAGATGGAATCAACAGTAGATGGATCCAGGGGGCACAGTAGGTTGAGCTAAATTGCAAAGTTGTTGTTGAATTTAAGCAATGCAGTATAGCTGCTGCCTTAATCCTGTAAGAACTTGACTCTTTCTAGTCTACAACTCTCTAGTCTGCTACTCACTGTCCAAGATCTCAAATCCATAGTAATTGGGTTTTTTTTAATCAGCTTTACTTCCAGGGAATCTGAGAATTTCACTTCTAGACATCTGTATGTGAAACATGCTCTCCTACAGATCTATGGCCTCTCCTCTATATTATTAAGTGCAGATAAACAAGCACACTTCTTTTTAAACAAGAGGAATTAAATGCATACAAATCTTATATGGGACCTCCAGATTCAGAGACAGACTACCTCAGAATACAGTGGAACCTCTGGTTGCGAACGGGATCTGCTCCACCCAGAGATAGATCCACCCAGAGATAGATATACATATAGATATATATGAGAAGACACCCAGGACAGAGGTAATTCATGCCTGATGTTGATTCCAAAAATGTATTGTTATAAATGAGTTGAGAAGTAGTCTTTATCTTCTGAAAACAAAGGAACTGGGGGAACACCCCCCTCCGTGTGTGTGTGTGTGTGTGTGTGAGAGAGAGAGAGAGAGAGAGAGAGAGATTACTACAGCCCTAAAGCAATTGTCTCAATAAGTCTACCTGTACACGGCAATAAATGAACATAAAAACCTCAACTCCGAATACCACTGTGCAGCAAGAAAGGAAAAAGCACAATGTTTTCTGTTCAATCATTCTCTTGATCACCCTTCCCCAGTATGGTGCCAACATTCTACACACACAGTAACAATATGCAGAACTATGGTTTTATTTTGTTTCTGAAGCTGCAAAAAAAGAGAAACTGAATTTGAAAAGGTTCTGTTCTCTCAATAAAATAGTACTTCCACAAATTACGATGACTCTCATTTGCCACTATATAAATACCTCCCCCCCAAAAAAATACCTTATTGGCCTGAATATAAGCTGCACCCAAATATAAGCTGCACCTTTAAAATTCAGGGGGGGGGGGAGAGAGAAAAAAAAAGACAATACCCAAATATAAGTTGCTCCCTTAAAATTTTGCAGGCATTCACACTTGTTCCGTTTTACTGTATGTCTGTTTCAGCAGCGATATCGTAAAAGCCAATTTTTGTAAGGTCACAAATTTAAGCAGCACTTTAACTTTTCATGGTCAGAATTTTTTTTTTTTGGGGGGGGGGGAGTGTGGCTTATATTCGAGCCAATACAGTAATGTGAATGAACAATCTAGGCTGAAACTAAACAGTATTCTACCTTTTTCCCTAAAGAAGGACTAATGCTGAAACTTCAAAATGGAATGCACATATATTCCACTACTAGAATTTCAAAAATAGAAATGAACAAATCAAAGGACTCTTTCCAAAGAGAATCAGTGATCACAAGCTGGAAATAAGAGGTGTGGACAAAGTCAAAGAAGGTCTGAGACCCTTTGCTCCAAAGTCCTATAGTGCTTCTGTACGAGGAGAGTAGATCCTGTGAAAATTCCTCTCCGGGTGATTTCCATGTTATTGTCTTGATCAGTACACCATAGCTAAACACCCTTACACAATGACACAATGAACACCCTTTAAAACGAGCCATTAAAAAGAAAAACTAATCTAGCACTACAAAACACTCTTCATGCATTGCTGCATGCAAATTGTAAGACAGGGTAACCTGTCATTCAAGATAAAGATCAGAATCAAGACTCTCATCTTCCCAATTTTTCTAGGGAAAGAAAACCTCTTGAGTTTCCTGCTTTTAAAAGGAAAAAAAGGTAAAGGACCCCTGGACAGTTAAGTCCAGTCAAAGGCGACTATGGGGTGTGGCACTCATCTCGCTTTCAGGCCAAGGGAGCCTGCATTTGTCCACAGACATGTGGGACATGTGGCCAGCATGACTAAACCATTTCTGGCACAACGGTACACTGTGACGGAAGCCAGAGCGCACTGAAACACCATTTACCTTCCCGCCACAGCGGTAATTATTTATCAACTTGCACTGGCATGCTTTCGAACTGCTAGGTTGACAGGAGCTCACCCTGTCATGGGGATTCCTGCCTTTATGACTATGATAGGTTTGAAAATCTGTTGAACTCTCAAGCATAATTTACACTTTGTCCCTACAGAGTGGTTGCCAGCCTAACCAAATCTTGCCAAGTTCTGAAACTGAAAATGCTTACCTTTAATCTAACCCCATCAATGCATCCCCAAGGCTCTCCTTTTCATACAAGCATTCAAGTTATATTCACTTTTGGGCCATGTACCGGATTATTCCAGCAGCAAAGCACAGAATTACCAGGATGCCAAGAAGAACAAGCTTCGTCCTCCACTCCAAGGCACAGACTTATTCTGTTGACCAGCAAAGGCTACTTTGACTATACAATGCTATATGGACCTACACCAATTTCTGCGCTGGATCTTATTTATTTATTATTAGATTTATTGGTTTTCTCCTTTACCTGGGTAACTCAAAGCGACTTATAATGTATAAATGAACAAACACTTACATAAAACCGACATAAAAGAAAACAAATAAAATTCTAAAAGGCAATTCTATCTTTAAAAAGCTGGATTAAAAAGTCCCTCCCACTCCAGGAGGCCACAGATAATTAAAAGCCAAATGCCTGTGGAAAAATAAATGTTTTTTCATGTTGCCTAAAGATAAGTAAATGATGTTGGCAGGCAGGCAGGCCTCCCTGAGGAGAGTATTCCACAAGCTGGGAACCACAGCAGAAAAGGCCTGTGTTTTTTTCCCAAATCTCAGCAGCGGGTTGTATTCAATGCTAGTCTGATACAGAATAGGCATACAGAAGTTAATGGATGTGTCTAATTCCAGTGGATTACTTGGGAATCAGAATTGTAGAATTGGAAGGGACCACAGGAGTCATCTGGTCCAACTCTCTGCAATGCAGGAATCTTTTGCCCAACGTGGGGTTTGAACTGATGAACCTGAGATTATTATTTTTTAATTTATTTATTTGGTTTTTCAAATTAAAATTTTACAGTCACGTGTCCATTTTACAAGGAATCTCTTGGACTTCCCTCCTCTGCTTTGTGGGTCCTATTGTCAATCATTTCCTCCAGCCTCTTTTATGATAGGTAAAGGTAAAGGTACCCCTGCCCGTACGGGCCAGTCTTGACAGACTCTGGGGTTGTGCGCCCATCTCACTTAAGAGGCCAGGGGCCAGCGCTGTCCGGAGACACTTCCGGGTCACGTGGCCAGCGTGACATCACTGCTCTGGCGAGCCAGAGCCGCACACGGAAACGCCGTTTACCTTCCCGCTGGTAAGCGGTCCCTATTTATCTACTTGCACCCGGAGGTGCTTTCGAACTGCTAGGTTGGCAGGCGCTGGGACCGAGCAGCGGGAGCGCACCCCGCTGCAGGGATTCGAACCGCCGACCTTTCGATCGGCAAGTCCTAGGCGCTGAGGCTTTTATGATAATCCCCCCAAAAAATTACCTCTCTATTTTGTCAAAAATTCACCATTAAACTATTAAATGGTCATGAACGTGAGATTAAGAGTCTCATGCTCTATGAACTGAGAAATAAAGACAGGATGATGATGATGATGATTTCATATATTCCTGAAAATAGCATAAGAAAATGAGTATTAGGGGTATTTTTTGCAATAAATGTGTATATTAAACTATACTGGATGTGTCTATTAGTAGAAATGCACACTATAACGTTGGCAAATTTCCACGAAGATTTAAAAGGAAAACAAATGCGAACAGATGTGGAAATGAGAAACCAAACCAAATCAAAATGGACCGTTTAGTCAATCCCTACATTGTACACAGTTTGCAACCAGGATGGAAGCTATTCGGTTATGCATTTAATACACCATGAAAGTTAAGCTGCCTTTGCCTCATCTCATTGAAATTCTGCTCAATATTGATTCAGAGTAGATTCCAATGTATAGTTAGCAGAGTAACAGCTTAAGCACATTGCAGGATTCCAAAAACATGGACCAGAGGCAGTTGTATTTCATCCAGCAGAGCTTTACTGATACTGAAGGCAAATGAGCATAATGGTCACAATCCAATACATTCAGGATTGGCACTATCCATAAGAAATCTAGTTGCAGCAGACTTAACTTATAATGAGTCTAAACCTTAACACTATAGCATACTGTGTACAGAACACCACACCAGGAGGAAAAGAGATAGAAAGAGAAATACACATATTTAATGCCAATATGGAGGCACCTCTGGTAGAACATTTTGTTTCTCACCATCATTCAGACACAAATTTATTATTTACAGTTTTATGGGTGAATCAGAAGACAATTGGTATCAGAAAAGATTATGAGTGACAGTTAGGGCAGCAAGAAACCCATTTTATTTTTATTTTTATGTTTAAAACTATTCATCCAGGGGGACTTAACTCTGAATTAGACCTCAATTGTTTTATTTGATTATCTGTATCTTTGCTGTTACTTTGCACTGTGTCCTTAAACTCAGTCTCCTTGTTATTAGTATCACCTGGGGTTGGCCATATATATTTTCCAAAAAAATATTGTTAGTAACATAATTGCATGAGCACTGTTCCAGAGTATTTTTCATTCTCATGTATATTATATCTATTTGAAAAAAAGATTGGGAATGTAACTTTTTTATGTTACAGTTTATAATTTCTACACTATTTGAAGTTGTTGTTATGCATTTGCAGGTCATCGTTTGAATATTTTATTTTCAGTTAATGAAAAAAAATACATATCTTTCTACTTATGAGTGTTGAACTAATTGGCTGATGAAGAATTCAATGAAACAGTAGTTGTTATCCGGAAACACTGTTCAGCAGAGTTCAGAGTTGGACATCAGAATTGGACAATTGCTGATTATACAAAGCTTCACAGCTTGTTCTCCGCCAGGTAAAGTCTGGCACCGTGATTCATTTAAGGACTTTCAGAGACTTCAGTTTGTTAGTTTTGAATTATTTCATAAAGTTTTTCACATTGTAATTGTTTCTGGCCATCGTGTTGCTTTTGATATTGCTGACTTTTATTATAGTCAGCATGACCTTGACAGAAGAGATAAGAGAACCAGTTGAAGCCAGCTGTACTCAGCTTCTCAGAAGGAATAACCCAAACATCACAAACCTTCTGCTTGCTTCTTTCATCCAGAGAAGCTTCCAGAACCCTCTTGAATTAATTAGAATTGGAAAGATCTCTACACATCAGATCAATACTTTCTGTACTAAGAAATGCAAACTGACATTCCCTTCCCCGAGTAAAGATACCAGAATATTTTTATAGCAGAACCCTTTCTAGGAACTGTCAAGATATGAAAAAAGATGAGAAGCAAGCATTCTTTGTAGAAAAATATGAAGGAAACAATGTCAGTGAGTCCCAGATCTGGGTGTCAGTCATGCTTTTGTGTTTCAGCACTTCAAACCATACACAAATAGAAAAACCCACTTTCTTGATGGAGCTATATCTGTGAGATTCCACGAGACCTTCGTAGCTTACAAGTGTGAGATGAGAGGAGCTGTATGCTGCTACAAACATTGTTCACCTACCCTCAACTAGCAGAGATTCTCTAGCCATCTCAATACCTTTTTCATGTGCAATAGAGTCTTCCAAAGCTGTTGTTACTTTTGAGTCTCTTGACCTAATCCAGCCACTTCAGGTAAATCGTAATGCGATAGCAGTCACTGAAAGAAATGAAACTGAATTATTTGTCCCTTTTGCAAAGAAACAGGAAACGGAATGTGTGTTATTTTTGTGGTGCTTTCTGATGAAATGAAACTGTGCTGTAGAAGGCAGACAAATTTATTTAGCTAGCTGAAGCATTTTTTGCCCCACTCTTCAACAAAACAAAAATAAAATAGTAAGTCCTCCCAGGGCATTCTGTTAACATTATTAAGAAGACAGCCCCAACCTAAAGGCTTAGAATCTAAAAGGCACAGCACAAAAGGTAAAGTGATCAGGAGGGAGGAGGAGGAAAAAAACCAAACAGATTTCACCTCTTGTTTTAGTAGTGTTATTGTAATGGCCAACTGCAATGGCAGGGGAATTCATGCAAAGAAAGAGCCAAAAGTTCCTGGTCTCTCAGCTGAGCTCATGAAAGGACATTGTAGTTATGTCTCCCACTCTGCTATAGACTGATGGAATGGCTGCTATGTGTGACTCCATATTATTTGCTTACAAATTCCATTTTGAAGGTGAATATCCTGTGTGTTTTGTCATCCTTTGTATTAATGCTTCATTTCAGGATTCCATTCAAGAATGCATTCTCCTCCAATGTTTCACAGCAAAATTAACTCAGGAGACCTGTTTATACGCAGATGCATGCAACTGTATATTAGGGTTTGCAGCTAACTGGATTAATGAATTAGTTCAATGCTCTGGTGATGTCAACTCTTCTCCATGGCAACTTATTGGAAGGACCTAGCTGCCTTAGTCTAAGTTAGACCCGTCACACATCTCCCTGGGTGTTGTCTACACTGACTGGTAGCAGCTGTCCAGGGTTTCAGAGATGGTTTCTCTCCCATTCTTACGTGGAGATGATGAGGACTGAGCTATGGCCCTTCCCCAAGTTAAATAGGTGAATATCTTGAATTCTGTAACTCTTTATATTAACCCACCTCCACACCGTCAATGACCCCTGTTCAGAAAATAGATGATTACAACGGAATCTGGATGGGGACTGGCCCCACCTCAAACAGAAGGACTCACTCCATTTGCTGAAGAGATTGGGGTCCAGAAAAGTCTCCCTGCTAGACTTTACTGAGTCTCGCTTTGCCTAGTGCCCCAGAATCACTCTTTTGGGGACAAAGGGGGCTGCACAGAGAAGGAGGAATCTGCAAAAACTGTCTTGATTTATTATAAGTCTGGATCCAGCACATTCTGTTTCCTTAAAAATAAATAAATCCAGGCATCCAAGGAAAAATACATGCAAGAGTCTCTGTTAATTTTCCAAACAGAGGACTATTGCAAATTGCTTTTCCATGTCCCTAACTGGAAGAGAAATACAGCCGTGTGATTGACTTGGAGCAAACAGCAGCACTCAATATGGGTGCAATCTGGGCAAGGGTACAAAACTGGCATCAGTTAATAGACGGCAATCAAAATAATGTTTCGTTGCGTTATGTTTCTATTTTATACAAAGTATTTAAGCATGTTGTCAATCTGGCAATCAAAAAAGTAAAGGGTTCGGTCAGAGATTTAGGAAGGGCAGTAAGCCAAGCAGTGAAGCATCATTGCAGCTCGTCATCAGCTATGTCTGCAACACAGCACAGTACATTTGCCTCTTAAAGCAGAGAGATGTGAGAAAAACTGGGGGGGGGGGGATAGATATTGGACATCAGCAGCCAGCTTGTTTTCTACACAACAGATTCTGAGCAGGAGCAGCTTGGGCAGTAATAATCTGGGGTGTCAGCAGCAGTAACCATGTAAGTCCAACAGAATTCATCAACATAGTGATTCAAGGTTAGGTGTATAATTATGTATCTTGAGCACAGGCCCTATTAGATACAGCAATCCAATGGGGCTTACTACAGGTAAGCCTTTGTAGAATTGCAGCCTTAATTATCTCCTATTGAAGCAAGCTGCAACTGCTGGGCTCACATTTTCCATTTACTTTTTCTTCTTCTTGCAGATGGGCTAGTAAACGGGGGGTGGGGGGGATGTCTAGCATTCCTTAATATAGGGGGAAAACATTCAGTTTATTTCATTCAGTTATCTCACATTTGCTGTATTTTTCTGCTAATTGGTGTGACTTAATGAGTTCTTTGAACCACTTCAAAATGTGAACATCTGGAGTATTGTATCAAAAGACCTCATTAGTAAGCTTTCGATAAGGCATGCTCTCTACTTACTCTTTTCAAGTGTGTGTAGGTGTGGACTAAGTATACATGAAATGATACTGCGTTCCAAAGCTAAACAACATTACATGCTGCCTTGAAAACCTATCCACCACAGAACTGGGTTCTAAAAATAGTGATAGGAAAGAGAGGGGAGAGATGTAAAGAACTGCATAGGGCCAAAACCCAATCTCAATGAAGTTTATGATGAAACAGCTATTGAAGATAGGGGAAGAAAGATCTAGCCTACCTTGTTTTTCTTTCTTTTTAATAAATAAGAGATAGCAGCAAAAGAAAAGAAACAGAGCACCCATTTTATGATCAGATCAATGGAGAGAAAGGCTGGGGTCATTAAGTTTGTAGAGATATAGTATTGTGTTGTTGAAGGAGTCAATTGTCAAGCCCAGTCTGAAAGAGATGTTTCAGAACGACCTGAACACCTCTCCGTTTTGTGATGGCAATGGTAGAATGGTCATATTTATTTCCCATAAATTCCTTGGGAACGATGCTGTGAGGTAGGCTTTCAAAGGGGATTATGGAAAATAAAATGGCAGCTGATAGCTGTGTCTTGGAAGAGCTGTGCTGAAAGTCAGATCCCCACCTTGCTCCCCACCTCCAAAATTGTCCATATTGCTTACTCTGAACAAGGTGGCACAAAGGAAAGGTTATTTCAGGTCGTCCCTAACCTACACTGGATATGCCAGTTTATAGCAAGGAAGGAGCAACTGCCAAGATGATAAGGCCCAGAGCACTGTCTTTTTCATTTGAACCTTACAATTACAATTACCTGACTGAAAATTGATAGCAGCATGGATCTGCTGGCTTTCAGGATTCTAATGCAAAAACCAGAACTCTCTAAGGAGTTATTTTTTTTGGGGGGGGGACAGAGTGGAAGAAGCATGATGTACATTAGTCAAGATTAGGCTTCAAATAAATTGAAAAGGATTCTCTCAAACACTGTTTTGATTAGCTTCCTTTTTAAAATGAAATTTTGCAGTGGCAAAAGTCGGGGGCAAGATTTATCCTACAATAATTCAATGGCTTTCCAAGCTACAGTGTGCCAAAGTGCCCACTGTTACATCTAGGTGGATTTGAATAAAACCACATTTCTTATTGTAAAGATTAGGAATGGAAAAGGAAATTGTGCAGGTTGCATTCTAAAACAATCTGACTTCATACACTGGTCCTGGATTTATATACAAATTATAATGCATTTGGCTGCCTGCAACCCTGGTTTAAGGAGCCATTTGGCGCCTAACTTATATGTGTGAGTTTCTAACACTGCTAGCAGGGCAGAAAGCATGAGTGCCAAAGGTAGGTGGAGCCAAAGCCCATGACAGGCAGAGCCAACTACTTCTGATTTTGTTCCTAGCCTCTTCCCTGCTAAATTCTACAAGGGCAACACTGAGATTGAGGAAGAAGAATCTGGCAGGCAAGGCCATACCCTGGATTGGTTGTAAGTAAGAAGATGAGTAAGTGGGGTCTGACGGAGGGCAAACTGAGGCTGGAAAAGCAGCGCCTCTTTTGCCCTGATAGATCAGCCTCTATTGCGTGCAGAGGACACTTGTCTTGTCTTGTTTAGTCCTTTAGTCGTGTCCAACTCTTCGTGACCCCATGGACCAGAGCATGCCTGTCTTTCACTGCCTCCCGCAGTTTGATCAAACTCATGCTGGTAGCTTCGAGGACACTGTCCAACCATCTTGTCATCTGTCGTCCCCTTCTCCTTGTGCCCTCAATCTTTACCAACATCAGGGTCTTTTCCAGGGAGTCTTCTCTTCTCATGAGGTGGCCAAAGTATTGAAGCCTCAGCTTCAGGATCTGTCCTTCCAGTGCACTCAGGGCTGATTTCACTTCAGAATGGATAGGTTTCATCTTCTTGCAGTCCATGGGATTCTCAACAGTCTCCTCCAGCACCATTATTCAAGAGCAGAGGACACACAAACATACAAAGTCAAGTTGTTTTGTACACAAGGCTGCTAACCAATTTTTTTGGTATCGAAGATGGAGATTCCAAGAGTGCTATTTTTCTAGAAAAAGAGGTGTCGAAACTCACCATGAACGCCTCACTTGTTCTCTTATAATGTCAATGGTGCCCACCTGAAAGGTGCTAGAACTTAGTTCCAATGAGTTCCAGTTGAAAGAAACAAAAAAGCCACAAGTATCTCTTCTTGGGACAAAAAAACCCCACAATAAATATGAATTTGCTGCCTTTTTATGACACCCCCCAAGGCAAGGGCCAACTCTATTTTCTGGAAACAAAAATGTTGAAGTCAAAGTTGAATTCCAGCACAACCGAAGGTGGGGGGGGGGGGGATGGACACAAAGATCAAAACAAGAGGACAGGAACAAAGGGGGCACTTAGAAGCAGAACCATACTGAAAGCAAACAGAAGACTGAAGCAAACTGTGGGATACATAGCCTTGCCTAAGGGCTCCTCAAAGGAAAAACAATTGGATTGTTATTGTATGTGGCTGTTTTATATGATGGTGGATGTAGAGAACATGTTCTCAGAGGTTGCTGCTTGGCCAGAAAAGCAGGGTGAGGGAAAGCGTGTTCTCCATAACAGAGAGCACGTGTTGCGGTTGGGGAAACAGGCCACCCTGCAGTGACTAGGCAAATTTGGTGAGGAACCCAAGCCTTTAAGTGGTTAAAATTGGGTTACTGGGGAGTTTTGATTGTTGCCAATTTGGAGGAGGGGTCAGAGTCTTTAAATACAGGGGCCAGACGTTGGACGTCCTCTTGGCCGTTTTGCACCGGATCACATGGAGCACTTGGACAATCTTCTCATTGTCTGGTTACATTTCTTTATTTCTTTATTTCCCCTTTCTTTTTAATCCTCTCTAGTCCCTTAAATAATTTAATTCCCCCCCTTTTTCCTGTTCGATTTCCCACCCCACCCCTTACCCTGCCCTGTGGGAAGATTCTCCCTATAGCCGTGGCTTGCCTTTCCCAATAGGGAAAGAGCCCCCGTTAGGGGCTTTCTTTCGCAAAAGGTTTCCCCCATTTTGCCTGTTTAATTGTGGGGCTAGTCAGGGCTGTTCCCAGCTTAGCTGGAATCACTTTCGTTTATAGTATCCCCAAAGGTTGGCTTTAATTTGAGTGTGTGCAGCGCTGTTGGCCAAATTTTAAGCTAGCCTTGGGTGGGAGCACTAATTTGGCTTCCTTTAATATTGCTATGAGACTAAGATTCTCAAGAGCAGAAACAGGGAGGCCTATTCGGCCTGCACATTAACTTCCAAGCCTAAGTCTGCTACAGGTAGCAGTTACTTGTTAAGTCTCTGCCACGTGACTCATTCTCGCTATAGGAATGTATCTGCTTGCAGGCCCAGTTGCTCCTAATGTATATCTGAGGCAGAAAAAGGGCCCCAGAGGCTCTCTGTGCCTCCAAAGACTATGAGCACTCTGTATATGCTCTTGAACTATGCCATTTCTGAACAAGTTTGTTTTGCCCTGATAGTGGCGAATGCCATTTTAGAGATGAGCCATTGTGGCTTACTGGCTAAAGTGTAAGACCTGGGAGACAGGGTTCATATCCCCTTCTTAGCCATTGTTATAACAAAACAAAACTAACTGCTCCTTTTAGGCTATTCTGATGCTGGGTAGTTCTGCCCATTTGTGATAAAAGAACTTTGGGTTTTCTTGAAGGGGTGCTTCCCTCTAAAAGGGCAAACAGGGGTACCTGGACAAGCTGTGGGCTACCTCAACTCTCCTATTTCACTGGAAACATTTATGCCTGGCCTAGCAGGTGATCCTAGGGCTTTGCCCTAGAATTTGATGGCCTGGAAGCGTTTCCGGCCTGAATAGTGTCCCCATGTGGTCTATAAGCATTGGTTACACTGGGTCAACGCATAGTGCCGGTAATGCCTAGGTTGCAGGATTGGTCCCTGTATGGGACAGCTGCATGCTCCCCCATTGCTCTACCTGGACACTTAGGTCCTTTTGGTGGTTACCTCACTGCGAGGGATGTAATGGGCGCCACATTTGCAATATGCAAGTGGGAGAAAGCACCTTTGCGTGCCCGCATTGCAGTTTGCTCTGTGCGTTGCAGGGCACGGTGCTGCACGGGCTGCAATTGCATTGCATTTTTTTTTTTTTAATAAATTTTTATTGGATTTTACACAATTTTTATAGACACTCACAATACACAACAACAAAACACACAATACACATATAAAAACAAAACATGTATAATTTCCAAGCCCTTGTTTCTTAACCTCTTTTCCTGACTTCCCCATCCCTCCCCTTCTTGTATCCCTATTTCCATAATTAGTTTAGCAAGTTCTTACTAAATTAACTTATATACTTAACTTTATAGACTTACATATACTTAACTTATAAATTCACAAATTTGGTTTACATACTTACACCTTCTTACCCCCTTTTCTAAGGTCGACCCCAGTTCCTTTCCACAAGATTCCCAATTTTTATATTGTTTTTATGTTATTTACAAACCAAATAGCAATAAGAAGAAAAAGAAAAAAACAATTTATAATTTTACACCCTTTAAATTCCAAAATTCCCCCCCTCTTCCGGGTTTGATCCCACAAACTGCCCATCAATCCAATCTCATCCTGGATCCCTCACGTCGGAGGCTCTTAAGTCTCTCTCAGGCCCGCTCTGCCAGTTTTGTTGATAGTCTTTTATGTTGAACACCATGTCACGAAAAAGCTCATTTCCAAAAGGATCAATATTTCTTCCAACCAGGCCTCCATATTCAAAGATGGAACCCAAATCATATTCCACATTTCTTTTAAATCCAGATGTCCCAAATGGACCAATGACTCCATCTTTCACCTTGTGCGAGTTTATAACCCATAAATCTTCCAATCTCCCTGTAGGGAGATCTCTAGCATCTTCCTTCTCCACTTCAAACCGAATTTTAATCATCCAAATCTTATTTTCCTTGTAATCCATTTTTAGAGGTTTCTGGTTGTTCTTCTTCTCCAAAAAAATTTCAGCTCCTCCTTCTCGCCCCTCTGGAACAACATCTTTCTCTTCTTGTTCAGCTGCAAGATTTTCTTTAGTTAGATCCGTGGTACAGTCAACAAGTTTGTTTACATTGAGACTCAAGGTCTTTACTTCTGAAGCCAAAGCTTCGCTCTGTTCCTGTAACTTTCTCACGGAACGAAATATTCTCTCTAGCTCAGCCAGTACTTTTCCATCTGCAGCCATTGTAATGTCACCGAACCCCTCTAGAGGGATTCTGGTTACTTAGTATTCTTTCTCCAACAATCAAGTTACTTTGTTCTTCTTGTTTACAAGAATTTAAAGTCAAATGTAGCAAAAAAAACCTCAGCAAAGATAGGAAAAAACAGATATTTCCGACTTTGACAGCTCGTTTGACAGCTGTCAAATTCCTTATGTCTCCAGCCAATTCCCTCACGGTTCACTCCCGGGTCCCGGGGGGTTGCAATTCTTCTGGTATAATACTTATATGTCCAAATTGTGAAATTAATAACTTTCAATCACGAAGATAAGAGAAATAGTCTCTCGACCTTAATTAAACAATTCTTGCTTTAAATTAACTACAATGCTGGGGGGGCGGACTTCCTTTTGACACCTCCCCCGGTCGTTCCGGATTTTAAAAGAAAGAGAGAATTTTTCGTTCTAATTTCCGTTTTACTCACGGGTTACTTCTTTACAGTCCAGATTTCAGGAAGAAAGTCAGCGCTCTTTGGCCATGGCTTGCGGCTTCGCTCCGTAGAAGTAGCGATCTACTCTCAGCACCGCGCCACTCTCCGTCCCCCGCTCCAAAGCCTTTAAAAAGGCTTCTTCGCGAGTTGGGGGGGCGCAAATGGTGCCCACCGAGTCACCAAGTCCACAGGCTTCCACGCCTGTGGTTTTTGAGGCTCCCCGCGTCGCCGGCGCGGCAGGACCCGTCTTCCACGGAGCCGATTCCCTCCGGAGCTCGGAGGGAATCCGCCATTAACCTTTCGTGCTAACCCGGAAGTCTGCAATTGCATTGCATTGCACGGAGGGTGTGTGCATTGCACGGAGGGTGTGTTTGCATTGCACAGTGTATTGTTGCATTGCACGGAGTGTGTTGTTGCATCGTACGGAAGGTGCGGTTGCATTGCACAGAGTGTGTGTGTGTGTGTGCATTCCACGGAGTGTGTAGTTGCATTGCACGGAAGGTGTGTGCATTGCATGGAGGGTGTATTTGCATTGCACAGAGTCTGTTTTTGCATTGCAAGGAGTGTGTCTGCATTGCACGGAGTGTGTAGTTGCATTGAACAGAGGGTGTGTGCAGTGCACGGAGTGTGTAGTTGCATTGCATGGAGTGTAGTTCCATTGAACGGAGTGCGTAGTTGCATTGCACAGAGGGTTTGTGTGTGCATTGCACGGAATGTGTATTTGCATTGCACAGAGCGTGTTTTTTGCATTGCAGGGAGTGTGTAGTTGCATTGCATGGAATGTGTGTGCATTGCATGGAGGGTGTAGTTGCATTGCACAGTCTGTTTTTGCATTGCAAGGAGTGTGTGTGCATTGCATGGAGTGTGTAGTTGCATTGAACAGAGGGTGTGTGCAGTGCACGGAGTGTGTAGTTGCATTGCATGGAGTGTAGTTCCATTGAATGGAGTGCTTAGTTGCATTGCACAGAGGGTTTGTGTGTGCATTGCACGGAATGTGTATTTGCATTGCACAGAGCGTGTTTTTTTGCATTGCAGGGAGTGTGTAGTTGCATTGAATGGAGTATGTAGTTGCATTGCATGGAGGGTTTGTGTGTGCACTGCACGGAGTGCGTAGTTGCATTGCACAGAGCGTGTTTTTTGCATTGTACGGAGTGTGTAGTTGCATTGCACAGAGTGTGTGTCGGAAAAGGAAGCTGGCTCGGCGGCAGCTTTGTCAGGACTTCTTTAGGGGTTCTGGCCAGCGTCAGCCCTGTAAATTTACATATCATGATGGCAGCACAAGATGCCCCCTGCTCAAGCGCTGGAAGCTGGCAAGCAATAGCTCAATAGCTTTTGCCCATATTCCCATTTTATTTAGGGATCCAGTGGATATCGTTGCTAAAACAAACCACTTGCCTATGGAGAAGCTGTCTGCCTTGAAGGAAGTTATTTTGTAATACTTCCTCTGTAGCAAGTGATGCTTCATCAGATCCGATCTTGCTGGGTCACTTAATCTTCCCACTAGGCCAGGCTGCCTGCGGCCTGAGGTCCCCTTACCTTTGTGTATGCCTACCAAGTGTGGTGAAGGCAGATATCAGGCGATGGCAGCAATTCCTGAATGTATGCAATAGTAGTTCGCCATGGCAGGATACCTTGAACCCGCACAGGGATTTTCAGGTTCATGCTGGTGCTACTGGATCTTTGCCCTTTGGT
Organism: Podarcis cretensis; assembly: GCF_951804945.1. Taxonomy (NCBI): domain Eukaryota; kingdom Metazoa; phylum Chordata; class Lepidosauria; order Squamata; family Lacertidae; genus Podarcis; species Podarcis cretensis. Next base: position 20,418,745 of record NC_137176.1, on the reverse strand, counting down.
TTTATTTCAAGGGCTGCTGGTGTGCAAAGCTATGGCCTCAAGCCCGGTGTGGTGAGGCAATCATGTGACATAACTTTTCTTGAGTTTTTCCCCATTGTAGTAGCAGTTCACATGTGGCCCGAGGAGTTCAGTGACCATTGGATCTGCTTTTGGTCTGATAACCAGGTAGTGGTGAGCGTCTTGGCAAAACAGTCCTCACGCTCCGGCAGATTCTCCGCCCCTCCGCTTACGCTTTCGAGCTGCGTCGCTTAAGGTTTAATATTGTGCTTTCTACTCTCCAAATTACGGGATCCTCTAATGATGTTGCTGACACTCTATCCCATTTTCAGATGAAGCGCTTCAGATCCTGGGCTCCAGACTCAGCTGTTGCCAGACTTTTCCAGACCACCTGTGGCATTTTGACAACAATTAGTATTTACAGAGAGCAGCAGCTTCCATTTCCCCTTCTGCTTTTAGCTCTTATGGGATGGTCTGGATGGATTTCTTAGCCTTAAGCTGGCAGTCCTCGGCCATTCAGATGAATTAGCCCCCATCCTCTGAGCAGATCCTGCAGTATTTGGTACACCTGCTGCAGATTGGGCGTGCTGTTATAACTATCAGAATTCAGCCCGCTGCAATGTCTGTTACACTGAAGCTTTAATTTTCAGAGACCCTTGTATAAAGTTTGTAGTGCGCATGGCCTTGGAAGGTTGGAATAAGCTCCAACCTTATAGGACAGCAGGCAGGAAGTTGGTCAATTTTACCTATGTAGTATCTGCAACAAGTTAAAACTTGTCTGCTGGTTAAAGATCGAGGCGAGATTCCTTTCAGTAGTCCATTGCATTTTCACACTGAGGGTTAGGAAAATGGTTGTTGGTGCCAGCATGGGGCTGAGAGTCTGGAGGCTTACTGCTTCAGGACTTTTCCTTATCCTTTGGAGCTTGTCTTTAGCTTGTCGGGAACTCAAAAACAGACTTAGTGGGCAGGAGTGCCACAATCAGGGTTCCCGCCACAGGTGAGGAGGGCCCTTGCCCGGTTATGGATAACAGAATATTTGGCTTTTCTTTCCCTGGGGGCTGGCCCGCTCCTAGTGCATGAAAATGGGTTCCCGTTAGCCAGGCATCAATGTGCTTACGTCGTGCAACAGTTATTACGGCCTGCGGCTTGCTTACCGCTGAACATGCCTCATTCCTTCCGAATAGGACTGCTGCAAAGGCTGCAGACTGGGGGCCTGTCAGTAGACAGGATTGGGAATACGGGTCATTGGAAGTCTTACGCTGACAAGGGTTATATCAAGAAGTGTCAAATGATGTCTGTGCTGATGCTTGTCTGTTATTTCCTTTTTCCATAGGAGCAGCTGTGCACATTTGGGTCACAGCATCGTACACTAGGCTGGCAAGCATGTTGACGAGTTTGGACTGGGGCGCCATCTCAGTCTTCCTGCCCATGTGAACATTTACTGGATGTCCTGATGGGGAATGCTTTGGGAGGAGATCCTTCCTTTGGTGTGGTCGAGTGTGACCTGTGCAGGTCCTCCCGCAGTGCTGGTGGTACAGCTGGGCGAGAATGTTTGCTGTCTTCCTCCAGCATAAGTTTGCATTCCTGCATGCAAGTGGGCTTGGATTGAGTTGATGGCAGCTCTCCCTGGACTCATAATAATTTAAGGCATTGGTTCAAGGTGGTCTGGAGGGGGGGTTGGAGCACCTGTCCCCTCCAATGCGCAAAGATATTCCATTAAGGGAATCCAAGGATTCGCTATGCTTTGTCGACCCCTTTCGAGGGGTAGGGCCACACAAGAGTCTCTGGGAGCATTTGGGGGTGAGCTTGAGTCTGATCCTGTTTCATTGCTCCCCCACGCTGTTTATTTGTACTGACGATATGGTGGGGTCCAGTCGTCAGTGCTGCCCTGCTAAGGTCAGGTGCAGCTAGTCGGGAACCAATGCCTAGACAAACTACCACTGAGCAGGCCAGAAAGCATGTTAAATGCGCAGGAAGTTGCGGGTGGTGTGTTGGTCGGGGTATGAGGCTCGCCTTTTTTCGGCTGCCTTTTCTATTGCATTTTTTGGAGCATTAAGAGTGGGTGAGCTCGTGGTGGAAAATCACAGAGATGGTAGTTCTAGGGGCCTTTTCATACAGGATGTGCAGTTATCCCCGGTTGAATTGCGAATCACAATCAGGCATTCAAAGACGGATCAGAGGGGTAAGGGGGCCCTTATTCGTCTCCCTGCTACGGGGGAGGCAGGCCCCTGCCCGGTAAAAGATGTTAATAAGTATCTGGCGGTACGCGCCCAAGGGGATGGGCCCCTGCTAAAGCATGAGAATGGGTTGCCCCTGTCAAGACACCAGTTTGCAAAGGTGATGCGTAAGGCGATTCTGGCTTGTGGCGGCACAGCCCAAGATTTTGCCCCCCATTCATTTAGGATAGGGGCGGCCACGACAGCAGCCCATTGGGGCTTGTCAGCCGCCAGAATAAAGGATTTGGGTCGCTGGAAATCAAATGCGTTCAAAGGATATGTTCGCTGACAATTGGTATCTTACACTGCTTTTGTTCATTTGATCAGGTCTAGCGGTGGTCCGCATTTGGATGGTGGGGCACAGTATCGTCCATTGGGCTGGCGTCGCAGCACAGCAATCTGGAATGGGTCCAGATCTCGGCCTTCCTCCACACATTCGGTTGTCTTGGCTGTCCAGACGGGGAATGCGCTGGTCAGAGTTCCTGCCAAGTATCCGGAGGCAGTTGCTCCTGGAGGGGCCGCCAGCTGCTATTGCGGTGCAGCAGGGTGAGAACGACCTGGTGGCCATGGACTGTTTGTCACTACGTGCTGCAATTTTGGGTGACCTGGAGACGCTGCGGGCAATGGTGCCAACAGCGAGAATTTTCTGGTCAAAGCTTTTGCAACGCCGCCTTTGGAGGGGCAGTCGTTGCCCAGCCGCCACTGAAAGGGCCAGAAAGCGCATCAATTCTGCGGTCTCCAAAAAGGTTTTGGAGCTGGGTGGAGATGTGATTTCCCACCCCAAGATTCTTTTTCAGGTGCCATCCTTTTTCAGAGCTGATGGCGTGCACCTTTTTGCTTCAGGGAATGAGGCTTGGATAGGTGTGGTGGTGACCAAGCTGAGGTCTTGGTTGGGTCTGTGAGTGGTTTGGCGGTGAGCTGAGGGCTCCATGGCGGTTAGGCATTGGTTAAATTGGTGCTTGGAGGGGTAAGTGCCTATCCCTCCAAATGATGCGAAAGGGAATTCCGTTAAAGGAATCCAGGGGCTTGCCATTCTTTCGTCCTTGTCCCCGGAGTCGGACCTGGGCCGTGCAAGCCCCACCAGAACATGAGGGTGAGAAGTGTTAGACTGTTGCCCAGCTTCATTTTCTCACCCAATACTTGTTTCCCACGCTGGCTTCCGCTGGAATCCGGAAGGGCCAGCTCTGTCCTTGAGGGCAAGGACAGATAGTCATAACCAATGCCTAAGCAACCACTCACATTTTTTGTATTTGAATAAAGTTGTGGCCAAAATTATGCCAAAAACCTTAAACAAAAAATCATGTGTGAAGTGTGAATTTTTTGGTGGGTGGCATTGTGGGACTCAACACGCAACTGTTGGATTTACATTATGGGTATCAAGAAGGCTAACAAGACATGTTCTCAGAGTTACCGGAGAAAGCTTCTTACCTTCCTACTCAGTTCCGTATACCCACAAACCTACATTGTTGTGTGTATGTATATGTGAATGCTGATATATATGTGTTTGTTGGCACATATACAATAATAGTGTGTTAACTTCTTGAAGAATTGGTGCTTATATTCAACAGCACGACTCCCCAGTTTTAAGAATGTACGGCAGGGGTAGGGAATCTCAGGCCCAGAGATCAACTGTAACCTCCCACCTGCTCTGTCTGGTCCTCAGGATACTTTCCATATCACACCCCCCTCTCCCCAAGCCCCACAACTTACTTGCTCTGCTTCACACTTTCCTGGAGTGTTTTTGCCCATGGGCATAGCCAGGATTGAGGACACCCACCTGCCATCATCCTGTCTGGCTCCATCTAGCAGATGTGAAATGAAATGTCTCAATGACAATTGTTTTAAATTACTGTCTTTTGACCCCAAGTGCTCAGAATAAATCTGTCAAAACCTTCAGACATTTGAAAACTTGAGTGTTAAAAATAATAACACCAGGGAGTACCTTTCGTGTGGTTAACGAGTAAAGGTGAACGTACAGGGACCTGTTGAATAGTGGAAAAGGATGGACGAAGGACACAGCTCTGTTGGATTTACAGCTCTTTATTGCAGCAGTTAGAACTGCTCCTGGAATCAGTGTGACTGCAGCCTAGCTGGCTGCTTTATATAAGACTAAGTAACTTGAAACAGTAACAACTCACAACTAGCTAACCAATCAGGAGGGACATTTTTCAGTCCTTCATTTACATACTGGTGGCCCTGAGTGAGAACTGCAACTTAATCTTAATACATAACAGGACACCTGACCATTAGGTCCAGTTGTGGACAAGTCTGAGGTTGCGGCGCTTATCTCTCTTTATTGGCCGAGGGAGCCGGCGTACAGCTTCCGGGTCATGTGGCCAGCATGACTAAGCCACTTCTGGCAAACCAGAGCAGCACACGGAAAAGCCGCTTACCTTCCCTCTGGAGCGGTACCTATCTATCTACTTGCACTTTGATGTGCTTTCGAACTGCTAGGTTGGCAGGAACTGGGACCGAGCAATGGGAGCTCACCCCAGCGTGGGGATTCAAACCACAAACCTTCTGATAGGCAAGTCCTAGTGTCAGAACTGCCTCTAGGTCCCAGCTCACAGAGGACCAACGCTAGGCTGTCATAATGTACAAAAGTCTTTATTGAAGTTCAATTTCCATTTCAAAGCCGCAGCGCGCAGCCCTACATCTTAAACCCTAGATCGGCGAAGTCCCGTCTGAGTCTCCACCCCTCTGACACCAGTTTAAGATCCTAGCCCTGCTCCACCTTTTCCGCTGCTCTCTCCTCTTCTGGGTCCTCCTGCCCGCTGGGGCATTGCCCTTTCTGGACTCTTCCGACGCTGAGTCGCTTAGCTCCTCCCCCTGCCTCCTGTGGGCTTTAGGACCCAGTTCCCAATCCTCATTCTCTGCTGTCCCGCGCTCCTGTACATTTGAACTTGCCTGTCGCGCCAACCCAGTGACCTTTCTCCTAACCGTTACACTACTTCGGTCACTGCTTCCCTCTTCTGGGATACTGGCCTGATCTGACCTCCCCTCCGTTGTCCGACTTTCTGATGGAGGCGTGGTCAGCCCTGCCTCATCTTCTCTCCCTGGTGGGGAATGCACTGGCCCCGATCCTTGGGACTCTTCCCCCCCACTCTGCTCTGGTGGGGAAGCTGGTCCTGATTTCCAACTACTGCTCTGGGAGTCCCTGCTGCCCCCTTGCTCCTGGGGCGTTCCCCTTGGGAACCCCCTACCCCTGGCCACTGGCGCCCCCTTCTGTGAATCTTCCGATTCGCTGGAGAGGCTCATGGAATCCCTCGGTCCACTGTCCTCTTCTCCTACGCTCCCCTCGGATTCTTCCCCTTCGCTCTCCATCTCCTCTCTTCCCTGTGCCTCTGCTCCTGAGCCCCTGACACCTAGGCTCTGTGGTTTAGACCACAGTGTCACCCGCATCCCCTATGGTTAATGAGTATATTTTGCAAAATACAAAGGACACACCTTTTCTCATCTTATTTTAAATCTAAACTAAAACAAGTTTTCTTGGATTTGCTAAAAACCTTTTCAGCAGTCAAATTTCTCCATTTCCCCCCAATGCAGTTTTCCTGTGCACACTCAGTAAGCATAGCCCATTGAGATGCTCCTGTCATTGTTGACATTAGCCAGGTCTTAACTCTCTGCAAGGTACTGAATGACTGTTCCAGGGTACAAGTGGTGAATAGCTGAGTAAGAGAGATGAGCAGAGCCTTTTTGTGGTAGGGTAAGAGAGTTCTGCTTCTTTTAATAGGTCTGCCACGTTCAGCTCTTTTAATGCTCTTTGTGATAAAATAATAATAATAATAATAATAATAATAATAATAACAATAATTTATTACTTATACCCTGCCCCTCTGGCTGGGCCTCTCCAGCTACTCGGAGCAGCTCCCAAAATATTAAAAACACGATAAAACATCAAACATTAAAAACTTCCCTAAACAGGGCTGCCTTCAAATGTGAGCATTTCAATTTCAAATATTCTGATTATTTCTACTTTTATTAAGTATTTATTTACTTGATGGGGGGCAGCTGCCCGCCCCACCTCCATTGGCTTATGCCCATGTTTTTGCCCCAGCTGAAATGTGTTCTTGTTTGTCTGCATGGAGGAGAGGGATGTGTGTGTGTGTGTGTGTGTGTGTGTGTGTGTGTAGAAAGTAGATCACTGAACATAAGTAAAAAATTGCTCTGGCTACTTTTGCCTCTGCCCCCACCCATCTCTGGAAAGTTTTCCAGACAAGAACGCAGCCCTCACGCTAAAAAGGTTCCCCACCCCGATGTATGAGAACGGCTATTTGAACAGTGGTTTGAATGGTGCAAAGAACAACTCTTAAGATTTCTTTCCCTAGCATAGAATGTCTCAGAAGTTCACTCGCACCATGAAATCGTGGGTAGCACATGATGTAATGCCCCCCGCACCGGAATTGCAAAAACTGCAGGAGGGCAGATTCAAATTAATACTGAAAGAGGCCTTGAAAGAAAAAAAAAAAAACTTGCAGCACCTGACTATCAGTGAAATAAATTGTGTGTCGATATCCAGTGGTGACTGTCTACTGACAAAAGGGAATTCATAAGAAGGACAAGGAGGGCAGCAATTTTCAGTGACCCTCTCTTCCTTCAGAGCCTCATCCCGACCTCCAATCTGTTCCAGAAAGTTGGAGAATTTCCTTCCAGGCATTAAGAATTCTTCATTACACAGAAGAACCATCAAATATGAGCTGGAGAGTAAGCTGTAGAATCGCTGAGAAGGCCTAAGACCACCAAAGCAATTTTGACCTTGGTGCAGTAGGCTAGGTTCCACAAACACATGCCCCTCTCTATCCTTCATCAAGGGAATCAGAGTTCAAGGACACATTTGAATTTGGCAGAAACACTCCAGGAGAGTGCATGCCAGGGCTTGGGAAGAGTGTGGTCTGGGAAGAGGGGTTGCGGCCTGGGAAAAATGGCAAGAGCCAGATAGGGAGCCCTGGAGGGGCACATTGAGCTTCCAAGCCCAAGGCACCTCACCCCTGCTAGTAATTATGCTAAAGCATGCCTTTCCTAAAAGAGGGCATGTGTTGTGGTGAGACCTGGAGACTGACCTCCTGGTTGTGGGTGGGTATACTGGACAGTCACAACACCCGATTGGTATGTCCCTCATTGCTGGGTTTAAACTGGCCAACGGAGAGCTGTCTAAACGGACCAAGTGACCTATATATACCTATGCACGTGGCCCAGAGCTTCCTCTTTCGGCTTGTGCATCGGAACACCTGCCCACCTCTCCCTATATTTAGGGCATTTTGCGCTTGACCTTGCTATGCCGTCATGTGTCATCTGTTGTTGGGACAGGGGCACAACAGGAATTTTCCCCACTTGGCTGATTGGCTGTTGCGATTTGGGTTTCACCTGCCGCATAGCAAATCATCACAACTCGTAAGGTTGCAGATAGGCACTGGTTCAGGTGATAGAAATGGGAGAACTGTCTCACCATCCCTATGTGAAGGGTATTCCGTTAAAGGAATCCAGGGACTCAACTTGGTTTGGTCAACACCCAAGAGGGGGTTGTGCCCATGCCTGAGTCCAGGGGAGCATCTGGGGAGTGGACATAGTCTGTTCCTGGGCTTTCCACCTACCTCAAGTGTTCACCCTTGGATGACCTATGATAGAGCTCTGGGTCAGCGCTACCTGCAAGGGTGCAGGGAGCTAGTTGAACCAGAGCCTATGCAGCCCCTCACTTTCTGTAATCAATAAAGTTGTGGCCTAAATTCTGCCAAAAACCCAAAACTAAAATTTGAGTCAAATGTGTGTTTATTTAGGGGGGAGGTCCCTGGGTCTGAACACACAAAACATGCTGATGTGACTTCTAGTGGCGGCTGTGTCTCAGCTTTTCTGTCAGGCCTGAAGAATTTGGAGCAAATGATTCAGCAGAGGAAACACAGCCCAGAATAACTAAGGAGATAGTACAAGAATACTTGGCTAGTTTAGATGTATTCAAGTCTCCAGGGCCAGATGAACTGCATCCAAGAGTATTAAAAGAACTGGCAGATGTGATCTCAGAACCACTGGCAGTCATCTTTGAGAATTCCTGGAGAAAAGGCGAAGTCCCGGCAGACTGGAGGAGGGCAAATGTTGTCCCTATTTTCAAAAAGGGGAAAAGAGAGGACCCAAATAATTACCGCCCAGTCAGTCTGACATCAATACCAGGGAAGATTCTGGAGCAGATCATTAAGCAAACAGCCTGTGAGCACCTAGAAAGGAATGCTGTGATCACCAATAATCAGCATGGATTTCTGAAAAATAAGTCATGTCAGACTAAGCTGATCTCGTTTTTTGACAGAATTACAAGCCTGGTAGATGAAGGGAACGCAGTGGATGTAGCCTACCTTGATTTCAGCAAGGCATTTGACAAGGTGCCCCATGATATTCTTGTAAAGAAGCTGGTAAAATGTGGTCTTGACTATGCTACCACTCAGTGGATTTGTAACTGGCTGACTGACCGAACCCAAAGGGTGCTCATCAATGGTTCCTCTTCATCCTGGAGAAGAGTGACTAGTGGGGTGCCACAGGGTTCTGTCTTGGGCCCGGTCTTATTCAACATCTTTATCAACGACTTGGATGATAGACTCAAGGGCATCCTGATCAAATTTGCAGATGACACCAAACTGGGAGGGGTGGCTAACACCCCAGAGGACAGGATCACACTTCAAAACAACCTTGACAGATTAGAGAACTGGGCCAAAACAAACAAGATGAATTTTAACAGGGAGAAATGTAAAGTATTGCACTTGGGCAAAGAAATGAGAGGCACAAATACAAGATGGGTGACACCTGGCTTGAGAGCAGTACATGCAAAACATGATCTAGGAGTCTTGGTTGACCACAAACTTGACATGAGCCAACAGTGTGACGCGGCAGCTAAAAAAGCCAATGCAATTCTGGGCTGCATCAATAGGAGTATAGCATCTAGATCAAGGGAAGTAATAGTGCCACTGTATTCTGCTCTGGTCAGACCTCACCTGGAGTACTGTGTCCAGTTCTGGGCACCACAGTTCAAGAAGGACACTGACAAACTGGAACGTGTCCAGAGGAGGGCAACCAAAATGGTCAAAGGCCTGGAAACGATGCCTTATGAGGAACGGCTAAGGGAGCTGGGCATGTTTAGCCTGGAGAAGAGGAGGTTAAGGGGTGATATGATAGCCATGTTCAAATATATAAAAGGATGTCACACAGAGGAGGGAGAAAGGTTGTTTTCTGCTAGTCCATGTTTGCTCCAGAGAAGCGGACACGGAGCAATGGATCCAAACTACAAGAAAGAAGATTCCACCTAAACATTAGGAAGAACTTCCTGACAGTAAGAGCTGTTTGACAGTGGAATTTGCTGCCAAGGAGTGTGGTGGAGTCTCCTTCTTTGGAGGTCTTTAAGCAGAGGCTTGACAACCATATGTCAGGAGTGCTCTGATGGTGTTTCCTGCTTGGCAGGGGGTTGGACTCAATGGCCCTTGTGGTCTCTTCCAACTCTATGATTCTATGATTCTATGGCTCCAAGAAGGTTAAATCAAGATGCACCTGGGATGACCAGATTATGCAAGAGATAATGGCATATTGCATTATCCAAGCATCTTGCACGGGTATGCATAACTGGTGAGAATTTCTCATTTATCCATGTAAATTGAGGTAAGCCGATTCAAATTGCAATGTTGCCCTTGGCATATCAGGTCTCTTTTTGACACACCATTTACAGGCAACATGGATATTTCTGGAGATAAAGTTACGCAGCTTAGAATGATCTCCAGTATGATTCTGTACAAAGGCATATGAGCCATTTGGGTCCTCTAGGAAAATGTCAAAACAAGATTCAGGCAATGATTCTGTGAATCAGCTCTGATTGGCACACATACAGAAGATTCAACATACAGAGTTGGCAACTCAATCTGAATTAGCCTGAATCCAGGCACAGCCTTACTTATTTTTCTAAAGAACGAGGTGCTGGGACTCACCATGAACCTCTCCCTTGTTCTCTTATAATGGCAATGGCACCCACTTGAGAGGTGCCAGAACTGAGTTCTGGTGAGTTCTGGCTTAAAATAAGCCCTGGCCTTACTGTTAACTGTCTCTCACTTTGTAAAGACTTGAAGCTTATCCTGTTTGTGACATCATGCATGACATCAGACTGTCATGTTTGCAGTCTCCATGCCAACTATATTGACCAGTAATCCTCTGTAAGTAGGTAACAGCATGACTACTCAAAACATAATAAATCTATTTATCCTCACCTGTAGAAAGGTTCCATCCTCATGTGTTCAACTCCACCTGTTTCTTTAACTTTCCCCCCAATAAAATAACATACCAAAACCAACATTACCCCAGTGTTGGCAACATTTCTATACTGAATATTATGTACTGAGATGGTGGGTGTGAACCACACAAGAAAAAAGTATTGAATTATATGGCTGCTTTCACAATACCATAGTGGAAAAGTCACAATATGATAGGCCTCAATCTAATACATGTGCTGTCCAAAATTCAGAGGAAGTCATATGGTCCATTAGAAAACTGTCAACATCTAGTCAGAAAAGACCTTTACAAGAAAGTATAAACTTTCCACAGCTCCTATAAACCAATACTTATCATTACCTGTCTTGGAGACCAGCCTTCACAGTGTCCAGACTCAGTCCTACTGTTGACTCTCACTTTGCCAAGTCTAGCAGTTTGTCCAGTTTGTGACATCATTCATGCCATCAGAATGTGGTGTTTATGCTCACCTCAGGCTATCTCCATGCCAACTACATTTGAATCACAGAATTACAGAACTGGAAGGGAAGGCCTAGGGTAATCTAGTCCAAGCCCTTGCAATGCAGGAATTTCAACTCAAGCATCCATGACAGGCGGCCGTCCAACCGCTACTCAGAAACCTCCAAGAAAGGAGAGTCCACCACCTTCCAGGAGAGTCTATTCCACTGTCTAACTGCTCTTACTGTCAGAAAGTTCTTCATGATGTTTAGTCCGAATCTCCTTTCTTGTAACTTGGATCCATTGGTTTGGGTCTTACCCTCCAGAGCAGGAGAAATCAAGCTTGCTTCATCTTCCATGTGATAGCCCTTTAGGTAGGTGAAGATGACTATCTTGATGTCCCCTTACCTGGGCTAAACATACCCAGATCCCTCAACTGATCTATGGGTATAGGGCGGTATACATTTTTATGAAGGAGGAGGAGGAGTGAGCCAGGGGTCAGACTAGAAGGCTGAATTTGGCTCCTCAGGCGTGAGGTTCCTCTCCCCAGGTCAACGTCTGCCTTCATGTCTGCTGTGGAATTTATCAGTGTGAAAGACCTGGATAAAGCTATCCCAGGGTTGAGTGGATTGCACTAATACCTTGCAGAAGTAGTAAAGTTATTTTCATTCATTTTATTGTCTGTTTCATAAAAAATGAGGTTTATAAATTACATGCCAAAAGGATAATGGAACAGGTTGACCTTTTTGGTAATTCTGCATTGCAATTAGATTGATATCCCCTTCTCATACAACCTGGAAAAAGTGAAGATCCAGTGAGAGAAAAATTCATTATGACAGTTCAGAAAGTTGGGAGTAAAACAGAGAACGTGATGGGCTCTGTGGAACACCATGGAAGGGACTGTAACAAGAGCATAAAACCACAGAAAAACAATACAGTAAGGGGAAAATGGGCTGGATTGTACCCACCCTATCCTATACATCTTGAAAAGCATTTAAAAACATCTCAGTTCAAAAGTAATCAAAAAGACAAGCCTCACTGGCATTCCGTAAGCAACTTTCCATCACTTTGTCTCTAAAATTGAATTAATAATATGATTTAATTCAGTTGTGTCTGCTTTCTGGAATAGTCTGTGGGTAGTTTAATTACAAAGTATGGCTTTAATTAATCTTTCCTTCTGTCTTGTATATTGGCCTGCCCACTCATTCCAAACTAATGGAAGATGATCTATGATACGGCCTCAAACATATATACTCTTCAAGCTGTCAGGCTAAAGTGTTGTGATCCTTGGATTTCACATAGCAAAAAATGGTTACAGCTTTACTTCAGAGATGTGTCTTTGATGCACACACAACATTAATGAAACTGATAGAAGAGGAGGAAAATTCTATAGCCTGATACTGATTACAAACCTGGGTGCTTATGTAAATGGAGGGTTTGGAACCTACTGCTATTCGGAACCTCTCAAAAATAGATATTTTTGTGAGGGTTTTTTCTATTTAAAACATCTTTTTTTTAAAAAAAAGGAATTGTTTACAGTATCTAAACATATATTAGGCTAGTTTTGATAAGCACAAATATAAGAAATACTGGGCTGTAAGATCTGGTGATAATAATGGATGTATATATATCTCAGCCTCATATTGAGCTCCTGTAAGCCCCAGCCAGCAAGGTAAATATGGTCAGAGATTATGGGAGTTGTAGTCCAAAAACATGTGCAGGGAACCACACTGGTTCACAGAAAGCACTATGAGGAGCTGTGATGGAAACTGCATGATGAAAGGGGGAGCAGAATCGAAAACATCCCATTCTTGGCATTCAGATACAAATTTGCCTGGGCATTTTGCCACTAGGCTATGGAAATGCTGATTGCCACAACTAGTCTCTGGGGAGGAAAAACATACTTAATAATGGAATTTATTGAGTTGTGTCTTGCATAATTATATGTGTAATTTTGAAGATATGGCAATTCAATAACAAATTGGCTACGGGTGTCGTTTATTTTGTAAAACAAGATCCGTAGGTACATCCTAAGTGGTGCAGTGATAGATCTGATGCCAAAAGTAATTATTGAGTAAAATGTGCTCAAAGCATGTTTGTGTGATCACATGGATGGGCAAGCACAGCTTGCAGTGGGCTGCCCATATCTCAAAACTGGAGCACAGCATGGCAAGACATGGTTCCCCTGGTGTGTTAAGTCTGAAAGCTGGGAAAAAAATTGTTGTTGTTGTTTAGTCGTGTCCGACTCTTCGTGACCCCATGGACCAGAGCACGCCAGGCACTCCTGTCTTCCACTGCCTCCCACAGTTTGGTCAGACTCATGTTTGTAGCTTCCAGAACACTGTCTAACCATCTCATCCTCTGTCGTCCCCTTCTTCTTGTGCCCATCTTTCCCAACATAAGGGTCTTTTCCAGGGAGTGTTCTCTTCTCATGAGGTGGCCAAAGTATTGGAGCCTCAGCTTCACGATCTGTCCTTCCAGTGAGCACTCAGGGCTGATTTCCTTAAGAATGGATACGTTTGATCTTCTTGCAGTCCATGGGACTCTCAAGAGTCTCCTCCAGCACCATAATTCAAAAGCATCAATTCTTCGGCGATCAGCCTTCTTGATGGTCCTGCTCTCACTTCCATACATCACTACTGTGAAAACCATGGCTTTCACTATACGGACCTTTGTTGGCAAGGTGATGTCTCTGCTTTTTAAGATGCTGTCTAGGTTTGCCATCGCCTTTCTCCCAAGAAGCAGGTGTCTTTTAATTTCGTGACTGCTGTCACCATCTGCAGTGATCATGGAGCCCAAGAAAGTAAAATCTCTTACTGCCTCCATTTCTTCCCCTTCTATTTGCCAGGAGGTGATGGGCCCAGTGGCCATGATCTTCGTTTTTTTGATGTTGAGCTTCAGACCATATTTTGCGCTCTCCTCTTTCACCCTCATTGAAAGGTTCTTTAATTCTTCCTTACTTTCTGCCATCAAGGTTGTGTCATCTGCATATCTGAGGTTGTTGATATTTCTTCCAGCGATCTTAATTCCGGCTTTGGATTCATCCAGCCCATCCTTTCGCATGATGAATTCTGCATATAAGTTAAATAAGCAGGGAGACAATATACAGCCTTGCCGTACTCCTTTCCCAATTTTGAACCAATCAGTTGTTCCATATCCAGTTCTAACTGTAGCTTCTTGTCCCACATAGAGATTTCTCAGGAGACAGATGAGGTGATCAGGCACTCCCATTTCTTTAAAAACTTGCCATAGTTTGCTGTGGTCGACACAGTCAAAGGCTTTTGCATAGTCAATGAAGCAGAAGTAGATGACTTTCTTGAACTTTCTAGCTTTCTCCATAATCCAGCGCATGTTTGCAATTTGGTCTCTGGTTCCTCTGCCCCTTCGAAATCCAGCATGCACTTCTGGGAGTTCTCGGTCCACATACTGCTTGAGCCTTCCTTGTAGAATTTTAAGCATAACCTTGCTAGCGTTTGAAATGAGTGCAATTGTGCGGTAGTTGGAGCATTCTTTGGCACTGCCCTTCTTTGGGATTGGGATGTAGACTGATCTTCTCCAATCCTCTGGCCACTGCTGAGTTTTCCAAATTTGCTGGCATATTGAGTGTAGCACCTTAACAGCATCATCTTTTAAAATTTTAAATAGTTCAGCTGGAATATCATCACTTCCACTGGCCTTGTTATTTGCAGTGCTTTCTAAGGCCCATTTGACCACTCTCCAGGATGTCTGGCTCAAGGTCAGCAACTACACTACCTGGGGTATACGAGACATCCGTTTCTTTCTGGTATAGTTCCTCTGTGCATTCTTGCCACCTCTTCTTGATGTCTTCTGCTTCTGTTAGGTCCTTTCCACTTTTGTCTTTTATTATGGTAATCTTTGTATGAAATGTTCCTTTCATATCCAATTTTCTTGAACAGATCTCTGGTTTTTCCCATTCTATTGTTTTCCTCTATTTCTTTGCATTGCTCATTTAAGAAGGCCTTCTTGTCTCTCCTTGCTATTTTTTGGAAATCTGCATTCAATTTCCTGTATCTTTCACTATCTCCCTCGCATTTTGCTTGCCTTCCCTCCCCCGCTATTTGTAAGGCCTTGTTGGACAGCCATTTTGCTTTCTTGCATTTCCTTTTCATTGGGGTGGTTTTAGTTGCTGCCTCCTGTATGTTACGAGCCTCCATCCATAGTTCTTCAGGCACTCTGTCCACCAAATCTAAATCCTTAAACCTGTTCCTCACTTCCACTGTGTATTCATAAGGGATTTGACTTAGATTGTATCTTACCGGCCCAATGGTTTTTCCTACTTTCTTCAGTTTAAGCTTGAATTTTGCTATAAGAAGCTGATGATCTGAGCCACAGTCAGCTCCAGGTCTTGTTTTTGCTGACTGTATAGAGCTTCTCCATTTTTGGCTGCAGAGAATATAATCAATCTGGTTTCGATGCTGCCCATCTGGTGATATCCATGTGTAGAGTTGTCTCTTGTGTTGTTGGAAAAGAGTGTTTGTGATGACCAGCTTGTTCTCTTGGCAGAACTCTATTAGCCTTTGCCCTGCTTCGTTTTGAACTCCAAGGCCAAACTTGCCAGTTGTTCCTTTTATCTCTTGACTCCCTACTCCCTACTTTAGCATTCCAATCCCCTATAATGAGAAGAACATCCTTCTTTGGTGTCATTTCTATAAGGTGTTGTAAGTCTTCATAGAATTGGTCAATTTCAGTTTCTTCAGCACCAGTGGTTGGTGCATAAACTTGGATTACTGTGATGTTAAAAGGTCTGCCTTGGATTCGTATCGAGATCATTCTATCATTTTTGAGATTGCATCCCAGTACAGCCCTGACCTAGCCACTGTGATCCATGCGACGGTCACCTCCAGACTGGATTATTGTAACTCGCTCTACGTGGGGCTGCCCTTGAGACTGACCCAGAAACTCCAGCGGGTGCCGAATGCTGCGGTGAGACTCCTTATGGGGTCTTCGCTGCGAGATCACATTCATCCGGTACTATACCAGCTGCACTGGCTCCCGGTGGAGTACAGGATCAGGTTTAAGGTGCTGGTTTTAACCTTTAAAGCCCTATACGGCTTAGGACCCTCGTACCTACGGGACCACCTCTCCTGGTATGCCCCACAGAGAAACCTACGGTCTGCAAACAATAACATCCTCAAGGTCCCAGGCCTCAGAGAGGTTAGGCTGGCCTCAACTAGAGGCAGGGCCTTATCGGCTGCGGCTCCAATCTGGTGGAATGCTCTGTCACAAGAGACTAGGGCCCTGCGGGACCTGACATCTTTCCGCAGGGCCTGCAAGACAGAGTTGTTCCACCAGGCCTTTGGTCAGGACGCAGCCTGACTCCCTCCTCTGGCAACCTGCACAGAATTTTGCTTAATCGGTTGCCATTAATTTGATTTTAATTAATTTTTATAATGAAATATTTTTAGAATGTGTGATTATTTGATTGTTTGATTATTTGATTATTGTTAGCCGCCCTGAGCCCGGCTTCGGCTGGGGAGGGCGGGATATAAATAAAAAAAATTATTATATTATTATTTTGCCACTCTTTTGTTGACTATGAGGGCCACTCCATTTCTTTTACGGGATTCTTGCCCACAGTAGTAGATATGATGGTCATCCGAACTGAATTCGCCCATTCCCATCCATTTTAGTTCACTGATGCCCAGAATGTCAATATTTATTCTTGCCATCTCATTTTTGACCACATCCAACTTACCCAGGTTCATGGTTCTTACATTCCAGGTTCCTATGCAATATTTTTCTTTACAGCATTGGACTTTCCTTTCGCTTCCAGGCATATCCGCAACTGAGCGTCCTTTCGGCTTTGGCCCAGCCGCTTCATCAGCTCTGAATCTACTTGTCCTCCGCTCTTCCCCAGTAGCATGCTGGACGCCTTCCGACCTGAGGGGCTCATCTTCCAGTGTCATAACTTTTATATGCCTGTTGTCTTTGTCCATGGAGTTTTCTTGGCAGGTATACTGGAGTGGCTTGCCGGTTCCTGCTCCAGGTGGATCACGTTTGGTCAAAACTCTCCACTATGACCTGTCCATCTTGGGTGGCCCTGCACAGCGTAGCTCATAGCTTCTCTGAGTTATTCAAGCCCCTTTGCCACGACAAGGCAGTGATCCATGAAAGGGGGGCAAAAAATAAATTTTAAAAAATTGCTCACCCGGAATGACATTGATCTTATCCTGGTGGTGATTTCCAACCTTGAGAAACTCTGTACAGTGCAACCCAACCTCAAAATAATATGGTCAGAACTCCTGCTGTGGCAACAGTGACGGGGCGTTGAAAGAACCAGCCCACATCAATCACACTGTCTGGAAAGAGAACAAAGTGTTGTGGCGAGTGATGGAGTGCTTAGGTGGCCCGGTCATTCTGCACTCAGGCAGACTGTTTGACAAAAGAGACTTTAACAGGCCTGACGGTGTACATTTGTCTCCTGGGGGAAACGAGAGCTGGCTACTTGATGTGCATGGGGAGAAAGGAGGATTGGTTACAGGCAGTGGCGTGTGGTCAGTTGACATGGGGGACTAGGCTAGTCTCCTAAGAGGTCCAAGAGCCCTCCCAGCACCTGCCCAAAGTCTGTGCAGCTTTGGGAAGGAGGCAGCAGGGCTCCAGCATCCTGTCAGAGGCCTGGCACTGTCAGATTGCATTTCTTAGTGAAGAAAGTAATGATCTGATGTCAGGAGAGCTTTCCTATTCTAATTAATTCAAGAGGGTTCTGGAAGCTTATCTGTGTGAAAGAAGCAAGCAGAAGGTTCATGATGTTTGGGTTATTCCTTCAGAGAAGCTGAGTACAACAGGTTTAAACTGGTTCTGTTCTCTATTCTGTCAAGGTCATTGTGGCATTTGCCCTCCTAGGTGACATCATGCTGGGTCATAATGAAAGGGTTAAATGAGTGTGAAGTGATTGGCCAGTGGGAACCCAAGGGGAGGGGTTAGAGTTAGAGTTAGTGTTGTTAAGAGTCAGTTGGGTGTTAGAGAAGGGAGAGTGAGGATACGTCTGTGGGTTGGGATAGTTTGATGTGAGTGAGTGAGAGAATCTGTTAGGAGGAGTCAGACAGTTGGGATAATTAGTTAGAAGTTATTAGGAAGGTGTAGGCCGGTAAGAACCTAAGATTAAGAAACTGACAAGAAAAATTATCTGAAACCATAAACTTGTTAAGCCTTATAAAATAAACTTTTTTATTTGGTTTAATGTTAACAGCTATCTGGACTCCGTGTGTACCCGAGAGAAACGGGTTGGTGGCAGCGGGGAAGCAATCACAGTGGTTGCACAGGGATCAATAGACCGTCAAACGTCTGGGGACCCTATGTGATCGCCACAGTCATGCTGACTATAAAAGTAAGGCCAGAAGGAGACTGGGTTTCACTTTCTCTTTCTATCCTTTTTCCTTTTGGTGTCGTGTTCTGTATACAGTGGTACCTTGGTTTACGAACTCAATCCATTCCTGAAGTCTGTTCTTAAACCACGGCACACTTAACACGAGGTGCGCTTTCCCTAATGAGGCCTCCCGCCACAGCACCCTTCCACCGTTCGGCTTCCGTTCATATACCAAGGTAAAGTTTGCAAACCAGAACACTACTTCCGGTTTTGCAGAGTTCATAAACCGAATATTTCGTTAACAGGGCTGTTCGTAAACCGAGGCACCACTGTATAGAGTTAAGGTTTAGACTTATTGTAAATTTAAGTTAAGTCTGCTGCAACTAGATTTCTTATGGACTGTGACCATTATGCTCATTTGTCTTCAGTAGCAGTAAAGCTCTGCTGGATGAAATACAACTGCCTCTGGTCTATTTTTGGGGGGGAATCCTGCAACTTGCTTAAGTTTCTACTCTGCTAACTATACATTGGAATCTACTCTGGATCAATATTGAGTAGAATTTAAATGACAGACACTTCCTTCCCAATGCTCACGTGTGTGGCGTCGGGATGTCATGCACGCAAGGTTGCCCCTTCCCTGTAACACTCACAAGCTGGCTGTATTCGTCTACAAAAAGGGGGGGGGGGAATCACCACAAGCCACTGCTTAGCAGCTATAGGTTGGTTTGCTGGAGAGCCGGCAAGAGACGGATAAGGCATTGGATGGAATCCTTAGTCCAAACCCAGGTTCAGGGTGAATTGGTGCATCACTCCAACCTCAAGCAGGTGTGATCTCCCAATAGAAGGGTCAAAGTGGAAACCTTTCTCCAGAAACCAAGTGTGGTGCAAATGGGTCCTAGAGCTTCCAGCAGCAGTCTGAGCTGGACCACCTTAGTTGACCTGCATCTTGAGGTGGTCCATATCCCAGGCATGACCCTGTCCTAACTTCAGCCTTCTGCCAGGAGACTGATCATCAGTACATACCCAGTGCCTCAGCCAAAGCCCACCAACATCTGTAATCAAGAATGTTGTGGGCCAATTTTCAAACCCCAGAAATAAGTTGTGTCACGTTTGCTCCATCTTGCATTGCTTAATGTCTTTGCTTGTGGGGGTGGGATGAAGGCACTAGGTGTGGGTCTGCAAATAGCATTCTGTGCATCTGTGATGGTGACTGCATGATGAAAGGGCGGGGGGAACAGAAAACATCCCAGTCTTGGCCTTCAAATACAAATTAGCCTGGGCATTTTGCCACTTGGCGATGAAAACACTTATTGCCACAACAAGTCTTAGGGGAGGAGAAGCATACTTAATAATGAAATTTATTGAGTTGTGTCTTGCATAATTATATATGTAATTCTGAAGATAAGGCAATTTAATAACAAATTGGCTACGGGTACCGTTCTTTTGATAAAACAACAAGATCTGTAGGAACATCCTAAGTGGCACAGTGATAGATCTGATGCCAAAAGTAATTAGTGAGTAAACTGTGCTCAAAAGCATGTTTGTGTATGTGTGTGTTGAGGGGGATATTGTCAAGCCATGAAAACAAACTTATGTTGTTTGATTGAACACTGACATGAACAGCCTTCCTTTAAAGTGAGCTGGGTAAAACAAAATGGAAAGATGAAGCCAATCTCCATTAATCTCCCCATGAGGAAAATCCATCATTATTCTTTACAAAACTGATCAATTGCGGAAAAGAACATTCTTCTTAAAGGGAAGTAGAGGACCTGTCCCCCACACCCCAAGTTTGCTAGCCTACAATCCTGACACCTCTTTTAACTAATTAATTCAATTTATGAATTGCTTCCCATAAAACATCACCAAGTGATTTCACGAAAAGAAAAAGAAAAGCCCTCACACACATCAGTAATAAAAACATTTAAGGACAATTCCATATAAACAACAAAGAACACACATCTTATAATAATCTGATGCATTACAAAAACTCATAATAAAACTTAACTTTAAAATGAATGATTTAGATCAAATAAATACTTGGTTCACATGTGGTTCACATCTAGGAATAGTAAATGGAGGCTCCCAGGTGTGGTATCACCTCTGCAATTGTAAAAGATGAGGAAATGAAAAAAATGAATATAAGGGTTTCGTTTCCCTCCTCCATTTAAGAAAAAAAAATGGCTCAGCTTTTGTTTCACATGACTCTAAGTTGGTGACAAGTTTGACACAAGACAAAATTTCCAGGTTCGGTGGCATTTGGTGTGGGTTTTTTTTTTGGGGGGGTGCCTCATATCCATAACTATTTTAGATATCAATTACTCATCTGAAAAGTCCTCAGTGTACTCTGAAGATATCAGACGAGCATTTCCAGGACTAAATATCAAGGACCATCCCTGTGCCATGCCAGTGACTCGCTGCAGAAGAAATTGCCTTTGAGCATATGACGAGTAGCATTTCCTTACAGCCAGCCCATTCATCTTGAACTAGAATGATTCTTAATTCCCTTTTAGTCCACACACTGCATTCTTGAGACTATTGACCAGTTTGATAATTACTTCCAGCTGCTCTGCATTTGGTTTGTTTTAATTGAGTCCCCTGTCCTGTACCAACTAAATTGAAACCATTGATCCTTTTTTAAACACATCAAAAGTCTTAAGGAGATAGAAAAGTTCAGTCACTCTTCCTTGGGGTGTGTTCCAGTTTCGGAATAAACGAACAAACTCCATCTGCCTCAGACAGTGGATTTTGGTTGTCATGAAAGGGCAACAATTTGTTATTTATTGTGATGGTATATTTACTGATTGGTGGGAAGGCACTTACTGGATTTTCAACCACAGGTGCAAAATTGGTGGCCATCTTAACTTGGGGGAGGGGGAGGGAATGACAACACTTGCTGCTGTGTCTCAGGCAGCAAAATTTCTCAGTCTTGGCCCTTTGGGGATTCTTATTCAAATTTGATTTCCAGTGTGAAAATGCCATATGGACCTGCAACAAGATGGGCAGATGTGGTCCTGATCTTCCACTATGCATAGCCTAGAGCAGGCATCTGGTTCCACAGATGTTTTGCTCTAGGGCCAGGCATGGCCAAACTTGGCCCTCCAGCTGTTTTCAGATTACAACCCCCACCATCCCTAGCTAACAAGACCAGTGGTCAGGGATGATGGGAATTGTAGTCCCAAAACAGCTGGAGGGCCAAGTTTGGCTATGCCTGGCCTAGAGCAAAACATCTGTGGAACCAGATTCTTATTTACATTGTATACATCTAATATCAGCTGATGAAGCCCTTCGGGGTGAAACAAGGGGAAACCTTGTTCTGCCCAAGTTAGCAGTTTGTACCTGCACCAGTCAGCTCGTGCCAGCAGTCAACTAGGCCCAGGGGCTTTTCAGTGCTGGCCCCAACTTGGTGGAACACTGTCACAAGAGACTAGGGCCCTGTGGGACTTGACAACTTTCCGCAGGGCCTGCAAGACAGAGCTGTTCGCCTGGCCTTTGGTTTGGACTCAGTGTGACCGTTATATTTCCCTCTCCTTATGGTTTTGATTTATGGACTACTATTAAAATGAGGCTGCATTTTAAATTGTATTTTAACCCTTATTTTAATAAATTGGTTTCCCCCATTATGTTTTATTGTAATTTTATTGGTGTTAGCCGCCCTGAGCCCGGAGAGAGGTGGGGTATAAATAAAATTATTATTATTATTACAAGAAGAAACAATAAAAGAAGAAATGTATTAATATTGGAATTAGTCTCATAGGTTATAAACCGTACATATGAACTGTATATGTTGCACATACTGGGCTAGACCTTTACATTAAGAAATAACCAATAAAATGTTACAGTTGCACTTTGTGTATTGTGATAACTACAACTTCCAGCAGCCCCACCATGCATGGCTATTTGATGGGGATGATGGGAGCTGTAGTTCAGAAGCATTTAGAGGGCCAAAAGTTTCCCATACCTGGCCTAGAGTTACAGCCACATAGTGCTAGTGTGTCAAGGACTGCTACTTTTCTCGGGTTTGAGGAATACCAGATCTTATCACTTGCGGGCATATTCAAGCAAAATATTAACTCAAGTAGTAAAGTTGTATTACTTCGCAATATTCAAACCAAAGTTGATTACCGCGTTCAAACACCACAAGTCAATAAAGAAGAGGGCATTATTTCCTGTCAATTGGGAAATGTATACTGATAGGAGTGAGAGGAAGATGATTCTTCCATTTTGGGATTGTATGTGTGTGATCATGAAGCTTGTATTCCATTTTCCGTCCCCCCCCCCCCCGCACTTGAAATTTCTCTCTCAAGCTTGTTTGTTTCCAAGAGTTCACTTTGAATCTGGATGGGCATGAAAAATGTGACTTTGCTTAATTTGTTTGATCGGCTTGTTTAACCACATCTAAATGTGCTTGAATTAGTTCAATTAAAACAGGCTAACTCAATGGAATAGGCAAAGCACGCCACACAAATTAAGGTTGCACCCAACTAATCAAATTTCTATTTTGTTTGAACAAGAGGACTGATAAATTTAGCAAAGTTTTTGAAAGACATATTTGCTTCTGCTGCTGGAACCTTTTCTTCTTTTTCTTTTTACAATAAGCTCTCTTCAGACTCATGTCCATTCATTCAATGAATTTGTGAGAGGGAAGATAGATTGTGGTAGTTAGCCATTCCCTCCTACCACATATTTGCTGTTAGTGTGGAGGGGGACTACCATGTGGAAACGGCCATGCCTCGGCCACTCTATTTTTTAAAAAATAATATTTATTCAAATTTTAAAGATTACAAAGAGAAAATTAGAAAAAACAAAAAAGGAAAATAAAAAATACAGAAAATACAATACAAAAATATGAACAATTTGAAAAAAGAAAAAAGAGGGGGGGAAACAGCTCAGACTTTTACATAACTTTCTTTCCTTTGCTTATTTCCTTGACCTCCTCACACCTCCCTTTTTTGTATTCTAGTTCAATTAGATATTTCAGCAAATCCTTTCCAGCTTTGTTTTTATCCTAATAATTTATCTTAATATACTGTAATTTTACATTCTCGTCTTTCTCCAATTAAAAAATCAATTTTTACCTAATCCTTTATATCAGTTCTGCTAAAACCACATTACTTCATTCCAACATCCTTCTAACATTCCTTAATTTTGCAGTGTTTCTGTAAATAAACCTTAAATTTTTTCCAATCTTCTTCCACCAACTCTGCCTCGGCCACTCTATTGTGTAGAAAGCCTGGCTGAGCGTATTCCCCCTTAGACAAAATATGCCTACCCAACATGCATGTGCTCCCTTAACACTACTTGCGAATTCCAAAGCACTCAGGGTCAAGGCGAAGGCTCCTGAAATGAGGGGAGGGTTCCAAAGCCGGGGAAAGAGACTGGCAGCAGAGGGCTGCAGGACAAAGCGCTACTCACAGGAAAAGAAACAGCTCCTGCTGGCAAACAGCAGCTCTTAAGGGGGAAAGCAGCAGCCGGAAAAGGCAGGCAGCAGCCGGCACAGCAACTAAAAGCAAAGGGGAAGATTAAAGCAAAAGAACAAGCAGGTGCACATGCTCCAGAGCAGACAATGCAGAGATAAGATCTCCAAGAAACTGGAGCAGCTGGAGGTGGCAAGGAGGGAGATCCCAGGCCGCCCCTGCGTTAAATGGAGCAGGGCATGCCCCCCAGGCCAGCCGATTGGCTGGCGAGAGGATGATGCGATTGGGATTCCCTCAATCGCACGGAGGCTGAGAGCCAGCCCCCGCGCGCATGGTGGGAGGGTGAAGCCCGCAACCCCACCTCCTTCTACGTCGGAAGTGGCTTTGTGAACATGTCTGAGGGTGTAAGCAATCTTGGTGGTGGCTGACACAATCTCACTCCTCCCTCACATGTTCACAAAATATGTTGCAGGTCCTTAAGAGGCGAGTACAAGGACAAGTTGTCTGAAGATCAGGCAATATGGTGCCTTCAGTTGTTGTTGGCCTATAAGTCCCATCATCCAAAGCTACTGGCTCTGGAGGATGAGATTGATGGGAGCTGGAGACTTCTGGAAGGCGTCAAATTGGCTTCCCCTTCTGTTACTAGTGTGAAATAAAATACGAGCTTGTTAAAGCCTCAATGACACACTCGGCAATAGATATAGGACACAATATAGATTTTAACCTCTGGGGAAAAACTCTGGAAAAGTGATTTGAAGTTCACAGCATGTTATTCTTTGAAGGAGAACTACTTGAAAATGATTTACAGATGGTGTTTAACTCCAACTAGGCTTGCTAAGATGTATAAGACTGAATCAGATAAGTGTTGGAGATACAAAGAGCTGGACGGAACCTTCTTTCATATGTGGTGGACTTGTAAAAGGGTAAAAGAGTATTGGGAAATAATGAATAATGAAAAAAAAAAGTTTAAAATCACTTTGCCAAAAAACCCAGAGTCCTTTCTGTCGGGGATAATTCAGACTGAAAGTCCCAGGTGTCAAAAAAGGTTATTTATGTATGCCACTACTGTGGCCCATGTTTTGTTAGCCCCAAAATGGAAAATGAGTGAGGTCCCAAACAAAGAAGAATGGCAACTTAATTTGACAGAATATGCACAGCTTGCAGACTTAACATAGAATAAGAGAACAAGAAGAGCATACATTTAGAGAAGATTGGAAAACATTTATTGAATGTATGGGAAATAACTGTACAGCTGAAAACACTGGCAGCAATAAGATAAATTCAACAGTGTAAATAAGTTATGATGGATGTAATAATGGAATGCTGAGTGGTATAGTTTCTGTAAAATATGCAGGGATTTATGATATGTAACATGAACTAGGGAAAGAGAAGGGAAGTCGTTGATATTTTAATGATGCAAAATAAGTACTTTAAATTGTAAAACAGAAAATTTAATAAAAATTATATATACACATTGCCTGCCGCTGACAGAGAATATTAAATGGGTGACACATGGGTATGACTTTAAATTAAATTTTGTAATTATGCCAATAAAGGCTGAATGAATGAAAGAAATTTCTGGAATGGTCAAATGTATTTAGAAATTTGATATGAATATTATTGATCTGTTAATATTGCAATGCCTTTTTATTTCTCATTTAGACATTTGTTGGAGTTTTTATCATATTTCTGTGGATGGGTGGAACAAATGCTTGCAACTTTTAGGTTCTCTATTGTAATGGTTCTAGGGGTTGCTCATGCGTAAGTCGTCGCCACACCTGGCTGAGTTACCTGGGTGAACCCTATTCTGTCCGGACAGCCACTCACCCGTGGCTGTCTCAGTTGCTGGCAGAATCCGTCAGTGGGCATTTCTTGAACTTCTTCCAGCAAAGAAGCTCTTTAACGCCTAGTCTCCACCTACTCTCCCTGCGCGGAAGCCTTCTGCGCAGGGAGGGTGTGGACAGCGGAGGACCCGTGCTCTCCCCGCTGGTCTCCGGCGAGGAGTCATGGAGCCACCTCGCCGATTCCCCCATCTGACCCCCTTCTCCACTGGTGCTATGCTGATTTCCCTCCCCAATAGATGGGCTGCTTCTCTCCCTCCTGGGACGCTCTCCGGAATCCCTCTGGAGCCCTCCCTCTCCCTCTGGCTCCGATGGCAGTTCCCTGACATCTATGTTAAGATGATCAGGCTTGGTGGTGCTACCCCCTGCCCCTAGCAATACTTTACAGGTCCAGAGAGGATAGGCATCCTACAGCAAGCATAGGCAACCTCAGCCCTCCAGATGTTTTGGGATTACAATTCCCATCATCCCTGACCACTAGTCCTGTTAGCTAGGGATCATGGGAGTTGTAATCCCAACACATCTGGAGGGCCGAGGTTGCCTATGTCTGTCCTACAGTATATCAACATGGAGGAATAATAATGCATAATAATAGTAATATAATAATAATAATAATATAATTAATAATAATAATAATAATAATAATAATAATAATAATAATAATAATAATTTATTTATACCCCGCCCATCTGGCTGGGTTTCCCCAGCCAATCTGGGCAGCTTTCAACAAAAGATTAAAATACAATAATTCATCAAATATTAAATCCTTCCATAAACAGGGCTGCCTTCAGGAAGGGGAGGAGCGAGACAGTGACAGGGAAGTAGAAGAGAAAAATGTGTGAGTGTCACTTTTCAATTTATGGAACATCTCACTGCATTTTTGCCTTTAATCCCAGAGAGGCTGAAATTACTCCTGATAGATCATTGGCCTGCTCTTTTAGATAATACATTGCAGCCAGTTAGATAGATATTGACAAAGCTAAGGCAACATATCAAAATCTCATTTTTTGAAAAAAGAAAAATGAAAGTGTTAGCCAGGTAAAGCCCTTCCCCACCCCTCACAGGGTTCAGAGATTATACTACCATTCATAAAAATGTTGCAAGCATTGTTGACTATAGTCAATAATGGAACCTTCTGTACTGCCAACCGGGTGCAATGAGTGAAGGGATCATAATAAATCAACCAGATCTACTTGAATAGTGATGGTGGTGTTTGTCTGTTCCTTTTCTATTTAGTGCAATCCACAAAGGGTCTATCCACACCTTTTGCCCCATTCTTTCTAGGCACAGGTCCACACTTTAGAGCTCAATGGGCACAAAAGTCAATTCAGGTTTTCCATGAATTGTTGTTTGCTCTGATTCAGCTTTAAAGAGCAAATCTCCACAAGGAAGTCTCTGGAGGAAAGAATAAGTGTGCTTGGGCATGGAGCTATAAAGCACAGAGGAAAGGTAAGTGTGAATAAACTCTAAAGTCAAAACAAATCCCTCATATTTCAGCTTCACATGACCCTCATGACTCATTATTTTTTTCCAATAGGCCCATTTCCCACACAACTTGGTACCAATATTCCAGGTCTGTTCCATCATTCGACAACTCTAAGGCATTGTTGTCATTTTTTTTCAAACTTGCACACCTCTTTGGAATATTAGCAAGGGTTCCTCAATGAAAAAGGACAGCAACAAAAAAACTTCCATGGAAGACAGCTTGTCCAACAGTCCTCATTTTCCTCTACAGCCTGTAGCTGCAGTGAAAGGACGATTTGTTTTCTAGGCCAGATATGATCCATGTTTGTGCAATACTCCTGTGCAGAGCTCTCACATGTTGTAGCAAGAGTGGGGCTGCATGGCTGGCCTCAACCTCAGTGTCATAAAACCAGGCTAGTCCCATTCCTTGACATCCACAGACTGAGAGGACACCTCTGAAAAGATTCCACTGTGTGAGAGCAACTGCTCAAATAAGGGCCGTCTTACCCATAGGCACTAGGGGTGCGGGGCATCCGGGTGCTGGGCTCTCAGGGGTCCGAGGCCAAGAGTCCAAGGTCCAAGAGTTGAGTCCAGGGAAGAGCCCCGCATGTTGGTTGGAGTGCCGCAGCAAGTTTGGGGGTGACTGAGCCAGCAAGATGCTGAGGCGGGCGGCTGGCTCCGCCCTCCTGTGCACCTGGGACTGGACAACCTGGGGAGGGCGGATCTTTGCACCCCGGCACCGCATATGCTTAAGACGGCCCTGGCTCAAATGTACACGTTCCATGTAACTGGGATGTTCACAGAACTGTATGGTTCCTTCAGGTGCTCAACACATCGATATCTGGGGTGGGGGGAAGCCTGGTGAAACAGAATCAGGAGCAGATCCAGCCTTGTTTCAGCATGAGAGTGCCAGTCATTTAGGTAGCATGGGTAAGGTTTGCCTTTTTATGCATGATGATGGCTATGCTCAATAATCTCTCTCAGCATCCTCTGTGAACCGTGTCTGTGCACTAGACTGTACTCCAGGATCTTCTACAATGATAGTAGCCTACAGGGCAGATGCACAGCATTACCGCTACAGCTAAATCCGTGTCAAAAGGTTATCCAGAAGGCTGAAAGTCTGAAAAGCATTTCTCTAGGAAATTATCTTGGGCCAAATATATAAAGAAGGTAAGCTTGCAGCTACACATGACTAAATGCAGCAGCTAGATTTATTCCGAGCAATCAGGAAGACAAGCTATATTTAGGAGAAACCCTTTTTTTGGTATGGCCTTTTCTGATCCAAGGATTAAAAAAAAGAGAGAAAAAGCTTGACCTGGCTGTGAAAATATTGTAACCTATCAGGCCAGAAAAGATTTAGGGAGTATGACTGATATGCTCAAAGTACCAGCCCCAGAATTCAGATATATTTTTGAAGTCGATTGGCTACAGGATTAAGGCTCCATGCTTAGTTTAACTAAAGAGCTTCTGAGTCAATTCACCTTTCTTTAAACAGTGTGCTCAAGGGCAAAGTCACGTAGAAAGGCAAACAGAGGTTGGCCTCCAGTTTAACACTTGAACAGTTCATCCTGTCAGGCAGTCTATAGACTGAATTTATAATCTTATGTGCATTTTCAATGTTTATTTTGATAGTGTCACACTTCATTTTGATGACATGGAAAAAGTATCTACAGCTGGACTTTCCCCCAGAATTTCTTTTTCTCTTCTTTTCTTTTTTACACAGGGTTAAAACTGCAGCATCTCACCACCATTTTCAACAACCAGTACTCTATTCCTATATCTGTACAATAGAAATACACAGCAGCGGGGGGTGGGGGAAAAGAAATAGTTCTTTCAGAACATTCACACACAGCATACGAAAAAAAAAAACAAAAACCCTAGATCCACCAGTTTGAGCAATTTAGGATGTGGTGGATCTCCAGATTCCTAGATGAGCCCATCACATTGGTGTAAGTCATCAACCCTGGCTTAGCAGGAAATTCAGCAGTGTAACTCACTCATGGGATGTATGGAGTGTTAGGGGAGTGGTAGTACCTCTGGTGGGGGGACACATTGTACTCCTTCTGGGGTAGTTTGTCCACCTTTGGTCCCCACTGAGCACTCAAGTCTCCTAGAAGCTATCAGCATGTGACAGCAGCCACATACTGAGAAATGGTTTCACCTGGCCATCTGAACCAGGTTAGAGTAGTTATGGGTCTCAAACCCTCAGTGATTTATGGACTTCCCCTCCATGTGAAGACAGAATCCGGCAGATTGAGCGGATGAGAGAAATAGTACATCCAATGGTCAAGAAGGTGATTTGTGCATGTGCTGTAGAGAGAAATGAAGGGCAGATGGGGCTCATCAACATGGGACAGTAACACATCTAGGGGAAGAAAAATTATGATCCTAAAGCTTAGTTGCTTTGCAGGATATCTTCAGGAGAAGAAAAGGGTAAGGCATGAACCAGGCTTCCTCAACCTCGGCCCTCCAGATGTTTTGGCCTACAACTCCCATGATCCCTAGGTAGCAGGACCAGTGGTCAGGGATAATGGGAACTGTAGTTTCAAAACATCTGGAGGGCCGAGGTTGAGGAAGCCTGGCATAAACCCTAAACAAATCCATAGTGGCCTCCCTAAGATGGTTGGATGGTACCTTGTATACCTCCTTCTGGCAACTCCTGCTGGTGCCAAACATACTGCTCTGCTCTAATCTGACCACATCAGTGAGGCCAAGAGTGGGGTCCTCTCATCTGGGAAACCCAGAACCGCCACGCGTACTACCCAGGTTGGCACCCTGGAGAGATCACTTCGGCGCTGCAAACTCAACAAAAACAACACAGGAGGCAGCAGTTATGAGTTATAAGCTCATAACTGATCTGTTGTCCTTTACACCAACTTTAGCTGTTGTAAATGTACTCTGGCTTTCCATGCTTAAGATTGATCCCTAAAACAGTCGTAAGGCATTTTAAAATTCACAAAATGTTAGGAATGAAATATTTATCACATGTTTTAATTCTGTCTCAGGCTTCATAGAATCATTAGAATTGTAGTGTTGAAAGTAACCACAAGAGTTATCTAGTCCAACTCTGCAGTGCAGGTTGTGGGGCTCAAACCCACAACCCTGAGATTTAGCATCTCATGCTCTGCTAGAACACCCTATATTCAATGTTTACACTTGTGGGGGAAATAATTACCTTACCAGCCAAAGTGAGGGTGGAATTTAACTCATCACTAGATGAATTCACCAATGCTCATAAAATGCATTCATTGCCACTGAGGCTACTTGAGCCTCTAATGACAAAGATAGATCCTGGAAAATCCCAAACCTTCTTAGCATCTATACTGTGCCAACCAACCAACCAACCAACCAACCAACCAGAAGAAGCAATTCAAAAGTTCAGTAGCATGAAAATTGTTAGGGTGCAAAATTTCAACACCCAGTGCTGCCTCAATACAGCTGCACACATCCATTGCTGGACTCTGTTGAACCAGGAAAGCATAATGACTCTTATCTGTGGCTGTGATCTCCTGGGTGACATGTGCTCTGATAGGCAGTTGAATGTGCAGGCATACTCTGTTTCCCTCCCACCCCCCTCCACGTGGCCCTGGGCCCTGGCAACCCATGCTGCACCACTGAGTGACATTTTGAGGTTCTTTTAGAAATGCATGGCAGACTACTATGTCAAGAATACCAGGGCTGCTGGCTCAACACACTAAATCCAACCAAAATGCAGTCTAGCTGACCCAGAACATATTTGGGTCATTGCCACACATCAGAATGAGCTGACAAAAATCACCAAGCTGAGCATAAACACTACCAGGAGAGTTTGCACATCAGACTTCAGTCTGGATGGTTTTGATCTAATTGCAACCTGTTTGAAAATACCCTTCAGTTCTTCGTTGCAAACATTAGGACAAATTGCATTGCATCAGTCAGCACAAAAACGAGATAGCCTGATTTTTCATTGAACAAAAGATGATCCCTGAAAGTCTGTTTTACAGCCAAAGAGAGTTCACAAGGGGAAGAAAATACACACTTTACAAATTCTTGACTGGAGAAAGAGCATACTCCAGGCAATTAGTCCCCACTCTTCATTAAGATTCCATATGTCTCCAATTATACAAGTGTCATTAAACACAGAGCTAGTGTAGCTACATACACAAACCTCTGCGGAGAAGATCAGCAAATTATAGCTTTTGCTCAGAAAGAGCAAGTGCTAGTCTAAGAAGAAAGCATTCAGTGCAGTGACAGACGAACAAATGCATCACACAGGGTTAAAATCAAGGACACATCTGCATCCCCCTTCCTTCCAGGGCTTGAGTCAATGTGTTCATCTGTGCTATACAAGCAACACTGGCCATGAACGGAGTTGATGACTAAGAAAAGGTTTTGAAAAGACTACAACTGCAACAATTACACAGGTCATCCTTATTGAGAAAGTGCTTTCAGATTAGAATGTTACTCTCTGAAAAGGCTGAGAAGGTTTGGTTTACATGTTATACATACCACACAAAGGCTCCAAAAAATCATAAGAGCAGCTTTCCTAAATTCATGGTCAAGGTCAAGTCATTCTGTTGCCAACAGCGGTCAGCAAGATGTCTCGGAAAAGCTTACAAGCAGGATGTGATAGTGATGACCATCTCCTGTTTGCCCTTGCTCCTGGGACTTAGCTACATTTTCAAAGCTGATCTGTCACAGGATTATGAAAATTCCACCCACATTTAGATCAGCTAAAGAGTTTCAGGGTCAATATGTCTTTACTCAAACTGTAGGCCCAAGGCAGCATCAGGGAAAAGAGAAACACAGGTTGCCTTCCAGATTTAATACCTTGTCCTGGGACAAAGCCCATGGATAAGCTTTTTGCACACCGTGTTTGAACATGGTGATTTGCCTGAGCATACAAAGGTTTAAAATATAGCAACAGTGGTGAACCTTTGGCCCTCCAGATGTGACTGAACTAGAACTTCCATTGGCCCTAGCAGGTAAGGCCAATTGGCAGTGATGACAAGAGTTGCAGTTCAGCAACATCTGGAGAGCCAAAGGTTCCCTATACCTGAAATATGGAAAGGGTGTGCATGCAAGCCCTTGTTCCCAATGTCCTCAAGAGCTTAAGGTCCTCTCCAGACCTTGTCAGCATTCCCAATCTTGGAGAGCTTTTAAATTCTGTTCAACCAAATATGCTTAGACATCTTCATTGCCCATGGGATGTTAAAGGAAGGGTGTCTCTCTCTGTGTGTATCCCTGATATGTTCCACCTTTTAAATTCAGGTGTATGTCTGAACAGGGATTCTGTTTCCATGGCTATTGGTTTATTATTTAGAACATCTCTCCTACCTAATCTCCAAAGAGCTCAAGGCAGCTAACAACAAAGATTAAACCGTAAACCAGCAATTAAAAACACCCCTTGCAATTGAATAATTGAGTCGGACAATGCAACCCACCCCACCCCCCACCTGCCATGCTGGAGGAGGTTGAGGTCTCTCTCCACCCAGCTGTGCACGGGGATCCCCTCCATCAAGGAGTTCCTCAGTATGCCAGCCCAAATGATAGGTGTAAGTAGACATTGGAAACACCTCAAATGGAAAAGCCTACTGCACACCTGTTATACCTGTGTTAAAGGAAGTAGTATACTGACTGCAAATCTACTACCAATACAAGTTTAAGTTCTTGTTACTAGCTTAATCTTTAAAGCCCTATGTGATTTAATACCAGTTCATCTCTAAGAATGGCTTCTCCTATATAGAGCTGCCTATTCACTAAGATCTTAGGAGGGGGCCCTATTAGTTATGCCATGATGTGCATAGGCTCACATTGCAGCACCTTATAGGGGTGTCTTCTCCCCTTCAGTCTGTGGAATGATAAATGCATCAAGGTTTTACAATCACTTAGCCTGTTCAGTTAATTAATAATAATAATAATATTTTATTTATACCTCGCCCAGGGCCAGGCTCAGGGTGGCTAGCACCAAATATAAATTACAATAAAATGTAATAGAAAAAAAACCAAAAACAGTTAATTAAAATGCAGCTTAAAATGCAGCTTAAAATGCAGCCTCATTTTAGTGTAGCCCATAAATCAAGACCATAAAGGGAGGAAACATCAGATATTCACCCAAGACAGCTATCCATGCTGGTCCTACATGGGCCAGCAAAAAAGCCAAGGGAAAAATTTATATGCCAAATTCCATATAAGGGGTCAGAGTGAGTCTAAGCCAAAGGCCAGGTGGAACAGCTCCGTCTTGCAGGCCCTGTGGAAAGATGTCAAATCCCACAGGGCCCTGGTCTCTTGTGACAGAGCGTTCCACCAAGTCTTGACAGCTGTTGAAAAATATCTGTTTACTCATGCTTTCTTTGGCCCCTGACACTAGTTGAACAATTCCCTGCTAAAGTAATTGTGATACACTCTTTTAATAGGATTGCTTTGATTGCATATTGAATTGGGTTCAAATTGTTTTGTATTGAATTGTCCTATGCTATACTGCTTTGGTATTATTTTAATGAGAGGCAGTCTGTATTATATCTATTTATTTAAAATATTTACAATGTTGCTCAAAGGAATGCGGAAACTAAACATTTCCTTTTCAATATTAATTAACACTTAATTAAGGTTGGTTCACCAATCTGTGCCTTCATTACTGGAATGATCGTAACCCTGGATGTTGGTGTGTTAAACACAATACATCTCTTCAGGGCATATATGAAGTTGTGGTGTTTTTTTTCCCAGTTTGTGCAGGAAACTATCACACACACACAAACACCCAGCCATGCTGGGTCTTCAATATGGATTTACATTTCACATTCATAAGATACTGTGGTACCTCAGGTTAAGAACTTAATTTGTTCTGGAGGTCTGTTCTTAACCTGAAACTGTTCTTAACCTGAGGTACCACTTTAGCTAATGGGGCCTCCCACTGCTGCTGAGTCACCGCTGCACAATTTCTGTTCTCATCCTGAAGCAAAGTTCCTAACCCAAGGTACTATTTCTGGGTTAGCGGAGTCTGTAACCTGAAGCGTCTGTAACCCGAGGTACCACTGTAACCAGCTTATAACTTAAAGGCTAATTGATTAGATTTTATACTTGAGGTGCCATGGTTCTCTAAGTCAATCTTGACACATAAATGGGCACAGTTATCCCTGACACAGGTTAAACTGCTGCCGAGACAAGATATGGAGATTGCTTCTCTGTGCAGCTAGCATCATTTATTGCTGTTGGTGATTTCATTGGCATATAGATACACTCCCATTGTTAAATGTCTGACAGAAGAAACAAAACACAGTATTCTGGAGTACATAATTCAGGAAGTAGAGTTTCAGCCCGCTCTCTTGGCTTGAAGATCATGTTCAAAGCCTGTTTCCTTTTCTTGTTTCTCCTGAACACACAAGCTTCCCATCACTACAGGCCTGAGGTTTTCTGCCCCTGCAGTATGGGATTCTACTGTACAGTATTTTCCAGCAGCTGAAGTTCAGAGGGAAGTTTAGGAATTACTTACAGGACCCGTGTAATGTGTCATCTTCATAATCATCTTCAGATGCTACCAGCGTGGAGCAGGTCACAAGAGAAGATTGAGCCATTCTGTAGAGTAGGCATAGGCAAACTTGGCCCGCCAGATGTTTTGGGACCAAAACTCCCATCATACCTAACTAACAGGACCTGTGGTCAGGGATGATGGGAATTGTAATCCCAAAACATCTGGAGGACCGAGTTTGCCTATGCCTACTGTAGAGCTGTCCCGAGTGCACCCAATGAGGATGAGCAAATGGATGCAAGTGATACACACGACACTGACTACTAACTAGAGGCTTATCCACACTTATCCCCTCTATTTCCAGGCACAGCTCTATGCTTTTCAGCTCTGTGTCTGAGCGCCCTATCTTTTGCTCCATAGCTTTCGCTGCAAAAACTCGCTCTTTAAAACAGAAACTTCACACAAACAGCAACGTGGGTTTCCCGCAGATTGCCATTTGCTCCAATTCAGCTTTAAAGAGTCAGTTTTCAGGGTGGAACAAAAACGTGTAGAAGCCCTAGCTGCAGACCTGTGCTCTGTCTAGGACAGTTGGAGCAATATTGTGGCCCTGCCCCCTCCTGCTTTCTTAAACTCCTTTTAAACACCTGATGGCTCCTCTCCAATGGCAGCTCCAGTTGCTCCCATTGCTTTAAGCCCCTTGTGGTGTTTGCCTTCCTAGGTGAGTCATAAGGAAAGGGTTAAATGAGTGTGAAGTGATGGCCAGTGGGAACCCAAGGGGAGAAGTTAGAGTTGTTGGGAAGTCAGTTGGGAGTTGGAGAAGGAAGAGGGAGGACAAGTCTGTGGGTTGGTCTAGTTTTGATGTGAGAGAGTGAGAGAAACTGATAGGAGGAGTCAGATAGACAGTTGGGATAATCAGTTAGAAGTTAATAGGAAGGGATAGGTCAGTAAAGAAACTAAGATTAAGAAACTGACAAGAAAAATTGTCTGAAACCATACCCATGTTAATGCTTATAAAATAAACTTGCTTATTTGATTTAATGTTAACAACAGTCTGGACTCTGTGTGTACCCGAGAGAAACGGGTTGGTGGCAGCGGGAAAGCAATCACAGTGGTGGCACAGGGATCAATAGACTGTCAAATGTCCGGAGACCCTGTGTGATCGCCACACCCCTCCCTGAAAATGGATTCAGCGGAGGGTGGGGGCAACTGATGGGATTCCAAAGATGCAACTCTTTTTGGGGGCGTCATAGGTTCTCCAGCCTCTGAACCCCCCTGCAGCTCTTCTCCTGTCTTCTTTCCCTGAGTCTAGCTGCCCGGGCTCTTCCTCCTGACTCCCCGTATCCACCACCCCTGGCAGCTGCTACACAGGTGCCACAAAACCCCACAAATCACTGTCTTCTTTCCCTGGGCCTCATGTGCATCCTTTGCCAACACGTTCCCCCTCTCCTTGGGCTCTTCCCTGACAAGAGCTGTCATGTAAATCAAACCAAGATGTCTGGCTACTGTTCCGGAATCCACCTAAAATGCTCATGTGCCTTTTTAAAAAATCACTTTCCCTTCCTGTCACAGGGGGACTTAAAGCATGAACTGACAATTCCAAGGACATTCCCCTTTTTCTAATCAGCTGTAAGTATGGACTCAAAACACAATGGATGACTCTTATGTGTGCTGAAGGGTAAATATATATGTCAGAAATCCAGACTTCTGTTTTTCTTTTAATAGACAGGTTCAACATTTACCTTTCAAATGTATCAAAATGTCAGCCAAGTTTTGATTCGTCATGCAGCACCGGTTTATTAATTGCCCCCAAATTATAAATTAAGATTAAATTAATAGGCTAAACTAAGGCTCAAGGTCTACTGACATCAGCCTAAGATATCTGGAGCTAAATCTTTGTCTTTTCCACGACAAAGTTTCCCGAGTAGCCAATCTCATAGAGAATTTCAGTCAAAGTGAAATGTCCTTTTTTATAGCTTGTGGGGATTAAGTATCAGAAAAACATTAGCAAAATGCAAATGGACCTGAAACCCTATAATGGACTGGTGAAGAAATGCCTGTGCAAAAGGAAGATATACGGCAAAATCAAATATATCTCCCCCAAGCAAATAGCTTTTAAAGGCAACTATACAATTTGCTTACAAACACTTCACTTTTCAACCTTTAGACAGTTGCAAAGCAATCTTTCTGTAAATCAGTCTTACTGCCACTAAAAATGTGGCATTCCACTCAAAATGTCTGTTAACAGTCTAGTCTCTGCATAATGTGCGGGCACAAACCACCCATTCTTAACCATTTCTACATTTGATGAGAGAAATACAGGCATATATTATTATTCACTTACTAAGCAACCTCATAACCAGCATTGCTTGGGAATTATCAAGAAACCCCAAAGACCAGTGCAGTTTTAAAATCAGTGACTAAATTCAGGGCAGTTTTGAAAGGTTCTGCCAGCTATGTGGATTCAAAATGGTGCCTCACTGTATCCCATAAAAGACCAAAAAACAAAACCCACCCCTGCCCTTTGATCTCAGGAATCATGGCACAAAATTTGGTTACAATATCATAAGAGATATCCAAATACTTAGCAAACGACTTTCCAAAATTACATTTATATCCCACTCTACTGTCAACCCCACTTTCTCTTCAGACCTAGACTGTGATGTATGTGAGAATGAGTTGTGGTGACATGACAAAAAATGAACATAGAGAAGCTATGGTGGGACAAACACTAAGGCCCAATTCAGCTGGCTCCATCTTCCCCCTTAAGTCCTTAAAAAAATGGCCTGGTGCTATACAAAAAAAGGGAGGGCAGGTCAAGCAGCTACTACTGCCATCTTTATTCCCAATGCTTCTAGGCCCCATAACTGATGTACACATTTGAGTCAGGATCCATAGACTCTGGGGACAAGGAGGTTTATTAAATAGGGATGTGTCATAGTCCTGTTCTGCCAACCATGGCAGAGCCCAGTGGAGGGAGAAGCCAGCTAGCCGGCCAAGGCTCAGAGGGGTACTTGCCTGGAGGCAGAGCCCGTAGGCAAGGTCCAGTCCAGTCCTAAGATCAGGAGTATGTCAGTTCATGTAGTCAGACGATCTGGGGGTCAAGAAAGTCCAAGGTCGCAAGAAGCAACAAGGTCTGGCCAGGAAGGACAAACGTTGTTTCCAGCAACTGACTGAGACTGGAAACCCTGCTAAGAAAGCTGGAGCCAGCTAGTTCTCATCAGGAGCAAGAAGGCTGATCAGCAGCAGGTGGAGTCAATTCTTCTGCTCCCTCAGGCTGCTGCTCAGCAGGTGAAGCCAACTCCTGGCCCATGACAGGATGGTGGCAGCAGCAGTTTCACCCAGAATTTCCCTTTAAAGTGCTTGACTGAAGGAGGGTCTGTTATCTGCAGCCACTGCTTCCAGCACTACCACCTGTTCCCATTATTACCTGCGGTCTTGGTAAGCTTGTGGGGCTTACTAAGGACGGCTGTTCAGAGGGTGTCAAGCCCAATACATCATTAAACCTGGTGAAGCAACCTGTTACCACCAATATGGATGGATGACAGAGTGGAGTGAATCTCAACCATTGCCCGTCCTGTCCACTCCTTGCCACGATTTTTAAGCATTTGCTGCTCGCTCCATTTTAAAGCACATAATCATCCGTTCCCTGTTCTCCACTTGCATACGTCGGCTTTTAAATCCTATGCAAACCTTCAGAGCTGAATAGAAATTTACATTGCAGAAAGGGAAAGGAGAATCAGGCCATCGCGCTCCAGAGCTTATCTCCTCCTGCCAAGCCTTGCACTAAGGATCCCATAATTGCTCTGCTACTGCTTACACCAACACAACTTGCTTAAACAATATGCCCTAGATTGCTGTTAGCAACGTCAGCTTTTCCAGGGAAATCGAGGAAGCTAGAGGAAGACTCAGCAGGTACCGGATGGAAGACTAGCTTATAGCAAACTTTGTTTTCAAAATGCACGCTATTAGGTTGCATGATGGTGTGCTCAGTTTCTAATTCAGAACCCTGTTGTGTATAATATATTTTATCAATAGTGGGAAGTAGCTGAGACATTATTCTACGGTAGAATAAATATGCCCAAATTAGCCTAAACTAACAAAACTTGCCTCAGAATAAACAGAGAACTTTATAAATGCCACTACTGCAGTCAGAATTAACCTCAGTACTGCATTACTTGTTTCTAATGGGACAGGGTATATCCACTATTTCTCATGGACAAGAAAAGAATGGGGTAGACAAACCTAATTCTGGGGATAGCTCAGTAGGGATGGAAAAATCAATCAGTTTCACTTCCTCTCAGGTTCCCATTTTTCTAGGCTTAAGTTCAATTCATATTTGTTTGTTTGTGTTTATCTCTAAAGAAAATTCATCAACAATTCCAAATGCAATTTTGCCTAATACACACATTTCGTGTAAGTAATTCCGCCTAATGTTGTGTATTTTTGTATGCTTATTGCAGGAGGCTTCAGATCTTGCAAGGTCATCATAACTCCTTAATCCCTGTATTCATTCCTCTGAAGTTTTGCAGGG
The DNA here is from genome assembly GCF_951804945.1 of Podarcis cretensis. Classification (NCBI taxonomy): domain Eukaryota; kingdom Metazoa; phylum Chordata; class Lepidosauria; order Squamata; family Lacertidae; genus Podarcis; species Podarcis cretensis. The sequence goes on along the minus strand of NC_137176.1, from coordinate 20,379,820 downwards.
AATGTACTTGGGGAAAGACTAAGTTCATACAGATTGCCCACAAAACCACAGAGATGGAAAGGCATCTTTTTCCTCCCAATGCAAATCTCTAAAGGCTGCACACAAAATTTACCATGTTCTTTCCCCTCAAAGAAATTGTGGACATAGCAGCGGGGCAGTGAAATAATCTGGAGAAGTCCTCCTAGGTGTTCCTAGGAGAAATACTGAACTAAGAGTAGAAATTGTAATAGAAATACTGAACTAAGAGTAGAAATTGTAGAAAGATCTTGACAGATTTTTCTGAGCACTTGGGTCAAAAGAAAGTAATTTAAAATAACTGTTGTTGAGACATTGCATTCCAAATCTGTTAGACAGAACCAGACAGGGTCTAATGGCAGGTGGGTGTCCTGCACCCCCCCAACAAAAATCCTTGTTATGCCCATGAAACGAAGCCAATATACCTGCAAATTTCATCAGTTCTGGTTATGGACCATTGTTGATTTCCCCGTTGTAGTAAACAAGGAAGCAGAGCTTCTGCAAACCAACCAAAGCAAAATGTCAGTCTAAAGTGCCAAACTGAACTGATTCACCACCCAAAGCAAGTTCCAAAATGTTTTGTTTTCATTAATGTCCTGTTCATTGGCCTAACCTTAGGTTGGAAATAGATGTTGCAACCTATTTACAATGGCCATAAAAAGCAGCAGCTATGCCGGCATCTCTCTCTCTTTTAAAAAAATAAATAAAAATATTTTTATTGGTTTTACCGTAAATACATCCTCTAACAATATTTCTCTAACAGTTTTCCATATTTTCCTCCCCCCCCCCAACCTGGACTTCCCTCATACTCCCATTTTGTTTTATTTCCATATTGTTCACCCTGCGTATTGTTTTCCCAAAATTTTCCCCATACATATAATCTTATTTTTTATTATATACAGTTGTGATTGTTTACTCAAACTCTGCCAATGAGTCTAAGCCAACATCTCTTTCTTTTCTTTCTGCACCATTTAGAAATGCAAAATGCATGGAGCGGCACCCCTGTGTTGCAAAGGTTCTCCAACCCCAGCAGAAAGCAGCTAATGAATCCGAGAAGGGAAGCACAGCACAATGTGATATCTCACCATGCAATTTGCATTCTTATTTGTTAGGGTTGGCCAAAGCCTCAAGTGTTGCTCCAGCCTCAAGTGTCAGAAAAAGTTACTTGCAAAGTTGCTCTCGATACCTCCTCTGTCCCATTCTCAAACATCCACATTCAGATGGATTAAATTACCAGTCGAATTCTTCCCATTATTCTACCCCCCACAGAAGAGGCCCTAACCTCCAGCCTCTGATATGTACTGAGCTTCCATCTTATTTTTAGAGACATGACCCATTTTTTTTTCTCTCTTCCCAGGCATCTCAATATAGGCGCCATAAGATTCTTTTGGGAAATGCATTGCACTGGCAAGCTGTAATTAGGCTTTTGATGTGCCTGGGACCCACAGGCTTTGTGTCATATTCTCCTGTTTAATTCCTTCTCGAAAAGAACCAATTTAGCAACATGCAGTCTGTGTTCTGCAAGAAAACATTAAATCTTTCAGAATGTCACTCTACCTTGATCCAGAACGCTTTTAGGGCTATTTCTCACATTAGATTCCTTCCCTCCCTCACTGCCCAAGACACGATATAATTCCCGTAAGCCATTCCCCTGTGACCAGGGACAAGCTGAAATGTATTGTCTAAAAAACTTGGCCTGAGAAACCGCTATCAGCCACTTATGGCAGAGAATAAAATATATTGCCCATTAACAGGTGTGCTGTGGCCAGACCACAATGTCTGCTTTAAGTTACTTCTGAGACTTCGCACTCTGCACGTCAAATCCCATGCGACTTAGGATGTCAGATATAATTGACTTAAAGTGACCCGAACAGGGAAATATTGCTAGAAAGTAGCCATCGGCTCATAGGTCAATCATAAAGAAGCAAAATTAATAAAGGGTTGTTCACACTAAACACTGGTAGACACATGTGCAAGCTTGTGCAACAAGACCTTTCCTTATTTATTGTATATATTCATAAAAGGATTTGCAAACCACCAATTTATTAAAAAGATTATGTTGGTATGCAACAGAATACCACAAACTTATAAAAGCATAAAAGACAGACCAAATGGCCAACATTAAATCAAATCTCTAAAACAGAAATGCTTTCAACAAACTGACAAAACATCAAAATTGAAGGTGTCTAGTGGATTTCAATAGGCACAGTATTCCATAGTAGTGGGGCCATTATGAGAATAGCCTTAGCTCAGGTAAAGACAAAATGGATATAACTACGGAACACCTAGGAGGACTTCTCCAGATTATTTCACTGCAACTGGGGAGAAAGGAAATACTGTAAGAGATCCCATTGAATAAGTGGATTTCCAGGCAGACATCACTGGATTTTGTCTATTGAAAGGTGTCTTGAGAACTTCAGGTGGGGTAAAAATACTTCCAAATCTTTTTCAACCAGAATATGGTTGGCAGAATACATGGCATTTCCTCAGGCATTATCTTATCTGTCCTTTTCTAAAGCTCATTTCCCATGGCACAAAGGGAAAGAGGAAATACAGCCAAGGAAATACCGGTACTTAGCTGCAATCTTTACAAATTATACACAGGTGGTGCCCTCCCTTGTAATCCTTTCTTAAGGCCATTACGAATTCCATTCTCTCTGAACTCAGTGGGAAATGATTTTTCAAAAAACCTTTCAGCATTTTGTTGCCCTTCCTTCAGAATTCCTCCAGTTTAATAATGAATGATGATACATAATGAATAAAACAAAGACAACATCAACAAAAACTTTGACAAATAGGGAGAAAAAGGAAAATATCAATATTTTAAGAGCAACTTGGGCAAAACCTCTACAGCAGACATTATCCTGAAGTATCATATTGGAAACATCAGATGAAAAAAAAAAAAAGTCCGTGCAGGCTTGCTCTAAAACAAACGAGCACTTTGTGTTAGAAGCTATGTAGAAATGAATTGTTAGTCCAAGACCTCCATTTGGAAAGACATACATCTGGATTTGAATTCAATGAAATGGTTATATCCAGTAAAGTTGTACTCAGAGTAGACTCAGTGAAATGAATGGGCGCAAGTCATGTCCATTCATTTCAATGGATCGTCTTTGAATAGGACTAGCTTTGGATACAACCCTTAGGATGGAATCTAATGTACTTCTTCCACAGACTGGGGATAGGCTTCAATCTCACACTGATTTAGACACTCCTCTTCTCCCTTCAGAGATAAGTTTGCTCTCTCAAGCACTGTATCACTTGAAAATGATATTTAAATATAAATAATAAATAAATAAGAGAGAAGAACTCAAAATTTTTCAGAGCCAATTCAAAATTTGGAAAAAAATGGCCCTGTCCTGTGCTTGTCTCCCAAACCCTAGGGCTTTGCACCCCAGTACACTACTAATTAGGGAGCATGTGGTGCTGTGGTCTAAACCACTGAGCCTCTTGGGCTTGCCGACCAGAAGGTCGGCGGTTCGAATCCATGTGACGGGGGTGAGCTCCTGTTGCTCTGTCCCAGCTTCTGCCAACCTAGCAGTTTGAAAGCACACCAGTGCAAGTAGATAAATAGGTATTGAGGCGGCAGGAAGGGAAACAGCGTTTCTGTGTGCTCTGGTTTCCACCACGGTGTCTCGTTGCGCCAGAAGTGGTTTAATCATGCTGGCCATATGACCCGGAAAACTGTTTGTGGATGAACGCCAGCTTCCTCGGGCTGAAGTGAGATGAGCGCCACAACCCCATAGTCACCTTTGACTGGACTTAACCATCCAGGGGTCCTTTAACTTTAACTTGATAACACTACTAACTGTTGCACCAAGTAAATAAAGATGGAAGACTGTTCTCCTACTCCTCATACCTCACTGCTCCTGCCATACTTTGCAAGGGAATGGAAGGAGGGATTTGGTGATGGGAAGGACCAGGGAAGAGAAACTAAGAATTCTCCCCAAGCTTTTATTTTGATCTGAGCTGTTTGTGGAATAAACGAGAGGCTTTCAAATGCCACCTTTCATTCGTGTCAGGCTTTCCCAAAGGCCCTGCAGTTTTCTGCACCTGACTCAGGAATACTTTGCCGATAACGCTTTTTAGTAAAGATAATGGTGAATTCATCCAAACTGGAAAATCTCATTTTTGGGGGGGGGGCACTAATCTACACTGATCAGTTATAACATTAAAAATGTGTTATAAAAATGCGACACCAGAGGGTGCTATAGAGCAGCGATCTGTCATCAATGGGAAATTGCATTGAGAGCTATTTTTAAAAAATAAATAGTGTTTTCACAGATCAGTGTAGATCCAGTCAGAGAAAGAGAGAGAGACCTTGGAAGATTGAACCCTCTTTCAAATTAAATGAATTTCTAGGAATGCAGAATATCTGAATAATAGCAGCATCTCCCCATTTGGACATTGATCTCTCTCCCTGGCAAGAATTTTGAGGAATAAGATGGAGAGGGATAGATGTTAAGAGCAAGGAAACCAAAAGCTTGCATCCCATCTTTCTCTAGGAAGGATTTTTATATAGGGAATACTCCTAAAGCAGACTTCAGCATTTTTACTCCTATGGCATATGTACAAATATTTCCAATACCTATTGTCACTGTAAAGGGTGGCACTGTGGGTTAAACCACAGAGCCTAGGATTTGCCGATCAGAAGGTCGGCAGTTCGAATCCCTGTGACAGGGTGAGCTCCCATTGCTCAGTCCCTGCTCCAGCCAACCTAGCAGTTCAAAAGCACGTCAAAGTGCAAGTAGATAAATAGGTACCGCTCTGGCGGGAAGGTAAACGGTGTTTCCGTGTGCTGCTCTGGTTCGCCAGAAGCGGCTTAGTCATGCTGGCCACATGACCCAGAAGCTGTACACCGGCTCCCTCGGCCAGTAAAGCGAGATGAGCACCGCAACCCCAGAGTCGGTCACGACTGGACCTAGTGGTCAGGGGTCCCTTTACCTTTACCTTATTGTCACTGTGGCGAAATAAATGCTGCTTTAACTCTGAGGCTCTTTTAACCCTAATAAAGAGATGTTCGTTGGATTCCAAGATTTATTCAATTCAAATGAGTTGATAATAATCAGAACCTAAAAATACATAATTTTTGTTGTTGAAAAATGGCTAAATGCACATTCTTCCCCACAATCCAGGAGCTCAGTTTTGAGAAGTACAATCAAAAGGCACAGATTGAGCTTAGACATGTTAAAGATGCCTGCATTTTAAAATGGTAAGCAATTAAGAGTTTCAAAAGCAAAACAGAAAACAAAAGAAGTCAGCAAATATGTATTCATTTGCTGTTTTCTTCAGCACCACCTGGATTTCCCAGCCTCAACACAAGTTATTGTTCAAAGTTAAGAACTTGCGTGGCGAGTTCCCGCCCCCCACCAGGGTAAATAAAGACACGAGACACCATAATTTAAGGTTAATTGGGCGAATTAGGCCACAACTTTATTGAATTCAGGAATGAGAGGCATTGGCTTAGGCATTGGTCCTAACGACTATCCGGCTCCAGCCCGTTTGCTGGAGACACGGGGAAGGGATAACCTTATATTGGGGGAGTCTCCTGCCGAGGCACGTCGACTAGGAGCTCCCCCTGGTCACCGCTCTGGGGCGTGCCTTTGGCCCTCACCTCCATAGGCTTCGGACAGGGCCACGCCCCCCGGAGTCCTTTAACGGACCACCCTTCACTCGCTGGGGGAAGGTGATGGCGTTCCTCCCCCCCACACACACATCCTCTTAACCCCTTCTTACCAATGCCTACCGCCAATGCCGAGAAGTTGTGACGAGTTGCTACGAGGTAGGCGAAAAACTAAAAGGACAGAAATCGCCAATTGGGAAAAATTCCTACCATGCCCCTTGCGGCGACAGACCGAAGTCCATAGCAAAGTCCAAGACCTACCTAACCCTAGTTAAAGGGAGGAAGGGTGGGAAAACGTGGGGGCGAGCCGGCGAAAAGAGGGCGAGCCCCCTCTGCACCGGCCCTAAATAGGGCAGGCCATGCCCCCCAACCAGCCAGCTGATTGGCTGGCTGGGGGGGCAGACCTGACCGGGAATCCCCTGCTCTCGCGGGGGCTGGGACCAGCCCCCGCTCATGTGGGGTGGGCGTGAAGCCCGCAACCCCACCTCCTGGGGCAGGCCGGAAGTGGCTCTATCGAGAAGCAAAAGCTCTTTTCCAGAAACCCACCATTTAAGAGGGTTCGCAAGGTGCGGAAAGTCTCCTGAGAAACTGGACTTGTGGGCTCGGGTACAGGGAGCGAGTGACTCATCATGAGGCCAGCCCAGAATATAAATAAGATGCATAAGATCCGAATTGGGTTGAATTCAGCCACAACTTTATTAACTAAAGATGTAAGCTAGTTTTGGAAAAGACACTGGGTATGTATGCTGGTTGATCATTAAGGTGGGTCAGCCCTGACCTTTGACGTACACCAAGTTCCTAAAATTCTATTCGGACCTCTATAGTAAACCAGAAGAGGTACTGGAAGAGGTGATGGAAAACCTTTTCTAAAAAACAAAGCTACCAAGATGAGAAAACACACAAAGCAACTACAGTGGTACCTCTGGTTAAGTACTTAATTCGTTCCGGAGGTCCGTACTTAACCTGAAACTGTTCTTAACCTGAACCACCACTTTAGCTAATGGGGCCTCCTGCCGCTGCCGTGCCGCCAGAGCCCAATTTCTGTTCTCATCCTGAAGCAAAGTTCTTAACCTGAAGCACTATTTCTGGGTTAGCAGAGTCTGTAACCTGAAGCGTATGTAACCCGAGGTACCACTGTATTGATGTCTCCAGTATCAGGAGCCAAGATTCTGTGCACTCAGAAGCAAGCATTGTTGAGTTCGGTGGTACTAACTCTCAACCAAGGGTGCATATTAGGGTGCAGAAACTCACCCTCTGGACCTTTCTGCAGAAGTGTCCTCAAAACAAACACACCCAATTTACTTTGCATTGCACCCCAAGCATCTATGCCAGGCTAGGATTTATCTCTGACCTCTGATCATTCCTCTGGTTGATCTGGATGGACGTGTGTACAAACTAGCCCACAGTACAAAGGTAAAACTGCCCATCTACGTTTAATGGGATCCTCCTAATTGAGGGTCCAGGTTGCGCACGGGCACTCAGGGCACACCAAGGGTAAATTTAGAGGGAGGGGTGTAACCCAAGTCCTAGCCATAGCCCTGGGATCATGCCAGGCTGTCTGGGGCCAATCGCCTGGGGGTGGCGTGATCCCAGGGGCTGTTAAGAACGGCAGCACGATGTAATTGGGGGCACTTGCTTCATGCTGCCGAACACCCGTCCCACCCTTGTGTTAGGCAGTGTTGCTTTGGCTTTGGTTTGGTTTGGGTCGCTTGTTTTGGAACAGGCGCTGGGTAGGAATTTTTCCGTTTGGCAGATTGGCTTTAGCCACTTGGTTTTCGCCTACCCCCTCAGCAATCGTCACAACTTGTAAAGTGGCAGTTAGGCATTGGCTCATTGAAATGTGGGGGAGGTGAGGTGCAGCCATCACCTGCCCCTCCAGGAACAGGGTATTCCGGTAAAGGAATCTGGGGGTCCTGGATTTCGTCCGAAGTCCACTTGAGGAGCTAGGGCCATACCAGGATCACAGCAACCCCGGGGTGAGCTTCGGTTGGTCTCCATCGATGTCGTTCCCTCGTTTGGCTTACCCTTTTAGACTACCAATCAGAAAGGTGGAGTCAGTTTTAGTTTGGAGCCAGTGCCTAAGCCAGTCCCACTCACATGGTTGTATTAAATAAAGTTGTGGCCAAAATGTGTCCGAAAATTAAACTTAAGTAAGTGTCAGTGTGAAGTTATTTCAAGGGGGGTGGGATCCTGGGGGCCTTGAAGCTCAACCTCTGGCCCCACCTACCACTGGCATGTGCCCACCCCCAGCAAGGTTGCTCAGAAGGAAATACTTAAAAACTTTGCAGTTTAGGTCATTTTCCTATATCTTTCTCCCTCTCAGCTATTTTACACAATTAAATAGCAGCAAAAATCAAAAGCAGTACACAGCCACACCCGAGCTCTCCGATGGAAGTCCTCGAGTGATGCAGGTATTTTCAAAACCTTACAAAGAGTCACATTTGCTCTTTAATTTTTAGAAGAGCAACAACAGTTTGAATGCAAAATCCAAGCAACAGACATTGGCAGCAAGTAGGGATGGGTGAGACATTTGATTCAGTTCACATTTAACAGTGTATCTACCTACATCTTCAGTATGCAAACTGAAACACAGCCACCCTCCAAAATCCACATTTTTCTGAATTCTGCAATGCACTTCTTCAGCCAAGCATTTTGTGGAAAAAATGCATGTATTTGAGTAAAGTGTACAGATAAATGCATATATTGGTGGAGATAACACAAAAATGCATTGTATTAGAGGAAACTGTTTGCCATAAAAAGGGTTCTATTTATCAGAACTGCACACAAAAGTGTGTATATTGGGATAAAATGCTGGATAGTTTGCTTTCCAGAAGAATCATAATCAAAAATTGCTGCATAATTCAGTTTAAGATGGGGGGGGGGTGGATCTGAAACTAAGCGGATTGAAAATGGACAGATTCATCCATTCCTAGCAGAACGTGAACATGATTCTTCATAAAAGGGACCCTGTGATGAAGCATTCCTCTGAACACAGGACACTGCAAAATTGTAATTGGATCACTCCTCTCACTTCTCTTTGTATGGGTGTGGATGCTTGCCAAGCACAAAGGGCTTGTGTGCAATTTTTTCATTCAGTCTCATTTAAAATACGCACAGATGGATGCTGCTTCAGTGCATTTTCCACAATTAGAAGGAGGGGGAGGAAAAGATAAATAAGATAGTCCTTCCCCTTTTATCTCATGCCCACCTGCTGTGGTTCTTTTCTCTTATTTCCTGCCATCTGAAATGCCTGTTCATTAGAGCAGAGCCAAAAAACAAACAAACTTGCTATCCCATTTGCAGCCTATGAAGTTGGTGAGTATCGCAAGGTTTGGTGGGGGTAGATGAACAAAGGCAAAGCTGTGCCAGGCCAAAATTCAGTGCCCCTCCAACCTCTTACCTTCTATTCTGTTCAGAATAGGCGCCAGGCAAAAAATGTTCCTTTTTAACCAGGCCTTTGATTGATTTGATGGGGGGGGTATTATTGGGTTGTTGTTTTTATTTTGATTATATATTTTGTGGTTTTAAATTTCAATTTTGTTATGTGAACCACCCTGAGACCTCCGAGTATAGGGTGTTAAAATAATAATAATAATAATAATAATAATAATAATAATAATAATAATAATAAAATAATCTTAATACAGTGGTACCTCGGGTTACATACGCTTCAGGTTACAGGCACTGCAGGTTACAGACTCCGCTAACCCAGAAATAGTACCTTGGGTTAAGAACTTTGCTTCAGGATGAGAACAGAAATTGTGCTCCGGTGGCGCAGTGGCAGCAGGAGGCCCCATTAGCTAAAGTGGTGCTTCAGGTTAAGTACAGTTTCAGGTTAAAAACGGACTTCCGGAACGAATTAAGTACTTAACCTGAGGTACCACTGTATTACAGCACAGAAATTGACAGGAGTAAAATTTAGCCCGTAAATTGTTACCATTCAAATCCAAATTAAGGGCTGATATTTCCGCTTTTCAAGGTTGTGGATTCACCTTCTTGGAGGTTTTAAAGAAAGGTTGGATGGCCATTTGTCATGGATGCTTTAGCTGAGATTCCAGCATTGTAGAGGGTTGGACGAGGCGACCAACTCTATGATTCCGTGTTTCTATGTTTATCTGCAGGGAGGGGGAAGGAAAAGGGGCTACTGAAATGATAATGCATTCATATTAAAAGTAGTTCCACGTACCCTTTTTGAGTGTTCAAAGTGCTCCATGTAATTAGCTGAGTGTCATCCTCACCATAAATGATAAGGTTAGCTTGGTTTCATTGCTGCCTCCATCTTGAAGCTGCTGGCTGCTGCAGCAAGAAGAATGACCGCGCCCCACATTAAATGGGGGGCGCTCTTTGCGTGGTCGTGCGCAGCCCCCTGGACCCTATGCAGCGACATTAGCACAAGCTCGGCTTTGCCTCCCCCCAGGTGGGATACTTGGAGGTATCCACCTACCTCAGTCAGTTGCTCAATCCCGCCTGGGGAGGTGTTGCCAAGGTGATCGAGCCAGGTAGGGGGAGGGACCACCTTGCCCACACAATAGGGGAGGATCCTACCTGGGAATCATAAGTTGGCTCCAGAGCTTCTCCCACCCTACCCACCCTCAGTTAAGACTTCTTTTGCAGGTTAACCTTTTCTGCACAGGTACACAGGTGCTGCTAAGTCAAAGTCGCTGTTGAATTCTCTTGCATTGGCAGGTTTGGCTTTCCCATAGCAAAACGCCACAATTTTGGCGGTATCACGCCTTGGGTGGAATCCTTTAGTCTATCTTCCCTAAATAGGGGTGGCCGTGTGGTGGTGACCCACCCCCTCTTTGAAGCGGCGATACCAGGGTTCCCCATTAAAGGGGTTGTTCGAGGGGAGGCTTTGGCCGTACGCCTAGAGGTTGTCATTGCTCTTCCCTGCGACGGCAGCGTAATGGGGGCAGGCTCTCTCTGCTTGAACATGTGTTCTCTAGAGCCAGCCCATCCCCCCCACACACACACTGGATAACCCTGATGTTCCCAGATCCCTGGTGGGGGACTGGGAGGGATAAACGCCCAGTGCCTGAGCCAAGGTCTACCCACATCTGAAACATAATAAAGTTGTGGCCAATTTTAATCCCATAGCATGTTGTCTTGAGTCGTTATTCCACATGGGGGCCACCCAGGGTTTGGGGGACTCTGCCTGTCCACGCAATGGATGAAGGAGCTCACAGCAGTGGCAAGATTTGTGGTGGAGACTCACACCCGTGTTCTCAAGCAAATTGCTATTTAACTGTTTGCTGTAATTAAACAATTCCTTACTACTGGCTTAAAACAGCAGGCTAATATTATGTGCTTCCTTTACTTTCAGCAAAGTAATGGGCAACAGTTCCTTTGACTTCACTTATTTGGGATATACATTAAGCTTTTATCTGGTTCCCTGCTTGTAAAAGTAATAGGGTGGTGCTAAAGGATGTGATCAGTAAGTAAACTTGTCACTTAGCAGCCTTAAGTGGCTCTTTGAAGCTACCTTTTTTGTTTTGTTTTGAAAATTATCATTAGACTTCCATCTCCACTGCCACTCAAAGGAAGGATCCTTAGTGCTAAATGTAGCGGCTTGGGTTGTTTTGTGTGTGTGTGTAAGAAAGTACTCTCTCGTCACTAATGGCTTGCAGTTATTTACCGGCCTCCAGCCGTAAAAGGTGAAACTATTTTAAACTCATCAAGACTTCAGCAATTGCTTGCAGAAGTAGAAGACAAGGTGAAATTCCTGCATCTTGGTAGCTTGGCACTTGTCTTATTTCTTTACAAATGCATCAAACACAGTGAAGATATTCAGAGAGACAAAGGCCTTTGGAGAGGCAGAAGACACTGTACCCAACCAGAGGCTTCCCCACAGGAGTTACTTCACCTCTACAAACTGAGACAGCAGGCGACATCTCGGTGCCTATGACGGTGGAGCCAAACAGAACACCTCATGAACCCCTTTCATACCTGAACACAGGGCTTTTTTCCAGCCAGAACTCCCCACAACTGAGTTCCACATAACACCGGTTCTGAGAAATCTGCATTGTCTCCCAGTACGTTTCCAAGCACAATTCAAAGTGTTGGTTGTTGTTGTTGTTTAGTCGTTTAGTCGTGTCCGACTCTTCGTGACCCCATGGACCAGAGAACGCCAGGCACTCCTGTCCTCCACTGCCCCCCGCAGCTTGGTCAGACTCATGCTGGTAACCTCGAAAACACTATCCAACCATCTCGTCCTCTGTTGCCCCCTTCTCCTTGTGCCCTCCATCTTTCCCAACATCAGGGTCTTCTCCAGGGAGTCTCCTCTTCTCATGAGGTGGCCAAAGTACTGGAGCCTCAGCTTCACAATCTGTCCTTCCAGTGAGCACTCAGGGCTGATTTCCTTCAGAATGGAGAGGTTTGATCTTCTTGCAGTCCATGGGACTCTCAAGAGTCTCCTCCAGCACCATAATTCAAAAGCATCAATTCTTCGGCGATCAGCCTTCTTTATGGTCCAGCTCTCACTTCCATACATCACTACTGGGAAAACCATAGCTTTAACTATACGGACCTTTGTTGGCAAGGTGATGTCTCTACTTCTCAAGATGCTGTCTAGGCCTGTCATTGCCCTTCTCCCAAGAAGCAGGCGTCTTTTAATTTTGTGGCTGCTGTCACCATCTGCAGTGATCATGGAGCCCAAGAAAGTAAAATCTCTCACTGCCTCCATTTCTTCCCCTTCTATTTGCCAGGAGGTGATGGGACCAGTAGCCATGATCTTCGTTTTTTTGATGTTGAGCTTCAGACCATATTTTGCACTCTCCTCTTTCACCCTCAATAAAAGGTTCTTTAATTCCTCCTCACTTTCTGCCATCAAGGTTGTGTCATCTGCATATCTGAGGTTGTTGATATTTCTTCCGGCAATCTTAATTCCGGCTAGGGATTCATCCAGCCCAGCCTTTCGCATGATGAATTCTGCATATAAGTCAAATAAGCAGGGAGACAAAATGCAGCCTTGTCGTACTCCTTTCCCAATTTTGAACCAGTCAGTTGTTCCATATCCAGTTCTAACTGTAGCTTCTTGTCCCACATAGAGATTTCTCAGGAGACAGATGAGGTGATCAGGCACTCCCATTTCTTTAAGAACTTGCCATAGTTTGCCATGGTCGACACAGTCAAAGGCTTTTGCATAGTCAATGAAGCAGAAGTAAATGTCTTTCTGGAACTCTCTAGCTTTCTCCATAATCCAGCGCATGTTTGCAATTTGGTCTCTGGTTCCTCTGCCTCTTCTAAATCCAGCTTGCACTTCTGGGAGTTCTCGGTCCACATACTGCTTGAGCCTTCCTTGTAGAATTTTAAGCATAACCTTGCTAGCGTGAGAAATTAGTGGTGCTGACCTTTAAATCCCTAAACGGCCTCGGTCCTGTATACCTGAAGGAGCGTCTCCACCCCCATCGTTCTACCCGGACACTGAGGTCCAGCTCCAAGGGCCGTCTGGCGGTTCCCTCACTGCGAGAAGCCAAGTTACAGGGAACCAGGCAGAGGGACTTCTCGGTAGTGGCGCCCTCCCACCAGATGTCAAGGAGAACAACAACTACCAGACTTTTAGAAGACATCTGAAGGCAGCCCTGTTCAGGGAAGCTTTTAATGTTTGATGTATTAGAGTATTTTAATAATTTTTTTTGGAAGCCGCCCAGAGTGGCTGGGGAAGCCCAGCCAGATCAGCGGGGTACAAATAATATATTATTATTATTATTATTATTATTATTATTATTATTATTATTATATTACAGAACCTCTTTGGTGCATTTCAGCACGTTGCTGCGCTCAGGGCAGTGCTGTGATTAGCATGGCATCGTAGGGTGACAGAAAGTGGCTGTGGGTGGTTGTTGCCCCCCAAAAGCACCTCCCAAAAGATCAACAACTTTGGTTCCCCCCCAAAAACCTGAACAACTTTGGTGTCCCCCCAAAAGCTCTACAACTTAGAGCTGTCCATCCCAAAAGGTGGGAGTTCCTGCACGTCTTTTTCTAGAAAAAAAAAGCACTGCCTGTACATAGATTGGGGTTCAGGATCACATTACTATGCCCAACTCAGCATTGTTATTATAATCATCATCATTAATTTCTTAGAGCCATTTCTCAAAAATGACCTAAGGCAATTTAAATAAGTATATATATTTGTCTCTAAGAATAAAAGAAAATTATTATAAATTAGTTTGGAGATGGTATTTAACACCAGTCAGGTTAAATCAAATAAACAAGGAATATTTGGTGTTATGTTGCAAGGGATGGATGCCAGGAAGCAGGGAATTATGTTCACATGTCAGGCTTGAGGAATTATCTCCCTCCCACTGATGATTTCCAGAATCAGGGAGGAAACAAGAAAGCTCTGACTTAAGATGTATTCAGTCAATACGTTAGAAGACAAAGAATTCAATTCTTGGCTCACTCTGGCTCCTCCCCCTCCCTCTTTCCCAGCAGCATCTGACCCTACGGAAGCCCCCCATGGTCAAATGTCTTGGCGTTCTTTGCTCTTGCACCTTTAACGAACATTGCGTTCTAGGAGAAGGTGGATCATCTACTCCAGGGTTCTCTCAGTTGATTGCGAGAGAGAAAAAAGAGATTGCCCGGCTGCTCCTGAGTGATCGTGACGTGCCCCAGAGCTATGTCCCATTGCCGCTCCCACCACCACTGTGAAAGCTTTTCCCCCCTCCATTGGTGGCTGAGTGGGGGAAGGAGGGATGGCTGCGGACTGTTGGTGAGCGATTTTATGCAACCCTTTCCAAAAAAACCTCAACAACTCTGGGCAAAGACAATGGGTAGATCACTGCAGTTTAATTATACTGGGAGTAGATCACAGTCTCTATAGAGTTGGACGTGCCTGATCTATGCTGTCTAATGAAGTGTCTACTGACTGGACTATTTTCCCTCCCCCATGCTTCTTCTAACACTTCATAACTTGGCAGCTCACCAGTCTCTGCCTTGTTATCTCCCTCATAGCTCAGCTGTAATTCAAACTGACCTACCTGTCAGCTACAGGAGAAATGGGAAGCAATCTCCACCATACCTCTTCCTCTTGATTCCAATCCCCCAAATTACCTCTTGGTGGGGTGAATTCTGCCCAAAAGCTTGTAAGTGTTGCATGAGTGCCATAAAGGTGCCAAGAGAAGGTACTGGGGCTCCTCAAAGGGACCAAAGGAGCTCAGAGGATGATTCTATTGTCAGGTTTTACAGAACTGTATTGGGAATGTCCCTGTAATTCAAAAGTGCAACTCTAATAGGTGTTAGGATCATTAACTACAGGAGGCCAATCACTTTGCAAAATTCACTTCATCTACCAGGACAATACTGAATATGCAAAGAATTTCCAATTTCTAGGAGACCAGCAGAGCCAGATCTTTCTGTACTGCACATGACATAAAATGTGGAAGCCTCAGACTGAGATCTCAATCTTTATCCCTTTTCAGAAAAGATAGAGTGCTTATAAAAGCTTCTTCCCCGTCCATTTTATGGGTTGCTTTTTTATTTTTATTATTTAACCAACATCTACAAAAACTCCATATCACTGCTTGTCTATTTGTGAGGAAAAATAAGTGCAGAAACAAACAGAGAGATATTGCCAGATATAAAATGGCACAGCAGAGACGAGAAATTAAAAGTGAACAGCAAGGCAGGAGAAACAATGTTTTGTATTTATATTCTTTTATAATATTTCTAGCCCACCTTTCCTTCAAGGAACTCATGAATCTGAAATGCCTCTTCTATGTGACATATTCTTTTAAATGCTAGCGAAAATTGTTAATTGTCACATAGAGAACATTGTGTACTGATCAATGTG
This sequence comes from Podarcis cretensis, assembly GCF_951804945.1. Classification (NCBI taxonomy): domain Eukaryota; kingdom Metazoa; phylum Chordata; class Lepidosauria; order Squamata; family Lacertidae; genus Podarcis; species Podarcis cretensis. The sequence continues at coordinate 20,364,392 of NC_137176.1, read as the reverse complement.
AAGAAAGCGAATAAGGAGTTATTCTCCTCTCATAATATTGGAACCTAGAGATACACAATAAAACTGAATGTTGAAAGATCCAGGAGAGATGAAATACATTGCTTCTTCAGACACTGTATAGTTAAACTATGGAATTCATTCCCGCAAGGTTTAGTGATGGCCAATAACTTGGATGGCTTTAAAATGCACTGGGCGAGTAATTTGAAATGGAGCAATTTGGCTCCCCTGCTCAGCACCCCACTACTGTAAAAAATATATATTTCTCTTCTCTCCTCTGTGCTTCAGCTGTTAGCTGACAGCTCAGAGGGGCATTTTCCTCTTATTCCACCCTCCTTCCTCCTTTCCCTTACATGGCAGCATGTTGAAAAGTTGAAGGAACAGGGCCAGAAGAAGCTAAAGCAAAATGGAGCAGTGAGGACTGTCCTGAGTGGTGCTGTGTGTGTGTGAGAGAGAAGGGTTATTCTGTGTATCATCCAGTCCCCTTCTTCTCTCCTCCTGTATAGCAAGAACAGATTTTGGCTCATGCTGTCCCAAAGAATAACTCTCCTATCTTTCTTCCCCATACTCAACCAGCAAGTGACATGGGTGGTGCTGTGGTCTGAACCACTGAGCCTCTTGGGCTTCCCAATCGGAAGGTCAGCAGTTTGGATCTGTGCAACAGGTTGAGCTCCCATTGCTCTATCCATTTCTGCCAACTTAGCAGTTTGAAATCATGCCAGTAGATAAATATGTACCGCCATGGCGGGAAGGTAAACAGTGTGTCTGTGCACTCTGGTTTCCGTCACGGTGTTCCGTTACACCAGTAGCAGTTTAGTCCTGCTGGCCACATGACCCAGAAAGCTGTTTGTGGACAAATGCCGGATCCCTTGGCCTGAAAGCGAGATGAGCGCCACAACCCAATAGTTGCCTTTGACAGGACTTAACTGTCTAAGAGTCCTTTACCTTCACCTTTTACCTTACCCAATCAGCGTTCATTAGAAATGATCAGATAAAACTTCCCCATTAATGCCCTATGCATGTTTAGTCAGAAGTAAGTCCCCCTTACTCTTAGGTAATGTGTCTAGAATTGCGCTCTATGTGGGGCTACCTTTGAAGGTGACCCAGAAACTACAACTAATCCAGAACGCGGCAGCTAGACTGGTGACTGGGAGCGGCCGCAGAGACCATATAACACCGGTCTTGAAAGACCTACATTGGCTCCCAGTACGTTTCCGAGCACAATTCAAAGTGTTGGTGCTGACCTTTAAAGCCCTAAATGGCCTTGGTCCAGTATATCTGAAGGAGCGTCTCCACCCCCATCGTTCTACCCAGACACTGAGGTCCAGCACCGAGGGCCTTCTGGCGGTTCCCTCACTGCGAGAAGCCAAGTTACAGGGAACCAGGCAGAGGGCCTTCTCGGTAGTGGCGCCCACCCTGTGGAACACCTTCCCACCAGATGTCAAAGAGAACAACAACTACCTGACTCTTAGAAGACATCTGAAGGCAGCCCTGTTTAGGGAAACTTTTAATGTTTGATGTATTACAGTATTTTAATATTTTTTGGGAAGCCACCCAGAGTGGCTGGGGAAGCCCAGCCAGATGGGCAGGGTATAAAGAATAAATTATTATTATATTATTATTATTCATTGGGGGTGGGGACCATCTGATAAATTTCTGATTGTGTTTGTTTCATTCTTAGAATTAAGATGGATTTATATAGGCCCCATTTCTGTTTTTACATGTCATAGAGGGTAGGATGCCAATTCTGTACAGCTTCAAAAGGATGTATAGAACATGCTGTGTGAATATAGAGTTGGAGTTATGCTTTTGCCTATTTTACATTATTTTATACAACAACAAATGTCCTATTATAAGGATGTTTGGATTAGCAGGGGAGCTGTCCAATGAGTTATAAGGAACACTGCAAGATAGATTTTGCTTCAGCAGTAGTTAGGTTTCCAATTATCAGCTTTATAATTAATGCCTCACCCCTTCCTGGCCTGTCATCAGAACTCTTATCTGGAGCACTTGAAAATCAAGTATACTTCTCAGGGGAAGTTGACTTAAGGTTTCCAGATGTGACTCCATTGCTGGGTATGCTGCAACTGATCAAAGGGGTGAACTGCTGGTTTTATAGGGAAGGGAAGGAGATGACCCATGATGCAATGTTTTCTCAAAATATGTGCCTTCTTCAAGCAAGGTATCTTCCTGGGTGATTTTCCTGGGATGTTTATTGCTTTCCGCCGACTCCCCTAGTACTTGCTCAGCACTGGGGCCAGCAACCAAGTTCTTCTCTGGGATGGTCCTGCCAAAAAGGTGTTGGAGCATGACACTTACACATCTTAATGGAAAGGCAGGGTATAAATTACTTAAGAATTAAACACATTTCAAGCTCCACGGTCTATCACAGAATTATGCAATGGGAAAATATATGTTAGTAACCCCAAGGCTGTTGTTTTTGCCCATGGAGTTTTGGCAGGGATACTGGTAAAAAGCAGAGATATCACCTTGCTGACAAAGGTCTGTATAGTTAAAGCTATAGTTTTCCCAGTAGTGATGTATGGAAGTGAGAGGTGGACCATAAAGAAGGCTGACTGCCGAAGAATTGATGCTTTTGAATTATGGTGCTGGAGGAGACTCTTGAGAGTCCCATGGACTGCAAGAAGATCAAACCAATCCATTCTGAAGGAAATCAGCCCTGAGTGCTCACTGGAAGGACAGATTGTGAAGCTGAGGCTCCAATACTTTGGCCACCTCATGAGAAGAGAAGACTCCCTGAAAAAGACCCTGATGTTAGGAAAGACTGAGAGCACAAGGAGAAGGGGACGACAGAGGACGAGATGGTTGGACAGTGTTCTCGAAGCTACCAGCATGAGTTTGACCAAACTGCGGGAGGCAGTGAAAGACAGGAGTGCCCGGTGTGCTCTGGTCCATGGGGTCATGAAGAGTCGGACACGACTAAACAACTAAACAACAACAACCCCAAGGCTACATGATGCAAAATATTCAGATATCGAAAAGCAAGCTCACTCTTGTGGCAGCAATCGTGGCACAACAATTTTGGCAATTTATTTCTATGATCACATAGAACAGTGCCAAGTTCTACTCCTCTCTGCTAGCACATTTGCTCCCCAGTAATGCTATCAATCATTTCCCCAACCATTGATGTGGATATGCGGTAGAGAACACTTAATATAACACATTATAACATGGGTTAACATGGTACCGATTACAAGAGAGGGAGGAGAATACACCATAAGCATGACCTTATGTTCCATGTTTTCTTCATGGACCCAGGTCATTTACATTACACTTTATTTTTTACTGTGCTTTGATAAAGAGAATATCAATATAAAGCCAATAAACTCTGACAAGATTTTGGAGGAGGCATAATCATTTCTGAACAGGTGCACAATGCTGAGGCTTTCCAGGCAGCTGGTTCACCTAGGCACATGCCAAGGTACGACCATTAAGCCCTCGTTGCCTCAGACTTAATGAGCAGATTCTGTAAATAGCAGCAATATTTTGTCTCATTTATCACCCATGGGTCTTCATGCTGCTTCTAGCTGAAATTACTCTTTTTAGTCAACTACATCAAGGAACCCAACTCAATGTTCTTGGCAAGAAAAGAGCAGTTGCCGAATTGTGCCAAAGAAACACAACAGAGAAAATAGGTATTGCAATGCCTTGATCAGATCTGTCTCTGTCTGCATGCTGAATATGCAAGCTTTAGGATTTCTGGAGTCACTTCTGTGCTACAAAACTAGATTGGTCTGAATTTGACTTAACTACCAGTGGTCTTGAGAATCGTATTGCTGTGAGGATGCTGAGACAGACAATCAGGTCTTGCACCCATAACAGTGACCAAAGGAGGAATGACCACATGAAGAATACAGAGAGAAAAACTGCTATCTTGCATCTGAATCATTCTCTCCCATATTAGTCTATACGGCTGTAGCTGACACTGACTTCACCCCCAAAGGCTCCATTGTCTCCTGAGACAAACAGATGCCAACATTTGTAATTATAGGTCTGTTTTGATTCATTCATGAATGCAGACAATCACTTCATATGAAACAAGGTATGAACATGGATGTGTGACCCCCCCTTCCCCCCCAAAAAAAAGGCTGCCTGGAAGAGGGACATGATAAAAATGGCACAAATGAATCATCCTTGCCTAACACTTCATTCTTGTCCATCTAAGTATTGGTGGGCTTGTGCAAGCAACATTCTTTGAAGCTTCTCACCTGAAACTATTTCTTGTTACATTTTTAGCAAAGAAGGAAGATAAATGCCATAAACCTCGCCCCCACTCCTCTCCAACCCCTCTTCACATCATTTTCTCCCATTTTCATTAAAATTTGGGGCATTACAAACTTGACTGCTTGCTCGGCTTTCATTATACTCAGGGAACTGTCCAATTTAGAGCTTCAAGAAAGACTTTTGCAGCACATCTCGAGCATTCTTATTATTTTTCAGAGAGTAAGGCTCGTCTCTTCAAGCTGACTTCAAGTTAATTTTTGCAGGCTTTTGAATGCCAAGAGCTTTATTTTCATGGTTTTCACACACACACACACACACACACACACACACACACACACAGACCATTCCCTCTTCATTTCAAGCAGCAGTTGAGCGGCATGGTACCACAAAAGGAAGCAATTCTCCTCTAAAGTCACTGCACTCCACATCCCACTTGAGAGATAAAGATAAAGGGAAGGAAAGAAAAATTCCCCTTCCAGTTCACTATCTGGAATAGAAAGAAGAATATCAAGCTACAGGCTTCTGCCAAGTGAGTTAGAAGGGGAGAATTTCCGAAAGGTGGCGCCTTGTCCTGGATCTTAGCTAAGTCAACTGAAAAATCACAGGGTTTTTGTTTTGCAGCATGTGACCCTAAGAGGGACAAAATACTCAGATTTGCCACTCAATGCCCACTCATATAGGGAATCACAGCTACTGATAGACAAATCTATCAATTTTTCTCAGTTTCTCATCACTCCCCCCACTGCAGTTTTTCACATTTTCACATTAGATTTGGTATTTAAAAAAAATAAAACCAGGAAGTCCTCATGAAAATTCAGCAGTATTTTTTTACTGCACTTTTCTCATTGTAGGCATATTTGCCTAATGTATGCATTTTTGCAAACTTTCCTTATACAGTGGTGCCTTGGTTTTCGAACATAATGTGTTCTGGGAGTCCGTTCGACTCCCGGAACTGTTCAAAAACCAAAGCGCAGCTTCCGATTGGCTGCAAGAGCATCTTGCAGCCAATCAGAAGCCGCAGAAGCCATGCCAGACATTCAGCTTCCAAAAATCGTTCAAACACCGGGTTTCCCTCTTCATTTCAAGCAGCAGTTGAGCGGCATGGTACCACAAAAGGAAGCAATTCTCCTCTAAAGTCACTGCACTCCACATCCCACTTGAGAGATAAAGATAAAGGAAAGGAAAGAAAAATTCCCCTTCCAGTTCACTATCTGGAATCGAAACTTCTGGGTTTCGATTGTTTGGGAGCTGTTTTGTTTGGGAGCCAAGGCATTTGGCTTCCAAGATACGACTGGATAATGCATTCTGCAGGCTAGTTTCACTAATATATATTTTTAAGCACACATCGGCAAATACACAAGTTTTTGCAAACATTACTGGGCTGGAAAACCACACAGCAAAACTTGCAGAAGTGTAAATTTTAAAGGACATCTGTGTTTCGCTTCACATATTGTTTAGAAAGTGTGAATTAGGTAGGTTTGCCTTTAAATGCAAACTGGATTGAATTTATTCCCCCTCTCCAGTCACAGCAAGTCCTGGCTTTCTAATAAATGAATATTGGTGTGCAGAAGAAGCTGGTGCAAAACATGGCAGTGTAAATTAAACTGGCATAAGGTTACACCTGATCCAAACTCCGTTTGGCGGCAGAGCTGTTGCTGACTGAGCCAGCCTAAACACGACAGAGGGAAAAGCAAGGGAGCAATCCTACTGAAAGATCCACAAGGACCATCGGATTAAAATCCAGCAGATCTGTGGCCTAGCTGGGAGATTACCAGTGCAGCTTTCATATCCCCAGCACCAGTGTGAATCTTTGCTTTAGTGCAAAAAGGGGGTGCAAACCAAACACTATTTTAATGTCTCATTTCCCATTTTGCACCACTTTGCTTTAAGTCAGTGTTTGTGCTCCCTTAAATAACAGCTGGGGATCCAGTGGATCTTAACCACTCATCCAGACATAACTTGCTATAGGATTGCTTCCAAAGTGCCTTTATAAAAAATACATTTTTCAAACAACCTCACTGCATTTACACTTCAGAATTTCAGGTAAAAAAAAAAAAAAAGCTAACAAACCCCTTAGCTTAGCTCTGTCACACAAAGGCTAATTGGAACATGTATAATTGAAGTGGTACAGTCCTCCTATGCAGACTATTCCATCTCAAGTTTCACATGTGTATTTATTAATTTAATTGTTTCTTTTAGGAATCACTTCCTATAAAATATCTCAAAGTGATTTAACATTAAGAACATCAACCATAAAAATAATAATGGATATAAAATACAATCTCATATATACAAGCAATTAAAACAATGTTATGTACAAAATCAACTAAAGAAATTTCAGATCTAATCCAGTTACAAGCATGTGTTTGTGTGTGTGTGTGTGTGTGTGTGTATGCATACATACATACATATATGGGTCTTTATATAAGTGAAAATAAAGGAGTGCACTTGGTAACAGCCTTGATTTAGGAAACATGTTTTACACATTAAGATGTGGTCTGTCTCCACCTGTATAATTCCACAAATTCATCAGCATAGGCCTACCCTCACTCTTGTTTCTTGGTCACTCTACAGTGTAGCAAAATGTTGGGAGAGTGGGACAGAATCTCGTCCTCTTACGCACACAAATGAAGGATGGCAATGTGTAAATGACTCAAGGGGAACAAGATTAATATTCATAATCTCCTGTGCCCCACTTCCATCAGCCGTTCCCAAGACAGACAGTTTCAAACAGGCTCCTGTCAGCAGGAATAAACAAACATCATATCAGTTTACTTGGCTAAAATGGAGTACATATGGGAAGCTTGCCCCAGTGGAAAACATCTGGCTGCCCTACAGGAGGTTTCTGTCTAATACACAACCAGATTTTGCAAGCGCCAGGGCTGAAGATGGATGTGTTAAAGGGTTCCAACAATAATTGCTTCAGGGAAATGCTTGATGTAACTTTTAACTACCATACAGCTACAATGATCAAGATGGGAGTTGAAGTGTTCTGTTACACGCAGCCTGGGTAAGTAGAACTCCTCTCAGACAAGCCATGCGCTCCTGTGAATGACGCGGAAGAAACATCTCCAATAATTCCGTCATAATTCTCGTCCCAAACTCTTTTCTATTGCATTGCTGAAACCCACCCTCCCCTCTTTCACACACCTTAAAGTGAAAGCAGGATTGAAAGGAAGGACAAGTCTATGTAACCAGAGCAGTTGTTACTTGAAAGTCTGTACAAACATATGAAAAAAAGAGAAAAGATTCACTACTAGTAAGAAGCAAATGCAGCCGACCTAAGAAACAACCCTTGAGTACCAGCAATGCTAATGTTTGCTCATCTATGACAAATTACCTGTCATTCTGTAAACAGTAGGGGCCTTAGAGATCTAGAGTTGAACAGCCTACAAAAGAAAGGTAAACTGAAAACACCATCTATTTTAGTCATACCTCAGGAGTCTATAGTTCTTTGGGGCTTTGTTCGGAAATCACAGGCAATTTGCATTAACATTTCTTACAGTTGCTGTTTTCTCGTCCAAGACCTAAAAGGGAGAAAATGGATAATTTCAGTGGTAGAATCATAGAATCATAGAGTTGGAAGAGACCACAAGGGCCATCGAGTCCAACCCCCTGCCAAGCAGGAAACACCATCAGAGCACTCCTGACATATGGTTGTCAAGCCTCTGCTTAAAGACCTCCAAAGAAGGAGACTCCACCACACTCCTTGGCAGCAAATTCCACTGTCGAACAGCTCTTACTGTCAGGAAGTTCTTCCTAATGTTTAGGTGGAATCTTCTTTCTTGTAGTTTGGAGCCATTGCTCCGTGTCCGCTTCTCTGGAGCAGCAGATCAGCCTCTTCCCGCATGCCTGTCCCAAATGCCCAAGGACATTGCCCAGCAATGCGGCTCCTACCCCATTTGGATATGGTTAACTGGATTAGTGGTGTAACTGGATTAGCCAGTGTGGTGTAGTGGTTAAGAGCAGTGGACTTGTAATCTGGTTCGATTCCCTGCTCCTCCACATGCAGCTGCTGGGTGACCTTGGGCCAGTCACACTTCTCTGAAGTCTCTCAGCCCCACTCACCTCACAGAGTGTTTGTTGTGGGGGAGGAGGGGAAAGGAGAATGTTAGCCGCTTTGAGACTCCTTTGGGTAGTGATAAAGCGGGATATCAAATCCAAACTCTTCTTCTAGTGCATGAAGTGATCTACTGTTTCTTAATGGTTTTTATTACATTGTGAAATTACTTCTGAAGAAAGTGATTCATAAATGAAATAATAATAATAATGCCATGGCCAAGGTCATAGCAGGTTGTCCAAAGTCCAGTAACAGTGCTAGTATTTCAGATCCAGTTTGATGTCAACAAATAACAATGGCAATATATCTCTTCAGTTTACCAAAGGTCTTGCTGGGCCATTGTTCCATCATCACCAACATCATCACCACCACCACCATCATCTGTTGCTGCTGCTGTTGTTACATCGTTAGATGTTCTTATGATTTCCCTGCTGCCTGTTATCAGGTTCCAAAGTTTCCCGCAAAACAAGCCACCCCAGTTTTAACAGAAGAGAAATATATTAATTAAAGTGAGATATACTTAACCTGTGTTCAGTGTGCGATTTGCTTGTAATTATGGTTATCTGATTATTTTTATCTAATTAAGGGGCACATAAACAATTGCATTTCGTGAGAAACAATTACTGTTTGGACATGCTTTATTACTTTGGTTGCCAGAAAGAAAACTTCATGATATAATCAGCTAAGCAGTTTAGCAGATTGTGAATAGTCCTGTCACTGAAGGAATGCAGTGTGCGTATTTATGACTTTCTTCTCCTTCTCCAAACAATATTGCGGAAAATTAAATCAGGATTGAAAGAGAATGATTAAGAGCAGAGTTTAGGGTTCTTTGCATACAGTCACACAGGATATCCTTTAGAGTACCAAATGACTAGTGTGGGGAAAATCAGGTATTATTATGGCCCTTTTGGATCTTTTCTTTTCCTATTATTTTGCTTTGAGTCCTGGGGCAGAAAAGCTATATAGAGAAGCTTCTCATTTGTAAAGATGATATTTATTAAATCTCATTGATGCATTGCATCTTTGTTTTTGTAAGCTGCCTTGGAAACTCCACTAATTGACAGCTTTGTCCACATCAGGCCATTCAGGCAAAAGTGATCACTGTGCCTTCATAAATGAGCACTTTCAATTTGGGTGTTTCCTGTCCACAGTAGTGAGCAGAACTTGATGGCATATAGTGGTACTGTGAGTTGTTGTACCCAACACTCCATCAGTACTGCCCCCACCCACCCTAAAAGCTCCAGAAACATCAGGTCCATTATGGACATTTATGCAAGAATTTGTTTATTTGTATACAAGCATATTATTATTATTATTATTATTATTATTATTATTATTATTATTAAATGCATGTTTTTCAGTACAGTGATACCTCAGGTAACATATGCTTCAGGTTACATACGCTTCAGGTTACAGACTCCGCTAACCCAGAAATAGTACCTCGGGTTAAGAACTTTGCTTCAGGATGAGAACAGAAATCGTGCTCCGGCGGCGCGGCAGCAGCAGGAGGCTCCATTAGCTAAAGTGGTGCTTCAGGTTAAGAACAGTTTCAGGTTAAGAACGGACCTCCAGAACAAATTAAGTACTTAACCTGAGGTACCACTGTATACCAGATTTTCACAGAGCAATGTTTACTTTTATTTTTAATATACCGGCTTTGTGCAAGATCTCTTCTTAACAAAACCACCGTTGCTTTAAATAATAACGAAATGATGTTATAATTATTAAATGCAACATTTTAGAGACACTCTGTCTGGCTTTCTGAGAGCCTGTATTGAGCTACAGATTGGCACAAGTCTCCACAAATCGATTTGGGGCTACTCCATCTGCTCTGTAGGAAATTGTATCCACTTCAACTTGACCTAGACAGTACACAGACTTGGTCAATTTGGTTTATGATTTGGCCAAATCTGGTGCACAAATCTGTTAAACAACTGTTGCTTTTTCTAAGCCCAAGGGGGTCTCAGGATCCTCTGACAGCCAAACACATAAAGTGAAAATATATAGCTTTCAACAATTTCCTTAGATGGGGCATTTATGGATATTATAATAAAATTCAAACAAGCATTATTATTTGTTACACCTCCTTCACAAAGCTATTTTTATGTAGTGGCTTTATCAGATTTGATATTGGTACTCACATCCAACCATACATACAAAAGTCTGTTTCTAAATCTGATTTAGCACATAACAGATGCACAGATGTACCTTTGGGAAGATTTATTATGAATCAGAGCTGTTACTTTACTCCTTAAGATCATGCCGTCATTTGCACATGTGGCTTCTGTACAACTGAGACTTTCCCAGCGATGCACATGTTTTAAAAAGTGTGACTCTTCAGCTCTCACTTAATCAAATTATTTTCCATTGCATCTGCCTCCTGTTATATTTATCTCTTCAAAAATCTATTCTTTTTGTCCCTTTCAGAATGCATTAAATATATCTGCAGATATGGGAAGCTATATTTGGAAATGTATTTTATGCATATAGGTTGCAAAGGTGAGGATGAATAAAACACCCCATCCACCCACCCTTAAAAACCACACCAAACCCTTAGAGAGTTTCTATTTAAGTAAAAAATTGTCATCAGAGGCCACGTTCCAAAAAGTATGATTGGAATAATTATGAAACCTTTGGAACAATGGCAATTAAATATAAACCTATTTCCTTGAAGTGGGATCATCTTTAGAATGGTCCTGGTTGTGAGCGGAACAAAGCTTTCATGCCAGGGTGGCACCATGATCACCCCAGGTCTATTGGCCAATCATTTTGAGCCGGGTGATTGGGGGCGGGGTTAAAAGTGGCAGCGCGAGATGTGCTGAGCACCTGCTTCATGCTGCCGAACACCCACCCTCCCGCCCTGTAATTTTATGTGTTCTCTGGCCTTGCTTTGGATGTTGGTTGGGGGCCAGGGGCCAGGTAGGAATTTTTTTCCCATTTGGCAAATTGGCACTGGCCACTTGGTTTTTGCCTACCTCTTAGCAATCATCACAACTTTGTAAGGTTTGGCGGTTAGGCATTGGCTCATTGATTTCTGGGGGAGGGGAGGTCAGCCATCATCTCCCCTCCAGTGACTAAGGGTATTCTGTTAAAGGAATCCAGGGCCTGGTTCCTGTCCGAAGTCCGCTTGAGGGGCTAGGGCCGTGCCAGGCCTCTGGGGACACCAAGGAAAGCTGTAGGCGGGTTCGCCCGATGTGGCTTCCTCTTTGGGTGGTTTACCCTTATTGACTTCCTGCAAAGGGGGCAGGAGTCCAATATAGTCCTTTGCCAATGCCTAACCTAATACCACTCACATTTCTGTAATTCAATAAAGTTGTGGCCTAATTTTTTTTGCCAATAACCTTAAACTAAATATTCTGTGTCCGTGTGAATTTATTTAAAGAGGGGCTGTTCTGGGGGCTTTGCCACATAATAAACTCAGCACAGTCTAAACAACACTCCATGCATTAAAATGCCCATATCAATTACAATACATTTTAGTTCTTTCCTACATAAGGCACAGTGAAAATCCTAATTTTTTTCAATTAACACAAAAATAGGAAGGAAGAGGTGCAATCCTTCTCTCTTGCTAAGCATGACACAGGCATGGGCATCAGTGTAAAACACAAATGACATTTTTTTCCTCTTCACAACAACTGTTCCTGTCTCCCTTTTGCGGCTGCATCCCTGGACCAAATATATCAGGCATGTCCAACTTGAAGTAGGGATGTGACCAATGATCTAATATGAAAACTGGCAGTGATCTGTCACCCAGGGATGGGTGCAGGGTGGGGGTGGCACACATGGCGCCTGCTTCCTCCAAGGCTGGCTGCTTCCCCGACTGGGTGTGCATGCCTGTGTGGCATCGAAACAGCCCCTTAGGCACGTCTCTGGAAGAGGGAGGGACGCAATCGACTGATCAATCCTGATCAACTCATTGGACATGCCTGAAATATATGTAGTCTGTACCTACCAGTTTTTAGGCTCAGAATCTATAAAATATGTCATTAGGAAAAAATGATTGGGGGTGCAATTTTATGTATGCTTCTCAGAGAAAAAGCTTGTATTGGTTGTCATTTCTGAGTAAATATGCATAGGATTTTATGATCAATAATGTTTCTGTCTACTAAATGCCCATAATAAATATCAACAGTTCAGTTGCAATGATCAAATGCTCCTGTTTTGGATTCCATCAAGGTGGTGGTTTTCCATGCTTATCCACAAGATACTATGTGGCCCCTACTAGTTTATAGAGGAAGGACCATAGTTCATTGGCAGAGAATCTGCCTTGCAAGCAGAAGGTCCTAGGAACAATCCCTGGAATCTATAGGTAGGGCTGAGAGAGACTCTTTCTTGAAATCCTGGAGAGCTGTTGTCACTCAATGTAGGCAATACTGAGCTAGATTCACCAATGATCTGACACAGTATAAGGCAGCTTCCTGTGTTCCTATTCATTTCCTTCAGAGCTGGGGGCTCTCGGGGATAACAGGCAATATCTGGTGAAGGTGAGTCAAAGTCAGGTCAAATCCACAAGCAACATACCTCCACATGTGGTGGAAATGCCCTAAAATCCAACCCTTCTAGACAGCAGCCCTACAAGAGATAAGCAAAATAAGTAAATGGGTATTAGAACTCACTGCAGAATTGGCCCTACTGAACATCTTCCAAGATCATAATGACCACTCACATCATAGAGAGTTTATAACCCACCTACTCTCAGCAGCCAGAAGCCTCATAGCCAGACACTGGAGGGACCTGTCAGGAGTAAACACGAGCCAATGGTATCAAATTGTATGGGAAACAGCCTTCCTAGAAAAGCTAACCAATAAACTGAAACTGACTTGGGGACAAATAGAAGAGGTTGCCTTCACTCCAGTATGGTTCCTCTTTATCACATACACAGCCTGACAAGATGATGACAAGAATCCACCAACAGCATACAAATCAATCTGGTTTACCTGACCCAACAAGCCCTTCCCCCACAAATGCAAACAAACCCCACTGTAGCCAACCACAGACAACCAACCATATTCTACCCCCTGATACATCTCACTACCAAGGAAATGTAATAAACGAATAGAAAGAGAACCTACCCAGTTGATGCTAACACAAAACCCAACACATACGCTATATCAGGCACCCCCAAACTCAGCCCTCCAGCTGTTTTGGTAATACAACTCCCATCATCCCTAGCTAACAGGACCAGTGGTCAGGGATGATGGGAATTGTAGTCCCAAAATGCTCTTGCTGGAATCAGTGTACACATCTACAAAGGACAAGCTTTAAAATGTCTCTATCCCTTCCTCACATTTTTCAGTGTGGTTGAAAAATGGCCATAATTAGCTTCGCACTGTGCCTGACTGTATTCCAACCTCCTTGAGCTGTTCTGCAAAGAAAAGAGCCCAGAGTTCTGATTTTATCCCACCTGGCACCATCTTCAGCCAAGCAGGCCAGATAGCATGATCTTTACTAACTTCTGTGAAATGCTGCCAAGCACATCTGTACGGGTTGAGTCCTTCCGATACACTTTCAATGTCATCAACTTGCTCATCTCTTGTTATTGGGACAAATGAGAGAGTTTTTAACTATTACTCATTCAGTCCAGGTGCCAACACACCCAAGTCACATCTGTTGACTGAGCAGATGGGAAGAGTTCTTTCAGCTAAATCATTTGGCAATCATCATTATTAGCTGAGTGGGTCAAACCACATGCCATAAATTATCCATTTACAGCTGTTTGTATGATAAAATATTTGGGTTTAGATATTTTTTCCTGCCTTGACCCTTAGCTCCAATGTGCCATGGGAAAGGAAAGTCAAATTAGCATTCAAAACACTTTTTTCTGTATCTTCAAGGCTTCCTGTGGCCTATTTAATAAGGAACAAATGAATGTCTAAAAGAATTCCTTTGCCCATTTCTACACAACCTGTCTCACACAGTTAAAAAGGCAGCAAAAGAAAATATTTTACTAACGTCTATGAACAATTTATTCAGTAATGATAAGCTTGATAAGCCTGATCCAACTCTTTAGACTGCAATGCATCTCAAAGTTTTAAATTTAATTCTTAATCATATCTGACCACAGCGAGGATTCATTTAAACATGTGGATGAATCTTTTTATAAGTGTGAATATCACCCAATTCAGATTGGAATGACAGTATGTAGGAAGGAGGCCTTAACCTCTTCTGCCTCCATTGTGGTCCCAATGAAAATCCTTCTTTAACCTGCTGGTTGGCCATTGTATAACTTGGAGGTGGGGAAGGAAGACTAATCCTTTCCTCCTGTGCAATGGTCCTGGTGACAACCCCCTCTGGCACCAAAGAGAACTTCCCTCACATATGAAATAGAAACCAGATAGGGTAGGATGGGAGATTTTCATCACAACAAAAGGAAAAAAGATAAAGCCACTCTGTGTGTATTGTGGTTCCAGACATTATATTGGGATCAGCTAGGTCCTAGACAGCATCTTAAAAAGCAGAGATATCACCTTGCCAACAAAGGTCCGTATAGTTAAAGCTATAGTTTTCCCAGTAGTGATGTATGGAAGTGAGAGCTGGACCATAAAGAAGGCTGATCACTGAAGAATTGATGCTTTTGAATTATGGTGCTGGAGGAGACTCTTGAGAGTCCCCTGGACTGCAAGAAGATCAAACCTCTCCATTCTGAAGGAAATCAGCCCTGAGTGCTCACTGGAAAGACAGATCCTGAAGCTGAGGCTCCAATACTCTGGCCACTTCATGAGAAGAGAAGACTCCCTGGAAAAGCCCCTGATGCTGGGAAAGATTGAGGGTACAAGGAGAAGGGGACGACAGAGGACGAGATGGTTGGACAGTGTTCTCAAAGCTACCAGCACGAGTTTGACTAAACTGCAGGAGGCAGTGGAAGACAGAAGTGCCTGGCATGCTCTGGTCCATGGGGTCACGAAGAGTTGGACACGACTAAACGACTAAACAACAACAAAGGTGCTATTTACATTTTACAAGGGATGCATGCAACCTTATGCAGCATGGCTAATGTCATGTGAACTTTAGCTCTTAGATCCACAGGACAGACCAAACCAGAGCTGAAATCGGGGCAGATTGGGGAGAGGAAGGGGAAAGGAGATTAACACACATGCTTAAGTCATGTCATTTTCCTAAAGCAAAACCTCAAATTGAGGTTGGGGATAACTATATCACATACATAATCTAAAGGAGGAGGGAGGACCTAAGGATTTTCTAAGGGGAATTCTAAACCTGACTAGATTTCCCTGCGAATCTTTGGCACAAAAGCCATTCTCACCTGGTTTAACTGAGTCAGATCTGGCAACTGGGCATCCTTCCTGCGATGAAGAAAAAGGAATAATGAGAACAATATCATTTTCTGTGTAACCTGTTCTGTGCATTTGCATGCAACACATTTATTATTGCTATTTTGTTGAAGGTTTTAGCATTGTGACTTCTGCATAGTTTGGGGATAAAATTGGAGGTCAGTTCTATCGTGGTGCATAGACTTGCTTTTGTAACAAAACTTCTTCCAATGCACATGAAAAGGTTCTTTCTTTCTTTCTTTCTTTCTTTCTTTCTTTCTTAGAATGGCTCATGCACAGATTATGATTCTGTGGAATGAAGTTGAAGTTTTCTAAAACACTGGTCCAGCTGGGAGCATTAGCTGTAGGTTGGTTGAGTACATTGTTTGTGTCTCAATTCCCAGCATCTTGAGCAGCAGGAATCCAAATGATCAGGAACACTGGAGGGCTTCAGACAGTTAGGGCTCGACAGTAGGGAGGTTCACACAACCCCCTCAATGCACTAAGAGCATACAGGAGGGGGTCCCTGCCCCACACCACCCACAGTGAAGGAGTCCTAAATGCAAAAGTGCATGGCCACCAAAGGTTCTGGCTGCCCCTCATGCCATTGGTAGGGACAGGTTTAGTTAGTAAGGCTGTGCACTGCATCTGGCTAGAAACAATATGTTGAATGAAATTCAGGTCAACCTGGGTTTCAGGCAGATTGGGTTGAGGCAGCCATGAATTTCCCCAGGTTGAATTGTGCCCACCTGCAGCAATCCAGGGCTGTCGAAAGAAGTGAGGATGCTTAACCAGAATATTAAACGCTGATTAAACATGTAGTTGGCAGAGAAACGATGCACAACTCCCCCCTCCCCCGTTGCAGATTTAATTGGCATTTCAAACCCTAACTTAACCTATGGTTGGGAGGTGAGAAAAGGAGGGGCATGTCTCCTTCTCTCCCTTTTACCCGCCAGACCGCATTGCATGACTTTGCAAATTCCCCATTCTGTTTAGGGTCTTGATCTGAGTTAGGTTGGGTCAACTCCAAATCATATCAGGGTGGATCATCAGATCAGATTGCAAATAGGATCAGGGCAAGGGAGCACGCACAGCTCTACTAGCTAGCGGGTTCCCCTTACATTTGCTTTCTTATGCTTATTAATGCCTGATGCTGACAATATCTTCAATATTAAAGTGGGAGGAGCACAGAATATGCTCTGTTGAATTAATTCACAAAATGTGTAGCAAACACCATAAGCCAAAATACCTGCATTTGGGAGAAAAAATGAAAATGGTTTTAAGAAGTTGTATGTATGCTAAGTAGATCCTTAATGGCAGTAAGTGCATACAGGCTAAACATCAAACAGGATTTTGATACTTGAAATAAAACAGCACTTAAGCCACAAGCACTTATTCTAAGCTCATAAACTAAATTCATAATAAAGTCCCAAGCACATCCAAGAGAGAGGTCTAGATGTCTCCAGTCTCATCTATCCCATAATTGCACTAATGGTTTGTACTTTGAAACCAGGCCAATTCTGTCATCTGCACAGCATTCCAATGCATTGCATTCTAAAATGTGAAAACAGTACATCAAGAACCTCCTGGGTTTTTCTCATTCAAACTTGATTCTCACTTCCTAATTGTTGTTCAGTGCATGCCGTGTAAACTTAATTAAATCTCACTTTAATGCATCAATTAAAACAGCAAATTACAATGGACAGCAATGATTTCAGGAATGGCTGGCAATACCCCAGTTGCAGATATCCGGATCTTCCAAAACAACCTATGCCCTACCCATGTTTCCCCTAAAAATGGCAAGCACTGTTATATTGATTGCACTAGTTCCACCACCTTTATGTACAAAACTAAGTTTTCAGCATATGGATGTACAGAGTCAAGAACCATGAAAACCTCAGGTTCAGGTTGCTAGCTCTCATGGCTGTGGGCAAGGAGAGTCTATCAAAGGTTCAGAAAACACTCTTTGTAATTATGATGGGAGTGCAAGGATAAGTTCAGGCCGTCCTTTAAAGCACAATGTGAGAGGAGACCCATTAAAAAGAAAATGTAGCAGCATCTTATACTGACCCAGTTTTAACACCCCCTTCACAGTAGATGTCAACGATTTGGGATTGTACCATAGTCTTCTACTAAGGCACAGGATTCGTGCTGTGATGCCATCTGGCTTCCCTGGAGCAGATTCAAAATCAATTTCCCACTGCCTCAGAAAAAAAGTACTACTTGGAAGCATGCACCTTAAAACATATCTATATACACCAATGGCACATAATTGTTTTCACTACCAATCTGTAGTGCTAATCCTCAGAATAGAATCTAGAATTCACACACACCCCTTTTTAAAAAGTATCATTTTGCCAGTGGCTTCTGTTTAAAGACTATTTGCAGGCAACTTTTGCTTCTCAGGACACACAGCGCAAAAACCATTTTTCCTTCTTCTGGTGTGATGGGGGGTCTGCCAAGATTTGGAGCTCGCACATTTCCTTCTCCAAATAGGGGAATCATGAGAAGCAAATAGACAGATATAACACGCATCCAAGCTTCATTTCCTATAGCACCTGAAACATGTCTGAAGATGGAGAGCAGCTCCTTATGTTTGTTATCTGCTGAACACTCAAAACCAATTCTGACATGCTATTTTTCCTCTATTTTATGAACAACCCCTTAGACAAATTGAGGCATTTATTTAATTCCTTATCTTGTATACCGCCCTTCATCTGATGATCACAGGGTGGTTCATGACATAAAAACACAAAATGAGAACACAAAATATGTAACATATGCAAAGCAACCAAAATTCCTCCCTCCAAACGAATGGTAATGGCCTGGAGCTCTGAATTTGTGCCTTCCAGGCCCCCATTCACATGTCTTGTGCCTTCCTGTGATGTTGATGTTTTGCTGCAGCATAATAATAATAATAATAATAATAATAATAATAATAATAATAAATGATATCAATCAGTTCTGTTATTAGTCCAAACTAAAATGGCTTACTGACAGTGATGGCCGGTGCCCATTGGGGCTAGTAGGGTGGAAGGAGGATATGAAAAGCCAGTGATGGGCAGAATCAACTATTTCCTCTTCCTTGTTGAGTTCTTCAAGGAAACCAAGGTCACTGTATTTGGCAAGAGGACTACCAAGTCCAGTTGGACTTTAGACGGTCACACCCTAGAGGAAGTACC
This sequence comes from Podarcis cretensis, assembly GCF_951804945.1. Lineage (NCBI taxonomy): Eukaryota > Metazoa > Chordata > Lepidosauria > Squamata > Lacertidae > Podarcis > Podarcis cretensis. The sequence goes on along the minus strand of NC_137176.1, from coordinate 20,345,640 downwards.
CAGAATTTAATATCTAGGATTAATGGAAAGTCATAATGGAAACCCCATCTGGAAGCAAGCTAATATCTGGTGGTTCTACTGGGCAGCTATATATGTTCTTCCATTCAAAGGGCGGGCAGTTAATCAACCCAGCTATTGAGATCTTTGTCTCTAAAATCAAATGCTCTACAAGGCTGAGATATGGGGAATTGGTGTTAAATCTGAAATGGAGAGTTCTACAAGGGCAGCACTGTTTAGGAGGGGGAGGGGGAAGGCAAGCAGGTGTGGGTTGGCAGACTGAACTTAGTGGGACAATAACCAGCCTAGACTGCTCATTCATTTGAATTTGTGATATGCAACTGACATTTTCTCGTGCATTTAATGCAGCCCTATCTAACCTGGTACCCTCCCAGCCACATGGCCCAATAGCCAGGGAGGATGGGAGTTGCAGTACCAGCTATCTAAAACAGGGGCAGGCAACCTAAGGCCCAGGGGGCTAGATGCAGCCCAATCGCCTTCTCAATCCGGCCCACGGACAGTCCGTGAATCAGCGTGTTTTTACATGAGTATAATGTGTCCTTTTATTTAAAATGCATCTCTGGGTTATTTGTGGAGCATAGGAATTCATTCATATTTTTTTCCAAAATATAGTCTGGCCCCCCACATGGTCTGAGGGACAATAAACTGGCCCACAGCCGAAAAAGGTTGCTGACCCCTGATCTAAAGGCCCACAGTTGTGGAATGTTGTTTCAGTGGAAGCAGGCTGAATGCCACAATTCCAAAATGAATTGTGGAACAAAATACATCATCCACTACCATATTACTGATAGAACTAGTTTGAAAGGGTAAAAAGTTGCTGGTAGTCTAAGCACAATACAAACATGCAAATATATGGCTACCTCAAGGCTAAAAAGGAAGAAAACAGGTGCAGTTTCCCGAGAGTGTTAAACTGTTTTTCATCCCTATGATAGTGGTTATCTTTCAGACTCAGAGAATTGGTCCAGTGGCAGGTTATTTTGCCCTTGGAATTTATCTGCTTGGTGCCAGGGCAGGCAATTTAAGGGAGCTCCAACACTGCTATTAATGCAGTCTGAATTGACATGTCAAGGCAGGGAATCCCAGCTTAATGGCAAAGCAGGGAGCATGTGGTGAGGGGGTAGATTGGCATCACTGACAGCCACGCTCCACTCGGCTTGACATTCACCGCCAATGACTAGCCTATTATCATTTGCCTCCTTAATAGTGTGGAATATTTAGGGCCCTATTCAAGCATGATAAATCATGTGGGGAGTTGCAACTCTTAAAGGGGGGAGTCCGGGATAGCTGACAGGAGCTGCTCAAACTTCACCTTCCTGACCCCTTAGCTTGTAAGATCAGTTGCAGGGGGAGAGTAAAACAGCATGACGTTGATTGGCAAGGGGAGCGAGAGAGCATCTTTGCATGCTTTGGCATGCCTTCTGGCTGCTCATACTCAGTGCATCTCCAGTGCTTGGTTGTTTGTGGGAAAGAGATCTAATTCAGGGCTGGAGCAGGGAGAAAATCTCAGGTTCTATCTCCAGTTAAAATGCCTTTGCCCATGTGCCTGTCAAATTAGTCCAGCCTTCCTGAACCTGGTGGTCTGCCAGATGCCATTAGACTGTAATTCCTACCAATCTCTGACGATCAGCCAGTTAAGTGTAGTGACTTCATCTACTGAAATTGGGAATGTTCAAATGCATTACTGTGTTTAATTCTGGAATGTTCCCCAGTATCTCTCATGTGATTGGTTAATTTGGGTCACATGAGAGGCATCACATTACATTCTCCATATTGTTTTGTGCGTGAGGGACTTCACTGCAATGGCTGCATCTCCACAAACACTGAAGAAGAGAAAGTGTTAGATAACTCTCTTGTCGGAATCTCCACTTGGCCAACCTGATAAAGCTCCATTTTCCGGCCGAGTCTCCGGAATCGCCTCTGACGAATAATTAACAACCTTGAGCCTTTGATGAGGCTCCAAGGCACATTCTCCAGCAGAGTATCCAGCACAGGGAAGAGACGAGAGGCTTGGCTACATGCTATGCTTTATTTCTAAGCTAGGCAGAGAGCAAAGAAAAATACATCCTCTCTCTATGAAAGCAGAGAGAACTGAACAAAGGAAACAGGAAACCACTAACGTCACATCCCGTCTCCCTTTCCTGTGAGACTGGATGCTCTCTGGAATGTAAACAGAGTCCTGTGACTCCAAGCAGCTGCTCAGTGGCAAACAGAAACTAACATCTCTCTCTAAACAATAGAGGAGATCTGAGCTAATGATTCTCTGTGAGTGTAAGTGGCAGGAAGAAGTACAGAAGTTGATGTTCTCCCAAAGAAGCAGTAAGGAGAAGTCTGCCAGAAGGAGAATGTGGAAACCTCTCAGAAGGAGCTTCATGGCCTGGCTGGGTCATGTACAGAAGGCTGAGAGCGAGGACTGGAAAGAGAGAAAGACACAGTTTGTTTGAATGTTTAAGGAAGAAGCTGTAACCTTCTATTAAGTAAAACAAAGCCCATGTGATGAGCCCCTGCCATCTCGCAATGCCGCCTCACCTGAAAGGGTGAGCGGACTTGTGCTGAGAGACCAAATCATCATCTTTTTGCGACACACAATTTTAAAGACTCAACAGAACCCACAGACAACCAGCTAGTGATTCATTGTTGGTGGCAAGCTACTCTTAGAGGCGAAGGGGTTCGCCTGAGCCAAGTTACTGTATTTATATTCCAAAATCTACTTTAATATGCCACAACTACATTTGTCAAAACAGACATAGTCACGATTCATCTGTGAGAGACCAGCAGGTAAGTGCAGTGGAAATACAAGTGTAGAGAGCCATGTGAGATGGAAGCATATAAATCAATTACAAGAGCATATATGCATAGCTATATTATTTTTACAAATGCCTGCCTTGATTGATGTTCTGGCTGAGCTGATGAATACCATTGGTTTTTGCAAATGCTTGTATGCTAGTTCCCCACCCGCACCCCACCAGAAATCCAGAATGAGAAACTAGCTTTAGCAATATTTTTACCAAGGTAGAAATAACTCATGGAAATGGTGGGCACCCAACAGGAAAAAAATATATTCTAAAATTCTGGAAAGTATAGGCAAACAGTCAGGACTGAAATAAAAAATGAGCACCCCTTCCCCTACCAAACCTTACTTATTTTTTAATATCTTCTGTTCCTTGGCAAATTATCTAAACTTCAAAAAAAGCTCAAAACCTTGAAGCCATCCAATCAAAATTATCTATTCAGTCACATGACCTTTTAAAAGTCATTGAGCACCGCCTTATTTATTTATTTATTTATTTATTTGCAATTTAGCAGAAAAAGGAACCAATCCACCTAAATTAGTAGGAAACCAACCTATTGTATTGTATAGGGCCTGTTAGATCACTCACTTGGGACTTTCTGAGAATGAGGTTCAGAACGTCCCAAGTAGCTGAAACTCTTTACACTGTGTTTTCAGACCCTGGTTTGCCCCAATTCTCATAACCATAGTTTCCCCATTTGAGTGTAATGAGAAACTATGGTTAATTAGCCCTATAAATCTTCAGCTGCAGCACGACAAGAAATGAGAAGTGAAATGGTTGCACAAGGCATAACGCTCGTGCATTTCTCAGCTTAATACACTGAGATAAGTTACGCTGGTCAGGAAGGTGTATAAAATATAAAATTGAAGGGAACAGAACAAAGTATGCCAACTAATTAATTATTCACTTGCACAATTTTCCTGCACTAAATTGTGCTTTCTAATATAAAATGGATTGGAGAGAAGGGCACAATTATCACTTATGCATACTCCTGGATGAATCACTTTAGCTTTAAAAGATAATACGTCAGGGCACTCTTACAAACATTGCTTGTAATGGACAGCTATTCCCCAGAGTAAACAGAATGATTCCTATTTATTCATTCATTTTGCAATTCAGGAGCCAGGCATAAAATCCTAGGAAGCCCCAAGAAGCTTATGAGGCACTTAGCTCTGCCATAGACCGTAGCCCAATTAATATTACCATGTCACTCTGCTAAGCTATGTATCCCCCTTCATGTGGCTGAAGGCATTGCGTTCTCTGCCTTACCTTTGTTCCACCCTTGATGTCCACACATTAGGCATGGAGGCTAGAACTGGAGAATATGTGCATGAACCTCTGCATGCATACCCTGGAGTAGGGACCCTGGATAATCAAGGTTCCATCTCCTGGACAAGTTTATACTTGGAGGCCACTGCAGCTCAAACAGGAACACCTTATGCATGGATGCTGGAGGTGAAGAAAACCACAGGACCTCAAGGATGTTGCTAGAGGTGTGCTCCCACTGTCCCTTTAATCCCATGATGCCAGTTTGCATGCAAACATTATGAAGGGGGCTTCAATGCACAGGTCAAGGAACAGTGCATTACCCGGCAAATAATTCGTGCTGCTTTGTGCATTATGGCCCATCCATAGTTAAGTGTACCTAATCCCATAGAAATCAATAAGGGTGAAACCCTATTCGCTTTATGTTGCAGGTATGAAGTGCAGTGCAAGTGCTTGCTTTGCTTAAAGAGCACACATTAAGCAGCCATATGTGTGTACATTCCACCATTGTCTCAGAGAGAGGAATGCAATACAGTGCGTTCCTGGGTCTTAACTCTCCCAAGTGAGTGTACATTGCACTGCAGCCTTAGGATGCAATCCTGGACACATTTAACTGAAAGTAGCACCCATTGAACTCAGTTCAATCATAGGAGACAACTCCTAGGTCCGAGGTCTCTTCAACCCCTCAACAAAATAGGCCTACCCCCCACTAATATAATGGGCATTGCCATTCAAATGGGGCATGTCTTGTGGGGTGGGACTTACTCCCCCCCCCCCAATATTTCATTCAAGTTGGCACCCCTGAACGCAATTGACTTCTGAGTAGATGTGTGCAGAATTGCATGGTCAGTTTTCAAATTCATAGGGCCCATCATTAGAGCTGGTGGTCCCAGTGCAATCATTTCTGGGGACTATCTGCAGAACCCCCAGTGAGCTCTCAGTCTGGTGCAGCATGATGTACTACAATGAGAAAATACGTGTGATTGCAACAATGCCATCCTCTCCGTTTATGGGGAACAGGGGATAGATGAATTTCATACACCTCTTCTTCCTTGGAAGTTGAGGAAAGATGGTATCTCCCTAAGAGAGAACATTATGGCCTGAGGGTGATTTCATCCAAGGCGGAGATATGGTGACAGGCTATTTAAGCCGACTCTACCCCTTTATTTGGCTCCAAACTCTTTCACAGTATGGGCCTACAAGCTAGTTGTCAGTTTTCAAGGGGCTGAGTAGGCATTCTTTTGGGAGACCCCGCTTGGTGTTGGATCTTTTCTCCTACTGTACGCAGTTGGGTGATGTTTGTCTGTCTGAGTGCTGTTCCTTCAGTCTGGCTAACCAGCATGTAGTCTAGGGAGGTGAGAAGATTGCAGGAAGAATGGAACCCTTATCTGAAGCAGTGTTGAATTGTGGGCCTTCCTTCAGTCACTGTCTTCAGTCATGGTCTGCAGGAGCTGGGGGTACCCTTTAGTCTGATGGACACATTGGGATGAACGTTGACTAAAGGGGCCACAGCATATCTGTTGGACTCTTACACCCAATGTGTATGCAGAGGGGTCGAGGGAATTTTAGGAAACCCTGTTGCATGCACACAGTGTGTGGCTGTTAACTCGCCCAAATGACTGGGATATAAATTACCCCATGTATTATGAACACTTGCCCAAACTAAATTGGATTTGGTTACATTGGTTGAATCTGACTAGTTAATTTGTTTTGCTGATCCTCAAGTTGTTACACTTAATCAATATAATCTGTTTATCTACATTTGGTGGTCTTGACTATTCTTCCCGGCAAACAGAAAAAAAGCCAGCTGTTCAAAATAAGAGAATCTCCATGGATTTTTATGAAGGTATAATCCTCTTAGGGCTCGGGCCATCATTATTGCACTTCCCACCTATGCAAAACTGAAGAACATGATCTTTTTGCTTGCTGTTTGTTATAGAAAAGAAATGAGGATTTTATTTTATTTTTTAAGAAAGAGAGATTAGCTTTCTGCATGTCAAAGGAACATGTTTGAAGTCACAGTTTGTTGGCATTATGCTGAATATTCCAAGAGTTCCTGTAGCCTTTAGTTCTTGCCTATAATCTGTGTGTCAGAGGTCTTTCCTTTTCTCCCTGCATGGTTTAGAATACTTCTAATGTGCAATTCACTTCCTAGATCACAAGCTTCCTTACAATTGATGTCCCCAACCCCAAGTTGGTTTAGATGTTTTATTTCAGCACTCCGACCTGGGGGGGGGGGGGGGGGAGAGACACAAGAAGCAAAATGTGGCTGAATATGAAACTCTTTGGGACAGAGTGGGTTGCTCATGCCCCATAACATGAAAATGCTGAGGTGTAGAATGGGCAAGGTGAGGGGGGCTGTTGCCCCGGGCACAGTTTTTCCATGGGCATATTTTGTTCCTCACAGCACCCCTGCCAGTCCCGAACTGCATTTTGAATCCAATCCCCCACCCCAGCCTTGCCAAGCAGCATGGGGCTGGCAGAGCATGAGGAGGCCACAACAGGCATGCATGCTTCCACTCAGACTGATTGGAAGGGCACATGCCTGCCATGCTGCATCCTCATGTGGCTCTTCCAGCCCATGCTGGCAGGGCAGCATCAGGAAGATGCAACAATCATGCGACTGGACCAATTGGAAGGGCGCTTGTCCATCCTGTTGCGTCCTATGCAAGTCTCCCTCCATGCCTAATAATAATAATAATAATAATAATAATATTTATACCCCGCCCATCTGGCTGGGTTTCCCCAGCCACTCTAGGTGGCTTCCAACAAAATAATAAAATACAGTAATGCATCAAACATTAAAAGCTTCCCTAAAGAGGGCTGCCTTCAGATGTCTTCTAAACGTCTGGTAGTTGTTGTTCTCTTTGACATCTGGTGGGAGGGCGTTCCACAGGGCGGGTGCCACTACCGAGAAGGCCCTCTGCCAGGTTCCCTGTAACTTGGCTTCTCTCAGTGAGGGAACTGCCAGAAGGCCCTTGGTGCTGGACCTCAGTGACTGGGTAGAACAATGGGGGTGGAGACGCTCCTTCCGATATGCGCATCCACCCCACCAGCATGTCACAAAGACTGTGTGGCCAACTCCTAAATCCTGTTGGAAAAGTGGTATCACCAGCAATAAATACCGTATTTTTTGCTCTATAAGACTCACTTTTTCCCTCCTAAAAAGTAAGGGGAAATGTATGTGCGTCTTATGGAGCGAATGCAGGCTGCGCAGCTATCCCAGAAGCCAGACAGCAAGAGGAATTTCTACTTTCACTGCGCAGCGATCCCTCTTGCTGTTCTGGCTTCTGAGATTCAGAATATTTTTTTTCTTGTTTTCCTCCTCCAAAAACTAGGTGCGTCTTGTGGTCTGGTGCGTCTTATAGAGCGAAAAATACGGTATTAATAATTATGTTAAGGTGTTGTTTTAATGCACGTAAGGCCGGTACAGGGAGCATTTTTCAGCCGAAGGGCCATATTACCTTCTGGAAAACTTTCTGGGAGGGGGTGTGCATAACAGTGGTGGGCAGGGAAAGAGGCAAGAATGGGTGCAGCAATGAATATGCAGGTTGCCTTTGTACAGAGTAGGCTGGTTTCAACGCACACTCACACACCCCTCCCCAGTGAGCCAAACAAGAGTAGTGGTAGCTGCAAATTTATTTTCTTAGCTATAAGCCATGACAAAGGTAGAAGGCCATCAGAGCTGAGCTACAAATTTGGCTCTTAACTTCCTAGCTGCCTGTGCAAATAGAGAAACATGCAGGTGACATAATTCTCCTTGTCTAATAGCAAAAAGCACACAAAACTCATTTCGTTTAAACAAAATCATTCCTGTGCTAAACTCAAGTAGGTATTTTCATGAGGATCTTTATATAAAGGACACTGGTTAATAATGTGGACAATATTCTCTATAGCTATTTTACTAAACACACAGAAATGCTGTTGCAAGGATAGTTGGGTTTTTTTTTCATAACAGTCACCCAGAAAGGCAGAGGGCATAACATTAAGTCTTTATTTTTTAAGAGCAATTCTATGTGCAGCCAAAATAATTGACTAGATAGCTTTCTGGTGGGCTGTCCTAATAAGTGGGTACAACCTAGGAAATCTTGTAGAATGGATACTTAACATTTTGGTCACAGAAGCTGTCTCATATGCAGGAAATTTTGACTGCGATTAAGACATTGATTGGATCACAGTCAGCTACTCTCACATTCTCTAACAGGTGTATATAAATCAGTGACTTGCTATGGAAAAGTGAGCCATAAGCTATAGGAACCAAACACGAAGATGGCAGAGTTAGCATTCCATTATGTAATTTTAAGAGCTGGAATTGTATTCTCAGTGCCTTTTCTCTCTCTTAAAAACATGCTTAGGGGTACTATCATTTTGACTCAATAAAATCACCATTTTATAGTTCAAATTGGGAAAAATAAATACAGTAAATGGACAAAAATACAAAGATTCACAAAATGTTTAGGGGTATGTGTTCCCCTGCGTCCCCCCAGAAAAAAAGCACTGTGTATTCTAATTTGGACAGAAGACCAACATACTTCTGAACAGACATACACAGTAGGAATAACAGCAAGCAAGGCCAATTATTTATTTAGAGAGGAATTTTGAACCCTCATCAATTTCTGAACTAATGATCAGCTGAGACCCTAAAGCTCTACACCCTATAGCAGGGGTCCCTAGTCCATTGTCCGCACATTGACTGTCTGAAATATTGGGAGGGGACCAGACCACTTGTCATCCCTACAACAGCACTCAGATTTCAGAAATCCCTTCCTCTACTTTTCTCCTTCCAATTTATTTCTGCAATCCTTAAAAAAGTGAACTTTGGGTTTCTGTACAATAAGCATGATTCGTCATAGCATGTCCCACTGAACCTGAAGAATCTTCGATGGTCCTGATTCAGCAGGTGATTAGTCTTGTACTGAAGCTTCATGAACTTACCCTCCCCAAAACATTTAACATGCAACAGATTACCTGAACAAATAATCTATTGCAGGGGTGTCCAAAAAGTTGACCGTGATCGACAGGTTGATCCCTGGATGACCAAGGTTGATCACAGTCACCTTATGGCTCTCATTGCTCAGTACCTTGTTTCCGCTCCCCTTCTGTCTTTCCCTGCATCGTGTTTAGTGTGTGTTCCATTGTTTTCTGCTGTAGCGCCGCGTCTGTTTGTTAGCCATAGTGTTGTTGGTGAGCGATTTAAAATTATTCTGCACACTTACTGTTTAAAAAAAGTAAACAACTTCTAAAAGTTCTAAAAAAAAGCTCAACAACAACAACTTGGGTCTGCCCCTCCCCCCATGGGTAGATCACTGCCAGTTCTTTTTCCCGGGAGTAGATTGCAGTATATTGGGAGTTGGACGTCCCTGCCCAATAGCATGGAGGGAACAACCTTCACCTGCAAAAAATTAAGGGTTGGAGCAACCAGTTTCCTACCCTTTGCAGAGAAAAATAAATAAAAAACTTCAGGATAGCGCTTACAAATTGTCATCATCAGACAGAATTGACTCATTTACTCTGGCAAGATATCCATTTCACTTTGAACAGGTAAAGAAACCTTTAAAAAAGCAGCAGTTCAAGCTACATCACTACACTAGAAGCAGATGGAGTCACAAGATAACTAAAGTGTGATTTCCCCAAGCCTAAAGAACCATAGAGGGAGAATGAAGAGAGCTAGATGTTACTGCCGTATACTATTCATTTCTTTCTTTTATCTATACTAACGGCAAATTAGCAAGGGATGCACCTAACCAAAGATTTTCCAGAGTGCTGCAGAATACAGCTTTTACAAAAAACCTGATGTTGTAGAATCCATCTACAACGAAAGGAAAGGTGGATGCTCATTTAGAATGGCAGTACCATACCCATCTGTACTGCTGAAAATTACTTGTTTCTCTGCAGTTTTGCTCATCTTATGCAATATTGTGGCGCATTCAACAGTAGCCACACCCTGGGAAACAGCTTTGACTGACCAGCTAAACCAGCTAAAGGTAGTTGAGGAGTCTCAAACCCTTGATGACTTAGGGACTTCCCCTAACTCACCCTGCAGGCTGGCAGGGCTTTGTGAGGAATGTGTCCCCCCCCAAAAAAAAAAAAACTGTGCCCAGGGTAACAGCCCCTCCATGCTACACCTCTGGCTAGATCCACTTTCATATAGAGGAGATTCCACAAATCGGGGTCTGCCACAGATGAATCAAATTAAAATATGTACTATGTACAGTGGTGCCTCAGGTTAAGTACTTAATTCATTCTGGAGGTCCGTTCTTAACCTGAATGTTCTTAACCTGAGGTACCACTTTAGCTAATGGGGCCTCCCGCGGCTGCCGCGCCGCTGGTACACGATTTCTGTTCTCATCCTGAAGCAAAGTTCTTAACCCGAGGTAGCGGGTTAGCGGAGTCTGTAGCCTGAGGCATCTGTCACCTGAAGCATCTAACCTGAGGTACCACTGTACTTGGAACTTGCAAAAATGACTGGGAGAGTAAGAGGAAACATAATCAGAAAGTGAGTAAAGAATGGATAGCATTTAAAGAATATATAAAACAATATTGTGAAAATGCAGATCTCCTGACAGGTTTAGATCAAATCTTGAATATTAAGGAATGCTAGAAACTTAAAAATTTCTTTATGATAATGCAATAGATATAACAGGAAGTGCGTATAGGCTAAGAATATGTAGAAAGCACAATAAGGTGAATCGGAAGTCAAAAGTGTGTGTGAAGTTAGAAGATTTGTTGTTAGTGTGTGTGTGGTTGTTATTGACGTACTGTTCTTTTTTTTTAAATAATATTTATTAAAGATTTTCAAATATAACAAAAAAAGAAAAACATCCAAATTTAAGGCCTTATTTTCAATTTCATCGTTACAGGACTTCCCCCTCCCCACCTCCTCTTATATTCCAATTCTTTCAAATAAATTCAACAAATTCTTACCCCAAATTTTAAAATTATTATCATTAACCCAATTTAAAAAATATTTTCCCATCCCCTAAAGTCGACCTGTTCCCTTCCACAAGTTCCCCTCTTTAATATAAGATACAGATTAACATTGGGACGCAGGTGGCGCTGTGGGTTAAAGCCTCAGTGCCTAGGACTTGCCGATCGAAATGTCGGCGGTTCGAATCCCTGCGGCGGGGTGCGCTCCCGCTGCTCGGTCCCAGCGCCTGCCAACCTAGCAGTTCGAAAGCACCTCCGGGTGCAAGTAGATAAATAGGGACCGCTTACCAGCGGGAAGGTAAACGGCGTTTCCGTGTGCGGCTCTGGCTCGCCAGAGCAGCGATGTCACGCTGGCCACGTGACCCGGAAGTGTCTCCGGACAGCGCTGGCCCCTGGCCTCTTAAGTGAGATGGGCGCACAACCCCAGAGTCTGTCAAGACTGGCCCGTACGGGCAGGGGTACCTTTACCTTTTTACCTTACAGATTAACATAAAAGAATTAAAAAAGAATAAAATATAATTTAACACCCTTTGGATTCCAAATTTCCCTCCCCCCTTTCCCGGTTGCGTTCCCAATGTCCATCAATATCTACTGTCTCCTGGAGCTCCCACATCTAAGCCATAATCCTTCACCAGTCCATTTTGCCGTCTTTTTAATAGTCTTTACCATCTTTTAATCATCTTTAATTTCAAATGTCCAATCTTAGAAGGGGTCTATCTTCCAACATTGTCCAGTTCTTGTTTTTCTTGTTGTTCTTGTTGTTCTCTCTTCTCCTCTTTTTTTTTTCTTTTTCCCCCCTGCTCTCCTGCACAAATGTTCTAATTCCAAAAAGTTTGTAATTCCTCTACAGAGGCTTTGTTATTCAGGAACAAAACATTACGTCAAGTCCCTTCCATTCTTCAATAGATAAATCTATTGTCTCCTTTAGTGTGTAGACCTCTGTAGACAAAATAGTGTTCCATTTCTGCAGTTTCTCAGGAGATAAAAAGTCCGATTCAAATTCCATGCCAGCGATACTTGTAATAACCCACAGCTCCTCTAGAGGGATTATAGTAACTCCGTTTCATTCCCGATCTCACCCACCAGTCAAAGTAACTTATTATTCCTTGTTTTAAACAGTTTATATCCAATTTATAAAACATGTAACCAGCAAAGTCCTCGTAGCAAAGTTCTCTTTTTATTCTTCAGTTTTGGCAGCTCCTTTGACAGCTGTCAAAACCTCTATTTCTCCTCTCCAGGCGCTCTCACGGATCGCTCCTGGGGCTCCCGGGGGGGGGGGTTATATTTTAATTCACATTCCACTCTTCTCCTCCAGCCCAGCTTATAATTTTCCATCGCGAAATTAATATCTTTATCAGAAAAAAAGGTTGCACTCGATCTTAGTTGTCAGGTCTTTTGCTTTAGCTCCTCTACAACAGGGGGGAGGTTGACTTCCTTTTTATACCGCCCCCGCTCACTCCGAATTTAAGAAAAAATTTATTCCCCTTTTTAATCCAAGTTCCAATTACTCACGGGTTATTCTTTTAAGTCCAGATTTTCAATGGAAGAAGTCAGCGCTCTCCGCCAAATGGCATGCGGCTTCGCTCGGCAGGGGAAGCGGAGGACTCACAGCACCACCCCCCCGTCACCCGCTCCGCAGCCTTTAAAAAGGCTCCTTCGCGTGGTGGGGGGGGGGCGCAAACGGTGCCCGCCGAGTCACCATGCCCATGGGTTTCAGCGCCCATGGTTTTTGAGGGTCCCCGCGTCGCCGGTGCGGTAGAACCCAGCCCCTGCCGAGCAGACTCCCTCCGGAGCTCGGAGGGAGTCCGCCATTTGGCGATGGCGCCAACCCGGAAGTCCTCGTACTGTTCTTTTTTTTGTCTGTGCTGTTTTATGTAAACTGTTTTGATAAATAAATAAATAAATAAATAAATAAATAAATAAATAAATAAATAAGTACTATGTAGATATGCAGAAGAACTTAGTTCAAAAGTCAAATAAATATATAAGAGAAGTGAATTGAGCTAAATACAGTCAGCATTCTTGGATGCTTCTATATCGATTGGTTATCAGCGCTCTCTCTTCTGTCTTTTGCAGTGAACCCTCCCTAGCCACTGGCTCAGCTGCTGAGGTGCTATGGAATGTTTGCAAACATTGCTGCCGCTCATACATTTTTAGAGAAATCTGCCAACACATTAGATTTAGAAACCAGATGGAGTTGTTTGTGGAAGGTTTGCAAAGAAGGGAGGAGTAGCCTGCAACATCACACTGAAATTGCTTGACTTAATGTGTGAAGGGTGTGCACAGTGCCAGATTTATGTATAAGCTAAACAAGCTATAGCTTAGGGCCCCACTCTCTCAGAGGCCCCACAAAAAATTAAAGGAAAAAAACCTGGATGTACATTTCCAAAATATAATATAAAAAAACAAATAAAATAAAACCTACATACAGCAACAGTGTTTTATGTGGTGTAGGCTCCTATGATGTAAGTAAGGGGCCCTGCCTGCTAGCCTGCTCCCTAAAATATCACTGGTTTGCTCATTTCTATATATAGGGTGCCTACATTCTGCATGGACTGGTTGCATGGCAACAAGTGCACATGGCTTTAGATACCTATTAGGTCCATAAATTACCATATAGCATATATTTAACACAAAAAACAGCGACAATTTGTTGTTGATAAAGGACAGCTGGACATATACAGTAAAGGGGCCGATTACCTTCAGTGGCTTAGGGCCTCATCAAACCTAAATCTGACCCGTGTGCATGAAAGAGAGATACATGCAGGAGAAGTGAAAGTGAGAGGATGAAAAAAAAAGGGGTGAGCACAGGAAATTTTACAAGCAAACAAAAGGGAAGACTGAGTTGAAGTGAAGGCCCAAGACAGGAGTTGATCATCATGTGAGCTGCGCACAGGTGGGCTGAAGCGAGCTACCACCATTCCTGCGGAGCCTCCTTTTATTGAGACAAATATGCAAGCTAGGCAGATACATTTTGGGCTGTGACCTTTACACATCTTCCGCCCCGAGATCGTGGGGTGGTACAAAGTTATTTTGGCACCTGTTTCCACAGCGTCATTTCCCCCTTGCACACTGTATGACGAAGGAGACAAAAGGTCTCAGGGACAAAGGTTACAGACAGGACACCACAGACTACTGAGACCGCAAAAGGTCAGACCGAGGGGACGATGTTCCGACAGCCGTGGCTTGTCTAAGGGGGAGTTTGCCCTGCACCCCAAGGTCACGCGTGCAGGCAGACTGTGGCTGCCTGCTGGTGGGGAAGTGTGCTCCCTCCGGACCCCACTCCGCGATATCCCTACACTGAGTATTTCTGGATCTTCAGTTCTCAAATTACACATGTGATAATGTAGCCGGATTATAGCAGAAACAACATTTGCAAAGCTCGGTTATCTGATCGATAAAATATTTATCTTGAGGCTTTAATTCACCCCTGATTTTATACACGGGAGGAGCACAAGATATAAACACAGTATGGGCATCATTCATTATTCTAGCAGAAACAAAAATAGCTATATTTTGGCTTATTAGTTTTGCGGGCTCATTTGGATACAGGCACAATTTGGAGACAACACTTATTGGTCATGGGAAATTTATTTTAGATTATAGTTAGGCTTGCACAAAGCTTGAGACAGTTTATGGCCCTATAGCACTTGATGATTGCTGGCTTTTTTCCTGAGCTCTCCATAGGGATATGAATGTTTCATAAACAAACCCCAATTCATGCTATTAGCAACAAGGAAGAATAAATAGGTAGGCACTTGCTAGCTTTCCCCTTTATTCCTGAGATCCACACATATTGAAAAGAAAAAAAACCCTCTCTCTTACTCATTCCAGAAAAGTTTTAAAAAACAAAAAAGCTTTTAAATACTCACCAATACATTCTAACAGTTGGCCCAGTTATTTAAAAGTCAAACATTGTTAGGCTTGCCATATTTCCTTTTCCCCCAGGACACATTCTCTTTTTCATGGGTATGTAAAATGAGAGTCGACATAGTGATCCATAGTTAAAAGTAAAAGGCAAAGGTAAAGGGACCCCTGACCATTAAGTCCAGTCGTGACCGACTCTAGGGTTGTGGTGCTCATCTTGCTTTATTGGCAGAGGGAGCCGGTGTACAGCTTCCGGGTCATGTGGCCAGCATGACTAAGCCACTTCTGGCGAACCAGAGCAGCGCACGGAACGCCGTTTACCTTCCCGCCGGAGCGGTACCTATTTATCTTGCACTTTGACGTGCTTTCGAACTGCTAGGTTGGCAGGAGCAGGGACCAAGCAATGGGAGCTCACCCCGTCACGGGGATTCAAACCGCCGACCTTCTGATCGGCAAGCCCTAGGCTCTGTGGTTTAACCCACAGTGCCGCCCGCATCCCTATAGTTAAAAGTAGAATTCGGCAAATGTGTCCTCTTTTTTTCTCTTCAAAATATGGCAACCCTAAACTTTATCTTAAAACAAGATGTTTTACAAGAAAAATCTACATTGGCTTTTGTTTTCTGTTAGAATATACCGTACCGAATTCCACCACATTCTGCTTTGCTTTGCTTTTCAGTTTGCAGTATTTGTCAGGGCATTTTGTATCATAACATATCACCATCTGGAAAAACATTTCTCCCATAGGTGAACTACCCTATTCAACAGTTGCAACCTCTCTGTTTGCTTTTACAGTGAATTTGACACCTCAAAACATTATCTTGAAGTATTTGTCCAGTGTCTGACTCCCTAGATGGATGGACCACATAAATCAAATCAATTTTTTTTCTCATGCTTGCCAAATAATATTTGAACCCACCTTCTGCCATCTAGAATATAAAAATGTCATTTGCTCCAGTGTCCTGTGGTGAAGAAATAAGTAGGATAGATAATATCTTCTGAGCGGAAAATTAAATTCTGAAGGCTTCTTCAAAACACCCAATCTGATTTGCAGCAAAACCTGATTGGCAACCTTGCAGAGAAATGTGAAGACAACTTTGCAACTGGCCACACTCTTGCTGATTTGTAGCATTCAACTGCAAATAGTCAGGGTACCATTAGCCAGACATGGGACTGACTACCACCATACAATACTAACTCTGTGTCATCTATCACTGGCTAATGGTCATGATAGATATCTTCTGCCTCTTGCACCCAGGTCCTGCTTACAGTCTTCCCATAGAGATCTGGTTGGCCACTGTGAGTACAGGGTGTTTAAAGGTAAAGGTAAAGGTACCCCTGCCCGTACGGGCCAGTCTTGACAGACTCTGGGGTTGTGCGCCCATCTCACTTAAGAGGCCAGGGGCCAGCGCTGTCCGGAGACACTTCCGGGTCACGTGGCCAGCGTGACATCGCTGCTCTGGCCAGAGCCAGAGCCGCACACGGAAACGCCGTTTACCTTCCCGCTGGTAAGCGGTCCCTATTTATCTACTTGCACCCGGAGGTGCTTTCGAACTGCTAGGTTGGCAGGCGCTGGGACCGAGCAGCGGGAGCGCACCCCTCCGCAGGGATTCGAACCGCCTACCTTTCGATCGGCAAGCCCTAGGCGCTGAGGCTTTAACCCACAGCGCCACCTGCGTCCCATAGGGTGTTTGCATCTCATCAAAAGAGCTCTTCTTGCACTCTTATCATCAGATATTTTATTAGTTGTTACTGAGGAAAGAGTAAGTGTGAGAAATTGGGCTGTCATTTTTAATGGCAGCTGTGTTTCCACTTGTCACGTGTAGAGAGTCCTCCTCTCCCTTCAGTAACTTCACAGATAAGAATTATCGAGCAGTTGATAGATTTATAGTCCTTTTATTACAGCATCATGTTGTGAGCACAAATACACAGCTCTCCACAAGGAGGGCAGTTGGCCAGTCTACTCCGACTTCCGACTTCCGACTTCTGCAACATTTTGGGCGCCAAGGGGAAGCTCCTTCCTCCTTCTGACTCCTTTGCTCTCTGATACGTTTGGACCTCCAAGTCTGTGGTGAGGGGCAGGGGTCCCCCACGCTCTCAAGAGACATCTCAACTAGCTGTCCCCTCCCTTCTGGTTCTCTTGTCATTATCTCAAAACTGGGTAACTCCTCCCTAAGCTGTTCAGCTTCTGTCTCTCTCTCTTTCTCTCTGTTTCTGAACACGCTGTGGACAAGGTGGGTGACTCTTCCCCATCCAGTTCTCCATTGGAGAGAAGCTGGTCGACCATAGAATGCATTCCCCAGTCCTCGTCTTCAGACCATTCCCTGACACCACTATGATGTCTAGTTTCATCACAGTGTCAATAACTATTGGGGCACAATGGACAAAAGGAATCCATTTCAAGATCAGAGACACTGGGTTGCTCCAAAGACTTCCCCTCCCTTAAAATGAAATTCTGCTCAAGATGCTCTCAGTGGCAGAGGGGGGCGGGGAGGAGGAAATAAATGCTTGCCAATTTCCCCCTACAACCCCTTGAACCTATGCTGTTCTGAAAGATCTCCTGAACCTCAGGAGCAGACATACTGAGGTCATAGAGTGCTTCAGATGGAGGAAGGAATCAACAAATATCTCTTCTTCCCTCATCTTCCCTCCTTTCACTACAAGGATTCCTCCAATGGATCAAAAACCTTTTGCAGATGGAAATAGTCCCCATTCATAGGAAGCAAAGTCAGGATCTAAACCAAACATGAATGTCACAAAGGACTGCTCTGCCACTTGGCAGATCAGACAATGAATAGGTCAGCCATCATACGTAAAAATACAAGAAAGTGATAAAACAAGTTTGATACTGTTTGGTCTGCTCTTTCAGTGTATGTTAAAATTCTGTTGCAGGGAGCAAAAGAGAATAACTGGAAAAGAGATGATGCAAAAGAACAATGTTAGAAATTGTGTTTGTTATCCATTGTACCAAATGTGTGCATCTAGTGTTCATCACACGATTCATACCGGACGTAATAATTACTGTCACATTACTGTCTTCATTTTCTGGAAATCATTATTAATTTTTATTTGAAAGAAAGATCTGAACATTTTCCCTCTTTTGAATAATGGATGAGAAATACCTTCCGCAAGCACCACAATTAATGGAGCTGGAGCATGAGATCAGCATAAGATTCAGTTCAGTATGCATGCACTGCTGGTCGAGACACAGTTCATTCTCAAGAACTCTGCCTTTCTCCTCCAACAGCATCCTGATCTAGATACTTAAGAAAGCATCGATGGGACTGAATACTAATCTAGCACTCAGTTTATCATTCACTCTGTGTTTCTACCGGTTACAAGTTAATTGACGGATTAACAATGAGGATGGATCGTTCCAACTATTTGAGCAAATAGATGTTGATAGTGTTGTCCTCCTTGAATTAGCCCAGTTCTTTGAAAATAACCATTAGTCCTCTTTTCTCCTGAAGGTAGGGCTTTCCTCATCGGCTCTATACTAAAGGAAATACATTTAAAAAGCCAGAAATATACAGTGGTACCTTGGTTGCTTGTTGAGGTCCCCAGGGCCACCCCAATAACTCACACATCACACCAAAATTTTAGTTTAAGGTTTTGGCATAATTTTGGCCACAACTTTATTAAAATACAAACATGTGAGTGGTTGCTTAGGCATTGGTTGCGAATAGCTGCCCCCACCATGGGGGACAGTCTGACATTCCACACGCATGCAAAAGTCAGAAAAGGGGAATACACTTGGGGCTAGCTACGGAGCAGGGAACCTGCCCTCAGCCCACCCCAAATGCAGCCAGGAGCTCTTGCAGCGGCCCAAGCCCCCTTGACAGGGTGGACAAGCAATAGTTAGCCCCCGATTCCTTTAATGGAATCCCTTGCAGCAGCAGCATTAGAGGGGCAGGCACAGCCAATCCATGCCCCTCAACCAACCAAACCATAAACCAATGCCTAACCACAAACTTACAAGTTGTGACGATTTGCTACGCAGTAGGCAAAAACCAACTGGCCCAGCCAATCTGCCAGATGAACAAAATTCCTACCACGCCCCTGCCTCAAAAGCAGATGACCCCATGACAGGCAGAGCAAGGTCAAGTGAACAACCCTGATTCTAGGGAGTGGTGGATGGGCAATCCGATGCACAGGCAAAAAGAGGAAGCCCTAGCCTCGTGCAAGGAGTTTCAGCATTTCTGGCTGTCAATCAACAAATGGCAACATTAACTTCATCCAGCAACAAGGGAAGCCCAATCGTACCAGTGGCCAACGGTCAATTAGCCCGCCCCACAACTTTGGAGTGTCCTGGCGGCCCCAACCGCAACACGCGCTCTCCATGAAGGAGAACACGCTTTCTCAAATGCCTTGGTTCTCAAACGTCAAAAAACTGGAAGTAAGTGTTCTGATTTTCGAACGTTTTTCAGAAGCTGAACATCCGGTGCGGTTGTTGGCTCTTGTTTCCGGGGCACCTGCACCAATCAGAAGCTGTGCCTTGGTTTTTGAACATTTCAGAAGTCAAAGGGACTTCTGGAACAGATTACCGTAAGTTTTTGTGCTTTTGTTTTTGCTATTTATTTTGTGTTTTTGTTTTTGAGGTTTTTTCAGTTAAATAGTTTTTGTAACTGTGTGGAACCCAGTTTAGCTACTGATCGATTGATTGTGTGACTGCGGAAATGGATAAAAGTGCCCCATCCAAACAATGACTATCATCAGTGCAGGGAAGAAAAATAATAATTAGTACATAGTACATTGATTATTGCTTTCATTTTATGGATCACTGGTCTCGTTAGATAGTAAAATTCATGTTAAATTGCTGTTTTAGGGGTTTTTTTAAAGTCTGGAACAGATTAATCCATTTTGCATTACTTTCTATGGGAAGCAAGCCTTGGTTTTGGAACGCTTTGGTTTTTGAATGGACTTCTGCAATGGATTAAGTTTGAGAACCAAGGTACCACTGTAATGGGTGCCATGAAGGAATGCATTCCCAGTTGCTGTTGGTTAAAAAAAACCTGGAAGGTATTTCCGGGGGGGGGGGGATAATACGGGGGGGGGCAATATTATTTGCAGCATGACTTGCTTGTTTGAGTCATCCACAAGCACCTATTTAATCCTGTGTTCTGCTTGTGACACAGTATGCAAGTGAATGCCTAAGCCAACAGAACTGTTGTTCTAAATGTACAACCACACTATTAAAAATGTTAATTTTATTTTCTACAAAAACTGTACGTCAATTAAGTTCTAAAACAGCTAAATCATGAATCTATTCGCAACCTTTGTTTTAATGATCAATAAAAAATGAGCATGTGACAGACAGCAAGTCCTTTTTATTTAAATGATTGATTAAAAGAAGGAATTTGCATTTCTTCATAGACATTTTTTTTTTAAAAAAAATCGCAGCAGACTTTGATCAAAAACTTTACTTTTCATCTTGATCAAAACATATTTTTAAGAGGGAGGGGAAAAAGCATATTGAGGAATTCATTAAGAAAAATATCCCCCAAACAATTCTGTCAGAGGAATAGTTCATCTTGCCAAAAAGGGCTCTTTTCCAACTTAATTTCAGATGGCAAAGGAATAGCAAGACAAACTCTAGGGGATAGTCCCATCCTAGATATAATTTGTTAGGAGAAGCGCTAGCAGCCATGCCTTGGGTTGTACTCCATTCCTGTTGATAGGCTTTTTGGGGTTCCTGAATCATATCACACCATTGAAAACTTGTGTTTGTGGATTTTATATAACTTCCCATGAGACTCCCGGGCAGCTTTGGGGCTTGTTAACATGAAACACAGATGATAGAAATAGTAATAAGATTTGCATGCCGTACATGGAGTGATCTTTCTCAGGAATGTTGCAAGAAGTGTTATATGGGGAGGTAGGGAGAGACAAAGAAGCAACAAAACAGCATTGTCATTATTAGTTGCTTAATAATAATAAGAATATATTATTTATACCACGCCCACCTGGCTGGGTTTCCCCAGCCACTCTGAGCGGCTTCCATCATCATCATCATCATCATCATCATCAAGCAACAACATCAAAGATTAAAAACTTCCATAAACAGGATTACCTTCAGATGTCTTCTAAAAGTCAGATAGTTGTTTATTTCCTTGACATCTGATGGGAGGGTGTTCCACAGGGAGGGCGCCACTACCAAGAAGGCCCTCTGCCTGGTTCCCTGTAGCTTCACTTCTCGCAGGGAGGGAACTGCTAGAAGGCCCTCAGCGCTGGACCTCAGTGTCTGGGCTGAACGATGGGGGTGGAGACATTCCTTCAGGTATACTGGGCCGAGGCCGTTTAGGGCTTTAAAGGTCAGCACCAACACTTTGAATTGTGCTCGGAAACATACTGGCAGCCAATGTAGGTCTTTCAGGACCGGAGTTATGTGGTCTTGGTGGTCTGCTATTAACCACCATTGTTAGTTTAGAGCTCCAACCCACCCCAGCCCACCCTCTCTTTGGGTTTCACAACTATGGTTAAAATAGCAGTTCAGTAATGCACCCTATAATACCTTAAACTGACTGTTTCTGGTTAACTTCGGTCAGTAAAAGCCAGCTCACATAATATCTTAGTGTTTGGTTCTAGAAAATACTCAAGCTCTAACTTCCAAGAGGATCAATAACGCTAAGAAGAATTCTCTCTTTGTCGTCATTGTGTGCCCTTGGCAAAGGTTTGTGTGGTCAAGAGGATCCTCAGGGTTGTGACGGAACTTAAGGAAGGATAGATTTTAGTGCAAATGTGAACTCTGGACCTGAAAGGTAAAATGGAACCAGCGTAGAGGAACTTTGCAATATGTTCTAGTAGATCACCTCTGCCAAAAGGCAGGTTGCCATTATTTTCTGTAGCAGCTAAAAAGCTGAGATCTCCAAAACCACGCTAGACAAGGGCCAGATCCGTGATGTCCTCCACAACATAAAGGTAAAGGTAAAGGTAAAGGTACCCCTGCCCGTACGGGCCAGTCTTGACAGACTCTGGGGTTGTGCGCCCATCTCACTTAAGAGGCCAGGGGCCAGCGCTGTCCGGAGACACTTCCGGGTCACGTGGCCAGCGTGACATCGCTGCTCTGGCCAGAGCCAGAGCCAGAGCCGCACACGGAAACGCCGTTTACCTTCCCGCTGGTAAGCGGTCCCTATTTATCTACTTGCACCCGGAGGTGCTTTCGAACTGCTAGGTTGGCAGGCGCTGGGACCGAGCAGCGGGAGCGCACCCCGCCGCAGGGATTCGAACCGCCGACCTTTCGATCGGCAAGTCCTAGGCACTGAGGCTTTAACCCACAGTGCCACCTGCGTCCCCCGCCTCCACAACATACAAACAGCTAAATCAGGAATGAGGCATTCTAGGTCTTGAGACTTTTTAAAGCTGTCACATCCATACACGTCTGCCTCAGGCTGCAGAACTGACAGAACAACAACAAACAAACCTATCGTCACGTAAAGCATCCTCAATAAACACATGAGACGTAACCGGCTGTGTTCTTAGAAAAATAAGGTATACTATTTATTGTATCAAATTTCAACATAAAGTTCAACAAACGAACAAAGCAGAAGACCCAGTGGATCAGATCATTTTCTAGTCAGTTCATGCATAAGGTCCATCCGTGTAATGGTTTCTATTCCACCTGTCAGTTCATAAAGTCCACACAATCCGCATGAAAGGTTGTTACAGTTCCACAAAATCCTTTTACAGAGTCTAGACAAGGATTTCCGGAATATTGGCCTTGTTTCGCTGTCCTGGGCTTCATCAGTAAAATGAAGTAGCTGTAGCATTCACTTGAAATACCTTTTAATCATTTCAGCACAAAGGTATTTCATGTGGTTTGTTTGGACTTTATGAACAGACAGGTGGAATAGACACCATTACACAGATGGACCTTATGCATGAACACATTGCCGATCAGCTACCCCTCACCCAGGGAGAGAGGCCAGTCAGCAATGCTGATTGCTAGTGAGAGCTGGTGCACAGTGGCACTGGAAGGGGCAGGGTGGGCAGGAGGTGGCAATTCCCATTTTGACCAGGCGGTGAAACAGGATTGGCCACCCCTGCATCCTTAGAGTTCAGCAAGGTGGAATCTAGACTTTTAAAAAATGCTGTGAAAATGCTTTAAAAAAAAAAAGGGTTTAAAAAAATTATTTTGAATTTGCCATTAAGCTCCCCATCGCCATCTGGTGTCACATTTGCATAATGCACTTAAAACACATGTTAAATGTTATATTTGTAGCTGTATAGCTGAGTCCCAGGACAGTGAAATATTGCATCCCTTTCCTGGGACATCAGAGAGCAGGTGGGGGTTCATACACCTGATAGCTTCCCCACATCTAAAACACCCAAGTTTCTGTATATAGAAAAGTAACAGGAAGAAGTCGGTGTTGAAAACCTAGTCACCCCATGCTTATTTTCTAGATAATAATAATAATAATAATAATAATAATAATAATAATAATAATATTGTTAATAGGATGGACTTATTCCCGCTCCTGCAAACATGGTCCAGCTAGGATTGTACCTTGTGATTCAGTTGATGGTAGTTCAGCTCTTCGTGAGATGAAAAGCATCAGTTACTGGAGGTCTATGTCGTGCATAGCTGTGAAAAGATATCATCACAGGAGACTTTCTGCATTTTTGTTGTATGATGGGATGCATTCGCATCTAGCTAATTTTAATTGAAAAGCATCCACATTAAGCACACGAAGCCTGTAATGACTTTGCAACATTATTATATTGCCAGATAGCAAATGTTCCAAAGCTCACATTCGTATTTCAATATTTAGGAATTCAAGGAAGCTGCGAGAGTCATTTGTGCAACACATCAAGTTTGGTTCCCATGATATTCCTTTTGCAAAAGCTCCCTAACTATTGTTGTAGTGTGGCAGTTTTCATAATGACTATGTAGTTTCCTCTCCTGCTGTGCCCCAGCACCATCATTGCAAGACATTGCTGTATTTTTCATTATTGTGTAAACTTTTATCTGAAAACAATTGTGAATGTTTACTCGGAGGTCTGATGCCCCTGGCCATCAGTAAAATTACTGAACCCTGCACCTTCTTTCAGACTGATCTCACCCAGTGCCTGCTGGGATGAAGACCAGGGCATATGCAGCCTTGATTATTTTTCCACTTTTGAAATTGTCTAATAATAGAAGAAAGGACAATGCTTTTTTTTAACCTCCCTTATTTATAACAGTTAATCTTATCCTACATTCTCTTACCCTTTGTCTAATTCTATTGCTTTTTGCAGCCTGCTTTCCTTATTCACTCTGATACCTAATTTATGACGCAGATTTTCTTATTCAAGGCTGTGCATTTTTTTTTCTTTGCAAAAACTCAGAAAAATCTAAACATTGTGGGGAAAAGGTCCTCATCATTCTCTCCAAATAGGGCTGAATGAATCTGTCGATTTCAGATTCTCATTTTTCCTGCGATACATTCCACTTGCTTCATTTCCATATCAATTTGCATTTTAAAAAAATAAAATAATTCCCAATGCAAACCCATCAGCATTTTAGTGTGCATTTTCCTGATATGCACACCAATATGTTTTATATGCAATTTGGTCTCATATGGATATTGTTGCAAGCAATCTAATCCAATGCTTTCTTGAATGTTATTTTCATTAAGTAAACACTTATGTAAAAACCCATTATATGCTTTTTGTTGCACACATTTTGGGGTTGGAGAACTGCATTGCAAAATTCTGAAACACGTACATTTCCAAGAATCCCCATCTGTACATCCTCCTGCTGCTTTAGCAGCTATGTGTGAAGGAACATGGTTCACCCTCCTTCATCCTCTGACACTTGGTCCCCCAAGCATACTTGAACGAGGCAATGTAATTTTCCTAAGACTACTTGTGCCTTGCACTGAATATTAGTCCCCAATATAATAGCAGGGTCTCCCCCTTTCCTTCCTCTTACTACTGGAGCAACAGTAACAGTCGGATTAGGAAATGGGAAAGAAATCGAATGGTGTTTGACTGATAATGAGAGTAGAGAGACAGAGAGTTTGTGAGTGCATGGGGAGAATGGAGGAGAAATCTTATCTGGCATGATCTAAGGAACTGCTAGAGCTTTGTGATTCTTCCTTCCTCTGCTGATTCTGCAAAATATTGGGGTAGGTGCAAGTCCTGGCTCCTGTTCCTGATATCACAAGTGGGCACTGAGAGTATGTGCATCTCCCTTCCCTCCAACACATGGCTAGAGTCTGAGGAAGCACTGAGCGAGGAGAGGCATGACATTGGCTGACCTCAGGCCATGTAAACCTTGGAAGAAATTTAAAGCCTGGAGAACAGAAAAAGGTTGGGTCTGCACCAAGGGAAAAGAAGTGTGGCTACAGACATTCAGCCTGGCTTGGTGACTCCCAGGTGAGTGGCATGTTGGAGGGATCAAAGGAGAATCTCTCTTTCCCTTCGCTGGAAGCAAGGGGCACTTCATCCTAACACAGCAGTAGGAAGTTGGAGAAACTGGAGGTTACCTGGTTCCGTGAGGAACCTTAACAGTCAGCCAGCGGCTGCTTGTAATCTTATAGACCCAGTCACAAGCCAAGTGCTGTTTATTCAGCTCACCTTAAGAAATGGGAGATGAGCTCAGGGGAAATATACAGTGGTACCTCTGGTTACATACTTAATTCATTCCCAAGGTCCGTTCTTAACCTGAAACTATTCTTAACCTGAGGTACCACTTTAGCTAATGGGGCCTCCTTCTGCTGCTGCACAATTTCTGTTCTCATCCTAAGCTAAAGTTCTTAAACCAAGGTACTACTTCCAGGTTAGCGGAGTCTGTAACCTGAAGTGTTTGTAACCCAAGGTACCACTGTAATTATGAGGCTGCTTGTCCTCAGCTGTTCCTTAAGGCAGTGGTTTTGAACCAGTGTGCTGTGGCACCCTAGGGTGCCTTGAATGATGGTCAGGGGTGACGTGGGCCACACTGGCCTCTATCCCTCTTTCCTTCCCTTCCTCCTCTAATACCCTCTTGTGTCTCTGCCTCCCAAAGGCTTGCACAGTTGTTTGTTGCAGCAGCCCTGGCTACAAGCTCCGTAGGTGAATGGTGCCTCTGAGGCTGGCCAGGGGGTGCTTCCCAGGTCCCACTTTATCACTACCCTAAGGAGTCTCAAAGCGGCTAACATTCTCCTTTCTCTTCCTGCCCCACAACAAACACTCTGTGAGGTGAGTGGGGCTGAGAGACTTCAGAGAAGTGTGACTAGACCAAGGTCATCCAGCAGCTGCATGTGGAGGTGCGGAGACGCAAACCTGGTTCACCAGATTACGAGACTACCTCTCTTAACCACTACACCACACTGGCTTCACAAGGGGAGGTGTTCTAAAAAGGGTGAAGGGCTGCCAGCTCTGCAGGCAAGGGTTGACATAACTGGCGTCCTGAGCCCCATAGAGGTGCCACAGAAAGAATGTCAGATTAGAAAGAATGTCAAGGGAGCCATGGACTTAAAATGGTTGAAAATCTCTACGTTAAGGGCAGATGAGTGGTAGGAGATGGCTTCGATGTAGCACTGCCCAGGGAAGCAAAGACTTTAATCCAAGAAGGATTATAGGTTTGTAATACTTACTTTGTGAGACAAGCACAATCATCTGAAGCTTGTATATTTGGGCCCAGGAAATAATATATTTGGCTCCTTTCCCACATATAATAGAACCACATATGGAATTCACTCCCAGAAGATGTAGTAATGGCCACCAACTTGGATGGCTTAAAATGAGGATCAGACAAATTCATGGATAATAAAGTTATCAATGGTTGTGCTCTCTGAATATCAGTTGTTGGGAATTTCAGGTGCACAGAGTGCTGTTGTGCTCACATCCAGCTTCCAGGCTTCCCTTAGACATATGGTCAGCCATAGTGAGCGCAGGATGCTCACATCCAGCTTCCAGGCTTCCCTTAGACATATGGTCAGCCATAGTGAGCGCAGGATGCTGGACTAAATGGTATGATCTAGCAGGTTCATAGGACGTTCCTATAATTGAAATGAAAATGTTTTAAGAAATAAATGACCATGGGACAAGTTGTCAGCAGAGCAGCACCAGTGCAGCAGAATAAAGCTCTACGGCACACCTAGGCAGCTGAAATTGTGTGAGATAGTCATGTAAGTGTGTGCTAATAATATCTGGAGAGGGCTGCAAACTCTGCAGTGACTAATTCCTTAGAAGTGTCAGTACATAACAAAATATGAACGTTTGAGTGAGGCTTCCAGGCTGTTCTCACTTATACTGGGCATGATGCAAAGCTCCAGATGGCCAGAGCATATGGGGAGATCAGATAAGACTTAAAGATATATGGTTTGTAGCACAAAACATCTGATATGCCCAGATGCTGAGTGTGAAATAAATGAACATCTCCATGGGGGGGGGGGGGGGAGATGAAATTTTGCTGGTAGACATTTTGACAAAATCAGAGCCTCGGATTACACTACATATGTTAAACTGAATTTCAGATCATGGTCCTCAATTTCAGTATATTCCACTGGAAAACTAGCAATGCTAGCCAATATCCATAGCTCAGTGGAAGAGGACATGTGCTGCATACAGAATGCCCAAGGTTCAATCCCCAACATATCCATGTAGGGCTGTGAAATTCTGAATCCCTACAAGGCTGCTGAGAAATAGTGTTGACGGGGACATTTCAGTGACTGGGTGCAGTTGGCTCCCAGCCAAATTATAGTCAACCTTGTAGGTTCCTTCCCACCCATCAGCTGTTCACTAGGAGGAGCAAGGAATGGGGCGTTGATGTTGTGCAAAGTGTGCAATTGTGGCTCCTTCATCTGCAAGTAGAATATAGATCAGAGGTGAAAGCAACAAGGCAGAGAGGTAGGTGTGTTCCACATAAATATGCAAAAAGCTGTCTGTGCATTTTCCAATTGCATGTACGCAATTCTCAGGATGCATTTGCGTTCTGGAATTTGAGGGTCTGAATACGTGTAAAACAGGGCTTGCAGTTCAGCCGAGCATTGACATTATTTGCATTCTTCTGCTGAGACATATAAAGGACACTGGGCAACATTAAGAAATGTTTACAGTTGTTTCTATGTGGAAAATGGAAGGTAAAACTTGAGCACAGCTACCAAGAACTAGATATATCCCTGTGTTTCCATGGGAAATCAGATTCTGTGAAAATGATTTTGTCTTTGTAGGTGGGTGGGTGGGTGAGTCTGGCCCTGCCCCCTACTGAAATGTGGCCTTCAATAGTTTTCCACCAAGCCCTTGACCCTAGGTTGACAGAATACCTAATCATTGGCTAATATTATTAATCAGATATTGGGCAAGATTTAAAAGCACATGCTTATAACAATAAGATTGACATCATGTTTTACTGACAGGTATCAAGTCGAACAGTGAGAGTTCACAAAGACTAATCTCCCTTAGTTTTAGATTCACAACAAGGCTAGTGAATTTTGAAAACTGCTCTTTTCCATTAACCCTTAGTTCCAATTAAAGCAGAAGTCACAGTGGGTTCTTTAGCCCCCTGCTGCAAACCCATTTTTTGCAATTTACATTATAAATGTGTTGAAGGCACTTTCCAAATTACTCAAGATGTAGCTTATTCATTCTATTTTCTCTCCCTCCCTTCTTCTTCTTCTTTTAAAAAAAATGTTGTGAATTTTTATCTTTGCAATCAAAGCCATCATGCTCAGTGGGAGGCCATAGGCAAGACACTTGGCGGACTCAAATGATTCCTGTGAGGATAAAATGGGATAACTCGTGTTGTAAGCAGCCCTGAGGACATTGAAAAATGAGAGGGATACATATGCAATATGCAGAGAGGATTCAAATCCATAGGCCAGTTTACATTGAAAATAGACAGGATAACCTTTATACAGCAATAGAACCAATTGGAACTGATAATGTTTAATTTATACCTCTCTCTTCTCCAGTGTGGAGTTCAGTGTGGAGTTCAGCAGAATCTGGTCTTTGACTAGAACTGTGCACCAGATTTGGCTCAATCCCAAATCAAATCAGGCCAAATCTTGCGAGGGAGGGGAGCAAGGAGACACAGTGTCCCCTTCACTGCTCTGCTTCCATCACAACCATAATCAAGACTTAAAACCCCTATTTGAAATTTAGCCCTACCCTGAAATTGGTTCAGGACTGAATTCAGGTGCAGGAGTCCTCCAGATCTGGACCCCAGGTTGGGTAGTGGGGCTGTGATTTGCCCTATTTTTGATAGTATTGATTGGCTAGCGACAACCACAAGCTAGTGACAACCACAACCACAACCTCAGCCTCCTTTCCAGACCCATGCATACACACCTTCCCTAACCCCCAGAGCAGTTTTGCACTGGTTCAACAACACCCCTTCTCCCACAAAAAACAAAAACAAAACATGGTGGGAAAGAGGTGTAGCCAATGGTATAGTACTTGCCTAACATGCAGAAGGTCCCAGGTCAGATCCCTGGCATCTCCAGATAGAGCTAAAAGAGACTCATGTCTGAAACACGGAAAAGCACTCCCAGTCAGTGTTGAAAGAGGCATCCCTAGGGCAAGGAGGCCCTCCCCAACCCCACTAAAAATATCAGTTTACCACAATAGCCACATTAGAAATTACAACATTTTACATGACACAAGTACTCAAAGTTTCTGGAGTGAAGGCAAGGTGATGTCACGGATGTGGCTCAACCGAGCACAGGGGAACAGTCAAACTCAGTAACTGAGCCAGGTGAGAGAGAGGCTGGCTCTGCAGGCGAAAGCTGGCTGATAGAAATGGGAAGGGGGAGCTTGTCCCCCCTTCACGAAGAAGTCAAAGACACAGGTAGCTCTCAAGCAGGGGGAGAGTTAGGAGGCAGTCAGAGTGTTACTAGGCAACCAGCAGAGAGGAAGAGGACAAAGACTGTGTACAGTGGAAGCGGCGAGGAGAAATTCCAACCTCTCAGTCCCTATTCTCAGAGACTGGATAAGATCAGAGGGCAATGGAAGGGCAAGAGGGGAAGGGTGGGAATCTGGTGTCCTTTCTGCTGTGAGAGGGGCGAAGGTTCAGACTGACCAACTCCTTCAATGCGAGCAGGCTAGAAGCTGCACTCTAGATGTGTTTTTGTAAATAAAAGTACCATAAAACTGCCAGACAGTCATTAATTCTTACTGAGGCTTGCTTGCCTGCCTGAGATCATTACAGGTTAGGAGGAAGGGGGGAGAATTGCACACCTTTGTGCTGCAGTTTGAGGAGGACAGGAAGCTTATTCAGGGTTTGATCTTGTTGCGGCAGCGCATGGCCACACACATAGACGTTACACACTCCATTGTCTGATGGGTGGTTTGGGGGCCTCCCCAGGTCTGTGCCCCCAACAGGGTCCAGTTTTGCCAACCCCTAAGTTATGCTTCTGAGTGCTGACAATACTGAGATAAAGTAACGATCTGAGTCAGCTTCAAAAGCCACTTTGTTCATTCCTATAATGACACTTTCAGCTCACAACCACCATAAGCAAGTACAGGGCATTAAGTGTTAGGAAGAATGGAGGACACCCACATAAGCCACATTCAATGAGAAGCAGAAGTGTTGCTCTATTTTCATTCGGTTCAGGATCCATTGACTTACCCACCAATTTAAATAGCAAATTTGGGCCCAATTCACACTGGCAGAGTTCAAGAGGTAGGTGGAAGGAGGAAGGCCATCTTGTTCATATTTCCTTCCTCTACCCTCATGCTTCATCTAGATAAATGCTTAAAGCAATTCTGCATTTCTACTTGGTGCAGCCTTGGGCTATTGATTTAATATCAAATCACAATAGCACAGCTTAGTCAGGGCAGGGCAGGTGGGCCATTTTAGATTTTGTAGGTGTGAAGGAGAATGCACGCCAAGCTTCAAAGGTCTGCTCTTGGATATAGCAAAGAGTAAGTTTTCATAAAGCAGAATGTTTTATGGATATTTCTTATGGTTACTTTTTGTGTTTCCTGATAATGAGTGGTGGTCCTGAAACATTTTTGCATGTGGTCTGAAATCAGTGGTGTGCGGTGATTTTTTTCCATAGGGGAGCAGTTAGAGCAAGAGGTGCCAGCTTGCAAAGGGAGTGTGTGTGTGTGTGTGTGTGTGTGTGTGTCCCTCCCTAAGACGGGCAGAAGCTTCCTGGGCTTTGGAAAGGAGGTGCCAGGCTATAATACTTTAATTTACCAGGAACATTTAGAAGACTAGCCTAGTCCCCTTAGTCCATTGACCGCACATCACTGTCTGAAATATTGGGAGGGGACCAGACCACTTGTCATCCCTACAACAGCACTAAGATTTCGGAAATCCCATCCTCTACTTTTCTCCTTCCAACTTCTTGGAGCCAGTGTGGTGTAGTGGTTAAGAGCGGTAGTCTCATAATCTGGGGAACCGGGTTCGCGTCTCCACTCATCCACATGCAGCTGCTGGGTGACCTTGGGCCAGTCACACTTCTTTGAAGTCTCTCAGCCCCACTCACCTCACAGAGTGTTTGTTGTGGGGGAGGAAGGGAAAGGAGAATGTTAGCTGCTTTGAGACTCCTTAAGGGGAGTGAAAGGCGGGATATCAAATCCAAACTACTACTCTTCTTCTTCTTCTTCTTCTTCTTCTTCTTCTTCTTCTTCTTTCTGCAGTCCTGAGAAAGTGAACTTTGGGTTTCTGTACAATAAGCATGATATGTCATAGCACGTCCCACTGAAACTTTCTTGAACCTGAAGAGTCTTCTATGGTCCTGATTCAGCAGGAGATTCATCCTGCATTGCAGCTTCATGAACTTAGGTAAAGGTAAAGGGACCCCTGACCATTAGGTCCAGTCATGACCGACTCTGGGGTTGCGGCGCTCATCTCGCTTTATTGGCCGAGGGAGCCGGCGTACAACGTCCAGGTCATGTGGCCAGCATGACTAAGCCGCTTCTGGTGAACCAGAGCGGTACCTATTTATCTACTTACACTTTGACGTGCTTTCGAACTGCTAGGTTGGCAGGAGCAGGGACCGAGCAACGGGAGCTCACCCCATCGCGGGGATTCGAACCACCGACCTTTTGATCGGCAAGCCCTAGGCTCTGTGGTTTAACTGTCCCCTTCATGAACTTACCCTCCCCAAAACATCTAACATGCAACAGATTACCTGAACAAATAATCTATTGTATATATTGTTCATTTGCAAAATGTGCATGAACATCCAGCACCATCCTATCTGCCTGATTGATTGCAAAACTTTTTAGCGTGCAGATGAATAATACAATGCAAATAAAAAAATGCTTCCATTATTTACTAACATGATGCAAGTCAAATGTGTAAAATCTAAGATGGTAAATACATAAATTGTCAGATATTCAATGCCGCTGAGTGGAAAGAATAATTAAATAGCTATTTGCTTTTTCCCAAAAAGTTTTTTCTCCACCCATAGAAGATCTCCTCAGTAGTATGCAAATTTGATTACATTCAATGTTTTCCTTTTGTTTGAAAGCATCTAAAGCATTTCTTCCTAAACAAAAAGCAATTATGTATTCTTTGCTCAACTATAATGTTGTTTCGTTTTTCCGATACTGAAGCTGAAAGTCACAAATGCAATTAAACTTTGCAGAAGTGGTTAACTTCAAATGTTAATGGTAATAAACCTGCAGCAAAGCACACTTAATTACTATGTACTCACCATGTAATTACAGAGAAACAGCTACTCCATGGTAACGTGAGCATGTAAAAAATGAGAGAGACTGCACTGATGTCCTCATCATTTTTTGTAAGAGAAATCCTGATCTTCAACTGAAATTGTCATTGCCCTATTTTGTTCTCGTATGATACGGGATTGTATCCAAAGTAGTGTTACATGAACATCTCATCAGTGCAAGGACTTCTGTTTAACCAATGGAATGATCTCCCAAACTTCCCCCCATGTTTTTCCCAAATTTCGTCTAGGGTTCCCCCAACCCTCTGGAACCGGTTGGGGGAGGGTACTGCTATTTTCTCTTTTTGGGAGGCAAATTCCCACCTGTCCCTGGAAGAAGAAGAAAGGTTGTTTATCCCAATGGTGAGAAAATTGATTTTGCCCAATGGGGAGAGGCAGTGGCAGGCAATTTAAGCCTGATCCACCAAACTCTCCCCCCTGTCCTTGACATGCACCCTCCTGCCCTGGAGGACCATGTCCAGTTCTGGGTACCACAATTTAAGAAGAATATTGACAAGCTGGAATGTGCAGAAGAGAGCAACCAGGATTATCAGGAATCTGGAAACCGAGCCTTATGAGGAACAGTTGAAAGAAGTGGGTATGTTTAGCTGCAAAAAGAGGAGACTGAGAGGAGATGGGATACTCATCTTCAAATATCTATAGGGCTGTTCCATGGAAGATGGAGCAAGCTTCTTTCCTCCTGCTCAGAAAGGAAGGAACCTGAACCAATGGCTTCAAGTTACAAGAAAGTAGGTTCCAACTAAACATCAGAAAGAACTTTCAGATGGTAAGAGTCTTTGTCTCTGATAGCTATTCCCTACTCCCTTCACAGAACCATCCATCTATCCACAACATCCTCCCAGGGCTGTCTAAGCATATGCACCACCGGGGTGCAAAGATCTGCTGCCCCCCCAGGTTGCCCAGTCCCAGGCATGCAGGAGGGCGGAGCCAGCTGGCCACCTCAGCATCTCTGGCTTGGTCACAGAGCTGCCTTCAGCAGAAGAGCCCGCCGTGGTGCTCCAACGGACAGGTGGGCTCTCCCCCAGACTCAATTCTCAGGCCCCGGACTCTTGGCCTGGCACCCCTGAAAGCCCGGCGTGCGGGTGCCCCACACCCCTACCGCCTATGAGTAAGACGGCCCTGCATCCTCCCTTCACCCAGTCCTCCCTATTTCCTCCTTCCATCCAGATGCCCTGTCTTTTGAAATTGCATGCTAAGAAAGTTTTGTCTTTTCCCCGCTGTTCTCCCCAAAGGATTCCCATGCCATTGTGAAATGGTCACATAAGAAAGTCATATGCTAGAGCAGCTAGACGGCACACATTCTTTGTTCATGACAGCGACAAAATATATCTTGATTGACACTAGGAAAGTGGTGTGATCTAAAAATATGGACGCTCCTGTATTTCTGTTGTCAAATAACTCACACAAAAGGAGAAGTAGGTGCTAAGATTAGCATCTCAGATAGCATTTCAGCAGGTCGTCATGTGGAGTTTAGCATTGATGTAGAGAAAATCCCTCCAGTCTATGTAGTAAGCCATTACACATGAATCGTTCTTTACATGGGCAGTGATCTCACAAAGCACACAGCAATAAAGTGGATTATGCAGGGCAGCTGTACTGAGTGCACCAGGAAGTACACTACAGGGAGTAAGGATCAGATGCTGCAATTGCACTTCACCTTGCTCTCATTAAAGATGCTTGAGGAAATAATTCTTTCCATTTTCTAATACAAAGTAACCCGATGTACACTTCCTGGACTAATGTTCAGGGACTGGAATACAGTAACCCTTCACATTTCACTTTTCCTCTGAATTTTTCAATGCAGTCTGCAGCTCAAAAAATGTACTAAACTGAATATTAAACTGCACATCTCTCTCGCTCTCTCTATATTCAATATATGTATTTGGAAATGCATACTTTAGGATAAATGCACATTCTGAGAGAGAGAAAATGTTCCAAGTATTTAAATGTGAATTTTCAAACACTTAAAAAACAAATGTCTTAGCAGATGAATATGCAAATGCAATGCAATGGTCTCATGAATCAACACACGCAAAACTCATGCAGTCTGGAAATATACCAATCTATCGAGCTAGACAAGAAGAGGTGTGGATGAGCCCTAAGTCTGCAGAACGGAAGCTGTTCTGTAGAAGGAATAATGTTACCAAGGCCCTGCATACTTTCCTTGCTTCCTGCTTCTTTTGTGCCCAATCAAATCCCTTTGTTTGTTCAAGTATGAAAGGAATTGTGGGAAACCAGGCCATTTGTTCAAGGTAACAAGAAGTGAGCTTTTAATTTCTCCGATTGACTCATTTTTTTCTTTTTCTTTTTTTGTAGTGTAACTGAATTATAGCATTAATTTATTCAGCAGTTCAAGGTCGTTGCTACCAGAACTTCTTGACAACCATATTACACTGGGGGAGATTTCTATTTAAAATAAAGACAATGTCTCTATGTTCCATGAAAGCCCCACGGAGCTCATGCCAGAGACCTGAACATTTGGAGATGGGTTTTTTTCCGAGAGACAAAGGCACTGGCTTGTTTTACAGATGTAACTAAGAATGCCTTCTCTTTTATTTAAACTATAACTGAAGCGGAGCCCTTAGTGATTAGTATGAACCAGATGGAAATTGCTATCAGAAATTAAAAGCCCTTTGTATCTGTCAGAAACTATAAACATGCTTTGTGACAGAGAAGCTAAGTGACGCAAGGCACCTTTTGTTCATTATGATACCAGAGCATATGCAACAAATTACAGTCTCCCCACCCCTACCCCCCATCATGCAAACTTCCATTGTTATGGGGGCAAGGCGGGAGAAGGAGGGATGAAGAATGACTTGTGACAACCTGAGCAGTAATGACGCTCGTCCCAACAGATGAGCAGGAAATGGAAACAGCTGCTCTATTCAGATGAGAGGGAAGCTACGACTGGAAGAACACCCTTGGGGCTCTCATAATCTAGATGTTGGTATTACGGCAAAAGGTAAATTTAAATAGTTGAGGCATCTCATTTCAGGTCTTTTCTTTATATCTCCCACCCTGCCCTTCAGGGTAACATATAGATGCCAATCTTCCTTTCTTCAGGTGTAACAGAGGCACTTCTTTATGAGGCTATGAAGGCTTTTCATTATGAATCACTCTGGTAGATTACAGATGGAGAACGTTTTCAGCCTGAGGGCCACTTTTCATCCCGGGCACCCTGCTAGTGATGGGGAGGTTCAATGGCAAACGTGGATGGAACAATACCGTATTTTTTGCTCTATAAGATGCACCAGACCACAAGACGCACCTAGTTTTTGGAGGAGGAAAACAAGAAAAAAAATATTCTGAATCTCAGAAGCCAGAACAGCAAGAGGGATCTCTGTGCAGTGAAAGCAGCAATCCCTCTTGCTGTTCTGGCTTCTGTGATAGCTGTGCAGCCTGCATTCGCTCCATAACACAAACACACATTTACCCTTACATTTTAGGAGGGAAAAAGTGAGTCTTATAGAGCAAAAAATACTGTAAATGTCGGTAGAAAAGTTGGTTGCCTTTCCCTTGTGGTGGCAAGAACTCAGGGGGTTCCTGGCACTCCCCCAGGGTCTGTGGTCTTTTGCAGAATTGAGACATGTGGAGACTGTCATAGCTTTAAGAAATATGGTTAATAATAATAATAATAATAATAATAATAATTTATACCCTGTCCATCTGGCTGGGTTTCCTCAGCCACTCTGTGTGGTTCCCAACAGAATATTAAAAACATGATAAAACTTCAAACATTAAAAACTTCCCTAAACAGGGCTGCCTTCAGGTGTCTTCTAAAAGTCAGGTAGTTGTTTATTTCCTTGACATCTGATAGGAGGGTGTTCCACAGGGCAGGCACCACTACCGAGAAGGCCCTTCATCTGGTTCCCTGTTACCTCACTTCTCGCAGTGAGGCGACCAACAGAAGGCCCTCAGAGCTGGACCTCAGTGTCCAGGCTGAACGATGGGGGTGGAGACGCTCCTTCAGATATACTGGACCGAGGCCGTTTAGGTCTTTAAAGGTCAACACCAACACTTTAAATTGTGCTCGGAATTGAATTGTGATCATTTCAAGGGGGGCTTGTCCCTCACAACAGTGCAGCCCTGGAGTCCAAGTCATCTCTCTCAGCCAGCTCTGCAGCCAGCCTGCCCAAGATGGATTCCAGTCCTTCTTCTTTCCCCCCAGGATTCTCTTCCTGCCACCTCACACCCAGTTACCCTGGCAACCTTCTAAAGACCCAGTCTCCATTCACATCTCAGGGTAAGGGGAGAGGACAGTTCTTTTGACAGAATCTTTCCAAGCCACAATGCCAACTGAGAAGTTTGGACAAAGGTTGTTATGTAAGAATGCTTATTTAGAAGCAAATTCCATTAGAATCAACATGCTATGATATGCTGATGCAACCACTTAACACTTTTGACTCGAGACAGCAAGCTCAGTGCTGCTCAAATTGTCTTCTAAGTGTGATAGAACAAAGGTAAAAATGTACTCCATAGAAGGAATGCATGGGATTGTTCTTTGCAGGATATGGAAGGCAAACGTGTCAGTTTTTAATTGCATTTCTTGTCAAAGAAAACTGGATGGAATTGCGCAAAGGAAAAAGAAAGTCATTTTGTGACATTTCTAAGCATTTCTAAAGCACTCACTTGAACTTT
Source organism: Podarcis cretensis (assembly GCF_951804945.1). NCBI lineage: Eukaryota > Metazoa > Chordata > Lepidosauria > Squamata > Lacertidae > Podarcis > Podarcis cretensis. Next base: position 20,308,535 of record NC_137176.1, on the reverse strand, counting down.
GGGCTAGAGGAAAAACACAGGCTGAATTAAAACAAGTTTTCTAAAACTCTGTTTCTGAAACTTGATATCTTGGTCTTCCTTTTTTTAAATAAAAGGCTATGTTTTTAATCAGCCACAACAAAAGGATGTTGCCTTCCCCTTTCTCCAAGATGTCTTTTCATCTTGTTTACATTGTTCTCCGCGCTACCTTTTGCATCCTCCCTCCTTTGTTGGCCCTTCTTCTTCACACACACAAAAACACTTCTGTTCCCCCTCTGGCTCTGATTTGCCATGCTCCTCCCAGTCAATATTCCGTTGCCAACCATCTTCAGATCTACTGTTCAGGAAGCCACCTTTCTGGCTGTTTTACCCTTCCTGCTGAGTTGCTGTTCCCCAGACAGCTAGACAGCGAAAGCTACATGTCACCAGACATGACTGCAGCAGGGCTAGAAAATGGCAGTTTACTGGCATCTAATAATATGAGATATATTTTCCACTTTGTTTTTCACACATTTCCCCTTTGCTCAGACAGCTACCCATGTTTCTGATGTAGGCTGAACTCAAGAAAAAGAAGAGAGTTCAACTTTTAAGCCCTTGAGCCAATTCTTGACATAAATTGGAGTGTATGTAAATGGTCGAGGGAGTTCCAGAATGAAATCAACTTACTTTCCCGCTCCAGGATTGCAGACTCCTACAGAAAATATAACTGGCCCCATCAGATTTTGGCTACTGTGTGCTGCCATGCTTAATTTTATTCATATTTGGACTTCACACTCTTCAGACATGAGTCCCGCCATCATAGAACACACAGTCTCAGTCCCTGTGCCTCCCTGATGTTTTGGACTACAACTCCTATCTTCCTTCTTCCTGGTGTATTTCAAATTTAAGTTTGGGAAGCACAATCTCTGTGTGTGCGTTTTTCTATTTTTAGCAATAGCTGAATGAGGGGCAAACATGTAGTTGTCTGAACCCAGTCTGGTTATCAGAATCACATCATTAATGCAAACAAGAGGAGGCAGTACCTAAAATAAGTGGAGAATTGGGGGAATTATGTTAAGGTCGGCTTTGCTAATTAAATTAGGATTTTAGCATTTCAGCTAAACTAATCCTTAGTTAATATTAGTATATAGTTTTCTTTTAAAAAAAGAAACCAAATTTCAAACCTGGGCACTGTAATTTAAATGTAACTTTTTGCTGCCCTGAACAAGGCGGCTGTTTTATCTTGCCCTGGCTAGGGATAAAGAGATTGGTCACAGGAGTTAAAACTTGAATAAAATATTGGGGAGCCCAGGTAAGCCCCACCCTGTATAATTGGTCACATGATGTGGCACACACACCACTGGAATGGCAATGCTCATCAACCTAGGTGGGCAGTCCCCTCAAATATTTTTTTGGGGGGCAAAGGGAACTCAGCCCCTGGGAATTGGCACCTATGGTTGATAATCAGACAGTGCTATTGGTTGTGTTTCTGCTGGGAAGCTAACAGGGATCTTCAGTGGTCTTATTTACCTTATTCAATAGTCTTTGGTTCTATGGTGTAGTGGTTAAGAGCAGTAGACCTGTAATCTGGGGAACCGGGTTCGCGTCTCCACTCCTCCACATGCAGCTGCTGGGTGCCCTTGGGCTAGTCACACTTCTCTGAAGTCTCTCAGCCCCACTCACCTCACAGAGTGTTTGTTGTGGGGGAGGAAGGGAAAGGAGAATGCTAGCCGCTTTGAGACTCCTTCGGGTAGTGATAAAGCGGGATATCAAATCCAAACTCTTCTCTTTTTCTTCTTCTTCTTCTAATGATAAAGGGGTGATGGGGACTATGCCAGGAGAGTGTCCTTTCAGTCTGATGAGTCTGTAAAATCCACATATTCTGGGCTAGGTAAAGGTAAAGGGACCTCTGACCATTAGGTCCAGTCGTGGATGACTCTAGGGTTGCGGCGCTCATCTTGCTTTACTGGCCGAGGGAGCAGGCGTACAGCTTCCAGGTCAGGTGGCCAGCATGACTAAGCCGCTTCTGGCAAACCAGAGCAGCACACGGAAATGTTGTTTACCTTCCTGCTGGAGCGGTACCTATTTATCTACTTGCACTTTGATGTGTTTTCAAACTGCTATGTTGGCAGGTACAGGGACCGAGCAACAGGAGCTCACCCCGTCACGGGATTCGAACCACCGACCTTCTGATCGGCAAGCCCTAATAGGGAGGTGGGGGAAGTGGCACTTCATCCTGGTGGTCCTCTGAACTTAAGTGGAGATCAGAGCCAATGACCATGACAGCAACCAGATTAAACCTGCAAAGTTGTCCTCTATATAATCTACCTAACATTTTTCACAATATATTCATAACACCTCTTTTAAATATATGTAGGCCATGCAGACCTTCCTTCTACATGATATGGGGGTGGGATCTATGCAAGAGAAAGATGAAATAATGAAATCAGTGTGACATTGACTTTTATACCTGCATTTCTTGAGTCACACAAAACAAAAAGCTAGCATATGCACCTTTGCCTGGAAGTCCCATTGTATCCATTAGGTATCACATCCAAGTAAATATGCATAGGACTGTCATTGTGGGCTTACATGGAAAATAAGCCATTTTCCACGGATCAAACCCAATGGAATAAAAGCAATAGGATGTAGAGTTACTAGAAGCTTGATAAACTGATGGCCCATAAAAGAATGATCCCAGGAAACCTCGCTGAATGAGATCATTGAGCATGTTGCTGACAATTTCAGAGCTGTATGAGCAGGCAATTAATTTTTTTTTGAAGTACTAGAAAATGTCGTGATCAGTGTTCCTCAAAAATAAAGTTATTTTGGTCTTAGATGTGCTCGCGTTTTTTCAGTCAGTCATGCTCTGTCTTCATTCTGCCTTTCAGTCTTTCAAACTTCACTGTCTGTATGTATTTAACAAGGTGAAATGACCAAAGATGCTATAAGTGTAAGACTGATTCTTAATGATCATAGTTAGAAAACAAGATGTTGAGTTACTGATCTTCTGGTTCCTTTAAATTGGGAACAGGGAACCTGTGGCCCTCCAGATATTAGACTCCAACTCCCAACCAGCTTAGCCACCGTGGCAAACAGTTTGGGATTGATGAGAGTTCTAGTGCAACAGCAATTATAGGGACAGAAGCTCAACATCCCTAGTTTGCATCCAAACTATATGAGGTGAGTGCTTTGTAGAACAGGGAACTGGGTTGGTAAATTCAAACCCCAATGTCCACCAGAAGAGCAAATTAGGATAGAATTCTTTACCACCCTGCTGGGAGGTGGGAATTATTCACATTGAGAGACATTTTCTGCAACCAGTAAAAAATCAAGTGCATAATTAAGATGACCCTTGGGGTCCCTTCTCATACTACAATTATATGATGCTATAACAACTCTTTGTTTCCACTTTCCCTTTGAATGAGGGACTTCTGAGCTACCATCTGAACTCCAGTGGCTCTCGTAACCATAGCCCTTCCTGAAAGTTGAGAGAGAATTACATATACTTGCTGATATCCTCTGGGTATGCTTCTAAGATCCATGAATAAATAAACCTTTCCAGTCTTAATTCAATTCAGCTAACCACTTGTGCCACTTCAGACCTGTCAATATTTCTCTTGTTATTTTTCTTCTGCTGTAAGCAAATACAAAGCAACAACGATTATAGCCTTTGTGGCAAAGTGCCCCAAATTCAAGGTGAACAAAACGAGGGGGGTTGACCCCTCAACAACTCACTGGGGTAGGTTGGGACCTCCAGGTATCCCACCTGAGGGAAGGCAAAGCCTATGCTGATGGGGCCACTCCAGATCCAGGGCTGCACGCGTCCACGCAAAGGGCGCCCCCCGTTTTAAGTGGGGAGCGGTCATTGTTGCCTTCAATATGTTGGGAAGTTAACTTCTCCAGTCAGGAGCATTCCTTATACTGGTTCAGATTGGGGCAGTGGATGATGGGACAGCATCCATTTAAAGAATGAGATATTTTGACAATGGGAACAATTCTGGGTTGTTGTTTTAGAAATATATATCGGTGGCATTTGTTGCTTCCCCTTGTTGTTGTTTAGTCATTTAGTCGTGTCTGACTCTTCATGACCCCATGGACCAGAGCACGCCAGGCACTCCTGTCTTCCACTGCCTCCCGCAGTTTGGTCAGACTCATGTTTGTAGCTTCGAGAACCCTGTCCAACCATCTCGTCCTATCTCGTCCCCTTCTCCTTGTGCCCTCAGTCTTTCCCAACATCAGGGTCTTTTCCAGGGAGTCTTCTCTTCTCATGAGATGGTCAAAGTATTGGAGCCTCAGCTTCAGAATTTGTCCTTCCAGTGAGCACTCAGGGCTGATTTCCTTCAGAATGGATAGGTTTGATCTTCTTGCAGTCCATGGGATTCTCAAGAGTCTTCTCCAACATTATAATTCGAAAGCATCAATTCTTTGGTGATCAACCTTCTTTATGGTTCAGCTCTCACTTCCATACAGCACTACTGGGAAAAACATAGCTTTAACTATACGGACCTTTGTTGGCAAGGTAATGTCTCTGCTTTTTAAGATGCTGTCTAGGTTTGTCATCACTTCTCTCCCAAGAAGCAAGTGTCTTTTAATTTTGTGACTGCTGTCACCATCTGCAGTGATCATGGAGCCCAAGAAAGTAAAATCTCTCACTGCCTCCATTTCTTCCCCTTCTATTTGCCAGGAGGTGATGGGACCAGTGGCCATGATCTTAGGTTTTTTTGATGTTGAGCTTCAGACCCAACAGTCCTTCAAACTCCACCCTCTTGATTTGCGCAGCTCTTCTCATTTCATCTTTCCCCAGCTTCAGGATGAAGCTTTCATGCTCACAATAACTATTATGCTTAAATGAACCTGAGGGGAAGCTACTCTTTAATCTAATAGAAAATAGTGCTTAAGGCTGGGGGTGGGGGCTTAAAATGACATTGAAAATATCTGTTTTAAGTTACCCAATGCTCTTCTAAAACATCCTGCTTTCCTCACAGTCACAGTGGATAAAGAAGGATCTATTTATTGTTCCAGGAGCACTTACGACTGATGAACAGTTCACTATGGAATTTGGAGCCAAATTATAAGTGCATGACTTCTCTTTCTGCAGCCTAGATATAATTGAGATGGTGGACTGTACCGCTTCAGAGTGTAGGTGGGGTTATCCTAACTGAATGCTCCTCCGTACAAAAATAAATAAATAAAATCTATTCACACATACAATTAGTTTGTCAGAAAGAAAGGCTTTAGATATCCATAATGTGCAGCATTTTTGTGAACAGTGGTTGGGATTTGTTTGTTTGTTTTGAGAGAGAAAGAGTCCTCATGGGAGCTCCTGACATGCATTCTGAAATGGCACAGCTTATAAGTTTATCACCTAAGGCTTGGGATGGATAAATGTGTCAATTTCACTTTTTCTCAGGTTCCCAGTCTTAAATTCCATCCTCCACATTCCTGTAGCAAATTGTGATTTATTTATTTATTTATTTATTTATTGAAAAAATGTTCACGAACATTTGTCCAGGTTTCAGAGCACATTTCTCAGAATATACACTTTTTTTGCAAGCAACCATTGCTCATATAATGCATTTTTCTGTTATTTTCACTATTGCATACACTTTGCACACCCTTTCCCCCAAATACATGCATTTTTGTACACATTGGTTGGAGAAATCCATTGCAAAATTTGGAAAAGTGCAAATTTTGAAGGATCGTTGTGCTTCCCTTTGCATACTGCTCCAAGAAGTGCTAATTGGTTGTTTCTCATTAAAATGCAAATGAAATCAAATTTCTCCCCAGAGAACTCAGAGACAGCAATGGCTAACCACCCAATGAAATCTCCTCAATTAATTAATATAATATATTTATATCCAACTTCTTTTCTATCTTGTAACCCAAGGCAACATTCACAGGGTTCCCAGATGAAGTTCCAGCCAAGCACTGACCAGTTTTGGACCTGTTTAGCTTCAGCAAAATGGTAGCATCCTGTGTCTTCAGGCCATGAGTGAAGGGACAAAATACAATGCATTCAATTTCCTCTTCTGTAAATCCTTCGTAATATAACTAAATCTCCTAGCAGTTATCCTTACAGTCCAACATTTCAGCATGAAAACAATTATGAGATATTAGCCTATGGTGTGAATCACACATAGCATGAAGTCTTATTTGAGTAAAGATATTATTCAGACTTCTCCATTGCCCAAACTGCCTGCTGTCCTCCACCCACTCCAATATGACTAAATATTCCCAATAGATTCATCACCGTCATCTGAAGCCAGATTGTGGTGCACATAAATTAACTGTCATTGCTTGTGAGCCTGCAGTGGTTGTTTCTTAGGAAGATGCCATCAGAGCCCTATCTTGACTTTTTGGCAGACCTTTTTATCCCTTTCCACCGAGAATGCACATCCTTTTTCTTCTTCCTTGCCCGCCCACACTGCTGCACATAAAATGTTGTCATAACTAAACATTTAATTAGCACAGCAGGGAGCAAAGTCCTGTTGAAGTGTCTGCCAATGTTCTTTCCATGGAGACAATGGCAGAAAATGGGGCAGTGCATCTCCCAAGCCATTCTGAGGTACCCAAATATGCAATTACTGCGCATCAAGCCATAGCTGAATAGTAGCAGGTGATGGAAACTCAAGAGAACAGCCAATTAAAAGAAGAGAGTGCCATTGGGACATAACATATGAAACAGGGAATAGGTGAATAGAACAGGATCAGAGGCAGCATCGGGCTGATGGCATACCATGAGAATTTTTTATTTTTATTTTTAAAGAGAAAGACAGAGAAGAGTGCTGAGGAGAGAGGAGAATCAGAGCACAATTGCTTCACGAGTAGCTTTCTCTGCTGCAAGCGCACCCATAGCAAAATTGATCGAGTGCAAATGCAACAACATATGTGGTCAATGGTCAGCAAGGGGAAAGAATCAATGCATACCGTGGGAAGACATTAGAAAAATCCTGCAAAGAGGTCAACGCCCACCTCCGTAATCCGAACACCAACTAAAATCAGCTAAATTCATACAATATTTAAATAATCCTAGGCCTGAACAACTACAAAGGTCTTCACCTGTCACCAAAAAGACCCACAATTCAGCAGTAGACTAGCATTCCTGACTGTTGGGTACTGTGACCAAAAATAATGAGAGTTGCCTCATACCCATTGGGAACCTGGCTTCTCTGCCCAATTTCTTATTGTTGCTGTTTTGCAATAAACATTTGCTTTTATTTTCTTCTTGCCAGAACGTGTCAGTGTGGCTCCCTCCTTGTAGTGGTACAGTAGCACATTGACACTGACACTGTTGAGAGGCACCTCAAGCTTTCCATCTCATGCTCTGTGCTCATAAGATGTATCTACTGGTTTCACAGCTATTTCCCCAGGAATCTGTCATCATTTCCATTCCATCATCTCAGAGTTTTGGCTGTCCGCAGAGACCTAATGATGCAGTGTACATTGTGTCCTGGCTGGAAGTGGTGTACATCACATTAACTAAAACCATAAACTCTCTGCAACATCAGCAGGATTAAGTTGGCACATGGTACAAGAGCCAACTTAAGATGCCTGCTTCTTGGGAGAAAAGCGATGATAAACCTAGACAGCATCTTAAAAAGCAGAGACATCACCTTGCCAACAAAGGCCCGTATAGTTAAAGCTATGGTTTTCCCAGTAGTGATGTATGGAAGTGAGAGCTGGACCATAAAGAAGGCTGATCACCGAATAATTGATGCTTTCGAATTATGGTGCTGGAGGAGACTCGTGAGAGTCCCATGGACTGCAAGAAGATCAAACCTATCCATTCTGAAGGAATTCAGCTCTGAGAGCTCACTGGAAGGACAGATCCTGAAGCTGAGGCTCCAATACTTTGGCCACATCATGAGAAGAGAAGACTCCCTGGCAAAGACCCTGATGTTGGGAAAGATTGAGGGCACAAGGAGAAAGGGACGACAGATAGTTGGACAGTGTTCTCGAAGCTACCAGCATGAGTTTGACCAAACTGCGGGAGGCAGTGAAAGACAGGAGTGCCTGGCGTGCTCTGGTCCATGGGGTCACAAAGAGTCGGACACGACTAAATGACTCAACAACAACAACAAAAAGAGCCAAAGCTTTAACCTCCCCTCCCTCAAATTACAGGTCTCAGCATCAAAACACAAGGTCTGAAACATGAAAGCATTTCCCTGCTAATGAGGAATAGCAGTCAAGAATCTAACCACATTACATTTCCAGCGCCAAGAGGGCAGGATCCCCAAGGATGTGCTCTATGGGCAGCTGGCTTCAGGCACCAGGCCTGTTGGCACTACAAAGATGTCTGCAAACATGACATGGAGGCTGGGCAACATCAACCCTGTTGTGTGAGAATCCCTTGCAGATGATCACAGTGCCTGGAGACAGATAAGATTGTGCATCCATAGCTGTGACCAGAGGAGGAATGGCTGCTCTCAGGAGCACAGAGAGAAGAAACACCATGGTGAATCTGCAGCAGCACAACCAGATGCTTTCATCTGCCCCATCTTCAACAAAACATGTCTCTCCCGTATCGGCCACAGCAGGCTCTGTAACCTTCCAACACTCTGACTTCACCCCAAAATATTCATTCCTCCATTCTCTCCCAAGACGCCAACCTAACCTATTCTTCAGGCATATTTTCAAGTGTAGAAAACTTTTAATGTTACAAAGTAGTTTCCACTGCAGGATTATAATATAGAAATGTAGGGTCCTGCAACAAAAAGTTGCAGTATGGAATGTCTCTTTTCACCACCCCAACCTTTCGTTTCTTTCCAACAGTCAGCCAGTATTCTGCACCCACTGAGCATGGTCAGTCCTTGTTGGGCTTTGTAGGGGATGTTCCTCCATTTTCAGGGGAGTGGGTTGTGCCAGAGCCCAGTTCCATTAAATCTTGGGTTTTTTCCATTGCTTTCTGTGGACAGCTTTCAAGTCGGTCCCTGGGGACATTTCAAGGTATCAGCCAGGGTATGGTTTCTGCCACAATTTGTATGCACGTGTCTCCTCTATTGTCCTCTTCCAGCCACTCCCATCCATTCCCCAAGCTCCCATCTACCAAGTCAGTTAACATTACTGGCCGAAGGAGCCAGTGTACAGCTTCTGGGTCATGTGGCCAGCATGACTAAGCTGCTTCTGGCGAACCAGAGCAGCACACGGAAACGACGTTTACCTTCCTGCCGGAGTGGTACCTATTTATCTACTTGCACTTCGTGCTTTCGAACTGCTAGGTTGGAAGGAGCACACAAAGATCTCATGGCTATTTTGGAAAGTTCACAATCCCCCGTCCTTTAGATTGTTTTCCATAAAGGCTTTTTGAACCACTGAAAATCTTAGGGTTACCACTAGTCTGCTACAATATCCCTCTTGAGTGCGTGGGTTGTGTGACTTTGGATACATCAGTATGGGCATCAGAGATCTTGAATTGGAAAAAGAAGGAACCCTGCTCTATCAATGATGACATGACTTGGTCAATTTCTGGGTAAGAATAGTCAAACTACCAGTATTGATGATTAATTACATACAATGACCTGGATCCTATAGAAAGTTAATTTAAAAAGTTCATAGAAGGCAAGTTCACAGTCCGTTTCTCCTCCACTCTCAGGGTCGGGAGAACTGAGGGTTCCTGAGGGTCGGGAGAACTAACCAAACTTTGGCAGTCCATTGACTCCTGGGGCAATTTTCCCTGCTCCCAGCAGCTCCACTATATTAACAGAGAAATACCCACTCCTCACTAGTAAGTGTGAAAGGGATATGCAGGTTGAAAACATATTTGAGTCTCAGCATACATATACATATAATTTAAGTACATTAACTAAAAATACGGCTTCCACTGAGACAAGGACTTAAAGGGAAAGCACCCACAAATTGCCAGCTTTATGCACACTTAAGCAGCCAATGATCAAAATCACCAAGTATTATTATTATTTTACATAAAAAAACAAGCAAACCTCTAGTGCACTTGTGTAGACTCGTTCTGAGGCAAGTCCACTAAAGATTACTGAACTCTGAAAATTCTCTTGTATTTAATTATTTCTGCAAAATTAGTCCTATTCCAACTTTTGAGAAGCATCTCTGCCTTTGCTTAGCTTTAAATTTGCAGTACAGTAGGAGAAGGAAGACACTGCCTAGACTTCAGTTGTCAGCAAAAAGAGATGTAAGTGATTCCTGCCTGTCAATGGCATAGTCAGCGGAACTGTGAGGGACTATTTAAAATTCAACGTTGGCCTTTATTTCTATTATGAAGTTCAGAGCTATTGAGGTCGTCATGAGTCTGAATGATTACATTATTCCTTGAGGACCTTGTGGTTGGATTGGCATGAGGCCTTTATGAAATAGGACCATCAGGAAGGCAGCAGAGGGAAGGGAGATAGCCCCATTCTACCTGCAAAACCTGTTTCACAATACTGCATGAGTGTGATTGACTGATAACCTTAACTGCCTTCATTAATATTAACTAGATAATTGGGTTTGCGCTATGTGGACAACGGCTTTTTTTTTAACCTGAGATAATGGAGATGGGAAGGGCCTTTTCTTATCTTTCTTTCACTTTCAACAAGTGCCCATGCCCTTAATATTCTGCGGACTCTGTACAATGGAAAGGAAATTAATCAGAAAAGTAACCTCTCAGATATTAGTGGACAGAAGGCATAATGATGAGATGGGAAGGGAAATGAATCATAATGACTCTTCGCCAGGTAATATCTTCCACTGGAGTCTAATCGTCCATTTCATGTTAAAGGGTTATTTCAGAACCCGGGGGAGGGGGGCACATTCTAATGAGCAGTGATGAGGCACACTTCATTAATGACCTTAGCAGATGAAACTTATATTTCAAGTTGAATTGTTATCATGAGAGATTGATTAAATTGATTCAAATTGCACCTGGTTATATGTTAATTTGAAACACTTTTGGGTGCGAACAGATTCAGTTTTAAGGACTCCAGTGAAAACAGTATCAACGAAAACCCATTTGCTTGATTTCTGATGCTTCTTTCTGCCCCGGTTGTAAAGATTTGGTAATATGCAAGAGAGAAAAACATAGCTGTGTGATCTTTTTCCCCCTTTTTCCTATGCCATGCACCATTGTACATTTAGGTAATTTTAGATGTTGGGCTTACCAGGGTCCCACTCTGGATTTAATCGTCTTATGCAGGACCACTTTAGAGGGTAATATGAATTACTTCACTTACCTCCTCTAACCAGAGGAGGGGGTTCTTTAAATAATAGTGTAAGCCAGATATGCTGAATTTTGGGGGCCTCTTACTCATTCTGCTGAATTGAATACTTGACCTCTGCCCCAAAGTCTATCGCTGATGGGCCCACTGACCATGCAATCTCCTACAGCAATATTTATGAACTTTGACTTGGCTTAAGCAAATTTGTCTTCTTTAATTCAGTCATTCATGGACCACCATGTTTTTCTCCAGGTTCTTAAAGCTGCATTGAGAGTCTGCTTTCCCACTTACGGGCAAAACATAACTCCCTCTTCCACTTTATATATTACCCATGATGGAAATAACAAACTGGAGACCAATGTTGGGGGAAATGAGGCCACAACGTTGTTGCTTAAACAGCAGTAAAGTGGGGTTGGCATGGCAGTAGGGCGAGGATTAATTCTTTATTCCTCTCAGCTCTTCCCAATGAAATAACATTCTACTTGGGGTTGGGAAGCAACTGAGCCTCCAACAGGGGGCTTGGTCAGTGCCAAAGTCTGGTGTGATAAAGTCAAGCATTGACGATCCCACTGGGGAACAGGGGGAAGATATTCAAGCCAGGCAGGGGCCCTACCTGAGGTGTATGGGGTGCAGGTGGAACTATGGTCCAAACCACTGAGCCTCTTGGGGTTACTGATCAGAAGGTCAGCTGTTCGAATCCCCTCAACGGGGTGAGCTCCCATTGCTCCTGCAAACCTAGCAGTTTGAAAGCACATAAGTGCAAGTAGATAAATAGGTACCACTGCAGTGGGAAGGCGCTCTGGTTTCCATCATGGTGTTCCATTGCACCAGAAGCAGTTTTGTCATGCTGGCCACATGACTCGGAAAACTGTCTGTGGACAAATGCCAGCTCCTTAGGCCTGAAAGTAGAGATGAGCACTGCAACCCCATAATTGCCTTTGACTGGACTTCACCATCCAGGGCTCCTTTACCTTTTTTACCTACTTGAGGTTAGGATGCGCCTTGAGCCAATTCTCCCTCCAGTCTCCTAATGGGGCCCATGTTTACTATGCTGATCCTGCCCAATGCCATTTCAGCCCAAAGTTGTAACAAAACCTGAATAAATGAAGCATTTCACTGAGGGAAAGGCAACCCCTGTCCCACCAACCAAAGGCCATCTGGCCCTATCAACCAGCAACCAAAGTAGCCCAGTGATGTACTTACAATGAGGGTGGGTGGGAAGTTTTTTTTTGGGGGGGCAAAATAACCTTGAACCCTCATGTATAAGGCCTTTTAAGGCCTTAGCCCCCCCCCCTTTCCTCTCACATGATCCCATGTGACAATCCACCTTCCTGTGGGATCCTGCAAGAACATAGTGAGGAGAGGTGTAACCCCACCTCCATCAGTGTGCTCTGAACCCTTGTGCCACTGGGCAAAGTTATCTCATGTGCAAGGAGTGCTCAGAGTAGGATTTCTCTTGCTGTAATAAAAACAAGAAAAAGACATAGGGGGGAAGGTTTGATGGGAATCCAGCTCAAAAATCCAGTTCTTCTGTTTTGTTTTTGTTTTTTTTTCTACAGCAGAAGCAAGCAGACCCACTATATTGGGTTTCTAAATCTGTGAGACCATGTGGATCTGCTTCCCTTCCCTTCCTTGTTTAGAAAGCCATCTGCCCATCAAACTGGGTGAGGGACAGGTAGCTTTTAGCAGAGTTATTAATCTTTAACTTCCTTTGATAACCTTGGAGCAATTCTTAGTGCTTTTTTTGACACCCAGCAGAAAACACACTTAGTGGGAATTAACTACCATGGAAATCCATGGGACCTACTTCAAAATATTAGAGAGGCTTAACAGGTGGCGCTGTGGGTTAAAGCCTCAGCGCCTAGGGCTTGCCGATCGAAAGGTCGGCGGTTCGAATCCCTGCGGCGGGGTGCGCTCCCGCTGTTCGGTCCCAGCGCCTGCCAACCTAGCAGTTCGAAAGCACCTCCGGGTGCAAGTAGATAAATAGGGACCGCTTACCAGCGGGAAGGTAAACGGCGTTTCAGTGTGCGGCTCTGGCTCTGGCTCTGGCCAGAGCAGCGATGTCACGCTGGCCACGTGACCCGGAAGTGTCTCCGGACAGCGCTGGCCCCTGGCCTCTTAAGTGAGATGGGCGCACAACCCCAGAGTCTGTCAAGACTGGCCCGTACGGGCAGGGGTACCTTTACCTTTACCTTTAACAGGACTGAGGGTTGGAATCCATTCTCCAGGAAACCATTTTCCATCTAAATTAACCACCTGTCATGTGTTTACCTTTATACTTATAGCACAGGTGTTTTCATAGCCTTAAGACACGCTTTCCAAAAATAACAGGCAAACAAGGTTGCTAACCAACATAATAAAGTCAGCTTCTTATCCTATCAAGATTACAATAGAGAGTATGAAGAAATATTTATTGCAGATGGCTTTTGAAATCAGTTTGAAGTATTTTGTGCAAACAAGGAGTTCATGATACCGTGACCGCATTCAGAAGATCATACACTGACTTATTAAATGGAGGTATTAGCAGGACTTTTTGCCCACAAAGCAACACCCTTCAATGCTCCTTTTGCAGTGCGCACCAACCACACCAGGATGTCTTTCTGTTTTGTCTGAACCAGGAAACTATATTTTCTAATATCAGAACAAGCCAAGATCTTACACCAGCTTCAAACAGCGAGTTAATATCCTGGTTTGTTCCAAAGCCAGTAACCATAGTTTCCTGGTTTAGAGGGACCAATAAACTACACTTAATTGGAGAGTTCATTTGATTATGACTTTCATGGAGAAGTGAACAAAAGGTCTGTTAATCTTTCAGCTAAGACATAATTGTCCAAACTAGGCAATTGTCCATTTAGTTCCTGGTAAACTGTCCCCCTAGTTTTTCCTTGAGATGCTTCTAAACAAACAAAAGTTAATTGAGGCTGTTCTAACATACTGTAGTTACAGAGAACACAAAAAACCCAGCTTGCTGATGGTGAATATTCTATATACAGAAATCCCAACAGAGACCAATGATTCCATGACAACCCAAAATGCCAACACATCTCTCTTCTTCATTGTATGTTGTTTTAATATCTAATTTGAACACACTGCTTCCCCCTCTGGTGAATTTTGCAGCATCATTAAAAATAAGTCTAAAGTAGGACAGAACAGCTTTTGACTGGACAGTCATGAACAACCATATGTCATCTGAAATTCATATTTGCACTGCCTCGCAACTGATGGCTCAAGGTCCCACTATTTTTAGAAGCTGCTTACAAATGTCTTCGAGACCGATGAAAACAAACATACAGAAACAAACTTCTCATGGTGAGGCGTGTTGACCCAGTTGCCATCATTTCTGATACTGCGTTTATAGAGTGCTTATGCTTGACTCCAGGGAAAATTAAATATAGCACACTCTTTTATTTTGATTTTTAAGCTGCTGTGGCTCAGAAGCCTCAAGCCTGACCATAGGATTTCAGAACTATTTATCAACTTCTGGAATACATATGTCTATGTGCCTGTTCCTATGGTTGGGTGTGAAATAAGACAGAACCTGCTGGGACCATCTAACTCAGCAGTCGGTTTCACTCCGTGACAGACTAGATGCTTTTTAGACACCCACAAGCAGGACATAAGAACAATAGACCTCTTCTGCTGCTGTTTCCCAGCATCTTGTGTTCAAAGGCACAGTGCCTCCAATTCTGGATGTCGTAGTACACAGTCATTGTGACTAATAGCCATTAGTAGCCTTATTCATGAATTTGTTTAAAGCCATCTAGGCTAGTGATCATCACTACATGGCAGAGGGCCTTCTCGGTAGTGGCACCCTGTTAGCATTCCACTCCTCCGTTGCTGGATGTGTGATTGTTACATCACATGCCAGTGTTTATTTTCTAGGCTTGGAAAGTGTGAGAACGGAAGTCTTATCTCTCTTCCGCTGTACTATATTTTTGTACTTTTCTCTCTCTCTCTCGGAGAAGATGTGAGAGGACGCCATGATTGCTTTGTCCTGTATATACTGCTTAATAAATCACTTAGAATCCACACACTCATGCTCCACAATCGTTTCTGCTATACTTTGCTGAGTGAGCGTGCACATGTCTTTTGATGTGTGTCGCTAGTGCACACCGGGACTGAAGATTTGTGAACTTCCCGGGCTGCGCTTCATCAGGAAGATGCCTGGAGAGGTATCTGTCTCATCCCGGGGGCTGTGTTCTCCCTTCAGATGTCAAGGAGATAAAGAACTGCACAACCCTTAGAAGACATCTGAAGGCAGCCTTGTATTGGGAGGTGTTTTAATGCTTGATGGGTTTTTTTATGTTTTTAAATATGCTGTAAGCCACTCAAAATGGCTGGGAAAACCCAGCCAGATTGGCGGGGTATAAATATTATTATTATTACATCTTGTGGCAGTGAATTCCATAGATGATGTGTTGTGCAAAGAAGGGCTCTTTTTCTTTTTTTTCCTGAATCTACCACCAATTCTATTGGATGTCACAGATACTATTAAATACAAGAGGAGAAAAACCACTCCTGGTCCACGTACTCCATTCTACACCAAAAATACTATTACTCTCCATCATTGTTAAAACTTTTTCTTTTGTCAACTTTTGTGCTTAGAAACAAGCAACATGGCTTCTTCAAAGGTATCTTCTGTCTCACCAACCTTTGCTATTTCTTGTGTGTGTTTTTTTTAAAAAATGGCAAGAGGGGTGATTCAGTAAACATTATATAACTGGAATTTTAAAAAGATTTCAATGGAGTTTTTGTTTTTGGTTAAGTCAAAAAGTCTAGACTCTATTTTGCCTCCTGGGAACATTATAAGGACACTATCTAAGACCACTTTCTAACTTCACTAACAATATATTCTGCATGGAAGATGGGGACCTACAGCCAGGCAGTCTTTCATTAAAAATGCTTACCTATCCATATCCACTTATATTTACCTTCAGAGCTTTCCCTAAACTCATAAAACCCAAGGCACGCTCAAAGCAACTGTCAAACCAACGTCAACTCAATTCTCTACGTTGCTAGCATCCTCTCTCTGATAGCAGCCAATACTGGATGTTTCAGAGGAAATTGATTTGGCTGTGTACTGAGCAAAAGTCCTTAGCATTAAATCTCCTGGCACTCTCTCTTTCTTAGGAATATTTGGCAGTCAACGCTGGAAATGATACACAGCTGAGAGTATTTTAAATGGAATAAATTGTCTAAGACATCGATCTCCCATAAAGGCTGCTGAATCAGAGCCTCTGCTGAGATTGAAGACAAATTAAAAATTTGTTTCACATATTCTATTAGACTCCTTTGTACCACTTATGAGAGGGACAACTCTATGTAAACAAAAGCTGCATAGCAGAAAGAGATGCTTCTCAAAGGGGATTCCATGATGAAGCCAGCCAATTATTAATAGCATGAGGTCATGCAAATGTAGCAATTAACAAAACATAGCAGATCTTTCTTTGTGAGGGTACCACTTGTCTCTGCAGAAGTGCTCTTTCCCATTCAAGCAGCATATTAGGAGATTGTAGAGATGTAACAATTTGAAAGCATCAAACAATCGCAGATACTAACAGCAGACTTGACCTGATGATTGTTTCAAATTATAATTAAAGCAAACATGGAGTTTGAATCATCCTTGGATACAACATGAAATCTTGAAGGAACAATCCTAACCTCCATATCTGTTGGCTAGAGGGGTCTAGGATGTGCTGGCAGTGCCCATCTACTGGCAGGGAAGACAACCACAAGTGTGTGGAGGGAGGGTACCTATATTCTGACAGGTATGCCCATGGTAATCTCTGTGGGCATTTATTTACAATGGACATAGACCCTGAAATGGGGTATTTCAGATTGGGACACAGGTACTTTACGATCTGATGGATTAAAAATCCCTTTATTGCACTTAGAAGTTCCATGATGCGGGACCCCCAAGTACACTAGTCTAGAGTCAGTGGGCAAAATTAAAATACACAAACTAAGAAATACACACCAATAACTGATAGAATGAAGAAACCACTCCCTGCCCTGGTGAATGCAAGCCTGCAGCCTTCATCAGATCACCCACTGCATCCCTCGCCCTCCATCCCATTTAAGATTGCTCTGTGAAAGCAACCTGAGAAGATTAATGTAAGTCTTCAGGAAAGTTTCCTTCAGGAGAGGTCAGTGGGTTTATAAGTAGGGGGAGGCAGCAGGGAGGTTAGCACAATGCAGAGGGCCTTCTCGGCAGTGGCACCCTCCCTGTGGAACACCCTCCCATCAGATGTCAGGGAGATAAAGAATTACACAACTTTAATTAATTAAAGGTGTGATGGGGAAAGGACCAAGATAACTCTTAATGAGGGATTCCGAAGCACACTGAGAACATTTGGAAAGTTTTTGTAGAAATTTTGTAGTAAGAAAGTTTCTTTCAATATTCAATTTGTTAGAATTTAACCAGTTAAAAAGAACCTTCATTTCCCTAGAGGTGTTCTAAGGAATAAGAGTTAAATATTTCCTTCAACTTTAAGCTGTAAGTAATAGTTGCTTTTAATCTTGGCATGAAAGGAAGATAGGCATATCAGTGCAATAAAAGGCAATCTTTTTACTGGAATCAGAAAAAGAAAGAAAAAAATACACAACTTTTAGAAAACATCTGAAGGCAGTCCTGTTCAGGGAAGTTTTTAATGTCTGCTATGCTGTGTTGTGCTTATTATTAATTTAATTTATATTCTGCCCTATACCTGGAGGTCTCAGGGTGATTTTACTTTGCTGGAAGAGGCCCGGAGTGGCTGGGGAAACCCAGCCAGATGGGCGGGGTATAAATAATAAAATTATTATTATTATTGATGCAAGCATCCCAGCAGAACTAATTGGGCACTCCCACCGGTACATCTGCACCATGCTAGCCTCTCTGCCTCTTCACCTCTTCTTCTTGGTAAAACACAGTGACATCAGTGCCAGGAGGCTATGTAAGGGCCACCACTCTCACATGCTGATCACTCCTGGTTTCCTGCCTATGTACATGGGTTGCCGCTGAGTTCTGTCTAAATGAAAGCCTGATTCAAAATTGATGAGGGAAATCTCTCAGGAGAGCTTCCTGCACCTTAGGCGACACCTTGAAATGTGTTACAAAGTCCTCACTTCCAGTATATATCAGCAGCATTCACAGGTGTTAAAGCGGGGGAGGGGCAGGCAGTGTGAGAGACAGGTGTTCCTTTTGTGAAAGCACGCTAACCTGCACAAAACAGATCACTTTATTTTTATTTTCAGAACTGAGCTACACACACACAAATATTGTTTACACAATATTGCTCTCTCTCTCCTCCTCCTCTTCTTCTTCTTCTTCTTCTTCTTCTTCTTCTTCTTCTTCTTCTTTGGCGATCACTTGTAGCCAAGTAAGATTATCTTCCATAAACATGGTTTTAACAGTGAGTCCGTTAAGTGACTGTGGAGGCCAATTCTGGATTCACATGTCCTTCCACAGTGGGGACATAGGTTTCTGGGTGGGACTTGATCACGGTGAGGCTTTGCCAAGCATGCCTTCCTCTTAGCACATTTCTCCCCTTTGTCCTGAGTTCGAGTGTCTTCAAAATCCAAGACACCTTTGGTAAAGGCTGTTCTCCAATTGGAGTGCTCGCAAGCCAGTGTTTCCCAGTTGTCGGTGTTTATACTACATTTTTTAAGGTTTGCCTTGAGAAAATATTTGAACCTCTTTTGTTGACCACCCAATTATGCTTTCCATTTTCAAGTTCAGAATAGAGGAAGATGATAATCAGGCATCCGTACAACATGACCAGTCCAATGAAGTTGATGTTGAAGAATCAACACACATACACACACAGGTCTGGTGACTTCTGTTTCAGTGTATCTGAAGAAGTGTGCATGCACACGAAAGCTTAAACCCAGAACAAACTTTGTTGGTCTCTAAGGTGCTACTAGACTGTTTTTTGTTTTTTGTTTTATTTATTCTCTCTCTCTCTCAGACACACACACACACGATAGATGATGATGATAGATAGATAGATAGATAGATAGATGATAGATAGATAGATAGATAGATAGATAGATGATAGATGATAGACAGATAGATAGATAGACACATACACCCAGAGAGACAGACAGAGAAATCGAGATCACACACACCTATAAAGGGGAATCTCCGCTTACATGGGAGTTCCATAAGTGGCTGTCACACGTGGCAATGGGAGATGCACAAGTTCATCCCGTTCTGCCCCCACCCCATTTCAGCCCCCCAAACAGCACATGTATCAGTGATTGCACATGTCCTAATCACATGTGGGGAGATGCCTGTATATACACATACATAGGTGCAAAATATTGAAATACAGCCTGGGCACTTGCTGTTCGTTGCAACCTCTCAACAGCCAAAGGATTTTATCCTGTCCTGCCACTACACAAAAAATATGCCCTAGGAATCCCGTACATCATACTAGTCATGAAAAGTAAGGCACTGAAGCTGGTGACAAGAAGAAAAGAACCCACGGAAAAAAAATATGTCATGCTAGATACAGCCTGTGACCTTTTTCCGATAGCAATCTGTCTTTGTGATAATTTACTGCCTTGGTAAGTTAATGAATGAGAATGTCAGTCTAAACAAGATGGATCATAGCAAGAGTGCTTTTAGAACATTGTCAATAAAGGTTACTATTACAAGAGAGCCATGTAAAAACAACCACCAGTATAAAAGCAGTATTATCAGGTATAAACACACACCAGGAAAATACATGTTCCTCATGAGACAAGTAAAAAATACTGTGATTTATATACCTTTATTAGCCCTTAAGGCCTTCTGTTATATTAATCTTGACAGCTCCAACGTTCTTTATTCTGGACCCTCACAAACACAACTTTAAGAGAAAATTGGGGGTATGTTTGGTAAATGCAGTTGCCAGATGGCAAGCAATGTTGATTATTATTATTTTTTCCTGGTAAATCTCCTGCTCTCAGATAGCCAGCACAAACTGAGAGACCCCATCAATCTTAAAATGCTATATACATTGCTGTAAATGGGGAGGGGCCTATTGCATTGTAGTGGGCGAGAACTAAGACTTTCACTACACTTTCAAGTGGCTGGGGAAACCCAGCCAGATGGGTGGGGTATAATAATAATAATAATAATAATAATAATAATAATAATAATTCACATTTCAAAGCATGGAGAATTTGTGGATGGAGTTAGTCTCATAGGGCTAGCCACAGGGTTGGCATCATTGAGGCCTTGCTATGGAAAACATTGGATTAGTATTATTAATACAGTGGTACCTTGGGTTAAGAACTTCATTCGTTCTGGAGGTCTGTTAACCTGAAACTGTTCTTAACCTGAGGTACCACTTTAGCTAATGGGGCCTCCTGCTGCCACCATGCCGCCAGAGAATGATTTCTGTTTTCATCCTGAAGCAAAGTTCTTAGCCCGAGGTACAATTTTTGGGTTAGCGGAGTCTGTAACCTGAAGTGTATGTTACCTGAAGCGTCTGTAACCCGAGGTACCACTGTATTAATAATATTTCTTACCCATCTTTCGCCATAAGGTCCTTGGGCAGAATACAGCAATATAAAAATGCAAGGTCAAAATCAGTTAAAGCAACTTACAATCAGAAGAATAAGGTGAGGAGATACATATAGATCTAGACAGGGCTTTCTTCTTCTTCCGGAACTCACCAGAACTCAGTTCTGGCACCTCTCAGGTGGGCCCCATTGCCATTATAAGAGAACAATGGAGACATTCTTGGTGAGTTCTGGCACCTCTTTTTCTAGAAAAATAGCCCTGGATATAGATCAGGTGTCAAAGGTCAAAAACAGGTGTATCTTCTGTTGGGGCATGTGCAGAGTGCTCATCCTTAATGACAGGGGAATGTGCCAAAAGAACAGACAAACACCCAACAGCTCCAGGAAGAATCAGTTGCTTGACTGACAGTATATCAGTTACATACAGTTGTAGATACAGAACTCAGCTTCACAGCTGCAAATAAAAGGTTTTAAATGTGTCGGAAAGTGCAGTATACAAACGTGACACTAGATGGTGACAGTGAGCTATGCAAAATGCAACGTATTTTTCAAAACGTTTTTTTAAAAGCATTTTCACAGCATTTATATATATATATATATATATATATATATATATATGTGTGTGTGTGTGTGTGTGTGTGTGTGTGTGTGTGTGTGTAGATTCCATCCCAGTCTCCTTACAGCATACAGCCTCTCTGGCCAAGGGCAGGGGTCAAAGACAAGCTTGCCTTAAACACAACAGCATCTATACTGTAGCCTGTGCTGACTCATTACCACATGCTTAACTAGCTGCAGGTGCAGGACGATACACACCCAAATTAAACAGCACACCAATATTAACCCCTTCTTGTCCTTTTTCTCTGCATGCTTAAACCCTTCACCCTTCTGCATTAACATATTCAGCATACGGCAAAAGCTATACAACAAATATAGTAGGCACACCACTGTGGGAAGGGAACTCCACACTTTATCAGTGGCTATGAACCATTATGGCAATGCTCTGCCTCAGTTGCCAGAGGCCATATAGCTCTAAACACCAGCTGCAGGTGTAGAGACTGCAGCCATGCTCAAGTCTTGCTCGAAGGCTTCCCACAGGAATGTGGTTGACCATATATAAGTTCTTATATAGGGGAATTTAGAGCCAGAAAAAGGCTAGTTGCCCAACAATAGAGAGAGAGAGAGAACTGATTTCCAATTAGGATATTTTAGGCATGCTATAATTTGATTATTCCTTCCTCTAGCTTTGCAATATTTGATAATCGTTTTCTATTTTAAGCATCAGAGCTTGTTTTCTTCTGCTTAGCAATGGCAAGGAGCTATTTCCTCATTAATATGCAACATCTTCCTTTTCAAAGCCACAAACAATAAGACAAGCATTGAGTTTATTTATTTATTCATTCATTCATTCACTGTGAGAAAGGAGGAAAGTGAAAAGCCTACATTCCAATGAGCCAGAACACACACACACACACACACACACACACACACACAGAGAGAGAGAGAGAGAGAGAATTAAGCCTGTAATTTTAATATGCATTGCTGTTCACGAATTTCTGTGAGATTTGGGGGGGGGGGAGGTGTTATTCTCAAAGGGGTGTTCACAAAGTCCTAAGCGTACTCAGCTGGAAGTAAGTCAAACTTAAAGGAACAGAACATAAAGTAAATGTCGGTTAGTATGAAACTGTAAAGGTGGGCTGGTTCACACATGCACTTCACTTAATTCTTCTAGCCAATTTGATTGAAAGCTGATTATGAGGACTGACTCCATTGAAATGCATTCTGTTAAAAAGGAAGAGATGTGTTGGCTGCTCATGGATTGTTTTGAAGTAGATCAGAAATAAACTGATCCATTTTCCAAATACACAGAGAGAGAAATGGCTTTGCACATTTCTGAGCCTCCCCAAATTTAGACATTAAATCACCTTTCTCCAATTAGAGATGAGGAGAAATTTAATTCAGTTCACATGGAGAGGCAAACTTACCTAATTCACACTTTCCAGAACAATACACCAACTGTCCCTTCCAACCCTACAGTTCTGTGATTCTGTGAAATCACACCCATCCTTCAAAATTCACGTTTCTCTGAATTTTGCAATGTAGTTCCCAAGCCAAGTAATATGTATAAAAATGCATATACAGTGGTGCCTCGCAAGATGAAATTAATTCGTTCCGCGAGTCTCTTCGTCTTGTGGTTTTTCCGTCTTGCGAAGCATGGCTATTAGCGGCTTAGCGGCGCTTAGCGGCTTAGAAAAAGGGGGGGAAAGGGGGGGAAACTCGCAAGAACTCGCTCGACATTTTGTCTTGCAAAGCAAGCCCATAGGGAAATTCGTCTTGCGAAGCACCTCAAAAGACGGAAAACCCTTTCGTCTAGCGAGTTTTTCGTCTTGCGGGGCACCACTGTATTAGAGTAAAGTGGCCCCAAAATGCAAACATTCATGAAAATAAGATACAAAAAAGAATATTGCATTGGGAGAAATTGTGTGCAAAAGTCATATATTTGTCAAAGATGCACCCACACAAAAACGGCCTCGGCCCAGAATACCTGAAGGAGCATCTCGACCCCCATCATTCTGCCCAGACCCTGAGGTCCAGCGCCGAGGGCCTTCTGGCAGTTACCTCCCTGTGAGAAGCGAAGCTACAGGGAACCTGGCAGAGGGCCTTCTCGGTAGTGGCACCCACCCTGTGGAACACTCTCCCATCAAATATCAAGGAAATAACTATCTGAGTTTTAGAAGACATCTGAAGGCAACCCTGAATAGGGATTTTTTTAATGTTTGATGTTTTATCACTTTAGTATTATTATTCTGTTGGAAGCAGCCCAGAGTGGCTGGGGAAACCCAGCCAGATGGGCAAGGTATAAATAAATTATTATTATTATTATTATTATTATTATTATTATTATTATTATTACAAATTGCTGTAGAAATGAATTAAAGATTGGGGGAAATCTAGTTGTCCACCTTCCTTCCCAAACATTCTATGTTTCAAGAAAGAAAATTTGTGGTTCCTAAGACTCTCCTCTTCTTTGAGGTAAGCATTACAAGCTCACAAAAGTATCCAAGCCCCAGAAGTACACGTTTCCCTTGCATTCCTAGTCTAGTTAAAAGGGAGAGGGGAGCCTTTACGTGTGTGAGTACCATATAGTAAAAGCATCTCTTGGTGTTGTGGTCATCATTAAACAATGAAAATGCATATGTGAACCAAACTCACAAGCACCTCTTTTGTTATTTGCCAGCACTTAGTGTACACTAAACACATGCATAGAGCAAATCTGTGTATTTCTAGTCTGCACCACTTTTGCATATTTTGACTCATAATTCCCTTTTGATCTGTTTTCACAGTAAGCTGCAGCTATTATTATTATAATAAAACTCTCAAAATAAGCATTTACATGTGCAAAATAAATACACAATTCAATACATATCTAATATTTATTTTCTTTCAAAACACATATGCAAATAAATATATTTGTAAACTTAAAGGAGTTGAATCACAACCTTCAAAGAAGGACAAAATCAGACAGAGAGCTAAATTCTGGTCCGCAGTCTAAGGATTAGTCCATTTTGACTAGGAACTCACAAACATAAAATATCTAAAGCATATGTGTCATAGACTAGGAAAACATGTGCTCTTAGGTCATTAAACTTCACAGTGACCTCACAGTTTATAGACAGAAATTATGTTTCCTATAATGAACTTGAAGGGGACATGCACATGTCAGTACAACTTGAGAATATCCTATTTCAGCTTCTGCTAAAACTTGTCAAGGAAAGAAAATTCGTAGCACCACCAGAAAGGTCGATCTTATCTTGGCACTTTGGGCTATCAGAGGGAAAAGTGACAGTCAGAGAGCTAATATTAATGGGACTATTTGGACATTCATATATTTGTTTGTTTGTTTATATTTATAGCCCAAATGCCACTATATGAATCTGGCCAGCTGGCCCCATAATGACCATATTTTGCACCAATTGCAGCTACTGAACACTATTCACGAGCAGCCCCATGGAGAGTGTATTACAGTAGCCCAGGCATAGGCAACCTTCGGCCCTCCAGATGTTTTGGCCTACAACTCCCATGATCCCTAGCTAACAAGACCAGTGGCCAGGTATGATGGGAATTGTAGTCCAAAACATCTGGAGGGTCGAAGGTTGCCTATGCCTGCAACAGCCCAATCTAGAGGTTTTTGAATTTCACTTGCCCTGCTCTGGTCATTGACCAGGAACAAACAAGCTGTGACTTTTCAGATGTTGTTGAATTCCCATCAGCCTCTGGCAACATGGCTAATGATTAAAGGTTATGGCAATTCTAGTCCACAGATTTCCCATTCATGCTATGGATCTGTTATTGAAACACTATCAACTTCCCTTAAAATTCCTCAGATGATTCACCGGAGGTGTAACCAACACCCTTTCTTGAACTTCACTATAGGTAGTATTTCAGAGACAACTCAAATAGCCTACTTCCTCACACAATCCTATGAAAAACTACCATCTTAATCAACATAATGTGTGTCACAAAGTTAATATATGTGAAAGCCTGACTCTGCGTGGTAAATCAAATTGCTCTTTTTCTCTAAAAGGCAAATGATCAGTCATTTCTTGTGCTGTAAATCACTCTATACTTTCCTAAAACAACAACCACCCCAGAATTTTTAGGTATGACCATTTGGAAATGTTTCCCCAGTCTTATTTTCTCTCGGTCTCTGGAAACTTTGCTGCAGGTATGAGCTTAAACAGCCAGCGAAAGCTGCAGGAACCATAACCAAGTCCAATTCTTCACTGAGAGAAGCCCATTTCTGGGTCTTTCTCAAAACAATAATTTGAGACCCATTGTTCCAACTACAACACTCAAGTCTTCTGCATTTAAGCTTTGAATATTGAATATACAGTCATACCTCATGTTACATTTGCTTCAGGTTGAGCGTTTTCAGGTTGCATCCCACGGCGACCCGGAAGTACCGGAAAGGGTTACTTCCAGGTTTTGCCACTCGCACATGTGCAGACACTCAAAATGACATCATGCTCATACACAGAAGCAGTGGATTGTGACCAGCGCAAGCGCAGACGCAGGTTGTGTTCTGCTCATGTTGCGAACGGGCCTCCGGAACGGATCCCGTTCGCAACCAGAGGTACCACTGTACAGTGGATTGATACACAAGGATATAGGTCATTTCCCTGATATTTGGGCCAAAGAACCTTTGGAGTCCTGTAACCTACGTTATAGGACTCCCAGCTCCCATGAGACCTAGCTGGGATGGCTAATAGTAAGGGATGATGGGAGTCAGAGTCCAGCAACATTAGGAAGTCACCAGATTCCCCGTCCTTGCCTTAAACCATAGGTGACTAATCTGTAGCAGCTTCTTATGAGTGCTGGAGGATGAGTTACCAAGAGTGGATTTGTGTGTGGAAGGACTGTGAGCTCAGTTCAGTTCCGGTACTCAAAATAAATCCCTGTTAGAATGTCTTAGTTCTTTTTGTTCAGCACCAGGTTCAGGTTGGTAGAGCTTGTGGATCCACTAATAAAAGGAAACACCACCGTCCCGTGTAAAGCTAGCTAAGCTAGCTAGTCCCTGGTTTAATGTATGGAAGGGGAGGATAAGCATAGATGGGTAAGTTGCCTTCCAAGCCATCTTCTCCCCTGTTACTGCCCTCTCTAGATTGCAGCAAGAGAACCACTGGCATAGAACAGCTCTGTTGTATTGAAAATCCTTAACAGCACAATCTCAAACCAAGATCTGCTAAGCTGAGCAAGTTTAGAAGAGATGGATCTTGGGCTGTGCCACTGAGCCAAGGTTATGTCAGTGCATCTCCCTCAACCTGGTTGAACTTGGACTATGCTGGCTCAGCCAGCAGACTTCAGCTGACAGAAACCTCATTCAGTACAGTTACATGACCTGACAATCTGGTGGAATTTGCACTGACGACAAGGGTAGTGTAAGTCAAACCCAATTTTAAAGGTTCCCCTCCACTCTCAGGCTCTGGCTGACTCAACCAACCATAGCCCTGCTCTGAATGGAGTCTGGCATAGGGGTAAATTATTCCACTTTTAAGTATAATCCTATATTTAGGATGGCTCTGTCTGCCTCTTCTAAAATCATTAAACATTTCAATCCTCCCCAATTTTTTTATAAAGGCTGGAAATGTAGAAGTTAACATATATTTTAAATGTAATAATTTTGGCTAGCTAACTCCAATTAAGACACTTCGATTTTTCAAGCTCAGTATTGCTTCTTCCCCAAACCATCTCACTCCCACACCTTTGGAGAGAAGATTTAGAGTGATGCTGCGACTGCAAAAATATTGGTGAGATAAATATGTGGGTGTTTTGTTTTTTTTTTAAAAAAAATAAAAATAAAATTCTTCGGAGTCCATAAAAATATTTTTTGTTAAATATGTATTGTTTCGGTGAACGCAGACCATGAAATAAGATGCAGAATTTTGCTGCCTGCTATTTTTTTATTTTCATAGTCTGGTCAGATGGAGCTTTCTTCACAATACACGCGGCAAAGTATCATTTTATAGATTGCTTACGTGTGAGCTCAGTGGGAACTGGAACAGTTGAGTAATAACAAAATCAGCATTTTGAGAAATCATACTGTAATAGGGTGTTACGGAAAAGCTTGCATGGCACTGAAAGGAGAGGCAAACATTTCTGAGATGGAAGGCTCAACTCCAGTCCTGAATTCAAGCAGATAGGCATGCTTATGTCCCATGGACTTCAGTGGGCAAAGCGTGTTCTCCCTAACAGAGAGTACGTGTTGCGGTTGGGGAAACAGGCCACCCTGCAGTGACTAGGCAAATTTGGTATAGGAACCCAAGCCTTTAAGTGGTTAAAATTGGGTTGCTGGGGAGTTTTGATTGTTGCCAATTTGGAGGAGGGGTCAGAGACTTTAAATACAGGGGCCAGACGTTGGACGTCCTCTTGGCCATTTTGCACCGGATCACCCGCCCTCCCTCCCTTTTATAGGGTGGTTTTTTCTTGATCGCTTGACCTTGCTATGCCTGTCATGGGGTCGTCCGCCTTGGTGCGGGCGCCTGGTAGGAATTTTGCCATCTGGCTGATTGGCTGGTGCCATTTGGTTTTTGCCTACTGCGTAGCAAATCGTCACAACTTGTAAGGTTGGCGGTTAGGCATTGGTTAAATTGGTGCTTGGAGGGGTAAGTGCCTATCCCTCCAAATGATGTGGAAACGGAATTCCGTTAAAGGAATCCAGGGGCTTGCCATTCTTTTCGTCCTTGTCCCCGGAGTCGGACTTGGGCCGTGCAAGCCCCACCGGAACATGAGGGTGAGAAGTGTTAGACTGTTGCCCAGCTTCATTTTCTCACCCAATACTTGTTTCCCACGCTGGCTTCCGTTGGTGTCCGGAAGGCCAGCTCTGTCCCTGAGGGCAAGGGCAGATAGTCATAACCAATGCCTAAGCAAGCACTCACATTTTTTTGTACTTGAATAAAGTTGTGGCCAAAATTTATGCCAAAAACCTTAAACAAAAATTTATGTGTGAAGTGTGAATTTTTTGGTGGGTGGCATTGTGGGACTCAACACGCAAAAAGATTTCTCACCCCTGGATCCTATTTACATTTACTTTAGTAAAACAATGCTCTTTGAGTGTAGAATCTCCCTTACCCATGCAGGGCCTCTACAGACCCATGGTTTTCTGCAGGTGTATTCTGAAACAGGATTTCAACAGGAAGTTTGTATACTGTCCAGCATTTCTCTGATGAAAGTAGGGATGTTGTATTCCATCATCATATTTTTGTTATTTGTACTCCGCCCATCTGACAGGTTTGTTCTAGTCCCTGTG
Source organism: Podarcis cretensis (assembly GCF_951804945.1). Taxonomy (NCBI): domain Eukaryota; kingdom Metazoa; phylum Chordata; class Lepidosauria; order Squamata; family Lacertidae; genus Podarcis; species Podarcis cretensis. Next base: position 20,280,113 of record NC_137176.1, on the reverse strand, counting down.
GGCAGCTTCCAACTTATCTAAAAACCTAATAAAACATTAAACATTTAAAAACTTCTCTATACAGGGCTGCCTTCAGATGTTTTCTAAAGGTTGCACAGTTATCTCCTTGGCTCGGGGGGTCACATAACTCCATACCCTCCAGCATTTATCTGATAAAAACAGGACTGTCCTAAGGAAAAGTGGGGCACTTTGGGGTCAAATCAGAAACTAGGATGGGTTCTGTGAACCCAGAACTGTCCCTGGAAAATAGGGACACTTGGAGGGTCTGAGGTTACAGAAGATGGACCTACTGGAAGTGAAAACAAATACAATACCTTGTTACGCAGATGCAATAGTTACAACTAGGACTGTGTAATACATGAACTCAAACAAGAATGTATTAAGGAAGGAAGAAACATATCTCCGTTGGATTTAATTAAATAGGTTATATACCTTGCTTAAGGATTGTATATGGTGTACATCCTGGACTTGATTCCTGTGTTAGGAAGTAACCAGTAAAGAAATTTGTTACAAACATTACCATTCAGCCTGTTGTGCCCTACTGGAAGTGAAGCAGTGCATATGCCCCAAAAATTTGCAGGCAGAAAAACTATTGTGTACAAGCCACGCTGATACTGTCATGAACACAAATCATCCTGAAGAAGAAGAAGGAGGAGGAGGAGGAGGAGGAGGAGGAGGAGGATGTCTGGAAGAGCCCTAAATCTTCCCCATTTACTTCAATTGTGTTCATGCAAAGGGCCTTTGCAGGTGGAGGCTGAATGCAGACCACAGGGACACAACGGGATCTAAGCAAGTCACAACTTCATTATTAGGGCTATTAACAAAGAATCAGATCAGCGGAGTCTGCAAAGTTGGTAACACAGACACAAAATTATGCCCCATTGAAGAGAAGCATTGTCCGGCAGATGAAAGGTGAAGACATACTTGACCGATGGAAAGCATAAAGTGGTCATTACATACTGATAAGTAGAAGGACTTAAGAAAAAGGTAGAATGTGAAATTTGAAATTTTTAAAAGGCCATATATTCAGATTAGATCGGTAGTTATTTTATATGTTGCCTTCAATTTCTAGAGTAGCTTGCAACCAGTGAAGCCACTTTGGTGACAATGAATGTCACTACAATATCAAAACACCAATAAATAGATAAAATAAGCCATTTTCTCTAAGAATAATAAAACGAGTGCAGCTATAAAAAGATAATAACCATCATCATCATCAAAAACCAACAACAACAGCAAAGATGACATGTCAGAAGGCCTGGGGAAACAAAAGACATCAGATTTGGGACCAGGCAAACACCACTTTTGAAGAGACTCAGAGAAGAGCTTTCTGCTATGCTCTGAATAAGTTTTTGTTTTTTTTAGAAAAATATAAGAAAACGAGGTTCCCCTATCTTCATAAATGTGTAATGGGTGCTGGCACAAAATAGCTGTCATGGGCAGCAAAAAATAAAGAGGGGCAGGTGTGCTGGGCCCCACATGGAGGTGCTGTCACATGTGTATGACGTCACATGTGTCACACACAACCACACACCAATTTGGGCTGTGCCTGCTGAGACACTCTGGCTATTGTGGGGGGTGGCACGGTGGGCAGAAATTGTCCTCTGGTCCTCTCACTGAGCTCAGCACTCTGGCGATCATGGCTGGGAGCCTGGAGGGTGAAAATCTCCCTCCAGGTCTCCCACCTGGTGCACCGGTGTTCACCTCTATATTGAGGGAGCTGCACCCCATGCCTCAAAATATTGAGGGGGGTGATACCCCTTGAGCCCCATATACCCGGTGCTGCTGAAGAGGGGACAGTACTCTGTAACAATGAGGATTGCACACAAAAAAACCCTCTGATATTAATATTCAGACAGGCTTATGTGGCAAGAAAAATTCCATCTGGTGTCTAAGTAGCAAGTGTGGGCAGGACTGAAATTTTCAGGCTAAGGAAGGAAAAATGACACACACAAACACACACATTTTGCACCTTGAGGCCTTCCATTGTTGTGCTATGAATTGCTAGAGAATTCAGATTTGAAGTTGGCTACCACCCCCAAAATCAGTGTAGTATTGCTATATAGTGGCTGGCATGGAGGGTGAAAAATGCTCTGGAGAGTGAGAAAAGGAAAACGGTGTCTTCGGAAATGACTGGCAGAATCAGAGACCAGGGAGAAGAGTTGGTGGAAGAAGACTGGAAGAAATTTAAAATCTATCTATAGAAACACTCTAAAATTATTGAATGTTAATGACGTTGGAATGAAACGAAGTGGTTCTAGTAATAAGGTAAAACAAGAATATGCAAGAGTGGATTGATATTAGATGAAAATTTGAAGTTATAATATGGGAGGTTAAATAATTAAGGGTAAACTAAGAGGGTATGAATTTGCTGAACAAATTTTTAAATGGAATACAAAAAAGGGAGGTGTGAGGAAGTCATGAAAACAAGTAAGTGAGTGGTAAGATATTAGAAAGAGGGATTTTTATTTTTTATTTTTTATTTTTATTCTCAATTTTGGTTTTTGTATTTTTTTATTGTATCTATTCTTACTGTTTTGTAACCCTTTTCTTGTTAAAAATTTAATAAATATTATTATATATATATATAAAAAGGAAAACAGTGTCTTTTCCCTTTTATTTATCCTACAACTTCCCCGTATAGTACAAGACGGGAAGGTTTGTAGCCTCACAATACATGCCCAGCCCTCTTCTAATTTGGAAATGTTTCTACTTTTGCATACCTTTCCTACTTTTCTCATTTCTGGATGGGCAGAATCTCAAACCACCTGAGAGCCCTATTAGAAGGAGTTATTATGTGAGAGCACCGCACTATTCCTTTTGTATAGACTACAAGATCTGAGAAAATTATGAGAGACTATCGGAACAGGTTTGCTGATTTCAATATGGTACATTATTTGCTGAAGATTAAGAGTGAGAAATGTCGGCCCTCTGCTCTGTTTAGAGAGTTGTGGACAAAGAACAAGCTAATCCCTAAGCAAACATATTTGACTGTGGTCAGAATTAAAATAGTTTATTTAAGATATACCATGTGTCTGATAATAAATGTTGGAAGTGTAAAGAAGCTGAAGGAACATTCTTTCACCTCTGGTGGACTTGCCCTAGAGTGAAGGTTTTCTGGGAAATGATTTATAATGAACTGAAAAAGGTATTTAAGTATACCTTCCTTAAGAAACCAGAGGCCTTTCTCTTGGGCATTGTTGGTCAGAGTGTGCAAAAGAAGGATCGAACCTTTTTTATGTATGCTACAACAGCAGCAAGGATACTCATCGCTAAAAACTGGAAAACTCAAGAATTACCCACACTGGAAGAATGGCAGATGCAACTGATAGACTATATGGAATTGGCGGAGATGACGGGCAGAATCCGAGACCTGGGAGAAGAACTGGTGGAGGAAGATTGGAAGAAATTCAAGGATTATCTACAAAAATATTGTAAATTGTATGATTGTTAAGAAAGATGTAAGATTAGCAAAAACATGGCTTCAACAAACTAGTTATAAAGAATATAAATTTAAATTTAATTGGAAGATGAAAAGATAAATTTTGGATAAGTAACATTTTATAATTAAGTTTCAATAAGAGTATGTTAAATCTTAAAATTTGAGATATTAATATTGAAAAATTATATTATATGAATTAAATCAAGTTAATAATTTGCTGGTAAAATTTATGAGTTTAGAAAGCAGGAACAAGGGTTGTGAGGAAGTCCAAAGATGAATATGAAATGTGGATTTTGGAAAAGATTGTGTTATTATCTATGTATTTTATTGTTAAACTAAAATTTAATAAATATTATATAAAAAAATAGTTTATTTAAAAGCATGTCAAGGAGGAAAATTTGTGATTTTAAAGATTTGTTAGGAGAGGGGGGGAAACCCAGACAAAACGGCAGAAGGAGGGGGGGAATAAACCAGTCTTTGTTTTCGTTGAGATAAAATGTGCAAATTCCAACCAAGAAATCAATGTGAACATTAAGCTAGCCTCTGTTCGCCCCCCCTTCCTTTGAAAGCAATTCTGTTGATTCACGGCTTTGCTAAGGACAGGTTGGATTATTTCTTTTCAAAGCTCTACCAGCAGCTTCTGTATGCTTCTGATTCAAGGGTGGTGACCTCTGGATCTCACATGTAGTGAACCTTGAGAAGATGCCGTAGCAATGCACAGGAGGAGATGCGAGAAGTCTGGCATTTAAGCAAGAGTAATGCAGGATTAGAGAAGGAAAACTTGTTTGTTGTTTTTTAGTTTGGTTCTGTGTGCAAATGCTCATAATGGCTTTGTTGAAGAGTCTGAGGGAGCAGCTGGAGACAGACAACCAGGAATGAAAGAGGAAATGGTTGCTTAAGGTAGATTCAAGTGCTAGAGATGAGAGTGGGCAAAAGGCTGTGATGGTCAGGCCATGCGAGCCTGTTATGAGCAATGTGTGTAAAGTTTATTTCTTATTGTAACAGGAATAAGGTACAGTGTTACCACAGGTTACATACGCTTCAGGTTACATACGCTTCAGGTTACAGATTCCACTAACCTAGAAATATTACCTTGGGTTAAGAACTTTGCTTCAGAATGGGAACAGAAATTGTGCAGTAAAGGACCCCTGGATGATAAAGTCCAGTCAAAGGTGACTATGGGGTTGCGGTGCTCATCTCCTTTTCAGGCTGAGGGAATGGGTGTTTGTCCACAGACAGCTTTCTGGGTCATGTGGCCAGCAGGACTAAACCTCTTCTGGTGCAACACCGTGACGGAAACCAGAGCACACAGAAACGCTGTTTAGCTTTCCACCGCAGTGGTACCTATTTATCTACTCTCACTGGCGTGCTTTCGAACTGCTAGGTTGGCAGGAGCTGGGACAGAGTAACAGGAGCTCACTCCATCGCAAGGATTCGAGCCTCTGACCTTCTGATCAGCAAGCCCAATAGGCTCAGTGGTTCAGACCACAGCACCACCTGCATCCCATTACCTTTAACAGGAACACAGATGGGTGTAGAATAATAATAATAATAATAATAATAATAATAATAATAATAAGCAGGTTGTGTCTTGAACAGATGCTGACAATTCAGAATTAATTTGAACTGACTAAAATGGTCATGCAAAGTTGGAAGAACTAGGAATAAACCTTGAGAAAAGTTGGGAAGTATTGTGATTGTAAGATAAACGTCAAAATAATCTTCATAGGGTGAAGTGGGGTGTTAGTAAATCGGTTTAAAATTGCTGCTTTATTCCATATTTTAGGGAGACCTGCTTTCACAACGATACTTGAAATGCTTTTTTTGTCTGTGTCACACCATTTATGTAGCAGATACTGCATATAATCAAAGAAATAATGCATGGTTACACTGAGGTCATTAATCAATTAATTAAAGTACAGGAGATCAAAAGATTATTGTTCAGGAAGAAAGGGGTGTATAGGGGAGAGAAAACACAAACAATAGCCAAGCGAGAACAATATGACACAGTTGTGTTTACTGGAAACAAGGCTTTGAATTCTCTGAGCAACAGACTGCCAGGCGATCTGAATGATTTGCTGGGGATGCATTTCCCCTGGACCAATTGGAAAAAGTCCAAGACTCATTTCCACCAGAAGATTGGGGAATTTGCCATTCCCTCCTTTGCTGAAGGTGTCAAGAGAGAGCAGGGGTGTGTTCTGGTGTTCTGTTTGAAAGGCAGAAGAGCAGAGCAGCCCTACCCATTTTGTCCCACTCGTTGCTAATGCTTACAGGTACACAAACTATCTAACCCAGGGGTCAGCAAACGTTTTCAGAAGGGGGCCGGTCCACTGTCCCTCAGACCTTGTGGGGGACCAGACTATTTTTTTTGGGGGGGGGGAGAATGAATTCCTGTGCCCCACAAATAGCCCAGAGATGCATTTTAAATAAAAGGACACATTCTACTCATGTAAAAACATGCTGATTCCGGGACGGTGCGAGGGGTGGATTTAGAAGGTGATTGGGCCGGATCTGGCCCCGGGCCTTAGTTTTCCTACCCATGGTCTAGCCAATTAACAGTGAATTCCTAGACTTGTTTACTCAGAAGGAAATCCAACTGTGTTTGATGGTTTTAACCATCAAAATAAATGTGTGTAGGACTGCAGGCTAAAAATAACAAAACTTAATTCAAAATTATAGCCCTCTACCCAGAAATCAAAGAAACATAAAAACAAATCAAACCATAAAAACAAAAACAGATGGTAACATTAGTTCATGAACCAATATTCTATTTCTTAAAGGCCTGACAAAAGGCAAACATATTGAAACACATATTTTTAAAAAATAATTTTATTAAGTTTTTGATCAATTTATACATATAAAACATAACCTATTCAAATACAAGGTTCTTTTGAACCTTCGGACCTCTTGAAATATGTGATATTGCAGATTGGGGAAGAAGTTTCCCAGTCCTCACCTGTGACGGAATATGTGCAAGACGCCTTATCAAAACTTGCAATGTGGGCATGTGTATTAGGAAGGTTCATACACACATAGATGCTATCTCAAATATCTCAGACTGGAGCTTTAAGTGTTTTAAACAGCATATATATGTTTGGAAAGTAGTTAGCTGTTAAGTGATGGGGATCTCCCAATATGGTGGAATATGTATCATGGATGTGGCCACAACAGGAGTTTTGCCACCGTCTGCTGGACCAGATACATTTTTGAACAGTCTTCAAGGGCAGCCCTACATTCAAGAAGGTGAGGTTTAGTTGTGAGGTGATTTTGTGCCAAACTCTATATGTCCCAGAGTATACCCAGCCAGAAAGAAAACTCCAAAACTTGGAATCACATACGCTACTTAAGCCTAGGGTTGCCATGTTTCAAAAAGTAAAATTCCTGACACCCGCAAAGTTGTGAATCTTTTTTTTTAGAAAACGACCAAAATTGTTGAGTTTTTTGGGGAACAACCCCCCCAAAAAAGGAAACCTCCCACCCAAATAGTGATTTTAACCTTTGGAGCTGTTTCCGCTGCTTTTTCCATCGTGTTGCCATACATCTGGTTTTCTCCTGACATTTTGGCAGTTTGGCGACATTCCCCCCGATGACATTTTTACACCCAAACTTTTTCCCTGACGTATGGCAAGCCTCTTTCATCCTATTGCATGGTAGCAATGAACATTACAGAGGGATGAGGGAACCCCATCAATTATTGTAAATAAGCTGGGAACTCCAGACAGAGAACTCTGCAATTGGCTTTTTTCTCACATATGTGACCTCTGTCGAATTGTTTGCCAGTTAGCTATTGTGGGAAGGAGATATAAAGCTCAGCAACACGGGATGAACTAATGCTGGTAATCAAGAGGTATTTATTCTTTTTGATTCCTCACAGACAGGAAAAATAAGATTAAGTCCAAAGCCAGGGAGGTTACTGTAAAAGAACTCATTCTCTTTGATATTTTATCTGCCTAGAAAGTCAATACCTCTGATTTTCACATTCTTCAATGAACTGATAGTTTTGCAAGGCCTCTGGGTTAAATTCCTCTGTGTCACACTTTGTTTTCATTGATGAAGTTGTATAACAAAGGGGTGGGGAAGTGCAGAATAAGGTATACTAAGTGAAAGCTTCACATGCAATTTGGTGGGTAAATGTGTCAGAAGGGTTTTCAGTAGACTTAGAAGCCATATCACTGTTTCACTTCACACTTAACTTCAAAGGGGAATTGCACCTCTGTGCTCTCAACTTCTTGTTATATCACCGGTGAACAACAATTCAACAGTTCCTTGTTCCTTCTCTTCTTACAGTCACTGTGCAACAACAGCACCTTTTTCCTGTATCCAGACCAGCGTCAGTGCTGTCATTACTTATCAGGGCTCACCTATAAAAAACTGTGGTCCTGTTGCCTGATAAAAGAATAACTATTTGGTAAAAGTTAAACGATAACCTTTAAGGTGGAACCACATGTACTGTATTTCAGTTTGTCTGCCACAACAGCTGCTTCCAAGAGCTGCTACAGGTACAGTAGTACCTTGGGTTACATACGCTTCAGGTTACATACGCTTCAGGTTACAGACTCCGCTAACCCAGAAATAGTGCTTCAGGTTAAGAACTTTGCTTCAGGATGAGAACAGAAATCATGCTCCAGCGGCACGGCAGCAGCAGGAGGCACCATTAGCTAAAGTGGTGCTTCAGGTTAAGAACAGTTTCAGGTTAAGAACAGACCTCCAGAACAAATTAAGTACTTAACCCGAGGTACCACTGTATTTGCAACTGATTTGGGCTAGGAATGTGTGAATTGATCAATTTTAGTTTGTCACAGTTTCTCCCCGCCCCCGCCAGTTTTGAAGTTGGTTTTTGACATTTCCACATCAGTTTGTGATTTCTTTTAAGCGCTCATAAAAATTCATCAGAATTTTGGTGTGAATTTTCCCCAACGTTGGAATGTTGCCTAAAGTGTGCATTTGGCAAGCGATTTCCTCTAACATAATGCATTTTGTATACTGCTGTCAACAATACATGCACTCAACTCAAGTAAATGTATTTTTAAACACAGTATATGGCTGGAGAAGTGCAATGCAAAATTTGGAGAATTGTGAATATGAGAGGGCAGCTCCACTGGGTTCACATATTGTTTCAGGAAGTGTAAGTTTGCATACAACAGTGGTGGGGCTCATTAGTGAGAATGATGAGGCTGCTTATAGGAAAGAAGTACAGGGGTTAATTCAATGGTGTAAAGAAAATAATCTTATGCTTAACACCAAAAAAACCAAAGAACTCATAATTGATTTTAGGCGAAAGAAAAGTGTGTTTTTACCATTGCACATAAATGGCGAGGAGGTGGAGAGGGTTGGTAGTTTTAAATACCTGGGCACTTACATCTCTGAGGACCTCTCATGGACTGCAAATATTAATATGGTTGTGAGGAAGGTGCAGGGGAGGTTGTATTTCCTGAGAATGCTCAGAGGATTGAATCTATCTCAGCACCTACTTCTGTCCTATTATCATAGTACCATTGAGAGTGTCTTAACCTATAGTATATTATCGTGGTATGGGAGCAGCTCTGGAATGGATAAAAAAGCCTTACAGAGAATAATTAAAATTGCCCAGAATGTTAGTGGGCTCCAACTACCAACCCTGGATGAGATCTTCACGTCTCGCAGCTTGAAGAAGTCACACAATATCCTGAGAGATCCCACCCATCCTGCTCACAACCTCTTTGAACTGTTGCCTTCGGGCAGAAGATATAGGACAATGAAAACACGAACCACACGCCTTCTGAATAGTTTCTATCCAAGAGCTCTGATTGCACTAAACAATGATCTCAGGGCCAGTTGTAAGAAATAGCAAGCAGTGAGTAGTAAGGAATGAGATAGGTTTTAGGTTATGCTATGCTTCTAATAGGTTGTGTTATATTCTGGATTATGTATGTTTTAATAGATTATGTCTGAATAGGATGAGAGTGTTGGAGATACGTGCAAATGTGTATGTGAATCCGGTCTTGGGTGTTTGATTTTCGTTGTTGTGTATACTGTGTATATACGGACAATGACAATAAATTTATCTATCTATCTATCTATCTATCTATCTATCTATCTATCTATCTAAATGTAAACTGAACCAAATTTCTTCTCCATCCCTGGTTGAGGCTCAGCCCTCATTATCCCAGGAGAAGAGGAAGAGGAAGAGGAAGAGGAAGAGGGAGAAGGAGAAGGAGAAGAAGGAGAAGGAGAAGGAGAAGGAGAAGGAGAAGGAGGAGAAGGAGAAGGAGAAGAAGGAGAAGGAGAAGGAGAAGCAACTGCAGGAGACGGGGCTTAGAAAGAAGCACAAAGGAAGGAGGAGAGCCTCACCAAGCTTTTCCCATTTCCCAATGAATCACTGCCTGCTACCCAATCCTGCCTGCTCCATGGTTGCTTCCTTGTCTTTGAAGACCCGGCTAGCCTCATTTTTCTTCTTAGCTAAGCCTCTGGTCCATAAGCTGATTTCACTTCCTAATTTTTTAAGAGGGGGAAAAGATCTTCATATTTTAGGAACACCTCATGCTCGCTTACAGCAGCACAGGGCTTTAGCCGGACTGCATTCCAGTTTGAGATCTTTTCTGAGTGTGGTTATGTGACCGTAATGCACTGTGCGATCACATGGCAATAGAAGGGACTGCAGTGCCAATTGGAATCAGCTTTCCTAAATACTGTAAATAAAAAGACCTAACAGACCTGCTGGCTACCTTGCTATTAGGATAGGGCTGCCATACGTCCACATTTTCCCACACATTATCGGGATTTCATTGACATCTGGGGGGAATTTCTGAAAGGTGGCACTTTGTCCTAAATCAATCAAAAAATTTCAGGGTGTCCTGGGTTTTACTTTTTGAAATATGGCAACCCTATCTTGTGATAAGTGAAATGTAACCCCGCTACTCTCCCCATAGGAAGTTTTGTATGTGTGAAGGTGGGGGGCAAAGTTCTCTTGTCTCTTTTAGAAGACATCTGGAGGCAGCCCTGTTCAGGGAAGTTTTTAATGTCTGATGTCCTATTGCTTTTATTATTATTATTATTATTATTATTATTATTATTATTATTACTATTTCTGTTGGGAGCTGCCCAGTGGCTGGGGAAACCCAGCTAGACACATGGGGTATAAATAAAGTATTTTGTTGTTGTTGTTGTTGTTGTTGTGTCCTGTCAGAAAAACAGGAAAATAGAGCACATATTTTTCAGGGTGCAAAATATTTACAGGTGAAAGGAAGGCACAGCACTAACAAAAATGTTTCAGGTAGGGGCCTATGACCATTAACTACATATACACACAATCCACAACTCGCCTCTTTTCATTAATGACCTATTCTCTTTCATAGCAATCATAAATAGCAGTCAGCTTTTGTTAATATGAGATGGCATTTAAAAAGGCTTTGCTGAAGTCTAATTTCTGCATAGAAAGAAAGCAAATTAAAAATAATTTTCACATCTCCAAGCTGTCCATTGTGAATGATTTTGTTTTGCAGAGACAGAGATTAAGGTTCTTGAGAATCTCTACAATAGTTTCTTGAAGACTTTGGTGGAGACTGAGTAATGTGGTTAAGTGGCTTCCGGAATAACCTATCTGTAACTGGAATAATCTAAATGATAGATAATATCAAGGATAACTGAGGCAACTGCAGTTCCCTTCTCTGCAATCCAGGGTCAAGCTACAATGTCATGTTTTATGAAATCTGGGTGCTCTAAAACTAAACCATCTCCTAATAATCTGTCAGGCTTATATACATAACAGTTATAATAACCTGTCCATTTGCTTTAGTGTAGCATTCAGTTCACAGAAATCCGCATGTGACCTTTTATGAAGCAAAAAACAAAATGTCCATCAGTTTGCCACATTTAAAAGCCACTTCAGGTGTTTAATGGAAAAGGCATTTTGGAAAGCACAAAATATTTTCTGCTTCCTGTGTTTCCAAGTCTCAGCTGAAGAGGGAAGATGCACATTCTCCTGATGGAAGGGAGAAAACATATGACCCATTTTGGATGATCCTTTCGAGGTGTTAATAGGCCCATTAACAAACCAATTGTAGTCTAGATCTATTACATAGTTTAGTGGCTGTATAGGGATGGGGAGAGTACAGTTCAGTTCACATTTAAAGTTGAACCTACAAAATTCCCATTGTCCAAAACAATACATCAATTGAAGTTCAGGTATCCTGAAAAATCTGGAGTTTTCTGAATTTTTCAATGCAGTTTTCTTGGCCAAATTATGTATACAAAAATGTGTATGTTAGGGTAAAGTGTGTGCAAAAATTCATGTAGTGGTGAAAATAACATTAAAATGAATTAAGTTATGGAAAATTGCTCTGGAATTAGCAAATTTGCATATAACAAAACCAATGAATCTTCACAATGACTTTTATTAAGTCCAAGCCTTACTCTGATTTAAAAATGTTAAGAACTGACATTAAGATTGGAAACATCAGAAACTAATAAACTGAAATTGACAGATTTGCCCCTCCATAGCTATCAGGAAGTCCACACTTAAAATATGTTTAATTTTGGTTATCTCTTGATACCTCTTTTTAAGCAAGCTAGTCTTTTAGATATATATTCTCAGTACTACTGTTACTCCATGTGCAATATGGGGGATAACAATACCAGCCTACCTAGTGTTAAGGAAAGTGTTTAATGGTTTAATTCTACATGAGTTATGTGATAAAGTTACAGTGGGAATATGTGAGAGAGCTGAGCAGTGCCGGCAGATTGGAATTGTGGAAGAAAACTGAACACTTTGCTAAGAGTTGCAAGGACATTGAAACCAGTTGAACGTGGGACTTGCTGTGGAATTTGGGGCAGCAAGAACTTTGAAACAAAGAGCCCTCTCTGGGATTAGAGAGACGTCTACTTGTAACAACTGCATACAGTGTGTGTGTACATGAAGTACATGTTTGTGTGTGCCAAGCAAAATACAGCTGTGCTAAACAACTGTTTCATGTGGTGAGCTTAATCGCTTGACTGAAGCTCAACATACATGCAGAACATACATAACACCTAGCAGGATTGCTGTAGCAATGCCTAAACCAGCATAAGTGAAGGGCTTTGAATACTAAAATACTACTATATGTAAGATAATATAATGCAACTGCTTATGTAATTATTTTATTATTATTTAGAATTGTACCTAGGTGTGGGAACTATATTGTATAAATAATATTTTAAATTCAAGGTCCGATTTAGAAATTATGAGTGACAAAGCAGAAAAATAGACATCATCATCATCATCATCATCATTTTTAATTTGTATACCGTCTTTCTTACAATACTCAAGGCACTTTACAAGCTGAAGAAACAAAAAATGTACATCGTATAACAATCTAATGCAGGCTTCCTCAACCTTAAGTCAGAAAATTTCCTCATTGTGTTGTGATTTTTAAGAGAGCAGTGAAAAAAAATGCCCCGGGGCTTAATGCTTTCATAGTCCCATTTTTCTTCTGGTGTTTTGCAGTTCACGATCAGGACACTTGGATATTTCCCGTTCTAATAGAGAGGATAGAACCCTTAATCAACTTTACGCACTGCAATGCAAGAGAAAATTACTTAGATCAAATATATTTAGTCTACTGGGACACAATGTGCTCAGTTAACATCTTTATACAATGTGAAGTTATCTCTGAATTATTTATTTTTTCTATGCTCTATAGCCGGCTGCTTTTGTCATAATGATTTTTGCCACAGTAGATGACTATGGCTTTTTAAAAACAATGTAGTCAATTAAGATAGAAAACTGAGGGAAAGAATATTTTAAAAGCCCCTGCTTTTAAAAAGCCAATTCAGTCTGCAATCCTATACCCACTTACATAAGAGTAAACCCTATTAAACTCAATGGGACTTTGTGTTGGAATTCAGGATGCAAGGAAGAAACGTGCTAAGAGGAAGGCCTGCTTGGCAAATCCACACCGTGATCAACTCCTGCCCGGAAACCAATGTGGAAGGATGTGTGGGTCCAGAATTGGCCTCCACGGTCACTTTTAAGACTGTGTTTATGGAAGTGAATCTTACTCGGCTATGAGTGATTGCCGAAGAAGAAGAAGAAGAAGGGACTTCTGGGTTAGCGCGATCTGGTTAATGGCGGATTCCCTCCGAGCTCCGGAGGGAATCGGCTCCGCTGGAGAAGGGTTCTACCGCGACGGCGACGCGGGGACCCTCAGAAACTGCAGGCGCTGAAGCCTGTGGACTTGGTGACTCGGCGGGCACCTTAAGCGCCCCCCCGACCCACGAAGAGCCTTTTTAAAGGCTGCGGAGAGGGTACGGGGAGCAGCGTGGTGCTGTGAGTGGACCGCTACTGCAGTGGAGCGAAGCCGCGAGCCATGGCCGGAGACCGCTGACTTTCTTCCCTGAAATTCGGACTAATTAATCCGTGAGTAGAATGGAATTTGGACTTTAAAATTTCTACCCTTGAATTCGGTACGATCGGGGGATGTGCTAAAGGGAAGTCCGCACCCCCCTGCTTACAGAAGATTTAAAGCAAGGATCGGAGAACTAAGGTGGAGAGTTTTTTCTTTTTGGTGTTTTTTAAAAGATAATATTTTCATGAATTTGACAGAAGAAGATTTGTGCTGGAGAGTAAGAGTGGAATTTTAGAAGCTTTTGTTTAAACCCCCCCCCCCCCCCCAGACCCGGGAGTGTCCTGTATGTGAGCTGGAGAAAAAGGAACAAGGAGTTTGACAGCTGTCAAAGGAGCTGTCAAACGGGCAGTGAAAGTTAAAAATCTTATTATTTAACGCCTTTCTGGACTAAATTTGTTATATTTGAATTAAAGTGGTTGGGAACAAAGCAGTGAAATAACAAAGTAACGGACTGTTGGGAAAAGACTATTAAGTAACCAGAATCCCCCTAGGGGAAACATTGAAACACTACAATGGCTGCAGATGGAAAATTACAGGCAGAGATAGAAAGAATGTTTTTTCTCGTGGGAAAGTTGCAGGAGCAGACTATATATAATATATATAATAATAATATGTAAAGGATGAGAGATATGAACTTGCTGAGCTAATTTAATTGAATTAGGATGTATGAAGGGGGGTGGGGGGAGGTCAAGAACTGGGGTTAGGAAAGTAAGGATATGAAATTTTATATGTGTTGTCTTTGTCTGTGTGTGTGTGTCTGTGTTTATAAAATGTGAAAACTCAATAAAAATTTTATAAAAGAAGAAGAAGAAGAAGAAGAAGAAGAAGAAGAAGAAGAAGAAGAAGAAGAAGACTTTCCCAGTTTCTGATAAACAGATTTAAAAGCACGTAAGAGACAAACTAGAATATCTCTTTGGAATTAACTGTTTTGTAAAGAATAGTCTGCAATCCACTGGGAGTAAGCCCAAATTAATGAAATACAACATACTTCTGAAACATAATAAAACATAAGAAGAGTCTTATGAAGCTGACCAATTATTGATCTAGTCTTGTGTTTTGCAGTGATGATGCAATGATGTTCCCATGCAATTGTTCTGAACAAGGACAAAAAGGCTTTCACATCAATACAGCTGGGACAGCTCAGATCAAGGTGCTGCAGCCAGATACCGAAAAGAGAATAGCATTTTCTCTTTTCTAACACAAGCCTTAAGTCCCTTTTTATTCCAGATGCCTAATGTTTTATAGGAGTAAAACGTTGGGGAAAGGGTTAAGAGAGACAAGATGACATAGGCACTGACAGATCAAGGATTCCATCCTCCTGCCTGCCCTCCAATTCCAGCAGCTGAGCAGTCAGTGGCAGGAACCAGAACCATTTTAAGTCACCAAAAATATGATCAGTCTCCATGGGTGTTGCCGCAGGGGAAACACATTCCTTAAAAAATACCATTAAAAAACCCTTTAGTGATTATATATATATATATATATATATATATATATATATATATATTCCCAAACTTAAGGGTGGGGGGATGTGGAGCCATTGTGATGTGTTTCTCTCTCTCTCTCTCTCTCTCTCTCTCTCTGTGTGTGTGTGTCTGTCTATCTATCTATCATCTATCTATCTATCTATCATCTATCTATCATCTATCTATCTATCTAATCATCATCTATCTATCTCTATATTGAGGAAAGTATCCAAGACATAGAAGAAATTACAAGTCATAACACCGATTAAACAACTTCTTTCTTAGAGAGTAAAGCTGGGGTCAAAAGTGAATTGCATTCAAGATTCAGCCACAGTCAACCCAGCACAAAATCCCCTTTGCAATTTCTTTCATTTTACCTACTGTCACTCTGTCTAAATTAGCCTCCCCACCTAATCACAGAAGGGATTCAAATACTGGGTTTAGCATAAAGAGCTAATTTCAAATTAGACTATTCAGTGACTACTGCCACTTCATTAAGTTTATAATGTTAATTTACGTACACTCCAATGTGTAATTAGTTTTAATAGTTGCAGTGGCTGTAAGATTAAAAAGGAGATGAAAAGTTTTTCCCCCTTCCCTTTAGTTATTCTTTTCAGCTTCAAATTTGTTCCAATTAACCTCTCCCTTCAGTGTTGGAGCCACTCCATTCATTCCTTTTAACAGTTGGCACCGGGAAATATTGCTGCAATGTCTGTTCATTTAGGCAAAATTTGCATATTACTGAGATAACTATTATCCCGTTTTTGTTCGTGGTTGTTTGGCATCCGTACATACGTAAGCTCCCAGTACAAAATGTGCTATCTGCCATTGAAAGCAATTTCTGCATTTCACTTATGGTAGCTAAACCAACTCATTTAAAGGGACATTTTGGAAGTAATAGCAGAAATCAATCTATCATCTATCTACCTAATATCTGACACATCTAATTGTACTTGGGTGATACCATTTTATTCAACTTGGTCACTAAAATGAACAATAAAAAACAATCAAATCACCCTACCTATCTGAACAATATAATGATGATGATGATGATGATAATTTATTATTTATACCTCACCCATCTGGCTGGCTATTGTTTGCTATAAAGAAGGCTGATCGCTGAAGAATTGATGCTTTTGAATTATGGTGCTGGAGGAGACTCCTGAGAGTCCCATGGACTGCAAGAAGATCAAACCTATCCATTCTTAAGGAAATCAGCCCTGAGCGCTCACTGGAAGGACAGATCGTGAAGCTGAGGCTCCAGTACTTTGGCCAGCTCATGAGAAGAGAAGACTCCCTGGAAAAGACCCTGATGTTGGGAAAGATGGAGGGCACAAGGAGAAGGGGACGACAGAGGACGAGATGGTTGGGCAGTGTTCTCGAAGCTACAAACATGAGTCTGACCAAACTGCGGGAGGCAGTGGAAGACAGGAGTGCCTGGCGTGCTCT
Organism: Podarcis cretensis; assembly: GCF_951804945.1. Taxonomy (NCBI): domain Eukaryota; kingdom Metazoa; phylum Chordata; class Lepidosauria; order Squamata; family Lacertidae; genus Podarcis; species Podarcis cretensis. Next base: position 20,263,395 of record NC_137176.1, on the reverse strand, counting down.
GGTCCATGGGGTCACGAAGAGTCGGACATGACTAAACAACTAAACAACAACAATGCCCTTCATCCAAGGATCACAGGGCAGTTTACAATACAAAACAAAAAATACTTACCATGATATAATACCCCACCCACAACACACAATTTAAAAGGCAATAGATTGTTTAATTATCCAAAGTCCTGGGAGAAGAGGAGTGTTCTAGCCTCTCGCCTCCCTGGGGAAAGCATTCCACAAGCCGGAAGCTAACAGTTCTACAGGCTTTGCTTAAAATATTCTGCTTTGATATGTATTGACATCAATTTGCTATTCCGTAACATTCATTTTCAAAGATATTGAATTGAACCCTGGATGAATAGAAAATATGGGGCAGGATTCACCAAACCAGCCCCGTAGGCAATGGGGCCTTTCGCTCGCTCATCCTGCCATCCCCTGGTGCCCCCCCCCCCAAAAAAAAATAGCTGTGGGGCTTAGGCAAACCCCCAGAGTGGCACACAGAGGGAGGAAAGGGAGATTGTTCCATCTGACAGGCAGAATGTTTCAATCATCACAGTGAAACACCAAATTCCACCTATGACAACCAATAAATAAACTTGCTTTTGTGAGCTATTCTTCAGTAAAGCAAGCATGTTGCTCGAAATTGTTTCTGCAACTGCTGATAGAATTTCAATACATTTACAGATCTCATTTTATTTAGTTCAGTTGTGTTATCCCTCTTGTTATAATGGTTGATTAATTACATCTATCCACCTTGCAGAACACGGAGATAAAACGTTTAGGAATGCCTTTGACAGAACCCAAAATTACTTGGTGTGAAGAAAGAACGAGGGTTAAGGTAGGGAGGGTGCCTATTCAAATACTCTAAAATCACCCCCTACCTCCAAGGAGTGTTGTACCCAAACCTTAGATGCCAACCTCCTGAAATGTAATGGGATGTTGAATAACAAGGGTGAAAACCAACCCTGGCATGTAGTATTGCCCACCACTTCTATTAGTCCCCTGACCTGAGGCAGGGAAAACTTAGGCTGTTTCTGGACATCGTTGGGAGTAGCAAAAACAAGAGCCAAATGGGCTACTTTCTGAGGGGGTTTGAGCCGCAAGCTAACACATCACCCAGTTGCACAGCACCAAGCAGCAAGATACGAGATTTAAAGCCAAGCTTACTCCAAGGAGCCACATGAGGATAAATGCAATATTTTATAGGCACAGATGCAGAAACCCATTGCCAATAAAAATACAATTAAGAATAAGGCCATCAATGTAAGGACACATTTGGGAATTTGAGTGCAGCATAGAAAATAGCAAAGCTAGCTTGCTTCACCTGAATACCAACTATTACAAAACCCACTGAACCAGAAACTCATGACCTCAACATGGTGGCCATCAGACAAATTTTCTGCACGTTCATAGTGACCTGGATGCCACCTTCATCAGACACGAATTGGTGGCAAGAGCAAACTAATTAATGGAATTTTTTTCCTCAGTGAATGCTGCACTTCGAATTCTGAGTCAATAAACAAAGATTTCTTCCTTTTAAATGTTGACATTTCATTATTTTTTATATTTTGCTGGAAGCCACCCAGAGTGGCTGGGGAAAGCCAGCCAAATGGGTGGGATATTAATTAATTGATGTAATAATAATAATAATAATAATAATAATAATAATAATAGTAATAATAGTAATAAGTCTCTACACTTGGAAAAATTGTATTATGTGAAAACTTTTGATGGTTTTCTTTCAGTACAAAGGCGGACTGTTTAACTTATAGTGAAAGGTTAATTTATGACTGTGGCATTCTGAGATACTATAGATCTTGCAGATCACTCTTTAAAGTTTATGTTAATCAAATCAAAAACGCTAATTCCTCTACCACAGGATGAATAGATTATTTCTAGTGCATTGGTAATAGCAGTTTTCATTATCTAGTTTGTCAGCCTCCATAAATTAAATTAGTTTTCTAATTATCAAATCACAAACAACAAAATCTGAATTTCTTTTATGCCTATTGTCAGTGTTATTTTTACCTCCTGTGATAAATAGCTAGAATGGCTGTTTATATTACAACCGAGAACAACCCTTCATGCTGATGGGGAATTGCTTCCAGGAATGAGAGAACCACTTCCTTCAGTTGACAGTTATTTGTCTATGTCCTTTGAGGCAAATTTTGGTGCTACTAAAGCCACATTCATACCATGCATTTAATCACTATGATACCACTATAAACAGCCATAACTTTCCCCCAAAGAATTCTGGGAGCTGTAGTTTATTAAAGGTTCTGAGAGTTGTTAGGAGACCGCTATTCCCCTCACAGAGCTACAATTCACAGAACTCTCTGGGAAGAAGAATTGATGGTTAAATTACTCTGGGAATTGTCCACTCTGAAGATTTTAAACACTGGCTATGTTCCTTGGACACAACAGTGAACTATAGCTGAGTGTTATGCCTGTTGTATGAACAAGCCTTGGGCTTCTGAGCGTCTTGCTTCCCCGTTCCTGCGATTACACAGAAAAACCACAGCAAAGAGCATACCCCGAGATGATTTTAAGACAAACACTAGCTTATAAATTAGATGACTGTTCGGTGCCAGTAATAAAACAATTTGCATGAGAATGATTTTGCATGGCTCTATTGTTTATAAAAATGTATAATACATGTATTTGATAAATATGCATTTAATTGACAGAGTGTAAAAGCTTTTCCTGAGCTGTTCTGTTCCTCAGGGCATGCATTTCAAAAAAACTAGCTGCCTAAATATGCATGAGCTGTGTTCAGTCTTCACAGGTAAAGTGATGCATATTTTATAATCCACCATGAAGCAAATAAATAAGAAAACAAGGATCTGAAAATGTAGGCATTACACTTTGAAAGTAATAATGTATTTATAAAAGCAGGCAAGGGAGGGGAGAGACTACCCTTTTCCCCCCCTTTTTTTTGCAATACCTGCTCTTGAATCTAAACTTTTTGTATGCCCCATTGTGGTGTAAATACAGTGGTACCTCTGGTTGCGAATGGGATCTATTCCAGAGGCCCGTTCGCAACCTGAAAAGAACGCAACCCGCGTCTGCGCACACGTGGGTCACGATTTGCCGCTTTTGCGCGTGACGTCATTTTGCGTGTTGAGTCCCACAGTGCCACCCCCCAAAATAATTCACACTTCACACATCAATTTTTGTTTAAGGTTTTTGGCATAATTTTGGCCACAACTTTATTCAAATACAAAAAATGTGAGTGGTTGCTTAGGCATTGGTTATGACTATCTGTCCATGCCCTCAGGGACAGAGCTGGCCTTCCGGACACCAACGGAAGCCAGAGTGGGAAACAAGTATTGGGTGAGAAATGAGGCTGGGAATCAGACCCACACTTCTCACCCTCATGTTCCTGTGGGGCTTGCACGGCCCAAGTCCGGCTCCACGGACAAGGACGAAAAGAATGGCAAGCCCCTGGATTCCTTTAACGGAATTCCCTTTCCGCATCATTTGGAGGGATAGGCACTTACCCCTCCAAGCACCAATTAACCAATGCCTAACCGCCAACCTTACAAGTTGTGACGATTTGCTACGCAGTAGGCAAAAACCAAATGGCACCAGCCAATCAGCCAAGTGGCAAAATTCCTACCAGGCCCCCGCTCAAAGGCAGACGACCCCATGACAGGCATAGCAAGGTCAAGCGATCAAGAAAAAACCACCCTATTAAAGGGAGGGAGGGCGGGTGATCCGGTGCAAAATGGCCAAGAGGACGTCCCCATGTCTGGCCCCTATATTTAAAGCCTCTGACCCCTCCTCCGAATTGGCAACAATCAAAATTCCCCAGCAACCCAATTAACCCCTTAAAGGCTAGGGTTGCTGACCAAATTTGCCTAGTCACGGCAGGGTGGCCTGTTCCCCCAACCGCAACACGTGCTCTCTGTTAGGGAGAACACGCTTTGCGCGTCTGCGCATGCGTGAGCGGCGAAACCCTGAAGTAACCCTTTCTGGTACTTCCAGGTAGCCACAGGATGCAACCTGAAAATGCGCAACCTGACGCAAACGTAACATGAGGTATGACTGTACAAACTTTATTAGGACTGGCTCATTGGGGTGGTTATGCTCGGTGGATTACAGGGACTGAAAGACACCTGCATGTTAATCACATAAGAGCATAAGAAGAATCTACTGGATCAGGCCAATGGCTGTGGGAAACCTGTGAGCAGGACCCAATCACTAGAGCACTCTAACCTCCTGTTTGCAGCAACTGGTACCCAGAAGCAGTACTTCCCCCAACCACAGAGGCCAAGCTGAGCCATTACGGCTGGTAGCCACTGATAGTCTTATTCTCCATGAACTCTCCTTGAAAGCCCTGCAAGTTGATGGCCACCACTGCCTCCTGTGTAAATAGGTTCCATATGTAATACTTTGTTTTATCTGTCCTTCATCTTCCAATGTTCACCTTCACTGGGTGTCCATAAGCTCTGGTGTTAGGATGACTGCATAAAACAGGCATGTCTAAAGTCCATTTTGGGGGTGTAGTCTTGCCCTTGTGGCAGTTTATTTCCTGGGGTAGAACCCCAACAACTTCAACCCTAAAAAAGCTCAACAACTTTGAGGTAAAATCATAAAAAAGCTCAACAGCTTCAATCCTAAACAACTTTGGTTGGCCCTCACAGTGCTTCACTTCATCAAATCTGGCCCTCTTTGAAAAAAAGTTTGGACACCACTGGCATAAGGACATACATCTGTGTGATTATTCTTGTTATTCCATCACTGATCTCTACCACTACAAATTGAAGTTTCATTTCACCTTGAACATGTCCAACACTCAGCTACCAGTCATCAAGGCCTGGTTCACACATACAAGAAGACAACTGGCACCTTCTATCATATGTGGTGGGCATGTAAGGTAGTAAAAGAATTCTGGGAAATGATATATAATGAATTGAGGAAAAACGTTTAAAATAACTTTTTCTAAAAAAACCCCGAAGCCTTTCTTTTAGGAATTTTAGGTGCCAAAATCCCAATGGAGCAGAAAAGATTATTTATGTATGTGTTCATGGCTGTTCAGATGTTATTGGCTCAGAGATGGAAAGAAGATAAAGTCCCTGCCAGATTAAGTTGATGGATTATGTCGAAATGGCAAAAATGACCAGAAGAATCAGAAATCGGGAATACCAACATTTTAATAAAGAATGGGGAAAATTTACAATTTATCTTAATAACCATTGTAAACAGTTAAAATTGTTAGTAGGGCTAGAATAACACTTGTAGTTTAATGGTGAATTTTGAATATAATGGAGATGTAGAAGATTTGGATTATTATAAAAGATGATTAACAATAGGACCCACAAAGGGGAGGAGGGAAGTCCAGGAGATTCTTTGGAATCTTGCTTTTATGTTGTATGTTGGATATGTGATTGTAAAACTGTAATTTGAAAAACCAAATATATTTTTTTTAAAGAAAACAACTGATTTATCTATGCTAGCAGACGAGCAGATGAACCAACTGTATAGAATAGCACTGTACCTGTGATATTACAATGTAAAAATTATTTCTGTGGAGTTAGATCTGTGCCAGCCCATTCATACATTCAAGGCCTGTTTCCGTCTGCAGTTGATAAAAGTGTATTGTGAACCACATCCCAGTGTACACCAATCAGGGGTAAATAAATTAAGGGAGGTGCGTGAATGTATGAAACAGCCCTTGACTCAATCAAATTTAATTTTACCATGATCCTGCTGCATCTCAGAGGCAGAGCACCCATTACAGTAGACCAGCCTTGTCAAGCCTATTGTTCTCCAGATGTTTTGGACTACCACTCCCATCAGCTGGGAGGGGTAGTCAAAAATATCTGGAAGGCCCCAGGTTGCAGTAGACACAGGATGTCATGAAAACCAATCTCCTCGTGGTAGGCAAGTCTGTCAAATGTGAACCTACTCACCATGCAACCATGTTTCTCATATTGTAAGTTTCCCATGCCTCTCCTCCATCAGTTGCTAACCTCTGAGGTAGCATATCGCCATCATGACTAGTCATCCCTACTTCTGTATATTCTAAAACACAACTAAATTTAAAATTCTTATGCAGGTCTTAAATATACAGAGTTCACCTAGCATTGCAGTAAATAAAATGTCTTCAGTAGTGACTAGCGGCCAATAGGAATGCTCAAGAGAAATTGTGCCAAGGAAATTATAGCGAGGCAATTATAACATCTGCAGATTCCTATCATTCACACCAGGGGACATTTACTAATGCAGTCCAAAAGATCACCCAAATTATGACAACGTGCTCTGACCAACTTGGCTTCTATAGCAGTAGATATTCTTACGTTAAGTGCCTATGATGTGTTTCGTCTCATTAGCCTAAAAGCTGAAAGTGTCGATATAATCTCAAAGTTAAAATGGCATAGTTTTACTTAAATATATCACCTCTTTAAAGATGTGGCATTCAAATGCAGTAGCAAATGCCAAACTAGCTAGTGCTAAAAGGATAAGGTTTCCTCCCCACCCCTTAAAATAAAAATAATAAGGTTAGAATGATTGTTATGCATGCTGAAAGTAAAGGTTGTCCCTGGTTACAGGGACTTATTTGGATGCTCTGTGGAGGGGGACGCAGACTCCCACCACCAATTTCGCATTACAAAACAAACAAAAACAGTGAGATGGTTTGAGAGAAGCATGTACATAATCAAGCTGGCAGAAACTGACTTCCCTCCCCACCACAGCCCCTAAGAGGAGATAGATGGGATCTCTGAAAACTAGATTGACACAATCTTTGTGTTCATTTGCTGAGGCTGCCTCCAACTGATTTTATGAGGTTTCCCCTTTCCTCTCACCTACCTACACTACTATAGTGTAGGGAAGGGCAGTAACTTACTGGTAGAGCTTCCGCTCTGCATGCAGAGGGTTCAATCCCTAGCCCCTCCTGGTAGGACTGGAAGAGGCTCCCGTCTGAAGCCATGGCAAGCTTATACTGGCCTGTGAGCGCTCCAGTTGGAGAACAGCCTTTACCAAAGGTGTCATGGGCTTTGAAGACACTCGAACTCAGGAAGCAAAGGAGAAACATGCTAAGAGGAAGGCACACTCAGGAAGCAAGGGAGAAACATGCTAAGAGGAAGGCCACACCGTGATCAACTCCCGCCCGGAGACCAATGTCCCCACTGTGGAAGGATGTGTGGATACAGAATTGGCCTCAACAGTCATTTACGGACTCATTGTTAAAACCGCGTTTATGGAAGACAACCTTACTCGGCTATGAGTGATCCCCCAAAAAGAAGATGCCAGCCAGTGTATGAGCAAAAATGGCCTATGGTGTGACTCAGTACAGTGGTACCTTGGGTTACAAACACCTCGGGTTACAAACACTTTGGGTTACAGACTCCGCTAACCTAGAAGTAGTACCTCGGGTTAAGAACTTTACCTCAGGATGAGAAAAGAAATTGTGCGGCGGCAGCAGGAGGCCCCATTAGCTAAAGTGGTACCTCAGGTTAAGACTGGTTTCAGGTTAAGAACGGACCTTTGGAACGAAGAAGAAGAAGAAGAAGAAGAAGAAGAAGAAGAAGAAGAAGAAGAAGAAGAGGAGGAGGAGGAGTTTGGATTTGATATCCCGCTTTATCACTACCCTAAGGAGTCTCAAAGCAGCTAACATTGCGTGGACAGGCGGAGTCCCCAGATCCCGAGTGGTCCCCCCCCCGTCATGTGGAATAACGACTCTAGACAACGTGCTATGAGATTAAATTGGCCACAACTTTATTAAATTTCAAATGTGGGTAGACCTTGGCTCAGGCATTGGGCGTTCTCCCTCCCCAGTCCCCAACCTAGGGAGCTACAGGGTTATCCAGTGTGTGTGTGGGGGGGATGGGCTGGCTCTGGAGAACATATGTTCAAGCAGAGATAGCCGCCCTTGTTACGCCGCCGCAGGGGAGAGCAATGACGACCTTTCGGCGTACGGTCAAAGCCTCCCTTCAAAAACCCCTTTAACGGGGAACCCTGGTATCGCCGCCGCAAAGAGGAAAATGGACTAAAGGATTCCGCCCAAGGCCTGATACCGCCAAAGTTGTGACGTTTTGCTACGGGAAAGGCGAAACCTGCCAATGCAGGGAAATTCCTTTCCGGCCCTTTAACAGCGACCTTATCGTAGCAGCGCCCGCATACCTGTGGAGAAAGGTTAACCTGCAAAACCTATGAAGAAAAGTTAACCTGCAAAAGAAGACATTAACTGAGGGTGGGTAGGGTGGGAGAAGCTCTGGAGCCAAGTGAGGATTACCAGGTAAGTTCCACCCTCTATTGTGTGGGCAGGTAATCCCTCCCCCTACCTGGCCTGGTTTCCCTGGCAACGCTTCCCCCCAGGTGGGATTGGGCAACTCACTGGGGTAGGCGGGGACCTCCAGGTATCCCGCCTGAGGGAAGGCAAAGCCTATACCGATGGGGCCACTCCAGATCCAGGGCTGCACGCGTCCATGCAAAGGGCGCCCCCCGTTTTAAGCGGGGAGCGGTCATTCTCCTTTCCCTTCCTCCCCCACAACAAACACTCTGTGAGGTGAGGAGGGCTGAGAGACTTCAAAGAAGTGTGACTGGCCCAAGGTCACCCAGCAGCTGCATGTGGAGGAGCGGAGACGCGAACCCGGTTCCCCAGATTATGAGTCTACCATTCTTAACCACTACACCACACTGGCTCTCCAGAATTAAGTTCATAACCAGAGGTGTCACTGTATAAGATAGCTTCCTTTGTACTGCTCACCCCATTCACCAACCATCAGAGGTCCCCATTTTGGGGTGGTTGTCAGGGGAGGGGAAGAAACGAGGAAGTCAGTTTTCACCAGCCCCATTACACACATGTGTTTCTTTGGATCCAGCCCAGTATATGGAACACTTTGCAGTTGTATGTTGTTGGCATCATCATCAGCTTTCATAAACACTTCTTGAGGTCACATGAATAAACATTTTGTACCAGAACAAGGATTTGCAATTAGCACAGTGCAGTGTTATGACATAGCTTACTTAAATTGTATGCTTGCAGGATGTCACCATGATATAAAGGGGGTGGAGAGTACACCTATGTTATAGCAACTGTCTACAATTTGGTGAATGTTGGCAGTCCCGTATCCATTTTAGGAATCTTGGCATTGACTAGCATATTCTCTTCTTAACAGACATATGCTGGTAATGCTGGCTATCTCCTGTAGGTGAGGGTCAGTGCTGACAGGTGTAAAAAAGAAGAAGAAGAAAAAGTAAAGGACCCTTGGATGGTTAAGTCCAATAAAGGGGTTGCAGAGCTAATCTCGCTTTCAGGCCGAGGGAGCCGGCATTGGTCTACAGACAGCTTTATGGGTCATGTGGCCAGCAGGACTAAACTGCTTCTGGCACAACAGAACACCGTGATGGAGCACATGGAAACACCATTTACTTTCCCACTGCAGCAGTATCTATTTATTTACTCGCACTGGTGTGCTTTTGAGCTGCTAGCTTGGCAGGAGCTGGGACAGAGCAAAGGGAGCTCACCCCATCGCAGGGATTCGAACCGCCGACCTTCTGATCAGCAAGTCCAAGAGGCTCAGTGGTTTAGACAACAGCACCACATGTGTGTCATTTGGGGTTTGAGACAATCACAAATATCACCTTTGAATGTCAACACATGTGAATGCCAAGTTTCATGAAATGTTGGACTTTCATACCATCTAACTGTGCACAGGGCTAACTAGTGAGTTTTTTTGTGGGGGGCAGGAGCTGGATCATACTGCTGACCCTGCCCCAATGTCAAATACATGGCTGATCCATGTGCTTACCATGTCAACTGCATGCTGCACTCATAGGTGGTCAGATGTAGGCACCTCTTTGTGGAGATCATGCTCTCATCGAGAGGATGGGGTGGCCAGGTGGACTGCTTGTGCATATTCTTGCTTAAATTATGGAAATTTAAATCTTGCTTCAGGTCTTCCTGCCCCTGGCAAGGGTATGTGTACCATTCGGGTTTGCACATGTGAGGATTATTAGGGTTAACTAGCCATGTCCCAAGGCATCTGCCATTATGTATATGCAGGATTGCACAACCCTCACCTGAGGGTGGGAAATTTAAAAGCTCAAAACATCATTAATACTGCCGTCTGAGGGGAGGGGCACAAGACTGACAAGCAAAGTCTATGAAAACAGACAACCAGGAGTCCAGGATATCCATGAGATAAGAGGTTTGGGGAGCCTGTGAGGAAGGTGTCAAGGAAAAGGCCAACTTGTGAGCAAGGAATCCTGCTGAGAGCTTGTAAAATTAAGGACTATCTAAAAGGTAAAGGTAAAGGACCCCTGACAGTTAAGTCCAGTCACAGACGACTCTGGGGTTGTGGCACTCATCCTGCTTTACAGGTCGAAGAAGCCGGCGTTTCTCTGCAGACAGTTTTTCCGGGTCATGTGGCCAGCATGACTAAGCCGCTTCTGGCACAACAGAACACTGAAACCAGAGCAGTGCATGGAAACGCCATTTACCTTCCTGCTAGAGCGGTACCTATTTATCTACTTGCACTTTTGGCATGCTTTCGAACTGCTAGGTTGGCAAGAGCAGGGACTGAGCAATGGGAGCTCACCCCGTCGCGAGGATTTGAACCGCTGACCTTCTGATTGGCAAGCCCAAGAGGCTCAATGGTTTAGACCACAGTGCCACCTGCATCCATGAGCGCTACCCGCATCCAAGAGTGCCACCTGTGCCCAAGGACTATCTAGACTAGGGCTAAATGGTCATAGTTATCCAATTCTGATTTGTTTTGGCACCATAGGTGGCCAGGGAACCAGAATGTGGTTGTCACACATACCGTTCCTCTTCAGATAGATGGCCTATAAGTGAAGAAGGGTGGATAGGACTTAAGATATCCTGCTTTGCCAAGGATGTGTGGGCCTATGGAGAGAAGCAGGGTGGTCTCCCCAACCCCCTACTGTTTTTGGAAAAATCACGGCAGGCCTCTCTCCCCAGTCTCAGTGCCACATGCTGTGCCTGTGTGCTCTGCCCATTATATAACTTCTCTTCGTTCTATAGGTTTATCTACCTTCTAGAAAGCTATGCCTTAATGTGCCTTAAAATGCACCAAAGAGGAAAACAGCTGCATTCATTCCTGCCCTCCCCCTCAAACGTAAATGCTCCTAAAAGTGCTTTGCGTTGATTTTAGTGCAAATCTGCTAAGAAGTAAGCTTGTTAAAACCGGGCTTTAAAAGATAAAGTGCTAGAGGGCTACTCTATAGCCTCCTTTCATTGACTGTGTGGCAATAAAGTGAAGATTCAGTGCCACAGGGTTACAGATTCAGAGGAACTTAATGCTCAAGGCATTCATATGCCTTGCTAATCCCACATTCCCATGAGTTTTGAAAATTCAGGCTTAGAAGTAATTCTGCTTCCCTGGAATCAACTGTGCTGCATTCAGGGAAGGGAGAACAATCTGCAGAGCAAAATCTATTAGCATTCCGGGGTGGGGGAATGCTCATACCTTTTGAAGCTTTAAAGGAAATGAGACTACGTAAAACCCCTTCAGCTCTCAGCTATATCCTTGGAGAATATTCTGAAGTACACGGTGTGTGCTAAATTCCCCCATTAAAATGATTTCACACTAAGTAGGTGCAATCAAATTCTATCAAGATTCCCAGGGCAGCACACCTTTCTGACCTTGGTCCCGGTGTCAGATCTGTCATCTGTAAACGATCCCCTTGAAAGATTATTATGCACCCCTCTCCCCGTTATGTGGCAAGAGGCTCTCGATTTCTCCCCATCCTAATTACTTATTTAGCATCGACATGTTAGGCACCCCAGAGGGCTTAAGAGCAGAGCTGGGCCAAAATCCTCTTGTTCTTTTTGCAAAACTCTTTCAGCCCCACGAAAATGGGATGCAACATTCTCATGATTTTTCTTGGGCAGGAAGATGGTTACTCAAATCTTGGAGTGGGCAGGTAAGTCTGCTGCTTACCTAAAATGGATGGGGGTGGCCCAGAACATTTTCACTCCATTTTAAACCTTTAAAACAAGGGTCCTGTGCAGCTCACAATAGAACCAGACCCACTATGCATGTTTCCTCCATCCATGCTTCCTACAATGGCTTCAAAACAATGTGATGTAACATCACTCTGAAGCTATTCCAGGAATTGTGACTGGTTACTTCTCTCTGATGATGCTTCCTGGAGACTGAGTCTGGTATCACAGATATAGAAATCATGCACTCTTACCATAGCCCTGTGTGGCACAATGGTTGCTGTTCATGGGGCTTTTTAATTTCACATGGAATGGATTTTTAATTATTCTTGTTTTCTTATATCCTGGGCTCATCCTTCCATAAATGCATAATTAAAAGCACAATTAAGCTATATACTGAATGTACAGTTCAATGTAAATAATGGTATTTAAATTACGCCAATGATGCCACTTTGTTGTGTTACAAAGGCCTGCAGGAACAAACGGGGGGGGGGGGGGGGGCAGCCTGATCTCAGTACTGTCTACTGGCATATAGAAAGTGCATATAGAAAGGTTTAGACAGACAATACTGTAACCATGAGGGCCATATGCAAGATTTGGGGTGACCTTTGTTATCTCCTATGCCCTTTTAAAACGTGTGGGGTTTTTTTTTGGGGGGGGTTATTGGGTTGTTTTATTTTGATTATGTATTTTATGGTTTTATATTTTGATTTTGTTCTGTGAACTGCCCTAAGACCTCCATGTATAGGGCAGTATAAAAATTCAATAAATAATAATAATAGGGAGGGAGTTTCATAGTGGGGTTGTCACCACTGAGAAAGCCTTGCTTCATGTCTCTCTCACTCATAGATCCAGGACCAAGCTAGCAGAGCCTCGCCCTCTCATCTCAAAACTGGTTCAACTTTTAGGCAGCAAACATTGTTATTTTTTTATTGTGTATTTTGTGGTTTATTATTCTGATTTTATTCTGTGAACCTCCCCGAGACCTGCAGGCATAGGGTGGTATATACATTAAATAATAAACAAATGAACAAACCGGGGGAAACTCATATATGCTATGTTGTTCAGCAACTACAATAGCTTTGTGAAGATGGTGATAATGTATGCAAGCCTGATTTACATGATTCTCCCACACACCAAAAGGAGATAATACAAATCGGGCACATATCAATACATGTGGAACCCTCACAATGCACACTTCATCAGATGTCTAGCAAAAAGAAGGGTATATCTGTTCTTCATCTGCAGAAACAGGATTTGGAATGTGATAATTTGCAGACTTTTCCAAAGGTCCATAGACTTCCTCTTCAAACATATATCATTCACACCATTCCCAGCTCATTCTTAACTTGGTATAGCCACCCTGAGTGAAATAGCCTGAGATTGTTTCAACATGTTTCCAGATTCTTTATTGCCAGAACCTTGAAACTGTGACATGGTAAATTGCAACCTGTAGACTCAAGGAAAGTAAAGAAATCATATAAACAGTTCATAACTTTCCTTTCAGGGTTGACTCCGTCAGGACAGAAATGAGCCCCAAAGGTCCTCTCAATTCATCCTCAGAGAAAAGTGGTGGCTTCTGAAAACTGCTGGAAAAGATAACTTGCCTTCACCTTTCCCATAATGGGTGGTAACACCACAGAAAAGGGAGGGGGGAATTATGAAAGCCGAAAGCCAAATGGCTAACCAAACCCTCTCAAACTACATTTCTGTTTAGCAATAGACTTCTGAGCAGCTGGTAAACTGGTAAAACAGTGTGAATTATGCTCTAGTGCAAATATCTCTTAAAAAAACAAATAAATCACCCACAACGTCATGGCAAAGGGATTTGGCTATCCATGTTCAGTTCACCACATCTAGGAACAAAGCATATAACTGAGAGTTGTGGATTATACAGAAATTCATCAGATCCTTCACATATCCTTAGCTCTTAGAAATCACCAGGACTTTATATTTAACCTACTAGGGACCTGGAAGAAATTCCACAACAGCAGAGCCAGTGTGGTATAGTGGTTAAGAGCAGTGGACTTGTAATCTGGTGAACCAGGTTTGCTTCCCTGCACCTCCACATGCAGGTGCCGGGTAACCTTGGGCAAGTCACACTACTCTGAAGTCTCTCAGCCTCACTGACCTCACAGAGTGTTTGTTGTGGGGGAGGAAGGGAAAGGAGAATGTTAGCCGCTTTGAGACTCCTTAGGGTAGTGATAAAGCAGGATATCAAATCCAAACTCCTCCTCCTCCTCCTTCTTTTTTCTAGTTCCTGGACAGCACTACACTTGTTGGTTGTGATGGTGATGCATGCAATTTCATCCACAACATCACAATATGACACCTGTTATTACTGAAGCATTCCTCCCGTGAGGTGTTGTTTGTGTCATGATTTCGGATGAGGCCTGCAGACTGTCTTCTGCCTCTAGGATAGTAGTAAACCCCAAACTGTGCCCCAGGGTTGCTAGTACGTTACAAGATAAACTTCAAGAATTTAAGGCTCCAGGGTGTAGGCAGCTTATTCAATCATACCCATGCAGAAACACAGGAGGTGGGTTCCTCTGATGGTTGATCATTCCTATGGCAAGATCTGCCAGGATGAGCAGCTTAGAATGCAGTTGATCTCTAGCTCGGCCAGCACTAAATCCCCAACCCTAGCTCAGTCCAAGACATGCCTCCATAATTTGCTCAGTTGGCTGAGCGGAGCATGGAACACTATTTTAAAGGCTTGTTTTCCTTCCTGCCGCAGAAGAGTTTCGCATCTGGTGTAACTTTATGCCAGCTTTATTGACGCCAGCTCCCAAGGCATAGGATCGCTCCCTTGCATACTGTTGTAATAGGCCCTCTTTGGGTGTAAGACAGCCGTGTGCCTCACCTAACAAACATTCGAGAAGCATTGCTCAACGCAACATCACAAAATGTAAGGAGAGAGGAACCAAATCGGAGAAATATTTGAAGAGACTTTAGATGAGATTCTGTGTGCTGCAGGAAGTCCTGACTTCTGCACCTGAAAGTCGGCTAGCAAACGGCAGCAGCAAATTGATTGCAAGAAAGGGGGTTCTACTGTGGCTCATATAAAACAGACCCTTTTAAAAACAGCTATTTCTGTAAATTTAGATGACATGTTCAGCTTTAGTTCCATACACAAAATTGAAGGCTGCTTTTCCAGCTCTTCTGAGGACGTAAGATCTACCCCCCCCCCACAAAAAAAGAGAGATACGATTCAGAACATGGAGACGTGCCAGACTGAAATACACTTACAAT
The DNA here is from genome assembly GCF_951804945.1 of Podarcis cretensis. Taxonomy (NCBI): domain Eukaryota; kingdom Metazoa; phylum Chordata; class Lepidosauria; order Squamata; family Lacertidae; genus Podarcis; species Podarcis cretensis. Next base: position 20,248,238 of record NC_137176.1, on the reverse strand, counting down.
CTCACAATGTCCATTTCAAAAATATTGGAAAGCTGGTCCAAATTCCCACCCAGTTCTTAGCACAAAAAATTAACAGTTTTAAAAACAGGCATATAAATATTTTGACTGCTGTATAAACATGGTGATAAGGAAAAAAAAACATTTGAGCTTTAACAATTATCTCAACTTCTGAAATGCCAAAGCAATCAGGGATTTACAGTTTCTTGTTTGCCATAAATGGGGAAAATATTTCTGCATGTTGAACTGTTTTCTCCCTGCACACCATTGAAATAAGAAAGAGGTTGAGGCTTCCTTCACTGCTTCACATCCACTTTTTATGGCACAATTCCCCAGGTAGGTATATACCACTATGAGAACAACACTGTTTTCTCTCAGAGTAATACGAAGTCATTAATTTCCTTAAATCAGCCTTTGCCTTAGTTCAGTCTGGTGCCTTCTAGACGTTTTGGGGATGATTGGAGCTGTAGTCCAAAATATCTGGAGGGCATTAGGAATAAGCCAACAACACACTCTTGTAAGAGGAGTATTAGAGAGAGCATCAGTGTTAGATTATTTAGAGGCAAATTCAGTCTTGCTCAGCAGAAAATGAAAAGCATTAAGTGTACGCTAATTGCAATTATTAGAGTGGCTCTACTACAGCAACTATAATGGAAATCCTCATTTCATCTTCCTATTGAAAAGTGAACAGGAAAACTAAGCTAAACAGAAACACAAGTAACTTTGAAATATTATTATTATTATTATTATTATTATTATTATAGAAGAAGTAGTAGTCTGGTATGGCTGCTGCATTTATAGCAGACTCCTAAATTAGCAAACCTCATTGCAAAATCCTAATGCAGCAATGTGTGCCCCAGCATAGCGTATTGACACATATTAATTGATGATATCAACCTGATCAGTGCACCAGGCTTCAAACCAGACCTTGTGAGAACCAGTCTCCTCTACAAATACTGCTGTGGGGCAAGGGATGATGCAGAATAGTAGCAGCAAAGGGACATCCCTAGATCCAGGCTTGAAGGGCTTATAATGTCAGCTCAAGTTGTCCCACAAGGTCTTGATGAAATCTTGGGTGGGTCTGTCAAAGGAAAATGGAGGAATTTTTAGGTGCTTCCTGGGCCCATCCTCAGGATTTCTATTACTATCCCCCCATAGAAGAAGAAGAAGAAGAAGAAGAAGAAGAAGAAGAAGAAGAAGAGTAGTAGTAGTAGTAGTAGTAGTAGTAGTAGTAGTTTGGATTTGATATCCCGCTTTATCACTACCCGAAGGAGTCTCAAAGTGGCTAACATTCTCCTTTCCCTTCCTCCGCCACAACAAACACTCTGTGAGGTGAGTGAGGCTGAGAGACTTCAGAGAAGTGTGACTAGCCCAAGGTCACCCAGCAGCTGCATGTGGAGGAGCAGAGACGCGAACCCGGTTCCCCAGATTATGAGACTACTGCTCTTAACCACTACACCACAATGGCTCTCCATAGTCCATTTGGTCCCAGAATCCTGTGCTGGAACCCACATATGTACAGAATTCTAACAGCAACTCTAATCCTATCCATACTTGTTCCATTGTTCATCTCTCAAAAACATCCTAGAACAAAGGTGAACAACTTGTGAGGCATAAGTTCCCCATCTTCTTCTTTTTAGTTCTCCCTCAAATCTCCTACATTTAGTGAAGTACTTCTTCCTGCCTAGCAAGCTCTGTATCTGCAATTTGTCTCAAGGCAGCTTAGTTCATTGGAAAACTGCTTTTAAAAATAATAATGGGGGGGGGGGGCAGGAGTTAGGAGAACTTGTGCAATATTTAAAAGCCCAGTCTGTCTTTATGTAAATCAAGCCCCTTGCTTTAAATTAGTATCAGAGAAAGTCTCCTCCCTGTAAAGGAAATCCTGTTTTATAGCTCAGTTTTCCCTCATAATAAATAATGCACTTATTTCCTCCCATGCTTTAGCTATCTCTTCTGTTGTTAATTCAATGCAATTTATCATTCAAACTGAAATCCTTTGGTTGTCCCATTTAAACTTGCATATTTTACACAACAATAGCTGCATTCGCATTAGGGATTTTATTCCCACAGTATTTGAGGTGAGAAGGGACAAAACTTTGCTAGTGTCATCAGTGAAAATCCTATGACTTGTTTATTCAGAAGTAAATCCCCACACAGTTCTGTGGGCCTTATTCCCAATGTCTGAACTAATTCCCTTTGTACTAAGTCTTCCCTGTGCATTTTACATAATCAAAATAGTAATAACAACAACAAAATGCTTAGCATCAGCTAACAATATTTTCAGATAGCTTGCCACCCCCTCCCTGCTTATGATACAGTCAGTGGCGTAGCGTGGGGGGTGCAGGGGGGGCCGACCGCACCGGGCGCAACATCTGGGGGTTAGGGTTAGGGATAGGGTTAGGGGGCGCAAATCCAGGGTTAGGGGGCGCAAATTACTTGCCTTGCCCCGGGTGCTGACAACCCACGCTACGCCACTGGATACAGTGGCCTATTCACAAAGAGTTTTGATATAACCAAGGACATTTCTGAGGGGGATTTGACACATCCATAGCTGGGACCCACAGAAAACATAATTGTGGGTTTATGTTGGCAGTCTATGGTTGGTAAAGAAATTGCACATGCAAAGAAATGAATAATTTGCCCAGGCAGGCGCATTATGGGAGAGCAGCAAAATAACCAGACTGTACAACAGTGATGGGATAAAATCAGGCCAAATCTTTATTGATAGCAGTAGGCAGGGCAAGGCTTGGCATGGCATTGGGTCCCAGGATCAGTTAATCATTCCACAAGCCCGTGCTGATGGTTGATCTGCCAGCTTTGGAGAACCCCAAATCTGTTCCATGGGAGTTGGCCAGTGTTGAACCATGCCATGGTGCCAGCCAAGGAAGCAAGGCCTCACTGGGGGACCAGGGTGCAAATTGCATCCAGGCAGATACTGAACCCACTTGGGTTTGCCATGGTCAGTCCTCCCCTCAGGCCCCTTATGCCCCCCCCCCCATATTATGATGATTCTGCCCAATGCCATTTCTGCCCTCTTAAAAACAATGTTCTTCCGCCTCCCAAAGGAAAGCCATAATTTCACTGAGGGAAAGGTGAAAAAATCCCCAACCAAGTGCCAGTCAGGTTGAGAGAAAAGAATCTTTTCTGGCCCTGTCAAACCAGTGACCAAAAATTGCTTAGTGAAGGCTCTAACCCGAGCGTGGGCAGGCAGCAAGATCTCAAAGCAAAATGGCTATGAACTCCAGGGGAAGCAGCCTTATATAGACGTTTCCCTCCCCCTCTGCAGCAAGGGCTCATGGGACCGCTTTCTCCCATGAGTCCATCACACAGAGAAGATACTGGGCAAAAACCTTGCCCAGCATTTTGCTGCAATCTATGGGCCACAGTGCCGCCAAGCTGAGGCGTCCCGTGCTTATTGGGCATAGAACAGGGCATATAGGATTAGCTTGGTCACCATATTTCACTCTGAAGCAAAATTCAGAGATGCAAACTTGGATGTCCCCATTTACAAAAATGAACTGAAATTCGGGGGGGGGGGGGGACATGCCAGGTACAGAGTTTTGAGAAGACTTGCAAAATCTAAATGGCACCACACAAAGGAATGCTGTATTCATTCACCATCTCTGGTGGATTCAGCTGACATTCATTAAATCTAGGTTGATCAAAGGAAATAGAAGGAGTTAAGGAACAGTTGTATGTGGTGAATTTTTTCATAGGAGAACAGTTGGGCTAGACGTGCTATCTTGCAAAGGGTGTGGGGGGTTGATGTCATGCATGTGACATTGTGACGCCCTGATGTTGCACACATGAGCATCATGTCTTCCTCCCTAAGATGGGCAGAAGCTTCCCAGGCTTTGCGAAGGAGGCACCAAGGGAACATTTAGGGGCAACCCAGTCAGATAGGCAGGGTAAAAATAATAAAATTATTATTTTTATTACTATAGAGAGAGATTTGTGAAGTAAATAGTAAAAGCTAATCACCCACGCAATCCTTTTATATATTTGTAATCTGAAGAGGTAGGGTTGCCATCAGACAATTAACCCCCATTGTTGTTGTTTAGTCATGTCCGACTATTCGTGACCCCATGGACCAGAGCACGCCAGGCACTCCTGCCTTCAACCCCATTACTTCCCAAAGTTAATGCAGAAAATGAGGCCACATCCATCCTGCTACATTGGCACAGATTCTATGTTATTATTATTATTTTTTGCTCTCTTTGTCCATGAACTGGAAATTAGCATTCTAAGTGAGTAGTAAAACCATCAACATTACTATGGTTCCTCATTCTGAGCCTCAGAGCCAAGAAGATATGTAATGATTCTTTTAAAACATGTGTGGTCAATACTGCAGCAAGTAATGTTGTTTAGACAAACTCTTGGCTGATCAGCATGTTTAACTACCGCTTCTGACAGATACTTGTCCTTTGTTTATAAAGTCAGCCAAGCCGGGATCACTGAGGTGACTTTTAGAATAATTTTGAAGCTATATAAGGGAAAAAGAAGTTGTCACCTTGTTTATTCAGATCTCACTTTTTGATTTTCCATCCTGGGAGAGAAGTTGCTGGGTGCTTTCCACCCTCTCTTAATGGAAATGATCGTTATTTTCCTTTTTTGGAAATTGTTCTGTAAATGCATTTTGTGATGACCTCTGGTTGTGAACAAATAATACTACTTAATGGAAAATGGACATTTAACATGACAGACTTAATGCCTAGCTTTCCTCTTTCTGATGATCTTGCAATCCTTCACCTAACCTGCACTACACCTTTAAAGACGTACCTTGAAATTACAATTCAAGTGATTGCTATGGAGAAATGAATTTAGGCTAAAGGCAGAGCTTACATTTCTGCATTCTTACAATAGTCAGTAGCCCCCTGCTAATCAATGCATTTTCTATTTGAGTGCTAAAAGCTTCAAGAATAAAGCCGCTATCTGGATTAATTGAAGGCATTTGCATTTTTAGTTAAAGTGATTGCATGTTTCTGAATGCTACCTGCCCAATTTTGAAAGGTAACCCATGCTTAAATATATATACACAATCAATCAATAAATGTACCAGATATTGGGCTTCTTTTCCATTCTGTCTCATTAAGTTTTCTGTGAAATTGAAGGCAGTTCCATTATTAAATGTGTGCAATGGAAGCCCTTGTTCAGATGTCAGTTCTGATGGAACTAGGTGACTTTAAGCAACGTTTCAGATTAAGCAACGCTTCAGATTCAAAACGTCTCTGTGCAAATCTACAGGGATATCCCAAAATATATTTTGGAGGTGAGAACTCAGTTTAAGACTTTGGTGGACCTGCTGAAGAAGAACAACATACCTTTCAGGTGGGAGTTTCCACAGGGTTTGTCCTTCAACTTCAGAGGAAAGAAAGTCAAGATAAAAACTGTACAAGATAAAGAACAGTTCCTACATAAACACGGAGAAGACCTGGTGAAAGGGGTCCTCAACTCAACTGCAGACACAGACTTGGGGAATTTGACATTTGGACTCAAATCACCAACGGACGAAGAACAGCTGCAGGGTGCAGTTGGAGGTAACTAACTAACAATGTCTCTGAGAATTTTAACTTGGAACTGTAATGGACTGAACCTTCCCAGAAAAAGGCGCGAGGTTTTTCACATTTTGAAGAAAGAACAATTGGATCTGATTTGTTTACAAGAAACCCACGTGACAAGAGCACACAGAAGATTACTTATAAATAAAAGATTGGGACAAGAATTTATTTCATCAGATAAAGTTAAGAAAAGAGGAGTGGTGATATACGCAAAAGAAAAATTGGCTCCAAGACAGATTTTTAAAGATGAACAGGGCAGAATCTTGGCAATTGAGATACAGATTCAAGGAGAAAAAATTTTGATATTTGGAATTTATGCACCAAATGAAGGGAAGGCAGAATTTTATAAGAAATTACATGAGACACTAACAAATTATCTGGATTATAAGGTGATTTTATTAGGCGATATGAACGGGGTTGTCTCTACAAATATGGACAAAGCACAAAGACAGGTGATCTCCAAGGACGGGAGACTACCTAAGACTTTTTTTGAAATGACTGACAACTTGGACCTGATCGACATTTGGAGAATAAGAAACCCCCTCGAGAGGGAGGGAACATTCTTTTCAGAATCACAGATGACCTGGACAAGAATAGATCAAATATGGATTACTAGTGGGATGGCTCCTAAGATAAAGAAAGTGGAAATCTGCCCAAAGACATGCTCCGACCACAATGCAGTAAAGATGGAAATGAAAATAACAACAGCTGGCTCTTTCAGATGGAGAATAAATGACACCCTATTTAAAGATCCAGAGGTGTACCAAAAGGCCCAAAAGACTTTGAAGGACTATTTTGAGATAAATCTAAGGACAGAAGTGGAGAAACGAGTGATCTGGGACGCAAGCAAGGCCGTGATGAGGGGTTTCCTGATACAGCAGAATTCCTTGAAAAGGAGGAAACAACAGGAGAAGAAAGATAAAATTCTGGAAAAGATAAAAGACAGTGAAAAGAAACTGAGATCCAACCCAAAGTCACATGAGATCTTGAGACAAATCAAATTGTATCAGAAGCAATATATGGAATTGATGAACCAGGAGATTGAATGGAAAATTAAACGAATGAGACAAAAGACATTTGAATCGGCAGATAAATGTGGGAAACTCCTGTCATGGCAACTGAAGAAGAGACTGAAATTGAACACAGTTACAAGTTTGGAGGTAGATGGAAAGAATATTTCGAAACCAAATGAGATCAGCAACTGCTTTCAGAGCTATTTCAGAAGATTGTATGCACAAGGGCCGGAAAATGAAAGAGACATTGAAGAATTTCTTAAGAAATATGGATTACAAAAAATTTCGCAACAAAGTATAGCGTTTCTAAATGAGAAAATAACTGAACAAGAAATCGAGGGTGCCATTCAAAACATGCAATTGGGGAAATCTCCAGGGCCAGATGGACTAACCTCCAGATATTACAAAGCCTTGAAAGACTGGATAATTCAGCCACTTAAGGAGGTTTGCAACGAGATATTAGAGGGGAAAAGGGCACCTGAGACGTGGAAAGAAGCCTTCATCACACTTATACCAAAGACTGAGGTCGATAAAAAACAGATCAAGAACTACCGCCCTATATCACTACTCAATGTGGATTACAAAATTTTTGCAGACATTTTGGCAAAAAGACTAAAGAAGGTGCTGGTGGAGGAGATTCATAGAGACCAGGCAGGCTTTCTCCCGGGTAGGCATATATCTACTAATGTAAGGAATATAATTGACATTATAGAAATGCTGACAGTGAACATTAATACGAAGGCAGTTCTAATTTTTGTGGACGCGGAGAAAGCCTTTGACAATATATCTTGGAAATTTATGAAAAAGAATCTCCATGGGATGGGGGTAGGTCAAAGGTTTGAAAATGGTATAAGTGCAATTTATTCTGAGCAAAAGGCGAAGTTAATTGTAAATAATGTGGTTATGGATGAACTACCTATAGAAAAAGGGACACGTCAGGGGTGCCCAATATCCCCATTACTTTTTATATCGGTCCTGGAGGTCCTGTTAAATATGATTAGGGGAGATCAGCTGGTAAAAGGGATTCAGGTCGGAGCCAGACATTAGAAATTAAAGGCTTTTGCAGATGACTTAGTACTGACCTTGCAAGAGCCAGACACTAGTACCAAAAGAGCCTTGGAATTAATTCAAGTATTTGGCCAGGTCGCAGGATTTAAGTTGAATAAACAAAAAACTAAGGTATTGGAAAAGAACTTAACAAATGTTGAAAGGGAAAGATTCCAAGAGGAAACTGGGTTAGTGGTGGCAAAGAGTGTAAAATACCTGGGGATTAACATGACATCTAAGAATGTGAACTTATTTAAGGACAATTATGACAAGTGCTGGACTGAGATAAAGAAAGATTTAGAAATATGGTCAAACCTGAAGCTTTCCTTGTTAGGTCGAATTGCTGTGATCAAAATGAATGTATTGCCTAGAATGTTATTTTTGTTTCAGACATTACAAATTGTTGATAAACTGGACTGTTTCAAGAAGTGGCAGAAAGACATATCTAAATTTGTCTGGCAGGGCAAAAAGCCCAGAATTAAGTTTAAGATACTTACCGACTCTAAAGAAAGAGGGGGGTTTGCCCTGCCGGACTTAAGACTTTACTATGAATCGGCAGCTTTCTGCTGGTTAAAAGATTGGCTACTTCTTGAAAATGCAGACATTCTAGATTTGGAAGGATTTGACAATAATTTTGGTTGGCATGCATATATCTGGTATGACAAGGTTAAAGTGTATAAGGGTTTCAAAAATCATATTGTCAGGAAAGCACTATATAATGTATGGATACGGTATAAAGATTTACTGGAAAACAGAACTCCCAGGTGGCTTTCACCTATGGAGGCTAAGGAAGTAAAGAAACTTAATATGACAACCAATTGGCCGAAATACTCTGAGATCTTAGAACAAGAAGGTGGTGAATTTAAATTACAAAGTTATGAGAAAATAAAGTCCAAGGTACGAGATTGGCTCCATTATTTTCAAATAATGGAGGCTTTCAAACAAGACAGGAAAATTGGTTTCCAGGTGGAGAAATCGAAATTGGAAACAGAATTGTTAGAACCCAATACTAAGAATTTATCAAGAATGTACAACTTGCTGTTGAAGTGGAATACAATAGATGAGACAGTGAAGTCTGCTATGGTTAAATGGGCACAGGACATAGGTCATGACATTATGTTTGCTGACTGGGAGCAGTTATGGACCACAGGTATTAAATTCACGGCATGCAATGCCTTACGAGAAAACATTATGAAAATGATCTATAGGTGGTACATGACCCCAGTCAAGCTTGCGAAGATTTATCATTTGCCCAATAATAAATGCTGGAAATGTAAAGAGACTGAGGGTACCTTTTTCCACCTCTGGTGGACCTGCCCAAAGATTAAGGCCTTCTGGGAAATGATTTATAATGAAATTAAGAAAGTGCTTAAGTGCACCTTTAACAAGAAACCAGAGGCATTTCTCTTGGGTATGGTCGGCCAGTTGGTGCCGAAGAAGGATAAGAATTTCTTTTTGTACGCTACTACGGCAGCAAGGATCCTTCTAGCAAAGTATTGGAAGACACAAGAGCTACCCACGCTGGAGGAATGGCAGGCGAAAGTGATTGACTTTATGGGACTGGCAGAAATGACCGGCAGAATCCGCGACCAAGAGAAAGAGACTGTGGAAGAAGATTGGAAGAAATTTAAGATGTATCTTAAGAATTATTATAAAACTGAGGAGTGTTAAAATGCTGAGGGAAAAGAAGACGTAGAATTGCAGCGATAATTGGGTTTAAAATTAAGGGTGGAATAGAGAAAGAGGATAAATTTATATTTAATTGGGCAAGATAGGTTGCTGAATAATGGTACTAAACTAAGGATGCAAAAAGGGAAAGGTATGGGGAAGTCCGGGAAAAGAGGGTTATGAAAATAAGGTTATGAAAACATGAGTTTTTTTTGTTTGTCTGTTTCTTTTGTTGTTTTTTGTTTCTGTTAAAAAATTGGAAATTAATAAAAATCTTTTATTAAAAAAAAAAAATAAGCAAGCTGTTACTCTGAGCCTTAGTCCCACAGCGATATGGTATGGCAATAATAATGCTGGTCTAGCTTACCACCTCATTTCAAGGGTTGCAATGCAGTCTTATGAATGTCCAGTCAGAATTAAGTACTACCAAGCTCAAGCACATCTGTGGGACAGCATGCATAGGATTGCAACCTGGAAGTCAAAGTGTTTATAGAATCATAGGATTGTAGAGTTGGAAGGGATGCAGAAGATCCTCTCCAATGCAGGAATCTCAATTGAATCATTCATGGCCTTTGTGGTCTTTCTCCCAGCAGTGGAATCACATGGAAGCCATAGGGGTGGTGGCCCCAAGTGCAGAATTCTGAGAGGTGCACAACCAGGAAACCCCATGAGAGGCTCCCTCAGCCAAGCTGTGTGGGTGAGCTCCAGCCGCCTTCTGGAGCCACAGGGAGTCAAGCTGCACCTGGGCCAGGCCTTTGGGGCCAGAGTGGTGCCTCCTTCTCCTTCGGGTCAATGAAGGGACACCTGTGCATGCCCCGCTCCTGGGCTGGCTGAGCTTGCCAAGTCCCAAGCAAGGGAAGGAAGGAAGGGTGGCTGCTCTGCAGACATGCCAGAAGCCACTGGCAGTGCAGGAGTGCAAACAAATTACCTGACCAGTCACTCGCCGTCTACCCAGCTGCCTCTGCTCAAAGCCAACTGCTCCGCTCTCTTCCCCAGTGTGCGCCCTGGTGTTTCACAGCAACAGCTTGGCGGGGCATAGACAGTGGGCAATGGTGGGGGCCTATGAAGGCAGCCCAAAGCTCTCCCAGTGTGAGTGACCACCTACGCACCTCACCACTGTTACTTGCTGTCAGGGACTGGATGGAAAAGGAAGGCTGGGAAGTGTCCCCTCTGTGTCCATGGCTCCTCTTGGAAGAGGAGGGGGAGTGGAAAGATCCCCCCCTTGTTTCAAGAGGAGGAGGAGACAGGGTTGAATTACAGCTGAATGAAGATCTGCCAAGTTACAAGATAGTGGAGGAGGAGTGGGGAGTGAGAGAGCAGCCAGCAGAGACCTCCTTGGAGAGCCTCCTTTTCCAAGGGCTTGTCAGTCACTCTGCATTCAAGAACAGAGAATGCAGAGGTATGAGTCTCCGGTGACTTTCCGTAGGGGCTCAGAATGTTGTTGGGGTTGGAAGAGGAGGGACTCAATGAGTAGGCAACGTCTCCCTTGCGTGGAGACATGGATTCTTTGTCTTGCACCCAGATGACTGAATAAAACCCATAGATACAAACTTGTTTGTTCTTCTTGCCTTTGATGTTACCGGGGGAGGAGAGGGTTCTCCACGCCCGACACCCATTGAGGAAAGGAGAAGGGAGGGAATGGAAGGTGGGAAAGCGCACAAGTTGGGATGGTCCCCCCCCCCCCAGTGCATGCCTCCACCCCAGTTGCTCAGTCCATCAGGGTTCTCAACACTTGCCCCATCCTGGGCACCAGCAACCCATGCTACACCACTGCCTCCAGCACAAGTTTTGTCATACTTCTGTAAACTGTTGCGTGTTTTCTTTGGCCTCATTTTATCTCCAATCTTGCCAGTCCACAGAATTCAACATTACAGTGAGTGACATCAACATAAATTATCCCAGCTTTTCAAAACCACAACAGATAGGCCATTTCACATTAGCACTTAAATATTGCTTGAGCAGGAACCTCACAATTCAGTAGCCCTGGTACTGTACCACTCCTTAGGTGCTGGGCAGGAGGGGAAATTCTCTTCTTGCTGCATAAGGTCCCACATGTCACAAATCATACTCTTCATATGGACTTTTCCAGAAAAGCCAGATTTACAGGAAGCATTCTCCTCAGAGTGCCAGTCCTGAATCACATCAAACAGATATTTGCTGAAGTCTGAGAGCACTGTAATCTCATCCTGCTCCCTGCACTATGAAATACAGAACCATTGGCATCATGAAATTGAAGTAGTATAAAAGAAAGAATGCCCTTGGAGTGTATATTAAGAAGGCTGGAAACATATCTTTGGCTTTAAGTTCATGAAAAACTGCAGTCCCCCAAAGATATTAGCAGGTGAGGGTGCAAGTGGAAGCAAAGGGACCATTGTTCAGGATCCATATTCTGCAAAATCCATTTATTGCTTTTAAGTTTGAAAGGTAGGAAGACATATGAAAAGTGGTTCAAGCTCTCTTCTTTTTTACTTAAGTAGAACTACTTTTTGAAAAGTAGACCTCTAAAAGGCAGAGTACCACTAAAAAAGCAACTTTTATTATGAAGACACACCTCTTTACCCTGGCATTTGATACCAGAGATTTATACTTTTAGTACCCAACCTACTTCTTGTGATTGCTTTCTTTGTAATTTTTAATATTGCCCTTCACGTTGCATTTAAAATTGTTGTAAACCACCTTTAGACATGAGGTGGAAGGGTGGACAACTGATGACGATGGCAGCAGAATTTTGTGAAGACTTGCACACCCAAGCTGTCCCTGCAAAATAGACAACTTCAAGGGGTTTTGTGGTCAGTGTTGATCAGCTGACGGTTGCTGTCAGCATGCCCCACTTGCCAGAGAACTGCCAGAATCACACTTTAAGCTCCCAACTGATACCTTACATTTGCGTCTTTCCCCTGGGGTCACATGCAACACCAGGAGTGAGATGAGGGGCGTGGGCAGGGGAAAATGGCCTTGCAGGCCAAATTTATTTATTTGTTTGTTTTATTAAATCTGTATACTGCCCTTCATCTGAAGATCTCAGGGCAGCTCACAGCATAAAAATATAAAATAAAAACAAAAATTAGGGCCCTGTTTGTAGTCCCTGCTGCCAGGTCATTTGGCAAGTAGGTAGAAGCAGTGGTGTAGTGTGGGTTGCCAGCACCTGGGGCTGGACGGAGTGTGACTGGGAGGGAGGGAAACAGACAGAGTATGTGTGCACATTCAGTTGCCTAACGGTGCCCACATCACCCAGAAGATTGCAGCTGCAGAGACAAGAAAAGAAGAATTGTTCCATTGCCTGGAGAAGTCACTTCCTGGTTCACATGGAGAAGCCATTTTCAACAGAGCCCAGCAACGGAAGTGTGCAGCTGTATTGAGGCAGCACCGGGTATCAACATTTTATGCCCCTAGCAGTTTTGTGCCTGGGGCAACAGCCCTAGTGGTTCCCCCATGCTACACCACTGGAAGTGTTTTCCAAATTTCCAGAGCTCTTCCCTATCTTTTTGAAGGACCTGAAAGTATAGCACCATCTCTTTTATCTCAGGTGGATTTCGAGCAAGTCCACTGCTTAGTCAATCTAGATAGCATTGACTGCATTTGGGAGCAATATTGGATTAAATCCAAGTAACTCTGCAGTAACTGAAGTGTGGATGCCTACACTGAAACTAGGAAACAATACTAGGGAGGTGGGGGGGGGATACACACCGGTACATAGAGAGCAGGCCAGACTTACAGCAACCCATCACGGCCACACTATTGGAAGTAGACATAGCAGGAGTTGAAATGAAATCAGTGGAACACAGCATGGTACATAGTTGCTGATGGAAGTGTTTATTTTTTACAGTAAACGAGGGCACTTAAAACCAGCAAGACCAGCTTTATTTCTCTGAGAACAGGTCTAGAGGTATATTCCTACCCCCTGCAGTCCCCCATTATATTGGCAGCCTGTTTTATTTTCGGTGGAGCAGGCAAACAAAATAAATGCATTGGTCAGTCTCTTCTGGTTGTTTTCTGGTGTCACACCAAGAAACCAAGCCCAAAGGAGAGATGGTATAAAGATGTCGTGCCCAATCTACACAAGTAGTATTTGGCTTGCTTCAATTTTGGTTGCTTCTATTACTGGCTCCTCTAGACTTTTGCTTGCCCCATTGGTTTCTTCCAGGAAAATCCTGTGGTTTTCCATGGATTGACATTTGCTCTGATTCAGCGGGTTTTTCCCAGGGAAAGTGGTGGAGCAAATGGAAAATCACTTGGACCCGTGATTAGCAAGCAAAGGGCAAGTGGAAAACCATTCAGATATGGCACAAGTGGAACTGTGAACAAGACCTAAGTCTTTTCTCAAATGCCTGCAATTCTAAAAACACCTGCATGGGCACAAGTAGGGATGGAGGAGAAATTTGGCTTGGCTTGCAATTCAAAGTAAAGATACCTTATTCCCACACCCCAAAATTAAACATGGACCAAAACATAGCTATCCTTCCAAAATTTGCCGAGAAAAAACATGTTTATCAGGGGCAAGTATGCATAAAAATGGGTATGTCAGTGAACATAACATACAAAAAGGCATTCCATTAGGTGAAATTGCTTGCAGAAATGTGCATTACCAGAACTTTAGTGCTGACTTCTTTTGTTTTTGTTTTTTAGTTACAAAACGGTATGCAAATGTAGGGAATGGAGAACTGAAAAAGAGAAACTAAAACAGTCATTCAACCATTCCTAAGAGTAAGCCCCACCGAAAACACCTGGAATTAATTCTGCATGAACATGCATAGGATTGTACTACGTGCAAATTGGGGATAAAAGATCTTGGGAATGGCTGAGAAAGCGCGCTCTGCAATCCGCAAACCGCCCGGCTGCTGATGTTCCAACTAGTAGCCGTCCTTTCACCCATTGTGATGGAGATTCGGAAAAGACTTTGAATGCGGACTTTGGAAGGACTTTAACCATTCTTTCTGTCTCTTAGTTTGTGAGTATGTAAGCCAGTTAGATTTTACAATGTTCTTGTTTTCCTTGCTTGTAACTTACCAAAGAAGTGCCTGCTATTTTAGCATGTTTTCTTATGTTCTTTTAAAATAATTTTTTTTAAGAAGAAACTGTTTGGTTTGTGTGCCTTTCCGAGGGAAAGCTAATTTCTAGCCTTACGCTTGGTTACGCTCTACCGTATAATTTCTGTCTGCAAGTTTGCGGATGCAACTTGTGGAGTGGGGATAACTAGCAATAATTGGGCACAGCCTTCTCCCTGGGTTGTGGCGCTGAGTTCCCCTGATCAAAGGGAGTGGTGGCAGCCTTACCGGTTCTAGTTTGTTTTGTGTTTCTGTAAATGTAAACCCCTGCCTGCCAACCCCACTCAAGAAGCCTAGTCTGGCCGGAGAGCAAAGACAGGTGAGGGAGGGGTGAGTGGTTGGGGGCAGTAGGTTTACCACATGGTATTTCTTCACTGCCTCTATTGAATCTGCAGAAAACAGCAGCAGGAGACTCTTTCAGGTGGTTCACAATTTAGCGGAACCACCTGCAACATCAGGGCCCAGTACGGGCCACATGTTCTCCTGCAATGATTTTGCAAAGTTTTTTGCAGATAAAATCGCTCAGATTCGGGAAGAAGTAGACTCCACCGTGGGAGCAGGACCGGGGCGGGAGAGTGCTAGAGTTCTGTCTAGTCAAGTTGAGTGGGATCAATTCCAATCTGTTACCTCCGAGGATGTGGACAGGCTGCTTGGACGAGTGAAGCCAACCACCTGTCTCCTGGATCCTTGCCCATCCTGGCTTATAAAAGCTACCTCACCTGTCTTTGCTCTCCGGCCAGACTAGGCTTCTTGAGTGGGGTTGGCAGGCAGGGGTTTACATTTACAGAAACACAAAACAAACTAGAACCGGTAAGGCTGCCACCACTCCCTTTGATCAGGGGAACTCAGAGCCACAACCCAGGGAGAAGGCTGTGCCCAATTATTGCTAGTTATCCCCACTCCACAAGTTGCATCCGCAAACTTGCAGACAGAAATTATACGGTAGAGCGTAACCAAGCGTAAGGCTAGGAATTAGCTTTCCCCCGGAAAGGCACACAAACCAAACAGTTTCTTCTTAAAAAAATTATTTTAAAAGAACATAAGAAAACATGCTAAAATAGCAGGCACTTCTTTGGTAAGTTACAAGCAAGGAAAACAAGAACATTGTAAAATCTAACTGGCTTGTTGTTGTTGTTTAGTCGTTTAGTCGTGTCCGACTCTTCGTGACCCCATGGATCACTGCCTTGCCGTGGCGAAGGGGCTTGAAGAACTCAGAGAAGCTATGAACTATGCCGAGCAGGGCACCCAAGATGAACAGGTCATAGTGGAGAGTTTTGACCAAACGTGATCCACCTGGAGGAGGAACCGGCAAGCCACTCCAGTATCCCTGCCAAGAAAACTCCATGGATCACCTCATCTGTCTCCTGAGAAATCTCTATGTGGGACAAGAAGCTACAGTTAGAACTGGATATGGAACAACTGACTGGTTCAAAATTGGGAAAGGAGTACGACAAGGCTGCATTTTGTCTCCCTGCTTATTTAACTTATATGCAGAATTCATCATGCGAAAGGCTGGGCTGGATGAATCCCTAGCCGGAATTAAGATTGCCGGAAGAAATATCAACAACCTCAGATATGCAGATGACACAACCTTGATGGCAGAAAGTGAGGAGGAATTAAAGAACCTTTTATTGAGGGTGAAAGAGGAGAGTGCAAAATATGGTCTGAAGCTCAACATCAAAAAAACGAAGATCATGGCTACTGGTCCCATCACCTCCTGGCAAATAGAAGGGGAAGAAATGGAGGCAGTGAGAGATTTTACTTTCTTGGGCTCCATGATCACTGCAGATGGTGACAGCAGCCACGAAATTAAAAGACGCCTGCTTCTTGGGAGAAGGGCAATGACAGGCCTAGACAGCATCTTGAGAAGTAGAGACATCACCTTGCCAACAAAGGTCCGTATAGTTAAAGCTATGGTTTTCCCAGTAGTGTTGTATGGAAGTGAGAGCTGGACCATAAAGAAGGCTGATCACCGAAGAATTGATGCTTTTGAATTATGGTGCTGGAGGAGACTCTTGAGAGTCCCATGGACTGCAAGAAGATCAAACCTCTCCATTCTGAAGGAAATCAGCCCTGAGTGCTCACTGGAAGGACAGATTGTGAAGCTGAGGCTCCAGTACTTTGGCCACCTCATGAGAAGAGAAGACTCCCTGGAGAAGACCCTGATGTTGGGAAAGATGGAGGGCACAAGGAGAAGGGGGCGACAGAGGACGAGATGGTTGGATAGTGTTTTCGAGGTTACCAGCATGAGTCTGACCAAGCTGCGGGGGGCAGTGGAGGACAGGAGTGCCTGGCGTTCTCTGGTCCATGGGGTCACGAAGAGTCGGACACGACTAAACGACTAAACAACAACAACAAGCCAGTCAGATTTTACAATGTTCTTGTTTTCCTTGCTTGTAACTTACCAAAGAAGTGCCTGCTATTTTAGCATGTTTTCTTATGTTCTTTTAAAATAAATTTTTTAAGAAGAAACTGTTTGGTTTGTGTGCCTTTCCGGGGGAAAGCTAATTCCTAGCCTTACGCTTGGTTACGCTCTACCGTATAATTTCTGTCTGCAAGTTTGCGGATGCAACTTGTGAAGTGGGGATAACTAGCAATAATTGGGCACAGCCTTCTCCCTGGGTTGTGGCGCTGAGTTCCCCTGATCAAAGGGAGTGGTGGCAGCCTTACCGGTTCTAGTTTGTTTTGTGTTTCTGTAAATGTAAACCCCTGCCTGCCAACCCCACTCAAGAAGCCTAGTCTGGCCGGAGAGCAAAGACAGGTGAGGGAGGGGTGAGTGGTTGGGGGCAGTAGGTTTACCACATGGTATTTCTTCACTGCCTCTATTGAATCTGCAGAAAACAGCAGCAGGAGACTCTTTCAGGTGGTTCACAATTTAGCGGAACCACCTGCAACATCAGGGCCCAGTACGGGCCACATGTTCTCCTGCAATGATTTTGCAAAGTTTTTTGCAGATAAAATCGCTCAGATTCGGGAAGAAGTAGACTCCACCGTGGGAGCAGGACCGGGGCGGGAGAGTGCTAGAGTTCTGTCTAGTCAAGTTGAGTGGGATCAATTCCAATCTGTTACCTCCGAGGATGTGGACAGGCTGCTTGGACGAGTGAAGCCAACCACCTGTCTCCTGGATCCTTGCCCATCCTGGCTTATAAAAGCTAGCCGGGAAGGACTGGGCGATGGGCTTCATGGGGTGGTGAATGCTTCCCTTCGTGAGGGAGCCTTCCCAGACCCGCTGAAAGAGGCGGTTATTAAACCGCTTCTTAAAAAACCATCTTTAGATGCGGCCACGATGGCCAACTATTGCCCAGTCTCAAATCTTCCATTCTTGGGCAAGGTGATTGAGCGAGTGGTTGCCGAACAACTCCAGGCACGCCTGGAAGAAGCGGACCATTTGGATCCCTTCCAGTCGGGATTCAGGCCTCATCATGGGACTGAAACTGCCTTGGTCGCACTGGTTGATGATCTCCGGTGGGCTAGGGACAAAGGTGAGAGTTGTTTCCTAGTTCTGCTGGATCTCTCAGCGGCGTTTGATACCATCAACCATAACATCCTTCTGGACCGTCTTGAGGGGCTGAGAGCTGGGGGCACTGTCATACAGTGGTTCCGCTCCTTCCTCCTGGGCCGTGTTCAGAAAGTGGTGGTTGGGGATGAGTGTTCAGACCCCTGGGCTCTCACGTGGGGTGCCTCAGGGTTCTGTCCTCTCTCCCATGCTTTTCAGCATTTACATGCAGCCGCTGGGAGAGATCATCAGGAGGTTTGGGCTGGGTGTTCATCAGTATGCGGATGATACCCAGCTCTACCTCTCTTTCAAATCATTACCAGTGAAGGCGGTGAAGGTCCTGTGTGAGTGTCTGGAGGCGGTTGGGGGATGGATGGCGGCTAACAGATTGAGGTTGAATCCTGACAAGACAGAAGTACTGTTTTTGGGGGACAGGAGGCGGGCAGGTGTGGAGGATTCCCTGGTCCTGAATGGGGTAACTGTGCCCCTGAAGGACCAGGTGCGCAGCCTGGGAGTCATTTTGGACTCACAGCTGTCCATGGAGGCACAGGTCAAATCTGTGTCCAGGGCAGCTGTTTACCAGCTCCATCTGGTACGTAGGCTGAGACCCTATCTGCCTGCGGACTGTCTCGCCAGAGTGGTGCATGCTCTGGTTATCTCCCGCTTGGACTACTGCAATGCACTCTACGTGGAGCTACCTTTGAAGGTGACTCGGAAACTACAACTAATCCAGAACGCGGCAGCTAGACTGGTGACTGGGGGCGGCCGCTGAGACCACATAACACCGGTCTTGAAAAACCTACATTGGCTCCCAGTACGTTTCTGAGCACAATTCAAAGTGTTGGTGCTGACCTTTAAAGCCCTAAACAGCCTCGGTCCAGTATACCTGAAGGAGCGTCTCCACCCCTATCATTCAGCCCGGACGCTGAGGTCCAGCGCTGAGGGCCTTCTGGCGGTTCCCTCATTGCGAGAAGCAAAGCTACAGGGAACCAGGCAGAGGGCCTTCTCGGTAGTGGCGCCCGCCCTGTGGAACGCCCTTCTAGCAGATGTCAAAGCGATAAACAACTACCTGACATTCAGAAGACATCTTAAGGCAGCCCTGTTTAGGGAAGTTTTTAACGTGTGATATTTTACTGTATTTTTGGTTTTTATGGAAGCAGCCCAGAGTGGCTGGGAAGGCCCAGCCAGATGGGCGGGGTATAAATAATAAATTATTATTATTATTATTATTATTATTATTATTATATTAGCTGTTACTTACAGATATTCTTCTTGCCTTAAAAAAAACTTACTGCCTACTTATTCTGGCCCTTTCCAATAATACACAAAGAAAAGCGCTTATCTAAGCCTTCTTTGCTGTCTCATTCCATCTTCCATACTGGCATTTTGCAGATCACTATGAACATGCACCACAAATTCAGCTCTGAGCAGTTGTGTGCTGTGAAATTTTTCATAGGGGAACAGTTAGGGCTGTAGAGTTGGGGACCCCAAGGATCATCTGGTCAAACCGCCTGCAAGGCAGGAATCTCCATTCAAGCATCCCAGGCAGATGCCTAAAAACCTTCAACGAAAGAGGTCCACAGCCTTCCAAGGAAGTCCATTCCCCAGCCAATCAATTTGCCAGTTCCTAGCAGCTTGCAAGGAACTTGCAGGTGCTGGAGGAGACTCTTGAGAGTCCCATGGACTACAAGAAGATCAAACCTATTCATTCTTAAGGAAATCAACCCTCAGTGCTCACTGGAAGGACAGATCCTGAAACTGAGGCTCCAATACTTTGGCCATCTCATGAGAAGAGAAGACTCCCTGGAAAAGACCCTGATGTTGGGAAAGACTGAGGGCACACAAGGAGAAGGGGACGACAGAGGACAAGATGGTTGGACAGTGTTCTTGAAGCTACCAGCATGAGTTTGACCAAAAAGCGGGAGGCAGTGGAAGACAGGAATGCCTGGTGTGCTCTGGTGCATGGGGTCACGAAGAGTTGGACACGACAAAAGAACTAAACAACAACAACAAGTAGCTTGCAAAAAGAAGAAAAGTTTGGCTTCACTTTGTGTGTGTGTGTTTTTTTTAAAAAAAGACAACCCCAGGCATGAGGGTGGATTCCCCCCCCCAATTAAAAAACAATTTTTAACACACACACTTTCTTCATCATCTCCCATTCTATGAAAAAAACCCCATCTCATGATCACCCTGTATTAAGAAAATACACGATTCTGGGCTATTCTCACTCCCCACTTGTAATCTATTAAGCGAGAAAAAAGCTTGCTTCCATTTACTGTGAGCAACATTTTAAAAGATAGCAGCTTCTATCACCTGTTGAAAGGTTATTTTCATTTGCGACATTTAAAGCAAACCATAGTGCATAATGTAGTTACCTTTGGCCAAATACTCAAACAGTGTGATGTGCCCTTAGCCTTGGAAATACTTAAGCACACACAAAAGAAGATGACCGGACTTGATAGCAAGTCCCTAATTTATTTTCTCTCCTATTAAGGAGATCCACTACCTTGCCTGGAGTGACTTACTGACAAAGAAGAGATCAGAGGTCATCGAAGAATAGTTGCCATCAAAAATGTAGGTTATTACACTATCCATCACTGAGGAGACTACCTCAATTACCTTTGATGAATACTCTTTCCAGGGCAGGGTTCAAAATTACTTAATGACTCTAGCATTCAAGGGGAAGCCTAAAGGTTAGCATTACTCCTGAAAAATAAAGCTTAGCTCAATGTACAGCTGTAATGGATATGGGATGGGTTGAGAATTTGAAGCAGGAGTAATTGACTACACAAGCAAAATCAAGGGAGGCAGTGCCAGCCTCAAGCAAGCTGCCTGCCTCAATTAGGCAGGCACCCATGGAACACTTACCACTAGACCACTAGCCTAAACTTTGCAAATATGAGTTGTTTAATGTTTTTTGGGGGGTGGGTGGGGCTTAGGAAGGGAGAAAAATAGATGGGCATTCCCATAGATGCATGAAGCAGTATCTTTTCCCACTGTGGATACAGAATTTTGCTACAAACATCAGTTCCTCCTAAAATCTGCTGTGTATCAGGGTTGTCTTTTTTTGGGGAAAAAAATTGTCAATGAAGCTCCATGGAACTGCTTTTTCAGGGGCAAATAGCACACTCTAGAGCCAGTTCCCAATGGAGTCATAGGCCACCAACTCCAAAATTGTTATGACTTTGAGAAAGCTACCCAAAATGCTCTCCCACTTGCCGTTGACTCTACAAAACTGGGAGGAGCTGGACACACCCATAGGAGCACCCACTACCACTACCTCCCCATTTCGCAAGGTAAGAAGTTGCTGCTGCTGCTGCTGCTGATATTTGGAAAGCAAAGAATCAGTGGGTTCTATCTAAGGCTTTTTTGAGCATCCTAATCAAACACCTCCTGCCAACCTAGCAGTTCGAAAGCACGTCAAAGTGCAAGTAGATAAATAGGTATCACTCTGGTGGGAAGGTAAACACAGTTATTGGTCTTCAGCTGATGGATGAGGCCCCAATATTAGGTTGCAGGAGCACTGCCAGCATAAAAAAGGTAAAAGGACCCCTGACCATTAGGTCCAGTCATGGACAACTCTGGGGTTGTGCGCTCTCGCAGGAGCGTACAGCTTCTGAGTTATGTGGCCAGCATGACTAAGCCACTGCTGGTGAACCAGAGCAGCACACAGAAATGTTGTTTACCTTCCCACCAGAGTGGTACCTATTTATCTACTTGCACTTTGACGTGCTTTCGAACTGCTAGGTTGACAGGAGCAGGGACCGAGCAACGGGAGCTAACCCCGTCACAGGGATTCAAACCACCGACCTTCTGATTGGCAAGCCCTAGGCTCTGTGGTTTAGACAACAGCATCACCCATGTAAATATGGCCAAAAAATTTAAGTAGTTCTCAAATGTAAAAGGCAAAGGTAAAGGACCCCTGGAAAGTTAAGTCCAGTCATAAGTGACTATGGGGTGCAGCGCTCATCTCGCTTTCACCCCAAGGGAGCCAGTGCTTGTCCACAGACAGCTTCACTGATGCCATGTGAGTTTTTGCTGATCCACTCTTGACAAAGTGTTTCCTAAATAGAAGGCAGGGTTCAAATGCCTTAATGGCTTGTGGTTCCTTGTTCCTGCTCTAAGAGAGGGGTGGGGAACCTATTGGACTACATCTCCCATCATACCAGACCATTGGCCAAGCTGCCTGTGGCTGATGGGTGTTGTAGTCAAAAAGATCTGGAGGGCCCACAGGTTCCTCTGTCCTGCCCTAGGGCATCTTTTGAGAGAGAGTCAAGGGGAACAGTTTCAGAACTGCTAGGAGATACAGCCCATCTGTTCCCAATCACTTAGTTAACTTGAAACCACCTGCTTTCATCCCTGTTCACCGCTGTAACACTTTTTACCCTCCATTTCCCCAGCCACTGTCCTGTTGTCTGCCTTGATGTAGCGGCTGCATTTGCATCCCTTCAAATACAGGGCAGGAAAAGAAATGTCAGAGCTTCCTGATGTTTTATTCTTGCCATGTCCTTCACTGGGAGGAGTAAAATGTCAAGTAAACGGCAATTACACAATGAATACATGACATTTTATATATTTGATGGATAAGCAAGAGGGGAGAAATAGCTAAAAACTGGGCCTTTACTGGCGAGAAGGCAACAAAGAAATTACAAAGGAATGGGCCAACAGAAACGCCTCCCTTCGATTTTTATTTTTTAAAGGAAGTTGCAGCTTCACTCAATATTCTCGATACAGACCTCAAATCGTTTGATGTGTGGCATTTTAGGAACATGAGGTAGAGTAACTGAAGGGCAATGAAGAGAGGCAAGAATTTAAATCTGAATTTTTATTTCATATGGATTTCCAACACTCACACTTGATTGACAATACTGGCAATTCAAAGCCTTGGTATTATCTATGCAACTGCTGATTCTCCCTCATCACATCCTTGCAGCTGTGCTCCTCGTTCCCAGTGGGCAAAAAAATAACCTTTAGGAAGCAGGAACAATTTAATAGCATTCATTTCTTCAAAGGCTATCAATGACAAGTTGGTGGGGCATTTTCTTTAAAAGAAACTTGCCCCTAACCACATAGGTCACAAAATCATTCAAGACAGCTTCATTCAGAGCCCAGTAATCAGAGTTTGTCTAATCTTCTCTTTTTATTCTGTGCTTTGAATAGACTGTATATTTGGAATAAATAAAGATTCTCCCACCCCCAGCAGCTCCTCACAATGTGAATGTTCTGTTTATATTACACATACGCTTAAAAAAAAATGTAGTCAATTTGTAGTTCTTTATCCAGCTGTTTGTTGCATTCCCTAAGAATGCAGGATATTAATATTACAAATGATTAAAACTAGTCTAGTTTGAAAGGAGTTCCATTAGTAAGACGCCAGCATCACCGAGCACAATTGATGATTCATATGCTTATGGATTCTTCTTTCCGATGGCAGATTCTTATAAACACAGCAGTCTGGATGTTACACAGTAGACCATTGCTCAGTAGCTAAGAGGATCACCCACAATTTTCTCATTTAATATTCCCATTACAATGCTGTAATGAAATTACTAGTTAAGGCCGTGTAGTGGCTGCATTTTTGTCAATGAGGCTGATTAAAGTGGACAGTGCCAGCCATCATGCGCATGGAAGCATTCCATTTCTCTTTATGCGTTTCTCTGCATGACGAAAACATCATCATGGCAGGGATTTCTCTCTGCACCATAATCAGAGCAGCTTGCTGAAAGATGCTAAAACATGGAACGCAGGTTAATAAATACTGCAGTTAATATACACACTAGTTGTGGTGGTGGAGACGTCTCTCCTTTTGGAAGGAACAGCCCCATTAAAATATCCATGATAATTTTATATGTCACTTAGGAGTTGGCAACCTGATTCCACTCAATCACAGGTCTGTCCCATTCCGTTTTGTGTGGCTCTTTTGAAAGAACACACAAAAGTCTACATTTGTGGGCACTTTTTGTGCACCAAAACTACATTGTGTGTTCAGACCTTTAAAACTCCCCTTAAATTCACACAAGACACAAATTCTGGCTTGGCAGAATTTAGGTCACAACTTTATTGATTACAGCAAGTGAGTGGTTGCTTAGGCTCTGGTTCGACTAGCTCCCTGCACTGTTGCAGGTAGCACTGACCCAGGGCACCAGCATAGGTCACTGTCAAGGGTGAACACCTGGATAGGCGGAAAGCCGGGAACAGACTATGTCCACCACCCAGATGTCTCCCTGAACTCCGGCATGGGCACAACCCCCTCACAGGTTTGACCAAACCATGGAGTCCCTGGATTCCTTTAACGGAATACCCTTCACATAGGGATGGCGAGACCGTTCTCCCATCCCTATCATCTGAACCAGAGCCTATCCTCAACCTTACAAGTTGTGACGATTTGCTACGCAGCAGGCGAAACCCAAATGGCAACAGCCAATCAGCCAAGAGGGGAAAATTCCTGCCATGCTCCTGTCCCATGACAGACAACACACGATGGTATAGCAAGGTCAAGCACAAAATGCCCTAAAAGTAGGGAGAAGTGGGCGGGTGTTCCCATGCACACACCAAAAGAGAAACTCTGGGTCACATGTATAGGTATATATAGGTCTCTTGATCCGTTTAGCCTGCATCCCATTGGCCTGATTTTACCCTGCATCCAGGGACCTACCAGTTGGGTGTTGTGGCTGCCGATCATACCCACCCACAACACAGGGTTTGGTTGCCAGATCTCAATGCAACACGTGCCCTCTTTCAGGGAGCACACAATTTGCAGAATCCAGAAAAGTGTGCATCCTCAGGGGCTGAGGATGTGCAGGGCAGTCAAGTGCAGTGGGAGGGGACTGTAAAGCATGAACTTACACAGCGTGCCCTCCCACTTCACCAAAGCCGGGAGTTTGACCTATTTGCTGCCGCTCTAGGGCCAGTGACTCCCACAATCAGCCCTTTTACCGGGCCCTGCAAACGCCTCCGTGTGGGGGGGTGAGGATGTTACCCCCCATTTTGAAGATAGACTATAGGATACCGAACAAAACTGCCCAAGTTGTGACAAATTGCTACAGGGAAGGCAAAACCCACCAATGCAGGGAAAATTCCTTCCCGGTTCTGAATACAGCAACCATCTTATGACCATAGCAGTGCCCAATGACTTAGGAAGCAAGAGGTTAGCCTGTAAAAGAAAACCATGTTATATTTTTGGAGAGGGTCAGGTGAGTGCCTCTAGCAGGAAGAAACGAAGTGAGTCTGGGCTGAAAAGCATCGGCCCTTTTTCTGGCCCTTGCCCCACCCCCAGCCAGCAGCCCATTGTCCTACCGAGATGGGGGCGGGTCAATGGCCACCCTGCAAGGTGGGTGTCACCTAGCCAGGTAAGCCCACGTGGTGTCGTAAACCTCCACCACCACCTCTTGGAAGTGGGTGAGCGGAAATTGTGACCATGCATTGTGATAGAGATGATATCTACCGACATAGCAGTTTCATGCCATTTATTTCTTCAAAGAATCTGCAAATTGTGTTTTCATAAGGATGTTGAGAATCCCACAATAAGTGATCCCCAGTCCTTCCATAGAAAAGTACTGTTTCTAGAATTCCATTCCAGATTTGTACAAGGGGAATACAGTGGTACCTCGGGTTACATACGCTTCAGGTTACATATGCTTCACGTTACAGACTCCGCTAACCCAGAAATAGTGCTTCAGGTTAAGAACTTTGCTTTAGGATGAGAACAGAAATTGTGCTCCAGCGGCGCAGCGGCAGCAGGAGGCCCCATTAGCTAAAGTGGTGCTTCAGGTTAATAATGGTTTCAGGTTAAGAACGGACCTCCGGAACAAATTAAGTACTTAACCCGAGGTACCGAATCCCTGCGGCGGGGTGCGCTCCCGCTGCTCGGTCCCAGCACCTGCCAACCTAGCAGTTCGAAAGCACCTCCGGGTGCAAGTAGATAAATAGGGACCGCTTACCAGCGGGAAGGTAAACGGCGTTTCCGTGTGCGGCTCTGGCTCTGGCTCTGGCTCTGGCCAGAGCAGCGATGTCACGCTGGCCACGTGACCCGGAAGTGTCTCCGGACAGCGCTGGCCCCTGGCCTCTTAAGTGAGATGGGCGCACAACCCCAGAGTCTGTCAAGACTGGCCCGTACGGGCAGGGGTACCTTTACCTTTACCTTTACCACTGTATATATTCAAAGTAATTGAAGGCCAGAACCCATGGAAAGCATCAGCAGAGGGCCTTTTGGGTGTCCTGGAAACTACCCAAAGATATTGAGTGCTGGCATCAACTTTGGCTGAATCCTATCAGTTTTAATAGTTTATGGCAGCAACCCCCAACCTCACTTTCCAGGGAGCAAGCTCCACTGAATTCAATAGGACTTCTGTGTAGACGTCTGTAGCCTTTGTGTGTAGACATGCTCAGCTGGTTTGTCTACCTAGAGCTAATGTAGGAATAAGTTCATACAGCTCTTCTCTGAAAAAGGATGTTTATTTATACATAGGACAGGGGAATTCCGCAGTGTCTGCATCTTTTTTGAAATCAAACACATATGAGTTTTTAAGCGAGACATTTGACCCATGGCATACCAGCCAGAAGCAAAAAGAAAAGTGGATCTACATGAGCAAGATTGTGCGTATTGGCGCTCAGTTTTAAAACAAATGACTCTTCATCGAGACAGTGTTAGGCTCATAAAGTACTTTGAATATCTACAGCAATACTCTTTGAGATGTTCTGCTTCAACAGAAAAATCAAATATTCACAATACTGTTCAAAACTACTGCTCTGAAGCAACATTTTGCCCATTTGCATCTATTTTTTATTTATGCAATCACTGCAGTTAAATATGTCTCAAAAAGATATCAAACCGTGGAAGGAAATCAAAGAACGAAGCTTATAGTAAGAGGGCTCCATTTTAATATGAACACAGATGGCCAAAACCTTGCTTTCGCATCACCAGTGGTCCAGGGTGCATTGCAAACCTTAACACAATTGTTTAACACAATTCAGCAACTGCACAGAGAACAGGCAGAGACAATCAGCACTGGTAACATATGCAGATATAAACGTTTTAGCAGACTGTTGAAGAATACAGGCGTCCTTAGAAGCAGAAATCACAATTGCAAGATTGAAGCCTATCTTTAGCCAACGCAGACAGTCAGATGATTCTCGGAAGTCTATCAATTTGCTGTGAATGTGACTACATGGTAGTCTGAGTTAATTACCGAGCCTATCCAGTGGCTGTGGTGCCAGCAGTTGCACCCTCACATTGCTGCACTGTGGAGCTTCTCCAAGTGGTTCCTCTTCTGCAATCTGGCCCACTTAGTGACATCAAGGAGGCCCACAATGATACATTTGCAAAACATTTCAAAGATAAAACCACTTACATCAGGTCACTCTATAGCCACATCCAGAGCTCTGGCTGTTCCTGTGTGGTTGGATAAATTTGAATTATTGAAGCTTGAGGACACAGACAAGGTGAAAGCCACTTCATGTAAATTCAACCTTTTCACCTCTTGGCTCATTGCATTGAGCAGAAAGGGATTGATCAGCTCGGTCCAGGAGAAGATGAATGCCACTTGGAGAAAGGTGTGGTTCTACTTAGTTTCTGAGAAGCAGTTGAACTGCTACCTCTTCTAAGGCTTACTTTGGACATGGAAAGCATTAAATAATTATCTGTCATTTGCAAATGTTCTGTTCGTGTTCCCATGCTCACGAGGATGGGTGGCATACAATTCCAGCCATGCACAGATGAGACTGAGTAGAAGTTTGGGTTCATGCCTGATTTGGCCATGGAGACTGCTGATGGATGTCCTATAGCAGAAGAAAGACAGGAGAGCAAGTTGATTCTTCTAGACTAGGGATGGTGAAGCTTTTCCACCCAAAGGTCAAATGACTTCCAAGGGGGCAGATGTCAGGGATGTGAAATGCCAGAAGCAAAAAGTAGGTGGGACAGTGGATAGGATGGAGATTTGAGCTTTTCCTCCAAGTTGATTTGAGTTTAATTTTTGAAAACAACATGTCTCTGGTTAGGGAGATTCCAAAGGGCCATACAGAGAAGTCTCTCTCTCTCTCTCTCTCTCTCTCTCTCTCTCTCTCTCTCTGTGTGTGTGTGTGTGTGTGTGTGCCTGTCTTCTGGGAGTACATGGAACAGAGATTTTTTTTTTTTTTAAGCTGGTAAAATTATTATTATTATTATTATTTTACTAGGGACGCGGGTGGCGCTGTGGGTAAAAGCCTCAGCGCCTAGGGCTTGCCGATCGAAAGGTCGGCGGTTCGAATCCCCGCGGCGGGGTGCGCTCCCGCTGCTCGGTCCCAGCGCCTGCCAACCTAGCAGTTCGAAAGCACCCCCGGGTGCAAGTAGATAAATAGGGACCGCTTAGCAGCGGGAAGGTAAACGGCGTTTCCGTGTGCGGCTCTGGCTCGCCAGAGCAGCGATGTCACGCTGGCCACGTGACCCGGAAGTGTCTCCGGACAGCGCTGGCCCCTGGCCTCTTGAGCGAGATGGGCGCACAACCCCAGAGTCTGTCAAGACTGGCCCGTACGGGCAGGGGTACCTTTACCTTTACCTAAAATTATTTTTATATGCCACCATGGCAGCCAGAGTAGTCTATGCGCAAAAATGGAAAACACCAGAAATCCCAACAAAGGAGGAATGAACACTCAAGCTACCAGAGAACTCAGAAATGGCAGAAGTCATAGCTAAAATAAGGAATCAGAAAGACGAAATATATATATATGGAGACCCTTTTCAGTCTAAGAACGCAATACAGCCAAACAAAATTTCAAACAGGTTTTGACTTATGAACAATTGCAAGAAAATAGAAAATATTGTAATATGGGATTTAGGTAAATAGGTAAGGTTAAGAGGTTGAACAGGCAGCAGGGAGGAGAAAGATGTAAGGATGAGAAGCCACCAAGATAAATAGATTTTGATGTAAGATCTGAATGTAAATCAATGTAAAATAATAAACATTTTCAAAAAAGACTAGAGGGATGCATTCAGCGCCCAGGCCAGAGGTTTCCCCATCCCTATTCTAGATCTCACAGTGACCTCTGATACAGGGTGTCTCTAGGGGTATGACGTGGCTTAC
This sequence comes from Podarcis cretensis, assembly GCF_951804945.1. Classification (NCBI taxonomy): domain Eukaryota; kingdom Metazoa; phylum Chordata; class Lepidosauria; order Squamata; family Lacertidae; genus Podarcis; species Podarcis cretensis. Next base: position 20,219,357 of record NC_137176.1, on the reverse strand, counting down.
TGTTTTGTCAAAGGGAAAGTATTCAACCCTCTGAGTGGTTTTTAAAAATCCTTTTCTGTAATGCCCCCCCCCCAGCTCCGAGATATCATTTCTGAGTACTGAGCATATTATACCAAATATGACTACACCATTACATTTATGATGTCAGCTTCTCTGAGGCATATTGAAGTTGTTAATGTAAGGATAATGTGACAGTGTGTGCTTTATTGGTCACCAGTCCAGTTTAATCATTATTTCTTGTCATCGGAACCAGCAGTAGATCATGCGCCTTCACTTTCAAACACAGCACTGCCTTCTTTTACCACGTACAGAAATATGCTGGCAAAGCCTTCGTTTGCCCCTCGGACCGGATTTTCTTGGTTGACATATGCTAATTTCTGCTTGCCACTTTGCATCTCTCGAGAAATGAAAGCATGAAATGAGCAGTGATGTGCAGGGATGCACTATCACCACCGACAGAATTCTGTGCCAAAACAATCGTTCTCCATAGGTATGGCTTCTTCCCACAAATCACAACGAAGGAATGTACACCACGCTTGCAGGAGGTCCTTCGGCAGTTCTCAGCAACTTGGCAGGATGCTTCATCCAATATCTTATCTCCATCACAGATTACTGGCTTAATCATCTCCGTACTTTACTTAAAGACAGAATTACCATGTAGCATTCAGAGCATGGGTGACCACAAATCAAGCGAGGAGGAGGAGGAGGAGGTTTGCAGCAAAATCAAACCTGAACAAGAGAACTTGCCCTGAATCTATCATAGCAATCTCTCCCATCCCAGTGACCTCTCAAGGCATTTTGTAGTATGACACTCATCATTTCTGTGTATTAAGCAATGCTAATTGGAATTGTAGACCAAAATACCCAGAGGTGGGAAAATTAATTTTAACATTTAATTATTTTTTAAAAAAATGAGAAGCTATAGAAAAAGTTGCATTTCTATTGCACCCAGGAGCTGGCAATTTGAAAAGCTAGTACAGAAGCATGTGCTTGCACACAAACCCTCCAGTTTATTCCTGTGAAAGAAATTCAAGGAAGCTGTCAAGTCTTATGAGGCTGCCATTTGTGGAATGCTCTCCCCAAGAATGCTTGCCTGATCTTTCATTACATATCTTTAGGTGCCAGGCAAAAGTGTTTATTCAATCAGCCCAAGGCCTGGTCACAGAGATTCTATGAAGATTGGAAAAGTATGTTCAGCAGAGGGAGGAACAGCTGAATATTAATCTAGATTAAACATTTGATGAATTTGAAGAATTACTGTATACATAACTGGCAGATGGATAGCTGTAAGACCTTTTTACACATTTCTTTCATATCTTTCTTTTTCTCTTTTTTTATTACCTCATTTAACATTTCCTCATATTGTATTTCAGTAAGAATATTCTGTGGCTTTTTAAATACGTTTGTGGGAGTGAAGATCTTGCTTTCTTTTTTTGTTCTTGTTCTATAATGTTTTTTTCTTTTGAGACCTCTGGGTACAGGGCAGTATATAAATTCAATCAATCAATCAATCAATCAATCAATTTTGTATTTTTCTGCTGTGAACCACCCTGTGATCTTTGGATTAAAAAGTGGTATGCTAATTTGATCATCATCATCATCATCATCATCTGAGCAACCTCTAGATTTACAGAAATTGGACTAGAAAGCCACACATTTTGGAAGAAGGAATTTTCCATGCAGTCAAAGTTTAATTCATGAGCTGCATGTGGCATGAATTGGCTCATGTTCTGCATTATGTTGCATACAAGCTGAATTTCAAAAATAATAATAATGGTAGAATTATAATTAATGAAAGATGTAATGAATTTATAAGCAGACATAAAGGAGCCTGTTGGATTTGTTAATGCAGTTTTGAAGGTTCAGCAGCTCAAATAGTCATTGTTTTCAGAATTCGCGTTCTTCCTGATCTCAGCAAATCTTGGTTCAGTTCCAGTTAGGGTGGGGGATAATTGACTGATTGTATACACCCTGGGAGAGACATCTTTCTGTCTTCCATAAGAGTTGCGTAATCAAATACCCCCTGTGTGTGTCTGCTGGTTATGACTGCCAAACAACACTTTGATTAGCAGAAAACCACACCAAGCTTATCAAACTACGTAACCACCAGGCCTGTCAAAAAGGACCGGCTAATGATGGTGTTTGTAATGAGACCCAGAAGGGCAATTTTCCCTGCCGTGTGATTCCTCAAAACCCCAAAGCAATCAAGTAAGCGAGTTTGGGAAAGCTGGCAATAAACACTTTGCTATGAAACAGATTCATGTTATATGGAGAATTTTAGACACTGGAGAACCGAAAAATCAAAGACATCATTATGAGCTTTCCTCAGTAGGTCATTGGAGACACTCATTTTTGGTCCTTCAGTGTAACCTATACAGAGAAGAAAAGGGATCCCCCAAATTGATTCTTCCTATAAAGCGTGTTCTCCCTAACTGAGAGCACGTGTTGCGGTTGGGGAGCAGGCCGCCCCGGCATGACTAGGCAAAATTGATCAGCAACCTAGCCTTAAGGGTTAATTGGGTTGCTGGGGAACATTGATTGTTACCAATTCGGAGGAGGAGTTAGAAGTTATAAATAGTAGGGCCAGACGTAGGGACGTCCTCTTGGCCGTTTGGCATCGGATCAGGAGCTGCTGAGACGGTTGTATTCTGCCTCTTGCTTCGGGCCTATCTTAAAATTCCCCTTTTTCCCTAGTCATTATCCGGCCTCTATTGATTTCTTCCTCCCCCTTTTTCCCCCTCGCCTTGCCTTCAGTTTTCTGCCTTCCATTACCCTGTTCCTTTCCCCTGCCTCCAGTTTAATATTCTTTCCCTCCTTTTAATTTTCTTTTATTTTCAAACCCGAAACATTAGGCCTGAGGGTGGGTTCCCCCCCGGCCTTCCGGGGCCTGCCTCTGGGCCAGGCACCTGGTTTATTCCACCTATAGAGGCCGCCAGGGCCTCTACTGATTTTTCCCCGCCGTTGGTCGTTTTGGCGCTGGGGCCGGGACAGCGGAGATCGGCGGTGGGGGTGCGCTGAGCTGCTGGGGCTGCGGAGGCCGGCGGCCTTAGGGCCCCCCCCACTGGAAATAATAAATAAAAATTGGCCTCCTCCCTTACCTTCCGCGGTCGGAGGCCGGCTGCCTTAAGGCCCCCCTCCCCCTCCGCTTGAAATAAAAAGAAAAATAAATCGGCTTCCTCCCTTACCTTGCCGCGGTTCCTGGGCGCCGGGAGAGGACGGTCTTTTCCCCTGGTCTCTACCCGAGCCGCGGCAGCGCCCGGCGGGGGGGGGGGGTCGCCTTGCCTCCCGGGTCTCGGGGGCGCCGGGAGGGGAGGTAATTTTATCCCGCCGCTCGGCCATCGGCGAGCGGCGGGGCGTGCGTGCGGCCCTTTGGGCGGAGAGGTAGGCCAGAAGTCGCCTGCGTGCGCCGAGCCGGCGCAGCGGCGTTGGGAGGCTAGGCCTTCCTGTTCCCCCGGCCTTCCCCCTTCCTTGTGTGGTGCATTGGTGGGCCGCATCCCTGCTTGTGCCCGACGTTCTTTATTTTCTGGCTGCTCCCCCTTGTGGCCAGGTAGGTCACTGCAGCTGGTTTGCTTGTTTGGAGCTCCCTCTGGTGGATCAGTGCTGTGTTGCACCTTCCACAGGCGAGCTGGGGGATATCGGGCGCCCCCTGCTGGCTAAAAGGAGGAAGCACATCCCTCTGGTTTAAAGTATAATTTTAAAGGCAATAAATAATAATAAAAAATAAATAAAAAATAGAGATACAAAGTAGTTGGTTGTTATTTAGATGGTACATAGGGAGTTTCCATAGACACTAGTTCCTATTGTCTTATTTTGTGTTATCTTCCAGCATTTGGAGAATTATTTACTGATTGAATTTATTATCTGTGGCTGGCGGTGACGCCCGGTGGTGGTAATCGTTAATTCTCAATTTGAATCTAATTAGCAGGTATGGCTCCTAAGAAAGTCGCTGCCCGTCCCAGCGCAGCCTCTGGTGCAAAACGGCCTATTAGAGGTCCATCACAGGCACTGCGTTCTCCCACCTTGAGTCAACCGGTGGGACGGGTACAATCCCTGGTGGAAAGTATGGCAGGCAATCCAGTGGCTCTATCTCGCTTCGCAGCCGAAATGGATGGTCTCCTTCAACAGTGTTCAGCTCAGCCTGCCGTGTCCAGAAGGCGTCCACGTCCAGTTGTGGCGCCATCCCCAGCGTCACCGTCATCTGGTGAAGAGGAGAGAGATGGCTCATCACTTAGGGGTCTGATGATTGATTCCCAGTTAGCCCATCCCCGTGACTTACCTGCTGCACGTGGCCGTTCTCGGAGGCCTCGCCGTTCTTCTGGGAGGGCCGCGGGGGGGGGGGGGAACCCCTTTGGTAGCTTCCACCCGCCGAGCTGGGCTCTCCCAGCCTGCGGATGTGGCGGCTTCTGGCTCCAGTATATCACTTGTTGTCAATCCTCATTCAGCTCCAGGTACATCACAGCTGAGCCCTGATTCGGAGTCTTCCACTGAGGGCAGTCTTCCAGTTCCTGCCAGGAAGTCCTCGGGCGGTAGACGTCGCTGCAGGAGGTCTTCACTGAAGCGTACCAAACGGAGGGGGGGCGAATCATCTGCTTCATATGTTGCCCCAGGTCCTTCGCAGCAGGATCCTGACTCTGAGTCTTCTATTGAAGACAGCTTGCCAGTGCCTGCCAGAAGGTCGTCAGGTGGAAAGCGTCGCCGCAAGAGAGCTTCGCGGAGGCACGCAAAACGGAGGAGGGACGACTCTTCATCCTCTTATACCGGTCTGGCAGCTGTCCGCGTGTGGATGGTGGGGCACAGCATCGTCCATTGGGCTGGTGTCGCAGCACGGCAGTCTAGTGTGGGTCCAGGTCTCGGCCTTCCTCCACATGTGCAACTGTCCTGGCTGTCCAGGCGGGGAATGCGTTGGTCGGAGCTCCTACCACGGATCCGGAGCCAGTTGCTCCGTGAGGGGCCGCCATCGGCTATTGTAATACAGCTGGGAGAGAACGACCTGGTTGCTGTGGACTGTTTTTCACTGCGTGCTGCAATTTTGACGGACTTGGGGACATTGCAGGCTATGGTGCCTACAGCTAAAATATTTTGGTCTCAGCTTTTGCAGCGATGCGTGTGGAGGGGCAGCCGTTGCCCAGTCGCCACTGAAAGGGCCAGAAAGCGCATCAATACAGCTGTGAAAAAGCGGATTGCTGAGCTGGGTGGAGAGGTGATTTATCACCCTGCGATTCTTTTTAAGATGCCATCCTTTTTCCGAGCTGATGGCGTGCACCTTTCTGCTTCAGGGAATGAGGCTTGGATAGGTGCGGTGGCGGACAAGCTGAGGTCTTGGTTGGGTCTGTGAGTGGTTTGGCGGTGAGCTGGAGGCTCCATGGCGGTTAGGCATTGGTTAATTGGTGCTTGGAGGGGTAAGTGCCTACCCCTCCAAATGATGCGGAAAGGGAATTCCGTTAAAGGAATCCAGGGGCTTGCCATTCTTTCGTCCTTGTCCGTGGAGCCGGACTTGGGCCGTGCAAGCCCCACCGGAACATGAGGGTGAGAGGTGAGGGCTGTTTCCCGGCCTCACTTCTCATCCAATACTTGTTTCCCACGCTGGCTTCCGGTGGAGTCCGGAAGGGCCAGCTCTGTCCTTGAGGGCCAGGACAGATAGTCATAACCAATGCCTAAGCAACCACTCACAATTTTTGTATTTTGAATAAAGTTGTGGCCAAAATTATGCCAAAAACCTTAAACAAAATTGATGTGTGAAGTGTGTAATTATTTGGGGTGGGGGCGGCACTGTGGAACTCAACACGCAAAGCGTGTTCTCCCTAACTGAGAGCACGTGTTGCGGTTGGGGAGCAGGCCGCCCCGGCATGACTAGGCAAAATTGATCAGCAACCTAGCCTTAAGGGTTAATTGGGTTGCTGGGGAACATTGATTGTTACCAATTCGGAGGAGGAGTTAGAAGTTATAAATAGTAGGGCCAGACGTAGGGACGTCCTCTTGGCCGTTTGGCATCGGATCACCCGCCCTCCCTCCCTTTATTAAGGGGGGTCTTTAGTTAAGTTGATTGCTTGACCTTGCTATGCCTGTCATGGGGTCGTTCGCCTTGGAGCGAGGGCCTGGTAGGAATTTTGCCATCTGGCTGATTGGCTGGTGCCATTTGGTTTTTGCCTACTGCGTAGCAAATCGTCACAACTTGTAAGGTTGGCGGTTAGGCATTGGTTAATTGGTGCTTGGAGGGGTAAGTGCCTACCCCTCCAAATGATGCGGAAAGGGAATTCCGTTAAAGGAATCCAGGGGCTTGCCATTCTTTCGTCCTTGTCCGTGGAGCCGGACTTGGGCCGTGCAAGCCCCACCGGAACATGAGGGTGAGAGGTGAGGGCTGTTTCCCGGCCTCACTTCTCATCCAATACTTGTTTCCCACGCTGGCTTCCGGTGGAGTCCGGAAGGGCCAGCTCTGTCCTTGAGGGCCAGGACAGATAGTCATAACCAATGCCTAAGCAACCACTCACAATTTTTTGTATTTTGAATAAAGTTGTGGCCAAAATTATGCCAAAAACCTTAAACAAAATTGATGTGTGAAGTGTGTAATTATTTGGGGTGGGGGCGGCACTGTGGAACTCAACACGCAAAATTACTTTCATAGATTCCACGCTAGGACTTTAATTCCAAGGGCACAGTATTCCCTTTTTCTCCCTGGTCATACTTTTAAAATTCAATATCACTCTGCACTCCAGTAGACTTGAGACTCATTCCATGATTAACTGCAGTATTTAAAACACCAGTAGAAGCAATTAAAAAATGCAGCTTAAAATTTCCAACAGATTTCTATAAACATATATGGTTATATGCTGCTGTTATGGATGGTTAATAGCTCAGTAGGAAAGTGCACACAGTAAAAACAGCACAGTTTAAGAGGTATCAATATTCTGCCAAGATTAAAGCAAATCCCAAGAGCTCGAAGGCCCAATTCATATGCTACAGGTTTGAGGTCATACCAGAATGCCTATGGATGGATGTTGAGACAAGAACTTCTGGAGGGGATGGGCAGAAAAATGTGCAAAGTTTCCATGTCAGTGATACTGGCTCCCATAGCTGGACCTTAAGGTGCTCTAGATCAATAGCTAAATCAAAGGACAATACAGTCATACCTTGGTTGTCGAATGCCCTGGAACTCAAATGTTTTGGCTCCTGAAAGCCACAAACTCAGAAGTGATTTTTCTGGTTGGCAAACGTTCTTTTGGAACCCGAATGTCAGACAGAGCATCTGCGGCTTTGATTGGCTGCGGGAGCTTCCAGCAGCCAATCAGAAGCTGTGGTTTGGTTTTAGAATGTTTTGGAAGTGGAATGGACTTCCGGAGCTGATTCCGTTCAACTTCCTAGGTACGGCTGTACATATAACTGGCTGGTTTCTCATGCAGTATATGTTTACTCAAGTTCCATAAGTGATGTTTGAGACATCATATGCATTTGCTACTTTTCATGCTGCATGCTTTATATTCAAGCCACCACCCTTGTCTTTTCTCATTCCATGCTCACTTTGTTGAGAGATAGATAAGCATGCCAAGGCTCCCCTCAGATTAACCTGGAAATTACCTGTTCTTCGGGGGAGGGGAAAAATATCACAACTCTCATATTTAAAGGTAAAAGGACCCCTGACCAACTCTGATATTTATTTGCAGCTAATCTGAAGTGAGGGCTTTGAAAATTATGCCCCTCTGGAGCGTTTTTTAATGGTTCCATATGGGGCAATCAACTAATGGAAGGAAGCCTAGAAAGTTGGGGAAAGGGACCTTAAACGACACTTATGACCAGTGGAAATTGCTCTCTTCCTGATGTTGGAAATTGCCTCGGCAGCCTCTTTTTCCCCTCCCAAAGAAGACCTAAAACAGCCTTCTGCAGCCTATTGGCTGGGACAACCCAGTCAGATGGATGGGGTACAATTTTTTTTTTCATTGTTACAGTGCTCTCCAGGGCTACAACTCTCATCAGCCTCAACTAGCATGGCCAATGAACTGGGATGGTGTGGGTTGTAGTGTAATAATATCTACAGGGCACCAGGTTGGGGAAGGCTGGCCTAATGGAATGGCTTCAGTTCACTGGGTCCAGTAGGAATGGCACAAATGGATTGTTATGGGAGATTTCAAGAGTGGGTACTGACATCACCTTCAGAATTTCCCCCTTCTACTCTGGCATTCTCACCAGGCTTGGATGAAAATCTGCGGTGAAGGAAAGATTGGAAGCTTTTTCAGGTTCACATCCATTCATTACTCAAGACTGGCTTGGGAAAACTTCTCCAATATTCTAAGTTGTTTCTCTCCACATCGTCAATATTTGCAATGTAAGGTTGTTGGGGCAGGACCCTAGCTGCTTTGCTTATATTATGCTATAAAGCATCACAAAATATTGATGGTACTACAGAAAACCATCATCATAAATACACACAACCAACATATTTGTGTTGATTTAATTCACAATGCTGCAATTGACCTTGGGCTATTCTGTTCCGCTAGTAGCTTTTTAACCTAACAAAACATTTAGTTGATGTAGTTGCAAGCAGTAGACCACAAGCATCGCTAACCACAGATCATTAATTTGTGCTTGCAGCAACATCCTCAGGCAGGTTCATAGAGATGTCCCTGAACTTTGCCCTCTTGGACTGTGTCAGAAACTGCAAAGCTTCCTCATCCACAATGACCAAGCTTATAAGATGTTCAGAATCTAGACAAGTTTCCTTCCATGAATTGCGAAGCAGGTCAAAAAGCTACATTTAGCATGCTGTTCCCCATTGCCCTTCTCAGATTTCTGATGAGTATAACTCTTCTTCTCATGTTTGAAATCAGAGAATTATAAATGGTCAGATGTATGGGGAGACCAGCTTCAATGGACCTTCAAATTCCAGACACTAATCCTGCCTTTCCAGTAGCCCCAACACATGGCACCTTAACTTAATCTTAATCATAAACATTTTTAGAAAATGAAACAGCACTGGGTCAACGCCAGGCAGTTGCTCAATTACATCTTAGCTGGGATTTCAGAAACCATTAACAAGGATCTTTCATGAACACCTCAACATGATGGTTTGGATTTCCCTCATGCAGATCTTTCATGCTTGTGTCAGATGCTGTTTTAAACTAACATATAAAAACAAACAACAAACTATGTGTAGAAACAAAGATTCCTCAGTCAAGCCACTGAAAAGACTGAACATAGGACTCAGCTATAAAGCTGCAATTATTGCATTTTAAGTGCATTATAGAAATGTGACACCAGATGGAGATGGTGAGCTTAGGGCAAATTCAATATTTTTTTTAAAAAAAAACAACAACACCCCAAAACATTTTCACCGTGCTTTTTGTATGTGTCTAGATTCCACCACAGTGAACCACAAGCTGAAAAAGCAGAAATATTGTGTGAGGGTGCTGTCAGCTGCTCCCAGTTGGTTGCCCAGAAAAGTATAAAGACTTTCAGCTCTGCCTGCTCCTCTTTCCCATTATTTCCAAATTTTCCTTCTCATCTGCCTCTGGGCTGTGACCTCCCACAAACCCCTGTTGTAAATCTATAGTGCCTTCCTCTTCCTCCTCCCTGGAAGGGTCAGGATGGGGAGGGGGTCTCCACCATTCCTCCTCTGCCCAGTCTCTGACAATTACTTTTCTTTAACAGTGGAAGCAGGTTTTCAGATTATACGCAGCTCTTTTTCAGGCTTTGCTTATGAGAGCAAAAAATGAACATCAAATAGTCTAGATAGAAACAACTGGGTAGTCAGGCTGATGGTTACTTGGTTGCAGAAGTTTACTGGCCATTGCTGTTGGGCATGGAAATAGTCTAGTTTGAATGCAAACAGGCCATTCTGATGTCACATGTGATGTCACAAAGAGGATATGCTTTAAGTCTTGGCAAAGCCAGAAACAGTTAACAGTCAGACTGCATCTCAGCCCTGTCAAGATGGATCTCCATAACAGGTGATGAACAGTTTTCTTTGGGGGATATATTAATTTTTACTATTGGGGAAAAGTTTTAGGTTGGCTTGCCAGTTGGTAACCCATCAAGTTGAGGCCAATAGATATACAGTCACAACCCTGTACCCATCAAAGAATCAACTTTATGTGTGACTTTGGGACTGATTCATACAACCACATTTCCTTACTCTACTCTATAGCAGCCTTTTCTCTGTATTTGAAAAAAAATAACCAAGGAGGAGAAGATAAGGAACCAGGAATAAGTTCTGGATGAGTATGGTGAGGACCTAAGCTTTACAAGTGAGGGGGCTAGGAAGATGGCTTTGTGGTTTAGCATAGGAATCATGGGTGCTGCTTCATATTATTGAATTCCTGTTCCACAAAGAAGTAGTCTTTGAACTCTTTAATCTCCTACTTTTAAGACTCGCCGGATTCTGGAAGATGGAGGGTCTGGAATGCTTTCTAGTGACAACGTGTCAGGCAGCTGCTGCTCTGCCTTTTCCTGCTCCTCCTCTCCTATCATTTCCCATCTTTTCCCCTCCTCTGTCTCTGAGCTGTGACTTCCCACAAACCCCTGTTGTAAATCCATACTGTCCTGCTCTTCCTCCTCCCTGGAAGGGTCAGGATGGGGAGGTGGTCTCCACCACTCCTCTTCCTCTGGTCTGCCCCTGACATATTGTAAGGCAGACAAGTGTCAGAGAGAACCAAATCTTTACAAGGAAAATCATAGTAAGCACATTATCTAAGCAATTCCAGTGGTAAGAAGAGTTCAGGAAGTTGTTTGTGAGCACCAAGGCTTAGAAAAGCATTGAAATACCTTGATAAACGCAGATAGTAAGCAAGGATGCAATTTCGACTTTCAATTTGGACTTTGATCTTTTGCCTTGTCTGGAATGATGTGTTGCGACTAAAATGGTTTTCACTTAGATTAAAGTCATGTTTACACACAGAAGAAGCTTTTGCTGTGAGACATGGGTTTTGTAACTAATTCATGCTCATTTGGAGCAATTGTAGAAACCAGAGATATGGCAAAACAGTGCCCTTTGCTGACCTTTCCCTAGGCACATGTCTACAGCTATTACACAATTTACCATACATAACTCCATGCCCTAAAACATTTCACTTACTGAAATTCTGTCAATCCAGCCAATATTAAAAAAAAAAAACACACACACACACACACACAGGGAAAGTTTTTTTCCGTTTTCAGTTTGCAAAGTCCAATACCACAGTTAAGTACAGGCCTTCAGACTGGAACAGCACCAAAAACTACTTACCCCCACAGTGAGACAGCTTTCAATCAAAACTGCAAATTGAGAAGGAAGGTAGGCATGGGACTTTTGAGAACTATGTTTGTGAATCCATTTTGCATGTGTGGTTTTCATTGCACGGAGGGAAGCAGTGTGCATTGCCAAGCCCTGTCCCATGTGGTACATAAACGGAGACTTTTTTCCAACCTTCCACATGCTGAAGGTCAAATGTCTGTTTCACAGAGATGGGAGCATAAGCTGGCAGTCTGAATCATTATTTTTTACCACTTCTGTTCCTTACCTCTTGTTTATTAAAAGGACAAAGGAAATTTTTGAACATCACTCCTGCATATTCTTGCCTTGCCTACTTTGGCTATATGTTGTATACCCTCCAACATTCCTCAGATGAAAACAGATTCGTTCTATTCTACATCACTGTCCTCCTTCCAAAAAAGCACACTACTGATAGAATACATGAAAAGGGTGGGGCTGGCTGAGCTACCCCAGTGCGACTTACTTTTAAGCAAACACACATGGTTCAAAATGAGCATGGTCCAATCTGTAGGCTCCACCAAGTTCAAAGACAAGTTTGCTCAAGTCTGAAATCTTATACACACACTCTCTCATTCAAGTCAGTGAGCACACAAAGGGATCTGCGACCCCTTTAAACTGTTAAAAGTGGGAATTTAGATCCTATAGGCTTCCAAGGATTAAGACTCAAAATTTTGGTTCTGAGCTGCTGAATTTCTGCCTGTCATACATCTACTCTGCTGGAGGGGCAGTACCAGTCTATATGCGCCAGGTTAGCTTTGCATATATCTATATACATGATGGTGACATACATATTCACACACTGGACAGGGATTAACATGGGCAACATGCCGACGGCTCTGGTACGATGCCTGCCTCCTAGCAACTGAACTCAGATGGACAACACTCACACACACATGCTTCCGAGTCTGTTGCAGTGCCCTCGCATCCAAAGCCTTGCATTGTTTCTAAAGCCTAACACAAACATTTATTTGCAACCTCAAAAGGGGTTCATCCAAAAGCTTAACACACTTATTCACAACACCGGCCCGATGGCGTCTATGCCAGTCTTTTAAAAGACCACACAAAAGTTTAGTAAAGGGGTAGGGTACCAAAAAACCCAAAATACCAACAACCAGTCACACTACAGAAACTTGCAGCTTTCCAGTTTTAAAAGTTGTTGAGGGTCTTATGTGGGGAAACTTGGCTGGAAAAGTGGGGGGACGGTCACTGGCCACATCTCAAGGTATCCTCTCTCTCCTGGGCCTTTCTGGGGACCAGCCAACTACCTGCCTGCTGGGGTGACAGAGTGTGGCATAAAGTAGGACATGAGACAGAGAGAGGGCAGCTCAAGCAATGGAGGGGGGCAAATGTCATAGTCTCGTTGCTGAGCAACAACATGCAGGGCTCAGTGGAGTGAGAGAGCAACCAACTAGAAGAGTCTCTGAGGTGTACTTGCCTGGAGGAAGATTCGGCATCTGAAGTCAGGTCCAGTCCTAGGGGTGGGCGAACAACAATTCACATGGTCAGATGGTCCAAGCGTCAGGGAATCTGATGATCATAGGGTCAAAACAAAAGGAAGCAGCAAGGTAGGGCCAGGAACTACAAGCATTCTTACTAGCATCTGACTGCTTCTGGAAACTCTACTTAAGACGGCTGAAGCCAGTTGCATCTCGTTAGTACCTTCTCCTCTGAGTCCTTGAAGGCTGATCAGTTGCAGGTGGAGTCACTCTGTCTTCTCTCCCTTCAGGCTGCTGTTCAGCAGGTGAAACTTGCCTATAATAGGAAACACCACATGCATCAGTATGTATCCCATTATGAAGTGAAAGAGAAAAGTCCACACAAGGCCCCCTTTCTGCACTCAGGGAAGCCATGCCAGGCAACTGACCTCTCCTTGGAGCCCTGGTACTTAGCTCCACTGGCACCAACTAGCTGAGCAGGCCCTCGGCCACCATCTTGTGCTATGTGTTTGGTGCTGGCCTCTTGCAGAACAGAGGAAAGAGGGGAGGCACTTGGGATGGTCAGGAGGAGCAGGAGTGGTGGCAATGAGGCAAGATGGTGGTGGAACCTGCCATGCTGGTACCCCCTCAGCCTGGGTTTTTAATTCCGGACTCTGACAAAGTTAGAAGTTATGACTTAAGGGTTTTTGTGGTGGTCCTTTTTTTCAGGGAATGGCTTTGCTGTATAAGGTCCCATCATCCCTGACCACTGGCCACGCTGGCTGGGGTTGATGGGAATTGCAGTCCTGTGACATATGAAGTGCACCACACTGGCTACTCCTGCCATAGTTGAAATTGAGCTAGATGGCATGCATGGGGTGTTATGGGAGGGGTAGTACCTCTGGTGGGAAACACAACCTTCTTCTAGGGTGGTTTGACCACCTTAGATACCCTCCTGCACTTAGTTCTCAACTGTCGCTCCCAGAAGCTGTCAGCATATGACAGTGGCCACACCCCTGGAGATGGCTTCAACTGGCCAGCTAAACCAGGTGAGGGTAGTTGATGGGTCTCCAACCCTCAGTGAGTTAGGGACTTCCCTCTGCATGTGAAGACAGGCTCTGGTGAATTGAGTGTACGGGACTAATAGTGGATCCTACAGACAAGAAGACGGTTTCTGCATGTGCTGTAGAGGGAAGTGAGGAACAGATGGGGATCACCAATTTGGGAAGGGAGCCCACTTAGGAGAAGAAAAACTCTGATCCTAAACCTCCATTGCTTTGAGGGATATCTTTGGGAGAAGAAAAGGCTAAGGATTAAACCAGGCATAAGTAAACTCTGGCCCTCCAGAGGTTTGGGACTACAATTCCCATCATCCCTGACCACTGGTCCTGTTAGCTAGGGATGATTGGAATTGTAGTCCTAAACATCTGGAGGGCTGGAGTTTGCCTATGCCTGGAGTAAACCCTACATAAATCCAGAGTGCAGTTTCTAAGACAGTTGGCTTGCACCTTGTACACCTTCTTCCAGCAGCTTCTGATGCCAAACGTATTGCTCTGCTTTCCTTTGGATCAGATCAGCAAGGCCAATAGCAAGGTCTTGTCTTCTGGGAAGTCCAGGACCTCCATACACATCTAAGGGAGGTCACTTCAGTGCTGCTAACACAGTGGTTTGACTCCATCCCCAGAGGCGTACTCCATTGTCTCTCGAAACAGATGGATGCCAACAGATGGACCAGTGATCTGATCTGGTAAGAGACAGCTTCATCTGTTTCCATATACTGTGAAAGCAGAAATATTTTTTTATTTATTGCATCACTATTAAACCTTTGTCTAAACCATTAATACAAACAAAGATTAGGAGTAGCAGCAAGTATTTTGCAGTACTGTTTCATTCTGACTCAGCTGTTAAGTCATCTTTAATGAGTAGATAAATCAATAACCACAATGAGCTTTGGAGGACACACTGCTAAGCAAGCTACATATCTGGGCATTGAACGATGGACATGCAGTCATAAATATGTTCAATAAGTGATCATAAATATCTTCAATATGGGGAGGGGAATCAGTGCATGCAGCTGTAATGCTTTCATGATGGAAAATCATTCTCAGGGTATCTATTTGCAATCTTAAAATCCCTTAGATAAAGGCTCAGCATTAAGCAAGTTATCTGTAGCTCCAAGGGTACTTTGGCATATGCATAATCATTGCCAGCATGAATAACATTCAAAACACTCTTTGGGGAGGCTCGCTTTTGGCATTTTAGGGTTAAGCAAGTGCCTTCCTCTCTCCACAGACTGCAGTAATAAGAGTTTGAGGCTAAGAGCTCCCAACAAAGCAATCTGTAGGCCTGCTGAGAAGGGAGCTTCCTCGTGCCTTTTTACGACAAGCACATCATCCAGTTGCTATATTATTGATAGATTAAACAGGCACAGGGAGCAGTGTGGGGGTGAGGGAATAAGCTAACCCAAAAGCCAACCCAGGGAAGCCACAATTAGTTTTTCTGAGTCTGTATGCTCAAGATTCGCATATTTCTTCATGGGAGAGATAGAACTATCAGGTGCATTTAATCACTTCCGATAATGTATGTCTGTAGCAATCTGGCTATTATTCTAAGGAGGAAAGGAACACAAAGGAACACAGGAAGAGACAAGAGTTCTAAAGAGGGTGCCTCACAGCAGGTCAGAGTTACATGTTGCGTGAGACAAGAGATAGCCATTGTTTTCAATAGCCCCTGTCAGATTTAGGACAGTGTGGTTGGTTGCCTTGCACAGGGTGCCAAGCCAAGGGGGTGCAAAACTGAGAAGATCCATAAGTGAGAAGATCCATTTGGGGGTACCATATTTTGGGCTCGCTCAGAGCACCATATCACCAAAGACTACCAAAGTTTGCCTCTGAAGTGTTGGGCTCAACACTACCCCCATGACATATTTACAATCCCTCCTCCCATGATGTGAAGCCATCAAATGAGTTATCCCACACAAAAGAAAAATTCACGGCTGGATGACATCATGGCATGATTAACTAATCCTAAACACTAAGGGAAGAACATTTTCAATCGACTAGGGTCACAAGTGACTGTAGTGTTACTTTTCCAGAATTTCTCCAGCATTAGTAAGTGACTTCTTTCATTAATCATCAGTTCAATTCAAAGTGTAGATTGAGTCACTACATATTCCTGGCGAAAATTCTACTTATCATCAGCACCTTAATACTGCTGTGAGGAGGTTGCAAAGAAAGGGAAGCACAGAATGGAGAATCAAAGTTTCTGTTGTTACAAGGCAACAATAGAGTCAACTGAATACACCAAATGCAGCCACATTTCCCCCACTGCCAATAACAGAATTTATCTGAGAGTCACAGCATTTGGCAGGAGTGAAAACTTTTCCAAAGCAGATCTACTCTCTGTGCTACTTTCTGGCAGGCTCCAAAAGGGTTCAGGTAATCAAATGAGCCATGTGGAGCATGGAAGAGGTGATTGGTTGGTTGACTGGCTGGTTGGTTTTTACTTTACCCTGGAGACTTTGAAGTGTGTAAGGCAGGTTTCTAGTTTAGCCACTCTCATTCCCAGCAAGAAGATGGTAAACACACCCCTGTCAAGACAGAAATACTTGGGTTCAGTGGGGTGAACAAGGCGGAGCAGATTTAGACTCTTCTCACACCTAGGGATGTGCAGTTCCATAAGTCATCATCCTGCACACAGACCAGTTCCCCCCCCCCTCCATCTGTCCAGTGCTACATGCAAAAATTGGATTTTGCTGGTCCTCCATCCCCCACCCCCACCATGCAGCAAATGATTTGTTTTCCTACAGTTCATAAAGCTTGCTGCTCAAGAGGAAGAGGATTGTGGCAAAAACACACACACACAAACCCACCACCTGTCAAACCAGTTTCCATTGTGAAGTAGATATTCTGGTACACTTCCTTTTCTTGGGAGGATGGGACTCTGCATAAATAAGAAGTTGGCCAAGTGCAGGTGATTTGTTGCCATGATAGCTATTGTCAGTGGCATTGTCTGGAAGCAGTCATGTCAGTATAACGTACAGTATGATAACTTATGAATAAAAATTTCAATTTGTAGAACCAGCCACCACTCATTAATTCACCACAAAACATAAGACAGGGGTAGGCAACCTAAGGCCCATGGGCCAGATGCAGCCCAATCGCCTTCTCAATCCAGCCCACGGAAGGTCCAGGAATCATGTTTTTACATGAGTAGAATGTGTCCTTTTATTTAAAATGCATCTCTGGGTTATTTGTGGGGCCTACCTGGTGTTTTTACATGAGTAGGATGGGTGGGGGTGGACATCTCCATTACTTCTGAACTCTGTGATAGGAACTTGATGGTCCGTAGCCATACTTTGACATTCCAAAACAGCTAGGCTACAGTTATTTAAAATACTGTGATCCTAATTGCTATCTATATCTATGTTGCAATAAAACGCAGTGCTTAATCTCTACTTTGTAGGGCAAGTTGTAGAAAGAATGAGAATAAAAGATATAGTGGGAAGAACCTTTGAATGTGGTGTCTATTTAGCTAATATGCAGACCCTTCAAGTGTCCCTATTTTCCAAGGACAGTTCCAAATTTACAGAAGCCATCCCAGTTTCTAATTTGATCCTGGAATGTCCTGCTTTTCCTTAGGATGCCCCTCTTTTTATTGGAGAAATGTTGGAAGGGGTGGAGTTAAGCGACCCCTGAGCCAAGGAGGTAAGTAACTATACATCCTTTAGAAGACATCTGAAGGCAGCCCTGTATAGGGAAGTTTTTTTCAAAAAATATTTAAAGTTTTATTATGTTTTTATATATATTGGAAGCCACCCAGAGTAGTTGGGGCAACCCAGTCAGATGAGTGGGTGTTATTATTATTATTATTATTATTATTATTATTTCACTTGGGAAGACAGGTGAACTAATGTCAGTGTACTGGAAGTGGCAAAGATCACTAGTGTCAAAGCAATGATGCTTAAACATCAACTTCATAGGACTGGTCATGTGGTTTGGATACCTGATTATCGTCTTCCAAAGCAACTACTCTACTCCCAACTTAAGAATGGAAAGCAAAATACTGGTGGACAACAAAAGAGTTTTAAACATGCTGTCAAGGCTAATCTAAAGAAATGCAGTATAAGCACAAAAAATTGGGAAAAACTGGCCTCTGAGCGCTCCAATTGGAGAACAGCCTTTACCAAAGGCGTCATCGACTTTGAAGAAGCAGGAACTCAGGATGAAAGGGAGAAACAAGAGGAAAGCATGTTTGGCAAATCCTCACCATGATCAACTCCCACCCAGAAACCTTTGTCCCCACTGTGGAGGGATGTGTGGATCCAGAATTGGCCTCCACAGTCACCAACATAATGCCAGGACCATATTCATGGGAGACAATCTTACTCAGCTACAAGTGATCGCCGAAGAAGAAGAAGAAGAAGAAAAAGAAGAAGAAGAAGAAAATGATTAAATAGGATGTCCCTATTTTCATCGGAGAAATATGTAATAGTCATCAATGGCACAGTTCAGAACCATGCAAGCCAGGCGGAATGCCTGGAAAATGTTGTGTGTTTGTGTGACAACAATCTCCCCACAGAACAATGATTCTTGGCCAGTTGAATGTATGAGCCTGCTCCAGTTTAATGAATATTTGCAGATCTCCAGCTTACAATGCTTTCTATAGAACACAAAGTGACATAGTCCTTACGAAGTGCACTGACGGTCTAATATTGGATGAGAAAGCGAGCAGCAATCAAAGTGCAGGTATGGGTTTTTAATGTGCATTTTCAGTGTCGCTTAGCCAAAACAAGACTGATGCATTAAAATGTCAGCTTCTTAAAACACAAAACTGGCACTGGAGAAAGAAGATTTCTGACAAAATATATTGCAAAATTTATAAACTTAGTATCAAAATCATAGTGTGATATTATGGAATGTGTTAATATAGGTCCAGTATTTGGAAATAGTACTGTGGGGAGGGAAAGGGCAATGAAATAAATTAAAGGACAAAAGAAGAGAAATTGCAGTTTGGAGACTTGAGGTCTTTTCTGTTCCCTAATTTACAGGGGGAAAGAAAACAAGAAAAAAAGTATAAAGCAGAACAACCTATGTGTAATTCCTGAGAGTCGTTAAAGTACCGTTGAGGAAAATGTGTAGCATTACTCTAAGGTGCATAAAAGGTACTACAGACACATGAAAGTGAGGTGGGAGCTTTCTGTGGGAAAATGAGCACACTCCTCACAGTTCTGAATTACTGTACTTTAGCTAATATTGTAATAGGAAGCTGACAGCTGAGAAAAAGCAGACACGGGGATAAATTATCCCATGCCAAAACAAAATATGTTCACACTGAAATGTGTATTTTGGAGAGAGAGAAATCTTTCAACAGATGCTTCATTTTGGGCACTCTTTACATTACAGACCATATATATTCCCCAGCAACTACTGCATACATTGTACATCACAGCCAAATTGCACTCAATAAAACATCACATTTTAGCAACTCACCTCGTCAAAGGCTCTTTTTGTCAACATTCTTCATCATGTCTTGTTTTCCCCCTCACATTTCCACGTTCATTTGTCCATCTGCAAGGAAACCAAGTGTAGCTCTATCATGCTGTGGAGCAGGGTTAGGAGAACTTAATGGGTCTCAAGAGAGTCTCTGGGTCCATGGAGTCTAGTTACTTTTGAGGAAGCTGATAGCCGTAGGGGCAGAAATATGTCTTAAAATCTGACAAAAGGAACAGATGAGGTGTTAAACGCATGGCACAATGGGTATTTATTTATTTACTTATTTATTTTGCATTGCTGCTTTTTTCATCAAAAGATGGGAAACACAGACTGGCCTTTGTCCAGATGACATGCTCCCATCATCTCAGTCCATTGAATGACAAGCTACATGAACAGGCTAAGTAGCTTTGAACTCATGTAAGGAAACTAATATTTGGAACATAAATAAACCAGCAACAACCTATCTACTGAAAACTTGGAGGGGGGGGGGGAGAAACATATTTTAGAACATGCTTATAGAAAAAAATGGAAGAATGGCTGACTGGGTAGGCCCATTCCATGTATTCAACACCTCTGAGAAACAAGGTTCAGGTGAGAGCCAACTCTTCCTTCTCTGGAGGTGATGAACACATATCATGGTGAATTGTAGTATAGCTATGGAACCTACTGGGTGGGAACAGGTGGCTACTGCTAAAGAACTTGTTGTGATATCTGTTACCCAAACACTGCCTCTACTGAGGCATACTTCTGTCATGTTGGATAAATGCTGATGGGTTTTCCCACACAGCTGCCAACACACACCTCTTGCAGAGGAGCATTGGAAGCAAATGTTGCCACATACCTAGTAGAACATGCTGTAACACGTTAAGGAACGAGCAAGTGAAATTTTCCAGAAGCAAGCTGTGTGCAATCCCAAATCCAACTTGCCAAGGATGAACTAGTCACTTTCTTCCTGGGTAAAATGAAACTAAAAATGAACCTGTTTGATTGGTCGAATCCTGTGGATGAATACATTAAGTGCTCACTTCACATCCAAAGAATGCCATTCTTTCTCAGGGGAATGTAATGACCAAAACAATGGCAAAATTAATTAATGCTGTCTATGGGTTATGGTATGGGACGCAGGTGGCGCTGTGGGTTAAAGCCTCAGCGCCTAGGACTTGCCGATCGAAAGGTCGGCGGTTCGAATCCCTGCAGCGGGGTGCGCTCCCGCTGCTCAGTCCCAGCGCCTGCCAACCTAGCAGTTCGAAAGCACCTCCGGGTGCAAGTAGATAAACAGGGACCGCTTACCAGCGGGAAGGTAAACGGCGTTTCCGTGTGCGGCTCTGGCTTGCCAGAGCAGCAATGTCATGCTGGCCACGTGACCCGGAAGTGTCTCCGGACAGCGCTGGCCCCTGGCCTCTTAAGTGAGATGGGCGCACAACCCCAGAGTCTGTCAAGACTGGCCCGTACGGGCAGGGGTACCTTTACCTTTACCTTTTATGGGTTATGGTGGGAGTGCGGGTGACTCTGTGGGTTAAACCACAGAGCCTAGAATTGCCAATCAGAAGGTCAGCAGTTCGAATCCCCGCCACGGGGTGAGTTCCTGTTGCTCAGTCCCTGCTCCTGCCAACCTAGCAGTTCGAAAGCACATCAAAGTGCAAGTAGATAAATAGGTACTGCTGCAGCGGGAAGGTAAGCGGCGTTTCTGTGTGTTGCTCTGGTTCACCAGAAGCAGCTTAGTCATGCTGGCCACATGGTCAGGAAGCTGTACGCCGGCTCCCTCAGCCAATAAAGCGAGATAAGCGCCGCAACCCCAGAGTCGGTCATGACTGGACCTAATGGTCAGGGGTCCCTTTACCTTTACCTATGGGTTATGGTAGAGTTTTTCAACCTTTTTGAGTCCATGGCTCCCTTGGCCAGCTGCATTCTTTCTGTGGCACTCCTGTGGGGCTCAGGAGCCCAGTTACGTCACCCTTTGCCTGCACAGCTGGCAGCCCCTCACTCTTTTTTGAACACCCTCCCTTGTGAAGTGTTCCCTCAGCCGCCTCTCTTCTCCTCTCTCCTTAGGAGTCCTCTGGGAAGCCGCTGCTGTTGCCCCTGGTCTCTGAGTTGCCTCTCCCCACCCCAAGGAGAGGTCCCTCCTCACACTGCCCCACAGGGGCCTGGGAAACACCCCCTGGCCAGCCCCAGAGGCACCATTCACCTGGGGCGCTTGAAGCCAGGGCAGCTGCAACAAATAGTCGTGCAAGCCTTTGGGAGGCAGAGCCACGAGAAGGCATCAGAGGAAGGGAGGGAAGGAAAGAGGGACAGTGGCCAGTGTTGCCCACGGCACCCCTGACCATCATTCAAGGTGCCATGACACACTGGTTGAAAGCCACTGGATTATGGAAATAACCTTCCGAATGAATGAAAGATCCATCCCAAGGACTACCCTATCTAAATGAGAAACACAAATTTAGCCACCAAAAATGCTTTGAGGTCAGAAACTCTAATTTCAGGAGTTACAGCGACTAGGAGCAGAACCTTAAAGGACAACAGTTTTAATGACACTATTCAGCAGCTCAAATGTCAGCTTTTGTAAGGCTATTGACACCTTGTGCAAGTCCCCTGGTGGAGTCCTATGGACCACTGAAGGGTATCAAAAAATGGCCCTTTCAAAAAAAAAAAAAAAAAAGTTTCACCCATGAATGGGCACCTACTAGTGGACAACATATTGGGACGCAGGTGGCGCTGTGGGTTAAAGCCTCAGCGCCTAGGACTTGCCGATCGAAAGGTCAGCGGTTCGAATCCCTGCGGCGGGGTGCGCTCCCACTGCTCGGTCCCAGCGCCTGCCAACCTAGCAGTTCGAAAGCACCTCCGGGTGCAAGTAGATAAATAGGGACCGCTTACCAGCGGGAAGGTAAATGGCGTTTCCGTGTGCGGCTCTGGCTCGCCAGATGCAGCTTTGTCACGCTGGCCACGTGACCCGGAAGTGTCTCCGGACAGCGCTGGCCCCTGGCCTCTTAAGTGAGATGGGCGCACAACCCCAGAGTCTGTCAAGACTGGCCCGTACGGGCAGGGGTACCTTTACCTTTACCTAGTGGACAACATGGCACAGGAGAAATGTCATTAACACCTTTCTGAAGACTGACCACCAAGGATAACAACCTTGCTACCATTTATGTACAATAACAACTTACCCTTAAACAAAATCTTAGCAGACTGGAAGTTGAACTTCTGACATTGCTAGAGATAGGGATTCTTTCTGAGCACTTCAGCTTCTGGTGCACAAATTTCACTCTCCAGGGCTCTTCTCTGGTGTCAGGTTCTCACCTCAATACACTATTTCCACCCATAAACTCAGGGGTGGACTTGGGCAATCTTTCATAATATGGTGCCCTGAGTGAGACCAAAAGTTGGTGTCCCCCAATGGACCTTCTCAGTTATGGATCTTCTCAATTTTGCATCTGCCTACACCCCCCAAAAATCCTGTGTGGCATAAACCACTTGGGCTGCACAATGTGTGTGCTTTCTTTTCACTCCAACCATGTTAAGAAATCAGACACTAAGGTTATCTCTGGAACTGCTCACTGACCATTTTTAATGCTCACCATTTTTATGTGTAAGTGATCTTTTCAAAATGTTATTCCTGCTCTCTGACATAAATGTTTAATAGCCAAGAACTCCTCTGACAAATTCTGGGTGGGTGGGGGGAAATAAGCCCCACTTGCCTTCCAAAAGGGCATTAACCTATAATAGGAAGAAATTGAATTTCTCAGAAAAGTCTGTGGAAATGTCTAAAAGGAGGATTTGACGGAACAAAAAAAATTAGCTAAGTGGCATATTGGGAGAGGGATTAAAATTCTAAGCAACCTTATTTGCAAAAGCTGTGCTACATTTAATAGACTTTGGCATATAAAATATGTCAGTTAAAACACAAGTAAAAGATCAGATGTCTATATACTCCAAACTGGTGGGTGTAAAATTAAACAATCCACTTAGAACTTTTGAAAAAGGTCACACATAACACAAGGTTGCTTTCATGTATGCTATTTTCTATTTCAGACAAAACTAACAAAAACATATAAATCAGAGACTACATTAAATAATCTGAGCTTGTGCTTGTCGTTTGCTTCTCTTATTACTGTTGTCACTTACTTTTCCATTTCAAATCTTATGAGTTTTGTGGCAATAGAGAGAACTTCAAATGGAGTCTAAAGGACTATCATGAAGGAGTTATGCAGGTATAAAGTTAATGACACTGCTGTTCACCATTTTATAGAGATTCATGCCCCTAGCCAAAACTAACACAGTACAGTGGTACCTTGGTTTAAAAACAGCTTTGTTTATGAACAACTTGGATTAAGAAGGCTGCAAACCCAGAAGTAGGTGTTTTGGTTTGTGAACATTGCCTTGGAAGCAGAACATGTTCCGCTTCCTGTTGAGTGTAAATTGAGTCCCCCACTGCTATGGGAAAGCACGCCTTGGTTTAAGAACGCTTTGGTTTAAGAATGGACTTCTGGAACGGATTAAGTTCGTAAACCAAGGTACCACTGTACAAGTCTTAGCCACTAACCAGGAGCAAGAAAAATAACCTGCACCTGTTTTTTGTGTGTGTATGGGAACAATTCATATGCAACATTTTCCCAGAGTTATAGTGATGCCAAGTCAGTTCTTGAATTATGGTTCATTATGGCAGGCTAGCATATTGCAAACTTGCAGAAATGTGCATAATTGTCCTAGAATATGCTTTGGAGTTACCTTTGTAATGTTGCAACCACTGCAACACTGTCCTACAGAAAGGGCCTTGCTTCTCAAACCAGTCTCAGGAAGCAATGTGGAACAAGGTCTCTCACCTTAAAAACTTAGCACATGGGTGTGGGGGTGCATGTGTATGTGCATGCATATGAGAGAGGGGGCTCCCCATGATCAAGACCATGCAAGACAGGCTGCAGAATGTTGATGAGACCTGGCCCCCACCTTGAATTTTTTGAGGGGGGCTTGGTCCCTGTCCCCAATGGCACCCCTGTCTCTTATGTTCTTATCTCTCTCACATCACTCTACCTTCACAAGACAATTTATTCTGATGACAAGGGAGAATATTTTACTTTCAAGTTAAACTGAAAATAAATTCAGAGTGCTCTTTTGTTTTCAATTCATAAAAATAATGTGCATCAGGATGGAAGAAGAAGAAGAAGAAGAAGAAGAAGAAGAAGAAGAAGAAGAAGAAGAAGAACTTATCTCAGGAACTGGAAGGGAGCAAAGTCAATGATGTTATCAAAGACAAGCACATCAACCCACCATAAGTATTAATTATAAAAGGTAAAAGGTAAAGGACCCCTGGATGGTTAAGTCCAGTCAAAGGTGACTATGGGGTTGCAGTGCTCATCTTGCTTTCAGGCCGAGGAAGCCAGTGTTTGTCTGCAGACAGCTTTTCTGGGTCATTTGGCCAGCATGACTAAACTGCTACTGGCACAATAAAACACCGTGATGGAAGCCAGAGCACATGGAAACACCATTTATCTTCCTGCTGCTGCGGTACCTATTTATCTACTTGCAGGGATGAGAACCACCAACCTTCTGATTGGCAAGCCCAAGAAGTTTAGTGATTTAGACTACAGTGCCACTCATTCCCCCCATTTCCCAATTAACCATGCCTTACACTGGCTTACAACCTGAGCAGAACTGCAAGATGGACAAAACAAAGAAAAAGAGAGAGTGTCATTATTAAGGTAACTTTAAAGCTCACGGCATTTTCTTTTCAATCTGGAGTAATTAAACCTCTTTTCAGATTGCAGGTGAAAAGGTCAAATATCAGAACGCTCAGAGTCTCAGGGAGGCCAAGGGACAAGACAATGTAGCACTGTTGAAACTTCTCATTAGTCCTGTGCCTGAAGCTTAGACAAATCACCCAATGATAGTTTCTGGCACCAATCCTGCAATTAGGAATGAAACCACCACAAAACAATGCCTTCAACCTCCAGATATGATCGATCCCAGAGATGGTATCAAAGGCCACTGAGTGAACAGAAACAACAGGGTACCACTTACCCTGATTTCCTCCTGCAAATCGTAATCCATCAGGGCAACCAAGATTAATTCTGTCCCCAAGCGAAACCTGAATCCACACTGAAATGAGTCAAAAAAATGAGTTTAATTCAAGAGCACCTGCAGCTGAATCAACACTACTCTCCCGAGCACCTTGCTCAAAATTTGTGTACATCAGCTTTCTCCTTGCTCCTTTCTGCTGCTGAGCTCCAACTATGCCTGCTGACACTTTCCAGTACAGTAGTACCTCTGGTTTTGGACACGATCTGTTCTGGGGTGCCCTGAAAAGTCCATAACCAGAGTGGCACTTCTGCGCACGTGCAAAGCACAATAGAGCGCTTCTGTGCATGTACAAACCGCACAGGACGCTTCTGTGCATGTGGCGAAACCAGGAAGTAAACACTTCCAGGTTTGCTGCATTCTTAACCCAAAAAAATGCAACATGAAGCATTCGCAAAAAGAGGTATGACTGTATTCCAGATTTGTTAAAAGTGTTCCAGTCCTTTCTTTTCCTTGCAACCCTTCAGTTCCAACACTTCAAGTCTGTTCCCCTTTCCCGTATTCCAGCTACACACACACACACACACACACACACACACACACATGCCCTTCACTTCCCTCCTCAGCCTGTTAGCCAATCAGAGGGAGAGCTGTGGGCATCTGTCTGCCTCAAGTGACAATAGATGGTACATCTTACAGTGAAGTCAAACCTCTGCATTGGCAGCACCCAAGAGTAGAGCTGCCAGACGTCCGGCATTTCAAAGGTGGAATTGACATCCAGGGGGATTTCCAAAAGGTGGCTTTGTCCTGCTCAACAGCTGTGGGGTTTGTCTAAAAACAGCTCAACGATTTTGGTGGTTTTCTGGTTTTTAATTTTTGAAATATGGCAACCCTACCCAAGAGACTCGTATATACTTCTGCTTTTCTCATGCCTAGAAAACATGGGCCTGAACCACTTATCCTGTTTTCTAGGCATGGGTCTGAGCGGTTTTGCTCTTCCCACTGCTCTCCCCTGGAGGACCTGTTCTTTAGTGCTAAATCAGAACCAATGGCTATCCATAGAAAGCCCAATTGCCATTTGTTCCAGTTCAGCATGGAAGAGCAGGTTTTCTGATGGGTTGGAGGAGGAACATGGCAAAGGGAAGTGTGGCTGAGCTCCATAAAAGATAAAACATAAAAGATAATCATGAATTGTGATAGAATTAAAACAATATAAAAATCTAATCTATTAAAATACAGATAATAAAAACAGCAAAGTCTTATTAAAAGCCCTTTGCATTAAAAAACAACAACAACCAGTCAGTTCCCAATGGTCTGTTGGAATAAAACAGTCACCTAACTGCACCTTTAAAACTGCCCATAGTAAAGCAAGGTAAAGGTAAAGGGACCCCTGAACATTAGGTCCAGTTGTGACTGACTCTGGGGTTGCGGTGCTCATCTCGCTTTATTGGCCGAGGGAGCCGGCGTACAGCTTCCGGGTCATGTGGTCAGCATGACTAAGCTGCATCTGGTGAACCAGAGCAGCACACGGAAGCGCCGTTTACCTTCCTGCCAGAGTGGTATCTATTTATCTACTTGCATTTTGACATGTTTTCGAACTGCTAGGTTGGCAGGAGCAGGGACCAAGCAATGGGAGCTCACCCCGTCATGAGGATTCAAACCACCGACCTTCTGATTGGCAAGTCCTAGGCTCTGTGGTTTAACCCACAATGCCACCCACGTCCCCATAGTAAAGCAGCCGGTTGGAATTGTTGCTTATTATGATAGATAACTGTTTTAGTGTTGGGTGCATTTGTTTGACTTCAATGTGAAAGTTATCAAGTATCATCTTAACTTCCCTTTTGTTCATGTAGCCCCGTGATATTTAGATACCTGTGCCATATAGTTCACATGTAAATGTCAATGCAAAAACATGCCTTATTGTGATATTTCTGCTGCAATGCAGGAAGCATCATAAAGCTTCCCCACACACAATAATTTTGTGCAGCATTTTAAAAAGGAGTGCCTCGTTATTACATGAGGCATATGCCGTCTGGAGATCTGCCGTGTCCAGATAGGAACATTTAACTGTTATTAATCAAGCATCACAGAAACAAATGTATTTTTGTTGTTCACATGTGCTTTATATTCTGTGCATGTCATTAACATGAAGTAATATTCCTTTTTAGCTGTTAATTAGAGGTGTGATAGGAGATCAGATAGCAGCTGCTGAATTATAAGGCACACCGTTAAAAAACTGTTGTTATCGAAAGAAAATGTTCCATGAAGATTTAACACTTTGGTAGACAAACAAGGCACCACCCTTAGCGTATCTGTCTCTTTGTTATGGAGTCAAATGTTTCTCCCAGAAAGGTATATTTTCAGCCAGACGCTGTTGGCAACGCAATGTGCATAAATTCACAAGTGGGAAAGAGATCAAGCCCATTAGCCATGACTGTCAATGCATGTGCCCATCACACTTCCCAGCAGGAATGTAGTTTTGATGGTCCAGACTAGAGGGATTGTGAACTGCTTTGGGAGAACTTTCAG
Organism: Podarcis cretensis; assembly: GCF_951804945.1. Taxonomy (NCBI): domain Eukaryota; kingdom Metazoa; phylum Chordata; class Lepidosauria; order Squamata; family Lacertidae; genus Podarcis; species Podarcis cretensis. Next base: position 20,191,671 of record NC_137176.1, on the reverse strand, counting down.
CACTGAAAAGTAGCAAGCAGGTAGAGTGGGGAAAATACCAGACAAAGAGGAGGCAAGCTCTGGTGCTTACTGATGGAAAATACAGGGATCTGCCATGTTTTCTTTCCACTGGTGATCCACAGTGTAATCCACTGACTCAAACCTCAGGTGGTGGTAGCTGAGAGAGGATGAGCTAAATATTTTCATAAGACAAGTAACATTTCCCTGGGAGGTTTTACACACCTCCAGGCTGCTGCCAGCCTCCACCTAAAGCAAAATTTCAAGATGCATTTGGAACATGGGTATTGGGGCTGAACATCCAAGTAATTTTGAAAGAATACAAAGTAATTTAAATAAGATTAAATAAGGAGACAAAAATGGTGGCTATTTCCATTGCACCCCCAGGCATCAATACAACAATGTGCTAGATCTTTTTAAATGCCCCCAAAATGTATAGATATTCCCAGTATATTCACCATTTTGGGTTTCCAATGGTCTTGCAAGCTGATGAAACAAAGGCAAAATAGATCTCACTTTAAGAAGTCCGTTACACATTTCACTTTGTTGAGAACCTTTGCAACCATAAGTCTTGCCCTGATTATGCACTATCAACACCACTGTGCTCTATTCCCCTTGTAGATGCCCAGAATAATAAGTTCTGACCTGGTGAGCCTAAAATTGCTCTTTTTACATACAAGACACTGTATCAAATCAATCCAGCCTATGCTGCTGACCTTATTATTCCCTTAGCTCACAATTGCACCTTGAGGTCAAGCAGCCAAAGTCTTCTGCTGATACAATGGCTCCTATTTATCAGTGTAAAGACATGCGGATTAAAGCCTTGGAGTTTATACAGCCTTGGAGCTGCTGCAGGGATTTAATATAGAACTCCTTCCGCACTGGCTTGTGCAGCGTTCAGACATGGGCTTAGGGTTGATTTGATTAATTTGGCTCGTTCTCAATTCACTGCCGCCAAGGGCAAAGCAACGGCAGAGATGAAAGCATCTAAAATAGTTTTGCACGGTGCTTACTAGAAAGACAGTTACCTCGAGATGTGTTCTAGGGTGAGGATGAGCAGCGTTTCCCACCCCAGGCAGAGATTTCAAAATTGTTCATTTGTAAGTGATCTAGAAGATGGCAGCTGCCATGATACTTACTACCTTGGTCTTTTGCTCCTTGGGCCAATACATGCTGTAGACACCCAGTGGTGGAGCATATGCCCACGCTGCCCAGGGCAGGCGTGCTCCCAAAGGGGGAGGCGGAGGGTGCCTGCCTGGGCGCCGGATAACTGCTTGGGTGCATAGAGCGGTATGCGCGCCCTGCAGCCAGGGGGCAGAGCGAGCCACCCATGGGGTGGACCAAGCCACCGACGGCGGACATTCAGCACGCCACCCACCCATGACTCCCAAGCCTCCCCCGAGCTTTCAGAATGAAGGGGGAAGAGGGGAATGCCGCCGGCAAAATGAATGTCACCACTCGGGGTAGGCTTAGGAGTCGCGAGAGGGTGGCACACCAAATGTCACACCCCCCCTCAGCGAAGACACCCGGGGCATCCCGCCCCCACCGCACCCCCTTCCTCATCCCCTGGAGACACCTGACTTTATCCACAACCATACTGCCAACTTCATTTCAGAAGAGAGGAACTGGGCAACTTTATCCACAGCGATTTCTGCTGTAGGCCAAAGTCCTTTAAACCACAGAGCCTAGTACTTGCCGATCAGAAGGTCGGCGGTTCGAATCCCTGTGACGGGGTGAGCTCCGGTTGCTCAGTCCCTGCTCCTGACAACCTAGCAGTTCGAAAAGTAGATAAAGTAGATAAATAGGTACCGCTCCGGCGGGAAGGTAAACGGTGTTTCCATGTGCTGCTCTGGTTCGCCAGAAGTGGCTTAGTCATGCTGGCCACATGACCCGGAAGCTATACACCGGCTCCCTCGGCCAATAAAGCGAGATGAGCGCCGCAACCCCAGAGTCGGTCACGACTGGACCTAATGGTCAGGGGTCCCTTTACCTTTACCAAACTGCCAGCTTTCCTACCGCAACTCACCTCTGTGAATGTTAAAGAGATACAAGCTTATTGTGCAAAATGGTGTTTCCGCCCTCCCAGAAGTCTAGTACAAGAATTATTGATGTATAGATTTACCTTGTAGCCAAGAATGATTCGAAATTTAGCCTGATATAATACTTTCTAAGTTTTGAGATGATTTCCAAAAAGCACTTGTGCATAATTGCAAATGCAAGGCATGCATTCCCTTTATGCGTAGCCTTCCTTGCCATTGATTGATGGGATTTAGAAGCCGAGTTCAATAATAATTAAAGGACAAAAAAAAGGAGGCCAGTTCTAATTGTTTTGAGGTTTTGATAGGAAACTTATTGAAAGTTAAAAGGCCCTCTTCTGACACATAACTGGGAGCAATTAGCTGTTGCCGCTCTCCTTGAAATCTCTGGTGCATTTTCCTGCCCCCATCAAATTCCGGCAATTCAGGGAAATAAGTCTCAACTTCATTTCTGTCACATAAAAAACCGTTGCTCTTGAGAGATCATCTCCCCCACACTCTTTGCATACTAGTATGTGAATGAATTCAGGGGAAAGTTTAATTTTTAAACATGAAAGTCAGCCCCAAATACTTAATTTGGGCACAAAACGTAGCATACATCAGCTTTAAAGGCTTTGCAGACCATCTGTTGATTCATACATAGCCAGTATTTACACTCTTGGCCATATGGTCATACAAACATTTCATGCCTGTGGTGGACATGTCACATTAAACTTGGCAAGTGGCCTTTCCCAAACTCCAAGAGGTCACAGTCTTTCATGCAACTTGCTCCACTCTTCTGGGCAGGAATCCAAATTCTCTCTTTCCAGAGTAAGACAAACAGGCTGCATTTGTTCATAATGTGTCATTTGCAGTAGTAACCATTCCACAACTGACATGCTCTAACTCTGCCTCCACCTCCACCCAGCATCCCACTCTACTCCTGTCAATCATTCTTCCACTAGGTCTTCTGTTACTTGCCTCGTATCAGATGTTACATTGCTCTCGTGGACCAACAACATATTAGAAAGACAAAAGACATCACGAGGAAGGTCTAATGTTTTGCAAAGCAACTTGATTCCTGCTATTTTAAGATGAAGGGGGAAAATCGAGGTAGGAAAATATATTAAAGCAGGCATAGGCAAACTCAGCCCTCCAGATGTTTTGAGACTACAATTCCCATCATCCCTGACCACTGGTCCTGTTAGCTAGGGATGATGGGAGTTGTAGTCCCAAAACATCTGGAGGGCCAAGTTTGCCTATGCCTGCATTAAAGTTTAAGAAACCCACAGCAGGGCTATGGAGGGTGGTCTCAGAGACCACTCGAGGCATGGCTTGCGGCAATACTGGGTTTGCTTTAGTCTCTCTAAGTGATTTGTTTGTTTCATGTGCTCAAAACAATTTGATGCATTGTAGTCACAAACCTACGGCTGGCACCATATTACCTCAATAAGCAAGATATACCTTTCGTTTGCCATTCTGGAAGTCATTTTTTTCTTAGTACATACAGGTGTTTCGTCTCTCTTGTCATTAGCTTAACGTTGCTTACAGAGTTTCCTTGAATGTATATACAAATTTATGATCACCGACAAGAAAAACAGATTCAGAAAGGAACTATTTTATGGGGAGGGGGGGAATGCTGTATCTGTCCCTAGACATTTCATCTCAAAGAATACATTGTAGTGCAAGGGGGAATCGAGCACACCTTGGACATAAGAGGACTGAAATTGTATGCAGAATACTCTCATTTAAGAGAGTTGTTGGAGGTTGGGGTTTTTTGGTTTTTTTAGATCATGCATTCAGGTCTGAATCAAGCACAAGGGATGTTTTATTAATTGTGAACAGCTTGACAGTTGGACATAACTCCCCCCTCTCCCCCGAGAAGCTAAAAAGAGGCAATACTAATTTCTGTAGAACAATAGTGAAGAAATCAAAAAGCAGATATTGGAATCCACACTTCTCTAGCCTCTCTTCTGTCAGACAGCGCATTAACAGGTTCAGAAAATGTGCCTCTGGACTACATATGGTCCTATTTAGGTGAAAATGGATTCCTGGGCTCCTGGAACATGGACATTATGTGATAGGAATGCTTTCACTTTTAAAAGGTCTGCAAAAACAAAGGGAGATAAATCACATCACATTTTCAGAAGCCAAAGGATGTTTAACAGCATAACACTATTCACTGGAGTAATAGCCCTTGCTCTTGTCATTCCTCCGAGTTCTTATCACTGCTATTTTTATACAGACACATCTTTAAAGGGAGAGATGATTAATAAGCACATACTGGGACCAGCATTTTCTCTCCAGTATCGGGTGGCGCTGTGGGTTAAACCACAGAGCCTAGGACTTGCCAATCAGAAGGTCAGCAGTTCGAATCCCCGCAACAGGGTGAGCTCCCATTGTTCGGTCCCTGCTCCTGCCAACCTAGCAGTTTGAAAGCACGTCAAAGTGCAAGTAGATAAATAGGTACCGCTCCAGCGGGAAGGTAAACGGTGTTTCCGTGCACTGCTCTGGTTCACCAGAAGTAGCTTAGTCATGCTGGCCACATGACCCGGAAGCTGTACGCCGGCTCCCTCAGCCAATAAATCGAGATGAGTGCCGTAACCCCAGAGTCGGCCATGACTGGACCTAATGGTCAGGGGTCCCTCTACCTTTACCTTTATGCAATGATAATCCACATTGATAAGTGCAAATGGATGCACGGAGGACAAGAGAGGGCGAAAACAATGCCAATGTTCATTCGGGTTTTTGGTGGTTCTGGCAAGCTCAATGGGCAAAATAAATGGATGACAAATTAGAACATCACTGAGTGGCATGGGGCTGATAGTCCAGAGGTTAGCAACACAAGAATAGGCCTTTTCTGTGGTGGCTTCCCATTTGTGGTATGCTCTCCTCAGGGAGGCTTGTATGATGCCTTTATGACCTATTTTAAGGCACCAGGAGAAAATGTTCCTCTTCAGCTGAATAAACAATGTATGGCCTTTAAAATATACAGGACTGACAAGATAGGGTGGGAGAGCTGGTATAAATTACTGGGGTTTGGTGCTCTGAGTGGGGCCCCAGCGACCAATTATCTTGCAACTATTTCATGTAATTCTTTACAAAATATGTCTTTCATGTTCAATGCACATACAATTCTGAATAACGGTTTGCAAGCTTATGGCATGCGCTGAGCATTTCCGAGTATTCACAACTCTACATGAACATTCGCTTTTGCACTTTGGCAGTACAACATTGCAGTGTTGTCTTATCATCTTTGTACGTTTTAGCAAGTGAACACCATGTGACTGCAACAAAATTGTTGAGTGGTGCACATTATTGTGGTGCTGCACATACAAGTTTAAAGTGTACAGTTAGTTCAGCAACAATCATCTGGGTGCTTATGGAACCTCAGTTTTTGAGCATCTCAGAAGCCGAATGATTTGGATCCCAAATGCCGAAAACCCAGAAGTAATTGTTTCTGTTTTTGAACGTGCCTTGGAAGTTGAATGGCTTCCAAGGAGTGTTTCTCCATTTTTTCAATGGATTTTGCCGACCGCTCATTGATCCTCAGTTTCTGAATGTTTCAGAAGTCAAACGGTCTTCTGGAATTGATTATGTTCGAAAACCGAGGTTCCACTGTATTATTGACATTCACCATTGGGATCTTAATATCCCCAACAGGTACAAATACTATCTTATTATTAACATAAAAATGAGATCATATCCCAGAGTAAGGATTTACAGCTGGTTTACCCTTGCTGGGTGGGGTTTACTTTTCTTTTTTCACTGGGTCCCAAACCTACTCTCAGCAGCCCACTCTGTCTATGAAATTTTTATGGTGACTCTCCTCTTTTCATTGCTATGAGAGCACCCTTACACAATTCTAACCTACCAAGATGAACACAGCTCACTGAACTATCCTAGGAAAGTCAGCAGAAAATATGTAGTTTGTCCAGCCCCATGTCAGTTGCCATATACAGAGAATTGGGTTCAACTCTGTGCATCAAAAGTATGCAAGTTTGCTACAGAATTTAAATGGCTTGGAATTTACTAGTACCTATGTGGTACTGCCTGAGAACCAGCAATGTGGATGACTTCAGGAAACCTGGTGAACTTCAAAACACTCAATATATTCAGACAGTGGGAGTTATCTCAGTTTAGGTGCACATTTTAATAAGGTCCCTTCTGAACAAATCAGATACAATATGAAGAGCCCATCAGCTTTTCTCATATGTTAACAACTCAAAGGATGAATCTTAAGCAATGAATCCGTTAGCTAGAGGGAAATGAACAAAGGGATTTTTAGATCTCCGGGGGGGGGGGGGGCGTGAGCGCCAGCCAGGTGAGCTGGAGGCAGGGGGCTATGCCCCCTGCTAGGGGCGGTGTTCAGGCTCCCGCCCACAACCACTCCCCTCTCTTTCAGGGAGGAGAGTCTTTACCAGTTTCTGCAGCCACTGCGGGTGTTGCGATTCTCCAGAGGTTTGGCTTCACCCCTGGAGGCAGATTCCATGGTCTCTCAAGACAGACAGACGCCAACAAAAAATGCATCAGAGAATCATCATAAGCAGGTGAAGTTAACCCTCTTTATGAATAAAGGTTAAAAAAGCATTTCAAAACAGATGAGGCATCAGTCAGAGTGGGCAGCAGCTGGTATTAATCTTGATCATATGTGCCCACTCACCTGAGTCACTCGCAATGACGCAGCAGGTGGCAGCTGCCAAACAGAATTAAATAACATTCTGAGATGGCCCATGAACCCAAGTGAGTAGCTATCAGAATGGATACAGCTTCCTTCTTACAGCCCAGTTTCAGGCCAGACTACAAACAAGGTTTGCACAATCGAATTTGAACTATTTCCTCCTCCTTTCCTAAGTGAAATCTTAATGTGCCATCCTTCTAAATGCCTCGTCAGTAGGTTTGTCAGCTCCTCAGCAGTACAGCCGCCACCCTGACTGATGACATTTGCGCTGACATTGTCTGCCTTCATTGCTAGTGTAACTTCATGGTTTGTGACATTGCAATGACACAGTGGTCAGTAACCCCCCATTTTAAGTACTTATCTGCTCAGACAGCCAAGTTTTAAGACACGGCCATTAATGTCATATTTATTGCAGTGTCGTCTCCCAAAATGTTAGTGGCCTACTTTTGACTATGAAGTTTTCCCCCCTTCTGCCAATATTTATCATACAGTTTCATGTTACAATATATCTCCCAGACTGGTTTCAGATGAAAGCTTTTAATGAAAATCAGTCTGAGTGTTAACGAAAGGTGCAGTGAGTTTCTTGGCAAGAAAAGTGGCTAACAAATATGAAAAATAAATAAAGGCTGTGTTCATACAAACAGTTTATTTCAGGCTGACTCCTGTGTTTAATGAAGCTTTGTTTAAAGTGTTGCAGCCCTGATACAGCGATCACACACACGGACAAAAAACAACACTTAGCGTCAGTCCATCTGACAGACTTAAAATCCTGTTGCTCTTTGCTCTTTCGTGCCATCAGATTTACATCCCTGGCATGGAGGACATGACATACATTCGGTCAAATACACAAGGTAAGAATATATGGTGATGGTGATTATTCTTTTCCCCAGAACCCAGAATCAAGGTTGCTCACAAAAAGAGAATTCCTATAGGGAGATAAAAGGTAAAGGTAAAGGACTCCTGAATGGTTAAGTCCAGTTAAAAGTGACTATGGGGTTGCGGTGCTCATCTCACTTCAGGCCAAGGGAGACGGCGTTTGTCCACAGACAGCTTTCCAGGTCATGTGGCCAACAGGACTAAACTGCTACTGGCACAACGGAACACCGTGATGGAAGCCAGGGCGCACAGAAACGCCGTTTACCTTCCTGCCACAGCGGTACCTATTGATCTACTTGCACTGGAGTGCTTTCAAACTGCTAGTTTGGCAAGAGCTGAGGCAGAGCAATGGAGCTCACCCTGTCACATGGATTCGAACTGCTGACCTTCTGATCAGCAAGCCCAAGAGGCTCAGTGGTTCAGACCACAGTGCCACCCATGTCCCTTTATAGGGAGAGATGAGCATGCCACACTACAGTGGTACCTCGGGTTACAGACACTTCAGGTTGCAGACTCCGCTAACCCAGAAATAGGACCTTGGGTTAAGAACTTTGCTTCAGGATGAGAACAGAAATTGTGCTCCGGCGGCGGCAGGCCCCATTAGCTAAAGTGGTATCTCAGGTTAAGAACAGTTTCAGGTTAAGAACGGACCTCCAGAACGAATTAAGTCCTTAACCCGAGGTACCACTGTATATGCATTTGTTGCTGAATTTTTGAGCCAACACAAAAGGGCAATACAATATTGTTGGCTTGTGTGACTTAATGGCACATCAAGCCACTGTAGCCTTCTTAAGTCTTTCATTATAAACTATTGTGATAACTGCATATAAAAATAATGGCAGAGACATGAAAACAACTACAGCGTGCTTTCATGTCACTGTGCCGAGGCAGACTAAAGACGCTATATTGAAATTGAGAAATCTGATCACTTTTAAGCCAATTTGCTTATTTTTCATGGGTTAGCTCCTGATTTGGGATTGACAGCCTGAAATTAGCTCTATAAAAACTCCATTAACATCAGAAATGTAACACTCCAGTGTGCAGCTGGGTCATCCCAAAAGAAGAAGCAACATTACTAATAAAATTTTACCAGAAGAATATGTAATACTAGAATGCCAATACATTCTAATCCCATCCAACTGTCTTCAGCACATGGTAATGATGCTGTCAAATATGCAAATATAGACTGTAGTACACATAACAGCTTCATTTAACTGTACTTCAGCAGCAATTTTAAAACATTTGTATAGAACAGCGGGATTTATCCAACACATCCCCAAAGAAGTTCATTTAGATTTGTAGATCTTTTAATTTACATATCCAGTAGTATGTAAGTTAAACAATCTTATTTTTTTTTACTAATTCACCATATGTTGCTTGGAAGCAGGGTTTCAATAGCTTCAACTAACCTTAAAGGTAACGGTACCCCTGACCGTTAGGTCCAGTCGCGGACGACTCTGGGGTTGCGCGCTCATCTGGCTCTATAGGCCGAGGGAGCCGGCGTTTGGCCGCAGACAGCTTCCGGGTCATGTGGCCAGCATGACTAAACCACTTCTGGTGAATGAGAGCAATGCATGGAAACGCCGTTTACCTTCCCGCCGGAGCGGTACCTATTTAACTACTTGCACTTTTGACGTGCTTTTGAACGGCTAGGTGGGCAGGAGCAAGGACCAAGCAACAGGAGCTCACCCTGCCGCGGGGATTCGAATCACCAACTTTCTGATCGGCAAGCCCTAGGCTCTGTGGTTTAGACCACAGCGCCACCTGCATCCCGCCCACCTAACTTTACCTCCAGCCTAAATCTGGACCATTTCATACAGTAGGGTTTTTTTGCTGTGCCATTAGAGATAGGGAGGGATCTGGCAAAAGGCAACTTTGAAGCAAAGGCATCACTCAATCACATTCCCTAGCAATGTGTGGATTGGTCTGGGGGTCTGCTTTGGAATCTGCACAGTGCTAGATCCTCTGTAAAACTTGTCCCGTGCCCAGGAAGCATTGGTTTGAGTGGTTTTGTGTTTGACCTGTACTTTCTAGGCACAGGTCTGAGAGGAGTACTCCTTGCCCTGCAACTTTTGCAGTGAAAACCTGCTCTTTAGCTCTAAAGTGGAATAAAGGACAATATGTGGGAAACCTGTTGCTGTGTGCTCTGATTGAGCACTAAAGAGCAGTTTTCCCCAGGGGAAAGCAATGAGACAAGAAGTGGTGTGAATAGCCCTTAAGTTCCTGTGACCTCAAGTTTTAACCTGTTGAGAAGTGAGAAAGATTTCCCTCTATTCAGTCTCTTAAATTTAATTAGCTTGATTTCTTGAAATAAATGTTGGTGGAAGAGAGAAAAACGGAATGAATATTTTATTTAAGTCAAGGAGGCAGGCACACTCTTTTCTATTTTTGCATTTTTTTTATTGCAGAAGCCTGGTAAATATTTTACTAATTGTTGTTTGTAATTTATACTGCTTTAGCAATTATCTTTGCCAATTTGTCTAAATGCATATTAGGAAGTTCAGGAAGAGTTTGGACCAATTACAGCAGACTCTTCAAGCTAATTACTAGTGTGGGTGAGTAACAATGGCTGTGCTGATTTTTTTTTACCATTCTCCATCAATTAATGATAAAAGAAACTGGGACAGCATGTGAAATGTGAAGCCGCTGCGATGTGTATCTGCAAACAATCCACAAATGGTATTATATCCCAGTGAGACTGATACACATGATGGCTAAAATGTCCCTAGAGCTGCTGGAGGGGTTGCAGTCAACAGGGCACTTATATTCATCTGTGGCGGGAGTGTCTACAAGTATAGTAGTAAGATTTTGAGATGAGATACTCAAAAAGATGAATGCCATACTGTATCTGGGCACTGTCAAAATGTCAAAATCAATACTGCTATTACTGGTGGTTTTTTGGGAGGTGGGGGTGGGGAATGTACTATTTAAGGAGTTGGTTAGATTCACACCAGTTGCTTCCAGACCTATAAGAACACAATCATGGAAGAGCAATAGGACTTTTACAATAGATTTGAGGGGAACTTTGGAAAATTGCATTGAGAATTGCATGCATAAAATCCGCATCACTAAGGGACAAGCAAAACCATTTTTATTTTTTATTTTTGCAGAATGATTTAGGGTTCCCCTCCCCAAGACTGGTAAGTCTGTCAGTACAAGGACACATCTAGCCCAATACAATGATTTGGAAAAATAATAATAATTGATTCAAGTATCTTGAAATTATCATCACATAACACTTTCCATGATGCCTTAACTTCCTTTGTTTGACAAATATGAGAATATGTTTTCTTGAATATTAAATCCACAATGAGAAATAATATTTTATTAGCTCAGCTGTCAGACCTGGAGTGCTCTTTGTTATTAGTATTTCTGTTTTGTAAATGTAGTTCAGGCTTCCTCAACCTCAGCCCTCCAAATGTTTTTGGCCTACAATTCCCACAATCCCTAGCTAGCAGGACCAGTGGTCAGGGATGCTGGGAATTGTAGTCTTAAAACATCTGGAGGGCCGAGGTTGAGGAAGCCTGGTGTAGTTTATTGTAGTTCTCAGCACATTATACATATTTGTATAAAAATACTGCCTTTTAAAATTATCAAAGGGGAGGGGAAATTTCACTGAATTTCTCATACGTGGGATGTGTGTGTGTTCAACTTACTTTACTTTTGAGGTAGCAGAGGAATTTAATAAGTCACCTTTTCCCATTCAGCAAATCATCTCCCTTATGAACTGCATTCTACAGCCTTCCTGGATATGCACATTTACTGAAAACCAAATGACATCCTTGCTGGGGTTTTCTATAAGCAGTGCGCTTTTTGGTTTTTTCCTGGCAGCACACAACAGTACACAGTACCGGTACCTCATTTGTTTGTTTGTTTGTTTGTTTGTTTGTTTGTAGAAAAGTAGCACTGCTTCCAGGAGATGACAATGGCTTGAATCAAAGGCTATCCAATGTGCTGTTCTTCTGCCACAGATCTTAGGCCTTTCATTGTTGTCTTCCTATGCTTCAGTTAAACCCAGGGAAAACATTATGATGTAATTCCTCTCTTGGGACTTCCTCAGGTCAAAAAACAGGGGTGGCCATGGAGGCTACAGAGCAATGGATGTATGCTTAATGGAAAGAAAGACTATACAGCCCCACCCCCACTTCCAGTCATCCCAGTGTCACACCCACTGGAAGAGACAGAGAAGCAGAAGCCTTTTTGTTGGGAAAGAAAACTTTTTGAGAAAGTTTTGGAGCACCCTAGAATTGATGCTTTTGAATTATAGTGCTGGAGGAGACTCTTGAGAGTCCCATGGACTGCAAGAAGATCAAACCTATCCATTCTTAAGGAAATCAGCCCTGAGTGCTCACTGGAAGGACAGATCCTGAAGCTGAGGCTCCAATACTTTGGCCACCTCATGAGAAGAGAAGACTCCCTGGAAAAGACCCTGATGTTGGGAAAGATGGAGGGAACAAGAAGAAGGGGATGACAGAGGACGAGATGGTTGGACAGTGTTCTCGAAACTACAAACATGAGTCTGACCAAACTGCAGGAGGCAGTGGAAGGCAGTAATGCCTGGCGTGCTCTGGTCCATGGGGTCACAAAGGGTCGGACACAACTAAATGACTAAACAACAGAATTGGTAACTCCACTCACTGTGCACATGCTAAATAACCCTGTAGGTAAGCAAACATGCAATACCACCTCCCAGTACCCCGCCAGGCTGTTAATATGTCTTTAGGGAAATGCCTGGTAGATTTTTTAGATTAAGAACAGTCACAATCTGACTGTGTGATTTACAGCTATAAACAAGAAGGTGACATCACTTTGAATGATTAATGCAGAAGGGCGCGAGCGGATGTCATCTCAAACTTAATGCAGCTTTGCGGCAGTTATGAGATGACAACATGTTAGAAAACAGCACTGCTAAAATTATAACCGTGCTTCTTCCTTCCAGACTTAACACTGCAATGATCTTGTGTTATTGATGCATTCCAAAACAGTATCTCTTTTAGGACTGGCGAAGTTCAACCACTTTCCCATCAGGAAACCAAGACCAGGAGATTCTGGTGATTTTTTTGTTTTTGTTTTACTCTGGACTTTTAATAGTCTTAGCCTCCCTGCTGCCACCCCTCCCCAATTCAAAAAGTAATATGCATTATGTAACTTATTTAACAATATGTTAACTTGCCTTACAATGTAATAAGCCAATGCTGCTTTCTTCGGGAGCTAGGCTGCTCACTTTGTGGAGTGGGGTCCTGGACCTCTGCGCCACAGTTCTGCCGTGGTGGCAAAACAGTATTTTCTGTAAGTCTTACATCTGAGGGAATCAGGGAAGCATTTCAATGGGACTTGGTTGAGAGTGACCTTCTATCATTTCTGCCCTTGTACACGCATGCACAAAGCTACCCTGTTCTTCACAGCCTTATGACATTTGTCCTTCCATAATTGTTTACAATTTAATTCACATATTCCTTTTTAATGAAGGCTTCCCAGCCCACAGGAATAAATGTGATTCCACAGTGTTCAGCACCCCTTCATCTTACCACAAACCAACTCATTCTTCCCAGTTAAGCTAGAGTTTCTAAGCAGCTTTAGAACTCAATTTCCCTTTTTGCCTCCTGCTGTGCACTTTGTGCAGCAGTTTATTTCCTATTTTTAAACAATCTCTCCCTCCCTCGTTCTCTCAAGGTATTTGACATCTCAGCCATGATCAATTGTGAGCTTGCGGGAAAAGCTTGAGAACACACACAAAGACACTAAAGCGAAGTACACAAATGGCCTGGCCACAACAACTTCTAAGCACTTGCACACAAGCTAACTTCTAAACTAATGGAGGGGGAAATTCCATATTTAGCATTTTGAGCAGCAGGATACTATATTAAAAGCATTTCTGCTTTTAAGAAACTGTTCAGAACTGCAAACAGCAAGGAGAGATTTCGTATGCAGATACATAACCACAAACAAGAACATATAGGAAGCTCATTTCTGTAGATAATAATGATAATCACAATAACAAAATGACAACATATGAAAGCTTGCCTGGTCACTTGTAACAAAACAAAAAAAGTCTCTAGTATGGAGATGGGTCACATACCCTCCAACAATTCTCCAATGAAAATAGGGACATCCTAATCTACATCAAGAAGCTTCTCCAATGTAAACGTAAAGGTAAAGGACCCCTGGATGGTTAAGTCCAGTCAAAGGTGACTATGGGGTTGCAGCGCTCATCTCGCTTTCAGAGCGAGGGAATCTGATGTTTGTCCACAGACAGCTTTCCAGGTCATTTGGCCAGCATGACTAAACCACTTCTGGCACAACGGAACACTGTGATGGAAACCAGAGCACACAGAAAAGTTGTTTATCTTCCTGCCACAGCAGTACCTATTTATCTACTTGCACCGGTGTTCTTTCAAACTGCTAGGTTGGCAGGAGCTGGGGCAGAGCAATGGGAGCTCACCCTGTCATGGGGACTCGAATCGCCGACCTTCCGATTGGCAAGCCCAAGAGGCTCAGTGGTTTAGACCCCAGTGCCACCCGTGTCCCTCTCACGTATGATCTCATGGCACACAAATGCATCATATACCTGTCACCTTGAGCCAATTACATTATTATTAATTTATTTTTATCATTGTTTTTATCATTACAGTGGTACCTCAGGTTACGTTACGCTCGGGTAATGTAATTTAAAGTTACGGACGCGGCAAACCCAGAAGTGTATACTTCCGGGTGTCGCCATGCATGTGTGTGCAGAACTCTGCGCACTTTGCGCATGCGCAGAAACAGCGCTTCCGGATACAGACTTTTCAGGGTAAGTACAGACCCCCAGTACAAATTAAGTTCATATCCAGAGGGTCCACTGTATATCCTGCCATTTTCCCTGACAGGGACTCAAGATAGATTATAGCTGAAATATTACTTCATTCCATTTTTCTGTTGAAGGTGTTGTACATTTTCCCTCCCATTGCACATTTTTTCTTTACAACAATCCTGTAAGGTAAATGAGGCTCAAGGTGACAGCCAATTTCAACCTCCTCTCTGGAGTTTGGGGGAGTATTGGGATACCATGGATTCCCTACAGATATTTGCTGCACTAGGCATGGAAACCTTTCCAAAGGTTGTTCCCAACCTCACCATCACCAGCCTCAAATGATTAATGTAGTTTGGCTGCTGGGTAGCAAGCTGCCATCTCAGAATTCTGCTGGTCATTCTATCCTTCATGGTCAATACATTTAACAACTTAGACTGATAATTTAATACACTGAACACAACTTTGCTTTTTTGACATTTAGAATGGAAATGGTTGTTTCAGGAATTCTACCCGCGACATGCACCTGCCCTACTTTATATCTTAAAAACACTTCAAAACTCATTGGTTCAACATTCATTTCATGCCTGAGCATATTCTATTACTATTAATTATTTTTTTGAGATACATTCTGAAGTTTCCTCTCTGTTTCTGGCTCATTTATTTTTTCCTCTTCTCCATCAATTAATCTACCATTTTTCTTTGTCCTTCCTCTTTCTCTTCTTTAACAATTTTATCTATTATTTATCTATTATAAAACTGTAAGTGCAGTTAACAAATGACAGAGTTGTTTGTTTTATTGCGCGTTATTGATTTGCAGTGGCTAGCAGTGTAGGCACTAAACAAGTACTATTAACAACAATATATTCTTTATTGTAATATGACACTAGGCATATAACATCTATAGAAAAGAAGCCCATTCTTTTCCTTAAATAACTCTATGTTAGAGGCATGCAACAGCTGGCTCATGGTATCTTCTGATCTCTCTTTTGGTAACATCTGGAAATGCAAAATGAGGCATTATTGTGAGTTTTCCCAACAAATAAAGCAGTGGCTATTGAAGAAGTGCCAGAAAATGGGACCGTGACTAAGTGGGAACAAGACGTAGCTAAAAATATACTGTATATATGAAGACTAGGAAGGGCACAAAGGTCTTCTTTAAATATGAATATAAGGGGAAATTGTTCTAAAGCAATGCTAAGGTGATATATAACTCCAGAAATACTAAGTAAAATAAATAAGAACTAAGTGTTGGATATATTTGAAGATACTATTATTGCATGCTGTGGAAGTGCAATTTGGTATATTAGGTTATGAAATCCCATATGATCCTCTATTATTATGAAATTATGCTGATGACTCAATAAGGAAAGAACACAAAAAACCTATTTTCATACATAGTAGCAGCAGGAGGAATGCTGTTGGCAAGGAAATGGAGGTTTCATGTAACACCCATTATTAATGAATGGATGAATAGATAAAATTTGGGAATTCACTTCAAAGTCTAAGCTGGCACATTTTTCTGACATCAAAAGATTCAGGACAAAGTTGAAATAGTTTTGTACCAAATTGGATCCCCTTTCTTGAGCATTGTCAAAAGAACTTTCTTCTCCAAAAGATGCAGTACAGCTTTGAAATGTTCTGAATTTTAAAGGACCGATTTTAGTTGGGTTTCTCCATCTTGCATTGTTTTTCTACTTGCTTTATAAGCACTGGATGTGATTGTTTTTTTCATGTTCTTAAAACGTAATATTGTGACGTTCAAATGCACAGTTGACTAGAGAGAGAGAGAGAGAGAGAGAGAGAGAGATATTTCAAAATAAATCAGGACAGAACTTTCTTTATGTACGCTACAGCAGCAGCAAGAATACTCATTGCAAAGTATTGGAAGACACAAGATCTACCCACTCTGGAAGAATGGCAGATGCAAGTAATAGACTATATGGAACTGGCTGAAATGACCGACAGAATTCGAGATCAAGGAGAAGAGCAGGTGGAAGAGGACTGGAAGAAGTTTAAAGTCTATTTACAAAAACACTGTAAAATCTTTGAATGTTGAGGACATTGAAAAGGAAAAGAAGGGGTTCTAGTGACTGAGTTAAATAAGAGCACAAAGGGAGGGATCAAGAATCAAAACGAACAAAGATTGAGCTTGCTGAACTAATTATTACATAGAATACAAGTTCGGGAGGCGGGTGGAAGTAAGGAAAATAAGGTTTTGAAGGTTATAATTGGAAAGTGAGTTTATTTTTATGTTAAAATCTCCTTTTTTCTCTTCTTTTTTTTTGTTTATGTCTTTTTTCTTTCTCTTTTGTAATGTTTGTGAAAATTTTTCTTTTTTGTAATGTTTGTGAAAATTTGCTTTTTTGTTCTTTTTTGTGGAAAATGCAATAAAAAAAAATATTCAAAAAAAAACAAACAAAATAAATCATCCCGCCTTTATTATCAGATACTTTACTAATTAGTTTCAGACAAAGGGGTAGTTTGCAGATGCATGTATGTCACGTGATTTCTCATCATCTGAATGCCCACTAATTGATTGCACCTTGCAACTGAATTACTCAACTGACTGCACTGATATCTTAGGGTTGCAGAGGACCCTGAAGGTCTACTCCTCTAATCTAATCCTTCTGCTAACTTAAAAACAAAACAAAAAACCCACAACTTAAGCATCCCCCAACAGGTTATCCAGCCTCTGCTTGAAAAACCTTCAGCACAGCCACTGGCCGTGTATGCAGTTGGTCTCATTGTCAGAGTGCTTTACCATTGCAACCATTGGTCAACTGAAATCTATCCCAGGTATTTTAAACCCAGTATGTCTAGTCCTGCCCTCTGGAGTAACAAGGGACCAGTCTTTGCACTGTTCAGAATGTGCACATCTGGTGTTTGATCTGTAATGGCTTGCTCACACAAGTCATCGGTCCTGAATCATGCATCAGGCACCTAATTACGAAAATGTATTAATGAATCATGCAGACAGTGATACAAATTCAGATGTACACCCCTGACACTCATAGGTTGATTTTCAACTGCCATACTCAAAGCTAACACATCAACATAAGTGGATTAAATTTGATTTTGGTGCATATACTTAGAGTTTGACTAACGCTGGGTATGACCCATACAGTTTTCATCTTTTATTTGTGCTGCAATGGAAGATTTATTTATTTAGAACATTTTTCATCCTACCTTTCCAACAACTGGTCTTCAGAGCAATGTGTGCCCTTTGCAACTGAATCAATGTCAGCATTATTTCTGGATTATTTTATTTTATTTATTGAATTTCTATACCACCCTGTTCTGTGAACCGGCCTGAGATCCCTGGGTATAGGGCTGTATATACATTATAATGACAATGATAATGATAATGATGTTGTTGTTTAGTTGTTTAGTCGTGTAATGATAATGATAATGATAATGATAATGATAATGATAATGATAATGATAATACCTGGAGATTTCAGGGTGGTTTACAGAATAAAATCAAAATATAAAACCACAAAATACATAATAAAAATAAAAACCCTATAACCCCCCCCCCAAAAAAAAAAAACCCACCACATTTTAAAAGGGCATAGGATGTCAATCAAATCAACCAAAGGCCTTGTTTAAAAGGTTTAAAAGGGTTTTTTCTTTATCCAAATATTTATGATGTCCTAATAATGTCACATGACAGAGAGGTGCATTGCCATGCCCACCTGTCAAAATCCTTTGCATGGGGTTCCCAAGCTTGGGACCCACAGAGCAAGGGGCATTGAAAGCCCTTGGCTTTGAAAACATTGGAAACATACCTGGCAGGTGCCCCACCCATGGCACATAAACATGGCACAAGCAAAATGGTAACAAATGAATTACATATTAGAAGTAGTCAGAACTCAATGAAGAAATTGCAAAGCTTTATAACCTTCACACTCCAGGTTCCTTTATGCTTTCCCACTACCTCACAGAGCAGTAAAGTAGTACACTGAAAACAGAGTAATTCACCCCTTTTCCTCTTCTTTTTTACAGCGTAAATGGTTCCACCGGCCCTGCAGAGCTTAGCGTACCAATTTATTTCATTATGAACAATTGCAGTCTCACGCTTGAGTCTACAGTTCTTTACATACTTCAACTCAAAAAGCATCTTTTATTAGCCATTAAAAGAGCTCTGCCAGATAGTAGTTTAGATCTTCTCATTGATTCATAATTTATTATGGAATTTGTCATATGAACTGTTGCTGGGTAAAACGACACGATTGTTCATTCTTACATTTAGCGCTAACATTGTTAATGTACTACTGTATTTTTTCTTTCTGTTACAAAATAGATTTTCCTTATGAACTTTGTCAACAATGCATGTGAAAACAGAGAATACTGCAAAACTTCACTGTACACATCCAGTAACCTGAACACTTTAGGTATATTTAATTAATTGTATGTGGTATGCCCCATTGTTCAAGATCGTCATAAGAAAGAAATATATTCATCCTACAATCAGCTTAAAAGTTGCTTTGCGGTCTTCTTTATTTAAACCATCAGTAGCGCAATTCCATCCTGGCTAATGAGAAGTCTGTTTCTTTTGTACAGTTCTGCCTTGCCCCAGAATCTTCCCCAATGTCTCACAAATCCAAAAATCTCCTCTTGACAACCCATCTCTGTCGTTTTATGGATTAATGGTCTCGTTAGACAGTAAAATGCGTGTTAAATTGCTGTTTTAGGGGGTGTTTTTCATTGTCTAGAAAGGATCAATCCATTTTCAATTACTTTCTATGGGAAAGCACGCCTTGTTTTAAGTCCGCTTTGTTTTAAGACAGGACTTCCGGAATGGATTACGGTCTTAAATCAAGGTACCACTGTACTCTGGAACATCCCCATACCTCTACTGCTTTCTACAAGAAATAAGACCCACTGAGTTTAGTAGGGATTATTTCCAGGTAAGTGAGTAAAGGCTAGTAGCCTCAATGTGGGATTGTGATAGGATTTACTTGCAACAGTCAAAGAGTGAGCTTTGCATTTTGTTACATTTGGTTTCATTATAACCAACTGACGAGAACCTGCTCGCCATCCGTAATAATCAGTCTCACGCAGAGATGGGTTGAAGAAATCTGACTGCCCCAGGAGCTGCTGCAGCCAAACATTTATTCTGTGTAGCCAAAAAGATACAAATACCCACAAGCAACTTTTCCCTCAGCCAGCAGATAAGGACAATGCCATGCCATCACACCAGGCCCATGTAGTCGATTAGGCTATGCTACGTGGACCAATCATCAGGACAGCATGAGCTGTCCACGCGTTGATCATGCTCCAAGCAATGCCTTTTGCTATGAAATCACCTTGCAATAATAAACTTTCACCCATGCTCTTATGTACAAACAACCATTTCCCCACAACCAACGGGGATGGGGATGACTAAATTTTACCCACTCTAACTCATCCTGCATGTATCTCAATCCAGAATGCCACCCAGTGAGAAAAATATGTCTGCATTTTCCAGGCTTTCAATTTAACCAGTTTTTATACAAAGCCAAGAACACAACATAATGTGAAGTGCATTATAGATAGCAAAGTTTTCAGAGCTTGTTCAGATGACCATTGATAAATGACACTCATATGTTGGCTGCCACAGTCCGGCAACCCTATTCTATACATTGAATAGAGAAGTGACAGTTACACAACTTGCCCAGTTATGGGAAGACACCCGATTCAATCTTAAGCCAGGCTCCCTCTCTGCCAATGAAAACCAGTGACTTTGTACAACATTTCACAAGCATCTGGTTTTCAACAAACCAACTTTCTCCTTCTTCAATTCCCAAATGTCTAGGGATGCAGATGCCATGAGAACCTCTAGGGTTCAATTTTTGGAATAAAGATATTTACAACTACAGATTAGCATCCCAAATAAAACTGCATGTTTCCAAACTGTTGTTGTGGATCCATGGGGGGTGGGGGGAAGGGAAAAAAGTAAGTCAACAGAACACAAAAGTGTTCTTTTAGTAACAGTCTTAAGTCATCTGCAGCAGCAAGACAGACAACATTTGGACAAGGAAAGGTAGGAACACAGAGAAAACCAATTAATATTTTGAAAGGGGCTGATCTTACGATAGGATATGAACTGAGAAAAACATTTGAAAAATGCCACCCTTCTGAAAATTATGCATTCACTTTTGTGGATAAATGCCCTGAATATGAAATATTTTTGGTAAAGCCGAAATATCTGTAGAAAGTATTCACACATTCCTGCAAACGACTTTCCCTGCTAATCTGTGTGATCTTAAAAGTAAGATTATCATGTCTACCCAACCATACACTTGAGATGTAGAGGTCTGTTAATACACAAGACTAATACTTTATGTATGTCTGCTTGTTCTTTGCCAATTTTTGAGGCCTTTTTTGGAGGGGGGTTGAATTTTATTACAGCTTTTATTATCAGTCTTCTCTTGCTACAGAAGTAGAAACTTCAGGGCAATGTACATAAACAATTTGTGCATTGAAGCCAAACATTTTTCCCCCTAGAGACATTGCTAGGAATTACCTCCATGTTGTCTCCACTAATTGCTTTATGCTTTTATCCACGGTTTCCAAGTCAACAGACCTTTTTATCTTTGAGAAAGATAATTAAAGGCCCAATTTTACTCTCATTCACATTGGTGTAAATCCTGACCCGTGCAAGGCTGTAGGAAAAAAAAAAAATCTCCCAGGATAGACACCTTGCATAACAGAGCACAGTATAATATAGATAGTCAAAGTTCAGAAAAGCAAGCAGCAAGGAAATAAACTTTAGCATTTATGTGGGCATTTTCCCATGTGGTTTCAAGTTATATATATTATCTCTATAATCCTCACCATAACCCTGTGGAGTAGGCCAGTATTATAATTTTCGTCATATTGTGCATGACAGTCAGGTGGCTCCCTTGAGAGAGTTAGGGTGAGAGAGACAGTGACTTGCTTAAATGATGAATTCATCTAATCCCACATTTGAAGTACACCATCAAAATCTATGACCAGGAATTCAAATTCACAATGGTGCTGAAATATTCCCCACTTAGATGTATCCACAAGGGTAGCACTGGCTAGTACTTAAACTACTGCCATATCTCTATATGCTGATGACAATGTAGTGTGTGCACACTCAGAAGATGACGTCCAAGCCATCCTAAATATCTTCGCAGAAGCTTATGAAAAGCTTGGTCTATCCCTCAACATCCAAAAAAACCCCAAAGTGCTGCACCAACAAGCACAAAAACAACCCCTCTGCAGCGCCACAAATCCAACTCAATGGTGCAACATTGGAAAGTGTTGGTCACTTCTCCTACCTGGGCAGTTATCTTTCCACAAGGGCCGACACTGATGCTGAAATCCAGCATCACCTGAGTTCTGTGAGTGCAGCTTTCTCCCCAATGAAGTGCAGTGTGTTTGAGGACTGGGACATTCGCAGGGAAACCAAAATGCTTGTTTACAAAGCTATTGTACTACCAACCTTACTGTATGCTTTTACAGATAGGTAGCCGTGTTGGTCTGTGTATCTGAAGAAGTGTGCATGCACACGAAAGCTCATACCAAGTACTAACCTAGTTGGTCTTTAAGGTGCTACTGGAAGGAATTTTTTTATTTTGTTCTTACTGTATGCTTGTGAAACATGGACCACTTATAAACGCCATCTCCAACTCCTCGGAAGATTCCATCAATGGTGTCTCCCAAAAATTGTACATATCACTTGGGAAGACAGGTGAACTAAGGCCAGTGTACTGGAAGAAGCAAAGATCATCAGTCTCGAAGCAATGATTCTTCAACATCAACTTTGTTGGACTGGTCATGTGGTTCGGATACCTGATTATCATCTTCCAAAGCAACTATTCTATTCTAAACTTAAAAATGGAAAGTGTAATGCTGGTGGTCAACAAAAGAGTTTAAAAGACTTCCTCAAGGGAAATATTTAAAAAATGCAGTATAAACACTGACAATAGGGAAACAGTAGCCTGCAAGCGCTCCAACTGGAGAACAGCCTTTACCAAAGGTGCCATAGACTTTGAAGACGCTCAAACTCAGAAAGAAAGGAGAAACGTTCTAAGAGGAAGGCACATTTGGCAAACCCTCACCATGATCAACTCCAGCTCGGAAACCTCTGTCCCCACTGTGGAAGGACATGTGGATCCAGAATTGGCCTCCACAGCCACTTACGGACTCACTGTTAAGACCGTGATCATGGAAGACAATCTTATTTGGCTATGAGTGCTCGCCAAAGAAGAAGAAGATACTACTAATATAAATCATTCAATGCTTTAATCTTTTGGGTTACTACATAAACCTTAAATCTCCTTGATATTTCTGCCAATAAGTTTATATGTGAGCTTGGTGGGGTTTTTTAATCAACAGACAAGGGTCCAGTTAAATGTATATATCTTCTGAGTATGCTCCTCAAAAGAAAGGGAAAGAGGGTATGTAAGCAAGACAAGGACAGAGAACAAGTAAAAATTCTACAAAAATTGATAAGATATTGCTGTTGTCCCTCCTTCATGCTGGACAAGGTGTATGGCCTCTGGCTGAATTGCCAGAATGCCACTCCCCTCATCCCCACCCAAGTTGCTAGACTACAACATCTCTCTTCACTGACTGTTGGCCATGCTGGCTAGCATTGATGGGAGCTGAATGAGCACAATGAGGATTCCAGCTCCTCCTTAAATGGTTGAATTCACCAAAACACATCACTGAACCTAAACGGCTTTCTCCATGAATGCTCCATGGCCTCTGTTATGATCCACAACTAGCAAGTGGACTTAGAGCCTCTCTTCTGAGAAGCCTGAAAATGGCAGCCCCCACCTGCCCATTTCCTACTTTGCCCCAGTACCTATAGAATGGCTGAGATGGCTTGGGAGATGACACCAATGCAGTTTCTTTCCATGCCACCTGGAGGCAGCATGAAATGGATCCATGGAAGAGCAAGAACCATTATCAGCAATATAAGAATCAGCTGTCAAAAACATGGCATTAACGGGGGTTGCGGGGAGAAGCAAAAGCAAGAGAGTGAGGGAGAGAGAGAGAGAGAGAACATTGCTTTTCAAAGCTGTACAAAATGCCTTGAAAATCAAACAAACAGATTCAGAGTGGAGAAGCAACAGCAATTATGTTTCATGATCATGTACACAGTTGTCATGGGAAGCTGCTCTCAACTACCAAATACTCAGATTATTATTCCACACGATGAATCCCCTCTTGCACTCATTAAGGGGAGTACCAGAGTGCGAATAAAGTGAGGGAACAAGACAGCAGCTTTAAGAGGCTCCCTTCTCCCTGCCCTCAGATAAAAGACCCAAACACGCCCTGTGTGAACAAAATCTGCACCAATTGCAAACACAGCAAATAATTACAGTTTGGGTTTCCAGCTGCCCATTTCACCTCAGCTTGTTCTGGCTTTGCAGTGAAGTGAAGGGGCTATTTTTATTATTATTATTTCAAGCTCTGCTGCCTCTGTATCATTAATTAACCATGCAGGAGTTAAATGGTTGCGCCACCACTTCTGCTCTTTACAATGTCATTAGGCAGCCCTCCAGAAAAAAAAAAGTAGCCTCTGTAGAGCAATCTAATTAATGTGAGACAGGGCAAAACCTGCACATTACCCAGCTCTTCAAATGGTCACAGGGGATGCTGACAGGAGTATAAGTCAGTTGTATGATAGCACAAGTGTTCAAAGAATCAAGCTTCTGGAACCTGACACATCAGAAGGACTAGAGTCGACCTGCGCTTGAGGATGCATACCTGAGAGTTTATTAAGCAAGACATTTAGGAATATTGACTTGGCCCTAATCATCTGTTCTGAGAGGATGGGAATGAATCCATTCCCCACTGCTGTTTGCACTTAGGTAGGTATGGAGGTTTGTATGAGGATTTATGGGTTTGGGCCATACCTGCATATGTTAGTCATTTCAAGCTGGTGGGAGCTGAGGTAACAACAATCTTATATGTTTTCCTTTTATGCCTGTTCACCAAAAGCACTGTTTCACTCATCACAGATGATTTAGCAAGTGGCTATTTTGAAGTCCACTCCACTTCATAAATCCATTGTCCAAACATCACAGTAGAAGGTGGCATTGATTTCAACACTGGTGGTTGATTGATTGAGGAGTTGTCATAAATCCTGAAGAGAAAACTCCAACAACTTAAGCAGATCCAATTGGTTTCAAAACATATTGTTTCACATGATCAGGTGACCACAGCTGGGTTTCACATGTGTCACATTCACTAGTAAATGTGAGTGGAAGGGGGAAAATTCCTTTGGCCCCAATTCATGGCATAGTTCCCCATTTTTGTCATTAACTGGTTCAGAGCAGTGAAGACCTGTATTCTCAACCTGATATCTTCCAGAGGCTTTGGACTACAACTCCAGTAACATGATGGGATGTGTAAATTGCACAGCACCAGGATGGAGAAAAGCTGGTCTAGACATTTGTGGCCACACTTCTAATTTTGGTATCAGGACCAGTGCAATCTGTTCTGGAAGGAGTTGCACTCGTTCTGCAGGAACTGGTTTATAGTATGGGAGTACTGGAGGATCCAATCTGTGTTTGGAGTCCCACTGGAGTGCCTAAGCCCAGCTTTGGCTAGTTTGCCACCTATGTCCATTCCTGGACCACAACAGCCTGGCTTCAGCTGTGCATACTCTAGTGACCTCCTTTTTGGACTAATACAACATGCTGTATATGGGGCTACCCTTGAAAATAGTCTGAAGGCTGCAGCTAGTGCACAATATCATCTCTAGGTTGGTGATAGGAGCAACCTGATGGGACCATGTGTCACTAAACCTGAAAGCAGCACATTGGCTGTCAGCAAGGTAGCTACCAGATTTGATTCAAGGTGTCAGGGCTAGGACATAAAGTCCTAAAATATCTGGGGTCCAAGTATCCAAAAGAGTACTACCCCCTCCAATAGAAACCATCTTGTGCCTGTGTCTCCTTCATTCAGGAAAAATGTTCACCCTGGTTAGCAGGTATTTGATGGTTTAAAGAAACTGTTGCTGGCAACCTTGGTATTATTATTAATAAGGGTATGTGACTGCTTTTAGGACTCCCTATTGTTTTTCAGTGTCTTTATTTCATTTTATTTGCCTTTTCAATAGCTTATCTTCCACTCAGGGCTCCTGTGGGAGGAAGGGAAGGACAGAAAATTATGAAAGAAATAAAGAACTGGGTAGCCTTCCTCCAATCCCATACAAGAAACAAGAATGGTATCTGTAAGGAAAGTATGCATGTTCACACATGCAAGTCCATCACCTGATGACAAAAGAGTCACAGGAAAATCTGTGTAGATGAAACCACAGGTAAATAAACCACAAGATGCAACATTCGTATCAATGTGCAATGGATAGTTCAAAGTATCACTTAACACATGGCAGGCAGGTGAGAGGATATGTGTACATCATCTACACCCCTGATCTACACCCTGATTTCACAGAACATGTGTATACAGTGGTATCTCGGGTTAAGAACTTAATTCGTTCTGGAGGTCTGTTCTTAACCTGAAACTGTTCTTAACCCGAGGGACCACTTTAGCTAATGGAGCCTCCCGCTGCCGCCACACCATTTCTGTTCTCATCCTGAAGCAAAGTTCTTAACCCGAGGTACTATTTCTGGGTTAGTGGAGTCTGTAACCTGAAGCGTATGTAACCTGAAGCGTCTGTAACCCAAGGTACCACTTTATATACTACAAGTGTGTGCATAATGCAGGGCTCTTGCCATGTGATAATGAACTCTAGAAAACAAGAGGTTTCTTTCAATCATATAGATAGACTTGCCCAGTCTGTGTACATGTCAACCCCTGTTAAGAGTTCTAATTTTAAACCAGCCCAATTATCCACATATCCCACAGGCAGCCAGGAGCAAGAATGTCTTCACCTTTTTTTAAAAAAAAACAAAACAAACACCTTTATTATTCACATGTCTGCAGACCTTGGACAATACTTCAGAGAAGAAAACATAAATATAAGTTTGGTTACCAAATAGCTCTTCTGAAAACATAACATTGCATTTGTGCTTTTAATTTGGATGAGTGAAGGGTAAACAAGAATGCTAAATCCCACTGTACGGCAGGAAACTTCAAGGAATTTTCACAATGTAAAAGACAATTTCAACCTTGAAAACACACATGAAGCATTTTCAACTCATTTGAACTCTGAATTGATTTCTGCTAAACATGACTCAAGGCTACAAAATTTTTATTTAAGTTACTGTTGCATCATCTGTCCCTCTAACAAGATGTCAAAAATAGCCTCTGGTCTACCTCCAACCGAGTTCCTCTTATCTTTTCCAGAAACCCATCTGCTACATCAATGAAAACAGACTTCACTTCCAAATGTATTTTAAGCATGTGTATTGAATCTGATTGTTACCTAACATTTCTTTTTTAAAAAAGAAGAAGTGAATGCCACAAATTGATCTTACCCATGAATATTTGGATTAAGCAGACACATAAAAGCTATCCCCTTACCCCATGTTGTAGAGAATTTAACTTTAGGCTTCCTTTGGGGTGCATCTAGTAGGTAGATGGAGAGAAAGTTCTGCTTAGTAGATTTTGTTTAATCAAGTTTAGATTACAATTAACATAAGCAGACAACTTCAAAGGATTTTGCATTCACAGTCCTGAATTTGGAAATTCCACTTTGTTTATAAATCCTAGAAACACAAATTAAAGGACAAACCAAAACCTTTCCATTCAAGATGTTTTATTTATGGATTTACTTACTCTTGCTCACTAGCTGCGGGGGTTTAGTGGGTTTAGCTATTCATCTCAAATGTGAGGTGGTAAAATACGGCATTTACTGCCTCAGAGTTTAAGTAGGATGAGGACTCCCACCATGGTGTTCCCAGTGCCCGGAACACCCCCTGCAGCTCTGCATTCAAAACCACGTCTCTTTTTCAGCTGCTTTAGCCCTCATAGATGTTAAGGGCAACAGAAGTAGAAAATGGTCATGGGTTCCCACATCAAGTCCTGTCTCATTGTTGCACGGCTCCTTCTAGCTTCTCCGTGCTTGGTGCAATTTCTGCAGCAGGGAGGTTCTCCATTTGTTTTTTGAAGCCTGAGAGATCAAGGTCCTTCATCAAGAACACATGGAGCCCCCAAAAGTAGAAAAGGGTCTCCACTGTAGGAGTTACAGATAGGTACGGGGAGGCTGAACATGGGAGGAGAAGGGAGGATGAAAAGTGCAGTTCTGTAGCTCTTTTCTACTCTTGTTGCCCCTTTGCAGCTGTAATATCTAAAGAGGGCTGAGTTATACAAAACTATACTAAGTAGTAGGTCCATATTCTTTCAAGCAAGGAGTGGAATGAAAATTTCCAAATTTCCCTTGATGAACACACTTCACTAGAAACCGAACTGCAGAAATACCAGCTATCACTCTAGTAGCCTAATTAGCAATGTAGAGTTATTAAATAGGCAATTAATGTCCCAGAGATTAATGTCCTGCTGGAGAGATTTGAATTAAATAGCTTTTGGACTCATAGTAAACAAAGGCGAATTTTTCGCCTAGATATCGATCCAATCTGCAATGCTTCAAACACAACCTCCTTTCACATGGAAGCTCATTTGAATTTGGCTGATAAGTCAATTCACGGAAAGTAGGATCAAATGGTTTGGAGAGGCTACATATTCTACAGGAAGATTTAAGATTTTGGGAACCTTAATCGACCCTAGCAACATGCAAAGCAGTTTCTGCTGGGTTTTCTCCATTGTCAGAGGCAGTTGTGCTTCTGAATATCAGTTGCTAGAAACTACAGGAAGGAAGAGTGCTTATGGGTTCTGCTTATGGGTTTTCTGCAGACATTTACTACAGGAAGTGTGGCAAAAAAAAACCCCACAACCTTTTTAAACAATATTTTGTCATCTCCATCCATTTCAAAAAATGCTATAAGTGAAACATAATAAGCCAGTTATTTACAAAATAGAGAGTCAAAGCGTGATCAGTGGAACTCACATAAATAGTAAAAGGATTAAAGTAAAGGTAAAGGTACCCCTGCCCGTACAGGCCAGTCTTGATAGACTCTAGGGTTGTGCGCTCATCTCACTCTAGAGGCCGGGAGCCAGTACTGTCCGCAGACACTTCCGGGTCACGTGGCCAGCGTGACGAAGCTGCTCCGGCGAACCGGCACCAGAGCAGCACACGGAAACGCCGTTTACCTTCCCGCTATAAAGCGGTACCTATTTATCTACTTGCACTTAAGGGTGCTTTCGAACTGCTAGGTGGGCAGGAGCTGGGACCAAATGACGGGAGCTCACCCCGCCGCGGGGATTCGAACCATCGACCATGCGATCGGCAAGTCCTAGGCACTGAGGTTTTACCCACAGCACCACCCGCGTCCCATAGTGAAAGGATTAATAAGGCTAAAATGTTTAAAAGTACTCCCCCCCCCCCAAAAAAAAGAGTCCTTTCTGTTGGGGATAATTCAGACTGAAATTCCCCAAAAAGGTTATTTATGTATGCCATTACTGTTGTTAGCCCAAAAATGGAAAACGAGCAAGGTCCCAACCAAAGAGGAATGACAACTTAAGTTGACAGAATATGCACAGCTTGCAGACTTAACATATAGAATAAGAGAACAAAAAGAACATACGTTTAAAGAAGATTGGAAAACATTTATTGAATATATAGGAAATAACTGTGTACAGCTGAAAACGCTGGCAGCAATAAGATAAATTCAACAGTGTAAATAACTTTTGATGCATGTAACGATGGAATACTGAATGGTATAGTTTCTGTAAAATATGCAGGGATTTATGATATGTAAAATGAACCATGGAAAGAGAAGGTAAGTCATTGATATCTTAAGGATGAAAGAATGAGTATTTTAAAATTGCAAAACAGAAAATGTAATTACACACACCACACACACACACACACACACACACGTGTATGTATAAGTAAGCTGGGCTCTGAGCTTTGCTAGTGTATAAGTGTGACTTCAAGGAAACAGATCTGAGAATGCTTAAACCCATTGTATTGGCACCTGGGTGTACCAGAAACGTAGATGTCAGGGACTCAGCGGGAGCGCAGGGAGGAGAGGAGATGGAGAGTGAGGGGGAGCAATCCGAGGGCAGCGTAGGAGAAGATGACAGCAGCCCGAGAGATTCTGTGAGCCTCTCCAGCGAATCGGAAGATTCATAGAAGGGGGCGCCGATGGGCAGGGCAAGGGGGGACCCAAGGGGGACACCCCAGAAACAAGGGACCAGCGGGGACTCCCAGAGCAGCAGTTGGAAATCAGGACCAGCTTCCCCACCAGAGCGTAGTGGGGGGGAGGAGTCCCAGGTATCAGAGCCCACATATTCACCACCAGCGAGAGAAGATGAGTCAGGGTTGGCCACGCCTCCATCGGAGAGCGAGGGAACGGTCAAGAGGAAAGTTGCCGGTACAGGCAAGCGGCACAGAGGGTAGCCTGGATAGGGAACCAGGTCCTAAAGCCCGCCGGAAGGAGGGGGAAGAATCATCAGGGTCAGCGTCAGAGGAGTCCAGAAAGGATGAGACCCTAGCGGGCAGGAGGGCCCAGAGGAGAAAGGAACTTAGGAAGAGGTGGAGCAAAGCGAGAGTCTTAAACTGGTGTGGAAGGGGCGGAGACTCAGACGGGACTTCGCCGGTCTAGGGTTAAGACGTAGAGCTGCGCGCTGCGGCTTTAAAATGGAAACTGAACCTCAATAAAGACTTTTGTACATAACTACAGCCTAGCGTTGGTCCTCTGTGAGCTGGGACCTAGAGGCAGCTCTGACAGTAGACCTGCAAACAACGGGAATGCTTAAATGAATATTTACACAAACAGGGATCAAACACGAAAATTTGGTTGTGCTTAGACGAACCTTGTGAAGAATACAGGGAATACAAAGAATAGGTGGACTATTTAAAAATTTAAGGAAAGGAAGTGACCGAAGAACAGATGTAAAGGTGAATTAGATAACCAAGAGATGTGTGGTGAATGCAGTGGAAGTCTTTTATAATATTTTAACTAGGATTTATATATTGTAATGTCTGAAGTATGAATTTGGTATTATTGATTATGAAAAGTATTTTTTCTCTTCATTCTTTTTCTTATTTCTTTCGTCTTTCTTCTTTTCTAGTCTGCATTCTGGAAAACTGTGTAGATAAATGTTTTTTTTTTTCTTTTTTTGTAACATCTAATAAAAATTAAATAAAAGAAAAGAAAGAAAAGTAGACCTGCTAATGTAGCTGGATAATCATCATAACAAGAGGGAGAGAAAAACTGCATGAGCTGAGTTGAGAGCTGGTAGCTCCAGCAATATAAAACTTACATTACTGTTTTTCGGAAACAGGGGTGGAGGGTAGGTCTGGAAACTTCTGGCCACTGTACTACTTTTTGACAGAGATTGGATGAGCGGTGCATAGAATTGATCACCAGCCTGAGAGGCTGGCAGAAATATTTCCCCAAGCCTCACTGAATTCAAATGGATTAGGGAAAGATGTGTGGGACAGGAAATAATGCGGCTTTGAGATTCTGTGAAAACTTTTTTTTAAAAAAAATTACTTGATATTTCAGTTGGTCGGCTAAGCCCTGGTTGCCCTTACAGACTACCCTTTCCTGACTTTAATGCAGGAGGAGGAGAAATGAAGAGTGGAAACAAGGCAATTAACTAAATGCAGTGGTACCTTGGGTTACATACGCTTCAGCTTACAGAAGCTTCAGCTTACAGACTCCACTAACCCAGAAATAGTACCTCGGCTTAAGAACTTTGCTTCAGGATGAGAACAGAAATTGTGCAGCTGCGGCACAGTGGCAGCAGGAGGCCCCATTACCTGAAGTGGTGCTTCAGGTTAAGAACAGTTTCAGGTTAAGAGCAGACCTCCAGAACGAATTAAGTTCTTAAACTAAGGTACCACTGTAATGGAATGCCAATATGTTGCTTGTAGTCAAATGTATATTCTTGGTTAATAATAATAATAATAAATAATAATAATTTATTATTTATACCCAACCCATCTGGCTGGGTTTCCCCAGCCACTCTGGGCGGCTCCCTATCGAATATTAAAAACACAGTTACAGATAGGTAGCCGTGTTGGTCTAACATAGTCAAAACAAAATAAAAAAATTCCTTCCAGTAGCACCTTAAAGACCAACTGTGTGTATCTGAAGAAGTGTGCATGCACACGAAAGCTCATACCAAGTACTAACCTAGTTGGTCTTTAAGGTGCTACTGGAAGGAATTTTTTTATTTTGTATTAAAAACACAATACAGCATTAAACATTAAAAACTTCCTTAAACAGGGCTGCCTTCAGATGTCTTTTAAAAGTAGGATAGTTGCTTATTTCCTTGACATCTAATGCGAGGGCGTTCCACAGAACAGGCGCCACTACCAAGAAGGCAGAGAAAGTTAACCATGTCTACTAATAAACTAATAACTGAGAAGGTTAACCATGTATACTAATAAACTGGGGGGGCCTCAACCACATGGAGCCATATTGCTGTGCATATTTCTGTCACCCCAGCCTCTTCAGAGGAGCCAAAAACGTACACGTTGCAAAGTTCCCCAAAAATAGACCAGTAGTACCTCAGGTTACAGACGTTTCAGGTTACAGACTCTGCTAATCCAGAAATAGTATCTCGGATTAAGAACTTTGCTTCAGGATGAGAACAGAAATTGTGCAGCAGTGGTGCAGTGGCAGTGGGAGGCCCCATTAGCTAAAGTGGTACCTCAGCTTAAGAACAGTTTCAGGTTAAGAATGGACCTCCAGAACGAATTAAGTTCTTAACCCGAGGTGCCACTGTAATTGTACTTCATCCAGCAGAGCTTTACTGCTACTGAAGGCAAATAAGCATAATGGTCACAAATCCAATAAATTCAGGATTGGCACTGTCCATAAGAAATCCAGTTACAGCAGACTTAACAATAACTTATAATAAGATGAAACCTTAGCACTGTATCATACAGAACACCACAGCAGAACAAGAGAGATAGAAAGAGAAAGTGAGAGAAACCCAGGATCCTCTTGGGCTGACTATTATAGTTAGCATGACCTTGACAGAAAAGACAACAGAACCAGTTTAAATCAGCTGTACTCAGCTTCCCAGAAGAAATAACCCAAACATCAGAAACCTTCTGCCTGCTTCTTTCACAAAGAAAGAAACCTTCTAGAACCCTCTTGAATTAAGTTGAATAGCAATACTTTCTGTACTAAGAAATGCAAACTGACAATTTCACATACCTCTTAACGGTGCTATTTTTCTAGAAAAAGAGGTGCTGGAACTCAAAATGAATGCACCCACCTGAGAGGTGCCACAACTGAGTTCCTGCAAGTTACAGCTGATAAAAAGCCTTGCGCATAAATATGCCACTGTCCAACAGAGTTGCTCAACTGACAGTAAAGCTTGTATCAGTGGAGGGGGGGGGGTTCAGCAACTCCCTTCAACCTGCAATTTTTAACCCCTGCTAACTCTGTTCTGATGGGTCAGTTGATGCTTCCCTTCCTGTTTTGCTGAGATAATAATAATAATAATAATAATAATAATAATAATAATTTATTATTTGTACCCCACCCATCTGGCTGGGCTTCCCCAGCCACTCTGGGCGGCTTCCCAAAAAATATATTAAAAAATACTTTAATACATCAAACATTAAAAGCTTCCCTAAACAGGGCTGCCTTCAGATGTCTTCTAAAAGTCTGGTAGTTGTTGTTCTCTTTGACATCTGGTGGGAGGGTGTTCCACAGGGAGGGTGCCACTACCGAGAAGGCCCTCTGCCTGGTTCCCTGTATTTGGCTTCTCGCAGTGAGGGAACTGCCAGACGGCCCTCGGAGCTGGACCTCAGTGTCCGGGTAGAACGATGGGGGTGGAGACACTCCTTCAGGTATACAGGACCGAGGCCATTTAGGGCTTTAAAGGAAAGCACCAATACTTTGAATTGTGCTCGGAAACGTACTGGGAGCCAATGTAGGTCTTTTAAGAGCAGTGTTATGTGGTCTTGGTGGCCGCTCCCAGTCACCAGTCTAGCCACATTCTGGATTAGTTGTAGTTTCCAGGTCACCTTCAAAGGTAGCCCCACGTAGAGCACATTGCAGTAGTCCAAGCGGGAGATAACCAGAGCATGCACCACTCTGGCAAGGCAGTCCGCAGGCAGATAGGGTCTCAGCCTGCGTACCAGATGGAGCTCGTAAACAGCTGCCCTGGACACAGATTTGACCTGTGCCTCCATGGACAGCTGCAAGTCCAAAATGACTCCCAGGCTGCACACCTGGTCCTTCAGGGGCACAGTTACCCGATTCAGGATCAGGGTATCCTCCACACCTGCCCGCCTCCTGTCCCCCAAGAACAGTACTTCTGTCTTGTCAGGATTCAACCTCAATCCATTCACCACCATCCATTCTCCAACCGCCTCCAGGCACTCACACAGGACCTTCACCGCCTTCACTGGTTCTGATTTGAAAGAGAGGTAGAGCTGGGTATCATCCGCATATTGATGAACACCCAGCCCAAACCTCCTGATGATCTCTCCCAGCGGCTGCATATAGATGTTGAAAAGCATGGGAGAGAGGACAGAAGCCTGAAGCACCCCACAAGTGAGAGCCCAGGGGTCTGAATACTCATCCCCCACCACCACCACTTTCTGAACACGGCCCAGGAGAAAGGAGCGGAGCCACTGTATGACAGTATCCCCAGCTCCCAGCCCCTCAAGACGGTCCAGAAGGATGTTATGGTTGATGGTATCAAATGCCGCTGAGAGATCCAGCAGAACTAGGAAACAGCTCTCACCTTTGTCCCTAGCCCACCGGAGATCATCAACCAGTGCGACCAAGGCAGTTTCAGTCCCATGATGAAGCCTGAATCCCGACTGGAAGGGATCCAAATGGTTCGCTTCTTCCAGGCGTGCCTGGAGTTGTTCAGCAACCACTTGCTCAATCACCTTGCCCAAGAATGGAAGATTTGAGACTGGGTGATAGTTGGCCATCATGGCCACATCTAAATATAGTTTTTTAAGAAGCGGTTTAATAACCGCCTCTTTCAGTGGGTCTGGGAAGGCTCCCTCATGGAGGGAAGCATTCACCACCCCACGAAGCCCATCACCCAGTCCTTCCCAGCTAGCTTTTATAAGCCAGGATGGGCAAGGATCAAGGAGACAAGTGGTTGGTTTCACTTGTCCAAGCAGCCTGTCCACATCCTCTGGGGTAACAGATTGGAATTGATCCCATGCAACTTGACTAGACAGGACTTTAGCACTCTCCCGCCCCGGCCCTGCTCCCACGGTGGATTCTACCTCTTCTCGAATCTGAGCGACTTTATCTGCAAAAAAACTTTGCAAAATCATTGCAGGAGATCATGTGGCCCGTACTGGGCCCTGATGGAGCAGGTGGTTCCGCTAAATTGCAAACCACCTGAAAGAGTCTCCTGCTGCTGTTTTCTGCAGATGCAATAGAGGCGGTGAAGAAAGTCTTCTTCGCCATCACTATCGCCACTTGGTAGGCTCGACATTGAGCTCTAACCCATGCCTGGTCAGATTCAGAGTGGGTTATCCACCACCGCCTCTCTAGCCGTCTCAACGATTGTTTCATTGCCCTCAGATCTGTGGAAAACCATGGGGCTGTCCGGGCTCCATGCGATCGGAGAGGGCACTTCGGAGCAAAACAGTCAATAGCCCTGGTTAACTCCACATTCCAGCAGGCCACCAGGGAATCAGCTGAAAGGCCATCAACATGGGATAAAACACCTACCTTATTGTTGGCTGAGCAACAGTGCTGGATACAACCCAAGGAGTCATCTCCCCCCACCCCCGAGTGTGATGTGACTTACATCTAAGTAAATATGAATAGGATTGCAGAATAAAACTGTGTTTATTTTTCTTGTTGCTATAATATGAACTTGGTTGTCAAAAAGTGGTGATTGGCTTGAAGGAGCATGAGTGTCATGAAGTAAGGCGATATATGAAGCTAAATAGTATAACCTTATGTTTCTATTAACTGTTAGCCAGTGTGAAGCTTTCTACTTTCACTACAACTTCCCGACATTTTCTGATGGTGTACAAACTAACAGCACAATCCTACACAAGTCTACTCAGAAGTAAAGTCCTCTTGGCTTACTCCCAGGTAAATGGATATAGGGCAGTAGCCTAAATAATTCACATAATAATAAGAAAATGCCCTTGGGAGAGATGCACTTACATACCAAAGAAAAGCATTCTAGATAAGAAAGCCTTTTTTTCTGGTTTGAAAGGGCCATTTTCCCACATGTGAAAAATTCCACTGGGATTCTCAAATGTAGCATTTAACTATGAATTTAGAAGGAACCTTCTATTTCAGCCACTTTAGTATAATACTTTCTTAACTCTCCATTTACAGTTAAAAAGAGCATTGTTTTACCCAAGGCTGCAACCTGATTAATGAAAATTTGATTGATTAACCATATGACTTTAATTATGTGATCCTATATGGTTTTCCCGGGACGCGGGTGGCCCTGTGGGTAAAACCTCAGCGCCTAGGACTTGCTGATCATAAGGTCGGCGGTTTGAATCCCCGCAGCGGGGTGAGCTCCCGTCATTCGGTCCCAGCTCCTGCCCACCTAGCAGTTCGAAAGCACTCCTAAGGGCAAGTAGATAAATAGGTACCGCTTTATAGCGGGAAGGTAAACGGCGTTTCCGTGTGCTGCGCTGGTGCAGGCTCGCCAGAGCAGCTTCGTCACGCTGGCCACGTGACCCGGAAGTGTCTCCGGACAGTGCTGGCCCCCGGCCTCTTAAGCGAGATGGGCGCGCAACCCCAGAGTCGGACACGACTGGCCCATACGGGCAGGGGTACCTTTACCTTTACCTTATATGGTTTTCCCAGTAGTGATGTATGGAAGTGAAAGCTGGACCACAAAGAAGGCTGATCACCGGAGAATTGATTCTTTTGAATTGTGGCGCTGCGGGAGACTCTTGGGAGTCCCATGGAATGCAAAAAGATCAAACCTATCCATTCTGAAGGAAATCAGCCCTGAGTGCTCACTGGAAGGACAGACCCTGAAGCTGAGGCTCCAATACCTTGGCCTCCTCATGAGAAGAGAAGACTCCCTGGAAAAGACCCTGATGTTGGGAAAGATTGAGGGCATAAGGAGAAGGGGACGACAGAGGACAAGATGGTTGGACAGTGTTCTCGAAGCTACAAACATGAGTTTGATCAAGCTGCGGGAGGCAGTGGAAGACAGGAGTGCCTGGTGTGCTCTGGTCCATGGGGTCATGAAGAGTCGGACATGACTAACTGACTAAACAACCAAAATATACTGTAAGTCTACTCAGAACTAAGCCTCAATGGATTCAATAGGATTTGTGCCTAGGTAAGTGAGTATAGCAGGATATACAACTTAATTTCTGTGCAGGGTCATCATACCCATAGGTGCTAGGGGTGCAGGGCACCCAGACGCCGGGCTCTCTGGGGCGCCAGACCGAGAGTCTGGGGCCCGAGAGTTGAGTCTGGGGAAGAGCCCGCCCGTCGGTCGGAGCGCTGCAGCAAGCTCTTCTGCTGTAGGTGGCTCTGTGCCGCAAGTTCAGGGGCGACTGATCTAGTGAGACACTGAGGTGGCCAGCTGGCCAGCTCCGCCCTCCCGCACTCCTGGGACTGGGCAACCGGGGTGGGGGTGATCTTTGCACTCTAGCACCGCATATGCTTAAGACAGCCCTGTTTCTGTGATACCTCAGATATTGCATATGCATCTTGCCTCAACTTTTCAATTATGGTGAAACTGCAAAAAACACCAGTGTGTTTTCCCCTCTGTGGGTTTCCACATAGTTCTCAGCTACTCAAATGAGAGGAGGGTATCTACTTCGTTCATAAGAACTCTTAAAATTCTACATTCCTGCATTCATCCAATCATTCCCCAAATTTACTTCTCCACCAATAAACCAACCTGGTCAACAAATCTCAGTTGGCAAATTGTTTACTTAAAAAGAACCCACAGCATGGCAAAGACACAGTTCATACTTCAGTTTATAAGATGTCTAAGGAGCTAACTATAACCTACACAGAAATGCATATAATGAAGTTCTGGCAGTGCTTTTGGTTTTTAAAAAAAGGGTTT
Organism: Podarcis cretensis; assembly: GCF_951804945.1. NCBI lineage: Eukaryota > Metazoa > Chordata > Lepidosauria > Squamata > Lacertidae > Podarcis > Podarcis cretensis. The sequence continues at coordinate 20,154,308 of NC_137176.1, read as the reverse complement.
TTCTGAGAGGGCTATTTGAAGTAGAGGATGATGGGGGTTGGGGTGGGGTTTGATACTCCCTTCCCCGGTCACTTTTTTCTTCTAACTCACCCCATCGTGAAGGAACTTTCCCGAAAACAAAAGGGGTGTCCCTAATTTGGTTACTTATATGCACGTAACGTGTAGTTTCGCCTAGAAGCAATTAATTTTTCTTGGGGACTTAAGCACAAATTAATTAGTAACACAATGCACACAATTCATATTTTCACTTAAAAGTACTTTTCTCCAAAAACCTAACTTTAAAAGTTCCATTCAGCAGGGACAAAAAGTGTTGCAAACATTTCATAGAATTATTTTGGTATACACACACATATCAAATATCACGAGACATTTTATATCTCACTTTTAATATCTCAGTGACGTTAACATGAAGTTTTACTGCAATGATTTCTAGAAACGGTATAACACTGTGGCAGAAATGGCAAAGCTATATAACAAACTTAAAAGCTTTTTAAAAAAAAAAATCTGAAGGGGGCATAAATATTTTTTTTAAAAGGTTCTAGCCAGCACTGTGCCATTCAGAAGTGTTTTATATCAGTATATATATTAAGACACATACAAGTTAGAGCAGCCGGCACTAAATCTGAGAATACGCTATTAGAACTGAAATAAAAGGTGATGGAATATGTGATACAAAAGCAAATCTGACTATGGGCTGATTTTAATGTTGTATCTACTGCATGGAGCCCACCAAAACCATACTGTTAAACAGCGGGCAGGGTGGACAATTATCCATCAGCAAAAGGAGGAAATGAATTTTTTGGACTTGCTTCTGTCAATCTCTGGTACTGGACAATCTTTTCTGTTTCATATGTATAATTTTTACTAGGTTTGTCGTCCCCCCCCCCCATAAAATTTGACATATTGGCTCCACCTCTTTGTGGGGACGCGTTGGGGGTGAGCTGCCGAGCCTTCCCCCTCAGTGTGGGGGGTGGGACTGTGTCCCACCTTACGTTGAGGAAGCCTGGCCATGCCAATCTGCCAAGCAGCCAATCAGGCAGCTTGGGGGCATGGCCGGGGTCAGTTTAAACCATGGCACAATGCTGAATCACCCCTTTACAGTCTCGCACCATGGATCTGCAGCTTCAGCCCCTTCCTCTTTACATCCTTCTGTTAGTTTCTGTTTGCCACTGTGCAGTGTTTTGGAGTCACAAGACTCTGTTTACATTCCAGAGACATTCCAGGCTGTTGGAAGTCTCACGGGAGATGGATGTGACGTTACTGGTTTCTTGTTCCTTTGTTTTTCAGTTGCTCTCTGCCTTTCACAGAGAGAGAATGATTTATTTTCTGTTTGCGTAGCTAGAAAATAAAGCATAGCAATGTAGCCAAAAATCTCATCACTTCCGCGTGCTACTTTGATTCTCTGCTGAATGGGAATGTGCCTGGAGCCTCATCAAAGGCTCAGGTCGTTAATCATGTCGGAGGACAATTCCGGAAGATGAGCTTTATCAGCTCGGTCGCAGCAGAGATTCCAACACCTTCCACATGGTGCCAGCTCCTTTGTGGTGGGGTTAGGCATTGAAATAGCATTGGGGGGGAGGCAAGGTGCAGCCATCACCTGCCCCTCCGTGCTCAGAGGTATTCCGTTAAAGGAATCCAGAAGGGCTAGGGCCAGGCCACGACCCCAGCGGGAACCCAGGGGGTGCTCAAGGCGATCCACATTGGCAGGGCTCCCCCTACTGGTGGTTTACCCTTACCAGACTCCCTGCAAAGTGGGCAGAAGTCAGATACAGTCTGTTGATGCCAATGTCTAACCCAATACCGCTCACATTCTGTAACTAATAAAGTAAGGTTACCAGACGTCCCCATTTCTGGGGGACAGTCCTCGGATTTACAAATCAGTCCCCATACAAAATCCATTGAAGTTGAAAAGTGTCCCCGGATTCATTGAAAAAAATCTGGTAACCTTACAATAAAGTTGTGGCCCAAATTTTGCCCATTAACATTAACCTAAAATTCTGTGTCCTTGTGCCTTTATTCTCATGGGGGTGGCTTGGGGTTTTGACACACAATATTCAATTCACTTTATTTATTTATTTATTTATTTATTTATTTATTTATTTAATTAATTTTGACTTCCCATCCTTACGTCTGTGATATTTCCGTTGCATTCCTTGATCTGCTGCCACAACTGCTCTTTATTTTCTATTATATTATAACATATATTACAATCATTTATCTGGACCATCTTTTTTCCAGATAGCACAGTCAATCACAATCATTCATATGGCCCCACCCCAAATGTAAATACAAAACATTTTTTTAAAGAATAAATTCCAATAGGAGTGGTTTATAGAGGGCAGTGGATCCCTCTGAAACACCATTTTGATTTTATTTTCTACTTTTCTGGATGGCCTTGAAGTTGCAAGTTAAAGTTCAAGTCAATCTGGAGTCCCTCAGAAATGCATTGAAAGTTGCACAGGATCTGCTCAAGCAATCAGCTGCATGTATTTTAACCCGAACAGTCCAACACATGCCTTTGAAATCTATTTGTTGCTCTTCTCTGAAACTGTGTTGCTCTCCCCTCTTCCCACTTTCTGTACCAGTTTGCCAGCCATTAAACGAAGTAAAATATATATACTGGACTAGGTTTATTACAGATCCTGAAGCTGAGCCTCCAGTACTTTGGCCACCTCATGAGAAGAGAAGACTCCCTGGAAAGGACCCTGATGTTGGGAAAGATTGAGGGCACAAGGAGTAGGGGAAGACAGAGGACGAGATGGTTGGATAGTGTTGTGGAAGCTACCAGCATGTGTTTGACTAAATTGCGGGAGGCAGTGGAAGACAGAAGTGCCTGGCGTGCTCTGGTCCTTGGGGTCACGAAGAGTCAGACACGACTAAACGACTAAACAACAACAACAAGGTTTATTACTGATATATTATTTTTTGCAAGGAGAAAAGTAGGCACATTATATTTAAAGTTAGAAAGTGAACACTATCTGTTTGCTAAAGGCATTCAAACAAAGTAGTGGCAAAGTTTCTTTCTTTTTTTGCTTTTTTCAAAAATGAAACAAGTTGGCTAACTCATCTTTAAAGGCAAGCCCACCCACGGAAACTTCATTAATTTTGCTCATCAGAAGTTACATATACCCCCACTTTTGCAGGGAATGAAATGGTCCCTTGGAAGGAACAGTATTCAGCCCAGCTTGGATAAAAGCAACAGCAGGAAGATGCAAGGAGAACGACATATAGAACATAAAAGTATAAATGAAAACACAGTATTAATATGGAGAAAGAGTTCTAACAGCTCAATTATTTTTTCATGTTAGATTAGAAGCATTCGTATGTGTGTGCATTTCAGTGGATTAAAAATGACATTTGTCTTTTTTACTCCAATACAAATATTATTTATCCCTGAGTTTCCAAGGCAGCAATAACATTTTAAAAACCATTCAAAGTTTGAAACCAGTAAACCCAAATCAACACAAAACCAGAACTATATACCTTCCATTTAGGGTGTTAGAAGAGGGGTAGTACCTCTGGTGGGGGGGCAAATTGTACTCCTTCTGGGGTAATCTGTACACCTTCTGGGGTAGGACAAGATGAACTGTGTGACACTGAGAACATTAAAGGGACTTGGGATGAGACACTCTACCTTTGGTGGCAAGTTTTCTGGGAACTGGCATGTGATAGCAGATAGCCTTGGAATGTCTCTAGTAGCACCTTGCAGATGACTTAAGTGGAGATGCTCACTCAGAGGCCTACCACAACATCTCCTGCTGCATCCACCTACAATTTTCTGAAGATCCCTTGCCACAAAATGGCACCTTCTTTAAAAACAACACAAAACACTCTCTTTTAACGTTTAAATAACATATAACTTTTACTTAGTGTGCTTGCACTTGCAGATTAAAATCTACAATGCAGGCGGATGTTTAAGATGCTATAACAATAACAATAATTTATTTGCACCCCACCCATCTGGCTGGGTTTCCCCAGCTACTCTTGAATATTGGGAACTTACATATATATCTAAGACTGACTAACATTTAAAGACTAACTGATACTCTGAGGCAGACAGCAGCACAACACAACATGCCTTTTGCTCTAACTGTTAAAACCAGTGCTATTTTTGTAGAAAAAGAGTTGCCGGAACTCACCATGGATGTCTTGTCTCTCCTGTTCTCTTCTAATGGCAATGGCAGCCATTGCTATTATAAGAGAAGGCAGAGTTGCAGCTCAAAGGAGCCTTGGTTAAGACTGTTCTACCAGCTGAACAAACTGCCACAGAGTGTATGATGCCACAGAAAAAGATGTAGTATAAATACCAACACTGGGAAACACTGGTCTGAGAGTGCTCCAATTGGAGAACAGCTTTTACCGAAGGTGTCATGGGCTTTGAAGACACTCAAACTCAGGAGGAAAGGGAGAAACGTTCTGAGAGGAAGGCACGCTTGGCAAACCCTCACCGTCATCAACTCCTACCTGGAAACCTATGTCCCCTCTGTGGAAGGATGTGTGGATCCAGAACTGGTCTCCACAGTCACTTACGGACTCACTGTTAAGACTGTGTTCATGGAAGACAATCTTACTTGGCTACAAGTGATCACAGAAGAAGCCATAGAGTTCTACAGCTCTTGCAACAAACCCTTTACACATGCATTTTGGATGCCAGCATTCCACAGTTTGGAGGGGTACATCTTCAAAAGCTCATTTTCTATTTTGTCCTCTTGCTTTTTACACTTCTGTTCGAGAGAAGGCAAAATCACGACCCCTCTACTTGAAATCCTTTGTAAAATGTTGCAAAATTCATAAAGGGTGCATCACGTTGTTGAAGGCCTATGCAAAACCCCTCCAGTTTGGAGGGGTACATCTTCAAAAGCTCATTTTCTATTTTGTCCTCTTGCTTTTTACACTTCTGTTCGAGAGAAGGCAAAATCACGACCCCTCTACTTGAAATCCTTTGTAAAATGTTGCAAAATTCATAAAGGGTGCATCACGTTGTTGAAGGCCTATGCAAAACAAAAATTATTGTTTCTTCAAATGCATGGCTCCCTGAACATTTTGGACATTGTACCCAATCAATTTGGACTACATTTTGTAATGAGGTGTGTGCAGTCACAAACAGGTCAAGCTGCATATTAATTTTGTCGTATTACTGTAGTTCTCACCAGGTGCCCTATTCATATGATCCAGAGCTGGTGTGAGTAGGATCATGGCTGAATTGCCATTGATGTAATTAACTGACTTTATCAGCACTGCTCTGAGTTAAGTAATGTCCATGTGGTGTTTTGGAGATAGCTGTGCAAGTTTAAAAATGAGTTAGGGAGCAAGCAAAATAAACTTCTTGTTTATGTGTGTGTGGGTGGGGCTGTGGGTTAAACCACTGAGCCTAGGGCTTGCCGATCAGAAGGTTGGCAGTTCGAATCCCTGCGACAGGGTGAGCTCCCGTTGTTCGGTCCCTGCTCCTGCCAACCTAGCAGTTCGAAAGCACGTCAAAGTGCAAGTAGATAAATAGGTACCGCTCTGGCAGGAAGGTAAACGGTGTTTCCGTGCACTGCTCTGGTTCGCCAGAAGCGGCTTAGTCATGCTGGCCTCATGACCTGGAAGCTGTACACCGGCTCCCTTGGCCAATAAAGCAAGATGAGCACCACAACCTCAGAGTCATCCATGACTGGACCTAATGGTCAGGGGTCCCTTTACCTTTACCTAAGAGAACATGAAATCCAACATGGCTGTCCATTAATATAACATTTAACAGGTCTAACTATGTAATCCGACATACGCTTCCTCAGATATAAACCCCATTTTATTCAATGGGGCTTGTTATTTAGTAAATGTGTTTAGCAGTGCTTTTTTTCCTGGGGGGACGCAGGGGTACGCATACCCCTAAACATTTTGTGAATCTTTGTACTTTTGTCCATTTACTGTACATGTTTTTCCAGATTTCAACAATAAAATGGTGGTTTTCCCCTAAACATTTTTTTTAAAAAGAAAAAAAGCACTGGCATTCAGGATTAGAGCCTAAGGAGCAAAACAAAATATTTACACATTTAAAATGTAAGCAATTATTAGTTCTACAGCAATGGATACAAAATGATTACATACTAAAAAACAAAAATTACCTGACCTGTTCAACAGAATCAAGTATCCTTATGTTTCATATTTAATAATAATAATAATAATAATAATAATAATAATATACATTTACTGTCATTTTGCAACCTGTGTACAATGAAATTAAATGATCCCCCCCCCCAACACTCAATCTCTTATCGAACAACACACCACCTCGCAAGTCAATTTTGTGATGTTATTTTCCGTTCAGCAGCCTAAAAGCCCACGGATAGAAGCTATTTTTTAGCCTGTTGGTATGGCTGATTATACTTCTATATCTACTGCCTGAGGGTAGAAGATTAAAGAGGTGATGGCTGGGGTGTGAGTCATCCCTGAGAATTTTTCTCGCTCTCCTAAGGCAATGATCCCTTGTCATGTTATCTAGTGGACTCAAGGGACAGTCCATGATATCATGGGCTGTATTCACCACCCTCTGTAGAGACTTTCTGTCCATGGCTGTCAGGCCAGCATACCACACTGTGATACCATATGAAAGGAAACTTTCTAAAAGGAGTTCATCAGTTGTTGTTTACCATTATTCTTTCGCAAGACCCTGAGGAAATGGAATCTCTGTTGGGCCTTTCTGACCACCTGAGTTATGCTGATTTTCCAAGTGAGGTCCTCACTAAGGTAAACTCCCAGGAATTTAAAGGAGGAGACTCTCTCCATACAGCCTCCCCACCCCCACCCCCGATATACAAAGGGGCAGGTTCCCCTCTCTTCCTTAAAACAGTCTTGAAATACTTGCTAGTGACTGTTCCTGCCAAATTCCCACCCCAGTTATGTCCTACCTTATTGGGATCCCATAATACCATCACTCTCATGTCTTCATAACCTCGAAACTTTATCACTATAGAGCTAATGCAGAATTACGCAACTTGACCAGGATTGGTTGTCAACACTGGAAAGACGCCAATTTTATTGATAAAGTTATTATTATTTATTATTATTGATTTATTGAATTTATATTCCACCCTATACCCGGAGGTCTTAGGGTGGTTCACAGAACAAAATAAAAATATAAAACCACAAAACATATAAAGTTGTGATTTTAGGGATAATTGCTTTTTATGACAAGTTGATGTTTTTTTTTAGAAAAAGAAATTACTGCTATACATTGCCTTGGGCATTCATGGTGATGGAAAAGCTGTAAAGAAAACATAAAGATAAATTAATGGACCCTTTCTCCTCCTTGTTGCATCCATTTTTAAGGGGAATGCAGTACTAAATTGTAAATAAACAACTTAATTTAAGACACGTCCTTGAAACATTGCTGTGAACACATGCTTCTCGGAGATGTCTCTTTACTTTCAATGGTGGGTTAGGATTCTCAGTAAAAAATTCGCAAAGTCTGAGAACCAAGAGTCAGGAGTCGCTGATTTCAGAAGGCAGGGCTTGGTGATGTACAGGGGAGTTACTGCAGTGGATCCATAGGGAGAATGCCCCAGATCTTTATCTAAGTCCACTCACCTTTTAGAAGAAGAAGAAGAAGAAGAAGAAGAAGAAGAAGAAGAGTTTGGATTTGATATCCCACTTTATCACTACCCCTAAGGATTCTCAAAGCGGCTAACATTCTCCTTTCCCTTCCTCCCCCACAACAAACACTCTGTGAGGTGAGTGGGGCTGAGAGACTTCAGAGAAGTGTGACTAGCCCAAGGTCACCCAGCAGCTGCATGTGGAGGAGCGGAGACGCGAACCCGGTTCACTAGATTACGAGACTACCGCTCTTAACCACTACACCACACTGGGTGGCACTGTGGTCAGGCAGCCGTGCCTTAATAGTTTTACGGCTTAGGGGTGTAGGTATGCCACCTCCCCCCTACGTTATGGCCGGCTGCATAATCTGTGCTGGGGGACAGCCCCAGTCAATCAGCTGGCAGGGTGGGTGTGGCTGCAGGTAATTTAATTGTGGTGTGGCCAGCCGGCACCCTCTTCTTGCCTCTTTGTCAGATCACCTGCCCTCTTTTCATGCTTTGCTCTGAAATGAACTTGGTACAGTCATACCTTGGGTTACAGATGCTTCAAGCCAATGCAATTCTGGGCTGCATCAATAGGAGTATAGCATCTAGATCAAGGGAAGTAATAGTGCCACTGTATTCTGCTCTGGTCAGACCTCACCTGGAGTACTGTGTCCAGTTCTGGGCACCACAGTTCAAGAAGGACACTGACAAACTGGAACGTGTCCAGAGGAGGGCAACCAAAATGGTCAAAGGCCTGGAAACGATGCCTTATGAGGAACGGCTAACGGAGCTGGGCATGTTTAGCCTGGAGAAGAGGAGGTTAAGGGGTGATATGATAGCCATGTTCAAATATATAAAAGGATGTCACATAGAGGAGGGAGAAAGGTTGTTTTCTGCTGCTCCAGAGAAGCGGACACAGAGCAATGGTTCAAATCTACAAGAAAAAAGATTCCACCTAAACATTAGGAAGAACTTCCTGACATTAAGAGCTGTTCGACAGTGGAATTTGCTGCCAAGGCGTGTGGTGGAGTCTCCTTCTTTGGAGGTCTTTAAGCAGAGGCTTGACAACCTCTGATGGTGTTTCCTGCTTGGCAGGGGGTTGGACTCGATGGCCCTTGTGGTCTCTTCCAACTCTATGATTCTATGATTCTGTGATTCTATGATTCTATGATTCTATGATTCTATGATTCTATGATTCTATGATTCTATGATTCTATGATTCTGTGATTCTAGGTTGCGTTTTCTTGGGTTACGGACCCACCAAAACCCAAAAGTACCGGAATGGGTTACTTCCGGGTTTCAAGGGTCACACATACGCAGAAGACCAAATCACAACCTGTGTGTGCGCAGATGTGCCACTGCGGGTTGCGAACGTGCATCCCGCATGGATCACGTTTGCAACCCAAGCGTCCACTGTATTGCAATTGTTGGTCGCCATGTTGGGGCCATAGCTGTCAACTTTTCCCTTTTCTTGCGCGGAATCCTATTCAGAATAAGGAAATTTCCCTTTTTAAAAAAGGTAAAAGTTGACAGCTATGGTTGGGGCTGGGTAGGATTTTTCCCCCACTTGGTAAATTGACACCAGCCATTTGGTTTTTGCCTACCTTCTAGCAATTGTCACAACTTTTGTGAGGTTAGGCATTGGGTAAGCCTTTGGTCGTTTGGAGGGAAGGTTGTTGCCTTTGCCTGCACCTCCTAAGTAAGGCTATCCTGTTAAAGGGATCCGGGTATGAATACTGTCTGAAGCCTGGGCGTGGGCTAGGGCTATGTCACAGCCCCTACCGGGACCTCTCTGGGTGCCCCTATTTGATGTAAGCTGCAGGGCACCCACTATTGGTGATTTACCCTTCCATGGACTCCCAGCAGATGATCTGGAGTCATGATACAGCCTGGTTTCACCCCAATGCCTAAGCCAAACTGCTCACATCTGTAACCAATAAAATTGTGGCCTATTTGAACCCACAAGCCAAAATATTCCATATCAGTGTGTTTTATTGTTCTCCTGGGAACGTTGTGGCTTGGGTGTCATGGCACACAAGTGCCCTGAGTGATTTTGGGTTGGTAATGAATTTTGGGGGAAACTGAATGGGGAAGTGATCAGGGTTACTGGGTAGTATTTTAATTTGGGGAAATAATTGAAAATTACTATTGGGGGTAACTGAAGGGCACTGAAGTTATTTGGAGCAGGATCTGCTGGGAAAGTAATTGTTTTAAATTAATTGAAGAGAATCTGATTTGGGGGTCATCTGAGCTGAGGTACAAATTAATTGAAGTGTTAATCAGGGTGATTTGTCTGGGAAACCAGTTGGCTTGCTTTCCATGGCATTTTAATTTGCATGTATATATTTAAATTAGCACATGCAAATTTGTGTCGATGGCCCATGTCTCAAATCTTTTAAGTACTTGGTAACACCCCAGATGATGCTACAGGGCTGCTAGCTTGATTCATCGATTGGAGTATGACCAAAAGCTGAAGAAACAGAGGTAGAGAAGTGCAGGCACAGGAAAATGGAGAAGCTGCAAATTCAAACCTAATATTTCCTATTTTGCATGGTAAAAACTGGGGACAAATCCTCTGATGTAAAGTTCTCTCTGTGTGTGTGGTATGGGAGGTACTTTTTAAAGCAATAGGAATGGATGAAACTTTCAATTTGGGTTTCTCTCAATTTCACATTTTCTAAACAGTTCAGTACTCTACAGCAATTTGTGGATTTTATATAAGTCCTCAGGAATTTCCTCAGCATTTTATATCAAATTTCTCCTGCTATACAAATTTATGTAAAACAAGTCCATCTAAGGGTAACATCATTTTCAGTAATTTATGCATAATTAGGAGGACTTTATTCTAGTATATGCATTTTTGTACTGACGGGAGAACAACATTGCAAAATTTGGAAAACTGAGTTTCAAAGGATTTCTGTGTTTCAGTTCATGTATTGTATTGGAACGTGCATAATAATAAAGATCATCTTTAAATGTAAACTGAATAAAATTCAAAGAGGAAATGCTGTTATTGCATGTGAATGCATTGTGTTAGACCCACAATCATGTTGAAGTGCCTCACAATAAGCAGCCACATTCCTTTAATTACTTTGTGTGAGGTCTGTAAAGATCATTCCTAGAACCATTTGAGATGGTTTTCAATAGGAGAGAGCACAAATGTTCCCTATACATGAATAGAACAGTTTTTTTCTATATTTAACATTGTTTAATAATAATATTTTTTTTAAGTAGTCAAGATCCTTGGCCCATAATTCTTTCTGTCCTCCTCTCTGAGTTCTTTGCTTTTGTTGTACAAGGCAAACTAAACAACAGAGTTTTATTCAATACTCATGAGGAATGCGCAACACTGGCCAGGAATTTTTAGAAACCACAAAGTATTCTGTTTTTTAAATGGATAGTGTAATCTATGTGTTGGATCCTTCATGCCAAAAGTTGAGTAATGTCATGTTTTGGTCAGCCATCTTGATTCAAAATGGTGCCTAGCATCCAAAGAGTTACAAAGTCTGCCACCCCCACCCTAGGAAGCATTACGCCAAATTTGGTGACAAGAAGCAGCAAAGCAAATGAGTGAAGTCACACCAAAGTGGCATTTTGGTGGTCGCTATCTTAATTCCAGTTTGCCAGTGATATCTCAAGAGGCAGCTGAACCTAGAGAGAACAAACAAACAAACTGACATACCATTCTCCATAATATATTGTAGATTAAGTGAGCTAAACTTTCTCAGTTTGCTGTATACGTATATCACCAAGATATGCAGCAAATTGCCCCACTGCTCACATTAGGACAGCCATCTTCGCTCAGCTCTAATTTTCACCTAGGTACAACCACTTTGAAAAAAGTTATTGTGAATGTGCCAGCGTATGATAATATTTCTAGTTACCGTATTTGAAAAATGTGTTGTCATGTGGGGTTGGCTGTCCAGAACCAGGGCGGAAATATTACAATACAGATAATTTAGATCTCCTACAAGGTTTTGTGAAACAACTCCAAAAGTCACATACAAGGTTGACTCTTTGATGGACAAAATGTTTATAATGTGTATTAATTGTCCTAATTTTTGGTACGTCATGAATTGCAATAATAAGAATAAGAATAAGAATAAGAATAAGAATAAGAATAAGAATACCCCACCCATCTGATTAGGTTTCCCCAGCCACTCTGGGCGGCTCTCAACAGAATATTAAAAACACAATAAAACACCAAACATTAAAAACTTCCCTAACCAGGGCTGCCTTCAGATGTCTTCTAAAAGTCAGATAGTTGTTGATTTCCTTGACATCTGTTGGGAGGGCATTCCACAGAGCTGGCGCTACTACCAAGAAGGCCCTCTGCCTGGTTCCCTGTAACCTCACTTCTCGCAGGGAGGGAGCCACCAGAAGGCCCTCGGAGCTGGACCTCAGTGTAAACTCTCCCTCTGATACAGCCCCCAAATAATGTACATCTGACTGTGTAACAGCCAGACAGGCTGTTAACTGTTTCTCACTCTGCCAAGACTTGAACCTTATCCTGTTTGTGACATCATACATGGTATCAGATGCATTCATCCTACACTGTCTCCATGCCAACTGCAGTGGCCAATAAGCACCTGCAACTCATTAGTTATTGGTTGGATATTTATTTTATTTTGCATGGACAGGAGGAGTCCCCCAAACCCTGGGTGGCCCCATGTGGAATAACTACTCAAAACAACGTGCTATGGGATTAAAATTGGCCACAAATTTATTATGTTTCAGATGTGGGTAGACCTTGGCTCAGGCATTGGGCGTTCATCCCTCCCCGTCCCCCGCTGGGGATCTGGGAAACATCAGGGTTATCCAGTGGGGGGGGGAATGGGCTGGCTCTGGAGAACATATGTTCAAGCAGAGAGAGCCTGCCCCCGTTACGCCACCGTCACAGGGGAGAGCAATCACAACCTCTAGGCGTACGGCCAAAGCCTCCCCTCAAAACAACCCCTTTAACGAGGAACCCTGGTATCGGCGCCGCAAGGAGAAGGGGGGCGTGGGTCACCGCTACACGCCTCCCCCCATTTAGGGAAGATAGACTAAAGGATTCCACCCAAGGCCTGATACCGCCAAAGCTGTGATGTTTTGCTATGGGAAAGGCAAACCTTCCAATCAGTGGTGTAGCGTGGGTTGTCAGCACCCGGGGCAAGGCAAGTAATTTGCGCCCCCTAACCCTGGATTTGCGCCCCCTAACCCTAACCCTATCCCTAACCCCCAGATGTTGCGCCCGGTGCGGCCGGCCCCCCCTGCACCCCCCACGCTACGCCACTGCTTCCAATTCAGGAGAATTCCTTTCCGGCCCTTCAACAGTGACCTTGACGTAGCAGTGCCTGTGTACCTGTGGAGAAAAGGTTAACCTGCGAAAGAAGTCTTAACTGAGGGTGGGTAGGGTGGGAAAAGCTCTGGAGCCAACTGACAATTCCTAGGTAAGATCCTCCCCCTATTGTGTGGGCAGACTGGTCCCTCCCCCTACCTGGCCTGATCACCTGGACAACGCCTCCCCAGGTGGGATTGGGCAACTGGCTGAGGTAGGCAGAGACCTCCAGGTATCCCACCTGGGGAAGGCAAAGCCAAGCCTGTGCTAATGGTGCCACATAGGGTCCCAGGTGCTGCGCGTGACCATGCAAAGGGCGCCCCCCGTTTAATGCGGGCAGTGCTCATTATTACCTATACCTGAAGAAAAGTTTACTGTAACCTAAAAGCCTGGGCTGGATCTAGACACATCATACAAGTGTTTCAGTTAAATGCGTTGTAAACTCATACAGGGAAATCCGGTTGGGAAATATGGGACTCCACAGCGCCATCTGGGGTCACAGTGTTATATTGCATATACAGCGCATAAAGGTCAAGGTAAAGGTACCCCTGCCCGTACGGGCCAGTCTTGACAGACTCTGGGGTTGTGCGCCCATCTCACTTAAGAGGCCAGGGGCCAGCGCTGTCCGGAGACACTTCCGGGTCACGTGGCCAGCGTGACATCGCTGCTCTGGCCAGAGCCAGAGCCAGAGCCGCACACGGAAATGCCGTTTACCTTCCCGCTGGTAAGCGGTCCCTATTTATCTACTTGCACCCGGAGGTGCTTTCGAACTGCTAGGTTGGCAGGCACTGGGACCGAGCAACGGGAGCGCACCCCGCCGCAGGGATTCGAACTGCCGACCTTTCGATCGGCAAGCCCTAGGCGCTGAGGCTTTAACCCACAGCGCCACCTGCGTCCCCCATACAGCGCATATAAAACACTTTTTCTAGCTGAGTCCCAGTATTTCATTTAAAGATGTCCAATGAAAGATGTTGCCTCTCTTGTTATTTCCATTAACATTCTGCAGCATTAAAAAAATATATAAAGCTATTTCATGTTGGTGTCTTTGATAAGACAAATACTTGCGCTGCAAATGCAGATAGCTTTTAAAAGTCATGAGAAAACATCTGTCAGGAACAGCATTTTTGACACCAACATTAGAGGCTATTTAGTACTGGCAAGGCAAAAAGCATTGTAACAGCTGGAACAATTAGGTTAATACACCAAAAATGCATAATTAATATACCACATGTAGTATTTCATCTGATACTGTTTTCACTGACATATCATTGTGCATTAAAAAAAGTGCATCAAAACTAGAGGATTTTGTTGCGAATCACAATCAAAGCATTTTTCAAACCACTGTATATGTGGAAAGATTCATACATTTCCAATGTAAGTCCAATTTAGATGTACAGTGGTACCTCTGGTTACAGACGTTTCAGGCTACAGACTCTGCTAACCCAGAAATAGTACCTCAGGTTAAGAACTTTGCTTCAGGATGAGAACAGAAATCGTGCGGCAGTAGCGGGAGGCCCCATTAGCTAAAGTGGTGCTTCAGGTTAAGAACAGTTTCAGGTTAAGAACGGACCTCTGGAACAAATTAAGTTCTTAACCCGAGGTACCACTGTATGGGAATGACAAATATAGCATTTGGCTAGAGTGCTGCAACTTGTTCTTATTCTTCTTAAGAGTGTGTCACCTTTACTGTAACCAATGTACATTCCCTTGGGAACAAGCCTCACTGTAATATGTGGGACTTTTATTTTGAATCAGCATGCACAGAATAGGGCTGGAAACCTCCCTTAGCACATTGGGAAGGAAACATCATGAGCCCCAGGGAATAAGTCAAGGCCTGAAGCTTTTCAAGGTTTCCTCATTCAGCTCTCTGTTCTTGTTTTCCATCATTCATCCTTTGATTTTGTAGGCCTATGATCTGGATTATTTATTTATTTATTTATTCATCAAATAGATTTCATGCCTCTCCCTTCAGCAGGGTTCAAGCACACAAAAAGCTAAAACGGCAATAAAGCAAATGAAAACAAAACAAGACAAAACAAAACAAAAATCATATACACATATATAAACACCATACTGTGCAAAAGGTTCTAGAGATAAGGGCAAATAAACCAAGGCAGCTCCAATGCATTGTTGCACTTGAAGTAGGAAACACAGATTTATCTTCTCCCAGCCCCTCCAAAATTCACTTATACTGAAAACGTCTCATCCGATTCCACTTTCCCTTCCACACTGTTAGATAATGCAGCATGGAATGACCACTCATCCAGTCCAGAGGGGGTGGGCGGTGGTTGCGGCCCAGCATGGTGGCCCCTCATAATTCTGGAGGGTGAAAATCTCCTCCATAGTGGCCGTCCACTTGTGCATTTCCTGGCTGGCCACTCGGGATAGCCCACCACCCACAAATTTAAACTGCCCTATCAGGGGCAAGCTAGGAAGCGGGGCCTGGGTAGTGGATCAGAGTGGGAAAGTGTTCATTCTGCTCTGGCTCCTGACCATAATCCATTTTCCCTTTCACATTGTTACATTATTCTTCCATTTTCCTAATGCACCATGGAATTGATCCCCACCAACTACACCTTCTCTTTCACTTATTCTGTATAGACATCTGTGGAAATTATAAGACCCCTTCCACTAGCTCAACCATTTCCAATGACTATCATCTCCCCTGCCCGCCCCCCAATCTACTACTACAAAACCCTCAGGTCTACAGTCCTTCTGAGCCAAGGAAAGACTTCATTTATAAGATTTTATTGAAGCCTTTTCATAATGCAATAAGATAAAAGAAACTAATCTGAATAAAAACACAGAAAGAGAAAACACAGAGTCCTCTCTCCAAGGTAGCTCTTAACCCTTGTCACCCAAAGAAAATGGTGGACCCTCCCAGGTCTCCCTGGGATATCTACAATACCCTGCCTCTCAGGTTCCTCCCATCTACCATGCACCATCTTTGCCAAAGGTGATGGCAGTGACACAGCCCCCATTTTGGGGAGAGTGGACCAATAGTAGACTGCAAGACAGAGATGGTGCTTATGGGAAAGACTCCATATTTTGGAACTGAATAGAATTGGCCAAACCATTCTGTTCCATTTATAATGGTTTTACTTGTTTTATAACATAATGGTTTTATCTCCTTTTATAATGATATATTATATTGTTGTACACCACCTCAATCTCTGTGTGATGCAAGACTCCAGGGATTCATGGGACACAGGTGGCACTGAGCCTCTTGGGCTTGCCTATCAGAAGGTCGGCGGTTCGAATCCCTGCAACGGAGAGAGCTACTATTCCTCTGTCCCAGCTCCTGCCAACCTAGCAGTTCAAAAGGATGCCAGTGCAAGTAGATAAATAGGTACCACTGTGGCGGGAAGGTAAACAGTGTTTACATGAGCTCTGGTTTCCATCACAGTCTTCCATTGCACCAGAAGCAGTTTAGTCATGCTGGCCACATGACCCGGAAAGCTGTCTGTGGACAAATGCCAGCTCCCTCGGCCTGAAAGCGAGATGAGCGCCACAACCCCATAGTTGCCTTTTATTGGACTGAACCGTCCAGGTGTCCTTTACATTTTTTCTTTTTTTCTTTTTTTTTTTAACCAGGGGTTCTGGGCACTTACCCGGGGGTCTGCTTCCCTGAATGAGGGAGAGTGCAGTTTTTATGATATACAGTGGTACCTCGGAATGTGAACGGGATCCGTTCCGGAGCCCTGTTCGCATCCAGAAGCAAACGTAACTAGTGACGGCACGTCTGCACACGTGTCGCTTTTGACCGCTTCTGCGCATGCACGTGACGTCATTTTGAGTGTCTGCGCATGCGCGAGCAGTGAAACCCAGAAGTAACGCGCTCCGTTACTTCTGGGTTGCCGCGGAGCGCAACTCGAACGCGCTCAACATGAAGCATATTCAACCCGAGGTATGACTGTTTAGTTTATTTACACATATGTGCAACCTGAGACTATTATGGAGGGGCTCACAACACCCCAGAAGGTCTTGCTTCTTCCAAAGCCACAGCCTTGGATTCAAGCAGAAATCAATCATGGCTCTCACTCTCAGATTTCTGCCTGAAGCCTGCTTCTAGTCCAGCTACTACCAGCCAGGTGAGGGAGACAGCCTACCCATTTGCTCTCCGGCACAAAGCAAACTCCTCTCTTATACTAAAGACCTGTACCTGGGGCCATTATCAAAGACCTGGCGTGGCTGCTTCAACAATGGAATCCCCCAAACTCATAACAATATTGTTCTGAAGAGTAGGGATAGAGACCTGTGGCCCTCCATGTATTGTTGGATTCTCTTGGTCCCAGCACAGCCAATGGTTAGAAATGTCAGGAGTTGTAGTCCAATAATATTTGGAAGGCTACGGTTTCTTCATCTCTGCTATGCAGCATCAACCAAAGAACATGAGCTCATTTAAGAACCATAGTGTAGGCTCATGAGTATTTATCTCTTAATAGGTTAATGGAGTCCTTACTAGAAAGCATTCATCTGTTTATCTTTTCAGTTTTGAATCCAGTGTATACCTGTTCAAGGATACAGCATTGTTCTGTACGATGGCATTGTCCTTGTCAATCATCTCTCAACCCACTTGTTTTTCTTTGTTCCGTGCACTTGGATAGAAGTGCTTTGTTATGTCAAGATAGCTCTGCCCACCTTATACATGGGTTTTCTCCGCGTCCACTTCAAAACTGAGCTGATTCCTGGCAACTATATTTTATATCTCAAATGCTGCTTACTAGACCACAGAGGGTAAGGTGCACGAGAAGATTTATTTATTCTCTTGCCTGAAAGGAAAGGAACTGAACAAAGCTAACAACAAAGTTGGCACAAAATGTAGCCTAAAGCTCAGCTTGTTCAAAGTTCAGTTCTCAAGGAGCATGCTTTGGAATTTGAGTATACAAGGACTTGAAAAGCAGATCCCTTTCAGCACTAACAACGAACTATTGTTCTGCGCCTCTTTCCTGCCTGGCAACCCAAGCATACAGTAACTGGCTCCATGTTTGTCACTCTGATGTCATTTGCAATTATGTCAAAGCATACTCTTCCCCCTGAAAGGAAGAAAATTCTAACACAGCAAAGTTGGAAATTAAACTAGGTTACTTTTAAAGAGAGCTGCTGCCATACACATCAAATAGGAGATGGCTGTACGTTCAGATTTCTGCAGCTGGTGTGTTCTCATTTTGCAAATAGGTCTAAGGTGATTTGAATGCACACAGAGCAAGATCCAGACAAATTTGGAGAGAGAACAGCAGTGCAATGCAGACCACAATCCTATGCACATTGTTGTTGTTGTTGTTTAGTCGTTTAGTTGTGTCCGACTCTTCGTGACCCCATGGACCAGAGCATGCTAGGCACTTCTGTCTTCCACTGCCTCCCGCAGTTTGGTCAAACTCATGCTGGTAGCTTCAAAGACACTATCCAACCATCTCGTCCTCTGTCGTCCCCTTCTCCTTGTGCCCTCCATCTTTCCCAACATCAGGGTCTTTTCCAGGGAGTCTTCTCTTCTCATGAGGTGGCCAAAGTATTGCAGCCTCAGCTTCACAATCTGTCCTTCCAGTGAGCACTCAGGGCTGATTTCCTTAAGAATGGATAGGCTTGATCTTCTTGCAGTCCATGGGACTCTCAAGAGTCTCCTCCAGCACCATAATTCAAAAGCATCAATTCTTCGGCAATCAGCCTTCTTTATGGTCCAGCTCTCACTTTCATACATCACTACTGGGAAAACCATAGCTTTTACTATACGGACCTTTGTTGGCAAGGTGATGTCTCTACTTTTTAAGATGCTGTCTAGGTTTGTCATTGCTTTCCTCCCAAGAAGCAGGCGTCTCTTAATGTCGTGGCTGCTGTCACCATCTGCAGTGATCATGGAGCCCAATTACAGGGCAATAAGTCCCATTGAAATCAGAACTTCTCTCTCTCTCTCTCTCTCTCTCTCTCTCTCTGAATACACATGCAGAGGATTACACTGACAAGTTGCAAAAGTATGACCATTTACCTAAAAGTAAGCTCCAGCAAACTCAATGGCCCTTCTCTCTGTGTAGACATGTCTAACATTGCTCTTGTAGGTTTCCTTTCATGGTTAAAAACTTCCAGGAGAAGTGCTTTCCAATTTTGCAGTCTTCTTATATTGAAAATAATACCCATGAGCATAAAGTTGAGAGGGAGACTGCACACACTTGCTATGCCCACAATTTTCCTACATTGAGCAACAGCAATGCCAGCTCCAAGGGTCCCTGGGCACCCACAATGTTTTTCCCTGTGGGTGCCCAGCCTCTGCCCCACCCCACCCCCGGCCGCTGCACACTGCCTAAACAATTTGTTACCATCAGCAAATTGGGATACATTGCTCATCCCCCACTCTAAGTCATTTATGAACAACTTTAAAAATGCTGGTCCCAATACCAGTTCTTGGGGAACTCCACTGGGAGAATTGTCCATTTAAGAGCTCCAAGATGGCGTGTTCTCCTTCATGGAGAGCATGTGTTGCGGTGGGGGCCGCCAGGACACTGCAAAGTTGTGGGGCGGGCTAATTGATCGTTGGCCACTGATGCGATTGGGCTTCCCTTGTTGTTGGGAAGAAGTTAATGTTACCATTTCTTGATTGACAGCCAGAAATGCTAAAACTCCTTGCACGAGGCTAGGGCTTCCTCTTTTTGCCCGTGCATCGGATTGCCCGTCCCCCCCCCCCCATATTTAGGGTTGTTTGCGTTGACCTTGCTGTGCCTGTCATGGGGTTGTCTACCTTGGGGCAGGGGCCCGGTAGGAATTTTGTCCATCTGGCTGATTGGATGGGGCCATTTGGTTTTTTGCCTACTGCATAGCAAATCGTCACAACTTATAAGGTTGTGGTTAGGCATTGGTTTATGGTTTGGTTGGTTGAGGGGCATGGATTGGCTGTGCCTGCCCCTCTAATGCTGCTGCTGCAAGGGATTCCATTAAAGGAATACAGGGGCTCACTATTGCTTGTCTACCCTGTCAAGGGGGCTTGGGCCATTGCAAGAGCTCCTGGCTGCATTTGGGGAGGGCTGAGGGCAGGTTCCCTGCTCCGTCGCTACCCCAAGTGTATTCCCCTTTTCTGACTTTCACAGGCATGTGGAATGTCAGTCTGTCCCCCATGGGGGGGGCAGATAGTCGCAACCAGTGCCTAAGCAACCACTCACATTTTTTGTATTTTAATAAAGCTGTGGCCAAAATTATGCCAAAAACGTTAAACAAAAATTTCTGTGTAATGTGTGAGTTATTGGGGTGGCCCTTTGGACCCTGACACGCAATTGGTAGCCACTAATCTGGTTTCAAAAATGCTTATATTTGGGGCCAGGAACATAGGAATCTGTCTGAGTCAACCCACCAGACCATCTAGTTCAGTAATGTCTACACTAAATGTTTGTATTCTACAGTTAAGATTGGAGTCTTTTCCAACTCCATTTGGGGATTGCAGAATTGAATTTGGTATCTTTTGATACTGGTGTCACAGTGCTCCTCTAAGATGATATTACTATCCATACAAATACACTGTAATTCTACTTCAGATTCCCTAAGCCGGAGCCTCGCAAATGCTTGCTAAAATTAATGACTAAGAAAATATTGTGATAGAGGGAATAAATTGTGACAGCTGGGTAGAGAAACTAATTTAGATTTCAGTAACTAAGAAACTTGTGAGGCAATGTGAGGCAGGACATTATGACTTATTCCAATTAATCGCTTCATCATATTAAAGAAAAAGGCAAATTTGGATGGGGGGATGATGACATAAAAGCAAGTAGAGCTTCATCTAGGGATAGATTAATCTGACAATTCTGGGTTGTTGTTTTTCCAGTTTCTCATTTTTCCAGATATCGGTTCAGTTATCCACATTTCCCTGTCAGTTTGCAACAACAACAATACTCCACACACAAAATTATCTGCCCTTTGGGTGCAGATTTCCCTTGTTATATATTTTTATGAGCTATTTCCCCTAACAGAATACGTTTTAGTATGTTATGTTCACTAATTGTATGTATACTTTCCCCTAATACATGTGTTTCTGTCAAAAGTCACTAATTTGGTGCAATTAAGCATATTATTCAAACAACATTAATAAAGAGGCATTCCTACCACACCTCCCACCAAGAAGGACCTATCCTCTTTAGCAAGGCTAGACAAGGTCACATAGTTCTGCTTACAAAAGGAAGGAAGGCAACTATTGCTGATATTTTAATATAGTCATTTCCCAAGTTCACCAGAATTCAAATACCATATTGTAAGAAAGTACTACAAAGTCAATGGCACATAACAGGCTCTTATACAGGGCAGACAATTGGCTTGTTTATGGAAAGGAAGAAAGCAGACTGCTTTTATATCTTCAGCGATCCCTCTGGCTATATGTTCTGACACAGCTTTCTAATTCTATCCCATGATGAAAAGCCATGTTGCAAATTACAGCAGAGATGTAGACCTTCCACCACAGGGTTCATCATTAACCTATGGAAGGTAAGCAACTTGGAAGAATTTATCGTACGAGCATCAATTGTTAGCAATACAGACTTCTAAGTTACAAATTCCTACGTGTTAGTCTTCTGATGTTTGTTCCAATTTATTTGCAACTTGCAAATGTCATGCAGAAGATAGAAAGATGCAATTTAAACCTTAATAGGTTACCTGCGGCCTATACTTTCTTTCTTTCTTTTTAACTTTGGAGTAGTTAATCAGTTTGGAAATGCTATGCTGACTGAATTATCGTCACAGGCTCCTAATGAAAATTTACCAGGAATATGATTTAAACAATGCAATTTTGACCGGACAAGGCACGTTATTGCATTTCTGAATTAACCACTTACAAGCCACTATGAAATGAGCATATCAGAATGAGCAAAGGCTGAAGCACAACCACAATAGTTGCTTCTGAAGTCCCAACATCTCCACCACTGAGAACTTTTAGTATTCCAGCTTCCATTTTATTCTGATTAGGATAAATAAGCTTGGCCTACTATTTGTTCAGCTCTTGTATCCATAAGTAATTTATTATTTGCCATAGGGAGCTTGCAAAATTCTCTAGAGTTGGATTTAATTCAATCAGTGCCCACACCGTATTATTCCACGCATAATATCATACATAACATTATCAAGGGATGGTTTACAATGCTATGGTCATCAACAGTCAATTAACAAGTGTAATGGTTCTAAGGGGGTTGCTCGTGCGTAAGTTGCCGCCACTCCTGGCTAGGTTGCCTGGTTGAACCCTTTCCCTCTGGACAGCCTTGCACTCGTGGCTGTCTCAGTTGCTGGCAGTATCCGTCAGTGGGCGTTTATTGAACTTCTTCCAGCAAAGAAGTTCTTTGACGCCCAGTCTCCTCCTACTCTCCCTGTGCGGATGTCTTCTGCGCAGGGAGGGTGTGGGCAGCGGAGGACCCGTGCTCTCCCCACTGGTCTCTGGTGAGGAGTCCAGGAGCCTTTTCTCTGATTCCCCCATGTGCCCCCCTTCTCCACTGGTGCTACGCTGATTTCCTTCCCCAGCGGATGGGCTGCCTCTCTCCCTACTGGGACCCTCTCCGGCATCCCTCTGGAGCCTGCTCTCCTCCTTTGGCTCCGATGGCAGTTCCCTGACAACAGGGCATTGTTAACACGTGACAATACGCACACGAACAGCATCTCATCTCACCACAGGAATCTTAGCATTTCCTCCACACAGCCATAGCATGGACAACATCACATCACAAGCTCCATGCCATGAAAAACTTCCACATGAACTGCACATTTCATGCACTGAAAGCAGCTCAACACATGCATCGTGTGGCAACTTCATGAAAATACATGAAGCAGGATAGTTCCTCAGCTATAGCATGAGAGACAGTGTCAACTCTGCTTCAGATGCAGAACCCTTTTTGAAATACGTTGGGCAGCTTTGCAAATAAACTAGGGTTGCCATATTTCTAACAGTGAAAATCCGGACAAAAAAGTTGT
This sequence comes from Podarcis cretensis, assembly GCF_951804945.1. NCBI lineage: Eukaryota > Metazoa > Chordata > Lepidosauria > Squamata > Lacertidae > Podarcis > Podarcis cretensis. The sequence continues at coordinate 20,131,505 of NC_137176.1, read as the reverse complement.
TGAGTTTTTGTTGTTGTTGTTGTTTTTGGCAAAACCACAAACCAATTTGATGTTTAGGAGCTATTTTAAGGGGAAATCAGCGCTCCCGACATGAGCTGCCATATGTCAGGGATGATTTCCACCCGGACACTGCTGGTGCATGGAGTATTCTGGATATGTCTTGGAAATTCTGAACATAATGGCAGCCCTAAATAAACACTAAAAAAACAAAAACAAAAAAACATTGCCTGCCTTCTAACAAAGCTATGTGTGACCTGGCCTAAGCTTCTCAGAGCCAGTGTGGTGTAGTGGTTAAGAGCGGTAGACTCGTAATCTGGTAAACCGGGTTCGCATCCCCACTCCTCCACATGCAGCTGCTGGGTGACCTTGGGCCAGTCACACTTCTCTGAAGTCTCTCAGCCTCACTCACCTCACAGAGTGTTTGTTGTGGAGGAGGAAGGGAAAGGAGAATGTTACTCCTTCGGGTAGTGATAAAGCGGGATATCAAATCCAAACTCCTCCTCCTCCTGGTAACATGTAGGCACTTGCTTACTTCTGACAGGTGATCACAGAAATGGCTATTTACAAGGTTCTTGTAAGGACATTATGTAAGGATGTTTTCTCCTGCTTGGAAGGTAGGACTCAAACCAATGGCTTCAAATTACAATAAAGCAGATTCCAACTAAACATCAGGAAGAACTTTCTGACAGCAAGAGCTGTTTGGCAGTGGAACAGACTCTCTCAGAAGGTGGTGGACTCTCCTTCCTTGGAGGTTTTTAAGCAGAAGTTGGATTCTTTAGATGACCCTTGGGGTCTCTTCCGACTCTACAATTCTAGGATTCTTTCCAGCTGTAGGGATAACTCTTGTATTTGTTGCTATATTGTTCACATCTGTTACATGGGTGTCCTAACAAAAAAGGGTAGGGTCAGAGAATATGCCTCAATATGCATTTAAATGAATGAATGAATTTTATTATTTCGGTCACAGACCAGTTCCAGCCCACATACAATATCAAGGAAGTCATAAAACATGATAGGGATACATTTGAATTTACAGTTAGCTATAACAGGGACAATACAGATATAGCAACAGTTAAAAAATATATAAATTAAAACTTAGTCACTAGCATATAACCTAAAATTATCATTTAAGGCCTTAATCATTATGATAGCACAGGTTGTTTCCTAAGTGTTATGGCAATCGCACAAAATTTGGCTATCCTTAACGTGATCTCAGGATCCTTGCCCTCTACCAGGGATTTTAGACATTGAAGTGCACTAAATGTGAATGCATGGACCTTTTAAAAAAACAACCAATAAAAGTAACCTCTATGAGCATGCTGTGCTGATTGGTCAGCCCAGCTACCACAGATTGGCTCATTTGAAGTACGAGTTTGGTGGGAACCTGTGAGGCTTCACGGTGGCTGGAGAGGATGAGAAAACATTCTAAAATGGTGCTGCCCATCCGGGCTAGAGAGGAGGCACTACATTGGGCTGCAACCACCGCTTACCGGCAAGATGGTATGCGGCTTATAGACAAGGCAGTAAAACTACGGTAATCTTATCACACATCAACACTATCAAGAAGACATTGGGTTGTACAGTGGTACCTTGGTTTTCCAACGTAACCCATTCCGGAAGACTGCTCAAGTTCTGAAACGTTCAAACACCGAAAACTCAATAGCCAACAGCTAGACCTCAGGATCTTGCAGTCAGCGGAAGCCTCGTGGCATGTTCGACTTTCGAGGTGTGTTCGGAAACCGAAGTATTTACTTCCAGGTTTAAGGCATTCGAAAATCGACATGTTCGTCAACAGAGGCATTCGAAAACCAAGGTACCACTATACCTGATCTGTTCCTCATAGCTGTCAATGTTTCCCTTTTTTAAAGGTAAATTCCCTTATTCTGAATAGGATTCCTTGCAAGAAAAGGGAAAAGTTGACAGCTATGCTGTTCCTGCATATGGAAGCATGCACAGCTTAACCCCTGGACCACATCTTAGTAATCCATTCCCCTTCCAACAAATTCCTAATCAGTTCTGGCACAGAAATTCAGAACATGAATGCAGCACAAATCACAGAAAGGACTAGCCTAGAGAACAGCCATCTTTGTGATTCAATCACTGAAGGAGGAAGAGGAGTGCGAGGGGAGCGCACCACCCCCAGCAGTGTGATCTCGGTGGAGTGCCATCGTGGCTGCCCCCCGCCCGCGGTGAGCACCACGCCCCTGGACACACACCACGCCCCTATGGGTGGTGTGCCACGCCCCTGCGGGCAGCACACCATGCTCCCAGGATGCACACCAGCCCCGCCCCCACCTGCTCTCCACCACCCCCTGTGCTGGAGCATGAAGCTCTGCCAATGGATTCAATGATGGTCATGCTTGTACTAAGGAAACCAATTGGCATGTTGTGTCCCTGTTGCTCTGCTCTGCTATTTTTTCCCCTCTGGAAATGTGTTTCCACTCCTTTTTAATTCCCCGAGATTCCAGTAGCTTTCGGAAAATGATTTCTAATGAGTTGAAAAAAAATGTTTAAAATAAAATTCAAGAAAAAAGAGGCTTTTTTGTAAGGCATTTTAGATACACATATTCTGAGAGAGCAAAAAAGACTATTCATGTATGTGACAACACCAGCGAGGATACTACTGGCCCAGAGATGGAAAGAAGACAAAGTTCCAACCAGAGAGGAATGGCTGATGAAGATGATGGACCATGCCAAAATGGCGAAAATGACTGAGAAAATCAGAAACTAGGAAGAGAAGAATTTTAAGAAGGAATAGGAAAAAATTATAATGTACGGTACTTCAGAGAACATTGTAAACAACTAAAAAAATTGGCAGGATTTGAGTAATGCTTGTAATGTACAAAAAACAATGGGAAAATGGGCAATATTCTTTTTACATAGAGGAAATAATATAAGCCGATGGAAAATTGGATTGATAATGGTAACCATGGAAGGGTGGAGGGAAGTCAAGGGATTCAAAGAATCCTAAATGGAGGTGATTGATGTGTTTGTGTTTAAATTTGTTATGTAAAAATTAATTAAAAATACTATTAAAAAAGAGATTCCTGTAACTTCCTTTCATATGGTACTGACATCTAAAAGCACCCCTGTAGTCAATGTTGCCATTGAAAAAGAGGTCCTTGAACCATTACCTGAGGCACTCTGTGACTATACAAAGCAATACAATGCAAATATAAATGAAAAGAGAAATATCTTGTCGTTGTCCCAAGTCAACATTCTGGAGTGGCATAGAAAAGATACCTTTTACCACCTTCTCCTTAACAGTGATCTCCAACACTTCAGTGGAGTTTTAGCAACCATATATTTCCCCACCATTGTCTGGTAAGCTACCGAAAAATGCTAAAAAGAAATTTAATTCCGCAGCACTCCAAACACTTCACTTTCTTAAGCACTTTAGAAACATCACTTCTATAGCCCTGTTCATGATGATGATGGTGTGTTAGTAGGCAAAGCAGTAATTTCTTTTATTACATTTTTGACACTTCCTTGAACTGTGTGAGAAATGATGGGGTATAAATAAAATAAAATGTGTGTAATTATACTGCTCTTGACATACTACACCTGGTCAATATTATGCAAAATAAAAAAAATACCAAAAACAAGGCAGCTATGCCGCAATTCATTGTTAATATTGTGATGTAGTGGGCCTCTTTCCCAGGCCAAGGAAAAGAAGTTTTTCAATAGCTACCTTATTCCAATAGCTGCCTTGGTTAAGAAAAATAATAAAAATATTAATAAATTACACACACTCACACTCACACACAGTGTGCCTCACTGGCCATATCACCTGGAATTGATTCTCTCTCATAGAAACACTTACCAAAATACCAAAAATTTGGTATTTTGATTTTGGACCTTAGGTCTTCAGCAGCTATCAGTTTTGTGCATTTTAAGTATAAGTCTGGAATTGGAAGAGGTGTTCATCATACCACTTAAGGATTACAAGCAATGATTATTTTGGTTTTGTGTCTTTCCTCCTCCCAATTGCACAGACGTCGTGACCCACTTGCAAGTCACTGCTCACAGGTAGAGAAACTCTACTAGATATGACTTCCGGGTTAGCACCATCGGCAATGGCGGAATTCCTCTGATTAAGAGGAACCCGCTCCGTGAAATTCGGGTCTTGCTGCCGCAGCGAAGGCAGAGACCCCCTTAAAAATCCCAGGCGGAGGAAGCCTGGGAACGTGGGATTCGGCTGACACCAGGAGCGCCTCCCCTACCCGCAGGGAAACCCCTTTTTTGGGGCTTCAAAACGACGTGGGGTGAGCAGCGCAGTGTTTTGAATCGACCGCTATTTTTACGGAATGAAGCCGCATAGCCGTTGCCGGAGAGCGCTGACTTTTTCTTGTGGACAATTGGATTTCAAACAACAACCCGTGAGTAGAACGGGAAATTAGGTTTTTAAAGCAATTTAATTTGGCAAGGAACGGGGGAAGGTCTAAACAGGAAGTCCACCTCCCCCTTTTGTAAATAGACTGAAGCAAAGAGTTTGTTAACTAAGGTCTTGGAAAGCTCTACGTAAAGGATTAAAACTTCACTGATTGAAACTATTACCTACACTCCCTTTAGAAGCAGGGGAAGCTTGCTGGAGAAGGTAAAATTTAGGAACTGAAGCGTCACGTCTCCAAACCCGGGAGAGGTCTGTGAGGAGCCCATCGACAGTGAATAGAAAGCTTTGACAGCTGTCAAATTTGACAGCTAGCTGTTAAGATACAAAGAAAGACTTTGTTTCCATTGTCCATTTTTGCATCTAAAAAGAAGAAAAGGTAACTGGAATTGTTATTAATTTACTTTTGAGACTTTTGGGACTGTGCTGGAAGGATTGATAGTCTGCTTTCCGCTAGAGGGAGTTTTGGGACATGGTCATAAGAATGCAGTTGGAAAGATACAAACTCTGAGAAATTAGCTTTGACCTCGGACATTTCAAGGATGTCGGCGGAGAAAAAGGTCACGTTTGAATTGAATAGGACATTTTATCTGTTGGGAAAGCTGCATGAACAGATAGATGCCATGGCTACCAGTGTTGATATTTTGGGAACAAAAGTAGGCATCAGTAAAGAAGTTGACAAGAATTTTTCTCAATTGAACAAATTGAAGAATCAGAGAAGGAGAAAGTTGTTGTTAAAGTGATGCAAGGGGGAGCTTTAACCCTACAGAGACAATTGGAGGATTACAAGTTGAGGCCTTACATGACTGTAATTAGGAGAAGCCAGTTTTTGGAGATGGGAGCCTGGCTTGATTTGGAAAAGTGGAGAGATCACCCTATGTGGGGATCAAATGACTTTTGGGATATGAATTTGAGCCAGGAGGGGACCGAAGTTTCTGGGGCCTCTGGACTTGGAAGAAGTGTGAAACCAGATCGGGAATACTTTATGGGCCCTATTTTTAATTATGGAAATCTGGCAGACTTGATAAGAAGGAATATGACCATCGTTGGGTTGGAGCTCCCCCGAGAACTGTTTCTTAATATTAAAGATTATCAAGAAGATTGGCAGATGGGACATGAAAAAGACTTAAGAGCCTCGGATTTGAGATCTCCAGGTTGATGGACTGTTGTAAGCCGATGGAACTGTTGGCAGGGGCTGAGACTGGGGAGGGGAGACGGTGAAAGAAAACTGGGAATTTAAAGTGTATATATTGAGATATATATATATATATATATATATATATATATATATATATATATATTTGCTTTTAATGAGAGATGGAGAAATCATGGAATGGATTTTTTATGACCCTAGGGGAAATGTCTTAAGAGAATAGGTTTAAATATATCAATTTTAATGAGAAATAAGATTAAATAAAGGAAAAGTGGATGGCTAATTGGTGAAAGAGAGAATGGAAAATTACAGTATATTAAGATAAATTATTAGGATAAAAATAAAGATGAAGGATTTGCTGAAATATCTATTTGAACTAGAAAACAAAGAGGGGAGGTGTGAGGAGGTCAAGGAAATAAGTCATAGAAAAAAAATTATGTAAAGGTTTAACTTTTTTATGTTTTGATTGTGTGTATTTTTTATTTTTTTTCCTTTTTATCTGTTTTTGTTTTTGTTTTTGCTTTTTCTATTTTTTGCATTTTTTCTTGGAAATGTTTAGGGCTTTTTTTTGTATTGTGTTTTCTGTTTTTTACGTTGCAATGTTTTAAAACCTGAATAAATATTATTAAAAAAAAAAAAGAGAAACTCTACTAGATGCTACATGAATATAAACAAATTCAGTGGTTGAGTGTGTCGTCCAGGTACCATCCCCTAACTAAGCTTGGCATGGTGACAAGGTGATGGGAATTCCCCAACAGCTCATTGGATTGTCATCGGCTTCATACACACAACCCAATCTGCAAAATCAAAATGGCAGACAATACTGACCTATCTTACAAGGTTGTTTGAGGATTAAGGGTCTCTTTAAAAGTAGCATGAAAAAGAGTAGAACCCTATTTTCAGAACATCCATATTATCTTCTCAAATTGATGCTTTCCCTTCACATTTGTTTCATGTAGAGGGGCTTGACATAACTGACTGCTGCTTAAAAGTTTTAGCCAGAAGTAACAGTATTCAGAGTCTGTTTTGCAGAACATGGTGGTTTCCGTCAGTCCCTTGTCAGAAATAGCCTGCTAGCAGGAGCCATTTTCTTCCTCAGAAGTGCAAGCTTTGTGATCAGAAAGATGAGTTTATAAGCGCTGCCTTCATAAGGCTCACTTGTTTGCACAAGGGTTCTCAAAGCTCAACGCTGTAAAATACAGTTCAAAAACTAAGTGCCACTTCACACTTTCCACAACAAGGTTTCCAGGCATGTTGACACTTGTGTGTAGATCGCAAAAGCCATAAAATGTGACCTGGAAATGCATGTTTACAAACTCACCAGGGAGGAATGGCTGAGGCTTTCTGCAACAAGAGCACAGACACACTTCAGCACTCACCTTTGTGTTTTTGTTTGTAGGCCCGCAAACACCTTAAGTACATAAAGCATTTACAGTTCCTCACTCTTTTGACTCATCTCCAAATGTGAGATTGACACAGGTTCTTTTAAAGGGAAAGAATTGATTGTAGGATTTACCTTTTAACATGAAATATATTTTACTGCATTAAAAATGAACTATATGCACATAGGCTGCCTTTTTAAGAGAAAGAGAGGATGCATGGGCATGGGGTACATGATGCCAGGACTAAGCAAACAAAAACAATTCCATTGTGCCTTCTCCCACACATTTAGCACATACATGGAAACAAAGCGTGTTCTCCTTCCTGGAGAGCATGTGTTGCGGTGGGGTCTGGCATGCCACCGCCTTGTTGCTGGGCGGGATTGTTTGGATAGCCATTAGCAAGGATTGGGTAGTTTCCTGTTACTAGGGAAATGTCGATGTTGCCAATGAAGGGAAAGGGCTAAAAGGTTTTAAATGTAAGATACGCAGCACTGACCGTTCTCTTTGCTGCGTGCATCGGAACACCCGCCCACCCTCCCTAGGTATTGGTCTTTGCGTTGACCTTGCTATGCCTGTCATGGGGTCGTCTGCTTTGGGGGCAGGGGCCTGGTAAAAATTTTGTCCAGTTGACTGATTGGCTGGTGCCATCTAGTTTTTGCCTACTGAGTAGCAAATCGTCACAACTTGTAAGGTTGCAGTTAGGCATTGGTTAAAGAATTGGTTGGTGGAGGGGTATGGATTGGCAGTGCCTGCCCCTCCAATGCTGCTGCTGCAAGGGAATTCCGTTAAAGGAATCTAGGGGCTTGCCATCCTTTCGTCCAAATCCCTGGTTGGGGCTTGGCCCGTGCAAGCCCTTGGGAGCATGTGAGGGGAGGGGAGGGTCTGGTGCCCGGCTCCATGCTCTCCCCAGTATTGCTTTCCCTGACTGGCTTTCGCTGGAATCCAGAACTCAGTCCTGTCCCGATGGCGGTGACAGATAGCTGGAACCAATGCCTAAGCAACCAATCACTTTTATGTATTTTAATAAAATTGTGGCCAAAATTATGCCAAATACCTTAAACAAAAATTATGTGTGAATTGTGATTTATTGGGGGGTGGCTTGTGGGATCTCGACACGCAAATATCTGAAAGCTAGTGTGGATGTGTGTTTGTACAGGAAAACCTAGGTTCCTGATGGTATTTATTAGGCATAAGCAGGATGAGTTTGGTAGTAGGAGATTGCTGTACCAGGTAGTAGGATTGCTGTACCAGCAACCTGGTACAGTAAACTTAAGATCCCAGGTACAATGAGATCTTATGCCGTTGACAGAATCTACTGGCCCCAGAACATGAGTGAGTCAACATGAGTTATGTTTCTGGTCTCCAGTATGGTTAGAAGAGCTGATGCTATCTCCCAGGGACAGGAAATCATGTCCAAAACATGTCCAAGGTTTGTGTGTTTAATACTATTGCTCTAAAGGTCCAGTAGTGATTGCAACTAGGGGCAAAATGGTGGCTCAGTGGGACACAGAATTAAGGAACAGGGTGCCCCCGAGAACATGTTTAGTCCAGGAGTTCCTTCTCAGTAGCAGAATCGACTTCATAGTCCTTTCACACAACAGGCCACTCCCAGTTCTCCACCCATCTAGCCAGCCCAGGTTTTCTTGATTTCAGCATCTTCATTTAAAAGCAAAGAGGGAGGCGAGTCCCCTTCTCACTTAAGAACCCCTTAGCACTCTACTGCAAAGCAGCAAAAGATCTGTCAGTAGATTCTAATCTAATTTCTGCCCACCACTTATCTAAATGGCACTGCCACATTCCTGTGGAATTACTATACATGCATGCTGTGTGGCCCTGTCTCACTGTAAATATGCGTCAGGTGCCCAGAAACACAAGGACCTTGCTAAAGGAAGCAAGAGGACATAAATAAATCCTTCAGTTTCTTGCAATTCTCAGAATGAATTGCAGGTCATAATGAGCCAGATTTGTTCCTGGCTGTGCTACTATAAATTAGAGGTCATCATTTTTTTCAGGGACAAGCTCACACACGTATGCTTGACACATGATGCCACAATATCAAGTAGTAATTTGCATGTGGAAAGCTATTCTTATCAGAAGCACGCAGCTCATCACTCCCTAGAAGCAAGTGTCTGTTCAGTCCTGTTCAGTTCTGTTCAGTTCCTCTTTTGTGCTGTGTCTTTAGACGGCATTATAAGTCATAATGCCTTGTTCTGTAATCCACTCTTGGAGCCTTTTCAGCTGAAAAGCAGGGTAAAAATGCATTAAACAATTAATTAATGGCCAGTTCATGGATTCAAATGATGGACATCAAATAGTAAACTGAATGATGGCATACTGAGAAATTTTCATGAGAATCAATATTTATTCTTTTTTCAAAACGAAACCTGACTGTAAATTCATATCTTCCAGGCTACACTAGGTAAAGAATGCCTTCTCTTTGACAGCCCCCTCTTTGAAGGTGTCCTCTGCTTGAGAGCTATCCAGTTCAAGCCTGATTTGAAGATAAGAAACAATATGAACACTTCAACAATACCAACGCTTAGCATCACCCGATCAGAAGACTAAGCAGGCACACAAATCACCTGATATCTTCCCCACTAGGGTTAGATTATTTCATTTCCATTAAAATTGTATTAATTATTTCTAAATTTGCACCTGTACTTATAAATTACACTATCTAGGTGTCACTACAAATGTTCTGCATGAAAATAGCATGTGATTACATTGAATGGGCAATTATAAATCACTCTAAAGCATGCCTTATTCAATTAAAGCTCAGTTGTAAAGACATTTCATAGTATCAAAGTCTTCCAGATAATTTATGGATACCAATAGGCAATATGCCTCAGTTTTTACCTCTACAACGGATACCTATTTCTGAAAGTGGGTACTCTGAGAAGTGCCCACCTCCCCATTACTAAAAAATAACCGGTGAAATCATATGGATATGGTATTCCCTATGGTCAATGTAAACCATTGTATGTTGATTTTTATGGGGAAATAAGATTGCCCTGAACCTTTAGATGATATGCACCAATACTAGAACAAGATCAAGACACATTGAGATTGCAGAGTTTTGAGAAACTAAAAGATAAAGTGTGAGATTGGTTACATTATCATCAAATTAGAGAGGCCTTTAATTTGGATAAAAAAATAGGCTTCCAGGTGGAAAAATCGAAATTAGAAACAGAATTGTTAGAACCTAAAACTAAGATACTTTCGAGAATGTACAACTTGCTGCTAAAATGGAATACTCAGGATGAAACAGTTAAATCAGCTATGATTAAATGGGCACAGGACATTGGTCATAACATTATGTTTGCTGACTGGGAAAAGTTGTGGACCACTGATATGAAGTTTACGGCATGTAATGCCTTAAGAGAAAATATTATGAAAATGATCTATAGATGGTACATGACCCCAGTCAAGCTTGCAAAAATTTATCACCTGCCTGACAACAAATGCTGGAAATGTAAAGAAACTGAGGGAACATTCTTTCACCTTTGGTGGACATGCCCAAAGGTTAGGGCCTTCTGGGAAATGATCTATAATGAACTAAAAAAGGTATTTAAGTTTACCTTCCCTAAGAAACCAGAGGCCTTCCTTTTGGGCATTGTCGGCCAATTGGTGCCAAAGAAAGACAGAATATTCTTTATGTATGCAACAACTGCAGCAAGAATACTTATCGCAAAGTATTGGAAGACGCAAGATTTGCCCACTCTGGAAGAATGGCAGATGCAAGTGATTGACTATATGGAACTGGCAGAAATGACTGGCAGAATCCAAGACCTGGGAGAAGAGTCGGTGGAAGAGGACTGGAAGAAGTTCAAAGATTATCTCCAAACCATATTGTTAGGAAAGCAGTGGACAAAATATAAAGACTTATTAGAAAATAAGACCCCAAGGTGGCTTTCACCTATGGAAGCTAAAGCTGTGAAAAGACCCAATATGGAGGTCAAATGGCCGAAATACTGGGAAATATTAGAAAGAGATGGAGACAATTGGAGAGTGCAGAGTCTGGAGAAACTAAAAGACAAAGTGTGAGATTGGTTACATTACGCTCAGATTAAAGAGGCTTTTAAATTGGATAAAAAGTTAGGATTCCAGGTGGAAAAATCGAAACTGGAAACAGAACTGCTAGAACCTAAGACTAAGGTACTTTCAAGAATGTATAACTTGTTGCTGAGGTGGAACACACAGGATGAAACGGTTAAATCAGCTATGATAAAGTGGGCACAGGACATTGGGTATAACATTATGTTTGCTGACTGGGAAAAGTTATGGACCACCGGTATGAAGTTTACGGCATGTAATGCCTTGAAAGAAAACATTATGAAAATGATATATAGGTGGTACATGACCCCAGTCAAGCTAGCAAAAATATATGACCTGTCAGACAATAAGTGTTGGAAATGTAAGGAAACTGAAGGAACGTTCTTTCACCTCTGGTGGACTTGCCCTAGGGTTAAGGCCTTCTGGGAAATGATATATAACGAGCTGAAAAAGGTATTTAAGTATACCTTCCCTAAGAAACCAGAGGCCTTCCTTCTGGGCATTGTAGGCCTTCCTTCTGGGCATTGTAGGCCAGAGGGTGTTAAAGAATGATCGAACATTTTTCATGTATGCAACAACAGCAGCAAGGATACTTGTAGCTAAATATTGGAAAACTCAAGATTTGCCCACGCTGGAAGAATGGCAGGTGCAACTGATGGACTATATGGAGCTGGCAGAAATGACTGGCAGAATCCAAGACCTGGGAGAAGAAGCAGTGGAGGAGGACTGGAAGAAATTCAAGGATTATTTACAAAAACATTGTAAACTATATGAGTGTTAAGAAGGATGAGAGATTTGAAAATAACAGGGCACCATAAAGTTAGTTGAAAAGATTATGAGAATGAGTGAATCGTATGAAAATAATAAACTTTGAATAAATATTATGTCAAAATTAGGTATTTAAGATATAGATAAAATTTTCAAAGTTAGGGACAAAATATTGAAAATGTGTATAATAAGAATGGAAATAAGGTGATAAATTGCTGGCTAAAGTTTTATTAATGTGGAATGCAGGAGCGGGAGATGTGAGGAAGTCCAAAAACGAAGAAAAGTTGGTTATTATATGATGCTAAATTTTATGTTTGTTTTTTCTTTTTGTTTGTTTTTTCTTTGCTTATGCTGTTCTTTCTCTTTACTGTATTAAAAAAAATACAATTTAAAAAACAAGATTAAAAAACAAAAACAAAGATTATCTCCAAAAACACTGTAAAATGTTTGAATGTTAAAATGATGTTGGATATAAAGAGAATAGGGCATCAGTGACATGGTAAAAAGAAATACGTAAAAATGTTTTGAAGAAAAAAGGGGTAAGACCAGAGTATTATTATGTTGAGACTAAATAAATGATATAAAGGAATAAGCTAGAAAGAACATGTGATAAATGGTTTTAAAAGGAAAGGAAACTATAGGCATAATAGGTTGAAATGTATAATATTGAATAAGACTGGAAAGAGGGTAGGGAATTGCTGAATCTGATTGTGTAAAGGGGAACACAGAAAAAGGAGATGTGAGGAAGTCAGGAAAGAGGGTTATAAAGACAGTAAGCAAGAAATAATTTATTCTCTGTTTTTTGTTTTTTTCTGATTATCTCTTCTTTCTTTCATTTTGGAATTGTGCTGCTTTTGATTGTTTTTCCTTTTTGTTTTTTCTGATTGTGATATTTGTTTTATTATGTAAAACCTTAATAAATAATTATATATATAAAAAAGATGATATGCACCAATAATGATATGCACCCGTCCCGACCTGGCCACAGTGATTCATGCGACGGTCATCTCCAGGCTTGACTACTGTAATTCGCTCTACGCGGGGCTGCCCTTGAAGCTGACCCAGAAACTCCAGAGGGTGAAGAATGCTTCAGCGAGGCTCCTCACAGGGTCTCTGCCATGGGAGCATATTCAGCCACTGCTTTTCAAACTGCACTGGCTCCCGATAGAGTACAGGGTCAGATTTAAGGTGCTGCTTTTGACCTTTAAAGCCCTTCACGGCCTAAGACCCTCGTACCTACGGGACCGCCTCTCCTGGTATGCCCCACGGAGAGCCTCAAGGTCCATAAATAGCAACACCCCTAGTGGTCCCGGGCCCTAAGGAAGTTAGATTAGCCTCAACTAGAGCCAGGGCCTTTTCAACTCTGGCTCTGGCCTGGTGGAACGCTCTGCCTCATGAGACCAGGGCCCTGCAGGATCTGACTTCTTTCCGCAGGGCCTGTAAGACAGAGTTGTTCCACCTGGCCTTTGGCTTGGAGCCAATTTGATTCCCTCCCTCCCTCTCTTTCTTTTTCCTTTCCTTCTCCTCCTGCGATGAGGCTACATTTTAATATTTTAATGTTTCAATATTTTAATGTTGTATTTTAATTTTGTTTTTAAGTTGTAATCATTCAACTTGTTTTTATTATTGCTTATAAGCCGCTCTGAGCCCGGCCTTGGCTGGGGAGGGCAGGGTATAAATAAAAATTATTATTATTATTATTATTATTATTATTATTAATAATAATAATAATCTGCCCCAAAGAGCTGGGAGTGCATACTCCAGTGTACTACTGGGGGGCATACAGTGAGTTACAGAGATAAGCAGAGGCAAGACACCTCACACTGCACATTCATGTGCTGTTCAGTGTTTCCTCATGTGCAGAGTGGTATAAGACAGGCACAGGAGAAAAACAAGCAAGTTTCTTTTAGTGCAACAGCAGCTGGAAAGAGAGAGGACTTCTTCATTTTAACTACAAAAGGTGGTTTGAATTGGCCGACATGAATAGCAAATCACAAGAAAAATATTTGCAAGTGTGCATTAATAGGCTGACTTCCTGACCACAGACCTAATGTCAAAAGGAATTGTTTGCACTAGCCCTCTAAGCTTGGTTATTTGAAATGACATATGTCTGAACCCAGAAGGCTGTATAGCAAACAATGCCCTGTCATATAATATGACATATGCATGTACTCCGGCTATGGAGCCGCCACATTAATAAGGGCTCTTTAGACAGAACGGATGAGTTCTCTATTTATACAGTACCCTTTAAAGCAAACATTTTCTGCTTCTTTTAAGCCTTCTTGTCACAGGAAAAACAAATAAGGCGCTACAAGAAGACCAAACGATTCTCAAATCATGCCAAGCTGTGAGGATGCTTCCCAACTCTTTATTTTAATTCTTTTCTCAAAAACCTATTTTAATACACACATGCATTTTCAAAGGACTCTTGGACCAAGATTGGTATAGTATCTGGTAGTAGTTTGTTTTGCTTTCATTTTGTTATTTTTAAAGGCATCCTGGACACTCTCCGAAGGCTTTCTTTATCCTCTTCTAATTTATCATTTATCGTTGCTTGTTGTTATCACTACTGGTTAGACTTAGTCGTTTGCCACCTAAAACATCCCCAAGCAACTTACATTTAAAAAACATAAACATAAATGCATTAACATTGTCAGGGAACTGCCATCGGAGCCAGAGGAGGAGGGAGGGCTCCAGAGGGATTCCGGAGAGCGTCCCAGGAGGGAGAGAGGCAGCCCATCTTCTGGGGAAGGAAATCAGCGTAGCACCAGTGGAGAAGGGGGGCAGATGGGGGAATCGGCGAGGGGGCTCCATGACTCCTCGCCGGAGACCAGCGGGGAGAGCACGGGTCCTCCGCTGCCCACACCCTCCCTGTGCAGAAGGCTTCCGCACAGGGAGAGTAGGCGGAGACTAGGCGTCAAAGAGCTTCTTTGCTGGAAGAAGTTCAAGAAACGCCCACTGACGGATTCTGCCAGCGATTGAGACAGTCACGGATGAGTGGCTGTCCAGACAGAAAGGGTTCACCCAGGTAACCCAGCCAAGCGTGGCGCCGATTTACGCACAAGCAACCCCTAGAACCATTACAAACATTTTCATGCAACATACAAAAAAACCCCACCCACTCATCACAGTAACAGCCAGAGTATGCTTTGGCAACACACGGCAGAGTAAAAGGAGCAATCCTTGATCAGTGACTGAAGACATGCTTTGCTTACAGGAAGTCCCAGGGTTTGGTCCCTCCCATTTGCAGTTAAAGAAGGAGCTTCAGCCAATCAGATTACACAAAACTGCACCAGGTGGGTAACTTTTCTTTTGTCAACAGCTTTTCCCCTGGCGGGTGGGGATATCTGTTGGAATCTGCATGCTAGCAATGAGTTTTGTTGTTGTTTAGTTGCTTAGTCGTGTCTGACTTTTCATGACCCCATGGACCAGAGCACGCCAGGCACTCCTGCCTTCCACTGCCTCCCGCAGTTTGGTCAAACTCATGTTTGTAGTTTCGAGAACACTGTCCAACCATCTCATCCTCTGTTGTTCCCTTCTCCTTGTGCCTTCAATCTTTCCCAACATCAGGGTCTTTTCCAGGGAGTCTTCTCTTCTCATGAGGTGGCCAAAGTATTGGAGCCTTAGCTTCAGGATCTGTCCTTCCAGTGAGCACTCAGGGCTGATTTCATGAGTTTAGCCAGAGTCAATTCTGAGTGGAGTCCGAAATAAAAACCACTCACCTTCCATTTTCACCATGGCTACCTGAGATTAGAATTGCAAGGTAGGTCTGTTCAGAAGGAAGTGTCAGTGAGATTGAGGGTACTACTCTCTCACACATTCAGAAGATAGCTCAGTAGGTTAAGAGTGTGGTGCCAATGTTGCAGGTTCTAGCTCCATATGGGACAATTGCATATTCCTGCATTGCAGGAGGTTGGGCTAGATCAAGGTTTCCCAAACATGGGTCTCTGGCTGCTTTTGGACTACAAATCCCATCATCTCTAGCTAGTTAGTTAGCATTAGTTCCCATTTAAACCTATTAGGTGTAATTTATGGCTAGCCTGTCCCATTGATTTCAGCAGTATTTAAGTTTAGCTAACTATCTGGCCCAAAGCCGAAAGGATGCTCAGTTGCGGATATGCCTGGAAGCGAAACGAAAGTCCAATGCTGTAAAGAAAAATATTGCATAGGAACCTGGAATGTAAGAACCATGAACATGGGTAAGTTGGAGGTGGTCAAAAATGAGATGGCAAGAATAAATATTGACATCCTGGGCATCAGTGAACTAAAATGGACGGGAATGGGTGAATTCAGTTCGGATGACCATCATATCTACTACTGTGGGCAAGAAACCCGTAAAAGAAATGGAGTGGCCCTCATAGTCAACAAAAGAGTGGCAAAAGCTGTACTGGGATGCAATCTCAAAAATGATAGAATGATTACATCACAGTAATCCAAGTTTATGCACCAACTACTGGTGCTGAAGAAACTGAAATTGACCAATTCTATGAAAACTTACAACACCTTATAGAAGTGACACCAAAGAAGGATGTTCTTCTCATTATAGGGGATTGGAATGCTAAAGTAGGGAGTCAAGAGATAAAAGGAACAACTGGCAAGTTTGGCCTTGGAGATCAAAACGAAGCAGGGCAAAGGCTAATAGAGTTCTGTCAAGAGAACAAGCTGGTCATCACAAACACGCTTTTCCAACAACACAAGAGACGACTCTACACATGGATATCACCAGATGGGCAGCATCGAAATCAGATTGATTATATTCTCTGCAGCAAAAGATGGAGAAGCTCTATACAGTCAGCAAAAACAAGACCTGGAGCTGACTGTGGCTCAGATCATCAGCTTCTTATAGCAAAATTCAAGCTTAAACTGAAGAAAGTAGGAAAAACCACTGGGCCGGTAAGATACAATCTAAGTCAAATCCCTTATGAATACACAGTGGAAGTGAGGAACAGGTTTAAGGATTTAGATTTGGTGGACAGAGTGCCTGAAGAACTATGGATGGAGGCTCGTAACATTATACAGGAGGCAGCAACGAAAACCATCCCAATGAAAAGGAAATGCAAGAAAGCAAAGTGGCTGTCCAATGAGGCCTTACAAATAGCGGGGGAGAGAAGGCAAGCAAAATGCAAGGGAGATCGTGAAACATACAGGAAATTGAATGCAGATTTCCAAAGAATAGCAAGGAGAGACAAGAAGACCTTCTTAAACAAGCAATGCAAAGAAATAGAGGAAAGCAATAGAATGGGAAGAACCAGAGATCTGTTCAAGAAAATTGGAGATATGAAAGGAACATTTCGTACAAATATTTCCATAATAAAGGACAAAAGTGGAAAGGACCTAACAGAAGCAGAAGACATCAAGAAGAGGTGGCAAGAATACACAGAGGAATTATACCAGAAAGAAACGGATGTCTCATATACCCCAGGTAGTGTGGTTGCTGACCTTGAGCCAGACATCCTGGAGAGTGAAGTCAAATGGGCCTTAGAAAGCACTGCAAATAACAAGGCCAGTGGAAGTGATGGTATTCCAGCTGAACTATTTAAAATTTTAAAAGATGATGCTGTTAAGGTGCTACACTCAATATGCCAGCAAGTTTGGAAAACTCAGCAGTGGCCAGAAGATTGGAGAAGATCAGTCTACATCCCAATCCCAAAGAAGGGCAGTGCCAAAGAATGCTCCAACTATCGCACAATTGCACTAATTTCTCACGCTAGCAAGGTTATGCTTAAAATTCTACAAGGAAGGCTCAAGCAGTATGTGGACCGAGAACTCCCAGAAGTGCAAGCTGGATTTAGAAGAGGCAGAGGAACCAGAGACCAAATTGCAAACATGCACTGGATTATGGAGAAAGCTAGAGAGTTCCAGAAAGACATTTACTTCTGCTTCATTGACTATGCAAAAGCCTTTGACTGTGTTGACCATGGCAAACTATGGCAAGTTCTTAAAGAAATGGGAGTGCCTGATCACCTCATCTGTCTCCTGAGAAATCTCTATGTGGGACAAGAAGCTACAGTTAGAACTGGATATGGAACAACTGATTGGTTCAAAATTGGGAAAGGAGTACGACAAGGCTGCATTTTGTCTCCCTGCTTATTTAACTTATATGCAAAAGGCTGGGCTGGATGAATCATGCGAAAGGCTGGGCTGGATGAATCCCTAGCCGGAATTAAGGTTGCCGGAAGAAATATCAACAACCTCAGATATGCAGATGACACAACCTTGATGGCAGAAAGTGAGGAGGAATTAAAGAACCTTTTATTGAGGGTGAAAGAGGAGAGTGCAAAATATGGTCTGAAGCTCAACATCAAAAAAACGAAGAACATGGCTACTGGTCCCATCACCTACTGGCAAATAGAAGGGGAAGAAATGGAGGCAGTGAGAGATTTTACTTTCTTGGGCTCCATGATCACTGCAGCCACGAAATTAAAAGACGCCTGCTTCTTGGGAGAAGGGCAATGACAGGCCTAGACAGCATCTTGAGAAGTAGAGACATCACCTTGCCAACAAAGGTCCGTATAGTTAAAGCTATGGTTTTCCCAGTAGTGATGTATGGAAGTGAGAGCTGGACCATAAAGAAGGCTGATCGCCGAAGAATTGATGCTTTTGAATTATGGTGCTGGAGGAGACTCTTGAGAGTCCCATGGACTGCAAGAAGATCAAACCTCTCCATTCTGAAGGAAATCAGCCCTGAGTGCTCACTGGAAGGACAGATTGTGAAGCTGAGGCTCCAGTACTTTGGCCACCTCATGAGAAGAGAAGACTCCCTGGAGAAGACCCTGATGTTGGGAAAGATGGAGGGCACAAGGAGAAGGGGGCGACAGAGGACGAGATGGTTGGATAGTGTTTTCGAGGTTACCAGCATGAGTCTGACCAAGCTGCGGGGGGCAGTGGAGGACAGGAGTGCCTGGCGTTCTCTGGTCCATGGGGTCACAAACAGTCGGACACGACTAAACGACTAAACAACAACAAACTATCTGGATCCAATTCTCTGTCTATAGCAGGGTTTCCCAAACTTAGGCCTCCACCTGTTTTTGGACTACAACTCCCATCATCTCTAGCTAGCAGGACCAGTGGTCAGGGATAATGGGAATTGTAGTCCAAAAACAACTGGAAACCCAAGTTTGGGAAACCCTGATCTAGTCCCATCATCCCTGACTACTGGTCCTGCTAGCTAGGGATGATGGGAGTTGTAGTCCAAAAACAGATGGAGACCTAAGTTTGGGAAACCCTGCACTAGGGCAATGTGGTTCTCTGCCCTAGAAAGCCCTCTAAAAGACAGAGATAGTGGTCTCCAAACAAACAAACAGACAGACAGACAGACAGACAAACAAACAAACAAACACTGCAGGTGGATAATTCTTACATACTCCAAAAATAAATGTAGCTATATTTCAAAAGTCTTTGTTCCAACAGTCACTACCTACACTGGTAATACAAGAAGGTATTTCTTTGAAATACTGCACATTCCATCCCCCCCCCCTGTGATTTTTCTTTTTTTAAGGTTACTTCCTAGCTCAGAAAGATGTAATTGCACCATCTGCCAACCCTACAGCATTGCAGTACTGTCAAGAGTACCATATGCGGATAAGTCAGCCTGTTGCCCTCTTTACTTAATATACATATATAAAGCTATCCCGTTGAACCTGTGAAATGAAATGTCAGTATCAGTGAATATATCCCAGAATACATTAGCCATCTTTCGGTTTCCGTTGGCTTTGGTGTTAAACAGATTGAAAAAAACTGGTTGGGCAGTTTTCAAAATCTCTGAAAGTTAGAAAGCTCAGAATCAGCCTGAAGTTTAGGATGCTAAGGATCAGGAAACAAGATTGTTCATTTTGCAATCTTTGCTAGGCTCCCTCCAAAAGCCAGCATGGTCCACTAGATATTGTGCAGGAGCCAGGAAATGAGGTTCATCTCCATGAACCATGGTTTGAAGGACAAATAATTATCAGCCTGCTGCTTGTTAACAAAATCCCAGGCTAGGTGAGAGATGGTTGTCCCTAGGCTGAACATCTGAGCGACTCCAATGGAAAGCCAAATACATTCAGGTAAAAATAGTGGAAGTTTCACAGGGTTCGTGATGTTCAGCCATGGGAACCATGGGTAGACAAGGTGGGCCTGACTCAGCATGGTAGTTCCTTCTATTTACTGCAGCCTTGGTTAGAAGCACGGGCCTGTCTGTTCACCAACATTCACACCATGCTGTTGCAAAAACAGCACAGCTTGGGCACCTCTACTGGTCGTAAATCTTAGGATAAGCAGCTTCTGACATTTGCTTTTTCAATGGCAAGGCCAGGTGCTTCATTAGTCATTAAACCAAAAAGGAAGATTAAGTGTTGTCTTAAAAAATGTAAGTGAAAGGGAATAAATTTAATGATGTCTCGAGGGCACCTGCTTGTATTTGGAGATTTGGGGTGTGGAGAAGCTGATAAAGAAGGCAACAGAAATATGAGCATAGAAAGAATTACTTTGAAATGTTATTTCCCCGCCACCTTCCTACCAGCCGTTTTTTAAAAGGGATGCCAGCAGAAATGGAATTTAAGCTGAAAAGACCATACAGACTTTATACAGAGAAGGTTCCAACTCTCAGCAGCAGCAGCCTCTCCAATTTTGTTCCTACAATGTCATTCATTAGCAAGTAATCCTCAGAGGGGTGTAGGGAAACACATGACATCACTTATTGACAGCCTCCAGCTATCACGGTTTGACAGTTCAACAAAATAGTTATTGTCTGGCCAACTAATATTGTGTTAAATAAAGGAGCTCACATAAATTTGCTGCATCAGATTATAATACATGTTTGCCACGCTGGCAACAAATATAGCAGCCATCCTCAATGTTTCATTCAAGAAATCACTGGAATGCTCCATTTAATAATGCCATTCTTACAAACATTCCCAGCAGGGCGCAAAGCATATTGAGAAACTTGGAGGGAACTTCTGACGTTCTGTTACATGGTCTCCATGGCAGGCACTAAAGCAGCATTAAAACACGCCGCATAAAACATAATCTTTTTCCCCCAGCCTGTTCCCACCCTCATCACAGTAGCCTGTTAAGATTCGGGAGAGGCAAAAAGTAATAGAATAAATTTGAGTGTTCCCACAAGGTGTATCACATAGGCATTTCCCAAGCCACTGAGAACAGCACTGAGAGGCTGTTATGAACATGCATTGCCCTTTCAAAGGCAGGAACCAAGTGTGAGGCTTTCTTGGTAGAAACAAGCTTGCTGTGGACGTCACTGCCCAGTTTAACACCTAATAGGGATACATACCTTTGTTTTTAAATACTCAGCCACATCACCAGTATTGCCAGCTCTGAAAAGCAAAACTGATGTGCTGGAAGACAACCATTATGTATTAACTACCAGTTTTCCATTGCCACATTATTTAAGGACACAGTTTATTGTATTCTTGAGGATTGTCAATACTCAATTCAAATTGGATAAGGTATCTGTGCCTTTGTTGTGGTTGCCACAAGCCCCATCACCCCCTGCCTATCTTACCTAGAACACCAGATTGTCCACAGTTTGCCAAGGGATCCTTGATGAATTGATCTTCGCAAATTCCAGTGTCAGACCCTTAGTGGTTCAGCACTGACAGAGCAATGACATTTATTATTTTATTTTATTTTATTGCTGAACCTGCAGGGGAGCCTACAATAATGGTGTTGCAGGAGGTGAGGTGGTGGTTGAGCTAAACGGAGGTGTGCCAAGCTCCTGTGGCAGGAAGGCACAATGGAAGTGAAAGGCAGAGAGCGGAATAGGTGAAGCACCCTTGAAGGTGAAGGGCATTTCTAGAAACCAGCTGCTCTAGGTGTAGGGGCCATTCTTGAGGGCACCCTACTGCACCTGCCCAGTGTTGTGGGGGCCCAGGAGAGAGTGGGGGCAAGAAGACCTCCCTCATTGTGCTCCTTCCCATGCACAAGGTTGTGCTCAACTCAAGGTCGATGGCAGAAATAACTCCTTGTACTCCTCATTTCTACCTGGTAAATGAGGGGTGCGGGTGGCGCTGTGGTCTAAACCACTGAGCCTCTTGGGTTTGCTGATTGGAAGGTCGGCAGTTTGAATCCCTGCAATTAGATTAATAGGTCAGGTAGGAAGGTAAATGTGCTCTGGCTTCCATCATGGTGTTCCGTTGTGCCAGAGGTGGCTTAGTCATGCTGCCCACATGACCCGGAAAGCTGTCTGTGGACAAACGCCGGCTCCCTTGGCCTGAAAGTGAGATGAGTGCCACAACCCCATGGTCACCTTTGACTGGACTTAACTGTCCAGGAGTCCTTTTCCTTTACCTTTTTTACCTTTATGTTATTAATATAATCTGGCCCTAGTTCAATCAGTTTCAAGCATTTCATCTCTTTCATCCTGGCTCCAGTTGCAACTGCGCTCTCTCTCTCTCTCTCTCTCTCTTTGTTTGTGTGATAAAGAGAGAGAAAGAAAGAAAGAAAGAAAGAAAGAAAGAAAGAAAGAAAGAAAGAAAGAAAGAAAGAAAAGGACAGGCTTTGCACATCCATTTATGGTGGGAAAATTTTTGTATGGGGAACAATAGTACAACACAGGCCAGCCCATTTCTATTCCCTGTTGCTATAAATCAACAAACAGATGCAGTAAAATCACTGATATGCTCTGGAACTCCAGGACCCAAATTGTTTGTTTGTTTGTTTGTTTGTGTGTGTGTGTGCTGATGTTACCACAGCTTGTGGATACAGGTGACATTCTTGAAGGGTACCAGAAGCTGATGATTAATCAGGATTAAAGCAGTTGCAAAGGCCTGCTTAGTTGCCTACATCAGCTATGCTAAAAGGCAGCCTCTTCTGTCGTCAACTATCAAGCAGGTCTTTTTTTTAAGACACAAGCAGCCATGCTCCTAAATTGGGAGTATGATTAACGTCATCCAGCTGACACCCTAATGGTCCCACTTCAAAGAAAACAATCACTCCAACCACCACTGGAACAGCATGGGAGATCTCGAGTGGCCCAAATTACAGAAAGGAGAAGGTAATTTTCAGAAGAGGCAGAAAAATGATACCATTAAAATTAGGAAGAATTAAAGTGAACACCTGTTATGGAACACCAGGGTACAAGAGAATGTGCTGCAAGTGTTCCTAAACAGTTTACAATTCTGCTACACTTGCTAAAATTGTACACTTCAGAGTAGGTATTTCCTCCATTGGGCAGTTTACGTAACAGACTTCCATATTAACAACTTAGAATATCAGAGGACCTGCATCATGGAGTCTACGTGATGGAGAATCTGTTGGCCTCGATAGGTTGCTGGACTACAACTCCCATAATTCCTGACCTATGGCCATACTGGCTGGGGCAGATGCGAGGTGAAGTCCACCAACATCTGAAAGGCTAAGTCAGTGCTTTCCAAACTTGGGTCTCCAGATGTTTTTGGACTACAACTCCCATCAACCCTAGCAAGCAGGACCAGTGGTCAGGGATGATGGGAACTGTAGTTCAAAAACAGCTGGAGATCTCAGTTTGGGAAGTGTCCCCCATCAATGACAGAGATCCTGGCTATACATTAAAATTGAGAGTATCTGCTGAGACTTCTGAAATCTCCAACAGCCTGTGGCAATAGAAACTAGACACACAGCTCCCAATTCCCTTTCTCCAACCATCGTTTATCTCTCCTTGTCTCTTCTCTCAGAAACCAATTTTCCAGTGGAGTTGGGAAGGGGAGTAGCACAGAAAATCAGCAAGCAAAAAGAGAGTTACGGGTGAAAACTAACTGAGTCCTGAGCACTGCTGAGAATACTACAGCATGTTCCAGGATGCGTACTCAGTTCTTGTAGGGTATCGCAGAGACCTCCTGGGCTAAGCCATTGTAACCTTAGAATATGCAATAAAAAGCACTCCCAGCTTCCGTTGTGGCTGCATGTCCCAAGATCAGCAGTGACAGCCAAGCTGTCCTCTGCCCCCGCTCTCCGGAAAACCTGTCTCCCTTTATTGGCATTACCTGTTTTAATGACAAACCCCTTGTAAGCTTCTGGGATCCAGCTGAAGAGCACAATTTGAAACCACTGGTCTATGTACCTACTAAACAATGTCGAGCAGTACAAAATTGCATACAAGGGCACATTTCTTTATAGCAACCACAAAAAGTGCTGAAAGCTACATGACTGTGGCAACAATATAGTGATGATGATGATGAGTTAACAACTGCAAAGTGCAGATTTCAGCAAGGCTTACAAGGTAAAGATGAAAAGGGATAAAGGACTCCTGGATGGTTAAAGGTAAAGGGACCCTTGACCATTAGGTCCAGTCGTGACCGACTCTGGGGTTGCGGCGCTCATCTCGCTTTCTTGGCCGAGGGAGCCGACATTGGTGTACAGCTTCTGGGTCATGTGGCCAGCATGACTAAGCCACTTCTGGCAAACCAGAGCAGCACACGGAAACACTGTTTATCTTCCTGCCGGAGTGATACCTGTTTATTTACTTGCACTTTGACGTGCTTTCGAACTGCTAGGTTGGCAGGAGCTGGGACAGAGCAACGGGAGCTCACCCTGTCGTGGGGATTCGAACTGCCGACCTTCCAATCGGCAAGCCCAGGAGGCCCAGTGGTTTAGACCACACACAAAAATATTTCATAGCTCTACATATAATTTAGGACTATTGCATCAATGGGGCATGTGCAAGCAAGTTCCGGCCTGCTACACCATGTTCTATTTTGGTGCCAAAAATGGTGCACATGTCAGTAGTCAGTGGGGAGGTGCCAATATTGAAGAATGTGATAAGCTTCTAAAAGACAGGTTTCTGGGTAAGGTTCTGTTTCGAATGTCTTCCTCAGAGGGTCACACCTCAAAAATGTTTCAGAGCCCTGGCTTTCACAACTGGATTTCCATAGTGACCTGGACCTAACACCATTCCAAGGCATATGGGGATGGAAAGAATGATGGCCACTGAACAACAACAACAACAACAACAACAACAACAACAACAACAATAATAATTAGATTGTGCATAGTGCCAATTCTGTAGAGGGGTTTATAAAACATTTACTCAAATATGTCTTCTGAGACATTTTGACACAGCTCAACCTTTTTTCCCTACCTGTTTCCTGGTAAACCACTCTCCCTGAATTGTCTTCGGGGGAAATTTTGAAAGTGCTTTTTAAATAAATAAGTGTTGCATGTGTTTCGCTTTTCACAAAGTTCTTATATGGGTTTTGCAGCCTCTCTCATCTAAGGGACCAGGTGTACCCCTGATCACCTTCACCAGAGCACCCAAACCATATTCTTAGCCAATGCCCAACCCCATAAGAAGACTACCCAGATTGTAAATACTGCTGGATGTTTTTTAGCTGCTATTATTCCAGAATCAAGTACAATCTGAACTACTGCAACATACGGTAAATAGAGAACACACCACATAAGCAGAACCTTCATCAGTGTGTGATACATTATTGAATGTGTATTTTCTATTATTATTATTTACAAGCCCATAAGTAGAACAATAATAATAATTTTAAAAAACCAGATGAGGATTTCCCCCACAAAACAATTATTCTTCAAAGAAACCAAAACCATTTTCCAGTCTGGGACCAATTAATATTTCTCTTCTTTCCACTTGCACAGCACGAAAACATGTCACATGCTCAATGGTAATGTAAGAAATTAGGATCTAACACACTCACAAACCCCACAATTGCTAAATATGTGGATTGAAAAATACATATGGGTTTTCCAGCAGAGCTACAACCAAACCTGTTTAAAATTAAATGAAGTTCACTATAAATTAAGTCAGACTCACAAAAATATGTTTCTACCCAACTCAGGCAGAATTCAAAGTCACGTTTTGTAATTTTTTAATTACTGACATAAATCTTTCTTTATATAGTTATGGAAATTATTCTAAAAGCAGAGCACACATGACCCATAATAATAGGCACCCACAAATAGAGGCAACATATTGCCCCACAATCTGCAGCTCAAAATAGACTACAGCAATTGGAGGGAGGAGATCAAATATATAATTTGAGATATAAAGTTTCCAACCACAAAAATACAACTTAAATTTGTCATCGCCACACTCTGAACTTACAAGAAAAACAGTACACAATGCCTTAAAATCACCATCACATTGACCACAAAATGGCTGTCATTAGAGAAAAGTTACCAGACCTTGCTGAGTTTAGAAGAGAAGTCGCAATCCCATTACTTTCATATTAGGGAAATCTAGGCAGTGGCTTGAACAAATTTCTGCTGCATCCCTTCCTTCATCCATTGATTTTGCCTCCCCCATGTGCACTACACTTTTCAAGTGTAACTGAAAATTCATCCCAGGCCACCTGTATCAAGCAGAGTTTTGATACAGCTTTACACCTGAAATACACTAGCATATCTTGTTGGTTTGAACAGTTCTGACTTTTGACTAAACACACATAGGGCAGGGCTGTAAAGATCACTAGGTAAAAGGAAAAGGTAAAGGACCCCTGGACGGTTAAGCCCAGTTGAATTTGACTATGGGGTTGTGGCGCTCATCTCGCTTTCAGGCCGAGGGAACCGGCGTTTGTCCACAGACAGCTTTCCGGGTCATGTGGCCAGCATGACTAAAGCACTTCTGGTTCAACGGACACTGTGATGGAAGCCAGAGTGCATAGAAATGCCGTATACCTTCCTGCTGCAGCAGTACCTATTTATCTACTTGTACTGGCGTGCTTTCAAACTGTTAGGTTGGCAGGAGCTCAGACATTGCAATGGGAGCTCACCCCATAATGGAGATTCAAACCGCCAACCTTTTGATTTGCAAGCCCAAGTGGCTCGGTGGTTTAGACCACAGCCTCATCCACATCTATCACTATTCTCTGGTGTCAGTACCAGGGCACTCCACCGCTGGCTGTCCTGCTCTGATTTAAAACAAGAAAGGAGTTTCTTTAAAGATATTGGTGGGAAGAGTGGAATGATAGTCCTACAATTTTAATTTTTTTTATTATTATTAAATTCAATATGCCACCCTTTATCAAGAGATCCCAGGGTGCTTCACAGATATTTAGTTATTCATTAGTTATACTTATTCCTTGTCTTTCCTTCAATTTGGCGCCCATGGCAGCTTACAAAAACAAACACACACACACACACACACATATGAAATACCAAAAACCAAACCCCAAACCCCCAGAACTTTACAGAACAAACAACAGGGTAAGAGATCAGAGAACAAAAAAGGCAAAAATTATTTAATGAAGCCCTGGGAGGAATTAAAAAATAAACAAATCTTTGCTCATTTCTAAAACCATCCACTGCAAGGACAAACCATATTTCTCTAGGAATGGAGTTCCAGAGTTGAGGAGCACTAAAAAAAGGGGGGCTGTCCCATGTTGTTCCTTTCCTAGCATCTTTTACAGAAGTGAAAAGAGGATTAGGCCCTCTTTGACTGACCTCAGGCTAGAAGGTGAACAGTACAGGGATAATAATTAATAACCTATTCGCCAACTTAGTGCTATCTGCATTTTTTAATTAAAAAACACACTCTGCACAAGAAATATGATATTGATACAACATTTATTTTGTTCCTTAGCAGATGAAGATTTTTCTGGGACCAAGAGAGCTACTTGGGAAAGCTTCATGTGCTGGATTTCTCTGCTGTTGATGACACAAGAGCCTTAACAGTAAAATATTTGGCAACTGTAGAGCAAGTGAGAGGATACAAGAATGAATAGCCTGGGAGAATCTGATCCAGTCACACTGCTGTCATTAAGATACTGATGATCAAATTAGTACAAGGGCTGGGCGATATCTGGTTTTCAGCATCGTGACGTATCACTAGCTAAACATCATGATATACCAATGTATCAGAGTGTCTGAAATAAGGATGGAGCTATGTAGAGGCATTTGCTGGCTTCAGTTTCCCCACACATTGTGATTTTTGTATGTGTAGCATGCATGCACACACACATGATTTACAGTAGGTCCAACAGGTGGATCGCGATCTACTGGTTCATCGCGGTGGGTCCATGGTAGATCGCGGTTGATTGTGAGATCTCCCCCCCCCCAAGAAAGCTCAACAACTAACTTTGGCTCCCTAAAAATGCTCAACAACTCTTGTCAATCCACTGGGTAGATCACTGGCAGTTTTTTTATAGTGGGAGTAGATCATAGTCTCTTGTAAGTTGGACATCCCTGATTTACAGAATATTGCTGGCTCAAAAATTATGAAACCGATATCACCATATGGACTTCAAACCAATTTGGGACAATATATCAATACAGTTCTACCTTGGGTTACATACGCTTCAGGTTACAAACACTTTAGGTTACAGACTCTGCTAACCCAGAAATAATGCTTCAGGTTAAGAACTTTGCTTCAGGATGAGAACAGAAATCGTGCTCCAGCGGTGTGGCAGCGCAGGAGGCCCCATTAGCTAAAGTGGTGCTTCAGGTTAAGAACAGTTTCAGGTTAAGATTGGACCTCCGGAACGAATTAAGTACTTAACCCGAGGTACCACTGTATATTGCCCAGTCCTAATCAGTACGTTGATGGGAGAGCGCTGCAATCTGTTGAGTTTTCTAAAGGGTGGTTTGAAAGAAAGGCAACGAAAAGAGCTGTTTCGGCCCTCTGAAAGTTGCAAACACTGGTTAGCATCAAATGAAACAAATGTTTACCAGATTTAATTAAACAGCAAAAGGAAAATTCCACAACTGCACGCAATGTACACATGGAACTGGCTGGAAGCAGATGTGCTGGTGGAACTCATCTGAATTATCTGATTCCACAAAGAATGGGACAAATGCCAGTGACTAGGAGTTAAGGCAGCCTTAGCGTGCAAGGTAACCTTCTGCAAAGGGCAACAGAGTGCCTGCACCTTTTAGTTGTGGAGAAGTGAAAATATCAAGAAGCATCGTTTGTCACCAAGAACGTTGAAGAAAAGCTGCACATACTTAAAATTATTATTTTTTTCTACACAACTTTCAAAGAATGAGCACCCTCTTCACTTTGCATCTAAACATGCCATTTCGGAAAACAAAATGAAGGATAATACTTATCATCAGTGCTTTTTTCTGGGGGTACACAGGGGTATGAGCACCCCTAAACATGTGAATCTAACAAAAGAAAAAACGTTAACTTTTTTTTTTTAGTTTCTTCTTTAGCACAGTGAACCATCACTTCCATTGCTACCTCCGATGGCGGCCTCATTTCTTGTCACGGTGTTTCCTTAATGTTTATTTCTCCGGCTTTGAACTATAAAATGGTGATTTTCTTGAGTCAAAATGAGAGCACCCCTAAACATTTTTTTTTAGAAAAATCACCACTTCTTATTATGTACATTTCACTTACAGGTTACTCACATCTTATGCTTATACTTCAGTGCATTGCCAAAGAATAATTTAATTCCATCTCTTGATGGAGAGGAGGAGGAAGACTAAGAGCTGCAGTCATCTCTCACTGGTAAGTCCAGTTATTTTTTAAAAGGTTTTCTAGTGGTTGTTCTGGCTTTTTGTGATTTTGCAGACACACACGATAACCAGGAAAGTAACCCCCACGTGAGATGCGAGTTACCTGTACTTTATTGAGGTGATCATAATAACACTTCTGTAAAGTATGCTAGTTTAATTATTGCTCTGAGGATGAGAGAAATGTCTAATGCTTAGTGAGGTCACAAATCTGCCTCCATACTTAAAAAAAATAGAAAACTATTGTTATGAGGGGAAGGCTAGGCTAAAACTATTCTCTTTGGCATCTGATTTTCTGCATGGAAGGAAATCACATACTGATAACAGGTGAAACTCTGAATTGTTGGTGAATTTCTGCAGTGCCCCCACTCCCACCGCATCAGAGAATATATGCCTTCTACCACCCATAAATAAGACAGAGACTTCCAGTTGCATCTGTGGTTCCATTTTCAATGTTTAGTATCATTTTCATATTGTTGATGGAAGTAAGAAACGTGGCCCCTACTCCTTTCAATTTGCCTCCCTTGCCACATCATTCCCTTCATCCCCCAGTATGAACTAACTCTAACATTCAGTATTGACTAAGCCAAAATTTCACAGAGGATAATTTCCTGAATGTTTC
The DNA here is from genome assembly GCF_951804945.1 of Podarcis cretensis. Classification (NCBI taxonomy): domain Eukaryota; kingdom Metazoa; phylum Chordata; class Lepidosauria; order Squamata; family Lacertidae; genus Podarcis; species Podarcis cretensis. The sequence goes on along the minus strand of NC_137176.1, from coordinate 20,101,746 downwards.
CTTTTTGTAGAACAACCTGCCCCAAAACGGTTGGGGAGAATTCTGCTACTCTCCCCCAGATAATATCCAGTAGCATTTTCACCACTCACAAGTTGGGTGATGAGTTTTTGGAGCCTAATTGGCCACAGAATATTGTACTAATTAGCTCAGCTGTTGACCGCAGTTGTTTTCACTGCAATTTGGCCATGGCTTTCACAGTTTTCTTCTTGAATTTTATTTCAACCACCTGGAGCTGTGCTTTTATGCTCTCTTTTGGAGCACAATCACCCTTGTGTTATTTTGTTCCTTGCACCGGATAGAACCTTCACGAATATTTCACCTTCTCAAGCTTAACCGGATGCTTTGTGAAGGGAAGGACATAGCAACTTCTGAAACGTATTTATTGAATAACAATCAGATGCTCCGCTGACAAGAGAGCAACGGAACATGCCATTTGGCGGAACTGTTGGAGCATGCTGCTTTTCTTTTCAATGCAATGTGTTGCCAAATAGTGCATGAAGTCATGGTAATGAAAGTTCTACTTATATGTAAGGCAGCCAACTTTCTTTTTGGCAGGGCACCTGTGCCTTTAACAGCAGCAGGAGAGCCAGAAGTCTAGAAGTTTTTTGCATCGCGGCCTCTTCTCACCAGGAATATCATGTTTCAGAATTTATGCTTGTCATGCCAGTGTTAAAAGCACTGGAGCAGAAAGAACGGTAACGACCTTAAGTAGAGGGCCGTGCAAAAGACAGAACAATAAAATCAAAATTGTGTGCCATGGAGACCTTGTTGTTGTTTTAAATCACACATGAAGGAACATCTCCATCCTTATCATTCAGCCTGGACACTGAGGTCCAGATCTGAGGGCTTTCTGGTGGTTCCCTCATCGCAAGAAATGAAACTACAGGGATCCAGACAGAAGGCCTTTTGGGTAGTAGCACCCACTCTGTAGAATGCTCTCCCAGCATACGTCAAAGAGTTAAACAACAAAGCATGTTCTTCATGGAGAGCACGTGTTGTGGCGGGGACCGCCAGGACACTCCAAAGTTGTGGGGCAGGCTAATTGATCATTGGCCACTGTTGTGATTGGGCTTCCCTTGTTAGGAAGATGTTAATGTTGTCATTTGATGATTGACAGCCAGAAATGTTAAAACTCCCTGCAAGAGGCGTAGAGCTTCCTCTTTTCGCTCCTTGCATCGGATTGCCCATCCCTCCCTCCCTATATTCAGGGTTGTTCGCTTTGACCTTGCTATGCCTGTCATGGGGTCATCTGCTCTTGGGGCAGGGGCCCGGTAGGAATTTTGTCCATCTGGCTGATTGGCTGGGGTCATTTTATTTTTTTGCCTAGTGCGTAGCAAATCGTCACAACTTGTAAGGTTGTGGTTAAAGGTAAAGGTAAAGGTACCCCTGCCCGTACGGGCCAGTCTTGACAGACTCTAGGGTTGTGCGCTCATCTCACTCAATAGGCCGGGAGCCAGCGCTGTCCACAGACACTTCCGGGTCACGTGGCCAGCGTGACAAGCTGCATCTGGCGAGCCAGCGCAGCACACGGAACACCGTTTACCTTCCCGCTGGTAAGTGGTCCCTATTTATCTACTTGCACCCGGGGGTGTTTTCGAACTGCTAGGTTGGCAGGCGCTGGGACCGAACGACGGAAGCGCACCCTGCCGCAGGGATTTGAACCGCCAACCATGCAATCGGCAAGTCCTAGGCGCTGAGGTTTTACCCACAGCGCCACCCGCGTCCCCAAGGTTGCGGTTAGGCATTGGCTTATGGTTTGGTTGGTTGAGGGGCATGAATTGGCTGTGCCTGCCCCTCTAATGTTGCTGCTGCAAGGAATTCCGTTAAAGGAATACAGGTGCTCACTATTGCTTTTGTCCGAACCCTGTCAAGGGGCTTGGGCCATGCAAGAGCCCCTGGTTGCATTTGGGGAAGGCTGAGGGCAGGTTCCCTGTTCCTTCAATACCCCCAAATGTATTCCCCTTCTCTGACTGAAATGTCAGTCTGTCCCCCACTGGGGGGCAGATAGTCGCAACCAATGCCTAAGCAACCACTCACATTTTTTGTATTTTAATAAAGTTGTGGCCAAAATTATGCCAAAAACATTAAACAAAAATTCTGTGTGTTGTGTGAGTTATTTGGGGTGGCCTGGGGACCTCGACACGGAATGTAATTTTTTGATAGATATTTGAAGGCAGCCCTGTTTTTTTGGAAGCTTTTAATGTTTGATGTTGTTGCTGTTTTTCATGCATTTTTGTTGGATGGAGCAACCCAGTCAGATGGACAGAGGAGTATTATTTATTTATTTATTCATTCATTCATTCATTCAGTATTATTATTATCCTGCTGTTGCATAATAATATCCAATTTTGTTCCCTCTGCCACTCTAGCCTTTGCATAAGGATTCCAGATGGTGTGATGGGAAAGTAAGTCAAGTGGGGGAAAGTAAGTCAAGTCACTTTAGCTAGCAACTGAATAAAAGCAATAAGATATATTTATGCATTTATTTATATCATGTCTATGCTGTCCAATTAACAATGTCATCTAGGCAGTTAACAATGTTACATTTATTTGCAGGATAAAGGAATGTGTCAGTCAATACAACCCACACTCTCACAACATCGCCTCGCCAGGACAAATGCAACCCACAAACCGTCTTTGTAATCCAGGAGTTGCCAACGTTTTTTTGACCAGTGCAAACAATTTTTCGTCCACCACAAACCAAAGAAACTGTTGTGTGCATCACACACAGTGAGAGAACATGTATGGTGCTATCTCATTGGAGTCAGCATTGGGCTTACTATAGACCAGGGTTTCCCAAACTTTGGCCTCCTGCTGTTTTTGGACTACATTTCCCATCATCCCTGACCACTGTTCCTGTTAGCTAGAGATGATGGCAGTTGTAGTCCAGAAACAGCTGGAGACCAAAGTTTGGGGAATCCTGTTATAGACAGAGAATTGGATCCAGACGGTTAGCTAAATTGAGATAACGCAGAAATCAATGGCACAGGCTAGTCATGAATGACATTCAACAGGTTTAAATGAGAACTAATGCAACTTACTTTTTGAGTAGACCTGATACAATTGCAGTGAGTTCAATGGATTTATGTTCAGGTTAGTAGGTACAGGATTCCTACCTTTGGGAACAATCCGATAACAAGATCCACTGGGATGAGTGGGTTAGGATTCATCAGATCTCTGGCTGAGGTGGGAGGTTCTCCGCACAACCGGGCTATGCTGGTTTAACTCCTTCATGCTTGATTTAGCTGGAGACATGGGGAGGTATCTGATACATCCCAGGACCCAAATGGCCGAGCTGAGCGCAATGGATCTTAAGTCCTGAAAAAGCAGCGTTCTAAGGGCATTGCTGCAGCTGAAATTAGGGTCTTCAGTTGGTTCCTAAACCTGTTCAGCTTTGCCATATGACCTGGCAGCCCAGCACAAATTAAGCTGGCAAAAGGGTGGTGTAACTTAGGCTGGCTCATCCAACTACTGCCCCAATATAGAATGGAATTTGGATCTGCGAGGCCTTCTTAACTCACACCAGCTTGCTTTACGCCATCTTCTTGTGTATAAGATTACTCCCTTAAATTTGGATCCAACCCAGAGTAAGTAAAGATTATATCTTCCCATATCGAACCTATGCCTGTTTATTTTAACATAGTTCTCCTGTACCAAATCCTAATGTAGACGTGCATGAATTTGATGTTCTTCATCTGAGAAGAAAGCACCCATTTAAATGTTAAGATTCAGACCTTTTATTTATCACTTTTCAAATTAAGAGAAATATCAAACATATCATTTTATAGCTTTTAAGAAAATGCAAATACAATTGGCAAACATTTCTTTTTCAAAAGCAATGTAAGAAGGCTTTGCTGTCAAAAATATTCAGAAGTAAATGAGAGGTTTTCCATGTGTGATGTGCCTGAGTCTTTTTAAAGTGTTTTTTATATACTTTGTTGATAAGTGAGATATCTTTAGAACTGTAAACCAACAAGCAGGAAAGCAGTTTTATCCAATATTTATAGCACACCATCTTAAGAAATGTAATTTATGTAAAATTGGCTTGAATGTGACATGCAGCAGTTGCATTTAGAAACTCTTGAATGAAAAACAGTTCTGGTTTGTCCATTTCCTCACTTCTACATTTCCAAGGCTATATATTGTATATATTATAAACCGGTTGCTACAAAAAATAGTACCAATATGCAAAATTCTACCACGTCCCCCCCAAAAAAGCCTTTAAAGCTGAAATGTGTTGTTGTTTAGTCATTTAGTCATGTCCGACTCTTCGTGACCCCATGGACCAGGGCACTCCAGTCACTCCTGTCTTCCACTGCCTCCCACAGTTTGGTCAAACTCATGCTGGTAGCTTCGAGAACACTGTCCAACCATCTGGTCCTCTGTCGTCCCCTTTTCCTTGTGCCCTCAATCTTTCCCAACATCAGGGTCTTTTCCAGGGAGTCTTCTCTTCTCATGAGGTGGCCAAAGTATTGGAGCCTCGGCTTCACGATCTGTCCTTCCAGTGAGCACTCAGGGCTGATTTCTTTCAGAATGGATAGGTTTGTTCTTCTTGCAGTCCATGGGACTCTCAAGAGTCTCCTCCAGCACCGTAATTCAAAAGCATCAATTCTTCAATGAATGTTAGAAGGATGTTGGAATGAAGTTATGTGGTTTTAGCAGAAATGTTATAAGGGTTTAGGAAAAAATAGACTGATGGTGAAAGGAGGGAAAGTAAAGTTACATTATATTAAGATAAATTACAGAACAAAAAGTGGAAAAGATGGAAAGGATTTGCTGAAATAGTTAACTGAACTAGAATACAAAAAAGGGAGGTGTGAGGAGGTCAAGGAAACAAGCAAATGAAAGACAAGTTATAGGAAGATTAGCTCTGTTCTCCCCCCCCCCTTTCTTTTCTTCTTCTTCCTTATTGTGATGCGTTGTTTTGTTCTTGTTTGATATGGTGTTTTTACTCTTTCTGTAACCTTTAAAATTTTAATAAATATTATTTATAAAAAACAAAAACAAAAGCATCAATTCTTCGGCGATCAGCCTTCTTTATGGTCCAGCTCTCACTTCCATACATCACTACTGGGAAAATCATCGTTTTAACTGTATGGACCTTTGTTTGTCCCTTGTTACCCAGTCCAACGATAAGAAACAAAGATGAAAGTGACTCTCTTTTCCAGTGATTTTCAGCACCTATAGCAAACACAAGGTAAATTCAGACAAGCAACTGACCAAGTGCTTAATATGGGAAAATTGCTCGTTATTTTTTGAAGGTGATGTACTTGGAAATGATTTACAGATGGTATTTAACTCCGAGTGTGCTTGCTAAGATGTATAAGACTGAATCAGGTAAGTGCTGGAGATGCAAAGACGTGGTGGGAAAGTGGTGAACTTGTAAAAGGGTAAAAAAATTGGGAAATGATCCATAATGAATTGAAAAAAATCTTTAAAAGTACTTTCCCCGAAAACCCAGAGTCCCTTCTGTTGGGGATAATTCAGACTGAAATTCCCAGGTGTCAAAATACCATATTTTTTGCCCTATAAGACTCACTTTTTCCCTCCTAAAAAGTAAGGGGAAATGTGTATGTTTCTTATGGAGCGAATGCAGGCTGTGCAGCTATCCCAGAAGCCAGAACAGCAAGAGGGATCGCTGCTTTCACTGCACAGCAATCCCTCTTGCTGTTCTGGCTTCTGGGATTCAGAATATATTTTTTCTTGTTTTCCTCCTCCAAAAACTAGATGCATCTTATGGTCTGGTACATCTTATAGAGGGAAAAATACGGTAGGTTATTTATGTGTGCTACTACTGTGGCCCGTGTTTTGTTAGCCCCAAAATGGTCCCAACTAAAAAAGAATGGCAACTTAAGTTGACAGTATATGCACAACTCGCAGATTTAACATATAGAATAAGAGAACAAGAAGAACATACATTTAAAGAAAAAGCGTTTATAGAATATATGGGAAATAATTTTGTACAGCTGAAAACACTGGCAGCATTAAGATAAGTGCAACAGTGTAATGAAGTTTTGATGAACGTAATAATGGAATACTGAATCGTATAGTTTTTGTAAAATATGCAGGGATTTATGATATGTAAAATGAACCATGGAAAGAGAAGAAGGGAAGTCATTGATATCTTAAGGATGTAAAATGAGTATTTTAAATTGTAAAACATAAAATTTAATACAAAATATATACAAAAGAAAGAAAGAAAATTGCTTTCATCTTTAAATGTGCATTAAAGTGAACTGCAATAAGACCTGTTGGTTTTGTCAAAATTAATGGTGGAAGTAAAACTCACCCCAATTTACCCCCCATGCATTGCTGCACTGGCTTCTTACTACTTCCAGGCTCTTTGGTTAGGAAGCGAGATGGTTACATTTTCAATGTTCTTCTCAGTTTTATAAGTTTATTCATACTGAGTGATAACGGTGTTGTTTCAAAGAAGTCATTAAAACATTTCCCCCTCTGTTTGGATTCATTCTCTTAGGGAAACAAACACTTGGATGTTTAAAGAGAAAATTGGGTTGCTTTTATGCCTGCAAAGTCCTCCGTTGTTTACAAATTCATACCTGGAAATCAAGATTCCGCTTCAGACATAATGAGTACAACTTTTCAATAATAAAAGACCTTCAAGCATACTGTAGTAATCTGCTCATTTAGAGGTTACATTTAGAGCCTCTTAATATTATGGGCTGTGGCAAAGCTCCACCCTTATAGGCTTTTTTCTTATAGCAATAAGCTCCTCAATTGGTAGACAAGGAAAATGGTTCTTCTTCACTGGAATATATTATAGAATATATTCTAGGGTTTTTTTGGGGGGGAGTTACTTGTCCTGTCTGCACGCTTCTTATGATGGAGGACCACTGTAGCCAGCCCCAACGACACGTTCTCAAGATGGAGAGTGAGGGAACAGCTGCAGTCGCCTGCGGTTCCTGCACAATGTTTGCCATCTTGCCAAAGGTTGCAGGCAGCTTTACCTGCAGCAATTGCATGTTGATTGCCCTCTTAAAAGACAAAGTCCAGCAACTGGAGGAACGTGTGGCTACGCTCCAAAGAATTAGAGAGCTGGAGCTCTTCTTGGAAGCAACAGAGCACACCGTCTCCACCAAGGAGGAGACAGGGGACTCCCCTGAGAAGGAGGCTAGTTCACCAACACAGGAGCCAGATATATGGAGAAACGTGACTCAAAGAAGTAGGAGGCCCAGGGTTCGCTCTGATAGTTTAGAAATACACAATCACTTTGAGGTCCTCTCCCCTAGAATGGAAGACGAAGAGCAGACTCCATTTGAGGTTCTCTCCCTCGTTACAGTCGATCAGGTATATGAAGACGAGCAGCAAAGTCAGTCCTCAGGGAATGTGCAGGCGACCTTGGAACAGACAGATCACGGAAGAACCCCGACCAAACCTAAGAGGAGGCGTGTAGTGGTGATAGGGGATTCCCTACTGAGGGGAACAGAAGCAGTGATCTGTGGGCCTGACAAGATGTCTCGGGAAGTGTGCTGTCTCCCCGGGGCTAAGATCCAAGATGTAACTGAACGACTACAAGGAATCATAAAACCCACTGACAAATACCCCTTCCTCTTGGTTCATGTGGGAACCAATGACACTGCAAGCAATAGCCTCCAGAAGATCAAAAGAGACTTTGAGGCTCTGGGCAGGAAATTGAAGCAATTAAATGCACAAATTGTCATCTCATCTGTCCTCCCAGTTGAACGACGTGGCCCAGGGAGAGAGAGAAAAATAGTGGAAGTGAACAGCTGGCTTCGCAAATGGTGTAAACAGGAACGGTTTGGATTCTTAGATCACGGACTGCAGTTTCTTGAAGATGGACATCTGGCAAGCGATGGGCTGCACCTCACAACGGTTGGGAGGAATGTTTTTGCCAAAAATCTCAGAAACCTCATCAGGAGGGCTTTAAACTGACTAATGTGGGGGAGGAAGACAGTGCTCCTGAAGGTAGGAGTCTATCAATTGATGAACATGATCATCCAAATGTCATAGACCAAATGGAGCAAACAGCACGCAGACCTAGTGGTGGGAGGAAAAAATCCTTAAATAAGAGACACGGGGGAATGATTAATGGACTTCAATGTCTGTACACTAATGCGCAAAGCATGGGTAATAAACAAGATGAGCTTGAGCTCTTGGTACAGCAAACTAAATATGACATAATAGGCATCACTGAAACCTGGTGGGATAAGTCCCACGACTGGAATGTAATAATGGAGGGTTACAATCTATTTCAGAGAAACAGACCAGACAAGAAAGGAGGAGGAGTGGCGTTATATGTCAGGGATGTGTATACCTGTGAAGAGATCCAAGATTTAGAACCTCAAAGCCAAAGTGAGAGCATTTGGGTCAAAATTAAGGGAGAGATGAATAACAGGGACCTCATTGTGGGAGTTTACTATAGATCCCCAAGCCAAACGGAGGACATAGATGATGCCTTCCTGGAACAGATGGCCAAGCATGCAAAAGGAAGGGAGATAGTAGTAATGGGGGACTTCAATTACCCGGATATTTGCTGGATGTCAAACTCAGCCAAGAGCATAAGGTCAAACAGATTCCTCACTGGCCTTGCAGACAACTTCATTGTCCAGAAAGTGGGAGAAGCAACAAGAGGAACAGCCATTTTAGATCTGGTCCTAACCAATGTTGATGACCTGGTTAGTGGGGTAGAAGTGGAAGGATCATTAGGCGCGAGTGATCATGCTCTTCTGAAGTTTACTATACAGCGGAAAGGAGCAGCCAAGCATACTAGGACTCAATTTCTTGACTTTAAGAAAGCCGACTTCATAAAACTTAGGGAAGTGCTGGGTGAGATCCCATGGACAGTAATACTAAAAGGAAAGGGAGTTCATGATGGCTGGGAGTTTGTTAAGAGGGAGATAGTAAAAGCACAACTTCAGGCAATACCAATGAGACGGAAACATGGAAGGTGCCTAAAGAAGCCAGGGTGCCTATCTAAAGAAATTTTAACTGAGTTAAGATTTTAAAAAGATGTGTACAAAAAATGGAAAAGGGGGGAAACCACCAAAGAGGAATTCAAACAAATAGCCAGCACGTGTAGACACAAAGTCAGAAAAGCTAAAGCACAGAATGAACTCAGGCTTGCTAGAGAGGTTAAAAGCAACAAAAAAGGCTTTTATGGGTATGTTCGTAGCAAAAGGAAGAACAAAGAAACAGTGGGGTCACTCAGAGGAGAAGATGGTGAAATGCAAACAGGGGACACAGAAAGGGCTGAACTCCTCAATGCCTTCTTTGCCTCAGTCTTCTCCGATAAAGAAAACAATGCCCGACCTGAAGAATTTGGAGCAAATGATTCAGCAGAGGAAACACAGCCCAGAATAACTAAGGAGATAGTACAAGAATACTTGGCTAGTTTAGATGTATTCAAGTCTCCAGGGCCAGATGAACTGCATCCAAGGGTATTAAAAGAACTGGCAGATGTGATCTCAGAACCACTAGCAGTCATCTTTGAGAATTCCTGGAGAACAGGCGAAGTCCCGGCAGACTGGAGGAGGGCAAATGTTGTCCCTATTTTCAAAAAGGGGAAAAGAGAGGACCCAAATAATTACCGCCCAGTCAGTCTGACATCAATACCAGGGAAGATTCTGGAGCAGATCATTAAGCAAACAGTTTGTGAGCACCTAGAAAGGAATACTGTGATCACCAATAGTCAGCATGGATTTCTGAAAAATAAGTCATGTCAGACTAACCTGATCTTGTTTTTTGACAGAATTACAAGCCTGGTAGATGAAGGGAACGCAGTGGATGTAGCCTACCTTGATTTCAGCAAGGCATTTGACAAGGTGCCCCATGATATTATTGTAAAGAAGCTGGAAAAATGCGGTCTTGACTATGCTACCACTCAGTGGATTTGTAACTGGCTGACTGACCGAACCCAAAGGGTGCTCATCAATGGTTCCTCTTCATCCTGGAGAAGAGTGACTAGTGGGGTGCCACAGGGTTCTGTCTTGGGCCCGGTCTTATTCAACATCTTTATCAACGACTTGGATGATGGACTCAAGGGCATCCTGATCAAATTTGCAGATGACACCAAACTGGGAGGGGTGGCTAACACCCCAGAGGACAGGATCACACTTCAAAATGACCTTGACAGATTAGAGAACTGGGCCAAAACAAACAAGATGAATTTTAATAGGGAGAAATGTAAAGTATTGCACTTGGGCAAAAAAAATGAGAGGCACAAATACAAGATGGGTGACACCTGGCTTGAGAGCAGTACATGTGAAAAGGATCTAGGAGTCTTGGTTGACCACAAACTTGACATGAGCCAACAGTGTGACGCGGCAGCTAAAAAAGCCAATGCAATTCTGGGCTGCATCAATAGGAGTATTGCATCTAGATCAAGGGAAGTAATAGTGCCACTGTATTCTGCTCTGGTCAGACCTCACCTGGAGTACTGTGTCCAGTTCTGGGCACCACAGTTCAAGAAGGACACTGACAAACTGGAACGTGTCCAGAGGAGGGCAACCAAAATGGTCAAAGGCCTGGAAACGATGCCTTATGAGGAACGGCTAAGGGAGCTGGGCATGTTTAGCCTGGAGAAGAGGAGGTTAAGGGGTGATATGATAGCCGTGTTCAAATATATAAAAGGATGTCACATAGAGGAGGGAGAAAGGTTGTTTTCTGCTGCTCCAGAGAAGCGGACACGGAGCAATGGTTCCAAACTACAAGAAAAAAGATTCCACCTAAACATTAGGAAGAACTTCCTGACAGTAAGAGCTGTTCGACAGTGGAATTTGCTGCCAAGGAGTGTGGTGGAGTCTCCTTCTTTGGAGGTCTTTAAGCAGAGGCTTGACAACCATATGTCAGGAGTGCTCTGATGGTGTTTCCTGCTTGGCAGGGGGTTGGACTCGATGGCCCTTGTGGTCTCTTCCAACTCTATGATTCTATGATTCTATATATTATGTGGAAACGGAAAGAAAACACTTATAGTTTAAAGCCATCTCATCTACTGGTCACTGCCATATTTTGTGGTGTTAAATTTCCATAATTCAGTTTCCCTTGAAAAAATACTGGTGGTACTGCACTGCAAACAAGCATGTCTATAAGGAAACAGCCTTTGGAACATGTGGGTAGAAAATATTTTAAATACAGAGAAATGACAGATGATCAAATCCACATTGGGAAGCTTCCCCATCAAAACTGCATTCCTTGAGCCAAATGGGTATGCTCTTAATGAGAATCATGTTTTAAATATTACCCACATTATTTCTCATGCAGAATCCAATTTCTATTTATGCTACTCTGAGGTTACAAGAAATATCTGTTTTCTCAAGCCAGTTCAACAACTGAATGAAAAACTGGGAATGACATTAATGCAGATTTGAGGTAATCTGTCATTTACCTACTTGTTCAATGCATATCCATGCTGTTGAAATATATTGCTTTCCTTACCCTCTCCATGTAATTTTCCTCTGCCTTGTTTCAGTGTAGGATTTCTATTACATTTCTTCCATAAGCCCCTTGATTCTAATCACCACCTCTGGTCCCAAAGGATTTAGGGTTAGCTACAGAAATTTCATATGTGCCTGATGTGAGACTACACGGTAACAGCTATTCCTTTATAAAGGGTTTCATGACAGGAGGGGTGGTTTTTCTTCACATAGAAAATGTTGCTAGAGACTCCTTTCAAAGAACTGGCTGATTAGCGCAAATTAGAGCCAAGCTGAAACTTCTCTGAAAAGAGACTTCTGAATCTTTTCTCCTCTCATCCCCTCCGAAAAAGAGAAGCCATTTTGCCAAAAGATCTCCACAGTTTCTGCTTCCTTCCACCCAGTTCCCTGGAACTGTGCTAAGCATTGTGGAGGATGCAAGGGAGTGGCAAGGTTGTCGTCGGAGTTGCTGATGTTGAAGCCAGTTGCAAGAGAGCCATTTCCCGTCCCCAGGTAGAAGAAGAAGAGAAGAGTTTGGATTCGATAACCCGCTTTCTCACTACCCGAAGGAGTCTCAAAGCAGCTAACATTCTCCTTTCCCTTCCTCCCCTACAACAAACACTCTGTGAGGTGAGTGGGGCTGAGAGACTTCAGAGAAGTGTGACTAGCCCAAGGTCACCCAGCAGCTGCATGTGGAGGAGCGGAGACGCAAACCCGGTTCCCCAGATTACGAGTCTACCGCTCTTAACCACTACACCACACGTTGTGGGTGGGGAGCAAGGCCTTCCCACACGCATAGGGCAGGATAGCCCCTGTGCGATTGGTTGGTCCTCAGCCACATCATCCCAGGGCTGTCCAATCCAGACAGTCCAGGGGCATGGCGTGGGCTATTTAAACTGCCCATGGCCAAGGTTATGTTCCTTTTCTCCCATCAGCAGGGCTCCCCCATCTGGTGGTTAACCCTTCCAAGACTCCTGCAGATGGGTAAGAGTCAGATATAGTTGTGTGGTTTCCATTGCCTAAGCGAATACCACTCACATTCTGTAACCAATAAAGCTGTGGCCTTTCTTCACCCATTAAACTAAAATACTGTTTCATGTGTCTTTATTCCACTTCCCAGGAGGGATTAGGACCTTGCCACACAACAGCGGCAATATTCCTGCATTGCAGGAAGTTGGGTTAGATGATCTCCGGGGTTCTTTTCAACTCTACAATTCTATGATTCTACAATCTTGGAAGAAAATGAAGTTTAAAAATCATTCCATCTACAGTGCTACCTATCATTTCTACCTTCTTGGTTATCTTACCTATACACATACAGTGGTACCTCGGGTTAAAAACTTAATTCATTCTGGAGGTCCCTTCTTAACCTGAAACTATTCTTAACCTGAGGTACCACTTTAGCTAATGGGGCCTCCTGCTGCTGCCACACCGCCAGAACATGATTTCTGTACTCATCCTGAAGCAAAGTTCTTAATCCGAGGTACTATTTCTGGGTTAGCGGAGTCTGTAACCTGAAGCGTATGTAACCAGAAGCACCTGTAACCCAAGGTACCACTGTATTGAGTTATATCCCATGAGGTAAAAAAAAAAAAAAAGGTAAAAGGTAAAGGATCCCCTGGATGGTTAAGTCCAGTCAAAGGTGACTATGGGGTGTGGTGCTCATCTCACTTTCAGCCTGAGGGAGCCGGTGTTTGTCCACGGAAACTTTCCGGGTCATGTGGCCAGCAGGACTTAACCATTTCAGGCACAACAGAACACTGTGATGGAAACCAGAGTGCATGGAAACACCGTTTACCTTCCCATCACAGTGGTATCCATTTATCTACTTGCACTGGTGTGCTTTCAAACTGCTAGGCTGGCAGGAGCTAAGACAGAACAACGGGAGCTCACTCCATCGCGGGAATTCAAACCGCTGACCTTCTGATTGGCAAGCCCAAGAGGCCCAGTGGTTTAGACCACAGCGCCACCTGCGTCCCCGATAAACCAGTCTTAGTGGTCTTTTATTTATCTGGGGGGTTGGAGACTGGGGAGCACGACGTCTGGATCTGCCATTATTATTATTATTATTATTATTATTATTATTATTATTATTATTATTGTTATTATTATTATTATTATTATTATCATCTGACGGTTATTGTCATGTTAAACACAGAGTCTTGGGTCTTGATTAGGTGAGAGGCTGGGCAGTGGGGTTGTTGTTGTTTTAGGTGAATAGATACAGAGATTGCATTTGAGTTGTTGACTTGACGTGCGTGGCTTTGCTCAAGCAGCAACATGCTGGTACCTGCAGGTTGTAAACTAATGTCACTAGTTCCAGATCATCATGTCTCCTTTTCATTTGGGACAGCTGCTTGTATGAGCTAATGGAGGATCATGAAATGATGCTCTGAACTCACTGCACTGATGGCTCCCTGCTGAAGAATTTAAGCATATACGCTGCACAGCTGTTAGTTTTTCCAAGCGGTTGTCATATGAGACAGTCAGGTATATGCTGAGGTGACAAAAGAAGTTAGCATCCCCATTATACAAAGGGGGGTGGGGATAACCAGCTGTGTGGATTTGTAAAGTCTTTTAAGCAGTTCATAGCTTTCTATTCAAGTTAGCTGAGTGAAAAGGAAAAAGGGGGAAATGAACCAAATATTCAGCCCTCGGAAATAGTACATGTGTCTAATGTTTGAAATCCCAACTTGCCCCTGAAGCTATCTGGGTAGGATGGATCGGAATAAATAATAATAATAATATTTTTGAGGATTTTAAGAATGTGAATAACATTTTAAAATTTTATTAAAAAGAAGCATATTATTTATCCCTTAAAAACAACCTGCTTTAAAATGAAAAAGGACTTTGACCTGATACAAACAAGCTTATTAAAGTCTACATTCATAATAGTTGAAAACTGAATTAAACAAGGGATTTTTTAAAAAAAACTGTATAAAATGTTACAGTTTGGAATTGTTCTGAGAAAGGTTCTCATTGCTCTTTTACATTCTTCTGCCCCCCAGGCCTTCATTTTTTCCTTTCAACAGTCAGTCAGCATTTTGCAATCCCAGAGCATGCCCAGTCTTCACAGGGCTATTTGGCAGAGCATGCTCCCTTCCTTTCTTTTGTTTTTCTAAATATTTTTCTTCTTATTTCTGCAAACCTTTTGTCCCCCCCAAGCCTTCTGCTACCTCCCTTGTTTTCTTTCTCTTTTTTTAATAATATTTATTAAAGTTTTAAATATTACAAAAAAAGAAAGAGATAACTCCAAGTTAAACAAAAACTTGACAACACATCACAATAATGAAAGAAGAGAATAGGAAAAAAAATTATAAAAAACAAAAAAAACAGAAAAATAGAAACAATTAAAAAACACACCACAATGAACCTTCTCATAACTTATCTTTCATTTGCTTGTTTCCTTGACCTCCTTGCACCTCCCTTTTTTGTATTCTAGTTCGGTTAGCTATTTCAGCAAATCCTTTCCATCTTTCCCAATTTTTATCCTATAATATAATGTAACTTTACCTTTCCTCCTTTCATCCATTAACAATTTATTTTTACTTAATCCTTTATAATATTTCTGCTAAAGCCACATAACTTCATTCCAGCCTCCTTCTAACATTCCTTAATTTTACAATGTTTCTGTAGATAAACTTCAAATTTCTTCCAATCTTCTTCCACCGACTCTTCTCCCTGGTCTTGGATTCTGCCAGTCATTTTCACCAGTTCCATGAAGTCCATCACCTTCATCTGCCCTCCCTTGTTTTCTCTAATAAACACAACACTCAGAAAACTGAGTTTGTCATTTGTATACATGATAAACTCTGTGGCGGAAAATGTATATGCTCTACATGAACACATATTTTGGATTATCCTTCTAGATTCTATTTAGCTGCAAACCTATGTATTTTCTTAGCACAGGGTGTTAGTATGCACACTTGTTCAGAAAACAAAAAATCAGAAAAACAGTTAATTTTAAGTGGCCTTTTTTTTGTTTAAATTGCCTTGATTTAAGTGTCAAACTACATGTTAGTCATTTATTGATTTGTAATCCGCACTTTCATACGTATAGAATAATATCAACAAAAAATTTACAGGGACAGAACTACCCAAATTGTATAGAACTTTATTCATGTATGTGACTACAGCGGCAAGGATGTTACTTAGCCAAAAATGGAAAGAAGAAATCCCGATGAAAGAAGAATGAATGCAAAAACTTATAGAATACACAAAAATGGTGAAGCTTACTGGAAAAATAAGAAATCAATATAACTTTTTATAAAAGAAAGGGAATGGTTTATTGAATATTTACAAACAAACTGTAAACTGATAAGAACGTTGGCAGGATTCTTGTAATAACCTGCAGTTTTATAAGAGTATATATTTAAAGTAGATGAATAAATGATTAAGTTAATTTGAAATAATTTGAATTATACAGAAAGGGGGGGAGGAAGTAGAGTTTCAAAATGTTAAAATGATTGTAAAATTATTGAAACGTATAAAATTGAAAATTATAAATTAAGAATTTAAAAAATCCAAAATATTCCAAAAAACATCAATAAATACTGATTAGTTACAAGGAAATTGTATTGTAAAGGCCTATCTAAGAAAAAAAAATCAAAAAATGTCTGAAAGAAAGGAGGGGTGGTTTCTGCTGAACCTCAGCTGTCAAGGTCTGCCACACTAAAGATTCGGTCCCCAGTGAAGGCCAGCCAAATCTCAGGTTTGTGTGGAACCACCAGAATAGGTCCATCAGAGGACCCTGGCGATTGAGGTGGAGGTTAAGGAATCAGGCTCTCTTTGGCAAGATTTGAACTTTGGTTCTGAATTGTTTAGGACTTTGTGGAGTAGTAACACAGTTGCTTTGATCCTGACCCAGGAGGAAACTGGCATTTAGTGCAGCTCTCTCTTAGCGTCAGAGTTCTGCTACGTGGCAAGCTACATGTTCTTTTCTTCTTCAGAAAGCATTTAAGAAAGGAGTCCAGTTTGGATCAGACCCTCAGACTCTGTTTACTCTGTTCCCAACTATTCCAGGCTGCCCTTGCAGAAGCTCAACAGTGGAGGCTTGATCAATTACAGCAAGTTGGGGAGGAGGGGTGGATAACAGGGGCAGAGAGAGAACAGGCAGGTGAAGCCACAGCTGCCTTATCTCTGGCCGATATCTGTACATTTCAGACAAGGTCACCCCTTTTGAGGCATGAATCCTGCAAAATTTCAGAAGGATAGTTGCAGTGGTTTGCCTGCAAAGACAGCTGTGACCATTTTGGAGCGTGTGAAACAGGAGTCACTTAATCTCCCCTAGTGCTTTGTGGACAATTGATCTGAAAATTGTCCGCTTAATTTCAGAAGAATGGGTCTGGGGCTATTGCGGTTGGTACCTTTTAAAGCTGCTTTTGGAGTTGGGGGGGGAACTAACCCCCTCCATTGTTTTCCTCGTCATTCTTTCAATATTCCTAACCACACCTGATTTGTTTGATTTGATATATACATCTTACTCATTTCTCTCTCTCTCTCTCTCTCGCTCCCTGTTAGATAAAGGAAAGATAAGAAAACAGTATCAAGGGATCAATAACATCCACTAAAAAGGGTTCCGCACAGTGAGCAAGTGAAAAATAATGGACCAAACACAGAATCATGAAGGCAATTAATTAGACCCTTCTGGTCAAAAGTATTCAGGCAGGAATAAAATGTGTTTGCGGAGGTGTTCATTGTACAGTGCAAGTAAATATATTGTCAATAGCTGGAATGGTACCAATGTTTACATTCCTCTCACTTCAGATTTACTGAAATGTAGTTCAGCACCAGACCTTCGCTGAATAGCCTGAAGCACACACATTTCTCAGTTCTTTTGCAATGCTTTGAAAGAACTTGTGAGGTGTCCTTAAATATATTTGCTAACCTTTCTTGTGCATTGACAGGCAGACCCACAAGTAAAGGCTTGCAAATAACATGAACAAATTGGTTGGTTGGTTGGGGTTGTATGTGTACTGAACAGACTCATGGGCTGGGATGTTCTTGATAGGCTGCTGTTGGGTTTCTTGAATCCTTATTTCAGATCTTGTGATTTATGTAGAAATTGTTCAGTTTGGTTTTTACGTTTTGTTTATTGTTTAGGACTACTTTTGTTCCATCACAGTTATGCATTCTTTCTTGTTGCAAGCCGCCTTGAGCATAGTTTGAACTGTGGAAAGGAGGCATACAAATATAATTATGTATGTACGAATGTACGCAATACTTTTTTTCTGGGCAGACACAGGGGTACACATACCCCTAAACATTTTGTGAATCTAACAGAAGAAACTAAATTTTAAAAAATAAAATAAAGTTTCTTCTCTAGCATGGTGAATTGTTGCAATCCCCGATGGCAGCCTCTTTTCCTGTCACAGTGTTTCCTGAGTGTTTATTTCCCCCCAATTTTAACTATAAAATGGTGATTTTCTTCAGACAAAATGAGAGTACTCCTAAACATTTTTTAAGAGAAAAAGCACTATAAGTATGTATTTTCACTCTGACAGGCCAAAGCTATGTCATATGCTCTTTGCCCTGGCCTTTGAAAAATAAAATAAAATATTGATTATATATTTTGGAAAGTGGTTTGTCTGTTTATTCTCTATATGTTCAGATGTGTCTCAGAATTGCCTTTGATGGATACGGACCATTGCAACATGTATATGGCTATTTGTGTTATGTACTACACTTATTTCATCTCATTTATTACTAACTGCTGTTTAATTTTATAGTAATCCGTTATAAACTTATCTGGTGTTTTAATCTTTTAACTAAAGCAAGTTTGCAATTTGTGCCATCTGTCCAAAATACCAATGAATGATTATTTGAGAAAGAAGACTTCTGGTCCTGATGACAATTATCCTTGGGCAATTTTATTCCTAGCAGAACACCTCTTGTCAACATTTGTATTTAATGTTTTGTTTTGTTTTTTTTAAAAAAAACTTGTTCAATTTTAATCCATTTTAAGGAGTTTCTTATGCTTCCATTTCCCTGTTTTGATCATTACTTGGGCTACAATCCATAGCTCATGTTCATACCTTTAAAACAGTCCAGTCTCATCCTGTACTGAGCCCACTGATTTATGTAGGATTTATTAAGGTCATATGTTAAAAGATTCCTCACATGAAGCAGCCTTCTCCTTGCACTGAATGTGGAAAGTAATGTATCAACTAACTTATCCACGCAGATGCCTGATCCCTTGCACCCTATTCGGAGTATTCTTTTTCAGGGAGATCATATTTTTAGGGTGCAACCATGCTGATATGTCACAGCAAAAACAACAGAGCTTTGTTACACCTTATAGACAGAGAAAATTGTCATGGCATAAGTTTTCAGGGACTCTAATGGGCTCTAGGCCATGCAAGCTTCTGCCACAATGACGTTTGTTAGTTCTTGAGGTGATACAGGACTGTTGTTTAAAAGAGCAATCTCATTCCATCCTGTTTTATCCTGCCCCCTCCCCACAATGCAGATACTATTGCACTTGGATCTTTGGGGGTCTTAACTCCAGAAATCTCAGTAGTGCTTGAGGAATTCAATCTCTGTGAATATCTATTAAAAAAATCTTCTGAACTTCACCTATCGGACAAATATGAACACTGGAACACACTTATTGCTTTGATCATAGAAAGTCACATCTCAACAGTTTGTGTATATATATTTTTTTAAAAAAATGGGAAACGTTTGGAAATATGTGTCTTGAGAGAAATATTTAATTTGAAGATTGATGCAGAAGTGGAATGAAGTTATGAATTTAAACCCCACCTGAAAGAAATATGCATACTAGATTTGTACAGGTTTGCATATGCAGAATTGTTACAGTGTTGAACTTGGAGCTGGGAGAGCAAGGTTTGAATTCCCAATCAGCCACGAAGCTCACTGGGTGACCTTGGGCCAGTCACCATCTCATAGGCTAACCTATTTCACAGGGTCATTGTGAAGATGAAATGGGGAAGAGGAGAACCATGAACACCACCTTGAGATCGTTGGAAGATAAAGGTGGCCTATAAATGCACTAAATAAATAAGTAAATAAAGTAAACTGTGGAAATCAGTAGCAGTCGTGTGGTGGTAGAAGCAATGGTTTGTCAGCTCACCCTGAAAATCATCAGCGCTTTTGGACTTACTTTTGTTGGATCTGTTTGTGATACTTGGGGGTGGGGCCCAAATGACCATAGTGTGATTGCCTTCTCCCTTTTTTTAAAGCAAGCCTAACATTTTGACAACAGGGAGGGCTAGCCCATGTGTGTGTTGCAGGTGGTGCTGTGGTCTAAACCACCGAGCCCCTTGGGCTTGCCGATCAGAAGGTCAGAGGTTCGAATCCCCATGACGGGGTGAGATCCCATTGTTCTGTCCCAGCCCCTGCCAACCTAGCAGTTCAAAAGCATGCCAGTGCAAGTATATAAATAGGTACCACTGCAGTGGGAAGGTAAACAACGTTTCCATGCGCTCTGACATTTGTCAAGGTTTTCTGTGCACCAGAAACAGTTTAGTCATGCTGGCCACATGACCCGGAAAGCTGTCTGTGGACAAACACCGGCTCCCTCGGCCTGAAAGCAAGATGAGCGCCAAAACTATTTAGTCACCTTTGACTGGACTTAATCGTCCAGGGGTCCTTTACCCTTTTTGTGTGTGTAGGTTTGTAACTGTTCAAGAGCATCATTTCCTGTTTGGGAGAAGGAAGACAATGTTTTCTATGCTACCTCTAGCAAATCTTCCCCTACCTTCCAAAAATTTTTCTTGTTTAGGACAAGGGAGCTGGTAGAAAATGCATTCTGGTGGTAGTCGCTCAGAATGGGCTGAGTTATTTTGAAATGGCATTGTTGAAAGCTTTGAAACTCTTCAGATTGCAAATGCTTACCCTTCGCTAATGACTATGTTGTTACCACAAACTGTAGGCTCTTAACTAAATTCAGATGTTCCTGGTGAAAATTCTGTGATGTTCATCTGGGGTGGTCATTTTCAGTGGCTTGAGTTCAGCATGCATTAGGTGGCTTTAACGTTCAAGAGACTATATTTAATTAAAATGTTAGTTTATATAGTTTATATTTAATACCTGTGTTTTGTTGGTAAAATACGGTTCCCTGTCTCTAGCATTGGATTTGCTCCCTAATTAATATAGGCCCAGAGGCAAACAGTGAATTAGATATGACAGGAATTCTAGAAATGCAAATGCATCTATTTCTGTGCGTTCTCAAAAAGGCTACAATTCAAATTTGCAGGCTTGCACAGTCAGCGGGAATACATTATGTTCAGCTAACAGTCTTTCTCGAACACACATTTCCAATACATAAACATGAAATCCTACTGCTTTTACTTCTTGGAATGATAGCTGACTAAATCCCCTCATGCTTCATACCCATCTTGAATAGAAGCTACTTCCTGAGTGTGTGTGCATGCAGGCTCACAATGATAAAAGCTGGGTGCTGAGAGAGAACAAAATGAGTCTTACCTTTGCAAATGCTGCTCGTGCTGATGGTGCACCTTTATAGATAGCTACAGCTCAAACATGAAAACACCGTCTTCCTGTCAGATATTCTGATGCTAATACAGAGCGGCATAGCAGGCCACTGTGGCTTATGTATTACAGCGGCTAACAGACAGAGCTGGAAAGAAACCATGGTGTCCCTGGTCCAAGTATTACCTGTGCTATAAACTCGCAAGTAAGAATAATAATAATAATTTATTATTTATACCCTGCCCATCTGGCTGGCTTTCCCCAGCTGCCCTGGGCAGCTCCCAACAGAATATTAAAAACATGATAAAACGTCAAACATTAAAAACTTCCCTAACAGGGCTGCCTTCAGGTGTCTTCTAAAAGTCAAGTAGTTGTTTATTTGCTAGACATCTAATGGGAGGGTGTTCTACAGGGCAGGTGCCACTACCAAGAAGGCCCTCTGCCTAGATCCCTGCAACTTCACTTCTCGCAGTGAGGGAACCACCAGAAAGCCCTCAAAGCTGGACCTCAGTGTCCGGCCTGAATGATGGGGGTGGAGATGCAGGGCTGAGGCTGTTTAGGGCTTTAAAGGTCAGCACCAACACTCTGAATTGTGCTCGGAAACGTACTGGGAGCCAATGCAGGTCTTTCAGGACCAGTGTTATATGGTATCGGCAGCTGCTCCCAGTCACCAATCTAGCTGCCACATTCTGGATGAATTGTAGTTTCCGGGTCACCTCCAAAGGTAGCCCCACAAGGTGGCCCTTTGGCCTTACCCCCCTAAAGTGCAATAGGAGCATTATAGTACTATAAATATTACTGAGGTAATACACAATAAATATTTGGCACACAAAACACATGAGTGCTCGCCTGGGATCGCCAGGCCATCCTGTTCTCCACTGATGGAGGGCTGAATGGGCTGGCTGTGAGCTACTGATGTCACTTAAAAGAGACAAGAGACCACAGTTGTGGCCAATTCAGAATCATAGAATTAAAGAGTTGAAAGGGACCCCAAGGCTCATCTAAGTCCAACCCCCTATTAGTAGTTCACCTGGGCTCCGGCCAGTCATTGTGCTGGGGATGCTGTGTTGTGCTAGAAGGATGCGGCGAGGCGGTACTCCCAGTCCCCTTGTGTCATGCGGAGGGTGTGCTTGGTGGTCCGCACCATGTGCTCTGCTTGGCCATTGGTGGCGGGGTGGAATGGTGCCGAGCGGATGTGGCGGATGGCGTTCTGTGCTGTGAAGGTCTGGAATTCCTCTGACGTAAATGCAGTTCTGTTGTCCAAGACGAGGGTGTCAGGGAGCCCGTGGGAAGTTGCAGAGCCGGGCGGCTTGGCCGAGGGAGGTAACAAATCCGGTTATGGTTTCTGTTATGTACTGAAGTTCTCACCCTGGGCCAGCAGGGGGATACTGTAGATAGTTTTCACTCAGGTCCACGTCAGTTATTTTAGGCGGGAAACCCTGGGTTGTTGTTGCTACAATGTTGACAGCCGGCTGCCTATAAAAGCAGGCTGGCTGAGCTGTTTGCAGTCAGTTCTATTCCAGCTTACAAAATAAAGAGCTGCTTTGGAGAAATCGCTGTGTCGTCTGCTATGTCAACCCACAACTTAACAGTTTCCCCAGGGGCTTGCCGCTTTGCGTAGAAGGCATTTTGGCAAGCTACCACTGAGGGCTGTGGTGAGAAGTGCATTATTGTTTTGTAAGAAACGGTAGCAACGTCTTCAGGTGCAAGGAGAGCCTGGGTGATTTCGAACGTCTCCTCTCTGCAGACACTGAAGTATGTCGCCTTCTTCTTGGCATCATTGGTGACCTCTTTAGCTTCTAGGAGGAAGTTGAAACAGGTGGCTTACCCTTCCCAGTCTCCTGATGCTGGGTTGAATGGTGAGAAGCTGCTGTCGGTTGCCATTCTGAGTTCCTTGGGTCCTGGAGCTGAAGCCTGGATGCACAGTACGATGCAGCGGTGTGGCAGGCGGCAGTGCTGTGGTGCTGTGCGTGGCAGTCAGCTCAGCGGAATCCCACCTTCATCGCCAGTGAAATATACTCAGAGTTGAGTGTGAATTTCATGCTCTTTATTCAGCTCATAGTAGCAATGAATGAAACTTTCCCCAAAACATCTAGCTATATATACATTATTTACACAATGGGCCCCACGTGATTGGCTAATTCCGGGCTGCTCCTGTAGGCCAGTCAGGTTGCAGATTCACCTCCTCCAGAAGCCTGATTGGCTGCTTAATTTGTCTTAAAAATCACTGTAAACAGTTAAAATCGTAAGTAGGATTGGAATCACAGTTGTAGTTTAATGGTGAATTTTGGATGTAATGGAGATGTACAGGATTTGGATTATTATCAAAGATGCAGGAGGAAATGACTAACAATAGGACCCACAAAGAGGAGGAGGGAAGTCCAGGAGATTCTTTGGAATCTTGATTTTATGATGTATGTTAGATGTAAAGGTAAAGGTACCCCTGACTGTTAGGTCCAGTCGCGGATGACTCTGGGGTTGCACACTCACCTCTCTCTATAGGCCGAGGGAGCCAGAGTTTGTCCTCAGACAGCTTCCGGGTCACGTTGCCAGCATGACTAAGCCGCTTCTGGCGAAACCAAAGCAGCTCAAGGAAACACCGTTTACCTTCCTGCCAGAGTAGTACTTGCACTTTGAGGTGCTTTTGAATTGCTAGGTTGGCAGGAGCAGGGACCGAGCAATGGGAGCTCACCCCGTTGCAGGGATTTGAACCACCGACTTTCTGATTGGCAAGCCCTAGACTCTGTGGTTTAGACCACAGCACCACTCGCGTGAGTGTAAAACGTTAATTTGAAAAACCAAATAAATGCATATAAGAAAGAAAAGAAAAGAAAGAAAGTTGTATTTGGGCCCCCAATACAAAACAACAAACCCCCACCCCTTCCCAAAGCTGCTATTAACTGCAGAGGTGAAGATATACTGGTACAATGAAATACATGTATGTCTTCACCTCTTTGGCTAAACACAGCTTCAGGGATAGGATTTCAAATGCAGAATCACTATATTGGGCTTAATCTCAGTAACTTGCTGCGCTGCATATGCAAGATACTTTGAGGGTAAGGTTGCTTGCATTCATCATGACTTAGCCTCTGAAAGAGGGGGGGTGGGATAGAATATCTCAGATAATCTCCAAATTAATCTAAGGGGAAGTTTGATAAACTCACCCATTTCTAGTTTTAATATAAGTATATGATCTCCCCCTCCCAAGTCATTCTTTTGAAGAAGGCCTCAGCAGTCCCAGGTGCACTGGGATTTATGCAGCTTTTTTTAGGCTTAATAAAATTCCCTGTGTATCTTATGTAGCCTTTTTTTTGCATCAAGTGAACAGCATTGCCCTCTCAAATCAATTCCCTGTTACAAGAAAGCCTAAGACAAGTAGGGTTTTCACTGCCCCCCCCCAAAAAAAAAAACTGTCAGCAATCTTAGCTTCATGACAGATATGATACCAACAGATGCTGCTTTTTTCCAGCCATGGAGATGAAGGAGGAAGGCGAAAGCCTTTCCTGTTGAATTTCTGCATGTTTGTGGTTAGGCAGGGGGACTTACGAACTGGAAGTACACATTCCTTAGTTACATTAAGACAACATCAGCTAACATTATTAAGTAACTTCTCAGTGTTAAGAGGGAAAAATTAAATGAATTAATGAGGTATGTTAAAAGCACGCTTGAGAAATCAAATGTTTTGCTGATAAATTAAACTCTATGGCTGACTATTATCTTCACTCCTTCCCATCAGCATGTTCCCTGAGAGTGGCTGTTCCAGAATGATATGAGGAAAGTCTCACTTTGTAAAAGCATTTTGACAATCTGGTACAGTTATTACTGGCCAATGATAAAATTATTTTTATCAGTCTAGCATCAGTCTTCGCTTCTCGAATGAAGAGCAGTAGGATTAACTGGATTATATAATCATTAGAAATGGTTACCGTAGGTAATTCTGTCTTTGTCTCTGTCAGTAAAGTAGGTGAATTCAGACTTTTAAAGTCCTGGACCAGGCAGATGCCTTTACTATCACCTATGACCTGGTACTTTTAACTGAAGATGCCATGGATTAAACCATTATTATTATTATTATAAAATAAATAAACAAATAAACAATAAAAATAATGGATTGAACCATATATCTTCTGTATGGAAAGCATGGGCTCAACCACTGATCTGTGTTTCCACCCCAACCTACCATTGCTACTGGAAAAATGTCAGAGCACGGAATGGCGAACCTTATTTTAAAGTGAAGGATTGCATTCCTGCATATAACACCAGTCCTGAAAGACCTACCTTGGCTCCCAGTATGTTTCTGAACACAATTCAAAGTGTTGATGCTGACCATTAAAGCCCTAAACGGCTTTGGCCCAGTATACCTGAAGGAGAGTCGCCACCCAAATTGTTCATCCCGGGCACTGAGGACCAGCTCTAAGGTCCTTCTGTTGGTTCCCTCACTGTGTGAAGTGAAGTCATAGGGAACCCAGCAGAAGGCCTTCTCAGTAGTGGCACCTGCCCTGTGGAACACCCTCTCATCAGCTGTCAAGGAGATACAAAATCTCACCAATAGGGTTACCAGGTGTCCCAGTTTCTCGGCGACAGTCTCCGGATTTACAAATCAGTCTGCTGACAAAATCCATCTATTTAGTAGGAAGTTGAAAAGTGTCCCCGGATTCATTGAAAAAAATCTGGTAACCTTATTCTACAACCTTTAGAAGACAGCTGAAGGCAGCACTGTATAGAGAGGGGTTTTTTAATGTTTAATGCTTTACTATGTTTTTATATACGTTGGAAGCTGCTCAGAGTGGCTGGGTCAACCCAGTCAGGTGGGATATAACAACAACAACAACAACAACAACAACTTCCCACAGGGAAGTCTCTTAGAGGGCACATGCCAGTACTTGGTAGGGCAAACATTGGTGATGTGCAGGGCCAAAGCCAAAAGTGGGTGGGGCAGAGTGACACCCATTTCCTTTCTATCAACTCCCTTCTTTCTCTTGCTCTTCTCCCTTTCCCTTCTTAACACTGCATTCCCCAGTCCTGGTAATTAGACTGGATGTGGGAATATCAGTACACAAAGCAGAGCTGTCTTTTCTTTCTGAAAGGCAGCAGAGACTCTGAAAGGTTGGATAACACTCATCCTATTAGTCTACCATTGTTGTTCCAATGTCAGCACCCATTCCACAGGGTAGCAGCTCCCACAGTAACTCCTGAAGATGCATCCGAACAGGATCAGGTCAGACTTGAACCAATGGCGCTCTCCCTCCGGAGGTTGTGGACTCTCCCTTCCTTGGAGATTTTAAAGCAGAATTTCTGTGATTTGATGGATTCTATTTATTGTGGGTAGTGCTCTGCTCCCTCAAATTTCTCCAAAGTTTTCCCACCCCCCTCCACGTGTTGCATTCTTAGGACTTTTCCATTGGGGTGGGGTTTTGAGGTTACCTGGTTGCTGAGACATAGTAAAGGGTGGCATGCATGTTTTTATTCAGCCTCTGCTTCCTGGTCTGAAAATCCCCATGGGAGGAGCTACTTTATAATGGAAGCACCCAGGGAGACTAAACAGTGCATATCACTGGTGAAATGATTTCAAAAATTGACGGGAAGACACTGACAAACACTCCAAAAGCTATGGAAATATGAGAAAAATCCTACCCCCCCCCCATGAGAATTTCACTGATGTTTTTTCTCTCCTTGGATCATTTAAAGTGAGGAAACTAGGTCCCCACTGATTCAGTATGTCCTTCACAGGGTTAGTACTGGGTATTTGGCTGTCTGTATTCACCCACCATTATAGAAGTTAGGCTAGGCCTTTGCCCTGAGTTTGTGGATGTTCTTCCAGCTTGGTCCTCAGCCAGGGAACCTCTCCATCTCTCTGGATTAGGCTGGAAGCTATGGTCCCAGATTGAAATGGCTCTTCAGGGGAGTTGGCAGGAGAGTTCTCTTTCAGGGGTGAGCTGGAACAAGCTGGCATTAAAATGGCTTACATCCCTCATACTTTCCCTCTCCCGATATCCTGCCGTTGTGCCAAATGGCTGAGGCCATCAAAGGAAACGGGACAGCTGCTGATACCATCAAAGCCCCTTAATTACAATAGCAGCTAAGCATTCAAAGTAAAATGCAATAGGCTCGTTAATTAAGTCCAATTTTTCTCCTCATCAACCTCTGGGAAACTAAAAGGAACAGAAGGAAATTGCAGTAAAGAAAAATAGGGCAGCTCAGAATGATTTCCCAGCACATTAGAAGAAGCAGAGATCTTGTGTACTGTTGTATGCCTTTCAGGAAGAGGCCATGGGTAGCAAACAAATGAATTTATCTTAAGTTTGGCCACCCCTTCCCAGAGTAAATACTGGATATGTCCCCCAAGGTTGCAATTTGTAATTACCAAACTATGAGTCCTATAAAAACCTTAACTTGCTTTATCACCTTCTGGTTCCATCTAAATCAAGCAAGTGGGATATTCTGGAAAATCTCATCTCGTCCTAAAGTTGAGCTATCCTTCACCGATAACCGATGGAAATAGCAACTTTATCCTGGTAATGTTTTTTATCCATTTCAGGACAAAATGCCAAACAGAACGATTCCTTGTGAGGGTCTTCATTGTGCGTATCTGACAAGATTGATAATGAAATGCCACAATTCCATTTGAATGGTTCTCTGTTTCCATAAACGTTTCCCAAGATAACTTTGTTTCCTTGGTTATTCTGAAGCTTTGTAGAAACATCTTTCGCCAGCTATTTACACCACTTTCTGTGCATCCCTGGGTGCCGTGAACCTAAGTTCAGTGGCACCCACAATTGTACAGTGGTACCTCGGGTTACAGACGCTTCAGGTTATAGATGCTTCAGGTGACAGACTCTGCTAACCCAGAAATAGTACCTCGGGTTAAGAACTTTGCTTCAGGATGAGAACAGAAATTGTGCGGCAGCGCGCAGTAGTGTGGCGGCAGCGGGAGATCCCATTAGCTAAAGTGGTACCTCAGGTTAAGAGCAGTTTCAGGCTAAGAACGGACCTCCAGAATGAATTAAGTTCTTAACCTGAGGTACCACTGTATACAAAATGTGTTTTTGGCAAGGACTGCAAATTAACAAGTTGAACTGACAGTGACTTATTGTCAGCGCCATCAAGGGCAGGGCTACTGCATTTTTTGGTTGCTTTATCTCAATGGACGTAGGATGCACTTGTGAGGCAGCTACAACATGCTGCCTCAAGGACAAGGGTTGGGGAAGCAATAAAACCCAAATGTGGGGCACCTGACCTCTCTTGTACAGTGTTGATTACTGAAATTTTAAACTCAGCTTCCCCTGTCTTCGTATTGGCAAAGAAACCAAGGTATGTTTTGTAGCTAAGGCTGCAATCCCATGCAATTGCATGGAACACGGTGGGACTTATCTTTCTGTTGAGAAGGCGGGTGGGTGGGAATTAGATTCAGTTTGTATTTAAAGGCGAACCTGCCTAATTTGCACTTCCTAAAAGAATGAGAGAGACAAAGCAAAACTAACCTTTGAATTTTGCAATACATACTCCAGCAATGCATACAAGAATGCATAAAGAAAATTAAAGAAAATAAATTAAAAGGGTTATTATATATTAGCCAGGATGCAAGGGAGCCCAGGTGTTCAGTGTAGGCCAGGCCACAAAGCACGAACAGAGTTTAGGCTGAGTTTTTCAGAGCATTGTATAAGTTGCACAGCTAAAGAATGTGCTTGTATTTGTATTTTACTAAAAACAAATTCTAGCAACGATGCAAAAGTGCTAGCTTTACACACACACAAATCTGACTGCTGGTCCAGATTGCAGAGAACTGGCCCCAACTACACTCTTACATGCACAAAAGCTTGTTTTTCTTCCATTTACTATCATTACAGGCAAGGTTTTGAAATATATACAGAAATACACAGACACCTGCAGAGAGAGAGAGAGACAGATAGATCAGCAGGTGAAAATCCTGTTCTATAAAGCTATACTGACCTTTTCAGTATTCTTTGTATTAATGGGTGCCCACTCATGTACTTTGCTTTTACAATGCTTGAAACCAGCGAAAGATAAAAGGGAAAAAATGGTTGGCCTATCAAAACACATCATACTTAAAAGGTTAACATGGTATGAAGCATAAATTTTATGAAGTTTTTAAACTTTTTATCCTTCTTCCCAAGGACAAGAGCTATAAGTAAAATGAGTAACAGATCAAAAACATTCAAGAAAACTCTTGGGATTTTTTTTCCCTTCACCAGATGTTCTTTGCTGAGAGTTTTTTTTTTTTTAATGTGATTTTCTCCAAGTAAGTAAATATATTTGTGTTTACAGAGGATGCATTGCAGGGGGTTGGACTAGATGACCCTCAGGGTCCATTCCAACACTGCAGTTCTTTGAAAGCTGTAATCAGGGAAGGGCCATAACTCAGTGTGTGGAGCATCTAATTCCCTAATTCAGTCCCCAACATCTTCAGGGAAGACTGGGCGAGAACCTGGGCAGGAATCCTGGAGAGCCAATTGCAGTCAGTGTAAATTATCCTGAACTAAATGAACTATTGGTTTGACCATTTAAAGATGTTTTGATTACTCTTTGTGTGCTGTGTATTAGTAACCTAAATAAGGTTGGTCTGATGTACCTTGGGGCAATCCTTCTAACTAGCAGCTGAGCAGCTTTTAGGGAAGGCTGTCCTATTACAATAGCTCTAATAAACCAGGTTCCTACAGGATGCTGAGACTGTTGGTTCTCTTGGTTCCATGTTTTATTTATAATAATTTATTATTTATACCCCACCCATCTGACTGGGTTTCCCCAGCTGCACTGGGCGGCTCCCAACAGAATATTAAAAACACGATGAAATGTCAAACATTAAAAACCCTAAACAGGGTTGCCTTCAGGTGTCTAAAAGTCAGATATTTGTTTATTCTCTTGACATCTAATGGGAGGGCATTCCACAGGGTGGGCGCCACTACCGAGAAGAACCTCTGCCTGGTTCCCTGTAACCTCACTTCTCGCAGTGGAACCGCCAGAAGGCCCTCAGAGCTGGACCTCAGTGTCCGGGCAGAACGATGGGGGTGGAGATGCTCCTTTAGGTATACTGGACCGAGGCCGTTTAGGGCTTTAAAGGTCAGCACCAACACTTTGAATTGTGCTCGGAAACGTACTGGGAGCCAATGTAGGTCTTTCAGGACTGGTGTTATATGGTCTTGGCAGCCACTCAGTCTAGCTGCCGCATTCTGGATTAGTTGTAGTTTCCAGGTCACCTTCAAAGGCAGCCCCACGTAGAGCGCATTGCAGTAGTCCAAGTGGGAGATAACTAGAGCATGCACCACTCTGGCGAGACAGTCCACGGGCAGGTAGGGTCTCAGCCTGCATATTAAAGTTGTTCCCTCACCTGGGCTAGAACAAGGTGCTGTAGAAGTGAATTCTTACCACAGCAATAACATAGCTGCAGCCACCTCAGTGCAGAGGCAAAAACCTGTGATACTACCCCAAGAGAGGGTGTCTGATAAGCTTTGGATCACTTGTCTGCCAAGCTTTCCAAATCGTCCCTTGAGCCCTTTTAAGTTTCTGAAATTCCACAGGATTTACATAATGCCTTTTAGAATGTCTGGATATGCTGGGGGAAGAGGCTCCTATACCTTTAATCGTTTTGTAGGAAAGGACAATTTGACAGCTCGTCATACAGGAGGGAGAGCAGTTGTGCCTGCAGAAATTTCCTCATATTGACAGGGTGCACGAGCTTTGTCGTTCTGTAGATCTGGTCACATTCACCCCATCGTACAACCGATCAGCTTTGCTATGTACTAGAAACACATTGGATGCTTTAGAGAAACTCCTGAAACATTCTTTCCTTTAGGCCTTAAGACCATTTAAGGGATGGCAGGACTTATCCAAGCCTTTGATTAAGTCAAAGCTTCATTTCTTTGTGTTTGTGCGCATGCATGTGCCAGGGGAAGGGAGGGGGAAATCTGCTTGCTGTTTAGTGCACACCATGTTCAAGGCACAGTATTTGATTATTGCTCAGAGCGGCACATCTTCTCAAATCAGCACTGCAGCTTCAGAGAAGGAAAGAGCTGAACACAAACGCCTACTTCTTTCTCCTTCTATTCTCCCCACCACCACATGCACCCCTTTCCTTTCTTCTGTGCCAGCTGAAGAGGCTTTTGGGATTCAGGCTGCAGTCTCTGTTTTTGCCCATTACAATTTATGTCATAGGAACTCATAGATGGTGCAGTAATCATTTTTATTCTTGTAGTGTCTTACATACAGCCAGAATTGGCCTTAGGAAAAGTTATAGGTCCATGCTTCAAACTTATTAGAACTGAAGTCTATTGCCAACTCCATTAACTTCTTTAAATCAAAGCTATAATTAAAGTCACGGACATGTCTCCATATACCTTCAGTGTGCCAGTTATTTTCTTTCTTTTTTTTCCAGTATGAGTCAGTGGCTACATTATAGATTTGTGCTGTACAGAATTACTGTATTAGCCGTAGTCATATTTATTGACTTTTATGTCTAAATAGGAGAGCTGAAGGCTATTATACGTATTGAAGTTTGGGAGAAGAAATGAAGGAGTTTGACCATTCTTTCACAGGGCTGGCAATTCCATGCTATCTCTTCAGCTACAGATTAGCCATTCCCTCTGAAATGTAAAGTGGGTGGCATCTAAAAATGAAGGGAAGCAGTCAGTTTAGGCTCTGTTTACTGAATGCCTCTTGAGGTGTGTGTGGGGAGAGAGCATAGCTCCCTGATAGATCACATTTGTGCGCATGTGCACGAAAAGTCCCTGGTCCAATAGTTGGCATTTCCAGTGAAAGGATCTTAGATAAGGAGGCTAAGAAAAGAAAGGACCCCAGAGAGTTGCTGCCGGTTAGATCAATAGGCTGCATTAAGGGTAAAGTGAGAAGGGGTCGAATCCTGCCCATACATTGGGTTCAACAGTACATGTGGAGGAAAATCTTAAGCACATTCCCAAAAATAGACCAGAGGCAATAGTTCTTCATTCAAAACAGCTTTACTTGTGCTGAAGGCAAATATAGTGTAATGGTTATCAAATCCAATACAATCAGGATTGGCTCAGTCCACACAAAAATCCAGTTGCAGCATTTATAAACTTAACTCATAATAAGACTAAACCTTAGCACTAAGCATCCTATGTACAGAAACACCACACCAGAAGGAAGAGAGAGAAAGAGAAAAGTAAGACCCAGGCTCCTTTTGGCCTATATTTCTAGTCAGCATGACTGCAGAATAGAGAAGAGAACTAGTTCAAAGCAGCTTTCCAGAAAGTATAACCCAAACAATCATTAACCCTTCTGCCTCTGCTTCTCTCACACAGAGATGCTTCTAGTAGTTTCTTGTATTAATCAGAATAGGAAAGAATAGGAAAGATCTTTACACATGAGATCAATACTTTCTGCAGTAAGAAATGCAAACTGACACAGCTTGCATGTTCAGTCCCACTCTTAACATGTAACTGGACACACCTCTATTTTCTTCCAAAAAAACGGATGCCCACTTACTCCACTATAGAGGGGACATAGTCCACAATTTACAGCTCTGTGTGCAAGCGGCCTTCCTCCACCCAGCAGTTTCATGCAGATGTTGAAACAGTTCAATAAAATCAAACCTTGAGAAACTCTACTTAGAAGGCTCCACAGGACCAAAGAGCACTCCGCAAGCAGCACCCTCTGGAAATGACTATCCAAGTGGGTCTGCAACCACCGCAAATTGGTGCCACCTGCCTCCAACACAGATGGTTGCTTCTGAAGGATACCATGGTCAACGGTAATAAAAGCTGCTGAGGGACTGAGGAGAATTAACAAGGACACATTTCCCCTAGCTTTCTCCTGACAGAGGTGATCAAAGTGGGCATGCAAAGAAGTTACTGGGCCAAAACCTAAATTGAAATGGATCTAGAAAACCAGTTTCCTCCAAGAGGACCTGGATCCGATTCAGGAACACCTGCTCAAGAACCTTGCCCAAGAAGAAGAGATTTGCAACTGGTGGCTACTTAGATTTTCTGAATTCAGGAAGGGTTTCTTGAAAAGCGGTTGTACTGCTGCCTCCTTCAAGCAGGCAGGAGCCACCACTACTCATGAGGAGGCATCAATCTCTTCCCTGGCCCAGCCAGCTGTCCCCTTCCTGCTACTCTGTATCAGCCAAGAGGGGCAAGAGTGGTCACCTGGACTGATCCCAGCACCATGGCCTTACTATCCAGAATAACAGGACTTAACAGTTCATCTCTCATCTTGTTTCCTTGCCAGAAGCTCTGGGGTATAAGGTAAAAAAGTAAAGGACCCCTGGGTGGTTAAGTCCAGTCAAAGGCGACTATGGGGTTGTGGCGCTCATCTTGCTTTCCGGCCGAGGGAGCAGGCATTTTTCACAGACAGCTTTCCGGGTCATGTGGCCAGCATGACTAAACAGCTGCTAGTGCAACAGAGTACTGTGACAGAAACCAGAGTGCATGGAAATGCTGTTTACCTTCCTGCCACAGCAGTACCTATTTATCCACTTGCACTAGCATGCTTTCAAACTGCTACGTTGGCAGGAGCTGGGACAGAGTAACGGGAGCTCACCCCATCACATGGACTCAAACCACCGACCTTCTGATCGGCAAGCCCAAGGGGCTCAGTGGTTTATACCACAGTGCCACCTGTGTCACCAGGGAGCCAAACAGGCTGAACAAAGTGGGGGAGGGGGTCCAGGAATGATCATGTCAATGGTCTGAACTGCTTGGATGTTCCAGAGGTTGGCCAGGGCTTTGACTGGCGCACCAGTCATATCAGCCAAAAAATCCCCCAGAGATGCCTGGAAATCCATTGGATTCATCAGCCTCTGAAGGCAGACCACCTTCTTGGTCCGCCGCCTCTGCAGAGGGGGAAATGTGCTGACTGGAGGTGGAGAAATATGCTGCCTCTCTGTGAGACCACAGAAGGTAGGACTAGCAATTAATTTCTCCTGACGTGGGAAGGTTTTATTTGGTTCTGATACAGAAGCTGGTGAGACAGAGCAAGCATGTATTCTGCTTGAGAACTGGTATGGTAGAATAAACATGTCATTAATGCTGTAGTTGATCTAAGTTAATTAATTTACTGTGAAATGTAATTAATACTGCTATATATCAGTACTAATCTTAACATTCGGAGCCACAAACTGAGATGAATATATAAAATGCGCACCTTCAATTAATGTGATGAAATTTAAGGCTGTAAGCTTAATACTCACTTACCTGCGAATAAGCCTCTTTGAATTCAGTAGAACTACTGAGTAGAAACGCATACGTTTGTGCTGTAAATTTGGGACATCATAACATCTAATCAGATATATAACTCAATCCCAGCTATTCTTTTTCTGTGGTTCATTGATGCTTCCAATATTTCACATCAGATTTGTGTCTGTTCCCACAGTGTTACATAACTCCAGAACTCGTTTCATCCCCACGGAAATCCAAATGCATTGTTTTGCATTTTATAGGAGAACACTGTACATTGCAATTATCAATCCAATGTCATTTTGGCATTTCTGTATAATACATCACTGCCACAGCTTTGCAATCCAATATGAGAATAGAACATAATACCTGTAGAACTAATTCTAGCAAAAATATGAACAGGCATCAATAATGGTTTGAAGTGACTGGATTTCTCTGGAGCAACCTTCTTCCTTATGAGCAATGTCAATGTAGAAAATGAGACATAGTGTTCAGCAGGTTAATGCCTCCTAAATCAATTATCTGTAATGGTGGTCAAAAGTTTCAATGAATTAATTTGACCACCGTTATGGATAATGTATTGAAGGCAGATTAATCTCTCAGTCATTCCATACATCATGTGAAACTAATTAATCTGAATAGGGATTCAACATGTTGTTTCTATAGCCACTGTAGGAAATGTGGTTTGATTTAGTGGATCAAACACATGAATGTCAGCAAGCGCACATCTTCCATTTGTTTAACATCTTTTCACATTGCAACAAAGCTGCACATTAATGTTTGTCGCACTAATCCATTGCACCTGTCTATTTATTTTTATTCTTCCTTGTAAGGAAACAGTTTTTAATGAACTTTGGGTACAGGTCTATTTGGGGAAAAGTGGGAGGCACATTTTACTATTGCTGTTACTCATCCTACTATTACTAGACTATAAAATAGTACTGTAATGTACTTCCTTCACTATAGCACTATATTTTGTTGAAGAGTAAAACACTTGAGGACCTTTAGAAACAGTACCACTGGACTTTTGAAAAAAAAATCTCTCCAAGTTAAAACCTACTTTATGCATATATATATATATATATATATATATATATATATATATATCACATTACTTCCCTTGTCTTGTCTTTAGGACAAAAAGGATTACTTAGCAATAGTCATTTGGAGATGCATCACAGAAAGGAAAACTGTTAGCAAACTGGATATTTTTCATATATATCCAGTTTGCTAACAGCTTTCCCATATATATATATATATATATATATATATATATGGGTGTGGGTGTTTGGATGCCCTGTACACAATTAAAAAGATAGCAGCTTCCTACTGAAAATGTATCATACTGAAATGGGAGGGAAGGAAATGGATAAATATATGAAATATAATTAAACATACCAGTAAGGGGGGGGGGGTTATATCAAAAAGCACACGACTTTTTTTACCCTATAGATATTTCTCTTTTAATTACAGCAATAAGTTATTACCAAAATAGAATATTCTTTAATAGCTTCATCTGTGCACATAGTAGCATTAATTGCTATTTATAAAGTTCCTATCATCTAGGGATGCTTCCAGACTAATTATCATCTGAATGCCTCCCCTGGTTTTGGAGTTCTGAATTACAGGAACTTGTTGTCAGATGGGCACTTATGCATTAGAAACTCTGCTCTTGATCATAAGATGGTGTTGTTTTAGTATTCCTTATAATTGTTTGCTTTGTTTCCTTTGTTTGGATGTATTTTAATAATTTCGTAAACTGCTTTCTTAAAGAATATAGAATCATAGAATTGTAGAGTTGGGAGGGCACACAAGGGTCATCTAGTCTACGCCCCTGCAATGTAAGAATCTCAACTAAAGCATCCATGACAGGTGGCCATCCAGCCTCTGCTTAAAAACCTCCACAGTGGCCTTTCAGACATCTCTGAAAGTGTGCAGATGCCCTTCAGTTATTGATGCTAAACAAACACTAAATAAAATGTGGGTTGTAATCAAGCAGTCAAGGCACAAACGGGATAGGGGATGGAAGAGATAGGATTTTTATTTATTTTTTAAGAAAGATGCCACATAGATGAAAGTTCTTGTCTATTCCAATTGCCGCAATAAGATATTAGTGCCTGTGACCCGCTCCTGGCTCCTGCCCAACACATGAAGACAGAGGTTCTTACTTATGAGTAAGGAAGAGACCTTTGAGGAAAAAGGTGTATTGAATTGACAGCAGGCTCAGGGCTCAGGAGTTATAATTCAGGAGTTCAAGAGCTGAGTAAGAAGTTCAGAACTGGATGGTGACAATAAAGATGTCCCAACAAGTTTCCGTACCCCTCCTGCCAAGCTTTTACAGGCAACCTATGATTGGCACTTAAGTTTCTTCTGTATCAGAAGATGGAGGGGTGGACCACCAGATGTTGCTCAACTCCCATCATCCTTGACCATTGGACCATGCTGACTAAGGCTGATGGGAGTTGAACAGCATCAGGAAGTCCACAGGTCCCCTGCCTTATTCTGTAAGTATAACTCACCCATCATCCTATCTAAGTGTGACCATGGACCAGAATGCCCTTCATAGATCAAATTTATAGCTCATCATCAAAAGTGAAAAGAAAAAGGAGATCATACTGAACTTCAGAATTTCTTCTCTAACCACAAGGGGGAAGGTTCAGGGAAGAAATTATTTTCTAGTAAAGTGGAACCTCATTTCTCGAATGTTTCCGTTTCGGAACCTGAATGCCGAAAACCGGGAAATAACCGCTTTGGTTTTTTGAATGATTTTCAGAAGCCAAATGTGCCACACGGCTTCTGTTTTGAGTTTCCCTATTGTACTGAGGCTTCCACTTTCAGTTTTTGGTTTTGGAAGTCAAATGGTCTTCCGGAATGGATTACATTCGAAAACTGAGGTTCCACTGTAACCCTAGTGATGAAGCACTGTTATGACTAACCAAACCTGCAAGATTGGATGCTGTTTTGACAATTTGTGAAGGAAGGGGGGGGGCGAAATACAGTTTCAAATGGCTGTGGCTAGCTGTTGTCTTCTGCTACTAAAACCAAATGCAGAAGCAAGAGCAGAGTATCTAGTCCATATGCCAGAAACTTTTTTTTTCAGATGTGAACAGATTGCAAAAACCTGTGCACAGATGACATCCCATGTTTAAACAAAAGTAGCGAGAAGTGTGAATTTCACCCACCTCCAGCACTTGCTCTCTCTCTGGGATTTTAACATGGATGCGTGATTACAATAAATGTCAATAGTTGGCAATGCATCCAGAAATAGGACCGGTAGCATTCATAATGGCATTATAATGTTCAGAGAGTATGACTGTAAGTGTATCACTTTGTCTGAGTACCTAGTTGGAGCTTTCTTTAAGGGCCATTACAAATGGATTTCATGTTATTGCCTCATCGCAAAAGGGTTGCAATGTAGAGGGAAAACCTCAAAGACTGTTGCCTAAATAAGAGACGAGGAAAACAGAGGTGATCATTAGCTCACCTGCACTGTTTTGCCACTGTTAATGGCAAAAACAGTGCTGATTTACTGGAAATTTCCATTGGCATAATGAATTTGGTAATGTGCCTTATGAAATTTGAAGGTTTTCTCTGTTTACTCCCAAATGCTGTTTTAAGGTTTTCACCTTCCCAAATGTTCAAAACATGTTACAAAAACAATAAATATCATAAGATGAAACTAATTCCAATTAGCAATGAAATATAAGCCATAGTTCCACAATATTGAAATGTTACATGGAATCAACATATGCATAGGATTAACTAGATGATTGCAGATTTTTTAATGAGAGAGAATGTTGGAGAATAATGCACCCCTCACCCAGAACTGCACGCTAGGAAGCACATCTCCCATGGAAGTGGTGTGGAACTTTTTGCTGATGTCCTGTAAGAAATTATTTCACAATGTTGAGCAAGATCCCTTTAAATCCAAGAACTTGCAGGGGTAAAATGTAGGGCTCACATTGCAAACCCTCCCTGTTTTATACTGACTACATTGGCTATCTATTTGTTCCCAGGTGCAATTCTCTAAGTGCTGGTTTTGGCCTATAAAACCCAAAATTATTATTTATTATTATTTATTATTATTATTAATTGAATTTATATACTGCCCTATACCCGGGGGGTCTCAGGGCGGTTCACAGAAATGGCTTCAGGTTTCCCCAAATACCACCTTTCTTCATTCAATTCTTCTTGAGAATCAAAATCTTCCACAGAGGCCCTTCTCCCTGTCCCCAAGGTATTTGTAAGGTGACATTGTGCCTTTTGGGGGTGGCTTTCATTGCTTAGCTTTAGGAGGACGGTTACAACTTTTTATTTTTAATCAGCCTTTTGAGTCCTAGATATTTTGGCCGCTACATTTCTTATTTGTTTGCACTGTATATTATAGTTTTTCTCTCTCTCTTTTTCCTTTACTATTTTTCATTGTATGCCAGTCCGGTCTCCTTCGAAAGGAAGAACAGGATAGAAATTACAATGATTTAGCCTTAAGAGAAAATATTATGAAAATGATCTATAGGTGGTACATGACCCCAGTCAAGCTTGCAAAAATCTATCACCTGCCTGATAATAAATGTTGGAAATGTAAAGAAACTGAGGGAACATTCTTTCACCTTTGGTGGACATGCCCAAAGGTTAAGGCCTTCTGGGAAATGATCTATAATGAACTAAAAAAGGTATTTAAGCATACCTTTCCTAAGAAACCAGAGGCCTTCCTTTTGGGCATTGTCGGCCAATTGGTGCCAAAGAAAGACAGAACATTCTTTATGTATGCAACAATTGCAGCAAGAATACTCATTGCAAAGTATTGGAAGACACAAGATTTGCCCACCTTGGAAGAATGGCAGATGCAAGTGATTGACTATATGGAACTGGCAGAAATGACCGGCAGAATCCGGGACCTGGGAGAAGAGTCGGTGGAAGAGGACTGGAAGAAGTTCAAAGAATATCTCCGAAAACACTGTAAAATGTTTGAATGTTAAAATGATGTTGGATATAAAGAGAATAGGGCATCAGTGACAGGGGAAAAAGAAAAATGTAAAAATGTTTTGAAGAAAAAAGGGGTAAGACCAGAGTACTATTATGTTGAGACTAAACAAATGATATAAAGGATTAAGTTACTAAGAACATGTGATAAATGGCTTTAAAAGGAAAGGAAATTAAATGCATAATAGGCTGAAATGTATAATATTGAATAAGATTGGAAAGAGGGTAGGGAATTGCTGAACCTGATTGTGTAAAGAGGAAGACAGAAAAGGGAGATGTGAGGAAGTCAGGAAAGAGGGTTATAAAGATAGCAAGTAAGAAATATTTTTTTCTTTATTTTTTGTTCTTTTTCTTTTGATAATCTCTATTTTTTGTATTTCTGGATTGCGTTATTTTTGATTGTCTTTTTGTTTTGTTTTGTTTTTTCTAACTGTGATATTTGTTTTATTATGCAAAATCTTAATAAATATTATATATATAAAAAAAATTACAATGATTTAATAGGTTTCCTGTTATTTGCCTTTCACCCAGAAATTCCAAGCCTCAGTCCCTGATTTCAAGTCTCCTGGCAAACACCCAAATCTCTGGGTCTGCCCTCTCACTGCCACTACTATTGATGGGTTCCACTCTGTCCTGTCCTGATGTCCCTTCTCTGCTTCGTCCTTGTTCCACTCTCCCTTTCCATGCATCTCTAGGGGACTAGCTGTTATAAAAGCATTTAATTTGTATTTAACCTAGAAGGCTTTTAGGAGGGAAACATATTTCAACTACAATGTGCTCTGGCACAGAACGAAGACTCTGCCTGCAGCAAGAGAGCCAGAGAGTCGTGGAAAATGTCTGTGAACTGCAAAGAGCAGCTGGATCAGAGCTGGTGAGGTGGGAGAAGAATTAGGACCGGGTTTTTTTGTGTGGGCGAGTCCAGTGTTCTCTAGTTTTGAATACTTGCAAGGGAAGTGGAGGAATTACAGTGGTACCTCGGGTTACGAGCTTAATTCGTTCTGGAGGTCTGTTTTTAACCCAAAACTGTTCTTAACCTGAGGCGCGCTTTCACTAATGGGGCCTCCTGCCACCAGCGCGTGATTTATGTTCTCATCCTGGGGCAAAGTTCTCAACCCGAGGTACTACTTCCAGGTTAGCGGAGTTTGTAACCCGAAGTGTTTGTAACCCAAAGCGTTTGTAACCCGAGGTACTACTGTACTCAATTTCTGACAAAAAGTTCAGGGATTCAGAATTAGGGGGAAGAAACACCACCTGCCTTTTAAGCCCTTCTTTGTGTGGGAATGGAAGGACAGGTGTAGTAAAGTTAGTCTTATTTAGAAAATTATTCTTTGGTCAAGTAAGAGGAGTGAGGCCTTGTGGGAGTTTCATCAGCCACAGGGACCCTGGGAAAGAGGTTGTGTATCTTTAAACTCTAGACTAGATGGCTCCTTAGCTGAAAGCTTTATTGGAACCAAGGAAGCCTTGATTTAATGAAAAGATCTAACACCTGAGTTTGAGGGTGTAAACATCCCCCCCTCAGTGATGCTATCTGTCCTTGAATTGCTTGGGGATGTGTCTCTGGCTAATTTCCACGGAAGGGAGGAACCCCTTTGATTTAAAGTTTGGATTTCAAATTGGCCCAGCTGTCAAGAAGTAAATTGATTGACCAGCAAGCCGGTCATTGGTGTATTCAAAAATAATTTGAGTCTTATGATTGGCTTGAAAGTTACGACGCCAAGTGCGAACTGTGAATAAAAGATCAGGGAATTGTCTTGATCTTTGCTCTTTGCTTTTGGTCTATGCCATTCCTCTGCAATTCGCAAAGATGCCCGGCTCTATTGTTCCATCCTAATAGCCGTCGTTTCATCCTTTGAAATGGAGATCTTCAAAAGCCTTCAACTTGCAGAGTCCTAAAGATTTCAGCTATCCTATTGTGTGTTAGAGCTTGTGAGTATGTATAGCTAGATATACTATGTACCTTTGTTATTTTCTTATCTGTAACATTCAAAAGAGTGCCTGCTATTCTAGCATGTTTTTATGTTATTTTTAAAATAAACCTTTTAAGAATGAAACTGTTTTAGTTTGTGTGCCTTTCCGGAGGGAATAGCTAAGTCCTAGCCTTACGCTTGGTTACACTCTACCGTAGAACTTCTGCCTGCAAGTCTGTGGATGCAGCTTGCGGAATAGGGGGACGGCCAGGTTAAACGGGTCACAGCCTTCTCCCTGGGTTGTGATTCTGGGTCCCCTGGACAAGAGGGAGTGGTGGCAGCCCTACCGGGTCGTGTTTGTTCTGTTTTGGGAAAAGTAATTAGCCCGCCAACCTTGCCCTGGGCGTCCTAGTCTGGCCGGAGAGCAGAGACAGGAGACGGGAGGGGCAAGCGGGTGGGGGCGAACATTACTACAACAGGTGAAGCCTGTTTGGCAAAAAGAAGACTCTGCATGTGTTCAGAGGCACTTTTAATATATTCCTGTAGGCTAGTAGCTACATTTCTGGGCATAATTTGCTGACCCTTGACCCTTGTTATATTCCCCAGGTTAGTATCTTTCTTCTTTTCTTCTGTGCCGACACTTTCATTCTTTCAAATCTGTCTGCTGTTCATTTTCAAGTTTTCCCATTATGACTGTTGCTAAAGCAGTTCTTGGGCAATTGCAAAACAAGGCCCTATGTTTAGCAGTCAATTGTCTCGCAGAAGTACTTCTCCAGGTTCTGGTGAAAAGACATGAAGGCACAAAGAGTGCACAAAGGATTTCTATAGCCGTCTTTCTTGGTGATGGGAGTACGATGCTGGGTTAGGCAGAAATTGCCTCTCTGACATAGTGAGCCTGTAACATCTCATGTCTAAGGAGGATGACAATGGATAGTTCAAGTCGGATGATATATGCTTGTTTTGAAGAAAAGCACTCCTTAGAACAATTCATGCCTGGATTAGCAGTGTTTAACTGCATTGGTAATAACGTAGCTCACACTGCAGGATAGGGTGTGTGTTTGTGCTTACAGAAAGGAGGGAGGGAAAGAGAGAAGGCTGGAGTAGTGCAGTAGTTATTTATTTTTTATTTCAATTATTTATACCCCACCTTAGAAAACAAACAAACAAAAAACTTCAGGGCACCTTAAAGCAAACATGAAAAAGAGACAAATCAATAGCAAACAACGATGGCTTTCCAAAGCCAGAGAAAGCAGGTAAAATTAGAGCTGTGGTGGAAATGTCTTTTGTGACAATGCATTGAGTAGGCTAGAGCAGGGTGAAATAAAAATTCCCCCCCCCAAAAAAAAAGTGGGGAGGAAAAGGGTTCTCCAAAATTTTCAGGAAGGGGCAGCTTTGCTGCTTTACCTTGCTTAACCTTAGTGCTGTGGACAGCAATGCACCTGCTTCAAGCAGTAGCAAACTTTTGTTTGGGTAGAGGGGAAACAATAAACCACATATCGAGGTACAAACTCAGAACACCACAAAAGTTAGGTAAGCACCCCACC
This sequence comes from Podarcis cretensis, assembly GCF_951804945.1. Classification (NCBI taxonomy): domain Eukaryota; kingdom Metazoa; phylum Chordata; class Lepidosauria; order Squamata; family Lacertidae; genus Podarcis; species Podarcis cretensis. The sequence continues at coordinate 20,059,297 of NC_137176.1, read as the reverse complement.
AATGAGAAGTTCACCATTTCCCCCACACACCTTGATCATTTTTGAATGCAATTGGCCTCATTTACTGAAGAATAATGGTCAAAGAAACAAAAATGTGGGAGGTTTTTGTTTGTTTTTTGTCACAGCACTAGTACCCACAGACTCAGAAACACCAAGGTTTGTGGAAGTATGAAGGAATGTTCAAGGGGTAACCCAAAATGCAGTGGACGCCTCCTCAAAAAACCCACTAAGGACTGAGCACAATTTATAGACATGGAATGCTGATGGGTCGTTTGGTGGCGGTGCCATGCAGAGTGATGGGTCATCATGCACGAGGAGGGAATGGAATATGTAAAGGTAAAGGACCCCTGGACAGTCAAGTCCAGTCAAAGGCGACTATGGGGTTGCAGCACTCATCTCACTTTTAGGTCAAGTGAGCTGGTGTTTGTCCACAGTCAGCTTTCCAGGTCATGCGGTCAGCAGAACTAAACCGCTTCTAGTGCAACAGGACATTGTTACAGAAACCAGAGCACATAGAAATGCTGTTTACCTTCCAGCCACAGCAGTATCTGTTTATATACGTGCAGTGGTGTGCTTTCGAACTGCTAGGTTGGCAGGAGCTGGGACAGAGCAACTGGAGCTCACCCCATCACAGGGATTCAAGTCATCAACCTTCCGATCAGCAAGCCCAAGAGGCTTAGTGGTTTTAGACCACAGTGCCACCCACATCCCTGGAATGGAATGGACTGTTACGGGGGTGGGCCTGGCTGATAGTGAACAGCAGCACACCATATTCTTCGATGGATTTTCCACTTGTTCTTTGATTAACATTATATATGGCCTCTGCTGGAGGAATATGCGAAGAAAATCCAGCTTTGAATGGGTGACTTGTAAATGAATTTGCAAATTGCCAGCACAGTGATCTTTCTTGGAGGGGGAGATGCCGCCGTATGGGAAATATGGAATGCATAAGGCCTAAAGAAATATTTACCTGTTACCCAACAAATCAGAAGAATTTCCAGCCCACCTACAAGCTTGTGACTGGCTGCTCATTTGCCTCCTGCTGTTTGTGTTAAGGTCTGACCTTTCATTCTGTATAATCCATGAGGCATCAGGTTGCTTTTCTTGGCCACAATTGGCAGCTGCACAATTGAGACAATGCCGCACAATTAATCAGCAGTTCAGCTTCCTTGTTTGCTAATGCATACCAAGTGTATACCAAATAATTGAGCAATCTATTTTTGTGAAAGGGTACCGAGTCTGCTTGGATTTTGGTGCAAAGTTTTCACATTTTACACACACCTACAAAGTCTTTATGTTCTCCATATGCTGAAATTCAAGGCCTGGTTGCAATGTATGAGTTCGACCTCTCCTGTGAAGTTTACTTGTAGGCAGTGGTGTAGCATCAGTTGCCGTGCGCGGGGCAAGGTCCAAAAGGGCCGGGGCCCACAGGAAGCTCCACCAGCCACTTCCCCCACCCCCTGAAAAAGTACTGTCATGCTTTAATAACCCTGGGCTATCAATCATTTTTTAAACTTACTAGTGAGAAGGACACAACAGCAACGAGCCCTTTGATACCACTCGTCCCAGCCTCACAAAGTGGTGTTGGGGTGGCGGAACAGCATGAGGATCCAAAAGTGCAACACCCTCTAAAGAAGGAACTTAACTGCATTTCAGTCTTGCGTCTTCCCTCTGACCTGCGCATGGCCTGATCGTGCTGACAGCCCTTGACAGTGCAGCCCCACATCCCCTGCCATGTCTGGAGCGAAGCCCCAGTTTGCATCAGGAGCTGGCCTTGTGAGAAGCAGCCCCAGAGCTGCTGCTGGCATGATGGGAAGGGGCTGTGAGTCAGTGGGAGAGCATCCGCTCTGCTTGCAGAAGGTCTCAGGCTGAATCCCTGGCATTTCCAGGTAAGGCGGTGTTCCTTCTGGTGCCCCCACCAGGCAGCTGCCTGCTCTCTTTAATTCCCTCACATTGGATTCTGCTCACATGTATTTTGGCAACATGTGCAGTTACTGGCTCAGCATCAATATATTGTATCTGTCTTTCAAATTGAACTGTTGCATGTGTTCCAACCATCCCTGTTGACCAGGGACCATCCCTGGCAAAATATTGATCTCCCTGCCCCCTTTTTCTTCGAAAGGTGGCTTTCAATGTTTCATGTTAGTTGGTAGCGTTCTGATCCAGAATCCAGCTGACTTGCTTCTCCGGGGACTCTCAGTGTTAAATCTCCGTGGGTTGGGTGCATCTTGTCTTAGTGCGCACCCATATGAGTGCCTGCAAATGTGTGCAAAAGCACCACGCAGTGCACAGCCTGCCATTCCTCCACAAAACCCCGCAAGTGCTTAGGCATATTCTGAACTGTTGATACCATCTTGCCAACTGGAGATGTTTTGCAAATCCCTTTACCCAAAAAGAACAAACGCTCCCTTGGCTTTTTAAAACCAGCAGAAAACAGGCTGCTGCAGAGGAAAAGAATATGCCATATAACCAGGCAGAGGAGTGCATTCAAGCCTGGCAAAAAGAGGTGGTTCTATGGTTTGAAGCATTTCTCATCTAATGTTTTATTATGTTTTTATATAAAGCGTGTTCTCCCTAACAGAGAGCACGTGTTGCGGTTGGGGGAACAGGCCACCCTGCCGTGACTAGGCAAATTTGGTCAGCAACCCTAGCCTTTAAGGGGTTAATTGGGTTGCTGGGGAATTTTGATTGTTGCCAATTCGGAGGAGGGGTCAGAGGCTTTAAATATAGGGGCCAGACATGGGGACGTCCTCTTGGCCATTTTGCACCGGATCACATGGAGCACTTGGACAATCTTCTCATTGTCTGGTTACATTTCTTTATTTCTTTATTTCCCCTTTCTTTTTAATCCTCTCTAGTCCCTTAAATAATTTAATTCCCCCCCTTTTTCCTGTTCGATTTCCCACCCCTTACCCTGCCCTGTGGGAAGATTCTCCCTATAGCCGTGGCTTGCCTTTCCCAATAGGGAAAGAGCCCCTGTTCCCCCATTTTGCCTGTTTAATTGTGGGGCTAGTCAGGGCTGTTCCCAGCTTAGCTGGAATCACTTTCGTTTATAGTATCCCCGAAGGTTGGCTTTAATTTGAGTGTGTGCAGCGCTGTTGGCCAAATTTTAAGCTAGCCTTGGGTGGGAGCACTAATTTGGCTTCCTTTAATATTGCCATGAGACTAAGATTCTCAAGAGCAGAAACAGGGAGGCCTATTCGGCCTGCACATTAACTTCCAAGCCTAAGTCTGCTACAGGTAGCAGTTACTTGTTAAGTCTCTGCCACGTGACTCATTCTCGCTATAGGAATGTATCTGCTTGCAGGCCCAGTTGCTCCTAATGTATATCTGAGGCAGACAAAGGGCCCCAGAGGCTCTCTGTGCCTCCAAAGACTATGAGCACTCTGTATATGCTCTTGAATTATGCCATTTCTGAACAAGTTTATCTTCTTTAAGTTTGTTTTGCCCTGATAGTGGCGAATGCCATTTTAGAGATGAGCCATTGTGGCTTACTGGCTAAAGTGTAAGACCTGGGAGACAGGGTTCATATCCCCCTCTTAGCCATTGTTATAACAAAACAAAACTAACTGCTCCTTTTAGGCTATTCTGATGCTGGGTAGTTCTGCCCATTTGTGATAAAAGAACTTTGGGTTTTCTTGAAGGAGTGCTTCCCTCTAAAAGGGCAAGCAGGGGTACCTGGACAAGCTGTGGGCTACCTCAACTCTCCTATTTCACTGGAATTTATGCCTGGCCTAGCAGGTGATCCTAGGGCTTTGCCCTAGAATTTGATGGCCTGGAAGCGTTTCCGGCCTGAATAGTGTTCCCATGTGGTCTATAAGCATTGGTTTCACTGGGTCAGCGCATAGTGCCGGTAATGCCTAGGTTGCAGGATTGGTCCCTGTATGGGACAGCTGCATGCTCCCCCATTGCTCTACCTGGACACTTAGGTCCTTTTGGTGGTTACCTCACTGCGAGGGATGTAATGGGCGCCACATTTGCAATATGCAAGTGGGAGAAAGCACCTTTGCGTGCCCGCATTGTAGTTTGCTCTGTGCATTGCAGGGCACGGTGCTGCACGGGCTGCAATTGCATTGCATTGCGTGTGAGATTTGCAGTTGCATTGCACGGAGGGTGTGTTTGCATTGCACGGAGTGTATTGTTACATTGCACGGAGTGTGTTGTTGCATTGCACGGAGTGTGTGTGCATCGCATGGAGGGTGTAGTTGCATTGCACAGAGTCTGTTTTTGCATTGCAAGGAGTGTGTGTGCATTGCACAGAGTGTGTAGTTGCATTGAACGGAGGGTGTGTGCAGTGCACAGAGTGTAGTTGCATTGCATGGAGTGTAGTTCCATTGAACGGAGTGCGTAGTTGCATTGCACGGAGGGTTTGTGTGTGCATTGCACGGAGTGTGTATTTGCATTGCACAGAGCGTGTTTTTTGCATTGCAGGGAGTGTGTAGTTGCATGGCACGGAGTGTGTAGTTGCATTGAATGGAGTATGTAGTTGCATTGCATGGAGGGTTTGTGTGTGCATTGCACAGAGCGTGTTTTTGCATTGCAGGGAGTGTAGTTGCATTGCACGGAGTGTGTAGTAGCATTGAACGGAGTATGTAGTTGCATTGCATGGAGGGTTTGTGTGTGCATTGCACAGAGCGTGTTTTTTTGCATTTCAGGGAGTGTGTAGTTGCATTGCACGGAGTGTGTAGTTGCATTGAACGGAGTATGTAGTTGCATTGCACAGAGGGTTTGTGTGTGCATTGCACAGAGTGCGTAGTTGCATCGCACAGAGCGTGGTTTTTTTGCATTGCACAGAGTGTGTGTCGGAAAAGGAAGCTGGCTTGGCGGCAGCTTTGTCAGGACTTCTTTAGGGGTTCTGGCCAGCGTCGGCCCTGTAAATTTACGTATCATGATGGCAGCACAAGATGCCCCCTGCCCAAGCGCTGGAAGCTGGAAGCTGGCAAGCAATAGCTCAATACCTTTTGCCCATATTCCCATTTTATTTAGGGATCCAGTGGATATCGTTGCTAAAACAAACCACTCGCCTATGGAGAACCTGTCTGCCTTGAAGGAAGTTATTTTGTAATACTTCCTCTGTAGCAAGTGATGCTTCATCAGATCCGATCTTGCTGGGTCACTTAATTAATCTTCCCACTAGGCCAGGTTGCCTGCGGCCTGAGGTCCCCTTACCTTTGTGTATGCCTACCAAGTGTGGTGAAGGCAGATATCAGGCGATGGTAGCAATTCCTGAATGTATGCAATAGTAGTTCGCCATGGCAGGATACCTTGAACCCGCTTAGGGATTTTCAGGTTCATGCTGGTGCTGCTGGATCTTTGCCCTTTGGTTTTATTTCAAGGGCCGCTGGGGTGCAAAGCTATGGCCTCAAGCCCGGTGTGGTGAGGCAATCATGTGACATAACTTTTCTTGAGTTTTTCCCCATTTTAGTAGCAGTTCACATGTGGCCCGAGGAGTCCGGTGACCATCGGATCTGCTTTTGGTCTGATAACCAGGTAGTGGTGAGCGTTTTGGCAAAACGGTCCTCACGCTCCAGCAGATTCTCCACCCCTCCGCTCACGTTTTCGAGCTGCGCCGCTTAAGGTTTAATATTGTGCTTCCTACTCTCCAAATTACGGGATCCTCTAATGATGTTGCTGACACTCTATCCCATTTTCAGATGAAGCGCTTCAGATCCTGGGCTCCAGACTCAGTTGTTGCCAGACTTTTCCAGACCACCTGTGGCATTTTGACAACAATTAGTATTCACAGAGAGCAGCAGCCATTTCCCCTTCTGCTTTTAGCTCTTATGGGATGGCCTGGATGGATTTCTTAGCCTTAAGCTTGCAGTCCTCGGCCATTCAGATGAATTAGCCCCCATCCTTTGAGCAGATCCTGCAGTATTTGGTCCACCTGCTGCAGATTGGGCGTGCTGTTATAACTATCAGAATTCAGTCTGCTGCAATGTCTGTTACACTGAAGCTTTAATTTTCAGAGACCCTTGTATAAAGTTTGTAGTGCGCAGGGCCTTGGAAGGTTGGAATAGACTCCAACCTCATAGGACAGTGGGCAGGAAGTTGGTCAATTTTACCTATGTAGTATCTGCAACAAGTTAAAACTTGTCTGCTGGTTAAAGATCAAGGCGAGATTCCTTTCAGTAGTCCATTGCATTTTCGCACTGAGGGTTAGGAAAATGGTTGTTGGTGCCAGCATGGGGCTGAGAGTCTGGAGGCTTATTGCTTCAGGACTTTTCCTTATCCTTTGGAGCTTGTCTTTAGAATCGGGAACTCTAAAACAGACTTAGTGGGCAGGAGTGCCACAATCAGGGTTCCCGCCACAGGTGAGGAGGGCCCTTGCCCAGTTATGGATAACAGAATATTTGGCTTTTCATTCCCTGGGGGCTGGCCCGCTCCTAGTGCATGAAAATGGGTTCCCGTTAGCCAGGCATCAATGTGCTTACGTCGTGCAACAGTTATTACGGCCTGCGGCTTGCTTACCGCTGAACATGCCTCATTCCTTCCGAATAGGACTGCTGCAAAGGCTGCAGACTGGGGGCCTGTCAGTAGACAGGATTGTGAATACGGGTCATTGGAAGTCTTACGCAGACAAGGGTTATATCAAGAAGTGTCAAATGAGGTCTGTGCTGATGCTTGTCTGTTATTTCCTTTTCATAGGAGCAGCTGTGCACATTTGGGTCACAGCATCGTGCACTAGGCTGGCAAGCATGTTGACGAGTTTGGACTGGGGCGCCATCTCAGTCTTCCTGCCCATGTGAACATTTACTGGATGTCCTGATGGGGAATGCTTTGGGAGGAGATCCTTCCTTTGGTGTGGTCGAGGGTGACCTGTGCAGGTCCTCCCGCAGTGCTGGTGGTACAGCTGGGCGAGAATGTTTGCTGTCTTCCTCCAGCTTAAGTTTGCATTCCTGCATGCAAGAGGGCTTGGATTGAGTTGATGGCAGCTCTCCCTGGACTCATAATAATTTAAGGCATTGGTTCAAGGTGGTCTGGAGGGGGGGTTGGAGCACCTGTCCCCTCCAATGCACAAAGATATTCCATTAAGGGAATCCAAGGATTCACTATGCTTTTGTCAACCCCTTTTAGGGGTAGGGCCACACAAGAGTCCCTGGGAGCATTTGGGGGTGAGCTTGAATCTGATCCTGTTTCATTGCTCCCCCACGCTGTTTATTTGTACTGACGATATGGTGGGGCCCAGTCGTCAGTACTGCCCTGCTAAGGTCAGGTGCAGCTAGTCGGGAACCAATGCCTAGACAAACTACCACTGAGCAGGCCAGAAAGCATGTTAATAAGGGCGGTGGACAATAGAATAAAAAAAAGTAAATAAAATAAATAAATTAACAAATAATAAATAAAATAAAATAGGTCCTTGCTTTAGGTGGTTCTGTAATATTGCACCCTGCTATTTTCTTCAAGGCTGTTGCCCTCTTTAGGGCAGATGGGGTGCATCTTTCCCCTAGGGGGAACGACACCTGGCGGGATGCGATTGCCTTGGGATTCATTGTTCCACAATGTTTGCTGGTACTGACGGTATGGTGGGGCCCAGTCGTCAGTGCTGCCCTGCTGAGGTCAGGCGCAGCTAGTCGTGAACCAATGCCTAGACAAACTACCACCGAGTAGGCCGGAAAGCGTGTTAATAAGGCAGTGGGAATAAAATACAGGTTGTGGGAAATTGAATGCATTAAAAGGTTATGTTCATTAACATTATTGGTGTCTTACAATTTTTGCTTGTTTTATCTTAGAGCGGGTCCAGGTCTTGGCCTTCCTCCCCGTGTTCAGTTGTCCTGGCTGTCCAGACAGGGAATGCGCTGGTCAGAGCTCCTGCCACGGATCCAGGGGCAGTTGCTACGTGAAGGGTATTGTGGTGCAGCTGGGCGAGAACGACCTGATTTCTATGGACTGTTTTTCTCTGCGTGCTGCAATTTTGACTGACCTGGAGACACTGCGGGCAATGGTGCCAACAGCTAAAATATTTTGGTTAAAGCTTTTGCAACGATGCGTGTGGAGGGGCAGTCATTGCCCAGCCGCCACTGAAAGGGCCAGAAAACGCATCAATTCCGCTGTATCTAAAAAGATTTTTGGGCTGGGTGGAGATGTGATTTCTCACCCTGAGATTCTTTTTAAGTCGCCATCCTTTTTCCGAGCTGATGGCATGCACCTTTATGCTTCTGGGAATGAGGCTTGGATAGGTGCGGTGGTGGCCAAGCTGAGGTCTTGGTTGGGTCTGTGAGTGGTTTGGCGGTGAGCTGGAGGCTCCATGGCGGTTAGGCATTGGTTAATTGGTGCTTGGAGGGGTAAGTGCCTATCCCTCCAAATGATGCGGAAAGGGAATTCCGTTAAAGGAATCCAGGGGCTTGCCATTCTTTTCGTCCTTGTCCGTGGAGCCGGACTTGGGCCGTGCAAGCCCCACAGGAACATGAGGGTGAGAAGTGTGGGTCTGATTCCCAGCCTCATTTCTCACCCAATACTTGTTTCCCACTCTGGCTTCCGTTGGTGTCCGGAAGGCCAGCTCTGTCCCTGAGGGCATGGACAGATAGTCATAACCAATGCCTAAGCAACCACTCACATTTTTTGTATTTGAATAAAGTTGTGGCCAAAATTATGCCAAAAACCTTAAACAAAAATTGATGTGTGAAGTGTGAATTATTTTGGGGGGTGGCACTGTGGGACTCAACACGCAAAGCGTGTTCTCCCTAACAGAGAGCACGTGTTGCGGTTGGGGGAACAGGCCACCCTGCCGTGACTAGGCAAATTTGGTCAGCAACCCTAGCCTTTAAGGGGTTAATTGGGTTGCTGGGGAATTTTGATTGTTGCCAATTCGGAGGAGGGGTCAGAGGCTTTAAATATAGGGGCCAGACATGGGGACGTCCTCTTGGCCATTTTGCACCGGATCACCCGCCCTCCCTCCCTTTAATAGGGTGGTTTTTTCTTGATCGCTTGACCTTGCTATGCCTGTCATGGGGTCGTCTGCCTTTGAGCGGGGGCCTGGTAGGAATTTTGCCACTTGGCTGATTGGCTGGTGCCATTTGGTTTTTGCCTACTGCGTAGCAAATCGTCACAACTTGTAAGGTTGGCGGTTAGGCATTGGTTAATTGGTGCTTGGAGGGGTAAGTGCCTATCCCTCCAAATGATGCGGAAAGGGAATTCCGTTAAAGGAATCCAGGGGCTTGCCATTCTTTTCGTCCTTGTCCGTGGAGCCGGACTTGGGCCGTGCAAGCCCCACAGGAACATGAGGGTGAGAAGTGTGGGTCTGATTCCCAGCCTCATTTCTCACCCAATACTTGTTTCCCACTCTGGCTTCCGTTGGTGTCCGGAAGGCCAGCTCTGTCCCTGAGGGCATGGACAGATAGTCATAACCAATGCCTAAGCAACCACTCACATTTTTTGTATTTGAATAAAGTTGTGGCCAAAATTATGCCAAAAACCTTAAACAAAAATTGATGTGTGAAGTGTGAATTATTTTGGGGGGTGGCACTGTGGGACTCAACACGCAACGTATTTTTCTGTATATAAGACGCTCCATGTATAAGATGCCCCCTATTTTGGGAGACTCAAATTTAAGAAATTTGCAGTATGCACTATCCATGTATAAGATGACCCCCCCCCCTTTTTAGCTTAATTTTTAAAGAAAAAAACCTAGTTTTATACACAGAAAAGTACGGTATGTCAGAAGCTGCCCAGAGTGGCTGGGGCAACCCAGTCAGATGGGTGGGGTACTAATACTAATACTAATACTAATACTAATACTAATACTAATACTAATACTAATACTAATACAGTGGTACCTCAGGTTAAGAACTTTATTCGTTCTAGAGGACAGTTCTTAACCTGAAACTGTTTTTAACTTGAGGTACCACTTTAGCTAATGGGGCCTCCCACTACCGCTGCATGTCAAGTATGCATTTAATAAGCCTACATTCTACCTAAAGAACATAGGGAGACTTATATGTGGGAATTAGAGCCTGTTCTTCTTATATTCAGCATCAGAACTGTGATGGCCCCATTCAGATGTTTATTGCATCAGCAAGAACATTTCTGCAAGAGGAAAAAAAGACATTTGCCCCCTCTCCTTGCAACAATAAATGTGAAATCCTTGTTTGGGTCTCACATTTTTCAACTAGTCCACACTACTGGGACTGGCATTTGGGAATGGCAGTCTAGCATGGAGTCAGGATAGGTGGGGAAGATAGGGAGAGGAAATGGGAGGTATACGAAACAGGAGGCATTATTAAGTCCAGGATCTGCTAGTCCAGTATCCCCAGCAGGACATGCTGGACCACAAAGCCATATTCCTAGCCCCAACACTTGTAAAGCTTAGATCCTTACCATACTTATCTAGATCTTATTCCTGGTTACTTATCTTCTCCTTCTTGGTTATTTTTTTTCAAATACAGAGAAAAGGCTGCTATAGAATGCAGAAAGGAAATGTGGTTGTATGAATCAGTCCCAAAGTCACACATAAAGTTGATTATTTGATGGCTACAGGTTTGTGAATGTATATCTATTGGCCTCAACTTGATGGGGTACAAACTGGCAAACCAATCTAAAACTTTTCCCCAATAGTAAAAGTTAATATATCCCCCAAATAAAAATATTCATCACCTGTTATGGAGATCCATCTTGACAGGGCTGAGATGCAGTCTGACTGTTAACTCTTTCTGGTTTTACCAAGACTTAAAGCATATCCTCTTTGTGACATCACATGTGACATCAGAATGGCCTGTTTGCATTCAAACTAGACTATTTCCATGCCAACAGCAATGGCCAGTAAACTTCTGCAACCAAGGAACCATCAGCCTGAATACCCAGTTGTTTCTAGTTAGACTGATTACTTTTTTTGCTCTCATAATCAATGCCTGAAGAAGAGCTGTGTATCATCTGAAAACCTGCTTCCAGTGTTAAAGAAAAATTGTCAGGGACTGGGCAGAGGAGGAATGGTGACTCTTCCAGGGAGGAGGGAGAGGAAGACAGTATCAGTGGCGTAGCGTGGGGTGCGCAGGGGGGGCCGGCCGCACCGGGCGCAACATCTGGGGTTAGGGTTAGGGGGCGCAAATCCACGGGTTAGGGGGCGCAAATTACTTACCATGCCCCGGGTTAGGGGGCGCAAATTACTTGCCTTGCCCCGGGTGCTGACAACCCACGCTACGCCGCTGGACAGTATAGATTTACAACAGGGGTTTGAGCAGCTCAGAGGCAGATGAGGGGGGAAGCAGGGAAATCATGGGAGAGCCAGAACAACACCCAGCTGACACATTGTCATTAGAAAGCATTCCAGACCCTCCATCTCCCAGAACAGTCTGTAACCTGAAGCGTCTGTGACCTGAAGCATCTGTAACCCGAGATACCACTGTGCTTTATTATTTATACCCCGCCCATCTGGCTGGGTTTCCCCAGCCACTCTGGGCGGCTCCCAACAGAATATTAAAAACATGATAAAACATCAAACATTAAAAACTTCCCTAAACAGGGTCGCCTTCAAATGTGTTCTAAAAGTCAGATAGTTGTTTATTTCCTTGACATCTGATGGGAGGGCGTTCCACAGGGTGGGTGCCACTACTGATAAGGCCCTCTGCCTGGTTCCCTGTAATCTCACTTCTCGCAGTGAGGGAACTGCCAGAAGGCCCTCAGAGCTGGACCTCAGTGTCCGGGCTGATGGGGGTGGATCCCTGTGAGATCATGCCAAATGTCCCTAGGTTCCAGCATCCTGTTTTCACTGCGGCCAACAGAGAAGCCTGGACTGAGCTCACCTTGTTTGCATATGCTCATCTTGCTTCTTTTTATGCAACAGGCTGGTTTCCTTGGAAGCTGCTGAACATCTGTACAAGGGCAGGGATAGCAGTTGCTCGATGGACTCGTAGCTCACATCATCACACTGTCCCCTGAGCCTTCGGGGAAAGTAAAGCGAAGCAGCTTCCCTACAGCTTCCCTGTGGCAAGCGGGTGATGAAAACACTTCTCTTGCACAGTCAGGCTGCGACTGCAAGCAAAACACTTCTTTCCCCCTTTAGAAAATATGTGCTTAATTAACAAAATCACCCAAGAGAGCCAGATTGCAGAGCCCCAAAGGCCACAAGTTTGACATCCCTGATCCATCTAATTTAAACTGAAATATTCACTTCTCAAATTCTTTGCAATTAATTATAAATTCACACTTGTTGGAATTACTATGGGGATGAAGTGACATCTTTCCCCATGAAGAGCTCTTTCCCCATAACTATGTTTCAGTAAGCTGTGCTTTCTGGGGGTGGGGTTTGGGTTTTTTTGGATGAACAGTAATGTGGCTATTGTCCAGTCATTAAAAAAAAATCTAGTAAATCTAATATCATTTTATACTCTACTGTACTCCAAATATGGAACAGTGAAATGGAGTCTCTCGGCCATTAGAATAAACTAATTACTAATATATTAAGGAAGCTAATTGCAATAGATCCATTTTAAAAAAAGAAGAATTGGTCCCTCAATCCAGCTTTATTTTACACTTTTAAAACTACAGTATTCACTGGATCAGAGATATATAGATGAAAAAAATATTTAAATTTCAACAATACAGTGCATTGTAGAATGTTTATTGTGATTGCATTTCTTCGTGACAACCAGAAATATATGTGCACCTAATAAATAATGATATGTAGTCAAAACGCAGTGGGGGGGGGAGGAGCAATGTCATTTGTATCAACAATCCAAGGTCTGTTCTTGAATGTATTTGTTTAAATTGAAGGTGGGAGAGAAGTGCAGTTCCAAAACATGTGTTTCAGTTACTTTTCCTCCTAACAACCACAAACAGATATGCTCCTGAGGAATGATCACATGTAGCCTGAAACAAAATTGCCTGCCTGTAAGACTGCCAAGCCAGGATGAGACATCATGTAACCATTTTAGTCAGAAAGGGCTAGCTGTAAACAACTACTGTACATTAAACACCTTGATAGATGTGTACAATGTTGTATAGTGAAATATTCTTCTTTTGGTCGGTCTCTTTCCCTGTGGAAGGGATGGGGTGGGGGGGAAATCTGATTCAGATCACATTTAAAGGCAAGCCTACTTAGTCAGCACTTTCTGAAAAACCTACACAAAGCAAAGCCACCCAGCAAAATCTGCACCTTTCCCAAATTTTGCAGTGCGGTTCTTCTTTTTGTACAACCTGAGGTAAAGTGTGCATAACAGGCATATATTCGCAAAAACAATATGCAGAAATGCATTACAATGGGGGAGCCTGCATTGCAGAAATGTTTACGGTAGGCAGCATTGCATCTCAACGTGTCTCTGTTAGGAGAAATTCACTCTGAAATCCTGATGGAATTACATAAGGACCTTTTTAAAAAAGAAACAGACAAGTCACAAAATGGTGCGGAAATGTGGAAAACTGAATTTAAGGTTGCCGCCTTTCCGAAGTTGTAGCCACGCTCAAGGCAGCTTACAAAAGTAGTCAAACAATAATTGAACATCAAAAAGTATACAACAAAATCAGAAACTTTCCACATAAATCTTAAGATACAAAAAATTAGCAGCAGCAACAACAACAACGCCCGCTAAACAATACCCCAGGCAGCTCTCACAAATTTTAAAATATCAACGTATCTATAGGCCATTTTCCTTTGTCCAGGCCATTGGTCTAGAAGACAGAGTAAGTGACTGGATGTGTGAAGCGTATACTTCTCATATTATAATAACATCTGCCGACGCCCTTCTCCAAGCACCTCTCCCATTAGAGGTGAGGTAGACTTGAACAAGCCAGAGGACTTTTTAAACGGCAGCATTGACCCTGTTATGGGATGCCCTCTCCAAATGGATTTGCCTGGCACCAACTTCCCCAGACTCCATGTGCCTTGCACAAATTAAAACACCACGAATAAAATCCAAAAGGCTAAAAACATAAAGTATGGTCTTTTAAAAAAGCAATTAAACTCTAATAGAATTAGAATTGTCATCCTTTGTGTACCGGACAAAAACACTTTTCAGATCAAAGAGTTCTCTGCCTTTTCGAAGATGTTATCTACTGTTTTTTACAGCTGCCAAGACCACATAACACCGGTCTTGAAAGACCTACATTGGCTCCCAGTACATTTTCAATCACAATTCAAAGTGTTGGTGCTGACTTTTAAAGCCCTAAACGGCCTTGGCCCAGTATACCTGAAGGAGCGTCTCCACCCCCATCATCCAGCCCGGACATTGAGGTCCAGCTCTGAGGGGCTTCTGGTGGTTCCCTCACTGTGAGAAGTGAGGTTACAGTGAACCAGGCAGAGGACCTTCTCAATAGTAGTGCCTGCCCTGTGGAATGCCCTCCCATCAGATGTCAAAGAAATAAACAACTGTCTGATGTTTAGAAGTCATCTGAAGGCAGCCCTGTTTAGGGAAGCTTTTAATGACTGATGTTTTAATGTACTTTTAATCTTTTGTTGGAAGCCACCCAGAGTGGCTGGGGAAACCCAGACAGATGGGTGGGGAATAAATAATAAATTACGGTGGTATTATTATTATTATTATTATTATTATTATTATTATTATTTGAGTACTACATTTTAGGGTGTTGCTTGTTTTGTTTCGTGTCTGTGCATTGCACAAAATCCAATATGACAAAAGTAGCATTGGCACATTATAAACAAAAAGAAAGGATGAATAGGGGAGCCTATCAGATGTTTTCTCTTTCTCTCCGCCAAGTATATGGAACTAAAACAACACGCCAACCACTTATCTATATTTACCGAAAAGTAAGTCCCACTGGGTCTAATGGGACGCCCTCCCTAGAAAATGTGCATAGGATTACAGTTTTCAGAACACTTAGTGGGGAGAAAGTAACATTGAGCGCGGTGTGACTTGCTTCTGAGGGAACGTGCTTAGAATCATAGGACACTTCATCTCTCAGGTTTGAGAAACATAGGACAGAGATCGCCTCCTATTCGACTGCACACAGGGGCTAGACATTGCAAAAAAGGAGAAAGGTTGGAAGGGAGGAGAAAGCTTGTTTTTATCCTAGTGCTAGTCCTATTCTGTCTCTCTTTCTTTATAATGTTTTAGGGTGTCCCCTTTTTAACAAAGCCCCCAGAGTGGTTGATGAGTAAAACTAATACTAATTTAAAATAATGTATATTGCAATGTATAATAACAGATCTGGATGTTCCGCAAAGGGGAAGGGTAGCTTTTTATATGCCAGAGTTCAGATCGCAGCAAAATGGAAGAGTAATGAAATCCCCTCTATACCAGATTGGATCCAAAAGCTGACAGAATATGCCGGTCTATCAGAAAAAATAAAGAATAAATCAAAACAGGAATTTGTCTCAAAATGGGAGCTTTTCAAAGAATATTTGAAAAATAAATATAGTAGTTTATATTTTCTTGCAGCATTTGAGGAACTTCAGTCATAGTTGCAAGGTAGATATAAGAAATTAGATATATTAAGAAAAAGTTTAATTATGATAAAAGTGTATTGGCAATAAGTAATATGAAATCGAAATATGGATTAGACAGGAGGTTGGGTCTTTAGTGTTAAGACCAATTTTTGTTTTATTGTTTGTTAAGAAAATTATGTGTCTATGGTTATTCCTGTGTGTAATTTGGTATTTGTGTTTTTTTTTTCCTTTTTTCTTGCTGTATCAATTAAAATAATAATAATATTGTATATTGACATAGTTAAGCAAGAAGAAGAAAAAGCCCAGGTAATTAAAAAGGAGTAGAACCAGTTGTTTTCAAACCAGCTTAAGTATTATGTTGAAAGGTCAGGTTATTTTTATTTATTTTAAAAACAACAACAGGGAAAGGTTTTCACCTGGTGCAACAAAGACTTTGAATAGAGGACCAGGTGAGCCTCCTTGAGGAGGACATTCCACATGCAGCACACCACAACTATAGAGATGTATACAAAGGCACTTATAAATTAGTTAACATAATCAGTGCTATTTTTCTAGAAAAACAGGTGCTCTTACAATGGTGCATACCTAAGATGTGCCAGAATTGAGTTCTGATGAGTTCTGGCTGATCATATGTTTATATATATCAGGTTTATCCATTTCAATAATTTTACAGTTAATTTACCATTTCAAAACTTGACATCTTTCCCCCTCTTTATGCGGTTCCTTAAATTTATTTTTAATATCTTCTGCATATCCAAATTAACTTAACTTAGTCATTTATTCATCTACTTTAAATATATACTCTTATGAAACTGCAGGTTATTACAATAATCCTGCCATGTTCTTATCTTTTTACAATTTATCTGTAAATATTCAAGAAACGATTCCCATTTTTTAATAACAAGTTTGTTATCTTGATTTCATATTTTTCCAATATTTTTCACCATTTCTGCATATTCCATAAGTTTTTTGCATCCATTCTTCCTTTGCTAGGACTTCTTTCCATTTTGGGGCAAGTAACATAATTGCCGCTGTAGTAGCACACATGAATAAGTTTCTGTACAGTTTGGGAAGTTCTGTCCCTATAATTCCCAAAAGGAAAGCCTAGTTCTGGCTGATAAAAACCCCTGAAAATAACTAAAAAGGCCCTTTCTCCAGTCACTGCCCTCCTCACTTCAGAGGATGTGACCAGGGTAGGGGGCAAAAAGACTCAGAAATTTCACACCAACGATAATCTTAAACAGCCATGGCTTCCTTCAAAGAACGTGGAAACTTTAGTTTGTTAAAGGTGCCAAAGATTGTTAGGAGAACCCTATTCCCCACACAGAGCTACAGTTCTCAAACAGGTATTATAAGAAAAAACTGCACCTTTTCCCTTATGGCGTATTCAAGAGCCCGTATAGAGTCCTTAAGTGGGTTCCCTACTGGTAGGAGAAAATAAAAGAGGCCAACTAGAGTATATTGAGAAGCAAAGCGGCTAGTAAGCCTGATCTTTATTAAACTGTTGCAACAGGGTCCCCACTCACCACATGCAGGAGGGAAGAGAACCCTGAACAATGGTACACAAGTCCTTATATAGGCTTTTGAAATTGCCCACCCTGTAGCCCAAGACTACCCCTATAAAAATCATACATACATCACAGAAGGAGGTGGTCTACAGCAGAGAAGGCGGTCTTCAACAGAAATCCTGTCTGCCAGGATACCTGATAATGGTCACTGACTGCATTACGTGGGCAGCCTGGCCATTCTTTTTGTGATAGTTAATACTTTAGTTCCTGAATCCAGGTCACAGGCTCACCCTGTTCATACATAAATATGTCCTTAAGAAAGGATCTGCAAGCAAAAAAGGCAATGGGGAGGCTTTCCCACCTCCTCCCTCCTTGCAGAGAAATATTTGAGGTCAATTTGGGAGAGTCAAAATGGCTTCAGGATTGCTCTCCTGCAGCCTACTATTTCAGACACGTGGTTTATATACTTATGTGTGTTAATTGATATTTGAGACCTTAGAATTCTTATAACACTGGTTTAACAGTCAATCCCTCTTCCCAAAAAAACTTGGGGAATTGTAGCTCTGACAGGAAAAGAGATCTCCTCACCACTCTCAGGACCCTTAAACTATAGTTCTCAAGCTATAGTTCCCAAAATTCTGTGGGGGAAGCCATGACTGTTTAAAGTGGTTGGACTACATGAATCTCAAGATCCCTTCGAGCGCTACAATTCTATGATACTGCTTTAAATGCAAAGTTTAGATGAGTCCTCAGTCTCTCCAGTCTCCGATAAAGGTACCACTTCTGGAGTTATAGCAACGCCCAACGCTCTTTCCTGGATGTGTTTTGACTTAGGACCATCCACACTGTTCCAATTTGTTGGCATGTAATGCATGTCGCACATAATTCTAGGTTATTAAATTCCTGAAGCATGCAATACACAAACTTAATAGATTTTATGCAAATTGTTATATAACAAAATAACAGCAGATGGTACTCATCACATCAGAATCTTTCCATAACAATTTCATATTTTGTTTAAATTAAACAAAACATAACGGTGCCTCAGTGGCCTCTAACTTATTTTAATTTATTCTACCTTACTGTTTTCCTTGCTATTTCCGCGTCCCTTTGCACAACATTGCAATAAAATATTTGTTTTAATATTCCTTAGATATTTAGTAGTTTACTATTTTTGAATGGTACAAGGGACTAGTAAAGTTATTTGTTTGTTCATTCCCGCCTCCATCAGAGGAAAATCTATTGCTAGAAATATGGTACATAACTCACAACACAATACAGCCTAGAGGAGAGAATTAAAGCTTTACTCCAGAAATCTTCAACTAGTATCTTTTTAAGCTCGATTTTTTATATATACATTTCCATAATGCTTTCCCCTCAAAACTCACTCCTTTCCCATCTTTTCTGCCTCTGGCATAGTCAGAAGATAAATGATAGAACAAATCAACCTGAAAGGAGTTATGAAAACAAAACAAAAACATCAGAAATAGGGAGCTTGGGAAAATAAAAACAATATAACTCCATTCCAGCTGCAGAGATGTTTAGCGCGCATGAGAATAGAGCTGTATACATATTGTTGCATCTCTGAGCAGTATCAAATTCCATACTGTCTTGGAATGAGGGACAGCAGAGACTATAGTGTCTTCAGGATATAGGGTTTATTTACATACACACATACACACACACACACACACACACACACACACACACAGTGGTACCTCGGGTTACATACACTTCAGGTTACAGACTCCACTAACCCAGAAATAGTGCTTCAGGTTAAGAACTTTGCTTCAGGATGAGAACAGAAATTGTGCTCCTGCGGCACGGCAGCAGCAGGAGGCCCCATTAGCTAAAGTGGTGCTTCAGGTTAAGAACAGTTTCAGGTTAAGTATGGACCTCCAGAACGAATTAAGTACTTAACCCGAGGTACCACTGTGTATACACACACACACAAACACACACACACACACAAACAAACAACCTGAGCCTACAATGGAGGCGCTCACAGCATTAACACCCGAAGAGGGTCTTGATTCTCCCATAGCCACAGCCTTAGATTCAAAACAGAAATCAGTCATGGCTCTGTCTCCCAGCTGCCCAGGCTACAGCCTCCAGCTTCTAGTTTCTAGTTTCTAGCCCACCAAACTCTGGCCTTTTGTCTTTCTAACTACCAGACAGTTCAGGGAGGTGGGGGTCCCATCCATCTGTTCAGTGGCACAGAGCTACTTCCTTTGTTACATTTGTGGCCCATACTTTGGGAGCCATTCCAAAGAAACTTGTCTGGCTATTCCTGCAGTCAGAGCCTTGTTAGATTCAGGAATCAGAGAGGACTCAGGCCTACAGATTCCCCCAACCCACAACCCACAACGATATATTTTGTTACGGAGCAAAATTCATGTGCAGAAGAAGAAATGAGAGGCAGGAAGTATGTTATTGGATGCTATTTTTTCACTTAGAATCACAGAATTGTAGAGTTGGAAAAGACTCTGAGGACCACCTGGTCCAATCCTCAGCCATGCAAGAATATGCAGCCCTCTCTTGCAAGATCTTTACATTAAAAAAAAAGCTCTCTGCATTTTGTCACGCTAGCATATGACCAAGAAAGAAAAC
Source organism: Podarcis cretensis (assembly GCF_951804945.1). NCBI lineage: Eukaryota > Metazoa > Chordata > Lepidosauria > Squamata > Lacertidae > Podarcis > Podarcis cretensis. Next base: position 20,039,842 of record NC_137176.1, on the reverse strand, counting down.
ACAGAATCCATGGGACAAGAGCGTCTTTCAGCAGCTGCTCTGAACCTCTGGCCTACCTGGCAACAGGTCAGTATGTCAAGTCTCCATTCCACTCTCAAGCCAGGTGTCCAAAGCAAAGCTCAGTCCCACAGAGATAATGGAGTATCAGAGCTGAGATTCTTCAACTTGGGCACTTAAGCAGACCTCAGCTGTGCTGCCCTTTTATACTTTGCCTACTGATTGCAACAGCTGGGCTTGATAAGGCAGGTGACCCTCACCTGTTCCAAGCCTACCCCTGCTGTTCCTCCCAGGTCTAGCAAGCCCCACCTGGCGAACTAGGGAGCTGGGCTGTGGGCTCTTGCCTACCCCAGCCTCCTGGAGCTCTCTGCCCACTGCTCCCTATGCCTCAGAGCTCACCATGTTCATGAAGACAGGGTCCCCTCTGGCTATGCTGATGGCTCCTGCTGCTCTGGTTCCTGTGCACTGACCCCCATCCTCTATGGTTAATGGTTGCTAGGAATTGTAACACTGTGAGGGATAAACTACTATACCCAGAATTCTCAAGGGTGGAAATGTGCTCTAAAAGTATAGTGTGGGCATTGTAGTTTGACTATATTCCAATTAGACATTAGATAGCCCTGGGTTGTCATGTGACTAACTGCAGGCTTCACTCCTTGCTGCATGACTGCTGGCTGATTTGGTTCGGAGGACCAAAATAAGCAAAGACAGTGATGCCATTATGCCCCCCTTTCATTAGGAGGGTTCCCTTCTTTAGTCCACAAGGGCAGAGCCATTCCTGTCAGGACTGAAAACAGACCCTACAAGTCTCCCTATTTTCCAGGGATGTCCCTGATTTATAGAAGCAGTCCTGGTTTCTGATTTAATCCTGGAATATCTCGCTTTTCCTTAGGATGCCTTTATTTTCATTGGAGAAATGTTGGAGGGTATAGAGTTATCTGACACCCCCCCCCCCCCGAGCAATCTGAAGGTAATCCTGTATAGGGAAGGGGTTGTTTTTTTAAAAAAAATCATTATGGAATGGGACGTACATATTTTTATCAGAAAAATGTTGGAGGGTATGTGGGGGGGGAGCAGGGATGCTGTTAGGCACCTGTGCCCTCCCCACACAACATATGGCTGTTGATTCATCTAGGATGACTGTTGTGGAGGGTGGGGGTGATTTTTTTTTAAAAAAACCAGTCCTCCTGTCAGACTGGGAATATCCCCTCACGCACCCCGTTTAGGATATTCCACCATTCTTCTGCAGCATTTCTTTCCTTTCAGCGAAGCAAGGGGCTAATGTCTATGTCAGACAAAGCTTGAATAATAAAGAAAATGGTAACGCCATAACATACTGTCTGAGAGAAACTGAAACAACATCATGAGGCAAGAATGACAGTTGGTCTACCTTCTCTGTATGATGGCCTCATGGGGGAAAAAACTGTCCCATGAGCCCTTGCTGAAGAGGGGAGGGGAAAGGCTATAAAAAGCTGCTTCCCTTGGAACTCACAACCATTTTGCTTTGAGAGCTTCCCGCCCACCCAACCTCAAGTTAGAGCCTTCACTGAGCAATTTTGGGTCACTGGTTGACAGGGCTGGAAAGGAAGCCCCCCCCACCTGATTGACACTTGGTTGTCCGTCCCCCCCCCCCCTTTCCCTTAATGAAATTATGGCTTTCCTCTGTTAGGCAGAATTGTTTGTATGAGGGCAGAACTGGCATTGGTCAGGATCAACATACTACAGTGGTACTGCAGGTTACAGAAGCTTCAGCTTACAGATGCTTCAGGTTACAGACTCCGCTAACCCAGAAATAGTACCTCAGGTTAAGAGCATTGCTTCAGGATGAGAACAGAAATTGTGCAGCAGCAGCGCAGCAGCAGCGGAAGGCCCCATTAGCTAAAGTGGTCCCTCAGGTTAAGAACAGTTTCAGGTGAAGGACTGACCTCCAGAACGAATTAAGTTCTTAACCTGAGGTACCACTGTATAGGGGCCTGAAGAGAGGACTGGCCATGGCAAACCCAAGCGTGGGTTCGATATCTGCACAGTTGGAATCTGCACCCTGGTCCCCTGTGAGACCTTGCTTGCTTGGCTTGCAGCATGGCAAGGTTCAATACTGGCCAACTCCCATCATACATATTTGGAGCGGTCCAAACCCAGTGGATCCGTTTCATCAACATGGGGCTTGTGGAATGATGAACTGATCCTGGGACCCAATGCCATGCCAAGCCTTGCCCTGCCTGCTGCTGTTGATAAAGATTTGGCCTGATTTTATCCCACCACCGTTGTACAGTCTGGTTATTTTGCTGCTCTCATGGGTCACATGATGCGCCTGTCTGGGCAAACACATATGCCTTATGTAATTTATTCTCTCTGAGTGTCAAACAAAAGTTGGGAGCTGAGGATCACGTTGTGTGGAAGCTTGCATGACAAAGTGTACTCTGTTGTTTGAGGTGCCAGAGATTCCCCCTATCTCCCTTCATCTCCGATGCTTTGAGCTGTCACTGAAGCTGACAGAGGGTCCTCCATCCCACCCACCTTCTGCCAAGGCTGAAGTTTCCCACTTCTCATTGACAATTGTGCGAACATACTCAGGCAGTAGTACCTCGTCGTCATTGCTGCAGCCTTCTGCAGGAAGGTGAATTTCCCGAGCAAGTGCACCATATAAAAATATCAACATAATTCGGAAAGAGGAGCAATTGTGATGAATTAAATATTATTCTAAATAATGCAACAACTGTGCTGTTGATTGGACCATTTGTTTTAATATTTCATTAATTGAAACTCTGCATTTCCCTGTTATTGTGCTGCTGCTGCTAAACAAAGTCACAGGTCAACGAAATTAAGTAATAGGATGTAACATTCTGCGCTTTTAAAAATATTTATGTTCCGTGCAAATGTTCTTTGTCATTATGATACAGTAGCTCTCTGTTCTCAGTAGGCACTTATTTTTCTTTCTCTAACTAGATATGAGCCTAACAGGCAGCTCAGGTTTTTTCCCCTTAACTAATTACAGGAGAAAGGGAGCCCTGAGGCTCTGCTCAGACAACATTTTATTCCATTTTCCTGAAGTTTCTTTACCTGATAATTTCCATGTTTTATGTGCTTTTTCACATGGCTTAAAAGCCATGTCTGGAAATCTAGCAGGATCCAGTGGAAATTGAGTGCTTGTTGTCATGTTAATTGGTTCCAGTAAGAAATTCTGTTTGTAACCTCATTAACCATGAAATTTGGGGCAGCATTCCTTTTAAAACATTTTTATTTGATTTTACAGATATAAATTTCTAGCAAAGCCAAATACATATCCATTTAAAGAGACTTCTCTGAATCTCGAGACTTCCCCCCATCCCCTCCATGGGTCCTAATGCCAACATTTTCAACTGCATATTATACCATAATCTATATTTTATATCTGTCCATATTGTCCATAGTACAGTGGTACCTCAGGTTACATACGCTTCAGGTTACATACGCTTCAGGTTACAGACTCCACTAACCCAGAAATAGTGCTTCAGGTTAAGAACTTTGCTTCAGGATGAGAACAGAAATCGTGCTCCGGTGGCGCGGCAGCAGCAGGAGGCCCCATTAGCTAAAGTGGTGCTTCAGGTTAAGAACAGTTTCAGGTTAAGTACTGAACTCCGGAACGAATTAAGTACTTAACCTGAGGTACCACTGTATTTGTTACATTACAAGTGAAATTAAAATCCTGCTAACATTTTCATCTGCTTATAGCGGTCTCCCAAGTAAATTATAAATTTCCCCCATTCTTTATTGAAGTTTTGTCTTCTTCTTTTTTTATAGAATATTTATTAAAGAAGTTTTTGTCTTCTTGGTTCTTGAGCTTTCCTGTCATTTTTGCTGTTTCGGTGTAGTCTAACAGCTTGGTTTGCCATTCGTCTCTAATGGGGACTCTTTCTTCTTTCCATCTCTGCGCTACTAGCAACCATGCTGGTGTTGTCTCATACATAAAGAGTCTTTTCTGTTCCTTTGGGATGTCAGTACCTTAGAATTCCTAATAAAAAGACTTCTGGGTTTTTTTAACAAAGGTCATTTTAAACTTCTTCTTTTTTTCCATTTCACCCAGAAAGCCTTTATTACTTTACATGACCAGAATCTGGGGAATAAAAGATGCCAACATGTCCAATAATATCTGCTGTTATGTCCTGCCATGCCCACTGATGTGAATGAAATGCGGTGCAAATGGCTGCATATTGACAAAAGGTTCATAATACAACAGGTAATGCAGTGTAAAAGGAATACTAGAAGCCGGAAGAAGCACTAACATTATGACCAAGAAAACTAATGCAATAACCCGCATATCTGAATGTACTCTGATTCTCACTGTGAAGGTGGAATTTATCCACTAACATTAGAATGGGTATTTCCTTCTGCACCTCCATTTCTGTGTGGGGAGAGAAGCCTTTGAGGAATAATTTCCCACAGGTATCTGCTGCTTATTTTAGTGCCTATCAAGTTTGGCCTTCAAGTATGACAGGGGTCAGCAAACTTTTTGAACAGGGGGCCTGTCCACTGTCCCTCAGACCTTGGGGGGGCAGGACTATATTTTTTGGGGGGGGATGAACAAATTCCTATGCCCCACAAATAACCCAGAGATGCATTTTACATAAAAGCACACATTCTACTCATGTAAAAACACGCTGATTCCCAGACCGTCCGCGGCCGGATTTAGAAGGTGTTTTGGGCAAGATCTGGCCCCCAGGCCTTAGTTTCCCTACCCATGAAGTATGACTTTAATATTAAGGTAAAGGGACCCCTGACCGTTAGGTCCAGTTGTGACCGACTCATGGGGGTTGCGGCGCTCATCTCGCTTTACTAGCTGAGGGAGCCGGCATACAGTTTCCCAGTCATGTGGCCAGCATGACTAAGCTGCTTCTGGAGAACCAGAGCAGCACACGGAAACGCCGTTTACCTTCCCGCTGGCACGGTACCTATTTATCTACTTGCACTTTGATGTGCTTTCGAACTGCAAGTTGGGCAGGAACAGGGACTGAGCAATGGGAGCTCTCCCCATCATGGGGATTCGAACCACTGACCTTCTGATCGGCAAGTCCTAGGCTCTGTAGTTTAACCCACAGCGCCGACTTTAATATTACAGGCATATAAATATAGTTGTACCTCAGCTCCTGAATGCCTTGGGAGTCAAACATTTTAGCACCCACACAATCAAAAACCTCAGGTGAGTATTCCAGTTTTTGAACATTCTTCTGGAAGCCGAACGTCCAATGAGGCTTCCACAGCTTCCAATTGGCTGCAGGAGCTCCCTGCAGCCAATCAGAAGCCATGTTTTGGAAGCTGAATGTTTCAAAAGTCAAACGGACTTCCGGAATGGATTCTGTTCTGCTTCCAAGGTAAGACTGTATATAAGGCGATATTCAACTTAGTCCTACATTATCTGCTCCCCTCCTGAAGAGATTGAATCATGCCTACATGTGATTGTCTTCAGTTTTTATCCATTGGCATTCATGACTCACCTGCTACTGCTCTTTCTTCAGTAATCAATGGCAACATAGAATCACAGATCTCTAAAGATGGAAGGGACCCTGACGGTCATCCCTTCTGATCCTGTGATGCAGGAATGTCAACTAAAACATTTACCTAAGTCATATCTGAATCAAAGGAGACAAAGCCAAATTGGAGAATTCTCCCCAAACAGGGACAGGACACCTGTGGACCTCCAGATGTTGATGGACTACTGCATCCTTCATCTCAGACCACTGGCAGCTGGTTGGAGTTGATGGGAGTTGGAGTGAAGCATCATCCTGCCCGAAAACATTACTTTCAGCTAGTTAAAAAGCCAAGGATTCCTTTGTCATTGAAGTCAATAGGATGTCAGTCAAGGATGCACAGACTTCAGGCTTCTGAGATCCATCAGCCAGAGCTTGGTACAGAGAACATATGCTGGAAATGTAGTATTTAGAGTATCAGATTTTGACCTCAGAGACCAGGGTTCATATCCCTACTCAGCCAAGTAAAGTTAATTGTTAAGGACCCCTGGATGGTTAAGTCCAGTCAAAGGTGACTAAATAGTTGCGGCGCTCATCTTGCTTTCAGGCCGAGGGAGCTGGCATTTGTCCACAGACAGCTTTCCGGGTCATGTGGCCAGCATGATTAAACCACTTCTGGTGCAACGGAACACCATGACAGAAACCAAAGCGCATGGAAACGCCGTTTACCTTCCCATAGCAGTGGTACCTATTTATCTACTTGCACTGGTGTGCTTTTGAACTGCTAGGTTGGCAAGAGCTGGGACAGAGCAATGGGAGCTCTCCCTGTCATGGGGACTCGAATTGCCAACCTTCTGATTGGCAAGCCCAAGAGGCTCAATGGTTTAGACCACAACACCACCTGCATTCCACCAGAAAGGGGAGTGCAGACTGCAAGTGGTAATGAGATGGAGGCTTCTGCTGAGGAGTGAAGCAGCTGCAGCCATCTCTACCACAATTTTGACTTTCCCGTTGGACAGTTAAGTCCAGTCAAAGGTGACCAATGGGTTGTGTTGGCTCATGTCACTTTCAGGTTGAGGGAGCCGGCATTTGTCCACAGACAGCTTTCCGGGTCATGTGGCCAACATGACTAAACTGCTTCTGGCGCAATGGAACACTGTGACAGAAACCAGAGCACATGAAAATGCCGCTTACCTTCCCGCCGCAGCGGTACCTATTTATCTACTTGCACTGGTGTGCTTTTGAACTGCTAGGTTGGCAGGAGCTGGGACAGAGCAATGGGAGCTCACCCTGTCATGGGGATTTGAACTACCGACCTTCTGATCGGCAAGCCCAAGAGGCTCAGTGGTTTAGACCACAACACCACCTACGTCCCTATTCTCAGCCATGAACTCAACCACCAGCCTATCATCCCAATGACTACATCAGCATCTTCTGGGGAATAAGCAAGCACGGAGAACAAAGGCAATCAAAACTGCTGTGTGGTGGTGCATCTTTCTCTTCCCCTTATAACAGTTGATTCCTCTATTGACACTTTAAGCATTTATTTTTGACACTTCAAGCACTTTGGTTACATTAAATGGAAAAGTGTACCACAAATGATGCAGAGACAGACCTTTACTAAAAGTTATATTGAAGTTGTATATTGAGATACTATACAACACTACATACTCCAATGGTGCAGCATACTGCATCAGAGAAAACTTATCTGAGAAAAATTGTTTTGAATTTAAACTCTATACAAACATTCTTGTTGCTGGCAAATTTGGTTAGCAAGGGCATCTATTTCTGTCCCTGAGGCTCTGGGCTCTATTAAATATGTTTTTCTTTACTTTGGCTGACAAGATGATTGAATGTACAATTTGTGTCTGCAGAATATTGTGTCACAGTAAAACGCCTAGGTTATTTATATAAGTTAATGTTACATGATTGCGTTGAGAGCGTCTTGCTTTAAGTTTGGGAAAAAAGAATCCAAATGGAATCCTAGATGCAAACCCCTGTTTCCTTTTCTGTGCATTCTAGAGATGTCAATCCCAAAGAAGATATTTGGCATACATCAGTGGAAGTGGCCAAGCTTTTTGTATGTGAGTCAGAGGGCAAGATGAAAGGATGAGATAGTATACCACTTAAGTGTGCATTACATTATACATACAACACTCAATGTGGTTTTGCCATGGTCTCTTGCACCAGAAGAAGTAGTCCAAAAGAATAGGTGTTACATCAAATCAGAAAGGTCCAAAAATATTGACTATGACATGGAGATTGTTTATCCTAACATATTTCAAGCCAGAAATTACCTGCAAGTTGTGAACAACGCCCCCCTTTTTATTTACTATGAAAGACCATTGAATCATAAATCACAGATGACAATGTTTGGCTCAAACACATCAAGATAAATGATCATCTGCATTATATAAAATATTGTTGCACCATTTTGAATTTACCACTTGTTTTGGTTTCCAAAAAGCAGGCAGAGTAAGAACTTCAGGCCCATCAATTCCAGTATCCTGTTCTCATAGAGCAGGGGTCAACCAGACTATATTTTGGAGAGAAAAAATGAATGAATCCCTATGCCCCACAAATAACCCAGAGATGCATTTTAAATAAAAGCACACATTCTACTTATGTAAAAACACCAGGCAGCCCCCACAAATAACCCAGAGATACATTTTAAATAAAAGGGCACATTCTACTCATGTAAAAACACACTGATTCCCAGACCGTCCACAGACCAGATTTAAAAGGTGATTGGGCCGAATCCGGGCCCCGGGCCTTAGTTTGCCTACACATGTCATAGAGGCTAAACTAGAAAGTGCGAGTCAAGCAGGAAACAGCTGGCACAAGCAGAAGTGTGGATGAACCCCCCAATCAGATCTTTATTTCAACAAAGAGAGAGAAAAAGAGAGGCTCCTGGTATCAGCTATTTTTACTGAGTAGATCTGACCTCCATGCTCCCAGTCCCATTTGTACTGAAGGTGACCAAACACTCAGAGTCAAACCGAAGGCAGCTGGCAAAGGAGGCACAAGAGTCCCACAGGGCAGCACTAACCATGTCTATTCAGGAGTAAAACCTGGAGCTCATTGGGGTTCTATTCCTCATGCAAAATTTGTTGGCACCTTGAACAAGCTACAAAATGCATGAAGCCACAATCCACAGTACAGCAGACTTATTCTTCTTCTTAGTTGGCAATCACTTGTAGCCGAGTAAGATTGTCTTCTATAAACACGGTTTTAAAAGTGAGTCCATAAGCAACTGTGGAGGCCAATTCTGGATCCACACGTCCTTCCATAGAGGGGTCATAGGTTTCCAGGCAGGAGTTGATCTCGGTGAGGGTTTGCCAAGCGTGCCTTCCTCTCAGAATGTTTCTCCTCAGTTCCTCAGTTTGAGTGCCTTCAAAGCCCATGATACCTTTAGTAAAGGCTGTTCTCTAATTGGAGTACTCACAGGCCAGTATTTCCCAGTTGTCGGTGTTTATACTACATTTTTTTAGATTTGCCTTGAGAGAGTCTTTAAACCTCTTTTTTTGACCACCGGCATTATGCTTTCCATTTTTAAGTTCAGAATAGAGTAGTTGCTTTGGAAGACAATAATCAGGCATCCGAACAACATCATCAGTCCAACGAAGTTGATGTTGAAGAATCATTGCTTTGACACTGGTAATCTTTGCTTCTCCCAGTACACTGGCATTAGTTTGCCTGTCTTCTCAAGTGATGTGTAAAATTTTTCAGAGACACAGTTGATGGAATCTTTTGAGGAGCTGGAGATGGCATTTATAAGTGGTCCATGTTTCACAAGCATACAGTAAGGTTGGTTGTACAATAGCTTTGTAAACAAAGGGAAAGGATAAATGATATCTGGGTGCCTACCATTTTACACACAGGCACACAGTAACTTTATTGGAATTACATCAGTCAGCCATATGGTGTGCTAGATGGTCAGATGTGTTTAAACTAGGAGAGGGAGAAGCAACACACTTTAAAGCTAGAAAGCAAAAGACAAAAGACTCTGAGAGAACGATTTGTAAAATAAAAGAAGGCATCAAGATAAACAAAAAGAAACCAGGCTGGGGAGAAAATAAAACTGAAATCAAAAGTATGGATGCAACAAGATAACATGCAAATGAAAAGGAAAATAACAAGGGACTGCTGAAAAGGCACAGGAATGAATAGAGCAAAATACAAAAGAAAACCTGGGACAGCAGGAAATTGAACAAATAGAAATTAGACTCATTGAAACAAACAAAATGTTTTATAATGTGGTAAAAAAAGAGGGGCTAAAATATATCCAAGTCCCTTCTTGAAAAAAACTATGAATATATTTTCAAAGCCCTTGTTCTCAGGTTTAACACTTTAAATGCTGCAACGGTGTCATTAACATATCGTTTTGTTATCAAATCATTCTGTTATCTAATGCAATGCCGAACCTGTGCCCTATTTTCCATTACCATAAAATTAGGTTATATGTAAAAAAAAAAACACACACAATCTAAACAGGCAGACAGGAGTCCTTTGTTATCTTATTTTTATCTTATGCTTTCCACTTTCATAGTCCACTACAGAGATGAAGCATTCTGCATGAGATAAATTGCATATATAACATGTAAACAGACATTTGTCCTTATTCCGGATTAGTTTTAAAACCAAAGCCCTGTCAGGTCTTCAGTACCAAGGAGTCATGGACAGCACAAAGGGGCTTCTAAAAAACTGTCCAGTCCCATCCCACCCTCAACGTCAATGTGCATTCTGATGGCCACACACCTTGGCCATCATGTGATCAGCATCAGTCTGAAGGAGTTTAAGCACATATAAATGCATCTATGTAAGGTATCCTTCATGAGAACACAAACTCTGGTTTATCAGAGTTTGCATTTCCATGAAAATGGTCCTATGTGCACACATTTATATATGCTTAGGGTCAGGAACGTGGCCCCCCAGAGCACAGGGGAAGTGTAAGACTCAGAAATTAAACAAAGTGAATGAGGGGACCTACTCTGCAGATGGCTGACAGAGTTGAGAAAGGGTAGTTCAGCCCCCCTTCTTGGGGAAGACTCTGTTAGCTCTCAAGAAGAGGAAGAGTTGGAAGGCAGCCAGAGCGTTGCTAGGCAATCAGCAGATAAGCAGAAGTCTGAGTCGAGTGGAAGCGGGGAGGGAGCAGTCCAGCTTCTTAGTCCCCGTTCTAGGCATCTGGATAAGATCAGATGGCAAAGGAAGGGCAAGAGGGGGAAAGAGGGAGTTGGCATCCTTCCTGCTGTGGGAGGGGCGAAAATTCAGACTGACCAATTATCGTAAATGTGAGCAGGCGAGAAGCCATGCTCTGGATGTGTCTTTCTGTAAATAAACATACATAAAACTGCCATAGAGTCATTGCTTCTTATTGGGGGTTGTTTGCCTGCCAGAGATCATTACGCTTATGGCCCACCAGGCCTCCCCATTTGGCCTGCAGGCCAATTCAGCCAAGCAATGATGTCATATATTAGGCCACATATGGAGCAGGTAATGGCACGGCTTGGACAAAATCAGCTTTGCAGACACTGCCAGTCCACTGCACTAAGAAGCCTTATGCACAGTGTTTCCCAAGCAAGGTATCATTTGGGAAGAGTCTGCCTAGGACTTCCCTGGCACTCACACCAACCATCAGCTGATTGTTGGCACTTGGAAAGCACTGCACATATTTCTTGAAATCTGTTTTCAAGCCATGCAGGCAAAATGGCCCACCTGATATCATCAGGACATAAAGTGTTTGACAGGTGAGTGGCCTCATGTCCTACTTGTGGATATCAGAACTGGCCTGCTGATGTGTGTCAGGGACCGTGCTGAGGAAGGCTTCACTGAAGAAAAATGGTGAGAGCCACCCCCTTCCTCTGCTCCTGAATCTTCCCAGGAGCAGGAGGACAGTATAGATTTGAAATAGTGGTTTGAAGAGGGGCATAGTTCAGAAGGCAGAAGCTGGGAAATACTGGATGGCGAACAGCTAGAAGAAGAAACACTGGAACAGATTCACAGTCTCTGTATAGCATCCACTGCCCTTCTCCAAAATCACGGAGAGCTCAGAAAGTGTCAGAACAGAAAACGCAGAGGTTACAAGCTCAGATTGCAAGACATAGGAGTGACATGGATTAATAGGGGCGGAGGGGGGAAAGTGACCTTCATTGGGAGCACCACCATTCTGGTTAGATGCTTTCCTTTGTCCTTGGCTGTGTTTATTAAAGAAACTTACTGGTAATAATTTCCTTTTGTTTGATCTGCTTATTTACGGTCACTGGGGAGGAAGCTGATTCCAAGAAGCCTGACAGTCAGGCTAGCCAGCTGCTTCCTTGGAATCCTCTTTCCATGCTCTGTATCTGTAGGAACTGAAGAGTTGAGTAAGGCCAGTGGCATAGCGTGGGGGGTGCAGGGGGGCCGTCCGCACCGGGCGCAACATCTGGGGGGGGGGCGTGCTCGCACTCGCAGCTCTCTGCCCCTACTAAAATCCACGGGTTAGGGGGCGCAAATTACTTGCCTTGCCCCGGGTGCTGACAACCCACGCTACGCCACTGAGTAAGGCTTAAAGCTATGGAAATGATGGGATCCTCAGGTGTGGGGACCAAATGCACTTCTCCAGATCTGTCTGTGTGAATCTCAGGATTCCTCCCAAGCCATGTCCCTTACTGGACTAACCCTGCATTCTCTTCAGGTGCTTTAATGGTCTGGAATGTGTCTCTGAACTCTTGCTTACCTAGATGGATCTGTGTCTGAGTTTGGTATGGCTGGAATATAGCCATACAAAGGTTAGAGAGCCAGTGTGGTGTAGTGGTTAAGAGCGGCAGTCTCGTAATCTGGGTAACCGGGTTCGCGTCTCCGCTCCTCCACATGCAGCTGCTGGGTGACCTTGGGCCAGTCACATTTCTTTGAAGTCTCTCAGCCCCACTCACCTCACAGAGTGTTTGTTGTGGGGGAGGAAGGGAAAGGAGAATGTTAGCCGCTTTGAGACTCCTTAAAGGGAGTGAAAGGCGGGATATCAAATCCAAACTCTTCTTCTTCTTCTTCTTCTTCTAGAGTCACATCAATTGCTCCAGCCACTTTTTGGCTTTGTCCCCATCCAGCACAGGCATGTGACTCCCATAGGTTTGGCCATGAGGAAATGTGACTCTTCGGCTGGAAAAAATGCTGCCAGCTCCTTTTCAAAGCGCTCCAAGATTTGCTATTATACCTTCCTTGAATGTTATCATTTTAGTTACCTATGGAATGAATGTTTGCATTGTCCCAAAACTTACTTAATCACCAATGAATCAAAAAGCAGCATCCTTTAATAGTTCTGTTGCTGAGCAATTAGCATTTTTGCTTCTGGGAAACCTACAGTTCTCTTTCTTCCTGTTCTTCAATATTCAAGCAAGCAAGCAAGCCAAGAATAATATTCCAAGATCTACGGGAAGAGAAACAGAAAAAAATGCTTTATTTGGCCAATTCACCAAATGTGTATTAAGTCATGCAAGGAGGCAACATGTCCAAGTGTTTGGGGAAGTTTTTAATGTTTGATGTTTTATTGTGTTTTTAATATTCTTTTGGAAGCCGCCCAGAGTGCTAGGAAGACCCGGGCAGGCACAACCTGATAAACACCTGATAAACAAACAAACAGTACTGGTAGCAGACATCAACATCAACCTCATACTGAAGGTGGCTTTGAAGGTTACCATAAACACATACTGTTGCAGCCAACCAGATGCTAGGTTCCCCTTCACCACCAGCAACTTTACCTGCTCCATCTCAAGCTCCATTGATGTCTTGTTGGCTGCCATGTTGTGCTCAGCCTGGGAACCCTTGGCTGAGAGTCACAAGACAAAGAAACATCTACTCTCACTCTTTGACTCACAAGGTTTAAGTGCAATACCTAGGGCGGTAGCAGTTTCTACAAAGGCTACCAGAGAGAATGCTTGCTGCCCACATTCCAGGGAGTGCTGAGAAGAAGAAAAATGGCAGCCAACCAGGTTCCATGAAACACCATTGCTAAAACACCACAGCTGCAAAATATGTGGGGATGACAGCAAAAGCAGTAAGGAGGGAACCCTCCAACACCCCCCCCCAATAATAATAACAGAAGAACTTCCAGCTTATCTGCAGGTTATCTGCTACGTGTATGCGGACTGTCTTTGTCATTTGTTACACATTTCTGTCCTTCTGTTTAGGAAAAGGGCAAGTCACTTTTATTCTGGTAATTCACATAAAACAACAACGCAGAGTTTTTGGCTCATTAGTTTATAGTTATCCATTGTGTGCACTATATAGATGTTGTGCTGAATTAGTGGAATTGCTTTATTTGTGAAAGAAGGCAATTGCCTTTTTTCATGAAATAGGAAATGCCTTGGTATGATTTTAATTAAGTAAATCCTCTGCCTTATTCACACTATCATTTGAATGGGTCTGCCTGATTCATAGACAAAGCAAAGACTGATTTTGCAAAATTATATCCATGAAGCAAAGCCTCTCTCTTATTTCTAAAATTTAGCACTCTGTTTGCTTAACTTAAGAAATCATTTTTAAACCAAGCAGAAGGGTTCGATCAGAGCAATGGATGAAATGCCATGGATTAGCCAAATGTGCTAGCTAGCAAGTGCATCATTTATTAATTTTTGTTTCCTTATTTGTTTACTGCAAGTATGTTTACCTTAACTTTCAAGAAAATATTTTCAACAATGATCAAAACAAGAGCAGCAATGCATTTCCAATAGGAGCTGCTTGGATCAACAAGATCTCCTAAAAGCCAGCTTACAAGCCATTGAAACCATTAAAAGCCATGGAGGCATAGTTCACTTTTGTGTCCAGGGCAGCTGCCTACCAGATCCATTTGGTACGCCAGCAAAGACCCTACCTGCCTATGCCCTGTCTCACCAGAATGGTGCATGCATTGATTATCTCCCACTTGGACTACTGCAATACACTTTACATGGGGCTACCTTTCATGGTGACACAGAAACTACAACTAATCCAGAATATGGCTGCCAGACAGGTGACTGGGAGCAGCTGCCGGGGCCTTATAACACCAGTCCAAAAGGATCTACATTGGTTCCCAGTACATTTCCAAGCACAATTCAAAGTGTTGGTGCTGACCTTTAAAGTCCTAAACGGCTTTGGCTGGAGTCTCTCCACCCCCAATGTTCCCTGAGGTCTAGCGCTGAGGGCCTTCTGATGGTTCCCTCACTGAGAGAAGTGAGGTTACAGGGAACCAGGCAGAGGGCCTTCTTGGTAGTGGCACCTGCTCTTTGGAAATGTAGCACCCTGCTTGTGGTTAACGCTTAGCTGGAATGAAATATTCAACGCAGCAATAGAGAAATTAAAATAGTAATTTATTTGTCAGACAAATAAATATGAGGCACAGTGGTATATGGTTACCAAGCTCTGGCCTGGCCTCTTGCCATTCTGGCCAGCACTTATATTTCCTTAATCCAGCCCCCTTGCTCCTCCTGTGGCTGCCTCTGTCCAATCAGCCTGGTTAAAATTCCTATTGGCTGTTTACTAGAACCAATCACAAAAGATACACCCATTTCCTTCTTGCCCTTTTATGGGAATCAAAAAGCTATATATTCTTCTATCTATAAATGACAAATAAGTAGTAATATATCTTACATGTGTCTCAACAAGGAATCTTAATTACCAGCTCACCTCTTGCCCTCCTTGCCCTATTGCCTTCCAAAACAGATGGTTAATCTTGAATTTTTATCTTAAGCATATGTCAAGGATTTTGAGTTCACATCAACATTGAGAGATCTCCTTCATTTGAAGGTTTCTAAACAAAAGGCCTGACAACCATATATCAGGAGTGCTCGATGGCGTCTCCTGTCTGGCAAGGGGGGCTGGTGGCTGATGGCCCCTGTGATCTCTTCCAACTATATGAAATAAGAATCTAGCATTTCTTAAATCCTTTGCATAATTATATTTAAACTAATGTATTTAATACATAAATAACCTTTTAAAAGGAAAAGAAATCTTAAAAGGATCTTAGTTTAAGAAAGAAACAGCTTTAGAAAAGACTTCCCAAAAATGCTCTGTTTCTGCCAGCCAGACCAGTTGCTTTTTCACTGCTCTTGACCTTTTTAACCTTAGGAAGAAGATATGGCTCATTTTACTATTTATCCACCCTTAATTTGTAGGGTCAGTGTAACCTTGGCTCTCAGCCTGTAATTCCCTTTTTACGACTTTGAGAATTGTTTTCTGCTATAAATCAGGGGGGGCCCTTGTCTAGGAGTAAAAAACATTGCCAAGGTTCTTAGGCAGCTGGTCTTCTGCCTGGCATGAAACATTTGAAGATCTTTAAGCTCATTTTAAAAATACAAGCCCTGATTAAACATATAAGCTTTAATAAAAATGCAGGCTTATGATTAGATGCCTCAGAAATAAACAGCTATCTGACTTTTAGAAGACATCTGAAGGCAGAACTGTTCAGGGAAGCTTTTTATGTTTGATGTCTTATTGTCTTTTGATTTGATGGAAGTTGCCCAAAGTGGCTGGGGGAACCCAGTCAGATGGGTGGCATAATAATAATAATAATAATAATAATAATAATAATAATAATAATTCTTTGTGCAGATAAAATATAACTGATAAAATTATATAGTAGGGGTATTAGTGTGTGAAAACAGTCAAGATCCTATGATTCCCAGGCATGCATCTTCAGATGGTGGAACAGCTAATTTTGAACAGGGGGTGGGACACGTGTCATACTTTACAGAGGATAACCCTGCATATTGGAAGGACTGTCTAGTGACTAGTTCAAGTGAATCTGATGCATAAAGAGCCATGAGAAGGGGGAGCAGAAGCCAGGGGCTTTGAAATGGCTCACCATCAGTTTGTTGAATAGCAAACTGAGCAAGCAGACAGGTCACCCGATCACAGTCCTCCCCACCGTGGTGGGGATGGTAAGATGGATCATTTTCCATTTTAAATTATGAAAATCATTTCCCGATTCTCCTCTATACCTATGCATTAATATACATAAATCTTCAACTATTGTCCCTTGGTTTTGATGATGAATTGCTTCTTTTCTGGCAATGTGTATGCAGCCACCCACCTTGAAGTTAACCTTGGACAAGGCCTTCGTTTACAACTCAACCGGACCTCATAAAGTTCTTGTGAGCCAAGCCGTCATTTTGAGTTCCTTGGAGGAAGGCTAAGCTATCAACAATGAATAATATAAATGATGGTGAATAATATTAGCTGGAGACTGATAAAGAAAATAGTAATGAGTTTGGCTTAATTTGTGGAATGAGCTAAGCCTTCTGTGTGTCCAGCTGGAAAGATTAATATGTATTTATTTGTACTGTTCTCTTTTGATCCTACCTGTTCCCACGTATTGGACCAATATCAGATTACAGCTCAGTAAAGCAGACATCAGTTAAAAAAGAAGAATCAAAAACACCCAGCCGCAAAAATAAAATGTTTATATCAACCCTCCAAATGTTCTCTGAAGGGAATGAAGTGATTATGGATTATTGAAGGGATGAGCTGGGAGCTGATAGAAGCAGGAGACTTGAGTGATCAAGGGCAGTCAGGTGGGCCCCCCAGGACAAGATTAGAACATGAGAGTGACACCATGCATGCATGCAGTCCCAGTCCTGCTGACTCTCCTCCCCCTAGGACACCCTGCTTGAGGAGGCTCCTGCATGTTGTTGAGCAATGCTCCAGACAGGTCCAGAGGAGGAGACCACCGCTCAACGCAGCCTTTGTCTGCTTGGGAGGGATCCAGAATGAGAGGCTAGAGGGGAACGGCATTATCAGGCTTCAGGGAATCAGCTTCCTTCCCCATGGCAGAAAATAAGAAAATCAAACAAAAGGAACATCTTACCAGTTAGCTTCTTTAATAATCACAGTGAGAGATAAAAGAACATGTCTCCCTAGAAATGGCGGTGCTCCCAATTAAGGCACACACCCCTCCGTCCCTATTAATCTACGTCACACCTACGTCTTGGAATCTGAGCTTATACCCTCTGCACTTTCTGTCTGTGACTTCTTGAGCTCTTCTCGACTTTGGGAAGGGCAGTGGAGAAATGCTATCCAATGACTGTGAATCTGTTAACCCTCTCTCTCCCAGATTTTCCTCTTCTTCTAGCTGTTCCCCATCCAGTATTTCCCAGCTTCTGCCTTCTGAACTATGGCCCTCTGCAAACCACTCTTCCAAATCTACCCTATCCTCTTGTTCCTGGGAAGATTCAGGAGCAGGGGGAGGGGGTGGCTTCCACCAATCGTCCTGAGATAGGTATGCCCCGAGTTTAGTTTCAGCAACACCTTCATTGAGTTAAGATGAACCAGGGTTGTTTTTTCTGCTAATAAAAAGCTAGTAGCATTCTGTCCCTTCTATGTGTGTGCCTGCCCTGTGGATGTCCTGGCTTGTTGACAGTGCTGTGACACCTACATGCTCAGGATTCCCAGTTGAAAGGAGGCTACTAGGCATGTTTAGGCAAATGTATTTAGAAGCCCACTTCAGACCTTCCTGCTCAACTTGGGAAAGTCGAGGCTATAGCAATCATGCTCAGCATCAACAGGGACATTGGGGTGTAAGTGGTAACACTGTACCCACTCCTAGTACTAGATTTGATGCCTGCATTTGTTCTTTTGAATGCATGAAGAAACTATAGAACAGGCCACACACACACACATTTTCTCATGCCTTTTTAAAAATAGCTCTCTCAGCTTCCGAAAGCCCTTGATATGAAGTCACTAAAAAGGACACAATATATTGCTGGAAAAAATATCTTACTCCATTAATTCCAGGACAGTCTCCAAACAAATCCTCTGGCTATAGATGAAGCCATTAAACATCTGCTACCCAGAACCTTGAAGCAACTTCTAAGGTTTTACCTGACATATTTCTTCCTTGTTAACTCAATAAATTTGACAATCAGTGACATAGTAACAATGCACCTTACACTATATATCAACTAGAATACATATTTGGAAGTAGAACAAATCTGCCTGTGGGTTGCAGTACAATATAATGTATTCAAGCTCCAAGTTGCACTGAGGGCATTCTCAGAGACACACTTTTCAGCCCAATAAGTAATTGTTGAGATTATAATACATCTGGCTATGCATAGCACCACTTTATAAAGAGAGAGAGAGAACAAAGAGACTTTTTTCCACTTTGCAACTGTCAATTAATGCAAACTCTAGATGATTTGCACGGGTATCGTTCTGAACTTGGGTTGCAGTGCTTGTTGTAAGCTAGTTATAGAAAAGATTCATCATGAGCTCAAATCGCATGTTGCAAGTGAATCTGTGAGCTCTATCACAGGATATACAGTACACAGAAGAGTTCAATGCAGAGAAGGAAATGTAGAACTGTCTGCCTGGTTACCTTACCTGGCGAGAGCGTGGTGCTGATAATGCCAAGGTTGCAGGTTCGATCCCTGTATGGAACAGCTGCATAATCCTGCATTGCCGAGGGTTGGACTAGATGATCCACAGGGTCCCTTCCAACTCTACAACTCCATGATTCTATGAAAACTCAATCTAACATACCTCACTAGAACAAAAGGGGGCATAGGGCCCTCTCTCTCTATAAAAAAGTCATGGAAGAAGGTGGAGATAAATGCAATCACTCAATAATATTAAGTAATACTATGTCCTCCACATGCTTCAAATCCTTAAGGAGGAAGCTACTTCCCACCAGTGGTCTCAAACAGCTACAAATAATTAAAGAAGGATTTCCTACCAGCCCCCTGTTTAAAGTGACCTGCAACAAGTAGTTATGGTTGATCTCACTAGCAATTAATTGTAATTCACTGAGGGTCCCTCCAGACCGGTGTATTTTTTCTGAATGTGTTCTGCAATATGTCACTGATGTCATAAGAGCACATTAGTGGTGGACTTGTACTGGACTGTCCACACGTCATTCCACTTTATTAGTCTGTTCGACTTCCAAAACATTCAGAAACCAAGGCACAGCTTCCGATTGGCTGCAGGAATTTCCTGCAGCCAATCAGAACCCACAGATCCCACATTGGACGTTCAGGTTCCAAAGAATATTCACCAGCCAGAACACTCACTTCTGGGTTTGGGGTGTTCAGGAGTCAAAACGTTCGACTTGCAAGGTTTTCAACTACCAAGGTACAACTATATTGCCATCTGGAGGTTCACTCTTGTTCAGTGAATGTGGGACAAAAACAAAACAGAGCATTTGACACATAAAAAGATATAGGAGGACATTATAGAACAGGAGTGGCATGATTTGTGTTATTTTGCCTCAGTGAACAGACCAGCTGAAGCATTTTGCACTTGCTTCAGTTTCCAGACCAACCTCGGGGGCAGCCCCACATAGAACACTTTGGAGTAATCCCATGTGGAGCTTATTAGCACATGGATGGCAGTGGTCAGAATATCCCAGTCCAGAAACAGCCATAGCTGTCTTAGTAGCCAAAGTCCAAGACATTGAAGTCACCTGGGCCTCTAAAAGCAGAGATAGATGGAGGAGCACACCTAGAATATGACCCTATCTAAAGCAGGCAATTGACCAATTATCCACACTCAGGAACCACTTGCCCACAGCTCCTCTGTCTTGCCAGAATTTAGACTTAGTTTCTTGGCCATTATCCAGCTCACCACAGAGTCCAGGCCGTGCTCCAGGGCCTGCAAAGCCTCTCTTCATTCAGATGTTATATACTAATAGAGCTGGCTGTCTTCAGAGTCCTCTATTTGAGGGGCTGTCTGGTCCAAGTCCAGATTAAAGATAAACTACCATAAAATGGAGAGCAGCAGGGCTCTGGAAGTTGCCCGGCACCAATAAGCATTGGGATAAGAGACTTAGCCGGCACATAGTACGTGGCCAGTCTTCTTTGTTAGGGTGAGATATTTTGTATTTCTGTTTACATAATACAACATATTTCTTAATTCACATATGTATGCATCAAGTAGCATAAGCAAATTTATGCAAATCTGTGCCCTCCTTTCGGTGATGCTTTCTTTCTCCGACGATTTGTAAATAGGCAGCTTAGGTATCCAGCAATCTTCCTGAATCAGGGTTGGGCTGTATGTTTCCCTCAGCCTTATTTCAAAAGACCTTTGCAAGCAATCTGTTCAGAATACTTGAAAGAGTGACCTGTTGTTCTTCCTGCTGGGTGGAGAGGAACAAAGAGAGGAGGAAAGGGAGAGAGCAAGAGAGGAGAGAAGGAGAGAAGGAAGATAGGCTGTGTGTGTGTGAGAGAGAGAGAGAGAGAGAGAGAAAGAGAGAGAGAGAGAGAGAGAGAGAGAGAGTGAGTGTCTGGCCTTACCCATGACTGGCTTGAGCTCTGCCAGCATATACACAAAGCATATTATCTCCCTCCCCCCCATCAAAAAAAAGATTATGCACCCCTGGACCTAGAGCATTCCCATCTCTTTGAAACAGCTTCACTCTCAGGAACGTCTGCCTTTTATATTGCTGTGGGTCTTTTTTTGGCTGGGGGGTGGAGGTAAAAAGAAACAAAAAGGTAAAAGACCCCTGGGCGGTTAAGTCTAGTCAAAGGCGACTATGGGGTTGTGGCGCTCATCTCGCTTCAAGCTGAGGAAGCTGGCATTTGTCCACAGACAGCTTTCCGGGTCATGTGGCCAGCATGACTAAACCACTTCTGGCACAACGGAACATCGTGATGGAAACCAGAGCGCACAGAAACGCTGTTTGCCTTCCCGCCACAGTGGTACCTATTTATGTACTTGCACTGGTGTGCTTTCAAACTGCTAGGTTGGCAGGAGCTGGGACAAAGCAACGGGAGCTCACCCCATCACAGGGATTCGAGCCGCCAACCTTCTGATCTACAAGCCCAAGAGGCTCAGTGATTTAGACCACAGCGTTGGACGGAGGGGCGGAGGGTCAGTCAGCATAATGCTGTGAGTCCCTCCATCTTATGCTCCTGTTGCATATAGGTGTAAATAAATACAATATACCCTAAAGACACCTTCATTCCAAGGAAACCAAACCATGGGTAAACACTAGAACCCCTGGCATCTCTCATGGCTCAGAGATTTTGGTGGCGTGTAACAACTGTTCAGTGTTCATTACAAGGTTGAAGCATTAGATAGCTCATGTTCCATTTCCTAGTATTCCTGGGAAAGGTTAAAATCCAGACACAACGTTCACTCAGCTCTGCACATTACTTGGCTGATGCTGAGGTTCACGAGTCCACATCTTAGGTCTAAGCTCTCATTGTCTCTCCTCTCCCGGCAGTTACTTTGTAGTGTCAATGAGGTACCAGTTCTCACTGGCAAGTTATTTTTCTCTCCCTCTCTGCCGGGGCAGAGGTCTGGCATTGCTGCTGATTTCCAGAGATCATCCCCGCTCCATAGCTGTTTCCTTTTCATGTGTGACAAGTTCCTTGCCTGCATTTTGTTCAAACATGCTATGAAACATCTCTTCTCTTTTAACCCTAGCAGCTTGCTGCAGATATTATGTATCGGGCTTTCGGTGCCCGTCGTAACATTCCGTCCTCTGGAGTGTTGAAAATAAATAAAAATGGAAACATTCATATGTATGCTTGTGCTCCAATTCACTTCCCTCCAGAAGCTCCTGTTCCCAGAAGTCATTTTCTTTTATTGCTGTATGGCTGTGGGTGGAGTCACATTCTCGTGGGGAGGGGGGTTGGCTTGGTTGGCAGATACTATCTCTGCTGAATGAATATGCTCAGATCCAATCCTCAAATCAATGTGCTGGAAGGGAAATGTGGACATGTTGGGAATGCAACATAACTGTGTGAGTAACAAGCAGATGCTGAAGGTGTGTAAGGCAGGCAAAGGCATCGCCCGAAGCACTAAATGACAGTTCTGTGAATCAGTACCCTTTGTCCTTGAGTTTAAATTTGGTTCTGCTTCAAATCATCCTGATATGAAACTTGATAAGTGCACCTGTGAAGCAAACAGATTAATGCTTTTCTGCCTTTGCTGGATAGAAATGACAGGATTGTGCAACAGCTCTCTCTTTTGTGTATTTTTATATATGCACCCTTCCAAGTGGCAAAGTGAAAAGGTTTTGCACACATTTGGGGTTCCGTTAGAAATGGCAGACTTGCAGATCTGGCTGCAGTGTCTATAGTGCAGAAGTACACAGCATGGTGCAAATTAATTTAATGTGGATAAGGTTGGCCTGAGCATTCTGAGTCCTCAAGAGGAAAGTCAAAATTGTGGTAGGGATGGCTGCAGCTGCTTCACTCCACAGCAGAAGTCTCCATCCCATTACCACTTGTAGCCTGCACTCCACTTTCTGGTGGGACACAGGTGGAGCTGTGGTCTAAACCACTGAGCCTTTTGGGCTTGCCAATCAGAAGGTCGGTGGTTCAGATCTCCAGGATGAGATGAGCTCCCATTGCTCTGCCCCAGCTCCTGCCAACCTAGCAGTTCAAAAGCATGCCAGTGCAAGTAGATAAATAGGTACCACTGCAGCGGGAAGGTAAATGGTGTTTCCATGCACTCTGGTTTCCGTCACAGTGTTTCATTGCACCGGAAAGCTATCTGTGGACAAATGTCAACTCCCTCGGCCTGAAAGCGAGATGAGCGCCACAATCCCATAGTGGCCTTTGACTGGACTTAACCATCCAGGGGTCCTTTACCTTTTTACCTTTTTTTAACCCCTTTCTGGTGGGGATGGCTAAATCAGTTAATTTTGGTTTCTCTTCGTTTCTCGTTCTTCCATTCTTAAGTGCAGTTAATCGTATATCCATATCATGTTGTGATATTATTATTTTTTAACTAATCCTGATGGAAATTCAGCAGCATTTTAGTGTGAATTTCTTCCTAATGCACACATTTTTGCAAAGCAATCCCTAGAGGAGTTGAATGGTCAATCTCTCTTCACAGGGAAGTCTGGAAACTGTAGCTGTGCGAGGGAAAGAGGGGTCTCAGCACTTTTAACGAATTACATCTCCCTGAATTCTTTGGGGGAAGCTATGACTGTTTAAATTGGCATTGTCGTGATCTATGTATCTGATGTGAATGCAGTGTCTGGCATGTTGCAGAATACACCAGCGAGCAGCACCAGTCTGGAGGGGCTCCTTGCTGTTGTAGCAGCAGCAGCAGCAGCACAAAATTGAGTGAAACAGACGACATCACCCAGTTGCTCAACCTATAACTCTTCCATGAGATCATTCTCAATGGCTCTTTGAACTTGCATTGCTCACTGCTGAGGGAATAGTCAGGCCTGAGCATACCTCTGGCAAATACTGAGGGGGCTGGCAGCCATGGAGAGGCGTTGAAGGGCAAAGCTGTTTGTGCCATTTGGACTACCTTAAACTAACTTGCTGCTCTCAACTGCAGTAGACACTGGCTCTTTTACAGGGTTAGAGTCTACTGCCAGTCTAGTTGACTTTTCCCACACTGAAAGAGGAGGGGAACCATCTTTTTGCCTTAAGCAACCCACTGTATTGACCCAGTCCTGAGAAGCATGTTGGAAATAGTTCTGTCTCCAGCTCTCTTGTTGCTGCTGCCACCCCACCCAGCCTGCAAGAACCACAGTAAGAATTGAACCCCTGTCTGTGCAAAAGGTGTGATACCAACTGCCATCTCCAGATAACAAAATATGCTTCTTCTTATCTAGGCCACCTGGAATTGATGGCTCCTGGCTCTCCAAAATACTCTTAAGGCTGTTGGAAACTGCCCATCATGTCTTTCACAGGTTTTATAGCGTTTTCAAAAAAACAAAAAACCAACAACCCCACACCCAAGGCTCAAATGTTCTTTGATATTCCAGCATCATTGTTTAATTAATGCTCACTGTCAAGTAGTAAGGTGATAATGAAAAGGAAATGGGAATCGAAACTACTCTGATGCTTTTATGCATTGAAAATTCTCACCCTACAAGTAAATTAATTGCTGCTGGGCTGAGAAATATGTTGTTTAAGAAAGTACACATGATGGACAGAGTAAAATGCCCAGTACATGCAAGAGCAGGGGGCAGATTAACCAATTTTGAACCCCGTAGAACCCAATTTCAAACAGGAACACTAATGGCATGAATTTGAAGTATTGCAATTGCTTTGATTAAATTGCACATGATTTGGCTTCCTAGCTGCAATTTAGCTACTCTACCAACAGGTGTGGCCTCGGGACAAGATAGAGAGTTTTGGAGAGCCACATAACCCCAACCGAGTCCTGAACTTTGGTTAGTTTGGAAACAAAGCAAACCTTTAGCTTATTATTAAGAAGCTTCAGTTTGACCACTGCAGCTCATTGCATAATACTGAAACATTGTAGTTACTTAGTACGTTTTGCCAAAGGGTGGGTTTTTTTATTAACTCAAGTCTGAGTCGTGCAGTTCATAATAATTTCTTGGACCTAATCATTCATTAGTGTATATCATTCACACTGAAACCTAGTGGTAGGAAGAAGTAATAAATTATAAATATGAAAATGAAAACCTTGTGTTGCTTTATCAAATTCTCCCTCCTCTGCATATTTAAGAGCTCTCATTCTTATATCTCTGGAGCCTACTTGTTTTGTAACATTTTTTGGGGGGGTGGGGTGGGGAGCTTAATATGACGTTTGTCCAAAGGGAAAATAATATTGTTTTGCATTCTATGCTTTCACAAATAATAGACAATTCCAAAGGCAGTTGTTACTTTTTCAGCAAGGCTTGCTTTTTGATATGGTTGGTAATTTTATCTTTCATAAAACTTTCCATCAATTTTCTCAGGGCAAATATTAATCTGATTGGATTGCATTCTTGAATCTTTTTTGGGGGGGAATGACTACTTTCTAGTCTACTGGTGCAGAGGCTGATCTTAGAGACAAGGTACCTTTTTTTGGTAGAAGATCAGCAATTCACACACAAAGTTTTTAAAGAATTATTGGGGGTTCCATTTGAACCAGATTATCCACCCCCCCCCCTTTTAATGTGTTGATGCAATATAGAACTTTGTCTCTTCTTACTTCCATTTGCCTCAGTTCTTCAGACTCCCTTCCTAATAAAGTTAAATTTAGATAGAAGGATCTGCCCTACATATTTGACAGTGAAGATGAGACAACACAATGGCACTTTCTCACCCTGGCTGCATTGGGCCGGCCCTCAATGAAATACAGTGTGACCATCTCACAGTACACCAATTACACGAATTTCTACAATTTATCCCAGATTATCTAGTGGGGGACTTGTGTGAGGGGAAAACTTAATGATTTGGAGTCTCAGGCAGGAGTTGATCAAACAAACACAAAAGGTTTTATTAAACAAAGGAAGTTTATGACACAAAGTGGGTCAGGAAACGAGTTCTTTCAGGTAGAATTCAACTCAGCTACTTTAACTATAAGATGTCTCAGGCTTAAACACAATATTATAGGTACTACTCTTCTTAAACTTAAGTTACTAAACATCAGTTTGAACACTTCAGGTAAATAAATATTCAGGTTTCCAGAAGAGATGGCAAAATGTTCAAATCAGTGTCTGTCACTTAGATAATACAATACTTTCAACACTATACCACTTCCTTCCCAGCTTAATACTTTGGTTCATGAGCGAGGGGCATTTTTCCTCAGTTACCTCCTCTCTTAACAATCCCATGCCTGAGGTATTATAAATGGTATTACAGACCCAGGAGATCCCTTCTCCCTTTGTTACTGGGTTGGGAGTCTTCAGTACCTAGAAGAATTCTCCCCTCCTGGCTAGACTGACACCCAGAGAGCCTGAATTCCCACAGGATCTGTCTCTCCTGGTTCAGACTCAGCCCTCCCAGCAAACTCCTCTCTGGTTACCTTCCCCAGACCCTCAGCCTGGTCTCCCTATCCCAGCTGTGAGGCTCTGTCCTCTCCTTATGGATAGCCTCCTCAATGTATATCTCCTTTTCCCCTCAGAACCCCTTCACCCTCTCTCCCAATCTGAAACCTGTCTAACCTCTCCAAACCAACCATATCCTTCCCCCAGAACTCTGGCCAATCAGACGCTGTTGCCAGTCAACCACACTTGGTGACCCAAAGTGCCCAGCAAACAAACTTTTCCATCAATGAAGACGCAAGAAAAAAGTATCACTCAGCTTCTCTGCAATCTCAGTTTCTTCCTTTAGTGCACTTTGTCATCTAAAGGTCCAAACATTTCCTTAGCCAGTTTTCTTCTAATATATTTAAATATATTTTAAAATGCCTTCATGTTTTTAGCAATGTGCTCCTGAGATCTGCATCCGTTATTGTATTTCTTTTGGCAAAAGGGCGTGCTTCTTTTTGTTCTCATTTGGATAAGAAGGAAGTGTTCTTGCCTCTAATCGCTTCCTTAACCCTGCTCATTAACCACAATGGCATCTACTTGGCCTTAGCACTTGCAATTTGTTAGGTCAATAAAAGGGAGGTGGAGGTTGTAGCAACATATTCAAGTGTGTCCAGAGAACTTTTCCATTGTTGGTTATGGATGCCAAATTCTATTTTCAGGTTCCCTCCGCATATGATTATTGGAAACTTCATATCAAGCTACTTGACCACCATAGATATTATCGGGTCAGTATGTCCTCACACACACAGAAAAAGCCCTGCTGGCTCTTTATTTTATTTTACTTTATTTATTTTACAAATTTAAAATT
Source organism: Podarcis cretensis (assembly GCF_951804945.1). Taxonomy (NCBI): domain Eukaryota; kingdom Metazoa; phylum Chordata; class Lepidosauria; order Squamata; family Lacertidae; genus Podarcis; species Podarcis cretensis. The sequence continues at coordinate 20,012,913 of NC_137176.1, read as the reverse complement.
ATAACAATATAACCATACACATCAACAATTACAAGATTCCTCCAAATCTCTGGACTTCCTATTTTCCCTCAATGGGTCCTATTATTAAACCTTTTCTACTCCATGTTTTATATAACTCCATTATCTCCATAGTACTTGCTACATTACAAGCGTTATTGCAATCCTGCTAGTGTTTTCATCGACTTACATTGGTCTGCAAGATAAATTATAATTTCCCCCCATTTTTTGGTAAAATATTGGTCTTCTTGGTTCCTGAGTTTTCTGGTCAATTTTGCCATTTCGGCATAGTCCAACAGTTTATCGGTAATTTGCTATTCTTCTCTGGTAGGGACTTTTCTTATTTCCATCTTTGGGCTAGCGGCCTCCGTGTGGCTGTCGTTGCATATATAAAAAGTCTTTTCTGCTCCCTTGGAATATCAGGACCTACAATCAGCACCTACAATTCTTAATAGAAAAGCCTCTGAATTGTTGTTGTTTTTGTTAGTTAGTTAGTTACTTTGTTTTTATAAAAGTTAATTTAAACATTTTTTGAACTCATTATATAGCATTTCCCAGAATGCTTTTTATTACCTTACAAGACCACCACATATGATAAAAGGTGCCTTCTTTTTCTTTACATTTCCAGCAGATATTTATACCTGTCTTATACATTTTTTGCTAACTTACTGGGAGTCAAATACCATCAGTACATCATTTTCATATACAGTGGTACCTCGGGTTACAGACGCTTCAGGTTACAGACGCTTCAGGTTGCAGAGTCTGCTCACCCAGAAATAGTACCTCGGGTTAAGAACTTTGCTTCAGGATGAGAACAGAAATCGTACGGTGGCAGCAGGAGGCCCCATTAGCTAAATTGGTACCTCAGGTTAAGAACAGTTTCAGGTTAAGAACAGACCTCCAGAACGAATTAAGTTCTTAACCCGAGGTACCACTGTAGTTTTCTTTCAATGTACAGCACGCCGATAATTTCAAATCAGTTTTCCATAACCTTTCCCACCTTTGGAGGCTAGGTTGGCAGGTCTAAAGAGATGGGAACTGTTCTGTCATGGCGCCATGGGTACGGAACTCCTTTTGGAAGACTCCTTTTGGCCCAGCCACTGAATGACTAGAATAACTTTTTTCAGAACACATTTGGAATGGTGTGAAGCATTTAACAAAATGGCATTGTGCTGTTTGTGTTTCATTAGTTCTTGAGGGTTTTTGTTTTGTTTTATTAATATTGACTTTGTTTCTGGGATTCATAACCGGCTTTCGATCTGTGCCTTGCTTACAAAATTTCACAGCTTACAAGCAGAAACTCTCTTTTGTGTTCATTTTAATGCTTCTGTTCTTATACCGAGATTACTGTTTAAATGCTTAAACATTGCTAAAGGTGCTTTTCTGACAGCTGCCTATCATGTACATTTATTCTACAATAACCAGGTCTGTACCCCCTTGAGTATTAAGAAGTGCTTCTCAACATAATTGCTTTTTTGTTTGTTTTTTTACATAGAATATTTAATTCTAATATTTAATTTGTAAATAATAAGTCCTAAAAGAAACCCTTAGCCACTTGGGGTTGGCAGAAAAAAGTAGAAATGCTCTCCTCTGCCAGCCCTTTCACTCCCCAGCATGGAATTATTTCTCTCTGAAATAATTAGGCTAGTTCTTAAATGCAAGTCTGACTAAATTTCACAAACATTCTGGTCAGGTGCAAGTCTCAAGATTTATTATCTGATAGAGAGAGGTGGGGAAAATCTCAGGGATGGAATGCACTCTTACTATGTGTTTGTTTGCATGTGTAAAATGTATGTGTACTAAACACATCTGAACTCCCACTTAGAGACTCAGCTTCTAAGACCAGGAAAAAGTGCATCGTATCATGCTTTTCTTTCTTCTTTTCTTTCCAAAGGCATCTGCAGGTTACAGGAAGTGGGAGCAAATGCCATCAAGCTTTAGTGATAAAAACTAGGGTTGCTTTCACTGTTCAATGTGGCTGCCAACGGCAACCCAAGTGGAAGATATGTATATTTGACCTGTCAACACCAATCACCTGTGGCCATTCATATTGATATTGCAACAAACTACAGAAAGCCTACACTTAATCATCCCTGGAAAAGGAGTTCAAAATAAGTTCATGTGTAGCTCTGCCCATAAACATCTAGGAGTTTTATGTCCATATAACCACTAAACTAGGACCTCTGGGGTTTCTTGTACATTTTTACCTCCTTGAATTGCAAATGAAATGGCTTGGATTGAATTGATTCTAGTTTCTGCAACCATATGCTGATAGTTTGAGAATGTACGACTTATCATCAGCACAGGGCTTTCTTCAAATTGTGAACTGTGCTAATAGTTCCAATGGATACAAAATGGAACTCCTCAATCTACAATATTAGGCTGAAATGAGTTGCCTCCTGGGTCTTATTCCAGAAAGAAGATTCATGAACATTCCCAAGCAGACCACACACTTCCCTTGGTTTCAAAAGACATTCTAAGTGGGAAAGGAAGAATAGGGGAGCAAGAATGACTATCGCTGGCCATGTTTTTGTTTTCTTTCTTGACTCCTACAGGGTTGTCCAATAGGCAATATGGATAGAGAAGAAGGCTTTCTTGTGAATGGCAAACTAGGTACAATCAATGCATGATGGAATAGCATTATTTCACTTGTTTTTCAAGAAAAATAATATTTATTACTTTTAAACCTTACACAAAAAAGAAGAAAAGAAGAAGAAAAGAAAAAGAAAAAAGGCAAAAGAAATAAAATACAATACAATATATAAACAATGCACAACACAACATTAACACATTAAACTAAACATTAAAAAAACAAAAAAGCCATACATCATACCGTTTCAATGCCCTATCTTTCATTCCCTCGTTTCATCGACCTCCTCTCACCTCCCTTTTTGTATTCCACTTCTATTAATTATTTCAGCAATTCCTTTCCCTCTTTCTCTATTTTCTGTCATATAATTATCTTAACTTATTTTAACCTTATCTTCCATTAATACCATAATACTTATTTATACTTAGCTCCTTATAACATTTCTACTAAAGCCATATAATTTCATTCCAACATTTTTCTAACACTCATTAATTTTACAATATTTCTATAAATAAACTTTAAACTTTTTCCAATCTTCTTCCACCGTCTCTTCTCCCTGGTCTTGGATTCTGCCAGTCCTTTCCATCTATTCCATATGATCCATCAACCTGGTGATCTTCTGTCCGAGGCTCTTAACTCTTTTCCAAGTCCCTTCTGCAGATCTTCTTCATATTTATACATGCACTTTACTTTGACTGATTTGGTACAAAAAGTGAACATCTATACAGAAACTATTCAGGAATCGTTTCAGGAATCTACTTTGACATGGCAAATTGTTGAGGAGGCAAGGGAGAAAGTTGTTGTTGAACCTAAAGTAAGACAAGTGGAGAGAGTCCCACTCTTACAGAGGCAATTTGATGAATATAAGTTGTTGTCTTCTATGACTGAATTTAGAGAAAGTCAGATAACTGGGAAACACTGCCCTGTGAGCTCTCCAGCTGAAGAACAGTCTTTACCAAAGGTGTCATTGATTTTGCAGTAGCATGAACTCAGGGCAAAATGGAGAAACGAGCTAAGAGGAAGGCACGTTTGGCAAACCCTCACCATGATCAACTCCTGCCTGGAAACCTAACTGTGGAATGATGAGTGGATCCAGAATTGGCCTTCACAGTCACTTACGGACTCACTGTTAAGACCATGTTTATGGAAGACAATCTTACTCGGCTACGAGGGATCGCCGAAGAAGAAGAAGAAGAAGAAGACAGTCTCCCACCATTTAGTTTCATTAGATGACCCTGAGTTTTGATATTCTGAGAGAGGAAGAACAATCTCTCTCTATCCACTTTCTCTGCAACATGCATAATTCTAGATTGATGCATCTTTAAACAAAGCCTCACATGTGTAAGGACTCCCCCCCTCAGAGGAAGAGAATTCAGATTTTTGGCATATGACTTTAGACTCAGGGTGTTCTCTGGGTAGTCTCCTTAGTTGAAAATATTTTATATAAGCAAAGTATGTTTCAGAAAGAGAATGTATGGGCTTTCTGTGTTTGGGGATGCTCCCTTAAGATACCAGTTCTTGTGTATATCAGAGTTTTGCTATACAATGATCACTTTAAAATGAAAGGAAAATAAGGCTTGTCAAAAGAGAGTATTCATTGTGCATGGCTCCCCAGAGACCTCTTGTAGATCTTCAATAAATAACACACAGAGAGAAAAATGCTACTCAGGCCAGCCAACCTGTCAACATTCATAAGTAATTAACTTCTAGCCATTTCTTCTTTAAAAAACTCCTTTGGGAAAGCTGGTGTAAAAGAAAGTGGCATTTTTTTTTCCTTGACAAGATTCTCATTAATTGCTGAAGAAGCACATATAAAAGACTGAGGGAAGGGGCTGGAATTTCTGCCCATGATCAGGTGTTTGTGAACCATGGAGAGCACGTATATGACAATGATCAAGAGCTTGAGTTCTGAGTCTGGATGTGTGGGGGAAATCACATCAGCTGTGACCATACGTATAGGGGAAGAATTGTAGCTCAGTGGTAGAACACCAGCTTCTCATGAAGAAGGTATCAGGTTCAGTCTCTGACATCTTGAGGTAGGGCAGTGGAAAACCATCTGTTTGAATTCCTAGAGAGCCATTACCACTCAGTGTAGACAGTGTAGGCCAGGGGTCAGCAAATCTTTTCAGCAGGGGGCTGGTCCACTGTCTCTCAGACCTTGTGGGTGGCCGGACTATTTTTTTTGGGGGGGGGGGGAATGAATGAATATCTATGCCCCACAAATAACCCAGAGATGCATTTTAAATTAAAAGAACACATTCTGCTCATGTAAAAATATGCTGATTCCCGGACTGTCCAGGCCAGATTTAGAAGGTGATTGGGCTGGATCCAACCTCCAGGCCTTAGTTTGCCTACCCATGGTGTAGACACTCTAATGATCTGACTCAGTATGAACTTCCTATGTTCCTATTTAGGCTCTAAGCACCCTAAAATCTACCAACCCTTCATCTAGGGTAGCCTTTCTCAACCTGTGGGTCCCCAGATGTTGTTGAACTACAACTCCCATCATCCCTAGCTACCAAGGCCAGAGTTCAGGGGTGATGGGAGTTGTAGTCCAACAACATCTGGGGACCCACAGGTTGAGAACCGTTGATCTAGGGACAATATGAAGAAAATGATAGTGACCTGACATTAACATGCATGGTCATTTTAAAGATTTCTGTCAGGGGTTGGACTCAAGAGAGTGAGATAGAGGAAGAGGAATGGCGGAGATCCCATCCACTCTTCTGATGTTGCAGGAGAAGGGGCAGACAGCATTGAATTACAACAGGAATTTGAGGAAAGACATAGCTCAGAGATAAATGAACAGAAGAGTCGGGCAGAGTTAAGAGAAGGAGGGGGCAAAACTATGGCAGGGCAACCAGCTGACACGTTGTCACTGGAGAGTATTTCTGATCCCCCTTCTCCCAGAACTCGGCGTTCGTTAGGTGTGTAGGAACAATGAAATCAGCAGCATTTGGCCATGAGTGGTGTGCTGGTCCCGGGGGCTAACCGAGAGGTGAGGTCCGAGTCCAGTCTGAGGTCTATGGTGCGGTATGGAGGCTGTCTGTCAAAGCTGTAGCTGGGTCCAAGGCGAGGAGTCGGGTGGGGTCAGGAACTCTGGCAGAAGAGCAGGACAGGGTGCAGGCAGCAACAACGTTGCTCCCGCAACCTGGGACGGGGGCTGACTGGCTGTTATATGCCCCGAGGCATAAGGCGGCCCCGATCTACAGGTGACTCGCTTCTCCTGGCCTGGAGGCGAGCACTCCTCCTGCAGGAACTTAGCTCAGGAGAGGCTGGAGGGTTACCGGAACCAGAGGCAACCTCCTCTTCCCCTGACAGGGCTGAGAGTGGAGCACCTGCATGCAATGGGTCCTCCATCCCCTCAGGGGCCAGAGCAGACTCAGCTGGTGCCTGCACCTGAGGATCCAGCACAGGTGAGGACCCTTCAGGCTCAAGCCCCAGCCCCGGCTCAGCTGGTTCTGGAGGTGGGGACTCCTGTGCAGGCTGGGATTCCTCAGGTTCAGCCTCCGAGTCCAAATCCCAGGCCATCACAAGTGGCTACCGTAAAGGAAGGTACTGTTCCTAGGGCGGGAGGAGGAGCCCAGTTTGGAGCAATGCCATTTTAAGGCTTGTTGCATTCTTTTGTTTCTCACTATTAGGATTGAATAAAACTCATTAAAAAGGACTCTGCCTTGTTTTCTCTGCTCTTGCTGCAGCCGGGAGAAGAAAAGCTTTCTCAAAGCCTTGACAGAGACTTGACAATTACTGAGATTATGGTCACATCCAAACCATACATTTAAAGTACTCTTATAGCACTTCTCCATGCTGTCGTGGAGAATACTGGGAACTGTAGTTGTGAACGGTAGGTCTGTGAGGTGAGCACCTTTTTTAAAACTACATTTCCCAGGATTCTTTGGGGGAAACTATGACTACTAGTGATATGAGTGCTTCAAATATAGGATGTGAATGTGACCTATATATGTGAAGTACTCTGAACTATTAAAGTGGGCTATAATTCATACACACAAAGAGCAATTCTTGTTTTCTAAAGGATGGAGTGATGTGGGGGAGCTGTAAGGGAATGTCGATGGAACTGGGATGGTCCATGCGTAGGTAGATTTAGTGAACAACATGCACAGGGCTGCATCCCCAAGTATCATCAGATAAGCCTATAAGAGTCCTCTCTCTTATAAAAGGGGAAACCAGTGAAATTTATAAAACGGAGAATCAACAAGATCAATTAAAAGAGGTGTGGGAAAAGTATACAACAGGGCAGATAAATAATCAAAGTTGGAGGGAAATATGGGAGAAACGCACTTCAAAAATGTTGTCTCTAAGGATAAAAGAAAATTACTATAAGTCAGTATGATGGTATTTAGCACCAGCAAGATTAAATCAAATAAACAAGGAATATTCAGTGTTATATTGGAGGGGATTCCAGGAAACCGGGACTTATGTTTGCATGTGGTGGGGGTGTAAATATGCACATTTTAATATATTTTTTTGCAAAGGGTGTTTAAGGAGATAACAGAAATCACTGGGCTAAAGCTGACCGAAATTCCAGAGGCAGCATTGTTATCAATTTACAACGGGGTGGAAGGTTCACAGGCTATGAAGGACTTGCTCACAAATTTATGGACAGCTGAACGAGTTATTCTAGTGAGGAAGTGGAAGGGGCAAGATGGATATAAAAGGAAAAATTGTATAAAGAGTTGTGGGATGTAGTTATTAATGATAAATTAACACATGCTATTAAGGTAAGATGGGGAATATGCAGGATAAATGATTTTGAGGAGATATGGAAGGTATTTGTAGAATTTGTACTGTTAAAATGGAAACGGGTCAAACCACCGCAAAAGGTGTACAATTTTTTTGGGAGGTTGGATAAATACAGTGGAATGGTCTCAGTGGTGGGGTGCACATTTTTAATGATAGTTATTTATTATTATTGCTTTGTTAAAATAATAAATAATAATATTTTAAAAAAACAAAAAACAAAAAGAGTCCTCTCTTATTAGTAATGGTGGTGTCATTGCTACAACTAACTTAAATGTGCCTGCTGCACAGAAGACATGAGTTGGCATGACCTCTGCCTACAGTGCTTAAAAGGAAAGTAGCCCCCATCCAAGCCTGATGTGAGCATTGCAGAAGACTGTTCCTGGAAGGGAGATTCTTGTCCTTTTCCTGTGACAAAAGAGACACTGGCTGCTCACTCATACATTGCTTACTTAGGGACCTTGGAGGCCATTCTGCATCCAACCAAAACATGATTCTTCAAATTGACAGGGTGAACATAGTATGCTGCCCTTGGAGGCTCACATACCAAATTTCTTGTTGCCCCTGGCTCTCAGTGCTCTGTCTGGCTCAGTGCTGTTGCCCACTGGCCAGCAAGTGTTCAGGGTGTGCTGGGCTCAAGTGCATCAGTAAGCCCATAGGTTTATTTTCCACCGGGTGGCAGAGGGAGATGCCTCTTGTTCCTCTCTATTCTTTATTCTTAGGCAAATTAAAATGACGTGTTCAGCCGTATAGTGTGTGCGCAATTCTTAGAAAGAGAGGCTGTGCCTGAAGCGCTTCATTGTGGCCCCAGGGTATGTAGAGTAGAGTATAACACAGCAACGACAAAAAAGACTATACAAAATGGCCTGCCTTGCAATAATTGTAATGGAATGAGCCTGCTTCGCTTTGTATGGGAAATAACAAGTTGTCACATCATCATCCAAATGCCAACGGTGGAATAATAATGAGCTGTACTTCGGCATGAAAGGATTAGATTTTGATGGAGGGTGGGGATAGAAACCCAAACCCACCAATACTGCCAGTATTTGTGAATATATTGGTCGTCGTGCTTCTTACCATCATGAGAAATGCATCATTTGAGTCCTTCCTTCCTTCCTTCTCTTCTTCTTCTTCTTCTTCTTCTTCTTCTTCTTCTTCTTCTTCTTCTTCTTCTCCTCCTCCTCCTCCTCCTCCTCCTCCTCCTCCTTCTTCTTCTTCTTCAATAAGAAGAATATAATTTCTGTTTAGGGATCCTGTGATATTCTTCAGACATTTATCCCATTCTTTCTTTTTGCTTGATTCTCTCCTGTTGACTTACTGTCTGGGCCAGGGGATGATTGGAAGTCAGCATTTTGTGAATGGGAGTCTATAACCCATTAAAAGCCATGGTCAGTATGTGCATCGAGATGTGCAGCCAATCTACAATCACAGTTCTTAAAATCAAAACTATCTGAGACACTCTTCAGAGTTTCCACGTATATCCAGAACCACTGGGTAGAAAATGCTGGTAAAATCAGGGCCATCTCTAGCTTAGGGGAAATTCATGGACAATATGCCCTACTCCCTGAGGGATCTACTTATTGCTGCTCATGTAGCCAGTTCATTTGCCTTCTAGGGGCTACTTTAAGGGCCTGTCCTACCATAGAGCATAGTGAGGTGGTTGTCTCAAGGAGATGTAGGATGAAAGCCGTGACAGCTCACAGTCATTCTTCCTGAGCCAGCAAGTTCTCCCCCTCTACTGGTACACATAGCCAGCATACTGGAAGAAGCAAAGATCATCAGTGTTGAAGCAATGATTCTTCAACATCAACTTCTCTGGACTGGTCATGTTGTTCGGATGCCTGATTATTGTCTTCCAAAGCAACTCCTCTATTTCAAATTTAAAAATAGAAAGCGTAATGCTGGTGGTCAACAAAAGAGGTTCAAAGACTCTCTCAAGGCAAATCTAACAAAATGTAGTATAAACACTGACAACTGGGAAACACTGACCTGTGAGTGCTCCAACTGGAGAACAGCCTTTACCAAAGGTGTCATGGGTTTTGAAGACACTCAAACTCAGGACGAAAGGGAGAAACGTGTTAAGAGGAAGGTACATTTGGCAAACCCTCACCATGATCAACTCCCACCTGGAAACCTATGTCCCCACTGTGGAAGGACAGGTGGATTCAGAATTGGCCTCCACAGTCACTTACGAACTCACTTTTAAGACTGTGTTTTTGGAAAACATTTTTACTCGCCTGCAAGTGATCTCTAGAAAAGAAGATACCTAGCTATGTATGCCATGTGAGCAGGCCTGCATCCTCTAAACTATCCTTCTGCTCTTGAGTGTAGTGGAATGGCTGTTCCATCATGAGTGTTGAAGTAAGATTCAGCTGATCATTTGGCTTCTGTATGTAGATTGGGGTGGAAGCTGGCGCTATCCTGCATATGCCACTGTACTTTCTTTTTATCGATAAAAACTCTTAAAACTATATTTGACAAAGGAAAACTAAACAGGGAAGGCAAAATGAATAATATAATTGACTATATGATTGTGGAGCTAATTTGCTGCCTCCCTTCCCCCAGCCCCAAATGGGGCTAACCTTCATTCTAATGTGTCTTACCACAGATGAATAATGTTTTGCTTCAATGAGGCCATTATGTCAATCACACAAGCTTAATGTTCCGACGTGGCAACAGTGCCATATATTTTTAAACTTTTTTTCTGTCTGGCTCCTAAGTGGTACCCACCCACCCCCACCATAGATTCAGAGTGCTCATGAACTCTTACCATTATTATACAATAAGGGCTTTCTGTGGTGGTTTTAAGTGATTTTGCTCATTAAAGCAAAGTAGCTTGGACAAAAGCAATCTTGGAATTCCTGTAATATGGCATTGCTTTGCAGTGTTAACACAATGGCCAGATTTTTCAGTCATACAAGACTGAGTGAAATACCCCCCCCCCACCCAGAAATTAACCAAGAGCCAGAAATCTTCAAGATCCTGTATTTAAAATTGAGGAATGTACTATTATCTACTGAAGGTGAAGCACAAAGGCCTGATTCATAAGCTACTCAAATTGTGAGATTGTTGCTTTCCTGTGGCTGTATCTTCTGTTGCCAGCATAATATTATGAAATGCTAAAATCACACGAGCAGGTGGGACAGACAGTGTGAGAATTTCCTCAGTTTGAATTGCTCTCCCCTTCAGCTTCCTATGTGACTTGTCTCCTCCCCAACGGGATTTTGCTAGTTCATACATTACTGCAGCCTTAAGGAAGCAGAAACTATGTCCTTGTATAATGTATGAACTGGGCCTAAGCGAAAGCAAGCAGCAATAAAACAAAGACATCAAGGAAATTCCAGTTCTTGCTCTTTCCAGGTGTTTTAAGAAACATTAAACCAGGCTAGGGATACATCTTACAATGTACATCTTACAGTGTAAGATAATTTAGCGATAATTTAACAAAGTCTTCTGGCATCCAGAGCCCAAACATTTGAGTGCAATAGTGCATCAGCATAATATCATGGTTTTGTCACACTGATACAAGCCCAGGAAAGTGAGCTCACTCTTGAGAGATGCCAGGAGACCAGACCAGCTGGGACAACCACCTTCTCACCTCCTCAGGGGCTGTTTAAAGACACACATGCTCTGTGGGAAAGATGAGAGAACCCATGACAAGGAAGATATACCGTCACCTCCTAGGTGTGCAAATCTGTCAATTTTAGTTTCTCTCAGTTTCTACTTTCTCCACTCTTTAAATGTGTTTATCAGCATTTCCATATCAGTTTGCATTTTTTTTTTAAAAAAAGACAAAGCTGTCATGAAATGTCACCAGCATTTTAGCTCAAACTTTTCCTAATATATAATTTTATTATGCAACTTTAATCAGCAAACTCATTTTTGCAAAGCAATTGCCCTTAATATCATGCATTTTATCTTATTTCCACTAATTTATAAACCCTGCTCCCCCACCTATCTCGCTCACTATTTAACTGGAGAATTGCACTGCAAAATTCAGAACAGTGTGTTACAGTTCTTGTGTTGATTCGGAAAGTATGAATTTTGAAGCTTTCCCTTTAAATTTCTCCCTTGTCTGTACCTTCTACACATATTGACAAGGGAGAGAGCTTCCTCTGTCATAGCACCCTAACTATTGAACAACCTCCCCAGAGAACTTCAATTGGAACTAACTCTCTTGTTCATGTAGTTTGATGCCAGAGCCTTTCTGCTTTCCCTTGGACATTTTTGTTGTTTAGTGTGTCCTACTGAGTTCTATTTATCCTACTGTGTTTTCCTGCCTGTTAGGGTTTTATGTCTGAGGGTTGCATCTATGTTGGTTTGACCGTTTTCAGTCTTATTTTGTGCATTACCATGCCATCTAGTTTGCGAAGAGCCATTTTAAAATTAGTGCAATGTATAATAAATGTTGATATCTAAATGACACATTTAGATTCAAAATTTGATGAAAATGCAGGTGTGTAGAGATGGATTTGAGGCTAATCAGCAGACAGGTGGCTTTGAAGACATTGGCATAAGTGAGAAAACCTAGAGAGGATGCAGATTGTGGAAAAGATGTCTTAACAGAGCCCTAAAGGGACACATTGAAATTCTTGAAGTTACCTGAGTTACAGCAAGTCCAGCCATTAGCCTATCCCATTGTAGCCCAGCACTCTGATTGGTTCTCCATGGCATGTCTCAGAGATCCTTTTAAGTGGAGTTGCCAGAGGCTGAGCCCAAGTCCTGCTTGGAATACATTGATCTGTCAATTGGAGGAATACTTACAGAACACTGAAAAGATTAAATGGAAATGATATAAGGAGACTGTCAAAAGCTAGACCCACAGAAACCAAGGAGGAGAGAGAATCTAGAAAGCTGGGATGATGAACACATTGCTGAATGCAGCAGGATGAACCCAAAGAATCCTGGATCTATAGTTCATTGAGGAACCTGGGAATTGTAGCTCTGCGAGGGTTAAACTATGGTTCTTCAAGCAGCTTAATAATGATGAAAATATCCAAATGCAACTATAAACCACAAACTACATTCCCATTTTTCAAAAGCAGCCCCCATGACACTTAGTAATAAGACACTTTTCAGTTTTGTTAAAGTTTTGGTCTTTTTGGTTCTAAATTAATAATTTATCTTGGAGACCAGTGTAAGCAGATGAAAACATTAGCAGGATTGCAATAACACTTGCAATGTAGCAAATACTATGGAGATAATGGAGTGACATAAAATAGGGACTAATGAATAACATGCAGTTGAAAATGTTGACAATAGGACCCATGGAGGAGAAGGTGGGAAGTCCAGAGATCTGGAGGAATCTTTAAATATGGATGTGTATAGTTGTATTGTTATAATTTTATGCTTGTAAAATCAAATGAAAATTATTTCAAAAAAGAAAAAGGCACTTTTCAGAACTGGAAGAATTTTATTTTTTTTAATGGAGCACTCTCATGCAGCACAGGGATCTGGTGCCCAAAGGAGATGGGGGGAGATTTGAAAGCCCCAGTGCCTATGAGCAAATATCTGGAAAGACTTGGGAGAGGTGGCACTCTGTAATGTCCCTTTAGTCAAAACTTCCATGTACGGCTCTCAGTGATAAGCCTAAAGAAGATTTTAGCACAGACTCTTTAGCATCTTGAATTTTGCCACTGAGTTATTTATTTTGCAGCAACTAATGCCTTTTTAAAAACCTGTTTGACTCCACCCGTGCGCTCAGCCTGTGTCTCAGGGAAGGTGAATGGTTTGGGTTACAGAAATGTGTCTTGAAATGCCATACTGTATGCAGAGCAAACTTCATTGAAATGCTCGTTTGGAACGTCAGTGGCAACAGATTGCTTGGTGAATAATGAACGAGAGATACGTATGCAGATATTAGTCTTCTATAGCCTGCAATTAAAGAATTTGCACAAACAAATTCCATTTCTCCGTGACAGCTTTATGAGAGTAACAAATATATTTTAATTACCTTTATGATTAATTTCCCTCTTAATTCATCATTGCTGCTATCTGTATCTGCACAAAATGGATGGCCATCTCCATCACTTTGAGTAAATGATGTGAGGTACCCAAACACAAACTTAATTACATTTCTAAAATAAAATAGATAAAAGCACAATAAATTGTTTAGTGCAGAAGAAAGGAAGCATGCTGATGCTGTCCAATGGCACATGTGCCCCATTTCTTTACCACAGTACTGTCTCCTCCAAAGCCCTCTCTTCTGTCTTCTTCTTCTTTGGCGAACACTCACAGCTGAGTAAGATTGTCTTCCATAAACACGGTTTTAAAAGTGAGTACGTAAGTGACTGTGAAGGCCAATTCTGGATCCACACGTCCTTCCACCTTGGGGACATAGATTTCTGGGCAGGAGTTGATCATGGTGAGGGTTTGCCAAATGTGCCTTCCTCTTAGAACATTTCTCTCTTTCATCATGAGTTCGAGCATTTTCAAAACCCATGGCACCTTTGGTAAAGGCTGTTCTCCAACTGGAGTACTCATAGGCCAGCGTTCCCAGTTGTCAGTGTTTATACTACAGACCACTTTCTTGTACTAAGTGAGGATGTGGTGTTTTGGACTGTAATCTGCTGAGATGCCTAGCTGAAGTAGTAGTATGGAGTTTCTCCGCCTTTCTCTCCAGGATCAAGAGCTTTCAAATAAAGCCTGTTTTACCACCCTGAAGTGGGGCACAGTTGAGCTTCAGGCCCCAATTTCGCAGGGTACCTCAGGACCTTATCCATATACTTCCTGAAAAAATGAATTAGAAGCTAAAGAGAAGGTGAAAAATGTGACGGTACTTGGAAGATGAGTCAGAGTCATGAACGGGTTCATGGGACAGCTTTGGGGATCTCAAAAGGAACGGTGATACTATCAGAGGATAGAAGCAGATGGAGGAAAGATGAAAATGAACAAAAGATGGGGGAAAGAGAATTTGGTGGAAATAAATGGAGGCAATTTAGAGCAGAAGTAGATAATAAGATATCAATGGAAGGAGAGGAAGAAAGGACAACAGAATTCTTGCAGAGGAGGATCTTGAGGATAGCTCAGTTGATGGAGCATGAGACTCTTAATCTCAGAGTTGTGGGTTTGAGCCCCACGCTGGGTGAAATATTCCTGCACAACAGGGCATTGGACTCAATGACCCTTGTGGTTCCTTCCATCTCTAAAATTCTAGGATTCTATTCCATGGCCCCAAAGTTGCATCTAAAGAACTTGGCAGTGTTTTCTACTATAACCACACTTTTTCCTCTTCTGATTTTGCTATCTATCAAGTGACTCAACTTCAGTTTCATTTAATCCTTTCCTTGGGAGCCTTGCTTTTCAGTCTTTGATTCATTTCTCTTAGCCTCTGTCCTCCAACACAGTGGGGACTTCAGACAGTTTAGATCAGCTGTTTTTTGGGGCTACAATTCCCATCATCCCTGACCACTGGTCCTGCTAGCTAGGACCACTGGTCCTGATTATTGGGTCTGGAACCCACAGCATTCACTCCAAAAATCCAAATTTGTGCATGGCTGGAAAACCCTGCCTTAGGTTCTTTAGTCCGGAGCCTTCAGTGAACTGTCATGTTAGCTTCAGCTAACATTCTAGCCAGTGCTTTTTCTTGGGCGTACTCAAGGGTACGCAGCATTGACACTTCTGTTTCTAGAAGAAAAGCAATGATTCTAACTGTAGTGCATAGCTCTTTGCACTCTGTCTTTTTAAAGTTGGAATGGGGGAAAAAACCCAGCACACCAAAACAGTGGGTCCTACCACTGTGTCTTCCGATGAGTAGCTTACAAGCTTTCAAAATGACATTAGGATCTCCCACAGCCGTTTTCAAGAAACAATTAGCAGACTCTTATCAATTACTTATTTCCCACTAGTCTAGTTTAGAATTAGTAAGATACTAAATATCTGTTCTTCCTTGACATAGATTGACGAGGACGTGAAATATATTTTTAATGTCAGCATCGAGCCTGTGCAAGTTGCAAGACACTAAGCTAAACATGATGCAAAAAGGGCTTGGTAAACCTCAGATCAAACACCTGTCGGGCCACAATACATGGGTGGTGGTCTGCATTTGTCTTGATGGATCACAACTTGTGCAAGCCTGATCTGCATTAACGTTGTTGTTTTGTTGCTTCTCCAGTGATAGGTCTCTGAAATATGCCAGAATATACAGGCTGAGCATTGTGGGTGTGGAGCATAACGTTAATAACATAAAGTCTTCTGGAGCACATCAACGGCCAACTCTAAGTGGCCAATCCAATGCCTGTGGGGATCCCACAAGCTGGACCTGGGTACAATAGCTCTCTCCCCACTTGCATTTCCCACACACTGCCACTGACCACAGAGGTAGGGCATAGCCATTGCATCTAACCATTGATAGCCTTTCCCTCCATGAATTTGTCTAATTTGTCTGTCACAGTGTGACGCCGCAGCTAAAAAAGCCAATGCAATTCTGGGCTGCATCAATAGGAGTATAGCATCTAGATCAAGGGAAGTAATAGTGCCACTGTATTCTGCTCTGGTCAGACCTCACCTGGAGTACTGTGTCCAGTTCTGGGCACCACAGTTCAAGAAGGACACTGACAAACTGGAACGTGTCCAGAGGAGGGCAACCAAAATGGTCAAAGGCCTGGAAACGATGCCTTATGAGGAACGGCTAAGGGAGCTGGGCATGTTTAGCCTGGAGAAGAGGAGGTTAAGGGGTGATATGATAGCCATGTTCAAATATATAAAAGGATGTCACATAGAGGAGGGAGAAAGGTTGTTTTCTGCTGCTCCAGAGAAGCGGACACGGAGCAATGGCTCCAAACTACAAGAAAGAAGATTCCACCTAAACATTAGGAAGAACTTCCTGACAGTAAGAGCTGTTCGACAGTGGAATTTGCTGGCAGCAAGGATACTTATCGCTAAGAGCTGGAAAACTCAAGATCTACCCACACTGGAAGAGTGGCAGATGCAGCTGATGGACTATATGCAACTGGCCGAGATGACTGGTAGAATTCGAGACCTGGGAGAAGAGAGGGTTGAAGAAGACTGGAAGAAATTCAAGATTTATTTACAAAAGTATTGTAACTTGGCAGAAGACTAAGAAGGATGCTAGATCATAAATAACTGCCTACCATTGAACTAGATTTGAATTTGAAGATAAGTGAGATTGAGGAAAAAAATAAAATTTTTGGAGAATTATTAGATTAAATTAATTGAACGAGATTTAAGAATGTAAATAAGATGATAAATTGCTGGAAAAAGGTTATAATGATGTAAGTGGGAGCGGGAGACGTGAGGGAGTCCAAAGAAGTTTGGAAAAAAATGTGTCATGATCCATGTTATATTGTTTATCATTTTTGCATTTTGTATTTATTCAAAAAAAACCTCAATAAATATTTATATATATATAAAAAAAGACAGTGGAATTTGCTGCCAAGGAGTGTGGTAGAGTCTCCTTCTTTGGAGGTCTTTAAGAAGAGGCTTGACAACCATATGTCAGGAGTGCTCTGATGGTGTTTCCTGCTTGGCAGGGGGTTGGACTCGATGGCCCTTGTGGTCTCTTCCAACTCTATGATTCTATGATTCTATGATTCTATGATTCTAAAAGCTAAGTTGGTGACCATCGCTAGATCTCTTGAGAGTGAATTCCATTGTTTAACTGTGCACAGGGTAAAGTAGTTCTTAGTTTTTGGTCATGAATAGAATAGAATAGAATAGAATAGAATAGAATAGAATAGAATAGAATAGAATAATAATAGAATAATAACTTCTATTTGTGGCAACACATTACATGATTTATAAAACTACAAGCGAGGAACTCAAACTGTATACTTGTTCTTCCTGTGTATGACATTTATTCTGTCTGTGGTGTTTCTCCCTGTCCTTGTAGGATGTTATGTCTTCCTTTTTCCCAGTTGTTGCTGTTATCCATCAAGCCTTGGGCTAAGCTGATATCCCAGAATGCAATGGAAATTAATAAGATTTTGGAACACAAAAATAAAGGAAATAATCAAGCCATCAATTCTAGCAGGTGGGGACCCCCACTTTATCTAAATTATATAATTCAGTGTTTGAACTATTGGTATTAATCATTGCATTATAAATTGATATTGTTATAATGATGCTATTATTGTATTGTAATTGAAAACTAATAAAATATATTATCAAAAAAAAAAGTAGTAGTAGTTAGTTTTGTCTGTCTTGAATCTCCCAAGATTTGGGTTTTACTGGATAACCCTCATTTCTAATATTGTGAGAGAGGGAGTTCCTTGTGAAGCCTTTTTAAGAGTCACATGGGAGGAAACACTTCCTTGTTTAGACAAGATTACTGTGTTGCATGTTGCAGTAGACCTCTAAAGTGGCTTGCCTTGAAGACAATGCAGTTCTTCCCTTTCCACGGCAGTGGATGTATTACATTCTGGAATCCTACTGTATCAAAGTAGGTTTAGGTTGTGAGTCGGCCACAGATTATGTGACAGGGTTGGTTCTGTTGACCGATCTTAACTTGTGAGTTATTACTCACACAAAATGGACAATTCCAAAGACAACATATCAATGGAACAGCAGCAGCCAGTGGAGGGATGTGCTTTCGCTTTCACTGAGCAAAGACTTATTATTCGTCCCCAGAGTGAGTAGTTTGCAGAGATAAAAAGAGAATGTAAGTATAAGGCCAAGGGGAAATAAAATACTACTGATAAACTTGTGAAAAGTATCTAGCACATTTAAGAAGCGTTATTCTTTGGGGTGGGGGAATGAAGTAAGATGGAAATCATAAGAGACATAGTAAAAAGTGTAACAGAAAACTTACAGAAACTTCCTTGTGTTTTATTCTGCATACTGTTTGTGGGTGGTTCCCCAGATCAGATGGATGTGAGGTTCCTTGCTCTTGATGGGGTTACACTCCCTCTGAAGAAGTAGGTATGTATCTTGGGGGTACTTATGGATCCATTGGTGTCTCTTGAGGCCTTAGGTGGCCTCGGTGGCATGGAGTACCTTCCATCCAGTGGCATAGCGTGGGGGGTGCAGGGGGGGCCAGCCGCACCGGGCGCAACATCTGGGGTTAGGGCAAATCCACGGGTTAGGGGGTGCAAATCCACGGGTTAGGGGGCGCAAATCCACGGGTTAGGGGGCGCAAATTACTTGCCTTGCCCCGGGTGCTGACAACCCACGCTACGCCACTGCTTCCATCAACTTCAGCTGGTGACCCATCTATGCCCTTATCTGGACAGGGACAGCCTAACTTCTATAACCTATGCTCTGGTAACCCCTAGGTTAGATCACTGCAGTGCATTGTATCTGGGGCTGCCTCTGAAGAGCGTTGAGAAACTTCAGCTGGTGTAGAATTCAGTGACCAAGTTACTCACTGGAATAAGATGGTTTGAGTATATAGTGCCAATCCTGGCCCACAGGTGCCGACTATGCAGGACCCTGAATGCCTGGGCACCCTCAAATTTTAAATGAAGGGGCCAGGGCCCCCAAAATTCCACTTGGCAGCGTGCACATGCCATGAGCCATGTGCACATCATGTTGGCAAGCCCTCCAATGGTGTGTACAAGTGACATCAGCATGACACAGGGAATGCCGACGCTGTGGTGACATCAGCACTGTCATGGGGGCCAAGGTGGTATACCTGTCCTGGCCTGACTGCACTGGTTGCCAATTAGTTTCTGGGCCCAATTCAAAGAGCTAGTGTTGACCTACAAAGCGTTAAATGGCTCAAGACCACAATACCTTAAGGGCTGCCTTTCCCCAAAAGAACTGAACAGGGCCCTGCAATCATCATGTTGGGCCCTTCTGCATATGCCTTCCCCTCAAAAGGTCTGGAGGGTGGCAGCACAAGAAGGAGCCTTTTCTGTGGTGGCTCCCCATTTGTGGAATGTGGAATGTGGAGGAGTGGAGACGCGAACCCGGTTCACCAGATTACGAGTCTACCGCACTTAACCAGTACACTACACTGGCTCCACTGTTCCATTTCCTCCCAAGGCAGTCAGATGCCAGCAGCAACCACAACAACAGTGAGGGGTTTATTGCTTTTTGTTTGTTACTATGGTATGTATTATTATTATTATAATTACAAACTGCCCTGTGAACCTCGTGGGAAGGACGGTATTGATATTTAAATAATAGTAATAATAATTAATAAAAAAGAATTATAGTTATTGAATAATATAGGTGGAACAAACAGCATAAGCCCTTCTAACAGGCAATAGTTCCACTGACACTCATCAGATCCCCTGAGAGATATACAACGGCTCAGGACCGCAATACCTCAAGGACTGCCTCTTTCCATATGAACCTACCTGGACCCTGAAATCCTCTTCTGAGGCCCTCCTTCATGTGCCTCCTCCTTGAGAGGTCCGGAGGGTATCAACATGAGAAGAGGCCTTCTCTGCTGTGGCTCCCCGTCTGTGGAATACTCTCCCCAGGGAAGATCGGTTGGTGCCATCATTATACACCTTAAGGTGCCAGGCAAAAAACGTTCCTTTTTAATAGGCATTTGGTTGATCCAATTTACATCCTGTCCCCCCCCCTTTTAAAAAAAAATGTGGGGGGGGAGGTGTCTATTGGGGTGTTGTTTTATTTTTATTAAGTATTTTGTGGGTTTATATCTTGATTTTATTCTGTGAACAGCTCTGAGATCCCTAGGTGGTATATAAATTCAATAAATAATAATAATAATAATAATACAAGCAGTTCCTATGTGCCTTTGGCTTAAAATTCACTCTGCCCTATAAAGGTCAGTCCCCCTCCTTTCAAGCCATAGCCCCATTCCCAAACCTAGGGAACAAAGAAGATGACTCACTTTTCTATACTGTCTCCTAATTCTCAATGGATGACCTATGTCCAACTCAACCGTTTTCTCCTATCAAGCTATTAAGAGCCACTAACTAGTCACCCCAGCCCATTAACATTCTTTTGTGCAATCCGCAGACTGACAACAGTAGGAATAAAGTTGGGAACTATTATTATTTTTCACCAGCGGCTGGTACTCAGACTCACACTGCCACCGAATCTATTGCTGATAGCTATTTTTGGACCATTTTCTTCATGAAATCAAGGCCTGCTAGCCTAGCTTTTAAAATAAATGTTATGGATGTTAAGCAGTAAAATAATACAGGCCTAAGAAAAGAGTATGGCAGAAAGCCTACAAGGTTATTGGTTCACGCTATGCCTTTTATACCCTTTCGCTAGTTGCTTTTGTTCAAATTTCTTCCTTCAGCTGATGCTAAACTGTGAGGTACAGTTTGTAATTAGCACCTGCATTTTAGCTGTAAATGTATGCACAGAAGAACAGAAATCTAAGAGCTTCCCATCAGCTTTAAGAAGTGCAGTTGGGGACACAGGCAAACCATTGGGTAATAGGCAATCCCCCCTCCCCGCGCTCTCCTCCTGATCTTCCACCACTTCGTAAATAGATCTGAATCTTCAAATGTATCCTGGAGCATATTCAGAAATACTCTCTGGATGGGTAAGATGCTATTTTTCAGTAGAACAATGCTTTCCTGAAGGAGGAATAAAAAAAGGAGCCAATTCAGCAATAAGTACTTAGAAAGGTACCTGTAAAAGATGTGTTCCTCCACATGACAAGATGTCTGCAGGGGTTTCCTTCGCAGCGCCATTCATTCAAAATGAATGGAAATCTATATACTGCAAAGCTAAGCATGTTGGGTGTTCTTATCTGTAGTCACCTGTTTTGTGAAGAATATGGTAGAGTATTCCGGAGCTCAGAACAGGCCCATCGAAATTTTCTGTGATCATAAACAAACATATGCCAGGGAGAGAGAGAGGTGTTTTTTCTTCTTCTTATATCCGTGTAAATACGTGTTTGCAATAAAGAGCAATAGATATGCTAGAATCCACAGGCAGAAAAAATTAGCTTCCAATATTCCATCGCTCTCTTGAGAAGGATATTCAAGAGAAAAGAAATTAACGAGTGGAAGCATCATTGAGGCAACAAATTCTGCCTTGACCTATGCATGTCCATCATAATGTGGATAAGAAGAAGAAGAAGAAGAGTTTGGATTTGATATCCCGCTTTCTCACTACCCGAAGGAGTCTCAAAGCGGCTAACATTCTCCTTTCCCTTCCTCCCCCACAACAAACACTCCCTGAGGTGAGTAGGGCTGAGAGACTTCAGAGAAGTGTAACTAGCCCAAGGTCACCCAGCAGCTGCATGTGGAGGAGCGGAGACGCGAACCCGGTTCCCCAGATTATGAGTCTACCGCTCTTAACCACTATACAAGAACCCCTGTGTGTGCAACTGAATACAGTGGTATCTCAGGTTACAGACGCTTCAGGTTACAGACTCTGCTAACCCAAAAATAGTACCTCAGGTTAAGAACTTTGCTTCAGGATGAGAACAGAAATCGTGCTCCAGCGGCACGGTGGCAGCAGGAGGCCCCATTAGCTAAAGTGATACCTCAGGTTAAGAACAGTTTCGGGTTAAGAACAGACCTCCAGAACAAATTCAGTTCTTAACCCGAGGTACCACTGTACACAGAGAGATCTTGATGCATGACCATAAACCTTTTAATCAGGGGGGGGGGGACCAGGGCTTTTTTTTTCAGTCGGATGTCTGGATGCTGTAAGTCTCCAGCTGTTTTTGGACTACAACTCCCATCATCCCTAGCTAGCAAGACCAGTGGTCCGGGATGATGGGAATTGTAGTTCAAAAACAGCTGGAGGCCCAAGGTTGGGAAACACTGCTGTAAGTGACCCCCAGCTGGTTGCCCAGGAAATATAAAGACAAAGGAAAGTTTCTTACCATCCTTTTTTATTCCAAACATTACACAGAGAGGCTATAGAACCCTGCCTCTTGGATAATGGTGTTGTCCCAAGTGAATCTCCACCCCCTTCCTCATTTGTCATTATCATCATCTCCTCTACGGGTGCTGTTACATGCCCTCTGTCTTTGAGCTCTTTGCTCTCCTACTTTTAAGGCTTGCCAGGTTCTGGGAGATGGTGGGTCTGGGATGCTTTCTAATGACAATGTGTCAGCTGGGTGTTGTTCTGGCTCTCCCATGATTTCCCAACATTTCCCCTCATCTGCCTCTGAGCTGCTCAAACCCCTGTTGTAAATCTATACTGTCTTCTTCTTCCTCCTCCCTGGAAAGATCAGAATGGGGAGGGGGTCTCCACTGTTCCTCCTCTGCTCAGTCTCTGACAATTAGTTTTCTTTAACAGTGGAAGCAGGTTTTCAGATCATACACAGCCCTTCTTCTGGCTTTGATTATGAGAGCAAAAAATAATCATCCAATAGTCTAGCTAGAAACAACTTGGTAGTCAGGCTGATGGTTTCTTGGTTGCAGAAGTTTACTGGCCATTGCTGTTGGCATGGAGATAGTCTAGGTTGAATGCAAATATGTCATTCTGATGTCACATGTGATGTCACAAAGAGGATATGCTTTAAGTCTTGGTAAAACCAGAAAGAGTTAACAGTCAGACTGCATCTCAGCCCTGTCAAGATGGATCTCCATAACAGGTGATGAATATTTTTATTTGGGGGATATATTAACTTTTACTATTGGGGAAAAGTTTTAGATTGGTTTGCCAGTTTGTACCCCATCAAGTTGAGGCCAATAGATATACATTCACAACCCTGTACCCAGCAAATAATCTACTTTATGTGTGACTTTGGGACTGATTCATACAACCACATTTCATTTCTCCATTCTATAGCAGCCTTTTCTCTGTATTTGAAAAGAAAAAAAAAAAAACAAGAAGGAGAAGATAAGTAACCAGGAATAAGATCTAGGTAAGTATGGTAAGGATCTAAGCTTTACAAGTGAGGGAGCTAGGATGATGGCTTTGTGGTCCAGCATGTCCTGCTGGGGATACTGGACCAGCAGATCCTCAACTCAATAATGCCTCCTGTTTAGTATACCTCCCATTTCCTCTCCCTATCTTCCCCAACTATCCTGACTCCATGCTACTGCCATTCCCAAATGCCAGTCCCAGTAGTGCGGACTAGTTGAAAAATGTGAGACCCAAACAAGGATTTCACATTTATTGTTGCAAGGAGAGGGGACAAATGTTCTTGTTGATGCAATAGACATCTGAATGGGGCCATCACAGTTCTGTTGCTGAATATAAGAACAGGCTCTAATTCCCTGGAAAAAACTCTGATATTGGGAAAGATGGAGGGCACAAGGAGAAGGGGACGACAGAGGACAAGATGGTTGGACAGTGTTCTCGAAGCTACAAACATGAGTCTGACCAAACTGCGGGAGGCAGTGGAAGACAGGAGTGCCTGGTGTGCTCTGGTCCATGGGGTCACGAAGAGTCGGACACGACTAAACGACTAACAACAACAACAATTCCCACATATAAGTCTCCCTATACTCTTTAGGTAGAATGTAGGTTTATTAAATGCATACTTGACACTTTATAACAAAAGAAAGGTTCACTAGCTGCCTCCAGTTTGATGCCTGCCCAGTACAGTGGTACCTCAGGTTACCGATGCTTCAGGTTACAGACGCTTCAGGTTACAGACTCCGCTAACCCTGAAATAGTACCTCGGGTTAAGAACTTTGCTTCAGGATGAGAACAGAAATTGTGCTCCGGTGGCCCCATGGCAGCGGGAGGCCCCATTAGCTAAAGTGGTGCTTCAGGTTAAGAACGGACCTCCAGAACAAATTACCGTATTTTTTGCACCACAACACTCACTTTTTTCCTCCTAGAAAGTAAGGGGAAATGTCTGTGCGTGTTATGGAGGAAATGCCTACGGGTGGCATGCCTACGGATTTTCCTCCTCTAAAAACTATGTGCGTGTTATGGTCGGGTGCGTGTTATAGCGCGAAAAATATGGTAAGTTCTTAACCTGAGGTACCACTGTACTACAAAACACAATGGCAGTCACCTCTTTGGCAAACCAAAATCCACGTTTGGCTGGTTCTGCTCAACTCAGTGGGTTGCAACTTGTACAGACATCATCCAGGGAATTAAATAAAGAAGAGGGGAGAAAAATGAGAACAATACCATTAAAGAAGAAAAACGAATGCCTTTTTATCAAGCTACCAAGTAAGGGAAAAGTGCAAAGTGTCTGTTGAAGAGAGCTGACAACATTGAAAAGAGAACAAGGATAGCCAGCAGCTTTTGAGAAAAATCAAAAAAATGGATTTTGCAATGCTGAAAACCTAAATGTCACTGGAATTTGACACCCACCGGTATGCAGATCATTCCTTCGGCAACACTTCAGCTGTTTTGATCCTCCAATTTCTCTCCTTAAAACTGAGGTTCAATAAGGCAGCCATGCAAAAGGATCAATAAAACCAATGTCAGTGTGGCATTTGATTAAGCAAATTCTTTCCTAGCTTATCATTAAAAATGCTGGATTCTCATTCCTAGAACTTAATTAATTCCTGTCTTTCTAATTTGATAACACTTGCAGATTGGACTTGAATTTTAATTGCCAGCACTGCTTTTCCCCCTCCCCTTTCCCCACCCCAAGAGTTACAGTTTCACCAACAACAGCTTCTTTAGAACTTCAATTTTTGTTGTTAATAAGGCTTTTGTTAAATTGCCCATTTTAAAGAGGTGATGGATTTCACATTATTATTTTTTCCCCATTTTGTTTCATAATCACACTCAACCCACAGAAAACAGCATGTCCTATTACAAGCAAACCTTGTAGATGTGTTTTATCTTTATAACTAGCAAAATTGCCTTCATTATGATGGGGGGGGGTTTGAATATTTCAGAGCACCCGTTTATTGAGGCTGAATTGGCCATTTTCAGGTATAGTGGGCAAGTTTTGACTAAGGGCACAAGGAGAAGGGGACAACGGAGGACAAGATGGTTGGACAGTGTTCTCGAAGCTACCAACATGAGTTTGACCAAACTGCAGAGGCAGTGGAGAACAGGAGTGCCTGGTGTGCTCTGGTCCATGGGGTCACGAAGAGTCGGACACGACTAAACGACTAAACAACAACAACAACAGGCATGAATGACAGATACTCTACTCACTTGTATGTGTCAAAGTCAAGATGTACCAAATTGAAGGTGTGTTTTTAGGAACACTGTGAGTGGGGTGGGGGTCTCCTCCAACAAATGCTTTGTCCCCTAGAACTCAAGATCTCCCATGTTCAGCATAGCTCCCCTCCCCCTTTTAATACCTATAACTGCAGTCCCATATCTGGTTAATCATGCTAATATTGAACCAGCTCCATAAATTGCAAGTCCCCCAACTCCACAGCTGCTTCTCTCAGTTGCCTGTAGTCTCACCTGGGGAAACCTGGGAAATGGCTGCAATTGAATAAATTGCCATACCAGAAATGTGTAGCAAGAACTATGCATATTTCTTTCATCACGTTAAGAGAAGAGCTTTAGGAAAATACAGTTTCTTTCCTCCTGCTACATATGCCAGAGTCTGTTATATATATCTTCCCAGTGGGCAACTAAGCAATCCATCAGATGCAGCTCCCCAGCCTGCTCTTCAGGAAGAAGGGTGGAATATAAATTCAATAAATAAATTACTCTCCAAGCAGTGGGTCAGCCAATCTGGAAAATGGTTCGGAATGTTGCCCAGAGTGGAGCTTTGAAAATGCTGCAGTGTCAGGATTTCATTAGAAAACTGAAGAGTTTAACAAAGAGATGGTCCCATTTTGTGGTGTTTCTTTTCTTTTTCTGTCCCTGTTGCATTCTCTCTGCAGGTAGTTGATGCACCTGCTGGCTCCTTCAAAAGTGATCATTAGTTTGCTGGGTCTTTGGGTGTCTCCAGACTGTCAGTTTGTTCCAGAAGGGATTTGTGAGCATACCTGGAAGTTTAGATTTGCACAATTAAAGTAGACTAAATCTCTGCTACCCTAGCACAACAAATCGACATTTGAAAAATGGTTTCTTTTGCAGTTAGAAAAGTCATGGGGCGAAAGGTGTGGAATGAACAAACAATCAACAGGAATACAAATAAATGCAGAGCAGGTAAATCAGGATGACTGCAGGTTCATTGCTGACTGGAGCAAAACCTTCCTGCAAATAATAGCCAGAAGTGGCTTGCTGGGGGGGGGGGGGAGAGTACTGCTATATCAGCTTCCTAGCAGGTGGATCACTATTGCTTACTGGCAGTGCCAGATTTACGTATAGGCTAAGTAGGCTGAAGGGGACGCGGGAGGTGCTGTGGGTTAAAGCCTCAGCGCCTAGGGCTTGCCGATCGGAAGGTCGGCGGTTCGAATCCCCGCGGCGGGGTGCGCTCCCGCTGCTCGGTCCCAGCGCCTGCCAACCTAGCAGTTCGAAAGCACCCCCGGGTGCAAGTAGATAAATAGGGACCGCTTACTGGCGGGAAGGTAAACGGCGTTTCCGTGTGCTGCGCTGGCTCGCCAGATGCAGCTTTGTCACGCTGGCCACGTGACCCAGAAGTGTCTCCGGACAGCGCTGGCCCCTGGCCTCTTGAGTGAGATGGGCGCACCAACCCCAGAGTCTGTCAAGACTGGCCCGTACGGGCAGGGGTACCTTTACCTTTACCTAAGTAGGCTGAAGCCTAGGGCCTCTAAATCTAGGGGGCCTCGCCAGCCTGCCAGCTCCCCAGTGCCGCAATCTCCCCTCTCCCAAAATTGCAAACCCAATATTCATGTGAGGGCAGGACAACTTGGGCCTCTAAATCTAGGGGGCCTCACCAGCCTGCCAGCTCCCCAGTGCCGCAGTCTCCCCTCTCCCAAAATTGTAAACCCAAGACTTCATGCGAGGGCTGAGCAACTCAGGCCCAGCAACTATTAGACTCAGGGCTAGCCAGTGGGGCCCAATTTGAAGCAGTGGGGTGCAACTTCATGTTTGTTTGTTTGTTTGTTTGTTTGGTAGGGCCCCAGTTCACAGCCAAAGTCTGCAAAATCTTATAGATATAAATAAAATCCATCTAGATTACCCTGGTGCGTGAGCATTTTTGGGAGTGGCCCGCAGGGAACAATTTGGCCCAGTTGCTCCAATTGCCTTAAGGTCAGCCCTGATGAGACTGTGCAAGGGTTGGACTGTCAAGCCCTGCACCTTCCCCGGTGTCACCATTCAGAGTACAGGCTCAAGGACTTGTTATGGAAATAAAGGGGGGCACTTATTGGAAATCAGTTTTGTCACCTCCCCCCCCCCACCAGACCTTGAGACAATGAGCCCAGCCACCTTTTATTCATAGTCGCATAAGCACTACACTACTGCATGGCCATAAACTTGTACATTCAACCGCTGAAATATACACCCAATATGTAGCAATGGAGATTTGTGTTACTGCTTTATGAATGAGCACTGTGTTTTATGAATGGATTCTGTATTTTGTGAATTACCTAAGAGCCACCAATAGGGAGCTCTAGAATCTGACAGCTAACCAATTGGGTACTACCAAACAGCGACCCCTATTGCTGAAAGCAGGTAACCAGCAGGGAATGCTTCAGCTCAGCCTTTGCACTATTGACTGAACACACCCTGCTGTGCAGATAATGGAGAAAGCTCATAAATTGTATCCCTTCTGGCATCCTGGCCAACTCTATTACGCTTGTGTAAACCACGGTGCTCCAGAAGACCAGAATAGGAGATGGAATCTTTTGAGGAGCTGGAGACGATGTTGATAAGTGGTCCATGTTTCACAAGCATACAGTAAGGTTGGTGGTACAATAGTTTTGTGAACAATCATTTTGGTTTCCCTGTGAATGTCCCAGTCCTCAAACACTCTGCACATCAAGCAGGAGAAAGTTGCACTTACAGAGCTCAGGTGATGCTGGATTTCGGTTTCAATGTCGGCCCTTGTGGAAAGAAACTGCCCAGGTAGGAGAAGTGATTGACACTTTCCAACACTGCACCACTGAGTTGGATTTGTGGCGCTGCAGATGGTTTGTTTTGTACTTGCTGGTGCAGGACTTTGGTGTTTTGGATGTTGAGTAATAGGCCAAGCTTTTTGTAAGCTTCTAAGACCAGATATAGGCCACATTCACACTATATATTTAAAGCACTGTGATATACCATTTTAAACAGTTGTGGCTTCCTAAAATAAGTGTGGGAGCCAGAGGTGCCAACTATGGGGGGCAGAAGGAGCCCTCAATATATGTGGGCAGGGGACCACCATTCCCCACCACCAATTGTAGAGTGCTGGTGAGCCAGGCAGGGGTAGGACATGTGGAGGGTGAAGTTTCCTATCCCCGCTGCCACCAGGCAAAAACTCATGTGCCAGGCAGGGGCGCATAAGGAGGTAGTCTGGGTGGTCCTCAGGGAGATCACTTTCTAGAAAAAAATTAATTACGTTCTCCACATCCCAAATACAGGTTTGTTAAAACAAAGGGGAGAAAATGCAAGTACAGTGGTACCTCTGGTTACGTACTTAATTCATTCCAGAGGTCCATTCTTAACCCCTGAAACTGTTCTTAACCTGAAGCACCACTTTAGCTAATGGGGCCTTCCACTGCCGCTGCGCCACCATGTGATTTCTGTTCTCATCCTGAAGCAAAGTTCTTAACCCAAGGTACTATTTCTGGGTTAGCAGAGTCTGTAACCTGAAGTGTATGTAACCTGAAGCGTATGTAACCCGAGGTACCACTGTACCTTGTAAACTGTGCAAATACAAAGCAAGGAAAAACCTGAGAGGGGCTGTTCCAACTGCTTTTGGTCAGGATGGAGACAGGGCAAGTTGAGGTGGCAATGAGATTATAGGGAGCTGGAAGATGTTAGAGCAGCTGTTGACCCTGAAAACTGACCTGTTTATTAAGCTAAATGCTGCCTATGGCAGTTCCTTCTAACTTCAATAAAAATTGATCTTGTGTAAATGAAAGCTAAGTCTGGCTAATAATTAGCCATTCATCAGATATTGTTTCCAACAGAGGGCTTGAAAAAATCTTTTCTCTATTTGAGCTATCTGCACACCATAAACTTAAATCACCTCCCCCTCAAAATCCTGGGAGCTGTAGTTTGTTATGGGTTAAGCTTTAAGCTGCTCACACATTAGTCCCATTATTCCTCTGGTCCCATTAGTCCTCTTCTGTCCAAGTGTCCAGTTTTGCTCCCCTACTCCTTCATTCCATATCCTTCCCTTTTAATTTTGCATCACGGCACAAGTGATGGACAGAGGAGAAAAAGTGCATTGATCAGGAACGGTGAGGATGGCTGGGGCTCAGTTGCTTAGCATCCCCCCACTGGGCAGCTAAATGTCCAATTTGTCAATAGGCTGATAAGCTCTGAACCCAATCCAATATCTGGTTAAGCGGGAATGCTGTGTTTTTTAATTTGATTCAATAGGTCTGTCTGCTTCAGTGTATGTATGCTTTCTCCCCACTCTAGCTGGGTTTTTAAAGGTCCTGGAAATAATGAAAAGAAAAAAAAACTTCATATATCCCTGATATCCTCTTTCTATGCTTAGTAAGCCACCTCATTCCCCAAATGAACGTGGATTTCATTTTCTTTGGTCACTAGATCTTCTGTTTGTTAGCATGTGCGCTACTAAAGAAATCTTTGAGCATGTGGCTTTAGTTTGTTTTCAAACTTTGCTTTAGGCACAGAAGTGAGAGGTGATGGGATATGCTAAATAGGTTGTAAAGAAGAGGTACAAATCCAGCCACAAGCTAGCACAACATTTTAAGGTTGTAAAAATAGCATGCTTTTGTCAACTACCACATATATTAACATAATAATCAAAACTAAGGTGAACATGACATTTTATTGATTTCGGCTACCATTGTTTAAAGGACAGTAGAATGTCTATTTTAATGTCAACATTATTAAATGCAGAGAAAGAAATTCACCGCTTATATGTGCTGTAATTTGTCACCCTTCACACTGCTTCTCCAACAACAGTTTCCAGCATTTCACAAAATTAGCAATAGAAATCTATATTTGTGTAGTTTTCCGAACCGTGCAGTGCCCGTAGATTGAAGGACATTTCTCTCAGTGAGGAGACATTATGTTAGAAGAAGGAAAATACAGAACAGTCATTAAAAAGGTCAGCTCTCCAGTTTCTGTATAATTTACTTCCTCTTCCTGCCTATGTAACATGGATTCTGAAATGTATTCAGAATGAAGGTTATTCTTCATATACATCAGGGGTGGGAAAGCTGTGGCCCTCCAATCCCTCCCCCCCCAGCAGCATGTCCAGTTGTCAGACATGATGGAAATTGTAGTCCCACAGTATTTAAAGGATCACAGGTTAGCCATCCTTGACTAAATGAATTAGTTAAGAGTAGCAGGGGCTGAGAAAATGTGGAGGCTGAAGAGGTAACAGGCAGTGCAATTTTTCTAGGAAAAGAGGTGCTGGAGCTCACCATGAACCCCCCCCCCCCGCTCTTATAATGGCAATGGCACCCAACCAATAGGGGTTGTAACTGTTGGGAGTTCAGGACCCTGGCAGAGACACATGCCCGACTGGCATGTTCTCTCCCTCCTGGTCAATCGTTCGGGAGCTTCATAAGCTTTCTTCAGCCCGAACATCACAGCAACCGATGCCAACCGACAATGCCACACTTAGGGATCCACAGAGTTTGCGCATCATGCGCTTGACAGACCTCAGCAACTCAGCGTTTTGGCTAATCTACTTTATTTACATATAAACACACACAGAGCACTGCAACATGGCTCCCTCGCTCTCTAGCATCAGACAGCAAAGAGAAAAAGAACAAAGGACAATAGTCCCACTTCATGGAACACAGTAAAACAAACATCCTGTCTCCGTCACTTCCCACTCTGTGGAGTCAAAACATACACCGTCATGTGAAAGACAACAATCCCATGACTGCAATCATGGAGCAGGAATTCTAACAGGAACTGAGTTCCAGTAAATTGTGGCTGGAAAAAAACCCTGGGCCTAGGGAAGGGATATGTCAGCGATGGCCCTTCCCTGACAGGAAACGGGAACGCTGGCCGACAGAGGGAACAGATAAGGTTGGAATGCAGGGAGGAGACGGTGGCAGGCTGCAGCCATAACTTGATCTCTGAGCACAGAGATCAGGGAGGGGAAAGTCCGAGTGAGAATATGCAGCCTGTCAACTCCAGCAGTGAATCAGACACAGGAAGACCGGCAATAGCCTCTCCCAAAACTCATAGGCTCTCAAGACTTTGCGAGAGGCGCAAAAAGGAAAGGAAACAACAGTGGGTGTTTTCCTGTCGGGGGAAAAGGGGGCATAGCTCAGTCCCAGCAACTGCTTCATCGGGGAGAACGCTGAGTAGCTGAGCCCCATCATGATTTGTTTGTTTGAGCAATAAATCTGAAATAATTGACTGCCGGAGTTGTCTCGCGTCTGTGGGAGAGACCCAAGCCATTACAGGATATTGGTGAGAATAATGGTCCTGAGGGACTCAGAGAAGAGGAGAACGTCCTGAAAGAACAGTCTGAAAAGGAGAGAGCATGGGAGAGAATGGAGAGAGAGGTGAAGAGCATGCTGATGTGATGAAACCTGTCATACCCTCCAACATTTCTCTGATGAAAATAGGGACATCAATTATTGTTGTTGTTGTTGTTGTTAGCCGCTCTGAGCCTGGCTTTGGCTGGGGAGGGTGGGATATAAATAAATTTATTATTATTATTATTATTATTATTATTATTATTATTATTATTATTTGCAACATATATAAAAACAGTATTAAACATTAAACATTAAAAAAAAAGTCCTTACACAGGGCTGCCTTCAGATGTCTTCTAAAGACTGTATAATTACTTACCTCCTTGGCTCAGGGGTCATATAACTCCATACACTCCAACATTTCTCCAATGAAAATAGGGATGTCCTAATGGAAAGGGAGACATTCTGGGATCAAATCAGAAACTGGGACGGCTTGTGTAAATCTGGGACGCCCCTGGGAAATAGGACACGTGGAGGGTCTGTTATTGTTGGCTTGAGTATTCTTAAAGCACTCTTATAACACTTGAACAGCCTTGGAAAGTCCTGTGTTTGCTAAGGGTGCTGGATCAACACCCTTGACATATTACAGTTCCCAGGATTTCCCATGACTGCTAAAGTAGTATAAGAGAGCTTCAAATATATGGTGTTGATATGACCTGTCACATATTGATTTGAAACATAACTTGCTGGTAGTGATATTCTAGTATTCTGTTTTCATATTTGAAAATGATGGCTGGAACATCCACGATTTCATCAAGAACTCGCTCCCCTACAGGGCATATTTATGCAAGTCTCCTAGTTTCAGAATCAACATAATCGTCTATGGTAGGCTGCTGCCAAGGGGAAGGAAAATTCCTGCAAGAGCCCAAATTTAGGAGTCTGTGTTAAGTTTATTTAACAAAAGTGAATTGGGGAAACTTCAAAGGAGATCAAAATAACTCTTTGAAGTTGCACAGTGCATTGACCGTTTACTTTTCCGAGACAGAAAAAGAACTGTGGGCTCTATTTTAAGCAAAGTCTCTCAAACATTGCCATTACACGATTGCAGGGGACTCTGCTAATACACTGGTAGGCTAAACGTAATATGGAGAGCAATAACTACATTAAATGAGAGCTGTAGTTGTGGTCTCCTATCTACCAAGCTGATTTTTTTTAAAGACTTCCTTTTTTACCCAAGGGTGAATCTAAATACACACACACACAGATATCTTGGGAAGCTCAAGCAGTTCATTCATCTTGGGGTACTAAGGGAACCAACTAGGCTCATCGGTTTCATTTTGCCAATAACTTTTCACAGTATGTGTTAATGAAGTCACATTTCAACTCATTGAATGCTGAATTTTAATATATTTGAATCTCACTGGGTGTGATTTTCAAACAAGGACAGTACCCAACTGCTCCTGGATGCCAGTGGGAGATAGCTACTTAACTTCCTTCATCTGCCGTGGCATGAGATACTTTCAAACCCAAAGTCAAATAATCCAGATGATGCTCTCCAAAATTGTACATATTTACACCCCCACCACATGTGAACATAAGTCCCTGATTCCTGGCATCCCCTCCAACATAACACGGAATATTCCTTGTTGATTTGATTTAACCTGACTGGTGTTAAATACCATCTCCAAATTAATTTATAATAATTTTATTCTTATAGACAGCATTTTCAACATATGTTTCTCCCATAGTTTTCCCCAGCTGTGACTATCCATCTGCCCTGTTATAAAAGGGGAAACCAGTGAAAGTTATAAAATATTAATAGAAATGCATATTGTATTTTAAACAATTGTGTACAACTTACATGAATAGTATGGAGAATGCTGCAGATGGCTATGATTTCCTGCTCCATTGCAAAAGCTGCACATTGTTCTTATGAAGAAGTGTCCCAAATAGGAAACAGGCTTGGGGATCCGGGGGGAGGGTATGTGTAATTGGATGCTCAGGATAATGCAGAATTCAGCCATTTACACACATGATACATAGATGTTGTTGTTGTTGTTGTTTAGTCGTTTAGTCGTGTCCAACTCTTCATGACCCCATGGACCAGAGCACACCAAGCACTTCTGTCTTCCACTGCCTCCTGCAGTTTGGTCAAACTCATGCTGGTAGCTTCGAAGACACTATCCAACCATCTCGTCCTCTGTCGTCCCCTTCTCCTTGTGCCCTCCATCTTTCCCAACATCAGGGTCTTTTCCAGGGAGTCTTCTCTTCTCATGAGGTGGCCAAAGTATTGGAGCCTCAGCTTCACGATCTGTCCTTCCAGTGAGCACTCGGGGCTGATTTCCTTCAGAATGGATAGGTTTGCTCTTCTTGCAGTCCATGGGACTCTCAAGAGTCTCCTCCAGCACCATAATTCAAAGGCATCAATTCTTCGGCAATCAGCCTTCTTTATGGTTGACCACAGCTTGACATGAGCCAACAGTGTGACGCGGCAGCTAAAAAAGCCAATGCAATTCTGGGCTGCATCAATAGGAGTATAGCATCTAGATCAAGAGACGTAATAGTGCCACTGTATTCTGCTCTGGTCAGACCTCACCTGGAGTACTGTGTCCAGTTCTGGGCACCACAGTTCAAGAAGGACACTGACAAACTGGAACGGGTCCAGAGGAGGGCAACCAAAATGGTCAAAGGCCTGGAAACGATGCCTTATGAGGAACGGCTAAGGGAGCTGGGCATGTTTAGCCTGGAGAAGAGGAGGTTAAGGGGTGATATGATAGCCATGTTCAAATATATAAAAGGATGTCACATAGAGGAGGGAGAAAGCTTGTTTTCTGCTGCTCCAGAGAAGCGGACACGGAGCAATGGCTCCAAACTACAAGAAAGAAGATTCCACCTAAACATTAGGAAGAACTTCCTGACAGTAAGAGCTGTTCGACAGTGGAATTTGCTGCCAAGGAGTGTGGTGGAGTCTCCTTCTTTGGAGGTCTTTAAGCAGAGGCTTGACAACCATATGTCAGAAGTGCTCTGATGGTGTTTCCTGCTTGGCAGGGGGTTGGACTCGATGGCCCTTGTGGTCTCTTCCAACTCTATGATTCTATGATTCTATGATTCTATGATTCCATACATCACTACTGGGAAAACCATAGATTTTACTATACGGACCTTTGTTGGCAAGGTGATGTCTCTACTTTTTAAGATGCTGTCTAGATTTGTCATTGCTTATCTCCCAAGAAGCAGGCGTCTCTTGATCATGGAGCCCAAGAAAGTAGAATCTCTCACTGCCTCCATTTCTTCCCCTTCTATTTGCCAGGAGGTGATACATAGATAGCCATGTCTATATGATGACTGTTAGTAGTTTTAATTTGCACTGAGAAAACTGAGTATTTTTCTGAGCAAAATTTCTTTTAAAGTATCAGGCAGAATTAAGGTAGTCCCCCCCATACTCCTAATCAGTATGTTTTATGTATTTCCACCAAAATATTTAATTTATATTAATCAATGGATTTGTAATATAATTGCTAATTCACTGCAATCCCTGCCATTTATCCCCAATCTACCTTTGTTCCTATTTTGTTAAATATTTCCCTGTTCTTTAAAATAAGAAGCACTACAAGTTTTCAAAAATAGCTTTCAAAGCTATTTAAAGTGATCTAAAGCTTTTAAAAACAAGCTGCCTATCCAGTATTGTCCAATAAGCCAATAAGTTGTGGATGCTTTGGGGAAATTTTCCTTTCAAGAAATTGTGGAGCGGGGGGTAGGAAATGTTTGCTACGTGCAGAACTTACCTGGAGAATTTTGTAGCTAGTTTGTTTCCCCACAGCCTTCTTGGATACATTTACAGTGGTACCTCGGGTTACATACGCTTCAGGTTACAGACTCCGCTAACCCAGAAATAGTACTTCAGGTTAAGAACTTTGCTTCAGGATGAGAACAGAAATCGTGCTCCGGCAGCGCGGCAGCAGCAGGAGGCCCCATTAGCTAAAGTGGTGCTTCAGGTTAAGAACAGTTTCAGGTTAAGTACGGACCTCCGGAACGAATTAAGTACTTCACCCGAGGTACCACTGTACTCCTAGTTTCTTTTTCTTCTTCATCAGCTGACAAATTATGTTGAAAATCTGCACCACTCTTAACACTCTTCAGGAGTCTACTGAGTCAAAGGAAGGAAGGAAGGAAGGAAGGAAGGAAGGAAGGAAGGAAGGAAGGAAGGAAGGAAGGAAGGAAGGAAGCTCAACAGGTTATTGAGCATGTATGTTTTGCTTCCAGTCACATATATAGTGAGCACCTGTGCTCAATTCTGAATTTGCTGGCGTTACTTGTTGCTGTTGTTCACTGGTGGGGAAAAAAGCACACTCTGTGCATGTTCAGAACAGCCACTGCACGTGAGGGAAGGAGTAGCAGAAGGGGCACCCTCCCAATGACAGCACTGCCACCCACCCAGACAACAGTGACAAGCTATACCTGTTGAAATCGGCACTCTTAAAGTTGCAGAAGCCATGTTCTCTTTTGTACCTGGCCAATTCACCTGTTTGATGGTGCGCACAGCATTGGGAAGCACAACGTTGCTGCTGTTGTACCTACTTCTGCCCAGAGGCTTCCCTCTGCTTACCAAAAAACTAGGTAGTGAAGATTGTGCCTTCTATCCCATGTCGCTGGCTACACTCATCTGATGGAAATAAATCACAGTGGTACCTTGGTTCTCAAATGCCTTGGTGCTCAAACAACTTGGAACCCAAACACTGCAAACTCAGAAGTGTTCCAGTTTTTGAACTTTTTTTGAAAGCTGAACGTGTTCCGTTTTGAGTGTTACACTGACGATTTGAGTGATACACCTCTGATTTGAGTGCCACACTTCCATTTTGAGTGCCACACTTCCATTTTGAGTGTTACGCTGAGGTCTGTCTGTTTTTGCTATTTATTTTGCGTTTTTGTTTTTGCGGCTCTTTTTTGTTTTGTTTTTGTGGCTGTGTGGAACCCAGTTCAGCTACTGATTGATTGTTTGTGTGACTGCAGTACAGTATTGTTTTCATTTTATGGATCCATGGTCTCGTTAGAGAGTAAAACTCATGTTAAATTTCTGTTTTGGGGGTTGTTTTAAAAGCCTGGAATGGATTAATCCATTACTTACTATGGGAAAGCATGACTTGGTTTTGGAACACTTTGGTTTTGGAACAGACTTCTGGAACGGATTAAGTTTGAGAACCAAGGTACAATGTATCCAGGTTACCTTTCATTAATAGATTTATTCAAGAAGGTAGCTAGCCTGCCAAGTTCAAGAGGTAGCCTTGAGGCTCATTTCTGGTGAAATGCTTGCTTTGTAGTGAAACATTCAGAAGTCATTCTGAGTCCTCCCTCCCTCCCTCTCTTCCCATCCCAGTCATTCTTGAGATTCTGGGAGGAGGGAGGAGGATTCTGGGATGTATCCTACTGCACAATCTTCAGTGATGGCAGAGAACCTTGGATCAAGCAAAGCACCTGAATTCACCACGAAACTCAAAACATTTCGGACCATTGCAATATATTATTTACATTCAGCTGTTCATATAACAAACCATTTTCTGGCCCGTTCATGAATATCATTTTGTTGGCACGTAAGTGCTTCCTAAGGTGATCTGTACTGTCAGCTTCACCATATAGTATTGTAGAACGTAACAAATACTCCCATGCAGCAGTCAAATGCACTTGCACAAATCTTCAGAAATTACACTGTTAATCTCTAATAATTTGTGGATCTGAAAAGATGCAGAATGGAGGAAAGTTAATTAACTGGCATAGAACATTTTAATTTCTTTAGTTTTATAGATGACTCAGCATTTAAATAAAATAAAACCAGTGCATCGACCCTGCATTTTTTATTACTTTTTGCAAACCAATGTTTAAGTAATTACTTGAGAAAACGCTCTCTCCCTCTGTGGAGTCTCAGTTCCTGGAAAATGTGTATTTGTGCAGGGACATAAAATTGGTTTTGTGCAATATTGAAGTGCAGCTTCAGCTGATCTGAAGTGTACAAAAAAGGATTTTTCTGCCGACTTTTTATAAAAGAGTAGACTAGCTGGGCTGCTCTCTCTCCTGTGCTTACATTTTCTGAAGCATAAAACAAATGCTGGATAAACTGCTTGGGTAGCCTCGGTCTGATTTAGCAAACAAAGGGCACCAACAGTTAAGGCGATCAAGTTCTGTTGGAAAAAGCAAACAGGCTGAAATCATGCAGATGAAATCTGTCCCCGGCCTCAGACTGGAGAGTCACACGGGTGGACTTGAGGACATTGCAATGGAAGCAAAACCCATGTGCCAGTGCAGGATCAGGCCATTGGACCATCTAGTTCGACATCCTGATCTCATAGAAGCCAACCAAATGCCTGTGGAAAACCCACAAGCTCCCCTCCTCTGGTTTCCAGCAAATGGTATTCAGAGGTTTTACTGCCTCCCACAGCAGAAGTGAAATATAGACATTGTGACTAGCAGCTGTTGATGGTGGTGGTTTCTGTTGTCCATTTGCTGGTTTCAGCTATCATTTCTTTAGATCAGTGGAAGATGCACCAGAGAAGTGATGAAGAATATGCATTGTGCAAAAGGGTGTGTTACAGAGAACTAGGCAGAGGGCCTTCTTGGTAGTGGCACCCGCCCTGTGGAACGCCCTTCCATCAGATGTCAAGGAAATAAACAACTATCTGACTTTTCGAAGACATCTGAAGGCAGCCCTGTTTAGGGAAGTTTTTAATGTTTGATGTTTTATTATGTTTTAAATATTCTGCTGGGAGCTGCCCAGAGTGGAATAATATTATTACAGTCATACCTTGGTTTTGAAACAGCTTAGTTCTTGAACATTTTGGTTCCCGAACGCTGCAAACCCGAAAGTGACTGTTCCAGTTTGCGAACTATTTTTGGAAGCTGAGTGTCCGATGGGGCTTCCGCGACTTCTGAGCTTCCTGCAGCCAATCAGAACCCGCGCTTTGGTTTCCGAACGTTTTAGAAGTCAAATGGACTTCCAGAACGGATTCTGTTCGACTTCCAAGGTATGACTGTATTATTATGATTATGATTATGATTATGATTATTGATAAATAAGGGACATGCAATTCTGTACAATGCTGGCAGTCAGTTATAGGACTCGAAATGTGTGAAAGAAACAGGCAGAAAAAAATGCTGGTTTCCACAGATTGTTTTCCACACTGCAAACTTTCTACCTCTCCATAGGTGTCATTCTCCCCAATGGCTTATTCTGATGTGCCATTACATTTCTTCGAATATCACCTCCAGGCAGGACAACTGAAGCAGCCCTTATGGTTTCACAGTCCTGGGAGAGAAATTATAGGCTAGCCATTATAGAGGTCCCTGTGAAAACTTACAGCCAGTTGTATAAAAGACAGCAGTGTACCAGCTGTTTATCTCCTCTTCGCCACAGGGGCGAAATCGTTTTGTAAGTACTGTGTGTTGCAGCGGGCAGGGGAAGAAGAGGATATGTTGACATTTTGTGCAGTTTGCTCCCAGTTCTGGAATGACATGCCTCTCAGATGAACCAGAATGCCCCAGAGCTCACTAATGGTTAGAAAGGTGATGTCGGCAGAATTCTAGAAAACTTCACATTAATGTGAGAACCAGTGGCCTGTCTGAACGATTAAGAGCAAATATGAAGAATTGCGAAGGATTGCTCTAGCCACTTCTTGTTCCTCATAAATGTGGCTCTTCTAACTTAAATGCCCCCTCCCTCCCATGCCAGTCAGATCCTTGCATCCCAATTGTATACACATCTATTCATGGCATGAGCAAATTTCTGAGTTTGGTAGTAAAGTCAACTGGGCCAGTCTGCCAGGAGAAGTCCGTGCAAGGGCTGCTGGCGGTGGTGCACAGATGTTTTTAAATCCTCCCTGAATGTTAATAAAGAGGGTGACAGATGCCCTTGACCAGGAAGGGTATTCCACAAATTGAAAACTGCCACCGAGAACTTATTGTCATGAGTCAATGCCATTTATACAGCTCCCCAGTAACACTACCACAAGAGGTCCCCTGCAGATCATAAGGCCCAAGATGGTTGATATTAAAGTAGCATTTTAGGTACTTTGTCATTTAGGGCTTTGTATAATAAGAATAATGTATAATGTATAATAATAATAATGGGATGCGGGTGGCACTGTGGGTTAAACCACAAAGCCTAGGACTTGCTGATCAGAAGGTCGGCGGTTCAAATCCCCATGACGGGGTGAGCTCCCGTTGCTCAGTCCCTGCTCCTGCCAACCTAGCAGTTCACAAGCATGCCAAATTGCAAGTAAATAAATAGGTACCACTCTGGCGGGAAGGTAAACAGCATTTCCGTGTGCTGCTCTGGTTCACCAGAAGCGGCTTAGTCATGCTGGCCACATGACCCAGAAGCTGTACGCCGGCTCCCTTGGTCAATAAAGTGAGATGAGCGCCGCAACCCCAGAGTCGGTCACGACTGGACCTAATGGTCAGGGGTCCCTTTACCTTAATAATAATAATAATAATAATAATAATAATAATAATAATATATTATTTATATCCCACCCTCCCCAGCCGAAGCCGGGCTCGGAGCTGCTAACAACAGTAAACATAACACAGTTTACATAAAATCACAATCACTTAATTGAAATACATTCTAAAATCAATTCATTCTAAAATCAATTCATTCTAAAATCAGTTCAGAGTCAAATTAATGGCAACCATTGGGCTAGAGTTCTATGAGGATTACGGAAGGAGGGGGTCAGACTGTGCCTTGGCCAAAGGCCTGGTGGAACAGCTCTGTCTTGCAGGCCCTGCAGAAAGATGTCACCCTCTTAAATTGGGTCCAGTGGCTCACTTGCAGACAATGCAATGCTTTCGTGGTCCCATAGGCTGCCCTGCTTATCAACCAAGCACTAGCCTTAGCCCCCAGACCCTCTTCAAGGGTAGCCCCATTGTGGAACACTCTCCCCAGAGAGACTCACCTGGTGCCATCATTGTATGTCTTTAGGCTCCAGGCAAAAACATTCCTCTTTACCCAGGCCTGTGGTTATTAAATAATCTATGGCTTGTGAAAGTATGGGGAGAGGATTGTTATTATGGTGACTATTTTATTATTAGGCTTTCTGTCACTATGCTTTTTATCATTGATGTTCAGAATGTTGTACACTGCCTGGGATCTTTTGATAAAAGGCGGTATACAAATTAAATAAAGAATAATAAAGAATAGAGAGCAACTGGACAACTGAGGCCAGGCTATTCCGGTCCAGAACAGCCAAAGCTGCAGACCAGCTGAAGTTGGGCATAAGCACTCCTAGTCACAGAAAGCACTATAGATTCCAGTGACAAGCTGAAATCCAGGAGTGTTTCCAAAGTATGGAGATTCTCCCTCAGCCAGAGTGCAACCCCTTCAGAGAACGTCACCCACCTAATTCCCAGGCAAAGCAACAACCCACCCACAACAGCACCCTCTTAGTCATCCTCCCGTTCAGCACATCTTCACAGCTTCCCCATATCTCCCTTCCCATATAGCATATCCTGCAACAATTCTCCAATGAAAATAGGGATGTCCTATTTAATAATACTAATACGAATACTAATAATACCCCACCCATTTTACCGGGTTGCCCCAGCCACTGTGGGGGGCTTCCAACATTAATAATAATAATAATAATAATAATAATAATAATAATAATAATTCTACCCCACCCATCTGGCTAGGTTTCCCCAGCCACTCTGGGCAGCTTCCAGCACAAATAAAAGCACAATAAAATGTCAACCATTAGAAAACTTCCTGATACAGGAAGTTGTGACAGTTGTATAGCCCCTTGGAACCGCTTAGAGATTTTACCAACATCCAGCGGTATATAAAATTTGTTAAAACAAATAACAAAATATGTTATACTGGCTTGTGAATTGGTTCATTGCATGAGGATACAGCAGGTATCCTCAACCTTTTCAGACCCAGGACACAATTTTAACTCAAACATGCATTTGGGGACCCATTTCTTAATCTTTTACTATATAATTTGCATGATGATAGTGCTCCTGTTTCGACCCACCTTGGTCCAGGCTGTGGCTCACTGATGGATCCTAACCTACCAGTTGAAGACCAGTGATCTATGGTGTTTCTTGAAATGAATATGCTCTTGTCTGGTCCAGATGCAACATAGGAGGCTGGTGGGTGTGCTCTGGAGAGGGCCTTAGATCAGCCTTCCTCAACCTTGGCCCTCCAGATGTTTTGAGACTACAATTCCCATTATCCCTGACCACTGGTCCTGCTATCTAGGGATCATGGGAGTTGTAGGCCAAAAACATCTGGAGGGCCAAGCTTGAGGAAGCCTGCCTTAGATCCTTCACCAGTTTTTGTTTACAGCAAAAACACAATAAACATAATAAAACTTTAAACATCAAAAAACTTCCCTATGCATGGCTGCCTTCTGATGTCTTCTAAAGCTTGTATAGATACTTATCTGCTTGGCTCAGGGATCACATAATTCCATACCCTCCAATGAAAATACGGATGTCCTGCCATATCATCCAACATTTCTCTGATGAAACTTCCTTATACAGGTCTGCATTCATACCCCTTCTAAAGATTGTATAGTTACTTATCTCCTTGGCTCAGGGGTCACATAATTCCATACCCTCCAACATTTCTCCAATGGAAATGTTGTTGTTGTTGTTTAGTCGTTTAGTCGTGTCCGACTCTTCGTGACCCCATGGACCAGAGAACGCCAGGCACTCCTGTCCTCCACTGCCCCCCGCAGCTTGGTCAGACTCATGCTGGTAACCTCGAAAACAATGCTGGTAACCTCGAAAACAATGGAAATAGGGACGTCCTAAGGAAAAGCAGGACATTTGGGGATCAAGTGAGAAACCGAGAGTTCTTCTGTAAATCTTGGACTGTCCCTGGAAAATAGGGAGACTTGGAGGGTCTGAAATTGTGCCCTTGTGTATTCTTCTGTCTCCAATATAACCTCTTCTAATTTTTGCTTCATCACATTTTGTGTTACTGAGTTGGTGACTGTCTCACTCAAGTTTGCTAATTTAAGTTTCTTATAGCAGGCAACTTGATGACTATTTGCCGCAGAAGAGAATGTCAGAGGGTATTGTGTATCTACTTGACAGGATTATTTAGCACCAATGTGCCTTCGGAAAATACACTACACCAAGCAAACTTCATGCTCCTCATTCCTATATATTTCTGTATCATTCTCTTTCCTACTAAGGATAAACACTGTCCTTTCTCTTCAGCCCTCGTCTCTCTAAGTGTCCAAGTAACATAATTTATGCTGTTTGTTATCTTTGAGTGCACGTAATCTACTCAGACTTCCCAGATAAGCTGCATTCTTCCATATCATGTAGAGTTCATTGACTCTGAAAACAATATAGTTATATTGGTAAATTTGTGTTTTCAGTCATGACTACCAGCAGCACAACAATTTTGGGTACTTTGCTAGGATGAGAGTCTAATAACAGCTGATGCGACAGTATTTGTGAAAAATTAATTTACTCTGTAAACAGCCTCTGTATCATTTTTGTTTTAAATGAGGGTTTGAGGGATTATTGAGCAATATGAAGCACTAAATGTGCCGTGATCAGCAGGTTTCATGTGAACTGGACTTGCCCTTTGAATCTCTTTGGACTATTACACTGCACTAGATATATAGCAGCGCAAAAGCATGCTGCTTGACTATTAAAAAGCAGGCTCGCTTGCTTCTGTCGCTTGGAGCAGAGGAAGTTTGCTGCAATGAAATCAACAAGTGAAACTTCCAGTGGTACAAGGCTAAATGTTATCAGCGGTTAACTGCTGCAGATCAAACTTCTGTCAAAGCGACACTTGGCAACCCTTGATGCTTCAAGCAGCGGATTCTACAACAAAAAAACCTCTGCCCTTACTTCACATTGAGGGTAATAAATTTCAGTCTTGCTTGTACAACTTCAGAATGCTCAAGGGGACAGAAATGATGGGTTGATCAATATAAGGACAGGTGCTCTGAGCAGAAACATGACCTGTCTTTACAGAGGCCAGCCTGGAATCTTTTCCCCTGACATGCTAGCTTTCCACATGCAGGAATGTATTATTATTATTTTGTATGAAGAAGCAGCCAGTCATGTTTACTGCCACCTGCAATTTGAAGTGGCATAGTATATGGGAAATCAGCCCTGAGTGCTCACTGGAAGGACAGATTGTGAAGCTGAGGCTCCAGTACTTTGGCCACCTCATGAGAAGAGAAGACTCCCTGGAGAAGACCCTGATGTTGGGAAAGATGGAGGGCACAAGGAGAAGGGGGCGACAGAGGACGAGATGGTTGGATAGTGTTTGC
Organism: Podarcis cretensis; assembly: GCF_951804945.1. Taxonomy (NCBI): domain Eukaryota; kingdom Metazoa; phylum Chordata; class Lepidosauria; order Squamata; family Lacertidae; genus Podarcis; species Podarcis cretensis. The sequence goes on along the minus strand of NC_137176.1, from coordinate 19,969,087 downwards.
GAGGTTACCAGCATGAGTCTGACCAAGCTGCGGGCGGCAGTGGAGGACAGGAGTGCCTGGCATGCTCTGGTCCATGGGGTCACAAAGAATCGGACACGACTAAACAACTAAACAACAACAACAAGTATATGGGAAATGCAGCTGGAAGACAAAATGTATCGAGGAGTTAGTGATCTGAGACGGAGTCCTTCCTGCCTCTGTTCCTTCCCCCTCCCTCTCTTTAGATTTTTTTGAAAACAGTCTTAAGCCCCCGGTGCCTTATCAGTTCGGGAGGATAGTGATGGGTAACTACCTTCATGTTTGACATTGTTTTGAGAAAGGAAGGTGTCAGGGAACTGCCATTAGAGCTGGAGGCGGAGGGAAGGCTCCAGAGGGATGCCGGAGAGGGTCCCAGTAGGGAGAGAGGCAGCCCATCTGCTGGGGAAGGAAATCAGCGTAACACCAGTGGAGAAGGGGGGCAGAGAGGGGATTTGGAGAGGAGGCTCTAAGACTCTTCGCCAGAAACCAGCAGGGAGAGCACGGGTACTCTGCTGCCCACTCCCTCCCTGCGCAGAAGACTTCCGCGCAGGGAGAGTAGGAGGATACTTGGCGTCAAAGAACTTCTTTGCTGGAAGAGATTCAAAAAACGCCCACTGACGGATTCTGCCAGCGACTGAGACAGCCACGAAGTGAAGGGCTGTCCAGACAGAAAGGGTTCAACCAGACAACCAAGCCAAGAGTGGCGGCAACTTTACGCACAAGCAAACCCTAGAACCATTACAGAAGGCATTGGGAGGGGGTGACTCATCGATGATCTGCACGTAGTCGGGCTTGAAAGCTACACAGGTTATCAATAAAATCAAATGGTTTGGGCAGAGTTTCTCTGAAGCTCATGCACAGACTGATTGGCTGCAGGGCCGTGCAAACTGAGACTACCTGGGGAGTCACTTTGCTGCTTCTTGGGGCTTCCAAGTTGCAGTTTGAAGTGCTTGCTTGGTATGTATGTATGTATGTATGTATGTATGTATAAAGCTGGCCACCTCATGAGAAGAGAAGACTCTCTGGAAAAGACCCTGATGTTGGGAAGGATGGAGGGCACAAGGAGAAGGGGACAACAGAGGACAAGATGGTTGGACAGTGTTCTCGAAGCTACCAGCATGAGTTTGACCAAACTGCGGGAGACAGTGGAAGACAGGAATGCCTGGCATGCTCTGGTCCATGGGGTCATGAAGAGTCGGATACGACTAAATGACTAAACAACAACATGTATGTGTTTATGTGTGTGTGTGTGTGTGTATGTATGTATGTATGTATTATTTACTCAACTGATACACCACCCTATACCCAGAGGTCTCAGGTCAGTTCACGACAAGACCACAACATATAAAATCAAAGCAAAAGCAGTAACCCAATAACCACCACCACCACCCCCGCTGAAAAAAGAAAGCCACATTCCAAAAGGGTGTTGGATGTCAATAAAATCAACCAAAGGCCTGGTCAAAAAGGAATGTTTTTCTGGTGCCTAAAGGTGTGTAATGAAGGTGCCAGGCCAACTTCCCTGGGAAAGCATTCCACAGATGGGGAGCCACTGCAGAGAAGACCCGTTCTCATGTTGCCACCCTCTAGACCTCTTGAGCAGGAGGCACACGAAGAAGGACCTCAGAAGATAATCTCAAGGGCTGGGTAGGTTCATTTGGGAAGAGGCGGTCCTTGAGGTATTGCAGTCTTGAGCTGTTTAAGGCTTTATAGGTCAAGGGATGTGGGTGGCGCTGTGGACAGAAGTGGTTTAGTCATGCTGGCCACATGACCGGGAAAGCTGTCTGTGGACAAACGCCAGCTCCCTCGGCCTGAAAGCGAGATGAGCACCACAACCCCATAGTTGCCTTTGACTGGACTTAACCATCCAGGGGTCCTTTACCTTTACCTTACAGGTCAAAACCATGTATACATTGCTTGCTGTTTTAGAATAAAACATTTAATCTTCTCACTCACTTGTGTATTTTGTATTGCTTCTGAACAGGGGTCAACAAACATTTTCAGCAGAGGCCCGGTCCACTGCCCCTCAGACCTTGTGGGAGGCCAGACTATATTTTTTTGGGGTGGGGAAATGAATGAATTCCTATGCCCCACAAATAACCCAGAGATGCATTTAAAAAAAAAAAAGACACATTCTACTCATGTAAAAACACACTGGTTCCCGGACTGTTCGCAGGCCGGATTTAAAAGGCGATTGGGCCGGATCCGGCCCTCAGGCTTTAGCTTGCCTGCCCATGCTTCTGAATCTCATTTTAAAAGAGCCACCTTGCATTTAGCAAGACAGACAATTCAGACACAGCTGGATGAATGAATGGGAACTTGATCTCTCCTCTGCCTTGCTTCAGGAATCTCCTCCCCTGAATTACCACTGGTGTGGATATCTGTGCCAGCGGCGTAGCGTGGGTTGTCAGCACCCGGGGCAAGGCAAGTAATTTGCGCCCCCTAACCCGGGGCAAGGCAAGTAATTTGCGCCCCTAACCCCTAACCTGCCGCCGCTGCCAGCTTCTTCTTGCTGCTGCCTGGGCTGGGGTATTTACGGTAAGGTAGCCACGGCGGCTACAACTTGCCCGGAGGAGGAGGAGGGCAGACAGGCGAGGAAAATGCAACATGGCCCAGCAGCTGCAGCAGCGGCGGCGGCGGCAGGGCTGTGAGGAGGGGCTGCCTGGCGCGCCCTCCGCGGCCCTGACGCGCGGGGACCATGGCGAGCGCTGAGAGCCGCTGCCTGCCGGACGCCTTCAGCCCGGATGCGCGCACAGCTCGTCGGTTCCGCGAGACATGGGGCTCTGCTACAGCCTGCGCCCGAGGCTCTTCGGCGACTCCAGAGGCGGCGAGCGCGTCCCCCCCCAGATGTTACGCCAGGTGCGGCCGGCCCCCCCTGCACCCCCCACGCTACGCCACTGATCTGTGCGGCTTTTGATAGCCTTTTGGTGGCTCCAAAAGCCTGACAAAAATCCACCCATGCTGCAATAAACATTTGCAGTAGGAAAACGCTCCCATTGCTTTCAAAGGGGATTCACCCCACTGATGCTAATTGCAGTGTGGCAAGAATAATTTTCATCACTTCCCAAGATGATGATGTTGATCTTTAAACCCAGGTATGGTTGCTAACAATAAAGCCAGCCAGCCATCTTGTGTTTTATTGCTGCAAGCTGACCAAGAGGCAATTTTTTTTATAAAATATAAAATTGCACCTTCAATTATTAAAAAAAAATGACAGCTAAGTTTTGCAATCTCAACAGGTCTAAGAGGCATGATGACTTTCAGGTATGTTGCCACCTGCTTGCTAATAAATATATTGGTCCCTCAAGAAAGATACACAATTAGTAAAACAAAAGCAGGATAATCTAAATGAACGTCAGGGGGTGGGGGGGTGGGGAATAGGCTACCGTAAACCTGTGTGCTTGGTTTGCCCTTGATTAAAATACAGAAACATCACAGAGGCTCATTAATGAGAAATTCTGTGATTTTTGCCTATCTTAAAAGGTAATATAAAATGATCACTTGGCAAATTCACTCTGGGCTTAATTATCCAGCACAGAATAGACAAGAGGAAGCAGAGAAAAGCCGAGAGCCATCATCACCTCTCTAGGCTGAGAACAGGCATAGACTGTACACATGTCTACACACCTGATGGCTCTTCAGCTTGGTCTCTCCTAATTGTGATAGCAGCAGAACAGGCAACACTGAGATAGCAATGGCTTTCTGTTTCCCATATTTTTTTTGTTCCTTGCCTTGGTCTTATAGTATTTCAGCCATCTTTCAGCCATCTCATTTGTGCCATTTGCTCTCACAAATAATCTGTTTGTGTGGAAGGTGCAATGTCAAGCCCTCCAACATTTCTCCAATGAAAATAGGGACGTCTTATTCCATAATAATAATGTTGTTATTTATACCCTGCCCATCTGACTGGATTGCCCTAGCCCAGACATGGTCAAACTTGGCCCTCCAGATGTTTTGGGACTACAATTCCCATCATCCTTGATCACTGGTCCTGTTTGCTAGGGATGATGGGAGTTGTAGTTCCAAAACATCTGGAGGGCCAAGTTTGGCCATGCCTGCCCTAGCCACTCTGGGCATCTTCCAACATATATAAAAACATAATAAAACACAGTGGCGTAGCGTGGGTTGTCAGCACCCGGGGCAAGGCAAGTAATTTGCGCCCCCTAACCCATGGATTTGCGCCCCCTAACCCGTGGATTTGCGCCCCCTAACCTTAACCCCCAGATGTTGCGGCTGGTGCGGCTGGCCCCCCCTGCACCCCCCACGCTACGCCACTGATAAAACATCAAACATGAAAGAACTTCCCTATACAGGGCTCCCTTCAAATGGGTTGGGGGTTAGATGACTCCATACCCTCCAACATTCCCTCTTCAAGGAAAGCCCTAAAGGGAACATGATTTCTGAAGCCAGGAGCAATGTAGTCAAGTTGCTCTGATTAATGAGCAAGCATTGCTGACATTGGAATGATCAAGGAATATCCCATAATGCACTGTGACCTTTGGCTTGGTGGTGGCATCTGCAGTTTCCCCTTTTTGGCAGAGATGCTTGAATTGAATCCACACCTGACAGCCATCAAGTCCCAGATTGGGCTTGAATCCTGACACTATAAACTGCTTGGGAGCTTTGTCCTGCATTCCCTTTGAATCCTCTTGAGTATGTTTTGATCTGTCCACCCTTCAGCAAAGGAGAACTGACCAGCCCCCAACACTGTTTTGCTGTGAACATCTTCCTACAATTACGAAGTTTATTCTGAATTTTGTCTAAATCTGCTCCTCTCCAATTTCCACCTAGTATTTCTAGTCCTGGCCTCTGCAAATGTTTCCCTATATATATATATATATATATATATATATATATATATATAGGGTTACTCTCATTTTGACTCAAAAAAACCACTGAGCCTCTTGGTCATGCCGATCAGAAGGTTGGCGGTTCGAATCCCCACAACGGGATAAGCTCCCAATGCTCTATCCCAGCTCCTGCCAGCCTAGCAGTTCAAAAGTACGCTAGTGCAAGTAGATAGATAGGTACCACTGCATCAATAAGGTAAACAGAGTTTCATGCGCTCTGATTTCTGTCACAGTGTTCTGTTACACCAGAAGCAGTTTAGTCATGCTGGCCACATGACCCGGAAAGCTGTCTGTGAACAAATGCCTCAGCCTGAAGTAAGATGAGTGCTGCAACCCCATAGACACTTTGGACTGGACTTAACCGCCCAGGGGTCCTTTACTTTTACCTTTTACTATAATAGTAAGTGCATTAATGCATACAATAAAATAACCCCAGCAACTCTGATGCATGCCCAACATTCTCTTAGCCCCACACGGAGAAAGCATTTGGGAGTAAATTGGTGTGCTTTAGGATTGCTGCAGTTTTTCTGTGCATCACATTAATCTTAACAGCCAAGAGCTTTCCCCCCTCTTCTTTAACACATTATTATTTAAAGGGAACTAGAGATGTGCTGTATTTCTCATGGGCATAGGAAATACATATAGTAAGATAATAGAGGTCATTCAATATGGGCTAAGTATGCCCAAAGGGCTTTTCTATCTATGATTTATTAAGTACCTGCAAGGATCCTAGATAACTGGCTGATAGCTTGGGAGAGTTGGAAACGGATAATTGAGAAACGCTGTTGCTTCTCACTGTATGCTACAATCGTGTTCGCTAGGAGTCCTTGGGAATGCATGTGTGCCCTCCAAACACACACTCTGTGTTTGCAGCAGTTTAGAAGCACCACACATGTCTGTAACACAAAGCAGATCTTTGTAGGAGCTCTGTGTATGCTGCAGTCTTGTGGGATCCTGTGGCGTGGGAAAAGGAGAATGTATGGTTGAGCATATCATGCCTATAAAATCCCAGCTTCCATGAAAGCCAAGTTTCTAATGCTCTAGGGTGCTGGTATATGTTCGGAAGTTTGTGGAAGTTTGTGGAACTCTTGAATTGTCGAGAGTTCAAATGTGAGGCTGTTCCTTGCTATATCTAGAAAAAAATGGAATGTATTACACAAAACAGTACCAGAAAAAAGGAAAAGCAGAATGTAGTGTGAAATGAATGGAATTGTGCATGTTTGCTTAAACTTTGTGATTAGCAGAAATTATCTTTCTTAAATGGCTCAGGACCGCAATACCTCAAGGACCGCCTCTTTCCATATGAGCCTACCCAGACCCTCAGATAATCTTCTGAAGCCCTCTCTCGTGTGCCTCCTCCTCAAGAGGTCTGGAGGGTGCCAACAAAAGAACAGGGCCTTCTCTGCAGTGGCCCCCTGTCTGCGGAATGCTCTCCCAGGGAAGTTCACCTGGAGCGTTCATTAGACACCTTTAGGCACCAGGCAAAAATGTTCCTTTTTAACCAGGCCTTTGGTTAATCCGATTTACATCCTATATCCTTTAAAAAAAATTAATGGAGGGGTATTGGGTTGCTGTTTTTTTATTAGCTATTTTGTGGTTTTATATCTTGATTTTATTCTGTGAACCGCCCTGAGACCCCTGGGTATAGGGCGGTATAATAATAATAATAATAATAATAATAATAATAATAATAATAATAATTTTGTGTTCTGTAATGCAGGATGTTGCTTTCATCCCGGTTGTACTTAGCTGTGTGCTTCCCAATTGTACACCGGTTTCTTTTGTCATGAAATATAAACAGGCCATGGTGACTAGCAGCAAGTTAGTTGGAATATTTTGCCTGCGATAATTATGCTTCCCTTGTGAAAGGCTTAGCTATTGATTTAATTTCAAAATGTCTCTGAGTGCCAGATGATTTGTGTACAATTGCCTAGATTAAAAATGATCCATTTTGAGTTCACTGTGTGATTTAGATGAAGGTATTTGCTAAATCTGGCTTAGCACGTCAATGTCATCTCTCCTGGATTAATAAGAAAGCTGTTTACACTAATGCAGCCTCCTTCTGATATTCCTCCTCAGGTGAATACAAATCCTGTTCAAAACTTGTGAATCTGACAGTCAGTGGTGACTTACAGAGGAGCATTATTACATGGAGCTGATCTGTTTATACTGAACGTTAAGTGGATAATGCAATAACCTTACAGTTTGCAGCTAATTTTGTGAATGATGGGGAGGGGTTGTGTGGGGTTTCCTTCTGTCTTTGAAGGGAAAGCAGAGAGAGAGAGAGAGAGAGAGAGAGAGAGAGAGAAACGTTCAGATGGATGAATAAGTAATGCTTGGATCAATATGTTTTGAGAGATCTTGAAAAAAATATTCAAGGTAGATTATTGGTGCAATTAGGTACCGTTGCATTTCAAAGGATGTCATGAATCTCTCCTCCTTCAATGCTATTCACTCTGTTTCATCATTTGCTAAGACCAAAGGGGAATTCTTTTAAATTGGAGGAAGTGTCACAGTGATCAGCAGAGACCAAAACTAAATATAGGTTCTTAGCATTCAAGTATTCAAGGAGATCTCAGCTGGAATGAGATACGCAGCCCTTCTGTCCCAAAGGAAGCTGTATTTTCATGGATCCCTCTACCTCTGTACATCCTTTAAGTCTGCCATATTTCAAACAGTGAAAATCCAGACGGAAGAGTTGTTGAACTTTTTGGGCAAAATTGCTTTACTAAATTCCGTTTTTCAGATATTTTTATGGAAAAATGGCACTGCCGACATGGGATGCTGGATTTTCCTGGACATTTATCCAATTTCCACCCAGACATGGCAGCCAACTGCAGTACAGTATTCCAGATATTCCTGGGAAATTCCGGACATATTGCAACCCTACATCATGTATCCCATCAATTATTTTTTGGGTCACCATGGGTTGTATCAAAATGGCGGGCATACGCCAATCCTACATCCTGGGATTCTGCCATCCCATTCCTTAAACCTACAAAAAAATTCTCCAACCTTTTTTATGCCTAAATTCTTCAGCAATTTCTTTCTGTTAGCTTGCAGTATCCCAGATGTATCCCTCCTTCTTTCCTTGTCTCTCGGCTGCCTCACTTGCTCAAGAAAGAAGGGAAGGAAAGGAGAGGGTCACTATCCACATATGACACAAAGATTGTGAATAGCATCTTCCGCTTTTTAAAAAGTGTTGATAGCAGCCATGGGTTTGAGTGACAATTGTGCTGCTAGGACTGGACAAGCAGGCGCAGATTGATGACCCCAAACTACCCAGATGGCTCTGTGTAGCCCAGCCACAGTGGATTGAGGCGGCTTCAACTTTCCGAGGAAGGAGAGGCGCAGCAGCTTACCTTGCACAATTCAAAGTGTTGGTGCTGATCTTTAAAAGCCATAAACGGCCTCAGCCCAGTATACCTGAAGCAGAATCTCTACCCCCTTCGTTCAGCCCGAACACTGAGGTCCAGCTCCGAGGGCCTTCTGGTGCTTCCCTCACTGTGAGAAGTAAAGCTACAGGGAACCAGGCAGAGGGCTTTCTTGGCAGTGGCGCCTGCCCTGTGGAACGCCCTCCCATCAGATGTCAAGGAAATAAGCAACTATCTGACTTTTAGAAGACATCTGAAGGCAGCCCTGTTTAGGGATGTTTTTAATGTTTGATGTTTTATTGTGTTTTTAATATCTTGTTGGAAGCCACCCAGAGTGGCTGGGGGAACCCAGCCAGATGGGCAGGGTATAAATACTAAATAATAATAATAATAATAATAATAATAATAATAATAATTTCTGCTTGCTGCCTAATTAAGCCAAGGAGCCAACTAGCTCATGACACAAACTTCCTACTAGAAGAGGCCAGCAGCAGTGTCCATTAAGAGGCCACAGGGAGGCCACAGGGTGCTTCCTAGCTGCCGCTCGGGGCAAGAACTGGGTCCTCCTCTTCCCTGAGCTTGGCAATGGCAGCACAGGGGGGGGGGGTGTAGGGACATCCCAGGATCAAATCTGAAGCCGGGATGACTTTCGTAATTATGGGATCACCCCCAGAAAATCGGGGCGCTTTGAGGATATGCCCCACTCCCCACAAGTGTGGGAGTCCTTTGCATGTTCAGACCCAGAGACCTCCCCCCTAAATAAATTCACACTTGACTCAAAATTTTGGTTTGGTTTTTGGCAGAATTTAGGCCACAACTTTATTGCTTACAGAAAGTGGGTGGTTGCATAGGCTCTGGTTCGACTAGCTCCCTGCCATGCAAGTAGCGCTGACCCAGGGTTCCAGCACAGGTCAGCCAAGGGTAAACACATGGATAAGCGGAAAGCCAGGAACGGGTTAACTCGGCCACCCAAATGTCCCCCTGGACTCAGGCATGGGCACAATCCCCTCACAGGGGTTGACTAAACCATCGAGTTACTGGATTCCTTTAGCGGAATACCCTTCACATAGGGATGGCGAGAGCGTTCTCCCATCCCTATCACCTGAACCAGAGCCTATCCGCAACCTTACAAGTTGTGAAAATTTGCTACACGGCAGATGAAACCCAAATGGCACCAGCCAATCAGCCAAGTGGGGAAAATTCCTGCTGTGCCCCTGTCCCAACAACAGATGACACACGACCGCATAGCAAGGTCAAGCGCAAAGCCGTAAAAGCATTGAGAGGTGGGCGGGTGTTCCAAATGCACACACCGAAAGAGGAAGCTCTGGGTCTGCGTCCCATTGGCCAGATTGTACCCAGCTTTGAGGGACCTACCAATCGGGTGTTGTGGCTTACCAATTGTACCCACCCACAACACAGAGTGTCGGTTGTCCAGGTCTCACTGCAATACGTGCCCTCTTTAAGGGAGGACCCGATTTACACATATAGCATATAGATATGATAACATATGTGATACGAGTTTTCTTTCTGAATTGATTAGTCCGCAGTCTGCACATTCACACATGCAAGCTGTTGTCTGATGCTGAGAAATTACGAACATGAGTGTGTTAGATGGAGCAAATGGTGAGTTTACATAGCGGAGCACACACTGTTGCCTGCAATATCAAGTGATGGCCTGCATGAAAGCACCGTGTCAGACACCTTAGTCATAGCTCCCACATTCCCTCAGATACATACTGTATTTTGCAATGCAGGCAAGTCTTATGTAAATATCCATGACAAATCACCAGTTAGTGAGATAGTAAAAAAACACACAACTGTGTGTGAATCAGAACTGTGCTCTGAGACACTTTTGTAGACCTTCAGAACAAAAACAAAAAACAAATGTGAGCAAGATTATTTTATTATTATTATTATTATTATTATTATTATTATTATTATTATTATTACTATTATACTGCCATATACCCGGAGGTCTCAGGTTGATTCACAGAATAAAATCAAAACCACAAAATACATAATCAAAATAATAGCAACAACCCAAAAATCCCCCATCCCCCCACCAAAAACCCCACATTTTAATACTCCATAGGATCCTCACAACGTTTAGGGTAAGACAATTAACAAACCTTGATATGGCCCCCTGCATTTATTTCGAACTATCAAGTATTCTCCAGTCACGTTGACTATCGATGAACGTTTGGAAATCTGTCTTATGGGATGGGTAAACAGGCACATTGTCCCACCAGAGCACTGTTCTCAGTGTGCTTCTGCTTGGAGCAATCTATTTCCCAGTTTGTCTTCGGGGAGGATGAAAGAATAGATTTATTTTCAATTGTCACGATGCTTGAGAGAAAATAAAAATCCTTACTGTAGCAGCAGAAGCAGCTGCTCACCTGCTCCACTCTGTCCTTTACATTAGAAGATGATGCCTCTTCACTAACATCTCTTTCAACTGCTGCTCCTACATATAGGTTAGTGACTAAAATAAATATTTAAAGAAAGCCTTTTGCTATCTCCAAAAAAACTGTGCTAATAGTCTCCCGTAGGCCTTCATTATAACTCATAACTCTGTATTATGCTGTTCAGTCGCGTAATTGGGAAATGTCAGTACTCCTAACTCCTTGAATAGTTGCTTTCCTTGGAAGGAGATGGAGGAAAAAGTTGTACTAAATGACCTAACGAGAGACTGAAACCAAGCCCCTTGGCTGCTGTCAGGTTTCCAGCTGAATTTTGAAAGCCCTTTTCTTTCTTTTTTAAGGGAGATATGTTTTGTTTAATCCCCCCCTCTTTCTCGAATGCTACTGACCTGAAGCAAAAACAGTATGGTCTCATAGAAGTCCTTATGCAAAATTCATTTCATGCTACTTGGTGACATTTTTGAGAGATGAGAGAGGGCAATAAACAGCCAAGCTCAGCGACTGCCATGCGAATTCCTATTGAGGGGGGGGGGGGGGGGAAACAGCTGGCAAAATTTGAAGGCAGGACCTCTTATAAGGATACTAAGAATCCCTTAAAAAGATTCGAGGAGGGATGGGATCACTGCCTAGGAAGGAAAACAGGTTGAAATGTGCTTTGCTTATTCACTTAACTGTTTCCTATTAGATACCTCAGAGTTTATTTATGAAAGGATGACTAATGGATGAAAACGGCGTAGCAACAGTACTGAATTATTTAAACTGCAGCCACAAAACGGCAGAGTTCAATATCTGATGATTTGGAATGATATAAAAAAGCAGCAATCCTTCGGTTTCAAGTGTGAGAAAGAGGAAGCAGGACTGTTATACATGTTAGGGTTGCGTACCTCTAGATTTTCCCAGACATATCCATGCGGAAATCTGAAAATGACCGGATTTTGACTGTTTGAAATATGGCAACCCTATTATATGTGCATTAAGAAAAATCTGGTAGGAAAAGAAAGAGGGCACTTTCATCTTTGCTCACGCTCCTAAATATAAGGGACAGCCTGTGGAAAACCAAAAGTGTAGCATATATGCGTAACTTTGTGCATGATGAGTTTAGGAGCTCATCACCTGGCTATGGAGTTGTGACTGCATTGTGACATTCACACATTGTCCAGCAAAGATTCTCAAAGTGTCCAAAGAGACCCAGATGTCAAAAGGCAGCATGGCTTAGGGGTTAGAGCAGCGCTAGGAAAGTTCCCTCTGGCTTGGTTTGAATCAGGGTAGGCAATAACAAGGAGAAATGGTCAAAAATACTCTGTGGGGAAAAGATGGGGGGGGTAGCACAAAACTTATCAAAACTGCTAACCCTTCCACTATAATGCCTCCTCTTTCACAATCCACCTTATTTGGTGACTTTTCCATGACCGTTGATTCATTTAATCTCACTTTTAATTTGTATACTGCCTTTCTGCATTACTGGTCACAAGACTAACAAGTGAACAATAAGTGTAAATACTACAGTAAAGCTCACATTAGTAGTATTAATAATGTGACCCAATAAAAAGTCCCAAAACTTTGAAATAAGCAACTTATATCAAATAAAGCAATACTCAACCATCCTTTAGAATATAATAGTAAACAGTAAAATTAAATACCAGCAAATGATAATTCAACAGTTCACACTTATCAATCGCAATAAAAAATTACTAACCTATAATCAATAAAAATAATGACAAGTTGAAATGCATAAAATAATACAAAGCACGTAAAAGGAATAAATTGAGAAATGCTCACAGTTTATGCTTTGGCATATTGGGGTGGAATCTACACACACATAAAAAGTGTTCTAAAAGTGCTTAAAAATACAGTGGTACTTCGGGTTAAGAACCTAATTTGTTCTGGAGGTCTGTTCTTAACCTGAAACTGTTCTTATCCTGAAGTGCCACTTTAGCTAATGGGGTCTCCCGTTGCCGCTGCCCCGCCACCACACGATTTCTGTTCTCATCCTGAAGCAAAGTTCTTAACCTAAGGTACTATTTCTGGTTTAGTGGAGTCTGTAACCTGAAGCGTCTGTAACCCGAGGTACCACTGTAAGCCGTTTTAAAAATACATTGAAATTTCCATAAGACTCACCATCGCCATCTAGTGTCACATTGTATAATGCACTTAAAGCACAAACAAAACATTTTATTTGCAGATGTATAGCTGAGTCCTGGATGTAATCAGGCTCACTGGGAAAACTAGACCTCTCAGAATTGGACATGCAGGGAGTAGAAGAAGGACAGCACAAAAGTGATAAGGGAGAGAGATAGAGAGAGACCTCAGGGTCATTGGTTTGAGCTCCACTTGGGCAAAAAGATTCCTGCAGGGGGTTGAATATTGGATAAGCAGGGAATGCGGCAAAGGATTTCTTCTCTGGCTCAAATTAATATCCGAGTCAAAGATGAGGGATGGATGTTGGTTGTAATGCTCACTTCATTACAAGTCAGTCAGGTTTGCATTCTGAGCCAAGGAATTAAAAACAAGAAGGCAATGTTTTGAGGCTAGAATGAAGCAGTTGGCATTAAGGCTCACGTCTGACTGATGGATTTGCAGAATGGCACTGGGAAATTCATGATCATGCCCAACTTTGTATACAGCAGTCTTGCACGACAGATCTTTTCCTGATAACAGGAAAAGTTGGAGGTTGCTCCAGTAACAACAAATGCAAATAAAGCTGTTTGCATATGCAAAACGAACACGTCAGGGAGATGGCATAATCTCAAGCCACTTGCCATCTAAGCGGTGCAGTTTGGGGTGGGGGAGGGGAGAGATTAAATCTCTATTAGCATATGTAGATTTGGTGTCAGTCTGTGCTCTTGGGAATAATGGGAATAATACTGACTGACTTCACCGAGCAGCTGAGCAGACAAAAAAAGAGCTGAAAGGCTCTTCACACATAGTGATCTGGAGATTTGGTTATATTTGTCATTCTGGCCCAAATCACCAACCATTGCTCCAAACTGAGGGAAATAGCAGCCATGATAATCAGGCATCACTAACTGTATAGAAAATGTCTGGATCCTTAATTTGAATACATTTTATTTCTTTTGTTTGTTTATCACCTTTTTGCTAATGCAGAACAAATACATGATATAAAGTAGACCCAAGGTTTTCAGTGTGACCGTCCAAATTGAAGATGGCTCCACAAAGATGTCATCTTTGTCTCCCTGCTCTCTCGCTCTTTCTTTCATTCAAAAAATTTGTTAGTCACTTTATCTTGCCCACAGCAACCTAAAGTAACTTACAACCAACCAATTTACCAATCCAAAACCCCCACACAGATACATTAAAACCAAGAGGGAAAAGAAATACATTGAAAACATTCCACAGGACAGATGGTGATGTTGAGGTTCATTCTTTTTTTCAATGGACTTTTTTCAGTCATTCTCTTGAAGCGAATATGAATGGATTCCAACTTCATTGACTTAAACATACATTAAAGGAAGATTTAAGGCTTCTTGAGCCTTCGACCCTTTCAGTGATCATTGAGTGGATAGTACAAATAAGCAGGTTTGACTGATGACTGACTCGAAACCTTGAATTTCATTGGGAATGAAGGATGGATTTCTTTAAAAAAATAAATAAATTAGCAGCTGCTTGATCAATCCTGTTACTTTGAGAATAGTAATCAGCCAGGATCAGGGGAAATGCTTGAACACCCTGACCACAAAGCTCATACCCAACCAAGTAAAGTTTATTGTGTTGAGAATGAAACATTGTGAGCTGTGGGGTCTCATACTGTTTCCTCCCCTCTTCTATGGTGTACCTGTAAGGACATCAGAAGTTTCTGATTCAGCCATACATCCGGAATTTCCTGGACACACCCAGAATACTTCAGTTGGAAGAAGTGTTTGGGTGAAATCACAAAAAATGTCTGGGGAAATCTAGCTGTATTGCAACCCGTGTCGGCAGTATCATTTTTGCTGATCTTCCTTTCAAAATAAAAAAATAAAAAAGCTCAACTTTTTGAAATGTGGCAATGCTAGTTTATCATTTACTGCAGTTTATTCTCTAAATTAGGGATGCCGGTGGCACTGTGGGTTAAACCACAGAGCCTAGGGCTTGCCGATCAGAAGGCTGGTGGTTCGAATCCCCACGACGGGGTGAGCTCCCGTTGCTCGGTCCCTGCTCTTGCTAACCTAGCAGTTCGAAAGCACATCAAAGTGCAAGTAAATAAATAGGTACCGCTCCGGCAGGAAGGTAAACAGCATTTCCATACACTGCTCTGGTTCACCAGAAGCGGCTTAGTCATGCTGGCAACATGACCCGGAAGTTGTACGCCGGCTCTCTCGGCCTGCAAAGCGAGATGAATGCCACAGCCCCAGAGTCGTCTGCGACTGGACCTAATAGTCAGGGGTCGCTTTACCCTTTACCTTTATTGTCTAAATTATGGTAAACCTTAGCAATTTTTTGTTGAAACAGCCCCACTGCATAACCTATGGTTCAAAGCTGGCTTGTTTCAAACAAATTATCATTAAGGCTGATCACAGTCCATCTTATCTTTGTCAGGTTTGGACAATATGACAAACTGCAATTAAGAGAAAAAGAGAACCCAAAGTTTTCGGTCTTCTTGTGGTGATTGAAGCAGCTCCCTGTGAGAGCTGGGCTTTAATGTAGGGCAGAAAATACTTGCATATGCCCTAGATTTCAGTGGGGCTGTTAAAAACAACCACAGCCGGTTGTGCCTTGTTTTGCTGGAGGCATTAAGGAATCAGTCCAAGCAGGTAGCATAGTTACAACCTCTCTCTTTCAGCTACAAGTACACAACAGCCGCCATATTTTCTGTCAGTTCAAATGAAGGATGTCAGTGCAGCACAAAGTGTGGTTTGGACATGCATTCTCACTTGTAGCCTCAATCAGAAGGTGCCGTTTCGCTTTTTGTTTTGCTTCAGCTGGAATCAAAGACATCTTTTGGAACAAAGCTTCAATTACAGGGCAAGTTTTTACTAATGAAGCTATTCCGTTTTTCTATGCCAGTCAATTCTTCTTAGTTCCCTCAGGCGTTCCATTTCATGTGACAATTTGAACCTCAAGTGTTCATATCCTTGCCCCTTATGGATTCGTTTTAGTTGTTTTATTTTTAATGACTCTGTATGCTGCCCTTAAATTTTCAGGGCAGTGAATATTAAAAAAGAGAGAGAGAGGAATAAGGACACCTAAAACAATGATATTTTTTATGGCAGTTCAAATGGAAAGAAAAAGAAAAGAGAAAATGCAGAAGAAAACAATGAGATTTAAAAAGCTGAAAGGGCATGGGGGGGGGGGGGAGAGATCTCTTATCAGTGCTGAACAAACACTAAGTGCCCCCCTCTTGGCAGAAAAATCCATAAGTGTTCTTCCACAACTCAGACAGTGCAATACCAGAAGGAGGCCTTCAAAGATGGCCCCATGGAACAGTCAGTTTAATGTGTTTAGTGCTTCATCCATCTACCATAAACTGATAGGCTTTTGTACAACAGGGCTGGAATATCTGGGCGCCCCCAGATATCATAAGGTTACTAGTTACCACTCCACCATCCCTGACTTCATCATACTGGTGGGGGCAATTGGGAGTTGCGTGGAGTCTACAGGTTCCAAACCTTTGCCGTACAATCTGTCCCTTTGACTGTTTCTCATGCTGATTTGTCTCCGGTGCGTGGATTTATTCAGAGATACTCATCATTTGTTCCAAAATAAAACAGGAGGTACTAGCATTATTTGTGCCTCTGCATTGAGAGGTACAGAGGGTGGTCCAAAAATGGACCTTTTCTGCAGTGGCTCCCCATTTGCTTCCCCCAGGGAGGTTCAGTCTGCACCTTCATATACTGTACCTTATGTGCCTTTAGGCACCCAGCCAAAACATTCCTATTCAGCCAGGCCTAAGATCCTATATCCCTTTAAATGTGTTTGTGGGTATTGACTTGACTTGTTTTGGTTCTCGTTTCCCTTATGTATTTCGTGTGTTTGTCTTGTATTTTTTGCTGTGAACTGCAACAAGAACTTTAGATGAAGGGTGGTATACAAATTTAATGAAGGTACAGTGGTACCTCGGCTTCAGGTTACATACGCTTCAGGTTACAGACTTCGCTAACCCAGAAATATTACCTCAGGTTAAGAACTTTGCTTCAGGATGAGAACAGAAATTGTGCTCCGGCAGTGCTGCGGCAGCAGGAGGCCCCATTAGCTAAAGTGGTGCTTCAGGTTAAGAACAGTTTCAGGTTAAGAACGGACCTCCAGAATGAATTAAGTACTTAACCCGAGGTACCACTGTATAATAATAATAAATTTCCATGTAACCTTTCAATATGAAGATTCTCGACATCATTGCGATTACATTATGAGCTCAGGGTGTGTGTGTGTGTACCAGACCCCTTCTAATTCCTGGATCCAGCAAGTGTTAAAATATAAGTTGCACCAGCTTCTGAATGAGGTAATCACCTGAAAGATGGGCCATTCTGAGAAAAAAGGAAGGGGGCTATTGACTGGATGGAAAATAGGTGGGGCTCCTCCTCCATCTTTTATATAATTAGGTCAAAAGCCAGAGTGTAAGGCAGAGTATGCAGGGATATGACCTAGAAGTAAAGCCAGGGAGGCAGAGCTAGGTGTTTGATGTCTGTTTGAACGCAAGGCTGCGGGTATGAGAGAAATTAGACCATTTTGGGGTGTTGATGCTGTGCACCCCTCCATCATAGGCTCAGGTTGTAAATATGTGTAAAGAAACCATATATTATGAAGACACCACAATCTCCACTATACCTCGTTTCCAAAAGGAAACCCAAAAGGAACCCCTGGAATCTTACACCACTCAGAGACTGGAGTGGATTGCAACATCTTACCACCAGTAGTGGTTTTGTGAACAAGTTTTTGCAAAAAAATTCTTCCCTCCTGGACATTTTACTGGCCCTTCTTCTTCTTCTTCTTCTTCTTCTTCTTCTTCTTCTTCTTCTTCTTCTTCTTCCCCTCCTCTTTCTTTCTTTCTTTCATTCGTTCGTTCGTTCTTTAATAAAATGTAAATACCATTTCTTTGGAAAACCCCTTCCTCAAAGCATTTTTTCCCATCTTTAATAAACCCCCCTCAAAAAACCTAACTCATCTCCTTGCACTTACATCTGTGGGCTGATTTTTTCAGTTCTCAATTACTTGTCGTTAAATGAGAAATTATGCTTCTGAGCCTTCTAAATCACTGTAAGGATATCATTTTGTGAGTCACTTCAGTGACTCACAGTGGCTGAATGTAGACTCCTATTCATCAGATATCGTTACTTGCCAGTTAGTTCACAGACCCACATGGCAAATTGGCTATTTATTTTGTTCTCCTAAGTGGTAAAAATAATTTCACCAGTCTCTTATTTCCCCAAATTTCCAATCAGGTGCAGAATCATGATAATATTCTGCAGCTCACTTGTCAGGACAATGCAGAAGACATCCAGCTTACCAAACTGATGACATGATAACATGATAAATTACCACTTGGTAAATAATCATCTGTTTTCAGACAGAATAAAGAAAAAAAATACAGCAATTCGGGAGAAATATGTTGGTATAAGAAAGAAAGAAATGAAATTAGCGTTGACAGGATTTGAAACTGTTATAAGGGAATGATGGTGTTGTCATGTAGGGCTGTCGTAGTAAAAAATAATAATGCATTTTTTGGGAAATCAGCAAAAATGACACTGCCAACATGGGCTGCCATATGTCCAGATTTTCCCAGACATTATTACTGATTTCTGCCCAGACACTGCTGCCAACTGCAGTATTCCAGATATGTCCAGGAAATTCTGGACATATTGCGACCCTATGTCATGTATCCCATCAATTATTTTTTGTGTGACCATGGGTTGCATCAAGATGGCTAATGCATAATGGGAAGAATATACATTCTGGTGTCTCATGAGTAACAAGATTGTTAATGAGTTCAGCCTTCCTATTAATTATGATTATGCCCCTTATCTCTTAACTCCAGAAATGTCCAGGTTTGCGGGAAAACTGAGCAAAGCAAAAACTTAGGTATACATGGCAAGAAAGACACACTTGTTATGTGCTGCCCTCCATATACATTAATCCACAAAGATGTACCCTCATCGGCTAAGCATAAGCCTGTCAGAATAGGCAAAAGCCTTTCTCTTTCAACCTAATCTCTTTCAATGTCTTTCTCCTTCAAGCTGACAATTTGCCAAAATTCTTTTTTTTTCAAATTTGAAAAAAAAAACAAACCGTTGAAATATACTTTTATTAAAAAACCAGAAGCATTTCTTTTAGGTATTGTTGAAAATGACATAAACAGGAAAGATTGTAAGCTGTTTTTATATGCAGTAACAGCAGCAAGAATATTATTGGCCCAAAAATGGAAGCAAGAAGAACTACCAACATTAGAAGAATGGAGGATGAAATTGATGGACTACGCAGAATTAGACAAGCTAACAGGAAGAATCCGAGACCGGCGGGACCAGAGGTTTACCGAAGCCTGGACTAAATTTACTGAGTATCTGAAAAGTATTTGTGATGATCAGATTACGTTTGTAGGACTATAAGAAGTTCTGTGAAGAGTAATTTAAGAAATATTGTAAAAATGGAAAGGGAGAAATGATTTGCTAGAAAATGTAAAGGCAATATTAAGTTAAGAATTGCAGGAGAAATAATCAAGACGGAAGGCTATTAGAGATGCTGAAGGAAGTCCAAACAAGGACATATGTATAATAATTTGTGTGGTATGTCTTTAAAAATTTTGTATGCTAAAAATTAATAAAAATATATTATAAAAAAGGCAATTTACCAAAATTCTTATGTTCAATAATTTTTAATGAAATTTCTCCCCCCCCACACACACACACACCACACACACACACATGAGTTGATGGAGACCAGTTGGAAAACATGCGGGGAAACTTTTAAGCACTAAATATGACTTCTTTTATGGCATGCCATGATTCTGAGCTCAAGACTTGGAAATGCTTGTGTACAGGGGAATCCATGTACTCATGTAGACCTTGTTGGGTGTTTTGTGCTCATGCCCTCAACCCAGTGATTCAACGGTTGTGTGAATCTTGTGTTCTATCGTAAGGAAAGTGAAGGACTGGATCTACACACAGGAAAAAATGCTATAAATAAGGAACTGCCCTGAGACCTTCGGGCAGAATACGGGTGGTATAATAATAATAATAATAATAATAATAATAATACTAAAATCAGAAATTAAATCATTATAACAAAAGAAAAAAAACACTATGGGGTTTATTTATTTTTGCTCGCTGGCACCATCTGGTGTTGCATGTTTATAATGCATTCAAAACGCTGTTTCTTGGCTAATGTAGCTGAGTCCTGGGTGGCTATCACAGGCACACACCCCACAACAAAAGGTGAATTCTCTGGATTTGTTGTTGTTTAGCTGTTTAGTCATTTAGTCGTGTGCGACTCTTCATGACCTCATGGACCAGAGCACGCCAGGCACTCCTGTCTTCCACTGCCTCCCGCAGTTTGTCAGACTCATGTTGGTAGCTTCAAGAACACTGTCCAACCATCTCGTCCTCTGCTGTCCCCTTCTCCTTGTGCCCTCCATCTTTCCCAACATCAGGGTCTTTTCCAGTGAGTCTTCTCTTCTCATCAGGTGGCCAAAGTATTGGAGCCTCAGCTTCACGATCTGTCCTTCCAGTGAGCACTCAGGGCTGATTTCCTTAAGAATGAATAGGTTTGATCTTCTTGCAGTCCATGGGACTCTCAAGAGTCTCCTCCAGCACCATAATTCGAAAGCATCAATTCTTCGGCAATCAGTAATGTGGGTATTGATTAATAAGGGATGACAGAATGTTAGGGTAAAACAGATTGTTGGGGGGTGATGGAGTTTTTCATCCCTTTGACATTAGGATAATTTAGGCCATAGGATTGTTGTCATTAATCTGCCTGGTGACCTTTGTCAATTGCTTTGGTTTTCTTCCTCAGCATTTCTTTCTCTCTCTTTGTCAGGTTTTTATCATTTGCCAATGACTGAGTCATCCCAAGGACGCTCAACTTTGTGTTTCGGCTGTTCTTTCAGATGTTTTCATATCCTTGTTTGGAAATGTTAGAAAGTGAGCATAAGGAAATTGACATAGTGGGAAGTACAACAAAGAAAAGAAAAAATCCCAGTTGAAATGATTCTTACTCATTGGCAAGTGATATGATTCAAACTGCACATACATGGCAAAGGCTTTGAAAATGTATTGACTGATGGTTATATTTTAAGTAATGGATCATGTGTCTGGTACAATTCCATTTAATCTATTGAGAGCCCTATGGATTGTGTGGGCTCTGGTCAATTTTCCTTTATACCTGCCCTTGCCACAAGCAGTTGCTTTTATTCAGTTTTTTCTCAATGCAACATCTGTGCATCAGGTCATTAAAAACAAACAAAAAACACTTTTGTTTCTACTGGCATATATTTTCCTCTCATATGCTTTCTTTCTTTAGAAGTACCTGATACATAATTTTATTTCATTGCTCCAGATTGAATACTTTCTTTTTTTGAACAATGCTAAATGCTTTTTTTAAAAAAATCCAAGAACCTCAGTAAATGTGTGGGGGCTTTTTGTTTTTTTTTTTGTTTTGGGAAACATACTTAGCTAGAATTTGTACCGTGAGTCCTTCATGCTTCATCCATCTGAGGACCATATGTGTGAGAACATAAAAACCTCTGGATCAGATCAAACATGTGTCAATGCCACAATCCTGTCTTCCACAGTGGCCAGTCATATCCCTCAAGGGAGTACAGAAGCAGGTATGGAGGTCAATAGCTCTTTCCAGCTATTGCTTCCTGGCAACTTGTGTTCAGCGTCATAAGAGATTTAAACTTGGAGCTTCCATATAGCCATCAAAACCATCACCAAGTTCTCCAACAGCATACTTAGGTGATTGGGTGCTGACAGGACTGGAGACAAATTAGGACCACGAAGAAGCAAGAGAGAGATTGTGATAGGAACCACAGAGATAATGTTGATTTATTTTCAAACATTAATACTCTACTATTTCTCCTTAAAAACCTCAAGACATCTAGCAACAAAATCAAACCATTACTTAACAACACAGAACATTGTTTACAAGGGTCAGATATAAGAATAAGAATAAGAATAATTTATTATTTATACCCTGTCCATCTGGCTGGGTTTCCCCAGGCACTCTGGGCGGCTCCCAAACAAATATTAAAAAACACAATACAGCATTAAACACTAAAAATTTTCCTAAACAGTATGGGCACAGTAGTCCAAAGTTCCCTGGAGTATGGAAAGGAAATAAAAAGGTTATGTCTGCAGGGGACAGCCTGTGAAAGTGTATGAGAGAATTGCTTTGACTCATCCTTTGGCCTGGAATCAACTTGATCCCCTCCCCCTCTTTCCTTTCTCCTTCTGTGATGGAACTCCTAATTGGGGACTTCCCTGGCTTTTTTCTGGCCCATGTAGGACCAGTCTGGATAGTTGGCCTTGGTGAAGATTTGATGTTTTCATCCCCAAAAAGTTTTTCATTTGAGTTTCTACTGAAATGAGGCTGCATTTTAATGTTGTATTTTAATCTTGTTTTCAAGTTGTATTTTAATCAATTGTTTTTATCCCTGGTGTTAGCCGCCCTGAGCCCCTGAGGGCGGGGTATAAATAAAATTTATTATTATTATTATTATTATTATTATTATTATTATTATTATTATTATTTACTGCTACTACATGGGGGCAGGGGAGAGATTTTATGTTGTGGTGCCTAATTTGTGGAATAGTCTTGTCCCTGAAATAAGTCAGGCACCAATTCCTCCAGGTTCTCAGTACCTCCTGAATACATATTTATTCACCCATGCTTTTGCTGCTTCTTGACACCAGGCCACTGAGAATTGTCTGGCTGCTCCAGATTCATTGTGGTTTGTTAAATTGTACTTTTATTTATGAATTGTAAATGTTTAATGATACACATAAACACATGGGACTGCTGTGTTAGAGTTGTTCAGTGGAATCCCTGATCTGGACCTTCTGTAGAAACAAATCAGCTTTCCACCCCAATGATGAGTTTCAAAGCTTTCCTGCAGAATAGTTTTAACATTAACTACATATAAAGATTGTTAAGAGCAAAATAACCAAGGAGCACATTGCAAACATGAAATGTGCTTCAGCCCTTTCCATTCTTTATGCAGTTCAGTCAACGTTCCTCTCTCTGGTCCCAGAGAGAGTTCCTGAGCTTGTTCAACATTGCAGAGCTTGTCTGCAACAACTACTGCCAGCCATCTCAAGTTTCCTCTCCTGCTGTGAGAGCTGCAGCTTGGGTTTCTGGCAGACAAGTCATCAGGTAGTTTAGCTCGCTGAAATGGGAAAATGCCAGCCTTCTGCTTTAAGTGGAAACTCTTGCTTCAGGTACACTTCTCTTTGCAGCATTTCAAATGCAATGAATTCAAACCCAACATGTTGTATACATTAAACTTCTCATTTTAACATGCTGCTCCTGCTTTATCCATTCAGCGATCCCTTCAATCTCTTTTCCAGGCCCACTTTTCATGCACCTGCGCAACCCCTTCTCTATTTATACCTGACCCACCTTGGCCTATCCCTACATGTCAAGGGACGTGGGTGGTGCTTTGGTCTAAACCACTGAGTCTCTTGTGCTTGCAAATCGGAAGGTCAGTGGTTTGAATCCCTGCGACCATGTGAGCTCCCGTTGCTCTGTCCAAGCTCCTGCCAACCTAGCAGTGTGAAAGCACACCAGTGCAAGTAGATAAATAGATACCGTTGCAGCATGCACTCTGGCTTCCATCACTGTGTCCCGTTGCACCAGAGGTGGTTTACTCATGCTGGCCACATGACCCGGAAAGCTGTCCGTGGACAAACACCGGCTCCCTCGGCCTAAATGCGAGATGAGCGCCACAACCCCATAGTCGCCTTTGATTGGACTTAACCATCCAGGTGTCCTTTTTTTTTTTTTTTTTTACCTTTTATCCCTACATAATGCACTCATTCAAGGCGATTTGGAGGTGCTTCAGAGAGAAGTTTGCCAAACTTCCCTCTAAAGTGCCTCTCCGCATCCATTAAACAGCTCGCCCGGGGTGCCTGCCACTCATGTTTCTCTCTGGCTCACCTGCCTGCTGTTCTGTCATCATGCTGGAGCTCATGACGATTCTAAACTGCAGCAGAACAACAGTGTATATGAAGATACACACACACACACACGTTTTGAACAAACGTCACAGCTCCTTCTTGTGTTTTGATTTTGGAAAGGAGAAAATGATTCATTGCATTTCAGCAAGGTCCTGCGGCATGGCCTGTTGTGGGCGGTTTCACACAACAGTGTTCTCCACCATTGGGTGACTTTCTGCAGTATCATCAGAGTGCCAACACCTTCTCAGTCAGACTACAGATCAGCATGAGCATTACAAGCTCTGCTAATGATGAGTCAGAATCACCTGATGCCATCCACAGGAATATATATATATAACACCACACATGCTGTTGTGATTTGGCTTTGACTGTTGTGGAAGGGCCT
The DNA here is from genome assembly GCF_951804945.1 of Podarcis cretensis. Taxonomy (NCBI): domain Eukaryota; kingdom Metazoa; phylum Chordata; class Lepidosauria; order Squamata; family Lacertidae; genus Podarcis; species Podarcis cretensis. The sequence continues at coordinate 19,944,937 of NC_137176.1, read as the reverse complement.
ATCATCATGGCAAGGAGCAAGACAAAAGGTGTCACTGTTTCTTAATAGTGGAGTTCACCACCTTCAGCTCACAGACAGGCAGATGTAAATTCATGGGGAATTGCGAAAGGTGCAGCACCTCGGGGTGCCATTTTATCTTCGGGAACTGGTGGTGAGTTAGTTGCCCTTGCTCTTGGGGGAACCACCTACTAGTCAAGAATCTCTGGAGATGAAATCACTTGTCACCACCACAGAGTAGAAACATGACTATGTAAATGTATTCCTCCTACTCTTGTTGAGCATAGTTATAATGCTGTAAAATGTTCTCACAGGCACTTTTTGTGGGCTTTGTGCAGTCAGAAGTATGGTATCTGTGCCTGCAGCATTTCTGGAGTTTGTAAGAGCTTGGAGTCCCTGTCCTCAAATGGAGGAGCTCTTTCAACATGGCATGAGTCAAGAGCAGGGCCAGGACACACTTCTCAGTTTCTTTTTTCATTTCCTGCACAATACAGAACACTCTGTGGCGCTCCGTTCCCTCCTTCCACTTCTGGTATATTTTGCCTCAGTTTTCATCTTCAACCAAAAAGGGGGAGAGGAAGGTGGGGGAATGGGTGGGCTAAGTTTCATGAGTTTTTTTCCTCAGGTTCCACTGCCCTTTGTTGATATTTCCTCCATTTTTATTTTTATTTTTTTAAAAAGGAAGAAAAGGTGTCTTCTGTTCCTTTGCAAGGTGCCATGCTTGCATAGAGAATTCCTTGCACCTGAAGGAAATTATCAGTGTTGTGCTCCACCTGGATTCATAGCATCAACTCTCTACCTGAACTGCTTGAATTTTCTCCAACAAGCAATACAGGATCGGCTAAAAACCACATGCTTCTCGGGTTTTGGGAATTAAACACCTTTGAGCTGACACCTTTGTCTGTCCAAACCAACCCTAATGCTGCCGTAATAGGCTGAGAAAATACACCTCCAGAGAATCCAGTGTCTCATGGATGCCATGTTTGTCAAAGGACCTTGGGTGACCTGAGTTCACCCACTTCTGAGTTGGTCAGCTTCTTAATCTCTCATGCATACGACTGCTCAAAACCCATTAAGAAGAAAGACAGCTATAGCTGGTATTTTTTGAGCAGACTTCTGTGCAACCCATTCTCCCCACTCCCACCCCATGGGCCTTTGTCTTGAGTTTGTGGCATTCTCCAAGCAACTGGGGAGAACATTTTGGCCATGACATTGAGACAGGCAGTGACATGGGGGAGGGGGTTCCTGCTCAAGAACAAGGGCTGCAAAATATTTCAAGCTTGAGGACACAGATGGGGTATCTATGGGAGGAAAGGGGAAATCTATCCCTGAGAGGTCTGGAGAGTAGCAGTGCGGGAATGGGCCTTTTCTGCGATGGCTCCCTGATTGCAGAATGCTCTCCCCAGGGAGGCTCACGCAGCACCTTCGTTACACATCTTTCGGCACCGGGCAAAAATGTTTCTCTTCAACCAGGCCTTGGACTTCTATGGCCTTTAAAATGTGTTTATGGGAGAGGGGTTATTGGTTTCTTTCACTTTCACTTTTGTTTTATTATGTATTTTGTGTTTTCATTTCTTTGTTTATAATTTTTATTGAATTTTCTGTTTTACAATTCAGAATATTCATTTAACCAACCTTAAGATATCAATGACTTCCCTTCTTCTCTTTCCATGGTTCATTTTACATAACATAAATCCCTGCCTATTTTACAAAGAAAAACCCTATACCATTCAGTTTTCTATTACTGCAGCCATCAAAACTGTTGAATTTATCTTAATGCTACCAGCATTTTCAGCTGTACACAATTATTTCCCATATATTCAATAAACGTTTTCCAATCTTCTCTAAATGCATGTTCTTCTCATTTTCATATTCTATATGTTAAGTCCGCAAGCTGTGCATATTCTGTCAACAGAAGTTGCCATTCTTAAGTTGCCATTTGGTTGGGACCTCGCTGGTTTTCCATTTGGGAGCTAACAAAACATGGGCCGCAATAATGGATTACACAAATAACCTTTTTTGACACCTGGGAATTTCAGTCTGAATTGTCCCCAACGGAAAGGACTCTGGTTTGAGGGGGGGGAGTACTTTCCAACATTTTTTTCCAATTCATTATGGATCATTTCCCAATACTCTTTCACCCTTTTACAAGTCCACCACATATGATTGTGTTTTCATTTTTATGTTGTGAACTCTCTGGAATCTTTGGATGGAAGGCACAATACAAATGAAATAAATGAATGGGCCTCCATGTGTTGTTGGAGTCCTGCTTCCAACAGACCCTGCCAACACGGCCAAATGTCGGGAGTGATGGGAGTTGTAGTCCAAAAATATCTATAGGGGCAAAGTTTCTAAGATGCTGCTCTGCACAGGTGCCAGTCCATATGTGTGATTGTACAGATGGCCAGTCAAAGAAAGTGTGTTATCCATAATAGAGAGCATGTGTTGAGGTGGGGGCCTAAAGGCCACCCCACTGTTGTTGGGCAAATTGGCCACATGCTGTGATTGGGCAAGGAGTGTTGCTGGGGAGAATGTTATGTTGCTAAAGTGTTGGAGGGGTCAGAGGTCTTAAATACAGGGCTTGCAGCCTCGGGCCTTCTCTTGGGCTCACCCTCCCTGAAAAGGGGGGGTCGTTGTCCTCTGACCTTGCTATGCCTGTCATGGGGTCGCCTGCCTTGGGGCAGGGGCCTGGTAGGAATTTTGTCCATTTGGCTGATTGGCTGTTGCCATTTGGTTTTTGTCTGCTGCATAGCAAATCATCACAACTTGTAAAGTTGGCGGTTAGGCATTGGTTAAAATTGGTTGGTGGAGGGGTAAGTGCCTACCCCTCCAATGGTGGTGCTGAAGGGGAATTTCGTTAAAGGAATCCAGGGGCTTGCCCTCCCTTTCGTCCTAGTCCCTGGAATCGGACTTGGGCCGTGCAAGCCCCAGGGGGCATGAGGCTGAGAGATGAGGGACTGATGCCCAGCTTCATTTCTCCCCAATATGGTTCTTGGCTTCCGCTGGAATCTGGAAGTCAGTTCTGTCCCTGGGGCAAGGACAGATAATCGTAACCAATGCCTAAGCAACCACTCACATGTGTGTATTTAAATAAAGTTGTGGCCAAATTCATGCCAAAAACCTTAAACAAAAATTGATGTGTGAAATGTGAGTTATTGGGGTGACCTGGGGGACCTCGATGCGCAACAACTTTCATATAAGTAACTGGTCTCTATTCCCCATCCCTTTTCTTAATCATATAGTATAGTAGCTGCACCCGTCCTAATTTTACACGCTACATTTTTTTAAAAAAATGAAAAATGTTTGTGATGTTGTTTTGATGACAAATGCTTCGCTGCACAAGTTCTGCTTCTTCCTCGTGTGAGCGATGGGACTGGAGCTAGTTAGCTGTCGTTTTCTATCGTTTAAGCCATCACATTTTGGCAAGTGCAAAGTTTAGACAATGTATCTGGAAAAAGACAGATTAACCTTATCAAAGGAGGAGGGCTTGCTTGTTTGTTCATTTCCGTGCAATTGCATATGCACATATATGCTTATTTCAGCATAATGGGACGGCAGTGTTACTACCTGTCATCTCTTCAGGAAGAGATGCATTCGCAACACTACTGAAGCAATGCGCTGAAATTTACAGCCGTGCCAACTAAAATACACTTTTGATTAAATCTTCCCTCTGAAAAATGACACTTGGAATGGGGGTAATTTATTTATTTACGTTAGGGAAGGATCGAGTAAACAGGTTGAGCAAACTGGCTTTGCTATTTTCAAATGCCACTGTCATTGCTGGAGTTAAGGAAAGGCTGAAAAAACTTGGGAGAACAACACTGTGTCCCTGATATTCAAAATGCTCCATCAAGCGATGGCGTTTTTATACAACGAAAGCCATTTACAGTAGTCCTGTAATGAAATGGGACATAGTGTTAAAATAAAGAATAACTCAACACCCACCCACAGCACACCCACCTACCAACAAATGAAACTGGCGGGGCCAAACTGAGGGGAAAACTAAGTGATTTTCAGCAGAAAATAAGGTGATGGGATACTAAATTATTTCACTCTCCGCTGCCATTTCTCTTTAACTTTTCTCTTCCCCTGACAGAGTTCCAGAAAGGGGGATATCATACCTTCCAACTTTTCTCTGATGAAAATAGGGATGCCCTATTCCATAATAATAATAATAATAATAATATTTATACCCCACCCATCTGACTGGGTTGTCCCAGCCATTCTGGGCGGCTTCCAGCATATATAAAAAACATAATAAAATACTAAACATTAAAAAGTTTCCCTATACAGGGCTAACCAGATGTCTTCTAAAGGTTGTATAGTTACTTATCACCTTGACTCGGAGTTCACATAACTTCATACCCTCCAACATTTCTCATAGTAAAATAGGAACATCCTCTTTCCCTCTCCCTACCATGTTCATCTTTAAAATGTCCTCATCTGCATTTTAAAAATTCCGAAAACTCATTTCTCGTACCATATAAATAAAAACACATAAATGGGAACTATCAAGCTTTTCAGCCTTGAGAAGGATTAAAATAGTACTGTTATGAGTTTGTGGATGCCAGACCGTTCTTATCACTGGATCCAACAAGTGTTAAATGTTAATCAAGCCAGGCAAGCTGCCTGTTGAGGTAATCATGTGGGTGATGGGTCATTAAGAGAACAAAGGAATGGGGGATCCGAGCCAGATGTCAAATGTGTGTGGCTCCTCCTTCAACTCTTAGAAAAAGCCTGAGTGTTCAGAGCAGATTTTGCAAGGGTATGACCTAGAAGCAAAACAACGAGCTGAAGAGAGGGAGAAGCAAGACATTTGGGGGGCGTGAACCCCTCCATTGCAGGTCTAAACCACTGAACCACTGCCAGTCAGAAGGTTGGCGGGTTGAATCCTCACAATGGGGTGAGCGCCCATCGCTTTGTCCCAGCTCCCGCCAACCCAGCAGTTCAAAAGCATGCTAGTGCAAGTAGATAAACAGGTACCACTGCGGCGGGAAGGTAAACAGCATTTCTGTGCACTCTGGCACTCGTCATGGTGTTCTGTTGTGCCAGAAGTGGTTTAGTCCTGCTGGCCACATGACCAGGAATGCTGTTTGTGAACAAACACTGGCTCCCTTGGCCTGCAAGCGAGATGAGCGCCACAACCCCATTGTCGGACTTAACCGTCCAGAGGTCCGTCAACTTTTACCTTACTTTTATGTGCTAACAAACCTTATATCCTAAAGACATCACAGTCTCAACTGTGCCTCATTTCCAAAAGGAGACACAAGCCCTCAGTATGTGCCTGGAATCTTATGCTGCTTGGAGATTGGTGTGTCTTTGATCAGAGACTGGGATGGCATGCAACAGTAGTTAACATTTCAATGTGCCCAAATCACAGCAATATTTGGCTCCAACTTGTCATTTAAATTTATGGACCTTGAAAAAATTCCACACTGCTGGGGCAGCACACTCTTTGATGACTGCCAATGGGTGAGCCTGGAGACATGGGGAACTACTTTGAAGACAAAATGCCAGGTATGAGAGCCAATGTGGTATAGTGGTTAAGAGCGGCAGTTTCGTAATCTGGGGAATCGGGTTCGCGTCTCTGCTCCTCCACATGCAACTGCTGGGTGACCTTGGGCCAGTCACACTTCTTTGAAGTCTCTCAGCCCCACTCACCTCACAGAGTGTTTGTTGGGGGGGGGGAGGGAAAGGAGAATGTTAGCCGCTTTGAGACTCCTGAAGGGGAGTGAAAGGCGGGATATCAAATCCAAACTCTTCTTCTTCTTCATATTTAGTTTATATATGCATTCTTTCCCACTGAGTGTGCTTTTGAGCTTGAAGTGAATGTCAAACTATTGATTCAGACCCCCTGCCCCCACCTCTGGAAACATAATGGATATTCCTGATCGTGATCCTTTATCAAACAAAAATACCCATTTTATGTTCATTTGACATAAAGTGAGAATATTTTAAAATGTCACTTTCCACACACACAAAAAGTTGTTACTGCAAGGATATTACTGCCCCTCTTATCCATTTCTCATTTTAAACCAAGGCTGAGAATGCCTGATCAAAGTTTAGCTAATTTTTCAATGCCAAGGTTCATCCATGGACAAATGTTGAATGATTTTAGAGAAAACAGTGTCTTTGAACATATGCAGAGTATTTTTCTTTCATCACTGCCTTCAGGGATCAGTTAGGATGCAGGAAAGCTTCCAGGTGGGTTTTGGACCTTAGTTACAACATTATATTAATATTAATTAAATTAAGCACTAAGTGGGGAAATATTATATTACATTTAATAATATAGCTCCTGGAGAGCTATTGGCTGCTGCAACCCAGTGATGTAAATGTGTGAATGTAAGGCTTGATCTGCAATTGGGGAATGGGTACTTTTATGAACCATCTTTTTGAGCATGGTGGGTAGGGAAAATGTCTGCATTGCCCCAAACATGGCAGCCATCCTCTATCCCAAAAGCTGATTGGGCTAGGGCTGCCATATTTTGAAGACGAAAAAAGAGGGTGCTATGACGACTCTCGTTTTAAATGTCCCTACTATATGTAGGCTGTAGAAGATGTGACATATTGCTGAGGGGGGCAGTAGAAGAGAAGAGGAAAGCAAGTCTTCAGCCACCAGTTATGTCTCAGTCTCATCCAGAAAGTTTAGCCAGAGGCATTTTGGGAAATTTTAAAAATCCACCCAGACAGAAATTTTAGCCCTGAGGAAGAGGACGTGTCCTGGAAAAAGAGGATGCATGGCAACCCTAGGATTGGGCTAATGTTTTCTATCTTTTCAGAGCACTGTAATTGCCTTGGCAACAGTGTTTCCTTCCCTTCTAATAAGGAGCGTCTCCACCCCATTGTTCTGCCCAGACACTGAGGTCCAGCTCCGAGGACCTTCTGGTGGTTACCTCCCTATGAGAAGTGAGGTAACAGGGAACCAGGCAGAGGGCCTTCTTGGTAGTGGCGCCCGCCATGTGGAACGCCCTTCCATCAGATGTCAAAGAGATAAACAACAACCTGACATTTAGAAGACATCTGAAGGTTCACTGAAGTTTTTAATGTGTGGCATTTTAATGTATTTTTAATCTTTGTTGGAAGCTGCCCAGAGTGGCTGGGGAAACCCAGCCAGATGGGTGGGGTACAAATAATAAATTATTATTATTATTATTATTATTATTATTATTATTATTATCTTGTCACCTTCAGGCTACTTTGTTATGCGACCACCCTGTAGAAGTGCAGGTATTAACAGCAGAGACACGTTTGATGTTTTATCATATTTTTAATATTCTATCGGAGCCACCCAGAGTGGCTGGGGAAATCTAGCCAGATGGGTGGGGGAAGAAGAAGAAGAAGAAGAAGAAGAAGAAGAAGAAGAAGAAGAAGAAGAAGAAGAAGAAGGTGATTAGGGAATAGGACTGGCTTTTTTGCCCTCAGTAATGTTGACACATAATCCAATATGAGTTGCTTTGTGGTTTTATGACATCACAAGGAAGAGACTGGCTGGTGTGTGGAATCAGTAAAAGGAAAAGAATTGCAAGGAAGGACACTGTTAAAATGTGGGGTGGGGCTTTTTTTGAGACAGTTACCTTGGGACTAAAGACATCTGCCACATTTTCGCAAAATAACCCCTCAAAAAAAAAAAAACAACAACAAAAAAAACCCCCACACCAAAAAGGGTCGTTTTCACAGCATGTGAGTTCACTGGAGGAAAGGAGGAGTATATTTTTTTTAAAAAAAATAAAATAAATAAATATGCAGCGAAGCCCTAATTTGCCCCCCTTATCAGACATACTAGTAAATGTTGATAGCTAACATTTAGCATTTGCTCCATGCTACCTACTGACATTCACCGGCATGTCTGAAAGGGAGGGGGGAATTAGGGCTGTGACAATTTTTCAAGATATCCTGGGGCATCAACATTCATATATGAGTCTTAGCATTCACCATATCCAGGGCATTCACTGTTACATATACGTCACAAACAGATATATCACAAATTATGGCAGAAATGTTCATTGTCATGACTGTAGCTCATCCAGTTTCTTTGCCTGCACTGGCAACTGAAGGGTCAGGCAGTATCTCCCAGGGGACCAGAATTGCCCTAGCAGCTCTCAGTCCTTGATCCTTTTTCTGTTGCAGGTGTGCCATATTTCCTAAATTCAGCGCTCGCTAACTCCCAGTCCTGAGCTGCAGTAGCTGTTGCTTGAAGAGGCTGCTTTGACCTCATGCAACGGAGAGAGTGTGCAGGTCTGGTGCCTTTATGAAACAGAAGCAGAATAGGCTTTGCTGGAAACGCCTGTAGTTTCTGCAGGACTTCACATGGCTGACTCTGTCTGTGGAGAATTTACAAAAAACCGAGGACTGTTTCATTCCGAGCTTCGGGTAAATGGAGGGAAACGATTTGAGGAGGTGGACTGCTCAGGTATGTCTGTGTGACTGATGCAACTTGGAGTTAAAGGAAACAGAGAGAGTATGGCAACTGGCTGTGTGTCCTTGAGGAAAAGTGGTTGCAATTTTTGCCTTGCTTTTTTTAAGGAAAGACCAAGATTTTGAGGTGTCTGTTGTAGGGTGTGGAGCCAGCACGAAGTAATAAGTAGGAACTGTGTTTTGATGTGATGTATCCGCCCCCCCCCCCAGTTCCCTCAGATATTTTTCCTCCTTCAGTTGAACTATTTGAAGTATACCAATTCTCGACACTTCAGTTGTAGCATTTATGGGTTTGTAGCTTGCTTCTCCTGGTGAATAGCTTTACAGGCAAGCTTTGCTTATCAGTTACAAGCAAATTTCCCTGCCTTTCCTCAGTGAAGCTTAGGGCAGAGTATGTGACTTTTTCAACATTATAGTCGCACAAATGTCACCCTGTCTCCTGTGTGCTGGTTGGGCTGTGAGATAGTAGCTTGTCTAAGACCATCCCGTTGTGTTGTGTGGTTGAATTTGAACTCAAGTCTGCCTACTCCAAATCCTAAAGTACAATCTACAATGAGGTAAGTATCACTATGTTAAATTATAATTACTTCTGAGTAAGTTGAAGGGGGATTTCAGCCCCAAACTCTTTGCTAAAACACGCAGTGGGTTTCCCAGACTCAGATCCTTTACAGCGTTTACTTTAGACAGAAGTTTCAGTAAATTCCATGGCATTTACTCCTGGGTAAGTGTGTGGATTTCAGCCTTATCTGACTATTTTGTTGCTTCTTCCTTGCCATCTATTTGTCAGGCATCAACTATGGCTAGCATCTTCTGACAAATACAGCATTTTGCTTGTGGTGTTTCCGCAGTTCTTCAAACAGGTGTAACTTTCTGTTTGACAAGGGTGATGTCCCTACCTCAACCCAGAACAGCGCAAACCAGGGCCACCTCACCTTGTAGCTATGACTTCTATAAAACTGCAATGACAGAATGAGTTCTTACTTTGCAGGCACTTCAGCATGGGAGGACAAAAAATGCATATTATGGCACAGTCCAGCTGTCCTCTGGTCAGCAATTAGAAGGCCACTTTGAGAATTGGATGGAGATGTTCAAAGCCAAGATAGCAAACTGACCTCCAAACGCAGCTTTTTGAGATAGTCCTAATGCGGCAGTTGTGATTCTTGCATATCCTATTATTGCCTTTGCTATGACTCTCAGTTCCTGATGGGTACTGATCTAGGGACTTCCAGCTGCTAATCACTATTCTATAGGTTACTTGTGCCCCATGTGACAAGTAATCTCGGATCTGTTCTCTTTTGACTTACAGGATAAAGGGCAGAATTGATCCTTGTTCATTCATTCATTCAGAGGGCCTCTAGGGATATACATCTGTTTGTTTGTTTATTATTCTGGCAAGTCTACTCTCTTTGTTGAGGCTTATTATATAATAGGCGTTGTTTCCTTTTTTTGTGGGCCATATAGATATTACTGTGAGCTCTCACGGACAGGATCTGAAATATAACACATACACCAACAAATTAAATTATTAAATATGTCTGTAGCCAATTTAAATTATGTGGTGGTGTGGAGCAAAATACAGCAGTACTTCACAGCCTACCTTATTGTTTGGAAAATTCCCTCCATCGTAAGTGGACACTTGAACCAATTCTCATATTTTAAAGAGGGGTTTTTAAAAAAATAAAAAATAAAAAATAAAAAAATTCCTCATGGCACAGAGTGGATGGAGCAACACTGACATCCTTTGGCTTAGGCTTAGGGGAGTGTTTGCAGCGTCTGCCCCCAAAGTGCCGTGGAGTCTCTGCAATTCTCTCTCTCTCTTTCTCTCTCCCACTGCTGAAGGTTTGGGTTCAGTGGGATCCAAGAAGGGATTGTGCTGAGTCCAATTTGTTGCATTAGGGAGCATCAACTGTTACAGATTTAATCTGCGCAAAGGATTACATCCGCAGAATGGAAAGCTACAGGGCGGCGATCCCAGTAAATGTTACCAACACAATGTGATGCCAGAGATCAGCTGGAACAAAAAAACAAAACAAAACGCTGGACCCCAAAGAGGTCGGAATAACTCAAGTTTGTTTGGTATGTGGGTTTTTTTTTTTTTGGAGGGGCAGAGGCTGCCAGAAAGGCGTCCAGTACAACTCGTTTCTTGCAATAACGGGGGGGGGGGGAGCAAACTCATCCTAACATAGCTGAAGATGAGCAGCAGATAAACCCCGTCTCTCCCGGACCAGGCAGTTGAAGAGTGTGTATGAATTGGAAACACCAATTTCTTCGATATCATCTCTGAGAGGGCTGTAATTTAATTGGGGGGGGGGGTGTCTGTTGGATTTGACATGACAAGTGCCGCAGTCTCTCTTTCTCTCGGTGAGGAGGGAGGAAAATTAGCTATGTAACGAGGAAGTGTGGGGTGAGGGGTTTTTAAAAACAAACCAGCAAGAAAAGCCCAGGAGTGGCGGTGCTGTGATTGTGTATTATTACAGCAAGCGGAATAGATGAACTGATTACCTTGGACTTGAAGCAGAAGAGTGCCATTCTGTCAGGAGCAGGAGGAGGAGGGAGTCTTCCATAGAAAGCCCTCCTTTCTTTCTTCCCCTCCCACCACATTCACTTGCAAATCACTGTGAGCCTGGAAAAGCCTTCTCTTCCTTCCAGTCTGTGTAACCTTCCCATGGCAAGTGCTTCGCCTCTATCAGCAGAACCTCTCTCTCTCTCTCTCTCTCTCTCTCTCTCTCTCTCTCTCTTCCTGTGTGGTGGCTTTTTTCCTTTCTTTTTTTTTTAATCAGGCGCTCTGAATGAAAGCCAGTCAGAGAGGAGAGGCAGAGAGCGAGAGCGAATGCTCCCCCCCTCGCCCCTCCTTTCCCTGCTGTCCAGAGTTAAGTGATGCTCGGAGAATAAGCCTGAATTAAATTCAAGTAGGATCAGTCTTGCGGGGGGGAGAGAGAAATAGGAGAAAACCACTAAAACAAAGAGGAAGGAAGCTATTGCAATTATCCCACGGCTTTGCATAGGTTGTTGGACGCTACTTCATTCTCGGCAGAAAGGTAGGAACGCTCTTGCTTCTAGCTTTCATTATGTGTGTGAGAGAGTTTGTTAACAGCAATGTGGTTTATTGTGACAACAGCAGAGACCTGAAAGATGTAACTTTCTCCAGGATTGCATGATGGTCGTAAGAGAGAAGTTATGTGTGTGTGTGTGTGTGTGTGTGTGTATGTATATATGCATGCAGCCCAGGTAGAATTGCACATATACAGTATATATATCTGTGCAATTCTAGCTGGGCTGCGTTTCTACCTGCTCAAGAATGACAGAGCTATGCAGTTTGCAAAGCCGGTTCATTAACTGCCAAGCTAGAGTCAGAGTAACATATAATTCCTTACAACACACAGCCCACCGGCATTTTGCTGTTGTGAAGGAATTGGTAGGAGGGTAACCAGGAGGGAGATAAATTCTGTGTGCACTTGAAAAGCTTAATCTCTCACAAGGGTAACTATCATGGTCAGAGCTTCAGTTGCAAACGCACAAGTCAGGTCTTGAACATCCTTGCACGAAGGATAATGGCTTTCTTTTTCCATCAAGAACACTATCATAGTTTTTCTCCTCCTTCTGAATAATATCTCACTGTGAAATGTGACACACACACACACACACACACAGTGCGAATCCTGCTTCAGGCTACTCCTTGTAGACAGTGGGGATGGATTGATGCACATGGGCTAAACTTATGCGCCTGTCTTGATGGCTTGTAGGATACGCAGAGAATGCTAAGCGTGTGTACCCATCCCGCTTTGTGTACTTGAGAAAGAGTAAAGCAGTGTGTGTGAGAGAGAGAGAGTGAGAGAGAAAGATAGCACGTTATGTGGGAATACAGGCAGCAGTTGTGCGAGTCTTTACTGTCGCTGCTGCAATAAAATCCATATTTGATGTGGTGTTAAATTAATGCAGCATGCTGCAAGTCCCCATCCGTGCTCCTGACAAGTCACCGTTGGTGGCATTGTCAGCTGCTCTTACGGCTGCGCTGCAAAAATTAGCAGCAAGCGAACGTGCGACACGGTGCCAGATGTAGCCACCTAAACCTAACAGGGCTTTTAGCATAAAGGATGCCACCGACCGCACGTGCGGTCTGTGACAAACGGCAGCCAGTGGAACCTGACCTATCATCTTTGTTTGCTTGCACACAAATGGAGCCATTTCCTCTTGTCCTCGTCTTTCACTCTGGTAAAGGAGAGAGAGAGAGAGAGAGAGAGAGAGAGAGAGAGAGAGAGAGAGAGAGAGAGAGAGCGTCTGTGTTGTTCAAAACTGCATATCCATTACTTCCAAGATGCTTGGAGGGGCATTATTTTGATTCTGTCTGTGTGACATACTGAGAGAGGTGGGAGGGAGGAAGGAGAGAGCATCTACTTCATTTGTGTGTGTGTGTGTGTGTGTGGCAGCTGGCTTCATATGCATATCTGGCCAAATTTTGGCTTGGGGTTCAGTACCAAATTTCCAAATGATCTCCTTTCAGAAATGTTTTGTTCTTGAGAGCTGCTGCTCAGCACTCTTGCATATCACCGTGCATGCTAATATGCTTTCATCTGAAATACCTTCCTCTGCTGTGATTGGTTTTTTTTTTTTTTTAAATGTTCCAAAGGGAAATTGCATGAGAGCGAAAGAAAAGGTGGATGTAAAGCTGGCTGAGAGGAAAGAATGAGTGAGAGAAGTTCTCTACTCTGAGGAGAAGAGACTCCTCTAGATTCATGCCGTCAGTGTGGTTGGGTGAGGAGAGAGATGCTGTGTTTTGGAACATAATCAAATTACCTGGTTCTAGCTCTGCAAACTCCTCAATTTCAAGCCTGCCCTGGTGAAGGAATTTGATTTACTGTGCAATGTGTTTCAGTGAGGGTGGGTGACTGTTCCATAATGCAATGCCTCTTTTTTAAGATCTTAGTTGGTTCTGAGTATCAATATGGCATTTAAATAGATGGATTTAATTTTATTAGAGGCTCAATGTCACAACAAATGACGTCACTTACACTGTTTTCATTTTATGTTTGTCATACCATATGATTGATTTGGGGGGGGGATAACTATGAGGGAGAATACACCTCTTGCTGCTTTCTTTGCACTCATTTTATATTGGCATGTCTGTCTCCAATTTAGGTTGACAACTTTGGGTAGAACAGATTAGTCTTAAAGGCATAGCCTTTCCCTTGTAGCTATCATGATATGCAGAATGTTATGTGTGGGCATACTTAAGAAATGTTTGACAGTGTATTGATTTTTATTCAGAGTCACAGTCATTTGTTACTTCAAAAATATGTAGGAATCTTCCCAGTACAGGAATACATAGCTTCAAAAGGGTTCGTGTGCCAAAAACAGAAGTGCAATTTTAAAAAATTGATACACTACACATAGTGCCATGGTCCCTAGATGAGCATCATTTCTCTTGTATTATATCGTCCAAAGTAATTTGTTGTTAAAGTTAAAAGCAATCCAGGGAGCTCTGCAATGAATGTGGCTGTTAAACAAAGACTATATTGTTTCATCTTTCTCATTAAATGACTCAGTGCCGAAGACAGAGAGGGTTAATTTGAAAATGGTAAGCATTTCTGGCACTCAGAAAGTCATTTCCTGATCTCAACGTGATATCTTAGGGGAACAGGTGATGAGGGTCTCTCTCTCTCTCTCTCCCTCTGCAATACTTGCTCAGATGACTTATTGTCTAGATATTTTTGATTAAAAATGTTTTGGTTTTGTGTTGTTGTTTTTTTAAAAAAATCATCCCATATAATGCCACTAGGCTGCAGCAGTAGCTCACAAGGGTCAGTAAAGGGTTGGGCGACTGCTTGAGCAAGTGTTAACAAAGTGCCATGCCTTGTATCATTGTATTAAGTACTGTCCATTTGCCAATTGATTCTTTGTCAGTGGTTGAAATATTCTGCCCACTCTCCTCATTGGACTCCTCCACAAGTTCTGGCTTTTATGTAACACCAATGTTGGCCCAGATGACCTGGAGAAAGCAACAGAGGGAAGAGACAGAGACACCCAGAAGTGAGAACAACTTATGCAACATACATCTCAGCTATAAAATTTCCACTGTAGATGCACCAGACTCTTTCTTATTTAATAGGCGACAGGGAGACTGGTTCACATCTTAGTTAATGCTGCAGAAAGACCAGATTTTGAACAAGAAACCATCAGGTGAAGGACACTTTATGGCTTATCTGAAAACTTTACAGGTGCCCCAGAAGAAATGACATGTAGGATTTAATCCATTGTGGATCTTTACACACTGGAGACCAAAGAATCCCCACAAAGCACATGGCAGCATTGAAGCAGGAAGCATAAGTGAGTCCTTCCAGTTTCCATGCTTTGGGGACAACATCTCAAAGGGGAATCACACATCTGCTGCAAGCTATCTTTGCTTCACTGGCCTCCTCATGGGAGAGATGCACGATTTGCCCCTTTGCACATCTTCCTCTTCTTGCTTTCTCACTTCCACATAATGTTCAAAGCAATCCATCAGGATACTCTGTACAATGAGGTGCAGCTGATACAACTGAAAAGGCAGAACAGGTGATAAATAGAATCATAGAATTGTAGGGTTGGAAGAGACCACGAGTACCATCTAGCCTCACATCCTGTAATGAAGGAATCGTTTGCCCAATGTGGCTCTCGAACCCACAACCCTGAGATTAAGGGTCTCATGCTCTGCTGTCACCCCATTTGCCCTGTATTCTCTGATCAGTCACTCAGGTTTGATGTCAGAGGTTAACTTTGGACAGTACTGAAGCTAATGATGCTAAGAGTTCCATCTTGCAGGGCCTTCTCAGTCATGACTCCTTGAATGTGGAATTCCCTTCATTGGAGTCATATAGACTCCCTCCTCTGATAACATTTCACCAGTTGAAGACCTGTTTATTCTACTTGGCCATTGAGGGCTCATCATCTGCTGCTGTGTGACTATGGAATCTCCTGTTGTTGGCTGTTTAGGGAAGCTTTTAATGTTTAGCAGATTACTGTATTTTAATATTTAAATTTACTTTATTTTAGTATTTCAATATTTTGTTGGAAGACACCCAGCCAGGTGGGCGGGGTATAAATAATAATTATTAATAATAATAATAATAATAATAATAATAATAATAATTGGCAATATGTTGTTATTATTTTATGGTGTTTTTGTTGGTCGTCTATTCTGTATTCTGACTCTGTGGCACCCTGGGAAGTTCAGTTGAAAAAGAGGGTCTAAAAATATGAGTGATATATAGTGTTAGTCAGAGAAGGCCACCTGAAATCAACAGACTTAAGTTATTGATGATTTCGTTGGATATCACCCATGGTAAAGCAAAAATAAATACATTCACATGCAACATGTCAACGTACATGCGCTTCCCCCAAAACACATTTGAAAACTTTTCCTATCACCGTATCATATCCATTTGTACCTGGGCTTTCATCTCAGAATTAGAAATGTGCTTGAATACTTTCAGGAAGAAATACATGCTCCCAAGTGTATAAGATATACTTTGCCACTGTTGAGAAGTACAGAATTTGTGGACTCCAAGGGTCTTCTTTGTGGCCTGCACAAATTCTGCCTCCCATTTGGAAGGCATTCCTTATAACTTGAACATACGATAGTAAAGAAATTGCAGGGTTACTTGATGCTGAACTTGTTTCCCACCACAAGTTTAAGCATCTCCAAAATATAGCCCATCCTTCAACAAATGAATTCACTAAACAGGCCAATGAAATGATGGACAGAAGAACTCTTAAGACTGAGTCCTCTCAACCCATAAATTGTGTTGGTTTTACATGATCTTATATGTTTCCCGGCTCCCTAACTCCATCACTGACTGTTTATAGCAGATGTGGATGGGGAAATCGGAACTGGTGTGGTGTTATCAAATAAGTTAGAAGACCAGGTGTATGACTGATATGTTTTGGAAGCAGATGTGTTTTTCTCCTATCTTATCTAGTATAACCCCTAAACTTTGCATCCCAGTACTTTCTCAGTGCGGTAGACTATTTCTTCCCAAGTAGGAAACTTTTTTTCCCCATTTTTTTGAATATGGGGACTCACTCGCTCATGTGGTATCTAATTATTGCCTCAAAAAAATGAAAGATACAGGGCACACAGTTAAACCCAAATGAAGCATGTTTAAGTTCCACTGATGTCATTGGTAGATAGTTCAATTTAGGCTTTCATTTTCCATTAAGTCCAAAGAGACTTAAAATGCTAACCTTTGACTATCAATCAGATCTGCTTTTTTAAGAAGTCTCAATTCTGGCTTGGCTGGTCCCAAGGTATCAGAGCTGCCCTCCCCGCTAAAGTAACTTGGATTATTTTGATGCTGCTGTGAAACTGTGGTTTGAAAAACCCAACCATCAATAGCTTTTTTTGCACTATAATCTCAACCTTTTATTTAATACAGGGGATTGTTTTGGGTGAGAACCCATTTATTTTCCCTCAGAGACTATTGAGCATCTAAAAAAATCAAGGCCATAGGTGTATTTTGTTTGCTGGTAAATTTGGCCCTGAATTTGGCTGATTTCTTGCTTCTTATCCTTTAGCACATTTGCTAATCCATGGAAGTCCATCCTGTTTTTCATTGTGTGCCTGCCCTAAACACAGTTAAGGGGAATCGATTCATTGCAAACTGTATTACCTGCAAGTAAGTGTGCTTGGAGTACAGCCATTTATGTTAAGAATTATTTTAAATCAAGGCCTATTGAACCATTCAATACATTTACACTGCCTCACATACTTCTAATCAGTTTCAGATATGTTTAGTTGCCAATGTTCTGAACCTAGATCTTCCTAGAAACTGTAGGATTAGGGAAATGCAGGCAAACGGAGGTGGAGTTTTTGGAGGAAGCTATGGCAATTCAGTTGTTTTTAGACGGTCTATCTACAATTTGTGCTTCTATGCTCCTTATTCCACCTGAAACACTGGTTTTAACCAGGTTCAGACTCTTTTATTGTTATGATTGTCAGCTGAGGTACCTGGAACCTAGAACTTTGTAAGTAAGCTTATTTATCTGCAACAAAGAATGACCAGACAGAACCCAGTGACAGCTGAATCATTCTGATTTTGTAATGTAGGTGTTCCCATCCCTTATGCCACTCAAACCCCCATAGACTTTTTCTCAAAATGGCAATAGAGTTTGGGAAGCATGGTTTAGATAGATTGATTATTCCTTCTTTAATATAACACATATAATTATAGTAAGAACTCTCATGTAGGAGTTAATACAGTCCTGTTCAGACAGTACCCCTTCAGACTACTGAGGAACAGAACACACTTCAATTGTATCCCTGTTTCCTTTCTGGTTTTCTGTTTCCTTTTTTTAAAAGGCCCACAATCCCTTATACTGGCACATCAGGGGCTGGGGTCTGTCCTGGTCCTGAATAGCTTTCTGCTTGTTTTGCTTTTTAATGCATGGGAGCATTTGAAATGCAGAGCGCCCCCCCCCCCCCGACATTGCAAATAGGTATTATTCACACGGGACTGTATCAGATGATTATTCTGACTGTATAAATTGGCCCGGCTGAGGCTTAACTCTTATGAGGGTGGCATGGTTGGCAATCCCATTGCCCCCCACAGAGATATAGTGTTGCATAAACCACACAGGAGGGAAGGGGGTAATAAGAGATGAACCACTCCAACCTCGCCTGCCCATTCTACCTCTGATGTTTCTGCAGTCCTGTCCGCATAAATATGTCCTTAGTCTGTGCTTTCTACATTATCTTGCTGCTAAACAGGCATGAGATGAAACCATGTCGATCTCCCATACCAAGAATTTTAGGTCTGAGTCAGCTGTTAAATTGCATTCCAAGTGTTTGCATATTCCGTTTCTTTAATTTACAATCTGCATCCATTTCTGGTATCTTGCTAGAAGCAGCTCTTTCCCCCCTCTTTTTTTTTTTTTTTTTAAATGCCTCCCAGGACTGTATGTGGAATAGATTCTTGTGCATTCAGTTGATAAGGAAGAATTGTGTGCTGCAGGTGGCACGAGTGCGGGAAGTATCTTTTGAGATATTGCTTCGCTTGCTCTAGCAGAGTGGATAAGATTGGAGAAGCAGCTTCTGAACTAAAGGCTGCTAGTTGGCAGTGTGTAATATTTTCTCAGCACCAGTAGCTTGAGTCAAGGGAATATAAAACATGGGGGGGGGAGGGATTGCCTCTACATATATGCGTTCCTCCACCTACCCAGCAACATGCTACTGTCTTTCTGAACTTTCTTTGTTGCCAACATAAACTTTATACTTTCCTTTTTTGTGTGCAGTGCACATAAATCAAAATATGAAAAGAAAATGCTTGCTGCAAAGCAGCCCATGGAAAAAAAAGAAAGAAATCCTATCAGGAAATGAAACGGCCAAAAAATCTTCCAGGTTTTGCTAGTGCTCAAAAGATAAAGGACTTTTTTTGTTTTGTTTTGAAGATCAAAGAAGTCATTGCACTATTTTGGATTCTATGCATTTTTATATCACTATATATGCATTATTATTATTTTTTGCTATTACGATTTTATCACCGGCCACGTCGTGTGCTACAGGCTGACTGTATTACATTTATCCTATCTTGATGCTTTGTCTCACCCTATAAACAATATAGAATACCTCTCTAGAGTGTGCATAGACTGCATGATTTTAAATTGATGTAGCCTTATAATATTTGCAGATGTTATAACACTTGAGCTTTTAAGTCATAAATGGTTGGTGACAATGCAGTCCTCTCTCTTGGGGGCAAAGCATTCAAAATATGTTGAATAACACGACACTTGTTTCAGTTTGCATATGCATAACACTTTTGTCCTGATTTCATCCTGATTTCATCCTAAGCATTAACATTGCATATGAGAGTCTCTGTTAATTAAATGGACATTTGAATAGTTATGACCCAATCCTAATTATAAACATGAATACATCCTATCATCTGTTTTGCAAATTGGGTTGTAGGGTGTTCATATTATTTCACTGTGTTTACTGCAAAAATACTCCACCGGGGACCATTTATGAATATCTTCCCATTACATATTACATGCTATCATTTGTCATCAGTGCCTACCACTCTGGGGCATATCTAGCCAAAGTTAAGCACATTTAACTCCCATTTATATGCAGACTAGGGGTGGATATAGCCTGGATCCAGACACATCAAAGAAGCGTTTCAGTTAAGCGCATTGTAAACTTTGTATGAGAAATCGGGTTGGCAAAAGCGGAACTCCACAGCGCCATCTGGTGTCATTGTGTTAGAATGCCTAAAACAACACAAATAAAGCTCTTTTTCTTTGCCAATGTAGCTGAGTACTAGGAATATAATGTCATCAAACATATCACATAGTTCATCTAGTTGGTGTGGGATAGAGGCAGTGCTTTTGTTCGGGGGGGGGGGGGGGGTACTCAGGGGTACGCAGTACCAGCACCATTTTTGTTGTTGTTAAAAAGCATGGCATGTAACAACTTCAAGGTGAGTTGTTGTTGTTGTTGTTTAGTCATTTAGTCGTGTCCGACTCTTCGTGACCCCATGGACCAGAGCACGCCAGGCACTTCTGTCTTCCACTGCCTCCCCCAGTTTGCTCAAACTCATGTTAGTAGCTTCGAGAACACTGTACAACCATCTCGTCCTCTGCCATCCCCTTCTCCTTGTGCCTTCCATCTTTCCCAACATCAGGGTCTTTTCCAGGGAGTCTTCTCTTCTCATGAGGTGGCCAAAGTATTGGAGCCTCAGCTTCACAATCTGTCCTTCCAGTGAGCACTCAGGGCTGAATGGATAGGTTTGATCTTCTTGCAGTCCATGGGACTCTTCCTCCAGCACCATAATTCAAAAGCATCAATTCTTTGGTGATCAGCCTTCTTTATGGTCCAGCTCTCACTTCCATACATCACTACTGGGAAAACCATAGCTTTAACTATACAGACCTTTGTTGGCATGGTGATGTCATGGTGGTCGTGGTAACTACCGGCACCTATTTTTCTAGGAAAAAAGCACTGGATAGAGGCACAGATAGAGGAGGCTCTGAAAACCCACATCATACATCAACTAAAACTAGGAACCGGTTTACAAAATACAAATTTGTTTGATGCTCTTTAGGGAATGACTTTGTGGGTCAGTCTGCAAGAGGTTACCTATGGCGGCAGGGGCCGGAGAGAAAAAAAAAACATGTTCGCTAGGGTTTCTGTCTGTGTTCGTTTTTGCACAACTGTAAGAGTTTTCCCACAATGGGTGTGTCACAGTGGGAGGTGCTAGTTCCCGGCAAAGTCAAACAAATGCATTGTACAGAAAAAAAGCTTGCTCTATTTCATGTGCCCAGTGCCACATTTTACAGAGGCCATTAACTGAATCCTTCCCCTCCTCTCTCAGCTCTTTGTCACATATGCACTGTGCCTATCGCACACTACCCCTCTGTGAAGGTGTGTATCAAACTCTGGCTGGGCACAGCGGTGAGACTATACAGATCAGCAGAGATGCTCTGCAACATCCATCTTTTGCGTTTTTGACTTACAATTGCTGATATGTCCGTTTGGTCCCTTTTCGGGTGGGTGGCTTTTCGGATGGGCCCTGGTCCTCCCTGCCAAACTGGCCTATCGCAGGCTGGATCGTCTTCCTGACACCAAATGGGCCAATTGCAGCAGGAATAAGGGGGCGCTCTCCTGGCCATGCCCAGGACGTTGAGGTCCAGCGCCAAGGGCCTTCTGGCAGTTCCCGTATTGCGAGAAGCAAAGCTACAGGGAACCAGGCAGAGGGCCTTCTCGGTAGTGGCACCCACCCTGTGGAACGCCCTCCCATCAGATGTCAAAGAGATAAACAACTACCTGACATTCAGAAGACATCTTAAGGCAGCCCTGTTCAGGGAAGTTTTTAATGTGTGACATCTTAATTTATTTTTGGTCTTTGTGGAAGCCTCCCAGAGTGGCTGGGGAAACCCAGCCAGATGGGCAGGGTACAAATAATAAATTAAATTATTACTATTATTATTATTATTATTATTATTATTATTATTGCCTGGATGGTGGGGCCTTTTGGCTTTTTCTCTCACTGTGCCGGTTCTTCAACCCACCCTCCTTCAGATTAGGGTTTTCATGGATGCTCAGACCTTGCTATGGAGAATCATAGAATCATAGAGTTGGAAGAGACCACAAGGGCCATTGAGTCCAACCCCCTGCCAAGCAGGAAACACCATCAGAGCACTCCTGACATATGGTTGTCAAGCCTCTGCTTAAAGTCGCCTAACCTTCTCATGGTCGGGCAGGAATTTTTCCCTCTTGGTTAATTGGCACCACCATTTGGGTTTTCACCTACCTCATAGCAATCGTCCCAGCTTTATAAGGTGGATAGGCATTGGGTAAGCCTAGTCTTGGTTGGAGGGGTGGCTGTAGCCTTTGCCTGCCCCTCCATGGCTAAGGATATCATGTTAAAACGTTCCAGGAGGAGTGGCTTCTGTCCAATGCCCAGGCGGGGGTTAGGGACATACTATTCCTCCAATGGGAACCTCTCAGGGGATGCCCCAATTTGATGTAGGTCATAGGGTGTGCCCATCACTGGCTTCATCCCTAGAAACCCTCCCAGTAAACAGGCAGGAGTGACATGTGCAGCTGCTTACCACAATGCCTATGGCCAAACCTCACATCTGTAACCAATAAAGTTGTGGTCTTATTTGATCCCAAAACCAATATCTTGTGTGGTGTCTTGGGGAACCGGGTGATCATGCAAACTCATTTGAGTCATTACTTGATGCTGCCTTTATCAACAAATGGGAGTGTCCTTTTGGCCATTAATGTTTAGAACTTATCTGCTGTTCTCCTGAAGGGATCCCATTTCCCCCCCTCATTTTTTATGGTTTCCATACATTGCTCATTCCCTCTCCTGCACACAATCCAGTTCGTCTTTGCTTTATAAAAAGGTCATATTATGAATTCTTCTTTAATGGGACTAAGTGAAACTTTGGTGGCAACCATACTTGATTTGTGAGCTGAAATTGCCTTGGTGGATAATAGGTTGTTCAGGCCTCTCTTGGATATCAAACCTAAATGTTCACATTGCTGGCGTTTTACCTTTAATAACCTGCTTCCCTCCAGACGTTTGGGGCTCTTCCTATTTGCCCCAGCCAGCATGGCCATACAGGCTGTGACTATTGGGAGTTATAATCCAAAACACTTGGAGGGCACCAGGTTGGTGAAGGCTGCAGTATGCCAGGTTATTAAATTTATCAGCAATATACCTTGGTTTCGAAGGATTTTTTTTCTGAGCCAAGGCAAGCAAAGTGAACTTTCAGGAACTAGGACTGTATATCTATATCTGCCAATCTGCTTGCATGTATAAAAGAGCATTTTTGCTTCTGTGGATGTGCAATGGGCTCAAAATGGCACTTTTGCAAACCAGGATTTTCTTAGGAGTCATAATAATCCACCTATCTTCTTATAACCTTACAATTAGTGTTGGTTCATGAGATTGATTGGCCCTGTAATTCTCTTTCCATAGCACAGGATAGAGCCAATGTTCCTTGCTCCACAACAATACATAACATATTGTGTGTGTGCTTAATTTCCTTTTGCAGAAATATTTTCAAATATGTAAAAACATGTAACATGCCATTTTGAAAGGTTAAAAAAGACTCACATTTCTTCTTAACAGATGCAGAGAAAAGGGAAGGGAGAAAAAGACAGAGTAAAACATCTGTTGTCTCTCAACATTTTTTCTCCAGGTGTAGTAGTAATAATAAGTTCCATATGTCTGCAAACTGTTGCCAGTCGGACCTCTTCATGCACTAGCTTCCAAGTGAACTGATTGCTTGTCCAAGGTGGGAAGGGACTCATCCTCTTTGTCACCAGAGTAAGAGTAATACAGTCATACCTTGGTTCTTGAACACCTTGGTACTCACACGTTTTGGCTCCTGAATGTCGCAAACCTGGAAGTAAGTGTTCCAGTTTGAGGACATTTTTCGGAAGCCGGACATCCGACACAGCTTCCGCTTGACTGCAGGAACTGCAGGAAACTCCTGCAGCCAATCGGAAGCCGCGCCTTGGTTTTCGAAAACTTTTGGGATTTGAACGCACACCCAGAATGGATTAAGTTCAAGAACCAAGGTACCACTGTACCAAGTTGTATAAGCATGTGAACTGGCCCATCAGATAAAAGATCTCAGGATTGTCATTAGTTATTGTCAGTCCTTTAGTGAATTTCAACGTCCAGGTACCATGTGCCTACCACCCGCAGGTCACCTCTGACCAAAAGACCACTCAAGATGACATTGTATGGTTCAATTTAGGCCACGCCTTTATTGATCACAACCATAAGAGGTTTGGCAAAGGCACTTGGTAACAACCGGCCAGTGTGGTGTAGTGGTTAAGAGCGGTGGACTCGTAATGTGGTAAAACGGGTTCGCCTCTCCGCTCCTCCACATGCAGCTGCTGGGTGACCTTGGGCTAGTCACACTTCTCTGAAGTCTCTCAGCCCCACTCACCTCACAGAGTGTTTGCTGTGGGGGAGGAAGGGAAAAGGAGAATGTTAGCCGCTTTGAGACTCCTTCGGGTAGTGATAAAGTGGGATATCAAATCCAAATCATGCCCAACTGCTGGATGATTGACCCAGGGGTCAGACAAATGTTGAGGAGGCCCTACGACATGCATAAAATAGGTGCCACCTCACAAGAACAACCAACTCAAGAAGTCCTATGGCTGTAGCCTGGGTGTCTGGACAGAAACATCTCCTCCAGGATCCCTTTAATGGGAAACCCCTATTTCCTTGGAAGGGCAGGCAGAGATTTACATCCTCCCCTCCAACAACTTGTTTTCACCCAATGTCTTACCTCCCAGAGCTGTAACAATTGCTATGAGGAAGGCAAAAAACAAAAACAAAACCCCAGGTTGGCCAACTGCTCCCTGGCCCTGAATATGGTGGCCAATTAACTCCATAGCAATGTGTAGTTACAAGCACAGCAACATGGAGGGTAGCTAACAAATCCAGGAATGATTGCAGTGCCCTGTGAGATGCAGGCCTACTTTTATCCCTACAGGAGCGGACCTGAATGAAGTCTTTGGTGGACCCTGTCAGGTCTACCCCACCCCCGAATTAGGGTTGCCATATTTTGAAGAGCAAACAAGAGGACACATTTGCCAACTTCTCCTTTTAACTATGGATTGTTATGACAGCTCTCATTTTACATCCCCATGAAAAAGAGGACGTGTCCTGGGAAAAGAGGACATATGGCAACCTTACGAATGAGCCCACCTCTGAGCCCAAGATGGGCCATTTTTTCAGGAAGGCCAATTCAAATGACCCAGCCCAGAGGCCAGAAGCGGGGCTAGTCAGACATTTCAGGAAGCGGGGTTATTCAGACATTTCTTGGGTATTTATATCACACTAAGCCAGACCATGGCATTTTGTGAATACGCAAGCATACAGAAGACATCATGCTCAGTTTGATCCTCCCTGCTTGTTGTCTACTGTGCCACACTAAGACATGATGTAGTTTAGTATTTTGTCCAGACATCAGCTTGTGGCTTACCTTTAGACAAGACTAACCATGTGCTGTTACCCAAGTTTGTCCTATAATTTACAACTGGTGGGGTGTCCAGGAAACTATGAGCTTCAGTTAGGATAACATGCTGGTCTATACCTTGGATCTCAGCAAAAAGGCTTGAGACCACAATTTCATGTATTTGCATAGTTCAGCTTTTGATGATGAGTGAAACAGGTCTATTAAATCTTCTTCTCTCATAGTATAGGCATTACATTCTGTTCCCACCTCCTACCTGATTGCAAGTTTACCCCATTCCATTCCCTTGAGTTATTATGGGACTGGCTTTTTAAAGCTTTTTACCCTACAGATTTTTCTTTTGTTGTTGGGGGGTGGGTGGGCAATTGTGTTTATTTTGGGGTTATCCTGAATCTGCCAGTACTTCTCTCTTGTCTATCAGTTGTTGTATAGCGCTCCAGTTGGAGAACAGCCTTTGCCAAAGGTGTCACAGGCTTTGAAGACACTCGAACTCAGGACGCAAGGGAGAAATGTGCTAGGAGGAAGGCACACTTGGCAAATGCGCACTGTGATCAGCTCCTGCCCGGAAACCAATGTCCCCGCTGTGGAAGGATGTGTGGATCCAGAATTGACCTCCACAGTCACTTACAGACTCATTGTTAAACCCGTGTTTATGGAAGACAATCTTACTTGGCTACGAGTGATCGCCAAAGAAGAAGATAGAAGTACAACTCTGAGAAAACCTGAATCAATATTAGCATGCAGACTTTAAAACTTGTTTTTTTTATTCAGTTAGTAAAGTATTTATATACTGGCATATCTTCAAATCATCGGGGCAGTGTACAACAACACAAAAACGTTTAAAAGCAATACAAAGCGGTGGTTAAACTAACTGGTTACCTGAGGGGAGTTTTGAAAGATGACATAGGCCTCTTGCAGGTTAATATCGAATATATACTAGAACAGGGCTTTGAACCTTGTTTCGAATCTTGCCTCCCCTACAGAAACTTGAAATCGCACCCCTGCTGGTGACACAGGGCATTGCATCAGCCATGTGGAGAGTCATAGCCCTGTATAGGAGAGAGACATCAAAGCTAAAATAGTCCTTGCTCTCTGAAGCAAGTTCTGGTTAAATATACACCTTTTGCAGTTTTAAAGTCTTATGCACTTTGACTTTTTTTTGGGGGGGGGGGGTGTTCCTCCTCTGATAGAGAATGTGCTACATAGCTGTCCATTAATGCTAATCTTCAGCTAGTGACAAAATGCAAGCATAAATTTTAAAGGACGTTGGAAGGGGAAGAGAGAGAGAGAGAGAGACTAATGGATACATGGGGAATGAAGTAGATTCATTTTATTTTCTGTAAGTCATAGGCCAGATCCACTTTTCTGGAGATTAGCTCTGACTATGAATATCTACTGCAGGTAGAGTTAATTCTTTTTTTAAAAAAAAAACACCTAACAACCTGAGAGCATTAATACTTATATAGACATAGATTTAGATTATGCACAGTTTTGACATGTTCTTCTTTGCCTTAACTGGCCTTAGATGAGCTTACTGCTTAAAATAGACTGAACAGAATATTATGGCATGGGAACTAGGTGGGGGAAGATGCAAGGGTGATCCTGACTATGGGTATTTAGGTAGATTTATGCAATAAGCTACCAACAGGGTGACAGTGTATTTTAGGAACTGTGTGAAATTTAAATGCATCCTTGCAGCTTCTTAGCCGCGGAGGGTGCACTCACTTGGCTAAACTCCTGTGTAGCATGAGCATGTATTTGCAAGCATCTACTTGTCACATGGGACGTGGGTGGCACTGTGGGTTAAACCACAGAGCCTAGGGCTTGCCGATCAGAAGGTCGGCGGTTTGAATCCCTGTGATGGGGTGAGCTCCCATTGCTTGGTCCCTGCTCCTGCCAACCTAGGAGTTCGAAAGCACATCAAAGTGCAAGTAGATAAATAGGCACCGCTCCAGCGGGAAGGTAAACAGTGTTTCTGTGTGCTGCTCTGGTTCACCAGAAGCGGCTTAGTCATGCTGGCCACATGACCCGGAAGCTGTACGCCGGCTCCCTCGGCCAATAAAGCGAGATGAGCGCCACAACCCCAGAGTCGGTCACGACTGGACCTAATGGTCATAGGTCCCTTTACGTTTACTTGTCATATGCCTGCTTTATGCTTCCAGGTGCATCCCCAAGGCATCCCCACCCCATGCTTTTCTGATGGCATGGGAGCTGCAGCAGCACTGCCAATTCTTTCGCTGCCAGGGTAACATGGGGCACCTCACCCACTTACATGCCAACGCAGAGTGGCTACAAGTACCGCATGACAGCCCTCTATTTCAAAGTATCCTCTCTGTTTGAAGGACTGTCCAATCCAAATCTGGTTTGAAGCAAAGAACCAAGAACAGGGCCTTGAAGTTGCACACAGAGAGTAGAGTTTTCATGTCATCCTTCTTAAATGCATCCCTCTCATTTGAACTGTCCGGAAGGTTGCCAAACATCCCCTTCCAGAATAGACTTTGCTCTTGTGGTATGAATACACCAGATACAATATACCATATAATTTTGGACTGCCCTTTCTTCAACATTCTTCGGAGAGACCTACTCACGGCCCCTTTGAAGCTTAAAGTATCTACTTGCAAAGGATTTGTAATCCAATATCTGTTGAAGGATTATATACCCGGAACTACTGAGATTGTTTTAGGATATTTAGCTAAGATCTTTATAGTCAAATTTAAAACAACTTAATTTTACTTAATGATGGCTACTGAATCTTTTACATGTTTTGTGTGTTTAAAATATCTGGATTACCAACGTTTTATGGATGGTTGGGTTTTTTCCCTCTTTCTCTCTCTCTCTCTTTTATGATTTTATTGTCTAAATTATGCCAATAAAGGCTGAATGAATGAAAGGATGAGTGAGTAGACAGAGTGGTCACAGGTCATTCAATCATCACCATATGTGATGGATTCTATTTCTTTTCAAATTATAGTAGGTACTTTAAAAATGTGTAGCTATATATAGCGTATGTGAATTTTATGTGCACCTGTGACCTCTTCTTGCATGCATGAGGTATAATTGGCCACTCTGTGCCAGCACAAATGTTCTTGAAATTGGGATGCTGGCATAAAGAGAAGTCACAACTTGAACTCCAACTTGGCCAAGTTCGCAGTGATGCTGCTGACATATGAAGTCCTGAGCGACTTGCGACCTGGCTATCCAAGAGAATGTGTTGCCCCTTACAAACCTATCCCTTCAGTTACACCCTGGGGAGGTCATTTGAGTGCTGCATATGCAGCCGCTTGACTTCACCCTTGGAGGCATACTCCATTGTCTCTCAAGAAAGACAACAAGAGATGAGGACTTCCTTGTTCTTCAATCATCTGCACATGTATATCTTGTGGCAATGGGGGGGGTATTATTTGCTGTGGCATCATCTCACCCCTGAAGGATGACAGGCTTCAATCTTAGTTGTATTTCAGGGCGTGTTGATGAAGACCTATACCTCAGTACCTATACCTGGTACCTCAGACAATCCCATACATAGTACCTCGGGTTAAGAACTTTGCTTCAGGATGAGAATAGAAATCGTGTGGTGGCTGCACAGCAGCAGCGGGAGGCCCTATTAGCTAAAGTGGTACCTCAGGCTAAGAACAGTTTCAGGTTAAGAACGGACCTCCAGAACGAATTAAGTTCTTAACCTGAGGTACCACTGTATAGTCAACAAAACACCTGCTGATTTAAATGTCCAGTTTTAAGTGATTTTTATACAGTTGTACCTTGGTTTTCGAACAGCCTAGTTCTCGAACATTTGGCTCCCGAACAATCAAAACCTGGAAGTGACTGTTTCAGTTTTCAAATGTTCTTTTGGAAACCAAACATCCGATGGGGCTTCCACAGCTTCCGATTGGCTGCAGGAGCTTCCTGCAGCCAAACAGAAGTCGTGCTTTGGTTTTTGAACGCTTTGGAAGTCGAATGGATTCCAGAAAGGATTCAATTCGACTTCCAAGGTACGACTGTGTTGATTTGTTTTCTTCTGTGGATTGTCAATATAATGTAATTCCTTGCTTTGCTAGTGTACCTTGTACACTGACCAGGAATTTTATAATGAAGGGCAGCAAATAAATATTTGAAATCAATCAACCATATCACTGAACTACTTGATCTCTCAAATTTGTCAGCTAGCATTTCACACACATACAGAAACACACAACTCGCTCCACACAATCTCTGAGCAAATTAAGATGATGGGTATCTGGGAGTCTCACCACAGCTATGTTCTTTAGCATGCATTGTAAATAGTAAAAGTTTTACTTTTTTTTTTTAAGGAAGAGAAGACACATAAGATTTGAGACCCAGTGCAAAAGCTTCTGATGGTACCTTTGCATCTAATTTTCTGTGTAGGATTACAACTTTGAATCTTTTTCAGCTTTTACGAATATGCTGGTTCAAAGGAGAATGATTTATGCATATATTTCTCTTAAGGAGTGCCTGCCTCTACACTCACAGAGAGACCTTTCTGCAGAGCCCTGAGAAATAAGAATTGAAAACTGAATGATGATCTGAAGTACTGTAGAAATAATCCTATTAAAGGTTTGCTACCTATACATATTCAGACTAATTCAGAAGTCTGTGCTTTGAGTAACAGAGATCAGGATGCCAGAGCCGGTTTAAATTGGATAGAAGAGAAGGAGAAGACGAAAGATCATGTGGATAAAATTGTATTTGTCTGTCGCCTTAAATTATGTTTGTGGTACAGCCAGATGCTTGAAACCCTTCATGTTTTTGCAGTCCTAGGAATACCATAAAGCAGGGTGTGTTTACAACAAAAAGTGGTTCTTAAACAATTCCCCCCCCCATTGCCTTGTACTTTTCAAAGCCCAGATCCAATGACAAGGAGCTCTTGTTTATGTGCAATCCAGTTTTCATTTTAATGTATTAGAAATAATTTTGCTTAACATTGCTATGGATACTTAACCCTTTATTCACCCAAATATTGTAGGGATTGTGATGCAGTTCCAAGGAAAAAGGCTATTGCTGTAATGTGTGAGTGTGTATGTGTGTAAATGAGACAATTTACATTATCGCTGGGTTATAGAAATTGCAATTTGTCTTTTTCTGCGTCTTGTCATAGGATAACAAGACTAGCTAAATTCTCATTTAAATCAATCCTTTCTTCAAAAGTCACTTACCTTTAAGCCACACTCGCGGGTGGCGCTCTGGGTAAAACCTCAGCGCCTAGGACTTGCCGATCGCATGGTCGGTGGTTCGAATCCCCGTGGCGGGGTGCGCTCCCGTCGTTCGGTCCCAGCGCCTGCCAATCTAGCAGTTCGAAAGCACCTCCGGTGCAAGTAGATAAATAGGGACCGCTTACCAGCGGGAAGGTAAACGGTGTTCCGTGTGCTGCGCTGGCTTGCCAGATGCAGCTTGTCACGCTGGCCACGTGATCCGGAAGTGTCTGTGGACAGAGCTGGCTCCCGGCCTATAGAGTGAGATGAGCGCACAACCCTAGAGTCTGGCAAGACTGGCCCGTACGGGCAGGGTACCTTTAATGTTACATTCTTTGGCTACCTTTGAAACCTCTCCCTGAAGTCAACCATTTCCCATACATGCAGTCTTACTGCTTCTCTGAACACACACGCAAAAGTGAAACATTAAGCATGTTAAATGAATCTAAATTAGGCATTATAGTGGTATGTCAGAGCAGGCAGGGTTATGTTAATAATGTATTGACCCACCTGAAGGTGAACAATAGAGTTTCCTGATGAAATTCCCATCAAGGTTTCTTTCTTGCTTCCTCCTTCAAGGTTTATGATTTTAAATCCTTTGGTGCCATCTTGTGGTCTGCATAACAGTTTTTGAGAAGAACATGTTTTGAGGAGTATGTAACTATCTAATTCTTAAAAAAAAAAAAAATGCCATCTGTAACATATCATAGGATGGAAGATGTGTCATATTGTAAAAATTCTGAAAATATGAAATGACTAAGATGATGACTCCAGGAAAACTCTAGAAATCGATAGGAGTCTCTCAGGCCTGATTCAATCATCATCTTTGTGATGTGTTTGCCTCTCATTGTGGTTGGCTCCCACATTACCACCGTATCACTTGACTTTTTGCATCATGTGGATTGTCAGAGTTGCATAGGCAATGCCCACAACAATGGCAACAAAGAGCACTAGAGTGGAACCAGTGGGATGGGCAATATGTGCATGATTCCACTGACAATCGGATGATAAAGGAGTCATTTTGGACTCACAGCTGTCCATGGAGGCACAGGTCAATCTGTAACTGGCTATATTACAATAGTGCTACTGATTTTAATATGATTGATCTCATATATCCGTTATCTTAATCTCATATATCTTGATCTCATATATCCGTTATGCTTTATCTTAATTGCGGATAAGAGTGTTTTACAGTTGCTTTGCCTGCTTGGTCCTTATCTTTAGCAATAGGCCTATGCAGTGTATAATGCAGGACTCATAATTATGTTCATAAGAACATAAGAAGAGGAATCTGGGTGAAGTCCAACATTTCCTTGCCACAGTGGACAACCAGGTACTCACGAGACACCTACAAACCGTGCATGCTCCTTCTGATTTCATCTCATTACAGAAGTTTGCAATGTAATTCCACGTCAGGTGGAAAATGTCAACTGTTCTTAATTAGGCTAGTGGGCCATTATGAATTTGAAACATGAGTTCCAGTCCCAGAGCTAAAATTTCAATTTCTATCCTCATGCTCTCTCAAAAACCTAGTGATAAATAGTTATATAAATTAGATTACAAACCTTCAGCGTGGGGATCACTGAACTTTTGTGCTTCTAATATATTATGACGCACAAACTAAATAATTGTGGTATACAATTTTTTTAAAAAGTTAAAGGTATGTGTCTTTTCCTTTAGTTTTTTGGGGATGTGACTTTTCTCTGTGAATCAGTCTTCCAAATGGAAGAGAAAACTAGCAACTTTCAGCCCTTACTTCACCAGATATGTAGGTTAAATACATTCTAGGCAAATATGACTAGACCATCCTCTTTCAAAGGTCATCTGTGTTGCTTGTTATAGAGTTTAATTCTTCAGCATCTGTTGAAATCTCTACAAAAGTCTTGTGCATGGGTCATCAAACTGAGGGCAGTATGTCAGAAGGACGTATGGTAGGGGAAATGTTTATTCTGAAAAGAATAAAAAAGACTGAATTCCTTCATTTCATCTCTACACTCAGATATTCTGCAACTATAATTCCCAGTATTTTTTCTTGTTGGCATGGAACATATTTGTAGAAATATATAGGTTAAAATACTCTGCTGCATACCCCCCGCTTGGATCTAGCTGTGCGTAATGAAGCATTCTCAGAATGATGTACATATCAACCCTGTAATGTAATGTTTCCTTGCTATATCACCGTTCCTGAAACCAAGGAACCAAGTTTCTCTTTTCTGTGAAAATTGTTTGCAAAAGTCTAATCGCCAGGACTCTACCTGACCCGTTCAATTTGAAGGGCACATAAATATCCATTGAAGGGAAAACTCTAGGAAACTTCATTTGTTTCAGAAATCTCTCAATGTTTGTGGATGTTGCTTTCCCTTATTACAGCTGACTGCTTAGCCAGAGGCTACACATACAGAAAGCCAAACAGGAATAAACCAATATTAACATGCAGATGCTTGCTAGTAAATGTGATATGATACAACATCTGGCATTTCAATTTAACATGGGATTTTCAGTTTATAGGTTACATTTTCTCACCCCGGCAAAGTTCTCTTGACAAAATATGACCCTAATTCCTGTTTATCTTCCAAGCCTTCAGAAATATGCATATGTATATAGCTCTGAGAGAGCTGGAAACTGGTTTATAGACTCCCAGTAAATGAAGCTTTCATTCTGCAAGCATAGATGCATAGAGTTTGGATACTACTGGAAATTCAGCCTCCTCCAAATCCAACAAAACATGGCAACAATGCATCTCATGTTAAGTTTTGACTTGCTCTGTGCTAGAATACTGACTGCTATTTTGTGGTAATCTTTATGCTTCTGAAGGGTGTGTGTGTGTGTGTGTGTGTGTGTGTGTGTGTGTGTGTATCTCCCATATTCAGACTCTTGAAAGAACCAATGCGTCTTGGGTTATTTTAGTATTCCGGGTAGTGTGGAAGTACCATGATGATTGTAGGGTGTGTTTCTTTCCCACTTATCTTGAAGGCGAAGGTCTGTTAGACTGCTAGCATTAAAGGACATGCCCCCCCCCCCAAAAAAACCCCACCTATCTGCCTTTAGTTATCCAAATAACATAAAAAATATGGATGGAATACAGTGGTACCTTGCTTCCTGAATGGCTTGGCTACCGAATGGCATCCATATTAGCCTCATCTCCCCACTACTCCATAAGTAGGGACGCGGGTGGTGCTGTGGTCTAAACCACTGAGCCTCTTGGGCTTGCTGATCAGAAGGTCGGCGGTTCGAATCCCTGCAATGGAGTGCGCTCCCGTTGCTCTGTCCCAACTCCTGCCAACCTAGCAGTTCGAAAGCACGCCAATGCAAGTAGATAAATAGGTATCACTGTGGCGGGAAGATAAACAACGTTTCCGTGCGCTCTGGTTTCCATCACGGTGACCGGTTGCACCAGAAGTGGTTTAGTCATGCTGTCCATATGATCCAGAAAGCTGCCAGTGGACAAACTCTTGCTCCCTTGGACTGAAAGCGAGATGAATGCAGCAACCCCATAGTCGCCTTTGACTGGACTTAACCGTCCAGGGGTCCTTTACATTTTTTTCCTTTTACTCTGTAAGTACCCAGGGCGCACAGGACAAGTCTATACCTCCCTGCTGCTTTCAGATACCAACCCTGCTGCAAGGTACAATGTTGCCAGGTTCTGCATAGCAGCGATCAAAATTCGTCAGATGAAGACCTGTGCCACAAACTGGATTTAATGAACACTCATATCAGAGTGCTTTGTAAATTGATAACCATAGCCCTTTATATACTAACCTTTTATGCTCTTCCACATCCGTTTAATGCTCCTAACCCTTCTTTTAGCTTCTTTTAGCTTCCTTTTATATATACCTTGTGTTTGAAGAATTTTAACTTTCCAAAATGTTTTACAGATTTTTAATGATTGTACCCCACCCTATTTATGCTGGTCTATGATCATAGTAAAAATTTGATTGATTGATTGGCTCCCGAATGTTGCAGACCTGTTCTAGTTTGCGAATGTTTTTTGGAAGCCGAACATCTGTTTTGGCTGTCAGCATTGTTTCTGGGGCCAATCGGCCAATCAGTAGCCATGCCTTGGTTTGTGAATGTTTTGGAAGTCAAATGGACTTCCAGAATGGATTGAGTTCAGGAACCAAGGTACCACTGTATGCTGCTTTCAATCTAGATTGATTTTAGGTGCATGTAGTTATTTGAGACACAATTGAAAACCCTCCTCAGTTAGGTTATCCATGCCTTTTCCTCTTTGCAGTTGCCCCGAGTGAAGAACGAAGAAAGTGGCGATTGCTATCGTAGTCTACACCTAACCACAACATCTTTGGGCAGATACACACACCCATTGCCAGAACCACCCACATCTGTTTTCAAATGGACACACTGCAGGGTAATGCAGAATCAATGCAGTGAACCTTCTCCCCACCGTTGCCCCAATAACTAAATTAGTTTCTCAATAAGTATTCTTTAGAGGGAGGGAGGGAAGATACAATGGAATTAGATTGGGTGTGGGTAACCTAGAAGCAGGATGCAGTTGGCGCTGTGGGTTAAACCACAGAGCCTAGGACTTGCTGATCAGAAGGTCGACGGTTCGAATCCCCGTGATGGAGTGAGCTCCCGTTGCTCGGTCCCTGCTCCTGCCCACCTAGCAGTTCGAAAGCACATCAAAGTGCAAGTAGATAAATAGGTACCGCTCTGGCGGGAAGGTAAACAGCATTTCTGTGCGCTGCTCTGGTTCGCCAGAAGCGGCTTAGTCATGCTGGCCACATGACCCATAAGCTGTGCCCCGGCTCCCTTGGCTAGTAAAGCGAAATGAGCTCCGCAACCCCAGAGTCGTCCGCGACTGGACCTAATGGTCAGGGGTCCCTTTACCCTTTACCTAACCTAGAAGGAAAATACCAAGTCCTCAACCTCCATTGATTCTGGAATAAAATGTGTCTATGTAGCCACAGGTTTTTACTGTATCATTCCGAGTCCTTTCATGTTGGGAATGGACAAAGTGAAGCAAGTGATTTTACAGCAGAATTCCCTTGCTACTACGATCAACATGCAAACCTGACCTGAAAGCTTTTACAGGACTTGGGTAGTGCCACATGGCCCTGTTATAGGCTTTCCATTTCATTTTCTGTATTTATTTTATAATCAGGCTTTCTGCTGTGCCATATGCGCTACATGCCTTACTAAACACACCACTTGTCAGTAATATTTGTGGCTAGGCTGAAACAAAATCAGATTTTTACATATGGAGCCCCTTTGGGAAGAATAGAGTTTACAAAGCCCAGATGTCATCAAACAGCAATCCCGGGGCACATTTAGTTCTCCTGGTGTGATCATGGCTGCCGTCTCAGATATGATTTGATTCTATTTCTTGTGGTCCCAAGCTGCCCAGTGGGAAACTCAGGAAGCTCCGATAGTTCTCTCCATTTTGTTCTCTTAACATTGCTCGCTTGCAAGTGAGCGAGAGAATGAATGAAAATACTTATGTAAAGTGAGCCCAGCTCTCTTGCTGGAGATTTCTCTCTTAGACAGCCTCAGCGCCATATTGTAATGTTCTACGATGTACTGATTCTGCAGACTTTCAGAAACAGAAAACTAGGAAAGATGTGAGTAATTTGAGGGGCAACTGCATGTCAGACAGAGTTTTTAAGATTTTGAGTCATGTGGTTCATTAACTGTCTTGGCCAGTTATCAAATTATCAAAATAAAAGGTTCCAAAATTAAGCACGGGGGGGAGGGGCTATTACTTAAGCCATTATCTTTCCATAGTTATAACAAGACTTAATTAATGGAGGCTAGAGTACGGGGTTGCTGTTGTGTTTCCCAAAATTTTAACAAGCAGAAAACCCCAATTTGTAATAGCCAAACAAAAAGAGTTATAGCTAAGTAAGGCTATGTGTTGAATGGGAATGTAATGAGAAGTCCGCTCACCTTTTCCGGTGGGCAGCATTGTGGCCAGGCATCCAGGACTCTACAGTGATCCGGCGTGGGGGTGGAGAGTTGATGGCCCCTTCCGCGTCTTCCGGGCCACACCACTGGCTCTGCCGAATCAGCGCTGGGAGGGGGCATGGCCCAGGAGACTTAACCATGGTGCAGCTGGGCAGACCCTCCTCTCTCTGCCTTTGTTTGGACGGAGGGGAGGTTGTAGCCTCTGCCTGCCCCTCCTCAGTAAGGATATATGAAATATATTCGGAGTCAAGAGTGGATTCCATGCTCTTTATTCAGTTCATAGTGGGTGAGGAGGAATGGAAGTTCCCCCAGAATGTCTGCTTTATATACATTATTTACACAATGGGCCCCACATGATTGGCTAATTCCTGGATTCACCTGTAGGCCAATGAGATTGTGGATTCACTTCCACCTGGAGCTGGATTGGGTGGCTCCTGTGGACCAATCAGACTGTTGCATTCTGGACCCTATTGTTCTAGGACCAATCAGACTGCTGCATTCTGAATCCTATTATTCTAGGACCAATCAGACTGCTTCCTTTTGGATCCTATTCAACTCAGTACATAAAAATATCCTGTTAAAGGGATCTGAGGGTGTGGATTCTGTCTGATGTCTGGACATGGGCTAGGGCCATGTCGCAACCCCAACGGGGACCCCTTGGGATGCCCTTCTTTGATGTATGTGATAGGGCTCCCCCTATTGGTGGTTTGCCCTTAGTTGGACTCCCAGCAGATGGGCAGGAGTCGAGATACAGCTTCACACATTGCCTAAGACAAACCACTCATATCTGTAGCCAATAAAGTTGTGGCCTTTTTATCCCATAAACCAAAATACTTGTGTCTGCGTATTTATTGTCCATTAGGGAACTGTGGGTCACAGGGCCTTGGCACACAGACCAAGCCTTATGAGGAAGAGTTGAAAGAGTTTGGTATGTTTAGCCTGGAGAAGAGAAGACTGAGGGGCGATGTGATAGCCATCTTAAAATGTCTGAAGGGCTGTCACATGGAAGATGGAGCAAGTGTGCTTTCTGCTGCTTCAGAGAGTTGTTTTGCTATTGTTTAGTCGTTTAGTCATGTCTGACTCTTCGTGACCCCATGGACCAGGGCATGCCAGGCACTCCTGTCTTTCACTGCCTCCCTCAGTTTGGTCAAACTCATGTTAGTAGCTAGGAGAACACTGTCCAACCATCTCATCCTCTGTTGTCCCCTTCTCCTTGTACCCTCAATCTTTCCCAACATCAGGGTCTTTTCCAGGGAGTCTTCTCTTCTCATGAGGTGGCCAAAGTATTGGAGCCTTAGAGGGTAGGCCTAGACTAATGGATTTCAATTACAAGAAAGGAGATTCCAGCTAAACATTAGGAAGAACTTTCTGGCAGTAAGAGTTGTTTGACAGTGGAACAGACTCCCTCGGAAGGCTGTGGACTCTCCTTCCTTGGAGGTTTTTGAAACAGAGGTTGGATGGCCATCTTTCAGGGTGTCTTGAGCTGTAATTCCTGCACTGCAGAGCTAGATGACCCTTAG
The DNA here is from genome assembly GCF_951804945.1 of Podarcis cretensis. Taxonomy (NCBI): domain Eukaryota; kingdom Metazoa; phylum Chordata; class Lepidosauria; order Squamata; family Lacertidae; genus Podarcis; species Podarcis cretensis. The sequence goes on along the minus strand of NC_137176.1, from coordinate 19,907,394 downwards.
GATACCTTCCAACTCTGCAATTATGTGATTCCATGAGAAACAGTGTGGTGTGAAATATTGTTGGAGTTGGGTTTTAAATGGGGGAACTGATAAGTCAAAGTCCAGCATTTGCACAATAGCTCACCATGCTTGATTTTTTTTAAATAGGAAGAAAGGATCAGAATAGGGCTGACAGAAATTGTAATAGCAAAGTGCAATAGCTGGACTCTGCATGAAGAACAAGAGCTAGGAACAATTTGTAAAAGCTGGCAATTATTTAAATGGAGAATTGTGTCACTTGCTAAAATTGGGTATTGGAGAAAATTGTCCTGAAAATATAATGCCAATGTTTGGGAAGGCAAAAATATCTGAGGGTGAAATGTACATCCATATGGGTGAGTATGAATGGGGAAAACTGGGAAAAAGCCAAGTTTGTTCTTTTGAATAGGGAATGATATGCAATCAAGTGAATTATGCATGCAGTATGTAACATGTGTAGAAACCATTCTGGAACTGCAAAAATCATACCATTGTGAAAATCAATTATCCTTTTGGTGGATAGCGGTTCTGTACATTGCCAATATTCATGAGATCAGAATCACTGAATAAAATAGTGGGAAGGTTTGGTACTTCCCTAAGGTGCAGGGTGTTTGTCAAACACGGATGGGGGAGAATTTCAATTCAGTTTGCATTTAAAAGCAAACTTTCCAAATTGGCATTTTCCAAAACAGCATGCAAACCAAAACACTGCTATCACTCAAAATTTACTCTTGTCTGTCTATTGCAATACACTTCTCCAGCCAAGCCATTTGCAAAAAATAAAAAATGCATATATTATGGTAAGTGTACAGATAAGTACGTTGGTGAAAATAGCATACAAAAAAGCTATATATTAGGGGAAATTGCTTTGCAAATATGTATTCTAAGCAAAATTGTGTATTCAGACATGTATAGTTGGGGAAATTCACACAAAAACGTTGGTGGCTGTTCATGAGGACTTAAAAAATTGCTAACTGGTGTAGAAATGTGGAGAAAACTGAAAATTGGGAGAAGAAAAAAGAGAAACAGAGTGAAACCAGAATTGGTGTATTTGGCCATCCCTATCCCTGAGTAGTGCAATTTATTAATGTTATCATTTATTTATCAGGAATATTTATAAACTGCTAAAGATAGTGCCACAATAATACACAGCAATGAAAGCAATTAAAAACAGATGAACTTTTCTAAAACACACACACACACACACACCATCGAGCAGTGCCCACAAGTCAAGTCACTCTTCCAGGCCAGGAAAGCCTGTAAAAATAAAATGGCTTTTTAAACATTTAACAAGATGTAGGTATCTGGTCCATGGGGTCACGAAGAGTTGGATACGACTAATCGAATAAACAACAACAAAGGTATTGATGAGGAGGAGGACATATTTTTGTACCCCTCCCAACTGACTGGGTTGTCCCAGCCAGTCTGGCCAGCTTCCAACAGAATATACGTAAACACAACATAACTTCATCCACTAAAACCTTTCCAATCCAGGATGGCCTTCAGGTCTGATGGGAGGGCCTTCCACCCATCCACTCAGTAGGGTGGGTGCCACTACTGAGAAGGCCCTCTGCTTGGTTTCCTGTAACCTCCCTTCTCACAGGGAGGAAACTGCCAGAAGGCCCTCGGAGCTGGACCTGAGGTTGAGTGATGGGGGTGGAGATGCTCCTTCAGGTATACAGGACCAAAGCCATTTAGGACTTGAAAGGTCAGCAAAAGCACTTTGAATTGTGCTCAGAAATGTACTGGGAACCAACATAGATATTTTAGGAGAATTGGGCCTTTCTAATTTCAATAGATACATGTTCTACAGGGCAGGTACCATTGCACTGGAGGATCAAGTTTTAACTACCATGGGCTGAACCTCCAGCACATGTAGCACCTAAAGAGACTGTAAATGACCATGGTGCTTAGGCAAATATATTTGTCTTCTTTTTTTGGCGATCACTCATAGCCCAGTAAGATTGTCTACCATGAACACAGTCTTAACAGTGAGTCCGTAAGTGACTGTGGAGGCCAATTCTGGATCCACACGTCCTTCCACAGTGGGGTCGTAGGTTTCCAGATGGGAGTTGATCACAGTGAGGGTTTGCCAAGTGTGTCTTCCTCTTAGCACGTTTCTCCCTTTCGTCCTGAGTTTGAGCATCTTCAAAGTCCATGACACCTTTGGTAAAGCTGTTCTCCAACTGGAGCACTCATAGGCCAGTGTTTCCCAATTGTCAGTGTTATCCTACATTTTTTATTTGCCTTGTGAGAGTCTTTAAACTTCTTTTGTTGACCACCAGCATTACGCTTTCCATTTTTGCGTTCGGAATACAGTAGTTGCTTGGGAAGACGATAATCAGGCATCTGAACAACATGACCAGTTCAAAGACTAGGCAAATATATAGGGAGTAAGATGCTTGCTGAGATAGCCTGATCCCAAGTTGCTCAGGGATTTAGACAGTAACACTGGGTGTTGCGCTGCAAGCTGTTGTGACTGATGTGATGTTGAAAGTAGGTTTGCAAGGGGAGATGCACAATTTGCAGGAATGACCAAGACTACAGCCCTCTGACAGTCCTTCATCCGTAGCCAAACGATCTGGATTTAAGGAATTTTCTCAGCAGTGGACAGGGGCCAACCCTTATTACAAACCATGCCACCATCTTCTAGACTAGCTCCTGAACCTAATGTACGGGCAGCCTAACACAGAGCACTTTGCAATAATCCAATTGCCAGGTTACCAATTCATGGGTCATGGTTGCTAAGCAATCTTTGTCCAGGAACAGCTGTATAATCTTGCCAGAGTTCTGTCACAGTTACTGACTTGGAGATGCCATGCATGCTTTGATAAAAGTCTTTTCAACGAACAATCAGAATCTTCCAATTATTCTAGACACCTGCTGAATATTGTTACACACTAACATATGGTGACCTGATTTTGTTGGCTTCTTTTTCCTTTTCTTTTTCAATTGATGATGTTGTTTCCCATAATTAAATATATTTTGTGCAACTTTGTTTCCTTTGCTACTCTTGTTTTGAAAAGCTGAGTTTTGTGATTTCTTCCAATAAGTCACTGTGTTTTAGAAGGAGGTGGGGGAAAATAAGCTTTTCTTTGAAATCTAATTGTACTAATCATCTCCTTTTGAAAGCAAATTTGCATTGGTCTGTTGACAATTATTAGGACACGATCCAGCGGACTCTAAGAACTTCTATGTGCTTTGGAATTTAATGGGAGCGGATTACTGAGCTCTCCCTGAAGTTAGGAGAAAAAAGTGCCTGAATCATGTCCCTACTTAGCAACTTTGAATTAAATGTGATTTGAAAGCTACACTCTTAAATTCAAAGTCACCCGTTATACTGAAGACAAGACATTCTTCTCATAATAGTGGCACCACTGATGTATTTATATAGGATAATCTCCTGTGTATTTCAGACTGCATCTCTTCCATGCATTTGGAACTGTTCCACTTTCCTTTTGACTACACAATATATGTAGGCATTGTACAGGGTTGTACAGTCATGCCCTTGAGCTATATTTCCTGTTGCCCATAATGGTAAAAGGTACTCCTCAAAAACTTGTAGTTTAAAGTGACAATTTAAACCGCAAGTCTAGCCAAGCAAGCTACCTTTAAACATAATAGGAGTGGATCTTTCGGCAGTCAAATTATACTTAACCCTCCAGGGCATGGGGGAAAGTAGGTAGGCATTTTGAGCAGCTGATGCTGAATCTCGGTCAAGTGATCTTTATTCCCCCCACTCCCCTAGAACCGTAATTCCCAAATGCTGGTGTCATAGGGTGGGTTTGGGTGGAGCTGATGTTGACTACACAAGCAGGTTTCAAGTTGACATGCTGCATTAAAGAACTACCAGGTTATCTTTAAATGGCCAGTGCAAGTGAATAATGCAGCTACCTTAGGCTTGTTGATAGCTTTGTAGCATTCATGCTGCTTGACTGTTAGTGGTTCACAGAGCTCTCGTAAGGCCACTTATATAGAGAGAGATGGATAGAAGTTAAGTGTTGACATAGAGCTGGACTGTCTCCATTCGAAAACAACAACAGGGCAGACTTTGGTCTTTCCAATTTCTGTTGTGCCCTGTGCAAGGCCAAAATTTGGCATGCCACCTCTCGCCTTCCGTTCTGTTCATTTCATCATGTCATGGATGTGACACCATGTTATGCCCCTGCCCAGTTTGGCAGACCTGGTCACATTGCCCTAAATCCATCTCTGACAACAACTCTCCCCCTCCACACCAACCTGCTGGTTGTAGTATTGCAACAAAAACCCTCTAACAATGAAAAAGCGAAAGAGCATTCGCCAATTTGCCATTTTTATGTTCTCTATTCTCAAGGATCTGCACGTGATGTTGTGAGAGGTGAGAACACTGGAGAACATATATTTATATCCTGCCCATCTGGCTGGGTTTCCCCAGAAACTCTGGCTGGCTCCCAACAGATGAAGAAAAAGAAAAAAAAGAAGAAACATGAAACATTAAAAACAGGGCTGCCTTCATATGTCTTCCAAAAGTCAGATAGTTGTTTATTTCCTTGACATCTGATGTGAGGGCGTTCCACAGGGCGGGCGCCTCTACCGAGAAGACCCTCTGCCTGGTTCCCTGTAACCTCACTTCTCTCAGTGAGGGAACTGCCAGAAGGCCCTCGTAGATGGACCTCAATGTCCAGGATGAATGATAGGGGTGGAGACGCTCCTTCAGGTATCAAAGGGGAGCCTTGAGTAAAAGAAAGGACTGCTCTAGGGATAAATTGTTAGAGATCACTAATTGGTGACACGGGTAGCACTGTGGTCTAAACCACTGAGCTTCTTGGGCTTGCCAATCGGAAGATCGGCTGTTCAAAACCATCTGATACAGTGAGCTCCCATTGCTCTGTCCCACCTCCTGACAACCTAGCAGTTTGAAAGCATGCTAATGCGAGTAGATAAATAGGTACCACTGTGGTGGGAAGGTAAATTGTGTTTCTGTATGCCCTGGCTTCCATCGCGGTATTCAGTTGTGCCAGAAGCTGTTTAGTCTTGCTGGCCACATGACCCGGAAAGCTGTCTGTGGACCCACGCACTGGTGGAGGAAGAGGTGTGTGTCGGCAGTACACTGCCCCCGGCAGCACAATCCCGGAGGGGTGCCATCGTGGCTGCCTCCCCGCCTGTGCTGGGCACCACACCCCTACGGGCGCCACACCATGCCCCCAGGGCTCACACCACGTCCCTACGGGTGGGGCGCCACATCCCCGGGATGCACGCCAGCCCCAGCCCCAGCCCCACCTTCTCTTCACCCCCCAGTGCCAGAGCATGAAGCTCTGCCACTGGACCCACGCCAGCTCCCTCGACCTGAAAGTAGAGATGAGTGCTGCACACCATAGTCGCCTTTGACTGGACTTAAATATCCAGGGTTCCTTTACCTTTTTATTTGTATAGCCATGTAGAGACCTGATTTTGAATTCTTGGAGGACAAATTACAATGAGACACAATGCCTTCATTTTGTCCCTTTTGCTACAATTGTACATTGAATATACTTTTTTCATACTAGTACATGAGGTTGATAGTAATTAACAGCACAGAGGGCGTTGTGAGAATGAGTTAATTAGTGAATATTCTGCAACATCCTTTGATAGTATAAAGTGCTACATCCATGCTAAAATATCTTACAATGATTTATTTCATCCTAATGATCCTTTTTTTCTGTTTGAAATGCAACTCTTTCCTTGATTACTTCTTTCAAACAAACTTTTACAAAGTTATGATACGGAAAATGCAAATCACTAGGCACAGTTAGTATAATCTGCATTAGCACTTAGAGTTGGGGTAAGGTCCTAGCTATCTACACCCAGAAACTGACACTGTTTGGGTTCAACAGGCCTGAAATACTGACTCCTCACCTGTGCATATAGCTCAACATCAGGTGGTCATGCTATAACATATTCTGAAGGTAGCTCAAGAAGGAGGCTGCTTGCTCACCTCACTGTTGGAAAATGCCATTATTATTATTATTATTACTTGTTTATTACTTATACCCCACCCATCTGGCCACCCGAATGACTCTGGGTGGCTCCCAAAAGAATATTAAAAACAAACAAATAATCAAACATTAAAAACTTCCCCAAATAACCCTAAAATTACTTTTGGCATAATGAATGAATGTGAGAAATAGACCTTATATTGCAATAGTTGGGACTGCAGCAGCATTGTAATAAATGTAACCTTTCATTGGGGTAGTAGATACTATGCTGATAAATACATTTGACTCAACCCTATTTTGACTAATTGTTAATGGTGGTTGGTCGTTTTCGGACCAGGGGGCGGAATGAGTGGCTTGTTGGCTAAGTGGGGGTGAAGCCAGTGAGTTATTCAACATTAAGGCAATGATAATATCTTATTGATGAAGATGATTAATGAAAACATTGATTCAGTGACAACTAATATAATCATTGTGTCATTACGGTGAAGTTGTATACAATGGGGAAAAACAGCACAGAAGTTATCTTCCACCCTTAATGTACCTGTCACAGGCCCCTGCCCTGAGCAACTTGAAATCTAAAATTCAACACAGAGGAAACAGAAAGGGAAATAGATTCAATTTGGTTCTCCGGTCCCATACTCGCTAAAAATTATTCCACTGGGGTTTACTTACTTCTGAGTAAAATGAATAGAATTGTATTAGTAACCACAGCTAAGTCATACCTTCTCAGTATAATTAACCATTACATATGTGAAAACATCAGACCTATAAAGAGCAAATGCTACCTTCAGGAACAGCTATCTTCATTTAAGCTACACCTGGCTTTTTCCCTGGTACACAGATCTAGAAACAGAAGCAGAGTGTCAGAAGAAATAGTCAATGACCAAAGATCTCCAAAGTTCCTTTAAGGAAAAAAAATTAAGTCCATACTGCAAACTGTAAGCTCCTATTGTTCCGATAAAAAGACACAGGAGTTGGGGAGTTACAAAAAGCCAAAATGTTTTTTGGGGAAGCAATATTAAGGAATATTATATGTTGACTGATTAACATTCTACAGCCTTTTAAATATTTTTCTGGAAAGGAGGGTTAATATTTCATTGTTTTTGTTCTAACTATTTGTGCTTTTACCTTGTTATTTTTATATTATATTGTGAACGACCCTAAGATCTTGTGATGAAGGGCAGTATGCAATGCTTTTTTTCTGGGGGTACACAGGGGTATGCATACACCTAAGCATTTTGTGGATCTTTGTACTTTTGTATAATTACCTTATTTATTTTTCCTGATTTGAACTATAAAATGGTGATTTTCTTGAGTCAAAATGAGAGTACCCCTAAAAAAAAATTTTAAGGAAAAAAAGCACTGGTGGTATATAAATATAAATCATCATCATCATCAGTCCCAAGTAGTGTAATAGCAAGTTCCCTAATCACTACTCCTCTGGTCCAGTCAGTCAGATATTCACACAAAATATATTTAAGCTTCTTATGTTTTATAGAAGTAGGGATTGACTTAAGTCAAAATCCCTTCCGTGTTTGATCAAACACACAGGTCAATACACAGCTCCATCTCCCTAACCAATGTAAAATTGGGGATGAAAGTGTGAAACAACTGCACACTTCCCCCATTAACTGGATTACCAATGCTAGGATTTCTGTGTCGTCAACTACTGCTTTTTGAGAATGTCCATTGTAAATTAACATGATAATGTTAATGATAACCACCCTGGTGCTATCTGTACTTTTCTGGTCTTGTTGTGTTTGACGTCCTTCCCAACCAGTGATCTGTGTTCTTGCAAGTTAAGATAATGCTTCACACATCTAAAGAAGTGGATTTGCATATGCGGCAATAAATTTGCTAGTTTTTTAAGGCACTATGGGATTCTGTTGTCACAAGGTCTCCTGCTTCCAGGCTCATCACAAAGGCCCGTTCCTGGACTTGGGAAGAAAAAAAAATAGCAACTCTTGAAAGTACTGTTAAGATTTCTTTGTTTTAATTACAATAATTTATCCTCAGTGAGATTCAATCATCTTGCATAAGCCCATATAACATTTTCAGATCCTTTAATTCTGAAAGAAGCATGAGTCAGAGAGAAAGGAAAAGTCGAAAGGATAGAGAATGCTAATAAGCATGTTCAAACAGCCAAAGGAAAACACAGGCCCTCCACTGCTGATTTAGATTTACAAACTAAGCAGCACTATGCACAAAGCATTCAAACTGCAGGTTAAAAATGCTAGGAATATTCACAGAGATCATAAGAAGACTGGGAAAGATGGGAAGACCTGCTCCTCTACCAACATGTGCACAAACACAGATCTCACTCCTCTTCCTTCCCTTCATCCCACCCCAGTTTTTCCTGGGGATCAATGCTACCCCACCCCCACCCTGCCTTCAGTGTCCCAGCCTCCTCCGATTTCTACTACACTCATCCTGAAATGACAAAGTCTGCCCTTGTGAAAGAAGCATTGCAGCTACCGCTTTGAAATTTGGTGGGCTTCATCTCAGAAGGATCGACTGTGTCTGTAAACTGCATCCAGTTTGGATAATAATGAAGTTATAGGCTCCCTGGCCCCTTTTTATGAAAGAAAGAATCAAACTTTAAAGGTGCCTTGCATGAAAACCCCTGCGTGCTTCTGCCTACAATTTGGCAGGCTTAATCTATTCTGAAGTGACTACTGGCCGTATAAATTCACGCGGGTGGCACTGTGGTCTAAACCACTGGGCCTCTTGGGCTTGCCAATCAGAAAGTCAGTTGTTTGAATCCCTATGACGGGGTGAGCTCATGTTTGTCTGTCCCAGCTCCTGCCAACCTAGGAGTTCAAAAGCACAGCAGTACAAGTAGATAAATAGATACCGCTGTGGCGGGAAGATAAACGGCATTTCTGTGCGCTCTTGTTTCCGTCACGGTGTTCCGTTGTGCCAGAAGTGGTTTCGTCATGCTGGCCACATGACCCGGAAAGCTGTCTGTGGACAAACAGCGGTTACCTTGGCCTGAAAGTGAGATGAGTGCCACAACCCCATAGTTGCCTTTGAGTGGACTTAACCGTCCAAGGGTCCTTTACCTTTTTTAAAACCTATAAATTCACCCACTTTGGCCTGAAGGGGGAAAGTTAGAGCTTTTTTCAAATTATCCAGTATAGTGAATTTTCATAGTTCAAAGTGGAGAGAGAACAGAGCAACTCAGACACAAATAGGTTGTTGTTTCTTTTCAAAATAATGAAAATAACAATGCACAGATCTAGATACATATTATCCCACATCACTGAAATTAACATTCTGTAAGAATTCTTTTATTTGCAATGAACCTACGCAGCCTTCAACACACACTTTTGTTGGTTTGATTTCTAGATTGTGGCTTTCCCTTTTGTTAAAAAATGACTCATGTGCCCAGTGTTTCTCTGGAGAATGCAATCTTCCATTGTAAAGCTTCTTAAAGGATAATTTCTTAATGGAGTACATGCAGATATAAGCACTCCTAATCTCCCTTTCTCCCTCTCTCCCTTTTAAGCATACTCTGGAGACTAGTGACAAACTGATGTAAGGCACATAACTAGTAAGCTACCTGATATTACATACTTGGTTTAGCAAATTGCTGCCAAGGGATGCTCCATATCCCTCCCCCTCCCCTCACTGTGACTTTCGTCTCCTTTTCTGGATTTCAGCATCATTTTTTCTAAGTTCAAAATGGTTCAGATGTGGCATGGATTCTGGCAGCATCCCCCCCCCCATAGTTCTAACCTGAAAGTTTTACATTGCAATATAAAAATAAGATTATCGTCCCTATGGATCGATGCCTTTTACTTCTAGAAAATTACATGCAGTCAAATATTTGCAAGATGTGCAACACACACAAACTTCCAAGCTGAGCAATTTCCCTACCCCTTTCCCACATGCTTTTGTTTCCCTTGAAATTCATCTGTTGTTGTCGCTCAGGCAGTCCTTCCACAGTTGGATTTTGCCATAGAAAATGCTCACGCAGATGCGTGCGCACACTGAGGAAATTCTACTAGTTTAAAGCTTTTCCTTGTTTTTTTTTTTTTTAGTATATCTTTTTTTAGTTTAAAATACAGACACAAAAGATTATTTACAACAGAAGCAAATAAGAAAAAAGAAAGAAAAGGAATCAGGATAAAGAAAGAAAAACAAAAACTGTATACAAAAGGATAACAATCAAATAAAAATTTTGGGTATAAAACTTCCAATCGTCTTATTATACTATTTATATCGTCGTGGTTTTCTCACACAGCTTTGCGTTATATTTTTTCATATACTCCAGCAAAATATTTGTTACATTGTTTTTACTTACAGTTATCATTCTAGTTCTGCTAGTATGGTATTATTTGTACAGTATAGTCTTAGCTTTTCTTTGTTAATAAGATTTCGTGAAGAGGAAAATCCCAAGCTCACGTTAGAGTACCTTTTGGACTTTAGGTGAAATTGTAGTGGGATTTGTAAGCCTATGCCAATGTAATGGCTAATATCTATAAATATAACAAGGAGACAGTATATGTGACCCCAAAGGATGCATTTTGCATTCCTCTTTGGCTAAGACCTGAACCAGCTTCAATTAGATTGTGTTAGTCCTTGGATTTAAAAGCCTGTTGATGCTTGTGTAGCAGGTTTTAGCAATTCTCCTCTCGACAGGCTTCCCCAAGTCTGACATTCACTGGCTTTGGGACACTGATTATTGTGACTCTAGAAATCACATTGGAGGGTGGGTAGGTATCATATTGTTCCTCCCAAGTCTGATGCTCAGTATGACTTGCAATTTTTCTGCACATCTCATACAGTAGCTCTAATTTTCTAACCTCCCTGAGCATAACACTTTCTTTGCCTTCCAGTTTAGTATGATTGAGTGGCAGTATACAAGGGAGCCACACATCCCATTGAGATTTGGATCTGGAGAAGATTGAGGCAGACTGACTATAAGCCCAGCAATATTTGAATATGGGCATATAAATGCAAGAAAACAATTCTCCGGGGCCCTGGGTTTGCTTAGTTTGTTTCTAGGGATGGACAAATCTGTCCATTTTTCAGTTTCTCATTTTCCCAGTTATAAATTCAATCCTCCATGTTTCCACCTCAGTTTGAAATTTCTTTTCTTTTAAAAATCCTCATGAAAATTCACCAGCACTTCAGTATCGAGTTATCCTAATACACAACGGTTCTATGCAATTTCTCCGATGTACACATATTTGCAAGGCAATGTTTTAACTTACTTCCACTAATATAGGCACTTTTATGCAAATGTTACCCCAGCAAATGTGTATGTACTTCTGTACACAATACCTGGCTTGAGAACTCCATCACAAAATTCAGAGAGATACGAATTTTCAAGGATGGGTGTGTTTCGGTTAGCACATTGTTTCAGAAACTGCAGATTAGTTAGATTCACCTTCTTATCTGAATGGAATCAAATTTCTTCCCCTTCCCTAGTTCCTAATGAATCCCCAGTTGCATACACAATCTAACTCTAATGCATCTTGTCAAAAGTTTATGATGGGGGAATAAAGGGAGGCTGAACTCATTTAGACTCCTTGAGCCTCCTCTACACTTCAAAAAATCCTTGCTTAAAGGTTATGAAGGGGAATAAAAGTACTGACAAGCTATGTAGTCTCTCGAAGCCCTTGCAAATAATAAATGCAAATAATAAATACGGAAGAGGGGAGTAGAAGGACCCAGATTGCATGCCAGTTCTAGCTTGGGAATCCCATTAAGGGCTTAGGTACGTGTGTAAGAGAAAGAATGCTCAAAGTTGCAGAGGAACAAAGGAGGGGAAGAGTAATATAGAGGTTGTCAACATGGTGTCCTTCAATTGTTTGAGACTGCAGTTTCTGCCAGCCTCAGCCAGTATGGCCAATGGCCAGCGATAATGGGAGCTGTAGTCAACATCTGGAGAGAACTACAGTGGGTACCTCTGAGTTAATGGGACGTCCCCTTTCTTGCTATGAAAAAGGGTGTGAGTGGGATGCAAGTAAGGGAGGATGTGTGTGCATCCTTTTGGTTTCAGGTCCCTAACTTGAGTGGGTGCAAGTGCATTTACAGTGGTACCTTGGGTTACAGACACTTTAGGTCACAGACACTTCAGGTTACAGACTCCACTAACCCAGAAATAGTACCTCAGGTTAATAACTTTGCTTCAGGATGAGAACAGAAATTGTGCGGCGGCAACGAGAGGCCTCATTAGCTAAAGTTAAGAACAGTTTCAGGTTAAGAACAGACCTCCAGAACGAATTAAGTTCTTAACCTGAGGTACCACTGTACTGTGTTGTCATGCCAATGTGATGCTTGGTTGTGTCTCTGTGATGCTTCGGGACCCTCAATAGCCAATCAATAAATGGGTCACATGGTTGGAACATGGTAGATAGTAAGACGAATGCAGATTCCAGAGGTTCCAGTCTCCCTGGAGAACCACTCTCATGGTCTATGCTAATAGAGTATAGCCAGTGTAAACTACTTTCTTGTCATTGGAAGATGGATGCTGAGAGGTTTCCATGCAAAATGGAAACCTTTTGAACTCAGTTGCTGAGATCATACTTAAAGTTACAGGGGAGCATGCTGTCCTGGCAACACTTCTCTGGTGACACTGCAGGGATATGCAAAATACTCTTGAAAAAAATTCACTAGTCTTACTGACTTTTTGTATCAAAATATGTACCATTAAGCACAAATGCCATTTTTGATTCATTCACATCCATGCTGCAATGATCAGAGGAGTGCAAAATCAGACCCATAGCTAAATTCTGATCTCCACATTATTCCAAGAAGTGCAGATCAGGTACTTTCATATAGCTCAAATTTCCTCAAGCATCCCTGGGAATAATAAAGGAAAGGGTTTTGAAAGTAAAAATAAAGAGGAAGTTGCATTTCACTGGAAGAATAATTATTCATCTTTATAAAGGTGTTTCCTCCCCTGCACTTTTCATCTGGAAGATGATTATTTTCATCGTGTGACTTGTTCTGTTGGCACCTGTCTGTCTATACAAGAGAGCTTACTCGTACTGCCACCATCTAATTAGCGGTAATGGTATTCTCCGTGGTTTATGCTTGGGCTGCAGCACAACTTTGAGATGCTTGCATACAGACATCAGTGAGCACATTATTAAATTACACAGTCTCCTAAGCATGCACTGTTTCTCCGTGCCCCAGTTCTTCATGCCTTGGTGAACCGGTTCTGCTCTCTGAAGCTGCAAGGCTTCAGCCTGAGCAGACGCTGGAAACTCTTGATGAGCTAAGGGCTGGTTTTTAGATGCTTGCCAAGTTTTTATACTGCTTCCATTTCTCTGATAAACTCAGTAGCTGACTGACAGGGTGAGAGTGCTGAAAAGCAAATGCCCAGAGACTCCACATTTTATCTCCCCTGGAGGGAGAAAGTGTCTTTCTATAGGCAGTCAGTGTCATTCAATGGAAATCACACTTCAGGGCGGGAAATTACCTGGAGGACACAGGAAATGTTAACCTGGTTCATTCAGTTTTAATCTAGATTGTTGAAAGCATGCTAGCATATTGTGCCCTCCCTATCCTAGGACATCCACCATTTAAAAAATAAAAATGCTCCATAAACAGAATAAATATCAGGTGCAACTATTTCAGACACTTTTTGTGTTTAAAGGGTCAAATTTATAATCATCCTAGTTACTTCCTATAATAAACATAAACGACCTGTATCCAAGAAGAGGGCTTCCTCGGTGGTGGCACCAGCCCTGTGGAATGCCCTCCCATCAGATGTCAAGGAAAGAAACAACTATCTGACTTTTAGAAGACAACTGAAAGCAGCCCTGTTTAGGGAAGTTTTTATTATTTGACGTTTTATTCTGTTTTAAATCTGTTGGGAGCTGCCCAGAGTGGCTGGGGAAACCCAGCCAGATGTGTGGGGTATAAATAATAATAATAAAGAATAATGGTAATAATAATAATATCCTGTTATACTGGTTCAACTTTTTCCCACACCTTTCACCATAGTCATTTGTATTACAGATTTAGCATGATATATTATATTCTCCGATGTACATAAGAATTGTGCAACTAATTATCTATCATATTTGATTTACATCAGACAACATTTTAATATATTTAACAATTAACCTGCATTGCCTTAGTAGATATCAGAAGCCAAACTGGATGGTGGAGGTCTGTATACAAAATTGAAGATTCAGTTTATGTATGCGTTTGGCCCAACAAATAATTGCTGCAGTTGGTATACCAGAGGTTTGTTTGTTGCAATATACTTTCATAGATACCGGTAACTTCAAAGGTTTTGGCAAGCCTGTGTCATTTTTACAGGCCCCGGGACTTCAGGGTTTTCTTTGCATCTATAAAGTTAAGGAGAAAAATAAATGGAGACTCTCAGAATGCAGGAAAAATGTATGCAAGAGTTACAGATGGGATGAAGATTGTTGTGAGAAGCCAGTGGACCTTGCTTCCCCCCCACCTCCTTCTGTTGGTGGTTGGTTTATAATCATAACTACAGTGGCACCTCGGTTCTTGAACGTCTCCGCTGATGAACATTTTGGAACCCAAACGCCGAAAACCCGGAAGTAAATGCTTCCATTTTTGAATGCGCCTCAGAAGTTGAATGGCTTCCGGCTGCATGTTTTTTAAGTTTTCTCAATTGAATTTGCAAACAGCCCTTTGCTCTTCAGTTTTTGAACATTTCAGAAGTCAAACAGTCTTCCAGAATGGATTACATTCGAGAACCGAGGTACCGCTGTCTTTCGTTCCTACACAGAAGATGAGAAACTGTGCATCTTAACTGTAGCTTTCATGTTGTTGTTGTTGTTGTTGTTAGCAAACATTGATTAAAGGATGCGTGCATTGCGAAGCTGAAATCAAGCCCTTTTGAGGGTTTTGCCTGTACTGGAAAGTAACAGTGCAAATTTTAGTAGCTATAGATGTAGACTGGTTTATGTTCTGAGGTGCATAAGGATGCAAATAATGTCATAAATGCTTGTATGCTGTATTTGTCTTTTTTAAAAATAAGCATATTATAGGTCACAGATGGAAAATTTATGGCTGTGTGAGCAGCATGCTGGTTCATATGTGGTTAACTGTGCAGCTGCTTTGTTCCAGACTTGACATATGGGAATGGGGGAAAGATGAGGCAGCCATGTACCGTAACATCCCATTGCAGTACATATCCCTTTATGACTTGGATCTCAGCTGGTGGGCCGATGGAAATATATGGAGTACTGTGTAGGTGCACAACAAAGAGAGAAAGTAGGAATGCGCATGTGGTCACTGGAAACATTTTGCATGCACACACACCAGTTTTGAAATAAATGTGGGAGTTTATCCTCAGATGGAGAATCTGAGGAATTTATTTTCATTTGATGCAGTTAGCAGAATTTCTTGGTGTGGGTTTTTCATATGTTCTTAGGTCACTGAAATAATAATAATAATTTTGAAGATTGCCCCTCAGATGAAAATTTGAGGAATTTTGAAGGAAGCCAAAAGCATTTGAATAAGACAAATAAAATACCTTGGGTCAGTGTGGTTGGGGTTAAATATCCCCGGGTATATGGTGTATATGGGTTCGAGAGAGAACAGGAACAGGAAACTCTGAAAAATGAATATTTTAGGCTAGGCCTTACAGGGCTGCACACTACCCAGTCTTGCTGTGGATTAAAATTATTAACTTGTCAAATTATTTCTATACTATGCATACACTTTAAGCAGTACACAATGAAAATATCCAGAAGTTATTTTTGTACTGTAAAAAATAATGCTTAGTGCATTAAAGGTTGCTTACCTAAACTGTACTCACAATGTAACACAGCACAGAGTGAGTCTTGATGACTTTACGGCAACTCTTTTTTGTTTTAAGAGTTTTCTAAGGGAAAGATTCCCTTGTGTTCAATATACGAACACGGCTGCTCTCGATTACCAGGGCTTTTAAAATGCACAGAAATACACCATTGCTTTCAGCTAGGCGATCATGAAAGTTCCTGCACTTAAGGCAACAAACAGAATTCAAGCAGGAGTCTCAAAAGGGGTAGATATGGCAGGCCAGGGGTGGAAGAGAGACGTGAAACTACTATAGGAATCCATTAAGCAGCCTTGCCTGCCATCTCCATGTGCATTAGCTAGTTTTGTAACTTCGACAAATTCCATCCAAGCTTTCATTCCACTGACCTAATTTAACAAGAAGGAAATTCAATAACAACTGCTAACATCCAAGAATTATTTCCCCAGAGAAATTTAACAACACTCCGACATCAAATAGGAAAGTGCGGAAAGTGGAATATATATGCCTATGAAGCTAGGAGCGAAGAAACAGACCTGCGTAAAGTGTATCCCTCTCACACAGGTAGTCCAAAAAGTGCTCCATTTGATTAATCCGTTGTTGCTGTTTTTTAAAAAAGCTATAGATGTAGTGGGCAGTCCTTATTGCCACATACTGAACTTTGAGCAATGAAGCCAAGTGTTTTCGGCTATATAAATATTAAAATGTGCATCTGTTTGTTCATCACCTGTCAGGGAAATGTTTTCCTGAAGCAGAATCTTTGCGACACATGAAAACTTCCCCCAAAGATCGCCATGAGCAGCAGGAGATTGTGTGTTTGTTGATGACGCACATGAGGATCTTCAATGTTGCTGTCATCTTGAACAGAGCTGATTATCGCTTGGCAGGACCAGGAGAGAGGGTACCTAGAATCAGCTCCCCCTCACTTCACAATGAGTGATGGACATTGTCAGAAATGACAGCAGAGACAATCTCTCTGGTAGAATGTGCTTGTGGTTCTCAGATTGCTGGATGTCATTTTCCCAGACAAATGATCTACACATGGGAGTCTTGTTTCCATGAAGAAATTGTCCTTGATGTATAGGGGCATATAAGTCTAACTATGTATGCTCTCTGGTATCATAGTTTGACTAAAAATCCCTATATTGTTTCATTTATGCTGCAGTTATTGAATATTGCAGTTTGAAGCAACTGGAAGCATAAGAACTGACTCCTTTGGAAATGAAACATTGTCCAGGCCCATGGAAATATTATTTAAACTTTCTGATAGAACTTTCTTTAAAACAGAATTAAAACATCAAAAATACCTATACAATGTCATGTGCTGTCCAGCACAGGCTCGGCATCTTACAAATATGAAATAATCCAAAAAAACTTATAAGCAAAGGCCCCTCTCTTTCTCTCCAGCCTACTTTCCAGCCTCCAGGTTGTTTGCTCTCCCTTCAGGAGAGCAATCATTTCCTTGCATTGTTCTCCCTGTAGCATCCAGAGAGACAACTGTATCTGCATGTTCACTCTATTGAGTTTGGAAGGCAAAGACTCAAGGCAACTCCTTTTAAAATGAAGATTGCAACTCAATACCTCTCATATGATCCCAGGTTACAACCCTCACGTTAGCTACCAGAGAACAGTTAGTTAATCATTAACCCATTAAGGAGCTCAGAGTCCTTTAGAAAATAACGTTGGGAAAACTCCATTGTTAGCAACCCTTCAGAAATCCACATTTACCCATTTTCCATTTTAAACCTTCATTAATTTGTATACATTTTTCATTTCTGTGTGAATTAAACGATTATACTTAACAATTTACATCTGTTTTGGGCAACATAAATGTTTCATCACGCTTTATAATTTAGTGATGTTGTGCCATAATGGTTATCTGAAACCAAAGAGCCTTTGTTTTTCCCCATGTAAATTTCTCAATAATATCCCTACAGAAAAAGGAAGGGCATGGTTGGCAAACCCATTTTTTCTCGCAAGATTACTAGGAAGACCACAATGAGTTATTTCGGTCCAAAGCTTATCTATCAACAGCATTAGTACCACACCTGCAATAAGATTCACACCATGGCTGTGAGCTACAGGTATTTTATGGATAATGTTCTATAATGAAGGATGCATGACCATGGGTGATAACCTTTAGAGAGAACAAAATTAGTTGCAGGACAATGTAATAAATTTAATCACTGATATATGGGTGAGGAACCTGTGGTCTTCCAAATGTTGTTGGACTCCAGTTCCCATCAGCCCCAGTCAGCATGAAGAAGAAGAAGAAGAAGAAGAAGAAGAAGAAGAAGAAGAAGAAGAAGTAGAAGAGTAGTTTGGATTTGATAGCCTGCTTTATCACTACCCAGGGGTGTCTTACCCATAGAGGCTAGTGGCGTGGGGCACCAGGGTGCCAAGTTTTGGAGAGTGCCAGGGAAGAGTGGATACAATCTGCTGCTCCCACAACTGCAGGGCATCTCTTTGGCTCTGTCCCACATGGGCTGTTAGGACTGCAATATATTAGTCAGGCATGGTAAGGAGTGGGTGGCGCTGTGGTCTAAAGCACTGAGCCTCTTGGGCTTGCTGATAAGAAGATCAGTGGTTCAAATCTGTGCGATGGGGTGAGCTCCCATTGCTCTGTCTCAACTCCTGCCAGCCTATCAGTTCAAAAGCACACCAGTGCAATAAATAGGTATCGCTGTGGCAGGAAGATAAATGGCATTTCTGTGTGCTCTGGTTTCTGTCAGTGTTCTATTGTGCCAGAAGCAGTTTAGTCATGCTGGCCACATGACCCAGAAAGCTGTTTGTGGACAAACACCGTCTCCCTTGGCCTGAGGCGAGATAAGTGTCTCAACCACATACTCGCCTTTGACTGGACTTAACCGCCCAGGGATCCTTTACCTTTTTTATAGCCTGCATTAGAGCTGTGTGTGTGCGCGCACACACATTTTTATGGGCACATAACCCCCCCTCACACACACACACCATATATCAAGTAATTTTGACTTCAGGGGAAATGTAACAACTTGTAACTGGCATAGTATTTTGGATTCCAATCTGTGTCATTCAAGCTGTTATACTCATTAGATATGGTCTACAGGCATCTTCTCTGAGAGAAGACAGCTCAGTTGATTCCCTAAAAAATGCACATTATACAAGGCGACAAATCGTTTACAATTCGACGTTAAGCTGAATGACTCATTGCTGCAAGTTCTGGCCTATGCAAAAATGCACATTGTTTTCAGTAGTTCTGGTGTGAATATCCCTGTCACTTTCAGATGACACATGAAGCTCAACTTTCGTATTTCATCAACAGATGAGTTGGGTAAGAAGTAAAAGGGTACGGTTAACATGAATTCAGTCCAGTATGTATCACAGCAGCACAACCATGCTTAGCATTTATCCCATGCATTAAAATAGGGGTGGGAAAGCTGTGGCAATCCAGAGGCTGTTGACTCCAAATCCAATTAGCCCCAGCCAATATGGCCAATGGTCAGGGCTTAACAGAGTTGTAGTTCAAAGGTTCTCCATTGCTTTTTTAGAATATTTGAAACACTTTACTCTTAATTGCCCCAGCAATGCTTACAACCATTCAGTTGAATGAGGGTGCCTTGTTCAAAGCCACCTATGCAGATGCAAGACCTGAAGCTTCCTAATTTGCAGTTCATTCTTTAAATCACATGCAGATTAAAAAAATGGCAGTAATTTGTAAATGCCTGTGTGTATTTGTGTGTGTGTGTGTGTATGTGTGTGTGTGAAAGAGAGTGACTGAATACTCTGAGAACTACTCTGGTTTATTTTAATAACCGCAGCTGAAGCTACACCGACCAGAATTTAATGCTAGTTCGAAAGCACGTCAAAGTGCAAGTAGATAAATAGGGACCATTCTGGTGGGAAAGTAAATGGCATTTCCGTGCGCTCTCTGGTTCTCTAGAAGTGGCTTAGTCATGCTGGCCACATGACCCAGAAGCTGTCTGCGGACAAACGCCGCCCCCCCCTCGGCCTATAGAGTGAGATGAGGCGCAACCCCAGAGTCGGTCATGACTGGACCTAATGGTCAGGGGTCCCTTTACCTTTACCTTTACACGAGACTGGAAGCTGCTACCCCTACTTTTTAGATCACAATATCCCACTTTTCTGCCAAGGACCTTGAGGTGGCATACATGGCAAAGGTAAAGGTAAAGGGACCCCTGACCATTAGGTCCAATCACAGATGACTCTGGGGTTTGGGTGCTCATCTCGCTTTACCAGCCGAGGGAGCTGGCGTACAGCTTCCGGGTCACGTGGCCAGCATGACTAAGCCACTTCTGGCAAACCAGAGCAGCACACGGAAATACTGTTTACCTTCCCGCTGGAGCAGTTCCTATTGATCTACTTGTACTTTGTGCTTTTGAATTGCTCAGTTGGCAGAAGCAGGGACTGAGCAATGGGAGCTCACCCCGTCGTGGGGATTCGAATCGCCAAGCTTCTGATGGGCAAACCCTCAAAGCTCTGTGGTTTAACCCACAGCGCCACCCGCGTCCCTAGCATACATGGTACTCCTCCCCATTTATACCCACAATAAATGAGGCTGAGGTCACCCAGTGAGCTTGGTGGCTGAGTGCATTTTTGTACTCTGGTTTCACAGGTCATAGTCCAAAACTGGCTCCAGGAAGAAGAGTTCCTGGAACTCTCGGAAGGGTGAAGTTGTCTCAGGTTGATGTGCACCTTTCTTATTTCTTTCAGGTGGGTTTCCAGCTTACTATTGCATGTCCTCTGATTTGTCTAAAACACTGTTTCTCAATCTTTTAAACCTATGCATCCTTTTGCTAACATTACCCCCACTCTTCAAACCTGGCTCCCCAGATTGCTTCGTTTGAATTTTCAAATGGATTGAAAAATTGTGACTTTAATTTTATGCAGTGGTACCTTGGTTCTCAAACGCCTTGGTACTCAAACAGCTTGGAACCCAAACACTACAGACCTGGAAGTAAGTGTTCCGGTTTGCGAACTGTTTTCAGAAGCCAAACGTGCTCTGCTTTTGAGCGCAAAACTTCTGTTTTGAGTATGTTTTTGCTATTTATTTTGCCTTTTCGTTTTTGCAGCTCTTTTTTTACACTGTAGAACCCAGTTCAGCTACTGATTGATTGATTGGTTGGTTGATTGATTGTGTGACTGCAGTCTATTGCTTTCATTTTATGGATCAATGGTCCCATTAGATAGTAAAAATTCATGTTAAATTGCTGTTTTAGGGGTAGTTTTTAAAAGTCTGGAATGGATTAATCCATTTTGCATTACTTTCTATGGGAAAGCACACCTTGGTTTTGGAATGCTTTGGTTTTGGAACGGACTTCCAGAACAGATTAAGTTTGAGAACCAAGGTACCACTGAACTTATAATATCCTTTATGGGAGGAACACTCACCCCCTGCAAGATTTTCATATGCCCTCTCTCTGGGCTTAGCTTCCCCCTTGGTTCACAAACACTGCTCTAAATATATGGTGATCAAAGCAGGCAAAGTGGTTGTCATGGTTTGTTTATAGTACTAAACTCATTGCAAAACATTCTATTGAAAATTCAAGTGTGAGTTTGTCAGGAAAACACAAAACCATATTTTTTAAAAAAAACACAGCAGTAATTTCTAACTAATACTCTGTGTAGATATAAAGTGATATAGGCCAGGGCTTTGCACTTAGAATTACAGAGTCTACTGATTGCTAATTCATTTCTAGGGAACAAAATGATTTGCAAAGCGTATACATTGTTAATCGGTCAAGGCAAGCCTCATTATTGGAGAAACCTTTTTTTCTTTTCGTTTTTTGAAGTACTGTAATAATGGGCATAGCTCCCTCATCTGATTCAGAAGGGGGTGTTAAAGTGGATTACTTTGGAGAGTATCTGCTTGATGCCCTAAATTTAATCCAGCTCAGATAACTCTATATTAAATTGTGGCCCTGTGTACTCCCAGGTATGTCACTGAGAGTGGGATGAGATGCAGAAGCTTCCGTGACTCCTCCTTTGCGTGGCAAGGTCCCAAACCCAGCCAGGAAGTGGAATAAAGACACATGAAGCAGTGTTTTAGGTTAATGGGTGAAAAAAGGCCACAGCTTTACTGGTTACAGAATGTGAGTGGTATTGGCTTAGGCATTGGAAACCACACGACTATATCTGACTCCTGCCCATCTGCAGGAGTCTTGGAAGGGTTAACCACCAGTAGGGAAACCACCAGTAGGAGAAGGGAAGTCATTGATATTTTAAAGTTGGTTAAATGAATATTCTAAAATGTAAAACAGAAAATTCATATATATGAACCTGCAACCTTGGCATTATCAGCACCACACTCTACCCAGCTGGGCTATGCAAGTTCAAAGATAAACAAAGTTACAGAAGGGTGCAGAGGGATGTGGAGAGAAGTGTTGAGCTTCAGCTTTTAGGGAGGGCTCCTGGGTGAGCAAGGTCGGCGGTTCGAATCCCTGCGGCGGGGTGCGCTCCCGCTGCTCTGTCCCAGCGCCTGCCAACCTAGCAGTTCGAAAGCACCTCCGGGTGCAAGTAGATAAATAGGGACTGCTTACCAGCGGGAAGGTAAACGGCGTTTCTGTGTGCGGCTCTGGCTCGCCAGAGCAGCGATGTCACGCTGGCCACGTGACCCGGAAGTGTCTCCGGACAGCACTGGCCCCCGGCCTCTTGAGTGAGATGGGCGCACAACCCCAGAGTCTGTCAAGACTGGCCCGTACGGGCAGGGGTACCTTTACCTTTACTTTACCTGGGTGAGCATGGAGTGAATCTGTTCAATTTAGGTTCATCCATTAATGTCATATCAAAATCATGTAGAACTTATCTATAGTACAACAAGAAGTTCAACAATAGGCAGCTGCCAAAGGTTTGATTGACCACTAAGTCTGACTTTAGCAAAGATAGCTGCATTTTAGGGATTCTAATACCATTGTGAGCTAGTGTTGCCAAAGAAGTTAACGGACAAGAGAGCACAGATTGGAGTTCCAATTTGATAATTTCCTAATAAATATTTTAGGAACAAGTAAAGACATGTCTTTGGGATGCAACACTTGACCCTGTATATTCAATATGGCAAAAAGCAAAGGCCACCTTCCATTTCATCAGACCTTCCATTTACATTGACTTTGTATTCTGTGCTGGTTTTTGCTGGAACTTTGCATCCCAGAAACCCTCTCTCTTAGAAAATTTGCTTCTTGTCATGTTGTATTTCTTCCGATGCATATGATGTCCTCTTTTGCCATTTAAAGCACCCTGGGGAACTAGTATTCCACCATTTCTGTGGTTTCGAAAACGGCCTTTGCATTAGCCTTTAAGTGCCTCTTGGTAACAAGATTAATAAAACACTGGGTTACTTGTAAGTCAAATCAGGTGGAAAACATTTCAAGTATGGTGCAGATCCCCTAGTCTACATGATGAATGTTCTCAACGACCTTAAATACAAAAGTTAAAGGTAAGGGTAGTTGGTGAGGGGCAGAGGAAAACACGTTTATCTGCACAATTCATTTTTCCTGAGCATTTCATGCTGAATATATTTTACAAAGCTCTGATTAAGTGACAGTTTCTGGATAACCTTTATACTTGCCACATCAGCTGTTTGTTTTATGCTTGGGGGAGCTAACCAATTTGCTGTAAGATTTTACAGCTATTCTGCCAGGAACAATGTGAAATCTAATGCAAACAAAGGGAACATTTTTAGCTTGCAATTATATATCTGTAACTGTATTGCACTCTCTCTCTCTCTCTCTCTCTCTCTCTCTCTCTCTCTCTCTCTCTCTCTCTCTTCTCTCTTGTTGTTTCCTTTTCAGATTTTGGATATGCCCAGACAAGAGATGAGCTGGTATAAACAGCTTGGCTTCACGTTTCACTGAAGAATATCTAGAGCTCAGTTGAAGGCAAAGTGTCCAACTTGCAGCCAAAGGCACTTGAGAAGACAGTCAGCAGAGGAGAACCATGATAATACAACAAGGCTTGCTGGTGGTACTACTCTGGGTGTGCCTGCTCCACCCCTGCTTAACAGCAATGGTATTCAGCAGGACTACGGACCAACAGCCCAAAAATTTTGCTGCACGTGGAATAGGGAATGAAGGAAAAGCTCTGCACCGCCAGAAGCGAGGCTGGATGTGGAACCAGTTCTTCTTGCTGGAGGAATATACCGGCTCAGATAACCAATATGTAGGCAAGGTAGGCCATATGTATATCTTCTCCTATTCTTCTTATGCATTGCAGCGATTTAATGGTAGGAAATTATCTTTGAGGACTTCATTCTCAAATATATAGAGACCTTTTGTTTGCTCTGTTGAAAAAAATAAAACCAAAAGCTTTGGAAACGGGAGTATTGGATTGAAACACCCACGTTCTAATGTGGATAAATAATTGTGTGATTTTTGAATTTTTTTATTTGATTTTTGTACACAAAAAGCAGCATTTTTGAGTATGACTTAACTTTTATACTTTGTACACCTTCCACTGGAACACAAACTATCCTTCATCTTCCAACATTGACTCTTCCTCTGATGAAGAAGGTGACCCTTGCTAACAAACCTGTTCAGAATTTTTGTTTTAACATGAAGTGAAAAATTGGATTAGTAATTTCATGAGTGAAAGAGTTTTATGTTCAAATGAAGCATAGGTTTAAAAAAGGACAAAGCCTTATTCTCAAGTACTTTCTCCTGTTTTGAAAGAAAATTGCAGCTCTAGTGTAGTACTATAGATTTCCAAGTATTTTTTATAGGACCCTATCCTAAGTATCATTTATGTATCACAAAATCTGGCTGCAGTAGGTGGCCATTTCAGTGATTTAATACCTGTAGCCAAACTGCATGTGACCTAGATTTATTTTTAAGTTTGCGTAGCAGCTGACACCATCCCTACCACTCCATTATGTCAACATGCCATACACTAGGAAAGCCCTGATGGGGGTTCCTTGGAAAATTAGTTACCCAGACTTTCATAAATGGTGTCTATCATTTACCCTGCAATGAACAGGCCACAAACAAATACATGGTATGCTGTAGGATTCATTTTTAATCAAATCAAAGTAACATTGAGGCTGAACAGACCTGACCATTGTCCCTCATGAGCTCAGTCAGGGGTAGCAACTTGAAAAAAATGTTGGGGGGCCCAGGTAAGCTGACATAACTGAGCACTTGACGTGGTGTGCACACTGTTGATGGATCTCAACCAAAACTCTTGCTACCATCTGCCAAATCGTACAATTCCAGGATGACAAACAGGAACAGAACTTGCTTGACTAGTAACTTGATTTTTAGTTAGCTTTATTATATACAGCTGAGTAAAGCACAGCTTGGTACAAGTTACTGTATACACAGACTAGATTCAAACTTATTCCCAAACTTCAACACTCCAGAACTCCAACAAGAAAACTGCTTTGTTATTCTGCTTATAAGGAAGAACTTAGCCAATCACCACCTGTTGCTAGGCTTCCTTTATCTCCAAGCAGACTTTCTCATGTACTCTGTTTAACTTGGCTTGTTGCCAACCCACTAATTGTTCACTCCAAAAGCTGCTAGAAAACCAAATTCTCAACACACACACACCATTTAAATGGTAACGTCCATCAACTTGGGGGGGCGGGCGGCAGCCTCCTCAAATATTTTATTGGGGGTGAAGGGACCTCAGCCCCTAGGAGTTCGCGCCTATGATGTCAGTGAGCATAATTCTTAGCAATATGCTTGTTTTTCTGTGAAGTACATTTAGCGATTTCTGATTGGGTGAGTCAATATGGAAAGGCTTCGCTGGAGGAGAAAGTCTGAAAACTGCTACACTAGATGTGCAGAGAGGCCTGTAGGTTACATTACCCGAAGTTCTATCAGTTCGTAACCTTCCATAGTAGAATGTCAGATAAAATCCATGCTTGGAAACACTCAGAGATGATACATGAGTGATTCTATGTCAGAAGTGGCTGTGTGCATCTTCCCTATGGATAAATCCCTAGATTCTGGAGATGACTCTTACATATCAGGAAGATCTAAGAGACACCACTTCCAATGTTACAGTAGAAATGCACACAAACACTTGTGAGTTACTTGTGTGTCGTCTGAGGGTGTGTTTCTTGTAGCAACCATAAGCTGCCCTCAGGGCCACAATTATGGCATCGTGAAATCTAGGAGAGGATTCCACAACTAGATTGGGACTGTGGGAACCAGGGATTTCTTTCAGCCAAAACTCACCAGAGTTCAGCTCCAGCACCTCTCAGGTGGGCACCATTGCCAATCTATGAGAACAAGGGAGAAGTTCATGGTAAGCTCCGGCACATCTTTATCTAGAAAATTAGCTCTGGATGGAACTCTTTTGATATTTATAATACCTTGTTGTTGTTGTTGTTTAGTCATGTCCGACTCTTCGTGACCGCATGGACCAGAGCATGCCAGGCACTCCTGTCTTCCACAGTATTTATAATACCTATTTCCACAGTAAATACTTCCACAAGTATTTATAATACCTATTTGGAATCAAATAGAAGGACTGGGTCCCAGCATTATGCAGAGAATATTGATGGCCTAATTATATAATATCTAGAGAAATCTCTATACACTTTGGCAAAGGGATATTTCAGGGGAAGAAATGACAAGTCATTGGGTTTTTTTAAAAAAATAATAATAATCCAAGAACAGGTTCGAAGATATTTCATGATCCTATAGCCTGATCCTAACCATGTTAGCAGGTCTTGATGAAGACTGTCTGGCTAAAACAGTGATGTTCTCTTTTTCATATATTGGGTTTGTTGCTCAGCTGCATAGACTCAAAACAAAGATCAGAATTAATTATTATAGTGGACTTTCTGCCTGGCTTTGTGGACATTTTCTCTATTTTTGCTGAGTTCAAGTAGATTCATGCTTCAAATCTTTGTGCAGTTGGATTTCAGCCCCAATGAAATTAGTAGAAAACTTCCAGGGAATTGTGTTTTGGTATAGGGCCACTAGACCACAAAACAATTCAAATAGTTGGAGGAGCTATTCACACAGATCTATGCCTACAAATTAGTGTGCCATTCTCAGCATCAGCAACTCATTTGGAGCCATTCAGGGATAGCCAGAAGGCTTTGTGCTCCTGTGCAAATTTTCTAGCTGAGGTTATTCAAGCGCATTCAAACTCTGGCATTTGAAACAGGAGATCTCTCCTTCCTCAAACCGTTCAGCTTTATTGTTAATTAGCAAAATATTTTTGCATCTATGAATGGAGATATTATATTTTATGCCTTTTGATAAGCAGCAGATTCCCTTGGAAGGGAACAAAAATAGATAAATATGGATTTGCAATAAGTCATATAACAGTGGAAGCTAGCCTAAAAGCATTCCATTTATGCCACATTACCCTGACTAAACATCCACATTGCATTATGTTGCTTTGCTCCAGAACAGACACTCAACTCAAATAACCTCACATAATGTAATGTAACATGTCATATTACATATGCTTTATTAATTCAGATAGGCCAAATTGAATGGGGGGGGGGGGAATTATTTTGTCCTCTTTGGCTAAGGAAGCTCATAAAAAATCAATTTATTGAGTACTCCAGAGCTAAAACATAAGATCTGACAATGTTCAAAACACCTTTGAGGGTGAACAGCTGCAAGAGGAAGGATTTTCAGCAGGTAACAGGAGTGGAGTCCTGATCTGAGTAAGGGAGCACATTCCAGAATTGGGCTTTTTCTTCAGATTCAAGTGGCCAACGAAAGCATGATCATTTTTTAAAAAAAGTGTGAATACAGAATGTGTACAGTAGTACCTTGGCTCTCGAACTGAATCCATTCTGGAAGTCCATCTGAATTCCAAAACGTTTGAAAATCAAGGTGCAGCTTCTGATTGGCCTCAGAAACTATTCTGACAGCCGAAACAGACGTTCAGCTTCTGAAAAACCTTCGCAAACCCAAACACTTACTTCCGGGTTTGCGGCATTCGGGAGCCAATTTGTTCATCAACTAAGCCATTCCGGAACCAAGGTACCACTGTACTTTGGTCTTAAATATATTGTTAAACTATGCACTATAAAACAATTGGATAATATAGGCATAGGAGGTAGAAAATACAAGCCTTGACTTGGCCCATGCAAGGAATTTGAGCTGTTTTCTTATAACGTCTTCCTTATTTCTGCCCTGCCAGAAGATCACAGTGTGGTGAGCCACACTTACTCCTAGGAATGGTTGCAAAATCCAAGCCAACTCTCACCACAATTGAGTGGAGTTCATGGTTTGACAGCTTTAACACGTCCAATGAGGCCAATGAACAAGGACCCTGGGGGATGATTCCCGCAAATGTAATAGAACTAACCACAGGAGTGCCTAAACGATAACATATTGTGTGGAAATGTTAATGTGTTTGTAAGTGTTCTACAAGAGGGCTTCAGTTTCCCATCTATAAAGCGTACTCGGAGATAATGAGGCGCTGGGGTACAAGGAAGAAGGAAGGAAGCCGAACATTTCTCATTCATTAACACCAAAGGAACATGGCACTAGATAGCGGCAAAATTCTCAAAGGCCACAGCTTATTTGTAAGTGAAAGTTGGTGTTAGTAATCAACAATTCTGATCAACACTTCCTACCCAATATCTAAAGTGACTTCTTCCTATTTGACTGTTTGCAGCTTCTTTTAGAAACTTGGTCGCATGGATTTTACTTTGAGGAAAAATAACAAGGAACAAAAGCTCTTGGCTGATGGCTTCATTTATTAACAATTATTTACTTGCCTTCGTTAGTTCTTTTTAAGGATGCTTTCCAAATTACCCCCATCATTTCCCTGTCTAGATTTTTGGATACCAAACTACCTGTATGTGGAAAAGCATTGTCAATCTTTGGGGTTCATTTGTTTATTTTTCTCCCCAAACTTTGTTGAGACTACTGGGCACTTTCCTGCAGACAAATATGAGCAAGCTGAATGCAATTACCACACAAAGGACAATTGTTGTCATCATGCAATCCCATCATATATTTGTTTTGTGACTTAATCTTTTGCACATCTACTGAGAAGTAAAACCTCACTGAGTTCACTAAGGTACATTCCAAGCAACTGTGTATTGGAGTTCAGTCTAGGTTACTGTGCAACGAGGAATCATTGATGATGAAATCACATCATGATTGTTTTTTTGTGGGTGAATGTGCATATGCACAATGCTCACATTGGACACCACCAGCTCATGGAACAATAAGGAAACAAAACAAGGGGCCTTCTGGCAGATCCCTCACTGTGAGAAGTGAGGTTACAGCGAACCAGGCAGAGGGCCTTCTCGGTAGTGGCGCCCGCCCTGTGGAACGCCCTTGCATCAGATGTCAAGGGGATAAAGAATTACACAAATTTTAGAAGACATCTGAAGGCAGACCCGTATAGGGGAATTTTTTAACCTTTATGGTGTTTTTATATTTTGCCAGAAGCTGCCCGAAAAGGCTGGGACAACCCAGTCAGATTGGCAGGGTACAAATATTAAAATCATCATCGCCAGCGATTAAGCACTGTTGCTAACATGGAGGGGGTGGGAAGGTGTCAAGAAGGGCAGTGCAGTTCTGATGCAGTAGCAGAAATATCAGACTGGCTCTGCTGGTGCATTTGCACTGCACCAACCTCTCTGCTGTTTGGCCCTTCTCCCTCTTCCTTCTTGTAAGCAGCAGTGATTTGACTGTCAATAATAATAATAATTTATTATTCATACTCCACCCATCTGGCTGGGTTTCCCCAGCCACTCTGGGTGGCTTCCATCAAAATATTAAAATACAATAGTCCGTCAAACATTAAAAGCTTCCCTAAACAGGGCTGCCTTCAGATGTCTTCTAAAAGTTTGGTAGTTGTTTTTCTCTTTGACATCTAGTGGGAGGGCGTTCCACAGGGTGGGTGCCACTACTGAGAAGGCCCTCTGCCTGGTTCCCCATAACTTGGCTTCTTGCAGTGAGGGCCCTCGGCGCTGGAACTCATGAGTTCAGATGAGCACCCCCACACACTACACTGTCCGCTACCGATGCAAACTGATATGTGCAAATGGATTTGAGGACTGTGCAAAATGTTATTTGCCAGACCATATCCTTGCATTCATGTTCTAATCCAATGGTTTTAAAACAAGGTGTTTAAGGAATGCTGAGGTGTTGCTATTTCTTTTTTTTAGAAGCTCATTGGGCTTCTAGATAATACCAGCAATGGGCAATATGCCTCCCTGAAGACAGCTTTCTAAGACCACCAATTCTTCCAGACACTGTTATTCTTGGGAACTTTTCATGTATTCTAGACTGTCCACTTAGCTCAATAGTGAGTACATGCCCCAGACATTTTCATTCCTGAAGAGACATCCAAATAGTGCCCCCTGAATATTTTTTAAAAATTGCTGTGGTAGTCTGACATCAGTTCTTGCCTTCCTCTGTCTCCCCTCTCCTGCTGCCTGAAGAAAGTTGCTTCACCTTGTTTCATGACAGAACCAGACTTTTCAGCCACTAGAAAACTTGAAAACCATGTTCCTCACAGATGTTTAGTATTGAGAGCTTCAGTTGGAAGGATGAACTAAATCATGGCCTCTTCCCTTGATAGTGTGTGGTCAAGTCTTGACAGGATCTGGGTCATTCAGCCAGTTTAGGAGAAGCAAGGGAAGTGATAAGGGACAGAACTGTTGCAGGGCTACAGAATCAGTTCCCCAGATTGTTTGGGGCTGTTTTTGCTTTAAATGTGCTTTAAATGAATGGCTTCTATGCAGAGTGAATGTGCCTGTGGAGGCATATTTTTTCTGCCTTCCACAGGGACATTCAGTTGACCCAGATTGGCTTCACGAACAGTGCTAAAGTCTAGAAGCACAAGCTATTGTCCAAGTAAAAGATTTCAAACTTAAAGGCTGTGTAGAGTAATACAAGTCAATTAAAAAAAAGAAAAAGAGTAGAGTTCTAGAAATATGATATTCATCAGTTCAGCTGTGAGTTGATTCTTTTCCTTGTAAATGAAAATCGATATATTTAAATATGCTTCCCCAGCTAATGAAAACAGTGATGAATCTGTAGGGCATATACATGTAGGAGGTATATTGGATTTTATTATTGGACTATAACTTTTATAGCAATATCTGTCATTGGATGAAGGGGCGGGGGACATTCCAAGAATTCATAACGGACATAGTAGATATATTCTGTTCATAAGCATGAAATTGTTTACCCTAAGATGTGCCATGGCAGTGTCAGAATAGCTGGTTTGAGGATTATAGCTGAACAGCACAATCCTGTGGTCCCTGGAAGGACATCCCAGGATCCAGAAAATTCTGTGGATCATTATCTCAACAAGAGTTTTGTCCCAAGAAACCATAGTGAGGCATTCTGAGGACATGTCAGGAGCAGATGGGAAGTAGTCTTTGACCCAATAGATTGAGGGCACTTTAAGTTCCCCACAATGCTCCTGGAATAGGGGCAAAGTACATTAGCCCTGGGACTGGCATACTTATTTTATTGATTGATTGATTGATTTTATATACCACCCTATACTTGGAGGTCTCAGGGCAGTTCACAAGAAAAATAGCAACATATATAATCAGAATAAAAACAACAACCCAATAACCCCCCCCCCCAAAAAAAGAGCCATATTTTAAAAGGGTATAGGATGTCAAACAGATCAAGCAGAGGCCTGGTTAAAAATGAACGTTTTTGCCTGGCGCCTAAAGGTTTATAATGAAGGCACCAGGCGAACTTCCCTGGGGAGAGCATTCCACAGATGGGGAGCCACAGAGTGGCTGGGGAAACCCAGCCAGATGGGTGGGGTATAAATAATTATATTATTATTATTATTATTATTATTATTATTATTATTATTATTATTATAATCATCATCATCATCATCATGTTGCCACCTTCCGGACCTCTTGAGGAGGAGGCACACGAAGGGGGGCTTCAGAAGATGATCTCAGGGTCCAGGTAGGTTTATACGGAAAGAGGTGGTCCTTGAGGTATTGCGGTCCTGAGCCGTTTAAGGTTTTATAGGTCAAGACCAGCACTTTGAATTGGGCCCGGAAACTAATTGGTAGCCAGTGCAGTCGAACCAGGATTGGTGTAATATGCTCAAATCGTCTTGCTCAGGTGAGCAACTTGGCTACTGAATTCTGTGCCTTTCCCATTGGGATAACTGGCAAAGTAAAGATTCTTTAAAACTGGGGGAGGGAGTGAAAGGAGGAAGAATGTGTGAGTAGTAACACATTATGAAGCAGTGCTAGAGCAAGAATGTCTCAGGTTAAATCCCTAGCATCTTTAGGTAGGATTAGAATGGGCTCTCTGTCTATAAAACCTTAGAAAGCCACTGTGAGTCAGAGGGGACAACACTGGACTAGATGGACTTACTGGCATGATTTGTTATAAGGAAATAATCAAAGAAACTCTAGAATTGAAAAATGGAGAATCTACCATCTCTCAGTACAATTTGTGATCCTCTTTGAAAATATAGTTTTAGAAAGGACTTGAATCCTTGAACCTTATCTTGCATCAGTAGTATCTCTCAAACTTTGTCAAACTGAGACTTTCCCCTCAACACTGATTAAATATAGAGCTAGAAATTCCAGTTAATTTCTTATTGAAATCTGATATTTAAGATCCATTTATGAAACCTTTGCCCAAAGCGTTTTGTACATTGTGAAAAGGTACACTGACTCTTGAGGGAAATGCTTAAAAGCAATATATTCTGCATCCTCCGACTACTCACTGACTTTGACTCTGAGTGTAGGAAGCACATTTTGCAGTGCAAACATAATAATACCAAACTCTAATATAGCTTAGAATCCTCTTGCCCTTCTTGCTGCCTGTCCTTAAACAGGTTTTGTGGAATAAAAGTCCTCAAGACATTTACGTAGCAGCAAAGTTCCATGACATTATGTAGATCTCCAAAGAGTGCTGGCACCAT
Source organism: Podarcis cretensis (assembly GCF_951804945.1). NCBI lineage: Eukaryota > Metazoa > Chordata > Lepidosauria > Squamata > Lacertidae > Podarcis > Podarcis cretensis. The sequence continues at coordinate 19,874,838 of NC_137176.1, read as the reverse complement.
CTTGTCTTATCATAGAGCCATTGGCAACTAGGCTTCCTAGCTACTTGGATCAGCTCTTACCGGTGGAACAAGACTGGATTATTATTTTCTAAAGAACAACTTTGGCCACCTCATAATTTTTGGAGAATTTATTGCATTTCATTGTCAAGTATAGGAGTTCCCCTCTCCCTTCTGGTGGCTCACCAATAAGAATGAATGAGCATTTGGTAGATTTATAGTCCTTTTATTGCAGCATTCTCTTACAAGCACAAACAGGTAACCCTCCGCAGGGATATCAGTTGCCTACTCTGACTCCCCCCCCCCCCACTTCCTCAACAAGAAGTGCGCCAATGGGAAGTTCCTTCCTCTCCCCCCCCCCGGTGTCTCCTTTGTTCTCTGACATGCTCGGACCTCCGAGTTTGGGGGGAGGGAGGGGTTTCCCCCCACTCTCGATTGATGTATCTCCTAGCTGCTCCCTCCCTTCTGGTTGCTTAGCTACTATCTCATAGCTGGGTAGCTCCTCTCTCAACTGTGCAGCTTCTGTGTCTGCCTGTCCTCCTGCTTCTGGAAATGCTGGCAGCAAAGGGGGGGGGATGAATATTCGCCCTCCACTTCTGTTAGGAGCTGATCTCCCTGCAATTGCATCCCCCAATCTTCCGATTCATTTATTTGTTGTATTTAGCAGTCTCTTCCTGCAATAAGCCTTCAGGCAATTTACAACAGTAATATAAAACAAAAAACAATAATCACTGAAGCTCAGTGGTAGAACATCTGCTTTAATCCCTGGCGTCTCCAGGTAGAGCTGAATATAAATTTATTTATCCATTAAAAATGGATATTTTTCATGCACGAAAGCCTAGTGTGTAAACTATACTGAGCTAAATGGGCCCACGGTTTACCTAGTATAAGCCAGCTTCCTAGGTTCTAGTTTTTTAAAAATAAAAAACCCATCAAAATATGAACAATTCACAATAATGATCAAGCCTAGCAAAAAACATGTGCCAGAAAAATATTTAATCATACAGAAAGAGAAAATTATTATAAATTAGTTTGGAGATGGTATTTAATACCAGTCAGATGAAATCAAATAAACAATGAATAGTTGGTGTTATGTTGGAGGGGATGCCAGCAAACCGGGACTTATGTTCACATGTGGTAGGGGTGTGAACATATGCAATTTTTCTGACAAAAGGTGTTTAAAGAGAGAACAGAAATCACTGGGTTAAAGCTGACCGAAAGCCCAGAGGTAGCATTATAAAGGACTTGCTCACAAATTTATTGACAGCTGGGCAAATTATGATAGCTAGGAAGTGGAAGGGGCAAACAAAATATAAAATGGAAAGGTGGTACAAAGAGGTGTGGGATATAGCTATTAATGATAAATTAACATGTGCCATTAAGGTAAGATGGAGAATACACGGGAGAAATGATTTTCAGGAGATATGGAAGGTGTTTGTAGAATTTGTACTGTTAGGGTCAAACCATCGCAAGAGGTGTTGAAATTTTGGGAGGTTGGATAGTTACAATGGAATGGACTCAGTGGTGGGGTGCACATTTTTATTCTTATTAAATTATAATTATTTATTTATGATAATAATAAATGGGGAGGGAGAGCAAAAAGTCTTGTGTGGAAGTTAAAACCAATTTAAAGGAGAACTATATTTCAATCCACAGATTGGTTCAGGAGGAGGGGATCAGGTGAGCTTGCTTGGGGATATGCAAAGGTATTCAAATTCCCTGAACCTCCCTAGTTAGCATGTATGCTGAAACCATCCACTTATTTTCAGCACCATCGTACAAGCAGATAAAAAAATAATGGGCTACTGTGCCAGGAATGAAATTTATTGTTAATTCTGGTATCCTAACAAGGTAAGGAAGCAATCTGTCTGTTGGTTTCCACTGAGGGAAATTAGTTTCATGGGGTTTTATTAGTGCAATAATGATGGTTTGTGCTCTTAGCAGGGTCGGTAAGTCTACAGGCGAGATTTGAGGGGCCGTGTTGCTCTGCTTTTTGAAGGTTCCCCAACCATGAAACCTATCTAGTTTTAGTTTGTATGCACACAGAGTCTCTTTATATAAATCATTCAGTACATCAGGGTGGGAGCAAGGCTAGCTAATGTTCTCCTCAGTGCATTTTTATCCTGGGGGTACTCAAGGGTCCGCTGCCCTGGCACCTCCCCCCATGTTAAGTGTGTGGCACTTACTGTCACAACTTTATGGTGAGCACCAGAGCTGTCTTAAGCATATCCGGCGCCGTGGTGCAAAGATCCCTCCGGCGCTGCCCCCCTCCCCCGTTTCCCAGAGTTGTTGACCTTTTCCCAAGCCTCTGCGAGGATCGCTCTCCTTCTGTGGAGGCTTAAGAGGCAAGCTGCATGCCCGCCAGCCATATGGTTGACGGGACACAGCTGGCAGGCATGCAGGAGGCCACTGGCAAAGCCGTGCAGCTCCCCCACTCACTGGGGTGCTCCGAGAGGCTGGCGCCCTGGTGCAATAAAGACGGCTCTGATCAGCACCAGCACCATTTTTTTTTCTTTATAAAGAGCACTGGTTTTCCTGCTCCTCCTCCTCCTCTTGTACACATTTGGTCTATCCAGAATGATCAAATGAAGAGGGTTTCCTTTCACATATCAACGGGCATGTTGTTCCAACCTGCAGTTCTTTGGAGAATATTCATACTGAACGGCCTTTCACTTGACCTAAATCATTAAAAGGTAAACTCTCTCTCTCTCTCTCTCTCTCTCTCTCTCTCTCTCTCTCTACCTCATTATTTTTTATGAATGATGCCAAAAGAGAGAGAAAGACAGTGCTTTGGCAAGTGATCTCATTGGAAATTCCGCATTTATATTTCCTATGACATTAGACGTGTTTCTAAATAATTAGGATTAGGAAATTCTACCTGTGTTTGTGAAAATGTTGAAAGAACCTTCTGCTATTTGAATGCCCCCGACAAAGTGTTCAGAACACAATTCCACTTAATTAAGACATTTTAGCCACTATAGTTTGAAAGGACAATTTTGCACGGCTTTTCTCAAAGTTGCAGAGCAAAGAAGACCGATTGCTTGGGAATTCAGAGGGTTGGGGTTAAACAAGAGGCTCTGCTGCCTTTTGTGGTTGTTGTTTGAACAATGTTTTCTGATTGTACTCAAATGAGCATTGCTTCAAACAACATGACTAACTTCCAACTAACTATTATGATGCTTAATGGATTGGTCTTCCAGATTGGTGATTGTGGTGGAATAAAACCCACCCCACTCAGGAAACAACTTTGGGGAAAGCTATTGTTTTCTTGAATGCCAGCTGTACATTCGCAAGACAATGCCGACTTTGAATTCTGGTCCATAATGGGTGCTGCCACAAAGTGATGCCATCGCTGCTGTTTACCAGGGCCCAGGAATCTTAGGGGTGCGCTCCACTGCAATAATTCCTGCAAGCTCTCTGGTATCGCATCCCATTCCCCAAATCACCAAGGAATGAGAAGTAATAGGGATGATGCCAGAATTTTGTTGAACATTCTCATTGCATGGTCCAAGTACGCATGGGGCAATGTACAATTTAGACTCACACATACTATGATGTAAGATCCCTTGAGCTTAGTAGTATTGATTTATAACTAAACACATACAAAATTGTCCTTTTAATCTTATTTAATCTCAATTAGAAACAATGTGGCAATAAGCAGAATCGTCCTTTGAAAACCAAGGATCCCTGGTTCTTACTATGTAGTATTAATTGTAGCTATTGTTAATAATTCTTGGACTTTTAAATTACTTTCTGGAAAGGGAAATAGAGAGTTTCCGTTTGGTGAGCACATGCCATCTTGTTTAAGAAATGCAACTGGAAGTGAGATTTATTTACTGCTTATTTGCTACAGTGGTGCCCCACAAGACGAACGCCTCGCAAGACGGAAAACCCGCTAGACGAAAGGGTTTTCCGTTTTGGAGGCGCTTCGCAAAACGAATTTCCCTATGGGCTTGCTTCGCAAGACGAAAATGTCTTGCGAGCTCCTGCGGGTTTTTTCCCTCCCCCCCCCTTTTACTAAGCCGCTAAGCCGCTTATCAGCTGATCCGCTAAGCCGCTAAAAGCCGCTAAGCCGCTAATAGCGCTAATCCGTTAAGCCGTCAATGGGCTTGCTTCGCAAGACGAAAAAACCGCTAGACGAAGAGAATTGCGGAACGGATTCTTTTCGTCTTGCGAGGCACCACTGTACATTGATATCATGTCTTTCCATGAAGAAGCTCAAGGCTTGACATACATATTTCTCATTTGCCCTGTTTTATTCTCACAACAACCCTATGAGGTAAGATAGGTTGAGAGTGAGTGATTGGCCCAAGGTCGTCCAGTGAGCTTCCTTGCTGAGTGGGGATTTGAAACCTGATCTCTCAGGTGGTAACCCAGTGCTCCAACCGCTACTCCACACTGGCTCACCAGACTGGTTGATGCCCCCCTCACTGCCAATGGAAACCAACAAATAACAATAATTTAATATAATAATAATTTATTATTTATACCCCACCCATCTGGCTGGGTTTCCCCAGCCACTCTGGGTGGCTCCCAACAGAATATTAAAAACACAATAAAACATCAAACATTAAAAAACTTCCCTAAACAAATAGAAAGAGAACCTGCCCAATTTGACACTGACACAAAAACCTCACAAATATACCAATTTTGAAAAAAGAAAAATAATATGTAGGTTTAGCTCCCTCTCTTTCCACCCCCACCTCCCTTCCCCTTCAGCCCTATACTAGATACAATATTCTAAACAATCAAAGGCCTTGAGGATATCTTGGGACATAGTTGTCAGAGGGAGCTGAGTTGCTTTGCTATGTTCGATCAGATTCAATAATTTCCTAGTGGGGTCTGCTACACTATTGCGACCAGGAACAAAGCCTGTCTGGTGCTATTAATTTGTGCGGGGATTTTGTTTAGGCAATTAGCCTAGATTGATGTGAAAATCTTGTTGGCTTGGTTTATCAGTGAGATCGGGCAGTATGATGTGTAGACAGTTATGAAAGCATCAAACAGCAGTCAATGAAGGCAGAAGCCAAAATTTTGTGCCTCATAAATAAGAAATCCTCTGTTATGTTAATCAGAATACACACACATACACACACACACACACAGAGAGAGAGAGAGAGAGAGAGAGAGAGAGAGAGAGAGAGAGAGAGAGGTTACTAAGCTGGATGTTGTGATGGGAGTTGTGGTCAGTTTGAAGATTAAGCGTGTTCTCCCTAACAGAGAGCACGTGTTGCGGTTGGGGGAGCAAGACACCCTGCTGTTACTGGGCAGATTTGGGATGAACCCAAGCCATTAAGTGGTTAAAATTGGGTTGCTGGGGAGTTTTGATTGTTGCCAATTTGGAGGAGGGGTCAGAGTCTTTAAATACAGGACGCCCGACGTTGGGCGTCCTCTTGGCCGTTTTGCACCGGATCACCCGCCCACCCTCCCTTTAATGGGGGGGGGGGTTCTTGATCGCTTGACCTTGCTATGCCTGTCATGGGGTCGTCTGCCTTGGAGCAGGGGCCTGCTAGGAATTTTGCCATCTGGCTGATTGGCTGGTGCCATTTGGTTTTTGCCTACTGCGTAGCAAATCGTCACAACTTGTAAGGTTGGTGGTTAGGCATTGGTTAAAATTGGTTGGTGGAGGGGTAGGTGCCTACCCCTCCGATGGTGGTGCGGAAAGGGAATTCCGTTAAAGGAATCCAGGGGCTTGCCATTCTTTTCGTCCTTGTCCCTGGCATCGGACTTGGGCTGTGCAAGCCCCACAGGAACATGAGGGTGAGAAGTGATGGTCTGATGCCCAGCTTCATTTTCTCACCCAATACTTGTTTCCCACGCTGGCTTCCGTTGGAATCCGGAAGGCCAGCTCTGTCCCTGGGGGCAAGGACAGATAGTCATAACCAATGCCTAAGCAACCACTCACATTTTTTGTATTTTGAATAAAGTTGTGGCCAAAATTATGCCAAAAACCTTAAACAAAAATTGATGTGTGATGTGTGAAATTTTTTTTTGGTGGCATTGTGGGACTCAACATGCAACCAGAAGCTAGTAAGCAACAGTGGGCTTCTCCGCACTTTTTGTGCATCTTACAAGCAGTCTCAATTATTTCCCCGCAGTACAGACTCGCAAGGCAAAGGATAATGTGCAAAGCAAGTAACCATGGTTATTATCAGCAGCAATTCTCAGTATTTCCAGAATGCCTGATAATGAAGAAAGTGTCCGGGGGAGCTAGTTGCTAATTCATTCGACTCCAAGCACTGAGAATTTTAGGGTGCTCTGACATAAACTGGACTCGTGGGCTTTAATTAGGGTAGTGAGTAGACCGGTCAGCTACGTTTTTACTACTGAGAAACGCCAGCGGAGTCTCCCTTGCAATCAGGTGGCTTGCTCCGTACAGACCCTTTTGCAGGAATCCTTTTTGAAAAGTTCCTGAGCCCACCCACCACAGCCCCCATTGTGGCATTGATCTGCCATGGCTGCTTCTCACATCTAAATGAGACAATTGGTGCAGCCGAGTGCCAGGAAAGAAATGGAATCTCATTGATCAGCTGGCTGGGAGAATTAGAGTAGGGGCAGTGTAAGCAATGGGCATCTTTCCACAAGACACACAAGAGGATCATTAGTGAGATGCACTTAGCTACTGTTGCGCTGGGAAACAGCCAGACTCCCCCTTGCAAACGATGTGAGACTATAGGCAGTCTCTTTTTCCCTTTTCTCCCTTTCAGGGGAAGAAAACACTATGTAAAACCGTATTCATGGCTTAAATCAATGTCTTGGGAAACAAGTTTCTCTTTCTGAGTTGGTGGCTCCCCACCGCAAAAGCCTTCCCTTGCCCTCTACAAGAGAGGATTAAAATGGGATAATTGGTATTCAAGCGGTGGCTAATGGAGGAGGGGAGGGGAAAAGCAAAACATCCATTGCGATACAACTATCAATAATAAGAATGAATAAAATAATAATAGAGAGAGGTCATCCAAAATGGTTGCTGCAATAGCTGCAGCTCAGTTATTTGCGTAGCGATTTTAAATCCGGTGCTTAAGGGCCATTTCCCCCCCTCTTTCCTTCTCAAGCATTGTTGACCTTTTAAATCGCCTAGTTATTTGGGCATTTGGGATGAGTGTGGGTTGTTTGATGGGGGGCGGTGCGGGGGGAAATCAGCGACTTACATATCCCTTGTGGGTATTTCACTACAACACAAAAGTTGAAGATTGAACGTTTCTTTGCTTTTCTTTTAAAAATAATGTCTCTCTGCTGGAAGCCTTGCTTATGTGTGTATGTTTGTCAGGATTCTTTTGTCCACAGAGACTGGAAAAAAAAGTTAACTAATGATTACAGCAGAGGGTTTTTGCTTTGTTTTGGGGGCTTGCTCCCAGCTGGCATATTTTCTGTTGTGATTCAAGGTATAATTACGGATCAAGTTCATTGTCCTTTCTGTACAGAACAGCAAGGCTTATAATAAACATAGAGCCCCTAAGCTTCCCACGTTGTGTAAAATGGTTTGCCCTAAAAGAAGGATCAACAGATAGCAACCACTGGGCTGTATCTGGCACCTTGAAGGCAAGTAACAGTAAGACGGTTGATTTGGGCATACAGTGGTACCTCAGGTTAAGTACTTAATTTGTTCCGGAGGTCCGTTCTTAACCTGAAACTGTTCTTAACCTGAAGCACCACTTTAGCTAATGGGGCCTCCTGCTGCTGCCACGCCACCAGAGCATGATTCCTGTTCTCATTCTGAAGCAAAGTTCTTTACCCGAGGTACTATTTTTGGGTTAGCGGAGTCTGTAACCTGAAGCGTATGTAACCTGAAGCGTATGTAACCTGAGGTACCACTGTATTGAAAATGAGTCCTTCAGTTGGCCTCCCCTAACCAGCAAGATTTAGAAAACATGGGTGGCAGAAAGAAAGAGCACATCAGCCCTTTTCTCAGGCATCTCATGCAAGTATGTCCATCATTTCCCAAACTCTTTCTGTCAGGTTGATGTTGGTTAAATGCTTTGTTGGGGTTGGTGGTTATTTTAATTTGGGTATAACTGTAAACCGATTATGATTGTTGTTGCTATTATTATTGTTATTGATTTATTGGTTTGTTTGTCACTTGTACAGTGGTACCTCAGGTTACATACGCTTCAGGTTACAGGCTCTGCTAACCCAGAAATAGTACCTCGGGTTAAGAATTTTGCTTCAGGATGAGAGCAGAAATCGTGCTCCATTGGCGCGGCAGCAGCAGGAGGCCCCATTAGCTAAAGTGGTGCTTCAGGTTAAGAACAGTTTCAGGTTAAGAACAGACCTCTGGAACGAATTAAGTACTTAACCCAAGGTACCACTGTATAGGATATCTTGTTTTTTAATGTTTGATGTTTTGTTGTGTTTTATATGTTGTAAGCTGCCCAGAGTGACTGGGGAAACCCAGCCAGATGGGTGGCATATAAATTAAATATTCTTCTTCTCCTTCTTCTTCTAGAACATCATCTTCCAGTTTTGCATGGCATCACCAAAAGGCAGCTTCATTGTTATTTGTAACATTGCAGTCCTTGAACATTGTGCCATTTCTCCCCAAACACACCCGTGCAGGTTTTGTCCCTTGATTTTAGGGCTGCGGGCAATGACCGTACTTTATCATTTTGGCTCTTGAACCAATCGTAATTCGATTTAGCCCTCCTCTTCACTCCTTTGCCAGCAACATAACTTTCACTTGGCCAGAAGTATAGACGGAGAGAAAGAGAGATGGGATAGCATAATGGCTCAAAGTTTAAGCTGCAAGTTACCAGGATGTTGTCCGTTCCCCATCCTTGTTGCTGGAGGAACAGATATTTTATGTTCAAAGCCTACTGAAGGAATGGGCTTTTTGCAAGGAGACTTCTGGTTTGCATCACTTGGTGTTCATTTCGGCAAAAGCTGATGTAGAAGCAGAGGTCCATCTAGACTCCCTTGCACAATTGGCAAGGAGTGTGTGGGGTCCTAGCCCCTCTGAACCAGAGGGGAGAAGCACATTTTTTGTGCCACCCCCTGTACCTGCACCCTTGGCAGGGGCTAATGTGACCGTTCCCTAGGTACGCTCCTGTGTGACAGTTCTTATGCTCTGTGCTTCCTAAAAAGCAAATACAGTTGAGAAAACAGGCCAGGTTGCACTAAGATGGCAACTATTAAGGTATTGATGCAAGGTGAAAGGCTAATCGGGAGGGGAGTTGTCTTGCAAAACTATGTAATAATAAAAAAATAATTTATTATTTGTACCCCACCCATCTGACTGGGTTGCCCAAGTGGCTTCCAACACCTATAAAAACATAATAAAACATTAAACCTTAAAAAGGCTTCCCTATGCAGGGGACAGCTGTAATAGGGGACAGCTGTATGGCTGTGATATTTATCAGTTTTAGCTGATATTGCTTTGCTTTGGTTCTTAATGTTTTTCTGAGTTGTTTAGATGCAGCAAATGAACAATGTCTAGAGCAGGCTACCTCATCCTCGGCCCTCCAGATGTTTTGAGACTACAATTCCCATCATCCCTGACCACTGGTCCTGCTAGTTAGGGATCATGGTAGTTGTTATTGTATTTTAGTGTTTTGTTGGAAGCCGCCCAGAGTGGCTGGGGAAACCCAGCCTGATGGGTGGGGTATAAATAAATTATTATTATTATTATTATTATTATTATTATTATTATTAGCCAAAAACATCTGGGGGGCCGAGGTTGAGGAAGGAAGGAAGGAAGGAAGGAAGGAAGGAAGGAAGGGAGGGAGGGAGGGAGGGAGGGAGGGAACATTTTTCATCTAAAACGAATTCCGTGAGAAGTTGGAACTTTCTTCTCCACAGAACATCTCTAGGAATTTGAGAGAAACATTTTCATTAGATTAGTTTAACTTCAGAGGAGCGTGGAATTGCTCATTTTTTGTGCTCGAAAATGGTGAGGTTACGTCTGTGAAATCTCTCACACTAAAGGAAGATAATAGTCTTGGTTAGATGCCATGCTGGGAAGATCACCAAACATGGACTCACGTGGCTTTCCCCTCTCCCATTTCTGGATAGTGAAAAGTTCTTTTATCTAATTGCTGATAAACATAGTTGCATCTAACTATAGTTTGCTTTCAAACCAGAATAATAGAATTGTACAGTTGGAAAGAACCACGAGAATCATCTAGTCCAACCTCCTGCAGTGCAGAAACCCTTTGCCCAACATGGGGCTTAAACCTACAGCCCTGAGATTAAGAGTCTCGTGCTCTATTGACTGAGATATCCCATACACCAGAGAATGAAACTAGGATCTAATCATGGTTTCAGCTTGGGAGTTTGATAATAAACTGCAGCTAGCCATAACTATTATTATGGCCATGACTGTTCAGGTAAGGGAAGGAGAATTCAGGCAGATGCACAAGTAAAAAGGTAAAGGTAAAGGACCCTGGACGGTTAAGTCCAGTCAAAGGAGACTATGGGGTTGCAGTGCTCATCTCACTTTCAGGCTAAGGGAGCCGGTGTTTGTCCACAGACAGCTTTCTGGGTCATGTGGCCAGCATGACTAAACCGCTTCTGGTGCAACGGAACACCATGATGGAAACCAGAGCACACAGAAATGCTGTTTTCCTTCCCGCCACAGCAGTACCTATTTATCTACTTACACTGGTATGCTTTCAAATGGCTAGGTTGGCAGGAGCTGGGCCAGAGCAATGGGAGCTCACTCCATGGCAGGGCTTAGTGGTTTAGACCACAGCAGCACCCATGTCACTGTGTGAAGACATTTGGGACTCACACTCCTGAGGCCCTTGCTGTCTTTCACCTAATATCTGCTATCTACCTGCACTGGCATGCTTTCGAACTGCCAAGTTGGCAGGAGCTGGGACATAGCAATGGGAGCTCACACTGTACTGGGAATTTGAACTGCCGACCTTCTGATCGGCAAGCCCAAGAGGTTTAGACCACAGCGCCATCCAGATTCTGTATGTGTTCATGCTATATATATATATTTTTTTAAATAACTTGCTCTTAATACAATCCAGTCCACCTAGAGAAAGTCAAAATCATGTTCCACTCCCATTGATATAACCGGAGAAATAGGGCACATGCTCCTTTATTCCCTCTAGAAAACGATAAAGGTGCTTAGCTTTGTCTGAATCATTCCCAAAAGCTCTCTTTTCTTCTGACTAAATACATAGCTATGTATATAATCCATATAAGAACTTCGAGAGTTGCACTTTTATTTCATTAAAAGAACGCTCATGCCCATCATGGCTGAAGAAAACAGTTTAACCTTTCCTCTCAAGCCGTGAAGATTAGGAGCTTGTTTTAATGAATGAAATTCTCAAAGTGCAATGTAACATTCTCTATTAGATACCAGAAACAATAAAGATTGTTCTTCAGAGCATGAAAGTACAAGTGTGGGAGAGAGGGGGGAACTTAGAACACAATTCTGCTGAAACTGAGGACTAAAATTAATTGAATAAAACATAGGTATATTGTTGTGAAGTATGTTTGGGGTTTTTTTGGAGGGATGGAGACTATATGCCTGATTTCCTTCTCGTCTCTGGAGCAAACAAGGATCCAATAGCCAGATAAGTTTTTTGGTAATGGCCCATAAGTATGAGTCATCAAGGTAACAAAAGAGATGGCCTTGTGCCAGAGTTCAAATGGGTCGGTCCCACTCCCACAACTGTCTGGTAGTTAGAAAGACAAAAGCCAGAGTTGAGGTGTCTGAACTAGAAGCAAGCTGCAGGCTGGGCTGCTGAGAGACAGAGCCACATCTGATTTCTGCTGGGATTCAAAGCTATGGCTATGGCAGAAATAATACATTTTGAGAGTGTTAATGCTGTGAGCCCTTCCATCATAGACTCAGGTTGCACATATGTGTAAATAAGTCATATATCATAAAGGCACCACTGTATCTGCTGTCCCTCATTCCAAGGAATCTGAACCCTGGGTAAGCACCTGGGACCCCTGGAATCTTGTCCAGTTCAGAGATCTGGGTAGCATGCAACATTGGCGTTAGAAGTGGGATTTGTGTTTCCTGGAGGAGGATCTTTGGGTGAGCTGTGCCTGAGCCAAAATAGAGGGAGGAACAGAAACACTCATAGAGCAATTCAGGTTGATACTCCAGTAACAGATGGTGCGAGCTGCTTAGGAATTGTTCTGGTGTGTGTGTGGGGGGGGGGGCACAAAGAGGGAAAAAAGGAAAGAATGAGCAAGGCACTGAAACAGATAGTAAAAACACAATTGCACTTTTATCCAGTATGGTAACAGCTTACCTCACTCAACTGTCTCATAGTCAGAAAGACAAAGCCAGAGTTCTGGCATGTGAGCTAGAAGCTAGATGCTAGAAGCAGTCTATAGGCTGGGCAGCTGAGAGGCAGAGTCATGCCTGATTTCTATTGGGATCCAAGGCTGTGGCTATGGGAGAAGCAAGATCTTCTTGGGGTGTTAATGCTGGGGGTGATGTTCATCCATCAGAGGCTCAGGTTGATGTATGTATAAATACGTCATATACTGTGGTACCTCGGAAGTCGAACGGAATCCATTCCGGAAGTCCGTTCAACTTCCAAAACATTCGGAAAGCAAGGCACAGCTCCTGCAGCCAATCAGAGGCCACGTTGGATGGTCAGGTTCCAAAGAACCTTTGCAAACCAGAACACTCATTTCCGGGTTTGCGGCGTTCGGGAGCCAAAACGTTTGACTCGCAAGGCGTTCAGGATCCAATGTACAACTGTATCACAAAAACATCAAAGTTTCCATTGTCCCTCATTCCAAGGAAACCAAACTCTCAATAAGTGCCTGGAACCCCTGGAATCTAACCCCACCCAGAGATTGGGGTGACATGCAACAAAAAATTACATTTCCATAAGCAATGGAAGAATTTCAGTGCCCACTGAATTCTGTAAACTGTTATAAATCATGGGAATTGACCTGATTCAGTGACTGGGAATTCACTGCTTTGGTGTCTTCTGCTAGTGATATTTTGCATAAGCAAATAGATTCCAGTCTTGCCCGTTTAATGAGTGCTAAAGTGAGAAAGAGATAATAAACAATGATGCTGAATGTCAGCAGGGCAACATTTAACAAAATGAGAAGTCTGCTCAATGAGGCTGAGCAGTAAACAAGCAAACGTCTCCCTCTGTCTCATTACCCACTTACCTGGAAGTAAGAGTAACTGATTTGAAGCCATGACCAAAATAACAAGTGATTTATAATTTATTTGATTATAGTATAAATGTTTCCCGCTGGTAGCTAGGCAAATCATCCTGTGGTTTTCTCATTTCATACAAACACATAAAGAGCTAGTGGTGGATATAATATACACACAATTAGGGAAAATATTTCAGTACTAGCCAGAGGGTGGGGGGTAGAAATAAAATGATGTTTCTAAAAGCAAACAAGGTATAAATTTTGCCCGGCATGAATGACTAAATGGGTAATGATGGATATTAAATAGTGAAGGTGCAAGGAAAATGGTAAGATGTGACAAACGGAAGGCTCCTGATGATTGCAAGAACATGTTTTCTTAAAATATCTGCTGCCTAGAAGTAATATTACCCAGCCAGGTGATGATTGGGTTTTTCCCACTAATGATGTCTACATTAGGAATTGTTTGCATAATTTTCATTGCCTTATTATTGGGGGGGGGGGGAATAATCTAGTAATAAAGGAAAAGACAGGAAATGAATGAGCACCCGGATATTTTCTTTCCCTCTATAAAAGCAGAACCATAAGGAGGAGAATCTTGAAAAGAAAAGGTCAGTGAATTTAGGGAGAGTGGTGTATGCTTTGGTGTGAAATGGAAATACAATTTGCAATGAGTAAGCATTACAGAATTTAAAGAATTCTCACCTCCTGCAAACAGAGGAAAAAAGGAAATAAATTTATTTTCAAAATCACTGCTTGTTGTCCACCTAGCTGAAACCACTACACAGGATCTGTTCACCTTCCTCCCCCTTTTTAACAATTTTATCTATAATTTTCATTTATATACATTACAACAATTATTTTGCCAAATTTTAACATTTTAACTTTCAACTCCCTTCCCCCTCTTTCCGCGGTTCCTTACATTTATTTCCGTCCTTTCCTGTGTACTCCAAATCTTCTTATCTTATTCTTTTATTCATCTACTCTAATATATATTTCATATATATATATATATATATATATACTGCAGGTTTTTACAATAATCCTGCAAATGTCTTAATCTGTTTACAGTTTACTTGTAAATACTCAATAAGCCACTTCCATTCCTTTCTAAAAAGTTTCTTGTCTTGATTTCTTATTCTTCCGGTACGTTTCAGCATTTCTGCATACTCCATTAGTTTCTGTATCCAATCTTCTTTCTTTGGGACCTCTTCATCTTTCCACTTTGGGGCAAATAGCATTCTGTTCACCTTTTTGATAACTTAGATGCTTTATATGTGCACATACATCTGTACCCAGCAAGAACTAATTCCAACAAACACGAAAGGGGCTTTCAGCAAGGGGTGTGCAGCAGTGTTGATTAATGATGGGCAAGACTAGCATAGAGACTTTTGTCACTCCCCCCCCCAACTGACCCTCCTTGACCCCACATTTTTTAACCCTTTCCCCACAGAACATTTCCTCTCAGAAGAAGGCCGAGTTTCATCACTACTACACCAAACTGACACAGCACACATGCCCTCCATCATCTGGAGAAAGCCCCTTAACTCCAATTATATTATATCTTATTCTTTGGTAGATTTATAAAAAGCAAAACACCAATAAATAAACCTTAGATGGTTTCCGGCTACATCATGAGTCAGTGGTGGTAGCTCCTCACTGCCCTCTGCGGGCAGCAAGGAGGTTCAGGCAGGGGGGAAACAGGATTTATGAGGCAAAAATCATGACAATGTTGCCCAGTGGGGTCTGGGCAGGTCACTGCATACCGCTATATTGCTCAAGCCTATGTCTGCCAACTTGAAAGGCAGAATGGGTGCGACCTGGGAGTGTGTCCCTACCATGGATGAGCCTCCGTCTCCGGCATGATTTGTAGTTCCTCTATAATTTGGACAATTGGCATTAATCAAGAGGCGCTCCTGGACTGACACATGCTAATAGGCTGCAATCAGTCAGCTGCTGAAAGGACTGGGCTTCGCCCTTTGAAGGTATCTGAATGTTTTCTTTGAAGCTTGAGAATCCTTGCAACAGCTGGGAAAGGAAGGGGGGAGACAAGGCGCTTTGTGCTTTTTTATGGTTTTCAAATGGTCTCCTTTCTACTTGTCCTTCCTTGCAAAATGAAAGAGATCTGTGTAGCCATTGTTATGTTATTCTGTTTGTTACTTCAGAAAAGAGGGGGAAGGCTTTTGATTTGTGCTCAACAAAGTATTTAACAAGGTTTTACTATGCCCCCCCCCCTCGGCCGAAGCTGAATGGACTTTATTTAAAATTATTCCTGGATGGCTGTTGGAGGAATGCAGTGGGGGGAGGGAGAGATGAACTGCTGCTGAACAGATGTGGTAAATAGGCTGAATTTGAGAAAAGACCTTGCTTTTAACAGTGTGCTGAGGAAGAACTCCAGCGCAGAATTTTAATGGCAGAGTTTGGATGTGCATTCTGTGAGTTATTTATGGCTGCAGCTTGTACGCTGTAATAATTTGGAAAATTAATTTAAAAAAAAAAACTTCAGAAAAGGGCAACATTAGACATGGATGCGGACGTGCAAAACATTAAAAATAAAATAAAGACTCCTAGCTCTTTGCTCCACTCTCTCTTTTTTCTTGCTCAGGGTGACCCTGCCCCCTGCCTGCTCATCAGAGCCAACCCATCATGTGGGGCTGTACCTCAATGGTGGCAGCTTCTCCTCCTCCTCACCTGCTCTCCAGCAGCCACTATGAGATGCCCAAGGGAGGAGACTAGAAGCAGGGGCCATGGAGAGGCAGCAGGGTGCTCCTTTTCAGCTGCCATGGTCGCTGCTCATGACAAGCACCAACTCAACCTCTTCCTCAAGCTCAGCAGAGACAGCACTGGTGGGGGAAATAGGGACATTCCAGGATCACATCAGTAGCCAGGGTGGCTTTCATAATTCCAGGACTATCCCTGGAAAATTGGGACACTTGTAGGGTATGGACTACACCCCATGGCCCTGTAACTGCTTCCACACATGTTTTCATATATATATATATATATATATATATATATATATACACACACACACACACACACACACACACATATCATTTTCAACAGTAATTAAACATACTTTTACATCTTATTCAATTTTTTGACTTCCATCAATCCTGTTTTCAATGTGAATGGGAGTTGTTTATTCCTTCTAAAAAGGGACGTGGGTGGCGCTGTGGTCTAAACTACTGAGCCTCTTGGGGTTGCCGATCGGAAGGTCAGTGGTTCGAATCCCCATCATGGAGTGAGCTCCTGTTGTTCTGTCCCAGCTCCTGCCAACCTAGCAGTTTGAAAGCACACCAGTGCAAGTAGATAATAGGTACCATTGCAATAGGAAGGTAAACGGCGTTTCCGTGCACACTGGTTTCCGTCACGGTGTTCCGTTGCACCAGAAGCAGTTTAGTCATGCTGACCACATGACTCGGAAAGCTGTCTGCAGACAAACACCAGCTACCTCGGCCTCAAAATGAGATGAGCTCTGAAACCCCATACTCGCCTTTGACTGGACTTTACATTTTACCTTTTAACTTGTACCTACTAATTCTGTTTTTGTGCTCTTGTGTGTACATGTAAAATTCTGTAAATGTACATGCAGAACTATAAACATGCAGTTGTTTGTCTCTTGCAGGCACACTACCCTGGAAACTAATATTGGCTGAAACTTGCTTTTTTAAAAATATCAGTGATAAAATAGGAGCTGCCTCTGCACAATGTATGAAAACACCCTTAAGATTAATTGTCCAGTCCTAAAGCTTGCTGTCCTGAGTAATTATAAATGAGTAAAATTGAATGATTAGCATGCTTTCAAGGGGAATTGAAGGATGCAGTTTGGTAAGAAAATGAGGATAGGATAAAAATAGTACTGTACTACATCACAAGTTGTAAATGTTACAGTTGTGCTGCAGATATTTTAATAATGACATTGTGTCAGGGGTTCAGGGAGAGAGGCGCAGAGGAGGGAGGAGACCGAGAGTGAGGGAGAAGGATTCCAGCCTGACGAGGAAGAGGACGACAATGACCCGAGATGGTCCATGAGTCCGTCCAGTGAATCGGAGGATTCCCAAAAGGGAGCCCCCCTGGTCAAGCCAAGGGGAGCCCAAGGGGGAAGCAGTCAGGAGCAGGGGAACGTAGGGGGAACCGCCAGTGGGAGTTGGAGATCGAGACCTGCTTCTCCACCGGAACGGAGTGAAGAGGGTGGAGTTACCAGTGTGTCGGGAGGAACAGAACAAGGAGCAGAGGGGGGAAGGAGATCGGGGCAAGACGTCCTGCCGGAAGGGGCGGAAAGCAGTACCGGGAGCAGTGTGGCTGTTGAAAGGAAGGTCAGGAGCAACGTACGCGCGCCAAGTTCAAATGTGGAGGCGCGCGGAAGTGGGGAGAGCTCTGGGGAGGAGCCTGGTGCTAAAGCACGAAGGAGGGGGCAGCAGGCAGGAGAAGACTCAGCCTCTGGGGAGTCCCGGAAAGAGGGAACACAGGGGGGCAGGAAGACCCTGCGGAAAAGGAAGGAGAGGAAAAGGTGGAGCAGCACAAGCCTCTTAAATTGGTGCAGGGGAGGGACGGACTCAGAGGGGACTTCTAACATCTAAGGGTAACAGATGTGGAGCCACGGAGTTTGGATGTAATCACGACAATGATCTTCAATAAAACCTTTTGTATACAACTTGGACTGGACTTTGGTCTCTTGTGAGCTGGGACCCAGGGTGGCTCTGACAGTAAGTCCCCTCCAAAGAACGCAAAAATTTTTTTTTGCAAAGCTCACGAACGGTGACAGCCATGAGTGCGGAGGAGCAGTTGACAGCTCTGCGAACTACAGTTTCCGAACTCACTGCTGCAGTCCTTGCGTCTCAGAAGAAGCATGACGAAATGGAGAAGCGCTGCCAGGACCTGCAAACCAGGTGGGAACGTGCAAGCAGGGAAGGGTTCCCAGGGTCCAGATCAGAAGGGATTGGACTTGGACGGAGGGGGGGCAGCCTAGTCACCCACTTCGATGGGAACCTGAAGCACTACCCCAGTTTCAGAGCAGACGTTTTGTATGCATTGCACTTGCTTCGTCATGACTTTAAAGATGAGGAGGAGAAAGTGGGGTTTATTGTTTCTCACTTGCATGGGCCGGCCAGAGACTGGTTGCGCAATTTGTGGCGTGAAGATGGCCCTGCCCGCCGCGATGCAGATGAATTCATTAAAGCAATGGATGCCTGCTTCCAGTCAACTGTAGATGTGGATCTTGCACGCAGGGAAATTTTTGGATTGCGGCAAGGCAAAGCCACTGTGCGTCAGTACCATTCCAGATTTTTTGCTTTACTGACTGCGCTAAGCTGGGAGAAGGATTGTGCACCTGTGAGGGATTTGTTCTGGGAGGGGCTCAGCGGTCCCATTAAGGATGAACTTGCCAGGGGAGACAGACCCCAGACCCTGGAGGAGCTTGTGCAGAGGGCTTTGGCGATTGGGATAAGGCACGAGGGACGTCCTTGGCGCACTGAGGAAGAACGTCAGGTGCGTCCACCAGCGAGGACGTCTTCTTTCATCCCCAGGGAGTTCAGTCAGTCACATCCTTCGCCACTGGGAAGGCAGGGGGAGGAGCCCATGGAACTTGGTGGTGCTAAGGCTCAAGCAACAGCCAGAGCCCCAGCTTCCGGTGCAGTAAAGGCACAGCCTCCTAGAGGGACCAGGAAGTGTTACATTTGCGACAGTGCACAGCACATGGCGAAAGAGTGTCCCCAGAGGCTGCAGAAACACACTGCAGCTTTAGCAACTGTTGCAGCAGAAATGATGCAAGCAGAGCAACCTCAGGGAAACGACAGTGCCTGGCTGGAAGCAGAGCTGCTGGGGCTCAGCCAGGCGAATCTGTAGAGCAGTCCCCAGCGCTTTTGCAACGCACAGACCCTTTACCACCCAAGCCAGCGGTGCAGCTCACTGCAACACTTCAGTTGCCGAATGGAACCACCCTGGAAGTCCCCATCACGATTGATTCTGGGAGCAACGCAGATTTTGTGGGGACGCACTTTGTCAAGCAGCATCGCATAGCGCTTCTGCCAGCGACAACACCTCTGAACGTAGTCACGGTGGATGGCAGGAAATTGCTAGGAGGACAAGTTGTGCAACAGACGCCTCCCATGGTGATGAGGATTGGAAATCATCGAGAAGTCATCAGCTTCAATGTCACCCGCCTTTCAGACACGCCTATAGTATTAGGCATGAGTTGGCTGGAGAGACACAGTCCTGCTGTAGCGTGGTACCAACGGCAGATCACCTTTTGCTCATCGTACTGTGCTCAACATTGCATCCAGTCCAGCCAGGAGGAGGGAGCGGAGCAGCAGTTGCAACTTGGCATGGTGCAGGCAGTACCCCGCAAGTACGAGGGGTTCCTGGAGGTTTTCTGCGAGAAGGAAGCTGACCAGTTGCCGCCCCACAGGCCTTATGATTGTGCCATCGACCTGGTGCCAGGGGCGCAGTTGCCGACTGCAAAGCTGTATTCCATGTCTGAGGACGAGATGCAAGAACTCAGGGAGTTCATAGAGCACAATTTGAAGCGCGGATTCATCCGAGAATCGAAAGCGGTGGGGGGCAGTCCTGTTTTCTTTGTAAAGAAAAAGGACACGCCCCAAAAAAGACTCATTGTGGACTATCGATTCATAAACAGTAAGACCAAACCCAAGGCCTTCCCCATGCCCAAGATAGATGATCTCCTGGCAACCGTAAGGAAGGGGAAGATCTTCACCAAATTGGATCTGCGTGGAGCGTATAACCTCATACGCATCCGGGAGGGCGATGAGTGGAAGACGGCCATGTTCACGCCTCTGGGCACGTACGAATACAGAGTGATGCCATTTGGTCTCCAAAATGGATCTCACGTCTTTCAAGCATTTATGCATCACGTGCTAGCGGGACTTCTCTACAAGAAATGCGTGTGTTTCCTCGACGACATCCTGATCTTTTCGGAAACGGAGGAGGCCCATGAGAAGGACGTAAAGGAAGTCCTGCAGAGACTACAGGAGAACAAGCTCTACGCCAAGTTAGAGAAGTGCCAGTTTGATGTGACGGACGTGGATTTCCTAGGCTACAAGCTGTCCGACAAGGGGCTGGCCATGGACAGCGCCAAGGTCCGCGCGGTGTTGGACTGGAAGAGCCCTCGCAATCGGAAGGAAGTCCAAAGGTTCATCGGCTTCGCCAACTTCTACCGCAAATTCATCAGAGGTTTTGCAAAGGAGACGGCAGCGATCACGGACACTCTCAGTTCCAAGAAAAAGAGGTTCGTGTGGACGGAACAGGCGGAGCGCTCTTTTCAGAGGCTTAAAAGCCTTTTCGCCTCCGAGGAGCAGCTGCTGCACGTGAATCCAGGCAAGCCCATACGAGTAGAGACCGACGCGTCAGACAGAGCGGTTGGAGCCGTACTCCTGCAAGAAGATCCACATGGAAACTGGAGACCCGGTGCCTTTTACTCCAGAAAGCTCAGCAAAGCGGAGCAAAACTACACCATATGGGACAGGGAGCTGTTAGCCATTCACGCAGCGTTCAAAGCGTGGCGACATTTCCTCATTGGAGCCAAGCACACAGTGCAGGTCCGCACGGATCACAAGAATTTAGAGTATTGGCGCACGGCGAAACTCCAGAGCCAAAGACACATGCGCTGGGCAGAGTTCTTCGCGGATTTCGACTTCAGGATAGAGTACGTCCCAGGGGACTCCAACGTTATAGCCGATGCGCTCTCCAGGAAACCGCAATATCTTGAGGAAGCGGCGCCAATAGCAGCCAGGCACATTTTTGCACCGCAGGCGTGGGCGTGCGCTGCCATCGCTGTCGACCTGGACGCAGTGCGACGCGCGTTGCAGGTAGATCAGTTTGCACAATCCAAAATAGAGGAGCTGCGTAGGGGTTCGCTGAGAGACGATGAGTTCCAGTTACGCGACGGACTGTTAACTCACAAGGGTGCCCTCTACGTGCCGAGCGACGAGCTCCGAGCAAAGGTTCTGCAGCAGTTGCACGACGCTCCCAGTGCGGGCCATTTCGGCAGGGAGAAGACAATAGAACTGGTGGCCAGGGACTTTTGGTGGCCCCAGATGCGAGGAGAAGTAGCGGAGTACGTCGCCAGATGTGACACTTGTCAGAGGTCCAAGCCAGTACACCAGAAGCCGGCGGGCTTGCTGGAACCACTGGAAACACCACAGCAACCGTGGGAGAGGGTGGCGCTGGACTTCGTCACTGACCTGCCCAGTTCCAGAGGCAAGACGGCGGTACTGGTGGTGGTGGACTTGTTCACCAAGATGGCGCACTTCATTCCCTGCGCGAAGGTGGCGACGGCGGAACAGACCGCCAAGCTCTTCATCGACCACGTGTTCCGGGCGCATGGGCTGCCGCGGGCCATCCTGTCCGACAGGGGGCGCCAGTTTATTTCCAATTTTTGGCAGAAGCTCCTAGGTATCCTGCGCGTCAAGATCAACCTAGCGTCGGCAAGACATCCACAAACCAACGGCCAGGCCGAGAGGGTCAACGCGATCATGCAGCAGTACCTGAGATGTTATGCAAATCAGCGACCCACAGCTTGGGTGGACTACCTACCGATGGCGGAGTTTGCCTACAACAACACGAAGCATGCGTCGACGGGGGTGACGCCGTTCTTCGCGAACAATGGACGTCATCCCAGGACCTTCCCGGGGTTCGTAGCACCAAGAGAGGGGGAGCCGCAAGAGGCCGACCAGTTCGCTGCAGAACTACAAGAGGTGCACGAGGAGCTGCGGAGACATTTGGAGCTAGCCAAACAAGCATATAAGGTGCAGGCAGACAAAGGCAGAAGAGTGGGAGAGGACATCCAGGTGGGGGACTGGGTGTGGTTAGCGGCCCAGGCGATGCCAACCAAGTCGTTGGCCAAGAAGAAGCTAGGGCACAGGCAGCTAGGACCATACCAGGTGGAGGCTAAGATCAACCCCGTGGCTTTTCGACTGGCCCTCCCCGAAGGTTCCAGAGTCCACCCGGTTTTTCATAGGTCGGTGCTCACTCCCTACAAGGCCCCGCACAGGTTTCAGGAGTCTGAAACAATACCGCAGCCACGCACAGAGTCACCTAGGAGGGAGGGATCGCCTAGGGTCGAACCACTCAACGAGGTCACAGAGATCCTGGACTCGAGATGGGGGGAAGAGGGAATAGAATACTTTCTAGTCAGAGAGGGTGCACCAGTCAGTGCCAGTGGGTGGGTGCCGGACTACGCTTTAGACGAACCTCTTTTAAAGGACGAGTTCCATGCCCTTTTCCCACATAGACCCATGCCAGCCGAGTACTTCGATGACTGGCTCTTTACCCCCACATGTTCAGGCAGCACTTTCCACGGCTTTTCTTCAGCCGAGGAAAGAACGCCGAACTCAAACTCGCCCAGGGGATCGTGTTCGGAGGTGGACACAGAGCCCTCTTATTGGTGGGATGAGCAACCAGAGGAAGCCTGGCGCAAGAAATGGCTGAAGGGGCCTTGGCCGGCAGCACCAGACGAAGTAGCAATGGAAGAGGGAACTGCGAACATTTTGGGTGAAGAACCCGAATTCGAACACACGTACACCGAGCTGCCAGCAGAGGTCATGGACGTAGCCGAACTGTATCCTGCATCTACCTCCGAGGAGCTGCAGTTCCCACAACCCGCACCCGATAGGGGGGAGGGGGGAAGGGGGGGCTTCGAGGGGGGGATGGATGTCAGGGGTTCAGGGAGAGAGGCGCAGAGGAGGGAGGAGACCGAGAGTGAGGGAGAAGGATTCCAGCCTGACGAGGAAGAGGACGACAATGACCCGAGATGGTCCATGAGTCCGTCCAGTGAATCGGAGGATTCCCAAAAGGGAGCCCCCCTGGTCAAGCCAAGGGGAGCCCAAGGGGGAAGCAGTCAGGAGCAGGGGAACGTAGGGGGAACCGCCAGTGGGAGTTGGAGATCGAGACCTGCTTCTCCACCGGAACGGAGTGAAGAGGGTGGAGTTACCAGTGTGTCGGGAGGAACAGAACAAGGAGCAGAGGGGGGAAGGAGATCGGGGCAAGACGTCCTGCCGGAAGGGGCGGAAAGCAGTACCGGGAGCAGTGTGGCTGTTGAAAGGAAGGTCAGGAGCAACGTACGCGCGCCAAGTTCAAATGTGGAGGCGCGCGGAAGTGGGGAGAGCTCTGGGGAGGAGCCTGGTGCTAAAGCACGAAGGAGGGGGCAGCAGGCAGGAGAAGACTCAGCCTCTGGGGAGTCCCGGAAAGAGGGAACACAGGGGGGCAGGAAGACCCTGCGGAAAAGGAAGGAGAGGAAAAGGTGGAGCAGCACAAGCCTCTTAAATTGGTGCAGGGGAGGGACGGACTCAGAGGGGACTTCTAACATCTAAGGGTAACAGATGTGGAGCCACGGAGTTTGGATGTAATCACGACAATGATCTTCAATAAAACCTTTTGTATACAACTTGGACTGGACTTTGGTCTCTTGTGAGCTGGGACCCAGGGTGGCTCTGACACATTGTAACAAACAAACAAACAAACAAACAAACAAAAAAGTGGGGATCAGATAACCCCATGAAGATGTTTTTCACACAATTTCTGCCACAATATATGTGTTTATTGCTTGTGCTTTCAAATTATGGAGATTTTATTTTATTTTATTTTTTGGCAGCTTGTATGGGGTCTCATTGTGGGATGCTGACCCCCATTATCAGTTTTGGAAAGCATTGCTTTGTCTGTGTTGTGATGCTCAAAATTATTGATAGGTATCAAGTCCTGTTCCTACACACACACACACACACACACACACACACACCAGTTTGATTATTTTTCTTCTTTTCTCTCTCTTCAACTTTGAATTAAAGGGAACTTCAAAGTATGGCAACATAAATGAGTGAGAATTCAGTCTATTAAGGGTGAGACTTTAAGTGTCTGTTTGAAATACAGTGTAAAATTCTTCATCACCAAAGAGTTACTTTTAACACGCCTTTCAGTGTAAAGTTGGAATAAGTGATTCGCGGTACAAATGAGTGAAAGTTGGCACCAAGCTGAATCACATTAAAAGTGAGATGTCATAGAAGAGATGAAGAGGGTATATGTCCTGCAAGGAGAATTATGAAGTGAAAAGAAAAAATGACCAAATGTGTGACAAGGAAATAGAATATCTACACACACACACACAGTTCTGCTTCTGATTGTTGGGTAGCTTTAAGGCCATTTAATACACTAAAGGTAAAAGGTAAAGGTACCCCTGCCCGTACGGGCCAGTCTTGACAGACTCTGGGGTTGTGCGCCCATCTCACTTAAGAGGCCAGGGGCCAGCGCTGTCAGGAGACACTTCCGGGTCACGTGGCCAGCGTGACATCGCTGCTCTGGCCAGAGCCAGAGCCAGAGCCAAAGCCGCACACGGAAACGCCGTTTACCTTCCCGCTGGTAAGCGGTCCCTATTTATCTACTTGCACCCGGAGGTGCTTTCGAACTGCTAGGTTGGCAGGCGCTGGGACCGAGCAGCGGGAGCGCACCCCGCCGCAGGGATTCGAACCGCCGACCTTTCGATCGGCAAGCCCTAGGCGCTGAGGCTTTAACCCACAGCGCCACCTGCGTCCCTACTTTAATACACTACATGGGTACAAACACGTTTCTATCTATGAACATAGATGTAAGGGGAACTCATGACCTGTATGGCGCATATGCCTATGTGATTATACCGTCATTGCTGCAACTAAGGACTCAGCTATACAGCTGCAAATAAGACATTTTAAGAGTGTTGTAAAGTGCATTATACAAATGTGGCACTAGATGGCGATGGAGAGCTATGGCAAATTCAATATATTTTTCATTATTTATTTATTTTTTAAAAAGCATTTCCACAGTGTTTTTTATATGTCTAGATTCCACCTACGTACTGAACTTAAGTCAGTAACAATGACTGAAAGTATTGGATCCACTCATGGGGTTCAACGGTACAAATGAGTGCATTATACTCCTGGTCCATTAGGCCAGATATGGTACGCCAAAAGCAAGTTGGGTCTTTCCCGTGCGAAGCCTTGACCAGGCTTTGCCATGCGATTCGCTCGGCTTTTGGTTTTTTCTTCTTTAATAGTTGTTTGTGGTTCGAGGACCCGACCCCGCGAAGTGAAATGAAGACACAAGGACACGTGATATAAGGTTAATGGGCTAGAAAAGGCCACAACTTTATTGATTACAGCAATGAAAAGGTATTGGCTTAGGCATTGGATCGAAACAAGTGGGTTTATTCACCAGTAGGTGGAGCCTGTTGATGCTGATCCAACTATAGGCTCACCTCCTGCTGTCACCGAGGGTCGTGCCATGGCCTCCCGCCAAGCAGGCATCGGACAGAATACACGACCGCCAGATTCCTTTAACGGAATACCCCTAAACATTGAAGGCATAGGCGATGGCCACACCTAGCACTTTGACACACCACAACACATTATTCCAATGCCTAACCGCCACCCGAGCCGAAAGGCTCGCCACCAATACCCTCAAAGCTGTAACCAATCCCAGATGCTTTGCTGACACTAGCTAACCAAATGTCGTTCCCCAGATTCGATAGGTGGACACCGTCATTCCGGTATAAAGCTTGGTCGCCGATCCGGATACAGTCATGATAAATGACTTGGCCATACAAAAGTGCACCTAACGGGCTATTGCACGATTTATGAGTTTCCTGGATTTTTCAATGGCCATACAGTTCTGCACACCGTGCCACACAATTCTCTTCTGGAAGGAGGACCAGAACACCGTTGTTCCGGGACACAAGGCAGCCACCTCATCCAAATCTCTTTATGTGCCACGACAAGTCCACACTTCTTCTGTTAACAAGGTCATTTCCCCCTAATTGAAGGATAAGTATGTCAGGAGGGCCAAACGTGGCAACTCTCCCTCTCAGCAATGGCATAAGCAATGCCTCGTCACGAAAACCAGGAAACACGTACTCCAGGTGGGTGTCAGGAGGGCCAAACGTGGCAACTCTCCCTCTCAGCAATGGCATAAGCAATGCCTCGTCACGAAAACCAGGAAACACGTACTCCAGGTGGGTGTCAGGAGGGCCAAACGTGGCAACTCTCCCTCTCAGCAATGGCATAAGCAATGCCTCGTCACGAAAACCAGGAAACACGTACTCCAGGTGGGTGTCAGGAGGGCCAAACGTGGCAACTCTCCCTCTCAGCAATGGCATAAGCAATGCCTCGTGACGAAAACCAGGAAACACGCACTCCAGGTGGCTGTCAGGAGGGCCAAACGTGGCAACTCTCCCTCTCAGCAATGGCATAAGCAATGCCTCGTGATGAAAACCAGGAAACACGCACTCCAGGTGGGTGTCAGGAGGGCCAAACGTGGCAACTCTCCCTCTCAGCAATGGCATAAGCAATGCCTCGTGACGAAAACCAGGAAACACGCACTCCAGGTGGGTGTCAGGAGGGCCAAACGTGGCAACTCTCCCTCTCAGCAATGGCATAAGCATTGCCTCGTCACGAAAACCAGGAAACTCGCACTCCAGGTGGCTATCAGGAGGGCCAAACGTGGCAACTCTCCCTCTCAGCAATGGCATAAGCAAATAAATAAGTAAATAAAGGGAGTGTCCCAGTATTCCTATATTTACGGTAAATGCTTAAGTCAGTAGTGACTAGGATGACTAGGAAAGAGTCACAGAACTACCTACTCACCCCTAACAGAACTGAAATCGCTGCAGTTTACCGGGAAAGGGCTGGGAGCACGGCAGAGTGGCAAGATTGTTAGAGCTGTGCAGACACATCGGTGGAGACAAAATGGCCTGCTGGTATGTCACTGTAGCCCCAACCTTGCCGCATGCCCCTGTATCCCCCTGTCCCATCCAGGCTAGCTGCTCCGAGACCAGCATTAGGTAGGGAGTCACACCCAAGCATATCAGCCACTTCTGGACTTAACAATCTAACAGAGGGAGCCCTCTTGACACAGCCATATGCATTACTTTACTTGTGCAAGACACAATTATAATTTCTCCCTCACCAACCATCATCTGCCACCTCACAATGACTTCTACATTCCTGATATGCTTGAGCACGAAACAAACAAACAAGATGTCAGGGTGCTGTCAGGGCCCCCTGGCTGGTTGCCC
Source organism: Podarcis cretensis (assembly GCF_951804945.1). Taxonomy (NCBI): domain Eukaryota; kingdom Metazoa; phylum Chordata; class Lepidosauria; order Squamata; family Lacertidae; genus Podarcis; species Podarcis cretensis. The sequence continues at coordinate 19,847,702 of NC_137176.1, read as the reverse complement.
AGAATAGTATAAAGACAAGAAAAAGTTTCTTACCATCCTTTTTTATTTCAGTCTTTAGAGACAGAGGCCATAGAAATCAGCCTTTTGGATTATGGCATTGTCCCGAGTGAATCTTCAAACCCACCCTCCTCCTTATTTGTCATGCTCATCATCTCCTCTACAGGTGCTGCTCTGTCTTTGAGCTCTTTGCTCTCCTACTTTTAAAGCTCACCAGGTTCTGGGAATTGGAGGGTCTCTAACAATAATATGTCAGCCAGATGTTGTTCTGCCTCTCCCATGATTTCCCAACTTTCCTCCTCATCTGCCTCTGAGCTGCTACTTCCTGCAAACACCTGTTGTAAATCTATACTGTCTTCCTCTTCTTCCTCCCTGGAAGGGTCAGGATGGGTAGGTGGTCTCCACCATTCCTCCTCTGCCCAGTCTCTGAGAATTAGTTTTCTTTAACAGTGGAAGCAGGTTTTCAGATTATACAAAGCTCTTCAGGCTTTGATTATGAAAGCAACAAATAAACATCCAATAGTCTAGATAGAAACAACTGGGTAGTCAGGCTGATGGTTACTTGGTTGCAGAAGTTTACTTGCCCTTGCTGTTGGCATAGAGATAGTCTAGGTTGAATGCAAACAGGCCATTCTGATGTCATGTGTGATGTCACAAAGAAGATATGCTTTAAGTCTTGGTAAAACCAGAAACAGTTAACAGTCAGACTGCATCTCAGCCCTGTCAAGATGGATCTCTATAACAGGTGATGAATAATTTTATTTGGGGGATATATTAACTTTTACTATTGAGTGAAAGTTTTAGATTGGTTTGTCAGTTTGTACCCCATCAAGTTGAGGCCAATAGATATACAGTCACAACCCTGTACCCATCAAAGAATCAACTTTATGTGTGACTTTGGGACTGATTCATACAACAACATTTTCTTTCTCCACTCTATAGCAGCTTTTTCTCTGTATTTGAAAAAAAAAAAAAAATACCAAGAAGGAGAAGATAAGGAACCAGGAATAAGATCTGGATGAGTATGGTGAGGATCTAAGCTTTACAAGTAAGGGAGATGATGACTTTGTGGTCCAGCAAAGGAATGATTGATGCTTCATATTATTGAATTCCTGTTCCACAAAGAAGAAGCCACAAAGACAAAGTCTTTGAACTCTTTGCTCTCCTACTTTTAAGGCTTGCTGGGTTCTGGGAGATGGAGGGTCTGGAATGCTTTCTAATGGCAACGTGTCAGCCAGGTGGTGTTCTGGCTCTCCCATGATTTCCCAACTTTCCCCCTCATCTGCCTCTGAGCTGCTCAACCCCCTGTTGTAAATCTATACTGTCTTCTTCTTCCTCCTCCCTGGAAGGGTCAGGATAGAGAGGAGGTCCCCACTGTCCAGTCCCTGACACAAGAACCCACTTTGCCAATCCTGATTTTTGAAGAAGAGAAATACTCAGAGCATGTGCCATTTTGCATTGTAAACTTGCTTTAATCATGGCACCAGCAGGGCTACAGACATAAAATGGATGCTACTTCTGCTGCCCTGGTGCTAAACTGATTTAACGTGGGGATAGGTGTTATCTTGTTGCAGAAAAAGTAATACATTTTTTTAAAATGTAGAAAATAATAAAGTGAGTTTCTGTAATCATATATATGCCAAGCTAGCCACCGCCTGATTGTTTTTAAAACTCTCTCTCTCTCCATCTCTCTCTCTCTCTCTCTCTCTCTCTCTCACACACACACACACACAGAGAGAGAGAGAGAGAGAGAGTCTCCTCCACCATACACTGACAACACACCTCTTGCCTTGGGAAAGAGAGCTTGTGAAATATGACAGCAATCCCAAGGTACATGCATACAGCCCTGGCAGGTACATCATAACTGGTGGGAAGGGGTGGAGATCTCTGAGAGCAGAACAGCAAGGCAACAACAACAACAACAACAACAATAATAATATTTATTATTTATATCCTGCTCATCTGACTGGGTTTCCTCAGCCACTCTGGGTGGCTTCCAACAAAATATTAAAAATACAGTAAACCAGACATTAAAACTTCCCGAAACAGGGCTGCCTTCACATGTCTTCTAAAAGTCAGATAGTTGTTTATTTCCTTGATATCTGATGGGAGCTCTTTCCACAGAACAGGCACCACTACCGAGAAGGCCCTCTGCCTGGTAAAAGGTAAAAATGCAAGGGTAAAGGACCCCTAGATGGTTAAGTCCAGTCAAAAGCAACTATGAGGTGTGGCACTCATCTCACTTTCAGGCAAAGGAAGCCGGTGTTTGTTCGCAGACAGCTTTCCGGGTCATGTGGCCAGCATGACAAATTTGCTTCTGGCGCAACGGGACACCGTGACGGAAACCAGAGCACACGGAAACGCCATTTGTCTTCCCGCTGCAGCAGTACCTACTTATCTGCTTTCACTGATGTGCTTTCGAACTGCTAGGTTGGCAGGAGCTTGGACAGAGCAATGGCAGCTCACCCCATTGCGGGGATTCAAACTGCCGACCTTCCGATTGGCAAACCTAAGAGGCTCAGTGGTTTAGACCATAGCGCCACCTGTGTCCCTTTATCATTCTGGTAATGGAAATCAGACCTCTTGAGATGTCCATCTCTCAGGCAGTGCTCATACCAGCTATTCTTTGGTTAAGTTTGGTGTAAGCATCTAGGCTTGCCACTTATCCCATATAATACAGGATTGTCCCATTTTTCAATGACCCTCAGGGTCCCTTCCCAGTATGATTCTATGAATATGCTATGTCCTGTATTGATACAGTTTTGTCCTGAATTTTAGGTCTTCTCTCCCTCACTCATGCGCTCGCTCTCTCTCTCTCTCTCTCTCTCTCTCTGCCAAGTTAGGGATCCTCTCCAAATGCATCTGTTTAAAAGGATGTGCAAAAGATCATGCATTTAAACTCTGGATAGCTGAGCACAGACAGTTTTACAAAATCATGTAAAATGCCACACACGTCCGTGTGCGACAAATTCCAGAGAGGCCATCCTCTTAGGCTGCAATAGATTGCAATGAATTACTTTGGTCACTCAGCACCAGATTGGGGGGGGGGTGTCCCCCAATCATCCTGCCCTGCTCTGTCCTATATTTTCCCAGAACAAAGGTGGCAACCTTAGAACATACCTTTCTGTTTGCTGCTTGGATGCAGCTGAGACAGCGAAGCTCCAGTCAGCTTGTTGGATTACCAAGCCTCCTCTGCCCACAAGGCAGTCCCAGAGGATTAAGGGGCAGCATCTCGACCCCAGGGACTCAGCTACACAGCTGCAAATAAAACGTTTTAAATGTGTTTTAAGTGCAATATACAATGTGACACTAGATGGCGATGGTGAGCCTTATGGAAAATTCATTGTAATTTTAAAAACACTTTTTTAAAAAAGCATTTTCAGAATGGTTTTTATATGTGTGTAGATTCCACCCGGGTCAGAGGCAAGGCTTTACAAAAGGAGGCAAGCACATTCAAAAAGATCTATGCCGATGGGAAGAAAAAAGTTTGACAATTTAAATATGATTTGGATAGTGCTTAAAACAACCAGCATCAAGAGAATTGAATATACTGGAAAGGATGAAAAATTAATTTAGAAAGCATACTAAAAAAAAAAAAAAAATCTCTTACATTTTCTAGGAGCTGTGTCACTTTTTCCTGTCAGATCTCTACTGAGCTTAAATATGCAAGAGCCCATTTCATGCAAACTCCTTCCTGACGTTATGAAGCATTTATGAGTCACAACACTTAAATAGTTTTCATCTTAACAGCACTATGTTAGATCACACCAATTAATATATTCAAAGGGAAGAACCATATGTTATTACTGGAATGCAGGGCTATCACGTTCAGTAATTGCAGTTGCTGTAGGTGAAGTCCCGATGATAAAGAAATGAATGTGGGAAATTAATGTGCAAAATGTTCAGATTTATTCAAATTTCCGGAGAGGAAGATGTGGTGTTGACTGCTGAAGAATGGAATGCTATCATTGGGGAGAGAAGAAAGGAATTCATTGCAATAACAGTTTGCAAAATATCCAAGACAGATATAAAAACAAAACCACATCTTTACAGCAGATCATTTTGGGAAACAAAATTGCTAAGTGAAACAGATGTCTTTTCCTTTCTCAGCTTGGCTGACATAAATCGCAGATGCCCATTAGCCAAAAGACGTGTGTGAACATTTTACATGTAAGACAGAAAATGAGAACTTCACTGTTATTTGTGAGCTCCCTGCTCCTTCTGACAGCTTAATTCCCACCCTTTTGTTTTGTTGTTGTTCTGACAGAGAAAGAAAATAGTTGTGTGTTTTTTAATCTGAACTAGTAAATAGATAGTACTAGCAGTAAATAATCACAGGCATAATTACGGACTCGGCAATGTGGCCCACTGGCAAATGAAATTTATATTTTGGTGTGATCTCTTGATCTCCTTGGGTGAGATCTCTGAATGACCAGGTTGTTCAAGGTTCCATGACTTCAAGGATTGTTATGAGATTACCATTTTGCAGCCAGTTTTGTGGCTATTCCTACTACTGAATCTATGTAGTTTGGTCTTCACTGACAGAGATCTGTCAAAGACGATGCTATTCTGTTGAGGACCACTCAAAGATACAATGCACCCCCGGCAGTCACTGAAATAACCCTACCTGTCATAGTTATAGCTATTTTGAGAAAGGGGGGATGTGGTTCTTCAGCTTTATTGGTAATAGGGCACTGATATGCCCTCTGCTCTCTAATAATGTGCATATATCTGAAGGTAAAGGTAAAGGACTCCTGGACGGTTAAGCCCAGTCAAAGGTGACTATGGGGTTGTGGTGCTTATCTTGCTTCAGGCCGAGGGAGCCGGTGTTTGTCCACAGACAGCTTTCCGGGTCATGTGGCCAACATGACTAAACTGCTTCTGGTGGAATAGAACAACATGATGGGCATGGAAACGCCGTTTACCTTCCCACCACAACAATACCTATTTCTCTACTTGCACTGGCATGTTTTTGAACCACTGGGCTGGCCGAAGCTGGAACACAGCAACGGGACCTCACCCCGTCACAGGGATTTGAACTGCCGACCTTCTGATTGACAAGCCCAAGAAGCTCAGTGGTTTAGACCACAGCCTAAGATGGCCAATGGACACTTTATGTTGTACCCAAAGAACCAATTTCTTTCTTTCATTGAATTGTTTTGAGGGAGGAAAGATACCTGCTTTCCCATGTATGGCATCTTGTCAAGCTGTCTTTGTACTTGCCTCCCCAGAGTTAAAATGATCAGAATGGGCGAACAGGCACAGGGGAAGGAAAGCTTCTCTTCCCATTACAGAATGGCTTCCAAGGAACATAAAGAACCTCCACAAACAGCACCATCACCACCAAATAGCAGTGACGTACCGCTGCTCCTGAATAAAATTTAACAGCCTGGGTCCTAACTTAGGTCAATGCTGTACATATTGCAGTCACGAGAAGGAAGCTAAAAAAAAAAGAACTTGGCGGGTTTGACAAAAGCTGGCTAATGAGTTTGTGGCTGAGGTGAACTTTGAACTGAGGTCTTCCCAACCCACGCTCTTTTAAAGATCTATAGTAGGAAAAAGATCTACCTCAGGAACAAGTGGGGGGGGGGATCAAATCATCCTTACCTTATGGGAAAAGGTACCAACGCTAACAGAAAGGCAAAATAAATTATTAGACTATGTGGAAATGGCTCAACTAACAAATAGGTTAAGAGGTAACACCAAACAATTATTTTCTCAAAAATGGGAAATGTTTAAGAGATACTTACAAAAAAATAACAGCGACATATTATCTAAGGTAGTGTTTAAATGACCCTTGTGTACATAAAACATTAAGAAATAAAGGAAAATCAGTACACTAGGTTGTAAGAAAGTATTAGAAAGTATATTAAATGTAAAGTAATAATTATAAGTAGATTCAAAATCACAAATGTCAACTATAGGTATATCGGGAAATGATGGGAAGTCTATATTTATTTTACTTCAGTTTGTTGTTGTTTTATTTTATTTTATGTACCATTATATGATTTTAGCTTAGCTGAAATCTAAGTGGAATTAGAAAGTCTAATTTACATTCTAAGTTAAACTAATTTAAGAATATATATATATATATATATATATATATATATATATATATATATAGTATGTACGTGTATGTGTGAAGTTAAATCTGTAATGACATTAATGAATTTCATTAATAAAAGACACAATGGCAAAAAAATAAAAATAAATCATCATCCTTACCTTATGGTTGAAAAGTTGACCAAAGGCTGTTGTCGTTGGGGAGGGTCCTGCTCTGAATCTGGCCAGGCAGGGGGAGACCCCAGAGGACAGTCTCTGCCATTTCTTCCCAAGCAGTGGGAAAAGACCAGCAGTGCTTCTTATTTGCCAAGAGCTCACTATAGAGGAAGCATGGGGGGTGCCAAGGAGGTGGCAGATCTGACCTCCAAGGGGCTGCCCCTGTGGCAGTGGGCGATGCATTCCCTGGAGGCTAGATCCACTGCCCTTGTGGATCCTGCTGCCCAAGGTGATCACCTCACCTTGTCTCATGGGTGGGATGGCCCTGACAGTGGATGTGGGACTAGACGCAGGGGTCAGCAAACTTTTTCAGCAGGGGGCCGGTCCACTGTCCCTCCGACCTTGTGGGGGGCCGGACTATATTTTGAAGGGGGGGAAATGAACAAATTCCTATGCCCACAAATAACCCAGAGATGCATTTTAAATAAAAGCACACATTCTACTCATGTAAAAACACCAGGCAGGCCCCACAAATAACCCAAAGGTGCATTTTAAATAAAGAAGAGAAGAAGAAGAATAATTTGGTTTTTTATCCCGCTTCATCACTATTCGAAGGAGTCTCAGAGTGGCTAACATTCTCCTTTCCCTTCCTGCCCCACAACAAACACTCTGTGAGGTGAATGAGGCTGAGAGACTTCAGAAAAGTGTGACTAGCCCAAGGTCACCCAGCAGCTGCATGTGGAGGACACATTCTACTTATGTAAAAACACGCTGATTCCCGGACCGTTCACGGGCCTGATTTAGAAGGCGATTGGGTTGGATCCGGGCCCCGGGCCTTATTTTGCCTATGCATGGACTAGAGGAAGCCTTATGTCATAAAGGTGTGGCTAGAGGCATGGCCTGCAGCTTCTTTCTCCATGTTAACTCTTCATCTGATGATAGGACAACATCTGTATCCAGATATGATGCCAGATGTGGATGTTGCTTAGCGCTGGCTCTGGGAAAAAACACACATCTTGCTGCATGGTGCCAGTGGGCAGTGACATTATGAAGACCACTTCCAAGCTAAGACATTGTCAGGTTGTTCTTTAAACATCTGGAAATGACCAGCAGCAAAGACTTGAGCAGTTTGCCCTGAATGCCCCATTTGGAAGGCTGGGCAAATGCAGATGTTGATGTATATACAGTGAAGGTTCTGCCTCAACCTCAGTTGATGTTGTTGTTGGTGGAGGAGATAAGTTATCATTGGAAACGGCTGATGTTACTGGCTCCTGAAACCTGTGGTTATTTCAAAATGCAGCACTAGTTATAAAATAGTTGAGACAGCAAGAGGTATCAATGTAGTTCCCCCCCATTCCTATCCCATCCTTCATCTCAAAACTGAATTTATGATTCTGTGATTAATTTCTATATTGGCTGATATGACTGAAGATGATCATGCAAATCACTGCTCCAGTTTTTGATTAGCATTCCTCTGTTCTTAATTGAAGTTGTGAGGTGTGATGGGGGCAGCCCCTCAAATAATCTGCTCTTTTTAAAAAAAGCCTGCAATGGTTTCTTCACTCATTATAGGTTTTCTGATATATTCTCTCCCCCCCCCCCCACACACATAAGGTTGATACATATTTCCTTAAGCACATTATCCAAGATGCATTTTATAGCATGCAAATGTCTAGCAGATTGCTTACACACAGAAAAAGTTGTTGCTGCTGTTAACATTTAAATATAATGAAATCAGTATGCAAATATGATCATTAGGGACATAACCGTATGGCTGATTATTTGTATGAGGGGGGGAAACCCCAGATTGTTTGCTTGAACTTGCTTGATGCACATCAAATGAAAGCTACATTCTTTCTTCTGCATGTATTTCTTCCTGCATCAGTGTTACTAATGTGAGATGAAATCGGTCTTCTTGGCGTAAGTTCAATTTTGAGTTGAGCCCATTAAATCTTTAATCCTGTTCACACTTATCTGGGGAGGAAATTCGATTGAACTCTATGGTGCTTATTTCTGAGTAGATAGGTGTAGAAAATGTTAAAGATTTGTCCTTCCTCACTGTCAAATACTTTTAAATACTTTTTTTATTGTATTGATGCATGAAAAGCTCATAAAATGGGGAGAAGAATGCTGCCACATTCTCATGAAGGTATCGGGTATGGAAGGATGCCTTAGATCTTAAAATATGCTGAGTAGCAGAAGATGCATGAGGTTAATGGCAAATAACAGCTGAATTTGAGGAAGGGTTCTGATACATTTCCAGGGACCTCCATTTTGAAAAATTAAGGGAATTGGGTTTGCGGACTACATTCAGACAACACTTTATTCCCTTTTCCTGATATTTCCTTCCTTGATGGTTTCCACATTTGATGTGGTCTTTCACAGAACATTAGAACCCCTCCTGAAAATCTAGTGCAGGCATCCCTAAACTCATGATTCCCACCATCCCTGACCACTGGTCCTATTGACTAGGGATGATGGGAGTTGTAGTCCCAAAACATTGGAGGGCTGAGTTTGGGGATGCCTGATCTAGTGGAAGTTTACTGCTCCTGAGTTAATTGGTTTTTGAAAAAATCAATTTGCAATGCCATTATCTCAGAAAAATGTGGGAGCTTTTCACTGTAATTTCATGGGATGAAATTTGGGCCGGTATTCTGGAAGGTGGTTCTGATGAACAGGAAGCGGACAGTTAACCTCAAACTAAGGGTGTTTGGCCCATCCTAGTGCTGTGTCTTATTTTATTTTTGGTACTACAGTCAAATTCAGTGAAGCTTAGGAGGGTCAAAATATTTTGGCTGTGGGTCCAGATCAGGCCCGTAGGTGGAATAATAAATTAAATAAATAATAAATAAATAATAATGACAGAGATAGAAAGTTCTCTAGGTTCAACCCCTTGAAATTCACTACTATATTATTACCAGTAGGTAATCCAGAATCTGACTGGAAACCTCTAACCAAAGTAGGAGGTTTCCCCCCCAAATGCTTATTCTAAATCCGCTTTCTTGTTATTTGAACTGATTGGTTTGTGCCCTACCCTATGGAGGTACTTACAACAAATCTGCTTCCACATCTATGTGGCAGACCTTCAGATATTTGAAGATGATATTGCCTCTTAATAATCACTTGTCCAGGAATAATATTCCCCCCCTTTCAATTTTTCCTCATAGGACTCAAACTCTGGGCCCCTAACCAGTTTTTGTCACTATCCCCTGGTCATGTTCCACTTTATTGGGATCCTTGAGCTGTGTTTCCCAAAACTTGACACAGTACTCCAAGTGAGGTCTGACCAAGCTGTTAGAAGAATAACAAAGGGAGGGGGATTTGTCTTCCTTTGTAAGATAAAATGTGTCTATATGGACCGGAGAGGGAACCTGTGGCTCCCCAGTTGTTTTCAGATTACAACTAAGCTCATTCTGACTAGGACTGTTGGGATGTGAAGTCTAATCACATATAACTACAACTAATCCAGAATGCGGCAGCTAGACTGGTGACTGGGAGCCTCCACCGAGACCATATAACACCAGTCCTGAAAGACCTACATTGGCTTCCAGTACATTTCCGAGCACAATTCAAAGTGTTGGTGCTGACTTTTAAATGGCCTTGGCCCTGTATCCCTGAAGGAGCATCTCCACCCTGATCATTCTGCCTGGACACTGAGGTCCAATGCTGAGGGCCTTCTGGCGGTTCCGTAACGGCAAGAAGTGAAGCTACAGGGAACCAGGCAGAGGGTCTTCTCCGTAGCAGTGCCCACCCTGTGGAACGCTCACCCATCAGATGTCAATGAAATAAGCAACTATCTGACTTTTCACCTGAAGGGAACCCTGTTTAGGGAAGTTTTTAATGTTTGATGTTTTATCACTTTATTATTAATAATATTTTGTTGAGAGCCACCCAGAGTGGCCGGGGAAACCCAGCCAGATGGATGAGATAGATATAAACAAACAAACAAACAAACAAACAAATTATTATTATTATTATTATTATTATTATTATTATTATTAATCTGGAGGACCATACTGATGGAGACACTGCTATTGTCTAGTAGGAATGAAAGGTCTCAGGTCCTGGTCCTCTTGGCTCTGCCCTCTGAATTCTGTTAGTAAGCAATGCCTGAGATGGAAGCTGGGACATTCTGCATGCAGAACATGTGTTCAACCATACTTGAAACAGCTTTATGAATCACTAGCCAGCTTCAGCTCTTTGGGAGATAGCATTGTTTGGTGAATGAGAAAGCCGAGGAAATATATTAACCTTAAGATCACAGGCAGAGCACCTAGGGAGACTGCAATATTCTCCATAAGATTTTGTTCCCCATTTGCTCTTTGGGAAGAAATAACAAGCTTTCTTTCAAAAATTTTGCAGTTCCGGCACTAGTTATGCAGCATTTCTTAATTATCACGTACCCCGCCTTGTCCTTTATCTGTTTAGAGAATTTACAACTAACACAGCAGGTTGTAAATGTTTAATAGATTCTTTTCCAAGGGAAGAAAAGGTCAGCATTACCATAAAATTCTTCTTTAAGATTTGTGACAGAAATGTTCCACAGCACGGAACAGGTGTTGCCGGAGAAACTAAAATCTGCCATGGGAGCTGAGCTCTTAACGAATATTCTGTGCATTATTGGGAAATGAGAATTTTAGTGCTCTACGCACATACATGGTGATGTATTGAGTCAGCATAAATTGAAAGGGACTTGGTTTTGTCAATGCATATTTTGTTTGAAGCACCTTGTGTAACTCACTGTCTTCTGAAGAAGTGGACCCATTTTATTAAACACCTCTCTCTCTCTCTCTCTCTCTCTCTCTCTCTCTCTCTCTCTCTCCTCCGACCACCCAACCCTAGCTTCACTCAGACCAAGACAAAGGAGATGGGTCCCTCAAGTACATTTTGTCAGGAGACGGAGCTGGCACTCTTTTTGTTATTGATGAGCGAACAGGTGACATTCATGCCACACGAAGAATTGACAGGGAAGAGAAAGCTTACTACACCCTACGTGCCCAGGCTATTAACAGGAGAACACTCAGGCCGGTGGAGCCTGAATCAGAGTTTGTCATCAAAATCCATGACATCAATGACAATGAACCAACGTTTCCTGAAGAAGTTTACACTGCAAGTGTTCCTGAAATGTCAGTTGTTGGTGAGTGTTACATTCAAATGGAAATAAATGTCTGCAAAGGTGAGGTGCCACATATGTCCTGTTCTTGTAAATTCAGGCAGCCAGGGTGGGAATTGCGTTTTTCGGGGGAGATGCCATAAATTAGGTCTTTTCTTTTCTTTTTAAGGAAAAACAGTGGAATTGAATGAAATGAGGAACTGCATTATCTAGATCAGTGGTTCCCAACCTTTTTTTGGGCCATGCCCCACCTAAGCGTCTCTAAAATCCTGATGCCCCCCCCCCATGACATATAATTCTTATTATTCAAAAAATGGACTCCTATTCACGTGGATGAAGCCTAAAAGGCCATTCACTGTTAATAACTCATTCTCACATTGCCCCCCTTAAAAATCAAATTGCCCTCCCTTAAAAATCAAATTGCCCCCCTGTGGGGCATGTGCCCCACATTGGGAACCACAGATCTAGATCCATAGTTTTCAATGTTTTTGGATCTGGGATCCACTTTTAACCCAAACGTGCATTTGGGGACACACTTCATATCCTTATGGTAGTAGTGCTGCTGTTGTGATGTATTTTATATCCATTATGGATCCCTGCCTAATGCTTGTATCCCAGTGATCTATATTCTCCATAAAAAGTGAAGGAACAGAGGATAATTTGAGAGTAAACAGCTAGTTGGGAGAACGACTGTGATTAAAACTTAGTGAGAATCCATCACTCCACAGTGGTTACTAATGAATAAATGCACATACCAGAGTACTAGGATATAACTTTTATTGTCACATATTACAGAACTGGAAGGTAATCTAGCATAAACTCCTGGATCAGGATTGAGATACATTGCACTAATATGTCCATAGCATGTGTAGGGAAGGAAGTGCACCAACCCATTGGAAGCCATAAAACAAAGATTCTAAAACATTATTTGACCTGAAGGAATATTCATCCCCCATTTGCAAACATCGCAACCAATTACACCCCAAGCATAAAAGCATGAGCCGTTCCTTTCCCCAACAGAAAATGTTCTTAGCTATCTGGTGTAAAATCCAAGCTGTGCACTTTTAGCCATCCCAGAAAGTAGGACTGGGATGCTCCTTAATTCAGTAGACCTCCATCACCAAGACATAAATGGCAAATTAGTGCACACTGACCCAGCAAAGCAAGTCTATGTGTGGAAGCAAGCTTTGATGTGCAGATTTCCATTCTGGACTAGGAACCGTGCACAGAGAATAGCTGCAGGTGCACATCTGTGTCACAGAGCAAATCTGGTGCCTAGTCATTCAATTTGATTCCCATATACATTGAGTGTGCTCCATGGAAGGAGATTCACTTTCATGTTGCAATGTGGATGGAAACTAGATTTCTTAGGCTACAGTCCCAAGCTTGCTTAGTAGAGAGTAAACCCTACTGAACTTACTGGGGCTTACTTCTGAATGAGCTTTCATGGATTTGCACTGTTACACCATTAGTTGTTGCATATATAAGTAAACTTCGTTCATTTTTTGTATATGTTTTACTTGGTTTTGAACTAATGGTGTTTCTCAGAAGCATACAAGATCATGAATCTGTGCCTGAAGAATGGAAACTGCATTTACAAGTAAATCAGTGGATCTGTTTGACATAGGATCATAGGATCATCAAATTGTAGAGTTGGAAGAGGCCACAAGAATCATCTAGTCCAACCTCCTGCAGGGGCAGGAATCCTTTGCCCATTGTGGGACTCAAACCCATGACCCTGAGATTCAGGGGTCTCATGCTTTACCAGTTGAGCTATCTGTACATGGCTGCTTCCCACGAATAGCTTGTCACATGTAGCATCAGGCAGCCACAATGCTATTCAATTTCACCCCTCAAAAAATCCAAACTGGCCGATTAAAAACAAATAATTCATGATGTGCCACAAACTTGGCATCCCAATATTTCAGGAGTCTGCCAGATAAATAGCAGTGTGAGGAAGGGTCATAATTAGGTATGGACAATCTCAATTTTGGTTTCTTGCAGCTTCTCACTTTTCCAATCTTCGATTCAGTTCTCCACACTTCTGCAGCAATTTGTGATTGATTGCTTTAAAATTCTCATGATAAATTGTCAGCATTTTGGTGCATATTTCTTTATGCAGTTTTTACTAATACACACACTTTTGCAAACAATTTCCCCTAATATAATGCATTTCTATGCACACTTACCCCAAGTATATGGATTTTGGTACTCATTGTTTAGTTGTAGAACTACATCCCAAAATTCAGAGAAGTGTGAATTTCAAAAGACAGCTGTGTTTTGGTTTACATGTTGATCTGACAAGTGCAAATTAGGTAGTTTCTCATTAAAATTCAAACAAATCTGAATTTCTCCTCCATTCTCCCTAGTTCACAAGTCTCATTTTATTTCTATGCACTAAAATGGGAAGCAGGTTGTGTGTCCTTGTGTTTCCGGAGAGTCCCGTATAGCATGGCACAGTTGTTTTGGAACACGTTACATTTGGAACACATCACATTACGGTTGCATTCTTAACAAGATCCTGTCACACCAGCTGTTTAACTCTCTCTCTCGTCTCATCACTCAACAAGTAGTACTTATGTCCTAAATATTAATCCACTGTCTATGAAACAATCGGTGATTATCCCGGGAGTCTCAGGGCTGGATTAAAAGATCTAGAGGCTCTAGTCTAAGCCCCGGTTTGAGGAGCCCCCTCCACAATGCAATTTGTCTCTCATACGGCAGCAACTTGTAGAGAAATATATATTGGATATAATTTTTCTTCCTTGGCTGCAACACAACGCCCCCGTTCTTTTATTATCTCTGGGTGAGTTATCTTCACCACGGCTTTTCTGTTGACTTGCTAAGGCCAATGAAAGACTTTGCGGCTTTGAAAACTCTTTAGGATTTTTATCCTTCGCTGTTCTTTCACTGTGTCCCTTCTATTCATCTCTCCTAACCTACTTATTCCCTGTCTTTAATTTCTCTGCCCACCTTTTTCTTACTTTTGGATCTTTGGGCTTTAGCAGCTCATCCTATGAATTACCCCACCTACGTTTCTCAGCATTGCTGATTGCTGTCATCCTTCCTCGTTGGTCCCTCGGCCCTCTAATCTCTTCCACCCTCCTACCTCAGGGATATCAATGCAAACTTCACACAGGTGTGACCTCCCTCTGGGTTCACAGGCGGTTTGCAGCAGTTATCCTGCCATCGTTTTCAGCTAGCGTTCCTTTTGTCTTTCTCTTCAGAAGTCCCACCAACTATTTATAGCAGCTACCGCATACTTTTGGTCCTCGGGCTTTTTCGTTCACTCCATCATTAGTATGATATGTCCTTTCTTCCTGCTTACAAAGCCGCAATAATTATTCTCAACTGGGCACCCATCATGCTTCCTTCATTTGCCCGAGTGGTCTTTGAATATTATCACTCCGCCACACAACTAAGAAACAATCCACAGCAAAACATATTATCAATCCTCTTATGCATTGAGGGGTACTAATGGTGTTATGCCAGTGGTTTTCAATTAGTGTGGCGTGGCACCCTGGGGTACCTTGAATGATGGTCAGGGGTGCCTCTGTCCCTCTTACCTTCCCTCCCTCCTCTGATACCCTCTCACATCTCTGCCCCCCAAGGCTTGCACAGCTGTTTTTTGCAGCAGCCCTGGCTACAAGCTCCCCAGGGGAATGAGAGCGACCTCTTCCCAGGCCCCTGTGGGGCAGTGTGAGGAGGCACCTCTCTTTGGGGTGGGGGGGCAGTTCAGAGACCAGGTCTGGCAGCCTCGGCTGCTCGGAGGACTCCCAAGAGAGAGGGAAGAGGAGAGGAGGCTGAGGGAACACTACACAAGGGAGGGTGATCGAAAAAGAGTGTCGGGTCTGCAGATAAGGGGTGACATAACTGGGCTCCTGAGCCCCACAGGGGTGCCACAGAAAGAAGAAGGTAATTAGTCAAGGGATCCATGGACTCAGAAAGGTTGAAAAACTCTGGCTTATGCAATATATATATGGGGCTTACTGTATATTTCCTCTCTGAAAAGAATTCAGCCCAGTTACAGGGGAAGGAAACTGGCAACTGTGAAACCACATTTCAGAGACAGACCAATATGCTTTGGTGCATGGGGAGGGGGGTGAATCCCACTCAAAATGTCCCAATCCATGGCAATACAAGTAGTCTGCTAAATAAATGATAGCATTCACCTCTTTAACATTAGGCCAAAATCTGCTGCCTGAAGCACCCTTCCTCAACCTGCATAATAGTAGGGGCAGCACTTACCACAGTTAATGTGCCTTCAGATGAAACAATTAAAATGGCAAGGCCAATTACAAAGGCATTAATAACCTCCTGCTGTTCTTTGCCCACTCAGACGTAGGACCTGTACCCATACTGTCCACTTTTTCAATCTCCAAACTAGGATGTGTGTCTTCTGGGAGCCGTGCTTCGCTCTCAGCCCTAGAAAGCACTTTTCTGGGGCAAGAGAGTGAGGTTAAGCCACCCAAATGGCCGCTATGATCTTGCGTGAAAAACCGGGCTGTCCCATTTTCCCCAGGGCACTTGGGAGGTACGATGTACCCATGTTCTTCCCTATTGTCCATCTCTAGAATGCTCTTTAGCCTCCCTTTAAAAGCCTTGTTTTATTTGATGTACCTATCACATTTCATTTGAAAAACAATAATTCCAATTATATTTCAATATTGATCTATGGACCAGAGAACAAATAATGCACATTGCAATCTAAGGAGAATATCCCCCCTCTTGCATCGGAGTCAACTCCTAGGTTAATGAGCATTGCCATTCAAGTGGTGTTTGTGCACCGTGTCATATGATTAATTATATAGGGTAGGGCTTACATGCCCCCTCCCTGATATTTTATTCAGTTTGGCACCCCTGCCCCCTCCCAACAGGAGCATTAGGTCCAGAATTTAAAATTACAGAACTGCAGCACTGCTCTGAAGTGGGGAATATGCAAGCACAGTGCATCCCTTCTCCACCCAGCAAACTGCTCTGCCACTTAAGGCAGAACAAACAGACTTAAAACACACTTACTCTGCATTTTACAGGAGTGGCCTGGGGCATTCATCTCCTTCCACCCCACCCCACCCCACCCCTTTGCATTTGCAGTTATCTGCTATGATCACCACACTTGAAGTCATTCCTGTCGGATTAAGAAGACTACCACAGGGATCTCATTTAAAGAATGACCTGAAAGAATCTTTTTGAGAGCTCTCCATTTTGCAGAATAAGGAGGGAAATAAGAATAAGTGACAGACTCTTGACACTGTAGCGCTGCTGTCTGCAGGCAGAGTGTCAAGTTGTCGAATGCTCTTCCATTTTTGTTTTAAAGAAAGTTTATTGCATGTATTAGCTGCACCAGAAAGAGGGCCGTCTAATGTATACTCACTTGCTGCATGCAAGGTGTTGTTGATTTTAAAGAGCATTCAAAAATATTTTTGGCGCTCACCCAATCTGCAGTTTTCAGTGGTGTCATCCAGGTATCTGTTTCTGTGTCATTATACCTGCTCATCCTGTGTAATTTGGTTCTGGAAGCTCGAAAGACTTAAGCTTGGGCAAAATACACACAAACACACACAGAGAGAGAGAAAAATGAGGTGGAAATGAGGTGACAATTACAATGTGGCTTGCACTAATTCAGCCTGCTAGTCGGGGATTCAAGTTCTGAATGCACCTCCTGCATCTAGAAATCTATTGAAGCAAGAGAAACATGCTGTTCCAACCCTTTCCCACCTGCGCTGGTGTTTCAGAGAGTTTTTAACACAGGGAAGAATGTTTTAAAATGTCATTTCCCACCAACCACTGCTGCCTCATGGGACGCAATCCATTCTCCCCTTCAGGTGCTGAGATAAATTGCAGAGACTGAATCCTGGGATCTTGTCTTTGCAAAATAGGTGCTGTGTTAGGAAGCTCTGACCCCCCCCCCCCGCCTCCTTCCATAACTTAGTAGTACACTTCAGCTTTCTAAAGTGTTACATTGTGCTGTAGAATTTGCTTTCAGCAAATATGAGGAAGAGTGTTAAGAGGTACCTGCCTGGTGAGCCAGAATAATATTTTAGCTTATTCCTGAACTGAGAAAAACAAAACGAAACGAAAAAGAAGAAGTGGGAAATGGTGTCTTGCAATGTGTTTGGCTTCCCAAAACGCTTCTGATATCCTCCGATGCATCGCTAAAGGACTCGTTGATTCTTCAAAAGATTTGATCTACAAAGCATGGGGCATTGGGTGCACCACTGAAAGGGATTAGAAACTGCCTGGCAAGGCAAGGAATAAAAATGATTTTTCTAAAAAGGTAACAGTATAATAAGCAGAAAAGTAACAAGCCGGGTGGTGCTGCAAGGGTGAGTCAGGGCTCGCTTTAATTGTACCTCAGAAGCCTTTGAAGGCTGTGCAGTTTCTAAACCGGCTAAATGTTGAGATGAAACAGAAGGGAAAGGCCCTTAATGTATTCAAATGGATTGGAACGGATTAAGTCTTCCAGCTGATTAGAAGCTCATACATTTCAGCACGGCAAAGTGGAAGGCAAGGAAGCTACAGCAAAGAACCCACCATGCCTTTAAAGCTGGCCAAATTATTCATTACAAACTTATCGAATTCAATAGACTGAATCCCATCTCCTGCTTTAATTATCCATCATTTTATCGGCGATGAATGAAACTGTGCTTTGCCTGAGCCTCTAGCAAGAGTGTGAGTGTTCTGGTGGCAAGTGGTAGTGTTTCAGGACTTTTTTGCAAAAGACCCCAAGTCTAAAGTTTAGGAAAAAATACCTTCTACCTTGAATACCAATTGCAGATTGACTGATGGATAAGCAGAACTTGGCAATGCAGTTAGGTAATTTTAGTCTTCAGATTTACCTGTTTTACAGAGGTTTCTTCCCCAGAGTGTAGTGTCCTGCTTTATTTTTGGAGTCCTGCATATTTTAGGGTTGCCATGTGTCTGGACATATCTGGAATAGTGCAGTTGGCAGCAGTGTGGAGGTGGAAATCAGTCCAATGTCTGGGAACACCTGGACACATGGCAGCCCATGTTGGAAGTTCCGTTCCCCCCCCCCCCCATTTCCTGGCCTTTGCTTTTGCGATTTTGCCCAAAAAGCTCAGCGATTTTAGGTAAAACTTAAAGAAGCTCAACAACTTTGCCAAAAAAGCTCAACAACTTTTCTGTCCGGATTTTCACTGTTTGAAACAAGGCAGCCCTAGTGTATTGTGATGAGTGAAACCCTGAACATTTGCCCCAAAGTCCTGCCCCGACAATATTGTTAACTAACTAATTGCTTGCCCTTCACCGGAAGGTCCCAAGGCAGGTTGCAAAATTAAAACACAATATTTCAAAGATGCCAGGAGTTTAAACTGTGACCTTCTGCATGCAGAACACATGCTCTGCAACTGAGTCACAGCCTTTCCTCAGACACAAAAGAGCCATCAAAAGTAGTAGTCCTCCATCTTTTCCTCCCCCTGCTCCCCTGGCCATGTGTCAGATATGATGTGGTACCATCACTGAATTTACCCACAAAGATCAACCAGGAGGAGTGGAAGCAGGAAAACACAAAGGAGATTCCGACTAAGCAACAGGAAAAACTTTCTGATAGTAAGAGCTGTTCGACAGTAGAATGGTCTTCCTCTGGAGGTTGTGGACTCTCCTTCCTTGGAGGTTTTTAAACAGATATTGGAGGGCCATCTGTCATGGATGCTTTAGCTGAGATTCCTGCATCACAGGGGGTTGGACTAGATGACGCTAGGGGTCCCTTCTAGCTCTATGATTCTATGATGTCATATCCCACAAAGAGAGGAAGAGAGAAGGAGGAGACATGGGCCTATAGTTTTTGGTAGCCACTTGCATCCGCAGTAACAACTATTTTTACCTTCTGAATCAAATTCTAAATCTATACAGTGGTGCCTCGGTTTTCGAATGTAATCCATTCCAGAAGACTGTTTGACTTCCGAAACGTTCGAAAACCGAAGCATTTACTTCCAGAAGCATTTACTTATGGAAAACTCAATAGGGAAACCATGTGGCACATACATTCGACTTCCGAAAAGCATTCAAAAACTGAAGCATTTACGTGCTCGCTTCGGCAGCACATATACTAAAATTGGAACGATACAGAGAAGATTAGCATGGCCCCTGCGCAAAAACTGAAGCATTTACTTCCAGGTTATCAGCATTCGAAAACTGAAACTTTCGACTTCCAAGATGTTAAAAAACCGAGGTAGCACTGTACTTAAAATAATAGCATCTATATGCATCTCATTAATGTTTTCTACTATTTATAAAGGAACTGCACATTACCTGATCTTCAGTATATTTCATACATAGGCACAAAGTGCAATAAAAAGAGCAAAGCTCATCATCCATGTCTGCACCTTTCTCAGCAGGTATACACAAGGTTACACATGAGGAAGGGATGCCTCATTCTCTTCAATGAGAATAAAGTCTTGGAGACTGACTGAGGGATGATTCATACCCACAAAACTTATGTGTGACTGAAACAACCATCTACCTTACAGGCACACTTAGCCGAGAGCCCGAATGTGCTGCAGCTCCCTATTGAATGCAAAATCTTTTGGCAAACCCAGATTTGCTGTCACATAATGCGTGAAAAGACTAGATTCAGCATTCAAATCCCACAGGGGGATATAAAGAAACACATGCAAGCATTAGCACGGTAACTTCACATTTGTGGCCACTAATTCAATCTCCTCGTTAAAATGTCTACTCTACCACATAAGGCAAAATCACAGTCATTGTAAGAGGGAAGAAATACGGTGCACTGTCCAGCGGCGGATTTGGGAACGTTTAGATACTGCCCCATTTTTCTTTTGTATTAACCTCCAAGGAAGATGCTGAAGAGGTTTTCTTTTAAAGAAACACGAACAGTGATTTCACAAGGCACAGTATAAATGATGGAGAAAAAGTGGATAGCCTTGAGCTGGAATTTAGAAGGCTAATTCTTGCTGAATAGCAAGAACAACAAAAGGAGGGGCACAACGTCTTTCCATCAGAATCATCATGGCTTGGGTCTTGCTTAGGTAGCTAACTTGCATAAGGCCCTTCAGCAGAAGTCACTGTAGATCAGTGCTGGAGAATGTGCTTTGCATCTAAAAGGTCCCCAAGTTCAGTTCTGGGTATCTATAGGCAGATCTAAAAAAGAGAGACTCCTCTGGAGCACTGTAAGTCAGCTTTCCCCAACCTGGTAGGTTCTAGATCTTTTGTGCTACAACTGCAGCTCCAGTCAGCAATGGAAGTCCCAAATATCTGGAGAGCATGCAAGGGTAAGGCAGATCCCTACATTCCTTTACCACTTCTGACATCAGGTGGGGCTGCAGATGACTGAATGTACAAAATCATTTTTAAAAAATCCTCTACCTAGGAAACTAGCATGGGAAGGGAGAGACTTGTGTCCTGGCATTCTCTGTGACATACTAGTTTTGTAGGCAGAGGGACGCCTAAAGTACATACCAAAAGTGCTATCTTTCTAGAAAAAGAGGTGCCATAATAATAATAATAGAAATAATAATAATAATTTATTAATTATTCCCTGTCCATCTGGCTGGGTTTCCCCATCCACTCTGGGTGGCTCCCAACAGAATATTAAAACACAATAAAACATCAAACATTAAAAACTTCTCTAAACAGGGCAGATTTCAGATGTCTTCTGAAAGTCAGATAGTTGTATATTTCCTTGAGATTTGATGGGAGGGCATTCCACAGGGCGGGCACCACTATTGAGAAGGCCTTCTGCCTGGTTCCCTGTAACCTCACTTCTCGCAGTGAGGGAACCTCCAGAAGGCCCTTGGATCTGGACCTCAGTGTCCAGGCTGAACGATAGGGGTGGAGACGCTCCTTCAGGACTGAGTTCCCCCCTATATATTATAATCAGGGAAAACTGCCTAGAACTGAAAACAAGAACCTTCTTTTCTGTATGCGGGTGATGGTATCATATGTGGATTTAGGGGAGCATGGCCGGTTCTGTCACACTGGGTGCCAAAGCTCAGGAGCACTGCAAGAGTTGCCACAGTTATTATTTAGAATGGATCGTGAGAAGCCGGGGTGTGTGTGTATAGATTTGGTATTGCACAGCACACCACTGAAATTTGAGACCCCATGGTCTGCCACCAGTGGTGTCTGAACCCATTTTTATTTTGCTCACACCACGATATATTTTTGTCAATGTGAAATGAAATACAGCCTTGAAACTCTGTTCAGCATTTACAAGGGAAATTGGTGGCACTCAACTAATTCATGCAAGGAGGGGGCGTTTCAGGAGTTAATTTATGCAGGGAGAGGCATCTGGGTAACCTTGAGTCCTGCAGCTCAAAACTGTGTTGATTTAGACCTTTGCTAGCCTCCATGTTTTGAGGATTTCTGGAGCGTCCATGACCCACCAGGCAACATGCAGAGGCACTGATGATATAAATTGGTACCCAGATGTCCTTGACTCTCCACCCAAGATTATTTGTTTTAAAATGTGGGCTTCTATGACAAGAGATTCCAGAGGCAGAACGGAAAATTGGAGTTGTTAATAGGGCTACTTTGAATGCAGTGTATAATGCTTTCAGCATACGAGATGATGGAACTATGTTTTATTTGAATAGGTACTTCTGTTGTGCAAGTTACAGCCACTGATGCAGATGACCCTTCCTATGGCAACAGTGCCAGAATCATCTATAGCATACTTCAAGGCCAACCATATTTCTCTGTGGAGCCAGAAACAGGTCAGGGGTGCTGTTGCTATTTTTCTATATTTCAAGAAGGACTCAAATGCCTTTTTTCCAGTCACTCAGTGAAGCAGAGTACCTATAGTTGCATGCCGTATTCTGGTAACTTCAGAAACTCGGAAGTGTGAGAAGTGTTAAAATGAAAATTTGATGACTGCAATCTGAATAAATCCTGGATGTATTAATTTTCTACTTTGAAAACAGAAAGGGGGTGGGGAAAAATATAGGGGATGCAATATAAGAGCTAATTTATATACAGTATACAGCGAGAGGTGGTAGATTTCTAGACTACCACTTCAGATTTATAAGCAAGGAAGGAGTGGGGTTTTTTTTAATGCTCTCCTGTGTAAAATGTCATCCGCATTTACTAAACTAGTAAATCGGATCGGTGGTTGGGTACCACTGTTCTAGCTTATACGTCCCCCCTCCCTGAAAGGTTTGGAGGGTGACAACATGAGAACAGGCATTTTGTGTGGTGGCTCCCCATTAATGAAATGCTCTCTCCAAAGAGACTGCTTGGTGCCATCATTTCATGTCTTTACGTGCCAGCCAAAAACATTCCTCTCTACCCAGGCCATCGGCCATTAAATAAGCTATGGCCTGTTAAACACAGGGTGGGGACTGTTATTATGATTATTTTATGATTATGTTTTTTTATTATTATGCTGCATGAATTATGTTCTTAATGTTAAACACTGCCCTGGGATCTTTGGTTAAAGGGTAGTATATAAAATGAAATAATAATAATAATAATAATAATAATAATAATAATAATGCATGAATTATGCTGCTTGAATTATGTTCTTATTGTTAAACACTGCCCTAGGATCTTTGGTTAAAGGGCATTATATAAATCGAAGAAACACTACTACTAATAATAATATTGCATGAATTATGCTTCATGAATTATGTTCTTAATGTTAAACACTGCCCTAGGATCTTTGGTTAAAAGGCAGTATAATAATAATAATAATAATAATAATAATAATAATAATAATACATGCAAAGAGTTTTGTACCCACTAATATATAGATTTTTCTCTACGTCTTGCTTTTGATCTCTCACCCTGATGGCCAATCTTTTGCTGAACTATTCCTGATATTTTAAAATATACCCTCTCAATGTTATAATGGGTACATTATTTGTTTGTTTGTGTGTGTGACTTGCCGTGCAAAGTGAATGCCAGCAATGTTAACAAATGCTTGCTTGTTTTCTTCCAAGGCATCATCAGGACAGCTCTACCAAATATGAACAGGGAAAACCGAGAGCAGTACCAAGTTGTCATTCAGGCAAAAGACATGGGAGGCCAGATGGGTGGATTATCAGGGACCACGACAGTCAACATCACCCTGACTGATGTCAACGACAATCCGCCTCGATTCCCCCAGAGTAAGCTTCCTTTAATAGCCCTTCTGTACTACAAAAGCATCAGAATAAAAGAGTGAGGCGACTGCCATCTGGTTTAATTTAAAGCAAACCTAGATTATGGGGCACACACTCGAACACAAGGCTTATACACGGATTTATTCGCTGTTATTAAAAACAAAAATTAAATGAAACAGGGACATCCTTGTTTGGGGGAGGGGCAGCAGCAGTCACAGTTGCAGGAACCCCAGAATAGTTCTTGGTATTTGGAGTGAAGGTGGGAATCAAGAAAGGGAGTGGAAAATAAGCAGAGCATTAAGAATGCACCATCCTTTGCTGCGACCTGGAGATTAATAATTTCATCAATGGAATTAACAAAACAAAAGAGGAAGGGGCGAGTACAATGAACTCCCTGATTAAATGCTGAAGCAGGACACATCTAACCTGAGGGCAGAAGCTGCTTTTTAAAAAGCTAAGGAACTTTGTAAATATAAGGCTATTCACTTCACAGTTATATGCTTTTTAAGCCTATTGAAATCATGGAGGCATGAGTACCGGTGGAAAAGCCCGTTTGCAATGGCAATGCAATTTGTTGAAGTTTTTCCATGCTTTCTGGTCTCAGGAAGAGTTTGTGGATCTTACATCAGAGCTTTCCCCAAGGAAGTGTGGAAAAATCAAGCCCTTGAAGCTGAACCCAAGCCCTTCCCACCAATGGGTTGATATGGGGGGGCGGGCGGTGCAGAAACTGCATATGTAAGGCCTGGTTGCTGCTGGAGGTAATTGCTATGGAAGAACTTGAGAAACTCACACCTGTCAATCTGTTAAGTAGAGAGGCATTGGAAACTCCATTTCCTGGTCTCCCCAGAAGCAACGAGCTCTTTCTGAGAAGACTCAGAATTATCCAGACCCAACAATACCTTAAAAGACAAGGTCTTGAAAGCTGCTGAAGCCCACCAAACTAGCTCTCCCTATCATTCCTACAACCCTGTCCTTTGCCATGGAAAGTGGAGAATTGCAATTGAATGACAATGAGTGTTGGCACCAAGATGGGTCATTACAAGCCAAACCCAAATTTGGGGGCTTGGTTAATAATGACTTGTTGTTTTTCTAAGCAGGGAGAGTTCACTTCTGACTCCTGAATTTGAGCATCATTACTAGGCGCTGTGTGGGACGCAGGTGGTGCTGTGGGTTAAAGCCTCAGCGCCTAGGGCTTGCCGATTGAAAGGTCAGCAGTTCGAATCCCTGCGGCGGGGTGCGCTCCCGCTGCTCAGTCCCAGCGCCTGCCAACCTAGCAGTTCGAAAGCACCTCCGGGTGCAAGTAGATAAATAGGGACCGCTTACCAGCGGGAAGGTAAACGGCGTTTCCGTGTGCGGCTCTGGCTCTGGCTCTGGCTCTGGCCAGAGCAGCGATGTCACGCTGGCCATGTGACCCGGAAGTGTCTCCGGACAGCGCTGGCCCCTGGCCTCTTAAGTGAGATGGGCGCACAACCCCAGAGTCTGTCAAGACTGGCCCGTACGGGCAGGGGTACCTTTACCTTTACCTTTTACTAGGCGCTGTGGTCTAAACCACTGAGCCTAGGGCTTGCCGATCGGAAAGTCGGCAGTTCAAATCCCCACAATGGGGTGAGCTCCCATTGCTCAGTCCCAGCTCCTGCCAACCTAGCAGTTCGAAAGCACGTCAAAGTGCAATTAGATAAATAGATACCGCTCCGGCGGGAAGGTAAACGGCATTTCTGTGTGTTGCTCTGGTTCGCCAGAAGCAGCTTAGTCATGCTGGCCACATGACCCAGAAAAACTGCCTATGGACAAACATTGGCTCCCTTGGCCAGTAAAGTGAGATGAGAGCTGCAACCCCAGAGTCGTTGGCGACTGGACTTAACTGTCAGGGGTCCTTTACCTTTACCTTTTTACTAGGCCAAAGCGGTTCTAACACCAAGCTGGATTACAGCTGAAAAGCTTTTTTAAAGAAGAAGAAGAAGAAGAAGAAGAAGAAGAAGAAGAAGAAGAAGAAGAAAGAGGAGGAGGAGGAGGAAAGAAAGAAAGAAAGAAGATAACGTACAGAACACCACAATTCCTATGCTCAGCAGATTAATTCCTCCGATTAGATTAAACAACACAAACTTTTAAATTTATTTTAATTTGTAAGCTCTTCACTAGACTCCATACTAAAGAAATAGATATGACAAAAATGGCTTTTCCAGAATAGGGTGATTGGGTGCAAAGGAGGAAATTGCACCTTTATTAATCATACAATGACTTTGCATGAGAAGCCATTGTGGCAGGCAGAGGCACCAAATTGGCCCCCGCATCATGACATCGCAGCAGCACGCTAGTTGGGGCATGGATGAAGATGCCGTGCCCAAAACAATGGGATGGGTGTGGAAGGCACATTCTGGTGTATGTGCTTCCGACCTAGTAAATAATCAGGTTACTGTGGTAAAGTCAATGAGGTTACACACATACACACAACACACAGCAGGATAAAGGCATGTATCTGGCCTACTGAACTGCAGAGAACTCCTCTCGCGCTCTCTTAACTTGCTTGCCATCTTTCTCGCCGTATGCTTTTTTTGAAAATTACTGAGCACCACCCAGGCGATCGGATCTGGGCCCCGATGTGCAAGGCACTGCCCTGGAAGCACCAGCGCCCTGGCTGAGCACCCACCCAATTCTGTGCAGCTTTTACTACACATTGGCTCGAGTTGCGAGGAAAGGCCCGTGGTAATATTGAGGTTGATGCTATGCTCAAACATAGGCTTCAATGGATATTTCAAACCTCCCTCCTCTACACAGACACACTTGCACACAAACACACATACTCTCATTTGAACTTAGCATCCACATGTCACTTTTGGTTAGACTTGCACTCTCTAGAATAATTCTTTTGACTTATTAACTTTGTAGATGGACACACGCACAGAGACACATAGCCTGAGAGAGGAAGAAATAGGAGCATAGCCCCCCCCCCAGCTGTCCCATGGATGCAAATTCTATGTGTCATTGTTTTTAACAACTTTAAGATCTGCTGCAAGTTATGTGAGGTGATATTCAGTCTTAGCATGCCATAACGTAAAACGTAAAAAAGAGGTGCCCGGAATATTTGTATTGATCCGCAAAAACCCTGTTTAATCCTTCTTCAGTGAAATATCTAGAAAAGAGAACCCTTGTTAAAAATATTGTTGGAGGCATATGCATACTGAATTAGAGTAAATAAATGTTACTAAAAGCACATTAGTAAAAGTACTACTCAGTTTTTTAAACCCTGCCTCCTGAGCTACCAAGCGTTGGTTTTTTTAGAAAACAATGACAACCAGACTTAAAAATGCCTCCTGAATAACATTGTCTATACAGTGGACACTCGGGTTGCGAACGTGATCTGTGCGGGATGCATGTTTACAACTCGCAGTGTTCGTAACCTGCATCTGCACATGTGTGGGTTGTGATTTAGCACTTTTGCTCATGCACGACCGTCAAAACCTGGAAGTAACCCGTTCCGGTACTTCTGGGTTTCGGCGGTCCGTAACCCAAAAAAACACAACCTGAAGTGTCTGCAACCCGAGGTATGACTGTATTGAAAAAGCACAAGGGAAACAGAGGGAGTTTGTACTTTGTAATATATTGAATCTTTCTCTCCCCCCTCCCCCCCAGAAAGCATATTTTAGAGGACTTCCGGAGGCGGCGCGTCCGGCAATGGCTGCTCTCTCCTAACCGGGAAGAGGGAGCTCCGCAGGAACGGGTCGTCCGCTACGGCGCAGCGGAGACCCACATCGGGAAACCACAGGTAGCGTAAGCCTGTGGCTGTGGGACTCGGCGGGCACCAGGAGCGCCCCCCAAAACGCAGAAGGGACCCCGTAAGGGGTCTCGGAACGTGGAAGGGTTAGCGCGGTGCTGTGAGTCAATCGCTCTTTCTGCGGAGTGAAGCCGCGTAGCTGCTGTCGGCGAGCGCTGTCCTCTTTTCCTGGAATCATTCGGCTTGAAACCAACAACTTGTGAGTAAGATAAGAAAAGACAAGGTTTGGGACCAAAATTTTTGCTAATTCGGCTAAAAACGAGAGACGTAACCAGGAAGTCCGTCTCTTGCCACTGCTTAAGATCTAAAGCAAAGGCTTTGATGTCTGGAGCCTTTGAAGAGGTGTCAAAAGACAATCAATTCTTACATCTATTTAAGCTACTTTAGGACTCAACTTTTGAAAGCTTTATTTTAATTCATGAACTGTGTGATACCTCCACTGTTGGATTTACAAATTGACAAAGAATCCCAGGCAGTCGGACTGCCTAGACACCAGAACTGTCAGATTGCAAGACTTTGATATTTTGTTGCTGGAGCCAGTATTAGCTGAGCCTAAATGGAACTGTTGCTTTGAACTGTTACATCCTGCACTTATTGAGACATTGTTATATATTGAGACCAACTCTGCTAAATACAACTGCTGAAGGGTTTTCAAGAAATTAAAGGCTGTTTGGATATTCTTTTTAAAGTATTGAAGTTTGGAAAATTTTAATAACTGATATTAATTAATTTGACTTCTTCCCTACAATATAAGTGGACTCCCCCTAGAGGATTTTTGGATTTACAACTATACGTGACTTTCCTTTTGGTTTCCTTTCCTCCTATTTGGTTGTTTATCTTATGGGCTTGTGGATTCCCATGAGAACATACTCAGTTTGACCTTGACTCATAGACAGAAGTGGAATGAGCGGCACTGGGAGACAAACAAGAGCGGGTAAAGGAAAAAAGCAAACAACTTTGAATTTACTTTCCCAGCCGCGCAGATCATCGGTCCCTGATGTTTTGGAACTAGAAGAAAGTGAGCAGCTGTTGGGTGAAGATATGGCAGCAGGTGGAACTGCTTCAGTATTAGACAAAATACTTGAAAAATTGGAAGGCCTAGATAAAAAGGTGGATGAACAAACGGCAAAGATTGATCAGACCAGAGACTCTGTTAACAAGTTAACTGAACAAGTTATTTCGAATGCTCAAGCAATTAGCAATTTATCTGAATCCACTGTAGAAAATCGGAAATTGGCAGAGGAAGCCATTCAGAAAACTGCAGTATTGGAGCAGGAGGTGAGACCACTCCATAAGCAGGTTGGGGAACAACAGGCCTACCTGTCTATGATTGAACTTCGGGCCAGGGAAAATAACCTAAAATTGAGGTTTATACCAGAACTTGAACATGAACAAGGGAACTTAACTGAGTTTTTAACAAAAGAATTTCCCAAGTGGTGGCCTTTGGAGGAGGAAAAGGACTTTAAAATTGTGACTGCTTTCAGGCTTGGGAAACTTACAAGGAAGGACAAGCCCAGAGACTGTTTGATTACCCTGAGATCCAAGGAGGAAAGGGATAAAATACTAGGACTACATTACGGAAAGTCACTTGAAATTTTGGACAAAAGAACAGAGATTTACAAGGACATTCCTAAACAACTTTTGGGTCTTAGATCTACCTACCTTGAATTAGTCAAGCTGTTGAGGAGCAACTTGATTATCTTTAGGTGGGAATTTCCACAAGGACTATCTTTTACGTTCAGGGGGAAGAAGGTCAAAATTAAAACAGCTGAAGACAGAGATAAATTTTTGAATACTTAGTGAGAGGACCTTCAGAAAGGGATTGAAAGACCCTCAGGGGCTGGACCACAGCTTGTACCCACACCTACACCTCTGGGGTCTGTAGACCAGGATAAAAAGATACCACCACTAGAACAATAACAGATTTGACCAGGATGTCTCTGCAACTTCTGAGTTGGAACATAAATGGCGCCAACATTCCGGAGAAAAGGAGAAGGATATTTCATATTTTGAAAAAAGAGCAATTGGACGTTATTTGCTTGCAAGAAACACATGTGACTAGGCTACATAGAAAAGTGTTAATAAATAAAAGAATAGGCCAAGAATTTATCTCATCGGATTGAGTAAAGAAAAGAGGTGTGGTGATATATGCAAAAGAGAGCCTGTCACCAAAATTTTTATTTAAAGATGAACAAGGACGAATTTTGGCAATTGAGATCCAGACCCAAGGAGAAAAGTTTTTGTTATTAGGAATTTATGCGCCAAATGAGGGAAAATTGGAATTCTACAAGAAGCTGCATGAGATTATGCTGGACTATCTGGACTATGATAACATCATCATGATGGGAGATATGAATGGAGTGGTATCAACCAATATGGACAAGTCACATAGCCAAAACGTGACAAAAGACGGCAGACTACCGAAAACATTCTTTGAAATGACTGACAACATGGACTTGATTGACATTTGGAGAACAAAGAACCCTCTAGGAAGAGAAGGAACATTCTTTTCTGAAGCCCAACTGACATGGACAAGAATCGACCAAATTTGGATAACCAGAGGCCTGGCACCCAAGATAAAAAAAAGTGGAAATCTGCCTAAAGACTTGCTCCGACCATAATGCGGTGAAGATGGATATGAGATTAATTCCAACCGGCTCCTTTAGATGGAGAATGAATGACAATTTGTTTAGAGATCAGGACATTATTAAAAAGGCCCAAAAAGCTTTGAAGGACTATTTTGAGATAAACCTGAACACTACGGTGGAAAAAAGAACTGTCTGGGACGCAAGTAAGGCGGTCATGAGGGGGTTTCTGATACAACAGAATACTATTAAGAAAAAAGTACAGAACGATAAGAAAGATAAGATCTTGGAGAAAATTAAAGAAGGCGAGAAGAAGTTAAGATCGAGACCGAAATCAAAGGAGATATTAAGAGAAATCAAACATTATCAAGCACAATATTCAAAACTGATAAACCAGGAAGTGGAATGGAAAGTAAAGTTAATGAAACAAAGATCCTTTGAATCGGCAAATAAATGTGGAAAGCTGCTAGCATGGCAGCTGAAAAAGAGACAAAAGCTGAACACAGTAACAAATTTAGAAATTGAGGGAAGAAATATTCAGAACCCAGTGGAAATCAGAAAGTGCTTCCAGAGATATTTCAAACAACTATATACTCAAGGGCCGCAAAATGAATCAGAGATAGAACAGTTTCTAAAGAAGAATGGTTTACCAAAGTTGTCTCTGCGGAATAGAACAATCCTGAATTATAAAATAACACAATTAGAGATTGAGGAGGCCATTCAGAACATGCAACTGGGCAAGTCTCCAGGGCCAGATGGGCTTACCTCCAAATATTATAAGACATTGAAAGACTATTTGATACATCCATTAATGGAGGTTTGCAATGAAATTATGGAGGGGAAGAAGGCACTGGAGTCGTGGAAAGAAGCTTTCATCACATTGATACCCAAACTAGAAACTGAAAAGACACAACTTAAGAATTACCGCCCCATCTCCCTCCTAAATGTGGATTACAAAATATTTGCAGACATTTTAGCAAGTAGATTTAAAAAAGTTTTAAATGAAGTAATTCACAAGGACCAGGCAGGCTTTCTCCCAGGTAGACATTTGTTTGCAAACACAAGGAACATTATTGATATTTTGGAACTCTTGCAAACAAACATTAATACAAAAGCAGTCTTGATATTTATAGACGCGGAGAAGGCCTTTGACAATATCTCCTGGAAGTTTATGAAGAAAAATTTGGAAGGAATGGGAGTGGGGCGGGGGTTTTACAATGGGATAGAGGCAATTTATTCAGAGCAAAAGGCAAAACTGATAGTTAACAATGTGGTGACAGAAGAGTTTAGAATTGAAAAAGGAACACAACAAGGTTGCCCTATATCCCCTTTGTTATTTATATCGGTCCTAGAAGTGCTCTTGAATATGATCAGAGGAGACCGGTTGGTGGAAGGTATCCAGGTCGGAGCGAAACAATATAAACTGAAAGCATTTGCAGATGACCTAGTTTTGACCCTACAGGAGCCAGAGCCTAGTACTAAAAGGGTATTGCAACTGATTTATGAGTTTGGTCGAGTGGCGGGATTTAAACTTAATAAGCAAAAAACCAAGGTCTTAGAAAAAAATTTGACTTCTTCAGAATCAGAAAGGTTTCAGAAAGAGACAGAATTAAATGTGGTTAAAAAAGTAAGATACCTAGGGGTAAACATAACAGCGAAGAACAGGAATTTATTTAAAGACAATTATGAAGAATGTTGGTCTGAAATTAAAAGGGATCTAGATGTTTGGTCAAGATTGAAACTTTCCTTGACAGGTCGTATTGCTGCTATTAAGATGAATGTATTGCCAAAAATGTTGTTTTTGTTTCAAACTTTGCAGATTGTGGACAAAATGGAGTGTTTTGGGAGGTGGCAGAGAGATATTTCAAAATTTGTCTGGCAGGGCAAAAAGCCCAGAATTAAGTTTAAGATATTAACTGATGCTAAAGAAAGAGGGGGCTTTGCCCTGCCAGACCTAAAGTTGTATTATGAATCAGCAGCTTTCTGCTGGTTGAAAGACTGGCTACTTCTTGAGAACACTGATGTTTTAGATTTGGAAGGATTCAACAATGCGTTTGGTTGGCATGCATATCTGTGGTATGACAAGGCTAAAATACATAAGACTTTCAAGAACCATGTTGTCAGAAAAGCAGTATTTAACGTCTGGTTGAAATATAAAGTCTTATTGGAAAACAAGACCCCAAGGTGGTTATCACCAATGGAGGCTAAGGCCCTGAAAAAACTCAATATGGAGGCCAAATGGCCGAAATATTGGGAAATAATAGAAAAAGATGGAGATAACTGGAGGTTGCAGAGTATGGAGAAAATAAAAGACAAAGTGCGAGATTGGCTACATTATGCTCAGATTAAAGAAGTTTTTAAGTTGGACAAAAAGATAGGATTCCAGGTGGAAAAATCAAAGTTAGAAACAGAACTGTTAGAACCCAGCTCTAAGATACTTTCAAGAATGTATAACTTGCTGTTAAAATGGAATACACAGGATGAAACGGTTAAATCAGCCATGATAAAATGGGCACAGGACATAGGGTATAACATCATGTTTGCTGACTGGGAAAAGTTATGGACCACAGGTTTGAGATTTACGGCATGTAATGCCTTGAAAGAAAACATTATGAAAATGATATATAGGTGGTACATGACTCCAGTCAAGCTTGCAAAGATATACCATGTGTTTGATAATAAATGTTGGAAGTGTAAAGAAGCTGAAGGAACATTCTTTCACCTCTGGTGGACTTGCCCTAGAGTGAAGGTTTTCTGGGAAATGATTTATAATGAACTGAAAAAGGTATTTAAGTATACCTTCCTTAAGAAACCAGAGGCCTTTCTCTTAGGTATTGTTGATCAGAGCGTGCAAAAGAAGGATCGAATCCTTTTTATGTATGCTACAACAGCAGCAAGGATACTCATCGCTAAAAGCTGGAAAACTCAAGAATTACCCACACTGGAAGAATGGCAGATGCAACTGATAGACTATATGGAATTGGCGGAGATGACTGGCAGAATCCAAGACCTGGGAGAAGAACTGGTGGAGGAAGACTGGAAGAAATTTAAGGACTATCTACAAAAACATTGTAAATTGTATGAATGTTAAGAAAGATGTAAGATTAGCAAAAACATGGCTTCAACAAACTAGGTATAAAGAATATAAATTTAAATTTAATTGGAAGATGAAAAGATAAATTTTGGATAAGTAACATTTTATGATTAAGTTTCAATAAGAGTATGTTAAATCCTAAAATTTGAGATATTAATATTGGAAAATTATATTATATGAATTAAACCAAGTTAATAATTTGCTGGTAAAATTTATGAGTTTAGAAAGCAGGAAGAAGGGTTGTGAGGAAGTCCAAAGATGAATATGAAATGTGGATATTGGAAAAGACTGTGTTATTATCTATGTATTTTATTGTTAAACTAAAATTTAATAAATATTATTTAAAACAAAACAAAACAGAAAGCATATTTTAGAGAGACTGAAAACTCTTGGTATCGAGAAACAGTTTCCTTTGTGTTTTCCATTTGTTTGGTGCTGTCACATTCTTCTGCAACCCTTTGATAACATACCAAAGGTGGCTGATGTTGCAGCACCCATTATTTTACCATTATCAGTCGAATGATTTTGCTTGTTTAAATTGAGTTATTATTGCTCCCAAGTGTCAAAAGGAATACAAGAATCTGAGATTACTATGGTAACATTGACTTTGACTCTTGGAATCCTTTTGTACATTAGCACAAGTATGCAGGAACTACACTTATTTTGCTCTGTTCCATAGTTCCATAGTAATGTTCAGAAGCTTTAGAAGGAAGGGTGCATCTGAAAGGAAGGAAGGTCCAGATCTTCCCATTCCAGTGTCAAGATCAAGCCACAGAATAGCAGGTTCTGCACCACTGCAATAACATACAAGGGAATAGAGTTTACACACTGTCATGGTGTATAATGCCGCAATGTAATTCTCTATGACAAAGACCCTCTCTGTACTGTTATCTACAAGTAAGTTCCACTCAGCAAAGTTCCTTTCTAATGTATTTAAAAGTTTGCCATTGAATGGTCTTACATATTTGTATTGTTTCCTCTTGATAAAGACTTGGCTCTTTACTTATCATTGAACTGCCAACAAACAAGTAACTTAAAGACTTGACAGTGCTTTCCTTGTCCACATTGGACAGGTTGGAGTGGTAACTGCATTTTAAATTATACAGGTAGGTAGCCGTGTTGGTCTGCCGTAGTCGAAACAAAATAAAAAAATTCCTTCCAGTAGCACCTTAGAGACAACTAAGTTTGTTATTGGTATGAGCTTTCGTGTGCATGCACACTTCTTCTGAAGACCAATCTGAAGAAGTGTGCATGCACAAGAAAGCTCATACCAATAACAAACTTAGTTGGTCTCTAAGGTGCTACTGGAAGGATTTTTTTTTTTTGTTTAAATTATACAAAAATTGCCATGAGTGTTGCTGAAAACAACAACAACAACAGCAGGAATGCAATATAGAAAAGAGTCAATAAAGAATTTTGCAAGAACAGTTTCTCTGACCATATGTGAATGAACACAGGGTGGCGATTCCGGATGGGATGGCTAAACTGGAAGATATCTAAGAGTTGGAGCCACAGACCAGGGTTATCCCAGCAGTGCTATCATACATGGTCTCTGTGGCAAGGGACATACTATTTGCATGTACTCAATGGGTGACCATAGGCCCAGACATCTTCCAGGAGGGTCAACTTGAGGCATGGAGATGGTCAACCTGATGGTGATGATGAGTCACTAGATAAGTACTTCTAAATGCTTCTGACTGGATGGGGCATGTCTACCACCAGGAGACAATAGTAAAGATGCAGGTGGCACTGTGGTCTAAACCACTGGGCTTGCCGATCAGAAGGTTGGCATTTCGAATCCCCACGATGGGGTGAGCTACTGTTGCTCTGTCCCAGCTCCTAGCAACCTAGCAGCACTCCAGTGCAAGTAGATAAATAGGTACCGCTGTGTGTTTTGTTGTGCCAGAAGCGGTTTAGTCATGCTGGCCACATGACCCGGAGTAGCTGTCTGTGGACAAACACCGTCTCCCTCAGCCTGAAAGTGAGATGAGTGTGACAACCCCATAGTCACCTTTGACTGGACTTAACCATCCAGGGGTCATTTACCTTTTTCATCCTAGTAATGTGTGCTTCATCTCTGAAGGCTGACTTGTCTATCGGTGGCAAGATGTGGGAATGACACATGCCATGTTATTGGTTCTCCATGCACACACAAAGAGAACCCATTTGCTACTTCTGCAGAGTTCACATAAAATGTGCATATACAATGCAGGCAGTCAACAATAATATTCAGATGTTTAGACCAATTTTAAGCAACGGCAGCAGAAAAGGGGGATAAGTTTAAGTGGGATAATGTTTCAGCTTTCTGATCTTATTGTAATCAAGCTTTCCTACAACTTAATGGAAAGTAAACTTTAATCTGCATAGCTGCAATCATAACCCTTTAACCATGAGCATTTTGAATTTTAAAAAAAATTGCTGCAGTGTACATTGTTTTCAGAGGAAAGTCTGCTTAGTCACTATGAAAACAATGTTTTCTTCTGACTGATTGACACAGCTTATTTAGTATTTCCCCACATATGTATTGGTACTATGATTCGTATGAAAGCGAATAATACAGTATTCTAGACATCAGTATGTTATCAGCTGAAGGTTCACTCTCTGTTCTAAATAGATTTCCTGTATTTCATTTCATTTCCATTGTTATTTTGGTCACACGCTCCTTCCATCTACTGTAGAGGATGTTTGCTAAGTCCCTTCAGAGCAAATTTATATCTACAGATGCATACATAACCCAAACTCCCTCCTTCTGCAATGGGCCATCTTTTTTTTATTAAGCATTCCTCCCCTTTCCCTTGACAGACTCTTTATTAATGAGACTTATACCACGTTAAAAGTAACAAAACTAATAGGTTCATGAAAGGGCCTAAAAAGTGCTTGATTCATGGAAGTGCTGAAGGCCTTATTGATTCTTTCTTAAAAGAGGAATCAATAAAATTCATGTCAAATGTGAAATTGTACACTAAACTGCTCTTATCTCTTATCTGATTTGCTGACTTGACCATGTATCAAGGGGACTAATGAAATTGAACACCTCTTATGCAGTTATTATCAGAATGCTGTAATATTAATATCAGTGAGGAAGGCTTATTCACACTTACGGGAAGCTCCCGAAGACATGAGAAGTGTTTTCCAGCATCAGTATTAAACAAAACTGGGGAGCGTTTTTGGTAGCATGTGTTTGAATATGTATTTGAATATACAATTGATTAGGTGAAATTTTACCTGCAGCCAAGCAACTGTTGGTGCTGTTGGGCAACTCATCCGCTCCTCCTTTGTTAAAAGTGCTTTAATGCCATGTTTGAAAGTGAACTTCAAATAAGACCGGCTTGCTGGATTAAAGGCATGACTTCGTGGATTCAGTCAACTTCAAAATGAGAAAGACTGGCATATATAGGATAAATTCTGGTGTGAAAAACTAATGTTCCAGAACTAAGACCTGCTTCAAGCCTTCCCATTAATCATTCTCTCATTCCACACTTTGCAATACATTTCACATCACTTTCCAAACTGCAAAAGTCCATTTTTAACTGGATTTGTTGCAGTAGGGTGGCAGAGCCCTTTAATCTACTTTAAATGTTCAAACCTAAAGTTATGATAGGGGCTCGCTGTTGGAAAAGCCCATTGGGAAGTTGGACAGATAGAATAAGCCTTCTCACATACAAGGTTTCCCAAAGTTATGTCTCTTGAATTAGTGGCTAAAGCTATGGATTCATGAAACTGAAATCCTATACCTTAGAGTAACTGCCAGAGAATTCAGTGGGATATACTTCTAATTCTGGGTAGACATTATGGGATTCTGCTGTTAATCACACATGATTTGTAACTAACAAATGCTTATGTATTTCTGACTGTTTCTTCTTTGCAGGCTCAGTCCACCTTCGTATCCCAGAATCCTCCCCAGTTGGCACTGCCATTGGAACCATAAAAGCCTCTGATGCAGACATTGGGAGGAACGCAGAACTTGAATACCGCATTATTGATGGTGATGGAAGGGATATGTTTGACATTGTTACACAGAAGGAGACACAGGAAGGAGTTATCACAGTGCGAAAGGTGCATATTATCTCCATGAACTACTGTGTGCTTTAAAATAATCAGCTTTGAAATTACATTTTATATTTTGCAGGGTTGGTACCATTATTAAAAGTTTGTTGGTTGTCCAGAAATGCCATGTAGCTCCGTTTTAGATTCCACAATTATAGCTGTGCAGTTATTTTAAGGTTATCAGATTTTTTTTCAAAGAATCCGGGGACACTTCTCTTCTGTGGTCTCCTTTGTTGCACAGCCTTCCTCTGGGTTCCGGCCTGCTCTCTTGGAGCGCTAGCTGCCATGGAGTAGGCTCAGGTCAGGCCTGGGCTCGGCCACGTGTCCTTGCCCTCCTGGTGCTCTCCTACCTCTCCTCCTCAGCGGTGGTGCCTGCAGCAGTGCGGCAAGGTTGGGGCTCCCTCTTTTTTCTCCTTCCTCTCTCTTCCTTCTCCTTCTCCTCTCCCCTTTCTCCCTGCGTCGGCTCCAGGGTTTTCCTGGCCCCGGAGCGCTGCTGGGCAGTCGGCCGGGTGGCCGGGCGCTCTCGCTCCTGGCTCGATTTGGGTCACAGGGTGTGTGTGTCAGCGGTTCCCCCCAGTTGACGCGCCGCGCGTCCCCAGTTCCCCCTCAGCAGTGGCTGTTGCAGCGGCAGTCTCAGCAGCCCGGAGCCAGACTGGTAGCGGAGTTGGCTCCGGCTGGCTTCAGGAGCTGCTTGCTGCTATGGCGCCTGCCATTTTGCCTCACCGGAAGTCCCCATATGATGTGTCTTGTGCCGTTGAACCAATCACGCAATACTAATCACCCTACTAATAAATCTGCAACACTTAAAATATAAATCAGGGGAAATTAAATGAAATCCGGAGACATTCCGGGATGGATTTTGTCTGGGGACAGATTTGTGAATCTAGGGACTATCCCCAGGAAACGGGGACGTCTGGTAACCCTAAGTTATTTGCCGTACCTTTCAATTTAGCCAAGGTTGCTTATTGTAGGAAAAATATTTTAACAGTATTGCATTCAGAGGTAGAAGAGTGGACCCAAATGCAAAGTATTTCATATTTGTATCAAAAGAGGAAAGGCTGTCATCATTAGAGCTGTTGCCATATTTTGCCAAAGCAAAATTCAGGGAAATTTTGAGAGAAAGTGCCTTAGAGATTTGTGGGAAGCCAACAGAGTTTTCATAGTTCCAGAGCAGTTTCTCAAGGGGTTAAGGTCCTGCATAGCCACAATGAATGGGTGTCCACATAGCTATTCTGTGTCTCCCTCTCAGTATCTATTCAGAAGACAGATTGTTGCATTGAGGTGCATTACCTTTGGCAGTTTGAAAACCTGAGAATATATTTGAGACATAATTAGCATGTACAACGTAAAGTTCTCCTTGAGAACAAGGTTAAGATGGAGGGAGGAGAGTCTCAATAATGCGGGAAGAGAGCGTTTGTTGCCAACGTAATATAACTTCAGAGTAAATAGAAGATTTAAGTGCCAAGACAGTCTGGCATCCTTCGTGAGTACTAATTTAACTTTAAAGATTTGAGGGGAAATAAATTCAAAAATGTCTCCAGAATCCATTTTGGGTCCACCTTTTGATATCTCTCTGTTATACTGTGCATGCTAATGAAGCTTTGCTCCAATGTCAGACAAGCTGCACTTTCTCTCAGCTTGTTCATTCCCTGGAAATCATTAATTAGCTACCACTTTTCATCTGCAGTCACAGAGAAATCGGAGAATGGAATCTCTTGTCTATCCACCCCCCCCCCAAAAAAAAAAGAAGTATTCTAATTATAACTCCAAAACTTTTCATCTTCTCACTTTAAAAAGCACTTGCTGACAAAATGTCACATATATTTTGCCAAAATTTCACTGATGTCAGATTCATGAAATGCAATGTAAATGAACCAGGTTATGCACAGATTTTCCATAAGATAATTTAAATTCAGGATATATATATATATATATATATATATATATATATATATATTCATAAAATTAGCCTTATGGTGGTCGCTTGACCAATGTTGTGGTCTATAAAACTGCTTGATATGGTGCTGATGATGAGACCCTGGATTTTGCAGGGAAACTGCTATTACCTAAAGATTTGCTACTTGAGAGCTGAAGACAGAAGAGTCAAGTGAAGTATTTGTTTTTACATCAAATACTTCTGACAATTTGATGCATACAGGCATGGATGGGATTGTCTCACTGCATAGTCGCAGCAACCACTCCATTGCATTAGAAGGTAGTTAGGAAGTAGTGACTTGCCCACTGAATCCAAGGTCACAAAAACAGCAGATATGCTGATAAAACTAGACCAGGTCATTTCATTGAGGACAGTGTTTCTAAAATTATTTGCCAGTGGGCAGGGAGGAACCCTGAACTTTCAAAGTTAGCATATCAAAAGGAAATCCTTTTCTCTGGAATCAATTTTTCCAGGTGTAATGGGTTTCCAAAAGCATTCAGTCATGTCACCACTTCTGATCTGATGCAATGATGTGTAGATCTGCCTCTTCTCAAATTGCATTTGAGACACTCGTTTCAAACTTTCTTGACAAATGGCTGGGAAAAACAGATCCCTAGGTACTAAACTGGATCATAACATTTTGGCACATGTGCATTCTCCACAGTGTGGGTGCCAGTTCATGGTCTGAACAATTGTGCAGTGCTCCTGCTTCAGCTGCAGTACTATTGAGGGCAAGGAGGACATGAGTAGCTGATTCAATGGCCAGGCAACTGTTCTAGTGGTAGACATCTTCCCCACAATGCACACCCATCCTTTTCCCCAATTGGAAGAAGAGTCTGATTCAGTGCCAAGTTCAGGACTAGCATCATTGGGCAACTACTCAGATCCCAGCAGGAGGCTTACGGCCACATCCCAGAACCCTCTGCTTCTTCTGCGAGCGGTTCCAAAAGCAAGGGAAAGGAATAGCAGTCTCCACTCAAATTGTTTTCTTCTTCTGAGCAGTGATGCAGGTTGTGTCCACAGGGAGATGGCAAGTGGGGAGGAGGAGGAGGAGGAGGAGGAGGAGGAGGAGGAGGAGAGGGCCTATTCACTCTTCCCGGAGTTGGTTTTAGGGTGATGTTGTTGGTACGGTGGCGCTGGGCAGAACACCGCAAAGGACACCACTGTGATGCTGCAGAACAGACTGTGAGAGGTGGTGCGCACCACCAAATGTTAGTGTTGCAAAAGGTGACGCTGAAATTTGAGAGCCCAAAGTCTGCCACTGCTTTGCCTAGTGACAAGATGGTGCCGTCTCACCATTTCATATACAGAAGCAAGACAGTGGAAAATCTCTCTCCAATATGTGAGAGCCAACTGGCTAATTAGGACAGGCCTTGCACATGGACAACTCTGTCATCTGACAGAGGGGAATGGCTCAAGAGGAAGAACCAGGGGGTATCTGAACTGCATGTTTAACTCTGTCTAATGGTTGGGCTAGCCCTACCAGTCTAAATCCAGCGTTCCAGTTCTTCAAGGGAAATCAGTATTCAAGAGAAGCCTTCCAGTGCACATGTGCAATCCTATTCTCAGTTGCGTGATCACCCAGTCCTCATCAAATTGACTAAATGTGTCTTTGTGTTTAATACAAATTTGCCCTCCCAATCTAGAGTCACTAGTTGTTATGCATGACTACTTGTCCATGGCAAAAGCAGGATAGAGACCCAACACTTAACCCACTACATCTGGGACTCTAAACTCCCATCCAACCCATGGTCAACAGTCAGGTGTATCCCAACATTTTGGGGTGGCACATGTTAGCCACTCCTGTGCGACACCATAAAGCAAGCAATATGTGTCTTGGAATATGTCATTATTGTATGTGCTTTGGTACCTGGGATATTGCTGCCATTACATAAATGGCAAATGGTGCTTGCTGTGCTATCCCACTTTTCACAGTGTGACTTTCTGACACTTAACATATTGTTGTGTCATTGTGTTATTGACTTTGTTCCCTCCCTATGTTGTCTTACAGCCACTGGACTATGAGAATCGAAGGCTATATACTTTGAAAGTAGAGGCAGAGAATCTATATGTCGACCCACGATTTTATTACCTCGGACCTTTCAAAGATACAACCACTGTGAAAATATCAGTGGAAGATGTGGACGAGCCTCCCATTTTCAGCAGATCCTCTTACCTTTTTGAGATCCATGAAGATATTGAGGTGGGCACAATCATAGGCACTGTGATGGCCCGAGATCCAGATTCTGCTGCAGGTCCTATCAGGTAAAGGCCAGAATCGAAAACCTAGATTGATAACATCTCTATATCTAGTTATTTCAGCTGATATTGTTACTCTGACTGGCGAGATGCATAGAAATGTAGGCATGAGGTACTTGATAAAGAAGAATTTCTAAGGTATTCTAAGCTGGACTGAGTCGTACTGTATTCTTGAAGAAGGTTGTTTTGATCATGTAGAATGACATTCTCAGAAGCCTATCAGGCCAGAGTATGAAACTTCAAGGCAATTTTGTGACTTTCTGTCTTTCATTTTTGTAATGAAACAGTAGCTCTGTCTTCTCTGATAGTATTAGGGACAGATACTTACTTTTGGCCAAAAAAACTAGTCTATAGGTATATATCTCACTCTCTACACAAGACAAAACAACATTGTGTCACCCCCCCCCGAAGCTTATTTTGTAGAGCCAAAATGTTACCCCCAAAAATCTAAACTTGAAACGCAGAATTTTGAAATTGACTATGCAACTTTAAATCTAAAATTGGCATTCAAATGTTTTGGCAAACATCAAATATGAAATCTCAAAATGGGTGAGTTAGAATGTCCCTTTCGCAGTGGGAGAAAACAATGAAATCTTTCATTATTTCCCATTTTTTACTAATTGGAAAACCATAGTTAACAGCTTCAGGACATGCTAGGTTTTCAACAAAACCATGGTATATTGTCCTGGCTTATTCTGAAGCAGTTACCAGGCATCTACAGTTAATGGAAGAGTTGCTGGTTTATTCATTCCATTCCTCAAGTAAAAGCAGGAGCAAAGGCACATAAGCACAACTAATCAATTCACTGATATTTCAGCTTATTAAGCAGATATGCTTGTCCAAACTCAACTTATGTCATAGCATATCAATTTTCAAATGCAGTCCAAGACTTAAGTATAGCATACCATCTACTGCCAAATATTGTTGTAATTATTGAAAACACATCTCAAAATCAATTATTAGATATCATTTTGCAGCTATTACATATTCAATGAATGTTCAGAGAACAATGGAGCATTATCATGAATATTTGGTTCAGCTCTATAGATTTGTTTTGTTTTCAGAAGCATGTTATTTTACTTCTCCTCCTCAACTGTTTATATGTGATATTTATACAACCAAGAAGTAACAAGAACTCTGGTTTGGCTTCTTCATCAATTTCAGTCATATTTGACAATAGCATAAGCCAAACATGAGCTAAAAAGGAAGGTTAGCTGGCCATGCCAAGACTGGAAGCTCTGTATTGGCATAAGCTCATCTCTCATCCCATTCTATTGTTTCCATTATATGACAGCTTTATTAATGTCTGTCCATGCAGTTTGGATATTTATTGGAATGACAATAGGAATTTCAGCAACAGTTAATGAAAGATGTGAATGTGTGGCAGAAAAAATGGGCAAACAAGTACTGGCAAATGTATTCGGCAAGCTTGGATATGGCATCAGAAAACCAGTTAATATTTCTATAGGAATATATTACCTGTTGTTTTTCCTAGCAAGCTTCGATATGGCATCAGAAAACCAGTTAATATTTCTATAGGAATATATTACCTGATGTTTTTCCTAGGAAAAGAAAAGAAAAAAACCTCTTTACTTAAACCCAGCTATCCAGAGTCACTATTTAGGAATCCACTAGAAGAAATAATTTCTAAGTTGTGATTCAAGGACCCGCCACCCACTTGGGGATAAGAAAGACACATGGACACAGTATATTAGGTTAATGGGCTAAAAAAAGGTCACAACTTTATTGATTACAGCATGTGAGAGGTATTGGCTTAGGCATTGGATAAAATAACAGAGTGTGACTCCACCCCCTCAGGGAGTGGTGAGTCTAACAAGGGTTAACCACCAGTGGGAGGAGCCTGTTGATGCAAGTACAACTGAAAGCTCCCCCTGATGTCACCGGGGTCGTGCCATGGCCCTAGCCACCAGCAAGGGCATCAGACAGGATCCACGACCGCCGGATTCCTTTACCCATAAAGTAGAGGGGAAGGTGGTGGACACACCCTGCCCTCCAATACACAAACATATTCCAATGCCTAACCACCTATACCTAAAAGTTGTGACGATTTGCTACGAGGTAGGCGAAAAACCAAGTGGCTGGTGCCAATTTGCCAGTTAAACCCAGAGGGGACAAAGCAACAGAAACCCACAGAAAATGCAAGGCAAACCCCCCCCCCCCCAGCCAGTCTCCAAACCTCACGGTCTCCAAACTGCTGATGATTCCGCTTCCCTTGAGGCACTCCACTCAGAAATCTGCTGCCAAGACAAAATACTTGAGTCCCTGCTTCCCTGCAGGAATGGCTCCTCCTGGCTCTCGCTGCTCACGCTCCAAACCACCCAAAAACCAACAAGCTCCTCCAGAG
Source organism: Podarcis cretensis (assembly GCF_951804945.1). Taxonomy (NCBI): domain Eukaryota; kingdom Metazoa; phylum Chordata; class Lepidosauria; order Squamata; family Lacertidae; genus Podarcis; species Podarcis cretensis. Next base: position 19,804,232 of record NC_137176.1, on the reverse strand, counting down.
GTCTTGATCCGCTGAAAACCAGCAGCGGAATGAAAGGGAAGTGCTGCCGCGGCCACATGTGAGCAACAAAACCCCACCCCCAAGCCTCCACCTGATTGGTTGGCTGCCTGGGGACGTGGCACAGCAGCCAGGCCAGGCAAGCTGGGCAGGGGCTGGAACACCCCCTGCCAACGCGGGAAACGGCTCCTGCTCAAAACTCCTCCCCTCTGTAAGGAGGAGAGGCTTAATGGCAGGCACCAAGAAACAACAAAAAAAAATCACTGTACAGTGGTGCCCCGCAAGACGAATGCCTTGCAAGATGGAAAACCCGCTAGACGAAAGGGTTTTCCGTTTTGGAGGTGCTTCGCAAAATGAATTTCCTATGGGCTTGCTTCGCAAGACGAAAATGTCTTGCGAGTTCCTGCGGTTCCCCCCCCTTTTTCTAAGCCGCTAAGCCACTTATCAGCTGATCCGCTAAGCCGCTAAGCCGCTTAACAGCTGATCCGCTAAGCCCCTAAGCTGCTAATAGCACTAAGCCGCTAAGCCGCTAATGGGCTTGCTTAGCAAGACGAAAAAACCGCAAGACGAAGAGACTCGCGGAACGGATTATTTTCGTCTTGCGAGGCACCACTGTAGTTTTGAAAGGTGCAGTCTGCCATCTTGATTTAAAATGGCATTCAATTTCCCTCCAAACATAGACAAACACTTGCTCAGTAATCTCTGGAGCTACTGTGCAAAACTTTGTTATGTTATCTTAAGACCTGCATAGAGAACAAAGTGAAAAACAACTTTCCAGAATATCATAGCAGGTTCCCTGATTTCATGCACATCCAGGACTGTGGTGCAGCAGGACAAATCCTCCAATGGAGGAGGTTGCATGTTGACAGCTTTGTGCTTTTATTATATAGTAAGGTAGGTCTTCACTCCAAAGAATTTAACAATAATTATTCCCTGCCAACGTACCCCTTACCCCTACCCAACACAATCCGGGCATGCCCAAATAAATAGCTGGTTTGTGAGAAGATAATGAAGAGGAAACATTGACACTGATGTCAGTTGCAATCCATTGTTCAATATGGCCAAATCACCTGTTTTCTGTGAAATATGCTGCAGGTGAATAATTAACTAGAACTATTGATAGTAATGAACGAGGAAAAACTGCCCTACAATTTTTGCAATTTTCCATGAAATTATCTGGGGTTTGAGGAAGGAGCAGCAGGGTTACATTGTACCATTCTAATTAAATATTTTTGGACCACAGAGATAATAGAGCTAATAAAGGTAAATGACTGTATTTATCTTGTTCAGTTCACAGAGAAAGAAAAGTTACCTTTTTGCTTATTAAAGCACAGTAGTTGGTTCCTACAGTTCTGCCAGAGTTGCCTTTTTACAGAATACAGAAAACACTTGATGCAGCAACTCTGTGCATATAAAAAAGCAGAGATTAACTATGAATTTTCCTCAGTGATGATTATATATATTTGTGCTAACACAAGTCTTTGGCACACAGGCTTGCACACATCTTTTCTGCCTCGGCAAACGGAGCAATAATTCTTTTTCATACTGACAATGCTGGCGCCTTCTTTGGGTTGCTTTCTTCATGGAAGTGCAACTCTGAGGCATCGATACTCTGAACATTTTGTATGGAACCTTTATTAGAAAGGCCAACATCAAGAATAGAGAAAGACCTCCATCTTAAAAGCACATGGACACTCCAGAACCCAAAGGTGCACAGGCTATATGGAACTGGGTTTCTGTTGTTTAGGGCAAACAGGGATCTGTCACCAAAAGAGAAGAGAATGAAAGGGAGCAAAGATTAAGAAAGCAAATAACATTGAGGAGGAAATTACCATAGTCAGTTCAAGAGTTGAGGAGGAAGAGAGAACAAAGACAGACATATCACTGCAGTAGAAGTTGAAGCAGGTTTTATATGTGAGCCCAGCATTGCAATTTATGTATCACATGTCAACGAGCTGGATACTTTTTCAGCAAAGGGAACATAGACTCAGTAACATTTCAGAGGCATTTCTGATGGCCGCCTGTGGGGCTGCTCCATTCCTCATGGTTCTTCTTCTTCACGCATGAGAATAGACAAGTGAGAATTGGAAGTGCTTCTGTATCACCGAGTCCATGATCCATCGTGCAAAATGGCTTCAGGAACTGTCATCGGGGGGTGCAGAGAGATTTTAATGATTTCTTAAGAATCTTGGGAAGAGATAGGTCTGAATAAAATTTGGATCAGGAGCTTCCCAATGGCTCCACGACTCTAGTGATGCAACATCTGTCTGAACACTGAATTGGAATGGCTGTTTCTTATAGGAAGATGAAAGTGGTGAATGTGCAGTTGGCAAATCTTTCTCTACTTGATCCAATTTAGGTTTTCTTTGGATCGCCACACTGACCTTGACCGAATCTTCAACATACATTCTGGAAATGGATCTATTTATACTTCCAAGATGCTTGACCGAGAAATATCACAGTGGCACAATCTTAGTGTGATAGCAGCTGAAATCAGTAAGCTCATTGCTATTGATGCAAGTGTTTTCTTCATGTTTGCATGAGAAGAGAATATTGTGCAAAATTATTTTTCTTTGGATTTATGTGGAAGACCCAGTACCTCATGTGATGTTAAGCTTCAGTATGTGAGAGCTGCTGCAGTGTGCGTTCCTTCATGACACTGGTAGACCCACACTGGAGAAGTCCATGTAGGTAGGCTCTTAGGAGCTTCTCACCATGTCAGAATTGCTTCTGTTTAGGGGAAGGTCAATGCTGGTCTGGGAAGGAGCTATGGTCTAGGCCCCCACCCATACCTTTTGTGTGAGCAGAGTGGCATGAGAGGAGCATGGATTGCAGCAGATCCCACATCCGACAAATGCTGTCAGAGGGTCCCCTAAGGGTGAGACTCTCCCTCAAAAAGTATGAGTAACACATTAAAGGACCTCCTAGTTTAGTCATCTATAATTCTGTGTGTTGAAGTTGTGGCATCGAAGATTCTGCCTTAGCTGGTAGAAATTCATATAGTGAAACTGCTGGTTTTTTTTCTCGTTTTTGTTCTTAAAGTGCCATGTATCCATGGCCTCCTAGTTTAGTTCTGATAGAAAAGAGAATCTATTTTTAAAAAAAGATTACTGATTTCCCCCTGCTTTGACAGATAACCCCAAAGAGATGACTCGCGTTTCTGTTTACGTTCGGATATTGGATGTGAACGACAACGCACCACAGTTTGCTGTGTTCTATGATACTTTTGTGTGTGAAAATGCGAGAGCGGGCCAAGTAAGTCAATTTATGGAAATGTTTAAAGCTATTTGGTTCTGTTATGGGAACAGGCACCAAGTCATTCATTTACAATAATGTGTCTCTTCCTTAAGAGTGAAAGATTGCTTTTGAGAGCGGTTTGGGGAACTTAACATGAAAAGGGGAAAAATGACTGCCAGCAAATCAGACTCCAGCCTTGTACAGCAATGCTTCCCAGCTACATCAACATGTAAATTACCAAATGACTTTCTTGCAGATCCACAAAAGGAAGCTTTGTGCTCGGAAGACATCAAGCTCCTTTCTCCCTCCTCCCACCCCCCAAAAGAAAACAGTTTCTCTTCAGTTGTTTTCTCAGATTTGTCCTTAAAAAAACACCCTCTTAATTGCATTCAGTGCCGCCTTCATGGAGGAAAGTGTTATATGTTACAAACAGTAATTTGTAATCATTTTTTAAGCATCCTTTGCTACATAACTCAATTGCGCTTTGACTTGACATGGATAGTGTTCTAAAACATCACTGTCAGCCTTCTATTTTTATGCAAATGCCGGTTTTTATCTCAAAAGGCTTTCTGTGGGCAAATCACACAACAGCATAAAAAGTTGTTTGCATCAGAAGGACAAACATTTGCTTTGCTTTGCCTCTTTAGGAGATGCTTTGAACTGTACTCGGATCAATGTGAAATGACTTTGCCTTCAAGAGCGGCAAAGTACCGGCCATTAGGGCCTCTTGCAACTCACAATTGTGCCTCCTGAGGAGAAAGAAAATGGGAAGAGTGAGAGGACAGGGGCACCTTAACTCTTTCACTTCCTGCTGTTTTTCTGCTCAAATCACTCCTTCCCCCAAACTGCTTTTCCACTTTTGTGGGGGTGATGGAGGGGCACACTTCCTCACCTTTAGGGAGGAGGATTTTTTAAAGGGTTTGCCAGAATTGGCAGGGAGAATACTGTGACATTGCTTCTATTACCATATTTTTCGCCCCATAGGACACACTTTCCCCCCTCCAAAAATGAAGGGGAAATCTGTGTGTGTCCTATGGGGCGAATGCAGGCTTTTGCTGAAGAGAGTTGCCTGCATGCCGAAGGCTGGGCGCGATGAGCCCAGCGCGCCCAGACTTCGTGCACCTCTCCGCAAGGCACAGGAGCCCTGCACTGGGCTCCCGCTGCTTGCGGAGAGTTGCCTGTTGTGGGGACTGTGGTCGGGGGAAGCTCGGGCTTCCCCCGCCCCAGCCCCGCGCCTGGGGGAAAAATAATTTCCCCCCCTTTATTTCCCCCCCAAAAAACTAGGTGTGCCTTATGGGACGGTGCGTCCTATAGGGCGAAAAATACGGTATGTTTCGTGTCAGAGGGGAGCAGAGGAGTATCTAAGGGAAGATTTTGTGCTCCATCCTTCCACAGGGTTTACTTCTATCGGAGGCTGAGCCGGAATTTTCTGCTCAGAAAGGGTGAGGGGGAATTTGACAAACTTCTCCCTCGACTCGCCATTTTCATTTACGCTGCCAGGCACTTTCTGTCAGCAGCTAAGGCATGCACTGTAATATCATCTGAAGGTAGCCCTGTTTACGGAAGCTTTTAATGTTTAATAGGTTATTGTATTTTAATGTTCTGTTGAAAGCTGCCCAGAGTGGCTGGGGAAACCCAGCCAGATGGGCGGGGTATAAATAATAAATTATTATTAGTAGTACTAGTATTAGTATTATTAGTATTAGCTGGCCACCCACTCCCCATGCAGACAGAGCAGCAGGCAGGTTGGGGACAGGAAAAAATGGCCCCACACTCTGTCCTCGGGGTGATGTCATGTGACTTTAGCAGCACCCTGAAGCCAGAAAGAGCAACCATCTCCCTTTTTACTCAGCCCAGAGTCAGCCCACCAATGAGAAAGCACCTGCTTCAGGTGGTGGAAGCCCATGGCATTGTCCCACCTGCATCACTGATGGTGCTGCTGGTGGAACACCCACTTCTCACTGGTGAGAGGGAGGCATCCGTATGCACAGTTTTGCTGCTCATCTTTCCCCCTGCCCCTGGGTGGAGAAGACAAGAGGCAATGTTTTGAGGACCCCTCAGCTCTTGCCAAGTTTGGCTAGAGTGGGGGCACTCCCTGGCAATGGTGGAAATAGGGGATGGGGCACAATGGCAGGGGGGGCTGGCAGAGAGCAGCACTTTCTCATTTCCCCTCAGATGGTGAAAAGGGACACATCGCCCCTGAGTTCATGTGTAGTGAGAACAGACTGCATCCTCCAGCCATCAACATCTCGGGTAGCACCTTGGATTCCTTTAGCCCAGCCTTTCTCAACCTGTGAGTCCCCAGATGTTGTTGGACTACAACTCCCATCACCCCCAGCTAGCAAGGCCAGAGCTCAGGGATGATGGAAGTTGTAGTCCAACAACATCTGGGGACCCACAGGTTGAGAACCGCTGCTTTAGCCAAACCCCAATATAAGCTCTCAGATATAGGGTGACAAATAGAGTAAAATTTAGATGTATTTACATTACTTCCCATGCCACATTTGAGGTCATAAGTTTATGCCATGCCTGCTGAATTCGATACACATGGCCAGGCTACAGAACAAATTGCAAGTCACATACCTGTGCGAGGCAGAAAAAAGCTTTTTGATTTTTCTGGTTTACAACTAATTTTCAACAGATTTCATATTTTGAACTGAACAAAGGCTAAAGAGTCTGTAGCATTTGACTGTGTCCACAATTGCATTCTTCCCAAATGGATAAATAGGCAAAGACTTTTTAATTTCCTCTTCCATATTGATTTAGTTGGGAGTTATGCATTTATTTACTACTTTTCTATCCTGTCTTGCCTCTAAGGAGCACAAAGTGGCACACATGATTCTCCTTCTCTTCATTTTATCTTCACAGCAATCCTATGTGCTAAATTAGGCTGAAAGACAGCTATTGGCCCAATATCACCCACTGAGTTCCATTGCTGGGGTTGCAAAAAGGCCAGAAACTTTTCCTTCTGATTTGAGTTAACCATGGTTTATAATTATGTATGAACCGGAAACTGTGGTTAGCTGAACCTCAAGTATGGTATAGGGGGACAAACCAGAATTGAAAACCAATGTTTAAAGTTGGCTTGTTTCCCTAATTCACAATTAAGATTAATTGCAGTTTGTTTAGGTTCTGACATTACAAAATCATTTGAATAGAACTTTCCATCATGGTTTATTATTATGTGACTAAGGCTTGATTTCATTTACTCTCACTTTCCCTCTCCTTTTTCAATGCAGCCACAAGGAGGAGAGAGGAAATTTTCATTTTACCGCCATTTAGTGTTACATGTGAAGCCTAAACTGTGATTAATTTCAGCTTATGGCTCGTTGAAACAGGTTGGCTTCATAAATCACAGTTTGAAGTTGGTTTGTTTCAGTAAATCATAGTTAAGATAAATCTGGAGTTGATTTGCATAAAGATGAATCATGGTAGCCCAAGCCCTTCCCTTAGGCATTCCCACTACATTTTCCCATCTGTTTTCTTGTGCAGAGGAGTTGAAAAGCATAACATTGTGGGAGATGGGGCAAGGATAAACTATCCAAACGTGTCATATGTGTTCCCACTGCAGGAAGATAGATTAAAGAGTTCTTTGCCTATATCTCCTTTTGGAAGAAAGCAGCTCAAGTGAATAATAGTGTGTTGGGGGAGGGGGGAGTGACCATAAAGGATATGGGGCAAAATACAAAGTTTTCTGAAGCCAGATTTGGTCCCTGGGCCTCCCGTTGCCTACTAAAGCTCTGGGGAATAAAAAGAAACCAAGTAAACAATGTAATGTGCATTTGACTTTACTGTGTTGTTTGGGGTAGATAAATGTTACGTACCATGCAAACACAGAAACATATTTTGAAAGCGTCCTTCAAGGCCACTTGTACTTCTCAGAGCAATCAGACCAACTTCTCACAAATGTCAACTTGTTTTTTCTTGCCCTTCTCTGCAGCTAATACAAACCATAAGTGCAGTTGACAAAGATGATCCCCTTGGAGGACAAAAGTTTTTCTTCAGTTTAGCTGCTGTTAATCCAAATTTCACAGTCCAGGACAATGAAGGTATAATGAATAAGACATCTCGGGATGTGAGATGAGTGATTCTTCGTGCACATTTCCGGAGTATACCCATTTTTGTGTAGTTAGTTAACTGGGTTCAGAAGCACGGCGTAGAAAGAAAGACATGTTTCAACTCATTTTCAAAGGACAGATAGGCACTATTCTGGCCCACTGAACCACTGAACAGTGCTCTAGAGCAAAACCTACCCCGTCATTTCAAGTTGCCGTAGATTAGCTCCAGACAAACTCTTATTTCCCATTCCACAATGATTTTTGTAGTAGCAAAATGGTGGGCTGGTCCACCTACTCAAGCATTTAATTTCCAACAGTGTCCAGCTGGGTGCCTCTGAGACCCCCTGGGTTTAAGCTTCTTGGGCTTGCCAGTCAGAAGGTCAGTGGTTTGAATTCCATGCAACGGATGAGCTCCCATCACTCTGTCCCATCTCCTTACAACCTAGAAGTTTGAAAGCACTCCAGTGCAAGTAGATAAATACATAGGTACTGCTGCAGTGGGAAGGTAAACGGCATTTCCTTGTGCTCTGGTTTCCATCATGGTGTTCCGTTGCGCTAGAAGCAGTTTAGTCACACTGGCCACATGACCCGGAAAGCTGCCTGTGGACAAATGCTGGCTTACTTCAGCCTGAATGCGAGATGAGTGCTACAACTCCATAGTCGCCTTGACTGGACTTAACCATTCAGGGGTCCTTTACCTTTACTTTACTTTTTGTAAAGTAAAGTAGGGTATGATGGCAGAGTCTTACCTAGTATGTGATCAGTGAATGTATACTGTTCTTGCTTGCGATTAATCATCATGTACTATAGTCAATGATAGATCCATCCCCCAGCAGCACATCAGCCACCATTTTTTTCAGAGATGAGAGATCCAATAATGGATATCTGTCATCTACCTAGCTTAATCCAGAAAACGTTCAGTTACTAGTGTGCACCTTCAATCATTCAGATTGTCTATGGGGTTAGCTAGACATTTCTTGGGGTTTTCTTTGCATTTTGTCTATGATGCAGCGATTATGGAGTCATATCCCATGTCCCACACCACTCAATTCCTGTTAGGGGACAAAAAAAATAACAATTGCTCATTAAGGAAACAAACCGGTTCTTTTGAGTGAAGGGGAAATGGAGGGGAACATTGATGGCCTTGAATATTATTCATGCTAGCTCGCTTTATTAATGACAAACTTTTGGGGGTTTTTGTTCTTCATTTAAAAGACAATGGCAAGGGGAAATGTCAATAAACATGGAACTGTAGCTTTGGGTCGGAAGGCTGCACACACAAGATAGCCGACTGCTTGCTTCAGGGGAAATATTTAATGGGAAGTCTGTTCAAGTTCTGCTAATGTAACACTGAGTGCATAGCTCTGTGGTTTTGTTGTAATGTGCACATTGTTTGTGGCTAACTGGTCTAGATAACACTGCTCGGATTTTGACGAGAAGGAATGGCTTTAGCCGGCACGAAATCAGTACTTACCTTCTGCCAGTGGTGATCTCCGACAATGACTACCCTATTCAAAGCAGCACTGGCACACTGACTATTCGGGTGTGCGCCTGCGACAGCCGGGGGAACATGCAGTCTTGCAATGCTGAAGCTTTGCTCCTTCCAGCAGGTCTTAGCACAGGAGCGCTCATTGCCATTCTGCTCTGCATCATTATTCTCCTAGGTAAGTTGCAGGGGAACGCTACTCTTTGCTAAATGAAATGGCACTATAAAGAGATATTAGGCCCTGCCAAGCTGCTGCATCCTGCAGTCTTGTCTTTATTTTTTATTTTTTTTTATTTTTTGCAGCCTTACGTACTTGTCACCACCTTTCAGTAATCAAATTGATACACTGATTGTCCCTGAAATTGGATTAGGGTACAATATTATCTTATCGGCACAGATGAAGTCGGAACTGCATAACCACTTCAGCACGTTCCAGCTTGCAAGCTGCTGCTCCAGAGATCGCCAACATTTTTGTCGGGTGCATGGGCACATTAGGAAATCTAGGCAACTGCTGTGGGCACCACAAAACACCCATTTCATAGAAGATGAAAAACTGGCGGTGCTCAGAACCAGCCCAAACAACAGGCAATACATTTATACAGGGCAAGAAAAGCAAATAAAGCAAATGAATGAATGAGTGAAACAGGCAACATCCCCACCACCAAAAAACCCCAACCAAGCAACAACAAAAAGTAAAACTGAAGAACATCCCTATTTAACAAAAAAATGAGAGGGTCTAGGGGCCTTGGTGGGAAGCAAGGGGGTTGTCTGAGGGTGACGTGGTGCCCACAGGCATCAAATTTGAGGCATTTTTGCCCCAGGACATTAATAATCAAGGCTACTTACTGAAAAAATAGGAACAACTAAAAAAAACCCAACACAGTTGAACATTCATAGAATTAAAGCTATATATAGATATAAAATATGCACACACCATTACCTCTCTGGAGAACTTCACATAGAGTAAAAAGTGTGCCTCTTCCAAGATTCACGCATTTATTTCCGAATCATTTGGTGAATCGAGCACCTCATTTTTTACAAGGGGAACTTTTGCATTAGAGAGTAAAGGAAAGAGCAGACGAGAATAAATGCTGCCATACCTTAAAAAAGAGGAAATTGAATTAAAAGTGTGAATCAGCCTCTACTCTTTGGAGATAACAAGCTTGAGTGGAGTTCTGTTATTCTCTCTCTTTCTTTAACAAAATAAAAAATATCCTAAGTTTCCTACCCCCTCCTTTAAAATAAACTTCCAGGGCACTTTTTGGCCTAAATTAGGAATACTTTATCCACAGAAACAAATTGTGCAACGTAGGAAGAAATGAGTGAAAGACTTAAAATAGTCAGCAGCAGATTTCACGGTGAAGCTATGCTGCTTACCTTACCGCTGGCTGGTGGAACCAACTGCAGCGCTTTGGGGAGGGGAAATGGTGCCAGTAGAAAGGTGAATGGCTCTGCTGGCAAATTTGCATTGCAAAAACCTTTCTTCTATCCTGGTCCCCTCCTTACCATCCCAGTACACTGCAGTGACTCAGCCACACAGAGGTCAGGTGCGCAACACAGCCCACCAAGCCACCCTAGCTGAAAATAGTACACTCTTTAATAGGGATTATGGGGTCAATTAAACTTTTTTTTTTTAACTGTGGATTTCCAATTAGCTTTGCTGTCACTTCTTTCCTCAAAAGAAGGCATAGTTCCTGCTTCAGCAAGCAGATCTGAGGGAAACGAGATGGGATATGTCAAAGAACAGCTGTCAAGTTTGAAATGACAATTAGCAGCTACTTTTCGAAGCAAAAGAACAAAGGAAGCATTAGTTAAGCGTTGCATTTTACCATCTATAGCACTAAAAAAGAAGAAGGCTATTTTGGGCAGACTGTTTTCAGTATTTGGTTAAAGTGCACTTGCCGTAGGTTCTGGGCAGACAAAAGGAAATTCTTTCAAATAATGCATAAGTAATTTAAGGAATTCACGACCAAAATATGCAGTGATGGCATACAGATGATTTTTTTATTTAAAAAAGTTTAGCCTTATTCAAGGGGGATAGAACTCTCAACAGCTGTTAGGATAGCTAAGAGGAACATTCACGTTCAGAATAAATACCTTGTTACAGGCCACCCCAATCTCTGCCGAGCAGAAGCCATATTTTAGGGGTCTTGGCACTTAACCTGGGTTTGTGTTTCTTGGGAATGAGGCACAGAGGAGACTGCCTTGTCTTTATGAAATATGGTTTATTTTTACACATATTTACAACCTGAGATTTGGTGGAGGGCATGGAGAACATTACACCGCAAGAGTGCCTCTTGTTCCTCTCATAGCTTCAGCAAACTTGATTCCAAACACCCTCTGTTACCCCTGGTAACTTCACCCTCTCAGTTCTTCTGTTACTGTCCACTTCTCAGCTGGGAAGAAGGACGGCATCTACACAGTCAAGTGTTCTTAATGGTTCAGTGCTTAGCTGCCTTTGGATTCTTAATGGCATCACTGTCAGCAATCTTCTGAACAGAAGAATTGGTTCAACCTGCGTTTTTCATTGGCCTGGCATCTTCCCTTCATAATCTAAATATTTGCCAAATTCTACCCTTCACTAAATTTAGGGGAGTCTTGCGCCCTTGCAAATGCATAACAACATCTTCATTGCTAGAGCAATAAATAATAAATAATGAAACCTCACACCCTTCCTGTGAGTTTCCAGAAGTATTGCGGTAAAAAACAAAACAGATTGACCTTCTTGGTTTGATTCATCCAAGGAATTTCATATGTTCTCATTTCATCTATTCTGGACGTCAAGGGTCAGGATTACAAATCCCCCACGATGTTTCTTGGTAGGTTTCTAGCAATGGTTGCACATAGATTAATATTGTTATAGATTTAAGGGGGTAATGCCCCCAAACCCCATACATGCCAGGGATTCAACTAATTGGGATATGGATTAAGTGCAGAACTGTGCCAGATAGGGAATTCCTGGGCTGACTTACGCAAACCAGCCTGGCTGAAGAGCAAACTTGATAACATGACAAAAGGTGTTGATGGCCCACTGGGGAGTGAGGTGTTACCAAGGGTGTATGTTTGAGGGGACAGGAAAAGGGTTTATGGGAAGAAAAAGCAGGAAGAAGAGTTGAGAGCCATCTTTGGGGGAGGCTGCTTGCCCTGCTGCCTCTTGAAATGACCATAGCATGAGATCTGGACTCCCTCCATGCAGACTGAGGGTGTAAAAAGGCTAATAAACCATATTTCTTAAAGGCATGGCAGTCTCTGCTGCACATTCAATTCTCCAAAGAAGGACAGACCTTTGGCGAGTGCATGGCTGGGCACATGACTTTAGAAACAATATGGTCCAATATTCATATATTTGGTAT